>NC_090442.1:319635744-324635744 GCF_031143425.1 Pleurodeles waltl | reverse complement strand
CATGCACAGCCTCTTTATTCTGCAATGGCAGCCGAAAGTCAAGTTTTCACTTTGTCTCACACAGAGTGGCACAACCAGTGCAGCAGCTCTTGTGTGGACAGCTAGCCTTACATGCCATTGGTAGCAGGGCTCCATATACTTGTGACTTACAAGTAGGTGAGCACAATTCAATTGGGGGTATCCAATTGCATATCATTTGAAAATGGGAAAGAACATTGTCACTGAGGTCTGGACAGCAGGCCTCAGTGCAATCTCAGAGTTGAAAACCAGCTGTTAACAGACCAGAAATGGGCACAAAGTTGGAGGAAACGTACAAAACACTGTTTTCTTGCACAACCTCCCCTCTACCCACCGTGGAATGCTTCATGGAGACCTCAACCACTTACTGATGAGTCTTCATGAGCATTAAGTGAGAACGTATGTAGAAAACTGGCTGTTAGTATTGCAGGGCCTACTCTGCCTTACATCCTCCTGACAGGGTAATTACCACTGGGAATCTGACCAACACCAAATCTGATAGAACCCATCCTAAACAGGACTTTAACTGACTTTAGGTTTTCTTTCCCCTTTCCCTCCTTCCTTGGGGTCAGAGGTATCCTCCTCTGCTACCCTATCTTAGTCAGGGCAGCACCTAGTTTACCCACAGAGGTTATCAACGCTTGTAGTAACCTGCCCATGACCAACACCTGGTTGACCAACCTCTGAAAGGTGGCAGGGGCATTCTTCATTCCAAAAGGGCATCACCCTAAACTGGTAGTGCCCATCTGGCGTGGAGAATGCAGAACTATTCTTAGCCCCCTCAGTCAGGGCAATTTGCCAGTACCCAGAGGTAAGATCAAACATACTTAGGTACTTGGCAGCTCCCAAGCGGTCAATGAGCTCATCAGTTCAGGGGATGGGGTGCGCATCAGTCTTAGTGACTGCATTGAGTCCCCGGTAATCCACACAGAACTGGAGTACAGGAGTGGCACCAGGAGCAGCAGGCTTTGGAACCAAAACCACTGGGCTGGCCCAAGGACTGCTTGAAAAATCAATAACCCCCATATGGGGATCTATCTGCTCCTCAGACACCAGGTGACTTCTCACTGTAGTCGCACTGGCTCTTTTATCTCTCAGAGCCTCCACCCTCTGTCCATTGATGGTCACCCACTGCCTGTGCTTCTTAGTGTTATCAGGCACTGGGGTCATCTGGACCATCTCATTGTCCCCTAGTGAGACAAGGCTCATCTCAGCTGACTCCCACCTTCCTGGAACAAACTCCTCCCCAAGTTCTACACTGGCCAAACTCTGTGACTGAGCATCAGAGGGTGCTGGTGTCCTCTTGGGACATTTGGGGTCCCCCCTCATGTGACCCTCCTGATCACATGCAAAGCACTTGCGGGGACCCTTCTCTGCAGGTTTCCCTGTAGGGACCCATGGTTTATTTTCTACTGGGGGCTGGGATTCTTTACCCTGGGAACTAGGTTGGGACCCTTTAGAGAACTCACCCTGTTTACCCTCACCCCCCACTTCTTTTGATGTGGACCCTGCCCACCCTTGGCATGGTCTCTCCCATACCTCTTTTGGACCCTGGTGCTCTCTCAACAGTCTGCTTCCTGGAGTCAGTCAGCTTGATGTCAATTTGGTGCTGGCAGAGCCCTGGAAAAATATAAACTGTACAAGTTTTCCCAAGCAATCAAATTGTAAAGCCCCTCATACGTTGTTACCTCACTGCCCTTTACCCAACTATCCAGTTACCTACAAAAAGAATCAACACATTCCAACTATGTTTGGGATTCCTTATACTTATAGGACCTAAACCTGTCCTTATACTGATCAGGGGTGAGACCATACCTAGTGATCAGGGCGTCCTTCATGATAGGGTATGTAAGACCCTGGGGATCCCCTAAGGATGTCAGAGTATCCCTTCCCTCTACCTCGAAGTGCTTCCACAGACGTCCCCCCCCAGTGAGCTTCAGGGACCAAATTCATATGGGGAGCAGACTCATTTCCCTTAAACCACAACAATCAATCAATCAATCAATAATTTATAAAGCGCGCTATGTACCCGTTAGGGTTTCGAGGCGCTGGGGGGGGGGGGGGGGTGGTGCTGCTATCAACGCTTGAGGAGTCTCCTGAAGGTGAGGAGGTCCTGGGTCTGGCGTAGTAAGGTAGGGAGTGCGTTCCAGGTCTTGGCGGCGAGGTAGGAGAAGGATCTGCCGCCAGAGGTCTTGCGCTGGATTCGGGGGACGATGGCGAGGGCAAGGTTGGCAGAGCGTAGTTGACGTGAGGGAACGTAGAAGTTGAATCTGGTGTTCAGGTAGGTGGGTCCGGTGTCGTGTAGAGCCTTGTGTGCGTGGGTGAGGAGTTTAAAGGTGATCCTCTTGTCCATGGGGAGCCAGTGGAGGTCATCGGCGGGGTATGTCGAGGATCAGGCGGGCGGATGCGTTGGGGTCGTTTGATGTCTTTTGTTGAGTGTGTTGCCGTAGTCGAGTCTGCTACTGACGAGGGATTGGGTTACCGTCTTTCTGGTTCCTGTTGGAATCCACTTGAAGATCCTGCAGAGCATGCGGAGGGTGTTAAAACAGGAGGATGAGACTGCGTTGACCTGTTTGGACATGGTGAGGGCGGAGTCGAGGATGAAGCCGAGATTTCGTGCATGGTTGGCTGGGGTGGGAGGAGGGCCTAGGGCAGAGGGCCACCACGAGTCGTTCCAGGCCGAGGGGGTGCGTCCGAGGATGAGGACTTCCGTCTTGTCGGAGTTAAGTTTTAGGCGGCTGTTGCTCATCCATTCGGCGGTGGATTTCAGTCCCTCGTGAAGGTTGGCTTTGGCGGTGAGCGGATCTTTGGTCAGGGAGAGGACGAGCTGGGTGTCGTCGGCGTAGGAGATGATGCTGAGGTTGTGCTGGCGGGCCAGTTGTGCGAGGGGGGCCATGTAGACGTTGAATAGCATTGGGCTTAGTGAGGAGCCTTGGGGGACGCCGCAGATGAGGTTGGTGGCTTTGGAGTGGAAAGGTGAGAGTCGGACCCTCTGGGTTCTGTCGGAGAGAAAGGAGGAGATGCAGTTGAGGGCTTTGTCTTGGATGCCGGCTTCATGTAGACGGGTTAGTAGGGTGCGGTGGCAGATTGTATCGAAGGCGGCTGATAGGTCTAAGAGGATCAGGGCTGAGGTTTCGCCGTTGTCCATTTGTAGTCTGATGTCATCTGTGGCGGCGAGGAGTGCAGTCTCTGTGCTGTGGTTTCGTCTGAACCCGGATTGGGAGGGGTCTAGGATGGAGTTGTCTTCTAGGTAGTGGGCGAGCTGTGTGTTGACGATCTTCTCGATGACTTTTGCTGGAAAAGGGAGGAGGGAGATTGGATGGAAGTTTTTGAGATCGTTGAGGTCAGCCTTAGGTTTCTTGAGGAGAGGTTGGATTTCTGCGTGCTTCCAGCTGTCCGGGAAGGTAGCTGTGTTGAAGGAAAGGTTGATGATCTTGCGGAGTATGGGGGCGATGGCGACGTCGGCTTTGTTGAAAACGTGATGTGGGCAGGGGTCAGATGGAGATCCTGAGTGGATGGAGTTCATGGTTTTAAGGGTTTCGGCGTTGTCTATTTGGGACCAGGTGGTGATGTGGTCGGCGTGGGAGGAGTTGTTGGGGGTGGGGTCTGGCGGAGGTGAGGTGTTGAAGCTGTCGTGGATGGCTGCGATTTTCTGGTAGAAGAAGGTGGAGAGATCGTCGCAGAGTTTCTGGGATGGAGGGATGTCGTTGACGTTGGCGTTGGGGTTGGAGAGTTCCTTCACGATGCTGAAGAGTTCCTTGCAGTCGTGAGCGTTGTTGTTAAGGCGTTCTGTGAAGTGGGAGCGCTTGGCGAGTCAGATCAGTTGGTGGTGTTTCCGGTTGGCTTCCTTGAGGGTAGCAAGGTTCTCGGGTGTACGCTCGAGGATCCATTTTTTCTTGAGTTTCTGGCAGGTGCGTTTGGAGGTGGTTAGTTCGTCTGTGAACCAGGCTGATTTTTTCTTTTCTTGGTTGGCGGTGGGTCTCTTGAGTGGGGCTAGGATGTTGGCGCAGTTGAGGATCCATTGTTGGAGGTTAATGGCGGCGGAGTCCGGGTCGGTGGGGTCGGGTGGAGGGTTTTTGGCGCGGTTGTTGGTGAGTTGGTCTTTGGTGACTTTTCCCCAGCGGCGGTGAGGCGGAAGAGGGGTGCGGTGGTGTTCTGTGTTTTTCTTGAAGGAGAAATGGACGCAGTGATGGTCGGTCCAGTGGAGTTCGGAGGTGTGGCTGAAAGAGATCTGGTTGCTTGAAGTGAAGAGTGGGTCAAGGGTGTGGCCGGCGATGTGGGTGGGAGTGTTGACCAGTTGACGGAGTCCGAGGTTGGGGAGGTTGGTGGTCAGTGATGCGGTGTTGACGTCATTGTTGTTCTCCAGGTGGAAGTTTAGGTCTCCTAGGAGGATGTAGTCTGAAGAGGCGAGGGCGTGGGTGCTTGCGAGGTCGGAGACGGTGTCGCTGAAGAGGGCTGTTGGTCCTGGAGGACGGTATATGAGGGTTCCTCTGAGGGTAGTGTTGGGTGTGAATCTGGAAGTGGAGGTGTTCGGCTGTTTTGAGGGTGTCGTCCGTGTGGGTATTGATCTTGAGGGTAGCTTTGTGGGCGATGGCTATTCCTCCGCCGATTCCGTTGGTGCGATCTCTTCTGGTGATCTTGTAGCCGTCAGGGATGGCGATGTCAGGGGCCGAGGAGTCGTTCCACCAGGTTTCGGTCAGGAAGGCTATGTCTGGGGCGTTGCTGTCGAGCAGGTCCCAGAGTTCTATGGCGTGCTTTCGTGCGGAGCGTGTGTTGAGGAGGATGCAGTGCAGATGGTTAGTGTTGGTTGTTGCTGGCTTCGTAGTTCTGTTGCAGGTGAAGTTGCAGGTATGGCAGGAAAAAGGCCCTTTGGTGTGCTTCGGGCTGGCCTGGAAGCACTCTGTGGAGGGGCCAGGCTTGAGGGCGAGGAGTTTGCTGACCGAGTAACGAAGGCATGGGGCGCGAGGACCAGGGGGGGTGGCGCTGGGCGCGGTCCAGGCGCGGACGGGCGCAGACGGGCTTGCCTCTAGCGCGCCAGCAGCGCGCCCGCTGCGCGGATGCGCAGCCCCAGCCAGCCATTAAGAAGGAAGGGGGGAGGGAGGAGCAGCTGGGAGGCAGGAGGCGGGAGGGAGCGGCGAATGGGGGTGCGAGGGGGGCGGGCCGCAGGGAGGCAGCGGCAGGGAGAGAACTGCAAGGGGGAGCGCCCAAGGGGCGAAAACAACAAAAACAAGGCACAAAAAAGTCGGGCACAAATTAGAAAAACAGTCACAAAAATACACTAATGGCACAAAATACAATTGGGGCACAGCAATCAGAGGGGCACAACGGGGGCAGACGCGCAGGAGGCAAGGCGCTTGAAAACAATAGAAAAGCACTTACAGGACGGCGAAAAGTGGCACAATCAGAAGGGGCACGACGGGGGCAGAAGCGCAAGGAGGCAAGGCGCAGAAAATATAGAAAACACTTACAGGACGGCGGAAAGCGGCACACGGGTCAAGTGAAGCTTACTAGAGCCCACTAGACACCAGGGATGAGGCGCAGGAGGATGCCTGCGGGTGGAGGAGGGCCTCGAACACGCTAGCAGCAGCGTGGGCGGGGGTCAGAGGCAGGAGACAGCAGGTTGGTGCTGCGGACGTGGGGGGCGAGCTCTTCTGTATGCCCCTCAGCCTCCTTAGGTTGTACCCAGGCTCTCAGTGCCTTTTGTAGCTCCTTCTCTTCTGGTGGAGCCCTTAATGGGACAAGCAAGGTTTTTACAGAACTGCCTCAACCGGGCAACTGTATAGCTCTCCAGTTTCCCTAAATCAAAAGCTGCTCCAGCTGATGCATCTCCAGATTGAGACATGAGGAAGAGTTAAAAGTGCAAAGTTTCAAAAGCAGAAAAAGAAGTTCCCAATGAAGTTCAGAAGTCAATAAAGGATTACCACAAAATGGATGTAGGGAATCATCCAAAAAAGAGAAAAAAGCAAAACTCACAAAGACAAGTAGTATGTGGTCATGTAGTGGTCTGCACTGAAAACAGTAGTGTACACTTAATCACTGTATGTCCAGTACAAATACAAGTCCAATCCCAACCGCTAATCACCAATGTTAGAAATGGGGTCTTTGGTTGGCAGTCAGGTTACTCCCTGTCCAAGCAAGGACCCTCACTCTACTCATGGTACATGAGAATCACCCTTAGTTAACCCCTGCTCACCCCCTTTGTTAGCTTGACACGAGCAGGCAGGCTTACCTTCAGAAGCAAAGTTTACAGTATTTGTACCAAAACACACAGTAACTCAGTGAAAACACTCCGAGACCTGAGGCGCGTCATTTTTCAGCCGCAAGGTGGGTGGTGAGTCGAAAGTTCCCCCGCACGGCGGTCTATGCGTTGATTTCTGTCCTTTTCCACCAGCTGCACCTTTTACGGGCCCAGAGGCAGGTTAGGGCACCACTTGGCAGGCAGGACTCTCAGCAGAGAGAAGTATTTGTTGTCCCTGAGACTTCAACAACATGAGGCAAGCTCAGTTCAAGCCCTTGAAGATTCTTCACCAGTGGGAAGTCACAGAAAAGTCAGTCTTTGTCCTCTTTCCTGTAGGAGCAGAAACTGCAGGCCAACCCAGCAAAACACAGTCACAGGCAAAGGGGCAGTATTCCTCCTCCAGCTTCTCCAGCTCTTCTCCTTGGCAGAGGTTCCTCTTGGTTCCAGAAGTAATCTGATTTTCAGAGGTTTCAGGCCAGGCAAAATGAATTGGTAGTTTAAAACTACACTCACAGACACTGCAGTGGCAGTTCTAAGCCATTTTTACAGGGCTACTAATGTGGGTGGCACAATTAGTGCTGCAGGCCCAGTAGTAGCATTTGATTTACAGGCCCTATGCACTTCTAGGGCACCTTATTAGGGACTTACTAGTAAATCAGACATGCCAATCATGGATAAGCCAATGTACACATATAATTTATACAGGGGACACTTACACTTTAGCACTGGTCAGCAGTGGTAGTGTCCAGAGCAAACAAAACAGCAAAAGCAGAGTCCAGCACACAGAAACAACCTGGGAAGTAGAGGAAAACGTTTAGAGGAGACAATGCCAACAATGCCAAGTATAACAGGACCTATCTCGCTACTTGACATGGGGTCAGACCACCATGCCAATGACAGTGCAGCCATGAAGGCAAACAGCCAGCAGAGTCTATTGACAGCTGTCAGTACTCAGAGCCACACCTTTAGCTCTCCACTGACAGGTGGGTGTGCCATACAATATGCTTCTTTGTGTTCAAAGGGTCCTTCTACCTACCCTGAGTAGGGCTCTACCACATCTGGCAGCAGACACCCTCCTTCCACTCTCTGTTCTGTCATCTGAGGTGTCACACACTCCTGCTTAACAGCTTCCTGACTAGGCAGGACTTCTTGTGGGGCAGGTGAATCCTTATCAGTGCCAACTTTGGAGTTCTTCCTCAATGAAGTAGAATTCCCTTAACCTTCTGGATCTTTTTCAACAGGTAGCTTGCCTTTCCTACACTTCTTTTTCCTGCCTTTCTTCTGGGACCTGTTTTACTACCTGTAGGTTCAGGACCTTCACAATACTTCGGTGAGGTAGAGCCCTGAGCAACTACCTCCTTTAGGCTCCCACCAACCTCTGGGAGGTCATGTACAAGGAGACAATCAAAGGGGAGGTCTAGACTAAATACCACTGTTTACCAACTAAGAGAACCATATACCTCTCAGTCACTAAAGCCACAAGTCTAACAATAACTTCCTCTTGGACAGTTCTCACTCTTCTGGTTTCTCCTGGCAAATACTGGCCTGGGGATACCATCCAGTCATGCACAATGGTGTGACTGGCACAAGTATCCGTCAGAGCAGTGACTGGGATACCATTCACCTAGATGTGGTGAAAGTGTTTACTACCCTCTGGAATCACCTCTGGAATCACCAACTCACCTTCTGGCCCTACATCCCATTAAAAGCCAGTAGGACATCTTCATCTGAGGAACAATCCTCCAAGACTACACTGACAATCCCAGTATTTGCTTCTTCTTGGGACAAGCTGGGTCCCTTCTGTAGTGCCCAACCTGCTGACAATCAAAGCAAGGCCTACCATCTATGACATTTTTAAACTTAGGGTCCCCACTGCTCTGCTTGCTACTAGAGTTGGGGTGAGATGCATTATCCTCCTTCTTAGGGTTCTGAGGAATATCCAAAATAAATGCACTCTAGTATCTTGTTGGGCATGGAAAGTTTTGGGATGATCCATCAAGCGGGGGCTGAGAAAAAGGGAGGATCAAAAATGTGTTTCCCATGTTAATTCCCATAGACTCTTTAGACATGCCTGCAGCCCGAACCACTGGACGAAATTGCACCAAATCTGGCTGAAAGGTATATTTTAGTCTGCAGAGGGCTTTTTTTTTATTTTATTTCATTTGATGTAAATCCATTCAGTAGTTTAGGAGAAATGAAAACAAATCCAAATTTGTACATCTAGGATTCCAATGAATTCACAAATACTGCTGATCTTGTGGAGAGATCTGATTGGCAGTTAACACTTCAACCAGGAAGTGTTGGCAGCCCTTTTGAGACTCGGCTTCACATGATGGGCTCCCCTGGGCTGAAAGTAGCCAGGGGAGGAGGTCAGAATTATTTCATATAACTATAGCTCACGGCGCAAGGTATCTATAGCTTGTGCTGTCTTCAGGCACTGCTAATTATCCCAGATATTTCAGCACTCATGACAACTTTAATAACATCAATAAAAATATCAATGAAACATTAGAAGACAAATTATTGAAGAAAAAACTGTGAATGGCAGGCGAGCGAGTTGAACTTACCATACGCCACAAGTTATAGTAACTTGAAATACCACTAACTTTAACTGCTGAATTTCTATGGTTTTGCATGAGTAAATTCAGAACCTAACTATAACGTCCGTGTAACTTTTGTAACACTCCCTCTACCCCAGGGATCACCACCTTCCCGGGGCTAAATTTATACTTGGCATGGGGAAGGCCCATCAGACTTCCCCACAGCCCTGGGGACCACCACTTTCCTGGGGCATCCAAGTCACAGCAAACAAAGTCTGCTGTCAAAAAGAAGACTTTTCATCTCTGTTCCCTGCATGCAGCTGTGCTTGCAGGGAACAGAGATTAAAGCATTGCTCCAGCAATCAGGCAGCTGCTGTTAAAAGCAGCTGGCTGTTTACTGGAGCAGTTGGACCACAGGTGATGCCTTGAGGCTCCCCCCGAGGCCCCAGACAGCCCCTAAAGGGCTCAGTATAAAAAAAATGAAAAAAATAGCGCGGGACCACGGGGAGCCTTTCACGCTTCCCCTGCAGTCCCTGATAGCTCGTAAGTTCATATTACCAAATAAATAAAACATAGTAAAGGTCAGGGTGGAGTCCTTGAGGCTTCACCCGCAGTCCATAATAGCCCATGAAAGGCTAAACAAAAAAATACATTTTTTTTACATAGCTCAAATGTGAAGGTCGCACACTGAGCATTGAGGGTTCTTATCCAGGTGTGTCCCTTGTCATTTCCCTCATACTGAAAGGTGATCATACTCTTTTTAATTGACAAATACATTTGTCTTTTCAATTTGCAGAAATATCTCTTTCTAAGTATTCGATCCATCAAAACCCAAAAACCTCTCTATCTCTCTTCCTCTCACTCGCTTTCTCTCTCTCTTTCTCTTTCGATCTTTCTCCCACTTACACACCTACTTGTGGGCCCACACAAGCAAAGTCATAGTGTTGTGTTGGCTCGCGAGTCGGGTGGAATGTAGAGGGCTCGCGGGTCGGGTGGAATGTAGAGGGTTGGATGGGGGCTCGAGGGCTGGAATGCGGGAGGTGCGGCGAGTGAAGGAAGGCGGTTGGAGGAGTGCCGGGGACAAATACTGGAGGTGGTTCTTGTATTCTTTGGAAATAAACGTGGAATATACTCCTACCTGTTTGACCTCATTTATCGTGGATACAACATAATTTTGGCAACGAGGGTCTTCGTTGAACCATCTCCGAACCTACGCTCAGTTTACATTTTGAGAGACGGACGCTGCACTGCTAACGGATCTCCGGTGTGAGTGAGATCTTGGTCTTCGCTGGAAAGAGTCACGGAGTGTTTCTGGTGCTTCAAAATTGAAATACACGCGCACTTAGTCGCTTGTAGCATTCAGTGTGTGTATGACATTAAACTTTGGTTTAACTTCGGTCCCCGGCCGCGAGCGCTTTCTTACTTCACTTTTTCACGCGCGCTCTCCTACAACGCGTATTTGAGTAACTGAGCACTCCAGGACGTTTCTTTTTCAGGACGCTTCGTCAATTTCAATGAAAAAAAAAAAGGGAATATAAGGCGAACTTGCTTTAGAAAACGGACCGTTTGTTTGAACATTGCCAAAGAGGAGGTTGTTTACTTGTTTTTTGTCAAAAGAAGGTGAACTTTCTTTAAAAAAAAAAAAACTGACCTATTGTTTGAACATTGCTAAAGAGGAGGTTTTTTACTTGTTTTTTGTCAGAACAACAGCATAAGTACACTCTTCAGAATTACATCAGATGTTTCTGTGTACGTGGTTTACATTACTATTTCAGTTCTACCACTAGATTGTCTAATTATACTCTATAATTATGCAATCTGTCTCAGCTCCTCCTCCTTTTCTTGAAACACCTGGGGAACCACCAGTGGCTTGGTCTCAAGGGTTTGATGCTTTTGAGACTTATTTGGGAGCCATTGGGGCATCACGATATAGACCTGAAAGGAAAAAGTTTTTGTTATTACATTCCCTGGGATTTGAAGGCCGTGAGACTTTGAAACATCTTCCTGAAATTGAAATGACTGATAATGAAGAGTTGGATGAATATCAGAAAACAGTGAAGAAGCTGATTGTGAGATTTGATAAACAACCCAGTCTTGTTGTTTTGCGCCACAAATGTTTCAAGAGGATCCAGCTACAAAATGAATCGATAGACGATTTTGTTAGTGCGCTTCGTAAATTGTGTGCACAGTGCCAATTTGGTGCTTTTCGTGACCAATTAGTCAGGGATCAACTCATTGGAAATTGCTATGATAGACATATTCAACAAAGACTACTTACGATGGGTGATCCTTCACTTGAAGAGGTTATCAAGCAAGCTAAAAGCATTGAACTTGCTCAAATATCTCTTAAAGAACTTTCGGATCAACGCAAGGAAGATGAGAAAGTTTGTGTCAGTGTTGTCTCTTCACGCAAAGAATTCAAAACTAACAATAATCAGTTTTTCAAACGCACTAATATTTGTTTTAGATGTGGGAATGTTCCACATTTGAAGGACTCGAAAGGGTGTCCTGCTAAGAATGTAATTTGTCACAAATGTGGCCATACGGGCCACTTTGCTAGAGTGTGTCAGAGTGTCAAGAGTGACAAGAATGTTAATATCAGCAGTGTGTCTGATATCTGTGAAGGGTCCAATCAGTGTTTGGAAAATGAATTCCGTGACATGATTGTGGTTGTCACAGATGAGCAATTGCCAGTGAATGAATTTGAGAAGTGTGTCGACCCGTATGTAGACATTTGTGTGGGGAGTAAAACACTTCATTTACTTGTGGATTCTGGGGCACGCATTACTATGATAACTTTAGACTTGTTCAAGAGTACGTGGGGTCATAGAAAATTGTTTCCACCTGATAGAGCTCCTGTTTCCTATGAAGGAAGGAGGATTGAATTGGAGGGTTTCATTGAGGATGTGTTGGAATTCAAGGGGCGCAAGATCCGTGGTAAGGTGTATGTTGCTGTCAAAGGTCTTAATATTTTAGGCTGGTTCCACCAAGGTCTATTTGGGGTGGTATTGAGACCAGGTACCACTGAACAGGTAATGGTGGTTAGAGACTGTGATGACATGAACTTGTCTACTCTTCATTCAATGTTCCCTAGGGTTTTTGGGAAAAATTTAGGATGTATCAAAGGTTTTAGGCATTGTATCAAAGTTAAAGATAATGCTATCCCGATAAAGCACAAGTTAAGAGCAATTCCATTTAGTTTGAGGGAGGACCTTAAATCAGAATTGGAAAAGTTACAATCTTCAGGTGTGATTGAACCAGTTGAATCTAGTTTATGGTTGTCTCCCATTGTGGTTGCTCGCAAACGCAATGGTGAGATCCGTTTATGTATTGACTTAAGAAGTCTCAACAAAGAGATTTGGGTAGATTCTTTTCCTTTACCCAGAATTTGTGATCTACTTGAAAAACTTAGCGGTGCAGTCTGGTTTTCAAAAATTGACTTAGCTTCAGCTTATCACCAGGTTGTTCTTGACGAAAACTCTAGGCATTTAACAGCGTTTAACAACCCGTTTGGTACTTTTCAATTTCATAGAATGCCTTTCGGCCTTGCTTCGGCTGCTTCAGTCTTCCAACGCATCATGTCATTTCTGTTGAAAGATGTCGAAGGTGTAGTGGTCTTTCAGGATGATGTTTTGATTTTTGCCAAACAGTTAATGGCTCACAATACAGTGCTCAAGATGGTATTACAGATCTTTGAAGACAATGGGGTTGTGGTTAAGGAGGAGAAATGCGAATTTTGCAGGAAAGAGATTGAATTTTTGGGACGTGTTGTTTCGTCGGAGGGTGTTAAACCAAGACCAGGGTTAGTGGATGCTGTTCGTCGATGTCTTCCCCCTAAGAATAAAGATGAATTACGATCATTTGTAGGATTATGTGAATTTTATGCTAGGTTTATTCCGAACTATGCCTCCAAGATGAAGTGTTTGTCAAATATGTTGAAAAAAAGTGTTGAATTTAAGTGGGACAAGGACTGTCAGGATACATTTGAGTTGGTAAAAGCTGAAATGACTGATGCTAAAGCTTTACACTCCTATGATCCTGCGTTAACGTGTAAAATTATGGTTGATGCCAGCAAATATGGTTTAGGGGCAGTTCTGGTCCAGGACACGGAACATGGTGAAGTCACCATCAGCTATGCGTCTAGAGTGTTGAGGGAGGCTGAAGTCAATTATTCAGTAATAGAAAAAGAATTGTTGGCTTGTGTCTGGGCAAGTGAGAAGTTTAGGAGCTACATTTGGGGCAGGAGGTTTGTTATAGTGACAGATCATAAACCTTTATTATACATTCTCGGTGGGGAAAAAAACAATTACACTACCCCACGCATTGCACGTCTTACCACTAAGTTGTTGCAGTACAATATGGAGGTTACATTTTTACCGGGGAAGCTCAATGTGAGAGCAGATTTTCTTTCTAGATTACCTCTGGGAGAGTTGGAGAGTGTTGATGCTGAGGACGATAGAGAGGATTGTTTTATTGCTTCTGTGGATCTACCGATGTCCAGAGCCTATACTAAATATGATTGGGAGGTGGCTTTTGCAAAGGATCCTATTTTAAACCAAGTCAAAGAGTTTGTAGTTAATGGGTGGCCAAGTGAAAAGAATGTTTCTTTACCGGTACAACCATTTTGTAAAGTTGCAAATGAGATCTCTATAGAAGATCAGATATTGTTGAGGGGCGAAAGGTGCATTCCCCCACACGATTTATGTTCAGGTTTGATTAGTATAGCGCATGAAGGACATTTTGGAGTGACTATGACTAAAAGGAGGTTAAGGGAGAGTTATTGTTGGCCATCTATGGACAAAGAGGTCGATTTGCTTGTCAAGGGGTGTCTTGTTTGCAATTTGGCGGAAAAGGGGTTAAAAGTATCTACTCCACCGTTACATCCTATTGAAATACCTCCAAGACCGTGGTCTAAGCTGGGGATTTACATGATTGGCCCATTTAATTTTCTTCCTCACAACTTACGATATGCGTTTGTTCTTATGGATTATCATAGTAGATGGCCTGAGGTTCGTTTTTATCCAGTTCCTTCAGCGCTTAATGCTGTGAATTTTCTAAAGGAAGTCTTTTTGCGGGAAGGTTTTCCGGAAATCATTATTTCTGACAATGGTGTGCAATTTGTTAATGCGGAAATGGAGAAGTTTTTAAAGCAATTTGGTATTAAGCACTTGAAGAGTTCATTATTTCACCCACAGACAAATGGTTTAGTTGAAAGGATGAATCAGGTGGTTGGTGACTGTATAAAGTGGGCTAGACACAATAATTACGAAGTTTTTGAAGCGGTAAGCACCATGTTGTGGGTTTATCATTCCACACCTCATTCATTAACTAATGTGTCACCTTTTGAAGCCTTAAAAGGGCGTAAACCAACCACCGTTCTCTTTCCCTCTTGGTTGAAGAGTTTGTTGAATACCAAGGGATTGTGTGGTAGTAAAAAGGGATTGGAATGGGAAAAGGTGAAGTCAGGTCAAGAACGTATGAAGAGGAGATATGATTTGATCAAAGCCACCAAGTTATGCTAGGTATTCCCTGGAGATTTGGTGCGTATAAAAAAATGTGTGTCTGTAAGAAAAGGTGATGATTGTTTTGGGAAGCCTGTCAGGGTAATGAAAGTTTGTGGAAGTGCAATTATGGTTGAAGATGGTCATTGGTGGAATCTTTCCAGAGTGGTGAAGTCACCTGGTGAGCCTGTCTTGAATCCTTGTAATGACATTGACAGGTGTCCAAATAGGAGTTCTTCCTTACAAGTTCAAAACTTACATAATGTGAATACGCAGAAGTCAGCTTTACAGTATGAGGATAATTTTCCACGCAGATCTTCCCGTCAAAAGTTTGTGCCATGGAAATTAAGAGCTGATCTATAGTATATACATATATATTTTTTTTTTCTCTCTGTTGTTATTATTAGGTTTGTGTTTGTTATTTCCTAGTTTTATCATTTTTGGTAGTTATAGTATGGTTTTGTTTTAAGTCTAAAAAAAACAAAAAAAAAAGGAAAAAGAGATGGTATGTTGTGTTGGCTCGCGAGTCGGGTGGAATGTAGAGGGCTCGCGTGTCGGGTGGAATGTAGAGGGTTGGATGGGGGCTCGAGGGATGGAATGCGGGAGGTGCGGCGAGTGAAGGAAGGCGGTTGGAGGAGTGCCGGGGACAAATACTGGAGGTGGTTCTTGTATTCTTTGGAAATAAACGTGGAATATACTCCTACCTGTTTGACCTCATTTATCGTGGATACAACACATAGATGGAACAATATTTCTCAGTCAGAATGCTTTTGCAATAGGACGTCAAGATAAAGCACTGCACATTGTCCTAGAATGTGTATTGTATTCCAAAAGTACAAAGTTATTTCTTGAGGAAACTCCAAGAACATTCTGACCAAAATATCAATCTAGTACCGCCTGTCTGCTTACGGAAGACTAAGTCCCAGAAATTTCCCTGAAATTGTCGACTTTTATCAGAGTAGTTGGGATAAATACAAGTGCACACATTCCTGCCTTGGCTGCAATTTCAAAGGGCCTAGCAGGAGTGAACAAACCAACTTCTTCACCAAGTGCTGGCATAACATACCTTCAGAGTTAGTGGACCATTTTGGTTGTGGGCACAAAATGGAGAGCAATACAGCCTCGAATTTGAAGTGTGGTCACCTTTATCCACAATTCTTTGTCTTTTCCTCTTACCAATGTCCACTTTTTCTCAATCTTAAGCTGCGGAGTATGCCCTTAAATTAATGCAGCTTCAAAATGAAGCTTCCAAGAAATGAAAAAAATAGAACAGAAATGTCTTCTATTCCATGGCAACAAAGACCTTAACAAAATCTTTAGCACACTCGGCACAGGGCTTTCAAATCTTCCATCTTTATACCTTTATCACCCCTCATAGACCTTTAGGCATAGAGAAACCAATTTCTTCTCTTTCCTCTCAGTTCATTAAGCTATGCTACTTTTTCCTAGGAGTTTTTCAAGTTTTGTACAGAAAGGTCTAAAACACTAAGGCCCATATTTATGAAAAATTCGATAATGCAGTTGTGCACTATTTAATTTAACCCGAGCTAACGCCATTGCTTAAACCCATCGGTGTGCCATATTTAAAAAATGACACACGATGGCAGCAAAGAATGGCTAGCGACTCAAAAAAGACACTAGCCATGATGATTGCGTTAGGGGAAATGGCGCTAGTGGGTCAAAAATGACGGTAGGCTGATTAGCGGCAAAATATCTGCTGCTAGTCAGCTTAGCGTCATTTTTTGACGCAGAAGCAGCCAAAAAAATGACTCCTGTCTAACTATAGACAGAAGTCATTACCCCAACCCAAATGCCCACCACAGGAGACCAGTGTCCCCAGGGCAAGCCCAACCTACCCAGTGCCAGGCAGGGGCCCCCATGCAATGGGCCCCTAGTGGCACACCACACCTAGGCACGTACACTTACCTGCAACTTACCTTCTATGGGCTCCCTCCTCCTGTAGTGTCCCTGTGGTGTGAGTGTTGGTAATGCTGGGGGTTGGGGTGGGCATCTATGTGCCCAGTCCATGGTGTTTTCCCATGGAAATGGGCCTACCTGTACTTTAACACCTGGTCTGACCCTCGTTAAATAATGACGCTAATCAGGCTCAGCACCATTATTTAGGCCCGCCTCCTAGTTGCGTGTCGTTTTTGCGTCGGGTGTTAACTATGGTGCTGGGGGGCTAGCATCATTTTTAGGAAGGGAATGCCTACCTTGCATCTCATTGACGCAAGGTGGGTTGGCGCTTCCTAGAGATGGAGCTAACTCCAATATTTTGATGATAGACGGGTCAAGCGTCAAACTATATGTGTATATATATATATATATATATATATATATATATATATAGTTCTGTTAGCGCTGCTTTATCATCAAAATAAATGACGCTAAGGCGACGCTAACTTTCCATAAATATGGATCTAAATGTTTATTTACAGAATTATTAAAAAACATAGTACAGCTCCTTCACTGCCTCAAACTAGATACTGTCAGCCTGAGGTACATGTAGTCAGAATCCATATTCTGATAAAAATGAGAACGAATGAAAGCACCATGGAATTAAAGAAGGCAGTTAGGGCCTGGCACTATACAAGCAGAGCCATGCAATTATATCTGCTCTACACGATTTATATGAAACTACTTGAAGTACCCTTGAAATAGGATGAGCCATACGATTGTATTTGACACACACGATTATATGAAACTGCTTGAAGTAAACTTGATGTGAAATTGGGTTTGATGGACAAGTTTGTATAAATAATACCATCACCTTAAGGAATAATCGACTTTTTTTACTGTCAGTGCATAATTTACTCGATTTAAACGTTTGCTACACTATCCTCACAGGTTTGCAACCCACCTTAACTGAGATTGAATCCCATGTACACGTTTCTATAAATGTGCTTACCGGCCATGCAGTACGACATCGTAGTTAAAGTGCATGTCTTATTAAACAACAACACCATATTACAATACCATTTAACCGATTTTAAACCTCTCCTGTAAGAAAATGTCGCAATCAAATTTTTGATGATCACATTTCAATCCTGGGCAAACCCTCATTACACATTTTCAGGATAATCCACAGTGCCAATTACTATGAGTCAATTTCTTTCACACCTGGGTGAACCTACCAATCCACTCTAAAATGAAATATATTCCAGTTCTGCCCCCATTTTTAGGATCCCCATTTGAGACTTAGGAATAGTCATCACATTGATACTTCACACCATATAAGGGGTCCCTCCTTTGCTGCTGCAGGATTCGCCGCCGGTTGCTGTTCCAGGATTGACTACTAAGAGCATGTAATAAGGCTGATCATATAATGCAGTTTCATAAGGACAGCTCCAACTGTTTCTTGGGCTGACCCTACAGGGTATAATGGAGTTTATGGCACAAGCACCTCTACAGCTTAGAGCACGTATGCTAATGAGATATTGAGGACAAAATCTTGCTACAAAAATATTATGATCCAAATAATGCCTACCAAAATATTGTGAATGCAAATATATGTAGGTAAGTATAGATTTACTACTCAACTCCACATCTATGTAATTTGACAATATAGATACCGTCAAGACAAACTGATGTGGAGTTAAGTCTAGAAAGCCTAGACTTACCTATATTGGTATACCTCACAATATGTCAGTGTTTGCGACAACATTTTTAGGATGATATTTCTGTATTTGATATTCTAACATACACCCTAGCAGACCACATAGGCACAAAGCACAGATTGTAGCATAATCTACATTCACACAGTTTGCCCTCTAACACTTCTTGGTGAGAAACCTCAAATAATATTCGACAGCTGTGCTGATCAGACCCACCTTGGGAACACCAAGCCTTTCCTATATTCAACGGAAACATTTCAGCACTAACGGACCAGTTCACATCTGGGAGCATATATGCAAACAGTAGGAATGATTTTTTCCTAATTGCGATTCTTAACGAATCGCAATTCCTGATGTAAGAAAGCATATAGCGTTCAAATAGCAATTCCTAGTGGGTCACAAATCAACCTACCTCATGAATATTATTGAGGGAGGTCTCAGTTTGGGACCTATTTGGAATCACAGCCATCACAGGGATGGTGGCCTGCTGAAGCCAGCAGAACATCATGGCTGTCATTGCTTTTAAAAATAGAATTTTTTGAAATGCAGCCTATCCTCCTTTAAAGAGAACTGGATGTGTTTGAAAAGAAAAAAAGAAACTTTGCGCAGTGGTCCATGGGACCACGACCTGCTCATAAAATACACTTTTTTTCATTCTCAAACGGGAAGGGGACCCTGAGAGACCTCTTCCCGTTTTCTAATTGGTTCCCACCTCTTTTGAGGTGTCAGTAAAAATGAATGTTTTGCACCCAGAATGTGGTCCTAAACACACTCTTTTCAAATACAAACTTGCTAAACCAAATTGAGATTCGGTAACAAGTTAGCGATTTTCAGTTTGGTAAATGTACATTAGACATTGCTGTTTTGCAGTTGCAAATAGGCCAATTCGATCCTACTACAAAAACGTTTTGTAAATATGCCCCTTAATGTGGTATTCATCTGTGGGAAGCAGACCACTCTGAGTTGTTAGCATATGTGAATGCCTGCATGCCACCATCAGATATCACGCCTCCTTAAACACTTCCGTATGCTCAACCTCGCACTTGCAGTGACATGGGATAAGATTTCTCGACCATAAATCCACAAAATTAATACACTTCTCAAATGGACCACAATCTGGGCACTCCCGTTACCCACCTATTCACCTTCTTTGTTGCGTAAGCATTCTGTCCATCACTTTGTTTTTGCTTTAGCACAGTGACAAAACACAATAATGGCACAACTTCTGTTTGCAACCACATATTGAAACACTACCCATATAGGCCTACTGAAAAACATACTTTCTTCCAGCTAAAGTACTCTCATCGAGTAACGTGCTTTCCGTTCACTAAACTGTTTTAGAGCTGTGTCAGTTGCAAGAAGTCCTATACAAATGCAGTTACAATATAATGCAATTTATTTTAACACAGTGTACTATGAGATAAGTTTAGTTATACACTATACAAATGTGATTTAAGAAATGGGTATCGTTTACATGGGGAGGGTTACGTTGCAAAATGCTACTAGAACTAGACTACGTAAAAATAACCAAAATAACATTGATAATCCTGTGGTCAAAGCAATGGGTGCATGAGCAGCCTGCAAATGTGTGTTTCTTCCGCCCCAGGAATGGCTGCATTTAACTTCAAGCACATTTTTTACTCTGTACAGTGCAGCGCATGATTTAGTGAAATATGTAATTTGCAGATGGGAATTGCTGCTGTGACATAGAAAAGCATGATCTGACTGAGAAAACAACTGAAGAGTGGGAGCTCTTGTATCAATAATTGTGGCCACTAAGAATCGAGCGAAAAGTCAGCCAATCAAGAAGGAAACCAAAGACAAATCTGGAACCATCCGATAGAAGATAAATAGGGAATGGAATATCACATTACATGTATCAAAAGAAATATAAAGAAGGTGTCTCAAACTTTAGAAACAATGCAAGGCATCTGTGAAAATATGCCCTTAACACTACAACGTTTTAAACTCATTTGACAAACACAAAGATAGCAAACAGATTCGGGGCTAGATGTACAAGGGATTTTACAGTCGCAGACCCTGCAATTCACAAAATCACAGGGTTTACGAATCGCAAAATGGGGTTAGCGACTCATACCGAAATGCAATTTGGAAGGGGTATGAAAAGGCTTGCTTCCAAATTGTGTGTATGCATGGTATTTATCAATGTTTTTCATCGGCCATTCTTATCACAAACCATTGATCAGTTGCCAGCTTCCAAGCAGGGGTGATAACCAATTCGTAATGGGAAATGGGCACCTCTTGCCCCCCTCTCCTTTGTGAATTGGGATAGGAGCTTCGGGTAAAATTCGTACTAGTCCACTGATCACTAAATGCCCCCCCTAAAATTTCCAAACATTATTGTTATTATTTTACCAGCCCTTTTTCCTTGTGGGCTGCTTTAAAACACTTTTCTGTTTTGGAATTTAATTACAGGTATAGTGGGATGCTGTTCCCTGCAGGCCACTATAACACAATACCTGTGAATACCACCAACCACAGTGGGTCACAAATTGCGACTAGCCTAATGGATATTTATTATCAGATAAATCTACGACTCCCTCGCCCCCGCCAATCTATTAGTCAGTTTGAAAATCCAGTTTCATGAGCAAAAAGTTGAGGCCCAATTTGTGACGTCTTTGTGATAATAGAATCTTTGTAGAGCTGGCCCTTAGTTCGAGTTGTTTTCTGTGTTCATCTGGCTCAGCCGTGTTTTGCATTCTCTTCTGTCTTTCCTTCCTGTCTTCATGGAAATTTCCCTTCCATCTTTTCATTCATCCATTTATTCCTTCCTCCTTTTCTCTCAAAGGCCCCTGAAGTCATTTATACCTTGGTTCTGCCTTTGGCATTTTTCCTTCCTTTCCTGTCGTGCATTAGTTCTTGTACTTTGCAAGTTACTTCCTGCAGTTTCCTGAATATTCTCTCACTGCCGCTTTCCACACTATCAGGCAGGCATAGTTTAAGGCCTAATACATACGCCCTGTACCACATAGCCCCTGTTGAATTCAAACCTTGTGCCTTACACGATATTTCTCTCTGAATTGTTCCATTTAATTGTCTTACCTGTAGGTGTTAAGAATCAGGCTTCTCCGAAGCCGCCACTTCCTCTCCAATCCCTGCATCAATCAGCCTTACACTGGCACCAAAGGAAGGGAATCCCCGAGACTCTGTTGTTATATCTTTATGCACTGCTGTGTCACAGTCCTTTGTGGTTTGCTTTTGTCATGGGTACATGGCTGTTCATAAGAGGTCGACGAATACATTTTTTTATTTGCATCTCATGACTCAAGCCGGCAGACAGAAGCATCCGCAACTGTCAAGGGAATGTGTTTCCCTATCAACAGTAACCAGCCTCAAGGTCACCGCACGCACTCCCTCTTTTATGTGCAATTATAATGCTCTGCTTCATTAGGCACGCAGTCTTTCGACGTACGATATGTAAATCACGGTAATTGGTAGGTTTTAGATACATAACGGTTACATTGTTGTAAACTAGTAACGGTGCTCCAAGTTATCAATGAATTCCACATTAGGAAAAGTACCATATTGTGAGAAGGCCAACCTTTTAGCCCTGTTACCCCATCTTTTCTGACTGATACTGTTGGTAACTGACTGACTGTGCCCTGGGCTGTGCTAACCAGGCCCAGGGCCAGTGCGCTGATGAAAAAAGGTATATGGTAATTAGGCATAATTGCAATTAGCAATGACAGACTCCTGTAAGTCCCTAGTATTTATTAAGGCCAAGGAAATTTAAAATACCTATAAGTCCCTTGTGTATATTAGGGTAGGGAGGTCCAGAGACCTAGTGTATTTCCTGAACTGGAATTTGCACTGCTGTGTTACCTGTTGTCATTTTTAAAGACAACCCTGCTTAGCAGACTATCTTTAAAAGTAAAATATATGCAAATTTGACTTTGGAATTAAAGGTACTTCAAAAGTGGTGATCTACCTTATTTTTATGCATGACACCTCTAAGCTCCCCCTCTAGGTGCCCCAGAGGTGTGCTGCCATGTAACTAGAAGTAGGGACTTTTAAAAAAGATTTTGTATATTACCTGGTGAAGAAGAAACTGCCCATTTCTTCCCTCCCATTTGAGATACTTAGCTCTATTGGCTCATATTGGAATATTTGATTTAAGTATAAATATTGCTAGGAATGAACTAAAATGTAATTCAAGGACTCAAAAGATTGGTAATGATAAATCCTGTAACTTGTGACTGTCGAATTTATCATAAATACTCCAGAAGAGTAGTTATAGGGCTTTCTTTTCTGTGAGCCCAAATGTAGCCTTCTAGCAGCCTTTCCTGTTTGGTTCCGCATTCTGTCCATCCAGCTACGCTATCCCACAGCGTTTGTGTTTTGCTTGGCTTTTGCCGCCCTAAGTTCGCCGGGTATGCTTACGTGGGTCCCAGGCTCACTGTGCCAGTGGATTCAAGCTAGCCTGGCCGATGAGGGGTGAAACCCTGAAACCGGTCCCAGGATGCTTGTTTCTGGTCCAGGTAGAACCTGGCCTGGCAGTTCGGGCTGGACTGTTCCCATGAGGAACAGGGTCAAGACTGATTTGAATATGGCTGGGTTCAAACTGGGGTGGCATGGTGAGCAAAATAATGGATGGATTTAACCCAGATCTGTGACTGGGGGTGAACGTTTGATTGGTTCCGCGTTCCGTCCATCCAGCTACGCTATCTCACAGCGTTTGTGTTTTGCTTTGCTTTTGCCGCCCTAAGTGCACCGGGTATGCCCAGACATGGGTCCCGGGCTCACTATGCCACTGCATTCAAGCTAGCCTGGATGATGAGGGGTGTAACCCTGAAACCAGTCCCAGGATGCTTGTTTCCGGTCCAATGAGAACCTGGCCTGGCAGTTCGGGCGGACTGTTCCCATGAGGAACAGGGTCAAGACTGATTTGAATATGGCTGGGTTCAAACTGGGGTGGCATGATGAGCAAAATAATGGATGGATTTAACCCAGATCTGTGACTGGGGGTGAACGTTTGATTGGTTCCGCATTCCGTCCATCCAGCTACGCTGTCTCACAGCGTTTGTGTTTTGCTTTGCTTTTGCCGCCCTAAGTGCGCCGGGCCCAGACGTGGGTCCCGGGCTCACTGTGCCACTGCATTCAAGCTAGCCTGGCTGATGAGGGGTGTAACCCTGAAACCGGTCCCAGGATGCTTGTTTCTGGTCCAATGAGAACCTGGCCTGGCAGTTCGGGCTGGACTGTTCCCATGAGGAACAGGGTCAAGACTGATTTGCATATGGCTGGGTTCAAACTGGGGTGGCATGGAGAGCAAAATAATGGATGGATTTAACCCAGATCTGTGATTGGGGGTGAATGTTTGATTGGTTCCACATTCCGTCCATCCAGCTACGCTCTCCCACAGCGTTTGTGTTTTGCTTTGCTTTTGCCGCCCTAAGTGCGCCGGGTATGGCCAGACGTGGGTCGCGGGCTCACTGTGCCACTGGATTCAAGCTAGCCTGGCTGATGAGGGGTAAAACCCTGAAACTGGTTCCAGGATGCTTGTTTCCGGTCCAGGGAGAACCTGGCCTGGCAGTTTGGGCTGGACTGTTCCCATGAGGAACAGGGTCAAGACTGATTTGCATATGGCTGGGTTCAAACTGGGGTGGCATGGTGAGCAAAATAATGGATGGATTTAACCCAGATCTGTGATTGGGGGTGAATGTTTGATTGGTTCCACATTCCGTCAATCCAGCTACGCTCTCCCACAGAGTTTGTGTTTTGCTTTGCTTTTCCCGCCGTAAGTGCGCCGGGTATGCCCAGATGTGGGTCCCGGGCTCACTGTGCCACTGGATTCAAGCTAGCCTGGCTGATGAGGGGTGAAATCCTGAAACCGGTCCTAGGATGCTTGTTTCTGGTCCAGGGAGAACCTGGCCTGGCAGTTCGGGCTGGACTGTTCCCATGAGGGACAGGGTCAAGACTGATTTGCATATGGCTGGGTTCAAACTGGGGTGGCATGGTGAGCAAAATAATGGATGGATTTAACCCAGATCTGTGACTGGGGGTGAATGTTTGTTGATTGGTTCTGCATTCCGTCCATCCAGCTACGCTATCCCACAGCGTTTGTGTTTTGCTTTGCTTTTGCCACCCTAAGTGCACCGGGTATGCCCAGACGTGGGTCCCGGGCTCACTGTGCCACTGGATTCAAGCTAGTCTGGCTGATGAGGGGTGAAACCCTGAAACCGGTCCCAGGATCCTTGTTTCTGGTCCAGGGAGAACCTGGCCTGGCAGTTCGGGCTGGACTGTTCCTATGAGGAATAGGGTCAAGACTGATTTGCATATGGCTGGGTTCAAACTGGGGTGGCATGGTGAGAAAAATAATGGATGGATCTAACCCAGATCTGTGACTGGGGGTGAATGTTTGATTGGTTCTGCATTCCGTCCATCCAGCTGCGCTATCCCACAGCGTTTGTGTTTTGCTTTGCTTTTGCCGCCCTGAGTGCGCCGGCTATGCCCAGACTTGGGTCCCGGGCTCACTGTGCCACTGGATTCAAGCTAGTCTGGCTGATGAGGGGTGAAACCCTGAAACCAGTCTCGGGATGCTTGTTTCTGGTCCAGGGAGAACCTGGCCTGGCAGTTCGGGCTGGACTGTTCCCATGAGGAACAGGGTCAAGACTGATTTGCATATAGCTGGCTTCAAACTGGGGTGGCATGGTGAGAAAAATAATGGATGGATTTAACCCAGATCTGTGACTGATGGTGAATGTTTGATTGGTTCCGCATTCCATCCATCCAGCTACGCTATCCCACAGCGTTTGTGTTTTGCTTTGCTTTTGCTGCCATAAGTGCGCCGGGTATGCCCAGATGTGGGTCCCGGCCTCACTGTGCCACTGGATTCAAGCCAGCCTGGCTGATGAGGGGTGAAACCCTGAAACCGGTCCCAGGATGATTGTTTCCGGTCCAGGGAAGGGCTCACTGTGCCACTGGATTCAAGCCAGATCTGTGACTGGGGGTGATTGTTTGATTGGTTCCCCATTCCGTCCATCCAGCTACGCTATCCCACAGCGTTTGTGTTTTGCTTTGCTTTTGACACCCTAAGTGCGCCGGATATGCCCAGACGTGGGTCCAGGGCTCACTGTGCCGCTGGATTCAAGCTAGCCTGGCTGATGAGGGGTGAAACCCTGAAACCGGTCCCAGGATGCTTGCTTCCGGTCCAGGGAGAACCTGGCCTGGCAGTTCGGGCTGGACTGTTCCCATGAGGAACAGGGTCCAGACTGATTTGCATATGGCTGGGTTCAAACTGGGGTGGCATGGTGAGCAAAATAATGGATGGATTTAACCCAGATCTGTGACTGGGGGTGAATGTTTGTTGATTGGTTCCGCATTCCGTCCATCAAGCTACGCTATCCCACAGCGTTTGTGTTTTGCTTTGCTTTTGCCACCCTAAGTGCGCCGGGTATGCCCAGACGTATGTCCCGGGCTCACTGTGCCACTGGATTCAAGCTAGTCTGGCTGATGAGGGGTGTAACCCTGAAACCGGTCCCAGGATGCTTGTTTCCGGTCCAGGGAGAACCTGGCCTGGCAGTTCGGGCTGGACTGTTCCCATGAGTAATAGGGTCAAGACTGATTTGGATATGGCTGGGTTCAAACTGGGGTGGCATGGTGAGAAAAATAATGGATGGATTTAACCCAGATCTGTGACTGGGGTGAATGTTTGATTGGTTCCGCATTCCGTCCATCCAGCTACCCTATCCCACAGCGTTTGTGTTTTGCTTTGCTTTTGCCGCCCTAAGTGCGCCGGGTATGCCCAGACGTGGGTCCCGGGCTCACTGTGCCACTGGATTCAAGCTAGTCTGGCTGATGAGGGGTGAAATCCTGAAACCGGTCCCAGGATGCTTGTTTCTGGTCCAGGGAGAACCTGGCCTGGCAGTTCGGGCTGGACTGTTCCCATGAGGAACAGGGTCAAGACTGATTTGCACATGGCTGGGTTCAAACTGGGGTGGCATGGTGAGAAAAATAATGGATGGATTTAACCCAGATCTGTGACTGGGGGTGAATGTTTGATTGGTTCCGCATTCCATCCATCCAGCTACGCTATCCCACAGCGTTTGTGTTTTGCTTTGCTTTTGCCACCCTAAGTGCGCCGGGTATGCCCAGATGTGGGTCCCGGGCTCACTGTGCCACTGGATTCAAGCTAGCCTGGCTGATGAGGGGTGAAACCCTGAAACCGGTCCCAGGATGATTGTTTCCGGTCCAGGGAGAACCTGGCCTGGCAGTTCGGGCTGGACTGTTCCCAAAAGGAACAGGGTCAAGACTGATATGCATATGGCTGGGTTCAAACTGGGGTGGCATGGTGAGCAAAATAATGGATGGATTTAACCCAGATCTGTCACTGGGGGTGAATGTTTGATTGGTTCTGCATTCCATCCATCCAGCTACGCTATCCCACAGCGTTTGTATTTTGCTTTGCTTTTGCCGCCCTAAGTGCACCAGGTATGCCCAGACATGGGTCCCGGGCTCACTGTGCCACTGGATTCAAGCTAGCCTGGCTGATGAGGGGTGAAACCCTGAAACCAGTCTCGGGATGCTTGTTTCTGGTCCAGGGAGAACCTGGCCTGGCAGTTCGGGCTGGACTGTTCCCATGAGGGACAGGGTCACGACTGATTTGCATATGGCTGGGTTCAAACTTGGGTGGCATGGTGAGCAAAATAATGGATGGATCTAACCCAGATCTGTGACTGGGGTGAATGTTTGATTGGTTCCGCATTCCGTCCATCCAGCTACCGTATCCCACAGCGTTTGTGTTTTGCTTTGCTTTTGCCGCCCTAAGTGCGCCGGGTATGCCCAGATGTGGGTCCCGGGCTCACTGTGCCACTGGATTCAAGCTAGCCTGGCTGATGATGGGTGAAACCCTGAAACCAGTCCCAGGATGACTGTTTCCGGTCCATGGAGAACCTGGCCTGGCAGTTCGGGCTGGACTGTTCCCAAAAGGAACAGGGTCAAGACTGATTTGCATATGGCTGGGTTCAAACTGGGGTGGCATGGTGAGCAAAATAATGGATGGATCTAACCCAGATCTGTGACTGGGGGGGACTGTTTGATTGGTTCCGCATTCCGTCCATCCAGCTACGCTATCCCACAGCGTTTGTGTTTTGCTTTGCTTTTGCCGCCCTAAGTGCGCCGGGTATGCCCAGATGTGGGTCCCGGGCTCGCTGTGCCACTGGATTCAAGCTAGCCTGGCTGATGAGGGGTGAAACCCTGAAACCGGTCCCAGGATGACTGTTTCCGGTCCAGGGAGAACCTGGCCTGGCAGTTCGGGCTGGACTGTTCCCAAAAGGAACAGGGTCAAGACTGATTTGCATATGGCTGGGTTCAAACTGGGGGGGCATGGTGAGAAAAATAATGGATGGATATAACCCAGATCTGTGACTGGGGGTGAATGTTTGATTAGTTCCTCATTCCATCCATCCAGCTACGCTATCCCACAGCGTTTGTGTTTTGCTTTTGCTTTTGCCGCCCTAAGTGCGCCGGGTATGCCCAGATGTGGGTCCCGGGCTCACTGTGCCACTGGATTCAAGCTAGCTTGGCTGATGAGGGGTGAAACCCTAAAACCAGTCTCGGGATGATTGTTTCCGGTCCAGGGAGAACCTGGCCTGGCAGTTCGGGCTGGACTGTTCCCAAAAGGAACAGGGTCAAGACTGATTTGCATATGGCTGGGTTTAAACTGTGGTGGCATGGTGAGCAAAATAATGGATGGATTTAACCCAGATCTGTGACTGGGGGTGAATGTTTGATTAGTTCCTCATTCCATCCATCCAGCTACGCTATCCCACAGCGTTTGTGTTTTGCTTTTGCTTTTGCCGCCCTAAGTGCGCCGGGTATGCCCAGATGTGGGTCCCGGGCTCACTGTGCCACTGGATTCAAGCTAGCTTGGCTGATGAGGGGTGAAACCCTAAAACCAGTCTCGGGATGATTGTTTCCGGTCCAGGGAGAACCTGGCCTGGCAGTTCGGGCTGGACTGTTCCCAAAAGGAACAGGGTCAAGACTGATTTGCATATGGCTGGGTTTAAACTGTGGTGGCATGGTGAGCAAAATAATGGATGGATTTAACCCAGATCTGTCACTGGGGGTGAATTTTTGATTGGTTCCGCATTCCATCCATCCAGCTATGCTATCCCACAGCATTTGTGTTTTGCTTTGCATTTGTCGCCCTAAGTGCACCGGGTATGCCCTGACGTGGGTCCCGGGCTCACTGTGCCACTGGATTCAAGCTAGCCTGGCTGATGTGGGGTGAAAACCTGAAACCAGTCTCAGGATGCTTGTTTCCGGTTCAGGGAGAACCTGGCCTGGCAGTTCGGACTGACTGTTCCCATGAGGAACAGGGTCAAGACTGATTTGCATACGGCTGGGTTCACACTGGGGTGGCATGGTGAGCAAAATAATGGATGGATTTAACCCAGATCTGTGACTGGGGTGAATGTTTGATTGGTTCCGCATTCCGTCCATCCAGCTACGCTATCCCACAGCGTTTGTGTTTTGCTTTGCTTTTGCCACCCTAAGTGCGCCGGGTATGCCCAGACGTGGGTCCAGGGCTCACTGTGCCACTGGATTCAAGCTAGCCTGGCTGATGAGGGGTGAAACCCTGAAACCGGTGCCACCCTAAGTGCACCGGGTATGCCCAGACGTGGGTCCAGGGCTCACTGTGCCACTGGATTCAAGCTAGCCTGGCTGATGAGGGGTGAAACCCTGAAACCGGTCCCAGGATGCTTGTTTCCGGTCCAGGGAGAACCTGGCCTGGCAGTTCGGGCTGGACTGTTCCCATGAGGAACAGGGTCTAGACTGATTTGCATATGGCTGGGTTCAAACTGGGGTGGCATGGTGAGCAAAATAATGGATGGATTTAACCCAGATCTGTGACTGGGGGTGAATGTTTGTTGATTGGTTTTTCATTCCGTCCATCAAGCTACGCTATCCCACAGCGTTTGTGTTTTGCTTTGCTTTTGCCGCTCTAAGTGCTCCGGGTATGCCCAGATGTGGGTCCCGGGCTCACTGTGCCACTAGATTCAAGCTAGTCTGGCTGATGAGAGGTGAAACCCTGAAACTGGTCCCAGGATGCTTGTTTCCGGTCCAGGGCGAACCTGGCCTGGCAGTTTGGGCTGGACTGTTCCCATGAGAAATAGGGTCAAGACTGATTTGCATATGGCTGGGTTCAAACTTGGGTGGCATGGTGAGCAAAATAATGGATGGATTTAACCCAGATCTGTGACTGGGGTGAATGTTTGATTGGTTCCGCATTCCGTCCATCCAGCTACGCTATCCCACAGCGTTTGTGTTTTGCTTTGCTTTTGCCACCCTAAGTGCGCCGGGTATGCCCAGACGTGGGTCCCGGGCTCACTGTGCCACTGGATTCAAGCTAGTCTGGCTGATGAGGGGTGAAACCCTGAAACCGTTCCCAGGATGCTTGTTTCCGGTCCAGGGAGAACCTGGCCTGGCAGTTCGGGCTGGACTGTTCCCATGATGAATAGGGTTAAGACTGATTTGCATATGGCTGGGTTCAAACTGGGGTGGCATGGTGAGAAAAATAATGGATGGATTTAACCCAGATCTGTGACTGGGGGTGAATGTTTGATTGGTTCCGCATTCCGTCCATCCAGCTACCCTATCCCACAGCGTTTGTGTTTTGCTTTGCTTTTGCCGCCCTAAGTGCACCGGGTATGCCCAACAGTGGGTCCCGGGCTCACTGGGCCAGTGGATTCAAGCTAGTCTGGCTGATGAGGGGTGAAATCCTGAAACTGGTCCCAGGATGCTTGTTTCTGGTCCAGGGAGAACCTGGCCTGGCAGTTCGGGCTGGACTCTTCCCATGAGGAACAGGGTCAAGACTGATTTGCATATGGCTGGGTTCAAACTGGGGTGGCATGGTGAGAAAAATAATGGATGGATTTAACCCAGATCTGTGACTGGGGGTGAATGTTTGATTGGTTCCGCATTCCATCCATCCAGCTACGCCATCCCACAGCGTTTGTGTTTTGCTTAGCCTTTCCTAATTGGTCAGCCTTAACAGGCTCACCCAAGCTTTTTTGATGAGGTGATAAGTGGCCTGCATAGAGCAGAGGTTATCTGGTAGGGAGAGATCTGTAGCTGTATTGCACAGGCCAGAAAGAGGGCTGGGTAAATCAAACTGGGCTTCAAAGAGAACAGAACAGTAAGGAATGCCAGCACAGTTTATCCCCTCTTCATGTACTCCCCAGGTAGATGGAAGGCCCAGGAATGGAAGTTGCAGAAAGTCTGTAGGAGGAGTGTTAATGGAAATGAGCTACACAATTTGGTTTGCTTAGCCAAGTCTTGCTCTCCTGGTGAGGAATTCCCCATCTTGAATTTTTAAAGTGCATTACTTTGTGGGACAAGAATATGCCCCACTTTGGCAGAAGCAGTCATGCTTTTGTGTGGCACCCTGTATCTCATTGTACAGGGGTGCCCCCCTGCTTATCACCCCAGATCATTTAATATATATGTGAGACCATGATTTTTTTTTAAGCAATATGCCGTTATGTCTGCTGGACTCTTCTGGTTGCAGGGATATATAGGGCTTGTAGGTTCATTAAGACCCCTAGGTACCCAGAGCTAATAAATGAGCTGCACCTTGCAATGGGTTTTCATTCTATACCGGGTATACAGCAATTCATTTGCTGAAATATAAAGAGTGAAAAATAACTATCAAGAAAACCTTTTTATTTCCAAAATGGGAACAAGATAAGGTGTTGAGAATCAGTGCTTAATTGCACATCTCTGAATTCTGGGGTGCCCATACTAGCATGTAAATTACAAGCATTTCTCAAATAGACGTCTTTTTTACGCACTGTCTTACATTTTGGAAGGAAAAAATGTAGAGAAAGGCATTCTTTGTTCCCCCAAGTCTCCTGACTTGCGTGGGTAGGCCTAATGCCCATGACAGAAAATGCAACATGGACACATCACATATTTACGTTGAAAACTGATGTGTTTTTTGGAAAGTGCCTAGATGTGGATTTTGGTCTCTAGCTCAGACGGCACCTGAGAAAACCTACCAAACCTGTGCATTTCTAAAAACTAAACACCTAGGGGAACCCAGGATGGGGTAACTTGTGGCACTCTCAACAGGTTATGTTACCCAGAATCCTTTGCCAACCTCAATATTTGGCAAACAAAACACTATTTCCTCACATTTTGGTGATAGAAAATTCTGGAATCTGAGAGGAGCCACAAATTTTCTTCCACCCAGCATTCCCCCAAGTCTCCTGATAAAAATGGTACCTCACTTGTGTGGGTAGGCCTAGTGCCCATGACAGGAATAGATCACACAACGGTCAATGTTGGTCCTTACATGAAGGCAACTGTTTACCCTGGGGTGATCCATTCCTGATTCAGGCACTAGGTACAGGCACTCAAGTGGGGTAGGGTGTTTATCAGGACAGATGGGGAAACACTGGGCGGTAGGAATTTTGTGGATTCCCGCATATTCCTGTAGTTTGTGTGAGAGAAATACAAGAAAAATTCGAGTTTTTATTCAACATTTCAGTTTTGCAGGGTATTCTGGGTAAGAACAATTTGGGTAATCCACACAAGTCACACCTCTGTGGACTCCTCCGGATGTCTAGTTTCCAGAAATGTCTGGGTTTGGTATGTTTCCCTATTTGGCTGCCGAGCCCTGGACCAAAAATGCAGGTGCCTACCTTACAAAACCACTTTCTTTTCTGGTAGATAATTTTGATGTCTCCACAATACGATTTGAGCTGTGGAATTTGGGGCTGAACTAAATTGGGGAGCTTCCAAGAGAGCTCTCTATCTGTGCTTGCCGCCGCATGCACCTGCTCTCTAGGTTGGGCTAACCCACTATTGTCCCGCTGCACAGACTCTGCTTGCGAAGGGACAGCAGGACTGTCCTCATCACCTCCCTCATAATCACTGGAAGAGGAGTTATCGAATGGGACTCCTCTGACTGAAAAATCACTCCCAGAATCTGCGCCATTGCTATAGCCCTCAGATGCTGTCTTATTATCAGCTGTCTCAGTCTCTGAACCTACATCAGAGCTGTTCTCTATAACCCGAGTGAGAGCTTGAGCAGCAGTCATCCAAGGAGATGCCATCTCTGCTACTGACTAAACTGTAGCTCTTAAACACTAGCCTATGTAGACAGTCACAAAATTGCTGGTGTGTGTGTGTGTGATACCTGTAACAGTAGAGGTCACATTATCTGCGCTTCTTCCCTCAATCAGCATGCTCTCTCAAGACACTCAAAAAAACGAAAAAAGACACACTATTACATCACCTTTTCACATACCAATCATACCAGTCTTTAGCGCCTTTAGCGCCCAGTCCAACAATCATTTCGCACTCCCATTACCTCCTCCTCCTCCGATTCTCTCACTACCACCCAGCAAAAGTCCATTTCATCTCTCCATAGGCCCCCTCGCACATACATTTCATTTGTATTATGGCGCAGGTAATGGCTGGCTTTACTAATCCACTTAGCTATTCACATATAATACAGTTATATACCTTTCAGTAGGTATATAAACCTTCTGCGCTACTTTATGGCATCAAAACTGCCACTAGACAAAAGTGAGATACTTTTCTAGCAGAAACATAATCACAAGAGTTACTTAACTTTTTATTGCTGCCTAAAAGCTACAGTTGAACCGCGTCAATTGAATTATATGCATTGCTTTGAAGACGCAAGCTGCAACTGCAAGAGAACTGGTTGTGAATATATATATATATATATACATATGTGTGTGTAAAGAGATCACTTTTAGTATTGGGTATGGTTTTCCTGGACGTCGGTCACAGCTCCCAGGGAAAACACAGACGTTGACAAAAGTGATTGCTCTATATATATTTATAGATAGATATATCTATGAATAGATATCTACATAGATATATCTATCTATAGATCTATATTTTTTTTTTTAACAGCTGTATGGTTTCCCTGCTCACAGGCGACCCCCTGTCCATTTTTTTTTTTTTTAAACATTTTACGCCCCTGGGAGGTCTTGATGAGGTACAATGGCATCCCCCCCAGGGGTAAACGTACCTTTAAAAAAAATATATACCGGGGGGTCCTTTTGCTGAGGTGGCCGACCCCCCAAGTGAAATCCCTGGTGACTAGTGGGGATTTCCTGGCCCTCGATCGCAGCTGCACTGCAATCGAGGGCCAGGAAACCTGTTTGGTAAGGTCTCGTTTGAAAAGGGAGGTTCTCCCCTGTTGGGAGGATATCCTCAACTGGAAACAGGACCTGCTCGACCTGCTAGGCATCCAGATTCCAGGGCCTGGTGAGTATCAACTGTATTATTTGTTGTGTTTGTGTTCCACAATGCTACATTTTTTCTCAGAATAGCATGCTGCTCACACTCAGTGGTAAATTACATTTAGTTTACGTTCTGTTTACTTTATGTGATCAAGTTTGAGCTAGGCAAGTGCTCGGCGCTAACTCATCATACTCGGCACTGCTCACTTAGCCTGATTATTTAAGAAGCCATTACAATCCAGACACCTCTGTCCTCCTGTCACCATAGTGAATTAGTGATATCAGTGAGTGTTCTCTGTGACTTTCTTTATGTAGATAGTACAGTCCCAAGCAATTTCACAGAGATGTGTAGTACTAGTATGCATCTATGCATTGCAAAAAAGGGAGACTGGGTGGTCCATCAAGGGGACTAAGAAAATGAGAATAGAATCAAAGATTATTCATTGCAATGCACTAGTTCCAAATGCATTTTTTGTTCAGGAAATGTGGATAGGTATTTTAGGATTAGTAGAGTCAACTCAACGATAGTCGATACTAGTACCATAGGTGATCTGATTTAGATAAGTACAATGTTACTGCAATTGCCTGTTATAATAATTTTGTGGAGATTAACTGCCTCCTAATCTATTTTTTATCTTCTTTATTTCTTACATTAGCACCCAAGGGCAGGAAATAGTGGCAGCACTGAGACGTGTCTGGGAAGAGCTGGGGTGGAGGGCTCTGCTAACCCCAGTAAGTCCTATTATTTAATTATTCGTAGTATTTCCCTATCTTTTACCTTTGCCCACTGTTATACTACTTTTAATTTTGCCTTGTTTATTTTTTTTATATCGGCTCCTTTTTTTACAACTCTCCTATCCAAATTTTGTTCAATTCCTCATATCCCTGCATTATCTTTTTTTTCCCTTATTTCATGTTATTTTTTTGGTAGCTGACTTTTTCCGGTCTGTACTAGTCTGTAGATTTTTGATGCTTTGTTGGTAATCTTTCCTTCTCCCCTATATATCTTGTGGTACTGTAAGACTAAGAACAGGTTTGTGGTATACTACTGTCTATAGTGATGATTGCAGGCCCAAGAAAGCTAGTATTATAAATAATTTTTACCATGCATGTTTGCTGAGAAGGCTTTCTTTTTCTTGCTCATGTTCAAACAGTTAACAAGAGAGTGACCACGGTCATGAACCACTCTCCCAACCCCCAATGTAATGTAATGTAGATGTTTTTGTTTTTAAATTGCAATAGAGCACACACATGGCCCTTGGGCATATGTGTGCTCTACAAGTGTACCACGATTTTTGGGGTGTACCAAGGGGGACCTTTTTCCCAATGCCATCCTTGGTTTTGCATTTCCCAAATAGCGACTTCCTTATAGGAAATCGCTATTTAGGGAATGCTAAACCAGCCCATTGACACAAATACAATGGAATTCCTTATTTGGAATTTCCTAATAGTGATTCCTAATTTGTAGAAATCGCTATTAGGAAATTGGTATCTCTGTACATAGCATTTTGCATTTCCTAAATAGCGATTTCTATGAAGACGTTATTTAGGAAATGCAAAATTGCATTTTAGTACATCTGACTCTAAGTTTTAAGTTTGGCATAAGGAAAACTCAGTGACGAACATGCCAAATACATTCTAAATAGCCTGTTCCTTTCCCTGCAGTGCAGTGCACCTTTTCCCCCCACTTTTTACTTATGGCAGACGGGATAATAATATCCACATCTTATATGTGACGTGTGTGACATAGTATCCTATTTATTATTCATCTACCTCTTTGGAGTCAGGGTAGAAAGTGAAAGCATTTAAAGAAGAGGCCTATTGGAGTTAAAGATAGGTAATTGTCAACTACAGCTGCCCCAACTGCAGATAGTAGCAAAATGCCTAAAGCGCTGGCTAGCATGCCTCCATTAAATTAGCATAACAGCTTGTATTCCTCAGTGCATAATGCCTTTCTCATAAATGAGAGGTATGTTTTTCCAGTGTTGTTACTAGAAAATACTTTAATAGAAAAAATCACAGTTTTTTTTAATCTGGAGTTGTTCTGCCTTAATTCTTTTCAGCCAGACAGTAAGTGCTTTTGAGGCATGTGTGAGTAAACAAACTAAGGGGCATATTTATACTCCGTTTGCGCCGAAATTGCGTCATTTTGTTTGACGCAATTTAGACGCAAAACTAACTCCATATTTATACTTTGGCGTTAGACGCGTCTAGCGCCAAAGTCCATGGAGTTAGCGTCATTTTTTAGCGTGGACACCTACTTTGCGTTAATTATATGCAAGGTAGGCGTTCCCGTCTAAAAAATCGACTCCGAGGCATGTGCGTCGGATTTATACTCCCGGGCAAAAATCACGCCCGGGAGTGGGCGGGTCAAAAAAAATGACATACGGCCGCTTTTGCGCCGTTTTTTAGCTCCTGCAAAAGGCAGGCTTTAAGGGACCTGTGGGCTCTGAAGGAGCCCAGAGGTGCCTCCCCATGCCCCCAGGGACACCCCCTGTCACCCATGCCCACCCCAGGAGGACACCCAAGGCTGGAGGGACCCATCCCAGGGACATTAAGGTAAGTTCAGGTAAGTGTTTTTTTTTTTTTTTTTGTGGCATAGGGGGGCCTGATTTGTGCCCCCCTACATGCCACTATGCCCAATGACCATGCCCAGGGGACAGAAGTCCCCTGGGCATGGCCATTGGGCAAGGGGGCATGACTCCTGTCTTTGCTAAGACAGGAGTCATTTCTATGGGGGTTGGGAGTGAAAAAAATGGCGCAAATCGGGTTGAGGCGAAAAAATTGCCTCAACCTGACTTGCCCCATTTCTTGACGCCCAAGCTCCATATCCCCCTACGCCGGCGCTGCCTGGTGTATGTTGTTTTTTTTAACGCACACCAGACGGCGCCGGTGGCTAACGCCGGCTAACGTCATTCAATAAATACGGCGAATGGCGTTAGCCAGCGCTAATTTTTTTGACGCAAAACTGCGTTGGTGCAGTTTTGCGTCAAAAAGTATAAATATGGGCCTAAATTGTCCCTGTGACTCTCCTAATCATAATCACATCAAATTCCAATCCTCCTAGGGGACCAGCAATGTACTGCTACTGTGCCACCCACTACTTAATTTTAAACAAGTTTTACACAGAGCATTGTTTTCAATCTGTCTTTTTTCTTTTAGTTTCTTCTCAATATAGTTACTCCTGCTGGTCCACCAGCACCACCCACCAGACAGGAGATAGTGGCCTGTCTGTGGCAGCAGGGTCTGTAGTCTATCTGGGTAGAATATTTCAACCGGTGGTCCTGGAGGATGAAGAGGCAGAAATCGCTGGGCCTCAGTTCAGCATGCCAGCCCCAGCCTCCTGTCATTATATCGTCATTACTGCCGCCAGCTGTCAGGGGCCCTGACAAGAACTGCTGCTACCCCCTCTGGCTTTGACAGGGTATTGCTCAAACACATCCTGCACCGTGAGGACAGAATGGAGAGCAGGCTCAGCAGGATAAAGCAGAGTACGTACCAGCATCAGACCCAAATCCAGAATGCCCTCTTCTGAGCACCTTTTTACATTTTTTCTTTTGATTGGAGGGCCTTGTTGTGAGTGGAGAGGGTGGGAAGGGAGTTGGGACTGAGTTTTCACTTTGGACGTTCATTAGAATTATGTGCACGGGGCCATTTGTTTGTGGAGAGCAGTGGGCCTGTTGTGAGTGAAAGTGTGTTTTTTTTTATTTGTAAAACATAAAAGGGGATAATTCTGTTGGTGTTTCAGTTTGTACTGCTGTCTTTTAGTGTAGCCTGTTTTTTTTTTAATCTGCTAAAAAGTGTATGTCATTTACTTATACCCTTGCTCTACTGCCATCTTTAACTATATTAACCACTAAGGGATGATTGCATTGCCTATTTTGCCTACAAAAACTTGGCCACACTCAAATAATATCTTCTTCAGTAGAAGTCAATTACTAACTAAACAAGTTCACTTCAGTCCATAGTTCTTCTCTTACAAGAATAGATGAAGTATAGGCTGATACATCATTCTTCTTACTGCTGTATTTTTCCAAGGCATCTTATCTTAACTGAAGGGGGTAGTAGTAGCAGGAGCAGGCTAGGGCACTAACAGGTAAATCACAAGATGCCACTCCCACCTATGCGAACTCTAACTGCAGGATTAATCAAAGTGTTATCCATCACTGCCAACTAGTTTGAAAGAAAACAGAGAGTAAGTGGGTCATATACTATAACATAAAATTAGAAAGGCTGAGACCAGACTACCACAATGACAATATTTGACACACAACAAATAAGATCTGATATGATAATAAAAACTATCACTATCAATTTTGTCTGAGCAATGAGGAGCTGGTATTTAAAAATTAAACATAGGAAATATCCTAGAGTCAGGAGAGGTAGGCTCAGAGTCCTGAGTGGTTGGAAAAGGTTAAGCATTTATGCAACATACAACACAAGGCATTCATGATGATATTGATGGGTCGGTGAGAAATATTGCTCAGGTATTAGAAGGGCATGCAATGAGTTCGTGTCACTTTCATCACATCTGCCCCAGCAAGTGTGTGACCCAATTATGGTGTAAAATTAAGTTGCATCTCAATAAATCACATCACGCGGGGGAAGAGAGTTAGGGGCTCAATGAATGGATGGGAAAGGGGATTTGGGGAAAGGTGTGACAAAAACAAACACTACACGAAAGAAACAACAACTGCATTCATTGGGATGCTGAGCAGCACACCATCATCAATCAGTTGTGGAAGAGAACAATGAAGGGATAAGTATGACATGGTTTAGTTAAAAACACTGCAAACAGTCCTTCTGCCCCAGAGAGATCCAAGACAGTATATCTCTAAATGTTATGTCTTCTAGTTTTGAAAAATACAAATTATGAAGGATTTAAGTTAACCCACCCAGTTCTGAAAATTATGATTGTTAAAAGGAAAATGATAGTGTTTTGCCAAATTAGGTAGTGCATCTCCATTCTTATTGGAATATCCATCACTCTTGGGTGCCTGACTGAACATGTCCAGTAGGTAAGTTAGAGTGCTGAGCTTTTGCCAAGTTTTTGTTCATGCACAAGAGTACTAGGCGAAGGCCTGAGTATTGAAAAACAGTAACTGTGTTACAGAGTAAAGGAGAAGGACAAATGGAAGCAAGGTAAGCTTCATGAGGATTTAGGAAGGTAACAAGAAGACTCAGAGGCAGAGAAAAAACATAAAAAGGAGTTTCATATTTGAGCCATCAATACAGCAAACACACAATCAGCAGCATTTCCCAAATCAACATAACTCTCTCCAGTCAACAGAACTGAGTGAGTACTAGGCCTCAGAGTCTTCACCATCATCATGGCTTCTCTTTGAAGTCAATAACTTTCTCCTTCTACCTGTTGAGGTAGTCCTTCCCCGAGTCTTTCCATACTACTCCTCCTTCTTCTGATTCTGAGTAACTCCGTCCCAGTCCCAAACCAAGCGAGGTAAAGCTGTGTAGTGCACTGCTGTTGAAGAACAAATAGAGAAACAGAATTGGAATATTTTGTGTAGATTTGTGTTTAGTAACTAAAATGACTGGTCTCTGAGGAACTATAAGAAACAAGTGGACCCTGCAGGTAAATTTAGCTAAGTTTGAAAGGCCAATCACTTTCAGGAAAACAATTAGCACCCATCACCCCACAAACAATGCAAATCATTGAAATCAAGTTTACAAATTTGTTGAACTCTCTCCCCACATACATCATCAATCAGAACTCATAATCACTCAATATACCACCACTCATTGGTGCAATAGTTAGTAGTTACCTTCAATCCAAGCACGGTAGTTGATATAAAATAATATCACTTCTTTGATGATAGGAACACATTGGAATTCGGCATTGGCACTGGCAGCTTTTTAATCAATAATCTTCTTGGGAAGGCCTGCTAGATTATGTAAAACAAGGATAGGCAATGGCATGTGGCGGAGGCAGGCATTGTCTCCAATGTCCTGAAGAGAATGTGGGGTCTTCTTCACTGTGCACATTTGTCAAAATCTAATCCGGCCATACATGTGACTAAAAAAAGGTGGAGCAGCATAAATCCAACACAAACAATGTTCCACTAGCTATTGTTCTTTGCAAAAAAAGAAACAAAGTAAGAAGTTCAATGAGAAATAATTAAAAAGGTCTATGGTGGCACTGGCATACTCAGTCTGGGAAGTAAAGTTTGTACTCAAACTCCAGTGGTTCACCCAGAAGTTGGTTAGCAATTAAACTTGATTCTGACCAATCATCCTCTTCCTCTTCCTGTGGTGTTTCTGGAACAGTGTAATCAGGTGATATAAAATGCTGGTACATTTTCATCATGGTTAATCTCTCTACATTTTGAAGAAAGAGACTACTCCTTCTCACTGTAGCAACTGCACAAGCTGCACTGAGCACACGTTCAGCAGACATGCTGGCCGCAGGTCAAGCCAGATTCTTAATTACCATCCTGCTGAGCTCTGGCCATTGGAACATCTTCCCATACCAATACGCCAATGGGTTTTGATCCACGGACACCTCTTTTGGGTCATGTAGTTACTCCTGGAACATCCTCTGAAGTATTGTTGGTGCTACCACTTGTTTGAGCTCTTTTGCCTTTGAATCTGCACTGAACCTAAGACCTGACACTTTAAACCAAGACAATGCAAAGGTTGGGTCCAATTCTTCTGATGCTGTTGTTGCCAATGTTCTTTTTGCTGGTGTTGACTGCTTTGAGGCAAGACTGCACTCTCTGGGAGTTGAAGGTAGCACCCCAGAACTTCAGAGTAGGATTGTAAGTTTCTGCCATTTTCCCAGTTCTCCGGCTTGCTCAACAACCGCCTTTTGTATTTTGAAGCATCCCCTTCAGAAAAAGGAATGAAAGTGGGAAGAATTTTTTTGTAGCATGGATCAAGTAGGATAGCACATATGTACTGTTTGATCAAGATAGTCATTTTTCAGCCTTTCATTACAAGTCAAGCATAGCTTAAACTCTCATCCAAGGCATCTGATTCTGAGTTCCGAGTGCGAACCTGTCAAACACCTTCTTTAGCTCCTCCAATAGCAGAAGCAACAACAGGATAGCTTGGCCCATTGCAATGTCCTCCTTGGTAATTTCCAGTATGAAACCTCAAAAGGGAGCAGTCTCTGTGTCAGGTATTTGACTATGCCCCACTTGTCCTCATGCATGGTCATAACTTTCCCAATTGCATCCCCTTCTTTTAGAATGACATAGTCATTGATCTCTCTGCTCAGAATTTGCAACATATAATAGCTTGAGTTCCAATGTGTTGACACCTCCTGCATCAGGGCTTTAACTGGTACTCTGTTACCATGCTGAGTAGTCAGCAGCTGCTTCTGGGCTTTAAAAGGATGGCTTAATTGAGTGCAGATTCATCTGCAGGTGGTCAGTATGTTGCAGACTAAGGGCATCATTACGACCCTGGCAGCCGGCGGTAACCGCCAGCTATTATGACCCTGGCGCAGTAGCCACGGCCATACAGCCAGCCCCTCCAACATAGCGCCATAGATAGTTCTGCCTGGCAGTCATAATCCCCAGGGCAGCGGTGCAAGTACCGCTGCCCTGGGGATTATGAGTCCCCGACTGCCAGCCTAGCCACGGTGGTAAACACCACCATGGAAAGGCTGGCGGTAAGGGGGACTTGGGGTGCCCATGGGGGCCCCTGCATTGCCCATGCCAAGTGCATGGGCAGTGCAGGGGCCCCCAGGCACAGCCCCATCGTGCATTTCACTGCCAGAATACTGCACCAGCTGCACATCAACATTGCCGCCGGCTCTATTACGAGCCGGCAGTAATGTTGATGTGACTTTTCCGCTTGGCCAGCGGAAAAGTCGAAATAGGGAGCCAGATATACCAACAGCATTGGTGGTATACTGTTGCCCGCAGCTTCGATGATCTTTGCCCAAGACCGCCAAAGTTCAATTGAGGGCCTATGTCTTCTTTTTTAAGAAAATCTTGCACAACCAGGTTGTTGCAGTGCACGTTGTCTACGTTATTGCAATTCGGACACCTCTAGGCTGCTGCTATTCAGACACTTTGCTTTTAAATTCGTCCAAGATGTTTGTAGATGCATGTGATTTCTCCATGACGAACATGGCTACTGTTGCATGCCGCTGAACACCCATAAAAATTTCTTCAAGGCCAAGACCTCATGATAGCTTTTGCTTTACCCTTGCAAAAGAGATCCAGTGTGCAGGGGTGCACTTGTAATCTGTAGCCTGATAACTGGTCTACATGTCTGTCATCAGGTGGATAGTGTGGACAGCACTTTGCTGCAAAGCTTGTCCAACCAATTGCAGCACATTGTGATGCAGTGCTGGAACAGCAACTCTGGCAAAATAGGTCTGACTTGGAACCTTCCATTTCAGGCAGATGACTGCCACAAACTCTAAGAATCCCACTCCTTACACAAAAGTAAATGGGAGGAGGACCAGCGCTAACATTTTTGCCAGCTTCCCATTGTGCCAATGTGCTATTGGGTGATTGCAGTCAAAGGTCACCTCTTGCCTAAACATGACCGTACTAGCAGCCTGGATTTTCTTCTTTTCTAGGGCCACTGACACTGGTGACTTTTGGGATGTAGGTGATTGTAGACTCAATGTGAATTGTGGTGCAGTCACTTTATGCTGTGGTGTCTCCAGCTGACTTGTTTCTGAGGCAGGTGATTCTGGTGCACTGCTGGTGACAAAGCTGCTTTGTGTGAGGATGTCACCCTTTTCTTCTTCACCTTCCACTATGATTTGATCAATTGTAGCTGGTGTATCACAGCTCTCCTCACCTTCACTACCATGACCACGTTCAGCCCTTTTTTAAGGTGCCCTTCCACTGGATTACGTAATGTTTTTTCATATGGGTCGTCTGGCCCCAGTATCATAATCTCAAGCAGGCTTATGTCAGCGAACTCTCGTGTGGCAAATGGAGCATATTGCTTTGTTCTCCTGCTGTTTACTAATTGTTAAAAAGTCACAAACTGTGGAGGAGTACTTTCTAACTGGGCCACTGCCAATGCCTGAAAAAGAATTGGAGGTAGGTGGGTGTGTTGATTGCCTCTCTGCAGTTCATACTTCTACTGAGGTAGGGGTTTGTGGGTCCTTACAAATATGGGAGCTAGTGGTGCTGTGGTGCCACATCCCTCGTAGTAATGTTGGACTCCTCTGTGCCAGCTTCCGCAATGACTGGCTGATTATCATCATCCTCCTCATCATCATCCCCTTCCATGATTCTAAGGCTTTCTGGAACTTTTCTTTTCCCTTGCCTCTCCCGGTGTCTCCTGGAGGGGACCACTCCATGTCCCTATCATCGTCACCAGAAGTGGTGCTTGGGGACGATGGTGAAATAGTACCTTTCATTTGTAATGCTTGAGATCTGGGAGCCATTGGTTCTAAAAGAGGAATTTATTGCTCAGCAGGAAGCTCAACCTCTTGTTCTGCTCTAACTTTAGGAAGATCTACAATTCCTGGCTGTGGCTGCTATCCACTTTACTTTGTTTAATTAAATGATTGGCTACTACTTTGCTGAAAAGGACAAATCCAATTCATTGTCACTGCTCCTTGGCGTCCCCATAATTGCAGTGGCTGCCTCACTGACAGACATGGTCTTGGGATTCGGTTAGGATGGTGCTGTTGATGTGGGAGTTCTGCTCCCAGGTTACTCCTCAGAGGTGGAGTGTGACAGGCACATGTCTCACGAAAAAGGTTGCAGCTGCATGCCACTGGTGGAAAGCTGCTTCTTCTCACTGACCACTTTTTTGGGAGCAACTATTCTTGGGGCCATCTTAAAGCTCTCAGTTGGCAGTGGCAGTAAGCTGCACAAGGGCGAGAGACAGGAGGACTGAAATAACTGTACAGGCCTTCTCTTTGGCAGTACTGCTGGTGATGTGACACCACTTCTCTTGTGCACATGAAAGCAACCAAGCAAGAAAAAGGTGTAGTTAGTAAATTGTGTCAATGTTCTAGGTTGAAGTAGTGCAGACAAAAGCAATATTAGCGTGGTTGGTTACTTATGTAATAAATACAAATTTAGTCAAACATTGTAAAGTCAAACCACAACACCACACCATAAAATTTAATTTCAAATCAGGCAGTAAAACATGCAGATATAGTTATTTGCTTTATCTCCATCTTGTTTTTAAGGAGAACCCTGTGCATCGGTAAGTGGATTAATCCTTCAAAACCTATGGCAGTAAGGTGGTCTAGGGGAAATGGAATAATCATTAAAAATTATTTAGGTAGCTGATGTGTTTGTAATGCAATGCAGCCAGGGTGTCCAGGAGGAAATTCAATTATTATACACCTAAAGAAATTGAATGCTGTAGCGCGGCTGTGCCCTTTTGGTGGATGGATGGATGGATGGAGGAATGGATGGATGCATCTAGGCAAAATGCAGAGTAAAATAAAATGATATTAAAAATGACAAAATTCAAAGCAATAAAAATGTTAAACTAAAATTTTAATTAAAACAAGGTTTTAGATTTTTTTTAAATAAAAACTTAAATAAAAATAAAAATTAAAAATTAAACTTGAACATAAAATAAATAAATAGAATAAAAATAAAAATAATACAATTACAAATTAAAATAAAAATTAAATTAAAAAAAATAAAATATAAACTTAAAATAAACAAATGATCAGTAATTGCTGATGTTTGTATGCAAGCCTAAGTCAAAGGCTCACTGGTTGCATGCACAACATCGCTGCCAGCCACATGGACAAAAAACAGGAAGGAGGCATGGCATACAAAAAACACATGCAAGCCTTTGGCTAATGAACACTAGCTGGATGCACAAAATGGCCACCAGCTACGTGGTCAAACAAGAACAATAAGGAGAAAGAAGGCATAGGGAACAAAGAACACCTGCGCGCCATGGCAAAGGGACACTGGCTGGATGTACAAAATGAGTGAGAGCTACATTGTCAAACAACAAGGAGCAAGGAGGCATGGGGAACAAAGAAGGACCCATGCAAGCCTTTGGCAAAAACACACTGGCTGGATGCACAAAATGGCTGCCAGACTAAATTGTAAATCAACAACAGTGCGCAAGGAGGCATGGCAAACAAAGTCCACATGCAAGACTGTGGCAAATTCACCCAGGCTGGAAGCACAAAATGGCTGCCAGCCACATAATTAAACAACAAGGAGCAAGGAGAACAAAGAACATAGGCAAGCCTATGGCAAAGACACACTGGCTGAATGCACATAAAGACCACCAGCCACATGGTCAAATAACAACTGAAAACAAGGAGGCATGGAGAACAAAGAACACATGGAAGCCTAGACATAGACTACACAAACTGGCTGCTGACTACACGGCATGGAGAACAAAGACAAATGGTGTATGATGACAAACACACACACACATATACAGATCCTCACACACACCCACACTGGCCTTAAGGAGTCATAGCGATAGTTCAGTCTTGCATGAACTCACTATAGGTCTGAGAGTATTGTGGGACTCGCAAGCTATAAAACCAAATCTCTCACACAACAACAAACTCCTCTCTGCACCGGATTGAAGAATTCAGGAACTCCAAGCTACTCTGCAGAGCGCGAAGTGCCTGAATTTCACAAACTACAACAAATGGCATTTGTAGAAGGTCTGTATGGGATGTGTTAAAGGAAATGAGCCACACTAGTAGGTTTGTTTAGCAAGGTCTTGCTCTCCTGGAAAGGAACTCCCCATCTTGAAACTTTAAAGTGTAGCACTTTGTGGGACAAGAATATGCCACACTTTGGAGGAAGCTGTCAAGCTTGTGGGTGGCACCCTGTATCTTATTGAACAGGGGTACCTTCTGCTTCTCAACCCAGATCATTGAATACATATGTGAGAGCTGCATAGCAACTCAGATCTGCTGCCTGAAACTACAACGAGAAGAAATACTGCCTTGCTGGAACACTGGTCTTCACTGCAAAGGATGGCCTCTGCTGTACACTGTAAACCACAGCTCTGAGGACTTTCCCTTGCTTCCAACAGTATTAAGGAGTGGACTCCCTAAAGGCAACAGATTAAGAGAGCTTCCCTGCACCATCTCCTTCAAGACGTCCCCAGCCTGGAGTGGATCCGGTTGGCTGTTAAGGATTTGCCAATTGCATGATGGGAATTGTGGTTCCAAACTTCCAAGGACCGTTTCAGAGCTTCTAGACACTTGGGATTGTATTTTGTACACCTTTAACCTTCAAGGGGAACTTCAGGAAGAAATTCCAGAACGTTAGAGAATTTTGGAGCAACTTTTGCAAAAAGCTCCATAAGGTGACCAGCCTGTCAGCGAGAGTCAAGCCCCGCAATTGAACCGCAACCCAGCCTGAATTTCAGGTTCATTCCACTGAAGCTCTGGAGCTTTACCCCATCAACGAGATTTTCATTGTTTGACAGGGAGCTCGCACTGAGCCAAGCCATCAATGTTACATCAGATCCTGGCCTGACAAGGAGCCTTGCCTGAAGACAAGAGAATATGCTCTAGAAAAATGAGTACGTTTGAAGGTAAAACTTTGACTAAGGACTCCCGCTCAGTGTATCCAAGCAGGGCTCCATTACAGTCAGCTCAAACTTTGACTTTGTCCAGGTCAAGGGTTTTGGTTTCTCACACTTTGGGCTCTGTGCAGAAACTATCTCACTTGATCTCATTCTGTTGGCATTAATATTATTTTATGATGCTTATGTAAATGAAATGTATTTGGTGACTGATAACTACTGTTTCAAAACTGGTTGCTTTCTATATCTTAAAAGTGGATTCTGTTTTGATCAAATATGGATTACATATGATTCATCCTTTGCAGGATTTCTTGTTTTAACAGATTCAATTTCAAAATGAGTTCCAAGTTAGTGGAATAGTTTTGAGCTTGCTGCCTTCTTATTGGTAATCCTTTGTCTACATGCAACTGGAAGTTTACAAAATAATTTCTATATATACAACTCTACATAGTTAAAAGTTAAGCCTGGAGAGATAATTTTGCAGTTTTGTATAATTAGTATTGAAAAAAAGATATGACTGTCACTATCCACATTTAAAGCTCTATGGTGGTCATTCCAACCTCGGCGGTAAAAGGCGCTTACCGCCGTTCAGAAGACAGCCATAACACGGCCGCGGCCGCGGTTAACCGCCACGGTCATTCTGACCCACAACAGTCAAACCGCCAAAATACTGACATCCACAAAAGTCCGCCACACCAAAGGTCAGCAAGAAACTGGCGATGACCTAACCTCCACCGTCACGCCAACAGAAATACGCCCACACTATCACGACACACGAATCCACGCGGCGGTCTTTCAACCGCGGTATTCCATTGGCGGTACACACCGCCACGCTCAAAATACACACACACTTACAAAATACAACCACATTGGCCAATTCAAAATACACACACCTGATACACATAAATACACCACTCCCACACACCCAATACAATATAAAATACACACCCACATCACCCACAAACCTCCACTCCTAGAGATTCATGAACACGCACCGAGAAAAGACATCCGAGCACCCAGACGCCCAATTCACTGTCACCCAGCAATATTTGCACGCACTTCACACAACACAACAATACACATCACCACACTTAGCACCACACAATCCACCCTACACATCACCCACACCACTCCATGGCACCGCAAAGACACCCCAGGTTCTCTGATGATGAACTCAGGGTCATGGTGGAGGAAATTGTACGAGTAGAGCCACAGCTGTTCGGGGCACAGGTGCAGCACACCACCATTGCCAGGAAGATGGAGCTATGGAGCAGAATAGTGGACAGGGTCAACGCTGTGGGACAGCACCCAAGAAATCGGGACGACATCAGGAAGAGGTGGAACGACCTACGGGGGAAGGTGTGTTCCATGGTATCCAGGCACAACATCGCGGTGCAGCGGACTGGCAGCGGACCCCCACCTCCTCCCCCAGAATTTACAACATGGGAGGAGCAAGTCTTGAACATCCTGCATCCTGAGGGCCTCGCAGGAGTAGCTGGAGGTATGGACTCTGGTAAGTCTCATCTTCACTACTTCTTTCCCCCCACCCCAACTGCATGCCAACTCATACCCCCACCCTCACCCCCACCCCCATCACACCTACTCCTTGCAAATGTCTCACCATCACAACCCACCCATCCCAACACCTAGCCCTGCATGCGTCCACAAAGCATGGACACCCGTCACCTAAGCATGCCCACTGCACATACACATACAACCCCCCCCCAACCACCGCCACAACAGCCCCCACAAAGGAATGCCAGCACTGGGGTACACGGACACCCACCCATTGCACGCTATGGCACACACAGAAGCAATAACCATACTTTTATACCCCTGCAGGACCCGAACGCCACGTCACCACGCAGGAGGGTCCACAAATGTCCACTCCACCCCCAGAAGAGGCCCACAGTGAGGACAGCAGCTCTGTCTCCCTGGATCTAGATGACCAGCCCGGTCCATCGGGGACCTCAGGACAGTCGTTTCCCCTCACACAGCCACAGGCCACAGCAGACCTTCCCCCCTCTGGAAACACCAGCACAGCACCCACCCAGCGGGCCCATACCTCTGTCCCCAGGACACGTCAATCAGCGGTGTGTCCACCACTACAGGGAACCCAGGCTAATCAAACACCCCAACAACAACAGGGACCTGGGGGCAGTAGTAGTGGGCACACAGTCCAGGGGACAGAGGCCCAGGGAAACAGGGGAACTGGGAGGGCTGCTGTGCGACAGAGGGGGGACAGGCCCAGGGAACCCACTCTCCACGAGGCCCTCTCCTCCATCATGGGAGCATACCACCACTCCCAGGAGACGATGGCGACGGTCCTGGCAAGGTTTCAGGAGATCCAGCTTCTGCAGGAGCAACAGTATATGGGGTTCAGGGAGGAACTAAGAAACATAAGTTCCGCCATGGGTACCATCGTAGTGGCCCTGAATGAGGTAGTCACCACATTGCGGGACACTGTGGCACCTCAAAGGGCCCCTGACACTAGCATGCACCAAGAACTGCCTACCACCTCCGCCGGCGCTAGTGGACAGGAGGCCCCGACACAAGACCAACAGGCCACCAGAACCCCACCCCCTGCAGAAGGAGAACCACCCCGCAAGCGGGCCCTGAGATCCAGGAAGAAGACAGAGTAAGATGTCAAGACCCCCGCCAGCAAAGGATACTGCCCTGATTGTCATCCCACTGTCCCACATTGTCACCCTGTCCAACCTTAAACTGCCCCTGCTCCACTTCCCACAGGCATTTGGACAATGCACCTGTGAAACTGATAGTCTGGACTCTGCCATGGACAATCCTCCACCATCACCCCTCACCGATTTGCAACCACCCATCCAATTTAGAGCACTTGAATAAAAACACTTATTGCACAAAACAATCTGGAGTCTGTCTGTGATTTAGAACAAATGTATTAGACATGACCGTGCCAAAATGTTCATTCACATTGTGATGTCAACAAACCGCTGTCACACAGCTGTAGTCCATGGGGAAACAAAGCAGATGTCACGCAGTGGGGCCCACATCTCTGAAAACGGAAGGGAAAGTCACAACACAGTTACCATACACTGGGGGAAAAAGTCAGACAGTAGAGAGGTAGGAGTCTTTAAGTAAATGTAATATGCCGGTGTGTACTCTTACCTGTGTGTCATTGAAAATACTGCTGTATTACTGTTTTCCTGTTCTCTATGTCGTCCTCTTCGGCTTCCTCCTCTTCACTCTCCACAGGCTCCACAGCTGCTACAACACCACCATCTGGACCATCCTCCTGCAGAAAAGGCACCTGGCGGCGCAAAGCCAGGTTGTGAAGCATACAGCAGGCCACGATGATCTGGCACACCTTCTTTGGTGAGTAGAATAGGGATCCACCTGTCATATGGAGGCACCTGAACCTGGCCTTCAGGAGGCCAAAGGTTCGCTCGATCACCCTCCTAGTCCGCCCATGGGCCTCATTGTACCGTTCATCTGCCCTTGTCCTGGGATTCCTCACTGGGGTCAATAGCCAGGACAGGTTGGGGTAACCAGAGTCACCTAATAGCCACACACGGTGCCTCTGGAGTTGACCCATCACATACGGGTTGCTGCTATTCCGCAGGATGTACGCGTCATGCACTGACCCAGGGAACTTGGCATTAACATGGGAGATGTACTGGTCTGCCAAACACACCATCTGTATATTCATGGAATGATAACTCTTCCGGTTCCTGTACACCTGTTCACTCCTGCTGTGGGGGACCAAAGCAACATGTGTCCCATCAATGGCACTAATGATGTTGGGAATATGTCCAAGGGCATAGAAATCACCCTTCACTGTAGGCAAATCCCCCACCTCAGGGAAAATGATGTAGCTCCGCACGTGTTTGAGCAGGGCAGACAACACTCTGGACAACACCTTGGAAAACATGGGCTGGGACATCCCTGATGATATGGCCACTGTTGTTTGAAAAGACCCACTTGCTAAGAAATGGAGTGCTGACAGCACCTGCACTAGAGGGGGGATCCCTGTGGGTTGGCGGATGGGTGACATCAGGTCTGGCTCCAGCTGGGCACACAGTTCCTGTATAGTGGCTCGGTCAAGCCTGTCTGTCAGTATGACATGTCGTTCCTCCATTATCGACAGGTCCACCAGCGGTCTGTACACGGGAAGATTCCTCCATCTCCTCGCATGTCCCAGCGGACGGTGCCTATGAAGGACAACAGCTAGCACAGAGTCAATCAACCCACAGGTACGTAACCACAGCTTGCACATAACACGATTCCCAATGCATTGAAAGGTTTGTATGAGTGTTGGTGCAAGGCCTAGGTATGTGTGACGCAGTAGAAATTAAGCCATGTGGGCCCTTGAAATGGCGGCTGCCTGGCCTGTGAAGTGCGACAGTGGGATGTGAGGTCAATGCGCTGGCGTGGCACACCGCGGCGGTAGGCGGTCGAAGACCGCGGCGCAAAGCAGCATTGTTTAACATTGAACCCTATGGGTTTCAGGAGCCAATGACGATGTGCGCCTGGCGGTCGCGGTACGCACCGCCGCGGTACGCACCGCCGCGGTACGCACCGCCGCGGGCGTGACCGCCATTTTCTATCTGCTTAATCACTCGATACCTGATCTTCCACAGGAGAGGACCCACACTGCAAGTGCTGCTGTGACCTCGGTCTGGAAGAGACAATGGCTCATGCGACTGGGGAAAGGGCCCCTGCCTTCACTGCGGAGGAGTTGGAGAAACTTGTGGATGGGGTCCTCCCCCAGTATGCGCTACTCTACGGTCCTCCAGACCAACAGGTAAGTACACAGGGACCATGCTTAGTGGGCAATGCCTGGGTTGAGTGGGGTGGATGAAAGATGGTGGGGAGGGGAGCGATTGAGGCATGCATCAAACGACAGATGAGAGCATGTGCCACATGGCAAGGGTGGGGATGGGGGGCCACTCACATCGAGCATGCAGAAGGTGATGACAATTTTTCTCTCCCTGTACATGTCACATAGGTCAGCGCCCACCAGAAAGTCGCGATTTGGCGTGCCATCGCCAAGGACGTCCGGACCTTGGGGGTCCACAACAGACGGGGCACCCACTGCCGGAAGAGGTGGGAGGACATTCGACGCTGGAGCAGGAAGACGGCGGAGGCTCAGCTGGGGATGGCCTCCCAACGTAGGAGGGGTGCCAGTCGTCATTTGACCCCCCTGATGTCCCGGATCCTGGCGGTGGCCTACCCCGATTTGGATGGGCGCGTGAAGACATCACAGCAGACACAAGGGGGTGAGTACAAATACATTCTGCTGACATTGCGCGCAGTGGAGGTGTCTGGGTGGGGGAGGAGGGCTGTGGATATCCCAAGGCCAGGGCGATTTCTGTAGGCTAGGCCCCTCCGTAAGGCATGGCCCTGTGCCCCCGCCCCCCACCTCTGTAGGGTGCCAAGTACAGGTATCCATGGCCCTGTGTCATCTATGTGTGCAGATGTCGTCCAGATGTCGTCCATAGGCTTGTTGGCCATGTCCCACGGATTGCGTAGTGGACCCCAAGTGCGCGGCGTAGTGCAGGGGGCTTCTGTGTCTGTCCTCTCAAGCACCGCTGAACAGGGCACCGCCGTCTCAAGTACCGCTGAACAGGGCACCACCGTCTCAAGAACCGCTGAACTGGGCCCTTCATCTCAAGCACTGCTCCGCTGGGCACCGCCGTCTCAAGCACCGCTGAACTGGGCCTGCCGTCTCAAGAACCGCTGGCCCATTGGCAGAAGGGGCAGGCCTGCATCTGTGTCGGGCAGGGCTGCACGAGGCACTCTGGGCACTAGTCCCCCTCCAGTACCAGTGGAGACTGTTATCCACTTGAGAGACTGTGGCTTTGCACTCCCCAGGATGGCACAGTGGGCAACTCACCCACTGTAGAGACTTGTGAGACTGTGGCTTTGCACTCCCAGGATGGCACAGTGGGCAACCCACCCACTGTAGAGACTTGAGAGACTGTGGCTTTGCACTCCCCAGGATGGCACAGTGGGCAACCCACCCACTGTAGAGACTTGAGAGACTGTGGCTTTGCACTCCCCAGGATGGCACAGTGGGCAACCCACCCACTGTAGAGACTTGAGAGACTGTGGCTTTTCACTCCCCAGGATGGCACAGTGGCCATGGAGGCCCCTCATGGATCTGGCGTCGTGGACTCATCTGGCTGAGGTGCCCCCCTTCCCTTCCCCCTGAGGTGCCTGTAGTTTTCCTATCTGATGCCCCTGCAGTGTTCTCTCCGTTGGAGGCAGGTATCCTGTGTGGGCTTTGCCCATGTGTTTTGGCCCAGTGGCCCACGAACAATGGCTGATAGACATATCGGACTCGACAATTTATGTATATAAAATTATTGATGGGTAATATATTTTATACTCAGTCTTACAATATAATTCTAAATTTATAATCATTTCCTTTTGCCTTTGCATTCTTTCGGGAGGTTTGGGGGGGTAACTGTGATGTGTTGCTATGCATTGATTTGTGTGTTGTAGTGGGTGAGGGTGGGGGTGGGTGTGTTGCGTATGTGTGTCCCCGTAATATTTTCTCCTCCCCCCTCCCCTGTGTCATAGGTGCAGTACTCACCGTTGTCTTCTGCACCGGCGTTCGTGCTCCTGGTAGAGGAGCAGGAAGACAATGGCTGGTAGGATGTGGAGTTCGGGTTCCATGCTGTCCAGATTCCTTGTGGGGTGTATGGAGGTGAGCGTTTTCCGTTTGAAATGTCTGTTTCCGCCGTGTTTTTATCGGCGGGGCTACCGCCCCGGAAAAGGTGGCGGATTGGTGGGTTGTGATAGGGTGGGCGGTACATTGTCTCCCGCCTGTCTGTTGGCGGTGACCGCCGCACTGTTTGTTTGTCCCGCCGTGGCGGGCGGTGTGTTAAAGTGACGGTCTCTGTTGGCGGTTTCCGCCAGGGTCGGAATTGCATTTTTTTTACAGCCAGCCTGTTGGCGGTTTTGCCGCCGCTTTAACACTGACAGCCAGGGTTGGAATGACCCCCTATGTGATTTTTAGTAGAATATTTTAAAAACAAATGTACTATGTTAACAGACACTGTAAATCAGCCTGAAATTCTGCTCATGGCTTTCATCTGATGTTCTCTACCACCTGCTCATTTGCTACATCAGATACTGATATTTAGCCCATGCTGTGATATCAGTAAAATGTAAGTGGCATATTCACAAGTGGACATTTTTGTATGGTAACTAGTTCTCCAATTCTACTGCTTCCCCAAATCACTAATGCTATTCATGAATCTCTGACCAGCATCCTGTGCTATCTCTTATGCAAATAGTTCTCTGCCATGCATGCAGACATCTCCACACACAGAGGTATGCAATTTTGTAGTAAATGTGGGAGGGCAAGGAGAAGAGGCTAGAAAATGGGCAATAGTACTGCAAGAGAGGGTTTTAGAAAAATTGAGGTAGGGTTTTAGGGAGGGACATGCAAATAATAACGCACACTCACAAAACAGCATGACAATTGCTATCCACAAAAGTTAAACCTACATCTAATACAGTATTAAAACTGAAAAAACAAGCTCAATGTTACAGTTACCTCCAAACCATCCTTGTGGTAAGTCATGGACCACAAATGGCCACCCACTGTCACTTCAGCTCACTCTAATGGAAATTGATAGAGACAAGGAGTAACACTAACAACCCATAGAGGAAACAGAAACATTAATGAAAAAAAAAAAATGATTATCTAAAAATTACATGTCATAATTTTATAATTGGTATTTATTTCAATACATTTTTTACATTGTTAAAACATTGGCACAAGTAATATAAATACATTTCAACAAAGTTTCAAACACTTGCAACACACCTACTAAAGCAGCAGGGTGGGCAAGTGAACAGTCAGGACTCCACCACACCAATTAATAGATACAAATCTTTAAAACAGTTTGCCCACCTAATAAATCAAATCATGTACCAAGTTGTGTTTGTGAATACCTTTGTTGCTTTGCTTCTCATTTTGAGGAACAACTATTTGAGGAAGAGAACAATCATTTGTTAATGTGTTCTACTATGTGGTTTGATTAGTTGTAGTTTAATTTTATGTGCAATATGTTATTTATTTTTGTTTTATTATTTTATTTGCAGTTTATCAAATGTATACTGACAGGGTTGTCAGGGAGCTTTGCCATAGAATTGATAAAGTTACAATAGAAGGAGTAACTAGTACTCTATGAATTCACCGACAAGTAGAGACGAATGAATTGGAATCTATTTATCAAGTGACCAAGAGAATTGGTGGCTACATATATAATTAATAATGTATAATTTTCAGTTTTAGGTACTTCATAGAAGCTTTGAATGAAGGTTATGTGTGCATATCATGATGGACATATTTCTATAGGACTGGTGTATCATTGTCGGTCTTTGGAAATGCTAATTGTGAATGATATAAATACCTTTAAAAGAGGACATGCTTTAGATTCTCCCTGAAGACTTTAAAAGAGGGGTTCACACATATCTTTGGGGGTATCAAGTTCCATATTCTGGGATATCTCAAAAGGATTCGCTGTTTTTTAGCATCAAACTTCAAGGTATAAGAACGTAGCACTTCTAAAAGAGCATCATCCCCTCATAGTGTGATTTTCAGTCAGGTTGCGACAATGCAAAGCTTTGTGTATAATTAGGTCTCCCGGTTTTAAGGCATTTATTTTTTTAACATTTCCATCTGTGTTGGTCTTTTTTGCTTATGCAGGGTCATCTCCAAAACTTTTTGCCTCCTATTTTTTCTGACCTGTTGTTGTTGGCTTTTGAACTCTGAGCACTTTACCACTGCTAACCAGTGCTAAAGTGCATATGCATAAATTGTATTGTTGATTGGTTTATCCATGATTGGAATATTTGATTTACTAGTAAGTCCCTAGTAAAGTGCACTAGAGGTGCCAGGGCCTGTAAATCAACTGCTGCTAGTGGGCCTGCAGCACTGGTTGTCCCACCCACATAAGTAGCTCTGTAATCATCTCTCAGACCAGCCACTGCAGTGTCTGTATGTGCAGTTTTAACTGTACATTCGACTTGCCAGGCCTAAACCTTCCCTTTTCTTACATGTAAGACACCCCTAAGGTAGGCCCTGGTAGCCCCAAGGGCAGGGTGCAGTGTATGGTTGAGGTAGGACATATAGGCCGTCGTTATGAACACAGCGGTCCATTCCACGCCACTGGCAGTGGTGGTAAAAAACCGCCAACAGAGGAGCGGCCCAGACCGCCGAATAATGAACCAAACAAAAGACAGGCATCCCGAAGACCACCCATCGCCAGCAGAGGAGTGCCGATGACGACGGCAGAGTCCGCCCACAGGCTGCTGGAAAGGCCCAACCCGCCCATCAAATAATGAACCACCAGTCCGCCGCCAGTTCCGGGGCGGGAACCACCGCCATGCAAAGCCAGGCAGAAATGAACTAAATATAAGGAAACACTCACTGGAGGCCCACACAACGCGCCGAAGCAGACATGGATAGAGAGCTGCAGATCATGCCAGCCCTGCTCCTTGCCATATACCTCCACAACCGAGACCGCCAACGAAGACGACGACGGTAAGTACCGCAATCTACAGACAAGGGAGGAAAGGGCAGAGTCACATACTCAACAACCCCACCCACCCTGCTACGACCTCCCCAACCCTTCACAGCAGCACAAGTCATACACCCCACAGCAAGAGGTACTTACCCGACACAAGGCTAATCCAACTTAACTATAGTACATACAAATGCCCCACACCCATAAACAATGAAACAAAAGACCAGGGTTCAACAGTGTGCCGCCACAACACAGGCGACACAGAAATCTTTAATGAAAGCTCACAGAGCCAATGGCCAGTCCGTATGGCTACAATTGCCATGGGCCACAACGGACCCAACCTGACTCCCACAAGTGCACGGTACTCCACCTAATGGGGCAACAAATGGGCATCCAAGCACCTCACGGAATGGGGGCAGGGGGTGGTAGGGGTGGGGATTTGCGACGGGGGGCCTTGGACTTTCGTTTGGAAGGTGGAGGGGGTGAGCTTGTCCTTTGAAGGGGTGGGGGGTGTAGAGCGGGTGGAGCCAGATGGACTTGGCTCAGTCCGGGGCTTTTTTTTCTCTGGGGAAGAGGCACAGGAATGTGAAGGGCGGACAGGGGTGGGCTGTGAAGTGGAAGGAGTGGAAAGAGTAAGGAGTAGAGCACGCTTGGGGACAAGACAGGGTGGGCCAGTGGGTTGGAAGAGGTCAGCACAGGAGAGGAAAAGTTTCTTTGGAGCAATTGGGGTGGTCCTGGATGAGGGCATGGAAGTGGAAGCAGAGGCAGAGGATGTATGTGGTGTAGGGGTGCGTGTATAGGGTGCAGGTGACTGGACAGTATGCTGTGTTGTGGTGGATGTGTGATGGGTGGGTGTCTTGGTGCGTTTGTGTGTTTTCGGCGGGGATTGGACACAGTGGGAGATGACAGGCAGCTAGTGTGGATGTATGTTGTGTGGGTGTCAGCAAGTCTGGTGAGTGTGCTGCATGTGGCAACTACAGTAGTTGTGGTGAGTGCAGGTGTGGTGCATGGGGTGCATGTATGGATGTCTGCTATTGTGGTGAGTGCAGTAAGAGGAACAGCAACAGTGACTGAAGGTGCAGTGCATGAGGGTGTGGATGTAGAGGGGACAGACAGGGAGGCGGAAGAGGTGGGCACACTGGGGGAAGTGGATGTTGTTGTGTGTGCATGTGTCTGTTGGCTGTGTGAATGCTTGTAGTGGGAGGTGTGGTGCTTGTGTTTAGAAGTGTGCTTCTTGTGTGTTGATGTGCTTGACTGCGTGTCTCGATGTGTGCCTTGGGTGGGTGAAGGGAGTGGGGTTCTGGAAGCGGTAGAGGAGGTTGGAGGGGGACGGAATGGCCAGGGAAACTGGCTGCCATCCAAGAGGAGGCCAGAGCCTGAAAAGATCTCTGTAGGGCAGACACGGCATCGTGAATGCCATCTAGATAGGCATTTGTCTGCTGCACCTCTGATGCTAGCCCCTGGATTGCATTGACGATAGCTGTCTGCCCTACAGAGATGGTTCTCAGGAGGTCAATAGCCTCCTTTGTTAGGGCAGCAGGGCTGACTGGGGCAGGGGAGGAGGTGCCTGGGACAAAGGAGATGCCCACCTTTCTGGGTGAGTGGGCACAGGCAACTCGGTGGGGAGCAGAAGGGAGGGCGGTAATGGAATGGGGGTGGCGGAAGATGCCACTGTAGTGGTATGGCCACTAGGGTCCGCCACCGCCGGGGAGCCGCCATCAGAGGAGGTCTCAGAGTCACTACCTCCTGTGGTGGTTGCCTGCCCTGTGGAACTCCCCTCACTCTCCCACCCACTGGTCCCCTGGGCGTCGGATGTCTCTGCCTCTGAGGATCTGTGGGCCGCTGCTTCCCCAATTGCCGGTGCCTCAGCTCCCTTGCCAGATGTTGCTGCTGTACCAAACCAACACAAAAGAACAGGGATGGGGAGACAAAACAGGAAAGACAATTGTAAATAGCTGAATGGAGGTATATAATGGCCAGACATACACTCACCCAGAAGACACACCCAACAGGCAGCACCGTTCACTATGCCCATGGCCATGCCCCTGACTACTGACCAGAGTACTGCTCTACACCCATCCCCAGGACTTCCTAAGGAGGGGACGTGTGGGAGACCTGACAAAGACACCCCTAGACAATTTCGGGTCCATAAAGTAGATGGAAACCAGTCGGAGTCCCTGCCTCTAAGCAGCATGAACCCTAATGCACCCACAGACATCCTTCCATATGTATTCCTTTGTGTTGAGGAACAGTAGCGTGCCACAGGGTATGGAACAACTCCATGAGGACAGAGGGTGGATCATAGGTAAGTGTGCCTGTCACAAACTAACACATAGCAGACAGCCAGGCTGTCTGACTAAGGGGCATAACAATGACGACTCTGCATTGCACCTTTTTCTAGGTGATTCTGGCTATCCAAACTTGTGTTGGCTCCTGACACCAGTGAGGAATCCCAGGGCGGATGCAGAGAGGAATTACAATGAGGCCTATGGACATACTAGGAGGGTGATAGAGCAAACTATAGGTCTCCTGAAGGCTAGATTTTGGTGTCTATATATCTCTGGGGGTTCCCTGTCCTATGGGCCTGATAAGGTGTGTAGAATAGTGGTGGCCTGCTGCATGCTGCACAACGTGGCAGTGAGACATTCTATCCCCCTCTTAAAGGTGGAGGGTGCTGTATGTCCTGACCAGGTACCTCAGCGAGGTGAGGTGAGGAGAGTGATGGTGATGATGAGGAAGGGGAAGATGTCAATTCCAGGACCCAAATGCTGCAACTCTACTTCCAGTAACTGTGTGGAACTTGGGTCTGACATTGGGGTTTCTAACAAATACTGTCAGTGTGTTCAGTCATATAGAGGGGGTTGGTAATGATAGCTGAAATATGGTCCACTTCTGCATGGTACAGATTGATATTTTCAGCATTTACTTATTGCCAACATTTAGGCACACAGGACTCCCTTCATGCACAGATTTGACAATAAAGTAGTTATCAGCCAGTTGCGTCCATACTTCACTTTGTTCAAAATGTAACACAGCGACAGTGTTACAGGTGTGATGTGTGTTTTATTGGTTGAAGTGAGTAAATAGTGCTATTTACAGTGATGGTTAGTCGTAAGGGGTGGGTGTCCTCAAGACCAACATGGTGGCAGCCTTGTTGGTACTAATGATGGGTTCATCGTATCTTACAGTAGTTCATATTGCCTCTTAGCAATTTGTGGTTGGTGATTGAGTGGGATGGTTGCTGTGCAGATTGTTGCTGAGTTACTTCTTGAAGGGGGCCTTGTTCTTTGCTGGGGTTCTAGTGCCATATCTTGGCCTGAGGGTCCGTTTGGGTGCCTGCTGTTGATCTTCAGGGGATTACATGGTAGGCCCTAGGGTTTCCTGTGAGGGTAGTTCCTAGGATGTTTCTGCTGATGGTGTAATCTCATGGTGGGTATCCGGTGCTGTTGTGGGGGCCTCTTGTCCTGTGTGGGTGTCAGACTGGTTTTGGACCAGCTGCAGCAGTGCTCCTGCTATGGTGACCATGGTGGCGTTGTGCTGTTTCCACTGCTCCATTGCCTGTTGGTGGTGTTCCTGCTGCATCCTCTGACTGTGCTCCAGGGTGGACACAATCTGTGCCAACCTGTCATGGGTATGCTGGTAGGCCCCCAATACCTCTGATATCACATCCTGGGCTGCTGCATCCATCCTGTGGCCTCCCCCCGGCCCACTGCCACCCTTGCACTTGCCCTAGCCCCCTGTGCCTGTGTCCCCTGCACAGGTCTGGCAGTACCACTTGTACTGGGGCCCTCGCCTTCCTGCATGTTGGGAGTGGGAGACTTTGGCCTCTGTACCTGTGTTCCACCAGCCTGTGGCCTGGATACACTGGTGTGTGGACGCTTCCCCTGGGCTGCTGGTCTTGACTCAGTGGTAGGGGTGACAGTGATTTCCTGGGTGGGGCTGCTGCATGGTGAGAGCCCAGGACTGTGTGAGGGGCCTGCCTGCTCATCAGTGTCCTGGGATCCTTCACCAGTGTCCTGTGAGGTGCCTCTGTCTCCTTGGGGGGCAGTGGCACTCCTTGTCCCGTCCGTTAGAGTTGCATGGGTGGTGGTACCTGTTGGGGGACATAGACATGTCTGTTACAGCTGCATGAATGTGTAAGGTGAACAGGACTGGGCTATTTTGTGCTGGTGTTACTTTCAGTGGCCTTACAGGGTGCCTTTGTGAGGTTGACACTGCATTTAGCGTCAAGTGTGGGGTTGCATTGTGGTGGGGGGGTGTTGTTCCTTTGTGGGTACTTGCAGGAGTAGGTGACTGTGCACAGGGGGAGGGATGTGGACCTGTTAGTGGGTTTGTGGTCATGCAGGGGGGGTGGAATTAGTGGCTGTTGCCTGGGTTGGGTGTTGGTCTTGGTGGGTGTGGTGGGGTGGGGTGGTGCATGCATTACAGGTATGGTGTATATGGGGTAAATGTTGAAGAATTACCCGAGTGCATTCCTCCAGTGAGTCCAGTGAGTCCCTCAGGGTGCACGATGGCCAGTACCTTTTCCTCCCAGTCTGTTCCGCAGGTCGTTCCATTTCTTCCAGATGTCGTCCCTGGTGCATGGATGGTGTCCCACTGCATTGACCCTGTTCACAATGGTCTGCCATAGGTCCATCTTCCTTGTGATGGGTGTGTCCTGCACCTCGGCCCGAATATATGTGGCTCCACCTTCAAGATCTCATCCATCATGGTCCTTAACTCCCTCTCGGTGAAGCGTGGATGTTTGGGGGGTGACATGGTTGGTGTGGTGAATGGTGTCGGGGCTGGGAACGCGGTGAGGGTGTTATTCTGTGGGTCGGTGTGTGTCTCCTGTATGCTGGCGTTCAATGTCTGCCTCTGGTGCTCTCTGTCTTCTTAGCCTGGTTTAGTTGCAAAGGATTGTGGGGTATGTATGGGGGTGTTTATAGGGTTATGGATGTGTGTCAGGTGTGTGGATTACACGCTTATCCAATGGGTGCATTTCTTGCTGCTAACTCCACTTGCCGCCCGTGGCATTCGGAGCCGCCTATGGTCGTCTGGCCTCCACTGTCCGCCAAGGTGATTTGTGCATCATTATTTGGAGGGTGGGATGTGGATGTCCTTGGCGGTGGTGGGGTGGGGAGGAACGGGATTCCCGCCTACAGGGTCATGACGGGGAGTGGTGATCTGGTGATTGTTGTCTGGGTTTGGATTTTAGTTCATTATATGGCTGGTTTCCATTCACCACCAACAGCGGCATTCTGTTCACCGCTGCCACGACGGTCTGCGGTGTTTCCCGCCATGTTCAGAATGACCGCCTTAGTAATGTGTTTTATATGTCCTGACAGTAAAATATTGCTAAATTTGGTTTTCACTGTTGCAAGGCCTGCCCCTATCATAGGTTAACATGGGGACTACCTTTAAATCTGATTAAAGTGTACATTCCCTTTGGGAGCGGATGGACATGTGGAGTTTGGGGTCTCTGAGCTCACAACAAATTAAAAATACATCTTTTAGTAAAGTTGATTTTAAGATTGTGTGTTTGAAAATGGCATTTTTAGAAAGTGAGCATTTTCTTTCTTATACCATTTCTGTGACTCTGCCTGTTTGTGGATTCCCTGTCTGGGTCAGTTTCACAGTTGGGATGGTTGCACCTCACACTAGACAGTGACACAAAGGGAGCTGGGGTGTAGCCTGCATATCCTGATGAGCCATCTGTGATAGGAGGGAGGGAGGGGAGGAGTGTTCACTCACACCTGAAAGGGCTGTGTCTGGCCTCACACAATGCAGTCTCCAATCCCCGGTGAGTGTCTGAGGCCTGGCCTGCGCATTGCAGGATTTCACATTTACAAGAGACTTTGCTTTGAAGTAGGCCTACTTAAAAAGAGAAATTGGGTATAAGAAGGGCACCCAAAACTACAGACTTTAGAACACTTCTGGAAACAAGAGGAATCTCTGCCTGAGGAAGAGCTGAAGAACTGAGGAAGAAGAGCTGCCGTGCCTGTGACTGGGCTTTGTGGAGCTATCTTGCAGTTGCTGTTTCTGCCAGAGTAAGAGGGAAAAGACTGGACTTGTGTGCCTTCCATCTTGAGAAGAAATCTCCAAGGGCTTGATTTAGAGCTTGCCTCCTGTTATATGAAGTCTCAGGGACAGCAATGACTTCTCTCTGCCAGCACCTGGAGTCTCTGGAGAGACTCTTGCCCTGACAAGTGGTGCCCTATCCAGTCCCTGGGCCCTTGAAAGGAAAAACCGGTGAAAATTCCAGGAAATCGACTTTGGATGACTCCGTACCGACGTCGCTACTGAATCCTGTGGCACCGCCTCTACCTGACTCCGTGATCTTCGCTGGAACACGACGGCCTTCACAGGCCCAACACCGCTGCAGCCCCACCGAAATCAGTGACTCCGTGGAAGTCGCCACACCACGCAGTGACCGACGCCGCTCAAAGTGCGTGGATTCAATGTTTCGCACAGACTCCGCGACCCCCGATTTCGCGCATTGGCTTGTTTTCACTCTTCACCAAGGTACTGTACCTGGGGGTCTATGACTCCGTGGCCGGCGCCAACGGTGTTGGATTGTTGAGAACGACTCCGTAATGACACTGTGTTAACACCTCACTGAAGCATTTTGTGTTTCTAAGCGCTATTTTGGGATTTAATCTTTAAAAATTCATAACTTGACTTGTGTATGGTAGAGTTTTGTCGTTTTGGTATTGTTTTGTTTAGATGAATATTTTCTATTTTTCTAAGCTGGTGTTGTGTCATTTTGTAGTGTTTTCATTAAGTAACTGTGTGTGTTGGTACAAATACTTTACACCTAGCACTCTGAAGTTAAGCATACAGCTCTGCCAAGCTACCAAGGGAGTAAGCAAGGGTTAGCTGAGGGTGATTCTCTTTTATCCTGACTAGAGTGAGGGTCCTTGCTTGAACAGGGGGTAACCTGACTGTGAACCAAAGACCCCATTTCTAACAATCTGAATTTATGCATATATATTTTTAGACCACCTTATTAGTATTTATCCATATTTAGTTTCAGTTTTTCAAAGAAGTGGAGTCAATAATGGTACATGTCCACATTTATTTAACTGATAGACATGCACTCATACTTTGGTGCCTATTGTGTTTTTGCAAATTCAGCAACCAAATATAGCAAAACACTACACCCACAAGTAAATATTAGCAATTTACTACAAATATATTTTAACATATGCCTATATTTAAATATACCTAAACATATTGTTTAACTCTCCATGTTGCCTATCTGTCCATCTATGGTCTTGGAGTTCACAACAGACATCAAGTAAGGTCTTCGATCAGAAGCACAATTTTCAGTATTTTGCCAGTTTCACAGATAAGTACACAGAGGAAACACATTCTTTTCTGTCTGTATTTATCTGTAGAAATCAGTAAAAATGGGAAAACAGGAGTCTTATTATAATGCAGGCTACTTTAGACAGTTGAGAGAGGTAAGCGGAGAACAAACTCCTGAGATCAATCTCCATGCAGCATTGAGGGTTCACTTTATTAGAGGTAGATAGGACCTAGGGCTTCCAGTAAATAGCACATTACCACTATCAAGTCTTCAGGTGACTAGAGACTGAATCACATGTGAAAGCTGATTCCAGGAAGAAAGGTTGGACATTTCGAAGGAGCCTGGGTTGCTGTTGGCCAGATCTAAGTTTAGAATTTATATAAGCACTTGAAGGTTCAGAATCTTGTAGGGTATGATGAAAGAATTTGTCAATTCAATGTTGGATCTGCAGATTTGACTGTGTAGTACACAGTAATCATCATTAAACTGTGTGGGAAGAAGATGAGAAGGAATAAGCTTTTTAAAAGGCCTAACTTCAGAAGGTTGGAGAGTAGTCATTCTTGAATATCCTTTAGAGCAATATCTAAGGAGATAATGGCCTTCATTACGAATTTGGCAGTCAAAACAGTTGACCGCCGAAGTCACGCCCGCCAGGATACCGCCAGTCTTGAGACTGCCATATTATGATTCCTGGCAGCTCCCCGCAATAAATTGGACGAAGAGCCGCCCGCAGCCATACTGGCGGTCAGCGGTCTAGTGGAGGTTGCTCCCCTGGCACCGCCACGTCATCCCAACACCGTCCACCATATTACAACTTTGTAATTGGTGTGGTGGTGTTGTGGTGACGGGGTGGTGCCGGAGGAGCAGGCCCCATGTACCCCGTTCCCTGCCGGACGACCACCAGGTAAGGTGATCGACCAGCAGAGGGGGGGTGTTGAGTGTTGTGTGTGTGAATGGGGGCATGTATGTGTGTGTGAATGGAGGAGGATTGGGTGTTGTGTGTGTTTGTGTGCATGTGTGTGCAAGTGTCTGTGTACTTGTGTGAAAGCGTGTATGCGGGGCTGAGGGAGTGTTGTGGCCAGGTGTGCATGTGTGTGTGCGAATAAGTGAGCGTGGATGTGTGCGTGTATGTCTGTATGTGTGGTGTGTGTGTGTGGATCGGGGGATAGCGCAGGGATCGGGATGGGGGCCAGTATGAGAGGCAGGGGGTCAGTACGGTGATCGGAGGAGGGGGGTGTTGCTGCTTGAGGGGCTCCTGATGGGGTCAGGGGTGGTCCTGAGGCAGAGACCTCCACTGCCAGTGTGGATAGCTCCCCAAACAGGTATATCAAGTGAGTCCAACAATACATTTACTTTACAGTCACAATATCTGGATTAGGATGCTCCTCCCACTCGTAGAACTAAATGAAGAATTACACCCAGAAATTGGTGACTAAAGTCCAGATAGAAACATCCACCTTGGAAAAAGCACAAATCTCTTTGTGCAGAAATCTCTACATAGAAATTAGAACAATCTACAAAGAAAGGTGTACTGCTAAATATATTCAGATTCAGGTGTGAACGGGAAAGCCTGTATCTACTTTTACCTCCCTGTCCTGACCTTTGACTGTCTTACATTTGAAGGTATAACTATAGACAGCTTTAAGTTTTTGGATGCCTTCATGTCATCTATTCCTTTTACCAGCCTTTCGAAGCATTGGATTTCATATGTTTTTCATAGTTTGGCGATGCTTGAGCTGTGTATTATGGCTGTGGTAACTTGTGCATCATTATATTATCCCATTTGAATTCCGTTTTTGGTTATTGTAGCCATTTTGTTAGACTGCGGATGCGACAGGATAAGCTTAAGCCTTTGCATGCTCATTGATGTTTTAACTTTGTAGCACCATTTGAATTCCTGATTTGTGGTAGTTTTGTTTAGGAGTGGGGGGGGTCTCTGGATGTGTGAGCATATCGTAAAGAAACAGTGTTAATTACCAACCACCCTTGCATGTTCAAATCTTTTACTTTGTTTCCATGGTGACATGTTGCTGGAGTTGTTTTGTTCACAATATGACAAAAATATCAGTTCTAAATTTATATTCTACTCATATTGCAATTTGATGAATAAAAGACTCATACACAAACATATTTTCTTGAAAATACTATCAAATATTTGCCTTTGGTGAATGTGCCACTGTATTTACCACATTTGTGGTACACAAAACATACAAAAATCTTGTTACTAAAAAACCGGAATCTTTAGTAACTGAGCTGTTCTCATCAGATTGACATTAAAATACATGTTGCTCTACTGAAGGAGCTGGGCTTAGGTAAGGGCATGCTAAAACATGCTAAAACAAAAGCATGAGCATAATGAGAAAAATAATTTCTGTCACCAACCTTAACACGTATATCTGCCATAGTAGTACTACTGACACAATAGATTTAAATATACTTCAGCCAAGCTTTGGAGAAACCCAAGCACCTCCCACGTGCAACCACAGGTACTGCAACACACTTGTATAGAAAACAATAGAGGCTGGGAATAAAACTAACATTAACAAGTTATAGCAATAGGTGTAAAATAAATTAAATAACTTACAAGTTATATTGTACTCATGTTAAACATTTTAAATATTAGAATATTTTAAATAACACATTCTCAAAATTCTTATTGCAAAAATAACTTAAGTAATTTGTAATTATTACACATTTTATTAATTCAGTTTAAATAGTAACAAATACAAAATAACTAAAAATAATATATAAAAATAATATAAACATAAATCATAACCTGAAACCATGCTTACAATACATGCAATACCACTACTACTGTGAGGGAACATTTACATTACTTTATTAAGATAGCTTTTGAAGTAAAATAATATATATTAATTTTTTACAATTTTTATTTAACTTTACTAATATTACAGTAAATGACATCTACGTTCCTCTCATGTGACTGGATAGAGATTCTAATTGGAGATCTTATGGAAATGGAGAGTTCCATTTAAAAGGAAGATCTTCACCTAAGTAATAGTGGAGATCTCCATATGTGGAGGTATCCAGCTGCAAATTTATCTTTGTGAACAGGGCCCATGGCGTTTTAGCTCTTGTCTGTGAGATAGTCATCTCACTATAGCAGTAATATCCCCTGCACACAGAAGGATGCAATTATTTCTTTAATTAGCTATCACTCCCTCCCAAAGAGAAAGTTAAACATGCAACTATTGAGAGAAAAACCTGAACAATGCACACGGTCTGCAGAGCACTCTATATTCTTCTTACCTGCCCCAATTTGGAGAGGAAATAAAGCATGGCATAGTTGAGGAGGGCAGCAGTTGGTCCTTCCAGGCTGCTGTTAAACTTACAATGAGTGTATGCTGTGTGTTTCTCATCATCACCTGGAAGCACCATTGCAACAAAACTGACAACTTTTGTGGACGTGCCTGAAGGTGATAGGGTGGGGCTTGTGGTTTTGCATTATTAGTGACAAAGAAGGAATGGCCACTCATCCAGTAAGCTGATATCTTTTGACAACTTGCAACATAGTAGTTATTCTAAAAGACAACAGCAGAAGATGCAATTAATGGCCTAATTCGAGTTTGCATACTGTAGAAGAAACCAGCAGAGGTGGAAGGGAGGGTTTTTGCCAAGAATAGTATGTATGTATGTCGGGAAATGGGAAAGATGTGAGTGTTTCATAAGTATCAAATCTGCAGCTTTCTGTCTACTGAGAACCGGGGGCCAGATTTAAGTGAAAATAACAGTGCGCATCACCGTGCCAAATTTTGCAACGTCGCACACTGTCATTGTCAAAACGCAGGTATCCACCATATTTAATACGGTGCACCCCTGTGTTTCCTTCTGCCCCGGCACAAAATTTGCTGCTGTGTGCCAACGCAACCACCCTTGCACCCTAGTGCAAGGGTGGCTGCATTGAGGAGATTGTTTTTGTGCAGGAAGGAACACCTTCCTCCACAAAAAACTATCTTCAATGGTGATTTGGTCCTTCTATGTGGGTAGCAAAATGGAGCACACATAGAAATGAAAGCCCTTGGGTGGCGTTAGATTTTGGTGCTGCCTCAGGTCTAAGAAAACTCGGAAATCTGGGGCAGCGTCAAAATGCAATGGGTGTTGCTGTGGCATGTCCAAAGCAACACCCATTGCACGCTCCTTCTACGCAAAGTGCTGCGTGTGAAGGGGCCGTATTTACATGATGGCATTAAGCCACAAAAAGTGGCTTAACGTCCCCTTGTAAATATAGTGCAGTGAGTAGTGCCTCTGGAGCATCACTAGAAGTGATTCTCCCGTGGCGCTAGGGACTCTTAAATATGCCCCCAAATACTTTTTTGCAGCACTTGACTTACTCATGGTAGGAAGGCATAGCAGTTGAAACCCACTCAGAGGTGGTGATGGGGGCTAGTACCCCAGTCATCAGATATGTCTCGAACAACACCCAATAATTCATTGTCTATGCAATACACTAGTTTTAAAAAGGAAACATTTTATAATTTTCACCACTTAATATTGTGGACTAATAAACAAATATACATAAATTGGCAGGGTGGAAATTCCCTATTAACAGGTCGCACCCCTAGCAAATCCGGAACTGTAAAACCACAATGCTCCATTACATATAGAAGACAGACTAAAATGGGATGTATCTGTCAGGATGTAATACAATAATAAAAGGAGAAATATGAGAAACCACTGCAACACCAATAAAACTTCTCAGGATGGTCCTATCTTGAAAGAACATTGATTCAGTCAATGGGGCTTGTTGGACCTGGCTTTTTGACAGGGACATCCCCAAACTTTTTGCCTCCTTCCTCCTATTTTTTTCTGACCTGTTGTTGTTGGCTTTTGACCTCTGGGCACTTTACCACTGCTAACCAGTGCTAAAGTGCATATGCTCTCTATGTAAATTGTACTACTGATTGGTTTATCCATGATTGACTATTTAATTTACTTGTAAGTCCCTGGTAGAGTGCACTACATGTGCCTAGGGCAGGTAGATTAAATGCTACTAGTGGGCCTGCAGCACTGGTTGTGCCACCCACCTCAGTAGCCCCTTAACCCTGGCTCAGGCCTGCCATTGCAAGGCCTGTGTGTGCAGTTTCACTGCCACTTCGACTTGGCATTTAAAAGTACTTGCCAAGCCTAGAACTCCCCTTTTACTACATATAAGTCATCCCTAATGTGTGCCCTAGATAACCCCTAGAGCAGGGTACTGTGTAGGTAAAAGGCAGGACATGTACCTGTGTAGTTATATGTCCTGGTAGTGTAAAACTCCTAAATTCGTTTTTACACTACTGGGAGGCCTGCTCCTTTCATAGGCTAACATTGAGGCTGCCCTCATACACTGTTGAAGTGGCAGCTGCTGATCTGAAAGGAGCAGGAAGGTCATATTTAGTATGGCCAGAATGGTAATACAAAATCCTGTTGACTGGTGAAGTCGGATTTAATATTACTATTCTAGAAATGCCACTTTTAGAAAGTGAGCATTTCTTTGCACTAAAATCTTGTTGTGCCTTTCAATCCACGTCTGGCTAGGTTTAGTTGACAGCTCCTTGTGCATTCACTCAGACACACCCCAAACACAGGGTACTCAGCCTCACTTGCATACATCTGCATTTTGAATGGGTCTTCCTGGGCTGGGAGGGTGGAGGGCCTGCCCTCACACAAAGGACTGCCACACCCCCTACTGGGACTCTGGCAGACAGGATTGAACTGAAAGGGGGCTTGGTGCATTTCTTAGAGACTCTTTGAAGTCACCCCCACTTCAAAGGCACAACTTAGTATAAAACAGGGCCTCTGCCCTACCTCATCAGACACTTGCTGGAGAAGAAACCTGAACCAGAAACTACATCCTGCCAAGAAGAACTGCCTGGCTGCTCAAAGGACTCACCTGTCTGCTTTTCTTCAAAGGATTGCTGCCTTGTTGTTGGCCTGCTGCCTTGCTGAACTCTTGCCTGGCTGTAAAAGTGCTCTCCAAGGGCTTGGATAGAGCTTGCCTCCTGTTACCTGAAGTCTCAGGACCAAAAAAAACGTCACTTTTCCTCTTGGACGCTCCGTGCGCTGAACTTTTCGACGCACAGCTTGTTCCGCGGCAAGAAAAACGCCGCACACCGACGCTGATCAACGCGATGCCTTCGGGACAACCGAAACTTTGACGCACGGCCTTGCAAGGACAACGCCGCCCGACTTCCCGGGAGAAATCGACGCGACGCCTGCCGTGAGATCAAAACTTTGACGTACGGCCTCGCAAGGACAACGCCGGCCGACTCCGCAGGAGAAATCGACGCAACGCCTGCCGTAAGATCAAAACTTTGACGCACGGCCTCGCAAGGACAACGCCGCCCGACTCCGCAGGAGAAATCGACGCGACGCCTGCCGTGAGATCGAAACTTCGACGCACAGCCCCGCAGAACGACGCGCAGCCGGAAAACAAGCAGGAAAATCCACGCACAGACCCGGGACATCTGGTAATCCCCGCAACCCGCAGAAAGAGACTGTCTGCGTGCCGGAAAACGACGCTCGACTTCCCCGTGTGGAAAATAACGACGCAAGTCCGTGTGTGCTGGGGAGAAATCGACGCACACACCCTTTTTCCACGCATCTCTTCCTTTGTGGCCCTCTGAGGAGATTTTCCACCAGAAACCAGGTACTTTGTGTTTGAAAGAGACTCTGTTTACTTTCTAAAGACTTAAGACACTTTATATTACTTTTCAGTGATATCTTTACAAATTCATATTGCAACTTTGATCGTTTTGACCTGAAGATACCCAGATAAATATTATATATTTTTCTAAACACTGTGTGGTGTATTTTTGTGGTGTTATGCTATGGTGTTGTATGATTTATTGCACAAATACTTTACACATTGCCTTCTAAGTTAAGCCTGACTGCTCGTGCCAAGCTACCAGAGGGTGAGCACAGGCTGATTTTGGATTGTGTGTGACTTACCCTGACTAGAGTGAGGGTTCTTGCTTGGACAGAGGGCAACCTGACTGCCAACCAAAAACCCCATTTCTAACATTGGTGATCAGCGGTGAGGATAGGACTTGTGTTTGTGCAGTGACATACAGTAGCTAAGTATTTCACTACCTACCCACAGTTGAAGGTCAACTTGATTTTTCATCTTTTTTGGCATTTGGTTCTCTGATGTCCTCCTGGATATACTATTGATATTTTGGACTTTGGATTTTGGTTTTTGCTGATAAGATCTTATCAGAATGGGATTGCTTACCTACTCATTCTTTGTTCGTACTGACCACCTGACTAAGGCTGACCTAAGGAAGCTTTGCAGAAAATGGGGCCTTCCGGTAGCAAGGAGATCTACTAAGGCGGAGATGCTACATCACTACATAGTCTGGGGGGAGGAAAGATGGGCAGAGAGAGAGGCAGCAAGAAACCAAATGACTAAGTACCCCTCTGATGAGGAGGAGGACTACGCACCTGAGGAGGAAGACTACTCAGATTTGGACAGTGACCCAGAAATAGATGAATGGCTCCGAGGTCAAAGGCGACAGGAGCAACAATTAGAGGAGCATCTTGCAGAGGTTGAGGCAAAAAGACTCTTAGCCCTGAAAGAAGAAAAGATTGCAGCTCAAGAGCTGAGCTGTAAAGAGCTGAAACTGGAGGCCGGAAGGGCTGAGTCCAGTTCAGATGGTGGCAGCAAAAATCTTGCATCTAGTACTGCTGAAGGAGGGCACAAGCCCAGAGATGTGGTGCCCAACTTGAAGAAGGGAGTTGACACACCCCAGGCGGTTCAAGGGTATGAGGTAGTTCCCGTTATGCACAGGGTCCCTGAGAAGGATTGGGGGACTGGCACAGGGAGTCATATTCCTACTGGGGGGAGGGACACTTTACTGACTCTAGCGGAGAGTGACAGAGAAAAGGGTTCCCCCCTGGTGGACGTCCTGGATATAGAGTGTAGAGACATCCCAGAAGAGTATGGGTTGAGTGTCAGGGACAGACAGATACTGTCTCACCAGTCTCAGGAGGGTGAACTAGATTGCTTTTCCAAGGTTGAGTTACTGGGTGGTTGGGTGAAGGGTACTGTGGTTAATACATGTGAAATGCAGAGTGATGTAATTGCTGGAGAACATATGTCTGGTCCTTATTTTCCAGAGCTACGCCAACACCAGGTGGAGTGTGAGTTCTCTGACCCCAGGGAACTTACAATGGAGGCAGACTTCTGGGTGAGTACCAGAGAGTCTGAAGAGGCATTTGGGGGTGCTCCTGAAGGGAGTGGTCTAGGTGGTTCCCAACCGAGTGTGGTGGGAAAGGATTGTAGTGTCCCAGGTAGGTCCCAGGTCCTAGAGGGTTCCATGAGGGAACACCAGGAGGGAAGCCTAGCCTGTACCGTAGGGCCACCTTTTGAGGGAAGCCCCGCAGTGTCAGAAGAACTTGGGGGGGTGACTGTAGCCAGCATCCCAACAGTTCTGGTGTCTGGCAGTACCCCTCCTAGTGAGGGGGTGCAGAAGTCCAGACATAGGGTTGAGAGGGGGTTGCAGACCCCAGTGGAGGACCTTGAGAGTCAGGGGACAGCTCTGAGAGCTGAGCCCCCCGGGAATGACCCAGGTGAAACCGTTTCTGGTTTGGGGGAAACCCAAACTCTGCCGGATGGGCAGAGGTCGGGAGACCTGCGCCAACCAGACTCTTGTGTGGCCCTTGGGGACGGTGTGTCCCTTGTGGGGGGTGAGAGTGCCCCCCAGGAAGTCCTGGCATGCCAGGCAAAGATTCAACCTCAGGGTGGTGACTCTGGGTTGGATACCCAGGTTCAGAGGTTAAACTCTGACCTGGTGGGGGGTAGATGTGCCACCCAAGAAGTCCTGCTGTGCCAGGCAATTGTCCAACCTCAGGGTGTTGACTCTGGGTTGGATGACCAGGTTCAGAGGTTAAACTCTGACCTGGTGGGGGGTAGGTGGGCCCCCCAGAAAGTCCAGGCGTGCCAGGAAATTGCCCAACCTCAGGGTGGTGACCCTGGGTTGGGGAACCAGGCTCAGAGGTTAAACTCTGACCTGGTGAGAGGTAGGTGTGCCTCCCTGGAAGCCCTGGCCTGCCAGGCAATGGTTCAACCTCAGGGTGGTGACCCTGGGTTGGGGAACCAGGGTCAGAGGTTAAACTCTGACCTGGTGGGAGGTAGGTGTGCCTCCCTGGAAGTCCTGGCCTGCCAGGCAATGGTTCAACCTCAGGGTGGTGACTCTGGGTTGGCTAACCAGGTTCAGGGTATAAACTCTGACCTGTTGGGGGGTAGGTGTGCCCCCCAGAAAGTCCTGGTGTACCAGGCAGTGGTCCAACCTCAGAGTGCTGACTCTGGGTTGGATAACCGGGTTCAGAGGTTAAACTCTGACCTGGTGGGGGGTAGGTGTGCCCCCCAGAAAGTCCTGGCGTGCCAGGCAATTGTTCAACCTCAGGGTGGTGACCCTGGGTTGGATACCCAGGTTCAGAGGTTAAACTCTGACCTGGTGGGAGGTAGGTGTGCCTCCCAAGAAGTCCTGCTGTGCCAGGCAATTGTCCAACCTCAGGGTGTTGACTCTGGGTTGGATGACCAGGTTCAGAGGTTAAACTCTGACCTGGTGGGGGGTAGGTGTGCCCCCCAGAAAGTCCTGGCGTGCCAGGCAATTGCCCAACCTCAGGGTGGTGACCCTGGGTTGGGGAACCAGGCTCAGAGGTTAAACTCTGACCTGGTGGGAGGTAGGTGTGCCTCCCAGAAAGTCCTGGTGCGCCAGGCAATTGTTCAACTTCAGGGTGGTGACTCTGAGTTGAATGGCCCAGTTCAGAGGTTAAACTCTGACCTGGTGGAGGGTCAGTGTGCCCTCCAGGAAGTCCTGGCGTGCCAGGCAATTGTTCAACTTCAGGGTGGTGACTCTGAGTTGAATGGCCAAGTTCAGAGGTTAAACTCTGACCTGGTGGAGGGTCAGTGTGCCCTCCAGGAAGTCCTGGCGTGCCAGGCAATTGTTCAACTTCAGGGTGGTGACTCTGAGTTGAATGGTCAGGTGCAGAGGTTAAACTCTGACCTGGTGGGGGGTAGGTGTGCCTCCCAGGAAGTCCTGGTTTGCCAGGCAGTGATCCAGTCTGAGGGTACAGACCCTGGGCTGGAAGACCAGGTTCAGGGTGTCCCCCCGGACCTGGAGGGAGGGGCTACTGATAACAGTGCCCCTACCATGTTGTCTTCTGAGGAGGACACTCCTAGTTGGAGGGGGCTGGACCCCAGAAGGGAGGGCAGGGGGAAGGAAGCCTCACCCCGGGCCCTAGTCCAACCTGAAGGTACAGGCCCGAGGTTGGAGGGCCAGTTGCAGATTAACAGCCCTGCACTGGTGGAGGAATGGTACATGGCGACTTCTGTAAGCACCCTGACCATGTTGGACTCTGGGGGTACCGCTCCAGGAGGGAGGGTACAGAGCCCCAGAGGGGAGGACCAGGTTCAGGCTGTCATCCCTGACCTGGTGGAAGGGAGAGTGGTTAAAGGGTGCCCAGCACCTGGGGCTACCGCCCCCCACTCTCCACAGCCACAGTGGTTGGAGAGCTTTGAGAGGCCTGGGGCCTGGCTCTCATCCCTGGCAGCTGTCAGTAATCACTGTGGCTTGCTGTCCGGGTGGACAGAGTTATCCCTGGGGAGGGGACAAGTGTCCCACCCCGGAGGTAGAGTGGGCAACACCACTGTGTTGGTCATGGTGGTACTATCCTGCTCCTGGGATACATCTGTGAGCAAGGTAAGGTTAGGTGCTGCACAGATGGGATCGGCAGGTAAGGAGAAAAGTTCCCCATGGGTTGGCTTAGTGGGCCCTGAGAGTATGGACACAGGGATCCAATTGGAGTCAGGAAGGCGAAGAACTGGAGCATGCCCCTGCTGTTGTGGGCCTGGGTCCTTGTTCTGTTGCCTCAAACAGGGAAGTACATCAGGATAGTGATTGTTCTCCCCTGGCTTTAGGCTGGTAGGGGGTCATGTTGGACCTGGCTTTTTGACAGGGACATCCCCAAACTTTTTGCCTCCTTCCTCCTATTTTTTCTGACCTGTTGTTGTTGGCTTTTGACCTCTGGGCACTTTACCACTGCTAACCAGTGCTAAAGTGCATATGCTCTCTATGTAAATTGTACTTCTGATTGGTTTATACATGATTGACTATTTAATTTACTTGTAAGTCCCTGGTAGAGTGCACTACATGTGCCTAGGGCAGGTAGATTAAATGCTACTAGTGGGCCTGCAGCACTGGTTGTGCCACCCACCTCAGTAGCCCCTTAACCCTGGCTCAGGCCTGCCATTGCAAGGCCTGTGTGTGCAGTTTCACTGCCACTTCGACTTGGCATTTAAAAGTACTTGCCAAGCCTAGAACTCCCCTTTTACTACATATAAGTCATCCCTAATGTGTGCCCTAGGTAACCCCTAGAGCAGGGTGCTGTGTAGGTAAATGGCAGGACATGTACCTGTGTAGTTATATGTCCTGGTAGTGTAAAACTCCTAAATTCGTTTTTACACTACTGGGAGGCCTGCTCCTTTCATAGGCTAACATTGAGGCTGCCCTCATACACTGTTGAAGTGGCAGCTGCTGATCTGAAAGGAGCAGGAAGGTCATATTTAGTATGCCAGAATGGTAATACAAAATCCTGCTGACTGGTGAAGTCGGATTTAATATTACTATTCTAGAAATGCCACTTTTAGAAAGTGAGCATTTCTTTGCACTAAAATCTTGTTGTGCCCTTCAATCCACGTCTGGCTAGGTTTAGTTGACAGCTCCTTGTGCATTCACTCAGACACACCCCAAACACAGGGTACTTAGCCTCACTTGCATACATCTGCATTTTGAATGGGTCTTCCTGGGCTGGGAGGGTGGAGGGCCTGCCCTCACACAAAGGACTGCCACACCCCCTACTGGGACTCTGGCAGACAGGATTGAACTGAAAGGGGGCTTGGTGCATTTCTTAGAGACTCTTTGAAGTCACCCCCACTTCAAAGGCACAACTTAGTATAAAACAGGGCCTCTGCCCTACCTCATCAGACACTTGCTGGAGAAGAAACCTGAACCAGAAACTACATCCTGCCAAGAAGAACTGCCTGGCTGCTCAAAGGACTCACCTGTCTGCTTTTCTACAAAGGACTGCTGCCTTGTTGTTGGCCTGCTGCCTTGCTGAACTCTTGCCTGGCTGTAAAAGTGCTCTCCAAGGGCTTGGATAGAGCTTGCCTCCTGTTCCCTGAAGTCTCAGGACCAAAAAGACTTCACTCTTCCTCTTGGACGCTCCGAGCTCCGAACTTTTCGACGCACAGCTTGTTCCGCGGCAAGAAAAACGCCGCACACCGACGCTGATCAACGTGACGCCTTCGGGACGACCTAAACTTTGACGCACGGCCTCGCAAGGACAACGCCGCCCGACTTCCCGGGAGAAAACGATGCGACGCCTGCCGTGAGATCAAAACTTTGATGCACAGCCTCGCAAGGACAACGCCGCCCGACTCCGCAGGAGAAATCGACGCGACGCCTGCCGTGAGATCGAAACTTCGACGCACAGCCCCGCAGAACGACACGCAGCCGGAAAACAAGCAGGAAAATCCACGCACAGACCCGGGACATCCGGTAATCCCCGCGACCCACAGAAAGAGACTGTCCGCGCGCCGGAAAACGACGCTCGACTTCCCCGCGTGGAAAATAATGACGCAAGCCCGTGTGTGCTGGGGAGAAATCGACGCACACACCCTTTTTCCACGCATCTCTTCCTTTGTGGCCCTCTGAGGAGATTTTCCACCAGAAACCAGTTACTTTGTGTTTGAAAGAGACTCTGTTTACTTTCTAAAGACTTAAGACACTTTGGGGGTCATTCTGACCCTGGCGGCCGGTGACCGCCAGGGTCACCGACCACGGGAGCACCGCCAACAGGCTGGCGGTGCTCCCAAGGGCATTCTGACCGCGGCGGTTCAGCCGCGGTCAGAAAGGGTAAACCGGCGGTCTCCCGCCGGTTTATCGCTGCCCCATTGAATCCTCCATGGCGGCGGAGCGCGCTCCACCGCCATGGGGATTCAGACACCCCATACCGCCATCCTGTTCATGGCGGGAAACCCGCCATGAACAGGATGGCGGTAGGGGGTGCCGAGGGGCCCCCGTAAGAGGCCCCTGCAGTGCCCATGCCAATGGCATGGGCACTGCAGGGGCCCCCGTAAGAGGGCCCCACAAAGTATTTCAGTGTCTGCTTTGCAGACACTGAAATACGCGACGGGTGCAACTGCACCCGTCGCACCCCTGCAACTACGGCGGCTCAATTCTGAGCCGGCGTCCTCGTTGCAGGGGCATTTCCGCTGGGCCGGCGGGCGCTCTTTTGGAGAGCGCCCGCCGGCCCAGCGGAAATGTTTGAATGGCCGCCGCGGTCTTTTGACCGCGGTGCGGTCATTTGTCAGCGGTACCTTGGCGGACGGCCTCCGCCGTCCGCCAAGGTCTGAATGACCCCCTTTATATCACTTTTCAGTGATATCTTTACAAATTCATATTGCAACTTTGATTGTTTTGACCTGAAGATACCCAGATAAATATTATATATTTTTCTAAACACTGTGTGGTGTATTTTTGTGGTGTTATGCTATGGTGTTGTATGATTTATTGCACAAATGCTTTACACATTGCCTTCTAAGTTAAGCCTGACTGCTCGTGCCAAGCTACCGGAGGGTGAGCACAGGCTGATTTTGGATTGTGTGTGACTTACCCTGACTAGAGTGAGGGTTCTTGCTTGGACAGAGGGCAACCTGACTGCCAACCAAAAACCCCATTTCTAACAGGGCTCCAGTCCTGAATGGGCTTCCCAAAATGTTTTTCAAACATAATATCGACTACCACGTCCTACTCCCCGTGATGGTTTTCTCCCACTTTTTCTTACTTTTAATTACACAACACTCTTCTCTTCCACAATTCGATTCCCTCACATCCCACACCCCATTAAGAAGGCAGGGAGACCACTTTACAAAGCAACTATAGATTAAGTTACATCATGTGGAAACCAAATATTGAGTAAAATGTTTTTTGAAAGAGTTAGAACTTTGGGCTATGAACAGCAACCTAATTTCTATGATGCAACAGGTTTCAGCAGCTCCAGCAACACTGCAGAAAAGATGTTAGCCCTTTCAGTGTTACATGAGGCACTACAGGTGAAATAATGCAGCCTGCTTATTTGCTTTATGTGCAAAAGTTCACCATTAGCTTTATCATTTTCAATAAAGCATTTAAATACTCAATAAACTGTGTGTGTGTGTGTGAGTCTACTTTTGCATATGCTACAAAACTGCCTTAAACCCAAATACATAGTTCCCCACACCACAGAGCTACAATGCTAGGAGCTCCAAATCCAAGAGTGCTTGAAAAAGCTTCTTCTAGGCCATACATCCAACCTTCTCCCCCATCCCCCCTGTCCCCAGGAGTAGTGCTGACCTAACATTTCCATGGGGCTTCTTGTAGTTGAAGTGAGCAGACAATGTCCCAGGCTGGCACCAGCAACACTTCCAAACAAGACTCCTGGTACCCCTGCCCTCTTTGACATGGCACAATAAGGGTTCATTACGACAGTGACATTATGACCATAGCGGAGTTGCCACGGTCCAACCGCCGACACCACCAGGCTTCCTCCGGCCTGCAACCTGGCAGTCCCGGCGGTTGTAATCCACCAGAGCAGCGCTGCCTTGGGGATTACGAATCCCCATCCACCAGCCTGTCCATGGCAGTTAACACCACCATGGGAAGGCTGGCGGAATAGGGGACTCGAGGGCCACTGGGGGCCCCATGCACAGCCCCATCTTGCATTCCACTGAAGAATTAGGGGCAGTAGAATGCGAGATGGGTACTGCTGCACACGATACCCCTCAACATTGAACCCGGCTCGATTAGGAGCTGGTTGCAATGTTAAGGCCCTGTTCCCCACTGGGCCAGCAGGCTGAAACACTTTGTCCGCCCGCCGGCCCAGCAGGGAAACCATAATAGGGCTGACCAGGTTCAGGCCACAGAGGTGGCTGGCGACGAAAGGCCTAAATATTAAAATTAGGTAGCCGAGTGTCATCTAGGACTCACCTGTAACTTTAAGTGAATTTATTTTCTAAAGCAACCGTGTGGTGCAACAAATGCCTTTCTTTAATCTTCTTTTTTTTTTTTTCAATAGTGCCCTTATCTCATGCAAGCCAACTGATTCCACTTTATTGTGGCTGTGAGGGAGCCTTCAGAACCTTTACATGTCAGTCCTCAGGGAAATGGAAGACAAAATTAAACTGATGAGTAGGATGTCACAGGCACCCCCATGTGGCCATCTTTTCCCCGGGGCCCTGACCCTCTCTAGGGAAAACTTAATTTTGGAGAAGAGGGAAGACATGCGTACTCCTTTGAATTGGGCTCCAAGGAGGAAAAGCAGTCACTGCTTCTTGCGGTTGTCAGTTTCTTGGCTCAACATCCCTGAGAGAACCATTGGACAGGCTCTGCATGAACAGCCACAAGAATTGATCATTTCTCTGCCCCTGTGGGCCAATTTGAGTGATCTTGGGCTTGTTTTACCTCTGGTGTTGCACTCTTGCCACCAGGAAGGTTCCCTTGAGGCCTCCTAGGCGGTACCATTTTTAACATCCTAGGAGCTGTTTTTTCAGTGCTCCTTCATGCAAAGAGGTGGAGATTGTAAACTGTCCCTTAGCTACTAGTCAATGTTCTATTTAGTGCCTGGTGTTCTTCTCAGACAAAGGTCACCTTCAGCAGCACCCACAGCCCTAAAGGCATATCTTTTCTGCCTAGACTCCTGAGGTCTCTCTGCCTACTTTCATCATTTACAGAGCACCCAGGTGGAGGCAGATGTCTAGGGGCTGAACATTGATGAGGGCTACCACTCTATAGGTCCAGTTCTCTACTGTCCCTCAGAGGGTTTAAAGGGCCAAATTCCATTGGTCCTGGATTGGTGAATCCACAGAGCCCCATCCAGCCCTAGTCCATGGAACTCCAGCACCCCTTAGAGGTATCTGGTTTTCTTCAGACTCCTCTGAAATGAATATTTTCACATCCTTTCTCTTCCTTATGTAGAGGTTTAATGGTGAGGGTGGAAAGTTCCAGAAGGCAGGCACCTCTGCCCAATACTGGTATTATCAGAGGTGGACATAAATTGCGTAATTTGCTGAAGCATAATTACACAACATTACAGGACAATTATGTATTATCATTCAAGGAATGGAACACAGCATTAAACACTTTTGTCTTAGCATTAAATGCACCTTTGCATACAAAATGAACAGAGGGTGCATTTTGCACCTATACAATTGTGATAAATGCTAAACAAATTAACAGTAGCAGTCAGCAGCCATTTCTTCTTGCTAAATTTGCTGTTCCTCTGCTCCTACAGTAGAATTTATGTGCCAAATTACATGAACATGCTTAAGTGCATGATTTTCACTACTTTTGTGTCAAAATAGTAATGTGGATCTACAAAACTTAGTCCAATTGCTAGGGCATAATTAAAATTTCACCCAGTCCTAGGTATGCCACATTATCACACCACACGGTCCTAACACTCCTGTACAGTATGTTAGGACATTCCAATATTGTGACTTGAAGTGACCTATTGAAATGCATTTCTCATAGCCTGAAACCATACCCATGGCTGTCACAACTGCCAGGTTCATTCCCTTCAAAATATCAAAGGGGAGCCCTCCTGTGATTGGGACCAGAGGTCAGGCCTTCTCTTCTTAGTTATGCTTGGGTGAGCCCCCGCACCCTGAAAGCCTGGTGCAGTACAAAAGGTAATTAGCAAATGCAGGTTTTGTTCCCACTCCTTTGTCTGCCAACAACAGGCCTAATGACTCCCAAATAGCCCAGTTTCATGGGGAAGCCTTTGATACTCCTTCTGCACAGCAGAGTAATTAACCTGGCCCAACATGGCCCAGCCAAAAGTCAGAATCAGATTAGGAGATGAGACAGAGAAATATGAGAAACCTTGATGTGCCAGACAGACACACTTATAAAGAAAATAACATGAAATCTGCTTTTGTGACTCCTATTTGGGGTGTACCATCTGAGCCTTCAAGCCTAACTGAGGTAAAACTGTAGTTTGGTGTAGAATTTGCCTATAATGTATACAGCAGTGAAGCATACACCCTTTCCAATGAAGAACTACACACATTAGAAAACCTACACAAGATCAGCACCAATCCATGAGGGGTCCCTTCTATGACGGGATACCCATGAGCAAATACCGGGCTGTTATAAATAATAGTCCCACTCGCTCAACAAATGTACATTTGCACATACATGCAGCTAACCCACTGCCTTTTACTCCAGCTGTGCATCAGCAGACTTTGCTTTAGAAAGGTGGGACTGATGAAAATCTATTTTAATAGAGCTTGCAGTGAGTTACTGAAACTCAGTTGGTGAGATTCACTCACAGAATAAGTAAAAAAACCTGGAGTAAAAAATGGGTTATTATTTGGGGAAGAGTTGAGTTCTTGACAATTAATAAATCCAAAATCCTGTTAGGCTCAACACACAAACTTAATAAATAACCCTGTGCTAAATCCTTGGTAGACATGTTACAGAAAGACAGGCTCAACGTAGGGAAAAGTGTGCAAATTCTCTCATCAGGAAAGTACTTTTCATGCATTGTTCTGGTCAAGATTCTACCTTTGGATTTAGTCTCTTTTTAGGTGCTTATAATAATCCAGCATGTCAAGCCTGTAGGTGTATCTGAAACAGATCTCCTAAAATTGTCTACCTTTGCTATTAGGTCATATTGCGTTTCCAGACATCTAAAGGTTCAAAGAAAGTCCCAACATTTCAAGGCTCTCAGAGCATCAGGTAGAGAACTTTGGGGCCAGGACTAATTTCAGGAGAGGCCAGCAGCAGGGTCCAGGCAAGGTCCAATTGTTACTCATTGGCTGGGCACTCCATGGAAAGGCTTCTTGCAGCTTGTTGTTCCCTTTTAAACACACAGAAGGTCAGTCAAATTAGACTTGCAGTCCTCTTCTTAGTGTTATTCCAGGTTGGAGCAGGTCCAGCCCCTCAGGTCTCCACATAGGTCACAGTCAGTAAGTCAAGTCCACTTCTGTTTCCAGGTACAGATGTGCTCCGATGAGCTATGGATACAGGTCTCTTTGTGTTGTGAGGTTATTTTAGCATTTATGTAGGCACATTTCTTTTAGCTTGGGTCTGAGGCCTGTCCCTTCTCACCAAGTCACTTGTCATTTTATTCCTCTTATTAGTTCAGCAAGGATTCATTTTAGTGGCAATGTTTCATTATTTTTATCAGATACCCTTCCATGCATAATTTGTTATTCATTTCTTTGCACAATATTTCATCCTGTGTTCACTCCAAGGCTGCACACAATAGTTTACCAGGTATTGCTGGTCCAGAAAGTACAATTTGACTACACAGAAAAATATGTGTTGTCACATCAGGGCAGTTCTCAGAACAACAAGATGTTTTATTATAAAACAACATGCTGTCCCTACCAGCTTAGAGGGGACATTCCAGTCAGCCTGCCATCTCATGCTGCACATGGTCGCAGTTTCTGCGGAAACTCTGCGCTTCCTCTTCGTCTATGTGGGAGGACGCCCAGCAGACTAACAGACCTCTTTTTTTACCTCTGAACACAAGTATGAAGATTGGGCTTCCTTCGCGGGACTAAATGGGCGAAGTAGGGCTACCACTGCTATTTTCTCTCATGTAGAAACTTAGTAGTGTGGGTAGACATATTACATACACTATTGTGATAATATGGTGGGACTCTTGCTGTGTTTCACTTTCCTTGTCACTGCTGTAATAGTGTTGTGTTTCATTATCCTCATAATCGCAATTCATGCCTTTTACACAGAATGCAGTTACTTCAATAAAACCTATTGAACCAAATCCTGCTTCTGTCTGTCTTTGCATGTATGAGACTTGTATAACTGAGAGAAAGGGGTAGGATCATCACAACCTCCCTGCTAAGTTTCAGAGTGTCATCCGATAGGTGCCACAAATTACTTTTGCCTCTGATACTGGTAAGGTACTGCTAGCTAGCCGGAAGGGTTAGGCCGATTGCTGTCACATGGTGTGGTATCAGACTCATTTCCCCATGCTCGGTGTGGCTGCCACCCAAAATGGCTTTGCACTCCCCAGGACCAAGCAGTGGAAAACCACCCACTTGAGAGAGTGTGGCTTTGCACTCCCCAGGACCAAGCAGTGGACAAACCACCCACTAGAGAGACTGTCGCTTTGCACTCTCCAGGACCAAGCAGCGGGCAAAGCACCCACTTGAGAGACTGTGGTTTTGCACTCCCCAGGACCAAGCAGTGGGCATGTAGCTCCAGGAGCAGTGGCGTTGTACTGGTGCCCCCCATTCCCCATCCCCCTGAGGTGCCTGTGTGTTTTCGACCTGATGCCCTTGCAGTGTTCTCTCCGTATTGAGGCAGGAATCAAGTGTGGCTTTGGCCTATGTGTTTTGGCCCAGTGGGCCACGCACTATTTTTGAGTGGGCACTGTCCCGCCTTTTGTATATATTGTATATATTGTACATACTGTTTTTTCTTTATGAACATATTTCTAAGTATTACTAATATTACACTAATTTTAGTCCATTCCTTTTGTCCTTGCGTTATTCCTGTGGGTTACGAGGTTTATATGTAATGCTGTTGCATGTGTTTGTGTATATAGTGTTGTGAGTGAGGGTGGGGGTGGGGGTGTTGCGTGTTGCGTGTGTGTGTGTCACTCTCTTCCCACCCTCCCTTGTGTGCTAGGTGCAGCACTCACCGTGGTCGTCGTCGCCGGCATTCGTGTTCCTGGTGTATGTGAAGATACACCAGCATGGGGAACACCTGCAGCTCGGGCTCCATGGTATCCTGGTTCTTCCTTGAGTGTCGAAAGGTGAGTCGTTTCTCTTCAGAGTACTGTTTCCGCCGTGCTTTTGATGGCATTGGTATTGCCCCGGAAAAGCTGGCAGATGGGCAGGTTGTAATAGAGTGGGCGGTACATTGTCTTCTGCCTGGCTGTTGATGGTTACAGCCGCGGTGTTTGTTGCTACCGCCGTGGCGGTCAGAGTGTTAAAGTGGCTGTATGCGTTGGCGGTTTCCGCAGTGGTCATGATTAAATTTTTTTACCGCCAGCCTTTAGGCAGTGTTACTGCCGCTTTAACAATGACCGCCAGGGTTGTAATGAGGGCCTCTGTCCTTTAAGTAATGAGGGATCTACATGGGCAGAATTGGCTACCTATACAGTGCACCCTAATATAGGTATAATGGTGGTAGCAGACGTATGCCAGCTATACAGTAATTTACTAAAAATATAGATGACTGATACAATTTGTAATGCTGACTTTGAACACCACCCAAACAAGCGCTGCTCCAGTGCAACCACATATGACCACAGCAGGCATTAATCCTGCTACTGTGCATTCAATTATGGGTAAAGTACCCACCAAACATAAAGAGATTCAATTTTGGTTATCACAAAAAATAGAGCTTTGGAAGCAGTTAAATATAGCTAAACATAGAATTCTCCCAATGTGCTTGCCATTTGGGATTGTTCCCTCAGTGGAAAACTGCACCACTTGGGGTGCAGTGTTTGCTGCACTCTACATTACCGTACACAGTACACCAACACTTGCAAATCTTCTGGTTAAAAGAAATTCAAGATGAATATGGGGCTGCCCCGGCCCTAGGTTTCAGGATGCAATTAATGGGCAATTTTGCAATAGTATCCTCATTAATATTAAGCAATCTTAAAGGGGAAGCAGTAGCATTGGCAGTACTCCAGCAGCTCCGGGATGTTCCTGTACAGGATTAAGAATGTGAGCTGCCAAAGATTATTGCTGAGACCTATTTTAGTATAGGTCAGAATAGCCTGGGAGCCAGATCAATTAAACCACAACTACAAGGACAATCTAATAAGGATTCTACAAAGCAAGCACCAGAGGGTTCTAAAAAACGCTGGGATAAACCAAAACAAAATAAAGAAAATGCAAAACAAAGAGGAGAATCTCCACGTTCGGAGACCTCTGAGAAACATAATAATTTGAGAAATAGGGATAGTTTAAAAATTTGCAATAGATACCACTCTATTGCTACACACCAATCTCATTTCTTTCAGTCTTCACTAGATAAACGCTAGACAGTGCGGCAGAGGTCACAATAGTTCACTGGAATCTTCAACAGCTTCTGGATGTGACAGCAGCTAACAACTTTTTAGAAGTCGAAACTGTGGACATGTGAGTATCCCCCCCAGTTAGAGTTTACAAAGCGAAAATACCAATTTAGGGTGACATAGAGTACATGATTAAAGTTATATTCTGGGAAAAACTAACGTTATGTTATGACATCCTATTGGCAGAAAAAGATTGGCCACCTGAATTTGTCCATAAATTCCTACTAGGGGAAGATGTCTTTATGCCATCTTTCTCTATCCTTGTTCCTGAAAAATGAATCTAAATCTAACATAAACTGCATTTCTAAATCACAATTATTACTTCAAGGAGTGTCCTGGCACTCAGCACATACAGTGAGACTGTACAGGGAAAAGAAGACCAAGGACTCCATAAAGAGACAAGTTTTCAGTTTTTTAAGAAAATTGTGAGGTAGCTGAAAACCTCAGAAGTTCCACAGAATGTTTGGTCCAAAGGGAAGGACCCCGAAAGGAAAATGGACTTCCCCAGTTCTGGACAGGTGAGTCCTAGGCATTTTGGCCAGGAAAAGGTTTACAGAGTGGAGGATCGTAGGAGGCACATAAAAGTCAATCCTATCTCAAAGATAGCCAGCGACCGACTGATGAAATGCCTTATGTATCAAGAGCAGAGTCTTGAAATGGATTCTCTTCTTAACTGGCAACCTATGCAATTCTCTAAGGTAAGGAGAGATATGTAATCTTAGGCGTAGGCTGAGCAAAGTAAAGGCTGCTGTGTTGTAGACCACCTGCAGTTTGTTCACCAGATAATCAGGCAGTCCCAAGTACAGAACTTTCCCATAATCAAGTCTAGATGCAATTAAGGCCTAAACTACCAATTGGGCAGGAAGAGTAAGAAAATGCAAGAACTTCCTCAGTACTCGCTGCAAACCAAAGCAGGACCCAACAACAGCATTGACCTGAGACGACCAAAAGAACACCTCATCAAACTTGATGCCTAGATTTTTAACAGCACTTGTTTGACGATTTAGAGGAGGAGCTTCTGCTGGCCAGAAAGACTGCCAGGGCTCAAAGGTTCTTTCCCCAAAAAAGAGTAATTCCATCTTTTCTGCATTACATTTCAGCTGATGGTGAATTATCCATTGAAAGACTGCTCATAGACAGAATCTAATTTTATCACCAGGGAACATTTCATCCATACCCCAAGTAAAAAGTAGCTGAGTATCGTCAGCATAGAGATTATTGTAGCTCCTTGGAGCTCAGCCAAAAATGCAAGAGGGGTGAGATAAATATTAAGTAGAGTGGGGCTGAAGGCCGAGCCCTGCATCACTCCCACCTGGAGATCACATAACCCAGAAGAAAATGGAGGGCACCACACCTCTTGACCCTTACATTTCAGAAAAATGAAAAAGCTTTCACAATTTTAAGAATACCTCTTGATTTTTTTTTTGCCTTTTGAACTTCCTTATAATAGATTTTTTGTGCAGCTTTAAACCTGTCCTTAACCGCTTGGTTATAAGCACACCTCCATTCTCTTTCAAGGTGTTTACACTCCTGCTTAGTCTCCTTTAGGGAGTCTGTGAACCATGGACAAGAAGGCTTAGCTCGGCATGACCATTGAGGAAATTTGGGCACTAGATCACAAGTGGTAGAACCGATCCAGTCGTTCAAAAGGCCCGCATCTGTGTCCACATCCCCTGAGAGAGTAGGCTTACTCTACTCCAGTGCCCTACAAAACACCACGGGGTGGATCTTATGAAATGCTTTCACTGCCCACGACTGCCCTCCTAGAGGATGGGTTCTCCCATCACGGGCCCACCTAAATTTGATCTGGAAGTGATCCGACCAGGATAACGGGGAGGAAGAAAGTACCTCCAAAGTAGTGCTGGAAAATATTTGATCATGGACATGACCATCCAGATCTGTATGCTCGACCAAACATTGGGACAAGACCAAAGCTAAGATAATCTCTCAGACTACCTCTTTTTCCTCTTTAATATCCATATGGATGTCAAAGTCACTCAAAAGAATGAAATAAGCATATCTCAAGGCAGTGTGTTAAGGCTCTATGCAAGGAGTTGAGGAAAGGACCTACCGGTTCCAGAGGTCTATAAACTAATACCCCCCCCCCCACAGATTGATTAGGAGAGGGGATAAGGCAAAAGCTAAAAGCCTCCACCCCTGCCAGTCCCTCTATTGGGATGAGGGTGCAGTTAAAGATAGCCCTGAAAATCAACAGCTCCTCCTCTGCCAGTCTTGCGATCCTCTCTGCAAATTTTATAACCTTTAGGAATAGCAGAGAAGATAGCAGGGCCTGAGAATTCAGTTAACCAGGTTTTAGTTACGAATAATACATTGAAATTCTCTTCTCATGGAAGGTCGAAAATAGCAACAGCATGCTTCAGCAGCAATCTGACATTAATTAAAACTACTGAAAAATGAGGAGTCCTGTTTTTAGTCTTAGGTCCAACTGTGTCACTTTTAAATTAACGTGTAGAATTGACATGGTAGCTGTAGTGCGCGCAAACCACAGCAAATTCAGCAAGGGACTCCAAGGACATAGGTTAACACTTCTTAGAGAGGGCTAAGTTAAGCAGTAATTTAGAGTTATAAATTAGCCAAGATTTACCTTCTCTAACAAATTAAGCGTGGTGGCTGGCACTGGCTGCTTCCGGGATGAGGACAGGGGCAGGTGGCTTGGCTTAGGTGCACTTTGGCACGCCTGCTGCACGTGCCCCTGGCATGGCCTGCTCTATATACATCTGCGCTTTGAAAGGCTAGGGCATGCACTAATCAAAATGGTGGCTCTAGCTCTCCTAGACAGAAAAAGACTTTGGGCCAAAGATTTGGCCAACACAAAATTTTTAGCTGCTCCCTTTTCCCATTAGGTAAAATTGTGCAAACACACAAGTTATTGTTGTTAAAACAAGCTAAGTTAATACAAGCTTATGCAATAGATTGGGCATTGACACACATCCTGGAACTGTATTGCAACCATGTAGGATGGGACAAAAACTCCGCCTACCATGCAATATTGATAAGATCAACACTACTACCACAAACACAGTACCCCATTAAACTTCAAGCTAAAGCACGGGTGAGAGATATACTCACACAACTCGAGTACCAGGGTGTACACCCTGTATATTAGTAATGAACAACCCTTTGTTCCCTGTAGCTAAATCGGACCATAACTACAGAATAGTCTTACATTATAGACATTTAAACAGTCACACATGCACATTTGCTATACAAAATGTACAACAACCTTGGATATTGCCAAACTACATCAACTGAAAGCAGGGATCTGACCTCTTTCAGTGGACTAGGCTGACACGGAAAATTTTGCAGACTCCCACAAGGGTATGAGAACAGTCCAGGACTGTTCTCAATTTGTGTAACATTCATATTACACAACATTGACCCTGAGGTGTTGTCCTGTGTAGATGACTTCTACCTAACAGATGATGACCTGGTCACACACCTATGATGGGTGGACCAAATTGTGGTGAGTTCCACTGAAGTAGTCTACAAATTTAATTTCAAGAAAACAAAAAATGCCTTTCTCAGTGTCCTGTTTTTGGGGTACAAGTTATCAGATGAAGGAAAGAGTCTAATGCCACACTTTTTAGAAAAGGTATGCACAATTGCAACCACTGAATACTATGAAAAAGCTGCAATCATTCCTGGCCTTTTTCCATTTTGGCAAACCATAGATCCCAGATTATACCCATTGCATAAAACCAATTTACAACTTGATACCTCCAGACTTTTCAAGTAAATATTGGTATGGTTGGACACACGTGCATTCTCAGAGCATTACAACAGGATATGCAGGATATACTTGAAGCAAAACATCTATATACAGAAGATAACAAAACAAACTTGGTCATCAGAGTAATTGCAAGTTCCATTGGGTTCACCTATGTAACATTCAATGAAGGTCATACCGTCCTCATAGCATGCAAATCACATTTACATTCAACAGCTGAACAGTGCTTTGGTCCCACTGAGGAAATTCTGACTGCTGTTCAAATGGATGTCATAAAAGAGAAACCTCTGGCCCAGGGGAAACGCATTATTGTTGGGACCCCCAATACCAGCCTTAGATGCTGTGACACCTACAAACATTTTGCCTCTCAATCAATATCAGATGATTATTTACACTGATGGTTCAGCACAACCAGAGGTAGGTACCAAAGAACAGTAGTTTGCCGCTTGTGTGGCTGTGAGTGGATTCATGAGGGACAGCAAGTTCCACTCCCAAAACACATACACACCGACCTTAGAGAACTGCACTGCACAACTGGCAGAGCTTAAGACTATTATTGGCAATGGAACATATGGACCTTAAACCTCTAACATTCATTGAGCGTGATTTGTATTATTGTATCCAATCCTTTAATGAATACCTGCATTGCTGGTGCCAGAATAGGTTCAGAAATTCAAAAGGAAACACCATCAGACATAGACTTTTGTGCGGGAAGGTAGACAATGTAAGAGAGAGGCTACCAAATACCCTTGTAATACATATAACGGGCCATCAACGTCTAGGAATACACATTGCAGGAAACACTGGCTGATGAAGCAGGCAAGTCACTAGTAGCCTTGGATTCTGTGGCTACAATTACTCATTTTAGGACAAGGTTGGATGATGAAACACTGGCTGCTGTGAAAGCTTCAACTGACAGCAAGCCCTTGGCAAAGGCGTATTGCGCCAAATATTCCTACTACCAAAGCGCTCAGATTGTTGCATTAATTACCATACCAGGGGTAGGTGAACATGTGAACCCCAACCAAGACCAAAGATTGGACCTACTAAAAGCAGCACATGAAGGGGTTGCTTCTGCCCATGCAGGTGTGGCAGCTATAATTTCACTATTGTAAAAATGCTATTGGTGGTCAGGTGTATACAAACAGACCAAAGAGTTTGTCCTTTTTGTGACACCTGGCAACAAATAGAAGAGTCCACCTTGAAACGCCCACTGCAGACACCCCTCCTAATTTCCAACAAATCACTACAATGTGTGTACCTGGACTGGGCCTGGGTGAAAAACTATGCTCCGGTGGTGGAACTTGTGGAATTCGGCAACCTCGCATTCCGCAGAGAAAGCAGAGATAATGATAGACTCCACACTCCACAACGTAGCAGAGTTTTTTTCAGTTTTTCCCCGTTAGTGAGCACTTTCTGTCATTTTGCACATGAGAGAAGTGAGGTGAAAGACTTCTGCTCTCTCGTGAGCACAGACATAATTTTTTTACCTGCTCACGAGAGTTAGCGCCACACCAGCAACTTCCAGCACATCTTTTCTGACATAGGAGAGTGTGAGTGAGCACGATTGACTGCTACTGCAACCTGGCAAAGCTGAAGCAGCTAAAATCTACAACTTTGAGTGAAAAATCTTCTCTAATGGACCGTTCGCATTGATATTGTTGTGAGAGGTGTACTTTTTTATTATTATTTTTTCCAACAACTAGAGGTGCCCCAGAGACTCCAACTTCTTGTTCTTGTCCAGCCGGCTCATCCCACTAGTTTCTCCATCTCCTGGTCACTTTTCACTTGGATTTCGAGCGAGAAGGATCACTTTTTTTGGTCTCCTGGATAGATGATTGGATTTAAGGACTTTGTTGTATTTGAGATTAGATAAGTAAGTTAAAAAACACTTGTATAATATAATGGTTTTATACAACTTGTTTGTTTGATAGGAGGCATGCACAGGATTTATCTGTACTTTTATTTGATTTTTAAAATTTGCTGTGTTGGGTGGCCTGCATTTGTAGAATTTTTGTTCTACAAAGGGAAAATGTATAGGAGTTCACTACATTTTCTCCATGTTTTGTTTTGTAAATTTGCAATATTCAATAAATTGAATGTTAATATTAAGTGGTATAGCCTGCTACTGGAATAGGCCATCCAGCTGTAGGCCTAGTACTAGTCATGGGTACATGATGAAAAAACAACTGTTTATAGTGTCTGTGGAACTGAAGCACCATCGATGGCATTGGATTAAAGATAACAAAATGCTGTTTGGGGGTATTTCTAATTTTTCTTCTGCAAACAGTGTGTTGTGAGGTTATAGTAGTTCATGCCTTTGTATGATGTGTGTTGTTTACATTTAGGGGCAGCACCACTTTTCTTGTACTCCTTAGCACTCCCCTAACTCCACTATGAGTGCACTGTATTTAAAATACAGCGCACCATGGCGGTAGTCAAGGGTACTAGCATCATAATTTTTTAAGCTAGTCAGGCGCTTTGCAGGATTAGCATAAAAAATGTTGACGCTAATCCTGCAAAGCACCCAGAGGCCCATTAAAAACAAAGGAAGCCTCCCTTTAACTCCTGCTCTTAGAAGGAATGCCAATTAAATTGAATCAAATAAATTTCTTTACCCCATTTTTTCGGACCTCCCAGCGCCAAAATGCCCATCTTGCATACATTATGCTTGGCGCAGGCATAATGTGGCACAAGGGGTTACAAAGTGGCACAATGCAAGCATTCCGTCACTTTGTAAATATGGAGCAACATTTTTAGAACAAGAAAAATGATGCTAATGTGGCATGGAATGGCGTCAGGTCCCACCTTAAATCTGGGCCTTAACCCCTTTAATTTTAGTTTTTGGAATTACTAATACTGACTTAATGCTGTTTTTGTTTCTACTTTACCAATGTTTTCTTTGTTTGGCCAGTACATGAGAGTGTTTGTCATAGGCCACCATTTGTCTTTGCTCCCCATGCCATGTGGACAGGGGCCAATTTTGTTTAGTCAAAATTATAGTCCTATACCTATATGTGTTTTTTGTTTTCTATTCATCCTGCTCGTTGTTTCATGTGGCTGGTGTCCATTTTGTTTAGGCAGCTAGTAGTCCTGCATGCGTTGTTCTTTGTTGTGGTGGCCATGCCTCCTTGCTGGTCGTTGTTTTACCATGCGGCTGGCAGCCATTTTGTGTATGCAGATAGTGTGCTTTAGGGCTCAATGTGTTCTACTTTGCTGTGATGGCCATGCCTCCTTGCTGGTTGTTATTTGATCATGTGGCTAGCGGCCATTTTGTGTAGGCAGCCACAATCAAGCCACCCATTGATTCATATGTTCCAGATACAGCTCCAGGAGGTGTCCGAAACATACGCAGGCGTGGATGAAAAAACAGATGCTCAGGAGTTGGTGGAGAGCTTAATCCTTTGCTTATCTGTTAATATAAGGCTTCAAAGAGGCATTGTGTCATCCAAACATTATGGCCCTTATTATGATCTTGGCGATAAAAACCGCCTACCACTGCGGCGACGGCCGCCAAAAAGACCGTCGCCGCAGCTCCAGCCATCTGCCGAATCATGACCACAGCCAGATTTCCGCCAGACGAATGGCGGAAATCCAGCTGTGGCCATGGCGGTGGATGGCGTTGAGGTGGCGCTGCTGCCATCAGCAGCGCCACACCAGTAGACCGCCACCAGCCATTTTATGGACCATAATATGGCCTGGAAGTATTCTGCTGGCGGACGCTGCTGCTGTCAACAGAGCCCCGTCCGTCTCCTGCCGGAGGACACCCTGACTACAGGTAAGTCGGGTCTCTGACATTGGAGGCGGGTGGGGGGTGTTGTGTGAGTGTGTGTGTGGGTGTGTGTTTGTATGTTCGTGGATGTGGGTGTGTGTTGCGTGTTGGATGCGAGTGTGCATGTATGAAGGTGTGAGTGCTTGTGTGTTGTGTTTTGTGTCTGCGTGTATGTTTGAAAGTTTGCGCGGGTGTGTGTGAGTGGATGTCTGCATGTATGAATGTTGGAAAGTGTGTGTGTATGTGTGTGCATGTGAAGGGGGCGTGAATGTGGTGTGAATGTGGGGGGTCTTTGGAGAGGCGGGTGGGGGGGTAACTGCAGAGGGAGAGGGAGGGGGGAGACCCCTATCAGTGACAGGAAAGGAATTCCCAGTCACTGATGGTGCCTACCGCTATGGTTTTCGGACGGTAAGGAAGCCACAAAAGCCATGGTGATAGGCAGGGTCATAATCCCATGGGCAAAACAGTGACGGCTGCCGGGCTGGAGATAGATATCTCCAGTCGGGCGTATGACACTGGCCATGGCGGTCGGAGTGGTACATGGCCAGTGTCATAACATGGCAGTGAGTATCGCCAGCCTGTTGGCGGAACTTACCACTATATTACCACGGTCCGCCAGGGTCACAATGACCCCCTATATATGTGTCACAATTATCTACCCATGGTACAAACAATTACTGGCCACTTTCATTCCTTTTTCAGATGGGGATGTTTCAACCTAAAAGACACGGATTGCTGAGCAAGCCAGAGATCTTTTCAACCTACAAGACACAGATTACTGAGCAAGCCAGAGACCTAGAAAAAGAACAGCTGGAAATTAGAGGCCCACTCACAGGCACAAGTTCTAGGGTGCAGCCTACAACTTCCATATAGCCTGCGGACAATGTTGTTGGCTCACGGCAGCCAAAATCAACACCAGCAACAACAACAGGAACAGGAGCAACAGCCCCAAAATCTGCATTTGATTGGTTTCTAAAGGCAGGGGTTAAGTCTACGGGAGAGGCAAAGTCAAAAGGGCTTGAGCAAGGTGGACCACCAAAGACTATTGAGCGGATGGTCCAGGCCTACCTGGATGACCCAACAGAAGTCTATCTGGATCAAACCCTATTGGTATGGGAAGAGGTGCCAATGCACAGTGCTCAGCAGGCTGGCAATTAAGTATCTGGCCTGGACTGTAGTAGTGTTTCTGCTGAGTGTGTGTTCAGTGCAGCTTGTGCAGTAGTGACAGTGAAAAGGACCAGTCTCTCACCCCAAAACATTAAGAGATTGACCATGATTAAAATGAATCAGCACTTTATACCTCCAAATTACAGCATACCTGAAGTACAACAGGAGGTGGATGAAGGTGATGATTTGTCAGACTCAGGTCATGGTAGTGTGTTAGCTGACCAACTTCTAGGTGAACCACCTGAGTTTGAGGACAAACTCTACTTCCCTGACTAGACCTGGGGCACCATTTAACTTTCTACTTTTTACTATGAACTTCTTTATGAAAACAAAAGTAGCTCACTGTGGGAACCTTGTGTTATTTGTTTCTGTTTAAATGATTAGTGAACCACCACTGTTTCACACACATGTATGGCCAAAATGTAGTACTGTGTATTGAAGAAGCCACCAAACCCCCCAAAATCACTTCAAGGAGATTTGTGCCATTCTGTGCCTTTCCTTTTTTTGTCCCCTAGAAGGACGGCCCCAGATATTTGAATTGCAACTTACTGGCCTGTGTGTTTCGTTTCCTGAATCAAAGAGGATCAGCAATGTGCCACTATGCTTGATTAGAACAGGTAAGTAATGCTATATGCCTCAACGTTTGCTATGAGGGATACTTGTTTCAATGTTGAGAATTGAGATGGTTCATGTGACTCATGTCAAGTGGTGGCAGATAGTGAGAGTGGGTGTTTATTTTGTTTAAATATATTCACTGGCTTGTGTTTGTGTTGTGATCAATTTTGCTATGTTGGTCGCATAAAAATAATAATGGGTGATTAATTTTTTCCTGAAGGTGATTTTTGTTCCCTTCCCTTTTGACACTTAACGAAATTTGGTTGCCGGCGTTTCATACTGCTTTGTTTTCTGGTGCTTTGCTTCTGGTTCACATTTGTCAAAGAAGAACCAACCAGTCCATTTAACTACCAGACAAAATTCTAGTCCAGAAAAAAAACATAATCAATGTTTCTCTTGTTGTTAAACAGTTACAGGTCACTCTAACTCAATTGGGTCATGAAACTGTGACTCTCAGGAGCAGTTGGCACGGAGTTGGACATAATAATCTTTAATCAAAGTCTGGAGGATCATGGAAGGAATCAGAGCGTGATTTGACAACTTTAACAACTGCCAGAAGACTGACGTTTTCAACCCGGTGGGGAGGATGTGGTAGAAGCAACCTTAACTCAGTGTGCAGGATCTTCATTTGAGTTCACCTAGGTGGAGTGGGACCTTGCTTCCGATGCCTTCACTGTTAGTGCACTAGCATGCTTCTACTACACCACCATGGTACCTTGAGAAACCATGCAGCCCTCACTTCATCCATTCAGGTAAGAGAATTATGGAGCATTGTTGCACCTTTAGTTTAGGCACTATAATTAGCAAGGGCAAATCTCTCCACCCCTCTCCTATGGGTCACATTTTGCAGAACGCATCGCAGAGTCTAGAAGAGTATTAGGACAAGGTTATTTGACTGCATAAATAATTGTTATACACTATCAGCAGATTTGTAAAACATGCTGCACTAAAGGAAATACATTATCAGCAGATTTTGAAAACACACTGCGTAAAGTCAGCAGCGCGAAGTAAAACACCTCAGAAAAAGATTTTCAGCATAAATAACTGTAAATAACTATTTATTTCACCCCATCCCTAATAAAGAAAGTAAATACCCACCCCTTTCACCCACAACTGGCCCACTCCTATCCCCAAACAAATGTCCCTTCCCCACCCAATGTTCCAAACAAAAAATTTCCAGTCATCCATGTTGACTTAAAGAATTAAAAAAAAAGAAATAAAAGTCCTGCAAAAACCTCTTCCCACCCTCTCCACCCACAACAAGTCCCACCCATCAAAAGAAAAGGTTAAAAAAGGGGCAGAAGAGGGCACTAAAGGTGACCAGGATTATTCTGAGGAGCCCCTCCACACCTGCCTGATGGGCCTCTAACTGCACCAGCCTCCGAAGGACACGACGTTGGAACACGGTCTCTGAGGGGGGGCAGTAGGAATGATACAACGGTGGGTGGCTGCCCCAGCAATGCTACAGAGGTGTTGCTGGGTTGGAGATGCTGGGACCTTGCTGGGACCTGAGTACTGGCTGCAACTGATACCACCTCATCCTCCTCTTCCTCAAGAATCACCAGCCACTGGTACTCGGCCCATTTGACCTCCAGCTTTGTCCACCGCAGCTTGCCTGCTTTTTCCTGCTGCGATGGTGATCCAGCAGGAATAGCTGAATCAAGAAAAAAAAAATAGATATTGTAAACAAAGCTCTGAGCAAAACTCTTGTTTAAATACGTTTGGTGGTAACCTCAGGAAATTCAATTTTAAGGTGATAACTTTCACAGCCACAATATGCACTATGGAGTACAAGTATTCTTCTCTCTCCTGTTGTGCTAAATTAATGGTGGCATTGCTAGCTCAGCTGGCGCCCTAATCATGCTCGTTACTGTCTGCAGCTGGGGCAACTGTACTGGAAAATTATTTTATTCCAATGGCCCTGTTCTTCTTTGTACCTGGACTACAAGGCCGATGAATACTAAGAATAAAATATGCCACATAGTGTAATATAATCAATCATGCAGACATCCTGTCTGCCATAAGTAGAAAGTGGAAAAAAGTGATGCACTGCAGTATAGGGAAAGGATTAAGGAATGGGATATAGATTTTATTTGGCGCATTTGAATCATCACTGACTATCCCATTCAGGAAAAACACTTACTTATGGACCTCTTTACTCACAATCCTCATGCCCCTCCTCCACCACACTTTGTAATACCCACTTTTATTTTTCCAAAAGAATACATTTGCTTAGCAGTAAGGGAAGGAATCTTCTTAATGTACTCAACTGTAGGGTAATGTAGCAAGGACTAGGATGGGTAGGTAGACTACACATTTTACAGATCAATCAATTCCTCATCATCACCAAATGTTTGGCAGCCGACGGCCTGACATTGCTGGTGATCTTAATCCACCAGGGCAGCACTGCAAGCAGTACTGCCCGGGGGATTACGACTCCATGTCCACCAGCTTTTGCTTGGTGGTTACACCGCCATGCAAAGGCTGGCAGAGACGGGGTGCCGGGTGCCCATTGGGGGCCCCTGCACTGCCCATGCAATTGGCAACGGCAGTGCAGAGGTCCCCATGGATAGTGTCACACTTTTCACTGCCTGAAATACAAGCAGTGAAAAGCGCAACGGGTGCTACTGCACCCGATGCACCGAAAAATTGCTGCCAGCTCGATTATGTGCCGGCGTCAATGTTGTGGGTGGTTTCCCACTGGGTCAGCAGGCGGAATACCAGAGTGGGGGTCTTCCAACCCAAAGAGTCCACCAAACTCATAATGAGGCCCTCACTATTTTTGAGTGTTTTGGGGGAATTCCCTATAACTTTGACACCAATTGGTGATTTCTTGCTTTTGCTATTTTTTCTCTGCATAGGCTACTCCATCTCAACAAGGAGGACTGATGGCGCTTCCACCAGCCCATCTGTGTCCTGAACGCATGATGCAGTATTTCCGAGCACCAGTCCTGGAAGAACTGGAATCCAACTGGTCTTTGTCATTCAGATAGTTTCTGAATTGCATGCAGCCCGTCTTTCGATGTTTGTGGTGCCCATTTAAATATACACCGGAAGTGTGTCATGCTTTGCAGCAAGTACTTTCTTTGGACAGAGGTCTGTTGATGTTCTCGATGAGGGATCATTATTAGACTCGCAAACTGAAATTACGGCCGAGAAGCTTTCTATGAGCCACCTTTTGTGGATCAAGTGGGTCCTGGTGCTACAACACCTGGCACTGCACAGGATGCTGCTGCCTCAGCCAAAGTAATAGCTGTGGCAACAGAACATGAGTGGTCCTGCGATTTCCTTGTCAATGACATGATTAATTTGTCACCTGCCACAGTGGAATGTTTCCTGAATTGAATTACAATTGATGACATTGGCAATTTTATAAAGAATCATGATTATTGTTGACATTTGGCCTTAATTTGATGGAGTTTTTTTTTATCAAACTTCTAAATTCAACCTTTCAACTTTTGCTTGATTTTGATCTGTCCTGCTTGTCAACATGGACATTTTATCTCCTTGTGTGTACATTTTCAGCTTGCTTTTAATATGAATTGTTGTAGGCATAGTGATTTTAGCAGTAGGATATATTTTTATAGACCTTGGCACTCTCGAATCAGCGATGGAGAGGCAGTTGTGAGGTTAATTTAGCATTTATGTGGGAACATTCTTTTTAGCTTGGATCTTAGGCATGTGCCATGTCACCCAGTCACTTGTCACTTGTCACTTTATTCCTTTTATTAATGTAGCAAGACTTCATTTTAGTAGTGATGTACTATTATTTTTATCAGTTGCCCTCCCTTTCAGAATTTTTTGTTCATTTCATTGCATGGCATTTCCTTCTGTGCTCACTCCAAGGCTGCACACAATAGTTTACCGGGTATTATTGGTCCATAGAGTGCAACACCTACCCTACACAGAAAAATATGTGTTGTCACATTCTCAGAACAACACGCTGTTTTATAGTGAAAAAACGTGCTGCCCCTGCCAACTTAGAGGGGACATTCCAGCCAGCCGCCCATCTCATGCTGCACACTGTCTCAGTTTCTGCTGAAACTCTGTGCTTCCTCTTTGTGTACATGGGAGGATTCCCACAGACTTGCAATCCTCTTTTTTACCTCAGAGGTATGGGGATTGGGTTTCCTTCTCGGGACTAGATGGGAAGATTAGTTCAGCCACTGCTATGAGCTCCCATGTATAAACTTAGTAGAGTGTGGCAATATGGTGGGACTCTTGCTGTGTTTCACTATTCCTGGTCACTGCTGTAATAGTGTTTTGTTTTATTATCCTCATAATCACAATTCATGCCCTTTTACATTTAATACAGCTGCTTCAATAAAACCTATTGAACCAAATCCTACTTCTGTCTGCCTTTGCATGTCTGAGACTTGTATAAGCAAGAGAAATGGGTGTGATCTGTTTTACCAAGATTTCCCTGCAGAGTCTCAGAGTGTCATGCAATAGGCTGCCACAAATCACTTTTACCTCTGGAAATGGTGAGGTGCTCCTAGCTAGCTGGAAGGGTTAGGCTGACAGCTGTCACATGGTGTGGGATCAGACTCAGTCCCCCACGCTTGGTGGTGCAGCCGCTGAAAATCCAGCAGTCTTGTAACTACAACGAGAGTTCTACGACACTTGCAGGTTAAAAAGCAGCAGCAATCGGCCACAAAGATAACCCTGAAGCTATGTTTTATTTTTCAGTCTTTTGGGTGGCAAAACATGTGCTGCAGTCCACAGGTGACATTTAACTTCCCATGCCCTTCCCATTGTGTATTTTCTTGCACAATATACTATGGATTTACTGGAAAGTTAAATATTCAAGTTAAAAATTAGCTAGTTGCCAACAAGAGGCGACTCGCTCTAATCATTCTATTCCGAAGAATAATCTGATTGCTCCAGCAAGGTCCAATACTACCATAATCCATTTATCTGCATTTAACAGAGAGAAGACCGTAGTAAGTAGCAGCGTCTACACTCAACTGCTCCCAGAGTATACTCTGTACACCATAGTTTTGAAGGACATTCCAATGTTATCACCTTCAGAGGGAAGATTATTCTGCATTAGAAAATAAGGCAATTTATTGGTTTAAATTTAACTCTGGGTGGTAAAACGATTTATCAGCAGAAGTCCTTTCAGTCTTGGATTTGCATTCATGGAAAGGAATTCTCAGGGAACTATGTGATTATTAATTGAAAAAATCCTCACAATGTGAGATCTCTATCATGATATCTCCACCAACTGAACTTTGTCCCAGGTTTGATTAAAGCTTTACAATAAGGCTATCTTTAAAGAATGAATGCCTCTTTAATGAGTCTCCTCCTGTACCAGTTAACACAAATGTACTCAATGGCCACATGTGTTACAGTATTAAGACATGGAATAGTTAGGAAGCCTAAGCCTCATTGGATAGCCTGAACTCACTCAACACTAATGATATTTCCAACACCCTGGAACACATGAGTACTCAGGGAGGTATGGTGGGAATGTTATCCAGCAAACCCAACCATTGAACTGTAAAAGAGTATGTTCCACTGACAGCTCTATCTGGGCACTCTAATAAGGTGCGTTCATATTCAGTCACATTATTACTTTCTTCAAAGCCTTTCATTTGGAGCACTTGCAGACATCTTCTTTATTGGAGAAATATTTGGCTACAATTTCCGATGAAAAAGTACCATGTCCCTAATAATCTTTTAATGGTTCAGAAGTACAATAACTTATCTTCTATACTTTAAGTCCTTCCTGATATTGCGATTGTTTCATACACTGTTCCAGATGGTTTGTTTTTTAAATCTTACTGACTTTATTTGACTGTTCATTAAAGGCGATGAAAAATCAGATATTCCAAGTTTATTCAGAATCTTCAGTTTTCTCTCTGCTAGACAATAATTCAGATTCTGCACCCCTTGTAATTTTAGATTGGGGTTTTGGGAGGAGATGCCCCTGCCCTGCCTCCGCCAGGGTTTGTTAGGCAAGTCGTGGTCTCTGGCAGTGCTCCAGACACTATTCATTGGTTGGAAAAGGGGGGTGGATAGGGTATAGGGTTTTTGTTTGGCATCTAGGTGTTGAGGGTGGCCATTTTGGCCTTCGTCACTCCCAGGGGCAGGGTGTAGTAGGCACAAGTGTTGTGATGCCGTTTGGGACCACTCTGGTATCTTATCTTAGTTTTACATTTAGATTTCACACGTTTAAGACTGATCGCTTTTAACAATGACATTCTAAACACTTTGGTCCTCAATCCGACACTGGCGGTCAGCTGTAATTTGGGGAAAAGTACTGCCAACAGGCTGGCGGTACCTTTTACCAAATTATGACATTAGCGGTTTGGCTCAAGCCAAACTGCCAATGTACCACTCTGGCCGCCAGGGTGGTAACAGCCACTGGGCTGGAGACTTTGGTCTCAAGGCAGGCGGCCATCACAATCTCACCCTCGGGATTATGACTCCCACCTACCGCCATGGTTTTTGTGAGTTCTGTATCGCCACAAAATCCATGGCAGTAGGCACTATCAGTGCCAGGGAACTCCTTCCCTGGCACTGATATGCCTCTTCCCCGCCCCCCTCCCCAGAGTCCTCCTCCACTCTCCCCCTCCCTCCTGCCCCTGCACATATACACACCCACACGCGCACACATACACGTTCATACACACACGCATACCCACATCCACCCACGCATGCACACATACACACTCCGCAACACACACCAACAACATAAATTGTCGCACACACGCATTCACAACACACAACATACACTCACACTCACATTCAGTAATTCACGCACACATTCAACGTGACTCACACCCGCATGCACGCATACAAAAACAGACACATGCATCCCCACCCCCTACACAACACCCCCACACACAACACCCACCACCGCCCTCTGCTCTCGGAGAACCTGACTTACCTGCTTGCAGGGGGTCCTCCGGCAGGAGATGGGATCCGGCCAGAAAGCAAAACACTGCCAGGCCGTATCATTGCTCATGATACAGTTGGCGATGTTTTGCTGGTGTGGCGCTGCTGCTGGCAGCAGAGCCACCTTGCCTCCATGACCGTCAACGGTATTCCGCCAGCCGTCTGGAGGAATTCCGTCTACGGTCATTTTATGTTATGTTATAGATTTTTATAGAGGGCATGGATACCCTCAGGTTTCCCAGTGCTAATGGACCCAAAACCACAGAAAGGACGCAATGGAGCCTGATCTAAAACAACCATGTTTGCAGTGCCTTATGAAACTCAAATTCTTTATTCATCAGCCGGAGTTTGAGAGGCAAAGAATTCCTCAACTTGGCTCCTAAATAAGCCAGTGTGGCCCCGCCCCATTTAACTTTCTTTATTTTAGGTATATTTGCCAAAGCTGTAGTGGAGGATCTCAGATCTCTATTTGGCTTATAAAAAGTAGCCAAATTCCTAAAAAGTGTGTATATGACAGAGGGCCTTGAATTGAATCCGCTGCTCTACCGGTAGCCAATGCAAGGAAGCCAGCCCAGATTGTACCGGAGACCATCTAGGAATATTCAGCAGCAAACGAGCTGCAGCATTTTGCACTCTTTGCAATTTCTTCTTTACATCAGCTGGGGAGCCTAAGAGAAGTCCATTCCCATAATCTAACCTTGATAAAATAATAGCCTGCACTATAAGCTTTCTTGCCAATGCCAGAAGGATGACAAGGACTTTTCTGAGGAGTTGGAGTAGGCCTAAACAAGTTGGGGAAATGTGCCTAGCATGGGTGTCTAGGGTTAAAAGAGGGTCCAGATACATCCCCAAACTCTTAATCTGCTTCTTGGGAGGAGGAAACTCCCCCAGAGCCGATGGAATACTCCATAGAGTTCCAGGTCTTGGTTCTGGGCCCAGTATCATCAATTCTGTTTTCTCCTTGTTTAATTGCAATGTACTGTTGGTCATCCAGCTTGAGACCGCTTGCATGCCGGTGGATAGTGTGACTCCTTCTGGGGTCCCATTGGAGGAGAAGGAGACCACCAGTTGGGTGTCATCAGCTCAAGACACCAACGATTAGACCAAAAGATTCTACCAAAGTAGCCAATGGGACCATGTATATGTTAAATAATGTCGGACTCAAGGATGAGCCCTGAGGTACACCACACCTGCACTGCAGTTTGTCTGACAGATGTAATCGATCAAGGACCTGAAAAGATCTATCCTGTAAGAAAGATGTGAGCCACGCCATAATGCGGGCCACGTCATAATGCGGGTGGGCGGCTGGGAGCCACGTATGTTGGTGGCCGTCGCCGTGGCAGTTGGTGGCAGTTACTGCCAAAGTTGTAATGAGGGCCTTTATATTTGCACAATATTACTCTTTGAAGATGCTGTACATGTTGCAGTTTTTTAGAATGCCTTTCTTGCTACGTAATCAGTACACTCTGTTCAAGGCTGGGGACGCGCTGTGTTTTGCCGGAGGGAAGCTGTGAACGGGCAGGAGCCCTTTAAAAGACGTGAAAGCGCTCCCGCCTCGCGGGACGCGCTGTGTTTTGCCGGAGGAAAGCTGTGAACGGGCAGGAGCCCTTTAAAAGACGTGAAAGCGCTCCCGCCTCGCGGGACGCGCGCGGGCGGCGCCCGGGCAAAGCCCGGGCCAAGGGCGGGCCCGTCCTTCGCCCGTCATTGTCCGGAAGAGGCCGGGCTGGGCCCCCTCTCTTACGTTTCTTTTTTCTTCCTGCCAGTGGTACTTTACTCGGGCGTTGAGCCAGGGGCGGAGCGGAGCAGAGGACGCGGAGCAGCTCTCCGGACCCACAGGCTCCTCCGTGGCGGATACAGCCCTCTCAACCATCTCAACCCTGGTGGGACCTGCAGGAGGCTTTTCCCACCACGGGTCCGTGGTAGTGTGACATCGGTTCCAGCAGTGCTCGGGAGAAGGACGCCGAGCACCGCGTGGACAACTGTGTACAACAGTACCCAGGAGCCGGAAAACATATATCGGACCCCCCCAGGAGGTTTAGTACTTGTTGCTGTGCCGACACAGCGAGGTGGTACAAGCGGCTCTTGAGACCCCGGGGGAAGCGGACACGAGGTGAGACCACGGGAGGAGGCAAGGTCAGAACTGCAGACTGTGGAGGGGGAGCCGGGAGCCGGACACGAGTCCCGCGCAGTGTTAGAACCCTGTGACCCTGACACACCACTGACCCTATCTAGTGTCGTCTGATTTGTGCAAACAATATAGTACTGGAAAATAGCCCTACACTGTAGGGTGATCTGGAAGAGAACCAGCGAACCCAGACAATCGACGTCTCCGCTGCTCCCATCATGTCCAAACTGAGGTCTTCTAAAATAGCTATAAATAATGATTCAAAGACCCTGGATAACTATCTTTTTAAAGTAGTTAGTAAAATCAACAAAGATAGGAGATCATCATTAAGTAGGGTTAGTCCAGAAACATCTCCCACAAGGCAGTGCTTACCCCCTACATCAATGTTTCAGAGTGTCTCGACTATTTCCAACAATGAGAAAAATTTAAATATTGATGTTTCTGTGGTAGAGCAGGATTGTTGTTCCGAACCTATTCAAGTACAGGATTGGACATTACCATCAAGGTCTCCTCCTATTCAATCTCCTACTAGGAGAGCGGTACGTGCCTGTAGGAAGGGGCCTGTTAAGAAAGCAGGGTGTCGGAAGCCAAAAAAAGCTGGCCCAACAGCTACCAATAGGGGAAATGTCCCTGAGTCCACCAATACTATTGAGGGGACTAGTCTGCACTCAAGTCAAATTGATCTCTTGGTCACAATTCTTGAATCTAAATTGGAAGTTCTGATCAGTCCCCTGGTGGCCAAGGTAGAATTAGTGCTTCTTAGGGTTACCAGACTGGAAGGCCTTGTAGAATCTTGTCTGACTCGGTCCACTGCTCCACTGAGTACCCACTTAGACTCAATAGGCTCTATGGATAACCGCCCGGTGGGTTCAGTTACACACTCTATAGATAGTAATAGGGTGGAAGGTTTGGGGGCTACTGTTCAGGTCCCACCAACTGTAAGTGTGCTGACCGCCTCATCTTCATCCTCACCTACATTGCCAGTAGGGTCGGCTAGTGCACAAAACACATTTAGTCAACCACGATTAATACAAAGGAGTACTCAGGAGTCTATAAGAGGGCCAGTTATTGATAGAAGAGGTATAACTAGGCAACATAATTCTATTAATCTCCCGCCAGATTGTGCACCATATACTGTGGTTCTAACAAATGTCCCAGAGGTTGACTTGTGCTCGAATGGCTCTGGGGTAGAAACGTATCCTGCTCTTAAAAACAAGACGCTTGCTTGGTTGAATAAGAACTGTGGATTTCCTTGTGCCCTTGCAAATGATATTTTATTTACCCGCAGAGTTAGTTGGATTGGCAATGGCCCTAAAAATAGAGGTGGAGACTGTATTATTATAAATTTCAAATACCCACAACACGTGGCAACAGTGCTGCTGAGAGCTACAACCTTGCCAACTCTAGAAAATATGGTTCATGCTAGACCTCTAGGTTTCTTTTATAATCATGGGCTCAATACTCAATGTCGTTTGTCGTATGTGCAAAGGCAATGTCCAAATGAGAACGGAAGAGGTATGGATGTCTGTACCACGAATGTATCTGTGAATATGTCCCGGTCTCAAACTAGGGGGGAGCCAAGTCATCATCAGTCGTCTTACAGACAGACCGTTAACACTTTACCTCTTCACAATCGGTATGCTGCCTTATCTTCTATGGAGGAAAATGATTGACTGCCAAATGTCTTGGGAAACTCTTCCCAGTCGTCAGCTTCGTCCATCAAGATTGCTACATGGAACATTGCTGGTTTAAAGAGCAAGTCTGGGATAGCTGAATGGGAAAGGACACTAAAATCTTTTGATGTCATTGCTTTACAAGAGACTTGGGACCAAACGAATAGCTTTTCCTTAGATGGCTTTTGTCATTTTTGCATTCCAGCTACAAATAGCGTGGCAGGGAGACCTAAGGGGGGACTATTAAGCCTTTTCAAATTGGATATGAAAGGTACCTTAACTCAATGCCCCTCGGGCTCAGTAAATTGCCTAATTGTTGAGCTTTCGACCCAGGATAAGGGTAAGATCCTTTTTATAAATTTTTACAATTCGTATGCTAATGATTCCACCACTCAAAATCTGGATGACCTGGATAAATTTTTGTCAGTCTATAGTATAAATGTTAATACTTTTGAGTTAATATTACTAGGGGACTTTAACATACATCCATGTACCCTACCATGTATTAGGAGGGATGAGGAAGGCCCTCCCTTTTCCTCAACTGCTCATCCAGAACATACTAGGCAGGGGGATTATCTTGAGCTTTTCCTTGCTAAATGGAATCTATATGAGTCTGGCTGTGGAGACGGGAATAGCAGGTCCCCTATGTTTAAGGGCAAAGAAAATGGTACTATTATTGATTATATTTATTTGTCTTCTTTTTTTCTAAATAGTGTTTTAAATTATTGTACTGAGGTGTCAGTTTTTAGTGATCATAATCCTGTTGTACTTGTTTTTAAGAACACTGAACTGATTTCTCTCAAACTAGTCGCAGAGAGTGGGGGCTTGAACCCGAAGGTCAAAGACCAGAATCGAAGGTTGAAGTGGACAAAAATAGTCCCTGAAACTTTTTTTCAGGAGGTCTTTTCTAAAGTGGAGGATGAAATCTCTATATGTCTAGCGGCAAATCCAGATCCTAAGGAGGTTATAGTAGCATTTGATCAGATTTGCTTAGAAATTAATCGTAGTCTCCAGGCTAAATCTAGCCAGAAGGCTCTAGATGGCAATAGATGGTTTGATAAGGAATGCTCTAAGGCACATGGTGTACTACTTAAGGCATTAAAAACTATTCCTCAAGATCGATCAAAAATAGTAAATGCTAGGAAAGTGTATAAAAAAACCATTCTAGAGAGGAAAAGGACTCTGAAAGATAACGCCCTGGCTCAACTCTTGGATCCAGATACCCTAAAAAACAGTGGTTCATTTTGGAAAATAATAAATCAGCCCTTTTTTTCTGATGACACTAATACTCCTTTAGAGGCAAACATTCCAGATGAGGGCTGGATAAAACACTTTAGTCAGATATATTCTAATATTGGTCCTCTTGGTGGAATTTTAGCAGATGAAGTGGGGGAAATTTCCCCTGACAAGGATGCAGTTATTTTTGCAGTTGCAGATGTTGAAAGGGCCATAGACCTAACCACAAAAAACAAAGCCCCGGGCCCAGATGGGGTACCTGGGGACGTATTTAAAAGTTTTCCAAAATTTTGGTCTAAGGTATTATGTAAGGTTTTTAATAATCTTGCATTCGATAAAATCCCGTCCTCCTAGAAGAAATCTATAATTATACCAGTGTTTAAAAAGGGTAATAGGCAAGACCCATCTTGTTATAGGCCGATTTCACTGATTGATTCCTCTGTGAAAATTTTAGGTCGAGTTATCTTAAATAAATTGAACGATTGGTTAACAGAGAAAGGGGTCCTAGCAGATGTGCAGTATGGTTTTAGACCTAAAAGGAGTACTATAGATCAAGGCTTGAATTTGTATTTATTAATAGAGAAATACACAAAGGCAAAGGAGGGTTCCATGTATCTGGGGTTCATGGACCTCTCGTCAGCCTTTGATCTTGTAAATCGATCTAAATTATGGAAAATCTTACTTGACATGGGACTGGATAAGGCTCTTGTTAACCTTTTAGTAGATTTACATACTGACCTAACAGCTTCTGTTAGAGTTACTACTGCGGGGCGATGCACCAGCCACTTTAACTCAGAAAGGGGAGTCAGGCAGGGGTGCATCCTGGCTCCCCTTCTTTTTACTATTTATATAAATGCCTTGGAATCTACACTAAAAAATGCTACCCAGGACACCCCACGGATAGGAGAACTCGGTATTCCGGTTCTACTATACGCGGATGATGCTGTCCTGCTTTCTCGTACTGGTGTTGGTCTTCAACGATTATTGGATGTCTTTGAGGTTTTTATGACTTCCTTGGATTTAAAGATCAACGTTAAAAAGTCCCAGATTATGATCATGGGTAAGGGTAATAAAAATAAACTCCCCAAAACTTTTACTTGTGGGAGGCAAGAACTGTGTAGAGTAGCAACATTTCCATACTTAGGGATCACTTTCGATGATAAAGGTTCCTGGGGCCCCCAGATAAAAAATAGAAATGTTGCCCTTGTAAAGTCGTCTTCTGCTCTTCGGGGTTTTATGAATAAACTCGGGGCGAGGCCAATTATTAGTTTGCTAAAAATTTATGAAGCAAAATGCCTTACAATAGCAACGTATGGAAGTGCGATATGGGGCTATTGCTCTATGGAAAGTATTCAGATCACGGAAAATAAATTTCTAAGATCGGTTCTCTCTCTTCCACAGTCTACTTCCACACACATTGTCCATACTGAATTGGGTGTGGGCTATATTTCAGACTTGATCAAACTGGCCCCCGTTCTAGCCTGGCTAAAGATCTGGCTGAATCAAGAAATTCCGCTCAACCATTCCATTTTAAAAGATTGCCTGCAGCTGGATAAAGTTAATAAAATAGCGTGGCTAGTTTATATCAAAAATTGTTTTGTTAGATTAGGGAGAGCGGATCTTTTTTATTCCCCGGATTCAATAACTGTTAAAGATATTGGACTGATTAAAAGCATAATGAAAGATCTGTTATGTCTAGAAAGAGAACAAGTTGAATATGAGAAACCATCGGTGCGGGCCAGTATCATTTTGAGTACTTTTGTGGGCCCCGAATTATATTTGTCTATTGTAAATCAACCCTTTCACCGGTTTCTACTTACACGCTTTCGGTTTAACCTGATCCATCTAACTCTTGGCCAGTTTCAAACCTGGTCTCCTCCGGAAAAAGGAACGCCGTGTAATTGTGATAATTTTTCGATCCAGAACACAATGCATTTTCTGTTATTCTGTGACCATTACGCGGCCTTAAGAAAGAAATACTTGTTCCCAATTCTAAAGGAGGAGGGGTTCATACAGGTCAAACCTGCCCTCTTGTTCTTACAGTTATTACAGACCCCTAGGATTATGTTCCATGTTGCTAGTTTTTTAGGGGAGCTGTTAGGGTTAAGAAAAAGAAGTTCGCCATCAATCCGATTATTTTATTGTAATAAATTGAGTGACTAATTAATTTTTTATAGGAAATGTAATTTCTGCGAATCTGGGAGAATATTAATGTTTTACGTTAAATGATGTTTTTTTAGGATGTTTTACTTTACTGACCCCCCCTTTTTAAACATTGTAGATAATAGGAATTGTTGATTGCCGTAATATTTGATTGCACTTTTTTTTTTATGCCTTTTTATGATATTTGTTTATCGAAATAAAGTACTTTGACTGACTGACTGACAAGGCTGGGAAAACAGAAAAAGATATTCTAGTGCTTGCATTGCCCATTCAGAGACAGCTTCTAACATCGAGATATATCACTGGATCAGAGCTGTGCCTCTAACACAGTGTGGTTTTGATTATATAAATGGTGCACTGCTCTATAGGGGTCAGAGGAACATTCTGGACATGACTGTCCTGGAATGAATCCTGTGTTCGACATACAGCTCTGCAGATCTTCCAGCGAAGGCTTGCCACTTTCACTCTAGACCAGCTCCCTGGCTCAGCTTTCCAGGAATGGGGTCGCAGACTACCCACATAGTAAGATATAGATCTAAGATTACCATGGTTGGCCTGTTTATTCTTTTCACCATCTTGGTACTGCTGGTTACAATGCTTTGTCTCATCTGCCTAATAATCACATTAATTCCCTCTATGCAAAAACATGATTATTTCAGTAATTGTTTTAAAACCTATATTTGTGTCTTTCTTCTGTTTACTCTAAGCATTGGTTAATATAACAATGAAAGGGTAAGATCTGTTTTCACAACTTACTTGGGAATTGGAGTGCCATGTTCGAGGTTGCCAAAATAATTTGTTACCATAGGAAGTGGGCAAACATCTCCAGGTTATTTCAACAGACTCAGTCCTCTGGTCCTGAAGTTCTGTCATCCTAATACATAGCCCTACCTTGTTAGAGGGAACCGGATAACATGGCACACTCATTTATAGGTCAGGTACTTATTTAATGAGTTTCCTGAGTAGTTCTTGTGTGTGCCCGAGGTCCCTTAGTCAATTTAAAATGGAGACGTCCACGGTGTTAGGGATTAATCCTCCTGAGCTTTATAAGAAGTACACATAATTGTCTGTAGGTTGTTCAAGCTTGAATATTTAAAGGGGTACTCCATTATAATACGATCCCTCTCTGAAATCTATTACTTAGAATGGGAAATGTTATTATTAGTCCTGCTAATGACAGACCTGCTGTTATAGCACAATTACATGGGCTACCTAATGGGGAGGAGTTGTCACCTTCGTGGATGGGACTCGTAAAGTTTACAAAACTGAAGTATTTTACTCATGGGTCACTTTTCCTACAGGTGACGCTATTACACAAACATTTCACACATGCACTGAGCCTGCCTTATCAGGCCAATGCAGACCTTATAATCATTTAGAAATAGCATTAACATACGAGGAGCATCAAAATTGGTTCCAAGGCACTCTACCACATTTATCACAAAACATTATACTGGGTCCCATCAGCAATGATGGGGCTACATAGCCAGTCCTAGTCGACTGCACACTGTATCCTAATGTACAACAACTAAATGTAGGCAATTTACACCAATTATACAATGGTCTAGTTAGACTGTACAGACGTTTAATGCAGTTTGTTATGCATTCAATAACAACTGCCCCACCGAGGGCCTTTCAAGCATTGCAGACATAGTTAGCTGTGCCTGCGATTAGTCCTGTAACAATCAATGCTGTTATGGGAAAAATGACCACCAGACAGGAGGAAATTCTGTTCTGTATTGCCCAAAAAACAAATCAGTTTGAAGCAGTGTTTCCCCATATGGAACCTCAAGATAAACATTGAATGTTCACTATGTACTTGACACTTGGGATCGTTCTCCCCCACCCCCGTAGACGACTGCACCACTTTGGTTACAGTCTTTGCTGCAATATATACCATACCACATGGTAAACCATTGCTTGCTGATTTGCATGAATTGCTAAAATAGATTCAAATGAGTACAGGGCTGCTACCACTCTGAATTTGGGGATGAAATTAATTACAAACTTTGCCACAGTATCCACATTTACTTCAAGAAATATTAAAGGCGAGGCAGCAGTGATGGCAATCTACCAACACCTGACAAAGGTCAAGGCTGCAGACCAGGAGAACAAACTACCAAAGATTGCCAACACTTATACATCTATTGTTCAAGATAGTTTGGGAGCCAGATCAAACAAGACAGAGCTTAAAGGTAGTTCTTAAAAGGATAATACCAAATAAGCACCCAAGTTTGCTAAAAAAAAAAATGCTGTGACAAAAAACCCAAAAAGCTTAAATCATGGGGTGGATCTCCAAAACAAGAGACCTCTGACAAACAATATAATTTATATAGTTATAATACATTAAAGCAGCCTGATAGGTATCAGTATACTGAGAAACGTCCTTCTTGTTCCTTTCAGGACTCATCAGGCAAATGATCTGAGAGAGGGGGCTTTCAGAGCATAGACAAGAGGACTCAAAATGCTTATCTGACATTATCATAAAAACGGAAGAGAAACTTCCACAACAAACCCCCCATTTTAAAAAGAAGAAAGTTTGGGGGGTTTTGGCAAAATATGCCACACATATTGAGAACACTCCTTCAGAACAGGATGTAGCCAGTGAATCTTCTAGACAGCACAGCAGAGGTCACAATAGTTCACCAGAATCTTTCAGAGTTACTGGATGCAAAAGCAACTAATTACTTAATTGAAGTAGAAACCCCAGATCAGATGGTTACCCTACCAGACAGAATATATAATTTAAATAAATATTCAAGTTGATAGTGACATAACGTGTAGTTATTATTTGGGGAAAACTTAACACTTAGCTATGGCAGTCTCTTAGCAGAAGTCGAGTGGCTCCCAGAGCTTCTTAAAACAGTTCCCCAAGGGGAAGACATGATACTACCATCCTTCTTTGTTCTTGAAGACAAGCATATGCCACAGAATGGGCTTTTGCACATCCCTGTCACTATACCACAACCACATAGGCTAGGATATGGATTTGCCTTATCACGTTATGCCCCTAAACTCCAGCCCACAAGTGCAACCACAATATCCAATAAAACATGAAGCAAAAGCTCCTACGAGGGACATTCGTTCAAAACTAGAGTATCAGAGAATAATTGAAAATTGTGTATCTCCCATGAAAAACCCTTTATACCTGGTAGCTAAAGCTGAACATTCCTACTGCCTAGCCCTAGATTAAAGACATTTAAAAAGTCATACACCACATTTGCAATATAAAACGTACACAGTATGGCTTTAATGAACCATATTGTTAGTAGAAAATGCAGAAAAACACTGGAAATTTTCAATGATTTTCTGCCAAAATATAGGACCTGAAAGCAAAAATTCAACTGCCTTCTCTTGGCTTAGATTCCTTCTTTTGTCGGCTCCCTCATGGGTATAAGAACAGTCATGGACTGTTTGGTGCCTGAGTAACGTCAATTCTACATGATATTGACACAGAAGAATTGCCCTAAGTTGGTGATATACATCTCATAGATTATGACTTAAACACACATCCAGCCAGAATAGATCACATTATTGGGGGATTTGCTGAACATGGCTACAAATTTACAAATTTCAAGATACTGAAAATTGCCTTCTCAGTGGCCTATTTTTAGGATGCAAGTTATAAAATGAGGTCAAGAACCTGGCACCACATTTCCTAGAAAGATGTGCTCTTTTGCAACCTCTAAACACTATTAAAATATTACAATCACTGTTGGGGTTTCTCAACTTTCATAGAACATACATACCAGACTATGCTCAATGCAGAACATGATTTAAATCCCCGATGATTTTTCCAATACACATTGGACATTAGAACATACACAGATTCTTAGATGACTACAAAATATCATGCTTGCATCTTAACACCCACACACACATTTAAATAAAACAAACTCGGTAATCCATTTAATTCTAGGTGCCATTGATTTCAGATATCTCACATTCAATGAGGGTGACACAGTGCCTGTTAAACCTGGCATCCTTGGCGTAGTCTCCCCTATCTTTTTTGCCTCTACATCCCATGTTTTGACTTCGTGATGGACTCTGTTTTTGCTGTTTTTGTTACTTTGGACACTTTACCATTGCTGACCAGTGCTAAAGTGTAAGTGCTCCCTGTGTAAAATGTAGGTGTGATTGGCTTTTCCATGATTGGCATATTTGATTTACTATTAAGTCCTAGTAAGTTCCTCCTAAGTCCCTTCTACAGTGCACTAGAGGTCCCAGGGCCTATAAATCAAATGCTATTAAACATGGCTCAGACCTGCCACTGCAGTGTCTGTATGTGCAATTTTTAAACTGCTGCCAGTAAGACCTGGCAAGTGTACCCACTTTCCAAGCCAAAACCTTCACTTTTTATACATGGATGGCATCCCTAAAGTAGGCCCTAAGTAGCTCCATGGGCAGGGTGCGGCGTATGTTAAAGGTAGGACATGTACTGGTCTGTTTCTACATGCCGCAACAGTGACATACTGGCAATTTCAGTTTTCACTGTTGCAAGGCCTATCTCTCTCATACGTAAACACGGGGACTGCCTTTAAATAACTTTTAAGTGGAGTTTCCCTTTGGGAGCAGATAGAGATTGGTGTTTGGTGTCTCTGAACCTGCAAATTAAAAATACATATTTGGGTAAAGTTGCTTTTCAGTTTGAAAATGCCACTTTTACAAAGTGATCATATGCTTGCTTAAATAATTGTGTGACTGCCCATTGTGAATAGCTATGTCCTAATGACACATTGTTTACCTGAAGTCAAGGTAATAAAGATGCTAACTACTGAAATACATATTATTGAAGTGGATTTGTCATTACTTACATCAAAAATGTTTGCACATGATTTCTGTACTACTTTGCCTGCCTTCTGCTGCACTGGTCCTGTCTGCTGGTAGAAGGGGTGGTAAGGGATCATCATCCTCATCTGAGTCTGGCTCTGTGAGTTCCACTGGTATGCCCCTGGAGGTTGCTATGTTGTGCAGGATAGCACAAGTGGCCACAATTTTGCATGTTGTCTCAGGGCTGTACTGTAGTGCGCTTCCACTGCTATGGATGCACCTGAAACAACTCTTCAGCAGCCCAAAATTGCCCTCCTCCACATTGCGGGTAGCCCTTTGTGCAGCATTGCACCTCCTCTCTGCTGGAGTGGCAGGGCTCAGGTAGGGCGTTAGCATATAGGTGCACACCGTATAGGCACTGTCTCCTAAATGCACAGAGAGTAAAATGAGTACATTTCCTGTCTGACGTCATGCTTACATCAATGCATTCTTCTAAACTATCAAATTACTTAGTAGATATCCTTCGCCAAACTCCCCAGCTAGCAGTCTTGGGTGTATCCTGCTGTGGCGAAAGATGTAGGAGTCATGTATGCTCCCTGGGTATATGGCCACAAGATCGGTAATGATGTAGGAGGCATTGCAAATCACCTGTATGTTCCCAGAATGATGGTTTTTCTGGTTTAGATACACATACTCGCTGGCCGATGGTGGACAGATTGCTACATGTGTCCCATCAATGGCACCTAGGACATGTGGGAACTGTGCTATCTGGTAAAAATTAACTTTAGTTTGTTGTAATGCCTGTGGTGTGTTGGGGAATCTTATTTACTGCTGTATTCTGATCAGCATGGCATTGAGAAATGCGTTGAAAAATCTAGAGAGGGCACTCTGTGATACTCCTCCAGCTCCTGCTATGACCCCTTGATAGCTCCCTGATGCTAGTAGGTGCAGGGAGCATAATACCTGCACATGTGTGGGTATGCTATTGGTCCTGTGTGTTGTGCGCTGCTGCATGGGTTGTAGCTCAGCTATCAGGTTAAGTATCATGGCTGAGCTTAACCTGTACATATCATAAATTTTGTTCTCAGTCTGCTCAAAAAGGGTTATAAGCACTCTGAAAATGCACTCCTGTCTCCTCCTCTCTCTCCTCAAGCCTGCCAAGATCCTCATTCTCCTCACCATGACGTAGAGTGCAGCCATTGTGAAAGAGGGGCTGAGGCATTCTGGGCCTTTTTATGTAGGTTGCACCTGGTTACCACCTGGTTTCAGTTCATGGTAAATTGCATGTGCAAACGGCCATTCTGCGAATAATCGCAATTTGCGATTTTTTACTACATCGCATTGAGAATCTGTTTTTGCGTGTCGCAATCTGCATCTCGCAAATAGCGGCAAGACTTAGGAGATCGCTATCTGCGATTCGCTATTATGTATCGCAATTAGCGTTTCGCAAAAAGCGATTGTGTAAATCATATTGCTATTTGCGATACGCTGTTTGCGACACGCTAATTCATGTCTCATTAGCAAAAAAACGTTATTTTTGTGATTTCTTATTTTCCCACTGCAAATGCCTTTCATACATCGTATAACGCATTTTTGCATTCGCAAACAGACATTTGCACTGTTTGCGAATGCAAAAACGCTTGATACATCTGGCCCTATATTTTGTGTGAAAAACCGTTTTCCATTCGTCGCCCTCTGGGATTCTGATGAGATGGTAAGCTCCGCGAAGGTCAAATTTGGTAAAGATTGTGGCGTTGGGAAGTTGGTTAAGAAGGACCGGAATCAAGGGAAGCAGGTACTTGTTTTTATGGTCACAATTTTCAGAGTTCTATTATCAATACAGGCCCTAAGATCCGCGTTCTTCTTTGGGACAACAGACAAAGGAGACAAAACAGGGGAAGTAGAATGGCGAATGAAGCCAAATGCCAAGAGCTCATCTTGATAGTCTTTTAAATACTTTGTTTCTGGCTCCAACAGAGCATGTATCACACTACAAGGTAATGTGGCACCTGGAACCAAATCAATTCTACAATCAAAACTACGACTAAGGGGTTGGTAAACTGGTTTCTTGAACCTTATCAAACACATCTGCAAATTCCTGATATTGTTCTGGAAGCAAACTGGCACCAGTGGATGATGAGACCGAACATAACAAGGGAGAATCCCAGCTTGTTGCCTCTTGGTAACAATTCTGAAGAGAAAATGGAGAATTTAGTGTCACAGTCTTGATATCCCAATCTATACTTGGGTTATGTCATTGAAGCCAGGGTACTCCTCAGATAACTCCGAAAGTAGGAGTGTCAATTAAATCAAAGCTAATAGATTCAGAGTGACCATTGTCACAGACAGATAATAGGTTGGGAATAATAAATTGTTAATCCTGAGGATAATTCAGAACCATCGACGGCCCGAATGGCCTCTGGCTCTTGTTTGTGGAGAAAAGTGATCCCTAATCTTTTGACTAATGAAATATCCAAAAAATTACTGGTTGCCCCAGAATCAAGAAGAATAGATTGGGCTTTTCTTAATTGGGTTTGGAAAATCATGGTCACCGTTATTAGGAAATGACGTGGAGGTCTAAAAAGAGTATATCTGAAACCATTTGAGTTCTTTTGTCTTTGGACCAAAGGATAGACCTCACTTTTCCTTGGGCTATCTAGTTTTTCTGAATTTTCACTGGAAAGGTTTCCTGAAGCTGCTGTCTTTTTGGGTATTGGTGCCTTGCTCTTGGATCTCACAGGACATTCACGTGCAAAATGACCTTCTTTGCCACAATAGAGACATTGAGGGTCATTCCTACCCTGGCGGTCCGAGTCAGGGTAGGGGACGGAGGAAGCACCGCCAACAGGCTGGCGGTGCTTCTGGGGCTATTCTGACCGTGGCGGTAAAGCTGCGGTCAGAAAAGGGAAGCCGGCGGTTTCCCGCCGGTTTCCCGCCGGTTTCCCACTGACCCTGTGAATCCTCCACGGCGGCGCTGCAAGCAGCGCCGCCATGGGGATTCCGACCCCCTTCCAGCCAGCCTGGTTCTGGCGGTTTTCACTGCCAGAACCAGGCTGGCGGGAACGGATGTCGTGGGACTCCTGGGGGCCCCTGCAGTGCCCATGCCACTGGCAGGGGCCCCCTAACAGGGCCCCACATTGATTTTCAGTGTCTGCTTGGCAGACACTGAAAATCGCGACGGGTGCAACTGCACCCGTCGCACACCAGCAACTCCGCTGGCTCCATTCGGAGCCGGCTTCCTCGTTGCTGGTGCTTTCCCGCTGGGCGGGCGGCCTTTTGGCGGTCGCCCACCAGCCCAGCGGGAAAGTCAGAATGACCGCCGCGGTCTTTTGACCGCGGTACGGTCTTCTGGCGGTTCCCGATTGGCGGGCGGCGACCGCCGCCCGCCAAAGTAGGAATGAGGTCCATAATTTCAAAGAACGTCTCCTATCTTTTTCTTCTATGGATAACAGAGAACGGATACCCCCTTTTTGCATTGGTTCACTACTTTCCTGATTCTTAATCTCTTCTTTTTTCTCAGCACGTACAACAATAAGACGTCTATTATCTCCTCTACCTTTTTCGCATTTTCTTTCATTTAATCGATGATCAATTTTAACAACTAAATCGATAAATTTGCCCCAATCTTCGGGAGGTTCTACTATCTGAGACAAAACATCTTTCAACTCATCTCGGAGTCCCCGATAAAATAATGAGGTTCTTTTACTATTTGGCCAATGGGTTTCTGATACTAATCTAATGAAAGTGGTTACGTATGTTAAGAGGGCCTTCTTCCCTTGTTTCAAATTCAATAACTCAGTATCACTAGATTGCATAAAGGTGTGTTGGCCAAAAAGTTTCTAAATTTGGGCTTGAAACTCTGGTAAATTATACAAAAGAGGGTCACCGTTTTGGACTAAGGGGATAAACCAATTATCAGCATGCCCTGCAAGGTACGAAAGGACAAAAGCAACTTTTGCGGAATCCTCCAGAAAAACTGTGGGCCTGCACAAAAATTGCAAGTGACATTGTGTAGGAGGCTGGCCTGGTTTGTAGTGGGTACCTTGGGTACTTACACCTTATAGCAGGTCCAGTTATCCCTTATTAGTGACTGTAGTAGTGTTCTAGCAGCTTAGGCTGATGGAGGTAACTATAGCAGAGCAGCTTAGGCTGAACTAGAAGACATGCAAAGCTGATGCAATACCACTTATAATTACAGAGTACTTATACACAAGTAAAGACAATACTCAGTGTTACCAAAAATAAAGGTATTTATTTGGTTGACACAATACCAAAAATATCTTAGAGACAATACTCCTTCTGGAGGTAAGTATTATACACAATATATACACCAGACACCCAAATTAGACAAATAAATAGTCATAGAACAATGCAAACAGTAGGAAATCCTATAGAATACAATGGGAGAAAATAGGTCTGGGGCAACACAAACCATATACTAAAAAAGTGGAATGTGAATCAAGAATTCCCCCCTAGACAAGTTTAGTGTGTGCAGAATCGCTGGGAGAGTAAGAATACAGTAAAGGCAAGTACATTACCCCACTTCAGAGCCCAGAAAAGCAGGAGTAAAGTACTGCAAGTTTCCTTAGGACACCATCGACCTCGTTTTGGGGATTTTGTAGCAGCCAACCAAGTTTGCAAAGAACAACTGCTGGATTATTGGAACTGAAGACCTGCAAAGGAAGAGGACCAAGTACAGAAGTTGAAAAAAGTTCCAGGAAGGACAGGAGTCCCTGCCAACCCAGAAGAGGGTGCAAAAGAAGAGTCCCCTGTTAGTTGAAGACTACAGAAATGTACCCAAGGAAGGTGGCAGCGGGTTCCTGTGATGCAAAAAATATACCACAGCGTGAAGATTGTTGCAGATGAGATTTCATGTTGGAAGGCGCCAACAAGCTTTGGCTACGGCAAAAGTGCATTTCTCATCAAAATGGCGCTGGATGGACCCAGGAGAGACCTGGGGGCCTCAACTCTGTGTGAGGAGGAAGAGGGAGCTCTCAGCACTTTAGAGAGCCCTCAGGGTGCCAGCCAGCACCCCAGAAGCCACAAAATCTGGGTTCAAAGGAGGTGCAAAACGTGGTTGATGCAGCACAACAAAAGAAGGTCCCACGTGTCACAGAGTGGAGTGCTGGGGACCTGGGCCAGGCTGTGCATTAAGGAATTTTGCAAGAGTGCACAGAGGCCTCAAGAGATGAAGAAGACACAAAACACAGGGGTACAGTCATTCTCGGGGAAGGCAAGATCTTACCTCCTCCAAATTGCGTCAGCAGGACCTCAGGGCAGTTTATGTCGATGATGTCCACCCTCTGTGTCCTTAGGAGCACGCTCGTTGCCATGAGAGGAGTCCCAGGGTACCGGTCGTCGCCTTAGAAGGTACCTGCTTGTAGCAGGGGAGTGACGTCGTCACTCCACAGGAGATGTCTTTGGTCCTTCTGGTGCAGGATGAAGACAGGGAGTCCCCAGAGCATGCACACCATGGAAACTGTTGCAGTTGCTGACTTGGAGCTGAGGATGCTGAAGAAAAGTGTCTCTTGTAGACACTTTGTTACAGTTACAGTATTTCTTGGAGCAGGCTGCGGTTGATCCGAGGTCAGAGGATGCTGACTTTTGTTGCAGAAGATTCCTGAAGGAAACTTGCAAGCAGAATCTGAAGAGAACCCACAGGAGAGACCCTAAATAGCCCTGAGAGGGGGACTGGCTACTTTATCTGGTATGGACCTATCAGGAGTGGCCTCTGAAGTCACCTGCTGGCACTGGCCACTCAGAGGCCTCCAGAGTGCCTCCACACCTTGCAAACCAAGATGGCTGAAGTCTGGAACACACTGGGGGAGCTTTGGGCACCACCCCTGGGGTGGTGATGGACAGGGGAGTGGTCTCTCCCCTTTCCTTTGTCCAATTTCCCACCAGAGCAGGGGAGAAGTGATCCCTGAACTGGTGCAGACTGATTTATGCAAGAAGGGCACCATCTGTGCCCTTCAAACCATTTCAAGAGGCTGGGGGAGGCTACACCTCCCCAGCCTGTAACACCTATTTCCAAAGGGAGAGGGTGTAACACCCTGCTCTCAGAGGAAATCCCAGTGAGACAGGCAAAACACACTGACATATAGGATTTTATCTTTGAGCACTGGGGTCCTGGCTAGCAGGATCCCAGTGACACAATAAAAACACAGTGACACACACTCACAAACAGGCCAAAAGTGGGGATAACCATGCTAGAAAGAGGCTACTTTCCTAAACATTGGTTCATGAATGTATCAAATTCACTACTATCCCCAGTGAATCTTTCTGGTGGAGCCAATGGAACTGATCTAGGGGTCAGCACAGTGAGTTTCATAGGTGTTGCTTTTTCAGGTGTAGTAGGTTTATCTGTTCTAGTAATTGCACCTAACCATGGTTCCCCTCTAATCTTGTTTCTCTCTAATTGTTCTCTAAGGGAATAATTTTCCTCCCTCAGTTGCGCTACCTCAGTCTGAACCTGCGTCAGAGCCTGCGCAAGATCCTACATGTTGACCTCTGTTTGAGACATCTTCGCTCGGGCGGACTTAATTTTCTTCGGGTTGGCTTTCTGTCAACACCAGGACAGTGCGCGCTCTACGGGCATCTAGAATGCAAAAACCCAACACTCGCAAGATAATGTAATTTATGCATTGTGATGATATGTTATTGTTTAACCTTTTGCATTGCAGAATTCCATCCAAAAGATTCATTTTTAAGGTGCTTATAAATACTGTACATTTGCAATGTATTGCTGCAGACATTCAGAGTGAGTTAGGGTGTGGCAGGGTGTGGTCCCTTTCCAGGGCCTTTCAGAGACTTTCCCTGCAACATGCCTGGGCGTGGTTCTAGGCGGGGCCAAGACTCTATAAAAGAGAGTCAGCCCAAATCCCAGTGCTCACTATTCAGAGGTCCCGGTGCAGAGCAGCAGCTTCTTCCTGAGCTCCTGTCCCGATGGCCTATTTGGATTTTCCAGTCTTCTGCACTCATCTCTCATTGGTGATCACTGTTTCCAGGCGGTAAGATGGTGTTTGGACATTTCCCAACACCGTAATTGAGAATCTTCATATTCTTGCTTTTAATTCTTAAATGAATAACAGATTACTTGTGCACTGCCATTTTTTGACATTTGTATAGTGGTTTGCAAATAGGGAGGACGCGCAATTTATTCCTTAAAGATTTGACTTCGTTATTACATTATTGTTCATTGCGCGCTGATATTTCTTGACATTTACATGATGTTTTACGAGTTGGCAAGACGTGCAACTCGTTTCATGAGCATTTAACTTTGTTGTTCATTGCGCGCCATCTTTTCTTGACATTTACATGGTGGCATTCGAATCGGCGAAACGCGCGATTCACTTCTCGTGTGTAATTCATGCTGTTAATTGTGCGCTATCATTTTCTGGCATTTACATGGTGGCATTCGAATCGGCAACACGAGCGATTCTTTCTTTGAGTGTTTTTTCATGTTGTAAATGGTGTGCTACTATTTCTTGGCATTTGTATGGTGGCATTTGAATCGACAAGACGCGCAATTCTTTCCCTGAGTGATTTTCATGTTGTTCATTGTGTGCTACTATTTCTTGGCATTTGTATGGTGGCATTTGAATCGGCAAGACGCGCAATTCTTTCCTCGTGTATAAATAATGTAAGTTACTGTGCGCTACCACTCTAAGACATTTTCTTGGTAGCATTTCAAGTTGACACGTCACGTGATTTATTCCTTGAATCTACGTTGTGTGATTTCATGGTGCACAAACCTTTATGGTGTTTAATACTCATATAAAAATCTGCAATGTGCGTAATTTACTTCCAAATGTTTTTTCTGAGATGAACACAAAAATAACAGAATTTTAGATGTAATGCTGTGTGTTCCTGATATGTATTCATAAAAGGAGATTCATATGGTTGTTTAGAAATTGCTCAGAGTGTTTCCTGATTCTCATGCTAAAGAAAGTACTTGAATCTGAAAGTCCTATTTAACTTTTCCTGTTTCCTCCTCAGGTATTCGGTCATCTAAAGCCTAGTCAGTTTTAGGATTATTCCAGGGTTGTTCATGTTTTTTTCGGAAAAGACGAAGCTAAGAGTTGTAGCATGGTACTGATTTCATGAGATGTAATTTTGATGTTGTGTTTTAACCTTTTGCTTCCTACAGGTCTCCTTCCCAGCTGTTCCCGTCCTAATCCCCTTTTCCCCACTTGGACTCTCTTAGACTCTGTGATAAATCTAATCAGAGTATTGGAGCTGTCTTGTGGTGGAAGTGTTGGGAACGTGCACGGACCCCGAGGATCTGGTGACTCTGACAGAATAGTGAGCCCACAAATTATTATCCTCCTGGTTTGTGTATGTTCTCAGCATGACCATACTGGACGAGCTAGTCAAGGCTATCACCCAGCTCCAATCAGAAGTGGTATCATCAAAGGATTTGACAAATAGTCTAGCTGAGAGGGTGAGTCAGTTACAGAATAAGGTTGAGAAGAAAGAACAAAGTCCCACAGGTGTGTCTTGGCCAGGTACTTCTTCTCAGACTTCTGGAGGTAGTCCGACTAACATTTCCCTCAATGTTCCTTCAGCCATTCCTTTAGCTCCCCAGAACGCTTCTCAGGTGATCCCTTGAAAGCGCAATTGTTTCTGGTTCAAGTGGAACTTCACTTCACCTGCAGACCACATACTTTCCCCCATGCCCAGTCTAAAGTAGCTTTCTTGTTGTCATATCTGTCTGGAGATGCAGCTTCCTGGGCTATTCCTCTTGTGCATAAAAATAGTCCCCTGTTGTACAACTGGAAAAATTTTGTTCGTGAATTCGAAAGAGTTTTCGATCGTAGAACTGTAACACAGTCAGCAGATCGTGAATTATTAGACTTACGCCAAGGGAATCAGGACAAGAAAAACAAGCGGTCTTGTTTTACAGGGGACTCAAAGAGGAGCTAAAAGACATCTTAGAGCAAATCGACCCACAACCTGCAAACTGTCAAGATTTAATAAAACTTGTCTTGAGGCTTGATCATCGTTTAAATGAACGAAAAGGAACGCGTAATAAGACTGAAAAACATTCTTGGCATGATCATGATAACAAAGACCCAAGAACTCAGAGAGAAAGAACGCCGGAACCGATGGAAATTGGAACCATCAGGAGACCTTTGACCAAAGACGAAAAGGACCTACGCAGAAAAAATGGGCAATGTCTCTATTGTGGGCGGAAAGGTCATCACGCCAAAGATTGTCCAATCAAAACAAAGAGCAAGCGAGGCCCAGTTCAGAAAGTTGCTACCAATGCATCAGTCGAGTTGGAAAATCTAAAGCACCCAAGTTGCAGAGAAGGGTTGCTCTTGGGTGTCACCGTGGATCCTTCACAATCCAAACATCTAAAATTGGGAATAAGAGTTCAGGTCAAGAAAAAGACCTATTTCAAGAAGGCTCTAGTCGACTCTGGGGCTACCGGAAACTTTATTGACGCCCAATTGGTTCGTGCATGGGGGATCTCATGTATTGAAAAGAAGACTCCAGAAACCATCCAGGCAGTTGATGGAAAACTCTTGACTGGAGGTCCAATAACTCTTCAGACTGTCCCCTTGACAATAATTTGTGAAGGTAAAAATCAAAGAAAGAAACATAAAGAGGAACTCATCCTTGACGTGATCCATGCTCCCCAGTATGGGATCATCCTTGGCTTGCCATGGTTAACTCATCACAATCCAGAGATTAATTGGGCTGAACGAAAGTTCATGTTCTCATCAGTGCTATGTAAAGAACATTGTCTCCAAAGGACTCAAGAATCGGAAGTTCGCCATTCTTACATAGCTACCGCCGCAGAGAAAGAAGTTCAGTTGCCCAAACAGTATTCGTCTTATGAAGATGTATTTGATGAGAAGGAAGCAGAGAATTTACCTCCTCATAGATCTTATGGCTGTCAAATTGATCTAGTCCCAGGGGGGATACTTCCCAATTGTCGTGTGTATGCTCTGTCAGAATTTGAAAATCAACATTTACGAAAATACTTGGATAAATTCTTAGAGAATGGTTTCATCCGCCATTCTAAGTCTCCCACAGCTTCTCCTTTGTTTTTTGTTCCAAAAGCGAATGGAGAGCTTCGAACCTGTATCGACTATAGGGGCTTGAATAAAATCACCATCAAGAACAAATATCCTTTGCCTCTAATTCCGGTCTTACTGGAACAAGTAAAGAAAGCCAAAATCTATACGAAGCTTGATCTTCGAGGTGCTTACCATTTGGTCAGAATGAGAGAGGGTGACGAATGGAAAACGGCATTCAAAACAAGATATGGCCTTTTTGAATACACCGTCATGCCTTTTGGTCTGTGCAATGCTCCAGCAGCGTTTCAATTTTTCTTAAATTACATTCTTAGAGAGTACCTCGATATCTTTGCCATAGTTTACATTGATGACATTTTGATCTACTCAGACAATGAGAATGAACATGTTCAACATGTCAAGAAAATTTGACAGCCCTTCGAAAACACCATTTATATTGCAAGCTAACCAAGTGTGAGTTTCATGTTACCACAGTTGAGTTTTTAGGGGTTATCCTTACCCCTCAAGGTATTGTGATGGCAAAAAGGAAAGTAAAAGCCGTATTTGAATGGCCCATCCCAAAGACTGTTCGTGATGTACAATGTTTCCTGGGCTTTGCAAATTTTAACCGGAGGTTCATCATTCATTTCTCCCAGACAGTGGCTCCAATTACTAAGTTATTAAGAAAGAAAGAAAAATGTGTATGGTCCCCAGAAGCAGACCAAGCCTTTTCAACTTTGAAAGAAGCTTTCTCCACTGCCCCAGTCTTGACTCATCCAGATGCGGATCGACCTTTCATAGTGGAAGCTGATGCTTCAGATGTGGCGATAGGAGCAGTCTTGTCACAACGAAACACAGACACTGGTCAGCTTCATCCTGTAGCTTACATGTCTCGGAAGTTGAATGAAGCCGAACAGAACTATGTCATTGCTGAAAAAGAGCTTCTGGCGATTCTTGACGCCTTTAAAGAATGGAGAAGTCATTTGTTGGGAGCTAAATATACTGTCACAGTATATACTGATCATCGCAATCTTCAATTCATGAGTTCTGCCAGACTTTTGACTCCTCTGCAATTACGCTGGATGCTGTTTTTTGCCGAGTTTGATTTTGTGGTAACCTTCCGGCCTGGTAAAGATAATCGCAAAGCTGATGCCTTGTCCCGCCAATAGTCTACCACATTGCCTGCAGTTCAAACCTCCAGAGCTATCATTGCTCCTGACAAGGTTCTATGTATCATAAAAACAGAAGATTTCTTTGAAGACATCCGCAATTCATTCACTGTTGAAAAATGGCAGGCGTGGGCCCAAGCAGATCCGAAAAGATCAATCAAGCAAGGATTACCCTTTCACGATGCTCGTTTGTTCGTGCCCACTACCAAACTTCGCAAGATAGTGTTTCATTGGTTGCATGTTATACCTACAGCAGGTCACCCTGGTACTCCTAAAACTCTTGAATTAATCCAACGCTATTTTTGGTGGCCTACCTTAACAAAGGATGTAAAAACAATGGTAAACAATTGCGAAGTCTGTGCTCGCACTAAAACAAGTCATTCAAAACCGAAAGGGTTGTTACACCCACTCCCAACCCCAAGTCGTCCGTGGGAACACATCTCTTTAGACTTTATTACAGGTCTGCCAGTGGTTCAACAGCATTAGTAATTCTGGTGGTAGTAGATAGTCTCACGAAATATGGACATTTCATTGCCTGTAAGAAATTACCCACCTCTAGTGAACTGGCAACTATCTTACTGAATAGAGTGGTTCGTTATTATGGACTGCCAAAAGTGATCCTCTCTGATCGGGGATCGCAATTTGCCTCCAACTTCTGGAAGACATGGTGTAAAACACTCCAAGTGACATCTACCCTATCTACTGGCCACCATCCTCAAACAGATGGTCAAACGGAGAGACTAAATCAGACTTTGAAGCAATACCTACGTGCTTACGCTGAAAAAGCACTAAATTCATGGACATCAATGCTCTGGTTAGCTGAGTTAGCCCACAACAACTCCTTCCACACTTCTACTGGCGTTACACCCTTCTTTGGTTTGTTTGGCTATCATCCTGACACCTTGCCCATCACAATTCCTCAAGAAAGTTCTCTCACTCCACCTGTGTCAGAAATCATTCAACATTTGCATCAAACTCAGAAATCGATTCAACAACATTTAAAAAAAGCCAAAAAAAAATACAAAAAGCATTATGACAAGAAACATTGTGAGGGACCGCAGTATCAACCTGGTGACAAAGTGTGGCTTTCCACAAAACATATAGACTTCAAGAAGAAGCACATGTTCAACCCCAAATTTATAGGTCCTTACACTGTTCTTCAGCAAATCAATCCTGTGACCTATAAACTACAATTGCCAAAATCATTACGGATTCATCCAGTGTTCCATACTTCCCTCTTAAAAAGTGCAGTCCAAAAGGTCCACCCTCATCCAGCTCCTGTTCTAGTACAGGGGGAAGAAGAATATGAAGTCAAGAAAGTGTTGGACTCTAAACTGAGAGGGCATAACCTATGGTACTTAATCTCATGGAAAGTTTATGGCCCTGAAACTAATTCATGGGTTATCGCATCTGATGTTCATGCTCCAGTACTTGTGAGACGCTTTCATCGTCTCAATCCAGATAAACCAGGTCCTAGAGCACGCCTGGGAGAGGGGAGTACTGTCAACACCAGGACAGTGTGCGCTCTACGGGCATCTAGAATGCAAAAACCCAACACTCGCAAGATAATGTAATTTATGCATTGTGATGATATGTTATTGTTTAACCTTTTGCATTGCAGAATTCCATCCAAAAGATTAATTTTTAAGGTGCTTATACATACTGTACATTTGCAATGTATTGCTGCAGACATTCAGAGTGAGTTAGGGTGTGGCAGGGTGTGGTCCCTTTCCAGGGCCTTTCAGAGACTTTCCCTGCAACATGCCTGGGCGTGGTTCTAGGCGGGGCCAAGACTCTATAAAAGAGAGTCAGCCCAAATCCCAGTGCTCACTATTCAGAGGTCCCGGTGCAGAGCAGCAGCTTCTTCCTGAACTCCTGTCCCGACGGCCTATTTGGATTTTCCAGTCTTCTGCACTCATCTCTCATTGGTGATCACTGTTTCCAGGCGGTAAGACGGTGTTTGGACATTTCCCAACACCTTAATTGAGAATCTTCATATTCTTGCTTTTAATTCTTAAATGAATAACAGATTACTTGTGCACTGCCATTTTTTGACATTTGTATAGCGGTTTGCAAATAAGGAGGACGCGCAATTTATTCCATAAAGATTTGACTTCGTTATTACATTATTGTTCATTGCGCGCTGATATTTCTTGACATTTACATGATGTTTTACGAGTTGGCAAGACGTGCAACTCGTTTCATGAGCATTTAACTTTGTTGTTCATTGCGCGCCATCTTTTCTGGACATTTACATGGTGGCATTCGAATCGGCGAAACGCGCGAATCACTTCTCGTGTGTAATTCATGCTGTTCATTGTGCGCTATCATTTTCTGGCATTTACATGGTGGCATTCGAATCGGCAACACGCGCAATTCTTTCTTTGAGTGTTTTTTCATGTTGTAAATTGTGTGCTACTATTTCTTGGCATTTGTATGGTGGCATTTGAATCGACAAGACGCGCGATTCTTTCCCGGAGTGCTTTTCATGTTGTTCATTGTGTGCTACTATTTCTTGGCATTTGTATGGTGGCATTTGAATCGGCAAGACGCGCAATTCTTTCCTCATGTATAAATAATGTAAGTTACTGTGCGCTACCACTCTAAGACATTTTCTTGGTAGCATTTCAAGTTGACACGTCGCGTGATTTATTCCTTGAATCTACGTTGTGTGATTTCATGGTGCACAAACCTTTATGGTGTTTAATACTCATATAAAAATCTGCAATGTGCGTAATTTACTTCCAAATGTTTTTTCTGAGATGAACCCAAAAATACCTGAATTTTAGATGTAATGCTGTGTGTTCCTGATATGTATTCATAAAAGGAGATTCATATGGTTGTTTAGATATTGCTCAGATTGTTTCCTGATTCTCATGCTAAAGAAAGTACTTGAATCTGAAAGTCCTATTTAACTTTTCCTGTTTCCTCCTCAGTTATTCGGTCATCTAAAGCCTAGTCAGTTTTAGGATTATTCCAGGGTTGTTCATGTTTTTTCGGAAAAGACGAAGCTTAGAGTTGTAACATGGTACTGATTTCATGAGATGTAATTTTGATGTTGTGTTTTAACCTTTTGCTTCCTACAGGTCTCCTTCCCAGCTGTTCCCGGCCTAATCCCCTTTTCCCCACTTGGACTCTCTTAGACTCTGTGATAAATCTAATCAGAGTATTGGAGCTGTCTTGTGATGGAAGTGTTGGGAACGTGCACGGACCCCGAGGATCTGGTGACTCTGACACTTTCTGACAAGACCATGTCCACTCACTTGAATTCCAGGTTCAGCGGAAGCGAAGAGAATAAAAACCCCACCCCTAAACAGTATTGTTTAGTATCTGAACTGAATAGGGAATGAGCGATTAATCTCTGGGGGAAAGAGATAGGGAACAGGGATTTGGGAAGGGAAGAGAAACAAAAGCACTGGTTCACAAAGGAGAAAGTTTTCTCAGGGTTTGGTGCAGGAATTTTTTAAGACCAAAAACAAATAAAAAAAACACAACTACAAATATCACAGAGTCTTTCTGTAACATAACAATAATTATTATCATTCAATTGAGCAATCACCGAGCCTTTCAGAAAAATCACAATAATGATTAGCACTTGACTGCTCAACTATTAAAAACGCTTTTGTAATTCACAACAAAATCGTTATGAAATCAAACTGACGAATTTGTCTTTTGTTATTCGTTTTCACAGAAAAGACTTGCTCCAAAAATAATCAGAATAAACATCTAATTTTGATAGATATTGAGCAATGCTTTCAGGAGTTCACAACACTTAACTTCAATGCTGCCTTTAAAAATACTTCTCAAGCTGTCTTTGGAAAATAGGCTTGTATCACGGTTTTCTCAGCATGTACGAATGTTTTTAATAATGCACCAGAAGATCCCTAACTTCGAGAAGGTTGAAAACAGGGGAATGAGAGGGGGATTACTCAGGAACCAACTTCTACTGGAATGTTTTCAATTATTTGAGGGAGATGGAATACTGTTCATAAATTCTCCAGCCACTGCAAAAGTAATCCGCTCCAGAGCGGGAATCTCAGATGAAGCCTCACACTGAAATGACGACTCCAGAAAGAATCACGGACACTCCATCTGAACTCGGAACACCTGCGTGAAAAGGAACACTCGAAGCCAAGCACAGGAAACACCTTGGTAGTTCTAATAATAGACTGGTGATGAGTCATCAGACCCATGCTGGTGATGAGTCATCAATCACTTCTGATGATTCATCTGAAGGAATTCTGGTGAAGAGTCATCAGACACATGCTGGTGATGAGTCATCAAACACTTCTGATGATTCATATGAAGGAATTCAATGTCTTCATAAACCATTTGACACACAGTTCACAAATGGAACAACACTTGCTTTTATCAATATAAACAAACATGCAATGTAGTGTTCCTCACAAGTTACAGGGAAGTGTTGTGCTGTAAACACATTTATGACATGTTTCATCGTTCTTCATACATGCTGATTTATTTTATGAGGGTGTGGCAAGAAGCATGCGTGTGTGAGCGTGAGTCCTAAAACGTGCTGTGGTGGTATTTCAGTTACAAGTGGATACATTTGTTGCTTTTATGGACAGTTTGAACCTTGTGGTAAGCTTTATAAAACCATATGTTATGGTAGTTGTTTCTCTGTCCACCAGTTCTAAAACTTTTAAGGTGGGAAATCACACATTGGCCAAAGTTCTGGCTTTTTCGTACATTGGAATGTTATTTTATGTGAATACAAATTGGAAGTCCTTGATTGAGGGGAGGAGGTGCAAGCTTGTTAAGGCCAAGGACGCAGTACCCAGTTTTGCCCACAGGTTGGTGTCTTCGTCTCCAAGCACCTTAGTTCAGCTCTATTAGGAAAAGTGTATCTCCAAGACTGAATATGGCTTTGAGGTAGGGAAATACTCGAGGGTTGATAAGACTCAGTGCCCAGAGTAACAACAACAGCAAAAACAGAGTCCAGTACAAATCAACAACCTGGGAAACAGAGGCAAAAGGTTAGGGGAGACCACGCCAAGGATGCCAAGTCTAACAGTAGGCCTAGTTGGAAAGTCATGTGGCAGGACCGGCAGTGGTATGTCTCCAACATACTCAGTCCAGCATTAGACATATGGGACTCAGAAATTAGTTTGATGGAGTGTACATCAATTTCTTTTCCCTTCACTCCACTCCATGGTTACTCTGACTTCACTCCAGCCCTGATTAAACAACGATTTGCCATCTGGTAGAAGGGTGCATCATTTAGAACAACCTGTTGTATCAATAGTGTATATTGAAGTTCGAGTGAGTGAAGAGAAAAGAAACAGATACTACTAATTACAGCACTGGGTCATGCATCTGCTTAATAAGGTGGAGAGTACTACATACAGAATTAGAAAAATGTTTTAGTCACTATAACTCTATGAGTGGTCTAATCTTGGCAATTTATAATAAACTAGTAACAATCCCGGATAGCCATGCCTGGTCATATATGAAACCATGGGAAAGGGGTATGTGGAAGAATATATCTTGAGACGACTATTAATCCCTAGACAATACACAGACTACAGGAAGGGAAACATGTCACAAACTGATGTTTAGTTGGTCCAGGACACCGAGTAGGCTCAAAAGTATGTCGCCACTTTTAACAACAGCTGTTGGAGAGGCTGTATCAACTAAGGGATGGTGCTGTACATTTAGTGCCTTGTCCAAAATAACATTTACTGGAAAGAAGTCCTTAGCCATATGAAAGAAATAGTGGAGTTCTTTGTACACAACCATACAATGATGACAGTCCTAAGCATGAGACCCTCACAGGAATGCCTTGAACAGCAAACATGGACAATCATTTTCCATATGCTATTGTCCAAAGAACAAGAACTGGCAGCCCTCAGACATTACAAGGTAGTCGAAAAGATGTTGTTCACTAATGGCCACAGAGAACCAAAGTTGCCATTTACAAAATATGTAACAACAGATGGAGACCATTTGGAAACCCCAGACAGACCACTTCCAATGCTCTATACCAGCCTCAGTGTGCCCATGAACTCTACAGGCATTTAACTTCGACCAGTTATGATACCTTGGATGTACGTTGAGGATGGGGAAGTGAGTGCTTGTAATTTAATTTAAGAACATGTAGACTCTATGTTGCATTTTCCTTTCTTGCTCCTCTCATACTGATGGCAGACAACATAAATCGGGATAGATGGCCCAGAATAGGAGATATGTTTCTTGATATGTTTATATGTTTCTGTTGTTATTTTTACTGTTGGAAAGGTCAATCAAAATAGTTTTAAAATACTTAGAGTAATTTAAACAGCAATTCCCAAATGAATTGCAAAGTTGTCAAAGAGCGTTAAAGATGTGGGCAAATCAAAACAATACATTTCTATCGAAGTATCTTTATGTTTTTACTCATTCAATCCCACAAAACCATTGTTTAAGATGCTAATTTCTGTGACATGATGAATAGATTTACACCAAATCAAACAAAGGGACTTCCTTGAGTAAAGTTAAAATTTCATACAGAGTGGTGTAATTCCATTCAGCAATGTTTTTCTGCATCAGAGAGCAAAAAATGCTAAGGGAATGAAAATAGGAGAAGTTACTTTCTTACCCTTTTTTTGGTCTCTACCTGACAGATCTAAAGAAACCTGCATTAGGAAACTCAAATAGGATGAATATTGTTATTAGAATGTTTGTGCTTATTAATCAAATGTTGCCATTGAGTTTAGCAAATCGATAAAATCATTTGAAAAGAACATCTGACCTAACCATCAAAACTCACTGACTATTGCCAGTGTACATATGTAGTACACAAGCATTTAACTAAGTAATATAGTTCAACACTGCCATCAAGGGGTTTTGGTGACATAAATTATAAGAACCTCGAAATGGCAAACTAGGATCACATTAAACATTACCCGTTCTGTGTTTTTTATTTTATGTGTTTGTTTTGCGGTAATTAAGTTAAATAAGTTGTTTCCTTCAAACTGCAGCTAACTATGCTTACTGACTGGAATTCGAAGGTTTAGAAGTTTTCATTTGTTAATAAATTATAAATTAATCAACAGACAATGGTGGAGGAATACATTTATTTGGCTGCAGTGTTTAAGTGTGTAACATCTAGTTGTGGATATAAAGCACTTACATATTTTGCGGATTTCATAAAAGTGTTGTTTCTAGGTCAAACATAAAAAATAATAATAACTAATTAAAGGGATGTTACAGTTAGGATTTCAAATAACACAAAACCTATTGCCAGTGTTTAAAAATAAATAACACTCTCCAGTTATAGTTCACTGAGCTAACTTTAACTTGTGCCCCCATCATGCACTGTTTATGACCTCATATAATAAATTACTCATGACATGTTAAATGACAACATGACGTCACTGATGGCATCTCAAAAAACTGGTGACAGATACATTCGTTGTGATACCATCCTGTATGGTTTGGGGACAACACACTACACCTGTGGAAAATGTTCTATTACCTACTTTAAGGTGTTACATAATCTGAAATGTTAAGTTGAAGAGTTGACAGGTATACATTTGCCACTGAAAAGACACCTTCTGTGTGGCCGAATATACAACAATATTGCTTTAGTAAATAACACTACACACATTCCTGAGATGGGCACTGTGGCATACAACCTCAGAGCAATGCTCACAACTCCAGTGTGAGATAAAGTACATCTAAGTGGGACACTCCTCCATTGTATATTATTCTACAGTCTACAATCTTGACACGCATACCTTTTAACATGCATAGCTACATGATACAATTTCTTTTACATATTAATTTGGTGTTTTTTTTTTAAGTGGTGTGTATTCAACAAAATCACATCCAAATCTTCTGAAAGTAAATTCTGATACTGTAACTTCTTGACATATATTTTAAACATGTATGTTAAACACAGATAGATAGCTGTGGCAGGAACTAAAAGATGCCTTACAACACTCAAATAGTCAGGATGGAGAATACTTGCTCATAAACTGGTGCTTCCACAGTATACGCTCCTGACACATGACATGACAATGATGGTGTTACTTGAAAGAATAATTGACTACTAAAGCATCATCATCATATAAATCTTTATTTGGATGTAAATACAACCATAACAGCGCATAAATCACAATTCATGCATTTCATAAAACTGAGAAGATTGGCCTATTTTTATGAGGCCAATCTGCCCCCAAGGGGGACAGAAACCACTAGACACCAGGGAGTTTTTTTGTGTGTGAATTTCACGCAAGGGGAGTGACCCCTTAGGCAAGGATTGTTCCCCTGGGGGGCAAATTTATTTTAGGCCATTTCTGCCCCCTTGGGGGGCAGATCAGCCTATTTTAATTAGGCAGATCTGTCCCCAAGGGGGGCAGGAACCACTAGGCACCGGGGATTTTTTTGTTGTTGTTGTTTTACAGATGGGGAGCAACCCATTAGGCAAGGGTTGCTCCCCTGGGGGGCAAATTGTATTTAGACCATTTCTGCCCCCGTTGGGGGCAGATCGGCGGATTTTAGGTCAATCTGCCCCCAAGGGGGCCAGAAACAACTAGGCACCGTTTTTTTTTTTCTTTTTTCGCACCAATGTCACGCAAGGGCAGGGACCCCGTAGGAAAGGTTCACACCCCGGGGGAGGGGTTCGGGGGCAGGGGGGGCAAATTTATTTTAGGCCATTTCTGCCCCCCCTGGGGGCAGATCAGCCTATTGTAATTAGGCCGATCTGCCCCTAGGGGGGGCAGAAACCGCTAGGCGCCTGGGCCAATTTTTTTGGGTGTTTTTTTTTTGTTTGTTTGTTTTTTTAGACATGGGGAGCGACCCATTAGGCAAGGGTCGCTCCTCTGGGGGGCAAATTGTATTTAGACCATTTCGGCGGATTTTAGGTCAATCTGCCCCGGGGGGGGCAGAAACAACTAGGCACCAGGTATCTTTTTGTTTGCGCCAATGTCATGCAGGGGGAGCGACCCCGTAGGCAAGGGTCGGTCCCCGGGGGAGTTGGGGGGGCAAATTTATTTTAGGCCTTTTCTGTCCCCGCTGGGGCCGGCTGAGCAAGTAGCCACTTTGCAAAAAACACCTCTGTTTTCTGTGAAAAAAATGTGATGTGTCCATGTTGTGTTTTGGGCCATTTCCTTTCGTGGGCACTAAGCCTACCCACACAAGTGAGGTACCGCTGGGTGGAAGAAATTTATGGCTCCTCTCAGATTCCAGAACTTTCTGTCAAAGAAATGAGAGTAAAAAGTATTTTGGGGGCCAAAGTTTGAGGTTTGCAAAGGATTCTGGGTAACAGAACCGGGTCAGAGCCCCACAAGTCACTTCATCTTAGATTCCCCTAGGTTTTTAGTTTTAAAAAATGTGCTGGTTTGCTAGGTTTCCCCAGGTGTGGGCTGAGCTAGAGGCCTAAATCCACAGGTAGGCACTTTGTAAAAAACACCTCTGTTTTCTGTGAAAAAATGTGATGTGTCCACATTGTGTTTTGGGCCATTTCCTTTCTTGGGCGCTAGGCCTACCCACACAAGTGAGGTACCATTTTTATTGGGAGACTTGGGGGAACGCTGGGTGGAAGGAAATTTGTTGCTCCTCTCAGATTCCAGTACTTTCTGTCACCGAAATGAAAGGAAAATGATTTTTTTTGGGTCAAATTTTGAGGTTTGCAAAGGATTCTGGGTAACAGAACCTAGTCAGAGCCCCACAAGTCACCCCATCTTGGATTCCCCTAGGTGTCTAGTGTTCAAAAATGCGCTGGTTTGCTAGGCTTCCCCACGTGCCGGGTGAGCTAGAGGCCAAAATCCACAGGTAGGCACTTTGTAAAAAACACCTCTGTTTTCTGTGGAAAAATGTGATGTGGCCACGTTGTGTTTTGGGTCATTTCCTTTCGTGGGCGCTAGGCCTACCCACACAAGTGAGGTACCATTTTTATCAGGAGACTTGGGGGAATGCTGTGTGGAAAGAAATTTATGGCTCCTCTCAGATTCCAGAACTTTCTGTCACCGAAATGAAAGGAAAAAATGTTTTTGGGGTCAAATTGTGAGGTTTGCAAAGGATTCTGGGTAACAGAACCTGGTCAGATCCCCACTAGTCACCCCATCTTGGATGCCTCTAGGTGTCTAGTTTTCAAAAATGCGCTGGTTTGCTAGGTTTCCCCAGGTGGCGACTAAGCTAGAGGCCAAAATCCACAGGTAGGCACTTTGCAAAAAAACACCTCTGTTTTCGGTGAAAAAATATGATGTGTCCACGTTGTGTTTTGAGCAATTTCCTTTCGTGGGCAAGTGAGGTGCCATTTTTATCGGGAGACTTGGGGGAACACAGAATAGTAAAACAAGTGTTATTGCCCCTTGTCTTTCTCTACATTTTTTCCTTCCAAACGTAAGGCAGTGTGTAAAAAAGACGTCTATTTGAGAAATGCCCTGTAATTCACATGCTAGTATGAGCACCCCGGAATTCAGAGATGTGCAAATAACCACTGCTTCTAAACACCTTATCTTGTGGCCATTTTGGAAATACAAAGGTTTTCTTGATACCTATTTTTCACTTTTTATATTTCAGCAAATGAATTGCTGTATACCCGGTATAGAATAAAAACCCATTGCAAGGTGCAGCTCATTTATTGGCTCTGCGTACCTACAGTTCCTAATGAACCTACAAGCCCTATATATCCCCGCAACCAGTAGAGTCCAGCTGACGTAACGGTATATGGCTTTAAAAAACTGACATCGCAGAAAAAAGTTACGGAGTAAAACGTGGAGAAAAATGGCTGTTGTTTTCACCTCAATTTCAATATTTTTTCATTTCAGCTGTTATTTTCTGTAGGAAACACTTGTAGGATTTACACAAATGACCCCTTGCTGAATTCAGAATTTTGTCTACTTTTCAGAAATGTTTAGCTTTCTGGGATCGAGCATTGGTTTCTCACCCATTTTGGTCACTAACTGGAAGGAGGCTGAAAGCACAAAAAATAGTAAAAATGGGGTATGTCCCAGTAAGACGTCAAAATTGTATTGAAAAATTGTGTTTTCCAATTCAAGTCTGTCTGTTCCTGAAAGCTGAGAAGATGGTGATATTGCCACCGCAAACCCTTTGTTGGTGCCATTTTCAGGGAAAAAAACACGAGATGCCTTCTGAAGTCATTTTTTCCCATTTTTTTGAAAAAAAACATTTTCACTTTATTTTGGCTAATTTCTTGGTCTCCTTCAGGGGAACCCACAAAGTCTGGGTACCTCTAGAATCCCTAGGATGTTGGAAAAAAAGGACGTAAATTTGGTAAATTTGGCGTGGGTAGCTTATGTGAGCAAAAAGTTATGAGGGCCTAAGTGCAAACTGCCCCAAATTGGCAAAAAAAAGGCTCGGCACAGGAGGGGGAAAAGGTCTGGCAGCGAAGGGGTTAACAAACGAAAATTCCTAAACCTTCGAATTCCAGTCAGTACACATTGTTAGCTGCAGTTTGAAGGAAACAACTTATTTAACTTAATTACCCCAAAACAAACACATAAAATAAAAAACACAGAACGGGCAATGTTTAATGTGATCCTAGTTTGCTATTTCGAGGTTCTTATAATTTATGTCACCAAAACCCCTTGATGGCAGTGTTGAACTATATTACATAGTAATTGCTTCTGTACTACATATGTACGCTGGCAATAGTCAGTGAGTTTTGATGGTTAGGTCAGATTTTCTTTTCAAATGATTTTATCGATTTCCTAAATTAAATGGCAAACATTAGATTAATAAGCACAAACTTTCCAATAACAATATTCATCCTATTTGAGTTTCCTAATGCAGGTTTCTTTAGATCTGTCAGGTAGAGACCAAAAAAAGAATAAAAAAGTGACTTCTCCTATTTTCATTCCCTTAGCATTTTTTGCTTTCTGATGCAGAAAAACATTGCTGAATGGAATTACACCACTCTGTATGAAATTTTAACTTTACTCAAGGAAGTCCCTTTGTTTGATTTGGTGTAAATCTATTCATCATGTCACATAAATTAGCATCTTGAACAATGGTTTTGTGGGATTGAATGAGTAAAAATGCAAAGATACTTCGATAGAAATGTATTGTTTTGATTTGCCCACATCTTTAACACACTTTGACAACTTTGCACTTCATTTGGGAATTGCTAAAACTGTTTAGATTACTCTAAGTATTTTAAAACTATTTTGATTGACCTTTCCAACAGTAAAAATGACAACAGAAACATTTAAACATATCAAGAAACGTATCTCCTATTCTGGGCCATCTATCCCGATTTATATTGTCTGCCATCAGTATGAGAGGAGCAAGAAAGGGAAATGCAACATAGAGTCTACATGTTGTCAAATTAAATTAAATTACAAGCACTCACTTCCCCATCCTCATAGTACATCCAAGTTTTCATAACTGTTCAAAGTTAAATGCCTGTAGAGTTCATGGGCACAATAAGGCTGGTATAGAGCATTGGAAGTGGTCTCTCTGGGGTTTCCAAATGGTCTCCATCCGTTGTTACATATTTTGTAAATTGCAATTTTGGTTCTCTGTGGCCATTAGTGAACAACATCTTTTCGACTAGCTTGTAATGTCTGAGGGCTGCCAGTTGGACAATAGCATATGGAAAATGATTGTCCAAGTTTTCCGTTCAAGGCCTTCCTGTGAGGGTCTCATGCTTAGGACTGTCATCATTAGATGGTTGTGTACAAAGAACTCCACTATTTCTTTCATATGACTAAGGACTTCTTTCCAGTAAATGTTACTTTTGGACATGGCACTAAATGTACAGCACCATCCCTTAGTTGATACAGCCTCTCCAACAGCTGTTGTTAAAAGTTGCAACATACTTTTGAGCCTACTCGGTGTCCTGGACCAACTAAACATCAGTTTGTGAAATGTTTCCCTATCCTGTAGTCTGTGTATTGTCTAGGGATTACTAGTCGTCTCAAGATATATTCTTCCACATACCCCTTTCCTATCGTTTCATATCTGGCCAGGCATTGCTATCCGGGATTGTTACTAGTTTATTATAAATTGCTAAGATTAGACCATTCATAGAGTTATAGTGACTAAAACATTTTTCTAATTCTGTATCTAGTACTCTCCACCTTATTATGCAGATGCATGACCCAGTGCTGTAATTAGTAGTATCTGTTTCTTTTCTCTTCACTCACTCGAACTTCAACATACACTATTGATACAACAGGTTGTTGTAAATGATGCACCCTTCTACCAGATGGCAAATCGTTGTTTAATCAGGGCTGGGGTGAAGTCAGAGTAACCATGGAGTGGAGTGAAGGGAAAAGAAATTGATAGACACTCCCCCAAACTAATTTCTGAATCCCATAAGTCTAATGCTGGACTGAGCATGTTGGAGACATACCACTGCCGGTCCAGCCACATGACTTTCCAAGTAGGCCTACTGTTAGACTTGGCATCCTTGGTGTGGTCTCCCCTAACCTTTTGCATCTGTTTCCCAGGTTCTTGATGTGTGCTGGACTCTGTTTTTGCTGTTTTTGTTACTCCAGGCACTTTACCACTGCTATCCATTGCTAAAGTGCAAGTGCTCCTATGTAAAATGTATGTGTAATTGGCTTTCCATGATTGGCATATTTAATTTACTAGTAAGTCCATAGTACAGTTCACTAGAGGTGCCCAGGGCCTGTAAATCAAATGCTACTAGTGGACCTGCAGCACTGATTGTGCCGCTTGAGAAATGTCTTGAAAAATGGATGTACATTCTCCACAATATGTGCCTGCATGTTAACGGACCACTCTTAGGGCCATATTTATGACCTGATTTGTGTTGCACTTGCACCACGAATGTTGCAAGAGCAACGCAAACTTTGCTTCAGATTTTTTATATGAAGCAAAGCCCTTTTGCATGGTTGTGAATGGGTTAAAAAATCTGAAGTAATGCAACCCAGCGCAGATTGCTGCAATGCATTACTCTGCACAAGGGAGGCGTTCCATCAGCAGTGCGTGGGTGTTCCCACACAACTCCCACGGTTTTTTACATATTTCCAGATTTACCAAACCTGTTAAACTTGGCAATGCGGCAAAAAGATATGAAGTATGATTTGATATAACTTTCTTTCTCCTCGTTTTTCCTTTTTCTATGTGTGCTGCATTATGCAGCACACATGGTGGCAGGGTACCTGCATTGGCGCTAGGTTGTCAAAATGGCACCAGCCCAAGGGAAAAGAACAATAATGCACCATGTTGGATAAATACTACATATTCCTGCCTTTTCCCTGTGTCTCAAGGTGACTTGCTGGGCTGCCTTGTGCCACAAAAGTCATAAATATGCTGCTTAGTATCTTCTCCTTTACCTCCGAAGATGTACATTTTGCTTTTTATATCTTGTTGTTGTTTACCTGTTTCTGGAGCTAGAGGGCCCACTCTGTTCCCTCTATCTCGATCGAGTGGTGGCCGAACCATCTCAAAGCATGTTTTAATAAGCATTTGCAACAGTTAATTATGTTTGGGATGGCCATTGGCTCTGCATTGTGGATTCGTATGTTGTTGCGGTGTGAGCGGCGCTTTAGGTGTTCACATTCCAGATTCAAATCTTCCAGTTCTTCCGACATCATTCAGATAGTTGTCTGAACTTCCTTCACATTGGACTGCTATGTTGCAATAAGACCTTTGTTACCCCTCCCTCTGTCCCCTTCACCCTGTATAGCTTTAGCAGGGGTGAGCAGGCCTTTTATTCCACTGAGTATTTTACCGGAGTCCTGGAGCACTTGAAGGGCAGGCTTTAAAGCCCAGGACCACTCCTGATACCTGTGTCACTTTCCCTAGCTCCAGGTCAGGCATGTGAAGACTTCAAGAGAGCGAGAAATGAAGGTAGGGAGGTAGTGCATAAAGAAATTGATCTCAGAGGGAGAAGAAATGAAGGTAGGGAGGTAGTGAATAAAGAAATTGATCTCAGAGGGAGAAGGAACAGAAGAGAAAAGGGGAGAGAGAATGGATGGATTGTTGCAAGACAGCAACTGTGCAAGGAGACTGATGGGAGAAGGGTTGGTTCAAGCATTTTTGACAGGCCTGCCTTTAGTTACCTTGTCTGGCCTTAGTCTATAGCTAGTGCCTTGGCCTCTGTTTTTCACAGTCTGCAATGGTTGGGTCAATGTTGACTTTAAATTATTGTGCATATCTGCCAGGCATGAGAGCAGATCTTCCTTGGTGAGCAGTTTGGATGTCCTCTTGTCTGACTTGCCATTTCTCCCTGTCTCTGATCGCTTGGAGCAACAGTGGTGTTTGTGAGTTTGCTCAGTCCTTCTTCTGTGTGGAACAGCAGGATTTTATGTAACGTTTCACCCCCTTTTAGTTCTGCTCTCTTCATACGTACCCTCTTGGATAGCCCAGAATCGTGTTTCCAAGTGGGGCACAGATGGACATCACCTGCTATTCTTCCCCTGTGTATTGTCTCAACTATGAAGCTCAAGAAGTAGTCGCCTTCAGCCAATGAAATTGAACCCAATTGTGGCCTCTCACGTGGGACACTTGCCTTTTGTTCTTGTTGTCAGTCGGAAAGCCCCCAGGGGTGGTCTTCGCGATGCTGAATGCCATCATTAACAAATCGGCTACTCGCTGTTACTGACCTCACTTGGTTTTATTTTGGGTAAAGGCCCCATCTGCATGTCCCTTAACTACTAGGGCCCAAATTGGGTCGATGCTCATATGTCATCTCTCAAAATGTCCATGTAGCAAGGAACTCTGGCAATGCTGCATAGGGCTTTTAGAGTAGTCTTGAATGCCCCTGATCTGTTGTGTATGCTTGTGCGCAGGCCCAATGTATTAAGAACGACTAAGCAATCATTGTGGATTAACACCCTTCAAGGTCTAACTCTGCGTCCTCCCACACCAGGGCCCATCTCTAATCATCTTACAGTATATGAAGGTCCGGACTGCCACATTTCTGAGATGGCTGCTTGCTAAACTAAGTTAGTGCATGTAGCGTTCGTACCAATTGCAGTGGTCATTGAGGGTGTTCTCAGTGAGGGCTGGTTCAGCACCTGACTTCCCCGCTTTTTCCTATACTGCTGGCCGATATCCACCACAACGGCACCCTCATTTGCTTCAAAGTCAAGGCCACTACCAGAAGCTCTGTCAACAAGAGTGCATCCCGCTGCTTTTTTTAGGCTGGATCAAACCCCCTGCAACCACCAACATCAACACCAGTGTTGGTTTTAAAATCCAGCAATCATCTTTCATCCTGAAGGCTTAAAATGCAGGTTAGACCAGGAGCTCTCCACCAGAGTGACTACATAGCTCCGGAGCTGTCCATGCCCCTTCTCATTGCAAATAAATGGGGTCAAAAAAGAGTTAATTTGTTAATAATTGTAGTATAGTTTCAAGAATGCTGATTAAAAACGGGCAGGCATTTAGCATATTCCATTTAGATACTTCAAGAGGTTAAAACGATAAACGGGAAAACAACGCTTAAAGTGCTCTTTGGTGAAACTACATGGAATTTGGTGCTGTTCGGTTAAATGCATTACATTTGGCAGGCTGTTAGCGCGTACAGCCCAGGTAAGAATCTCATTTTTTGGGCAGAGCCAAAAAGGGAGGCAAAGTCAAAAGGGAAGGGATACAAAATTACTGATTAGCTCAAACCGTTTGCACACTTTCATATTTGTGTGCAAAACGTGTTGGACACTTATCATATTTAGCTTACTTTGATATTTTGTGTTTCATTGAAAAACAATTAATGGGTATATTTAACCATTTTAATTTCTATTGGAGTGTTTGCTTTCACTAAACAAAGAAACATAAATGGGATTACAACAAACGGTAAAGGTTCCAGAAACATTAATCAAAAGGTATTGGACCATTGTTGGACCTCCAGCAATGTTTCAGAACACAATTCATGGTCTGCAAGCCCCATGATAGTCAAACCAGGGTCAATGTCCCTACAAGGACTTGTAAACCCCCTATGCAGGGCCCACAACCCCTTCAAAGCAAAGGAAAATACTTTTTAAACAAGTATTTGCAATGCAATGGGTCTCACGTTTGCTCGAGTTAGAGCTATTAGCATAGTAAATTCCTAACTAGACTTTTCTTGCCAAATGAATTGAAAATGAAAAGTAAAACGGTTGACATAAGCGAGCTGATTCAAAGCGCCATGGCTGCCATGAGTGCGAATGCGAAGGGGAGACACAAAAGGAAAAAGAAGTTTGCTCGCAGTCAAACTTATCTGCAATCGCGCAATTATCTGTGTAACAGGGTCAGTATCCAAGGCGGTAACAAAACTGGCACAAGGAGGGACAAACGTAAAGCTTTTACCAATGATAAGAAAGGATTTTTGAAAAGCAAGCCCACAAATGAGTGATAGTGATGGGCATTCTGTGGGCGTGGTTAAAAGCCCACATAGATACCAAAACATTGAAAAAAGTAGCGCTTGCGCGCTGCTATGCTCAACCTAAAAAGGGTCCTTTCAAGGATCGGACTGGGGCAGAAAGTAGGCCTGGGCACAAAAGTAAAATTGTCCATAATTAGTGAATCAAATATCTAAATAAAGAGGCCCATGTTTGCAAAAACGTCAGTTTTAACTTGTAAAGACACTTTGAATAGAATATGTTTTGTAAGGTATGGGACACTACATGCATTTGTGCTTGCTAGAGGCAATGTAATATTAGGGAAATCCACAGTAAACACTGGCCCACTAGGCCGTAAACGGACCAATAAATTGTAATAAATAACGGGTCACATACTGACCTATCAGGCAGTACTTAATTTAAGCTGGTGGTTGTCCAGGTTGGGGAATGGACTGGTACTTTTTTTTGAGGGCCGGCACTTATGTTTTTTGCATCAGGCATTTAATGCGAGCAAGAGACACTAGGGATAGATGGAGGAAGGGAAATATTGAACAGTGTTACAATGGGAGAAAGCAGAAAGCTGCTAGCTTGAGTTGAAGGGGCTGAGAGTGGCTTTAAATGTATTAAAGAGGTCTGAGATTGCTTTAGGATTACCCAGCCTCAGTATTTTGTGCTTGCACATTTACTTGCAGTAGCCACGTGTTTCAGAGGAGAACTTTGGTGTGAGAAGGTAGCCTCTTTCTAGCCTTGTTACCCCCACTTTTGGCCTGTTTGTGAGTGTATGTCAGGGTGTTTGTCACTGTTTTCACTGTCTCACTGGGATCCTGATAGCCAGGCCTCAGTGCTCATAGTGAAAACACCATGTTTTCAGTATGGTTGTTATGTGTCACTGGGATCCTGCTAGTCAGGACCCCAGTGCTCATAGGTTTGTGGCCTATATGTATGTGTCACTGGGACCCTGTCACACAGGGCCCCAGTGCTCATAGGTGTGCATGTATATGTTCCCTGTGTGGTGCCTAACTGTCTCACTGAGGCTCTGCTAACCAGAACCTCAGTGGTTATGCTCTCTCATTACTTTTAAATTGTCACTAACAGGCTAGTGACCATTTTTACCAATTTACATTGGCTTACTGGAACACCCTTATAATTCCCTAGTATATGGTACTGAGGTACCCAGGGTATTGGGGTTCCAGGAGACCCCTATGGGCTGCAGCATTTCTTTTGCCACCCATAGGGAGCTCTGACAATTCTTACACAGGCCTGCCACTGCAGCCTGAGTGAAATAACGTCCACGTTATTTCACAGCCATTTTACACTGCACTTAAGTAACTTATAAGTCACCTATATGTCTAACCTTTACCTGGTAAAGGTTAGGTGCAAAGTTACTTAGTGTGAGGGCACCCTGGCACTAGCCAAGGTGCCCCCACATTGTTCAGAGCCAATTCCCTGAACTTTGTGAGTGCGGGGACACCATTACACGCGTGCACTACATATAGGTCACTACCTATATGTAGCTTCACCATGGTAACTCCGAATATGGCCATGTAACATGTCTATGATCATGGAATTGCCCCCTCTATACCATCCTGGCATAGTTGGCACAATCCCATGATCCCAGTGGTCTGTAGCACAGACCCTGGTACTGCCAAACTGCCCTTCCTGGGGTTTCACTGCAGCTGCTGCTGCTGCCAACCCCTCAGACAGGCAGCTGCCCTCCTGGGGTCCAGCCAGGCCTGGCCCAGGATGGCAGAACAAAGAACTTCCTCTGAGAGAGGGTGTGACACCCTCTCCCTTTGGAAAATGGTGTGAAGGCAGGGGAGGAGTAGCCTCCCCCAGCCTCTGGAAATGCTTTGTTGGGCACAGATGTGCCCAATTCTGCATAAGCCAGTCTACACCGGTTCAGGGACCCCTTAGCCCCTGCTCTGGCGCGAAACTGGACAAAGGAAAGGGGAGTGACCACTCCCCTGACCTGCACCTCCCCTGGGAGGTGTCCAGAGCTCCTCCAGTGTGCTCCAGACCTCTGCCATCTTGGAAACAGAGGTGCTGCTGGCACACTGGACTGCTCTGAGTGGCCAGTGCCACCAGGTGACGTCAGAGACTCCTGCTGATAGGCTCCTTCAGGTGTTAGTAGCCTTTCCTCTCTCCTAGGTAGCCAAACCCTCTTTTCTGGCTATTTAGGGTCTCTGTCTCTGGGGAAACTTTAGATAACGAATGCATGAGCTCAGCCGAGTTCCTCTGCATCTCCCTCTTCACCTTCTGATAAGGAATCGACCGCTGACCGCGCTGGAAGCCTGCAAACCTGCAACATAGTAGCAAAGACGACTACTGCAACTCTGTAACGCTGATCCTGCCGCCTTCTCGACTGTTTTCCTGCTTGTGCATGCTGTGGGGGTAGTCTGCCTCCTCTCTGCACCAGAAGCTCCGAAGAAATCTCCCGTGGGTCGACGGAATCTTCCCCCTGCAACCGCAGGCACCAAAAAGCTGCATCTCCGGTCCCTTGGGTCTCCTCTCAGCACGACGAGCGAGGTCCCTCGAATCCAGCGACACCGTCCAAGTGACCCCCACAGTCCAGTGACTCTTCAGCCCAAGTTTGGTGGAGGTAAGTCCTTGCCTCACCTCGCTGGGCTGCATTGCTGGGAACCGCGACTTTGCAAGCTTCTCCGGCCCCTGTGCACTTCCGGCGGAAATCCTTCGTGCACAGCCAAGCCTGGGTCCACGGCACTCTAACCTGCATTGCACGACTTTCTAAGTTGGTCTCCGGCGACGTGGGACTCCTTTGTGCAACTTCGGCGAGCACCGTTTCACGCATCCTCGTAGTGCCTGTTTCTGGCACTTCTCCGGGTGCTACCTGCTTCAGTGAGGGCTCCTTGTCTTGCTCGACGTCCCCTCTCTCTGCAGGTCCAATTTGCGACCTCCTGGTCCCTCCTGGGCCCCAGTAGCGTCCAAAAACGCCAAACGCACGATTTGCGTGTAGCAAGGCTTGTTGGCGTCCATCCGGCGGGAAAACACTTCTGCACGACTCTCCAAGGCGTGGGGGATCCATCCTCCAAAGGGGAAGTCTCTAGCCCTTGTCGTTCCTGCAGTATTCACAGTTCTTCAGCCTAGTAAGAGCTTCTTTGCACCAACCGCTGGCATTTCTTGGGCATCTGCCCACCTCCGAGCTGCTTGTGACTTTTGGACTTGGTCCCCTTGTTCCGCAGGTACCTTCAGACAGGAATCCATCGTTGTTGCATTGCTGATTTGTGTTTTCCTTGCATTCTCCCTCTAACACGACTATTTTGTCCTTAGGGGAACTTTGGTGCACTTTGCACTCACTTTTCAGGGTCTTGGGGAGGGTTATTTTTCTAACTCTCACTATTTTCTAATAGTCCCAGCGACCCTCTACAAGGTCACATAGGTTTGGGGTCCATTCGTGGTTCACATTCCACTTTTGGAGTATATGGTTTGTGTTGCCCCTATCCCTATGTTTCCCCATTGCATCCTATTGTAACTATACATTGTTTGCACTGTTTTCTAAGACTATACTGCATATTTTTGCTATTGTGTATATATATCTTGTGTATATTTCCTATCCTCTCACTGAGGGTACACTCTAAGATACTTTGGCATATTGTCATAAAAATAAAGTACCTTTATTTTTAGTATAACTGTGTATTGTGTTTTCTTATGATATTGTGCATATGACACTAAGTGGTACTGTAGTAGCTTCACACGTCTCCTAGTTCAGCCTGAGCTGCTTTGCTAAGCTACCATTATCTATCAGCCTAAGCTGCTAGACACCCTATACACTAATAAGGGATAACTGGGCCTGGTGCAAGGTGCAAGTACCCCTTGGTACTCACTACAAGCCAGTCCAGCCTCCTACATTGGTTGTGCAGTGGTGGGATAAGTGCTTGAGACTACTTACCACTCTTGTCATTGTACTTTTCATAAGAGAAAAATATACAAAACAAGGTCAGTGTATATACACATAGCCAAAAAGTTTTGCATTTCCTCTTTTCACTCTTTTCTAAGTGCTGAAAAGTACTCCTAAACTTTCAAAAAGTTCTTAAAAGTTTAAAAAGTTTTTTCTGTCTTTCCAAAAAGTTCTGAAAACTTTTTTCCCTTTTTCTATCACTTTAACTCTCTCAAAAAAATGTCTGGCACAGGAAAAAATGTTGAACTGTCCAAACTTGCATATGATCACCTTAGCTGGAAAGGAGCAAGGAGTCTCTGCATAGAGAGAGGTTTGAGTGTAGAGAAGAATCCTTCCTTAGAACTGTTAATTAATATGCTTAGAGTACAGGATAAGGCCATAAGTGCCCAATCTGTAGAAAAAGTAGCTAATGGTTCTCAATCTGATCCAGGGACTCCCCCAGGAAAAGGTTCAGGAAAGAAACTTCTCAGCCTGCCCATTACTAGACAGTCTAGCATAGTTGGTACAGAGGTTGAATCACACCATACTGATGGTGTGCTCTCACATTATGCTGGTAGCCAAGCTGTTAGGGTGCCCTCTGTAAGGGACAGGTCTCCTTCTGTTCATTCCCATCATACCTCTGTATCTAGAAATGTCCCTCCCACCCACCCTGATGACAGATTGTTAGAAAGGGAGCTCAATAGATTGAGAGTGGAACAAACCAGACTGAAGCTCAAGAAGCAACAGCTGGATTTGGATAGACAGTCTTTAGAAATAGAGAGGGAAAGACAGAAGTTGGGTTTAGATACCCATGGTGGCAGCAGCAGTATTCCCCATAGTCATCCTGCAAAAGAGCATGATTCCAGGAATCTGCACAAGATAGTTCCCCCTTATAAGGAGGGGGATGACATTAACAAGTGGTTTGCTGCACTTGAGAGGGCCTGTGTTGTACAGGATGTCCCTCAAAGGCAGTGGGCTGCTATCCTATGGCTATCATTTAGTGGAAAAGGTAGGGATAGGCTCCTTACTGTGAAAGAAAATGATGCCAATAATTTTACAGTTCTTAAGAATGCACTCCTGGATGGTTATGGCTTAACCACTGAACAGTACAGGATAAAGTTCAGAGAGACCAAAAAGGAGTCTTCACAAGACTGGGTTGATTTCATTGACCATTCAGTGAAGGCCTTGGAGGGGTGGTTACATGGCAGTAAAGTTACTGATTATGAAAGCCTGTATAACACAATCCTGAGAGAGCATATACTTAATAATTGTGTGTCTGATTTGTTGCAACAGTACCTGGTAGACTCTGATCTGACCTCTCCCCAAGAATTGGGAAAGAAGGCAGACAAATGGGTCAGAACAAGGGTGAACAGAAAAGTTCATACAGGGGGTGACAAAGATGGCAATAAGAAGAAAGATGGTGAAAAATCTCAAGATAAGCATGGGGATAAGGGTAAAACCAAAGATCCCACTTCAAATCTTAAACACTCTTCAGAGGGTGGGGATAAAACAAATTCTTCCTCTTCTTCCCAACCTGCACACATTAAAAAGCCTTGGTGCTTTGTGTGTAAAAACAGAGGCCATAGGCCAGGGGATAAGTCCTGTCCAGGTAAACCCCCTGAGCCTACCACCACTAATACATCAAGCTCTAGTGCCCCTAGCAGTAGTGGTACTAGTGGTGGGACTGCTGGCAACAGTCAAGCAAAGGGTGTAGTTGGGTTCACTTATGGGTCCATAGTGGAAACTGATGTCATCAGTCCCAAGACAGTTTCTGTCACACCTAGTGGCATTGGCCTTGCCACACTGGCTGCTTGTCCCCTTACAATGGATAAGTACAGGCAGACAGTTTCAATAAATGGTGTTGAGGCCTTGGCCTACAGGGACACAGGTGCCAGTTTCACTTTGGTGACTGAAAACCTAGTGCCTCCTGAACAACACATCATTGGACAACAGTATAAGATTATTGATGTCCATAACTCCACTAAGTTTCTTCCCTTAGCTATAATTCAGTTTAGTTGGGGTGGAGTTACTGGCCCTAAGCAGGTGGTGGTATCACCTAGCTTACCTGTAGACTGTCTCTTAGGTAATGACCTAGAGGCCTCAGGTTGGGCTGATGTAGAGTTTTATGCCCATGCAGCCATGCTGGGCATCCCTGAGGAATTGTTCCCTCTCATTTCAAGTGAAATGAAAAAGCAAAGGAGAGAAGGCCTGAAAACTCAGGATCCCTCTCCATCAACAGGTAAAAAGGGTATCACAGTATCCCCTAACCACCCTACCATTCAGGATACTATTCCTGTGGTGGGAGAAACCTCTCCTGGGGTGGCACCTGTTCCAAGGGAATCATCAGCTGGCAAAGCTGGACTCCCTGAGGTGGAAGTACCTCTCTGTGGGATAACTAACATTGGTGAGAAAAAGAGCACCATTTTAGTTAACATGGAGCATCCCTCCAACCCTCCCAGAGAAACTTTAGTGCAGAAACTCTGCACTGCCTCACAACACTTAGGACAGCATCCCTGCCCTAGTGTGGAGCTAATAGGACAGCATCCCTGCCCTGCTCCAACCCAAGAGAAACAGCATCCCTGTTCTCTCTTCCAGCCATATGGACAAAGTTTTTGCCCAGCTATGGCTTTTCTGAGACAGCATCCCTGTCTGGCATTTCCATCACTACAAATAGGTTCAGTGGACAATTCCCACTGCTCTAAACTAAAACTTACTGATAGAAACTCTGAAAATACATCTTCACATTGTTGCTTAGCTAAAAAACTTCAAACAGGGTGGTTTACATCCCCACAGGGAAGTAACCATATAGTGGATGATAAAGGGAGTAACCAGTCTATTGCAGAGCTACTCTCTACTTATCACCACTTAGACAATAAAGTCTCAACTGGCCAAGGTTAGCCTTATTGTCCTTTGTTTGGGGGGGGGTTGTGTGAGAAGGTAGCCTCTTTCTAGCCTTGTTACCCCCACTTTTGGCCTGTTTGTGAGTGTATGTCAGGGTGTTTGTCACTGTTTTCACTGTCTCACTGGGATCCTGATAGCCAGGCCTCAGTGCTCATAGTGAAAACACCATGTTTTCAGTATGGTTGTTATGTGTCACTGGGATCCTGCTAGTCAGGACCCCAGTGCTCATAGGTTTGTGGCCTATATGTATGTGTCACTGGGACCCTGTCACACAGGGCCCCAGTGCTCATAGGTGTGCATGTATATGTTCCCTGTGTGGTGCCTAACTGTCTCACTGAGGCTCTGCTAACCAGAACCTCAGTGGTTATGCTCTCTCATTACTTTTAAATTGTCACTAACAGGCTAGTGACCATTTTTACCAATTTACATTGGCTTACTGGAACACCCTTATAATTCCCTAGTATATGGTACTGAGGTACCCAGGGTATTGGGGTTCCAGGAGACCCCTATGGGCTGCAGCATTTCTTTTGCCACCCATAGGGAGCTCTGACAATTCTTACACAGGCCTGCCACTGCAGCCTGAGTGAAATAACGTCCACGTTATTTCACAGCCATTTTACACTGCACTTAAGTAACTTATAAGTCACCTATATGTCTAACCTTTACCTGGTAAAGGTTAGGTGCAAAGTTACTTAGTGTGAGGGCACCCTGGCACTAGCCAAGGTGCCCCCACATTGTTCAGAGCCAATTCCCTGAACTTTGTGAGTGCGGGGACACCATTACACGCGTGCACTACATATAGGTCACTACCTATATGTAGCTTCACCATGGTAACTCCGAATATGGCCATGTAACATGTCTATGATCATGGAATTGCCCCCTCTATACCATCCTGGCATAGTTGGCACAATCCCATGATCCCAGTGGTCTGTAGCACAGACCCTGGTACTGCCAAACTGCCCTTCCTGGGGTTTCACTGCAGCTGCTGCTGCTGCCAACCCCTCAGACAGGCAGCTGCCCTCCTGGGGTCCAGCCAGGCCTGGCCCAGGATGGCAGAACAAAGAACTTCCTCTGAGAGAGGGTGTGACACCCTCTCCCTTTGGAAAATGGTGTGAAGGCAGGGGAGGAGTAGCCTCCCCCAGCCTCTGGAAATGCTTTGTTGGGCACAGATGTGCCCAATTCTGCATAAGCCAGTCTACACCGGTTCAGGGACCCCTTAGCCCCTGCTCTGGCGCGAAACTGGACAAAGGAAAGGGGAGTGACCACTCCCCTGACCTGCACCTCCCCTGGGAGGTGTCCAGAGCTCCTCCAGTGTGCTCCAGACCTCTGCCATCTTGGAAACAGAGGTGCTGCTGGCACACTGGACTGCTCTGAGTGGCCAGTGCCACCAGGTGACGTCAGAGACTCCTGCTGATAGGCTCCTTCAGGTGTTAGTAGCCTTTCCTCTCTCCTAGGTAGCCAAACCCTCTTTTCTGGCTATTTAGGGTCTCTGTCTCTGGGGAAACTTTAGATAACGAATGCATGAGCTCAGCCGAGTTCCTCTGCATCTCCCTCTTCACCTTCTGATAAGGAATCGACCGCTGACCGCGCTGGAAGCCTGCAAACCTGCAACATAGTAGCAAAGACGACTACTGCAACTCTGTAACGCTGATCCTGCCGCCTTCTCGACTGTTTTCCTGCTTGTGCATGCTGTGGGGGTAGTCTGCCTCCTCTCTGCACCAGAAGCTCCGAAGAAATCTCCCGTGGGTCGACGGAATCTTCCCCCTGCAACCGCAGGCACCAAAAAGCTGCATCTCCGGTCCCTTGGGTCTCCTCTCAGCACGACGAGCGAGGTCCCTCGAATCCAGCGACACCATCCAAGTGACCCCCACAGTCCAGTGACTCTTCAGCCCAAGTTTGGTGGAGGTAAGTCCTTGCCTCACCTCGCTGGGCTGCATTGCTGGGAACCGCGACTTTGCAAGCTTCTCCGGCCCCTGTGCACTTCCGGCGGAAATCCTTCGTGCACAGCCAAGCCTGGGTCCACGGCACTCTAACCTGCATTGCACGACTTTCTAAGTTGGTCTCCGGCGACGTGGGACTCCTTTGTGCAACTTCGGCGAGCACCGTTTCACGCATCCTCGTAGTGCCTGTTTCTGGCACTTCTCCGGGTGCTACCTGCTTCAGTGAGGGCTCCTTGTCTTGCTCGACGTCCCCTCTCTCTGCAGGTCCAATTTGCGACCTCCTGGTCCCTCCTGGGCCCCAGTAGCGTCCAAAAACGCCAAACGCACGATTTGCGTGTAGCAAGGCTTGTTGGCGTCCATCCGGCGGGAAAACACTTCTGCACGACTCTCCAAGGCGTGGGGGATCCATCCTCCAAAGGGGAAGTCTCTAGCCCTTGTCGTTCCTGCAGTATTCACAGTTCTTCAGCCTAGTAAGAGCTTCTTTGCACCAACCGCTGGCATTTCTTGGGCATCTGCCCACCTCCGAGCTGCTTGTGACTTTTGGACTTGGTCCCCTTGTTCCGCAGGTACCTTCAGACAGGAATCCATCGTTGTTGCATTGCTGATTTGTGTTTTCCTTGCATTCTCCCTCTAACACGACTATTTTGTCCTTAGGGGAACTTTGGTGCACTTTGCACTCACTTTTCAGGGTCTTGGGGAGGGTTATTTTTCTAACTCTCACTATTTTCTAATAGTCCCAGCGACCCTCTACAAGGTCACATAGGTTTGGGGTCCATTCGTGGTTCACATTCCACTTTTGGAGTATATGGTTTGTGTTGCCCCTATCCCTATGTTTCCCCATTGCATCCTATTGTAACTATACATTGTTTGCACTGTTTTCTAAGACTATACTGCATATTTTTGCTATTGTGTATATATATCTTGTGTATATTTCCTATCCTCTCACTGAGGGTACACTCTAAGATACTTTGGCATATTGTCATAAAAATAAAGTACCTTTATTTTTAGTATAACTGTGTATTGTGTTTTCTTATGATATTGTGCATATGACACTAAGTGGTACTGTAGTAGCTTCACACGTCTCCTAGTTCAGCCTGAGCTGCTTTGCTAAGCTACCATTATCTATCAGCCTAAGCTGCTAGACACCCTATACACTAATAAGGGATAACTGGGCCTGGTGCAAGGTGCAAGTACCCCTTGGTACTCACTACAAGCCAGTCCAGCCTCCTACATTTGGGCACAGCACGTTTTTTATTTACAGATTGACCAATGCTGTCAGGCTAAATCCTAAGGTTGCTTGGTTGCCCTATAGGTCAGTCCGACTCTGCCTTTGTCATTCACATGCGTGTCTAACCTCCTATTTGCATTTGATTATTTTGCACAGATGTTTTGTCTAAAATGAGTTTAAAATTAAGAATACCTTCAAATGAAGGTAGCATGAGCACTGTGAATGGTAAAACAAAAACGTTAATTGGATGTAATGTAATATTCCAGTGTTGCAGCTGGAGAGATTTCGGATGAAAGAGCGCACATATTTGCGATTTGTTTACAGTCAGCAAAGCATCACTTTGTAGTTGATAGTCATTTCTGTTTTTCAGCTAACAGACAACTCTGTTTGTTATGCTTTAGTTTGTCTGTCCAATCCTATTTCTCGTCAATTTGAGATAGAGATAACTGAGGTCAGATCAATGTATTTAATGTCATGCATGTCAAAGGAGTGCTTGTGGGTCTGCGTATGCCATTACATTTTTATTTAATATGTAGAGACAAGCAACATGTGATAAATAGCAAGACATCTAATTAGTACAGTAGGAAAGCCTGTGAATAGTACCCGAGGAACCCACATGAAGGGATGGGGCTATTACTGTATGGAGGCCAGTGAATACTGCTTTACAAAGGCCTCTAAATGTTACTGCAGAACGTCTGCAGAAGAGCAGCTCTTACTTTTCCCACAGCCCTCGTTCCTGCTTTCAATACATCGGCTAAACACACTCATTGGTTTTGCCTTGCATAGCCATTAGTCTTAAAGTTAGCATTAGTTCTGAAGTCCTCTTTACTGAAGCTTTCCAAAGCAGAGAAGCTCGTGCATGCGCAGCCGTCACTCACCCCTGGTGCTGCTCCTTGCAGAGGAGATACGTGTCAGAATTACGCTGAACTCTTGTAGCACAGAATGATTTATCTAGGCATTATCTTGGGGGAAGAAGCCAGCAGATGTTCCTTCACTATTGGCGTTAGGGTTTTCAGTGTGGCCTCTGGATCCTGTGTGCCCCCGGCGATAAAAACAATCATGTGTGTTTTGTGTTTGTTGTATCACACAGTACGTGTTGGTTCTTGTGTGAATGTTTGTATTGCTTGCGTGTGTGCTTCATGTGTGTGTTGTATGTTTGTGTGTCTTGTGTGTGCATTGTGCTTTGCATGTGTGTTATATGTGTGCTGCGAGTGCTGAATGTGTATTTTATGTGTGTGATTTCAGTGGTTTGCTATACGAGGGTGCTGTGCTTGTTGTATTCCTTTCATGTGTTGTATGTTTGTGTGTTTGTTTACGTGTGAATGTTTTGGAGTCTTTCCACCCAAGTGCAGCGTTGATTTAATAAACATCACTCAAGGTATCAAAGTACTCCAACTAGATCTGAATCTCTTTCTAGCTATGTTTTTATTATCCCCCATGTAAAGAAAGTAAGTATGGGCAGCCTGATTTCATACTCGTCTCCGTCAGGACAAACATGACAGGAGTATCATGGCATGTACAGAACACGATTCTGAAAGACACGTCTCTTGGTAAACAAGCATTGCACTTCTGTTGCAACACATCTTGCACAGAAAGTGAAGAAACTCGGCAAATGAATCTGTTCGTGCCCCTGCGCTTCAAGCTGCTTCCATCCTCGCTCCCCGTGATTGTGTCCACAGTCTGCACTGAAAACAGAGCCACACATGGAGCCGACATGAGCTCCTTTCACTTGTATTTCCCACCTTTTAGATGGGACGAACAACAACTTTAAATAAACACGCATTTGGAATGCAATGGTTTAATGTTTGCTCGAGTTCGAGCTCTTTGGGTTGTAAATTTCTGACTGGACTTTTCTTGCCACACAGACTGAAAATAAGAGAAAATAAGTGAGGGCGAGCTGGTCCCTCTGCTGCTGCTTTATGTTTACAGAGGGAGCTGGTGGGGAGGAGGGACTGAACACACACCCACAGTGTAAGACGAACAGGCAAATAATAAGAAAACAAGCATTTGAAATTCAAGAAGAGAAAATGCGCGAGAGTAAGGAATTGAGTAAACAAAGTCACACATGACTGCAGATGAAAATAAGTAATAGACTAGAGCCCTGTAAACAGAAACAGCCTGGAGCCACTGAAACATCCACCGCTCTGGTCAAATGCTATTAGCCTTTAAAAAAGTAATCCCTAATCACATGCTACATAGGCACCAGTGGAAGGTTAGAAGTACTAGGGCCATGCTCCAGGGGAGTGTACAACTGTGGAAAAGGTGGGACAAGGAGCAAGGATTGACCACTAGCAAGCAAGGATTTTTTAAGGGCACTGAAACAAACCAGTGAAAAAGCAGAGACCCCCACAAAGAAGTATAGAAGTATATACTAAAGTATATACAAGAGGTCTTGAATGCTCGATCTAAAAATGTTAAAAAAGAGGGCCGGCGTCCCCCACTCTGAGGTCAAAAGCCATGTGTAGCAGTGGTTGGGCACTTGTGGCAGGTAAATCACAGCACCTCTGAGAAAGAAGCACTGCAGCCAACCCTTGCTGCATAAGGCCAATGGTTTTGCATAAGCATATCCTAAAGCAGTTATGCTTTAGCACCTCATTATGTGCCAAAAGAGCAGTGTTGATAACACCTATATATATTTTTTTAAACCCTTAGAAATTCGCTTAAATAAAAAACACACAATTAAATTACCGTTATGGTATGAACACATACGGTTTGTTATAATTTATGTTTAAAAATATCAGAATTTAGATAACCTGTAATCTGTACAGTACTATTTTAAAAGTTCTAGATCAATAAGTTCACAACAGATTGTTATTAAGAAAAAATATTATTAAAGATAACAACAAAATCATCACCCACATGATTAGAGAAATCCAAAAATTAATGTCTGCAACAGTATTATGGATAATGTCATCAGAGGTTAGAGCATTCTTGGGTCTCACTGGGTACTATAGGACGTTTGTCAAGGGATATGGCACCCTTGTCCCCTTGACTGAGTAGACTTCTAAGAAGCAGTCCAGAAATGTGATTTGGACAGAGGCATGAAAAACAGCATTTGACTCCCTGACGCAAGCCATGTGCACAACCCCTGTGCTCAAGGCCCTTGACTTCTCCAAGGAGTTTATTGTTCAGACTGATAACGCAGAGCATGCCATAGGGGCAGTTTTATCATAACTTAATGAAGAAGGCATGGACCAACCTGCAGCCTTCATTTCTAAGAGGTTACATCCCCGAGAACAGAGATGGAGAACTATTGAGAGAGAAGCTTTTGCTGTGGTTTGGGCCCTGAAGAAGTTGAGGTCATACCTGTTTTGCACTCACTTCCTGATTCAGAGTGATCACATGCCCCTCACATGGATGATGAAAATGAGGGGTGAAAATCCAAAACTGTTGAGATGGTCCATTTCCCTACAGGGCATGGACTTCAGGGTGGAGCAGAGAACTGGGGTAGACCACCGCCATGCGATTAGTCTATCTAGATTTTTCTGCCTAAATGATGAGAACTCCCTAGAGGTTGGTTAGCTCTCCCCACTGTCAGTTGTGGGAGACACGTGTTTCATCTGGCATCCTTAGGGTGGTCTTAACCCCGAACTTTTGGCTTTCACATCCAGTTTTTAGCTATATCTTTTTTTTTGGCCTTAGGACGGAGCACTTTAACACTGCTAGCCAGTGCTAAAGTGCATGTGTTTCTCCCGTAAACATGGTAACATTGGTGTATCCACACTTGTTATATTTAACTTACTTCACTGGTAAAGTGCACAGAGTCCTAAAGCCAGCAAAGATGAGGTCAGCAAAGGAGAAGGAGGAAGGAAAAAAGTTTGGTGGTGACCCTACAAAGAGGCCATTTTCAACATATGCCCCTTCCAGCTTAAAGCCAGGGTAGGCTAATCAATACTTTGATGGACTTCCCTGCTTAAGGCGATAGCACCTGGACAATGGCCCACTACTGTAGGGGCACTTGCCAGTTCTATGCATTTCTGAACCCAGTGAGGCTTCTCTGTCTATGCTCTCTGGGGCCACTTAACTGACCCATGGGGAACCCTTCTCCTCATCTGTGAACCCCACCGGTGAAGCTCCTAACTTTAATTTGCACACAGATGCCTCCCCGTAGGCAGACAGCACCACCATGGCCAACAAAGTGATGTGGCCCATTCCACTCCTTGGGACTGATGTCTGTCCCCAACCCAGGGTAAACTCTGTCCACAAAGATAGCAGCCAAAAGAGGTTACTGACAGCTGTCAGTGCCAGGAGCCAGGCCCCAGGCTATCCACTGCTAAGTGGAGACCTGGGGTGGGACCATTCGGTAAGCTTCTCCTCCTGCCTTGGGGCTGGCATGGCGTTCCCTATGGGCTACTGAGGCACTTCAGAATGGGGTGCAGTAGCCCCAGGAGTCTTGTACCCCTTCTCCACTCTACTTCCTACCAGTTCAGGGGTGGTATCCTGACACTGGTCAATCAATCCGGGGGGTGTACCCTGAGGCTCAACAGGGGTGAGTCTTCCCTCACCTTGCCCCTACCTCTGGGATTCCATACCCTCCTCTGAGGAGTGGTACTGCCAGATAACTGAAGTGTCAGGGCACCCTTTGGGGTCACCCCTCTCAGTTCTCCTGCCACCAGGGGTAACTCATTCCCCAGAATACAGTAAATGGGCATCTGGGGACTAACTATGACCCTCTTCTGGGTCACCTCGCACCCCACTCCAGGAATACCAGGGCCATAGAGCAGAAGAAATCGTCCCCATGGGCTGCAGTCACCCTACACACCTGGCCGGTGTACTTCTCTGGGGTTACTAGTCATGGTATGACTAGCCCAGGCGTCTTCAGAGCAGGGACTGGGACCCCATTCACTCCCACCTGGTGGAAGTGGTGACTCCCACCATCAGGGATCACCAGCTTACCCTCTGAAGATGAAGGCAAAATATTTTGGGGAAGATCACGCCAAGGATGTCAGATCTAACACCTATTACATTTAACCTTTGACCACGAAATACCTAGAAATACAATGCTTGAACTCTTTGAAATATTTAATAAAAACCCAATGTACTAGTGAAATCAGATTTTTTATATATATAGTAAGGGATATTTAATTTTAGAAAGTTACATTTTCCCTTACTAGAACTTCAGAAGGCTAATTTGTATTTACCTCCAGCTGTAGCCCCCTGAGCACACAAGCCCTTAATAAGGTGTGAAAACTGCTCTATGAAGAGAGCCACAGAGCTAGGTGCAGGGAGATCTTTTTGTTCCTTTGGTGGTAATCCCATTTTGGCAGTGCCCAGGAACCCAATAAACTTCAAAGCGCCTCCCCTGTAACAGGCAGCTCTCAAATGGCCATTGGAAGGGTTCCTTCTTTTGCTCCCTCAGTCAGACAGCCACCACTCTTAGTGCGGAGGAAGCTATCCTCAGAACTGGCTTAAAATGACTACAGAGGAGGGGTGCTCATTTCCTTGGCCGCGAGTCTGGGGTGGGCACAAAGGCTCTGCACAAGGACAGAAGGATATCACCATCTTGGATTTATGTAGTGAGGCTCATTACGGGATTGTCTGCTGTAATGCAGACAGGTAATGAAAGGTTGTATAAATGAGTAGGATAACCCCTGGCAAATTTTATCCATTGATTAGGATCAAGCCTTGAATCACCCCCACCCACAAACTGGTGCCTGGTATAAATTTGGAACCATCAGTAATCTCCTCACAATATTACTGGACCTTAGAAAGACGTAACCTGCTGTCTGAGACCTGAGACCTGAGACTCGCTCTCTCTTGTGCACGGGACAAAAATATGGACTGCAGGGTCCAAAAGGTCGGCCTCCTGCTCAAGCTACAAGGACATAACAAGCTACATGAGTCCTTACCTGAAGATTTCCAATTGACCCTTTGCAACTGAACCTGCTGTGGCCTCTACTATTGGGGTCTGGTGAGCCCTGACCCCTAAGTACTGTTCATGAAGTCTTTTAACCCTTCACTGGGCAGACTTCTTATCTCCCCCTAAAAACCTGGAACTCAGATACTTTTCAACATCAAAGGCCTCTGGAGGTCCAAAAAAACCTGCCAGGCTAATCTAACCAAGGTGCATTGGCACTAGACTGAATATTCAGGGTTTCTCTGCTCGGATCTCTTGTATGATAGCAAATCAGCAAATCCTCATCAGTGGGACCTCGTGCACACAGTGTCCTCCTCATGGAACCTTCTTTGGTACAGCCTGCAACCCTGCCCAAATGGAGAAATCCAATCACCCAAAAAGTGGCTACATCTGAACAAAGAAATTGTGATTGGGTAAAAGGCCAAAAGCATTCAACCGTCAAGGGACCTTTTTTGGGCATAAAAGTCCAATTTCTGCCCCTCAAACTTTTCCACCAAAAACCAACGGCTTCACTAGGACCTCATTTAAAAGCTATCCAAATTCAGTGAACCCTCCTTGGCTACAGCCTGCTATCTTACCCCTTTGAAGATTTTGGACATCCATTTTTCAGACTTACGAGTTTGGGGGAGGGGAAGACCCATCCGCCGAACCTCCACTTCACTTCATCAGTCATCAGCAGCCTGGTGCCCTCAGACCTCTCGAAGTGTGTTTTGAGGCGATTGATATGAAGCACCCTGTTGGGTTGCCTAGGGATCCTAAGGTCCACCACATAGGTGGCATTACCCATCTTTTCAATCACTTCATAGGACCAGCAGTCCTGAAGAGCCCCAGGCTCCACAAGTTCCATCACCCACACTTTCTGCTCAGGTAGTAATTCCACAGTGGTAGAATTTTAGTCATACCATTCTTCCATCACAGCCTGTCTGGCTTCTAAGTTGTCAGAAGCTTTCTTCCACAACTTAGCCATGTGGCTTTGGAAGGCTATCATGTAGCTTACTACATTCTGGGGGACTTTCTTGGGAGCTTACTCTCAGCTCTCCTTCACTAAACCAAGAGGTCCTCTGACAGGGTGCCCAAACAGAAGCTCAAGCAGCTGAAGTCCACTCCCATCTGCGGTATCTCCCTGTAGGCACAGAACAAGCAGGGCAAGTTGATATCCCACTTTTTGCTCATGCCCTCAGGCAGACTTCTTGTCATGACTTTCAGGATCTTGTAGAACCTTTCAACAAGCCCATTGGTTTGGGGGTGGTAAACGCTGGGGAACTTGTAAGATACTCCATACTATTTCCACATGGCCTCCATGTATGCAGACATGAAGTTGGTGCCCCTGTCAGACACCACTTCCTTGGTGAAACCCACCCAGGTAAAAAGCCCCATCAGGGCCCTCGCCACTACAGGTGCAGTGGTGGTCCTCAGAGGGATGGCCTCTGGGTACTGCGTGGCATGACCTAGAAAAACCAGGATGAACCTGTGACCAGAAGTAGTCTGGGGATCTATAGGCCCAACAATGTTGATCCCCGCCCTTTCAAAAGGGGTGCTAATGACAGGTAGCTATTCCAGGAGAGCCTTTAGCTTTTTCTCTGTTTTCCCACTAGCCTGGCAGGTCAAACAGGTCCTGCTTAACATGTCTACGGAAGTCCTGATCTTAGGCTAAGAAAAGGGAGAAAAGTCTTGCACAGGTCCTGTCTTGACCCAAGTGTCCAGCCAGGGAAATCTTGTGAGCCAACTCCATTAGGAAGGCCCTGTAACATTGGGGGACCATCAGGGCCTTTGCTGTCCCATTCGAAGGAGCCTTAGGCTCACTGTAAACAAGGTCGTCCTCCAATTAAATGTGATAGCTCCCAGAGACATCCCCTATTGCTTGGGCTTTGGCCTGTCACCTTATGCCCTCAAGGGGTGGGTACTCCCTTTGTGCCCTACAGAACTCCTCCTTGGTGTATCTCCGTTTCACATGCCAATCAGCAGGTGTAGGTAGCTCACCAAGGGGATCAGTACCCTACTCATTGTACTCAGGGTCAGCCCCTGCAGGTTCTCCATCCATCTCACTGTGGGTACACTCAGGGGCCGGTTTACCACTGCATCTGCCTTTCCCCTTTTTAGCAGCTGACTAGGACATTGTTCCAGGCTCCAGCCCTTCTTGACTACCCTGCTGAGCAGCCATGGACCTTGTTGTTGCACAGATCCAATCAGGCAACCCTAACATCTCCACATGAGCCTTGAGTTCCACTTCTTTCCAAATAGAATATGACTCAAGGTCATTACCTAACAAACAGTCTGCAGACATGGCAAGGGTCACAGCAACCTTCAGAAGTCCTGTAACCCAGACCCACTCAAATGGAATAAGGGCCACTGGATAGTGACCTTCCCTGTTGTCACCCACCACAGTTTGATGAAATATATTGGGAATTACCTGCTCTGGGGACACCAGGTAACTTCTAAACATAGCCATATTGGCACCTGTGTCCCTCATAGCCTCAACACCATGCCCATTGATGGTGACCTATTGCCTATACTTGGTTGTATTTGATGGCCCATGGATCTTGGGAATTTTCTCACTGTCACCCAGGGACACTAGGGTAACCCCACTAACCACCCCCATTACCTGGCACAAACTCTGTCCCAAGCACTATGCTAACCCCCCTTGGTTCTTTCCTCTAGTGGGAAAGTGTGCTCTTTTTAGACACTTGGGCCCATATTTATACCTTTTTGGCGCTGCTTTTGCGTCAAAAAATGACGCAAATGCGGTGCTAAAAAAGTATAAATATGGGCTTTGGGATCCCCCTTGTAGTGTCCATACTTGCAGCACTCATAGCACTTGGGTGTTTTGGGTGGTTGACTTTTATCATGGTTGTTTTGTTTCTGGTGGCCAGATCCGCAGTGTGAACCAGATCCTTTCCCCTGTGTGTTGTTTTTGGAGACCTTTAGATAACTCCTTCTTTCTACCTCCCTCCTATTTCTTCTGTTCAGAACCCTGATCACCCTTTTGAGAGTCCTCCCCGGATTCCTTTGTGGACACTCTGGTGCTGACCCAAGTGTCCAAATCCTCAGCAAGCTTCCTGAAGTCAGTCAACTTAGGATCCACCAGGTGTTGGTGCAGCTCTGGAAAACAATATTCAAGCATGTGCTCCTACAAAAACAAGCTGTATATCCCTTAAAAATCATTAACCTTGCTGTCCCTCACCCAGCCCTTTAGTGCCTCACCAGGATATTACAGAAACTCTACCCATGTGTGTGTGTTGAATTTGCAACTAGACCTGTACGATTGCTTGTACTTTTTGGGTGCCAAACCAAACTTCCCGACAAAAATTACCTTCATGGGAGGGTAGTTCACCTGGTCCTCCACCTCTAATGTAAGGAGTGTGTTAATCCTTAATGGGTGTGTGTACCACCAAAGACTACCACCCCAGGACTCCTCTGGGACCTGTGGAGTTTCAAAGCCACTTCATAGGCTCCCAACCATCTATCTGACACTGGACACCACACCATTTGGGATATGGACTTTGGACTCACTTGAAGCCACTGTTTCTATTGCTGGACCCTACTTCCAGGGCTTTTAAGTCCAGCTATTTCAAACTGAGTTCATGGGTCAATTTATTCTCCTCAAGAGCCTGCTTCCTTTCCTCACGAGCCTCCTCAAATTTAGCAAGTTCCAACCTGAGCTTTCTTTCCTCCTTCCTGTAAGCCAGTTCCTTTGGTGACAGGCTCCTGGAAGAGATACTGCTCCCTGGACTGGGAACCAATCCTGCTCCTGTCAAGTTGCTGGCCTTTTCCACAGGTGTTTCTAAATCCACATTGGAATCCGGCATTAGGTCATCGTCCTCCTAGGAATTCCCTGCTCCTCCTCTGGGATGTCACACGCTGAAACCTGGGCCTCCAACCAGGCACTCAAAGCCTTCTGTAGTTACACCATCTGGGTAAAACCTCTTGTAGACACTTGAAAGTCCATGCAGAATCCCTTTAGTGGTTGCAAAGTGTAAGACTCTAACCTGGCCAACTCAAATTCCATTACTGCATGTGCTGCTTCTCCAGATTGAGACATAATTTAGAAGAAAAATCAAAAAGGCCAATCAGGAAGAAGTGAAAATTAAATGGTACGACACACAAAAAAATGTGTCAATGAGGAGGAATAGGCATGAATTTGTCTGAGTGTTGAGTTGTAGTGAACACTGAATTACTATATGGTTTTGCACAAACATAAGTCCTTTCTCATCACTGATCACCAATACAAGAATTTGGGTCTCTAATTGGCAGAGATTTTTCACCCTGTCCAAGTAGAGATTACAATCCTAGTCAGGGTAAGTAAATTACACTCCCTAAATTAACCTGTGGTCACCCTTTGGTAGCTTGGGACAGAGCAGTCAGGGCAAACTTAAGAGGCAATGTGTAAAGTATTTGTGCAACACGCTTAAAGTACAGTAACTCAATGAAAACACTACAAAAAGCCTACACACTGTTTTAGGAAAATAGATTGTATTTATTTGATTTAAACAACAAAATCCAACAAATAGATCACAAGTTATTCACTTTTGAATTCATCAAATCAGTGCTTTAAAAAATCAACTGGACTTGTATTAAAGATTTTACAGAAATGTTTTAAAACTTACACAGTGACTGGTGGACGCATCAAAGAGGTTCTCTACTGTCTTGAAAGAGACCAGAATGTCACTCTTCTTCCATACCAACTTCTCAGGATGTCTTGGGCAGGCAAGGGACCACGCCGACCTGGTAGGCACATGACCTGTCTTAGAAGGATAGCCAGGGTCAGCTGATTGTGTGGCAACTCCATTCCTGGCCGGAGAGGAGGCACACAGCTGTGAGGTCCTGCAACGGCTGGAAAGAGAGCACCCTAGTCAGTGGTGCCTCAAGTGAGAAGTGCAGGTATTCAGATGCTTGGCCGCAGAGAGGCACTCCTCCTTGAGTGCCCATGGGAAAATGGGAGGTTCACATTGGCTGCGCCGTGCGGGTCTACGATGAAACACCACACTCGGTGGGGGAATCCTCAAGGACAGCTCACTTTAGCAGAGTGGTACTGGGGTTACGATGGAGTACAGCACTTGCCGGGGAAATCCCGAAGGAAAGCTCCCTTTTGCAGAGCAGTGAGAGAGTGAGATTCAGGCCGCTCACAAGGTCTAGGATGTCCCAGAGTCCTCGGGAAAAAACAAAGGGCAAGCCTGCAAGCCTTTGGAGTCACTCTGGTTGTAGTACTTAGTTCCTGCAGTAGGGCAGAGATCATCAGGCAGCAGAGCAGCTCAATCAGGCAGAGCAGCAGTCCCTTGGAACAGTCAATCCCATCAAGACGTCAATGTTTCAGCACAGAAGCCTTTACTCCAGCGTAGTCTTTTCCAGGTCCAGTAGTGTACTACTGCAGGGAGTCAGGAACCCAGTACTTATACTCAAAAGTGTCTTTAATGTGGAGGTTGATTTCAAAGGATCTCTCTGAAGTAGTCATGTGCACCTTTCAACCCAGCCTTGGCTCTGGACTAGAAGTGAGGGGTGTTCAGCACTCTTTGTGGGCTCAGGTCACTACCCTTTGAAATGTAAGTGTGAGCCCTTCCCAACCATCATTGTACCAATCGATGCAGATGCAGTTCAGTATCCTGTGTTGTGGGTGTCTGAAGGGAATCCACAAATGTAGTTGTTGCTCAGTCCAGGCCAGAAATGTATTGGAGACAGGTTGTCAGGCAGACAAGGTAGTGAAATGCCCACTTTCTTAAAGTGGTATTTCTAAAATATTAATAATAAATCTGACTTTCCCAGTAAAGACGATGTATTTATTATCATTGCAGCTACTTCTTACTGATCAGGAATTACAGCTTTAAAGTGTTTTAAGGAATTCCCAATGCTGGCCCATAAGAGGAGCAGGCCTCACAGTAATGAAAAGCAACTTCGGGAGTTTTTCATTACCAGGACAAGTGAATCTCAAAAGTACCTGTCCAGCCTTTGATTAAATGGCACCCTGATCTATAGGCTTCCTAGGGCTATCTTAGGGTGACTTATATGTACGAAAAAGAGGGTTTAAGGCTTGACAGCAGGTTTTAGATACCGAGTTGAAGTGGCTGTGAAGCAGTACACAAAGGCTCTACAGTGGCAGCCCTGAGGCATGTTTATAGGGCTACATAAGTGGATGGCACAATTAGTGTTGCAGCCCCACTAGCAGCATTTAACATACAGGGCCTGGCTATATTGTATACCACTTTACAAGGGACTTACAAGTAAGTTAACTATGCTTATTGTGGGTGTACCAATGTTACCATGTTTAGAAAGAAGCACATACACTTTACCTCTAGTTAGCAATGGCAAAGTCCTCAGAGCTCTAAGGACCACAAAAAGATATAGCTAAAAACAGGAGGTTAAAGGTAAAAGGTCTAGGGTAAGACCACCCTAAGGATACCAGGTCTAACACTATCCCACAATGCACTTTACTTCGTAAATCCAACATGACAGAAATGTTCTTCCACTGGTCAGAATGTCCTATGCCCACCCAGAATTGTAGTTATGGTAATAGGTAATCCTACCATGTGCTCACTACAAACCAATTCTGGTTCAGGTGCCCTGCCCCCGACTGTGTTTGGAGCCAAGGTGGCTGGGAAGATAAAAGGACTAGACTTAGCTGTGAGCTACATCTGCCAATGACAGGGTAAGTTCTCTTTGAATCTCAGGAAGGGGCTAGCACAGCCCCTTAGTCTCTCCTGCTCAAGGAAGAAATGCATCTCTCCACACCTAAGCCTTTTGTTCATTGTCTGGGAGCAATACACATAATACCGCAAGAGAACCAGTAATAGTTAGGTGACACTGGGCACTGGCAGAAGGGTATTTTGGCTTAGGCAGATAAATGACAACTTCCTAAAAGTGCCATTTCAAAAGCAGTACTATAAAATCTGGCTTGCACCATAAGTTGGATTTTAAATTACTATACAAATAAGTCCTTGAATCATGGCTCTATCTGCTCCAAAACTGAATTTAATTATTACAAATCATGATGTTACCCAGTTTTTTCCTAAGGGACGTCTAGCCCCTCCACAGTGCAAAATGACTTTAGAGGTATTTCAAAGTAAGGACATGTTAAACGTTAATGCCCGCATTGTGACATTGGCGGTAAGTACCGCTTACCGTCATGCCGACTGCCGCCAACATACCGCTGCCGCAGTGGATTATCACTACCCATATTATGACACACACATAGCAATCCGTCAATATACAGCCACACATGCAAGCCAGCCAGGCCAAAGGCCAGTGATAAACTGGCGGTATCCAAACCCACACCGTTATGCCAACAGAATTAAGCCCACAACATTATCATCCACGAATCACCGCAGCGGACATTCAATGGCGGTAAACCATTGTCGCTACATACCGCCGCACTCAAAATACACACACACATACAAAACAACACTACATTGGACAATTCAAATAACACACACCAGACACCCATACACACACCACACCCACACACCCACACCACTATAAAACACACACACACATTACACACAACCGTTTACAACTAAAAACAAGTGCCACAAGAGAGATAGCAAGACCACAGACAAGATCACTGCCACACACCATCATAACCTATACACCAGCCACGTACCTTACATCACACACCCCAACACATCAGTCCACACACCCTCACCCACACCACTCACACTAAAACCATGGCACCACAATGACACCCCAGGTTCTCAGAGGAGAAGCTAAGGGTCATGGTGGAGGAAATCACCCGGGTAGAACCACAACTATTCGGATCACAGATGCAGCAGACATCCATTGATAGGAAGATGGACCTATGGTAGAGAATCGTGGACAGGGTCAACTCCATTGGACAGCACCCCAGAATGAGGGATGACATCAGAAAGAGGTGGAATGCCCTACGGGGGAAGGTGCGTTCTGTGGCAGCAAGACACTAAATAGCTGTACAAAGCCACTTCCCCCACAACTAACAACATGGGATGAACAAGTCTTGGCAATCATGAATCCTGAGGGCCTGGCAGGAGTAGGAGGGGGACTGGACTCTGGTAAGTCAACTCTTCACTACTTTGACCCCCCCTACCTGCATGCCATCACATAACCCCACCCTTACCCTCCCTCCCATCACTCCACCACCTCCCACACCCCACCATAACAACCCACTCATCCCAATACCAAGCCCTGCATGTGACACCAATCCATGGACACCACTCACAGACCTGCGTGGACACCTATCATCAAAGCATGGACACTGGAGGGAAACAGCAAGCCCACCAAATAACTACTCACACAAGGCAAAGCTGCCAGGACAATAACAACCATAGAGGGCAACATACTTGTGCACAAGATGTCACACGCAGAAACAATAACACTGCATTTACATCCCCACAGGTCCCCCAGCCAACGTCACTAGAGTGAAGCTGCCAGCAACATCCAGCCCCCCCCCCCAGAAGAGGCCTACAGTGATGACAGCAGCTCTGGACGCCTGGATCTGGATCTCCATGCTGGCCCATCAGGGATCTCCGAACAGTCGGTAAACCTGGCACAATCCCATATCACCACAGAGTCTCCACCCTCAGGACACACCTGCACAGTACTCACCCAGCAGGCCCACACCTCTGTCCCCAGGACACGTCAATCAGCAGTGTGTCCACAAATACAGGGACCCCAGGCCACCTCACAAACACAGGACGATCAGGGACCTGGGGTCAGTGGCAGTGGGCACACGGTTCAGGGGACAGAGGCACAGAAACAGGGAAGCTGGGAGGACTGCTGTGCGACAGGGAGAGGACAGGCCCAGGGAACTGACTCTCCAGAAGGCATTCACCAAGATCCTGGGAGCACACCACCATTCCCAGAAGACGATGGGCCAGATACTGGACAAGATGCTGGAGAACCAGAGGCTGCAGGAGGGACAGTACCTGGGATTCAGGGAGGACTTGAAGGACATCAACACCACCCTGGTCACCATTGCAAGGGTGCTGGCTAACACGATGAGGGAGGCAGTGGCACAACAGCAGGCCCCTACCACTAGCCACACCAATGAACAGCCCTCCACCTCCGCTGCCGCTCGTGGACAGGAGGCTCCGCCACAGGACCAACAGACCACCAGCACCCCTCCCCCTGCAGAAGGAGAACCACTCCGCAAAGGTCCCTGAGATCCAGGCAGAAGCCAGAAACTATTGCCAAGACCCCCGCCATGAAATAAGACTCTCCTGATTGTCACCCTTGTGTCCCACTCTGTCACCCTGTCAACCTTGAACTGCCATTGCTCCCCTTACTATGTCCCCTTAGACAATGTGATACAAATAGACTGGACTCTATCCTAGACTTTCCTCCATCATCACCCCAGCCCATTGCACCCCCCCTCTACTTATTAGCACTGAAATAAACACCATTTGATGCAACTATGGAGTCTGTCAAATGAATCAACTATGTATTTGTTTAACAAGCTTTAAACACTGCAATACTACTGTACAGTAATGTACACATAGGAATGACCTGTAGTTGGCTGTAGTCAACACACCAGGAGCGATAGTGGGGCACAAATATCTGCAAATAGAGATGCCAAAGGGTACAGTAAGTGGCCATAGAGGTGGGAAAATCAGTCTGCCAGTGACAATGTCAAACACAAAACTGTCAATGAAAAGTGAAGTTACAGTGTCTTACCTGTGTGTCATTTGAAGTATTGTCATAATATTGCTCTTCTGTTGCCCTCATCCTCTGCCTCCTCATCTTCACTGTCCACAGGGTCCACTTCTACCACACGCCCATCTCCAGCCTCATTCTCCTGCAGAAAAGGCACCTGGCGACTTAAGGCAAAGTTGTACAACATACAGCATGCCACAATGATCTGGCATGCCTTCTTGGGTGAGTAGTACAGGGATCCACCTGTCACATGGAGGCAATGAAACCTGCCCTTCAGGAGGCCGAATGTCCTCTCTCTGATTCTTCTTGTTCGCCCATGTGCCTCATTGTAATGTTCCTCTGCCCTTGTCCTGATATTCCTCACAGGAGTCAGTAGCCATGAGAGGTTGGGGTAACCAGAGTCACCTGCAAATATCGAGGGTCAACTGTTAGCCACACACTAACCCTTAGGCCCACACCATACCCATACCCCAACATCCACTAGGGGGGAACCAGGGCTTACCTATTAGCCACACCCAGTGCCTCTGGAGTTGAGCCATCACATATGGGATGCTGCTATTCCTCAGTATAAAGGCATCATGCACAGACTGAGGATACTTTGCATTGACATGGAAGATGTACTGGTCTGCCAGGCACACTATCTGCACATTCATGTAGTGAAAGCTTTTTCGATTTCTGAACACCTGTTCATTTCTCTGGGGGCGGGGGCAAATGCAATATGTGTACCATCAATAGCCCCAATAATGTTGGGCATATGTCCCATTAGCATGGAAATCAGCTTTCACTGTGGCCAAATCCTCCACCTGGTGGAAAATGATATAGCTGGGCATGTGTTTAATCAGGGCAGACAACACTCTGGTCAGCACTATTGAGAACATTGGCTGAGACATTCCTGCTGCCAAGCCCACTGTCACTTGGAAGGAGCCAGTTGGCAGGAAATGGAGCACAGATATGACTTGCACAAGAGTGGGGATCCCGGTGGGGTGACCAATAGCAGATATCAGGTCAGGCTCCAATTGGGCACACAACTCTGTGATTCTGGCCCTGTCCAGTCTATAGGTGAGGATAATATGCCTGTCCATCATTGCTGCCACGTCCACCAGGGGCCTGTGCACAGCGGGATGTCTCCATCTCCTATTAATCTGCAGCGGTTGCAATCTAGGTGGCAAAACGGTGAGCAGCTGGTCAGTAGTAAATATTTCCAAACACTACACTGCATTGCATGTTGTGACTGTAACAGTATATTGTTGGATAGGCCCAAATGGTGCCTATGTGTACTGTGATGCAGTTAGGTGCCATGGCCTGCAAACCCCCCCCCAAAATGGTGTCTGCCTGTCTAGTATGGAGATACAGGTGGAAATGAGGTAATTCCGCTGACGTTGTGCGCCGTTGCTGTAGGCGGTCGAGAACCGCTGTGCAACTCCTCATTTGGATACCATTGGGCCCTATGGGTTACAGTGGCCAAAGGTGATGTACGCTGGCGGTAACGGTACGCACCACCGTGACCATCATTTTCTATCTGTTCACTCACTTGCTACCTGACCTTCAACAGGAGTGGACCTACACTGCAAGTACTGCTGTGACCTGTGTCTGGAACCAACTATGGCTTGTGTCACTGGGGAAAGGGCCCCTGCCTTTACCACTGCGGAGTTGGAGAGACTGGTGGATGGGGTCCTACCCCAGTACCGAATGCTGTATGGGCCTAGAAACCAACAGGTGAGCACACTGTGAGCACATGCATGGGGCATGATTGCATGGAGTGCTGTGTGTGAGGGCCTCGTGTGGGGGGTGATCAGTATAGGAAAAGGTGCGGAAGACATTGTGACGCGAAGGGTTAATTAGTTTGAGCAGTGTAGATGAGTGTAATGCCTGTTGAAACCCCCCCCCCCAAACATCGTGGAATAGTTCATGATATTATTTTCAAGCTTGTTGGTGTAGAAGACTCCGTCTCAACCTTGAGAACGAGAGTACAGGGAGAAGATGGAATGAAAACAAAGGCTGGAGAAGGGCAGAGCAGCCAAGTACTGATAACATAGCTAGAAAATGCCAGAATGAGATAGAATCCAAGCTTCGAGTTATTTAAGCACTGAAGTGTGGGTGAGGGATTTGAAGCTCGCAGATGGAGTTGTGAAAGCTCCCATGGCCCAGTGTTGCCTCCCTGTTTGCTGACCGTGAGGCTTGAGGGGGAGAGAGGTCCAAGCAGGCGGTAGAGGGCTTCCCAGCATTTCGTGGACTAAGTTAAGTTCCAAACAGGGATGAAAGGCCTTTGTTTCTCTGCTCTATTATTATGACTGATTATTTATGCTTGCACTGTGTTTATAACCTGAAGTATTCAGCTTGTTTATATTTTGCTTTCTAAACCTTGTAGTGTGAACCTGCTATAATAACTGAAACATGCATTTTGGTGTGCAGTAAATCAAAGCTTATCTGAAGTATTCAGTTTGTTTATATTTTGCCTCCTGAACATCGTAGTGAGAGCCTGCTGCAGTAATTGAAACATGCATTTTGGTGTGCAGTAAATCAAAGCTTATCTGAAGTATTCAACTCATTTATATTCTGCTTCCTGAATATCGTAGTGTGATGCATTTTGGTATACAGTTAATCAAAACTTATATCTGTCAATGAACTCTTTGCTCATATATATATGCATAGATGCTCCTTGTAGTGTACTTACATATAAATAGATGCTTTTCATTGCTATTCTTATTCTATAATTGTTAATGTGCTAAAAGCCTACATTTACCTGCAATTCTAGTAAAGCTAAATTGTATTTATAATTGCCGTGTGGTCCTTCATTGAGCGTCCTTATTGACTTATACCGAACAGGTGTCAACCAGTCACCTGGATAAGAGAGGGGGCATTGGTGGAAGGGCACTGGGCAGTGTACCGTATGTATGGTGGGCCATGTTTGTGCATAAGGGGATGTGAGGGCTATGGTGGGCCATGAGTGTAACAGGCTGGACGGTCTGACTGATACCTTTTCCTATGTGTATTTCTCTGCAGGTCAGTGCCCATCAAAAAAAGGGTATATGGCGTGCCATCGCCAAGGACGTGCGGATCCTGGGGGTCTATGGCAGGCAGAGCACCCCCTGTCGGAAACGGTGGGAGGACCTGAGACGCTGGGCATGGATGACCACAAAGGCCCAGCTGGGGATGGCCTCCCAAAGAGGAAGGGGTTCCTGTCAAACCCTGACCCCCTCGGATGGCCCGCATACTGGTGGTGGCCTATCCGGAGCTGGACGGGTGCTTGGGGGCATCACAGCAGCCACAAGGGGGTGAGTAGAGTGCCGCAATCGGGGTGGGGGAGGTGGGCCTGTGGGTGCCCCTAGGCCAGGCCGGACATTGCAGGTTAGGTCCCATGTTGGGCAGGGTCTGATGTAAACCTCCTCCAATCAAACTAGTAGGCATCCACTACTGGGCAGCGGTCTGTGGGTCTCAGGTATGCTACAATTGGCGTTAGGTATCCCTGTCCATGGGCTGGTGGCTAGCATTGTGACTGGTAGGTCATTGCCTAGTGCGTAGGGCTGTTCCCTGTGTGTGTGTGTCATGTACGCCATTGTGGTGTTGTTGCCACCATTGACCAAGTGTATCCTTTGTCTCCCCCCTTTTTGTTTTGTCACCCTGTCCTTATGGGCATTAGCATCATCTGGTGGAGGAGCAGAGGCACCAGCGACGGGGAGAGCTGCATCCCACTGGGCCCAGGAGACCGAATCCACTGACTGTGAGGGCACCAGTGGGACGGAGTTCGAGGGGAGCACCACTGCGGGGACTGGAGTGGACAGTTCTGACAGTGATACATCCTCTGATGGAAGCTCCCTGGTGGTGACGGACACCTCTATGCCCACCCCAACTACAGGTACAGCCGCCACCCCGTACCACCACCCCCCTCCCAGCAGCCCCTCAGCATGTTTACCTTGTCCCCTCTCCCAGGATGGAGGGCATCTCCTTCACCCCATGCACCTCAGGCCCTGCCCCAGTTAGCCCTGCTGCCCTCAGTGAGGAGTCTATTGACCTCCTGCAATCCATCTCTGTTGGGTAGTTAACCATTGTGAATGCTATCCAGGGGCTGGCAGCCCATTTGAAACAAACAAATGCATTCCTGGAGGGCATTCACTCTGGCATGTCGGCCCAACAGAGATCAATCCAGGTTCTGACCTCCTTCCTGATGGCAGCCATTGTCCCTGTTTCTAGCCTCCCTCCTACAACTTCCTCCACCCAATCCCATTCCCCTCAACCCTAACTTATCCCAAGCACACAGGCAGACCAGCATGCACATAGGACAACACACAGAAGTGGTTCAGGCAAACACAAACACCACACATCATCCCACAGGCACTCACAAACACCATCCAGATGCAGACATACCAACATCCACTGCCTCCACTGTGTCCCCCTCCTCCTTGCCATCCACCTCCCTCCCAGCAGTGTCTACACTCACACCTGCATGCACTACATCCTCATCCACTACCTCAATCACCAGCACACCTATCAGTACATACCCCTCACTGGCAGTCACCCCCCCTCATCCATGCAACTGTCCCTGTGTCTTCTCCCACTGTGTCTGTGCCCCCTCCTCCCAAAGTACACAAACGCAAGCACTCAGACACCCAACAGCCATCCACCTCACAACAGCACCCAGCCCATGCACCTGCACCAAAAATCAGCAGACAGACTCCTCCTACAACCACTTCCTCTTCCTCCACTCCCAAACCTTCACCCTCTTCCTACCCCAATGTCCCTAAGAAGCTTTTCCTCTCCACCCTTGACCTCTTCCCTGCCACTCCCCCCATCCTTCCCGTCGGGCCAGGGTGGTCAGAACCCAGGCGAGCACCTCAGCCACCCAGTCCACGGGCACAGTAGTGTCCACAGTTATTGCAGGTGGGAGAGGATCCCGGGCACCAGGCAGCCACACAGAAAGGGTGCCTGCACCAGCAGCATCTAGGAAGGGCAAGAAGGCACCCCCAGCTGCTACAGGGAAGGGCAAGGTGCAATCCCCGGCTGCTGACAGTAAGGGCAAGGGGTCTGCACCAGGGACTCATACGGAACCCCCACCACCAACCATGGTGGTTCAGCCGTCCAAGGCTGCAAGGGAAGGGCTAGAGCCTCCCCCCACCACTGCCAGCACAACCACCAGCACTGCCACCAGCACCACTGTCAGCAGCAGCAGCCCCACTGGGCAGCCCTCCGAGGCTGCAAGGGATGGGGTGGAGCCTACCCCCACCACTGCCAGCACCGACACCAGCACCGCCACTGCCACCACTTAGCAGCCATCACTGCCGAGGGACAGTGTGTAGTCCTGCATCCATGAGCTGTTGTGCGACCTGGCCCCTGCAAATCTTGTGGGTATGACACCCAGGTGAGAGTCTGTGACCTTGCACTCCCCAAGATCTGCATCACAGGACACAATGCCTCCTCCAGACCAGTGGAAGAAGCCATCCACTCACCCCATCCTTCCCAATATATAGCACACTGGGCACAATGCCCTCTCCAGAACCAGTGGAAGAAGCCATCCATTCATCCCATCCTTCCCAGGATGAAGCACACTGGGCACAATGCCCCCTCCAGGACCAGTGGAAGAAGCCATCCACTCACCCCAACCTTCCCAGGATGAAGCACACTGGGCACAATGCCCCCTCCAGAACCAGTGGAAGAAGCCATCCACTAGAGAGACTGTGGCCTTACACTCTCCAAGACCAAGCAGTGGGCAACCACCCACTTGAGAGACTGTGGTCTTGCCCTCCCCAGGACCAAGCAGTGGGCAAACCACCCACTTGAGAGACTGTGGCCTTGCACTCCCCAGGACCAAGCAATGGGCAAATCACTCACTAGAGAGACTGTGGCCTTGCACTCCCCAGGACCAAGCAGGGGGCAAACCACCCACTTGAGAGACTGTGGCCTTGCACTCCCCAGGACCAAGCAGAGGTAAAACCACCGACTTGAGAGACTGTGGCCTTGCACTGCCCAGGACATCGCATAGGTCATGTAGCCCCCTGCAGGACCAGTGGTATTGTACCATCTTCTAGTTGAGGTGTTCCCCATTCCCTGTCCCCTGAGGTGCCTGTGTATTTTCGACCTGATGCCCCTGCAGTGTTCTCTACGTGTTGTTGCAGGAGTGAGGTGGGGCCTTGGCCTATGTGTTGTGGCCCTGTGGCCCACGGACATTGAGGACTGGGCAGTGTCCCTACATTTGTAAATATTTATATACGTTTGTATTTTGATGCACTTATTCCTAGTATTTTATCATATTACACTCACTTTCTTCAAATCATTTTGTCTTACATTATTCCTGAGGGGTACGGGGTAAATATGTAATGTTTGTGCATCTGGTTGTGTGTATGGTGATGGGGGTGGGGGTGTTGTGTGTTGCGTATGTGTGTCACTCTTTTTTCCACCACCCTCCATTGTGTGCTACTCGGCAATACTCACCGTGGTCGTCTTTGCCGACGTTGATGTTCATAAGGCAGCAAAAGGTAGACGAGCATCGGAAATATTTGCAGTTCGGGCTCCATGGCGTCATGTTTGTTCCCTAAGTCTCCAGAAGTGAGTCCTTTGAATCTTGTGCAGTGTTTCCACCAGGCTTTTGATGTTGTTGGTATTGCCTCTGAAAAGGATTGGATTTTCTTAAAACAGTGGGAGATACATTGTCTTCCACCTGGCTGTTGGCGGTTACTGTTGTGGTGCTTGTTGATTCCACCATGTTGGTGGGTGTGTTAAAGAGGCTGTCTGTCTGAGCGGTTTCTGCCGTGGTCATAATTCCATTTTGGTTACTGCCATCCTGTTGGCGGTATTGCCACTGCTTTATCACCGACCGCCAGGGTTGTAATAAGGGCCTAAATATGAATGTCCTATTCCTTAAATACCATGTATCCTGCCCTATGAGCATTAAGGGCCTTCCTTCCTTCCTTAGGGATGACATAGAGGGATAAAAAGGAAGATTAAGGTCCAGCAAAATGTGTATGTTGCCAGATCAAAATGTCAGATCAAAACTGCACATTTAGGCTGCAGAGGTAGGCCCAGAGACATGTTTTACAGTGCCTCTTCGGTGGCTGGCACAATGATTGCTTCTGCCCACTTGTAGCATTTAATTTACAAGCTCTTACTACATGTAGTGCAATATATTAGGGATTTATAAGTAAATCAAATCTTCCAATTTACGTGTTATAAGGGAGAACACAAGCACTTTGGCAGTAGTATAGTGCTCAAAGTCCAAGGCTGAGCAAAAATGGGTTATTGCTAGGAAGGCAAAAATCTGAGGGAATACCATGCAAAAGATGGATATCTCCAACAAGTTTGAAATCATCAATGCAGATTAAACTGAGCTGAATCTTGTTTCAAAACCCTTAAAGTACAAGGATAACACAGTCCAATAAGAAAGTCATTTAACAGTACAAAACATCAATTGTGTGCAATATTTAAAATGGTAAAATGTCAGAATCAAAACTTAGTCACAAATTTACGAGCTTGATTCACAAAGTTAAACTTACACTTTTGTGCAGGTGTGCATTTTTTTGGTATTCCCAAACTATGAGTTAATAATATGTTTGTGACTGTGGAGACTCTGCATTAGCGGTGGAGAATTCTGCACATTAAAAGATAGACCTGCCCCATCTTTTTATGTACTATCTCCTCTGACCGGCTGCAGACTCTCCACAGTCGTAAACTTACTAATAACTAGTAGTTTGCAAAAACTGAAAACATGTACGTTTACCTTTATGAATCAGACCATGTATTGATATCAAGGTTTTAACCACATTAACAATGAGTAAAGCATTCTACAGATTTGTGGGTAAAAGGATAAAACAGTCCAATAAGAAAGTCATACAACAGTACAAAACATCAATTGTGTTCAACATTTAAATTGGTCAAATGTAGGAATCAATAGTTAATCATGAATTTAATGAGATTGATTCACAAAGGTAAACTTACACTTTGTGCAAGTCTGCATTGTTTTGGTATTCACAAACTATGAGTTAATAATAGGTTTACGACTGTGGAGACTCCACATTTGTGGTGGAGAATTCTGCACATTAAAAAATAGACCTGTCCTATCTTTTTATGCACTATCTTCTCCGCCTGACTGCGGACTCTCCACAGTTGTAAACTTACTAATAACTAGTGTTAGACCTGACAGCCTTAGGGTAGTCACCCCTAACTTTTTGCCTGCCTCCCTCCTCGTTTTGGATACTGTTTTTGCTGGTTTTTAGACTCTGCGCACTTTACCACTGCTAACCAGTGATAAAGTGTATATGCTCTCTCTCTGTAAACATGGTAACTTTGGATCATACCTGATTGAACTATTTAATCTACTTATAAGTCCCCAGTGATGTGCACTCCAGGTGCCTAGGGCATATAGATTAAATGCTACTAGTGGACCTGCAGCACGGATTGTGCCACCCACTTAAGTAGCCCCTTTTCCTTGTCTCAGGCCTACCATTGCTAGGCCTGTGTGTGCAGTTTCACTGCCACCTCGACTTGGCATTTAAAAGTACTTGCCAAGCCTAGAACTCCCCTTTTTCTGCATATAAGTCACCCTTAATGTGTGCCCTGGGTATCCCCTAGAGCAGGGTGCTGTGTAGGTAAAAGACAGGACATGTACCTGTGTAGTTATATGTCCTGGTAGTGTAAAACTCCTAAATTCGTTTTTGCACTACTGGGAGACCTGCTCCCTTCATAGGCTAACATTGGGGCTGCCCTCATACACTGTTGAAGTGGCAGCTGCTGATCTGAAAGGAGCAGGGAGGTCATATTTAGTATGGCCAGAATGGTAATACAAAATCCTACTGACTGGTGAAGTCGGATTTAATATTACTATTCTAGAAATGCCACTTTTAGAAAGTGAGCATTTCTTTGCACTTAAATCCTTCTGTGCCTTACAATCCACGTCTGGCTAGGTTTAGTTGACAGCTCCTTGTGCATTCACTCAGACACACCCCAAACACAGGGTACTCAGCCTCACTTGCATACATCTGCATTTTGAATGGGTCTTCCTGGGCTGGGAGGGTGGAGGGCCTGCCCTCACACAAAGGACTGCCACACCCCCTACTGGGACCCTGGCAGACAGGATTGAACTGAAAGGGGACCTGGTGCACTTCTTAGCCACTCTTTGAAGTCTCCCCCACTTCAAAGGCACATTTGGGTATAAAACAGGGCCTCTGCCCTACCTCATCAGACACTTGCTGGAGAAGAAACCGGAACCAGAAACTACATCCTGCCAAGAAGAACTGCCTGGCTGCTCAAAGGACTCACCTGTCTGCTTTCTACAAAGGACTGCTGTCTTGCTGTTGCCCTGCTGCCTTGCTGAACTCTTGTCTGGCTGTGAAAGTGCTCTCCAAGGGCTTGGATAGAGCTTGCCTCCTGTTCCTTGAAGTCTCAGGACCAAAAAGACTTCTTCCTTTCACTTGGACGCTCCGTGCGCCGAAAATTTCGACGCACAGCTTGTTTCGCGGCGAGAAAAACGCCGCACACCGACGCTGATCGACGCGACGCCCTCGGGACGATCGAGACTTCGACGCACAACCTCGCAAGGACAAAGCCGCTCGACTTTCCAGGAGAAATCGACGCGACGCCCACCGTGAGTGCGAAACTTTGACGCACGGCCTCGCAAGGACAACGCCGCCTGACTTCCAAGGAGAAATCGACGCGACGCCTGCCGTGAGACCAAACTTTCGACGCACGGCCTCGCAAGGACAACGCCGCCCGACTTCCAAGGAGAAATCGACGCGACGCCTACCGTGAGATCGAAACTTCGACGCGCAGCCCCGCAGAACGACGCGCAGCCGGAAAACAAGCAGGAGAATCCACGCACAGACCCGGGACATCTGGTAATCCCCGCGATCCACAAAAAGAGACTGTCTGCGCGCCGGAAAACGACGCCCGACTTCCCAGCGTGGAAAAGACCGACGCAAGTCTGTGTGTGCTGAGGAGAAATCGACGCACACACCCCTTTTTCCACGCATCTCTTCTCCTGTGGCCCTCTGAGGAGATTTTCCACCAGAAACCAGGTACTTTGTGCTTGAAAGACACTGTATTGCATTCTAAAGACTTAAGACACTTTATATCACTTCCCTGTGATATTTCTACAATTTTCCATTGCAACTTTATTCTTTTTGACCTACAATTATCCTGATAAATATTATATATTTTTCTAAACACTGTGTGGTGTATTTTTGTGGTGCTATATGGTGGTATTGTATGATTTATTGCACAAATACTTTACACATTGCCTTCTAAGTTAAGCCTGACTGCTCGTGCCAAGCTACCAGAGGGTGGGCACAGGATAATCTTGGATAGTGTGTGACTTACCCTGACTAGAGTGAGGGCTTTTGCTTGGACAGGAGGTAACCTGACTGCCAACCAAAAACCCCATTTCTAACATTGGTGATCAGCGGTGAGGATAGGACTTGTATTTGTGCAGTGACATACAGTAGCTAAGTATTTCACTACATACCCACAGTTGAAGGTCAACTTGGTTTTTATCTCTTTTTGAAAATCCGTTTTTTCCTGACAATTTTCAAAAACTAAATCCTCACTCAACATGTCTCTGACTGGGTCTCAGACAAGGGACTTTGACCTAGTCCAGTTGGATACATACACGGTCAAACAACTAAGAGGATTCTGCAGGGCATTAAGGGTACCCACCCAAGGGGCCTCCAGAAAGGAGGACTTTCAAGTGGCGCTGAGGGCCTGGGCAGAAGCCCATTTAGAGGATGATGAGGAAGAGGAGCCAGAAAATGGCCCCTCAGAAGGATTTTCACTATCTATGGATGGTGTTACCACTGCAATTGTGCACCCTTCCAGACCAGGGAGCAGTGTCTCCATGCAAAGCCTGACCGCAGAGGAAAGGAGAGAGGAAAGGGAGTTCCAATTGCAAATGGCAAAACTGAAAATTGAGGCACAACAGGAGGAGAGGAGGGCAGAAAGAGAAGCCAAACAAGCTGAGGCTGAAAGAGCAGCCAAACAGATTGAAGCTGAAAGAACAGCCAAACAGATTCAAGCAGAAGCTGAAAGGGCAGCCAAACAAGCAGAAGCTGAAAGAGCAGCCAAACAAGTGGAAGCTGAAAGAGCGTTGGCTGAAAAGAAACTATTGTTGGCTCATGAACTGAGTCTCAAGGAGCTGGAGATCAAGGCAAGACAGTCTGAATCCAGCAATAATAGTGGCAGCATACAGGCAGGACCTGCTGGAGAAAAGAAGGTTCGTATAGCCAAAAATGTGGTGCCCAGTTTTGTGGTGGGAGATGACATAGATAAATGGTTAGCTGCTTATGAAGTTGCACTAAGGGCTCATGAGGTTCCTGAAGGGCAATGGGGGGTAGCTATGTGGGGTTATGTGCCGCCATTGGGGAGGGACACACTTCTCACATTGGATCCACCGGATCAAAACACATACCCACTCCAGAAAGCCACTTTACTTGCCAAGTTTGGGCTGACCCCTGAGGGATACCGTCAGAGGTTCAGGGACAGCACCAAACAAACCACACAAACATGGGTAGATTTCTTTGATTTCTCTAGTAAGGCACTGAATGGATGGGTGCGGGGCAACAAAGTAGCAGATTATAAAGGTTTATATGACTTGATCCTGAGAGAGCATATGCTTAATGTTACTTATACCGATTTGCGCCAGCACCTAGTGGATAGTAAGCTGACTGATCCCAGGAAGCTTGCTGAGGAGGCGGACCTCTGGGTTAGCACCAGAGTGTCCAAAAAGGTACCTGGGGGGGACTCCCACAAAGGTGGTCAGGGTTCCCAACAGAAGAAAGAGGGGGGAGATAAACTTACAGATAAGGAACTCTCTAAAGGCCCCCAAAAGAATTCCCAGGGAGGGGGTGGCAACCCTTCCTTTTCCAAATTTGGGAAGAAGCCAGGGACATTTGACAGGTCAGGAAAATCTAGCCCCAAATGCATGGAGTGTTACCAATATGGTCACTACAAAGGCGATCCACAGTGCCCCAAGAGGGCACCGTCCACTACCGGACAGGCGCCTGGGTTGACTAGTGTAGCACTCGGGGGGGAGATGGACCCCACTAGCTTTGGGGAGCAGGTAGAGATTTCCCTAGTGTCCCTGGGAGAAGGAGAAATGATGTCCAAGGTCCACATGCCTAAAAATACTTCCAAGTACCGGCAGTGGGTCCTCATTGATGGGCAGAAGGTGGAGGCTCTGCGTGACACAGGAGCCAGTATGACTACTATCAAGAGTCAGCTGGTGTCCACAGAGCAGATAATCCCTAATACATTCCACCAGGTCATAGTCGCTGACAATCGCGAGAGTCACCTACCGGTGGCTCGGGTTCCCTTTGAGTGGGGGGGGGGTCTCTGGTACTCTGAAAGTAGCTGTGAGTCCTGCCATGCCTGTAGATTGTCTGTTAGGCAATGATCTAGAGCATACTGCTTGGAAAGAAGTAGAGCTCAGATCTCACCTGGAGATGTTAGGGTTACCTGAGTGGGTCTGCATGACCACCCGGTCCATGGCTGACCGAGAGGGAAGTCAAGGGCATCTGGAGCCTGGAACGATGGCCCAGGGAGCTGCCAAGAGGAGGGACGAGGGCGCGGGAAACCGGCCCCAGAAGTTCCCACAGTGGCTGACGGGGCTCCTGAGGAGGAAACTCCCGAGCCAACTGGGGAAGACATTGCCACCCTAGGTGACTTACCGGAGCTTGCTGGCTGGCAAGTTGAGGGTGGACCCACCAGGGAGGAATTCTGCAAGGCGCAGAAAGAGTGTCCCACTCTAGAATGGTTGAGGAAACAAGCCTTAAACCAGGCAGCAGGTGACGCCTCTGGCAATCACCACCTATATTGGGAGAATGATCTCCTCTACAGTGAGCCTAGGGTTCCGGTCTTTGGGGCAGCACGTGTGCTGGTGGTCCCCCAATGTTACCGAGCCTTCCTACTGGGTCTGGCTCACGACATTCCCCTGGCAGGACATTTGGGACAAGACAAGACCTTCAACAGGCTTGTCACCCACTTTCACTGGCCCAAAATGAGGACACACTCAGACAAATTCTGCAGGGCTTGTCCTACCTGCCAGGCTAGTGGTAAAGCAGGAAAGAGGGTTAAAAACCCCCTGATTCCACTTCCTGTCGTTGGCACCCCCTTTGAAAGGGTGGGCGTCGACATTGTTGGCCCCTTGGACCCCAAAACTGCCTTAGGCAACAGGTTTATCCTGGTTTTGGTGGACCATGCCACCCGGTACCCAGAGGCAATCCCTCTGAGGACCGTAACTGCATCGGTGGTAGCCAGAACCCTGATGGGGATATTTACCCGTGTGGGATTCCCCAAGGAGATAGTGTCTGACAGAGGCACTAACTTCATGTCCGCGTACATGAAGCATCTGTGGGATGCGTGTGGTGTAACCTACAAGTTCACCACACCCTATCACCCCCAGTCTAATGGGCTTGTGGAGAGATTCAACAAGACCCTGAAAGGCATGATTGGTGGCCTCCCTGAGGCCATGAGGCGTAAATGGGACGTCCTCTTACCATGCCTTCTCTTTGCTTACAGAGAGGTCCCCCAGAGGGGGGTAGGGTTCAGTCCCTTTGAGCTTCTCTATGGGTACCCCGTCAGGGGACCCTTAAGCATTGTCAAGGAGGGATTGGAGAACGCTCCAAAGACACCCCCTCAGGACGTGGTCAGCTACATGTTGGCCCTCCGCAATCAGATGACCCGCTTCTGGAAAGAGGCCCAAAGTAACCTGGAGGCCAGTCAAGAGGTGATGAAACAATGGTATGACCAGAAGGCCACTCTGGTAGAGTTTCAACCTGGAGACAAAGTGTGGGTAATGGAGCCAGTAGAGCCCAGAGCTCTCCAGGACCGCTGGTCTGGCCCATTTGAAATAAAGGAGCGGAAAGGGGAGGCCACTTACCTAGTGGACCTCCAAACCCCTAGGAACCCCCTAAGGGTGCTCCACGTGAACCGACTAAAAGCTCATTTTGAGAGGTCGGAGATCAACATGCTTCTGGTCACAGATGAAGGAATGGAAGAGGAGAGTGAACCTCTCCCTGACCTCCTCTCTGCCCAAGAAGGTGATGGGTCCGTAAGCGGGGTCATTCTGTCTGACTCCCTGACTCTAAACCAGAAAGGAGACTGCTATGAGCTGTTGGAGCAGTTCTCCCCCCTCTTCTCCCTTACTCCGGGACTGACCCACCTCTATGTTCATGATATTGACACCGGTGACAGTCTCCCTGTGAAGAACAAAATTTACAGGTTGTCAGATAAGGTGAAGGCCAGCATCAAGGAGGAGGTCTCCAAGATGTTGACGCTAGGGGTTATTGAGAAGTCCAGTAGTCCCTGGGCCAGCCCAGTGGTGTTGGTCCCCAAGGCTACTGCCCCAGGCGCGAAGCCAGAACTCCGGTTCTGCGTGGACTACCGGGGTCTCAACTCAGTCACACGGACTGATGCTCACCCCATCCCCCGAGCTGATGAGCTCGTGGACAGGCTAGGCGCTGCCAAGTTCCTGAGTACGTTTGATCTTACTTCAGGGTACTGGCAGATCGCCCTGACTGAGGGGGCTAAGGAAAGGTCCGCCTTTTCCACCCCTGACGGCCATTACCAGTTCCGGGTGATGCCGTTTGGATTGAAAAATGCCCCCGCTACCTTCCAACGGTTGGTTAACGGGGTCCTGGCTGGCAAGGATGCCTTCTGTGCAGCCTACCTGGATGACATAGCTGTCTACAGTTCCAGCTGGGAGGAACACCTGCTCCACCTCAAGGAGGTGCTTCAGGCCCTGCAACAGGCAGGCCTGACCATCAAGGCTAGTAAGTGCCAGATTGGGCAGGGTTCCGTGGTGTACTTGGGACACCTAGTAGGTGGTGGCAAGGTGCAGCCACTCCAGGCCAAGATCGAAACTATCAAGGCCTGGCAACCACCTCGAACCCAGACTGAGGTGAGAGCCTTTTTAGGCCTCACCGGATACTACCGCAGGTTTGTCAAGGGCTATGGTACCATTGTGTCCCCCTTGACAGAACTCACCTCCAAGAAGCAACCTAGGTTGGTGAATTGGACAGAGGCTTGTCAGAAAGCCTTTGACGCCCTAAAGGAAGCCATGTGCACGGCCCCCGTGCTCAAGGCCCCTGACTACTCCCAGGAATTTATCGTGCAGACAGACGCTTCAGAGCATGGCATAGGGGCAGTCCTAGCACAGCTAAATGAGGAGGGCCAAGATCAACCGGTAGTCTTTATTAGCAGAAGGCTATTACCACGGGAACAGAGGTGGAGTGCTATTGAAAGAGAAGCTTTTGCTGTGGTCTGGGCACTGAAGAAGCTGAGGCCCTACCTGTTTGGGACTCACTTCCTAGTTCAGACAGACCACAGGCCCCTCAGATGGCTCATGCAGATGAGGGGTGAGAATCCAAAACTTCTGAGGTGGTCCATTTCCCTACAGGGGATGGACTTTACGGTGGAACATCGCCCAGGGGTTGACCACGCCAATGCTGATGGTCTCTCCAGGTACTTCCGCCTTAGCGATGAGAGCTCCCAGGAGGTCGGGTAGCTCTCCCCACTTTCAGCTGGGGGGGACACATGTTAGACCTGACAGCCTTAGGGTAGTCACCCCTAACTTTTTGCCTGCCTCCCTCCTCGTTTTGGATACTGTTTTTGCTGGTTTTTAGACTCTGCGCACTTTACCACTGCTAACCAGTGATAAAGTGTATATGCTCTCTCTCTGTAAACATGGTAACTTTGGATCATACCTGATTGAACTATTTAATCTACTTATAAGTCCCCAGTGATGTGCACTCCAGGTGCCTAGGGCATATAGATTAAATGCTACTAGTGGACCTGCAGCACGGATTGTGCCACCCACTTAAGTAGCCCCTTTTCCTTGTCTCAGGCCTACCATTGCTAGGCCTGTGTGTGCAGTTTCACTGCCACCTCGACTTGGCATTTAAAAGTACTTGCCAAGCCTAGAACTCCCCTTTTTCTGCATATAAGTCACCCTTAATGTGTGCCCTGGGTATCCCCTAGAGCAGGGTGCTGTGTAGGTAAAAGACAGGACATGTACCTGTGTAGTTATATGTCCTGGTAGTGTAAAACTCCTAAATTCGTTTTTGCACTACTGGGAGACCTGCTCCCTTCATAGGCTAACATTGGGGCTGCCCTCATACACTGTTGAAGTGGCAGCTGCTGATCTGAAAGGAGCAGGGAGGTCATATTTAGTATGGCCAGAATGGTAATACAAAATCCTACTGACTGGTGAAGTCGGATTTAATATTACTATTCTAGAAATGCCACTTTTAGAAAGTGAGCATTTCTTTGCACTTAAATCCTTCTGTGCCTTACAATCCACGTCTGGCTAGGTTTAGTTGACAGCTCCTTGTGCATTCACTCAGACACACCCCAAACACAGGGTACTCAGCCTCACTTGCATACATCTGCATTTTGAATGGGTCTTCCTGGGCTGGGAGGGTGGAGGGCCTGCCCTCACACAAAGGACTGCCACACCCCCTACTGGGACCCTGGCAGACAGGATTGAACTGAAAGGGGACCTGGTGCACTTCTTAGCCACTCTTTGAAGTCTCCCCCACTTCAAAGGCACATTTGGGTATAAAACAGGGCCTCTGCCCTACCTCATCAGACACTTGCTGGAGAAGAAACCGGAACCAGAAACTACATCCTGCCAAGAAGAACTGCCTGGCTGCTCAAAGGACTCACCTGTCTGCTTTCTACAAAGGACTGCTGTCTTGCTGTTGCCCTGCTGCCTTGCTGAACTCTTGTCTGGCTGTGAAAGTGCTCTCCAAGGGCTTGGATAGAGCTTGCCTCCTGTTCCTTGAAGTCTCAGGACCAAAAAGACTTCTTCCTTTCACTTGGACGCTCCGTGCGCCGAAAATTTCGACGCACAGCTTGTTTCGCGGTGAGAAAAATGCCGCACACCGACGCTGATCGACGCGACGCCCTCGGGACGATCGAGACTTCGACGCACAACCTCGCAAGGACAAAGCCGCTCGACTTTCCAGGAGAAATCGACGCGACGCCCACCGTGAGTGCGAAACTTTGACGCACGGCCTCGCAAGGACAACGCCGCCCGACTTCCAAGGAGAAATCGACGCGACGCCTGCCGTGAGACCAAACTTTCGACGCACGGCCTCGCAAGGACAACGCCGCCCGACTTCCAAGGAGAAATCGACGCGACGCCTACCGTGAGATCGAAACTTCGACGCGCAGCCCCGCAGAACGACGCGCAGCCGGAAAACAAGCAGGAGAATCCACGCACAGACCCGGGACATCTGGTAATCCCCGCGATCCACAAAAAGAGACTGTCTGCGCGCCGGAAAACGACGCCCGACTTCCCCGCGTGGAAAAGACCGACGCAAGTCTGTGTGTGCTGAGGAGAAATCGACGCACACACCCCTTTTTCCACGCATCTCTTCTCCTGTGGCCCTCTGAGGAGATTTTCCACCAGAAACCAGGTACTTTGTGCTTGAAAGACACTGTATTGCATTCTAAAGACTTAAGACACTTTATATCACTTCCCTGTGATATTTCTACAATTTTCCATTGCAACTTTATTCTTTTTGACCTACAATTATCCTGATAAATATTATATATTTTTCTAAACACTGTGTGGTGTATTTTTGTGGTGCTATATGGTGGTATTGTATGATTTATTGCACAAATACTTTACACATTGCCTTCTAAGTTAAGCCTGACTGCTCGTGCCAAGCTACCAGAGGGTGGGCACAGGATAATCTTGGATAGTGTGTGACTTACCCTGACTAGAGTGAGGGCTTTTGCTTGGACAGGAGGTAACCTGACTGCCAACCAAAAACCCCATTTCTAACATTGGTGATCAGCGGTGAGGATAGGACTTGTATTTGTGCAGTGACATACAGTAGCTAAGTATTTCACTACATACCCACAGTTGAAGGTCAACTTGGTTTTTATCTCTTTTTGAAAATCCGTTTTTTCCTGACAATTTTCAAAAACTAAATCCTCACTCAACATGTCTCTGACTGGGTCTCAGACAGGGGACTTTGACCTAGTACAGTTGGATACATACACGGTCAAACAACTAAGAGGATTCTGCAGGGCATTAAGGGTACCCACCCAAGGGGCCTCCAGAAAGGAGGACTTTCAAGTGGCGCTGAGGGCCTGGGCAGAAGCCCATTTAGAGGATGATGAGGAAGAGGAGCCAGAAAATGGCCCCTCAGAAGGATTTTCACTATCTATGGATGGTGTTACCACTGCAATTGTGCACCCTTCCAGACCAGGGAGCAGTGTCTCCATGCAAAGCCTGACCGCAGAGGAAAGGAGAGAGGAAAGGGAGTTCCAATTGCAAATGGCAAAACTGAAAATTGAGGCACAACAGGAGGAGAGGAGGGCAGAAAGAGAAGCCAAACAAGCTGAGGCTGAAAGAGCAGCCAAACAGATTGAAGCTGAAAGAACAGCCAAACAGATTCAAGCAGAAGCTGAAAGGGCAGCCAAACAAGCAGAAGCTGAAAGAGCAGCCAAACAAGTGGAAGCTGAAAGAGCGTTGGCTGAAAAGAAACTATTGTTGGCTCATGAACTGAGTCTCAAGGAGCTGGAGATCAAGGCAAGACAGTCTGAATCCAGCAATAATAGTGGCAGCATACAGGCAGGACCTGCTGGAGAAAAGAAGGTTCGTATACCCAAAAATGTGGTGCCCAGTTTTGTGGTGGGAGATGACATAGATAAATGGTTAGCTGCTTATGAAGTTGCACTAAGGGCTCATGAGGTTCCTGAAGGGCAATGGGGGGTAGCTATGTGGGGTTATGTGCCGCCATTGGGGAGGGACACACTTCTCACATTGGATCCACCGGATCAAAACACATACCCACTCCAGAAAGCCACTTTACTTGCCAAGTTTGGGCTGACCCCTGAGGGATACCGTCAGAGGTTCAGGGACAGCACCAAACAAACCACACAAACATGGGTAGATTTCTTTGATTTCTCTAGTAAGGCACTGAATGGATGGGTGCGGGGCAACAAAGTAGCAGATTATAAAGGTTTATATGACTTGATCCTGAGAGAGCATATGCTTAATGTTACTTATACCGATTTGCGCCAGCACCTAGTGGATAGTAAGCTGACTGATCCCAGGAAGCTTGCTGAGGAGGCGGACCTCTGGGTTAGCACCAGAGTGTCCAAAAAGGAACCTGGGGGGGACTCCCACAAAGGTGGTCAGGGTTCCCAACAGAAGAAAGAGGGGGGAGATAAACTTACAGATAAGGAACTCTCTAAAGGCCCCCAAAAGAATTCCCAGGGAGGGGGTGGCAACCCTTCCTTTTCCAAATTTGGGAAGAAGCCAGGGACATTTGACAGGTCAGGAAAATCTAGCCCCAAATGCATGGAGTGTTACCAATATGGTCACTACAAAGGCGATCCACAGTGCCCCAAGAGGGCACCGTCCACTACCGGACAGGCGCCTGGGTTGACTAGTGTAGCACTCGGGGGGGAGATGGACCCCACTAGCTTTGGGGAGCAGGTAGAGATTTCCCTAGTGTCCCTGGGAGAAGGAGAAATGATGTCCAAGGTCCACATGCCTAAAAATACTTCCAAGTACCGGCAGTGGGTCCTCATTGATGGGCAGAAGGTGGAGGCTCTGCGTGACACAGGAGCCAGTATGACTACTATCAAGAGTCAGCTGGTGTCCACAGAGCAGATAATCCCTAATACATTCCACCAGGTCATAGTCGCTGACAATCGCGAGAGTCACCTACCGGTGGCTCGGGTTCCCTTTGAGTGGGGGGGGGTCTCTGGTACTCTGAAAGTAGCTGTGAGTCCTGCCATGCCTGTAGATTGTCTGTTAGGCAATGATCTAGAGCATACTGCTTGGAAAGAAGTAGAGCTCAGATCTCACCTGGAGATGTTAGGGTTACCTGAGTGGGTCTGCATGACCACCCGGTCCATGGCTGACCGAGAGGGAAGTCAAGGGCATCTGGAGCCTGGAACGATGGCCCAGGGAGCTGCCAAGAGGAGGGACGAGGGGCGCGGGAAACCGGCCCCAGAAGTTCCCACAGTGGCTGACGGGGCTCCTGAGGAGGAAACTCCCGAGCCAACTGGGGAAGACATTGCCACCCTAGGTGACTTACCGGAGCTTGCTGGCTGGCAAGTTGAGGGTGGACCCACCAGGGAGGAATTCTGCAAGGCGCAGAAAGAGTGTCCCACTCTAGAATGGTTGAGGAAACAAGCCTTAAACCAGGCAGCAGGTGACGCCTCTGGCAATCACCACCTATATTGGGAGAATGATCTCCTCTACAGTGAGCCTAGGGTTCCGGTCTTTGGGGCAGCACGTGTGCTGGTGGTCCCCCAATGTTACCGAGCCTTCCTACTGGGTCTGGCTCACGACATTCCCCTGGCAGGACATTTGGGACAAGACAAGACCTTCAACAGGCTTGTCACCCACTTTCACTGGCCCAAAATGAGGACACACTCAGACAAATTCTGCAGGGCTTGTCCTACCTGCCAGGCTAGTGGTAAAGCAGGAAAGAGGGTTAAAAACCCCCTGATTCCACTTCCTGTCGTTGGCACCCCCTTTGAAAGGGTGGGCGTCGACATTGTTGGCCCCTTGGACCCCAAAACTGCCTTAGGCAACAGGTTTATCCTGGTTTTGGTGGACCATGCCACCCGGTACCCAGAGGCAATCCCTCTGAGGACCGTAACTGCATCGGTGGTAGCCAGAACCCTGATGGGGATATTTACCCGTGTGGGATTCCCCAAGGAGATAGTGTCTGACAGAGGCACTAACTTCATGTCCGCGTACATGAAGCATCTGTGGGATGCGTGTGGTGTAACCTACAAGTTCACCACACCCTATCACCCCCAGTCTAATGGGCTTGTGGAGAGATTCAACAAGACCCTGAAAGGCATGATTGGTGGCCTCCCTGAGGCCATGAGGCGTAAATGGGACGTCCTCTTACCATGCCTTCTCTTTGCTTACAGAGAGGTCCCCCAGAGGGGGGTAGGGTTCAGTCCCTTTGAGCTTCTCTATGGGTACCCCGTCAGGGGACCCTTAAGCATTGTCAAGGAGGGATTGGAGAACGCTCCAAAGACACCCCCTCAGGACGTGGTCAGCTACATGTTGGCCCTCCGCAATCAGATGACCCGCTTCTGGAAAGAGGCCCAAAGTAACCTGGAGGCCAGTCAAGAGGTGATGAAACAATGGTATGACCAGAAGGCCACTCTGGTAGAGTTTCAACCTGGAGACAAAGTGTGGGTAATGGAGCCAGTAGAGCCCAGAGCTCTCCAGGACCGCTGGTCTGGCCCATTTGAAATAAAGGAGCGGAAAGGGGAGGCCACTTACCTAGTGGACCTCCAAACCCCTAGGAACCCCCTAAGGGTGCTCCACGTGAACCGACTAAAAGCTCATTTTGAGAGGTCGGAGATCAACATGCTTCTGGTCACAGATGAAGGAATGGAAGAGGAGAGTGAACCTCTCCCTGACCTCCTCTCTGCCCAAGAAGGTGATGGGTCCGTAAGCGGGGTCATTCTGTCTGACTCCCTGACTCTAAACTAGAAAGGAGACTGCTATGAGCTGTTGGAGCAGTTCTCCCCCCTCTTCTCCCTTACTCCGGGACTGACCCACCTCTGTGTTCATGATATTGACACTGGTGACAGTCTCCCTGTGAAGAACAAAATTTACAGGTTGTCAGATAAGGTGAAGGCCAGCATCAAGGAGGAGGTCTCCAAGATGTTGACGCTAGGGGTTATTGAGAAGTCCAGTAGTCCCTGGGCCAGCCCAGTGGTGTTGGTCCCCAAGGCTACTGCCCCAGGCGCGAAGCCAGAACTCCGGTTCTGCGTGGACTACCGGGGTCTCAACTCAGTCACACGGACTGATGCTCACCCCATCCCCCGAGCTGATGAGCTCGTGGACAGGCTAGGCGCTGCCAAGTTCCTGAGTACGTTTGATCTTACTTCAGGGTACTGGCAGATCGCCCTGACTCAGGGGGCTAAGGAAAGGTCCGCCTTTTCCACCCCTGACGGCCATTACCAGTTCCGGGTGATGCCGTTTGGATTGAAAAATGCCCCCGCTACCTTCCAACGGTTGGTTAACGGGGTCCTGGCTGGCAAGGATGCCTTCTGTGCAGCCTACCTGGATGACATAGCTGTCTACAGTTCCAGCTGGGAGGAACACCTGCTCCACCTCAAGGAGGTGCTTCAGGCCCTGCAACAGGCAGGCCTGACCATCAAGGCTAGTAAGTGCCAGATTGGGCAGGGTTCCGTGGTGTACTTGGGACACCTAGTAGGTGGTGGCAAGGTGCAGCCACTCCAGGCCAAGATCGAAACTATCAAGGCCTGGCAACCACCTCGAACCCAGACTGAGGTGAGAGCCTTTTTAGGCCTCACCGGATACTACCGCAGGTTTGTCAAGGGCTATGGTACCATTGTGTCCCCCTTGACAGAGCTCACGTCCAAGAAGCAACCTAGGTTGGTGAATTGGACAGAGGCTTGTCAGAAAGCCTTTGACGCCCTAAAGGAAGCCATGTGCACGGCCCCCGTGCTCAAGGCCCCTGACTACTCCCAGGAATTTATCGTGCAGACAGACGCTTCAGAGCATGGCATAGGGGCAGTCCTAGCACAGCTAAATGAGGAGGGCCAAGATCAACCGGTAGTCTTTATTAGCAGAAGGCTATTACCACGGGAACAGAGGTGGAGTGCTATTGAAAGAGAAGCTTTTGTTGTGGTCTGGGCACTGAAGAAGCTGAGGCCCTACCTGTTTGGGACTCACTTCCTAGTTCAGACAGACCACAGGCCCCTCAGATGGCTCATGCAGATGAGGGGTGAGAATCCAAAACTTCTGAGGTGGTCCATTTCCCTACAGGGGATGGACTTTACGGTGGAACATCGCCCAGGGGTTGACCACGCCAATGCTGATGGTCTCTCCAGGTACTTCCGCCTTAGCGATGAGAGCTCCCAGGAGGTCGGGTAGCTCTCCCCACTTTCAGCTGGGGGGGACACATGTTAGACCTGACAGCCTTAGGGTAGTCACCCCTAACTTTTTGCCTGCCTCCCTCCTCGTTTTGGATACTGTTTTTGCTGGTTTTTAGACTCTGCGCACTTTACCACTGCTAACCAGTGATAAAGTGTATATGCTCTCTCTCTGTAAACATGGTAACTTTGGATCATACCTGATTGAACTATTTAATCTACTTATAAGTCCCCAGTGATGTGCACTCCAGGTGCCTAGGGCATATAGATTAAATGCTACTAGTGGACCTGCAGCACGGATTGTGCCACCCACTTAAGTAGCCCCTTTTCCTTGTCTCAGGCCTACCATTGCTAGGCCTGTGTGTGCAGTTTCACTGCCACCTCGACTTGGCATTTAAAAGTACTTGCCAAGCCTAGAACTCCCCTTTTTCTGCATATAAGTCACCCTTAATGTGTGCCCTGGGTATCCCCTAGAGCAGGGTGCTGTGTAGGTAAAAGACAGGACATGTACCTGTGTAGTTATATGTCCTGGTAGTGTAAAACTCCTAAATTCGTTTTTGCACTACTGGGAGACCTGCTCCCTTCATAGGCTAACATTGGGGCTGCCCTCATACACTGTTGAAGTGGCAGCTGCTGATCTGAAAGGAGCAGGGAGGTCATATTTAGTATGGCCAGAATGGTAATACAAAATCCTACTGACTGGTGAAGTCGGATTTAATATTACTATTCTAGAAATGCCACTTTTAGAAAGTGAGCATTTCTTTGCACTTAAATCCTTCTGTGCCTTACAATCCACGTCTGGCTAGGTTTAGTTGACAGCTCCTTGTGCATTCACTCAGACACACCCCAAACACAGGGTACTCAGCCTCACTTGCATACATCTGCATTTTGAATGGGTCTTCCTGGGCTGGGAGGGTGGAGGGCCTGCCCTCACACAAAGGACTGCCACACCCCCTACTGGGACCCTGGCAGACAGGATTGAACTGAAAGGGGACCTGGTGCACTTCTTAGCCACTCTTTGAAGTCTCCCCCACTTCAAAGGCACATTTGGGTATAAAACAGGGCCTCTGCCCTACCTCATCAGACACTTGCTGGAGAAGAAACCGGAACCAGAAACTACATCCTGCCAAGAAGAACTGCCTGGCTGCTCAAAGGACTCACCTGTCTGCTTTCTACAAAGGACTGCTGTCTTGCTGTTGCCCTGCTGCCTTGCTGAACTCTTGTCTGGCTGTGAAAGTGCTCTCCAAGGGCTTGGATAGAGCTTGCCTCCTGTTCCTTGAAGTCTCAGGACCAAAAAGACTTCTTCCTTTCACTTGGACGCTCCGTGCGCCGAAAATTTCGACGCACAGCTTGTTTCGCGGCGAGAAAAATGCCGCACACCGACGCTGATCGACGCGACGCCCTCGGGACGATCGAGACTTCGACGCACAACCTCGCAAGGACAAAGCCGCTCGACTTTCCAGGAGAAATCGACGCGACGCCCACCGTGAGTGCGAAACTTTGACGCACGGCCTCGCAAGGACAACGCCGCCCGACTTCCAAGGAGAAATCGACGCGACGCCTGCCGTGAGACCAAACTTTCGACGCACGGCCTCGCAAGGACAACGCCGCCCGACTTCCAAGGAGAAATCGACGCGACGCCTACCGTGAGATCGAAACTTCGACGCGCAGCCCCGCAGAACGACGCGCAGCCGGAAAACAAGCAGGAGAATCCACGCACAGACCCGGGACATCTGGTAATCCCCGCGATCCACAAAAAGAGACTGTCTGCGCGCCGGAAAACGACGCCCGACTTCCCCGCGTGGAAAAGACCGACGCAAGTCTGTGTGTGCTGAGGAGAAATCGACGCACACACCCCTTTTTCCACGCATCTCTTCTCCTGTGGCCCTCTGAGGAGATTTTCCACCAGAAACCAGGTACTTTGTGCTTGAAAGACACTGTATTGCATTCTAAAGACTTAAGACACTTTATATCACTTCCCTGTGATATTTCTACAATTTTCCATTGCAACTTTATTCTTTTTGACCTACAATTATCCTGATAAATATTATATATTTTTCTAAACACTGTGTGGTGTATTTTTGTGGTGCTATATGGTGGTATTGTATGATTTATTGCACAAATACTTTACACATTGCCTTCTAAGTTAAGCCTGACTGCTCGTGCCAAGCTACCAGAGGGTGGGCACAGGATAATCTTGGATAGTGTGTGACTTACCCTGACTAGAGTGAGGGCTTTTGCTTGGACAGGAGGTAACCTGACTGCCAACCAAAAACCCCATTTCTAACAACTAGTAAATAGTGAAAACCAAAAAAAAGTATGTTTACCTTTATGAATCAGACCATGTATTTATAGCAAGGTTTAAATTACATTAAACATGTGTAAAACATTCTACAGATTTGTTAGTTGTACATTTAAAACAATGAAGTGTTGCCTCCATGATTGTTCTCACACCATTTGCCCAAAATGGTGGGGGGGCAAGGCAAAGGTATCACTTGTATAAATCACTTATAACAGGACATAGAGAGATTAGATTTGCTATACATTCCACAACTGTAAAACATACTTTACAAACTCCCTGTCCTTTGCACAAAGTTGACCAGTCACCATTGCTTTCTAATAACAGTAGATACCAGAATCTTAATCTAAAGTATTTAGGTGGTCATTATGACATTGGCAGTGTCTGTTAAAGTGGCGGTCATTCCGCCAATAGGCTGGCGTTAATTACTGCCAAATTAAGGACATGGTGGTGAAAACTTCCATAGACAGCCAATGTACCACACCATTCGCCAGGGCGTTGACACCACGCACCACGGCTGTAGACATAAACAGCCAGGCTGAAGAAAAGGTACCGCTCACCATATCAACACTGCAAACCACCACGATTTCTGGGGCAGTACCAACGCCATCTAAAGTCTGGTGGAAACACATCACAGAAGACCAAAGACTCACCAACAGAGACACAGAGAAGATCAATGGCACCATGGAACCAGAACTTCAAGTTTTTCCGATGCTCTTTTACGCCATGCTCCACCTGGAACACCAACACCGACGAACACGACAACGGTGAGTACAGCCACCTAGCACACAAGGGAGGGAGGAAAAGGAGAGTGACACACACATGCACGACACACACCTGACACATACACATCATACACACAACCAGCTGCAGGTGTAAACCAATAGCAGTGGACACATGGCATAATAATACAAGGACTACAGGTTGGCAGTACTGAAATTGTTACTGCATATGAACCAATTTTAGAACAAATATACACAAACAATTGTCCAGAAAATGCCAATGTCCAGTCCAAAGTATATAACGCCCACATGGCCACAGGGCACAGTCCAAGCCCCAACTTTGATCTTGACTAACTCCACAGACTTGTGCAGGGGCAACATCTCGGAAGTGGACAGGCACCTCAGGGGAAATGGAGGTGGGGGCACCTCAGCTGAAAGCCGGGAACTTGCCCACTGCTTCTGGAGGGGCAACCAAGCACAATTCCCAATGATGGGGAGTGCAAGGTCACAGTCTCTGATATGGGGAACTTGCCCACTGCTTCTGGAGGGAGCTCCATGCCCATTTCCCAATGCTGGGGAGTGCAAGGTCACAGTCTCTGAAGTGGGGAACATGCCTTCTTCTTCTGGAGGGGGCTTCTAGTACAACAGTCCCTGGAGGGTAGCCTACATGCCCTCTGCTGGAGGTGAGGGCTGCTGTGTCTCTGCTGGGGGAGGTGTCTCCTGGGAAGCCTCTGCTGGAGGTGAGGGCTGCATTGTCTCTGCTGGGGAGGTGTCTCCTGGGAAGCCTCTGCTGGAGGTGAGGGCTGCTGTGTCTCTGCTGGGGGAGGTGTCTCCTGGGAAGCCTCTGCTGGAGGTGACGGCTGCATTGTCTCTGCTGGGGAGGTGTCTCCTGGGAAGCCTCTGCTGGAGGTGAGGGCTGCTGTGTCTCGGCTGGAGGGCTTCTTGCCTTTAATTGGTGGTTGAGTGGGACCCATTACTGTCATTGGTGGTTGAGTGGGAACCTTTTCTGTCATTGGTGGTTGAGTGGAAACCTCTTCTGTCTTTGGTGGTTGAGTGGGACCCGCTGCTGTCATTGGTGGTAGAGTGTGAACCTTTTGTGTCATTGATGGTTGAGTGGGAACCTTACCTCTTCTGGCTGGTGGAGTGGGATCCTTCCCTTGCCTGGCTGGTGGAGTGGGATCCTTCCCTTTCCTGGCTGGTGGAGTGGGATCCTTCCCTTTCCTGGCTGGTGGAGTGGGATCCTTCTCTATCCTGGATGGTGGAGTGGGATCATTCACTGTCTTGCCTCCACGACTAGGATATGCCTCCACTGTCCCCATGGACTGTTTGACTGAGGTGCTGGGCTGGGTCATTGGGATCCTGCTCTTCTGGGCAGGACGGAGGGGGAGGGAAGAGGTCAAGTTGGGCAAGGAAAAGCTTCTTAAGGATGGTGGGGCGGGATGAGGGAAGAGGCAGTAGGGATGGGAGTACGTCTGCTGGACTTGGGTGCAGGTGCAAGGGTAGTGTGCTGATGTGAGGTGAATGACTGTTGAGTGTGTGCGTGCTTGCGTTTGTGTCCTTTAGGGGACAGACAGGGTGGGAGAGGACACAGGGGACGTGTGCATGGATATTGTGGAGGTGTCTACTAGTGAGGTGTGTGTGCTGCTTGGTGTGGTGTGGTGATGCTGGCCGTGGATGTTGACGCAGTTCATGCAGGTGTGAGTGTGGAAGTGACTGTGAGGCAGGTGGAGGAGGGGGAGGGGGAGACAGTGGAGGTAATGAATGTGGATGTGTGTGCAACTGTGTGTTGTTTGTGTGAGTGCTTGTGGACTGAGGTTAGGTGCCTGTGTTTGACTGTGACACTCTTGTGTAATGTCTTGTGTGCATGCTCGTCTGTATGTGCGCATGGGATGGGTTGGTGTTGAGGAGAATGCGACTGGGAAGTGGTAGTTGGAGGGGGGACGGTAGGAACAAGGACACAATGCCTGCACACACATCTCCATGCAACCCTCACACATGCATCGTGCCCAAGGTATACTCACCTGTTGGTCTGGAGGCCCATACAGCTGTCCATACTGGGTCAGGACCCAATCCACCAAGTGCTCCAACTCCATCGAAGTGAAGGCAGGGGCCCTTTTCCTGGTCACACGGGCCATGGTAGGTTCCAGACACAGGTCACAGCAGCACACGCAGTGTAGGTGTTGTCTTGTGGAAAGTCAGGAATCAAGTGAGGTTATAGACAGAAAATGGTGGTCACGTTCACGGCAGTGTACACTGTCACTGCCGTTGCTGATCCCCGTTGGTCACTGTACTCCATAGAGCCCCATATTAGCCAATGAGGAATTGCACGGTGGTGTAAGACCGCCTTCCGCTACAACACCCAACGTTGGCAGAGTTACCTCACTTCCACCTGTCCCTAGATACAGAAGAGGCGGTCGCCATTTCATAGTGGTGGACTACATTCAGATCTTCCATAACTGTGTCATTGCCGAAAATTACACACACATTGCCATTCCCACTGTCCCATCACAATAATGCTATATGTACACTGAGGTGGTGGTTCCATTGTTCAAATTGTAACAGCCTACTCACTCTTGTGTCCCTTAGATACCTATCACTGCGGATGAATAGGAGGAGACAAACCCCCATGTGTAGACCCCTTGTGGACTTTGCTACACTGGAGGATAGGCACATAATACTCACTTATAGACTGGACAAGGCCACATTCACAGAGCTGTGTTCCCAATTGGAGCCTGTCCTGATAGCAGCTATCTATCATCCCATTGGATGCCCCCTCTTGTGAAGGTTCTATCAGTGCTCCATTTCCTGCCAACTGGTTCTTTCCAAGTGAAAGTGGGCTTGGCAGCAGGAATGTCACAGCCATGTTCTCAATCGTGCTGGCAAGGGTATTGTCTGCCTTGGTGAAACACATGTGCAGCTACATTTCTTTCCTCCATGTGGAAGATTTGGCCACTGTATGAAAGCGGGATACTGTGCAATGGGACATATACCCAATGTTATTGGGGGGATTGGTGGTGCACATATTGCATTTGTCCCCCCCGCCAGAATGAACAGGTGTTCAGGAATCGGAAGAGTTTCCACTCTCTCAATGTTCAAATGGTGTGCCTGGTGGATCAGTACATCTCCCACATTACTGCCAAGTATCCTGGGTTGATGCATGACACCTTTGTTCAGAGGAATAGCAGCATCCCACATGTGATGGCCCAACTAAAGGTTGTGGCTAATAGATAGACAGAGGCCCCACCCACTGTATGTCAGTCTATGCCTTCAAATCTTTTCCCCACAGCATTGTGTAAGACTAATTTTTGTCCCTCAATACTTGCAGGTGACTGTGGCAACCCAATCCTATTGTGGCTCCTGACCCCTGTGAGGAATGCCAGGACAGGGGCTGATAGCCGTTATAATGATGCACATGGGTGAACCAGAAGAATAATCAAAAGGACCTTTGGCCTCCTGAAGGCCAGGTTCAGATGCCTGCATCTGACAGGTGGATCCCTGTGCTTCTCACCCAAGAAGATCTGCCAGATAGTAGTGGCATGCTGCATGTTGCACAACCTGGCCCTCAGACGACATGTGCCTTTTCTGCAGAAGGAGGAGACTGGAGATGCCCCTGGGGCAGCAGTGGACCCTCAAGACAGTGAGGATGAGGAGGCAGAGGATAAGGATGTGGACAACAGAACGTCAGTTATACGTCAATACTTCCAATGATACACAGGTGAGACAGTGGAACTGACCATTACTCTGACTAGTGATTAATCTGTGTGGCTGTAGATTTAAGGCATTCACTTCCTTTGCATCTCAATTTACTGTCACCTATAGCTTGCCATTTTACAGATGTTGGTGATATGACAACAGTGTCCTGATGTGTGTACTACAGACAGCTACGGGTCATTATTTGTATGCTATCACAGTGTTCAGATCATTTGCACTAGATGTGACTGTTTCCATAAATGCACATTTTCAACACATAAAACAGTGTCACTCAAGTTGTGTTCAAGGGTGTATATTGTAGTGCAAATAATTGCCTGAAAACTGTCTGGGTTGCAGGGAATGTTTGCCTGGTGGTTCACCTTCTGCAGATGGAGGCGTTCTGGTGTCCTGTGGGTCTTGTGGTGGTGCCTCCTTCCCACTAGCTGCAGCAGAAGTGGAGGGCTGGTCAATAGACTGGCTAGTGGTAGGGGCCCACTGGTGTGCTGTTGATTCCCTCATGATGTTGGCCATGTCTGCCAGCACCCCTACTATGGAGATCATGGTGATGTTGAGAGCCTACAAGTCCTCCCTGATCTCCTGACGGTGTTCCTCCTGCAGCCGCTTGTTCTCCTGCATGTTGTTAGGATCTGGCCCATCATGTCCTGGGATTGTTAGTAGGTCCCCAGGATCTTGGTGAGTGCCTCCTGGAGAGTCCGTTCCCTGGGCCTGTCCTCCCCATGGCACACCGCAGTCCTCCCAATGTCCCTGCTGCCCTGTGCCTGTGTCTCCTGAACGGTGTGCCCACTGCCACTGACCCCAGGTCCCTGATTGTCTTGGGGGCGAGGTGTGGACTGGGTCCCTGTACAGGTGGGCATACTGCTGATTGACGTGTCCTGGGGACAGAGGTGTGGGGATGCTGGGTGGGTGCTGTATTGTTGGATACTGATGGGGGAGGCTCTGTGGTTGACTGGGAGTGGGATGGGGTGACCGACTGACCAGTGGTCCCTGATGGGCCAGGTAGTTCATCCAGGGTGAGATGGCATGCAAGTATGGGTGGTGATAAGTAGTAAATGTTGACTCACCAGTGTCCATTCCTCCGGCAACTCCAGTGAGTCCCTCAGGATGCGGTATTGCCAAGTCTTGCTCCTCCCATGCTGTGAGCTGTGGGGTAGGAGGTGAGGGTCCACTGCCAGTCCTCTGTATGGTCAAGCTGGTGCTTTGCTGCCACAAAACGTACCTTCCACCGTACGTCGTTCTACCTCTTTCCTATGTCATCCCTTGTTCTTGGATGTTGTCCCACGGCGTTCATCCTGTACACAATACTCCACCATAGCTCCATCTTCCTGGCAATGGATATTTGCTGTACCTATGCTCCTAACAGCTGTGGCTCTACCCTGACTATTTCCTCCACCATGACCCGCATCTTCTCATCTGTGAAACAGGGGTGCCTTTTGGGTATTGTGTATGTAAGTGTGTGGGTGTTGGGTACTGTGGTTGGGAGTGTGAATTGGGGTGCATGAGGGATGTATGGGTGTTTGTGGTGTATGTGTCTAGTTGTCGCAGTGGTCTTGGTGTCAGTCTGGTGGCAATAATTTGTATTCATCAAGGGTTGCGGGTAATGTTGGTGTGTATTTTATAGTGCTGTGGGTGTGTTGTATGTATTTATGTCAGGTGTGTGTTTTTGATATTAATCAATGTTGTGTAGTCTAGTATTTGGGTGTCCATTTTGAGGGCACCGGTGTGTACTGCCAATGGTGTACCGCCATTAAATGTCTGCCATGGTGATTTGTGGGTAATGATGTGGTGGGTATTGTTTTGTTGGCGTAACGGTATGGGTGTTCGTACCGCCACTGTAGCACTGACCTTTGGGCTGGCGGATTTGTGTATGTGGCAGTATTTTGTCAGATTGGTGTGTGTGTGTGTCATAATTTGGCGAACGAATGTTCGCCTCCGCGATGGTATGTTGGCAGTCGTCACTGCGGCAATATGCGGGATTTACCACCAATGTCATGATGAGGGCCTTAATTTTCAGTTTTGTCTCAAGATTAGCATTCATATGAGACTTTGCCTTCCTAATGTAAGTACTCTGAAACATAGAGTGAGTTTTTATATGATAAAAACATACTTAAATTATTATAGAGGGCACTCTTTCTGTCATCAAGTGTTTGTCTTGTGCTTAATTCGTGAATGAGAATGGTTCTAGAAAAGGCAGCTGAAAGTCTACAATAATGTTGGCTATTTGTTTAACAATTTTAAACAGAGAACTACATGTTATAAGAAGGGATTCTTAATAAATACGTTTAAGGTATTCTCTGCATTAATACAATCACAAGAAAGTTAATGAATGAGTCTTACTGAAGTATGAGTGAGGCATCATGTCTGTCATTCCAGCATATCTGTGATTTGATATAAATAAAACAATCATTTTTTTTAAATGTAGCCAATTTTCCTCAGAGGTAAAACTTAAACTTTGCACTCATATAGCACACTACTCACCTGTTAGGGTCTCAAGGGGCTGTACACATACCGCTGTGGAACCCCTCCTGGCTTTTTCCTGTGAAGTGCCCACTCCTGGGCAACCCCAGGCATCCAAGTGCTGTCAGGGTCATTGTGGAGATTAAGCGAGCTATTGCTCAGAGTGAGACCCATTAATTAGATTAGGCACCGAGGCGAAAATGATCTGGTCCAGGGTTACTGAGCCCAAGTCCCGCCGAGGCAGGAATTGAACCCTGGTCCCGGGCCAGATCTCTGCTGCTCTAACCATTGTGCCACACTTCTCCACTACAAAGGTAAACAGGACACATTGAAAAGACAAACGTTTACAAACTATTTTTAAGACTAGGCATTGGTCATGGAGCATTGACTACTCTTAAAAAAAGTTTTGTCAACATTTATAAAAGGAAAGGGCTGTGGCTGGGACCCCATCCCACTTGCAATGGGGTTACCACCTACTTTTACACATCAGTAAAATATTGTTTTGTGACCTGATTTTGCTGGCAAAAAATTGACACATACAATAATGAATGTGTACTTGGAAGGAAAGCCCTAAACACGCCCCTTCCAAACACTAATTTGGTATGGTTTCCAAAATCCATTTGATGATTAAATGAGGTTAGTACATTTGAAAAAGGGTTTTAGCATTCACAGACCCTCTCATTTACTGATTAAGAGGGCTTGCGATTGCTAAAACCATTTCTACATCTAGCCTTAACTTTTACCAAACATTTCTTTCTGTGTCCTTAAGAAAGTGAAATGATCTTGTTACCTAGAGAGTGATGTAAACATTATGCTTTGAAAGTAGCAGAACACCCATTCTTTTGAGGCTCCGACCTTAGTGAAGAAGTTCGGCAGATGTTATGCACCATTGCAAAAGTGATGGATACTCAGTCCTTCATATTGCTAATTACTTATAAAAAAGCAAAGTTGTTATCACCACATTTTGATAGGGTACTGCACCTGCCAAACTATAAATTAGACCCCTTATTTTCTCTTTCAATGGGTTACAGAGAACTGGGCTTAATTTGCCAATATAAATTTCCTCTTTGGTTAGTTTTACCAAAACATCTGTTGGGTATATGCCACCACAACGGGGAGGATTTACATTGTAGGTGTGTCAAAACTATTGGAATGACCTCAAGGCAACCCAGGGGCAAATATGATACAGTCACACTTTCAATTTATATAAGCTGCCAATGGCCATGTGCGATATCTTGTGGACTCTTTGCTTCTCCTTTAACCAGTGTTTTAACACCCAGAACCTTATGAGGTGTCTGGTCAAAGGATTCTAAAGAGTGACTGTTGAGAAGGTTGGGAGTGTTGACTGGGGCATTTTGATGCAATAAATCTCTCTCTCCACTTACCGGCCTAGCATCTTGATTTGTGGACTCTCTGCCACATTTGTGGCAATGAGGATGGAATGGCTTTCTGTATTTGTGTCCTGGATGCCTCAACACGCTTCCTTGGAGTTAAAGGAGTAGATTACTCTATGTTGAACTTCTGCTTCTGTGAAGACTGTCAGTTTTTGTTAATTCATGACCACATGAGGAGAAGCCTCAATTCCAGAGGGGCTTAATGCTGTTCACAAAGGTTTCAGGTCCTGTTACCAATGAAGATTGTTTTTTCAAGGGCTGTGGATCGAGAGGTCTTAGTCAGTAGTCTGAAGCAGTGTGTACACATGCATGCAGCATTTTCTGTGGGAGGTTTAGCTGGAGCGCTAACCTCTTATGCATCCTGGCGAGCTCACTGTCACATGAGCATCATTAGGGCTGGCTCAAGGCTCATTTTGATTCTGAGAGGAGAAGTGCTATTCCCGGATTTGCTGCGATGTGTGCATTGGCCCTGCAAAAACATGTCTGTTGATACACTAGTGAGAAAGATTTGAAGCATGTTTTTCCTTGATTTTGACAGAAGGTAAAAAGGAACATTGGATGTCCTTCCGGAGTTGATTTCAGCATGGCGATGTGAGCGAGGCTGAGTTCAGGTATAACATGACTCAGCGGTGAACCCTAGGGGGTGGGGACCTGTACATTTTAGCTTCCGGTTTTAGATCACATTCTGGAAATACAGCGGTGCAACAGTTCTCAGTCTTCTCAACTATAAATTGTGGCAAGCATATATTTAATCTACTCGGTGAAGGACAATGATATGTGTGCTAAATAATTAATTTATTTTACAGAGTCAAAGTTGATTTATCCCTAACAGAGTCTACGTTAAATTACTGTTGAGCCTCCTAACTTGTCTTTAAGATCATATTGTGCAATTCAGCCTCGAGGAGGAACTGCAAAATATAATACCTCCTTAATTTTTTTAGTAATCCGGGAGAATCACCCCTTATGTGGACAAAGTGGAAGGAGGTTTTTGAAAACTATGCCAAAGTATGTGGTCGTAACATGGGGGTAGAAAGAAAAGTGTCTTTGTTGTTACATTTCTTAGGGGCAGAGGGCCAAACAATGTTAGACAATTTCCCTGATCTGGGAAGGGATGTTACAAGAGGTAATTAGTTTTCAATTTTTGACCAGAGTATATACAATTCCAGAGAGGTATTACTTTGGGAAATGAGGACAAAAAGAAATTGAAACAATGGAAAACGATGTCAATGTGTTGCTCAAATTGGTCGCTACCTGTAAATTTAGGGCTCTGCCAGATGAAAGTATTAGGGATCAATTCTTGTTAAATTGCAACTCTGATAAAATCTGTGAAAAGCTTTGTTTCAAAGATTAACCAGAGCTGCATGAAGTGACAATTGTTGCCAAGAGGGTGAAGCATATGGTGAAAAGTGTTTCAGAATTAAAAGAAAATTAGGTTAAAATGAAAGAAAAGGAAGCCGTCATGCTAGCTTAAAAAAAACAGGAGAAAAAGGAAAGTAAGGAAAGAATTTTCAAAAGTCAGTGTTTTAGATGTGGTCAGTTCAGTCACATGGCTTGCAAGTCATGGGGAAACCTGTAGGAAATCCCAAAGAGTGGGTCAACATCAGAGGGGAAAAAGTTCAAAGAATGTTTGACTTGTGTTCAACACTGTCCATTATTTCTAAAAAGGTATACCAAGATTTATTTGAACACAATATGAGATTGAAAAGTATGGATGTGAAACCAGGTGAGTTTGAAGGAAAGCCCATAGAGATGCTGGGTTATTTGTGACCACTATAACTCTCTCTTTGAAAAGCATTGTGGGAAAGATTTATGTAGCAAAACAAGGAGATTAAATATTAAGTTGGCTGCACCAAAAGGATTTGTGTGTTTTCCTAGATCTGAATGTGTTTCCACAAGTACAGATTAAACAAGTTGAGAGATTACACATTAATAGTGTAGACCAATTCCCTGAGGCTTTTAGTAAATGTTTAGAATGTCTTAGGAACTATGTCCACTGCATTATCTGAAAAAAGGAAGCTAAACCTGTGGTGGCAAATGTCAGAATATTACTTTTATCTATGCAAGAGGTACAAAAGAAAGTGAACAAATTATGTGAGGCAGGTATCATCTCTCCTGTGGAGGCCACAGAATGGCTGCCTCCAACTGTAGTCGCCCAGAAGGGTAATGAGGATATAAGGCTGTGTGTTAACATCATTGAAGAGAGCAAGTTTGTTCACAATATTAGACCTGGCTTTGGCCTATCATCAGGTCAAACTCCATCAAGACTCGCAAGACAACACCTCATGGGTGCATTCACATTTTTGAGAATGCTGTTTTGGCTGGTAACAGTGGCATTTGTCTTTCAAAGGGTCGTGTATAGACTTCTTTGAGGTGTTTCAGAAACACTGTACTACCAAGATGATGTGTTTATTTATGGATCAGATGAAGGAGATCATGATAGCAAAATGAGAATGGTTTTGGGCATTTTAAAAAACAATGGATTTAAGATCTGTTGTTTTAGCAATGAAGAAATGTCTTCTTTGGGTCATCGCATTAACGTGCAAGGTGTTTTTAAAAAAACAAAAATTGGTTGATATTATTGTGAATTTTGTAAGGCCTAAAAGTAAGGAGGAAGTTCTTTCATTTCAAAGCATGACTGCAAATTATGCATGTTTCATTGGGAACTTGGCTGAGAAAACTCACTGCATAAAGGAGTTGACATAGAGGTGGAGTGAATGTTCGTGGGCTTCTAAGTGTGAGAACGAATTTAGGTAATTTAAAGAAAATATGAAGGAGGTCCTGAGTCTAAAGCAATTTTACCATGGAAAGAATGTAGCATTATAAAAGATGCTAGTCAGAAGGGTCTAGGACGAGTGTTGGTACAATAGGTAAATGGTGAAGAGAGAACAATTGCATTTGCATTGAGGTGCCATAAAGGAGCTGAGTTTAATTAAATTGTAATTGAGAAGGAAGTCTTGGCTGTCAAGTGGGCCATTCAGAAATTCAGATTCTACCTGTGGGGAAGTCAGTTTACGATCAAAATGCACCTGAAGCCATAAGTAGAAGGTTTCAACATCAAAGGGCTTGACAATGTTTCAGCGTGAAATCATAGGTGTGCAACAAAAAAGCTGATTGTCTTTCAAAGTTAGTTTCTCCAGAGGCTGATGTGCCCTAAGATGAATTGGATATTGATGAAGAATGGACAGGGTGTGGTTACAGAAGGTCCAATTGGAGGACAGGAATGGTAAAGTGAAGTAAACTAAGATAGTATTTTATGTGGTCTCTTTTCTTGGGTAAAAGAGGAAAGAAAAAATAATGACAAGTTCTCTGAGGAACGGAGACCCTATAAGTTCATAAACTATGAATCCGTCAAGGATGATCTGTTGTTCAGGGGATCCACGTTGGTGGTGCCAACAACACTAGAGAAAAGAGTGGTTGAATTAGCTAATGTTGGACATCTGGATGTTGTAAAAACAAAGGAAAGAATTAGACAAGATTTCTGGTGGCCTGATCTTTTTCAGGTGGAAAGAGTAATAAGAGACTGTTCAGAGTGTGCTGGCAGCAACGAGGTTCTGAAATCCAGAATATCACCTATGGTCATACACAAGTAAGTGGTAGCACTTTGGCAGGAACTAGCATTGGATTCGGCAGGACCCTTAAGAGGGGATGCTGATACTGGTACCTCACCATGCCTTGACCATATTGGAAATAGCTTATGCATGCCAATGCAGCTACATCAGCTATAAAGGGGAGGTAAAGATCCCCTCTTCCCATTACTGCCCGGCATTTCACATTTTCTGGATAATCACAATTACCTATCACAATTACTGCTCTGCATTAACTGCTGCCTGACCTCTGCATCCTTTGATAAATGTGCTTGTGCTGTGGTGTTTCATTTTTTTTCCTGAATAATGAATATCTGATTCTATAAAACTGAGATTTTCCGTTTCCAAGAGACAATGGGCCTCAGCCTGAGAATTCAAAGACTGTAAAGGCGCTGGTAGTTTCAGTGGACATAGTGCATTGGCCCACATTCAGTAGAGTTAAAAAAATGTTTATTTAAGACATGTCTGTTAAACAATAAATATAGACAGATCGTAAAATACATTTCAGTTCATACACAGGCAAAATTTTAAATCATTTAAAGCCACTATATATCTGACAAGTGCACAAGTAACATCCACATATTGCGATGAAAATAAACAAATCACAGCTAACCATCTACAGCTTATATTATATTTAAAAATGTTTTCAAAAGTTGCAATGCATTGATAAAAAGTAAATACTATTACAATATGAACTTTAGAACATGCTTTTGTAAAAACAAAACTCATAGGGGTGCTTGAGCGAGTACCTACCATACATGTTTGCATAAAGGCGATGTAGCTCCATTTTAAATGTTAGCCTTTTGCTGGGCATTTGCTGGTTCGGGACAGAGTATTGATATAAAAATGAAGACTTATTTTCCCACGATTCACATAAATCTGAGGTTGAGTTATCTATATCTAAAGAACATAAATATTTTTGTCTCCAAACCACCGAAACTAACTCCATCAATTATTTATTTGAAAGAGCAATAGGGTGGGGAGTATTAAATTTTTTGTTTGGAAAATTGTGATTACCGCCAGCTGATGGTTTCCATCTGGCAGTTGGGTCGTGGCACATTTGATATCTCTACCCCATATAAAAATTACCACATTCTCTCACGCAAACAGCATAACATCTCAAATTGTGCACACTTATCTGATGGATTATGTAGACTTCAGTTTACTGGCTAATAAATGTGTGCCACTTTGTCGTCTTTTCATTGCGTGCACAATACTCTTACTGCCATGGCCCATGTTCACTCCCCACTTATGGTTTCTCCAATTATCCGTCCTCTTGAATAACAACAATGTCGAGCATGCATCTTGGCCTCCTTTTCTCTGTTATCACCAATCTGTGCTAGTTGGCGCCTCCTTCCTCAGTCACATTAATAAGCATGTGTTGCCGCGCTCACTATATTAGGCACACTATGCACCGTTTTAAAATTCTCCCGAGTCACCCCTGTGATCACAGAAAAGAAGCATGTGATGTGAAATTCAAGTGATAGTTGTGAAAGCGATGTGTTTCAAATATCTTAAGCATAGATTTTATTTAACGAGCTAACACTGTCGAGCCAAATATCACAGCGAACGCATAGGATTGCAGCTCTTTTGTGGGGGCGGAGTTGACTTTCAAGGAGAAATGTCCTGCCTCGGTTAATCTCCTCCGTCATGAGGCATTGGCACCCGTTCCTGAGGGAATCACACCATGAAGATTAAGAGATAATGTCTACTGAACTTCAAGAAGGTATTAAATGGATCTGCTGGCAGGGATCCTGGAATAATAGTAAAGGGAAGTTATTTCAAGTGGGTATGTGTACTTCACGGAGTACAGCAAAATGCAGCTTGCACATTTTGCAGTGCTGAACATTAATTGAACTCATTTCAAGGACACTTTTAAAGAACACTTCATGACAAAGCCTCCGACGTGTCTTCTCTTCACTGGTTATCTGTGATGATCCATATGCTTTGATATAAAATTACGTACATATCATTATTTGCTTTAGTCAAAAACTAATTCTGGGAACACGCTGAGATTAAAAACTTTAATTTCATCATCAAAACAAAGATAATGTTCATGTTTAATTACACACTGATGCAAAGAATAAATACACCAAACATAATTAACACTTTGACGTACGGATAACATGAACAGGATAATGTCAGCAGTATAAAACCACCTAAAGTTGCGGAAAAAAGATTTCTCCAGACATGCCACGCGGCTTTATAAAGCAAATACAGAAGGTCACGTTTAATTCACGTGCAACACGAGCAAACGATATTTTTGTAATCCAATGTATTTAGTGCACATAAAATATAAAATGTAATTTATTTCTTGGAGCTTAAATATTTGATTTTATATTACCCAACTGAATAGCCCTCATTTTATTAAAGTCAAGGGCATGGTTTATAATTAGTCTTAGAATGTAAAACCTCCCTCATTTGAACATTGTAATGCTCGAGACTCGATGTGTATACTCTCTCTGTTCAGACCGTTCCTGGAGTTGATCCCTGCATAGTCTGTACTTGACAGCTAAACATCGCTCTCTATTCATTAAGGGACAGACGTATGAAAGCATTTTGCATTCGCAAACGGTGCGAATGCCCGTTTGCGAATGCAAAATGCCATTTCAGAATGTATAAAATACATTCTGAACGCAATTTTAAGGAATCGCAAAAATAAAGATTCCTTAAAATTGCGACCCTGTTTAGAGATCCGCAAATTGTGACTCTCTAAATTAGAAATCACAAATAAGGATTCCTTATTTGCGATTCCTTAGCACATGTATGAAGCAATCCCTAAAAGCGATTTTGGTATTTAGCAATCGCTAATTACCACCAAGTTGAGCTTGGTGGTAACCATGTGCAAAATTTAAAAATGCATTTAAAATGCATTTTTAAATTGTACATGTAAAGCACACATGCCCTTTTGGCATGTGTGCACCTTACATGTCCTCAAATTTTTTTGGGGGGTGCAGCAGAGGGGGCCCTTAGGCCCCCAGCACCTTGGGGTTTTGCATTTCTAAAATTGCGATTCCTGGTTCAGAAATCGCAATTTTAGAAATGCAAAAAATTCGCAGATATGGGCAACAGGCCCATAGGTGTGAATGGAGCCAGTATCGCAATTTGCGATTCGGTAATAGCATTTGCGATTTTTAAGAAATCGCTGTTACCGATTCGCAAATGTGATACATGGCACTTTGCGAGTCGGAAATAGCGATTTCTTAAAAGTCGCTATTTCCGAATTGCATATGGCCTTGATGATACATCTGGCCCTAAATACTTTACTTCACCTGTGTTAGCGTTGTGCTGCGTATTAAGTAGAATACTTGGGATGTCAAAGCAGGGGGTGGATTCTACGGTTGGCTTGGGAAAGAGTGGAGTTACAACAGTGACCTGTACAGATCCCCGTTTCCTGTTAAGGCATATCTTAATAAAGATATCTACATCACACAAAGAGATACGTGTGTGGTCCTTTTGGTATATAACGAACATAACAATTAGCGACGAGCTGAGATCGATCGGGTGATAAAATACTTCTGTTCTGAGTGCGAGTGGCTACGGAGAGAGGATCAGAAGAGGAATGGAAGAGTTAACAGCACCAAAGGAAAAATGAGAAGAGGAATACACTGAAAAGGAACGTATTAAAGACTGGAGGAGCAAGGAAATATTTGGGGGTTACCGTATTGGTGAGCAGTTTGGGCGTGACTGTTGTATGGGCATTATTCAAGGTGCATCGCGTGTTGGCGGTGCACACTGACTCCTTATAGCACATGTATGCTGGAAGGCTCTAGGAGCATGCATCCAGTGTTGCCAGATTTTAAAAGCCTTCTAAAGCCCAAAGCTGTTGAACGACCAGCCCAAAGTAATCCCAAATGAACCGGTCCCACCCCAAAAAGTAGACCAAACTTTAAACACTGAAATAATGCAATCGTAGGCTGAAGCAAACATTTCCTACCAGAGGCCAGAATACAGTGACCCAAACTCTGTGAACTTAAACTTAAATTATTGGTAAAGGCAAGTGTTTTATTTCAAATGCAAGCAATGGCTACACTGAGCAGAGCATGACAAGATGTTATGTAAATAATTTAGGCACTAAGATCACAACAGAACCATGCAGTGAGGCTGAGCACTGACCATCTACCCTCCTTTCGCTTAGCTCAGCCAATGAGACCACATTTATGCTTGCACTGCCTGCAACTGGAGTGAAATAAATGAATAAATCAGCTGAGCACACAGCTCAAAGTGCATTAAAAAAAGTATCGGAACAGTGATGCTGCATGCAAGTGTGGCTAAAAAAAACCAAAATATTCTCTTTCAGGTTGCCACATACATAACTCATGCCTTAAACTAAAAAATAAAAAAGTTAAGTTAATCACTGTATATTATGAAACCTCTATTAGTTATTGTACTGAAAGGTCTGTGTGTGACCAAAAAGCCACTGAATTAAATCTTTGTTGCTGCAATGGATAATTGTGTGTTGCGCAAATGTAAGTCATTAGGTTAAACTTGCATTACTGGCAGTATAAGATAGACTGCTACCAAACGTGCAAAAAGGTTTCAGATAAAATGGTTTAAGTAATATCCAAACTGAATGATTTATTTTTATTTAACTGCCCTGCAAAGCACGTACTGCACAACTCAGCTGGTAACCCCCTTGCATTACAAGTCGAAAACAATAACTCTTTGTCAACACCAACCTTCTTGTGATTCCATCCAGTGCTTAATTTGTGCTTGTTGTTTCCGGTGCAGAGCACCGGCCCTTATTAATGAGGGACGGCACTCTTTTTTCCTGCCTCAAGCATTTACTGCGAGCAAAAGACACATATGGGAAAGACAGAGGAATGCAAAAATGACAAAGAGCGTCAGAAAGGGAGAGAGCAGAAAGCTGCAGGAGTGAGGTGAAATGGCTTGTAATGGACTAAACAGGCCCAACGTGGCTTCAGGATTACGCTGCCCTAGTATTTCGTGTTTGCACATTTAATTGCAGCAGCCGCATGTTTAAGAGGAGAGCTTTGGACACCGTCACATTTTTAGTTACAAATTAAGCACTGGCTATGCCACTCATTCTTATTCTATCCTGCCGTGCTTTAGATCCTATGCATTCTCAATCCACAACTAGCCCCTGAATATTAAACATAAGGAATACATCTACTCACAACAAGTCACAAATTGAAGAACACTTACCTTGTCTTCCGCAGCTGCGCACCAGCTGGCCGCACGTCAGTGTAGGTAGGGGCCGTAGCTAGCACCTACACAACAGGAAGGGGTCAGGGGGGTGTCTCCCCTCTCCCGGGCCCCAATCTCGCACTCTGGGGCTGGCTTTAATTCGGGGTCCAACATCCAAGCGCACAACAGAAGAGACTTTTCCGGGGGGCACCACCACCACACCTGTGCAGGCTGAGACTCGCGGCGGGTCCCAAGAGAAGAGCCACACACACCAGACACCACCACGTGCTCAGCCAGCAGTGAGTAACAACTGCGCACTGACTAGCCTTGCACACACGCGCCCACGCAGGCATTTTAAATAATGCCACGGGGGCAGGCCAATAATTTTTGGCAGGGCCGTCAATTGGTAGCGCTTTCGCGCGCTACTAGATTGACGGCCCTCTGCCCCAACAATTATTTCCATGAGATTGATGATCACACCACTCAGTGCGTGCAGCCTGAGCGTGCTGCCCGTGATGTGCGCAGTCGCAAAGAAGAGAGGCAGCAGCGCAGCCCGCACTGCCGCACAGGCAGGCTCAGGGTCCAGGATGATGTCACACATTAGTGTGACTGACAAGTATGATGATGATCCATCATCCAATCAGCGCAGCGGTGGGGCCTGGGCGGCGGGCGGTGTGCTGCGCTGCTGGCTGCACAGGCAGGGCCAGGCCGTCAATTGGTAGCGCTTTTGCACGGTAGTAGATTGATGGCCCTCTGCCCCAATTAGCAAGCACTATGGCCAATTGGCCAAAGCAAGACACGTGGAGTCGAGAGTGGGACGTGGCCTGGGGCAGTGCATGTCCGGCTGTGCCGCCCCGCAAACAATTTTCCGCACAGAGGGCTAAAAATAGCCCAACAATTAGTCTCCCGCACTTGGGGTTTTTTCCCGCACAAATGGGAAAAATATCGCCCATTTGTGTGGGAAATCGCCCAGTCTAGCAACACTGTATGTATCGCGTGCTGACTGCCCATTTGCAACAGGCACTGAGCTTGAAGTCTCCGACAGTGAGCGTAGACAGGTCACGTAACGTGACCTTACGTGGAGGCCATTTTTGAAGTTGAGAGTTCAACTGTACGTTCAGGTCACACAATGAGACTTTATTTAAGGAGATTTTGATCACAAGAAAAAAAAAAAAAAAAACAGAAAGGGAACAAGAGGAGTAGCCGTGGGACCATTATAAACAGGAAATAGGTGATTGACAATTCAGTTATATTTTAAATAGCATTTATATTTAAATTGTATGGGTGCTATTTGACTGTATACAAATATATTAACACAGTAACACTAAATAGCACAACAAAGCTTCACAATAAATCCCCCACAAGTGTTTATGGGGCCAGAATCTGAACCATTAATTGTATGGACGTAATGGAAAGAATATTTGATAAATTATATAGAGGTTGTGGATGAAAAGGGAGATATGAAAGCAGAACAGAAAAAAAAATTGTTACATTCTTTGGGATCAGTTGGACTTAAAACATATACTAGAATGTTGAAAGCAGTAATAAGTGGCAATGGTAATGTATTTGAAGCTGCCTTAAAAGATTTGGACACCTATTTTACACCCAAAGTGTGCATGGGCATGTTGCGGAATACATTTTTTCGAAGGAAACAAAACAAAGAGGAAACTGTAGACAACTATTTAACTGAATTAAAGAAATTGGCGATAGACTGCAAATTTGGAAATTTACATGATAAACTCATAAGAGATCAGTTGGTCATGCATGCAAATAATGCTACTATACAGGAATGGCTGTGGATTAATGGGGATGCTTCATTAGAGGAAGTATTAGCAATTATTCGAAAGGCGGAAATATCTGGAAGATGTGCGACAGAATTTAAGCATTTGGAGAAAGATTCTGAAAATGTGTTCAAAATACAGGATGGAAAAAATAAGATTCAAAAGAACAAGCGAAAAAGGGTGACAAAGGAAAGGATGATTAGGAATGAGAGGAGGTGTTATAGGTGTGATAGCAAGGAGAATCTTGCTTACAGTAAAAGTTGTGCTGCAGTGAGACACAGATGCATCAATTGTGGGATAATTGGACATTTCACAAAGGTGTGCAAAATGAAGATGAATAAAATGAATTGTATCTTGGATGGGAACAGTCTGAAAGATAGCAGTACAGAAGGGGAAAATCATAAAAGCAATTGTGCCAAAACCCTACAAGGTCATTTTGTACTAAACGTAAATGAAGGGAATTCTTTAAACAAACCTTTGTGAGGACTTGTGCCATGTAAATGGTAACATTGTCATTGATCAATTTCCTCTTCCTAATATGACAGAAATGGTGTCATCACTTACAGGAGCTAAATGGTTTTCTACATTGGATCTTTTGGCGGCATACCATCATATAGCCCTTACCCCGGAATCTAGGAAGTATACAGCATTCATCACACAGTTTGGGCTATCAATTTAAACTCATGCTGATTGGTTTAGCTACGGCAGCTGCTGTGTTTCAGCGATTGATGAATAGTTTATTTGGAACAAAAGAGGGTGTAAGATTTTTTCAGAATGATATATTGGTGTTTGAGGCGGACAGAGTGGAGCATGATGGAAGGTTGAGAAAGGTGTTGGAGACTCTTGAGCATGTGGGACTGACTGCAGAGTTAAGTAAATGTAAGTTTGCTGAGAAAAAAAAGAGTTACTTAAGACACGTGATCAGTGAAGAGGGAATTAGACCTAAGCCTTCTTTGGTGGATATGATTATGGGTACCTCTGCACTAAAAAACAATGATGAATTAAAATCGTTCAACGGAATGGTGGAGTACTGTGCAAAGTATATTACCCACTTGATTGATAGAGTATATAACATTCGCTAACTTTTAAAGAAAAATGTGAAGTTCTTATGGGACACGAAATGTGAAATGGAATTTAAGGATATTAAGGAGGCGTTGAGGAGAATACCTGCTTTAGGAGGGTTTGATCCAAATTTGAGTTACATACAAACAACAGATGCCAGTAACAAAGGGTTTGGTGCAGTGTTTTCACAAACAGATCCCAAAGGGAAAGAGAAAATCAATCTGTTTGGATCACGTACATCATCTCCAACTGAAACAAAGGATCCGATTATTGAAAAGGAAGCGTTAGCACGTGAGCGGGCATTAGATCATTTTAGAGCATTTTTTGGGGGTTAACAGGTGACTATAAAGTGTGACCACAAACCATTAGGCAGATTATTAACTATGGAGGGATGTGTCAATGCTTCAGCTAGAACATATAGCATGGTGTATGTGCCTGGGAGAGAAAATGTAATGTCAGATTGCTTATCAAGATTTCTGGTGGCATTAGAAGTGTGTGAGGAAGATCCTTGGAATGAATTCAAAGTTGCTTTAGTTCATGATTCTGCGGAACCAATGATAAGGAAGGAGGAATGGGAAGTAGAACAGGAAAAATATAAAGTATTACAGGTAGTGGTAAGGTACTTGTGTGAAGGTTGGCAAAAGAAAGAGCAAAATGAGGAAGAACTTAAACCATTATGGGAGGTTAGGTCAGAATTGTCTGTGGATAATGGAGTAGTTCTAAGAGGCAATAGGGTAGTTCCACCTTATGGATTTTGAAATATAAATTTAAGCCTATGTCATGAAGGACATTTGGTGTAGTAAGAACAAAAAAAAGTTGTCAAAAGGGGTGTTCTGGTGGCCAGGAATGCATAAGGTTTTCAAGGACATGTGAGGTGTGTTCTTATGCAGATACATCTATACAGACTTTGAAACCCACAATGAGTGAGTGTCTGATTCCTGAGCAGCATTGGGAATGTGTGGCCATAGATTTGCTGGGTCTAGTTGGAGAATTTCAAGAGTACGTGATAGTATTGATTGATTTTGTGAGAAATCAATCAATAACCAGTCCCAAGGCCTGTGCTCTGCGTAAAATCAGTATGCAAAGTAGGCTAATTATAATTGCCTAAGTCAAGCCATCAATAAGTCCCTAGTATATGGTAGGGCATGTAGGTTTAGGTACCCCAGCATAGGTAGTTCACCCATAGGTGTACTGCTGAGGTGCCCAGTGTCATTTTAAAGGCAGGCCTCCTTGCTGGCTGTTTTTACATTAAAGTTAAATGCAAATTCAACTTTAGAATTAAAAGTAGTTCCAAAGTCTTAAACTACCTTATTTTTACATATAAGTCACCCCTAAGGTCTGCCCTATGTGTCCCTAGGGCCGGGTGCCATGTAACTATAAGCAGGACCTTATAAAAATAGTTTTATAAACCCTGGTGAGGAAAATTTCCAAATTCTTTTTTTCCTCATTGCAGTGAATGGCCTTCATAGGCTAGAATGAGGATACTTTATTTTAATTTTAAAAGTCCCCTTAAGTAACAGATACCACAAATTTGTTATCAAAATAATTGTTTAAAAAAATCCCAAAATTTCCAGTTGTTGGATTTAATGTAACTTGTTCAGGTAAAGAGTTTTAAACTTTACCCGAATAGTTGCCAACTTCAGCCCTACAATGTTTTTGCTGCTTTGCTGTGATTGGCCAGCCTCTGGCAGCCTGGCCAGGCTGCCTTGATGAGGTGTGAAGTGGCCTGGCTCAAACAAAGAGATGTGCCTGCGGGAGGTCTCCCCTCAGCAGATGGGGAAGCAGGAAGGGGGAGGGCTGCCAAACTGGTTTTCAAAGGCAGGGAAGGACATTTGGAGCAACCCAGTAATACCCTCACATCCTGCAAACCGAGACAATTAGGTGCCCCCTTGATTAGATCAGGAGAGGGCAGGAGAGGGGTATGTTTAGGATTTTTAGCCATACCAGTGGGTGGGCTCAGCCAGATGTAACTTCCAAAAATCACTTTCAGCCATGATGGATTTTTGAGGAATGTTGCTCCCTGGGATTGATTTTTGCCACACTTCCCAGGAAGTGGTCATCACAGGGGGAAGGACACTGCCCCTGTTTGGAGAACCAGGGACCCCCTGTTTTTCACCCAGGAGCAAGGATAAAACTGGCAGACCTGCACCCACACCAAAGTTCCCTACCAGATCCCTCTCAGATTCCAACAAGGAAAAACTACAGAAGAAGAAGGAATGTCCTGCTGGACCCCTTGCCTGCACCTGGACACTGCACTCTGGAGGACTGCACCAGCTGCACACTTTCGCTTCACTACAAGAAGGACTTTGCCTGGCTTCAACTGGTTCAAGGAGGGACTCCCTGTTTGCTACAGGTGAAAACTTTCTAACCAGAGTCCTCTGCACCAATTCCTGAAGAAACCAACCAGCTGACCACTGTCCAGTGGCCAAAGAGGAGTTTGCACCAGGTGCATTCTGGGAGTTGTAGTCCGCACCCCCCCAGGGAGCATCTCAGAGCTTCTGGAACCTTGTGGTGAACTGTGGACCTCAAAAGAACTTTAAAAGAACATATGAAAGAAAATCCAGAAGTTTGGAGAACTTTGGAGTACTTTTGGAAAAAAGCTCCATAGAGGGACCGACCCGCCGCAGTAACTCTAGCCAGCTTGCCTCAACCACAACCTTGCCTGACTTGCTGGTTCGTCCCGGTGAAGAAAATCTCCAAAAAAGTGACTACGTCTGAACGCAGGAAGTTGACCGGGGCCTCACAGGCAGTGTATCCGAAGGACGTTGGATCAAGATTCAGGTTTGCCCCGGTCGAAGGATTTTCACCTCGAAAAAATGACTAAGTCCGAAGGTAAAAATCTCGACCAAGGTCTCCCGCGACGCGTATCCGGGGAAGAGTTCCAGGAGGTCGGATTGGACTGGTAGGTTCGTCTCGCTGAAGAAAATCTCCAGAAAAACAACTAAGTCCTAAGGAAAAGTTTTGACCGAGGCCTCCAGCGGGCTGTAGCCAAGCCGGGCTCCATTGCGGTCAGCCTTAAACTTTGATTTTGCCCCAGTCGAGGTGTGACCAGATGACCAGATTGGCGCTTTTTGTTTCTATGTGCTAGAAAGCATTAATTCTTTAAAAAATCATATCTCCGGTTCCCCTTATTCAATTTTATATGTTTTGGTGTCATTTTAAAGCTAAAAAAAATTCCTATTTTCACAAATTGATTTTGGATTTTTAAACTGTTTCCTGTGTTTTATTTAATTACTATTTTGAGATATTTTAATGCTTTACGCTTTGTCTCCTAAGTTAAGCCTTGTCACTCGTTGCCAAGCTACCAAGGGTTGAGCTAGGTTTAATTTACTGAGACCTAACTGGACCTAAGTGGAGGTTAGTGGCCTGTTGCTAAGTGTAGGTACTTACCTGCCCTTACCAATAACCCATTTTCCAACAGATTTGTTTACTAAGTGCCAGTTATAGAAATAGTAAATGAAGTGAATACTTTAACAGTTTTGAAGTTCATGGACAAGGTGTTTGCTTCGCCTATAGTACTAAGTCATAATGGAGTACAATTTAGTTCAAACACCGCAAAGAAGTATTTTGAGAGAGTAGAAATAAAACACAAAACCACTTCACTCTATAATCCTAGTGGTAATGGCACTATAGAAAGGTTTAATCGGGTTGTGAAAGGTATAATTCAGGCCACAATGAATAAACAGTGTAATTGGCACTTAGAATTACAAAAGGGTGTGTATGTTTATAGAGTTACGAAGAGTGAAACCACAGGATTAGCTCCATTTGTCATGATGAGGGAAGAAAGGCGAGGTGTAAATTCAATCCTGCTTGGCTAAGTAATAATGAAGTAGAAAGCTGGTCTCCAATGTTAGTACAGGAGAAATTGAGAAGAGCTAATAAACAAAGTAAAGCATACTATGATAAAAGTATTAATGCTCACGAAGTGCACATTAAAGTTGGAGATAGTGTGAGGGTAAGAAAACCAAATGGGTACCAAAAGGAGAAAGTACATTCTTTAAGTCACAGGAGGTGGTAGAGGTTTTATGAAATGTGGTTCTTCTGAAAGATTGTAAGGTATGGAATCTCAAAAGAGTGGCTCTGTGGGGAACAAAGGAGAAGAGATGGAACTATGTGATCACAAGAACTATATATGGTTGGAGGACAGTGAGCATGTGGATGGTAAGTTGGATGTGGAGAAGGAACACGTGGAAATGAATGATGAAGAACTAACAGAGACAATTGCAGTGAGACAAAGTGGGAAAGATAATATAATGGAGAAGAGTGGTGAGATGAGGAATGGTGATAATACAAGTAATGAGGAGGTTGTCCGGGAGGAGCTAGTGGAACAATAGGAGTTGGTGGGGAGTGAAGAGGATGTTGGTTTTAAAAGAAAAAGAGTTTTACTGGGATGGTTAAAGGTTTATGGCCCTCATTGCAACCCTGACGGTCAGTGATAAAGCAGCGGTAATACCGCCAACAGGCCGGCGGTAAAAAAATGGGATCACGACCACGGCGGAAACCGCCAACATAGACAGCCACTTTAACACTCCTACCACCATGGCGGTAGCAACAAACACCACGGCGGTCACCGCCAACAGACAGGCGGTAGACAATGTACCGCCCACGCTATTACAAGGCACCAATTCGCCAGCTTTTTTGGGGCGGTACCAACGACATCAAAAGCACGGCAGAAACAGGAAACAGAAGGGGAACCACTCACCTTCTGACACTCAATGAAGAACCAGGAGGCGATGGAGCCCGAACTATAGGTCCTGCCGATGCTGGTGTATCTGCTAATACACCAGGAATATCAAAGAAGGCAGCGGCAACGATCATGGTGAGTACTGCACCTAGCACACAGGGGAGGGGGGAGGAAAAAGAGAGTGACACACACACGCAACACACGCAACACCCCCACCCCAGCCATCACCCTCACCCACAACACCATACACACAAAAACATGCAGCAACATTACATTTACACCCTGTTACCCCCTGAAAGAATACAAGGACAAAAGGAATTGAATTAAATCAGTGATATTTAGAAAATGCAGATAAAGTTAACAATTGTAAACAACAGTATATTCAAATATTTACAATATGTACAGAGGGCCGTACACTGTCCTTTGCAAATGTCCATGGACCAGTGGGCCTAAAAAACATGGGCAAAGCCCACACTTGACTCCTGCCTCAAAACGGAGAGAACACTGCAGGGGCATCAGGTCGAAAACACAGAGGCACCTCAGGGGGAAGGGGATGGGGGGCATCTCAGCCAGAAGATGGTACTACGCCACTGCTCCTCGAGGGGGCTACATGCCCACAGCGATGTCCTGGGGAGTGCAAAGCCACAGTTTCTCAAGACTCTCAAGTGGGTGGTTTGCCCACTGCTTGGTCCTGGGGAGTGCAATGCCACAGTCTCTCAAGTCTCTCAAGTGGGTGGTTTGCCCACTGCTTGCTCCTGGGGAGTGCAAAGCCACAATCTCTTAAGTCTCTCAAGTGGGTGGTTTGCCCACTGCTTGGTCCTGGGGAGTGCAAAGCCACAGTCTCTCAAGTGGGTGCCAGTTTTCCACTGGTTCTGAGAGGGCTTTGTGCCCAGTGTGCTTCATCCTGCCAAGGATTGGGTGAGTGGATGCAAATCTCCACTGGTTCTGGAGAGGGCCTTGTGCCCAGTCTGCTTCATCCTGCCACGGATTGGGTGAGTGGATGCATATCTCCACTGGTTCTGGAGGGGGCCTTGAGCCCAGTCTGCTTCATCCTGCCAAGGATTGGGTGAGTGGATGCATATCTCCACTGGTTCTGGAGGGGGCTTTGTGCCCAGTGATGCTGCACCTGGGGTGTGGCAGTTCACATTCCCTCACCTTAGTGACTGAGGCACGAGATATCCAGGGAACAGGTAGCATGATACTCCATGGAGGCAGAGCCAGACTCCATCCTGCGGTGACTTAGGCTGCAAACTGCTGGTAGTGCCAGTGCTGGTGGTGGTGCTTCAAGTGGTGGGTGCAGGGTCCAGGCCGTCTCCTGCAGCCTCAGACGGCTGCCCACTGGGGATGCTGCTGATGTCCGATGTAGTGGCACCGTCTGGGCATGTGGCGGTGCATTTGACGATGCAGGTGGCAGAGCCTGCGGCGGTGTCTGCGACAGAGATGCTGCCGGTGCTGGCCGTGCTGCAGGTGCTGGTAGTAGTGGAAGGAGACACCAGGCCGTCTCCAGCAGCCTCGGATGGCTGCCCACTGAGGATGATGCTGCTGACTGTTGTTGTGGCAGCGGCGGTACAGGTGGCGGTGCAGATGGCGGTGCAGGTGATGGTGCAAATGGCGGTGCAGGTGACGGTGCTTGCGGCGTTGCTTTCCGCGATACAGGTTGCTGGCTTGTCAGGACTAATGGTGGTCACCAATCCCTCACCTGGAGGCTTCGAGGCCTGAAGTGCCTTGCCTTTGTTTTTTTTTCCCTTCCCCACCTTGGCAGACGCTGCTGGGCCCTTGGTACTGTCCTCTTGTTTTTTGGATGAGGCCTTGCTGGGTGGGTCGTGCGTCTTGTCCGTGCTGCATGCTGGCCCCTTCTTCACTTGGCAGGTGGTGGAATCGGTTGGTCCTTTGCATTGTTCAGTAGCACACTGCCAGCCCTGACGGATGCCCTCCTTGGGACTTGCAGGTACCACAGCGGACACCGAGTTGGTGGCTGAGGTCCTGGCCTGGGATCCTGACACCCTAGCCCTAGCGGAAGGACGGGGGGAGGTGTAGGGAAGAGGTCAATGTTAGCCAAGAAAAGTTTTTTAGACACACTGGGACGGAAAGATGGAGGGGGTTTGGGAGTGGAGAAAGAGGTTGTGGTTGTAGGAGGTGTACGTCTGCTGAGTTTGGGTGAAGGTGCATGGGCTGGATGCTGTTGTGAGGTGGACGGCTGTTGAATGGGTGTGTTCCTGCATTTGTGTACCTTGGGAGGAGGGCTCACAGACACACTTGGAGAGGACACAGGGGACGTGTGCATGGTTGTGGGGGTGGTGACTGCTCGTGAGGGGTGTGTTGTGATTGGCGTGCTGGTGATGGAGGCAGTGGCTGATGATGTAGTGCATGCAGGTGTGAGTGGAGACGAGACTGGGAGGGAGGTGGATGAAGAGGAGGAGGGGGACACAGTGGAGTAAGTGGATGTTGGTATGTTTGCATGGGTATGGTGCTTGTGTGAGTGCCTGTGTGATGATGTGTGGTGCTTATGTTTTCCTGAGCCATGTTTGTGTGTTAATTTGTGTGCATGCTGGTCTGAAGGTGTGCTTGGGATAGGGTGAGGTAGAGGGGATTGGGTCTGGGTGGTGGAAGTTGCAGGGGGGAGGCTGGGCACAGGGAAAATGGCTGCCATCAGTGCATTCAGAATGGTTGACTGCCCAACAGAGAGGGATATCTGGAAGTCAATAGCCTCCTCACTGAGGGCAGCAGGGCTGACTGGGGCAGGGCCTGAGGTGCCTGGGGCGAAGGAGATGCCCAGTCTCCTGGATGAGCGGGCACGGAAACATGCTGAGGGGCTGCTGGGAGGGCAGTGGTCGTAGGGGGGTGGCGGCTGTACCTGTTGTTGGTGTGGGCACAGAGGTGTCCGCCACCGCCAGGGAGCTTCCATCGGAGGAGGAATCACTGTCACTGGTCTCCCCTCCTGTCGCCGTCATGGAGCTCCCCTCGCCCTCCGTCCCACTGGTGCCTTCAACCTCGGTGGATTCGGCCTTCAGGCCCATGTGGGATGCAGCTCCCTCCATCGCCGGTGCCTCTGCTCCTCCGCCAGATGATGCTAATGTACACAAGGACAGGGTGACAAAACTAAATGGGGGGGGAGACAGAGGATACACTTGGTCAATGCCAGCAACACCACTACCGTTGACAGACACAACACACAGGCCGCCACATGCACTAGGCCATGCCCAACCAGTCACTAAGGCAGTCACCAGCTCATGCGGTTCAATGCCTAATGCCAGCATCTGCACACCTGACACCCACAGGACCCTGCCCAGTAGTAGTTGGCCACTTGTACCATTGGGGTAGGAGTGCTTCAGAGCCTGCACACAAGGGACCTATCCTGCCATGATCACCCTGGCCTAGGGGCACCCACTGCCATCCCCCACCCTGCTAGCTCCTAAAGCACGCAAAGTCAGCTTTCTGAATCTGTTCTCACCACCTTGTGGATGCTGTGATGCCCTCAAGCCCCCATCCAACTTCGGATAGGCCACCGCCAGGATGCGGAACATCAGGGGGTCATGGTGCAACGGGCACCCCTTCCACGTTGGGAGGCCAAACCCATCTGGGCCTCCGCCGTTTTCTTCGTCCAGCGGCGCAGGTCCTCCCATCTCTTGCGGCAGTGGGTGGTCCGCCTGTGATAGACCCCCAGGGTCCACACCTCCTTGGCGATGGCATGCCAAATACCCTTTTTCTGGTGGGCGCTGACCTAGAGGGAAAAGACAGCGGAAAATGTAATTACTTACCTGTCCGGACCGCATACTCATTGGCCTCCAGTTCCCACCCATGCCCTGACCACCTCTCATGCAGCACTAAGGCCAGGACGCCTTAGCACCCCCCAACATGTGGCTTACATCCACACCATTCCAAACAGGAATTGCCCACGCATCATGCTCACAGTGTACTCACCTGTTTGTCTGGAGGACCGTAGAGTAACGTGTACTGGTGGAGGACCCCATCCACCAGTTTCTCCAACTCCTCCGCAGTGAAGGAAGGGGCCCTTTCCCCAGACACTCTAGCCATTGTCACTTCCAGACTCAGGTCACAGCAGCACTTGCAGTGTAGGACCTCTCCTGTTGAAGGTCGGGTAACAAGTGAGTGAATAGCTAGAAAATGGGGGTGAAGTCCACAGCAGTGCATACCGTCACTGCTGGCTTACATCGCCATTGGCTCCTGGGACCCATAGGGCCCAAAGATAACCAATGTGGAGTAGCGCGGCGGTCATCGATCGCCTACCGCAACACAGCACAATGCCAGCACAGTTACCTCATTTCCCCTTGTTCCTCCTCACAGGTTAGGCAGCCGCCAATTCAGGGGGGCACATGGCATGGCACCTAGCTGCGTCACAGCACATATTGGCACATCTATTGACTCTCGAATTCACACACTGCTTCTGTGACATTAATTCAAAAACAGTTGTACCTTCTATGTGGAAAACGACCTTCTGCTCACCGTTCTCCTACATAGTCTACAACCGCTGAGGCGGATGGTGAGATGGTGGCGTCCTCCGGTGTACAGACCCCTGGTGGACCTGCCGACAATGGAGGACAGACACATTATCATCACATACAGTTTTGATCGTGCCACAATCCAAGAACTGTGTGCACAATTGGAGCCAGACCTGATGTCAGCTATCCGTCAGCCCACAGGAATACCCCCTCTAGTGCAGGTTCTGTCAGTGCTCCATTTTCTGGCAAGTGGTTCCTTTCAAACTACAGTGGCCATGGAAACAGGTATGCCTCAGCCAATTTTCTCCAATGTGTTGACCAGAGTGTTGTCTGTCCTACTGAAGCACATGCGCAGCTACATCGTTTTCCCCCAGGTGGATGATTTGGCCACAGTGAAAGCTGACTTCTATGCCGTGGAACATATCCCCAACATCATAGGTGCCACTGATAGTACACAAGTGGCATTTGCCCCCCGCCCGCAGAAATGAACATGTCTACAGGAATAGAAAAAGCTATCACTCGATTAATGTGCAAACGGTGTGTTAGGTGGACCAGTACATCTCCCATGTGAATGCCAAATATCCTGGCTCAGTGCATGACGCCTCTATCTTGAGGAATAGCAGCATCCCTTATGTGATATGGCAACTCCAGAGGCACGGGTGTGACTAATAGTTGAGCCCAAGTCCCCACACAGTATAAGTTGGGGTCTGAGTATGGGGTTGTCCCTAAGGGTTAGTGTGTGTCTAACAGTTGTCCCTCTATATTTGCAGGTGACTCTGGTTTCCCTAACCTCTCAAGGCTACTGACCCCAGTGAGGAATCCCAGGACACGGGCAGAGGAACGTTACAATGTGGCACATGGGCGTACAAGAAGGATGATTGAGAGAACCTTTGGCCTCCTGAAGGCCAGGTTCCAGTGCCTCCATCTGCTCGGTGGATCCCTGTACTACTCACCCAAGAAGGTGTGCCAGATCCTCTTTGCATGCTGTATGTTGCACAACCTGGCCTTGATACGCCAGGTGCCTTTTCTGCAGGAGGCACAGGTCTTTTCTGCCAGTGGATAGTGAGGAAGAGGAGGCAGACGAAGAAGATGTGGTCAACAGAACAAACATTATTCATCAGTACTTCCAGTGACACACAGGTAAGAGACTGTGGGGGTCATTCTGACCCTGGCGGTCACCGACCGCCAGGGCCAACTACTGTGGAAGCACCGCCAACAGGCTGGCGGTGCTTCCATGGGCATTCTGACCGCAGCGGTACAGCCGCGGTCAGAAACGGGAAACCGGCGGTGTCCCGCCGGTTTCCCGCTGCCCCAGGGAATCCTCCACGGTGGCGCTGCAAGCAGCGCCGCCATGGGGATTCCGACCCCCTTACCGCCATCCTGTTCCTGGCGGCTTTCACCGCCAGGAACAGGATGGCGGTAAAGGGTGTCGTGGGGCCCCTGGGGGCCCCTGCAGTGCCCATGCCAATGGCATGGGCACTGCAGGGGCCCCCTAACAGGGCCCCACATTGATTTTCAGTGTCTGCCAAGCAGACACTGAAAATCGCGACGGGTGCCACTGCACCCGTCGCACGCCTTCAACTCCGCCGGCTCCATTCGGAGCCGGCTTCCTCGTTGAAGGCGCTTTCCCGCTAGGCCGGCGGGCGGCCTTCTGGCGGTCGCCCACCAGCCCAGCAGGAAAGCCAGAATGGCCGCCGCGGTCATTTGACCGCGGTGCGGTTATTCGGCAGCTCCCGCAGGGCGTGCGGTTACCGCCGCCGGCGGGAGTCAGAATGACCCCCTGTAACTCTAATTTACATCACAGTAAACATTTGGACATTGCAAATAGCAGCCTCTTACCCTCTGTCTAAGGACACTGACTGTTCCCTTTGGATTCTCTATTTTCAGATCTGTGTTTCCCATTCTGACTACTGCTATTTGTACTGCTGCCCACCAATGGTCATCCTGTGGTATATTTCACTGATTATTGACGTTGCAATGCTTTGATAATGTTTCTAATAATACATCTTTCTAATCATTACTCTGACTTCAGTATGGTTTCTGTTTCAAGGGTGTTTATTTTTTGTGCAAATTAGTATAGGGGTAAGTGCAAGGGGCTAGGGTGATGGTGGAGGAAGTCCAGGGTAGAGTCCAGTCTATTGGTATCACAGGTGCATTGTCCAATGGGGCATAGGAAGGGGAATAATGGCAGTTCAAGGTGGACAGGGTGACAGAGTGGGACAGAAGGGTGACAAACAGGAGAGTCTTATTTCCTGGCAGGGGTCTTGGCAATGTTCTCTGTCTTCTGCCTGGATCGCAGGGACTGTTTGCGGGGTGGTTCTCCTTCTGCAGGGGTTGGGGTGCTGGTGGCCTGTTGTTCCTGTGGCGGGGCCTCCTGTCCACTAGCTCTGGCGGAGTTGGAAGGATGTTCCTTGGTTTGGCTAGTGTCAGGGGCCCTTTGTTGTGCCACTGCCTCCCTCATGGTCTTGCCCATGTCAGCCGCACCCCTGCAATGGTGACCAGGATGGTGTATATTTTAGTTAGGTCCTCCCTGATCCCCAGGTACTGTGCCTCCTGCAGCTGCTGGGTCTCCTGTAACTTGCCCAGTACCTGGCCCATGGTCTCCTGGGAATGGTGGTATGTGCCCATGAAGTTTGAGAGTGCCTCGTGGAGGGTCGGTTGCCTGGGCCAGTCCTCCCTCTGTCGCACAGCAGTCCTCCCAGCTTCCCTGTTGTCCTGTGCCTCTGTAACCTGAACCGTGTGCCCACTACCACTGACCCCAGGTCCCTGATCGTGCTGTGTTTGTTGGTTTGCCTGGGGTCCCTGTAGTGGTGGACACACTGCTGATTGACGTGCCCTGGGAACAGAGGTATGGGTTCGGTGGGTGGGTGCTGTGCTGGTGTTTCCTGAGGGGGGAGGCTCTGTGGTTGTCTGGGACTGTGGCAGGGGAACCGACTGTCCAGAGGTCCCTAATGGGCCAGGTTGGGCATCCAGATCCAGGTGTGCAGAGCTGCTGTTCTCACTGTGGGCCTCTTCTGGGGTGGGGGGCTGGATGTAGCTGGCACCTCCTCTCCGGTGACATTGGGTAGGGGTCCTGTTGGGATGCAAATGAATTGTTAATGTATCTGTGTGTGCCATCTTGTGCAATGGGTGTGTTTCCCTGTATGATTGTGCTTTCCCTGTCGGCTTGGCCTTGTGTGAGTGGTGATTTTGTGGGCTGGGTGGGTCTCTCTATTGGGCATGCTGGGGTGATAGGTTTCCATGCAGGTCTGTGATGGGGGTCCATAGATTGATGTGGCGTGCAAGGCTTGGTATTGGGATAGGTGGGTTGTGATAGTGGGGTATATTTGAGGTGATGGAGTGATGGGGGTGAGGGTAGGGGTAGGGGTAGGGGTTTGTGATAGCATGCAAGTAGGGTGGGGGATATAATAGTAAAGATTTGACTTACCAGAGTCCAGTCCTCCTGCTACTCTTGTGAGGCCCTCAGGATGCATTATTGCCAAGACTTGCTCCTCCCATGTTGTTAGTTGTGGCGGAGAAGGTGGGGGTCCACCGCCTGTCCTCTGTACAGCAATCTGGTGTCTTGAAACCACGGAACGTACCTTCCCCCGTAGGTCATTCCTCCTCTTCCTGATGTCATCCCTTGTTCTTGGGTGTTGTCCCACGGCGTTGACCCTGTCCACGATTCTCTGCATAGCTCCATCTTCCTTGCAATGGAGGTCTGCTGCACCTGTGATCCGAATAGCTGTGGCTCTACCCGGATGATTTCCTCCACCATGACCCTTAGCTCCTCCTCTGAAAACCTGGGGTGTCTTTGGGGTGCCATGGATGTGCTGTGACTGATATGTGTGAGGATGTGTGAGGTGATGTGTGGGGTGATGTGTTGGGGTGTATACTGTGATGTGCGTGTATGGTGTATGGCTGATGGCGTTCTGTGCCTCTGATTGAGTGGGTGCTCTTTGCTTGTCTCTCTGTGCTTGGTCTCTTTTTCATTGCAAGGGGTTGTGGGTAATGTGGGTGTGTGTTTTATAGTGGTATGGGTGTGAGGGTTGGGTGTGTGTATGTGTGTCAAGTGTGTATATTTTGAATTGTCCAATGTGGTGTGGTTTTGTAAGTGTGTGTGTATTTTGAGCACAGCTGTGTGTACCGCCAATGGATTACCGCGGTTCAATGACCGCCGCTTCGATTCGTGGGTTGTGATACTGTGGGCGTATTCCGGTTGGCATAACGGTGTGGGCTTTGCTATTGCCAGTTTAGCATTGACCCTTGGGTTGGCAGACTTGTGTGGGTGTCTGTATTGTGGTGGGATTCTCTGTGTGGGTCATAATACCCGTAGCGGATTACCGCCGCGGTCACAGTATCTTGGCAGCCGCCCGCACAGCGGTAGGCGGCATTTACCGCCAGGCTTGTAATGAGGGCCTATGTGATGTAAGGGGAATTTCCGTGAATGTTCTTTTCAATTGATTTTAATTTTATTGTATAAATCTTAATTTTAAATTTTGTGTATTTGGGTTTATTGAGGAGGATGTGTTGTGTTACGTATTAAGTAGAATACTGGGGATGTCATAGCAGGGGGTAGATTCTACTGTTGACTTGGGAAGGAGTGGAGTTACAGCGGTGACCTGCACAGACCTGTTTCCTGTTAAGGCATATCTTAATAAAGATATCTACATCACATGAAGAGATACGTGTGTGTACCTGTTGGTATATAATGAACATAACAGTTTTCCACCTCGTTTCTTTTGGCAATGAAGACAGACTCATTGATTCAAGATTGGGTCTCCCTTTATGTTTGATGCCTACTCTGTAAGCTGTGTGCTGACTTAAGTTTACCTGGTGTTCCATACCATGTCCATGCAAGTGTGATCAACAGTGGATGGCTGAAAGCAGAGCGGAGTCACTCACTGCTGCAGGCACTGATCCCTAATGGTGTGTCGTACTAAGCAAAGTCTCTGCGAATGTGCAATTTTGATCATTATAGGAAAATGGGTTCTGACCCATTTAATCCACTGTATTTTTTCTTTTGGACTACTCTGTTTTTCAACTTTTACTTGTAGTGAGTCTTATTAACTGAGTCTCACTCACTATAACCTCTGTCAAAATGGATTCGAACGTGGTGGCTATCCGTGCAGGAGGGTAACTTAGACAGTAAGAATGGGGGTGGAGGAATGTAGGAAAGTACCATCTTGCCTTGCATGTTACCCCCATTTTTACTTGTGTGTCAGTTTGTTTTTGCCTGTGTCACTGGGATTCTGCTGTCTAGGACCCCAGTGCTCATAGTTTGTGGCGTATATGTGTTCCCTGTGCGGTGCCTAACTGTATCACAGGCTCTGCTAACCAGAACCTCAGTGTTTATGCTCTCTTTTCTTTTACAATTGTCACTGCAGGCTAGTGACCATTTTCCCCAATTCTGAGTAGCACACTGGAACACCCTTATAATTCCCTAGTATATGGTACCTAGGTACCAAGGGTATTGGGGTTCCAGGAGATCCCTATGGGCTGCAGCATTTCTTTTGCCACCCATAGGGAGCTCAGACAATTCTTACACAGGACTGCCACTGCAGCATGAGTGAAATAACGTCCACGTTATTTCACAGCCATTTTACACTGCGCATAAGTAACTTATAAGTCACCTATATGTCTTACCCTCACTTAGTGAAGTTTAGGTGCAAAGTTACTAAGTGTGAGGGCACACTGGCACTAGCCAAGGTGCCCCCACATTGTTCAGGGCAATTTCCCCGGACTTTGTGAGTGGGGGGACACCATTTCACGTGTGCACTACATATAGGTCAATACCTATATGTAGCTTCACAATGGTAACCCCGAACATGGCCATGTAACATGTCTAAGATCATAAAATTTCCCCCATGCCAAATCTGGTATTGGGGTGCCAATCCCATGCATCCCTGGGGCTCCAGCATTGACCCCCGGGTACTGCCAAGCTAGCTCTCTGGGGTTTTCTCTGCAGCTACCGCTGCTGCCAACCCTCAGACAGGTTTCTGCAGAATCCCCTATCCCGACTTTACTGTCTTTCTGGGGTAGTAGGGTAACTTTGCTCCTACTTTTCAGGGTCTTGGTGTGGGGTATCTTGGACACCCTTAGTGTTTTCTTACACTTCGAGTGACCCTCTACACACTACACTAGGCCGGGGGTCCATTTGTGGTTCGCATTCCACTTTTGGAGTATATGGTTTGTGTTGCCCCTAGGCCAATTGTGTCCTATTGCATCCCATTGTATTCTACAGTGTTTGCACTACTTTTCTAACTGCTTACTTACCTGATTTTGGTTTGTGTGTATATTTTGTGTATTTTACTTACCTCCTAAGGGAGTATATCCTCTGAGATACTTTTGGCATATTGTCACTAAAATAAAGTACCTTTATTTTTAGTAACTCTGAGTATTGTGTTTCTTATGATATAGTGCTGTATGATATACGTGGTATAGTAGGAGCTTTGCATGTCTCCTAATTCAGCATAAGCTGCTCTGCTGTAGCTACTTCTATCGGCCTAGGCTGATAGAACACTATTAATCTAATAATAAGGGATAACTGGACCTGGAACAAGGTGTAAGTACCATCAGGTACCCACTATAAGCCAGGCCAGCCTCCTACAAGGAGGGGTTAGCTTCAGATTTTCCAGCAGTTACGAAGGCATATAATATTTAAATACATTATAAGACAAGCAAGGACAGCTTAAGGATTTGTAGGACCATGGGCAAGATATTTTTTGGCACCCCTGATTTGAGTACCTTTGAATTTATTAACCCCTTTTTTAACTCAGACCCTTGTGGCACTCTACTGGTAACCTGATAAATGTTTAGTGGAGTAGTGCATAGTATTAATGTAGGATGTATGCACTTAGTGCATTAAATTGTAGCTTTAATTGCTTAATGATTGTAGTCACAAATATAGCCCCTTCACTCCAGGCATTTTTGCTGCAACACTTAAAATGAAAGCATTGCCTTTAGGAATTTTACCATCCATTGGGAAAAAAATATATACCTTTCTGGTGATTTCTCTTCCCATGACTTGCTCCTCTTCTCCTTTTTATATGTGTGCACTTTTCTGTCTCGACAGTTACATGTGGACCTGCTGAGTGAGAGAAATGGAACAGGCTAGGGTACAGAAGATTGTTACAGGGACACAAACGTAACAGTATAGGGAGAGACATGAAGGAGAATGAGGTAGAGGTAGGGATTATGTAGAAAGATATATGAGGCAGGGAGAAAAGTAAAGTAAATTAAGAAAGGTGAGGTAGCCAAAAGGAAACATAAGAAGAAAGAAGATGATCCATGTAGAGAAAGAAAGGTCTAAAAATATGTAATGCTTTATAGTGTGGTAGAGAGAGACTGAGATAGAGAGAAGGAAATGAAGAGAGAAACAAAGGTGTACAATACTTCAAAGGGAGAGGTGGGGAGAGAGGTAATGTAGAAAAAGGTGAATTAGAGGTAAAGACAGTGAGAGGTAGATTTAGACAGTGAGACATGAGGAAGAACAAAGAGATAAAAGGTAGAGGGAGTGTAAAATGAGAAGAGGTATAGGAAAATAGGTCTGATAAATAGAAGTGAAAAGAGAAACATAGAGAGATGGATGGTGGGTAGAAGGAGAAATGTGCAGAGTAGAAAGAGAAAGTTGAGAGACATAAATGAAATAGCAGGAAGAGAGGTGAACTTATACAGCATCAAAGAGTTGTGAGATGGAAAAAGTAGAAGTGATGGTGAGGTACCGTACAGAGATCTATAAAGAAAGTGGTTGAGAGGGTTATTTGAAGAGGAGAGGGTGAGTTGAAATGGAAAGGGGGTCTGTAAAGAGGTATATGTTTGTGTGTGGGGGGGGAGACAAAGGAGTTGATGATGGAGAAAAAGAGGTAGCCAGAAAGGAGCATGATAGTTACAGAGACAAAGGAAATTAAATAGAGGAAGAATGATAGAAAGAGGAAGAGTAGAGATGAGGTAATGAACTAATAGTAAGGTAAAATTGGAGGTGAACTAGTGAAAGAGAGATTGATGAAATTTTAGAAGTGAGGTAGATAGGAGGATGTGAGGTAATGAGAAATGAGACAAAGAGGTGTTGCATAGTTGTGACTTAGAGAAAGAGTTGGGAGAGCAGTAGAAAAAGATAAGGTAGCAGAGACATGGAGAGACAGATAGGTGACTTAAAGATAGAATCAAGGTTGTGTGAGAAGTGGAATAGATGGAGGAGAGATACAGAAAAGCCAGTTGGAAAAAGTGCATTAAGGTAGATAGAAAGGTATGAGGTATAGAGAGAGTCGAGGTAGAGAGACTTGCTCAGAAGTGATAGACGAGGTTATAGGCAACAGGAAATGAGTAATAAATGAGCAAGTCCATTGACAGACAGATAGAGAATATTGAGAGAGAAGAGAGTTAGGGAGAGCACAGCTAGAGAATGAGGATGAAATAGCATAAAGAAGTGTAAATGGAGAGAGAGAGGTTAAGAAACATGGTTAAGGGAGATTGCATGAGGTGATGTAAGGTGAGAGAAATGGCATGGAAAGCTTGAGAAAAGCCAACAGCTGCCTGAGAGTGTGAGGGTTAAGGCTGGATAATGCGAGGCACATTCACAAAGGGGCAGTTTGTTTTTTTAGCAAGATGCAGGGAATTTTTGCTGAGTTTTGTAAACGGAAGAAAGCAGAGCCATATTATAAAAAATATCCCCTCTGCTGCTCATTACCCGTACGCTAGTGCACAACCTTTGAACCATGCAGAGGTGCTTCTGTGCTCTCTGTCACAGCTGCATACTAGAAGCATACTCTTCTAGTACAAAACCCTATGCCCATACACATTTTTCAACATTCCACACATTGTATATGTGTTGTACAGTGCACGTATTCAATGTGGGGAATGTGCAGAAATAAAACATTTCTCTATGATAACATCTTCATTAATGAGTTATTTTTTTATTAAGAGCCCAGTGAGGGTATCTTTATTAGGTCAGTCTTTGCGTCAAAAAAAAAAAAATTGTGCTTTCACTAATCTACTCAAGTAATGATACAAAGTTGTGCAAAGTTGTATGAAGTGCTATGAAAGTTGAAAAAGGGCACCTTTCCTTCACTAAGTAACTTAGGCGCTGGAATGGAAATACCTTTGCAAGAGTATATGCTTCTTTGTGTCATTACATTACTTTTCCCAGAGCACATCCTTAGTAAATATGATCCAAAGTATCTATTAATCATGGTCGGATGTGAAATTACAAAATAAGCTGTTGAGCAAACTTATTGTGGCAGTAATTTAGTCTGTCCAATCACTTTACAAGGGGGGTCCTTGGAAGGTGGGGCCCTGGTAAATTGCCCACTTTGCCCTTGCCTTAAGATGCCTCAGAAGACAAGTAGGGTGCCTGAGATGGGCTTAAGGGGCAGTGTAAAGGGAAAGGAATGCAGATTGGTAGAGGAACAACGTGAGGGAAAACATAATATTTTGTAAACTCACCAACTTGTACACATCACAATACCGGACTGAAAGCACATGTACCCAACGTTATAACAGAAAATGTATTTTTGGTAGAGTGTAACACCCCAACTTCCCTCTGAAGCTATGGCCCTGTATCCATGCCCATATTTTAAAACAAAGTCTACTGTTGCATAGCTGCAGTAAGAGGCTCTTTTGTTCCTCTTTACACCCTCTAAGGGACAGTAAACAGATGTATCTGCTGGGATATCACAGAATGAGAAGGGTTCCCCTGGAACACCTAAGGACTGAGCCTGCAGAGGTGTACAGTTAGACCTGTCAGCCTTATGGTGGTCTTCTTCCCAAACCTTTTGACTCTCTTCCTCCATTTTGCTAGACTTATGTTTGTTGGCATTAGTACTCTACATTTCACCACTGCTAACCAGTGTTAAAGAGCTTATGCTCACTAACCTAAAACAAGTTGGCTAGTACCCAATTGGAATATTTAAAATACTAACAGGTCCCCTGTAGAGTGGTATACCATGTACTCAGAGCCTCTAAATTAAATTCTACCAGTGGCCCTGAGCACCTATTGTGCCACCCACTTACATAACACCTTGAAACATGTCCCAATCTGCCGATACAGTTCTAAACTGCCATGTCAACTTGGCAATAAACCCCTATTGCCATGCCCTAAACTCCCCTTTTATTCAATATATCCACTTCTAAGGTAGGCTCTAGGTAGCCCATAGGGGCATGTACCTTTTAGTTTAGATGTACCGGTAGGGAAAACTCCTACATATGTTTTACACTACTGTGAGGTCTACCCCTCTCATAGGATAACATTGGAAATTCCCTATTACATTTAATAAGCTGCCATTTCTAATTAGTAACAGGTAGTTATTTCATGTTTGGTTTCTTTATAATTGTAATTAAAAACACTTTTTAGTGAAAACATCAGATTTTGATTACAGTTTTAAAAAATGACACTTTTAGAATGTTTGCATTTTCCTGCCCCTAGCCCTTTTGTGCCTGCAGCCTGTCTTGGGTCATATGACTGGGGGTAACTGAGAGACTTTGTAAATTCCTCCCAGACAGTCACATAATAGAGGGATTAGGTGTGCCTTAATGGGCCATCTGCTGGCAAGATGGGCTGGTGGAGCTGGGCAAAGCCCCACTTGCAACTGAATCGGGTGTGCTTTGCCTTCACACAAAAGACCTATCACCTTTGCATTGTCACTGAGCAAAGTTTGGAGCTAGGGTCCAGGAGTCAGGAAAATCCATGGACTTCAAAGACACAGAAAGAAGGCACTAAGGTATAAAAATAGGACCTCAGACTCTTCAGTTCACTCCTGGATCTGCAGATGGGCTCTTAGAGAACTGCCTGTTGTTGTTACCTGCTGTGCACTCTGCAAGACTGCTTTGCTGTACCTGGAAAGACTGCTTTAGGTGTATAGAGCCTACCTTGAGCCTTGAGAGGCCAGCACTGCAATCGAACCCTGCATTGTCACCTGAACCCAAGTCTACCAGAGTGACTGCAAGGGCTAGTTTGTTGGCAACCTACTCAGAGCCGCAGCGGCACAAAAGGCTGCCACAATCTTAAATACATACCTACACTAATTCTGAGTGAGTTTTGAATCCCCAAGTTGTGTCCCACCAGTCCTTAATCCTTGGTTGTGGTGCTAATGGTACTCAGGTGGGCAAATCCTAAAACTGAAGACTTAGAAAACATTTGGCCAAAAACTGCTCTGAGAACTAGGAGAAGACCAGGACCAACCTACTTGCCTATCAGCTTGAAGTGCATTGCCAGCCAGATTTACTTCATGGCTTCTCCCGCTACATTGTTCTCCGCAGCAGCAAATCCTCCTCAGTGATCCTTCCCCAAGGGGGTATCCATCCTTGTGGAGCTGTCTTTGGCTACAGCAATTTGCCTCATCCTGCTGGAGATCTTCAACTCCCAAAAAAGAGACTAAGGGGGTCATTATGAGCCCGGCGGAAGGCGGAGAAGCTGCGGTAAGACCGCAAACAGGCTGGCGGTCTTTTTTTTGGTATTATGACCATGGCGGTTACCGCCATGGTCATCCGCCGCTTCTCCGTTCCGCCCGCCGGGCTGGAGACCAGAGTCTCCAGCCCGGCGGCCGTCACTATACCGCCGGCGGTATTTGGACCCGGCTGACCGCCATGGATTTCATGCGGTTTGAAACCGCCATGAAATCCATGGCCGTAAGCACTATCAGTGCCAGGGAATTTCTTCCCTGGCACTGAAAGGGGTCTCCCCCACACCCCCCAAAGGTGGCAGGACCCCCTCCCCAACCCGACCCCCAACATAACATCACTCATATACACACGACACGCACGCAGGCACCACCAACACACATACATGCACACACACCGGCATACATGCCAAAATCCACACACACAGTCAGATACGCACACCCACATTCAAACATACACGCACACATCCATACAGACATATCTACAGACATACAGGCACTCATTTCCAAACACACAACACCCCCGCAAGCATACATGCACTCACACACCCCCTCTACATACACATACGCACACCCCCCTGCACGCACACAACACACAGCACCCCCCCACCCACTCCCCTCACGGACGATCGACTTACCTGGTCCAACGATCCTCCAGGAGGGGACGGGAGCCATGGGGGCTGCTCCGCCGACACCACACGTCAACAGAACACTGCTACACCGAATCACAGGACGTGATTCGCTGGGTGGTGTTCTTTTGGCTTGGCGGTGGAGGTGGAGCAACCTCCACTTCCCCGCCGCCCGCCAGTATGGCTGTTGGCGGCTCTCCGTCCGTAAAAGGACAGAAAGCTGCCAACGGTCATAATATGCCGAGCGGCAAACCGCCACCACTGGCGGTCTTCCGCACGGTGGTCCCTCGGCGGTCTTGGAAAAAGACCGCTGAGGTCAAAATGACCCCCTAAGTCTGAACATAGAAATCTTCACAGCAGCTTCGACCCATTGCTCATAGGCAATGGACACCGCTTGCAGGTTGCCCACTAAACTTTACCTTCTTGGAACATTTTTCTCAAAATGTCTTCTAAGTCTGAAGGTAAGATCCCCATTTCTTGTATCCAAACCGTGTTCTATTGCGATCTGCCATATTTTTTTTTACTTTGACCCGTTCTCATGTGGCTAGATGACTGTGGTTGATGCTTCAATCTTTTAGGTGCTAGGTTTTACTAAAAACTGTAAAAATTCATAGCTCCAGTTCTGATGATTTGATTTTTGTCTTTTTGGTGTCAAATAATTTCTTAAAATGTATTTTATTTTTCTAAATTGCTGTGGGATGTATCTTGTGTTGTAATTTCACTTTATTACTGTTTGAGTGCTGCATAAATAATGTACACATTGCATCTAAGTTAAGCCTGATCACTTTTTATGGCAAGCTACCACTGTAATCTAAAAGTAGCTGTGAGCCCTGCCATGTCTATAGATTGTTTGTTGGACTATGACCTAGAGCACCTTGTCTGGAAGGAAGTGAAGCTGAGGTCTCTCTTAGAGATGTTATTCTTGCCAGAGTGGTTCTGTATGGCCCCAAGGTCTATGGCTGCTGAAGAGGGAAGTCAAGAAAACCTGGAGCCTGGAAAAATGACCCAGGCAGCTGCCAAGGAGATGAAAGGCAAGAGCCAGGGGAAATCCCTGAAGTTCACCACAGCCTGGGTTGATGGACACTTGAGTAAGCTGCCCCTAAGCCTACCGGGAAGGACATTGCCACCCTGGGAGACCTGCCTGAGCTTGCTGAATGGCAAGTTGGGGGTGGGTCCACGAGGGCTTGAGGTGACAAGCTGAGGCCCAGGCAGCAGGTGATACCTCTTGGGATTACCTTATATATTGGGAGAATGACCTCTTCTACAGTCAGGCTAAGGCTCCTAGCCCTAGGGCAGGCCGTTTGCTGGTGGTAACCCTGTGTTACTTTACCAGAGTGGCTCAATAGATACCACTGGCAGGACATCTAGAGCAGGAAAAGGTCTTTCCCAGTCTTGCCATCAACTTCTGTTGGCCCTAAATGAAGACAGGCTCATACATTTTCTGGAGGTTCTGTCCCACCTGGCAAGCCAGGTGAAGCAGGGAAAAAGCTGAAGGCCCGGTGGTTCCCCGGCCTGTTGCTGGCACTTAATTTGATAGGTTGTTCATCAACATTGTTGGTACCTTGGATCCCAAGGCAGCCTTAGGCAACAAGTTTATTCTGGTCTTGGTGGACCAGGCCAAAGGGTACCCAGAGGCCATCGCTCTAATGTTAGTGACTGCACCTGTGGTGGTATGGGCCCTGATGAGTATTTTTAACCGAGTGGGGATCCCCAAAGAAGATGCCACTGGCAGAGGCACCACTTCATGCCCGTGTACATTAAGTTCATGAGGGATGAGTGTGGGATAACTGATAAATTCTCCATACCTATCAGCCTCAGTCAAATGAGTTTGTTGAGAAATTCAACAAGACCCTAAAGGCCATGACAATGGGCCTGCCTGAGCCCATGAGGGAGAGGTGAGACATCCTCTTACCATGCCTGTTGTTCACCTACAGAGTGTACCATGGAAAGGGAGTTGGGTTTATCCGCTTTAAGCTCCTTTATTGACACCCTGTTAGGAGACCTCTCAGCCTTGTAAGAGAGGGACGGGAGTGACTTCCCAGGAAACCCCCGTAGTATGTAGTCAGCTACACATTGGCTCTCCATTACCAGATGAGGTACTTCTAGAAGAAAGCTAAAAACAATCTTGAGGCCAGTCAAGAGGTAATGAAACTCTGGTACTAACAGAAGGTCATTCTGGTGGAGTTTCAACCTGTCCAGATGGTGTGGGTCATAGAGCCTGTAAAGCCCAGAACATTCCAAGACTGTTGGGCAGGCCTATATGAGGTGAAGGAGAAGAAGGGGGAGACCACCTACCTGGTAGATGTTAAGACCACCCTAGAAGCCCCTTTAGGGTGTTCTACATAAACTGCCTCAAACTAAACTTTGAGAGGGCTGAAGCAAACATGCTTCTAGTGACAGATGACAGAGTGAAGGAAGAGAGTGAACATTTCCCCGTCAGATTACTCTGACTGGGGAGACAAAGGAGTGGTTGGGATTCTCAACCCCAAAGGGTCACTTCCAGTTCATAGTGATGTCCTTTGGCTTGAATAACACTGCTGCCACCTTCTAAGGGCTGGTGAGCAATAGCCTGGCTGGGAAGGAGGCATTCAGTGCCGCCTACCTAGATGACACAGTTGTCTCAGCTCTAGCTGGAAAGGGCACTTGTACCCCCTCCAGGAGGTGCTTCAAGCTCTGCAGCAGACAGGCCTGTCTATCAAGGCCAGCAGGTGCCAGATAGGGCAAGGTACTCTTGTGTATCATGACCACATGACACAAAGAGGCAAAGTGCAGCACCTTCAGACCAAGTTTGAGACTATCCTGGCCTGATAATCTTCCAAAAACATAGACTGAAGTGAAAGCCTCACAGGATATTACAGGAGGTTTGTTAAGGGATATGGCACCATTGTATTCCCTCTAACTGAGCTGACATCCAAGAAGAAGTAAAAAAGGTGATCTGGACAAAGGCCTGCTAGAAGCCTTTGACACACTCAGGAGGCCGTGTGTACAGCACTTGACCTAAAGACTCCTGACTTCTTCAATGAGTTAATTGTGCAGACAGATGTTTTACAGCATATTGTAGGGGCTATCTTAGCACCATTAAATAAGGAGGGCGTAGACCATCCAATAGTCTTCATTAGCAGGAGGTTACTTCCCTAGGGACAGAGGTTGAGTGCTATTGAGAGGGAGGCCTTTGCTGTGGTCTGGGTAGGAAGAAGCTTTGACAATACCTGTTTGGGTCTCACTTTCAGGTTCAGATAGGCCACGGGCCCCTCAAATGGTTCAATAAAGGTTGAAAGTCCCCTGCTCTTCAAGTGGTGCATCTCAATACACGGAATGACCTAAAAGGTGGAACAACTCCCTGGGTCAAATCACTCCAGTGTTCATGGTCTTTTCAGGTTCTTCTGCCTCAGTGATGAGAACTCCCAAGAGCTTGGGTAGTTCTCTCCACTTCCAGCGGGGGCACACATGTTAGACCTGACAGCCTTAGGGTGGCATTCCCCCGAATGTTTTGAACTACTCTTCCATTGTTGCCAATTTTGTTTTTGTTGGCCTTAGAAGTCTGTGCACTTTACCACTGCTAACCAGTACATAAGTACATGTGCTCACTCCCTAAGACATGGTTACATTGGTTTACACCAAAGTGGAACATAACATTTACATGTAAGTCTATGGTAAAGTGGTACTACATGTACCAAGGGCCTGTCAATGCTACTAGAGGGCCTGCAGCACTACTTGTGCCACTCACTTAGGAAGCCCTTTAAATAGGTCTCAGACCTGCCATTGCAGCCTCTGTGTGCAGGTTTAAACTGGCATTTCAACCTGGCAAAATAAACCTAGTGCCAAGCCTAATCCTTTGTTTTTCAAACATCTGTCACCCCTTGGGTAGGACCTACACAGCCTATAGGGCAGGGTACAGTATGTTTACAAGGCTGGTCTTCTGAGAAACTGCAGGTTGTGATGCAAGGTTCTGCATCATAGATCCATCGCATAGTGGCGGTTCTGACAGAGGTGTGAGGAGATGCATTGTGCTATGTTGGTTCTGCCCAAGAGAACATAGCTGGGTTGGAAGACCACCTTCAGACCCTCTCCCAAGGGTCCAGGCCTGGGGAGGCACCACTTTGAGGGGCAAGACTCACAGCAGATTGAGACCAGGTGTAGGGTTTAAGGTGATTGAAGTCATTTTTCTACCTGAGGTTCTGATCAGGAGGCCAGGCAACTAGCTATTGAGTCACTCGGGATCCTGGTTTCAGGATACAGGTTCTTTTCACTCGGGCAGCATGGCAGCAGTCAGCAGAGTAGCAACAGTCCTTCTGAGTTTTCCACAGGTCCAGAGATGTACTGAAGAGTTGGGTCTTGGGGTTCAATATTTATACTTGGCATCCAGCTTGCAAGTAGTGGAAGGTTCTGAAGGTTTTTATACCCAGAGGTGTGGGGAATTTCCTGCCTCCCTGCCCTGGACTCTGGGGACACAGAATACTAGTGTCAAACCTTTTGTGAGTGTGTATCACAAAGCAGAGGTTTTGTGATGTTCAAGTGTGGTAGGTGACAGCTCTGCCCACCTATCAAGTCAGAGATATCCCATCCTGCCTACATCTATTCCCCCTTCACTCTCTTGGTGCAATACACAAAGACCAACTGTCAGCTACACCTAGTCATGTGACCTAGGATACAGGCTGTAGGCACCAAATGGCTGGGAAAAGAAAATGCCAACTTTCTAAAAGTGACATTTCCAAAATTGTGACTTGAAATCCAACTTTTCCATGAAGGAGAGTTTTAAACTATAATTCTCAAGACACCAAACTCAACATTCCTACTTCATCGCAATTGAAAGTTATCACTTAAAAATGTATTAAGGTAACCCAATGTTATCATATGGGAGAGGTAGACCTTGCAATAGTGAAAGACTAATTTAAGAGTTTTTCACTTTTTCACTACCAGGATGTGTGAAAGTCAAACACACGTCTAACTTTTTTAAACACACTGTACCCTGTCCTATGGGCTGTTTAGGGCCTAACCTAGGAATGACTTACGCGTACTGATTAGGACCTGGCATAATGTTTATTTTACCAGGTCAGAATAGCAATTTAAAACTGCACACACAGGAGGCAATGGCAGGCCTGACATGTATAAAGGGCAACTTAAGTGGGTGGCACTGCAAGCCCACCAGTAGCATTTAATTTACAGGCTCTGAGTACATGTAATACCTCCACTTCACTAGGGACTTACAAGCTAATTAAATGTGCCAATTGGTTGCAAGCCAGTATTACTGTGTTTTAGAGACTGAGCACACATACTTTAGCATTGGTTAGCAGTGGTTACATGCACATAGTTCTAAGGCAAACAAAAATTTGATATGCAAAAATGGAGGAGTAAGGTAAAAGGTTGGGGGAAGACCATCCTAAGGCTGACAGGTCTAACATGTGGCATAGCTAAACTTTAGTAATAAAAACACTTCTAAACATTGAAAGAAAATAGTTTTAAGTGCTGTATTATAACACCACCAGTTACAACTATATTCATGATAAAAATCATTAGTATTCACAAATTATTTGTCACTCAAAATTTCGCATTTAGAAGAAGCTTTATCAGTGTCCTCATTAGTAGCATCCTCTACTGTGGCATGTTCCTATTAGCATCATTTTCCCAGTTTATCGTTTTGCTATCCCTCTATTGATACAAAGGGCCAGATGTAGCAAAAAAAAAATTGCGACTTGCAAATTGCGAGTCATACCGACTCGCAAATTGCAACTCGCAAAATTGCATGCAGAAAGGTGTCTCAGACACCTTCTGCGACTCGCTATGGGGTCGCAAAGACCCACCTCATGAATATTAATGAGGTGGGTCGCAAATTGCGACCCCATAGCGAGTCCCTGCACTCACAGGGATGGTGGCCTGCTGGAGACAGCAGACCTCCATGTCTGTGACTGCTTTTTTTAATAAAGCAGTTTTTTTTTTTATTGCAGCCCGTTTCCTTAAAGGAAAACGAGTTGCAATTCAAAAAAATAATGAAACCATTTGGTTTAATTTTTTCAGAGCAGGCAGTGGTCCATTGGACCACTGCCTGCTCTGAAAAAATATTTTCAGCGACATTCACAAAGGGGAAGTGGTCCCATGGGGACCCCTTCCCGTTTGCGAATGCGTTACCACCCACTTCTAGTGGGTGGTAACTGCGAGTTGGTTTGCGACCGCATTCGAGGTCACAAAGCAACTCAGCATGTCGATGCAGTCGCAAATAGGAAGGGATTTCTATTTGGGATTCCTATTTGCAAGTCGCATCCTCAAATTGCGAGTCGGTACCGACTCGCAATTTGAGGATGTGCATCGCGTTCGGCCTTTTGCATGCCGCAAACTGCATTTTTCGCCGGAGAGGAGGTGCCAGCACTATCCAGTCCCCCAACTGAAGAGGCCCACAGTGATGACAATAACTCTAGTCTTCAGGATCTGGATGATCTACCTGGCCCATCAGGGACCACTGGAGAACCGGTTACCCAAGCTCAGTCACAGACCACCATAGAGCCTCCCCCATCAGGAAACAACACCACAGCGTACCCACACCTCTGTCCCCAGGACACATCAATCAGCAGTGTGCCCACCTGTACAGGGACCCCAGGCCACACCTTGCACACAAGACAATCAGGGACCTGGGGTCAGTGGCAGTGGGAACACAGTTCAGGGGACAGAGGCACAGGCCAACAGGGACACTGGAAGGACTGCTATGTGCCAGGGGGAGGACAGGACCACAGAACTGACTCTCCAAGAAGCACTCTTTGAGAACCTGGGAGCCTATCAACATTCCCGGGACACAATGGGCCAGATCCTAGACAACGTGCAGGAAAACAGGCAGCTGCAAGAGGGACAGCATCAGGGGATCAGGGAGGACTTGCAGGCCATCAACAACACCCTGATCTCCATAGCAGGGGTGCTGGCAGACATGGCCAACATTATGAGGGAAGCAGTGTCACACCAGCGAACCCCTGCCACTAGCCAGTCATCTGAACAGCCTTCTACTTCCGCTACCACTAGTGGCCAGGAGGCCCCGCCACAGGACTAACAGGCCACCAGCACCCCTCCCCCTGCAGAAGGTGAACCATCCTGCAAAGGTTCCCTGGGATCCAGACAGAAGCCAGATACACTTGACAAGACCACAGCCAGGAAAAGAGACTTTCCGGATTGTCCCTCTTGTGTCCCACTCAGTCACCCTGTCCACCTTGAACTGCCATTGCTCCCCTTCCTATGTCCCCTTCGACAATGCACCTGTACTATAAAAGGACTGGAACAATACCCTGGACTTTCCCCAATCATCACCCCATCCCATTGCACTTTCCCCTCTATATATTCGCACTACAATAAACACCCTTTGATATACATCGATTTTGAGAATGTCATCTATTTCTAATATGCATTGATTGAAACAAGTACAACCAGTGCAATTGAACTGTACATAGAATGAGCATAGAATCAATGACCTGTAGCTGGTTGTTTTGAACACACCAGGAGTATTTGTCAAATCATCAACATCTGCAAAATGAATAGCCAGAGGTAACAGTAAGTGGGCATAGAAGTGGGAAATACCAGCATGCCAATGCCACACATAATACAACCAAAGTCATTGAAATGCAAAGTTGCACTGTCTCACCTGTGTGTCATGGGACACACAGGTGAGACAGGTGATGGATTACAGATGTTCTGTTGTCCATATCCTCATCCTCGGCCTCCTCATCCTCACTGTCCACAGGGTCCACCGCTGCCACAGGGGCATCTTCAGTCTCCTCCTCCTGCAGATAAGGGACATGGCGTCTAAGGGCCAAGTTGTGCAGCATGCAACATGCCACCACTATCTGGCAGACCTTCTTGGGTGAGTAGCACAGAGATCCACCTGTCAGATGGAGGCACTGGAACCTGGCCTTCAGGAGGCAATAGGTCTTTTCAATGATCCTTCTTCTTCACCCATGTGCCTCATTATAACGTTCTTCTGCCCTTCTCCTGGCATTCCTCACAGGGGTCAGCAGCCATGATAGGTTTGGGTAACCAGAGTCACCTGCAAATATTGATGAACAACATTTAGCCACACACTATCCTATATGGCGTACACCATAGGCATACACCAACATATAATGGGTGGGATCCAGGGCTCACCTATTACTTGTGCCAGTGTAGTTGGGCCATAATAGTTGGGCCTTCACTTATGGAATACTGCTATTCCTCAGGACAAAGGTATCATGCACCGACCCTAGATTCTTAGCAATGACATGGGAGATACACTGGTCCACCATGCACACCATCTCAGATTCATAGAGTCTAAACTCTTACGATTCCTGAACACCTAATCATTCTGGTGGGGGGGACACATGCAATATGTGTTCTGTCAATCGCCCCAATTATATTGGTCATATGTCCCATTGCATAAAACCCGGCCTTCACAGGAGCCAAATCCTCAACTTGGAGGAATGCAATGTATCTGCACATGTGTTTTATCAGGGCAGACAACACTCTTGCAGCACTATTGAGAACATTGGCTGTGACATTCATGCTGCCAAACCCACTGTCACTTGGAAAGAACCAGTTGCCAGGAAATGAAGAACTGATAGCACTTGCACAAGAGGGGGGATCCCAGTGGGCCGACAGATAGCAGATATGAGGTCTGGCTCCAATTGGCAACACAGCTCTGTGATTGTGGCCCTGTCCAGTCTATAGGTGAGTATTATGTGCCTGTCCTCCAGTGTAGTCAAGTCCACCAGGGGTCTGTACACGGGGGTATGTCTCCATCTACTATTCATCCACAGTGGTAGGTATCTAAGGGACAAAAGAGTGAGGAGACTGTCACAAACTGAACAATGGAGCCACAACAGTAGTACGCAGTCTGTAAAAATGTAATAGGAAAGTGCAATTGGTCAAGTGTGTGCCTGTTTATCCTTTGACGCATCATTATTCCATAGGCCTGCCCCCCCCTGAAATGCCGTCTGCCTGTCCTGTGTGGAGGCACAGGTGGAAATGAACTAATGCCACTGACGATGTGCGCCGTGGCGGTAGGCGGTCATGAACCACTGTGCAATTCCTCATTGGTTATTATTTGGCCCTATGGGGTACAGTGGCGAATGGTGATCTATGCTGGTGGTGACGGTATGCACCACCGCAGACGTGAGTGCCATTTTCTATCACATTCCTCACTTGTTTCCTGACCTTTCATAGGAGAGGACCTACACTGCTGCTGTGACCTATGTCTGGAACCTACCATGGCCTGTGTGACCGGGGAAAGGGCCCCAGCTTTCAATTCAGAGGAATTGGAGAGACTGGTGGATGGGGTCCTACCCCAGTATGGACTGCTGTATGGGCCTCCAGACCAACAGGTGAGTACACTCTGGGCATGAGGCATGTGGCATGAATGCATGAGGTATGTGTGAAGGCATTGTGTAAGGGGGGAGGAATGTCCTCTTGGCTGGGTACACATTGAGTGCTGGGCTATGTGTGTGCCAATAGTGATAGAAACAGGTATGGTGGGTCATTCGTGTTACTGGCTGGACTGTTTGTCTTATGGTGATCTCCTGTCTGTATTGCCTCCGCAGGTCAGCGTCCATCAAAAGAAGGGAAGGCCATTGCCAAGGAGGTGCGGACTCTGGGGGTCTATGGCAGACAGAGCACCAACTGTCGCAAGCAGTGGGAGAACCTGAGATGCTGGGCAAGGAAGTCTGCAGAGGCCCAATTGGGGATGTCCTCCCAACGAGGAAGGGGTGCTCATTGGTGGGTGGGTGTCAGTGGGTGCCCCTAGGCCAAGCCAGACATAGCAGCGTAGGTCCTCTGGTGGCTAAGGGTCTGAAGGGGAAATACTGCCTACCTATCTTGTTAGCATACACTACTGGTCAGGGCTGCGTGCATCCCAGGTGTGCTGCAGGTGGCGGTGTGTGCTCCTCCTCATGCTTGGTGGCTTGCAATATCACTGGTAGTACAATGCATAGTGCGTAGGCTTGTTCCCTGTGTGTGAGGGTGCTGTGTACGCCAATGGTGGTGTTGGTGCAGTCATTGACCCAGTGTATCATGTGTCTCTCTACCCCCCTTTCTTGTTTTGTCATCCTGTCCTTATGTGTATTAGCATCATCTTGCAGAGGAGCAGAGGCACCGGTGACAGAGGGAGCTGCATCCCACAGGACCCTGGGTGCAAAATGCACTGACGCTGAGGGAACCAGTGGGACGGAGGGCGAGGGGAACACCATGGCGGATACTGGAGGGAACAACACAGACTCAGATAACTTCTCCGATGGGAGCTCCTTGGTGGTGGTGGACACTTCTGTGACCACCCCAGCTACAGGTACAGCCGCCACCCCCGTACCAGCACTGCACTCCCAGCAGACCCCTCAGCGAGTTGCCCGTGCCCGCTCATCCAGGAGGGTGAGCATCTCCTTCTCCCCAGGCACCTCAGGCCCTGCCCCAGTGAGCACTGCAGCCCCGATTGAGAAGGCTATTGACCTCCTGAGATCATTCTCTGTAGGGCAATCAACCATTGTGAATGCCATTCAGGGGCTGGCAGACCAGACGCAGCAATGCAATGCATTCCTGGAGGGCATTCACAGTGGATTGGCAGCCCAACAGAGATCGAATCAGGCTCTGACCTTCTCTCTGATGGCAGCCATTGTCCCTGTTTCAACCGTCCCACCTCCAACTTCCACTTCCCAGTCCCATTCTCCTCAACGGCAACTCATCCCAAGCACACAGACAGACAAGCATGCACACAAGACAACACCCAAGAGTGTCACAGGCAAACACAAGCACCACACGTTATTCCACAGGCACTCACACAAACACCAGGCACGACAACATCCACTACCTTCACTGTCTCCCCCTCCTCCTCCTCCTCCACCTCCCATCCAGGTATGTCCACACTCACACCTGCATGCACTACATCAATATCCACTACCAGCAACATCTCCACACCAAGCAGAACACACACCTCACTGGCAGACACCTCCACAACATCCATGCACGCGTCCCCTGTGTTCTCTCCCACCGTGTCTGTCCCCACCTCCTAAAGGACACAAACCCAAGCACTCAGACACCCAACAGTCATCCACCTCACAATAGCATACAGCCCATGCACCTGCACCCACATCCAGCAGACATACACCTCCGACAACCACTCCCTCATCCTCCACTCCCATTACTCCTCCTGCCCCAATGTCCCTAAAAAGCTTTTCCTTTCCCAGAATGACCTCTGTCCTGCACGTATGAGCAGGGTACCAAGGACACAGTCCATCACCTCAGCACAGGGACAGTGGTAGCATTACCTACTTATGGTGGTAGGGATACCAGACCAACAGCACTGAAGGGGAAGGAATCAGTACAACCTGGGATGAAAGGGAAGAGTCCAGCACGAGCTGTGAGGAAGGGGAAGGAGCTTTCACCACCTGGGATGAAAGGTAAGAGTCCAGCACCAGGGCTGCTATGTCTGGCCTGGCCTAGAGGCATCCACTAACACACAGCCAGCACCTGGATACCACCCCACCTGCCATAAGTGGTAATGATAGCCACTGAACTCAAACCCTTGTTACTGCTGTGATGCCCTCATGCGCCCATCCAGCTTTGGGTAGGCCACCACCCATATGCGGGCCATCGGGGGTTAAGGGTCTGACAGGCACCCCTTCGTTGGGAGGCCATCCCCAGCTGGGCCTCCGCGGTCTTCCTTGCCCAGCATCTCAGGTCCTCTCACCGTTTCTGACAGTGGGTGCTCAGCCTGCCATAGACTCTGTGGGCCTTCACCTCCTTGGCGATGGCACACCATATTCCCTTCTTCTGATGGGACTGCAGAGGCAATACAGACAGGAAAACACCATTAGACAAACAGTCCAGCCTGTCACACAAATGGCCCACCGTACCCGTTTGCGTCACCATTGGCACACGCATAGCCCAGCACACACCAAGTACACTACCAAGAGGAAATCCACCCTCCCTTACACGCTACCTTCACTCCACCTCCTCTAAAGTGAAGGCTGGGGCCCTTTCCCCAGTCACACAGGCCATAGTAGGTTCCAGACACAGGTCACAGCAGAACATGCAGTGTAGGTCCTCTCCTATGGAAGGTCAGGAATCTGAAATAAAATGGCGGTCACACCGTGGCGGTGCATACTGTCACCGCCGGCGTAGATCCCCATTGGTCACTGTACCCCATAGGGCCCAATATAAACCAATGAGGAATTGTATGGAGGTTCACGACCGCTTACCGCCACAGCGAACAACGTCTGCAGCATTACCTCACTTCCACCTGTCCCTCCACACAGGACAGGTGGTCGCCATTTCAAGGAGGGTGAACAGGCCTATCGATGTTTTTTGCGCCACAGGAAATATAGTCACATACTTTTAAATTACACAGAACCAAAACATGATTGCACGATGTGGACTGATGGTGTGGTATAGTTGTTCAAATTGTGACAGCCTACTCACTCTTGTGTGTCTTAGATACTTACCACTGTGGATGAATAGGAGATGCAGACATAACCCTGTGTACAGACCCCTGGTGGAGGTGGCGACACTGGAGGACAGGCACATTATGCACACCTATAGACTGGACAGGGCCACAATCACATAGCTGTGTGCCCAGTTGGAACCTGACCTGATCTAAGCTATCTGTCATCTGACTGGGATCCCCCCTCTGTGGTGTTGGTTCCTGATGGGGGTGGCTCTGTGGTGGTCTGTGAGTGGCCTTGGGTGACCGGCTGTCCAGTGGTCCCTGATGGGCCAGGTAGGTCGTCCAGATCCAGAAGTCCAGAGTTACTGTCATCACTGCGGCCTCTTCCGTTGGGGTACTGGATTGTAGTGTCACCTCCTCTCCACTGACATTAGCTGAGGTACCGGTGGGGATATAAATGTTGTATTATGCTTCACGTATATGATATTTGTACTTCCGTAGCTTCCCCTCTATAGTTGGTGTTACCCTATCAGCTTTTGCCTGTGTGTGTTAGTGTATTGTGGGATTGTTAGTTTCCCTTTGCTGTGCATGCTTTAGTGATGAGTGTCATTGCAGGCATGGGAGGTGATAATTGTTAAATGTTGACTTACCAGTGTCCAGTCCTCCACAAACTCCAGCGACTCCCTCAGGATGCAATATTGCCAGTACCTGCTCATCCCATGCTGTGAGCTGTGGGGGAGGAGGTGGTGGTCCACCTCCAGTCCTCTGTATGGCTACCGGTGTCATGCTGCTATGGAACGTACCTTCCCCCGTAAGTCGTTCCACCTCTTCCTGATGTCATCTCTTGTTCTTGGGTGCTGTCCCACGGCGTTGACCCTGTCCACAAATCTCCACCATAGTTCCATCTTCCTTGATTTAGATATTTGCTGTCCCTGTGCTCCAAAGAGCTGTGGCTATACCCTGATGATTTCCTCCACCACGACCTTTAACTCCTCCTCAGTGAAACGGGGGTGCCTTTGTGGTGCTATGGGTGTTGTGTGATTTGTGTTGGTGAGGGTGTGTTGGGTAATGTGGAAGGGTGTGTGATGTGGATTGCGTGAGGGGTGTATGTGTGTATGTGGTGGGTCTGTCTAGTTGTCTCTTTACTCTTCTTAGTCTCCTGTTGGCAATTGTTGTACATAAGGGGTTGTGGGTAATGTGGGTGTGTGTTTTATAGTGGTGTGGGTGTGGTGTGTATGGGTGTCAGGTGTTTGTATTTGGTATTGTCCAATGTAGTGTTGTTTTGTATGTGGGTGTCAATTCTGAGCACGGCAGTGTGTACCGCCAATGGTTTACCGCAGTTGAATGTCCATCGTGGTGATTTGTGGGTCATAAAATGATGTGCATTGTTTTATTGGCATAACGGTATAGGTTTTGGCACCGCCACTTTATCACTGACCTTTGGGCTGGTGGATTTGTGAATGTGGCTGTATTCTGTTGGACTAGTGTGTGTGTGTCATAATATGGTGAATGGATATTTGCCTGCGCGGAGGTAAGTTGGTGGCCGTCAGCATGGTGATAAGCGGGATTTACCGCCAATCTCTCAATGAGGGCCTATGTCTTTGCTAGTATTAAATACAATGGGCTTTTTAGAATAATCTCCAGGAATAGCAAAGGTCCTCAACTTGTTAAAAGAATTGGTTCAGTTGGAACAGAGCTTCAGAGAAACTAGCAAAATTAATTATATTTCGTTACAGCACAGCAGCAAAAGAACAGATCCCAATTCAGCTATTTTATGAAAAATAAAGGCACTGTAGAGGCAAAAACATACACACAGAAAACTTGCCACAGGATCTTCAGCTGGAAATGTAAAACAAGAATGACTAGCAGATTTATTGTTCAACATGGTTATGCTAACTTAAACACACAACAGGAACACTGAAATTGAAACCCCCCCTTAAATTCCGTTCCTGAGGTTGCCTACATGATTCATGAGACCAGGGATGGCAAGATGCATCTAGAGACTGTATTACTGAATATTGATACCCAGGATATGGTGATGCAAAAATATTGAGGACAGGATATAGAGGGAGAAAATATCAAAAGGTAAGTGCTTTAAGGGAAGCATAGATTTACTGTTCCTAGATATATGTATCACATAAGTATACAGAAGTGAAATTAACTCTAGAAAATCTAGCCTTACCTACCTACCAATATTTTATTTACGTTGAGCATAGCAACATGCAAATGCTGCTCTTCTCGACATGTTGTAAGCTATTCAATGAGCTTTAACCACGCCCATCTAATGCCCATTACTTTCATTCCTTCTTGAGCTTGCATTTCAAAAATCCCTTTATGCTGTTGGTAAATGCTTTTGTTTGTCTCGCCTTGAGGCTGCTTTGTTACCGCCTTGGAGACTGACCCTGTTACATGAATTATTGCACTCAACGAGATACCTTAGTGTGACACACTATTTCTTTCTCACTCATGGTGGTATGTTGTTTCTTTCTCTTCCATGGTTCCAGGCATCTTGCTGTCTCTTTACGATGTCTGTGGGGTCTTTTTTATTTTTTTGCAGTTTTATGTAGCGCAAACCTGACACAAAGGTATTAAAGTGATTTATTTTTTTATTTTACAGTTATATATAGCTTGATCTCGATACAAAGGTATTACAGCCCTTTACATAACCACTGGCTACATTGCACAAGAACACGTTAATTTTTTGCAGCAAGGAGAGATTAAGGGGGTCATTCCAACCCTGGCGGTCGGTGTTAAAGCGGCGGCTAACCCGCCAACAGGCTGGCGGTTAAAAAAATGGAATTCTGACCCTGGCGGAAACCGCCAACAGAGACCGCCACATTAACACTCCGACCGCCACGGCGGGACAAACAAACAGCGCGGCGATCACCGCCAACAGACAGGCGGAGTCAATGTACCTCCCACCCTATCACAATACACCAATCCGCCACCTTTTCCGGGGCGGTAGCCCCGCCGATAAAAACACGGCGGAAACAGACATTTTAAACGGAAAACGCTCACCTCCATACACCCCACGAGGAATCTGGACAGCATGGAACCCGAACTACACATCCTACCAGCTATTGTATTCCTGCTCCTCTACCAGGAGCACGAACGCCGGCGCAGAAGACTACAGTGAGTACTGCACCTACGACACAGGGGAGGGGGGAGGAGAAAATATTACAGGCACACATACGCTACACACCCACCACCACCCTCACCCACTACAACACACACATCAGTGCATAGCAATACATCACTGTTACAACCCCAAACCCCCGGAAGAATGCAAAGACAAAATGAAATGATCATAAACAGTCGAATATATTGTATTATTGGCATATAAAAATATCACACATTTAAAACTAATATATACATAAATATTAAAAGTCCGATACTTTTAGCAGTCATTGTCCGTGGACCACTGGGCCCAAATCACATGGGCAAGGCCCACACAGGATACCTGACACCAACAGAGAGAACACTGCAGGGGCATCAGATAGAAAAACTACAGGCACCTCAGGGGGAAGGGAAGGGGGGGCACCTCAGCCACATGAGTACACTATGCCAGATCCACGAGGGGCCTCCATGGCCACTGTCCCATCCTGGGGAGTGCAAAGCCGCAGTCTCTCAAGTCCATACAGTGGGTGGTTTGCCCACTGTACCATCCTGGGGAGTGCAAAGCCACAGTCTCTCAAGTCCATACAGTGGGTGGCTTGCCCACTGTACCATATTGGGGAGTGCAAAGCCACAGTCTCTCAAGTCCATATAGTGGGTGGCTTGCCCTCTGTACCATCCTGCGGATTGCAAAGTGTAGGAGGCTGGACTGGCTTGTAGTGAGTACCTAGGGGTACTTGCACCTTGCACCAGACTCAGTTATCCCTTATTAGTGTATAGGGTGTCTAGCAGCATAGGCTGATAGATAATGGTAGCTTAGCAGAGCAGCTTAGGCTGAACTAGGAGACGAGTGAAGCTCCTACAGTACCACTAGTGTCATATGCACAATATCATAAGAAAACACAATACACAGATATACTAAAAATAAAGGTACTTTATTTTTATGACAATATGCCAAAAGAATTTCAGTGAGTACCCTCAGTATGAGGTTAGCAAATATACACAAGATATATGTACACAATACCAAAATATGCAGTAATTGTATTAGAAAACAGTGCAAACAATGTATAGTTACAATAGGATGCAATGGGGACACATAGGGATAGGGGCAACAAAAACCATATACTCCAAAAGTGGAATGCGAACCACGAATGGACCCCAAACCTATGTGACCTTGTAGAGGGTCGCTGGGACTATTAGAAAATAGTAAGGGTTAGAAATATAGCCCACCCCAAGACCCTGAAAAGTGAGTGCAAAGTGCACTAAAGTTCCCCAAAGGACATAGAAGTCGTGATAGGGGAATTCTGCAGGAAAGACACAAACCAACAATGCAACAATGATGGATTTCCAGTCGAGGGTACCTGTGGAACAAGGGGACCAAGTCCAAAAGTCACAAGCAAGTCGGAGATGGGCAGATGCCCAGGAAATGCCAGCTGTGGGTGCAAAGAAGCTGCTACTGGACAGTAGAAGCTTAGGTTTCTGCAGAAACGACAAGAGCTAGAGACTTCTCCTTTAGAGGACGGATCCCCCACGCCGTGGAGAGTCGTGCAGAAGTGTTTTCCTGCCGAAAGACCTCCAACAAGCCTTGCTAGCTGCAAATCATGTGGTTAGTGTTTTTGGATGCTGCTGTGGCCCAGGAGGGATCAGGATGTCGCAAATTGCGTCAGGGAACAGAGGGGGCGTCGAGCAAGACAAGGAGCCCTCTCAGCAGCAGGCAGCACCCGCAGAAGTGCCAGAAACAGGCACTACAAGGATGCGTGAAATGGTGCTCACCCGAAGTCGCACAAAGGAGTCCCACGTCGCCGGAGAACAACTTGGAAGGTCGTGCAATGCAGGTTAGAGTGCCGTGGACCCAGGCTGGACTGTGCACAAAGGATTTCCACCAGAAATGCACGGAGGTTGGAGTAGCTGCAAAAGTCACGGTTCCCAGCAATGCAATCTGGCGTGGGGAGGCAAGGACTTACCTCCACCAAACTTGGACTGAAGAGTCACTGGACTGTGGGAGTCACTTGGACAGAGTTGCTGGATTCAAGGGACCTCGCTCGTCGTGCTGAGAGGAGACCCAAGGTACCGGTGATGCAGTTCTTTGGTGCCTGCGGTTGCAGGGGGACGATTCCGTCGACCCACGGGAGATTTCTTCGGAGCTTCTAGTGCAGAGAGGAGGCAGACTACCCCCACAGCATGCACCACCAGGAAAACAGTCGAGAAGGCGGCAGGATCAGCGTTACAGAGTTGCAGTAGTCGTCTTTGCTACTATGTTGCAGTTTTGCAGGCTTCCAGCGCGGTCAGCAGTCGATTCCTTGGCAGAAGGTGAAGAGAGAGATGCAGAGGAACTCGGATGAGCTCTTGCATTCGTTATCTAAGGAATCCCAAGAGACAGAGACCCTAAATAGCCAGAAAAGAGGGTTTGGCTACCTAGGAGAGAGGATAGGCTAGCAACACCTGAAGGAGCCTATCAGAAGGAGTCTCTGACGTCACCTGATGGCACTGGCCACTCAGAGCAGTCCAGTGTGCCAGCAGCACCTCTGTTTCCAAGATGGCAGAGGTCTGGAGCACACTGGAGGAGCTCTGGGCACCTCCCAGGGGAGGTATAGGTCAGGGGAGTGGTCACTCCCCTTCCCTTTGTCCAGTTTCACGCCAGAGCAGGGCTAAGGGGTCCCTGAACCGGTGTAGACTGGCTTATGCAGAAATGGGCACCATGTGTGCCCATGAAAGCATTTCCAGAGGCTGGGGGAGGCTACTCCTCCCCTTCCTTCACACCATTTTCCAAAGGGAGAGGGTGTAACACCCTCTCTCAGAGGAAGTCCTTTGTTCTGCCATCCTGGGCCAGGCCTGGCTGGACCCCAGGAGGGCAGAAGCAGCAGCTGCAGTGAAACCCCGGGAAAGGCAGTTTGGCAGTACCAGGGTCTGTGCTACAGACCACTGGGATCATGGGATTGTGCCAACTATGCCAGGAGGGCATAGAGGGGGCAATTCCATGATCATAGACATGTTACATGGCCATATTCAGAGTTACCATTGTGAAGCTACATATAGGTAGTGACCTCTATGTAGTGCACGTGTGTAATGGTGTCCCCGCACTCACAAAGTCCGGGGAATTGGCCCTGAACAATGTGGGGCACCTTGGCTAGTGCCAGGGTGCCCTCACACTAAGTAACTTAGCACCCAACCTTTACCAGGTAAAGGTTAGACATATAGGTGACTTATAAGTTACTTAAGTGCAGTGTAAAATGGCTGTGAAATAACGTGGACGTTATTTCACTCAGGCTGCAGTGGCAGGCCTGTGTAAGAATTGTCAGAGCTCCCTATGGGTGGCAAAAGAAATGCTGCAGCCCATAGGGATCTCCTGGAACCCCAATACCCTGGGTACCTCAGTACCATATACTAGGGAATTATAAGGGTGTTCCAGTAAGCCAATGTAAATTGGTAAAATTGGTCACTAGCCTGTTAGTGACAATTTGAAAGAAATGAGAGAGCATAGCCACTGAGGTTCTGATTAGCAGAGCCTCAGTGAGACAGTTAGTCATAACACAGGTAACACATTCAGGCACACTTATAAGTACTGGGGCCCTGGCTGGCAGGGTCCCAGTGACACATACAACTAAAACAACATATATACAGTGAAAAATGGGGGTAACATGCCAGGCAAGATGGTACTTTCTTACACAACCCCCCACCCCAAACAAAGGACAATAAGACTAGCCATGACCTGATGAGTCTTCATTGTCTAAGTGGAAATATCTGGAGAGTCCATCTGCATTGGAGTGGCTACTCCCAGGTCTATGTTCCACTGTATAGTCCATTCCCTGTAGGGATATGGACCACCTCAACAATTTAGGATTTTCACCTTTCATTTGTTTTATCCAAAGTAAAGGTTTGTGGTCTGTCTGAACAATGAAGTGAGTGCCAAACAGGTATGGCCTCAAATTCTAAAGTGCCCAGACCACAGCAAAGGCCTCCCTCTCAATGGCAGACCAACGCTTTTCTCTAGGGGTCAACCTCCTACTAATAAAAGCAACAGGTTGATCCTGGCCCTCAGAATTAAGTTGTGATAGGACTGCCCCTACTCCTAATTCAGATGCATCAGTTTGGACATAGAATTTTTTAGAGTAACAAGGGCTTTTCAGGACAGGTGCAGAGCACATGGCCTGCTTCAGCTCCTCAAAAGCTTTCTGACAGCTAGCTGTCCACAATACCTTTTTAGGCATCTTTTTGGATGTGAGGTCATTAAGAGGGGCTGCAATGGAGCCATAGTTCTTAATGAACCTCCTGTAATACCCAGTGAGGCCTAGGAAGGCTCTCACCTGAGTCTGAGTAGTAGGGGGAACCCAATCTATAATAGTTTGGATTTTCCCCTGAAGTGGTGCAATCTGTTCCCCACCAACAAGGTGTCCCAGATAAACCACCTTCCCCTGCCCTATCTGGCACTTTGAAGCCTTGATAGTGAGGCCTGCCTTTTGCAGGGCTTCTAAAACTTTCCATAGTTGGACCAGGTGATCATCCCAACTGGAGCTAAAGACAGCTATATCGTCCAAATATGCTGCACTTAAAGCTTCCAGCCCTTGCAGGACTGTGTTCACCAACCTTTGAAAAGTGGCAGGTGCATTTTTCAATCCAAAAGGCATTACTGTGAATTGGTAACGGCCTCCAATGGTTGAAAATGCAGTTTTAGGTTTAGCATCTTCTGATAATTTGATCTGCCAATACCCTGCAGTCAAATCAAAAGTGCTTAGATACTCGGCAGATGCCTGTGTATCTATGAGCTCATCTGCCCTGGGTATAGGGTGAGCATCAGTTTTGGTTACCTGGTTGAGACCTCTATAATCTACACAAAACCGCATTTCCTTCTTTCCATCCTTGGAATGAGGTTTTGGTACAAGTACCACAGGAGAAGCCCATGGACTTTCAGAGTGCTCAATCACTCCCAGTTCTAACATTTTCTGCACCTCTTGCTTTATGCAGTCTCTGACATGGTCAGGCTGCCTATAGATCTTACTTTTGACAGGCAAGCTGTCTCCAGTATCTATAGTGTGCTCACACCAAGAAGTGGTACCTGGCACAGTAGAGAAGAGTTCAGAAAACTGACCCAGGAGATTTATGCAATGGTCTTTCTGCTCAGCAGTAAGACAATCAGCCAAAACTACACCTTCCACTAGAGCATCTTGTTCTGTGGAAGAGAAGAGATCAGGTAGAGGATCACTGTCTTCTTCCTGTCCCTCATGAGTTGCCATGAGCAGGGTGAGATCAGCCCTGTCATAGTAGGGTTTCAGGCGATTGACATGGAGCACCCTAAGGGGACTCCTGGCAGTGCCTAAGTCAACTAAGTAGGTGACTTCACCCTTCTTTTCAACAATTATGTGGGGTCCACTCCATTTATCTTGGAGTGCTCTTGGGGCCACAGGCTCCAAGACCCACACTTTCTGCCCTGGTTGGTACTGAACCAAAACAGCCTTCTGATCATGCCATTGCTTCTGGAGCTCTTGGCTGGCCTGAAGGTTTTTACTGGCCTTTTTCATATACTCAGCCATCCTTGATCTTAGGCCAAGTACATAATCCACAATATCTTGCTTTGGAGCTTTTAAAGGGTGTTCCCAACCCTCCTTGACAAGTGTTAGTGGACCCCTAACAGGGTGTCCAAAGAGGAGTTCAAAGGGGCTGAAGCCCACTCCTTTTTGGGGTACCTCCCTGTAGGCAAAAAGGAGGCATGGTAAAAGGATATCCCATCTCCTGCGGAGTTTTTCAGGGAGTCCCATAATCATGCCTTTGAGAGTTTTGTTAAATCTCTCCACCAGTCCATTTGTTTGTGGATGATAGGGTGTAGTGAACTTGTAAGTCACACCACACTCCTTCCACATGGCCTTTAAGTAAGCAGACATGAAATTGCTTCCCCTGTCTGATACTACTTCCTTTGGGAAGCCCATCCTAGAAAATATTCCCAGGAGGGCCTTTGCCACTGCAGGTGCTGTAGTGGTCCTTAAAGGAATTGCTTCAGGATATCTTGTGGCATGGTCCACTACCACCAAGATAAACCTATTGCCTGAAGCAGTAGGAGGGTCAAGGGGGCCAACTATGTCCACCCCTACCCTTTCAAAGGGAACTCCAACCACAGGCAGTGGAATAAGGGGTGCCTTTGGAGTGCCACCTGTCTTGCCACTGGCTTGACAGGTTTCACAGGACTTACAAAATTATTTTGTGTCCTCAGACATTCTAGGCCAATGAAACAAGGGAACAAGCCTGTCCCAAGTTTTCATTTGTCCTAGATGCCCAGCTAGGGGAATGTCGTGGGCTAGAGTTAGGAGGCACTTTCTGTACTCCTGAGGAATCACTAACCTCCTGGCAGTTCCAGGTTTAGGATCCCTTGCTTCAGTGTACAAGAGGTTGTCCTCCCAGTAAACTCTGTGAGAGTCACTGACATCCCCATTAGCCTGTTTGACAGCTTGCTGTCTTAGACCCTCTAGTGTGGGACAGGTATGCTGTGCCACACTCAGCTCCTCCCTGGCAGTGCCCCCCTTAACCCAAAAGCTCAGCAGTGTCTGCTTCCAGCTCCTCTGGTGTAGGTTCTGCACAGGGTGGAAATTCTTCTTCCTCAGAAGTAGAATTCACTGTAGAGGGAGGGATAGTAGGAAGTGCTTTACTTCTACTAGCCCTAGCTTTAGGGAGCACTTGGTCCATTGTTCCAGGATCCAAGTCACCCTGTCCTTTTTGCTTTTTGGCCTGAGCCCTGGTTAAAGCAAAAATATGCCCTGGGATGCCCAGCATTGCTGCATGGGCCTCCAACTCCACATCTGACCAAGCTGATGTCTCCAAATCATTCCCTAATAGACAGTCTACAGGTAAATCTGAAGCTACCACAACTTTCTTTGGACCAGTAACCCTCCCCAGTTGAGATTTACAACAGCCATGGGGTGGCTAAGTGTGTTGTTGTGAGCATTGGTTACTTGGTACTGGTGACCAAGTAGGTGTTGTTCAGGGTGGACCAGTTTCTCTATGACCATAGTCACACTGGCTCCAGTGTCCCTGTAGGCCTGAACCTCAACACCATTTATTATTAGGGGTAGTTGCTTGTACTTATCCATGTTAAGGGGACAAGCAACCAAGGTGGCTAAATCAATAGCCCCCTCAGAGACTAACACAGCCTCTGTGGTCTCCCTAATCAGACCAACCCCAACTAAGTTACCAAAAGTGAGCCCAGCTACTCCCTTGGATTGGCTATTAGTAGGTTTGCTCCCACCACCACTGCTATTAGTAGGGACACTAGGTGTAGCAGTAGGGGTTGTAGTGGTAGTAGGCTTGGTGCTTTTCTTTGGACCACTGGGATCTGTTGTCCAATGGCCTTTTATTTTACATAAATAACACCATGGTTTCTTTTCTTTTCTTTGTTTTGATTTGAAGAGGATTTGGGCCCACCACCCCCACCAGAGTGTTTTTGTGGGCCTGATGAAGACTCATTTTTAGATTTGTCCCCACCCTTGTCAGAAGACTTACCATCCTTCTTCTTGTTGCCATCTTTGTCACCCCCTGTATGAACTTTTCTGTTCACCCTTGTTCTGACCCATTTGTCTGCCTTCTTTCCCAATTCTTGGGGAGAGGTCAGATCAGAGTCCACCAAGTACTGGTGCAACAAATCAGACACACAATTATTAAGAATATGCTCTCTCAGGATCAAGTTATACAGGCTGTCATAATCAGTAACTTTACTGCCATGTAACCACCCCTCCAAGGCCTTCACTGAATGGTCAATGAAATCAACCCAGTCTTGTGAAGACTCCTTTTTGGTCTCTCTGAACTTTATCCTGTATTGTTCAGTGGTTAAGCCATAACCATCCAGGAGTGCATTCTTAAGAACTGTAAAATTATTGGCATCACTTTCTTTCACAGTAAGGAGCCTATCCCTACCCTTTCCACTAAATGATAGCCATGTACAACACAGGCCCTCTCAAGTGCAGCAAACCACTTGTTAATGTCATCCCCCTCCTTATAAGGGGGAACTATCTTGTGCAGATTCCTAGAATCATGCTCTTTTGCAGGATGACTATTGGGAATACTGCTGCTGCCACCATGGGTTTCTAAACCCAGTTTCTGTCTCTCCTTCTCTACTTCTAAGGACTGTCTATCCAAATCCATCTGTTGCTTCTTGAGCTTCAGTCTGGTTTGTTCCACTCTCAATCTATTGAGCTCCCTTTCTAACAATCTGTCATCAGGGTGGGTGGGAGGGGCATGCCTTGAGACAGAAGTATGGTGAGAATGGACAGAAGGAGACCTGTCCCTTACAGAAGGCACCCTAACAGCTTGGTTAACAGAAACATCACTTATACTGTGGTGAGAATGAATGCTCTTGCTATGATGTGAGACAACACTATCAGTATGGTGTGACTCTACATCAGTACCAACTATGCTAGACTGTCTAGTAATGGGCAGGCTCTGAAGTTTCTTTCCTGAATCTTTTCCTAGGGGTGTCCCTGGATCAGATTGGGAACCATTAGCAACTTTTTCAACAGATGGGGCCCTTTTGGCCTTATCTTGTTCTCTAAGCATGTTAAGTAATAATTCCAAGGAAGGATTCTTCCCTACACTCAAACCTATTTCTATACAGAGACTCCTTGCTCCTTTCCAGCTAAGGTGGTCATATGCAAGTTTGGACAGATCAACATTTTGGCCTGTGCCCGACATTTTTTTTGAAAGAGTTTAAGTGATAGAAAAAGAGAAAAAAGTTTTCAGAACTTTTAGAAGGACAGAAAAAAAACTTTTTAAACTTTTAAGAACTTTTTAGAAAGTTTAGAGCTACTTTTCAGCACTTTAGAAAAGAGGTGAGAAAAGAAATGCAAAACTTTTTGGTTAGGTGTACATACACTGAACTTGTTTTGTATATTTTTCTCTTATGAAAAGTACAATGACAAGAGTGGTAAGTAGTCTCAAAGCACTTATCCCACCGCTGCACAACCAATGTAGGAGGCTGGACTGGCTTGTAGTGAGTACCTAGGGGTACTTGCACCTTGCACCAGACCCAGTTATCCCTTATTAGTGTATAGGGTGTCTAGCAACATAGGCTGATAGATAATGGTAGCTTAGCAGAGCAGCTTAGGCTGAACTAGGAGACAAGTGAAGCTCCTACAGTACCACTAGTGTCATATGCACAATATCATAAGAAAACACAATACACAGATATACTAAAAATAAAGGTACTTTATTTTTATGACAATATGGCAAAAGTATCTCAGTGAGTACCCTCAGTATGAGGATAGCAAATATACACAAGATATATGTACACAATACCAAAATATGCAGTAATAGTATTAGAAAACAGTGTAAACAATGTATAGTTACAATAGGATGCAATGGGGACACATAGGGATAGGGGCAATACAAACCATATACTCCAAAAGTGGAATGCGAACCACGAATGGACCCCAAACCTATGTGACCTTGTAGAGGGTCGCTGGGACTATTAGAAAATAGTAAGGGTTAGAAAAATAGCCCACCCCAAGACCCTGAAAAGTGAGTGCAAAGTGCACTAAAGTTCCCCGAAGGACATAGAAGTTGTGATAGGGGAATTCTGCAGGAAAGACACAAACCAACAATGCAACAACAATGGATTTCCAGTCGAGGCTACCTGTGGAACAAGGGGACCAAGTCCAAAAGTCACAAGCAAGTCGGAGATGGGCAGATGCCCAGGAAATGCCAGCTGTGGGTGCAAAGAAGCTGCTGCTGGACAGTAGAAGCTTAGGTTTCTGCAGGAACAACAAGGGCTAGAGACTTCCCCTTTGGAGGATGGATCCCCCACGCCGTGGAGAGTTGTGCAGAAAGACCGCCAACAAGCCTTGCTAGCTGCAAATCGTGCGGTTAGTGTTTTTGGATGCTGCTGTGGCCCAGGAGGGACCAGGATGTCGCCAATTGCGTCAGGGGACAGAGGGGGTGTCGAGCAAGACAAGGAGCCCTCTCAGCAGCAGGCAGCTCCTGCAGAAGTGCCAGAAACAGGCACTATGAGGATGCGTGAAACGGTGCTCACCCGAAGTTGCACAAAGGAGTCCCACGTCGCCGGAGAACAACTTAGAAGGTCGTGCAATGCAGGTTAGAGTGCTGTGTACCCAGGCTGGACTGTGCACAAAGGATTTCCACCGGAAGTGCACGGAGGCCGGAGTAGCTGCAAAAGTCACGGTTCCCAGCAATGCAGTCTGGCGTGGGGAGGCAAGGACTTACCTCCACCAAACTTGGACCGAAGAGTCACTGGACTGTGGGAGTCACTTGGACAGAGTTGCTGGATTCAAGGGACCTCGCTCGTCGTGCTGAGAGGAGACCCAAGGTACTGGTGATGCAGTTCTTTGGTGCCTGCGGTTGCAGGGGGACGATTCCGTCGACCCACAGGAGATTTCTTCGGAGCTTCTAGTGCAGAGAGGAGGCAGACTACCCCCACAGTATGCACCACCAGGAAAACAGTTGAGAAGGCGGCAGGATCAGCGTTACAGAGTTGCAGTAGTCGTCTTTGCTACTATGTTGCAGTTTTGCAGGCTTCCAGCGCGGTCAGCAGTCGATTCCTTGGCAGAAGGTGAAGAGAGAGATGCAGAGGAACTGGGATGAGCTCTTGCATTCGTTATCTAAGCAATCCCAAGAGACAGAAACCCTAAATAGCCAGAAAAGAGGGTTTGGCTTTCTAGGAGAGAGGATAGGCTAGCAACACCTGAAGGAGCCTATCAGAAGGAGTCTCTGACGTCACCTGATGGCACTGGCCACTCAGAGCAGTCCAGTGTGCCAGCAGCACCTCTGTTTCCAAGATGGCAGAGGTCTGGAGCACACTGGAGGAGCTCTGGGCACCTCCCAGGGGAGGTACAGGTCAGGGGAGTGGTCACTCCCCTTCCCTTTGTCCAGTTTCGCGCCAGAGCAGGGCTAAGGGGTCCCTGAACCGGTGTAGACTGGCTTATGCAGAAATGGGCACCATGTGTGCCCATGAAAGCATTTCCAGAGGCTGGGGAAGGCTACTCCTCCCCTGCCTTCACACCATTTTCCAAAGGGAGAGGGTGTAACACCCTCTCTCAGAGGAAGTCCTTTGTTCTGCCATCCTGGGCCAGGCCTGGCTGGACCCCAGGAGGGCAGAAGCCTGTCTGAGGGCTTGGCAGCAGCAGCAGCTGCAGTGAAACCCCGGGAAAGGCAGTTTGGCAGTACCAGGGTCTGTGCTACAGACCACTGGGATCATGGGATTGTGCCAACTATGCCAGGAGGGCATAGAGGGGGCAATTCCATGATCATAGACATGTTACATGGCCATATTCGGAGTTACCATTGTGAAGCTACATATAGGCAGTGACCTATATGTAGTGACCGCGTGTAATCGTGTCCCCGCACTCACAAAGTCCGGGGAATTGGCCCTGAACAATGTGGGGGCACCTTGGCTAGTGCCAGGGTGCCCTCACACTAAGTAACTTAGCACCCAACCTTTACCAGGTAAAGGTTAGACATATAGGTGACTTATAAGTTACTTAAGTGCAGTGTAAAATGGCTGTGAAATAACGTGGACGTTATTTCACTCAGGCTGCAGTGGCAGGCCTGTGTAAGAATTGTCAGAGCTCCCTATGGGTGGCAAAAGAAATGCTGCAGCCCATAGGGATCTCCTGGAACCCCAATACCCTGGGTACCTCAGAACCATATACTAGGGAATTATAAGGGTGTTCCAGTAAGCCAATGTAAATTGGTAAAATTGGTCACTAGCCTGTTAGTGACAATTTGAAAGAAATGAGAGAGCATAACCACTGAGGTTCTGATTAGCAGAGCCTCAGTGAGACAATTAGTCATAACACAGGTAACACATTCAGGCACACTTATGAGCACTGGGCCCTGGCTGGCAGGGTCCCAGTGACACATACAACTAAAACAACATATATACAGTGAAAAATGGGGGTAACATGCCAGGCAAGATGGTACTTTCTTACACAAAGCCACAGTCTCTCAAGTCCATATAGTGGGTGGCTTGCCCACTGTACCATCCTGGGGAGTGCAAAGCCACAGTCTCTCAAGTCCATACAGTGGGTGGCTTGCCCACTGTACCATCCTGGGGAGTGCAAAGCCACAGTCTCTCAAGTCACTACAGTGGGTGGTTTGCCCACTGTTACATCCTGGGGAGTGCAAAGCCAGAGTCTCTCAAGTGGATGACAGTGTCCACTGGTTCTGGAGGGGGACTGGTGCCCAGAGTGCTTCGTGCAGCCCTGCCCGACACAGATGCGGCACTGCCCCTTCCGCCAATGGGCCAGCGGTGCTTGAGATGAAGGGCCCAGTTCAGCGGTGCTTGAGATGAAGGGCCCAGTGCAGCGGTGCTTGACATGAAGGGCCCAGTGCAGCAGTGCTTGAGATGAAGGGCCCAGTGCAGCGGTGCTTAAGACGGCGGTGCCCAGCGGAGCGGTGCTTGAGATGAAGGGCCCAGTGCAGCGGTGCTTGAGATGAAGGGCCCAGTTCAGCGGTGCTTGAGACGGCGGTGCCCAGCGGAGCGGTGCTTGAGATGAAGGGCCCAGTTCAGCGGTGCTTAAAACGGCGGTGCCCTGTTCAGCGGTGCTTGAGACGGCGGTGCCCTGTTCAGCGGTGCTTGAGATGAAGGGCCCTGTTCAGCGGTGCTTGAGACGGCAGTGCCCTGTTCAGCGGTGCTTGAGATGAAGGGCCCAGTTCAGCGGTGCTTGAGATGAAGAACCCAGTGCAGCGGTGCTTGAGATGAAGGGCCCAGTTCAGCGGTGCTTGAGACGGCGGTGCCCTGTTCAGCGGTGCTTGAGACGGCGGTGCCCTGTTCAGCGGTGCTCGAGATGAAGTGACCAGTTCAGCGGTGCTTGAGACGGCGGTGCCCAGCGGAGCGGTGCTTGAGATGAAGGGCCCAGTTCAGCGGTGCTTGAGACGGCGGTGCCCTGTTCAGCGGTGCTTGAGACGGCGGTGCCCAGCGGAGCGGTGCTTGAGATGAAGGGCCCAGTTCAGCGGTGCTTGAGACGGCGGTGCCCTGTTCAGCAGTGCTTAAGACGGTGGTGCCCTGTTCAGCGGTGCTTGATATGAAGGGCCCTGTTCAGCGGTGCTTGAGACGGCGGTGCCCAGCGGAGCGGTGCTTGAGATGAAGGGCCCAGTTCAGCGGTGCTTGAGACGGCGGTGTCCTGTTCAGCGGTGCTTGAGACGGCGGTGCCCTGTTCAGCGGTGCTTGAGATGAAGGGCCCTGTTCAGCGGTGCTTGAGACGGTGGTGCCCTGTTCAGCGGGGCTTGAGATGAAGGGCCCAGTTCAGCGGTGCTTGAGATGAAGGGCCCAGTTCAGCGGTGGTTGAGATGAAGGGCCCAGTGCAGCGGTGCTTGAGACAGCGGTGCCCTGTTCAGCGGTGCTTGAGACGGCGGTGCCCAGCGGAGCGGTGCTTGAGTGAAAGGGCCCAGTTCAGCGGTGCTTGAGATGAGTGTCCAGTGCAGCGGTTCCGGCCCAGGCATGGATGTCACTCGCCACCTGACATGTGGCTGGCGGGGCCTTCCTGCCCATCTGTCTGTTGGCTTGCGGGGCCCTCCTGGGCTGCCGTACCGGGCCTCTGGGTGTCCTCCTGCACACCTGGGAAGGGGCTGGTGGGGCCATCCTGGGCAGCTGGCCTGCTGCCGGACTTGTCGGGCGTGCTGCCCTTCCCACCCTTCCTGGTCGTCTGTGGCCCTTTCCCACCTTTGGCGGTGTGCCAGGTGGCACCCCACTTCCAGCCGGAGCCAGGGTAGGGATTTTGGTCCCTGGTGTCCTTGGCCTCTCGCGCCGGGCACTGGTAATCTTTGGGTGCTTTTCCGGGGGTGGGCTGGCCGTGCCTTGGCTCCTAGCAGAACTAGTTGCCCTTGAGGGTGGGGGACTCCACAGTCCTTGGACAACAGTCTTGATAGGTCCTGGTTTGGTGGCGGCTGAGGTGCTGATTGCAGTCTTATGAGATGGACGGGGTGGGGGAGTTGTTGGAAAGAGGTCAAGTTTGGAAAGGAAAATCAATTTGGAAAGAGATGGACGGCTAGGTATAGTGGGTATGGGAGTGGAGGAAGAGGATATGGTTGTAGGAGTGTGAAGTCTGGTGTCTTTGGGTGCAGGTGCTTGGGCTGGAGGCTGTCGTGAGGTGGATGGCTGTTGGGTGGGTGGCTGCCTGCGTTTGTGTGGTTTGGAAGAGGGGGTGACAGACACACTGGGAGAGGACACAGGGGACGTGTAAATGTTAGTGGGGGTGGTGACTGCACGTGTGCGGAGTGTTCTGGTGGGTGTGCTGGTGATGGACGTAGTGACTGAAGATGTTGTGCATGCAAGTGTGAGTGGAGATGTCACAGGGAGGGAGGAGGGAGACGAGGAGGAGGGGGACACAGTGGAGGCAGTGGGTGTTGGTGTGTCTGCATGTGGATGATGCTTGCGTGAATGCTTGTGTGATGTGTGGTGCTTATGTCTGGATGAGCTTCCCTTGGGTGTTGAGGTGTGTGCAGGCTGGTCTGTAGGTGTGTCTGGGATAGGCAGAGGTACAGGGGATTGGGTCTGGGTGGAGGAAGTTGGAGGGGGAAGGCTAGAGACAGGGACAATTGCTGCCGTCAGTGCTGAGGCCAGAGCGTTGAACGATCGCTGATGGGCAGCCTGACCCGAATGAATGCCCTCCAGGTATGCATTACTCCGGTGCACCTCCCTTTCTATACCCTGGATGGCATTCAAAAGGTTAGACCCCCAACAATGATGGTCCTCAGGAGGTCAATGACCTGCTCACTGAGGGCAGCAGGGGTGACGGGGCAGGGCCTGAGGTGCCTGGGGCGAAGGAGATGCCCACCTTCCTGGGTGAGCGGGCACAGGGCAAACGCTGAGGGGCTGCTGGGAGGGCGGTGCTGGTGCACTGGGTGGCGGCTGTACCTGTTGTTGCGGGGGGCACGGATGTTGCCGCCACCACAAGGGAGCTCCCTTCAGAGGACGAGTCGCTGCCACTGACATCAGCACGAGTCCCCGCTGTGGAGCTCCCCTCGCCCTCCGTCCCACTGGTGTACTCAGAGTCCGTTGCATGGCCCTCCAGGGCCATGTGGGATGCAGCTCCCTCATGCTCCGATGCCACTTCTCCTCCGCCTGATGATGCTAATGCACACATGAACAGGAAGACCACAAAAAAGGGGGGGGGGAGAAAGAAAGACATGTTGAGTGCATGCATAGGCGACACCGTTGGCGAAGAGGACAGACACAGAATCCCCCTGCACTACGCTGCGCACTTGGGGTCCACTACTCAATCAGTGGGACATGGCCTACAAGCCTATGGACGACAACTGCACACATAGATGACACAGGGCCATGAATAGCTGTACTTGGCACCCTACAGAGGTGGGGGCACAGGGCCGTGCCTTACGGAGGGGCCTAGCCTACAGAAATCGCCCTGGCCTAGGGATACCCACAGCCCACCTCCCCCACCCAGACACCTCCACTGCGCGCAAAGTCACCAGAATAAGAGTGTACTCACCCCCTTGTGTCTGCTGTGATGTCCTCACGCGCCCATCCAAATCGGGGTAGGCCACCGCCAGGATCCGGGACATCAGGGGGGTCAAAGTACAACTGGCACCCCTCCTACGTTGGGAGGCCATCCCCAGCTGAGCCTCCGCCGTCTTCCTGCTCCAGCGTCGGATGTCCTCCCACCTCTCCCGGCAGTGGGTGCCCCGTCTGTTGTGGACCCCCAGGGTCCGGACGTCCTTGGCGATGGCACGCCAAATAGCGACTTTCTGGTGGGCGCTGACCTATGTGACATGTACAGGGGGAGAAAAAAAATCATCACCTTCTGCATGCTTCATGTTTGTGGCCCCCCATCCCCACCCTTGCCATGTGGCCAATGATCTCATCTGTCGTCTGATGCATGCCTCAATCGCTCCCCTCCCCACCATCTTTCATCCACCCGACTCAACCCAGGCATTGCCCACAAAGCATGGTCCCAGTGTACTTACCTGTTGGTCTGGAGGAATGTAGAGTAGCGCATACTGGGAAGGACCCCATCCACGAGTTTCTCCAATTCTTCAGAAGTGAAGGCAGGGGCCCTTTCCCCAGTCGCAGCAGCCATTGTCTCTTCCAGACCGAGGTCACAGCAGCACTTGCAGTGTAGGTCCTCTCCTGTGGAAGATCAGGTATCGAGTGATTAAGTAGATAGAAAATGGCGGTCACGCCCGCGGCAGTGCGTACCACGGCGGTGCGTACCGTGACCGCCAGCGCACATCGTCATTGGCTCGTGAAACCCATAGGGTTCAATGTTAACCAATGCGGCTTTGCGCCGCGGTCTTCGACCGCCTACCGCCACGGTGTGCCACGCCAGCGCATTGACCTCACATCCCATTGTCACACTTCACAGGTCAGGCAGCCGCCATTTCAAGGGCCCACATGGCTTAATTTCTACTGCGTCACACATACCTAGGCCTTTCCTCAACACTCATACAAACCATCAATGCATAGTGAATCGTGTTGTGTGCAAGCTGTGGGAATGTACCTGTGTTTTGATTGACTCTGTGCTCGCTGTTGTCCTTCCTAGGCACCGTCCGCTGGGCAATGCGAGGAGATGGAGGAATCTTGCGTGTACCGACCGTTGGTGGACCTGTCGACAATGGAGGAACGACATGTCATTCTGACATACAGGCTTGACCGAGCCACTATTCTTGAACTGTGTGCCCAGCTGGAGGCAGACCTGATGTCACCCATCCGCCAACCCACAGGGATCCCCCCTCTAGTGCAGGTGCTGTCAGTACTCCATTTCTTAGCAAGTGGGTCATTTCAAACAACAGTAGCAATATCATCAGGGATGTCTCAACCTATGTTTTCAAAGGTGTTGTCCAGAGTGTTGTCTGCCCTGCTCAAACACATGCGGAGCTACATTGTTTTCCCTGAGGTGGGGGATTTGCCTACAGTGAAGGGTGATTACTATGCCCTTGGACATATCCCCAACATCATAGGTGCCATTGATGGGACACATGTGGCTTTGGTACCCCCCAGCAGGAGTGAACAGGTGTACAGGAACAGGAAAAGTTATCATTCGATGAATGTACAGATGGTGTGTTTGGCAGACCAGTACATCTCCCATGTTAATGCCAAGTTCCCTGGCTCAGTGCATGACGCCTACATCCTGCGGAATAGCAGCATCCCGTATGTGATGGGTCAACTCCAGAGGCACCGTGTGTGGCTATTAGGGGACTCTGGTTACCCCAACCTGTCCTGGCTACTGATCCCAGTGAGGAATCCCAGGACCAGGGCAGAGGAACGCTACAATTAGGCCCATGGGCGGACTAGGAGGGTGATCGAATGCACCTTTGGCCTCCTGAAGGCCAGGTTCAGGTGCCTCCATATGACAGGTGGATCCCTAATGTACTCACCAAAGAAGGTGTGCCAGATCATCGTGGCCTGCTGTATGCTTCACAACCTGGCTTTGCGCCGCCAGGTGCCTTTTCTGCAGGAGGATGGTCCAGATGGTGGTGTTGTAGCAGCTGTGGAGCCTGTGGAGAGTGAAGAAGAGGAAGCCGAAGACGACGACATAGACAACAGGAACACAGTAATAGATCAATATTTTCAGTGACACACAGGTAAGAGTACACACCGGCATATTACATTTTCTTAAAGACTCCTACCTCTCTACTGTCTGACCTTTTCCCCCAGTGTATGCTAACTGTGTTGTGACTTTCCCTTCCGTTTTCAGAGATGTGGGCCCCACTGCGTGACATCTGCTTTGTTTCCCCATGGACTACAGCTGTGTGACAGCGGTTTGTTGGCATCAAAATGTGAATAAAAATGTTGGCACTGTCATGTCTAATACATTTGTTAAAATCACAGACAGACTCCAGATTGTTTATGTGCAATAAGTGTGTTTATTCAAGTGCTCTAATTTGGATGGGTGGTTGCAAATCGGTGAGGGGTGATGGTGGAGGATTGTCCATGGCAGAGTCCAGACCATCAGGTTCACAGGTGCATTGTCCAAATGCCTGTGGGAAGTGGAGCAGGGGCAGTTTAAGGTTGGACAGGGTGACAATGTGGGACAGTGGGATGACAATCAGGGCGGTATCCTTTGCTGGCGGGGGTCTTGCCATCTTACTCTGTCTTCTTCCTGGATCTCAGGGCCTGCTTGCGGGGTGGTTCTCCTTCTGCAGGGGGTGGGGTTCTGGTGGCCTGTTGGTCTTGTGTCGGGGCCTCCTGTCCACTAGCGCTGGCGGAGGTGGTAGCCAGTTCTTGGTCCATGCTAGTGACAGGGGCCCTTTGAGGTGCCACAGTGTTCCGCAATGTGGTGATTAACTCATTCAGAGCCACTACGATGGTACCCATGGCGGAACTGATGTTTCTTAGTTCCTCCCTGAACCCCATATACTGTTGCTCCTGCAGAAGCTGGATCTCCTGAAACCTGGCCAGGACCGTCGCCATCGTCTCCTGGGAGCGGTGGTATGCTCCCATGATGGAGGAGAAGTCCTCGTGGAGAGTGGGTTCCCTTGGCCTGTCCCCCCCCTGTCGCACAGCAGCCCTCCCAGTTCCCTTGTTTCCCTGGGCCTCTGTCCCCTGGACCGTGTGCCCACTGCCACCAGGTCCCTGTTGTTGTTGGGGTGGTGGGTTAGCCTGGGTTCCCTGTAGTGGTGGACACACCGCTGATTGACGTGTCCTGGGGACAGAGGTATGGGCCCACTGGGTGGGTGCTGTGCTGGTGTTCCCAGAGGGGGGAAGGTCTGCTGTGGCCTGTGACTGTCTGAGGGGAACCGACTGTCCTGAGGTCCCTGATGGACCGGGCTGGTCATCTAGATCCAGGGAGACAGAGCTGCTGTAATCACTGTGGGCCTCTTCTGGGGGTGGAGTGGACATTTGTGGACCCTCCTGCGCGGTGACCTGGCGTTCGGGTCCTGCAGGGGTATAAAAGTATGGTTATTGCTTCTGTGTGTGCCAATGGCGTGCAATGGGTGGGTGCCCGTGTACCCCAGTGCTGGCATTCCTTTGTGGGGGCTGTTGTGACGGTGTTTTGGGGGGGGGTGATGGGGATGTGCATTGGGCATGCTTTGGTGATGGGTGTCCATGCTTTGGGGTCGCATGCAGGGCTAAGTTTTGGGATGGGTGGGTTGTGATGGTGAGGCATTTGCAAGGGGTAGTTGTGATGGGGGTGGGGGTGAGGGTGGGGATATGAGTTGGCATGCAGGTGGGGTGGGGGGGATGAAGTAGAGAAGATGAGACTTACCAGAGTCCATTCCTCCGCCTACTCCTGAGAGGCCCTCAGGATGCAGGATGTTCAAGACCTGCTCCTCCCATGTTGTAAATTGTGGGGGAGTAGGTGGGGGTCCGCCGCCAGTCCGCTGCACCGCGATGTTGTGCCTTGATACCATGGAACGCACCTTCCCTCGTAGGTCGTTCCACCTCTTCCTGATGTCGTCCCGATTTCTTGGGAGCTGTCCCACAGCGTTGACCCTGTCGACTATTCTGCTCCATAGCTCCATCTTCCTAGCAATGGTGGTGTGCTGCACCTGTGTCCCGAACAGCTGTGGCTCTACTCGTACAATTTCCTCCACCATGACCCTGAGTTCATCATCTGAGAACCTGGGGTGTCTTTGAGGTGCCATGGGGTGGTGTGGGTGGTGTGTGGGATGGATTGTGTGGTGCGAAGTGTGGTGATGTGTATTGTTGTGTTGTGTGAAGTGCGTGCTCATATTGCAGGGTGACAGTGAATTGGGTGTCTGGGTGCTCGGATGTCTTTTCTCGGTGCGTGTTCACGAATCTCTAGGAGTGGAAGTTTGTGGGTGATGTGGGTGTGTGTTTTATATTGTATTGGGTGTGTGGGAGTGGTGTGTGTATGTGTATCAGGTGTGGGTATTTCGAATTGTCCAATGTGGTAGTGTTTTGTACGAGTATGTGTATTTCGACCGCAGCTGTGTGTACCACCAATAGAATACCGCGGTTGAAAGACCGCCACGTGGATTCGTGAGTCATAATGGCATGGGCGTATTTCTGTTGGCGTGACGGTGGAGGTTTGGTCATCGCCAGTTTATCACTGACCTTTGGTGTGGTGGACTTTTGTGGATGTCGGTATTTTGGCGGTTTGCCTGTTGTGGGTCAGAATGACCGTGGCGGTTTACCGCGACCGCGGAGGTGTTATGGTGGTCTTCTGTCTGGCGGTAAGCGCCTTTTACCGCCGAGGTTGGAATGACCACCTAAGTGACTTCCCTGAATCACAGAATGTTGAGCCAGCGCTTACTCAAACCGTGTTCCACAGCTCCAATGATTGCAGCTCTGGTCCTTACACCATATCCACTCCTATAAGGTTCTTTGTCTGGTGCATGTTGAAGGAGTCTGGGAATAACTCTTTTTTTTAATATAGCGCTTCATGATATAGGTTCCGCCATATCATAGCACTGCAAAGCAGGTGCTGTGCTTAACAAAATTGCTACAATTCATTTGCATCGCCCTTGCAGAGATGAAGAAGTGAAAAAGCTATGTTAGGATTGTAATCTGTGACATTCTTGTTCTTTCACAATCTCTACAATGGGTGCATTATCAAACTGACTTAAGCATAGCTTAACACTAGGGTATAGCACTTGCTCTTGATAGCCTCCAGAGGGTCACCAACCAAGCACATAGGTTAGTTCTAAGCAAGAAAATCACGAAAAGTGCTCTAAAATGGTGAAAAGGAAGTCATGACTCCAGACCCAAGCACTTCACGGGCTCATGCTTGATAGCAAAAAACATCTAGCCTTTGGGAGTAATTTTGGCTTTTTCAAATAGAGTTCAGATAGCTTGAACTCAATACAATGGCATTACAGTGCTTTAAACGAGCATCAATTACATTACACATTCATTCTTTGCAGCATGGGAAGATGTAGTGATTTGCCTAGAATCACAAGATGTTGAGCCGGTGCCAAGACTTGAACCATGTGCCCCAGCTCCAAAGTCAGCAGTTCTGGCCCTTACGTCACATCCTCTCCCCGAGGGTTCTTTGTCAGGTGTGTGTTGGGGCAGTCTGAGAATAACTCATTTTTGTTTTAATTAGCGCTTCATAATACAGGTTCTGGCATTTCATAACACTTCAAAGCATGTGGCATTCCTAACAAAATCACTATAATTCATTTGCACTTAAGCTGCCTCTTCTGTTATTCTCCTTGTATACAGTCAATGTTTTTAAAAGTTAGGCTGGTATTTCCAATGTAGAAGAATAATGCGTTTAAAAGTTAAACACACAGAAATATATGGATGCCCCCTTTTCTTTGCTCCTAACTCTTTTCACTCCCTCGTTCTCCAGGTTAAATGCCACAAAGATGTTCATTTGTGGCTTATTTGGTCCTATAAAAGTCTAGGTAAATGCACTAGAAAAGGTTGCATCTCTAGGGTATCACAGCCAGTCTGTAGGAATGAGGCAAAAACACTCACAAGATGGCAGCTTTGATGTGTCCTCTGTCCTGCAGTGGGTTGCTGTGGCACCTGACATACATCCACTACACTCCAAACCAAAGCACACAGGTAAACGATGTTGTCATTTACAATGCCAATAACTTTAACCCTCACAAATTGCGAGACCTATTGAATTGAAAATGTTTGTTTATAATTTGTCCTCAATATTGTGTTCCATTAATATTCTGAGAACGATATTCAGGGTAATATATTACAAATGGGATCTCAGGATGGCAGTCAGTTTGTACTCTGTCCAAGCAGGGACCCTCACTCTACTCAGGGTAAGGGAGATACACAGCTCAGATAACCCGTTCTCACTGCCTTGGTAGATTGGCACAGGCAGTCAGGCTTATCTCAGAGGCAATGTGTAAAGTATTTGTATAATCACACACAGTAACACAGTGAAAACACCACAAAAGCACTCAACACCAGTTTAGAAAAACAAGACCAAAATGACAAACATACAACATAAACAAGCAAAGTTATTGATTTTCAAAGATTAAAATTCAATAGAGCTCTTAAAAACACAAATGATTCAATTTGGTGTTATCACTGAATTGTGACGGAGTTGTTACTACCAATCCGACGCCAATGGTGCCGGTCACGGAGTCACATGGACCCCCCCAGGTACAGTACGTTTGGTAATGAAGAAACAAGCTGGTGTACGGAGTTGGGGAGGTGATGAGTTTCTAGATCCAGTGCGGTGTTGGTGCCTTACTGCAGAGCAAGGGAGGTGACGCAGCGTCTGTGCGAAGTGTCAGCTTACTTGTGCTGCAGCAGGGTTGATATCTGGTGGGTCAAGACGTGGTGGGGTGACCTCAAGAGGTTGCGGTCACGCCACAGGACTGAAGGCACCATGGCAGAGTGAGGTGTCACGGATGTCGGTGACACAGCACTCAGGACTCACAGAGTCACAGGACGTCAGCGGGGCTGCAGCGGTGTCAGGCCTGCTATGTCAGAAGGGGGTCCTTGCACTACAGCAAGGACCACGGCATCAGTTAAAGGTGGTGTTGCGGAGTCAGGCAGCGACGTCGAGCTTAGCGTCGTCCGGAGTCAGTGTAACTGTTTTCTTTTCTTGTTTTTCAACCAGCTTTCACTCCCAGGGCTCCAGAGACGGGAATAGGCACCACCTGGATCTACAGACAGTGAACCCAGAATCTGGTAGGTGAAGTCTTTCCTCTCCCTGAAACTTCTTAACAGGAGGCAAGCTCAGTCCAAGCCGTTGGAGACACTTCACAAGCAGGATTGAAGAAAGCAGTGTCCAGTCCTTTCCCTCTTAGGCAGAAGCAGCAGGGCAGCACAGCAAAGCAACAGGCAGAGTGGCAGGTCTTCCTCAAGCATCAAGCTCTTCTCCTTGGCAGAGGTTCCTCTTGATCCAAAAGTAGTCTGAAAGTCTATGGTTTTGGGTCCATTACTTATACTCATTTCAGCCTTTGATGTAGGCAAACTTCATAGGAAAGTCTATGTTGTTCACACGATCCTGCCTTGCCCATGCCTGGCCTCAGACACATCAAGGGGTCAGAGAGTGCATTGTGTGAAGACAAACACTGCCCTTTCAGATGTAAGTGTCAGCTCCTACTCCCCACTCTAGCCCAGGATACTCATCAGGAAATGCAGGACACTCCTCAGCTCCATTTGTGGCCCTGTCTAGAAGGAATTCACCAACAGCCCAAGGTCTGACCCAGACGTAGATTCCACAGGTAGGCAGATGCCCAGAATGGTTGAGGAAGTAAATGCCCACTTATTAAAAGTTGCATTTTCAAACAAGCAATCTAAAAACCAACTCTATTAAAAGATGCATTTTTAAATTGTGAGTTCAGAGACCCCAAGCTCCATATCTGTGCTCCCAATGGGAAACTACACTCAAAATATATTTAAAGGCAGTCCCCATCTTAACCTATGGGAGAGATAGGCCTTGCAATAGTGAAAACTGAATTTGGCAGTATTTCATTATCAGGACATGTAAAACACATCAGTACATGTCCTACCTTTTAAATACACTGCAGCCTGCCCAGGGCGCTACCTAGGGCCGACCTTAAGGGTGTCTTACATGTAGTAAAAGGGAAGGTTTGGGCCTGGCAATGGGTACACTTGCCAAGGCGAATTGACAGTGAAAAACTGCACACAGAGACACTGCAGTGTCAGGGCTGAGACATGTTTACAGGGCTACTCATGTGGGTGGCACAATCAGGCCCGCTAGTAGCATTAAATTTATAGGCCCTGAGCACCCATAGTGCACTTTACTAGGGACTTACCAGTAAAACAAATGTGCCAGTCGTGGAAAACCAATTACCAATATCTTTTAGACAGAGATCCCTTGCACTTTAGCACTGGTTAGGGCGGTAAAGTGCCCAGAATATAAAAAAACCCAGCCAAAACGAATTACAGCACATGGTCCAGAAGACAGGGGGTCAGAAGCAAAATGTACAGGGAAACCAAGCCAAGAGCTCCCAGGTCTAACAGGGTGCATACTGGAGTAGAGCTAAGCGTAAAAGATGGAAGCCAGGACAGCAGCTGCTACCTATGGAAAACTCTGATTGCTTGACTGTTTGAGCATTTGCTCTTTGCTGCTTGTGCTAATAAACTAAGACCCAGATTAACCGAGGCTTTGCACTGATGCAATGTTTCACAAGAGTATTTATTACCTAGCTCACAAGATGTTTACCGCTGAGAAATGCCCTTTTCTGCCTGCTAGAAACACCCTTGTGCTGCTTTGTATTGCTATGTTTCACTTTGCCTCAAGGGGTGGTATTGAGTGAGATCAACGCAGATATCCAGAGGTTTTGACAGATGCCCAATCTACTAAGCTAGCCAGACTGCTCTTTGAGTCAAACATGAAGGCCACCTTGAAGCAGGTCTAAACAAGAAGAAACGTTCTTATTTTTCAAAAAGCATGCACTTTGGGCCGTATTTATACTTTTTGGCGCACAACTGCGCCAACGCAGTTGTGCGTCAAAAAATTTAACGCCGGCTAACGCCATTCCAAAGCGCCATGCGGGCGCCGTATTTATGGAATGACGTTAGCCGGCGGAGCTGCCTGGTGTGCGTCAAAAAAAATGACTTACACCAGGCAGCGCCGGCGTAGGGGAAAATGGAGCTTGGGCGCCAAAAAATGGGGCAAGTCAGGCTGAGGCAAAATTTTCGCCTCAACCCGATTAGCGCCATTTTTTTTTACTCCCAACCCCCATTGAAATGACTCCTGTCTTAGCAAAGACAGAAGTCATGCCCCCTTGCCCAATGGCCATGCCCAGGGGACTTCTGTCCCGTGGGCATGGTCATTGGACATAGTGGCATGTAGGGGGGCACAAATCAGGCCCCCCTATGCCACAATTTTTTTTTTTTTTAAATACTTACCTGAACTTACCTTAAGTTCCCTGGGATGGGTCCCTCCATCCTTGGGTGTCCTCCTGGGGTGGGCAAGGGTGGCAGGGGGTGTCCCTGGGTGCATGGGAGGGCACCTCTGGGCTCCTTCCGAGCCCACAGGTCCCTTAACGCCTGCCCTGACCAGGCGTTAAAAAATGACGCTAAAACGGCTGGATGTCATTTTTTTGGACCCGTCCACTCCCGGGCGTCATTTTTGCCCGGGAGTGTAAATACGGTGCACATGCCTCGGAGTCATTTTTTAGACGGGAACGCCTACCTTGCATATCATTAACGCAAGGTAGGTGTCCACGCAAAAAAATGACGCAAACTCCAAGATCTTTGGCGCTAGACGGGTCTAACGCCAAAGTATAAATATGGAGTTAGTTTTGCGTCGGAATTGGGTAAAAAAAAACGACGCAATTCCGGCGCAAACAGAGTATAAATATGCCCCTTTATGTGTGCTGCAGTGCAGACCTTACATTAGATGAGTGGAATTCTTTTAAAGTATCTATTTATATAAATTTGCACTAGAAGAATAATGAGCATCTGTTTGTGTGTCAGTGGATGGGTTGGCACAGGCTACAGTTTAATCTTAGTAGATTTGGCTCTGTACTGTGCTTTTGTCCCTGGGCAGCACAGCAAAAATGCGATTGTAATTCTGTATTGCATGAACAATTAGTAAATGTGGCCTTAGGTGTGTTATACTGGCCTTCTTTAAGCAGTGCTTGTTAAAACTTATGTTTCTGTAATGATTTGCAGATGAATTGTATGTTTTCTCTGCAAGGCTGTAATATTGCCGCTTGGCTCAATTCGTTTTTGAAAAAAGTGGTACATCATTGAGCAAGCTGTCAGTTTTGTCTGCAAACTTTCACTTGCTGCTGCATTCGCAGCTGTTACTTTACAATAGTTGGGAGCTCTGTACCACTGGAAGACTGGAACGTGTCCAGTTACCTTTCAACAGTTGAGAATTGCCTCTTTCTACAGTTGCTAGCATCTTTCAATACACGTCTTTTTCAATACACTTCTTTTGTTATATGGATTTCAAGGCACAAATAAGAGAGGGGACGCAAATAAGTGTAGATATCTTGCAAGCCCAGCCAGCTGCAATGTGTGTTTTGGATTGCAACACCGATAGGTGTCTGCTGTTTGCCCCCTTCCAAGTTTCTATAAATTGCGTAACTCTTTATAAACGATAATTTAGGAGATTCAACTGTGCAAGGATGTCTTAAGGAGCATGTTGGCTGGAGAGACTGTATTGGATTCACAAACATTTTGTTTGCCTTCCTTATTTGGTACTTCTGGCTTGTTCCTGAATTTAACAATAAGCCAATCCTGGCCTACTCATGGAATACAGTACTAAACTAGAAGTGCTACGAGTAAGTTACACATGTACATTGCAAAATCTTTATGAATCCCGCCAATAACCAGTTACATGCTTGAGGTGCTTTCATAAATAAGTTAGTGAAAAAGTACTTTCAACTGAGAGGCTTTACATGAAAAGTAAACTATAATGAAAGGATGAGAGGACCATGAATAAAATAATAGGAAGACTTTACAGGAAAAAGCTGGACATGGACGTTTGGGTTGATAGCTGACAGTGAAGAGCTGAACTTCTGAAAGGATGTCACTTTGGAGTTATCACACATCTAGACTTATCATCACCCCCATGAGGAAGAGCATGTTATACTTCTGTTACAACCTACAACTAGAAACGAGGCCTGGAAGAAATCGTAATTACACCGGAAGAATTGGAGCATTTCAATAATTACGGATTACTCTTCTGATGCAAAATTGCTAAAAATTATGCAATTACGCCAGCTTGATTAACTTAAAGCAAGATCCTACCAGAGGAGCACAGGAACAATTAATTAAGAGGGGGCAACTGCTGCTGAGAACTGCTGTTCATGTTCTGTAGCATTTAGTGCTATTCTCCTAGTGTAAAATGCCACCTCAGGCCCATTAAGGATTATAACACCAAGACGCTCTTCCTCACCAGACCACGACCGGCCCACTATTCTACTAGGGTCTCCAATTGAGACTTATCAAGGCCTCTCTTGCTTCCCGTCATTTACTGGATCGGCTTTCACCTATTACCAACCATCCAACTCCTTACATCGGTCCCACCCACTACTTACCTTCCTGGCCAAACTGGCCCAGCCTTGAAAAAGTCACTTGTGTGACGAAACACGTGTTGGCTGTTCTTGGATGACTACGTCAAATTGTGGCGAATTGGGCCTACAAATAAAGACACTTACATCACCAACTGAGGACTCTTCAGATTTATTATCCACGTCTACAAACTGAACACCAGGGACACTTGTCCTGTACTTGAACTGTGACTGCACTGTTCTGTGTGCCGGGGTCATTCTGCAAGGATTATAAGAACATAGGCCCTCATTATGACCCTGGCGGATGGCGGTGATATGGTGGAAAGCACTGCCAACAGGCTTACGGTACTTTCCACCATAATATGACATTGGCAGTTTGGCTGAAGCCAAACGGCCAATGTACCACACCGACGGCCACAGCGGTAACAGCCGCCAGGCTAGAGATATCAACTCCAGCTCGGCGTCCTTCACTGTACCACCTGCGGGATTATGACCCCTGCCTACCGCCATGGTTTTTGTGGCTCCCTTACAGCCACGAAAACCATGGCGGTAGGCACTATCAGTGACAGGGAATCCCTTCCCTGTCACTGATAGAGGTCTCCCCCACCCCCCTCTCCGGATACCCCCACCCTCCTTCCTCTCTAAACCCCCCTACATTCATGCCCCCCTTCACACACACACATGCATACACACACCCATTCCCACATGCACCCACGCATGCATACATCCATTCACATTCGCACACGTTTTCACACATACACACAGACACGCATTCATAGAACACAACATACAGGCACTCACACCTCCATACATGCACACACATTCAACATGTAACACACACCCGCAAACACGCATGCCCAAACATTCACACACAACCCCCAAACACACACAACCCCCTCCCTTGACGGAGCACTCACTTACCTGTGTTCAGGGGGTCCTCCGGCAGGAGAATCGACGGGGCACTGCTGCCAGCAGCAGCGTCCGCCAGTAGAACACCGCCAGGCCATGTTATGGATCATAATACTGCTGGCGGTGGTCTACTGGTGTGGTGCTGCTGCTGGCAGCCGCACCACCTTACTGCCATCCGCCGGCATGGCCACAGCCGGATTTCTGCTATCCTTCTGGCGGAAATCCGGCTGTGGTCATAACACGGCAGACATCTGGTAGCCGCGGTGACGGTCTCTTGGCAGTCGTCACCATGGCGGTAGGCTGTTTTTACCGCCAATATCATAATCAGGGCCATAGTGTTAAATTCTGTTTTAGGCTTCTCCCACAGTTACACATATTTGCAAGTAATTTGACAGTAATTGTGAGTAATTACGCCAGAGAGAATTACACCAATTAGGGTAGGAGTTGTCACTTTTACCAGATGAAAGTGAATGTGGTTCCAGTCACTGCTCTGAGGAACACCGGGGCTAGTCAGACCATGATATTGAAAAGGCTAGTTTATCCAGATCATTATACTGGGAGGTGTGTAGGGTTACTCAGGCCCATGGGCAGGACGTTTTCCACCCTATGTCACTGGTATACCTTGAGTGAAGTGGGCATGTGACTCAGAGGAAGGTCATTGTTAGTCTCCAGATGCCTATAGACTGCATTCTGGGGAATGAGTTGCTCCCAGTGTCAGGATATCTGAGAAGGGGTCCGCCAGGGCACCCTGACAGTTCAGTTTTCTGGGGTACCATTCCCAAGCAGAGGGCTTGGGAACCCAGATGTAGGGGCAGGGTGAGGGAGGACTAACCACTGTCCCTTGTTAAGCCTCAGGGTACCGACCCTGGGCTGAGTGGCCAGTGTCAGGATACCACCCCTCGACTGGTGGGAGGTAGAGTGGAAGTAGGATACAAAACACCCAGGGTTACTCCCTCCCACATTCTGAGCAACCACAGAGGTCAGTGACCCCTGGATGGTCTGGGGCCTGGCTTTTGAAACTGACAGCTGTCAGTGGCCTCTGTTGGCTACTGTCCATGTGGGCACAGTTTTCTTTGTATTGGGGAAGGATGTATGATCCAAGGGTGGAATGGGCCACATCATTTTGTTGTCTGTGGTGGAACTGTCTGCCTACTGGGATGTATCTGTAAGCAAATTAGGAGTAGGTGTTTCACAGGTGGGGTCCACAGATGAGGAGAAGGGTTCCCCATGAATCAGTTCAGTGGCTCAGGGGAGTATAGACATAGGGATTTAACTGATTTCAGAGCAGCATACAACTGACAAGCACCCCTGCATAACAGGGCCTTTGTCCATGTTCTATCACCTAAGCAGGGAAGCCCATCAAGGTATTGATTAGTCTACCACAGCTTTTGGCTGGAGTGGGCTTGTGTTGGGCTTGGCCCCTTCTGAAGGGTCATTCCAATATTTCTTTTCTCCCTCTTATTTTTGCTGAATTGGTTTTTGATTGCTTTAGGACTCTGTGTACTTTACCACTACTAACCAGTGCTGAAGTGCTTTTACTCTCCACTTAAAACATGGAATTAGCTTACACACAATTGGCAAATTTAATCTACATGTAAGTCCCTAGTAAAGTGGCACTACATGTGACTAAGGCCTGAAAATTAAATGCTACTGGTGGACAGCCTGCAGCACTGGTTGTGCCACCCACTTAAGTAACACTTTAAACAAGTCCCAGGTCTGCCATTGCAGAGCTCGTGTGTGCAGTTTTAAACTGATATTTTGACTTGGCAAAAAAAAAATTTGTCGGGCCCAAATCTTCCTTTTTGATACATATGTCACCCGTAGGGTAGGCCCTGGACACACCAGAGAGCAGTGTGCAATGTATTTAAAAGGTAGGACTTGTACTTTTAGGTTTTACATATGAAAGTGAAAAACTCTTAAATGTGTTTTTTACTACTTCAGGTCTTACCTCTCCCTTATAATAACATTGTAATTGCCTTATTACATTTTATAAGTGTACGTTCCAATTGGGAAGAGATAACCAGTTCATGTTTGGTGTTTCTGGAACACAATTTAAAATCCTAACTGATTGTAAAGTCTGATTTTAAATAGCAATTCTGAAAATGCCACTTTTAGAAAGATGGCATTTTTTGCCTTAGCCATTTGTGCTTGCAGTCTGTCTCTGGGTCACATGACTGGGTGTGGGTAGCAGTTAGTCTTTGTGTTTTCCTCCTAAATGGAAACCCACAATGGGGAGCTTAGTTGTGACTGGATGGGCCATCACTGTCCGGATGGGAGGGGGGAGCTGTGTACAGCCCTACTTAGACTCTAAAGAGAGTGTTCTGCCTCCACAAAAAGGGCTACATACGCCATGAGGTTAGTCTGGAGCAGGGCCAGGAAGGCAGGGCATCTGTGCACTTCAAAGGCATGTCTATAGAATCTTCTCCCCACTTCAAAGGCACGACTGTGTATAAAAGAAGGCCCTCAGACACCAACTCTTCAGTACACATCTGGACTTCCGGATACTCTGCAGGAAGAAAGACTGACACTTTGCTGGATTGCTGCTCAAAAGGAACTGCTGCCATGCTGTGCTCTTGCCAGGGGAAGAAGAGCTGAATGTGCAACTTCATCTTGAACACAGGATAACAGAGTGATTCCAATGGCTATTCTATTGGCCTCCTCACATGAGCCTCAGGGAGATAAAAGGCTCCCCAACCAGTTCCTGGACCCAGCTGCAGCAAGTTTCAGATCTCCAAGTGTTTCCCCTCAGGCCCTGGACCCTTGATGTGGGTCAGCACTCTTGAAATCAACCTTTTAGGCTGCTCACGATTGTAAAGGGACCATTTGCAAAGAGGCTGTACAGCTCACACTGGAATCCAGTATGGGCCGCCACCAGCCTGTCTCTTCACACAGCAGGATCAACAATCCATAGAGGACTGAAAATGCATATATCTAGCCTGTGAATCTGCAACAATCAGCCTGCTCTTTGCACCTCGCCAACTACCAGCAGTGACACTTTCCTTGCTTCGTGTGACGTCTCCAGTGTGAAAGGAACTCTTGACTCAAAGGTTGAGAAGGTAAAACGTCAGCTGGAATAATTTGGGACTGTATTTGACTCGCACTCCATCACGGTTGGCCCGATCTTTTGGCTTTGACCCAGTCCAGCGCAACCTGATAACTGCGGTTAGCGCTTTCTGCTTTTAGACACTATTTTACAGTTTGTTTGTTAAAACTGTGGCATCTTTTTGTGTGGCTTTTCCCTGTTTACCATTTTAAATGTTTCACAAATTCTTTACGCATTGCCTCTAGTTAAGTCTGAGTGCTGTTTTCGAAGCTACCAATGGTTTGAGCACAGGTTAGTTGTGGTTTTTGGTTGTTGCTTGACCAGGGCTCACCCCCCTATTCAACCACTAACCCATTTTTTTCACAATCACCCCATATGGGGATAACAATCTCCAGTTTTGTATAATTGCTTAGTAACAACATAATCAGAGGGTGTAGCACTATGCGTGTTTTTATAGAGTGATCTCTCACCATGTACTGCATCTGACAGAGACACAACCACGTTGATACAGCTTACACTTAAACTGGCACACCAGTTAAATTACATACGTATGTATCAATTTAATGGTCTGTCGCTTTACATTGTATTATTTTAACTACCTGGTTTTTAACCATTTGATACTCGTGACCCGCTGGTGTTAGCAGTTTTTTGTCACAGATGTGTGGAGGCAATATCATGAGGGTGGGGGGCTATAGAAGGCATTTATTTGTAGGAATATGTATGTTTGTGGAACATTTAGTTTCAGTCTGAAGTCCATAGTAAAAAACACACATGGCCCAAAATATTTCACTTTGTGTTCAGCAAATCACTTGCTTTAAGGTGGAGTTGGCAGAAACGATCTGTTAATCAAATTGCATGTGAGTTTGTGTTTCTGTTAAGTAAGTGGTGTGCATTGAGTGCCATGTTATTTTCTGCCTAATTCAGGGATGGAAAATTAACAATGTCCCCAAGGCGCTGGGCGCATACAATTGGTCTATAATGAACATATATATTCATTTTCTAAAGCAAATCCCTGCTTTGGAAACACACACCTCAGGTGAACCTGCACTTTCTCTGCATAAATAGATCCGAAATTGAGATCATGCTGATTGGCTCCAGTTGCTCCCTAACCCCGACACTAGCTAGTTTAGCTTACAATTGGAGAGCGGATGATTCAGGCACTCATTTAGGTAACAACTGGTCCCAGAATGTGTCTGATTTTTAATCCCTGTTGTATCACATTGAGCCTTTAAGTGGCAGTGTCTATGATTGTTCTTTCTACTGTGTCTCTGTAGTCCTCCTTGCTAAAGTTATGATAACTTTCCAAGGGCGCAAAGACACGTCGCGTGACTCATTGAAATAACATCACAAGTGGCATCACATAGGCAACATCTCTTCCTTGGATATTGTCACACCGAAGATACTAATCAAAACATCTACCCCCTATGCAAAGCACTTGATGGTTCCATTGATACCAATATCTAATAGGTCTTTCCACCGCAAAGCCACAATTCAATGGTTTGATGAGAGATCCCTGCATTTACGCGGTTCCGCCCACTGATGTTCCTCCCCTGTGCTTCACCTCAAGAAGGATGTAAGGAAACACCATGGCCAGATGGTCATTCATCTTTCCACAAGTGTATCGTCTTCCTTCTGCAAAAGTAATTTTCTTTGCCATCCGTCTGCTTCTCAATCTGCTATGTAAACCCCAGACACCTAACAATTTACAGCTGATGTGAGTACTATGAGTGCCATCAGCTGCAACACATAAAATAAATGCGTATGTTGAGGAAATATATACTAGTACAATGCCAATCAAAAAACGTTTTACGTGCATCTGAAAATAACCTCGGAAAAATGTTAAAATCTTATTATGGTGTTTATAATGAGTAATCTTTATTTTTACTATGCACTTCAATTTGATAGGTGTTTTAGCTAACTATCGCATTTAAGTGTTTCTTTATCAACTTATTTCCGGTGGTGGCTCTCAGGAGGGGCATGGGGTGAGGCGACGCTTGGGCCAAATTAATTTTTTTAAATAATAATTAAAAAAATAAAAATACATTTCTCGCTGCGCCGCTCCGGTCCGCTCCTCGGTCCTCCACTGCAGGCACAGGCTTCAAGCCTGCCTTGCATCCAATCCCAACGCTGCTTTCATGCTTCAGGGTGCTCCAAAGCAGATTGTGAGTCTCTGCCTGCTGTGCCAGGTTGGAGAGTACCTAGTATGTATAAGTGTTTGGCCGGCCAGAGACGGTCAGCCAAATATACATGAGCATTGAGAGGGAGTGCTGTGCACTCCCCCTCTGTCCCTGTTATCGCCTGTGACCCTACCTCTTTTACAGGAAAACGATAATAAACATAGGTTAGTATCTTTTTCTTGTAAAGGTTTTGCAGCAGCCGCTGCTGGCGGGAAGCAATGCTCATTCGCCATAGTGGAGGAGCTGCCCCTGCTTATTTCAGCTGAATGTGTTATAGAAAATACACCATCCCTCAGCAGTGCAATAAGATCACTATCAGTTGAGTGCTTCTCTTTGTACAAAAGATAATTACTTAATTGTGGAGAAATATTCAATAATGCAAGGATATGTTAATTTAAAAGTCTTTATGCTTCTAAGGGCTTTTTCTAGCTAGATATGTTACCCGTCCACCTGTCCCATGTTGTCACTGAATTTCTGTGGGTTCCCCCAAAAGGTACAGAGTCTGAGGTACTGCCTATGGGTGCAGCTCACGTTTCCCCCACTCCCATTTGGGCTTAGCACTCAGTATCTTTGTCCTAGGTCCTTTTAGTCTAGCATCCAGTTCATAGAAGCTGTGTTGGGTCTCATTTGACCCTTCTGCCGCAGCAGGACCTCATCGGTAGTGAGGAGCTTCCAGGTGGTTCACAGCAGTTTTTACGGGAGCTGTGCAGCAGCCTGCTGTACAACCTGTTGCTTGGAGGATTGCGGCAGGAATGGAGGCTTCTATCGATGGTCCTCTTCCATGTGGTTGGTGGTACTTCTCTATTCACGGCAGAGTGCACTGTTGCATTCCAGTGAGTCTTTTGCTTGAGTGCAAACACAGGCTTGTAGGTGATTGTTTACCAGTGCAGTGGTTATGGAGAGCTATCTTTAACACACAGTGCCTTGAGCCTATGACCTTGATTCTTACAAGGAACCACAGGGACACCTCTCAGATCACTTGGTCTTCAGGACTGGTCCCAAAACAACTGTACAATTTGCCAGCACCACAGTCACAAAGACCAATTGTGGGGCATGTGTGCCACCAGCAGGCACTTATCCTAGCTTCAGTCAAGCCTCATACCCAGGCACACTGCTCCAGTTGTCATGGTAGGTTGCACTCTATGTTCTGGCAATACTGTAATTCCTTCAGTGCAACTGCTTAGCAAGTACCTTTCAGAAAGACCCTACTCCAGGGTCAAATATGACAATTCCTTTCACAGTCAGCTCATGGTGAGGTGTTGGCTCTTCCTTCCGACATTCACAACCGGGATGTCTTGACACCCAGGACAGTCCAGGATTTCCTCCTTCAGACTAGACAATGTTGCCTTGCCTATGGGGAGTTGGATGTCAGTGCAAAACTAACCCTTAGCCACTTAGTAATCCACAAGTATTCTGCAGAGTGCCCCATCTTTAGTAGAGGAGACTACCACAATGAACAATGATGGGTCTTTGGCTCCCAAGTTTATACCAATTTTGTAGATGGAGGATATACATTCCAGGTCTCCCTCCTTGAAACCGGTTTGAGTTGGTTCCCATTTCATATGTGTTGGCCAGGCCACCTTACAGACCTGTTCTTTGTCTGCAATGATGCTCTGCACATCAGGACAGTCACTAGGTAGAGTGCACACCACATAAGTAGAAAGAGGTGTGAGTAAGCTGCACCCAGCAAACACTCTTCACAGAGGTCAGAAACAGAAGCAAGAATCTGTGCCTCTTCAAAGGGAAAGGACTCCTTTCCCTAACAACATATTCTGCAAGCCTCACCCTGCATCCTCTGCAATCTAGCTTATAACAGTTGAAATCAGATTAATTTATAGCCCAATGAATGAGGAAAGGACCTCACACTTCTAAAGAAAGACTGCCTCCTCTTTCTTCATCATAGTGTCTTGTGCCCCCCTTTCTCCTATCTAGGAGAAGCCAGCAATACACATATTTTTTGTATACAGAATTATATTAGTTTCAACTTGCAGACCACCAACAGGAGTACAGATCAGAAAGGTATCAGATTTTGTGTTACATTCAATGCACTGTGTCGTTATTTGAGTATCCTACATTTCTATGCAGACAATGTTCATATGACAGTACAAAGAGGTAGCCGGCATTCTGACTTGTACTACCAACAACAAACAAACATTCAGATTGTCCCCCTTCCTCCCAAGCCCATACCTCAATCTGCCATTAAACATAGGTAGTTCCCTGGGCACCCAACTCAACCAAGACACCAAGGACATTCAGCACCCTCTTTTTAGTGACTTAGGAATTCAGGGTCTCCTTAACTTCAGATTCATGTGGGGATATGAGGGAATTGACCGGGGTATCATCTTCAGACTCTTTAAGACCATCGACCAAGTGGTTCCAGGCCCGAGCTTTGTCTGTGGATCCCTACCCCCTTGCTACATCATGAAAAAGCAATAACCATTCTAGACCCCCAATAGGATCAGAGTTTCTTTTAATTTATCCAGGTGGGGGCCCCAGGCACATTCCATTGAGACGTGATTTCCTGTTTTGTCAACAGTAGCGCCAGGTCAATGAATTAAATGGTTATTTTGAGTTTGCTTTGGCAAGGGAACCCCGCAAGAGACATGGCATAGGAGCACAAGGAATCATTCTGTTGATAACCGTGCTGGTGAAGTTAAGTACTCCCTCCCAGAACTCCAGCAGGGCAGGACAAGACCACAGCATATGGAGCAGTTCCACACTGTGTTTTCCAGACCGAGGACAGCGGATCTCAGCTGCCACAAATGTTCTAATTTAGACAGAACAGATGTCTACTGTGCCTCATGTGATAGGGAGGCCTATGTCCTCTTCTTATTTGAGGCACAGGTTCACTAGAGGGTTTAACATGTCAGCACGGAGTGCCTGATACAGTATCATAATAGTTTTGATTCTGCTGTTCGTTGTACAAAGGACCCAGCAGTATTTTTAAGCAGTGGGTTCCTCTCTGCCTTGCTTCCAGTGATCTCAAATTGTAGCCACTGTCACTATGTGATATAGAAATTGCCCCTGTGGTAATCCAAATTCCTCAATAAGCTCTTCAAATGACAGAAATTCCCCATCCCTGTATAGATCTCCCACCTGGGTAATGTTGTATGCCACCCATTCCATCATGCCTTGTAGGGCCCTCTCTCTAGACAACAGTGATAAGCACCTCAGTGGAAGATTTGGGGAAAAAGGTGAGTTGGTCCAGGTTCACCAAGGCTATGCTGCCAGGAACACTGTTATACCTGTAGGTCCATGGGCCTATCCTGAGGTAATCTCTTGGGCAGCAGAAGGATTTGAAAGAAGGTTCTAAAAGTCAGGGTTCCATTAGAAACTTCTCCGTCTGGACCCACGTATTGTTCAGTTGGCCACTGAAGTTATGCAACCAAAGATTAGGCCTCTAGGTCAGGTGCTGCAAGACCCGCCAGAGTTGAGCGCTGTAGCTTGCTCATCGCAATTCCGCATCTGCCCGATCCCCAGGTAAACTCTATTAATAAACAGCCCAGTTCTGTGAACATTAAGAGATTGCTACATGGTTGCTCCTTCCTTGTCTGGAAGGGGGGATTCCAGGAGAGAGAGGAATCCTCTGATGTTAATAGTGGTGTTATGTCCCGGGATGAAACCAGTTTGATCTGAGTGGATCAATTTGGGCATGAACGGTAGGAGGCAAGAAGAAAGTATTCTACTAAGAATCTTGTAGTCCATATTGAGCATTGATAAGGGACGATATGCACAGGCATCTTCAGGAGGACATCTTGGCCTCAATAGAGGAACCACAACTTCCTGATTGGTGGTGAGGAGCAGGCACCCCACCTCTAGGGCCACCACATTGAGATCCACTAGTTTTGTGGTGAGTTCTTCCGCATATGTTGCGTAGAACCTCATTGGCAGACCATCAGCTCCCAGCACCTTACCCCGTGCCATCATTTTAACAGCCCACACCTTCTGAAGGGTGATGGGGGCTGCCCGACTCCATTGCCTCCTCTTCCCAGACTTGGCAAATCTATTTCCCCAATTAACTCCATTTTGAATGGAGGAGTCAATGCCGGTGTGCAGGGTGCATAGAGGGAGGTATAATATTACTCAAAACTAGCATTGATATTTGTTTGGTTACAGAGGCTCTCCCCAGTAGCAGACTCCACCTCTAATATCACTGAATTACAGGACACAGGATTCACCAGCCACACCAGGAGTGTCCCTGCCTTATCACGCTCTGCAGGTGCCTGCATCATGAAGGTACAGTAATCAAAACATCTCAGCTTCTCTGTACAGATCAGCATCTGTCCCTTGGCCTCTAAGGGTTATTGTTGTAGCCCCAGATTACCTAGTCTCTCAAGCTCTAATGCACTTACGGCTCTTTCTTGCCCCTCTAGTGCTGTCACCATGGTATGTCTGACACCCACTGTCTCGGCTATACACTTCCCTCCAACCACTGTTTAAAGGCCTCCCACTCTATCAGGGGCAAAGCGGTAGAAGCGGCATTCTCCAGAAAGTAGCCCCAGATTGTCTTTCTGGTGGACTGTTGGAAGGCTGTGTCCTCCAGTGTTTCTGCTAGCAGGTGCCAGTCCAGGATGGGGAGCGCTTTCTATGCTGATGGAGGTTTATGAGATCATGTGGCAAGGATATTCCACATTACGAACAGCCCTATGTACACCCACTGACGCCAGGAATATGTCCAAGCAAATATGTAATTTGTGCATTCTGGATTAGAAAGAATAGTCCCCATCAACTGGGTGCAGGTGCCTCCAGGAGTCGACAAGGTGCTACTGATGTTGCCATTCCCAGTAAGTTCTTGAAATACGCACCACCGGGAATCTTCTAATGCATGGCGCGGGCGGTTGAGAAGTGGGACCAAATCAAAATTATTTTCCCCTCCTAGTAAAATATTTTAAGTCATAAAAGGGGCACGTACGTGGGACAACTAAGAGAGGAACCCATCCTGGTCAGAGTTGGGGGCATATATTTCAATGATAGTCAGGTTCTAGTCCATGAGGCGAGCAATACTAGAACATAAAAGCCATTCAGGTCTATTAATTCCCTCATCATTTGAAATGGAACTATGGGGTGAACCCACTCAAGGACACCCCTAGCAAACACTGAGTATGTTGTGGCATAGACTTGGCCTCACCATCTCTTCTGTTTGGCCTCTCATTCAGGGGCTGTGAGGTGAGTTTCCTGAAGCAGGGAAACATGTGTCTCCCTCCTTTTTAAGTACAAATAGATCTTATATCACTTTGGCATATTATTATGACCCCTGACAAAATTGTAAGCCAAGAGGCATGCCATATTGAGGCATTGAAGGGCCTAAAAAGGATACTGGGCTGGGGAACCCAAATCCTGCGTGGGGTCGAGGTAATGGACCGCACATGTGAGAATACTGCTAAGGCGGTGGAGGCAAGCCAATACAGATTGCCTTGAACAAAAAGAACAACCCAACTCCCCAACCCCAGGACAAGAAGAGAAAAACTCCCCTTCCATAGTTTCAAGCAAACCTGCAACATTCATGCACACCTAAAATGCACAACTTCAAAGTGGGGTGGAGGCACCCAACCAAGCGTCTCCAGGTGGCAAATCACAGCAACCTTGCTTCCAGTAAAGTAATAGAATCACACTCCTGCCCCTAAATCCCCCATAGGTTTGATTTACACAGAATGCAGAGCATCTACCTATGTGAGGCACACAATATCAGCCACAGCAGATATGCAGATAACCTGTATCCAACAGAGCCCAATCAATGCCCACTGGCTTCCCTGTAGACAACAAATGTATAGTAAAAAATCAGCAGTTCATAATAGGTATGCAGTGCCATACACCTTATAGAAAACACCAGTTTATATAATTTCATCTGAAGTGCCAGGTGTTGCTATTCTGAGTGAGTTTGCAGAGTTAAAAGAAGAGACAGATACGTGGCAGAATCAGTATCTCTCATTTCTTCTTCTTCCAGAGCTGAAGGCGGGTCAGTGCTTGCTCTGCTAAGTGCCACCACTATTTCCACAGCCTTTTTGTGCTTGGGAACGGAACAGGGTGGCAACAGGTCTCCAGCGTAGATCCTTCCTCTGTCTTTTTGCAGATTTCTTTTGGGGATGACAGCTTCCTTGAATGCCACTCAAGGAAGGGTCTCAATACATTCTCAGAGTTGCAAGGGAGATGTGAAAAAGTGCACTTCTTCATGTTGCATTACTCGAATTTTGTCTAGGAAAAGTGTGGCATACATTATTCCAAGGGTTTTCAGTCCCTTCTTGGCATCAGTAAATGAAGCCTGCTGTTTTTAGACTTCCTGTGTAAAATCAGGAAAGATCATTACTCAATGGTTTTCCACAAGGATGTGATCCCGGTCTTTGAAATGTAACAACTTGGTAACCACATGTCAGGGGCGGCCCTAGGCAAGGGAGGTCTTGCAGGTACTTGGGGCCATATTTATACTTTTCGACGCACAACTGCGCCAACGCAGTTGTGCGTCAAAAAATCTAACGCCGGCTAACGCCATTCTGAAGCGCCATGCGGGCGCCGTATTTATTCAATGACGTTAGCCGGCGTTAGCCGGAGGAGCTGCCTTGTGTGCGTAAAAAATAATGACGTACACCAGGCAGCGCCGGCGTAGGGGAATATGGAGCTTGGGCGCCAAAAAATGGGGCAAGTCAGGCTGAGGCAAAATTTTCGCCTCAACCCGATTTGCGCCATTTTTTTAGACTCCCAACCCCCATTGAAATGACTCCTGTCTTAGCAAAGACAGGAGTCATGCCCCCTTGCCCAATGGCCATGCCCAGGGGACTTCTGTCCCCTGGGCATGGTCATTGGGCATAGTGGCATGTAGGGGGGCACAAATCAGGCCCCCCTATGCCACCCCAAAAAAAAAAATAATTACTTACCTGAACTTACCTTATGTTCCCTGGGATGGGTCCCTCCATCCTTAGGCGTCCTCCTGGGGTGGGCAAGGGTGACAGGGGGTGTCCCTGGTGGCATGGGAGGGCACCTTAACGCCTGCCCTGACCAGGCGCTAAAAAACGACGCAAAAGCGGCTGGACCTCATATTTTTTGACCCGCCCACTCCTGGGCGTCAGTTTTGCCCGGGAGTGTAAATACGGCGCACATGCCTCGGAGTAAATTTTTTAGACGGGAACGCCTACCTTGCATATCATTAACGCAAAGTAGGTGTCCACGCAAAAAAATTACGCAAACTCCATGGACTTTGGCGCTAGACGCGTCTAACGCCAGAGTATAAATATGGAGTTCGCTTTGCATCGAATTTGCTTTAAAAAAAACGACGCAAATCCGGCGCAAACGGAGTATAAATATGGCCCTTGGTGAGAGCGTTCAAGTGCACAGAATAGAGATAGTCCTTCCGGGACCACATTATCACCAAGCCACCACTCTAGGAAACCGGTTATATTAGCCCCTGGACCTGCAGTAGGCTCTGGGAGGCAAATAATTTGAATGTTGCTTCTCCTGGCCCTGTTCTCAACATCTCCTGCCTGGGCCTCGAGTGTTCACACTTTTATTTCCATAGTTGGAACTAAAGGTCCGACAATTTCTGTGGCAGGTGTCCCTAAAGCTCAGAGCTTTTGAGGAGTTTGTTGAAAAAGCTTCTAAGTCCCCAATGCAGAAAAGGGCCTTACCATTAGTTTGAAGAAATGTGTGTTCAAGTCTATTTTTGAATGAGGACTTCGGGCCCAGTTGCGAGTACAGCAGTCCATGGATTGATGTACCCGTGGTGGCAGTGAGACCACTGCAACCTTGGTTGCCCAACTGCCACATTACGGTGCTGATGGTCGGGCCACTGCTGGATCCTGACAGGTTGGCAGTGGTGCAAGTTGTGGTCAACCAGGGCGGAGCCGATTTCAACACTGCTGTGCTGATTAGAACTTGTATTTCCCCCGGCTTTCCATGGCCTGGATCTCACATTGGAAAGGCCGGTGCAAAGGCAGCGATGGAGTCAGGGAGGGGCCCCTTGCACTGCCCATGCCAAAGGCATGGGCAGTGCAGGGACCCTATAGTCAGCAGGCCCAGAATGCACACTGTCTGCCATAGCAGGCAGTGTGCATCTCAAGTGTGCTGCTGGCACACCCAGTGCGACCTCATTGGCCTTAGCTCTCCCTGAGAACTAAAGCCAATGCCGCCGCACTGTATCCATTGGATGGCCGACGAGAAACTCATAATGTGGTAGTGGGGAGGCCGCTGGCTTGGCGGCTGACTCCCCACCATAGTTTTGGCGGTCTGGCAGTCAGACCGTAACAATTGTACTATGGTTCTTAGATACTTCTGCAAACTTTCAGGCTTCAGAGGGCCAATCTACTTGGTGTATCTGAAGAGGGCTCCATTGCGTTTGATCTTAAATCAAGAAATGGTTCTGGCCTAATTGCCACTAATACGTGCTTTACCCTACTATTTTTTTATATATATTATTTATATATATAATATTTTAAATAATAAATTGATATCTCTGGTTCCCCATTTTGGATTTGTGTTCTTTTATTGTCATTTTATTTATTAAAATGTACTAAATGTTTAATTCGGTTTGGGATTTGTATTGGTATTGACGTGTACTACATTATTTAGTACTGCATGAATGCATCAAGCCTTAATTTAAGCTTATCTCCTTGGTACCATTGCTACCAGGGAGTTGATCTCAGTTTAATTCAATGTCTTTGTCAGTTCATCCTTACTGGAATTGTTATTATTGAGATTTTGTGGTCCCCAGGACAAGCATATTTTATGGGTCCCTGGAGTTTGGCCCCTGTTTGGAATTGTACTCAATGTATGATCCAATTACAACTCTATGATGCCCTCTTTGGCCAGGTCAATGACACTGCACAGACACACTCTAAAAAAGTCAACATATGTGCACATCTCATAATCAGGGATAGTGATGTGTGCATCATATTGTGTCACACAACAGCACCTACTCATCAGAATAACATTCAGTTAATCTCTGTGGACCCTCACATTGTGCACATGCTAGATCCTTTTGTGATAACAAAGATTCATCTGTATGGATGTGTCACCCACATTTAAAGGTAATGTTAGGAAAATGTGATGCAAAATAAACAGCGTAAGAAACATTTAAAGGCCACAATATAAAGATGCTCTTCAGAATAGGTATGCCTCTACCAGAGGGACCCCTGAAAGGCTGGGATCTGTGCCAAACACCATTTTACATGTGCCTTAAAACCTCTATGTACAAAGGACCTGCGATTTGAAGTATAGGTGCCATGCATATGTGGGTAATGTGTAAGTGCAAGTCATGAAAGCAAATACAGCAGTAACATAATTTTTCACACATTTAGATAAAGCAGCTGTAAGGTACACACACAAAAATGGACACATGCCCAAAAAATATCTACCAAGGTATGACAATTTAGTGTGTGGATAAACAAATCTGTAGATTGCACACATTAAACACATGTCCAGTCTATATTCTATATCATAGGAAGAAGTACAAGCTAAATGATGTTGGCATTGGCCAAGCCAAGCTGAAATACTTACCATATGAAATACCATCCAATTCAATAAAAACCCCAATAAGAATTCACCCCACATATCTAATACCATTCAATTCAATATCAGCACCAATAAGAATTCATCTACCATATCTATCTAGCAAACATTTCTCCTTGTCCTGGGTGACTTCAGTACTGGTTCCATGGTCAGGTCATACTAACCACATCAAATGGGTCATCAAGCAGGGTGAAATAAACACAACTGTAGTCACATCCCAAAGTGCCCACGAACATCAAATGGTAGAAAAGTAATGGCAGGACTAATGTGTACCAAAACAAGCAAATTTTGTACATTTTCTGAAAACAACACATGGGTAAAGCAAAGGCCCATGGCCAGAACCATAAACACAATGTGTGGTCAATCACACTGCTGTTTGACTAAACATGCCTCTCATGTCACTGCCAGGAGAACCTCCCCAGGAAGGGGCATATAGTGGCCGACCAGCCACCTCAATGATGTCACTTAGGAGGGGTGAGGTCAGAATTTGGAGAGGTGAGTTTGGTTTTGGGAGGGTTGGCCCCGACTTTGGGAGGAGTGTCTTTGGTTTTGGGAGGGGTTTTGGTCTTCTTGTGGGTATGGCTGGGTTTATGGGTGGATTTGGATGTGGAAGGAATGGGTTGGGATGAGGAAGAGGTCCTTTTGGCTTTGGGAGGGGTGGTTGGCTTTCAAGGGTTAAGGGCAAGGGCAAATAATAAGCTTTCCCTGGGAAAATGGGTGGGACGTTTGTGAGGGAGTAGGGTTTGGAGGTAGAGGGAGTGGAAGTGTCAGGTGTGGCTGGGTGTATTTTTGGTGCAGGTATCTGTGTGTTTGTTTGTGTTTTGTAGTTCTCTGCTGTATGGGTGAGCGTGGGTGCTTGTGTTTTTTGTCGTGTGATGAGGACGTTCTAGGTATGCTGGGTGTTGTGGATGGGGCTGGTGGTGCGAATGTGGTGTGTGGGGTAATGCTGGGGTGGTAGATTGGTTTGTGGGTGTGGATGTGGTGTCTGGGGTAATGCTAGGGGTGGTTGATGGGTCTGGTGGTGCCAGTGTGGTATCTGGGTTAATGCTGTGGGTGGTTAATTGGTCTATGGATACAGATGTAGATGGGTTAATGCTGCTGATGGTGGATGCGTCTGTAGGTTTAGGTGTGCTGTCTGGGGTAATTCTTGGGGTGGTTGATGGGTCTGGTGCTGTAGGTGTGGTGTCTGGGTTAATGCCGGGGGCTGGTTGATGAGTCTGATGGTGAAATGTCTGGGTTAATTTGGGGGGTGGTTGATGGGTCTTGTGGTACAGGTGTGGTGTCTGGAGGAGTGGTGAGAATGGTGGATGGGTTTGGTGGCATGGGTGTGGTGTCTGGGGGAATGCTGGCTGTTGGGGATGTGTCTGTGGATATGTGTGTAGTGTCTGGGGGTACATTGGGGTAGTGGTGAGGGGGTGAGTGTCTGGTGAGTTATTGCATGCATGTGTGTTTTCTGGTGTTTCTGTTTGCATGTCTTGCTTGGGGCTGTTGAAGTGTGTGCAAGTGCATGTGTGAGTGTGCTTTGGAGTGGCATGGGAATAGGGAATTTGGATGGGGAAGAAGCAGGAAGTGGGGTAGAAGTTTGGGATAGGAGGGAGGCTGCTGTGAGGGAGGAGGCCAGAGCCTGAAAAGATCTCTGTAGGGCAGACATAGCAATGTGGATGCCTACCAGGTGGGCCCTTATCTGTTGCAGATGGCTGTCTTGCACCTGGATGGCATTCAGTAGTGCGGTCTGACTCACAGAGATGTTTCTCAGGAGGTGAAAAACCTCCTCATACAGGTCAGTGGGAGTAACAGGGGAAGTGTCAACATCTGGGCAATGCGCGCTGTACGGGCGACTGGAATGCAAAAACTCAGCACTCTCAAGATACCGTAAGTTATGCATTGTTCTGATATGCTGTTGTTTAACCTTTTGCATTGCAGAGTTGAATCCTGAAGACTTACGTTCAAGGTGCATTTAAATACTGTTAATTTGCAATGTATTGCTGCAGGCTTTCAGAGTGTGTCAGGGTGTGGTCCCTTTCCAGGGCCTTCTAGAAGCTTTCCCTGCAGCATGCCTGGGTGTGGTTTGTGGGCTGGGTCAAGACTCTATATAAGGGAGCCAGCCCAGCTCCACGTGCTCACTATTCAGAGGTCCAGATGCAGAGCAGCAGCAACTTCCTGAGTTCCTGATCCGGAGGCCTACTTTGATCTTCCAGGACTAGCCCTTTCACTTTGCTCGGTGATTCTTGATCAGGGCGGTAAGACGGAGGTCGGGCTGGGCCCCCAATTCTGTTCTCAAAGGATTTCGAGTTCTTGGGCCTAATTAGCATGATAAATCAATTTTGCTCTTATGCGTGTGAAAGTGTGCTTGATGTTTAATGACGTTTACTTGCTGACATTCAAAACGGCTAGACGCGCGATTCTTTCCTCGTATACAAATCTTGATATTCATTGTGCACAACCACTTTATGGCATTTACAAGGTTGCGTTTGAATCGGCAAGACGCGCAATTCTTTACTCGAGTACAAATCTAGATATTCATTGTGTGCAACCATTTTATGGCATTTACAAGGTTGCATTCGAATCGTCAAGACGCGCGATTCTTTACTCGAGTACAAATCTAGATATTCATTGTGCGCAATCATTTTATGACATTTACAAGGTTGCATTCGAATCGGCAAGACGCGCCATTCGTTTCCTGTGCTTAATTCATGTTACTCATTGTACGCTACCATTTCTTGGCATTCACTTGGTGGCTTTCAAATCGGCAAGATGCGTGATTCATTTCTTGTGTCTAATTCATGATATTCATTGTGCGTGCTACCATTTCTTGGCATTCACATGGTGGCTTTTGAATCGTCAAGAAGAGTGATTAATTTCTTGTGTCTAATTCATGATATTCATTGTGCGTTACCATTTCATGGCATTCACATGGTGGTATTCGAATCAGCAAGACGCGCAATTCATTTCCTGTACTTAATCCATGTTATTCATTGTGCGCTACCATTTTATGGCATTCACTTTGTGGCATTCAAATCGGCAAGCTGCGCGATTCATTTCTTGTGCTTAATTCATGTTATTCATTGTGCGCAACTATTTCATGGTATTTACAAACTCTTGTGGAAATCGCAATGTGCGCAATTCATGTTCTTGCATTCAAAGAATCTAAAGTGCTAGAATTCTGGATGTTGTACTCTATGTGCATGTAAGGTCTTTAGTACAATTCCTATTGTTTTCCAAGGAATGTTTGGATGGCCTTTATCCTCATGTAATGAGGCCGTGTTTGTTCTGGGACATTGTTCTGGAAGGTTCTTGTATTCCTAAAACATTGTTTCAATTCATGAAAATTGCATATGAAACATTGTACTAACCATTTTTTATTATTTTCCAGGTACCTAGATTTAGTGAGGCCTAATTAGAGTCTAGTTCAAGGCCATTCATGTTTTCCTTAGTCTAGGTATTATTTCATGTTCCGAGTATCACAGAACTCTAGACTCAACTGTGTGTTATTTCATGTTCCGAGTATCACTGAACTCTAGATGCAACAGAGTGTTATTTCATGTTCCAAGTGTCATAGAACTCTGGACTGAATAGAGTGTTATTTCATGTTCCAAGTATCATTGAACCCTAGATTCAACAGAGAGTTTTTATGAATCTAAATGTGGTTTTGAATCTGATGTTGTGTTGTTTAATCTTTTGCTTCCCACAGGTCTCCTTCCCCGCTGTTCCCTTCCTAATCCCCTTTTCCCCACTTTGACTCTCTTAGACTCTGTGACATTCTAATCAGAGTATTGGAGCTGTCTTGTGGTGGACCTGTTGGGAACGTGTGCAGACCCTGAGGATCTGGAGACTCTGAAAGGAAGGGGATAAGGTGCCTGGAGTGAAGAAGACATCTCCCCTCTTAGGTGAGCGGGCCCAGCAAACTGGGTGGGGAGCAACAGGGAGGGTGGAGATGGAAGGGATGGTGGCAGACAAGGATGATGGGTACTGGTCCTGTGTGTATATTACTGGTAAGAAAAACATTCTTACATTGCATACCTAAAAGCCAATAGTTTATTGAAGGTTGTTGAGGCTCAGGGAATCTCTATTACCTGAAGAGGTGGTTTAATCTGTTTCCTAATGGCAAGGCACCTCACTCATGCAAACACGAATTCCATTGTATTACTGAGTTTAGACACTGACATATGATTCATATATTTCTGCATGTTGCTCCCTGATGCCAATCCACATGTGCAAATCACATAGCTGACTACTTCTGCATCAATGGCATGGAAATTCACATTGTGAAAAATTACGGTAAGTTTACCTATCATGTCCTTCATTGCTTCATGAATTGGACCTGACTAATGATATAGTAATGGCTTGAGGTATGTGTGACCCACCCACTAATGTCTACACACTCCTGTCTGTGGTAACAAATGAACTGTATACCCATTACATATAACTATTTCTAATACATTTTGGCCTATACACACATTTGTAATGGAATTAGACATCAACCCCTGAAGACATGTAGATCATGTATGAAAAAGTAGTGCAGATTGCTGGAAATGGCCCTTTCTGCAGTGTTATCTCAAAATCTTTTGCCTTTCTCCTCTTACTTTTTGGACCCTTTTCTTGTTGGATTTAAGACTAGTGGCACTGCTAATCAGTGCTAAAGTGCATGTGCTATCTCCCCTAAAATTAGGTGTAGGTGACTTACACCTATTTGGCTTATTTAATTTACCTGCAAGTCCCTTGTAAAGTGGTATACTATTGACCCAGGGCCTTTAAATTGAATGCTACTAGTGTGCCTGCAGCGCAGATTGTGCCACCCACAGAAATAGCCTTTCAAACTTGTCTCAGGCCTGTACTGTAGGACCTGCATGTGCTGTTTACTGCCACACTGACTTGGCAAGTCCAACTACTTGCCAAGGCCTAAACTCACTTTTTACAACACCTAAGTCACCCCTAAGGTAGGCCCTAGATAGTCCTATGGTCAGGGTGCTGTGTTTGTAAAAGGTATGACATATATTTCTATGTGCTACATCTCCTAGCAGTGACTAACAGCTTATTTTGTTTTTCACTGCTGTGAGTGCTGCTCTTCTCTTAGGTTTGCATGAGAAATTCCATCTTATATGTCTAAGTGGTAATCTCTGTTCTGATCTGTAAGGAGTAGCCTGGGCACGTTTGGCATGTGGAATGGTAGTGAGAAATGCTGCTTACTGATGTAGCTAGATTTTATATTACTGTTATAGAAATGCTACTTTTAGAAAGTGGTTATTTCTCTTTACTTATAACTCTTGTACTTTGCAGCCTGGCTCCAATCCACGTCTGAGACAGAGTGACAGTTCCACTTTGTGCATATTCCCCAGACATCTATCAATCAGTGAGGGTTAGGTGAGAGAGGGTTACATCTGTATTCATCTACATACTGATGGTCTTCCTGAGTAGGGAGAGAGGGCAGTGGGGCACACTTTACACTTGTACAGGCTGTGTCCTGTACTCACACAAAGGGCTCATTTACTCCCTACTGATGTCTGGAACCAGAGTAGGGGAGAAGGGAAATTCTTGAAACTGGTCATATCTGGATGGAACCTTCTCCCAACTTCTAGAAGCTAGGAAATTTCATTATAAGTAGAGGGGCTGCAACTCCATGTTTTTAGAGAAGTTTTAGGACTGGGACTGAACCTCTGTCAGAAGGCCTGCTGAGCTGCACAAGGACTCAACTGAACTGCTCATCTGTGGTTGCCCTGCTGCCTGCTGCCTGCTGCTTCTGGATAGCATAAATGGTGGCTGAACTGCTTTTCTGATTATTGCTCTGCTGTCAACTTGTTCCCTGACTCTGGACCACATAGGCACTGCTGGACTGCCAGGAGGAAGAACCATCCAGTGCCCTAATGTGCTGGCCTCCCTGCTCACTTTTGCCTTCCTAGTTTTCCCTTCAGTATTCTCTCAGGGGCCAGTGTAGGATTTCTTCTGTTCATTGGCTGCCCCTGGCTCACAACTATAGCACCCGGGGAGTATTATATGTGGTACCTGAGCCTCCTGTGACACAGTGTGGGAGAGCGCTGTCGCTTTTGCTTCCCCTGAGACAAATTTAGAGTTTGGACTGACAGCGCAGGTGGAGTACTTTTGATAGACACCTTCCCCAATTGGAGCACTTCATCTTCCCCAACCTGCCTGAGAAGCTTTAGTAATCTACACACATCCCCCCCTTCGGTGAGGGTACCTTGACATATGCTGTGGAAAGGAGAGGCACCAGGAAAGGAGTTCTGATGGGGATTCCATGGATAGCCAAGTAGAGTTCCCCATGGTGGATCCCCACAATTACTGGGAAAGAGGAGTACTGTGAAGAGCTCATGTGCTTCAAGGAGAGGAGCCGCCTCTGGAACTGAAGTCAACTCACAACCAGAAGAAAGCAGAGGGGTCAAGGATACCACATCCTGCTATATGGTATTGTAGGGCAGGTTAGCTGATGCTGCTGCCTGGCTGCATTCCTACACAGGCAGAGTACCCTTTAGTCACAGAGGCACTGCTTCTGGGTCAGCTGTTCCACATGGACAGAAGGATGTGGGAAGCAATCACCCTCTCGTACTTGGATATACCCGACACGGGAGGAGAAGGAAAGCGTAACCAGGTCTCCCCACCAGCCCCTACAGCTCCAACCAGCAGCTGCACTCCCACTGCAGCTGCACCACATGATTGCAGCCCTGGGGGGTTCCTTACACATAGACAGGACTAGGAGGGGCCTCCTGCTACAACTGGCAGTGTGTGTGCCCCCCTGCTGCATTTTCTCACCTTAGGGCAGGCCTGGGTGTCACAGGTGATTTCTCCTGATTTGGTCACTGCTAGCAGTACTTAGGGATTTGTATGCCTTCTCCTGTTTACTGCTGCATCTTCATGCCCTAAGTATGCTACATTTCCCTGAGTGATGTGCATTATTTTAGAGGCGATATGATGTGTACAATGCTTATGAATCAGGGCATGGTGATCAATGGTTTATGCCCAGGAATGCTTTCTTTCATGATGTGGTGCAACTTGATAGTAGCTATCTGGCTGTACGCATTGTTGTGGCTGTGACAATTGCCCAGGCAAAATAATCACTGAGTCTTATTGGTTTATAACTCATGTTAAATATACTTAATATTTTCATACATCTTGGTGTGAAGTCTATTTTGTGGTGTATTTTTTTATTTTTTGTGTCACAGGTGTAAGTGTGTGGCACAAACGCTTTACACACGACCTCCAGGGACAAACCTGGCTGCTCTGTGCCAAGCTACCGGGGATGAGCACATGTTATCTTTGGGGTGTAACGTACTTACCCTTACTGGAGTGGTGAATTCTGTTTCCTGGCTGAGGTGCATACCCTAGCCAACCAGAAACCCCGTTTCCAACATGGATGATACTGCAAAAGTGAAAGGTACACATGCCGACATGTAGGTGCTAAGACTAATGGCACCAGTGATGTTTGCTATCTCATGTTATTGTACATTATTGTATTGCTCAGTGACTGCACCCAAAGTGCAATGTATTCTATGTCACATGTGAGAGGGCCATCATCACATGATACACAGTAGTGAGGTAGTATAACTCTTGACACACTGAGGACAAGTGGACTGTTGGGTACAACGCTCACCCTCAACATCAAACAACATGAGCTGATTAATAACTTTATGTGTCTGCTCAAGACAGTTAACTGGTAGTAGACTGACATTTTCTGTGTTCCTTGTCATAAAGTGAATAGGCAAAGCACATCAGCACGCACCTATTAACAGACCTATACAAACAATAACTCTTCTTGTGTGTCAAATATGGGCCACTCCCAATATTGATGTGGAAATGCCTGCCTGTAACACATAAAGTTGGCAAAAGTTGGCAATGTAACATCTACGACTCTGGTCAGGACTCACCCCCTTGTAGCTGCTGTTGGGCCCTCAACTGCCCATCAAGTTCTGGGTAGGCCACCACCAGTAGGCAGGCCATTGGGGGAGTAAGGGTCTGGCATGCACCCCGCCACGTTTGGAGGACATCCCCAGCTGGACCTCTGTGATCTTCTGGGTCCAGCCTCTCAGGTCCACCCACCTTTTCCTGCAATGGATGCTGCATTGATGATAGAACCCCATGGACCACACCTTCCAGGTGATGGCTCGCCAAATGGCTTGCTTCAGATGGGCTTTGACCTGTATGGATGCAATAGATGAATAAAGAGATCATAAGTGCACATTTTAGGATATCTGTTTGGATGGCACACATTTTGTATACACCTAGCACAAGCATTATTAAATAGTTAACACACTGCATGTGTAATTTTCATATGCTGAGCACTACAAAGACATGCATACCCACTTTTACAGTCATCTGCTGACCATCTTCAACCCTGGTCATGACCTACACTAACTAAGCTAGCCCACTAACATCATATAGTCCACAGTCAACAACGGTAGCCTATGGCTGTGTCTACTGCGGATAAAACACCCCACTGCGCGGTTGACTCCCTCCGGTTGCGGCAGCTTACAAATGACCAAAATGTGAGGTCAGGCATCTGCCATTTTAGTGGCTGGAACTACATTACTGATGACTGATAAGTGCGGCAACACCACTAAAAATGTGTTGTAACATACTTACATATGTATTACTCCATTCCCCTGTAATTTCCTTCCTGCAAACATCAGTGCAGTGCATTGCTGGGCATAAAAGTCATATTACCTTGGTGCACTGTACACTGCCAGTGATGCTGTTTTGTGAGAACAATTCAAAATTTACAATATTAAGGTGATCATGATACATTTGTTATATGTATAATGTGCGCATTTCTGCTAAAGATACATGTGAAGACCACAATAGGAATTATAGGTGGATGTTGGACTGTAGACAATTATTATGTGAATTATGAGTAATGCTTTCAGAACCAGCAATGTTTTGTCACATGACTTTTGGCTTACTCTTATATATGTTACTCTGTACACTGTGATCAATGCTCTAAATTGTTTGCACTCCACACATAGGTGCCCTGGGAGAGGGAGGAGATGAGAGTCTTCCATTTCCAGACCATGGAAGAAAGGATGGTAATCAAGAAGTTCCATTTCAATAGGAAAACAATACAAGATTTATGTCATCAGTTTAAGCTGATCTCCTGCTTCAAACCGCTAATCGTACAAGTATTCCACCAATTGTGAAACTTATGCCAGTACTGTATTTTCTGGCCACAGATTTCTTTCGATATACAGTGGCTATATCTGGTTGCATGATACAACCAATATTCAGTGGTGTATTACAAAATGTGTTTTCAGCAATGATGAAACACATTGACAGCTACACCTGGTTTCCCAGCCTTGACGATTTAGCCAATGTGAAGGTTAACTTTTATCGATTTGGTCACCTCCCACATTTGGTTGGAGCCATTGATGGCACCCACATTGCTTTTGTACCACCACAAGCCAGCAAACAAGTCTATCGGAACAGGAAGAACTTCCATTCTATTTAATTGCAATTTGTCTGCTTTCTGGATTCGTATATCTCAAACATCTGTGCCCAGTTCCCAAGTTCAGCCATGATTCCTTCATAATGGGGAACAGCACCATACCTCAGCTGATGTCACAACTACTACTGGAGAGGGCCTGGCATGTTGGTAAGTATGATCTGTCCTAAATTTGTGTATATATTGTCAGATACTATGATCAGAAAGAATGTGCGTTATTGTAGCACTGATGTCTTTCTTCCAACTAGGAGACTCAGCATATCCCAAATGTCCTTGGTTGTTGACACCTCTGAGGAATCCAACAATGCCAGGGGAAGTCTGCTTCAGTGAGGCCCTTGGAACAACATGGCAGGCTGTGGAGCGGTCTTATGGTCTTGTGGAGGCCAGATTCAGATGTCTGGCCTAGACTGGGAGATCCCTCCTCTACCCACCTGGGAAGGTGTGTCGAATCATCGTGGTTTGCTGCATGCTTCACAATATCTCCCTGCTACAGAAAATCCCTTATATTGCAGAGGATGGAGACGCTTAAGTGCCACCGGGTAAGGATCCTGAAATGCCAAATAATGGTGATAGTGGTGAAGAGGAAGGACTTGCGTAAAGTGAGTGACAATGAAAAAAAACTGCAAGGGATATTAGAAAATAATGCATCAGAAGTGTGTGGGTAAGTGTTAAATGGTATAGGGAAAAGAACGGTCTATCTTTAACTTACAAAGAGAAAATATGTGTGCTTTGGCTTGCTGTGCTGCTGTGGACAGGCAAAGCATCACAGTCTGGAATGGGGTGTTTTTTATAGTGAGATTTGAAGGTGGGACCATTTGGCCAATGGATATCAGCTGTATTGTTTTTGAATCCATCCAATGGGCACAGTTTTGGTGCTTTGCTGAGAATGTGCAGCAATGGCCTACCGCCATCAGGAAACGGCCACAAGGGCACTACCAGTACAACTGTGTTTTCGTTATCAGCTTGGCAAAAAGCCGTGGCTCTGACGGCAACGGAGTACACAACAACATTGCATTCAGTTGTGCCACTGGTGGGAACCACTCCGTTCAAGCGGTTGGCAGTGTTTTATAGTGTTGTGAATGTGTGTCAGGTGTGTGGGTTTCAAACTTGCCATTGTGTGCATTTGTTGTTGGTTGGTCTCTTTGCTGGCCGTGGCGGACCGTACCACCAATGGTCGTTCAGCATTCACTGTCTGACAAGCTGATTTGTGCATCATTATTTGGTGGGCAGAGGATTTGTATGCGGTGGCAGGGTGGGGTGTACTGCCTTTCCACCGTCATTAGCCCTGGCAGTGGGTGGAGGTTGCAGGATTTTTGGAGGTTTGTCTTTTTCGCATCATTATTTGGAGGTGTGCAGTCCACCAACACTGGTGGTCTTCTGTTCACTGTTGGCACAGCAGTCAGCGGTGATTACCGGCAAGTTCACAATGAGGGCCAAAGTGTGTAAGGCATTCAAATATCACAAAACAGTAGTAAAATAAAACACAGGAAAGATTTTAAAATCCCCAAACTATTTTAAAAAATTAAGTAATATTTTATCTTAAATTTGACATCAAAACAAAATAAAATCTGATAACAGGAACCGGAGAAATTAATTTTTAAAGTATGTTTTTTAGCTAATAGAAACTGAAAAGCGCCACTTGAGACATCTGGTTGCACCTCGACCGGGGCAGAGTCAAAGTTTAAGGCTGACCGCGATGGAGCCCGGCTCAGCTACAGCAAGTGGCAGGCCTTGGTTAAAAGTTTGCCTTCGGACTTATGCCCTCATCGTGACATTGGTGGTAAATCCCGCTTACCGCCACGCTGACGGCTGCCAACTTACCGCCGTGGTGGCAGATAACCGTTCTGCTTATTATGACACACACACACCAAACCAACAGAATACAGCCACATACACAAATCCACCAGCCCAAAGGTCAGTGATAAATTGGTGGTTCCAACACCCATACCGTTAGGCCAACAGAACAACGCCCACCAAATCATGACCCACAAACCACCACAGCAGACATTCAACCGCAGTAAACTATTGGTGGTACACTATGCAGCAATCAGAATTGACACACAAATGCTAAACTACACAACATTGGCCAATTCAAACAACATACACCTGACCTCCATACACACACCACACCCACCCACTCACACCACTATAAAACACAGACCCACATTACCCAAAACTCTTTATGTTTACAAATTCTTGCCACCAGATAGGCATCAAGACCACTGCGATAAATACACACACACCCATACATCTGACACACACTCCACTACGCACACCCAATCACACCACACACTCACACACATCACACAACACCCATGTCCCCACAAAGGCACCCCCTTTCACAGATGAGGAGTTTAGGGTCATGGTGGAAGAAATAGTCAGGGTTGAGCCACAGCTGCTTGGAGCACAGGGCCCGCAGATGTCCATTGCAAGGAAGATGAAGCTATGGTGAAGAATCGTGGAGAGGGTGAACGCTGTGGGACAGCATCCAAGAACAAGGTACGGCATCAGGAAGAGGAGGAACAACCTACGAGGGAAAGTACGTTCCGTGGCAGCAAGGCACCAGCTTGACAATACAGAGTACTGGCAGTGGACCCCCACTTCCTTCCCCACAGCACACAGCATAGGAGAAACAAGTCTTGGCACTACTGCATTCTGAGGGACTGACTGGAGTTGCCGGAGGAATGGACACTGGTGAGTCAACATTTACTACTTATCACCATCCATACCTGCATGCCATCTCACACCCTCACTCCGTCACTCCAATCCATCCTACACACTTTGCCAATGTAGATGACTAACCCCAATACCAAGCCCTACATGCCATACCAATGCACGGACAGCCCTTCATGCCCTGCTTGGACACCCATCATTAAAGCATGCACAGCATAGGGGATATAACAATCTCACAAAACTTCACCATACACAATCAAAGGTGGCAGGACAAAAGCAACCATAGAGGGGAGGATATGGATATACAACATGTCACAGGCATTAAGGATAATATATCTCTTACATACCCACAGGTGCCCCAGCCAATCTCAGTGGAGAGAAGGTGCCGCAAGTATCCAGCCCCCGCAGAAGATGCCCCCAGTGATGCCAGTAACTCTGGACTCCAGGATCTGGATCAACAACCTGGCCCATCAGGGACCACTGGACAGTGGGTCACCCAAGCCCCTTACAGCCTACCACAGAGCATCCCCCATCAGTTACCAACACCACAGCACCCACCCAGCATCCCCACACCTCCGTCCCCAGGACACGTCAATTTGCAGTGTGCCCACCTGTACAGGGACCGCAGTCCACACCTCATACCCAAGACAATCAGAGACCTGGGGCCCGTGGCAGTGGGCACACGGTTCAGGGGTCAGGGGCACAGGGTAATAGGGACACTGGGAGGACCCCCGTATGCCAGGGGGAGGACAGGCCCAGGGAACCAACTCTCCACGAGGTACTCACCAATGTCCTGGGTGCCTACCAACAATCCCAGGAGACAATTGGCTAGATCCTGAACAACATGCTGGAGAACAAGCGGCTGCAGGAGGAACACCATCAGTAGGTCAGGTAGGACTTGCAGGCTCTCAGCACCAACATGATCTCCAAAGCAGGGGTGCTGGCAGACATGGCCAACATCATTAGAGAACGGACAGCACACCAGCGGGCCCCTACCATTACCCATTCTATTGACTAGCCCTCCACTTGCGATGCAGCTAGTGGACAGGAGGCCCCGCTACAGGACCCACAGGCCACCAGCTCCCCTCTTCCTGCAGAAGGTGAACCACTCCGCAAACGTTTCCTGAGAACCAGACAGAAGCCAGAGACACTTGCCAAGACCAAGATCACCTCCAGGAAATGAGACTCTCCTGTTTGTCCCCCTTGTGTCCCACCCTGTCACCTTCTCCACTTTGAACTGCCATTGCTCCTTTACGATGGCCTCTTGGGCACTGGACATGTGCTACAAACAATACCATGGACTTTCTTCCATCCACCATCACCCCATTCCATTTCACTTTACCCTAAATTATATGGCACTACAATAAACACCCTTGAACACAATTTGAGTAACACTGTTTTATGTGTCTTTAATGTGCATTTGTGGGAACAGTCACATTGAGTGCAAAAGATCAGAACCCTGTGATAGCTAACAAATAATGACCTGGAACAGTCTGTAGTAATCACATCAGGACAATGTTGTCATATCACCAACATCTGGAAAATGAGAAGCCATAGGTGACAGTAAGTTGAGATGCAAAGGAAGTGAATGCTATCATGCCACAGGCACACAGATAAATCAATAATCAGAGTAATGGTCAGTTCCACTGTCTCACCTGTTTGTCATTTGAAGTATTGTTGTATAACTGATGTTCTGTTGTTCTCATCCTCTTCCTCTGCCTCCTCATCCTCACTGTCCTCAGGGTCCCTGCTGCCACAGGGTCATCTCCAGTCCCCTCCTCCTGTAGAAAAGGCACATATTGTCTGGTGGCCAGGTTGTGCAACATGCAGCATGCCACTACTATCTGGAAGAACTTTCCGGGTGAGTAGCACAGGGATCCACCTATCAGACGGAGGCACCTGAACCTGGCCTTCAGAGGGCAGAAGGTCCTTTCAATAATTCTCCTGGTTCGCCCATGTGCCTCATTATAACATTCCTCATCCCCTGTCCTGGCACTCCTCACAGGGGTCAGCAGCCACAATAGGTTTGGGTAGCCAGAGTCACCTGCAAATGTTGAGGGACAACATTTAGCCTTACACAATCCTATGGGGAGAACACTTGAAGGCATACACTGACATACAGTGGGTGAGGGATTGGGCTCACCTATTAACCACACCCTGTGCTCTGTAGTTGGGCCATTTGGGATGCTGCTATTCCTCAGGACAAAGGCGTCATGCACGGACCCTGGATACTTGACAGTGAAGTGAGATATATACTGTTCAGACAAACCATTTGCACAATCTGTGCATGGAAGGTCTTCTAATTCCTGAATACCTGTTCATTCTGGTGGGGGGGACTAACACAATATGTGTATCGTCAATCACACCAATTATATTGGAGATATGGCCCATTGCATAGAATCCTGCCTTTACAGTGGCAAAATCTTCCACCTGGGGGAAAGCAATGTAGCTGCATATGCATTTCACCAGGGCAGACAATACCCTTCCCAACACAATAGAAAACATTGGCTGTGGCATTCTAGCTGCCAAGCCCACTGTCACTTGGCGAGAAGCAGTTCAGGTAAGGCTCCAATTGGGCACACAGGTCTGTGATTGTGGCCTTGTCCATTCTATAGGTGAGTATAATGTGCCTATCCCCCAGTGTAACCAAGTCCACAAGGGGTGTGTTCATGGGGGTACAACTTCCCCTCCCATTCATCATCAGTGGTAGGTATGTAAGGGTCACGAGAGTGAGTAGGCTGTCACAATTTGAACAATGGAACCACAACCTCAGTGTATCTGTTGCATGTATGTGATGGGACAGTGGTAATGACAGGTATGTGCAAATCTAGGCAGTGACACAGTAAAGGTTAATCTGATGCTTGTCCATCTCCATGACATGGCGTCCACATGTCCTGTATGTAGGGACAGGTAGAAGTGAGGTAACTCCAATGACGTTGGGTGTCGTGGCAGAAGGCGGTCTTTCACCGCCGTGCAATTCCTCATTGGATAATATGGGGCTCTATGGAGTACAGTGGCCAATGGGGATAAGCACCGGCAGTGACGGTGTACACCGCTGTGGACATGACTGCCATTTTCTATCTGATTCCTCACTAGTTTCCTGACCTTCAACAGGAGAACACCTACACGGCATGTGCTACTATGACCTGTGTCAGGAATCTACATGGCCTCCAGACCAACAGGTGAGTACACCTTTGGCACAATGCATGTTGGAATGATGCATGGAGATGTGTGTACAAGCATTGTGTCATGGGGGAATGTAATGTGGTGGTGTACATGGTGTGCGCCGGCCGATGTGCCAATGGTGACTGAAACGGGATTGGTGGGCCATATGTGTGACAGGCTGGATTGTATGTGTAATGGTTTCCTTCTGTCTGTATCGCCTCTGAAGGTCAGGACCCATCAAAAGAAGGGTTTATGATGTGCCGTCGCCAAAGACGTGCAGACCCTGGGGGTCTATGGCAGGTGGAGCACCTACTGTCGGAAACAGTGGGAGGACCTGAGACACTGGGCATGGAAGACCGTGGAGGCCCAGCTAGGGATGGCCTCCCAACAAGGAAGGGGTGCCCGTCGGAACTTCACCCCCGTTGGCCTGCATACTGGTGGCAGCCTACCCAGAGATGGATGGGCGCTTGAGGGCATCACAGCAGCCACAAGGGGGTGAGTACAGTGGGCATTACTACAATAATTGGTAGATGGCATGGGACCCAGGTGGTGGGTGTCAGTTAGTGGTTGCCCCTTAATGCCAGGTCAGACATTGCAGCGTGATCCAGCTCAATGGTAATGATTGAAAGGGAAAAAAAGGTAACCTAGCTAGGTTGCATTCCATGTCAGACAGGGCTTAGTGGGTCCCAGGAGGCGTGCAGTTGGCGGTGTTTTGCCCTTATCTTGCTGTGGCATCTATCCAAAACAATGGCAGTGCATTGCATAGTGCTCAATCCTGATCCCTGTGTGTGACGGTGCCGTGTATGCCAACAGTGGTGTTGGTGCAATAATTGATCCTGTGTTCTCTTTCGCTCTCTCCCCCTTTATCTTCTGTCATCCTGTCCATGTGTGCATTAGCATCATCTGGCGGAGGAGCAGGGTCCCAACGACCCAGCCCAGTACCTCAGCCAAACAGTCTACGCGGACAATAGAGGTGCCTCCTAATCAAAGAGGCAAGACAGTGATGGTTCCCACTCCACCAGCCAGGAAGGGTAAGGATCCCATAGCCACTGCCATGAAGGGGAAAATGCCCTCAAATCCTGCCATGAAGGGGAAGGAGGCCTCACCTCCTGCCATGAAGGGGAAGAAGCCCTCAACTCCTTCCATGAAGGGGAAGAATCCCTTGACTCCTGCCATGAAGGGGAAGTAGCCTGCACCTCCTGCCATGAAGGTGAAGAAGCCCTTGATGTCCGCCATGAAGGGGAAGAAGCCCTCGACTCCAGCAGGGTGTCACCATCACCACCAGTGGTCACAGAGCCCTCTCATCCAGCTGAGACATTGCAGCCCTCACCTCCAGATGAAACATTGCAGCCCTCACCTCCAGCAGAGGCTGCCCAGGAGGCACCTTTACCTGCTGATACAGTGCAACCCTCACCTCCAGATGAGACAGTGGAGCCCTCACCTCCAGCAGAGGGCATGTAGGCTACCCTGCTGTACAATGAGCCCCCTCCAGAAGCAGTGGGAAACTCACCCACTCCAGAGACTGTGGCCTTGTACTCCCCCGCACAGAGAAATGGGCATCGAGCCTCCTCCAGAAGCAGTGGGAAAGTCACCCACTCCAGAGACTGTGGCCTTCGAATCCCCAGCACAGAGAAATGGGCATGGAACACCATCCAGAACCAGTGGGTAAGTGCCCCATCTCAGCTGAGGTACCCCCACCCCAATTCCCCCAGAAGGGGCCTGCCCACTTACAACATGATGTCCCTGCAGAGGTCTGTGCAGTTGATGTCAGAAGACAAGTTGAGCCTTGAATTGTGCCCTGTGGCTATGTGGCCCCTTTGTACTTTGGACTAGGCATTGGACCTTGGTGGACAGGTGGACATATCATGTTCATGTGGTGCCTTTTCCCTTGCTAATACATTTTCAGTACTTACGTAATCTGGTCCATGTTTTATTGTGCTATGTGTTGTGTGTGATTGGTTTACGTCTGCTGCTGGTTGTGTGTATGGTGTGTGTCTGGTGTGTGTTATGCATGTGTGTGTCACTCTCAGTTTCCTCCCTCCCTCCCTTGTGTGCTAGGCGGCTGTACTTACCGTCTCAGTCGTCGTCGGCGTTGGTGTTCCAGGTGGAGCATGGCGTAGAAGAGCATCAGGAAGACTTGCAGTTCCGTTTCCATGGCGGCAGCGGAGTCCTCTGTGTACTTGTTGGTGAGTCTTTCGTTTTCTGTGTTCGGTTCCAGCCAGGACTTTGATGGCGTTGGCACCACCCTGTAAATCGTGGCAGTGTGCTGTGTCATAATATGGTGGGCAGTACTTTGTTTTCTACCTGGCTATTGATGGCTACCTCCGTGGTGCGTGGTGTTAATGCCCTGGCGGATAGTGTGGTACATTGGCTGTCTATGAGAGTTCTCACTGCCATGGTCATAATTTGGCAGTAATTACCGCCGGCCTGTTGGTGGTATTTCCGCCACTTTATCACTCACTGCCAATGTCATAATGAGGGCCTTAGTCTTTTTCTAGAAGATTTATGTCACAGGGATGAAGTTGCCAATCCAAACGGATCTCCCTTGGGGCCCCTTTGGATACACGCCTCAGGAGACATTGATAAAGAATTCTACCTTCAGACTTAGACGATTTATCAGGAAAGAAATCTTCATCCGGGCCGAGGTTGAATTTGGATCTGATGTCCCTGGAGCCCTTCTCCGATACGCTATGAGGGAAGTCCCAGTCAACTTTTTACCTTCAGACTTTGTCATTTTTTGGAGATTTTTCTCTTCAGCGTCAGACGACCCTCCACAGCAAGCTGATTTTGAACCAATGTCATTGGATTGTCTTTCAAGGAGCCCTCGGTGAAATCCTGGAAAACTGGGGCTCCAGAGCTTTTTAGCGGGGCAAACCTGCAAGTTAGGTTGGGTCATTGTAGATGTAAGCCGGCTTGACTCACGATGTTGGTCGTCCCTTTTTGGAGCTTTTCCCCAAAAAGTTCTCCAATCTTCTCCAAACTTCTGGATCTTCTTCCAGAATGTCTTTGAAGGTCCCCTACGAGTCCACAACTTGCCCCAAGGTTCCAGAAGCTTTGAGTTGCTCCTAGAAGGTTATGACTCAAACACTAGTCACTGGTGAACTGGCCAGTTTTTTCAGGTTTTAATGCAGGGACCTCTGGAGATCTATTTTCTACCTGTATCAAACAAGGTGTCCCTTCTTGAACCAGGTGAAGCCTGACAAAGTCCTTTTTTAGGTGAAGCCCAAGGATTTAGCTGGTACAGACCTGTAGAGTTCAGTGTCCAGGTGCAGGTCAGGGGTCCAGCAGGGCAGTTCTTCTTCTTCTTGTCTTGCTTGAGGGATCTGAGGTGTGGGTGCAGCTCTGTCATATGTATCCTTGCTCCTGGGTTGGAAAGCAGGGGGGGGGGCAACTGTCCAATCACAGGCAGGCCACCACCCTCTCGGATGACCACTGCCTGGAAAGTATGGCAAAAATTAATCACAAGGAGCAACATTCCTTAAAAATCCAAAATGGCAGAATCTGAATTTAGTACACCCATTGGTGTGGCTAAAGTACCTTAACATACCCCTTTCCTGTCCTCTCCCAGCCTAATCAAGGGGGTACCTGTTTGTCTGGGTTTGCAGGAAATGGGGGAGGTCCTGAGCTGCTCCAATTCTCCTTCCCTCCTTTGAAGACCGGTTTCACCATCTGCTGAGGCAGATCTCCTCCACCGGGCACTTCCTTTGTCTTCAGCCCAGGCCACTTCACACCTCATCAAAGAAGCCTGGCCAGGCTACCAGAGGCTGGCCGATCACAGAAGAGCACTACAGAGCTGAAGTTGGCAACTTTGAGGAAGAGTTCTAAAACTCTTTCCCTGAACTAGTTATACGTACCCGTCTTGAGCCGCCAAGGAACCTGAGCTACACATCTTCCCGCAGCTCCTGCTCGCTCAATGAAATCAACAATGGTAAGTTGTTAGATTTATTATAACAATACATTGATACCAAACTTGATATATTTAGCTCCTTTTGAGCCTTTATTAATTAAAATAAGGTCTCCACATGTTAGCCTATGGAGCCTTTTCACTAAATGACAAAAAACAAATTTGGCTATTTCTCCCTCATCTTTTATAAGGTCTCTGTGTATCATTACACTGCACCCAAACCTGGGGGTGACTAGGGCAGACCTTACTGGTGACTTATATGTAAAAATAAGATAGTTTAAGACTTTGGAAGTGCTTGTTATTCCAAACTCGAATGTGAATGTAACTTTAATTTAAAAGCTGGCAGCAAGGCAGGACTGCCTTTAAAATGACACTAGACACCTATGCTGGGGTCCCTAAACCTACATGCCCTACCGTATACTAGAGACTCATAAGTAGATTGACACTGTCAATTATAAGTAGCCTAATTTGCATAAACATTTTAATCAGAGCACAGGCCAAGGGACTGTTTAGCAGTGCCCAGGGCACCATCAGAGGCTGGGGAACAACAGCAAAAAGTGAAAAATGGGGCATAAAGTTAGGGGGTGTCTGCAATCATCATAGTTGTCCCACACAGGCCACCCAAGCCAACACCCCCAGGAGACTCAGCCCACCCTGGGAGAATCTTTCTGGATTGCCAGGCGAGGAAGGCAGTGAGGAAAACTGGTTGTCCTTTTCAAGGGCCTACTCTGCCTTACATCCCCCTGTCATGGTCACGCACTCTGGGTAGTGAAGCCATCCCAACAGTAAAAGGACCTATCTAAACGGCATCTTCCCTCTAGGGGGGTCTTCCTCCTCTCTCTCTTTGTCAATTTGGGAGGTGAGGTGCCCACCACCCCTATTCCTAAATTAGCTAGGGCAACACATAGCTTACACAAAGAGGTTACCCAAAACTTGGGCAAGCCCGCCATGACCAACAGGGTCAGGGGTCCTACTTTTCTTTTGTCCCTGGGGTCAGTCTCCCAGGCAAAGTTCAGCGCTGCCATGAAGGCCGTCACCCAGCAAGGGCTACGGACAGCTGTCAGAGCCCAGAACCACACCCTAAGCTCTCCACTGATATGTGGGTGAGCTGCTTTAGGGGTAACTGTGGTGTTCTTGCACCTGTCTTTCTGTTTAGAGTGCAGGGTTACCACATCCTGTGGCAGACATCCTTCTTCTACCCTCCCTTCTGTCAGTGCAGGGACAACAGCCTGCAGCTGGACACTGCCTGACTACTAAGGACTTCCTTGGCGTTAGGTGAGGCCTCACCAGTGACAACTCTGGGCTCCCCCCCACTGGGGAAGAATGCCTTGGGTTCACTGAAACGCTCTTTATGGGTAGCCTACCCTTCTTTTCCTTTTTCCCATTTCTTGGGGACCCCTGTCTCCTAACTGTAGGAACTGTCTCCCAGGACTTAGTGTTGGGGGGATGCCTTGGGCGACTGCCCCATCTGGGGTCATACCCACCTCTGGGAGGTCATTAGCTAGGATACAATCTAAGTGGATGTCAGCACTGACCACCACCCTAAACCAGTCAAAGATACCCTTCCTCTCAAGGGACACCAAGGCTACAGGATTGGTGGTCAACTCACCTGTGGCTAACCTGACTCTCCTTGTCTCCCCTGGGACATACATGTCTGGGGACACCAACCAGTCACTCACTATAACTTGCACATGTGACCCACATGCCAGTGGTAGGGATCCTATTCACCTGAATGGTGTGTAAGTCACTACTCACACCCTCAGCAATTACCAGCTTGCCATCTGGACCTGTTTCCCAGCCTACGGTTATGAGGACCCCATCATTTAAGGAGTCCTCCTCTATGGCTATGGAACCACCTTCTTGGGGAAGGCTGCATTTCCTCTGAAGTGACCTGTCTGCTGACAGTCAAATCAGGCTTATTGTTGAAGAACTTCTTTAACCGTGGATCTCCCTGCCTCTGCTTGTCTGAGTGGGAGTGGGATTTACTCCCCTCCGTCCTAGGGCTCTGGGGTACAGATGGAGTCTCTGTGGTGGGCTTACCAACTCCCTCTTTAGGCTTTGGGGACCTGACCCCCCCTTCTTTGACTCTCCCCCTTGGGACTTGACAACCACACTGTTCCTCAACCACTCATCAGCTACCTTCCTCAGCTCTGTTGGGTTGGTCAGCTTAGAGTCACTAGATGGTGGTGTAACATCTCTGAGATACAATTAGTCATGATGTGCTCCCATATGATCAAATTGTAAAGCCCCTGCATAAGCATTTACTTTGTTACCTTGTACCCAGCCCTCTAGTGCCTTCTCTGAGATGTCTGCAAAGTCAACCCAAAACTGGGTCCTTCTGTGTATTCCTAAGCTTTATCCTATACTACTCTGGGTTGAGACCAAATGTCTGGAGGAGACACTTCTTCATATTGGAGTAGGACTCTGTTCCCCCCCAATAGGGTAAGTAGCTTACCCCTTCCAGATATTGGGACCAACACCCATAGGAGTGAACCCCAGTAATGAGGCTTAACCCTCCGCATCCTGAGAGCCCTCTCAAAGGCTGTCCACCACTTGTCTATGTCATCCTCCTCTTGATAAGCAGGAACAACCGACTTGGGTAGTCTGGGGCAAAACCCGCCACCCATGGACACCTCAACTTCCATGTTGCTGCCATTATTTCTGTCATTACTCTTTCCCTACTTCTTCTCTAGGGCCAACTTCTCTCCAAAGCTATGAGGACTACTGGGCCTCAGGTTCCCTTTTCCATAGGTCCATTTCTGCTTCCTCTTGGTCCGATGCCACAGACCTTCCCCTCCCACTATCTCTGGATGGGGCCCTAGCTGCTGAAATCACAGTTAGGCAATCATCTTCCTCCTCCTGGAGATTGGAGAGGACAGCTTCCCTCTACCTTCCTACCTCTGAAGCTTTCTCTGCCCCCATCTGCACTACCCAGGCTTCAAGGGACTTGATCATCATAGTCTTCCTAAGGTTGTTAGCAGCAAGCCATTCCCCCTTTCTGCACAACACCCTAACCTCAGCTGCATTGAGTGTGAGTAGGCTAGCCATATCAAGCTCCATGTTGTCCCTTAAGTTTTATGTCACTGAAAAAAAACTATGGCACCAATTTATCAGAACAATTTAGAAAAATCTAAAATGAAGTAATTAAAAAACAATTAGTCCTAATTTGAAAAATCAAAAATACTTTTGCTCTAGGTCATTTTAGAGCATTTTAACCTTATTTCACTTAAAACTGTAGTGTGATATTAAACACAAGTACTGACTCCCACCATTGTGCACCAAAAATGTTGGACAGTGGATTATTGGTAAGGGCAGGTAAGTACCTATACTTAGCAATAGGCGACTAACCCCCACTAGGTCCAGTTAGGTCTCAATATATTAACCCCAGATCAACCCTTGGTAGCTTGGCAATGAGCAACAAGGCGTAACTTATGAGACAATGGGCCTCATTACAAGTTTTGGCGACCCAACAGGATGGCGGAGATGACTGTCAAATTATGGCCATAGTGGTATTCCCAACAGAATACAGCCAATCCACCATTGGCACTGCCAGTGTGGTCAGGCCGCCACGGGCAACTGTAGCCACTTTCAGGCAGGCGGAGATCATGTTCCTGCTGGACAGATTACATGGCTGCACACCGCCAAAGTTTGTGCCACGGTCACACCACTATGGAAACCCTGGCAGAAACCAACAGTACAAAAGGAGACACTCACCTTTAGGAACACATACCCGTCATGAGCCGCCAAGGAATCTGAGCTACACATCTTCACACTGCTCCTGCTCGCTCAACGACTCCGAAACCAGAAATGACGGCGACAATAGCAACCGTGAGTATGCACACTTACCTGTCACTGTTGGACAATGCCAATGTATCTACGCACACACAACATCCACATCCAGAACGAGTGGCGATGGCAACATACACATACCCTAACACTGACACGCACACCCACACACACCCACATACACACACACACACATACCTAGTACACACAATACGGCTAACACACACTTCTAAAACACTCAACAACCGGCAGATAAACATCACCTTCACAGTCAAACACAACATCACACAACACTACCAAATGACACAACTACACCACAACCGCAACACCTCAAAAGCACTGTTACGCATCCACAATATGTACCTCCACTTGACAAATCATTCATACAACACTAAGGGGGTCATTCCGACCCCGGCGGGCGGCGGGCACCGCCCGCCGGGCGGAGACCACCAGAAGACCGCACCGCGGTCAAATGACCGCCGCGGTCATTCTGACTTTCCCGCTGGGCGGGCGGGAGACCGCCAAAAGGCCGCACGCCCGCCCAGCGGGAAAGCCCCAGCAACGATGAAGCCGGCTCCGAATGGAGCCGGCGGAGTTGCTGGTGTGCAACGGGTGCAGTGGCACCCGTCGCGATTTTCAGTGTCTGCTTTGCAGACACTGAAAATGAGAATGGGGCCCTGTTAGGGGGCCCCTGCAGTGCCCATGCCAGTGGCATGGGCACTGCAGGGGCCCCCAGGGGCCCCACGACACCCGTTCCCGCCAGCCTCTTCCTGGCGGTGTAAACCGCCAGGAACAGGCTGGCGGAAAGGGGTCGGAATCCCCATGGCGGCGCTGCTTGCAGCGCCGCCGTGAAGGATTCCCTGGGGCAGGGGAAAACCGGCGGGAAACCCCTTTACCGCCGCGGTCAGAATTGCCCCAGAAGCACCGCCAGCCTGTTGGCGGTGCTTCCTCCGTCCCCGGCCCTGGCGGTCCATGACCGCCAGGTTCGGAATGAGGCCCTAAGTAACAACAGCAGAGAACCAAAAGACATAATCACAAATCCATACAATGAGGCATAAGTCACATTCTGCAAACACACTTCACAACGGATCTGACATACCAATCACCACATACATCCACACACACAGTACAACCACACAAGGGGACACAACACTGCAAATAACAGATGTCAACACAATCACTACACACAATATCAACATAAGTCCATGTCCCAAACTCATGCATGCCCAACAATACACAGCCATCACTGCAGGACAAATGCAATTTACACACCCACACATGCTGCCCAGACACTACTGGTAGCACAACCACAACACACACAAAACATACTCACACACAAACTAAAGCAGCCAAGACCAAAATAGCCATAAGGAATGAAAGGCAGGACAAAAATGTAACCTTGGCACCAACAACTGGTTGGCCCAGATGTATTTCAATAAATAAATAAATATATATACAGAACTATGTACATAAGAAGAAAAGCATAGGCCAGTCCAGACTCATATGGGCATCATGCACATATGGCACTTCCAATTGCCACTACTTGACCCCTGACTGCCATATAACCTCCACAGGTAGGGGCATCAAGGGGGCAGGCAGGCACCTCAGGGATTGGTGGGGGGTTGGGCTTAGGTTTGGGAGGGGAATCTTTGGGCTTGGTCTTGGGCTTGCAAGAGGGGCCTCAGGTCGAGGCTTAGGGGAGGGCTAGGAACTCTTTGGAGGGGCCGACTTGTTGGCGGGAAGAAGGGCATGGCTACCTGTAGGGGAGGACTTGGAGGTGGAAGGACTGGACTTGTGGAGGGACACATCTGTTGGGGGGTCACACAGGGTGGGAGAGGAGTAGTGAAAAGTGACAACTCTGAGAGGAAAAATGTCTTTTGCACACGGGGATGGTCATGCCAAATAGATTTTGGAATGGAGGGAGAGCGAGTGGTTATAAAAGATGTTTTGGTGGATGTCTTGTGTGCATGTGTGTGCGAGGTATGCTTGTGTGTGCTGGGTGTCTGTTGGGTGGGTGAGTGTGGGCATTTAGTGTGGGAATTTATGTGCCTTGGGAGGAGGGGGTAGAGGTGCTGGGAGATGCTGTGGTGGATAGGAGGCTGTCTATTGGTGTGGTGACTGCAGGTATGGTGGATGTACTGCATGTAGGCGTGTCTGTGGTTGTGGTGTCTGCAGATGTGGTGACTGGGGTAGATGTCTGTGGGTCTGCTATTGTGGTGACTGTAGGTAGGATATGAGTTGTGGTTTCATCAGTAAATGTTGGTATGGTGTCTGCAGGCATGTATGGTGTAGTATCTGTGAAGGTGGGTGTGGTGGGTGAGTCAGTGCAGGTAGTGAGTTTGGTGTGTCTGCAGTTGGGTGTTGTTTGTGTGCCTGCCAGTGGTAGGTCTTGTGCTGCTTGTGTTTGTCAGCAGTACCCTGGCATGTTGAGGCGGATGCATGCTTGTCTGTATGTGTGCTTTGGCTAGGACGGAGAAGAGGGGTTTAGGATTGAGAAAAGGAAGGTGGAGAGGGAATGGAGACAGAGGGTGATTGGTTGCAGTCAGTGTGGAGGCCAGAGCTTGAAAGGATCTCTGTAGGGCAGCCAGTGCACAGTGAATGCCCTCCAGGAACACATTGCCCTGTTGGACTTGAGTTGCTAATCCCTGGATGGCATTCACAATGGTCCACTGATCCACAGAGATCGACCTGACAAGATCAATGGCCTCCTCACTGAGGGCAGCAGGGCTGACAGGGGGAGGGGCAAAGGTGCCTGCAGCAAAGGAGATGCCCACCCTCCTGGGTGAACAGGCACAGACAACTGGATGGGGTGCTACAAGAAGGGTGGTGGTAGTAAGGGGGGTGGCGGACAAAGATGCTGCTGGGGTGGTCCCAGAAGGATCTGCCACTGCCAGGGAGTGTCCACTGGACGAGGATTCCGAGGATGATGATGTGGATTCTGTCTCCCCCATGGCACTCCCCTCACTCTCTGGGCCACTGGGTCCCTCGCTGTCGGTGGTACCAGCATTCCGGGTCCCGTGACCAGCAGCATTCCCACTCGCCTGTGCCTGTCTCCTTAACCTACCGATGCTGATGCACACAAATAGAGAGAGAGGGAGAGAACGATAGAGAGGGAGATAGAAGGTCATCACATACTTCACATACACACATTGCAACATGGACAACTGTAGGTATATATCTCCTGGCTAGGCTATCTTATATAGTAACCTACATATCCTACATCATGTCACAGCATGTTACTTCTATCCACCGCTTTATGCCATCCCTCTCACCCACATCATAATCCAAGTAAGGTAGCATGACTGGAGGATTTCAGAAAATCATCTGTAAAGCTATGTCAGTATGCTCATCATTCCCTGGCTGAAGCTGAAAATCTGTCATAATCCTGATCATAACTCTCCATAATCCTATCACCTTTAGGAAAAGCAGTTGACTGATCACAACATATCATGCATGCTCAGATTCTACACCTGACCAGTCCATGTGCATAAGTCAGATAGTTAGGACATTTCCCCATGATAGTTAGGACATTTCTATTCACAGACCACAGAGCACCTGCCATTCAAATCACATGCCTGGCTGAACTCTCTGTACATAAATGCCATAATGGATACAATCACTGATGTAGCTACAACAAGTGGCACTCCCATACAGGTGACATCTGATGTGTAGAGTACATGTCTGAAGAACAGATGTGTCACTACATGTACACATGGACCTACAAGACCGCCATTGAACTGAAAACATATCCCATAACATCAACACCTGTACTGGAAATGGTAGTACAGCTAAACCATTACATCTTGAGTTAAGAAGTCAATCAATACCAGTTTGTGCCCAAATTGCCCATGTCAGCTAGGCTAAGTGTAGCAATGACTGTTCCACTCTATAAGATTTGCCCCAAGCAACCATTGAGACATGATGTAGGCACCTAATAACATATGTTGTGCTGTTATTGGTAGCGCATTGGCACACATAGCATAGACACTGCATATTGTCAAAGGCTAGCTCTGCCTAGCCACTTACCTCCTCTACAGCAAAGCCATTGGGATAAAAGTGATTTGCCCACATGTCAATGGCCTGGAAATTCATTAAAGGGCAAATAGACAAATTCTGACACCCAAAGTTGAATTGCCTTCCGTTACAGCCTTCACATACTCCATAGTATGAAAATGAAGTAACAATGGGGCTATATCTACTAACCCATATGTACAGTCCTGTACTGACCATATCTGTGGAGTCAATACCTGTACCAGGACAAAAGTTAAGTAACCCCTGTACCAAATATTTGAGGCACCTAATGGAAATACAAGTGTTCAACACAGGAGTGGTCAGACACCTTAGAGCTTACTAAAGCACATATGCTGAAGGATGGACCTGGTAATACTCTATGTGTAGGATGATACAACAGCTTTCATTCATATAAATGGCTGGGTGGAGTCACACATGTGGCATTGTCATTTGAGCATCTCCATATACAGTCATAGATATGTCTTGACACAGGTGATCAAAACGTACACATAGCAGACCATGATGCCAGATCTACATCTAATAGTCAGGCAATGTGGGCACCACGTATCCCTACTAGTTTACATACATGTAGCAGCTACTAAATTGTCACAGCTTCTACAGTGTGGCTGCAAACTCCATACAACCAGAGCCAAGTACAAGGATACAGTCAGTACTTACCCCCTTGTGGCTCCTGTGCTGCGCTCAAATGCCCATCCACCTCAGGGTAGGCCACTACCAAAATGCGAGAAGGCCTGTATTAAAGCAAACATTCAGGCTTCTGTAGGCAAGGTTCAGGTGCCTTGACCTATCTGGAGGTGCCATCCTCTGCTAACCCCACACGGTATGCCAAATAATCATTGCCTGCTGAATGCTTCACAATCAAGCCTGGACATGTCAGATACCATTGATAACAGATGAGATTGAGGCAGCTGGACCAGTGGCTGGAAATGCTGATATGGCAGGTGCTGAAGAGCCAGAGGAAGAAGGAGCAGCTAAATCTAGGACAGAGCTCATCAATCAGTACTTCCACTGACATACAGGTATGTGAAGTGGACCTTTACAAGTGTTGAATGTGCACATTTTGAAGTGGATGGCTGCCATCACACCTCCAGACCTGAATCATCAGTGGAGTTGTAAAGATCTCCAGTGCATATGTGTGAGTTGTGTGAGCAGACACATAGATAGTAAGGTGTACAGTAATCAACGGTCAGCTCAAATGTACTGTTACATTTGATCCTAACATACACTTTTGGAATGGGCTAACCAATGTTGAGCTATGTTTCTTGCATTCTTCAATTCTCTTTTCCTTCCATTCATTGAAATTGCAATTTCGTGTTTGGCTCTGCAACCTATGGATTGAGGTATTCATTGTTAGCAGCCAATGGTAATAGAAGATAGACATGAGAGGTATACCTGATAGATAGCTGTTAAAATGGATTTAGTTACAGTGGGATGGAAGCTTGTTTGTACTTCCTTCATACAAGTGGGATTGTGACTGCTTAGCCCTTTCTTATTACCAGTGGGGTTAGGGGTATGTGAAATGGTGCATTACATGTCATTTGAAGTTTGAGGCCCATGTGTGAAGATAGGATCATGGCCTCTGGCTACACAGTGGGTGGAGTACTTTGTGATGACCATGGGGCCTAGCTGTGTTTGTATTCTAACGTTGCTGTCCAAGGTACAGATAACTTTATAGTGACAACGGTAAGTAAAAATCCAACAGGTATATGCCCTATGTTAGTGTACCGTTAATGTACTGGGTCCTCAGTGATTTCATATGTGTGTTCCATGGGTTATGTGTAGCTATGGTATGTGTATATGAAGAGTCTGTACAATGATGTATAGGCCCAATCTGGGTGTCCCTGCTTTGTAGGTGGGATACCATGGGCATGAATTCTGTTACCTGTATTTGTGCATTGTGTGCCACATGCCTTCCATCCTGATAATACTCTCTGTCATGCTCTATTTGCAAATTGGAATACTGACTGTGGTGTTGGCCTGGATTGCAACCTCTCTGACATCTGTCCTGTGACATTTCTGTTGTAAAGTGTCTCATGCTGAAGGAACCTCTGTCTGTTGACCATTACACTGTCTGTCCGATGCAAAGGGCATGATCAGACCACAGTTGGCCAGCATGGCAATTGTTGATGTATTATAAAATGACAGATACACAGTAGCTGTGTTCAATTGTGATTTAATGTGCATATCAGGATACTAAACGTCAAAACTAAAGTGTTTAAATGGAAAATAGCCAATGGTTAGGTTACTAATGGACGGGGCCTGATGGTATGTTGTGTAACCAATGAGAGTGGTATTGATGTCCCTCAGCACCCCTGCAGTGGTAGCCATGGTAGCATTATGTGCCTGTCCCTGCTGCATGACTTCCTGGTGGTATTCCCTCTGCAGTCTTTGATTCTCCCCCAACATGGTGATTATTTGGCCCATCCGGTCCGGGGAACTTTGGTATGCTCCCAGGACTTGAGAGCTGGTTTCCTGGTTTGTGGAGTCCCTTTGGGGCCCCATCCTCTGACCCACAACATCCCTCCCACGCACCCTAACCCCAGATGTCTGTGCCACTGGCATGGTGTGCCCACTCCCAGTGGTAGCAGGGTCTTCATTGTCAGGGATGTCAAGGTTCGACTTAGGTCTCTGTACTGTGGGGCACACAATAGATTGAACAGGCCTTGGGACACAGGTTGTAGGGGGATAAATGTTTGCTTGTGATGTGGTTGCACCAGGGATGGGGGGGTGCTGATGTGGTCAGGGTGAGGCAGGGAGTCATTGACTGAGCAGGTTTCCAAGATGGGCCAGGTTGTTCATCATTGTCCAGACATCCAGGCATGTTATCCTCACTGGGACCTTCCTCCAGAGGGAAACTGGCAGTCTCAAGTATCCTCTCCATGGTGGCAATGGCTGGGTTACCTGTGGAGGGAGTGCGACACAGAGCACAGGTTAGAATGTGTGTTTGATTACCTCTTCATGAGTAGCAGACAGTGGCCTAACATGATTCCCTGCATTGATACTGACAGATGCTGCAAAGCATGTCTTTGTTGTACATACTACTCTGTGACTTGAGTGCCATACTCCATGTTGGGAGGTGTCATACAAGTATGGTACATATTTCAATACAGATGGGTTCTGTTTTTGCCTGATTATTGACAAGACTTTTCACCTTTGGTATCTAGTGAATAGTGAGGCTTGCCAGATTTCAGGATACTTCAATTCGATTTCCTCAGAAGCAGAAGATAACTCCTCAGTCCCGACCTGAGCTACTCACAATGAATATTAATCCTTTGTGCTGAGTACCCCGGAGGGGGAAAGGGGAATGGGATGGTAGAGAGACTGCCACAGAGATGATGAACGCCAGTACTCAGTCTGCCTCTTCACATCTAAGATTGGATACAGCACCTGCAAGAGTCACAGTCGCAATTACTAGGGACATACAACATCAGTTTTTCACTTTCTACTCTCAACACTTAATTCTCTTTAATTCTATTATTTCTTCACTCACCCTGAGTTCTCTGTAGCCTTGCTTCTCTCTATAAATGATAGCTCTTCTTAAAAAATGCTTATTACTGATTCTGGAAGAACTTCTCAACCTTTGTTAGAGATTGGTTTTATGTTGCTATATATATATATATATATAGTTGGTGATAATGCGTTCTTCAAATCAGCTGATGTTATTTATTTCTCCTGTCTTATTGTGACTTCTGACAATACTTGTATTTGTAAATGCTTGTTTATTAAAGTTCGTTTCTCCTTTCTTACTTCGACATTTGTTGATAACTTGTATTTGTAAATGCTTGTTTATTATAGTTAGTTTCTCCTTCCTTACTTCGACATCTGTCGATAACTTGTAGTTGTAAATGCTTGTTTATTTAACCACTTCTGTGCCTTGGACGAGATGATCTCGTCCAAGGCTACAGTTCCCCTGTGCCTTGGACAAGATCATCTCGTCCATGGCACAGGGGAACTTGGGGGCGCGCTAGCGCGCCCCCGTGCACCCCCCCCCATGTCGGGGATGGAAGGGGAAGACCTTCCCCTTCCACCCCCGACCCCCCCACCCCCCCAGTGACGTCAGTGCACGCGCGCGCGCTGATTAGTCACAGGGGCCTCACTCGTCGCGCTGGAAGCAGAGCTTCCAGCGCGATTGAAAAAGAAATGCAAAAGCATTTCTCTTTCAATCACTTGGGAGGCCCGGAGGGGCTTCAAAGGGAAGGAAAAGTATTTCCTTCCCTTTGAAGTCTCTCCAAGGGTTTCAAAAGCCGGATTGCTTGCAATCCGGCTTTTGAAACCCCACTAGACACCAGGGATTTTTTTTTTTTAATTGTTATTGACAAAAGGGAGCGACCCCTTGGGCAAGGGTCGCTCCCAGGGGGGGCATATTTTCGGGAAGGCCTTTTCTGCTCCCCCTGGGGGCAGAAACCTCTAGGCACCAGGGACCATTTTATTTTTTTTTATTTTTTTATGTTTCATTTTTTTTTTTTGGTGGGGAGCGACCCCTTAGGCAAGGGTCGCTCCCCTTGGGGGATAATTATATTTTGGCCATTTCTGCCCCCCTTGGGGGCAGATTGGCCTATTTTGATGAGGCCAATCTGCCCCCAAGGGGGGTAGAAACCACTAGACACCAGGGAGTTTTTTCTTTGCGTGAATTTCACGCAAAGGGAGCGACCCCTTAGGCAAGGGTCGCTCCCTGGAGGGGAGGGCAATTTATTTTAGGCCATTTCTGCCCCCCCTGGGGGCAGATCGGCCTATTATTAGTCCGATCTGCCCCCAGGGGGGGCAGAAACCTCTAGGCGCCAGGGCAAAATTTTTTTTTGTGTTTTTTTTTTTTTTTTGTTTCTTTTTTTAGAGATGGGGAGCGACCCATCAGGCAAGGGTCGCTCCCCTGGGGGGCAAATTGTATTTAGACCATTTCTGCCCCCCTGGGGGCATATTGGCCGATTTTAGGTCAATCTGCCCCCAAGGGGGCAGAAACCACCAGGCACCGGGGATTTGTTTTGTGGCGCCAATGTCACGCAGGGGGAGCGACCCCGCAGGCAAGGGTCGCTCCCGGGGGGGGGGTGGGGGCGGGGGGGGCAAATTTATTTTAGGCCATTTCTGCCCCCCCTGGGGGCAGATCGGCCTATTATTAGGCAGAACCCTCAGGGCACCAGGGCAAATTCTTTTGTTGTGTTTTTTTTTTTGTTTGTTTGTTTTTTTCGAGATGGGGAGCGACCCATCAGGCAAGGGTCGCTCCCCTGGGGGGCAAATTGTATTTAGGCCATTTCTGCCCCCCTTGGGGGCAGATTGGCCGATTTTAGGTCAATCTGCCCCCAACGGGGCAGAAACCACTAGGCACCTGGGATTTGTATTTTGGCGCCAATGCCACGCAGGGGGAGCGACCCCGTAGGCAAGGGTCGCTCCGGGGGGCAAATTTATTTTAGGCCATTTCGGCCCCCCGAGGGGCAGATCGGCCTATTATTAGGCCGAACTGCCCCCAGGGGGGGGGGCAGATGCTTCTAAGCGCCAGGGCAATTTTTAATTTTTTTTTGTTGTTTCTTTTTTTAGAGATGGGGAGCGACCCATCAGGCAAGGGTCGCTCCCCTGGGGGGCAAATAGTATTTAGACCATTTCTGCCCCCCTGGGGGCAGAATGGCCAATTTTAGGTCCATCTGCCCCCAAGGGGGCAGAAACCACTAGGCACCGGGGATTTGTTTTTTGGCGCCAATTTCACGCAGGGGGAGCGACCCCGTAGGCAAGGCAAATTTATTTTAGGCCATTTCTGCCCCCCTGGGGGCAGATCGGCCTATTATTAGGCCGAACTGCCCCCAGGGGGGGTAGAACCCTCAGGGCACAAGGGCAAATTTTTTTGTTGTGTTTTTTTTTTTTTTTTTTTTTTTCGAGATGGGGAGCGACCCATCAGGCAAGGGCCGATTTTAGGTCAATCTGCCCCCAAGGGGGCAGAAACCACTAGGCACCTGGGATTTGTTTTTTGGCGCCAATGTCACGCAGGGGGAGTGTCCCCGTAGGCAAGGGTCGCTCCCGGGGGGGGGCAAATTTATTTTAGCCCATTTCTGCCCCCCCGGGGGGCAGATCGGCCTATTATTAGGCCGAACTGCCCCCAGGGGGGGCAGAGCCCTCAGGGCACCAGGGCAAATTTTTTAATTGGTTTTTTTTTTTTTTTTTTTTTTTCGAGATGGGGAGCGACCCATCAGGCAAGGGTCGCTCCCCTGGGGGGCAAATTGTATTTAGGCCATTTCTGCCCCACTGGGGGCAGATTGGCCGATTTTAGGTCAATCTGCCCCCAAGGGGGCAGAAACCACTAGGCACTTGGGATTTGTTTTTTGGCGCCAATGTCAGCGCAAGGGTCGCTCCCGGGGGGGGGGGCAAATTTATTTTAGGGCATTTCTGCCCTCCCCTCCCGGGGCATGCTGAGCTAGAGGCCAAACTCCACAGGTAGGCACATTGCAAAAAACACCTCTGTTTTCTGTGAAAAAATATGTTCTGTCCACGTTGTGTTTTGGGCCATTTCCTTTCGTGGGCGCTAGGCCTACCCACAGAAGTGAGGTACCATTTTTATTGAGAGACTTAGGGGAACGCTGGGTGGAAGGAAATTTGTGGCTCGTCTCAGATTCCAGAACTTTCTGCCACTGAAATGTGAGGAACATGTGTTTTTTTAGCCACATTTTGAGGTTTGCAAAGGATTCTGGGTAACAGAACCTGGTCCGAGCCCCGCAAGTCACCCCTCCTTGGATTCCCCTAGGTCTCTAGTTTTCAGAAATGCACAGGTTTGGTAGGTTTCCTTAGGTGCCGGCTGAGCTACAGGCCAAAATCCACAGGTAGGCACTGTTTTCTTTCAAAAAATGGGATGTGTCCACGTTGCGTTTTGGGGTGTTTCCTGTTGCGGGCGCTAGGCCTACCCACGCAAGTGAGTTATCATTTTTATCGAGAGACTTGGGGGAACGCTGGGTGGAAGGAAATTTGTGGCTCCTCTCAGATTCCAGAACTTTCTGCCACAGAAAAGTGAGGAACATGTGTTTTTTGAGCCAAATTTTGAGGTTTCCAAAGGATTCTGGGTAACAGAACCTGGTCCGAGCCCCGCAAGTCACCCCTCCTTGGATTCCCCTAGGTCTCTAGTTTTCAGAAATGCACAGGTTTGGTAGGTTTCCCTAGGTGCCGGCTGAGCTAGAGGCCAAAATCTACAGGTAGGCACTTCGCAAAAAACACCTCTGTTTTCTTCCAAAATTTTGGATGTGTCCACGTTGCGCTTTGGGGTGTTTCCTGTCGCCGGCGCTAGGCCTACCCACGCAAGTGAGGTATCATTTTTATCGGGAGACTGGGGGGAACGCTGGGTGGAAGGAAATTTGTGGCTCCTCTCCGATTCCAGAACTTTCTGCCACAGAAATGTGAGGAACATGTGTTTTTTTAGCCAAATTTTGAGGTTTGCAAAGGATTCTGGGTAACAGAACCTGGTCCGAGCCCCGCAAGTCACCCCTCCTTGGATTCCCCTAGGTCTCTAGTTTTCAGAAATGCACAGGTTTGGTAGGTTTCCCTAGGTGCCGGCTGAGCTAGAGGCCAAAATCTACAGGTAGGCACTTCGCAAAAAACACCTCTGTTTTCTTCCAAAATTTGGATGTCTCCACTTTGCGCTTTGGGGTGTATCCTGACGCGGGCGCTAGGCCTACCCACGCAAGTGAGGTATCATTTTTATCGGGAGACTTGGGGGAACGCTGGGTGGAAGGAAATTTGTGGCTCCTCTCAGATTCCAGAACTTTCTGCCACAGAAATGTGAGGAACATGTGTTTTTTTAGCCAAATTTTGAGGTTTGCAAAGGATTCTGGGTAACAGAACCTGGTCCGAGCCCCGCAAGTCACCCCTCCTTGGATTCCCCTAGGTCTCTAGTTTTCAGAAATGCACAGGTTTGGTAGGTTTCCCTAGGTGCCGGCTGAGCTAGAGGCCAAAATCTACAGGTAGGCACTTCGCAAAAAACACCTCTGTTTTCTTCCAAAATTTGGATGTCTCCACTTTGCGCTTTGGGGTGTATCCTGTCGCGGGCGCTAGGCCTACCCACGCAAGTGAGGTATCATTTTTATCGGGAGACTTGGGGGAACGCTGGGTGGAAGGAAATTTGTGGCTCCTCTCAGATTCCAGAACTTTCTGCCACAGAAATGTGAGGAACATGTGTTTTTTTAGCCAAATTTTGAGGTTTGCAAAGGATTCTGGGTAACAGAACCTGGTCCGAGCCCCGCAAGTCACCCCATCTTGGATTCCCCTTGGTCTCTAGTTTTCAGAAATGCACAGGTTTGGTAGGTTTCCCTAGGTGCCGGCTGAGCTAGAGGCCAAAATCTACAGGTAGGCACTTCGCAGAAAACACCTCTGTTTTCTTCCAAAATTTTGGACGTGTCCACGTTGCGCTTTGGGGTGTTTCCTGTCGCCGGCGCTAGGCCTTCCCACGCAAGTGAGGTATCATTTTTATCGGGAGACTTGGGGGAACGCTGGGTGGAAGGAAATTTGTGGCTCCTCTCAGATTCCAGAACTTTCTGCCACAGAAATGTGAGGAACATGTGTTTTTTTAGCCAAATTTTGAGGTTTGCAAAGGATTCTGGGTAACAGAACCTGGTCCGAGCCCCACAAGTCAACCCTCCTTGGATTCCCCTAGGTCTCTAGTTTTCAGAAATGCACAGGATTGGTAGGTTTCCCTAGGTGCCGGCTGAGCTAGAGGCCAAAATCTACAGGTAGGCACTTCGCAAAAAACACCTCTGTTTTCTTCCAAAATTTTGGATGTGTCCACGTTGCGCTTTGGGGTGTTTCCTGTCGCCGGCGCTAGGCCTACCCACGCAAGTGAGGTATCATTTTTATCGGGAGACTGGGGGGAACGCTGGGTGGAAGGACATTTGTGGCTCCTCTCCGATTCCAGAACTTTCTGCCACAGAAATGTGAGGAACATGTGTTTTTTTAGCCAAATTTTGAGGTTTGCAAAGGATTCTGGGTAACAGAACCTGGTCCGAGCCCCGCAAGTCACCCCTCCTTGGATTCCCCTAGGTCTCTAGTTTTCAGAAATGCACAGGTTTGGTAGGTTTCCCTAGGTGCCGGCTGAGCTAGAGGCCAAAATCTACAGGTAGGCACTTCGCAAAAAACACCTCTGTTTTCTTCCAAAATTTGGATGTCTCCACTTTGCGCTTTGGGGTGTATCCTGTCGCGGGCGCTAGGCCTACCCACGCAAGTGAGGTATCATTTTTATCGGGAGACTTGGGGGAACGCTGGGTGGAAGGAAATGTGTGGCTCCTCTCAGATTACAGAACTTTCTGCCACAGAAATGTGAGGAACATGTGTTTTTTTAGCCAAATTTTGAGGTTTGCAAAGGATTCTGGGTAACAGAACCTGGTCCGAGCCCCGCAAGTCACCCCATCTTGGATTCCCCTTGGTCTCTAGTTTTCAGAAATGCACAGGTTTGGTAGGTTTCCCTAGGTGCCGGCTGAGCTAGAGGCCAAAATCTACAGGTAGGCACTTCGCAGAAAACACCTCTGTTTTCTTCCAAAATTTTGGACGTGTCCACGTTGCGCTTTGGGGTGTTTCCTGTCGCCGGCGCTAGGCCTTCCCACGCAAGTGAGGTATCATTTTTATCGGGAGACTTGGGGGAACGCTGGGTGGAAGGAAATTTGTGGCTCCTCTCAGATTCCAGAACTTTCTGCCACAGAAATGTGAGGAACATGTGTTTTTTTAGCCAAATTTTGAGGTTTGCAAAGGATTCTGGGTAACAGAAGCTGGTCCGAGCCCCGCAAGTCAGCCCTCCTTGGATTCCCCTAGGTCTCTAGTTTTCAGAAATGCACAGGTTTGGTAGGTTTCCCTAGGTGCCGGCTGAGCTAGAGGCCAAAATCTACAGGTAGGCACTTCGCAAAAAACACCTCTGTTTTCTTCCAAAATTTTGGACGTGTCCACGTTGCGCTTTGGGGTGTTTCCTGTCGCCGGCGCTAGGCCTACCCACGCAAGTGAGGTATCATTTTTATCGGGAGACTTGGGGGAACGCTGGGTGGAAGGAAATTTGTGGCTCCTCTCAGATTCCAGAACTTTCTGCCACAGAAATGTGAGGAACATGTGTTTATTTACCCAAATTTTGAGGTTTGCAAAGGATTCTGGGTAACAGAACCTGGTCCGAGCCCCGCAAGTCACCCCATCTTGGATTCCCCTAGGTCTCTAGTTTTTAGAAATGCACAGGTTTGGTAGGTTTCCCTAGGTGCCGGCTGAGCTAGAGGCCAAAATCTACAGGTAGGCACTTCGCAAAAAACACCTCTGTTTTCTTCCAAAATTTTGGACGTGTCCACGTTGCGCTTTGGGGTGTTTCCTGTCGCCGGCGCTAGGCCTACCCACGCAAGTGAGGTATCATTTTTATCTGGAGACTTGGGGGAACGCTGGGTGGAAGGAAATTTGTGGCTCCTCTCAGATTCCAGAACTTTCTGCCACAGAAATGTGAGGAACATGTGTTTTTTTAGCCAAATTTTGAGGTTTGCAAAGGATTCTGGGTAACAGAACCTGGTCCGAGCCCCGCAAGTCACCCCTCCTTGGATTCCCCTAGGTCTCTAGTTTTCAGAAATGCACAGGTTTGGTAGGTTTCCTAGGTGCCGGCTGAGCTAGAGGCCAAAATCTACAGGTAGGCACTTCGCAAAAAAAACCTCTGTTTTCTTCCAAAATTTTGGATGTGTCCACGTTTAGCTTTGGGGCGTTTCCTGTCGCCGGCGCTAGGCCTACCCACGCAAGTGAGGTATCATTTTTATCGGGAGACTTGGGGGAACGCTGGGTGGAAGGAAATTTGTGGCTCCTCTCAGATTCCAGAACTTTCTGCCACAGAAATGTGAGGAACATGTGTTTATTTACCCAAATTTTGAGGTTTGCAAAGGATTCTGGGTAACAGAACCTGGTCCGAGCCCCGCAAGTCACCCCATCTTGGATTCCCCTAGGTCTCTAGTTTTTAGAAATGCACAGGTTTGGTAGGTTTCCCTAGGTGCCGGCTGAGCTAGAGGCCAAAATCTACAGGTAGGCACTTTGCAAAAAACACCTCTGTTTTCTTCCAAAATTTTGGACGTGTCCACGTTGCGCTTTGGGGTGTTTCCTGTCGCCGGCGCTAGGCCTACCCACGCAAGTGAGGTATCATTTTTATCGGGAGACTTGGGGGAACGCTGGGTGGAAGGAAATTTGTGGCTCCTCTCAGATTCCAGAACTTTCTGCCACAGAAATGTGAGGAACATGTGTTTTTTTAGCCAAATTTTGAGGTTTGCAAAGGATTCTGGGTAACAGAACCTGGTCCGAGCCCCGCAAGTCACCCCTCCTTGGATTCCCCTAGGTCTCTAGTTTTCAGAAATGCACAGGTTTGGTAGGTTTCCTAGGTGCCGGCTGAGCTAGAGGCCAAAATCTACAGGTAGGCACTTCGCAAAAAAAACCTCTGTTTTCTTCCAATATTTTGGATGTGTCCACGTTTAGCTTTGGGGCGTTTCCTGTCGCGGGCCCTAGGCCTACCCACGCAAGTGAGGTATCATTTTTATCGGGAGACTTGGGGGAACGCTGGGTGGAAGGAAATTTGTGGCTCCTCTCAGATTCCAGAACTTTGTGCCACAGAAATGTGAGGAACATGTGTTTTTTTAGCCAAATTTTGAGGTTTGCAAAGGATTCTGGGTAACAGAACCTGGTCCGAGCCCCGCAAGTCACCCCTCCTTGGATTCCCCTAGGTCTCTAGTTTTCAGAAATGCACAGGTTTGGTAGGTTTCCCTAGAGGCCAAAATCTACACGTAGGCACTTCGCAAAAAACACCTCTGTTTTCTTCCAAAAATGTGGATGTGTCCACGTTGCGCTTTGGGGTGTTTCCTGTCGCGGGCGCTAGGCCTACCCACACAAGTGAGGTATCATTTTTATCGGGAGACTTGGGGAAACCTAGATTAGCAAAACAAGTGTTATTGCCCCTTGTCTTTCTCTACATTTTTTCCTTCCAAATATAGGAGAGTGTGTAAAAAAGACATCTATTTGAGAAATGCCCTGTAATTCACATGCTAGTTTGGTCACCCCGGAATTCAGATATGTGCAAAGAACCACTGCTCCTCAACACCTTATCTTGTGCCCTTTTTGGAAATACAAAGGTTTAGTTGATAGCAATTTTTTACTCTTTATATTTCAGCAAATGAATTGCTGTATACCCGGTATAGAATGAAAACGCACGTCAGGGTGCAGCTCATTTATTGGCTCTGTGTTCCTTGGGTTCTTGATGAACCTACAAGCCCTATATATCCCCGCAACCAGAGGAGTCCAGCAGACGTAACGGTATATTGCTTTCGATAATCTGATATTGCAGGGAAAAGTTACAGAGTAAAACGTAGAGAAACATTTATGTTTTTTTCACCTCAATTTCAATATTTTTCTTTTTCAGTTGTTATTTTCTGTAGGAAACCCTTGTAGGATCTACACAAATGACCCCTTGCTGAATTCAGAATTTTGTCTACTTTTCAGAAATGTTTAGGTTTCTGGGATCCAGCATTGGTTTCATGCCCATTTCTGTCACTGACTGGAAGGAGGCTGAAAGCACAAAAAATTGCAAAAATGGGGTATGTCCCAGTAAAATGCCAAAATTGTGTTGAAAAATTGGGTTTTCTGATTCAAGTCTGCCTGTTCCTGAAAGCTGGGAAGCTGCTGAGTTTAGCACTGCAAACCTTTTGTTGATGCCATTTTCAGGGGAAAAACCACAAGCCTTCTTCTGCAGCCACTTTTTCCAATTTTTTTGAAAAAAATGAAATTTTCACTGTATTTTGGCCAATTTCTTGGCCTCCTTCAAGGGAAAAGTCTGGGTACCTCTAGAATCCCTAGGATGTTGGGAAAAAAGGACGCAAATTTGGCTTGGTTAGCTTATGTGGACAAAAAGTTATGAGGGCCTAAGCGCGAACTGCCCCAAATAGGCAAAAAAAGGCCTGGCACAGGAGGGGGAAAAGGCCTGGCAGCGAAGGGGTTAAGTTTGTTTCTCTTTTAAACTCTATTTTGGTTTATTACCATTGAATTTGTAAATGCTTATTTGTTAACAGTTCGTTTCTCCTTTAAACTTGGCCTTTGTTTATAACCTTGACATTTGTAGATACTTACTCTTCTAAAGTTCGTTTTTTCTTTGACTTTAATATCTTAAACAAGAACCTTGTAAACATAAGGTTAATTCATACATTAACTCTGTAGACTTGCCGACTTCCACGGGAACGGTCTACTATCAAACTCTTCGAATAAACCTTGACAATATTTATCCATTTTCTGTAATATAATCTTCAAATGTAATTTTACCTCACAGGAGTTTCTGTTCTGAAGCGCTCTCTCTCTCCACACAGCTGATTCCTGTCAGACCCCAGTTGAAGTGCAAGGCTTCCAGCTGGAGAGCTCGTAACCTAGCAACCAACCGATTGCAAGACTAGAACTGTAACTAACCTTCAGGACTCACAGCGGCCATCTTGGATCTTCTCTTCTTGATTCTTAATAAGAAATAAGCGCAAGATTACTCTGCAAACCTTCTTCCAGTTTGGGCTTTGCTGTCTCCACTGAGGATATCCCTTTGCTTTTCTCATGCACTTTTTGATTTGACTTGGCAAGTTTGTGTGGTCATGACACCAGATGTCACAAATTTAAGCTGTACAATGAACAAGTGTGTCCTAGTGGGAACACAATATGTGAGTATGCAAGGGTAATAGTCCTGTATCTAGATGTTGTGCATGTGCACCAACTCAGCCATCTTACTTTCAAACCCAGGTCAATCTATTTGTGGCTTGGGATATTTGATCTGTGGCCATTAGGAATGGTCACTCAGCTGTAGCTGTATGTTGTTTTGTATGCTATTTTGAGTAGGCCATTGCATTGCTGTCATTACCATAATCTTGCCCGTGCTAGGACAACCTAGATGGTGTAGCTAGTACTTTAGTTGTACATGCATAAATGTGATGTGTTGTGCACATTCCAGGTTTTCATAATATTGGGTTAATGCATTCTGGGAGTCAAAGTGATTTGATTTGCCAGCAGTTAACGTGCCATTTCCAAGGGCTGTGGGCAGCTGGGCTGAGTGGAGTGGTAGCATGTAGGAGTGGGGCATTAGGTGATTAGGTGGGAGGTGTAGTGGGACATTTAGTCATTTAGGGAGTATTTGGGTGGAGAGGAAGCATGCACGACAATGCAATTGTGTGACATGACTGTTGTGGGTACTTACCAAACTCCAGTTCTCCAGGTATTCCAGTCAGGCATCAGGATGCAGTATGTCCACGACCTTCTCCTCCCATGATGTGAACTGTGGGGGAGAAGGTAGGGGCCCACCGCCAGTCTTATGCTGGGCTATCGGGTGGTATGATGCCATGGAACACACCTTCCCGTAGGTCATTCCACCTCTTCATGATGTCACCTCTTGTGCATGGATGGCTGCCTACTGAGTTGGACCTGTTAACTATGCTTTGCCACAACTATGTTTTCCTGGCAATCAATGTTTATTGTACCCTGACAATTTTATCCACCATGACCCTCAACTCCTCATCAGTGAAACGTGGGTGTTTTTTTGGGGGGACATGGTAGGTTTTGCGTCAACGGTGTGTGGGGATGTTGTGTGTATAAGGGTGCAGTGTTGGGTAATTGGTGAGGTGTGAGGGTGTGACGTTGTCACGATTTGTGTTAGTTCTGATGTGGGGTGTGTGCTGAGTGTAATATGTATGTGTGCCTATTGTGTGAAGGTGCTATTTCAATTATTTTCTCCTACTCGTTGGGTATCTGAACGGCATTTTTGTTACAAAGGATTGTGGGTTGTGTAGGGGAGTGTTATATAGTGCAATGAGTAGGTGTGTCGGGTGTGTAGATGTATATCAGGTGTGGGGTATTTACACTATCTAATCTGGTGTGGTGTTCTGCATGATGTGAGTTTTGACTGCGGCGTTTCTCACCAACAATTGTTTTCCAACATGGAAGAACCGCTGTGGTGATTTGTGTCACATAATCTGGTGGGTGGAATTGTGTAGGGCTTGTGGTGGTGGCAGTGATGGTGGTGGGACTGCCTTTTTCTCGCCCTCCAATGTCCTAGCAGTTTCGGATTTTTGGATGTCTTTTAGCGGTCTTCACATTGTGACTCTTAATACAATGGCTGGATTAAGAGCTGCTGAGGTGCCCAGTGTCATTTTAAGGGTAGGCCTGCTTTGCTGACTGCTTTTAAATTAAAGTTACCTTCAATTTGATTTTGGAATTACAAGTGCTTCCAATGTCTTAAACTACCTTATTTTTACATATGTCACCCCTAAGGTGGGCCCTTGGTACCTCTAGGGCTGGGTGCATTGTAACTATAAACAGGGGCCCTATAAAATATGTTTTATAAGCCCTGGTGAGGGAGAATTAGCCAAATTTGTTTTCCCTCATTGTAGTGACTAGGCTTCATAGGCTAACATGGGGAGACTTTATTTTAATTAATAACGTCTCAAAAGGAGCTAGATATTTCACGTTTGGTATCAAAACTATTGTTATAATAAATCCAACAAATTGTCATTGTTGAATTTAATATACCTAATTCAGGGAAAAAGTTTTAGAACTTTCCCTGAAAGTTTCCAACTTCAGCTCTATAGTGCCCTTCTGTGATTTGCTAACCTCTGACAGCCTGGCTAGGCTGCTTTGGTGAGGTGTGAAGTGGCCTGGGCTGAAGACAAAGGAAGTGCCTGGGGGAGGAGATCTGCCTCAGCAGATAGTGAAACAGGATGGGGGGAGAGCAGCCAAACTGGTCTTCAAAGGAGGGGAGGACATTTGGAACAGCTCAGGACCTCCCCAAATTCCTGCAAACCCAGACAACCAGGTTCTTAGTTTAGGAAAAGGCAGGAAAGGGGTGTGTTAAGGAATTTTAGCCACACCAGTGGGTGGACTCAGCCAGACTTAACTTCCAAATTTCAGATTCTGTCATTTTGGATTTTTAAGGCATGTTGTTCCCTGGGATTGAGTTTTCACATTAAGTGGTCATCCAAGAGGGTGGTGGCCTGCCTGTGATTGGACAGTTTCCCCCACCTGCCTTCCACCCCAGGAGCAAAGATAAATATGGCAGAGCTTCACCCACACATCAGATCCCTACAACGAACAAGGCAAGAAGAAAAAGGACTGCCCTGCTAGACCCCTGTCCTGCACCTGGACACTGAACTCTGAAGGACTGCACCAGCTGCACTCTTGGGTTTCACCACTACAAGGACTTTTCCTGTCTTGAACTGATTCAAGAGGGGGTTTCCTCCTTGATACAGGTAGAAAATAGGTGACCAGAGTCCTCTACATCAAAACCTGAAGAAACTGACCAGCTGACCTGTGGCTAGCGGTCGTTTTTCGATTTGAACCAGGTTCATTCTTGGAGTTGGAGTTAGAATCTTAACCCTCTCGGAGCAACTCAGAGCTTCTAGAACCCTGGGGTGAGCTGTGGACTCCTCAAGGACCTTCAAAGACTTTCTGGATGAAGATCACAAAGTTTGGAGAAGATTGGGGAACTTTTGGGAAAAAGCTCCATACAGGAACTAACCCAATGCCGTGAGTCAAGACGTGCGTCAAGACGGCTTACTTCAACTGCGACCAAGCCTGACTTGCAGGTTCGTCCCACTGAAAAGGTCTGGGGCCCCAGTCTTCCAGGATTCTACTGGGGGCTCCAGGAAAGGCAACCTGACAACGTCAACTCAAAATCGGCTTGATGTGGAGGGTCGTCCGATGTCAGAGAGGAAAAGCTCCAAAACAGTGATAAGGTCCAAACGTAAAAAGTTGACCGGGACTTCCTGCACAGGGTATCTGAGGAGGGCTCCAAGCACGTCAGATCCAAAATCAACTTCGGCCCAAATAAGAATTACTTATAGGTAGATTGAAATTGCCAATTATAATTAGCATAATTTGCATAAACATTTCAATCAGAGCACATGCCCTGAGACTGTTTAGCGTGCCCAGGTCACTGTCAGAGTCAGGAAAACACCAGCAAACTGTGAAAAATGGGGGAAAAGGTTAGGGCCTTCTGCAATCAGCCCAGTTTTCACTCAATCTCCATCACTTTCATGCATGACAGTACATCATGTGCCCATCAGCAAAAAGGCCAGAGTGAGTCAGGATATGCCTTCCACAAAACAGTTTAGCAAGGCCAGAGGAGATTTGAAAGGTCTGTGGCACTATACACATTGCTTCACACGAATGTCAAATGACCCATACAAGATGCATACACAGATAAGCTATCTTGTATATATATGTTGTTCAACATTTACAAAAATCATGGGGCAAGAGATGTCATGGGATGACAATAATGTCTCCTTACCTAGTTCTGTGCATCCAACACAAGGATGATCTAGGACTCCAAAAACCTCACAAAACAGAATGTGACTGAACTTAACATATGGTACTGGCCATCAATACCTGCACTTTCTACACCCTATTGATGCCACACAGACTGCAACAACAGGCACACAAGAAGTCTAACTTGTACCCAGAGGTATACTGTAGCCTGTGAGGAGGAAAAGGATGGTGAAGAACAGACATAACTGTGCACATGGTACTTACCTGTTCCTTTGCTGAACCATGGACCTGCTCATAGAGGGGTAGAACCTCATTACCTAGCCTCTCCAGCTACTCTGGAGAGAAGGCAGGGACCTTACCACTTGCTCGACATGGCATGATTTCTCCCAGAGGAAGCACACAGCAGCTCAAGTCGTGGAGGTGTTGCTGGCAACAGTGCCAAAAGTCAAATGAGTGAATCTGCATAACATGGCGGTCATGTCCTCCACATACCCGGTCGTCACTGCTGGTGGAAACAGCCATTGAGCTACAACCGCCACTGGCAACAAATTTTAGTCTAGGACTGTGTCGCCGTGGTTGCAACTGCCTACGGCCATGACGACTTCTGCCAGTGATCGTGGGTGGTTCCTAATGTTCAGCAGAGCATTTCAGGCATCTGCCATTTTGGCTGCCTAAAATGCTGTATTGGGCTTAATAAACAGTTTCACACCTACAAAACATGTTTTTACCTCACAAACATCCTTATCCTGCCTTGTCATGTAGGTCCCACTACTCAAACAATATTGTAGTGTGCTGTGAGGTAGAAATGGCATTTAACAGTAGGGCACAGTCAACCGTCGCCAACGGTCATTTTGGCAGCAAGGATGTACGGTCACATTTTCAAGGGCAATTGTGTTGCACATTTTTGGGTTTTGTCCAAATCCATGTTGTGGACATCTGTTGAAAAGCGTGTGGGTCACATGTGACCTTTGTGTAATTGGCTGCTGTGATGTCTACTGTGTGTCATGTCTATACAGTCAGAAATGCTTTGTTACATCACATCATTGACATGCATAATGTTTGTTGCTGTGGACACATTAACTAATGTTAGAAATCATGCCTTGTCATATATAGGTACCCTGGAAGAGGGAGGAGGTAACAACCTCCTGCCTACAGTCCACTGCCAGACCTTCAGAGCCTGGAGCAAAGGCACATCATCACGTAATACTGCCTGGATAGATAAACAATAGTGGACTTGTTTCGTCAGCTGGAGCCAGATCTGTTGCCCGCTATTGGTTATCCAACCAGCATACCATCCATTGTACAAGTCATGTTAGTATTGCACTTTCTAGCCACAAAGTCCTTCCAATGTACAGTGGCCCTAACTGCTCATATGTCCCAACCTCTGTTCAGTCTAGTGTTGAAGGATATCCTGTCATCAATGTTAAAACACCTTGACAGCTATATCCGGTTTCCCTGACATGAGGATTTAGCCCATGTGAAGGCTGACTTTTATAGTTTTGCCCACCTCCCACATGTGGTGGGGGCCATTGATGGAACACATGTTAGCTTGGTGCCACAGCAGGCCAATGAACAAGTATATCCCAACAGAATTTCCATTCTATCAATGTGCAAATTGTCTGTTTGGGGGATATCTACATTTCATATGTCTGTACCCATTATCCGGGTTCAGCCCATGATTTCTTCATAATGTGGACCAGCACCGTACCCCAGCTGATGTCATAACTGTACCCAGGGAGGACCTGGCTGGTTGGTGTTAGAAATGGGGTCTTTGGTTGGCAGTCAGGTTACCCCCTGTCCAAGCAAGGACCCTCACTCTAGTAAGGGTAAAAGAGGATCACCCGCAGCTAACCCCTGCTTACCCCCTTGTTAGCTTGGCACGAGCAGTAGGCTTAACTTCAGAGTGCTAGTTCTAAATTATTTGTACCAACACACACAGTAACTTAATGAAAACACTACAAAATGACACAACACAGGTTTTGAAAATATAGAGAATATTTTTCTAAACAAAACAAGTCAAGTCATCACCAAAAATGCAAAAAGAGTCTTCGTGTAATTTTAAACACAACACTAACGCTGTTAGCGTGAAAATGTACCTTGGGCGCATCAAAAATAACCCGCATAGGCAAGTGTGCATCAAAAAGGGCTTGTGATGCGTCTATTTCACTCCTGAGCGAACCTTGAGTCGTTTCTCCTTTAGTCGGGTCGGCATGCATCATTTCTTCTCTCCGCAGGAGAGCGATGCGTTGTTCCAGTAAGCACTCTCAGGTCAGGGCAGGCCTTGCATCGTTTGTACACGCCCAGCGGTATTTGCGTCAGAAATCCAGCTGCACAATGATCTGAAAACCACGCAGCACGGGTTGCGATCTCACAAGCCTTCATCAGCGATGCTGCGTGTCGTTTCTCCAGCCGCAGATCGAAGTTGCGTCGATCTTTTCCTGCACTGCAGTTGGTGCGTGGATTTCTCACTCTTGGGCTGCCAGCTTCTCCTTTTAGGGTCCCAGGAACTGGATGGGCACTGCTGGGCAGAGTAGGAGTCCTAGAGTCTGAGACTTCAAACAACAGGAGGCAAGCTCTAAATCAAGCCCTTGGAGAGTTCTTTAGAAGACGGAAGGCACATAAAATCCAGTCTTTGTCCTCTAGCACTGGCAGAAGCAGCAACTGCAGGATAGCTCCACAAAGCACAGTCACAGGCAGGGCAGCTCTTCTTCCTCAGCTCTTCAGCTCTTCTTCAGGCAGAGATTCCTCTTGGTTTCCAGAAGCGTTCTAAAGTCTGTGGTTTGGGGTGCCCTTCTTATACCTATTTTGCCATTTGAGGTAGGCTTATTTCAAAGCAAAGTCTCTCTTGTTTGTGAAATCATGTCTTGCCCAGGCCAGGTCCATTACACACACCAGGGGGTTGGAGATTGCATTGTGTGAGGGCAGGCACAGCCCTTTCAGGTGTGAGTGACCACGCCTCCCCCCCCTCCTAGCACTGATGACTCATCAGGAAATGCAGACTACACCCAAGCTCCCTTTGTGTCACTGTCTAGTGAGATGTGCAACCAGCCCAACTGTCAAACTGATCCAGACAGGGAATCCACAAACAGGCAGAGTTACAGAAATGGTTTAAGCACGAAAATGCTCACTTTCTAAAAGTGGCATTTTCAAACACACAATCTTAAAATCAACTTTACTAAAAGATGTATTTTTAAATTGTGAGCTCAGAGACCTCAAAATCCACATGTCTAATCGCTCCCAAAGGGAATCTACACTTTAATCATATTGAAAGGTAGCCCCCATGTTAACCTATGAGAGGGACAGGCCTTGCAACAGTGAAAAACGAATTTAGCAATATTTCACTGTCAGGACATATAAAACACTTTACTATATATCCTACCTTAACCATACACTGCACCCTGCCCGTGGGGCTACCTAGAGCCAGCCTTAGAGGTGTCTTATATGTAATAAAAGGGAAGGTTTAGGCCTGGCAAGTGTGTATACTTTCCAAGTAGAATTTACAGTTTAAAAACTGCACACACAGACACTTCAGTAGCAGTTCTGAGCCATGTTTACAGAGCTACTAATGTGGGTGGCACAACCAGTGCTGCAGGCCCACTAGTAGCATTTGATTTACAGGCCCTGGGCACCTCTAGTGCACTTTACTAGGGACTTACTAGTAAATCAAATATGCCAATCATGGATAAACCAATCAACCATACAATTCACACAGAGAGCATATGCACTTTACCACTGGCTAACAGTAGTAAAGTGCTCAGGGTTCAAAAACCAACAGAACAGGTCAGACAAAATAGGAGGCAGGAGGCAAAAAGACTGGGGATGACCCTGCAAAAAAGGGAAAATTCCAACAGTTGGTAAGTAACATTTGTTCTGAATTGTGTGTGCAATATCAGGTGCTACAATAATAAAGTGGGCGAATTATTGTTGCAGATATGTCACATTCCTTAACAGGAGTCTCCGCATATTCAAACTGTCCTTGGTTGTTGACACCACTAAGGAATCAAACTACGCCAGGGGAAGTCTGCTTCAATGAGGCCCATGTACGGACACAGCAGGTAGTGGTGTGGGTTTTTTGTGCCAGATTTAGATGTCTGGACAGCCCCGCTGAAGCCCCTCAGTCCTCACCCGGAAAGGTGTGTCAGATCACTGCAACATGCTACATGCTCCACAACCTTTCCCTGCAGAGGAATATCCCATACATCCCAGAGGACGGGGAGCCTGCACTGCCACCGTGTGATACTCCTGAAATGCCAAATGAGGATGACAGTGGTGGAGAGGAAGGAGCTGACTTGTAGGAAGATCTCATTAATAGCTACTTTTCATGAGTGTAAGTATGTCATGTGATGTCATGAATATGACAATGCATTGAACTGTAGTTGTGAGAATGTGTAGAGTTGAGTGTGTTAGAAACAACTAGGGAGATGATACTCTGCAATATCCAGCCAAAGGCTACTTGATGAGGCAGCTCTTGACATATCCCAACATTGATGATTTTACTTTGTTTGTGTCAGTGTCCTCACAATGTAATCTCATTTCCATATGCTTGCTATGCGATTTGAATAATCTGTTTGTTTTCAAGCCTATTCTTCTTGTTTTTTTCTTTGTACAGGTACCTGCACCATGACATCCTTAAGTGGGCTTTTTAGATTTGTGACATTGGCAGCTATCTGATGTTGTTCTGACATAGGAAGTAGACATGGATTGTTCGAGGAAATGTAGGTCACAGATTTGGGGTGTATGAGATCTGTGCCAAGATAGCTTGCACAGTGCTTGGGTGGAAGGTCAGAAGTGCAAAATGGACTTATTTTGTGTTCTGTGTTGGGACAATTGCTTCATGTGTGTCATTGTGTGGACATGAAATGTGTAGTCATAAATTTTGACCAAGTCATTTTCCCTTCACATTGACTAAACACTCTTCTTTTTCTGATCTGTATATAACTGTAGATGTGTTTGATCATTGCAGGCTTCAGTAGCTGTGCTACAACACTGACATATGTTTTTGTCATACCACCAGATGCATGGTCATTGGATTAAGATGAGTCTGTGATCAGGACTGTTGTACTGCCATCTGTCTGTGTCTTCGATTATGTTATGTTGTATTACTGTGGTGTGGTATATGAAAAGACTCAAGATGCTAACATCAACCACCTCAATGTTTGCCTGTTCTACAGGACAATGTCTGACAAACCCCTCCCTTCATTGGTATGGGAGGCTGTTCCTTGGAATATGTACTTTGACTCAGTATGAGTCACACATTCATGATCCAAGAAGTCCAGACTTACAGGCAGCCTATGTGCTGTACACTTGAATAAAATGTTTGCTGTGACTAGACACTTGAACTAATGTGTTTGTGTTTAATGGTTGTAATCCTGAGCAGGACACTATGTACCTGTAACCTATCCCTCATTGCACAAGTTGTCTGTGCCTACATCCCATGGTTTACATGGTCTTACATCATTACATAGCAAAATGTGGAAATTGAGTAACCAGACAATGATTTTGTGACGAGTGAACTTATTACAATGCTGATGCAGGAAATATATTTTGGGCAGAAAGATACAAAAAAGTAGGCTAAAGGTGTCAGTCATGGTGAATGAAATCATTGGAGTAGATGCCACACCATTGGGAGTCCAAAGTCAAGAGTACTCCTCCCATTGGAACTGATAGGTGGTTGGGAATCAGTCAACGGAGTAACAATCTGGTACACAAAGAAGGTCCTTTAGGAAGAGGTCACTTGCTGGCAGAAGTGGGTGTCTTGCCATCCGCACCTTCTGGATTCTTATCTGGATGTCCCCACTTTGGAGGGGAGATCTGTTGCTGCAGAGATAGGGGTGTCTGCAGTGGGTTCTTCCTCTGGCAGGGCCTCCCTTCCAGTGGCTGGCACCGATGTTGATGTGCCCGGTGTTGCTGAGCCAGAGTAAGGGGAAAATTGTTTTTGGAAAGCTCTGCTCAGAGTGGTGTGTATGTCCCCCATCACCCCTGTTAGGGAGGCCATGTTGCTATTTTGGGCCTCCATCTGTTCTCGCATGTCTCTGTCCATGTCTCTGTGCGTGACCCTCTGTAGCTTATGATTTCCCGGAGTTCGGTGAAGACCTAGCCCATCACGCCTTGGGCCTCCTGATAGACCCCGAGATGTGAATGATGGTGTCATGGCCAGGAGCAGCCCCAGTGGCCTCAACCTACTGGCCAACAGCATCTTTCCCATGCATCATACCTCCACAGGCCTGAGCTTTTGCCAGAGGGTGCCCTCCCCCACTGGGTCCTGGAACCTCATTGTCTGAAGTGTTGTGCTGAAGCTCAGGATCCAGGACTGGGTGGCACAAAATGTTAGACACTGTGCTTGATACAAAGGGTGGGGCAACACCTGTGATGTACAGGCAACCAGGCTGGGAGGTGTGCACAGTGATACTCGCCAGGCCTGACCAGGTTGCCCAGATGGGCCAGAACCACCCTTCCCGTCATAGACATCTAGGAGTGTCTTCTTCACTGAGGGCTTCATCCAGTGAGGGTAGTGACAGTCTCTTCTGTTGCCTCTGTGTGCCCAGTGGCAGTTCAGCCTGTTGATGTGAAAGATAAAATGTTACTGGTTGTATTGTGACATCTGCCTCCAACAGTTTACTGTTACATTAAGCATGGGTCTTGTAGAAAGTTAAGTTGCAGTTAGTCCTGTTGTGGCAAGTACCCATGGTATTGGTTGTATTGACATGACATTTGTGGAGCATGCAAAATCTTTTTGGCTGAAGCAGCTGCATAAATTTGCAGATAATTAGCCTAAGGTCAAGACAGAGCTAGGCAACCAGACATGTTTCGAAGTTAGGCATGATCTGTGTTTTGGTCACTCCCAGGTGAGTGAACTTCAATTGAAAGTTAGCAAGCAAGGGTATTTGGACAAATGACACTGGTCTGGTGTTTGGAGTTATAGAAACAGTGCCTCCTGGGAGATGCCGTTACGTCACTCTCCATACTACACACACTTGTTAAATGGTACCCTCTTGTTGGCAAGTGGATTATTGGTAAGGGCAGGTAAGTACATAAACTTAGCAATAGGTCTCTAACCCCTACATAGGTCCAGTTAGTTCTCAATAAATTAAACCCAGCTCAACCCTTGGTAGCTTTGCAACGATCCAAGGCTTGACTTATCACACAAATATGTAAAACATTTTAACAAAAACAAAACAGTATATAAGTAAAACACATAACACAGTAAAAATCCAACACCAATTTATAAAACTAGAGTTTATTTGTATCTTTGAAATTAAACCAAAATGATTAAAATCGGATGAGGGGAACCAGAGATTTGAATTTTTAAAGAATTCATGTTTTTAGCACATAGAAACTAAAAGTGCCAATCTGGTCGCACAAGATTGGGGCAAAATCAAAGTTTGAAGCTGACCGAGATGGAGCCCTGCTCTGCTACAGCGAGCAGGAGGCCTCAGTCAAAAGTTTGCTTTCGGACATAAGCCCTCAAAAGACCGCGGAAGCCGCTGAAGCCAATATACCGCCAGTGCTGGCGGTATGCTTGGCCCCCTATTATGACATTTCTGCTGTGCCAGCGGACGGAAACGGCGTTTCCGTCCGAAGTCCCAGCGGAAAAGTCCCATTAACATTGAATCCGGCTCGGAATCGAGCCGGCGGCAATGTTGATGTGCAGCGGGTACAGCAGCACCCCTCGCGCATTTCACTGCCCGTAATTCGGGAAGTGAAATGCGCGATGGGGCTGTGCCTGGGGGCCCCTGCACTGCCCATGCTACTTGCATGGGCAGTGCAGGGGCCCCCAGGGGCACCCTGAGTCCCCCTTACCTCCAGCCTTTCCATGGTGGTGTTTACCGCCATAGACAGGCTGGCGGTTGGGGACTCAATCCCCAGGGCAGCGCTTCTGGCAGCGCTGCCCTGGGGATTATGGTGGTATACTGGCGGGATCGGTGCTATGACTGTGGTGAATTTGCCACGGTCATAATACGGTGGCGGAACACCACCAGCCTGTTGGTGGTATTACCGCCAGTGTTCCGCCGACCACCGGGGTCATAATGACCCCCTTTGTCTTTTTCTTGAAGATTTTCTTCAGCGGGACAAAGTCACCAATCCGATCAAACCTCCCTGGAGCCCTCTTTGGATATGCGTCATAAGAGACCTGGGTGAAGAATTCTCCCTTCAGACTTTTCAGGATGGAAATCTTTATCTGGGCCAAAGCTGATTTTTGATCCGACGTCCCTGGAGCCGTCCTCAGATGCGCTCCGCAGGAAGTCCCGGTCAACTTTTTACTTTCAGACTTTGTCACTCTTTTGGAGCATTTTCTCTCTGACGTCGGGCGACCCTCTACAGCAAGACGATTTTGAGTCTACATCGTTAGATTGCCTTTCAAGGCGGCCACGATAAAACTCCGGAAGTCTGGGTCTCCGGAGCTTTTCAGTGGGATGAACCTGCAGGTCATGCCAGTTCGCCGTAAGCTGGCTTGACTCACGAAGCTGGGTCAGTCCCTTTTTGGAGCCTTTTTCCAAAAGTTCTCCAATCTTCTCCAAACTTCTGGATCTTCTTGTAGAAGGTTATACCAAAGTTCCACAAGCTCTGAGTTTCTCCTTGAGGGTTAGGACTCCAATTCCAGGAATGCACCTGGCACAAATTACAAAATGACCACAGGGCAGTGGTCAGTTGGTCAGTTCCTTCAGGATTCGATACAGGGGACTCTGGTTAGCTATTTTTCACTTGTAACAAGAAGGGAGTCCCTTCTTGAACCAGTTCAAGCCAGACAAAGTCCTTTTTGTGGTGAAGCCCAAGTATGCAGCTGGTACAGACCTGTGGAATTCAGTGTCCAGGTGCAGGCCAGGGGTCCAGCAGGGTGATCTTTCTTCTTCTGATGTTGTTCTTTTTAGGGATCTGAGGTGTGGATGCTGCTCTGCCAAATTTATCCTTGCTCCTGGGGTTGAATGCGGGTGGGGGACAACTTTCCAGTCGCAGGCAGACCACCACCCTCTTGGATCAATCAATCCCAGGGAGCAACATGCTTTAGAAATTCAAAATGGCAGAAACTGACTTTTGGAGGTTAGGTCTGGCTAAGTCCACCCACTGATGTGGCTTAAAATCATTAACACACCCCTCTACTGATCTAATCAAGAGGACACCGTCTTGCCTGGACTTGCATGAAATGGGGGTGGTCCTGAGCTGCTCCAAATGTGCTTCCTTCCTTTGAAGTCTAGTTTGGCTGCTCTCCTGCATCCTGTTTTACCATTTTCTGAGGCAGATCTCCTCCCGTATGCACATGCTTTGTCTTCAGCCCAGGCTACTTCATACCACATGAAGGCAGCCTGGCCAGGCTGACAGAGGCTGGCCAATCAGAGAAGGGCACTACAGAGCTGAAGTTGGCAACTTTCAGGTAGAGTTCTATCTAAAACCCTTTCCCTGAACTAGTTATACAATGGCAAGTTGCTGTATTTATTATAACAATAAGTTTGATACCAAACTTGACATAGTTAGCTCCTTATGGGACTTTATTAAATAAAATAAAGTCTCCCCATTTTAGCCAATGGAGCCCATCCACTAAAATGAAGGAAAACAAATGTGGCTATTTTTCCTCACCAGGGTTTATAAAACATTTTTATAAGGTACCTGCTTTTAGCTACATAGCACCCAGCCCTAGGGGCACTTAGGGCACACCTTAGGGGTGCCTTACATGTAAAAATAAGGTAGTTTAAGACTTTGGAAGTACTTTTAATTTTCATACAGCTTTGCTTTAAAAGCAGCCAGCAAAACACCCCTGCCTTTAAAATGACACTGGGCACCTCAATAGTTCACTTATGGGTGAACCACCTATTCTGGGGTCCCTCAACGTACATGCCCTACCATATACTAGGGAGTTATAGGTACAATGATATTGCCAATTATATTTTGCCTAATTTACAGATCCACTTTACAGAGAGCACTGGCCCTGGGACTGGTTAGCAGCAACCAGGGCCCAGCCAAGAGTCAATAACCAACAGTATCTGTCCAAAATGTTTAGGGGTGACCAGGGCAAAAAGGGTGACTTCCCTACACTATAGAAATGTTACCCCCCCAGGTGAGTCCACTTCAATTGCTAATTGTAAAACAGATGTATTGGGGAATGTAGCCCCTGAGCTGGTGGTTGGAATTACAGGGGCGTACACTTCAATTGAGAGTTCACTAAAAGTTGTATTGTAGCATGTGACCTCTGTGCTAGTGTTTGTAGTTACAGGAACAGTGCCTGCTGGGTGTTGTAGTCAAGTCAGTTCCTGTACATCACATACTTAACAAATGTTATCTCCCCAGGTGTGTACCCTTAAACTAATAGATAACAAACATGGGTATTTGGACAAGTAGCCACTGGTCTGGTGTTTGGAATTATCCAAACAGTGCCTGCTGGGAGTTGTCAGTCTCTGCACTACACACACTATACACGTTATCTCCCCAGGTGAGTGCTTTCTAATTGGGAGTTGCCAAATAGAGGTCTTTGGACTCTGGGCTGGTGAGTGGAGTAACAGTACTTGAGGCAAAAGGTGAGCCATGAGCATGCCTAACATACCATTTTCTTGACAATGACAGGTCATTCCACCTCTTCCTGATGTCCTCCCTTATGTGCATGGTGGTACCTACAGCATTCACTGTTTCAATGATCCTGTCCCACAATTTCATTTTCCCGCTGTGAGGAATAGGCTGGGTTTGTGCTCCAAACAATTGTGGCTCTACTCCTATGATTTCACCCATCATGACTCTTAACTTATCTTCAGGAAAAAAAGGGGATTTTTGAAACGTGACAAAAAAAGAGTAACAGTGACTTACTAAACAGGGGAAGTGCAATAGGGTGTGAATGGACAAATGTGTGTGCAGGGTGTTCAATGGGATGGTGAGAAAAAGGGGTACCTAATTTATGGCTTCTACAAAATAATGTATTCATACTTTGTTGTTTTGCAGTGTAAATGCAAAGGATTTGTGGTGTGTGAAGGGGTATGTTTTATAGTGTGCTTTGCAGGTGTGTCCAGTGTGGTATTGTGTTTCAGCTGTGTTGTTTTCAGATTCATCAAATGTGCAGTTCTGTATTATTTTGGTGACTACGGACCGTCATTGTTCGGACTGCCATTGGCTGACTGTCATCGGTATCCACCACAGCAATTGTATGCTTTTAAAATGGTCAGTGGTTGGTCGCTGTGCTGTTGGCGCTGGAGGTGGGACCACCTATTTCCAGACCGCTGCGACACAGGTGGTCTGGCTTTTTTGGTTGGCGGTCAGTGGTTCTGCCTGTCCAACCACCAAACCTCTAATGAGACGTTAAGTATTGTTTGTACCTTTTCCTGTTCAAAGTGTATTATAATTTTGTGTGGAGAATAGTTGTTAGTTTTTACTTTGATTCAGTATAAATGTTTATATTAAGTTGAACGTTCTTGTTAGGCAGCAGTGCATAGATGAAGGGGATGTTAGTGTTAGTATATTCACCATGTATCATGTATCTCAGTTTGAATGCATGCTGAAGTGCACATTTGAAATGTTCTGTCATCATCTACATTTCAGATTGCCTTAGCCGAAGAGGTTGTTTTCAGTTGCAAATATGTTTATTCTTCTGGCATTATTTTAGTTGTAGTATAGGAGGAAAGAGTCATTGTTATGTGCAGTGGTTAGGTGGTCTGGAATTGTTTTCACAATTTTAGTAATCAGTTTTTGAGAACTGGTGCTAGCCTCTTTTAAATCTTGAAGTGTATGCCATAGTTCTATCTCTGTTACATTTGCAAGTCATTTGAAGGTGATTGTGTTCTCTTACATTAATTTCATTATCATTTCTCACCCTTCCATAACAACCATTCTTGTAATATTTAGTACATTTCCAGTACACATTTTATGTGCTTGTGCTTTTCCTGGCTGTATGTGTATCCTATGTGTGAGAGCAATGGTTTGCCTTTGTTGGTGTGATATATATGGCTCCGCCATTCTGACTGAAAGTGGTATCATTTTAAAATAATCCTTTTGTTAAAACCATTTATTAAGCTTATTAATATAACTTACACATCTGGACCCAGCCATAGGCAAATTAATTTTGATTCTGTGCCAACAAGAACCGTCCAGCCTGAACCAGGCCAGGATGTTCCTGAAGCTGAACTCAAGAAACCTAAGAGTGTGTTTGCCCTAATTAATTTGGGCATTGCTTGTTTTCAGTGGCAAAGTGAGCAAGGGAGCCTTGTCTGGGCATTCTCCTGGCCACTTATGCATTTAAATCAAACACATTCAAAAGGTGACAGGAAAAATGCTTGCAAAAAGTCAAACCACTGTTATCACTTGGGGTAGCAATCCAATGCATCTTTCTTCTGCCCACCTTGCCACAAGAGTTTATACCCTGCCATATGAAAATCAATCGTCATTCTGCTCCAATAGGAAAAGTCTAACCCAAACTGCCAGGCCAAGTCCTCCCTGTACCAGAACACAAGCAACCCAAGACCATTTTTACCCTGTTTGGGGCTCATCAGTTGGGTGTAGCTTGGTTCCAAGGGTGCAGAGAGCTTGGGTCCCATGCCTGGGTGTTCCCTTTCCAAGTAGGATATCTATTGAGTGCCATATATTTTACTATTGACCCCAGACAGATTTCCATGTCATGGACACACTTTGGCTCACAAATAGCAGTGTCAGGTCACACAATCAGGTCTTAATCCCAAAAATAAACCTTCAGTGTATTTAGGGATCAAAAACTTGTGTTGTCTAAGAGCATGATAGTGATTTGGGCCAAAGTGGTTTGGATGCATGAAAAGTGCCATACTATGTATATAAATGAGCATGTGCTGCACATCACCATGAACAATAGTCAGTAAACTAGTTTGTAGATTATGTAATCTAAAGGGACCATGTATGTGAATTAGATTACATAAACTTGAGATACACCCTCTGAGAGATTCCTCCTTTTTCCCACAGTCTACATTAGATATATCTCTATGTATTTTCTTCTAACTTTGTAGTGTAGTGAGTTCCGAGGAACCTATTCTACTTATGTAGCAGAGCATGATATCACAAGGATATCACTTTCTAATTACAACCCTGTTCCGTCAGCTTTAACAGAACCTTGTATGTCATTGGTTCTAAACCTCCTGATTTCCAGGATATCCGTACAGCTTATGTTATACACCCATATGCCAAGCATTGGCATATTGGTAGTTGGAATGCATCTCTGATTGGAAGATATGTTCAGGTCACCCATTGACCAAAGGCACCTAAGAAGTAAAATCAGATGCATTTGCAATTTTAGTGAGCAGTCAATCACCTCAAAAAACACATGGTGTGTACTGGACTATAGTATTTATTCTACTCTATACATTATTTTAACAGTATAGATCATTTGTCACCAGTGTAGGCAAGGAGGAATCTGCATTGCTTTGTTGGAACACCATAATTTACACAAATGCATTACCTTTGCAATTAGATAATAAAACCCTCTCTCTCTTCTGATAACTGCTAGGTTATAGCTTATATCTGTCAAGCTAGATGAGAAAATTCCAGCTCAGGTAGTCCAAGACTACTGACTTCTGATGAGCACTCCGCTTGACAGCAAGAGTTTGAAAACAATTCAGAAACTGACCACAATCTTGGTTAGGGCAATACAGTTCATGACTGACAGGACAAGGCCTAATTCCTTCTGATTTCACAAGAATAGTAGGTCAGCCTTTGAGGACAGTCGCTGTTGTAGCATCGAAGAGCCAGGTGTTGCTGGAACTCAGCATTTTTCAGTCGACATGGATTCATTCCTGCTGATGCTGTCTGGGCTGGGCTCACGCAAGGATCAGTCATCACTGGAGATTCGAGTTGGTGGGAGTCACAGACGGTCCTTATTCAGTGTGAAGTGCTAACTTTGCAGCTGCTAGGAGCAAACAATTTCTGGGTTCTGGATCTTTAGTTCATGAGGGGTACACTCTGATTTCAGCCCAGGTACCAGGACCTGGGGATACTGCTTGGGTATCAGTACTTACTACAGTAGAGGCCAGAAGTTGGGCTTAGGCAGGTCCCATTGGTGCTGGTCAGCTAGGTAGTTGCAGAGAGGCTTCTCAAAGCTTTCTATGAAAATGTAACTCAAACAGGAGATCAACCAACTGACCTTCCAAGTCACTACTGGGGAGTCGGGTTCAAGGCCAGCAGACAGTCTTTCTTCTGTATCTTCCACGGATCTAGAAGTGTTTTGATGAGAGGTTTTAATGATGCCAATTTTATACCCAGTGCCAGCCTGTGGGTCAGAGATGCCCCTTTTCTTTAACCTTTCCCTTTTTTGAGCTTTGGCTCAAAAATTTCTAGAGTAACAAAAGTCTGGCAGGCTGCATTTGTCATTGGTAGAGCAGGCAGTCCTGTGTAGTCAGGAAGGGTGTGAGAAAACCCTGAGGCTAGCCTTTGAAGCTCAGGAAGGGTTTAGTACAACTCCTCAGATCATCCTGCTCAGAAAAGCAACACCTTGCTGTGCACCCAAGGCCATTTTGTCCTCATGTCTAGAAGGAGTCCACAAAACAACACAGAAGAGCTGTTCATAGCCATGTGACCCTGGACACTGGCAAAAAGGCACATTTTCTTTAGACAGAAAAATGGTAGCTTTCTAATAGTTGCTTTTTCATACTGTAACTGACCTTACCATTAATAAGGATTTTAAATTATAACAAAATGACAATTTAGAACTGCACTATAAGCTGCACTGGCAGTCCTGAGAGATATTTTACAGTGTTACTTTAGTTTGTTGAACAATGAGTGCTGAAGCACTTGCAGTATTTAATTTGCAGGCCTTGGATACATGTTCCACTATTTACTAGGGACTTTTAAGTAAATTAAATGAGCTAGTTGAGTTTATGCAAAGTTTGCCATGTTTAAGATTTTGGGTGCTGAGGATGTGCTGGAGCAATTGCTGAGGACAGCTGTAGCATATCCTAATACCTCGCTCCCCATGTGGACATCCAATCACATGCCCCCTCCGAGGTTGGCAGCTGAAGGGCTTCCACTGCTACTACCACCAGCCCCTTCCTGCTGCAATGATGACATTATTACATTCACAGGGATGATGGAATTCCTATCGCCCAGGACATCTTGTTTGGGGTCAAGGGCAACAAGTTTTTATGTTTACTTTGTCCTTGGGACAAGTAGGCCCAACCCTCTGCAGCACAAATCCTTTGGCTGCCTGTTTACAGAGAGTGGAACTCTCTGCAGTTGAGGTAATGTGTTTCCAAAAGATAATGCTGTTCGAACTTGTATTTATGGTTCATTATTTGAAAGCCTTGATTATTAGGGTGAGTGCTGTAAATAAATGTTTTAAGGTCACACTTCACTACTGACGTTGGTTCCAGTACAAAAAGAAAACAGCTGTGTATACACATGTTTGAAAACTTTAGGCTATGAGGCTAAGTATAATGCTCCCAGAATGCTCTCTGATTAGATGCAAATGAAGTGTCATTTAGTAAAATGTGTTGATGCATGCTAGTATTTCCCAAAAATATTTCTAATGGAAAATCAGTGTAACCATTTTCAACACAAATATGGGAAGCATGAAAATAAACAAACACTGACAAAGCCATCTGATCTGACATATTTTAATAAGTCTTTTAGTTTCATCAATGCGTGTCTTGTTTTGACATGGCTTTTGTAACACTTTATTGTTGTGGGAGCTACCAGGCCCTCAACATTGTAACAAACACTGCCTAAAAGCACACGTTGCCACCAGTGGCATAACAAAGGCCCCGCAGCCGCCCTCCAGGGGGTCCCTTTAGCACAGCACCTGCCCTGAGTGAGTCTGGAGAGGGGGCTCCTCCATGTTCTTTGCAAAGGGGCACCCTCCAGTTTCGTTACGTCACTGATTGCCACTGTAGTTCCTGACACTGAACAAAACTACTTTGTGTGCCAATATGCTCCTTGTGGAAGAGCAGAATGCAATCACTCACAGTAAAGCCAGCCAAAAGAGAGAGAAATAGAAGTTTTTATTAAACAAAATGTCTTTGTTAACACCAGACATAATTAGGGACCAAGAACCACATGTAGGTAACTTTTTGCATGTCACAAACAGCGACTTTCGCTGTTTGCGACGTGCAAAAAGCACATTGCGATGCACAAACCCAGTTTTGCGATTCAGGAACCTGGTTACCGAATCGCTAAACGGGTTTGCGAGTCGCAATTAGGAAGGGGTGTTCCCTTCCTAATTGCGACTCGCAGTGCAATGTAGGATTGTTTTGTGACCGCGAACGCGGGCGCAAACCAATCGCAGTTTGCACCCATTTCAAATGGGTGCTAACACTTTCGCAAAAGGGAAGGGGTCCCCATGGGACCCCTTCCCCATTGTGAATGTCACTGTAAACATTTTTTCAGAGCAGGCAGTGGTCCTGCGGACCACTGCCTGCTCTGAAAAAATGAAACAAAAACGTTTAATTTTTCGTTTTTGTAATGCATCTCGTTTTCCTTTAAGGAAGCAGTCACAGACATGGTGGTCTGCTGTCTCCAGCAGGCCACCATCCCTGTGAGGACCGCTATTCGCAAGGGGGTCGCAAATTGCGACCCACCTCATGATTATTCAAATCTGAACCTACCTACATGTGGCCCCAAATTCTTAAAGAAAGTCACAAAAGTGCACCCATGGTATATGTCGTACCCCTATAAAATATTTGGGAACTGTATTTTAGCATGGGTAAATACGCATGTGTAGATTTGCTCATGTGAAAATCTATTGAGCATCTGCAAGTTCATTTTCCCTCCAGCCACTTTCTTCCCAACCCTGGAAGAAGTTCTAATTCTGCCATTGTCAGGAGTAAATGTCCAACCTTTCTTATTATGGGAAAATATTAGAGAGAAGCTGGTGAAAATCTTTAAAACATGCAGGTTAGTAGGTTTGCAGACTCAAAGGCATTCCAGCCCTGGAACTATTGCTTACTGCTTCCTCCAGCCCCAGTATGCAGATCTGCAGAAAGGTGGCAAAATAAGGAAATTGCTACAGTAGGGATTGAAACTGCAAGTATTCAAGCCCTATTATGGTAGTAGCCCTGGCATAATCAGAGAGGCTATTATCAGAGCTCTTACATAATGAGATTGCTGCTTAATTTGTCACCACACTACATGGCACCAAAGGGACAAGTAGATCTTTTTACAGGACAAGTAGATTTGAGAAGCAACCTGTCCCCTGGACAAGTAGATATTTTAATAAATTCCACACCCCTGCATTCAAGACACACCAACATTATCAAAAGCTGCTGGGGACATGCTGAAAGCCATTTGTTTCCAGAGGGTAATGCCTGTGCTGGGGGTGGATTGGGGTAGAAGAGGAACAGCCGGGGAAAGGAAAGATTTTTCCCTTCAAACAAAAAAAATATTTTGACCATAGTTTTGGTATTTTTGAAGAGAGAAGCTATTTTTCCCAATTTTTAATGTTTATTATTTATTTTCCCTGGCAGAAATAGCAGTTTAAACCTTCGCCACCTGCTGCCATGGCAGACCTGCAACGTGTGAAAGTGCCATTTCATTCGGTGACACGAGTGCTGCAGGCATACCGGCAGCATTTAATTTACATGCCCTTGGAACCTGTAGTACCATATACTAGGGACTTACAAGTAAATTATATGCACCAATCAGGTGTAAGCCAATCTTGAAGTGTTTTAGGGAATGAGCAGAAGCACTTTAGCACTGGTTAGCATTGGTAAAGTCCCAAGAGACCAAAAACCATTAAAAAAAAATGTGTTGTAGCAGGAGGGGTGGAGGTAAAATGTTTGTGGGTGGCTTGGCAGAGAGGGCCAAGTCCAGCAGCCAGTTCTTCATTTCCCTACAGCTACCAATGTACCTTTCCTTAATTGATGGGCACTTTGATTTCTTGGGGAAGACAATTAGTTACTAGAATCTTTGCCAGCATCACAGATGCAAACTCCCTGAACACCATCTGATACAACATGATACCTAGTTACTGACTGTCAAGTGTATAATAGACATCTGAAGACCCTACCTCAGCTTCTGTTGGGATTTCTATCTTGGATAGTTGATTATCATCTGTGCTAGGCGATGACCCCATCCTAACATGTAGCATGCTGTGCACCAGGTAATTTTCCCCATCATGACTGCATTCACTCTCAAGGACTAAATATTTTTTATAGATTGCGGCTCTCATTAATGAGTTGATTATTCTCCAAACTGTTTTCCTACAGTTCTCCCAGTCAGCAACTATAACTCATCAGGCATACTCATTTCCTGCAGTGGCTTGAAAAAACCCTGGCTTCATGTACAGCTTTGGGTAGGGAACTCTCCACAATTAGCTTCACATGCTCCATCATTTGCACTTCTTCAAGCTCTTAAGTGGTGGCAGGTCGGAGACTGAGCTATTGATTTTCCACTGGTTTGCCAGCTAACCCCAGGATAGCTGCACTAATTGTTGATGTTCTGTGATGAACATGAGATTGCTGAGCAAGTATCAGTAAAGTGACAATAATCCAACAATGTGGTTTATCTACCTGGTGGTGTCAATGCTTTATTGGAATCAAGTCTCAACTAGCAGTTGCACTTGATAAACATCACACATGAATTTAGTTCATATGGACTCCTGCGTATCATCAGCTCAGTGTTGTTCATAGGTTAAAGTATACAATTTATGAGGCCAAGGCAGACGGTTGCATCTTTCATCATTCATGTCTGAACACATTTAGATAGTACTGAGTGAGTAGATACCAGAAGGTGGTTTTGTTTGCCACTTAGCTGCCAATAGACCTACCTGCCACATGACCTGCTAGAGTAGCAGCATTTCTTTGTACGTCCAATCAGAGCTTCACCCGTTATTTGGGATGCTACATGAGGGAACTCCACAGTCACAGGAAGCTGCTCTGTTTCCTGTTGATCTGATGATGCTCCTTTCTGCCCTCATGACCTTATGAAGAGTTAGCAGTGGGCACTCACCATTGATGCTGCCAAAGCTGCATACATAATTTGGGGCACTGGGGGTCAGGGGAGCTTTACGTCACATGTAGTTACTTTGTTTATTGCCTGCCTACCAATTCTGCTCTCCACCCCTGTGACCTATTAAAGATGGGTCACTCATCACAATTGTGGCTGGTGCTATAAATGTCAAAGGAGTGATCATTTAGGGGACTCCTAGTCACATTAGGCCCCATTGTTCCCTATTTGCTTGCTGAATTCCTCCATATGACTTTTTGGGTCTGTTGTGTCTTTAGTAGAATACATTTTATATTTATGTTCTTGTATGCACATGCTCATCAATCAAACAATCAATCAATCAGTATTTGTGAAGCGCAGCTACTCACCAATGAGGGTCTCAAGGCGCTCATGGCAGAGGGCCAAAATTGACAATAGAAGGCTTCTTCTTGATCTTGATCTATGTACCACTGTCACACACCATTGCTGTGGGGACTTAAAGGTGACTATCATCTAACATCTCTGTTAGGACCTGAACATCATTATTTACCCATTTCTGTGAGCACTTGAACAGCACTACCACACAACATATTTGTTAAGACTTGAACTCAACTACCACACACCATTTCTATGAAGACTTGAATATGACAATAACATACCATGGCTGTCAGGACTTGAACTTCACTAACTATACCAGCGCTTTAGAGATGTGAACTTTACTACCATATAACATCTCTGTTGGAACTGAAGCACCACTGTCACAAACAATTTGTATGAGGACTTGAACCTCATTTGTACACCCCAGGTCTGCAGGGAATTGAACTCTACAACCGCAAGTCAGGTCTGTGAGGACGTGAACAGCACTATCACACACCAGTACTGTGGGGACTTAAATATGACAATAACAAACCATTGCTGTGAGGAATTGAATTTCACTAGCATATACCATCTTTGTAGAGAAGTGAACTTTACTACCACATACAATCTCTGAAGGGACTTGCACATCACCATCACACAGCATCATTATGAGGCCTTGAACTTTACTAACATGCATAATCTTTGTGGGGACTTGAATTTACTAACACACACAGCTGCTCCATGGGGACTTGAACAACACTATCACAAACCTGCACTGTGGGGAACTGCACTACCACACATCATCCATGGGAGGACTTTAGCAACACTACCACATACCATCTCTTTGGTGACTCAGGGCCTGATTAGGAGTGTGGGGGTCCGTAGACCACCACTCTCGCGGTGGCTGTTGGCCTGCCATGGTTGTGGAGGTCTGAACATCCCATTATGAGGTTGACACGCAGCCCCGCCAACCTACCGCCATCTCTGCTGAAGTCAGCGCCGCCCTGCTGATTACGACCGGGTTCTCCGCCAGCCTTTTCATTGTGTTTAAACAGCTGGTGGAGAACAGGTGCAGGGGGCAACAAGGGGGCCCCTGCACTGTCCTTGCACTTGGCATGGGCAGTGCAGGAGTCCCCCTGTCAGCACCCTTACAATGGTCAATGTCTGCTGTGCAGATAGCACAAATTGCAAGGGTGCTGGTGCACCCTGCAGGAGGCAGAATTTGCACCAGCTCAATTACAAGTCGGCGGCAGTACTGATGCCACTTTCCTGCTGGACTGACGGGTGGAAGCCTCCTCATCAGGAGTTCTCATACTCGTAGTCAGGTTCTCAATCACAACTATAACAGAACAATGACGATTATCATACACTCTCTCTGTAAGGAATTGAACATGACTATTTCACGTGGTCTTACGGTGCCTTGAAAACTACTATAACACACCATCTTTTTTGGGACTTGAAAAGGTCCACGTGAAATTTAAATTTTCCGGCTTTGTTCTTCTAATTTAGGGAATTTTGCTTTATGCGTATTAAATAAAGTTCTCAAAATATAACATTGTTCCACATCACACAATTGTTCGTCATGTCAGGCAAAAAGCGAGCACTCAGAAAAGTGAGAACAACTTCTTTTTTTGTGCTATTTTTTACTGCACGATCCATCTTTGCATGAAAAATCGATGCAAGGACACCTTTTCACTTAAAACACTAACACACAACATCTCTGTGGGGACTTGAACCAAACTATTACAGACCATATCTGTGGAACCTTGAACTTTACTACCACACAACATTCCATTAGGGATTTGAACACCACTACTACATGCAATCATTGTGAGGACTTGAACAACATTACTGTATAGGATCTCTGTGGGGACATCAGCAACACTAAAACACACCATATTTGTGGGGCTTTGAACAGCACTAACGCACACCATCTTTGTGGGGACTTGAAAATGACCACGATGCACCATATCTGCAAGGACGTCAACATCACAATTACACACTATCTCTGTGTGTATTTATCATGGCAATCACACAGAAGCTCTGTTGGGACCTGAACAGTACTACTACTCACCATCTCTGTGAGGACTTGAGGTGCTAGACATCTACTATCTACTAATACATCACTTTAATTATAAATGCATAGTAAAACAAATTCTTAATTGACAGTATTTATTAATTTTTTTTAATTTAACCTTGAGAAATCCAAAATGTAGTTAATATTGTTTTAGCATTTTATATTTCTTCGTACTTAATATATGCAAATGATACACATACATGTTTATAATGAAAAATGTTTGTAATATTGTTTTTAGTTTATTAAACCTTTTAAATTTCCCCCATTCTTTACGCTAGAGAGACTCTGCAATGGGACTGGAGACTTTGTTCACATTCCTTGTCCTGGCATTCCTCACAGGAGTCAGCAGCCATGATAGGTTTGGGTAACCAGAGTCACCTGCAATGGAGACTTTGCCATGGTAAATTATCGGGAAAAGTAAAAATGTTTTTTCAACTGAGAACATTTGTAAAAATGTTTTTCCGTTAAATAAAATGTAAATTCATGTAAATTATTTAAACCTTGAACCTAACAAAAAATACATTCGCCCTTTTAACTAAATGATGTATTAAAAATTAAATTATTTAAAATATATTATTTTTCAGGATATCCGTTCACCATATTATGACACACACACACCAATCTGACAGAATTTAGCCACAGCCAAAAATCCGCCAGACCAAAGGTCAGTGATAAACTGACGGTATCAAAACCCACATAGTTACGCCAACAAAACAATGCCCACCACATTATGACCCAGGAATCACCACGGCGGACATTCAACAGCGGTAAACCATTGGCGGGTCATACAGCCGCGCTCACAATGGACATCCACAGACAAAACAAGACCACATTGGATAATTCAAACAACACACACCTGACAACCATACACACACCACACCCACACAGCCACACCACTATAAAACACACACCAACATTACCCACAACCCTTTACAAATACAATTCATTGGCACAAGACTGACACCAAGACCACTGACACAACTACATACACACACACCACATACACACATACATCCCTCATGCCCCCCACTTCACACACCCCAACACATTACCCAACACACCCTCACCAACACACATCAAATAATACCCATGGCACCACAAAGGCACCCCCGTTTCACTGAGGAGGAGTTAAGGGTCGTGGTGGAGGAAATCGTCAGCTGTTTGGAGCACAGGTTCAGCAGATACCAATAGCCAGGAAGATGGAGCTATGGCGTAGAATCGTGGAAAGGGTCAATGCCGTGGGACAGCACCCCAGAACAAAGGACGACATCAGGAAGAGGTGGAACGACCTATAGGGGAAGGTATGTTCCATAGCAGCAAGACACCAGCTTGCTATCCAGAGGACTGGCGGTGGACTCCCACCTCCTCCCCCACAACTCACAGCATGGGAGGAGCAAGTCTTGGCAATACTGCATCCTGAGGGCCTGGCCGGAGTCGGAGGAGGACTGGACACTGGTAAGCCAATTTTCAACAATTATCACCCCCCATACCTGCATGCCATTACATACCCTCACCCTCACCCTCAGTCCCATGACTCCACTACATCCCACACACCCCACCATCACATCTTATTAATGCCAATGCCAAGCCCTGCATGCTGTACCAATGCATGGACACCCCTCACAGCCCTGCACGGACACTCATCACTAAAACATGCACAGCATAGAGATCTAACAATCCCACCATACACAAACATACACAAGTAAAAGCTGGCAGGGCAACACCAACCATGGAGGGGAAGCCAGGGATGTACAATATGTCATACACATTAACCATAACACATCATTTACATCCCCACAGGTACCCCTGCCAATGTCACTATCCAGTCCCCCAACTGAAGAGGCCCTCAGTGATGACAGTAACTCTGGACTTCAGGATCTGTATGATCTACCTGGCCCATCAGGGACCACTGGAAAGCCGGTTACCCAAGCCCATTCACAGACCACCACAGAGCCCCCCCCCATCAGGAAACAACACCACAGCACCCACCCAGCGTACCAACACCTCTATCCCCAGGACACGTCAATCAGCAGTGTGCCCGCCTGCACAGGGACCCCAGGCTACACCTAGCACCCAAGACAATCAGGGACCTGGGGTCAGTGGCAGTTGGCACACGGTTCAGGGGACAGAGGCACAGGCCAACAGGGACACTGGGAGGACTGCTGTGCACCAGGGGGAGGACAACCCCAAGGAACCGAGTCTCCAGAAGGCACTCTTTGAGATCCTGGGAGCCTATCAACATTCCCAGGACATGCTGGGCCAGATCCTAGACAACGTGCAGGAGAACAGGCAGCTGCAGGAGGGACAATAATAGGGTATCAGGTAGGACTTGCCAGCCATCAACAACACCCTGATCTCCATAGCAGGGGTGCTGTCAGACATGGTCAACATTATGAGGGATGCAGTCTCACACCAGCGGGCCCCGCCACTAGTCAGTCATCTGAACAGCCTTTTATTTCCGCTGCTGCTTGTGGCCAGGAGGCCCCACCACAGGACTCACAGGCCAATAGCACCCCTCCCCCTACAGAAGGTGAACCATCACACAAACATTCCCTGTGTTCCAGACAGAAACCAGAGACACTTGCCAAGACCCCCGCCAGGAAATGAGATTCTCCTGATTGTCCACCTTGTGTCCCGCTCAGTCCCCCTGTCCACCTTGAACTGCCATTGCTCCTCTTCCTACATCCCCATGGACAATGCACCTGTGCTACAAACAGACTGGAACAATACCCTGGAATTTCCTCCATCATCACCCCTTCCCATTGCACTTTCCCCTCTATATATTAGCGCTTGAATAAACACCATTAAATAAAAATCGATTTTGAGTATGTCATGTATTTCAAATATGTATTGAGTGAAACAGGTACAACCACTGCAATTGAACTGCACATAAAATGAACATAGAATTAATGACCTTTAGCTGGCTGTTGTGTTCACACCAAGAGTATTTGTCAAATCACCAACATCTGCAAAATGAATAGCCAGAGGTAACAGTAAGTGGGCATAGAAGTGGGAAATACCATCATGCCAGTGCCACACAGAATAAAACCAAAGTAATTGAATTGTAAAGTCACCACCTTTGTGTCATTGGAAGTACTGACAGTTTACAGATGTTCTGTTGTCCTCATGCTCATCCTCTGCCTCCTCATCCTCACTGTCCACAGGGTCCATTGCTGCCACAGGGGCATTTCCAGTCTCCTCCTCCTGCAAACAAGGGACATGGAATCTGAGGGTCAGGTTGTGCAACATGCAGCATGTCACTACTATCTGGCAGACCTTCTTGGATGAGTAGCACAGGGATCCATCTGTTAGATGGAGGCACCGGAACCTGGCCTTCAGGAGGCCAAAGGTTCTCTCAATTATCCTTCTGGTTCACCCATGTGCCTCAATATAACATTCTTCTGCCCTTGACCTGGCATTCCTCACAGGGGTCAGCAGCCATGATAGGTTTGGGTAACCAGAGTCACCTGCAAATATTGAGGGACAACATTTAGCCACACACTATCCTATATGGCCGTACAGAAACATATACTGGGTGGGAACCAGGGCTCACCTATTAGCCACACCCTGTGCCTCTGTAGTTGGGACATCACAGTTGGGATGCTGCTATTCCTCAGGACAAAGGCATCATGCACCAACCCAGGATACTTAGCATTGACGTCTGCACACCATCTTCACATTCATAGAATGGAAACTCTTAAGATTCCTGAACACCTGTTCATTCTGGCAGGGGGGTGACAAATGCAATATGTGATCCGTCAATCTCCCCTATTATATTGGGGATATGTCCCATTGCATAAAACTCGGCCTTCACAGTGGACAATTCCTCAACCTGGGGGAATGCAATGTAGCTGCACATGTGTTTTATCAGGGCAGACAAGACTCTTGTCAGCACTATTGAGAACATTGGCTGTGACATTCCTGCTGCCAAGCCCACTGTCACTTGGAAAGAACCAGTTGCCAGGAAATGGAGAATTGATAGCATTTGCACAAGAGGGGGGATCCCAGTGGGATGACGGATAGCAGATATCAGATATCAGGTCAGGCTCCAATTGGGCACACAGCTCTGTGATTGTGGCCCTGTCCAGTCTATAGGTGAGTATTATGTGCCTGTCCTCCAGTGTCGCCAAGTCCACAAGGGGTCTGTACATGGGGGTATGTCTCCATCTCCTATTCACCAGCAGTGGTAGGAATCTAAGGGATGAACGAGTGAGGAGGCTGTCACAAGCTGAACAATGGAGCTACAACAGTAATCTGCAATCTGTAAACATGTTATGGGTCAGTGTGATTTTTCCAGTATGTACCTATTTCTCCTGTGACGCAGCATTATTTCATAGGCCTGTCCCCCCCTGAAATGGCATCCACCTGTCCTGTGTGGAGGGACAGGTGGAAGTGAGGTAATGCCGCCAACGTTGTGTACCATGGTGGTAGGAGGTCGTGAACCGCCGTGCAATTCCTCATTGGTTAATATTGGGCCCTATGGGGTACAGTGGCCAATGGTGATCAACGCCGGTGGTGACGGTATGCACCGCCGTGGACGTGACCGCCATTTTCTATCAGATTCCTCACTTGTTTCCTGACCTTCCATAGGAGAGGACCTACATGGCATGTGCTGCTGTGACCCGTGTCTGGAACCTACCATGGCTTGTGTGACCAGGGAAAGGGCCCAGCCTTCACTTCTGAGGAGTTAGAGAGACTGGTGGATGGGGATCCACCCCAATATGGACTGCTGTATGGGCCTCCAGACCAACAGGTGAGTACACTGTGGGCCCGATGCATGTGGCATAACTGTATGGAGGTGTGTGTGTGAGTGCATCATGTAAGGGGAGGGATGTCCTCCTGACTGGGTACACATTGAGTGCTGGGCTATGTGTGTGCCAATAATGATGGAAATGGGTATGGTGGGCCATTTGTGTTACTGGCTGGACTGTTTGTTTAATGGAGTCCTCCTGTCTGGATTGCCTCTGGAGGTCAGTGCCCATCAAAAGAAGGGTATATGGCGTGCCATCGCCAAGGAGGTGCGGACCCTGTGGGTCTATGACAGGCAGAGCATCCACTGTCTCAAACGGTGGGAAGACCTGAGACACTGGGCACAGAAGACTGTGGAAGCCCAGCTGTGGATGGCCTCCCAACGAGGAAGGGGTGCCCGTCGAACCCTGACCCCACTGATGGCCCGCATACTGGTGGTGGCCTATCCAGACCTGGATGGGCACTTGAGGGCATCACAGTAGCCACAAGGGGGTGAGTACAGTGGCCATCATTGAAGAAATGGGTGGAGGGGAGGTATCTGGGTGGTGGGTGTGTATCAGTGGGTGTCCCTAGGCCAGGCAAGGCATAGCAGTGTAGGACCTCTGGTGGCTAAGGGTCTGATGGGGAAATACTGCCTACCTAGCTTGTAAGCATCCACTAATGGTCAGGGCTGCGTGGGTCCCAGGAGTGCTGCAGTTGGTGGTGTGTGCCCCTCCTCATGGTTTGGTGGCTAGCAATATCACTGGTAGTGCAATGCATAGTGCGTAAGCCTGTACCCTATGTGTGAGGACGCCAACGGCGGTGTTGTTGCATTCATTGACTCAGTGTATCCATTGTCTCTCGCCCCCCTTTCTTGTTTTGTCATCCTGTCCTTATGTGCATTAGCATCATCTGGCAGAAGAGCAGAAGCACTGGCGACAGAGGGAGCAGCATCCCACATGACCCAGTAGGGAGAGTCCACCGATGCTGAGGGTACCACTGGGACGGAGGGCGAGGGGAGCTCAGACTCTGATACCTCCTGTGATGGGAGCTCCCTGGTGGTGGTGGACACCTCTGTGATCACTCCAGCTACAGGTACAGCTGCCAGCCCCCGTACCAGCACTGCCCTCCCAGCAGCCCTTCAGCAAGTTGCTTGTGCCCGCTCACCCAGGAGGGTGGCCATCTCCTTCGCCCCAGGCACATCAGGCCCTGCCCCAGTGAGCCCTGAATGAGGAGGCTATTGACCTCCTGAGATCCATCTCTGTAAGGTAATCAACCATTGTGAATGCCATCCAAGGGATGGCAGCCCAGATTCAACAATCTAATGCATTCCTGGAGGGGATTCACAGTGGATGGCGGCCCAACAGAGATCGATCAAGGCTCTGGCCTCCTCTCTGATGGCAGACATTGTCCCTCTTTCAACTGTCCCCCTCCAACTTCCACTTCCCAGTTCTATTTTCCTCAACCCCAACCCATCCCAAGCACACAGTCAGACGATCATGCACACAAGAGTGTCACAGGCAAACACAAGCACTAGACTTCATCCCACAGGCACTCACACAAACCTCATTCAGTTTCAGACACAACAACATCCACTATTTCCACAGTCTCTCCCTCCTCCTCCTCCTCCACCTCCCACCCAGTTACGTCCACATTCACACCTGCATGCACTACATCATCATCCACTACCTGCATCATCACCACACCAAGCAGAACACACACCTCACTGGCAGACACCTCTACAACATCCATGAACATTTCCCCTGTGTCCTCTCCCATCGTGTCTGTCCCCCCTCCTAAAGTACACAAATGCAAGCACTCAGACACCCAACAGCCATCCACCTCACAACAGCATAAAACCCATGCACCTGCACTCAAATCTTGCAGACACCTCCAACAACCACTCCCTCATCCTCCACTCGCATGTGTTCTCCACCTTTCCACCCCAATGTCCCTAAAACGCTTTTCTTTTCCACCACTGACCTCTTCCCTACACCCATCCTGCACGTATGGCCAGGGTATCAGGAACCCAGCCAAGCACCTCAACCAAACAGTCCACGGGCCCAGGTCCATCAGCACCTACTCGTGGTGGAAAGGATTCCAGGCCACAAACACTGAAGGGGAAGGAGCTTGCACCAGCCAGCAAGAAGGGGAAGGAACCTGCACCAGCCAGCAAGAAGGGGAAGGAGCCTGCACCACCCAGCAAGAAGGGGAAGGAGCCTGCACCAGCCAGCAAGAAGGGGTATGGAGCCTGCACCAGCCGCAGGAAGGGAAAGGAGCCTGCACCAGCCAGGAAAAAGGGGAAGGAGCCTTCACCAGCAGCTGTCACAGAGCCCCCAATGCCAGCTTTGGTTGTGCAGCCATCAGTGAGTGCAGATGCTGAGCAGGAGCTTCTCACTACCACCATCACCACAGTACAGCCATCGGAGGGTGCAGAGGCTGAGCAGGAGCCTCCCACTACCACCACCAACACAGTACAGACATCGGAGGGTGCAGAGGCTGATCAAGAGCCTCGCACTACCACCACCACAGTGCTGCCGTCACCGCTGGCAGACCCATCTGATCCAGCCTCTATGGACTGCTGTGCGGCCTGCCCCCACCAGAAAAAGAGGGGAAGTCACCCACCTGAGAAACTGTGGCCTTGCACTCCCCAGGACAGAGCAACGGGCAAGTTGCCCCCTCCAGACCCAGTGGGAAAGTCACCCACTTGAGAGACTGTGGCCTTGCACTCCCCAGGATAGAGCAATGGGCAAGTTGCCCCCTCCAGAACCAGTGGGGAAGTCACCCACCTGAGAGACTGTGGCCTTGCACTCCCCAGGACAGAGCAATGGGCAAGTTGCCCCCTCCAGAACCAGTGGGTTAGTCACCCACTTGAGAGACTGTGGCCTTGCACTCCCTAGGACCAAGCACAGGGCATGTTGCCCTCTCCAGAACCAGTGGGATATTCACACACTTGAGGGACTGTGGCCTTGCACTCCCCAGGACCAAGCACAGGGCATGTTGCCCCCTCCAGAACCAGTGGTCTTGTTTCCGCATCCAGCTGAGGTTCCCCCCTCCCCTTAGGTGCCTGCCTATTTGCCAACTGATACACCTACAGTGTTCTCTCCATATTGGTGCAGGGAACATGTGGGGCCTTGGACTTTGCCCTGTGGCCATGTAGCCCCTGTGAACTGAGGACTGGGCAGTGTAATTTTTTTGTACATATGTAAATATCTGTTGCATTGCATAATCGAATTATTACAGTCACTTTAGTCAATTCCTGTTGTCCTTGCGTTATTCAGCCGATTTACGGGGATACATTGTTTTTCTTGTGCAGCTGGTTGTGTGTATGGTGTGTGTGTATGGGATGTGTGTTGTGCGTGTGCTTGTCACTGTCGTTTTCCTCCCCTCTCCCTTGTGTGCTAGGTGGCTGTACTCACAGTCGTCATCTTCGCCGGCGTTGGTGTTTGTGGTGGAGCACAACATAGAAGATCATCAGGAAGACCTGTAGTTCTGGTTCCATGGCGGCGTGGTTCTTCCGTGTGTCTCCAATGGTAAGTCCTTTCACTTCTGAGCTCTGTTTCCACCAGGCTTTTTATGACATTGGTACCGCCCCGGAAAAGGTGGCCATTTGGCATGTCATAATATTGTGGGTGGAACTTTGTCTTCCGCCTGGCTGTAGGCGGCTACCGCCGTTGTGCCTGTTGTTTCCATCCTGGCAGTCGGTGTGGTACATTGGCTGTCTTTCGGAGATATCACCACCATGGTCATAATTTGGCGGTAGTTACCACCAGCCTGTTGGCGGTATTAACGCTACTTTATCACCAACCACCAGGGTCGTAATGAGGGCCTATTTCTTTTAGCACCATTATTCACCATTTATCTGGGGTTCTGAACATAGTATTACGACATGCCATCTGTATGGAGATTCAATTGCTCTTTCAAACACTATGGAGGTTTTATCTGGCTATCAGTGCTCAATATGTCAATGGAGATTTGAAAACTGTTTCATCTCTATAGATACTTTGAAACCATTATGACAAACCATCCTTGGATCAATTCAAACATCTCTATTACACACCACGTCTATAGAGGCCTTCAAAATTACTATTATCACCCACTATTTCTACGGTGTCCTGACCATCACTAGAATCACACATCTCCTCTAGGGGCAGTTCATCCTTGCTGTCACCACAAACTATCTTACTGTAGATATTAACATCACTGTAAAATAAACATTTGCTCATAAATGCATTCAACCACAGATGATATTAATAGAGTAAGTCCTCACAAGGATGACAACACACATTCAGGTCCCCACATGGATGGTTTTGTACACACAATTGTGAGAAAGTGGATAAGTAAGTGGGATGGATGGCAGTCCACCACAAAAATAACGTCACTATCTTTGTTAGACCCGGTAAAGGTTTCGGTAATTGAAACCTGAACTCAAGCATTGGTAGCTATGACACAGAGCAGACAGGCTTAACTTAGGAAAATGTGTAAAGCAGTTACAACTACCAAAACAGTTGAAAAGTCAAAATCACAACAGCAAAATCCCACTCCAATTTATAACAATAGACAATGTTTTAATGACCAAAATGACACCAAAACAACAAAAATCCAATAAGGGGAACCATAGTTATGAATTTTAAAGTTTTAGAGAAAAATAGTACCAAAAAACATTCAGTGCAAAACGTGGACATCTGTTTTCACTTGACTGTCATCTAGGCACGAGTTGAGGATGATGGTGATGGAGCACAAATAGTTACAGATAACCAAATTTCTTCCTGGTAGAACTTCTACCTTCTGACTTAAAGCCCAATTTAGATCTTGGTGAAGAGCGTACTCTGTCAAAATGGTGATGGAGATCCCTTCCAACCAAGACAATGGTATGCCGTGACCATAGTTTGATGACGGCAGAGACTACTCTATCTCCAACATGGTCAGAATCCTGCAACAGAGTAAGGCCTGCCGGAAAATTAGCTATATGTCCGCCCCTCTTATTTAGATGTGCAGACATATAGTTGCTTTTCAATGCATGACAATGCCAGCACAAACCTGGCAGGAAGGGTCACTGAAAAGTGCTCAATGCCCCTTCCACCATGGGAGGAAATTATTATGGAGAGGGGGGCATTGTTTTGTTTTATTTTCAAAAAGAAAATCCCACCATTTGATTTTTGTTTATAACATTAAAAAAATAACTTTGCCGTACTGCTCTGTCATGTTTGATAGAGCTGTCCTGCAAAGCTTTAGCAGAAACCGCCTTGACGGGGGTTCCTGTTAGTGCTTGAAATGTCCGCTGGGCCAATGGGTATTTCAAGATCTAAAAGCCAACGTCTCTGACAAGGTGGTGGAGTCATTTTCTAAGTCACCTTGGTGGAGAATGGGCCAACTGCCAAATTTAAATCAGCCCCTTAGTCTCAGAAATGGAATTTGAAAGTACTCAGCTTGGCAAGGCAGCTGGCTATGGCTCATAGAGGATCCTTGACACCTGATACCCATTAGACATAGTTCTGGTGAAACAGTTGGCTTTTGGTGGGAAAGTTCAGAGGAGGAGAAATTCGAAATGTGTGCCCCAGGAAGGACTTACTTCTGGGGCCTATGTCTGGTGATTATCTCTGTCTTTCAGATTCCTCGTGCTGGGCAAGGCTCTGAGCTATAGTTGACCAGGGCTCGAGGGGGCAGGATACTTTCTCTGCAACATCCAGCTAGAATGGATTGCCTGCTGCCAGAAAACTCTGAGTATGAACAACCTGAAACTTTATCCAAGTGGCGGTTTGACCCAACATGTTTTTCTTGGTCTTTGGTCGGTTCTCCAGAAAAATGTTTTGGAAGTCACAATTTTTAGGCTAAGGCAGATGGTGTACACTCCAGCCAAGGAATCCAGGACCTCAAGAACAGGACCTGGGGATTAGGATTTACTCCACAGAAGCTACCAGCAGGGTACACAACAGGTCCAGTCGAATCTGGTCTGCTGTGCTCGATTCTTGCAAATTTAGGGCCAGATTTAACCAAAAATGACAGTGTGTGGCACTGTGCCAAATTTGGCAGCGCCACACACTGTAATTTGCAAAATGCAGGGATGCGCCATTTTTAAAAAGAATACGACACACCCCTGTGTATTCCCCTGCACCGGGCTGTATTTGCTGCAATGCGCCAATGCAGCAACCTTGCACCATTGTGCAAGGATGGCTGCATTGAGGAAGAGATGTTTTTTGTGCAAGAAGGAACACCTTCCTGCACAAAAACAATCTTAATGGCTATTTGCTGTTTCTATGTGTTCTAGGTCTAATTTAGAAGCAAGGTGTAAAGTGTCTATGCAGTGCACAAACGTAACACAAGAATGATCCCAAACCAATTTTAAAAATACAGTAAACTCTAATAAATTATTTGACACCAAAAGGACAAAATCCAATCAGTAGAGCAGAAGTTATGACGTTTTAAGGATTTAAGTGAAAAGGTACTAAAAAGCACCAAGTGCCAACTTGGGACATTTGGTTATGACGTTTTAAAGATGTAAGTGAAAAGGTACTAAAAAGCACCAAGTGCCAACTTGGGACATTTGGTCACACTGCACCGGGTCAAAGTCAAGATTTCAGGCCAACCGCAATGGAGCACAGATCAAATAAAGTCCCAGATTCATCCTGCTGAAGGTTTAATCCTGTTCTCATTGGAGAGGGCCACACGGAGCAAGGATAGCATTGTGGGAGGCTGTAAAAGTGGCATGAAGAGCAGGCCGGGCGTCACAGATGGGCAGGCTCGAATTTTATATTGGCGGTCCCACATGAGCAGTCAATGCTGAAGTGCGAAGAGATGAGCTGGCAGCAGTTTGCTCTGATTTTTGGTGCAAGCGATGCAGTCTGAGTAGGAATGGACCATTCACGAAGAGTCCCAAAGCTTAATTTCAGTGCCTGTGAGCCACACCAAGGGCCCAGGACCCTAAAAGTCACCACTTGGGGGTCAGGAACTCACTACAACAGGATCCAGGAACTGTTTGTGTCCAGGAACCATTTATGTTCCTGAGGCTCCCATCAGGAGGCCAGCTGACTAGCAAATGGAGTCACTCCGGTGTCTTGGGTTTAAGGTGAAGCTGCAGGTCCAGTTCTCTTCCCCAGGCAAGAGGGCAGCAGGTCACCACAGCAGGGAAGCATCTCCTACAGATTAGCAGTCCAGCAAAGCGACAGTCCTTTCAGCAGCACAGCAGTCCTTCCTGGCAGACTATCCAGAGAATCAGAAGAGTACTGAAGAGTAGGTCTGAATATCCTATTTTTAATACCCTGATGGCCATCTTCTGCAAAGTGGGAGAGGGTTCTGGAAAGGTTCTTTGAAGTGCATGGAATTGCCTGACTTCTGTGCCCTGGCTCCAAGCTGGCTAGAGTGACCATATAGGGTTCTTAGGCCCAGTGTGTGAAGGCAGAGCAAAGGCTATTGAGGTGTAAATAAGGCTGTGCTCAGCTTTCCCCATCCTGCTAGCAGATGGCCTATTGAGCACACTACTCCCTCTATTCTGATACTGTCTTGGAGGAATTCACAAAGTCTAACTGTCAACTGCACCTCCTCATGCGACCCAGGACGGGCTACAGGTACAAAGGGCAGTAAAATGCCAGATTTCTAAAAGTGACATTTTCAAAACTGCCATGAAAAATCTAACTTGAGCATTATCGAGGGTTCACCATTACAATTTCATAGGGACCAGACATGACATATATATCTGCTCCTATTACAGCTTATTAAATGTAATGAGGAATCCCCAGTGGTATCCTATGGGAGGGGTAGGTGTCACAGTAGTGAAAAACTATTTTAGGATTTTTTACCAACCAGGACATGTAGAACCTAACAATACATGTCCAACATTTATGTTAAACAGCACCCTACCCCATGGGCTACCTTGGGCTCACATTAGGGGTGACATATGAAACAAAAGGAGAGTTTAAGGCTTGGCAAGGAGATTTCAATGCCAAGTCAACATAGCAGTTTAAAACTACATTCAGTCTGCAGTGGCAAGCCTGGGACATGATTTGAAAAGCTACTTAATTGAGTGGCACAATGAGCGCTGCCGGCCCCTTAGTAGCATTTAATTTACAGGCCCTGGGTATTGGGTATACCACCCTAAAAGGGACCTATAAGTAAATTAAATATGCCAATTAGGTGTATGCCAATCAAACCATGGTCAGGGGAGTGAGCAGAAGAATTTTAGCACTGGTTAGGAGTGCTAAGATGTACAGAGTTCTAAGGCCAACAAAAATATTTTCAGTGAAAATTGGAGGTAAGTAGGCACAAAGTTTGGATGAAGACTACTCTGTGGCTGACAAGCCTAACACACACTCTCTCATTTATTATGTTTTGGTGAGAAGCTGTACAGCAGCACACTGAGCTGCTGTGCAACTGATCCATGGTGCTTATACAGAAGGACTAAAGGATAAGGTTAGGTAGAGAATAGGGTGTTGAGCAGGTATGTTTCAGTCCTTAATACAACCAGATTAAGTTTTCCTGCCTAAAAAAACTGGTAGGTGATTCAAGCATGGAGAGAGATCTTCTATCAGGGCTCACTTGAAAGGGCAGATAACAAGCAGTTTAAAAGATGTGGACATTGACCATCTGAATTGAGTTAAAGAGTGATGTCAAAACTGTTACTCAATGACCGTCAGGAGACAGGTTTTATTTGTTTCTATTATTATTAATAATATTTGGCCATTTCTCCTTCCCCTTTCAGATAACATCTGAGTCTTTTTGTGTATGCACACTTCAGTTCATGGCAAGGTATTCACTTTGGTGATTTCATACTGGGTCTGAAGCCAGTATGTGTATACTTTATGCATTCATTCACAACTATAGAAACAAAGGAGCAAATTTATCAGAGGCTTGCGCACACTGGAGCTTCACTTTTTTTTAATGTTCCATTGGTGCAAGCCTCTCAACCAAATCTATGAGGCCACACAAAGCCCCTTTGTGGGTCTTTGCATGGCCTCATAGATATGTAGTAAGACAAAGCAGTGCGAGTCACTATGTTGCTTTACTCTGCGCCAGGGAGATATTCCATTGCCGTTGCGGTGGGGTTTCCCACGTAACACTCATGGATTTTGACAAAGTCCCAGATTTACTTAATCATAAAACCTGAGGCAGTGACAAATCATTACGCCTCCCCGGAGCAAGTGCAACAAGGAGAAATATTTGTATTTCTTCTTGTTTTTTCCTCTTTCTGCATGTTCTGTATTCTGAAGCACACATAAAAAGAGAAAAACACCTTTCAGGATTGTTTTTGTGCAGGAAGGCTTCCTGCACAAAAACAATCCTGCATGCAACACTACGCCCTTGCACCATGATGAAAAGGTGCTTTTGTTGGTGCTGGGGAATCAATTGTGTGCAAGGGTGCAAGGACAGGAATGCACCGTATATTATAAATATGGTGCATTCCTGCCCTTTTACTTTGGCGTAATGCAGCTAAGCAAGAGACTTGTGGTGCTGCTCTACTCAAATTCCCCATGAATATGCAGGAGCGTCGCCCACTGAAAAAAATGCCCCAGAACTGAAAACGAAAATGGTAATAAACTTTCTTTTTTACCCTTTCATTTTTCAGCACCCCGTCCTGAACCGAGTGTCAGAACAGGGCGGGAAATTGCTGCTGAGTAGCAGCAGGGAGCTGTGCATATGTCCCTTTGGCCGTCTGTCTTGCGATAGCCAGCCTGACATGCCCACTTTAAACTTCTCTAACCCAGCTGTCTTGACACAGCTGTGTTAGAGAAAGCACAGGCCTCCAGCACTCTTGTGAGCACTGAGAGAGGCCATTCCCACCAATCCCGATGCTTCTTTCATGCTGGTTACCAACATGAAATAGCACCAGGATTGGCTAGCGCAGTTTCCTGGGTCTCGTTGCAAGTTGGAGCCAAAAGAGAAGGAGCGGCAACAAGAGGAGAGGAGGACGTCCTAACGTAAGTGCCTTTTTAGAAAATGATTATTGTACCCCTCTTTTCCCACTCCCCATTGTAAATATGAGCCGGCTGTTGTGTCGCAGGTCGGTGATGCAACCGGTCACTGGACACCACCAACAATAGAGGGGTGTGGCCCGAAGTGTTTCCCTCGGGCGTGCCTCTGTACAGTCGTTTGGCCACACCCGTGTTTAGGTGTGCTGTGGTTTGCCCCGAGTTCAGCGTCCTGAGTATAAATAAATGGGGCGTGGTCGGAATGAGCCAGTGAGGCTCGAACGGAGGAGTGAAGGACACTGAGGTGCCGTAATCGGACCTGCCTGGCTCACACCCGACCACGCCGGAAGAAAATCAACCTTTTGTCCGTGTAATATTCAAAGTGCCAAAGTATAAGTTAACACGAGCAGTGGCAATAACCGGCGAACATTACACCGGCCACCACTGTAAATATGGGCCCACGTCTCTCTCGTTGCCTATTGCAGTCTGCGTGACAACACTTTTAGCCACTTCACAATGAAGTTACTAAAAGGTAAGGAGGTTTTTAACTCATTGCTGTGATTTATGAAAACAGGAACACCTTTCTCCAGATCTTTAACGCTAGCTGATCAGCCTTTGAAAATAATTCACACGTTTGTAATGTTAAGCGTAGTTGGTAAATATTTTACTTTTGGTGTCAAAGTCACACAGCAATCGACATGCCCTTAGGGTATCGTACTGCACTTAATCTTTCGCTTGAAGCACTTAATTCGAATTGTTGTCATTCCTTTAAAAATATTTTCATAGAAAAGCATTTTACAGATACCTTTATTCTGAGGCGGAGAGAAAATGAAAAGGAAGGGGTTTTACAAGATTATGACAATGTTCATTTTTGTATTCAGTATTTCAGTAAACAACGCTATACATTATTTTTAAAACGAGATACATTTAAGGTGATTTCCACCAATACACCAGAACATTTACATATGTCTGTTTTTCGTAACATATATGTTGTGTGTAAAGATTAATGTCTTCATCAACGACTTTGGAATAGCTTAGATCGTCTTGTGGAATCTAGTACATTTTAAGCAAGAAAGCACATATCCACGATAAAATAGCATTTGAGCATAGGTAATGTAGCTCAACACTATAGGAAAGGCGTGTTACAGATTTCAGGTTTTCTGGCTTTTGTCCTCTAACACTATTTCTAAATTACAAAAATAAGTCTCAGTGTCCATGTTTGATCTATTGCCACTTTCCAGGCTAATGGCATTTTCTTTGTTTTTAGAGTGTTTTTTTCTTTCTTGTGAAACATCATGTGGGATCACTTTATCCTGTTTACGAAAATAGGATATTTTTCATGGTTAGGACACTTATAGTATTACATTGGAACTGTTTGTTTTCATTTTGTGTGCCAGATCCTGTAATTGTTCGCAGATGGGTTATAACTCTTAAATAGAAAATGGCATTAAATTATATTTGTTTAACATGAACATGTTTGTAACCAGGCGTTTCAAAATGACATGTCCACAAAATTGTTTACTTTGCAAGAATGAGATCCTAGGATAATTTGATTAATAATTACATAAACGTTGTATTAAACGAATGCTTATGGTGCCTCAATGTGTGCTACTTGGAAAGAAAAATGTGTTCCCCTTGTCTGAGGGCAACATTTGTAAGGTAACATTACAATGGTCATTTGTTAAGTGTAATAACATTATGTGGAAACCTGGAGCTCATATAATTTAAATTTACAGTAATTTTGCCCTGGAGATGCATCCTTGTATTGTGATGTAGATCCCGATCATGAGTACAGCGCTGTGGCAGTCCGAATGACGCATCTCTGGTGGTGCAACTGTCACATTACGATCCTGGCAGGTGGACTGCCAGGAGTCGCCACCAGTGATCCCGATACTTTGGCGGAGGTGCAAAGTTGTGGTCAGCCACAGCAGTAGCAAGTTCCGCACTGCCGTGCTGACTTTCCTTTCTGCCAGCCTTTCCATGGCGCAGTCCCCGCCAAGAAAAGTATGATGTAAAGACCGAGTTGGGGGCACAGGCGGACCCCTGCACTGCCTACAACCATTCATATGCTATGGCAGACAGTGCGAATTCCGAGGGTGCTGTGTGCCATTGGCTGTCTCTGAGAGTCAAGGCCAATGCAGTCGCACTGTTTCTGATGATCAGCCTGGCCGAAACATCATGATACGACGGTGGGGAGGCTGTGGGCTTGATGGCTTCCTTCCCACCATCGTATTGGAGGCCTGCCAGTCAAACCGACCACCATCGTAATGAGGCCATTACTGAAGTCAGGCATACTTTTTAAGGAGTCCAAAGAGAGTGTGTTACTTTTTTGAACGTCCTAATCTGTGATGCAAGGAACATATTTTAATCACCCAATATTATACATCTTCAGGGTACACATGCAAAAAAGTAACTAAGGCCTGATTTAGATGTCGCAGAGGGAATCCTCCATCAGAAACATGAGGGATATTCCATCCACCGTATTACGATCCCCATGTGATATAATGGGATCGTAATACAGCAGATGGCAAATCCGTAATGTTTGTAATTGAGTAGTCCTCTCTGCCGACATCTAAATAAGGCCCTAAGTTAGAAAGGCATTATAAAAAAGTAGGAGAAGCCAAAATTACCAGATTCGACTTTTTGGATCTGTGGAGGTCTGTTGTAGTGTTGGTGAAACTGTAAAAAAATGTTCCTCATATTCATTTGCAAAAATTACACGTGTTACATAAAATACATTTCAAAGGTCATCTTTGTGAAAACTGGATGCAAGGGTCTACCTCACACACCAAAGTCACACAAGTCACATGTTCTAAAGTTATCTACTAATATACAGTTGTAATTACTTTAAGATATTACTTAGGAAGCACTGGATATGTATCAATACAGATAAAGGTGACAAATTGCATATAAAGTGCTTAGCAAATTCACCTTTTTTGCAAGGTGAGCCCAGATCTTTCCCCTTTCTCTGTACCCTAATTTTGCTGTTATTAGGGGTTTGTGCTCGTTGACACTGCTATTCAATGCCATAGTGCCTGTGCTCTGGAGTGCATGGCAGTAACAGGGCAAAGAAAGCTATAGCCGGGCTGCAATTGAAAGGCACTGCAGTAACAAATGGCAAGGAAAAGTTATTTTACCATATATGATTAGCTATTAGATACAATAGTATCAACCCTAGGGTGTACCACGTAAGCCCACAAAGCAGGGGGCCTAATACATAAAAGTGGCACATTATGGGCCTGATTCACAAAGGTAAACGTAAAGTTCACAATTGCTTGCAATTCACAAAGTTATTTTACAAGTAGACTCTTAACAACTGAGGAATCACTGCACATTAAAAGATAGGACTTTCCTAGCTTGTTATGTACAGAGCCTACATACTCATTAAAAGATTCTACATTTTTCACAACACAGGCTTAGGTAAGATTAAAACATTTAGGGCCTCATTACGACTTTGGCTGCCTTTTGACAAGACCGTGCGGTGGCAGCCGCCAAAAGACCGCCATGTTGGTGGAAATGTGACCGCAGTATTAAGAGTCACAATCTGAAGTCGCCTAAAAAAACGGCCAAATTCTCGAAACCGCCATCAAAGTGGAGGAAGGAAAAGAGGTGGTCCTACCACCAGCACCGCCAGCGCGACAAAAATTTGCCTATCATATTACCATCCACACACCCGGCACACCTACTCACTGCACTAAACAAAACACACCTACACAACCCACAATCCTTTGCAATCAAAATTCCACTCACAACCACAGACAACCACCATCCCAGAAAGTTTAAATTAGCAAGAATAGGCACACTTTTACACTTCACTACAGGCACATCACGCACCTGCACAACATACAAAACACACATATTAGTACCACATCCAATCCACAGCACCCGTCACCCACTCACATCACAACACATACACCTCACCATCTATCTAACGCTGCACCCTTTCACGTTGAGCACAACCACACCATCTACACAACCATTACCATGTCAAACAAAAACACCCTTGTTTCACTGATGAGGAGTTGAGGGTCATGGTGGATGAAATTGCCAGAGTAGAGCCAAACCTGTTTGGAGCACAGGTCCAACAAACATCTATTGCCAGGAAAATGGATTTGTGGCAAAGGATAGTTCACTGGGGCAATTCTGTAGGCAGTTATCCACGCACACGGGGATGGTCTGTTCCATGTCATCAAGGCACCAGCTTGTGGAACTGAAGACTGTGGGTGGGGCCCCACCTCCTTGCCCTACTTTTACATCTTGGGAGGAGAAGGTCTTGGACATCCTGCATCCTGAGGGCCTGACAGGAATTCCTAGGTGAGTGGAATCTGGTCAGTACCAATAACATTCTTGTTACACAATTGTCTTGTCCTGCATGCTCCCTCACTATCTATACTCACCCCAAATTACATGCCACCCACTACAGCTCTCTCCTAATCACCTCATTCCCTTCCCTGGCATGCCATGTGTCCAATAAACACATCTAGCACCACAGCCCTTCGAAATGGCACGTGGAGCACTGGCTAATCATAGCACCACAACTCCCAGAATGCTAAATCCCAACATAGTCAACACCAGTACACCACACCAAACAGTACTTGTCATGCATGTCAAAGCAATATCTGATCTAACCCATTTTGACTGTACTAGTGGTGAACACTACATAGCAATGGCAGCAGTGCAATGGCTCACTCACACTAACATCCCAAGGAACCAGAGCTATAGCTGAGTTCCTATATGTAATGGCCACAGGTCAAAGATCCCAAGCTAGAAACATACTAACCTGATTTGGAAAGTCAGGTGGCTGAGTGGATGTGCATGCAGTACATCCAGATACAGGTCAATGTCCATTGTAAACTCAAATACTGTGTTCCAGCAAGGACACCAATGTGCATTCAATAGCTCTTATTTGTGCCAACTATCATGCCAGACAGTTCACTAGGTAACAGAGGTGAACAGCCATGTTATTTATCTGACAATATCAGATGCCATCAGCTGTCCAATCACTACCAGCATGGTTTAACAGCATAAACTATGGTGTATGGAATTGAAAGTACAGTGTTTCATGTTGTACCCAAGTTACATAGTACATCAACAGTCAATATCATTGCTGGGGATCATGTCAAGGCACTGTCTGCAACTCGCACAACTGCTACAATACCCCCATTGTAACCTCAACTCTGTGTTCTACTCCCTTCACAGATAACCTTGTTATTGTCACTTTGGAGAGGATACCAATGACTACCACTACCCCTCTGGATGAAGGCCCCAGGGAGGACAACACCCCTGGATGTCTGAACACTGACAAAGAACTTGGCTCATCTAGTACACCTGGTTAGTCAACAACTGTTAGTCTTATCCTTCCCACATCAAACTCTTCCCAGCTCTGCTGCATCTACATCACAGGCAACCATTTGCCCCCTTACCTATGTCCCAAGGATTGTGCCATGCATTGTGTGCCCCACAGCACAGGTACCTGAGTCTCACCTTGCCACCCTTGACAATGATGGACCTGCCACCACTGGGAGTGGGCACACTGTGCCAGGGGCACAGGCACGTGGGGAGATGCTGTGGGTCAGAATATGGGATCTCAAAGGGACACCACTGACCAGGATGCCATCTCCCAAGTCTTAAGCACCTACCAAAGTTCCCAAGTCAAGATGGGCCAAGTTATCATTATGTTGGATGAACTCCAAAAGCTACAGATTGACAACCACCACTTAGTTTCCATTGCAGGGGTGCTGAGAGACTTGAATACCACACTGAGTAGGTCTTGTACCCTATATCCGGCCCCTTCTACTAGCAATGATACATCAGGCCCTTCTACATCTGTGGCTGCTAGTGGAATAGAGGCCCTGCCAGGGGAAGACAATGCCTCAGACACCCCACCCTTCATATCTGAAGAACCTCAAACCCACTGCCAGGAAGTAAACCTCCCCTGAATTGTTCCTCATGCATGCCATAGAAACACCCTGTTGACTGTTCTGTAACCAATCTCCATTTTCCTATGGTGGAAGGACATTGGACCTGTGCTCCCAATTGGTGTAGCAGCTACTCTGATGATGGCATCCAACCGTGACTAAACCTATAATCTTTTTCTGTGTGAGTTTAATGTTTATAGTCACATATGTATTTTGTTTCTCCACAATAAATCACACTTCAACACAGGTCCTGTGTATGTCTCATTTATCAACAATGTACAATAGTTATGCATGCCAACTCTAGTCTGATCATGTCCATCTGTATTGTATACCCATTGTTATGGAGCCCATACGTAGACTCCATCAGCAGAAGACTCATTACAATAGGATTATAACTGGATAGATACCAAATAGGTTGTAAAATACAGTTACACACAATCAGTGAAAGATATACTAACAGCACAAAGAACATGACTGGGAGTAGTATCAGGATGTCTGCTAAGATGTAACATAATGCTAAACTACATGATGTAGAAGTGACATGTCACTCAACCAACAAGGCAGGTGGCACACAGATTGGTACTTCGTATCATTTGGCAAAGCCTTATCACATACCCATACCGTAGCTTCCAAATATACATATCCCATGGTAAAGACAGAGATCAGTACTAATCTACCCATACCTGGAAACTTTCACTTACATTGGCCACATATCTGCAGGCTTGTCACTCACCCATGTCAGTCCACACTGACATGCACATTGGTCTGCAAAGTAGGAACACACTGACAGCTCAGCTAGATTGAAGGTAGAATACATACAACTGTTACCATTGTGCATGGAGAGGCTATAGTCCCATATTTACACGTGAGCCAGACACATATTCAAACACAAATGACAGCATTAGACAACCTCATGAACCCTACAGGTGACCTTGACAGGAAAACATTTTTCCACCCCAGTATCCTGACAGTGTAACAATGTCAGTCAATCCACATAATCAAGACTTATAGTACCCGGTATCAAACCATGTCCACTTCTTACGTGTCTCTGCAATTCCCACCTGCTTTAGACACTGTCTTTGCCAATGTTGATCAGCCACACAGGATCTAGGGAAATATGTGTTTGTAAGAGACGCACCTCTGTTCAGGGAAGTCACATCTAGAAGTGTAACTTTGCATCTGCTGTAACAGTACATGATAATGAAGACCACTGCGTTCTGTCCATTTACAGTTTGCAAGCACAGCTCACCCACAGGCATTGGAGCTATCTACAACCCAACAGATGATACAATGAATGAGGTGACATGCTACCCATCTACTTCAGTTTGCAAATTTTAACCACAACATTACGTCTACTTCACATACCTCTTAGTCAGTTGAAGTACTGATTGAAGAGTTCTGCCCTAGAGTTTCCTGCTTCATCTTCATCTGGCTCTTCATCACTTGGCAAGTCTGCATTACCACCCGCAGATTCTGCTGGCTCCCCCTCATCTGGTATAAATGGTGTGTCGTCTCAGGGCAAAATTTTGAAGCATGCAGCAGGCAACTATTATTTGACATACCATGTTGGGTGAGTAGAGGAGGGCTCCTCCTTATCTGTCCAAGCACCTAATCCTGCCTTCAGGAGCCCAAAAGTCTGCTCAATGACACGCCTTGTCCTCCAGTGGGCCTCATTGTAGCGGACTTCTGCTAGCGTGGTTGGGTACCTCACTGCTGTCAACAACCAAGGCTGGTTTAGATAGCCAGAGTCACTTGTGAACAAATTGGTAAAACATCACACACATATGTGGGACATGCTACATTGTTATGGCAGGAGACATACATTGCAAACACACATTTCAGTTGTAACTTATCACCCAGCCAGGGTCTCTCTCTGTGAAGTTGTGTTATCAGCAGTGGGAAATTGCTATTCCGCATGATGAAGGAATCATGGACTGATCCAAGATATTTGGCACTGACTTGTGAAATGTACTGGTCTGCCAGACACACCACATGAAAGTTGATTAAGTGGTAGTTTTTCCTGTTCCTATACACCTGTTCATTTGCACTGGGGGGGACCAAGGCTACATGGGTGCCATCTATGGCTCCAACCACATGTGGAATGAGTGCCATAGCAGAAAATTCTGCCTTCACGTAGGCTAAACCTGCACCTTGTGGAAACCTGATGTACCTGTCCAGGTGTTTCAACAACACACACAGTACATCCCTCAAAACCAGACTAACATGGACTGAGACATTCCGGCCGTTAGGGGCACTGTATTTTGAAAGGACCAAGTGGCCAGGAACTGTAGCACTGATGAGACATGAACAATGGGAGGTGCAGTTCTACTAGTGGACAGTACACTAGCGGTTGTCGTCCTCTCCTCATGGCAGGAAAACTATGTGAAGACATTTCAAAATATTATGTGACATGTAGCATGGAGACATCTTGTAAAGTCAGATACACAACTAACACACATCTGCCGTTGTGGTCAGTTACAAATCCAGATATCTACATTACAGCACATAAGTATGAACCCAATGACACCCTCATTGGGGCTTATTCCCCCACTTAACTATTGACCTACACATACAGATTAATCAGTTACTGTACATGGTTGTCACTCCAACCAATTTGACATGTTTTACATATATTGTTGCACATTATCTAAGTTTTCTAGAAACCATGGGAACATCCGAGTAGGTGTACATTACAAACACCACATGTCCTCCTGTAATACAGCATTTACTACAAAGATGCGCATATTGACAACTTAACATGAAGGTAGTACTTACAGTTGTACTGCACGACATAGGTTATAGTGAATGACGCAGATTATAAAACTCGTACATACATGTAATATGCTTAAAATGGCAGCTGCTTGACAGACTGTACTGGAAACATGGAGTCGTCATGGCGGTAGACAGTCACAACTGTGGTGGAAATTGCCATTGAAAGACATTGCTGCTTTTGGCGGACCTGGGCCAGTGGCAAAGTCCGCCAGCAGTGATGGTCCTGTACGTGGCAGATTTCACTTCGATCTTCTGCAGTATTGCTCACTTGACTCCTGACACTGCTGCCAGCAAGAACTCCACTACTGAGCTGCTGTGTACTGCCTTCAACCCTGAGGAGCTGGAGAAGCCCGTGTAGGAGGTCCTACAATTGTATGGACAGCTATATGGTACACCAGAGGAGCAGGTGAGTCCAATGCAATAACAATTTGTGATAGGTGTGGTGAATTATGTTGTATCTGAATTTTTCAGTGGTGAAGGTGTTGATGCCTGCAGATGATAATCTGTAAATGAGTTTGAGTTGAGTGGATAGGAATGTCTGCCTATTTGCTGTCATTTATGTATATTGTTCACTACTATTGGTATGATGCATGTGGACATGACTTTTTTCTTTTGTTTGTGTCATCCATGCAGGTCAACACCCATCTGAACAACAGAATTTGGCATGCCATTGCCAAGCAAGTGTGGACCCTGGGGGTCCACAGTCGGCGGTGATCCCACTGTAGGAAGAGGTGGAAGGACCTGAGATGCTGGTCCCGGAAAATCGCTGAGGTCCAGGTGGGAATGTCCACCCAGCTTGAGCGGGGTGCCTTTCAGACCATGACCCCCCTAATGGCCCTTATATTGGCGGTGGCCTAACCTGAGGTCGAGGGTTGTTCGAGAGCAGCACAGCAGCCTCAAGGGGGTAAGAACTGACAGAACCCATACACTTGCCTTTGATAGTTTAGTGATTGATGTCTACGCATTGAGGCTGGGATGATGTAGTATGTGCTACAGGTATTGTGACTACCGGGAAGACATGGTACTACAGTTGCTAAAATACAAACACAAGGTGGCCATTGTATTGTGCATGGGAACATGTTAATCAGCTTTTCTACCAAATTGTATGACTGCAAGTGGAGATGCAAATGTGAGTCATAAGCGTCACCCTACTCACCCATATATATTTGTAAGCTGCTCTGTCATCCTTCCCACCAAGTGTTCCCAAGTCCATTTAGCCAAAAGGTGAGTTGTATAGCTCCTTTGTCTTTGACCACTCCTATTCCACTGGATCTGTTCTTTATGCAATATTAGGGCCCTCATTATGACATTGGTGGTAAATCCCACTTACCGCCATGCTGACTGCCACCACCATGCCGCCGCCGCAGCAGATATCTGTTCACCATAATATGACACACACACACACCAATCTGTCACTATTCAGCCAAAGACACAAGTCCGCCACACCAAAGGTCAGTGATAATCTGGCGGTATCAAAACCCACACCGTTATGCCAACAGAACAACGCCTACCACATTATGACCCACAAATCACCACTGCGGACATTCAATGATGGTAAATCATTTGCGGTACATACCGTCATGCTCAAAATACACACACACATACAAAACAACACCACATTGGACAATTTAAATAACAAACACCTGACACCCATACACACACCACACCCACACCACTATAAAACACACACCCACATTACCCACAACCCCTTACGAATATAAACCATTGGCACGAGACACACACCATGACTACAGACAAAACCAGAGCCACACACCGCCTACACCTATACACCACTCACGCACCCCACATCACACCCTACACACCTTCACCTACACACCCTCACCTACACATCTCACACAACACTCATGGCACCACAAAGACACCCCAGATTCTCAGAGGAGGAGCTAAGGGTCATGGTGGAGGAAATCATCAGGGAAGAGCCACAGCTACTTGTTGCACAGGTGCAGCAGATATCCATTGCTAGGAAGATGGAGCTATGGCGGAGAATCGTGGACAGGGTCAATGCTGTAGGACAGCACCCAAGAACCAGTGACAACATCAGGAAGAGGTGGAATGACCTATGGGGGAAGGTGCGTTCCATTGCAGCAAGACACCAACCCGGTGTACAGAGGACTGGCGGTGGAGCCCCACCTCCTCCCGCACAACTAACAACATGGGAGGAGAAAGTTTTGGCAATCATGCACCCTGAGGGCCTGGCCGGAGTAGCAGGAGGACTGGACTCTGGTAATTCAACTCTATACTACTATAACCCTGCTACCTGCATGCCATCACATACCCCCACCCTCACTCCCATCACTCCACCACCTCCCACCCCCCCACCATCACATCTCACTCATCCCAGTGCCAACCCCTGCATGCCATACCAATGCATGGACACCACTCACAGACCTGTATGGACACCTATCACTAAAGCATGCACACTAGAAAGAACTAATCATCCCACCATACACCAACGTACACAAGTGAAAGCTGCCAGGGCAAATACAAACAAAGAGGGCAACCCACTGATGCACTATATGTCACATACAGAAACAATAACCAAGCATTTACATCCCCACAGGTATCCCAGCGAATGTCAGCGGAGAAGAGGTGCCAGCACTATCCAGTCCCCCAACTGAAGAGGCCCACATTGATGACAACAGCTCTGGTCGCCTGGATCTGGATGACCAACCTGGCCCATCAGTGACCTCTGGATAGTCGGTTACCCAGCCACAGTCACACACCACCACAGAGCCTCCCCCATCTGGAAACACCACCACAGCACCCACCCAGCATACCCATACCTCAGTCCCCCGGACACGTCAATCAGCAGTGTGTCCACCACTACAAGGTCCCCAGGGAGCACCACGCCCCCAAGACAATTAGGGACCTGGGGTCGGTGGCAGTGGGCACACGGTTCAGGGGACAGAGGCACAGGTAACAGGGAAACTGGGAGGAGTGCTGTGTGCCAGGGGGAGGACAGGCCCAGGGAACCGACTCTCCAGGAGGCACTCACCGAGATCATGGGAGCCTACCAACATTCCCAGGATACGCTGGGCCAGATCCTGGACAACATGCAGGAGAGCAGGCGGCTACAGGAAGGACAGTACCAGGGCATCAGGAAGGACTTGCAGGCCATCAACACCACCCTGGTCTCCATAGCAGGGCTGCTGGCAGACATGGGCGCCATTATGAGGGAGTCAGTCTCACAACAGTGGGCCCTTGCCACTAGCCAGACATCTGAACTGCCTTCCACCTCCGCTGCTGCTAGTGGACAGGAGGCCCTGCCACAGGACCAAGAGGCCTCCAGCACCCCTCCCCCTGCAGAAGGTGAACCACCCCGCAAACGTTCCCTGCGATCCAGGCAGAAGCCAGAGACTATTGCCAAGACCCCCGCCAGGAAATTAGACTCTCCTGATTGACACCCTTGTATCCCACTCTGTCACCCTGTCCACCTTGAAATGCCATTGCTCCCCTTCCTATGTCCCCTTTGACAATGCACCTGTGCACCAAATTGACTGGAACAATACCCTGGACTTTCCTCCATCATCACCCCATCCCAATGCACTTGTTACTCTTCTTCTTAGCACTTAAATAAACACCCTTGGAAAAAAAACAAGTATAGAGTATGTCAAACTTATTTAAGTATGTATTCATTTAACCAGGTTCAAACATTGCAGTTCAACTGTACAGTAATGTTCATATAGGAAAGACCTGTAGTTTGCCGCAGTGATCACACCAGGAGCGATAGTGGGGCACCAACATCTGAAAAATGAGTTGCCAAAGGGTACAGTGAGTGGGCATACCAGTGGGAAATAACAGTATGCCAGTGCCTAAGGTAATCTAAATAATGACAATGAAATGTGAAGTAACACTGTCTTACCTGTGTATCATTGGAAGTATTGTCGAATCACTGCTGTTCTGTTGTCCTCATCCTCTGCCTCCTTATCCTCATTGTCCACAGGGTCCACTGCTGCCACACGGCCATCTCTAGCCTCCTCCTCCTACAGAAAAGGCACATGGCGTCTCAAGGCAAGGTTGTGCAACATGCAGAATGCCAGGATTATCTGGCAGACCTTCTTGGGTGAGTAGCACAGGGATCCCCCAGTTAGTTGGAGGCATCTGAACCTGGCCTTCAGGAGGCCAAAAGTCTGTTTGATTCTCCTTCTTGTTCACTCATGTGCCTCATTGTAACGTTCTTCTGCCCTTGTCCTGCCATTCCTCACAGGGGTCAGTAGCCATGATAGGTTGGGGTAACCAAAGTCACCTGCAAATATTGAGGGACAACATTTAGCCACACACTACCCTATATGTCCCACACCATACCCATACACCAACATCTACTGGGTGGGAACCAGGACTCACCTATTAGCCACACCTGGTGCCTCTGTAGTTGGGCCATCACATTAGGGATGCTGCTATTCCTAAGGATAAAGGCATCATGCACTGACCCAGGACACTTAGCATTGACATGGGAGATGTACTGGTCCGCCAAGCACACCATCTGTACATTCATGGAGTGGAAACTCTTCCGATTTCTGAACACCTGTTCTTTTTGCCGGGGGGGGGACAAATGCAATATGAGTTCTATCAATCGCCCCAATTATGTTGGGGATAAGTCCCATTGCTTAGAAGTCAGCCTTCACTGTGGCCAAATCCTCCACCTGTGGGAAAACAATGTAGCTGCACATGTGTTTAATCAGGGCAGACAACACTATTGAGAACATTGGCTGTGACATTCCTGCTGCCAAGCCCACTGTCACTTAGAAAGAACCAGTTGTCAAGAAATGGAGCACAGATAGGACTTGCACAAGAGGGGGATCACAGTGGGGTGATGGATAGCAGATATCAGGTCAGGATCCAGTTGGGCATACAGCTCTGTGATTGTGGCCCTGTCAAGTCTACAGGTGAGGATAATGTGCCTGTCCTCCATTGTTGCTAAGTCCACCAGGGGTCTGTACAAGGGGATATGTCTCCATCTCCTATTCATCCACAGTGGTTGCAGTCTAAGGGACAAAAGAGTGAGGAGCCGGTCACAAAATGAACATCAGAGCCACACTAGAACAATGCATGATGTTAATTTGTAAAGGTTAAATGGTATTTGTCATGTATGTCCTATTTTTTACTGTGACGCAGTTATTTTCCAGGACCTGCACCCCCCCTGAAATGGTGTCCGCCTGTCCTGTGTGGAGGAACAGGTGGAAGTGAGGTAATTCTGCTGACGTTGTGCCCCCCTGATGGCCCACATACTGGAGGTGGCCTGTCCGGAGCTGGATGGGCACTTGAGGGCATCACAGCAGCCACAAGGGGGTGAGTACAGTGTCCATCATTACAACTTATGCATGGTAAGGGGGACCCGGGTGGTGGATGTGCCTCAGTGGGTGCCCCTACGCCAGGCCTGACATTGCAGAGTAGGTCCCATGTGGGCCAGGGTTCTGAAGTGATAACCCTGCTACCTAGCTCTTAGGCATCAATAACTGGTCAGGGCTGAGTGGGTCCCAGGTGTGCTGCATTTGGCGGTATGTGCCCCTCCCCATGCCTTGGTGGCTAGCATTATAACTGGTAGTGCAATGCATAGTGCTTAGGGCTGTTCCGTGTGTGACGGTGGTGTGTACGCCAACTGTAGTGCTGGTGCTGCCATTGACCCAGTGTATCCTTTGTCTCTACCCCCCCTTTTTGTTTTGTCACGCTGTCCTTGTGTGCATTAGCATCATCTGGTGGAGGAGCAGAGGCACCGGTGACAGAGGACGCTTCATCCCACAGGACCCAGGAGGGAGAGTCCACTGATGCTGAGGGCACCGGTGGGACGGTGAGTGAGGGTAGCACCACAGCGGAGACAGGAGGGGACAGTTCTGACACAGATACCTCTTCTGATGGAAGCTCCCTGGTGGTGGTGAACACCTCTGTGCCCACCCCAGCTACAGGTACAGCCGTCAACCCCCATACCAGCACCGCCCTCCCAGCAGCACCTCATTGAGTTGCCCGTGCCCGCTCACCCAGGAGGGTGGGCATCACCTTCACCCCAGGCACCTCAGGCCCTGCCCCAGTTAGCCCTGCTGCCCTGAGTGAGGAGGCTATTGACCTCCTGAGATCCGTCTCCGTAGGGCAGTCATCCAGGGGCTGGCAGCCCAGATGCAACATACTAATGTATTCCTGAAGGGCATTCACACTGGGCTTGACAGTTCAACAGAGATCAATCCAGGCTCTGGCCTCCTCTCTGATGGCAGCCATTGTCCCTGTTACTACCCTCCCCCCTACAACTTCCTCTTCCCAATCATATTCCCCTCAACCCCAACCTATCCCAAGCACACAGGCAGACAAGCATGCACACAAGACAACACACAAGAGTGTCACAGGCAAACCTGAGCACCACACATCATCCCACAGGCACTCACACAAACACCGACCAGATGCAGACATACGAACATCCACAATTTCCACTGTCTCCCCCGCCTCCGCCTCCTCCTCCTCTACCTCCCTCCCAGTGGTGTCTACACTCACACCTTCATGCACTACATCCTCATCCACTACCACCATCGCCACCACACCTATCAAAACACACACTTTACTGGCAGACACCTCCACAACAGCATCCAGGCCATGCACCTGCACCCAAACACAGCAGACAGACACCTTGTACAACCACTCCCTCTTTCTCCACTCCCAAACCTTCTCCCTCTTTCCACCCCAATGTTCCTAAGAAGTTTTTCCTCTCCCTCATTGATCTCTTCTCTATGCCTCCCCCCCTGTTCTTCACGTCTGGCCAGGGTGGCAGAAACCCAGGCAAGCACCTCAGCCAACTAGTCCACAGGCCCAGTAGTCTCCACACCCACTCGTGGTGGTAAAGGATCAAGGGCACCAGGCAGCCTCAAGGAAAGGGTGCCTGCCCCAAGTGCTGCCCGAAGGGCAAAGAGCCCTCACCAGCTGCTCCCCTGAAGGGCAAGGTGCCATCCCCTGCTGCTGCCAGGAAGGGCAAGGAGCCAGCCCCAGCTGCTGCCAGGAAGGGCAAGGAGCCTGCCCCAGCTGCTGGCAGGAAGGACAAGGAGCCTGCCCCAGCTGCTGCCAGGAAGGGCAAGGAGCCAGCACCAGCAGGCAGGAAGGACAAGGGGCCTGATGCAGGGACTCAGACGGAGCCCACACCACCAACCATGGTTTGCAGCCGTCCAGGAGCTTCCCCCCACTGCCAGCAGCAGCACCACCAACACCAGTGGGCAGTCGTCCGAGACTGCAGAGGATGGGCAGGATCTCCCCCCCCCCACCACCACCACCAGCAATACCACCACCACAACCAGTGGGCAGCTGTCTGAGGATGCAGGGGATGGGCAGGAGCTTCACCCCGCATTCACTACTACCACCAGCAGCAGCACCAGCACCACCACCAGTGGACAGCCATCAAAGGCTGCAGGGGATGGGCAGGAGCTTCCCCCCACCAGCAGCAGCAGCACCACCACCACCAGTGGGAAGCCATCCAAGGCTGCAGGGGATGGGCAGGAGCTTCCCCCAACTGCCACCACCACCAGCAGCAACAGCATCACCACCACCAGTGGGCAGCCGCCTGAGGCTTCGGGGGATGGGCTGGAGCCTCCCCCCATCAGCAGCAGCAGCACTACCACCACCACCACCAGTAGGCAGCCGTCGGAGGCTGCAGGGGATGGGCTGGAGCCTCCCCCACCAGCAGCAGCACCACCACCACCACAACCAGTGGGCAACTGTCTGAGGCTGCAGGGGATGGGCTGGAGCCTCCCCCATCAGCAGCAGCAGCTGCACCACCCCCCCCACCACCACTGAGCAGCTGTCACCGCTGGTGGACGGTATGTAGTCCTGCCTCCATGTGCTGCTGTGTGGCTTGCCCCATGCAAATCCAGTGGGTATGACACCTACCTGAGAGACTGTGACTTTGCACTCTCCAGGACCAAGAGCACAGGGCACAATGCCCCCTCCAGTACCAGTGGGTAGGACACCTACCAACCCCAGCCTCACCAGGATCAAGTGCACAGGGCACGATCACCCTACAGAACTAGTGGGTAAGACACCCACCAACCCCAGCCTCCCCAGGACCAAGAGCACAGGGCACGATTCCCCCTCCAGAACCAGTGGGTTATTCACCCACTCGAGAGACTGTGGCCTTGCACTCCCCAGGATCAAGCACAGGGCATGTGGCCCCCCTCCAGAACATGTGAGCAAGTCACCCACTTGAGAGACTGTGGCCTTGCACTCCCCAGGACCAAGCACAGGGCATGTTGCCCCCTCCAGAGCATGTGGGCAAGTCACCCACTTGAGAGACTGTGGCTTTGCATTCCCCAGGACCAAGCACGGGGATGTTGCCCCCTCCAGAACCAGTGGTGTTGTTCCATCTGCCGGCTGAGATGTCCCCCCGATCCCCTGAGGTGCCTGCCTAATTTCCAACTGATGCCCCTGCAGTGTTCTCTCTGTGTTGGCTCAGGTGACAAGTGGGGCCTTGGACTTTGGCCTGTGACCCTGTGGCCCACGCACAATGAGGACTGGGCAGTGTCCCTTGCACTGTACAAGTGTATATACCAATATATTGCATTTTTGTATTTCTATTGTGTTTTTATTATTACACTCACTTTTGCACATTCCTGTTGTCCTTGCATTATTCCTCAGAGGTATGGGGTAAATATGTTTTAATACTGCAGCTGTATGTGTGTATGGTGTTGGGGGTGGGGGTGTGTGTGTTGCATGCGTGTGTCACTCTCTTTCTCCTCCCCCCTCCCCTGGGTGTTAGGCGGCTGTATTCGCCGTGCTCGTCTTCGCCGTCATTGGTGTTCGTGGTGGAGCAGGATGTAGAAAATCATTGGAAATATTTGAAGTTTGATCTCCATGGTGGTGTGGTTCTTCCCTGTGTCTCCAAAGGTGAGTCCTTTCCCTTCTATGCAGTGTTTCCACCAGGCTTTGATGTCTTTGGTACAGCCCCGGAAAAGGTGGTGGTTTCCTGTCTCATAATAAGGTGGGTGGAACATTGATTTCCGCCTGGCTGTTGCCGGCTACCACTGTGGTAGCTGTTGTTTTCACCCTGGTGGTCAGTGTGGTAAAGTCGCTGTCTATGGGAGTCCTCACAGCCATGGTCATAATTTGGCGGTAGTTACTGCCAGCCTGATGGCGGTATTACTGCCACTTTATCACCGACCGCCTGGGTTATAATGAGGGCCTAGGTCTGACAGATCAGTAACAGGGCTAAGTAATCCTGTGTCCTGAAATAGTTGGACACTTCATGTGAGGCAGTCATCCAAATTAGGCTTTTAGTATAGCCTACTTACTTCACTCTCAATGAGGTCTGAGGAGGTGTCCCCATTGTCATGTCAGATTCATACTATGGAAAATGTGAAGTTTGTTAAGAGTGGACATCCTACAATGGGGAACTAATGGTGACAATGAGCTTGACATTTCATGGTATTACAGTGACATGTGTACAAAAACCTTTTATCCTAATGTATTTGGTGTAGAGAAGGTAAGTGGCTAGGCTGCTGGACCCTTAGCCCATGTGTATTGTCCATGCTACACAGGCCAATACCATACCTATATGAGGGTGACATATGCAATTTGATGCCTACATCATGTCTCATTTGAAACTTTGTGTCTGATTTGATATTGTACCCTCTTTTTTCCCAGTCTTACCTTTGCAAATCTGAGGCTGTTTGGACAGTTTTGGTTATGGCTGTGCTCATTTCTACCTGACTTAATTTTGAAGCAGGTGTTCCATTTCACATACACCTGTTGGTGTTGTGGGATGTGTCGGCATTCAATTAGCTTGACTCTAGGTGTATGTTTCATTAATGGGTACATTAGTAATCAGTTGTGTAAGTGTTAGTTCTGGAATTAGGCAGTGGGAATCACATGTCTGGACAGTTGTTAGTAATGTAGGTGTTCATATATTGTCATGTAGAAGGTTCTATTCTGCATGTATGGTGGAATTGTATGAGCCCTTTATGCACATTGTTTGGTGTCCATTGTTTTGTCGGTGTAACTGTGCTCCCTGTGGTTGTCTGAGAATGTATTCTATGTGCTAGGTAGGCCCATACTAGAGTACACAGGATTGTTGTCATGTGACAATGTATCAGATTAGTGGCTGCAGAAACTCCTTAGGAATTCTTTTCCTAGTATTTAGATAGATGTTTCAATTACATGCTATGTCATTTTGTGATGCACACTGTATGGGAATGCCACATGTATTGTATTCATCTGAAGTTTTTGCCATTGTATAAATTGTGTACAGAATTATCAGTTAGGCAGGTGATGGGAAAGCAACATGCTGTGTCGTATGTGAAGTCAGATGGGTTTACTTGGGAGGTGTGGAGTAGGAGTAGGCATGATATTGTGTTACCAGTCATCTGCATTTCCTTAGACTGATTTGATGATAGACAGTGATGATCTGTATAGGAATAGAAATTTGTTGTAGTCGAACTATCTTGTTCATGATGCTACTGAGTTACAGAGGTTTAGATGGGATGGTGAAGTAGTGGTCAGATGGTTGTCTTATGTTGTGGGTCAGACTGTTGTTATATGGGAAAGATGGAAGTATCTTGTGACATGATGTAGACTCTGAATAGTTTCTAACTGGGTATTTATTTGCAAGAGATGTTTTGTAACTGTTGTGCAAGTTGTAATATATGTATGTGTGAAGAATATGATGGCTCCCTCTCTCTTTCTGTGCATCAGCATTGGCAGGCAAAGGAGATGGGACACAGGTGAGTAGGGAAGCTACTGGCCACCGGACCCGAGTGCTGAGACCACCGACACCGAGGGAGACCGTGGTCCCAAGGGCAAGGGGAGTGCCACCAGGGAGACCAGATCCACGTCTTCTGCATCAGAATCCTCCACCAGTGGACACCTCCTGGTGATGGCGGACCCATCTGGGACCACCCCAGCACCATCTCTGTATGCCACCCCACTTACTACCACCGCCCTCCTTGTAGCTCCCCTCCCAGTTGGCAATGCCTGCTCACCCAAGAGGGTGGGGATCTCCTTTGCCTCAGGTACCTCTGCCCCTGCCCCAGCCAGTCCTGCTGCTCTCAGTGAGGAAGCTATTGACCTCCTGAGGTCGATCTCTTTGGGTCAGTTGACCATTGTCAATGCCATCCAGGGACGTTCAACTCAAGTCCAATAGAATAATGCATTCCCGGAGAGTATTCACTGGGTACTGGCTGGCCTACAGAGATCATTGCAGGCTCTGGCCTCCACACTTATGGCAGCCAGTCACCCTTTGTCTTCCATCCCTCCTCCATCTTCTTCTTCTCAATCCCAAAACCCCCTTCCCCAACCCAGCCAAAGAACATAGACAGATAAGCATGCATTTACATCAACATCATAGGGTAGCTCAGACAAACACATGCAACACAAGACACACCACCAGCATGAACACATGCAACATACACCTGCACACACATCAACAGTCACTACCTACGCTGATACCTCTACCACCCCCAGCATGACAGACACAACACTGGCAGACACAACACAGATATTCACAGATCTAGTCACTATACCTTTCTTACACACAGACAGTACCTCAGCAGACCCTCAGACATCCACCTCAATCACCAGACCCATAGACATGACAACCACTGACACTTCTATATGTAGTACATCCATCATACCTGCAGTCACCACCCCAACAGAGTCGCCCACCCACTTGGGCATCCCCTAGTACCTCAACCCCTCCTCAGTCCCATACACATAAACACACTCCCTCACCCAACCAACAGACAGCCACCACCCACAAGCATACCTCCCACACACCCACAATGAGCACACTAACACATCAGACAACCATTCTTTCACCTTCCACTCCCAAACCCCCTTCTGATGACCGCCCTGTGTGTCTCAAAAAGTGTTCCTTTCATGTTTTAACCTTTTCCCTACTCCTCTTCCCCTGTGAGACCTCTAAATGCTCTGTTTCCTTCTCCAGGCCTGACCCTTCCACCTCAAAAGGCCTCCCCTAACCTCCCTGCAAGAACCCATGCCCCTCCCCTGCCAAGAAGTCTACCCCTCCCAAGAGAACCCAACCACCTTCCCCTAAGCCTAGACCTAAACCCCACCTTCCAAGCCTAAACCTAAAGGACCCACTCCCAAGTCTAAGCCCAACTCCCTGCCTACATCCCCCCCTTAATCCCTGAGGTGCCTGCCCGCCCCTTGATGACCCTACCTGTGGAGGTTACATGGCAGTCAGAAGTCAGGTTTGGGGCACAAAGATGCACATCAAGTGCATGTTGCACAATTTCTATTTGGACTAGCCTATGGTCTTGAACATTTTGATATTTATTTTATTTTCTAATACAATATTGGATCAACCAGTTGTTTTGGATTCAACATTATATATTTGTCCTGGATTTATTTTTTTGGGCCATTTTTAAAAATGGCGAACATTGTTTGTGTGTGACTATTTTGTGTAAGTGGTGTATCTGCTACCTGTTTTGTCTGGGTAGCATGTGAGGTTGTGTGCAGTGCATTTGACCCCCAGTATTGTGTGATATCCATGTGTATGTTGGGAACATGTTGTCATGGAACTGAGTGGTGTTTGTGTTGACATGTGTTTGTTGCAGTGTTGTGTGCTTTGTGTGTGTGTGTGTGTGGTGAATGGTATGTCAGATACGTTGTGATGTACATTTGTTGGGTATGTCAAATGCTGTGTTGTATGCTTGTGTGATAGGGTGTGTTCGTTCCCTGTTGGTGGTACTCTGTGTTGTATGTGTGATTTGCCAATGGAAAGTGTCTATTGTGGGTGATTGCCAACGCTTTGATGGTTTTGAGGTTGTGGTGTTGTAGTATCATTTGGTGGTGTTGTGTGTTGTGTGTGACTGTGTCAGTGCTGTGTTTCTTGGAGTAGGTGTGTATTTTTGATGTGTGTGTGTGTGATGGCAATAGTGTGCATACTATGTATGTGCTAGTGTGTATGTGGCTGTCTCTGAGTATACATGTCTATGTCAAGGTCTGTGTGTGTGTCCCCCTTCCCGATTGGTATGTTGTGTGTGTGTGTACGTACTTTGACAATTTACAAAAGTGACAGGTAAGTGTGTGTACTCACGGTTACTGTTGTCATCTTGGACATTGATTCCAGTGTCTCTGGGTGAGCAGGACCAGCAAGAAGACATGTAGTTCTGGTTCCCTGGCATCTCCAGATGAGTCTGACTTCCTGAAGGTGAGTGCCTCCTTTTATGTAATTGGTTTCTGCCTCCGTTTCCGTGGTGGTGTGACTGCGGCAGAAACCTTGGTGGTGTGGAACCTCGTTATATGTCCGGCGGAAGCATGGTGTTTGCAGGCCTGCATGCGGCTGCCGTCATCTGTGGCGTCTGGACCGTACTGGGGGTGCTGTTGAGAAAAATGCCATGGTCATAGTATGAAGGTCTTCTTCGCCAGCCTGTTGGCTGTGCGACCGCCACCACCAACATGGCGGTCCTGGGAGTGCCAAAATCATAATGAGGCTCTTAATTCTACTTCTATTACTGGGACAATGTGGGAAAAGTCATTGTAAGTTATCTCCCATTTCCAAAGGACAGCATTAGCAGTACCAACTTTGACTTTGGGGTTCCAGGGACGGCTTCTCCAATTCATCCTAGGAACCTCCTAGACAGCCACTCAACAGTCATCATCAGGGAGAGAACCAGTTTGGGCTCTCTCAAGTGGGAACAGAGTTCATCTAAATAGAGGAGTAGCTAAGGAGCAATATACACATCTCCATGGCTGCAGAAGGCTTATGCTACCTTGAAACAGTTGTGTCTTGGTAATTGTTCATTAAAGCAATGAGGAAGTGCTGCAAAAGAAGGAAGGGGGTTGTAGGAAAATAGTTAAGACTGGGTGGAAGTCTCTCTCCAGTCACTGCAAAGGATACACCTGGCACTTCAACCCCCAACTTCTCAGAACATTTCTCGAGTTGGGAAAATTACATCAGAAGAAGAAGTCCCTGATGGATGAAATAGGAATTCTGGAAGAGGAGGTCTCAACTCAAGCACTCAAGACCTCTTGATTCCTGCTAGCATCCAAAGCCAGGAACTGTTATCCAAAGGTCAAGTGATTGATTTCCTGTTTTAAGGATAGGAAAAGCAGAAATATCACTGACTCAAAGAAGCCTCAGTTGGTAGAAAGGATAGTCTGGCACAAATGGAAGGATGTCTCATCTGCCTTATTACAAGTGCTTTATACCTTATGACACTTGTAATATAGTGGATGGCATATCTATCAAATTTTGACTTAAATCACATAAACCAAACTCTAATAAGTCCCTTAGTTTAAAGGTAAAACTTGGAATGGGTAGGACCTCATATCTATCTGACCAGTGAAGGACCACTGAAGGCCTATTCACAGATTTATTTTAGTGCCTATTATAGTACTACACTAACACTGCTCACATATTACAAAATACTTGTACACTGCCTGCGGGTGGAAAAGTCAGCCTCAAAGTCTAACTTTTCTATCATATATGTTTATATATATGTATATTAACTGTACTACTTTCACCAGCAGCCAGGAGTGTGCATGATTTTCTCCAAGACTTTTACATGCACAAAACCATAGAAATGTAGCTGTTATAATTAGCGTTACCTTAAGCAACTATAACTTGTGCCCTAAGGGAACTATAACTCGCACCCTCACCATGCGGTTTTTTATGAATAATCTTTCAACAAATTTTACAGTGATGTGATCAGTAATGTTATAAACAATGTAATGAGTGATGTAATATCTGGAGTAACTAGCAGTGCATAGTGAAAGTGTGAGTTAAAGTTACCTTAGGAAACGAGTTATAGTTACTTGAAATAACTTTTACTATAACTGCTGAATTTCGATTGTTTTGTACATGTAAAATCTGAACGTAACTATAATGTCCCTGTAACCTTTGATTCTTCAGTGAATTTCTAAGTTTTATTTTTAATTCTATTTCCTAACTATAACGTCCCTGTAACCTTTGTTTTTTTCAGTGAAGTTCTCTGATTTTTTTAACATTAAGAAAGATGCCCATTTCAATGCACGTGTTGGGGGGGGGGGTAGGCACAGTACATGGTTTCCTAATTTCCTTGTTTACTGTAATATCCTCAGAAGAAAATCCTTCCAGCTTTCTATTTCAATTCCATCAAGATGGCATTCACATGTGGCGCACTTTTGGCGTAAATTCAGAAATGCGAGCACTCTAGTTGTTCATTAGAAGTCTATAAGCTGCTCATCACCCGGGATTTTACTGGCAGTCTGCTGCTGGTGTTAGAAGTGCATGTTTCCATCTGCCTCTCAGAATGTTTTAATGAAACAGAAGAGAAAGATATTTGAGAACTCACTTAAAACGTGCTAATTTTTCTTTCTACACCACAAACCATCATTTCTATGAAAAAATAAACCCTTTCATTTTGTTCCTTTCTAAATTTAGGGCCTCACTTTGAGTTTGGAGGACAGGAAAGCTCATCTGCCTAACTCCCACCAGACTGGCCACCACCAACGCATCGACCTCCCCACCGGAGTAATTATGAGTTTCCTGCTAGGTGAATGAGTGGAAACCTGAGTTTCAGATCTGTGCTTAGGCTCCGTCCAGATATGCACATTTATTTTTCCTTTAATCCACGGAAACTACTAAATAGATTTACATCAAATAACAAAAAAAAAAAACTCTTTCTGGACCAAGAGCTACCTCCTTGCCAGATTTGGTGTAATCTCTGTGGGAATTAAAATGAGAAACATGTTTTATTTTTTTTCTCCTCCCAATTTACTCTGCATTTACATAATGGATCATCCCAAAACTTTCCATGCACAACAAGCTTCTTGGGCACACTTTTTTGGAAACTTTCATGAAAATTCATCAAACGGCTAGAAAAATATAGGCAAGTCAAAAAACACTTTTTCTATGGAAACTATGGCCCTCATTCTGACCTTGGCGGTCGGCGGAGAGGCGGCGGTCGGACCGCGAACAGACCGGCGGTCAGAAAAATGGCATTCTGACCGCGGCGGTCACCGCCGCGATCGACCGCCACTTCCCCACTCCGACCGCCACGGCGGTCATGACCGCCGGGCTGGAGTTTGCGCACTCCGGCCCGGCGGTCGTCCCAAGACCGCCAACGGTATCATGACCCTGCCTACCACCGCGGTTTCTGGCGGTCGGGAACCGCCATGCGAACCATGGCGGTAAGCACTATCGGGGCCAGGGAATTCCTTCCCTGGCACTGATAGGGGTCTCCCCCACCCCCCACTACCCACCCGAGTCCTCCCCCCACACCCTCCACCCCCCTGCCACCCCCCAGAGGTGGTACGAACCCCCTCCCCACCCCCACCCCGACATGCACATACATGCACCCCGACATGCACACACCCCCAACATGCACATATACACACCCCCTACACACACATACACAACGGGGACACATACCCGCACACATACATGCAGACATGCGCACCTGCCGAACAGCACACATTACCCATAGACACAGCAGCACCCCCGCCCGCATACACGCACTCACACACCCCCTCTACACACTCACACGCACACCCCCATGCACGCCCACATCACACAACACCCCCCTCCCCCTCCCCTCACGGACGGTCAACTTACCTTGTGCGTTGGTCCTCCGGGAGGCGACGGGAGCCATGGGGAGGTGACCGCCAACAGAACACCGCCAACAGAAGACCGCCACACAGATATGTGGGTCGTAATTCTGTGGGCGGTGTTCTGCTGGCGTGGCGGTGGAGGTTGACCAGTCTCCACTTTTCCGTCGACCGCCAGTGTGGCTGCTGGCGGTTTCCCGGCGGAACGCTCCCAGCGGTCGGAATGCGCACAGCGGCATACCGCTGCGGTCGGCGGTCTTCACCGCGGCGGTAACTCGGCGGTCTTGCGAAAAGACCGCCAAGGTCAGAATGAGGGCCTATGTCCTCACTATCACTAGTTACTGGCACCTGCCCTAAAGTAACTATAACGCACGCCCTCGCCATACACAATTTTCATCTCAATCATTTTACTGCAAATGTTACATTGATATTATCAATTAAATTATCAATGAGGTTATCAAAGCGCAAGGAAGGTTGCATGTACCTTGTGTTAAAAAGTTCTGTATTGAGGATCTGAACAGAAGTACTCTTGTGGAACTTCATTTATGATGAAGCATCTACAAAGTATGCACAGTGCACGTCTTGCAAATGTACAAAGACAAAGAGATCTATAAGTTGGAATATCCACAGACCCAGATTTGCAACCTAGAACATCATCTGGACCTGTCTTTTCTAGTCCACCATCACTAACTGTTCCAGGAGTAGCAGCTTTGGTCAGCACTGATGAAATATCAGGCCATTTTGAGTGTTGGGGAGCAGTCAATCTCAATCATCATCAATAGTATCAACACTCATAAGTATTCTTTTTTTTGTTCATGAAAGACTAGTGCTTTCTGTTCTGTAGCCTATGGTTTAAATTTGTGTTTAAAAAAAGAAATGTTTTTGAAAACACACAAAAAATAAGAGTTTCGAAAAAACAAAAAAAGTGTTTTTTTAGAACCCTTTATTCTGGTTAAAAAAAAAAGAAAAAATATTTGTTATATGTTTGAAATAGTGAATGTATTTGTGAGTAGCTGTATAGGTGAGTGATAAGGGTGCATGAGAGTGTCGGGTGAGTGAGTGGGTGAATAAGTGGCTATATGGCTGACTCACTGGTTGTATGAGTAGCTGTATGGGTGAGTGATAAGGTGTGCGAGAGGCTCTATGGGTGAGTGAGTGGGTGCATGAGTGGTTGTATGAGTGAGTGATAGATTACATGAGTTACTCTGAGGGGGAGTCAGCAGGCAGGTGCATCAGTGGTTGTATAGGTGGGTGAGTGGATACATCAGTGGCAGTATGGGTTAGTGTTAGGCTGCTTGAGTGACTCTATAGGTAAGTGAGTGAATGCATGAGTGACTGCATGGGTGAGTCAGTTGGTGCATGATTGACTGTCTGGGTGTGTAAGATGGTGCGTGAGAGGGTGTGCACATGAGTGAGTGGATGCATGAGTAAGTGTATGTGTGAATAAGTTAGTGCATGATTGCCTGTATGAATGAGTGAGATGGTGTATGACTGGGTGTTTGGGTGAGTGACTGGGCGCATCACTGGTTGTACGGATAAGTGACTGGGCGCATAAGTGGTTGTATTGGTGAGTGATAAGGTGCATGAATGAGTCTATAGGTGAGTAAATGGGTATGTGAGTGGCTGTATGAATGACTGAGTAGATGCATTTGTGGTTGTAAGGGTGAATGATAGAGTGCTTGAGTGCCTGTATAGGTGAGTGACTGGGTGCATGAGTGATTGTAGGTCTGAGTAATAGGAAATCCTAGTGTTTGTATGGATGAGTGAGTGAGTGCATCAGTAGGTGTATGGGTGAGTGTGTAAGTGTGTGATTAGGTATATAGGTGAGTAACTGGGTGTATGGGTGAATGAGTGCATGAGAGGCTATATAGGAGAGTGACTGGGTGTGTGAGTGATTGTGTGAGTGAGTGATAGGATACATGAGTTCCTGTATGGATGAGTGAACAGGTGCTTGAGTTGTTTTATGGGTGAGTGAGTGGATACACAAGTGACAGTATGGGACAGTGATAGGGTGCATGAGCGACAGCAAGGGTGAGTGAGTGACTGCATGAGTGGCTGTGTGGGTGAGTGAATGGGTGCATGAGCGCCTTAGTGGGTGAGTGAATGGGTGCATGAGTGGCTATAGGGGGAATTAAATGGGTGAATAAGTTGCTATATGAGTGATTCAGTGGGTGTGTGAGTGGTTGTACGGTGAGTGACTAGATGCATTAATGGCTATAGGTGAGTGAGTGCATGTGTGTCTGTATGGGTGAGTGAATAGGTATATCAGGGACTGTATGGGTGAGTGATAGGGTGCATGAAGGACTATGCATGAGTGACCGGGTGTGTGAGTAAATGGGTGCATGAGTGGCTGTATGGGTGAGTGAATTGGTGCAAGAGTGACTACTTCGGTGAGTAACTGGGTGCATGAGTTGGTATATGGGTGAGTAAACGGGTGCATGTATTGGTCATTGAATGGGCGTGTGAGTGAGTGTATGGATGAGTGACTGGGTGCATGAGTGGCTCTACGGGTGAGCAATAGGATGCATTCTTGGCTGTATGGGTGAGTGAATGGGTGTGTGAATACTTTTACAGGTGAGTGAATGGGTGCATAAGTGAGTGCATATGTGATTGACTTGGTACATGAGTCACTGAGTGGATGAATGAGTACCTGTATGCATGAGTGACTGGTTTCATGGGTATCTGTATGGGTGAGTGAATGGGTGCATGAGTGGCTCTATAAACGAGTCATAGAATGCATGAGTGGCTGTATGGGTGAGTGAATAGGTACATGAGTGACTGTATGGGTGAATATCAAGAGTGCCAGAGTAGCAGTAGGAGTGAGTGAATGGCTGCATGACTGCTTGTATAGGTGAGTGAATGAATGTGTGAATGACTGTCCGTGTAAGTGGGTGAATGAGTAACTGTATGGTTGAGTGAGTGGGTTAAGGAATGACTATCTGTCAATGATATGGTGCATGAGTCGTTATATAGAAGAGTGAGTTGGTATCAGAGTTATTGTGTAGGTGAGTGAGAGGGTGTAGTAGTTGCTATATGGATAGGTAAGTGGATATATGAGTAGATCTATGTGTGACTATGTGTGTGCATCAGTGGTATATGGGTGAGTGAATGTACCAGTGGTGTGTGAATGACTTATTGACTGTATGAGTGGTGTATCTGTAAGTTAGTGGCAGTATATCTGTGTGAATGAGTAACTGAATGACTGAGTGAATGTATAAGTGATGTACATCAAGTTTTGTGAGTACGTACAAGGCAGCCTGAATGAGTGTGTGTGTGTCAGATACTGTCCAGGTCAATAAACAGAAAATACACTACTGGCAGCATATAAAGAATAATAATGTATAAGGATAAACAAGGTTCAATATGCATCTGAAACATTTTTTTCCTGCCACTCTACTGTCTTCAAAGTTTTGATGGCATGCGTCTCCAAATACTGTTGAAAAAAGAAGAATAGAAATATCATAGTATGATGCTCATAAGAGATGTAAACAAAGCAGTATACATTAACCCCTTCGCTGCCAAGACTTTTCCCCCTCAGGTGCCTAGCCTTTTTTGGGCCGTTTGAGGCAGTTCGCACTTAGGCCCTCATAACCTTTTGTCCACATAAGCTACCCACTCCAAATTTGCTTCCTTTTTTTCCCAACATCCTAGGGTTTCTAGAGGTACCAGACTTTGTGGGTTCCCCTGAAGTAGACCAAGAAATTAGCCAAAATACAGCGAAAATTTCATTAAAAAAAAAAAAAATGGGAAAAAGGGCTGCAGAAGAAGGCTTGTGTTTTTTCCCCTGAAAATGGCATCAACAAAGAGTTTGCAGTGCTAAAATCACCATCTTCCCAGCTTTCAGAAATATGCTGACTTGAATCAGAAAACCCCATTTCCAAAAACAATTTTGGCATTTTACTGGGACATACCCCATGTTCACTATTGTTTGTGCTTTCAGCCTTCTTCCGGTTAGTGACAGAAATGGGTGTGAAACCAATGCTGGATCCCAGAAAGCTAAACATTTCTGAAAAGTAGACACAATTCTGAATGAAGCAAGGGGTAATTTGTGTAGATCTTACAAGGGTTTCCTCCAGAAAATAACAGCTGAAATAGAAAAATATTGAAATTGAGGTAAAAAAATCAGAAAATCTTCTCTATGTTTTACTCTGTAACTTTTTCGTGCGATGTCAGATTATTTAAAGCAATATACCGTTTTGTCTGCTGGACTCTTCTGGTTGCGAGGATATATACGGCTTGTAGGTTCATCAAGAACCATAGGTGCCCAGAGCCAATAAATGAGCTGCACCTTGCAATGGGTTTTCATTCTATACTGGGTGTACAGCAATTCATTTGCTGAAATATGAACAGTGAAAAATAGGTATCAAGAAAACCTTTGTATTTCCAAAATGAGCATAAGATAAGATGTTGAGAAGCAGTGGTTATTTGCACGTTTCTGAATTCCGGGGCACCCATACTAGCATGTGAATTACAGGGCATTCCTCAAATAGACATCTTTTTTACAACTGTCTTACATTTGTAAGGAAAAAATGCAGAGAAGGACAAGAGGCAATAACACTTGTTTTGCTATTCTGTGTTCCCCCAACTCTCCCGATAAAAATAGTACTCACTTGTGTGGGTAGGCCTAATGCTTGCGACAGGAAACACAACATGGACACATCACATTTTGACATTGAAATCTGACTTGTTTTTTTGCAAAGTGCCTAGCTGTAGATTTTGGCCTTTAGCTCAGTCGGCACCTAGGGAAACCTACCAAAACTAGACACCTAGGGGAATCTAAGATGGGGTGACTTGTGGGGGTCCCCCTAGGTTCTGTTACCCAGAATCCTTTGCAAACCTCAAAATTTGGCCAAAAAAACACTTTTTCCTCTCATTTTGGTGGCAAAAAGTTCTGGGATCTGAGAGGAGTCACAAATTTCCTTCCACACAGCGTTCTCTAAAGTCTCCCGATGAAAATTATACCTCATTTGTGTGGCTAGGACTAACGCCCGCAGCAGGAAATGCCCCAAAATCCTATCTGGACACATGACATTTTCCCAAATAAAACAGACCTGTTTTTTTCAAAGTGCCTAGTTGTGGATTTTGGCCTCTAACTCAGCCAGCACCTAGGGAAGCTTGCCAAACCTGCACATTTTCTAAAACTAGACACCTAGGGGAATCCAAGATGGGGTGACTTGAGGGGCTCTCACCATGTTCTGTTACCCAGAATCCTTTGCAAACCTCATAATGTGCCCAAAAAAACACTTTTTGTTCTCATTTCGGTGACAGAAAGTTCTGGAATTTGAGGGAAGCAACAAATTTCCTTCCATCCAGTGTTCCCCCAAGCCTACTGATGAAAATGGTACATCACTTGTGTGGGTAGGCCTAGTGCCCACAACAGGAAATGCCCCAAAACACAACGTGGACACATCAAATTTTTCCGAAGAAAACAGACCTGTTTTTTGCAAAGTGCCTAGCTGTGGATTTTGGCCTCTAGCTCAGCCAGCACCTAGGGAAACCTACCAAACCTGCGTATTTTTGAAAACTAGACACTTAGGGGAATCCAAGATGGGGTGACTTAAGGGGATCTCACCAGGTTCTGTTACCCAGAATCTTTTGCAAACCTCAAAACTTGGCCACAAAACACTTTTTCCTCACATATCGGTGACAGAAAGTTCTATAATATGAGATGGGCCTCAAATTTCCTTCCACCCGGCGTTCCCTCAAGTTTCCAGATAAAAATGGTACCTCACTTGTGTGGGTAGGCCTAGTGCCCCCGAAAGGAAATGCCCCATAACACTATCAGGACACATAAAAATTATGAAAACTACCTGTTTTTGTCGGGGGCATCTGCGTTTTTGGTCCTGGGCTTAGCAGCCATCTAGGGAAACCTACCAAACCCAGACATTTCTGAAAACTAGACACCTGAGGGAGTCCAGGGAGGTGGGACTTGCATGGAACCCCCAATGTTTTCTTACCCAGAACGCTCAGCAAACCTCACATTTAGCTAAAAAAAATCAAATTTTTCCCACATTTTTGTGTGCGATCACCGCACCAGGACAAATTTCCTAACACCCAACATTCACCTTAGTCTCCAGGTAAAAATGATACCTCAGTTGTGTAGGTCGGCCAAGTGCCTGTGACAGGGAAGAGACAAAAATGTGTTGAAATAGAGGGGGAACCAAAGCAGGTCCAAAAGGGCAGTTTGGAAAAAAACAATTTCAGACTGACAAGTGCAGCAGATTTTCTATCGGTATAGATGAGGCAATGCTGGGTAGTAGCAATTTTGTGGATTCCAGCAGATTCCGGAAGGTTCCATCACAAAAATGTAGAAAAAATGTGTGATTTCCATCAAAGTTAGAGGTTTGCAGGGCATTGTGGATAAGAAAATGGTGCGAGGTGCATGTGAAGCACACCACCCTGGACTCACCCAGCTGTTTAGTTTTCAGATGTGTCTAGGTCTTGTGGATTTTTCTACATGGCAGTGTCCCACAGTCCAAAAAGTGCAACCCCTACCATCTCAAGTGGGGCAATTTTGAGAGTTAGCCAAGTTCTCATGGCCCAAATGTAAAACAAAAACCCCAAATATTTAAATGTCCTCTTGTTTGCCATGGGATAAGATGTTTTAGTGTGCGGCGGGAGAGATGAAAGACTTACCCCCTTCAGTTGGGGTGGGGGCATAATCATGCCCATACTGGTTGGTTGCCACCTCCACACTATTTTCATTTTTTTTTTATTCTCTGCCATCTAGTAGGCTTTCTGCCCCTCGGGTGTGGATCTGGGGTAATTGCCCTATCTGCCCACTGGTTGGCAGAACAACTTTAGCCCCATTTATTTGGGGTGGGGATATGGCCATATACCCACCCTCTTATTTTGAAAAAAATAATTTCCCTGGTCTCTGCTGGGCTTAGTAATGTGCCCCCATGGGGAGCGACCCTTGTCCAAGGGGCTGCCCCCAAACAAAACACACACATACCAATCTCTGGTGCCTAAGGGGTTTCTGACCCCCCCCGGGGGCAGATCCGCCTAATAGAAATAGGCCGATCTACCCCCAAGGGTAGCATAAATGGCCTAAAATAAATCCCCCCCCACCCAGGAAAGCGACCCTGTCCTAAGAGTTCGCTCTCCTTGTGTGAAATTGACACAAAAAATAAAAATCCCTGGTGTCCAGTGGTTTCTTCCCCCCTTGGAGACAGATTGGCCTAACAAAAATAGGCCGATCTGCCCCCAAGGGGAACAGAAATGGCCTGAATACAATTCCCCGCCCCCCCTCAGGGGAGAGACCCTGGCCTAAGGGGTCGCTCCCAATACATAAAATCATAAAGTAAATTAAAATATATATATATCCCTGGTGTCTAGAGGTTTCTGCCCCCCCGGGGGCAGATCGGCCAAATTATGATAGGCCAATCTGCCATCCGGGGGGCAGAAAAATGCCTAAAATTATTTTGTCCCCCTGGACAGCGCCCTTGCCCAAGGGGCCGCTCCCCTTAAGCATATCAAAAAACAATTCCCTGGTGCCTAGTGGTTTCTGCCCCCCCGGGGGCATAAATGGCTCAAAATAATTTGCCCCCCGGGGAGTGACCCTTGCCTAAGGGGTCGCTCCCCACATATAAAAAATAAAAAAAAATAAACAATTATCCCTGGTGTCTATGGGTTTTCTGCCACCCCCCACGGGGGCAGAAATGGCCTAAAAATAATTTGGCCCCCTGGGGAGCAGTCCTTACCCAATGGGACACTCCCCATATGCGTAAGTATCAAAACAAAAAATGTCCTGGAGTCTAGTGGGCAATTCTGCTGCCCGATCTCATCGCGATCGGGCAGCAGAAATGCTTGCAGAGACATGATAGGAAAGGCCTTTCCTTTCATGCCTGTGCCTGCCTTCTCCTCCAAAGCGGAAGAGAAATGCTCGATGGGAGGTGATCTCTGATGAGGTCAGCACGCAATCTTGTGCTGACGTCATCAGACGTCACTGTGGGTCGGGGGTGAAAGAGGAAGTGATTCCCCTTCCAGCCCTGCCCTGGGGAGGTGGGAGAGAGGATCTCATGGGGAGCGCCAGTGCTTCCCCCGAGGGCCTATACCAGGATGTAGTAGTTACCTGACGTAACCACTACGTCCATGGCGGGGAAAGAGTTAATTATGCTATAGCAGTATATGACAATTTACTAAAACATTTTATTTTCCCTCTTTCCTATTCTCAGTCTTTATACTAGTACCTATAAACAAAGAACTGTATAATCATCAATGAACAGTGGAGGAAAAAACAGTCATTTAGAATGTGGGAAAAAAACATACCTCCACAGTATTTCACTTCAAGTAAGTGATACTGTGAATTGCACTCACTACAATGATTACATTATTTAATTAAGCCATACTTACTACATTAAACAAAAGATTCACTGATGTTTTGGCCTTCGTCCCTCGCTCCAACCTACGTGGCCTCTGCTGCTGTCCCTTTACAGAGCCTGCTGGTGCTGTGTTCAAGGCCCACCTCCACCCGCAGGCACTAGCCTGCGCCTCATCCCTGGTTGCCTAGTAGCCATCTGTGTCAGATCTGTCTGTCTTTTTCTCTAAAAAATTTTCGGTAATTTGGCTATTTTCTCTCTTTTTCTGCTCCCGCACTTCCATGCTCCCTGCCACTGCTGCCCACGTAGCCCCACGCCCCACCCTCGTGGCACTTCCCTCCTTTTCAACTCCCACCTGACCAATATTTCCTCCTTCTTAAGGGTCACCGCAGCGCAGTGAGGGATGACTTCACTGACCTTTTGGCAAGTGTCCATAAATCCCTCCTGTGTGGCCACTGCTGCTGCTGTCTCTTCACAGAGGCTGCCGGTCCTGTGTTGGAGGCCCGCTTCCACCCACAGGCAACCATCTGCGCTTCATCCCTGGTGGCCTAGTGGCAATATGTGTCAGGTCTATCTGTCTTTTCTCTTTACATCCTTTTTTTGTATTTTGCCAATTTTCTCCCTTTTTCTATCCTTTCACTCTTTTTCTGCTCCCGTGCTTCCCTGCGCCCAGTCGCTGTTGGCCCCATGGCCACACCCTCTTAGCACTTCTCAACCTCCTGTCTCTCAGCTGACCAATCCCCCCAACCTCCCCTTCTTAAGGATGGCTGCTGTACAGTGAGGGGTGACTTCACTGACCTTTTGGCCAGCGTCCATTGCTCCCTCATGCATTGCCAATGTCGCTGTCTCTTCACAGGTCACTCTTTTTCTGATCCCCTGCTTCCCAGTTTTCCTGCTTCCTGCCGCTGCTGCCCCTGCAGCCCCGCCCCCCATGCTCGCAGCACTTCCCCCCCCCTCCCTCCCCTTCTTAAGGGTGGCCGCTGTGCGCCCGTGCCGATGTCACACCAAAGACAAGTCTAAATGCACCTTTTTCCTGCCGCCACTGCCACCTCACCCTCTCCACACGCCAAACGCCAGACAATCACCTCCAGACCACCTCAAGTGTATCATTCTCAACCTCCACTCTCTGCACAAATATGCACAAACATGCATTGGAGATTTGGGACCCGATAGATACCACCCCCCCAGACATCGCTTGTTCACAGAGACATGGACTAAAACAACATCCGGACGGGACAGCGCATTTGCCATCCCCAGTGACTACAAGCTGCTCCGCAAAGAGTGGCCATACAGACCAGGTGGTGGCATAACCATCACCCATAAGACCACCCTCGGACTGACGATCAACATACAGGATTTCGTCCCCCTCATGGAGCACCTCCACTTCAAGGTGCACACCACCCCTAAGACCACCACCTGTGGCACCCTCATCTACAGACCATCTGAACCATGCCCAGCTTTCAGCGAATTTATCGTTGACATCATAGCCCTCTACGTACTTGCCTCCAGCAACTACATTCTCTTTGGTGATGTCATCTTCCATTTCAACGATCTCAGCGACCACAACACCTCATCACTACTTGAGAACCTGGACACAATTGGGCTCAAGCAACTGTTCACCTCACCAATGCACACCGCCGGACACACTCTCAACCCCTTTTTCTCCACCAGCAGCAACATCATCATCATCATCGACTCAACCCCACTACACTGGACAGACCACAACTGTATATACTTTTCCATCTCCATGCCTACAGCGCACACTCACAAAATGCGCCCCTCCTACAGGAAATTGAACCAGACCTCAGAGGAGCAACTCATCAACACACTCAGCAACTCACCACCCCCAACACAACAGATGCCTCAGCACACAACCTCTACAAATGGATCACTGAATGTACCAACACCCTAGCTCCACTCCGGATGACCTCAGGAAAACACTCCTCCAAGAAAGCCAGTTGGTTCACCCCCCCACTCCAGGAATCAAAGTGCTCATGCAGGAGGCTGGAGAAGAAGAGGAGGAACAGCAAATCACCAGAAGACTTTGCAACCTTCAAATCCATCACAAGATCCCACCATGGCTTCATCAGGTCCACCAGGAAATCCACCCTGCAGGACCGCATCAACTCAACCACACACAACACTAAAGAACTCTTCAACGTCATCAAAGAATTTGCCAAACCACAAGCGGAGACCAATAGCATCCCTCTATCTCAGGATTTCTGCGCCAGACTGCCACCTTCTTCCATCAGAAGATAAAAGACATCTACAACAGCTTTGGACCCCAAGAATTTCTGAACTCACCAACAACACCCCTGCCAGGATCCTGTGAACCCCAATGACTCCTGCACGCCTTGACCTCCTCATGATGGACAAGAACCACTCCTTCATGAGCAGCATCCACTCTGGAGCACCTTCTGACCCCTACCCCGACTATATCTTCAACAAGGCCGGAGCCTCCATCACGCCCAAACTCTGTAAGACTATCAACTTCTTCCTAGAGCCAGCAACCTATCCTGAAGACTGGAAGCACACTGAGATCCACCCACTTGTGAAGAAACCAATGGCCCACCAAACAGATCTCAAAAACTACACCTCATCTCACTGCTGCCCTTCCCAGCTAAGGTTGCTGAGAAGACAATCAACACTCAGCTATGCCAATACATCGAGGTCACCAACATCCTGAACATCTCCCAATCAGGATTCAGAACTAACCACAGCACTGAAACCACCCTGCTCACCATCACAAATGACATCCAATCCCTCCACGAATGCAGACAAACAGCAGGCTTCCTCCTACTTGATCTTTCAGCTGACATTTAATACAGTATCTCACTGCACCCTATGTGTAAGCCTACACGCAGCAAGCATACGCGACAAGGCCCTTCAATGGATGCACTCCTTCCTGACAGGCAGAACACAGAAAGTCAGGCTCCCGCCACACCTGTCAGAGCTTACAGACATCAGCTGTGGAGTACCCTATGCATTATCACTGAGCCCCACGCTGTTCAACATCTACATGATCCCACTCTCTACTATTGTCAGGAAGTATGGTATAAACGTTGTCTCCTATGCTGAAGACACCCAGCTGATCATCTCCCTGAGCATTTAGAGTAAATACTAAAGGTCCACTATATTTATCTACTAGTTCTTGAATGCCTGAAAAAGAAGGTATTACACTTCAGTCACAAGATAATCATTGAAAGCAATTAAACACAATGGCCCTCATTCTGACCTTGGCGGTCGGCGGAGAGGTGGCGGTCGTACCGCGAACAGACCGGCGGTCAAAAAAATGGCATTCTGACCGCGGCGGTCACCGCCGCAATCGAGCGCCACTTCCCCACTCCGACAGCCACGGCGGTCATGACCGACGGGCTGGAGTCTGCGCACTCCGGTCCGGCGGTCGACCCAAGACCGCCAACGGTATCATGACCCTGCTTACCGCCGCGGTTTCTGGCGGTCGGGAACCGCCATGCAAACCATGGCGGTAGGCACTATCGGGGTCAGGGAATTCCTTCCCTGGCACTGATAGGGGTCTCCCCCACCCCCCACTGCCCCCCCGAGTCCTCCCCCCACACCCTCCACCCCCCTGCCACCCCTCAGAGGTGGTACGAACCCCCTCCCCACCCCCACCCCGACATGCACATACACGCACCCCGACATGCACACACACCCAACATGCACATATACACACCCCCTACACACACACATACACAACGGGGACACATACCCGCACACACATGCCGACATGCGCACCCGCCGAACTACACACATTGCCCATAGGCACAGCAGCACTCCCCGCCCGCATGCACGCACTCACAAACCCCCTCTACACACTCACACGCACACCCCCATGCACGCACACATCACACAACACCCCCCCACCCCCTCCCCTCACGGACGATCAACTTACCTTGTGCGTTGGTCCTCCGGGAGGCGACAGGAGCCATGGGGAGGTGACCGCCAACAGAAGACCGCCAACAGATGACCGCCACACAGAAATGTGGGTCGTAATTCTGTGGGCGGTGTTCTGCTGGCGTGGCGGTGGAGGTTGACCAGTCTCCACTTTCCCGCCGACCGCCAGTGTGGCTGCTGGCGGTTTTCCGGCGGAACGCTCCCAGCGGTCGGAATGCGCACAGCGGCATACCGCCGCGGTCGGCGGTCTTCACCGCGGCAGTAACTCGGCGGTCTTGCGAAAAGACCGCCAAGGTCAGAATGACCCCCAATGTGTTCTGTGGTTTTACTTGAATTACATTTGCAACATTTTGTAGATGGAAGAGGACATTGAGAATAATATTAGCAGTTTATACCATTAGTGTTATCCAACTGATAATCTGCAATATCGCAAGCGTTCTCCAATTTTCTTTTCTTGACACCTTCTTGTTTAACCTTGCTTTCTGTCTTTTCTGTAATTTTCCTTTATTCTTTTGCCAGTTTCCACTTAGGATATAGTACCTGTTTTTCATAAACAGGATATTATCCAAAATGAGGGCCATGATTACTTGTTAATCTGTTGTACTCTCTCAGACAATTTGCATCCACACTGAGTTCCTTCTCATCAAAATCCACCAGAGATTAACCAGATAATGTTTGAACTTTTGACAATGCTACATATGACATTCCTTCTTTAAAAACTGTACCTTCAGCACATTGTCCCATTTGCATAATACCATTAACCTGTTTAAACTTTAAAGTTAAGAATTAAACCTCTTCATGGCTAGAAAATTTTAGCAATGGCACCATTTACCAATCCCTCTTCAACACTTATATTACGTCTTAAAATTACTCTAAAGTTTTTGCAGACATGTAAACATTTCTCTAGTCCAGCAGCCCTGGAAACAGATTTATTCAAAGAGTTCAATTTATCTTGCCATTTTCACTGATAAGTACTGTTACTCCTTGGTGTTCCAATTTGTCAATATCAGTTATTTCTAAATTGTCTTAATTCTCCAGTTTTAGTAATTCTTCATTAAATTCATAAAACTCTTGAAGTGTAGGTGGTAAAGAAACTATGGGTTTCCCTTCTTTACAAAAGTTATAGAGTAGCTCTGAAACCGTCTTCTTACACGAAAACAGTTCCTTAATAAGTCAACATTCGAACATCAGTTTTCCCTCCTTTGTCAGAACTCCTACTCTAATGTCCTTTAAAATGTTTCTGTACTCAAAATCAGAGGCTTGACACATATTTTTTACAAGTTCCTTGTATTTAAAATATTGTCAAATGTTTACATTGCCAATACGTCCTAATGAGTTTCGAGTCTCTTCATGTGAAACAGTTTTGAAAACAGACTGTCCTTTTACAGGAGTAAGTTGTATTAGATGTCTAAAAACAATCAAATGCTTTCCTCCAAACAGGACGTTGTATTCAGTTTTTAATATCTATTGCATTCTCAGGTGAACAAAGGCAAGCATTAGATTTGAAAGCATGATTACCTCATCAATAATTAAAAGTTTAATTTTCTTCAAAACTTTTCCCTCCTCATGACAAGCTTCACCAAATACCTTCTGGCATTCCAGTGTATTGCTATGTTCAACTGGTAGCATAAGTAGTCTATATAAAGTTATTCCTTTGATATTGTGTGCACCTATTCCAGTAGGTACACACAATAAGTTTGAATCTGTATTTTTTTATAGGTAGAGATAACTTTGATTTAAAAGCTTTTTTTCTGATACCAGCTTGACCACTAATTTATAATAGTGTTGGCTTGAATGATGAGCATTTGCAGTCTGTATTCTCATAAAGAAATCCATATTCTATGTTATCTTTTACTTCAATATAAATGTATTTCTGTTTGTTGCTGTGTTGTCCAACTAACTATTCCAGATCTACAGTTCCTGTCTAACATGTTCCATTGCAGTTCAGCTTCATTTTCAATAATAGGTTGTCCAAGAAGATCCTGACATAAAGCTGCTGAACTCTGGCTGCTTTGAGATTTATCCTTAGGTACCTCGGCATCATCATTTCTTTCTGTTGTATCTTATCATTTAATATTTGCAAATAATCTTTGAAGATAGAACACTGAATAATATCTTTCACAGCAATAAAAGATTCTTCATAGCACTTATAATCTCCAAGTAATTCCGGTTCAGTACGCCAAGGTTTGAATAGTTGGAGAAGAGTTACATTGAAAAATTCTCTTTTCTCAGGAGTTTGACAGCTAAGTTTTTGGTGATTAATTAAATTTTGTTTTCCTCGTTTCACTAAACAGCCGTCACATTCACGTACTGCATATTTCCCTTCTTCTATGTTTTCACTTACATTACTTCACATCTGTATATAAAAAAAAAAAAAATCATAAAGGCACTTGTCTTTTAGATGTACACTTTTTCTTGGATAGTACGTATCCAACATATTTGATTTTACTATGTCTGTACTTTCTGGTTGAAACTCTGTTAGGTACTGAATTTCAGGGAAAGACTTTAACACTTTTGTCATAGCTAGACCAAGGCTTACCCAGAAAGTTCCTCTTGATTTTGAGAACAAACTTCCCAAACTCAACCTGTCACACGCTTCATATGACCCCATCTCCCTATGGGAAAGCATTTCAAGCTGAAGGAATACAATTTCTACAGAAATCTCCTCCCACATCTCTTTCATCTCTGTTTTTTCAGATTTTGTAATGTATGATGCGATATAGCGAGCCACAGAAATTGAGCTGTCTGCAACAAATTGTATGTCAATATTAGAATTCCACATTTTTTAAATCACAGGATTACAGTCATTAATATATTTGTCATCTTTGGTTCTTTTTCAGGTATGTGTTCTTTAGTGATTTCCATGTCAGTATAAGTATGACTAAAGACAAGAAGCTTCCTTTTGAATTGACAGGTCGTGGAAACTCAAATCAACATCTTGTGTAAACATTTCCTTTCGATCAGCATCTACAACAACAGTACTTCCCACATTGATGTATATGAAAATACAAAACTTTTTCTCTGAGACCTCTTTCAGCAGTGTGTTTTGGTATGGTACATGTCACATACTGTTCTATAAAAGACAGCACAGACTCATCACTTTCTGCTCCAAATTTGGGTGCATCTTTTATCCATGTAAATATGAGGAGCACCTCTTGCCTGATGCTCTTTCTGCCAAAAGAAGTCACTTACTTCTCCAAGAGGAGGATTGCTTTTGTTGCAGATAAAAGCAATCATAGCTTGAAACTTATGGTTGACATATCTACAAACATTAGCAAGATTTAAGGAGCAAGGTTCTTCAGGTGTCTTTAGACTGATGTCTTTCAAGTTAGAGTTCACTTCTCTCAAGAATTGAATAAGGTCATCTCATGCATACTTAGCGCAACTAAGTGTGAGAAACCACATTGGTGCACCCAGGTTTCTCAGAATACACTTCAGTTCTCTGTGACGACGGAACCAATATTTGTTGGTGCCACATTGGCACACTATTAAATCAATCAAGTTGTGTTCTAAGTTCTTGTCCTTTTCATGTAGTTTGTTCACAAAATCACTTGCACACGTATTTTGAAGATTAACTGCTGCTTTTAGAATGTGATTTACTGCATATGAAAGTCTAGACAGTTCACTTTCAAATAGAAGGTGAAACGTGTATGGGATATACTGTCTGAATTTTGGATCCTCTTAATATAATCGTGTTGATTGATATTCAGCTGCTGGTATTTGTATGGGCTGGTCATCTCACCGACTTCCTACTCCAGTGGGAAAGGAGAGGGGAAAACAGCATACCTCTAATCGTTTTCCCCAACTTTCTCATGGTAGTTCATTTGCTTCATTTGGAAAAGGTCAATATCATCACCAATGACTTCTTTGGAATATAGCAGATGGATACTCTGCTGCTCATAAATCTGTACAGATCGGGATCAATCCACTTTCTTCATTTGACCACTTGCTGGCAAACTACCATCTTCAACATTTGGTACATCAGGTTGATCATCAAGGTTTTTGTAACACATATTATTTTGTACCAAGTATAACATTGCTTCTTTAATTTTATTTACATCAACTAACTCTTGGCAAATTGTTTTATTCTTAGTTGGCACACCATTTACCAGAATAATAAGTGGTTCTTCATTGTCTTTGTCTACTACTACAGTTTTGCATTTCACATCAAGTTTAATGGCAAATACACTACTCTTCCTAGAAGGCCTTTCAGTAACTCTGTTGGATCTAATTTACCTGTTTTTGGTTCCATTCATATAATCGCTTGAAAAGGATGTACAGATTGTATAATGATTGATTCATATACATTTAAGTCCTGTAATTCTTCATGAATAGTGACAAGTTCTAACCTGTTATAAACTGCTCCAGCTGGTTTTCTGATTCTGTAACTTGTCATAACAATACTTACATATAACTTTCACACAGACAAGTCAAACTGCTCCTCTACAGATAAATAAGCAGCAACTTCTTGAAACTTTTTATGTTTTCTCTTTCAGTTTTGGAAATTACAACTACATTTAATGTTTGACTTTTGTAGTGAGTGCATCTACAACAAATGCAAATATAGTTTTGTTTTTTTCCGAGCAAGCTGTGTTAAACTATATAATCTCTTGATTAAATTCTCAGTAGCAATTTCTGTTCTCCGTTCCTCAATACCTGTACCTACAAATTGCTCATTCTCTCTAGAATCATCTTCAGAACCAAAAAAACGAAACTGTACATCCTTACAAATGTTTTTTACTTCTTGTACAGTACCATGCAAAAGGGATCTATTCATTTCTCCTAAACATAACACTGGATTCTTCACACAGTAAAGTCCCCTAACAAAACTATGGGGGTCATTCTGACCCCGGCGGGCGGCGGGAGCCGCCCGCCTGGAGGGAACCGCCAGAATACCGCTGCGCGGTCAAAAGACCGCCGCGGGTATTCTGGGTTTCCCACTGGGCTGGCGGCCGACCGCCAAAAGGCTGCCCGCCAGCCCAGTGGGAAACACCCCTCCATGAGGATGCCGGCTCCGAATGGAGCCGGCGGAGTGGAGGATGTGCGACGGGTGCAGTAGCACCCGTCGCGAATTTCAGTGTCTGCTGAGCAGACACTGAAATTCAAAGTGGGGCCCTCTTACGGGGGCCCCTGCAGTGCCCATGCCATTGGCATGGGCACTGCAGGGGCCCCCAGGGGCCCCACGACACCCCTCACCGCCATCCTGTTCCTGCCGGGCGGAACCGCCAGGAACAGGATGGCGGTGAGGGGGTCGGAATCCCCATGGCGGCGCAGCAAGCTGCGCCGCCATGGCGGATTCCCATGGGCAGCGGAAAGTCGGCGGTACGCCGCCGACTTTCCGCTTCTGGCCGCGGCTGTACCGCCGCGGTCAGAATGCCCGGCGGAGCACCGCCAGCCTGTTGGCGGTGCTACCGCCGACCCCGGCCCCGGCGGTCCTTGACCGCCGGGGTCAGAATGACCCCCTTTGTGTTTTGGAGTGGTGAACTGCCAACATTCTAAAGTGATGCAAAGTATTTTGGCACACTTTGTTTGATAAACATGCTAATGAATGTCCTTGTAAATTACTATATCTAATCCTTGCAAAATTGAAATGTTTCGCTTCTGACGTTTACCTGGAACATCATGTATAAAACTTAATATTAAGTTATAGATTGCTGTGAAGTATGACACATACTGCTGCAGTTCAGTTTGTAAGCAGGACCATATCTATGCCTTCCCTGAACCTCTTGAGCTATCTCTTCTTCCTTATTTTTTGGAACAATCTCCTCTTTTTCAACGGGACTGCCATCCTTCATTTCATAACATCGACCACTTGAATCAACTCCATGTACTAATGTGTTCTCTTGCAAATAACCTTCATTAAAGAAAGGTTCTGCACTGGAGGTATGTTTCCTTTCACCACGGAAGAATTTACAAAAATTACTTTTATTGACAAGTCTTTTCCTTTGGCTGCATCTCTCCATACCCAGCACTGTTTTATCCAATGTTCTCATTCTACTCATAATCAGAATAAAACAAGTTTCCTCTTCAAGGCAAACGCCTTTCATCTACAGCCACTACACGTTCTTTTTGTTTCAATACTTCTCATCTCCTTTTGTATTGGTTCATAGTTTTAATAAGATTCTGAATTGCCCTGGCACAAGACATTCAAAATCTCGTTTCTTTGAACTGTTTCTGTTTTCTGATTAAGCTATCTGCTTTCTTCATTGATTTCTTGATTGTAACCTGACATGTTTTTCCCTCTGTTTGGCTGATTTGAGAGTCTCCATTTTATGTTCTTAATTTTGGAAATATTTCAGTTTTCCACATACAGATTTGAATTTTTTTGGTTTTTCTCGCCAACAGCTCCTTTCTGTTTATTGACTCAGCCCACTTGTTGTTTTGTTTCTGTGTTGCAAATAGAAAGTATTTTCCTCAATTTATTTTTTGCTTGTGTTTTTTCTGCATTTTAGATATCTCTTATAATGCAGGATTAGATCTCTGACATTAAAAAAATAGTAACATGTATACATTTTTATTATTTACTATTCAATTATAAATCATAAGCATTTAAATGTAATACAAACGCATCACTATGTTGACACACTCAACATGTGTTCGTTTTCATGTTTAAAGAAGAGTACGCCTTTTTCTATTCTCATAGGCATGACTGTCAGACTCAATGTTTCACTTTATCAGCGAATGTGTGCTTTGCTGCATTATGGTATGTATCTGTGTATGCTTGGGTATCTTATCAGATGCATCAGTATGTCTCTAGGTAAATTAGTCTACACATAAATGTGACCCTAGGTGTATCAGAATGTGTGTCCATATATGCCTTTGTGTGTAATTGTACATGTAAATGTATGACTCCCTCTGTTATTTTTTTAATTACTCAACGACTCGGTATTTCAGTGTACACATCAGTGACTGCCTGGGTGAGCAGGCTATGCATTAGTGTGTTGGTAGGTGTCTCAGTGTACCCAACAGTATGTTCCTTTATATATCAGGGTATGTATCCATGTGTGCCTGAGTATGACAGTGTATGTATCTGTATCTGCCAGGGTGTACCATTATATGCGTGAGACTCTCCCTGGGGGTGTGAGTGTCTGTGTAAGTGTGTTTCTAGGTTTCTCAGTGTATACATGACTGTATATGTAGGTGTTACACTGTAAGTACAAACATGTGCCTGTGTTTGTCAGCATATGCATCAGTATTTGCCTGTGTGTTCCAGTGCACGTATCACTCTGTGCTCCACTATACAACTATATGTATGAGTGTGTGTCTAAATGTGTCAGTGTATTCATGAGTGTCTGCCTTGGTTCTGATATGATATGCATTACTGTGTGTCTGGACATGTCAGTATATGCATCAGAGTAATTATGGTTGTATTAGTGTATACCTATATGTGTTTGTTGCTGACTCATTACTGTGTGCTTGGGTCTGTGAGTTTATGCATTAGTGTGTGCCTTTTTGTGTTACTCTATGCATAAACACATACCAGGCTCGCTATGATCTACATATAGCGTACTGTATACATAACTCCTATCTAGGAAAAAGAAACTCAAACTCATGCAAAGTGGTTAGAAACCTGAACTCTAATTGCAATTTACATTCTACTGTAACATACAGAATGTATGATTTAAAAACTACTAGTTTAAATAATTTCAGATAAAGGTAAAGACCTTACTGCACATCACTGCTCTTTCTCAGACAATATATTTTTTTCATATATTGTTTTATCCCTGTTATATACACACATACCTAATAACACACATACATAGCAAATATACTGGAAAAAATATTAAACAGCTTAGGCTGAGCCGCACATGTCATTTCTCGCAAGCTGACCCATGCTTGCTTGAACCACACACAGCCTGGAGTCTGTCTTAACCACACATGTGCCTTAACCATGCATATGAGTAGTTAAGGCAGAAAGCAGTCTAGCTGCAAGGTCAGATAAGGAACAGGAGCAGAAAGCATTGGGAGAGGTAAGTGGGGCTGGGGCTGAGTTTAGGTAGGGTAGGTTTTAGGGCTCAGGGTGGGGGGATGTCAGGTTAGTTTTTTTGGATGAGGTCGGGCTAGATTTGTGGGTGGGGAGCAGGGTTTTAGGAACTGGGGCTGGGTTTGGGTGGGGGTAATTTTTAGGGGTGGGGTGGTTTTAGGGCTCAGTGCGAGAAGTGGGGTCTTAGTTAGTTTTTTTTGGATGGTGAATTTGGGTTCGTTTTTCTGGACCGGGAGCAGGTTTTAGGGCTTAAGGGGAGGGGGTAGCTCTAAGGCCTGGAGCAGGGTTTTAGGACTCATTAGGGTGGAGAAGGGGCAGTTTTTAGCACTGAGGTCAGTTTTAGGGCTCAGGGCTGAAAGGCTGGGGTCAGGGTTGTTTTTAGCAGAGGGCAGGGTTTTAGGTGTTAGGGTGAGGGAGGGAAGGGTAAGGAGTATTTTTAAGGCAGAGTGGGGTCATTTTAGGGCTTAGAGCAGGGGTTAGGGTAGTTTTAAAGGTAGGGTGGGTCAGTTTCAGGACTCAGGAGGTTTAGAGCTCAAGGCAGGGAGAAGGAGCAGCTTTAAGGGCTGTGGCGGGATGGACCATGGGGTTAGAGTGCCTGGTGTTAGGGTAAAGGGTAGGGGGTAATTTACCAGGCATATTCCTTTCCCAAACATGCTTTTACAATAAAATATGTTATAAAGGCATGCGTGGTAAAGATGCAGCCATTGTTCAGATTGCGTTGTTAAGACTTGTTAAGGCATGCATGGTTCAGGCATGCGTGAATCCAGCAGATAACCTAAATATACACTATACATTCCATACCTGTTAAAGGCTTCCATTGATAGGTACAATACTGTCACAATACCAAATTGAAGTATTTTACTTGTATGAGCATGAAATCTCAGAAAACAAATGGTACACCACTCTTACACTAGGGAACCAGTAATGGCAACCTATTCACTTTTTCTCAAAGTGATATTGTCCTATTTAGCAAATCACAAACAGCATATCATGTTTTATTTTCTTATCCCACATCTGAATGGTTACTGTCTGTTAACCCTTCCTTGTATTTTGGTAAGAAGCCTAGTTTGCTACTGTCTGCTGCTGGAGTTGCAACTCCATCATGGTCCCCACTTCAGCCACCTCCGTGTAACTTCAGGGGCTTAAAAATATATTTCTTATATATTTTTCATTATTTTTTTATACAGTTTCAGCCTCACTTTAAATTCACTGATAATGCTCAAGAAGACAAATCATTTTTCTCCAGTTCCTTCTGTACCAAAACCTCCCTTATTTAAAATAGTATGTGTACTTTAAAAGCTTGAAAAGCTTTCCTTTCCCCAATACTTTTTCTCCACAGCTGCCAAAGCAAATCCTTTAGAACAATCTACTGTATCAGTAGTTCAAAAGTTGACTATATTTGTTCTTAGTAGCAAAGTAGCTTCAATGTGTGCTGTAGCAGGTGTGATTGACTATTGTAGAATGTAAGCAAATCCAAAATGGGATTACTTGATTATGAAAAAAACAAGAACCAATCAGGGATTGTCTGACTTCATATTTTTTGGCACAACCTATTTTTATCTACTGGTGTATGTACAACATCCAATCCAAATTGTTTTTTTTTTAAATCCACTGATTCCTCCATTTTAACAACCTCACATTTTGAAAACTGCCTCATTCAGTGGCAGCCTTCTCTTGTGTGGTACCTCAAATGGCTAGAGTGTGGGTTGTAGGGCACAGCTATGTTTTTATGCTAGTTAGCATGCTAGAAAGAGTGGCATTGACAGGGACCTGGGTTTGCCTAATGTAGATATTACTTGGGCTGGCCGGAGAGGGTTAAAGTGGCAGCACTTGCTCCCATTGGTTGAAAGCACTGCAGATTGCTAACCACCTCACTTCATGATTGTGCACTGTGGTGGTAATGTCTGAGATAGGATTGGAAATCCTGATGAAGGGTACCTTTGTCCAATTAATGAAACTATTCCATCACACTGCCTTTCTGTTATCTAACATATGCCAGAGGCAGAAATGGAAGTGTTGAACTGAAATCTGTCTACATATAGACTAAGGCAGGAAATATCTTAATAACCATGTTTCAGCATTCCTTGGAGTCTATAACATGGGGTCCATCTACAATCATAGCCTGCACTTTGACATGCATGGGATGTATAGAAGAGATGGTGTTCACTTCACAGATGAAGGCAACAAAGTGTTTCAGAGCAACTTGAAACTCTGCATCTGCTCTTATGTGTACTGATTTATGCACAATAAACACAAAGCCTCCTCTTAGAGCAACCTTACATCCTAAACACTATTTGAATTTGAAAGAAAAACTTTTTTTTTAACAACAAAATTTGCTGTCTCAACTCTGTAGTGGATTCACAAACCCAAACACAAATTCAATGCACACCACCCAACATATTATACGTATGTCTTATTTTTACCCTCTCCATGTACCAATACTTTTCTCAGTACTTCAGTGTAAGACTAGTGGGGAATGTAAATAGGTGCAAGAGTTGGTAAGTGGATGTGTGAGTGGGTGCGTGTGAGTATGAGTGGGTGTGTGAATGGGTACATGAGTATAAGTGACTGTGAGTGTGGGTGAGTGTCTGTAAGTCTGTGGGTTCATGAGTGTGTCACTGGGTCAGTGAGTGGGTGTATGAGTGACAGAGTGTGTCTCTCAGTGAGTGTATAAGTGTCTGAGTGTCTGAATAGGTATTTGAGTATGTGTATGTGTTTCTGAATAAGTATTTCAGTGGGTGTATGAGTGTCACTGTGTCTGTGAGTGAGTGCATGCATGTGTCAGTGGAAATGTGAGTGGGTGTACAAGTGTCTATCTACATCTGTGACTGGGTGTCTGAGTCTCTGAATGGGTTTTTGAGTGGGTGTATGAGGGCCAGTGCAACTGTGAGCGGGTGTATGAATGTCTGTGTGGGACTGTGAGTGGGTGTATGAGAGTAATAGTCTGTGAGTGGGTGTCTTAGTGTCTGAATGAGTCTTTGGGTGGATGAGTGTGTCCATGGGTATTTCAGTGGAAATGTGAGTGGGTGTACAAGTGTCTATCTACATCTGTGACTGGGTGTCTGAGTCTCTGAATGGGTTTTTGAGTGGGTGTATGAGGGCCAGTGCAACTGTGAGTGGGTGTATGAATGTCTGTGTGAGACTGTGAGTGGGTGTATGAGAGTAATAGTCTGTGAGTGGGTGTCTTAGTGTCTGAATGAGTCTTTGAGTGGGTGGATGAGTGTGTCCATGGGTATTTGAGTGGGTGTATGAGTGTCTTTGTGTCTCTCGGTAGGTATGTGAGTGGGTGTATGAGCGACTGAGTGGGTCTATGAATGGGTGTATAAGTGTCTCTGTGCATCTGTGAGTGGGTGTCTGAGTATCTGAATGGGTCTTGAAGTGGGTCTATGAGTGACAGTACATAGGTCATTGGATTGCATGACTGTCTGTGTGGATCTGTGAGTGGGTATATAAGATTGTGAGTGGAACTTTGCTTAGCTTTGATTAGGTATCTTAGGCGGTCATTCTGACCGCGGCGGTCGGCGGTCGCGCCCGCCAAGCGGTTCTCGCCGAAAGACCGCGGCGGCCATTCCGGCTTTCCCGCTGGGCCGGCGGGCGACCGCCAGAAGACCGCCAGCCGGCCCAGCGGGACAGCCCCTTCAACAATGAAGCCGGCTCGGAATTGAGGGGCCCTGTTAGGGGGCCCCTGCACTGCCCATGCCAGTGGCATGGGCAGTGCAGGGGTCCCCAGGGGCCCCACGGCACCCGTTCCTGCCATCCTGGTTCTGGCGGTGGACACCGCCAGAAACAGGCTGGCGGGAAGGCGGTCGGAATCCCCATGGCGGTGCTGCAAGCAGCGCCGCCATGGCGGATTCCCTGGGCCAGCGGGAAACCGGCGGGAAACCGGCGGGAAACCGCCGGCTCCCCTTTTCTGACCGCGGCTTTACCGCCACGGTCAGAATCGCCCAGGAAGCACCACCAGCCTGTTGGCGGTGCTTCCGCCGCCCTCCACCATGGCGGTCATGGACCGCCAAGGTCAGAATGACCCCCTTAGTGTCTTAATGGATCTTTGACTGCGTGTATGACTGTTAGTGCATCTCTGACTAAGTGTATGAGAGCCAGTCCATCTGTCAGTGAGTGCATGAGTGTCTGTGTGGGTCTGTGAGTTGGTGTGAGAGGGTGTGAGCAGATCTGTGAGTGGTTGTCTGATTTTTTGAGTGGGTGTCTGAGTGTGTCAATGGGTTTTTCAGTCGGTGTCTGAGTGTCACTGTGTCTGTGAGTGGGTGCATTAGTGTGTCAGTGGGTCTGTGAGTGGGCATATGAGTGTCTGTCTGGGTCTGTGAGTGGGTATGTGAGTGTCTGAGTGGGTCGGATAGTGCATGCATTAGTGTGTGAGTGATTTTGTAAATATATATATATATATAATTATTTTTTTCACCAGGATTCACAACACTGTTATGGCGTTGCATGGGGGGAACACTGAGTGCCACGAGGGAGTTTTTAACCTTTTTAAAGTCATAAGGGGTCCATCAAACACCTATTATTAAACCTCATGGGGTTGGAGTACCTCTACCCTGAAACCTTTCATTGTTTTCAGCCATGGGACCATGCATTGGTTCATAAGCTAGTGGCCCCAACTTTCTCTACAGGTTGTGGCCAGGCAATCACAGTGCCAGGCGAGGAACCTTGGAGGTCCGTGCAGGAGTTGGAACAGATCCATGTCCCTATTTTATACAAAAAAAAATCCACTTAGTAACTACATAACCACTGAAGGTATTCACACCAAATCAAAAAAGGTTGCTTTCTGTACCAGGGCTTTTTGCCTAATTTGGTGTAATTCTGTCCAGTGGTTCGAGCGCTATCGCTGCTGAAAACCTCTGTGGAAAAACGACTCTGAGTGTACCCTGGGCACTGCTGTCCAAACCCTGGGCCAGTGCCTTGTTTACAATGGTATATGCAAATTTGGCCTAATTATAATTGGCTTAGACAACCTAAATCAATCAATCAATTAGTTTTTCTAAAGCATTGCTACTCACCCGTGAGGGTCTCAAGGCACTGGGGGGCGCGTGGGGGGCCTCATCCGAAGAGCCACGTCTTGAGGTTCTTCCTGATGATGGTGAGCAATGAGCTTTGTCTGAGGTGCAGGGGGAAGTTGTTCCAGCTCTTTGCTGCAATGTAGATGAAGGATCGTCCTCCGGCGGTGGTTTTACGAATGTGAGGGATGGTGGCCAGGGTCATCTGGGCGGAGTGGAGGGATCTGGCAGTGGTGTGGAAGGAGACGCAGTGGTTCAGGTAGGCTGGTTGTCCATTGTGTAAGGACTTGTACGTGTGGGTGAGTAGCTTAAAGATGGTTAGTTTCTCAACCGGGAGCCAATGGAGGGTCCTCAGGTGTTGGGAGATGTGCTCTCAGTGTGGGAGGTCCAGGATGAGTCTGTCAGTGGCCTTCTGAATGAGTTGTAGTTTTTTGATGTTTCTAGTCAAGGTGCCGGCATAGAGGGCATTGCCATAGTCAAGCTTACTTGTGACTAAGGTACGGAGGGAACTGAGTTTACCTGGTAGGTCATGGATAAGGAGGAGTTGAGGATGATGCCTAGGTTGTTGGTGTGCTCAGTCGGTGGAGAGGGAGTGCGGAGGGATGTAGGCCACCAGGAGTCATCACAAGCTGAGGTGGCGTTTCCGAAGATGAGGAGCTCAGTCTTGTCAGAGTTGAGCTTGAGGCAGCTTTCTCGCATCCAGGTGGTAACTGCTTCTGTTCCTGAGTGGAAGTTCCTTTTGTTCATGTCCGGGTCTTCGGTGAGGGAAATGATGAGTTGAGCATCATCGGACATGACACCATGTTCATACCGTGGCTTCTGACAATGGCTGTGAGAGGGGCCATGTATACGTTGAACAGTGTGGAACTCAGTGAGGATCCTTGGGGGACTCCGCAGTTGACTTCTGTGGGTCTGGATGTGTAGGGCAGGAGTCTGACCCTGTGCATCCTCCCAGAGAGGAATGAGTTAATACAGGGATTCCAGGGCTCTTCCGCGGACTCCTATGTAATGGAGTCTGGTGTGTAAAGTGCTGTGGGAGACAGTGTCCAAGGCTGCTGAGAGGTCGAGGAGTATGAGGCTGCTGTGTGGTCACGGTCTAGGAGTAATCGGATGTTGTCAGTGGCTGCCAGGAGGGTTGTCTCTGTGCTGCGGTTGCTACTTACCTACCTATGGGACCCTAGCATAAAGAAGGGGCTGTAGGTTTAGGGCCCCCTGAATAGTTAGTGTGCCTATATGTGCACTGCTGTGGTGCACAGTGTCATTTTAAAGGCAGGCCTGCATTGCTGGCAGCTGTTAAGTTAAATTAAACCCCAAATTCAACTTTGGAATGAAAAGTACTTCCAAAGTCCTAAACAACCTTATTTTTACAAATACTTCCTCCCTAAGGTCTGCCCTATGTGCCTCATTGGTTGGATGCAATGTAAATATAATCAGGGACTTTATAAAAGATAATTTATAGGGCCTGATGAGGTAAAAACAGCCAAAGTCGCTGTCCCTGCATTAGCCCTATAGGCTAACATTGGGATGCTTTATTTAAAATTATTAAAATCTAATTTTCACTAGAAAAGAGCTAAAACAGTCAAGTTTGCTATCAAAATAAACATTAGCATGAATCCAAAAACCTGACAAAGATTCTCCCCCCGCTTCCCAACCCAGGAGCAAGGATAAATATGGCAGAGCTGCCCACAAAAAATCAGAACCCTGCTGGAAAAAGATACTAGATGTTAGACTTGGCATCCTTGGCATAGTTTCCCCTGTCTTTTTGCCTCTGCTTCCTTCATTTTTTACCATGTGCTGGACTCTGTTTTGGCTGTTGTTGGTACTCTCGGCACTTTACCACTGCTGACCAGTGCTAAACTGCAAGTGCTCCCTGTGCAAATTGCATGTGTAATTGGCTTTTCCACGATTGGCACATTTGATTTACTAGCACGTCCTTAGTAACGTGCACTAGAGGTGCCCAGGGCCTGTAAATCGAATGCTACTTGTGGGCCTGCAGCACTGATTGTGCCACCCATATGAGTAGTCCTGTAAACATGGCTTAAACCTGCAACTGCAGTGTCTGTGTGTGCAGTTTTGACTTGCCAATTACACCTGGCAAGTATACCCACTTTCCAGGCCCAAACCTTCCCTTTTTATACATGTAAGGCACCCCTAAGATAGGCCCTAGATAGCCCCATGGGTAGGGTGCAGTGTATGTTAAAGGTGAGACATGTACTAATGTGTTTTATATGTCCTGACAGTGAAAATACTGCCAAATTTGGTTTTCACTGTTGCAAAGCCTACCTATCTCATAGGTTAAGATGGGGGCTGCCTTTAAATATTATTAAAGTGTCGATTTCCTTTGAGAGCAGATAGAAATGTAGAGTTTAGGGTCTTTGAGCTTACAATTTAAAAATGGATCTTTTAGTGAAGCCGGTTTTTGGATTGTGAGTTTGAAAATGCCACTTTTAGAAAGTAGGCACTCTCTTGCTTAAACCATTCTGTGACTCTGCCTGTTTGTGGATTCCCTATCTGGGTCAATTTGACAGTTGGGCTATTTGCGCCTCTCTTCTAGACAGTGAGACAAAGGGTGCTGGGGTGTAGCCTGCATATCCTGATGATCCCATTCTTCCCTCCCCTAGGAGGGAAGGGAGGAATGGTCACTCACACCTGACATGGTTGTGCCTGCCCTCACAAATTGCGGTCTTCAACCCCCTGGTGTATGTCTAGGGCCTGGTCTGGGCAAGGCAGGATCTTGCAAAGAAGAGAGACTTTGCTTTGAAGTTTACCAACTTCAAAGGCAGAAAGGGGTATAGGTATTGGACCCAAAACCCCTGCAAATCAGATTACTTCAAGGATTCAAGAGGAACCTCTGGCTGGAGAAGAGCTGAAGAGCTGAGGAGAAGAGCTGCCCTGGCCTGTGACTGTGCTGTGTTGGGCTATCCTGCAGTTGCTGTTTCTGCCTGGGCAAGGGGACAGAGAATGGACTTTGTTTGGCATTCCTGCTTGAGAGGTATCTCCAAGGGCTTGGAGTAGAGCTTTCCTCCTGTTTTGAAGCCTCCGGGACAGCAGAGGCTTCACCCCCCTGTTCTGATTCTGCCTGCTTTGGACTCTAGCGTGCAAGAGGGTGCCATTCCAGTTCCTGGGCCCCTGGAAGTGAATTTCTGCAAAAAAACCTGGCTAACGATGCCAGACGACGACGTGCGATTTTGCAAAGGACGCAGCTGCGATGACCCTGACGACCCTGTAGGCTTTGCTTCACTGCAACCGCTGATCCCACCCGACTTCGTTGACTTTGGACTGTCCTAAGTCTGACTGTCATCCAAAGCCATTGCAATGCCTGGGGCCCTGTGATGTCATTGCGACCTTGTGAGGTTGCCTCGCAGCATTATGACTCTGCCAGACAGTGTGCCTGCTGGAACCAAGGGCCTGACTTTGTAACTGACTTTGCTTCAACTCCAACGCTCTGTAGTAAGCACCTGATGCCACTGTGCAATGGCTCAGCCCATCTGCCCGTAGCTCCGGAACCGACGCCGCATCGGATCCAGCGATGCTTCGCTCTGCGACTCCATGCACTGGCCTGTTTTCTACATATTTGCTAAGTGCTACATTAATATTTTTAACTGTCAAATGTGGATTTTTGTTGCATTTGGTCTTGTTTGCTTACATAAAAGCAACAATTTTTCTAAACCTGTGTTGTGTCATTTTGTAGTGGTTCACTATATTACTGTGTGTGTTTGCACAAATACTTAACACATTATCTCTGAAGTTAAGCCTGCCTACTCTTGCCAAGCTACCAAGGGTGTATGTGGGGGTTAACTATGTGTGATTCTCCTTCACCCTGACTAGAGTGAGAGTCGTTGCTTGGACAGGGGGTAACCTGACTGCCAACAAAAGACCCCATTTATAACACTAGGTGAAACTTTATTCTCAAAAATGTTGAATAGCAAAATAGTGTATTGTTACTCCATGCTGTAATAGAATATATACGTATGAGTAAATAGACATGTGTGTATCTAGCTTTGAGAATAGGCCCCTTGGTGTCCATGAAATCCAGCTGTGTCCCCCTCTGAGATGTTTGTGTCAATGAAAAATGGCTTCAGCGGGGCCACATATACAACATATCTGACTTCATTGGACCTTCTCCAGCCTCAGCTTTAGACCTTGCCCTTCTGAAGGAGTTTGACTACCGTTTCAGAAATTAAGGGCCGTATTTATACTTTTTGACGCTAAACTGCGCTAACGCAGTTTAGCGTCAAAAAGTTTAGCGCCGGCTAACGCCATTCTGAAGCGCCATGCGGGCGCCGTATTTATTGAATGGCGTTAGCCGGCGCTAGCAGACCGGCGCTGCCTGGTGTGCGTGGAAAAAAACCACGTACACCAGGCAGCGCCGGCGTTGGGGAAAATGGCGTTAGGGCGTCTTAAAGATGGTGCAAGTCAGGTTGACGCTAAAAAATCGCCTCCACCCGATTTGCGCCATTTTTAACGACGCCCAGACGCCATTTACATGACTCCTGTCTTAGTAAAGACAGGAGTCATGCCCCCTTGCCCAATGGCCATGCCCAGGGGACTTATGTCCCCTGGGCATGGTCATTGGGCATTGTGGCATGTAGGGGGGCACAAATCAGGCCCCCCTATGCCAAAAAAAATATATAAAAAACAAACAAATTTATACTTACCTTAACTTACCTGAATGTCCCTGGGGTGGGTCCCTCCATCCTTGGGTGTCCTTCTGGGGTGGGCAAGGGTGGCAGGGGGGGTCCCTGGGGGCATGGGAGGGCAGCTGTGGGCTCATTTTGAGCCCACAGGTCCCTTAACGCCTGCCCTGACCCAGGCGTTAAAAAGAGGCGCAAATGTGGGGTTTTTTGACCCGACCACTCCCGGGCGTGATTTTTGCCCGGGAGTATAAATACGACGCATTTGCGTCGCAGTCATTTTTTTGGACGGGAACGCCTACCTTGCATCTCATTAACTCAAGGAAGGCGTTCACGCAAAAAAATGACGCTCTTTACTCATACTTTGGCGCTAGACGCGTCTAACGCCAAAGTATAAATATGGCGTTAGTTTTGCGCCGAATTTGCGTCGAAAAAAACGACGCAAATTTGGCGCAAACGGAGTATAAATATGCCCCTAAGGGTGTTATTTAGCATTTAAGTGACAGGATACAAGGCTAAAATCATTGGTGAGTACCATTTCTGCCAAACTAGTACTCCGCTTGTTTTTATGAGCTCAATAAATTACCATGGCAGAACCCTTTGACTTTGACCAATAGCCACACAGATATCAAACAGTCAGTAAAAGTACTTCTAACATTATAATGTACATTTTTCTGTTTTGAAAATCCAGGAAAAGCCTGTGAATCCAGAACAGAAACAAATAAAATGATCCTTATGTCAGGAATCCCCAAGGTGCCTCCTGCATTATCTGTCAGCATCCCTAGGGATTAGGGTTAAATCATATCTCTGTTCTTGGTTAAACATTCATGTTTCTAATTAACCATAATGTGCTGTGTTACACAATTGGTTTTATCAATGCTTGTTTTACCAATGCCAGTTTGCTAATGGGAGCAGGTGTAGACATTTCCTTCTAATTGGGTGTGGTGTAGGCAAGCCTACTGCTCCAAAGAAAGCCATAGGACTGGTAAAGGGGCCTGAATTCTCTCTTCCTGACCAGGCGGAAAACTAACTGGCTCGATAACTTCTGAGACCATTTGATCGAGCGCTTCTTTCAATATGGTCTCACATCTTCTGGCTAATGCCATCAATCCAGTACCTCAACATCTAACTCTTATTGTGACGTTAGCATTGTCCCCTCAGGTTCGTAAGGTCATTTCCATATTGCTTGACTCTGGGGCTACCGGAAACGTTTTAGACTTGGGTTTGGCCAAAACCCTAAATATTACGACTGTCCGAAAAGACGTCCCTGAACCAGTGAGAGCCGTGGATGGCTCAGAATTGTCCTCCAGGCTTATTGTTTATTAAACAACACCCTTGTCTATGCTTTGTGCAAACAACCATACAGAACAAATTCAGTTTGACCTCATAGATACCCCAGTATTTTGAACCATTTTGGGGATACCCTGGCTTCAGTTACACAATCCCAAAACTGACTGGGCAGCAAGGACAGTGACATTAGACTCTAAACATTGATGGCACTCCTGTTACCAAGACAAACCGTTAGTAGTGACACCCTTGCATTGTGGGTCCACACATAGTACGGCTATCAAGCCGGATGACACACTGGCCATTCCTGCACCTTATAAAGACTTCCATGATATCTTTAGTGACAAGAAGGCCACCCAGCTGACGCCACATAGGTCATACGATTGTCATATAGACTTAATTCCAGGTACAACGTTACCATGTAGTATGGTGTATGCTCTTTCTGAGCCTGCGAATCGATACCTGCGAGACTACCTGGATGATCTATTGGCTAAGGGTTTCATTCGTCATTCAACGTCACCAGTATCTTCATCTTTGTTCTTCGTGCCCAAGAAGAATCGTGAGCTGCGCGCCAATATAGAGTATCATGCAGTGAACAAAGTGACCATAAAAAATCGGTATCCACTTCCGTTGATCCAGGTACTTTTAGATCATGTATGTCAGTTGACCATTTATACTAAACTCGACATCCGGGGTGCCTACCACTTGATCCGAGTGATGAAGGGGGATGAGTGGAAGACAGCATTCCGATCTAAATTTGGACTCTTCGAGTACACAGTGATGCCCTTCGGGTTGTGTAATGCTCCTGCAGCATTTCAATTTTTCATCAATGAAGTGCTGCAGGAGTTTTGGGATATCTGTGTAGTGGTATACATAGATGACATTTTGATCTATTCGTCTTCCACTGAGGAACATATAGGGCATGTAACGACCGGTTTTACAACAGCTTTGTGAGCATCATCTCTTCGCCTAGCTGGAAAAATGTGTTTTTCATGCTACAACTGTAGAATTCCTGGGATATATGATCACTCCCGATGGAATTTCCATGGATAGGTCCAAGGAACAGGCCATCCTGGATTGGGTAGCCCCAAGATCCATGAAGGAAGTGCAACAATTTTTGGGCTTCACAAATTGTTATCAGAGATTTATACCCCACTTTTTTACTGTGGTATCTCCCATAACTCGTCTCCTACGAAAGGGAGTTAAGTTCCTCTGGCATACAGAAGCTGAGAAAGTCTATCAACATCTTAAGAACACATTCACTGCTGCACCCATTCTCCATTATCCCGACCCAGCCATTTTTCGTGGAAGCAGGCGCTTTCCAAATGGCAGTGGGTGGTGTCTTGTCCCAACGAGATCCTGAGTCTGGGCATTTCCATCCAGTAGCTTACTTCTCAAAAAATTGCTACCTGCAGAGCACAATTACATGGTGGCGGAGCGGGAACTTCTGGCCATCAAACTTGCCTTCCAGGAATGGCATCACCACCTACTAGGAGCTAGACACACCGTACCTATTTAGACAGATCACCATAATTGACAGTTTTTTCAAGCGACCAAGGCCCTGACACCTCGTCAATTACGTTGGTTTCTATTCTTTAACGAGTTTGACTTCGTAATCACCTATAGGCCCAGTTCTACACAACAAAAGGCAGACACATTGTCTAGGATGGGTTTCTCCTCTGATGTTGCGCTAGAACAGGTCAGAAGCATTATACTCCCAGAAAGAATCATGGCTGTGTGCACTTACCAAGAGTTCCTTGAGAAAATACAGGTAGCCCAACACAAGGTTCCATGTTCAACTGATGTGCATGAAAAAGAGGGTTTACTATACCATGCTGATCAGTTGTAAGTCCCTACCAAAGAATTACGGGATACAGTGTTACATTGAGGACATGATTCTGTCCTTGCAGGTCACCTGGGTGAGAAAAACATGTTAGATCTCTGTCAAAGATGGATTTGGTGGCCCACACTTGTGCAGGATGTCAGAAGCTACATCCAAACTTGTTCCACCTGTGTTCAGGCTAAATCCCCACATACTCCAGCCACAGGATTGTTACTTCCCATGCCAATTCCGGTGGCCCCATGGCATACCATAAGTATGGATTTTATTTCTGATCTCCCAGCTTCCAATGGACACACTGTCATATGGGTGGTTGTAGATTACCTAACTAAAATGGCTCATTTTGTTCCATTAAAATGCCTCCCTATGGCTTCCAAGCTCTCTGATTTGTTTGTCCAACACATTGTACGGCTTCATGGGTTGCTCACCACAATTGTTTCCGATGGTGTCCACCAATTTATATCACCGGTTTTGGCATAGCTTCTGTTCCTCTGTCGGTATGGACTTCCGCTTGTCCTCTGCATATCATCCACAAACGGATGGGCAGAGGGACCGTGCCAACCAATCGCTGGAGCAAATCCTGAAATGTTAAATTGACACATGGTCTGCTGAGTGGGATAAGGCTTTACCTCTTGTTGAATTTGTATATAACAACAGTGTCCACATGGCTACAGGAGTATCCCCATTTTACTGATTGTTTGGTCTGCACCCAAGAATGCTACCTATAACTGGGTCCCAAAAATCCACAAGAGTCCCATCAGTACAGAAACACCATAAAGAGTTACAGGAGATTAAACAAACAAGTACAACACCATTTAAAACTCTACCAAGCTCAAGTGAAAAAACAAGCAGACAAAATAAGGAGACCTGCTCCCTTTCATCAGATAGGAGATCAGGTGTGTCTCTCATCAAAAAATCTCCATCTTGCAGGATCCAGAAAACAAAACCCCCGATTTCTAGGCCCCTTTCCTATTGCCAAAATCATCAATCCTGTGGTAGTAGAACTGACATTGACAGATGATGTCAAGGTACACCCCGTGTTTCATGTGTCGTTACTCCGTACCGATTCCCCTGATACCTGCAATGCCCCACCACCTCCCCCAGTAAAAGTACACGGGCAATGGGAATTTGAAGTGGCCAAAATTCTTGACTGCAGGCACGTTTGTGGGGTTCTACACTATTTATTGGCTTGGAAAGGCTATGGGCCTGTGGACAATTCCTCAGAACCCATGTCCACAGTTCATGCTCCACGTCTTACTAAAAAATCCCATCTCCTGCACCACTTCCAAGCCCCGCCCTTTGAGAGGGTCCTTGGTGGGGAGGACTGTCAGGAATCCCCAAGGTGCCTCTTGCGTTATCTGTCCGCATCCCCAGGGATTAGGGTTCAATCATATCTCTATTCTTGGTTAAACCTTCATGTTTCTAGCTGAACATAATGTGCTGTGATACACAATTGGTTGTATCAATGCTTGTTTTACCAATGCTTGTTTGCTAATGTGAGCAGGTGTAGGCATGTGCTTCTAATTGGATGTGGTGTAGACATGTGCTTCTAACTGGGTGTGGTGACTCATCCACATGTGGAAACTCAACTGCTTACCAGAGCGGCTATAAATAGCAGAGAGAAGCATGCCTCCCTGCTTGGCAGTCAAGCCCTGCTGTCATCCTCATATTCAGGACTTTTGAGGCAATTCTTTTCTTCGTTCCTGTACCAGCTGACACCAGGCATTCCTCCAGCAATCCGGAAAAGACTGCAGCTAAATGACTAGTATTCTCCAGGGAGTTTGTTCTTTGAGTGCCGCACTTTCCTAGAACAGCTGGGGCATTTCAGACCTCGTATTTTGGCAGAGTGTTTATCTTGAAGAGACAAATGCATTTTTGAACATTCTACATTATTATTGTAGTTACTTGCCTAAATGTGCTTCAGGAAATCTGCTTGAGCTCAAGTACTACAAAAAGTGACTGTGCAATTTTAAAAGAGCATTTACGTGACTTTTCTTTGTCTAATTGCATAACTCTTGGATTTAAATTGTGTCATTCATGCCTGTGTTTCATGTTTGAGAAATTTGCTTTTGAAGCCTTTTTCACACACACAGTGAAACCAAATTAAACTGTGCTACCCTAACTTTTTAAACCCAGCTGACATTTGTATTTCTTGGATTGTTTTTGTTCCTTTTAGTTTAACCCTATGTATGCAGGAAAGTTATACGTGATATAATTAATGTCCTTGTTCATCTTTCTTGTGCATGATAAGTGCAACCACAGTTCTAATTGTAGTGTGCAACAGTGAATCTCTGTGAAGCCAGCCCTAGTGTTGCAGTACTTATTGTTATGGTACTCAGTTTGGGTTTTTGGTAATGCATTGTGCCAACAGTTATTATTATCCAAGAAAAGTGCTGCAGCATCCCGGTGTTCTTCTTCCGCTCCTGTGTCCATATCAGAAAGAGGGATTCAGTTTCAAGGAAGTTGAGTGCACTAACTCTACTGTCACTCAGTCAACAACAACCTGCCCCCGAAGATACAGGGTGTCTGGCTGGACCGGCAAGACGTGGCAGTGTTTTGTCTCTTTCTCGTCCACTCCTCCCTTCCTTTTGGGACACCTGCTGTGGTTTCTGTGTCCACCAGGAAGTGCCGAGAGGTGTTCCAGGAGGTCGGGGGCATCCCATCGTCCCTGCAGACATCCTGCTTTTTAGGTGAGTGGCCCCGTCATAACTCCTTACATCTCAGGAGAAGTCTCTTATGATGTTATGTAATTTCATTTTCTGCTTTTTTTAATGTCAAACTCCCGAAAAGGGTTTGCTGGACAACTGCATCAAAGATGATAGTGGCTTAGCAAAGTTATGGAAATGTCCACCAGGCAGGCGTTGACCTCTAAATATGGTCGGCAGTCATTTGCCAGAGTAGCACAATTTTATGACTTCCATCACCCTGGAAGCCTGTTGGGACAGACCATTGCCCACCTAAATAAAAGCCTATGTTTAAGGGTAAAATCTTTGACTGGGATGTCCTACTTGGTAGTCCCCAGAAAGGTGAGTTTTAAATCACGCTTAGGTCTTGGTTCACTGTGAACCTTTGGTTTTCAATGGCTCTTTACTTCTTCAATGCACTTTTAGCCTTATTCTTTTTTAAAAGATCATGGTGGTCATTCCAACCTCGGCGGTAAAAGGCGCTTACCGCCGTTCAGAAGACCGCCATAACACCGCCGCGGTAAACCGCCATGGTCATTCTGACCCACAACAGTCAAACCGCCAAAATACAGACATCCAGAAAAGTCCGCCACACCAAAGGGCAGCGAGAAACTGGCGATGACCAAACCTTCACCGTCACGCCAACAGAAATATGCCCACACTATCACGACACACGAATCCATGCGGCGGTCTTTCAACCGCGGTATTCCATTGGCGGTATACACCGCCGCACTCAAAATACACACACACTTACAAAATACAACCACATTGGACAATTCAAAATACACACACCTGATACACATACACACACCACTCCCACACACCCATTACAATATAAAATACACACCCACATCACCCACAAACCTCCACTCCTAGAGATTCGTGAACACGCACCGAGAAAAGCCATCCGAGCACCCAGACGCCCAATTCACTGTCACCCTGCAATATTTGCACGCACTTCACACAACACAACAATACACATCACCACACTTAGCACCACACAATCCACCCTACACATCACCCACAGCACCCCATGATACCGCAAAGACACCCCAGGTTCTCTGATGATGAACTCAGGGTCATAGTGGAGGAACTTGTTCGAGTAGAGCCACAGCTGTTCAGGGCACAGGTGCAGCACACCACCATTGCCAGGAAGAAGGAGCTATGGAGCAGAATAGTGGACAGGGTCAACGCAGTGGGGCAGCACCCAAGAAATCGGGACGACATCAGGAAGAGGTGGAACGACCTACGGGGGAAGGTGCGTTCCATGGTATCCAGGCACAACATCGCGGTGCAGCGGACTGGCGGCGGACCCCCACCCCCTCCCCCAGAATTTACAACATGGGAGGAGCAGGTCTTGAACATCCTGCATCCTGAGGGCCTCACTGGAGTAGCTGGAGGTATGGACTCTGGTAAGTCTCATCTTCACTACTTCTTCCCCCCACCCCACCTGCATGCCAACTCATACCCCCACCCTCACCCCCACCCCCATCACACCTACTCCTTGCAAATGTCTCACCATCACAACCCACCCATCCCAACACCTAGCCCTGCATGCGTACACAAAGCATGGACACCCATCACCTAAGCATGCCCACTGCACATACACATACAACCCCCCCCAACCACCGTCACAACAGCCCCCACAAAGGAATGCCAGCACTGGGGTACACGGGCACCCACCCATTGCACGCTATGGCACACACAGAAGAAATAACCATACTTTTATACCCCTGCAGGACCCGAACGCCAGGTCACCGCGCAGGAGGGTCCACAAATGTCCACTCCACCCCCAGAAGAGGCCCACAGTGAGGACAGCAGCTCTGTCTCCCTGGATCTAGATGACCAGCCCGGTCCATCGGGGACCTCGGACAGTCGGTTCCCCTCACACAGCCACAGGCCACAGCAGACCTTCCCCCCTCTGGAAACACCAGCACAGCACCCACCCAGCGTGCCCATACCTCTGTCCCCAGGACACGTCAATCAGCGGTGTGTCCACCACTACAGGGAACCCAGGCTAACCCAACACCCCAACAACAACAGGGACCTGGGGGCAGTGGTAGTGGGCACACAGTCCAGGGGACAGAGGCCCATGGAAACAGGGTAACTGGGAGGGCTGCTGTGCGACAGGGGGGGGACAGGCCCAGGGAGCCCCCTCTCCACGAGGCCCTCTCCTCCATCCTGGGAGCATACCACCATTCCCAGGAGACAATGGCAACGGTCCTGGCCAGGTTTCAGGAGATCCAGCTTCTGCAGGAGCAACAGTATATGGGGTTCAGGGAGGAACTAAGAAACATCAGTTCCGCCATAGGTACCATCGTAGTGGCCCTGAATGAGGTAGTCACCACATTGCGGGACACTGTGGCACCTCAAAGGGCCCCTGACACTAGCATGCACCAAGAACTGCCTACCACCTCCGCCGGCGCTAGTGGACAGGAGGCCCGACACAAGACCAACAGGCCACCAGAACCCCACCCCCTGCAGAAGGAAAACCACCCCGCAAGCGGGCCCTGAGATCCAGGAAGAAGACAGAGTAAGATGTCAAGACCCCCGCCAGCAAAGGATACCGCCTTGATTGTCATCCCACTGTCCCACATTGTCACCCTGTCCAACCTTAAACTGCCCCTGCTCCACTTACCACAGGCATTTGGACAATGCACCTGTGATACTGATAGTCTAGACTCTGCCATGGACAATCCGCCACCATCACCCCTCACCGATTTGCAACCACCCATCCAATTTAGAGCACTTGAATAAACACACTTATTGCACAAAACAATCTGGAGTCTGGCTGTGATTTAGAACAAATGTATTAGACATGACCGTGCCAAAATGTTCATTCACATTGTGATGCCAGCAAACCTCTGTCACACAGCTGTAGTCCATGGGGAAACAAAGCAGATGTCACGCAGTGGGGCCCACATCTCTGAAAACGGAAGGGAAAGTCACAACTCAGTTACCATACACTGGGGGAAAAGGACAGACAGAGAGGTAGTAGTGTTTAAGTATATGTAATATGCCGGTGTGTATTCTTACCTGTGTGTCATTGAAAATACTGCTGTATTACTGTGTTCCTGTTCTCTATGTCGTCCTCTTCAGCTTCCTCCTCTTCACTCTCCACAGGCTCCACAGCTGCTACAACACCACCATCTGGACCATCCTCCTGCAGAAAAGGCACCTGGCGTCGCAAAGCCAGGTTGAGAAGCATACAGCAGGCCACGGTGATCTGGCACACCTTCTTTGGTGAGTACATTAGGGATCCACCAGTCATATGGAGGCACCTGAACCTGGCCTTCAGGAGGCCGAAGGTTCGCTCGATCACCCTCCTAGTCCGCCCATGGGCCTCATTGTACCGTTCCTCTGCCCTTGTCCTGGGATTCCTCACTGGGGTCAATAGCCATGACAGGTTGGGGTAACCAGAGTCCCCTAATAGCCACACCCGGTGCCTTTGGAGTTGACCCATCACATACGGGATGCTGCTATTCCGCAGGATGTAAGCGTCATGCACTGACCCAGGGAACTTGGCATTAACATGGGAGATGTACTGGTCAGCCAAACACACCATCTGGACATTCATGGAATGATAACTCTTCCGGTTCCTGTACACCTGTTCACTCCTGCTGGGGGGGACCAAAGCAACATGTGTCCCATCAATGGCACCAATGATGTTGGGAATATGTCCAAGGGCATAGAAGTCTCCTTTCATTGTAACCAAATCCCCCACCTCAGGGAAAATGATGTAGCTCCTCATGTGTTTGAGCAGGGCAGACAACACTCTGGACAACACCTTGGAAAACATGGGCTGGGACATCCCTGATGATATGGCCACTGTTGTTTGAAATGACCCACTTGCTAAGAAATGGAGTACTGACAGCACCTGCACTAGAGGGGGGATCCCTGTGGGTTGGCGGATTGGTGACATCAGGTCTGGCTCCAACTGGGTACACAGTTCCTATATAGTGGCTCGGTCAAGCCTGTATGTCAGTATGACATGTCGTTCCTCCATTGTCGACAGGTCCACCAGCGGTCTGTACACTGGAAGATTCCTCCATCTCCTCGCATGTGCCAGCGGACGGTGCCTATGAAGGACAACAGCGAGCACAGAGTCAATCAACCCACAGGTACGTAACCACAGCTTGCACATAACACGATTCCCAATGCATTGAAAGGTTTGTATGAGTGTTGATGCAAGGCCTAGGTATGTGTGACGCAGTAGAAATTAAGCCATGTGGGCCCTTGAAATGGCGGCTGCCTGACCTGTGAAGTGCGACAAGGGGATGCGAGGTAAATGCGCTGGCGTGGCACACCGGGGCGGTAGGCGGTCGAAGACCGCGGCGCAAAGCAGCATTGGTTAACATTGAACCCTATGGGTTTCAGGAGCCAATGACGATGTGCGCCGGCGGTCGCGGTACGCACCGCCGCGGGCGTGACCGCCATTTTCTATCTGCTTAATCACTCGATACCTGATCTTCCACAGGAGAGGACCTACACTGCAAGTGCTGCTGTGACCTCGGTCTGGAAGAGACAATGGCTCATGCGACTGGGCAAAGGGCCCCTGCCTTCACTGCAGAGGAGTTGGAGAAACTTGTGGATGGGGTCCTCCCCCAGTATGCGCTACTCTACGGTCCTCCAGATCAACAGGTAAGTACACAGGGACCATGCTTAGTGGGCAATGCCTGGGTTGAGTGGGGTGGATGAAAGATGGTGGGGAGGGGAGCGATTGAGGCATGCATCAAACGACAGATGAGAGCATGTGCCACAAGGCAAGGGTGGGGATGGGGGGCCACTCACATCGAGCATGCAGAAGGTGATGACAATTTCTCTCTCCCTGTACATGTCACATAGGTCAGCGCCCACCAGAAAGTCGCTATTTGGCGTGCCATCGCCAAGGACGTCCGGACCCTGGGGGTCCACAACAGACGGGGCACCCACTGCCGGAAGAGGTGGGAGGACATCCGACGCTGGAGCAGGAAGACGGCGGAGGCTCAGCTGGGGATGGGCTCCCAACGTAGGAGGGGTGCCAGTCGACATTTGACCCCCCTGATATCCCGGATCCTGGCGGTGGCCTACCCCGATTTGGATGGGCGCGTGAGGACATCACAGCAGACACAAGGGGGTGAGTACAAATACATTCTGCTGACTTTGCGCGCAGTGTAGGTGTCTGGGTGGGGGAGGAGGGCTGTGGGTATCCCTAGGCCAGGGCGATTTCTGTAGGCTAGGCCCCTCCGTAAGGCATGGCCCTGTGCCCCCGCCCCCCACCTCTGTAGGGTGCCAGGTACAGGTATCCATGGCCCTGTGTCATCTATTTGTGCAGTTGTCGTCCATAGGCTTGTAGGCCATGTCCCACGGATTGCGTAGTGGACCCCAAGTGCGCAGCGTAGTGCAGGGGGCTTCTGAGTCTGTCCTCTCCGCCAACGGTGTCGCCAATGCATGCAATCAACATGTCTTTATTTCTCCCCCCCCCTTTTTTTGTGGTCTTCCTGTTCATGTGTGCATTAGCATCATCAGGCGGAGGAGAAGTGGCATCGGAGCACGAGGGAGCTGCTTCCCACATGGCCCTGGAGGGCCATGCAACCGAGTCTGATTACACCAGTGGGACGGAGGGTGAGGGGAGCTCCACAGCGGGGACTCGTGCTGATGTCAGTGACAGCTACTCGTCCTCTGAAGGGAGCTCCCTTGTGGTGGCGGCAACATCCGTGCCCCCCGCAACAACAGGTACAGCCGCCACCCAGCGCACCAGCACCGCCCTCCCAGCAGCCCCTCAGCGTTTGCCCTGTGCCCGCTCACCCAGGAAGGTGGGCATCTCCTTCGCCCCAGGCACCTCAGGCCCTGCCCCTGTCACCCCTGCTGCCCTCAGTGAGGAGGTCATTGACCTCCTGAGGACCATCATTGTTGGGCAGTCTACCCTTTTGAATGCCACCCAGGGTGTAGAAAGGGAGGTGCACCAGAGTAATGCATACCTGGAGGGCATTCATTCGGGTCAGGCTGCCCATCAGCGATCGTTCAACGCTCTGGCCTCAGCACTGACGGCAGCCATTGTCCCTGTCTCTAGCCTCCCCCCTCCAACTTCCTCCACCCAGACCCAATCCCCTCTACCTCAACCTATCCCAGACACACCATCAGACCAGCCTGCACACACCTCAACACCCAAGGGAAGCTCATCCAGACATAAGCACCACACATCACACAAGCATTCACACAAGCAACATCCACATGCAGACATACCAACACCCACTGCCTCCACTGTGTCCCCCTCCTCCTCGTCTCCCTCCTCCCTCCCTGTGACGTCTCCACTCACACTTGCATGCACAACATCTTCAGCCACTACGTCCATCACCAGCACACCCACCAGAACACTCCGCACACGTGCAGTCACCACCCCCACTACCATTTACACGTCCCCTGTGTCCTCTTACAGTGTGTCTGTCACCCCCTCTTCCAAACTACACAAACGCAGGCAGCCACCCACCCAACAGCCATCCACCTCACGACAGCCTCCAGCCCAAGCACCTGCACCCAAAGACACCAGACTTCACACTCCTACAACCACATCCTCTTCCTCCACTCCCATACCCACTACACCTACCCGTCCCTCTCTTTCCAAATTGCTTTTCTTTTCCAAACTTGACCTCTTTCCAACAACTCCCCCACCCCGTCCATCTCATAAGACTCCAATCAGCACCTCAGCCACCACAAAACCGGGACCTGTAAAGAATGTTTGCTAAGGACTGTGGAGTCCCCCACCCTCAAGGGCAGCCAGTTCAGCTAGGAGCCAAGGCACGGCCAGCCCACCCCCGGAAAAGCATCCGAAGATTGCCAGTGCCCGGCGCGAGAGACCAAAGACACCAGGGACAAAAATCCCTACATTGGCTCCGGCAGGAAGTCGGGTGCCACCTGGCACACCGCCAAAGGTGGGAAAGGGCCACAGGCGAACAGGGAAGGGTGGGAAGGGCAGCACGCCCGACAAGTCCGCCAGCAGGCCAGCTGGCCAGGAGGGCCCCACCAGCCCCATCCCATGTGTGCAGGAGGACACCCACAGGCCCGGTACTGCAGCCCAAGAGGGCCCCGCAAGCCACGTCCCAGGTGGGCAGAAGGACACCCACAGGCCCGGTACTGCAGCCCAGGAGGGCCCCGCAAGCCACCAGACAGATGGGCAGGAAGGCCCCGCCAGCCACATGTCAGGTGGCGAGTGACATCCATGCCAGGGCCAGATCCACTGACCAGGACACTCATCTCAAGCACCGCTCTGCTGGGCACCGCCGTCTCAAGCCCCGCTGAACAGGGCACCGCCGTCTCAAGCCCCGCTGAACAGGGCACCGCCGTCTCAAGCACCGCTGAACAGGGCACCGCCATCTCAAGCACCGCTGAACTAGGCCCTTCATCTCAAGCACAGCTGAACAGGGCACCGCCGTCTCAAGCACCGCTGAACTGGGCCCTTCATCTCAAGCACCGCTGAACAGGGCACCGCCGTCTCAAGCACCGCTGAACAGGGCACCGCCGTCTCAAGCACCGCTGAACAGGGCACCGCCGTCTCAAGCACCGCTGAACAGGGCACCGCCGTCTCAAGCACCGCTGAACAGGGCACCGCCGTCTCAAGCACCGCTGAACAGGGTACCGCCGTCTCAAGAACTGCTGCGCTGGGCCCTTCATCTCAAGCACTGCTCCGCTGGGCACCGCCGTCTCAAGCACTGCACCGCTGGGCCCTTCATCTCAAGCACCGCTGCGCTGGGCCCTTCATCTCAAGCACTGCTCCGCTGGGCCCTTCATCTCAAGCACTGCTCCGCTGGGCCCTTCATCTCAAGCACCTTTGTGCTGGGCACCCCCGTCTCAAGCACTGCTCCGCTGGGCCCTTCATCTCAAGCACTGCTCCGCTGGGCCCTTCATCTCAAGCACCGCTGCACTGGGCCCTTCATCTCAAGCACCGCTGCACTGGGCCCTTCATCTCAAGCACCGCTCCGCTGGGCCCTTCATCTCAAGCACTGCTCCGCTGGGCACCGCCGTCTCAAGCACTGCTCCACTGGGCACCACCGTCTCAAGCACTGCTCTGCTGGGCCCTTCATCTCAAGCACCGCTCCGCTGTGCACCGCCGTCTCAAGAACCGCTGCGCTAGGCCCTTTATCTCAAGCACCGCCCCTGCTGGGCACCGCCGTCTCAAGAACCGCTGCGCTGGGCCCTTCATCTCAAGCACTGCTCCGCTGGGCACCGCCGTCTCAAGCACTGCTCCGCTGGGCCCTTCATCTCAAGCACCGCTCCGCTGGGCACCGCCGTCTCAAGCACCGCTGAACTGGGCCCTTCATCTCAAGAACCGCTGGCCCATTGGCGGAAGGGGCAGGCCCTCATCTGTGTCGGGCAGGGCTGCACGAAGCACTCTGGGCACTAGTCCCCCTCCAGTACCAGTGGAGACTGTTATCCACTTGAGAGACTGTGGCTTTGCACTCCCCAGGATGGCACAGTGGGCAACCCACCCACTGTATAGACTTGAGAGACTGTGGCTTTGCACTCCCCAGGATGGCATGGTGGGCAACCCTCCCACTGTAGAGACTTGTGAGACTGTGGCTTTGCACTCCCCAGGATGGCATGGTGGGCAACCCACCCACTGTAGAGACTTGTGAGACTGTGGCTTTGCACTCCCCAGGATGGCACAGTGGCCATGGAGGCCCATCGTGGATCTGGTGTCGTGGACTCATCTGGCTGAGGTGCCCCCCCTTCCCTTCCCCCTGAGGTGCCTGTAGTTTTCCTATCTGATGCCCCTGCAGTGTTCTCTCCGTTGGAGGCAGGTATCCTGTGTGGGCTTTGCCCATGTGTTTTGGCCCAGTGTCCCACGAACAATGGCTGATACACATATAGGACTGGACAATTTATGTATATAAAGTTACTGATGTGTGATATATTTTATACTCAGTCTTACAATATAATTCTAAATTTATAATCGTTTCCTTTTGTGCTTGCATTCTTCCAGGGGGTTTGGGGGGTAACTGTGATGTGTTGCTATGCATTGATGTGTGTGTTGTAGTGGGTGAGGGTGGGGGTGGGTGTGTCGCGTATGTGTGTCCCCGTAATATTTTCTCCTCCCTCCTCCCCTGTGTCGTAGGTGCAGTACTCACCGTTGTCTTCTGCGCCGGCGTTCGTGCTCCTGGTAGAGGAGCAGGAAGACAATGGCTGGTAGGATGTGGAGTTCAGGTTCCATGCTGTCCAGATTCCTCGTGGGGTGTATGGAGGTGAGCGTTTTTTGTTTGAAATGGCTGTTTCCGCCGTGTTTTTATCGGCAGGGCTACCGCCCCGGAAAAGGTGGCGGATTGGTGGGTTGTGATAGGGTGGGCGGTACATTGTCTCCCGCCTGTCTGTTGGCGGTGACCGCTGCACTGTTTGTTTGTCCCGCCGTGGTGGGCGGTGTGTTAAAGTGGCGGTTTCTGTTGGCGGTTTCCGCAGGGTCGGAATTGCATTTTTTTAACCGCCAGCCTGTTGGCGGTTTTGCCGCCGCTTTAACACCGACCGCCAGGGTTGGAATGACCCCCCATGTCTCTCTTCTCCTTGTCCTATTTTTCATGATCTTGGCGTCTTTTTTAAATCATCATTTTTTTGTAGACATGTCATTGTGCTGTTATTTTACCTTTAAATGTATTGGTACTGCATGGACCTACCACACACTTCTCTGGAGACTGCGTGCTGTTTGTGCCATAGGTACCAGGGAATGAGCTGAGATTCTCTCAGAACTATGGCGGTCATTACAACATTGGCGGTAAAAGCCGCTTAACGCCGTACAGAAGACCGCCAACACACCGCTGCAGCCGCGGAAATCCGCCACAGCTATTATGACCCACAGCACGGAATCCGCCAAAATTCTGACACCCACACAAGTCTGCCACACAAAAGGTCAGTGATAAACTGGCGAAAACAAATCTTCCACCGTCCCGCCAATAGAAGTACACCCACACTATCACGACACACGAATCCACGCGGCGGTCCTTCAACCTTGGTATTCCATTGCCGGTACACACCGCCGCGCTCAAAATACACACACATCTACAAAACACAACCACATTGGACAATTCAAAATGCACACACCTGATACACATACACACACCACTCCCACACACCCAGTACAATATAAAACACACACCCACATCACCCACAAACCCCTACGACCACAATTACCGAGAGAAGGCCAGAGAGAGACACCACAGAGAACTACCAAGCATCCACAGGCACAAAATACCATCACCCACAGAACTTCCACGCAACTCACACGACACACCACTACCTATCAGCACACTTATCACCACACACACCACCCCACACATCACCCACACCACCCCATGGCATGGCAAAGACACCCCAGGCTCTCTGAGGAGGAGCTCAGGGTCATGGTGGAGGAAATCATCTGGGTAGAGCCACAGCTATTCGGATCACAGGTGCAGCACACCTCCATAGCTAGGAAGGTTGAGCTATGGCGAAGAATAGTGGACAGGGTCAATACAGTGGGACAGCACCCAAGAAATAGGGATGACATCAGGAAGAGGTGGAACGACCTACGGGGGAAGGTGCGTTCCGTCGTCTCAAGATACCACATCGCGGTTCAGCGGACTGGCGGCGGACCCCCACCTCCTCCCTCACAAGTAACAACATGGGAGGAGCAAGTCTTGTCGATTCTGCATCCTGTGGGCCTCGCAGGAGTAGATGGAGGAATGGACTCTGGTAAGTCAGTTCTTAACTGTTACATCCCCCACCCTACTTGCATGCTATCACATACCCCCACCCTCACCCCCATTACTCCAACTCCTCACAAATGTCCCAACATCACAAACCACACATCCTAACACCAAGCCCTGCATGCAACAACAAAGCATGGACACCCATCACCAAAGCATGGACACTGCACATACCCATACACCCCCCTAAACCACCATCACACAAGGTCCCACACAGGAATGCAAGCACTGGGGTACACGATCACCCACCTATTGCACACCATAGCACACACAGATGTAATAAACATCCTTTTATACCCCTGCAGGACCCCTACCCAACGTCATCGGACAGGAGGATCCACACATGTCCACACCACCAACAGAAGAGGCCCACAGTGATGACAGCAGCTCTGTCCAACTGGATCTAGATGACCAGCCCGGCCCATCGGGGACCTCTGGACAGTCGGTTCCCCTCACACAGTCACAGGCCACCACAGAGCTTCCCTACTCTGGAAACACCAGCACAGCACCCAACCAGCGGGCCCATACCTTTGTCCCCAGGACACGTCAAGCAGCAGTGTGTCCACCACTACAGGGAACCAAGGCTAACCCACCACCCCAACAACAGGGACCTGGGGGCAGTGGTAGTGGGCACACGGTCCAGGGGATGGAGGCCCAGGAACATAGGGGAACTGGGAGGGCTGCTGTACGACAGGGGGAGGACAGGCCAAGGGAACCCGCTCTCCACGAGGCCCTCTCCTCCATCATGGGAGCCTACCACCACTCCCAGGAGATGATGGCAACGGTACAGGCCAAGTTTCAGGATACCCAGCGCCTGCAGGAGGGACAGTATTTGGGCTTCAGGGAGGAACTCAGAACCATCAATTCCACCCTGGGCACCATCGTAGGGGTGCTGAAGGAAGTACTCAACACCAGGAGGGACACTGTGGCACCACAAGGGGCCCCTGACACTAGTATGAACGATGAACTGCCCACCACCTCTGCCGGCGCTAGTGGACAGGACGCCCCGCCACAGGACCACCACACCAGCACCCCACCCCCTGCAGAGGGAGAACCACCTCGCAAACGGTCCCTGAGATCCAGGACAAAGACAGAGAAATATGCTAAGACCCCCGCCAAGAAATGAGACCACCCTGAATGTCATCCTTCTGTCCCACTTTGTCACCCTGTCCATCCTCAAACTGCCCTAGGTCCACTTCCTATGCCCATTTGGGCAATGCACCTGTGAGACTAATAGACTGGACTCTGCCATGGACATTCCTCCACCATCCCCCCTCACCATTTGACAACCCCCTCCAATATTGAGCACTTAAATAAACACCCTTGAAGCACAAAACAATCTGGAGTCAGTCTGTGATTTCGAAATAGTGTATTAGCAATTACAGTGACAAAATGCTCTTTCAATTGTAATGTCAACATACCTATGTCACACAGCTCTAGTCCATGAGGAAACAAAGCAGATGTCACATAGTGGGACCCACATCTGTGAAATCGTAAGGGAAAGTGCCAACTCAGTGACCATACACTGGGTGAAAACGACAGACAGGAGAGAGGTAGTAGTGTTAAAGGACATGTAGTAGGCAGGTCTGTACTCTTACCTGTGTCTCACTGGAAATATTGCAGGATCACCGAGTTCCTGTTGTCCATGTCCTCTTCTTCTGCTTCCTCGTCTTCACTGTCCACAGGCTCCACAGCTGCAACAACACTGCCATCTGGACCATCCTCCTGCAGAAAAGGCACCTGTCGTTGCAAAGCTAAGTTGTGAAGCATACAGCAGGCCACGATGATCTGGCACACGTTCTTTGGTGATTAGAATAGGGATCCACCTGTCATATGGAGGCACCTGAACCTGGCCTTCAGGAGCCCGAAGGTCCATTCTATAATCCGCTGAGTTCGCCCATGTGCCTCATTGTAGCGTTCCTCTGCCCTTGTCCTGGGATTCCTCACTGGGGTCAGTAGCCATTACAGGTTGGGGTAACCAGAGTCACCTGCAAATGGCGAGGGAGAACTGTTAGACAGGCACTAACCTGTAAAGATATCCCCAGACCCAGACAACCATTCCCGCTGTCTTGCTTCCAGGTGCTCACCTAATAGCCACACACGGTGCCTCTGGAGTTAACCCATCACATCAGGGATGCTGCTATTCCGCAGGATGTAGGCGTCATGCACTGGGCCAGGGAACTCGGCATTCACATGGGAGATGTACTGGTCTGCCAAACACCATCTGCACATTCATGGAATGATAACTCTTCCGGTTTCTGTACACCTGTTCACTCCTGCGGGGGGGACCAAAGCCACATGGGTCCCATCAATGGCACCTGTGATGTTGGGGATATGTCCCAGGGCATGGAAATCACCTTTCACTGTAGGCAAATCCTCCACCTGAGGGAAAACGATGTAGCTCCGCATGTGTTTCAGAAGGGCAGACAACACTCTGGACAACACGTTGGAAAACATAGGCTGGGACATCCCTGATGCTATGGCCACTGTTGTTTGAGATGACCCACTTGCGTGGAAATGGAGTACTGACAGCACCTGCACTTGAGGGGGGATTCCTGTGGGATGGCGGATAGCTGACATCAGGTCTGGCTCCAACTGGGTACACAGTTCCTGGATTGTGGCACGGTCAAGCCTGTAGGTGATGATCACATGTCTTTCCTCCATTGTCGACAGGTCCACCAGTGGTCTGTACTCCGGAGGATGCCGCCATCTCCTCACATGTCCCAGCGGACTGTGCCTATGAAGGACAACAGCGAGCACAGAGTCAACCAACTCAGAGATACGTACCCACAGCTTACACAGAACATGATTCATAATCCGAAAAGTGGTCTGTATGTGTGTTGAGGCTAGGTCTAGGTATGTGTGATGCAGTTAAAAATTAAGCCATGTGTGCCCCAGAAATGGAGGCCACGGCCAGCACCTGCCCTGCTGCCCAAGAGGCCACCGCCATCATCCCCGCTGCCCAGGAGGCCACCACCAGCACAAGCCCCGCTGGGCTAGAGAGGACCACCAGCACAAGCCCCTCTGGGCTAGAGAGGACCACCAGCACAAGCCCCGCTGGGCAAGAGAGGACCGCCAGCACAAGCCCCGATGGGCTAGAGTGGACCGCCAGCACAAGCACCACTGGGCCAGAGAGGACCGCCAGCACAAGCCCCGCTGGGCTAGAGAGGACCGCCAGCACAAGCCCCGATGGGCCAGAGAGGACCACCAGCACAAGCCCCGCTAGGCTAGAGAGGACCGCCAGTACAAGCCCCGCTGGGCTAGAGAGGACCGCCAGCAGCTGAGTCACTGCAAAGGAGCCCGCCGCTACAAGCACCGCTGAACAGGGTACTGCCGCCTCAAGCACCGCTGCCAAGGACACCGCCGCCTCAAGCACCGCTGAACAGGGCACCACCACTACAACCACAGCTGAACAGGGCACCGCCACCACAAGCACCGTTGCCAAGGACACCGCCGCCTCAAGCACTGCTGAACAGGGCACCGCCGCTTCAAGCCCCGCTGAATAGGGCACGGCCGCTACAAGCACCGCTGCCAAGGACACCGCTGCTACAAGCACTGCTGAACTGGGCACCGCCGCTACAAGCACCGCAGCCCCATGAGCGCCAAAAGCTCTGATGCTACTGAGGCCACCACGAGCAGGATGAAGCACTCTGGGCACAAGGCCCCCTCCAGAACAAGTGGAGAGATACATCCACTCCCTCTGTCCTTGGCAGGATGAAGCACTCTGGGCACAAGGCCCCCTCCAGAACCAGTGGAGACTGTTATCCACTTGAGAGACTGTGGCTTTGCACTCCCCAGGATGGAACAGTGGGCAAACCACCCACTGTATAGACTTAAGAGACTGTGCCTTTGCACTCCCCAGGATGGAACAATGGGCATGTGGGCTCCTCGTGGATTTGGCGTCGTGCACTCAAGCGGCTGAGGTGCCCCCCCTTTCCCTCCCCCTGAGGTGCCTGTTTTATTGGAATCTGATGCCCCTGCAGTGTTCTCTCCATCATGGTCGGGGATCTTGTGTAGGCCTCGCCCATAACGTGTGGGCCCAGTGTTCCACGGACTTCAATGGAGCACTACCTGGACTACTATTGTTGATGTATGTATTTGTTTATGGTGTGTATATATATTTTTGCGTACTGGATTTTAATATATTACAATGGTTACACTCATTTTCTTTTGTCTTTGCATTCTTCCGGGGGGTAGAGGGGTGTACCTGTAATGTATCATGCTATATTGGTGTGTGTGTTGTGGTGGGTGAGGGTGGGGGTGGGGGAGTTGTGTGTTGCGTGTGTGTGTCCCTGTTTTTTTCCATCCCCCCTCCCCTGTGTCGTAGGTGCAGTACTCACCGTGGTCTTCGCCGCCGGCATTCGTGCTCCTGGTAGAGGAGCAAGAAGATAAGGGCTGGCAGGATCTGCAGCTCTGGTTCCATGGCGTCCTACTTCCTCGTGGGGTGTGTAGAGGTAAGCGTTTTCCCTTCGAAGTCCTGTTTCCGCTGTGTTTTTGTCCACGGTGAATCCGCCCGGAAAAGGTGACAGATTGGTAGGTTGTGATACTGTGGGCGGTACATTGTCCTCCGCCTGTCTGTTGGTGTGACCAGCAAGCTGTTTGTTTGTACCGCCGTGGCGGTCGGAGTATTAAAGTGGCTGTCTTTGTTGGCGGTTTCCACCACAGTCGTAATTCCATTTTTTTTACCGCCGGCCTGTTGCTGGTCTTACCGCCGCTTTAACACCGTCCGCCAGTGTTGTAATGACCACCATTGTTTTTTATAAGTTGGTAAGAGCGACTCCCTCCCAAGTTAGTACTCCAATTTTTGACAAACTGAGATATAGATTATAGTATGTAAAACAGTGAAATACATTTCCAGAGTAGATAAAGTTTCACAATACAATCATACGATTAACTGAATTCTTGTGGTTTCTTATAACACACCAGGGTGGAACTAAGAAAAGTCTAGGTTACGCTACTCAAGACTGCATAACTTGGAGAAACCCTCTGATGTGGGCGCTGCTTAGCAGCCCAATCAGACGTACATAGGCACAGATGTACATATGTTTCATTGAGAATAACATTGGCTTACATGTAGTATTTTAGCCCTAGTGGCAAGGCAGTCCTCTAAGAAAGTGCTTAGCAAAAACATCATTACATCACCACAGCAATATTGTCAATGTCCACAACAAGCTTAAGCTAAAAGACAAACATGTATTATGCATTAATTGGGCACTGGCACATATAAGTATCATGTGCGCTCATAGTGAAGTCACAAAAAAAAGGTATTGTAATCCTGGACCAGACGCTCAATTAACTTTATCAGGAAGCCTAATCTCTAAATCTATTAAAAATATGTTGCATCAGCAGAATTTCCTGTCAGCTTCACAGACTTCTCACCAAGGTCCACAGACTATTCAAAATATTTAAACGGAATGTAATGCTATTATTGACTGGAAATTAGATGTAATCTTTCTAAGAAAAACTGTGCCTGATTCACTTGACAAAAACTGTTGCATATTCTTCATTCGATGTGGGGATAAGAAATGAAAACACCTTTTTGTGCACTTGAAGAACAGCATGTGTCACATCATAAGACATTTTTGACTGCCACTGTATCATGTCTTGATAGTAAGTTAAAGAAGTGCTTGATCCAAAAACCTTTCAGAAGAGTAAATAAAAACGGGCGTCTGGAGGTGGAAATGTGTGGCAAGAATTTATGTACATATTAGCAGAATGGCATTTTGTTTTGGTAGTGGTGTGTTGTAATTTGTGCTGCTGTACGTTTTTGCCACATTGTTGTATTGAGTTGTGTTCTGTTTTGTTGTGTTGTGATTTGTTATGTTTTAATTGTGTTGTTATGCACTTGTGTGTGTTTTATTGTTTTAGGATCTTATGTTTATTTTGAACCTTCATGAACATTTCCAGTCAAAAGCAGTACATGCCTTCAAAATTTCTGTGACAGCAACCAGTTATCACTCCCCAAAGTGGCAAAATAGCACTGCTCAGGCTCCTCAAACATTTAAAAAAACAGTCATCCAAAGTAGAGGCAGCGTCCCCATCTTAATTTTGCACTTACAGCGCTCGCTTTATGCGATACAGTCCTTTACCTGCAATTGATCAGAGGACGAACTGGCATTATAATAGTTGTGTTAGTCTTTAAGATTCAGCACAGGTTTCCACGAAATAATCGATATCCTAACATCGTTTTTAACCTGCATTTCTAATAGCAGCTATTGTGGGTGGCTTTATTATTGCACAGAAACAAACATGGTATTTCAACATTGTCTACCCTGTTATAATTGTAAGCAATTGTTTCTTCACCCATCAACCAACGACATCATACTGAACAAAATACTTAACTGCACACTGGCACGCAACCCAAGTAGCACATTTTTATCGAGCTCGAACTATAGTAAATGTATAACATTTCATTTAATGCACTTAGTTGGAGGAAAGCTGGATGTACAACGAGGTACACACTGGCATTTCCAAAATTAATGTAATAGTGTTCAAAATCTTTCTCGTGTGCGTTTTAAAAAGAACAGATGTTAGAAAATGAGAAACAGCTTTGAGGGCACAAAGAAAGCATGAATTTTAGGATGTAAAAGGTGGATGTAAAGGTGAGACCAACTGAAGTAACATGAGAGGTAACTACGGTGCTTTATTTGTTTTTAAAACAGCAGATACACTTTACAACTCGCAAAGGAAGCATCAAATGAAACATCCACATGCCTGAGTGGTAATGCTAGCCCAAATAAAGAAACATGACAGTTACTATCTATAAGTCATCAGCGTAATTTACTCTAGTGAAAAATAGGCCTTGTCTCTTAACACTATTTTCAAGAGAAGATGAGGTTCAGCTTGTTTATGATTATTTGAGCATCGAGAATATTGGAAGTAGATTGATCCAATAACGAAATATCGCAACTCATTCACCAATATTGCAATTTATTCATATGGACTTTTTAGACGCATTGTGGGCCAATGCATCTTTGAGAAAAAATATTTACGATTCATTCATCTGCATTTATCATAAAAAGGTACTTGTGATTAGAAAGTAGACTTGCTTTCCAATTGTTTGCAACTGTTTAAGAAAAAGAGAGATGGACAAGCTTCATTACTCATGAATGAAGTTAAGCTTTCTAAGTGCTCATAACATTATTGTTGTTTTTCTTTTTGGCTAACTTGTGATGATTGAAGCTAAGTCGTTAGTTTCAATAGTGAGCACTTTGTGTCAAGTATTTGTTATGATAGTTTTGTCTTCCCAAAGAAGGAGCCCAGAACGGAATCGTTCGAGCACTGTTGTACCACGGAACAAGCAGACGTCTAGCCTCGAGGTTGTTACTAAACGTATAATACACCAGGCCCAAGCCCAGGTTAGTCCAGAAAGAGTTCAGTTCACTGTGGAGGAAGCCTTGAAGAGCAGGGAGATCATTGTGATTGGTAATCATTGTAGCACAGAGTGGGCCTGGTAGCATGGCTGCTGTTGCTGTAGCACAAAGAGCTGGTTAAGGATCAAAGAAGGTCAATGTTGGAGCAACGTGTTGGAGGTCACTGCGGGTCATCACTGGTGCAGCGCAAAGTGCAGATCTTGCTTTGCCAATCTTCGCTGGTGGTCACTGCAGCGTGAAGAGCATGTCTTCACTGAAGCTGCACATTGGTCATTTTCTCTGCATGAAGGGGCCCGTTTGCAGTTGAGAAGAACCCAAACTTCAGAATTTCACCTGAGACTGATGCCAGCCAGCAGTCCAGAACTTGGGGGACTCATGGGGATCAGTAACTGACTCTAGCAGAGGCCAGTAGGGCTCAGGCAGGTCCAGTTGTAGGTTCAAGCAGGTTCACTTGCAGCAGGGCAGCTGGGCAGTTACAGGTGGAGCTTTTTATCTCCCAGCAGGTCAAGCAGGAGGATCTTAAATTACAACAGCATATCTCTACCTGATTCCAATCAAAAGTTAGCACCTATTAAATTTAATAAAGTATTCAGTGTAGGCATAGGGTTTTGAAGACATTGTGATGCGAACAAGTTAACTAGCTTAGGCAGTGTTCAAGAGCAAAAATACATGCAGAAAACCTGTCTACAGTGCAGAGATAGTAGATGGGCTTGGAATGTTTGTTTTTGCCATTCCACAGATGCAACTATCTGCCAAGATGCTTTGTTTATGATATCAGGCCGAGGCATGTGAATCGTGGGAGACTGTAGTGTATGCTTTGATCTTTATGGAATGAGGTTGCATCAGGGAATTCTTTCCTCTGATGCAGTCCTGTTCCAATTCGTTTAGAGAATGTTTGCTTTTGTTTACCGGGTGAGGGGCAGTTACTCTGAACCTCTCACCTGGACCAGCGTTTAGCTGTGACTCTCTGTGTTCCTGTACTTTTCTTGAAAACAATAAACCTCTTCCAGAATTTTATCGGAGGACGCTTCTACTTGGTTCACCCCACCACCACATTTAGGTACCAGGAGTGGGGTTATGTGTCCATTTGCTCGATGATAGCGAGGGCAGAGCTGTTAGCCTTTGCCGTCGAGAGTCACAGGTGCTGTTTTATCGCACGCCACATCGTTCGTGATTTCAAGATCCCTTACAGGTGCGTGATACTGCCCACATACTAGTTTTATTTGCTGCCGGCTCTATAATTGTGATTCTGTGGCCGTTGTTGCTACTCACCTTCTGTTCCTGCTCGTGCTGCCTCTCGCGCTGCCATTTCTTCACACGCTCATGGTCCACACGCTCAGCACGCTTCCTCTGACGCTCTCCATAACAAGCCCTACCTTCCTCAGAAAACGAGCGTTTGCTTATGTCGGATCACGTTTAGGCGGCCATTTTGGAGGTTTGGGATGATATAACTCTCTGTGAATGCTAATGTGACATTTGATTTTCCTGGCCTACTTTTGTTCTGTCGTTTTGGATCTTGCATAAATGGTAATTAAAGAGAAATAAGTAATGCAATTAAGAACATAAGAACATACATTCTAACATGGCAACTCCACAAAATGTCATCAATCCACCATCTTTTTGATCAAATCCTGGCAAACCTGAGATACCATGGAAGCATTGGATGCGCATTTTTGAAAATTATTTGGCAGCTCTAAATGGCCTCTCGTATGAGCCTCCCAGGAAGTTTGCTTTGTTGTTCAATCATTTAGGTGTAGCAGGTCAAAATGTATTTGACAATGTTCCTCAGGTACCCGCTCCCAGTGGGGACTGCATCTGGAATGTTTATACTGAAGATATGGAGAGACTTAAAAAACAATTAGCTGAGGAGCCTAGCGTTTTGTTAGAAAGACACAGTTTCTTCAAACGCAAACAGTCCAGTGATGAGTCAGTGGAAGAGTATATTGCTGCTTTGCGAATTTTAGCAGCACCATGTGAATTTGAGAATTCTGTTGACACATACATCAGGGATCAATTTGTTTTCAACTGTTTCTCAAAGAAAATGCAAGAAGGATTACTTACCTGTAGAAATCCTTCTCTTTCTGAGGTTATGGACATTGCTAAGAGTATCGAAAGGTCCATAATTTCTACGCAAGCTCTTAGTGATCGAGATGGTTCCTCACCGGTTTCCTACATTTCAAATGAACATACAGTTGCAACTGTAAGAAGCATCAAAAACAGACAAAAAAAACTGTTTGTTACAGATGTGGTTCACGCAATCACCTGGGAAACCTTTCATTGTGCCCGGCGATAGGCAAGAAATGCATGAAGTGCAGGAGAATTGGACATTTTCAGGCAGTTTGTTAATCTCTACGTGCAAGCACAAATGGTGAAAAACATAATATTGATATTAATGCCTCTCAAAGTGCTACAGATAATTTTACTGCTCAAGTTCATGAGTGTTCAGATAGATTTGCTAATGTTATTCTTACTGTCAATAGCGATCAACCATTTCGCAGTATTATGGGGCTAGTGTGTCTAGCTCTGATTGACGGCAAAAGTCTATCAGTCATGGCTGACTCTGGTGCTCCCATCACCATTTTGGCTGACAGTACTGTTCATTCTATTTGGCCAACCACTTTTCAGTTGGATAGTCCAGATTAATCCTAAAGCTTTTGGTGACAAAGAGATTGAATTACTGGGTTATTTTTATTCACATCTACAAATTCTTGGCAGAAGCATCTGGACTAAAATCTATGTTGCGCTCAAGGGTAGAAACATTGTGGGTTGGTAGGATTTGGCAAAGTTGGGTATTCGTCTCAAGCCCAGTCAATTTAATCCAATTGTTTTGGGTTTCCAACAGAAAATCAAATTGAAACCTAATGCTAAGCCAATTTCTCACAAAGTAAGACCAGTGCCAATCAGTGTTCGTGAAGACTTGAATAATCTACTGGAAAATTTGGAGCGAGAAGGGGTCATAACTCCTAGTGAATCATCTGAATGGGTCTCTCCATTATTTGTTCTAGCAAAATAAAAATCTGGAGAGCTCCGTCTGTGTGTAGACCTTAGATCTTAGACCTTAGATCTCTTAACAACAATATTCTCGTAGATTGTCATCCTTTGCCTCGGATACATGAAATGTTAGCCAATATAGGGCAATCCAAATACCTTTTGGGCTTGCATCAGCAGCTAGTGTTTTTCAGAGGGTAATGGATATACTGTTCAGAAATTTATGTAATGTGCAAGCATTTCAAGATGACATCTTGATATTCACGGAAACCAAGGATGAGCATCTGATTGTTTTGGAGAAAGTTCTCAAAAATTTGAATGATGGGGGATCACTATCAGACCTGAGAAATGCAAATTGTTAACACAGCATATTGATTATCTGGGTTATTCCATTTCTCCAGAGGGCATTAAGCCAAAATTTTGCAATGTGGAAGCTCTACTTAAAGTTCCAGCACCCACTGACAAAGATTCCCTAAAATCATTTTTGGGTTTATGTGAGTACTATGCTCGATTTGTCCCCAATTATGCTTCCGTTGTTCAGCCTTTGAGAGATTTACTCAAAAAAGGTGCCAAATTTACATGGTCAACTGATGTGGATGAAGCCTTTGCTACCACCAAGAATTTGGTGCTCAAGGCTCATGCCTTGAGTCCTTTTCTTCATGGCAAACAGTGCTTCATCAATGTAGACACCAGCTTAAAGGGCCTGGGAGTTGTATTCGGTCAAATGATGAATGGCAAACAAACCACTACTGCTTTTGCCTCAAGACGTCTTTCAGAATCTGAAAAGAATTACAGCACAATAGAACGGGAAGCCCTAGCCTGTGTCTGGGCTGTTCAAAAGTTTAAAACCTTTTTATGGGGAAATTCTTTTGAGCTATATACAGATCACAAACATCTTGTCTATTTACTTCAAGGAGACGGGTTAGGCAAAGCATCTGCTCGTCTTGTGCGCTTACTTTCCAAGCTGCAGGAGTATAATTTTTCCATTTGTTACATATGAGGTGGTAAGAATTTCACTGCAGATTGTTTATCGCGCTTCTCCCTTCCTGATGTTGGTGAAGCCAGCGAGGATAATGAGTGTGTTGTTACTACTATTGATGCTGTGTCTGAGTCTCGTGTTGCTATATCTGAAAAGGAGTGGTTAGAAGCCACTTCACAGGATGACATTTTGCTGAAAGTTCTGGCATTCACACAAAAAGGGTGGTGACCTATTCGTAATCTTGCAGCAGTATTAAAACCGTTTGCCCAAATCTCCTCTGAACTATGGTTTGAAAATGGCATCTGCACTAGGGGTGGATGTTTTATTCCTCCTACTGGATTGAGAGGGAAATTGCATTCCTTGGCACATGAAGGGCATTTAGGAATCACTGCCACCTGCAGGAAAATCAGGGAACACTATTGGTGGCCTGGTATCAGTAGCCAAGTCCCTTCCTTTGTTAATCAGTGCCCCAATGCATTGTTTCTGACAAGCACTGGAAGACAGTTGAGAAGCCTCTCCATCCTGTCCCATTCCCTGATCAACCATGGAAGAAACTGGCTTTGGAGGTCATGGGTCCATTTGGTATACTCACTCCTAATAACAAGTTTTTGATAGTTCTTGTTGACTACTTTTCCAAGTGGGTTTATTATTCTTTTGTAGAATCAGCAAATACTAAATCTGTCATTCAGTTTCTTGAAGATTTTTTTTCCATGGAAGGTGTTCCTAAGGAAATTGTGACAGATAATGACACACATTTTGTTTCCAGCAAAATGAATCATTTTCTCACTAAGTATAACATTAAACACCTGCAAGTAGCTTTGCACAGCCCTTAAGCAAATGGTTTGGTCGAAAGAGTGAATCGTTTCCTGAAAGAAGGCATTCAATCTGCTCTCTCTTCTGGCACAGATGTGTTGAATTTTTTAAGGCACAAAATCAGTGCTTATCACACTACTCCTCATTCTAGGACAGGTGTTCCTCCCTTTGAATTTTTGAGGGGAAGGAGATGTGTGTCAAAAGTTCTTCCCAATTGGTTAGAATACAAGCGTAAATGCTCTGACCCTGTTCAACAGTTTGTTCAGGAAAGGGTGCGGATTAAACAAGCTCAACAAAAACAATATTTTGATTCTCATAAACATGTCAATGAGAAACACTTTGATGTGGGGCAATAGGTACTCATCAAAAAACCCTACAAGGTTACCAAATGGATGTCTCAGTTCTCGCCTCTTTTGAGAATTGAGCATGTCTCTAACAGTGCTTTTCTAACACGTAAAGGTTGGTGAAGAAAAAAACAGGTTGGTACACATTTCAGATGCACCAAAAAATATTTATGATAATACGTGTGTTATACCAAAGGAGGATTCCATAATTTTCGAAGCAGAGAAGTAAAGGAATGTTGAACAATGTACATTCCTACAGCTGATTTTCTGATGAAATGAGTTCAGAATCATCTGTCGTGTCAAAAAACAGTTCTGCTAATAGTGAAGTGAATGTTGACAACTCTTATTTATTATTCTCACAGGATGCTGTTGCTATTAAAAGAGTTTCTACGTTGCCTAAAAAATTGTTGGACTATGACCTTAGTTAATTTTGTTAAGAAAGGGAGATGATGTAGTGTATGCTTTAAACTTTATGAAATGAGGTTGCATCAGGCAATTCTTTCCTCATATGCAGTCACGTTCCAATTTGTTTAAAGAATGTTTTCTTTTGTTTACCGGGTGAGGGGCAGTTACTCTGAACCTCTCACCTGGACCGGCATTTAGCTGTGACTCTCCGTGTTCCTGTACTTTTCTGGAAAACAATAAACCTCTTCCAGAATTTTACCAGAGGACGCTTCTACTTGCTTCACTCCACCACCACAGGGACATAATATTGAGGGTGTTTTGAGCCAAAAGAAATTGCAGGTAGCTTGAAGGTCCTGGTGGGATGAGTGATGGTTAATGTTAGAAATGGGGTCTTTGTTTGGCAGACCGGTTATCCCCTTTCCAGCGAGAATCCTCACTCTAGTCAGGGTAAAGGAGAATCACCCTCAGCTAACCCCCGCTCACCTCCTTGGTAGCTTGGCACGAGCAGGCAGGCTTAACTTCAGAGTGCTAGGTGTAAAGTATTTGTACCAACACTCACAGAAACTTAATGAAAAGACTACAAAATGACACAACAAAGGTTTAGAAAAAAAAATAGAAAATATTTATCTAAACAAGACCAAAACGACAAAAATCCACAATACACAAGTCAAGTTATTAATTAAAAACAGAAAGAGTCTTAAATCCTTTGGTAAACAGATAAAACACTGTTAGCGTTGAAAAGTACCTAGGTTGCATTGAAATAACACGCACAGACGAGTGTGTCTCGAAAAAGGTAAGCAGTGCATTGATTTCTCATCCGCAAGCAAGCTTGTGTGTTGTTTCTCCTTCTCCGGTTGGACCGGCATGCGTCGTTTTCCCTCCCTGCAGGGGAGCGATGCGTCGATCCAGGTAGCACTTGGGTCGGGGCAGTCATTGCCTCATTTTTTCACACCCAGCAAGGTTTGCATCAAAAATCCTGCCGCACGGTGATAGCAAAACCGTGTTGTGTGGGTTGCGATGATATCAGCCTCCATCAGTGGTGCAGCGTGTCGTTTCTCCAGCCACATGCGTTGATCTCCCAGCCTCACTGCAAGCACAGCATTGATTTCAGCCACGGAGCTGGCGGTTCATCATTTCTTCAGCCGCTCTCGGAGGTTGCGTCGGAAATTTCCATGCAGAGAGTCCAGGTGCTGGCAGGGGAAGTCTTTGATGGCCCTGAGACTTCAACAACAGGAGGCAAGCTCAGGACAAGCCCTTGGAGATTTCTTCACAAGCAGGAATGCACATCAAAGTATTTGTCCCCTTTCACCAGGGAGAAGCAGCAACTGCAGGATAGCTCTACAAAGCACAGTCACAGGCAGGGCAGCTCTTCTTCCTCAACTCTTTAGCTCTTCTCCAGGCAGAGGTTCCTCTTGATTTTTAGAAGTGATCTAAAGTCTGTGGTTTTGGGTGCCCTTCTTATACCCATTTTGCCATTTGAAGTAGGCTTACTTCAAAGAAAAGTCCCTCTTGTTTGTGAGATCCTGCCTTGCCTAGGCCAGGCCCCAAACAAACACCATGGGGTTGGAGACTGCATTGTGTGAGGGCAGGCACAGCCCTTTCAGGTGCGAGTGACCACTCCTCCCCTCCATCCTAGCACATATGGCTCTGCAGGATATGTAGGCTACACCCCGCTCCCTTTGTGTCACTGTCTAGAGAGAGGTGCAAACAGCCCAACTGTCAAACTGACTCAGACAGGGAATCCACAAACAGACAGAGTCACAGAATGGTTTAAGCAAGAAAATGCTCACTTTCTAAAAGTGGCATTTTCAAACACACAGTCTTAAAAACAACTTTACTAAAAGATGTATTTTTAAAATGTAAGCTCAGAGACCCCAAACTCCATATTTATCCGCTCCCAAAGGGAATCTATACTTTAATCATATTTAAAGGTAGCCCCCATGTTAACCTATGAGAGGGAAAGGCCTTGCAACAGTGAAAAACGAATTTAGCAGTATTTCACTGTCAGGACATATAAAACACATTAGTATATGTCCTACCTTAAACCTATACTGCACCCTGCCCATGGGGCTACCTTAGGGGTACCTTACATGTAAGAAAAGGGATGTTTTAGGCCTGGCAAGTGGGTACACTTGCCAAGTCGAACTGGCAGTTTAGAACTGCACACAAAGACACTGCATGACAGGTCTGAGCCATGTTTACAGAGCTACTATTGTGGGTGGCACAACCAGTGCTACAGACCCGCTAGCGGCATTTGATTTACAGGCCCTGGGCACCTCTAGTGCACTGTACTAGGGACTTACCAGTAAATCAAATATGTCAATCATGGATGAACCAATTGCATACACATTTTGTATAGAAGCAGTTGCACTTTAGCATTGAATAGCAGTGGTAAAGTGCCCAGAGTAACAAAAACAGCAAAAACAGAGTCCAGCACACATCAACAACCTGGGAAACATAGGCAAAAAGTTAGGGGAGACCATGCCAAGGATGCCAAGTCTAACAGTTACCAGTAAGAGGAAGTATCTTCAGTTAGCGTGAATACTGATAACACAAAAAACACGGTTGCAAGAAGGCAACATGTTGTGGTGTCAGCCAATATTTACTATATAGAAGGAGGGATGCTGATGCCTCAGGGAAGCTCACAGATGTAGTTGTGCAGATCTTCTGTTGCCTACCACTGCTGCCCCTGCAGCACTGTCCCAAGGGAGGGAGAGGGAGAAAGAGAGACAGAGAAAGAGAGAGTTCACAGCAGCTTCACGGTGTTAGACTAAGTTAAGTGCCAGGGGTTGATGGACTAGATTTGTCTGTTTTCATCCTAAAATATGAAATTACTTTGGTGCTTTGATTTACTGCATTGTGAATGATTTAAATATTGTTTCTTTCTTGTGCTATTACTGGGCTAGTATTGTACTATCAATATACATGTAACAATCCTGCTACTGTATTACCATCATTGCCACAACATATTTTTGTGCTAGTGTTTCATTTAAGTAAATTGTACCCACTACCTGTGTTTTGATTCTTACTGAGTGTGCTTATTGATTTGTACCTGATTGACATTGCTTGGTTTGGTTGTCAGCAACCAGTCCAATACATAAGGTAATTACAGTTGTGAAAAAACTATTCAGGTGTTTGTATACTACTAGGCATGTAAATCCTAAACCCACATCTCCTACTCTTTAGTTACAGTTCACCCAGCCATATGGGTCTTTAGGCCCTATTTTAGAGGTGACATATTTGTTAAAAAGGAAAAGCATTGGCCTGGCAAAAGGTTGATTTTTCCAGGTCAAAAATGCAGCAAAAAAAAACACCAAAAACGTCAATGGGAAGGACAGAGGTAAACTGTAAAGTGCTATTTTTGCAGGGGCACAACAAAAGCTAAAGACCCACTAGTAGCATTTAATGTACAGGCCTCAGTACATGTAGTACCATATACTAGGGACTTACAGGTAAATTAAAGGTGGCAATCCTGTGTAAGCCAATTTTACTATGTTTTGAGTGGGGAGCACAAGCACTTTGGCACTGATTAGGAGTGGCAAAATGCAGTAGTAACGCTAACAGAACAAAAAACCAGCAAAACCAGAGGGTTGAAGGCAAAATGTTTGGGGTAATACCATGACAAGAATATCAGGTGTATGAGGAACAATTTCCAATGTTGATAACATATGACCAGTGTTAGAAATTGGATTTTTGGTTGGCAGTCAGGTAACACCCTGTCCAAGCAAGGACACTCACTCTAGTCAGGGCAAAGGAGAAACACACCTGGTTAACCCCGACTCACCCCCTTGGTAGCTTGGCACAAGCAGGCAGACTTAACACGGAAGCAATGTGTAAAGTATTTGTACCAATACAAACTGTAATACAGTCAAAACACTACAAAATGGACACTACACAGATTTAGATAAATAGGCAATATTTATCTGAATCAAACAAGACCAAAACAACAAAAACCCGACATACAAAAGTCAAGATATGAATTTTCAAAAGAATAAGAGTCTTATTCTATAGAAAAGAATGTAAACGTTGATTTTACACAAAGTACCTGGTTTGCGTCAAACAGAGGGCTGCACGGGCGAGCGTGCATCGGAAAAGACAGCGATACATCCATTCCTTACTTGCAAGTGAGGCCGTGCATTGTGTCTTCACTGGTAAGGTAGGCAATGCATCATTTTTCTCCTTCGCAAGTGAGCAATGCTTCAATTTCCAGATGGGGCACCTCAAATCCGTGCAGGTTTACAATGATTTTGATGCCCAGGGACGTTGCACGAGAAAACCGTGCTGCATGGGGTTTGCGTCATTATCAGCAGCCGCAAGCGGGTGTTGCATGTTGTTTCTCCAGCCGTGATGCGTTGATCTCCTAGCCGCAAAGCGGGTGGCACACCTTTTATCAGCCGCGTTGCAGGTGGTGCATTGAAAATTCCTCTGCACAGCATTCTGTGTGTGGATTTCAGTTCTTGTTCTGCCAACTTCACCTTTCAAGGGACCAGAGACTCAATAAGGCCCCACTTGCCAGGGCAGGAGTCTCAACAGAGAGTCCAGGTGCTGGCAGAGGAAGTCTTTGATGGCCCTGAGACTTCAAAACTGGAAGCAAGCTCAGTTCAAGCCCTTGGAGATGCGTCTCAAGCAGTAATGGAAAACAAAATCCAGTCTTTCTCCCCTTTCACAGGTAGAAGCAGCAACTGCAGGATAGCTCAACAAAACACAGGCAGGAGCAGCACTTCTCTGCAGCTCTTCAGCTCTTCTCCTTGGCAGAGGTTCCTCTTGAATCCAAAAGTGATCTTGAAGAAATCTAAAGTCTGGGGTTTTGGGTCTACTACTTATACCCCTTTCTGCCTTTGAAGTAGGCAAACATCAAAGAAAAGTCTCTGTTGTTTACAGGGTCCTGCATTCCCCAGGCCAGGCCCCAGACACACACCAGTGGGATGGAGACTCCGTTGTGAGAGGGCAGGCACAGCCCATTCAGGTGTAAGTGGCCACTCCTCCCTCCACTCTACCACAGATGGCTCATCAGGATATGCAGGGTACACCCTAGCACCCTTTATCTCACTGTCTAGAGGGGACTGACAACTAGCCCAACTGTCAGTCTGACCTAGACAGGGAATCCACAAACAGGGACAGTCACAGAATGGTTAAATCAAGAAAATGCCTACTTTCTAAATGTTGCACTTTCAAACTAACAATCTTAATAACAACTTCACTGACAGATGTATTCTAAAATTCAGAAAAGCCAAACTAAATATTTCCATTAGCTCTCAAAGGGAAACTCCAAGAATATTTAAAGGTAGCCCCCATGTTAACCTATGAGAGAGGTAGTCCTTGCAACAGTGAAAACCGAATTTGTCAGTATTTCACTGTTAGAACATGTAAAACACATGTACAACCTTTAACATACACTGCACCATGCCCATGGGGCTACTTAGAGCCTATCGTAGGGGTACCTCACATGTATAAAAAGGGAAGGCTTGGGCCTGGCAAGTGGGTCCACTGCCAGGTCAAAGTGGCAGTTTAAAACTGCACACACAGACACTGTAGTTACAGGTCTGAGCCAAGTTTACAGGGCTACTAATGTGGGCGGCACAACCAGTGCTGCAAGCCATGGGCACCTCTATTGCACTTTACTAGTGACTTACTAGTAAATCCAATATGCCTATCATGGAAAAGCCAATTACACATGCACTTTACACTGGAACACCTGCAATTTAGCACTGGTTAGCAGTGGTAAAGCTCCCAGAGTGCCAACAACAGCCAAAACAGAGTCCAGCACACAGTCAAAACATGGGAAGCAGAGGCAAAAAAGACAGGGGAGACTACGCCAAGGATGCCAGGTCTAACAACCCTTTAGACAGTCAGATGCGTAATGTCATCATAAAAGTTTGAAGTATTCTTAACACTGGACCCCACTCAGTTTGCATTAAATTGAGTGTAAAAGCTAATGGACCAGCATGTACATACCTTAGATAAGCCATCAAAAAGAAATAACTGGAATTAGCATGCAGCCGTTTAGAGTTATTACCCAAGTGGAGGCTGTAGCCAGTTCTTAATTTGAGCTGGTGGTTTCTGGTGGGGAGCATCAGCACTTATTTGTCTGAGGGCCAAAACGTAGTATTTGTTGCAAAAAGGCACATACGTGAAAGACTGACGGAAAAGAAAAATAAGTAAGTGTCACAAAAGGAGAGAGCAGAAAGCTGCAAGAGTGACCTGAAGTGGCAGGGAGTGGCTGTAATTTGATTAAAGAGGCTCTTGGATTACGATGCCTCATTATTCTGTGCATGCACATTTAATTGCAGCAACCTTGAGTTTCAAAGGAGAGCTTTGGGACTGACACGTTTTTGTTTACAAATTAAGCACTGGGTGTAACACCTGTCAACTAACTAAAGTATTGAAGCACATCCAGTTGGAAGATGGCTGCACATGGCTCCAAGAAGCCTACATGAACTACAATACCACATTTGCAATTTACAGACTGAAATGTACATGTAGCCAGCATTAAATTGGACTTACCACAAGAAAAGTCAAACATGTATTCATGATCATATCAGCATTAATTGGTCCAGCAGACTCACCACAAAACTGGTGACATATTTTAAAGAAATTGGACATAATCCTACTGATTTTGATTGGCTAATTCTGGAATGTATTGACCCCTTCAAGACAGAGCAGGGAAAATGTTAGTCCGGAAGGAGGTAAAATGGATCTTCTCTTAAGAAACAGACAAAACAGGTCTGAATTACTTTTTTGATTGGGATAAAATCTGTAAATAAGTATTTGTAGGGCAGTCTCTAGGGTCAGCACACAGGCTTTAGTAGGCTCTATAAGGTTGTGAGAAAACAGGGCTGATTGCAGAGGCCCCCTAACTTTTTGACCCCATTTTCCACTTTTTGCTGGTGTTTTCCTGACTCTGATGGTGCCCTGGGTACTGCTAACCAGTCCCAGGGCCTGTGCTCTGTATAAAATCAATATGCAAATTAGGCTAATTATAATTGGCTAAGTTAACCTACCTATAAGTCCCTAGTATATGGTAGGGCATGTAGGTTTAGGGACCACAGAATAGGTAGTGCACCCATGAGGTGCCCAGTGTCATTTTAAAGGCAGGCCTGCCTTGCTGGCTGCTTTTAAATTAAAGTTATATGCAAATTCGACTTTGGAATTAAAAGTAGTTCCAAAGTCTTAAACTACCTTATTTTTACATATAAGTCAACCCTAAGGTGTGCCCTATGTGCCCCTAGGGCTGGTTGCCATGTAACTATAAGCAGGGACTTTATAAAAATAGTTTTATAAGCCCTGGTGAGGTAAAAACAGCCAAATTTGTTTTTCCCTCATTGTAGTAAATGGCCTTCATAGGCTAGAATGGGGAGACTTTGTTTTACATTTTAAAGTCTCCTTAAATGATGCATACCAAGAATTTGGTATCACATTAATTGTTGTAATAAATCCCACAACTTCCAGTTGTGGGATTTAATATAACTTGTTCAGGTAAAGAGTTTTAGACTTTACCGAAAAAGTTGCCAATTTCAGCCTTGCATTGTTTTTGCTGCTGTGCTCTGATTGGCCAGCCTGTAGCAGCTTAGCCAAGCTGCCTTGATGAGGTGTGAAGTGGCCTGGCTTCACACAAAGGAATGTGCCTGTGGGAGAGAATCTCCCCTCAGCAGATGGTGAGGCAGGAAGGGGGAGGGCTGCCAAACTGGTCTTCAAAGGCAGAGAAGGACATTTGGAGCAACCAGCAACATCTCCACATCCTGCAACCCCAGACAACTAGGTGCCCCCTTGATTAGATTAGGAGAGGGCAGGAGAGGGGTGTGTTTATGATTTTTAGCCACACCAGTGGGTGGGCTCGGCCAGATGTAACCTCCAAAAATCAGATTCAGCCATGTTGGATTTTTAGAGAATGTTGCCCTCTGGGATGGATTTTTGCCACACTTCCCAGGAAGTGGTCATCGCAGGGGGAAGGACCCTGCCCCTGATTGGAGAACCAGGACCCCCCTGCTTTTCACCCAGGAGCAAGGATAAAACTGGCAGACCTGCACCCACCCCTCAGATCCCCATCAGATTCCAACAAGGAAGAACTAAAGGAGAAGAAGGACTGCCCTGCTGGACCCCTGACCTGCACCTGGAACCTGCACTCAGAAGGACTGCACCAGCTGCACACTTGGGCTTCACCACAAGAAGGACTTTGCCTGGCTTCAACTGGTTCAAGGGGGGACTCCCTGTTTGCTACAGGTGAAAAATTGCTAACCAGAGTCCCCTGCACCAACTCCTGAAGAAAGCGACCTGCTGACCACTGCCCAGTGGCCAAAAAGGAGTTTGCGCCAGGTGCATTCTGGGAGTTGTAGTCTGCCCCCCCAAGGACCATCACAGAACTTCTGGACCCCTGGGGTGAGCTGTGGACCCCAAAAGAACCTTAAAAGGACATCTGGGTGAAGCCCCAGAAGTTTGGAGAAGTTTGGAGAATTTTTGTAAAAAAGCTCCATAGAGGGACCGACCCGCCGCGGCAACTCTAGCCGGCTTGCCTCAACCGCGACCCGGCCTGATTTGCTGGTTCGTCCCGGTAAAGAAAAATCTACGAAAAAGAGACTAAGTCCAAAGGTAAAAAGTTGACCGGGACCTCCCAGCCATCGTATCCGAGAAGGGCTCCATGGATGTCGGATCAAGATCCAGGTTTACCCCGGTCGAAGGATTTTCACCTCGAAAAAACGACTAAGTCCGAAGGTAAAAATCTCCACCGAGGACTCCAGCATCGCGTATCCGGAGAAGGGCTCCAGGAGGTCGGATAGGACTGGCAGGTTCGTCCCGCTGAAGAAAATCTTCAAAATAAGGACTAAGGCCCTCATTCGGACCTTGGCGGGCGGCGGAGGCCGCCCGCCAAAGTCCCGCCGTCAAAATACCGTACCGCGGTCGCAAGACCGCGGCGGGTATTTTGACTTTTCCCCTGGGCTCCAGCCCAGGGGCCCAGGGGAAAACGACCTTCCCACCATGAAGCCAGCTCGTAATCGAGCCGGCGGAGTGGGAAGGTGCGACGGGTGCTACGGCACCCGTCGCGTATTTCACTGTCTGCTATGCAGACAGTGAAATACTAGCGGGGCCCTCTTACGGGGGCCCCTGCAGTGCCCATGCCCCGCGACCCCCCCTACCGCCATCCGGTTCCCGGCGGGAGAACCGCCGGGAACTGGATGGCGGTAGGGGGGGTCGGAATCCCCCCTAGCTGCGCCGCCTTGGAGGATTCCAATGGGCGGCGGTACACTGGCGGGAGACCGCCAGTGTTGCCGGTCCGACCGCGGCTTTACCGCCGCGGTCGGAATGCCCATTGGAGCACCGCCGGCTTGTCGGCGGTGCTCCCGCGTGCCGCGGCCCTGGCGGTTCTATACCGCCAGGGTCGTAATGAGGGCCTAAGTGTGAAGGTAAACTTTTAACCGAGGCCTCCCGCGACCTGCAGCCGAGCAGGGCTCCATCGCGGTCGGCCTGAAACTTTGACTTTGCCCCGGTCGAGGTGCAACCAGATGACCCGATTGGCGCTTTTTGTTTCTAAGCGCTAGAAATATAATAATTCTTTAAAAATTCATATCTCCGGTTCCCTTTATCCGATTTTATTCGTTTCTGTGTCATTTTAAAGATAAAAATATAAACTATTTTTATAAATTGGTTTTGGATTTTTAAACTGTTTCCTGTGTTTTATTTAATTACTGTTTTGTGATATTTGAATGCTTTATACACTGTCTCCTAAGTTAAGCCTTGACGCTCGTTGCCAAGCTACCAAGGGTTGAGCTGGGGTTAATTTACTGAGACCTAACTGGACCTAAGTGGAGGTTAGTGGCTTGTTGCTAGGTGTAGGTACCTACCTGCCCTTACCAATAACCCATTTTCCAACAAAGGTATAGTAGCAAAGATAATTTTAGGCGTAATTTTTCATTATCAGCATGCACCGCTCTCCTAAGACTCTAGAACCAAATTATTTCCTTGGTTACACTATTGACAAATGGATAGCATCACTCAAGGTTGATTCACCGTACATCTGGGACTACCTTTTAAGAGCTTAGTCTCACTGCAACACTTCATATGCTCATCATGTCAACTTGGGCTCCCAGATACATAGGAACCACTGTCTTTAGTCTATGTATAATCACTAAGGGAATTTCATTGAGACAGGATGGTGATAGTCTCATAGAACCATTTGACATACGTTAAGATGGCTGACACTTTGTCAATTGATTTCACCATTATGCACACCCTCTATGTTTGACCCAATTTCTGATCTCAATATGGCTAACTTCCACCTAGCAGGTGATACGCTCTAGTCATTATTAAACCTTCAATTACTATGTGCGCTTATAATCCAAATGTCATCCTGGTATGTGTACAGGTGTGCACAGTGTACACTGTTATGCTGTCTTCTTTAACCCATAGTGACAGGGTCTGTGTATGAGTTTCAGCTAATGGGGCCCCCCTTTACATTTGGCCGCAAACCCATGCTGTTTGCTTTGCTGTGCCTAAATACAGTTTCCTGCTGAAGTATATTTTAGAATCGCCTCTTGGGTTCAATGTCTGTGGAATGGCTGACTAATTATTTCTTTTGTGGTTATTTCATTTCCCAATTACGCATCATCACTTAAGGATGTTTATGCTACATTCTGAGTCTACCACATTAGCTTCGGGTATGCTAAATGTATGGCATTTTTATGATATGTATTTTTGTGGCTTATTCGGACAACATGTCTTTAATTGATTATTTTTTTGACGAGGTTTGCCAAGAAATTACCCTTGCCTGCTGGTAGGCTATCACATTACTGGGCACACGTACATATTAAACCTTTTGATTTCAGCTGTTGTTACTAAACTAATAGCAAATGCACAAGATCCTACTTGCTGTATAGCCTCCCTTATCTCATGTTTTTTTCTATGCAGGTCTGCTGTGAACCTTAGTTGACAAGATGGTTCTCCAGCCCAAATGAAATTGACGATAGAACCTGATTCAATGAAACATTTTGGCCAGACGTAATTAAAAAGTACTAACATGTATAATTTTTGTTTGATATGCGTTATGTAACCTGAATCAATAAATTTCATAGGGTTTTTTGTACATATTTTTTATAATACACTAGACAGAAGAACACTAAAGTCTTGACAGACAGAGAGCTACTATATGTATATGGATTTGATGCAGCTGGGCCATCTGGTTTTGGTCAAGATTACAAACCCAGGAAGAGCACTCCAATATGCCTAAAGTTAGCATGCACAGCGACATGTGTATTGATCTTCTATAATAGATGCACCTATAGCAGTCTATTGAACTTAATATTCCTCTGGTTTAAAACATAGGGAGTCTTTTTAACAGGACAGTGAAATACACAACTAATTAATGATAAGTTGTGGTTAAATTTAGTAGAGTTTATGAATTATGGCATAGTTGTTTTGCGCCTAATATTGTTAACGCTGAGTTTGTGTAGAAAATGTATTAACTTAGAGAAAAATAATGCACACATTTGATGTTGAGCCCACTTGAGTGGTCGCCGATGTTCACGAAGTTTACTTATTAATGGCTTATTAATAGAAATGTTAAACTTATGTTTGATTAATGTAGTAATATGTCATATTAAGAGGTATGCCTTTTGTATTAGCTTTATTTGTCATAGGCCTTTACTTAGCAAGGTCTTGGCCTAGTTGCAGGGCCTCATGTCAAGCTGCATTTTCTTAGACGTTTTATAAATTGGTTGCTTAGAGAATTAAATTGTGATTTTCCACAGTACTGACCATGTGCTAGAAACTGCTTGCTAGAAGATGCTGTACTAGCTAGAGAAACATTGTCTATCATAGTGTGTGTAACACTGACCTTCCCAGGAGAAGACAATGGATGCACTGATTGGAGTATAAGCTGCAACAATATTGATACCTGACAAGCCGAATGACGAGAACAGGAGAAGAGGAGCCAATAATCGACATGTGAGCCATGTAGTAGTAAAACTTCAGATTAGGGATTTTATTTTCATTGGACTAAGTGTAAACATGCAATTCTATGACAAATAAGGACGGGGAAGTAGTTTTACGAAATGTAACTTAGCCGGACTGCATCGAGAGGACAGAAGCCATTCTGCAATATTCTTCTTAACTGCCTTGAGAGCTTAGCTCTATTCTTTTCTGAACTGCATGAAGAGACTTTGCTTTGATTAACTTTGATGCTGAATCCTGATGTCTTTGTGACCGAACTGATGTCCTATTGACGAAGACTGCCACAGCTTGCTGAACCATATTGAGGACAGGTATATGACAATAATATTGATTGCTATGTCTATTTGCTTTTGTTTTTAGGTACTAACTGCTAATTTTGATAGAGCCATATTTAGATGTTTTCCAAATTTGTGTGACTAAATTGTTTTGCCTGAAGTCCAAACATACTATTCTAATCTGATGTTAGTTAGGGTCCTCACTGATGAAGTTTGTTATATGTAATTTTCATTGCTGAATCTAAATTTCTGCTTTATCGTTTGAGCAGTTATTTGTGTTATGAATTTGCACTGTAACCTTAGAATGTGTAGTAGCTCAAGCTTTGATTAGACTGCGATTCTTTTGAAGTTTCGGGCAGCCTGTATTGTTTTTGTATGTTTATCATTTGATATTGAGATCAATTTACGTGACATTAGCATTGTTAATATAGGGAAATAAACATTCCAACTTTTACATAAAGGTGTGGTTATTCATGGCCGAAAGGTCATGGTGTGTGGAAATTACTGACTCTTATTGATTATTGATGTCATTGATTGTTATTTGCTAATGATTTGTAGTGGTACCGGGTTACATGGTGGGAACAACTTGAAGCGCAGTCAAAAGGTCCATCGGTATATTTGTGTCTCCCTTCCAAGTTTACTTAATAAGGTCTGACTCCCTCACAGAGATTGTAGCAGAGATTGATGATTTGTCTCCTTAAGAGCCCATCATACAGTCCAGAGATAGGTAGTAGAGTATTTGGTCCCAGAGATAGTAAGCGAGAAATAACAGGTGTCCCCAGAGGTGGTAATGGGGTAAGGGTTAATATCCTACAAAGAGCAAAGTAATTCGCAGTTTGGGGCAAATTGGTGAAATTTTGGATTGTTCAAATTCAATGATACAAAGTGGAAAGAAAATGTGCCCCTAAGTATTTAAAATGACTTTCCCAGAACCTTGGAGCTTGCCAATGATTGTTTGAGGATGTTCTCGGTAGTCTACTGACAGTGTGAATCAAGTACGTTTTGCGCTTGCACTCCTTATGCAAATCGCAGGTGAATTGTGATGCTTGTGAGGGTTTAGGGAGTTTGTGTACTCCAAATGAAGTTGTAGAAGGGCGTACTCCGAAATGTGAGAGTAGGGAAGTCATCAAACTTCACATGTGTGTGGCTCCTTGCGCTCAAAAATTGTCCATGTGGTTCTTGGTATTCGGATCCTGAGTGGTCTAAGACTCCAGATTATATTGAAAAGTATATGAGACACAGTTTCTGTTGTAATTTGTCTGGCCAAATAGGTCAATCTGGCGTGGTCGACAAGTCACAGTGTGAGTCAAAGTGAGGGAAAGAAATTTTCAACTGAGATCTGGCGAGTCTTATGTGGACCAGGACAGACCCACTGATCAGTTGAGAGTAAAATTTGCGGGTTGACTTTTGCTTGCAAATCAGGGAAACTGAGAAAGAAGTAGTAGCTGCTACACCGAAAGCAGTCAGTGAAAAATCGGTAAAGTTTCTGAAGCGATTGTGTTACCCTACTTGTAGTAAACGGACAAATTGGGTTTTGATTTAGTTTTTTTGCTTGCAATAAATTGCATTAGTTTCATGTGAATTTGAGTTTGGGAGGACAAGCCGCAAGACTTTGTCCATCGCAGTACGTGTGAGTGTGATCTCATCAGAGCCACGCTGAGATAGGTTGGTTAGTGAGAAGGGTCACGCACAGATTGCAATTGGTTGAGAAGGTGGATGAAGAGAATTCTGGGTTTAAAAGTCACTTCCTGATTCAATTTGAATAACATAAAGGTTGCAAAGATGTTTTTTCAAAACTTTAAGAATCCTTTAAGGGTAGATACATACATTACATCGAGTATAGGGGATATTGCACCACCAGAAGGTACACCAGTTTACATTTTAATCGAAGAGCAGGGTGTCACACCATGCCTTTGGTTGATAAAATGGTGCAAAGTGACAGAGAAGGATGGGAGATTAGCATTTCCTGCCCATGGAACATTTAATTTGAGGAGCTTAGAGAATCTGAGGATGGTGCTGTATGATCTGAAACCCTCTCCGACACCAGCACAGTTCGAGGCATTAACAGTCTTGGAGTTAGAAGCCTGACAGCAACAGCAACAGAAATTTGAGAGGAGGATGAGAAATGCAGAAAAGGCACTAGCAGAAGCTAGATGGGACAGTTCTCAGAAATTGTGGAGAGCTGAGACTTTACAAGGGATTAAACTATTTCCTGTGATTACACAGGACAGCGAGGGAGAAGGAAGGAAAGCTACCAGACAAAACAAACAGAACCCTTCTGAGAGTAGGGAGTGCAGAGCAAAGGAGTCTAGGAGATCTTTCATGCTTGAGGAAGAGTCAGACGATTATGAGTTTATTTTGCAGTTATTATGAAATCATCCCCAACCATATGCAGCACAAGAGAATGGTCTGAATACCAGTGTAAATCCCTCAGCACTGACACAGGTTAGCACAACAATGAGTCCAGTGCAGATTAATCTTAGCATGACACAGAGCCCAATGCAGAGTAGCCTCCATGCACCTATTGCTCCGGTAGCACAAAATCAGGTGCCACAGTCGAATGTCCTGAGAATTTACCCTAATGTAGTGGAAACTTACACAAATTTAATAGTGCCTACAGGACAGGTTTTCCCAGAACCGGTGTTGGATCAGACAGAGCCAACTCCACTTTTACTACCGCAAGTGCAGTCACAAGCAATGCCAAGGTTCACTCCGATAACAGGAACCCAGACAGAGACGTCTGTATTGATGAGTCAGAATATGGGAACTATGTACCCACAGATCTTGAGTGCTAGACCAATCCCAGATGCTGTATCTGCACCTGTCACCACTGGTCTAGTTGTACCTTTGTTCGTCCAAGGAAAAAACAGTGCAAATGGACAGGGAGTCCCAAGTCAGAATTAAATGAGGGGAGGACTTAAGGAGAATATCCGAGTAGCCTCTCCTATGGGACAGGCCTTTGATGGATTGAGATCATTGCTAGACCTTAGTCTACTCGGAGTTCCTCTGGATACTGTCATAGGGTTGAATGTTCGTCAGAGTCTATAATTATTGATGCCGCTGTCCCCGAAAACAGTGGTGCAACTAGTGTCACATGCACAGGCCAACATTATTTCACTGCAAGTTTTGACAGCCCAGCAATTGGCGGAATGGTTAGACCAGCTTAATACCCCGCAGAGTACACGTAGGGGAGAAGATTACTTAAACTATGAGAAAATTGGAATGGAAGTGGGTGAGCTCATTCAAGGGGCTATGGTTTGGTAACAGACTAGAGTCTTAAACAGAAGCAGAACTGAGATCTCTGACAGAACATTACGAGGGAATAGAGTAATGTACATCAAAAGCTAGCAGAACTTGCAGAGAAGTACGGCATTGAAATAGAGAAAACAAAGCATTTGAAAATGAGTTACAGGTTAGATTTTGACACAAAAGACTTTGAACACATGAGATCTACAGGGACGAAGGCACACCTTAAGGAGTTACTCCAAAGTGTCCAGACATGGGGTGCTTTAGAAAAATGGGAAGGCATATGGGCAAAGAAAAGAAATAAAAGTAAAAGAGATTCTGCAAAGGTGCCGCAGGGTAAGGATCCAGTGAAAAGTTTACCAATAGGAGACATTTCAGGAGGGAATTTTGTTCATGTCCCTTAGAGCAGAAGTGACATTCTGTGTTTCACAAATGACTACCCCAGGTTGAGAGAGAAGCCAATAGAATGGTATCAGCAAACAGACAGGTTTGCGAAACTTGCAAAGTGCCAGTGGGAATACTTGAACACTCTGTTAGAGATAGTAGTTCCAGATGACTTATGGATGGAGTGTAAGAGGAGTATAGATTGGCTGACAAAAGAGCCAGAGAGAGATCCGAATTCGGGTGCGCCATCTCCTGAAGTAATGAAATCTTACTATAAAGTGATTGTATTTTTGAAAACGAGACTTTTCACCCAAAAACCTTGACTGGCAGAGAATAGAAAGGACAACTCAAGAAGAAAAAGAGTCAATACATCTGTATTTTGGAGATTGTTGCAGGCATTTAAGCATTACAGTGGAACAGAGACAATTGAACCTAAAGATATGCTTCATTTTTTGTTCAGATTTGTGGAAGGGTTGAAACCTGAGATTAGCCAGATGATTAAGAGTCATTTGATTTGCTGAAAATCAAAGCCGATTGATGAGGTGTTGCAGTATGCAAAGTACGGTAGTGAGAAGATTGAATTGAAGCGGAGAAAGTTGAAGGAAAAGGTGATGGTAATGCAGATATTAGCGGCACAGAGAGGGATGCAGAGAAATTTTTCACAGCAACAGCAGCAGCAGGGAAATGTGGTATTTCAAAATCAGATGAGAAGTAGAGGTTGGGAAGGAATTGGTAATGGAAATTGTAGCCCCAATTTGAATACTGTAGTGGTCCAGAATGATGTGCAGGGAATAAAGAGAGTGTTGCCTTGTCACGCTTGTGGAGCGGACAGAAATTGGAAGCTGGAGTGTCCAGTGATGGTGCAGGAAGGTGTCGTTCAGCAACAAGTGACCTCAACTCATTCCAAAAACATGAGAGGACCGAGAATGAGAGGTCATAATCCGACTTTTCATAATAATATGAATCAAATGCAGAATTTTCAAACTGTAAAGCAGGTGCAAATAGCACTTGTACAAATGACAAAGTTGCAGCCAATTCAACTGGTAACTATAGAGCAAATTTAAACACCTCAAGCCCCTATGGAACAGCAACAGGTCACAGGTCAGAGGTCCAACCAAAGTAATAACACAGTTCACCAATTCCCGTTACACAATGAGAATGGAATAAACGATGATTGGGTGAGCGAGAGTTCGGAGGAGGAGGAATGTGTGCAGCTTCTCTAGAAGTAGATCAGAAAGGCCTATATATAAAGGGAAAGGTAATGGGTCACAAGGTTTCATTCTTGATTGACATCGGAGCTACATGCTCCACAGTGAGAAGTGTAGAAGTTCCAAACTTGCCCCTTTCAGGAAATACAGTTCAGATTTAAGGAGTAGCAAATCAGCATTTGACCAATCCAATTACAGAACCTGTTCAGGTTAAAATTGACAACTTTAAAGGACTGTGTAGTCTGTGATTCAAGTCAGGTATACCTACTAGGAAGAGACTTGCTGTGTAAAACTAGCTGCTCAATTTCTTGCTCAAACAATGGAATCGAGCTACAGATGAATAATGATGATGAGGATGACCCAGCTCCAAAGACTGAGTGTGAGACTATAAATGAGGAGTTTCCCCTGATTAATTTATTTCCCGTATTCGCTGTGAAGGAGCTTCCTCCTAATTTACAGGAAACGGTTAAAGAAGAGGTGTGGGATTTGACAGGGAAAGAGATTGGCCGGATAAAGGGAGTTGAGCAAGTTAAAGTTCCTGTAAAACCGAATGCAATTTTTCTTCAGATTCCCCAGTATCACATGCCACAGGATATTCTAATAAAGGTTGCTCACATAATTGCAGAATTTGTAAAAGAAGGGGCCTTGAAAGAGATGTTGAGCAGCCCATGTAATTCACTGATAATGGGATTGAAAAAGCCCTGTGAGAAAGTTCAAATTCTCCAGGACTTGAGAAAAATAAATGACATTTTGATCAAATGTTGCCCCATGGTACCAATTCCAGATGGGATTCTTTTTCAGATTCCATGTGATGCAGAATTGCTCAATCATTCAATCAATCAAGTAATTTATAAAGCGCGCTACTCACCCGTCAGGGTCTCAAGGCGCTGGGGGTGGCGGGGGAGCTAGTGGTCGAATATCCATGTCTTGAGGCATTTCCTGAAAGTCAGGAGGTCCTGGGTCTGGCGTAGTTGGAGTGGTAGGGAGTTCCAGTTTTTGGCGGCGAGGTGAGAGAAGGATCTTCCTCCGGCGGTGTTGCGGCGAATGTGGGAGACGGAAGCGAGGGCGAGGCTGGCGGAGCGGAGCTGGAGGCGGGGAGTGTGGAAGGTGAGTCTGTCATTGAGGTAGGCCGGACCTGTGTTGTGTGGAGCTTTGTGTGCGTGGGTGAGGAGTTTGAAGGTAATCCTCTTTGATAAAGGTAGCCAGTGTAGCTCTTTGAGGTGGACAGAGATATAGTCACGGCGTAGGACGTTGAGGATGAGTCGGGCGGAGGCATTTTGGAACTGTTGCATTTTCTTTTGTAGTTTAGCTGTGGTTCCTGCATAGAGTGCGTTGCCGTAGTCCAGTCGGCTGCTGACCAGGGCGTGGGTGACCGTCTTTCTGGTTTCAACGGGATCCCCTTAAAAATCTTGCGGAGCTGGCAAAGGGTGTTGTAGCAGGAAGAGGAGACTGCGTTGATCTGCTGAGTCATGCTGAGTGTTGAATCCAAGATGATTCCCAGGTTTTGTACTTGGGGGGGTGGGTGTGGGTGTGGCTCCTAGGGAGGTAGGCCACCAGGAGTCATTCCAGGTGGAGGAGTTGCTACCGAAGATGAGGATCTCTGTTTTGTCTGTGTTTAGTTTGAGGCGGCTTGATTCCATCCAGTTGGCGATGGCGTGAAGTCGATTGTGGAGGTTGTTTCTTTCGGTTGTGGGGTCTTTCGTGAGGGAGATGATCAGCTGGGTGTCGTCTGCGTAGGATACTAAGTTGATGTGGTGGGATCATGCGATGTTGGCGAAAGGAGTCATGTAAACATTGAAGAGTGTTGGGCTGAGGGAGGATCCTTGGGGGACGCTACAGATGGTCTTGGACGATTCGGACAGGTAAGGCGGAAGTCGGACTCTCTGGGTTCTGTCGGAGAGGAATGAAGAGATCCAGTCGAGGGCCTTGTCGCGGATCCCTGCGTTGTGGAGGCATTTTTTAAGGGTGTGGTGAAAAACGGTGTCGAAGGCTGCGGAGAGGTCCAGGAGGATGAGCGCTGCGGTTTCGCCTTAATCGAGCATGATCCTGATGTCATCTGTAGCAGCAATGAGTGTGGTCTCAGTGCTGTGGTTCTTGCTAAATCCAGATTGGGAGGTATCAAGTGCCTTGCTGTCTTCCAGGAAGCGGGATAGTTGGCTGTTCACGATTTTCTCAATGACCTTCGCTGGGAAGGGGAGGAGGAAGATGGGCCGGTAGTTCTTGGGGTCATCTGGGTCCGCCTTGGATTTCTTCAATAGGGCATTGACCTCTGCGTGTTTCCAGCTGTCCCGGAAGGTGGCTGTCTCGAAGGAGCTGTTGATGATGGCGCCGAGGTGGGGGTCGATGATGTCGCTGGCCTTGTTTAAGATCTGGTGTGGACAGGGGTCCGAGGGGGAGCCGGAGTGGATGGAGGCCATGGTGTTGATGGTGTCTTCATTGTTGACGTGGGTCCAGATGCATAGAAGATTTGTGTTGCTTGGTGCGGTGGGTTCGTGGTTGTCTATGGTAGGCTGGTGGGTCTGGGATTTGAAGCTGTTATGGATGTCTTCGATCTTTCAGAGGAAATAGGTGGTGAGGGAGTTGCAGAGCTCCTGTGAAGGCGTGGGTTCGTCGGAGCAGGGCCTGGGGTTGGAGAGTTTTTTGATGATGCCAAAGAGCTCTTTGTTGTTGTAGGCCTTGGTGTCTATACGGCTTTTGTAGTAGGTTCTTTTGGAGGTGCGGATCAGCTGGTGATGTTTGCGGATGGCCGTCTTGAGTGCGATGTGGTTGGATTCGGTAGGTTCAAGGTGGCAGGTCTTCTCCATTCTTCGGCATTCCTGTTTGGAGGTTTGGAGGTCGGGGGTGAACCAGCTGACCTTGGATCTGTGGTGGATGCCCGAGGGTTGTGTGAGTGGCGTGAGTGTGTTGGCGCAGTCGTCTATCCACTGATGCTGGTTGGTGGCGGCTGAGTTGGGGTCCCGGGTCCTGGGAGGAGGTGCCTGGGTGAGGGTGGCGAGCTGTTTTGTTGAGATTTTGTTCAAGTGGCGGCGGGGGGGCTGAGTGGTGAGGTGGTGGGTGACCAGTTTCTGGAAGAAGAAGTGGATGCATCGATGGTCGGTCCAGTGGAGTTCGGTTGTGTGGCTGAAGGAGATGTGGTTGCTGGCTGAGAAGATGGGGTTGAGTGTGTGTCCTGCGGTGTGGGTGGGCGATCTGACGAGTTGCTTAAGACCGAGGTTAGCGAGGTTGTCGAGTAGGTTGGTGGAGTTGATGTTCAGGTTGCTGAGGAGGATGTAGTCTGTTGAGGCGATGGCTTGGGCGCTGATGATGTTGGTGATGGCGTCGCAGAAGTGAGGTCGGGGCCCCGGGGGTCTGTAGACCAGTGTTCCTCTGAGGGTGGTGTTGCCGTTGACGTGGATTTTGAAGTGGAGGTGTTCGGCCGAGCTGAGAGTGTCGTGGGATCTGGTGGAGAATCATATGGTGCTTTTGTGGACTATGGCAATTCCTCCTCCTGGTTTGTTGGTGCGGTCTCTTCTAGTGATTGTGTAGCCTTCAGGTATGGCTATGGCTATGTCAGGTTCCAAGGCCAAATTCATCCAGGTTTCGGTGAGGAATGCGACGTCTGGTGAAGATGAGGTCAGTAGGTCCCAGAATTTGATTGCGTGCTTGTGGACGGAGCTGGTGTTGAGCAGGATGCAGCTAAGGTGGTTGTCTGCGGGTCTGTGTCGGCGCTTGGTTGTTCGGGTGCAGGTGAAGTTGCAGGCTCTGCAGGAGAAGGGTCATTTGGTGTGCTTTGGGGTGGACTGGAAGCAGCTGGAGGAGTGTCCTGGATTGAGGGCATGGAGGACGCTGGCTGTGTAGCAGTGATTGGTGGTGCTGGGGCCTCGTGGGCCAGGGGGACTGGCGCTGGGCACGGTCCAGGCGTGGACGGGCACAGACGGGCTTCCCTCTGGCGTGCCTCCGGCCAGGGAGGAGGGCCTCGATACGCGACAGCAGCATGGGCGAGGGTGGAGGACACGGGCACAACTTGGTGGAGCTGCGCGTGTGGGGAGCAAACTCTTGACCTTAAAGGCAGGTCAGAGGTTGCTCACTGCAACGCACAGCTGCCGCCATTCAGAAGGGGAGGTAGAAGGGAGGAGCAGCTGGGAGGCGGGAGGGCAGAACGAATGGGGGCGTGAGGGGGTGGGGACGTAGGGACGCAGTGTCAGGAAAGGCAGAGAGGCAGAAACCAGCTCAGGGAGAGCCGGCAACGGAACGCACAGTGGAAATAATGCACAAAAAACGGTGGAAAGAAGGCACAAAACAGTGTAAATAATAAAACAAAGCACAAAAAAAGTACAAGTCTAGGAGCGCTTACCGGCAACCCACTAGACACCAGGGATGAGGTGCAGGCGAGTGCCTGCGGGTGGAGGAGGGCCTCGAACACATGACAGCAGCGTGGGCGGGGGTGGAGGACACGGGCACAACTTGGTGGAGCAGATGCGCGTGGGGAGCGAACTCTGGACCTTAAAGACTTGTCATAAGGCTTCTTTTCTGTGCCTCTTCATGATGATAGTCAATTTCTCTTTTGTTTCAAATTTTTAGATCATGTTTATTGTTGGTGTTGAATTCCTCAAGGGTTTTCTGAGTCACCTTCCATATTTAATCAGTTCTAGAAAAATAATTCAGAGTTGTTGGAGTTTCCTTTCCAATCAACATTGGTACAGTACATTGATGACTTGCTGATTGCATCCAAAATGAAGGAAGAGTGCAGGTATGACACAATTGCTTTGCTGAACCATTTGGGAAAGAATGGTCATAAAGGCCCTCATTTTCACCCTGGCGGTCTTTTGACAGCTAGGGTTAATGTGGTAGTAGTACCGCCAACAGGCTGGTGGTACATACCACCAAATTATGAATGTGGCGGGTTGGCTGCAGCCAACCTGCCACTTCACCACTCATACTGCCATGGCAGTATGAGCTGCAAGGCCGGAGATGTCAATCTCTGACCCGGCGGCCCACAGAGGACCGTCGGTGACATTATAAGCCGGCCTATCATCATGGTTTCCATGGCATTAGCAACACCATGAAAACCATTGTGGTAGGCCCTACAAGTGATAGGAAATTCCTTCCCTGTCACCGGTAGACAGCTCCCCTACCCCAACACTCATCTGACACCACCCTCTCCCTCTCATCCAAACACCCCCTTCCAACCCCCAATTGGAATATCCCCCATCCCCTCCGATACACGCATTCACCCCTCCACCCCATAAATGCACACAACTCCCCCTCCCCATCCCCACTACAGTCACAGCACCCTTCACCTCCACCCAGTCCCCACATACCCACACACACACACCCATGCGCACCAAGTATACACCCGTTCACTCATTCACTGACATACATTCATTCACTCCTTCACTGGCATACACGCATTCATATATGTATTCGTCCAGACATACTGATAGACATTCTTACACACAAAAACACTGACATGCAGAATCGCACTCACTTCACAATTCTTACACGCCTTCACTCACACACATACAACACAACACACAGATGCATTCACACATGCACTCACATACTCAGACACACACACACAACACCCCCTCAACCTCCAACCCCCCTACCCTGTCGGACGCCCGACGCACCTTGGGCGAGGAGGTCATCCGGTAGGGAACAGGAAGGGTTGCTGCTACCGCCATCAGCGCCCCTCCAGCAGAACACCACCAGGCCATATTGCAGCTCAAAATATGGCTCACGGGGCCCTACTGGTGGGGTGGTACTGGTGTTAGCAGCGCCAGGTCACCACTATCCACCAGTATGAACACTGCCGGATTTCTGCCCTTATTGTGGCGGAAGTCAGGTTGTGCTCATAATCTGGCCGACAGATGGTAGCCGCCGTGGTGGTATGGTGGAGGCCGTCACCGCAGTGGTATGGTGGAGGCTGTCACCGCTGCGGTAAGCGGTTCTTACCGCCAATGTTAAAATGAGGGCCATAGTGTCTCCACTTAAATTACAATACTGTCAGAGAGAGGTGAAATACTTGGGTCACCAGATTGAGAAAGGAATAAGAAAAATAGCCAGAGAGAGGGTCACAACCATATTGCAGATGAGTCCCCCAGCCACACAGAGAGATGTCAGGATGTGTCTAGGGATGGTAGGCTACTGTCGCCAATGGATTCCTAATTTTTCAGTCATTTACAAACCATTGCAGAAGCTGACCCATAAAGAAGTCACTGATCCTCTAGTGTTAGACCAGGTTTGCATGAAAGCGTTTTCTGAATTGAGAGAGAGTCTGTGCAAAGCTCTTACTTTGGGTATGCCTGACTACACGAAGTCATTCACGTTGTTTTTTCATGAGCGTGATGAATGTTCTTTGTCTGTCTTGAAGCAGGTCCATGCAGGTGTAAACCGCCCAGTAGCATATATTTCAGCTACTTTGGACCCAGTTGCAGCAGCTTTACCAGGCAGTTTGCGTTTGTCACAGTCTTCCCTTTGCTTACGGCCTTGGTCAGCTGGAACTGGAGGACGACCTTGATTCTTGCAGGTCCTGCTCTGGTAAAGGAGGCCCTTTCCGGTAGCCACGGTGCTGCTGACGATGTTAAAACTCCCTGGAACAGAAGAAAAGACACAGGAAAAATATTAGACCTCCAAGTCAAGAAAAATAACTGGAAGGAAGCTGGAACAAACAGGGAAAAGGCTGGAATCGGGAGAAAACAATCAGAGCGTGATCACCACCAAAGGAAGTGTTGCAGCACAAGCAGAGCAAGAATCCAACTCCTTAAATACCCTTGAACAGGAATTGACATACTGAAAAAAGCAAAGACGCCATGTTGGATTAGGAAAAGACTGTAGAATTAGTTAAATGAGGATGCCATGTTAGAAAGGGAACCAGATGCATGCAGGGAAGAAGATAAGAAGAAAGGCTTGCTGAAAGAAGGAGAATATCGCCCCTATTTTGAAAAAAGAAAAAGAAGAAAAAGAAGAAAGAAGCCCAAAAGAAAGACATGTCACCAGGTAAGTTAGGGGTAGAGGGGCGTCCACTCCTTACTCCGAGGGCACACCGTGCCTGAACCCACGAGGACTGATGCCAAATCCTAGGCCGCGGGTGACATGAGGCTTGAAAAAGGGGCCGTGGTGAGCCCCGTGGCCTGGAAAACGGACTGCAGCTCCAACCACGGCCCGAACGGGTTCCCCTGCCTGGGCCACGGAGGCCCACGGCATAGCAGTGTGCCGTTGCAGTAGTTGGACAGAGCCTTGCACAGTTTGAAGGCATTGTGATGGGACATCCCCTGATAGTTATGGTCCCTCACTCAGTTGAAGTTTTACTTACCCAAACCAAAACCTAGTACCTGACAGGTGCAAGGTTCATGAGTTATGATGCAAGCAATCTAGGGTCCCCAAATGTATCATTGAAAAGATGTACAGTGCTTAACCTGGCAACCTTGCTTCCAAATAAAAATGTTGAAGTTGAAAAGTTGGAAGACATTGAACATGATTGTCTTGAAGTAACTGATCTGTGCATAAAACCAAGACCTGATATTAGAGACACCCGATTGGAAGAAAATGACCAAATTATCTTTGTTGATGATTTCTGTCTAAGGGACAATACACGAGTACCGAGAGCAGGATATGCTTTATCTACAATTACTGGTATACAGGAAGCGTCTTGGCTTTGAGCAGTCTATTCTGCACAAGTAGCGGAACTGGTAGCCCTTACTAGAGCTTGCCATGTTTCTGCCCAGTTTAAAGTTACCATCTACACGGAGAGCCAGTATGGATTTGGAATAGTCCATGACTTTGTCCAATTGTGTTCACAGAGAGGTTTCATGACCTCTTCTGGTTCATCAGTGAGTAATGGTGAGAGAATGCAAGATTTGTTGCAAGCTATCCAGCTGCCTAAAAAGATTAACGTAGTGAAATGCTGTGCACATCTGAAATTGTAAGATTTTGTGTCAATGGGAAATGGATATGTGGATCAAGCTGTAAGGTTTTGCGCATTGAACTGTATATTGTTCAAAGATAAGAGGAAATTGTTACCTGAAGAAGATGAAAGGTGTCAAAGTTATGCATTACATGTGATAGATACTCTGGAAGAATTGAGAACATTGCAGAATAATGTTGACAGGGTGGAAAAACGATCAGTGAGCAAAATGAAATGTGAACTGCGACCGGATGAATTGTGAGTTTCAGAAGAGGGTCAATTGGTTTTGCCGAATAGTCTGTTGTCTCAAACTGCTAGGTATTATCATGGTCAAGCACATGTTGGGAGGGATGCAATGATTCACACTTTTAAGCAGAATTGGTTCAATCCGAGGTTTAGATAAGTTGCTGAAGCAGTTTGCCATTGTTGCATTATTTGTCAGCAAATTAACATGGGACAGTGGTTAATTTGAGACACATTGGGAGAGCAGGGGATCCATTCAGCAGAATGCAAATGGATTTTATTGAGATGCCTGTGTGTGTAAGTTTGAGATATGTGCTGGTGATTGTATCTATAGTCATTCGATTGAAGCCTTTCCTACACAGAGAAAACTACTGCTTATGGAACTGATACCACGTTTTGGGTTTCTGATCTCTTTAGAATCAATAGAGGAAGTCACTTCAACAATGAAGTAATTAAATTGCTATTTGCAGCATTGAACATTAAGCAGAAGTTGCATTGTAGTTACCGCCCTGAAGCATCAGGACTAGTTAAACAGATGAAAGGTACCTTAAAATCAAGAATGGCGAAAATGTGTGCATCCACAAATTTGAACTGGCCAGACACAATGCTGTTAGTTCTGATGACAATGAGGAACACACCCAAAAGGAAGACAGGATTGTCACTGCACAAGATCCTCATGGCAGAGCAGTGTGGTTGCCAGCGGTTCCTGAGAATGCTCTTGTGAACATAACAGATGATATGGTGTTGAACTACTGCAAAGGTCTGGCTGATGTGGTTTGCTTTTTGCCTCAGCAGGTAGAAGCCACCACACTACAACCGTCCCAAGAGCAAGGAAACAAACGGAGAGCGGGGAACTGGGTTGTGGTCCAGAAACATGTGAGGAAGATGTGTTTGGAACCTCAGTGGAAAGGCCCTTTCCTGGTAGTGCTGATCACTACCACAGCTGTGAACTGCGCTGGAGTTCCGAACTGGATACAGGCCGACCACACGAGAAAAGTGGCATGTCCATTGGGCAATGAAGAACGGTTGTTGAGAGTACCAACAACAACTAGACAAACCTCAGAGCCAGAAAGAGAAAAAAGAGGAACCGAGACCGGACCTGAGCATGTTGAGGACGATTCAGTCACTCCTGTGAGAGACGAAGGAGAAGACCTCCAGGAGAGTGACAGTGACCCAATATCGATTGAGGCAGCAAAAGAGCCTCGTCATAGGAGGGCTTATCCAGAAGTAGATGAAGGAGAGAGAAAGAGCAAACGCTAGACCCCGAGGGGGAAGGAGTTGAGGAGGATCAAAGCCAATGTGGTCTGACATCTCCTGAACCAGTTTCAGGTCCGTCGAGAGAAAATCCTACAGAGCAAGAAGAAGTTTCAAGTTCAACACTGAAAGGAGCATTTACCAAGGGTCCACTGAAAGGAAATAAGTGGCCAGAGTCACAAGCAAAGAGAAAGAAAGAAGTTGTTGTGACTAAAATAGATCGTAGAAATATATATGTGACAGGGAAAGAAGACCTAAGCGAAGGAGAATTGAATGGAAATCAAAAGTTGAAAACAAAGAGAATAGGAAGTCGAGGGTACGCAGGTCCTAAATGGGTGTATGAACAACAACTGAATGGCAAAGAGACATTTTTGTCTTTTTGTTTTGACTGTATTCTAGGTCAATATTCTGGCACTTTAAAGAAGCTAACAAACTGAACTGTTGAGACAAATTGAGAAACGTACAAAGAAAAAAGCGATTGTTGAAAGTAACCAGAAAAGACCTTTTGATAACTTCAATTGACAAGAAAGCCGGATTTGTCAAACTGCTAAACCAATTTTGACAAACTTACAGATTTTTTGAGAAAAAGGATCCTGGAAGTGTGACTGAGAGCTGTAAATAACTGCTGAAAGATTTTTTTTGTTTTTGATTTTTGCTGCATAATTGCTAAATGTTCTCTTCTACTTTCTGATTCTTTACAGATCACGAGTAACCGTAGTCAGCTGGGTAGGAAGAACAGGTGCTGTAAATACATTGTGTAAGGAAATGCCTCCTTGGCATGGTTACCCCCTAACTTTTGGCCTTTGCTGATGCCAAGTTATGATTTATAGGTGTGCTGGGACCCTGATAACCGGGCCGGGTGTTCTTTCCCTAAACTGTACTTTTGTCTCCACAATTGGCACAGCCCTGGAACTCGGGTAAGTCCCTTGTAACTGCTACCCTTGGTACCAAGGGCCCTGATGCCAGGGAAGGTCTCTAAGGGCTGCAGCATGTCTTATGCCACCCTAGGGACCCCTCACTCAGCACATGCACTCACAGCTTGTGTGTGCTGGTGGGGAGAAAATGACTAAGTCGACATGGCACTCACCTCAGAGTGCCATGCCAACCTCACACTGCCTGTAGCATAGGTGAGTCACCCCTCTAGCAGGCCTTACAGCCCTAAGGCAGGGTGCGCTATACCACAGGTGAGGGCATATGTGCATGAGCAAAACCTTAGACATTGTAAGTGCAGGGTAGCCATAAGAGTATATGGTCTGGGAGTTTGTCAAACACGAACTCCACAGTTCCATAATGGCTACAACGAAAACTGGGCAGTTTGGTATCAAACTTCTCAGCACAATAAATGCACACTGATGCCAGTGTGCAATTTATTGTAAAATACACCCAGAGGGCATCTTAGAGATGCCCCCTGAAAACATACCTGACTTCTAGTGTAGGCTGACCAGTTCCTGCCAGCCTGCCACACACCAGACATGTTGCTGGCCACATGGGGAGAGTGCCTTTGTCACTCTGTGGCCAGGAACAAAGCCTGTGCTGGGTGGAGGTGCTTCTCACCTCCCCCTGCCGGAACTGTAACACCTGGTGGTAAGCCTCAAAGGCTCACCCCTTTTGTTACAGTGCACCATGGCATCCCAGTTAGTGGAGATGCCCGCCCCTCCGGCCACTGCCCCCACTTTTGGCTGCAAGGCTGGAGGAGATAATGAGAAAAACAAGGATGAGTCACCCACCAGTCAGGACAGCCCCTAAGGTGTCCTGAGCTGAGGTAACCCTTGCCTCCTTGAGAAATCCTCCACTTTGAGTTTGGAGGATTCCCCCAATAGGATTAGGGATGTGTTCCCCCTCCCCACAGGAAGGAGGCACAAAGAGGGTGTGGCCACCCTCAAGGACAGTAGCCATTGGCTTCTGCAACCCCAAACCTAAACACCCCCCTAAATTCAGTATTTAGGGGCTCCACAGATCCCAGGAAAAGAGATTCCTGCAACCTGAAGAAAGAAGAAGGACTGCTGACCTAGAAGCCTGCAGAGAAGGAGGAAGACGACAACTGATTTGGCCCAAGCCCTTCCGGCCTGTCTCCAACTTCGAAAACCTGCTCCAGCGATGCATCCGACAGGGACCAGCGACCTCTGAAGCCTCAGACGACTGCTGTGGATTACAGGACCAAGAAATTCCTGTGAACAGCAGCCCTGTTCAAAACCAGCAACTTCCAAGGACTTCACATTTCCCACCGGAAGCGTGAGACTCTACACTCTGCACCCAACGCCCCCGGCTCGACCTGCAGAAAACTAACACCTCAGGGAGGACTCCCCGGTGACTGCGAGCCCATGAGTAACCAGAGACGACCCCTCTGAGCAACCACAGCGACGCCTGCAGAGAGAATCCAGTGGCTCCCCTGACCGCGACTGCCTGTAACAAGGGACCTGACGCTTGGAACCAACACTGCACCCGCAGCCCCCAGGACCTGAAGGAACCGAACCTCAGAGCAGGAGTGACCCCCAGGTGACCCTCTGCCTTGCCCAGGTGGTGGCTGTCCCGAGAAGCCCCCCCTGTGCCTGCCTGCACTGCTAGAGTGACCCCTGGGTCCCTCCATTGTTTTCAACCTAAAACCCGACGCCTGCTTTGCTCACTGCACCCGGCCGCCCCTGTGCCGCTGAGGGTGTACTTTGTGTGCCTTCTCGTCCCTTGTATTCCTACACATAGGTATTAGTTTGGCAATTGAATGTGTGATATTGTGTGTGATATTGATTGTGGGTATGACCGTTCTTGACAAGAGTAAAGCCAACTATACTTCAACCTGCCTGAGAGACAACTACTGCATTAACAGCGATAGAGATGTTTAGGTTAGATGAGAAGTATCTGAACGTAGACAATGCACAAGGGGAACGTTCTTCTAATGTTTTCTATTGCTTATTGAGTGAGTATGTTGAGACGATGGATGGGAGGAATTGTCTTGTGTGTACTGAGATTCCTTCATCAGTCGAAGGAGTTACTTATCATAGTTTGCCTCTTACTTATGGGATAAGCTGTAGTTTGTTACTAACAAGATTCTATAACCAGGAGCACATTCAATATTTATATTCCAACCACTATGTGGTGTTTTCATTTGTCCCCATAATTAGGTATTTGAGTAAAGTAGCTAAGTATTAGTAAGGGGTTTCTTCGAACCCACATTAACTTTTGATACTGCGATGCGCACAAGAATAACCTGACATGCTTGCTTACATCATTAGAAAAGAGCTTCTTAGATCAGACAGATGACAGGAGAAAAGCATTAAAGGAGAAGTTAGAAAAAGGTTTACCGTAAAGGACTTTTAGAAATGATTACGCCTTTCGTGAAATATAAACACAAGGGAAATTAGCTTTAGATGTGCAACACCTAGGGAAGCTTTGTGTGTATAGATCTAATTCTCACAATGACAATTTGTTTGTGGGAACGATTGAATGTAGACATGTTTTTGTTTCAGAGTAAATGGACATTTATGTTGAATTGACAGGATCCAGCAATTCCTGGTATATATTACATTTGTGGACCTAATGCTTATTACCGTCTTCCAAGAGGCTGGTATGGCATATGTTGTTTGGGGATAGTTTTCCCAAAGATATTCCAACTTGATGACCTGAAAAGATGACCAAAATTGACTGAATTACATCACAATAGAGAAAAGAGAGAGTCTCCTTTTGGTATAGTGGGAGTTATATTTGGAGCAATGATTCATTCAGTAGGAGTTGTTCTGAATTCTATAAAGATTCAGAAGTTCTCTACCATTCTGGATAACATACTGACACAATTTTCAGGAGCCATGATCCTAATGGATACAGAAATGGCTATGTTGAGATCTATGACTCTTCAGAACCGCCTTGCATTAGACATTCTTTTAGCAAAGAATGGCGTAATTTGCAAAATGCTTAATTTGAGGCACTGCTGCTCATATATTCCTCATGATAGTAAAGAAATTAGAAGCTTACTTACTAATTTGACAAATGGAAGTGCTGATTTGAAGGAGTTGAAATAACCAGGTGTTTGGGAGAAAGTTGGCAAAGGGTTTGTTTCAGTGGGAAATTGGCTCAGCAATATTGGGGAAGGGATACTATTGAAAACATTTACAAGAGATATTGATTATTGTGATTTGCATAATTGGAACATGGGGAATATGTAAACTGTGTAGGGTGATTAAATTAAAGAAAATTAAAAATCATCAGAGGAGGGACGAACTGAAAAGAGGAAAATTGTTTAGGGGAAATTCAAAAAGGTAATAAAGGTATAAGTCGGTGGAGATGATAGAATGTTAGCTGAAGCAAAAATGTGCGTGGGAAGATTTATTGTGTTGCCACATTTAGTCATCAGAGGAGGGATTGTTAATGATAAGTTTCATTAATGAATATTCATGTATTCTGAGTGTTGAATTTGTGTAGAAAATGTATTAACTTAGAGAAAAATAATGCACACATTGGATGTTGCATCCACGTGCGTGGTCGCCAATATTAATGAAGTGTAATTATTAATGGCTTATTAATATGAAATGTTGAGCTTCTGTTTGATTAATGTAGTAATAAGTCATATTAAGAGTTAAGATTTACATATTAGCTTTATTAACTGTAGGCCTTAATTTGCGAGGTCTTGGCCTAGTTGCACGGCCTCATGTCAAGCTGCATTTTCTTAGGTGTTTTATAGATTAGTTGTTTAGAGAATTAAATTGTGATTTTCCATTGTACTGACCATGTGCTCGTAGCTGAAGTTAGTTCTCATGAGACACTGCTTGCTAGAATTTGCTGTGCTAGCTAGAGAAACATTGTCTATCGTAGTGTGTGTAAGACTGACCTTCTCAGGAGAAGACAAAGGATGCACTGACTGGAGAATAAGCTGCAACAATATTAATGCTAGACAAGCCGAATGACGTGAACAGGAGAGGAGGAGCCAATCATCAACATGTGAATCGTGTAGTAGTAAAACTTTAGATTATGGATTTTATGGATGTAAACATGTGATTCTTTGACCAATAAGGGTGTGGGAAGTAGTTTTATGAAATTCAACTTAGCCAGACTGCATCGAGAGGACAGAAGCCATTGTGCGATACTCTTCTTAACAGTCTTGAGAGTTTATCTCTGTTCTTTTCTGAACTGCATGAAGAGACTTTGCTTTTCTGAACTTTGTTGCTGAATCCTGATGCCTTGCTGACCGAACTGATGTCCTGTTGACAAAGACTGCCACAGCTTGCTGAACCATACTGAGGACCGGTACACAACGGTAATACTGATTGCTATGCCTATTTGCTTTTGTTGCTAGGTACCAAAAGCTAATTTTGATAGAGCCATAGTTGGATATTTTCCAAATTTGTGTGACTGAATTGATGTGCATGAAGTCCAAACATGCTTTTCTAATTTGATGTTAGTTAGGGTCCTCACAGATAAAGTTTGTTATATGTCATAACAGTGGATCTTTTCTCTGCTCAATCTAAATGTATGCTATATCGTTTGTGCAGTTATTCATGTTATTTTTACTGTAACCTTAGAATGTGTAGTAGCTCAAGCTTTGAGTAGATTGCAATTCTTTCACCGTTTTGGCCGGCCAGTATTGTTTTTGTATGTTTATCATTTGATATTAAGATTAATTTATGCGACAGTAGCATTGTTAATATAGGGAAATAAACATTCTAACTTTTACATAAAGGTGTGCTTATTTATGGCCGAAAGGTCATGGTGTGTGGAAATTACTGACTGTTATTGATTATTGATGTCATTGATTGCTATTTGTTATTGATTTGTATTGGTATGGGGTTAAATGGTGGGAACAACTTGAAGCAAGTCAAAAGGTCCATCGGCCTATTCGCATCTCCCTTGTGAGTTTATTTAATAAGGTCTGACGCGCTCACAATGTTTTTTTAGATAAAGTGGAAATATACAGGAACAAGGAAATAATTCACAATGTACTACTTCACAGATATACAATGGTTGAATATTTATCAGATGGTGTGGCAATATACAGGAATTAAACATAAATAAAAGATTACTGGTTCACACATGATCACTAGACCCCATTATTTTTGTACTAGGCATTTATATAAGAAATCATTGCATTTTTGGAATTGTATTCTTTATATGCTTCAAACAAGCAATACATCTGATAACCCTGACTAGTAGAATGGAATGTTCAGGACTTGATACACTGGGCATCATTTCAAGTTATCTGCCACACCAGATGTGATTTTCATGAAAAGTTATTTCAAAGACACACAGAAGCACTTTTGAAGAAAATGCATGCCAGGTGGACTGCCAGGTCACTACTGTATGGTCAGTATGATTTTGTTTTGGAAACAAGCCCCATAGGTGAAGGGTTGTTGAGCAGTGAGGTAAAAACTGAGGGGCAGATTGAAGAGCCCCTAGTGCCTCCGTGTGCCAATTAGCATCTTTTTTTTGGACACCACTGTGGCCCAATGAGGCCAAACTTGTTGCGCCAAAATTACAAAGGCGTAAAATGCATACATTGTGCCACTTTGTAACCCATTGCATAACATTATGCCTGTGCCAGGCATAATGTATGCAAAGGGGGCGTTTCCCCCATTAGGGGGGAGCAAACAAATGGCAGATTGAAATCGAAATTATTTATTTGCGTCATTTTTTTTCTGCACTTTTAATGCCTGCTCAGAGGCACACCATTGTTTACAATTGGCCTCATTGGGCTTTGCAGGACTAGCATCATCATGTTTTATGCTAATCCTGCAAAGCTCCGGACTAGCATCAAAATGTTTGTCATTAGTTCCCCTAACTACCACCATTGTGCGCTGTATCTTAGATACACATGATTGCACACATGGTGGTGCTGGGGGTTCACTAAGGGGTGCAAGAAAAGTGGCGCTGCACTGGGTGCAGCGCCACTTTTCTAAAAGTCTCCACTTCACAGTCGAACCTCTGCTATTCTTGGACTATGTGGTAAACACATGGTATTAATTTGCCCTCTCCTATTACACATCAACTTCATTTTTAGAGTATACCTTTCAAAGAGTAATACTTCTTGAGCAATGAATGCATGTCCTAAACTATAAATGTGAAAATAAGAAGCATAGAAAGAAATACTTCTTTGATTAATTCTAGAATAAGCTTCATGGCCACCAAAACCTTGACCACCCGCTGTAATGTTAGATAAGTTGGGAGGTGTACATGGATAGTGTCATTATGCATTTCAAAGACTATTGAAAACAGACAAGCAATATCAAGTAGTGAAAATCACTTCTTTGACTTCAATGTCATAGAAACTACTGTTCATGCAGCAGTTCTTCAGGAGAGATTTTTTTATTTGCTCTTAACAAACTTTATATTGTCTCTTTAGGCGAAACTAAGACCCAGATTTAAGAGGGCCTAGCACCACACTAGAGCTGGCTTAGTTAAAAAATTTGTGCCACTGAGACGGTGCTGAGGTGGGCATTTCCCCACACCATATCTACAAAGTGGTGCAATGCATGCATTGCACTTCTTTGTAACCCTTTGCACTACATTATGCCCGCACTAGGCATAATGTATGAAAGGGGGCATTCCCCTTTTAGAGGGGCTGAAAAAATGCCCCAAAGAGATTTCTTTGCATCATTTTTTTCTGCACTTTTAGCACCTGCTCAGAGCAGGCCTTAAAAGGGTCCTTACATTATTTATAATGGGCCCCTATGCACTTTGCAGGAGTACCGCCAAAATTACGGTGCTAATCCTGCAGAGTACACCATTAGCGCAAAACAAATTACGTTGTTGCCCCCTACTCTGCACCATGATGTGCCATATTTTAAATATGGCGCACACATGGTGGGAGTAGGGGATGCTAGGCGGGGCAAGGAAAATGGCGTTGCACTGCGTGCAGCACCATGTTTCTTAAATCTGCCCCTAAGTTCCATTTAGCAACTAACACAAACAGCCAGCATGTGTTTAATCCCCTAAAGCATGTAGGTTTTAGGGCTTTTTCAAGGCTGCAATGCAGTAGAGCTTATTGGCTGACTGGAGGTTCTGTAAATATTTATGAAACTAGGACGATTTTTTGCTTACTTGACATTAATATAATTTTGTGATTGAACAGTACGTTAAAACATGCATGTATGATCCAAACTGTAAAATAAACTTGAGTGTATGTGGAGAATAGTACTTCCTATAGGTAAAAATGGTGTATACGTGTTGTTTGAACAATGCATTCAGAGACATACTAATTTCAAAGAGATAGAACCAATTGTATCTATTGTGAGAAACAATAATGAATTTCACCAGTGCTAACAAGGAGAATCTTGTAGTTAGTGTATAAAACAAATTAATAAGATGTTTTTTCATGAACTGCTAATTGTCAAAAAGTGAGTGTTATCAGGTAGAAAGTGAATGGGGAAGCAATAAAAACAGAGTATGAGCCACCAGGCAACTCTATAGACCTATTTTACCTTGTAAAGTAATGTCCCTTTTTGTGTGGTCAGATCCCTTTTTATAGACTTATACTGCTTCCTTTAGAGCACTTCACACAGGGGTACTTCTGTCTAGTTCTGAAAACGTGCTTTGATCCCTAAAACATTGTAAAGCTGGCTAATGTCCATATGGCACATTTGAGATTCCAGCAAGGCCATAGTAGATGGTGTAAGAAAATACACCAGCATCATAGAAAGCTATTCACCACTGGTGGACTGCAGCACCTATTTTGCCATTGTTATGTTACATTATGTGTATCTGCAGGGCGCACTATAAACTGGGATGGTAACATGGTGCTGAGCATGTAAGAGTCTAGGCATGCCTGGATGAATGGTAGTACTTATATTCAATGAGCCAATACTTCAGCTTCTTGACGAACTGAACAAGAATGAAAGAAGCTCTGTTGTGTAGTGGTAGGTAGTTCACACTTTAGGAGTGATGAAGGAGAAGGACCTACCGCTCGTTCTGGCTCTGCAAATGTGTGGGGTGTGTTCAAATAGAATTCTGGTTGATCGGAGTTGTGTCAATGGAAGGAGATGCAACTATTGAGGTAGGCCTTGCCCATGTTGACTAGTGCTTTGAAGGTGTGAGTGAGGAATTTGAACTGCACTTGCTTGTGTATTGGAAGCTCCTTGAGGTACAGAGTAATGTATGCCCTATGTGGAAGGATGGAAGTGTTTCTGGCTGGCAAGTTCTGACATGTTTGCAGTTGTATATTGAGCAGGGTGCTGATACCGGCATATATTGAGTTTCTATTCATTAGGCTGACATAGGAAATGTGGCTTCAGGCTTACATGTGTTTCCTGAGTCTTGCAGGTCAGACAGGACATTTGATAATATACATATTAAAAGTAGGGGAACTCTACATTTAAAAGAATAGACCATGTAGTCCACAAAGTAGGGTGCCTGGTATTTAAAAGTGAAACAATTAAGAATGTATTGATCGCACGTTCCTGCAGTAGCTAACTCATAAGCTCAATTTTCACTGTTTGTAATGTAGCTGATTCTATGAAGAAATACCGATAGGACAATTAATATATTAATTATGCATATGGGTTTTTAATAAGCCACAGAGATGGTTCAGCCACTCTTTTTAATATTTATTAAATACCCAATTTAAAGATGAGCTGGATTGTTGCTAAATACACAGGAAAAAAACTTTAAAAAAGTTATACCTTTGCTGCCTGAAGGCCCTGCCGGCTAGTTAGTTATAGCCTGTCAGCAGTGGATCTGTCTGTACTGCTTAAGTGTATAACAATAGCTTGGGCCTAACAGGGTCACCTGAGGGAGGAATTTGATCCAGTTTAAATGAAGCAGAGCAGGTTACCATAATCCAGTGACTTCCCTAATGTAAAAGGGGCGAAAGGAGACCTGTAGTTTTATAGTTTAGTGATACTAAAGAGACTGTTGATATCAATACACACTTTAGCTTCCTGGTATTAGTTTCAGTGAAGGGAAGAACTGGCCCAGGAACCAGTTTGTTGAGTGGGAGGAGACTTCTTACTCCCCCCAACACACTTCTAAGTGTGCCAAAAGTTCCCTCCAGGGGTTCACTTACTGGCTAGTGAACTGAACAAAAAGTAACACATTCCTCCTGCTCCTTAGTACACTTTGGGCCTGTGTCTAGAAGAGGACCACGCCAGCTGAAGTAGACCATTATCAACCTCTTAGGAGATGTAAAGGGCTGGACCTGCTCTCAGTTGTACCCAGGACTGATCATTAAGGGTCAGCTGGTGGACCTCCTGTATGACTTTTTCCTTTAGTTACCCCTGGACAAGTTACAATTGAAACTGAACTGGACCATGCAGGTGGCCTCTGCTGGAGTGTGCTCTGGTAGCCTTAGAACTTAGAAGTGTCTATGAGGAACTACCCCAGAAAGTCTGAACAGTTGGGACTAAGAAACACGTTGGACTTCCAAGACCTCTAGTGATTCAGTGGAACCTCTTGGCAAAGGTGTAGGATTTCACTGCAACTTAGTCAGATACAGCTTCAGGGTTGCCCACTAGAGTGTTAACTAAAATAAAATTAAAATTAATCAAAAGCATGCAGGATATCTCGTCCACCATATTACTATTCCATTATAGCCTATGGAAATTATAATATGGTGGACAGGATGTCTGTTACATTTGTGATGGACTAACCCCTCCGCCAAACTCTAAATCAGGCTCTATTTCCAAAGATAGAAACCTTGATGGGGTAAAGGCACACAATTATTTCTGCTACATGAGTACTTTCTCTGCAACAAAATATCAATTAATCCCTTTCTATACCTTTCTCACTAAAACGAAAAGCTTCAGCAGGTTCTCATCCACCAACAAAGCAGCTTCAAGAGGACATCAGATGACTTCAACAGATACATCTTTCAACCTGGCACTACTGAATGCTTTCAACTTCCATAAAAAGGTAAGAATGTAAACAAAGTTACTCAGATGAATGCACGTTGGGTATCTGACCTCTGCTTTATTGTGGTTGACCTGAAATTGTAATAAAGTCACATTAAATTGCAAACATTGATTTTTGTTTGCCACTTTACTTTGTCTTGGCACTTTTTGCCTAACCTCCCGTTCTCCTATTCATGTTTTGTCTTTTTATTGTTGTTTTTCTTATTAGATTTTCTTGACTTTTATAAATTGGTTATATGGCTTTTTATTGAATTAAGTTTTGATTTTTGACTGTTTTACTTTTGATACATACATACTACACTTTTCTAAGTTAGGGCTGTGTGCTCTATGCCATAGATACCAGGGATTGAACCCAGCTTTTAGTTATTTAAACTGTGTGATTCATCCTACTTTATTTTGGACTGACATCCTCCCCAACTAATAACCCATTATCCTACATGTCTGGCAAGGACTACAGATCTAGAGCACTAATTTCATAAATTACAACAAAAGAAAAAAATACTTACCCTTAAATTCAAATAGAACTCACTGACAAGCAATACCACAACTTAAGGTGAATCCTAGCATCATCATAGAGGTGGCTAGCAAAGGAGTCAACCTAGTAGTACCCCACTCTGACAACTATATAGCGGAGCGACAAAGAGAGCTCTCTGATACAAAATGCTATTGAAAATTACCAGAGAACTGTGAAAAATACAATAATACATTAATCATCTCCTCATTGCCATAATAGAGAACCTACACTACCCTCATAATGAGGTAGAAAGGGAGGGGCTTGGGGTTACATTTAAATGATATTTAAGGAAGAGAGGAGGTGAGGCAAGTGGTTTGTTTTCCATTGTGTGTATGCTTTTTGCATTTTTACTGAATTCTGAATTTCAGAGAGCTTATAGTACTGCTTAAGTAAGTGTGTTTATGGAGAAATGATATGACATAGTACTGCTAAAATGAATAGATGATGGACAACTACCTAAAGCTCAACACAGAAAAGACTGAGGTACTGATCTTTGGAAGCAAAAGCTCCCCATGGGATGCATCCTGGTGGTCCTCAGAACTCGGACCTACTCCTACCCCGACTACGCTAGGAACCTAGGCATCATTCTGGACCACAAGCTAACCGTGATGATACAGCTCAATTCTGTCTCCTCCTCCTGCTGATTCATCCTCTGCATGCTTTGTTAGATAGTCAAATGGTAACCTAAAATCTCAAGATGCCCTATTACCCCAAGCCCTCATTTTTAGCAGACTGGACAACAGCAACTCTCTCCACACAGCGGTCCCAGCTCACCTCCTCCGATGAATACAGACTATACAGCCAGAATCATCCTGGATCACCCGAGACAAACCACATTACCTCCTATGTCAGGGAACTCCACTGGCTCCTTATACAGAAAAGATGACAGTTCAAGCTTCTGACCCATGCATACAAGGCCCTCTACAACTGTGGACCTGACTACTTGAACCACCACCTGAACTTCCATCAGCCTACCAGACACCTCCGCTCTATTTCCCTTTCTCTAACCCTTACCCCATGCATCTGAAATAGCAGATGCGGAGGTCACTCCTTCTCCTACCTAACAGCAAAGACATGGAATGAGCTACCCTTTCATCTCTGGATCGCCCCATCTTTTTCAGAGTTCCAAAAGTCCCGGAAGTCCTGGCTATTTGGCTAATCAACTGGACAGTGACAGTGTCTGCATACCCTCAGAGGTGACAAGAAGTGCTGTACAAAACTACTGATTGATTGATTATTTGATTCCAGATGACTGTGGCTAAGGCAATATTTCTCTATCCTCATTACAAGAAATATTGAGGTCTGATTGGGGAGGGCTTTCAAAATGAGACAAAGAAACTGAAATTGTGTCATTTCAGGTATGGGAACCCAATTCTGTCTAATCAACAAAGGCTGTACAGTAGCAAATCTAGTCACAACTAGAAAATGTCTAGATGTCACATTTTGCACTACTTGTAGCTTTCTAATTGAATAGTCTTGTAGGATATGGTGCAGCACATTAGAATAGTCCAACCCTGACCTACATTAGCTTATACCCCCAACATTTCACTGAGTCTGCTAAGAAGGAAGGGATTTCCACAGGATGCACAGGTGGTTCAAGCAGAATGACACAATTATGGAACTCTTAAGTTTAAATAATCCATCTGTTTTAACACTTAGGCACTTAACAACATTAGATGGCTAAGTGCATGGGACAAGTTGACATGGCCAGTATGACAACTGCCATACATTATTATTTTCAATAACCTCTACGACCTCTGCTTTTTTCATTCAACTTGAAACAGTTTGTGTCCATTGATCCCCAGAAAAATGTCATTATGCATTTCAAAGCCTCATGCTTGACCAGTTGGATGATCTTAACACTATTTGGGAGTAGTTTGCATACACACAAATATTATAACCGTTTGATTTCAGAGCCTTAACTTGTGAAGCTGTGTGTATATTTCAGAGATGCTGCAAAGGGGAAGAACCCTGTGGAGCTCCATAGGTTACTGTTGATGGTGATACTTAGTAACTGATTAACTTTATAGTTTAGCTACATTAGTCAGTGCAGTCTCCTTCAGGCTCGCCTCTACAGGTTAATTAAGGAAGATAGCATGATCCACTGCATCCAGTGCATCTAACAGGTCCAGGAGGATTAAGATTGGCCTGGATTACCAGATCACTGTCCATTTGAAGGTTGTCCATTAGGAGAAATATAACAACATACAAAGTAAGAAATGCTTTGGTGTCATGGGCTGCGTGAATAATGGCATCCATATTGCCTGAGGCCTAATGTGTGGAGGTGATTAGAAAGATACTCTTGATGTTCCATGACTTTGGCCCCCAAAGGAGCATAGAAATTAGGCAAACAAGTTGTGGCTCCCCAGGATCTGTCCCTGGCTACTTTAAAAGGTGAGTCTCAAGTATCTCTGAAAGCTCTAGCTACCAAACCGTGTTTAAGAGACAGGTTTAGCAAAGCTAACAGAGGATTAGCTATATTAACAGCCAGTTGCATGAAGATTTTTAGAGGACAATGGTCCCATAAAAGTCAGATTTTACACCTAGTAGTTTGGAGGATTTTTTGAAAGATGGCCAAGGGAAGTCAATTTACAAAGATCCAACTCGTTTTCCTCCCTATAGGTCAGAAAAGATGATGTTGCATTTATATTTGAGATTTTCTCAGTGACAAAAAATGCTAATATTATTGCAAAGCTGCTGCATTTGAGTCAAACTATAGCTAACCTGAGAGATATGCTAGAGTTCTTTACCAATCAAGACTATCTCCTTCTGTTTGTTAGAGGCATCGCTGAGGTGAGCTTCAGAATAAGATTGCCAGGCAGAGTTTACTAACTTTTTATAATCAGCCAGCTCTTTTTTAAACACAACTTTAGGTTGCTAAGTGTATGCTTTTCTCCATAACTGTTCAAAACCTCCTAAAGTCGATAGCCTGGGAGTGCCAGGATGCTAGTTTTCAACACTTTGATTGACAACAGAGTCCGACTGGACAAACCTTGTCTGTTCTAAATATACTGTTGAGTAGCGAAGGTTTACTTAAATTCTGGAAAGTGATAAACACTTGCAAGATTTTGGTACTGGGGAACTCAGTGTATGTGTAGGTAAAAAATTGATGAAATAGTTTAAAGAAAATACAACTTCTTGCATTATCATCCCTATTTGTTTTGAACCAATGATGTTGATTTATGGTCTCTGTACACTGGGACTCTGCTAACCAGGTTCCACTGCATGTGCACTGACTGCTAAAAATGTGTTGAATTGGTTCAAATCCTAATTGGAACATTTAACTTACCTATAAATCCCTAGTATATTGTACTCAATGTACCTAGGGGCTGTAAATTAAATGTCACTAGTGGACTACAGTACCTTTTATGCCATCAACATAGTGACAAAACAAGCATGCCTACAGCCTGCCCCCGCAACCTGAGTATGAACTTTTAACTTGCAAATTCAACCTGGTGACATGGCAAGTTAACCTATTAGCCAGTCCTAAACCTTTTAATGCCTATAGTACACTCCTAATGTATGCCCTAAATTCCCATTAGGCAGGGTACATGATATTAAAAAAGTAGGGCATGTGTATTTTCATTTTGCATGTCCGGGGAGTCCAAAATCTCCAAAGTCATTGTTCACTGTGGCACGGCTGGCTTTCTCATAGAAAATCACTGGGTTACATTATAATACCTTCTAATGCATAATGTCAGTTTTGAAATAGCTAGAATCATGATTCAAGCACTCAAATTAATAATAAGTTAAAACACAATATAATGATTACATGAGATTTTACAATACTATCTTGAAAATGCCAAATGTTTGCATTTTCCTGCCTAAAGCCTTTTCAGAGTTACTCATCTGCCACCTGGCAGCCTGCTGAGAGGTGAGAAATGGCTCACATGAAAGGAAACAAAAGGGCCTTGCCGAGGAGAAGGTGTGACCACCTGACAGGATGGCCTTAGGGAAGTGCCCATTGTTAGAAATAGGGTCTTTGGTTGGCAGTCAGGTTGCCCCCTGTCCAAGCAAGGACCCTCACTCTAGTCAGGGTGAAAGAGAATCACCCTCAGCTAACCCCTTCTTACCCCCTTGGTAGCTTGGCACGAGCAGTATGCTTAACTTCAGAGTGCTAGGTGTAAAGTATTTGTAACAACACACACAGTAACTTAATGAAAACACTACAAAATGACACAGGTTTAGAAAAATAGAAAATATTTATCTAAACAAAACAAGACCAAAATGACAAAACTCCACAATACACAAGTCAAGTTATCAATTAAAAACAAAAAAGAGTCTTCATGTAATTTTAAACACACTCTGACATTGTTAGCGTGAAAATGTACCTTGGGCGAGTCAAAAATAACCCTGCACGGGCGAGTGTGCATCAAAAAGGGTTGAGATGCATCGAATTCACTCACGAGCGAGACCTTGTGTTGTTTTTCCTTTTTTCGGGTCAGTGCGCGTCGTTTCTTCTCTCCACAGGAGAGTGATGCATCGATCCGGTCAGCACTCTTGGGTCCGGGCAGGCCGTGTGTAGTTTTTACACGCCCAGCAGTGTTTTCATCGGAAATCCAGATGCACGATGATCCGAAAACCACACAGCGCGGGTTGCGATCTCACCAGCCTCTGTCAGCGATGCTGTGCGTCGTTTCTCCAGCCCCGGGCATCGATCTTCAGGTCGCGTTGCAGACAAGTGTCGATTTTCAGCCGTGAAGCCAGCGGCATGTCAATTTTTCAGCCACAGATCGGTGTTGCGTCGATCTTTTCCCCGCACAGCGGTCTGTGCGTGGATTTCTCACTCTTGGGCTGCCAGTTTCTCCTTTCAGGGTCCCAGGAACTGGATGGACACCACTTGGCAGGGTGGGATTCTCTCCAGAGACTCCAGGTGCTGGCAGAGAGAAGTCTTTGCTGTCCCTGAGAATTCAATTAACAGGAGGCAAGCTCCAAATCAAGCCCTTGTAGATCTTCACAAGAAGGGAGGCAACACAAAGTCCTGTGTTTGTCCTCCAGCACAGGCAAAAGCAGCAACTGCAGGATTGCTCCACAAAGCACAGTCACAGGCAGGGCAGCTCTTCTTCCTCAGCTCTTCAGCACTTCTCCAGGCAGAGGTTTCCGAAAGTGTTCTAAAGTCTGTGGTTTGGGGTGGCCTTCTCATACTCATTTTCTCCTTTGAAGTAGTCCTACTTCAAAGCAAACTCTCTCTTTATTGTGAAATCCTGCCTTGCTCAGCCAGGCCTCAGACACTCACTAGGGGGTTGGAGACTGTATTGTGTGAGGGCAGGCACAGCCCTATCAGGTGTGAGTGACCACTCCTCCCCTCCCTCCTAGCACAGATGGCTCATCAGGAAATGCAGACTACACCCCAGCTCCCTTTGTGTCACTGTCTAGTGAGAGGTGCAACCAGCCCAACTGTCAAACTGACCCAGACAGGGAATCCACAAACATGGATGTTTAGGCAAGCAAATTCTCACTTTCTAAAAGTGGTATTTTCAAACACACAATCTTAAAATCAACTTTACTAAAAGATGTATTTTTAAATAGTGAGCTCAGAGACTCCACATGTCTATCTGCTCCCAAAGAGAATCTACACTTCAATCATATTTAAAGGCAGGCCCCATAATAACCTATGAGAGGGACAGGCCTTGCAGCAGTGAAAAATGAATTTAGCAATATTTCTCTGTCAGGACATATAAAACACAGTACTATATGTCCTACCTTAACCACACACTGCACCCTGCCCTTGGGGCTACATAGGACCTACCTTAGGTGTGTCTTATATGTAAGAAAAGGGATGTTTTAGGCCTGGCAAGTGGGTACACTTGCCAAGTTGAATTTACAGTTAAAACTGCACACAGACACTGCAGTGGCAGCTCTGAGACATGATTACAGAGCTACGTATGTGGGTGGCACAACCAGTGCTGCAGTCCCACTAGTAGCATTTGGTTTACAGGCCCTGTGCACCTCTAGTGCACTGTACTAGGGACTTACAAGTATATCAAATATACCAATCATGGATTAACCAATTACATACACATTTTGTAAAGGCGCGCTTGCACTTTAGCACTGGTTAGCAGTGATAAAGTGCCTAGGGCAACAAAAACAGCAAAAACAGAGTACAGCACTCATCAACAACCTAGGAAACAGAGACAAAAAGTTAAGGGAGACCACGCCAAGGATGAAAAGTCTAACACCCAGCAAATACACAACCTTCAAGGGGACATCCCCTGTCACAGACAGATGTAACTCACACCTGGGCCTCTGCTAGCCATTGTCTTAGAAGTGAAAGTGGCTCCAATATGGGTAGGGAAAAAGCCTGTTTCAGAACTGGTTTGCAGGAGAAGTTTTTTTATTTCCATAGGACACACATAGAAAATGTGCCAGACCTCTGAACAAGAGAAGAAAGGTTCTCCCACATTGGTTTGAGACAGAGAGGCACTGTGGGATTATTTCCAGTATAACACATAGAAAGAGCTGCAAACATGGCTAATGGCAAACCTGGGAACCTTTCCCTCTTTGGTTAGGGATTGGCAAGGAGATTTCCTTACCCTCAGACCATCAAATGAACTTTAGTACGCTCTTCAGAAAATGTCTAGACCTGTGGGAGAGAGAAGAAGGCCTACACCTGCAGTTAAACCTATGGAGAAACCCCCACCAAGGGCTAGAATGGCTACCAACTTGCACCTAGGACTAAAGAGTGGACTCCATGGACTAGTTTGCTAGCCTCCTGTTAAGCTCCAGGAACACAAAAGTTGCAGGACGCCCAAGGTTCTGCTGAGTCAACCAGTTCCAACTGGATTTGCACTGGACCAACTTGTAAGTAGAGCCCTTTCCCTGGCTCCTCTGAACTCCTTACTCCTGTCAGGAGTTCGAGGCCCTCCTCCACCCGCAGGCTTCTGCCTGCGCCACATCACTGGTGTCTCTGTCTGGATCGTGCCCAGCACCAGAACCTCTGGCTCCCATCCTCCCCACTGCCACCATGCATGTCTTCACTACCATGCCACCACTCTCTGTGCCCTCAACACCGGCCGCTCTCCCGCCTGCCTTCAAGCCTCCCCGCAGACCACCCGCGGATCCTTCTCCTGCTGGAACTATACTTTCACCAGCCTCCATGCCAATGACCCACCCACCAAGGCAGGACACTTTGATCTCAGATGTATCCTCCTCAAAACCTTCTCTGTCCACAAGCACGCAGTAGAGCAATGGAACCTACTCGACTCAGCCTCCCCAGATGTCGCCTTCCTGGCCGAGACCTGGATGAACCCATGCTCAGCACCTGTATCGCCATAGCCATCCCAGACGGCTACAAGATCACCCACACAACCGCTCCAACAAACCAGGAGGAGGCATCGCCATCATCCACAAGAACACTCTCAATATCACGTCCAGCACTGAAGACACCGTCAGCACCACCGAACACCTGCACTTCCAGATCCACACTAACCCAAACAACGCCCTCCGAGGGACCCTTGTCTACAGTACCCCTGGCCCCAGACAGCAGTTCAGCGACTCCATCACCGACGTCATCAGCACGCACGCTCTTGCATCAACTGACTACATACTCCTCCGGGACTAAAACTTTGACCTCGAGAACACCACGACGACAACACCTCCACTCTGTTAGACAACCTCTCCAACCTCGGCCTCAAACAGCTCATCACAACACTGACCCACTCCGCAGGACACACACTCAACCCTATTTTCTCCACCAGCAATCATGTCTCCTTCAGCCACACCATGGAACTCCACTGGACAGATCACCGCTGCATCCACTTCTCCTTCAAGAAAACCACAACACACCACCACCCACAATGGATTCCCCATCCCAGTAGAAACAAAGTCACCGAAGACCAACTTATCGCAACCCTCTCCCAGAACCCACCCATCGACACCACAGACACTGATGCAGCTGCCCGCAACATCAGGCAATGGGCCGACACATGTGCCAATACTCTTGCCACAATCAAAAATCCCTCCAACAGACGCACTGGCAGAAAGGTCTTCTGGTTTACCGACGACCTCCAGGGATCTCAGCAAACCTGCCGAAGACTAAAAAAAAGTGGCGCCAAGATCCGACTCTGGACAACCACACAGCCTTCAAAAACACCATCCGCATACACCACCAACTCCTCCGAGCCGCCAAGAGAACCGCCTTCAATGACCGAATCAACAACAACGCACACAGCCACAAGGAGCTCTTCAACGTCATGAAGGAACTCTCAAACCCCAGCTCAAACGCCAACAACATCCTGCATCACAAGACCTCTGCGACTCCCTAGCCTCCTACTTCCACCACAAGATTGCAGACATCCATGACAGCTTCAGCACCCAGACCACCCCTGGCAACCACCAACACCACAGATTCACCTCCGACCAATCTCCTGCTCTCCTGGACCCCCATCAATGACACCATTGAAATCATGAACACCATCCACTTCAGCTCTCATTTTGACCCCTGCCCTCACCACATCCTCAACAAAGCAAGCTCCATCATTGCACCCCAACTACGGAAGATAATCAACAGCCCCTTCGAGTCTGCCACCTTCCTGGAAAGCTGGAAACACGCCAAGATCAACGCCCTCCTCAAAAAACCAAAGGCGGACCCAAAGGACCGCAAGAACTTCCGGCCTATTTCCGTGCTCCCCTTCACTGCAAAAGTTGTTGAGAAGGCTGTCAACAGACAACTAACCCAATTCCTCGAGGAGAACTGCACCGTGGACCCATCCCAATGCGTATTCCACAGCAACCACAAAACCAAAACCACCGTCATCGCCACCACCAACAAATTCAGAACCATACTGGACAACGGAGATACTGCGGCCCTCATCCTCCTGGACCTCTCTGCCGTGTTCAACACCGTCTGCCACCACACCCTATGCTCACGCCTCAGCAATGCAAGAATCCACAACAGAGCCCTGGACTGGGTAACCTCCTCTCTCACCGGTAGAACCCAGAAAGTCCGCCTCCCCTCATTCTGCTCGGAGGCCACCGAAATCATCTGCGGTGTACCCCAGGGTTCGTCCCTCAGCCCAACCCTCTTCAACGTCTACATGGCCCCACTCTCTAATATCGCCTGATCCCACAAAATCAATATCATTTCATACACTGACAACACCCAGCTGATCCTCTCCCTCACCAAGGACTCCGCCAACACCAACTTCCACGAAGAAATGAAGGCCATCGCCAAATAGATGAAGAGCAGCTGCCCGAAACTCATTTCTGACAAGACGGAAGTCCTCATCTTCTGAGCCACCCCCTCCGCATTGGGATGACTCATGATGGCCTGCCACTCTCGGAGTCACTCCGACTCCAACCGACCGCACACGCAACCTAGGATTTATCTTGGACTCCTCATTATCCATTACCCAGCAAGTCAACACCATCTCCTCCTCCTGCTTCAACACCCTCCGCATGCTGCGTAAGATCTACAAATGGATACCCACCGAAACCAAAAGGACAGTCACCCAAGCCCTCATAAGGAGCAAACTGGACTACGGCAATGCCCTCTACACAGGAACCACAGCCAAACTCCAGAAGAGGCTGCAACGCATACAGAGCACCTCGGCACGCCTGAACCTGGACATCCCCCATCACTGCCACATCAAAGACTACCTGAGAAACCTGCAATGGCTCCCAGTCAACAAGAGAATGACCTTCAAACTCCTCACCTACGTTCACAAAGCACTACACAACACCGGACCAGAATACCTGAACAGACGGCTCTCCTTCTACACCCTGACCTAGCATCTCCGCTCCACCAAACTCGCCCTTGCAACCATCCCACGTATCTGCAGAACCACAACCAGTGGTAGATCATTCTCACACCTCACCGCCAAAACGTGGAAAACTCTTCCCACCCACCTGTGTCAGACCAAAGACCTCCTTACCTTCAGGAAACGTCTGAAAAACTGGCTGTTCGGGCAGTAGCAGCACCTCCCCCAGTTCTCCCCCCCTCCTCAGCGCCTTGAGACCCTCATGGGTGAGTAGTATGCTTTGAAAATTCCTGATTGATTGATTGATTGATTGATTGACCCTGCTTGTAGCTTCTGGAATACTGAGTCTGAACTCCCATGTGGTGCCCAAAAGTTCCTAGACCCTTAGCACATGTTAGAATGCATTTCAGTGCCCTCTAAGAATGCAAGACTGGACACCAGCAGTTTAAAAGCTTTTTCAAAACTTTTCACAAAAAGAACCAGAGACCACCAGGCTAGCACCAGACCACAGCAGAACCGAAACCAGTGCCAACAAATTGCTGGTTGGAATCAACTTGTAGATTTATCCCACAAACCATATCACAACTTCCAGAAAAGTTTATGTTGCATTTTCTTGTGTATCATAGAAAATTGAAGGTGTTATTCCTTTAAGACTTTATTATCCTTTCAATGTCATTGTTATGTTCCTTTGCTTAGATTCTAAATCCAAAAAGGTGGGCATTTGGGAGTTGACTACCTGCAATGTAGGTATGTACTGTGCTGTCTTTCCAATAAAACCTATGAAAGTGACCTTGTATTTCCAAGATTTATTGCAATTTCTAAGTACAAACTTAAGGGACTTCACTGGGACCAGTGCCGAGCAGCACCCCACACTGACAATACCTTCCTATAGCTGATCTTTTGTGTTTCCAGCCTTTGACATTGAGAGGATCAAACTTCCCTCCAATGGTGAAACTTCCACTGAGGTCATGCACAGCAGCTGGCTGCGTTTGAAGAACAGCTCTTTGAATCCAGCTGGCACACTAACCCTCAGAGAACTTCACCGACAAAGATCTTCTGCAGAAAACAGACTAAGGGCCCTGATTAAGATTTTGGCTGTTGGTTGACCCATGGGGCCATTGGGTTGGCGATCGGACCAATGTATTACAATGCATGCGGTTACATAAAGGAAAGACCACCATGGTCCTCCAGGCACCTCCAGGCAGCGCAGGCCACTGCAGCGGCGAGGCAGACCAAACAGGCCAACGGAGTCAATGTTTCCAATGGAGACGTTATGATGTTGACTACCACCAACGTGACCGTGGTTGTCCAACCATGACGTACCAGCAGGCAGAAAAAGAGAGCATAAAGGAAGCAACTCACCGGTAGGCAGCATAAATGACCTGCGCTGTCATGGAACCCATCACACACATCCTGCTATTGCTGATGTCATAGATGGACCCAAAAATCCATGCTGCCATGGACACAACTGATGGTAAGAGCACACACCTACCTGTGTTATGAAGCACAACATCAGATTGTTGCACCGTTATCCACATGATATGGGCCTTACACTACAGGCACCATTTACACTTGACATTGTACCCTGGGTCACAGTCATTATCAAAGAATGACAGATAAACAGCTATTAAACGCCCTCCTTTGGGCAGGACACTGACACTTCACTGGCACACTCCACAATAACAAATGTCTACTCATTTTTGGCACAGGGACAGTGTGAGAAACTGGGGCTGATTGCAGAGGCCCCATAACTTTTTGCCCCCATTTTCCACTTTATGCTGGTGTTTTCCTGACTCTGATGGTGCCCTGGGTACTGCTAACCATTCCCAGGGCCTGTGCTCTGTGTAAAATGGATATGCAAATTAGGCTAATTATAATTGGCTAAGTTAACCTACCTATAAGTCCCTAGTATATGGTAGGGCATGTAGGTTTAGGGACCACAGCATAGGTGGTGCACACCTAGGTGCATTGCTGAGGTGTCATTTTAAAAGCAAGCCTGCCTTGCTGGCTGCTTTTAAATTAAAGTTATATGCAAATTCGACTTTGGAATTAAAGGTACTTCCAAAGTCTTAAACTACCTTATTTTTACATATAAGTCACCCCTAAGGTGTGCCCTATGTGCCCCTAGGGCTGGGTGCCATGTAACTATAAGCAGGGACTTTATAAAAATAGATTTATAAGCCCTGGTGAGGTAAAAACAGCCAAATTTGTTTTTCCCTCATTGAAGTAAATGGCCTTCATAGGCTAGAATGGGCAGACTTTATTTTAAATTTTAAAGTCTCCTTAAATGTTACATACCAAGAATTTGGTATCAAATTGATTGTTGTAATAAATCCCACAACTTCCAGTTGTTGGATTTAATATAACTTGTCCAGGTAAAAAGTTTAGACTTTACCTAAAAAGTTGCCAATTTCAGCTCTGCATTGTTTTTGCTGCTGTGCTCTGATTGGCCAGCCTGCAGCAGCTTCTGCCAGGCTACCTTGATGAGGTGTGAAGTGGCCTGACTTCACACAAAGGAATGTGCTTGGGGGAGAGAATCTCCCCTCAGCAGATGGTGAGGCAGGAAGGGGGAGGGCTGCCAAACTGGTCATCAAAGGCAGAGAAGGACATTTGAAGCACCCAGCAACACCCCCACATCCTGCAACCCCAGACAATTAGGTGCCCCCTTGATTAGATTAGGAGAGGGCAGGAAAGGGGTGTGTTTATGATTTTTAGCCACACCAGTGGGTGGGCTCAGCCAGATGTAACCTCCAAAAATCAGATTCATCCATGTTGGATTTTTAGAGACTGTTGCCTTCTGGGATGGATTTTTGCCACACTTCCCAGGAAGTGGTCATCACAGGGGGACGACCCTGTTCCTGATTGGAGAACCAGGGCCCCCCTGCTTTTCACCCAGAAGCAAGGATAAAACTGGCAGACCTGCACCCACACCTCAGATCCCCTCCAGAATTCAACAAGAAAGGAACTAAAGAAGAAGAAGGACTGCCCTGCTGGACCCCTGGCCTGCACCTGGACCCTGCACTCAGAAGGACTGCACCAGCTGCACACTTGGGCTTCACCACAAGAAGGACTTTGCCTGGCTTCAACTGGTTCAAGGAGGGACTCCCTGTTTGCTACAGGTGAAAAATTGCTAACCAGAGTCCCCTGCACCAACTCCTGAAGAAAGCGACCAGCTGACCACTGTCCAGTGGCCAAAAAGGAGTTTGCGCCAGGTGCATTCTGGGAGTTGAAGTCCGCACCCCCCAAGGACCATCACAGAACGTCTGGACACTTGGGGTGAGCTGTGGACCCCAAAAGAACCTTAAAAGAACATCTGGGTGAAGCCCCAGAAGTTTGGAAAAGATTGGAGAATTTTTGAAAAAAAGCTCCATAAAGTGACCGACCCGACGCGGAAATTCTAGCCGGCTTGCCTCAACCGCGACCCGGCCAGACTTCGTGGTTCGTCCCGGTAAAGAAAAACATCCAAAAAAGAGACTAAGTCCGAATGTAAAAAGTTGACCGGGACCTCCCAGCCATCGTATCCGAGAAGGGTTCCATGGACGTCGGATCAAGATCCAGGTTTACCCCGGTCGAAGGATTTTCATCTCGAAAAAACGACTAAGTCCGAAGGTAAAAATCACCACCGAGGAAACCGACTTCGCGTATCCGGACAAGGGCTCCAGGAGGTCGGATTCAACTGGCAGGTTCGTCCCGGGGAAGAAAAACATCAAAAAAGAGACTAAGTCAGAAGGTAACTTTTTAACCGAGGCCTCCCGCGACTTGTAGCCGAGCAGGGCTCCATCGCGGTCGGCCTGAAAGTTTGACTTTGCCCCGGTCCTGGTGCAACCAGATGACCCGATTGGCGCTTTTTGTTTCTAAGCGCTAGAAAATAATAATACTTTAAAAATTCATATCTCCGGTTCCCCTGAACCGATTTTAATCGTTTTTGTGTCATTTTAAAGATAAAAATATAAGCTATTTTTATAAATTGGTTTAGGATTTTTAAACTGTTTCCTGTGTTTTATTTAATTACTGTTTTGTGATATTTGAATGCTTTACACTTTGTCTCCTAAGTTAAGCCTTGACGCTCGATGCCAAGCTACCAAGGGTAGAGCTGGGATTAATTTACTGAGACCTAACTGTACCTATGTGGAGGTTAGTGGCTTGTTGCTAGGTGTAGGTACCTACCTGCCCTACCAATAACCCATTTTCCAACATAATTGGAAGCAGCGACGGGATCCTGTACTTGTGTTCAATATCACGTTACAGTTTTAGATAAAACAAATTAAAAATCCTTTAAATTGTCCTAGTGCAAAAATTGTTTTTAATTTTTAATTTTAATTTTTTTTATTAATTTGGATTAATTTCAATTATTGAATTTTTGTAATTTTTCTAAATTCTTGTTACCAATTTTTGCAAAAAGTTTTTGTTGACACAAAACAAGGGAACCCACACTGACAGTAGTCCAGCTTAGGGGGTTGTGTATTGAGAGAGGGTTGCCTGCAACCCCTGATCTCAGGAAGCAAATCCTGATTAAATCCCTGACAGCATGGGCTGAGGCCCAAGAGGTAGAGACAGAGGAAGCTCCAGAGGAGGAAGAAAAAGGGGAAGATGCTAACTCTAACCACTCAGGGGAGGGAAGGCATCCGAACCTAAGTGAGGAAGAGGAAGAACGGTCCTCAGTGGATACAGTCACTAGGGGCAGACCCAAAGCTAGTGGTAGGAAGGGGGTCCTTTCAGGAGGAGAGAACCCATCCATCAGAGAAAGAGAGCTGGAGGCCCAGCTAGCATACATAGCTTTGGAAGCAGAGAAGCTGGCCCTAGAAAAGAAAAAGTGGGCATACAAAGAGAAAAGAGATGGAAGCAGCGATAAAGAAGCTGAGGTGTCCATGGGTGGGGGAGTTTGCCCCAGATTACCCAAAGGGGTGGTTCCTGCCTATGTAGAGAGGGATGACATAGATAAGTGGCTGGGGGCCTTTGAGAGGGCACTCCAAATGAGAAGGGTTAGGTTTCAATACTGGGGTTCCCTTTTGTGGGAGTTGGTCCCCAACTCAGGGAGGGATAGACTTCTGACCTTAAGGGGGGAGGAGGCAGATTCATACCCTAGTATGAAGAGGTGCTTAGCCAAGAAGTTTGGTCTGACCCCAGAGCAATATAGAATGAAGTTCAGGGACACCCAGAAGGTCAGTACCCAGTCTTGGGTTGACTTTGTGGACATTTCACTAAAGGCACTAGAGGGCTGGATTATTGGTAACGAAGTAGATACTTATGAGGGGTTATACAATTGATCATGAGAGAGCACATCTTGACCAATTGTATCCAAGAAAGGTTACGCCAGCATCTAGTGGACTCTAAGCAGACCAACCCTAGAGAGCTAGGGGAGGCAGCTGATGAGTGGTTGAGAACCAGGGTGGTTGTCAAGTCCCAGGGGGGAGACTCCAAGAAGGGGGGGACAGGTCCCCAAAAACCTAAGGGGGGAGGTGGTAAGCCCACCACAGAGACTCCCTCTGTACCCCAGAACCCTAAGAAGGAGGAGAGTAAATCCCACTCCCACTCTGACAAGCAGAGACAGGGAGACCCAGGGTTAAAAAAAACTCTTGGACAGTAGGGCTTGCTTTGACTGTCAGCAGACAGGTCACTTCAGAGGAGATGCAGCCTGTCCAAGGAAGGTGGTTAGCACTGGGCTGTCCAGTGTAGCCATAGAGGAGGATTCCTCAGATGATGAAGTCCTCCTAGCATTGTGCTGGGAGACAGGACCAGATGGTAAGCTGGTGATCCCTGAGGGTGGGAGTAGGCACTTCCACCACATTCAAGTGAATGGGATCCCTACCACTGGCCTGAGGGACACCTGTGCCAGTCACACTATAGTGAGTGACCGGTTAGTGACCCCAGACATGTATGTCCCAGGAAAGACAAAGAAAGTCAGGATAGCCACAGGGGAGGTCACCTCCAAACCTGTAGCCATAGTGCCCCTAGAGAGGGAGGGTATCCTTGACTGGATTAAGGTGGTAGTCAGTGCTGACCTTCCCCTAGATTGTATCCTGGGCAATGACCTCCCAGAGGTGAGTCTGGTCACAGATGGGGTGGTCGCCCAGGGCGCCCCCCAACCCAAAGTCCTGGGGAGTCAGTCCCTACAGTTAGGAGACAGGGGTCCCCAAGAAAAGGAAAGAAGAAAAGGAAGGGTAGGCCACTCTTAAAGAGAGTTCCAGGGAGCCAAAGGCCTTCTGCCCCAGTAGGGGGGGAGCCCAGAGTTGGCACTGGTGAGGCCTCACCTGACCCCAAGGAAGTCCTGAGTAGTCAGGCAGCTGTCCAGATGCAAGGTGTTGCCCCTGCACTGACAGAAGGGAGAGTGGAAGGAGGGTGTCTGCCACAGGAGGTGGTAGCCCCCCACTCTAGACAGCAAGAGGGGTGCCAGGACCCCAAAGATGCCCCTAAAGCAGCTCAGCCACCTGTCAGTGGAGAGCTTAGGGTGTGGTTCTGGGTACTGACAGCTGTCAGTAGCCTCTGCTGGGTGCTAGCCTTCCTGGCAGCACTGTACTTGGCCTGGGAGGCAGACCCCAGGGCCAATAGCAAAGTAAGCCCCCTGACCCTATTGGTCATGGTGGGGTTGCTCAAGTGTTGGGTGACCTCTTTGGGTAAGCTAGGTGTTGCCCTAGCAAAGTTAGGAGTAGGGGAGGTGGGCACCTCACTACCCAAGTTGGAAGAGAGAGAGGAGGAAGACCCCCCTAGAGGGAAGTTTCAGTTTGAGTTGGGTCCTTTGACTGTTGAGATGGCTTCACTACCCAGAGGGAGTGACCCTGACAGGAGGATATAAGGCAGAGTAGGCCCTGCAAAGGGACAGCCAGTTTTCTTCACTGTCTTCCTCGCCTAACAAGCCAGGAAGACTCTCCCAGGGTTGGGCTGAGTCTCCTGGGCGTGTGGGCTGGGGGGGGTTGTGTGAGAAACTGGGGCTGATTGCAGAGGCCCCATAACTTTTTGCCCCCATTTTCCACTTTATGCTGGTGTTTTCCTGACTCTGATGGTGCCCTGGGTACTGCTAACCAGTCCCAGGGCCTGTGCTCTGTGTAAAATGGATATGCAAATTAGGCTAATTATAATTGGCTAAGTTAACCTACCTATAAGTCCCTAGTATATGGTAGGGCATGTAGGTTTAGGGACCACAGCATAGGTGGTGCACACCTAGGTGCATTGCTGAGGTGCCCAGTGTCATTTTAAAAGCAAGCCTGCCTTGCTGGCTGCTTTTAAATTAAAGTTATATGCAAATTCGACTTTGGAATTAAAGGTACTTCCAAAGTCTTAAACTACCTTATTTTTACATATAAGTCACCCCTAAGGTGTGCCCTATGTGCCCCTAGGGCTGGGTGCCATGTAACTATAAGCAGGGACTTTATAAAAATAGATTTATAAGCCCTGGTGAGGTAAAAACAGCCAAATTCGTTTTTCCCTCATTGAAGTAAATGGCCTTCGTAGGCTAGAATGGGCAGACTTTATTTTAAATTTTAAAGTCTCCTTAAATGTTACATACCAAGAATTTGGTATCAAATTGATTGTTGTAATAAATCGCACAACTTCCAGTTGTGGGATTTAATATAACTTGTCCAGGTAAAAAGTTTAGACTTTACCTAAAAAGTTGCCAATTTCAGCTCTGCATTGTTTTTGCTGCTGTGCTCTGATTGGCCAGCCTGCAGCAGCTTCTGCCAGGCTACCTTGATGAGGTGTGAAGTGGCCTGACTTCACACAAAGGAATGTGCTTGGGGGAGAGAATCTCCCCTCAGCAGATGGTGAGGCAGGAAGGGGGAGGGCTGCCAAACTGGTCTTCAAAGGCAGAGAAGGACATTTGAAGCACCCAGCAACACCCCCACATCCTGCAACCCCAGACAATTAGGTGCCCCCTTGATTAGATTAGGAGTGGGCAGGAAAGGTGTGTGTTTATGATTTTTAGCCACACCAGTGGGTGGGCTCAGCCAGATGTAACCTCCAAAAATCAGATTCATCCATGTTGGATTTTTAGAGACTGTTGCCTTCTGGGATGGATTTTTGCCACACTTCCCAGGAAGTGGTCATCACAGGGGGACGACCCTGTTCCTGATTGGAGAACCAGGGCCCCCCTGCTTTTCACCCAGAAGCAAGGATAAAACTGGCAGACCTGCACCCACACCTCAGATCCCCTCCAGAATTCAACAAGAAAGGAACTAAAGAAGAAGAAGGACTGCCCTGCTGGACCCCTGGCCTGCACCTGGACCCTGCACTCAGAAGGACTGCACCAGCTGCACACTTGGGCTTCACCACAAGAAGGACTTTGCCTGGCTTCAACTGGTTCAAGGAGGGACTCCCTGTTTGCTACAGGTGAAAAATTGCTAACCAGAGTCCCCTGCACCAACTCCTGAAGAAAGCGACCAGCTGTCCACTATCCAGTGGCCAAAAAGGAGTTTGCGCCAGGTGCATTCTGGAAGTTGAAGTCCGCACCCCCCAAGGACCATCACAGAACTTCTGGACCCTTGGGGTGAACTGTGGACCCCAAAAGAACCTTAAAAGAACATCTGGGTGAAGCCCCAGAAGTTTGGAAAAGATTGGAGAATTTTTGAAAAAAAGCTCCATAAAGTGACAGACGCGGAAATTCTAGCCGGCTTGCCTCAACCGCGACCCGGCCAGACTTCGTGGTTCGTCCCAGTAAAGAAAAACATCCAAAAAAGAGACTAAGTCCGAATGTAAAAAGTTGACCGGGACCTCCCAGCCATCGTATCCGAGAAGGGCTCCATGGACGTCGGATCAAGATCCAGGTTTATCCCGGTCGAAGGATTTTCATCTCGAAAAAACGACTAAGTCCGAAGGTAAAAATCACCACCGAGGAAACCGACTTCGCGTATCCGGACAAGGGCTCCAGGAGGTCGGATTCAACTGGCAGGTTCGTCCCGGGGAAGAAAAACATCAAAAAAGAGACTAAGTCAGAAGGTAACTTTTTAACCGAGGCCTCCCGCGACTTGTAGCCGAGCAGGGCTCCATCGCGGTCGGCCTGAAAGTTTGACTTTGCCCCGGTCCTGGTGCAACCAGATGACCCGATTGGCGCTTTTTGTTTCTAAGCGCTAGAAAATAATAATACTTTAAAAATTCATATCTCCGGTTCCCCTGAACCGATTTTAATCGTTTTTGTGTCATTTTAAAGATAAAAATATAAGCTATTTTTATAAATTGGTTTTGGATTTTTAAACTGTTTCCTGTGTTTTATTTAATTACTGTTTTGTGATATTTGAATGCTTTACACTTTGTCTCCTAAGTTAAGCCTTGACGCTCGATGCCAAGCTACCAAGGGTAGAGCTGGGATTAATTTACTGAGACCTAACTGTACCTATGTGGAGGTTAGTGGCTTGTTGCTAGGTGTAGGTACCTACCTGCCCTACCAATAACCCATTTTCCAACAGACAGTGAAGAGTACAGAATATTGTGTCATACAAATGCAACACCACAACAAGATCACATCTACCAATTCAACTGACACCCTTACATTGCTCAAATGTAATCAGTTTGAACATACATATGTATGAATGTGTCATGGACCACAAATAACCATCCCATTAAACATCACTGTAAGGGGCCCACACATCACCCACATTGCAACACAAAGGAAGGTCAATGGGATGCATGATATTTTGAGAGACAAATATCAAAAGGTCACAATGCAAAAAATACCTGCTTTATAGGGCTGCGGGTATCAGGAGCACTCATGAAAGGATGCCGCCCTACGACACATTGAACTTTGCACATGCCCCAAAACACCATTTGCACAGGAACTGGCCCTTCATGTATCTTGGGTACAAACAATAGTAGAGCCAAATGGGATGTCAATTTGCATAGTGTATAAGTGCAAGTCAAGAAAGAAACTACAACAGCAACAGCATGTGTCCCACATGTAGATGACGTAGCTGCAAGGGACACACATCAAAATGTACACATTGTCAGTCAAATGCAAAAGAAGGTAGCACAATTGAACACCCTCCATGTGTGGACAAACAAAACTCTAGCTTCCACACATGAGAAAAAGGTACAATCTTTATCACCACCATACATGTTGACATTGGCTAACACAAGATGAAATACTTACCAGAGAAAGCATAACACTGTGCAATAACACTCCAATTGGATTAACACCCATATCCATATATTGTACATCTACCCTTGTGTTGGGTGACACCAGCACTGCCCGTAAAGTCAGATTGTATAAACAACAACAAATGGATCAGCAATTAGGGTGAAACACACACAACTGTAGGTATACAACACAAGTTACTCGGGAGCAACAAAACGTTAGAAAAGTTATGGCAGAACAAATGTGTACCCAACAAAACTTTGACTTAGGTTTATTAATTCAAAATGTAGGTCAAAGGCCTTTGGCCAGTCCATATGAGTCCATTCACAGTACTATGCACAACCTCATCTCCAATCTCTGCCAGGGAATCTCCACAAGAAGGGGCATAAAGTGGGAAGGCAGATATTTCAGGGATAATCTTTGGGTGGATGTGGGGTTGGATTTGGGATGGGTATGTTTGGGTTTGGGAGGGGGGATTTTATTTCAGTGGGGTGGGCTTTTTCTTTTGTGGGAGAGGTATGGGTGCTTGCATGCGAGGCAGGTGAGACAAGGGAGGACTTGGATGTGGAAGTTATGGGTTAGAATGTGGGTGGGGGCCCATGGGGTTTGGGAGGGTGGGTAGAGGGAACAGGGGAAAGGGCAAGGTCAAAGAGGAAACTCTCCTTGGGAAAACAGGTAGGATCATCAGAAGGGGTTGGGGATTTGGAGGTTGAAGGAGTAGTGGTCTTCTCTGTGGGTGTTGATTCCTTGGGTATGTGCATGTGTGAGGTATGCTTGTGTTTAGGTAGTGTCTCTTGCATGTGTAAGTGTGGGTGTGTGCATGTCTTGAGTACTTGGAGGTGGAGGTGTTTGGTAATGTGGGAGTGGTAGATGTGTGTGTGTCTGTTCGGGAGGTATCTGTGGATTTAGCAGATGTGACTGTGTGTGCTGGGGTGGTGTTTGTGGGTATGGTGGATGTTGTGCATGTGTCTTTGTGTGTTGGAGTGGTGTCTGGGGTAGGGTTGATGTGGTAGATGTGTCTGTGGGTATTGTGCTGGTGTCTAGGGGTATGGTGTCTGAGGTGTGTGGATCTGTCCATTGTGAGGTATTGTCTGGGTGTATGGTGGGTGTGGTGGATGTAGCACTGTATGTTGCGGTGGTATCTGTGGGTATGGTGGTTGTTCTGTGTGGGTCGGTGGGGGTGGTGGTGTAGTCTGATTACAATGTGGCTGATGTGGAGCTTGTGGGTGAATGTTGAGTGCCTGCATGGTGGTGTGTCTTGTGGTGCTTGTGTAGATGTGTGATGCTTGTATGTGTTGAGGGGGGTGCATATGGATGTGTCTGTGTGCTTGGGGCAGGTAGGAGAATAGGAATTTTGGATTGGAAGAGGGAGGTGGTGGGGGGAGGGCATATGAAGGTAGATGGCTGCCATCAGTGGGAAGGCCAGAACCTGAAAAGATCTTCGTAGGCCAGAAATGTCACTATGAATGCTTTCCAGGAAAGCATTTCTCTGCTGCAGTTGGCTTGCCAACCCCTGCATTACATTCACAATGGCAGTCTGCCCCACAGACATACTCCTCAGGAGGTCACTAGCCATCTCACTCAGGGGAGCAGGGGTAATAGGGGCTGGGGCTGAGGTGCCTGAGGCAAAGGAGATGCCCACCCTTTTTGGAGAGCAGGCATGGTCGATTGTTTGGGGAACAACAGGAAGGGTGAGGATAGAACTGGGGGTGGCAGATAAGGATACCACAGGACAGGGTCCTGATGGGTCCACCACCTCTAGGGAGGTGCCACTGGAGGTAGAATCTGAAGATGACGAGGTTGCTTCTGTGTCCTCCGTGGCACTCCCCTTACCCTCCGGGTTACCTGGTCCCTCCGGGTCTATGGTGTCATGAGTAGAGGTACTGTGGCCTGGTGATTCCCGACTAGGTTGTGCCCTGTCTCCTTCACTTGCCTGGGTTGATCCTGCAAATTCAAAGAGAAAAATTGTCATCACTTGTTCCTGATCACACCTGAACAACTGCTGTGATTGGCAAACATTACCATGAAGTCAAGTAGGCCCCAGCAAGAAACTACATCAAAGTGCCTCCGACATATTCCATACCATATGCATGCATGCCACATGAACTGTCAACAGTTGCCCACAGGAAAATCAAGATCTCAGACAGCTACAAATGCATGGGTGAAGTTGTGTAACATAGTAAACACTGAACAAGTAGCAGACCTCATCACCTTTAATACTTTGCCTCATGGAGCATACCTCAGTTACATGTTGTCATACAATAATAGGTCACTGCCAATTTCATTCCCATCCATCCCACACAAGGTCATGCATACATCTATTTGTCACATACACAATAACACAGCAATAAGAAATGATGCTCCAAAATCCTGCCATTTTGCTGGCAGAAGTACTGTATCCTGAAGAAGGTGTCATGAAAATACTCATGTCACACTGGAAACATATCAACAATGCACACTTCACTATGCGTAAATTCTCCTAATGGACTCATGGAGGTAGTACTAAGGTTGCCCAGATATAATACACATTTGGCATGGGCATGTGCACTGTAGACAAAATGTGGAAATTGTCAGGGAGATATGTGTCTAAAATACACAACACAATAAATCAGCTAGCCTCAGGGAGATCACCTCTACAGCATGGCACCCCTTACAATGACATACTCTGATTTAATCAGTAAAAGCCATTAGTCCCTTGTATGTTGGAGAGGACCAGGGATTCACAAGTAGTTGTAGAAGGCCCTCAACATGTTGCCTAATGGGAAACAACATCACTGTCTCCATTTCATCAGGCAAACCCAGATGTCTGTGGATGAATGTTTGTACCCAACCATATATGATTCCAAAATACCTGCAAGTCACTCCATGATGCATGCTCACAGTCAGGTAATGAAACTTCACCATTTCACATGTGCAGAGCACTTTGCCACATGATGCCTCATCAATGGCAGAGAAATGCACATTTTGGGTAAAAAAAATGTAGCTCTAACTGTCAGGTCCCTAATTGCAGTTGTGCATGCCAAATGATATGCAATGAGAGGCGAGGCTATGAGTGAGCCAACACTCAATGGTGACACACTGCTGTCTGTGGAACCACATGAAATGTAGCCCCATGACATATGTCCAATTCCAAACGCAGGTTGGCATGCACATATATGTGAGGGAATACATAAATCATCCCATGAACACAGGTAGACCATGCATGAAACATCAGTGTACAAATTTTGTCAAAAGAAAAAGGAACACATTCTCACACATCGGCACAAGGAATGTTGGCAACAGTGATGGCACATAAATCATATCAATAAACATACCTGACTTAACCAAGGGAAAATATTGATCTTTAGTTGCACCCAAAGAACAATGTATGTTCTGCCACATGTATAATGACCAACTTCCCATGACAGACAGTAGTGAGGCACCAGTACTAGTCACTCACTGAAGACAAGTGGTCTCTGGGGGGTAGGTGCCATTTTACTCCCTTTAACAGACACATGGCTGAGGACAGTGATCCATCACTTCTTTTTCTTTAGGCTGTAACACTGAAGAGTAGTGGTCTGTTGTCATATGTATGGTTTCAACCCATATTCCTTGTTTTATTCTTTGTACAGGTAACTTCACCACAACATCTTTATGTGGCCATTCCAGAGTTGTGACATTGGAAGGTATGGGATGCTGTTCTGACATGCAAAGTAGACATGGATTCTTCCAGGTAATATAGGTCACATAGTTTGGTTGCACAGTGTTTAGATTCAGAAGTGCCCATTCGTCTTGTTTTGTGTCCTGTGGTGGGCCGGGTGCACCATGTGTGGGCATACAATATGCACTGCTAGGTCACAACCAAGTCACTTTCCACTCACATTGGATAAACACTATTTTTGTATGATGTGTATATACCAGTAGATGTATTTCATCATTGTAGGCCACAGTGCCTGTACAAAAACACTGACATATGTTTGTGTCATACCACTAGAAACATGAGCATGGATTATAATGGTCCTGTGATCAGGAACTGTTGTACTGCCATCTCTCTGAATCTTGGATTATGTGATGTTGGATTACTTTGGTGCGGTATGTGATTAGGGTCAAGTTGGTGATATCAACCATTTTAATGCTTGCCTTTTCTACAAGATAATGTCTGGCAAATACCTTCATTCCATGGCCTGGAGGTCTGTACCTGAAAATAGTCTCATTTACTGAGTATGAGTCAATCATTTATGATGTCCAATAGCTCAGACATATTGACAGCCTATTTGCTAAACACTGCAATAAACTTTTTAGTTTGACCAGAAATGTGAATGTATGTGTTTGTGTGGGATGGTTGCAATCCTAGCTGGAAACTTTGTACATGCAACATATCCCATCTTGAAAAAATACCTAGGCTCATCATCGTATGGTTCACATGGTTTGACCTATGTACATGGCTAAATATGAAATCAAAATCAGACAACAATGAGTCAGTGATGGGTGATTTCATTGTGAATGTGCCACTAACAGAAAATATATGTGACATGAATCAACTAAACAAATAAAATGTGAAGGGGTCAGTCATGATGAATGAAATCACTGGAGTAGATACAACACCATTGGAAGTTCAAAGTCCAGAGTACTCCTCCCATTGGAAATGGAAGGTGGTACAGGCTCAGTCCACAGAGTAATGTGTAACACACAAAGGAGGACCTTAAGGAAGAGGGTTATTGCTGACAGTGGTGGGTGACCTGCCATCCCCACCTCCTTGATTCTTTGCTGGACATCCCCGCATGTGGGGGGATCAGTTGTTACAGAAGCAGTGGTGTCTGTGGCTGGTTGTTCCTCTGGCAGGATCAATATTCATACAACAATGGACCACCCTGTTTGAATCTAAACAATCATTAGACAAATAACATTTGATACTGAAGTAAGTTAAATGCCTCTCAAGCCCGTATGTTATTTTACAGTATCTTCTTTATTGAAATTCCCCAAAATATTGATTTTTATTTACATATGAAAAGAATTGCTTTCTATACATTATAGCAGGATAATACTAAATAAATAAAAAGAACAACAACAGCATCAGCCCCCCTCCACAATGGGGCGATATTTAGTGTCAGGTCTATTAATCATTTATAGGATATAATGAACTATCAACTACATACAGGCTCAAGAGGTATTTAACTTAATTCAATATAAAACATTATTTATCTAATGATTTTTTTGATTTAAACAGGGTTGCCCATTGTTGCATGAATATTGATTCTGTCCCCGGATGGGCCACTATGGTGGGTCAGGGACCCTTGTGCTTTAGTGGTTATGTTCCTCTGGCAGGGCCTCCCTTCCTGTGGCTGCGCCCGATGTTGATGGGCCTGCTTTTGATGAGCCAAAGGAAGGGAAAGATTGGTTTGAAAAGCCCTGCTCAGGGTGGTGAGTATGTCCCTCAATACCCCTGTTAGGGATACCATGTTGGAAATGTAGGCCTCCATCTGTTCACTCATGTCCCTATGAATGCCCTCTTTGGCTTCTTGATTTCCTGGAGTTCGGTCAATACCTGGACCATCACTCCTTGGGACCCCTGATAGACCCCCAAGATGTGGCTGATGGTGTCCTACCTGAGAGCAGCCCTAGAAACCTTACACCACTGGCCCACAGCATCCCTCCCATGCACCCTGCCCCCAAGGGCCTGTTCCCTTGGCACAGGGTGCCCTCTCCAACTTGGCCCTGGACCCTTAGGCTCCTTTTTTTACTTATTTAGAGCCACATTTGTGCTGATTTTTGACCCAAAAACGGTACAAACTTACAAAATACAATTGTAGTTTGCAAGTTTGCACCGCTTTTGCATCCAAAAATTACGCAAATGAGGTGCTTAAATAGTATAAATATGGACCCTAGTGTCAAGAATGTTGAGCTGCAACTCAGGATCCAGGACTGCGGGGCACGAGATGGTAGAAACTGTGCTAGGCACACAGATTGGAAGTACGCCAAATCGATTCGACTCAAGCAGCTGATGAGATGCGCAGATCAGTTGCACTTAGAAAGATGGCCTGAGAATTACATCTTACCACTAGTGCAGCCAACACAGTGGAGAGGCAAGATATGGCTTTGCCCATTTGGAGGTCTAGTTAAATTGGATACAGGTAAACCCAGGACTTTGTTGTATATGTGACTGGAGTCATCATGTGTGCATTTCTGTGTCAATGTGTCTGCTGCCAATACCAATCTGGTGATGCATGCTAAGGCCTTAGAAATACTTGTTATACACTGGGTAAGGTGTCATTTCTGTCCAAAATAGTTTCATTTTGAGTTAGCAAGTCAAGATGGAGCTATGTAGACAGATATGTTTCTGAGTTGAGCATGATCTGTATCTTGGCCACTCCCAGGTGACTAAACTTCAATTTAGAGGACACATTGGGCTTGTGTCTGGAGTCTGGATTTACTAAACAAGGCCAGTTTTGCTTTACAATCAGAAAACTCCCTCTATTACACACACTATACAAATGGTATCCTCCCTGGTAAGTTCACTTTTTGTGACAGATAATAAACAGTGGTATTTGGAGAAGTGACCATCGAGCTGGTGTTTGGAGTTACTGAAACAGGGCCTCCTGACATTTCTAGTCCAGTCACTCCCTCTACTACACACACTTGACAAATGTTTGGCATTACATATCTGTATGCAAGCTACATCTAGGTTTGAACATAAATTTACATTTTGGGACATACCATGAATACGGGAATGTGTTTTGGCATTTTTAGATTTATAGGCACTGTTAGGAAGGGGGTCTTTGGTTGGCAGTCAGGATACCCTCTGTCCAAGCAAGGACCCTCAATCTAGTCAGGGTAAGTCACACACAATCCAAATTATCCTGTGCCCACCCGCTGGTAGCCTGGCTTAACTTAGAAGGCAATGTGTAAAGTATTTTTACAATAAACCATACATTAACACCATAGAGCACCACAAAAATACACCACACAGTGTTTATTATATTTATCTGGTTAAATGCAGGTCAAAACGATTAAAATGCAATAAGTATATGTTCAGATATCACTGTAAAAGTGACATAAAGTGTATTAAGTCTTTTAAAAGCAAACAAAGGGGGTCATTACAACATTGGCGGGCGGCAACCTCCGCCCGCCAAGTTGTAACCGCGTGCGGCCGCCAATGTGGCCGCACTCCTGCGGTGCCCATTATGACATCCCCACTGGGCCGCAACATGGGAGCCGGCTCCAAATGGAGCCGGCGGTGTTGCGGCCGTGCGACGGGTGCAGTTGCACCCGTCGCGCTTTTCACTGTCTGCAGAGCAGACAGTGAAAAGCTGCATGGGGCCCTGTCAGGGGGCCCTGCGACTCCCCGTACCGCCGGCCTTTTCCTGGCGGTTTAAACCGCCAGGAAAAGGCTGGCGCTAGGGGGACTCGTAATCCCCTGGGCAGCACTGCTAGCAGCGCTGCCCTGGCGGATTACTACCGCTGGGGCCATTGTGGCAGGAAACCGCCGGCCCCGGCTACCGCAGCGCTTCTGCCGTGGTCGTAATGACCAGGGGAGCACCGTCAGACTGTTGGCGGTGCTTCCGTAATTTCAGCCCTGGCGCTCCTGTACCGCCAGGGTTGTAATGACCCCCAAAGTCTCTTTCAAGCACAAAGTAGCTGGTTCGTGTGCTAAATCTCTGCAAAGAACCGCAGAGGAGGAGATGCGTGGAAACGAAGGGCTGTGCGTCGATTTCTCAGGCTGCACACGGCGATGCGTTGTTTAGTTTCCATGCAGGGATGGTGGTGTGTCGATTACCAGTGCTCGTCATGGATCCTCTTTGGGTTGCAGGGTTTTCGGACACCCCAGGGACGATGCGTGGCAGGACAAAGTCACAGGAGCTGCTCCAATTTGGTGGGCGTTGGTCGACTTTTCTACCGCATGGCAGGTGCTGCATCGATTCTTCTCTAGAAGTTGGGCAGCGTCGTTCCGGCTCGGCTGTGCATGGGAATTTCTGGTTGCTATGCTGGCGCTCGATGCGAAGTCGGGCGGGTGGTTCCAGTGAGGTGTGCGGTTCATTTTTCACAGCGGTGCAGGCTGTGGATCGTTTCTGGCATGCTGTGCATCGAATTTCACCACACAAGGAGTCCTTCTTGTAGAGGTGAAGTCTGTTTGGTCCTGAGACTTCAGGGAACAGGAGGCAAGCTCTATCCAAGCCCTTAGAGTACACTTCTTCACCACAGCCAGAGAGCAGAAAGGCAGCAGGGCAACAGCAAGGCAGCAGTCCTTCACAGGAAGCAGAGAGGTGAGTCCTTTAGGCAGCCAGGCAGTTCTTCTTGGCAGGATGCAGGTTCTGGTTCAGGTTTCTTCTCCAGGAAGTGTCTGAGATGGTAGGGGCAGAGGCCCTGTTTAAATACCCAAATGTGCCTTTGAAGTGGGGGAGACTTGAAAGATTGACTTAGAAGTGCCCCAGGTCGCCTTTCAGATCAATCCTGTCTGCCAAGGTCCCAGTAGGGGGTGTGGCAGTCCCTTGTGTGAGAGCAGGCTACTGTCCTTGGACATGCAAGTGTCAGGCCCTTCACCTTCCCAGCCCAGGAATACCCATTCAAAATGCAGATGTATGCAAGTGAGGCTGAGTATCCTGTGTTTGTGGTATGTCTGAATGAATGCACAAGGGAGCTGTCAACTTAACCCAGCCAGACGTAGATTGTAAGGCACAGAAGGATTTAAGTGTAGAGAAATGCTCACTTTCTAAAAGTGGCATTTCTAAAATAGTAACATTAAACCCAATTTCACCAGTCAGCAGGATTTGGCATCACCATTCTGGCCATACTAAATATGACCGTCCTACTCCTTTCAGATCAGCAGCTACCGCTCAAACAATGTATGAGGGCAGCCCCAAATGTTAGCCTATGAAGGTAGTAGGCCTCACAGCTGTGTAAAAACAAATTTAGGTGTTTACACTACCAGGACATGTAAACTACACAGGTACATGTCCTGCCTTTTGCCTACACAGCACCCTGCCACATGGGTTACCTAGGGCATACCTTAGGGGTATCTTATATGTAGAAAAAGGGGAGTTTTAGGTTTGGCAAGTACTTTTAAAAGCCAAGTTGATTTGGCAGTGAAACTGCACACTCAGGCCTTGCAATGGCAGGCCTGAGATAAGGTTAGGGAGCTACTTAAGTGGGTGGCATAATCAGTGCTGCAGGCCCACTAGTAGCATTTAATCTACAGGCCCTGGGCACACATAGTGCACTTTACTAGGAACTTATAAGCAACTTAAATAGTCCAATGGGGTATGGTCTAATGTTACCATGTTTAAAGGGAGAGACCATATACTGGATAGCAGTGTTAAAGTGTGCAGAGTCTTAAAACCAGCAAAAATGGTATCTAAAAAGTGGAGGGAGGCAGGCAAAAAGTTAGGGGTGACCACCCTAAAGCTGTCAGGTCTAACAGGCACCATTTGGACATATGACATGTAATGGGCCTTACTAGCTGTGATTTTGGATCCAATTGTATACATTGACAGTGTTAGATCTCAAATACTCTGGGTATTGAATGTTGGTGAGGTACATGAACAAGACGGTGGCAAAAGCTGCGCTGTGAACATGTACGACATTGCATTTTTGTGTTGTAACTTATTAGACTCCACTCCCCCAGGTATTCATGTCAAGCCTGCAGGATGCAGGATAGCCAGGACCACCTCCTCCCAGGGAAAGAGTCTTAATGGGACACTGGCAGAGCCACCGCCAGTCTTCTTGGCCTCAAGCTGGTACCTCAGGTCGTCCACCTCTTCCTAATGTCCACCGTTGTGCACAGGGTGGTGCCTATAGCATTCACTCAATCAACTATCTTGTCCCACATTTCCATTTTCCTGCTGACTAACTAAACAAGACAAGTGAATTTGGGAGAAAAAAAAAACAATGTATGTGAAAGGTGTAAAATGGGATGGGGTAAAATAGGGGTGCCTTATGAAAACAAATGGATGAAATTATGAATAGTCTGTCTTGTTGTGCTGCAGTGAAAATGCAAAGGATTGTGGTATATGAAGGGGTGCATTTTATAGTTTCCTTTGTAGATGGGCCCACTTGGCCAATGTGTGTCAGGTGTGTTGTTTTTTAATTCATCCAATGTGCACTTGTCTGTTACTTTGCTGAACACAGACCGCAGTGGTTGACCATCATTGGCTGAACGCCGCAAGGAGGCCCCAATGGTGACTGTAATAGGGTCAGTGGTTGCCATGGCACTGACTCTACTGGAGGTCAGACCTCCTATATCAGAGCTGCAGCACCATTGGCAGTCTGCCTTCTTTGCTTGGCCGGCGGCGGTCTTGCCTGTATGAATTGGTCTTTTTGAGACAACCAACATGGCGGTCTGGCAGTCCCACCACCAAACTCATAATCAGGCCATAAGTCAGAAGATAAACTTTCGACCGGGATGAACCTGCTCCCTCTAGCCAACTGTGTTCCATTGCAGTCAGCCTTAACTTTAGACTTTGACCTGGGCTAGCGTGACCAGATGCCCACGGAATGTGCTTTGCACTTTTTGGTGCTAGAAGCAACTAAAATTTTGAAAAATTATATCTCTAGTTCCCTACATCATATTTCTGTTGTTTTAGTGCCTGTTTGCCCATTAAAATGTTTTCTTTACTTTTGAAATGAAGGGGATTTTCACTGTATTGTGTTTTCCACTTTTTAACAGTTTTGCTACTGATAAATGCTTTGCACATTTCTCCTAAATTAAGTCTGTCTAATCTGTGCCACAGCCACCAAGGGTTGAAACTTAACTGAGCCTAATAAGGAATAGTGCTATTATTACTTCTAGATGACTACCACCCACTTTAACTAATAATCTACTTTCTCACAATAGCGATCTGACCAAATACATAGAGAGGCAGAAAATATATCACAGTTGGGCTTAATGACTTACACATGATCCAAAATGTTGCCCTTCCCCTGTGGTGGAACTTAAATTAACTGAGTGAATTTAAGAGAGGTGATTAGTTCTAAGCATCCTATATACTTACTATTTGTATGGTCATTATTATTTGACGGATGAATGGAATCCCCACCACCATTAAGGTAGAAGACAGGACCAATAAAGAACAGAAAAGTTCAAATAATTCAAATGGAAAATATGCCATGTTCTTAGGAAGGTGGTATGTTACCAATATAAAGTGTACAGTCCAGTTGGTATTTAGATTTAGCTACAATAACTCTACTTCTTGAATGTTGTGAATGAACAAGAAGAGGAAACAGAATGATCCCTCATAATCATAGCCATCCTACCTTATTTTGTGTTTCTTCCAATTTTGACAGTGAATGAGATATCCCTTAAAATTACTTCAAGCATTCCATCCATGACTTTTTGTGTATTTTAGTGTGTCACTCATAGTGGGACTAGTATGCCCAGATGTGAGTCCTGTGCATGCTGTGTGACAGAAACTAAGCTGCACCCAGCTGATAAGCATATTGCTTGGATGATACTGGTCCTTGGTTGCTTTTGTTCTGGTCCAAGGAGGACCTGACTTGACAGTTCGGGCTGGACTGTCCCGAATTGAGCAGGGTCAAGGTTGATTTGCATATAGCTGGATCCAAACTGAGGTGACATGGTATGCAAAATAATGATGGACTGGGAATCAGCCTGAGTATTTACCAGTGTCTGAGATTAATTCAAGCTGTCCATCCATCACTTTTTTGCATATGTGAGAAATTAGATTTTTGGTTGGCCATGATGTGAGTCCTGATCAAGCAACAGTCACAATCCCTTGCAGGGTAAACCATGAAAAGCCACTAAATTAATCTATTCTTAACCCTGTGTAGTTTGGCATAAAACACAGTCTTAGCTTAGAAGCAAGAGTAAAGTATCTGTGCAAAACACAAACAGGCACAGACTAAAAACGCAACACAAGAACAATCCCAAAATACTTTTGAACAATAGAGTACATTGTATTAAATTATTTGACACCAACACATCAAAAATCCATTCAGTAGAACTCTTCGAATTCTCAAAGATTTTAGTGAAATCTAGAGTTTAAAAGATCGAGGTGCCAACCGCGGACATTAGTCAATGTGAGAACGGGTTGAAGTCAAAAGTTAAGCCAGACCGCGGTGGAGCACTGCTCCGACACAAAAATGGATTGGGCCCAGTCAGCACTTAACTTCAAACTTAGAAACATTCTTGAAGAAAATGTGCTGTAAAAGGTCAAGTTTAATGGGGCAAGGCTGAAGGAGGTGTCTGAGGAGGGAGCGTCAACATCAGATGGCCTTGCATCAAAGCCCCAATGAAGATTTCTATGTTCAGACTTAGTTGCCGGAAGAGGAGTTGAAAATCTCCAGCAGGACCAGCAGAGAGCTGTGGCTGAAGACATTTCCAAGAGGTCAGATACCTCTTTTGTGATTGACTTCTGAAAATGATTTGCTGCTGCGGGGAATAAAGTAGTGGGAAGATCCACAAAGTCAATCTGACCAGTAATGTACCTCAGGCAAATAGGCAAGCAGGTTGGTCCTGCTCTTCTCCTGGTTCTCAGAGCATTTTTTGGTCAAATTCTGTCTACATCATCAGTTTTGGGAATTGTCTATCTGGGAACTTCTAGGACTGCAATGAAGAGTACAGGACCTGTGGAATACCTCTTGTGGGTTCACGACTCACTTAGGTTGTGTACAGGTGTGGGTTCAAGATTGTGGGAGCCTTTTAGGTCCCTGTGGCTCTGAACCGGAGGCTAGCAAACAAGCCCTTGGCATCACTTCTGGTAGTCCTGGGTGTAGGTAATGATGCAGGGCTCAACAGCAGGACTCGCCGCTGAGGGTTCGAGGCAGGCTTCAGGCAGCAAAGCATTAATTCTACGTACAGCATCAATGTGAGTTCATATTAGGTCACAGCAGCAATCAGACTTCTGAGAGTCCTTCACAGGTTCAGTAGTGAACTGAAGAGTGGGTCTGAAGGTCCTATGTTTATACCCTGGTGCCTCTCTTTTGGAAGGTGGGAACGGTTTTTGGAAAGGTTTTTTGAAGTGAATGGAATTCCCTGACCCTCCTGGCCTGGCTTCAAGTTACCTCCAGTGACACTACAGGGTCCATGGGCCCTTTGTGTGAAGCCAGAGCACAGGCTATTCTGGTGTAAGTGGGGTTGTGCTCAGCTCTGCCCCCCCATCCTGCCAGCAGGTGGCCCATCAAGGCACACCTAATTCCTCTATTCTGAGACTGTCTGTGGGGATTTCACAAAGCCTGTCAGCTATACCCAGTCATGTGATCCAGGGCAGCCTTTAGGCCCAAAGGGCTAAGGGCAAGAAAATGTCAACGTTCTAAAAGTGACATTTCCAAAGTTGTAATTAAAAATCCAACTTTACCATTACAAATTCCTAGGTACCAAACATTAGATATTTACCTGCTCCCAATTAGAAATTACAGCTTGTTAAATGTAACAAGGAGTCCCCACTGGTATAGTATGGCAGAGGTAGGCCTCGCAGTAGTAAAAAATGTTTTTAGGAGTTTCTCACCACCAGTACATATAAAACATAAAAGTACATGTCCATATTTTTAATTACATAAATAGTCAGGGTAGAGCCACAGCTGTTTGGAGCACAGGTATGGCAAATCTCCATTGCAAGGAAGATGGAGCTATGGCGGAGAATAATGGACTGGGTGAACGCTGTGGGACAGCATCCAAGAACAAGGGACAACATCAGGAAAAGGTGGAATGACCTACAGGGAAAGGTACATTCCATAGCAGAAAGGCACCAGCTCGACATCCTGAGGACTGGCAGCGGACCCCTAACTCCTTCCCCACAGCTGACAGCATGGGAGGAGCAAGTCTTGGCAATACCGCAACCTGAGGGACTCTGGTGAGTCGATATTTACTACCTATCTTCCCACATACCTGAATGCCACCACCACCCCTCACCCTGACATCCATCACTCCACTCCATTCCCCACCACAGTGTGCCACCACAATATATTAACATGAATGTCAAGCCCTGCATACCATACCCACGACATGAACATCCCTCCCAGCCCTGCATGTACACCCCCCACCAATGCATTAAAAAAGAATGGAGAGCTAGCAATCCCACAATACATCACAATCCACAAACAAAGTGGCAGGGCAACAGCAATGATATGGTGAAGCTAGGGATGTAGAAAATGTCACAAACATGTAGCATAGTACAACACTTACATCTCCGCAGGTACCCCAGCCAATCCCAGCGTTGAGGAGGTGCCATGGCTACCCAGTCCCCCACCAGAAGATCCCCCCAGTGATGGCAGTAACTCTGGACTTCTAGATTAAGTCCCTGGCCCATTAGGGACCACTGGTCAGTCGGATACCCCAGCCCACACCCAGTCCACCACAGAGCGTCCCCCCTAAGTTTCCAACGCCACAGCAGCCACTCAACGTCCCCACACCTCTGTCCCCAAGACACGTCAATCAGCAGTGTGCCCACCTGTACAGGGACCCCAATCCACACCTCACAGCCTAGACAATCTGGGTTCTGGGGTCAGTGGCAGTGGGCACACTGTTCAGGGCACATAGGGGGCCAGGGACACTTGGAGGATAGCTGTGCGCCAAGGGGAGGACAGTCCCAGGGAACCGATTGTCCAGAAGGCACTCACTAATGTCCTGGGTGCTTACCAACCATCCCAGGACAGGATGGGTCAGGTGATAGACATCATGCAGGAGAACCCACAGCTGCAAGAGGAACACCACCAGGAGAACAGGAAAGAAATGCAGGCCCTCAACACCACAATGATCTCCATGCCAGGGGTGCTGGGTGATATGGACAACATCATGAGGGGCTACACATCACACCAGCGGGCACCTTCCAATAGCCATTCAACTGAACAACCCTCCACATCTGCTGCAGCTAGTAGACAGGTGGCCCTGCCACAGGAACCAGAGGCCACCAGCACCCCTTCCCCTGCAGACGGTGATCAACCCCGCAAATGTTCCCTGCAACCCAGACAGATGTCAGAGACACTTGCCAAGACCAAGACCACCGCCAGGAAATGAGACCCTCCTGAATGTCCCCCTTGTGTCCCACTGTGTCAACTTGTCCACTTTGAACTGCCATTGTTCCTTATTCTATAGCCCCTTGGACACTGCACCTGTGCTACAAACAGACTGGACCAATACCCTGGACTTTCCTCTACCATCACCCCATTCCATTGCACTATTCCTTCTATGTTTTTCACTTCAATAAACATCCTTGAACACAACTTGAGTGATAGTCCTTTATGTGACAAAAATGTGCAATAATTTTAACTGTTTCATCTTGTGCAATTGTCCTGAACTTTGTGATTCCTTCCAAAAATTGCCTGTAGCTGTCTACGGCCATCACATCAGTACACAGGTGTAACCACACCAACATCTGCAAATGGGAAGGCATGGGTGATAGTCATTTGGGATGCTAAGAAAGTGACTGCTATAATGCTGCAGCCACAAAAATGATAAATAGTCAGATGAATGGTCAGTTCCACTGTCTTACCTGTGTGTCATTGGAAGTACTGCCATATGACTGATGTCCTGTTGTCCACATCCTCATCCTCTGCCGCCTCCTCCTCACTGTCTTCACGGTCCACTGCTGCCACAGGAGCATCTCCATCCTCCTCCTCCTGCAGATAGGGCACATGTAATCTGATGGGCAGGTTGTGCAACATGCAGCATAAAACAACTATCTGGCAGACCTTCTCAGGGGAATAGCAGAGGGAGCCACCTGCCATATGGATGCATCTGAACCTGGCCATCAGGAGGCCAAAGCTCCTCTCAATTATTCTCCTGGTTTACGCATGAGCATCATTATACCTATTCTCTTCCCCTGTCCTGGCATTCCTTACAGGGGTGAAGAGCCACAACAGGTTTGGGTAGCAAGAGTCACCTGCAAGAAGTGAGGGACAAACATAAGCCTTGCACAATGGTATGGGGGTGACTCCTGAAGCCATACACTGACATGCATTGCATGGGGTCTCATGCTCACCTATTAGCCACACCCTGTGCCTCTGTAGTTGTGCCATCACATGTGGGATGCTGCTATTCCTCAAGATGAAGGCGTCATGCACTGACCCAGAATACTTGGCAGTGATGTGGGAGATGTACTGGTCAGCCAGGCATCATTTGTACATTGAGTGAGTGGAAACTCTTCCGATTCCTGAACACCTGTTCATTGTGCCGGAGGAACAAATGCTAAATGTGTTCCATCAATGGAACCAATAACATTTGGAATATGTCCCAGTGCATAGAAACCAGTCTTCACATTGGCCAAATCATCCACTTGGGGGAAAGCATGTAGCTGCACATGTGTTTGAGCAGGGCAGCTAAAACCCTTGCTAGCACTATTGAGAACATTGGCTGTGACATTCCTGCAGCCAAGCCCACTGTCACTTGGAAAGAGCCAGTTGCTGGGAAATGGAGCACTAATAGGACCTGCACAAGAGGGGGAATCCCAATGGGTTGATGGAGAGCAGATATCAGATCAGGCTCCAATTGTGCTCACAGCTCTGTAATTGTGGTCCTGTCCAGTCTATAGGTGAGTAAAATGTGCCTGTCCTCCAGTGTAGCCAAGTCCACAAGGGGTGTGCACATGGTGGATTGCATGCTCCTCCTATTCCACCACACTGGTGGGTGCCTGAGGGACACAAGAGTGAGAATTAAGTGACAAACTGAACAATGGAACCACCACTTCAGTGTACAGTGAGCTTGTATGTAACTGAACTATGTAAATGAAAATGTGTGTACAACTGACAGCAATGACATGGTTTTCAATTTCAGAATGTTGACCTGCACCATAAAATGGTGACTGCCTGTCCTGTATGTAGGGACAGGTGGAAGTGATGTAACTCCACCGGCGTTGGGCGTCATGGCGGAAGGCAGTCTTGCACCACCATGCTACTCCTCATTGGCTTACATGGGGCTCTATGGAGTACAGTGTCCAATGAGGATCACCAACAACAGTGACGGTGTACACCAGTGTGGACGTGACTGCCATTTTCTGGCTATAACCTCACTTGATTCCTGACTTTCCATAGGACAACACATCCACTGCTTGTGCTGCTGTGACCTGAGTCTGAAACCTGCCATGGCCCGTGTGACAGGGAAAAGGGCCCCTGCCTTCACTTCAGAAGAGTTGGTGCACCTGGTGGACGGGGTCCTACCCCTGCATGGAAAACTGTATGGGCCTCCAGAGCAACAGGTGAGTACACCATGGGGAAGATGCATGCAACAAGTTTGCATGGAGATGTGTGTGCTGGCAGTGTGTCATTTGGGTGGGGGGTATGGCTGGTGGTAGTGTACATACAGAGCTCTGGGTGATGTGTGTGCCATTTGAGAGGAAATCGTATTTATGGGCCATATGTGTGACAGGCTGGATGTATGGTTAATGGTGTCCTCCTGTCGGTGTTTCCTCTGCAGGTCAGTGCCCGTCAGAAGAAGGCATTGTGGCGTGCCATCGGCAAGGATGTGCAGACCCTGGGGGCCCATAGCAGGTGGAGCACCCACTGTAGGAAACAGTGGGAGGACCTGAGATGCTGGGCCTAGAAGACCGCAGAGGCCCAGCTGGGGATGGCCTCCCAACGAGGGAGGGGTGCCTGTCGGAACCTGACCCCCCTGATTGCCCACATACTGGCGGTGGCCTACCTAGAGCTGGATGGGCTCTTGAGGGCAGCACAGCAGCCACAAGGGGGTAAGAACAGTGTATGTAACACCATCTTTGTTGCCTGGCATAGGATGCTGTTGGTGGGTTTCCTTAAGTGGGTGCCCCTTAATGCCAGCTCAGACATTGCTGTGTGGTCCAGCTCAGGGTAAATGGGTGAATGGCAAAATCCTATTAGCTAGCTACGTGGCATTCCATGTCAGACTGGGCTGAGTAGGTCCCAGGAGGGGTGCAGATGGCAGTGGTTGACTCTCATCTTGCTGTGATTTCCAGCCAATGGAATGCCAGTGCAGTGCATGGTGCTCAATCTTGATCCCTGTGTGTGATGGTAATGTGTATGCCATCTGAGGTGTTGATGCTGTAATTGACCCAGTGCTCCCTTTCTCTTTCCCCCCTATTTTCTTCTGTCATCCTGTCCATGTGTGCATTAGCATCATCTGGCGGAGTAGCAGGGGAAGGGGTGAGTGAGGGAGCTGCAGCCCACGTGACCCAGAAGGCAGAGTCCACCAACACTGAAGGGACCTATGGGACAGAGAGGGAAGGGGAGCACCACGGCGGGGACAGTAGGTGACAACACTGACTCTGATTTCTCCTCCGATGGGAGGTCCCTGGTGGTGGCGGACATCTCTAGAACCACCCCAGCAACAGGTACAGTCGCCACCCCCCATATCAGCACCGCCCTCCCAGTAGCCCCCCACTGAGTTGGCCGTGCCCGCTCACCCAGGAGGGTGGGCATCTCCTTCATCCCAGGCACCTCAGGCCCTTCCCCAGTGAGCCCTGCTGCCCTCAGCGTGGAGGCTATTGACCTTCTGCGATCCATCTCTGTAGTGCACTCAACCATAGTGAATGCCATCCAGGGGCTGATATCCCAGACGCAGCAATGCAATGCCTAACTGGAAGGCATCCACAGTGGGTTGTCGATCCTATAGAGATCATTTCAGGCTCTGGCCTCCTCTCTGATGGTAGCTAGGGTCCTCAGCCCTACCGTCCTCCTCCAACTACCACTTCCCAGGCCCAGTCTCCTCAACCCCAGCCGATCCCATGCACACATACAGAAGCATGCACACAAAACATCACACAAGAGGGGCACAGACAAGCATAGGCACCATACCTCAAGCCTCAAGCACTCACACAAACAACAGACAGTTGCACACACAACAACATCCACTGCCTCCACTGTCTCCCCCTCCTCCTCCTCCTCCTCCCTCACATTCACATCCGTGCTCACACCTGCATGCACAAGCAAAGCAAAACACAAATGATGGATGGAATGCGGAACCAATCAAACATTCACCCCCAGTCACAGATCTGGGTTTAATCCATCATTCTTTTGCTCACCATGCCACCCCAGTTTAGACCCGGCCATATGCAAATCAGTCTTGACCCTGTTCCCCATGGGAACAGTCCAGCCCAAACTGCCAGGCCAGGTGCTCCCTGGACCAGAAACAAGCATCCTGGGACCGGTTTCAGGGTTTCATCCGTCATCAGCCAGGCTAGCTTGAATCCAGTGGCATAGTGAGCCAGGGACCCACGTCTGGGCATACCTGGGTCCCTTATGGCGGCAAAAGCAAAGCAAAACACAAATGATGGACGGAATGCGGAACCAATCAAGCATTCACCGCAGTCACAGACCTGGGTTTAATCCATCGTTCTTTTGCTCACCATGCCACCCCAGTTTAGACCCAGCCATATGCAAATCAGTCTTGACCCAGTTCCCTATGGGAACAGTCCAGCCCGAACTGCTAGGCCTGGTCCTCCCTGGACCGGAAACAAGCATCCTGGGACTGGTTTCAGGGTGTCACCCTTCATCAGCCAGGCTAGCTTGAATCCAGTGGCATAGTGAGCCCGGGACCCACGTCTGGGCATACCCAGCCCATGGATGGCAGCAAAAGCAAAGCAAAACACAAATGATGGACGGATTGCGGAACCAATCAAGCATTCACCCGCAGTCACAGATCTGGGTTTAATCCATCATTCTTTTGCTCCCCATGCCACCCCAGTTTAGACCCAGCCATATGCAAATCAGTCTTGACCCTGTTCCCCATGGGAACAGTCCAGCCCGAACTGCCAGGCCAGGTCCTCCCTGGACCGGAAATAAGCATCCTGGGACCGGTTTCAGGGTTTCACCTTCATCAGCCAGGCTAGCTTAAATCCAGTGGCATAGTGAGCCCGGGACCCACGTCTGGGCATACCTGGCACACTTATGGCGGCAAAAGCAAAGCAAAACACAAATGATGGATGGAATGCGGAACCAATCAAACATTCACCCCCAGTCACAGATCTGGGTTTAATCCATCATTCTTTTGTTCACCATGCCACCCCAGGTTAGACCCAGCCATATGCAAATCAGTCAGGACCCTGTTCTCCATGGAAACAGTCCAGCCCGAACTGCCAGGCCAGGTCAACCTGCATGCACTGCATCAACAGCCACCACCACCATCATCATCACCACATCATGCAGCACATCCACCTCACTTGCAGACACCTCCACAACATACATCTACACTGTTTGTCCTCTCCCACCCAGTCTGCCCCTCTCCTAAGAGATACAGACACTCGCACTCAGACACCCAACAGCCATCCACCTCACACATGCACACTGTCCATGCACCTACACCCAAGTCCAGCAGACATACACCTCTTACAACCACTCCCTCTACCTCCATTCCCATCCCTCCTCCCACATCCCACCCCAAAGTACCTAAGAATCTTTTCCTTGACTATCTTGACCTCTTCCCTCCCCCTCCACCCCATCCTGCCCATAAGTGCAGGGTCCCAATGACCCATCCTCGAACCCCAGCAAAACAGTCTGCCACTGCTCCCACCAAAAAGTCAGCTGCTGGCACAAATAGGCCCCTGAGTGTGATGGCAAACACTCCTAGTAAGTCCACACCTCCTCCTCAGAAAGGGAGGAATAGGGTGGCAGAGGACAGGGTTGCAGAGGACAGGGTCAGAGGAGGCACCTCCAGGACCTTGAGGCAAGGACACAAGTCACATGACAAAGGCCAAGGGGGCCCGTCACAAGAGGGAACACAAGAATCCCCCTCAACCACCAAAGAAAGCCAAGGATCCGCCACCACCACCAAAGAAAGCCAAGGAGCCCCCTCCACCAGCAGAGGGCAAGGAGCACCCACAACCAGCAAAGGAACCCAAGGAGCCCCCACAAACAGCAGTGGAACCCACAGAGCTCCCTCCACCAGCAGAGGGGAAGGAGCTCCCTCCACCAGAAGAGGGCAGGGAGCTCCCACAACCAGCAGAGGAACCCAAAAGCCCCCACAACCAGCAGTGGAACCCAAAGAGCCCTTTCCACCATCAGGGCAAGGAGCCCCCTCCTCCAGCAGAGGCCATGGAGCCCCCACAACCAGCAGAGGAACCCAAGGAGCCGACACAACCACCAGAGGGCAAGGAGCGCCATCAACCAACTGAAGGCATGAGTCCACCATCCAGATACTGTTGGGCAAGGAGCCCCCTCCAGAACCAGTGGGCATGTTACCCACTCTAGAGACTGTGGCCTTTCAGTCCCCTCCAGAGACTGTTGGGCAAGGAGCCCCCTCCAGAACCAGTGAACATGATACCCACTCCAAAGACTGTGACATTTCACTCCCCTCCAGGAATTGTTGGGCAAGGAGCCCTCTCCAGAACCAGTGGGCATGTTACCCACTCAAGCTGAGGTGCCCTCCCCCATCGTCCCCCCCTGAGGTGCCTGACCATTTCCAACATGATGCCCCTGAACAGTGGAGTCTGGAATTTGTCAGGAGTCATGTTGGACCTTTGACTATGCCCTGTGGCCATGTGGCCTTGTGGTACTTTGGACTGGCCATTGGCCCAATCTGGACATTGACGCCTGCATTTTCATGTCATGATTTATTATGGTGGCTGTTGGCAGCAAATGACAGTGTTCATACTTCTGAATTTTTGTCCTTGCATTATTTGCTAGTGGGTCATGTGACAGTAGTTTTACTCTACAGCTGGGTCTGTGTATGATGTGTGTGTGTGAATAGTGTGTGTGTGTTGTGTGTGTGTGTCACTCTTCTTTTCCTCCATCCCTCCCCTGTGTGCTAGGCGGCTGTACTCACCGGCATCATCTTCGTCGGTGTTGGTGCTCCAGGAGGGCCATGGTATGGTGTAGTATCGGGACGGCTTGGAGTTCCATTCCATGGCAGCCGCGGAGTCCTCTGTGTCCCTGATGGTGAGTCTTCCATTTTCTGTACTGTGTTTCTGCCAGGTTTGTGATGGTGTTGGTACCATCCCGGAAATCCTGGAGGTTTGCTATGTCATGGTATGGTTGGCTGTACCTTGACTTCCGCCTGGCTGTAGGTGTCTATCCCTGTGGTCATTGGTGTCAACGCCCTGGCGGTTTGTGTGGTACGTTGGCTGTCTATGGAAGGTATCACTGCTAAGGTCATAATTTGGCAGTAATTACCGCCAGGCCTTTGGCGGTATTACTGCCACTTTAACAGTCACCGCCAATGTCATAATGACCACCACAGTATACAAAATAATAATGGATTGGAATGTGGCCCGACTGAATACCAGTGGCTGAGATCATTTCAAGCATTCCATCCATCACTTTTTGTATACTTTAGTGTGTCAAACTAAGTCTGACAGGTCATGCCCAGATGTAGGTCCAGTGCACACTGTGAACCTGGAACTAAGATGTACTGGGCTTATGAGCCCATAAATTGAGTGAAAAAGATCCAGTTGTTTGTATTGTGATTCAAGGAGGATCTGGCTTGTCAATTCTGGCTGGGCTGTTCTGACTGAAGCAAGGTCAAAACTGATCTGTATATATCTAGGTCCAAACTGAGGTGACAAAAATAAGGATGGCATGGGATTTAGCTATGAGTAATTACCAATGGCTGAGAATATTTCAAGCATTCCATCCATCACTATTTTGTATACTTTAATGTAATCTAAATGGTAAGCAAAGTCAAGCACAAGAAGGTGAATATTTTGCACTTTGACAAGACTTGATAACACTTGAAAAGCTTAGGTAACCTGGCAGGTGCATTCTGAGTAACCAAATGTTTTTAAACCAGTTACGTAGCTATACAAACTAAAGGAGATTCCTGCAGGCATCAATACCCCTAATTGGTGATATTCTTCTTTCCTTAAAATGAACTGGAAATAGTTTCAAGAACACTTTCTGAGAATAATAGATGTGTGCTACAGTTTTCACCTGGGAGGCCAGAAACCAAATTATCTACTAGATACATTTACTTGCCGAGAGGTTATGTCACCAGCTTTCTAGTAGGCAGATCCACTCTTCTAGAAAGATGCAAGCCTTTATTTTGACATATTAGCAATATCACCATGGCAAAGAGCACAATTAACCCAAAATAAGAGTGCACTTGCTAATCGATAGGAGGCAATTGTACATCTACATTGCCGCCATACATAGAGCCCTACTTAGAATTTGGCAGAAGGTATACTCCACCAACATGTGGCAAATGTCTTGTCTGCCACACTTCAGGTGCCATAGGCTGACAAGATATCTGCCATGCTTATAATGGAAGAAAAACTTCACCCCAAACTCTAGGGCTTGATCTAGAGTTTGGCAGGTGGAGTACAATCTGTCAAGGTGGCACAGGATATTATGTTGGCCACTGTGATGGATTACTCTCCTCTAAATTTAGAGATCACTTGCAGCCCAGATGTGATCACTGTACCTTGAAGTACAAAAAGATTGGCAGACTTCTAGGCAGCAATTTTGATGGATATTCACAAAACATTGCTAATGTTTTTTTGTTTTTCAAAAACAATCGCTCAAAATGGGACTCTGGTATTGAAAAACTATTAAGGAATGACCACCACACCCAGGAAGTTTTTTCTTGTCAGCAAGGGTCATTATTTTTTTCTGTCTCTCGCTGTCAGACAGGAAGAAAAAATATATCACAGCATCCACCATAAATGTGGTGGGCTATCTAAAGTCCTTCTTCCGATAACACCTACTCCATATGCCTGTCGGAGGAAGCTTTGCACCTATGGAGCCAACTGTGGCTTCGTTGAGGGAAATCTGATGGTCTTTCCATTCCAAATAGGGCATTTGGATGATTGGTTTGGCAGACATGGTACACTGTCACACTTGTGATGGAGTAACCTTTCTGCCAATCCCTTAATCTTAGTGTCAGACTGAAAGTCACTAAAGATCAATGTTCTGTCCTTAAAATGTCAAGGTTGCAATTTTAAATTTTATTATTGAATAATTTGCAAGGAAAAGTGCATTTTGAACCTAAAGTGATATCCGAAGAGTCCAGGAGACACACTTATTACAGGTTATGGAGAAGTGAAGTCAGTTTGACCTTGAAATCAACACAAAGGCCCTCATTACAACCCTGGTGGTCGGTGATAAAGCGGCGGTAATACCGCTAACAGGCCGGCGGTAACAAAAATGGAATTTTGACCACAGTGGAAACCACCAACCCAGACAGCCACTTTAACACTTCGACCGCCACGGCGGTAACAACTAGCACCGCGGTGGTAACCACCAACAGAAAGGCGGAAGACAATGTACCGCCCACTGTATTATGAGAGGCCAATCCAATCCTTTTTCGGGGCGTTACCAACGCCATCAAATGCACAGCGGAAAACAGTACGCAGAAGGGTAACGACTGACCTCTCGACAATCAAGGAAGAACCACGACACCATGGAGCCCGAACTGCTCATATTTACAACGCTGGTCTACCTCCTCCTACACCAGGAACATGAACACCGGCAAAGACGTCCACGGTGATTACCGCACCTATCACACAAGGGGGGGAGGAAAAAGAGAGTGACATACACACACGCAACACCCCCACCCCCAACACCATAAACACAAACAGATGCAACAACATTACATATATACCCCGTAACTCTGAGGAATTATGCAAGGACAAAAGGAATTGATTAAAGTGAGTGTAATATTAAAAATGTAGATAAATACGTCCTTAAAGCACAAAACAGTATGTACAATATATACAATTGGAGGGACAATGTCCACTCCAAAATGTCCGTGGCCCACAGGGGCATCACACATATGCCAAGGCCCCACTTACCAGGGGCCTCAGGTCGAAAACACACAGGCACCTCAGGGGGATGGGGAATGGTGGGGCACCTCAGCCGGAAGATGGTACAATGCCACTGCTCCTGGAGGGGGCTACATGCCCTCTGCGATGTCCTGGGTAGTACAAGGCCACAGTCTCTCTAGTGGGTGGTCTGCCCACTGCTTGGTCCTGGGGAGTGCAAAAGCCACAGTCTCTTAAGTGCGTAGATTGCCCACTGCTTGGTCCTGGGGAGTGCAAAGCCACAGTCTTTCTAGTGGGTGGTCTGCCCACTGCTTGGTCCTGGGGAGTGCAAAGCCACAGTCTCTCAAGTGGGTGGGTTGCCCACTGCTTGGTCCTGGGGAGTGCAAAGCCGCAGTCTCTCAAGTGGGTGGTCTGCCCACTGCTTGGTCCTGGGGAGTTCAAAGCCACAGTCTCTGTAGTGGGTGGTCTGCCCACTGCTTGGTCCTGGGGAGTGCAAAGCCACAGTATCTCAAGTGGGTGGGTTGCCCACTGCTTGGTCCTGGGGAGTGCAAAGCCAGTCTCTCAAGTGGGTGGTCTGCCCACTGCTTGGTCCTGGGGAGTGCAAAGCCACAGTTTCTCTAGTGGAGGCCTTCTTCCACAGCTTCTGGAGGGGTCCTTGTTCCCAGTGTGCTTCATCCTGGCAAGGAGGGGGTGAGTGAATGCCTTCTTCCACTGGTTCTGAAGGGGTCCTTGTGCCCTGTGATGCAGATCCTGGATGGCACAAGGTCACAGTCTCTCTCCTGGGTTTCACACCTACAGGTGTTACAGGGGCCAGGACGCCCTACAGCCCATGTAGTCATGACCACACACTGTTCACCGGTGGTAACGGTTGCTCAGTGGATGGCAGTTGCGGGGCTGGCGGCGGTGCTGTCAGTGGTGGGGGGAGGCTCCAGACCTTCCCCTGAAGCCTCGGGCAGCTGTCCACTTGGACTGCTGCTGCTGGCAGTGGTGCTGGTGGCGGTGCAGGTGGCGGTGCTGGCGGCAGTGCAGGTGGCGGTGCTGTCTGTGGTGGGGGAGGCTCCAGCACTTCCCCTGAAGCCTTGGACGGCTTCCCACTGGGGCTGCTGCTGCTGGCAGTGGTACTGGTAGCGGTGCAGGTGACGGTGCAGGTGGCGGTGCTGGTGGAGGTGCAGGTGGCAGTGCTGCCAGTGGTGGGGGTGGGCTCCAGCCCTTCCCCGGCAGCCTCGGACGGCTGAAGTGCCATGGCTGGTGTTGTTTGCCCAGATGCTGTTCCAGCCCCAGGCACCAGATCCATCCTGCCTGCGGCATGTGTTCCCTTAACATTGGCCTTGGCAGCTGTTGTCCCCTTCCTGTCCTTGGCAGATGGTGGTGCCTCCTTGCTTCTGCCAGCTGGTGTTCCCTTCCTGCTCTTGCTGGCTGGTGGTGCCTCATTCCCCTTGCTGGCTGGTGGTGCCTTCTTGCTGGCTGGTGTTGCCTCCTTCCCCTTGCTGGCTGGTTGTGCATACTTCCCCTAGCTGGCTGGTGATGCGTCCTTCCCCTTGCTGGCTGGTGCTGCCTCCTTCCCCTTGCTGAATGGTGGGGCCTCCTTCCCCTTGCTGGCTGGTGGTGCCTCCTGCCCCTTTCTGGCTGGTGTTCCATTCCTGCCCTTGATAGCTGTCAGTCCCTTCTTGTCCTTGGAAGGGGGTGCAGGCACACTGACAGTGCTGACGGGTGCCTCCTTGGAGCCTCTCACACATGCAGTAGCTGCAGAAACGACAGTGGCCATGGACTGGGTGGCTGAGGTGCTGGCCTGGGTTCTTCCCGCCCTGGCCCGAAGTGAATGATCGAGGTGGTGGGAGGGAATAGGTCAAGGGTGGAGGGGAAAAGCCTTTTAGGGACACTGGGGCTGGAAGAGGGTGAAGGTTTGGGAGTGGAGGATGAGGGAGTGGTTGTAGGAGGTGTCTGTCTGCTGTGTTTGAGTGCAGGTGTATGGGTTGGATGCTGTTGTGAGGTGGATGGCTGTTTGGTGTCTGAGTGCTTGCGTTTGTGTACTGTGGGAGGAGGGGGCACAGACACAGTGGGAGATGACACAGGGGACGTGTGCATGGAAGTGGAGGTGGTGACTGCCAGTGCGGGACGTGTAGTGATAGGCGTGCTGGTGATGAAGGTAGTGGATGAGGATGTACTGCATGTACTGCATGCAGGTGTGAGTGGAGACACTACTGGGAGGGAGATGGATGACGAGGAGGAGGTGGACACCCACACAAGTCCACCACACCAAAGGTCAGTGATAAACTGGCAATAACAAAACCTCCACCGTCACGCCAACAGGAATACGCCCACACTATCACGACACACGAATCCACGTGGCGGTCTTTCAACTGCGGTATTCCATTCCACACCGCCGCGGTCAAAATACACACACACTTACAAAACACATCCACATTGGACAATTCAAAATTCACGCACCTGATACACATACACACACCACTCCCACACACCCAATACAATATAAAACACCCGCCCACATCACCCACAAACCCTTACTACCAAAAATTTAGACGAAGGCCAGAGAGAGACACCATCAGAAAGAACAATGGCATCCACAGGCACTCAACACCATCTCCCACATTGCATCCACGCACCTCACACATCAGGATGAGGTGGAACAACCTACGGGGGAAGGTGCGTTCCGTGGTCTCAAGACACCACATTGCTGTACAGAGGACTGGCGGCAGAGCCCCACCTCCTCCCCCACAACTAACAACATGGGAGGAGCAAGTCTTGGCTATTCTGCATCCTGAGGGACTCGCAGGAGTAGCTGGAGGAATGGACTCTGATAAGACAAATCTTTACTATTACATCCCCCACCCTACCTGCATGCCATCACATACCCCCACCCTCGCCCTCACCCCCATCACTCCTACTTAGTGGAGAAGTGTGGCTCAATGGTTAGAGCGGCAGACCCTGATACGGAGGACTGGCCCGGGACCAGGGTTCAGTTCCAGCTTCGGCGGTATTTGGGCTCAATTTCCTCAGACCTGATAACTCTCACCTCGGTGCCAATCTAACCATGGGTCTCACTCTGTAACTCTGGGCAATAGCTTGCTTAATCTCCACAACGGCCCCAACAGCTCTGGGATGCCTGGCTTCACCTTGGGGGTGCCCAGGAGTGGGCACTTCACAGGGAAAGCCAGGAAGGGTTCCACAGCGGTATGCGTACAGCGCCAAGATGCCCAACTCACAGGGTAAAAGTGTAAAAAGTGTTTACTCCTCACACATGTTCCAATATCACACACCACCCATCCCAACACCAAGCCCTGCATGCAACACCAAAGAATGGACACCCATCACCAATGCATGTCCACTGCACATTCCCATACACCCCCCTAAACCATCATCACACAAGGTCCTACAGAGGAATGCAAGCACTGGGGTACACGGTCACCCACCCATTGCACACCATGGCACACACAGATGCAATAATCATGCCTTTACACCCCTGCGGGACCCCTACCCAACGTCACCGGACAGGAGGGTCCAGACATGTCCACCCCACCCACAGAAGAGGCCCACAGTGATGGCAGCAGCTCTGTCCAACTGGATCTAGATGACCAGCCCGGCCGATCTGGGACCTCGGGACAGTCGGTTACACTCACACTGGCACAGGCCACTACAGAGCTTGCCCCCTCTGGAAACACCAGCACAGCACCCACCCAGCGGGCCCATACCTCTGTCCCCAGGACACGTCAAGCAGCAGTGTGTCCACCACTACAGGGAACCCAGGATAACCCACCACCCCAACAACACCAGGGACCAGGGGGCAGTGGTAGTGTGCACACGGTTCAGGGGACAGAGGCCCAGGAACACAGGGGAACTGGGAGGGCTGCTGTGCGACAGGGGGAGGACAGGACCAGGGAACCCACTCTCCACGAGGCCCTCTCCAACATCATGGGAGCCTACCACGATTCCAGGAGACGATTGCAACAGTACTGGCCAAGTTTCAGGAGACCCAGCGGCTGCAGGAGGAACAATATTTGGGTTTCAGGGAGGAACTCAGATCCATCAATTCCACCCTGGGCACCATTGTAGGGGTACTGAAGGAACTCCTCAACACCAGGAGGGACACTGTGGCACAACAAGGGGCCCCTGACACTAGCCTGGACGATGAACTGCCCACCACCTCCGCCGGCGCTAGTGGACAGGAGGCACCGCCACAGGACCACAACACCAGCACCCCACTCCCTGCAGATGGAGAACCACCCCGCAAGTGGTCCCTGAGATCCAGGACAAAGACAGAGAACAATGCCAAGACCCCCGCCAAGAAATGAGACTACCCTGATTGTTATCCTTTTGTCCCACCTTGTCACCCTGTCCATCCTTAAACTGCCCCAGCTCCACTTCCTATGCCCCTTTGGACAATGCACCTGTGAGAATAATAGACTGGACTCTGCCATGGACATTCCTCCACCATCACCCCTCACCATTTAACAACACCCTCTAACATTGAGCACTTAAATAAACGCCTTTAAAGCACAAAACAATCAGGAGTCTGTCTGTGATTTCAAAATAGTGTATTAGCAATTACAGTGCCAAAATGCTCCTTCAAATGTAATGTCAACATACCTATGTCACACAGCTCTAGTCCATGAAGAAACAAAGCAGATGTCACACTGTGGGACCCACATCTGTGAAATGGTAAGGGAAAGTGACAACTCAGTGACCATACACTGGGGGAAAATGAGATGTAGCAGGCAGTGTTGTCTTCTTACCTGTGTCTAACTGGAAGTATTGCATGATCATCGTGTTCCTGTTGTTGATGTCCTCTTCTTCTGCTCTTCGTCTTCACTGTCCACAGGGTCTACAGCTGCCACAACACCTCCATCTGGACCATCCTCCTGCAGAACAGGCACCTGCCGTCGCAAAGCCAAGTTGTGAAGCATACAGCAGGCCACGATGATCTGGCACACCTTCTTTGGTGTGTATAATGGGGAACCACCTGTCATATGGAGGCACTGGAACCCGGCCTTCAGGAGGCCCAATGTACGCTCTATAATCCTCCTAGTTCACCCATGGGCCTCATTGTAGCGTTCCTGTGCCATTGTCCTGGGATTCCTCACTAGGGCCAGTAGCCATGACAGGTTGGGGTAACCAGAGTCACCTGAAATGGCGAGGGACAACTGTTAGAAACACACTGACTCATAGGGACATCCACAGACCCAGACAACTATTCCCACTGATTTGGGTCCAGGTGCTAACCTAATAGCCACACCCGGTACCTCTGGAGTTGCCCCATCACATAAGGGATGCTGCTATTCCGCGGGATGCAAGCGTCATGCACTGAGCCAGTGAATTTAGCATTAACATGGGAGATGTACTGGTCTGCCAAACACACCATCTGCACATTCATCGAATGGTAACTCTTCCGGTTTCTGTACACCTGTTCACTCCTGCGTGGGGGGGCCAAGGCCACATGTGTCCCATCAATGTCACCTATGATGTTGGGGATATGTCCCAGGGCATAGAAGTCACCTTTCACTGTAGGCAAATCCTACACCTGAGGGAAAACGATGTAGCTCCGCTTGTGTTTCAGCAGGACAGAAAACCCTCTGGACAACAAGTTGGAAAACATAGGCTGAGACATCCCTGATGCTATGGCCACTGTTGTTTGAAATGACCCACTTGCTAGGAAATGGAGTACTGACAGCACCTGCACTAGAGGGGGGATCCCTGTGGGTTGGCGGATTGGTGACATCAGGTCTGCCTCCAACTGGGCACACAGTTCCTGGATTGTGGCATGATCAAGCCTGTAGGTGATGATCACATGTCTTTCCTCCATTGTCGATAGGTCCACCAGCGGTCTGTACGCCGGAGGATGCCGCCATCTCCTCACACGCCCCAGCGGACGGTGCCTATGGAGGAGAACAGCGAGCAGAGAGTCAACCAACTCTGAGGTACGTAAACACAGCTTACTCTGAAAATATTCATTAATCGAAATTTGCCTGTATGAGTGGTTAGGCAAGGCGTAAGTATGTGTGACACAGTCTAAGATAATGCCATGTGGGCCCCTGAAATGGTGGATGCCTGACCTGTAAAGTGGGACAGAGGGATATGAGGTAACTGCGCTGGCATTCTACACTGTGGCGGTAGGCGGTCGAAGACTGCAGCGCAATTGTGCATTGGTTAACATTGGGCCCTATGGGTCCCAGGAGCCAATGACGATGTACGACGGCAGTGACGGTACGCACTGCCGCGGACGTGACCGCCATTTTCTATCTGTTCAATCACTCGATACCTGATCTTCGACAGGAGAGGACCTACACTGCAAGTGCTACTGTGACCTCAGTCTGGAAGAGACAATGGCTCATGTGTCTGGGGAAAGGGTCCCTGCCTTCACTGAGAAGGAGTTGGAGAAACTCGTGGATGGGGTCCTCCCCCAGTACACGCTACTCTACGGACCTCCAGACAAACAGGTAAGTACACTGTGAGCATGCTGTATGGGCAATGCCTGTGTGGAGTGGGGTGGATGAAAGATAGGGGGGGTGAGAATGAGGACTGCATGAAACGACAGTGAGTGCATGTGCATCATGGCAAGGGTAGGGATGCGGGCCAATGACTGTGACAGTGCAGTCGGTAATTACTTCTCTTTTCCCCTGTACAATTCCTGTAGGTAAGCGCCCACCAGAAGAAGGACATCTGGCGTGACATCGCCAAGGAAGCCCGGACCCTGGGGGTCTACCACAGACGGAGCACCCACTGCCGGAAAAGATGGGAGGACAGTCACCGCTGGAGCAAGAAGATGGCGGAGACCCAGCTGGGGATGGCCTTCCAATGTGGGAGGGTAGCCCGTCGCACCATGACCCCCCTGATGTTCAGGATCCTGGCGGTGGCGTATCCGGACTTGGATGGGCGCTTGAGGGCATCACAGCAGACACAAGGGGGTGAGTACACTCTCATTCTGCTGATTCAGCGCGCATTTTAGGTGTCTGGATGGGGAGGTGGGCTGTGGGTTCCCCTAGGCCAGGGTGAGTTTGCTAGTTAAGTTCCCTACTTCAGGCAGGCCCTGTGGCTCCCCACCCCACCTGTGTACAGTGCCAACTCTACCTAGTCAGGCTCCTGTGACATCCATGTGTGCAGAAATCGGCCATAGCCTTGTAAGCCATGTCCCAGGGATTGAATAGTGGACCCCAAGTGCGCGGAGTAGTGCAGGGGGCTTCTGTGTCTGTCGTGTCCGCCAACGGTAGCGGTATTGTATGCACTGAACATGTCTTCTGTCTTCCCCCCCTTTTTGTGGCCTCTCTGTACTTGTGTGCATTAGCATCATCAGGCGGAGGAGCAGTGACACCGGAGCAGGAGGGAGCTGCATCCCACATGGCCCTGGAGGGCGAGACTACGGACTCCGAATTCACCAGTGGGACGGAGGGCGAGGGGAGCTCCACGGCGGGGACAGGAGCTGACACCAGCGAGACGGACTCCTCCTCTGATGGGAGCTCCCTTGCGGTGGCGGCCCCATCTGTGCCCCGCATCTACAGGTACAGCCGCCACCCCCACTACCAGCACCGCCTCCCAGCAGCCCCTCAGCCTTTGCCCCGTGCCCGCTCACCCAGGAGTGTGGGCATTACCTTCGCCCCAGGCACCTCAGACCCTGCCACTGTCACCCCTGCTACCTTCAGTGAGGAGGCCATTGACCTCCTCAGGTCCCTCATTGTTGGGCAGTCTACCATTTTGAATGCCATCCAGGGTGTAGAGAGGCAGTTGCAACAAACCAATGCACTCCTGGAGGGCATTCACTCTGGTCAGGCAGCCCTTTAGCGAGCTTTTCAGACTCTGACCTCAGCACTGATGGCAGCCATTGTCCCTGTCTCTAGTCTCCCCCCTCCAACTTCCTCCACCCAGACCCACACCCCTGTACCTCAGCCTATCCCAAGCACACCATCAGACCAGCATGCACACACCTCAACACACAAGGGAAGCTCTGGCAAACATAAGCACCACACATCCCACAGGCACTCACGCAAGCATCACACACATACAGACACAGCAACATCCACTGCCTCCACTGTGTCCCCCTCGTCGTCGTCTCCCTCCTCCCTCCCTGTCTTGTCTCCACTCACACCTGCATGCACTACATCCTCAGCCACTACGTCCATCACCAGCACACCCACCACCACACCCCGCTCATGTGCATTCACCACCCCAACTACCATTCACACATCCCCTGTGTCCTCTCCCAGTGTGTTTGTGAGGCCACCTCCCAAGGTACACAAACGCAGCCACACACCCACTCAACAGCCATCCACCTCACGACAGCCTCCAGCACATGCACCTTCACCCAAAGTCACCAAACGTACACCGCCTACAACCACTACCTCTTCCTCCACTCCCAAACCCCCCTCCAGCTACCAGCCCCACTGTTCCTTAGAAACTTTTCCTGGCCAGCCTTGACCTCTTTCCTTCACCTCCCTCACCCCGTTAGTCTCCTAGGGCCCGACTCTCCAGGTCCCAGCCTAGCACCTCAGCCACAACATCGGCGGGACCAGTGGTGCCAGTAGTCACCAGATTATGGAGTGCACCAGGCAGCAGGGCAGGCAGTGTGGCAAGGAGCCAGAGCACGGACAGTCCCCCACCTGTCAAGCATAAATAGTTGTACAGTGCTTGGCGGGAGAGGGGAAAGAAACCAGCCACCAAACCCGCTCCCAGGGGTCCAGTTGGGAGTGTGGAGACAGCTGTGACACCATCCAAGGGGGGAAAGGGGCACAGTAAAAGCGGCAAGTCTGGGAAGATCAGCACGGCGGACAAGACCGCCACCAGCCACGCTGCCCAGGAAGCGATCACCAGCAGCAGCCCCGCTGCCACAGACAGGACCGCCAGCAGCCCTGCTGCCCAGGAAGCAACCGCCAGCAGCAGCCCCACTACCACAGACAGGACCGCCAGCAGCCCCGCTGCCCAGGAAGCGCCCGCCAGCAGCAGCCCCGCTGCCAAAGACAGCACCGCCAGCAGCTGAACCGCTGCCCAGGACACCGCCGCCAGCAGCCCCGCAGGGCAGAACAAGACCGCCAGCAGCTGAACCACTGCCCAGGACACCGCCACCAGCAGCCCTGAAGGCCAGTCAGCGCAAATGATTCCGACGCTACTGAGTCCGCCACAGGCAGGATGAAGCACTCTGGGCACAAGGCCCCCTCCAGAACCAGTGGAGATTTACATCCACTACCTCTGTCCTTGGCAGGATGAAGCACTCTGGGCACAACGCCCCCTCCAGAACCAGTGGAAAGATACATCCACTACCTCTGTCCTTGGCAGGATGAAGCACTCTGGGCACAAGGCCCCCTCCAGAACCAGTGGAGAGATACATCCTCTACCTCTGTCCTTGGCAGGATGAAGCACTCTGGGCACAGGGCCCCCTCCAGAACCCATGGAGAGATATCTCTACTACCTCAGTCCTTGGCAGGATGAAGCACTCTGGGCACAAAGCCCCCTCCAGAACCAGTGGAGAGATATATCCACTACCTCTGTCCTTGGCAGGATGAAGCACTCTGGGCACAAGGCCCCCTCCAGAAACCAGTGGAGAATGTTATTCACTTAGGAGACTGTGGCTTTGCACTCCCCAGGATAAAGCAGTGGGCAAACCACCCACTGTAGAGACTTGAGAGACTGTGGCTTTGCACTCCCCAGGACTGAACAGTGGGCAAACCACCCACTGTAGAGACTTGAGAGACTGTGGCTTTGCACTCCCCAGGATTGAACAGTGGGCAAACCACCCACTGTAGAGACTTGAGAGACTGTGGCTTTGCACTCCCCAGGATACATCAATGGGCATGGAGCCCCCTCATGGTTCCGGGGTCTTGCACTCATCCGGCTGAGGTGCCCCCGTTCCCTTCCCTCTGAGGTGCCTGTTTTATTTCTATCTGATGCCCCTGCAGTGTTCTCTCCGTTTTGATCGGGTATTGAGTGTGTGCCTCGCCCATGCCTTTTGGGCACAGTGATCCACGGGCTATGATGGTGGAATCCCTTGGACTTGTGTTCTTGGTGTATATAATTGTGCATAGTGTAAATGTGTATATATGTAAATATTTTTGATTACTGTATTTGAATATATTACAATCATTCGACTCATTTCCTTTTGTCCATGCATTCTTCCAGGGGGCTTGGGGGTGTAACTGTGATGTATCAACATGTACTTGTGTGTGTGTTGTAGTGGGTGAGGGTGGGGGTGTTGAGTGTTGCGTGTGTGTGTCACTGTTTTTTCCCCTCACCCCTCCCCTGTGTCGTAGGTGCAGTACTCACCATTGTCTTCACCGCCAGCGTTCGTGCTCCTGGTGGAGGAGCAGGAAGATAAAGGCTGGCAGAATTTGGAGCTTGGGTTCCATGGAGTCCTGGTTCCTCGTGGGGTGTGTTGAGGTCAGTGTTTTCCCTTCTAAGTCCTGTTTCCACCGTGTTTTTGTTCACGGTGAATCCGCCCCGGAAAAGGTGGCAGATTGGTGGGTTGTAATTCTGTGGGTGGTATATTGTCCTCCACCTGTCTGTTGGCAGTTACCGCTGCGGTGTTTGTTTGTACCACTTTGGCGGTCGGAGTGTTAAAGTGGCTGTCTATGTTGGTGGTTTCCGCCATGGTCGTAATTCCATTTATTTTACCGCCGGCCTGTTGGCGGTTTTACCGCCGCTTTAACACCGACCGCCAGGGTTGTAATGACCACCAATGTGTGGTGCTTGTGTTTGCCTGAGCCACTTCTGTGTGTTGATTTGGGTGCATGCAGGTCTGAAGGTGTGCTTGGGATAGGCTGGGGTTGAGGGGAATGGGACTGGGTAGAGGGAGTTGGAGGTGGGAGGCTAGAGACAGGGACAATTGCTGCCATCAGTTAGTTGGCCAGAGCCTGGAATGATCTCTGCTGGGCCGCCACGCCAAAGTGAATGCCCTCCAGGAATGCATTTGTTAGTCGACTGTCCAACCGAGAGGGATCTCAGGAGGTCAATAGCCTCCTCCCTGAGGGCAGCAGGGCTGATTGGGGCAGGGCCTGAGGGGCCTGGGGCGAAGGAGATGCCCACGTTCCTGGGTGAGCGGGGACAGGAAACTCGCTGAGGGGCTGCTGGGAGGGTGGTGCTGGTACGGGGGTGGCAGCTGAACCTGTAGTTAGGGTGGGCACAGAGGTGTCCGCCACAGCCAGGGAGCTTCCATCGGAGGAGTTGTTGCTATCAGAAATGTCCCCTCCTGTCTCCGTTGTGGTGCTCCCCTCGCCCTCTGTCCCACTGGTGCCCTCTCCGTCAGTGGATTCAGCATCCAGGCCCATGTGGGATGCAGCTCCCTCCGTCGCCGGTGCTTCTGCTCCTCTGCCAGATGATGCTAATGCACACAAGGACAGGGCGACAAAACATAAAGGGTGGGGAAGAGACAGAGGATACACTGGGTCAATGCCAGCAACAACACCACCGATGGCGTACACAACTCACAGCCCTGTGCACTAGGCCATGTAATACCAGTTACAATGTTAGTCACCAGGCCATGGGGTACAATGCCTAATGCCATTAGCTGCACACCAGACACCCACAGGACCCTGCCCAGTAGTGGATGCCCACTAGCATTAATGGGGTTGGAGTGCATCTGAGCCTGCCCATCATGGAACCTACCCTGCCATGTATGTCCTGGCATAGGGGCACCCACAGACCCACATCCCCAACCCAGGTTAAAATCTCAAAGTGCGCAACTTCATTATTCTGAATCTCAAATCACCCTCTTGTGGCTGATTTGATGCCTTCAAGCACCCATCCAACTCCGGATAGGCCACCACCAGGATGCGGAACATCAGGGGAGTCAAGGTATGATGGGCACCCCTTCCTCGCTGGGAGGCCATCCCCAGCTGGGCCTCCACCGTCTTCCTTGCCCAACGGCGCAGGTCCTCCCACCGTTTGTAACAGTGGGTGCTCGCCTGTCTAAGGCCCTCAGAGTCCGCACCTCCTTGACGATGGCACACCAAATACTCTTTTTCTGATGGGCACTGACCTGCAGAAAAAGATGCATAAGAATAGGTATTAGTCATACCGTCTGGACTATTACCCTCTTGGCCCACCATATCCCTCCCAACCCCTTACACACAGACATTGCCCAATAAACATGCAGCACTCTGGCCAGGGCCCCACAGCCCCCCCCCACACGAGGCTTACACACACAGCACTCCATACATTCATGCCCCATGAATCGTGCTCACAGTGTACTCACCTGTTTGTCTGGAGGACCATAAAGTAAAGGGTATTGGGGTAAGACCCCCTCCACTAGTCTCTCCAACTACTCTGAAGTGAAGGCATGGTCTCTTTCCCCAGACACTCGAGCCATGGTTGCTTCCTAACACAGGTCACAGCAGCACTTGCAGTGTAGGTCCTCTCCTGTTGAAGGTCAGGTAGCAAGTGAGTGAACAGATAAAAAATGGTGGTCATGTCCGCGGCGGTGCGTACCATCACCGCCAGCGTACATTACCATTGGCTCCTGCAACCGTCAGGCCCCAATGATAACCAATGATGTGTTGCACGGTGGTCGTCGACCGCCTCCCGCAACGGCGCACAAAATCAGTGGAATTACCTCATTTCCACTTGTCCCTCCTCACAGGTCAGGCGGCCGCCATTTCAGTGGGGGAACAGGACATGGCATCTAACTGCATCAGAGCAGACATTGGCACATCAACGGACCTACACGTTCACATACTGTTTCTGTAAAACAAATGCAAGACATATTAACCTGAGGATATGTTTGAATATGACCATCTGCTCACCGTTTTTCACCCTAGAGTTCAACCGGTGAGGATGAATAGGAGATGGAGACATACCCCTGTGTACAGACCGGCACATTATCCTAACCCACAGACTTGATGGGGCCATAATCCATGAGCTGTGTGGCCAATTGGAGCCAGAACTGATCTCAGCTAACCGCCACCCCACTGGTATCCCCCCTCTTGTGCAGGTCCTGTCAGTGCTCCATTTCTTGGCAAGTGGGTCCTTCCAAGCGACAGTGGCATTGGCAGCAGGGATGTCACAGCCTATGTTCTCAAACATGCCGACCAGAGTGTTGTCTGCCCTGCTGAAACAGATGCGCAGCTACATCATTTTCCCCCAGGTGGAGGATTTGGCCACAGTGAAGGCTGACTTCAATGCAATGGGACACATCCCCAACATCATTGGTGCCATTGGTGGTACACATATTGCCTCTGTTCCCCCCTGGAGAAATGAACAGGTGTTCAGAAATCAAAAGAGTTCTCACTCTCTGAATGTGTAGATAGTGTGCCTGGCGGACCAGTACATCTCCCATGTCAATGCAAACTATCCTGGGTCTGTGCATGATGCCTTTATTTTGAGAAATGGCAGCATTCCATATGTGATGTCTCAAGTGCAGAGGCACAGGGTGTGGCTAATAGGTGAGCCCATGGTCCCCACCCAGTGTCTTTTGGTATATGGGTGTGGAGTTGACACTAAGGGTGAGTGTCTGGCTAACAGGTATCCCATGATATTTACAGGTGACTCTGGTTACCCCAACCTCTCATGGCTACTGACCACAGTGAGGAATGCCAGGACAAGGGCAGATGAACCTTACAATGAGGCACATGGGCGAACAAGGAGGATCATTGAGCACACCTTTGGCCTCCTAAAGGCCATGTTCATGTGCCTCCATCTGACAGGTGGATCCCTGTGCTACTCACCCAAGAAGGTGTGGCAGATCACCGTTGCATGTTGCACAACCTGGCCTTGTGATGTCAGGTGCCTTTTCTGCAGGAGGATGAGGCTGGAGATGGTCGTGTGGCAGCGGTGGAGCCTGTGGACAGTGACAAAGAGCAGGCAGAGGAAGAGGATGTAGACATCAGACAAACCATGATTCAACAGTACTTCCAGTGACACACAGGTCAGACACTGTAACTTCACCTTCCATTGCAGTTTTATCATTGTACTTGGCAGCCTGATTTTCCTATTTCTATGGCCATTTACTGCACCCTTTGGCATCTCTATTTTCAGATATCTGTGCCCCACTCTGGCTCCTGGAGTGTTTACTGCTGCCCACTACAGTTCATACCTATGTATCTATAACTGTACATTTGAATTGCTATGTTAACAGCTTGTTAAACGAATACATATTTCAATCAATTGACAGACTCCATACTTGTATTAGTTCCAAGGGTGTATATTTAGGTGCTAATACATGTAGTGGGTATTGCAATGGGCTGAGTTGATGGTGGAGGAATGTCCAGGAAAGAGTCCAGTCTATTGGTATCACAGGTGCATTGTCCAAGGGGGCATAGGGAGTGGGGAAATGGCAGTTCAAGGTGGACAGGGTAACAGAGTGGGACACAAGGGTGACATTCAGGAGAGTCTTATTTCCTGGCGGGGGTCTTGGCAATGTTCTCTGGCTTCTGCCTGGATCGCAGGGACCTTTTGCGTGGTGGTTCTCCATATGTAGGTGGAGGGGTGCTGGTGGCCTGTTGTTCCTGTGGTAGGGCCTCCTGTCCACTAGCGTCAGCGGAGATGGAGGGCTGTTCATCGGTGTGGCTAGTGTCAGGGGCCCGTTGGTGTGCCACTGCCTCCCTCATGGTGTTGGCCATGTCTGCCAGCACCCCTGCAATGGTGACAAGGGTGGTGTGGATGTCCCTCAGGTCCTCCCTGATCCCCAGGTACTGTCCTCCTGCAGCCGCTGGGTCTCCTGCAACTTGGCCAGTGTCTGTCCCATTGTCTCCTAGGAATGGTGGTATGCTCACAGAATGTTGGTGAGTGCCTCGTGGAGAGTCGGTTCCCTGGGCCTGTCCTCCCCCTATCACATAGCAGTCCTCCCAGCTTCCCTGTTGTCCTGTGCCTCTGTCCCCTGAACCGTGTGCCCATTGCCACTGACCCCAAGTACCTGATCGTCCTGTGTTTGTGGGGTTGCCTGGGGTCCCTGTAGTCCTGGACACACTACTGACTGACATGTCCTGGTGACAAAGGTATGGGCCTGCTGGGTGGGTGCTGTGGTGGTGTTTCCTGAGGTGGGAGGCTCTGTGGTGGTATGGGACTGTGGCTGAGTCACCGACTGTCCGGAGGTCCCTGATGGGCCAGGTTGGTCATCCTGATCCAGGGGTGCAGAGCTGCTGTAATCACTGTGGGCCTCTTCGGGGGGGGGGAACTGGTTGTTGCTGGCACGGCACCTCCACTCCGGTGACGTTGTGTGGGGGTCCTGTGGGTATGTGAAAGCAGTGTTATTGTTTCTGCGTGTGACATCTTGTGCATGTGTATGTTCCCCTCTATGGTTGTTATTAAGCTTTGGCTTGTGTGAGTTGTGATTTGGTTGGCTAAGTGATTGTCACTAGTGTGCATGCTGTGGTGATGGGTGTCCATGCAGGTCTGTGAGTGGTGTCCATGCATTGGTGTTGCATGCAGGGCTTGGTATTGGGATGAGTGGGTTGTGATGGTGAGGTGGTGGAGTGATGGGGGTGAGGGTAGGGGTGGGAGTTTGTGATGGCATGCAGGTAGGGGGGAGGTGAAAGTAGTAAAGATTTGACTTACCAGAGTCCAGTCTTCCTGCTACTCCTGCCAGTCCCTCAGGATGCATGATCGCCAAGACTTGGTTCTTCCATGTTGTAAGTTGTGGGCGAGGATGTAGGGGTCCACAACCAGTCCTCTGTACACCTATATGGTGTCTTGCTACCACGGAATGCATCTTCCCTTATAGGTTGTTCCACCTCTCCTGATGTCATCCCTTGTTCTGGGGTGCTGTCCCACGGCGTTGACACTGTCCACGACTCTCCGCCATAGCTCCATCTTCCTAGCAATTGACATCTGCTGCACCTGTGATCTGAATAGCTGTGGCTCTACCCTGATGATTTCCTCCACCATGACCCTTAGCTCCTCCTCTGAGAACCTGGGGTGTCTTTGTGGTGCCATGGGTGTAGTGTGTGTGGTGTGTGTGAGGGTGTGTGGGGTGATGTGTTGGGGTGTGTGCTGTGAGGTGCTTGGATGGTGTATGGGTGATGGTGTTCTGTGCCTCTGATTCAGTGGGTGCCCTGGCGTGTCTCTCTCTCAGTTGTAAATTGTTTGTAGTGGTAAAGGGTTGTAGGTAATGTGTTTGTGTGTGTTTTATAGTGGTGTGGGTGTGTGGGTGTAGTGGGTGGGTGTGTCAGGTGTGTGTAGTTTGAATTGTCCAATGTGGTCTTGTTTTGTTAGGTTGTGTGTATTTTGAGCGTGGAGGTATGTACCGCCAATGGTTTACCACAGTTGAATGTCCGCTGCGGTGATTCGTGGGTCATAATGCTGTGGACGTTTTTCTGTTGTAGTAGCAATGTGGATTTTGGTACCGCCATTTTATCACTGACCTTTGGGCTGGCAGACTTGTGTGTGTGTCCGCATAGTGGCGGATTTCTATGTGTGGGCCATAATACGTGTAGCGGTATACTGCCGCAGTCGCGGTATGTTGGCAGCAGTCAGCATGGCGGTAAGCGACACTTACTGCCTATGTCATAATGAGGGCCAAAATCACATATGATTCAGGAGACAGCAGGTAGTTTATCTGATGCATATACAAGTTTACATAATGTCAACATGGGCTACAGGAAAAATCTTAGGCAAAGAGAATGCTTGCAGCACTGCCCTGTTAGATTTGAAATGCCGAAACCGCCAGCCTGCCTGGTGGCAGTAGTCTGGCGTTGCGGCATTTCCACCGTTGCATCACCACCAGGGTCATAATATGGCAGGTGGACTGCCATTATCGCTGCGGTCCACCCACCATCCGTGAGTCTAGTGGTCCATGGACCATCTGATTCATAATGACGGCCATAACGTTATTTCACATGCATTCACTCTTTCTTCAAAACAATTTTCTTTCATTTTTTCAAGTGGATAAAGAACCAGCTGGTAAATTATTGATACCAGGTACATTCTCCACCTCAAATTCAAAATCTTACAGTGCTATCACTAAGCTTCTGATGTGTCACTAAATAAAATTCGACCCTTTCCTTCTGAAAATCACTTCAGTACTTATGGTCAGTGCATATCTGAAATATAGTGCCCACGCAAAATTCTGAAGCTTATTTAATGACCAAAAGCTGGCAACAGAATAAATCAATTCTGCCCAACGCAAACATCTTGATGCACATGCAATCAGTCTTTCCTTCAAATCTATTAATTGTTTCAACATAGCAACAAGTTCTTTAGAAGTCGCATCTATAACTATAAATGTTTATTCTCTTAGAAGATATGCTTGAAAATGTGGAGCCTTTCTTAATTCAGCTTTTAAATTATCCAACTCTTGTTGACAACTTGAACTCCACAAAAAACTCCCTGTTCTTTATTACTAGACCTCTCAGATGCTCAGATTACTCAGCCACATGTTTTTTAATGAATTTTCCATAATACTCTAATATTTCAATAAAAGATACAACTTATTCCTTTGAAGTTGGATTTGCCAAACTAACAATCATGCCACCAACTCCTTTTTATGTGGCACCCCTTCATCTGAAATCAAATGGCTTAAGCTATTTACTTCCTTCAGTAAAAATGTAAACTTCTCCTGCTTTAAAGTTAGACCTGCCAGAAGTAATCTCTATAAAACTTGTATGACCCTAGAATTATGTTCAGTAGTGTAATTACTATACACCAACAAATCATCCTGATAACATTTCACACCTCTCATTCTTTTAAAATTGCAGTGTATTATTTGCTGGAAGACAGATGCTGTAGACACCATTCCAGATGGCATGCATCTATATTTATATGCCCCCCTTGGTGTAATAAATGAAGTGAGATTTTGAGATGATTCAGTCAACTCCACCAGATGATACACATACGTCAGACCTAGCGCCTCCAAGGGTTGATATGATTTCATCAATATTTGGTAGAGGAATTTTGTCTACAACAACATCCTTGTTTAATGCTCTTAAGTTAATGCAAAGTCTAATATCATCATTGCTCTCCTCAGCTACAACTATCAGTGCTAACCATTGAGTTGCCTTGATTTGATATTATTATATCTTGATCAATCAATTTCTCCAGCTCTTGAACTTTCTCTTAGAGTTCTACTGGAATATGCCTTAATTTAGCTGCTTACGGTACAGCCCCTCTTTTTAAGCTGATGTGATGTTTGTACCCTTTCAAACATCCTAATCCTTTTCTAAATAAATATGCAAACTCCGTTATAAAATCTGCATTAGGTTCCATTTTTTTTCATTAAGTGAATCAAGAAGGATACTTATGCAGACCTTGAAGCTGAATGCTGACTGTTTCTATGGCTGCTGGCTCGCGTGTGCATTCTTTAAATAGAACATGGCTGAAGTCTAATGTACATTTTGCACTATCACTCGGCTCAAAGGTGAGTTGCCTCAAAAATGCAAAAATGATTGCAAATAGTGTATAAGGAACTCCAAACTAGTTTACCAAATTGCAAAATTTGTGGTACAAAAGCAAATATTGACTACAAAGGGTGTAAAAAATATATTAAATCACACCAGCATCTGAAGCCTACTCTTCGGGATCAAAAAACGGAGAACCCACAAGTAGAATACATAACCAAGGAACCAAAATTGAAGTACAGGGGGAAAAGGGAGGAAAAAATACATTTTTTGTTTGAAGTCCTACTAGAAACCACAGGATCTCCTGTCTCCCTATCTGTCGACATGCCTCACCATCCCAACCCATTTAAATTACTCCTGTGACACAATTTTACTACTTCTGCCCAACATTATAAACCTACAAGGTTCTGGGGGGCTTATTTACAAGCCCTGTGGTGGGGGGCATCTCAGTAAATGACCTTGCTGCACTGTGATGTGCCACAGGAAAAGGGTATTAATCCTCCATATCTACAGGATGCATCATATTTCTTTCCACTCCCCCTGCAATGGCACACAATGGACTGCCTAGCACCACTGCAGGCACCATTGCACCATGCTACAAGGATGCCTGTGTCGCAGACAGGATTATTTCTGTGCAGGAAGGGACACATCCTGCACAAAAAGAATCTGTGGACTCTATTTTCCTCCAAGGCGCTGCCTTGCCTTACACTGTTTCTACAATGAAATGAAAAGCCATGCAAACTGGCTTTGCATGGCCTTGTAGATATGGGCCTGCACTATGCACTGCTGATGTGTCAAAAAAAGTGATGCAGCAGAGGTGGAGGGGGCCTGTAAATAAATTCCTGGGTGTTTGTTTAATATACCTGATCATCCAAACATGTAATGCAAACACTAAAATATAGGTAAACTTGTAATGACTCTAAACAGAAGTGTTTTTATAAAAAAAAACTTCTCTATCTGAGGTTATTGACACACTACACAATCACATGATATAACCATGAAACCTAAATACATATTACCACAACCCACACACTGCTACTTTGCAAATATTGCACATAGTATTAAGAGCAGTATGCACACCCACATATCAGACACCGCACTAATAGAAGCAATCTAGCTCTATAAATTAATAATGCATGACGGGTACTCTATGTGTGTCAAAGCCCAGCTCACCTGAGTTCTTGTTCAGTTCTGATGGAGGTTGAAGACAATCCGACCCCACCCTGAAACTGCTTGTTCCAGCACACTAGTTTTTAAAACAGTTCACTAAGAACAGAAGCTCAAGGGAAGGGGGAAGTGGATAAAATAAAAAAGAGAGACAACACCGTTCTTGCGTTTCCACTGTTGAAGTGCTGCACAAATCTGCGGCCCTTTCTGACTTCTGTAGAAACTGGTGCCTAATGAAACATAAACAAAGAACAGATAAGTGCAACCTATTCCTAAATGGGTTCCTGACTATCCCTTTATTTATTAGAAATTCTTTTCTAAAAGTACCTTTTGGATCCTGGTCTCTAGTTTCCAGGTTTGGAATGTGTTACTGCTCTGGAATGTGTTTTCTATTACTGTAAAGCTTCTAAAACATTAAACAAATACCGTTATCAGAATTACCAATATCAAACATTCATCATAATATAACTAAAGCCTAAATTCCCAATAGCAGACTCACTTTTCCCATATTTCCAGAATCTTTTATAAAACAAATACTGTACTTTTACATCAAAATACAGCATGTAATTTGTGCAAGTCCTTGATTTACTGTTTGCCTTGCTGTTAATGGTTTCCACTGTTCGATTCTTAAAAGTTCCATGAGAAAAAACAATGTTTGCTTCACAAAGTTCTGCAAAATATTCTTGTAACAAAGAGTTTGAATCACAATGTTCGTGGAAGGTATTTCGTTTCAAATTGTCTATACACGAATCCAGAAATTGTTGTCAAAGTTCTTTCAGGTAATAAAAGGTTTTGCACTTACTTGTTGCTGGCAAGAGATACTGATCAGTCTAACCTTGTCTTCTTTCTCTTTTGCAGGTTACTCATAGAAGAGAGGCTGAAGCAAGGAGGAACCGGAAACCGGAAGAAGGAAGAGCCAGAAGCTGCGCCCATTGAAGTCAATGAAAGTCTGTAAAGAGCAGGAGTGCCAGCGCCGAGGGATCTGTTCTCAGGTAAGCGGGAGGTAGACGAGCACAAGCACTGGGTGAGGCTCGGGGATGCCTTTTATAGACAGGGCTGGGTGTGGTTTGAAGGGCTGGGTGTGGTCCTCACATGCTGCACATGTTCTTGGAAGGTGTGCAGAGCTGGGTGTGGTTTGAAGAGCTGGGTGTGGTCCTCACATGCTGCACATGTTCTTGAAAGGTGTGCAGAGTTTCAGTTATTATACAAATGAGTTGGATTAACACATGGCCTAGGGAGGAGTATTTTAAAGAAGCCTTGGTAAAAGCAAGGCCCAATGTGTAAACAAAACAGCACATTAAACAACATACACAGAAGCCTGGGGGGGGGAAGGTGAGATAACAAGAAAGGCTTTCAATAGTAAATTTAAAAGGGAGCTATTACAGAACCCACTAGTGCAGTGAGAGGGGACATGCTCTTTGCTGTGTACAAACCCTAACAGTTGCCCCCCTCAAAGGCCCTCCTACAGGACGGGGTTTTCCTGGATTTTTTAAATAAAACCGTCTAATCAGCTGTGGGGCATGTACATATGATGCTGGTTCCCATGAATTCTCAGATTCATCATATCCTTTCCATTCTACTAAATAAAACAGACGTCCACTAATTCTTTTTGAGTCTTTTATGCTTTTCACTTCATATTCCAGATTTCCCTTAATTGGTATGGGTGGAGGTGGTGGTTCAGGTCGGGTTTTTGAGTTGTACGGCTTAAGCAAGGACACATGGAATGTAGTATGTACTGGATATTCTTTTGGTAAATCTAATTTTACTGTTACCGGGTTTACTATGGCAGTTATACTAAAGGGTCCAATGAAACGTGGTTGCAGCTTTCGGGATCCCTCTATGTTTAGGTTCTTTGTGGAGAGCCATACCTTGTCACCAATTTTATACATTGGGGCCTCAGACCTGTGTTTGTCTGCTTGTCTTTTCATGCTTTCCTTGTACTTTAATAAATGTTTCCTGGCTTTGTCTTGTATGTCACCTAATCTCGTTAGTCTATCCGTTACTGTAGGCACCAGGGAATCTTCTAACAAAATGGGTATAGCTCTTGGATGATACCCCTGCAAGAAATAGAATGGTGAGCAAAGTAGAGCTGAATGCTCAGTATTATTATAAACAAACTCTGCTACAGGGAGAGCTTCCAACCATTCACTAGAATAATCAGCCAATAAACAACGTAGCGTTTGAAGTAAGGTTTGGTTCAGTCGTTCAGTCTGTCCATCTGCCTCTGGGTGGAAAGCAGTGGATAAGGCCACATCTATTTTCAGTTTTTTACATAATTTTTTCCAAAATCTGGAGTTGAACTGGCTCCCTCGGTCTGACACCACTTTGCTTGGCAAACCATGTAAACGCACAATTTCCCTTATAAAAATATCGGCAAATTCTGCCGCCGTGGGTAATTTCCGTAATGGTACAAAATGTGCCATTTTAGATAAAAAATCCACTATAACCAACACTGTTGTGAAGGATTTTACAGGTGGTAAACCTACAATAAAGTCTACGCTCACAGTGTGCCAAGGTTGTTTGGGTGTTGGCATTGGTATTAACAAGCCGTCAGGAGCCTTATGAGAAGATTTATGTCTTGCACAAATTGGACAGGTAGTGACAAATTGCTTAATGTCCTTTCTTATAGTGTCCCACCAAAAGTGTTTTTGCACATTTTCCAGGGTTTTTACCCAACCAGGATGACCTGCCAACGGTGAGGCGTGATGCCAAATTATCACCTGTGTTTGTAATTCAGAGGTGGGCACTAACAGCATGTTGTCGTGATATAATAAACCTCGTTGTATTGTGTTATGGGAAGCCTTTAACCAATCCTGAGGTGCTATTTGCATGTGTGCATTATATAGATCTGTGATGAAATCCTTCTGTTGTACTGGTGCCAACAACTTTTGGGGAGGAATAATGGGTTCTCCTATTTTATCTTGTTTCATGTATGAGGTATGTCCGTATCTAGATAACACATCAGATTGAATTTGTTGTGCACCTGGTCTATAGGTTATAACAAAGTCAAATGTGCTAAAAAAAATTAACCAGCGCATCTGACGTGGTGTTAGTGCTTTAAGTGATCCAAAAAACTGTAGGTTCTTATGGTCAGAAAAGATTGTAACTGGGTACGTGGCTCCCATTAAATGGTGCCTCCATTCTGAAAAGGCTACTTTGATAGCTAGTAGTTCCCTTTCAGCCACAGTGTAATTTTGTTCAGCTGGCAATAACTTTTTAGAATAGAAGGCTATAGGATGTAACTGGCCATCTACTGCATCTCGTTGAGAGAGAACTCCTCCTAAAGCTACTTGTGAAGCATCCGCTTCAACAAAAACGGGCAAGTCAGGATCAGGATGTTTCAGAATTGGGGCTGAAGTGAACTTTTGTTTTAGGAGTTGAAAGGCGTGTGCCGCCTCATCAGTCCAAAGAAATCGTTGCCCTTTCCGCAACAAGGTAGTTATTGGGGCCGCAATGTCTGCAAAATGTGCAATAAACCTCCTATAAAAATAGGCGAAACCCAGAAATTTCTGAATATCTTTTACAGAGGATGGTTCTGGCCAATCAGCAATAGCACTCATTTTCTTTACATCCATAGTTATTCCTTGAGGTGACAGGCAGTATCCTAAAAAGTCCACCTTGTTGACATTAAAAGTACACTTTTCTAGCTTAGCAAAAAGATGATTTTCTTTTAACTTTGATAATACTGCACGAACATGTTGGGTATGTTCTTCTGAGTTCTTAGAATAAATGAGGATGTCGTCTATGTATACTATGACACAAACGTCCAGGAATTCGTGTAGGACCTCATTTATAAAGAACTGAAAGGCCGCAGGGGCATTACATAACCCAAAGGGCATTACTGTGTACTCAAATAAACCAAATTTTGTCTTGAAAGCTGTCTTCCACTCATCCCCCTCTTTTACTCGGCCCAGGTGGTAAGCTCCCCGCAGATCTAGTTTAGTGTATACAGTAGAATGTCTTAATTGATCCAACAACACAGGTATTAGAGGAAGAGGATATTTATTCTTTATTGTAGCCTTATTTAGTCCTCTATAATCGATACACGCGCGCAGGGATTTATCCGGCTTCGGGATAAAAAAGAGTGGAGATGACACCGGAGATGTGGAATGACGGATGAACCCAGACTGTAGTAGGTCATCTAGGTAGGTTCTTAAGTATTTGGTTTCTTCGTCAGTCAAAGCATATACTCTGTTATTAGGTAAAGGGGCCCCTGGGATAAGATCTATACGGCAGTCATAAGACCGATGTGGGGGCAGCACACTAGCCTTTACTGGATCAAAGACGTCTTTAAAGTCAGAATATTCAGGAGGGAGACTTGGTTCATCTTGTGTAACACTAGCACAGTGTAATACTGTGCTCTGTTCTGTACCTGCTTCTTGATAGCAATTGGTTCTACAGAAAGAGGAATCCAAAGTAACAGTTCTATTCACCCAATAAATTTTTGGGTTATGAGTTGTTAACCAGGCTACCCCGAGAATCAAACCAAAATTAGGAGTATCTATCAGATCAAAGCTAATCACCTCTGTGTGCCCGTTCTGACAGACCATAACAAGTGGACTTGTTTGTTTTGTGATTAATCCAGAGGTCAATTCTGACCCATCACACTACACATACTGCATCTGGACAAGGCTTTAGGCACATAGGAAGTCCTAAGATTTCAGCTAACTTATTATCCATAAAATTTCCTGTCGCGCCTGAGTCCAGTAGGACAGGGAGAGAATGCCTCACTTGGGTAGTAACAATTAAAACAACCTGAATTATGAAATGTCTAGGTATGTGCGGTACCCTGAAGGCTGCAGCATTAGAGGTTTGATTAAGATGTTTTCTCGAACAAGTAACCTCTCCCCTTGTCGAGCTTAATCGTTTCCCTATTCAGTTGAGGAGGTGGAGGAAACAGCACCCTTTCGTGGAGTTTTAGGCTTTACTGGACATTCTCTGGCAAAGTGACCTGCCCTGCCACAATATAAACATAATTGAAATTTTCTCCTTCTTTCTTTTTCCTCTGATGTGAGTGGACCTCTGAGTGTCCCTATTTGCATAGGCTCTGGTTCAGGGAGTTTATTATCTGTGTCTTTCTTCTTGTGTCTAATAAAAGTTAACCGTGATTCCAGTTTGTATTTATCTCCCTTTCTTTCCCCTAGTCTATGTTCTAATTTCACAACTAAATCTACAAAGTCCGAATAGTCTTTTGGCAAATCAACGATATGAGCCAGCGCGTCTTTTAACTCGTCTCTCAAACCTTTATAAAAAAGGGAGACACGCTTTTCTTCTGGCCACTGTGTCTCGGTGAGTAAACGATTAAAACTAGTGAGATAGGTCAATAAATCCTTGTTACCTTGTTTAAGATTTAAAAGCTCATTATCACTTGCCTGCATGAAAGTGTGTTTTGCAAAAAGGCTGGTCATGGTACGTTTAAATTGATTCCAATCATGGAGGATGGGATCATCTCTATCCACGAAAGGAATTGACCAATTGGCTGCTGTGCCACCCAAATAAGAAAAGACGAATGCTACTTTCGTATCATCAGTAGGGAACTGTTGTGGCTTACAAATGAAGTGTAATTGACATTGATTGATAAAAACATGGAATTTGTTACTATCTCCATGAAAACGTTCAGGTGCTGCTAAGGGCACAACATTAGGAACATTAACAGTAACCTCAACTGGGGAAGGCAAAGTTGTATGTTTTGATGGCGCCCCTGTCTCTGAGGAGGTTTTAAACAAAGGCGTAGAAGCTGTGTTCCACTGAGATCCCCTACATTTATACCTGCTTAAATCCTGTTTTAAAGAGGTATTCTCCATCTTTAATCTCTCTATATCCTCTTGCATATGTTGCAAGATGCCAGACACTGATTCATTATGAGCCAAGTCCTCATTTAGGGCCTGCGCCATATCCGTGACGTCAATGCCCTCTATTTCTTCCCCGGTATTCATCGTCCACCAGAACTGAAAATTTTTAAGGCTTGTGCTTCTGTCAAAGCCCAGCTCACCTGAGTTCTTGTTCAGTTCTGATGGAGGTTGAAGACAATCCGACCCCACCCTGAAACTGCTTGTTCCAGCACACTAGTTTTTAAAACAGTGCACTAAGAACAGAAGCTCAAGGGAAGGGGGGAAGTGGATAAAATAAAAAAGAGAGACAACACCGTTCTTGCGTTTCCACTGTTGAAGTGCTGCACAAATCTGCGGCCCTTTCTGACTTCTGTAGAAACTGGTGCCTAATGAAACATAAACAAAGAACAGATAAGTGCAACCTATTCCTAAATGGATTCCTGACTATCCCTTTATTTATTAGAAATTATTTTCTAAAAGTACCTCTTGGATCCTGGTCTCTAGTTTCCAGGTTTGGAATGTGTTACTGCTCTGGAATGTGTTTTCTATTACTGTAAAGCTTCTAAAACATTAAACAAATACCGTTATCAGAATTACCAATATCAAACATTCATCATAATATAACTAAAGCCTAAATTCCCAATAGCAGACTCACTTTTCCCATATTTCCAGAATCTTTTATAAAACAAATACTGTACTTTTACATCAAAATACAGCATGTAATTTGTGCAAGTCCTTGATTTACTGTTTGCCTTGCTGTTAATGGTTTCCACTGTTCGATTCTTAAAAGTTCCATGAGAAAAAACAATGTTTGCTTCACAAAGTTCTGCAAAATATTCTTGTAACAAAGAGTTTGAATCACAATGTTCGTGGAAGGTATTTCGTTTCAAATTGTCTATACACGAATCCAGAAATTGTTGTCAAAGTTCTTTCAGGTAATAAAAGGTTTTGCACTTACTTGTTGCTGGCAAGAGATACTGATCAGTCTAACCTTGTCTTCTTTCTCTTTTGCAGGTTACTCATAGAAGAGAGGCTGAAGCAAGGAGGAACCGGAAACCGGAAGAAGGAAGAGCCAGAAGCTGCGCCCATTGAAGTCAATGAAAGTCTGTAAAGAGCAGGAGTGCCAGCGCCGAGGGATCTGTTCTCAGGTAAGCGGGAGGTAGACGAGCACAAGCACTGGGTGAGGCTCGGGGGATGCCTTTTATAGACAGGGCTGGGTGTGGTTTGAAGGGCTGGGTGTGGTCCTCACATGCTGCACATGTTCTTGGAAGGTGTGCAGAGCTGGGTGTGGTTTGAAGAGCTGGGTGTGGTCCTCACATGCTGCACATGTTCTTGAAAGGTGTGCAGAGTTTCAGTTATTATACAAATGAGTTGGATTAACACATGGCCTAGGGAGGAGTATTTTAAAGAAGCCTTGGTAAAAGCAAGGCCCAATGTGTAAACAAAACAGCACATTAAACAACATACACTGAAGCCTAGGGGGGGGGGAAGGTGAGATAACAAGAAAGGCTTTCAATAGTAAGTTTAAAAGGGAGCTATTATAGAACCCACTAGCGCAGTGAGAGGGGACATGCTCTTTGCTGTGTACAAACCCTAACAATGTGAACCCAGAACACCTGAAGGCATACCTACATTTTGTCACCAAAGCAACAATGTACAATATAGTCAAACAAATCCCCACTCATCATGTCACACACACTATCCTCTCAACCTACCACACTTTGTCCCATTAACACACATGGGAAGGTTAATGAATACACTACCCACAATGCAACACATAGGAAAAAACAGTTCCTGACAAATGAGTTGAATGGTTAACACAAGCATTATATTGAAATATGCATATATAAGGTAAATATTATAACATTTTCAACCAATGGTTCAGAAAAAGACAGGCACAACAATGTGTATATTAATTTTATATAATAAAAAACTGGCAACCAAAATCCTTCTCTTATGGGTAAAATGTTTAATCAAAAACTGAAAATGTCAAAACATGTTTAAAAAAATGATGTCTGTTGGGGAATAGTGTCCTATTATAGTTCATAAGCTTTACAAGGCTCCAAACATTGTGCTTGCCTTTTCACATTCTAGTTAGTTTCTTCTAAGGAAGCTATCCATCCTCACAAAACGGATGATCATTTGGGCATCTATTTTTTGGTATGGGCTGGGGTTTTGAGGATTGTAGCTTGAGGGACAGGACCTGAGTGTTCTGGTGAGGAAGGTCTTTTAGCACGGGATGTCTTGAGAAATGTGAGGTCTTTGGGCATGATGAGGTCATGGGACAGGTGACTTAATGGCGGGAGATGCAGTAATTGCCTCTGTTTGTGAAAAAAGGCAAGTGATAGAATTTAGGCAGGAGTGTTATTTGGAATAGGTGTAAGAATAAGGACAGGAGGAAGAGCTTAGTAATAGGAGCAGGTGCCCCAGAAGCAGTAGAGCCCCAGAAGCCACTATCAAACGCAGAGCCTCCCTGTGGGGCATGTCCTCCAGGATGTCAATCGTTTGTGATAGTTGCTGATTGACATCATGGAGGGCTTTCGTCTTAAGAACATACAGTACGTCATCTCACACTAGTCATGGTGTGCCTTTGCTAAGGGAGTATAATCCTATCAAACCACTAACAAAGGGCCTGGTTTCAAATGTATTGTACGGGATACCCCATGACTAATGTGACAGGTATCTCATTTGCCATATTACAAGTACATAATTGCCTCTGTCATTTGTAATACAGCACATGGTATAACCATCATGTTTGCGGTGGCGTATCCCATTCACAAAAATATAAATCAAATCCTTTTTTTAAATCATGCATTTTAGCTAGCCTAAGGATAAGCATATTAGTACACATTTTAATTTGAAAACATGTTAACATGCAAAGCTGCACTCAGAAAATGAGTATTGCTAGTATTGACACAGAAACCTTTGTTTAGAGACCTAGGGCCTGATTATCAGTTTTGTGTATGTATTCATCTGAGACAAATGTGAAATATTTTACATTTGTTGGCTTAGAAGTCTTTCATATCCTATGTAATACCAAGGACAGTATAGCTGCATGTTTATAACACAGTATTTCATCCATCACATTATAAACACGAGTCATAAGCAACATCAATGATTTAAAAGTCACAAACCCATCCCCTGGTTGCTGCTCTAACACCTTCAGCTCTATATCTAAGTTAGGGTTGCATACTGACAACATGTGACACATCATGGGATCAGCAACTGCAGCACTTGTTATTTTCTGCTAGAAAGACCTTACTAGCTATTTTAGGATGAAGAGGTGTGTCCAACGCCATAGGTTCTCCAATAATTTACTGCAGTGGATACTGTAATGCCTATAGACCCCCTGATGGTGTTTTCTCCATGCAATGACCAACCAGATATTTTTGTTATAGGAGCTCAACTACACAGAGGAAGATAAGACAAAAAACAAAATGCTACTGATAAACATGTAGTGGCAAACATCACAAATTACAAAAAATAATATTGAGATATTATTGAATATTACTCAGCATACATTGGTCTGATTTCAGATAATTGGCCAATGACTATTAACTTTTTATGAATGACACTACGCAATTCTGTTTGATGGCATTTACTATCATACTCTCTAGTTTTATTACATATAAACAATAGTAATATTTTTGCTTCCTAATAAATATATATTTGAGTCTAGTACTACTTTATATGTTTTGGAAAGTCATAAATGTGGTGGATATCCTGAATGCTGTATTACAAGTGCCATAGGATATCAAGCACTTTTAATATGGTGAACAGGATATCCTGTCTGCTAAATTCTAAATCACCCCCTATGTTTTGAACACATTTTTGCATGCTAAAGTGTCCCTCCTTAATCATGGATATTTATGGGATAATGTTTGGCCTGAATTATAATTTGGCTGATGGAATACTTCATCACAAATATGACAGCTATCCCACCTGCTGTATTTAAAGTACCCAGGAATATGGCAGGATACAACAGACTTGTATTATGGCAGGAGGGATATCCATTTGCATCGGAGTACCCCTTCCTCCAAATTCTAAATCATGCCCTTTGTTTTGTTTTTGTGTTTCTCAGGGAGGTGTTACTTCATGACAAACTTGATTGATTACCCTGGCCATTAAAATTATGGTATGCTTAATCTCCTTGGAGTCAGATGGACTGATCTTTCCAACAGCAGCATCCCCACTGGCATGGCGGTGGGAAAGGTTCTTCCCATGGCGAGGGCCACCCTTGTATAAGATAGTGACATCCCTTAACCCCTTCGCAGCCATGGACGAAACGGTTGCGTCCTTGGCTGAGGAGCTGAGGCGCCAAGGACGTAAACGTTACGTCCTGGTACCGGCTCAGCGCTCCCCCCATGAGCCTCGACTCAGCGCCCCCACTGCAGTAATGGAAGGGGAATCACTTCACCTTCCACCCCTGTTCCCCCGTACCCCCCACCCCCGTAGCATCTGATTACTTCAGCGTGCATTCGCGTGCTGACCTCATCAGAGGCCTGCCCCTCCGCGCTGGAAGCTCAGTTTCGGATCGGAAGAGAAATGCTTTTGCATTTTTCCTCCGATCACTGGAGGGGCAGAGAAAGGCATGACAGAAGAGGAAAGGCCTTTCCTCTCCTTTCATGTCTCTCTCAGCATTCCTGCTGCCCGATTGGGATGGGATTGGGCAGCAGAAATGCCCACTAGACACCAGGGAATTTATTTTTTTGCAATTCACATGAGGGGAGCTTCCCCTTGGGCAAGGACCACTCCCCAGGGGGGCAAATTATTTGTAGGCCTTTTCTGCCCCCGGGAGGGACAGAAACCCCCTAGACACCAGGGATATATATATTTTTCTTTATTTTTATTTTTTATATGTGGGGAGCGACCCCTTAGGCAAGGGTCGCCTCCGGGGGGAGGGGCAAAATTAATTTTAGGCCATTTCTGCCCCCTGAAATGAAACAACTAGACACCAGAGAATTTTTTTTTTTTTTTTTTTGCAATTGACATAAGGGGAGGGGCCCATTAGGCAAGGGCCGTTCCCCAGGGGGGAAATAATTTTTAGGCCTGGAGGCAGATCGGCCTATTATGATTAGGTCAAACTGTACCCGGGTTGACAGAAACCCCCTAGGCATCAGGGATACATTTTTTTCGTTTTTTTTATTTTTATTTTTTATGCAGGGAGCAAGGCAAGGGTCGCTCCCCTGGGGGCAAATTGCATTTAGGCCATTTCTGCCCCCCTTGGGGGCAAGTCGGACTAGTTTTGTTAGGCCAATCTGGCCCCAACGGGGGAAGAAACCACTAAACACTAGAGATTTTTATTTTTTGTGTCAATTTCACACAAATGGAGGGACTCCTTAGGCAAGGGTCGTTCGCCTGGGGGGGGCAAATTTATTTTAGGCCATTCCTTCCCCCCTTGGGGGCAGATCGGCCTATTTTTTTTAGGCCGATCTGCCCACAAGGGGAGGAGAAACCACTAGGCACGTGGGATTTTTTTTGCGCCAATTTCACACAAGGAGAGCGGCCCCTTAGGCAAGGGTCACTCCCCTGGGGGGGTGCAAATTTATTTTAGCCTATTTCTGCTCCCCTTGGGGGCAGATCATCGTATTTCTATTAGGCCGATCTGCCCCCCGAGGGGGGAGGGGACAGAAACCACTTAGGCACCAGGGATTGGTGTGTGTGTTTTGTTTGGAGGGGCAGCCCATTGGGCAAGGGTCGCTCCCCATGGGGGCACATTACTGTTGGCCATATCTGCCCCCCTTGGGTGCAAATCGGCCTATTTTTGGAAGCCCATCTGCCCCCAAGGGGGCGAAAAGCCCACCAGAGACCAGGGAAGATTTATTTTTCAAAATAAGAGGGTGGTGGTATGGCCATATCCCCACCCCAAATAAATGGGGCCAAAGTTGTTCTCCCCACCAGTGGGCAGATGGGGCAATTACCCACGATCCACACCCCAGGGGGGCAGAAAGTCTATTAGATGCCAGGGAATAATATAGTGGGGTGGTGGCTACCAACCAGTATGGGCCTGGTTATGCCCCCAGCTGAATGGGGTAACAGTCTTTCAGCTCTCCCCCGCACATTAAAACATCCTATCCCATGGCAAGCAAGACTTTGGACTTTGGGACTCTGCCATGTAGAAAAATCCACAAGACCTAGACACATCTGAAAATTAAACAGCTAGGTGAGTCCAGGGTGGTGTGCTTCACATGCACCCCGCACCACTTTCTTACCCACAATGCCCTGCAAACCTCCAACTTTGCTGGAAATCACACATTTTTCCCACATTTTTGTGATGGACCCTTCTGGAATCTGCAGGAATTCACAAAATTCCTACCACTGAGCATTGTTTCATCTATACCAATAAAAATTTGATTATTGAGCGCAGTAGTCCAGTGTCTAGGAGATGTTCTGTATTGTATTGTATGTTGATCTGCTGCACTCCGCCTATGCAGGTACATTGGCTACTGCGCACCTCATACCCCACCCTTGCACACGTTTATTAGATAAGGATACATTTTGTCCATCAGCCGTCTTAGCCATGATGAACTTGTTGCTACACAATTGTTGGGTATATAAACGGGCCGTTTTTCCTTTGGGACTGAGCGCCGTTAACATGGTCAAACTTCCAGGGGTCTCACCCGAGGCTGCACAGTGGCACACCTTGGTGGCCTTCTGTTTTGATAGAAATAGAGAGCAATACTGTTTACCTTTTTACCCACTCCAAGATGGCTGAACTTTCGACCGCGTCCACTTCCTGATTTATAGACACGACCACTAGGTGCAGTAATGTGATTTAAGCGTGTGCGCCTTCTCGCACGTCATTTACAAACATTGGAGTTGCCGGAGAACATTTCCCCGGAGTTGATTTACTTCAAGTCATTCCGACTGCCGGTTTACTTTCGCAACCGTAATTTTTACGGCACCCGCGACCCCTGTCAGCACACCAGAAAAAGTAAGAACAAAGGGGATTTGTTTGAATGGGGATAGGCTGAGGTTGAATTATCTGTCTCCCTCAGTGCGAGAGTGACCTTGTTTCCACTCTTGTCCGCTTCTAGGAGGACGCCTTTTGAATTTTGCCTTTGGGTGTCCAGGGAACCTTAACAAGGTAATAGGCCTCTGGTCCTCTTTCTGATGGCTACTGTATTGTTGCGACATGATTGGCTTCCACTACTGCGCTAGTTGCTCACGTACTAATGTTCCACGAGGTGGTTGAGTAATTTCTGGCTCTTGAATGATAGCACAATTGGGCATTGCTAGTTCAATGTAATTTGATGGGCTTTTTTAATATGTGATGACTATAATGGGCACCCAAGGCGGGAATCAGAATCACTGGACACTTGTTTCGTCCTTTAAATGGCCTAAGAAGGTGTTGCCTTGAGCAGAGAGTGCTTTTGTGGGTTAAACTTGTTGGGTTCTCTTTATATTTTTTTGATTGTACAGCACACACGTAGCGAAGATGACAATTTTTGTACATTATCTTTGGTTTTAATGGCTTAATGTTTTCTTTTGATTTGTCAATAGGCAGCGTTGTCCCTTGTCGTTCTGATGAGGACCATATTGAGGGGCCGAAACGCGTCAACACTCTTTGGATCTTTGCGAGGTTGGGTATAAAGCATATTTGACCCTCCAGAGCCATACCATTGATTGCAAAGAGCCCTGAGAAGTAATTGACATGGTCTTTGCAAGTGCCTGTTCATAATTCCCCAACCATCGCAGTCAAGTGGATTATGACTATAAGTGTTCATTGTAACCACTTCAACCTCTTTCAGAGGAGAATAACACGGGGCAATTCGTGTACAATGAATTTCCTATTTTTATGTTTTGTGATTTTCCGATGTTTTGTAATGTTTGTACTTTGTTCTTGAACGATGTAGATATTTCCTTCTCTTGCCCCTTCGTATAGCTTCAAAACGCTTGAATAAATGTTGTAAAGAAATTATACTTCCAAAGGAGTATTGATAACTTCTTTTGACATTAATAGGAATAAGAATCAGTCCCGACCTATTGACCATTTTCTTTGATGTTCTGTTAAAAAAGATAAAGTCAAACATTAGGTACTTCATTGTGTGATATAGCTACTGAAGAAAATCAGACAATACAACTAATGTAGCTGAAACAGGCCATATCACCATACAGATCACAGATTCGCCCTGAGGAAGTACATGCCAATGCAGCCTACACATGTCCTATCTAACAGCACAGCAATGCTCTAAAAGATGTGTAACAACTTAAATGACCTATGCATCTTTGTTCATCCATTTGTCACGTAAAAAATGCTGCAAGTTCTCCACATGTGACAGGCAAACTAATGACTATCTTCTGGATGACAATCAAGGGCCACAAGATCTCTGTACTAAACTTGCATCATCACACCTAGGTACACACTTCATAACCCTAAGCCTGTGCCTCGGGGAGGATGGAGAAGCAACAAATACTTTCAAACATCTAGGACACCCAGGAAGCTTTGGACAGCTGTACATAGGTTTGGGCAGTCCACCACAGGTAAGGAGGATGTCCAACTAGGATACACCCAAACCTTGGACAATCCCATTCACAATTATGTTTGTAAATGCAGACAATTGTCAACATCATTTAATAGCACTAATACCTGTCTTATAACAAGCAGATAGATGCAAGCACACATCTGACCATGAGCTGCATGCACACCTATGACATTGTACTTAAGTGCCACATACACGTAGCACAACATGTGGAGCTACATGCTGCTAGGAAGTCAAACATACAGTCGAACATGTTTATTAGTAAACAGGGAGGCTCAAATCTGTGAGTAAGACTTTGGCATCCCTATTCTGTGAGATTCGGGGTCTGACTTGCTGACTAAGTCATGAATATGGCCCTCTGCTAAATTTTCTTTATAAAAAAATTAACAGCAAATGTCACCCTATTCACATGGCCATGCCTACAGGGCTGCACTACAATCCCAAAATATGACTATACGTTAATGATTGTCCAACTCAAAGATGGCAAAAAAGTGATACTCCACTCAAGTAACATATCCAATCATTTACCAGCACATCATATCTTGCTATGTGTCCAACACACAGGAGTCAATCACACAACAGCTGCAAACACAACACAGATCTGAAATATCAACACTTACTGGATATGTATGGGTCCGCAAATCGAGCCACCTCTCCAATTATGTAGGGGGCAGGTCCACCTGTGAAGCATGGAAGGGAGAAATGTGCTAAATGTCTGTGCACTGTACAACACTTCCAAATAAAATTACTCTGTGTAACATTAAATCTGAAAGTCCAGCTTCTCAGGCATGATCATACTGCAACAGATATACCACTGCAAACATGTACAGACCCTGTCACTCCAGTGAGTGATTCACACATATCTTCACACATGCAGTGGCCCTAAATATCATGTGGTGACAAACATGCTCAATCAATTGTTTGCATACTCATTTATGGAGTGTACTCCTCTCATCATTTGTAGAAATGAGAGACATGCAAAGCCAGTTTCCTGGAGCACTGCAATACCAGTCACTCAGGTATTGTGGCTTGGGCATCAAGGGACAATCATTTACTGTGTGACACACCTGTGGGTTGATTTAAGGTCATGATTTATCATGCTTTCTATGGTCCCTTACATGTAGGGCCTGTGTTGTGTCCAGGTTAAATATGCTACATTAACAGTGTACCCTGAGCCTCATATGCCCCCTATGACACATAATGGCAGGGATCCTGTGCATTAATTGGTGACAGTTTGAGGCTAGCCATGGATTGACCAGTTTTATTATTTGGATACAACAAGGAGAAATATGTTGACAGTGTATATTGTAGTCATCCATGACAGACTGCATGGGCACAGGAGTAGTCATTGCACCTGAAATGTGTCACTCCTTGCCCTGTGTACCCATTATGGGTTTTGGAAATCACAGTGAGCCACATTCATCATCTTACATTTGCCAAGTTTGTTGATCAGCGGATATACAGCAAACTGACACTGTCATATTATTAACACATGGTTTAGCAAATGTACCACTGTGTCAATCATGATGATGTAGGTTTCAATTTGTATGTACCTTCGGAATGGCAGCAGTCACAGGAATGCTGGTCTTCTGATCTTAGCATACACCCATGTCTGTGATAGCCTCCATACTGGGAAGTTTGTTATTAAACAGATGCTGCACTAGATCAGCAGGGGTGTGCCAAACTAAACTAGCAAAATATTTGTGAACTTTATATGTATGATGGAATTGGTCAGGGGTCCCTTGCACAACATCATGCACGTAATACATTGTGATCATGTATTCCCCAACGTCCTGTATCCCATGATGATGCCATAACTTCTGAGAAGTTCATGGCTATAGGGTAACACAGATGGCAAATGCATTAGCTCTGTTCCAGCTATTGTGCCCAAGACCAATGTAAAACACACAGGTACAATGAACAGAAGGCCATGGATAGTTGTTACCCCTCACTTTGTATCATTTGCTTCATTTTATGTGCTACAGTTATGGAAAGTAGCACCAAACATTTAGATATGAACCTGTGTGGATTACTTTTGGCATCCATCCCTAATTTAATTGCAGCATTCTATCAGTCAAGTCAAACTATCAGCCTAAGATGTTACCTGAGGTTAGAAAAAACGTGGTACGTATGTGTCAGAATCCAGTTCAGACATGTTTCAGAAATAATTGGGGGACACATTAATTCTTGAAAATATCTGGATTAAAAACATGTCTTTCCTGGTACACTCACAGACCATGCCTAAAACATATGTTAGAGCCACATTTGCATCATCTATTGATGTGAAGGTAGCACTAATTTACAGGTTCCAGTTGTGTTTTGTAACTCAGTACAGCTGTTGCATCAACAAATGATGGTAATGTGTAGCAATTATTGTATAGCTCACGACCACTGTATGTTTAACTTGCATTCCACATGTCCAAAAACATTGCCTGCAGCATTTGAACAAATCTGCTGCTGTCACTACAGAGCATTTAAATGTGCACATTACTCTGAATTGTACTCACCAACAGGGCCACCAATCATAATCCCCAGGTGGTCCAGCAGGTCTTGCTCCCTGGCAACAAGGTCAGCCCAACGGTGCTTTAGCTCGTGGTCGTTGCGTGGTGTGTTGTATATGCATTGCAGATGGTACAGGACCTTTGACCACCGGATCCTCCTTTCCTCTGTGTGATACCCCTGTATCACCCGGCCACCTGCTTCTATCATCAATGGGAGGAAGTGGCACACCAGCCAAATTAAACCCCCCAGCTCCTCCTCTCCCATTCTACCGAGACGTGGCCTACCCAACATGCTTGAAATAATAAAGGAATTAAGGGGTACAGAGGATAATGAAGGGAAAGGAGGAGAGGGAAATGAAAAGTAAATAACACTAAAACAGCCCAACTATCCCCAAACTAACATTACCCACAACACTACAAAGACAAAATTAGACACCAGAAATGACAAAAATACACTTACACAGGATACCACAGACACTTAGAAAACACCAAAAGACAATACAAAGAGCACACAGGAGACAAATTCACAATATTCACAGAGAGACAAGTCCAAACACAGCCACACAGTCAAGAAAAATCACAGACTGCAAAGTAAAAGTACACCCAATGTACCAATTCTGTAAACAGGATATCCTATTACATCACTTCCTGCCTCAAATGCGGTGCGTTTTTATTATGATGCGTCAAAATATTATAACGCTTACAGACTGTGCGTCATATTTTTTGACGCACATGCTTAGAAATTAACCTGCATCCATATTTTCAAATATTTCTCATAGTTAACCAATTTCATGGGGTACAGTGTGGGAATTACCGCTCAGGGCCAATGGATGTATCATGGCAGTGAGCGTCATTTTTCTACGCATATGCTGCGTGTTTTGACGCATGTGCATCTTTTTTTATGCGTATGTGTCAAAAGTTAAGTCTTTTACTGTCTTTGGGTCATTTCTCAAATTTTATAGTACATGACAGCTGTAACTATACAGAGATAGGCTGTTTGCACCTACATTGTGCATTCCAGTGTAGGGGCACATGTGACAGATCACACTACTGTGGACCCTGATCCTCTAGTTGTTGTACCAGATTTGCACTCTTCACTGACGGAATGGATCCCCAAACTTTTGGAATACAAATTGGTATTCCCCAGTTTGAGCAGGTTGTGCGTCAATAGAGGATAGCAAGCCTACGCAACTCAATACAGTAACTCATTGCCTGTGTGTCAATGTGTGTGAATTGGCTCTTACAATTTTAGTTGTCCCACAGTGTGAACATCACAAGACGTGTTTCATAAATGTGCTTGTATGCATGTGTTGTCAATGGGGACAACCATCAGTTGCTATTCAGTGTGGAAATGAGTAAGGAAATGTGTTTGTCATACACGTAACAACAAATGCTGTGTGAACTTCCCAGAATTTTGGAACATAAGCATCTCCCATGACAAACCATGCACAGGATAGATAGAGGACGGTTGATAATGACAATGTTCCAATACTAAGCCATCACATGCCCTGGAATGTTGGATACCACTTCCTGGTCACTTGTTTCGATACTACCCATGAGTCAGGCATTTGAAAATGCTATGTGGGTAAGATGTTTGTAACACCGAGTCCCAAAACCAATCCACAAATGTAATGTTAATCCACAGTTTGAGTCATATAAATGACCTATGTTTCTCCTGTGGCAGTGGAGGACCAGCAGACCAAGCAGCACGTGTTCACATATTTCCAGTGGTTAATTGCACAAAGGTGTTCAGTTCAACTATGTGGGCCCATATATAGCCTGTGTCATTATTGGGGTCCATGTTGTCACAGTTACGTGCAGATCTAGTCATGACTCTGTGGAGCCATTCCCTGCATTAACAAAGTATCCTTCACAGCTGAGTTGAACGAAAGCCGAAGAGGAATTGAGAACCGACATAGGGATAGTCCAGCTATGGCACTGCAGGAGTTTTATGAGACTGACAACAGGGCAACCTTGGTGTGCTCACAACGTTAATGGATCAGGAATTTTAAACTGGCAGGTTTCATCACAACATTTGTACACAGGGTGGCCTCTAAAATTCCCAATGCAGCCAGGAACATCAGTGCCTGTGTGCTGATTAATCTCACAGCTATTCACCACGCAAGCCCCATCAATATGCTGGGGCCGATGTGAATCAGTGTGTGGACCCTCACATGTCCAAACATGTGATGACATTTCATGCACATTATCTAACGTTATTTTTTGTGCTGGAGGCACCATACCCAATCCATGCATACAGCCATGGTACACTGTCACTTTTTGTCACTCACATACATGAAACCCAGACAAGGGATGGGCCGTGATTAGGCTATTTCCACCGAATGATATGATAAGTAAACTGATTATGCTATACAATGTATTTGATTATTCATTGTATACCTACCTGACACAATACCCCAAGATGAGAGTGAGGGCATGGAAATCAACTTTGAGACAAATGTAGCCACAGGCAACCTTTATGGTAACGCAAAGACAGGAACCAGTCAGGCTAACAGGATGCAGGGTCAATCAGGAACAAAAATGAACAAGGCAATTACACAGTGAGCAGACAGAGACTGGTCAAAGCTGGAACAACACTGTGGAAAATGTAACCTGTTTTTGTCCTGTGTGCTGCAACGTTACACAATAAGCCAAGGCCTTTGTTACACAAGTGATTTATACGCAATGCAAAACAGTGATATACATATAATGGCAGTTTCTATGCGGTTCCAGGCAGCTGCAAGGGCAGTGCATGTTCAAATGGCTGGTCTGCATGGAAGTGCTCACAGGTGTATGCAGGTTCAGTCTCTCACAAGCCCTGTAGGTGAGAAATAAGTTCAAAGGGCCAACAGTACCTTTCACATGGGAAGCAATGGACAGGTGATTACAGGTCCTACAGACTACAAGGCATTGCATTATCCAACCAGAAGTCCATGCAGAGAGATGACCAATGACTATGGCATACCATACTAAAGAGGGAAGCACACTGGAGTCAGAATGTGACACTGGTGTGTGTAGATGAGGGATTATCTGGGTACAAATAGTCAATTTCCAGACCCCCCTTGAGAAGGGTGGGGAGAGACAGAAAACATGGCAGTGGCAGGACTTATGACCTGGGATGGCATGTGCAGGGGATGTCTTGTGAGCAATGCTAGTCATACCTGGGGCGCTCGTGCTATCCATTTGCTGCTTACATGGATTTCTTGTCACACATACTCCTTGCAAAGATAGCTGATGTCACACTTACTGCTTTTAAGAGTCTGGTCATACATTCCTGTAACCAGTGCAATAGCACATCCAGTGCCTCATTTATGAGGCATTTTTTCCTTATTGAATGATGGTGTCTTTGTTGTGTGCCATATGCTTCAATGAACCATGTTGCCAACATGTATGGGTGAAATAGCTGTGGTCCTCTGCTATTGCCCTTCAAATGTGAAATGGACAGAATATGGGGGTCATTACAACATTGGCAGTAAAAGCCGCTTACCGCCATGCAGAAGTCTGCCAACACACCGCCGTGGCCGCGGAAATCCGCCACAACTATTATGACCCACATCCCGAAATCCGACAAAATTCAGACACCCACACAAGTCCGCCACACCAAAGGTCAGTGATAAACTGGCGAAAACAAAACCTCCACCGTCACGCCAACAGAAATACGCCCATGCTATCACGACCCACGAATCCACGCGGCGGTCTTTCAACCGCGGTATTCCATTGGCGGTACACATTACCGCGCTCAAAATACACACACATCTCTAAAACACCTTGGACAATTCGAAAGACACACACCTGATACACATACACACACCACTCCCACACACTCAATACTATATAAAACACACACCCACATCACCCACAAACCCCCACGACAAATAAATCTGAAAGAAGGCCAGAGAGAGACACCACCATCCACAAACTAGCAGCCACAGGCACTCAACACCATCACCCACACTACTTCCACGCACAAAACACCACACACCACTACATATCACCACACTTATCACCACATACATCACCCCACACATCACCTACACCACCCCATGGCACGGCAAAGACACCCCAGGTTATCCAAGGAGGAGCTCAGGGTCATGGTGGAGGAAATCGTACGGGTAGAGCCACAGCTATTTGGATCACAGGTGCAGCACACCTCCATAGCTAGGAAGATGGAGCTATGGCGAAGAATAGTCGACAGGGTCAATGCAGTGAGACAGCACCCAAGAAATAGGAACGACATCAGGAAGAGGTGGAACGACCTACGGGGGAAGGTGCATTCCGTGGTCTCCAGACACAACATCGCGGTACAGCGGACTGGCGGAGGACCCCCGCCTCCTCCCCCACAACTAACAACATGGGAGGAGCAGGTCTTGACTATTCTGCATCCTGAGGGCCTCGCAGGAGTCAGTGGAGGAATGGACTCTGGTAAGTCAAATCTTAACTATCATATCCCCCACCCTACCTGCATGCTATCACAGACCCCCACACTCGCCCCCTCCCCTATCACTCCAACTCCTCACAAATGTCCCAACATCACAAACCACACATCCCAACACCAAGCCCTGCATGCAGCAACAAAGCATGGACACCCATCACTAAAGCATGCCCACTGCACATACCCACACAACCCCCTAAACCATCATCACACAAGGTCCCACACAGGAATGCTAGCACTGGGGTACACGGTCACCCACCCATTGCACACCATGACACACACAGATGCAATAATCATGCCTTTACACCCCTGCAGGACCACTACCCAACGTCACCAGACAGGATGGTCCAGACATCTCCACCCCACCCACAGAAGAGGCCCACAGTGATGACAGCAGCTCTGTCCAACTGGATCCAGATGACCAGCCCTGACCATCGTGGGCCTCGGGACAGTCGGTTCCCCACACCCAGTCACAGGCCACCACAGACCTTCCACCCTCTGGTAACAACAGCACAGCACCCACCCAGCGGGCCCATACCTCTGTACCCAGGACACGTCAATCAGCTGTGTGTCCACCACTACAGGGAACCCAGGATAACCCACCACCCCAACAACAACAGGGACCTGGGGGCAGTGGTAGTGGGCACACGGTCCAGGGGATGGAGGCCCAGGAACACAGGGGAACTGGGAGCTGTGCGACAGGGGGCGGACAGGCCTAGGGAACCCACTCTCCACAAGGCCCTCTCTTCCATCATGGGAGCCTACCACCACTCCCAGGAGAAGTTTCAGGAGACCCAGCGGCTGCAGGAGGAACAGTATTTGGGGTTCAGGGAGGAACTCAGAACCATCAGCACCGCCCTGGGCATCATCGTAGGGGTGCTGAAGGAGATACTTAACACCAGGAGGGACACTGTGGCATTCCAAGGGGCCCCTGACACTAGCATGGATGATGAACTGCCCACCACCTCCGCCGGCGCTAGTGGACAGGAGGCACCGCCACAGGACCACCACACCAGCACCCCACCCCCTGCAGACGGAGAACCACCCCACAAACAGTCCCTGAGAACCAGGAACAAGACAGAGCACGATGCCAAGACCCCCGCCAAGAAATGAGACCACCCTGATTGTCATCCTACTGTCCCACTTTGTAACCCTGTCCATATTGGAACTGCCCCAGCTCCACTTCCTATGCCCATATGGGCAATGCACCTGTGAGACTAATAGACTGGACTCTGCCATGAACATTACCCAACCATCACCCCTCAGCATTTTACAACCCCCCTCCAATATTGAGCACTGCAATAAACACCCTTGAAGCACAAAACAATCTGGAGTCAGTCTGTGATTTTGAAAATGTGTATTAGCAATGACAGTGACAAAATGCGTTCTCAAATGTAATGTCAACATACCTATGTCACACATCTCAAGTCCATGAGGAATCTAAGCAGATAACACACGTTGGAAACCACACCTGTGCAACCATAATGAAAATATACAACTCAGTTACCATATACTGGTTGAAATCGACAGGCAGGATAGAGGTAGAAGTGTGAAAGTACTTGTAGTAGGCAGGAATGTATTCTTACCTGTGTGTCACTGGAAATATTTCTGGATAACTGAGTCCCTGTTGTCAATGTCTTCTTCCTCTGCTTCCTCCTCATCACTGTCCACAGGCTCCACAGCTGCCACAACACCGTCATTTGGACCATCCTCCTGCAGAAAAGGAACCTGTCGTCGCAAAGCCAATTTGTGAAGCATACAGCAGGCCACGATGATCTGGCACACCTTCCTTGGTGAGTAGAATAGGGAACCACCTGTCATATGGAGGCACCTGAACCTGGCCTTCAGGAGGCCGGAGGTGCGTTCGATCACCCTCCTAGTCCGCCCATGGGCCCCATTGTAGCGTTCTTCTGCCCTGGTCCTGGGATTCCTCACTGGGGTCAGTAGCGATGACAGGTTGGGGTAACCAGAGTCCCCTAATAGCCACACCCGGTGCCTCTGGAGTTGACCCATCACATAAGGGATGCTGCTATTCCGCAGGACGTAGGCGTCATGCACAGAGCCAGGGAACATAGCATTTACCTGGGAGATGTACTGGTCTGCCAAACATACCATCTGTACATTTATCGAATTAACTCTTCCTGTTCCTGTACACCTGTTCACTCCTGTGGGGGGGGCAGAGCTACATGGGTCCCATCAATGGCACCTATGATGTTGGGGATATGTCCAAGGGCATAGAAGTCACCTTTCACTGTAGGCAAATCCTCCACCTGAGGGAAAACGATGTAGCTCTGCATGTGTTTCAGAAGGGCAGACAACAACTCTGGTCAACACGTTGGAAAACATAGGCTGGGACATCCCTGATGCCATGGCCACTGTTGTTTGAAATGACCCACTTGCAAGGAAATGGAGCACTGATAGCACCTGCACTTGAGGGGGGGTCCCTGTGGGATGGTGGATTGCTGACATCAGGTCTGGCTCCAACTGGGTGCACAGTTCCTGGATTGTGGCACGGTCAAACCTATAGGTGATGATCAGATGTCGCTCCTCCATTGTCAACAGGTCCACCAGCGGTCAGTACACCGGAGGATTCCACCATCTCCTCACAAGTCCCAGCGGACGGTGACTAGGAAGGACAACAGCGACCACAGAGTCAAACAACTCAGAGGTATGTACCCACAGTCTACACAGAACACCATTCATACACAAAAGGTGGCCTGTATTTGTGTTGTGCGACAAGGCCTAGGTCTGTGTGACGCAGTTGGTAATTAGGCCATGTGGGCCCCTGAAATGGCAGCTGCCTGACCTCTAAAGTGGGACAATGGGATGTGAGGTAACTGCGCTGGCGTTGTACACCGTCGCGGTAGGCGGTCGAAGACCACGGCGCAATGCTGCTTTGGTTAACATTGTACCCAATAACGATGTACGCCGGCGGTTATGCTACGCACTGCCGCGGACGTGACCGCCATTTTCTATCTGTTGAATCACTCGATACCTGATCTTCGACAGGAGAGGACCTACACTGCAAGTGCTGCTGTGACCTCGGTCTGGAAGAGACAATGGCTCATGTGTCTGGGGAAAGGGCCCCTGCCTTCACTGCAGAGGAGTTGGAGAAGCTCGTGGACGGGGTCCTCCCCCAGTACACGCTACTCTACGGTCCTACAGACCAACAGGTAAGTACACAGGGAGCACGTTGTATGGGCTATGCCTGTGTGGAGAGGGCTGGTTGTAAGAAGGAAGGGGGCAGAGTTCTGAGTGCATGAAAGACGGTGAATGCATGTGCCACATGGCAAGGGTAGGGATGGGGGCCACTCACTTTGACGGTGCAGTTGTTAATGACTTCTCTTCTTCCCCTGTACATGTCATGTAGGTCAGCGCCCACCAGAAGAAGGATATTTGGCGTGCTATCGCCAAGGACGTCCGTACCCTGGGGGTCCACCACAGACAGAGCACCCACTGCCGGAAAAGATGGGAGGACATTCACCGTTGGAGCAAGAAGACGGCGGAGGCTCAGCTAGGGATGTGGGAGGGGTGCCTGTCAAACCATGACCCCCCTGATGTTCCGGATCCTGTCGGTGGCCTACCCTGAGTTGGATGGGCGCTTGAGGGCATAACAGCAGACACAAGGGGGTGAGTACAACATCATTCAGCGGACTTTGCGTGCAGTGAAGGTGTCTGGGTGGGGGAGGAGGGCTGTGGGTTTCCACAGGCCAGGGCGAGTTCCGTAGGCTAGGCCCCTCCGTAATGCAGGCCATGTGGCACCCCACCCCACCTCTGTAGAGTGTAGAGTGCCAAGTACAGGTATACATGCCCCTGTGTCATCTATGTGTGCAGATTTCGACCATAGCCATGTAGGCCATATCCCAGGAATTCCATCTGTAGAGCCCAACAGCGCGGCGTAGTGCAGGGGGCTGCTGTGTCTGTATTGTCCGCCAATGGTAGTGGTAAGCCATGCACTCAACCTGTGTTTCTTCCGTCGTCCCCCCCCTTTTTGTGGTCTCCCTGTTCTTGTGTGCATCAGCATCATCAGGCGGAGGTACAGTGGCACCGGAGCACGAGGGAGCTGCATCCCACATGGCCATGGAGGGCCACACCACGGACTCAGAATACAGCAGTGGGATGGAGGGCGAGGGGAGCTTCACGGCAGTCACAGGATCTGCAACGAGCGACACAGACTCGTCCTCCGATGGGAGCTCCGATGGGAGCTCCCTTGTGGTGCCCCCACTTCTACAGGTACAGCCGCCACCCCCCCTACCAGCACCGCCCTCCCAGCAGCCCCTCAGCCTTCGCCCGTGCCCGCTCACCCAGGAGGGTGGGCATCAACTTCGCCCCAGGCACCTCAGCCCCTGCCCCTGTCACCTCTGCTGCCCTCAGTGAGGAGGCCATTGACCTCCTCAGGTCCCTCACTGTTGGGCAGTCTACCATTTTGAATGCCATCCAGGGTGTAGAAAGGGAATTGCAACACACAAATGCATTCCTGTGGGGCATTCATTCTGGTCAGGCTGCCCTTCATCGAACCCTACGAACTCTGGCCTCAGCACTGATTGCAGCCATTGTCCCTTTGTCTAGCCTCCCCCCTCCAACTTCCTCCACCCAGACCCAATCCCCTGTACCCCAGCCTATCCCAAGCACACCATCAGACCAGCCTGCACACACCTCACCACACAAGGGAAGCTCAGGCAAACATAAGCACCACACATCCCACAGGCACTCACGCAAGCATCACACACATCCAGACACAGCAACATCCACTGCCTCCACTGTGTTCCCCTCATCATCGTCTCCCTCCTCCCCCCCAGTCTCGTCTACACTCTCACCTGCATGCACTACCACTACAGCCACTACGTCCCGCACCAGCACACCCACCACCACACCCTGCTCACGTGCACTCACCACTCCCACTACCATTTACACGTCCCCTGTGTCCTCTCCCAGTGTGTCTGTGACGACCCCTCCCAAAGTACACAAACGCAGGCACACACCCACCCAACAGCCATCCACCTCACGACAGCCTCTAGCGCATGCACCTTCACCCAAAGTCACCGAATGTACACCTCCTACAACCTTTACCTCTTCCTCCATTCCCAAACCCCCTCGAGCTACCCGTCCCAGTGTTCCTAAGAAACTTTTCCTGACCAAGCTTGACCTCTTTCCCACCCCCCCTCCAATTCATAGATCCCGTACTAGCACCTCAGCCAAAAAATCTCCGGGACCAGTGGTGCCTGTTGTTATAGGTATGTGGAGTGCACCGGGCACCAGGGCAGCCAGTGTGACACGGAACCACAGCACAGCCAGTCCCCCCCCTGTGAAGCACCAGAAGTTGGACAGTGCCCGGCGGGACAGGGGGAAGACTCCATCCAGCAAAGCCGCTCACAAGGGTCCCGAGGGGAGTGTCGACTCCTCCCAAGGTGGGGAAGGGGCAGAAGAAATCACCAAAGTCTGGGAGGAGCAGCACGGCGGAGAAGACTGCCATCATCCCCGCTGCCCAGGAGGCCACCGCCAGCCCAATCGTCACTGGCCAAGAGGCCACCGCTAGAGACAGTGCCCAGGAGGGCAGCCCGATCGTCACTGGCCAGGAGGCCACCGCCAGAGTCAGTGCCCAGGATGGCAGCCCGATCGTCACTGGACAGGAGGCCACCGCCAGACACAGCCCAGCTGCCCAGGAGGGCCCTGGCAGCCACAGCCCAGCCGGGCACTGAAGGACCGCCAGCCCAGCTGGGCAATGAAGGACCGCCATGGCAAGCACCGCTGAACAGGGCAAAGACCGCCATTGCAAGCACCGCTGAACAGGGCAAGTACCGCTGAACAGGTCAGGAACTGCAAACTCAAACACCGCTGAACAGGGCAAAGACCGCCATGGCAAGCACCGCTGAACAGGGCAAGCACCGTTGAACAGGTCAGGAACTGCAAACTCAAACACCGCTGAACAGGGCAAAGACCGCCATGGCAAGCTCTGCTGAACAGGGCAAAGACCACCAACTGAAGCACTGCTAGCCCATGGGCGGCAGGTGCAGTGACGAAACACGGACCGTCACGGGGTGAGTGATGCACTCTGGGAACCAGTCCCCCTCCAGAACCCGTGGAGACATGCATCCACTACCTCTGTCCTTCACAGGATGAAGCACTCTAGGAACCAGTCCCCCTCCAGAACAAGTGGAGACATGCATCCACTACCTCTGTCCTTCACAGGATGAAGCACTCTGGGCACCAGTCCCCATCCAGAACCAGTGGAGACATGCATCCACTACCTCTGTCCTTCACAGGATGAAGCACTCTGGGCACCAGTCCCCCTCCAGAACCAGTGGAGACATGCATCCACTACCTCTGTCCTTCCCAGGATGAAGCACTCTGAGCATCACTCCCCCTCCAAAACCTGTGGAGACTGTTATCCACTTGAGAGACTGTGGCTTTGCACTCCCCAGGTTGTACAGTGGGCAACCCACCCACTGTAGAGACTTGAGAGACTGTGGCTTTGCACTCCCCAGGATGGTACAGTGGGCAACCCACCCACTGTAGAGACTTGAGAGACTGTCGCTTTGCACTCCCCAGGATGGTACAGTGGGCAACCCACCCACTGTAGAGACTTGAGAGACTGTGGCTTTGCACTCCCCAGGATGGTACAGTGGGCAAGCCACCCACTGTAGAGACTTGAGAGACTGTGGCTTTGGACTCCCCAGGATACATCAATAGGCATGGAGCCCCCTCGTGGATCTGGCGTGGTGCACTCATCCGGCTGAGGTGCCCTCCCTTCCCTTCCCCCTGAGGTGCCTGTTGTATTTCTATCTGATGCCCCAGCAGTGTTCTCTCCATTTTGATCAGGTATCTAGTGTGGGCCTCGCCCGTGCATTTTGGGCCCAGTGGTCCACGGACAATGAATGGTGCATTACCTGCACTACTAATCGTGGTGTATATTTTGTTTAATGTGTATATATATATATATATATATATGTATTTATTTGCCTACTGTATTTTGATATATTACAATGGTTCAACTCATTTCCTTTGGTCTTTGCATTCTTCCTGGGGGGTTTGGGGGTTGTTACTGTAATGTTTGGATATGCATTGGTGTGTGTGTTGTAGTAGGTGAGGGTCCGGGTGGGGGTGTTGCGTGTGTGTGTCCCTGTCTTTTGCCTCCCCCTCCCCTATGACGTAGGTGCAGTACTCACCGTTGTCTTCGCCGCCAGGCGTTGATGATCGTCGTATAGGAGCAGGAAGACTAGTGCAGGAAGAATATGGAGTTCCGGCTCCATGGTGTCGTCATTCCTCGTGGAGTATGTAGAGGTGAGCGTTTTCCCTTTGAAATGGCTGTTTCTGCCGTGTTTTTATCCGCGGTGAATACGTCCCGGAAAAGGGGGCGGATTGGTAGGTTGTGATACTGTGGGCGGTACTTTGTCTCCCGCCTGTCTGTTGGCGGTGACTGCGGCGCTGTTTGTCTGTACCGCCGTGGCGGTCGGAGTGTTAAAGTGGCTGTCTTTGTTGGCGGTTTCCGCCACGGTCATAATTCCCATTTTTTTACCGCCGGCCTTTTGGCGGTTTTACCGCCGCTTTAACAATGTCCGCCAGGGTTGTAATGACCCCCTATATGTCATTTACATTGTGTGTGAAGTTGGCTGTACATTCATAACCATCAAATGTGAGGTGGAGTTTACAGTATCCTAATATGTATTTCTGCAATGCTCCATGAGGCTACAATCTGATTATGAATCTTAGGGATAATGTGATGCAAAAATGATTACCCAGACCATGATATAGTGATTAGAATAGGTGTTTAATGACATATGGTAAAACAGTGGCGATGGTGACTATAGTTAAAAGATGTTTTGGACAATGTGTTGTCTTCGACGCAATCCTGTAGCTGTGTTTGGATCCGCCAGCTGTGTCATGTTGATGGACAATGTCCTCCTCTTCAGCCATTTGTGGGTCTGGTTCATAGAAGGGAATGTTCCTCCTTACACAAATGTGCAGGATGGCACAGGTCAAAATGATCTTGCAGACCATTTCTGGTGAGTATAGGAGGCTGCCTCCAGTGATGTCGAGGCACCTGAATCTTGACTTCAGAATGCCAAAAGTCCTCTCAACTATGGTGCGTGTCCTCCGATTTGCCTCATTATAGGCGTGCTCTGATGCTGTGCTTGGGTTTGCAATTGCGGTCATGATCCATGGCTGGATCCCAAACCCCTGATAAGCTGAAAGAGAAAATGAGTGAGAAAAGTTTGATGTTGCTTGCACCATGATTATCACTTTGCATAGCAGTTGTTCTCTTGTGTTGTCTGTGACTCATCTGTGTTTGTGTTATTGTGTGGAATCCTAGGCTTCTAGGATGTACCATCAGCATTGGGTTGTTTCATTAAGTGAACTGGTGTTTGGCTGATTGACCGGATGTCAGCAGTATTTTTGTAGAGTTGCAGTATATTGTGTACTCCCTTGCATTATGTCATGTGAAAGAGGTGTCCGTGTATCTTAACTGGGGGTGACATGATACTTCCATGCACAGAATCAATTCTACAGTGGTGGTAACACGGTTGCATCTATATGGCCTGGACATCCCATCCAATTTCACATATGCAATAGAATATGTTAAAAATCAGTGAGGCCCTTTGATTTGGCTAGGTGACAATGTACAACACATCTCCAAAAGTTGTCAGCACTGAATTGTTGACAATTGACAATGCACAAACATCCCATATGTGACAAGTTCTCTGCAGACCTATTTCTCTGCCCTTGCCGAGTTGACTCATGTTTAAACGTGTACCTATGCTACTGAACCTGGTCCAGTTCAGCTGGCTAACTTGGTTGTGAGGTTGACGTTTTGAGTGTCAGAAGGTCCATATGCCTGTACATCTGATGTGTATATATGTAATTGTCTCAAACCGTATGTGTAGGAATGTGCACTTTCAATATTGTCACATCAATATGTGTTTTTAGCACAGTCCACTTGCTTATTGGTAGTGGGCAATGTCAGAGCAGGAGCGATGTGAGATATTGGTACCGCCTCAATGATTCCATGTCACCTTCATTAGAGGCATCATCATCATCATGCTATGTGTCTCATGGTGTTTGACCTGCAGCAAAACACATTGCACACCCCTTACACAGTACTTATTGCTTGGAAGGGTGTTTGATTGAGTGTTATTGATGTGATATTGAAAGATTAATCTTCCAAGTTGTACTGCCAGTTAAGGCCATGTTATTGTCATTGTGTTGTTTTATGTTGTTCGCTTGTGACTGTGGAGTGGCATCTGTTGTTATTTGGATCTGTCATTTGTCCATAGGTGTGCATCCCATTGGGTCAGGAATTCAAATATGCCTAGCAGTGTCACAACCTCAGTGTCTTCCTGGCCACGTGTCATTGTAGTGGTGTATGTGTTGTGTGTCCTACAGGGTTGTTGGGCTGTGTGTATATAAGTAGGTTTCTGTACTTACCAACAAGTAGGCCCTTTCCATATCGTCCATCCTGGAAGTGTTGATTGATGGTCCAGTGGTGGAAGATGAATGAATCATGCACACTCCCAGGATACTTTGCCACGATGTTGGTGATCAATCCCCAGTGATCGACAATGGCCTGCACATTGATGGAGTGTGTGTGCTTCCTGTTGCGGCATTGATGTTCAGTTGCAGCAGGTGGCACAATGCGTACATGTGTGTAGTCAATGGCACCAAGCACGTGTGGGAAGCCATTGATTTGATAGAAGCCCTGTTTGGTCTCCTGCTGCTCTCCGCTGATGTGGCAGGGCTTGAGGGAGATGATGGCATCCAATACCTTGGGTAGGAAGGCAGAGAATGAGGGCTGTGAGATCCCGGCAACCAGGGCACCAGTGGTTTGGAAGGAGCCACTTGCCAACATGTGGAGTACAGCTAGCAGCTTGGTCTCTGGTGGAATGATGTGGAGTGTCTGCAAGCTGGGTGTCAACTGTGGCTCAATGTTGCACAGCAGCTGCTGAATGGCTTGCTAGTTGAGTCTGTACCTCTGGATGATCTCTTGTTTCCCGGAGTCCCAGAAGGGTTGTACTGGTGCTGAATATCCTCTCCTGCCTTCTGCATTGCCTTTGAGGTCCCTGCTGGTGTTGTGGAAGCTGCTGTTGTTGGTCCTGTGTTCTGCGTATTCGTGCATGCTGGATGAAAAGCACCTCCATGTCTTCCTTTTGGAGCTCTGCTGTTGCTTGTGTGTGTTTTCCTTAAGTAGTTGTGTGTTTGCCCCATTTTAAGGCCTGCCCTGACCCAGGCGTTATTTTTTTACGCAAATTGGGTTGTGTGCCGTTTTCCGCCTCCGCCTCCCGGCCATGCGGGATTTTTGCGCTGTAGCATAAATATGGCGCACAGGTGTTTAATTCATTTTTTGGATGGGAACACCTACCTTGCATGTCATTAACGCAAGGCGGTTTCCTGCATCCAGAAAATGACGCACACAGCAGAATTTTGGCATTCGCGGGGTCAGGAGTCATTGTATAAATATGGTGCTAGGTTTGTGCTGAATGTGCCTCAAACTTTTTTGACGCACATTCGGCGCAGACAGAGTATAAATATGCCCCAATTTATTTTTAAAAAGGGGTATATCCCGGTAAAATGCTAAAATTGTGTTGAAAAATTGGGTTTTCTGATTCAGGTCTGCCTGTTCCTGAAAGCTTGGAAGATGGTGATTTTAGTACCACAAATCCTTTGTTGATACCATTTTCAGGAAAAAAACACAAGCCTTCATCTGCAGCCCTTTTTCCCATTTATTTTTTAAAGGAACGTTTTTGCTGTATTTTGGCTAATTTCTTGGTCTCCTTCAGGGGAACCCACAAAGTCTGGGTACCTCTAGAATCCCTAGGATGTTGGAAAAAAAGGACGCAAATTTGACGTGGGTAGCTTATGTGGACAAACAGTTATGAGGACCTAAGTGTGAACTGCCCCAAGCAGCCACAAAAAAGGCTTAGTACCTGAGAGGGAAAAGGCCTGGCAGCGAAGGCATTAAATCAATGATGCCACCACTCCCCGATTCCATGAAATAAATTATATGCTTTATGACAACATGGATGTACCTCAAAGGATCTCTGTGAATGTTGGTGTCTTGGTCAACCGCCTACCTGGCCCATTCCAAAGATAGGCCCTGTCCACAATCTGACAGAGTAATATTTAAGGAGTCATTAGTGTCAGGACCACTACTCTGTTGGGCTCTGGTCAGGACCTACTCTTGGCATGAGAAAGTTTATTGGCACCTCGGGGCTCTGTCACTGGATATTTCACAGCTTATACTTGTAAAAAAAAGTGGCAAACCTATTCATTTTTATGCAGGATACTGCAGTACATTAGGACGAAAGGGCGAGTGGCATGTTTACTACAGTGGACGTTACATCTGCCATATTACAGTCATAATGTCATGTCCCATAAAATGTATATTAGTGTAACAATAAGTTAAAGTTCAGAGTGTTTATTTTTCCATACCTACCGCTTCTCTACTGGGCCATATACCTAGCTGTACTTGCTAAATATATAAATATTTTTTATTAATCACATTTAAAGTATTATAATTATTGATTTTTACCTGTAGTTTATGCAAAGACTTAACTTAAAAAGAAATACATTTAAAAAGTGTTTGAATGTGTATGTGGGTTAAATAATAGATACTTGTTAAAAAAAAGACTGCTACATAATTTTTGTGTGTCACAACACCAACAGTACTCACGTTGTAGTTATACGTGCCTCCATTATTACATTTTATCTTTTTCAAAAATGTGATAATCAAACATGTTTATAGCCATATTATTCAGGCATTGCATTTATATTTTGCCAAGACCCCAGAAAAAATGGCAGTGAAACATCAACATAATAATCATGTGTACAGACCATGTTAGGACCCAAAGACGGTAAAGAAAAGACACATCATTGAGAAGTGCTAGCTTGAATGAAATACAATTGAAGCATTGAATGCCAACTTAAATCAGAACATTTGCTAGAAATCCACATTCAGACTTCTATTCTACCTAATATGATGATCATGGCAGATAGTAACTCAAACGGGATGTCTTAGATAACTTATTCAGCGTCCTCAACCAGATCATGAATGTTATACTCAAACACATGCATATGTACACAAAATTTCCTATCAGAAATGCTACAATGAAAAATATCAAGGCAGAGCTCAATGGATTAGAAGACAAAGCACCTGTGGCTGTGCCATAGATGTAACCTACATTGCATTGGTACCACTTCATGATGCCAGCAAGTCTACCAAAAAGGAAGCATTTTCATTTCATCAATGTGTATGTGGCTGCATTATGAGCATCTACAATACGAATGGCTCGCTAAAGTTACGCACAATATGTGGCACATCTTTTCCCAAGAAGGAATCTGACTTGCAAGTCTGATGAATTATTCTTCTGCCTTTTTATCTGTTACAATGTGGCCCATTAATATTTGTTTTGTAATTATGTTTTTCATGGGACTCTGGATATTCAAGCCATACGTGTATATTAATATCCCTGAGGAACCCAACCACACAAGACGAAGACTCTTTTAATGAGGTCCATGTTTTAACAAGGGGTCCGGGGAGGCATAATTTCGGACACCTAAAGGCACTTTGGCAAGACTAGAGATGCCCTTGTCTTCTCTTCTGACGAGGTTTGCAAGAATATGGTGTTCTGTTGCATGCTTTGCAACAATTCTCTGCAAGGGAATATACCATTCATTTCTGATGAGGAATACCAGGGTGATATTGGTCACATGAGTCACCAAGATGACAGTGGTGAGAAGTGAGCCTCACGCCTTACCAGCTAAAGTGGGCGGTTTTCAGTGGGCCCCATTGCCTGGGAAGAGATCCCTCCAAAATGTTCATTGGTTTAATTATTAGGTTCTGCAGACAAGCGCTCCTCTTAACACAGGTTAGTACCAGGTCAGGATTAAGACAAGTGTCAAGTTTGTTTAAGGAGGTGTAAAATAAACGATGGCAAATTGGGGCAGCTGCAAATTGAGTGAGCTGAGACAGAAAGGAAAGAGAGCAAAAATAAGATGAGAAAAGAAAGGTAGATTGGCAGTTGAAACCAATAAGAATAGAAGGGAAAAGGAAGAAAGATAATATGAAAGTAGAACATTTGAAAGAAAGAAATGAAACCTGGAAAGAGGTAAGGGTGAAATGTGGATGCCAGGAAGGCATGAAAGGTTAAAAGAACAAACTTAGGAAGGGAATCGCTGAACTTTGAACATCAATATTAAACATACCAACTGCCAAGGATTTACAGCTGGTTGGCTGGGCTCCACTAAACAGACACAATCACTGAGATGACACTAATGCAATGGTAAGTGATACAGGACCTTTTCTTACCCCATACGAAAGCTCGGCCACCTCAACTTCGACAACTCAGCATAGCAGATACATGCTTAAAGAGGGGCTTCAAGCTTACAATCTCAACCACTTCTTATGCACCAGCCATTCCTCTCTGTGGTATAGCACGGGACCACACTACACTATTAGTGGAATGCTGTAAAGCAGATATCCCTCAGGGACCTCTGCCAAGATTGGCCCTCCTGCTATTTGCTGAGCTTATAGAACATTACTAAATCCCAGTTGGTAGCTTGCTCACATTCAATTGTAGGAGGTGAAGCTCAATATTCATCTAAACCCCAATAATTGATCACCCCAAAAATTACCAATAGATTTTCTTCTCCTGAATTTTCATTTGATCTGGTGGTTATAGACTGCACTCCGTATTAGGGAACCAACAATTTAAAGGAGTTAAACAATATAAATATAGAGCACATAAACAACTGAGTTCTGGATCAAAAATAGGCAAAATAATTTTATCACAGAAAGGTTAAAAGGCTGTACAAAGGAGTATAGCCAAAAATCATCGTAAATTCTTAAATTACGAGAGCAGAGTAGAGGAAATAATGCCATATCATAAACTCAGCTAGGCATATTCTAAAATAAAATAAAAAACCTCTAAATATCAAACTCGAAAATATTTCTGACAGCCTAGGCAAATTCTGAGTGAAAAAACGTCTAAATGTCAAACTTATAAATATTACTGACAGCATAATAAGGCCTCTAAAAATAGAAAAGTATCCCCAAAAGAGCTCACAAATAGTGCCATTAGCAACCTCAACTACCGGAGCACAGAATGCTTCATAGAAAAAAGACATTCCTCTTAACAGATTCTGCAAATTCTGCATGGCATGATCATGATGAGAGTTGCATTTGGCAAATCAGAAACAACAACATAGTAGTTAAAAGTTACAAAATCAATTAAAACTGTTAAAAACTGGGTTTCTGGTTGACAGAGGTATGCACCCTAATCAAACAGGAACCACAATACTAGTCAGGGCTCACCCTCTGGTAGCTGACACAGAGCAATCAGGCTCAACTGAGGAGGCAATGTATTAAGTATTTTTGCAGCACCTGTAACACAGTGAAAACAACACACAAACATATACCACACCTGATTAGAAAAATAGAACTTAATTTAATAAACAAAACTACAAAAATCCAATACGTAGAACTTGAGTTCAAATTTTTTTTAAGGTTTAAGGGGGTCAATATAACCCTGGCGGAAGGCGGAGAACCGGTGGTAAGACCGCCAACAGGCTGGCGGTCTCACTTTGTGGAATTATGACCATAGCGGTTACCGTCATGGTCATCCACCGGTTCTTCGTTCCGCCCGCCGGGCTGGAGACCTGGGTCTCCAGTCCGGCGGCCGTCACTATACCGCCAGCGGTATTTGGACCCGGCTTACCGCCGTGGATTTCCAGCGGTTTGAACTGCCATGAAATCCATGGCGGTAAGCACTATCAGTGTCAGGGAATTCCTTCCCTGGCACGATAGGGGTCTCACCCACCCGCACCCCGACTCCCTCCCCTACCCCCCTCCCCACCCGACCCCCAACATCACTTCACCCATACCCACACGACACGCATGCAGGCACCACCTACATACTTACACGCTGACATACATGCCTACATCCACACACACAGTCATACACGCGCACCCACATTCAAACATACACGCACACATCCATACAGACATACCCACAGACATACACGCACTCATTCCCATACACACAACACCCCCGCAGGCATACACGCACTCACACACCCCCTCTACATACACACATGCACACCCCCATGCACCCACACAACACACAACGGCCCCCTGCCCCCCTCCCCTCATGGACGATCGACTTACCTGGTCCGACGATCCTCCGGGAGGGGACAGGAGCCATGGGGGCAGCTCCGCCAACACCACACCGCCAACAGAACACCGCCACGTTGAATCACAGGACGTGATTCGCTGGGCGGTGTTCTGTTGGCGTGGTGGTGGAAGTGGAGCAACCTCCACTTCCCTGCCTCCCGCCAGTATGGCTGTTGGCGGCTCTCCGTCCGTAAAAGGTCGGAGAGCTGCCAACGGTCATAATAGGCCGAGCGGTAAACCGCCACCACTGGCGGTCTTCCGCACGGCGGTCCCTCGGCGGTCTTTAAAAAAGACCGCTGAGGTCAAAATGACCCCCTAAGTATAATAAAGCTAAGAAACAATAAGTACCAATCGGGGATATCTGGTTGCGCCAGAACAGGGCAAAGGCAAAAGTTCTGGCCAAATACGATGGACCACAGGCCAGATACAAGGGTCCAGTAAAGCATGCTAAATAAAGGTACAATAATCCTGATTTTTTGTCAAAGATGCGGGGTGCAGCAGAAGCGATGCACTACTGTCAATCTTCACAGCAGAGGAGATGTGTCTATTTTCCCCATACAGTAGAACAGATACATTGATTTTCTCCACTCAGCGGCGGTAATGTGCCACTTCCGCGATTCACTGGGTCTGGGGGTGATGCAACAGGTCTGTTCCTGCAACAGTGGTGATGCTCCAGTTCCAATCTCTGCAGCAGCAGCGATGCATCAATTCTGATCCATGCAGTAGCGGCAATGCATTGGGTTGGCAATGGATGCATTGGTTCTGCTGAAGCAAGCACCTTAGTCCTCATTTCCAAAGGTCCACGACCGGGGTAGCACAACTCAAGAGGTCAGACTCACAGATGGCAGAGTCCAGGTGCAAAAGTGGGTCAACACAAAGGGCCTGATCACAACTTTGGAGGAGGTGTTAATCCGTCCCAAAAGTGAAGGTAAAGTGACGGATATACCACCAGCCGTATTACGAGTTCCATAGGATATAATGGACTCGTAATACGGCTGGTGGTATATCCGTCACTTTACCCTCACTTTTGGGACAGATTAACACCTCCTCCAAAGTTGTAATCAGGCCCAAAGTCTTTTATGTCCCTGAGACTTCAGATCAGGAGGCCTGCTGACTATTCCTTGGAGTCATTCTCGATTCTGGTTTGGAGAGATGCAGATCCAGTCCTTCTAACTCTCAGGCAAGAGGACTGCAGGCACAGGTCAGCACAGCAAAGCAAGAGTCCAGTAAATAGCAGTCCAGCGGACTGGCTGGTCTTCAGCAGCACATCAGTTCTTCTTCCTGGCAGAGTATCCATAGGGCCATATGTGTACTGAAGTGGTGGTGTCAGAGGTCTAGTACTTATACCCAGTTCGACCTTTGATGTGGGGAGACTTCAAAAACATGAATTTGAAGTGCAATGAGTCCCTGTCCATCCTGCCCTGGCTCCAGACTCACTACAGGGGGTTTCAAAGCCCTTTGTGTGGACAGAACACAGCCTATTCAGGTGTAACAGAGTCTGTGTCCAGCTCCTCCCTCCCATCCTGCCCAGGATGGCCCATCAAGCCCATCAGGTATTACCTAAGCTCCCATTGTGTGTGGCTGTCCATAGGGAGTACACAAAGCCCAGTTGCCACCACACTACAGGCATACAGTCAGAAACAGGCAGCAGGCTCCAAATGGCTAAGGTAAAAAAAAATGCCAACTATCCAAAAATTGCATTTTCAGATTTACAGTTTGAAATCTTGCTTCACTGTAAGTTGTGATTGTAAATTGTGATTTCAGAGACACCAAACTCAAAAAACATATCACTTCCAGATTGGGAATTACACTAACAAATGTAATAAGGAATCCCAAAGTTAGTCTATGGGAGAGATAGGCCTTGCAATAGTGAAAAATTACTTTGAGAGTGTTTCACTACCAGGACATGTAAAACCTAAAAGTCCTTGTCCAACTTTTCAAATACAATGCTCCCTGCTCTTGGGCCTGTGTAGGGTCTACCTTAGGGGTGACTATATGCATTATAAAGGAAGGTTTGGACAAGGCAAAAAATTGACTTTGTCAAGTCAACATAGCAGTTTTAAGATGCTCACACAGACCTGCAATAGCAGGCCCAAGACATGTTTAAAGGGCTACATGAGTGGGTGGCACAATCAATGTGGCAGGCCCACTAGTAGCATTTAATTTACAGGGTCTGTGCACATGTGATGTACATCACTAAGGTCTTATAAGAAAATTACATATGACAATTGGGGGTAAGTCAATGTTACCATGTTTTAGGGAAAGAGCATAAACACTTTTGCACTGGTTAGCAGTAGTAAAGTATGCATAATCCTAAGGCAAGCAAAAAGAAAGTCAGTAAAAACAGGAGGTCTGAAGGCAAAAAGTTAAGGAAAACCACACCAATGATTTCAGGTCTAACACGTGTGCCCCCACCCACCCAGCTGAAAGTGGGGAGAACTCCCCAACCCCTTGGGAGTTATCTTCACTATGGCAGAAGAACCAAGAAAGACCATGAGCGTTGTGGTGGTCTGTTCCAGAGCAGTGTTCCACTGTAAAGTCAATTGCCAGTGGGGAGATGGACAACCTCAACAGTAAAGGATTCTCATCCCCTTATCTACATTAACTGTCTGTGGGACCTGTGGTCTGTCTGAACTCAGAAGAGAGCCACACACAGGTATGGTCTCAGCTTCTTGCATGCCCAGACCACAGCAAGAGATCCTCTCTCTATTGCACTCTACCTTTGCTCCCTGAGAAGTACCTTCCTACTGAGGAATGCTACAGGATGATCCAGTCTCTCTTCATTTAGCTGTAAGAGCACAGCGATGTCATGCTCTGAGTTGTCAGTCTGTGCAATTAATTATTGGGAGAAGTCAGGGGCGTTGAACACAGGTGATGGTACATGGCCTCCTCCAGGGTATGAAATGCTTTCTGGCACACCTCTATCAGGGGTTGCACCTTGCTACCTCCCACTTGGTGACCCAAGTACACCACTGAACCCTTCCCTTACAGGCCTTGATAGCCAACCTTGTCCACTGTTGAAGCACTTCCTTGAGGTGACACAGGTCATCTAATTAGGCAGCACTGAAGTCCTCCAATCCAGCCAGCACCTGGTTCACCAAACTGTAAGGTGGCAGGGTGTTCTTGAATTAGAAGGGGATTAACTGTAACTGGAAGTAGAGAATACAGACCTCTCTTTGGCTCCCTCTTTCAAGGCAATCTGCCAGTAGCCAGACGTAAAGTCAAACATGCTGAGGAACATGGCAGCCCCTAGCCGATCTATGAGTTCATCAGCTAAGGGGATGGGTTGTGCGTCAGTCTTAATGAGTGCATTGAGTCCACAGTAGTGCACACAGAACCTTTGATCTGGAGTGACACCTGAAGGGTCAGCCTTAGGGACCAACATCACTGGGCGGGACCAAGGGCTGTCTGAACATTCAATAACTCCGAACCCCAGAATCTTGAAGGCTTGCTGCTTAATGCTGGCTCTCACCTTGTCAGACAACCTGTGAATTTTATCCTTTACAAGCAGGGTGTCCTCAGTATCAATATCATGGGTACACCATGTAGTGAGCCCTCAGGTTAGGGAGAACAAAGAGACAAACTGCCTCAGCAACTGGTGGCAGTCTCTCTGTCACTCTATGGTCAGTGTAGGATAGAGGCTGATACCGTCAGTCAGGGAGAGGTTCACTCACCTCTTCCACCCTATCATCAGTTACTAGGAGCATGGTGTTAGAAATGGGGTCTTTGGCTGGCAGTCAGGTTACCCCCTGTCCAAGAAAGGACGTTCACTCTAATCAGGGTAAGTCACACACAATCCAAATTATCCTGTGCCCACCCTCTTGTAGCTTGGCACTGAGCAGTCAGGCTTAACTTAGAAGGCAATGTGTAAAGTATTTGTGCAATAAATCATGTAATAATATGGTAAAACACCAAACAAATACACCACACAGTGTTTAGAAAAATATATAATATTTATCTGGTAAAATGCAGGTCAAAATGATTAAGAATCAATAAGTACATGTTGAAATATCACTTAGAAAATTATATAAAGAGGCTTTAGTTCTTAAAAAGCAACAAATGTCTTTTGCAAGCACAAAGTACCTGGTTTGTGTTCAAATTCTCCGCAAGGGACTGCAGAGGAGAAGTTGCGTGGAAAATGGGGAGGTGTGCGTTGATTTTTCTGGCGCACACAAACGATGCGTCGTTCAGTTTTCATGCAGGGCAGGCTTTGCATCAATTTCAAGTGTGTAGACTGGGATCCTATTTGGGCTGCGGGGTTTTCGGACACCCCGGGGACGATGCTCTGAAATCCTGGGCATGCAGGACAAAGTCACAGGGGCTGCATCGATCCACTGGGCGATTCGTGGAAATTTCTGCCGCATGGCAGGCGCTGAGTTGATTCCTCTCAAGAAGTTGGGCGCGTCGTTCCAACTCAGCTTTGCAGCGATCCAGTGGCCCGTGCACTGAATTTAGGGTTGAAACATTGGCGCTGCGTTGTTCTCCTCTTCGGGAAATGGGGCTGCGTCGATCCGGTTTGGCGTGCAGTGATTTTCTCACCACGATGCAGGCTGTGCGTCATTTCTTGCAAGCTGTGTGTCGATTTTCACCGAACAAGGTGTTCTTTTTCGTAGGTATGAAGGGGGTCATTGCGACCTCGGTGGTCTTTTCAAAAGACCGCCAAGGCCGCGGGAGACAGAATACCGCCATTGCCGGCGGTATTTCTGTCTCCCTATTATGACATTTCCGCTGGGCCAGTGGACGGTAACAGTGCTACCGTCCGCTGGCCCAGCGGAAATGTCACATCAACATTGCAGCCAGCTCGTAATAGAGCCGGCGGCAATGCTGATGTGCAGCGGGTGCAGTAGCACCCGTCGCACATTTCACTGCCCGAAATTTGGGCAGTGAAATGCGCGACGGGGCTATGCATGGGGGCCCCTGCAATGCCCATGCCAAGTGCATGGGCAGTGCAGGGGCCCCCAGGGGCACCCCAAGTCCCCTTACCGCCGGCCTTTCAATGGCGGTGTGTACCGCCATGGACAGGCCGGCGGTCGGGACTCATGATCCCCAGGGCAGCGGTGCTTGCACCGCTGCCCTGGGGATTGTGACCGCCAGGCGGAATCCTGGCGGGAAAATGGAGGGGCTGGCGGTATGGCCGTGGCAATTCCGCCACAGTCATAATTGCTGGCGGAACACCGCCAGCCTGTTGGCGGTATTACCGCCAACATACCGCCGGCCGCCAGGGTCGTAATGACCCCCGAAGTCTTTTTGGTGCTGAGACTTCAGGGAACAGGAGGCAAGCTCTATCCAAGTCCTTGTAGAGCACTTCTCAGCACAGTCAAAAGACAGCAAGGCAGCAAGGCAACAGCAGGGCAGCAGTCCTTTGCAGAAAAGCAGTCAGGTGAGTCCTTTGGGCAGCCAGGCAGTTCTTCTTGGCAGGTTTCAGGTTCTGGTTCAGGGATTCTTCACCAGTGGTATCTTGTCCAAAAGTGTCTGAGTTGGTAGGGTCAGAGACCCTGCTTAAATACCCAAATATGCCTTTGAAGTGGTAGAGACTTCAAAGAGTGGCTTAGAAGTGCACAAGGTCCCCTTTCAGTTCAATCCTATCTGCCAGGTTTCCAGTAGGGGGTGTGGCAGTCCTTTGTGTGAGGGCAGGCTACTGTCCTTTGACATGTAAGTGTCAGGCCCTCCACCCTCCCAGCCCAGGAAGACCCATTCAATATGCAGACGTGTGCAAGTGTGAAAGAGCATCCTGCTCAAGGGAGCTGTAACTAACCTAGCCAGACGTGGATTGTAGGGAACAGAAGGATTTAAGTACAGAGAAATGCTCATTTTCTAAAGGTAGCATTTCTAAAATAGTAATACTAAATCCAACTTCACCAGTCAGCAGGATTTTGTATTAGCATTCTGGCCATACTAAATATGACCTTGTTACTCCTTTCAGATCAGAATCTACCACTCAAACAGTATATGAGGGTAGCCCTATTGTTAGCCTATGAAATGAGCAGACCTCACAGTAGTGTAAAAACAAATTTAGGAGTCTTACACTAGCAGGACATATAAACTGCACAGGTACACGTCCTGCCTTTTATCTACATAGCACCCTGCCCTAAGGGTTACCTGGGGCCTACCTTAGGGGTGACGTATATGTAGAAAAAGGGGAGTTTAAGGCTTAGCAAGTACTTATAAATGCCAAATCAAAGTGGCAGTGAAACAGCACACACAGGCATTGCAATGGCAGGCCTGAGGCATTGTTGAGAGGCTACTTATGTGTGTGGCACAATCAGTGCTGCAGGTCCACTAGTAGCATTTAATCTACAGGCCCTGGGCACATGTAGTGCACATTACTGGGGTCTTCAAAGTAGATTAAATAAGCCAATTGTGTATTAACCAATGTCACCATGTTTTAAGGGAGAGAACATATGTACTTTAGCACTGGTTAGCAGTGGTAAAGTGTGCTGAATTTTAAAACCAACACAAACAGTGTCAGAAAAGTGGAGAGAGGCAGGCAAAAGTTTGGGGTGACCACCCTAAGACTGTCAGGTCTAACACATGGTTGGCTCAGACTTCTTGAAGCAGGTCTTGAAGCAATTGGCATGCAGAACCCTGAAGGAGTCTTGAGATCCACCATGATGGTGACATCTCTCTTGCACACCTTCATCTCATAAGACCCAAGACCATTGGCCTTGCATGGCCCTAAACTCCATGGGCTCTATCACCCACACTTTTGGGCCAGGATGAAACCCAACCAGAGTAGCATTCTGGTCATACCACCATTTCATGTCCTCCTGGCTGTCTTCCAAACTCTTCAGGGTGAGTTTCTAGTAGTGTGCTGTCTGATTGCTGATTGACAGCATGGAGCTGACCATGTCTTGGTGCACTTTCTTGGGAGCTCCCTCCCAGCCCTCCTTCCCCAGACTAGGAGGTCCTCTCACATATAGAAGTTCAAAGGGGGTGAAGCCAACCCCCTTCTGTGGTACCTCCCTGTATACAAACAAAAGAAATGTCAGGAGAATGTCCCACTTGTATTTAGGGTTCTGTTGAAGCTCTCAAAAAGCCCATTCGTTTGAGAGTGGTATGGAGTGGAGAACTTGTAGGTTACCCCACACTCCTGCCACATGGCTTTCATGTACCCTGACACGAAGGTGGTACCACGGTGAGATAACATCTTCTTGGGGAACCCCACACAGTTATAGTTCCCCATCAATGCCCTGCCAACTGCAGTTGTAGTCATTGTTCTGAGACGGACAGCCTCTGGCTACAGGGTGGCATGGTCCACCAAGACCAGGAAGAACATGTTACCCATGGCTGTCTTGACGTTCAGAAGCCCAACAGTGTTGATGCCTACCCTCTCAAAGGGTGTTCCCACAACAGGAAAATATTGTAGGAAAGCCTTGTGCTTCCCTCCTGACTGGCCACTGGCCTGGCAGGTAAGATAGGACCCAAAGAGGGCTTCTGAGGCCTTCCTCAGTTGAGGTTAGTAAAAATGGGTAACAAGCCTATTGAAGGTCTTGCTGTGCCCCAAATGACATGCCGGGGTACATCATGAGCCTGCAGTAGGCAGGCCCGGTTGCACTGGGAAAGCACTAAAACACGGTTTGCATCAGGCTCAAGAACCTTAGGCTCAATATACAGAAGACTGTTCTCCGAATAAATCAAGTTATCACCAGAGGTGACACCAGCTGCCTGGGCCTCGGCCTGCTGCCATAGGCTCACAACAGTGGGGAGTTCCTTCTGCAATCTACAGAACTCCTCCCTGGTGGCACCCCATCCTTCTACCTATTGGTCCGCTCAAGCAGGTTCCTTTCTTCAGCCACATCCTCCCCTGTAGGCTCTGGGGTGTCCTTCAGGGGGTCAGTCTCCTCCTGGACTGTGGGAGTTTCAGAAACAGGTTTCCCACACCCATTGCCCTTCCTCTTTTTGTGCAGGCCCCTGGGCCATTCTTCCAGGCTCTAGGTCTTCCTGACTACCCTCTCTGGCTGCTTTGACCGTGTGGTCAGGCGCACCCACTCATGAAACCCTAATATCTCAAAGTTGGACCTGATCTCCTCTTCCTTCCAGGTGGTATGCTCCAGCTCATTGCCAAGAGGACAATCCACAGGCATGGATGAACTCACATTTACCCTCAAGGAACCTGAGACACCTTCATTCAAAGGGAACCAGAGCCTCATGGTAGTGACTCTTACGGTCGTCAGCTGCAACAACTTGATAGAATGTACTAGGGACTACCTGGTCTGAGGACATCAGAGGTTGTCATGCTGGCACTAGTATCTCTCAGGGACTCCATGCTCTGCCCACATCTTAGTGTTGCTAGGCATCAGTCTTCTGTACCATTTCTCTGTCACCCAGGGACACTGGGGTAGCCTCCACTCTGTCCTCCACACTATCTGGGACAATCTCCTCCTCAAGAGCTACACTAGCCAACCACAGTAACTGCCTACCGATAGGTGACTGAACCCGCCTGGGGCACCTGGCATCTCCCTTGAAGTGCCCTTCCTTTTGGCACTTATAGCACTTAAGGACTTCCTTTCCTAAAGACTTACCATCAGGGAACCATCTCTTTTTCTTCTCAACAGGAAGATGGAAATTCTTACCTGAGGATCTAGTTTGAGGACCTTTACAGAAATTCTTATTTTTATGTTTGTCCCCCCTCTATCTTCCTGTCCACCCTTGACGTGATCCTGCCAAATACTTTCTAGTGCAACTTGGTGCCCAGAGGTCAGCCTCCTTAGCAAGCTACTAGGGATCAGAGATCTTACTATCAATCACATGCTAACACAGATCTGGAAAAAAAACTGAGCATGTGCTCTTTTGCAATCAAGTTATATAGTTCCTGATAATGTTTTGCTTCACTGTTTTTCACCCAACCACTGAGTGTCTTGCAAAAGGAATCCACACAATCCACCCAGGTCTGATGGGCCAGTTTCTGGCTATCCCTGAACTTCTGTCTGTACTTTTCTGGAGTCAAACCATACTTCCTGACAAGGGCTTCCTTCATGCGGATACCTCATTCTGTCACCCACATCTAGGGCCAGTGTGGCAACCCTTCTTCCACCAGGGATATGCCTCTACAGACAAGCCCCCAATTCCCTTCAGAGATCTTGTGCTTTGGCGTGCAAATCTCATAAGCCTCAAGCCTTTTGTCAATGTCATCTCCCACAACAAAGTCATGGAACCAGACCTTTTGTAATATGGACCCTCCTCTTACTAAAGGACACTGAGGAACTGCTGACACCATCACTGCTGGGCTCTGCCTGTCTGGATTTGAGGCCCTGCTTCTCAGACTCAGTTCATGAGCCAACATTACTTTTTTCTCTGTGGCCAATGCCTTCTTTCAATTTCCATGGTTAGCTTCTTCTCTTCCATTTTAAGCGTAGTCATCTCCAGCTTGTACTCTCTCTCCGTCTTCCTCTCTACCAGCTCATCTGGAGGACACACTGCCCCCTTCCCAGAAGGACACTGCAATCCTTGGGAGTAGGTTGTTTTCCCCTATGCAGGCTACAGTACCATGCCCTTCTGTAGGCCTGGTTCTGATTCATCCTCAGACTCTTCCTGGTCACTTGTTGTGCCTGGCAATTGATGGGTCTCTGTCCATGCTCTTAAAGCTTTTTGGAGCTTCAATTTCTTAATTGCTTTTTTAGTGAGCAATCTCCTCTACTGACAAAAGTCTTTGAGCTCAGCCACAGTGTACCCTTTCGGGTTGGCAAGCTCAAATTCCATCTTGCAGGTGAAGTCACAGGCACAAACAGTCAGGCAGGGTAAGAATTTGAAAGATCCAAAAGGCTAATGAGGGAGAATTGAATCTCAAATTGGTCTTAGATGGTGTTTGGTAGTGTACAGCAAGTTACTGTATAGCACTGCACAATCACAAGTCCTATCCTCACCGTTGCTCACCAATGTTAGAAATTGGGTTTCAGGTTGGCAGTCATATGCACCATGATCACAAACACACCCTAAATTAACCTGCGTTCAGCCTATGGTAGCGTGGCACAGAGCTGTGAAGCTTAACTTAAGAGACAAAGGTGGTCATTACAACCCTGGCGGTTGGTGTTAAAGTGGCGGTAAGACCCCAACAGGCCGGCGATAACATTTTTGCAATTACGACTGCGGCGAAAACCGCTTACATAGACAGCCACTTTAACACTCCGACCTCCACGGCGGTACAAACAAACAGCGCGGCGGTACCGCCAACAGACAGGCGGAGGACAAAGTACTGCCCACAGTATCACAACAGGCCAATCCGCCACCTTTTCCGGGGCGGATTCACCGCAGATAAAAACACGGCGGAAACAGGATTCCGAAGGGAAAACGCTCACCTATACACACCCCACGAGGAACTAGGACACCTTGGAGCCGGAACTCCAAATTCTCACTGTTGATAGTCTTCCTGCTCCTCTACCAGGAGCACGAACGCCGGCGGCGAAGACCACGGTGAGTACTGCACCTACGACACGGGAGGGTGGAGGGAAAAAACAGGGACATACACATGCAACATCCCCACCCCCACCCTCACCCACCACAACACACACACTAATCCATATTATTACATCACAGTTACACCCCCAACCCCCGCGGAAGAATGCAAAGACAAAATAAAATGAGTGTAACCATTGTAATCTATTAAAATCAAGTAGGCAAAAATATATATATACAGAATTTACAAAATATATACCAAGCATAGTAGTCCAGGTAGTGCTCAAATAAAGTCTGTGGAACATTGGGCCCACACGGTGTGGGCGAGGCCTACACAAGATCCCCGACCATGACGGAGAGAACACTGCAGGGGCATCAGAGAGCAAGAAAACAGGCACCTCAGGGGGAGGGAAGGGGGGCCACCTCAGCCGGTTGAGTGCACAACACCAAATCCACGAGAGGGCCACATGCCCACTGCTCAATCCTGGGGAGTGCAAACCACAGTCTCTCAAGTCTCTACAGTGGGTGGGTTGCCCACCGTTCAATCCTGAGGAGTGCAAAGCCACAGTCTCTCAAGTCTCTACAGTGGGTGGTTTGCCCACTGTTCAATCCTGGGGAGTGCAAAGCCACAGTCTCTCAAGTCTCTACAGTGGGTGGGTTGCCCACTGCTATATCCTGGGGAGTGCAAAGCCACAGTCTCTCAAGTGGATGACAATCTCCACTGGTTCTGGAGGGGGCATGGTGCCCAGAGTGCTTCATCCTGCTAAGGACAGAGGTAGTGGATGGATCTCTCCACTGGTTCTAGAGGGGGCATGGTGCCCAGAGTGCTTCACCCTGCTAAGGACAGAGGTAGTGGATGGATATCTCCACTAGTTCTGGAGGGGGCATGGTGCCCAAAGTGCTTCATCCTGCTAAGGACAGAGGTAGTGGATGGATATCTCCACTGATTCTGGAGGGGGCATGGTGCCCAGAGTGCTTCATCCTGCTAAGGACAGAGGTAGTGGATGGATCTCTCCACTGGTTCTGGAGGGGGCATGGTGCCCAGAGTGCTTCATTCTGCCCGTGACGGACTCAGTAGCGTCAGTGCCCTTGGCGCTCATGGGCCAGCGGTGCTTGAGACGGCGGTGCCCTGTTCAGCGGTGCTTGAGGCGGTGGTGCCCTGTTCAGCGGTGCTTGAGACGGCGGTGCCCTGTTCAGCGGTGCTTGGAGCGGCGGGCTCCTTTGCAGTGACTCAGCTGCTGGCGGTCCTTCATGGCCCAGCAGGGCTTGTGCTGCCAGTCCTCTCTAGCCCAGCGGGGCTCGTGCTGGTGCTCCTTCATGGCCCAGCGGGGCTTGTGCTGGCGGTCCTTCATGGCCCAGCAGTCCTCTCTAGCCCAGCGGGGTTTGTGCTGGCAGTCCTCTCTAGCCCAGCGGGGCTTGTACTGGCGGTCCTCTCTAGCCCAGCGGGGCTTGTGCTGGCGGTCCTTCATGGCCCAGCAGGGCTTGTGCTGGTGGTGCTCTCTAGCCCAGCGGGGATGACGGCTGTGGCCTCCTGGGCAGCTGCGCTGGTGCTGGCGGTGGCCTCCTGGGCAGCTGGGCCGGTGCTGGCGGTGGCCTCCTGGGCAGCGGGGATGATGGTGGTGGCCTCCTGGGCAGCTGGGCCGGTGCTGGCGGTGGCCCCCTGGGCAGCGGGGATAATGGCGGTGGCCCCCTGGGCAGCTGGGCTGGTGCTGGCCTCCTGGGCAGCGGCGATGATGGGGGTCTTTACTGCCGTGCTGCTCTTCCCAGACTTGCTGAGTTTCTTGTGCCCCTTCCCCACCTTGGAAGGTGTCGCAGCTGACTCCACACTCCCACCTGTACCCCTGGGAGTGGCTTTGGTGGCTGGAGTCTTCCCCCTCTCCCGGCGGGCACTGGCCAACTTCTGATGCTTGACAGGTGGGGGACTGTCTGTGCTGTGACTCCGTGCCACACTGGCTGCCCTGGTGGCCGGTGCACTCCAGATTCCGGTGACTACAGGCACCACTGGTCCCGGAGATGTGGCTGAGGTGCTAGTTCGGGACCTAGGAGACGGACGGGGTGGGGGAGGTGTGGGAAAGAGGTCAAGGTTGGACAGGAAAAGTTTCTTGGAGACACTGGGACGGGTAGCTGAAGGGGGTTTGGGAGTGGAGGAAGAGGTTGTGGTTGTAGGAGGTGTTCGTTTGCTGACTTTGGGTGAAGGTGCATGCGCTGGAGGCTGTCGTGAGGTGGATGGCTGTTGGGTGGGTGTGTGCCTGCGTTTGTGTATCTTGGGAGGGGGCGTCACAGACACACTGGGAGAGGACACAGGGGACGTGTGAATGGTAGTGGGGGTGGTGACTGCACGTGAGTGGGGAGTGGTGGTGGGTGGGCTGCTGATGGTAGTAGTGGCTGTAGCGGTAGTGCATGCAGGTGAGAGTGTAGATGAGACAGGGAGGGAGGAGGGAGGCGAGGAGGAGGGGGACACAGTGGACGCAGTGGATGTTGGTGTGTCTGCATGTGTGTGATGCTTGCGTGAGTGCCTGTGGGATGTGTGGTGCTTATGTTTGCCTGAGCTCCCCTTGTGTGGTAAGGTGTGTGCAGACTGGTCTGATGGTGTGCTTGGGATAGGCTGGGGTACAGGGGATTGGGTCTGGGTGGAGGAAGTTGGAGGGGGGAGGCTAGACACAGGGACAATGGCTGCCATCAGTGCTGAGGCCAGAGTCTGAAAAGCTCGCTGAAGGGCAGCCTGACCAGAATGTATGCCCTCCAGGAATGCATTGGTTTGTTCCAACTGCCTTTCTACACCCTGGATGGCATTCAAAATGGTAGACTGCCCAACAGTAAGGGACCTGAGGCCTCCTCACTGAGGGCAGCAGGGGTGAATGGGGCAGGGCCTGAGGTGCCTGGGGCGAAGGTGATGCCCACCCTCCCGGGTGAGCGGGCACAGGGCAAGGGCTGAGGGGCTGCTGGGAGGGCGGTTCTGAAAGGGGGGGTGGCGGCTGTACCTGTAGATTGGGGGGGCACAGAAGTTGCCGCCACCACAAGGGAGCTCCCATCAGAGGACGAGTCTGTGTCACTGGTCTCAGCTCCTGTCCCTACCGTGGAGCTCCCCTTGCCCTCCGTCCCACTGGTGAAGTCCGATTCTGTAGTGTGGCCCTCCATGGCCATGTGGGATGCAGCCCCCTCGTGCTCTGGTGCCACTGCTCCTCCACCTGATGATGCTAATGCACACAAGAACAGGGGGACCACAAAAAGGGGGGGGACGACAGAAGAAAGACATGTTGAGTGCATGCATTACTGCTACCGTTGGCGTACACGACAGACACACAAGCCCCCTGCACTATGCCGCGCTCTTGGGCTCCACTGTTCAATTCCTGAGAAATGGCATACTAGGCTATGGATGACATCTGCACACATGGCTGACACAGGGGCATTATCAGGTGTACTTGGCACTCTACAGAGGTGCGGTGGGGTGCCACATGGCCTGCCTTACGGAGGGACCTTGCCTACGGAACTCGCCCTGGCCTAGGGAAACCCACAGCCCACCTCCCCCAGCCAGACCCCTCCACTGCGTGCAAAATCAGCAGAATGAGAGTGTACTCACCCCCTTGTGGCTGCTGTGATGCCCTCAATCGCCCATTCAACTCCGGGTACGCCACTGCCAGGATCCTGAACATCAGGGGTCATGGTGCGATGGGCATCCCTCCCACGTTGGGAGGCCATCCCCAGCTGAGCCTCCACCGTCTTTTTCCTCCCATCTTTTCCGGCAGTGGGTGCTCCGTCTGTGGTAGACCCCCAGGGTCCGGACGTCCTTGGTGATGGCATGCCAAATATATTTTTTCTGGTGGGCGCTGACCTACATGATTTGTACAGGGGGAAGAGAAACTTATTACCAACTCCACTGTCACAGTCATTGGCCCCCATCCCTACCCTTGCCATGTGGCACATGCACTCACCGCCGTTTCAGGCACGCCACACTCTCCCCCCTTCCTTCTTACATCCACCCCTCTCCACACAGGCATAGCCCATAAAGCATGCTCCCAGTGTACTTACCTGTTTGTCTGGAAGACCGTAGAGTAGCGTGTACTGGGGGAGGACCCATCCACGAGTTTCTCCAACTCCTCCGATGTGAAGGCAGGGGCCCTTTCCCCAGACACTCGAGCCATTGTCTCTTCCAGATCGAGGTCACAGCAGCACTTGCAGTGTAGGTCCTCTCCTGTCGAAGATCAGATATCGAGTGATTGAAAATGGCGCTCACGTCCGCGGCAGTGCGTACCGTCACCGCTGGCGTACATTGTCATTGGCTCCTGGGACCCATAGGGTCCAATGTTAACCAATGCAGCATTGCGCCGCAGTCTTCGACCGCCTACTGCGACGGTGTACAACGCCAGCGCAGTTACCTCACATCCCATTGTCCCAATTTACAGTTCAGGCAGCCACCATTTCAGGGGCCCACATGGCTTCATTTTCAATTGCATCACACTTACCTAGGCCTAGACTCAACACACATACAGGCCACTATTTAGATTATGATTGGTGTTCTGTGAATGCTGGGGGTACGTACCTATGCGTAGTTTGACTTTGTGCTTGCTGTTGTCCTTCATAGGCACCGTCCACTGGGACATGTGAGGAGATGGCGGCGTCCTCCGGTGTACCGACCGTTGGTGGACCTGTCCACAATGGAGGAACGACATGTGATCATCACCTACAGGCTTGACCGTGCCACAATCCAGGAACTGTGTACCCAGTTGGAGCCAGACCTGATGTCAGCTATCCGCCATCCCACAGGAATCCCCCCTCAAGTGCAGGTGCTGTCAGTGCTCCATTTCCTTGCAAGTGGGTCATTTCAAACAACAGTGGCCATTGCATCTGGGATGTCCCAGCCTATGTTTTCCAACGTGTTGTCCAGAGTGTTGTCTGCCCTGCTGAAACACATGCGGAGCTACATCGTTTTCCCTCAGGTGGAGAATTTTCCTACAGTGAAAGGTGATTTCTATGCCCTGGGACATATCCCCAACATCATAGGTGCCATTGATGGGACACATGTGGCTTTGGTCCCCCCCACAGGAGTGAACAGGTATACAGAAACCAGAAGAGTTATCATTCGATGAATGTACAGATGGTATGTTTGGCCGACCAGTACATCTCCCATGTGAATGCCAAGTTCTCTGGCTCAGTGCATGATGCCTACATCCTGCGGAATAGCAGCATCCCTTATGTGATGGGTCAACTCCAGAGGCACCGTGTGTGGCTATTAGGTGAGCACCTGGAAGCTAGTCATTGGGAATGGTTGTCTGGGTCTGGGGATATCCCTCCAGGTTAGTGTGTGTCTAACAGTTGTTCCTCGCCATTTGCAGGTGAAATCTGGTTACCCCAACCTGTCAGGCCTACTGTCCCCAGTGAGGAATCCCAGGACAAGGGCAGAGGAACACTACAATGAGGCCCATGGGTGAACTAAGAGGGTGATCGAGCGGACCTTCGGCCTCCTGAAGGCCAGGTTCAGGTCCCTCCATATGACAGGTGGATCCCTATTCTACTCACCAAAGAAGGTGTGCCAGATCATCGTGGCCTGCTGTTTGCTTCACAACTTGGCTTTGCGACGACAGGAGGATCGTCCAGATGGCGGTGTTGTTGCAGCTGTGGAGCCTGTGGACAGTGAGGACGAGGAAGCAGAAGAAGAAGACATGGACAACAGGGACTCAGTGATCCAGCAATATTTCCAGTGAAACACAGGTAAAAATACTAACCGACCTAATACATGTACTTAAACACTACTACCTCTCTACTGTCTGTCGTTTTCACTCAGTGTATGGTCACTGAGTTGTCACTTTCCCTTACGATTTCACAGATGTGGGTCCCACTGTGTGACATCTGCTTTGATTCCTCATGGACTAGAGCTGTGTGACATAGGTATGTTGACATTACAAATGAAAGAGGTGTTTGACACAGTAATTGCTAATACAGTATTCCAAAATCACAGACTGACTCCAGATTGTTTTGTGCTTTAAGGGAGTTTATTTTAGTGTTCAAAATTGGAGGGGGTAGCAAAATGATGAGGGGTGATGGCGGAGGAATGTCCATGGCAGAGTCCAGTCTATTAGTCTCACAGGTGCATTGCCCAAATGGGCATTGGAAGTGGATCTGTGGCAGTTTAAGGATGGACAGGGTGACAAAGTGGGACAGTAGAATGACAATCAGGGTTGTCTCATTTCTTGGCGGGGGTCTTGGCACCGTTCTCTGTCTTTGTCCTGGATCTCAGGGACCGCTTGTGGGGTGGTTCTCCCTCTGCAGGGGGTGGGGTGCTGGTGTGGTGGTCCTGTGGCGGTGCCTCCTGTCCACTAGCGCCGGCAGAGGTGGTGGGCAGTTCATCATCCAGGCTAGTGTCAGGGGCCCCTTGTTGTGCCACAGAGTCCATCCTGGTGTTGAGTACTTCCTTCAGCACCCCTACGATGGTGCCCAGAATGGAATTGATGGATCTGAGTTCCTCCCTGAAGCCCAAATACTGTTCCTCCTGCAGGCGCTGGGTCTCCTGAAACTTGGCCAGTACCGTTGCCATCGTCTCCTGGGAGTGGTGGTATGCTCCCATGATGTTGGAGAGGGACTCGTGGAGAGTGGATTCCCTGGGCCTGTCCGGCCCCTGTCGCACAGCAGCCCTCCCAGTTCCCCTGTGTTCCTGGGCCTCCGTCCCCTGGACCGTGTGCCCACTACCACTGCCCCCAGGTCCCTGTTGTTGTTGGGGTGGTGGGTTAGCCTGGGTTCCCTGTAGTGGTGGACACACAGCTGATTGACGGAGGTATGGGCCCACTGGGTGGGTGCTGGGCTGGTGTTTCCAGAGGGGGGAAGCTCTGTGGTGGACTGTGACTGGGTGAGGGGAACCGACTGTCCCGAGGTCCCCGATGAGCCGGGCTGGTCATCTAGATCCAGATGGATAGAGGTGCTGTCATCACTGTGGGCCTCTTCTGGTGGTGGTGTGGACATGTGTGGACCTTCCTGTCCGGTGACGTTGGGTAGGGGTCCTGCAGGGGTGTAAAAGGATGTTTATTACATCTGTGTGTGCCATGGTGTGCAATGGGTGGGTGACCGTGTACCCAAGTGCTTGCATTCCTGTTCGGGACCTATTCTGATGATGGTTTAGGGGGGTGTATGGGTATGTGCAGTGTGCATGCTTTAGTGATGGATGTCCATGCTTTGTTGTTTCATGCAGGGCTTGGGTTAAGAATGTATGGTTTGTGATATAGGGACATTTGTGAGGAGTTAGAGTGATGGGGGTGAGGGTGGGGGTATGTGCTGGCATGCAGGTAGGGTGGGGGATGTAATAGTTAAGATTTGACTTACCAGAGTCCATTCCGCCACCTACTCCTGCGAGGCCCTCAGGATGCAGAATCGCCAAGACCTGCTCCTCCCATGTTTTTAGTTGTGGGGGAGGAGGTGGGGGTCCGCCGCTAGTCCGCTGAACCGCCAGGTGGTGCCTTGAGATCACGGAACGCACCTTCCCACCGTAGGTCGTTCCACCTCTTCCTGATGTTCTCACGATTTCTTGGGTGCTGTCCCACTGCGTTGACCCTGTCCACTATTCTTCGCCATAGCTCCATCTTCCTTGCAATTGAGGTGTGCTGCACCTGTGATCCGAATAGCTGTGGCTCTAACCGGACGATTTCCTCCACCATGACCCTGAGCTCCTCCTCGGAGAACCTGGGGTGTCTTTGCCGTGCCATGGGGTGGTGTAGGTGATGTGTGGGGTGATAAGTGTGCTGATATGTAGTGGTGTGCTGTGTGAGGTGCGTGGAAGTTATGTGGGCGATGGTGTTGTGTGCCTGGGGATGCTGTTATTGTTGATGGTGGTGTCTTTCTCTGGTCTTCATTCGTGCTTTTTTGTTGTAGGGGTTTGTGGGTGATGTGGGTGTGTGTTTTATATTGTATTGGGTGTGTGGGAGTGGTGTGTGTATGTGTATCAGGTGTGTGTATTTTGAATTGTCCAATGTGGCTGTGTTTTGTGTGTGTGTATTTTGAGCGCGGCGGTGTGTACCGCCAATGGAATACCGTGGTTGAAAGACCACTGCGTGGATTTGTGTGTTGTGATAGTGCGGGCGTATTTCTGTTGGCGTGACGGTGGAGGTTTTGTTTTCGCCAGTTTATCACTGACCTTTGGTGTGGCGGACTTGTGTGGGTGTCTGAATTTTGGCTGATTCCGTGCTGTGGGTCATAATAGCTGTGGTGGTTTTCCGCAGCCGCGGCGGTGTGTTGGCAGTCTTCTGCACGGCGGTAAGCGGCTTTTACCGCCAATGTTGTAATGACCGCCAAAATGTGTAAAATATTTGTTTAACACTTCAAACAATAAAACAATAAAAACACCACACAGAACGATACCACACCTGGTTAGAAAAATAGAGCTTAGTTTAATAAAGGACACAAGACCAAAACAACAAAAATCCAATAATTAGAACTTGAGTTATGATTTTTAAAAATTAAAGTGTAAAAAAGTGCTTAGAAACAATAAGTGCCAATTTGGGGATATCTGGTCATGCAGGCCACGGGCAAAGTTAGAAGTTGAGGCTGACCATGATGGATCATGGGCCGGATACAGGGACTTAGCAAGACATGCTGAATAAAGGTACGTTATTCCTGGTTGCATCAGATGCAGAATGCAGCAGAAGTAATGTTTCAATGTTGATCCCTGCAGCAGAAGAGAGATGCATCAATTTTCCCCATCCAGTGGAGATGTGTTGACTTTCTCCATGCATCGGTGGTGATGCATCAGCACTGAGATAAGGCAGGTCCAGAGACTATAAGCAGGGTCTGTTTCTGCAACACCGGTGATGCACCAATTCTGATTCACGCAACAGGAGCGATGCGCTGGATCCAGTCTCCAGAGTGATGTGCTGGTTTTCATCTACACATCAACCGTGATGCATTGTGTTGACAGCTGGTGTGTTCATTCTGCTTCAGCAATCATCTTAAGCCTCACTTCCAAGGGTCCAGGATTGGGGTGAAACTACTTGTCAGGTCAGACTCACGGATGGCAGAGTCAAGGTGCAGATGTACATTGGATGGAAGGACTTTATGTCCCTGAAATTTCAGATTAGAAGGCTAGATGACTAGCCCCAGAGTCATTCTAGTTCCTGTGTTGGGGAGATGCAGGTCCAGTCATTCTCACTCCCAGGTAAAGTTGTAGTAGGCACAGGTCAGCAAAACAAAGCAGAAGTCCAACAAACAGCAGTCCATCAGAGAGGCAGGACTTCAGCAGTTCAGTGGTCCTTCTTGCAGGTGAACTATCCACAGGTCCAGAAATGTAATGAAGTAGTGGTGTCAGAAGTCCGGTACTTCTATCCAGTTTGGGCCAACTCCCATTGTGTGTTTCTGTCTAGGGGGAGTAAACCAAGGCAACTGTCACCACACCCCAAACATGTGGGCAGAGACAGACAGCAGGCACCAAATGACTGAAGTAAGATCATGGCAACTATCTAATGGTGGCATTTTCAGAATTACAAATTAAAATCTGACTTCACCATAAGTTGCGATTTTAAACTGTGATTCCAGAGACACCAAACTCAAAAAACATATTTCTTCCAGATTGGGAATTACACTAATAAAATAAGGTAATCCCAATGCTAGCCTAGGAGTGAGATAGGCATTCCAGTAGTGAGTTTTTATTACTAGGACATATTAAACTTAAAAGTATATGTCCAACTTTTTAAATATATTGCACCCTGCCCCTGGGGCTGTCAAGGGCCTACCTCAGAGGTTACTGATATGAATTTAAGTGGAAGGTTTGGGCTCAGCAAAATGTTGACTTTGCAAGGTCCACATGGCAGCTTAAGGCTGCACACAAAGGCTCTGCAATGGCAGGCCTGGGATATGTTTAAAGGGCTATTCGAATGGGTGACCAATCAGTGCTGAGGATCCACTAGTAGTATTTTATTTACAGGCCCTGGGCACAAGTAGTGAACATTGTTTGTGAATTTATAAGTAAATTGAATATGCTAATTGAGGGTAAGCCAATGTTACCACATTTTAGGAAAAGAGCGCAAGAAATTCAGCACTGGTGTGCAGAATCCTAAGTCTAGCAAAAATTAAGTCTTCAAAAACAGTAGGTCTGAAGGCAAAAGGTTATGGGAAACATGCCAAAGATGCCAGGTCTAACAAACACTAGCCCATTTCTTTAAGTAAAAGAAATCTTCAAATGCTTCCCTAGTAACTGCACTCTGGAAACTGTACCAAACAAATGAAACATTTCTTGAACAATGGACCATAAAACTCACATGTTTCCTCTGGAACTTCCAGCAGAAGTCCTTGAAAATGATACTTTGAGTTCACCATGGAAGACTCATTCCCAAAGCTATCAAATACAATATTTTTTATGGCATGTGCTCAGTTCTCCCTGGAAGAGGAGAGATGGCTTTGCAGCGGGACACTGACTGGGAGGGGAGATTAGCAAGAGCAGGTTGATCAAAACATAAAGCAACATCCACTTTAAAATCAATAGTGTACAACACGTCTATGTGGTCCATCTCACTCATATCATAATCTGGACATCTACATGACCTACTCATTATGTTTCATGAGCAATCTTATCCATAACTCAGTTGCGACTCCATGCACCACTACAACTATAACATTTCAAAACAAATATTACATGCAATTTGCACATTTTACATTTTGAAAAATGCTTTTACACAAACATGGGTGCACTTATCAGACTGGGGAATCACAGCAGGAGAACCGCCACAACATGCAGTTCTTCAATATCTCCATGTCCTAGGGCAGGACAGACATCTAGTCTGGTGGATCCACAAAGATCTGTCAGCACACCTGGATGCCCCCCACTGACCTAAAATATCAGTGGGACACGGAATTTGGCAGGGTGCTTTTATACAAAGAATGGCAATGGTTCTTGGCATTCCGTGCTAAAATAACTAGAAATGCTTAATTCAAACATATTCAATTCTTTCTCCACCACAGGGCCTCACTTACTCCTGCTAAATTAACAGACTACTTCCCTGAAGCATAGGTTTGGTGCTCTTGTGAACGCACATTTCTGACACGCCCCACATGATGTCGTCCTGTCCCTCTCTAGCCCCTTATCGGCATGCATTGACATCTCTCATTAGTCACCTTACAGGTGCAACTATACTGCATAAATAGGCCTGCATGCTAGGAGTGTTCTGTGGATCCCAGAAACAGACCCAAGACCATATTTTTACACTGTGCCCTTATAAAAGCAATGCATCTAGTGATGAAACACTGCATGTCTGTAGCGACACACCCAATAACTACCGGGCATCAATTTATTGATACTTGTTTTGGCAAGCCCTGAGTATTAGGGATGACACACGCCCATCCTTAATGCATGCCCCCTACAGATAGTGCTCTACTGCGACCTGGCAACGCTAGCCATTAAATGGTACCTTATTGAGGGCCCGGCCCACTCCTCATCAGTGGAATTACACATGGCTACGCACACATATAGTTATGGAACATGCACTACCTGAGTTTGATCTCGGCATACCCTCTCTGCTCCTCTTGCCCCAGATCCCTTTCTGATATTAGTTTTTATTCATTAGTTTCTAAACAGAATATTGTAGTCACTACTTCTGACAATAACAACCCTGCATTCCCCACTAATCCATTGCAACGGTACTGTTTATCTATTTAGGACACATGCATTTATTGCATGTTCTTTGCATCTATTCATATAGTTGGATGTGCCTTATACAATAGTATTGCATTGTATGTTATGCCTCTGATCTCTATTTTTGAAAATCTCAGTGAAAATGCTTAAAAAAGAACAAACATAGGAAGGGGATAACAACTTGACACATGTATGGAAGAATGAAGCAAAATACAAAATGATGGTTGGATGGGTGGGTGGGTGGATGGACGGTAAGGCATTTAGATGAATGGATTTGTGTAAATACAAATGAATGGGTAAAAGGAAGGATGGACGGATGGAATGGTGAAATGATTGAAGAAGTGTTAACAGATGGAAAGGTGAAAGATCATGCAAGAACTGAGGTAAATTGAAGGACGAGAGCATAACGTAGAGATTGGTGGATATGAGGGTGAATGGAATTATTATAGCAAGAGTTGTATTTACTTTCATCGCTGTTTCTATCGCTGGAGGTTTAGTGCTAAGTGGGGGGGATTTTAATTTTCTGGATAATCCCTTGGTGATGAAAATGAAGACACTGACTTCAGGCATGAATCAATTGAAATCATATTTGCCTAATGGTGAGTGACTGTAATAAATGTGTCTTTTGTGGTGAGGGATTGGGATATATCATCTTTGACAATGGTACTTACAGATTGTTTCCTTTTATTAGTGCCTGTCCACTGCTCGAGCTGTGAATGATGTACTATTTTTTCTTCCGTCCCACTCCCTCTTCTCCGTGGTGCTTTTTCCCGCTCACACCCATCCCTTCTCCTTGTTGCTTATTCCGCTCCCACCCACACTTCTCCATGCTGCTTTACCCACCTCCTGCCCACCCCTTCTCCGTGTTGCTGGCCCCACCCCCATCCCATCACCGGTCTAATTGTTTGATAATACCACACCCCTTCCTTTATCCTTGTTTTCCCACCCAGCCCAAAAAAATGCCATGACGCAACACCAGTGCAGGGCACTTCATGGCACTTTTTTCTAACTTTACTTTTAGTGATGCTGTAAGGTCACGCTGTTGTACAACATGGCTAAAAGCCATTGGCAAAGCCAATAGCTCCCGCATAAGCAGACCCATTGGCTTTGCCAATGCTTGTTTTTTCAAGTTCCTTTCTTTTTTTACCACAATGATGGGCATAAAATTCATTATCCAAGCAGCTAGTGTGGGCATGACAGACTTTATTTCATTATATATTATTATGATAAGGTGTCACGTAAAGGGTAAGTCATCTATTACCCAAAGAGGTCAACTCGAATATTTGGACTTAGGAGTAAGAGAACACTCAAACAATATGATTCAATAAACATCAAATACATCATCCAATAATCAAAATATTAAATTTTAGAGTCAGTAATTTATACACACCATGACCTGTGGGCCATGAATCACCACTCTAGTTTAGTAAAGTTTAAACATTTATTGCCCTTTAGATTAACAATGCTAAAATCATGTAAATCATTCACAAGATTAAATGATAGAAATACAGAAACATCACAGGCTGTCCAAAGCATTTAGAGAATCTCAATCTTGCCAAAGCATTTCCCATTAGATACTCCAAAAGAATAATGCAGAATTACAGCAGAATCAAATGAAAAATAGAAAGAACATACATTTAATTTGTGCAGTGGGATTAATTACAATCATTTACATTTTAACTGTAATAAACAGTCAAATTTAGACTGTGGGTCAGGCATTTCTAACTATTCTTCTATTTTGAAAAGCATGTGTGGAATTCATACAAAAAGAAAAATAAGACAAAGCTTAATTTGAAAATCATCTAACTATGGCTCTAACCAAAGTAAGCGGTTGGATTTTCTAAGGGAGAAAAAAAAAATGCAAACAAAAACAATTGCACCTTGATTATACCTCTACCTAAATGGATCAGCAGCTTGCAGAACCTTCATCAGCAGAGTGCAGAAACATCAAGTCTTTATTAATTAGCATCAGGACATGAAGGTAAAGTGGGGACTAATGTAACTGAACTGTTAGAATCGTAGACAAGAACTAAACAGCGTGTGAACAGATTCTCAGGAAATACAGAACTAAATAGAATCTCAGAAAATGAGCAACTGAAAAGAAGCTCAGAAAATGGAGAACTGACTAACATCACCTAAAGCTTTGCTATATTAAAGTTCTAAAAAGTTACTAGCTAAGCCTCTATTGGACAAGAGAGGTGGTTTAGAGTGCAACCAATAAAACATCATCTGCGCTTCAGATGTATCTCTTCTTCATTCTCTTCACCCAAGATTGGTTCACAATGACACGTTGTCACCTTACCAGTCAGCCCTTCCGTACAAAAATTACAAATTACACTACACAGAAACATGACATGTTCTTCCCGCCAAAAACAAAAGCCCATTGTTAGATGTAACAACTATTAACTCGAACAAAATACAAAATATGAAACATGAGCACAACAGAATTTTCACTGTGCAAGCCACACAGAATGTTTGGGGAAACTTTTTTTTGCAAAGTTAGCACAGCATTTAAACTTCTTCTTTCTGGAAAATTACTAAAATGTGGGCCTTAAAACTAGTGCTAAACTTGAAGAATAAAACATTTCATAATATTTTAAACCATTAACCTTTAGTACATATTAATAATCATATTTTGTCAGTATATATAATTATGATTAAACAAAATACATTTTCATTAGTATTTATTAACTTCATTGTGATGGACACCAAGGCAATTACATTTCTACCACACAATTATTTTTCTAGCAGATAGGCATTTAAATAGACGTTGTTAGAAATGGGGTCTTTGGTTGACAGTCAGGTTACCCCCTGTTCAAGCAAGGACCTTCACTCTAGTCAAGGTAAAAAAGAGTCACCCTCAGCTAACCCCTGCTTACCCCCTTGGTAGCTTGGCAGAGCAGTAGGCTTAACTTCAGAGTGTTAGGTGTAAAGTATTTGTACCAACACACACAGTAACCTAATGAAAACACTACAAAATGACACAACACAGGTTTAGAAAAATAGGAAACATTTATCTAAACAAAACAAGACCGAAATGACAAAAATCCACCATACACAAGTCAAGTTATCAAAAAAATGCAAAAAGAGTCTTTAAGTAGTTTTGAACACACACTGGCGCTGCTACCATGAAATTGTACCTGGTGTGTGTCAAAAATAACCCCGCACGGGCGGGTGTGCGTCAAAAATAACTCCACACGGCGGTACGTGAGTCGGAAATCCAGCCGCACGATGATCCGAAATCCCCGCAGCACAGGTTGTGATCTCCCAGCCTCCGTCAGCGAAGCTGCATGTCTTTTCTCCTGCTCCGTGCGTCGATTCTTTGGTCGCGTTTCCTGCGAGTGTCGTTTTCTCAGCTGCGGAGACGGCGGCACGTTGTTTTTTTAGTCGCACAGCGCTCTGTGCGTGGATTTTCTTGTCTTTAGGCTGTCAGCTTCTCCTTTCAGGGTCCCAGGAACTGGATGGGCACCACAGGGCAGAGTAGGAGTCTCTCCAGAGATTCCAGGAGCTGGCAGAGAGAAGTCTTTCCTGTCCCTGAGACTTCAAACAACAGGAAGCAAGCTCTAGATCAAGCCCTTGGAGATCTCTTCTCAAGAAGGAAGGCACACAAAGTCCAGTCATTGCCCTCTTACTCTGGCAGAAGCAGCAACTGCAGGATAGCTCCACAAAGCACAGTCACAGGCAGAGCAGCTCTTCTTCCTCGGCTATTCAGCTCTTCTCCAGGCAGAGGTTCCTCTTGGTTCCAGAACTGTTTTCTAAAGTCTGTGGTTTTGGGTGCCCTTCTTATACCCAATTTCTCCTTTGAAGTAGGCTTACTTCAAAGTAAAGTCTCTTTTGAATGTGAAATGCTCCCTTTGTGTCACTGTCTAGTGTGAGGCACAACCAGCCCAACTGTCAAACTGACCCAGACAGGGAATCCACAAACAGGCAGAGTCACAGAAATGGTATAAGCAAGAAAATGCCCACTTTCTAAAAGTGGCATTTTCAAACACACAATCTCAAAATCAACTTTACTAAAAGATGTATTTTTAAATTGTGAGCTCAGAGACCCCAAACTCCACATGTTCATCCGCTCCCAAAGGGAATCTACACTTTAATCAGATTTAAAGGTAGCCCCCATGTTAACCTATGAGAGGGACAGGCCTTGCAACAGTGAAAACTAATTTAGCAATATTTCACTGTTAGGACATATGGACCACATTACTATATGTCCTACCTTAACCATACTGTCAGGGGGTAACAGGCGCCTACCTGGCCGATCGGGATTTTGTAGTCCTTAGGGACTACATACCCCATGACGCTTCGCGCGGGAAGACCGCATAACTCCGGCACTTCCCGGAAGCGGTTGCGCGTTATTCTTTCCTCATTCCCCGTCGGAGGCACAACGAGGGCAGGGTGGACGGCGTTCCCATGGGGGAAGTCACCACGTCCACAACGACGAACTGAAGGCATCCGGAACCCTCACGGAGATCAGCATTTCAAGGCAGCTGGAGATACGAGCTGCCTCCCTTCGAGAATTGGAACCGGTGGTAAGAGGCGAGCCGGTTTCTTGCCGGAGGCTTTCGCCTTCCGGTATGGTTTTGGATCTAGTGATCCGACATTTGGTGTACTTCAGAGAGGGTGCACAAAAATTAGAGATCCTCGTGAAACATGAATGGTGGTAGTTCAGGACAGAACCTTTGTTTTCTTCGTGGCAACTCAGGATCAAGACGTACTGTTTGCAGAAGTCAAACAGCCGGGAACATTTGTCCGTTTATCTTATTCTATGAATTAGGAAGGGGTGACTTCTTCAAGTGCGTGACATTACTTAGAGGCTCAATGTTTTAATTGAATCAAAAGAAGAAGTGCGGGACAAGTTCTTTTCCTTATTATATATATTTTTTTTTCTCTTTTTTGTTGCAACCTAGCTACAGGATTAATTTGCATAAACATCGGGTTTTGAAAAACCCTTAAGTGACTAGTGGTGTTCGTAGTCGGCCTGGGCATCCATCGATGATTTAGGTGGAGAATAGACAGGCGTTGGACTAGTTCTGCCCACCTGAGTTATGGGCAGGGACGGTCGTGGGTATTTTAGTGAGACTTTATGAGAATAGATAGGCAATGTGATCATTAACACTGTGTATTTTTTCTTTACAGTTATCCCGTCCCTGCTGTTCCTTCCCCTTCCTTCCCTCACCTGATGACTCCAATACACCGTGGTTTTTATCGGTGACTTGGTGGTGTCGGGAGGTGGACCTTATTTGCATCACACCGAGTCTGAGGAGTACCTACAATGTGACACATACACTGCACCCTGCCCTTGGGGCTATCTAGGGCCTACCTTAGGGGTGTCTGACATGTAAGAAAAGGGAAGGTTTAGGCTTGGCAAGTGGGTACACTTGCCATGTCGAATTTACAGTTAAAACTGCACACATAGACACTGCAGTGGCAGGTCTGAGACATGATTACAGAGCTACTTATGTGGGTGGCACAACCAGTGCTGCAGGCCCACTAATAGCATTTGATTTACAGGCCCTGGGTACCTCTAGTGCACCTTACTAGAGACTTACTAGTAAATCAAATATGCCAATCATGGATAAACCAATTACATACAATTTACACGGAGTGCATATGCACTTTGCACTGGTTAGTAGTGGTAAAGTGCTCAGAGTTCAAAAGCCAGCAGCAACAGGTCAGAAAAAAATAGGAGGCAGAAGGCAAAAAGATTGGGGATGATCCTGCATAAGCAAAAAAGTCCAACACACGTTATTTCACACTACATTTTAATGACATATTTTTATTAATAATGTTTGCTCTCTAACAATCCGTCCTCTGACAACTATATGTCTCGTCACTAAAGAAATATACATTCATACTTGTATTAATACTAATGAGACAATTCAAAACTCTTGGTGGGTGGAGAAGGACGGCTCAAGGACGGAAAACTGCCACTCCAGTTTTCCACCTGCTGGCCCTATTATGACTTGCCCAGCTGGAAAGATGCCACAACATTGACTCTGGCTCGTAATCGAGCCGGCGGAAATGTTGCGGTATGTCAGATGCGAAAGCACCAGTCGCACTTTTCACTGGCTATAATTCAGGCAGTGAAAAGCGCAACTGGGCCATCCATGGGGCCCCTGCACTGCTCTTGCCAAGAACCCATGAATAAGCCAACAGAGAGGGGACTCGTAATCCCCAGGGATGAGCTGCTTGCAGCACTGCCCTGGCGCATTAAGACCGCCAGCACCACCAGGCAATCGACCAACGGCAAACTGGCAGTGCCGGCGATCAGACCATGGAGGCTCCACCATGGCCATAATGTGGAGGCCGGACAGCTGCTTTGGCGGGGGTCAGACCATCACCGACTGTCACCTCGAGTCTGGTCGTTCCAGGACAGCCAGACTGGTAATAAGGGCCTTAGTCTATAATGTCTATTATTTCTTGGTTTTGTCTAGGATTCAGAATTTGTCAAATCATGAAAATATTTGCTTCTCCACTTTTCCATTTTTTTCTTCCTTCCTCTTTTCATTTTTTATCCTTTCTCTTTGTATGAACCTATACATTTTGGTATATCTGATTATTCAAATAATACGCACAGCCACTATTGATAATAATTTCAGTATTATTCCCTCAACACCTTGACCAAGGTTCCCCAACCAATTTTTCAATTCAGTAAACTTTTGCCTATATTTTCCCATACACCTGGTTCCTTCTAATCGTTTAGGTCAGAATTTAGATCTGTCAAATTATTAATGAAGCTCTTAACTCTTTCACTGTTATCAGAGATAAAAGTGCATACATTTTGGGCTTTAAGCACCCTCCTTTTTTGCGAAAGGGATGTTTAACACAAGACAGTTCTGAAGAACCATTGAATGTACTGTAACCATTTCACTATTCATCAGTATATCTGCTCCAGAAAAACTAGTTTGCATTTTATCTACAATGATAGACAGCATTCAAATTTTCACATCATGCAGAACAACTCCTTGAGAAGCAATGATTGCTCCAAAGATACCTCCAACTATTTCCAAATAACTTGCTCTTTTTGATCTTGGTCTCAGGTTCTCAAGTGTATCATCTATGTTGTCAATATGATATATTTTAGGAAATAACACTCGCAGTTAGCAAGTCCTATATTATCCCCTAGGAAGACGATGATGGGCATTTCGTCTACAGATGTAATATACCCCAGGAATCGCAGGATCTTGTCCATTCCGCATAAAGTTCCATGTATTCTTGAATAGAAATATATTTCTGACTCACTCGTTGCCACAAATTTAGTATCCATTCTGGATCATGGCCTGTATATACAAATCTTTCCTACATGTTGGTAGTGTAAAGCAAGCTTCACTTGTAGGTTAGTTACACTATATGCATAGTCAGTCTTGTAAGTGTGTTTCACTAAACCCTTCTCTATTTTCTCCTTCATTGCCTTTCATCTATATTCAGATTTATGCAGAAATGTTTTCTCAACTGGTGAAAGTGTACAAGTTAAGTTATTACGATGAGCACAGGCAGTCACAAATATTAGTGTTGACTCAATGAAACCTCCTACAATGTCAATATTTCTAGCAATACTATTTAAGTCTTGGTTAACTGGAACAAATGAAAAGATAATGTCAAAATTAGAATAGAAATATTATATGTATTATTCATTATAAAGCATTGCTAATAGAAGACTACAACTAATTCCATATGTTAGTGGTAAGCTATGATATGTATTTCCTTCTTGCACCGAAGAAGGAATTTGTCTACATAGATAACATTCTCTCAAATCCATTGTCCCAACATATCCATACAAAAAGCGATAGAAAACATTAGAAGAAAGATCTCCTTGTGGGTTGTCTAATTATATGTATTTCTCATCCTTATTAAACTTCTCTAATTTAGAAAATGTAGTAGTCTCTAGAGGAGGTGTATAATTAGTTTCAGCTTTATCAGAAACACTCATACTTACAATTGACAACAGACTTACCAACACACATACAACTGCCAATCCAAAACACACATTCATGAAACACCCATTGTTTATATTGCGATTGGTATCCAAGGCCTGTTAAGAATCAAAAAGTGAAAGAAAAAGAAAAATAGATTTAACCATGCAGCCAAACAAATATCAAAAATAATATTCAGTTGTTTTTGTAATTGTTTACAATTATTCACAGCAGCTTTCAGACATCTCCCAAACTTGTAAAAATCAGTTTAGCAGCCTTGTCAAAATCAGTTTCAAATAACTCTTGTTAGATTATAATCTGCTGGTCACAATCACTTACAATGTATGATGTCTTTCTTGTTCAATTGGCAATGTAATTTCACAACTCAGTTGTGTGCAAAGTAGGCCATGTATCTCCTTTTGCAGTTTTTCTAGACAGTGATGGCAAAACTGGAAGTACGAGTCTTCTTGATTCAGCAGGGATTTGACAAGCACTTTTGACTTTGACTTGGTTCACCTGAATCATTAACCACTTAGGATGAGTCACATCTGCATGACTTATTCAATTCAACTCCACGTTTGGCTTTTCCAGGAAATGAGATTGGCTTAATCTCTTTCCCCCAATTGTCTGCTTCGGGGAGAGTCTTCTTCAGACTTGACTCTCCAGCTACATCCATTTCTGATTCTGCTGATACAGGAGCATCAGGATTGCCCTCTATTTCATCTCTCAGAGGAGTACCTGATTCTTCAACAGTTTCACTGCCTTTACTTTTGCAGTCTCTTGCTATGTCTTTGTCACCTGCTGTTCTTGAGACTGTACTACCTCTATTGATGGTCTCAGGAACACTGGTTCTTCTTCTAGAGGATACAACACTTTGTGGGTATGACTCACATGAAATCAGTTCAGAACTCAAGCACACTTCACAGCAGTTGTTACCAGGATACCCTGTAAGGTCCATTCCACCTAGGCTCCAAGCAAGTCTTCCACACATACTTTGCGATCACCACCCAATCACCAGCCCAACTGTGACACTGGTCTTGGGATGGTGGCACGGCTGGTGCTTCCACCTGGTGAGAAAGAGCGAACTACATCAGCTAGGCCCTTGCAGTGATCCAGCACCAAGTCATCTGTTATGTTTACAAGAGCATTTGCAGGAACAGATGGCAATTTCATTGTGGAGAGAGTCCAGTCTTTCTGTTAGGTATATTTCACATACTGGTCATTTTAGGTTTGTGTACATTTTTGATAGTCAAGCTTCAGAGTTCTGTTCATTTGTTGTTCTAATCCAGAAGCTTCAATATGATAGCTACAATGCAGCTTCTGCTCAATGTTTAAGGCTGAACATAGTAATTTAATCACCTAGTTGTTAGACCTGACAGCCTTAGGATGATCACTCCCAACTTGTTGCCTGCCTCCCTCTACTTTTCTGACATTGGTTTTGCTGGTTTTAGGACTCTGCTCACTTTACTACTGCTAACCAGTGGTAAAGTGCATAAGCTCTCTCCCTTAACACATGGTAACATTGGTTCATAACTAATTGGCATATTTGAACTACTTGTAAGTCCCTAGTAAATTGCACTACATGTGCCCAGGACCTGTAGATTAAATTCTACTAGCAGGCCTGCAGTACTGATTGTGCCACTCATTCAAGTTACCCCTTAACCATGTCTCAGGCCTGCCATTGCAGGGACTGTGTGTGCAGTTTCTCTGCCACTTCAACTTGCTATTTAAAAGTACTTGATAAACGCTAAACTCCCTGTTTTCTACATATGTCACCCCTAGGGCAAACCCTAGGTAACTGTTAGTGCAGGGTGCTACGTAGGGAAAAGGCAGGACATATATCTCTGTGTTTATATGTCCTGGTAGTGGAAAACTCCTAAATGTGTTTTCCACTGCTGCAAAGCCTGCTCCTTTCATAGGCTAACATTAGGGCTACCCTCATATACCCTCATATACTGTCTGAGTGGTAGATTCTGATCAGAAAGAGGTAGACAGGTCATATTTAGTATGGCCAGAATGGTATTACAAAATCCTGCTGACTGGTCAGGTTCGATTTTATATGACTATTTTAGAAATGGCACTATTAGAAAGTGAGCATTTCTCTGCACTTAAAATCCATCTGTGTATTACAGCCTGTCTCCAATCCATGTCTGGATGGGCTGGTTGACAGCTCCCTTGTGCATTTCACCCAGACAACCATAAGCACAGGATGCTCAGTCACACCTGCACTCATTTGCATACAGAATGGGTCTCCCTGGCCTGGAAGGGTGGAGGGCCTGACACTTACATTTTGAAGGACAGTGGCCTGCTCTCACATAAGGGACTGCCAAACCTCCTACTAGGACCCTAGCGGACAGGATTGTACTGAAAGGGGACCTTGTGTACTTCAAAACCACTCTTTGATGTCTCCCCCACTTCAAAGGCACTTTTGGGTAAATAAACTGGATCCCTGCCCTTACCAACTCAGACACTTACTGGGAAAGACACTCTAAACAAGATCCTGCAACCTGCCAAGAGGAGCTGTATGGCTGCCTAAAGGACTCACCTGGACTGCTTTGCTGTGAAGGACTGCTGCCTTGCTGTTAACCTGCTGCCTTGCTGGCCTCTGGCTCTGCTGAGAAGTGTTCTCCAAGGGCTTGGATTGACCTTGCCTCCTGTTCCTGAAGTCTCAGGACCAAAAAGACTTCATCTCTGCAAAGGAACTCCTTGTGCAGTGAAAATCAATGCACAGCCTGCCGGAATCAATGCACAGCCTGCCTAGCGGTGAAAGAATCACTGCATCGCTGACCCAGAACGATGCAGCCCGGCTTCCCGAGTGGAGATCGATGCAGTGCCAGCGTTGCAAACAGAAATTTGACACACAGTCTACCGGATCAATGCATTGCTGAGCTGGAATGACACAGCCCGACTTCCTGCATGAGGAATTGACCCAGCACCTGCTGTGTGACAGAAACTATTATGCATCGCCCACCGGATTGACACAGCACTTGTGACTTTGTCCTGCATGCCCATGATTTCCACACATCACAGTGAGGATTCAGGGCTGCACGCTGAAATTTGACGCAAAGAATTTGCCGCGTGGAAAAGAATTAACGCATCATCTGTGCACATCTGGAAATCCAATGCACACCTTCCGTTTTCCACGCATCTCCTCCTCTGCGGTCTTCGTGCATGTAATTTTGATGCATACCAGGTACTTTGTGCACACAAGAGACATTTGTTGATTTTTAAAGACTTAAGACTCTTCTTACCATTGAAAAAGAGATATTTCCACTTGACCTTAATTTACACAGATAAATATCTTATATTTTTCTAAACCTGTGTGGTATATGTTTGTGGTGTTTTCACTGTGTTAATGCATGATTTATTGCACAAATACTTTACACGTTGCCTTCTAAGTTAAGCCTGACTGCTCAATGCCAAGCTACCAGAGGGTTGGGCACAGGATAATCTGGATTGTGTGTGATTTACCCTGACAAGTATTGTGGTCCCTACTTGGACAAGGGTGTATACCTCTGCCAACTAGAAGCCCCATTTCTAACACTTGTTATTTAAGTGACTTCCTCTGTCAGATTCTAAACAGGTCAGGAACCCAAATCTCAGTATCAACTCTCTTTGCTACTGTGAGTGTATCAATCTGCATTCTGTTAAATGGACCACTTGCTCTTCTAATGTGACTCAAATTGACAATATTTCTCTTTCCTACGTTCATTTGTTGACATGTAATGCATCTGTGGAAAATTGCTCCTGCGACCTCTCTAAACTTTGGAATGAACCAGGATTGCATAATTGTTTGAATCATTGTATCTCTGCCAACGTGTGTTTGACCATTATAGTATCTTGCCATTTGCGTCAGTAGACAGTTTGGCAAAACTACCTGCCCTTCATTTGAAACCCAGATTTCATCAATTTCTCTTTGATTGCAACCCAATTTTATCCAGCTTTTCATTTCATCTTCTGGAACCTCATCTTGAAGTCTCTTTATCTCCTCCCAAGTATTAATTACTGTCAAAAGAAAACTTTGACTTTTCTGATCAGTATTCATTGCTCAAGCACTTTTCCATTCTTCAATAAAAGTGACACAGTTTAATGTGCAGAAACAAGCAACCTTATCCGCATAGGAATTTCCCTATCGATCTCTGATGAGCATTGCATTTAACCACAGCAACACAGCAATCCTTTCAGGTAATTGTAGGGCTTGTAACAAATCATGAATTCTATCACCATTTCTGATTGGTGAGCCAGAAGAGGCCATGAAACCTCTTTGGGATCATAACTGCCTAAAGTACATCACCAAATCAATACTGACTGTCTGTAAAAATCATAATTTTAAGCTGTGCAGAAATACTGCATGATCTCTGCAGAAAAATCTATTTGAAGCACGAAGTTTCCAGTATGCCAGAAATTGTGCATATAGCGTATCCAGATTTCAATGTTCCCGCAATATCTCTTAAACAGGAACCATTGATAGAAATGGAGTCCCTGGTCGGCAGTCAGTTTACAGCCTGTCCAAGCAGGGACCCTAACTCTAGTCAAGACAATGAAGTTACACACTCAGGTTAACCCCTGCTCTACCACTTGGTAACTTGATACAATCAGTTAGACTTATCTGAAAGGCAATAGTATTTGTACCAGAACACCCAGTAACACAGTGAAAACACTACAAGATCCAATATTTATCTAAATCAAACAAGACCAAAAACAACAAAAATCCAACATACACAAGTCAAGATATGAATTTTCAAAAGAATAATAGTCTTACTCCATAGAAAACAATGCAAATGTTGATATTACACAAAGTACCTGGTTTCCATCAAAAATAAAGCTGCATGGCGAGCTTGTGTTGGAAAAGTCAGCAATGCGTCAATTCCTTATTCTCGAGTGAGGCCGTGGGTCGTTTCTTCTCTGGTTGGGTAGGCAATGCATCGTTTTTCTCCCTCGCAAGAGAGTGATGCATTGATTTCCAGACAGGGCACCTTGGCACCGATCAGGTTCCTGATGACTTTGACGCCCAGTGTCGATACTTGTGAAATCTGGTCGCACGGTGTGGGGTTTGCATCGTTATCAGCCGTAACCGGCTGTTGCGTTGTTTCTCCAGCCACAATGTGTCGATCTCCTAACTGCGATGCAGGGGGTGCGTTGATTTCAGCTGCAAAGTGGGTGGCGCATTATTTATTAGCCTCGTTGCAGATGGTGCATTAAAAATTTCCCTCCACTGTGTTCTGTGCATGGATTTCAGCTCTTGTTTTGCCAACTTCACCTCTCAAGGGCCCAGGGACTGGATAGGGCACCACTTGGCAGGGAAGGAATCTCAGCAGAGAGTCCAGGTGCTTGCAGAGGAAGTCTTTGATGGCCCTGAGACTTCAAAACAGGAGGCAAGCTCAGTTCAAGCCCTTGGAGATCCTCCTCGAGCAGGAATGAACAACAAAGTCCATTCTTTGTCACATTTCACAGGCAGAAGCAGCAACTGCATTATAGCCCAACACAGCACAGTCACAGGCCAGGGCAGCACTTCTCCTCAGCTCTTCAGCTCTTCTCCAGGCAGAGGTACCTCTTGGTTCCAGAAGTGATCTTGAAGAAATCTAAAGTCTGATGTTTTGGGTCCACTACTTATACCCCTTTCTGCCTTTAAAGTAGGTAAACTTCAAAGGAAAGTCTCTGTTGTTTACACGATCCTGCCTTACCCAGGCCAGGCTCCAGACACAGTCTAGGGGTGACTGCATTGTGTGAGGGCAGGCACAGCCAATTCAGATGTAAGTGACCACTCCTCCTTCCACTCCAGCTCAGATGGCTCATCAGGCTATGTAGGCTACACCCCAGCTCCCTTTGTGTCACTGACTAGGGGAGATTCACAAACAGCCCAATTGTCAGTCTGACCCAGACAGGGAATCCACAAAGTCAGAGTCACATAATGGTTAAAGCAAGAAAATACCTACTTTCTAAAAGTGACATTTTCTAACTAACAAGCTAAAAACCAACTTCACTAACAGATGTATTTTACATTGTGAGTTCAAAGACTCCAAACTCCAGATCTACATCTACTCTCAAACGGAAACTGCACTTTAAGGATATTTAAAGGCAGCCCGTGTGTTAACCTATTAGAGAGATAGACCTTGCAACAGTAAAAACCAAATATAGTAGTATTTCACTGTCAGGGCATGCAAAACCACACAAGTACAATTCCCACCTTTATCATACACTGCACCCTGCCCATGGGGCTATCTAGGGCATACCTTAGGGGTGCCTTACATGTATGAAAAGGGAAAGTTTGGGCAGTTTAAAACTGCATGCACAGACACTGCAGTGGCAGGTCTGAGGCATGTTTACAGGGCGACTCATGTGGGTGGCACAACCAGTGCTGCAGGCCCACTAGCAGCATTTGATTTAAAGGCCCTGAAGCACCTCTACTGCACTTTACTATGGACTTACTAGAAAATCAAATATGCCAATCATGGAAAAGCCAATTGCACATACACTTTACACAGGAGCACTTGCTCTTTAGCATTGGTCAGCAGTGGTAAAGTGCCCAGCGTACCAAAAACAGCAAAAACACAGTCTAGCACACAGTCAAATCATGGTAAGCAGAGGCAAAAAAAGACAGGGGATACTACACCCAGGGTGGCAGGTCTAACAACCATAAAAACAAATTATTTGATAATTTTTCTATAACGGAGTATCCTAAACAGCAGGTCTAGATTTGGTGCACAATTCAGTAACTTCCAGGCAGTTATTTTCAGCTTCTTTTATGTTCTCATTTTCAACATTGTCTATTGGAAGCAAGGTTGCTTGATGCAGTTTTAATAATACATCTCTTAAGGGACACATTCGGAGAACCTAAAATGAAAAAATCGAATGAGCATTTGTCAAATGCTGAGTCTTGGTTCTGGTAAGCAAGACCTCCACTGAGTGAGGGACCAGTACAGTTAAAGGATGTCTCATCACAATACTCTCATACTGATCGAGACTAACACCAACCGCTGCCACATTTTGTAAACAGCCAGGCAATTCTGCAGCAACATGGTCCAATGTAACTGAAAAATATGCTACAGGATGGTTTACACCACCATGTACCTGTGTTGAGACAGAAAGTGCACAGCAATCATGTTCATGACAAAACAATGAAAATGGCTTTGTGTAATCAGGCATTCCCAGAGCTGGTACTCTGCCCAGACTCTCTTAATTTAATAAAAGCTTTCATATAAGCTTCAACAAAAGCACAGTACCAGTAATGTCTTTGTGGGTCAATCTCTGCAATGACTTGGAAATAATAGAAAAATTGGGAATCCATTGGCAGGAGGATTAATTCGTAAAGTAGTTGTAGCCCTTTCTCTGGACACCTTCCTTGCACCTTTCTGTACTTGGTGTACAAAATATTTAACTTCTTTCTGATAATACTGTAATTTTGCTGGTGACACTAATGTCCATTTTCACTCAAATGATTCAATAAGGCATATGTATCTTGCGTGCATCCTTCTTGCGTCTTTGAAGCAATCAATAAAACATCAACATAAGGAAACCAATTTTATTACAAGACAGGAGGCTCATATTATGCTTTTCTTTTCATGCTTTATTTTAACAGCAGCCAAGAACTACAAATCCCAGAGTCCCTGGGAAAAACAAACTACTAAACTGCATCACAATGGGGTCCTCCAATCACACGAGGAGCCCTATAATAACTATCTTGACTGAGAGCAACAAGCCCTCTTTTCTTGCTGCTCGCAGTCAAAGATAAGTACACTGCTCGCCTTTTTATGTATTCTGTATATGGTATGATAGTGTATTTGGTGTATTTATACATATATTAACTTTATTGGGTTTCCGTTCCTGTGGGCATTTGTTTGGTACTGTATTCCGTTTTTCCTTCGTGTTTAACTTTAACGCGCTCGCGCGCTCCTGTGCGCATTTTCGCGCTGACAGGCCGTCTGTCAGAACGTTCGGCAAACGTTCTGACAGCCGCGCCTGAAGCAACGGCATTCCAATCATTGCGTCCTCTCACGCGGCAGCTTGAAGTGAGCTTCCTTCACGCTCGGTTAGGTTTACGAGCGTTTAGTTTCAATTCCATTCGCCTCACTGAGCAGTTACAGCGTGTTTACTTTCAGCACGCTTGACTGCCGGCTCATTATTGATTTTCTTCAGAACTGGCTCGGCCGTCACACGCTGTTGCTATTTTAAACGCGTTTTTGTTCTCTTGAGGTTAGTGATACATTTTCTCATATTCCCGGTCAGCCCCCCTTGTCCAGTTAACCCTTCCCAGGTATTTCTTTATTTTCAACACAACTTTTTTTTTTTTTTTTCCCCATATTAATAAATTTTAAATTCTTCTCTTCCCAACATGTCAGAAGACGATCAAACCCAGTCCATTAAGGACAATTTAAAATCCTTTATTAAGGATTCAGTCCAACACGCTGTCTCAGTGTCTATGTTGGACGTTTCAAAAAATTTAGAGGCCTCTATTTCAAAAATGCTTCACGCACCCAGAGGAAATCCTCTTTTGAGAGGAAAGAAACGTGTGTCCTATTCTAAGGACGCTTCTAAAAGCGTTTCTCAAAAATTTGGGCCTCCAACCCGAGAGGCGAAAACTTCGGGTCTCCCCTCTTCCCCACTTAATATCCTTAATTTACGGGACACGGATAGTGATGGGGATGATGATGTCTTGCAAGACAATATAGATGATGACTATTTTGATGGGCCTCCGGAGAAAAGGCGAAAAATTTCTCCTCATGAGTACTCCCCTCATTTAGTGCCCGAGGACCTGGTGGACCCGGTTGGCGAACCTCTGTTCGACCCTAATACCATCCGTCATCCCAACTCCTCTGAATGGTTCCCCTCTGATCACGTTTCCGATTACGTCTCTTTTTATCTCCGACACCCCCTGGATAAATCATCCAGAAATAAATTAAAATCCGAATGTCCCAGACGTTCCCTTCCCTGTAAAGTCACTGACACCCCTGCCATTGATCCCAATATGCTCCTTTTTTTCACGAAATTTGGCAAGGACCCCAAGAAGGGAGTGGACCGCGCCTGGTCAAATTGCCAGGATAGGCTCCTAGATTTGGTGGGTCCCCTCACCAGAATATTTGACCTTGCCGAGGACGCCAAGTTGGAGGGCTCTCATGTGGATCCTGATACCCTCTCCAATTGGGCTCAACGAGCAATCTGTATGTTGGGCAATGCCAACTCCTACATTTCCCAGGAACGTCGGAAAAGCCTCCTCCTCAGGATTGATCCAAAACTCAGCACTTTGGCTTCTAAGGAGGAAGGCCTTAATGCTGATGGTCTTCTCTTTGGAGACTCTTTCATTAAGGAATTGGGCAAGTACGTTGCTACTTTTAACTCTTTGGACAAAGCACATTATTCTATGAAGAGAATTTTTTCCAGTCGGGTTTTTGGAAGGGCCGGCAAAGGAAGGAGCCGTTTTGCCGGCCGCTTCTCTGCAAGAGGTCAATCCCTCAACAGAGGCTCCTACACCCAGTCTAACCAACTTGAAGTGTATCAAGGATACAAACCCCAATTCTACCCCCGCAGATTCCGCGGCGGCCGCAACCGGGGTTACAGAGCCAAAGGAGAACAACTTGCAGGTAAGAACTTTCAGTTCTGGCCTTCCTCCAGTAGGAGGCAGACTAGCTTTGTGTTTAAACGCTTGTTTGTTAATAACTTCCGATCCTTGGGTAATCCAAACCGTCCAAGGCTATTGCATAGAACTTTACCAGACTCCCTTTCAACCCTTCCTTCCTCATCCTCTTCGTTTTTCTCAAGACCAATTCCGTCTCATTCAAGTCGAGATACAAGATTTACTATCAAAGCAAGTGATCGAAGAAGTGCCATTCGATGCTTCGGGGTTTCTCAGCAATATCTTTTTGGTTCAAAAGAAAAACAAAAAACACCGCCCGGTCATAAATTTGAAAGAATTCAACAACTTTGTGGTGTATCATCACTTCAAGATGGAAACTATTCTCCATCTAAGGGATATTCTTCTTCAGAACGACTGGTTGGTTCGCATAGATCTACAGGATGCCTACCTTTCGGTACCGGTGCATCCTTCATTCAGAAAATTTCTTCAATTCCGGTGGGAGCATTCTTTCTTCCGTTTCAAAACTCTTCCCTTCGGTCTGTCTTCTGCCCCTTGGTGCTTCACCAAGATACTCAAACCAGTGGTAGCCTCTCTCAGGGCTCAAGGGATACGCCTTATTGTCTACCTCGACGATTTCCTATTGATGGCCCAAGACCAGTCTTCCCTAATAACCCATCAAAAAATTTGTCTGGATCTCCTCTCGCAGTTGGGATTCCTTATAAACTTCCAAAAGTCATCCCTTGTTCCTTCTCAAACTCTCGAATTCTTGGGATTCCTCGTCAACACCGCCGAGTTAATTCTCCAACTTCCCCAGGACAAAGTTTCTTTGATAAGGAAAGAAATTCGTCATGCTCTGTCGCTTCCTTGTACTTCCCTCAGGGCTCTGGCTCGTCTTGTAGGTCTTCTTTCCTCTTCCATCCAGGCCATATTTCCAGGCCCTCTTCATTACAGAGCTCTTCAAAGGCTCAAAATCCGACACCTTCAACAGGGTCTGTCATATTCAGATCAGGTGGTTCTCGATGCGGACTCCAGGGAAGAACTCACATGGTGGATGAGTCATTTAGACGCCTGGAACGGGAGAACGATTTTCTCTGCTGCCCCAGATCTTGTCTTAGAGTCAGATGCAAGTCTGACAGGATGGGGCGCAAGATGTGGTCCACACTCGACTGGAGGACCATGGTCCGTTCAGGAGTCGTCAATGCACATAAACTGTTTAGAGATGCTTGCAGGTTCCTTTGCCATCCAATCCTTTACCAAAGACAAAGTAAAATGTTCCATTCTTCTCAGAATGGACAATTTATCGGCAGTAACTTACATAAACCGTCTGGGCGGAACTCGCTCCAAACCGTTAGCCCTCTTGGCCAAGAGTCTGAGGGAGTTTTGTCTACACAAAAATATTTCAGTAAGGGCAGAATATCTCCCAGGCAATCTCAATGTGGTGGCCGATTGGTTCTCAAGGCACTCCCTTGATTCAAGCGATTGGCGTCTTCACCCTTCTATATTCAAGCGTCTTTCTTCTATATTCGGCACCATGTTCATAGACCTCTTTGCCTCAAGACTCAACTCTCAGCTTCCCAAATTCTTCAGTTGGAGACCAGATCCCTTAGCATTGGCTACCGACGCTTTTCTCCAACCGTGGCCTCCTTCCCTCCTGTACGCCTTTCCACCCTTCCTTTTTATTGCTCGGGTACTAGCACATGTCCGACGTCAGGGCTCCTCCCTAGTATTAATTACCCCATTTTGGCAGGCCCAACCTTGGTTTCCGACCCTTTTGGAACTCTCGTCGGATCTTCCAGTTCTCATCCTCCCTTTCCCAGACCTTCTCCTGGATCCCCAGGGACATCCTCACAATCTCATAATACAGGGTTCCCTATCCCTCAAAGCTTGGAGAGTTTCGGGGCTTCCTGGAGAACCCCAGGAATTTCGCAACAGGCTGTCCAATTCATCCAGCAATCTTGGGCTCCCGGCACCTCGAAGGTTTATCGAGCAGCCTGGGCAGTATGGTGCAGCTGGTGTGTGGACAGGGATTCCAATCCCGTTTCAGCTGACGTTACCTTAATCGTAAATTTCCTAGCTTCCTTAGCCTCTCAGGGCAAGGCATATCGTACTGTCAATACATATAGGTCAGCAATTCCTTCAGAACACATCAGGGTGGACGGTAGACCGGTGGGAGAGCATCCCTTAGTTTGCCGCCTATTAAAAGGAATACGTTTTTCCAAACCTCCAAACCCCAAATATAAGTCTATGTGGGATGTAAATTTCGTCCTTCATCTTCTTCTTTCTTGGCCTGATAATTCAGAACTTTCATTAAAATATTTATCTGCAAAAATTACTATGCTCCTCTGTTTGGTCTCTATCAAACGAGTTTCGGATGTTAAAGCTTTGGATGTTTCCTCCTTTAATTTTTCTGCCTTCGGTGTGTGTTTCAATGTGGCTAGACGTACTAAGACTAATTTGTCTTCTGTGTTTTATCCCCTTTTTCCCTCCCAACCTAAGTTGTGCGTGGCTAATTGCTTAAAAACGTACGTTTCACGAACTGCAGATCTCAGGACATCCTCTTCTTCTCAACTGCTGATTTCGTATCAAAAACCCCATAAACCTGTCTCTTCTCCCACTTTAGCCCGCTGGCTCAAGTGGCTGATGAATTTGGCTGGCGTCCCTATTGATATTTATGGTGCCCATTCTGTTAGAGGAGCTACGGCTTCTAAGGCCTTTTTTGCCGGGGCCAGTTTACAGGATATCCTTAGATCTGCAGACTGGTCTAACGTCAATACATTTAGAACGTTCTATTGCAAACCAGTCGATCATCCTATACAAAACGTTGTTTCATTGCTTTGAACAAGCATAATATGAGCCTCCTGTCTTGTAATAAAATTGAGATTTTCCTAGCCTTGGTGTCAGAAAGGCTAGATTTTATTAAAGACAAGGAGGCGAGTATTATCCCGCCTCTTCTAACCCTCCCTGTTCTTTTATTCTAGTTGCCTCAACCGCAACCAGCAACAACGCTACTGTCTGACCAGTTTTCTCCAACTGACCCTTCTGGATCTCCTCTTCAACCAACAGGATCTACACAAGATCATCCTTCCCTCAAGATTTTCGTTTGGGACATACTTTCCGCCTTTTTGACTCTTTATGGTCTACTGTTCTTCTTTTCGCATCGTTATATTGACTGACTTTCGCAAGAAAAGAGGGCTTGTTGCTCTCAGTCAAGATAGTTATTATAGGGCTCCTCGTGTGATTGGAGGACCCCATTGTGATGCAGTTTAGTAGTTTGTTTTTCCCAGGGACTCTGGGATTTGTAGTTCTTGGCTGCTGTTAAAATAAAGCATGAAAAGAAAAGCATAATACTCGCCTCCTTGTCTTTAATAAAATCTAGCCTTTCTGACACCAAGGCTAGGAAAATCGCAATTTTGATGGGAAAGGCATTTGCAAGGATTCCAAATTATTTTTCAACACCTGATTAAATATGAATGGGGACTCTGAAAACCCCTGTGGGATCCTTTACCAGGAATACACACAATTAAAGAACTTAATAAGAGAAAATAAAATGTCTATCATCATGTAAAGGCACTGAGAATAATACTTGTGGACCATTCTGCATCACATGGAATTTGGAACACCATCACCGCTGATTGGGTACCACTGGACAACATTTTACCACAATTTCATTAATCTTTCTCAAATCCTGAACAATACGAAATTTCACACTTGGTTCTCGAAAACCCATATTAGGTGAATTACAGGGGCTGCTCAGCACTTCATTCAAAACACCTTGTTTAATTTAACAAAATCCGTAATTACATCTGGTGCCAACTCCTTGAATTAAATTAATATCTTATCCAGAAAGATCTTAACTTCTGAATAACTGTATCTCATAATCATTTTGGAGTTCCAATACTGTAAGAGCAGGATAAAGAGTAATTAATGGAACTCTTCATTAATCAAATTAGAATTTCCAACTCGTAAACAGGTTTCCTCATCAGCACTGTTTATTTAAATGGCAATTCCATCATTTGTGTAAGTAATCAAACATCTTGTTTTGCACAACAAATCTCTTCCCAATAGGCATACTGGACTTGAGTGACAGACTACAAATCTGTGCACATCTTCAAAATTACCAATTTTATCAGGAATCGGCTCAGTAATCAGATTTGCTACTTCTGCAACCTGTACTGTTTCCCAGAAAGTGACACTTTGGGCTCTTCAGCAGTTCTGACAGTAGAGCATGTAGCTCTTATGTTAACTAAAAATGAGACTTGATGACCCAGTACTGTTCCATTTACATAAGTACAGCTCTGATCCACCTCTAATGAAGCTGCTAGCACACATTCTTCTTCATCAAAACTCACTCACAATTTCATCACTCGATTCATCTTCACTGTCTAGGGGGTACTGTGTACTAAGTGGTTGACTGTTTTGGTTTAACGTTTGAACCATGTTCTGCTGAGAAACCACTATCTGCACCTGTGCCATTTGGAACTTGAGGTATTTGTATTTGCTGGTGTGGCATCATTTGCATATGCTGTTGCATTTGCTGTTGTGGTACCTGAAAATGTGGCACCTGCAGCAGGTGAATTTGCATTTGCTGTGGAATCTGCATCTGATTATTCATATTCTGGACATTTGAATTAGGATTACAAATTCTTGGTTGTCTCAAATTTGGAAAAAGGTTGTTTTCATTCATCTGCACAACACCTTCTTGTTTCATCATTGGACACTCCTGTTTCCAATGCCTGAAATTACATTTTCTCAATGTATATTGGATCGAATTCTAATATGTAATTCCTTTTCAATGGTTTAGAATTCTCATTATCCTCTTCATATTTTTCTGCAAATTCTGATAATTTCTGATGTGCTAGTCCTGCTGTTTTGTGACATATTTACACATGAAGTGCAACTCATCTTCATTATATGAGTCAATTCTATTTAATTCATGTGTTCCCTCAATAATTTAATTTAATTCTATTTTTTATCTTGCTAAGTTCAATGTCCTTTCCCCTTCAGCAACATTTTTCATTGCTGATGATCCACTCACTTTCTCTAACCAATCAGTTAACTGTTGAGCTATCAAACCTTGTAAAGAAACATTGTTATTTACATTGGGCACGCATTGTGAGATATTACATGGCGGACCCATTACTCTCTGAGGTGTTATCAGAATTGGATTTGGATCAGGATTAGTTTTCTCCAAATTTTGAGAAATCCTGGAATAAGTTAAATCTGTCAGCGGACCGGTTTTGTCAAACGTCTAATTCATTGAAGTCTTAACTCTTGCAGTAGCAGTAACTTGTTGCATTTGGATTAGAAGGATTCTACATGATGCTCTCATTATTACTCTGAGCATACAATGGAACAACTGGACCAATTGTAACAGGAACTGTTAATGCTCCTGGGATTAATGGAGCATTCTGATCTCTCGAGTAAATAACTCCAGAAATCTGATCTGTAAGTACTGAGGACCTCGATTGCGTTACTATTGCTGGAGTATACCTTGGTATTGCCTGAACTTACACAGGAGTCATTGAATTAGGTTTAGACACCACCTGAACCATCATTGCTTTCTGGTAAATCTGTGGTGCCACTGGTACTGTAATACTCTGTGCAGAACTTACACTAGGAACTGTAGGATAAACTACAGGCTGAGGCTGAGCTATAGTCTGAACCACAGGAGTCTGAGTTACTTGAAATAGCAGGAACATTAGTTGTGACTTATACATGGCTCTGTGTAAACACAACAGTAGGTGGTGAACTTGGACTAATACTAGTACCTAGTCTTGGCTCTTGTGCTACATATGGTGGGGGACGATTTCTCAATAATTGTGCTATGAATTTATCATTTCATTTTCTTCAAGATTCTTATTCCTTTTCTTTGTTCTGTCACTACCCTCTTTCTCTTGTGTTGCTGCAGGTAACAGTCCAATACCCTGTAAGGTTTCTGTTCTCCAGAATTTCTGCTTACTATCCCTTCTTGCATCCAGCAAAGTTTTCTCAGCTTTTTGCATTCATCTCTCAAAGTTTATTTCTATTGTTGTCTGGCCACTAACTGTGGTTTCAGAGGGGGCTTTAATTCATGAAGGGCCAGATGTAGCAAAGGGTTTGCGCCTCGAAAACGGCGAAAATCGCTGTTTGCGAGGCGCAAAAGCCTCTTTGCTATTTAGAAATGCATATTGCGAGTCGGGACCGACTCGCAATATGCATTTCAGAATCGCAAATAGGAAGGGGTGTTCCCTTCCTATTTGCGATTCGGAGTGGAATGCAATTCCATTTGCGACCGCATATGCGGTCGCAAATGGAGTCGCAGTTACCATCCACTTGAAGTGGATGGTAACCCACTCGCAAATTGGAAGGGGTCCTCATGGGACCCCTTCCACTTTGTGAATGGACCACTCCCTGCTCTGAAAAAATACCGAAACTAAAGGTTTCGTTTTTTTTTTTAAGTGCAGCTCGTTTTCCTTTAAGGAAAACGGGCTACACTTAAAAAAAAAAAAAACTGCTTTATTTAAAGCAGTCACGAACATGGAGGTCTGCTGACGACAGCAGGCCTCCATGTTTGCGAGTGCCTAGACTCGCTATGGGGCCGCAATTAGCGACCCACCTCATGAATATTAATGAGGTGGGTCATTGCGACCCCATAGCGAGTCGAGGCGGTGTCTGAGACACCGTACTGCATACCAATTTGCGAGTTGCAAATTGCGAGTCGCAGGGACTCGCAATTTGCAAGTCGCAAATTGGCGTTTTGCTACATCTGGCCCAAAATACTCTCCTTAAATTCTCTAACATTCTCATATTAAAACGTCCATGAACAGGAAACACAAAGCTCCCTTACTCCTCTGTAATTTTGCACCACTGTTTTAACCAAATGCATGCTGAAGGACCTTTCTCTTCAATTACAGTGGATGCAGGTGTACCTTCTGGCAGGGTAATTTCTCATATTCAGACTGGAATAAAATCTTCTCCTCTTATTGCAATCTTTAATGCTTTGAAAAATTTCACTTTCACCTTTAATTGACTTAAAACTACAAATTAAATTAAAAACATAAGTAATTCAATCCCAAAATCTTTTGCATTTTCTACTCTCAAGCATTAGCGCTTCACGGTTGTCCACCAATCTGCTTTGGCTCCTTTTCACCATCCGACCCATCCAAGTGTGGATCCAAGAATGTCACACTCACACACAGCGGTTGACAAAGCCTTGCAGATGAGCCATAATTCATACCAAATTCATGTGAAAACTAAATGCAAATAGTTGCCGCCCGCCAATGTTGTAATGACCCCCTTTGATTGCTTTTTAAAGACACTTCACATCACTTTTCAGTGATATCTCTACAATTTCTTATTGCACCTTTTATTGTTTTGATCTGCAGATATCCAGATAAATATTATATATTTTTCTAAACAATGTGTGGAGTATTTTTGTGGTGCTATATAGTGTTATTTTATGATTTATTGCACAGATACTTTACACATTGCCTTCTAAGTTGAGCCTGACTGCTCAGTGCCAAGCTACCAGAGGGTGGGCACAGCATAATTTGGATTGTGTGTGACTTACCCTGACTAGAGTGAGGGTCCTTGCTTAGACAGGGGGTAACCTGACTGCCAACCAAAGACCCCATTTCTAAAAAAATCATATTACATCTAAACATGCATAGGCAAAAACAAATTTCACTTAACTTGGCAAAGACAAATTTCCAAAAATCTAAATTTCAACAAGCAATGGCCAAATAAAATCTCTCAATCCTCTCCTATTGGGATAGAACCATAAAAAATAGGATGTTTCCCTCCTGTTGAGATGAAATTATCATCTCTGCTACCAAATTCTGTGGGTGTGACAGAGCTTATATAGGGTTAGTCATCTATTGCCCAAAGAAGTTGGTTCATATCTTTGGACTGAGACAGGAGTAAGAGAACATCCAAACAAACAATATGATTCAATAAACATCAAATATATCATCCAAAATTAAGAATAATCAATTTTAGAGTCAGTAGCTTATACACACCATGACCCATGTGGCCATGAATCACCATACCAGTTTAGTAAAGTTTATCCATTTATTGCCCTTTGTATTATCAATGCTAAGATCACAGAAATCGTACACAAGACCAAATGATAGAAATACAGACACATCACAGGCTGTACAAAGCATTTAAAGAATCTCAATCTAGCCAAAGCATTTATCATTTGACAGTCCAAAAGAACAATACAGAATAACAACAGAATCAAATGCAAAATAGAAACAACATACATTTAATTTGTGCAGTGGAATTAATTACAATCATTTAACAGAAACAATCAAATTCAGACACTGGTTCAGGCATCCCTAACTATTTATTTAATTTGAAAAGAATATGTGGACTTCATACAAAAAGAAATTACAAAAATATAATTTGAAAACCATCTAACTATGGCGCTAACCAAAATAAGCAGTTGGATTTTCTAGGGAAGAAAAAAAAACCTGCAAGGAAAAACAAATGCACATCTATTATACCTCTCCTAAATTGGTCACAAGCTTGCAGAACCTTCATCAGCTGAGCGCAGGAACACAAGATCTTCATTAATTAGCATCAGGACATGAAGAGGAAACAATTCAGTACAGTGGGGCCTTATATAACTAAACTGTTTCGTTGGCAGTCAGGTTACCCCTGTCCAAGCAAAGACCCTCACTCTAGTCAGGGTAAGTCACACACAATCCAAATTATCCTGTGCCCACCCTCTGGTAGCTTGGCACTTAGCAGTTAGGCTTAACTTGAAGGCAATGTGTAAAGTAATTGTGCAATAAATCATGCAATAACACAGTAGAACACCACAAAAATACACCACACAGTGTTTAGAAAAATATATAATATTTATCTGATAAGATGCAGGTCAAAATTATTAAAATGCAATAAATATACATGGAGAGATATCACTGTAAAATTGATATAAAGGCCCTCATTACAACCCTGGAGGTCGGTGTTAAAACAACGGTAATACCGCCAACAGGCTGGCGGTAACAAAAATGGAATCATGACCACGGCGGAAACTGCCAACACAGACAGCCACTTTAACAGTCTGACCGCCACGGCGGTAGCAACAAACACTGCGTGGTAACCGCCAACAGCCAGGCGGAAGACAATGTATCGCCCACTCCATTACAACCTGCCCATCCACCAGCTTTTCCTGGGGCGGTACCAACGCCATCAAAAGCACGGCAGAAACAGTACCCAGAAGGGAAACCACTCACCTCTCGACACTCAAGGAAGAACCAGGACGCCATGGAGCCCGAGCTGCAGGTCTTCCCCATGCTGGTGTATCTGCTCAAAAACCAGGAACACCAACGCCGGTGACGACGACCACAGTGAGTACTGCACCTATCACACAAAGGAGGGGGGAGGAAAAAGAGAGTGACACACACATGCAACACGCAACACCCCTACCCACACCCCCAACACCATACACACAAACACATGCAACAACATTACACATACGCCCCGTGACCCTCAGGAATAACGCAAGGACAAAAGGAATGGAGTCAAATGAGGATAATATTCAAAATACTTAGCATTACATTCATATATAAATAATCAGTATGTACAATATATTCAATATATACAAAATGAAGTACAATGTCCACACAAAATAGTCCGTGGCCCACTGGGCCATAACACATAGGCCAAGCCCACACTTCAGGGGGACGGGGAAGGGGGGTTGCACCTCAGCCAGAAGATGGTACTATGCCACTGCTCCTGGAGGAGGCTGCATGCCCACTGCTTGGTCCTGGGGAGTGCAAAGCCACGGTCTCTCTAGTGGGTGGTTTGTCCACTGCTTGGTCCTGGGGAGTGCAAGGCCACAGTCTCTCAAGTGTGTGGTTTGCCCACTGCTTGGTCCTCGGGAGTGCAAAGCCACAGTCTCTCAAGTGGGTGGTTTGCCCACTGCTTGGTCCTGGAGAGAGCAAAGCCACAGTCTCTCAAGTGGGTGGTTTGCCCACTGCTTGGTCCTGGAGAGAGCAAAGCCACAGTCTCTCAAGTGGGTGGTTTGCCCATTGCTTGGTCCTGGGGAGAGCAAAGCCACAGTCTCTCAAGTGTGTGGTTTGCCAACTGCTTGGTCCTGGGGAGTGCAAAGCCACAGTCTCTCAAGTAGGTGGTTTGCCTACTGCTTGGTCCTGGGGAGTGCAAGGCGACAGTCTCTCAAGTGGGTGGCTCCTCCACTGGTTCTGGAGGGGGCATTGTGCCCAGTGTGCTTCATCCTGCCAAGGATAGGGTGAGTGGATGCCTTCTTCCACTGGTTCTGGAGGGGGCTTTGTGCCCAGTGATGCAACACTTGGGGAATGCCAGGTCACAGTCCCTCACCTGGATGTCAGAGCCACAAGATTTGCAGTGGGCGGGATGCATGATACTCCATGGAGGCAGGACTACAGTCCATCCGCCGGTGGCTACGGCTACACAGTGGTGGTAGTGCCGGTGCTGGTGAGGGTGCTACCAGTGGTGGGGGGAGCCTCCAGCCCTTCCCCTGCAGCCTCGGATGGCTGCCCACTGGGGCTGCTGCTGCTGGCAGTGGTGCTACTTTCAGCGGTGCAGGTGGCGGTGCTTGCGGCGGTACCTGCAGCGGTACAGGTGGCAGTGCTGGCAACGGTGCAGGTGCCGGTGCTGCAACTGGTGGGAGGAGGCTCCAGCCCTTCACCTGCAGCCTCAGATGGCTGCCCACTGGGGCTGCTGCGGCTGGCAGTGGTGCTACTTTCAGCAGTGCAGGTGGCAGCGCTTGCAGCGGTGCCTGCGGCAGTGCCATTGGCGTTGCTGGCCGTGGTGCAGGTGCTGGTGCTGCCAGTGGTGTGGGGAGGCTCTAGCCCTTCCCTGCAGCCTCGGATGGCTGCCCACTGGCGCTGCTGCTGCTGGCAGTGGTGCTACTTTCAGCGGTGCAGGTGGTGGTGCAGGTGGCGGTGCTTACGGTGGTGCTGGCCGCGGTGCAGGTGGCGGTGCTGGCGTTTGTGCTGGTAGCCACCAGGCCTTCACCTGCTTGCTTGGACGGCTGAAGTGCCTTGGCTGGTGTTTTGTGCCCCTTCCTGCCCTTGGCAGATGGTGGTGCCTTCTTGGGTCTGCCAGCTGCAGTCTTTGACGTGGCCTTGCTGGGTGGTTGTGGCTCCTTCTACTTGCTGGATGCTGTCCCCTTCTTTCCGGAACCTTCTTGGCCTTGTCATGGGTTGGTGGCACACTGGCTGGGCTGACGAGTGCCCCCTTAGAGCCTCTGACAGCTGCAGGAATCACAGCGGACGTGGACTTGGTGGCTGAGGTGCTGGGCTGGGTTCTGGCCACCCTGGCCCGAGGTGAAGGACTGGGGGTAGGGAAGACGTCAATGTTGACTAGGAAAAGCTTCTTAGGGACATTTGGGCTGGAAGAGGGTGAAGTTTGGGAGAGGAGGTAGAGGGAGTGCTTGTAGGAGGTGTCAGTCGGCTGTGTTTAGGTGCAGGTGTATGAGCTGGATGCTGTTGTGAGGTGGATGGCTGTTGGGTGGGTGTGTGCTTGCGTTTGTGCTCTTTGGGAGGAGAGGTCACAGACACAGTGGGAGAGGACACAAGGGACGTGTGCATGGATGTGGGGGTGGTGACTGCCAGTGAGGGGCGTGTAGTGATAGGCATGCTGGTGATGAAGGTAGTGGATGAAGATGTAGTGCATGCAGGTGTGAGTGGAGACGCCACCGGGAGGGAGGTGGACGAAAAGGATGAGGGGGACACATTGGAGGCAGTGTATGTTGCTGTGTCTGCATGGGGATGCTGCTTGTGTGAGTGCCTGCGAGATGAAGTGTGGTGCTTGTGTTTGCCTGAGTCACTTTTGTGTGTTGATTTGGGTGAATGCTGGTCTGAAGGTGTGCTTGGGATAGGTTGGGGTTGAGGGGATTGGGACTGGGTAGAGGAAGATGGAGGAGGGAGGCTGGAGACAGGGACAATGGCTGCCATCAGTGCGGGGGCCAGAGCCTGAAATGCTCTCTGTTGGGCCGCCATGCCAGAGTGAATGCCCTCCAGGTATGCATTTGTTTGTTGCAAATGCCTTTCGACAACCTGGATGGCATTCAGTATGGTTAACTGCCCAAAAGTGAGGGATCTCAGGAGGTCAATAGCCTCCTCACTGAGGGCAGCAGGGCTGACTAGGGCAGGGCCTGAGGTGCCTGGGGCGAAGGAGATGCCCACCCTCCTGGGTGAACGGGCACGGGAAACATGCTGATGGGCTGCTGGGAGGCCGGTGCTGGAACGGGGGGTGGCGTCTGTACCTGTTGTTGGGGTGGGCACAGAGGTGTTCGCCACCACCAGGGAGCTTCCATCGGAGGAGGAGTTGCTGGATATAGTGTCCCCTCCTGTCTCCGTCGTGGTGCTCCCCTCGCCCTCTGTCCCACTGGTGCCCTCACTCTCAGTGGATTCGGCCTCCAGGCCCACGTGGGATGCAGCTCCCTCCGTCGCCGGTGCCTCTGCTCCTCCGCCGGATGATGCTAATGCACACAAGGACAGGGAGACAAAACAAGAAAGGGGGGAGAGACAGAGGATACACTTGGTCAATGCCAGTAACAACACTACCGTTGGTGTACACAACACACAGGGAACAGCCCTATGCACTAGGCCATGCACTACCAGTTAAAAAGCTAGTCACCAGCCCATGGGGTACAAAGCATACCGACATCAGCTGCGCACCTGAAACAAACAGGACCCTGCCCAGCAGTAGATGGCCACTATCACTATTGGGGTTGGAATGCTTCAGAGCCTGCCCAACAAGGGACCTAGCCTGCCATGTTCGCCTTGGCCTAGGGACACCCACAGTCCACATCCCCCACCCAGGTAAAACCTTAACGCGCACACAGTCATGATTCTGAATCTGTACACACCCCCTTGTGGCTGCTGTGATGCCCGCAAGCGCCAATCCAACTCCCTATAGGCCACCGCCAGGATGCGGAACATCAGGGGGGTCAGGGTACGATGGGCACGCCTTCCTCGTTGGGGTGCCAGCCCCAGCTGGGCCTCCGCTGTCTTCCTTGCCCATCGGCGCAGGTCCTCTCACCGTTTGCGGAAGTGGGTACTCTGCCTTTGAAAGACCCCCAGGGTCCGCACTTCCTTGGCGATGACACGCCAAATACCCTTTTTCTGATGGGCGCTGACCTGCAGGAGAAAGACAGCAGAAAAGGTATTAGTCATACTGTCCGCACTGTCATACTCATGGCCCACCATATCCCTCCCATCCCCTTACGCACATATATTGACCTCCATACATGCAGCACTCTGCCCAGGACCCCTCAGCCCCACCCCACTTCTTGTGGCTTCCACACACAGCCCTCCATACATTCATGGCCCACGCATCATGCTCACAGTTTACTCACCTGTTTGTCTGGAGGACCATAGCGTAAAGTGTACTGGGGTAGGACCCCGTCCACTAGTCTCTCCAACTCCTCTGAAGTGAAGGCAGGGGCCCTTTCCCCAGACACTTGACTCATTGTCGCTTCCAGACACAGCTCACAGCAGCACTTGCAGTGTAGGTCCTCTCCTGTTGAAGGTCAGGTAGCAAGTGAGTGAACAGATAGAAAATGGCAGTCATGTCCGCGGCGGTTCGTCCCATCACAGCTGGTGTACATCGCCATTGGCTCCTGGAACCATAGGGACTAATGTTAACCAATGGGCAGTTGTGCGGTGGTCGTCGACCGCCGACCGCAGCGGCGCACAACGCCAGCAGAATTACTTCATTTCCACTTGTCTCTCCTCAGAGGTCGGGCAGCCACCATTTCAGAGGGGCACAGACCATGGCACCTAAGTGCGTCACAGTAGACATTGGCATATCAACTGACTCTCAAATTCACATACTGTTTCTGTAAAGGAAGAAATGCATCATTATTCCAACATAGGGGGTCATTCCGACCCTGGCGGTAAATACCGCCAGGGCCCGGGTCGGCGGTAGCACCGCCAACAGGCTGGCGGTGCTCCGCCGGGCATTCTGACCGCGGCGGTACAGCCGCGGCCAGAAGCGGAAAGCCGGCGGTGTACCGCCGACTTTCCGCTGCCCATGGGAATCCGCCATGGCGGCGCAGCTTGCTGCGCCGCCATGGAGATTCTGACACCCCATACCGCCATCCTGTTCCTGGCGGTTCCCCCGCCAGGAACAGGATGCCGGTATGGGGTGTTGTGGGGCCCCTGGGGGCCCCTGCAGTGCCCATGCCAATGGCATGGTGCCCATGCCAATGGCATGGGCACTGCAGGGCCCCCGTAAGAGGGCCCCACAAAGAATTTCAGTGTCTGCTTTGCAGACACTGAAATTCGCGACGGGTGCAACTACACCTTTCGCACCTTCCCACTCCGCCGGCTCCATTCTGAGCCGGCTTCCTCGTGGGAAGGGTGTTTCCCACTGGGCTGGCGGGCGGCCTTTTGGCGGTCGCCCGCCAGCCCAGTGGGAAACCCAGAATGACCGCCGCGGTCTTTTGACCGCGGTACGGTCTTCTGGCGGTTCCCGCTTGGCGGGCGGCTCCCGCCGCCCGCCAAGCTTAGAATCAGGCCCATAATGTGTGAACACGACCCTCTGCTCACCATGTTTCTCCCTAGACTTCAACCGCTGAGGATGAATACGAGATGGAGACATCCTCCCGTGTAGAGACCCCTGGTGGACCTGGCGACAATGGAGGACAGACACATAGGGGGTTATTACAACTTTGGAGGAGGTGTTAATCTGTCCCAAAAGTGACGGTAAAGTGACGGATATACCACCAGCCGTATTACGAGTCCATTATATCCTATGGAACTCGTAATACGGCTGGTGGTATATCCGTCACTTTTGGGACGGATTAACACCTCCTCCAAAGTTGTAATAACCCCCATTATCCTAACCTACAGACTTGATAGGGCCACAATCCAAGAAGTGTGTGCACAATTGGAGCCAGACCTCATTTCAGCTATCCACCACCCCACAGGTATCCCCCCTCGTGTGCAGGTCGTGTCAGTGCTCCATTTCCTGGCAAGTGGTTCATTCCAAGCAACAGTGGCCATGGCATCAGGCATGTCACAGCCTATGTTCTCAAACGTGTTGACCAGAGTGTTGTCCGCCCTGCTGAAACACATGCGCAGCTACATCGTATTCCCCCAGGTGGAGGATTTGGACACAGTGAAAGCTTACTTCTATGCCCTGGGACATATCCCCAACACCACTGATGCCATTGATGGCACACATGTAGCATTTGTCCCCCTCCCCGGAGGAATGAACAAGTGTTCAGGAATAGAAAAAGCTATCACTCTCTGAATGTGCAGATGGTGTGTTTGGCGGACCAGTACATCTCCCATGTGAATGCCAAGTATCCTGGCTCTCTGCATGATGCCTTCATCTTGAGGAATAGCAGCATTCCATATGTGATGTCTCAACTCCAGAGGCACCGGGTGTGGCTAATAGGTGAGCCCATGGTCCCCACCCAGTTGATGTAGGTATATGGGTGTGAGGTTGGCCCTAAGGGTGAGTGTCTGTCTAACAGGTATCCCTTGAATATTTGCAGGTGACTCTGGTTACCCCAACCTATCATGGCTACTGACCCCAATGAGGAATGCCAGGACAAGGGCAGAGGAATGTTACAATGAGGCACATGGGCAAACAAGGAGGATAGTTGAAAGAACCTTTGGCCTCCTGAAGGCCAGGTTCCGGTGCCCACATCTGACAGGTGGATCCCTGTACTACTCACCCAAGAAGGTGTGAAAGATCATCGTTGCATGTTGCATGTTGCACAACCTGGCCTTGAGACGCGAGGTGCCTTTTCTGCAGGAAGATGAGGCTGGGGAGGTCTTGTGGCAGCGGTGGAGCCTGTGGACAGTGAGGAAGGGGAGGCAGAGGAAGAAGATGTGGACAACAGAAGTTCACTCATTCAACAGTATTTCCAGTGACACACAGATAAGACACAGTAACTTCACTTTCCATTGCAGTTTTGGTTTGGACATTTTACATGGCAGACTGATTTCCCATATTGTATGGCCACTTATTATACCCTTTGGCATCTCTATTTTCCGATCTCTGTGCCCCACTCTGGCTCCTGGTGTGTTCCCTCCTGCCCACTACAGGTCATACCTATGTATGCATGACTGTACAGTTGAATTGCAATGTTTACAGCTTGTTAAACCAATACATATTTGAATCAATTGACAGACTCCATACTTGTATTAGATCCAGTGGAGGGGGTATTGCAATGGGCTGGGTTGATGATGGAGGAAAGTCCAGGGTAGAGTCCAGTCTATTGGTATCACAGGTGCATTGTCCAATGGGCCATAGGAAGGGGAGCAATAGAAGTTCAAGGTGGACAGGGTAACAGAGTGGGACAGAAGGGTGACAATCAGGAGAGTCTTATTTCCTGGCGGGGTCTTGGCAATCGTATTTGACTTCTGCCTGGATCGCAGGGACCTTTTGCATGGTGGTTCTCCTTCTGCAGGGGGTGGGATGATGGTGGCCTGTTGTTCCTGTGACGGGGGCCTCCTGTCCACTAGCACCGGCAGAGGTGGAGGGCTGTTCTTCAGTTTGGCAAGTGTCAGCTGCCCGTTGGTGTGCCATAGCCTCCCTCATGGTGTTGGCCATGTCTGCCAGCACCCCCACAATGGTGACCAGGGTGATGTGGAAGTTTTTCAGGTCCTCCCAGATCCCAAGGAACTGTCCCTCCTACAATTGCTGGGTCTACTGCAACTTGTACATTATCTGGCCCATGGTCTCCTGGGAATGGTGGCATGCTCCAAGTATTCCTGCAAGTGCCACGTGGAGGGTGCGTTCCCTGGGCTGTCCTCCCCCTGTCACTCAGCAGTCCTCCCAGCTTCCCTGTTGTCCTGTGCCTCTGTCCCCTGAACCGTGTGCCCACTGCCACTGACCCCAGGTCTCTGACTGTCTTGGGTTTGTGGGGTTGCCTGGGGTCCCTGTAGTGGTGGACACACTGCTGATTGATGTGTCCTGGGGACAGAGGGATGGGCCCGCTGGGTGGGTGCTGTGCTGGTGTTTCCTGAGGGGGAGGCTCTGTGGAGGGTTGGGACTGTGGCAGTGTAACCAACTGTCCAGAGGTCCCTGACGGGCCAGGTTGGTCATCGTGATCCAGGCGTGCAGATCTTCTGTCATCACTGTGGGCCTCTTCTGGGGGACTGGATGCTGCTGGCACCTCCTCTCCGGTGACATTGAGTGGGGGTCCTGTGGGGATGTAAATGCAGTGTTATTGTTACTGCGTGTGCCAACTGGTGCATGGGTATGTTTCCCTCTATGGTTGTTAATGGCAAGGCAACTTTGGCTTGTGTGAGTTGTGATTCGGTTGGCTAAGTGATGGTCACTAGTGCGCACGCAATGGTGATGGGTGTCCCTGCAGGTCTGTGATGGGGGTCCATGCATTGGTGTAGCATGCAGGGCTTAGTATTGGGATGGGTGGGTTGTGATGGTGGGGTATATGTGAGGTAGTGGAGTTATGGGGGTGAGGGCAGGGGTAGGAGTTTGTGATAGCAGGCAGGTAAGGTGGAGGATATAGTAGTAAAGATTTGACTTACCAGAGTCCAGTCCTCCTGCTCCTCCTGCGAGGCCCTCAGGATGCATGATTGCCAAGACTTGCTCCTCCCATGTTGTCAGTTGTGGGGGAGGAGGTGGGGGTCCAGTCTGGCTACCTGGTGTCTTGCAACCACGGAATGCACCTTCCCCCGTAGGTCATTCCACCTCTTCCTGATGTCATCCCTTGTTCTGGGGAGCTGTCACACGGCGTTGACCCTGTCCACGACTCTCCGCCATAGCTCCATCTTCCTTGCGTCTTCTGCACCTGTGATCCGAATAGCTGTGGTTCTACCTGGATGATTTCCTCCACCGTGACCCTTAGCTCCTCCTCTGACAACCTGGGGTGTCTTTGGGTGCCATGGGTGTAGTGTGAGTGGAGTGGTATGTGTGAGGGTGTGTGGGGTGATGTGTTGGGGCGTGTGCTGTGAGGTGCGTGGATGGTGTATGGGTGATGGTGTTATGTGGCTCAGATTGAGTGGGTGCTCCTGGCTTGTCTCTCTATCAGTTGGCAATATTTTTTTTTTGTTGTCAGAGATTGTGGGTAGTGTGGGTGTGTGTATTATATTGGATTGGGTGTGTGGTGTGTGTATGTGTGTCAGGTGTGTGTATTTTGAATTGTCCAATGTGGTGTGGTTTTGTTAGTGTGTGTGTATTTTGAGCGTGGCGGTGTGTACCGACAATGGATTGCCGCGGTTGAAAGACCGCTGCGGGGATTCTTGGGTCCTGATGCTGTGGCCGTATTTCTGTTGCCATAACGTTGTGGGTTTTGGTACTGCTAGTTTATCACTGACCTTTGGTCTGGCGGACTTGTGTGGGTGTCTGTATAGTGGCGGATTTCTCTGTGTGGGTCATAATACCCGTAACGCTATACTGCCGCGGTCACGGTATCTTGGCGGCCGTCAGCATGGCAGTCGGCGACATTTACCACCAGGGTTGTAATGAGGGCCAAAGTGTCTTTAGTCTTTAAAAAGCAATAAATGTCTCTTTCAAGCACAAAGTACCTGGTTTGCGTGCACAATCTCTGCAAAGAACCACAGAGGAGGAGATGCGTGGAAACATAAGGGGTGTGTGTCAATTTCTCTGGCCAAACACAGCGATGCGTTGTTTAGTTTTCATGCAGGGACAGCTGTGCATTGATTTCCGGTGCTCGGTAGTGGATCCTTTTCAGGTTGCGGGGTTTTGGACCCCCAGGACGTTATGTGGATTTCCGGCGCTGACAGGACGAAGTCACAGGGACGGTGTCGATCTGATGGGCGTTGCGTGGAAATTTCTAATGCACAGCAGGAGCTGCGTCGATTCCTCTCTGGAAGACAGGCTGTGTCATTCCAGCTTGGCTGTGCGTGGATCCAGTGGGCCGTGCTTTGAATTTCCGAACGCTATGCTGGCACCGCGTCCATCTTCTCGTTGTAAAGTCGGGCTGCACCGTTCCGGTTCGGGTGTGGTGAATTTTTCACTGCTGTGCAGACTGTGCATCGTTTCTGGCAGGCAGTACGTCGATTTTCTCTGCACAAGGAGTCCTTCTTGTAGAGATAAAGTCTTTTTGGTACCGAGACTTCAGGGAACAGGAGCCAAGCTCTAGCCAAGCCCTCGGAGAGCACTTCTTCATCACAGCCAGAGACCAGAAAGGCAGCAGGGCAACAGCAAGGCAGCAGTCCTTCACAGATATCAGACAGGTGAGACTTTTGGGCAGCCAGGCAGTTCTTCTTGGCAGGATGCTGGTTCTGTTTCAGGTTCTCTTCTCCAGGAAGTGTCTGAGTTTGTAGGGGCAGAAGCAATGTTTAAATACCTAAATGTGCCTTTGAAGTGAGAGAGACTTCAAAGAGTGGCTTAGAAGTGCATAATGTTCTCTTTCAGTTCAATCCTATGTGCCAGGGTCCAGGGTGTGGCAGTCCTTTGTGTGAGAGCAGGCTACTGTCCTTAGACATGCAAGTGTCAGGCCTTCCACCCTCCCAGCCCAGGAAGACCCATTCAAAATACAGATGTATGCAAGTGAGGCTGAGTATCCTGTGTTTGGGGTGTGTCTGGGTGGATGCACAAGGGAGCTGTCAACTAAACCCAGCCAGACATGGATTGTAAGGCACAGAAGGATTTAAGTACAGAGCAATGCTCACTTTCTAAAACTGGCATTTCAAAAATAGTAATATTAAATCCAATTTCACCAGTTAGCAGGATTGTGTATCACCATTCTGGCCATACTAAATATGACCTTCCTACTCCTTTCAGATCAGCAGCTACCACTCAAACAATACATGAGGGCAGCCCCAATGTTAGCCTGTGAAGGGAGCAGGCCTCACAGCAGTGTAAAAATGAATTTAGGAGTTTTGCACTACCAGGACATGTAAACTACACAGGTACTGTCCTGCCTTTTGCCTACATAACACCCTTCCTTATGGGTTACCTAGGGCATACCTTAGGGATGACATATATGTAGAATAAAGGGGAGGTTTAGGCTTGTCAAGTACTTTTAAATGCCAAGACAAATTGGCAGTGAAACTGCACACACAGGCCTTGCAATGGCAGGCATGAGACAAGGTTAAGGAGCTACTTAAGTGGGTGGCACAACCAGTGCTGAAGACCCACTAGTAGCATTTAATCCACAGGCCCTGGGCACATATATTGGCCTTTATTAGGGACTTATAAGTAAATTAAATACTCCATTTGGGTATGATCCAATGTTACCATGTTTAAAGGGAGAGAGCATATGCACTTTATCACTGATTAGCAGTGGTAAAGTGCTCAAAGTCTTAAAACCAGCAAAAACAGTATCTAAAAAGTGGAGGGAGGCAGACAGAAAGTTAGGGCTGACCACCCTATGGCTGTCAGGTCTAACACTAAGCCTCTATTGGACAACATTGTGAGGTGGTTTATTGTGCAGCCAGTAAAACATCATCTGCACTTCAGATGTATCACTTCTTCAATATCGTCACCCTAGATTGGTTCATGATGTCACGTTGTCACCTTTCCAGTCAGCAGCTTCCCTACAAAAATTAAAAATTAAACTACATAGAAACATGGCATGTGCTTCCTGCCAAAAACTAAAGCCTATTGATGGATGTAACAACTATTAACGCGAGCAAAATAAAAAATATGAAACATGAGCACAACAGAATTTTTTACTGTGCAAGTCACAAAGGATGTTTGAGGAAACAATATTTCACAAAGTTAGCACAACATTTAAACATTGTGGTTCTGAAAAATTACTAAATCGTGGGCCTTTAAACTAGTGCTAAAGATGAAGAATAAAACATATTGTAATATTTTAAACAATTAACTGTTAGTAAATATTAATAATCATCTTTCGTCAATACAAGTAATTATGATTAAAAAATACATTTTCTTTCATATCTATTAATTTCATTGTGGTGGACACCAGGGCAATCATATTTCAACCACACATTTATTTTTCTAGCACACATTTATCAGTTAGACCTTTAATTATACGTTATTTCACACTACGTTTTAATAACATATTTGTTAGACATGGGGTCTTTGGTTGGCAGTCAGGTTACCCCTTGTCCAAGCAAGCACCCTCGCTCTAGTCAGGGTAAACCACACATAATCCAAATTATCCTGTGCCCACCCTATGGTAGCTTGGCACTGAGCAGTCAGGCTTAACTTAGAAGGCAATGTGTAAAGTATGTGTGCAAAAAGTCATTCAATAACACAATATAGCATCACAAAAATATACCACACAGTGTTTAGAAAAAGATATAATATTTATCTGGATATTTGCAGGTCAAAACGATCAAAGATGCAATAAGTAAATATGGAGACATCACTGAAAACTGATATTAAGGTGGTCATTAAAACATTGGTGGTAAAAGCCGCTTACCGCCGTGCAGAATCCCGCCAACACACCGCTGCGGCCGCGGAATTCCGCCACAGCTATTATGACCCGCATCCCGAAATCCAACAAAATTCAGACACCCACACAAGTCCACCACACCAAAGGTCAGTGATAAACTGGCGAAAACAAATCCTCCACCGTCACGCAAACAGAAAAATGCCCATGCTATCACGACACACGAATCCACGTGGCGGTCTTTCAACCGCGGTATTCCATTGGCGGTGCACACCGCCACGCTCAAAATACACACACCCTTACAAAACCCTGCCACATTGGACAATTCGAAATACACACACCTGATAGACATACACACACCACTCCACACACCCAATACTATATAAAACACACACCCACATCACCCACAAACCCCTACGACCAAAAATTCTGAAAGAAGGCCAGAGAGAGACACCACTATCCACAAACTAGCAGCCACAAGCACTCAACACCATCACCCACACTACTTCCACGCACAAAACACTACACACCACTACATATCACCACACTTATCGCCACATACACCACCCCACACATCACCTACACCACCCCATGGCACGGCAAAGAAACCCCAGGTTCTCGGAGGAGGAGCTCAGGGTCATGGTGGAGGAAATCGTATGGGTAGAGCCACTGCTATTTGGATCACAGGTTCAGCACACCTCCATAGCTAGGAAGATGGAGCTATGGCGAAGAATAGTCGACAGGGTCAACGCAGTGGGACAGCACCCAAGAAATCGGGATGACATCAGGAAGAGGTGGAATGACCTACGGGGGAAGGTGCGTTCCGTGGTCTCCAGACACAACATCGCAGTACAGCGGAATGGCGGTGAACCCCCACCTCCTCCCCCACAACTAACAACATGGGAGGAGCAGGTCTTGACTATTCTGCATCCTGAGGGCCTTGTGGGAGTCGGTGGAGGAATGGACTCTGGTAAGTCAAATCTTAACTATCATATCCCCCACCCTACCTGCATGCTATCACAGGCCCGCCCCCTCCCCTATCACTCCAACTCCTCACAAATGTACTAATAACACAAACCACCCATCCCAACCCCAAGCCCTGCATGACACAACAAAGCATGGACACCCATCACTAAAGCATGCCCACTGCACATACCCATAACACCCCCCTCAACCATCATCACACAAGCCCCCACACAGGAGTGCTAGCACTAGGGTACACGGTCACCTACCCATTGCCCACCATGACACACACAGATGCAATAATCATGCTTTTACACCCCTGCAGGACCACTACCCAACGTCACCAGACAGGAGGGTCCAGACATCTCCACCCCACCCACAGAAGAGGCCCACAGTGATGACAGCAGCTATGTACAACTTTTTATTTATTTTATTTTATTTAATGCGTTTTTATATAGCGCGGACTTTACCCGAAGGTGTCAGAGCGCTTCACAATAGGCAAAGTAAAGATACACGAAGAGAAAAATTACAAGTGTGCCTGTTACAAAAACAATGTTACATTACATGAGGCAATAGTGATAATTGTGCAAGTATCAAGAGCAAAAAATACACGAGGTAGCAAACGATACCTTGCGAAAGGAAAAAGTGACGTGTGCAGGTTACAAGAGCGAATAAAGTACGAGTAGAGGTAAAAAAATAAAATTGCAATAGATGGTAGACACTCACAACACTAAAACTATAATTACGTTACATGAGGCAGTGGTGGCCGTTGTGCATAAATCAAAAGCAAACAAGAAATAAGAGGTAGCAAATGATACGTTGTAAAAGGAAAGGTGCCGTGTGCATGTTACAAAAGAGTACAAAATACAGGTAGAGGTATAATACTGCACTAAATGGAAGACACTCAAAACACAAAAACATCCTGGGAAGGCACTTCTATAGGCATGGAGAACAGATTTTCCTATAATGGAAGGACTTCCTTCAAAAAACAGAGGGCTTGAATTAAATTTGGAAGTGTCTTTGAAGGAGGAGAGCTTTGAGGTCGGTTTTGAAGGCCTGGGAAGAGGTGGTGGTCCGAAGCTGAGGCGGAAGTGAGTTCCAGATTCTCACCGCGTTGCCTGAAAAGGATTGGGCCATCGATCTTTCCTTCTTGAAAATGGGTGGTTCAAGTAATAACTTTTCTGCATTACATGATGGTCTGGAGCCCCCAGAGAGTTTCAGCTTATTCACCAGGTAGCGAGGGGAGGAGGCATGCAAGGCTTTGTGGGTGATACATGCAGTTTTGTAGATAGATCTTGCCTCTATGGGAAGGCAACGGAGGGTGGATAAAATGGGTGTGATGTGGTCGCTTCTTTTGGCCCCATATATGAAACGAGCTGCTGAATGGAGAATAGACTTCAGGGGGGAAAGGTGGGATTTGGGAAGGCCAGTAAGAAGAGAGTTGCAGTAGTCCAATCTGGAGAGAACCAGCGATTGGACCAGGGTTTTAAGGTCGTGCTCCGGGAAGAAGCGACGAATCCCCCAAAGAAGGCGCAGTTGGTGTCGAGCAGACTTTGCAATGGAGTCGATGTGGGAGAGTAGATTGAGTTTTTTGTCGAGTATGACACCAAGGGATTTTGCGCTCTCGACAATGATGGGCTTATTGTTCATAAGATTGATCTGATCCATCCATGATTGCACTGGGGGATGAGAAAGTGAGGAGGAGAGGAGGAGGAATTCTGTTTTGGAGGGATTCAGAATCAGTTGATGAGTTAACATCCAGTTTTGAATGGAGTCGAGAGTAGAGCTAAGGAAGGAGAGATCGTGAGTGGAGGCCACCTTAAGGTAGATCTGAGTGTCATCCGCATATAGATGATAGTGGATCCCGGATTTACTCAGGAGATTTCCCAATGGTTCTAAATAGAGATTGAACAGTGTGGGTGCAAGTATGGAGCCTTGAGGAACACCCTGCCTGACCGCTAGAGGAGCTGAAAGACTGTTCGCTATTTTGATCATTTGGGATCTATCAGAGAGGAAGGAGGCAAACCATTTGAGCACAGTGCCCTCCATGCCCATTCTCTGTTGAAGAGTGTTAAGGAGAGTGTTGTGATTAACAGTGTCAAAGGCTGCAGAAAGGTCCAGAAGAATTAGAAGACAAGACTCCCCTGAATCGAGTATCCGCAGTGCGTCATCAATCACTAGCAGCAGGGCTGTTTCAGTGCTGCAGTTTTGAATGAAGCCGGACTGGAAATTGTCAAGAAGATCATTTTCCTTGATATGGCGAGAGAGTTGTTTCGCTACACATTTTTCTGTGATTTTCGCAAGGAAGGGTAGGTTAGTGATGGGACGGTAGTTGTTAAGGTCGTTCGCATCAGCGGTGGGTTTTTTAAGCAGAGGGGTGACCTGCCCAGTTTTGAAGGAAGCAGGAAGGGAGCCTTGACTGAGGGAGAGGTTGACCAGAGTGGTCCAATAGGAAAGAGAATTAGTAAAGAAGCCAATGGCAATGGCACTAGGGATGGGGTCAAGAGAATGGTTAGAGGGCTTTGTATCGAGGATGCATTTAAGGAGAGCATCGTCAGAGATGGGGTCAAAGTTTTGCCAAATGGTTAAGGATTTGCGCTCCTCTGTAGGGGTAGGCTGAATGAACTGATCTACAAGTGATTTTACCTTATCGTCAAAGAATACCGCGAATTCCGCTGCTTTCTTTGTGGAATCTTCCAATTTGGTAGTTGGGGGTGAGCTGTTTGGGTTCTTGATGAGGTCGAATAGTTTTTTTGGTCTATTTTTGGCTGAGTCAAGGAGGGATTTGTAGTGCGACGCTTTTCCAAGGAAGATGAGTTTGTGGTACTTGGATCTTGCTGAACGAAGCGTGGCCAAATTTTCAGTGGAGGGCACTTGTCTCCATTGTTTCTCAAGGGCTCTTAGGAGCTTCCTTTCTTCATAGAGGGATTTGTTGAACCAAGGTGCTGAGGGAGTGGGCCTTTTCTTTTTGCTTTGGAGAGGAGCGACATTATTGATTTCGACTGCAAGGACTGTGAGGCATTGGGAGGTGAGATCGTTAACATCAAAGTCCGGGTCTAGCCTTGGAAGTGAAAGCAAAGCAGAATCACAGAGGGTACTGAGGTCAATATTTTTAGTGTCACAGAACCAGGAAGTAGCCCTCTTAGGCTGGCCAAGAGTTATAGAGTGTGATAGGTGAAGAGAGAATGGGATGAGGAGGTGGTCCGACCAGTCTACATGAATAGGGGTAGCGATAGTCAGCAGGCCTGCTTTAGAAATAACAAGGTCCATGATTGAGCCTTTAGAGTGTGTTGTTTCTGTGCAGTGTTGGATAAGATCGTTTGCAGAGAGGAAGGTGGCCAGCAAGTTCTCATAGGTGTCTTGAGGCGAGCCCCAGTGGACATTGAAGTCACCCACGAAGATCTGATTGTCACTTTGTGTGTATTGGTCGCTGATGCAGTCCCTGAGTTCCTCCAAAAACGAAGGGCTGCTACCAGGCGGGTGGTAAATAGCATGGAATCTGAGGGGTGAGCGGTGGTGCAATTGAAGCTCAATAGATAGGCATTCAAAGGTGTGAAAGGAGCTGTGAGGAAGAGCCTTAAGTTGAAGGGAGTTTCTAAAGATGACTGCAACACTTCCCCCAATTTTGTCAATTCTGTCATTTCTAAGTATAGAGTAGCCTGTGGGTACAAGGAGATCAAACATTGAGTGAGAGGTATCGTTGAACCAGGTCTCTGTGAGGAAGAGCATGTAAATATTGTGCAAGTTGATGGTATCGGAGATTTCAAGTTTATGTTTTATTGCAGATCTGCAGTTGTGGAGTAAACAGCGCAGCTCTGACGCAACTGTTTTGGTGACGGGGGCACTTGGGCTATGAGGGGTGATAGGGATATTGTACTTATATGAGGGCGCTCGGGAGGGTTTAGGTAGGCGAGTGGTTCTGATAGAGGAGATGGTCGGAATAGTGTAGATAACAGGGTTACTGGGAAGTGGAAGTGAAGGAAGGGTGGCGATCGAGTGCTTGTGTGGATTTGCAGACGACAGGCTATGCTTAGCTATAACGGGGTGTGAGGGTGAGGTACATCTCGTGGAAGGGTGAGTGTTTGCCAAAGGAATTGAGGTGTGTGGAAACGTCGAGATCTTGGAGCTTAAAACTAGAATGGTAGCTTCAAGTTGGGAGATGGCGGTGATTAGAGAGCCTAACTTATTTTCCAGAGAGAGTAAGGAAGAGCACGGCATGTTGGGTGACTCGATGGAAACAGGAGGGGGTGCACTAGGCAGTGTACGGCAGGGAAAGGTGGGGGAATGGGAGGGGAGTAGGGGTATAGGGTTCAGAGGAGGGGAACGGTTTTGGATGAGAGCAGGAGTTGGTGCGCCAGGGGTGAGAGGAGAGTTGACGTTGTTGGCGTTGCAAGAAGGATAGGAATAAAGGGCAGAATTAGGGGGCGATATCAGAGGAGTGGGGCGGTGGGGTGGTAGGAGAGGGGAAGAGTGTGAGGAGTCATAGGGATTAGGGAGGTGTGGAAGGAACGGAGGGGAGGGGGTTGGATAGGTCCTGGTAGCTAAGTGAGGTGGCTGTGAGGGAGCGGGTATCAGGCAGAGTGGGGGGGATTGGGAGAAAGGGAAGTTGAAGAAAGGAAGCGATTCTGCTCGGTCCGAGGGAGGGCAGGGGTTACCGGAGGAGGAAAGGGGGTAGCACAGCATTGCTGGAGGAGAGTGGGGAGGGAGAGAGATGGAATGTATTTGTGGGGAAATCGGGGTACATAGTGAGGGGAGGAGTGGGCGGAACAGCAGAGAGGAGGAGGGAACAAGGGGAACGTAGGGAACATAGACAGGGGGAGAGGGCTGGAGGAGAGGTGGTCTAAGGAGGGGGGTGGCCGTAAGGGATAGGGGGGAGGAGATGAGAATAGAGTGCCGGAATGGTGCAGAATGGACGAGGAGCGTGTTAGCTAGAGGTGAGGCTGAAGTGAATAGGGGAGGGGCATTCTGTGAGGGGGGAAGAATGGGAGGGGAGGTCCGAGGGGAGAGAAGAGGGTCGACCTGTGCCTCCCCAGGGTGCAGCCTATTGGAGAGTGGGGGTGTCAAGGGAGGAGAAAGGGAGTAATTGGTGGAGCTGGATGGAGAGTCAAGGGATAGCCCGGTCGCAGGGGAGGGGAGTAGGGAAGGGAAGAGGCGGTCAAAGAGAGAGAGATAGGTGTCTTTGGCTTGGATCATAACAGTACCGTTGTTATAGAGTGAGATAGTGAGGGAACCGTTAAAACCCACAGATGGGGAAATTTTTAGCTGTTTCCCATGAGGGATAGAGGAGGAGGAGGTGACGTTAAAGGAATTGTAAAAGCTGGTAGACCAAGAGGGTATGTCGTGGGTGAAAAAAATTAGATCGTTTTTGAGCCCCCCATACCGACCATTGTAAAACTGATCGACAAAAAGAGAATCAGGGAAACTTTCAATGGTGTTATGCTTGAAACGTTTTGTTGCAGCTTTAGTCAGGTTAGAAGGGTAGATGATTTTGTAGCAATTAATTCCAGACTTAATTCGAGCGGTGGCCATGATGGGAAATTATGGAGGAGGAGGGTGGTGGGGATAAGGGAACTGGATCCAGATGACCAGCCCGGACCATCGTGGGCCTCGGGACAGTCGGTTCCCCACACCCAGTCACAGGCCACCACAGACCTTCCACCCTCTGGTAACACCAGCACAGCACCCACCCAGCGGGCCCATACCTCCGTGCCCACGACACGTCAATCAGCTGTGTGTCCACCACTAAAGGGAACCCAGGATCACCCACCACCCCAACAACAACAGGGACCTGGGGGGAGTGGTAGTGGGCACACGGTCTAGGGGACGGAGGCCCAGGAACACAGGGGAACTGGGAGGGCTGCTGTGCAACAGGGGTCGGATAGGCCTAGGGAATCCACTCTCCACGAGGCCCTCTCCTCCATCATGGGAGCATACCACCACTCCCAGGAGACGATGGCAATGGTCCTGGCCAAGTTTCAGGAGACCCAGCGGCTGCAGGAGGAACAGTATTTGGGGTTCAGGGAGGAACTCAGAACCATCAGCACCGCCCTGGGCACCATCGTAGGGGTGCTGAAGGAGATACTTAACACCAGGAGGGAACTGTGGCACTCCAAGGGGCCCCTGACACTAGCATGGACAAAGAACTGCCCACCACCTCCGTCGGCGCTAGTGGACAGAAGGCACCGCCACATGACCACCACACCAGCACCCCACCCCCTGCAGACGGAGAACCACCCCGCAAACGGTCCTTGAGATCCAGGAACAAGACAGAGCACGATGCCAAGACCCCGCCAAGAAATGAGACCACCCTGATTGTCATCCTACTGTCCCACTTTGTAACCCTGTCCATATTGGAACTGCCCCAGCTCCACTTTCTATGCCCATATGGGCAATGCACCTGTGAGACTAATAGTCTGGACTCTGCCATGGACATTCCTCCACCATCACCCCTCACCATTTTACAACCCCCCTCCAATATTGAGCACTGCAATAAACACCCTTGAAGCACAAAACAATCTGGAGTCAGTCTGTGATTTCGAAAATGTGTATTAGCAATGACAGTGACAAAATGCGTTCTCAAATGTAATGTCAACATACCTATGTCACACATCTCAAGTCCATTAGGAATCTAAGCAGATGACACACGTTGGAAGCCACAACTGTGAAACCGTAATGGAAATGTATAACTCAGTTACCATATACTGGTTGAAATCGACAGACAGGATAGAGGTAGAAGTGTGAAAGTACTTGTAGTAGTCAGGAATGTGTTCTCACCTGTGTGTCACTGGAAATATTGCTGGATAACTGAGTCCCTGTTGTCAATGTCTTCTTCCTCTGATTCCTCCTCATCACTGTCCATAGGCTCCACAGCTGCCACAACACCATCATCTGGACCATCCTCCTGCAGAAAAGGCACCTGTCTTCGCAAAGCCAAGTTGTGAAGCATACAGCAGGCCACGATGATCTGGCACACCTTCCTTGGTGAGTAAAATAGGGAACCACCTGTCATATGGAGGCACCTGAACCTGGCCTTCAGGAGGCCGAAGGTGCGTTCGATCACCCTCCTAGTCCACCCATGGGCCTCAATGTAGCGTTCCTCTGCCCTGGTCCTGGGATTCCTCACTGGGGTCAGTAGCCATGACAGGTTGGGGTAACCAGAGTCCCCTAATAGCCACACCCGGTGCCTCTGGAGTTGACCCATCACATAAGGGATGCTGCTATTCCACAGGACGTAGGCATCATGCACAGAGCCAGGGAACATAGCATTTACCTGGGAGATTTACTGGTCTGCCAAACATACCATCTGTACATTCATGGAATGATAACTCTTCTGGTTCCTGTACACCTGTTCACTCCTGTGCGGGGGGACCAGAGCTACATGGGTCCCATCAATGGCACCTATGATGTTGTGGATATGTCCAAGGGCATAGAAGTCACCTTTAACTGTAGGCAAATCCTCCACCTAAGGGAAAACGATGTACCTCCACATGTGTTTCAGCAGGGCAGACAACACTCTGGACAACAGGTTGGAAAACATAGGCTGGGACATCCCTGATGCCATGGCCACTGTTGTTTGAAATGACCCACTTGCAAGGAAATGGAGCACTGATAGCACCTGCACTTGAGGGGGGATCCCTGTGGGATGGCGGATTTCTGACATCAGGTCTGGCTCCAACTGGGCACGCAGTTCCTGGATTGTGGCACGGTCAAACCTGTAGGTGATGATCAAATGTCGCTCCTCCATTGTCGACAGGTCCACCAGCGGTCGGTACACCAGAGGATTCTGCCAACTCCTCACATGTCCCAGCGGACGGTACCTAGGAAGGACAACAGCGACCACAGAGTCAAACAACTCAGAGGTATGTACCCACAGTCTACACAGAACACCATTCATACACAGAATCTGGCCTGTATTTGTGTTGTGCGACAAGGCCTAGGTCTGTGTGACGCAGTTGTGAATTAGGCCATGCGGGCCCCTGAAATGGTGGCTGCCTGACCTCTAAAGTGGGACAATGGGATGTGAGGTAACTGCGCTGGCGTTGTACACTGTCGCGCTGGGCAGTCGAAGACCGCGGCGCAATGCTGCATTGGTTAACATTGGACCCTATGGGTTCCAGGAGCCAATGATGATGTACGCCGGCGGTGATCGTACACACCGCCGCGGACGTGACCGCCGTGGACGTGACTGCCATTTTCTATCTGTTCAATCACTCGATACCTGATTTTCGACAGGAGAGGACCTACACTGCAAGTGCTGCTGTGACCTCGGTTTGGAAGAGACAATGGCTCGTGCGTCTGGGGAAAGGGCCCCTGCCTTCACTGCATAGGAGTTGGAGAAGCTTGTGGACTGGGTCCTCCCCCAGTACACGCTACTCTACGGTCCTCCAGACCAACAGGTAAGTACACAGGGAGCACGTTGTATGGGCTATGCCTGTGTGGAGAGGGCTGGTTGTAAGAAGGAAGGGGACACGGTTCTGCGTGCATGAAGGACTGTGAATGCATGTGCCACATGACAAGAGTAGGGATTTGGGCCACTCACTTCGACGGTGCAGTTGTTAATGACTTCTCTTCTTCCCCTGTACATGTCATGTAGGTCAGCCACCACCAGAAGAAGGATATTTGGCGAGCCATCGCAAAGAACGTGCGGACCCTGGGGGTCCACCTCAGACGGAGCACCCACTGCCGGAAAAGATGGGAGGACATTCGCTGCTGGAGCAAGAAGATGGTGGAGGCTCAGCTAGGGATGGCCTCCCAACGTGGGAGGGGTGCCCGCCAAACCATGACCCCCCTGATGTTCCGGATCCTGTCGGTGGCCTACCCTGAGTTGGATGGGCGCTTGAGGGCATCACAGCAGACACAAAGGGGTGAGTACAACATCATTCAGCGGACTTTGCACGCAGTGAAGGTGTCTGGGTGGGGGAGGAGAGCTGTGGGTTTCCCTAGGCCAGGGCGAGTTCCGTAGGCTAGGCCCCTCCGTAATGCAGGCATTGTGGCACCCCACCCCACCTCTGTAGAGTGCCAAGTACAGGTATACATGCCCCTGTGTCATCTATGTGTGCAGATGTCGACCATAGCCATGTAGGACATATCCATGGAATTGCATCTGTAGAGCCCAACAGCGCGACGTAGTGCAGGGGGCTGCTGTGTCTGTATTGTCCGCCAACGGTAGAGGTAAGCCATGCACTCAAACTGTCTTTCTTCTGTCGTCCCCCCCCTTTTTGTGGTCTCCCTGTTCTTGTGTGCATCAGCATCATCAGGCAGAGGTACAGTGGCACCGGAGCATGAGGGAGCTGCATCCCACATGGCCATGGAGGGCCACACCACGGACTCGGAATACACCAGTGGGACGGAGGGCGAGGGGAGCTTCACGGCAGTCACAGGATCTGCAACCAGCGACACGGACTCGTCCTCCGATGGGAGCTCCCTTGTGGTGGCGGCAAAATCTGTGCCCCCCACTTCTACAGGTACAGCCGCCACCCCCCCTACCAGCACCGCCCTCCCAGCAGCCCCTCAGCCTTTGCCCCGTGCCCGCTCACCCAGGAGGGTGGGCATCACCTTCGCCCCAGACACCTCAGCCCCTGCCCCTGTCACCTCAGCTGCCCTCAGTGAGGAGGCCATTGACCTCCTCAGGTCCATCACTGTTGGGCAGTCTACCATTTTGAATGCCATCCAGGGTGTAGAAATGGAATTGCAACACACAAATGCATTCCTGGAGGGCATTCATTCGGGTCAGGCTGCCCTTCATCGAACCCTACAAACTCTGGCCTCAGCACTGATGGCAGCCATTGTCCCTGTGTCTAGCCTCCCCCCTCCAACTTCCTCCACCCAGACCCAATCCCCTGTACCCCAGCCTATCCCCAGCACACCATCAGACCAGCCTGCACACCTCACCACACAAGGGAAGCTCAGGCAAACATAAGCACCACACATCCCACAGGCACTCACGCAAGCATCACACACATACATACACACCACCATCCATTGCCTCCACTGTGTCCCCCTCCTCATCATCTCCCTCCTCCCTCCCAGTCTCGTCTACACTCTCACCTGCATGCACTACCACTACAGCCACTATGTCCTGCACCAGAACACCCACCACCACACCCCGCTCACGTGCAGTCACCACCCCCACTCCCATTTACACGTCCCCTGTGTCCTCTCCCAGTGTGTCTGTGACGCCCCCTCTGAAGATACACAAACGCAGGCACACACCCACCCAACAGCCATCCACCTCACGACAGCATCCAGCGCATGCACCTTCACCCAAAGTCACCAAACGTACACCTCCTACAACCACTACCTCTTCCTCCACTCCCAAACCCCCTACAGCTACCCGACCCAGTGTTCCTAAGAAACTTTTCCTGGCCAAGCTTGACCTCTTTCCCACCCCCCCCTCTAACTCATAGGTCCCGTACTAGCACCTCAGCCAAAAAATCTCCGGGACCAGTGGTGCCTGTTACAGGTGTGTGGAGTGCACCGGCCACCAGGCCAGCCAGTGTGGCACGGAGCCACAGCACATCCAGTCCCCCCCCTGTGAAGCACCAGAAGTTGGACAGTGCCCGGCGGGAGAGGGGGAAGACTCCAGGCAGCAAAGCCACTCACAAGGGTCCCCTTGGGGAGTGTCGACTCAGCTGTGACTCCTCCCAAGGTGGGGAAGGGGCAGAAGAAATCTCCAAAGTCTGGGAGGAGCAGCATGGCGGAGAAGACCGCCATCATCCCCGCTGCCCAGGAGGCCACCGCCAGCCCCATCGTCACTGGCCAGGAGGCCACCGCCAGAGTCACTGCCCAGGAGGCCAGCCCAATTGTCACTGGCCAGGAGGCCACCGCCAGAGTCACTGCCCAGGAGGCCAGCCCAATCGTCACTGGCCAGGAGGCCACCGCCAGAGTCACTGCCCAGGAGGCCAGACCAATCCTCACTGGCCAGGAGGCCATCGCCAGAGTCACTGCCCAGGAGGCCAGTCCAATCGTCACTGGCCAGGAGGCCACCGCCAGAGTCACTTCCCAGGAGGCCAGCCCAATCATCACTGGCCAGGAGGCCACCGCCAGCCACAGCCCAGCTGGCCAGGAGGGCCCCGCAAGCCACAGCCCAGCTGACCCATGAAGGACCGCCAGCCACAGGCCTGCTGGGCAATGAAGGAACGCCTTGGCAAGCACTGCTGGACAGGCCAGGGACCGCTGAACAAGGCAAAGACCGCCATGGCAAGCACCGCTGAACAGGGCAAGCACCGCTGAACAGGTCAGAAACTGCCAACTCAAGCACCGCTGAACAGGGCAAAGACCGCCATGGCAAGCACCGCTGAACAGGGCAAGCACCTCTGAACAGGTCAGAAACTGCAAACTCAAGCACCGCTGAACAGGGCAAAGACCGACAAGGCGAGCACCGCTAGCCCCTTAGCGGCAGGGGCAGTGACGCAACTGGGACCGTCACGGGGTGAGTGCTGCACTCTGGGCACCAGTCCCCCTCCAGAACCAGTGGAGACATGCATCCACTCCGTCTGTCCTGCACAGGATGAAGCACTCTGGGCACCAGTCCCCCTCCAGAACCAGTGGAGACATGCATCCACTCCGTCTGTCCTTAACAGGATGAAGCACTCTGGGCACCAGTCCCCCTCCAGAAGAGAAGGAGACATGCATCCACTTGAGAGACTGTGGCTTTGCACTCCCCAGGATTGAACAGTGGGCAAGCTACCCACTGTAGAGACTTGAGAGACTGTGGCTTTGCACTCCCCAGGATGGTACAGTGGGCAAACCACCCACTGTAGAGACTTGAGAGACTGTGGCTTTGCACTCCCCAGGATACATCAATGGGCATGGAGCCCCCTTGTGGATCTGGCGTGGTGCACTCATCCGGCTGAGGTGCCCCCCCCTTCCCTTCCCCCTGTGGTGCCTGTTGTATTTCTATCTGATGCCCCTGCAGTGTTCTCTCCGTTTTGATCAGGTATCTAGTGTGGGCCTCGCCCATGCATTTTGGGCCCAGTGGTCCACGGACAATGAATGGTGCATTACCTGCACTACTAATCGTCGTGTATATTTTGTTTAATGTGTATATATATATATATATATATATATATATATATATATATATGTATATATTTGGTTACTGTATTTTGATATATTACAATGGTTCAACTCATTTCCTTTGGTCTTTGCATTCTTCCGGGGGGGTTGGGGGTTGTTACTGTAATGTTTGGATATGCATTGGTGTGTGTGTGTTGTAGTGGGTGAGGGTCGGGGTGGGGGTTGGGATGTTGGTTGTGTGTGTCCGTGTTTTTCCCTCCCCCTCTCCTATGTCGTAGGTGCAGTACTCACCGTTGTCTTCGCCACCGGCGTTGATGATCCTCGTATAGGAGCAGGAAGACTATCGCTGGCAGAATATGGAGCTCCGGCTCCATGGTGTCGTTGTTCCTCGTGGAGTGTGTAGAGGTGAGCGTTTTCCCTTTGAAATGGCTGTTTCCGCCGTGTTTTTATCCGTGGTGAATCCGCCCCAGAAAATGTGGCGGATTGGTAGGTTGTGATACTGTGGCGGTACATTGTCCTCCGCCTGTCTGTTGGCGGTGACTGCCGCGCTGTTTGTCTGTACCGCCGTGGCGGTCGGAGTGTTAAAGTGGCTATCTTTGTTGGCGGTTTCCACCACAGTAATAATTCCAATTTTTTTACTGCCGGCCTGTTGGCGGTTTTACCGCCGCTTTAACACCGACCGTCAGGGTTGTAATGAGGGCCTAAGTGTCTAATCTCTTTCAAGCACAAAGTACCTGTTTTGCGTGAAGAATCTCCGCAAAGGGCCGCAGAGGAGGAGAAGCGTGGAAATAAAGGGGTGTGCATCGATTTCGCAGGCCGCACACAGCGATGCGTCATTTAGTTTCCACGCAGGGACGTGTGGGCATTGATTTCTGTCGCTTGCTCATAGATCCTCTTCGGGTTGCGGGGCTTTCAGACGCTCCGGGGTCTGTGCGTGTAATTCTGCACTTGTGGAGCGAAGTCACAAGCGTTGCATCGTTCCGGTGGGCGTTGCATGGAAGTTTCTTCTGCACAGCAGGTGTTGCTTTGATTTCCCCTCTGGAAGTTGGGCTGCGTGGTCCCAGGTCAGCTGTGCGTCTATCCGGTGGGCCGTGTGTCGAGGTTCTGGTCACAATGCAGGTGCCGCATCGATCTTCTTGCGAAGTCACACTGCATTGTTCCGGTTTGGCATGCAGTAAATTTCTCACCGCGGGCAGGCTGTGCGTCGGTTTTAGCAAGCTGTGCGTTGAATTTTCGTCACACAAGGAGTCCAGTTGCAAGAGAGAAGTCTTTTTGGTCCTGAGACTTCAGGGAACAGGAGGCAAGCTCTATCCAGGCACTTGGAGAGCACTTCTTCACCACAGCCAGAGAGCAGCAAGGCAACAGCAAGGCAGCAGTCCTTGACAGAAAGCAGTCAGTTGAGTCCTTTGGGCAGCCATGCAGTTCTTCTTGGCAGGATGCAGGTTCTGGTTCCAGTTATCTTCTCCAGAAAGTGTCTGAGTTGGTAGGGCAGAGACCCTGTTTTTATACCCAAATGTGCCTTTGAAGTGGGGGAGACTTCACAGAGTGGCTTCGAAGTGCACCAGGTCCCCTTTCAGTTCAATCCTGTCTGCCAGGGGGGGATGTGGCAGTCCTTTGCGTAAGAGTAGGCCCTCCCCTGCAGAAATTATCTGAGGCTAACCTCATTCTAGGCCAATGGAAGTGGGTGACAAGCCTGTTAAAGGTATTGTCTTGGCCTAGATGTCCTGCTAGGGGAATGTCGTGAGCCAGACCCAGTAGGAAGGCTCGGTAACAGTGGGGGACCACCAGCATATGTGCTGCCCCAGGACCTGGAACCTTAGGCTCACTGTAAAGGAGATCATTCTCCCAGTAAATAAGGTGATTGCCAAAGGCGTCACCTGCTGCTTGGGCCATGGCCTGTCGCCTCAGACCCTCAAGGGTGGGGCATTCCTTCTGCACCTTGCAGAATTATGCCCTGGTTGGCCCACCTTCTACTTGCCAGCCAGCGAGTTCAGGTTGGTTACCCAGGTCAGCTATGTCCTCCCCAGTTGGCTCAGGGGCCTCCTCCTCATTAGGGGCCCCATCCATCACTGTGGGAAAATTTGAGACGGGTTTCCTGTGCCTCTTGCCCTTCCTCTTTTCAGCTGTCTGGGCCATTGTTCCAGGTTCCATACGCCCTTGACTCCCTTCCCGGGAAGCCATGGACCGTGTGGTCATGCAGATCCACTCAGGTAAACCTAACATCTCCAGGTGGGATCTGAGCGCTACCTCTTTCCAGGCAGTATGCTCAAGATCATTGCCTAACAGACAATCTACAGGCATGGCAGGCCCACAGCTACTGCTGAGCCAACAATAGTTTTTTTTTCAGCCAAGGCTCTTTTCAGCTGCAGCTTCAGCTCTCTCAACTTCAATCTGTTTGGCTGCTCTTTCAGCCTCAGCATGCTTGGCTTTTCTCTCTGCCCTCCTTTCCTCCTGTTGAGCCTCAATTTTTAGCCTTGCCAATTGCAACTGAAACTCTCTTTCCTCTGTCCTTTCCTCTGCGTTCAGGCCTTGATCAGAGACACTGCTCCCTGGTTTGGCAGGTGGCACAGTTCCAGTGGTAACATCCACTGATGGCAAAAAATCCTCTGGGTAGCCATCTTGTGGCTACTCAACCTCAGCATCCTCCTCTGAATGGGCTTCTTCCAGGCGCTCAGTGCCTTTTGAAATTCCTCCTATCTGGAGGCACCTTGGGTGGGAACTCCCATATCTCTGCAGAACCCTTTCAGATGTTTGACAGTGTATGTCTCCAACAGGGCCAGGTCACAATCTCCTGCTTGAGACCCAGCCTGAAACATGTTGAGTGAGAATTTTGGTCAAAACATTGACAGGAAAAATGAAATTGCAGAAAAAAAGATAAAAATCAGGTTGACCTTCAACTGTGGGAAAGTAGTAAAATACTTAGCTACTATATGTCACTGCACAAAGTCCTACCCTCACTGCTGATCACCAATGTTAGAAATGGAGTCTTTGGTTGGCAGTCAGGTTACTCCCTGTCCAAGCAAGGAGCCTCACGCTAGTCAGGGTAAGTCACACACAATCCAAATTATCCTGTTCCCACCCTCTGGTAGCTTGGCACTGAGCAGTCAATGTATAAAGTATTATTGCAATAAATCATACAATAACACAATATAGCACCACAAACATACACCACACAGGGGGTGATTCTCACCCTGGCGGGCGGCGGAGGCCGCCCGCCAGAGTTCCCCCCTCCAAAATACCGCTCCGCGGTCGAAAGACCGCTGAGGGTATTTTGGGTTTTGCACTGGGCTGGCGGGCGACCGCCAAAAGGCAGCCCGCCAGCCCAGTGCAAAACACCCTTCCCACGAGGACGCCGGCTCAGAATTGAGCCGGCGGAGTGGGAAGGTGCGACGGGTGCAGTAGCACCCGTCGTGTATTTCAGTGTCTGCAAAGCAGACACTGAAATACAAAGTGGGGCCCTCTGACGGGGGCCCCTGCAGTGCCCATGCCATTGGCATGGGCACTGCAGGGGCCCCCAGGGGCCCCACGACACCCCATACCACCATCGTGTTCCTGGCGGGAGAACCGCCAGGAACAGGATGGCGGTATGGGGTGCCAGAATCCTCCATGGCGGCGCAGCGAGCTGCGCCGCCATGGAGGATTCATTTGGGCAGCGGAAAACCGGCGGGAGACCGCCGGTTTTCCTCATCTGACCGCGGCTAAACCGCCACGGTCAGAATGCTCTGCGGGACACCGCCAGCCTGTTGGCGGTGCTCCCGCCAACCCTGGCCCCGGCGGTCCATGACCGCCGGGGTCCGAATGACCCCCACAGTGTTTAGAAAAATATATAATATTTATCTGGATATTTGCAGGTCAAAACAATCAAAGATGCAATAAGTAAATGTAGAGACATCACTGCAAAGTGATATAAAGGGGGTTATTACAACTTTGGAGGAGGTGTTAATCTGTCCCAAAAGTGACGGTAAAGTGACGGATTTACCACCAGCCGTATTACGAGTTCCATAGGATATAATGGACTCGTAATACGGCTGGTGGTATATCCGTCACTTTACCGTCACTTTTAGGACGGATTAACACCTCCTCCAAAGTTGCAATAACCCCCAAAGGGGGTCATTCCGACTCCCGCCGGCGGCGGTAACCGCACGCCCGGCGGGAGCCGCCGAATGACCGCACCGCGGTCAAATGACCGCGGCGGCCATTCTGGCTTTTCCGCTGGGCTGGCGGGCGACCGCCAGAAGGCCGCCCGCCGGCCCAGCGGGAAAGCGCCTTCAACGAGAAAGCCGGCTCCGAATGGAGCCGGCGGAGTTGAAGGCGTGCGACGGGTGCAGTGGCACCCGTCGTGATTTTCAGTGTCTGCTTGGCAGACACTGAAAATCAATGTGGGGCCCTGTTAGGGGGCCCCACGACACCCGTTACCGCCATCCTGTTCCTGGCGGCGAAAGCCGCCAGGAACAGGATGGCGGTAAGGGGGTCGGAATCCCCATGGCGGCGCTGCTTGCAGCGCCGCCATGGAGGATTCCCTGGGGCAGCGGGAAACCGGCAGGACACCGCCGGTTTCCCGTTTCTGACCGCGGCTGTACCGCCGCGGTCAGAATGCCCATGGAAGCACCGCCAGCCTGTTGGCGGTGCTTCCGCGGTCGTTGGCCGACCGCCAGGGTCAGAATGACCCCCAAAGTCTCTTTCAAGCACCAAGTACCTGGTTTGCGTGAAGAATCTCCGCAAAGGGCCGCAGAGGAGGAGAAGCGTAGAAACAAAGGGGTGTGCGTCGATTTCTCTCGCCACACCTGGCGATGCGTCATTTAGGGGGTCATTCTGACCCTGGCGGTCGGCGATAAAGCGGCGGCCAACCCGCAAACAGGCCGGCGGTCAAAAAAATGGAATTCTAACCCTGGCGGGAACCGCCACCACAGGCCGCCACTTTAACAATCCGACCGCCACGGCGGGACCGACAAACAGCGTGGCGGTTACCGTGAACAGGCAGGCGGCAGACAATGTACCGCCCACCCTATCACAACTCACCAATCCGCCACCTTTTCCGGGGCGGGAGCCCCACCGATAAAAACACGGCGGAAACAGACGACGAACGGAAAAACGCTCACCTATACACACTCCACGAGGAAGGAGGACAGCATGGAGCCCGAATTACACATCCTACCAGCTATTGTCTACCTGCTCATCTACCAGGAGTACGAACGCCGGCGCAGACGACAACGGTGAGTACTGCACCTACGACACAGGCGAGGGGTGAGGAGGAAAGCTTACGGGCACACACATGCGCCATACACCCACCCCCCCACCACAAATACCTATACCCCAATGCCGAGCAACAAGTCAGAGTGACACCACACAAACCCCCCGGAATAATGCAAAGACACAATTTAAATGATCTATAAAATATATGTATAAATAGCTCCATTGAAGGAATGTCAAATATGCCATATAAAAGATACAAAAATAAGGAATGAACATAGTCAACAATATATCCATAGGCAAAAAGTCCTGCACATTCCGTCAAAGTTCCATAGTCCGTGGGCCAATGTGCACAAACACATGGGCAAAGCCCACACAGGAGACCAGATACCATTGGAGAGAACACTGCAGGGGCATCAGATGATAAAACTACAGGCACCTCAGGGGGAAGGGGGGCACCTCAGCCACATGAGTCCACGACGCCAGATCCACGAGGGGCCTCCATGCCCACTGTCCCATCCTGGGGAGTGCAAAGCCACAGTCTCACAAGTCCCTACAGTGGGTGGCTTGCCCACTGTACCATCCTGGGGAGTGCAAAGCCACAGTCTCTCAAGTCTCTACAGTGGGTGGCTTGCCCACTGGACCATCCTGGGAAGTGCCAAGCCACAGTCCATCAGATGGATTACCGACTCCACTGTTATTGGAGGAGGCATGGTGTCCAGAGTGCTTCCTGAAGCCCTGCTCGACACAGAACCGGCACTGAGAATGGGCCAGCGGTGCTTGAGATGAAGGGCCCAGCGGAGCGGTGCTTGAGATGAAGGGCCCAGCGGAGTGGGGCTTCAGATGGATTACCGACTCCACTGTTATTGGAGGAGGCATGGTGCCCAGAGTGCTTCCTGAAGCCCTGCTCGACACAGAACCGGCACTGAGAATGGGCCAGCGGTGCTTGAGATGAAGGGCCCAGCGGAGCGGTGCTTGAGATGAAGGGCCCAGCGGAGCGGTGCTTCAGATGAAGGGCCCAGCGGAGTGGTGCTTGAGACGGCGGGGCCCAGCGGAGCGGTGCTTGAGATGAAGGGCCCAGCGGAGCGGTGCTTGAGACGGCGGGGCCCAGCGGAGCGGTACTTGAGATGCAGGGCCCAGCGGAGCAGTGCTTGACAGGAAGGGCCCAGCGGAGCGGTGCTTGAGACGGCAGGGCCCAGTGGAGCGGTGCTTGAGATGAAGGGCCCAGCGGAGCGGTGCTTGAGACGGCGGGGCCCAGCGGAGCGGTGCTTGAGATGAAGGGCCCAGCGGAGCGGTGCTTGACAGGAAGGGCCCAGCGGAGCGGTGCTTGAGACGGCGGGGCCCAGCGGAGTGGTGCTTGAGATGAAGGGCCCAGCGGAGCGGTGCTTGAGACAGCGGGGCCCAGCGGAGCGGTGCTTGAGATGAAGGGCCCAGCGGAGCGGTGCTTGACAGGAAGGGCCCAGCGGAGCGGTGCTTGAGACGGCGGGGCCCAGCGGAGCGGTGCTTGAGATGAAGGGCCCAGCGGAGCGGTGCTTGAGACGGCGGGGCCCAGCGGAGCGGTGCTTGAGATGAAGGGCCCAGCGGAGCTGTGCTTGACAGGAAGGGCCCAGCGGAACGGTGCTTGAGACGGCGGGGCCCGTTCAGCGGTTCTTGTCCCGCCGGGGCCCTGTTCAGCGGTTCTTGTCCCGGCGGGGCCCTGTTCAGCGGTTCTTGTCCCGGCGGTGCCCTGTTCAGCGGTGCTCCTCCCGGCGGGGCCCTGTTCAGCGATGCTCCTCCCGGCGGGGCCCTGTTCAGCAGTGCTCCTCCCGGCGGGGCCCTGTTCAGCGGTGCTCCTCCCGGCGGGGCCCTGTTCAGCGGTGCTCCTCCCAGCGGGGCCCTGTTCAGCGGTGCTTGTCCTGTGTGTCTAGGGAGCCAGACCTGGACAAGACTTCCCGCTCATTCACCATCCGAACTTGCGGTCGCGGCGCCCTCCTGTGATGGAGTCCTGAGCCCGTGGGTGTCGTCCGTCACACCCGGAATGGGGCTGGTGGGGCCCTCCTGGGCAGCTCGCCTGCTGACTGACTTCTCCGCCCTGCTGCCCTTGCCCTCCTTCGCTGAAGCTCTGTGGCCCTTGCCTCGCTTGGATGATGTGGCAGGTGACGGGGCAAGGCTACTGTCCTTGGTGGCAGCCGTCTCAGGCTTGTCGCGCCGGGCCTTTTTCTTTTTTGTCCTTTTCCCAGGGGGGGGAGCTGGCTGTCCCCTTGCTGCTGGCCGATGTTCCTGCCCTAGGATCTGGTGGACTCCAATAGCCCTGCACTATGGTCACAGTAGATGCAGGGCTGGTGGTGGCTTAGGTGCTTTTTTTACTCTTACCAGATGGAGGGGGTGGGTCAGTGATTGGAACGAGCTCAAGGTTGGAAAGGAAAAGGACTTTGGAAGGACAGGGACGGGTAGGTGTAGTGGGTTTGGGAGTGGAGGAAGAGGATGTGGTTGTAGGAGAGTCAAGTGTGCTGTCTTTGGGTGCAGGTGCTTGTGACGGAGGCTGTCATGAGGTGGATGGCTGTTGGGTGGGTGGCTGCCTGCGTTTGTGTGCTTTGGAAGAGGGGGTGACAGACACACTGGGAGAGGACACAGGGGACGTGTAAATGGCAGTGGGGGTGGTGACTGCACGTGTGCGGACTGTAATGGAGGGTGTGCTGGTGATGGAAGTACTGGCTGATGGTGGTGTGCATGCAGGTGTGAGTGGAGACGTCACAGGGAGGGAGGAGGGAGATGAGGAGGTGGGGGACACAGAGGTGGTAGTGACTGTTGGCATGTCTGCATCTGGATGTTGCTTGGGTGAATGCTTGTGGGATCTGTGGTGCTTATGTCTGGATGAGCTGCCCTTGGGTGTAGAGGTGTGTGCAGGCTGGTCTGATGGTGTGGATGGGATAGGCAGAGGAACAGGAGACTGGGACTGGGTGGAGGGAGTCAGAAGAGGGAGGCTGGAGACAGGGACAATGGCTGCCGTCAGTGCTGAGGCCAGAGCGTTGAACGATCGCTGATGGGCAGCCTGACACGAATGAATGCCCTCCAGGTATGCATTGCTCCGATGCACCTCCCTTTCTACACCCTGGATGGCATTCAAAAGGGTAGACTGCCCAACAATGAGTGTCCTGAGGAGGTCAATGACCTCCTCACTGAGGGCAGCGGGGGTAACTGGGGCAGGGCCTGAGGTGCCTGGGGCGAAGGAGATGCCCGCCTTCCTGGGCGAGTGGGGACGGAGCGAAGGCTGAGGGGCTGCTGGGAGGGCGGGGCTGGTGCGCTGGGTGGCGGCTGTACCTGTTGTGGCGGTGGGCATGGATGTTGCCGCCACCGCTAGGGAGCTCCCTTCCGAGGACGTGTCGGTGTCGCTGACGTCTCCACGGGTCCCTGTTGTGGAGCACCACTCGCCCTCCGTCTCACTGGTGTACTCGGAGTCTGTTGTATGGCCCTCCGGGGCCATGTGAGATGCAGCTCCCTTGTGCGCCGATGCCACTTCTCCTCCGCCTGATGATGCTAATGCACACATGAACAGGAAGACAAAGAAAATGGGGGGGGGAGAAATGAAGACAGGTTGAGTGCATGCATTGGCAACACCGTTGTCGGAGAGGACAGACACAGAAGCCCCCTGAACTAGGCCGTTCAATGGGGGTACACTACTCAGTTATTGTGACTAGGCCTACGGGTCTATGGACGACAAATGCACACATGGGTGAGGCCGGACCATGGATAGCTGTACTTGGCACCCTACAGAGGTGGGGGGCGGGAGCACAGGGCCGTGTCTAATGGAGGGGCCTAGCCTACAGAATGCGCCCTGGCCTGGAGATAGCCACAGCCCTCCTCCCCCACCCAGACACCTTCACTGCGCGCAAAGATAGCAGAATGTGCTGATACTCACCCCCTTGTGTCTGCTGTGATGTCCTCACGTGCCCATCCAAATCGGGGTAGGCCACCGCCAGGATCCGGGACATCAGGGGGGTCAATTGGCGGCTGGCACCCCTCCTACGTTGGGAGGCCATCCCCAGCAGAGACTCGGCGGTCTTTCTGGTCCCGCGGCGGATGTCCTCCCACCTCTTTCGGCAGTGGATGCCCCGTCTGTTATGGATCCCCAGGGCCCGGACGTCCTTGGCGATGGCACGCCAAATGTCGATCTTCTGATGGGCGCTGACCTATGTGACATGTACAGGGTGGTAAAGGAAATCGCATCAGTTTTCTGCCTGGTCAATGTGAGTGCCCCCCCCCTCCCCAACCTTGCCATGTGGCACATGCTCTCATCTTTCGTGCGTTGCACTCCTCATTCGCTCCCCTCCCCACCATCTTACATACACCCCACTCAACACAGGCATAGCCCATTCAACGTGCACCCTGTGTACTAACCTGTTGGTCTGGAGGACCGTAGAGTAGCGCATACTGGGGGAGGACCCCATCAACAAGTTTCTCCAATTCTTCGGCAGTGAAGGCAGGGGCCCTTTCCCCAGTCGCAGCAGCCATTGTATCTCCCAGACCGAGGTCACAGCAGCACTTGCAGTATAGGTCCTCTCCTGTGGATGATCAGGTCTCGAGTGATTAATCAGATAGAAAATGGCGGCCACGCCCGCGGCGGTGCATACCGCGGCGGTGCGTCCCGCGACCGCCGGCGCACATCGTCATTGGCTCCTGAGACCCATAGGGTTCAATGTTAACCAATGCTGCTTTGCGCCGCGGTCTTTGACCGCCTACCGCCACGGTGTGCCACGCCAGCGCAGTGACCTCACATCCCACTGTCACACTTCACAGGTCAGGCAGCCGCCATTGCAAGGGCCCACATGGCATGATTTCTACTGTGTCACACAGGCCTAGGCCTTGCATTGCCACTCATACAAGCCATTCAATGCATAGCGAATCGTGTACTGTGCAAGCTGTGGTTACGTACCTGTGGGTTGCTTGACTCTGTGCTCCATGTTGTCCTTCCTAGGCACCGTCCGCTGGGACTTGCGAGGAGAAGGATGAATCCTCCTGTGTACCGACTGCTGGTGGACCTGTCGACAATGGAAGAACGACATATCATACTTTCATACCGGCTTGACAGAGCAACTATACATGAACTCTGTGCCCAGCTGGAGCCAGACCTGATGTCCCCCTTCCGCCAACCCACAGGGATTCCCCCTCTGGTGCAGGTTCTGTCAGTACTCCATTTTTTGGCAAGTGGGTCTTTTCAGACAACAGTGGCCATATCATCTGGGATGTCTCAGCCTATTTTTTCTAAGGTTTTGTCCAGAGTGTTGTCTGCCCTGATGAAATACATGTGGAGCTACATTATTTTCCCAGAGGTGGGCGAATTGGCTACAGTGAAGGGTGATTTCTATGCCCTTGGACATATCCCCAACATCATTGGTGCCATTGATGGGACCCATGTGGCTTTGGTTCCCCCCAAAGAAAGTGAGCAGGTGTACAGAAACAGAAAAAGTTATCATTCGATGAATGTCCAGGTGGTCTGTTTGGCTGACCAGTACATCTCCCATGTAAATGCCAAGTTCCCTGGGTCAGTGCATGACGCGTATGTCATGCGAAATAGCAGCATCCCTTATGTGATGGAACAGCTACAGAGACACTATGGGCCTGATTCTAACTTTGGAGGACGGTGTTAAACCGTCCCAAAAGTGGCGGATATACCACCTACCGTATTACGAGTCCATTATATCCTATGGAACTCGTAATACGGTAGGTGGTATATCCGCCACTTTTGGGACGGTTTAACACCGTCCTCCAAAGTTAGAATCAGGCCCTATGTGTGGCTAATTGGTGACTCTGGTTACCCCAACCTGTCGTGGCTACTGACCCCAGAGGAATCCCCGGACCAGGGCAGAGGAACGGTACAATGAGGCCCATGGGCGATCTGGGAGGATCATAGAAAGGACCTTCGGGGTCCTGAAGGCCAAGTTTAGGTGCCTGCATATGACAGGGGGATCCCTCATGTACTCACCAAAGAAGGTGTGCCAGATCATCGTGGCCTGCTGTATGCTTCACAATCTTGCATTGCGACGCCAGGTGCCTTTTCTGCAGGAAGATGGTCCAGATGGTGGTGTTGTTGCAGCTGTGGAGCCTGTGGAGAGTGAAGAGGAGGAAGACGACGGGGACGACACGGACAACAGGGATACAGTCATACAACAATACTTTCAGTAGCACACAGGTAAGAAACAGCCACCCCAATTTACATTTACTTAAGGCCTCATGCGTCTCCACTGTCTGTGTTTCCCCCCAGTTCCTGTTAACTGATTTGTGACTTTCCCTTCCCTTTTCAGAGCTGTATGACCCACTGCCTGACTTCAGCTTTGTTTGCCCATGGACTAAAGCTTATTGAAATTGGTATGTTGTCATCACAAAGTAACTGGACATTATTGCACCGTTATGTGTAATACATGTGTTAAGAATACAAGCAGACTCCTGTTTTTTTAAGTGGAATAAGTGATTTATTTTAAGTGCTACATATAGGTAAATGATTGGGAAGCGGGGATGGGTTGGGGTGGAGTAATGTCCATGGCAGAGTCCAGTTCTCAGTCGCACAGGTGCATTGTCCATATGCCTGGGGAAGGATGGAGCAGGGGCAGTTCAAGGTTGGACAGGGTGACAATGTGAGATAGTGGGATGACATCGGGGGGTATCTTAAGTTGGCTGGGGTCTTGCAATCCTACTCTGTCTTCTTGTGAGATCTCAGGTTCCGCTTGCGGGGTGGTTCTTCTTCTGCAGGAGGTGGGGTTCTGGTGGACTGTCGTTGTGTGGGGGCCTCCTGTCCACTAGCTCCGGCGGAGGTGGTAGGCTGTTCCTGGCCTGGGCTAGTGACAGGGGCCCTTTGGGGTGCCACATGGTCCAGCAATGTGGTGACGATCTGGGTAAGGGCCACGACCATGGTCCCCATTGTGGAACCGATGTTCCTCAGTTCCACCCTGAACCCCATGTACCGTTCCTCTTGCAGTTCCTGGATCTCCTGGAACCGGGCCAGTACCGTCGCCATTGTCTCCAGGGAGCGGTGGTATGCTCCCATGATGGAGGAGAGGGCCTCTTGGAGAGTCGGTTCCCCGGGCCTGTCCCCCCCCCGTCGCACAGCAGCCCTTCCAGTTCCCCTGTGTTCCTGGGCCTCTGTCCCCTGGACGGTGTGCCCACAACCACTGCCCCCAGGTCCCTGTTGTTGTTGGGGTGGTGGGTCAACCTGGGTGCCCTGTAGTGGTGGACACACCGCTGATTTACGTGTCCTGGAGACAGAGGCATGGGCCCGCTGGGTTGGAGCTGTGCTGGTGTTCCCAGAGGGGGTTGGGTCTGGTGTGGCCTGTGGCTGTCTGTGGGGAACCGACTGTCCAGAGGTCCCATATGGGCCGGGCTGGTCGTCTGGCTCCAGGGAGACAGAGCTGCTGTCATCGCTGGGGGCCTCTTCTGGGGGTGGGATGGACATCTCTGGACCCTCCGTGGCGGTGTGGTGGCGTTCGGGTCCTGCAGGGGTATAAAGTTATGGTTATTGCTTCTGTGTGTGGCATTTCGTGTGATGGGTGGGTGTCCGTGTACCCATGTGCAGGCATTTCCTTGTGGGGGCTTTTGTGAGGGTGGCTTGTGGGGGTGATGTGTGTGTGCAGTGGGCATGCTTTGGTGATGGGTGTCCATGCTTTGTGGTCGCATGCAGGGCTTGGTGTTGGGATGGGTGGGTTGTGATGGTGGGCCTTTTGCTAGGGGTTGGTGTGATGGGGGAGGGGGTGAAGGTGGGGGTATGATTTGGCATGCAGGTGCGGTGGGGGTGGGAAGCAGTAGTGAAGATTTGACTTACCAGAGTCCATTCCTCCGCCTACTCCTGCGAGGCCCTCAGGATGCAGGATGTGCAAGACTTCCTCCTCCCACGCGGTAAATTCTGGGGGAGTAGGTGGGGGTCCGCCGCCAGTGTTCTGCACCGCAATGTTGTGCCTTGATACCATGGAACGCACCTTCCCCCATAGGTCGTTCCATCTCTTCCTGATGTCCTCCCGATTGCGTGGATGCTGTCCCACCGCGTTAACCCTGTCCACTATCCTTTGCCATAGCTCCATCTTCCTGGCAATTGTGGTGTGCTGCACCTGTGCCCCCAAGAGCTGGGGCTCTACACAGACTATTTCCTCCACCATGACCCTGAGTTCGGCGTCACTGAATCTGGGGTGTCTTTGGGGTGCCATGGGGTGGTGTGGTTGAGGTGTGGGGTGGCGTTTGTGGTGATGAGTGTGGTGCGTGTGGTGGTGTGTGGTGTTTGGTGCGTGGATTCTGTGTGGGTGATGTTGTTGTGTGCCTCTGTGTTGTGGGATTGTCTATTCTGTGCTCTCTCTCTAGCCTTTGTCAATGATTTTGGGTCGTAGGGGCTTGTGGGTGATGTGGGTGTGTGTTTTATATTGTGTTGGGTGTGTGGGAGTGGTGTTAGTATGTGTATCAGGTGTGTGTATTTCGAACTGACCAATGTGGCTGAGTTTTCTATGTGTGTGTGTATTTTGACCGCGGCGGTGTGTACCGCCAATGGAATACCGCGTTTGAAAGACCGCCGCGTGGATCGGAATGGTATGGGCGTATTTCTGTTGGCGTGACGGTGGAGGTTTGGTCATCGCCATTTTTTCGCTGACCTTTGGTGTGGCGGATTTTTGTGGATGTCAGGTTTTTGGCGGTTTGCCAGTTGCGGGTCAGAATGACCGTGGCGGTTTACCGCGGCCGCGGCGGTGTTATGGCGGCCTTCTGGCCGGCGGTAAGCGACTTTTACCGCCGAGGTCAGAATGACCCCCTTAGTTTCCACGCATGGACGGCGTGGCGTCAATTTCTGGTGCTCGGTCGTGGATCCTCTTTGGGTTGCGGGGTTTCAAGACGACCTGGGGTCTGTGCATGGAATCCTGGGCTTGTGGAGCGAAGTCACAAGCGCTGCGTCGTTCCGGTGGGTGCTGCGTGGAAGTTTCTTCCGCACGGCAGGCGCTGCGTCAATTTCCCCTCTGGAAGTCAGGCTGCGTCGTCCCAGGTCGGCTGTGCGTCAATCCGGTGGGTCGTGCGTCGAAGTTCCGGTCACAACGCAGGTGCCTCGTCGATCTTCTCCTTACGAAGCCGCGATGCATCGTTCTGGTTCGGCGTGCGGTGAATTTCTCACAGCGGGCAGGCTGTGAGTCGGTTTTAGCAAGCTGTGCATCGAATATTCACTGCACAGTCCAGTTGCAAGAGTTAGCCTATGAAGGGAGCAGGCCTCACAGCAGTGTAAACATGGATGTTGGGAGTTTTACACCACCAGGGCATGTAAACTACATAAGTACATGTCCTGCCTTTTGCCTACGCAGCACCCTGCCCTATGGGTTACCTAGGGCATACCTTAGGGGTGCCTTATATGTAGAAAAAGGGGAGTTTTAGGCTTGGCAGGTACTTTTAAATGCCAAGTCGAATTGGCAGTGAAACTGCACACACAGACCTTGCAATGGCAGGCCTGAGACAAGGTTAAGGGGCAACTTAAGTGGGTGGCACAGTTAGTGCAGCAGGCCACTAGTAACTTTTAATGTACAGGCCCAGGCACATATAGTGCATACTACTAGGGACTTATAAGTAAACTAAATAGTCGAATTTGGTATGATTCAATGTTACCATGTTTAAAGGGATAGAACATATGCACTTTAGCACTGGTTAGCACTGTTAAAGAGTGCAGAGTCTAAAAACCAGCAAAAACAGTGTCAAAAAAGTGGAGGGAGGCAGGCAAAAAGTTAGGGATTACCACCCTAAGGCTGTCAGGTCTAACAATATTCTTATTAATAATATTTGCTCTCTAAAACTAGTGCTGCTCTTTTGCAGAGAATGGAAACTAGGAAGCACAGACAAGCCGACGCTGCTGTAATGGTCGTATTTGAGTGACATGCCGTGCAATGGAAGGTTAATTCCAGTCATTAAGAGGATGTGGATCTAGCACTGGGCCACACAGAGGCTGGGAAGTCTGGGAAATCCATAAACTGTAGCCGCCTAACTTTTGACACAACACTCTTTACAGCCCACATAACTTTTGCCTCAGAAAGATGATTCAAGAGAGGCACAAGTGTGAAGAAATTGTTACAACATCAGCAGTGGAAGAATTCCACAGGCGTATTCAGACACCTAAAGCACCTAAAATTACTGCTGGAAGGTCAAGCACCCTTCAGGATTACTCAGAATCCAGTGCTTAATTTGAGCCATTGGTTGCCGGTGGGGCCCACCTGCACTAATTTTTTAGAATGGGCACTTATTTTTCATCATCAGATTTCAACCACAAGAGGAAAATACACACAAAGAGGAACCAAGAAAGCCAAGAAAGAGATAGATGAGCAAGATCAAAGGGAGAAAACAGAGTACTGTACTGCAATAGTCAGATAAAGGGTTAGGGAGTGTCTGGTAGTGGATTAAAGAGGCCTGAGGTGGATTGTGTACTACGCAGCCTTGTCATGTGGTGCACCAATGATTAATAGCACCAGTCGTAGGCAACTAAACTGAGCTTTGGACACCAGCACTCATTCTTTTACAAATCAAGCAGTCAGACTTTGAATCGTGCTATTACTCTAGCAAAGGCTGAAGTGAGCTGACCCATTGCAATCAATGACTTAATGGTGCTGACCAAAGACTATCTCAAACCATTTTTTTAATTGAGGGCATCAGTCCTGACACATAGCTAAAACTCTGCCTTCCTTACAGTCAAAACATGTTACTTAAATCATTGTAGAAACTGGCACATATAGGTTAAGTATGTAAAAGGAGCTTTTCTTCCGTTGCTACTACTGTTATATATGGATAGCGGGTGTCAAAATAATGCTTCAAACAGTCTATTTTAAAAAGTCAATAAGAGATGTAAACATTTCATGGCTATTAGACAGTGATATGCCATCTTATATAATTCAATGGTATACCCAGATAACATATAATTTGAATAATTATGTAGGTTTGTATAGGTTTGTACTTGAAAAAAAACATACATCGAAATAGTGAGTATCTTTATGATGTGGTGCTCTTATGTTTCCCTATGATATTAAATAACAATGGTACTTTTCTGGAAAAGGCTATTTATTCCTGTGTGCACCGAAGGATGATATTGTTATTTGATTAGGTGTTTGAGTTCAGACAGGGTTGTTGATTTAGTCTCACAGTGAGTCATGCCAGGGTGGAGGCAAATAGGAAATGGATGTCTTTCTTGTTCATTTGACAATATGATTTCACAACTCAGTTTAAAAACGATTTAGAATTCCAAAATGTAGAACTGGATTCTTACTGTCAAAACAAAAGGACTTACATTTGTGTTCCCATTTATCAGCTGCGAGGAATGCCCATTAAGGACCTGAGTATCTTTAACTATCAACTTTGTTTCTCTTTAATCTTTGATCTTCACTTGTTTCTACTTCACCCACATCTGCATTTTCTGGTATCTCTCTTCCCTCATTTATTCTCAATAGTACATAAGGAACTTATTCAGTTATGTGCAAAATAGGCCATTTATCTCCTTTTGCAGTTTTTCTAGACAGTGATGGCAAAACTAGACATATGATTTTCCTTGGTTCAGCACGGATTTGACAAGCACTTCTTTGAGTTTGACATGTTTCAGATGAACCATCAACCACTTCAGGGGGAGTCCAATCTGCATGACTGATTCAACTCAACTCCACTTTCGGCTTCTCCTGGAAATGAGATCTGCTTTGTCTCTTTTTCCCAATTGTCTGCTTCTGGGAGAGTCCTCTTCAGACTTGACTCTCCTACTACATCCATTTTTGATTCTACTGATACAGGAGTATCAGGATTGGTCTCTATTTCATCTCTCAGAGTAGTACCTGATTCTTTAACAGTTTCACTGTCTTTAATTTTGTAGTCTCTTGCTCTGTCTTTGTCACCTGCTCTTCTTGAGACTGTATTACTTATGTTGATGCTCTCAGCAACACTGGATCTTCTTCTAGAGGATACAACACTTTGCAAGTATGGCTCACATAGAATCAGTTTAGAACTCCAGCATACTTCACAGCAGTCGTTGTTACCAGGAAGACCTGGGAAGGTCCCTTCCACCTTGGCTCCAAGCAAGATTTTCACTCATGCTTCTTGATCACCATCCAATCACCAGCCTGACTGTGACACTTGTCTTGAGCTGGTGGCATGGCAGTTGCTTCCACCTGGTGAGAAAAAGAACAAACCATATCAGCTAAACCCTTGCAGTAATCCAGCACCAAATCATCTGTTATGTTTAAAAGAACATTTGTAGGAACAGCTGCTAATCTCATTGCTCTGCCCATTAGGATTTCATGTGGAGAGAGTCCAGTCTTTCTATCAGGCATATTTTGCATGTTAATCAAAAACAAAGGTAAAACATCTTGTCTTTTCAGGTTTGTGGATGCATACATTTTTGCCAATCAAGCTTTCAGAGTTCCATACATTTATTCTACTAATCCAGAAGCTTCAGGACAGTAGCTATTGTACAGCTTCTTCTTAATGTTTAAGGCTGAATATAGTAATTTAATCACCTTGTTATTTGAGTGACTTCCTCTGTCGGATTCTAAAGAGGCCGGGAACCCAAATCTCTGTATCAACTCTCTAAGTACTAGCTTTGCTACTGTGATGGTATCTCAATCCACCACACACAGGCATCTGAATGAAATCCATCTGCATTCTGTTAAATAGACCACTTGCTCTTCCAATGTGACTCAAACTGACAATAATTCTCTTTCCCACGTTCATTTGTTGACATGTAATGCATCTGGGGGAAATTGCTTCTGCAGCCTGTCTAAACTTTGAATTGAACCAAGATTGCTTAAATGTTCGAATCATTGCATCTCTGCCAATGTGTGTTTTACCATTACAGTATCTTGCCATCTGTGTCAGTAGACAGTTTGGCAAAACTACCAGCCCTTCATTTGAAACCTAGATTTCATAAATTTCTCTTTGATTGCAACACAAATTTATCCAGCTTTTTTTCATCTTCTGGAACCTCATCTTGGAGTCTCTTTATCTCCTCCCAAGTATTAATTACAGTCAAAAGAAAACTTTGACTTGTCTCATCAGCATTCATTGCTCCAGCATTTGTCCATTCTTCATTAAAAGTGATACAGTTTAATGCGCAGAAACAATCTACCTTATCCGCATAGCACTTTCTCTGATCAGCACTGCATTTAACCACAGCAATCCTTTAGGTAATCGTAGGGCTTGTAACAAAGCATGAATTCTATCACCATTCCTGATTGGTGAGCCAGAAGAGGTCATGAAACCTCCCTGGGATCATAACTGGACAAAGTCATATTCAACACCAAATCCATACTGACTGTCTATAAAATTAGAAAATTTAAGCTGTGCAGGAATACAGCATACTCTAGTAAGAGCCACCAGTTCAGGCACTTGTGCACAAAAATCTCTTAGAAGCCATGAAGCTTTGAGTATGCCAGAAATTGTGCATACAGCATATCCAGATTTCAATGTTGCCGCATTATCTCTTAAACAGGAACCATAAACAAAAATGATTTGATCATTTTTCTCTAACAGAGTATCCTGAATATCAGGTCTAGGCTTTGTGCACAATTAAGTAACTCCAAGGCAGTTGCTTTCAGCTTCTTTTATGTTCTCATTTTCAACATTGTCTATTGGAAGCAAGGTTGCTGGATGCAATTTTAACAGTGCATCTCTTAAGGGATACATTCAGGAACATAAAATGAACAATTCACACTTTGCCAAACGAGGATTTGTCAAGTACTGAGTCTTGGTCCTGGTAAGCAAGACCACCACTGGGTGAAAGACCTGTACAGTTAAAGGATGTCCTATCAAAATACTCTCACACTGAGCGAGACTAACACCAACCGCCACCACATTTTGTAAACAGCTGGGCAAAGCTGCAGGAACAGGGTCCAATGTAGCTGAAAAATATGCTACAGAATGATTTACACCACCATGTACCTGTGTTAAGACAGAAAGTGCACAGCAAACATGTTCATGACAAAACAATGAAAATAGCTTTTTGTAATCAGGGGTTTCCTGAGCTGGTGTTCCTCACAGACTCTATCTTAATTCAGTAAAATCTTCAGACAAGCTTAATCAAAACCACACACTGGAGGGAAGGCCATTAGTACACACACACACAACACACACACCCGGCACGGCTGCCACGCACACACGCAAACAAACACCTGTACCAGCACACACACACACACTCTCACATACACACACTCTCACACAAACCACACACAACAAATCATGCATCTGCAACACACAAATGTGCAAGGAAAGCCAGGACCAGTATGTAACCCTCAAGACCAAGGGGTCCCTGATGTAGATAGATTGAAAAGCATTCATAATAAATAATAAAACAATAAACAACAGACACACAAGGCAATGTCCATGGCCCCAACTTGACCCTTGACTGCAAAGTGGGCTCCACATGGCAGGGGCATCAATGGGCTATGCAGGCACCTCAGGGGTGATGGGGTTAGGGCAGAGGTGGGGGCTTGGGCTTTGAGTGGGGGGTCCTTAGATATTGGTTTGGGGAGGTCCTTTGGTTTGGGTTGGGGTGGACCTTTCTGTCTGGATTTTGATTTTGAGGGAAGGGGCTTGGCTTTTGCTTTGGGAGGGGTATCCTTGGGCTTGGTGGGGCTAGATGTCTTAGGTGGGGGAGGGGCATGGATAGTTCCAGGTGGGCTATGGGAGGACTCAGAGGTGGAAGTTAGGGGTTTGGGGAGTGGAACAGGGTGCTTGGGGGGGAAAAGGGACTGGGTCGGTGGGAGGGAACAGGTAAAACACATGCAGGAATTTTATATTAGGTTTACAACGTTGGTAATGGGAGAAACATTTGGAAGTGGAGAGGGAGTGGTTGTGAGGTGTGTATAGTGAGGTGCCTTAGGTGCAGGTGCAAGTTTGGATGTCATGTGTATGTGCTCTGTGACTGTTGGGTGTGCGGGTGTGGGTGTTCAGGTGTAGTTGGAGGAGGGGGAGGAGATGCAGGGAAATGGCAGGGTGGATGTGTGAATGTATTTTGTGGTGGTGTCTGCAGGTAGGGTGAATGTGCTGCATGGGGGTGTTGACAGTTGTGCTGAGTGCGCATGTAGTGTATTCATGTGGGTCTGCTATTGTGGTGATGATGGGAATGAGTGCACTTGTGGCCGGATCTGGGAGTGATGATGTGGTGATTGCAGGTATGAGTGGTGTAGTGTCTGTGGAGAGGAGGTGGTGAGGGAGTCCATGTAGGGTGTGGATGTTAGTGTGTCTGCATGTGTCTGTTGAATGTGTGCATAGCAAAGGTGTCTTTTGTGATGCCTGTGTTTTTCCTTGAGATCCGGGTCTGTTGATGTAGATGCATGTTGGTATGAATGTGTACATTGGATGGTGAGGGGAGAGGGATGTGGGATTGAGAACAGGTAGTTGGAGGGGCATGGAAGAAGAAGGAACACTGGCTGCCATCAGTGAGGAAGCCAGAGCCTGAAAGTATCTCTGCAGGACAGCCAGGGCAGCCAGGGCACCGTGAATGCCTTCCAGGTAGGCATTCGACTGCTGCATCTGTGATGCCAGTCCCTGGATGGCATTCATGATGGTTGACTGCCCCACAGAGATGGACCTCAAGAGGTCAATAGCCTCCTCATTGAGGGCAGCAGGGCTGACTGGAGCAGGGGCAGAGCTGCCTGCGGTGAAGGAGATGCCCACCCTCCTGGGTGAGCGGGCATGGGCAACTGGGTGGGGAGTTACAGGGAGGGCGGTGCTGGTAAGGGTATGATGGACAAGGCTGGTTCTGGGATGGTCCTAGATGGGTCCACCAGGGAGCGTCCATCGGAGAAGGAATGCAAAGAAGTAGTTGATGAACCTGTCTCTCTCCTGGCACTCCCCTCACCCTCTGTCCCACTGGTCCCCTCGGGTCCGCTGGTATCAGCCTCCTGCGTCCCAGGGGCTGCAGCTTCCCTACTCGCCGGTGCCACTTCACCTGATGATGCTGATGCACACAAAGATAGAGGTGGAGAGGTCTGTGACATTGTGGAAGTCGGTGCACCACGTCATGACCGCTGGACATCGACTCTGCCGGAAGTGAGCGGAACCGATGTTTCGCACCCACACCGCCTCACCTCCATGCTCCGCAGCAATGACCTGATGCCTCTTCATGATGCCTCCGCTCCTTCACTCTGCAGTACCAGAACCGATGCCGCCTCGGATCCAGCGATGCCATGATCCCCGACTCTGTGCATCAGCTTGTTTCCTCATTTTCACAAGGTACTGTACCTGGGGGTCTGTGTGACTCTGTGACTGGTGCCTTTGGCATTGGATTGTTGGGAATGACTCCATCACAATGACTTTCAATCACCTTATTGAAGCATTTGAGTTTCTAAGCACTATTTCTGTGACAGAGAACGACTAGGTGCAATGGGTCAATACCAACCCTACATACACAGAGAGTAATAACATCATTATCTGCTGCTATGTCATGGCAGGCCATGCCCTCACCTATACATGCTAAAACAGTAGGACACAATGGGGGAAACTACAGCAATGCTGAAGTGAACCTGTAATGGCGGAACAGTAGCAATCATGTACTTGATTAGGGACATTCCAGTCACACTTGCCCAGTGCCTGGCACATTCTCATGGTCGTGTGTGGAGACATTTCCCGTACTCCTTACTCAACATAATCCTGCATGGGGAGGTATTGATGGCAATGCCTTGACACCTCACTTGTACTGATGCTGATGGTGGAGCTGGGCTCTTAAACTTTGTTGAGGGTGACCACACAAATCCCAAATTGGAAGTAAATGCCCTCATAATTCACTGTCTGCATGGTATGGGCACACATCTTTGTACCAATCCTGCCAGGGTGGCTGATACCCATAGTCGGCGTGCAACTAACAATTACCTATGATACATCTTTCCAGTAGTAGTTAACTTAAAACCATACAGGTATTACATTATTGAGGTGCCAGTGTTTACTTACAAAAAAAAAAAAAAGGTATGGGGTTCATTTTTATAATGAGGAGCTGTACCCAAGGAGATTTTCCTGGAGCTCCTTGACCCCACTGGGTGTATGAATGAAGTGTAAGTGCTGTGAAGTGCTGATGGGGGGGTGTTTCCTTTACGGACTAGGTGGTCTCATACACTATATAGTGTAATGCCTCATCATTTGACCACCTAGCCCCACCCAGGAAGGACAGTGCTGTTAAAAGAACGGGAGGGAGTGCGTAAATTTATATTTTCTGGAATTTAGTGGGATCCAGCTAAGCTAAGGAAACATATAAACACACCTAAGCAGTCACCAGTATGCAATCTACACTTTTAATAGTGGTGTCTGCTGGTGTGTTTAAAAACAAGGATGGGACACCTTAGTGAGAACAAGGACTCACTGGGTCACCTATCTAAAAATGCCCAAAATGTTTCTGCCCTCTACAAAGAGCCAAGGAAGGTCTGGGGGCATTCTTCAGGGCCTAGGATTCCTAAAAGTCATGCATTGCAGAGACAGACATCCAACACTCAGTAAGAGAGAAGGTACAATAAAGTGAGAAAAGATGAGGCCTACCTGAAGCGAGGAACTACCTAGTGTAGGCCTAAGGAGACAAAGCGTAATTAACGTGTCGTGGCACACAGCACAGCAAAACATACACAGGGGTGACACAGCAAGCCAAAGTCATGCAATGTCAAAAAGGTGTAACATGTATCTACAAAGAACATAACATCTTACCCCAAGTCTAAAGGCTACTTGCCCCCAGACTCCAGGAGGGGGAGTGTCACCTTATAGTCACACTCTAAGGGAAGGGAAAAGAAGTAGGCCAGGAAGGTAGTCAATAAAAATAAAATAATCAAAATAATCACAATTCTGAGGAGGAGTGAAAAGCGAATGATCAGATGCTACACTCCGTAAGGATCAGTTCAGAGGAATACCTCTGTAAGATAGCAAAATGGAAAGAGAGCCTGTGTCAAAAATAGATGCAGTTTAATGGGTACCTGCAGAAGGAGAGAGGTAGGCAATATGCTTGAACTGAGATAAAGATGGCAAGCAAACAGTCAAATCCCATAATCCTTACATACTTAAATGCCCAACCGTCTCTGCCCCGGATTGGGGAAACGGCCGTTAGGTAAGATAATGTGCAGACATTATAACAAGCAAACACACAGATAGAAAATAAGGTGCTTATCTGTAGCATGGCAGAAGATCTCTGAGGAAGGAGAGGAGAAGGTCCTCCGGCACTCACTGCGTCAAAGGAGGTGCTCGCTATGCGCCTAATTCGTCCCCTCACTGGACAGCTTGAGGTGCGTGGTCCAGTGTGGAGGCGGCTTAAGTAATAGGGGCAATTAAGACTTAGGGGGTCATTCTGACCTTGGCGGTCCATGACCGCCATGGCGGAGTGCGGCGGAAGCACCGCCAACAGGCTGGCGGTGCTTCCTGGGCGATTCTGACCGCGGCAGTAAAGCCGCGGTCGGAAAAGGGGAGCCGGCGGTTTCCCTCTGGTTTGCCGCTGGCCCAGGGAACCCGCCATGGCAGCGCTGCTTGCAGCACGCCATGGGGATTCCCACCCCCTTCCCGCCAGCCTGTTTCTGGCGGTGTCCACCGCCAGGACCAGGATGGCGGGAACGGGTGCCGTGGGGCCCCTGGGGGCCCCTGCACTGCCCACGCCACTGGCATGGGCAGTGCAGGGGCCCCCGAACAGGGCCCCACAAAGATTTTCACTGTCTGCTGGGCAGACAGTGAAAATCGCGATGGGTGCCAATGCACCCGTCGCACCCCTTCAACTCCGCCGGCTCCATTCCGAGCCGGCTTCATTGTTGAAGGGGCTGTCCCGCTGGGCCGGCCGGCGGTCTTCTGGTGGTCGCCCGCCGGCCCAGCGGGAAAGCCGGAATGGCCGCCGTGGTCTTTTGACCGCGGAGCGGTCTTTCGGCGGGAACCGCTTGGCGGGCAGCGACCGCCGACCGCCGCGGTCACAATGACCGCCTTAATGAGGTACGCCCAGTGCGTCCTCGTCCAAGCTAGCCTCGGCCGGTTTGCCTGCTCGGTGTGGGGTGCACGCGACATGACGGAGCACTCGGGAGGCTGGGAAATGCACTTCCCAGCCTCCAAAGATGGGGAATGCTTCCTTTCGCGATCGTGTGCGACGCAACGCAACAGAGCACTCGAAGGCTGGGAAATGTAGTTCCCAGTCTCCGAGGGCGAGAAATGACTCCTTTTGCAGAGCAAGGAAGGAAAGAAGGCAGCGGGGAAGGAAGGGGGAACAGGCAGGTTTGGAAGGGGGGGGAGAGGGGTTGGGGCTTTTGTGGGGGGGTGAAAGAAGAAGAGATGGGGAGAGGGGAAGAGAAAGGGGAAGGGGGAGGGGGGCGGGGTTGGATGGGTTATAGGGGAAAAAAGGAGGAGGGGGCAGGAACGAGGGGGGAGAACAAAGGGGGGGAACAAGAAAAGAGAAATAACAATAGAAAGAAGACCAAGAAGAAAAGAAAAAAAAAGAAAAAGATGAAGAAGATGGGGAGAAACCTGGAGGAATCAAGGGAAGTAAAGGGATAAGGAAGGAGGAAAGATAAAGGGAGAAAAACGAGAAAAATAGAAAAAAAGAAAAAAGGAGGAAATAGAAAAAATAAATAAAGAAGGGGGAGGGGTGAGGAAGGGGATGGGGGAAAAGAGAAAAAGACCAAAAGGTACCCGGACAGAGGTAATGGTACTTTACCCACGGATACCCAGATCAAGATGCTACATTGCTAGTATATGTTGCAAGGGTATGGTCATTTGTCATTAAGTCCGTTGGTGTCTGTGCGTAGTCTCGAGACCCACCGTTGTTCGTAGTAAAGTAACTTCTGTGGCATGTTGTTGGTTGTGGGTGGCAATTGCTCTAAAATAGTCCATCTCAAATCGTCTGGGGAATGATTTTTTGTGACATAATGGCTGGTAAGTTTTGTGGTGTCACGTTTGCACCTTATAGTGCTCCTTTGTTCACAGATGCGGGTGCTGACCTTCCTTGTTGTAATTCGATATATTTCAGCTGGCAGGGGCACTTAATCATGTACATGACATTCTTGCTGTTGCAGTTCATAAGTGCCTTGAGCACCCATGGTGTTTTTAGACGGAGCTCCACCGTGGTGGATTTCTGTGTGAACTTACACACACTACAGTTGCCACACGGATGGTGGCCGACTGGGGGAGGTAGGTGCCAGAGAGTCAGCTGTTTGTTAGGAGATTTCATAGTAGGTCTAGTATGGACCACCATATCTCGTATATTGGTGGCACTTTTGAAGGCGTGTAATGGTTGCTGGAACGGGAGACCACCAGATGTTAAAATCTTCCAATCGTCTCTGATAATTCTCTGGATCTTATTAGGTAGTGAATTGAACGTGGTTACACACACTATCTGCTCCGTCTTGGGTTTGTTAGCCCGGGTTTGTAACAACTGGTCTCTATTGTTGTTCCGTGCTCTTTTATATGCTCTCCTAACAAGGTGTGCAGGATAATCTCTTTCTTGTAGTTTGATGGACAGATTGTTAGCGTGTTTATTATAGTCTGAGAGATTTGAACAGTTCTGTCGTAGGCGTAGGAACTGACCCACGAGGAGGTTCTCCCTCAGGGATCTCGGGTGGTAGCTCTTAAATTGTAACAAATTGTTCTGACCCGTTGTTTTGTGATAGACCTCTGTTACCAGCGTCCCATTACTTTTGCAAATTAGAAGGTCCAAGAACGGTAGTTGGTTCTCACCGATAGTCATAGTGAATTTAAGAAACGGGTTTGCATGTTGAGCAAAGCTGAAAAGGCGTAAGCCTCATCTCTGGAGCCTGTCCAGATGAGCAGAATGTCATCAATATACCACTTCCAAAGTTCCATCTGCCCCAGGTAGGGGTTACCCTCCTGGAGTACCACCCGTCTTTCAAACTTGTCTACGTACAGACAGGCCAAACTAGGGGCGAAGGTGCTGCCCATGGATGTCCCCTGTATCTGTAGATAGAATTGGTTCTCGAATTTGAAGTAGTTCCTTGTCATTGCAAGGTGTGCCAGATCTAGTACAAACTCTGGGGGTGTCCGTGAATCACTCCTGTTTGCGTCCAGGAGCTCGAATATGACCCCCAGGGTTGCTTCCTGGGGGATGTTGGTGTAAAGTGATTCGACGTCCAGTGTGATCAGGAGTTCCGCGTTTTTGTAGTGTCTTGCAGGTAAGTGGGGATCTGCTTTACTAGTGGTTGAAGGAAGAAGTCGCAGAACTCGGAGAGTGTACTTACCACCTTCTGGCTGCTGTGCTTCCCTCAAGCGCCCATCCACCTCAGGGTAGGTCACAACCAAAATGTGGGCCATTAGGGGGGTCAGGGTCCGACGGGCACCCTTGCCTCATTGGGAGGATGTCCCCAGCTGGACCTCTACGGTCTTCTGGGTCCAGCGTCTCAGGTCCTCCTACCCCTTCCTGCAGTGGGTGCTCTGCCGGCTATGGCACCCAGGGTCCACACTTGCTTGGCAATGGTATGCCAAATCCCCTCCTTCTGATGGGCGCTGACCTGCATGGGTGACACAGACAGAAGGACAAAGTCATGTAGATTGGCATTACAGAGTTGGCTGTGGTCACACATCAGACACATTTTCATGACCACACTCACGTGTCATCACGCCACTAACTCTCAGACTCGTCACCCATCTCCATGCATCTACTAGGTCTGCCTCATCCCAACACTTTCATCCTCACACACATCACAATCACACAGGATAGTGACATGGGACTCACCTGCGGCTCTGGTGTCCCATACAACTGTCCATACAGGGGTAGTACCCCACCCACAAGCTTGTTCAGCTCTTCCTGGGTGAAGGCTGGGGCCCTATCCGCTGCAGGATGTGGCATACCAGCTTCCAGAGTTAGAACACAACAGCACACGCAGTGGAGGTCTTACTGGCAGGAGTCAAGTGAGCTATGTAACATTAAATGGTGGTTACACCCGCCATGTATATGACTGTCACGACCAGCAGTAATCACCATTGGTCCCATTCTCCCCTAGGTAACAATGTTATCCAATGAGGAGTTTAACAGTGGTTTAGACCGCCTACCGCCATGACGTCTAACACTGGCAGAATAAGCTCACTTCCAACTGTCCTGTGCATGCAGGACAGGCAGCTGCTATTTCACATGCAATAAGTGAATAGTAGATTAATTTATGTGTGTCATGGATGATATACAGTGACTACTGCATAGATTGATAATGTTGACACATTGCAAACATCAACTTTTGACTTCTTCTCTCTCCTATTCCCAGATTTGGTGCAATGGTGATGATGAGACATGTCCCTGAGTACCGGCATCTAGTTGACCTGGCTACCCTGGATGAGAGGCATGTCATTCAGACATATCATCTGCAGTGTCAGGCAATCATGGACCTGAATAGCTAGTTGGCGCCTGATCTGTTGCCTGACATACTTCATCCCTATGCCATCCATCTGTCAGTACAGGTGTTGTCATTTTTCCACTTCCTTGCCTCTGGATCATTTCAGATGACAATGGGCTTGGCAGCGTGTTCTCACAGCCGATTTTCAGCACTGTGTTGAAAGATGTACTGTGTGCTTTGCTCAAACATATGCCCTGCTACAGCATGTTCCCTCACCGTGCGGATTTGCCCACTGTTAAGGCTGCATTCTATAACTTGCCACACGTCCCTCATGTGATATGGGCCATAGATGGTACCCACATTGCATTAGTTAGGATAAATGAACAAGTGTACAAGAAGAGGAAAAACTTTTATTCTATAAATGTGCAGGTGGTGTGTCTCACTGACCAATATATTTTGCAGGTTACGGCCAAGTTCCCTGGTTCTGTACATGACTCAAACATTCTGTTCAACAACAACGTCCCACACATGATGGCACAACTACAGAGTGACTGGGCCTGGCTAATCAGTATCTATCCAATAGTATGTGGGTCCCTGTAATCTCATCTCTCCTCACAATCTGCACTATGTCCCCACCAGTATTGAGATGTGGTCTACCTTTGTAAACAAAGGTGACTCTCGGTACCCTAACCTTCCCTGGCTGCTGACACCTGTGAGATATCCAACAACAGATGATAAATAACGTTTCAATGAGGCCCATGGCAGAACAAGCCATGTCATCGAGAGGACCTTTGGCCCACTGAAGGCCAGATTCTGCTGCCTACATGTCTCCGTAGTTGCCCTATTCTACAAACCACTTAAAGTTTGCCAGATCATTGTTGCATGCTGTATGCTGCACAATCTTACCCTGAGGCATCACATCCCATTGCTGGATGTAGAGATGGTGGCAGCTGGACCAGTGGCTGATGAAGGGGACATAGTCAGTGATGAGGAGGAAGATGATGAAAATGCAGCTGACTCCAGAGCAGAGTAAATTCAACAATACTTCCCATGAGAAACAGGTATGTGACAACTGTGATGTATGTTACCTGTACTCCTGTCTTCCTTGGGACATAGCTCCTCCTGGTGTCTGTCATCAGTGGAGGTTCTGAGTCCAGGTCACCCTCTGGCTGCATTTAAGGAGGGGACATTTTGCCCATCAGACAAGGTGTTACAGTTCAAATGTGAGTGCTATTTTATCTCTGATATTGTGTAGCATCACTAATGCAATTTACTGCCCAGGGGCTGTGTTCACTGTACTGCTTCGTCAACTGCAATTGTAGTGCCAAAGATAGTGATGTCATCAGTATTGCTACTGGAACATGCTTTTGGTTGAGATTTGTCAGCTGTGAGGGAAGGATAATTGGGTATGGATGTCATTGAAATGTAGATCAGACATGGGCATATGGTTTGTGATTCCACCTGCCAAATCACACTCGGGTTTGAGACATTGTACAGCATGTTTATTAAGCAGCCTACACTGACTCCTGTTGTGATAGTTGTCCCTAGTCTTGGTCTATTTGCAGGGCATTCGTGTAGTGCAACTCTGGTTCCTGCCTTGCATGGTGGCTCACTTGACTCATGTATCCAGTATATGTCTGTTCTACCATCAACCTTGCTGCATATTGCTCCCCTTCTGTCTATCTCACAGACAATTGCAGGACAATGGTTCGACTGTAATGACATGCTATTCAACTGAAAACCTTACTTGTTACAAAAAAGACACATAGGCAGTAGCTGTGCTCAAAGGTGTTTAATGTTATTCGCAGGTGCAATGGCTGATGAGCGGGGTCATGGTGGGTATAATCATGAGAGTTTTTGTCCCAGCTCTAGGTTATCCAGGTACAGTATCCAAGGGGCCATGGGAAAATGGAGACATGACAGCGGGCAGTCAACAGGGTGTGTCAGATAAGGGAGAATGTTCAGGAAAGGTCACTTCCTGGCAGTGGTCTCGATCTAGGCATCAGGTCCTGCAGGATGTCTGGATGGACATCCCTGCTTGTGTGTGGATTCCTCAGCTACAGGGGGAGGGGTGCTGGTGATCTGCAGGTCCTCTGACAGGGCCTCCATTCCACTAGCTGCTACAGAAGTGGATGGCTCTGTTGGAATGTGGCTAGTGGAAGGGACCTGCTGGTGGGTGGAGGACGCATGTAGGATGGTGGTCAGTTCCTTCCGTACCCCTGCAATGGAGACCATGGTGGCATTAAGTTTTGCCACAGCTGCATGGCCTCCTGGTGGTATTCCCTCTGCAGCTTCTGTTTCTCTTGGATGGTTGCAAGGATCTTGCCCATAGTGTCCTGGGACTTGTGGTATGCTCCCACGGCTTGGGAGATGGCCTCCTGGCCAGTTGTTTGTTGTGGGTGCCCCATCCTTTGGCCCACAGGTGCCCTCCTATAGCCTCTCACCCCCTGTGCTCGTGCTCCTGGCACAGTGTGCCCACTTCCAGTTGCACTAGGACCTTCATCGTCTTAGGTGTGTGGCCTGGACTCTGGTCCCTGTACTGTGGGTCACACTGCTGATTGACCTGTCCTTGGGACACAGATTTGGGGATGAAGGGTTGGCTGTGCTGTGGTAGCCACATGGGTGACTCTGATGTGTCCACGGTGGGGCTTGTGGTGTTCGACTGGCCAGTTGTCCCAGATGGGACAGACAAGTCGTCAATATCCAGACATCCACTGGGGCCTTCATCCTGGGGAGGGTTCTCTGGCATCGGCTGCCCGGTGGTAGTGGCAGCAGGACCTGTGGATGGAAAGGGAGGGTGTTACATTGTGGAGATATACTTGTTTGTATCATCATCTGATGCATGGGGTAACTTGACTTGCTTCCCAGTGATGGCAATGACAGCTGCAACACTGCAAACATTGCTTGCGTGTGGCATATTGTGGCATTGTTTCCATTTTGCATTGAAGGTTGGGGATTGTGGATAGCATTGCTGTCATTGCTATGTGTTGGAACACAGTTGAACCATCCAGTTGGTGTGGCATGTGCTATGGTTTTCAATGCAGGTGTTCCACTGTGAAGAGGGACTGTGAATTTTTTATGTGTGAGGAGTGATGCATTGTTGGAGTTGTGGAGCTCAACACTGAGATTGATATCTGTGTATTAGGAAGGGACTGTGTGGGGATAGTGGCAGTGGTGTGGTGTGGCATGCAGGGGAGGGGCATGGGATGATGGGGGTGCAGAAGTGTGAGATGAGGTGGATTAGTGAGTGATGGGTGGTGGGGACGCATGCTGGACAGGAGTGGTTGGTGCCTGGGGAGTGTTGTTGACTTACTAGAGTCGAGTCCTCCAATTATTCCAGTCAGGCCCTCAGGATGCATGATGTCTAAGACCTTCTCCTGCCATGATGTGAATTCAGGGGGAGGAGGTGGGGCCTCTTGTTGATGGCAATCTGGTACCTGGATGCCATGGAACGCACCTTCCTCCATAGGTCATTCCACCTCTTCCTGATGTTGTCCCTTGTGCGTAAAAGAATGCCCACTGAGTTGACCTTGTCAATGACCCTCCGTCGTAACTCCATTTTCCTGACTATCAAGGTTTGCTGGACCTGAGCTCTGAACAGTTGTGGCTCTACACTGACAATTTCATTTACCATGACCCTCAACTCATCATCATTGAAAAGTGGGTGCTTCTGATGAGACATCGTGGTTGTGTTGTGGGTGTGTGTTGTGTGTGTAGGGTGGTTGGTGGGGTGGGAGTGTTTGGTTGTGTGTACTGGTGGTATATTGTGTATTTGTGCAGAGGCAATGTGTGTATTGTTTTGGATGTGCAGTTGTGTGGTGTGTGATGGTTGGGAAGTGTGTTTGTGCCTATGGTATCGACATACAGTGTCTTCCGTTTGGGTGCTCCTCGGTCTCCTTTGGTAGTTGTGATTGCAAAGGATTGTTGGGGTGTGTGAAGGTGTGTTATATAGTGCAGATAGCAGGTGTCTGTGGTGTTTGTCAGGTGCCGGGTATGTAGACTATCTAATGCGGTGTCAGGTTCTGGTGGAGATGATTTTTTGATTGTGACGAAGTCGCACCGCCAATGGTTTTCCACCGTGCAATGACCGCTGTGCTGATTTGTGAGCCGTACTATGGAGGGTGGGGTGTTGTTAGTGTGGCAGTGCTGGTGGTGGGGCTGTCTCTCTCCCGCCCCCAGTCGCCCTGGTGGTTTGGGCATTGTGGCTGTATTTGGGCAGTCTTCAGTTTGTGATTCATAATACGGTGGTCACTGTACCGACATCACCCGCAGTCTTTTGGCAGCAGCCAGCACGGCAGCCTTGGCAAAAGACTGCCAAACTCATAATGAGGGCCTGTAACATGGTCCTGCTAGGCAAGAGCCCCACTGAGTGAGTGACCAGTACAGTTAAAGGATGTTGCATCACAATACTGTCACACTGAGCAGGACTAACACCAACTGCTGTCACATTTTTTAAACAGCCGGGCAAAGCTGAAGCAACAGGGTCCAATGTAGCTGAAAAATATGCTACAGGATGGGTTACACCACTATATACCAATGTTAAGACAGAAAGTGCACAGCAATCATGTTCATGACAAAACAATGAAAATGGATCTGCGTAATCAGGCATTCTCAGAGCTGGTGCTCTGCACAAACTCTCTCTTACTTCAAAAAAAGCTTTAATACAAGCTTCATCAAAAGGCACAGGATCAGTAATGTCTTTGTGGGTCAATCTCTGCAATGACTTGGAAATAACAGAAAAATTGGGAATCCATTGGGGGCAGTACCACACTACTCTTTAAAACATGCTGACATCTCTTTGAGTAACATGAGGATACATCCATAAAATAGCTGTAACCCTTTGTCTGGACACATTCCTTGCACCTTTTCCTATTCGATATCACAAGTATTTCACTTCTTTCTGACAATACTGTAATTTTTCTGGGGACACTTAAGTCCATTTTCACCCAAATGATTCAATAAGGCAATAATAGCTTGCCAGCATTCTTCTTGCATCTTTGAAGCAATCAATAAGACATCAATTAAAGTAAACCAATGTTGATTGGAAAGGCATTTCCAATTATTCCAATTTTTTCCAATGCCTGATTAAATATGGATGGGGATTCTGAAAACCCCTGTGGGATCCTGCACCAGGAATACACACAATTACAGAATTTAAAATTGGAAAGAAATCGGATATCCTCATGTAGTGGCACTGAGAAAAAGCTTGTGAACCATTTTCCATCACATGGAATTTGGAACAACATCACTGCTGATTGGGTCCCACTGGACAACATTTGACCACAATTTCATTAACCTTTCTCAAATCCTTGAAACATTGCAAAATTTCCCACTTGGTTTCAGCAAACCCATAATACATGAATTACATGGGCTGCTCAGCACTTCATTCAAAACCCCTTGTTTAACAAAATCTGCAATTACAGGAATAACTCCTTCAATTACATCTGGTGTCAACTCCTTTTGTAAACCAATATCTTTTCCAGAAAGATCATAACTTTTTAAATAACTATATCTCGTAATCAATTGGAGGTTCCAAAACTGTGAATGCAGGATGAAGACTAATTGATGGAAAGTTTTCATTAATCAAATTACGATTACCAACTAGTAAACAGGATTCCTCATTGTTGGACCTGGCTTTTTGACAGGGTCATCCCCAAACTTTTTGCCTCCTTCCTCCTATTTTTTCTGACCTGTTGTTGTTGGCTTTTGAACTCTGGGCACTTTACCACTGCTAACCAGTGCTAAAGTGCATATGCTCTCTGTGTAAATTGTACTGTTGATTGGTTTATCCATGATTGGCTATTTGATTTACTTGTAAGACCCTTGTAGAGTGCACTATATGTGCCTAGGGCATGTAGATGAAATGCTCCTCGTGGGCCTGCAGCACTGGTTGTGCCACCCACTTAAGTAGCCACTTCACCTTGTCTCAGGCCTGCCATTGCAAGGCCTGTGTGTGCAGTTTCACTTCCACTTCGACTTGGCATTTAAAAGTACTTCCCAAGCCTAGAACTCCCCTTTTTCTACATATAAGTCACCCCTAAGGTGTGCCCTAGGTAACCCCTAGGGCAGGGTGCTGTGTGGGTAAAAGGCAGGACATGCACCTGTGTAGTTTATATGTCCTGGTAGTGTAACACTCCTAAATTCGTTTTTACACTACTGTGAGGCCTGCTCCCTTCATAGGCTAACATTGGGGCTGCCCTCATACATTGTTGAAGTGGCAGCTGCTGATCTGAAAGGAGCAGGAAGGTCATATTTAGTATGGCCAGAATGGTAATACAAAATCCTGCTGACTGGTGAAGTCGGAATTAATATTACTATTCTAGAAATGCCACTTTTAGAAACTGAGCAGTTCTTTGCACTTAAATATTTCTGTGCCTTACAATCCACGTCTGGCTAGGTTTAGTTGACAGCTCCTTGTGCATTCACTCAGATACACCCCAAACACAGGGTACTCAGCCTCACTTGCATACATCTGCATTTTGAATGGGTCTTCCTTGGCTGGGAGGGTGGAGGGCCTGCCCTCACACAAAGGACTGCCACACCCCCTACTGGGACCCTGGCAGACAGGATTGAACTGAAAGGGGACCTGGTGCACTTCTTAGCCACTCTTTGAAGTCACCCCCACTTCAAAGGCACAATTTAGTATAAAACAGGGCATCAGCCCTACCACCCCAGACACTTGCTGGAGAAGAAACCTGAACCAGAACTTGCATCCTGCCAAGAAGAACTGCCTGGCTGCTCAAAGGACTCACCTGTCTGCTTTCTACAAAGGACTGCTACCTTGCTGTTGGCCTGCTGCCTTGCTGAACTCTTGTCTGCCTGCAAACGTGCTCTCCAAGGGCTTGGATAGAGCTTGCCTCTTGTTCCCTGAAGTCTCAGGACCCAAAAGACTTCTCTTTTTCAATTGGACTCCTCGTGCGCCGAAACATTTGATGCACAGCTTGCTCTGTGGTGAGAAAATCACCGCACAGCGATACAGAAAGATGCCGCTTGACGCGACGCCTACGGTGCGACCGGAACTTCGACGCACGGCCTCGCATGAACAACGCTGCCCGACTTCCAGAGAGGAAATCGTCGCGACGCCTGCTGTGAGAAAGAAAATTCCACGCACAGCCCCCCGGAACAACGCACAGCCAGATAACAAGCCGAGGAATCCACACACAGACCCTGGGACATCTGGTAATCCTGCGATCCACAGAAGGAGACGGTCCGTGAGCCAGAAAACGACGCACGTCATCCCGAGTGAAAAATAATGACGCAAGTCCGTGTGTGAAGGGGCGAAACTGACGCACACAACATTTTTCCTCCCGTAGAACTTCGCACGTCTCCCTGCGTGAAAAATAACAACGCAAGTCCGTGTGTGAAGGGGCGTAACCAACGCACACACCATTTTTCAAAGCATCTTCTCTTCTGCGGCCCTCTGTGGAGTTTTTCCACTCCAAACCAGGTACTTTGTGCTTGAAAGAGACTTTATTTACTTTTTAAAGACTTAAGACACTTCATATCACTTTTCAGTGATATCTTTACAAATTCATATTGCATCTTTGATCGTTTTGACCTGCAAATACCCAGATAAATATTATATATTTTTCTAAACATTGTGTGGTGTATTTTTGTGGTGCTATATTGTGTTATTGTATGATTTATTGCACAAACGCTTTACACATTGCCTTCTAAGTTAAGCCTGACTGCTCGTGCCCAGCTACCAGAGGGTGGGCACAGGATAATTTGGATTGTGTGTGACTTACCCTGACTAGAGTGAGGGTTCTTGCTTGGACAGAGGGTAACCTGACTGCCAACCAAAAACCCCATTTCTAACACTCATCATCACTGTTTGTTTGGATGCCAATTCCTTCATTTGTGCAAGTAATCGAATATCTTGTTTTGCACAAAAATCTCTTCCCACTAGGCATACTGGACTTGTGTCACAGACTACGAATCTGTGCATGCCTTCAAAATTACTGATTTTAACAGGAATCAGCTCAGTAATCAGATTTGTCAAGTGCTGATTTGCTACTTCAGCAACCTGTATTGGTTTCCCACAAAGTGGCACATTGGGAACTTCTGCAGTTCTAACAGTAGAGCATATAGCTCCAGTGTCAACTAAAATTGAGACTTGATGCCCCATTACTGTTCGATTTACATGAGGACCAGTATGATACACCTCTAATGAAGCTGCTAGCACACATTCTTCTTCATCTGAACTCACTCACAATTTCATCACTTATATTAATCTTCACTGTTCAGGGGGTACTGTGTAATAAGTGGTTGACTGTTTTGGCTTAACTTTGACCCATGTTCTGCTGAGGAACCACTATCTGCTGCTGTGCCACTGGAGCTTGAGGTGTTTGTATTTGCTGCTGCAGCATCATTTGCATCTGCTGTTGCATTTGTCGTTGTGGTACCTGAAAATGTGGCACCTGCTGTTGGGGAATTTACATTTGCTATAGAATCTGCATCTGATTTTTCATAGTTTGGACATTTGAATTAGGATTACAAATTCTTGGTCCTCTCAAATTTGGAAAATATCTTTTTCATTCATCTGCACAACACCTTCTTCTTTCATCATTGGACACCCCCAGTTCCAATGCCCGTAATTACCACAAGCATGACAAGGTTGCATCTTCTTCATTGTCTGCATATCACCTGAATTAACATTAGTATTCAAATCAATGCCGATAGCACGATTTCCATTTCGGTTTCCACCACGTCCTCTACCTCTTGCCTGGCCATGTTTCTGAATTACCTGCATGTTTCCCTGTTTTGAAAAGTTCCCTGCATTCCTGAGTGTGCTGCTTTAATCTGCTTTACCATTGTCTTTTCTTACAATCTATTCCGCTTCATATCAATCTCATCACTACAATATTTAGCAAACTATAATACTTCATCAACTGGTTTTGCTTGCCAGCAAATCAAATGACTCTTAAGCAGGTTACTAATTTCAGGTCTCAACCCTTCAACAAACCTGAACACAAAATGAATCATGTCTTTTGACTCAGTTTTTCTGAACCACTCTAATGCTTAAATGACTGCAACAAACGTTCATAGTATGCATGTATTGACTCCTTTGCTTCCTGAGCTGTCCTGTCAATTTTCTGCCAATCAGTACTTTTAGGTGAAATGTTCGTTTTCAGAAACTCAATCACTTTGTAATAGCTTTTCGTTACTTCAGGAGATGGAGTACCTGTAACTGGATCTCGTGGAGGTTCTCTTGTCAGCCAGTCAACTCTCCATTTACATTCAATCCATAAATCAGCTGGAACCACTATTCCTAACAAGGAATTAAAAACTTTTCACAAACATTTTGCGAGTTTCACTAACTTATCTGTTTTCTGTTTCCACTGATTTTTCTCTGAATTGTGGGTAATCTTTTGTGAATGAGGGAGCCAAGGAACATGAAGATAACTCCCTCCAGGTATTTCTCTCATTGGTAATAACTTTAAAGGACTGTCAGTCTGCTATGTATCAATAGAGTTCAAATTTGCAGACTCTCTTTTCTTCTGATCTTTTTTCTTTACTCATCGGCCTTCCTCTGAGACCTGGCATCCTTGGGGTGTTTCCCCTGCCTTTTTGCCTCTGCTTCCTGTGTTTTTGCCTGTTCTGAACTTCATTATTGCTGGATTTTGTACTCTGGGCACTTTAGCACTGCTGACCAGTGCTAAAGTGCAAGTGCTCTCTGTATAAATTGAAACTCTAATTGGCTTTTCCATGGTTGCCATATGTGATTTAATAGTAAGCCTTTAGTAGAGTGTACCAAGGGCCTGTAATCAAATGATACTAGTAGGCCTGCAGCACTGATTGTCCCACCCACATGAGTAGCCCTGTAACCATGGCTCAGACATGCTACTGCAGTGCCTGTATGTGCGGTTTTAAACTGCCAGTCATGCTGGCAAGGGTACCCACTTGCCAGGCACACACCTTCCCTTTTTGTGCATATAAGCCCCCCCTAAGGTAGTCCTAAGGGCAGGATGTTGTGCATACTAAAGGTATTACATATACTGATGTGTTTTACATGTCCTGATAGTGAAATACTGCCAAATTAGATTTTCACTTTGCAAGGCCTGTCTCGGCCACAGGTTAACATGGGGATTGCCTTTAAATATCTTTTGAGTGCAGTTTCCCATTAGAAACAGATAGAGATTGGGGGTTTGAGGTCTATGAACTCACAATTTAAAAATATATCTTTTGGTAAAGTTGATTTTTAGATTGTCAGTTTGAAAATGCCACTTTTAGAAAGTGTCTCACTAAAAAATGCTCCTAGAGGAATTATTTAGATATGGTGTGTGTACATATGTTCCATTCTTCAATTAATGAATAAGACACCACCGTACTGTTAAAATCCAATATATTACTCTATAGGATTCAGCAAGTTAAAAACAAATATAGAACAATTCCAATGAATGTCCATTTCATAAACATCAACACTGTACATAACTCCTCTAGATCATAACATTGAATCCCAACTGCAGATCCAGAAAGGAGTTATAACCCTCCTCATGGCACAGTTCTGCACAATAATTGCCTGGTTTTCAGTCCCAGTTCAAGCAATATCATGGACTTTCAATTCAGCTTGTCAAATGAGAAGGTAAAGTCTATGTTTCGGCCTGTAGTGGCAGTCAGAGGTCCGTCAGACCATCATCAGGACTCAGTGTTGTTAAATAATACCCACACATAAACAAAATAATTAAAACGTACGTGCAATCTATTAAATTACACCATGTGTACTGCCTGTTGAACCCCAAAAAACACCATAACACAGGTGTGAATACTAGTATAAGCCACCACCTGCATGACAAGGAAAGTTAAAAAAAATACTTTAGAACATAGGAAACGTGCACCATAAAGTACTCTGTGTCAGGCTCCCAACCAGAATAGCTATATTCTGCTACTTATAACAGTTTGCAAAAATAGGATCTGTAGCACCACACCAGGGGACTTCAACCTACAATCCCAAGTAAACAAATCTACAAAGATTAAAATATTAGAATTGCTTAACCATCATACAACATAAACTCTAGAAAAACTCTACCTCTGTTGCAGTGTACTCATACCTTTTAAATATGGGACCGCTAGCGTCTGCCTCCATCCACATCCGCTCAACACATTAGAGTCAGAATCAAACAATGCTGGCCTTCCTGGTGAGTTTCAAAAAGGAAGTGAAAGGTCATGTGACCATTCCAGTGACTATAGCGGCCATCTTAAACTGGTAAAAATTCCTAACTAATACCCAGAGTTTGGAAACTGTTGTAATTAAGGTACGTTTACTGTTGTGGACGTCAGTAAGTTAATAAATAAAATATCCATCTGGGTCATCAGCTCAGCCCATGTTAGTAAGATACACACGCTTTCTGTCTCCCTATTACAGAGCATTCATGTAGTCACATGGCCAATGCAGTATCTGTGGCGGCCATCTTTAAATGTAATAATGGCCCATCTAAATACTCTCCAATACTAAATCTACTTTCACAATCCTGCTGTAGGTAGCCCTAGAGTCTAGCTTATCCAGAGAGCAGATAGAAAAGGCCCAACCAATTATTCTCAGGGCATTATTAGCCATCAACCACAACAACCATACAACTAAATGTCAGAAATGAAAGTACAGATAAAGGGATTCACATCCCTCATACCAACCATAAGGAAGAAAAGGACACAATAGGAAACCCTGAAACGGACCATACCCTCTCTAGTAGAGCTGCTAGATATTGATTCAATGTCCGCAATTGCAGACACAGACCATGAAAGGTGGTTCAGATCCATAACCACAAAAACAACAAGTGATGGACAGAATGCTGAACAATGTCAAACACTCACCGATCAGTACAGAGATCTGGGCCTAAATCCATAGTTTTTTTGCCACCCATGCCGTTCCAGTTTGGACCCAGCTATATGCAAATCATGGGAACAGTCCAGCCCGAACTGCCAAGCCAAGTCCTCCCTGGACTGGAAAAAAAGCATCCTAGGACCGGTTTCAGGGTATCACCCTTCATCAGCCAGGCTAGATTCATAACCGTCTATGTGGAATGCATCATAATAAGTGTTCTGTTCAAGATAGTCTACCTACGACATTGCTAATATCTGCCATTCCACCTGTTGGTTCAGACCCTTTTTTAACTGTATCTGCAAGCCAAATCCATCAGTTCTCTTTAATGGTCAACAGGCTGTCCACATTTACACGTTTTTTCGAGGGTTTTATAAAATCAAGTACAAACCAGTGCAAATCGTTGGGGGCATGTTTCATGAGATTGTAATGTTCAACCATAGAAGCATTCGCAACATTACACCGTATTCGTGATTGTTGTTGAATATACCGTTTTCTGACCTCCTCAGTTGTTTTACCAATGTAAAACAAAGAACATGGACATTGAATACAGTAAATACCATTTTTAGAGCCACAATTAGAAAAATGTTTCAACTGACAAGTTCTCTCATTTAGACAACATGCTTTTACAATTTTAGTGGAAGCACATGCACTGCAATTCCCACACGGGTAATGTCAAATCCTTGGTGTTAGCCCCCAGATGTGACTCAGTGTGCGTGGTTCTGGTTTAATGTAGGCCTTCACTAGGCTGTCGCTCAAGTTTTTACTCCTTTTGAAGGCAAATAATGGCTTCTCAAGTGGAAAATCAAGAGAGGCTAATAAGTGCCAATTTTTTAATACAGTGTTGTTATTTATGAAATGGACATTCGTTGGAATTGTTGTATATTTTATTGAACTTCCTGAATCCTATTGAGTAATATATTGGATTTTAACAGTACAGAGTTGTCTTATTCATTAATTGAAGACTGGAACATATGTTTGGATACTATATCTAAATAATTCCTCTAGGAGCATATTTAAGTGAGACATTGGCCCTCATTCTGACCTTGGCGGTCTTTTCGCAAGACCGCCGAGTTACCGCCGCGGTAAAGACCGCCGACCGCGGCGGTATGCCGCTGCGCGTATTCCGACCGCTGGGAGCGTTCCGCCGGAATACCGCCAGCAGCCACACTGGCGGTCGGCGGGAAAGTGGAGACTGGTCAACCTCCACCGCCACGCCAGCAGAACACCGCCCCCAGAATTACGACCCACATTTCTGTGTGGCGGTCTTCTGTTGGCGGTCTTCTGTTGGCGGTCACGTCCCTATGGCTCCCGTCGCCTCCCGGAGGACCAACGCACAAGGTAAGTTGATCGTCCGTGAGGGGAGGGGGTGGGGGGGTGTTGTGTGATGTGTGCGTGCATGGGGGTGTGCGTGTGAGTGTGTAGAAGGGGTGTGTGAGTGCGTGCATGCGGGCGGGGAGTGCTGCTGTGCCTATGGGCAATGTGTGTAGTTCGGCGGGTGCGCATGTCGGCATGTATGTGTGCGGGTATGTGTCCCCGTTGTGTATGTGTGTGTGTAGGGGGTGTGTATATGTGCATGTTGGGGGTGTGTGCATGTCGGGGTGCGTGTATGTGCATGTCGGGGTGGGGGTGGGGAGGGGGTTCGTACCACCTCTGGGGGGTGGCAGGGGGGTGGAGGGTGTGGGGGAAGGACTCGGGGGGGCAGTGGGGGGTGGGGAGACCCCTATCAGTGCCAGGGAAGGAATTCCCTGGCCCCGATAGTGCCTACCGCCATGGTTCGCATGGCGGTTCCCGAACGCCAGAAACCGCGGCGGTAAGCAGGGTCATGATACCGTTGGCGGTCTTGGGTCGACCGCCGGACCGGAGTGCGCAGACTCCAGCCCGTCGGTCATGACCGCCGTGGCTGTCGGAGTGGGGAAGTGGCGGTCGGTCGCGGCGGTGACAGCCGCGGTCAGAATGCCATTTTTAATACCGCCGGTCTGTTCGCGGTCCAACCGCCGCCTCTCCGCCGACCGCCAAGGTCAGAATGAGGGCCATTGTCTTTACCCAGTTCCCAGAGGAATAATGGGTTACCTCTAAGTGTGTTGACTTTTAGAAAGTGGCCATTTTTTGTGCCTCTGCCTGCTTGGGGAATCCACGTCTGCGTCAGACTGACAGTTGGGCTGTTTTTGAATACCCTCTAGACAATGACACAAAGGGAGCTGAGGAGTGTCCTGCATATCCTGATCAGTATCCTGAGGTAGAGTGAGGAGGGAGTCGATGACACTTACACCTGAAAGGGCTGTGCCTGTCCTTACACAATGCTGTCTGTGTGTGTGTCTGGTGCCAGGCCTGGGTAAGGCAGGATTTTGTCAACAACAGAGACTTTCCTTTGAAGTTTACCTTCTTCAAATGTAGAAATGGGTACAAGTAGTGGACCTAAACCCCCAGACTGTAAGATTACTTCTGTATTAAGAGGAGCCTTTGCCAAGGTGAAGCACTGAAGAACTGGAGGAGTAGTACTGCCCCTTTGCCTGTGGGTGTGCTCTGCTGGGTTGGCCTACAGTTGCTGCATCTACCTTAGAGAGGACAAAGACTGAACTTTGTTTTATTTCCTGCTTGTGAAGTGTCACCAAGGGCTTGGATTGAGCTTGCCCTCTGTTTTGAAATCCCAGGACCGTCAAAAACTTCCTCTGCTAGCACCTGGAATCTCTTGCTGAGACCCCTACCCTGCCAAGTGGTATCCTATCCAGTCCCTGGGCCCTTGAAAGGAGAAGCTGGTGGAACCAAGGCTGGAATCCATATACCGGAGCTGAGTGGAAGAAAAAGCTATGTAGTACCTGCATAGTGGCTGAAAAATCAATGTGCCACCTGCATCGTGTCTGAAAAATCAATGCACCACCGCTTGTATCTGCTGAAATCGAGACATCAACCACACAGCGTGGCTCTTCACCATCGTGCATCAGGATTTTATGCACAGCATCGATGGGCGTCGAAACCACAGTGAACCTACACAGACCCAAGGCTGCTCATCTGGAAATCTACACATCGTTCTTTTGCAGGAGAGAAAAGTAACGCATCGCCTACCCAACTGTAGAAAAAGCAACACACAGCCTCACTTGCAAGTCAGGAATCGACACATCGCTTACTTTTTCAACGCACACTCACCCGTGCGTCTTTATTTTTGACACGTACCAGGTACCATCTGTAAAAACAATATATCCATTAATTTCTATGTATTAGAACCCTTTTTAACTTACAAATTTATACCTTTGCTTATGTATGTTGGATTTTTGTCATTTTGGTCTTGTTTTAATGAGATAAAAATTGGCTATTTTTCTAAACTAGCACTGAGTCCTTTTGTGGTGTTTTCACTGTGTTATTGTATGTGATTGTACAAATACTGTACACATTGCATCTAAGATTAGCCAAACTGCTTGAGTCAAGTTATCAAGGGGGTGAACAGGGATTATCCTAGGTGTGCATCTCCCTTGCCCTGACTAGAGTGAGTGTCCCTGATTGGACAGAGTGCAAACAGACTGCCAACAAGAGACCCCACGTTTGAATACTTTGGATTAATTCTCTAATGTGAATTTTCATTCCATGTGATCTCTTGTTCTCAATGTCTTTTGAATTGAATTCTAATCTGTAACTCCTTTTCAATGGTTTAGAATTCTCAATATCCACTTAATATTTTTATGCAAGTTCTGATAATTTCTTATGTGCTAGTCCTGCTTTGTTTGTGACATAGATACACATGAAGTGCAACTCATCTTCATTATGTGGGTCAGTTCTGTTTAATTCATGTGTTCCCTCAATCGTTTCATTTAATTCTATTTTTAATCTTTCTAAGTTTCCCCTTCAACAACTGTTTTCATTGCTGATGCTCCACTCACTTTCTCCAACCAATCTGTTAACTGTTGAGCTGTCAAACTTTGTAAAGAAACATTATTATTTACTTTGGGCACACATTGTGGGGTATTACATGGCAGACCCATTACTCCCTCAGGTGTTTTCAGAATTGAATTTGGATCTGGATTTGATTTCTCCAAATTTTGAGAAATCATGGAATAAGTTAAATCTATAAGCAGACGTGTTTTTTCAAAAGTCTGATTCACTGGACTCATAACTCTTACAGTAGCATTGAGTTAATATTTGAATTAAAAAGATTCTGTATGATGCCCTCATTATTACTCTGAGCATACCATGGAACAACTGGACCAATTGTAATAGGAATTGTTAATGCTCCTGGGCTTTATGGAGCATTCTGATTTCTCAAGTAAATTATTCCAGAATTCTGACCTGTAAGTACTGAGGAACTCGATTGTTTTACTTTTGCTGGAGTATACCTTGGCATTGTCTGAGCTTGATTAACAACTTGCACATGAGTCATTGAATTAGATGTAGACACCACCTGAACCATATTGGTTTCTGGTAATTATGTGTTGCCACCGGTACTGTGATACTCAGTGCAGGAACTCTAGGATAAACTACAGGCTGAGCTATAGTCTGAATCACAGGAGTCTGAGTTACTGAAAAAGCAGGAACGTGAGGTGCGACCTGTACTTGGCTCTGTTTTTACCAGAACTGGAGGTGGTACACTTGTGCACTTGGACTAATACTAGTACCTAGACTAGCCTCTTGTGCTGCATGTGGTGGGAGACGATTTCTCATTAAGTCATCATTGTCTGAGTCACTATCATAAGTCAGTAATATCTTAGTATCATCTGACTTCAACTCATTTTCTTCAAGATTCTTATTCCATTTCTTTCTCCTTGGTCTAAAACTGATCCTTTCTCTTGTGGTGTTGCAGATAACAGTCCAATACCCTGTAAAGTTTCTGTTCCCCAAAATTTCTGCTCATTATTCCATTTTGCTTCTAGCTTAGTTTTCAAAGCTTTTTGCATGTATCTCTCAAATTTTAATGTAGTTTGTTGTCTGGCCACTAACTCTCTAAAGCTTCAAATTGTGGTGGTCTTAGAGGGGGCTTCAATTAATAAAATACTCTTCTCAAATTCTCTCAAAATTCTCATTTTAATACTTCCATGAGCAGGAAACAGTAAACTCCCTTCTGTCTCTGCAATTTTGCACCACTGTTTTAATCAAATGCGTGTTGAAGGACCTTTCTCTTCAATTATGATGTATGCAGGTATGCCTTCTGGCAGGGCAATTTCTCCTATTCTGACTGGAATAAAAGCATCTCCTCTTATCACACAAAATTCATTTTCACCTTTAATTCACTTAAAATTACGAATTAAATTCAAAACAGGAAGTAATTTAATCTCAAATACTTTCTGCTTGCTACTCTCAACCTATAGTGCTTCATGGTTGTCTACCAATCAGTTTGTGGCTCCTTTTCACCAACCGACCAATCGCAGCGTGAACCCAATGACATCACACAAAGCGGCTGACAGAGCCTCGTGGACGAGCTGCAATTCAAACCTGATTCACATGAACAGGAAATGCAAATATTCCAAGTACTAAACAAAAATCAATACTAAACTAACTTGTATACTTACTACAGGTAGGGGCACAATCACAGCGTAAGGCCTATTTAATTTTCATCTGCTGCTTTTATCTCTGACAACTACTCTTTGACTTATAGCTTTCTTTCATGCGCAAGTAAAATTCGACCTGCAGATTTAACCCTTGACTGACACCAGATCCTCCTTGTTTACAATCACCAAGTATCTGTCAAACTAACACTCCCTTAACAGGCACACTAGGAATACTGCTTTTCAACCATACCTGACAGACCAAACACAGCAGACAAGGTATAATAACTACCAAGTGTCTCTTAAATTTGTACAATACTCCAGAGTCTTAGACCACACAGGGTCCGTATACCAACAACCATGTGGGCAATTTTTTATCACAAAGTGCTAAACTCAATTGAAGTACAACGACTTCCCTACACTTACCCTCTGGAGTATGGAAACTCCCATACAAACTACGTTGGAGTAAGCAAACTCCCTAATTCTCACATACATCACAATAAACCTGTGATTTGCTAAACCCTACTCAGAACTCGAAAAACACTGAGAAAATTGGGAATAAATCATATTACATCTGAAAAAAGCATAGGCAAAACCAAATTTCATTTAACAAGCATTGGCAAAACCACATTTCCAAAAATCTAAATTTCAACAAGCATTAGCCATCTCCTATTGAGATAGAACCATTAAAACTAGGATGTTTCCCTCCTATTGAGATGAAACTATCATCTCTGTTACCAAATTTTGTGGATTTGACTGACCTTATTTTATTTTATATTATTATGATAAGGTGTCACTTATAGGGTAAGTCATCTATTACCCAAAGTTGTTGACTTGAATCTTTGGACTCAGACAGGAGTAAGAAAACCTTTAAAAAAACAATATAAGCCAATAAACATCAAATATATCATCCAATCATCAAAATATTCAATTTTAGATTCAGTAATTCATACACACAATGGCCTATGTGGCCATGAATCACCACACCAGTTTAGTAATGTTTATACATTTATTGACCTTTAGATTAACAAAGCTAAGATCATGCAAATCAGACACAAGACCAAATGATAGAAATATAGAAACACCACAGGCTGTCCAATGCATTTAAAGAATCTCAATCTAGCAAAGCTTTTATAATTAGACATTCCAAAAGAACAATTTAGAATAATAACACATGAAAGATAGAAACAGCATACATATAATTTGTGCAGATGAATTAATGGCAAACATTTAATAAACAGTCAAATTCAGACATTTTGTCAGGCATCCCTAACTATTACTCCAATTTGAAAAAGCATATGTGGACTTCATATATAAAAAGAAAAAAAGTCAAAAATTAATTTGAAAAACATCTAACTATGGCTCTAACCAAACTAAGCGGTTGGATTTTCCAAGGAAGAAAAAATCCTGCAAAGAAAAACAAATGCACAACAATTATACCTCTCCTAAAGTGGTCAGCAGCTTTCAGAACCTTCATTAGTAGAGCACAGGAACACAAGGTCTTCATTAATTTGCATCAGGACATGAAGGGGAAACAATTCAGTAAAGTGGGGCCTTATAAAACTGAACTGTTAGAATCGTAGAAAAGAACTAAGCAGCATCTGAACAGAATCTCAGGAAATGCAGAACTAAATAGAATCTCAGATAAATGAGCAACCGAAAAGAATCTAAAAAAATGGAGAACTGACTTACATCACCTGAAGCTTTGCTATAGTAAAGTCCCGAAACGTTACAAGCTAAGCCACTATTGGACAAGAGTATGAGGTGGTTTAATGTGCAGCCAATAAAACAATGTCTGCGCTTCAGATGTATCTCTTCTACATTCTCTTGACCCAAGATTGGTTCCCGGTGACACGTTGTCAGCTCTCGGGTCAAAAGCTTCAATACGAAAATTACAATTTAAACTACATAGAAACATGACATGGGCTTCCTGACAACAACTGAAGCCCGTTGATAGATGTAACAAATATTAGCTTGAGCAAAATATGAAACATGAGCACAACAGAATTTTTCACTGTGCAAGTCATACAGGATGTTTAAAGAAACATTACTTTGCAACCGTAGCACAACATTTAAACATTGTGGTTCTGGAAAATTACTAAAATGTGGGCCTTTAAACTAGTGCTAAACATGAAGTATAAAACATATCATAATATTTTAAACAATTAACTTTTAGTACATATTAATAATCATCTTTTGTCAGTACATGTAATTATGATTAAACAAAATACATTTTCATTAGCATTTATTAACTTCATTGTGGTGGACACCAGGGCAACCACATTTCTACCACACACTTATTTTTCTACCACGTTTATCAGTTAGGCCTTTAAATACATGTTCCTTCACACTACGTTTTAATGAAATATTTTCATTAATAAAGTTTGCTCTCTAAACCTAGTGCTACTCTTTTACCAAGAATAAAAACTAGGAAGCCCAGGCAAGCCAACACTGCTGTAATGGCCACTTTTGAGTGACATGCTGTACAGTGGAAGGTTTCCTCCAGTGATTAAGAGGATGTGAATCTTGCACTGGCCACACAAAGGATGGGAAGTCTGGGAAATGCATAGGCTGTTGTCGCCAAACTTTTGACCCAACACTCTTTACAGTCCACTCAACTTTTGCTTCAGTAAGATGATTCCAGACAAGACTGCAAACTATTCCTCCTGCCTGACCAAGCTATGAGTAGATTGAGAACCAGGAGAGTTGTTTAGCGCTGCTTCAAGTGAGGTAGAAGTGTAAATAAATTGCAACAACATCAGCAGTGGAAGAATTCCACAAGCAGATTCACACACCTAATCAACTACTGAAATTACTGCTGGAAGGTCGAACACCCTTCAGGATTACTCAGAATCCAGTGCTTAATTTAAGCCAGTGATTGCCAGTGGGGCCCACGTGCACTCATTTTATGGAATGAGCACTTATTTTTCCTCATCAGATTTTGACCAGGAGCAAGCGAGAAAAATACACACAAAGGGGAACCAAGGAAGAAGAAATAGATAGATGAGCAGATCAAGGGGAGAACGTGGAGTCCTGCAAGAGTGAGATAAACAGTCAGGGAGTGTCTGGTAGTGGATTAAAGGTGGATTGAGGACTATGCAGCCTTGTCATTATGTGTGCCGATGATTAATAGCACCAGCCGTGGGCAACTAAATGAAATTTTGGGCAAAAGCACTCATTCTTTTACAAATTAAGCAGTCAGAATTTGAACGGTACTATTATCCAGCAATGGCTGAAGTGAGCTGACCCAAAGCAATCACTGTTGTAATGGGGCTGACTGAAGGCTATATCAAACCATTTTTTTTAATTTAGGGCATCAGTCCTTACACATAGCTAAAACTCTGCCTTGCGTACAGTCAAAACAAGTTGCTTAAATCATTGTACAAACTAGCACATGTGAGTTATGTATGTACAAAGGAGCTCCTCTTCTTTTGCTGCTACTGTTATAGTTGGATAGCGGGTGTCAAAATAATGCCTCGAATGGCGTGTTTTTAAAAGCCAATAAGAGATGTAAACATTTCATGGCTACTAGATAGTGATATGCCGTCTTTTAATATTCTATGGTATACTCAGTTAACATATATTTTGCATCATTATGTACATTTTAATGAATTTTGTGAGGAAACAGGGCTGATTGCAGAAACCCCCTGACTTTTTGCCCCAATTTTTCACTTTTTGCTGCTGTTTTGCTGACCCAGATGGGGCTCTGAGTACTGCTAACCAGTCCCCGGGCCTGTGCGCTGCATAAAATGTGTATACAAATTAGGCTACTTATAATTGGCTAAGTCAACCTACCTAGAAGTCCGTAGTGTATGGTAGGGCATGTAGGTTTATGGACCCCAGCATAGGTGGTGCACACATAGGTGCACTGCTGAGGTGCCCAGTGTCATTTTAGAGGCAGGCCTGCCTTGCTGGCTGCTTTTATATTAAAGTTACATGCAAATACGACTTTGGAATTAAAAGGAGTTCCAAAGTCTTAAACTACCTTATTTTTACATATGTCACCCTAAGGTTTGCCCTATGTGCCCCTAGAGTTGGGTGCCATGTTACTATAAGCAGGGACCTAATAAAACATTTTTATAAGCGCTGGTGAGGTAAAACAGCTAAACTGGTTTTTCCCTCATGGTAGTGAATAGCCTCCATAGGCTAGAATGGGGAGACTTTATTTAAATTTATAAAGTCCCCTTGAGTAACAGATACCTTAAGTTTGGTATCAAATTAATTGTTATAATAAATCCCACAATTTACAATTATTGGATTTAATATAACTTGTTCAGGTTAAGACTTTTAAACTTTACCTGAAAAGTTGTCAACTTCACCCTGCAGTGTTTTGCTGCTTTGCTCTGATTGGCCAGCCTCTGGCAGCCTGGCCAGGCTGCCTTGATGAGGTGTGTGGTGGCCTGGCTCAACCCAAAGAGATGTGCATGGGGGAGGAGATCTTCCCTCAGCAGGTGGAGAGGCAGGAAGGGGGAGGGCTGCCTAACTGGTCTTCAAAGGCAGGAAAGGACAGTTGGAGCAACCACGCACCTTCCGCACATTCAGCAAACCCAGACAATTAGATGCCCCCCTGATTAGATTAGGAGAGGGCAGAAGAAGGGTGTGATTAACCTCCAAAAATCACTTTCAGTCATGATGGATTTTTGAGGAATGTTGCTCCCTGGGACTGATTTTTGCCACACTTCCCAGGAAGTGGTCATCTCAGGGGAAAGACCCTGCACCTGATTGGAGAACCAGGATCTCTATGTTTTTCACACAGGAGCAAGGATAAAACTGGCAGACCTGCACCCACACCTCGGACCCCTGACCTGCACCTGGACACTGCAGTCTGGAAGACTGCACCAGCTGCACACTTGGGCTTCACCACAAGAAGGACTGGCTTCAACTGGTTCAAGGAGGGACTCCCTGCTTGCTCCTGGGGAAAAATTGCTAGCCAGAGTCCAATTCGTACTGGCAAGTGTACCCACTTACCAGGCCGAAACCTTCCTTTTTTGTGCTTACAATTCACCTGTAAGGTAGGCCCTAGGTAGCCCCATAGGCAGGGTGCAGTGTACGTTAAAGATTAGTGAAATACTGTCAAATTAATTTTTCACTATTGCAAGGCCTATCTCTGCATGGATTAACATGGGACTGCCTTTAAATATCTTAAGTGCGGTTTCCCATTGGAAGCAGATTGAGGTATGGAGTTTGAGGTGCCTCTACCTGTTTGTGGGATTCCACGTCTGGGTCAGACTGACATTTGGGCTGTTTGTGAATTCCCTCTAGACAGTGACACAAAAGGAGCTGAAGAGTGTCCTGCATATCCTGATTATTCTCCTGAGCTAGGGGGAGTAGCTGACACTTACACCTGAAAGGACTGTGTCTGTCCTTACACAATGCGGTCTCCAACCCCCTGGTGTGTATCTGGGGCCAGGACTGGGCAAGACAGGATTTTATCAACAACAGATACTTTCCATTGAAGTTAACCTACTTTAAAGGCAGTGGACCTAAACTCTCAGACTTTTAGATTACATCTGGATTAAGAGAGCCTTTTCCAAGGTGAAGAACTGAAGAACTGGAGGAGGAGTACTGCCCCTTTGCCTGTGAGTGTGCTTTGCTGGGGTGGCCTAAAGTTGCTTCTTCTACCTTACAGAGGACACAGACTGAACTCTGCTGTGTGTTCCTGTTTATGAAGTGTCTCCAAGGGCTTGGAATCTGCTTGCCCCCTGTTTTGAAATCCCAGGACTGTCAAAGACTTAGCATAGGTAACAAGGATAGGCATAACCACATTTTATTTAACAAGCACTTGCAAAACCAAATTTCCAAAAATCACAATTGCAACAATCATCGGCCAAATAAAATCTCTCAATTCTCTCCTATTGAGATAGAACCATCAAAACTAGGATGTTTCCCTACTTCACCATCATCTCTGTAACCACATTGTGTGGGTGTGACAGACCTTATTTTATTTTATATAATTATTATAAGGTGTCAAGTATTGGGAGAGTCATCTATTAGCCAAAGAGGTCGACTCAACAGGAGTAAAAGAACACCCAAAGAAACAATATGAGCCAATAAACATCAAATATATCATCCAATAATCAAAATTTTCAATTTTAGAGTCAGTAATTTATACACACCATGCTCTATTTGGCCATGAATAACCACACCAGTTTTGTAAAGTTTATACATTTATTGCCCTTTAGATTAACAATGCTAGGATCACGTAAATCATACAGAAGACCAAATGACAGAAATACAGAAACATCACAGGCTGTCCAATGCATTTAAAGAATATCAATCTATCCAAAGCATTTATCCTTAGACACTCCAAAAGAACAATGCAGAATAACATTAGAATCAAATAAAAAATAGAAACAGCATCCATTTAATTTGTGCAGCTGAATTCATTTCAATCATTTAATAAACACTCAAATTCAGACATTGGGTCAGGCATCCTAAACTCTTACTCTAATTTGACAAGCATATGTGGACTTCGTACAAAAAGAAAAATACGTCAATAATTAATTTGTAAAACATCTAACTATGGCGCTAACCAAAATAACAGGTAGGATTTTCTAAACAAGAAAAAAACCTGCAAAGAAAAACATATGCACATCTATCAAACCTCTCGTAAATTGGTAAGCAGCTTGCAGAACCTTCTTCAGCAGAGCGCAGGAACACAAGGACTTCATTAATTAGCATCAGGATATGAAGGGGAAACAGTTCAGTAAAGTAGGGCCTAAAATAAGTGAACTGTTTGACTCTATTTATTTGGAATAACTATGTACGTTTTTATGAATTTGACCTGAAAAAAACATACACTGAAAAAGTGAGTATCTTTACGATGTGGTGTTCTTATGTTTTTCCTATGATAGTCAATAATAATGATACTTTGCTGGAAAAGGCACATTTTTCCTGTGTGGACTAAAGGAGGATATTGTTATTTGATTAGGTGTTTGAGCACAGACAGGGTTATGGATTCAGTCTCACAGTGAGTCACGCCAGGGTGGAGGCAAACAGGAAAAGGATATCTTTCTTGTTCAATTGACAATGTGGCTTCACAATTCAGTTCAAAAGTGATTTCAAGTTCCAAAATGTAGAACTGGATTCTTACTGTCAAAACAAAAGGACTTACATATGAGTCCCATTTATCAGCTGCGAGGAATGCCCAGCAGGACCTGAGGGGAAACATCCTGAACAACTAGATCCTAAACAACTACTTGCCTAAACGACTACTGCTAAACAACTAAAAAGTCTCTACATCGAAGTACTGAACAACTATTGTCTAAACAATGATTTAGCTTGAATAACGATTGCCCGAACAACAAATTTTTAGGTAAGTTTTTTTTCTTTTTTTTTTTATGGTTTATAAGTTGTTTTAGCAACACAAAAGGATGATGGACGGAGTGCTGAACAATACAAACACTCATCCCCAGTCACAGATCTGGGTTTAATTTATCGTTCTTTTGCTCACCATGCCACCCCAGGTTGGACTCAGCATATGCAAATCAGTCTTGACCCTGTTTCTCATGGGAACAGTTCAGCCCGAACTGCCAAGCCAGGTCCTCCGTGGACCAGAAACAGACATCCTGAGACCGGTTTCAGGGTATCAACCTTCATCAGCCAGGCTAGCTTGAATACAGTGGCACAGTGAGCAAGGGACCCACATCTGGGCATACCCTTCCCACTTAGGGCAACTTTAGCAACACAAAAGGATGATTGACGGAGTGCTGAACAATGCCAACACTCACCCCCAGTCACAGATCTGGGTTTAATCCATCGTTATTTTGCTCACCAAGCCACCCCCGGTTGGACCTAGCATATGCAAATCAGTCTTAACCCTGTTTCTCACAGGAACAGTCCAGCCCGACCTGCCAAACCAGGTCCTCCCTGGACTGGAAACACGCATCCTGGGACCGGTTCAACACTCCATCATTTTATTTTGTTTTGTGATGTTGGTTTATTAGTTGTTTTGCCTGAATAATGATTGGCTGAACAACAAATCTTTAGGTATGTTTTTCTTTCTTTTGTAATGGTTTATTAGCTGTTTAGAATTGATATATATATATATATATATGTTGTTTAGAATTTATATATATATATATATATATATACATATATATATATGTATATATATATATATATATATATATATATATATATATATATATATATATATATATATATATTCTAAACAACTAATAAACCATAAAAAAAAGAAAAAATTACCTTAAAATCTGTTGTTCAGGCAATTGTTATTCAGACACAATCATTGTTTAGACAGTAGTTGTTTAGTACTTCATTGTAGAGACTTTTTAGTTGTTTAGCAGTAGTGGTTAAGGCAAGTAGTTGTTTAGGACCTAGTTGTTCCATCACATATTCGGACCTGAGTATCTTTAATTAGCAACTTTCTTTCTCTTTGATCTTCAATTTGCACTTGATTCTACTTTACTCACATCTGCATTTTCTGGTATCTCTGCTTCCTCATTTACCTATATCTTCAACATTTTCACTGTCTGCATAGTTGTAGTCTCTTGCTCTGTCATTGTCACCTGCTGTTCTTGAGACTGTATTTCTTCTGTTGATGTTCTCAGCAACACTGGATCTTCTTCCATAGGATACCACGCTTTGCAAGTATGGCTCACATGGAATTAGTTTGGAACTCCAGCACACTTCACAGCAGTCTCATTACCAGGATAACCTGGTAAGGTCGTTTATACCTAGGCTCCAAGCAAATCTTACACATGTGTTTTTTGATCACCACCTAATCACCAGGCCGACTGTGACAATGGTCTTGGGATGGTAGCATGGCTGTTGCTTCCACCTGGTGAGAAAAAGACTGAAACACATCATCTAGACCCTTGCAGTAATCCAGCACCAAGTAATCTGTTCTGTTTACAAGAGCATTTGCAGGAACAGATGGCAATTTCATTCCTCTGCCCATTAGTTGTGGAGAGAGTCCAGTCTTTCTGTCAAGTGTATTTCGCATGGCCATCAAAACCAAAAGTAAAGCATTTGGCCATTTCAGATTTATGGATGCACACATTTTTGCCTATTGAGCTTTCAGAGTTCTATTAATTTGTTCTACTAATCCAAAAGCTTCAGGACAATAGCTACAATGCAGCTTCTGCTCAATGTTTAAGTCTGAACATAGTAATTTAATCATCTTATTATTTAAGTGACTTCCTCTGTCATTCTTAAGAGGTCGGTAACCCAAATATCCATATCAGCTCTCTAAGTATTAGCTTTATTACTGTGAGATTATCTCAAACCACCACACAGGCATCTCAATGAAATCCATCTGCATTCTGTTAAATGGACCACTTGCTCTTCCAATGTGACGCAAACTGACAATAGTTCTCTTTCCACGTTCATTTGTTGACATGTAATGCATCTGTGGCAAATTGCTTCTACGACTTATGTAAACTTTGGATTGAACCAGGATTGCTTAAATGTTCAAATCATTGCATCTCTGCCAATGTGTGTTTTACCATTATAATATCTTGTTATTTGCATCAGTAGACAGTTTGACAAAACTACCTGCCCTTCATTTGAAACCCAGATTTCATACATTTTTCTTTGATTGCATAACAATTTTATCCAGCTTTTATTTTCATCTTCTGGACTGTCAAAAGAAAGGTTTGACTTGTTTCATCAGCATTGATTGCTCCAGCATGTTTTCATTCTTCATTAAAAGTGATACAGTTTAATGGGCAGAAACAAGCAACCTTATCCAGATAGGAATTTCCCTATTGCCCATTCTCTAATGAGCACTGCATTTAACCACAGCAATCCTTTCAGTTAATTTTAGGGTTTGTAACAAATCATGAATTCTATCACCATTTCCAAATGGTGAGCCAGAAGAGGTCATGAAACCTCTCTGGGATCATAACTGCCCAAAGTCATGTACAACAGCAAATCCATACTGATTGTCTGTGAAAATCATAATTTTAAGCTGTGCAGAAATACAGCATGCTCAAGTATGAGCCACCAGTTCAGCCACTTGTGCAGAAAAAAACTCTTTGAAGCCATGATACTTTGAGTATGCTAGAAATTGTGCATGCAGCATAACCAGATTTCATTGTTACTGCATTATCTCTTAAACAGGAACCATCAATAAAAAATATTTGATCATTTTTCTCTAACGGAGTATCCTTAATATCAGGTCTAAGTTTGGTGCATAATTCAGTACCTTCCAAGCAGTTGTGTTCAGCTTCTTTTATTTTCTAATTTTCAACATTGTCTATAGGAAGCAATGTTGCTGGCTGAAATTTTAACAATGCATCTCTTCAGGGACACATTCATGGGACCTAAAATGAACAATTCATACTTTGTCAAACGAGCAGTTGTCAAGTACTGAGTCTTGGTCCTGGTAAGTCAGACCTCCACTGAGTGAGAGACCAGTACAGTTAAAGGATGTCCCATCACAATACCCCCACACTGAGCGAGACTCACACAAGTGCCACCACATTTTTTAAACAGCTGGGCAAAGCTAAAGCAACAGGGTCCAATGTAGTTGAAAAATATGCTACCGGTTGGTTTACACCACCAGGTACCTGTGTTGAGACAGAAAGTGCACAGCAATCATGTTCATGAGAAGACAATGAAAATGGCTTTGTGTAATCAGGCATTCCCAGAGCTGGTGCTCTACACAGACTCTCTCTTAATTCAATAAAAACTTTCCTACAAGCTTCATCAAAAGCACAGGATCAGTAATACCTTTGTGGGTCAATCTCTGCAATGACTTGGAAATAATAGAAAAGTTGGGAATCCGCTGGCGGCAGTACCTCACCATTCCTAAAAACATCCAGACATCTCTTTGATAACAGGAGGATTCATTGGTAAAATAGTTGTATCCCTTTCTCTGGAACCCATCCTTGCACCTTTCTCTATTTGATGCCCCAAGTATTTCATTTCTTTCTGACAATACTTTAATTTTGCTAGGGACACTTTGGGGGTCGTTATGACCCGGGCGGTCGGTGTTTACGAGGCGGTTGTACCTCCAACAGGCTGGCGGTACATACTGCCACATTATGACAGTGGTGGGCTGGTACAGGCCAACCTGCCAATATACCACACCTGCTGCTACTGTACCGGCGGCGGTAGCATTTTAACCCTGCCTAACGCCATGGTTTTTATGGTGTTTGTAACACAATGAAAACCATGACGGTAGGCCCTACCAGTGACAGGGGATTCCTTCTCTGACACAGATAGGAGTGAAAACCCCTGCAGATGCCCCCATCCCCCTTCATCCACGCTCCCTGTTTCAATCCCCTAGCCCCCATACAAGCACACTCGCAGACACACACCACGCATTCACACACTGACTCACACAGACATACACGCATTCATACACACATGCATCCATTCATTCATGCACACGCCCATACACACATTCATACTGACCCGCAGGCACGCATTCACATTTCCATTCATACACGTATTCTCACACATGCACACACTCAAACAACACTACACACACATTCACAATCACGCACACACTCACACATTCATGCACCCCCCCCACACACACACACAACACCCCACCCCCTTTCCCTGTCGGAAACCCAACTTACCTGCATCCAGGGGGTCTTCTGGCAGGGGACGAGACAGGGAGCTGCTACCGCCAGAAGTGCCCACCAGCATAACACCACCAGGCCGTATTTTTTGACATGTCACAGCTGGCGGCGATCTACTGGCATGGCGCTGCTGGTGGTAGCAGACGGATTTCGGTCCTTCTTGTGGTGGAAATCTGTCTGTGGTCATAATTTGGCAGATGGATGTTAGCCGCTGCGACGGTCTTTTGGCGGCCATCGCCATTGTCTTAATTAGGGCCTATGGGGGTCATTACGACCTCGGCGGTCTTTCGAAAAGACCGCCGAGGCCGCGCGAGACAGAATACCACCATTGCCGGAGGTATTCCTGTCTCCCTATTATGACATTTCCGCTGGCCCGGCGGAAATGTCACATCAACATTGCAGCCGACTCGTAATAGAGCCGGTGACAATGCTGATATGCAGCGGGTGCAGTAGCACCCGTCGCACATTTCACTGAGCAGTGAAATGCGCGACGGGGCTATGCCTGGGGGCCCCTGAACTGCCCATGCCAAGTGCATGGGCAGTGCAGGGGCCCCCAGGGGCACCCCAAGTCCCTTTACCGCTGGCCTTTCAATGGCGGTGTGTACAACCATGGACAGGCCGGCGGTTGGGGACTCATAATCCCAAGGGCAGCGGAGCTTGCGCCGCTGTCCTGGGGATTATGACCGCCAGCGGAATCCTGGCGGGAAAATGGAGGTGCCGGCGGTATGGCCGTGGCAATTCCGCCACGGTCATAATTGCTGGCGGAACACCGCCAGCCTGTTGGCGGTCTTACCGCCAACATACCGCCGGCCGCCAGGGTCGTAATGACCCCCTATGTGTCAATTTTCACTCAAATGATTCAATAAGGCAATGGTAGTTTGCCTGCCCCCGTCTTGCAATCAATAAGACATCAATATAAGGAAACCAATGTTGATTAGGAAGGCATTTCCAATTATTCAAATTTGTTTTCAACACCTTATTAAATATGGATGGGGATTCTGAAAACCCCTGTAGGCTCTTGTACCAGGAATACACACGATTACAGAATTTAAAACAGGCAAGAAATTGGCTACACTCATGTAGAGGTACTGAACAAAATGTTTGTGAACCATTCTGCACCACATGGAATTTGGAACAACATCACTGCTGATTAGGCACCACTGGACAACATATGACCACAATTTTATTAATCTTTCTCAAATGCTGAACAATGCAACATTTCCCACTTGGTTTTCACAAACCCATAATAGGTGAATTACATGGGCTGCTCAGCACTTCATTCAAAACCCCTTGTTTAACAAATCTGCAATTACAGGAACACCTCCTTTAATTACATATGATGCCAACTCCTTTAACCCTTTGGGTGCGGGCGTCGGCCACTGCCCGACGCCCGCACTACCTCCCTGGTGCGGGTCACAACCAGTGGGCGACACCAGGGAGGGGGTTAATAAATCCTCGAGTTTTTTTTTGTTTTATACCCCGAGAGACACAGAAGCTTTTCCGTGTCTCCCCCCACCTGCCCCTTTGTGACATCAGCGTGCCGTGAAGCACGCTGATGTCACTTTGTTGATTTCCTCAATGGAGCAGGAAGCGGCCTTGTGGCCGCTTCCTGTTCCGATGGGGAAAACGGCCTTCCCCACGTTCGGGAAGGCATCGTAAGAAAGGGGAGACTCTCCCATTTCTTACGAGGCCTTCCTGAAAGTGTTTCCTGGCCCCCGATCGCAGCACAGCTGCGATCGGGGGCCAGGAAACCCCACTAGACACCAGGGATTTCACTTGGGGGGATCGGCCCCCTTTAAAAAAAGGTAGGTGTCCCCTGGGGCTAAATTTTATTTAAGAAAAAAAAAAAAAAAGAAAATGGACAAGGGGTGCTACTGCCCTCTGTGTAAATTGTAACTCTATTTGGCTTTTCCATGATTGGCATATTTGATTTACTAGTAAATCCCTAGTAGAGTGTACTAGAGGTACCTAAGGCCTGTAAATCAAATGCTACTATTAGGCCTGCAGCACTGATTGTCCCACTCACATGAATAGCCCTGTAAACATGGCTCAGACCTGCCACTGCAGTGACTGTGTGTGCAGTTTTAAACTACCAATTCGTACTGGCAAGTGTATCCACTTGTCAGGCCAAAAACCTTCCCTTTTTGTGCATGTATGTCACTCCTAAGTTAGGCCCTAGGTAGTCCGAGGAGCAGGGTGCACTGTATGTTAAAGGTAGGATGTGTACTGCTGTGTTTTACATTTCCTGTTAGTGAAATACTACCAAGTTCGTTTTTCACTATTGCAAGGCCTATCTCTGCCATAGGTTAACATGGGACTGCCTTTAAATATCTTTAAAGTGCAGTTTCCCATTGGAAGCAGATAGAGATGTGGAGTTTGGGTTATATGAACTCACAATTTAAAAATACATATTAAAAAAAGGTAGGTGTCCCCTGGGGCTAAATTTTATTTAAGAAAAAAAACAAACAAAAAAAAAATGGACAAGGGGTCGCCCGTGGGCAGGGCGACCCCCTGTGGGGGCAATTTTTTTTGTTGTTGTTGTAGGGTTTCCCTGGGGGCCATTTTGGCCTCCAAGGAAACCATACAACTACTAAAAAAAATATAGATCTATATATAGATATATATGTAGATATATCTATCTACATGGATATATCTATAGATAGATCTATATATATATACATATACATATATATATATATATATATATATAGATCTATCTATAGATATATCTATGTAGATATATGTATAGAGAGATAGATCTATATATATATATATATATATATATAAATCACTTTTGTCAATACATGTGTGGTTTCCCTGGGGGCTGCGATCGGCCCCCAGGAAAACCAGACTCACATATAAAAGTGATATATATATATATATATATATATATATATATATATATATATATATATATATATATATATATTGCCACCAGTTGTCTTGCAGTTGCAGCTTGCGTCTTCAAAGCAATGCACATACTTCAACTGACGCATTTCAACTGTAGCTTTGAGGCAGCAATAAAAAAAGTCAAGTAAGTATTGTGATTATGTTTCTGCTACAAAAGGGTCAGACTTTTGTCTAGTGGCAGTTTTAGTGCCATAAAGAAGCACAGAAGGTTTATATGCCTACTGAAAAGAGCAAATCTGTATTTCATGTAAATAGCTGGGTACATTAGTAAAGTCAGCCATTACCTGCGCTATAATACAAATGAAATGTATGTGCGGGGTGGAGGGCGGCTATGGAGAGATGAAGGGCACTTTTGCTGGGTGGTAATGAGGGAATCCGAGGAGGAGGGAGTGGGAGCACCAATAATGATTGTTGGACTGGGCGCAGGAGGTGCTAAAGACTGTGACGAATTGTATGTGACAAGGTGTTTTTTGAGTGTCTTGAAAGAACGTGCTGATTGAGGGAAGAAGCGCAGGTAAGGTGGCCTCTACTGTTGCACGTATCTCACACACACCATCAATTTTGTGACTGTCTACGTAGGCTAGTGTTTTAGAGCAACAGTTTAGCCAATAGCAGAGATGGCATCTTGATGGATGACTGCTGCAGTCACTCGGGTTATAGAGGACAGCTCTGACATAGGATCAGAGACTGAGACATCAGATACTGAGACAGCATCTGAGGGATAGGACAATGGCGCAGACTCTGAGAGTGATTTCTCAGTCGGAGGAGTCCCATTCAATAACTCCTCTTCCAGTAAATTATGAGGGAGGTGATGAGGACAGTCCTGCTGTCCCTTCACAAGCACAGTCTGTGCAATGGGGTAATAGTGGGTTAGCCCAACCCAGAGAGCAGGTGAATGCGGCGGCAAGCAGAGAGAGAGAGTGCTCTCTTGGGAGCTCCCTAATTTAGTTCAGCCCCAAATTCCACCACCCAAATCGTATTGTGGAGACATCAAAATTATCTATCACAAAACAAACTGGTTTTGTAAGGCAGGCACCTGTGTTTTTGGTCCTGGGTTCGGCACTAAACCCAAACATTTCAGGAAACTAGACATTCGGGGGAGTCCACAGAGGTGTGACTTGTGTGGATTCCCCAAAGTTTTCTTACCCAGAATACCCTGCAAAGCTGAAATGTTGAATACAAACTCTATTTTTCACATTTCTGTCACACAAACTACAGGAATATGCTGGGATCCACAAAATTCCTACCACCCAGTGATTCCTCACCTGTCCTGATAAAAACACTACCCCACTTGAGTGCCTACACCTAGTGCCTGCATCAGGAATGGATCACCCCAGGGTCAACAGCTGCCTCATGTAAGGACCAACATTGACTGTTGTGTGATCTATTCCTGTCGCGGGCACCAGGCCTACCCACACAAGTGAGGTACCATTTTTATTGGGAGACTTGGGGGAACACAGAATAGCAAAACAAGTGTTATTGCCCCTTGTCTTTCTCCACATTTTTTCCTTCCAAATGTAAGACAGTGTGTAAAAAAGACATCTATTTGAGAAATGCCCTGTAATTCACATGCTAGTATGGGCACCCCGGAATTCAGAGATGTGCAAATAACCACTGTTTCTCAACACCTTATCTTATGCCCATTTTGTAAATACAAAAGTTTTCTTGATACCTATTTTTCACTCTTTATATTTCAGCAAATGAATTGCTGTATACCCGGTATAGAATAAAAACCCATTGCAAGGTGCACCTCATTTATTGGCTCTGGGTACCTAGGGATCTTGATGAACCTACAAGCCCTATATATCCTCGCAACCGGAAGAGTCCAGCACACGTAACGGTATATTGCTTTAAAAAATATGACATTGCAGGAAAAAGTTACAGAGTAAAACGTGGAGAAAAATTGCTGTTTTTTTCAGCTCACTTTCAATATTTTTTTATTTCAGCTGTAATTTTCTGTAGGAAAACCTTGTATGATCTACACAAATAACCCCTTGCTGAATTCAGAATTTTGTCTACCTTTCAGAAATGTTTAGCTTTCCGGGATCCAGTATTGGTTTCACACCCATTCCTGTCACTAACTGGAAGGAGGCTGAAAGCACCAAAAATAGTAAAAATGGGGTATGTCCCAGTAAAATGCCAAAATTGTGTTGAAAAATGTGGTTTTCTGATTCCAGTCTGCCCGTTCCTGAAAGGTGGGAAGATGGTGATTTTAGCACCAGAAACCCTTTGTTGATGCCATTTTCAGGGAAAAAAACCATAAGCCTTCTTCGGCAGCCCTTTTTTCCCATTTTTTTGAAAACACAAACAAAGTTTTCACTGTATTTTGGCTAATTTCTTGGTCTCCTCCAGGCGGAACCACAAACTCTGGGTACCATTAGAATCCCTAGGATGTTGGACAAAAAGTATGCAAATTTGACGTGGATAGCTTATGTGGACAAAAAGTTATGAAGGCCTAACCGCGAACTACCCCAAATAGCCAAAAAAGGGCACAGCAATGGGGGGGAAAGGCCCAGCAGCTAAGAGGTTAATTAAACCACTACCTTTTCCAGAAAGATCTCAACTTTTGAAACAACTGTATCTCGTAATCAATTTGTAGGTCCAATACTGTAAATGCAGGATAAAGAGTAATCAATGGAGACTCTTCATTAATCAAATTACAATTCTCAACTGCTAAACAGGATTCCTCATCATCACTGTTTGCTTGGATGGCAATTTCATCATTTGTGCAAGTAATCAAACATATTGTTTTGCACAACAAATATCTCCACAATAAACACTTCAGTCACAGACTAAGAATCTGTGCATGCCTTCAAAAATTACCAATTTTAACAGGAATCGGCTCAGTAATCACATTTGTCATGTCATGATTTGCTACTTCAACAACCTGTACTGTTTTCCCAGAAAGTGAGACATTAGGAACTTCTGTAGTTCTGATAGTAGACCATGTAGCTCCATTGTCCACTAAAAATGAGAATTGATGACCCATTTATGTTTTATTTACATAAGGAACACTCTGATCCACCTCTAATGAAGATGCTAGCACACATTCTTGCCATTGGCGCTTGAGATATTTGTATTTGCTGCTGTGGTATCATTTGCATCTGCTGTTGCATTTGCTGATGTGGTACCTGAAAACGTGCCACCTGCTGTTGCAGAATTTGAATTTGCCGCGACATCTGCATCTGATTATTCATATTCTGGACATTTGAATTAAGATAACGAATTATCAGTCCTCCCAATTTTGGGAAAAGATTGTTTTCATTCATCTGCACAACACCTTAATGTTTCATCATTGGACGCTCCCATTTCCAATGCCTGAAATTACCACAAGCATGACAAGGTAGCCTCTTCTTTATTGTCTGCATATCACCTGAATTAACCTTAGTATTCAAATTGATGCTGACAACACAATTTCCATTTGGGTTCCCACCACATCCTCCACCTCGTGCCTGTCCCTCATTCTGAATTACCTGCATGTTTCCTTGCTGTGGAAAAATTCACTACATTTCTGATTGTGCTGCTTTAATCTGCATCGCTATTGTCTTTTCTTACAATCTATTCTACTTCATTTCAATCTTATTACTACAATAATTAGCAAACTGTAATACTTCATCAACCGGTTTTATTTGCTAGCAAATCAAATGACTCTTAAGCATGTTTCTAATTTCAGGTGTCAACCCTTCATAAAAACTGAAAACAAAAAGAATCATGTCTTTGGGCTCAATTGTTCCTGTACCACTGTAAGGCTTAAATGCCTTCCACAACCTTTCATAATATGCATGTATTGACTCCTTTGCTTCCTGAGCTGTCCTATCAATATCAATGTTTTTAGGTGAAATGTTTGTTTTCAGAAATTCATCCACTTTGAAATAGCTTTTCATTACTTCAGGAGATAGTGCACCTGTAACTGGATCTCATGGAGGATCTCTTGTCAGCCAGTTAACACACCTTTTACATTCAATCCATAAATCAGCTGGAACCACTATTTTTAACAAGGAATTTAAATTCTCCCACAGGCATTTTGCGAGTTTCACAGACCTATCTGTTTGCCGGTACCTCTCCACTGATTTCTCTCTCAATCCTGGGTAATCATCTGTGAATGACAAAATATCACTCCTGCTACAAGGAACATGAACATAATTCCCTCCAGGTATTTCTCTCATTGGGAATATCTTTACTGGACTTCAGTCTGCTCGGTACGAATAGAGTTCAAACTTGCAGAGTCTCTTTTTTTCTGGTCTCTTTTCTTTCCCCATCTGCCTTCCTGTTAGACCTGGCATCTTGGGGTGGTTTCCCCTGCCTTTTTGCCTCTGCTTCCTGTGTTTTTGAATGCGTGCTGGACTTCATTTTTGCTGGATTTTGTACTCTGGGCACTTTACCACTGCTGACCAGTGCCAAAGTGCTACTGCTCTCTGTGTAAATTGTAACTCTATTTGGCTTTTCCATGATTGGCATATTTGATTTACTAGTAAATCCCTAGTAGAGTGTACTAGAGGCACCTAAGGCTTGTAAATCAAATGCTACTATTAGGCCTGCAGCACTGATTGTCCCACTCACATGAATAGCCCTGTAAACATGGCTCAGACCTGCCACTGCAGTGACTGTGTGTGCAGTTTTAAACTGCCAATTCGTACTGGCAAGTGTATACACTTGTCAGGCCAAAAACCTTCCCTTTTTGTGCATGTATGTCACTCCTAAGTTAGGCCCTAGGTAGTCCGAGGAGCAGGGTGCACTGTATGTTAAAGGTAGGATGTGTACTGATGTGTTTTACATTTCCTGTTAGTGAAATACTACCAAGTTCGTTTTTCACTATTGCAAGGCCTATCTCTGCCATAGGTTAACATGGGACTGCCTTTAAATATCTTTAAAGTGCAGTTTCCCATTGGAAGCAGATAGAGATGTGGAGTTTGGGTTATATGAACTCACAATTTAAAAATACATATTTTGGTAAAGTTGGTTTTTAGATTGTCAGTTTGAAAACACGACTTTTAGAAAGTGGCCATTTTCTTGCTTAACCATTCTGTGCCTCTGCCTGTTTGTGGAATCCACATCTGAGTCACACTGACAGTTGAGCTCTTTGTGAATTTCCTTTAGACAGTGACACAAAGGGAGATGAGGAGTGTCCTTCATATCCTGATCAGTCTCCTGAGCAAACAGAGGAGCTGACACTTACATCTGAAAGGACTATGGCTGTTCTTACACAAAGTGGTCTCCAACCACCTGATGTCTGTCTGGGGCCATGCCTGGGCTAGGCAGGATTTTGTCAACAACAAAGACTTTCTTTGAAGTTTACCTAATTCTAAGGCAGAAATGGGTATAAGTAGTGGACCTAAGCCCCCAGACTTTTAGATTACTTCTGGATTAGTAGAGCCTTTGCCAATGTGAAGAGCTGAAGAACCGGAAGAGGAGAAATGCCCCTTTGCCTGTGAGTGTGCTTTGCTGGGGTGGCCTATAGTTGCTTCTTCTACCTTAGAGAGGACAGAAACTGTGCTATTCTGTGTTTTCCTGCTTGTAAAGTGTCTCCAAGGGCTTGCACTCTGCTTGCCCCTGTTTTGAAGTCCCAGGACCATCAAAGACTTAGCATAGGCAACAACCATAGGCATAACCAAATTTCATTTAGGTATAGAGTTAGTCATCTATTAGCCAAAGAGGTTGACTCAAATCTTTGGAATCAGACAGGATTATCAGAACATCCAAACAAACAATTTGAGCTAATAAACATCAAATACATCATGCAATAATCAAAATATTCAATTTTAGACTCAGTAATTTATACACACCATACCCTATGAAGCCATGAATCACCACAAAAGTTTAGTAAAGTTTATACATTTGTTGCCCTTTAGATTAACAATGCTAAGATCACGTAAACCATACAGAAGACCAAATGCTAGAAATACAGAAAAATCACAGGTTGTCCAATGCGTTTAAAGAATTTCAATCTAGCCAAAGCTTTTATCATTAGACACTCCAAAAGAACAATGCAGAATAACAACAACATCAAATGAAGAATAGAAACAGCATACATTTAATTTGTGCAAATGAATGAATTACAATAATTTAATAAACAGTCAAATTCAGACATTGGGTCAGGCATCCCTAACTAATACTGTAATTTGTAAAGCATATGTGAACTTCATACAAAAACAAAAATAAGTCAACAATTAATTTGAAAAACATCTAACTATGGTGCTAACCAAAATAATTGGTAGGATTTACTAAGAAAGAAAAAAAACCTGTAAAGAAAAACAAATGCACCTCTCCTAAATTGGTCAGCAGCTTGCAGAACCTCCATCAGCAGAGCGCAGAAACACAAGGTCTTCATTAATTAGCATCAGTACATGAAGGGGAAACAGTTCAGTTCAATGGGGCATAATACAAGTGAGCTGTTAGAATCATAGACAAGACCTAAACAGCATCTAAACAGAATCTCAGGAAATGCAGAACTAAATAGAATCTCAGAAAATGAGCAATTGAAAAGAAGCTCAGTAAATGGACAACTGACTTACATCACCTAAAGCTTTGTTATATTAAAGTCCCAAAACATTACTAGCTAACCCTCTATTGAACAGGACTATGAGGTGGTTTAGTGTGCAGTCAAAAAACTCTGTGCTTCTGATGTATCTCTTCCTCATTCTCTTCACCCAAGATTGGTTCAGAATGTCACGTTGCCAGCACTCTGGTCAGCAGCTTCCTTACAAAAATTAGAAAGTAAACTACATGGAAACATGACATGTGCTTCCTGCCAAAAACTAAATCCCATTGATAGAAATAACAACTATTAACTTGAGCAAAATATGAAACGTGAGCACGAATGAATTATTCACTGTGCAAGTCACACAGGATGTTTGAAGAAACATTATTTTGCAAAGTTAACACAACATTTGAACATTGTGGTTCCGGGATATTACTAAAACATGGGTCTTTAAACTAGTGCTAAACATGAAGAATAAAACATATCATAATATGTTAAACAATTAACTTTTAGTACTTATTAATAATCATATTTTGTCAGTAGATGTAATTAGGATTAAACAAAATGCATTTTCATTAGTATTTATTTACTTCATTGTGGTGGACACCAGGGCAATCACATTTCTACCACACATTTATTTTTCTAGTACACGTTTATCAGTTAGGCCTTTAAATACATGTTATTTCACACTATGTTTTAATGACATATTTTCATTAATAATGTTTGCTCTCTTTCCCTAGTGCTACTCTTTTGCTAAGAATGGAAACTAGGAAGCCCAGACAAGCCGACACTGCTGTAATGGTCGTATTTGAGTGACATGCTGTACAATGGAAGGTTTGCTCCAGTGATAAAGAGGATGTGAATATTGCACTGGGCCACAAAGAGGCTGGGAAGTCTGGAAAATCTATAAGCTGTTGTTGCCTATCTTTTGACACAATACTTTTTACAGCCCACACAACTTTTGCCTCACAAAGATGATTCCAGACAGGAAAGCAAAATATTCCTCCTGCCTGTCCAAGGTATGAGGCGATTGAGAACCAGGATAGTTGTTTAGCGCTGCTTCAAGAGAGGTACAAGTGTAAATAAATTGTAACAACATCAGCACTGGAAAAATTCCACAGGTGGATTCACACACCTAATCAACTATGAAATTACTGCTGGAAGATCAAACACCCTTCAGGATTACTCAGAATCCAGCACTTAATTTGAGCCAGTGGTTGCTGGTGGGGCCCACCTGCACTCATTTTTTGGAACAGCCACTTATTTTTTCTCATCAGATTTCGACCACGTGCAAGCAAGGAAAATACACAAAAGAGGGAACCAAGAAAGAAGAAATTGTTAGATGACCCAGATCAAAGGGAGAATCCAGAGCCCTGCAAGAGTGAGATAAAGAGTCAGGGAGTGTCTGGTAGTGGATTAAAAAGTCCTGAGGTGGATTGTGGACTATGCAGCCTTGTCATCCAGTGCGCTGATGATTAATAGCACCAACCGTGGGCAACTAAACCGAACTTTGGGCACCAGCACTCATTCTTTTACAAATTAAGTAGTCAGAATTTGAATGGTGCTATTACCACCAATGGCTGATGTGAGCTGACCCAAAGCAATCAATGTGTTAATGGGCTGACTGAAGGCTATCTCAAACCATTTTGTTAATTCAGGGCATCAGTCCTGACACACAGCTAAAACACTACCTAGCTTACAGTCAAAACAAGTTACTTAAATCATTGCACAAACTGGCACATATAGGTTAAATATGTACAAAGGAGCTTCTCTTCCGTTGCTACAACTGTTATATATGGATAGCGGGTGTCGAAATAATGCTTCCAACAGCGTATTTTAAAAAGTTAATAGGAGATGTAAACATTTCATGGCTATTAGTGATATGCCGTCTATTATTATTCTATGGTATACTCAGATTACCTATAGTTTGAATAATTATGTACGTTTGTATGGGTTTGTACCTGAAAAACATATACATTGAAATAGTGTCTTTACGATGTGGTGTTCTTATGTTTGTCCTATGATATTCAATAACAATGATACTTCGCTGGTAAAAGCTATTTATTCCTGTGTGGACTGAAGGATGATATTGTTATTTGATTAGGTGTTTGAGCTCAGACAGGGTTGTTGATTCAGTCTCACAGTGAGTCACGCCAGGGTGGAGGCAAATAGGAAATGGAAGACATGCATCATTGGAGGGAACAAATATTCACATCTGTACATCTAACAGGTCAAAGCAAGTAGTGGCCCTACACCGCTTTGAAAACACCTCACAACACTCTGCAAATTACCAAAGACAATTTTGTAGCTTGTCTTTTGATCACAAAGTGGAATTAATATTACGTTAAAATTGAAACTAATCCCTTCCGGTGCTCCCTTTGTAACTACCCTTTCAAAATTTCCCTGAGTTAGCTGATAACCTTTTAGTTTCTTATCATCTTTATTTTAGATTGTTAGGCACCGTGACCTATTGTTTTTTGTGGGTTGACTTCTACCTTATTTTTCTCTTCAGGCATTCATGTAATTTTATTTGATCTCTGTCATATTGTGCTCAGTGATTATTGTTTGCTGTTAGTACACATACAATGTTTTGAAATCAAATGATAGTGCTCTTTATTATGTAAAAAGACAAAAATGTGTTCACGTGCTCCGGAACGGACTGAGTCACACAGAGAAGAGACTGAAGGTTGCGAAATATATGCAGTACATTTCCCCCTACGATATACATAGATTTCCGGATTTCTAAGAGTTTGCAAAAACACTCATATCTAAGCATGAAATTCTTTGCAAATGGTAAACTTTCCTGATACAGTGCTTAATTTGTAGCATCAGTCCTGGGGCCCTATGTTTTACTCAGAAACCTGCGGCTGGCAGTATTCAATGTCGTTGGTGCCGAATACTAAGACAAGATAGCCTTCATTCCAGCTCATGCCTCTTTATTCGCTGCGCCATTACCTCACTCTTCCAGGTTCTTATTCATACCTATCTTTCTTTGGCATTGGGTTGCCGTATTTCTCTTCCTCCTTTCTCTTTCTTTCTCTGGGTCAAAATCTGATGAGGAAAAATGTGTGCCGATCTACAAAAATGAGGGCAGTGGTGCCACACTTGCATCCACAGACTCAAATTAATCACTGAGAGCAGACAATCCTCAGGGACAAGTGTGTCAGGAAAATATGTGTGGGCACATTCTAGCTTGTTTCTTAATTTTCTCTTCACTGTTTTTTATTTCCCCTTGACCTAAGCTCTGAAGAAATAAGTATCCATTTTTAAAATGTTTCCACCTTATTTATACATTTAATGCAACTTAATTTGGGAATGTATTATTGTATGGAAATGTGGTGGAAAAACAATGGATCCGTTTATGAATGCCCATAAAGTTGTTCATTGTTGCCACCTGGAAAAACCTATGATCCCACCCATATCAATAAACGCAGTATTACAAGGAACCTCCTAAGTTTGCGAGTTTCATTTTCTGGTAAACTCTATTTGAAGATGTAAATCAGAGTTGGCAGCTCACATGCTGCCAGATTGTGTCAGCCAATATTGCCTCTCTTAGCATTCTTATCCCACTTATCTTAGGCGGGTGACATTGTGTTATTTAGTCAAACTAAGGTGGGCCTAAAAATCACTGAATGCACTTGCTAGCTATGCAAGGTCTAATCGCCTGGAGATCAATGTGGCCAAAACCAAAACAATGCTGGTTGGTATCCGACTGAGCTGCGCAGCGAGAATGGAATTAAATGGCATCCAGCTGGAATCAGTAGCATACTACAAACACTTGGGCCTATATTTTGACACTCAAGGAACTTTATGCAGCAAAAGCAATATAATGAGAAGAAGGGCTCAGGCTTAATACATGCTTACACAATCTTGGCGAAAATTAGACGGGCCCTCTTACCACCCACTCTTAATAGCTATTGCTTCAAAAGTATTGCCAACAATCATGCTAATGTGGAATTGCAAGGCCTGGACTCGCCAGCAGCAGACAAAATACAGATCAACAAATTCAGAGTTTTTCAACCTACCCGGTACACATCACTAGCTCAACTCCGTCTAGAATTTGGCTTAACAAGGCAAGCCTGGCCAAATGCAATAAAGACCTAGTACAAGATGAGCCATGCCCAAGAAGTTCTGAATAGTGCCCTTTGGTCAGTGCTCCAAAACGACCAGCAATCAGCATACAACAAATATTTTCACTTCTATCAAACAGTTGAATCTAACAGAACTATGGGCCGATGGCATGCCATATGATGCCTTCAAAAAGGAAATAACAGTGCCACAAAAGCAGTATCTTTCAGGGAAGACAAAAACAGTGCCCACTCACATGCTTGGATGGTAATAAAGTATTATACCACATTGGCTCCTGCCACCTAACTTTCAATTCCGTTTTCAGTGCATAGAAAATTTAGCCTAATTACTTTATCACTGGGCAACATACCGACCCTAGGAAACACACCAGCATGGAAGCACTCTGGTTCAACGTTATGCAGGCATTGTAACAAGTATGAAGAAGCTCTCACTCACTCTGTCTGCATATGCCCCAGTTGCGTAAACTTAGGTTTTTACTACTAAAGAGAAGCTTCAATGACAGAGGCATCCAATATTATAGGGAAGCCCTAGTAGCATGCTTCAATCCAGATGACCAGCACCTAAATTGCAAATTTGTGAAATTTTTGTCACTAGCGCTCTCTGGAAATTCTAGAGTCGCCTAAACCTTCATTATTCAATCTGGCCCTATTTTTGCCAGAGAAAGCCAACAGTGGTTCGCCCTTAGAGAAGAAGGCACTGAACCATTCAGAACATCAGACATGGGATGAGCTCACAACAAAAAGGCCTTCACAGCAGACCGCTGAAAAATGGCACTAACTACTGTGTCAAATGGAGTCCACATCCATCTGTACCAATATTAGTCATTGAAGATGAGCCCCAAGTCCGACCCTTTTACAAATACTCCTTACTTGTCCTAGAGACAGGAAGCACCAACACACATTTACTGCTTGGAGACTGGAAGATTAAGTTGGGTTCAGTGTATAGATGTCTTATTTTAGCTGTTGTTTATTGGTAAATCATATGGATGCCTAGCCTATTAACGGTGTCAAGTGGAATTTGTGAATAACAAGTTTAATGGCTCACCACGTACTGTATGTAATAAGCTCAATGACCTACCATAGGTATTTTTAGACTCATTTTAAGCAAGGAAAGCGTTAATCTGTATTATTGTCATGGTTTTAATTACCTACAAAACAATCAAATTTAATACCTGAGATGTGCCTCTTTGAACTTGACCACCCAGGGAAGTGCTAATGTCACAAACGTGAAGACAAGTTTAGCTGGAAACTATGAACAAATTAATTTTCCAGCTCATATACAACTGCTGTATGCTACAGGTTTTGCAATTTCTTTGCGACATCGGTTACAACCTCAGAAGCTTTTGTTTGTGTATTTTTTGGGAAAAGGTAGGGGTGGTTGTGCTTAGCACAGAACCCTGCTTCGTCTTCATGGTCTTATCCTCTCAGAAGCCCTTCCATGGGTAGTCAAATGGGGTAGAGTTCATGGCACTGTCTCTTCTTCAGACTCCACCCCAGTTGAAAATGGTGGGATGTAAATGTTGTTGATGAGTGTGATAGATGAGTGAGAGAGGCATGCTAGGGTGACTCCATACCGAACAATGAAGGCATTCGAAAAGGAGGGCAAGGGAACGTTACCAAAATACTTCAATACGAGCAGATTTCGATTAAAATAATAATAGTGCTCTCTCAGGAGAAAGAGACAATCAAACCACTCCTGTCTCATCTCCCTGCTATTATCCCCATGACGTGAAGGGGCAAGGGTGATTCCAAGTAGTCACGGAGCTCATTTGACAGCTGGGAGGATGAGACTAAACAGTTCAGACATGCACTTACTAATGCGAACAGAGGAGGATGGAACATATCTCAGCATGCAGAGAAGGATGCAGGTTATTGCACTTCACAAGGAGGTACTTGCCATCCTGATTAGTAAAATGAAATCCTAATTCGTCACCAGCTCTTACCAGCCTTTAAAGGTTAGCTAATGTGGTGTAAACATCTGGAGAACTGAATGTTTTCCCTTCTGATCACATTACTAAAATATATTTTCATAGACTTGATTCGATTTTTTTAGATTTTTTATATATTACAAGTCATGGCACTTACTTTTCAGTCTGCAAAACTTTGGCCTTCCTTTGTAATTCAAACGCTCTATGACCTTAGAAACCTAAATGGGGAGCCTCAGGCGATGCATTATTAACAATATAGATCACCTTTAACGATCAGAAAATATTTGGATTGTAACATAACATAAAGTTCAGCAAGCTTCTCCACAACAATTATATGCTTAAACATATAGGCCCTCATTACAACCCTGGCGTTAAATCCTGCTTACCGGCCGGCTGACGGCTGTCAAGATACCTTGGCCACGGCGGAAATCCGCTACAGGTATTGCGACCCACATCTCATAATCCGCCACAATACAGACACCCACACAAGTCCGCCACACCAAAGGTCAGTGATAAACTGGCGTTAGCAAAACCCACACCGTCATGCCAACAGTAATACACCCACAGTATCACGACCCACAAATCAACGTGGCGGTCATTCAACCGTGGTAAACCATTGGCGGTACACACCGCCGCGCTCTAAATACACACACATTTACAATACACAACCACATTGGACAATTCAAAATACACACACCTGACACACATACACACACCACACCGACACACCCAATCCAATATAAAACACACACCCACATTACCCACAACCCCTTACAACGAAATTTTTTGGAAGAAGGTCAGAGAGAGAGAATAGCAAACACAACACCAGCATCCACAGGCACACAACACCATCCACACACCTAAAAGAACACACACCAACACAACACATCACACAGCACAACAAACATGAGCTCACCCATCACCCACACCACATTATGGCACCTCAAAGACTCCCCAGATTTGCTGAGGAGGAGCTCAGGGTCATGGTGGAGGAAATAATCTGGGTAGAGCCGCAGCTATTCGGATCACAGGTGCAGCAGACCTCCATTGCAAGGAAGATGGAGCTATGGCAGAGAATTGTTGACAGGGTCAATGCAGTGGGACAGCACCTCAGAACACGGGATGAAATCAGGAAGAGGTGGAAAGACTTATGGGGGAAGGTGCTTTCCGTGGTATCCAGACACCAGGTAGCTGTACAGAGGATTGGCGGTGGACCCTCACCTCCTCCCCCACAACTAACAACATGGGAGGAGCAAGTCTTGGAAATCATGCATCCTGAGGGCCTGGCAGGAGTAGCAGGAGTCTGGACTCTGGTAAGTCATATCTTTACTATTATATCCCCCACACCCTACCTGCATGCCGTCACAAATTCCTTCCCCTACCCTCACACCCATCACCCCAACACCCCACGGATACCCCACTATCACAACCCACACATCCCAATAACAAGCCCTGTATGTAACACCAATGGACACCCATCACCAAAGCAAGTCCAGTCGAGAGACTCACCCAGGCCACAAAATCACCAATCACACAAGGGCCAAGCCAATAATGCAAGCACAGGAGTAGGGTGTACCCACCCATTGCACAAGATGCCACACACTGATACAATAACTATGCATTTACACCCCAACAGGACCCTTACCCAATGTCACCGGACAGGAGGTGCCAGCCACATCCAGTCCCCCCACAGAAGAGGCCCACAGTGACGACAGCAGCTCTGCACGCCTGGATCAAGATGATCAGCCCGACGAATCAGGGACCTCGGGACAGTCGGTTCCCCTGCCACAGTCACAACCCACCACTGAACCTCCCTCCTCAGGAAACACCACCACAGCACCCACCCAGCGGGCCCATCCCTCTGTCCTCAGAACACGTCAATCAGCAGTGTGCCCACCACTACAGAGACCCCAGGCAACCCTACTAACCCAAGACAATCAGGGACCTGGGGTCAGTGGCAGTGGGCGCACGGTTCAGGGGACAGAGGCACAGGATAACAGGGAAGCTGGGAGAACTGCTGTGCGACAGGGGGAGGACATGCACAGAGAACCTACTCTCTACGAGGCACTCTCCAACATCATGGGAGCATACCATCATTCCGAGGAGACCATGGGCACGGTACTGGCTAAGTTGTAGAAGAACCAGCGGCTGCAGAAGGAACAGTACATGGGGATCAGGGAGGACTTGAAGTCCATTACACCCTGGTCACAATTTCATGGGTGCTGGCTGACATGGCCAACACCATGAGGGAGGCAGTGGCACACCACTGACACTAGCCTGAACGATGAACCGCCCTCCACCTCCACCGGCGCTAGTGGACAGGAGGTTCCACCACAGGACCAACAGGCCACTAGCACACCACAGCCTGCAGAAGGAGAACCACCCCGCAAACGGTCCCTGAGATCCAGGCACAAGACAGAGAACATGCCAAGACCCCCACCAAGAAATAAGACTCTCCTGAATGTCACCCTTCTGTCCCACTATGTCACTCTGTCCACCTTGAACTGCCATTACTCCTCCTCCTATGCCCACTTGGACTATGCACCTGTGATACCAATAGACTGGATTCCACCATGGACATTTCTCCACCATCACCCCTGCCCATTGCACATACCCCTCCACTGAATAGCACTTAAATAAACACCCTTGAATCACAAACTTATCTGGAGTCAGTCTGTACTTTCACAAGTGTGTTATTAAAACCTCTCTGACAAATGCCAATGTCAATGTTCATTATCACATACCAATGTTCTACAGTTGTTGGGCAGCTGTAAACATAGCAGAAGGCAGAAAGTGGTACCCAGATCTGTGAAATGGAAAGCCAAAATGAACTGTCAGGGTCCATACACAGAGGTAAAAAGGCAGAATCATGCAATGTCCTACAGTAGTATGATATGAGAGGAGCGGTGCCAGTCTCTTACCTGTGTCTCACTGGAGGTATTGCATGATGATGTTTCGGTTGTCTATATCTTCTTCTTCTGCCTCTTCTTCCTCACTGTCAACAGGCTCCACAGCTGCCACAAGACCAAAATCTGGCCCATCCCACTGCAGAAAAGGCACCTGGCATTGCAAAGCCAGGTTGTGCAACATACAGCATGCCACGATGATCTGGCACACCTTCTTCGATGAGTAGTATAGGGAGCCACCTGACATATCAGGCTGGCTAGTGATAGAAAGCCTGTCCAATTCAACATGCACACTTCAAACATTTGGCCATTACTTCTACCTGCAGCTGCTGCCAATCAGTAAGAATGGCCCATCCACTCAAAGGTGCTCGGGCTGGAAGGAAATAACAATACACATTATTGTTGTTGTTATTATTGAAATAAGTTGTTGTACATGAGTCTTACATCAGAGGGGCAATGCTCTTATGCTTTAATAGAGGAGCCGCCCCTGCTCCACCCCCTCCAGGAACCCTCCCTTCTACTTTGTCGTTAGCAAAACTGTGTAAGTTTGAGCAATGAATCCGTGGAAATAGGGCATCATGTTTTCTGCCTACCTAAGTTGAATGTAAGTGTGCAGATCAATTTATGAACTGAGTCATAAACGAGTGAACCCAAACCCACCTGCACAAACACTGGAAAAATTATATTGTAGGTAGGTGTTTGCAATGAAACATCAAACAACAACAGGTAGAACATCAATATAAAAGGTCAACAAAAAACAAAATTAATCTTTTTTATTGATCAAGGCATTTGGGTGAGTTCAGAACAACTGAGGCATACATTTTGAAGGCTGTGCTGCCAATGTACTGGTAACAGATGAATCTTGAAAAAAATATTGAAATATTGTTGCAAAACTGTATAAGAATCACCTTGTCTAAAATCGTTCTATTATTCACGTGTCGTAGAGTCTAGAGTAGCATTTACGACAAATCAAACCAAAATTATTTAAAAAAAAATCCTAGTACACCGAGATGGGAAAAAAGACAACCATAGTTGTTTTAAAGAACACTAAGCTTACATCGTCTTGTTCTGATTTCTGTACATCACATCTAACTGTCCATATTTTCTGAAGGAGAGAGTCACGTTTTTACTGATGGTGCATAAACTCCTTATAGAAAGAAAAAATATTGGTGGTCATTACATCATTGGCGGTAAAAGCCGCTTACTGCCGCGCAGAAGACCGCCAACACACCGCCGCGCCCGCGGAAATCCGACACAGCCATTATGACCCACAGCACGGAATCCGCCAAAATACAGACACCCACACAAGTCCGCCAAACCAAAGGTCAGTGATAAACTGGCGAAAACAAAACCTCCACCGTCACGCCAACAAAAATACGCCCACACTATCACGACACACGAATCCACGCGGCAGTCTTTCAACCGCGGTATTCCATTGGCGGTACACACCGCCGCGCTCAAAATACACACACACATACAAAACACAGCCACATTAGACAATTCAAAATACACACACCTGATACACATACACACACCACTCCCACACACCCAATACAATATAAAACACACACCCACATCACCCACTAACCCCTACAACCACAATTGAGAAAGAAGCACAGATAGAGACACCACCATCAATAATACTAGCATCCACAGGCACACAACACCATCACCCACATAACTTCCAAGCACCTCACACAACACCCCACTACATATCAGCACACTTATCACCACACACACCACCCCACACATCACCCACACCACCCCATGGCACGGCAAAGACACCCCAGGTTCTCTGAGGAGGAGCTCAGGGTCATGGTGGAGGAAATCGTCCTGGTAGAGCCACATCTATTCGGATCACAGGTGCAGCACACCTCCATTGCAAGGAAGATGGAGCTATGGCGAAGAATAGTGGACAGGGTCAACGCAGTGGGACGGCACCCAAGAAATCGGAATGAGATCAGAAAGAGGTGGAACGACCTACGGGGGAAGGTGCGTTCCGTGGTCTCAAGACACCACCTTGCGGTTCAGCGGACTGGTGGCAGCCTCCACCTCCTCCCCCACAACTAAAAAAATGGGAGGAGCAGGTCTTGGCGATTCTGCATCCTGAGGGCCTTGCAGGAGTAAATGGACTCTGGTAAGTCAAATCTTAACTATTACATCCCCACCCTACCTGCATGCCATCACATACCCCCACCCTCACCCTCACCCCCATCACTCCAACTCCTCACAAATGTCCCAACATCACATACCACACATCCCAACGCCAAGCCTGCATGGAACAACAAAGCATGGACATCCATCACCAAAGCATACCCACTGCACAAACCCACACACCCCCCTAAACCATCATCACACAAGGTCCCACAAAGGAATGCAAGCACTAGGGTAAATGGTCACCCACCCATTGCACACCCCTGCAGGACCCCTACCCAAAGTCACCGGAGAAGAGGGTCCACACATGTCCACACCACCAACAGAAGAGGCCCACAGTGATGACTGCACCTCTGTCCAACTGGATCTAGATGACCAGCCCAGCCCATCGGGGACCTCGGGACAGTCGGTTCCCATCACACAGTCACAGGCCACTACAGAGCTTCCACCCTCTGGAAACACCAGCACCCACCCAGCAGGTCCATACCTCTGTCCCCAGGACACATCAATCAGCAGTGTGTCCACCACTACAGGGAACGCAGGATAACCCACCACCCCAACAACAACAGGGACCTGGGGGCAGTGGTAGTGGGCACACGGTCCAGGGGACGGAGGCCCAGGAACAAAGGGGAACTCAGAGGGATGATGTGTGACGGGGGAGGACAGGCCAAGGGAACCCACTCTCCACGAGGCCCTCTCCAACATCATGGGAGCCTACCACCACTCCCAGGAGACGATGGCAACGGTACTGGCCAAGTTTCAGCAGACCCAGCGGCTGCAGGAGGAACAGTATTTGCGCTTCAGGGACGAACTCAGATCCAACAATTCTAACCTGGGCACCATCGTAGGGGTGCTGAAGGAAGTACTTAACACCAGGAGGGACACTGTGGCACAACAAGGGGCCCCTGACACTAGCTTGGATGATAAACTGCCCACCACCTCCACCGGCGCAAGTGGACAGGAGGCCCCGCCACAGGACCACCACACCAGCACCTCACCCCCTGTAGAGGGAGAACCACCCCGCAAACGGTCCCTGAGATCCAGGACAAAGACAGAGAACAATGCCAAGACCCCCGCCAAGAAATGAGACCACCCTGAATGTCATCCTTCTGTCCCACTTTGTCACCCTGTCCATCCTTGTCCTGTGCCCCAGCTCCATTTCCTATGCCCATTTGGGCAATGCACCTGTGAGACTAACAGACTGGACTCTGTCATGGACATTCCTCCACCATCACCCCTCACCATTTTGCAACCCCCTCCAATGCTGAGCACTTAAATAAACACCCTTGAAGCACAAAAAAATCTGGAGTCAGTCTGTGATTTCGAAATAGTGTATTAGCAATTGCTGTGGCAAAAACCTCTTTCAATTGTAATGTCAACATACCTATATCACACAGCACTAGTCCCTGAGGAATCAAAGCAGATGTCACACAGTGGGACCCACATCCGTGAAATCGTAAGGGAAAGTGACAACTCAGTGACCATACACTGGGTGAAAACAACAGACAGTAGAGAGGTAGTAGTGTTAAGGTACATGTAGTAGGCAGGTTTGTATTCTTAACTGTGTCTCACTGGAACTATTGCTGGATCACTGAGTCCCTGTTGTCCATGTCTTCTTCTTCTGCTTCCTCGTCTTCACTGTCCACAGGCTCCACAGCTGCAACAGCCCCGCCATCTAGACCATCCTCCTGCAGAAAAGGCACCTGTCGTCCCAAAGTTGTGAAGCATACAGCATGCCACGATTATCTGGCACACCTTTTTTGGTGAGTAGAATAGGGATCCACCTGTCATATGGTGGAACCTGAACCTGGCCTTCAGGAGGCCAAGGTCCGCTCGATTATCCGCTGTGTTTGCCCATGGGCCTCATTGTAGCGTTTCTCTGCCCTTGTTCTGGGATTCCTCACTGGGGTCAGTAGCCATGACAGGTTGGGGTAACCAGAGTCACCTGCAAATGGCGAGGGACAACTGTTAGACACACACTAACCTGTAGGAATATCCCCAGACCCAGACAACCATTCCCACTGTCTTCCTTCCAAGTGCTCACCTAATAGCCACAAACGGTGCCTCTGGAGTTGACCCATCACATAAGGGATGCTGCTATTCCGCAGGGTGTAGGCGGCATGCACTGAGCCAGGGAACTTGGCATTCACATGGGAGATGTACTGGTCTGCCAAACATACCATCTGTACATTCATTGAATTATAACTCTTCCGGTTTCTGTACACCTGTTCATTCCTGCGGGGTGGGACAAATGCCACATGTGTACCATCAATGGCACCAATGATGTTGGGGATATGTCCCAGGGCATAGAAATCACCTTTTCACTGTAGGCAAATCCTCCACCTGAGGGAAAACAATGTAGCTCCGCATGTGTTTCAGCAGGGCAGGCAACACTCTGGACAACACGTTGGAAAACATTGGCTGTGACATCCCTGATGCCATGGCCACTGTTGTTTGAAAGGAACCACTGGCCAGGAAATGGAGTACTGACAGGACCTGCACTTGAGGGGGGATTCCTTCCGGATGGCGGATAGCTGACATCATGTCTGGCTCCAGCTGGGTACACAGTTCCGGGATTGTGGCACGGTCAAGCCTGAATGTGATGATCACATGTCTTTCCTCCATTGTCGACAGGTCCACAGCAGTCTGTACACCGGAGGATGCCGCCATCTCCTCATATGTCCCAGTGGACGGTGCCTATGAAGGACAACAGCGAGCACAGAGTCAACCAATTCGGAGGTACGTACCCACAGCTTACACAGAACACAAATCCTAATCTGAAAAGTGTCCTGTATGTGTGTTGAGTCTAGGCCTAGGTATGTGTGACGCAGTAAAGAATGAAGCCATGTGGGCCCCTGAAATGGCGGCTGCCTGACCTCTAAAGTGGGACAATGGGATGTGAGGTAACTGTGCTGGCGTTTTACACCATTGTGGTCGGCGGTCGAAGACCGCGGTGCAATGCTGCATTGGTTAACATTGGACCATAAGGGTCCCAGGAGCCAATAACGATGTACGCCGGCGGTGACGGTACGCACCGCCGCGGACGTGACCGCCATTTTCTATCTGTTCAATCACTCGATACCTGATCTTCGACAGGAGAGGACCTACACTGCAAGTGCTGCTGTGACCTCGGTCTGGAAGAGACAATGGCTCGGGTGTCAGGGGAAAGGGCCCCTGCCTTCACATCGGAGGAGTTGGAGAAGTTCGTGGACGGGGTCCTCCCCCAGTACATGCTACTCTACGGTCCTCCAAACAAACAGGTAAGTACACTAGGAGCATGCTGTATGGGCTATGCCTGTGTGGAGTGGGGTGGATGTAAGAAGGGGGTAAAATGTAAAAATGTAAATGTAAATTGCGTCGTACATGAAACAACGGTGAGTGCATGTGCCACATGGCAAGGGTAGGGATGGGGGCCAATGACTGTGATGGTGCACTTGGTAATGAGTTTCTGTTCCCCCTGTACAATTCATGTAGGTCATCGCCCACCAGAAAAAAGATATTTGGCGTGCCATCGCCAAGGAAGTCCGGACCCTGGGGGTCTACCACAGACGGAGCACCCACTGCCAGAAAAGATGGGAGGACATTCGCCGCTGGAGCAAGAACACAGCGGAGGCTCAGCTGGGGATGGCTTCCCAACGTGGGAGGGGTGCCAGTCGCACCATGACCCCCCTGATGCTCAGGATCCTGGTGGTGGCGTACCCGGAGTTGGATGTGCGCTTGAGGGCATCACAGCAGCCACAGGGGGGTGAGTTCACTCTCATCCTGCTGATTTTGCGTGCTGTGGAGGGGTCTGGGTGGTGCAGGTGGACTGTGGGTTTCACTAGGCCAGGGCGGGTTTAGTAGGCAAGGTCCCTCCGTAAGGCAGGCCATGTGGCACCCCACCCCACCTCTGTAGAGTGGCAAGTACACCTAGTCATGCCCCTGTGTCATCCATGTGTGCAGATATCGTGCATAGCCTAGTAGGCCATTTCCCAGGGATTGAACAGTGGAGCCGAGGAGCGTGGCGTAGTGCAGGGGGCTTCTGTGTCTGTCGTGTCCGCCAACTGTAGCGGTAATGCATGCACTCAACATGTCTTTCTTCTGTCGTCCCCCCTTTTTGTGGTCTCCCTGTTCTTGTGTGTATTAGCATCATCAGGAGGAGGAGCAGTGGCACCGGAGCACGAGGGAGCTGCATCCCACATGGCCATGGAGGGCCACACTACGGACTCGGAGTTCACCAGTGGGACGGAGGGCGAGGGGAGCTCCACTGCGGGGACAGGAGCTGATACCAACGACACGGACTCATCTTCTGATGGGAACTCCCTTGTGGTGGTGGCAACATCTGTGCCTCCCCCATCTACAGGTACAGCCGCCACCCCCCCTACCAGCACCGCCCTCCCAGCAGCCCCTCAGCCTTTGCACCGAGGCCGCTCACCCGGGAGGGTGGGCATCACCTTCGCCCCAGGCAGCTCAGGCCCTGCCCCAGTCACCCCTGCTGCCCTCAGTGAGGAGCCCATTGACCTCCTCAGGTCCCTCACTGTTCGGCAGTCTACCATTTTGAAAACCATCCGGGGTGTAGAAAGGCAGTTGCAACAAACAAATGCATTCCTGGAGGGCATTCATTCTGGTCAGGCGGCCCTTCAGCGAGCTTTTCAGACTCTGGCTTCAGCACTGATGGCAGCCATTGTCCCTGTCTCTAGCCTCCCCCCTCCAAATTCCTCCACCCAGACCCAATCCCCTCTACCTCAGCCTACCCCAAGCACACCTTCAGACCAGCATGCACACACGTCAACACACAAGGGAAGCTCTGGCAAACATAAGCACCACACATCCCACAGGCACTCACGGAAGCATCACACACATGCATACACACCAACATCCACTGCCTCCACTGTGTCCCCCTCCTCCTCGTCTCCCTCCTCCTCGTCTCCCTCCTCCATCCCAGTCTCGTCTACACTCACACCTGCATGCACTACATTTACAGCCACTACTGCCATCACAAGCACACCCACCACCACACCTCGCTCACGTGCAGTCACCACCCCCACTACCATTCACACGTCCCCTGTGCCTCTGCCAGTGTGTCTATGACGCCACCTCCCAAGATACACAAACGCAGGTACACACCCACCCAACAGCCATCCACCTCACAACAGCCTCCAGCACATGCACCTTCACCCAAAGTCACCAAACGAACACCTCCTACAACCACAACCTCTTCCTCCACTCCCAAACCCCCTCCAGCTACCCATCCAGTGTCTCCCAAAAACTTTTCCTGTCCAACCTTGACCTCTTTCCCACACCTCCCCCACCCCGTCCGTGTCCTAGGGCCCGACTCTCCAGGTCCCAACCTAGCACCTCAGCCACAACATCTCTGGGACCAGTGGTGCCTGTAGTCACCGGAATCTGGAAGCAGCCAGTGTGGCACAGAGCCACTGCACGGACAGTCCCCCACCTGTCAAGCATCAAAAGTTTGCCAGTGCATGCCGGGAGAGGGGGAAGACTCCAGCCACCAAAGCCGCTCCCAGGGGTCCCGGTGGGAGTGTGGAGTCAGTTGCAACACCTTCCAAGGTGGGAAAGGGCCACAAGAAACCATGAAAGTCTAGGAAGAGCAGTACGGCGGATTAGGCCGCCATCATCCCTGCTGGCCAGGAGGCCACTGCCATCATCCCCGCTGGCTAGGAGGCCACCGCCATCATCCCCGCTGGCAAGGAGGCCACCGTCATCATCCCCGCTGGCCAGGAGGCCACCGCCATCATCCCCGCTGGCCAGGAGGCCACCGACATCATCCTCGCTGGGACAGAGAGGACCGCCAGCACAAGCCCTGCTGGGACAGAGAGGACCGCCAGCACAAGTCCTGCTGGGACCGAGAGGACCGCCAGCACAAGCCCCGCAGGGACAGAGAGGACCGACAGCAGCTGAGTCACTGCAAAGGAGCCCGCCGCCTCAAGCACCGCTGAACAGGGCACCGCCGCCTCAAGCACCGCTGAACAGGGCACCGCTGAACAGGGCACCGCCGCTCCAAGCACCGCTGAACAGGGCACCGCCGCTCCAAGCACCGCTAGCCCATGAGCGCCAAGGGCACTGACGCTGCTGAGTCCGTTACGAGCAGGATGAAGCACACTGGGCATAGAGCCCCCTCCAGAACCAGAGGAGACTGTCATCCACTACCGCTGTCCTTAGCAGAATGAGGCACTCTGGGCACCATACCCCCTCCAGAACCAGTGGAGACTGTCATCCACTACCTCTGTCCTTAGCAGGATGAAGCACTCTGGGCAAAATCCCCCCTCCAGAACCAGTGGAGAGATACATCCACTTGATAGACTGGGGCTTTGCACTCCCCAGGATGGAACAGTGGGCAACCCACCCACTGTAGAGACTTGAGAGACTGTGGCTTTGCATTCCCCAGGATATGGCAGTGGGCAACCCACCCACTGTAGAGACTTGAGAGACTGTGGCTTTGCACTCCCCAGGATTGAACAGTGGGCATGTGGCCCTCTCGTGGATTTGGCGTTGTGCACTCAACCGGCTGAGGTGCCCCCCCTTTCCCTCCCCCTGAGATGCCTGTTTTCTTGCTCTCTGATGCCCCTGCAGTGTTCTCTCCGTCATGGTCGGGGATCTTGTGTGGGCCTCGCCCATACCGTGTTGGCCCAGTGTTCCACGGACTTCATTGGAGCACTACCTGGACTACTAAGCTTGGTGTATAATTTGTTTATGGTGTATATACATATTTTTGCATACTGCATTTTAATATATTACAATGGTTACACTCATTTCCTTTTGTCTTTGCATTCTTCCGGTGGGGTTGGGAGGTGTAACTGTGATGTATCATGCAGTATTAGGGGGTCATTATGACCCTGGCGGTCGGTGATAAAGCGGCGGCCAATCCGCCAACAGGCTGGCGGTCCAAAAAATGGAATTCTGACCCTGGCGGGAACCGCCAACAGAGCCCGCCACTTTAACACTCCGACCGCCACGGCGGGACACACAAACAGCGCGGCGGTCACCGCCAACAGGCAGGTGGCAGACAATGTACCGCCCACCCTATCACAACTCACCAACCCGCCACCTTTTCCGGGGCGGGAGCCCCGCCGATAAAAACACGGCGGAAACAGACTACGAACGGGAAAATGCTCACCTCTATACACTCCACGAGGACGGAGGACAGCATGGAGCCCGAATTGAACATCCTACCTGCTCTCGTCTACCTGCTCATCTACCACGAGTACGAACTCCGGCGCAGACGACAACGGTGAGTACCGCACCTACGACACAGGGGAGGGGGAGGAGGAGGAAGGGTTACGGGCACACACATACGCATTACACCCACCCCCCAACTATCTACACACCAATGCAGAGCACCAAGTCAAAGTGACCCCACCCAAACCCCCCGGAATAAAGAAAAGATATGATTAAAGTGAGAAACAACATTTAGGTAAAAAATAGGTTCATTGAAGTCATGGTAAAATAGGAAAATGAAACAAAAAAATCCAAGTGTAAACAATGCGTAACCGATAAATAGAGGCAAAAAGTCCCGCACAGTCACTGAAATTGCAAATGTCCGTGGGCCAAAGTGTATCAACACATGGGCAAAGCCCACACAGGAGACCTGAGTCCGTTGGAGAGAACACTGCAGGGGCATCAGATGATAAAACTACAGGCACCTCAGGGGAAAGGGAAGGGGGGGCACCACAGCCACATGAGTCCACGACGCCAGATCCAAGAAGGGGCCACCATGCCCACTGGTCAATCCTGGGGAGTGCAAAGCCACAGTCTCTCAAGTCTCACAAGTGGGTGGCTTGCCCACTGTCATATCCTGGGGAGTGCAAAGCCACAGTCTCTCAAGTCTCACAAGTGGGTGGCTTGCCCACTGTCATATCCTGGGGAGTGCAAAGCCACAGTCCATCAAGTGGATAACAGTCTCCACAGGCAATGGAGGAGGCAGGGTGGCCCGAGTGCAGCGTGAACATTAGCACGACACAGAACCGGCACTGTCATTGGGCCAGCGGTGCCTGAGACGGCGGGGCCCAGCGGAGCGGTGCTTCAGACGGCGGGGCCCAGCGGAGCGGTGCTTGAGACGGCGGGCCCAGCGGAGCGGTGCTTGACAGGAAGGGCCCAGCGGAGCGGGGCTTGAGACGGCGGGGCCCAGCGGAGCGGTGCTTGAGACGGTGGGGCCCAGCGGAGCGGTGCTTGAGACGGCGGGGCCCAGCGGAGCGGTGCTTGACAGGAAGGGCCCAGCGGAGCGGGGCTTGAGACGGCGGGGCCCAGTGGAGCGGTGCTTGAGACGGCGGGGCCCAGCGGAGGGGTGCTTGACAGGAAGGGCCCAGCGGAGCGGTGCTTGAGACGGCGGGGCCCAGCGGAGCGGTGCTTGAGACGGCGGGGCCCAGCGGAGCGGTGCTTGACAGGAAGGGCCCAGCGGAGCGGGGCTTGAGACGGCGGGGCCCAGTGGAGCGGTGCTTGAGACGGCGGGGCCCAGCGGAGCGGTGCTTGAGACGGCGGGGCCCAGCGGAGCGGTGCTTGACAGGAAGGGCCCAGCGGAGCGGGGCTTGAGACGGCGGGGCCCAGCGGAGCGGTGCTTGAGACGGCGGGGCCCAGCGGAGGGGTGCTTGACAGGAAGGGCCCAGCGGAGCGGTGCTTGAGACGGCGGGGCCCAGCGGAGCGGTGCTTGACAGGAAGGGCCCAGCGGAGCGGTGCTTGACAGGAAGGGCCCAGCGGAGCAGTGCTTGAGACGGCGGGGCCCAGCGGAGCGGTGCTTGAGATGAAGGGCCCCTGTTCAGCGGTGCTCCTCCCGGCGGTGCCCTGTTCAGCGGTGCCTTTCTGGACTGCGGGGCCCTGTTCAGCGGTGCCTTTCTGGACGTCGGGGCCCTGTTCAGCGGTGCTTGTTCTGTAAGTCAAGGGAGTCAGACCTGGCCACGACTCCCTGCTCAGTCGCCCTCCGACCGTGCAGTTGCTGGACCCTTCGGTGACGGTGTGCTGGGCCCTTGGGTGTCCTCCCTCACACCCGGGATGGGGCTTGTGGGGCCCTCCTGGTCCGCGCTCCTGCTGGCTGACTTCTCCGCCCTGCTGCCCTTGCCCTCCTTCGATCAGGCTCTCTGGCCCTTGCCTCCCCTGGATGTTGTGGCAGGTGAAGTGGCAGAACTTTGGTCCTTGGGGGCAGCTGTGTCAGTCGTCCCGCGGCGTCCCCTTACTTTACGGGTCCTCTTTCCAGGGGGGGGGCTGGCTGTCCCCTTGCTGCTGACCGATGTATCACTGCTGGCAAAGGGGGGACTCCAGAAGCCATGCACTACGGTGACCCTTGAAGCCGGGCTGGTGGTCGCTGAGGCGCTCCTGGGACTCTTAGCAGATGGAGGGGGGGGGTCAGGGGAGGGAAAGAGGTCAAGAGTGGAGAGGTAAACTTTTTTAGGACCAGGGTAAAGGGTAGGTGTAGTGGTTATGGGAGTGGAGGAAGAGGAGGTGGTTGTAGGAGAGTCAGGTGTGCTGTCCTTGGGTGAAGGTGCATGGGCTGGAGGCTGTCGTGAGGTGCTTGGCTGTTGGGTGGGTGGCTGGCTGCGTTTGTGTGTCTTGGAAGAGGGGGTGACAGACACAGTGGGAGAGGACACAGGGGACGTGTAAATGGCAGTGGGGGTGGTGACTGCACGTGTGCGGACTGTACTGGAGGGTGTGCTGGTGATGGAAGTACTGGCTGTTGGTGGTGTGCATGCAGGTGTGAGTAGAGATGTCACAGGGAGGGAGGAGGGAGACGAGGAGGTGGGGGACACAGAGGTGGTAGTGGCTGTTGGCATGTCTGCATCTGGGTGTTGCTTGGGTGAATGTTTGTGTGATCTGTGGTGCTTATGTCTGGATGAGCTGCCCTTGGGTGTTGAGGTGTGTGCAGGCTGGTCTGATGGTGTGGGTGGGATAGGCAGAGGAACAGGAGACAGGGACAGGCTGGAGGCAGTTAGAAGAGGGAGACTGGAAACAGGGACAATGGCTGCCGTCACTGCTGAGGCCAGAGCATTGAACGATCGTTGATGGGCAGCCTGACCCGATTGAATGCCCTCCAGGTATGCATTGCTACGATGCACCTCCCTCTCTACCCCCTGGATGGCATTCAAAAGGGTAGACTGCCCAACAATGATGGTCTGTAGGAGGTCAATGACCTCCTCACTGAGGGCAGCAGGGGTAACAGGGGCAGGGCCTGAGGTGCCTGGGGCGAAGGAGACGCCCGCCTTCTTGGGCGAGCGGGCACGGAGCGAAGGCGGAGGGGCTGCTGGGAGGGCGGAGCTGGTGCGCGGGGTGGCGGCTGTACCTGTAGAGGCGGGGGCACGGATGTTGCCACCACCGCTAGGGAGCTCCCATCCGAGGACGTGTCGGTGTCGCTGGTGTCACCACGGCTCCCCGTTGTGAAGCTCCCCTCGCCCTCCGTATCACTGGTGGCCTCGGTGTCTGTGCCATGGCCTACCGGGGCCTGGTGAGTTGCAGCTCCCTCGTGCTCCGGTGCCAATTCTCCTCCGCCTGATGATGCTAATGCACACATGCACAAGAAGATAAAGAAAAAGGGTGGGGGGAGACATAAAAACAGGTTGAGTGCATGCATTGCCAACACCGTTGGCGGAGAGGACAGACACAGGAGCCTCATGCACTAAGCCGCGCAATCGGGGTACACTACTCAGTACTTGTGACTAGGCCAACAGGTCTAGGGACAACAAACGCACACATGGGTGATGCAGGACCATGGATAGCTGTACTTGTCACCGTACAGAGGTGGGGGGCGGGGGCACAGGGACATGGCTAAAGCAGAGGACTACACTACAGAAAGCGCCCTGGCCTAATGTCACCCACAGCCCTCTTCCCCCACCCAGGCACCTCCACTGCGCGTAAAGATAGCTGAATGTGCTGGTACTCACCCCCTTGTGTCTGCTGTGATGTCCTCACGCGCCCATCCAAATCAGGGTAGGCCACCGCCAGGATCCGGGACATCAGGGGGGTCAGGGTACGACTGGCACCCCTCCTAGGTTGGGAGGCCATTCCCAGCAGTGACTCGGCAGTCTTCCTGGTCCCGCGGCGGATGTCCTCCCACCTCTTGCGGCAGTGGGTGCCCCGTTTGTTGTGGACCCCCAGGGCCCGGACTTCCTTGGCGATGGCACGCCAAATGTCGACTTTCTGATGGGCGCTGACCTATTTGACATGTACAGGGTGGAAATTGAAATATCATCAATTTTCCGCATGATAGATGCGATTGGCCCCCCCTCCCCAACCATGTGGCACATGCTCTCATCTGTCGTGCCTTGCACTCGTCATTGTCTCCCCACCCCACCATCTTACATCCACCATACACAACCCAGGCATAGCCCATTCAACGTGCACACAGTGTACTTACCTGTTGGTCTGGAGGACCGTAGAGTCACGCATACTGGGGCAGGACCCCATCCACAAGTTTCTCCAACTCTTCTGTAGTGAATGCAGGGGCCCTTTCCCCAGTCGCAGCAGCCATTGTATCTCCCAGACCGAGGTCACAGCAGCACTTGCAGTATAGGTCCTCTCCTGTGGATGATCAGGTCTCGAGTGATTAAGCAGATAGAAAATGGCGGTCACGGCCGCGGCGGCACGTACCGCCGCGGTGCGTTCCGCGACCGCCGGCGCAGCTAGTCATTGGCTCGTGAAACCCATAGGGTTCAATGTTAACCAATGCGGCTTTGCGCCACGGTCTTCGACTGCCTACCGCCACGGTTTGTCACGTCAGCGCATTGACCTCACCTCCCACTGTCACACTTCTCAGGTCAGGCAGCCGCCATTACAAGGGCCCACAGGGCTTAATTACTACTGCGTCACACAGGCCTAGGCCTTGCATTGCCACTCATACATGCCATTCAATGCATTGAGAATCGTGAACTGTGCAAGCTGTAGTTACGTACCTGTGGGTTGCTTGACTCTTTGCTCCATGTTGTCCTTCCTAGGCACCGTCCGCTGGGACTTGCGAGGAGAAGGATGAATCCTCCTGTGTACCGACCGCTGGTGGACCTGTCGACAATGGAGGAACGTGATATAATACTTCGCTACCGACTTGACCGAGCCACTATACATGAACTGTGTGCCCAGCTGGAGCCAGCACTGATGTCCCCCATCCGCCAACCACAGGAATTCCCCCTCTGGTGCAGGTTCTGTCAGTCCTCCATTTTTTGGCAAGTGGGTCTTTTCAGACAACAGTGGCCATGTCATCAGGGATGTCTCAGCCTATGTTTTCTAAGATTTTGTCCAGAGTGTTGTCTGCCCTGACGAAATACATGCGGAACTACATTATTTTCCCTGAGGAGGGTGATTTGGCCACTGTGAAGGCTGACTTCTATGCCCTCGGACATATCCCCAACATCATTGGTGCCATTGATGGGACCCACGTGGCCTTAGTACCCCCAAAAGACGATGAGCAGGTGTACAGAAACAGGAAAAGTTACCATTCGATGAATGTCCAGGTGGTCTGTTTGGCTGACCAGTACATCTCCCATGAAAATGCCAAGTTCCCTGGGTCAGTGCATGACGCCTATGTTATGCGAAATAGCAGCATCCCTTATGTTATGGAACAGCTACAGAGACACCGTGTGTGGCTAATAGGTGACTCTGGTTACCCCAACCTGCCTTGGCTACTGACCCCAGTGAGGAATCCCCGGACCAGGGCAGAGGAACGGTACAATGAGGCCCATGGGCGATCTAGGAGGATCATAGAAAGGACCTTCGGCCTCCTGAAGGCCAGGTTTAGGTGCCTGCATATGACAGGGGGATCCCTAATGTACTCACCCAGGAAGGTGTGCCAGATCATCGTGGCCTGCTGTATGCTTCACAATCTTGCATTGCGACGCCAGGTGCCTTTTCTGCAGGAGGATGGTCCAGATGGTGGTGTTGTAGCAGCTGTGGAGCCTGTGGAGAGTGAAGAGGAGGAAGACGAAGAGGACGACACAGACAACAGGGACAGAGTGATACTGCAGTATTTTCAGTAGCAACCAGGTAAGAATCCCCCACGCCTTTTTACATTGACTTCTGGCCTCCTGCATCTCTACTTTCTGTGTTTCCCCCCAGTTCCTTTCAACTGAATTGTGACTTTCCCTTGGCTTTTCAGAGCTGTCTGACCCACTGCGTGACTTCTGGTTTGTTCGGCCATGGAGTAAAGCACATTGACATTGGTATGTTGTCATCACAATGTAACTGAACAATTTTGAACCGTTATGTGTAATACATTTGTTAAGAATACAAGCAGACTCCTGAGTGTTTTAAGTGCAATTAGTGATTTATTTAAAGTGCTACATATAGGTACATGATAGTAAAACGGTGATAGGTGGGGGTGGAGTGATGTCCATGGCAGAGTCCAGTTCTCTGTCGCACAGGTGCATTGTCCATATGCCTGTGGAAGGATGGAGCAGGGGCAGTTCAAGGTTGGACAGGGTGACGATGTGGGACAGTGGAATGACATCCGGGGGGATCTTAGGCTGGCGGGGGTCTTGGCATCCTACTCTGTCTTCCTTTGTGATCTCAGGCTCCTCTTGCGGGGTGGTTGATCTTCAGCAGGAGGTGGGGTTCTGGTGGCCCGTCGTTGTGTGGGGGCCTCCTGTCCACTAGCGCCGGCGGAGGTGGTAGGCTGTTCCTGGTCCGGGCTGGTGACAGGGGCCCTTTGGGGTGCCACATTGTCCCGCAATGTGGTGACTATTAGGTTCAGGGCCTGGACGATGTTCCTGAGCTCCTCTCTCTACCCCATGTACCGTTCCTCCTGCTGTGCCTGGATCTCCTGGAACCTGGCCAGTACCGTCGCCATCGTCTCCTGGGAGCGGTGGTATGCTCCCATGATGGTGGTGAGGGCCTCTTGGAGAGTCGGTTCCCTGGGCCTGTCCTCCCCCCCCTGTCGCACTGCAGCCCTCCCAGTTGCCCTGTTTCCCCGGGCCTCTGTCCCCTGGACGGTGTGCCCACTACCACTGCCCCCAGGTCCCTGTTGTTGTTGGGGTGTTGGGTCAGCCTGGGTGCCCTGTTATGGCGGACACACCGCTGATTGACCTGTCCTGGAGACAGAGGCATGGGCCCGCTGGGTGGGAGCTGTGCTGATATTCCCAGAGGGGGTTAGGTCTGCTGTGGCCTGTGTCTGTGTGTGGGGAACTGTTGGAAAATGGGTTACTGGTAGGGCAGGTAGGTACCTACACCTAGCAACAAGCCACAAACCTCCACAAAAGTACAGTTAGGTCTCAGTAAATTAATCCCAGCTCTACCCTTGGTAGCTTGGCATCGAGCGTCAAGGCTTAACTTAGGAGACAAAGTGTAAAGCATTCAAATATCACAAAACAGTAAATAAATAAAACACAGGAAACAGTTTAAAAATCCAAAACCAATTTATAAAAATAGCTTATATTTTTATCTTTAAAATGACACAAAAACGATTAAAATCGGTTCAGGGGAACCGGAGATATGAATTTTTAAAGTATTATTATTTTCTAGCGCATAGAAACAAAAAGCGCCAATCGGGTCATCTGGTTGCACCAGGACCGGGACAAAGTCAAACTTTCAGGCCGACCGCGATGGAGCCCTGCTCGGATACAGGTCGCGGGAAGCCTCGGTTAAAAAGTTACCTTCTGACTTAGTCTTTATTTTGAAGTTTTTCTTCACCGGGACGAACCTGCCAGTTGGATCCGACCTCCTGGAGCCCTTGTCCGGATACGCGAAGTCGGTTTCCTCGGTGGTGATTTCTACCTTCGGACTTAGTCGTTTTTTCGAGATGAAAATCCTTCGACCGGGGTAAACCTGGATCTTGATCCGACGTCCGTGGAGCCCTTCTCGGATACGATGGCTGGAAGGTCCCGGTCAACTTTTTACGTTCGGACTTAGTCTCTTTTTCGGATGTTTTTCTTGACCGGGACGAACCACGAAGTCAGGCCGGGTCGCGGTTGAGGCAAGCCGGCTAGAATTTCCGCGTCGAGTCGGTCACTTTATGGAGCTTTTTTCTAAAATTTCTCCAATCTTTTCCAAACTTCTGGGGCTTCACCCAGATGTTCTTTTAAGGTTCTTTTGGGGTCCACAGCTCACCCCAAAGGTCCAGAAGTTATGTGATGGTCCTTGGGGGTGCGGACTTCAACTCCCAGAATGCACCTGGCGCAAACTCCTTTTTGGCCACTGGACAGTGGTCAGCTGGTCGCTTTCTTCAGGAGTTGGTGCAGGGGACTCTGGTTAGCAATTTTTCACCTGTAGCAAACAGGGAGTCCCTCCTTGAACCAGTTGAAGCCAGGCAAAGTCCTTCTTGTGGTGAAGCCCAAGTGTGCAGCTGGTGCAGTCCTTCTGAGTGCAGGTTCCAGGTGCAGGCCAGGGGTCCAGCAGGGCAGTCCTTCTTCTCCTTAAGTTCCTTTCTTGTTGAATTCTGGAGGGGATCTGAGGCGTGGGTGCAGGTCTGCCAGTTTTATCCTTGCTCCTGGGTGAAAAGCAGGGGGGCCCTGGTCCTCCAATCAGGGACAGGGTCGTCCCCCTGTGATGACCACTTCCTGGGAAGTGTGGCAAAAATCCATCCCAGAAGGCAATAGTCTCTAAAAATCCAAAATGGATGAATCTGATTTTTGGAGGAGAGATCTGGCTGAGCCCACCCACTGGTGTGGCTAAAAATCATAAACACACCCCTCTCCTGCCCTCTCCTAATCTAATCAAGGGGGCACCTAGCTGTCTGGGGTTGCAGGATGTGGGGGTGTTGCTGGGTGCTCCAGATGTCCTTCTCTGCCTTTGAAGACCAGTTTGGCAGCCCTCCCCCTTCCTGCTTCCCCATCTGCTGAGGGGAGATTCTCTCCCCCAAGCACATTCCTTTGTGTGAAGTCAGGCCACTTCACACCTCATTAAAGTAGCCTGGCAGAAGCTGCTGCAGGCTGGCCAATCAGAGCACAGCAGCAAAAACAATGCAGAGCTGAAATTGGCAACTTTTTAGGTAAAGTCTAAACTTTTTACCTGCACTAGTTATATTAAATCCTACAACTGGAAGTTGTGGGATTTATTATAACAATCAATTTGATACCAAATTCTTGGTATGTAACATTTAAGGAGACTTTAAAATTTAAAATAAAGTCTGCCCATTCTAGCCTATGAAGGCCATTTACTTCAATGAGGGAAAAACGAATTTGGCTGTTTTTACCTCACCAGGGCTTATAAATCTATTTTTATAAAATCCCTGCTTATAGTTACATGGCACCCTGCCCTAGGGGCACATAGGGCACACCTTAGGGGTGACTTATATGTAAAAATAAGGTAGTTTAAGACTTTGGAAGTACCTTTAATTCCAAAGTCGAATTTGCATATAACTTTAATTTAAAAGCAGCCAGCAAGGCAGGCTTGCTTTTAAAATGACACTGGGCACCTCAGCAATGCACCTAGGTGTGCACCACCTATGCTGTGGTCCCTAAACCTACATGCCCTACCATATACTAGGGACTTATAGGTAGGTTAACTTAGCCAATTATAATTAGCCTAATTTGCATATCCATTTTACACAGAGCACAGGCCCTGGGACTGGTTAGCAGTACCCAGGGCACCATCAGAGTCAGGAAAACACCAGCATAAAGTGGAAAATGGGGCAAAAAGTTAGGGGGCCTCTGCAATCAGCCCCAGTTTCTCACACAACCCCCCCCCCAGCCCACACGCCCAGGAGACTCAGCCCAACCCTGGGAGAGTCTTCCTGGCTTGTTAGGCGAGGAAGACAGTGAAGAAAACTGGCTGTCCCTTTGCAGGGCCTACTCTGCCTTACATCCTCCTGTCAGGGTCTCTCCCTCTGGGTAGTGAACCCACCCCAACAATGAAAGGACCCATTTCAAACTGAAACTTCCCTCTAGGGGGGTCTTCCTCCTCTCTCTCTGCCAACTTGGGTAGTGAGGTGCCCACCTCCCCTACTCCTAACTTTGCTAGGGCAACACCTAGCTTACCCAAAGAGGTCACCCAACACTTGAGCAACCCCACCATGACCAATAGGGTCAGGGGGCCTACTTTGCTATTGGCCCTGGGGTCTGCCTCCCAGGCCAAGTACAGTGCTGCCAGGAAGGCTAGCACCCAGCAGAGGCTACTGACAGCTGTCAGTACCCAGAACCACACCCTAAGCTCTCCACTGACAGGTGGCTGAGCTGCTTTAGGGGCATCTTTGGGGTCCTGGCACCCCTCTTGCTGTCTAGAGTGGGGGGCTACCACCTCCTGTGGCAGACACCCTCCTTCCACTCTCCCTTCTGTCAGTGCAGGGGCAACACCTTGCATCTGGACAGCTGCCTGACTACTCGGGACTTCCTTGGGGTCAGGTGAGGCCTCACTAGTGCCAACTCTGGGCTCCCCCCCTACTGGGGCAGAAGGCCTTTGGCTCCCTGGAACTCTCTTTAAGAGTGGCCTACCCTTCCTTTTCTTCTTTCCTTTTCTTGGGGACCCCTGTCTCCTAACTGTAGGGACTGACTCCCCAGGACTTTGGGTTGGGGGGGCGCCCTGGGCGACCACCTCATCTGTGACCAGACTCACCTCTGGGAGGTCATTGCCCAGGATACAATCTAGGGGAAGGTCAGCACTGACTACCACCCTAATCCAGTCAAGGATACCCTCCCTCTCTAGGGGCACTATGGCTACAGGTTTGGAGGTGACCTCCCCTGTGGCTATCCTGACTTTCTTTGTCTTTCCTGGGACATACATGTCTGGGGTCACTAACCGGTCACTCACTACAGTGTGACTGGCACAGGTGTCTCTCAGGCCAGTGGTAGGGATCCCATTCACTTGAATGTGGTGGAAGTGCCTACTCCCACCCTCAGGGATCACCAGCTTACCATCTGGTCCTGTCTCCCAGCACAATGCTAGGAGGACTTCATCATCTGAGGAATCCTCCTCTATGGCTACACTGGACAGCCCAGTGCTAACCACTTTCTTTGGACAGGCTGCATCTCCTCTGAAGTGACCTGTCTGCTGACAGTCAAAGCAAGCCCTACTGTCCAAGAGCTTTTTTAACCCTGGGTCTCCCTGTCTCTGCATGTCAGATTGGGAGTGGGATTTACTCTCCTCCTTCTTAGGGTTCTGGGGTACAGAGGGAGTCTCTGTGGTGGGCTTACCACCTCCCTCCTTAGGTTTTTGGGGACCTGTCCCCCCCTTCTTGGAGTCTCCCCCCTGGGACTTGACAACCACCCTGGTTCTCAACCACTCATCAGCTGCCTCCCCTAGCTCTCTAGGGTTGGTCTGCTTAGAGTCCACTAGATGCTGGCGTAACCTTTCTTGGATACAATTGGTCAAGATGTGCTCTCTCATGATCAGATTGTATAACCCCTCATAAGTATTTACTTTGTTGCCAATAATCCAGCCCTCTAGTGCCTTTAGTGAGGTGTCCACAAAGTCAACCCAAGACTGGGTACTGACCTTCTGGGTGTCCCTGAACTTCATTCTATATTGCTCTGGGGTCAGACCAAACTTCTTGACTAAGCACCTTTTCATACTAGGGTATGAATCTGCCTCCTCCCCCCTTAAGGTCAGAAGCCTATCCCTCCCTGAGTTGGGGACCAACTCCCACAAAAGGGAACCCCAGTATTGAGGCTTAACCCTTCTCATTTGGAGTGCCCTCTCAAAGGCCCCTAGCCACTTATCTATGTCATCCCCCTCTATATAAGCAGGAACTACCCCCTTGGGTAATCTGGGGCAAACTCCCCCTCCCATGGACACCTCAGCTTCTTTATCGCTGCTTCCATCTCTTTTTTCTTTGTATGCCCACTTTTTCTTCTCTAGGGCCAGCTTCTCTGCTTCCAAAGCTATGTAGGCTAGCTGGGCTTCCAGCTCTCTTTCCCTGATGGATGGGTTCTCTCCTCCTGAAAGGACCCTCTTCCTACCACTAGCTTTGGGTCTGCCCCTAGTGACTGTGTCCAGTGAGGACCGTTCCTCCTCTTCCTCACTTGGGGTCTGATGCCTTTCCTCCCCTGAGTGGTTAGAGTTAGCATCATCCTCTTTTGGTTCCTCTTCTGGAGCTTCCTCTGTCTCTACCTCTTGGGCCTCAGCCCATGCTGTCAGGGATTTAATCAGGATTTCCTTCCTGAGATTAGTGGTTGCAGGCAACCCCCTCTCAATACACAACCCCCTAAGCTGGACTACTGTCAGTGTGGGTAGGCTAGCCAGATCAAGCTCCATGGTTCCCTAGTTTTGTGTCAACAAAAACTTTTTGCAAAAATTGGTAACAAGAATTTAGAAAAATTACAAAAATTCAATAATTGAAATTAATCCAAATTAATTTTTAAAAAAAATTAAAATTAAAAATTAAAAACAATTTTTGCACTAGGACAATTTAAAGGATTTTTAATTTGTTTTATCTAAAACTGTAACGTGATATTGAACACAAGTACAGGATCCCGTCGCTGCTTCCAATTATGTTGGAAAATGGGTTACTGGTAGGGCAGGTAGGTACCTACACCTAGCAACAAGCCACAAACCTCCACAAAAGTACAGTTAGGTCTCAGTAAATTAATCCCAGCTCTACCCTTGGTAGCTTGGCATCGAGCGTCAAGGCTTAACTTAGGAGACAAAGTGTAAAGCATTCAAATATCACAAAACAGTAAATAAATAAAACACAGGAAACAGTTTAAAAATCCAAAACCAATTTATAAAAATAGCTTATATTTTTATCTTTAAAATGACACAAAAACGATTAAAATCGGTTCAGGGGAACCGGAGATATGAATTTTTAAAGTATTATTATTTTCTAGCGCATAGAAACAAAAAGCGCCAATCGGGTCATCTGGTTGCACCAGGACCGGGACAAAGTCAAACTTTCAGGCCGACCGCGATGGAGCCCTGCTCGGATACAGGTCGCGGGAAGCCTCGGTTAAAAAGTTACCTTCTGACTTAGTCTTTATTTTGAAGTTTTTCTTCACCGGGACGAACCTGCCAGTTGGATCCGACCTCCTGGAGCCCTTGTCCGGATACGCGAAGTCGGTTTCCTCGGTGGTGATTTCTACCTTCGGACTTAGTCGTTTTTTCGAGATGAAAATCCTTCGACCGGGGTAAACCTGGATCTTGATCCGACGTCCGTGGAGCCCTTCTCGGATACGATGGCTGGAAGGTCCCGGTCAACTTTTTACGTTCGGACTTAGTCTCTTTTTCGGATGTTTTTCTTGACCGGGACGAACCACGAAGTCAGGCCGGGTCGCGGTTGAGGCAAGCCGGCTAGAATTTCCGCGTCGAGTCGGTCACTTTATGGAGCTTTTTTCTAAAATTTCTCCAATCTTTTCCAAACTTCTGGGGCTTCACCCAGATGTTCTTTTAAGGTTCTTTTGGGGTCCACAGCTCACCCCAAAGGTCCAGAAGTTCTGTGATGGTCCTTGGGGGTGCGGACTTCAACTCCCAGAATGCACCTGGCGCAAACTCCTTTTTGGCCACTGGACAGTGGTCAGCTGGTCGCTTTCTTCAGGAGTTGGTGCAGGGGACTCTGGTTAGCAATTTTTCACCTGTAGCAAACAGGGAGTCCCTCCTTGAACCAGTTGAAGCCAGGCAAAGTCCTTCTTGTGGTGAAGCCCAAGTGTGCAGCTGGTGCAGTCCTTCTGAGTGCAGGTTCCAGGTGCAGGCCAGGGGTCCAGCAGGGCAGTCCTTCTTCTCCTTAAGTTCCTTTCTTGTTGAATTCTGGAGGGGATCTGAGGCGTGGGTGCAGGTCTGCCAGTTTTATCCTTGCTCCTGGGTGAAAAGCAGGGGGGCCCTGGTCCTCCAATCAGGGACAGGGTCGTCCCCCTGTGATGACCACTTCCTGGGAAGTGTGGCAAAAATCCATCCCAGAAGGCAATAGTCTCTAAAAATCCAAAATGGATGAATCTGATTTTTGGAGGAGAGATCTGGCTGAGCCCACCCACTGGTGTGGCTAAAAATCATAAACACACCCCTCTCCTGCCCTCTCCTAATCTAATCAAGGGGGCACCTAGCTGTCTGGGGTTGCAGGATGTGGGGGTGTTGCTGGGTGCTCCAGATGTCCTTCTCTGCCTTTGAAGACCAGTTTGGCAGCCCTCCCCCTTCCTGCTTCCCCATCTGCTGAGGGGAGATTCTCTCCCCCAAGCACATTCCTTTGTGTGAAGTCAGGCCACTTCACACCTCATTAAAGTAGCCTGGCAGAAGCTGCTGCAGGCTGGCCAATCAGAGCACAGCAGCAAAAACAATGCAGAGCTGAAATTGGCAACTTTTTAGGTAAAGTCTAAACTTTTTACCTGCACTAGTTATATTAAATCCTACAACTGGAAGTTGTGGGATTTATTATAACAATCAATTTGATACCAAATTCTTGGTATGTAACATTTAAGGAGACTTTAAAATTTAAAATAAAGTCTGCCCATTCTAGCCTATGAAGGCCATTTACTTCAATGAGGGAAAAACGAATTTGGCTGTTTTTACCTCACCAGGGCTTATAAATCTATTTTTATAAAATCCCTGCTTATAGTTACATGGCACCCTGCCCTAGGGGCACATAGGGCACACCTTAGGGGTGACTTATATGTAAAAATAAGGTAGTTTAAGACTTTGGAAGTACCTTTAATTCCAAAGTCGAATTTGCATATAACTTTAATTTAAAAGCAGCCAGCAAGGCAGGCTTGCTTTTAAAATGACACTGGGCACCTCAGCAATGCACCTAGGTGTGCACCACCTATGCTGTGGTCCCTAAACCTACATGCCCTACCATATACTAGGGACTTATAGGTAGGTTAACTTAGCCAATTATAATTAGCCTAATTTGCATATCCATTTTACACAGAGCACAGGCCCTGGGACTGGTTAGCAGTACCCAGGGCACCATCAGAGTCAGGAAAACACCAGCATAAAGTGGAAAATGGGGCAAAAAGTTAGGGGGCCTCTGCAATCAGCCCCAGTTTCTCACAGGAACCGACTGTCCAGAGGTCCCCGATAGTCCGGGCTGGTCATCAGGTTCCAGGTCGACAGAGCTGCTGTCCTCACTGCGGGCCTGTTCTGGGGGTGGGATGGACATATCTGGACCCTCCTGGCCGGTGTGTTGGCGTTCGGGCCCTGCAGGGGTGAAAGAGTATGGTTATTGCTTCTGTGTGTTCCATGGTGTGAGATTTGTGGGTGCCCTTGTCCCCCAGTGCTGGCATTCCCTTGTTGGCAGGAGTTGTGAGGGTGGTTTGTGGGGGGGATGGGTATGTGCAGTGGTCATGCATAGGTGATGGGTGTCCATGGTTTGTGTTGGCATTCAGGGTTTGGTTTTGGGTTGGGTGGGTTGTGCTGGTGAGACATTGGCAGGGAGGATGTGTGCTGGGGGGTTGGGGGTGAGGGTGGGGGTGTGGTTTGGCATGCTGGTGGTTGGGGGGGGTGGAGTAGTTGAGACTAGACTTACCAGAGTCCATTCCTCTGCCTACTCCAGCGAGGCCCGCAGGATGCAGGATGTTAAGGACCTCTTGCTCCCATGCTGTGAATTTGGGAGGGGTGGGTGGTGGTCCGCCGCCAGTCCTCTGCACAGCGATGTTGTGTCTGGAGACCATCGACCGTACCTTCCCCCGTAGGTCGTTCCAGCGCTTTCTGATGTCTTCCCGGTTTCTGGGATGCTGTCCCACAGTGTTGACCCTGTCGACGATCCTCTGCCATAGCTCCGCCTTCCTGGCTATTGTGGTGTGTTGCACCTGTGTGCCGAAGAGCTGGGGCTCTACCCTTATGATTTCCTCCACCATGACCCGGAGTTCTTGGTCCGAAAACCTGGGGTGTCTTTGGGGTGCCATGGGGTGGTGTGGATGAGGTGTGGGGTGGTGTTTGTGGTGATGTGAGTGGTGGTGTGTGGTGATGTGTGCGTAGATGTGGTGTGGTTGATGATGTTGGGTTCCTGTGTGTGTTGGGGTTTTCGATTGCTGTGCTCGCTCTCGCTCTCTCTATCGCCTTCTCTCTGATTTCCAACTAGTGGGGGTTTGTGGGTGATGTGGGTGGGTGTTTTATTGTTGCTTGGATGTGTGGGGGTGGTGTTTGTATGTGTATCAGGTGTGTGTATTTCAAATTGTCCAATGTGGCTGTGTTTTGGAGCTGGGTGTGTATTTTGACCGTGGCGGTGTGTACCGCCAATGGAATACCGCAGTTGAATGACCGCCGGGTGGATTCGTCGGTCGTAATGGCATGGGCGTGTTTGTGTTGGCGTGGCGGTGGAAGTTTGGTCATCTCCAGTTTATCGCTGCCCGCTGATGAGGCGGCCTTCCGTGGATGTCGGGTTTTTGGCGGCTTGGCAGTTGTGGGTCAGAATGACCGTGGCGGGTTACCGCAGCGGTAGAATGGCGGTCTTCTGACCGGCGGTAAGAGCCTTTTACCGCCGAGGTCAGAATGACCCCCTTAGTGTGTGTGTTGTAGTGGGTGAGGGTGGGGGTGGGGGTGTTGCGTGTGTGTGCACCTGTTTTTTCCCTCCCCACTCCCCTGTGTCATAGGTGCAGTACTCACCGTGGTCTTCGCTGCCGGCGTTCGTGCTCCTGGTAGTGGAGCAAGAAGATGAGGGCTGGCAGGATGTGCAGCTCTGGTTCCATGGCGTACGGATTCCTCGTGGGGTGTGTAGAGATGAGCGTTTTCCCTTCGCAGTCCTGTTTCTGCTGTGTTTTTATCCGCGGTGAATCCACCCCAGAAAAGGTGGCGGATTGGTAGGTTGTGATACTGTGGGCGTTATTTTGTCTTCCGCCTGTCTGTTGGCGGTGACAGCCAAGCTGTTTGTCTGTACCGCCGTAGCAGTCGGAATGTTAAAGTGTCTGTCTTTGTTGGCGGTTTCCGCCATGGTCGTAATTCGAATTTTTTTACCGCCGGCCTGTTGGCTGTCTTACCGCCGCTTTAACACCGTCCCCCAGGGTTGTAATGACCCCCATTGTCTTTGCATAACTGTGACTCTTTTTAAGCCATGTCTTGACAACCAAAATCATAGATCCCTTGCCAACAAACCTCAACTGACAGCTACATGCACAAAACAAAGGGCCTTATTTACAAGGCCCTAGTGACACACTGCACCATCAGAGCATCATTTTGTTTTAATGCTCCGTTGGTTTAGTGTGCTGATTTATATTTACAAGGCCACTCAAAGCCACTTTGTGTGGCTTTTCATGGCCTTGAAAATATAGACCCCTTTCACATATAGGCCCTCATTACAACCCTGTTGGTTGGTGATAAAGCAGCGGTAATAACGCCAACAGGCCGGCAGTAAACAAAACAAAAAATTTGACCACAGCGGAAACCGTCAACACAGACAGCCACTTTAACACTCCGACCACCACAGCGATAGCAACAAGCACCGCAGCGGTAACCGCCAACAGACAGGCAGAAGAGAATGTACTGCCCACAGCATTACAACAGGCCTATCCGCCAGCTTTTCCGGGCCGGTACCAACACCATCAAAAGCACGGCTGAAACAGAACACTTAAGGGAAACAACTCATCTAACCACACTGAAAGAAGAACCAGGACACCATGGAGCCCGAACTGCAGATCTTCCCCATGCTTTTGTACCTTCCCATGCACCAGGAACATGTACGCCGGCGAAGATGACCATGGTGAGTACTGCACCTAGCACACAGGGTAAGGGGGGAGGAAAAAGAGAGTGACACACGCGTAACACGTAACACCCCCACCCACACCCCCAACACCCTACACACAAACACATGCAACAACATTACATATACACCCAGTAACCCTCAGGAATAACGCAAGGACAAAAGAAATGGGGTAAAGTGAGCGTAATGTAAGTAATTATTAGAACTACGTTCAGAAAGAAATAAACAGTATGTACAATATATACAATATATACAAAAGGAGGATCAATGCCCACTCCAAAATGTCCGTGGCCTATGGGGACATAACACATAGACCAAGGCCACACTTGACTCCTGCTTCAATACGGAGAGAACACTGCAGGGGCATTAGGTAAAAAACACACAGGCACCTCAGGGGAAGGGGAATGGGGGGGCACCTCAGCCGGAAGATGGTATAACGCCACTGGCCTGGATGGGGCTCCATGTCCACTGCTTGGTCCTGGGGAGTGCAAAGCCATAGTCTCTCTAGTGGGTGGTTTGCCCACTGCTTGGTCCTGGGGAGTGCAAAGCCACAGTCTCTCTAGTGGGAGGTTTGCTCACTGCTTGGTCCTGGGGAGTGCAAGGCCACAGTCTCTCAAGTGGGTGGTTTGCCCACTGCCTGGTCCTGGGGAGTGCAAAGCCAGAGTATCTCAAGTGGATGCTTTCTTTCAGTGGTTCTGGAGGGGGCTTTGTGCCCAGTGTGCTTCATCCTGCCAAGGAGGGGCTGAGTGGATGCCTTCTTCCAGTGGTTCTGGAGGGGGCTTTGTGCCCAGTGTGCTTCGTCCTGCCAAGGAGGGGCTGAGTGGATGCCTTCTCCCAGTGGTTCTGGAGGGGGCTTTGTGCCCAGTGTGCTTCATCCTGGATGGGGCAAGGTCACAGTCTCTCACCTGGGTGTCACCCCAACAGGTGTTGCAGGGGCCAGGACGCACTGCAGCCCATGTAGTCACCACTACACACTGATCACTGGCGGTGATGGCTGCAAAGTGTATGCCAGTTGCGCTGCAGATGGCGGTGCAGGCAGTGGTGGTGGGAGCCTCCAGGCCTTCACCTGCAGCCTCGGACGGCTGCCCACTGGGACTGCTGCTGCTGGCAGTGGTGCTACTGGTGGCCGGGCAGGGGGCAGTGCTGGCCGTGGTTCAGGTGGCAGTGCAGGCAGTGGTGGTGGGAGCCTCCAGGCCATCACCTGCAGCCTCGGATGGCTGCCCACTGGGGCTGCTGCTGCTGGCAGTGGTGCTGTTGGCAGTGGGGCAGGTTGCAGTGCTGGCCGTGGTGCAGGTGGCGGTGTTGGCTGTGGTGGTGTAGCCTCCAGGCCTTCACCTGCAGCCTCAGATGGCTAAGGTGCTGGGCTGGGTTCTGGGCACCCTGGCCTGAGGTGAAGGACGGGGGTTGAGGGGTAAGAAATAGGCCAATGTTGGTGAGGAAAAGCTTCTTCGGGACACTGGGGGGGGGGAGAGGGTAAAGGTTTGGGAGTGGAGGAACAGAGAGTGGTTGTAGGAGGTGTCAGTCTGCTGTGTTTGGGTGCAGGTGCATGGGCTGGATACTGTTGTGAGGTGGATGGCTGTTGGGTGTGTGTGTGCTTGCGTTTGTGTAGTTTGGGAGGAGGGGTCACAGACACAGTGGGAGAGGACACAGGGGATGTGTGCATGGATGACTGCCAGTGAGGGGTGTGTAGTGATAGGCGTGCTGGGGATTGGAGGTAGTGGATGAGGATGTAGCACATGCAGGTGTGAGTGGAGACACTACTGGGAGGGAGGTGGGGGTACAAGGAGGAGGGGGACACAGTGGAGGCAGTAGATGTTGGTGTGTCTGCATGGGGATGGTGCTTGTGTGAGTGCTTGTGAGATGAAGTGTGGTGCTTATGTTTGCCTGAGCCAATCCTGTGTGTTAATTTGGGTGAATGCTGGTCTGAAGGTGTGCTTGGGATAGGCTGGGGTTGAGGGGATTGGGAATGGGTAGAGGAAGTTGGAGGGGGGAGTGTAGGGACCCCAGCATAGGTAGTGCCCCCATAGGTGCATAGGTGAACTGCTGAGGTGCCCAGTGTCATTTTAAAGGCAGGCCTGCCTTGCTGGCTGTTTTTAAATTAAAGTTACATGCAAATTCGACTTTGGAATTAAAATTAGTTCCAAAGTCTTAAGCTAACTTGTTTTTACATATAAGTCACTCCTAAGGTGTGCCCTATGTACCCCTAGGGATGGGTGCCATGTAACTATAAGCAGGGACCTTATGAAATAGTTTTATAAGCCCTGGTGATGTAAAACAGCCGAATTCATTTTTCCCTCATTGTAGTGAATGGCCTCCAAAGGCTTGAATGGGAAGACTTTATTTTAATTTTAAAAGTCCTCTTAAGTAACAGATTCCAGAAGTTTGGTATCAAATAAATCCCACAACTTCCAGCTGTGGGATTTAATATAACTTGGTCAGTTAAGGAGTTTTAAACTTTACCTGAAAAGTTGCCAACTTCAGCCCTGCAGTGTTTTTGCTGCTGTACTCTGATTGGCCAGCTTCTGGCAGCCTGGCCAGGCTGCCTTGATGAGGTGTGAAGTGGCCTGGCACCACACAAAGAGATGTGCCTGGGGGAGGAGATCTCCCCTCAGCATATGGTGAAGCAGGAAGGGGGAGTGCTGCCAAACTGGTCTTCAAAGGCAGGGAAGGACATTTGGAGCCACCCAGCAACACCCTCACATCCTGCAAACCCAGACATTTAGGTGCCCCCTTGATTAGATTAGGAGAGGGCAGGAGAGGGCTGTGTTTATCATTTTTAGCCACACCAGTGGATGGGCTCAGCCAGATGTAACCTCCAAAGATCACTTTCAGCCATGATAGATTTTTGAGGAATGTTGCTCTCTGGGATTGATTTTTGCGACACTTCCCAGGAAGTGGTCATCACAGGGGAAAGGACCCTGCACCTGATTGGAGAACCAGGACCCCCCTGTTTTTCACCCAGGAGCAGGGATACAACTGGCTGACCTGCACCGACACCTCAGATCCCCATCAGATTCCAACAAGGAAGAACTACAGGAGAAGAAGGACTGCCCTGCTGGACCCCTGGCCTGCACCTGGACCCTGCACTCTGAAGGACTGCACCAGCTGCACACTTGGGCTTCATCACAAGAAGGACTTTGCCTGGCTTCAACTGGTTCAAGGAGGGACTCCCTGTTTGCTAGAGGTGAAAACTTGCTAACAAGTCCCCTGCACCAACTCCTGAAGAAACCAACAGGCTGACCACTGTCCAGTGGCCAAAAAGGAGTTTGCACCAGTTGCATTCTGAGAGTTGTAGATCCAGAAGTTTGGAGAACTTTGGAGAACTTTTGGAAAAAAGCTCCATAGAGGGACTGAACCACCGCAGCAACTCTAGTCGGCTTGCCTCAACCGCGACCGGGCCTGACTTGCAGGTTTATCCTGGTGAAGAAAATCTCCAAAAAAGAGACTAAGGGGGTCATTCTGACCCCCGCCGGCGGCGGATGCCGCCGGCCTGGCAGGAACCGCCAGAAGACCGTACCACGGTCAAAAGACCGCGGCGGTCATTCTGAGTTTCCCGCTGGGCTGGCGGGCGACCGGCAGAAGGCCGCCCGCCCGCCCAGCGGGAAACCCCCTTCCACGAGGATGCCGGCTCTGAATGGAGCCGGCGGAGTGGAAGGGGTGCGACCGGTGCAGTTGCACCCGTCGCGATTTTCAGTGTCTGCCATGCAGACACTGAAAATCTATGTGGGGCCCTGTTAGGGGGCCCCTGCAGTGCCCATGCCAGTGGCATGGGCACTGCAGGGGCCCCCAGGGGCCCCACGACACCCGTTCCCGCCAGCCAGGTTCTGGCGGTGAAAACCGCCAGAACCAGGCTGGCGGGAAGGGGTTCGTAATCCCCATGGCGGCGCTGCTTGCAGCGCCGCCGTGGAGAATTCCCTGGGGCAGCGGGAAGCCGGCGGGAAACCGCCGGCTTCCCTTTTCTGACCGCGGCTTTACCGCCGCGGTCAGAATGCCCCCGGAAGCACCGTCAGCCTGTTGGCGGTGCTTCCACGGTCGTTGGCCCTGGCGGTCCATGACCGCCAGGGTCAGAATGACCCCCTAAGTCCGAACGTAGGAAGTTGACTGGGACCTCCCAGCCAGCGCATCCGAGGAGGGCTCCCAGAACGTCGGATCAAGATCCAGGTTTGCCCCGGTCGAAGGCTTTTCACCTCGAAAAAAACAACTTAGTCCGACGTTAAAAATCTCCACCGAGTGCTCCCGCGATGCGTATCCGAGGAAGAGTTCCAGGAGGTCGGATTGGACTGGCAGGTTCGTCCCGCTGAAGAAAATCTTCAGAAATACGACTAAGTCCTAAGGTAAACTTTTGACCGAGCCCTCCCGCGGGCTGTAGCCGAGCCGGGCTCTATCGCGGTCAGCCTTAAACTTTGACTTTGCCCAGTCAAGGTACAACCAGATGACCAGATTGGCGCTTTTTGTTTCTATGCGCTAGAAAGCAATATTTCTTTAAAAATTCATGTCTCCGGTTCCCCTTAGCCGATTTTATGTAGTTTTGGTGTCATTTTAAAGCTAATATTTTTATAAATTGATTTTGGATTTCTAAACTGTTTCCTGTGTTTTATTTAATTACTGTTTTGTGATATTTGAATGGTTTACACTCTGTCTCCTAAGTTAAGCTTTGTCGCTCGTTGCTACCAAGGGTTGAGCTGGGTTTAATTTACTGAGACCTAACTGGACCTAAGTGGAGGTTAGTGGCCTATTGCTAAGTGTAGGTACTTACCTGCCCTTACCAATAACCCATTTTCCAACAGGGAGGCTGGAGACAGGGACAATGGCTGCCATCAGTGCAGAGGCCAGAGCCTGGAATGCACTCGGTTGGGCCGCCACGCCAGAGTGAATGCCCTCCAGGTATGCATTTGTTTGTTGCAAATGCCCTGCTACACCCTGGATGGCATTCAATATGGTTGACTGCCCAACAGTGAGGGATCTCAAGAGGTCAATAACTTCATCACTGAGGGCAGCAGAGCTGACTGGGGCAGGGCCTGAGGTGCCTGGGGCGAAGGATATGCCCACCCTCCTGGGTGAGCGGGCACAGGAAACACGCTGAGGGACTGCTAGGCGAGCGGTGCTGGTACGGGGGTGGCGGCTGTACCTGTTGCTGGGGTGGACACAGAGGTGTCCACCAATTCCAGGGAGCTTTCATCGGAGGAGGAATCACTGTCGGTTGTGTCCCCTCCTGTCTCCATCGTTGTGCTCCCCTCACCCTCCGTCCAACTGGTGCCCTCACCGTCCCATGTGGGATGCAACTCCCTCTGTCGCCGGTGCCTCTGCTCCTCCGCCAGATGATGATAATGCACACAAGAACAGGATGACAAAGCAAAAACGGGGGGGCGAGACAGAGGATACACTTTGTCAATGCCAGTAACAACACTACCGTTGGCGTACACAACACACAGGGAACAGCCCTATGCACTAGGCCATGCACTACCAGTTACAATGCTAGTCACCAGCCCCTGGGGTACAATGCCTAATACCATTGGCTGCACACCTGAAACCCACAGGACCATACCCAGTAGTAGATGCCCACTAACACTATTGGGGTTGGAGTGCTTCAGAGCCTGCCCAACATGGGACCTACCCTGCCATGTTCGCCTTGGCCTAGAGGCACACACAGCCCACATCCCCCATCCAGGTAAAACCTTAACGTGCGCAAAGTCATGATTCTGAGTCTGTACTCACCCCCTTGTGGCTTCTGTGATGCCTTCAAGCACCCATCCAACTCCAGATAGGCCACCACCAGGATACGGAACATCAGGGGGGTCAGGGTACGACAGGCACCCCTTTCTCGTTGGGAGGCCAGCCCCAGCTGGGCCTCTGTCGTCTTGCTTGCCCAGCGGCGCAGGTCCTCCCACCGTTTGCAGCAGTGGGTGCTTCGCCTGTCAAAGACCCCCAGGGTCCGCACCTCCTTAGCGATAGCACGCCAAATACCCTTTTTCTGATGGGCGCTGACCTGCAGAAAAAGATGCATAGAAAAAGGTATGAGTCATACCGTCTGGCCTGTTACACTCATGGCCCACCATATACCTCCCATCCCTTTATGCACAGACATTGACCACCAGACATGCAGCACTCTGCCCAGGACCCCTCAGCCCCCCCACACGAGGATTACAGACACAGCAATCCATACATTCATGGCCCACTCATCATGCTCACAGTGTACTCACCTGTTTGTTTGGAGGACCAACGAGTAAAGTGTACTGGGGTAGGACCCCATCCACCAGTCTCTCCAACTCCTCCGAAGTGTAGGTGGGGGCCCTTTCCCCAGACACTCGAGCCATTGTCGCTTCCAGACACAGGTCACAGCAGCACTTGCAGTGTAGGTCCTCTTCTGTGCACAGATAGAAAAGGGCGGTCACGTCCGCCGCGGTGTGTACCGTCACCGCCGACGTACATCGCCATTGGCTCCTGGAACCCATAACGCCCAATGATAACCAATGTGAAATTGCGTTGCGGTCATCGAACGCCGACCGCTATGGCACACAACGCCAACGGAATTACCTTATTTCCACTTGTCTCTCCTCACAGGTCAGGCAGCCACCATTTCAGGGGGGCACAGGCTATGGCACATCAACTGACTTTCAAGTTCACATACTGTTTCTGTAAAGGAAGAAATTAATTTTAATTTTAACATATGCGATATAACCCTCTGCTCACTGTTTTTCACCCTAGAGTTCAACTGCTGAGGATGAATAGGAGATGGAGACAGTCGCCCGTTTATAGGCCCCTGGTGGACCTGGTGACAACGGTGGACAGGCACATTATCCTCACCTACAGACTTGACCCCCCCGTTGAAATGAACAAGTGTTCAGGAATAGAAAAATCTTTCACTCTCTGAATGTGCAGATGGTGTGTTTGGCGGACCAGTACATCTCCCATGTCAATGCCAAGTATCCTGGCTCTGTGCATGATGCCTTTATCTTGAAGAATATCCGCATTCCATATGTATTGTCTCAACTTCAGAGGCACCAGGTGTGGCTAATAGGTGAGCCCATGGTCCCCACCCAGTTGCTGTAGGTATATGGGTGTGGGTTTGGCCCTAAGGGTGAGTGTGTGGCTAACAGGAGTCCCTTGATATTTACGAATGACTCTGGTTACCACAACCTCTCATGGCTACTGACCCCAGTGAAGAATGCCAGGACAAGGGCAGAGGAGCGTTACAATGAGGCACATGGGTGAACAAGGAGAATCATTGAGAGAACCTTTAGCTCCTGAAGGCCAGATTTCGGTGCCTCCATCTGACAGGTGAATCTCTGTACTACTCACCCAAGAAGGTGTGCCAGATCGTTGCATGTTGCACAACCTGGCCTTGAGACAGCAGGTGCCATTTCTGCAAGAGGATGAGCTTGGAGATGGTCATGTGGCAGCGGTGGATCCTGTGGACAGTGACGAAGAGGAGGCAGAGGAAGAAGATGTGGACAACAGAATTACACTCATTCAACAGTACTTCCAGTGACACACAGGTAAGACACTGTAACTTCACCTTCCATTGCAGTATTGTGCTTGACATTGAACATGGCAGCCTGATTTTCCCTATTTCTAAAGCCACTTACTGTACCCTTTGGCATCTCTGTTTTCAGATCTGTGTGCCCCACTTTGGCTCCTGGTCTGTTTACTGCTGCCCACTACAGATCATACCTATGTTAATGTTACAGTAGATTAGAATTGCAATGTTTACAGTTTGTGTAAATAATACATTTGTCATATAATCCTCAGACTCCATATTTGAATTTGTTCAAAGGGTGTTTATTTAGGTGCTAATAAGTGTAAGGGGTATTACAATGGGCTGGGTTGCTGATGGAGAAAAGTCCAGGGTAGAGTCCAGTCTATTTGTTTCACAGGTTCATTGTTCAAGGGGGCATAGGAAGAGGAGAAATGGCAGTTCAAGGTGAACAGGGTGACAGAGTGGGACAGAAGGGTGACAATCAGGAGAGTCTTATTTCCTAGCGGGGGTCTTGGCAATGTTCTCTGGCTTCTGCCTGGATCGCAGGGACCATTTGTGGGATGGTTATATTTCTGCAGGGGGTGGTGTGCTGGTGGCATGTTGGTCCTGTGGCAGGGCCTCCTGTCCACTAGCGCCGGCAGAAGTGGAGGGCTGTTCATCAGTGTGGCTATTGTCAGGGGCCTGTTGGTGTCCCACTACCTCCCTCATGGTGTTGGCCATGTCTGCCAGCACCCCTGCGATGGTGACGAGGGTGGTGTGGATGTCTTTCAGGTCCTCCCTGATCCCCAGGTACTGTCCCTCCTGCAGCCACTGGCTCTCCTGCAACTTGTACAGTATCTGGCCCATGGTCTCCTGGGAATGGTGGTATGCTCCCAGGATCCCTGCAAGTGCCTTGTGGAGAGTCGGTTCCCTGGGCCTGTCCTCCCCCGTCACACAGCAGTCAGCCCAGCTTCCCTGTTGTCCTGTGCCTCTGTCCCCTGAACCATGTGCCCACTGCCACTGACCCCAGGTCCCTGATTGTCCTGTGTTTGTGGGGTTGCCTGGGGTCCCTGTAGTGGTGAACACACTGCTGATTGATGTGTCGTGGGGACAGAGGGATGGGCCTGCTGGGTGGGTGCTGTGGTGGTGTTTCCTGAGGGGGGAGGCTCTGTGGTTGTTTGGGACTGTGCTTGGGTCACCGAATGTCCAGAGGTCCATGATGGGCCGAGTTGGTCATCGTGATCTAGGTGTGCACAGCTGCTGTCATCACTGTGGGCCTCTTCTGTGGGGGGACTGGATGTGTCTGGCACCTCCTCTCTGGTGACGTTGAGTGGGAGTCCTGTGGGGACGTAAATGCAGTGTTATTGTATCTGTGTGTGCCATCTTGTGCATGGATATGTTTCCCTATATGGTTGTTATTAGCAAGGCAGCTTTGGCTTGTGTGAGTTGTGCTTGGTTTGGCTAAGTGATTGTCACTAGTGTGCATGCTGTGGTGATTGGTGTCCATGCAGGTCTGTGATGGGGGTCCATGCATTGCTGTTGCATGCAGGGCTTGGTATTGGGATGGGTGGGTTGTGATGGTGGGGTATATGTGAGGTGGTGGAGTGAGGGGGTGAGGGTAGGGGTACGGGTTTGTGATGGCATGGAGGTGGGGGGGGAGTAGTAAAGATTTGACTTACCAGAGTCCAGTCCTGCTACTCCTGTGAGGCCCTCAGGATGCATGATCGCCAAGACTTGCTCCTCCCATGTTGTTAGTTGTGGGGGAGGAGGTTGGGCTCCACCACCAGTCCTCTGTACAGCAACCTGGTGTGTTGCAACCACGGAACACACCTTTCCCCGTAGGTCATTCCACCACTTCCTGATGCCATCCCTTGTTCATGGGTGCTGTCCCACGGCGTTGACCCTGTCCACGACTCTCCGCCATAGCTCCATCTTCCTAGCAATGGACGCCTGCTGCACCTTTGATCCGAATAGCTGTGGCTCTACCCGGGTGATTTCCTCCACCATGACCCTTAGCTCCTCCTCTGAGAACCTGGGGTGTCTTGGTGGTTCCATGGGTGTAGTGTGAGTGATATGTGTGAGGGTGTGTGGCATGATGTTTTGGGGTGTGTGCTATGAGGTGTGTGGATGGTGTATGGGTGATGGTGTTATGTGGCTCAGATTCAGTGGGTGCTCCTGGCTTGTCTCTCTCTCTCAGTTGGCAATATTTTTTTCGTTGTAAGGGGTTGTGGGTTTTGTGGGTGTGTTTTATATTGGATTGGGTGTGTGGGTGTGGTGTGTGCATGTGTGTCAGGTGTGTGTATTTTGAATTGTCCAATGTGGTGTAGTTTTGTTGGTGTGTGTGTATTTTGTGCGCAGTGGTGTGTACCACCAATGGTTTACCGTGCTTGAATGTCTGCCGCGGTGATTCGTGGGTCATGATGCTGTGGCTGTTTTTCTGTTGGCATAACGGTGTGGGTTTTGGTACCACCATTTTATCACTGACCTTTAGGCTGGCGGACTTGTGTGGGTGTCTGTATAGTGGCGGATTTCTCTTTGTGGGTCATAATACCCACCCCGGTCACAGTATGTTGGCGGCCGTCAGCACGGCGGTAAGCAGCATTTACCGCCAATGTTGTAATGCGGGCCACAATGTTTACAAGGCCACACAAATCCACCTTGTGTGGCTTTTCATGACTCTGTAAATATGGACCCCTTTCACGCATAAAACAGCATGAAAGGGGTGTTCCATGGGTGTTGCTGTGGGTGTTCCAACAGCAACACCCATGGAATCCAAAAGAATCTGACACATTCCCAGAACTACAATTCTGGGAGTGCGTCAGATTCCTATGCCACCTCAGGGTGGTGTCAAAGTGGCGCAACGAGGAGATATGACATTATTTCTCCATGTTTTTACCTCTTTCAGTATGGGCTGCATTCTACAGCACACACAGAGAAAGGAAAACACCATTATTGTGTTTTTTATGTGCAGGGACGTGTCACTTCCTGCACATAAACAATCATTCCTGCAACACAGGCACCTTTCCACCATGGTGTCAGGGTGCCTGCATTGGCACTAGGCAGCAATTTGTGCCCCAGAGCAGGGGACAAGGACAGGCATGCACTGTATCTTATAGATACAGCACATTCCCGCTCTTTTGTTTTGACACAGGGCAGCACAGCAAAAAGGCTTGCAGTGCCCTGCACCAAATCATAGTAAATGCCCAAATCACCTCACCACTTAAAAATTTAAGGGCTTGTTTACAACCCACTCTGCACAGCCAGAATGTCACTTTTATTGATGGTTCAGTGGGGCACACTGCAGGGCCATATTTACAAGGCTACATAAAGCCATCCTACGTGGCTTTTCATGGCCTTGTAAATATGGACTGAGGCAATGCAGTGCAAGTTGCTGCGTTGCCTCACCCTGTGGCAGGGAGGTGTGCCATGGATGTTGCGGTGGGTGCTCACATGTAAAACCCATGGCATTTGACACATTCACAAATTTACAAGGTTTTGTAAAACTGGGAATGCGTGAAAAGCCGACAGCTTCCCAGGGGAGGTGTGAGTGAGAGGCTACCAGTAGAAATACCTTTATTTCTTCTAATTTTTTCCTTTTTCTGTGTGCTACATTTTGCAGCACACATAGAGAAGGGAAAACATCTATTGTGATTGTTTTTGTGCAGGGCGGAGAACCTTCCTGCACAAAAACAATCATCCCTGCAATGTCGACAAAACAATCAAACAATCATCCCTGCAATGTCGACAAAACAATCATCCCTGCAATAGCGACGCCCTTGCACCATGATGCAAAGGTGCCTCCGTTGGTCCATGGCAGCCCATTGTGCACCAGCACAGGGAAGAACGACAGGAATGCACAGTATAGATACAGTGCAATCCTGTCCTTTGCTTTTGGGGCAGAGCAGCTCAGCATGTTTATTAAGACGCTGCCCTCAACCAACACATCGTAAATGTGGCCCCTTAGTTCAGATAAAATTGCAAGTATTAATTTTCAAATAATTATATCCAGCTAAATGGCACAACCTAAAAATGTCCTTGTATGTATATATATTAGTTTTTTTGTGCCCCCCCTGAAAAGCATAATCAAAGTATTCCAAAGGAATGCCCCATTTAATACACCAAAAAACTGAGGATTACTTGTTTTGAAAGTAAGTAAAGATCTCACAGGGAACCCTTGTTTTTCATGTGCCCATATCCTCCAGGCAAGGGCTAAGGGTGGGGCCTTACTAAAATGTCTTGCCGTCCAAACATGCATGGAAGTCCTAATATTCTGAAGATTTCCACAGACATCAACATCACACACCGAGAAGCCCTCTCATAAGAGGCAAGTGCATTTGAACTAAGTGGCGTCTTTTCATGGTGAGAGAATACCTTTCTTATGACTTGTTTAGCTTGCTTCTCCTTTGTGAAACCCTCACCTTGCCATTTCTTGGTTACTATTGCCCTATGTTCCATGTGGCACTGAATACAGATTGACCATTACCCTCACTGACCTGAGTCCCAGAGCCGCTCCTGATAGTCCACTTACCCTTCCTTACTGTGCGGTAGTAAAACTTTCAGTGGGCTGAATTTGTAACTGAATTGCAAGGCCTAAAAATGTCCTGCATGGATTTTGTGTGTGCTTGCACACCTCTGTGTTCCACCTCCCCAATATGCTTGATAGTCAGATCCCTGTCTTCCCCCTTTAAGTACCAAGATTCGTCCCTCCGGATGTTTAGCTAGTGAGCCCATATTTTAACATGACTCTACTATGGCTGTTTGTTGAGTCTGTATTAAACTAGTTCAATAAGGAGTCTTAGACATGCACTATTAGACATGCACTACTTCGCCTCCACAACTACTTTGTTAAAGCAGTCACTTATTTCTTATTTCTAAACTTGAGCAAATACCTTGTACTTAAGTATGGCATATTTGAAAAATCCATGAGTTTGACAACAGGTAGTGCCGCTAAAGCCACTTAGCCTGATATGGTTCCACTGCTGGAATAACTGCCTCCCTCATAATTGGTATTGAACAGCTTATATTGAGCTGATAAGTCTTTCCTTTACTCCCTAGATAGCCTTGGCCAAAAGCATCTTATTTATCTAAGGATGACTTGCTGAATTATCATCGCATGTCAGGCTATCTTAGACTTGCAAAGAATATGGAACAAGCCACGGTGTAGAAGTTGCGTTTTGTTGTTTGGCACAACTGCCTAGATGACTATCCGCTTGGCATACAGTCCCAACACGTTTGTTTCTGGCTGGATGCTGCAACAGAAAGTGGAACATTTTCCATGCTAATGCCACTTGATTTATCTGCATCTTGATTCAATAGATTTTGAGATGGTGTTGCATTACATCAAGATAGCAACTTGATGTCACACCAAGTCCTGGTGATGTTATACTTATTTTGATTATGAGGAAATAATGTGTCAAATGGTTGGGACATGCAGAATCCCACTCCACTCTCCTTTGTTCTTGAATATTTTCATAAACCTTTATTTAATTAAACCTCCTTGAGGTGAATGCTATTGTAAACATATACGGATTAAATGCAAATGTAATCAGTGCCTCACTGAGGTGATTTTTCTTTGTTCCCTGGTGATCTAAAGGAGGCAACATCTTTGATTATACAAAGTGGCCTTATACTTTTAATGTTACAGACTCATAAAATATTACACTCCTTTTTCGTCTTTATACTTTTTTTATACAAATATCCAGGCAATTTGTGTGTTATTTGTGATGCAGGGATTAGATTCAACAATCACCTAGCAGCAGTGATTCAGGCTTCTTTTTAGTTCTGGCGTATGTGATCAATTCAATCAAGAACCTTCATGAGTACTACAGAGGGAGGAGCTTTGGCTCCGCCCGCATGTTTGAGTAGGTGAGTACAGCATTTGATTGGACAGAAGTTGTGTGCACCCACCAAAAAAGTCCTTGTTTAGCAGTTTTGTCAGGTCTTCAGTGTGAGTCCTGACCTTAAGATATCCACCTTCTAGATTTGTATTATGACAGCTCAATTGATAGGACATCCTATTGTCAGGACTAATATTTGAGTCCCTATTACTATTTTACTTACAAAAGTACACTCATTGTCATTGCTGCAGGGGTCAGATTGGCAGACCGAATAATAGTTGTGCTCTTAGACTTTGTGACATTGTCTCACTCTTCAACCTTATATTGGTAAGTGATATATGTGTAATCTTTCTTGTGTGTCTAGAATCATTTCTAAATCAGAATCCTATCCTTATGTTGCTTCACTTTCAATTTGCCCATCACCCTTTTATCTATGATCAACACAGAAGCTGCAAAACAGCTTAGACGGTGCATGCTAATAGTATATCCTCAACTCTGTTTCATTTTCAGTGTTTAAAGCAAATAAATGATACTTGCATAAATTTGCATTTGTCAGCCTATACATGCAATCTTTCATTTCTTCAGTTAGGTGCTGCTTCTTTCTGCAGCTTGAGTACATTTTCTACTTGAGCGGCAGCTTTCTCACTGTCAATGGTTGCAACTTGCCATAACAGCCTGCATAATGAAATGTCACCTTGAGGCGAGTATTGCCTAATAATCGTGCTGGTGAAAAATTGTGTTGGGGATATGTATTCTCGCTCTGTCTCACCAATTTAACATTGGCGAGCCATGCGCAAGAAAAAACTTAGCCACATGGTGGTTGTTGGAGTTCCAAACGGAGTGTGAAGTGGGCAAAACTCCACGAACTCCACCGACAGAGCAGAATTTTTCACCCACCACTACTTTCAAAGTTGTGAACAATAATAGCTAAAAAGTAAGAGGTTCTGAAAAATGGAAAAAAATAGCCATTCCAACATAGAAGATGAGATCACTGAACTTTCCATACTCACCACTCTGGAAAATTTGAATCTAGAAACAGAACAATATTCTATACTGGAACATGGGGGAAGTATTTAAATAATTATGACTTAAGTGTTCTTAGACTTCTGTAAAAAGCATACCTCATTCACACCATTTGGAATTTTATTTGCAAATATTTTTGCGATTTTATTTAGGTTAAATATATAACATTACCGAAATGGTTGCAAATTTATATTTCTCTAAAAAAAGGGAAAAAAATAAAAACCACAAAACCAAAGAAATTCAGCAGTTATAGTTGTACTTATCTCAAGAAAATATGTCTTGCTATTTAAGGTCACTATAACTCGTGCCCCTGCCGTGCACAGTTCTCACATTAATAAATTTATTATAAATGTTACAGTGATATTATCAATGATGTCATGATTGATGTGGGATAATTAGCAGTGGACGGTGAGGGTGTGAGTTATAGTTACCTTAGGGCACAAGTTATGGTTTCTTGAGATAAGTATAACTATAACTGCTGAATTGCTACGGTTCTGTATGTGTGAAATCTGAACAGAAGTATATTCTTCCAATAACCTTTATATTTCTAATTAATTTCTATGGTTCTTTTTAGAATTCTATTTCCTTGCTATAGTGTCCCTGTAACCTTTGCTTTTTTCAGTGAATTTGTAGGCTTTTTTTAAAACATAAATGAATATTAAATTACCTTATGTTAATCCAACCGCCACATCCAGGTTCTGCAGACTACCCCATGCATGCAGCCAACCCCATGCCACCCAAGGCCGAATACAGGGGTTTAGCCGAAGGGCTTGACCTGTGGCCAGGCCCTGTGGCCAACCCCATAAAGGTAGCCAACCCAGGGGGGGGATCCTTTGGGCCCTGGGGGACCCCATCCCCATTGTCCACCACATTCTTTTAGGGGAGGTTGACATGTGACCCCCCCAGGCTGTTTTTGGCCCTGAGGACCCCTTCATCGGGGCCCACTGCTGGATTTATGGGGGGGGGAATGCAGCCCCTTTCTCCAGGATAATTTCTACCATGGGGCCCCTATCTCCCAGGGCCCAGCCATATAGTAAATGGGATGGGGCACCCAACCCCCCTCCCTGGGCCAATTTATGGACCTGGGAACCCATCTCTTGGGGCCCAGCCATATTATAAAGAGCGAGAGGGGAGCACAGACCCGCTCCCTGGGCCAATTTGGCCCCAGGGACTCCATTCCACCTGGCCCATCTGCTTTTTAAATAGGGAGGGGGCACACAGACCCATTCTGCAGGCAGATTTCAGCCCGTGGACCCCATCTCCTAGGGTCTGGCCAATAAAGGGTCGGTGCCCTGAAGCCTACCCAGGGCACCCACCATACTGATGTTGAGATCTGTGGGGACAGCCCCAAGACACCCTCTGTCCCAACTGGCTCCCCACCTCCAGTGGGAGTTGACATTGCTTCCGCCCACAGCTAACAGGTAAAAATGCTGCTCCCTGGGGGCAGGAGCAATATTTTCATCTGTTTCCCTGCACGTTTCAGTGCGGGCAGGGAAACAGATGAAATGTCCTCTCAGGCATTTTTCATGCTCCCACCAAGTGAGAACAAGTGAGAGAAAACACAGGTTTACCTGCACTCACCAGTGCAGGCACTGAAACCACTATGTCTCGGAAGTGGGCACCCGGGACATAGCAGGAGCTAGCCCTGGGATATGGGGTTCCCACGACCAATAATGGCACCAGGAGGGGGGGTGAGGCCTCTCTACCCATTAATGTATGTATGGGCCTTGGCGTACAGGGTTTCTGGGGCCAAATTCAGCCTAGAAGGGCAGCCGCACAGCCACTCTCGCCATTTTCCAAAGTAGACTGGCCCTAGGGGATGGGGTCCCCAGACCAAAATCGGGCCAGCCCCCTGTTTTCAAAATCAGCCAGATGGGGTGCCTAGGCTGAAATCGGCCTGAGAGGGGGGCTACACAGGCCCCCTTCCCCTATGTTTTTTACAGCCAGGCCACAAGGAATGGACGAAGAATTATATGTTCATTTATGAGTTGTAGTTGTCAATGAAAGATCTGAGGGTGAATTATATCAGATATACACAAAAAATAATTGAGGTTACTGAAATGTGGGTAGGGTTTTTTTTGACACTTAACCTACATTGAGATAACCGCTTTTGTATGGGCTTAAGAATGGCTCTGATGAAACAATATTTTAGGCAATAATGCATTACTCAGTGCTATAGTATCAAGCTCAGGAAATCATTGAGGTTTGGCAAAAAATTAATTAATATTAATTAAGTCATTAAATGAATCAGAGACAATATATATTGTTAGGTTTTATTGCATAAAGTTGTGCCCTCATGTGATGATAAAATGAGTATGTTATTGAATAACGCCCTCAATTAACAACAAACCCATTATTTATAGAACATATTTACTGCTATAAATATCTTGGGCGACTTGTAAGAAGGGGTTAAAAAGTTTTGGCAGAAATGGATAAAAAGTAATTAAGTACATATTGTTTATCGGAATTTATTAATAGTTGGTCTTAACAGTAATGATATATTTTTTTTAGATTTGCTTAACTACAATATCCAGAATGCATAATAATGGTTGGCATGGATATTTGTTATAAAAGGTGAAAGAAAGAAAGGACTCACCGTGAACAAGACTCCTTGAGAGTCAAAACTCGCTGGTGGTTGTTGCTTTGAAATAAATACACTCTAAGTTTGGACTTTATGGAGTGTGGTAAATTTTTTGGTTTACAATATATATATATATATATGTATATATATTTACATCATAAGTTAGTGAAAAATTGAATCAGTTAAACATTTCAAATACATTTTGAGGCCGTTAAAGACACACATACAGTACGGAACAACACTTTCAGGAAGAGGCTTGCCATGCACATATAAATTGGGTGTTGTCTGTGAATGAATGACATTGCTATGTGCCTATGCATGGCTCCATGGTAGAAACATTCTATTCACTACTGGAATTGCACTTCTATATGCAAGATTCAGCTAAAATGCTTTGAAAACTACAAGAGTTGATCACTAGATTCCAAAACAAAACATTTGCAAAGGAAATAAAAAGTTTTGCATATATTGGGCAAATGACTATTTATAAATATTACACAGCAACAAGGACATTCTTTAGGCTGTCTTCAAAATCAAAAGTGTAATTCAATTTCCGTTATATTAAAATGCTTTCAACTCATCATTCAATTATATGAAAACTTGTACAAACTTTATACTTTGTTAAGGGACCAGCAATACAATTGAAGAAAATATATTATGCTCTACTACACTGTAAAGCAGAAAAGTATATACAATCATAATGCTTGGGTGGGGAGTCCACAATTTTGGTGTTTTCAAATATTCTTTTCTCCCAATCTACTATAGACACTCCAGTGATGAGCATTAAACAGTATGGATTGGATATTTTCCTATTTGAAAAACAATTTCTGAAATTTCAAATATGTATTTGCTGTATATAGGCTCATTATGTCAAACAAATTAAATATACTGCTTTACTAGAAAAAATAAAAAAATAAAATAGAGCAGTGTGGCGCAAACTTGCTATTTATCTATATGTCGAAAACAGATACGAGGTTTATGCTGTTCCAATCGTATTTTATTTTCGACGAGGAAAACTAGACCATACATTTATGCCTTCAAGTGCAATTCATAATAATTTGGAGATTTACCCTATACCTTCAGAATTACAGAATTTAAATTTATATGAAAGTACTTTGATTCAGACTTCACACTCATACCAAAATATTATCAGAATGCAATCTTAAATCCAGGAGATTTCAACCACCAGAATTATTTCAAGCATTAAAAGGGAAGATTGATATTTACTATTATTTGTATAAAAAGCATTCAAACTGTGAGAGTACAGTGCAAATTAGAAGAACATCTAGTTATATTAGTTAATGGAGTACCAATAAAGAAAAATAAATGTCAAGAAGTAATAAGTGTTTCTAAAGTAAAATATGCTATTTCTTACCTGTTACAAAATAACATACACTGCAAAAATGTGAACATGAATAACTTCATACATACCACTGAACTGGGATTTACAGATAAAAAAGTAATGTTGGCCAGTTTGAGAAAATTACTGAAGAACACTGAAGAAATATACAAGCACTATAGTTTACACCCACTTCTAAACATGTAATGGGTGATGCCTAAGAACTGTATCAAATGAAAGAGGCTACAGGAGTTCCAGTTAGTATCCAGGAAAATATTTTAGAGGCTAGATGTTAGGCAGTTTTATTTCCAACAGGAAAAGGAGGGCGGTATAATGATCATCCTATTTAATTTTCAGCATCAATATATCAGTCCATAAGGCTATATTCAGAGGAGCCACATATTTGGCAAAAAAATACCTTATATTTTTACATTCTTATATGACAGTAAATTATCCATAACATGTAATACTGTTGTGCATGTAATGTAAACTAGAACAGGATTTAATACATTTACAGCTAAAGATTTCCCGAACAAGGTGGAAAGCCATGACGAAAACATGAAATTTAGCTTAATAAATATTATAGTATGTCAGCAAAGTACAAATGGATATTGGTTTTGAATACATGGAGAATTAAGATGTAAGTTGAGGAGTTTGGGACCACCTACTCGGGTTCTCACTTTCATTTGTGCATAATACCTATGGATGATTTATATAGTTTCCTACTTCAAGCTTACAAATATATAACAAATGTTGCCTTTAGGACACCTGGAGAAAATTTTTTGCAGATTTTGTAATCGCAAATTCCAAAGTATGATTAAGTTCTTAACAAAAAAGGAGAGAGTATTGATTTCTTTTGGAGAGGTGTACTTCATATTCATATAATATTATGAATACACAATGCTCCAAATTTTGACTATGACTCAGATGAAACTGTTCTTCAGTTTACTGAACAATATGTTACTTGTGAGATCCCAAATAATGAAGCAAACAAAAAACGTTTTAAACAAGTTATTACATTTCATTTCACAAATGCTGCAAATACTGCATATACAAATAAAAATTAATCTAAATGCTACAATAATGTAATTTTGGGTCATCAAGACCAATTTTAAAGAAAGGATGAATCAACAATCTTATGCCTTCTGTTAGGCATGTCATTAAAGGAAAGTCCTCTAAAAGCATATACAATTTTAAAAGAGGACACGCATCACAATGATAAATGACTACAACCCTTTAATACTTCATACTTGGGATGCTAATACTGATATACAGTTTGTTGCAGATAATTTAACAACTATCACCCACTATATGACTTCATATATTGCTAAAGCTGAAAAAACAGATATGAAAGATGTATGAGAAGAGATCTGCTGACCAACCTTTAACTAAAAAGCTATATTAATTTAGCCTTCAAATGCTATCTCACAGAGAGGATAGAAGTTATGAGGCTTGTGACCGTGTAAATTATTTAGGTTTATATGCTATATCTAGCACCATTACATGGCTTAGCTCAGGATTAGTGTCCTCTGGAAGAAGAGTTTTAAACGGATTAGCAGACATTGAAAATCTTGCTCACTTTGAACGTTAGAACAAAAAACATTGTGCAAACAAATTTCTAAGAATACGTATTAACCTAACAGAAGTCCTTTGTTGGAAGAGTTATAAGTATGAAGTAGTTAAATTTTATTTGTGGGTGAAATAGTGTAACTGAGGATGTTAACAGTGTCAATTTTCATGTAAATGGTTGTTTAATATGTCATTCCAAATCTACAGTAATTAATCACCATATATATACATATGATACTGCTGCTAATAAACAACTTTATTTGTTGGCACCATTACAACCTTTAAAACCATGATGAAGAGAGGTAGAATTGATTGGAACATCCATACCATATCATATGCAGAAGCTCATTTTTTAAGGATAAAATGCAATTTGAAATATTTAGCAATACTACAAGTACCACAAACATTTCAAATATTACACCTGGAGACCCCCTTAGACAGCCAAATATTGGTAATGAAGGTACTATTGCTATGGGTGAGGTAAAAGTTACTATGGGTGAAATGAGTATGGATGATGAAAAGTACCTTGTATCACAATTATATATTGAACAACTTGAAATATTTCAACAGATTCAAACAACTGTTGATCATGGACTTAAACATGAGCATGGATTATGCCTAGGTTCAGATTTCCAGCCCATATTAAAATACATATCACCCAAGGCAGGAGCAGGTAAGTGTTTCCTAATAAAAGTTATAACTGCTTGCCATCAGAAAGTTACTAATTCAAACGTATCATGTGTGGTTACTGATCCAACTGGATCAGTGGCACATAATAAAGTGATTAGTTACACCAGCTATTACTACTAGCAGTGGAACATAATACTAATAAACTAGAATCCTTAAATTTCAATTCAGATACCTCTCAGGAGCTTTGAAGAGTTCTTAAAAAATTACACATTTTGATTATAGACTTAGTCCAGTTAAAGGGGAGTCAATTTGTTCAGCAACTAGAAACTCCTTAGGAAGCATAGGCAATTTTAATATTTTGTCATATTTCTCATATAATGAACTTACACAAAATATGAGGCAAGTTATTGATGAAGAATATGAAAAATAGTAAAAGAAATTAGGCCAGGAATTATAACCTAAGAGACACAATATATGCTTTGAACAAGAACTATTTCTACTGTATTGCAACATTTGAAGAGTACACCAGAAGTTATGCATTTTCTTCAGAGACACTACAGGTTGTTTGTTTTATGCCAACACTAAATGAATGATGTGATTTCAATATGGAAATGAGTACATTTTCATATCAATAAATCCTTAGCTACAAAATGATTACATATGGAGACCTCTGTGTCTGGGACTGCAGGATTACAAAAGGTTTTATTTCTTTGCAAAAATGTTGTGTTATTTTCATTTGAAACTTGAATGTGAAAAATTGACTTGTACATGGAACAATAGGAAATACACTACATTTTGTTAGGTACAAAAGTAATGATGATATTGAATTTGTTGTTGTAACATTTGAAAATATGTAGGAACTAAAGCAAACTCCAAAAGCAACAGCAATACATATATCTGAAGAGAACAATTTCCTGTATATTTAGCTTATTCCATAATAGTACGTAACTCTCAAGGTTTAGCTCTTCTGTTTCTAAAGAGGGAATGGCATATGCTGCTTTACCCTGTGTTAAAACATTAAAAGAACTATATATCATAGATCTTGATGACACCAAAATAAATGCAGACACTTCTTGTGTATACAAATTTAATAGTTTGAGAAAAATATACACCCATTCTCTTGGAGAATATACAGTTGTGAGTAAACCTAATAAATAAAAGAAAGTTTCACAATCAAAGAGTCTTTAGGGAATACACAACTGTGAAAACAAAAAAGAAAATCATCTTGAAATGTTAGGATTTCAGTTCAGTAACACAAATTGTATTAACTGGTATAAGCGGGTATTAGAAGAATTACTTCTAGAAAATACACATAAGCCTTTTTCTAAGACTATCACTCATCTGTATACCCTACTTCAATCTGAAAAACAATTGTGCCAATCTACAACTCATATTAGTGATGTTGTTAATGTTTGTACATGGTCAGTTCACTTCTGTATGAATCAACAAGAAGATGCCTAAGAATGTGGTATTAATATTCTTGAAATTCCAGCTAATGAGACTTTGCCACATGTAGATATTATTGCTGCTGAATACTATTGGTAGCATGAATGTTTCCAATGCTGGAGAGGCACAGTCACATGATTTGAAAGATTTGTATATCGTCCTGTTCCAGATTGTAAATCAATATCATTTTTTTTAAAATACATCAAACTGTGCACTTTAACTTTTGTTCAAACTGTTGATCAAAGGTTGTGTCTATACTTTGGTTAACTACAGTCAATAAGTATTTTAAGTCTAATGATAGTATTTCATATATTACATAAATTAACATCTTAATTACAGAATTTATTGCTAGTCATTTCTATTTCAGGATACATTTTACTTGTACAGTTGATATTTTCCATCATGTTGAAAACAATATTTCAGGACATTATGTGATATATTTTAAGGAACAGTACAGGACGGACTTAATGTGATAACACAATTTTAACCTTTAAACACAGATTGCATAAAAGATTGACCCACCCTTAACTCTTTATTCCAATTCCTACAATTTAATTTAAGGTACAGCCATCTAAAAAGTGCTAATATGGACTGAATGTGGTACATAATACCAATTAGTAGATCTGGCATTATGTGCCCTAGCTTGGTTGATTACTTTTTGGGTTAGAAATCTACTTAATTACTATTATTTGCTTGTGTACTTTTATTAATACTTACACTTGAATAAGCACAACATTTAAATGTTTTTTTTTACAATCTATATGATTTGTGTTTTCCCCGGTGTTAGATGATGGCCACAATGTAACCCTTATCCGTGATTTAGTAGATGATAGATGATAGCCTATATGTGTACGTATATTGTAACTTTAATCGGAACAACTCTAAATAAAATAGGTTGCATTTATTCAGTATTCAACAAATGTTAATAATATATTTCACTAACATTCATTTGTTATTTGACTATAATGGAATAGTAAAAAAAAGCAAAATACAAATATTCCTTTGTTATATGTACTTACATATAGTAATTTATAGGAATAAAAAACAATAGTAGAGATGCACCATCAACATATTTTGACTAGAAATCTCCAAAATTCCAGTTCTTCCTTTTATTTATTTGTTATCTTCACAAAGAGATCTTCACAGGTTAAAAGCATTTTGTTTACTCCTTCAATATTTTTAGATTTAAGAACACAGCCAGCCAACACATTTTGTTGACTTCTGTAAATTACTTCAGAGCTGTAACATTAGCAGACAATATATAAATAAAACAAAACCCCTTAAAATACACATAGTGATGGCACATTCTTGTATCCACCAAAAACACGTTTGAAAAACACACATAAAACAAGTCTCTTATATGCCTAAATCATTCCCCAAAGGAGATAATATATTATACAATTTCCTAGCAATACAGTCAGGTTCAATTTGTAAAAACAATGATGAGTATATCCAATCACAAAAAGAATATAACCCTAGAAGGAATTGCTTACCTAAAGAACAGAAGAGGAATAATAACAAAGAATGTATAAGAGAACAACAACATGTCATGAATAGCATTCCACAACAGGACTACCATTGTCCTCCATACCACAGAGAAAGTAAGAGCCTATAATATAATATAATGTGTCCCACAATTAGTATACTCACTTGGGGTTAACCACATCAAACAAACACAGAATAATTTCTAGTACATTCAAATTAAACCATATTCTTGAAGGGGGATCTTTGCACAAAGGTGAATAAAGTATAATGACAAGCATCAGCGATGATGTCAACTATTCAAAAATAGCAGTAACCCACCTACAGTGTTGATGCCCACCCTAGCAAAAGCAAACATATAGGATTAACATGTCTGTTGCTCCACCTTTTTCACCAACCTATATACACACACTCCATTGGTACTTACCAACTTTATCTTCAGCAATTAAACTGAAATTCCACAATCATTGATTTATAACTGGTAATGGGGTTCTCAATACAATTCATACCATCCATAGTCCCTGCATTTCAGACCGACGACCCCACATTGCTGGCACTTAATGGGGCATCATGAGCAGAGATCAACAAGTACATAATATTCTACAGAACACAAGATATCAACTGAATAGATATGAGATATCACTACAATAATCACCACCAGTTGAGGTATAATCCATCCAGAGCTCAAACCACAATATTGTACGGCCACATTCCCACAGCGCAGCACACTCCATCATCTTGACACTCACTACTGATTGCAAGACATTATCATGGGGCCACAATCTCAAATGCCAGTAACAAAATATTGCTGCACTTACTACAAAACGGTTTGCATATATGTAATCTTAACAAAATACCTCACATAACCCATGACCAAAGAGGTCCCACATCCACATAATTGCTCCAATCGGATTGGGGCACAAAGATTATTACCACCATCGTCCTTCGCCACTCTAACATCACTACCATTCAAGCATTACCTTAAATATAAGAGTAATAACATCAACCGCAGTCTGTACCGCACCAACAAAGACAAAGAAAAACCATGCTAAAGTCAGTTCCATTCGACCTTATATGCACCAGGTTAATCGTCAATATGTGCAACACCTGTGCCCAGCACCATGTGACCCTACAAAAAACAGCAACAGCCATCTTAAAGGATAGTTGGAGAGGTCACAGTAACAGACCCCAACCAATTTCCATGTAAAAAGAAGTCGTCTCATGATATCAATATTCATTTTTGGTCCCAAAGTTTCCAGGGCATATTATCATTATATCATTTTTAGACAGTGTAGTATCACATAACAGTCCTGCCAAAACCAAACACCTTCACATGGTGGCCTTCTTAGAGTGTACAAAACCAAACACCTTCACATGGTGGCCTTCTTAGAGTGTAAAAAACATCACGTTGGCACTCACAACGCCTGGTCCCACCCATCCTCATGTATCATATATTGCCAAATGAATCAAAGCAACATACTAAACATGACCATATTTGTTCAGAATTTTAATGTGTGAGTAAACTGGGCTTGTTGCAGAACCCCCTCACTTTTTACCCCCATTTTTAACTGATACTGGTGTTTTCTGAATCTGATTGTGCCCGGGGCCTTTGCTCTGATTTAATGGTAAATGCAAAGTAGACATAATCATAATTGGCTCTGACAACCTACCTGTAAATTCCTACTATATGGCAGGGCATGTAGGTTTAGGAACCCCCAGTGAAGTTAGGTCACCCCTGAGGGCGCTACTGTGGTGCCTGAGGCCATTTTAAAGGTGGGCCTGCCTTGCTGGCTGCTTTTAAAATAAAGTTGAGCCCAAACTCGACTTTGGTATTAAAAGTACTACCAAAGCCTAAACTGCCTTTTTTACATATGTGTCACGCCTACGGTCTGCCCTAGGTGCCCCAAGGGTTGGGTGCAGTGTAAATATAACAGGGGCATTATAAAATAAGTTCTATAAGACCTGGTGAAAGAAAACTGCCAAATTCATTTTTCCCCATTGTAGTACATTAGCCCATAGGCTAACATTGGTAGGCTTGATTAAAAAATAATACAATTTTATTTCCACTAGGAAAGAGCTAAATATGTTATTTTTGGTATCATATTGCCAGTGTTAGATTTATTACAACTTGTACTGCGAAAGAGTTTTGGAGCTATTTCTGAAAGTTACCAAAATCAGCCCTCTAATGCCCTATCCTGATCAGTCATCCTCTGGTAACCTGAGACAAGCTACTTTATGAGGTGTGAAGTGGCCTGGGCTGAAACAAAGGAAACATCTGTGGAGCGGAGAACTGCTGTAGAAAATGCCAGAGCAGAAAGAGGGTAGGGTGGCCAAACTGGTTTTCAAAGGAGGGAAAGCCACTTGGGACAAAAACCAGACCTCCCCAATTTCCTGTTTCCCCAGCCAGATATGAGCCCCAGTAATTAGATTAGATGAGGGGCTGAAGGGGATGTGTTAGGGAAACTTGGCCACACCAGTCGGTGGGTCCAGCCAAATATAACCTCCAAGGTGAGATTTTCTCCATCTTGGAATTTTGAAGAACGTTGTTTTCTGGGATTGATTTTGTCATACTTCGCAGGAAGTGGTCATCCCAGAGGGTGGCACCCTGTACCCCATTGGTCAGGGGTGCCCCCTGCTTTCTAACCCAGGAGCAAGGATAAACATGAAAGAGCTGCTCAGCAGCTCAGATCCATGTTGGAAGAAAATCAGAAGAAGAAGGACTGCCATGGTGAACCCCTGGTCTGCACCTGAAGGACTACACCCCAAGGACTGCACCAGCTGCACACTCTGGGCTTCATCACAGAAAGGACTTTGCCTTATTTCTGAAGAACCAGAACTAGACTCCCTATTAGCAGCAGGTAGAAAGGAGCTACCAAGAGTCCCCTGCATTAAGTTCTGCAAGATGAGCCCAGCTGATCAGCGTCCAGTGACCTTTTGAGGATTCTTACCAGGTGCATTCTGGGAATTGTAGTCCCAACTCCCACGGTACAATCCAGAGCTTCTGGAACCTTGGACTATGTTCGCAGACACTGCAAGACCCCAGAAAGGACTTATGAAAGAAGATCCAGAAGTTTGGAACAAGCTTGGAAAAAAGGTTCGTAAGGTGACCGACTCGTTGACAAAAGTTAATCCAGCAATGTTTAACTGAGACCTGGCCTGAATTTCAGGTCCGTTCTTTTGAAGCTCCAGAGGTTTTCCCTGTTGACAGGACTTCCAGGAGTTGATCGGGACTTCATATTGAACCATGTCGAGGAGGTTGCATCGTAAGCTGGCCTGAAGAGGAACCTCTATCAGTGACAAAGCTTCAGAAAACAGAATAAGGGTAGATAACGAGTGCGGCAGTCTGACCTCCTGTCAACCGCAGTGTCAGTCCCAAGTGCACCATCAAGTTGGGCATCTTTTCGCATACCCTATTACAATGAATGCAGCCTGAAACTGCCTCCTGGTGAGACAGAGTGGGTGGCGCCAGCAAAGCAGCGAACAGCAATGTTGGCAATACATACTTCGTTGTCGTCAGGGCAGCCTGTTCCTGATTAGTTAATAACAAAAAAACTGTGGCCTTGGTGGCCCCCTGGTGGAGGTCTCTGATGGAAGTTGACTGACGCAGTACACGCTCAGTATAGCGCCATAACAGTGGCCACTGGATGGAGACAAACACAACACAACATTACAAAATAAAATGGTTGATGGAGTGTTGAAATGTTTTAAACACTCACCCCCAGTCACAGATCTGGATTTAATCCATCATTATTTTGCTTGCCACGTCACCCCTGTTCCAACCCAGCTATATGCGAATCAGTCTTGACCCTGCTCCCTGAGAGCGGTCCAGCCCGAACTGCCAAGCCCGGCAGACACACCTGATGTCAATCTGCAAACTTGATACACCTGCAAATCACACTATAAAACATACCCCATTCCAGGCCATGATCCTTTGCCACTCCACTGCAGCACAGCCATTTGAACACAGCATTGTGGTAAGAGAAATCAGGCCTATTCTTATCACTTATCCCTATAACTACTCATCATACACCTTGCCAGCACTCTTTTTCCAATCCCTTTGTGCAGTATTTTTCTTTGCACTGTCACTGACTTTAATTTGGGGATATGTCACAGCCCACAAACCCACACTTTTCAGAGGAAGAGTTGAAAGTCATGGTGGATGAAAGAGTAGAGCCACATTTGTTTGGACTCCAAGTCATCCAAAATACCACTTCAGAAAAAGGAAATGTGGACCAGAAACGTAGACAGGGTGAATGCATTAAGGACCGCCTTGCACACACAGGAGGAAATTAGAAAGAGGTGGAGGAACCACCTGAGGGGGAAGATGCATTTTCTGGCCTCCAAGCAACAGAGCAAGACCCAGAAGGCTGGTGGTGGTTCTCCCAGCAACCCAATCAGATTGTTCCAGTGGAAGGAGAAGGTCTTGGCCATCCTGCATCCTGACATCATGGTAGGAATACCTGGGGGAGTCAACTCTGGTAAGTTACATCTCACTAACTTTCACCAAAGCACAATGTCTTGTCTGCCCCCACTGCAGCTTTTGCCATTGTGTTTTTTGCCTAGTTACTGACATGCAATCCTCAAAGTAGCAGAGAGGTTGTCTAATCATTGTCAATCTTTGTTGCTATAGATAAGATCAAATGTATCAATTACCATTACATGCCACTTGCTATAAAGGAGTCGTTAAGTGTAGCTCCACCAACAATCTAATTTCAGGATCATTGTATGTGCCAATTGATAACTAGTTGGTCCATTCCAAGTGCAGTTTGGGACCAGGTATGTTATACAGCCCATTTTATAAGTGTTGGCAAGTAGATATTGAAATGACTAGAACTACCATGAGGCCTTGTTTTAGCAAATCAACACATGACAAAAATGGGATTGTGACCATTCTCACTTGTCTGACATATCACAACAGATGTCCTTTTCACATGAGCAATAAACACACAATGCTCTACTCAGAGACATTTCTGCATACTTTGCTATATGTTGTCCTGGCCTCCCCAAGTGAAACAATTGATGGAATGAGTGACCTCATACCAAGTGTGTGTCCCAAAGTTTGCAAGGCATGAAGTCATCTCAGCAGTCTAGAAATTGTTGGTGAACCATTGTTTTTGCACCAGTAACATGATGACTAATGTGAAATATTCAACTAAGTTGTGGGATTGCCTTCATTGAACACAGCTTGGCCTTTGGAATGGTCATATATACTTGTTAACTCTCCACTGTGTTGGCTAGAATGTTGGAAGGATGCAATTTTCATCCCTCAATCCAAAAGGTAAATCCCTCAGGACATCTAATAAGGATATGTAGTTTAGGTCTACAAATGTCTTGTCGACAACTTTAAGACCACTAAAGTATATCACAATCGTAACATCACTATATTTTTTCTTCTCCCAGGTGTCTACTTACTGTCTCACAAAGGTTTAGGAGGTGGATAACACACTTCCACCAATAACATTGTTCTCTATTTCACAACAGGCCTAAGTGGCAGAACACCTAGCCAGAGCTTGCAGAAAGAGGAGACACCCACATCACCCCACGACCAAGCCTTCAGGAATGACAACACACCTGGTGATCTGGATGAGGAGGACGGTGCTGGTCCATCAGGTCAGCCTGGGCAGACATCAACAGTGAGTGTCACTGGGCCCACAACAACACTTCCCACCTCAGCCATAACACATCAGCAAACATCATCCACCTCAATCTGTGTACCTAGCACAGTAACCACCATTGTGTGCCCCATGATGGATCCTGTTGTGACAATCACCACCCCAGTTACAGAGATGCCTGGAACAAGTGGCAGTAGGTACCCTGGGCCAAGGGCACAGGCTCATGGTGGGAAGAGTCTTGGGAGGGTAACTGTGGGCAGGCAGAGTGAGGCAACTAGGAACACTCACACCCAGGACATCATCAGCAAAGTTTTAGGAGTCTACCAGGAGTTCCAAGGCATGATGGACCAGGTAATCACTGAACTGAAGAAGCTGCATAAAGACATACACAATTATTTGGAGGCCCATAACTTCAACATCAGCTCACACATAGTGGTGTGGATGGACATCCATATCCACCTGTACAGGGCTTTCCCAGCACCATCTACCTCTTCCTGTGGTCCAACTACACCTAGACCATCAACATCTGCTGCAGCCATAGGAATAGAGGCCCTGCCAGAGAAAGACACACCTTGAGACACACTTGTCCCTGCACCTGTAGGACAGCTACATGACAAGGAAGAAGCACCATATACTCACAAATATCACAACTATGCAATATCCAAAAGATGATGCCATGGTAAAGGTACCTGAAACAGATAAGTAAGAAATTAAAATTAGCTCTCAACCCATACAGACAGTTTAGGTAGTCAACTTCTGGAGAACACAGTCCAAGACAAAATTTAAAAGCACAATAGAGCAACATAAAATCATCACCACGTGACATAACCTTGTTCAACAAACACCTTCTACCTGGATAAACCAGAGCTTGCCCTCCATGACTTTTCCCCATAACATACTCCTCTCATCATCACATGAGTTGTTACAGTACAATTCATGACATGTTAGCAAAATCTTTAAACTCATGAGAAGACAATGCTGATGAGCCACAAATGAGATCCTTCCTCCTCACCACTATAATCATCATTTTGGATTCCAGGATCCTCCCCTGGTGGCACCCCAAGGTTACAGTCCTCTGCAGTGTAAGGGATGTTCTGTCACAAGGCAAGGTTGTGGAGCATGCAGCAGGCCACAGTGTTCTGACCCACCTTCCGTGTGAGTAGAGGAGGACTCCTCCTCTTTTGTCCAGACAGCAGAATCTGAACTTCAGGAGCCCAATAGTCTTCTCCACTGGCTGCCTTATCCTTCTAGCGGCCTCATTGAAGCGGACTTCGCCTGGCATTGTATGATTCCTCAGCAGGGTCAACAACCAAGTCCGGTTGGGATAGGCTGAGTCTCCTAGATGGAAGACAGTCAGAGGTGCAACAATAAGTTGTACCGTTCATGTTTATACTACCTGACATCAGTTCCTAAAGTTAGCTCAGATCACACTTACCAACAAGCTAGGCCCTCTCCGGTTGGAGTTGTGACATCAGATGAGGTACGTTTGATGTTCCACATGACAAAGGAATCATGGGCAGATCCTGGGAAGTGGGCACAGATGTTGGAAATGTACATATTTGCCAAGCAGACATCTTGGACATTATTAGAAAGGAGGTTTTTTCCCATTTCTATAAACTTGTTCCCTGTTATGCAGTGGTACTAAAGCAATATGTGTGGCATCAGTGGCTCCAACAGCATGTGGTATCCTAGCAGATCCATAGAATCCAGCCTTCACATTGGCCAGATCCTCACAGCGAGGGAACCAGATGTAGCTGTCCAGATGTCTCATCATCGCTGAAAGCACATTTTTAAGCATACAACAGAACATTGGTTGAGACATGCCACCACATATTGCCACTGTGTATTGAAATTAACCTGTTTCCAGGAAATGCAATACTGCCATCACATTCACTACTGAGATCACGCATGTGGGATTTATGTTTTGAGGCAGGGGATCATGCTCCAACTGATGACTTAAATCCAGTATTCAATTGAAACTTGTGGATGATGTCCCTTTCCTCCATTGTGTGTAGGTCTGCAAATGGGTGGTGTTGGACCTGGCCCTTTTACAGGGTAATTCCCCACACTTTTTGCCTTTTTCATCCTTATTTTTCTGACCTTTGTTGGCTGACGTTTTGACTCTGAGCACTTTTTCACTGCTAACCAGTGCTAAAGTGCATGTGCTCTCCCTTACAAAATTGGTATGATTGGCTTATACCTAATTGGCATATTTAATTTACCTATAAGTCCCTTGTAAAGTGGTATCCCTATACCCAGGGCCTGTAAATCAAATGCTACTAGTGGGCCTGCAGCATTGCTTGTGCCACTCACTGAAGTAACCTATCAAAACTATCTCTGGCCTGCTAGTGCAGGGCCTGTGTGGGTAGGTTAACAACAAATGGCAACTCATTAATTGAGATAAATGCACATTCAAAATAAATATTCAACAAGGAAAATTATGGGTGCTCATACACTAAACCACATCGTTGCCTTGATGTGTAAAGACGGGTTCACATAAGTGAACCCGTTCTAATAACAATGAAACAAACCAGCGGGGCACACCAACTAATCTAAAACCATACTTTAAAGATAATGTAATATCTAAATAAGGTAAATAAAAGGATCATAATAAGTTTAACTAGACAGTTATTTTAGTCCTCTCCTTTTCTAAAATAATGTGGATAATCAACAAAATTAACCAAAAAAACGAGACATACACAAGAATGTTCCTATCCAATCCAAGGATATATTCATACAAATAGAAATTATCATACAAAAAAAGTAAATGTTCTTAAACACATAAATATATACATATATACATCAAACATTTAGAGAAAGAATGAAAAGCAATCAGCCAACAGTAGGTTTCTGCCACAGGACCTAGCATCTAAATTTACTTGCAGGCCCAGAACTCCTGTTTTGCTACATGTAAGTCACCCCTAAGTTACACCCTAGCTAGCCCTCTGGGCAGGGTGCCATGTATGTAGAAGGCAGGACATGTGCCAGGTTGTGTGGCCTGTCCTGGTAGTGACAAACAGCCTAACTTGGTGTCTCACTTCTGTGAGTCCTGCCTTCTCATAGGATTGCATTAGAAATGCCCTGCCTTATGTGTAAGGGGTATTGTCTGATACATGAGGGGTAGGGTAGTCATGTTTGCTATGGTTGTGATAGCAATGAGAAATACTGCTTACTGGTGTAGGTGTATTTTTTATTACTATCACAGAAATGCCACTTCTAGAAAGTGTGCATTTATCTGTGCTTATGACTCTGGTGTTTTGCAGCTTCCCTCCAATCCACATCTGGGCAGACTGACAGTTGGGGCTTTGTGCATACTTTTCAGAGAGCCTGTACACAGGGAGGTTGGAGGTGTCACAGAGGGGCATCTACATTTTGTATAGCATTCCTGGGCTGGGAGAAGGGAGAGGCGGGGCACACCTGCATTTGTGAAGGCTGTGCTCTGGCCTCGCACAATAGGGTTGTTTACCCCCAACTGATGTATGGAGCCTGTGCTGGAGGAGAGAAAGGGCACTCCCAGAACCAATTGTAACTGTTTGGAAGCCCCTCTCCTCCCCATTGTAAAACACAGTGTAAACTTAGTATAAGTACAGGGGAATTTTCCCCACAACTTGGACATTCTTTGGACATTCCTGAGACATTGTTGGAACTGGACAGAAAGCGGCTGAGAGGACTCACCAGGGACCGCCATCGACTGTTGCTGTTGTGCTGACCTGTGACCTGCTGGGTCACCAGGAGGACTTGCACTGACTGCATTTTCCTTGTGCTGGCCTGTTGCTGGGCCCTGCTGCCTGTACCTCCATTTTATTGTCCCCAGGGGCTGAGTTCTGTGGCCCCTGTTCTCCTGACACCTTTACTGTTCGAGCGCTGGAAGAAGTGCTCCTTTTCTTTCTCCACAATGCTAGGACGGCGCTGTGTAGACGAGTCCCAGTGCAGGCGTCTTGTGCCTGAAGAAGCGCCCTACTTAGTGCGCTGGAGCCTCCTCAGGTCACCCTGTCGACAATCTCCTTCCCTCTAGCGCATCGGGAATGCTGGGAGGGATCGCAGCTGCTGCAAATTCACGGCAGCGACCTGGACAGGTGTTGTTTAGGGGCTGTGGAAAGCACGCCGCCCTAAGGACCCCCGGGGTACAAAGAAACAGAGAGCGGAGCATCCAAGATCCTACCATACCCCTGGGGTGACGTACTCACTAAGGAGCGCCCCGGGGCACAAACCGGCACCTCTGGTGGTGCACTTGCCACTTCACGTCTGAGACGAACCAGAGAGCGATTCACGCACCGTGTCGAGTGTGGTCGCAGCCAGAGTGGAGTAGAGGCCTCACCGAGACCCCTGCTCCGCCCGGCTCCAAGTCGACGAGGGAACCCCATACGAGGAGGGAGTCCTTTTGGTATTATTTAGCCCCAAGGGATCGCAAGCGGGTGGAAGCCTCCTCAGAGGCCCCCACCTCGCCAGGTCTCTACTGACCCCCCGTCTTGCGGGGTTTGTACTCCCCCCCTTGTGGAGATGCCTGCAAGCCCAGGGAGGGGCTCCCTAGTGATCGTGGATCCCAGGTGGAGTCCTGACAGAATAAATCGAGGAGGTGTGTGCCGACCAGCCCTGGTCCTTAAGAGCCACATGTGGCCCCCGTGAGCGCATAGGAGCGCAGGGGGCCCCTACCACATCCCTCCAGGCACTAGGAGTGCCTTGTTCTACAAAATAAGGTACTTTTGGTAACACTGGGAGGGTGGTATGCTACAGGGATATACCTTTGCCACATATTGCTTTTGTGGGCATGACGTGCTAATATATATTTTGTGACTTGTGATATGTTCTCTAATGTTCCTATTATGGATATTTACGAGGTATTTATGGCAAGTGCAAACCGTTATTCCTGACTACTGTTTATGTTGCAGAATCCTGGGTACTTAGGTGTTCTAATGTGACAACTGCTTATTCTTGCAGAGTATTAGTAACTTGTGCAACGTTCTGACAACTGCTAAGGTGGCAGGGTACTATTTACCTATAATGTTGGTCTAATTATGTTTTGTGCAATACAGTTTATTTTTACATAGCTCAGTGTTGTGTTTACTTTGTGGTGTACATTTTGCATTACGTGTGTTGTGTGTGTTGTGCAAACGTTTTACACATTGCCTCCGGGTTAAGCCTGACTGCTTATGCCAAGCTACCAAGGGGATGAGCAGGGTTTATCTTGGACGTGTAACTCCCTTTCCCTGACTAGAGTGGGTGAGTTCTGCCTGACTTAGGTGCATACCCTAGCCAATCAGAAACCCCATTTCTAACAGGTGGTACACGGGGGGCACAGGAGGCTGTAGGCTTCTCTCTCTTCCATGGTACCTATGTGAGTGCTGAAAACAGTATATGAATGTTGGTCACAATGTCCACAGTAACCTATGTGAAGAGTGAGCCAAAACTCATGCAATAGTACATGACTGTTTCAGATTTCAAAACAGACATTTACGTTTAAATTGTGTATTTACAATATCAAGTACATATGCACTTTGTTGCTTTGACATGTTGTTAGTCCATTGATGTGCAAATTATACATCACTGATGCGATATTTGCACCTTTTCATGTCTTAGATGGCGGTGTATGCACCACGCTAATGAAGCCTAGAAGCACACTAATGCACCATACAGATGAAAAGGTTGGTCAGTGGTCATCCACATGTTAAGAGATGTGACCCATCATTTGTACTGGTGGTGAGGCATTTAACAGTCTCCATTACAGCATTTTTAGCTGCTAACACCTCACATATTGGACATTGTTCGTCTGACGCGGGAGGTGGAGATTGACCGTGCAGTGGACGGATGAGTGCATGAAGGACACAGCCATAGACTAATTGTGTCAGTTGAGGGCCAATTGCTGTATCTGCATTTGCTGATGACCGCGTATGTCACATACCTATATCCCGCAGCTTGGGGAAAAACTTACTTGCCTTCTGATACTTCTGCTATCAAGACCTCCTCCATTTTAACTGCTGTTTGTCACCTTTGGGAGCAATCATGGCCGCCCATGCCTTCTCAGCTGAGGAACTGGACCTGCTGGGTACTGAGGTTATTTCCTTGTTTGGCCAGGTCTATGGCTCACCAGAAGAACAGGTATCTCTCACATGCATATGTTTCTATGTTTTACTTCATAGTGTTCCTTCCCACAGGTAACATTCTGCCTCTGAGTCCAATTGTATAGTCTGATTACTTTTGTAAAGTAATGTGTTGCCAAAATAGGGTAATAATGTCAGGGATTGACCAGCACTATACATTGTGAACTGAACATCATCACTGGGATGTGTGAAGTATATTATGCCTTATGTTCCATTTGTCGTATATGTAGACATATATGCATCAATAGTTTACATGGTACCTGTGACTAAATTAGCATTCAGAGCATGCTAACTTTGCAAACACATATCTGGCCCTTACTTCATGAGCTGGGAATGTATCCTGAACTGAGCTATTTAAAATGATGTTTGGTAGTTGTAAGTTCCCACCTATCACTCAGCATAGATCACAAAAGTATGTAATATGTGAACTACCAGTAGGTCACAGACACCTTCAGAGTGCCACCCAGCCTTGAGCATAAATATGGAATTACCTCAAGTTGCAAAAAGATATTTTGAAATGCTTGAAATGTTATGTTGAGGTGGGATTAGTATGCTCTGCCTGCAGTTAGCAAAGCTAGGCTGGGGCAGGGGTTGTGTGGCACTACCACTGATGCCAAGAGCATTTTCTCAGTATATCTTGGAATCCTTGGATGAGCACTGAAAGAGTTTGAACACACATTAGTAGCCATGATAGGTTTTACAGGGGATACATTTGGAATGGTGACTGAGGTAACTCCTTTGACCTAAGACCTCATTCACTGACACACATTGGCAATATTTCCATTTCATGATGATAGGCCCCTTACACCTCCAGGTCTGGATTCTATTTTCCACTAGTAATGATTATACCGAACAGATCTATTTCACATGTTAAACATTTACTACAGTGCAGGTATTGTTTGGGTTAGAAGTGGGTTTATGTATGTAACAACAATTTACCAACATCCATCTGCAGAAAAGACAACAACAGAATGTTGATACATACTACACAAACTCAAACAGACGTATGCTATTACGTTAAGTTGTCCACATCTCCACACATCAGCATGGAGGAAGCTATCACTGGTCATAATTAGACTTGGGCATAGAACTCCGCTCCACTGGCGGAGTTTGCAGAATTTGGGCACTTTGCGATATGCAGACGAGCGTGGAGGTCCTGAATTCTGGAATGTGGAGTGGAGTTTGTTGGTGCTTGCAAAGTTGGGTTTTGGTGCTCTCTCATGAGTGCGACGATCCTCCTGGGCTGCATTCGCTTGCGGTGCTTCTAGTTGCCCAGGCAGCCAAAACAGTGCTGCTTGCAAGCATTAAATCACCTCTAAAGCACATTTTCTACTCCAGAGCCACTCAATCTAGTCAAAAAGAGATTTTCAAACAAGAAGGAAATGTGTCAGAGACTCCAACTGCATATTACTATCCAGCAGGCTCCGACCAGAGTTTGTCCATCTACTGGTCACTTTTGACTTGGATTTCAAGGTGCAAGGCTCACGTTCTCTGTCTCCTGGAAATACCTTTGGATTTTAGTACTTCGTTTTTGTTGAATCAAAAAAGTATGTTAAAAAAACAGTAATAGAAGAACCAGACCCAACCTCTGTATTGTCTTGGGTTCAAATGGCAGGTCTTAAGAGCATTGCAGAGGCAAAGGAAAAAACAGTTGAGCAGGTAGCAGAATGACCATTCAGAGGATGTTATAGGAGTATCTGGATGACCCTAAAGAAGTGTATGTGGATCAAAACCCATTGGTGTATTGGTATTGGAAGATGCACCAATGGCCAGAGCTCAGCAGGCTGGTTATGAAGTTTATGGATTGTCCTGTAGCCAGCATGTCTGCTGAAAGTGTGTTAAGTGCACCTGGTGCAGCTGGTGCAGTTATTCTAGTGAAAAGAACCAATATCTGACCTCAAAACATGGAGAGATTGACCGTGCTCAAAACGAACCAGCATTTTGCACTACCTGATTACACCATTCCTGAAACACCACAGAAGGAGGAAGAGGATGATTAGTCAGAATCAGGCGTGCTTGCTGACCAAATTCTGGGAGAAACACAAGAGTTTGAGGATGAACTCTACTTCTTGGACTGAGTTTGCCAGTGCCACCATGGAACTTTTTAAAATATTTCTAGTTCAGCTTCTTTTTCTCTTTCTGTGTAAAAACAAAAATATATATATGTGCGCTAGTGCAACATTATGTTTGTGTCAGACGTATGCTGCCCCACCATTTTATAGTCACAGTTAAGTCCGGATTGGAGCTGTGTGCAGTGAGAATGCCTTTCAGGACATTGGAGACGATGACTGCCTCCCTCACAAGTAATTGCCTATCCTATTTTTTTTTACATCACCTAGTAGAGCTGCCCTAGAAGATCACTGATTAAATGACTGCCTGTGCCAATGCCTAATTCTAATGTGTGGATACCATCAAAGAGGAGATATTTTGTTCTACCACTGTCCTTGGATTGGAAGATGTACCTACTAAGTAAGTATTGCACCAATGAGTGGTGATATATTGAGTGATTGTAAATTTCTGAATGATGACGGATTTATGTGGTGGGTGACAGTGGGGGGGTCAACAAATTTGTAAACTTGTTACTGATGATTTGCAGAGTTTGGTGACTAATGAGTGATATTTTTTTTTCATGAAAGTGATTGGCCTTTCAAACTTAGTGAACGTTACCTTCAGGGTCCACTTCTTTTTTCTGGCTCCTCAGAACACACCAGCTACTTTAGTTACCAAACACAAACCGACACAAAATACTACAGTTCTGTTTCTCAATTTTTTCTTCAACAGCAGTGCACTTCAAAAGTCTACATTGGTTGGTTTGGAACTGGGATAGAGTTACTCAGAATCTAGAGCAGGAAGATGGAAGGACTCACGGGGGACTACCTCAAGAGCTAGAAAGGAGAAAGTTATTGACTTCTAAGAGAACCCATGATAATGGTGAAGACTCTGAGGCCTAGTACTCATTCAGCTCTATGAACTAGAGAGGGGTGTGTTGATTTGGAAATGCTGCTGAGTATGTGTTTGCTACATTGCTAGCTCAAACGTGAAACTCCTCTTCTGTTCTTGACCTCCCTCTGACTCTTCTTGGTATACTCCTGACTCCTCAAGAAGCTTACCTTGCTTTATTTTGTTCTTCTCCTTTAATGTATAATACAGCTACTGTTTTTTTCAATACACTGATCTTCTCCTAGTCCTCTTCTGCACGAACAACACTTGGAGAAAACTCAAGACTCCAGCTTACCTACCGAACAAGTTGAGACAGGAACCAGAGTGACAGACGTTCCAAGAAGAATGGAGATGCATCATCCAACTTGGCAATACAATATCATTTTCCCTTTGACAATCACAATTTTTTGAATTGGGCGGGTCAAATTCAATCTTCCATATTTTTTAAAATACTAGACAACATAACACTTAGGGTATACTATCTGAGGTTTCTCTGGGGCTGAAGCAGTGTTTGCAATGTATTTAACTGAACGGAGTCATACTTACTCATCCCTTTGTTTCCTTCCACAAGAGATTGATGATGGTGTGCTGTTCACCACCCCAATGAATATTGCTGTGGTTTCTTTTGTGTAGTTGTCTTTGTCACACCTTTCCCGAACTCCCCTTTCCCATCCATTCATCAAACCCTAATCCTCTTTCTGTGGCCTATGTGATTTATTGAAGTGTGACTTAATTTTACACCATAAATGAATCACACACTTGAAGGGGCGGATGTGGTGAAAGTGACACCAACTCACTGCATGACCTTAACCTTCTATTACCTGAGCAATATTTTTGCTTGATTAATCCTGTAGTTGGAGTTTTCATAGGTGGTAGTGGTACCTTCTGTGAAGTTCTCTTTCCTGGTAGCACACTAACCTGCTGCTACTACTACTACCTACCCACCACTCCCTTAAGATGCCATCCTGGTAAACTGCCTAGAGTAAGAAGAATCCTTCATTTCATCTATTGAGGTAAGAGAAGAACTATGGATTGAAGTTAACTTGTTTAGTTAGTAATTCATTCCCACTAAAGAAGATGCTGTCCTTCTTGTCTGTGTGTATCTAGGTTTTTGTAGACAGAATAGACAATGGCAATCACCCGTTGTGGTCAATATAGCTGTGTAGGGCAATAGAGCAAGGGTATAAGTAAATGAGATACACTTTTTGTTTAGTAGATGTAAAAAACAGGCTTACCTAAAAGACAGCAGTGCAAACTATAACACCGAAATAAACATTTCAAGCATAAATCAAGTAAAGTGAACTGTTCTCTTTATTTTAAACATATACAAAAACTCGCCCTTTCCACTTAAAACAGGCCCACCCTTTCCCCAAACAAACAAATAGCCTCATCCCCAAAATATCCAACAAAAAGTCTGATATGTATTGTTCAAAAACCCTGTCCCAACTCCCTTCCCACCCTTTCCACCCATAAAAAGTGTTCCTTCCAGCAAAACAAAAAGAGTCAGAAGAGGGTGCTTTTGACACGGGTCCAGAGATCTTTTCCAGGCTTGCCTCCATGTGTGCCATGTAGAGGTTCAGGCATGCAAGATGTTGGCGGGCGCAACACTAGAAAATGTGGTCCGAGCAGAAGGTGGGGCAGCAGTAGTGGAACGCAGATGGGCTGATACCCGGCTAGTGGCTGCAGTGATGGTGCCGCTGGGAGGCTGGAAGTGCTGTTGGCAGGTTGGAAGGGCTAGCATTGGTGGCCACTGCTGCCTCCGCCTCATCCTCCTCCTCCTGAAGGGCTACGAGCCACCGATATTCATTCCAGATCCCCTACAGCGTCTGCCGCTGCAGCTGGACTGCAATCTCCTGGTGAGTTGGATGATGTCCACCAGGAGTAGCTATAGCAAGAAAGGCAAATAAAAATGACAAATTAGAAACCGTGTGCTGTGCAAACATTTTTTAAGAAGTAGAGTGGCACAGTAGCAGTAAATTACTTGTCCCTTAGGGCCATTTGAATTTGATGTGGCTGACTACGAAAAGTCACAAAGCCATTATCCACACATGCCTCACAAATCTCAAAAGGGGAATTTGAACTGGCATGAATCCATTATGTAAGTCATGAAATATAAAATTATACAATAATGTGACACATGCAAAAAGGAATGTTTAACTTTATTTGGGGTGGCTGGACAGAACTTTGAAAAATAATAAGGACAAAAGCACAAGGTGGTGACAGAGTGGCCAGTGGGGTGGAAGCGAAGCACACTTTAAGTTTACAATGTATTGACAACTTTGTATATCAAATGCACAGATTGCACAGAAGATACTATTGTACACTGCCAAGCTGACTAATGGGGAGGGAGGTATGAAGATGGGTGGGAGGACACATATCTACCTTGCTTCAACAACAGTGAGTTAAGAGAGAAGACAGAAAATTAAAATACCCCTCTTTGAACTAAAGCTTTGAAAACCATGCAAACCAAATAAATTAGGTGAACAGTTGACATATCCCTCTCCACAAAGAGCTCCCTTATTTCTTGATCCAAGCAATTACACATTCATCCTTTTTTCATCTATTTTATTAATCCTGCTTTGAAACTGACCATTTGATTGAAGCTTACATTCTATCATCCAGTCTTGCACTATTCCAATGCAGCCATCCATATGTATCCACCCGTCCATCCATAGACTCAGCCATCCAGTATCTATCCTTTCAAACACTCTGCTTTCACCTATCCATCCATTTACCCACATATTGTTCATTATCATCTATCCACCCACTCCTCACCCGAGCAACGGCTTTCACCCATCCATCCTTCACCCACTGAGACATTCTTTCACCCCTTTCACACATGCATCTCCTATCACTCACCTGCACATCTTCTCCTTTCACACACAAATCATTTCACACAAATACCATTTCCCCACATTCCTTTTTGAGCCATCCATCATTTGTTTGCTTTTCCATAAAACCATCATATGTAGCGTCCATTCATTACAAGCTGTTTTCTGCTGATTTGAAGAGACAAGAGGCTATTAAGAACTCAATTCACACTGCAGCTGGTAAATCAGGGGCTTCACTAGCAATTCCCATGCAGTGGGTATATCAGTATTTGTCAATGGACAAGAGCAATGTGACTTACCAGCACCAGTCCCTGCTGCCGCTGATTCTCCATGTCTGACTGCTCCTGTGTCCGATGCACTGGTGCTGCCACTGGCCCCAGCACTGGTGGTCGTGCGGCTGGAAAAAACATTACGCAATTTAGTTCCAATGAAATTAATACAACCACAATAGATCATTGCAGTTCTATCTTCCTCTATCCTTCACTTTAGGAATTTTGTCTAATGCAGGGGCAGAGTTAATTCACTAAAGTGCAATAAAGGGGTGGAATACTTTGGTCCATCCAGGAGAAGCTACGGTGAGGTCTTGGTTGGCAAATGCAATGGGCATGAACAAGGCAAAGAAAACCTTCACAAATATGCGTAGAAAAGCTGATTTGGGCATGCAATCTTGTAGGTAGAGTACCAGTCCTAAATATCTGTCTTCATAGTATCAAGCACAAGTCTGCAAGATATATAAGGGGAGAAGGGAAAGCTAAGCTTAGTAACAAAGCATAAGAAAGATAGTACAGAGAGGTACAGAAGAAACATGTAAAATAGATAAATACAGGCTAACAAGAATTTAACAAAGCTTACTTAGAATGAAAATAAGTGCGAAAAAGGTAGACAGGCACTGTCAACCTAAAAGAAAAATTATTTGAAATGAGAAGAGGTGAAAAATAAAATTAGGGAAATAATATTAATATAACAGAAAGACGTACTGGGGCCAGCAGATCTTCCTGCATTCACCCTGGAGGTGGCACTAGAACCCTCACCTCCTCCTTGACCCACCAACGATGTTGCCCTCTTCTTCCCCTTGGTTGCTGATGTAAGAAATAAATGAAGATAAAAAAAAAAGATTAATGTTACACTTAATCTCCCCAAAAATATTTTTTGACAATCAGAAGCAAACACAATAAAATTGTACTTTTCTAAATCAGTTTGCCTAGTATAATGGATTAAACTCAATTTGACCTATTACTTTTACTTTCCTAATTCCTACATTTAAGCCCTACTCCAAAATTTCCATATTTACAAACATTTGACACAGGGCAGTGCGGCAAGCCTTCTTGCAGCGATGCCCTGCATCAAAAGCAGAGAGCAGGAATATGCCACATCTACAACAGATATTGTGCAATCCTGTCCTTTCCCTCTGCTTTGGCACACAATGGGCTGTCATGAGACAATGCAGGTACCTCTGTACCATGCTGCAAGAATGATATGCGACAATTTTTTAATCATATGTGAGAGCCTGAAATCAGTTTTACAGGGCCATTGGTATTTCATGTAACAAATGGCGCAGTGCTGTGCCATCCCATCATGACTAAAGTGTGTCTACCTCTTCATGTCATTGATATTCACTGACATACAACATACATCAAATGTGTATGAGCTTCTAGGAAGGCAATCTGAGAATGGTGTGTCACCAGTACCAAGCTTGATTGGGGTTATTCATAGTGCCATATGTACCATTGTGATGTGTGCATTTGTACAGACATCTCCCTATGTCCAGACATTGATTCTCTCCAGCCTAACTTCCAATGCTGAGTGTGATAGGTAGTCGAGCTACCTCAGTACAGCTTTGATTTTACTGAACATATGATGAATTATCATCATAAAAATGACAGTGTGATCTGAGCCGTTGCATGCTACATGATTCCTGCCACAGCCCTCATTGCATCTACCTTGCTGAATGGCTTGCCCATCACCACATCATGATGATGTTTCAGGGAAATGAGCATTTTGGGGAACCTGGGGCTTGTATGGACATTATATAGATGTCCTATTGTTAGACATGCTATCTTGTGCCATCAGTTCAGAATGCTATGCTTCAAGGGCCAAAGTATATAAGGTTGTCAACTGTCTGACTATATACATGAGGAGTGAGAGTTCATAAGTGAACTTGTGGTGTAGGCTTTTGGGGTGGTTATGAAATCATTGTGACCAACTATTGTCCGCTAATCTAGCACCTGCTCCTGCTAATGTTGAAGGCAATGTAATGAGCCACGCACCTGCAGTAGTCTGTTCCCTTCTGTTTGTGATTGAATCTGATGATCAGGTGTGTTTACGCAGATTCAATCAACCATTTTTATTGTGTCATTTCAGGTTCAGACAGGGCAAATGAAAGAGACAGTGTCAACGTCATTGGGGAAGTATCTGGCCACAGTGGTTTCGACTATTAGTCTCAGTACATCGAGGGACCCAGTGGACGAGAAGGTACAGAGATTACCCCAGAGGACGCTAGCTCGAGCTCTTCATCTTCTGAGTCCTCCTCCAATGGACACCACCGAGTGGTGGTGTCCCTGCTATCTTCATCAATGTGTGCCTCCACCAGTTCCTGCAGCACCCTCCCTATTGCTCTCCACCAAGTTGGCCAGATACACTCTAAAAAGAGGGGGCCCATTTTCTTTGCTCCAGGCACCCTGCTCCCCGTGCTGCACAGATTGAGGAGACAATTGACCTCCTGAGGACAATCTCTGTGGGTCAGACAGCCATTCTGAATGCCATCCAGGCCCAAGACAGCCATCTGCGGCAGATGGTGGGATACCTGGAAGGCTTTCATTGTGCAGTATCTGGACTTCAGAGACCCATTCAGGCTCTGGACTCCTCCCTCTGTGCAGCCTCCCATACCCCCAACCTGTTGTCCCTCCCAGACCCTCCCCCATGCCAATACCCTATTGCTCCACCTGGCCAAAGCACACATGCACATTTACACTCACATACCCATACAGACCCATACAGAACATCCAAAAAATGGCAAAAACAAAAGAAAAAAAACAGATATGAATCCAAACACACAGACATTACACACACCACCAGCACCACAGACTCTTGCACTACCACAACATTCACCACTGACAACATCACCTCCACTTACTGACACCAGTCCCCCTTCATATCCATACACAGCACATCTGACACTATGCACACATGCGCACAACATACACACACCACCACATCCACAGCCAGTACTGAAAACATCACACCCACATGCATACCCATCAATCACATCAATTTATACACCACACACAAGCACAGTAACCATCACATCAACATCCACCACCTCCACACCCACCACGTCCACAGATGCAAGCACCACTGACACAACATTCACCTCATGCACAGAAAAAATAAAGAGGCACACAAGCAAGCACCTAACACACGCCATGTTTAGTTGATACACCCATACTTGCAGCACATTTGCCAGACACACATGCACCTGCATCCACAACAGTCCCAGGTCCATCAGACCCAGTCACTCCCTCTCCCTCCAAGTACCCACCCCTTCCCAAACCCATTCCTAAGTTCCCTGTTGAGGACCCTTCTTTTTCCTTGGCCCTCCCAAGCCTCATACCTAAACTCCAAACAGGTTCCCACCCCTTCCATACCAAAGACCACCTCTCCTATCTCCCAAACCACCACTAGCATTCCCCGAGCCAACCCTTCAGTGTCCCAAGCTACCCCATCCAAAGGAGTTTTCACCCCATTCACTTCATAGATCCTCCTCCTTAGCATCTATCCACTCCTTCCTCTTCCTAACCCACCACTTCACATACCACGTTACCCCCAACCCTAGATAAGGAGGTGCCTGCCCTACCCAGTGGATGTCCCTTTCTGAGTAAGTTACCTGACAGTGTCTGATGAGGCACGTTTTGTGGCACAGCACTGTGCACACAACAATCTGTATCGACTGGCCATTGGCCTTTGTATCATGTGTTCTTTTGTTTGATTCACAATTATAAAGAGTTTTTTGCTGGAACACATTGGTCTATGTTTTACTTTTCCCTAGCTTCTTTTGGGAACATCCAAATGTGACAACAGAAATTATTGTGACACACCTGTCATTGTGTCTAAACATTAAGGCAGATTATGCTTCACATATGTTTATGGTGTAGGTTGTTATGGACATGCTCAAATTGTAATGGTATGTGTTGTGGTAAGCTTTTCATGGCAGGCATTCATCATGGTGGTGAGCACTAGCCCCATCTAATTTGTGTGCTTTGTGACACTGGAACTGCTTGTGTGTTATTTTCCCCCTTAATTGTGATCAATGTGATTAGATTTGTATATTTAGTTTTTGTGAACAGTACAGGACTTACATAGGTTAAGGTGCACTGGTCCATGGAGGTATATGTGCGATGTCTCCAAATTGTGCTAGACATTTTTTGTGTGGTATTTCAAATGGTAAATGGTTAAGCTAGTCTTGTGCATTGTTAAACTCATTTTAGTTAGTCATATGTTTATTCACATCCGGAGTGTGGTTAGTTGACATAGCTTTTTGTCTTCTTTTTTTGTTGCATGTGTCCATAGTTTTCTGTGTTGCTTACACCTACTTTAGTTGAATGAGAGGAAAGCAGTTACTGATGTGTTGGTTTAAATTTCTTGAACTTCCACATTGCACACATATGCATGGCACTTAGTGATGCTATTGGTTGTCCATGCTATACTTTAAGTCAGGGGGCCTGTGCACAGTGACATTTTGGGGCATGGGCAAAGTAGTCTGTGGCTCAGGGCACCCCCTGATTGAGACCCTGTTCTGCGTCAGAGGGTATTTCCATGGTGGACTTGCATTACTTCTTAGGTGTATTATTTAGGACAGCATTTTACAAATGGGATTGTTCGATGTTTGATGTTTGAGAGTCTATTACAGTAATGTAGCATAGAAGATGTGTTTTAGTTTCATGAAACATCCCTACTTAAGTTTCTTGTCTATCAATATTAGGCCTAGCCTGTGAAAGTTGGAGTGTGTCACAGTAATTATTTGGTATGATGTTAGTGTGGATCTGCTGTTGTGTTACTATATTGTGGACACACATCACTGTCCCTGTCAAATGTTGGGGCACAAATTTAAGTTTTTAAGGAGTGTCTCTGTGCAGTGTCAGTGAGCTGTTTTGTGGACAGTGACCCACAAAATAGTTTTGTCCCAAGGCTCTCCCGAACCTTATCCTCTCTGTGTATCTGTTCAGGTGACTGCCGGTGAGATTCTAACTTTTATCCCTCTTTTTCCGACAGCTCAGGCTTGGCCGTCATAGTCACGTCAGTGGCAATGTGCATCATGATTGGACCGGCGGTGGAACTGGCAGTCTGCCCTCAGAGATGCACATTAACATCAACCACAGCTGTCGCTGTCTGAATTTCAGGGCGGTCACTGTGGTACCACGGTGGTCTTTCGTATATGCACCTACTTAACTTGCAATTGGGTGGTTGGACCACCAATTTGGTGGTCAGAGTGAACCATTGCGTTTCTACGGTGGTGACCTTACCGCCAAACTCGTAATCAGGCCATAAGTCGAAGGTAAAATTTTGACTGAGACCTATCACTCAGTGTATCTCTCTTTGGCTCCATCGTGGACAGCCTCAAACTTTGACTTTGCCACAGTCATGTGTGACCAGATGTCCACTTTTGGCACTTTTTGCTTTTAGGCACTAGAAACCACATTTTTATATTTAGGCTTTAATTAACATTTCCGATTCCCTACATTGGATTTTTGACTTTTTGGTGACATTTTAAAGATAAAAATACTTCCTATTTCTTATAAATTGCTGTTGGATTTTTGTTGCGTTTTATTTATTTACTGTTTTATTGATAGGAAATACTTTACACACCTTTCTCCTAAGTTACACCTAACTGCTTGTGGGCCAAACTACCAAGGGTTGGGCAAGGATCAATTTATTGAGACCTTGGCTGGGCCTACTATGGGATTGTGGACCACCTACCTGCCCTTTCTCATAATCCACTTTCGAACACTGTGTTACATTGGTGTTTATCTTCCAGATGTCACCACATAAAACACAACAAAAACGAAGACTCAACATATTAACGTGGTGGCCATCTTGAAATATGAGAAGTCAAGGTAGTATAACAAAAACTCACCTGGTCCGCCATTCCAGTATTCAGGTAACATAGCACCAAATGACCATCAATCATGCTATCACCGATCTTATTACATCCAATTAATCCTCTGTTTACTTTTCATTCCTAAGAACCTTTTTCAGCCATTAGACCTCCTGTATATATAAACGGTGGCTACCTTGAAATGTTGTCTCTCATTGTTTTCATATTTAATTCATAAAAACTCCTATTTCTCAATCCACTAGTGGTATTAAACATACCACCATATGACCAATCGGCTATGGTTGCAAGCTCAAAGAATAATCCTCATTTGTACAGTACCACACTGTCCTGAAAACCAAGCAATTATAAAAGAATGGCAAGTTTCTTTTGCAGGTATTCAAAACTCATAGAGACAACATGTTATACTACAGGAACACAATAGTTGCCTTGTGAATTCACTAAAAAAACGAAACTCACTATCAGTGTCGTGTCCATGCTCAACACAATGTAAACGACAAATTCAACTTGACTTATTTCTTCTTAGGAATAGTTACCCATCACCAACTCTCATCCCAACAGGCACATGATCAATCCCATGAAACCAAATCTCCGTGGTAGCTGCATAATGTTTCATAAAGTGAAAGGCCATGGGGTATCTCATGTCTCTATTCTTAAGTGCCTAATCGTGCTTCCTACATAGAGTAAATTGCAACAACAACCAATTACATATGTCACATATTTTGTGTTGCAATTAATAAAATGTTGAATTTCATATGTCTGTTTAGTATTATAGTAAAAGAGCTTGGTTCTATTTCTCCCATACTGGCACATATTATATTCATTTCACATGGGGAGTCAAAGATAACCAGGTTGATGTAATTATGTTTCCTGTTACATAACTGGGACATAACTGATCTCTTATTGTTTTCCCCTATAAGAAATTAATGTGGGTTTGTCGGCAATATTATTTTTCATCCCATGGCTCTCAGTAAGTAAGTCCCAATGCTTCTGTAATATTATATAAATATCACCACTGTACATGGTGTACCTAGTGATAAATGAGGGGTCACCCTGTCTATTCTCCTTGCGCCCCGTTTTCTTAGTCAAGGTAGTCGCCCGGTCCACACCATGTATGCTCCCGTCTGCTTTTTGCAGAATTGCCCTATCATAACCCCTTGTTAGGAAGTGTTGTTCAGCATTTTTTTATATAGCAAATGAAAGTCTCCGCCTTGCTGCAATTACAGCATATGTGCATCATCTCCACATAGGGCACATTGTTAATAACAAACTTGAAATGCACACTTCAAGCATTTAGAATGATGTTACAAGCTGTTTTCTTCCTTAACATAGTCCTCTGTGTTATGCCATCCTCAACGTAAAATTGCAGATCTAAAAACACAATTCTTTGCTTTCTGTGACTTATGTCAAGTGTAACATTGTAAGGACTATCATTCATAAACGCATTATATTCAAAAGTTGTTCCAATTATCCTTTCCATAAAACAAAGATGTTGTCGATAAACCTCCCTCCAAAGACTATAAAGTCAGTCCCAGGGGAAGCATACCAACCCTAAGCGTGCTCCCTCTCAAACCAGCCCATGAAGAGCCCGACATGTAAGGGAGCAAACCTGGAAGGCATCGCCGTCCCTTGAAGTTGATGGTAGGAACATGCATAAAAATGTTTTTGAAATAATAATATCAAACATTTTGACTTCAGCAGCTAGTCTTGATGTTGGCCACTCCTGAAGGAAATGACTTTGCGACATAAGGTACATGTCACATGCCATGCACTTACCTTCTTCTCCCCATTGGAAATTCAAAAACTGCCACACAATCAACTTCTTCTGGTGCTTTCTAGGCTTCAACACTTCATCTTCCTGAGCAATAGCCTCCTCTTCTTCCCCCATTGGAGCCTCAGGAACTGCACTAGCCTCTGATGCTTCTGCATTGTTCTTAGGAACACCCAAAAACAGGAATAGCAACTCCAGAACTATTATGCTTCTGGTACAGTCAAACGCCAACAGTCAAAAGCACAACAGACAAAGTATAAAATAAAATTATGCTTTTTATTGTTCAATAAGAAATCATTACCAGAAGCTTTCTTGCAATCATGAGGTAGTGAGATAGTACTGTGCTACCGCTGACAGCTGAAAAAAGAAAACACCCCGCCCCACCTTAAAAACACACTTTGTATTTTAAAAACTGAAAAACACATTTAAAGTTACACCAGATAAATTTAAATAGTACATTTCAAATTTGAAAAATACACAGGTAAACTTATTCTACTTGTATTTATTTTTTGCAGAAAACAAAATCACATATTTTAGTTTACTATTTCTAAAGTAAAAACCCATAAAACTGACATAAAAATTCACAGATAAGAAGTTAGTTATAGTTATAGTTTATTATTATATCCCTCAATTACAACTCAAGTTATTGATTTATGTTTTTCATTCCAACATTAATTCTCATAGTTACACTACAGCCCACAGCGTACCATCAATTCTCAAAGTCAGCCGTACAGTCAAACGGTAACTTCCCCATTGCATCTTTATTATTTATTCTATCTAACTACCTGTTTATGACAAAATGAAGATATTTTTAATTTATAGATACAATGTTAAGTAGTATTCAAAGCATATTCTTACATATTTCAGACATCCTCAAAATCGCAAAATTAAACAAATAGGCAAAAGGTATTGGCAGGATAGGTTTTCTGTCATTGACCATTTCAGGGTCTCTGAGCCTCAGCAGAATCCATAGAATCTAATGGATCTGAATGCTGCTGCTACGTTGGAGGAAAATGTTGTGGCAACCATGACAGCACTTTGAAACGTAGTCCCTATGTTTTGGAAAAGAATGGAAGGACACACAAAGGAGCAAGGTGAGCCAAGACTAACCTTCAGATGCCCCTCAAGTTCACAATGATAAAATAAGTATACAATTTTCTCGCAAGATTCAAAAATTCAGAACCTATTTTCTCTGATTCTAGAAAGGCCCTACCTGTGGGTTTAGGTTCCCTGAAACAAATAACATTTAAAAAAAGGTGGAAGGGTGTAGTCGCATATTCTGAGATGCAACACATTGCACAGGTCATATGTAATGGAGTACTCTGTGGAGGCACTAGTACCACTGCCCTGTATACCAGCAATGGATGTAACCGTCATAGGCCTAAGTTACCTGGGTGCAGAGGGTCTAGGACAACCCACGGATACACCATCACTTGGTGCATACTTCACTAACTCCAGGGGCCAGGCTGAGTAGGGGCTAGAATCACCCACATGGTACACTTCCATCAGACTGACAAATCACAAACTCAAGGTGCATGGTTATAGAGATTCTAGTACTGCTCACCCGGCACACCACTAATTACACTGTATCCGTATATATATATATATATATATATATATATATATATATATATATATATATACAGCTGTATTGTGGGTCCTGCGCATGGTAAAAGAAAAACTTTGAGGCATGGTTAGTATTTTTGTTGTTGTCCTCATTCACGTAACCCCAAGTCTGAAGCATCTCGTCGGATACACACCTGAGAAATGGATTCCTTTCAATTCACTTCCTTTGTGAGGCTATCAGACCGGGTAGTGATCCATGTCTCTGGGCTAGGTTAGCCATGAGGAACGCAACTACATCACGTTCCTTTGGACTCGCAGTTATGTAATCATAGGACAGACACTATTTTGTAGCAAGCCAGTATATTAGCGGCCCCCAGAGCTCATATCTCTTCTCAGATCTTTCCTTTCCCCATGTATCGCATGCTAAGTTATACATTAACAAGTCTTCCCATTTCACAAGTGTTAGGGGGGTCAGACTGGTCCATTTCCTACATATCTCTTTCCTGACCAATAATATCATATAAAACAGCAACTTGGCACAATCCTTTTTTATCCCATTATCTCCCTGTACACAACTGAAAATAATCAGAGGGGGGCTTACCTTACACTTTATAGGTAAAATCTCATTAATACAGTCACCAACCTCGCTCCAAAACTGACTGAGTCCAGGACACTCCCAGAACATATGCATATCTCCTGCAGATTCCAAGCCACATTTCCTGCACTTGACTTTATTACCAGGCTTCAATCTTGTTAGCTTCTTGGGGGTCCAAAAGGCCCTGTGAATTGAAAAAAATGAATCCTTATTAAACAGGCAGGTTTAACTGTTGAATACAGAATACAGCAAAGCAATAGATACTTGACATAGCTCTCTTATCTGTGCTCCTGGGAAATATTCTTTCCAAATTTCTTTTGGCATAAGGAAATCACCGTCTATCTTGTCCAGGAGTGTCCAGTCCCAACTCGATAGTTCTTTTTATCTATGTCGATCTTTTGAAGCAGCCTTTCCACCTCGTTCAAGCCACGCACTCCCCCTTTAATCTCTTTCACCCAACTCCTTATTTGCAAGTATTTAAATTTAGAGACATTTCCTGCTGAGTCTCTAATAAGATCTTCATAGGAAATCAAGCCCCCTGCTGTACACAATTGCTCCATTGCCCAAAAAACGGCCTCCTTCAGAGATACAGCTAAAGCATCCTTAGTCCATTCCGGCGAGCCCGGTGAGCCCCATATGGGGGCATATTTACTGTAATATGGCAAGTTGGTTGCCCTTCTCACCTGATACCAAGTTTTTGCCAAATCATACAGTGATCTAAATCTCACCTTCTTGAAAAATTTGGGATCACCAAATTTATATAAAAAACCCACCTCTGCAACCTTCTCAAATGTCATCATTACTTTTAATATCTGCCCCAATTCGGAGACAGTAGACCCACCCAAAGCCTCTCTCATATTATTTATAAAGGATGCCCATGCATACAGTTGTGGATCCGGTAGCGCTAATCCACCCTTCTCTTTCCTCCGCCTCAACTTCTTCCATACTATACGTGCTCCTTTGTTGCCCCATATAAAACTGCTAATCTTGCCTTGAAACTTACTCATCCATTCCTTATCAAATCTCAGAGGTAGTGCATTAAAAATTAATAACATTTTCGGTAGAAACATCATTTTAACCAAATTAACCCTTCCTAAGATTGTAAGAGGTAGACTAACCCAGCTCTTCATCTGCTTACAATATGCAGTCATAACTCTCTCAAAATTTCTCTCTGCGATTTTCCCCATATCATTTGTTATCGTGATGCCCAAATATTTCAACTCTCTGTTATTCATAGCACTACTCTTGGACATATTCCAAGCCATGAATTACGCTTTATCTTTAATAACCACATACCCAGCAAATTCCATCATCAAATCTTCCAGAGCAGGCAAAGATTGTTTCAAATTACTTGTATCAACAATCAAATCATCTGCATATAGGGCTACTTTCCTATACTTATTCCCACACTGGAAAGGGAGCATCATTGACTCACTTCTAATGTTACAAGCCAGGGGTTCTATGTATAAGGGGCGAGTTAGAGAGCCATTAACAAAAATTCTTGCCACCACGCTAAAGGTGCCTTACACGTGCTTGCCAGATCTATTGTGCCTATCAAGCCTTGAGTTAACACATGCACTTATCTACCCTTTATGAACCCCTTTTGATCTGCATGGGTCAGCTTACCCAGCACCTTACCCAACCTTCTCGCCAAACCTTTTGAAAAAATGCTGTAGTCGCTATTCAATAGAGAGATTGGCCTATAGAAGTCCCAACGTATGGGGTCTTTTCAAGGCTTTAATTTTTTGTGTGATTGTTGCCTCCCTCCAAGAGGGTGGGAGTGTAGCCCCCCTCGTCACATAACCCTGCAAAAACATTTATTTTACTGTCCCCTAAGAATTTTTAAACTTCGAGGGGTAGCCCATCTGGACCTGGTGCCTTCCCTAGTTTCCCCAAACGAATCTCGTCCTCTACTTCACTCCACTAAATTACTTCATTCAAAATTCTTTTATCCTCGTCCACCATGGTGATGAGATCTACATCTTCCAGCCATTTCCAGACCTTCACTGGAGACACCGCTACCCTCTTTGTATAAAGATCCTGACAAAATTCTCAAAACAACTCTCCAATCTCCTCATTTCTCCTGCAAGAAGCCCCTAGATTATTGCTCTGAATCTACACAACCTTATTTCTCACTTGTTTTGACTTTTTTTTACCAAGCCAATAATTTCCCACAATTTTCCCCATATTCAAAATAAGTCATCCTGTTTGCTTCACATCTTTCCTTAACTCTTTTATCTAATTCACCTGTAAGCTCCTTTCGTAATTCTTGGAGTACCCTGTCTAATTTTCCAGTTTCTTCTTCCTCGCCACTTTTGTTTATCAGCTCCTTTTCTACTGACTGTATACGCTCTTCCAAGGCACTCATCTTATTTTTATATATTTTCCTCTTAAATGAGGCTACTCTAACCAATCTACCTCTCAAAAAAGCTTTAAAAGCATCCCATATCATCTCTGGTGTTGATGAACCGGCATTCAACTTAAAAAATGCCTCTGTATCTCTTATCAAACCTGCCACAATAGCTTTGTCTAGAAGGAGGGTTCGGTCTAAAGTCCACCTACTCTGTGCAATGTTCCCACTAACCCTAAAACTCACACTCACTGCTGAATGAAATGATAAGTGCACTCCAACATGAGAGATTTCTTCAACACTCTCTTTCAGCCCCCCATCTACTAACACATAATCAATCCTTGATTGGCGTTGGCACTTTTTATTATTGTATGTATACCCCATCCCTATTCCCATCGTCTCCCTCCAAATGAGACATCATGTTAATTACTTGAGATCGCATCATCTCATTCATTTTCAATCTACTTACTTCCGAACTATCTAGGTCATAGTCTAGCACTATATTAAAGTCCCCCACCCATATTATTGGATCCAGAAATTGTAATAAGTGCCCTTATAATTCTTAGAGGGGCAGAATATCGTCCCTGTTTGGACCATAATAACCCACTAGGATAAATGCTGATTAAAAGCCACCAACTTCCCTATTGCCCACCTGCCTGATTCATCCACTGGTCCTCCCTCGAAATAAATTTCAGGGTGTTTTTTAACTAGTATATCCACCCCTTTACTATCCCTCACCTTTATGGAATTTAAAATATGCTGTATCCATTGACGTGGCTTAAACAACTTAATACACTCCTCATTAGCTAAATGCGTTTCTTGCAAGATTATCACCATAGCTTGGGCATCCCTACAATATTGCACTAACCTTTTTTTGCCTACTCCTTACCCTTAACCCATTAACATTCCATGATAGGAGCCTCAGCTCATTACCCTTCATCTTCCTCTCTTTGCAAGCAATCTGCCCAAAACAACCCTAGAGACTGGCAAAAACTGTTTGTATCAAATACAGGTGAATAAGGACATAGATTTTTTTTATTTTTCCCCATGCTCCCTACCCTGTCCACCCCCCCACTACCCAACTCCCCCCTCCATTGCATTAACCCAACCTCCATATCCCTGAAAGAACCCACCCTATCTTCCGCATTAGGCGAAATCGCCTCTGGAAGGCTCCTCCCGGTTCATGAATATTAACGATGAAGAGTCTGCACTCTTTAACCAAGTGGCTAATTGCCTTTGTCTAACATCTTAATCACACCATCTATATCTCTACTGTCGCTAAAGGTATACATTTTATTGTTAGCCATCACTCTCAAGGAAGCTGGGAATTTCAATTGGGCTGTAGCCCCTAACTGCTTCAAAACTTCAATTCTTTTTCCCATTTCCCATTGTTTATATAATGTCATACTAGATAAATCAGATCTAATGTTAAAATTGGTGCCCTCAGCTGTTAAAGGCTTTTTTTCAATGCAGCAGCGAAAATATGCTCCTTAATGGCATACATGTGGAAGTAGACCAAAATCTTTCTAGGTTTGTCTCTATTAGGGGATTTTCTAAATGGATCCCTCTGTACCCTCTGGATGTCCTTTACTAAATCTTCTTCTTCATCGTCGACCTGGACCCCTTGTTCAATCAAGTGGACCACGAAACGCTTGAGATCCCCACTTTCCATTCCTTCAGGGACTTTTAAAAATCTCAAGTTATTTCTCCTCAGTTTATTTTCCATTAACTCAAGCTTTAGTCGGACCTTTTCCTCCCCTAGTTTCAGATGTTTGATTGCCTCCCTGTTCCACTAACTTCTACTTCCAGAGCAGCTGTGTTTTCTGCAAGATCATCAAACTGCTGTCCAAGAGCTTTACATAAATCTCTTATCTCTTTCTGGTTACTGTTTGAGATTTCAAAACTACCTCTAACCTCCACCGCCATTGTATAATTCCTGCAATGGACTGATTTAGAGGTTCCTCCGCCAAGGCCTGCACCTGGTGGCTCTTCCCCTGCTGCTGTAAGTCCCCATCTCCACCCTGCCTCTCCTCATTCTCTAACTCCTACTGATAGCTGATAGACACCCTTTTAGTAAGATTCACTGTTTCATCCTGGCTAGAAGTCCTATTGTTGTTAGTGTGGTCCAGATTTACCACCTCCAAGATTTGGAACCTGTTAGGGGAGCACTCTATTTGTGAAACCTGACTAACCTTCACACTCCCTTCTGGGGTACATCAGGTTGCCTGTGGTCTTTCCGCTCCATCTCCAGTGTGCCAGGCAAGACTTTAAAATATGTCCGTAATGATGGGGTAATCTTCGACTACCTAGTAGTAGGTTTATTGCGTCTCAAAGTCGGTGAAGCCAAACCTGTATATCTACTACAGTCGCTATCACAGATTTCCTGACTGTCCACAGCAGAGGATTTCATGGATTTCAGATTTTATTTTAGGGGTTCCCCTGTCATAGGGACTGGATTCCCATTTGTGCTAGGAATCTTCTTTCTACTTCTCGGGGAGTAAATAGGATCCACCTTTTTCCTACCTCCAGCTCCTCCCTTCCTTTTACCAGAATTCAACCCTCTCACACCCTGCATAGTATTGTTGTTATTTTCATTCCCATTCCCCTTCTGAAATGCTTGGGCCAAGGGAGGGGCGTGGCTAGTGAGCCAAGATGGCGGGCGCAATCTAATCCTGCTCCGTGGTTCTTCCCCGGTTTATCCAACCTAATTCCGACACGGGGGCAGATGACTGCCGCCCACCCCACACTCCACTGAGCGGAGCCTCTGGCACGTCGACGGCTCTGGTTGCAGCGGTGAGGGACGCAGGAAGCTCTGTTAGAGCTGTTGCGTTGCGTTTGGGGCTGCCGGCAGCGGCCTTCCTGGAGGAAACAGGTGGGCGGATCCGGCTGGAGCTACACTTGAGTGGGCGTCGGCTGTGGTGCTAGTGATTGGGCGCCTGACTGACCTGGGGGCACTGGCACGCTGGTGCTGTCCGGGGGCCTCTGGTGATCTGGGACGGCCCTGGGGCCTACTGTGACTCTACACGCCAGCTAAGTAGAACGTGGCCCTACCTCTCTATATCCTGGGCTCCCTGTGGCTGCAGGCGGGTGTTGGCGCGGTCGCGTGCCACGGGCGCCTGGGGCTGATGCCCATTGAGACGGTGCTGTGTTGAGCAGAGGGGCTGCTTGTGCTGCTGCGCCCCACTGTCATTGGGGCGCAAGCAAGCGGGCCTGTCTTGCTCCGGTGCTTGTCGCCCACACGCAGGCACCTGACCCTGTTGACGGCTGTGCCCTGCACGGAGGGGGCTCCTAGTTGACCTCCTGACTACCTACTAATGTTAGGTGGACCGGGGAGCAGACAATTTACTTCTGTCTGGAGGCGTCCAGATGTGCTGAGTTGGCTGGTCACCTTACCCGCCTCCTATTGGTCTGTATGTGGTTTGACCTAACCTGTGGCACCGACGAGACAGAGGAGGGGGCTGCACGTGCTGCCGTGTCCTTCCCTCAGACGGCGCCTGCAAGCGGGTCCCCCCTGCCCACATTTGCTGAGACTTGGCTTGTGTCTACAGTGATGCCCTGCAGCAGCACACATAATTTCCTTGCCACAAACATGGCAGGCGCTGGCTGCCTCCGCTCCGGGACTGGCGTTAAGCCCTCATCGGAAGTGCTGCATCAGGATAGTCACAAGTTGGACACTGTGTTGGCAGCAGTGGAGCACATAGGTGCTTCTTTGGAGCAGGCCCACGCATCTCTGGAGGGCAAAATAGTAAAGGTGACCAGCGACCTTACCTTGCTGCATGCGGACCACCGCAAGCTGGTGGACAGAACATGCACACTCGAGGACCAGCTTGGTGAGCTGATGCCCACGACGTCTCGGCTGGAGTCTTTGCTACAGGACGCTCTGACCCGAATATGTGAGCTGGAATACCGTGTTGAGGACGCTGAGGGCCTTACCCAGAGGAACAACATTCAGGTCATAGGCCGCCCGGAAGGCGTGGAGGGCCTGGATGCGGTCACCTACTCTGAATCCTGGCTTCGAGGGCTGGTGCCAGAGGTATCTTTGACGCCCTTCTCAGTGGAGCATGCGCATAGGGTCCTTACCAGGGCGCGGCCACCAGGAAACGGACCACGTCCCTTTCTGCTCCGTCTACTTCACTATGCAGACAGAGACATTGTTCTCTGAGTGGTCAAGTCGTCGCCTCCGATCCAAGTCGACAATGTTCAGGTCATGCTGTTTCCTGATTATACGCTGGCTGTACAGAGAGAGCGCGCCTCATATCTGCCTTTAAAACGTAAGCTCCGGGCCCTTGGCCTCAGGTACTCCCTCCTATTCCCAGCCAAACTTCATATAACAGCCGAGAACGAGTCACATTTTTTTACTACACTGGAGTCGGCATGGGAGTGGCTGGAATCTGCTGGTCGTATCAGTGGACGAGACCTAGAGATGGATCCACCAATGGTGCTGGGCTGCCGCTCCCGCAAAAACAGACAAAACCACAGAAACCGAACAGCCACCCAGAGGAAGGTGAAGCATGTCCCTGATCTGGTGCAGATCATACAGGAGCGTTGCTGCACACTGCAGTCGCTGCGCACTGCAGTCGCTGCGTGCTGCAGTCGGAAGCGGCTATCAATGTACTCCTAGATGTTTCAGAGGCGGAGACTGAAGTCTCACAATCCAACAGTGAGGAACCTTCTTCTCTCAAGCACTCCTCCGAGGTGGGATCCCCGGCGCATCTAGGAGTGACGCCCCAGACGGCAGATGATCTGCTTTAAGGTCTTTAAATTGACTTCTGCCTGCTGACATCACTCCCGGATGATATCCTTGTGAGATTGTTCTCCACTCAATTGTTGCAGTTTCTATAATTAGGAATGGTTCTGTACTACTTACTTCATGGCCCGACGGAGACTCTGACCGCTATGAAGCGGTCCTGGACATCTGTGGGGGCCGACGGTGGCCCCCTGTGGCATGCTTTGCACTCCTGTGCCCCTCATGCGTTTACTTGCTTCACCTTCTTTAGCCCCCCTCCATTCATATTATCCAGGGAACCTACCCTACCTTACAATCACCTACAACATACCTGGCCTACCCCACTCTCCTAATAGTGGAGACTTGTTGTTCATACCTGCTTTGTTGATTCTTGGGTTGCTCGGTTTGGGCAGATACCAGTTGTCCCTCTGCTCTAATAGTATTTTTTTTGTTCGTTTTGGAATGGAGTCTGGATCTTCCCAGCCTACCGATTTGCCGAAGCCACGCTGTTATCAATACAGCTTCTTATATACGTGACACTCAGCTGTTTAGTCGCTATCATTACCATAACCCACCATGAACTCATACTCCACTTTTACATGGAATGTGCAGGGCCTTGGTGCGGGGGCGACTTGTGGGCCGAGCTCTGGTGTTGGGCTCCATATATGCACCGAACTCGGATCAGGCCTCCTTCCTCCGCTCCTTGTCCAGTCAGCTTTTGAGATGGAGTGGCTACCCCTGGTTATTGGGGGGGGACTTCAATACTGTGCTGGATCTCGATTTGGACCAATCCTTTCCTCCATTGCCCACGGCACCTACTGTGGTTGCTGCACAGGCACTAAACACCTGGCTCCAGAATTGGTGCCTGATGGACAATTGGCGACACCGCAACACTACCGCCAGAGTCTACTCATACTACTCCGCCTGCATCACTTACATGTTCGTCTTGATAGACTTCTGTGGACAACTAATTTCTATCCTGCAGTGTTGGATATGGACTATTTGGGTCGTACTCATTGGGATCACAACCCACAGATCCTGCGACTGGGATGGGACATTTCTCCCTCAAGTATTCCTACCTGGAGGCTCCGGCCTGAGCTCCTGGAGGATGCAGCATTTAGAGCATTGTTGGATGGGGCGAGCCCCGAATACTTTGAACATAACACAGGCATGGCATCCTCTGGTTTGATTGATTGGGATGCATTTAAAGTCTTCGTTAGGGGCCATTGCATGGGTACACAGTGGAATCTGCGACGCTCTATTGAAAGTGCTCTTACACAGGTGGAGCAGACTTTGCTGCAACTTGAACAGGATGCTACTCAAAACCCTACAGGGATGGTGCAATTATCATCAGCCCGAGTTGAGTATATATCCCTTTCGAAGTGGCTACGCTGCTTAAACTATGCAGCCCACTCAGAGTGCGCACATGCTTCTGCTGACAGATCAGGCAGACTTTTAGCCTGGCCGACCCGGCGGGAGCAGGACAGGGGCCCGGTTTTGGAGCTTCGCTCAGTGACCAGGAGAGTGCTTTACACTCCCTCGGAGATCCATTCTGAGTTTACACATTTCTACGGCACACTCTACAGCTCTACTACACCGCTGAACCAGCGAGCCTGTGAAGATTTTTTCTCATCCATCACCCTGCTCTGCTTAACGGACGTTCAACGGGAGGACCTGGAGGAACCCTGACGCTTCCTGAAATCCATAGCAGTATACATGCTTTATCTTTGTGCAGAACACTCAGTACGGATGGCCTTCCAGATGACTTTTACAAGACCTTCTCTGCAACCCTGGCGCCCCATCTACTTTGTTTATATGAGGAATCTAGACAGGGAGCATCTCTGTCGGTATCGCAAAGAGAGGCACTGCTGGTATCGCTTCCTAAACCAGGCAGGATCCCATCGGAACTTGGCTCCTACAGACCACTGGCAATGCTCAATACTAATTATAACATTCTAGCTAAAGTTCTGGCGACACACTTGGCACCCCTGGTCCCTGACCTGGTTCACACTGATCAAAATGGATTCGTACCTGCGCGAGATACTTCTCATAATATTCGGCACCTATTCCGTATCATGCGATACTCGACACAAGACTGGCCGTGAGCGGGGTGCCTGGTGCTTGACTTTGAAAAGGCCTTTGACTCACTGGAGTGGCTGTATCTTTTCTAAACTTTACAGCCGTTTGGCCTTGGCCCACATTTCTTGTGAATGGTTAAACTTTTATATACCTGCCCTAGAATTCGGGTCAAAATGGGTGGGAACATCTCGGACGTATTTGAAGTGCACAAAGCCAGAAGACAGGGCTACTCCCTTCCCCTGTTACTGTTCTCCCTAGCGATGGAGCCGTTGGCCGTGGAGCTTCGCAGCCAGGGCCTCCGCTGGAGTATCGCGCTGGGTGACGGTTTACATACTGTATCACCATATGCTGATGACCTCCTGCTCTACTTTAGAAACATTGCTAATATCCCTTCGGAGACTGGGATTATCCTGCAGCGCTTCGCAAATCTCTTGGGCCTATGTGTCAACTCGGCAAAATCATGCCTTTTCCTCTTTGACCGGAGCTTCCGAATCCGGAGTTATGCCTTTCTGGCGTTGATGTACTTTGGCAGCCACGGACATTCTGATATTTAGGCATCAACATATATCATCGGAAGGAGGATCTATATGATGGAAATCTTAGAAGGGCAGTGCCATCCATCCGCTCCCAAATGACTTTCTGGCAATTGCTGCCGCTTTTGGTTGCAGGCCGGGTTGCCCTCCCGAAGATGATCGTGCTACTGCGATTATTATACTATTTTTCCAATCTCCCATATTATATCCCAGTTAGTTTTTTTAGGGAACTGGAGGCCAGACTGCGAGAATGTATCTGGAATAAGGGTCGCTGCAGAGTAGCATTGAAAAAACTCTACTTACCTTTGGAGCACGGTGGCCTTTCGCCACCGAATCTGGAGCATTACTATTTGGCCTCGCAGCTTCAGTGGGTGTCCCGATGGCTAGCGGAACTTCAACTCTCCGACACTGTGACCACCTCCGAGCCCTGGACACTCACGCGACTAGCACACCTTTTCCACCCACTCATAAGTTCGGCGGCACCTGAGGAGCTTCTTCTAATTGTGGCCCATCGCTGTTACCGCAGGTGCCTGCAGCTCACCAAGGGGGTCATCCCGTTCGCCCCGGCCTTGGCATTGCTGGGTACGCCTCGTGGCCCTGGAGTCACGTCTGCCATTGAGCTCCGGCCGTGGCATGCTGTGGAATTATATAAGCTAGGCGATCTTTATAGCGATGGCAGTTTCTTACATTGGTGGCTGAAACGGATCTCCCGGTGGGACAGTTCCTGTTCTATAACTTGTTGCTGAGGTCATTATCAAACAGATGGGGGGACCTAACAGTCACGCCTCAAACGCATTTGCTAATACAATATGTACATGTTATGGGGCAGGGCAGACATCTGATTAGATGGTTCACAGATGTGCTTCGGATTCACACACAACATAATCATGGCATGCTGAGTGCTGCATGGGAGGGGGGCTCTGGCATTCTCTTCACAGATGCGCAGTGGAGATCAGTCCTGTCCAGTCATACAACTTTCCCCGCAACTCCAGATTCCAACTCATCCAATTCTATATTATACATAGAGCATATCTTACCCCGGCCCGCATCAATAGATATTTCTGCCGCGTTGATGCAGCCTGCCCCGTAACAAACACATAAATGTAGATGTCCTCCACATGATGTGGTCATGCCCCCTCTTACATAATTACTTGGGTGCTGTTGTGACCTGTTTGTCAACATGCACGTCACACTCACTGTCGCACACAAGAGAAGCTTGCATGTTAGGCTTATTTCCTAGAAGCACGAACTGCAAGGCCACCGCCAGGTTTCTAGACCCTGGGCTTTTAACAGCCAAATGGCTGATAACGTGGAGATGGAAGGCTGCCGAAGCACCAACTGTGTTGGCCCGGAAACACTCCTTCCTAATATGGGTGGAGGCGGAGGGAGTGGTGCTTAGGCGAGAAGACGCACTTGGCCTACGCAAGTATCCCCTTTCTGGCGGCTGGGAAAAAATGTTGACATCTGTGCGTACTCAGGAGACAGACACTGACCTAATTGAGGAAAGTCTATAACTCACAGCAGCCCAGCAGCCATAGTCTTCTCTTGATGTGTTCAAAGTGTCATTAGCGATTTGCTCAGTTATTACACTTTACCACAAGGATCCGGATTGGTTCGGTGGTGACACTGCACATATAGATACGAGCTGATCACTTCATGTGCGGACATTCCCGTAGCCTTGCCGGAGAACTCCTCACACATGGGGGCATTGACTTGCTTGTTTTGGACTCCTTACTCCATTGAATTCCTTAGTTGTTGTATGTTATTGTTTTGCTTCACATTGCCCTAGAATTCGCATTTACACATAAATCCATAGTCATTCTTACTGTCATTTAGTGAAGCAATAGAGTTGCTGGATACTTTAAGGTTTATATTCAAACACATGTAGTTTACCATTTAGTGTGCAAGTCATCAATGTTGAAGTCTCCACAGACACTGCTGGTTGTAGTATGTAGTTCACAAGTTCTGGTAGCCAGCACAAAAGTTCTTCGTACTAGTCACTGTTCATTATACCACCTATTGTTCATCTCATATGACCCACAGGATGCGTAACTACTGAACTATTCTGTTATAAGCAATGACAGTACTGTAATGTCATGTTCTGAGACTATTAATAAACAATAAAAAGATTCATGCAAAAGATTAAATGCTTGGGCCAAATCAAGTTCAACAGTCACTTTACGGGGGGGGGGGTCAGATTACCTCTCCTTAATGCAGTATTAGCGTAAAAAACAGATTCCCCTGAGGCCTCCTGCCCTCAGCCTGTTTCGGCGTCCTCTCGTTGTCTGTGCAACTTTTTATGACACTTCCTGTATTCCCCCGTAGGGGAATCCTTGCTGCTACGAGCTTGCCGCGCTGCGGTGCGGACCTCGAAAGCCCCGATGCTCCCTCTAGGGTGCCTTTTTTGGTGAGTTTTCCTGCTCCCTCTCGCCCCAATACTTCTGCTGCAATCCATTACGAAAGCACACGGACATCTGAGCTAGCGCCACTGGCGTCAGAAGACTTCTGCGCCCCACGTTTAACCGGCTGCCATGTTCCCCAACTCCGAGACATGGTTAGTATTGTCTTGAATATAAATGATGTATTTAAATGTTTATTGACAAGCATTGCAATGCTTTCTAACATGTCAAAGTTATTGTTTAAGGTGGTGACCTTTGAACAAAAGTCAATAAGCTTGGCTTTATATATATTGATGTCTTGACTTTTTGACAATGCTAACAGCCTTGCTTTTATATATTGATGCAGCGAGCTCTTGTCAAAGTTAATAGGTTTGTTTTCTATATTGATGTAGTCACTTCTTGACAAAGACAACAGACCTACCATGTATATATTGACAGGAACTTGAATAAAAAAAAAAATTATAAGTTCATCAGAAAAGCAAATGGTTAAAATTACGTTATAGTTAGGTATGAAAAAAAAAAAAAAATTAGAAATGCCCTGAAAAAAACAAAGTTTAAAGTGGTGTCATAGTAAGGTTAAAGGGCAACATTTTAAACTAAGCTAAAATGAAATTTGTCAGTTATAGTTTACTGAGCTAACTCTAATATGTGCCCCGCCATGCACTGCTTATCATCTCTCATACTACATTACTCATTACCTCCACCACCTTATTTCTCACTTGTTTTGACTTTTTTTTACCAAGCCAATAATTTCCCACAATTTTCCCCATATTCAAAATAAGTCATCCTGTTGGCTTCACATCTTTCCTTAACTCTTTTATCTAATTCACCTATAAGCTCCTTTCGTAATTCTTGGAGTACCCTGTCTAATTTTCCAGTTTCTTCTTCCTCGCCACTTTTGTTTATCAGCTCCTTTTCTACTGATTGTATAAGCTCTTCCAAGGCACTAATCTTATTTTTATATATTTTCCTCTTAAATGAGGCTACTCTAACCAATCTACCTCTCAAAAAAGCTTTAAAAGCATCCCATATCATCTCTGGTGTTGATGAACCGGCATTCAACTTAAAAAATGCCTCTGTGTCTCTTATCAAACCTGCCACAATAGCTTCGTCTAGAAGGAGGGTTCGGTCTAAAGTCCCCCTACTCTGTGCAATGTTCCCACTAACCCTAAAACTCACACTCACTGCTGAATGAAATGATAAGTGCACTCCAACATGAGAGATTTCTTCAACACTCTCTTTCAGCCCCCCATCTACTAACACATAATCAATCCTTGATTGACGTCGGTACTTTTAATTATTGTATGTATACCCCATCCCTATTCCCATCGTCTCCCTCCAAATGAGACATCATGGGCCATATTTATACTTTTTGACGCAAAACTGCACTAACGCAGTTTTGCGCCAAAAAAATTAGCGCCGGCTAACGCCATTCTGAAGCGCCTTGCGGGCGCCGTATTTATTGAATGGCGTTAGCCGGCGTTAGCCGACCGGCGCTGGCAGGTGTGCGTGAAAAAAAACGACGTACACCAGGCAGCGCCGGCGTAGGGAAAAATGACGTTTGGGCGTCGCAAAATGGGGCAAGTCAGGCTGAGGCAAAAAATCGTCTTAACCCGATTTGCGCCATTTATTTTGGGCGCCCAGACGCCATTAACATGACTCCTGTCTTAGCAAAGATAGGAGTCATGCCCCCTTGCCCAATGGCCATGCCCAGGTGACTTCTGTCCCCTGGGCATGGTCATTGGGCATAGTGGCATGTAGGGGGGCACAAATCAGGCCCCCCTATGCCACAAAAATGTTTTTAAAAAAATACTTACCACAACTTACCTTTTCTTCCCTGGGATGGGTCCCTCCATCCTTGGGTGTCCTCCTGGGGTGGGCAAGGGTGGCAGGGGGTGTCCCTGGGGGCAGAGGAGGGCACCTCTGGGCTCATTCTGAGCCCACAGGTCCCTTAACGCCTGCCCTGACCCAGGCGTTAAAAAGAGGCGCAAATGCGGGTTTTTTGCCCTGCCCACTCCCGGGCGTCATTTTTGCCCGGGAGTATAAATACCACGCACATGGCTGGGAGTCATTTTTTAAGACGGGAACGCCTACCTTGCATATCATTAACGCAAGAAAGGTGTTCACGCAAAAAAATGACGCTAACTCAATGAACTTTGGCGCTAGACGCGTCTAACGCCAAAGTATAAATATGGAGTTAGTTTTGCGTCGAAATTGCGTAAAAAAAAATGACGCAATTTTGGCGCAAACGGAGTATAAATATGCCCCCATGTTTGTTAGAAATGGGGTCCTGGGTTGACAGTCAGGTTACCCCCTGTTCAAGCAAGGACCCTCACTCTAGTCAGGGTAAAAGAGAATCACCCTCAGCTAACCCCTGCTTACCCCCTTGGTAGCTTGGCAGAGCAGTAGGCTTAACCTCAGAGTGCTAGGTGTAAAGTATTTGTTCCAACTCACACAGTAACTCAATGAAAACACTATAAAATAACACAAAACCAGTTTAGAAAAATAGGAAATATTTATCTAAACAAAACAAGACCAAAACTATAAAAATCCGACATACACAAGTCAAGTTATTAATTTTTTAGAGATTAAACTCAAAAATAGCGCTTAGAAACAAAAATGCTTCGATGAGATGTTAACACGGCGACGTGACGGAGTCGTTCCCAACAAGCCGACACCAGCGGCGCCGGACACGGAGTCGTGTAGACCCCCAAGTACAGTACCTTTGGTGAAGAGTGAAAACAAGCCGATGCGCGAAGTCGGGGATCGCGGCGTCTGTGCGAAACGTTGAATCCTTGCACTTCAAGCGGCGTCGGTCACGACGTGGTGCGGCGACTTCCACGGAGCCGCGGACTTCAGCGGGGTTGCAGCGGCGTCGGGCCTGCGAAGAGCGTCGCATTCCAGCAAAGGTCACGGCGTCAGGTGCAGGCGTTGTTACCGGATTCAGCAACGGCGTCGGTCCGGAGTCGTCCGAAGTCTATTTCCTTGGGTTTCTACGAGCCTTTCTTTCAAGGGCCCAGGGACTGGATCGGGCACCACTTGTCAGAGCAGGAGTCTCTCCAGAGACTCCAGGTGCTGGCAGAGAGTAGTCTTTGCTGTCCCTGAGACTTCAAACAACAGGAGGCAAGTTCTACATCAAGCCCTTGGAGATTTCTTCACAAGATGGAAGGCACACAAAGTCCAGTCTTTGCCCTCTTACTCTGGCAGAAGCCGCACTGCAGGAAAGCTCCACAAAGCACAGTCACAGGCATGGCAGCAATTCTTCCTCAGCTATCAGCTCTTCTCCAGGCAGAGGTTCCTCTTGGTTCCAGAAGTGTTTCTAAAGTCTGAAGATTTGGGTGCCCTTCTTATACCCATTTTAGTCTTTGAAGTCACCTTTCTTCAAAGGGGACTCACACCTACTTGTGAAATCCTGCCTTTCCCAGGCTAGGCCTCAGACACACACCAGGGGGTTGGAGCCTGCATTGTCAGAGGCAGGCAAAGTCCTTTCAGATGAGAGTGACCACTCCACCCCTCTCTCCTAGCAGAGATGGCTAATCAGGAAATGCAGGTTACACCCCAGCTCCCTATGTGTCACTGTCTAGTGCGAGGTGAAAAACAACCCAACTGTCTAACTGACCCAGACAAGGAATCCACAAACAAGGCAGATTCACAGAATGGTTTAAGCAAGAAAATGCTCACTTTCTAAAAGTGGCATTTTCAAACGCACAATCTTAAAATCAACTTTACTGAAAGATGTATTTTTAAATTGTGAGCTCAGGGACCCCAAACTCCACATGTCCATCTAGTCTCTAGGGAAATCTACACTTTAATCATATTTAAAGGTAGCCCCTATGTTATCCTATGAGAGAGACAGGCCTTGCAACAGTGAAAAACGAATTTAACAATATTTCACTGTCAGGACATATAAACCACATTACTATATGTCCTCCCTTGGGGCTACCTAGGGCCTACCTTAGGGGTGCCTTACATGTAAGAAAAGGGAAGGTTTAGGCCTGGCAAGTGGGTACACTTGCTAAGTCGAATTTACAGTGTAAAAATACACACACAGACGCTGCAGTGGCCGGCCTGAGACATGATTACAGGGTTACTTGTGTGGGTGGCACAACTAGTGCTGCAGGCCCACTAGTAGCATTTGATTTACAGGCCCTGACACCTCTAGTGCACCTTACTAGGGACTTACTAGTAAATCAAATATGCCAATCATGGATAAACCAATCACATACAATTTTACACAGAGAGCATATGCACTTTAGCACTGGTTAGCAGTGGTAAAGTGATCAGAGTTCAAAAACCAACTGCAACAGGTCAGAAAAAATAGGAGGCAGGAGGCAAAAAGACTGGGGATGACCCTGCATAAGCAAAAAAGTCCAACAATGTTAATTACTTGAGATCGCATCATCTCATTCATTTTCAATCTACTTTTTTCCGAACTATCTAGGTCATAGTCTAGCACTATATTAAAGTCCCCCACCCATATTATTGGATCCAGAAATTGTAATAGGTGACCTTATAATTCTTACAGGGGCAGAATATCGTCCCTGTTTGGACCATAATAAACCACTAGGATAAATGGCTGATTAAAAGCCACCAACTTCCCTATTGCCCACCTGCCTGATTCATCCACTGGTCCTCCCTCGAAATACTTTCAGGGTGTTTTTTAACTAGTATATCCACCTCTTTACTACCCCTCACCTGTATGGAATTTAAAATATGCTGTATCCATTGATGTGGCTTAAACAACTTAATACACTCCTCATTAGCTAAATGCGTTTCTTGCAAGATTATCACCATAGCTTGGGCATCCCTACAATATTGCACTAACCTTTTGTGCCTACTCCTTACCCTTAACCCATTAACATTCCATGATAGGAGCCTCAGCTCATTACCCTTCATCTTCCTCTCTTTGCAAGCAATCTGCCCACAACAACCCTAGAGACTGGCAAAAACTGTTTGTATCAAATTCAGGTGAATAAGGACATAGATTTTTTTTTATTTTTCCCCATGCTCCCTACCCTGTCCACCTCCCCACTACCCAACTCCCCCCTACATTGCATTAACCCAACCTCCCTATCCCTGAAAGAACCCACCCTATCTTCCTCATTAGGCGAAATCGCCTCTGGAAGGCTCCTCCCGGTTCATGAATATTAACGATGAAGAGTCTGCACTCTGTAACCAAGTCGCTGATTGCCTTTGTCTAACATCTTAATCACACCATCTATATCTCAACTGTCGCTAAAGGTATACATTTTATTGTTAGCCATCACTCTCAAGGAAGCCGGGAATTTCAATTGGGCTGTAGCCCCTAACTGCTTCAAAACTTCAATTCTTTTTCCCATTTCCCATTGTTTATTTAATGTCATACTAGATAAATCAGATCTAATGTTAAAATTGGTGCCCTCAGCTGTTAAAAGCTTTTTTTTCAATGCAGCAGCGAAAATATGCCCCTTAATGGCATACATGTGGAAGTAGACCAAAATCTTTCTAGGTTTGTCTCTATTAGGGGATTTTCTAAATGGATCCCTCTGTACCCTCTGGATGTTCTTTACTAAATCTTCTTCTTCATCGTCAACCTGGACCCCTTGCTCAATCAAGTGGACCACGAAACGCTTGAGATCCACACTTTCCATTCCTTCAGGGACTTTTAAAAACCTCAAGTTATTTCTCCTCAGTTTATTTTCCATTAACTCGAGCTTTAGTCGGACCTTTTCCTCCCCTAGTTTCAGATGTTGGATTGCCTCCCTGTTATCTTCCCTGGCTCTCCTCAAATCACTAACTTCTACTTCCAGAGCAGCTGTCTTTTCTGCAAGATCATCAAACTGCTGTCCAAGAGCTTTACATAAATCTCTTATTTCTTTCTGGTTACTGTTTGAGATTTCAAAACTACCTCTAACCTCCACCGCCATTGTATCATTCCTGCAATGGACTGACTTAGAGCTTTCTCCGCCAAGGCCTGCACCTGGTGGCTCTTCCCCTGCTGCTGTAAGTCCCCATCTCCACCCTGCCTCTCCTCATTCTCTAACTCCTACTGATAGCTGATAGACACCCTTTTAGTAAGATTCACTGCTTCATCCTGGCTAGAAGTCCTAGTGTTGTTAGTCTGGTCCAGATTTACCACCTCCAAGATTTGGAACCTGTTAGGGGAGCACTCTATTTGTGAAACCTGACTAACCTTCACACTCCCTTCTGGGGTACATCAGGTTGCCTGTGGTCTTTCCTCTACATCTCCAGTGTGCCAGGCAAGACTTTGAAATATGTCCGTAAGGACGGGGTAATCTTCGACTTCCTAGTAGTAGGTTTATTGCGTCTCAAAATCGGTGAAGCCAAACCTGTATATCTACTACAGTCGCTATCACAGATTTCCTGACTGTCCACAGCAGAGGATTTAATGGATTTCTGATTTTTTTTTAGGGGGGGCCCCTGTCATAGGGACTGGATTCCCATTTGTGCTAGGAATCTTCTTACTACTTCTCGGGGAGTAAATAGGATCCACCTTTTTCCTACCTCCAGCTCCTCCCTTCCTTTTACCAGAATTCAAGCCTCTCACACCCTGCATAGTATTGTTGTTATTTTCATTCCCATTCCCCTTCTGAAATGCTTGGGCCAAGGGAGGGGCATGGCTAGTGAGCCAAGATGGCGGGTGCGATCTAATCCTGCTCCGTGGTTCTTCCCCGGTTTATCCAACCTAATTCCGACACGGGGGCAGATGACTGCTGCCCACCCCACACTCCACTGAGCGGAGCCTCTGGCACATCGACGGCTCTGGTTGCAGCGGTGAGGAACGCCGGAAGCTCTGTTAGAGCTGTTGCGTTGCGTTTGGGGCTGCCGGCAGCGGCCTTCCTGGAGGAAACAGGTGGGCGGATCTGGCTGGAGCTACACTTGAGTGGGCGTCGGCTGTGGTGCTAGTGATTGGGCGCCTGACTGACCTGGGGGCACCGGCATGCCAGTGCTGTCCGGGGGCCTCTGGTGATCTGGGACGGCCCTGGGGCCTACCGTGACTCTACACGCCAGCTAAGTAGAACATGGCCCTACCTCTCTATATCCTGGGCTCCCTGTGGCTGCAGGCGGGTGTTGGCGTGGTCGCGTGCCACGGGCGCCTGGGGCTGATGCCCATTGAGACGGTGCTGTGTTGAGCAGAGGGGCTGCTTGTGCTGCTGCGCCCCACTGTCTTTGGGGCGCAAGCAAGTGGGCCTGTCTTGCTCCGGCGCTTGTCGCCCACACGCAGGCACCTGACCCTGTTGACGGCTGTGCCCTGCACGGAGGGGGCTCATAGTTGACCTCCTGACTACCTACTAATGTTAGGTGGACCCGGGAGCAGACAATTTACTTCTGTCTGGAGGCGTCCAGATGTGCTGAGTTGGCTGGTCACCTTAACCGCCTCCTATGGGTCTGTATGTGGTTTGACCTAACCTGTGGCACCGACGAGACAGAGGAGGGGGCTGCACGTGCTGCTGTGTCCTCCCCTCAGACGGCACCTGCAAGCGGGTCCCCCCGCCCACATTTGCTGAGACTTGGCTTGTGTCTACAGTGATGCCCTGCAGCAGCACACATAATTTCCTTGCCACAAACATGGCAGGCACTGACTGCCTCCGCTCCGGGACTGGCGTTAAGCCCTCATCGGAAGTGCTGCATCAGGATAGTCACAAGTTGGACACTGTGTTGGCAGCAGTGGAGCACATAGGTGCTTCTTTGGAGCAGGCCCACACATCTCTGGAGGGCAAAATAGTAAAGGTGACCAGCGATCTTACCTTGCTGCATGAGGACCACCACAAGCTGGTGGACAGAACATGCGCACTCGAGGACCAGCTTGGTGAGCTGATGCCCACGATGTCTCGGCTGGAGTCTTCGCTACAGGACGCTCTGACCCGAATAGGTGAGCTGGAATACCGTGTTGAGGACGCTGAGGGCCTTACCCGGAGGAACAACATTCAGGTCATAGGCCGCCCGGAAGGTGTGGAGGGCCTGGATGCAGTCACCTACTCTGAATCCTGGCTTCGAGGGCTGGTGCCAGAGGTATCTTTGATGCCCTTCTTCTTGGTGGAGCATGCGCATAGGGTCCCTACCAGGGCGCGCCCACCAGGAAACGGACCACGTCCCTTTCTGCTCCGTCTACTTCACTATGCAGACAGATACATTGTCCTCAGAGTGGTCAGGTTGTCGCCTCTGATCCGAGATGACAATGCTCAGGTCATGCTGTTTCCTGATTATACGCTGGCTGTACAGAGAGAACGCGCCTCATATCTGCCTATAAAACGTAAGCTCCGGGCCCTTGGCCTCAGGTACTCCCTCCTATTCTCAGCCAAACTTCATATAACAGCCGAGAACGAGTCACATTTTTTTACTACACTGGAGTCGGCATGGGAGTGGCTGGAATCTGCTGGTCGTATCAGTGGACGAGACCTAGAGATGGATCCACCAATGGCGCTGGGCCGCCGCTCCCGCAAAAACAGTCAAAACCACAGAAACCGAGCAGCCACCCGGAGGAAGGTGAAGCATGTCCCTGATCTGGTGCAGATCATACAGGAGCGTCGCTGCGCACTGCAGTCGCTGTGCGCTGCAGTCGGCAGCGGCTATTAATGTACTCCTAGATGTTTCAGAGGGGGAGACTGAAGTCTCACAATCCAACAGTGAGGACTTAGAAATGCCCTGAAAAAAACAAAGTTTAAAGTGGTGTCATAGTAAGGTTAAAGGGCAACATTTTAAACTAAGCTAAAATGAAATTTGTCAGTTATAGTTTACTGAGCTAACTCTAATATGTGCCCCGCCATGCACTGCTTATCATCTCTCATACTACATTACTCATTACATGTTAAATGACATCATTGATGAAATACCAATTACATAATTGATGACGTTACTGGTGTTCCTCCAGGGCCCATTGGATCATTATAAATAATGGAATAGCTGCCTATCAGACACACACTGGTATCTTAAAATGGAGGACAAGAAGGTAACTTAGCAACAAAGAAGTCAGGGGGCACAAAATAAAAACGTCAGCTATCAAACAAATACTGGATTCAAACAAAGAGAAAGAGGAGGGTAGTAGTAATATGTTGAACTGCACATCCTATTTGTGTCTAGCAGTAATCTGAAGTGATTATAAGTCTTGTTCCATAAAATTTTGGGGTGGTGCTGTATGATTGCCAGTGCCTTACTACTCCAAGGCATAAACATGTACTTCACACAGCACATATAATGCAGTAAACAATAGATGGAACCACAGCACTCAATGCAATTCCAATATAACGTAATAAGTCACAGAAATCCCAGTCTGTTCCAGTCTTTTCATCTATTAAAAAGACTGGATTATCCTGGCATTTCTGTGATTTATTACATTACTTTGGGTGCTGTGGAAATGTTGTATCCACAAAATGATGGATGAGACCATGGCTTGGGAAGTATGAAGGCATGGAGAACAAAAACAAAATGCCCATCTATCAAGCGCACACTGGTTTCACCAAATTGTGTATGAGCACATTGCAAGCAGAGTGCAGGCATTAGAAAAAGCAGAAAATACTCTGCCTACCGTACACATTACACTCACAAATGCACAAAATGGTAGACAAGCACAAGGGTTAGAATGTGGTTTAGAACAAAAGAATGAGGCTGGGTGAAATGTTTTGTTGGACCCACGGAATTGGCAGAATTTCTCTTGCGAGTATCCAGAATATGTAAACTGGTGAGAGCAAGTGAGATTTGACATCCCCTAGTGTGATTTCTTTTAATGCAGATAGTTGCCAGTGTTCACTAGTGGTCACAGTCAGAGGGCTGTCATTCAAGTAGATTTGCTGCCACTCAATTAGATTTTCTACTCGAGCAGCAGCAAAATCAACTTGAATGGCTGTGTGCCCTTGCACAATGCATTGTGCCAATTGTGCTGATTTTCAGTGCTGCTTATGCTACCAGTGCTAAATTGCAGTGCAGGCTGTATATGTTCAATACATTGGCAGAATTCTGAAGAATGTTTGCTGTGTTTTTCTGTAACTATGCAGAATTCTGTATTTGAGCCCACCCCTGGTTCTGGGTATGGACTCCCAAAGTCTCCTATCAACAGCTGACAACAGGCACATGCAGATAGAAATAGCATAAGGTTAACATGAGTTCAAGGCCTTTCAGAGGACCCTAGAATATCACAGCACAGTGAAAATGGGTAAACACCCATTGTGATAACTGTGAAATTCATCAATGTCCTACAACAGGCTACACCCCACAGAATTAAACACATCAGTAAAATTGAAAATGTGTGCAAAAAGGGAAGGGGGCGTCTAAAAAAGCCATTGCCGTAGTATTGTTATTGCCTGTTCTCCACATGGGCCTGGCCTTCATCATCTAGCCCAAACTCCAGGCAATCCAGCAACAAAATAAACACGCTGAAAAAAATACAAAAAAGTAATGTAAGAAAATTAATTATTATTAGTTTGGGAAAATATGAGACCTTCATAAGTAATAAGCCCAACATTCTGTTAGGTCCAACATACAAGTTCCATAAATACATTGGGGCTCAAAACCCGGTAACTATGGTATAGACAGAGAGACTTAACTTAAGGAAAATAAGTATTCAGGTGTACCAAAACAATTAAAAAGTAAAAACATAACACAATAGAAATCAAACAATGAATTTCTAGAAATAGAGACAGATTAAATAAATAACCTACTAAAATTCAATAAAGGCAACTGGATAATTGATTTTTTTTAAAGCACAGAGAAACAGTAAAGTGCCCATCAGAAGTCACTGTTCATGGATGAATGTATATAGGTATGATTTCAGCCTGACAGTGATAGAACGGAGGTCAGATACCCCAAGCAGGACATTCCTAGAAAAAGATTGTATCTTCTGATGTACAATCTGAATTGGAAATCTAGCTGCTCCAGCAGGGCAAGGCTACAAAGTGGAAAATGTAATGTATTTTTTCCTGTCCTTCACTTCCATTAAAAACCTGATGATAAGGGAAAGAATAATAATCTTGACACCCTGGGAGAAAACTCCCAGGATGTGGGTATCAGTGTTTTTTGCTTTTCTAGAACAAATATCTGCTTTGAAAATTGTGGTGATGGCTGTTAAAACCAACAGGGGACAAACGTTTTGTGCTTTGCAAGGAAACACAATGACTGTTATTTCTTTTAATGTATGTATGTCATCCTTCAGGATAGCATGTGTAATGTTCTTGACCGCTATGACGAACAGAGTGCCACCCATCAAATGTTAAATCAAGCCCTTAGTCACCTTGTGAGAAATTAAAATCCTCTAGCAGAGAAGGCCAAAAGCTGTATCTGACAAATTCCTCTAGAAGTAGACTTGACTACAGGTCAGGTTGCTATAGGCAGCTGGTCATTCCAAAAAAGGACCACATTAAGGGCCAGATGTAGCAAAATTTTGCGAGTCGCAAATGGCCCTAATCGCTATTTGCGACCCCGCAAAATCGGAAATGGGATGCAAAAAAAACATTTCTGAATCGCAAATAGCGACGTGAGCCAATACCGACTCGCAAAATTTGCAACCCCATTGTGCGACCCGCAAATAGGAAGTTGCAATTTGCGAGTCGCAAACCATATGAAAAAGCCACTCGCAAATTGCGACTAGTCGCAAAAAGCCCATTTTGCACACCCAATTTACCACTAACTCAGAGCAGGTGGTAACCAGAACTAAAGTATAAAAGGAGACCCAGAAGGCACCTGGGTTACTCAAGATGGCGGAGATATATGTGATAGCAAGGAGGAGGAGAGTCCACGCCGCACAGCAGAGGAGGAGGAGGAGCCAGAGACAGGAGAGGATATACAGAACCAGGCAGACACTTTTCCAACAAACTGAGGAGGAGATTTATGATAAATACAGACTCAGCAGTGCAGCAATATTAGAAATAATAGATCAACTCAATACGCAGCTTCAACGCCAGACAGTGTGCGGCAGCGCCATCCCCACACATGTGCAAGTGCTATGCTCACTGCACCTCTTGGCATCGGGTTGCTATCAGGGGGTCATTGCTGTGGCAGGTGGGGTATCCCAAAGTGCACTCTCACGGTTTTTCAGATGTTTCTTACATGCCATACTCACACACATGTCCAGATACTTTTACCTACCCAGGAATGAGGCAGAAATCAACAGCACCAAGTTGGAATTCGACAGGATTGCCAACTTCCCCCATGTAATAGGGTGTGTAGACAGGACACATATACAAATATGTCCTCCTGTAAATCTGGAATATCTGTTCCGCAACCGGAAGTGTACCCACTCACTGAACATCCAGGTGGTATGTGACGCCCATTATGTCATCACTGACATGGTAGCCAAATTTCCAGGGAGTACACATGACTCTTACATTTTCAGGCACAGTGGGATACACCAACGCCTAGAACGTGGAGAGTTTGGAGATGGATATCTCCTAGGTATAGCTGAATACACCTTGAAGACATACACACAGGTCAATGTGGAAACCATCCATGCCCTGCTAACATTGTTCATTTTTGCCAAACAGGTGACACTGCATATGCGCTACGACCATGGATACTTACCCTGTACTTAACACCCAGCAATGAGACTGAGAGGCGATACAACAGTGCACATAGGAGGACCAGAAATGTTATAGAGAGGACCTTTGTACTGTTGAAGGCAAGATTCAGATGCCTCCACAGAAGTGGAGGTGCACTCCAGTATGCCCCAATAACAGCATTCAAGATCGTTGGCTCATGCACTATACTGCACAACATTGCCACCAGACGTGGTCTACATCTCACCCCTGAAGACCCCGATTCGGAGGATGACGAGCAAGAGCTACCACATCGCCATCATGGGGATAGAAGCATTGCAAATCAAGGCAGACAGAGACGGGACCACATTGCAAACCAATACTTTGGAAGGTATGTGCTGCCTGTCACCACACACACGAATGTCACACACAAAGAGCCCAGGTGTGAAGTGGAACAAACAAGAACTTTTATTAAGTGAACCAAATAACTATAGAACTGAACTGTTGGTCAGGGGCTGTAAATGTCCACCTACTATGAGGACACATTAACCTCATGTGCCTCAATTGTCCGAAAGTGCGTAGCTCAACTCCTACGCCTGGGACGCCCAGCATGGCTAGTGCCTGGAGCGTCAGCAGATCCCTGCCGTGCACTGCCACTCCTCAATACCCTGGTGTCCGTGGCAGATGCACTACTGATAGTGGAGCCCTCCTCACTATCTTGAGGTGTGTCTGCCGTGCCCCTAGCCACCTGTCTTGCCTCCATCATGTCCACAGCGTGGCTTATCCGTCCCAGGCCGCGAGACACATCGCCTGCAAAGTGGCCCATGTCTACTTGTAAACTGACTGTCCGGCGTGACAGCCCTGATGTATTCACAGCCAGGCGGACGATTGAGGCAGCCATGCGGTCCAAACGGTGGATGAGTTGGCGTTCACGGCGCCTTGTACTCTCTCTCTCTGTAACAAGTTCAGTCACTAGTTTCCTGATGGAGAGTGCAAGGTCACCGACATGACTGTTCAGGTTTTGGAATTCTGTGTGGACCTGTGCCAGCCCTGCTGTGAAATTTCTCTCCATTCGCTGCATGGCCCCTGATATCACTCTTATCTGCCTTGTTTGCAGGCGCTGACCTCTGATGAGAGCTGCCTTGGCGGTGGACATGGAGGAGTCCCCTACATCTCCCTGGGACACTGCAGGGACATGGACACGTCGTCTGCGATGCAGTGGAGCATCAGGGTCCTGTTGGCTGGCACTGTGGCTGGGACCGGGTGCTGGGTCAATCTCCACAATGTCCAATGGTGTATCTGGAGGGGAATGTGGTCGGGTGGTGCAGGGCCCTGTGTTGGCTGCTCCTGGGTCTTGTGCTGCCTGTTGGCTGACCTCTGCACCCTGGACGGACTGGCTGGTGGGGATGTCTTGTGGGAGACCTGTGGGACATAGGGAACACACTGTCAGTATCTAACATCTGTTGTATGCTTCCTAATAAACTGTTGCCTATCAGCTGCCTACTGGACTACATTGCCCATAATGCACCATTCTGGTGGTTGCTACTCTGAAATGGAGCTCATTTGGTTGTGCATGCTGCTGTGTACTGGGTGGGTGGGGGTATGGCAAATATGGGTGTACATGCATGTTTCATGGTACTCACTTGTTGATGGTCCTGGCACTGACGTGTCCAGCTCCCCTATTCCAGCCACTGCCTCTGGCTCCAGGGTCTGTTGCACTCGTTCCTCCATGGGTGTGGGTGGTGGGACGGTAGATGGGCCTCCTCCTGTGCCCCTCATCTCCCGGAGGCGCTCTGCCGCCCTCTCCTTGGTCCTGGAGCGCAGGTTGTACCATCTCTTTTTCAGCTCTTCTATGTTCCTGTGGCTCACCCCGATTGCATTCACCTTCTCCTGGATGTCAGTCCAAATCCGCCTTTTGTCAGACTCTGGCACACTGAGGGCATCCCTTCCAAATAGTTGGTCATGGTGCTGGCAGCATTCATCTGTCAGCACCTCCAGTTCCTTCTCTGAAAATTTGAGTTTCCTCTTCCTGCCTGAGTCCTCCATTCTTGCGGCTGTTCCTCCTGGTGGTTGTTCAGCCGTTGGAAATGGGTGTGGTCCTCCCTCCTCCCAGGTGTATTTGTAAACTTCCTGGCTGTGATGTAATCAGCAAGAGCCAGGAAGTGTTTTCCAGAGTGTTCTGCTGCACCTGCATGCAATTTGCGGCACAGTCTCAATTTGCGACACCCACTCCCAATTTGCGTGTTCGTTTTTAGCGAGGTCGCAAAAAGTGACCTCGCAAACAGCGGAATTCGCAATCTGCGGTGCGACTTTATTTGCGAGTCGCAAAATGAAGTCGCTTCTTCTTGTTGGATACCTATTTGCGAGTCGGAAATTGCGAGTCGCAAAGACTCGCAATTTCCGACTCGCAAATTTTTGGCTACCTACATCTGGCCCTAAGTTTTTTGTGTCCATGCAGCTAATTAGGAGGACAACTGACTGAACCTAAAAGCCCACTTCTCAGTCCTGGTTACAAGGGAGAGCAGGTCCAGCCCATGAAATCTCAGCACATGCACTGACAGAAGGTCCAGGCCTCTTCTGGTGTCCTTCCAGTCCAGATAAGTTCTGATAAGCTGTGAATGATGTTCCACATTTTAGGATTCACTAGCCATTGAGTATAGGTGACTCCTGGATACTCTCTAAGCAATTAGAAATATTTTCCCTAGGGCAAGTGTTCCCACTTTTGTAGCACATCCTGTTCGACATACTGCTTACTACCAGGTAGTGCATTATTCAGAGTAAAAGTCATTATAGCGAGACCTGTAAGGAGTGTGTTTAAGGAAATTAGCAGCCCCCTCCACTTCAACCCCACCAAACTGGTTCTGGAAGCAGCTCCTTTTCCCACTGTGCTGCTGACAAGCTGCCAGCAACTGGCCAGGGGAACAAAGTCTCTACTATACCCAGGACTCCCTTAGCACCTAACTGTGAATAGGCAGACTTCAAATCGATCCCTTTCAAGTTAATGAAGTTCCTGGACCCTCTCCATCTGCCTTTTCTGAGCACAGATGAGTCATACACAGGTATTTCTACCAAAAAGCTTTAGACATTGTTTCTGCTCTGAGAGTAGTTTTCACATCTCATTAGGGGAAGTGTTAGAAATGGGGTCTTTGGTTGACAGTCAGGTTACCCCCAAGCAAGGACCCTCACTCTAGTCTGGGTAAAAGAGAATCACCCTCAGCTAACCCCTGCCTACCCCCTTGGTAGCTTGGCAGAGCAGTAGGCTTAACTTCAGAGCGCTAGGTGTAAAGTATTTGTACCAACACACACAGTAACTTCATGAAAACACTACAAAATGACACAACACCGGTTTAGAAAAATAGGAAATATTTATCTAAACAAAACAAGACCAAAACGACAAAAATCCAACATACAGATTAAACTCAGAAAATAGCACTTAGAAACAAAAATGCTTTGATGAGATGTTAACACAGCGCTGTGGCGGAGTCGTTCCCAACAAGCCGATACCAGCGGCGCCGGACACGGAGTCGTGTAGACCCCCAAGTACAGTACCTTTGGTGAAGGGTGAAAACAAGCCGATGCGCGAAGTCGGGGATCGCGGCGTCTGTGCGAAACGTTGAATCCGTGCACTTCGAGCGGCGTCGGTCACGACGTGGTGCAGCGACTTCCACGGACTTCAGCGGGGCTACAGCAGCGTCGGGCCTGCGGAGAGCATCGCGTTCCAGCAAAGGTCACGGCGTTGGGTGCAGGCGGCGTTACCGGATTCAGCAGCGATTTCCTTGGGTTTCCACCAGCTTTCCTTTCAAGGGCCCAGGGACTAGATAGGGCACCACTTGTCAGAGCAGGAGTCGCTCCAGAGACTCCAGGTGCTGGCAGAGAGAAGTCTTTGCTGTCCCTGAGACTTCAAACAACAGGAGGCAAGCTCTAAATCAAGCCCTTGGAGATTTCTTCACAAGATGGAAGGCACACAAAGTCCAGTCTTTGCCCTCTTACTCTGGCAGAAGCAGCACTGCAGGAAAGCTCCACAAAGCACAGTTACAGGCAGGGCAGCACTTCTTCCTCAGCTATCAGCTCTTCTCCAGGCAGAGGTTCCTCTTGGTTCCAGAAATGTTTCTAAAGTCTGTAGATTTGGGTGCCCTTCTTATACCCATTTTAGTCTTTGAAGTCACCTTTCTTCAAAGGGGACTCACACCTACTTGTGAAATCCTGCCTTGCCCAGGAAAGGCATCAGACACACAGCAGGGGGTTGGAGCCGGCATTGTCAGAGGCAGGCACAGTCCTTTCAGATGAGAGTGACCACTCCATCCCTCCCTCCTAGCAGAGATGGCTAATCAGGAAATGCAGGTTACACCCCAGCCCCCTTTGTGTCACTGTCTAGTGCGAGGTGAAAAACAACCCAACTGTCAAACTGACCCAGAAAGGGAATCCAAAAACAAGGCAGAGTCACAGAATGGTTTAAGCAAGAAAATGCTCACTTTCTAAAAGTGGCATTTTCAAACGCACGATCTTAAAATCAACTTTACTAAAAGATGTATTTTTAAATTGTGATTTCAGGGACCCCAAACTCCACATGTCCATCTACTCTCTAGGGGAATCTACACTTTAATCATATTTAAAGGTAGCCCCCATGTTATTCTATGAGAGAGACAGGCCTTGCAACAGTGAAAAACGAAGTTGGCAGTATTTCACTGTCAGGACATATAAACCACATTACTATATGTCCTACCTTATCCATACACTGCACCCTGCCCTTGGGGCTACCTAGGGGCTACCTTAGGGGTGCCTTACATGTAAGAAAAGGGAAGGTTTAGGCCTGGCAAGTGGGTACACTTGCCAAGTCGAATTTACAGTGTAAAAATACACTTACAGACACTGCAGTGGCAGGTCTGGGACATGATTACAGAGCTACTTATGTGGGTGGCACAACCAGTGCTGCAGGCCCACTAGTAGCATTTGATTTACAGGCCCTGGCACCTCTACTGCACCTTACTAGGGACTTACTAGTAAATCAAATATGCCAATCATGGATAAACCAATTACATACAATTTACACGGAGAGCATATGCACTTTAGCACTGGTTAGCAGTGGTAAAGTGCTCAGAGTTGAAAAGCCAACAGCAACAGGTCAGAAAAAAATAGGAGGCAGGAGGCAAAAAGACTGGGGATGACCCTGCATAAGCAAAAGTCCAACACGACCCCCTACCAGCCTAAAGCCAGGGGAGAACAATCAATACCTTGATGTACTTCCCTGATTGGGGTGATAGAACAAGGACCCAGGCCCACAACAGCAGGGGCATGTTCCAGTTCTACGCCTTCCTGACTCCAGTTGGATCCCTCTGTCCATACTCTCAGGGCCCACTAAGCTAACCCATGGGGAACCCTTCTCCACATCTACAGACACCATCTGTGCAGCACCTAACTTTACTTTGCTCACAGATGTATTGCAATGGGCAGATAGTACCACCAGGGCCAACACAGTGGTGTTGCCCACTCCACCCCCGGGGTGTGACTCTCGTCCCCCCCCAGGGGCAACTCTGTCCACCAGGACAGCAAGCCACAGTGGCCCCAGACAACTGTCAGGGATGAGAGCCTGACCTCAGGCCTCTCCAAGCACTGTGACTGCGGAGAGTGGGGGGCAGTAGCCCCAGGTGCCTGACACCCTTTGACCACTCTCCCTTCCACCAGGTCAGAGAAGATAACCTGACCCTGGTCCTCCCCTCTGGGGCTCTGTACCCTCCCTCCAGGAGCGGCACCCCCAGAGTAAACAATTGTCAGGGTGCTTGTAGAAGCAGTCCTGCACAATTCTTCCACCAGTGCAGGGATGTTAACCTGCAACTGATCCTCCAACCTGGGGTCTGTACCTTCAGGTTGGACCAGGGCCAGGGGTGAGGCTTCCCTCCCCCTGCCCTCTCTTCTGGGGTCCTGAACCACCCAACTAGGAGTGCCCCCCCCAGAAGACAACATGGTAGGGGCACTGTTAGCAGTCGCCCCTTCCTCCAGGTCAGGGGGGACACCCTGAACCTGGCCCTCCAATCCAGGGTCTGTACCCTTAGATTGCTCTGGGGTCAGGGGTGAGTCTTTCTCTCCCCTTCCCCTACTCTCAGGGTTCTGCACCCACCCCTCAGGGAGAGTACCCCTTGAAATCACACCAGGGGGGGTGATTGGGCAAACCGCCCCCCCCTTCAGGTCAGGGTTTATCCCCTGCACCTGATCCTCCAGTCCAGGGTCTGTACCCACAGACTGGACCACTGCATGGCAACCCAGGAATTCCTGGGGGGCATACCTACCCCCCACCAGGTCAGAGTTTACCCTCTGAACCTGGTCATCCAACCCAGGGTCACCACCCTGCGGTTGAACCACTGCCTGGCGCACCAGGACTTCCTTGGGAGCACACTTACCCCCCACCAGGTCAGAGTTTACCTCCTGAACCTGATCATTCAAGCCAGAGTCACCACCCTGCGGCTGAACCACTGCCTGGCACACCAGGACTTCCAGGGGGGCACACTTACCCCCCTCAAGAGACACACTGTCCCCAAGGGCCACACAAGAGTCTGGCTGGCACAGGTCTCCTGACCTCTGCCCATCTGACAGAGTCTGGATTCCCCCCAACCCAGAAATGGTCTCACCAAGGTCATTCCTGGGGGGCTCTGCTCTCAGAGCTGACCCCTGACCATCCAGGTTCTCCACTGGGGTCCGCAACCCCCTCTCAACCCTCTGTCTGGACCTCTGCACCCCCTCACTAGGAGTGGTACTGCCAGACACCAGAACTGGTGGGACGCTGGCTACAGCCACCCCCCCAAGTTCTCCTGACACTGTGGGATCTCCCTCAACAGATGGCCCTATGGTACAGGCTAGGCTCCCCTCCTGGTGTTCCCTCATGGAACCCTGCAGGACCTGGGACCGATCTCGGGCACCTTGGACCTCAACCCATCCCCATTCCCTCTCCTCAGAGACTGGACATGGGGTCCCTCACCCATCCCACTACACTGGGACCTACCTGGGACACTACAATCCTTCCCTACCTCACCTGGTTGGAAAATACCTAGACCACTCCTCTCAGGAGCCTCCCCAAATGCCTCTTCAGACTCTCTGGTACTCACCAAGAGGTCTGCCTCCACTGTAAGCTCCCTGGGGTCAGAGAACTCACACTCCACCTGGTGTTGGCGTAGCTCTGGAAAATAAGGACTAGACATATGCTCTCCAGCGATTACATCACTCAGCCCCTTACATGAATTAACCAAAGTACCCTTTACCCAACCATCCAGTGACTCTGCTTTGGAAAAGCACTCCACATCACCCTCCTGAGACTGGTGAGACAGTACCTGACTGTCCCTGACACTCAACCCACACTCTTCTGGGATGTCTTCACACTCCATAACCAGGACTTCTACCTTGGGGGAACCCCTCTCCCTGTCACTCTCACCTAGAGTCAGTACAGTGTCCCTCCCACCAGTAGGAATATGACTCCCCATTCCAGTTCCCCAATCCACCTCAGGGACCCTGTGCATCACTGGACCTACCTCATACCCCTGAACCTCCTGGCGTGTGTTAACTCCCTCCTTCAAGTAGGGCACCACATCTCTGGGCATGTGCACTTCTTCAGCAGTACTGGATACAAGATTTTTGCTGCCACCATCTGAACTGGACTCAGCCCTCATGGCCTCCAGCTTCAGCTCTTCACAGCTCAGCTCTTGAGCTGTAATCCTTTCTTTTTCCAGGACTAAGGCTCTCTTCTCCTCAGCCCTCTCAAGCTCTGCATCTAGCTCTTCCAGACTCCGGATTCGAGCTAGTAGCCAATCATCTCTTTCTGTTCCCTCCTCAGGGCCACTGCCCTCCTCCTCAGAGTAGTCCTCCTCTTCAGAGTAGTTATCCTCCTCAGACTCATTAGGTTGTGTTGCCTGACAACGTTTCAATTCATACTGAAACAGGGCTGACTCAAGATCCTCCCTTCTGGATTTCTTGTTAACAGCCAGTCCCCTTTCCATGCAGAATGCTTTAAGCTGCCACTTTTTATACATAAATAGGTGCCAGAAGTAGACTTCCATTCTGCAAAGGCTTCACAACCAAAAACCAAAGTCCAAAAATATTAGCAATACTTCCAGGGGGACATCAGAGAACAAAAAGCAGAATCACAAGACAAGTAGTATGTGGTCACGTAGTGGTCTGAACTCAAAACAGTAGTGTACACTTAATCACTGTATGTCAAGTACAAATACAAGTCCAAATCCCAACCGCTGATCACCAATGTTAAAAATGGGGTCTTTGGTTGACAGTCAGGTTACCCCCTGTTCAAGCAAGGACCCTCACTCTAGTCAGGGTAAAAGAGAATCACCCTCAGCTAACCCCTGCTTACCCCCTTGGTAGCTTGGCAGAGCAGTAGGCTTAACTTCAGAGCACTAGGTGTAAAGTATTTGTACCAACACACACAGTAACTTCATGAAAACACTACAAAATGACACAACACCGGTTTAGAAAATTAGGAAATATTTATCTAAACAAAATAGGACCAAAACAACAAAAATCCAACATACACAAGTCAAGTTATGAATTTTTAAAGATTAAACTCAGAAAATAGCGCTTAGAAACAAAAATGCTTTGATGTGATGTTAACAAGGCGTTGTGACGGAGTCGTTCCCAACAAGCCGACACCAGCGGCGCCGGACACGGAGTTGTGTAGACCCCCAAGTACAGTACCTTTGGTGAAGGGTGAAAACAAGCCGATGCGCGAAGTCGGGGATCGCGGCGTCTGTGCGAAACGTTGAATCCGTGCACTTCGAGCGGTGTCGGTCACGACGTGGTGCGGCGACTTCCACTGAGTCACGGACTTCAGCGGGGCTGCAGCGGCGTCAGGCCTGCGAAGAGCGTCGCGTTCCAGCGAAGGTCACGGCGTTGGGTGCAGGCGGCATTACCGGATTCAGCAGCGGGGTCGGTCTAGAGTCGTCCGAAGTCGATTTCCTTGGGTTTCCACCAGCTTTCCTTTCAAGGGCCCAGGGACTGGATAGGGCACCACTTGTCAGAGCAGGAGTCTCTCCAGAGACTCCAGGTGCTGGCAGAGAGAAGTCTTTGCTGTCCCTGAGACTTCAAACAACAGGAGGCAAGCTCTAAATCAAGCCCTTGGAGATTTCTTTACAAGATGGAAGGCACACAAAGTCCAGTCTTTGCCCTCTTACTCTGGCAGAAGCAGCACTGCAGGAAAGCTCCACAAAGCACAGTCACAGGCAGGGCAGCACTTCTTCCTCAGCTATCAGCTCTTCTCCAGGCAGAGGTTCCTCTTGGTTCCAGAAGTGTTTCTAAAGTCTGTAGATTTGGGTGCCCTTCTTATACCCATTTTAGTCTTTGAAGTCACCTTTCTTCAAAGGGGACTCACACCTACTTGTGAAATCCTGCCTTGCCCAGGCAAGGCATCAGACACACAGCAGGGGGTTGGAGCCGGCATTGTCAGAGGCAGGCACAGTCCTTTCAGATGAGAGTGACCACTCCACCCCTCCCTCCTAGCAGAGATGGCTAATCAGGAAATGCAGGTTACACCCCAGCCCCCTTTGTGTCACTGTCTAGTGCGAGGTGAAAAACAACCCAACTGTCAAACTGACCCAGACAGGAAATCCACAAACAAGGCAGAGTCACAGAATGGTTTAAGCAAGAAAATTCTCACTTTCTAAAAGTGGCATTTTCAAACGCACAATCTGAAAAGTCCAACAGGAAGGCACTGGCATGGCTAGCTGCAGGCAAGCTAATGTTAATTATCCTACTGGCAACTCTGGCACAATCTAACTTTTTAAAGTTATTTTTCCTAAATATTTATCTGAAATCCAACTTTACCAGTGAAGTGGATTTTTAGTAAATATTAATAGTAGTGGTTTAATCATTCCATAGCTTATTCCAAGGCTGAGTTAGCAGTAATGTTATTTTATTCTGAACTTTAGCTTTGCTAACAGGACAGTTACAGCCCTTTATGGTGGAAATAGCTTTTTGGGGCTAGTCACCGGAAGTACACACCAACATCCCATTTTTGCATGTATCACATTGAAATACCAGGTATCCTACTTTGTGGGATACCAGGCCTACTAAGTGGTGCCTTATTTAATATTGATTAGTAGGGCTATATTGACAGGTCAGGCTGACGGTTTAAACTGCAGCAGACTAAACAGCTTCCTTTGTCAGTTAGTGAAAAGCACAACATGTACAGCAGTATTTGGAAGGGAAACCACTCACCTCTCGACACTCAACGAAGAACCAGGACGCCATGGAGCCTGAGCTTCAGGTCCTTCCCATGCTGGTCTACCTCTTCATCTACCAGGAGTACGAACGCCAGCGGCGACGACCACAGTGAGTACTGCAACTAGCACACAGGGCAGGGGGAGGAAAAAGAGAGTGACACACACACGCAACACACATTACCCTCACCCCCACTCACAGCACCATACACACAAACACATGCATCAACATTACATTTACACCCCGTAACCCCTTGGAAGAATGCAAGGACAAAAGGAATTGAGTCAAATAAGTGATATTTTAGAAATAGTCAGATATATGTAATAATCAGAAAAACATTATTTACAAAAATATAAGGTGGTCCATTGTCCACTCAAAATGTCCATGGGCCACTGGCCCAAAACACATAGGTCAAGCCCACACTTGACTCCTGCCTCAATATGGAGAGAATACTGCAGGGGCATCCATCAGGTCAAAAACACAGAGGCACTTCAGGGGGAAGGGGAAGCCGGAAGATGGAATAACACCACTGATCCTGGAGTGGGCTCCATGCCCACAGCGATGTCCTGGGGAGTGCAAGGCCACAGTCTCTCAAGTGGGTGGTTTGCCCACTGCTTTGTCCTGGGGAGTGCAAAGCCACATTCTCTAAAGTCTCTCAATTGGTTGGTTTGCCCACTGCTTGGTCCTGGGGAGTGCAAAGCCACAGTCTCTCAAGTCTCTCAAGTGGGTGGTTTGCCCACTGCTTGGTCCTGGGGAGTGCAAAGCCACAGTCTCTCAAGTGGATGCCTTTCTCCACTGGTTCTGGAGGGGGCTTTGTGCCCAGTCTGCTTCATCCTGCCAAGGATAGGGTGAGTCTATGCCTTTCTCCACTGGTACTGGGGCGGGCTTTGTGCCCAGTCTGCTTCATCCTGCCAAGGATTCTGCTTCATCCTGCCAAGGATAGGGTGAGTGGATGCCATTCTCTCTTGGTTCTGGAGGGGGCTTTGTGCCCAAGCTGCTTGATCCTGCCAAGGATAGGGTGAGTGGATGCCTTTCTCCACTGGTTCTGGAGGGGGCTTTGTGCCCAGTGATGCAACACTTGGGGTGTGACAGTTCACAGTCCCTCACCTGGGTGTGTGAGGCATGAGATTTGCAGGGACCAGGTTGCATGATAGTCCATGGAGGCAGGGCTAGACGGTAGTGCCGGTGCTGGTGGGGGTGCTGCCAGTGGTGGAGGGAGGCTCCAGCCCGTCTCCTACAGCCTTGGACGGCTGCCCACTGGGGCTGCTGCTGCTGGCAGTGGTGTCACTGTCAGCGGTGCAGGTGGCGGTGCTTGCGGCAGGGCTTGCGGGGGGGCCTGCGGTGGTGCAGTTGGCGGGCTGGCCGCAGTGCAGGTGCCGGTGCTGCCAGTAGTGGAGGGAGGCACCAGCCCTTCTCCTGCAGCCTCGGACGGCTGCCCACTGGGGCTGCTGCTGCTGACAGTAGTGGTGCTTGTGTCAGGGCAGGTGGCGGTGCAGGTGGTGGTGCTTGCAGCGGTGCTAGCGGCGGGGCTTCTGCCTGTGCTGGCCACAGTGCAGGTGGCGGTGCTGGTGGTTGTGCTGGTAGCCACCAGGACTTCACCTGCAACCTCAGATGGCTGAAGTGCCTTGCCTGGTGTTGTGTGCCCCTTCCTCACCGTGGCAGATGGTGGTGTCACCTTGGGTCTGGCAGCTGAAGTCTTTGAGGTGGCCTTGCTGGATGGTTCTGGCTCCTTCCCCTTGCTGGATCCTGTCCCCCTCTTCACCTTGCCAGGTGGTGGAATGGGTTTGGCCTTGGCTGGGGTTGGTGGCACACTGGCTGGGCTGACGGGTGGCCCCTTTGAGCCTTTGATAGCTGCAGGAACTACAGCGGACGACGATTTGGTGGCTGAGGTGCTGGGCTGGGTTCTGGCCACCCTGGCCCGAGGGGAAGGACGGGGTAGAGGGGTAGGGGAGAGGTCAGTGTTTGCCAGGAAAAGCTTCTTAGACACACTGGGGCGGGAAGAGGGAGAGGGTTTTGGAGTGGAAGAAGAGGAAGTGGTTGTAGGAGGTATCTGTCTGCTGAGTTTGGGTGCAGGTGCATGGGCTGGATGCTGTTGTGAGGTGTATGGCTGTTGGGTGGGTGTGTGCTTCTGTTTGTGTACTTTGGGAGGAGAGGTCACAGACATAGTGGGAGCGGACATAGGGGACGTGTGCATGGATGTGGGGGAGGTGACTGCCAGTGAGGGATGTATTGTGAAGGGCGTGCTGGTGATGAAGGTAGTGGATGAGGATGTAGGGCATGCAGATGTGAGCTGGGAGGGAGGATGAAGACGAGGAGGAGGGGGACACAGTGGAGACAGTGGATGTTGTTGTGTCTGCATATGGATGATGCTTGTGTGAATGTCTGTGAGATGAAGTGTGGTGCTTGTGTTTGCCTGAGCCACTTTTGTGTGTTGATTTGGGTGAATGCTGGTCTGAAGGTGTGCTTGGGATAGGCTAGGGTTGGGGGGATTGGGAATGGGCAGAGGAAGTTGGAGGGGGGAGGCTAAAGACAGGGACAAGGGCTGTCATCAGTGCTGAGGCCAGTGCCTGAAATGCTCTCTGTTGGCCCACCACGCCAGAGTGAATGCCCTCCAGGTATGCATTTGTTTGTTGGAAATGCCTCTCAACACCCTGTATGGCATTCAGAATGGTTGACTGCCCAACAGTGAGGGATCTCAGGCGGTCAATAGCCTTGTCACTGAGGCTGGGCTGACTGGGGCAGGGCCTGAGGTGCCTGGGGTGAAGGAGATGCCCACCTTCCTGGGTGAGAGGGCACAGGAAACACGCTGAGGGTCTGCTGGGAGAGCGGTGCTGGTAGTGGGGTGGTGGCTGTACCTGTTGTTGGGGTGGGCACAGAGGTCTTGTAACCGCCAGGGACCTTCCATCGGAGGAGGAGTCGCTGTCTGTGGTGTCCCCTCCTGTCCCCATCGTGGTGCTCCCCTCGCCCTCCATCCCACTGGTGCCCTCACCATCGGTGGATTCGGCCTCCAGGTCCATGTGGGATGCAGCTCCCACCGTCGCTGGTGCCTCTGCTACTCCGCCAGATGATGCTAATGCACACAAGGACAGGGTGACAAAACAAAAAGTGGGGGGAGAGCAGAGGATACATTTGGTCAATACCAGCAACAACACTACCGTTGGCATACATAACACACAGAGAGCAGCCCTATGCACTAGGTCATGCACTACCAGTTACACTGCTAGTCACCATCCCATTGGGTACAATGCCTAAAGCCATAAGCTGCACACCTGAAACCCACAGGACCCTGCCCAGTAGTAGATGCCCACTAACACTATTGTGTTAGGAATGCTTCAGAGCCTACCTAACAAGGGACCTACCATGCTAGTTCTTCCTGGCCTAGGGGCACCCACAGCCCACATTCCCCACCCAGGTACAACCTGAACGCGTGCAAAGTAATAATTCAGAATCTGTACTCACCCCCTTGTGGTTGCTGTGATGCCTTCAAGCACCCATCCAACTCCGGATAGGCCCCGCCAGGATGCAGAACATCAGGGGGGTCAGGGTACGACGGGCACCCCTTCCTTGTTGGGAGGCCAGCCGCAGCTGGGCCTCCGCCGTCTTCCTTGCCCAGCTGTGCAGTTCCTCCTACTGTTTCCGGCAATGGGTGCTCCGCCTGTCAAAGACCCCCATGTTCCGCACCTTCTTGGCAATGGCACGCCAAATCACCTTTTTCTAGTGGGCGCTGACCTGCATGGAAAAGACAGCAGAAAAGGGAATTAGTCAACCGTCCGGATCGTCACACTCATGGACCACCAGATCCCTCCCATCCTCTGACGCACATACATTGACCACCAAACATGCACCACACTCGCCAGGACCCCTCAGCCCCCCCTACGTGTGGCTTACACACACAGCACTCCATACATTCATGGCCCACGCAGCATGCTCACAGTGTACTCACCTGTTTGTCTGGAGGACCGAAGAGTAAGGTGTACTGGGGTAGGACCCCATCCACCAGTTTCTCAAACTCCTCCGCATTGAAGGCAGGGGCCATTTCCCCAGACACATGAGCGATTGTTGCTTCCAGACACAGGTCACAGCAGCACTTGCAGTGTAGGTCCTCTCCTGTTGAAGGTCAGGTAGCAAGTGAGTGATAGATAGAAAATGGCGATCATGTCCGCGGTGGTGCGTATTGTCACTGCCGGCGTACATCGCTATTGGCTCCTGGAAGCCATAGGGCCCAATGTTACCCAATGTGAAGTTGCACGGCGGTCGTCAAGCGCCTACTGCAACGGCGCGCAACGCCATCGGAATTACCTCATTTCCACTTGTCCTGTCTCACAGGTCAGGCAGCCGCCATTTCAGGGGGACACAGGGCATGGCACCTAAATGCGTCACAGCAGACATTGGCACAGCAAATTACTCTCAGATTCACATACTGGTTCTGTAAATGTAGAAATGCATCATTACTGCAATAGATGTGTTATTATGACCCTCTGCTCACCATTTTCCTCCATAGGCTTCAACCGCTGAGGATGAATATGAGATGGAGACATCCTCCAGTGTAAAGACCCGAGGTGGACCTTGCGACAATGGAGACACATTATCATTACATACAGACTTGATAGGGCCACAATCCAAGAACTGTGTGCCCAATTGGAGCCAGACCTGATGTCAGCTGTCCGCCAGCCCACAGGTATCCCCCTATAGTGCAGGTCCTGTCAGTGCTCCATTTCCTGGCAAGTGGTTCCTTCCAAACTACAGTGGTCATGGCATCAACGATGGCACATCCAATGTTCTCCAACGTGTTGGCCAGAGTGTTGTCTGCCCTGATGAATGACATGCGCAGCTGGATCGTATTCCCCCGGGGGGAGGATTTGGCCACAGTGAAGGCCGATTTCTATGACCAGGGACATATCCCCAACATCATTGGTGCCATTGATGGTACACATATTGCATTTGTGCCCCCCCGGAGAAATGAACAAGTGTTCAGGAATAAAAAAAGCTCATAGAATTTGCAGATGGTGTATTTGGCTTACTAGTACATCTCCCATGTGAATGTCAAGTATCCTGGCTCTGTGCATGACGCCTTTATCTTGAGGAATAGCAGCATCCCATATGTGATGGCTCAACTCAAGAGGCACTGGGTATGGCTAATAGGTGAGCCTAAGGTCCCCACTCAGTACTAATTGGTGTATGGGTATGGGGTTGTCCCTAAGGGTTAGTGTGTGGCTATCAGGTGTCCCTCGAATATTTGCAGGTGACCCTGGTTACCCCAACCTCTCATGGCTACTGACCCCAGTGAGGAATGCAAGGACAAGGGCAGAGGAACGTTACAATGAGGCACATGGACGAACAAGGCGGATAATTGAAATAACCTTCGGCCTTCTGAAGGCCAGGTTCCAGTGCCTCCATCTGACTGGTGGATCCCTGTACTACTCACCCAATAAGGTGTGCCAGATCATCGTTGCATGTTGCATGTTGCACACCTGGCCTTGAGACACCAGGTGCCTTTTCTACAGGGGGATGAGCCTGGAGATGGTCTTGTGGCAGCGGTGGAGCCTGTGGACAGTGAGGAAGAGGAGGCAGAGGAAGAAGATGTGGACTACAGAAGTAATATAATACAGCAGTGACACACAGGTAAGACACTGTAACTTCACTTTACTTTTCAGTTTTGAAACATGGCAGCCTGATTTCCCTATGTCTATGGCCACTTAAGGTACCCTTGGGCATCTCTATTTTCAGATCTCTGTGGCCCATTCTGGCTCCGGGTGTCTTTACTGCTGCCCACTAAAGGTCATTCCATTATAAATTTAACTGTACATATGACTTGCAATGCTTTGATGATGTTGCACTAATACATATTTGAATCATTTGAAGCGCTGTGTGATCTCTGGAGGCGGGGCAGGAGCCCTTTAAAACTTGTTCGCGCTCCCGCCGTCGCGGGAAGCGCTGTGTGATCTCTGGAAGCGGGGCAGGAGCCCTTTAAAACTTGTTCGCGCTCCCGCCGTCGCGGGAAGCGCTGTGTGATCTCTGGAGGCGGGGCAGGAGCCCTTTAAAACTTGTTCGCGCTCCCGCCGTCGCGGGAAGCGCTGTGTGATCTCTGGAGGCGGGGCAGGAGCCCTTTAAAACTTGTTCGCGCTCCCGCCGCGCGGGACGCGCGCGGGCGGCGCCCGGGCAAAGCCCGGGCCAAGGGCGGGCCCGTCCTGCGCCCGTCAGCGGCTGACAGAGGCTGGGCTGGGCCACCCCCCTAACATCTATCTCCCAAGAAGGCCATATTGTACTCAGTCCCTTTTGCTAGTTCCTACTCTGTCTCCCCAGTCAGCTGCTCCATTTAATCTGACACCTTATCATTTAACCCTGCACCTACACTAACACCAGATGGGCAAAAGGAAAGCAATAGAGGCAGGGGCCGGGGCAGTACTAAAAGCCAAGCGAAAAAGGCATAAGCATGCTGCTAGCAATTGCGTTATGGATAGAATCGACTCTCTCCTGGGCGAATGCAACGGAATACTAACTAGCCCCCAGGGAAACATTTCTATTGCAACTGGGGAGGGGCCCACTTCAACTAGCAGGAAGGAAGGTTCCATGAAAATCGCTGAGATTTTCATGAAACGTGGGCAACAAGTTACTGACACTACAGGGGCGGGTGAAAGTAGGAACGTTATCACCCATGCGGCCCCCTCCCTAGCAGAAGACCTACCACTTGCCATCAACGATTCCAAGCAGCTCAGTAACCGCTTCAATCCCCTAACCAACCTCCCTGAATCACGCGACGACATCAACCCAGACACCCTGGCAGATGGGCCAGCAGCAACCAACACGCACTCTCCTCATGTAACCCCACAGCATATCGAATACATACAAGCTCTAAGGAAGGAAGTCACAGAACTCAAGCATATGGTTAACTCATTACTTGCAATAGTAAAACAGCTAACCCACGCAAATAACACGACCGCCAGTAACCTTGCCCAAAATCCAATCCTATCAGGCATCACAACAAACTCACCCAACTCCTCTGCTTCTAGCCACGCTGGCCCTCACCCTACCAAAGAAAAGACCATGAACTCCCACCAGTCTCCCCTCTTCCACAATTTAGGCATAGGAAATTCACTAGACATCTATCATAATACCCTCAAACCCATGAGCAACACCGCCTCAAAATACTCTACGCAACCTGCCACTGACCAGTCCCATTTAGGTAATATAGTTCTAATGGTTAACGTTCCCAAGTTAACCACATTGGCGCGCAAGGAAGGGGTAGACTCTATCAAAAACAAGGCAATCCACTGGATTCGCCATGTTAGAGGCTGCCGATCCATAATACGTGAGGACCTAATTACCGTAGTACGACGGCCAGACCCGGGAACTCACTTTGATATCCTAAAACTGACACTCAAGAACAGGACCATGGCGAACAATCTGGTGGCCCTAGACGCAAGAACAAGCCCACCTGCACACTCACGCATCCAGTTTAAACAGCCCAGGTCACCCACGCTCCACGAGGAACGCCCGAGTTACCACCCGGCAGAAAACCTATCCCCTCTTGGTAAACATGATTGACTCACAGCCCCACCTAAAATCTATGCAGGCAAACCTTGCAACCTTCCAACATCCATCACCCCCAGATCCTCCTTTTACCCCACCACTGTCTGTCCATGTATTCACCCCCCTACCCATGATACCGCGACCATTTCCGGCTCACCGAGCAATCATGACAACGATGCTCCACCCATCTTGCAGGCACATTGCCCACCAAACCTAGAGCTGCTGTCTAGGCCCGCAAGCATCTCCTTGATCAGGACCAGGCCTGTTCCAACAGAGGAACATCACCAACCACCACAAACCTCACGGGCAAACATTGGCATCAACCCATCCCTGCTCCCCCAGCCACATCTGCCAAACCAACCCCTGACAGCCAACCTCAAAAACCCCGGGCATTTAGGTAGGACAACTCAGTCACAATCTGGGGTACGACTTGTCTCATGGAACGTGGCAGGTCTGAAATCTATTCTTCCCCTTCCATCCTTCTCCTCATTTATTGACGAACATGACATATGTCTCCTACAGGAAACATGGTCACTCGACCCACTCTTCCGAACAGGCTACTCAAATTTCCACATCCCCGCTGTGGCCAGCACGAGAGGCAGGCCCTCAGGGGGTCTGAACATCTGGATCAAAACATCACTTAGCTGCCATATATCACAGCTACCTACCGCCTCTCCCGACCTGTTAGGCCTTCGTCTATCCTTTGGGCCTGACTCTGTGGTGAACATCTTTAATATCTACGCTCGAGGGGTCAGGGGGGGTCAAGTCTCCAAAACCCTCTGCGCCCTCGTAGCCCTCTTACAAAATTTTCCCCGCCATCATAAAACCATTGTGGCTGGGGACTTCAACGTCACATTCGAACCCCTTGACTGGGACGATCTCAGGTCCACCCGCGAGGAAGATCAAGTCTGGTCTATCCCCGCCCTGTCCATTGCACCCATCAAAAGGTGGACGTCGGTTGCGATTCAGGTAAAATCATTGACCATGGAGTTTTGACTCAGGGCGCTAAATGGCAGAACTAATTCAGACACCAACGGTAGTCACACATACAACAAAACGAACCACACCAGCAGAATCGATTATTGCCTATTCGATATAAGATTATGGCCTCTAGTCATCGATATGACAATCATCGAAAGGACCGAAAGTGATCACAACCCTCTTTCTGTCCACACATTAGCCCTAGGTAACCTCCCAGCCACGTCTAACCCCGCAGCAGTAGCACCCGAGGGTATTAACCTGGCCAACAACAAAAGACACTTAAAATGGGTCAATATTGTGGCCCGGCCCGCACTCATCAATGCTGCCAACAACACCCTAAAATCCACACTAAGGGACCTAGAGGCAGGTTCTGCAACACCCCACCAGGAAATTAGCTCAATCCACACCTCCTGCTTTAGGGATATCGCAACCCACTTCTCAGCACCCCCAGCCCACGACGACAAACGACCCAAAGCCAGGCACCGCTGGTTCAACAAAACGTGCCGGTCCCTAAACAAGCGCCTAGTTCAAGCCATTAAATCCAAGGACCCCATCGCCATCCGCGTAGCTAGGAAGTCCTATAAATCTGCAATATGCATAGCCAAGCGTGATCAAGATAGCAAATGGTGGACATCACTCAGCGACGCTGTGCGCGAGAGAAATTATAGTCTGTTCTGGTTCCTGGCAGCGCGAGGCCCAGAAACCAGTGGTTTGGACATCACAACCAATATTGCCCCAAGAGACTGGATAGCCCACTTTAGTAGTCTGTACTCCCCTGATCATGATAGCCCCACCTCTGTTTGTACGGGCCCCCTCCTATTTCACTCGTTAGCACCAACCACCGCAGCACCCCTGTTGTTCTCCCAAAGTGATATAACTTACTCTCTAAGCACTCTAAAACGCGGCAGGGCCCCTGGTTCAGACTGCGTCCCAGCAGACCTATTCTCAACAGACCTAGCATCCTGGTCAAGATATCTCACCATTCTAGCTAACGCAATAGCATCTGGGGCGCCAATTCCCGACTCTTGGAAAGCGGCCATTGTTATTCCAATCTTTAAAAAGGGCGACAGATCTCTTCCCTGTAACTATAGACCCATTAGTCTAATTGACTGTGTCCAAAAAGTCTTCTGCCACTGCCTCCTAGGGAAGATAGAAGAATGGATAATTGACCACGATATCCTTAGCCCCCTCCAAGCCGGTTTCCGAAAGAAGATTTCCACCACTGATCAAGCCCTCAGATTCCTATTATTATATTGGAAAACAGTGTTCATCGGTAAAGGCAGCCTTTATGTAGCTTTCGTGGACCTCAAATCTGCTTTTGACCTAGTACCTCGCAACAAACTGTGGGTCACTCTCTCTCGGATGGGAATCCCGGAACACATCCTTGCCATTTTGATACGACTCCACGAGGACAACTACGCACAAGTCAGGTGGGGCAACAAGGGCCAACTTACCGATAGAATCCACGTCTCTAGGGGTGTGCGGCAAGGTTGCGTACTTGCCCCGACCCTCTTTTCCCTGTACATCAACGAAATTGTCCCCTCCCTCCTCAGACTGCAGGCTGACGCACCTTCACTTGGCACACAAAAAATCCCAGTCTTACTCTTTGCCGATGACACTCTCTTGATATCTAAGACCCCTAGTGGTCTAAGGAAACTCCTTGCGTGCTTCGAGCATTTCTGTTCATCCCAGGGACTCGAAATCAACGCAACGAAAACCAAACTAATGACCCTTAATCCCCACAGATCTTTCAAAGGGAAATTTACTCTAGAGGGCTCCTCACTCGAGAAGGTGGGCATTTTCAGCTACCTGGGCATAACACTCACTGACAACATGTCCTGGAAGCCACACATAGGAAAACAAGCCCTTAAATTAAGACAAACAACTGGGGCTCTACTAAAAAACTTCCACCTCTCACACACAAAACCAATTCGCCCAGCATTACAATTATACGAAGCCCAGGCAGTTTCCTCAGCGCTCTACGGGGCTGAACTTTGGGGTTATACCAAAACCCAAGACCTAACCACCGCTGAAAACAACTTCTTAAGAAACCTTGTGTCCCTTCCGCTAAGCACCCCACTGTTCCCTCTTTTCAAGGACCTCGGCATCAAACGCATTGGTCACAAAGCCCGCCTGCGACCTCTGCTGTACTGGCGGCGTCTCTGGACCACTCCGGAACTTGTCATCTTCACCGAAGCTCTACAGGTCATCCTAAAAGCCGACCACCTGCACAGAATCCCCTGGCTACGATCCATCAAGGATTTACTCCACTCTATCGGGCTCGATGATCTCTGGAACTCACCAGCCACGTCAGTCTTTCCCTCGAAAAGCGAACTAAAGAAACTTTACTGGCAAAGGGCCAACAACGAAGACACTCGGGCTGCACTCCACACTACATTATCTTGTGACTTTGCCAACCTAAAAGAGTCATGCAAGTACGAAACTTTTTGGGACCTAATCACGGCCCCAAGGGAAAGGAAACTGTACTTCCAGCTCCGCATTGGAACACTCCCATTAAGACTTTTCACCAGCAGCTGGTCACACAACGAATCCACCGCATGCCCTGCTTGCAAAGCCCCCGTGGAGAATCTCCCTCACCTCCTTTTTGCATGCCCCGCGTATACTGCCCCCCGTAGGAAATGGCTGGCCCCGGCATGCAGACTACTGGGAGCACGCTGCTCTGCGCTAGCTCTGCGAATCCTTAGATCAGACACCAGGCCAACGCTAGTGATCGCTATCGCCAAATTCCTCGGAGCTAGTTGGCTTATTAGAGGGAAAACTCTCCTGGACAAAGACTCCAAATAAGACTGTCCCAACATCCTGCAGAGTGCATTTCACTTCATTTCATTTTTTCTAATTTCATTCCATTTTATTCTATCTCATTTTTATTCCATTTTAATTTTTATTTATATTTCATTCCCTTTTATCACCATATTTACCTGCAATTTTATTTTATCATGTGCATTTATTTGTATTTATTACTGCTCGCGCTTTTTTGGCTCTTGTAGCCGCAATAAAGCTTCTTTGAATTGAATTGAATCATTTGACAGACTCTAGATTTGTATTTGTTCTGAGGGTGTTTATTTAAGTGCCCATAAGTAGAGGGGGATGTGCAATGGGCTGGGGTGATGGTGGAGGAAAGTCGTGGGTAGAGTCCAGTCTTTTGGTACCACAGGTGCATTGTCCAAGGGGGCATAGGAAGGGAAGCAATGGCAGTTCAAGGTGGACAGGGTAACAGAGTGGGACAGAAGGGTGAAAATCAGGAGAGTCTTATTTCGTGGTGGAGGTCTTGGCAATGTTCTCTGGCTTCTGCCTGGATCGCAGGGACCGTTTGTGGGGTGGTTCTCCTTCTGCAGGGGGTGGGGTACTGGTGGCCTGTTGTTCCTGTGTTGGGGTCTACTGTCCACCAGCGCCAGCGGAGGTGGAGGGCTGTTCTTTGGTGTGGCTAGTGTCAGGGGCCTGTTGGTGTGCCACTGCCTCCCTCATGGTGTTGGCCATGTCACCCAGCACCCCTGCAATGGTGACCATGATGGTGTAGATGAGTTTGAGGTCCTCCCTGATCCCCAGGTACTGTCCCTCCTGCAGCCGCTGGGTCTCCTGCAACTTGGCCAGTATCTGGCCCCTGGTCTCCTGGGAATGGTGGTATGCTCCCAGGATGTTTGTGAGTGCCTCCTGGAGAGTCGGTTCCCTGGGCTTGTCCTCCCCCTGTCACACAGCAGTCCTCCCAGCTTCCCTGTTATCCTGTGCCTCTGTCCCCTGAACTGTGTGCCCACTGCCACTGACCCAAGGTCCCTGATCGGCGTGGGTTTCTGGGGTTGCCTGGGGTCCCTGTAGTGGTGACCACACTATTGATTGACGTGTCCTTGGGACAGTGGCATGGGACCACTGGGTGGGTGCTGTCCTGGTGTTTCCTGAGGGGGGAGGCTCTGTGGTGGTATGGGACTGTGGCAGGGTAACCGACTGTCTGGAGGTCCCTGATGGGCCAGGTTGGTCATCGTGATCCAGGCGTGCAGAGCTGCTGTCATCACTGTGGGCCTCTTCGGGGGGGGGGGGGAAACTGGATGTTGCTGGCAACTCCTCTACCAGGACGTTGAGTAGGGGTCCTGTGGGGATGCAAATGCAGTGTTAATGTACCTACGTGTGCCATTTGGTGCATTGGTATGTTCCCCTCTATGGTTGTTATTCCCAAGGCAGCTTTAGCTTGTGTGAGTTGTGATTTGGTTTGCTAAGTGATTGTCACTAGTGTGCATGCTGTGGTGATGGGTGTCCATGCAGGTCTCTGGTGGGTGTCCATGCATTGGTGCTGCATGCAGGGCTTGGTATTGGGATGGGTGGGTTGTGATACTGGGGTATATGTGAGAGGGGGGGTGATGGGGGTAGGGGTAGGAGTTTGTAATGGCATGCAGGTAGGTTGGGGGATTTAGTAGTAAAGATTTGACTTACCAGAGTCCAGTCCTCCTGCTACTCCTGCCAGGCCCTCAGAATGCATGATTGCCAAGACTTGCTCCTCCCATGTTGTTAGTTGTGGGGGAGGAGGTGGGGGTCCACCGCCAGTCCTCTGTACTGTTACCTGGTGTCTTGCAATCACGGATCGCACCTTCCACCATAGGTTGTTCCACCTCTTCCTGATGTCATCCCTTGTTCTGGGGTGCTGTCCCGCTGCGTTGACCCTGTCCATGATTCTCCGCCATAACTCCATCTTCCTTGCAATGGACGTCTGCTGCACCTGTGACCCGTATAGCTGTGGCTCTACCCGAATGATTTCCTCCACCATGACACTTAGCTCCTCCTATGAAAACCGGGGGTAACTTTGGGGTGGCATGGATGTGGTGTGAGTGATATGTGTGCGGGTGTGTGTGGTGCTGTGATGGGGTGTGTGGAGTGAGGTGCGTGGATGGTGTATGGGTGATGGTGTTTTTTGGCTCTGATTGAGTGGGTGCTCCTGGCTTGTCTCTCTCTCTGTGCTATCTTTACTTTTTGCTGTAAGGGGTGTGGGTAATGTGGCTGTGTGTTTTACATTGGTGAATGGGTGTGGTGTGTGTCAGGTGTGTGTAGTTTGAATTGTCCAATGTGGTGTCGTTTTGTACATGTGTGTGTGTATTTTGAGCGCAGCGATGTGTACTACCAATGGTTTACTACAGTTGAAAGACCACTGCGGTGATTTGTGGGTCCTGATACTGTGGGCGTATTCCTGTTGGCGTAACGGTGTGGGTTTTGCTATCGCCAGTTTATCACTGACCTTTGGACTTGTGTGGGTGTCAGTATAGTGGCAGATTTTTCAGTGTGGGTCATAATACCTGTAGCGGAATACTGCTGCGGTCACAGTATGTTGGCGGCCGTCAGCACGGCGGTAGGTGGCATTTACTGCCATGGGTGTGATGAGGGCCTTAGTGTATTTTATCACATAAAAATGAATAGCGCCAATCTAGTCATATGGTCGCACCCCGACTGGGGAAAAGACAAAGTTTAAAAAAAAAGTTAAGGCCAACCTTGATGGAGCCCTGCTCGGCTACAGCAACCTGAAGGGATGAAGTCTCCAGTCTGAACCGACCTCCCTGGAGCCCTTCCTCAGATAAGCATTGCGAGCCCTTGGTAAAGATTTCTACATTCAGACTCAAACGATTTTTCGAGATGAAAATCATTCGACCGGGACGAACCTGAATCTTGATCCGATGTCCCTGGAGCTCTTTTCGGATACACTGCTCGGGAGATCCCGGTCAACTGTCTATGTTTTCCTAGAGCGGGATGAACCTGCAAGTCGGACCGGGTTGCAGTTGAGTCAAGCCGGCTAGAGTTGCGTGGCGGGTCGGTCCCTTTATGGAGCTTTTTCCAAAAAGTTCCCCAAACTTCTGGATCTTCTTCCAGAAGGTCTTTTAAGGTCTTTTAGGAGTCCACAGCTCACCCCAAGTTTCCAGAAGCTCTGAGTTGATCCTTGAGGGTGCGGACCAGCAAGGCAGGTCTGCCTTTAAAATTACACTGGGCATCTCAGCAGTGCACCTACGGGTGCACTACCTATGGTGGGGTCCCTAAACCTACATGCCCTACATAGGTTGACATAGACAAATATAATTAGCCTAAATTGCATACTTATTTTATACAGAGCACAGGTCCTGGGACTGGTTAGCGGTACCCAGGACACTATCAGAGTCAGGAAAACACCAGCAAAAATTTAAAAAATGGGGGCAAAAAGTTAGTGGGTCTCTGCAATCAGCCCTGATTTCTCACAATTTAATATCAACAAAACAGTAAATAAGTAAAACACAACTCACAATGAAATCCCTACACAACCATATGAAAATAGGAACCATTTTTATCTTTAAAATTACATAAAAACAAAACAAAATCCAATGTAGGAAACCAGAAATATGAATTTCTAAAGATTTAGGTCCTCATTATGACATTGGTGGTAAAAACCGCCTACCGCCGCTGTGACAAACGGCAAAAGACCGTGACCGCGGCTACCAGCTGTCTGACATATTATGACCATAGCTGGATTTCCGCCACAAGAAGGGTGGAAATCCGGCTGTGGACATACTGGCGGATGGTGGTAAGGTGACGCTGCAACCACCAGCAGCGCCACACCAGTAGACCGCCGCCAGACGTATTATGAAAAATAATATGGCCTGGCAGTGTTCTGCTGGCGGGCGCTGCTGGTGGAAAAAGTGCCCCGTCCCGTCTCCTGCCGAAAGACCCCCTGAATCCAGGTAAGTTGGGTCTCTGACAGGGGTGGGTGGTGGGGGTGTTGTCTCTGTGTGTGTGGAGGTGTGTGCATGTATGTGTGAGTGTGTGCGTGAATGCAGGTGTGTGTTTAGTGTTGATTGCATGCCTGAATGTATGGAAGTGTGGGTGCGTATATGTTTAGAAATCGTAATGCGTGTCTGCGTGTATGTTTTGATGTGTGTGCAGATGTGTGTGTGATTGGATGTATGCATGCATGATTGTATGTGTTAATGAGTGTGTGTCTGTTTGTGTGTGTGTGTGTGTGTGTGTGCATGAGGGGCGTGGTTGTAGGAGTGTGGGGTAGGGCAGTGTTTGGAGAGGTGGGGGGGTAGGGGAGGTGTTTGGAGAGGTACATGGGAGATTGGAGAGGTAGAGGGGGTGGGGGCCTCCTATCAGTGACGAGGAAGGTATTCCCTGTCACTGATAGGGCCTACCGCCATGGTTTTCTTGGCGATACTAAGTGTAAAAATATGCTATTTAGTGCATGAAAGCAAGAAAGACCAACCGGGGGAATCTGGTTGCGATTGACAGGAGCAAGGTTAAAGCTTAAGGCCGCTCACAAAGGAGCCCAAGTCAGATACATTGAACAGGAGGCCTCAGTCAAAATTTTACCTTAAGACTTAGGGCCTGATTACAAATGATCTGAGCACCAAAGCCACAGGGAGGAGGCCTCCCTACAATCATATTACAATATTTCTACAGGGCTGACTGGGAGAAACATCATATTACGATGTTTGCGTCAGTCAGACCAGCGGAAGCAGTACCATGCCATTGGTCTCGGCTCCCTTAAGTTCAGACAATGCACATTCAGAGGGTGCTGGCAGTGGGGCCCCTGCACTGCCCATGCCATGTCAATGGCATGGGCAGTGTATGGCCTCCTGTGGCCCCCAGCACTGGCTTTCCACTAGCCTTTTCAGATCATGGACCCCACCATGAAAAGGCTGGCAGAAAGAGGGCTCGTGGCTGACAATGACTCCGACCACTGCCACTCCCGTTGGCAGTCTGACAGCCAGGGTTCCAATCTGGTGGTCAGACTGACAGGAGTGCAGCGATCCGACTGTCAGTGAAGGTTTGGCGGTCCTCAAACTGCCAAACTCATAATAGGGCCCTTAGTCTTTTTTCAGAAGCTTTTTCTGTTGTCGTTGAGCAAGGCTCCTCTCTAGGCCGACTTGCAATGCATTGTCATCAGCTTGGCTCAAAATGACATCCCGGTCACCTCCTGTAAGTCTCATCAGTGGGAAAAAGCCCAGGGGTGTTCAGCTGGACAAACCGGAAATTCAGGTTGGGTCGTGGTACGAAGTTTCCGGCTTGAATCTTGTTGATGGGTTGGTCACCTTATGGAGCATTTTTTCAAAGCTGCTCCAAACTTCTGGGTCTTCGTCTAGAAGTCTTTTTTGGGGTCTTGTAGTGTCAAAAAACTTGGTCCAAGGTTCCAGAAGCTCTGAAGTGCTTCTTGGAAGTTCGAACTACAAATCCAGAATGCATCTTGCCAGAATCCTCAAAAAGCCACTGGTCTGATCATCTGGGTTTGTTTTATAGGACTTGATGCAGGAGACTCTTGGTAGCTCTTTTGCACCTGTTGTATACACCCCTGGTTCTTTAGAAGAAAGGTAAAGTCATGTTTGTTGTGAATTCCAGAGTGTGCAGCTGGTGCAGTCCTTGTGGCTGCAGTCCTTCACGAGAAGACCATGGGTTCAGAAACGCAGTCCTTCTTCTAATGTTCTTCCAGCAGGGGTCTGAGTTGTTCAGCAGCTCTTCCATATTTATCCATGCTCCTGGGTTGGCAAGCAAGGGGGCACCCCTGACCAATGGTATGCAGGGTGCCACCATCTGGGGTGACTACTTCCTGTTTAGCGTGACAAAAATCAATCACAGAAAACACTAATTCACAAAAATCCAAAATGGAGAAAATCTCTCCTTAGGGTTACACCTGGCTCAGCTCACCCACTGGTGTGGCTAAATTTCCCTAATACACCCCTATCAGCCCCTCTGGTAATTCAAAGGGGCTCCCATCTGCCTCGGGCTGCAGGAAATGGGGGAAGTCTGTTTTCTGTCCAACTGTCTTTCCCTCCTTTGAAAACCATTCTGACCACCCAGCCACCTACCTACCTGCTCTGCCATCTCGTCTTGCAGTTCTCCTCCCACCAGATGCGTTTTTAGTCTCAGCCTAGGCAACTTCACACCTCATTAAGGTAGCTTGGCTCAGCCTGCCAGGGGCTGACCAATCAGGAGAGACCACTACAGGACTGATTTAGGTAACTTTTAGAAAAAGTTGTAAAACTCTTACCCTGTAATAGGTATAATAAATCCAATATTGACAAGTTGTTGGATTTATTCAACTATTAATTTGATAACCATGTAGCTCTTTCCTATCAGAAATAAGACTTTATTATTTTAAAATAAAGCCTTCCAATGTTAGCCTATTGAGCTAATGTACTTCAATGGGGAAAGCAAATTTCCTAGTTTTTCCCTCACCAGGGCTTTAAAAAAGCTTTTATAATGTTCCTGCTTATATGTACTCTCCACCCAGTCCTTGGGACGCCAAGGGCAGACTTTAGGGGTGACTTATATGTAAAAAATGAAATCGTTTAAGACTTTGGAAGTACTTTTAATTCCAGAGTCAAATTTGGGGTTAATTTTATTTTAAAAGCAGCCCACAAGGTAGGCCTGCCTTTAAAATGACACCAGACACAACAACAGTGCACCCATGGGTGATCTAAATCAACCAGGGTCCCTAAACCTATATGCCCTGCCATATACTAGGGACTTACAGGTAGGTCGTCAGAGCCAATTATAATTAAGCCTAATTTGCACATATCTTTTAATCAGAGCACTGGGCCTGGTTAGCAAAGCCCAAGGCACAGTCAAACATAACCACCAGTATGAGTCAAACAATGGGGGTGATGAGGGACAAAAGGACGAATTTCCCATAGTCTGGTGTATGAAGTATTTTTGCGGATCCTCTATTTTTGTAATTCCAAAGTTTCGGGTCAGTCAGACAAATAGAATGTTCTACTCCTACGCCAGTCAACGAAATCATTTTCCTACTTTTCGATATTCACAGTATTAACTCGATTCCGAATATTCTCCTGTTGAAATACTTTAAAAAGCACACTATTTATTGCTAAATGTGGATACTGCAGCTTTGTATAATGTGATTCCCCTTAAACACCTGGAAGGCAGTACAAGACAACATCTGTGTGAAAGTAACCAGCCTTTTACTATTAAAACAAGAAACTACACGACACTTCCATTTTTTCTTTTTACTGTACTAATCCCATAATTATCATGTTTGTATTTCTGGAATTTTCATCAACAAGTTGATACTTGACTCAACATCCTGACATAAATGTAAGGAGCTGCGCGGCGTGCATTGTGCCAGTGGTGATAAGAACACCTTCGCCGGAGGTCCAGCTTGCAGCTGCTCTTTTGTACTTAGCTGGGCAGGGCCTTAGTCTGAGGGACGCATTTGTAGGACTGATTATACACTAAAAAGGGAGGTGCTATGACGGCTTTAAACCAAAGTCATTTAGAAATATAGGTGGATTGAATTTGAGCTTTGGTTTTTGACACAGATCATTCCGTCACAGCTTAACTATTGCTGTTTTTTTATATCTCTCGTCCAGTTCATACAGAAGAAATATTTTTTTCTATCATGATGTTTAGATACAAAACAGATTTGCGATAACATGTCAGTATAGGTTTAGTGCCCGGTCTCCATTCTGTGACATGGCACCCCTATTCACATAGGCAGATTCACAGTTGATATGGCCTATAGTACTACAAAATGCGATTCACAAACTATATGGGGAAGGCTATGCCTTCATCTCTCCCAACTTCTGTGTAGAGCTCTCCTGACTGCGGAGTGTTCCCACATGCAGGTATGTGTTTTAGTAGTAAATGCGGAAGTGATGGGAAGTGAGTGGTTTGAAAATAGGGAATTTTTCTGACTAAAGGAAATTGTTTTAGGGCGGATTACAGAGGGTCACAAGGAGAGGTATAGGAAGGGACACATAGCAACCGACAAAAGAGTAAGCCCACTTCTATTCATGAATTGCACTTCTATAGTTATTATTGCCAAAAAGGACCGAAAGCAATATTAAATGTGCACCGGCTCAGAGATGTAGTCAGTACCACACCACACGTGGCCTCTCACAGGCAGTGCAATACCCTCTCATAGAATATAATGGAGGTAGGGACAAAAAATCCCCCCCTCCCCCAGGAAATAATAGTATATTAAATTAAATTAAGTCCATAGTTAAGAATCAAAATGATTTTAATTTACTGTAAAATAAATTATCTTAAAATAAAACACATTTATTTTTGCTTTTTAGAATTTTAATAACCTTTCTTGATTTTCAAAATCAAGGTAACATTCATTTTTATAAAAAAAATATTGAAATTGCATTTAGTTAATTTCATAGTGTAAGAAAACTGGGCTGATTGCAGAGGCCCTCTAACTTTTTCCCCCTTTTTTCACTTTTTTTGCTGGTGTTTTCCCGACTCTGATGGTGCCCTGGATGCTGCTAATCAGTCCCAGAGCCTGTGCAAAAAATGAGTATGCAAATTAGCCTACCTATTGGCTATGTCAGCCTACCTATAAGTCCCTAGTATGCGGTAGGGCAAGTAGGTTTAGGGACCCAGCATAGGTAGTGTCCCCATATTTGGACTACTGAGGTGCCCAGGGCCATTCTCCTGCGACACATATCCAAAGAGGGCTCCAGGGAGGTCAGATTGGAATTCTGTTTTTATCCTGCTGAAGAAAATCTTCAAGAAAAAGACTAAGGCCCTCTTTACAACATTGGTGGTAAATCCCGCTTACCGCTGTGCAGAAGACCGCCAACACACCGCTGCGGCGGGGGAATTCCGCTACAGCTATTACGACCCACAGCTCGGAATCCGCCATAATCCAGACACCCACACAAGTCTGCCGCACGGTTCAGGGGACTGAGAAACAGGACAACAGGGGAACTGGGAGGACTGCTGTGCGACAGGGTGAGGACAGGCCCAGGGAACCCACTCTCTACGAGGCCTCTCCAACATCATGGGTGCGTACCATCATTCCCAGGAGATGATGGCAACGGTACTGGCCAACTTTCAGGAGACCCAGCGGCTGCAGGAGGAACACTATCTGGGGATCAGTGAGGAACTCAAGTCCAATAACATCACCCTGGTCACCATTGCAAGGGTGCTGCAGGACCTTGTCAACACCAGGAGGGACACTGTGGCACAACAAGGGGCCCCTGACACTATCCAGGATGATGAACAGCCGTCCACCTCTGCCGGCGCTAGTGGACAGGAGGCACCGCCACAGCAACACAAAACCAGCACCCCACCCCCTGCAGATGGAGAGCCACCCCACAAACGGTCCCTCAGATCCAGGAACAAGACAGAGAACATTGCCAAGACCCCGCCAGGAAATGAGACCCCCCTGAATGTCACCCTTCTGTCCCACTTTGTCACCCTGTCCATCCATCAACTGCTCTTGCTCCACTTCCTATGCCCCTTTGGACAATGCACGTGTGAAACAAATAGACTGGACTCTGCCATGGACATTCCTCCACCATCCCCCCTGCCCATTTTACAACCCCCTCCACTTATTTACACAGAAATAAACACACTTCAATCACAAAACAATCCAGAGTCAGTCTGTGCTTTCACAAATGTGTAATTGCAATAACTATGGAATATAGCAATGTCAATTTAATTGTTCACATACTGATGAAACATAGCTGTAGGGCTGGATGAAATATAGCAGAGGGCACAAAGTGGGACCCATATCTGTTAAATGGAAAGGCAAAGTGACAAGTCACGGTCCATACACTGAGTGAAAATGACAGACTTATGATAGCTCAAACAATAGTATGGGATGTGGGAGGCAGTGACATCTTCTTACCTGTGTCTCACTGGAAGTATTGCTGGATAACATTGTTTCTGTTGTCGACATCCTCTTCTTCTGCCTCCTCTTCTTCACTGTCCACAGGCTCTACAGCTGCCAGAAGACCTCCAGCTGGACCCTCCTCCTGCAGAAAAGGCACATGTCGTCGCAAAGCCAGGTTGTGCAGCATACAGCAGGCCACGATGATCTGGCACACCTTCTTTGGTGAGTATTAGAGAGAACCACCTGTCATATGGAGGCACCGGAACCTGGTCTTCAGGAGGGTGAAAGTCCTTTCTATCACCCTCCTAGTTCGCCCATGTGCGTCATTGTAGCTTTCCTCTGCCTTTGTCCTGGGATTCCTCACTGGGGTCAGTAGCCATGACATGTTGGGGTAACCAGAGTCACCTGCAACTGTCGAGGGACAACTGTTAGACACACACTAACCCGTAGGGACAACCCCATACCCAGACAACTATTCATCCTGTTTAAGGTCCTTGTCCTCACCTATTAGCCACACACGTTGCCTCTGGAGTTGACCCATCACATAAGGGATGCTGCTATTCCTCAAAATGTAGGCGCCATGCACTGAGCCAGGAAAGTTTGCCTTCACATGGGAGATGTACTGGTCAGCCAAACACACCATCCGCACATTCATCGAATGGTAGCTCTTCCGGTTTCTGTACACCTGTTCACTCATGCGGGGGGTACCAAGGTCACATGTGTCCCATCAATGGCACCTATGATGTTGGGGATATGTCCCAGGGCATAGAAGTTACCTTTCACTGTGGGCAAATCCTCCACCTGAGGGAAAACGATGTAGCTGTACATGTGTTTCAGCAGGGCATATAACACTCTGGACAACACGTTAGAGAACATTGGCTGGGACATCCCTGATGCAATGGCCACTGTTGTTTGAAAGGATCCACTTGCCAGGAAATGGAGTACTGACTGGACCTGCACTAGAGGGAGGATTCCTGTGGGATGGCGAATAGCTGACATCAGGTCTGGCTCCAACTGGGCACACAGTTCCAGGATTGTTGCACGATCAAGTCGTAGGTGACTATTACGTCTCTTTTCCATTGTCGACAGGTCCACCAGCGGTCTGTACACCGGAGGATGCCGCCATCTCATCACCTGCCCCAGCGGACATGCCCTCTGGAGGAGAACAGCGAGCAGAGAGTCAGCCAACACTGAGGTATCACAAAATGTATTTTGCAGAAACGTTATTAATCCGTAATGTGCTTGTTACTGTGTGTATGCAAGGCCTAAATCGGTGTGATGCATTTAAAATTAATGCCATGTGGCCCCCTGAAATGGTGGCTGCCTGACCTATAAGGTGGGACAAGGGGATATGAGGTAACTGCGCTGGCGTTCTACACTGTCGCGGTAGGCGGTCGAAGACCGCAGCACAATACTGCATTGATTAACATTGGACCCTATGGGTCCCAGGAGCCAATGACGATGTACGCCGGCGGTGACGGTACGCACTGCCGTGGACGTGACCGCCATTTTCTGTCTGTTCACTCACTTGATCCCTGACCTTCAACAGGAGAGGACCTACACTGCAAGTGCTGCAGTGACCTCAGTCTGGAAGCGACGATGGCTCATGTGTCTGGGGAAAGGGCCCATGCCTTCACTTCGGAGGAGTTGCAGAAACTAGTGGATGTGGCCCTCCCCCAGTATACGCAACTGTACGGTCCTCCAGACAAACAGGTGAGTACACTGTGAGCATGCTGCATGGGCAATGCCTGTTTTGAGTGGTGTGGATGGAAGATACATGGGGGGGGACTGAGGCCTGCATGAGCGGATGGTGAGTGTCTGTGCATCAGGGCAAGGGTGGGAACGTGGGCCAATGAGTATGACGGTCCGGACGGCTAAAGATTTTCCTTTCCCCCTGTACCATTCCTCTAGGTCAGCGCCCACCAGAAGGATATTTGGCGTGCCAAGGAAGTCCGGACCCTGGGGGTCCACCACAGACGGAGTACCCACTACTGCCGGAAAAGATGGGAGGACCTTTGCCACTGGAGCAAGAAGATGGAGGAGGCCCAGCTGGGGATCGCCTCCCAACAGCCACAAGGGGGTGAGTACAGTCACATTCAGCTGACTCTGCGCGCATTACAAGGTGTCTGGGTGGGGGAGGTGGGCAGTGGGTTCCCCTAGGCCAGGGCGAGCTTGGTAGGCAAAGTCCCTTGTGAGGCAGGCTCAGTGGCACCCCAACTCCACTAGTGGTTAGTGCCATCTACACCTAGTCAGGCTCCTGTGACTTCCATGTGTGCAGCAATCGGGCTTAGGCCTTGTACCCCATGGTCATGTGATAAATCTAGGAACTATAAGTGCATGGCGGAGTGCAGAGGGCTGCTGTGTCTGTAGTGTCCGCCAACGGTAGTGGTGTTGCATGCACTGAACATGTATTTCTTCTGTCTTCCCCCCCTTTTTGTTGCCTCCCTGTTCTTGTGTGCAATAGCATCATCAGGCGGAGGAGCAGTGGCACCGGAGCAGGAGGAAGCGGCATCCCACTTGGCCCTGGAGGGCGGCACAACGGAGTCTAAAGCCACCAGTGGGACGGAGAGTGAGCAGAGCTCCATGGCGGGGACAGGAAGTGACAGCAGTGACAGCGACTCCTCCTCTGATGGGAGCTCCCTTGCGGTGGCAGGCCCCTCTGTGCCCCTGCATGAACAGGTACAGCCGCCACCCTTCAAGCAGCCCATCAGCATGTGTCCCGTGCCCGCTCACCCAGGAGGGTGGGCATCTCCTTCACCCCAGGCACCTCAAGCCCTGCCCCAGTCAGCCCTGCTGCCCTCAGTGAGGAGGCTATTGACCTCCTGAGATCCCTCACTGTTGGGCAGTCTACCATTCTGAATGCCATCCAGGGTGTCGAGAGGCATTTGCAACAAACAAATGCATCCCTGGAGGGAATTGATTCTGGCCAGGCAACCCAACAGAGAGCATTTCAGGCTCTGGCCTCAGCAGTGATGGCAGCCATTGTCCCTGTGTCCAGCCTCCCACTTCCAACTTCCTCCACCCACACCCAATCCCCTGTACCTCAGCCTATCCCAAGCACACCATCAGACCAGCATGCACACACATCAACACACAATGGTGGCTCAGGCAAACATAAGCACCACACATCCCACAGGCACTCACACAAGCATCATACCCATGCAGACATACCAACATCCACTGCCTCCACTGTGTCCCCCTCCTCCACGTCTCCCTCCTCCCTCCCAGTCTCATCTACACTCACACCTGCATGCACTACATCTTCAGCCACTACCTCCATCACCAGCACGCCCATCACCACACACCGCTCACGTGCACTCACCACCCCCACTACCATGCACACATCCCCAGTGTCCTCTCCCAGTGTGTCAGTAAGCCCTCCTCCCAAAGTACACAAACGCAGGCACACACCCACCCTACAGCCATCCACCTCACAACAGCCTCCGGCCCATGCACCTTCACCCAAATCCAGCAGACGTACACCTCCTACAACCACTACCTCTTCCTCCACTCCCAAACCCCCTCCATCTACCCATCCCATTGTGTCTAAAAAACCTTTTCCTGGCTAATATTGACCTCTTCCCTACACCTCCATACCCTCCTTCCCCTAGGGCCAGGCTTTCCAGGTCCCAACCCAGCACCTCAGCCACCACATCCCCAGGCACAGTGGTGCCAGCAACTGCTGGCTATTGGAGTGTGCCAACCATCAATGCTGCCAGTGTACCACGGAGCAAGGGCAAGGACATCCCACCACCTGCCAAGCTAAAAAAGTTGCCCACATCCTGGAGGGAGAAGCCGAAAACACCTGCCACCAAGGGCTCAGGGAAAATGAAAGGGGATAGTGGCAAGACAGCTTCAAAGGTGGGGAAGGGCCAGAAACTGAAGGGCTGGTCAGGAGAGGGCATGGTGGCACCGACTGAGGGACCAGTGTCACACCTTCTGTCCACATCGGCGCCAACCTGTACAGCGGAGAAGACCGCCACCTGCACCGCCACCTGCAACGCCACAGAGCCCGCAGCCAGCACCACTGCCACAGAGCCCGCAGCCAGCACCGCCGCCACAGAGCCCGCAGCCAGCACCGCCACCACAGAGCCCACAGCCAGCACCGCCACCACAAAGCCCGCAGCCAGCACCGCCGTGACTGACACCGCCGCAAGCACTGCCGCTACTGACACTGCCAAAGCACCGCCAGAGGCCCGGCGACATCCTGAGCCAGTGACACCACCGCAGACATGGCTGCCATTCCCAGTGGTCATTCGTCCGATGAAGCGCTCTGGGCACGAAGCCCCCTCCAGAACCAGTGGAGTATCACATCCACTACCTCTGTCCTTGGCAGGATGAAGCACTCTGGGCACCAAGCCCCCTCCAGAACCAGTGGAGAAAGGCATCCACTACCTCTGTCCTTGGCAGGATGAAGCACTCTGGGCACAAATCCACCTCCAGAACCAGTGGAGTATCACATCTGCTACCTCTGTCCTTGGCAGGATGAAGCACTCTGGGCACCAAGCCCCCTCCAGAACTAGTGGAGTATCACATCCACAACCTCAGTCCTTGGCAGGATAAAGCACTGTCAACACCAAGCCCCCTCCAGAACCAGTGGAGAAAGGCATCCACTACCTCTGTCCTTGGCAGGATGAAGCACTCTGGGCACAAAGCCCCCTCCAGAACCAGTGGAGAAAGGCATCCACTTGTGATACTGTGGCTTTGCATTCCCCAGGATAAAGCAGTGGGCAAACCACCCACTGAAAAGACTTGAGAGACTTTGGCTTTGCACTCCCCAGGATAAAGCAGTGGGCAAACCACCCACTTGAGAGACTTGTGAGACTGTGGCTTTGCACTCCCCAGGATAAAGCAGTGGGCAACCCACCCACTGAAAAGACTTGAGAGACTGTGGCTTTGCACTCCCCAGGATAAAGCCATGGGCAACCCACCCACTGAAAAGATTTGAGAGACTATGGCTTGGCACTCCCCAGGATAAAGCAGTGGGCAAACCACCCATTTGAGAGACTTGAGAGACTGTGGCTTTGCACTCCCCAGGATAAAGCAGTGGGCAAACCACCCACTTGAGAGACTTGTGAGACTTGTGAGACTGTGACTTTGCACTCCCCAGGATAAAGCAGTGGGCAAACCACCCACTGAAAAGACTTGAGAGACTGTGGCTTTGCACTCCCCAGGATAAAGCAGTGGGCAAACCACCCACTGAAAAGGCTTGAGAGACTGTGGCTTTGCACTCCCCAGGATAAAGCAGTGGGCAAACCACCAACTTGAGAGACTTGAGAGACTGTGGCTTTGCACTCCCCAGGATAAAGCAGTGGGCAAACCACCAACTTGAGAGACTTGAGAGACTGTGGCTTTGCACTCCCCAGGATAAAGCAGTGGGCAACCCACCCACTTGAGAGACTTGAGAGACTGTGGCTTTGCACTCCCCAGGATACAACAATGGGCATGGAGCCCCCTCGTGGAGCAGTGGCATCGTGTAATCATCAGGCTGAGGTGCCCCCCTCCCTCTCCCACTGAGGTGCCTGTTTATTTTCCGTCTGATGCCCCTCCATTGTTCTCTCTGTTTGGAGTCAGGTATCTAGTGTGGGCCTCGCCCGTGCATTTTGGATCCAATGATTGGTGCACTATCTGGACTTGTGTGGTTGGTGTACATAATTGTAAATACTGTATTAGTAGTTTTGACAACTGGATTTTTATTGATTACAATCATTCAAATCAATTCCTTTTGTCCTTGCGTTATTCAAGAGGGGGTGGGGGCGTATATGTAATGTTGCAGCATGTAATTGTGTGTATGGTGTTGTGGGTGAGGGTGGGGGTGGGGGTGGGAGTGTTGCATGAGTGAGTCACTCTCTTTTCCCTCCCCCCTCCCCTGTGTTGTAGGTGCAGTACTCACCGTGGTCGTCGCCGCCGTCTCTGGAGCTCCTGATAGAGGAGAAGGAAGACCATCACCGGCAGGATCTGCAGTTCTGGCTCCATGGCGTCCTGGTTCCTCGTGGGGTGTGGAGAGGTGAGTGATTTCCCCTTCTGTGTACTGTTTCCACCGTGTTTTTATTTGCATTGGTTCCGCCCCGGAAAAGGTGGCAGATTGCCGTGTTGCGATAGGGTGGGCGGTACATTGTCTTCCGCCTGTCTGTTGGCGGTTACCGCTGCGCTGTTTGTTTGTACAGCCGTGGCGGTCGGAGTGTTGAAGTGGCTGTCTATGTTGGCGGGTTCCGCCGTGGTCGTAATTCCATTTTTTTTCCGCCGACCTGTTGGCGGTATTACGGCCGCTTTAACACCGACTGCCAGGGTTGTGATGAGGGCCTAAGTCAAAAGGTAAACTTTTAACCGAGGCCTTCAGCTTGCTGTAACTGATCAGAACTCCATCGCGGTGGGCCTCAAACGTTGACTAGTGCGACCAGATTAAGGCTTTTAGTTTCTATGCGCTAGAAAACAGTATTCTTTAAAAAATTCATATCTCTAGTTCCCCTTATCTGATTTTAATCATTTTGGTGTCATTTTAAAGATAACAATACACTCTGGTATTGGATTTTGATTGTGTTTTTTGTTCAACTTAATTACTGTTTTGTCATTTTTAAATGCTTTACACACCTATCTCCTACGTTCAGCCTTGTCGCTCATTGCCAAGCTACCAAGGGTTGAGCGGGGATTCATTTATTGAGACCTGACTAGACCTAGTGGGGGATATGGCCTATAGCTAAGGGAAGGTACTTACCAGCCCTTACCAATAATCCACTTTCCATGACAAAGATCCTTTAATATTATTAATACATAATAATATTTTTAACTTCTGTCACACCAGCATCTATCAAATTTTTCAAATGAGTGTTAGCATCTACTTGCCCAGATAGTCTAACTTTTAAGGCCCTATGTGACAGACTGGCTACAATCTTTCATGAGAAACACAAGATCATTCATGATAGCGCACTTCAGATGTATGGTAATTTAAATTCCAGACATTGGTAATTTTACTTCAGTTTCTGTCTGTAGATCTTGTCCATCTACTTTTGAGGAGGAGGTGCTGCCCCTACTTTGGGCCTGATGTAAATGTTGGCAGAAAGAGTACTCCTTTGCAAATGTGATAGAGTATCCTTTCTATCAACCTAAAGGTCCACCCACCACATTTCAAATCAGGTGGACATTCAGTGTATAAATTGCAGAAAACTACTCTGTCTCCACCACCTACACTCAACTGAGATGGCCCAATGGATCAAGGCAGTCAGAGGTTTGGCCATGTGTCCCCTGCCATATTTAGATTGGGCAGACTCATGGCACGTTTTCACTGTCTGTCACCACCATGAAAGACATGGCGGTAAGAAGTAGTGAAAACTTTCAAATGACCCCAGCCCATGAGAGACTGCTCCCATAGAGAGAGAGTCACTGTCTATTTTTTATTTCCAACAAGAAAGTTCCACTTTGGGGCTGTCCACAAAACTTACAATGCCTTTCCAGGGACCACCATGATGGCAGTTCCTGAAAATGCAAGAAATGTTCCATGATGTTAATAAAATATGCTGCAATGATGAAGGTAATTACTCAATCCATCTACATTTAAATCAGCCTCTTTATTCCTTAAAGTCCAGCTCGTTGGATAAGATTTGTCCAGTACCTGTTCCTAATTATTTAGCTGCAGGTGTTTCTTTTGCCCTGTCTTATATTCTCAATGTCTCCTTCTCCTCTTTTATTGATACCACAGGTTGGAAAGAGGGTATTAGAAACACCCCCTGAAGAAGTTCATTTGAACTTATGAAAGCCAACTATGCACCAATAGTGCTTCTTCCTGCAATTGCCTAACCTGATGAAAAACATATTGCCTGCATGACTTTCCAACCAGGACTGGAGACTGAGGTGGTCATTTTGACTTCAGCGGTCTTTTACACAGACCACCGAATCCGCAGGCACCAGAACACCACCAGTGCTGACGGTCTTCTGACCGCCATATTACGATTACTGAAGGATTTCTGCCAGAATTTGGGTGGTGCTGTCATGAAGAGGGGGGGTGGGAGGGGTATTGTAATTGCAGGGGGGGGATTGGTGGAGTCATCTGCTGGCAACAGGAAAGGAATTTCCTCTCGCCAGCAGCCTTTTCGTGGAGGTGCTACCGCCACAGAAACCCTGGCGGAAAGCTGACTCATCATACCGCCAGCGGTCTTCAGTGGACAGCTGGCCCAGAGATGCTGTCCTCAGGACCGGCAGTCCTACCGCCCTGGTAGTACCAGCGGAGATATGGCGGTTTGTCAGAGGCCAACTGCCAGACTTTTCATCCTTGACGTGGTCTCCCTTAACTTTTTGCCTCTGTTCCCCAGGCTGTTGATGTGTGCTGGACTCTGATATTGCTGTTTTTGTTACTCTGGGCACTTTACCACTGCTAACCAGTGCTAAAGTGCAAGTGCTCCTTTACAAAATGTGTGTGTAATTGGCTTATCCATGATTGGCATATTTGATTTACTAGTAAGTCCCTAGTAAAGAGTACTGGAGGTGCCAGGGCCTGAAAATCTAATGCTACAAGTGGGCCTGAAGCACCGGTTGTGCCACCCACATAAGTAGCTATGTAATCATGTCTCAGACCTGTCATTGCAGTGTCTGTGTGTGCAGTTTTAACTGTAAATTCAACATGGCAAGTGTACCCACTAGCCAGACCTAAACCTTTCCTTTTCTTACATGTAAGGCACCCCTAAGGTAGGCCCTAGGTAGCCCCAAGGGCAGGGTGCAGTGTATGGTTAAGGTTGGACATATAGGGGGTCATTCCTACCCTGGCGGTCCGAGACCGCCAGGGTAGGGGACCGCGGATGCACCGCCAACAGGCTGGCGGTGCATCCAGGCCCATTCTGACCGCGGCGGTAAAGCCGCGGTCAGAAAAGGGAAACTGGCGGTTTCCCGCCGGTTTTCCCCTGGGCTGCAGAATCTTCCATGGCGGCGCTGCAGGCAGCGCCGCCATGGGAATTCTGATCCCCTTCCCGCCAGCCTGGTTCTGGCGGTTTTGACCGCCAGAACCAGGCTGGCGGGAACGGGTGTCGTGGGGCCCCTGGGGGCCCCTGCAGTGCCCATGCCAATGGCATGGGCACTGCAGGGGCCCCCTAACAGGGCCCCACATTGATTTCCAGTGTCTGCACAGCAGACACTGGAAATCGCGACGGGTGCAACTGCACCCGTCGCACAAAAGCAACTCCGCCGGCTCCATTCGGAGCCGGCTTCATCGTTGCTGTAACTTTCCCGCTGGGCGGGCGGCCTTTTAGCGGTCGCCGCCCGCCCAGCGGGAAAGCCAGAATGACCGCCGCGGTCTTTTGACCGCGGTACGGTCTTCTGGCGGTTCCCGCTTGGCGGGCGGCGACCGCCGCCCGCCAAACTAGGAAACAGCCCCATAGTAATGTGTTTTATATGTCCTGACTGAAATATTGCTAAATTCGTTTTTCACTTTTGCAAGGCCTGTCCCTCTCAGAGGTTAACATGGGGGCTACCTTTAAATATGATGAAAATGTAGATTCCCTTTGGGAGGTGATGGACATGTGGAGTTTCGGGTCCCTGAGCTCACAATTTAAAAACACATCTTTTAGTAAAGTTGATTTTAAGATTGTGGTGGTCATTCTGACCTCGGCGGTAAAAGGCGCTTACCGCCGGTCAGAAGACCGCCATAACACCGCCGCGGTAAACCGCCACGGTCATTCTGACCCGCAACTGGCAAACCGACAAAAACCCGACATCAACAAAAGTCCGCCACAGCAACGGCCAGCGAAAAACTGGCGATGACCAAACCTCCACCGTCACGCCAACAGAAATACACCCATGCCATTCCGACCCACAAATCCCCGCAGCGGTCTTTCAACCGCGGTATTCCATTGGCGGTACACACCGCCGTGGTCAAAATACACACACCTTTACAAAACACTACCACATTGGACAATTCAAAATACACACACTTGAGACACATACACACACCACTCCCACACTCCCAATTAAATTTAAAACACACACCCACATCACCCACAAACCCTTACGACCACAATTGCGACTGAAGGACAGAGAGAGACAGCACAGCATAGAGTAGACCATCACACAGAGGCAAATCACAACATCACCCACACAATTTCCACGCACAAAACACCATACACCACCACACTCACCACACTCTACAACACATACACCACCCCTCACCTCATCCACACCACCCCATGGCACCCCAAAGACACCCCAGGTTCTCTGACGCTGAACTCAGGGTCATGGTGGAGGAAATAGTTCGGGTAGAGCCCCAGCTCTTCGGGGCACAGGTGCAGCACACCACCATTGCCAGGAAGATGGAGCTATGGAGCAGAATAGTGGACAGGGTCAACGCTGTGGGACAGCATCCACGAAATCGGGACGACATCAGGAAGCGGTGGAACGACCTACGGGGGAAGGTGCGTTCCATGGTATCAAGGCACAACATCGCGGTACAGCGGACTGGCGGCCGACCCCCACCTACTCCCCCAGAATTCACAGCATGGGAGGAGGAAGTCTTGCACATCCTGCATCCTGAGGGCCTCGCAGGAGTAGGCGGAGGAATGGACTCTGGTAAGTCAAATCTTCACTACTTCATTCCCCCCACCCCACCTGCATGCCAAATCATACCCCCACCCTCACCCCACCCCCGTCACACCAACTCCTTGCAAATGGCTCACCATCACAACCCACCCATCCCAAAACCTAGCCCTGCATGCCTCCCCAAAGCATGGACACCCATCACCAAAGCATGCCCACTGCACATACCCATCTCTCCCACAAGCCACCGTCACAAAAGCCCCCACAAGGGAATGCCAGCACTGGGGTACACGGCCACCCACCCATTACACGAAATGGCACACACAGAAGCAATAACCATACTCTAATACCCCTGCAGGACCCGAACGCCACCACACCGCCCAGGAGGGTCCAGAGATGTCCATCCCACCCCCAGAAGAGGCCCCCAGTGATGACAGCAGCTCTGTCTCCCTGGACCCAGATGACCAGCCCGGCCCATTGGGGACCTCGGGACAGTCGTTTCCCCACAGACAGCCACAGGCTACAGCAGACCTAACCCCCTCTCGGAACACCAGCACAGCTCCCACCCAGCGGGCCCATGCCTCTGTCTCCAGGACACGTCAATCAGCGGTGTGTCCACCACTACAGGGCACCCAGGTTGACCCACCACCCCAACAACAACAGGGACCTGGGGGCAGTGGTAGTGGGCACACGGTCCAGGGGACAGAGGCCCAGGGAAACAGGGGAACTGGGAGGGCTGCTGTGCGACAGGGGGGGGACAGGCCCAGGGAACCGACTCTCCAAGAGGCCCTCTCCTCCATCATGGGAGCATACCACCACTCCCAGGAGACGATGGCTACGGTACTGGCCAGGTTCCAGGAGATCCAGGTACTGCAGGAGGAACAGTACATGGGGTTCAGAGAGGAACTGAGAAACATTAGTTCTGCAATGGGGACCATCGTCGTGGCCCTTAACCAGATAGTCACCACATTGCGGGACCATGTGGCACCACAAAAGGCCCCTGTCACTATGGACCAGGAACAGCCTACCACCTCAGCCGGCGCTAGTGGACAGGAGGCTCCCACACAACGACAGGCCACCAGAACCCCACCTCCTGCAGAAGAAGAACCACCCCGCAAGCGGTACCTGAGATCTCACAAGAAGACAGAGTAGGGTGCCAAGACCCCCGCCAGCAAACGATACCCCCTGATGTCATCCCACTGTCCCACATTGTCACCCTGTCCAAACTTAAACTGCCCCTGCTCCATCCTTCCACAGGCATATGGACAATGAACCTGTGAAACTGAAAACTGTACTCTGCCATGGACATTACTCCACCATCACCCATCACCGTTTTACAATCATGTCCCTAAATTTAGCACTTTAATAAAATCACTTATTGCACTTAAAAAATCTGGAGTCTGCTTGTATTTTGAACAAATGTATTAGACATAACGTTGCCAAAATGTTCAGTTACATTGTGATGACAACATACCACTGTCACACAGCTGTAGTCCATGGGCAAACAAAGCAGAGGTCACGCAGTGGGGCCCACAGCTCTGAAAACGGAAGGGAAAGTCACAACTCAGTTAACAGGAACTGGGGGGAAACACAGACAGTAGAGAGGCAGGAGACTTTAAGTAAATGTAAAATGGCGGGTTGATTCGTACCTGTGTGCTACTGAAAATACTGTTGTATCACTGTGTCCCTGTTGTCTGTGTCATCCCCGTCGTCTTCCTCCTCTTCACTCTCCACAGGCTCCACAGCTGCTACAACACCACCATCTGGACCATCCTCCTGCAGGAAAGGCACCTGGCGTCGCAAAGCCAGGTTGTGAAGCATACAGCAGGCCACGATGATCTGGTACACCTTCTTTGGTGAGTACATTAGGGATCCACCTGTCATATGCAGGCACCTAAACCTGGCCTTCAGGAGGCCGAAGGTCCGCTCGATGACCCTCCTAGTATGCCCATGGGCCTCATTGTACCGTTCCTCTGCCCTTGTCCTGGGATTCCTCGCTGGAGTCAGTAGCCACGACAGGTTGGGGTAACCAGAGTCACCAATTAGCCACACACGGTGTCTCTGTAGCTGTTCCATCACATAAGGGATGCTGCTATTTCGCATGATGTACGTGTCATGCACTGACCCAGGGAACTTGGCATTTACATGGGAGATGTACTGGTCAGCCAAACAGACCACCTGGACATTCATCGAATGATAACTTTTTCTGTTCCTGTACACCTGCTCACTTTCACTGGGGGGAACCAAAGCCACATGGGTCCCATCAATGGCACCAATGATGTTGGGGATATGGCCAAGGGCATAGAAATCACCCTTCACTGTAGCCAAATCGCCCACCTCAGGGAAAACAATGTATCTCCGCATGTATTTCATCAGGGCAGACAACACTGTGGACAAAACCTTAGAAAACATAGGCTGAGACATCCCTGATGATATGGCCACTGTTGTTTGGAATGATCCACTTGCCAAAAAATGGAGTACTGACAGAACCTGCACCAGAGGGGGAATCCCTGTGGGTTGGCGAATGGGAGACATCAGGTCTGGCTCCAGCTGGGCATACAGTTCCTGTATAGTGGCTCGGTCAAGTCTGTATGTCAGTATGACATGTCTTTCTTCCATTGTCGACAGGTCCCCCAGCGGTCTGTACACGGGAACATTCCTCCATCTCCTCGCAAGTCCCAGCGGACGGTGCCTAGGAAGGACAACATGGAGCACAGAGTCAAGCAACCCACAGGTACGTAACCACAGCTTGCACAGAACACGATTCGCTATGCATTGAATGGCTTGTATGAGTGGCAATGCAAGGCCTAGGCCTGTGTGACGCAGTACAAATTAAGCCATGTGGGCCATTGAAATGGCGGCTGCCTGACCTGTGAAGTGTGACAATGGGATGTGAGGTCAATGCGCTGGCGTGGCGGTAGGCTGTCGAAGACCGCGGCGCAAAGCAGCATTGGTTAACACTGAACCCTATGGGTCTCAGGAGCCAATGACGATGTGCGCCCGCGGTATGCACCGCCGCGGGCGTGACCGCCATCTTCTATCTGCTTAATCACTCGAGACCTGATCATCCACAGGAGAGGACCTATACTGCAAGTGCTGCTGTGACCTCGGTCTGGAAGATACAATGGCTGCTGCGACTGGGGAAAGGGCCCCTGCCTTCACATCTGAGGAATTGGAGAAACTTGTTGATGGGGTCCTCCCCCAGTGTGCGCTACTCTACGGTCCTCCAGACCAACAGGTAAGTACACTGGGACCATGCTTTGTGGGCAATGCCTGTGTTGAGTGGGGTGGATGAAAGATGGTGGGGAGGGGAGCGAATGAGGCATGCATCGCACGACAGATGAGAGCATGTGCCATATGGCAAGGTTGGGGAGGGGGCCACTCACACCGACCATGCAGAAAATTATGATATTTATTTTCCCACCCTGTCCATGTCATATAGGTCAGCGCCCATCAGAAGATCGACATTTGGCGTGCCATCTCCAAGGACGTCCGGACCCTGGGGGTCCACAACAGACGGGGCACCCACTGCTGCAAGAGGTGGGAGGACATCCGCCGCGGGAGCAGGAAGACCGCGGAGGCTCTGCTGGGGATGGCCTCCCAACGTAGGAGGGGTGGCTCCCGCCAATTGACCACCCTGATGTCCCGGATCCTGGCGGTGGCCTACCCCGATATGGATGGGCGCGTGAGTACCAGCACATTCTGCTATGTTAGCGCACAGTGGAGGTGTCTGGGTGGGGGAGGAGGGCTGTGGGTATCTCTAGGCCAGGGCGACTTCTGTAGGCTGGTCCCCTCCGTAAGGCATGGCCCTGTGCCCCCGCCCCCCACCTCTGTAGGGTGCTAAGTACAGCTATCCATGGCCCTGGGTCACCTATGTGTGCAGTTGTCGTCCATAGGCTTGTAGGCCAAGTCACAATAATTGAGTAGTGTACACCGAGTGCGCGGCGTAGTGCAGGGGGCTTCTGTGTCTGTCCTCTCCGCCAACGGTGTCACCAATGCATGCACTCAACATGTCATTTTTTCTCCCCCCCCCTTTTTTGTGGTCTTCCTGTTCATGTGTGCATTAGCATCATCAGGCGGAGGAGAAGTGGCATCGGAGCACGAGGGGGCTGCATCTCACATGGCCCCGGAGGGCCAGGCAACCGACTCCGAGTTCACCAGTGAGACGGAGGGCTAGGGGAGCTCCACAACGGGGACCCGTGGAGACGTCAGCGACACAGACACGTCCTCGGAAGGGAGCTCCCTTGTGATGGCGGCAACATCCGTGCCCACCGCTACAACAGGTACAGCCACCACCCCGCGCACCAGCTCCGCCCTCCAATCAGCCCCTCAGCGTTCGCCCCGTGCCCGCTCGGCCAGGAAGGCGGGCATCTGCTTCGCCCCAGGCACCTCAGGCCCTGCCCCAGTTACCCCTGCTGCCCTCAGTGAGGAGATCATTGACCTCCTCCAGACGCTCATTGTTGGGCAGTCTACCCTTTTGAATGCCTTCCAGGGTGTAGAAAGGGAGGTGCACCGGAGCAATGCATACCTGGAGGGCATTCATTCGGGTCAGGCTGCCCATCAGCGATCGTTCAACGCTCTGGCCTCAGCACTGACGGCAGCCATTGTCCCTGTCTCCTGCCTCCCCCCTCCAATTTCCTCATCCCAGTCCCACTCCCCTGTTCCTCTTCCTATCCTAGCCACACCTACAGACCAGCCTGCACACACATCAACACCCAAGGGCAGCTCATCCAGACATAAGCACCACAGATCACACAAGCATTCACACATGCAACATCCACATGCAGACATGCCAACAGCCACTGCCTCCTCTGTGTCCCCCTCCTACTCGTCTCCCTCCTCCCTCCCTGTGACGTCTCCACTCACACCTGCATGCACACCACCATCAGCCAGTACGTCCATCACCAGCACACCCACCAGAACACTCCGCACACGTGCAGTCACCACCCCCACTGCCATTTACACGTCCCCTGTGTCCTCTCCCAGTGTGTCTGTCACCCCCTCTTCCAAACCACACAAACGCAGGCAGCCACCCACCCAACAGCCATCCACCTCACGACAGCCTCCGTCACAAGCACCTGCACCCAAAGACAGCACACTTGACTCTCCTACAACCACATCCTCTTCCTTCACTCCCATACCCACTGCACCTACCCTTCCCACTGCTCCTAAAAAGTTTTTCCTCTCCAAAATTAACCTCTTTGCATCACCTGATCCACCCCCTCCATCTCGTAAGAGTCCAAACAGCACCTCAGCCACCACAAGCCCTACACCTACAAGGACCATAGTCCAGGCCTATTGGAGTTCACCAGCTTCTAGGGCAGCAACATCGGCCAGCAGCAAGGGGACAGCCAGCCCACCCCCTGGGAAAAAAACTAAAAAAGGGAAGGGCCGGCGCGAGAGGCCAGAGACGGCAGCCCCTAAAGGGACTACCCTGGCACCGTCACCTGACACATCCACAAAGGGAGGCAAGGGCCCCAGAGAATTGGCGAAGGAGGACAAGGGCAGCAGGGCGGACATTTCCGGCAGCAGGCGAGCTGCCCAGGAGGGCCCCACCAGCCCCATTTCGGGTGTGAAGGAAGACACCCACGGGCCCAGGACTCCAGCACAGGAGGGCCCCGCAAGCGAAAGATCGGATGGCGACTGGACGGAAATTATTGGCCCGATCTGGTTCCCTGGGAACACATGTCAAGCACCGCCGAACTGGGCCCCGCAGTGACAAGCACCGCCGAACAGGGCCCCGCCGTGACAAGCACCGCCGAACAGGGCCCCGCCGTGACAAGCACCGCTGAACAGGGCCCCGCCGTGACAAGCACCGCTGAACAGGGCCCTTCCTGTCAAGCACCGCTGAACAGGGCCCCGCCGTGACAAGCACCGCTGAACAGGGCCCCACCGTGACTAGCACCGCTGAACAGGGCCCTTCCTGTCAAGCACCACTGAACAGGGCCCCGCCGTGACAAGCACCGCTGAACAGGGCCCCGCCGTGACAAGCACCGCTGAACAGGGCCCCGCCGTGACAAGCACCGCTGAACAGGGCCCCGCCGTGACCAGCACCGCTGAACAGGGCCCTTCCTGTCAAGCACCGCTGAACAGGGCCCTTCCTGTCAAGCACCGCTCCGCTGGGCCCTTCATCTCAAGCACCGCTCCGCTGGGCCCTTCCTCTCAAGCACCGCTCCGCTGAGCCCTTCATCTCAAGCACCGCTCCGCTGGGCCCTTCCTGTCAAGCACCGCTCCTCTGGGCCCTTCCTGTCAAGCACCGCTCCGCTGGGCCCTTCCTCTCAAGCACCGCTCCGCTGGGCCCTTCATCTCAAGCACCGCTCTGCTGGGCCCTTCCTGTCAAGCACCGCTGAACTGGTCCCCGCCGTGACAAGCACCGCTCCGCTGGGCCCTTCCTCTCAAGCACCGCTCCGCTGGGCCCTTCCTGTCAAGCACCGCTCCGCTGGGCCCTTCATCTCAAGCACCGCTCCGCTGGGCCCTTCATCTCAAGCACCGCTCCGCTGGGCCCTTCCTGTCAAGCACCGCTCCGCTGGGCCCTTGCTCTCAAGCACCGCTCCGCTGGGCCCTTCCTCTCAAGCACCGCTCCACTGGGCCCTTCCTGTCAAGCACCGCTCCGCTGGGCCCTTCCTGTCAAGCACCGCTCCGCTGGGCGCTTCCTCTCAAGCACCGCTCCACTGGGCCCTTGATCTCAAGCACCGCTCCGCTGGGCCCTTCCTGTCAATCACCGCTCCGCTGGGCCCTTCCTGTCAAGCACCGCTCCGCTGGGCCCTTCATCTCAAGCACCGCTCCGCTGGGCCCTTCATCTCAAGCACCGCTCCGCTGGGCCCTTCATCTCAAGCACCGCTCCGCTGGGCCCTTCCTGTCAAGCACCGCTCCGCTGGGCCCTTCCTGTCAAGCACCGCTCCGCTGGGCCCTTCATCTCAACCACCGCTGGCCCATTGGCAGGGCCAGATCTGTGTCGGCCAGGGCTTCACGAAGCACTCTGGGCACCATGCCTCCTCCAGAACCAGTGGAGTCTGTAATCCACTTGATGGACTGTGGCTTTGCACTCCCCAGGATGGATCAGTGGGCAAGCCACCCACTGTAGAGACTTGAGAGACTGTGGCTTTGCACTCCCCAGGATGGTACAGTGGGCAACCCACCCACTGTAGAGACTTGTGAGACTGTGGCTTTGCACTCCCCAGGATGGTACAGTGGCCATGGAGGCCCCTCGTGGATCTGGCGTCGTGGACTCAACTGGCTGAGGTGCCCCCCTTCCCTTCCCCCTGAGGTGCCTGTAGTTTTACTATCTGATGCCCCTGCAGTGTTCTCTCCAATGGAATCGGGTCTCGTGTGTGGGCTTTGCCCATGTGTTTAGGCCGATTGGCCCACGAACAATGGATGATAGCCAATATGGCCCGGACTTTTGACCTATGTATATATTGTTCATGATGTAATATATTTTATTTATATATTTCATATTTCACTTAACTTCAATTATGCTATAATATACTTCATTTTTTATGATCATTTTATTTTGTCTTTGCATTCTTCCGGGGGGCTGGGGGGTGTCACTCTGACTTGTTGCTCAGCATTGATGTGTGTGTTGTAGTGGGTGAGGGTGGGGGTGGGTGTGTGGCGTATGTGTGTCCCCGTAATTTTTTGCCTCCCCCTCCCCTGTGTCGTAGGTGCAGTACTCACCGTTGTCTTCTGCGCTGGCGTTCGGGCTCCTGGTAGAGGAGCAGGTAGACAATAGCTGGTAGGATGTGTAGTTCGGGTTCCATGCTGTCCAGATTCCTCGTGGAGTATGTAGAGGTGAGCGTTTTCCCGTTCGAAGTCTGTTTCCGCTGTGTTTTTATCGGTGGGGCTCCCGCCCCGGAAAAGGTGGCGGATTGGTGAGTTGTGATAGAGTGGGCGGTACATTCTCTGCCGCCTGTCTGTTGGCGGTGACCGCCACGCTGCTTGTCTGTACCGCCATGGCGGTCGGAGTGTTAAAGTGGCAGGCTGTGTTGGCGGTTCCCGCCAGGGTCGGAAGTCCATTTTTTTGGCCGCCTGCCTGTTTGCGGGTTGGCTGTCGCTTTTACACCGACCGCCAGGGATGGAATGACCCCCTGTGTGTTTGAAAATGCCACTTTTAGAAAGTGAGCCTTTTCTTGCTTATACCATTTCTGTGACTCTGCCTGTTTGTGGATTCCCTGTCTGGGTCAGTTTGACAGTTGGGCTGGTTACACCTCACACTAGACAGTGACACAAAGGGAGCTGGGGTGTAGCCTGTATATCCTGATGAGCCATTTGTGCTAGGAGGGAGGGGAGGAGTGGTCACTCACACCTGAAAGGGCTGTGCCTGCTCTCACATAATGCAGACTCCAACCCCCTGGTGAGTGTCTGGGGCCTGGCCTGGGCAAGCCAGGATTTCACATGCACAAGAGACTTTGCTTTGAAGTAGGCCTACTTCAAAGGAGAAATTGGGTATAAGAAGGGCACCCAAAACCACAGACTTTAGAACACTTCTGGAAACAAGAGGAACCTCTGCCTGGAGAAGAGCTGAAGAGCTGAGGAAGAAGAGCTGCCCTGCCTGTGACTGTGCTTTGTGGAGCTATCTGCAGTTGCTGCTTCTGCCAGAGTAAGAGGGCAAAGACTGGAGTTTGTGGGCCTTCCATCTTGTGAAGAAATCTCCAAGGGCTTGATTTAGAGCTTGCATCCTGTTGTTTGAAGTCTCAGGGACAGCAAAGACTTCTCTCTGCCAGCACCTGGAGTCTCTGGAGAGACTCCTGCTCTGACAAGTGGTGCCCTATCCAGTCCCTGGGCCCTTGGAAGGAAAGCTGGTGGAAATCCAAGGAAATCGACTTCAGACGACTTCGGACCGATCCGCTGCTGAATCCCGTGACGTTGCCTGCACCTGACTCCGTGATCTTTGCAGGAACGCGATGACTTTTGCAGGCCCGATATCACTTCAGCCCCGCAGAAGTCTGCGACTCCATGGAAGTCGCCACACCACGTTGTGACCGACGCCGCTCGAAGTGCACAGATCCCTGACTACGCGCACCGGCTCGTTTTCATTTCTTTACCAAGGTACTGTACCTGGGGGTCTACACGACTCCGTGTCCGGTGCCGCTGGTGTCCGATTGTTGGGAACGACTCCATTAAAACGTCATGTTAACACCTCATCGAAGCATTTTTTGTTTCTAAGCGCTATTTTTGAGTTTAATCTTAAAAAATTCATAACTTGACTTGTGTATGTCGGATTTTTGTCGTTTTGGTCTTGTTTTATTTAGATAAATATTTCCTATTTTTCTAAACCTGTGTTGTGCCATTTTGTAGTGTTTTCATTAAGTTACTGTGTGTGTTGGTACAAATACTTTACACCTAGCACTCTGAAGTTAAGCCTACTGCTCTGCCAAGCTACCAAGGGGGTAAGCAGGGGTTAGCTGAGGCTGATTCTTTTTTACCCTGACTAGACTGAGGGTCCTTGCTTGAACAGGGGGTAACCTGACTGTCAAACAAAGACCCCATTTCTAACACCAACCCACTACACTCGTAATGTGGCGGTTCTTCACCGCTAGCCCATTGGTGGTGAGACCGCCACCCCAGCTCAGGCAATCTTCGGACCACCAGGGTCGTAATGAGGGCCTGAGTCAAGATTTCTTTCTGTTTTGGAGGACCTTAGATTATGATAAAATGAAGACATTTCCATCAACCTCATCTTGCTTGATTTATTCTCTAAAGTCACTATGGTCAATCATTCCAGTCTTATTTACCTTATTGTGGGAGTGTGTCTGCAGGGGGTCTGCAATGCGTGGGTGTTGGAAATGGCCCTTTCAACAGGGTCATCCCCAAACATTTTCTTTTGCCTTTTATCATTCCCCATTCGCTGAATTTGTTTTTGTTGGCTTTTGGACTCTGACCACTGCTAACCAGTGCTAAAGTGCATGTGCTTCTCCCCTAAACCTTGTAACATTGGTGCATACACAAATGGCATATATAATTTACCTGTAGGTCCCTTGTAAATTGGTATACCATATACCCAGGGTCAGTAAATTAAATGCTACTAGTGGGCCTGCAGCCCCGATTGTGCCACCCACTTCAGTAGCCCTTAACCCCTTCGCAGCCAGGCCTTTTCCCCCTCCAGTGCCGAGCCTTTTTTTGGCTATTTGGAGCAGTTCGCGCTTAGGCCCTCATAACTTTTTGTTCACGTAAGCTACCCACGCCAAATTTGCGTCCTTTTTTTCCAACATCCTAGGGATTCTAGAGGTACCCAGACTTTGTGGGTTCCCCAGAAGGAGGCCAAGAAATTAGCCAAAAAACAGTGAAAAATTCGTTTTTTTTTAAAAAAATTGAATAATTGGCTGCAGAAGAAGGCTTGTGGTTTTTTCCCTGAAAAGGGCATTAACAAAGGGTTTATGGTGATAAAATCACCAGCTTCCCAGCTTTCAGGAACAGGCAGACTCGAATCAGACAAACCAATTTTTCAACACAATTTTGGCATTTTACTGGGACATACCCCATTTTTACTATTTTTTGTGCTTTCAGCCTCCTTCCAGTCAGTGACAGAAATGGGCATGAAACCAACGCTGGATCCCAGAAACCACAACATTTCTGAAAAGTAGACAAAATTATGAATTCAGCAAGGGGTAATTTGTGTAGATCCTACAAGGGTTTCCTACATAAAATAACAACTGAAAAAGAAAAATATTGAAATTGAGGTGAACAAAAACATCAATTTTTCTATAAGTTTTACTCTGTAACTTTTTACTGCAATGTCAGATTTTCGAAAGCAATATACCGTTATGTCTGCTGGACTCTTCTGGTTGCGGGGATATATAGGGCTTGTAGGTTCATCAAGAACTCTTGGTACCCAGAGCCAATAAATGACCTGCACCCTGCAGTGGGTTTTCATTCTATGCCGGGTATACAGCAATTCATTTGCTGAAATATAAAGAGTAAAAAATAGCTATCAAGAAAACCTTTGTATTTCCAAAATGGGCACAAGATAAGGTGTTGAAAAGCAGTGGTTATTTGCACATCTCTGAATTCCGGGGTGCCCATACTAGCATGTGAATTACAGGGCATTTCTCAAATAGACGTCTTTTTTACACACTGTCTTACACTTGGAAGGGAAAAATGTAGAGAAAGACAAGGGGCAATAACACTTGTTTTGCTATTCTATGTTCCCCCAAGTCTCCCGATAAAAATGATACCTCACTTGTGTGGGTAGGCCTAGCGCCCGCGACAGGATATGCCCCAAAACACAACGTGGACACATCACAGAAAACAGACCTGTTTTTAGCAAAGTGCCTACCTGTAGATTTTGGCCTCTAGCTCAGCCGCCACCTAGGGAAACCTACCAAACCTGTGCATTTCTGAAAACTAGAGACCTAGGGGAATCCAAGATGGGGTGACTTGTGTGGCTGGGACCAGGTTCTGTTACCCAGAATCCTTTGCAAACCTCAAAATTTGCCAAAAAAACACATGTTCCTCACATTTCTGTGGCAGAAAGTTCTGGAATCTGAGAGGAGCCACAAATTTCCTTCCACCCAGCGTTCCCCCACGTCTCCCGATAAAAATGTTACCTCACTTTTGTGGGTAGGCCTAGCGCCCGCAACAGGAAACGCCCCAAAGCGCAACGTGGACACAGACAAATTTTGGAAAGAAAACAGAGGAGTTTTTTGCAAAGTGCCTACCAGTAGATTTTGGCCTGTAGCTCGGCCGCCACCTAGGGAAACCTACCAAACCTGTGCATTTCTGAAAACTAGAGACCTAGGGGAATCCAAGATGGGGTGACTTGTGTGGCTCGGACCAGCTTCTGTTACCCAGAATCCTTTGCAAACCTCAAAATTTGGCTAAAAAAACACATGTTCCTCAGATTTCTGTGGCAGAAAGTTCTGGAATCTGAGAGGAGCCACAAATTTCCTTCCACCCAGCGTTCCCCCACGTCTCCCGATAAAAAAGATACCTCACTTGTGTGGGTAGGCCTAGCGCCCGTGACAGGAAACGCCCCAAAGCGCAACGTGGACCCAGCCAAATTTTTGAAGGAAAACAGAGGAGTTTTTTGCAAAGTGCCTACCTGTAGATTTTGGCCTGTAGCTCAGCCGCCACCTAGGGAAACTTACCAAACCTGTGCATTTCTGAAAACTAGAGACCGAGGGGAATCCAAGATGGGGTGACTTGTGTGGCTCGGACCAGCTTCTGTTACCCAGAATCCTTTGCAAACCTCAAAATTTGGCTAAAAAAACACATGTTCCTCACATTTCTGTGGCATAAAGTTCAGGAATCTGAGAGGAGCCACAAATTTCCTTCCACCCAGCGTTCCCCCACGTCTCCTGATAATAATGATACCTCACTTGTGTGGGTAGGCCTAGCGCCCGCGACAGGAAACGCCCCAAAGCGCAACGTGGACACAGCCAAATTTTTGAAAGAAAACAGAGGAGTTTTTTGCAAAGTGCCTACCTGTAGATTTTGGCCTGTAGCTCAGCCGCCACCTAGGGAAACCTACCAAACCTGTGCATTTCTGAAAACTAGAGACCTAGGGGAATCCAAGATGGGGTGACTTGTGTGGCTCGGACCAGGTTCTGTTACCCAGAATCCTTTGCAAACCTCAAAATTTGGCTAAAAAAACACATGTTCCTCACATTTCTGTGGCAGAAAGTTCTGGAATCTGAGAGGAGCCACAAATTTCCTTCCACCCAGCGTTCCCCCATGTCTCCCGATAAAAATGATACCTCACTTGTGTGGGTAGGCCTAGCGCCCGCGACAGGAAACACCCCAAAGCGCAACGTGGACACAGCCAAATTTTTGAAAGAAAACAGAGGAGTTTTTTGCAAAGTGCCTACCTGTAGATTTTGGCCTGTAGCTCAGCCGCCACCTAGGGAAACCTACCAAACCTGTGCATTTCTGAAAACTAGAGACCTAGGGGAATCCAAGATGGGGTGACTTGTGTGGCTCGGACCAGCTTCTGTTACCCAGAATCCTTTGCAAACCTCAAAATTTGGCTAAAAAAACACATGTTCCTCACATTTCTGTGGCAGAAAGTTCTGGAATCTGAGAGGAGCCACAAATTTCCTTCCACCCAGCGTTCCCCCATGTCTCCCGATAAAAATGATACCTCACTTGTGTGGGTAGGCCTAGCGCCCGCGACAGGAAACGCCCCAAAGCGCAACGTGGACACAGCCAAATTTTTGAAGGAAAACAGAGGTGTTTTTTGCAAAGTGCCTACCTGTAGATTTTGGCCTCTAGCTCAGCCGCCACCTAGGGAAACCTACCAAACCTGTGCATTTCTGAAAACTAGAGACCTAGGGGAATCCAAGATGGGGTGACTTGTGTGGCTCGGACCAGGTTCTGTTACCCAGAATCCTTTGCAAACCTCAAAATAAAAATACATGTTCCTCACATTTCTGTGGCATAAAGTTCTGGAATCTGAGAGGAGCCACAAATTTCCTTACACCCAGCGTTCCCCCACGTCTCCTGATAAAAATGATACCTCACTTGTGTGGGTAGGCCTAGCGCCCGCGACAGGAAAAGCCCCAAAGCGCAACGTGGACACAGCCAAATTTTTGAAAGAAAACAGAGGAGTTTTTTGCAAAGTGCCTACCTGTAGATTTTGGCCTGTAGCTCATCCGCCACCTAGGGAAACCTACCAAACCTGTGCATTTCTGAAAGCTAGAGACCTAGGGGAATCCAAGATGGGGTGACTTGTGTGGCTCGGACCAGCTTCTGTTACCCAGAATCCTTTGCAAACCTCAAAATTTGGCTAAAAAAACACATGTTCCTCACATTTCTGTGGCAGAAAGTTATGGAATCTGAGAGGAGCCACAAATTTCCTTACACCCAGCGTTCCCCCACGTCTCCTGATAAAAATGATACCTCACTTGTGTGGGTAGGCCTAGCGCCCGCGATAGGAAACGCCCCAAAGCGCAACGTGGACACAGCCACATTTTTGAAAGAAAACAGAGGAGTTTTTTGCAAAGTGCCTACCTGTAGATTTTGGCCTGTAGCTCAGCCGCCACCTAGGGAAACCTACCAAACCTGTGCATTTCTGAAAACTAGAGACCTAGGGGAATCCAAGATGGGGTGACTTGTGTGGCTCGGACCAGCTTCTGTTACCCAGAATCCTTTGCAAACCTCAAAATTTGGCTAAAAAAACACATGTTCCTCACATTTCTGTGGCAGAAAGTTCTGGAATCTGAGAGGAGCCACAAATTTCCTTCCACCCAGCGTTCCCCCATGTCTCCCGATAAAAATGATACCTCACTTGTATGGGTAGGCCTAGCGCCCGCGACAGGAAACGCCCAAAGCGCAACGTGGACACAGCCACATTTTTTAAAGAAAACAGAGGAGTTTTTTGCAAAGTGCCTACCTGTAGATTTTGGCCTGTAGCTCAGCCGCCACCTAGGGAAACCTACCAAACCTGTGCATTTCTGAAAACTAGAGACCTAGGGGAATCCAAGACGGGGTGACTTGTGTGGCTCGGACCAGCTTCTGTTACCCAGAATCCTTTGCAAACCTCAAAATTTGGCTAAAAAAACACATGTTCCTCACATTTCTGTGGCAGAAAGTTCTGGAATCTGAGAGGAGCCACAAATTTCCTTCCACCCAGCGTTCCCCCATGTCTCCCGATAAAAATGATACCTCACTTGTGTGGGTAGGCCTAGCGCCCGCGACAGGAAACGCCCCAAAGCGCAACGTGGAAACAGCCAAATTTTTGAAGGAAAACAGAGGTGTTTTTTGCAAAGTGCCTACCTGTAGATTTTGGCCTCTAGCTCAGCCGCCACCTAGGGAAACCTACCAAACCTGTGCATTTCTGAAAACTAGAGACCTAGGGGAATCCAAGATGGGGTGACTTGTGTGGCTCGGACCAGGTTCTGTTACACAGAATCCTTTGCAAACCTCAAAATAAAAACACATGTTCCTCACATTTCTGTGGCATAAAGTTCTGGAATCTGAGAGGAGCCACAAATTTCCTTACACCCAGCGTTCCCCCACGTCTCCTGATAAAAATGATACCTCACTTGTGTGGGTAGGCCTAGCGCCCGCGACAGGAAAAGCCCCAAAGCGCAACGTGGACACAGCCAAATTTTTGAAAGAAAACAGAGGAGTTTTTTGCAAAGTGCCTACCTGTAGATTTTGGCCTGTAGCTCAGCCGCCACCTAGGGAAACCTACCAAACCTGTGCATTTCTGAAAGCTAGAGACCTAGGGGAATCCAAGATGGGGTGACTTGTGTGGCTCGGACCAGCTTCTGTTACCCAGAATCCTTTGCAAACCTCAAAATTTGGCTAAAAAAACACATGTTCCTCATATTTCTGTGGCAGAAAGTTCTGGAATCTGAGAGGAGCCACAAATTTCCTTACACCCAGCGTTCCCCCACGTCTCCTGATAAAAATGATACCTCACTTGTGTGGGTAGGCCTAGCGCCCGCGACAGGAAACGCCCCAAAGAGCAACGTGGACACAGCCAAATTTTTGAAAGAAAACAGAGGAGTTTTTTGCAAAGTGCCTACCTGTAGATTTTGGCCTGTAGCTCAGCCGCCACCTAGGGAAACCTACCAAACCTGTGCATTTCTGAAAACTAGAGACCTAGGGGAATCCAAGATGGGGTGACTTGTGTGGCTCGGACCAGCTTCTGTTACCCAGAATCCTTTGCAAACCTCAAAATTTGGCTAAAAAAACACATGTTCCTCACATTTCTGTGGCAGAAAGTTCTGGAATCTGAGAGGAGCCACAAATTTCCTTCCACCCAGCGTTCCCCCATGTCTCCCGATAAAAATGATACCTCACTTGTGTGGGTAGGCCTAGCGCCCGCGACAGGAAACGCCCCAAAGCGCAACATGGACACAGCCAAATTTTTGAAGGAAAACAGAGGTGTTTTTTGCAAAGTGCCTACCTGTAGATTTTGGCCTGTACCTCAGCCGCCACCTAGGGAAACCTACCAAACCTGTGCATTTCTGAAAACTAGAGACCTAGGGGAATCCAAGATGGGGTGACTTGTGTGGCTCGGACCATGTTCTGTTACCCAGAATCCTTTGCAAACCTCAACATTTGGCTAAAAAAACATATGTTCCTCACATTTCTGTGGCATAAAGTTCTGGAATCTGAGAGGAGCCATAAATTTCCTTACACCCAGCGTTCCCCCACGTCTCCTGATAAAAATGATACCTCACTTGTGTGGGTAGGCCTAGCGCCCGCAACAGGAAAAGCCCCAAAGCGCAACGTGGACACAGCCAAATTTTTGAAATAAAACAGAGGAGTTTTTTGCAAAGTGCCTACCTGTAGATTTTGGCCTGTAGCTCAGCCGCCACCTGGGAAACCTACCAAACCTATGCATTTCTGAAAACTAGAGACCTAGGGGAATCCAAGATGGGGTGACTTGTGTGGCTCGGACCAGGTTCTGTTACCCAGAATCCTTTGCAAACCTCAAAATTTGGCTAAAAAAACACATGTTCCTCACATTTCTGTGGCAGAAAGTTCTGGAATCTGAGAGGAGCCACAAATTTCCTTACACCCAGCGTTCCCCCACGTCTCCTGATAAAAATGATACCTCACTTGTGTGGGTAGGCCTAGCGCCCGCGACAGGAAACGCCCCAAAGCGCAACGTGGACACAGCCAAATTTTTGAAAGAAAACAGAGGAGTTTTTTGCAAAGTGCCTATCTGTAGATTTTGGCCTGTAGCTTAGCCGCCACCTAGGGAAACCTACCAAACCTGTGCATTTCTGAAAACTAGAGACCTAGGGGAATCCAAGATGGGGTGACTTGTGTGGCTCCGACCAGGTTCTGTTACCCAGAATCCTTTGCAAACCTCAAAATTTGGCTGAAAAAACACATGTTCCTCACATTTCTGTGGCAGAAAGTTCTGGAATCTGAGAGGAGCCACAAATTTCCTTCCACCCAGCGTTCCCCCATGTCTCCCGATAAAAATGATTCCTCACTTGTGTGGGTAGGCCTAGCGCCCGCGACAGGAAACGCCCCAAAGCGCAACGTGGACACAGCCAAATTTTTGAAGGAAAACAGAGGTGTTTTTTGCAAAGTGCCTACCTGTAGATTTTGGCCTGTAGCTCAGCCGCCACCTAGGGAAACCTACCAAACCTGTGCATTTTTGAAAACTAGAGACCTAGGGGAATCCAAGATGGGGTGACTTGTGTGGCTCGGACCAGGTTCTGTTACCCAGAATCCTTTGCAAACCTCAAAATTTGGCTAAAAAAACGCATGTTCCTCACATTTCTGTGGCAGAAAGTTCTGGAATCTGAGAGGAGCCACAAATTTCCTTACACCCAGCGTTCCCCCACGTCTCCTGATAAAAATGATACCTCACTTGTGTGGGTGGGCCTAGCGCCCGCGACAGGAAAAGCCCCAAAGCGCAACGTGGACACAGCCAAATATTTGAAAGAAAACAGAGGAGTTTTTTGCAAAGTGCCTACCTGTAGATTTTGGCCTGTAGCTCAGCCGCCACTTAGGGAAACCTACCAATCCTGTGCATTTCTGAAAGCTAGAGACCTAGGGGAATCCAAGATGGGGTGACTTGTGTGGCTCGGACCAGCTTCTGTTACCCAGAATCCTTTGCAAACCTCAAAATTTGGCTAAAAAAACACATGTTCCTCACATTTCTGTGGCAGAAAGTTCTGGAATCTGAGAGGAGCCACAAATTTCCTGCCACCCAGCGTTCCCCCATGTCTCCCGATAAAAATGATACCTCACTTGTATGGGTAGGCCTAGCGCCCGCGACAGGAAACGCCCCAAAGCGCAACGTGGACACAGCCACATTTTTGAAAGAAAACAGAGGAGTTTTTTGCAAAGTGCCTACCTGTAGATTTTGGCCTGTAGCTCAGCCGCCACCTAGGGAAACCTACCAAACCTGTGCATTTCTGAAAACTAGAGACCTAGGGGAATCCAAGATGGGGTGACTTGTGTGGCTCGGACCAGGTTCTGTTACCCAGAATCCTTTGCAAACTTCAAAATTTGGATAAAAAAACACATGTTCCTCATATTTCTGTGGCAGAAAGTTCTGGAATCTGAGAGGAGCCACAAATTTCCTTCCACCCAGCGTTCCCCCATGTCTCCCGATAAAAATGATACCTCACTTGTGTGGGTAGGCCTAGCGCCCGCGACAGGAAACGCCCCAAAGCGCAACGTGGACACAGCCAAATTTTTTAAGGAAAACAGAGGTGTTTTTTGCAAAGTGCCTACCTGTAGATTTTGGCCTGTAGCTCAGCCGCCACCTAGGGAAACCTACCAAACCTGTGCATTTCTGAAAACTAGAGACCTAGGGGAATCCAAGATGGGGTGACTTGTGTGGCTCGGACCAGGTTCTGTTACCCAGAATCCTTTGCAAACCTCAAAATTTGGCTAAAAAAACACATGTTCCTCACATTTCTGTGGCAGAAAGTTCTGGAATCTGAGAGGAGCCACAAATTTCCTTCCACCCAGCGTTCCCCCATGTCTCCCGATAAAAATGATACCTCACTTGTATGGGTAGGCCTAGCGCCCGCGACAGGAAACGCCCCAAAGCGCAACGTGGACACAGCCACATTTTTGAAAGAAAACAGAGGAGTTTTTTGCAAAGTGCCTACCTGTAGATTTTGGCATGTAGCTCAGCCGCCACCTAGGGAAACCTACCAAACCTGTGCATTTCTGAAAACTAGAGACCTAGGGGAATCCAAGATGGGGTGACTTGTGTGGCTCGGACCAGCTTCTGTTACCCAGAATCCTTTGCAAACCTCAAAATTTGGCTAAAAAAACACATGTTCCTCACATTTCTGTGGCAGAAAGTTCTGGAATCTGAGAGGAGCCACAAATTTCCTTCCACCCAGCGTTCCCCCATGTCTCCCGATAAAAATGATACCTCACTTGTGTGGGTAGGCCTAGCGCCCGCGACAGGAAACGCCCCAAAGCGCAACGTGGACACAGCCAAATTTTTGAAAGAAAACAGAGGAGTTTTTTGCAAAGTGCCTACCTGTAGATTTTGGCCTGTAGCTCAGCCGCCACCTAGGGAAACCTACCAAACCTGTGCATTTCTGAAAACTAGAGACCTAGGGGAATCCAAGATGGGGTGACTTGTGTGGCTCGGACCAGCTTCTGTTACCCAGAATCCTTTGCAAACCTCAAAATTTGGCTAAAAAAACACATGTTCCTCACATTTCTGTGGCAGAAAGTTCTGGAATCTGAGAGGAGCCACAAATTTCCTTCCACCCAGCGTTCCCCCATGTCTCCCGATAAAAATGATACCTCACTTGTGTGGGTAGGCCTAGCGCCCGCGACAGGAAACGCCCCAAAGCGCAACGTGGACACAGCCAAATTTTTGAAGGAAAACAGAGGTGTTTTTTGCAAAGTGCCTACCTGTAGATTTTGGCCTCTAGCTCAGCCGCCACCTAGGGAAACCTACCAAACCTGTGCATTTCTGAAAACTAGAGACCTAGGGGAATCCAAGATGGGGTGACTTGTGTGGCTCGGACCAGGTTCTGTTACCCAGAATCCTTTGCAAACCTCAAAATAAAAATACATGTTCCTCACATTTCTGTGGCATAAAGTTCTGGAATCTGAGAGGAGCCACAAATTTCCTTACACCCAGCGTTCCCCCACGTCTCCTGATAAAAATGATACCTCACTTGTGTGGGTAGGCCTAGCGCCCGCGACAGGAAAAGCCCCAAAGCGCAACGTGGACACAGCCAAATTTTTGAAAGAAAACAGAGGAGTTTTTTGCAAAGTGCCTACCTGTAGATTTTGGCCTGTAGCTCATCCGCCACCTAGGGAAACCTACCAAACCTGTGCATTTCTGAAAGCTAGAGACCTAGGGGAATCCAAGATGGGGTGACTTGTGTGGCTCGGACCAGCTTCTGTTACCCAGAATCCTTTGCAAACCTCAAAATTTGGCTAAAAAAACACATGTTCCTCACATTTCTGTGGCAGAAAGTTATGGAATCTGAGAGGAGCCACAAATTTCCTTACACCCAGCGTTCCCCCACGTCTCCTGATAAAAATGATACCTCACTTGTGTGGGTAGGCCTAGCGCCCGCGATAGGAAACGCCCCAAAGCGCAACGTGGACACAGCCACATTTTTGAAAGAAAACAGAGGAGTTTTTTGCAAAGTGCCTACCTGTAGATTTTGGCCTGTAGCTCAGCCGCCACCTAGGGAAACCTACCAAACCTGTGCATTTCTGAAAACTAGAGACCTAGGGGAATCCAAGATGGGGTGACTTGTGTGGCTCGGACCAGCTTCTGTTACCCAGAATCCTTTGCAAACCTCAAAATTTGGCTAAAAAAACACATGTTCCTCACATTTCTGTGGCAGAAAGTTATGGAATCTGAGAGGAGCCACAAATTTCCTTACACCCAGCGTTCCCCCACGTCTCCTGATAAAAATGATACCTCACTTGTGTGGGTAGGCCTAGCGCCCGCGATAGGAAACGCCCCAAAGCGCAACGTGGACACAGCCAAATTTTTGAAAGAAAACAGAGAAGTTTTTTGCAAAGTGCCTACCTGTAGATTTTGGCCTGTAGCTCAGCCGCCACCTAGGGAAACCTACCAAACCTGTGCATTTCTGAAAACTAGAGACCTAGGGGAATCCAAGATGGGGTGACTTGTGTGGCTCGGACCAGGTTCTGTTACCCAGAATCCTTTGCAAACCTCAAAATTTGGCTAAAAAAACACATGTTCCTCACATTTCTGTGGCATAAAGTTCTGGAATCTGAGACGAGCCACAAATTTCCTTCCACCCAGCGTTCCCCCATGTCTCCCGATAAAAATGATACCTCACTTGTGTGGGTAGGCCTAGCGCCCGCGACAGGAAACGCCCCAAAGCGCAACGTGGACACAGCCAAATTTTTGAAGGAAAACAGAGGTGTTTTTTGCAAAGTGCCTACCTGTAGATTTTGGCCTCTAGCTCAGCCGCCACCTAGGGAAACCTACCAAACCTGTGCATTTCTGAAAACTAGAGACCTAGGGGAATCCAAGATGGGGTGACTTGTGTGGCTCGGACCAGGTTCTGTTACCCAGAATCCTTTGCAAACCTCAAAATAAAAATACATGTTCCTCACATTTCTGTGGCATAAAGTTCTGGAATCTGAGAGGAGCCACAAATTTCCTTACACCCAGCGTTCCCCCACGTCTCCTGATAAAAATTATACCTCACTTGTGTGGGTAGGCCTAGCGCCCGCGACAGGAAAAGCCCCAAAGCGCAACGTGGACACAGCCAAATTTTTGAAAGAAAACAGAGGAGTTTTTTGCAAAGTGCCTACCTGTAGATTTTGGCCTGTAGCTCATCCGCCACCTAGGGAAACCTACCAAACCTGTGCATTTCTGAAAGCTAGAGACCTAGGGGAATCCAAGATGGGGTGACTTGTGTGGCTCGGACCAGCTTCTGTTACCCAGAATCCTTTGCAAACCTCAAAATTTGGCTAAAAAAACACATGTTCCTCACATTTCTGTGGCAGAAAGTTATGGAATCTGAGAGGAGCCACAAATTTCCTTACACCCAGCGTTCCCCCACGTCTCCTGATAAAAATGATACCTCACTTGTGTGGGTAGGCCTAGCGCCCGCGATAGGAAACGCCCCAAAGCGCAACGTGGACACAGCCACATTTTTGAAAGAAAACAGAGGAGTTTTTTGCAAAGTGCCTACCTGTAGATTTTGGCCTGTAGCTCAGCCGCCACCTAGGGAAACCTACCAAACCTGTGCATTTCTGAAAACTAGAGACCTAGGGGAATCCAAGATGGGGTGACTTGTGTGGCTCGGACCAGCTTCTGTTACCCAGAATCCTTTGCAAACCTCAAAATTTGGCTAAAAAAACACATGTTCCTCACATTTCTGTGGCAGAAAGTTATGGAATCTGAGAGGAGCCACAAATTTCCTTACACCCAGCGTTCCCCCACGTCTCCTGATAAAAATGATACCTCACTTGTGTGGGTAGGCCTAGCGCCCGCGATAGGAAACGCCCCAAAGCGCAACGTGGACACAGCCAAATTTTTGAAAGAAAACAGAGGAGTTTTTTGCAAAGTGCCTACCTGTAGATTTTGGCCTGTAGCTCAGCCGCCACCTAGGGAAACCTACCAAACCTGTGCATTTCTGAAAACTAGAGACCTAGGGGAATCCAAGATGGGGTGACTTGTGTGGCTCGGACCAGGTTCTGTTACCCAGAATCCTTTGCAAACCTCAAAATTTGGCTAAAAAAACACATGTTCCTCACATTTCTGTGGCATAAAGTTCTGGAATCTGAGAGGAGCCACAAATTTCCTTACACCCAGCGTTCCCCCACGTCTCCTGATAAAAATGATACCTCACTTGTGTGGGTAGGCCTAGCGCCCGCGACAGAAAAAGCCCCAAAGCGCAACGTGGACACAGCCAAATTTTTGAAAGAAAAAAGAGGAGTTTTTTGCAAAGTGCCTACCTGTAGATTTTGGCCTGTAGCTCAGCCGCCACCTAGGGAAACCTACCAAACCTGTGCATTTCTGAAAACTAGAGACCTAGGGGAATCCAAGATGGGGTGACTTGTGTAGCTCGGACCAGGTTCTGTTACCCAGAATCATTTGCAAACCTCAAAATTTGGCTAAAAAAACACATGTTCCTCACATTTCTGTGGCAGAAAGTTCTGGAATCTGAGAGGAGCCACAAATTTCCTTACACCCAGCGTTCCCCCACGTCTCCTGATAAAAATGATACCTCACTTGTGTGGGTAGGCCTAGCCCCCGCGACAGGAAATGCCCCAAAGCGCAACGTGGACACAGCCAAATTTTTGAAAGAAAACAGAGGAGTTTTTTGCAAAGTGCCTACCTGTAGATTTTGGCCTGTAGCTCAGCCGCCACCTAGGGAAACCTACCAAACCTGTGCATTTCTGAAAACTAGAGACCTAGGGGAATCCAAGATGGGGTGACTTGTGTGGCTCGGACCAGCTTCTGTTACCCAGAATCCTTTGCAAACCTCAAAATTTGGCTAAAAAAACACATGTTCCTCACATTTCTGTGGCAGAAAGTTCTGGAATCTGAGAGGAGCCACAAATTTCCTTCCACCCAGCGTTCCCCCATGTCTCCCGATAAAAATGATACCTCACTTGTGTGGGTAGGCCTAGCGCCCGCGACAGGAAACGCCCCAAAGCGCAACATGGACACAGCCAAATTTTTGAAGGAAAACAGAGTTGTTTTTTGCAAAGTGCCTACCTGTAGATTTTGGCCTGTAGCTCAGCCGCCACCTAGGGAAACCTACCAAACCTGTGCATTTCTGAAAACTAGAGACCTAGGGGAATCCAAGATGGGGTGACTTGTGTGGCTCGGACCAGGTTCTGTTACCCAGAATCCTTTGCAAACCTCAAAATTTGGCTAAAAAAACACATGTTCCTCACATTTCTGTGGCAGAAAGTTCTGGAATCTGAGAGGAGCCACAAATTTCCTTACACCCAGCGTTCCCCCACGTCTCCTGATAAAAATGATACCTCACTTGTGTGGGTAGGCCTAGCGCCCGCGATAGGAAACGCCCCAAAGCGCAACGTGGACACAGCCAAATTTTTGAAAGAAAACAGAGGAGTTTTTTGCAAAGTGCCTACCTGTAGATTTTGGCCTGTAGCTCAGCCGCCACCTAGGGAAACCTACCAAACCTGTGCATTTCTGAAAACTAGAGACCTAGGGGAATCCAAGATGGGGTGACTTGTGTGGCTCGGACCAGCTTCTGTTACCCAGAATCCTTTGCAAACCTCAAAATTTGGCTAAAAAAACACATGTTCCTCACATTTCTGAGGCAGAAAGTTCTGGAATCTGAGAGGAGCCACAAATTTCCTTACACCCAGCGTTCCCCCACGTCTCCTGATAAAAATGATACCTCACTTGTGTGGGTAGGCCTAGCGCCCGCGATAGGAAACGCCCCAAAGCGCAACCTGGACACAGCCACATTTTTGAAAGAAAACAGAGGAGTTTTTTGCAAAGTGCCTACCTGTAGATTTTGGCCTGTAGCTCAGCCGCCACCTAGGGAAACCTACCAAACCTGTGCATTTCTGAAAACTAGAGACCTACGGGAATCCAAGATGGGGTGACTTGTGTGGCTCGGACCAGGTTCTGTTACCCAGAATCCTTTGCAAACCTTAAAATTTGGATAAAAAAACATATGTTCCTCACATTTCTGTGGCATAAAGTTCTGGAATCTGAGAGGAGCCACAAATTTCCTTACACCCAGCGTTCCCCCACGTCTCCTGATAAAAATGATACCTCACTTGTGTGGGTAGGCCTAGCGCCCGCGACAGGAAACGCCCCAAAGTGCAACGTGGACACAGCCAAATTTTTGAAAGAAAACAGAGGAGTTTTTTGCAAAGTGCCTACCTGTAGATTTTGGCCTGTAGCTTAGCCGCCACCTAGGGAAACCTACCAAACCTGTGCATTTCTGAAAACTAGAGACCTAGGGGAATCCAAGATGGGGTGACTTCTGTGGCTCGGACCAGGTTCTGTTACGCAGAATCCTTTGCAAACCTCAAAATTTGGCTGAAAAAACACATGTTCCTCACATTTCTGTGACAGAAAGTTCTGGAATCTGAGAGGAGCCACAAATTTCCTTCCACCCAGCGTTCCCCCATGTCTCCCGATAAAAATGATTCCTCACTTGTGTGGGTAGGCCTAGCGCCCGCGACAGGAAACGCCCCAAAGCGCAACGTGGACACAGCCAAATTTTTGAAGGAAAACAGAGGTGTTTTTTGCAAAGTGCCTACCTGTAGATTTTGGCCTGTAGCTCAGCCGCCACCTAGGGAAACCTACCAAACCTGTGCATTTCTGAAAACTAGAGACCTAGGGGAATCCAAGATGGGGTGACTTGTGTGGCTCGGACCAGGTTCTGTTACCCAGAATCCTTTGCAAACCTCAAAATTTGGCTAAAAAAACGCATGTTCCTCACATTTCTGTGGCAGAAAGTTCTGGAATCTGAGAGGAGCCACAAATTTCCTTACACCCAGCGTTCCCCCACGTCTCCTGATAAAAATGATACCTCACTTGTGTGGGTGGGCCTAGCGCCCGCGACAGGAAAAGCCCCAAAGCGCAACGTGGACACAGCCAAATATTTGAAAGAAAACAGAGGAGTTTTTTGCAAAGTGCCTACCTGTAGATTTTGGCCTGTAGCTCAGCCACCACCTAGGGAAACCTACCAAACCTGTGCATTTCTGAAAGCTAGAGACCTAGGGGAATCCAAGATGGGGTGACTTGTGTGGCTCGGACCAGCTTCTGTTACCCAGAATCCTTTGCAAACCTCAAAATTTGGCTAAAAAAACACATGTTCCTCACATTTCTGTGGCAGAAAGTTCTGGAATCTGAGAGGAGCCACAAATTTCCTTCCACCCAGCGTTCCCCCATGTCTCCCGATAAAAATGATACCTCACTTGTATGGGTAGGCCTAGCGCCCGCGACAGGAAACGCCCCAAAGCGCAACGTGGACACAGCCACATTTTTGAAAGAAAACAGAGGAGTTTTTTGCAAAGTGCCTACCTGTAGATTTTGGCCTGTAGCTCAGCCACCACCTAGGGAAACCTACCAAAGCTGTGCATTTCTGAAAACTAGAGACCTAGGGGAATCCAAGATGGGGTGACTTGTGTGGCTCGGACCAGCTTCTGTTACCCAGAATCCTTTGCAAACTTCAAAATTTGGCTAAAAAAACACATGTTCCTCATATTTCTGTGGCAGAAAGTTCTGGAATCTGAGAGGAGCCACAAATTTCCTTCCACCCAGCGTTCCCCCATGTCTCCCGATAAAAATGATTCCTCACTTGTGTGGGTAGGCCTAGCGCCCGCGACAGGAAACGCCCCAAAGCGCAACGTGGACACAGCCAAATTTTTTAAGGAAAACAGAGGTGTTTTTTGCAAAGTGCCTACCTGTAGATTTTGGCCTGTAGCTCAGCCGCCACCTAGGGAAACCTACCAAACCTGTGCATTTCTGAAAACTAGAGACCTAGGGGAATCCAAGATGGGGTGACTTGTGTGGCTCGGACCAGGTTCTGTTACCCAGAATCCTTTGCAAACCTCAAAATTTGGCTAAACAAACGCATGTTCCTCACATTTCTGTGGCAGAAAGTTCTGGAATCTGAGAGGAGCCACAAATTTCCTTACACCCAGTGTTCCCCCACGTCTCCTGATAAAAATGATACCTCACTTGTGTGGGTGGGCCTAGCGCCCGCGACAGGAAAAGCCCCAAAGCGCAACGTGGACACAGCCAAATATTTGAAAGAAAACAGAGGAGTTTTTTGCAAAGTGCCTACCTGTAGATTTTGGCCTGTAGCTCAGCCACCACTTAGGGAAACCTACCAAACCTGTGCATTTCTGAAAGCTAGAGACCTAGGGGAATCCAAGATGGGGTGACTTGTGTGGCTCGGACCAGCTTCTGTTACCCAGAATCCTTTGCAAACCTCAAAATTTGGCTAAAAAAACACATGTTCCTCACATTTCTGTGGCAGAAAGTTCTGGAATCTGAGAGGAGCCACAAATTTCCTTCCACCCAGCGTTCCCCCATGTCTCCCGATAAAAATGATACCTCACTTGTATGGGTAGGCCTAGCGCCCGCGACAGGAAACGCCCCAAAGCGCAACGTGGACACAGCCACATTTTTGAAAGAAAACAGAGGAGTTTTTTGCAAAGTGCCTACCTGTAGATTTTGGCCTGTAGCTCAGCCGCCACCTAGGGAAACCTACCAAACCTGTGCATTTCTGAAAACTAGAGACCTAGGGGAATCCAAGATGGGGTGACTTGTGTGGCTCGGACCAGCTTCTGTTACCCAGAATCCTTTGCAAACTTCAAAATTTGGCTAAAAAAACACATGTTCCTCATATTTCTGTGGCAGAAAGTTCTGGAATCTGAGAGGAGCCACAAATTTCCTTCCACCCAGCGTTCCCCCATGTCTCCCGATAAAAATGATACCTCACTTGTGTTGGTAGGCCTAGCGCCCGCGACAGGAAACGCCCCAAAGCGCAACGTGGACACAGCCAAATTTTTGAAGGAAAACAGAGGTGTTTTTTGCAAAGTGCCTACCTGTAGATTTTGGCCTGTAGCTCAGCCGCCACCTAGGGAAACCTACCAAACCTGTGCATTTCTGAAAACTAGAGACCTAGGGGAATCCAAGATGGGGTGACTTGTGTGGCTTGGACCAGGTTCTGTTACCCAGAATCCTTTGCAAACCTCAAAATTTGGCTAAAAAAACACATGTTCCTCACATTTCTGTGGCAGAAAGTTCTGGAATCTGAGAGGAGCCACAAATTTCATTCCACCCAGCGTTCCCCCATGTCTCCCGATAAAAATGATACCTCACTTGTATGGGTAGGCCTAGCGCCCGCGACAGGAAACGCCCCAAAGCGCAACGTGGACACAGCCACATTTTTGAAAGAAAACAGAGGAGTTTTTTGCAAAGTGCCTACCTGTAGATTTTGGCCTGTAGCTCAGCCGCCACCTAGGGAAACCTACCAAACCTGTGCATTTCTGAAAACTAGACACCTAGGGGAATCCAAGATGGGGTGACTTGTGTGGCTCGGACCAGCTTCTGTTACCCAGAATCCTTTGCAAACCTCAAAATTTGGCTAAAAAAACACATGTTCCTCACATTTCTGAGGCAGAAAGTTCTGGAATCTGAGAGGAGCCACAAATTTCCTTACACCCAGCGTTCCCCCACGTCTCCCGATAAAAATGATACCTCACTTGTGTGGGTAGGCCTAGCGCCCGCGATAGGAAACGCCCCAAAGCGCAACGTGGACACAGCCAAATATTTGAAAGAAAACAGAGGAGTTTTTTGCAAAGTGCCTACCTGTAGATTTTGGCCTGTAGCTCAGCCGCCACCTAGGGAAACCTACCAAACCTGTGCATTTCTGAAAACTAGAGACCTAGGGGAATCCAAGATGGGGTGACTTGTGTGGCTCGGACCAGCTTCTCTTACCCAGAATCCTTTGCAAACCTCAAAATTTGGCTAAAAAAACACATGTTCCTCACATTTCTGAGGCAGAAAGTTCTGGAATCTGAGAGGAGCCACAAATTTCCTTCCACCCAGCGTTCCCCCATGTCTCCCGATAAAAATGATACCTCACTTGTGTGGGTAGGCCTAGCGCCCGCGACAGGAAACGCCCCAAAGCGCAACGTGGACACAGCCAAATTTTTGAAGGAAAACAGAGGTGTTTTTTGCAAAGTGCCTACCTGTAGATTTTGGCCTCTAGCTCAGCCGCCACCTAGGGAAACCTACCAAACCTGTGCATTTCTGAAAACTAGAGACCTAGGGGAATCCAAGATGGGGTGACTTGTGTGGCTCGGACCAGGTTCTGTTACCCAGAATCCTTTGCAAACCTCAAAATAAAAACACATGTTCCTCACATTTCTGTGGCATAAAGTTCTGGAATCTGAGAGGAGCCACAAATTTCCTTACACCCAGCGTTCCCCCACGTCTCCTGATAAAAATGATACCTCACTTGTGTGGGTAGGCCTAGCGCCCGCGACAGGAAAAGCCCCAAAGCGCAACGTGGACACAGCCAAATTTTTGAAAGAAAACAGAGGAGTTTTTTGCAAAGTGCCTACCTGTAGATTTTGGCCTGTAGCTCATCCGCCACCTAGGGAAACCTACCAAACCTGTGCATTTCTGAAAGCTAGAGACCTAGGGGAATCCAAGATGGGGTGACTTGTGTGGCTCGGACCAGCTTCTGTTACCCAGAATCCTTTGCAAACCTCAAAATTTGGCTAAAAAAACACATGTTCCTCACATTTCTGTGGCAGAAAGTTATGGAATCTGAGAGGAGCCACAAATTTCCTTACACCCAGCGTTCCCCCACGTCTCCTGATAAAAATGATACCTCACTTGTGTGGGTAGGCCTAGCGCCCGCGATAGGAAACGCCCCAAAGCGCAACGTGGACACAGCCACATTTTTGAAAGAAAACAGAGGAGTTTTTTGCAAAGTGCCTACCTGTAGATTTTGGCCTGTAGCTCAGCCGCCACCTAGGGAAACCTACCAAACCTGTGCATTTCTGAAAACTAGAGACCTAGTGGAATCCAAGATGGGGTGACTTGTGTGGCTCGGACCAGCTTCTGTTACCCAGAATCCTTTGCAAACCTCAAAATTTGGCTAAAAAAACACATGTTCCTCACATTTCTGTGGCAGAAAGTTATGGAATCTGAGAGGAGCCACAAATTTCCTTACACCCAGCGTTCCCCCACGTCTCCTGATAAAAATGATACCTCACTTGTGTGGGTAGGCCTAGCGCCCGCGATAGGAAACGCCCCAAAGCGCAACGTGGACACAGCCAAATTTTTGAAAGAAAACAGAGGAGTTTTTTGCAAAGTGCCTACCTGTAGATTTTGGCCTGTAGCTCAGCCGCCACCTAGGGAAACCTACCAAACCTGTGCATTTCTGAAAACTAGAGACCTAGGGGAATCCAAGATGGGGTGACTTGTGTGGCTCGGACCAGGTTCTGTTACCCAGAATCCTTTGCAAACCTCAAAATTTGGCTAAAAAAACACATGTTCCTCACATTTCTGTGGCATAAAGTTCTGGAATCTGAGAGGAGCCACAAATTTCCTTACACCCAGCGTTCCCCCACGTCTCCTGATAAAAATGATACCTCACTTGTGTGGGTAGGCCTAGCGCCCGCGACAGAAAAAGCCCCAAAGCGCAACGTGGACACAGCCAAATTTTTGAAAGAAAACAGAGGAGTTTTTTGCAAAGTGCCTACCTGTAGATTTTGGCCTGTAGCTCAGCCGCCACCTAGGGAAACCTACCAAACCTGTGCATTTCTGAAAACTAGAGACCTAGGGGAATCCAAGATGGGGTGACTTGTGTAGCTCGGACCAGGTTCTGTTACCCAGAATCATTTGCAAACCTCAAAATTTGGCTAAAAAAACACATGTTCCTCACATTTCTGTGGCAGAAAGTTCTGGAATCTGAGAGGAGCCACAAATTTCCTTACACCCAGCGTTCCCCCACGTCTCCTGATAAAAATGATACCTCACTTGTGTGGGTAGGCCTAGCCCCCGCGACAGGAAATGCCCCAAAGCGCAACGTGGACACAGCCAAATTTTTGAAAGAAAACAGAGGAGTTTTTTGCAAAGTGCCTACCTGTAGATTTTGGCCTGTAGCTCAGCCGCCACCTAGGGAAACCTACCAAACCTGTGCATTTCTGAAAACTAGAGACCTAGGGGAATCCAAGATGGGGTGACTTGTGTGGCTCGGACCAGCTTCTGTTACCCAGAATCCTTTGCAAACCTCAAAATTTGGCTAAAAAAACACATGTTCCTCACATTTCTGTGGCAGAAAGTTCTGGAATCTGAGAGGAGCCACAAATTTCCTTCCACCCAGCGTTCCCCCATGTCTCCCGATAAAAATGATACCTCACTTGTATGGGTAGGCCTAGCGCCCGCGACAGGAAACGCCCCAAAGCGCAACGTGGACACAGCCTCATTTTTGAAAGAAAACAGAGGAGTTTTTTGCAAAGTGCCTACCTGTAGATTTTGGCCTGTAGCTCAGCCACCACCTAGGGAAACCTACCAAAGCTGTGCATTTCTGAAAACTAGAGACCTAGGGGAATCCAAGATGGGGTGACTTGTGTGGCTCGGACCAGCTTCTGTTACCCAGAATCCTTTGCAAACTTCAAAATTTGGCTAAAAAAACACATGTTCCTCATATTTCTGTGGCAGAAAGTTCTGGAATCTGAGAGGAGCCACAAATTTCCTTCCACCCAGCGTTCCCCCATGTCTCCCGATAAAAATGATTCCTCACTTGTGTGGGTAGGCCTAGCGCCCGCGACAGGAAACGCCCCAAAGCGCAACGTGGACACAGCCAAATTTTTTAAGGAAAACAGAGGTGTTTTTTGCAAAGTGCCTACCTGTAGATTTTGGCCTGTAGCTCAGCCGCCACCTAGGGAAACCTACCAAACCTGTGCATTTCTGAAAACTAGAGACCTAGGGGAATCCAAGATGGGGTGACTTGTGTGGCTCGGACCAGGTTCTGTTACCCAGAATCCTTTGCAAACCTCAAAATTTGGCTAAACAAACGCATGTTCCTCACATTTCTGTGGCAGAAAGTTCTGGAATCTGAGAGGAGCCACAAATTTCCTTACACCCAGCGTTCCCCCACGTCTCCTGATAAAAATGATACCTCACTTGTGTGGGTGGGCCTAGCGCCCGCGACAGGAAAAGCCCCAAAGCGCAACGTGGACACAGCCAAATATTTGAAAGAAAACAGAGGAGTTTTTTGCAAAGTGCCTACCTGTAGATTTTGGCCTGTAGCTCAGCCACCACTTAGGGAAACCTACCAAACCTGTGCATTTCTGAAAGCTAGAGACCTAGGGGAATCCAAGATGGGGTGACTTGTGTGGCTCGGACCAGCTTCTGTTACCCAGAATCCTTTGCAAACCTCAAAATTTGGCTAAAAAAACACATGTTCCTCACATTTCTGTGGCAGAAAGTTCTGGAATCTGAGAGGAGCCACAAATTTCCTTCCACCCAGCGTTCCCCCATGTCTCCCGATAAAAATGATACCTCACTTGTATGGGTAGGCCTAGCGCCCGCGACAGGAAACGCCCCAAAGCGCAACGTGGACACAGCCACATTTTTGAAAGAAAACAGAGGAGTTTTTTGCAAAGTGCCTACCTGTAGATTTTGGCCTGTAGCTCAGCCGCCACCTAGGGAAACCTACCAAACCTGTGCATTTCTGAAAACTAGAGACCTAGGGGAATCCAAGATGGGGTGACTTGTGTGGCTCGGACCAGCTTCTGTTACCCAGAATCCTTTGCAAACTTCAAAATTTGGCTAAAAAAACACATGTTCCTCATATTTCTGTGGCAGAAAGTTCTGGAATCTGAGAGGAGCCACAAATTTCCTTCCACCCAGCGTTCCCCCATGTCTCCCGATAAAAATGATACCTCACTTGTGTTGGTAGGCCTAGCGCCCGCGACAGGAAACGCCCCAAAGCGCAACGTGGACACAGCCAAATTTTTGAAGGAAAACAGAGGTGTTTTTTGCAAAGTGCCTACCTGTAGATTTTGGCCTGTAGCTCAGCCGCCACCTAGGGAAACCTACCAAACCTGTGCATTTCTGAAAACTAGAGACCTAGGGGAATCCAAGATGGGGTGACTTGTGTGGCTTGGACCAGGTTCTGTTACCCAGAATCCTTTGCAAACCTCAAAATTTGGCTAAAAAAACACATGTTCCTCACATTTCTGTGGCAGAAAGTTCTGGAATCTGAGAGGAGCCACAAATTTCATTCCACCCAGCGTTCCCCCATGTCTCCCGATAAAAATGATACCTCACTTGTATGGGTAGGCCTAGCGCCCGCGACAGGAAACGCCCCAAAGCGCAACGTGGACACAGCCACATTTTTGAAAGAAAACAGAGGAGTTTTTTGCAAAGTGCCTACCTGTAGATTTTGGCCTGTAGCTCAGCCGCCACCTAGGGAAACCTACCAAACCTGTGCATTTCTGAAAACTAGACACCTAGGGGAATCCAAGATGGGGTGACTTGTGTGGCTCGGACCAGCTTCTGTTACCCAGAATCCTTTGCAAACCTCAAAATTTGGCTAAAAAAACACATGTTCCTCACATTTCTGAGGCAGAAAGTTCTGGAATCTGAGAGGAGCCACAAATTTCCTTACACCCAGCGTTCCCCCACGTCTCCCGATAAAAATGATACCTCACTTGTGTGGGTAGGCCTAGCGCCCGCGATAGGAAACGCCCCAAAGCGCAACGTGGACACAGCCAAATATTTGAAAGAAAACAGAGGAGTTTTTTGCAAAGTGCCTACCTGTAGATTTTGGCCTGTAGCTCAGCCGCCACCTAGGGAAACCTACCAAACCTGTGCATTTCTGAAAACTAGAGACCTAGGGGAATCCAAGATGGGGTGACTTGTGTGGCTCGGACCAGCTTCTCTTACCCAGAATCCTTTGCAAACCTCAAAATTTGGCTAAAAAAACACATGTTCCTCACATTTCTGAGGCAGAAAGTTCTGGAATCTGAGAGGAGCCACAAATTTCCTTCCACCCAGCGTTCCCCCATGTCTCCCGATAAAAATGATACCTCACTTCTGTGGGTAGGCCTAGCGCCCGCGACAGGAAACGCCCCAAAGCGCAACGTGGACACAGCCAAATTTTTGAAGGAAAACAGAGGTGTTTTTTGCAAAGTGCCTACCTGTAGATTTTGGCCTCTAGCTCAGCCGCCACCTAGGGAAACCTACCAAACCTGTGCATTTCTGAAAACTAGAGACCTAGGGGAATCCAAGATGGGGTGACTTGTGTGGCTCGGACCAGGTTCTGTTACCCAGAATCCTTTGCAAACCTCAAAATAAAAACACATGTTCCTCACATTTCTGTGGCATAAAGTTCTGGAATCTGAGAGGAGCCACAAATTTCCTTACACCCAGCGTTCCCCCACGTCTCCTGATAAAAATGATACCTCACTTGTGTGGGTAGGCCTAGCGCCCGCGACAGGAAAAGCCCCAAAGCGCAACGTGGACACAGCCAAATTTTTGAAAGAAAACAGAGGAGTTTTTTGCAAAGTGCCTACCTGTAGATTTTGGCCTGTAGCTCATCCGCCACCTAGGGAAACCTACCAAACCTGTGCATTTCTGAAAGCTAGAGACCTAGGGGAATCCAAGATGGGGTGACTTGTGTGGCTCGGACCAGCTTCTGTTACCCAGAATCCTTTGCAAACCTCAAAATTTGGCTAAAAAAACACATGTTCCTCACATTTCTGTGGCAGAAAGTTATGGAATCTGAGAGGAGCCACAAATTTCCTTACACCCAGCGTTCCCCCACGTCTCCTGATAAAAATGATACCTCACTTGTGTGGGTAGGCCTAGCGCCCGCGATAGGAAACGCCCCAAAGCGCAACGTGGACACAGCCACATTTTTGAAAGAAAACAGAGGAGTTTTTTGCAAAGTGCCTACCTGTAGATTTTGGCCTGTAGCTCAGCCGCCACCTAGGGAAACCTACCAAACCTGTGCATTTCTGAAAACTAGAGACCTAGGGGAATCCAAGATGGGGTGACTTGTGTGGCTCGGACCAGCTTCTGTTACCCAGAATCCTTTGCAAACCTCAAAATTTGGCTAAAAAAACACATGTTCCTCACATTTCTGTGGCAGAAAGTTATGGAATCTGAGAGGAGCCACAAATTTCCTTACACCCAGCGTTCCCCCACGTCTCCTGATAAAAATGATACCTCACTTGTGTGGGTAGGCCTAGCGCCCGCGATAGGAAACGCCCCAAAGCGCAACGTGGACACAGCCAAATTTTTGAAAGAAAACAGAGGAGTTTTTTGCAAAGTGCCTACCTGTAGATTTTGGCCTGTAGCTCAGCCGCCACCTAGGGAAACCTACCAAACCTGTGCATTTCTGAAAACTAGAGACCTAGGGGAATCCAAGATGGGGTGACTTGTGTGGCTCGGACCAGGTTCTGTTACCCAGAATCCTTTGCAAACCTCAAAATTTGGCTAAAAAAACACATGTTCCTCACATTTCTGTGGCATAAAGTTCTGGAATCTGAGAGGAGCCACAAATTTCCTTACACCCAGCGTTCCCCCACGTCTCCTGATAAAAATGATACCTCACTTGTGTGGGTAGGCCTAGCGCCCGCGACAGAAAAAGCCCCAAAGCGCAACGTGGACACAGCCAAATTTTTGAAAGAAAACAGAGGAGTTTTTTGCAAAGTGCCTACCTGTAGATTTTGGCCTGTAGCTCAGCCGCCACCTAGGGAAACCTACCAAACCTGTGCATTTCTGAAAACTAGAGACCTAGGGGAATCCAAGATGGGGTGACTTGTGTAGCTCGGACCAGGTTCTGTTACCCAGAATCATTTGCAAACCTCAAAATTTGGCTAAAAAAACACATGTTCCTCACATTTCTGTGGCAGAAAGTTCTGGAATCTGAGAGGAGCCACAAATTTCCTTACACCCAGCGTTCCCCCACGTCTCCTGATAAAAATGATACCTCACTTGTGTGGGTAGGCCTAGCCCCCGCGACAGGAAATGCCCCAAAGCGCAACGTGGACACAGCCAAATTTTTGAAAGAAAACAGAGGAGTTTTTTGCAAAGTGCCTACCTGTAGATTTTGGCCTGTAGCTCAGCCGCCACCTAGGGAAACCTACCAAACCTGTGCATTTCTGAAAACTAGAGACCTAGGGGAATCCAAGATGGGGTGACTTGTGTGGCTCGGACCAGCTTCTGTTACCCAGAATCCTTTGCAAACCTCAAAATTTGGCTAAAAAAACACATGTTCCTCACATTTCTGTGGCAGAAAGTTCTGGAATCTGAGAGGAGCCACAAATTTCCTTCCACCCAGCGTTCCCCCATGTCTCCCGATAAAAATGATACCTCACTTGTGTGGGTAGGCCTAGCGCCCGCGACAGGAAACGCCCCAAAGCGCAACATGGACACAGCCAAATTTTTGAAGGAAAACAGAGTTGTTTTTTGCAAAGTGCCTACCTGTAGATTTTGGCCTGTAGCTCAGCCGCCACCTAGGGAAACCTACCAAACCTGTGCATTTCTGAAAACTAGAGACCTAGGGGAATCCAAGATGGGGTGACTTGTGTGGCTCGGACCAGGTTCTGTTACCCAGAATCCTTTGCAAACTTCAAAATTTGGCTAAAAAAACACATGTTCCTCACATTTCTGAGGCAGAAAGTTCTGGAATCTGAGAGGAGCCACAAATTTCCTTACACCCAGCGTTCCCCCACGTCTCCTGATAAAAATGATACCTCACTTGTGTGGGTAGGCCTAGCGCCCGCGATAGGAAACGCCCCAAAGCGCAACGTGGACACAGCCAAATTTTTTAAAGAAAACAGAGGAGTTTTTTGCAAAGTGCCTACCTGTAGATTTTGGCCTGTAGCTCAGCCGCCACCTAGGGAAACCTACCAAACCTGTGCATTTCTGAAAACTAGAGACCTAGGGGAATCCAAGATGGGGTGACTTGTGTGGCTCAGACCAGCTTCTGTTACCCAGAATCCTTTGCAAACCTCAAAATTTGGCTAAAAAAACACATGTTCCTCACATTTCTGAGGCAGAAAGTTCTGGAATCTGAGAGGAGCCACAAATTTCCTTACACCCAGCGTTCCCCCACGTCTCCTGATAAAAATGATACCTCACTTGTGTGGGTAGGCCTAGCGCCCGCGATAGGAAACGCCCCAAAGCGCAACCTGGACACAGCCACATTTTTGAAAGAAAACAGAGGAGTTTTTTGCAAAGTGCCTACCTGTAGATTTTGGCCTGTAGCTCAGCCGCCACCTAGGGAAACCTACCAAACCTGTGCATTTCTGAAAACTAGAGACCTACGGGAATCCAAGATGGGGTGACTTGGGTGGCTCGGACCAGGTTCTGTTACCCAGAATCCTTTGCAAACCTCAAAATTTGGCTAAAAAAACACATGTTCCTCACATTTCTGAGGCAGAAAGTTCTGGAATCTGAGAGGAGCCACAAATTTCCTTACACCCAGCGTTCCCCCACGTCTCCTGATAAAAATGATACCTCACTTGTGTGGGTAGGCCTAGCGCCCGCGATAGGAAACGCCCCAAAGCGCAACGTGGACACAGCCAAATTTTTGAAAGAAAACAGAGGAGTTTTTTGCAAAGTGCCTACCTGTAGATTTTGGCCTGTAGCTCAGCCGCCACCTAGGGAAACCTACCAAACCTGTGCATTTCTGAAAACTAGAGACCTAGGGGAATCCAAGATGGGGTGACTTGTGTGGCTCGGACCAGCTTCTGTTACCCAGAATCCTTTGCAAACCTCAAAATTTGGCTAAAAAAACACATGTTCCTCACATTTCTGAGGCAGAAAGTTCTGGAATCTGAGAGGAGCCACAAATTTCCTTACACCCAGCGTTCCCCCACGTCTCCTGATAAAAATGATACCTCACTTGTGTGGGTAGGCCTAGCGCCCGCGATAGGAAACGCCCCAAAGCGCAACCTGGACACAGCCACATTTTTGAAAGAAAACAGAGGAGTTTTTTGCAAAGTGCCTACCTGTAGATTTTGGCCTGTAGCTCAGCCGCCACCTAGGGAAACCTACCAAACCTGTGCATTTCTGAAAACTAGAGACCTACGGGAATCCAAGATGGGGTGACTTGTGTGGCTCGGACCAGGTTCTGTTACCCAGAATCCTTTGCAAACCTTAAAATTTGGATAAAAAAACATATGTTCCTCACATTTCTGTGGCATAAAGTTCTGGAATCTGAGAGGAGCCACAAATTTCCTTACACCCAGCGTTCCCCCACGTCTCCTGATAAAAATGATACCTCACTTGTGTGGGTAGGCCTAGCGCCCGCGACAGGAAACGCCCCAAAGTGCAACGTGGACACAGCCAAATTTTTGAAAGAAAACAGAGGAGTTTTTTGCAAAGTGCCTACCTGTAGATTTTGGCCTGTAGCTTAGCCGCCACCTAGGGAAACCTACCAAACCTGTGCATTTCTGAAAACTAGAGACCTAGGGGAATCCAAGATGGGGTGACTTCTGTGGCTCGGACCAGGTTCTGTTACGCAGAATCCTTTGCAAACCTCAAAATTTGGCTGAAAAAACACATGTTCCTCACATTTCTGTGACAGAAAGTTCTGGAATCTGAGAGGAGCCACAAATTTCCTTCCACCCAGCGTTCCCCCATGTCTCCCGATAAAAATGATTCCTCACTTGTGTGGGTAGGCCTAGCGCCCGCGACAGGAAACGCCCCAAAGCGCAACGTGGACACAGCCAAATTTTTGAAGGAAAACAGAGGTGTTTTTTGCAAAGTGCCTACCTGTAGATTTTGGCCTGTAGCTCAGCCGCCACCTAGGGAAACCTACCAAACCTGTGCATTTCTGAAAACTAGAGACCTAGGGGAATCCAAGATGGGGTGACTTGTGTGGCTCGGACCAGGTTCTGTTACCCAGAATCCTTTGCAAACCTCAAAATTTGGCTAAAAAAACGCATGTTCCTCACATTTCTGTGGCAGAAAGTTCTGGAATCTGAGAGGAGCCACAAATTTCCTTACACCCAGCGTTCCCCCACGTCTCCTGATAAAAATGATACCTCACTTGTGTGGGTGGGCCTAGCGCCCGCGACAGGAAAAGCCCCAAAGCGCAACGTGGACACAGCCAAATATTTGAAAGAAAACAGAGGAGTTTTTTCCAAAGTGCCTACCTGTAGATTTTGGCCTGTAGCTCAGCCACCACCTAGGGAAACCTACCAAACCTGTGCATTTCTGAAAGCTAGAGACCTAGGGGAATCCAAGATGGGGTGACTTGTGTGGCTCGGACCAGCTTCTGTTACCCAGAATCCTTTGCAAACCTCAAAATTTGGCTAAAAAAACACATGTTCCTCACATTTCTGTGGCAGAAAGTTCTGGAATCTGAGAGGAGCCACAAATTTCCTTCCACCCAGCGTTCCCCCATGTCTCCCGATAAAAATGATACCTCACTTGTATGGGTAGGCCTAGCGCCCGCGACAGGAAACGCCCCAAAGCGCAACGTGGACACAGCCACATTTTTGAAAGAAAACAGAGGAGTTTTTTGCAAAGTGCCTACCTGTAGATTTTGGCCTGTAGCTCAGCCGCCACCTAGGGAAACCTACCAAACCTGTGCATTTCTGAAAACTAGAGACCTAGGGGAATCCAAGATGGGGTGACTTGTGTGGCTCGGACCAGCTTCTGTTACCCAGAATCCTTTGCAAACTTCAAAATTTGGCTAAAAAAACACATGTTCCTCATATTTCTGTGGCAGAAAGTTCTGGAATCTGAGAGGAGCCACAAATTTCCTTCCACCCAGCGTTCCCCCATGTCTCCCGATAAAAATGATTCCTCACTTGTGTGGGTAGGCCTAGCGCCCGCGACAGGAAACGCCCCAAAGCGCAACGTGGACACAGCCAAATTTTTGAAGGAAAACAGAGGTGTTTTTTGCAAAGTGCCTACCTGTAGATTTTGGCCTGTAGCTCAGCCACCACCTAGGGAAACCTACCAAACCTGTGCATTTCTGAAAGCTAGAGACCTAGGGGAATCCAAGATGGGGTGACTTGTGTGGCTCGGACCAGCTTCTGTTACCCAGAATCCTTTGCAAACCTCAAAATTTGGCTAAAAAAACACATGTTCCTCACATTTCTGTGGCAGAAAGTTCTGGAATCTGAGAGGAGCCACAAATTTCCTTCCACCCAGCGTTCCCCCATGTCTCCCGATAAAAATGATACCTCACTTGTATGGGTAGGCCTAGCGCCCGCGACAGGAAACGCCCCAAAGCGCAACGTGGACACAGCCACATTTTTTAAAGAAAACAGAGGAGTTTTTTGCAAAGTGCCTACCTGTAGATTTTGGCCTGTAGCTCAGCCGCCACCTAGGGAAACCTACCAAACCTGTGCATTTCTGAAAACTAGAGACCTAGGGGAATCCAAGATGGGGTGACTTGTGTGGCTCGGACCAGCTTCTGTTACCCAGAATCCTTTGCAAACTTCAAAATTTGGCTAAAAAAACACATGTTCCTCATATTTCTGTGGCAGAAAGTTCTGGAATCTGAGAGGAGCCACAAATTTCCTTCCACCCAGCGTTCCCCCATGTCTCCCGATAAAAATGATTCCTCACTTGTGTGGGTAGGCCTAGCGCCCGCGACAGGAAACGCCCCAAAGCGCAACGTGGACAAAGCCAAATTTTTGAAGGAAAACAGAGGTGTTTTTTGCAAAGTGCCTACCTGTAGATTTTGGCCTGTAGCTCAGCCGCCACCTAGGGAAACCTACCAAACCTGTGCATTTCTGAAAACTAGAGACCTAGGGGAATCCAAGATGGGGTGACTTGTGTGGCTCGGACCAGGTTCTGTTACCCAGAATCCTTTGCAAACCTCAAAATTTGGCTAAACAAATGCATGTTCCTCACCTTTCTGTGGCAGAAAGTTCTGGAATCTGAGAGGAGCCACAAATTTCCTTACACACAGCGTTCCCCCACGTCTCCTGATAAAAATGATACCTCACTTGTGTGGGTGGGCCTAGCGCCCGCGACAGGAAAAGCCCCAAAGCGCAACGTGGACACAGCCAAATATTTGAAAGAAAACAGAGGAGTTTTTTGCAAAGTGCCTACCTGTAGATTTTGGCCTGTAGCTCAGCCACCACTTAGGGAAACCTACCAAACCTGTGCATTTCTGAAAGCTAGAGACCTAGGGGAATCCAAGATGGGGTGACTTGTGTGGCTCGGACCAGCTTCTGTTACCCAGAATCCTTTGCAAACCTCAAAATTTGGCTAAAAAAACACATGTTCCTCACATTTCTGTGGCAGAAAGTTCTGGAATCTGAGAGGAGCCACAAATTTCCTTCCACCCAGCGTTCCCCCATGTCTCCCGATAAAAATGATACCTCACTTGTATGGGTAGGCCTAGCGCCCGCGACAGGAAACGCCCCAAAGCGCAACGTGGACACAGCCACATTTTTGAAAGAAAACAGAGGAGTTTTTTGCAAAGTGCCTACCTGTAGATTTTGGCCTGTAGCTCAGCCGCCACCTAGGGAAACCTACCAAACCTGTGCATTTCTGAAAACTAGAGACCTAGGGGAATCCAAGATGGGGTGACTTGTGTGGCTCGGACCAGCTTCTGTTACCCAGAATCCTTTGCAAACTTCAAAATTTGGCTAAAAAAACACATGTTCCTCATATTTCTGTGGCAGAAAGTTCTGGAATCTGAGAGGAGCCACAAATTTCCTTCCACCCAGCGTTCCCCCATGTCTCCCGATAAAAATGATACCTCACTTGTGTTGGTAGGCCTAGCGCCCGCGACAGGAAACGCCCCAAAGCGCAACGTGGACACAGCCAAATTTTTGAAGGAAAACAGAGGTGTTTTTTGCAAAGTGCCTACCTGTAGATTTTGGCCTGTAGCTCAGCCGCCACCTAGGGAAACCTACCAAACCTGTGCATTTCTGAAAACTAGAGACCTAGGGGAATCCAAGATGGGGTGACTTGTGTGGCTCGGACCAGGTTCTGTTACCCAGAATCCTTTGCAAACCTCAAAATTTGGCTAAAAAAACACATGTTCCTCACATTTCTGTGGCAGAAAGTTCTGGAATCTGAGAGGAGCCACAAATTTCATTCCACCCAGCGTTCCCCCATGTCTCCCGATAAAAATGATACCTCACTTGTATGGGTAGGCCTAGCGCCCGCGACAGGAAACGCCCCAAAGCGCAACGTGGACACAGCCACATTTTTGAAAGAAAACAGAGGAGTTTTTTGCAAAGTGCCTACCTGTAGATTTTGGCCTGTAGCTCAGCCGCCACCTAGGGAAACCTACCAAACCTGTGCATTTCTGAAAACTAGAGACCTAGGGGAATCCAAGATGGGGTGACTTGTGTGGCTCGGACCAGCTTCTGTTACCCAGAATCCTTTGCAAACCTCAAAATTTGGCTAAAAAAACACATGTTCCTCACATTTCTGAGGCAGAAAGTTCTGGAATCTGAGAGGAGCCACAAATTTCCTTACACCCAGCGTTCCCCCACGTCTCCCGATAAAAATGATACCTCACTTGTGTGGGTAGGCCTAGCGCCCGCGATAGGAAACGCCCCAAAGCGCAACGTGGACACAGCCAAATATTTGAAAGAAAACAGAGGAGTTTTTTGCAAAGTGCCTACCTGTAGATTTTGGCCTGTAGCTCAGCCACCACCTAGGGAAACCTACCAAACCTGTGCATTTCTGAAAACTAGAGACCTAGGGGAATCCAAGATGGGGTGACTTGTGTGGCTCGGACCAGCTTCTCTTACCCAGAATCCTTTGCAAACCTCAAAATTTGGCTAAAAAAACACATGTTCCTCACATTTCTGTGGCAGAAAGTTCTGGAATCTGAGAGGAGCCACAAATTTCCTTCCACCCAGCGTTCCCCCATGTCTCCCGATAAAAATGATACCTCACTTGTGTGGGTAGGCCTAGCGCCCGCGACAGGAAACGCCCCAAAGCGCAACGTGGACACAGCCAAATTTTTGAAGGAAAACAGAGGTGTTTTTTGCAAAGTGCCTACCTGTAGATTTTGGCCTCTAGCTCAGCCGCCACCTAGGGAAACCTACCAAACCTGTGCATTTCTGAAAACTAGAGACCTAGGGGAATCCAAGATGGGGTGACTTGTGTGGCTCGGACCAGGTTCTGTTACCCAGAATCCTTTGCAAACCTCAAAATAAAAACACATGTTCCTCACATTTCTGTGGCATAAAGTTCTGGAATCTGAGAAGAGCCACAAATTTCCTTACACCCAGCGTTCCCCCACGTCTCCTGATAAAAATGATACCTCACTTGTGTGGGTAGGCCTAGCGCCCGCGACAGGAAAAGCCCCAAAGCGCAACGTGGACACAGCCAAATTTTTGAAAGAAAACAGAGGAGTTTTTTGCAAAGTGCCTACCTGTAGATTTTGGCCTGTAGCTCAGCCGCCACCTAGGGAAACCTACCAAACCTGTGCATTTCTGAAAGCTAGAGACCTAGGGGAATCCAAGATGGGGTGACTTGTGTGGCTCGGACCAGCTTCTGTTACCCAGAATCCTTTGCAAACCTCAAAATTTGGCTAAAAAAACACATGTTCCTCACATTTCTGTGGCAGAAAGTTATGGAATCTGAGAGGAGCCACAAATTTCCTTACACCCAGCGTTCCCCCACGTCTCCTGATAAAAATGATACCTCACTTGTGTGGGTAGGCCTAGCGCCCGCGATAGGAAACGCCCCAAAGCGCAACGTGGACACAGCCAAATTTTTGAAAGAAAACAGAGGAGTTTTTTGCAAAGTGCCTACCTGTAGATTTTGGCCTGTAGCTCAGCCGCACCTAGGGAAACCTACCAAACCTGTGCATTTCTGAAAACTAGAGACCTAGGGGAATCCAAGATGGGGTGACTTGTGTGGCTCGGACCAGGTTCTGTTACCCAGAATCCTTTGCAAACCTCAAAATTTGGCTAAAAAAACACATGTTCCTCACATTTCTGTGGCAGAAAGTTATGGAATCTGAGAGGAGCCACAAATTTCCTTACACCCAGCGTTCCCCCACGTCTCCTGATAAAAATGATACCTCACTTGTGTGGGTAGGCCTAGCGCCCGCGATAGGAAAAGCCCCAAAGCGCAACGTGGACACAGCCAAATTTTTGAAAGAAAACAGAGGAGTTTTTTGCAAAGTGCCTACCTGTAGATTTTGGCCTGTAGCTCAGCCGCCACCTAGGGAAACCTACCAAACCTGTGCATTTCTGAAAACTAGAGACCTAGGGGAATCCAAGATGGGGTGACTTGTGTAGCTCGGACCAGGTTCTGTTACCCAGAATCATTTGCAAACCTCAAAATTTGGCTAAAAAAACACATGTTCCTCACATTTCTGTGGCAGAAAGTTCTGGAATCTGAGAGGAGCCACAAATTTCCTTACACCCAGCGTTCCCCCACGTCTCCTGATAAAAATTATACCTCACTTGTGTGGGTAGGCTTAGCGCCCGCGACAGGAAATGCCCCAAAGCGCAACGTGGACACAGCCAAATTTTTGAAAGAAAACAGAGGAGTTTTTTGCAAAGTGCCTACCTGTAGATTTTGGCCTGTAGCTCAGCCGCCACCTAGGGAAACCTACCAAACCTGTGCATTTCTGAAAACTAGAGACCTAGGGGAATCCAAGATGGGGTGACTTGTGTGGCTCGGACCAGCTTCTGTTACCCAGAATCCTTTGCAAACCTCAAAATTTGGCTAAAAAAACACATGTTCCTCACATTTCTGTGGCAGAAAGTTCTGGAATCTGAGAGGAGCCACAAATTTCCTTCCACCCAGCGTTCCCCCATGTCTCCCGATAAAAATGATACCTCACTTGTGTGGGTAGGCCTAGCGCCCGCGACAGGAAACGCCCCAAAGCGCAACATGGACACAGCCAAATTTTTGAAGGAAAACAGAGGTGTTTTTTGCAAAGTGCCTACCTGTAGATTTTGTCCTGTAGCTCAGCCGCCACCTAGGGAAACCTACCAAACCTGTGCATTTCAGAAAACTAGAGACCTAGGGGAATCCAAGATGGGGTGACTTGTGTGGCTCGGACCAGGTTCTGTTACCCAGAATCCTTTGCAAACCTCAAAATTTGGCTGAAAAAACACATGTTCCTCACATTTCTGTGACAGAAAGTTCTGGAATCTGAGAGGAGCCACAAATTTCCTTCCACCCAGCGTTCCCCCATGTCTCCCGATAAAAATGATTCCTCACTTGTGTGGGTAGGCCTAGCGCCCGCGACAGGAAACGCCCCAAAGCGCAACGTGGACACAGCCAAATTTTTTAAGGAAAACAGAGGTGTTTTTTGCAAAGTGCCTACCTGTAGATTTTGGCCTGTAGCTCAGCCGCCACCTAGGGAAACCTACCAAACCTGTGCATTTCTGAAAACTAGAGACCTAGGGGAATCCAAGATGGGGTGACTTGTGTGGCTCGGACCAGGTTCTGTTACCCAGAATCCTTTGCAAACCTCAAAATTTGGCTAAAAAAACGCATGTTCCTCACATTTCTGTGGCAGAAAGTTCTGGAATCTGAGAGGAGCCACAAATTTCCTTACACCCAGCGTTCCCCCACGTCTCCTGATAAAAATGATACCTCACTTGTGTGGGTGGGCCTAGCGCCCGCGACAGGAAAAGCCCCAAAGCGCAACGTGGACACAGCCAAATATTTGAAAGAAAACAGAGGAGTTTTTTGCAAAGTGCCTACCTGTAGATTTTGGCCTGTAGCTCAGCCACCACCTAGGGAAACCTACCAAACCTGTACATTTCTGAAAGCTAGAGACCTAGGGGAATCCAAGATGGGGTGACTTGTGTGGCTCGGACCAGCTTCTGTTACCCAGAATCCTTTGCAAACCTCAAAATTTGGCTAAAAAAACACATGTTCCTCACATTTCTGTGGCAGAAAGTTCTGGAATCTGAGAGGAGCCACAAATTTCCTTCCACCCAGCGTTCCCCCATGTCTCCCGATAAAATTGATACCTCACTTGTATGGGTAGGCCTAGCGCCCGCGACAGGAAACGCCCCAAAGCGCAACGTGGACACAGCCACATTTTTGAAAGAAAACAGAGGAGTTTTTTGAAAAGTGCCTACCTGTAGATTTTGGCCTGTAGCTCAGCCGCCACCTAGGGAAACCTACCAAACCTGTGCATTTCTGAAAACTAGAGACCTAGGGGAATCCAAGATGGGGTGACTTGTGTGGCTCGGACCAGCTTCTGTTACCCAGAATCCTTTGCAAACTTCAAAATTTGGCTAAAAAAACACATGTTCCTCATATTTCTGTGGCAGAAAGTTCTGGAATCTGAGAGGAGCCACAAATTTCCTTCCACCCAGCGTTCCCCCATGTCTCCCGATAAAAATGATACCTCACTTGTGTGGGTAGGCCTAGCGCCCGCGACAGGAAACGCCCCAAAGCGCAACGTGGACACAGCCAAATTTTTGAAGGAAAACAGAGGTGTTTTTTGCAAAGTGCCTACCTGTAGATTTTGGCCTGTAGCTCAGCCGCCACCTAGGGAAACCTACCAAACCTGTGCATTTCTGAAAACTAGAGACCTAGGGGAATCCAAGATGGGGTGACTTGTGTGGCTCGGACCAGGTTCTGTTACCCAGAATCCTTTGCAAACCTCAAAATTTGGCTAAAAAAACACATGTTCCTCACATTTCTGTGGCAGAAAGTTCTGGAATCTGAGAGGAGCCACAAATTTCATTCCACCCAGCGTTCCCCCATGTCTCCCGATAAAAATGATACCTCACTTGTATGGGTAGGCCTAGCGCCCGCGACAGGAAACGCCCCAAAGCGCAACGTGGACACAGCCACATTTTTGAAAGAAAACAGAGGAGTTTTTTGCAAAGTGCCTACCTGTAGATTTTGGCCTGTAGCTCAGCCGCCACCTAGGGAAACCTACCAAACCTGTGCATTTCTGAAAACTAGAGACCTAGGGGAATCCAAGATGGGGTGACTTGTGTGGCTCGGACCAGCTTCTGTTACCCAGAATCCTTTGCAAACCTCAAAATTTGGCTAAAAAAACACATGTTCCTCACATTTCTGAGGCAGAAAGTTCTGGAATCTGAGAGGAGCCACAAATTTCCTTACACCCAGCGTTCCCCCACGTCTCCCGATAAAAATGATACCTCACTTGTGTGGGTAGGCCTAGCGCCCGCGATAGGAAACGCCCCAAAGCGCAACGTGGACACAGCCAAATATTTGAAAGAAAACAGAGGAGTTTTTTGCAGAGTGCCTACCTGTAGATTTTGGCCTGTAGCTCAGCCGCCACCTAGGGAAACCTACCAAACCTGTGCATTTCTGAAAACTAGAGACCTAGGGGAATCCAAGATGGGGTGACTTGTGTGGCTCGGACCAGCTTCTCTTACCCAGAATCCTTTGCAAACCTCAAAATTTGGCTAAAAAAACACATGTTCCTCACATTTCTGTGGCAGAAAGTTCTGGAATCTGAGAGGAGCCACAAATTTCCTTCCACCCAGCGTTCCCCCATGTCTCCCGATAAAAATGATACCTCACTTGTGTGGGTAGGCCTAGCGCCCGCGACAGGAAACGCCCCAAAGCGCAACGTGGACACAGCCAAATTTTTGAAGGAAAACAGAGGTGTTTTTTGCAAAGTGCCTACCTGTAGATTTTGGCCTGTAGCTCAGCCGCCCCCTAGGGAAACCTACCAAACCTGTGCATTTCTGAAAACTAGAGACCTAGGGGAATCCAAGATGGGGTGACTTGTGTGGCTCGGACCAGGTTCTGTTACCCAGAATCCTTTGCAAACCTCAAAATTTGGCTAAAAAAACACATGTTCCTCACATTTCTGTGGCAGAAAGTTCTGGAATCTGAGAGGAGCCACAAATTTCATTCCACCCAGCGTTCCCCCACGTCTCCTGATAAAAATGATACCTCACTTGTGTGGGTGGGCCTAGCGCCCGCGACAGGAAAAGCCCCAAAGCGCAACGTGGACACAGCCAAATATTTGAAAGAAAACAGAGGAGTTTTTTGCAAAGTGCCTACCTGTAGATTTTGGCCTGTAGCTCAGCCACCACCTAGGGAAACCTACCAAACCTGTGCATTTCTGAAAGCTAGAGACCTAGGGGAATCCAAGATGGGGTGACTTGTGTGGCTCGGACCAGCTTCTGTTACCCAGAATCCTTTGCAAACCTCAAAATTTGGCTAAAAAAACACATGTTCCTCACATTTCTGTGGCAGAAAGTTCTGGAATCTGAGAGGAGCCACAAATTTCCTTCCACCCAGCGTTCCCCCATGTCTCCCGATAAAAATGATACCTCACTTGTATGGGTAGGCCTAGCGCCCGCGACAGGAAACGCCCCAAAGCGCAACGTGGACACAGCCACATTTTTGAACGAAAACAGAGGAGTTTTTTGCAAAGTGCCTACCTGTAGATTTTGGCCTGTAGCTCAGCCGCCACCTAGGGAAACCTACCAAACCTGTGCATTTCTGAAAACTAGAGACCTAGGGGAATCCAAGATGGGGTGACTTGTGTGGCTCGGACCAGCTTCTGTTACCCAGAATCCTTTGCAAACTTCAAAATTTGGCTAAAAAAACACATGTTCCTCATATTTCTGTGGCAGAAAGTTCTGGAATCTGAGAGGAGCCACAAATTTCCTTCCACCCAGCGTTCCCCCATGTCTCCCGATAAAAATGATACCTCACTTGTGTGGGTAGGCCTAGCGCCCGCGACAGGAAACGCCCCAAAGCGCAACGTGGACACAGCCAAATTTTTGAAGGAAAACAGAGGTGTTTTTTGCAAAGTGCCTACCTGTAGATTTTGGCCTGTAGCTCAGCCGCCACCTAGGGAAACCTACCAAACCTGTGCATTTCTGAAAACTAGAGACCTAGGGGAATCCAAGATGGGGTGACTTGTGTGGCTCGGACCAGGTTCTGTTACCCAGAATCCTTTGCAAACCTCAAAATTTGGCTAAAAAAACACATGTTCCTCACATTTCTGTGGCAGAAAGTTCTGGAATCTGAGAGGAGCCACAAATTTCATTCCACCCAGCGTTCCCCCATGTCTCCCGATAAAAATGATACCTCACTTGTATGGGTAGGCCTAGCGCCCGCGACAGGAAACGCCCCAAAGCGCAACGTGGACACAGCCACATTTTTGAAAGAAAACAGAGGAGTTTTTTGCAAAGTGCCTACCTGTAGATTTTGGCCTGTAGCTCAGCCGCCACCTAGGGAAACCTACCAAACCTGTGCATTTCTGAAAACTAGAGACCTAGGGGAATCCAAGATGGGGTGACTTGTGTGGCTCGGACCAGCTTCTGTTACCCAGAATCCTTTGCAAACCTCAAAATTTGGTTAAAAAAACACATGTTCCTCACATTTCTGAGGCAGAAAGTTCTGGAATCTGAGAGGAGCCACAAATTTCCTTACACCCAGCGTTCCCCCACGTCTCCCGATAAAAATGATACCTCACTTGTGTGGGTAGGCCTAGCGCCCGCGATAGGAAACGCCCCAAAGCGCAACGTGGACACAGCCAAATATTTGAAAGAAAACAGAGGAGTTTTTTGCAAAGTGCCTACCTGTAGATTTTGGCCTGTAGCTCAGCCGCCACCTAGGGAAACCTACCAAACCTGTGCATTTCTGAAAACTAGAGACCTAGGGGAATCCAAGATGGGGTGACTTGTGTGGCTCGGACCAGCTTCTCTTACCCAGAATCCTTTGCAAACCTCAAAATTTGGCTAAAAAAACACATGTTCCTCACATTTCTGTGGCAGAAAGTTCTGGAATCTGAGAGGAGCCACAAATTTCCTTCCACCCAGCGTTCCCCCATGTCTCCCGATAAAAATGATACCTCACTTGTGTGGGTAGGCCTAGCGCCCGCGACAGGAAACGCCCCAAAGCGCAACGTGGACACAGCCAAATTTTTGAAGGAAAACAGAGGTGTTTTTTGCAAAGTGCCTACCTGTAGATTTTGGCCTGTAGCTCAGCCGCCCCCTAGGGAAACCTACCAAACCTGTGCATTTCTGAAAACTAGAGACCTAGGGGAATCCAAGATGGGGTGACTTGTGTGGCTCGGACCAGGTTCTGTTACCCAGAATCCTTTGCAAACCTCAAAATTTGGCTAAAAAAACACATGTTCCTCACATTTCTGTGGCAGAAAGTTCTGGAATCTGAGAGGAGCCACAAATTTCATTCCACCCAGCGTTCCCCCATGTCTCCCGATAAAAATGATACCTCACTTGTATGGGTAGGCCTAGCGCCCGCGACAGGAAACGCCCCAAAGCGCAACGTGGACACAGCCACATTTTTGAAAGAAAACAGAGGAGTTTTTTGCAAAGTGCCTACCTGTAGATTTTGGCCTGTAGCTCAGCCGCCACCTAGGGAAACCTACCAAACCTGTGCATTTCTGAAAACTAGAGACCTAGGGGAATCCAAGATGGGGTGACTTGTGTGGCTCGGACCAGCTTCTGTTACCCAGAATCCTTTGCAAACCTCAAAATTTGGCTAAAAAAACACATGTTCCTCACATTTCTGAGGCAGAAAGTTCTGGAATCTGAGAGGAGCCACAAATTTCCTTACACCCAGCGTTCCCCCACGTCTCCCGATAAAAATGATACCTTACTTGTGTGGGTAGGCCTAGCGCCCGCGATAGGAAACGCCCCAAAGCGCAACGTGGACACAGCCAAATATTTGAAAGAAAACAGAGGAGTTTTTTGCAAAGTGCCTACCTGTAGATTTTGGCCTGTAGCTCAGCCGCCACCTAGGGAAACCTACCAAACCTGTGCATTTCTGAAAACTAGAGACCTAGGGGAATCCAAGATGGGGTGACTTGTGTGGCTCGGACCAGCTTCTCTTACCCAGAATCCTTTGCAAACCTCAAAATTTGGCTAAAAAAACACATGTTCCTCACATTTCTGTGGCAGAAAGTTCTGGAATCTGAGAGGAGCCACAAATTTCCTTCCACCCAGCGTTCCCCCATGTCTCCCGATAAAAATTATACCTCACTTGTGTGGGTAGGCCTAGCGCCCGCGACAGGAAACGCCCCAAAGCGCAACGTGGACACAGCCAAATTTTTGAAGGAAAACAGAGGTGTTTTTTGCAAAGTGCCTACCTGTAGATTTTGGCCTCTAGCTCAGCCGCCACCTAGGGAAACCTACCAAACCTGTGCATTTCTGAAAACTAGAGACCTAGGGGAATCCAAGATGGGGTGACTTGTGTGGCTTGGACCAGGTTCTGTTACCCAGAATCCTTTGCAAACCTCAAAATAAAAACACATGTTCCTCACATTTCTGTGGCATAAAGTTCTGGAATCTGAGAGGAGCCACAAATTTCCTTACACCCAGCGTTCCCCCACGTCTCCTGATAAAAATGATACCTCACTTGTGTGGGTAGGCCTAGCGCCCGCGACAGGAAAAGCCCCAAAGCGCAACGTGGACACAGCCAAATTTTTGAAAGAAAACAGAGGAGTTTTTTGCAAAGTGCCTACCTGTAGATTTTGGCCTGTAGCTCAGCCGCCACCTAGGGAAACCTACCAAACCTGTGCATTTCTGAAAGCTAGAGACCTAGGGGAATCCAAGATGGGGTGACTTGTGTGGCTCGGACCAGCTTCTGTTACCCAGAATCCTTTGCAAACCTCAAAATTTGGCTAAAAAAACACATGTTCCTCACATTTCTGTGGCAGAAAGTTATGGAATCTGAGAGGAGCCACAAATTTCCTTACACCCAGCGTTCCCCCACGTCTCCTGATAAAAATGATACCTCACTTGTGTGGGTAGGCCTAGCGCCCGCGATAGGAAACGCCCCAAAGCGCAACGTGGACACAGACAAATTTTTGAAAGAAAACAGAGGAGTTTTTTGCAAAGTGCCTACCTGTAGATTTTGGCCTGTAGCTCAGCCGCACCTAGGGAAACCTACCAAACCTGTGCATTTCTGAAAACTAGAGACCTAGGGGAATCCAAGATGGGGTGACTTGTGTGGCTCGGACCAGGTTCTGTTACCCAGAATCCTTTGCAAACCTCAAAATTTGGCTAAAAAAACACATGTTCTTCACATTTCTGTGGCATAAAGTTCTGGAATCTGAGAGGAGCCACAAATTTCCTTACACCCAGCGTTCCCCCACGTCTCCTGATAAAAATGATACCTCACTTGTGTGGGTAGGCCTAGCGCCCGCGACAGAAAAAGCCCCAAAGCGCAACGTGGACACAGCCAAATTTTTGAAAGAAAACAGAGGAGTTTTTTGCAAAGTGCCTACCTGTAGATTTTGGCCTGTAGCTCAGCCGCCACCTAGGGAAACCTACCAAACCTGTGCATTTCTGAAAACTAGAGACCTAGGGGAATCCAAGATGGGGTGACTTGTGTAGCTCGGACCAGGTTCTGTTACCCAGAATCATTTGCAAACCTCAAAATTTGGCTAAAAAAACACATGTTCCTCACATTTCTGTGGCAGAAAGTTCTGGAATCTGAGAGGAGCCACAAATTTCCTTACACCCAGCGTTCCCCCACGTCTCCTGATAAAAATGATACCTCACTTGTGTGGGTAGGCTTAGCGCCCGCGACAGGAAATGCCCCAAAGCGCAACGTGGACACAGCCAAATTTTTGAAAGAAAACAGAGGAGTTTTTTGCAAAGTGCCTACCTGTAGATTTTGGCCTGTAGCTCAGCCGCCACCTAGGGAAACCTACCAAACCTGTGCATTTCTGAAAACTAGAGACCTAGGGGAATCCAAGATGGGGTGACTTGTGTGGCTCGGACCAGCTTCTGTTACCCAGAATCCTTTGCAAACCTCAAAATTTGGCTAAAAAAACACATGTTCCTCACATTTCTGTGGCAGAAAGTTCTGGAATCTGAGAGGAGCCACAAATTTCCTTCCACCCAGCGTTCCCCCATGTCTCCCGATAAAAATGATACCTCACTTGTGTGGGTAGGCCTAGCGCCCGCGACAGGAAACGCCCCAAAGCGCAACATGGACACAGCCATATTTTTGAAGGAAAACAGAGGTGTTTTTTGCAAAGTGCCTACCTGTAGATTTTGTCCTGTAGCTCAGCCGCCACCTAGGGAAACCTACCAAACCTGTGCATTTCTGAAAACTAGAGACCTAGGGGAATCCAAGATGGGGTGACTTGTGTGGCTCGGACCAGGTTCTGTTACCCAGAATCCTTTGCAAACCTCAAAATTTGGCTAAAAAAACACATGTTCCTCACATTTCTGAGGCAGAAAGTTCTGGAATCTGAGAGGAGCCACAAATTTCCTTACACCCAGCGTTCCCCCACGTCTCCCGATAAAAATGATACCTCACTTGTGTGGGTAGGCCTAGCGCCCGCGATAGGAAACGCCCCAAAGCGCAACGTGGACACAGCCAAATTTTTGAAGGAAAACAGAGGAGTTTTTTGCAAAGTGCCTACCTGTAGATTTTGGCGTGTAGCTCAGCCGCCACCTAGGGAAACCTACCAAACCTGTGCATTTCTGAAAACTAGAGACCTAGGGGAATCCAAGATGGGGTGACTTGTGTGGCTCGGACCAGGTTCTGTTACCCAGAATCCTTTGCAAACCTCAAAATTTGGATAAAAAAACATACGTTCCTCACATTTCTGTGGCATAAAGTTCTGGAATCTGAGAGGAGCCACAAATTTCCTTACACCCAGCGTTCCCCCACGTCTCCTGATAAAAATGATACCTCACTTGTGTGGGTAGGCCTAGCGCCCGCGACAGGAAAAGCCCCAAAGCGCAACGTGGACACAGCCAAATTTTTGAAAGAAAACAGAGGAGTTTTTTGCAAAGTGCCTACCTGTAGATTTTGGCCTGTAGCTCAGCCGCCACCTAGGGAAACCTACCAAACCTATGCATTTCTGAAAACTAGAGACCTAGGGGAATCCAAGATGGGGTGACTTGTGTGGCTCGGACCAGGTTCTGTTACCCAGAATGCTTTGCAAACCTCAAAATTTGGATAAAAAAACACATGTTCCTCACATTTCTGTGGCAGAAAGTTCTGGAATCTGAGAGGAGCCACAAATTTCCTTACACCCAGCGTTCCCCCACGTCTCCTGATAAAAATGATACCTCACTTGTGTGGGTAGGCCTAGCGCCCGCGACAGGAAACGCCCCAAAGCGCAACGTGGACACAGCCAAATTTTTGAAAGAAAACAGAGGAGTTTTTTGCAAAGTGCCTACCTGTAGATTTTGGCCTGTAGCTCAGCCGCCACCTAGGGAAACCTACCAAACCTGTGCATTTCTGAAAACTAGAGACCTAGGGGAATCCAAGATGGGGTGACTTGTGTGGCTCGGACCAGCTTCTGTTACCCAGAATCCTTTGCAAACCTCAAAATTTGGCTAAAAAAACACATGTTCCTCACATTTCTGTGGCAGAAAGTTCTGGAATCTGAGAGGAGCCACAAATTTCCTTCCACCCAGCGTTCCCCCATGTCTCCCGATAAAAATGATTCCTCACTTGTGTGGGTAGGCCTAGCGCCCGCGACAGGAAACGCCCCAAAGCGCAACGTGGACACAGCCAAATTTTTGAAGGAAAACAGAGGTGTTTTTTGCGAAGTGCCTACCTGTAGATTTTGGCCTGTAGCTCAGCCGCCACCTAGGGAAACCTACCAAACCTGTGCATTTCTGAAAACTAGAGACCTAGGGGAATCCAAGATGGGGTGACTTGTGTGGCTCGGACCAGGTTCTGTTACCCAGAATCCTTTGCAAACCTCAAAATTTGGCTAAAAAAACACATGTTCCTCACATTTCTGTGGCATAAAGTTCTGGAATCTGATAGGAGCCACAACTTTCCTTCCACCCAGCGTTCCCCCACGTCTCGTAATAAAAATGATACCTCACTTGTGTGGGTAGGCCTAGCGCCCGCGACAGGAAACGCCCCAAAGCGCAACGTGGACACAGCCATATTTTTGAAAGAAAACAGAGGAGTTTTTTGCAAAGTGCCTACCTGTAGATTTTGGCCTGTAGCTCAGCTGCCACCTAGGGAAACCTACGAAACCTGTGCATTTCTGAAAACTAGAGACCTAGGGGAATCCAAGATGGGGTGACTTGTGTGGCTCGGACCAGCTTCTGTTACCCAGAATCCTTTGCAAACCTCAAAATTTGGCTAAAAAAACACACGTTCCTCACATTTCTGTGGCAGAAAGTTCTGGAATCTGAGAGGAGCCACAAATTTCCTTACACCCAGCGTTCCCCCACGTCTCCTGATAAAAATGATACCTCACTTGTGTGGGTAGGCCTAGCGCCCGCGATAGGAAACGCCCCAAAGCGCAACGTGGACACAGCCACATTTTTGAAAGAAAACAGAGGAGTTTTTTGTAAAGTGCATACCTGTAGATTTTGGCCTGTAGCTCAGCCGCCACCTAGGGAAACCTACCAAACCTGTGCATTTCTGAAAACTAGAGACCTAGGGGAATCCAAGATGGGGTGGCTTGTGTGGCTCGGAACAGGTTCTGTTACCCAGAATCCTTTGCAAACCTCAAAATTTGGATAAAAAAACATATGTTCCTCACATTTCTGTGGCATAAAGTTCTGGAATCTGAGAGGAGCCACAAATTTCCTTACACCCAGCGTTCCCCCACGTCTCCTGATAAAAATGATACCTCACTTGTGTGGGTAGGCCTAGCGCCCGCGACAGGAAAAGCCCCAAAGCGCAACGTGGACACAGCCAAATTTTTGAAAGAAAACAGAGGAGTTTTTTGCAAAGTGCCTACCTGTAGATTTTGGCCTGTAGCTCAGCCGCCACCTAGGGAAACCTACCAAACCTGTGCATTTCTGAAAACTAGAGACCTAGGGAAATCCAAGATGGGGTGACTTGTGTGGCTCGGACCAGGTTCTGTTACCCAGAATCGTTTGCAAACCTCAAAATTTGGCTAAAAAAACACATGTTCCTCACATTTCTGTGGCAGAAAGTTCAGGAATCTGAGAGGAGCCACAAATCTCCTTCCACCCAGCGTTCCCCCACGTCTCCCGATAAAAATGATACCTCACTTGTGTGGGTAGGCCTAGCGCCCGCGACAGGAAACGCCCCAAAGCGCAACGTGGACACAGCCAAATTTTTTAAGGAAAACAGAGGTGTTTTTTGCAAAGTGCCTACCTGTAGATTTTGGCCTGTAGCTCAGCCGCCACCTAGGGAAACCTACCAAACCTGTGCATTTCTGAAAACTAGAGACCTGGGGGAATCCAAGATGGGGTGACTTGTGTGGCTCGGACCAGCTTCTGTTACCCAGAATCCTTTGCAAACCTCAAAATTTGGCAAAAAAAACACATGTTCCTCACATTTCTGTGGCAGAAAGTTCTGGAATCTGAGAGGAGCCACAAATTTCCTTCCACCCAGCGTTCTCCCACGTCTCCCGATAAAATTGATACCTCACTTGTGTGGGTAGGCCTAGCGCCCGTGACAGGAAACGCCCCAAAGCGCAACGTGGACCCAGACAAATTTTTGAAGGAAAACAGAGGTGTTTTTTGCAAAGTGCCTACCTGTAGATTTTGGCCTGTAGCTCAGCCGCCACCTAGGGAAACCTACCAAACCTGTGCATTTCTGAAAACTAGAGACCTAGGGGAATCCAAGATGGGGTGACTTGTGTGGCTCGGACCAGGTTCTGTTACCCAGAATCCTTTGCAAACCTCAAAATTTGACTAAAAAAACACATGTTCCTCATATTTCTGTGGCAGAAAGTTCTGGAATCTGAGAGGAGCCACAAATTTCCTTCCACCCAGCGTTCCCCCATATCTCCCAATAAAAATGATACCTCACTAGTGTGGGTAGGCCTAGCGCCCACGACAGGAAACGCCCCAAAGCGCAACGTGGACACAGCCAAATTTTTGAAGGAAAACAGAGGTGTTTTTTGCAAAGTGCCTACCTGTAGATTTTGGCCTGTAGCTCAGCCGCCACCTAGGGAAACCTACCAATCCTGTGCATTTCTGAAAACTAGAGACCTAGGGGAATCCAAGATGGGGTGACTTGTGTGGCTCGGACCAGCTTCTGTTACCCAGAATCCTTTGCAAACCTCAAAATTTGGCTAAAAAAACACATGTTCCTCACATTTCTGTGGCAGAAAGTTCTGGAATCTGAGAGAAGCCACAAATTTCCTTCCACCCAGCGTTCCCCTACGTCTCCCGATAAAAATGATACCTCACTTGTGTGGGTAGGCCTAGCGCCCGCGACAGGAAACGCCCCAAAGCGCAACGTGGACACAGCCATATTTTTGAAAGAAAACAGAGGAGTTTTTTGCAAAGTGCCTACCTGTAGATTTTGGCCTGTAGCTCAGCTGCCACCTAGGGAAACCTACGAAACCTGTGCATTTCTGAAAACTAGAGACCTAGGGGAATCCAAGATGGGGTGACTTGTGTGGCTCGGACCAGCTTCTGTTACCCAGAATCCTTTGCAAACCTCAAAATTTGGCTAAAAAAACACACGTTCCTCACATTTCTGTGGCAGAAAGTTCTGGAATCTGAGAGGAGCCACAAATTTCCTTACACCCAGCGTTCCCCCACGTCTCCTGATAAAAATGATACCTCACTTGTGTGGGTAGGCCTAGCGCCCGCGATAGGAAACGCCCCAAAGCGCAACGTGGACACAGCCACATTTTTGAAAGAAAACAGAGGAGTTTTTTGTAAAGTGCATACCTGTAGATTTTGGCCTGTAGCTCAGCCGCCACCTAGGGAAACCTACCAAACCTGTGCATTTCTGAAAACTAGAGACCTAGGGGAATCCAAGATGGGGTGGCTTGTGTGGCTCGGAACAGGTTCTGTTACCCAGAATCCTTTGCAAACCTCAAAATTTGGATAAAAAAACATATGTTCCTCACATTTCTGTGGCATAAAGTTCTGGAATCTGAGAGGAGCCACAAATTTCCTTACACCCAGCGTTCCCCCACGTCTCCTGATAAAAATGATACCTCACTTGTGTGGGTAGGCCTAGCGCCCGCGACAGGAAAAGCCCCAAAGCGCAACGTGGACACAGCCAAATTTTTGAAAGAAAACAGAGGAGTTTTTTGCAAAGTGCCTACCTGTAGATTTTGGCCTGTAGCTCAGCCGCCACCTAGGGAAACCTACCAAACCTGTGCATTTCTGAAAACTAGAGACCTAGGGAAATCCAAGATGGGGTGACTTGTGTGGCTCGGACCAGGTTCTGTTACCCAGAATCGTTTGCAAACCTCAAAATTTGGCTAAAAAAACACATGTTCCTCACATTTCTGTGGCAGAAAGTTCAGGAATCTGAGAGGAGCCACAAATCTCCTTCCACCCAGCGTTCCCCCACGTCTCCCGATAAAAATGATACCTCACTTGTGTGGGTAGGCCTAGCGCCCGCGACAGGAAACGCCCCAAAGCGCAACGTGGACACAGCCAAATTTTTTAAGGAAAACAGAGGTGTTTTTTGCAAAGTGCCTACCTGTAGATTTTGGCCTGTAGCTCAGCCGCCACCTAGGGAAACCTACCAAACCTGTGCATTTCTGAAAACTAGAGACCTGGGGGAATCCAAGATGGGGTGACTTGTGTGGCTCGGACCAGCTTCTGTTACCCAGAATCCTTTGCAAACCTCAAAATTTGGCAAAAAAAACACATGTTCCTCACATTTCTGTGGCAGAAAGTTCTGGAATCTGAGAGGAGCCACAAATTTCCTTCCACCCAGCGTTCTCCCACGTCTCCCGATAAAATTGATACCTCACTTGTGTGGGTAGGCCTAGCGCCCGTGACAGGAAACGCCCCAAAGCGCAACGTGGACCCAGACAAATTTTTGAAGGAAAACAGAGGTGTTTTTTGCAAAGTGCCTACCTGTAGATTTTGGCCTGTAGCTCAGCCGCCACCTAGGGAAACCTACCAAACCTGTGCATTTCTGAAAACTAGAGACCTAGGGGAATCCAAGATGGGGTGACTTGTGTGGCTCGGACCAGGTTCTGTTACCCAGAATCCTTTGCAAACCTCAAAATTTGACTAAAAAAACACATGTTCCTCATATTTCTGTGGCAGAAAGTTCTGGAATCTGAGAGGAGCCACAAATTTCCTTCCACCCACCGTTCCCCCATATCTCCCAATAAAAATGATACCTCACTAGTGTGGGTAGGCCTAGCGCCCACGACAGGAAACGCCCCAAAGCGCAACGTGGACACAGCCAAATTTTTGAAGGAAAACAGAGGTGTTTTTTGCAAAGTGCCTACCTGTAGATTTTGGCCTGTAGCTCAGCCGCCACCTAGGGAAACCTACCAATCCTGTGCATTTCTGAAAACTAGAGACCTAGGGGAATCCAAGATGGGGTGACTTGTGTGGCTCGGACCAGCTTCTGTTACCCAGAATCCTTTGCAAACCTCAAAATTTGGCTAAAAAAACACATGTTCCTCACATTTCTGTGGCAGAAAGTTCTGGAATCTGAGAGAAGCCACAAATTTCCTTCCACCCAGCGTTCCCCTACGTCTCCCGATAAAAATGATACCTCACTTGTGTGGGTAGGCCTAGCGCCCGCGACAGGAAACGCCCCAAAGCGCAACGTGGACACAGCCAAATTTTTGAAGGAAAATAGAGGTGTTTTTTGCAAAGTGCCTACCTGTAGAGTTTGGCCTGTAGCTCAGCCGCCATCTAGGGAAACCAACCAAATCTGTGCATTTCTGAAAACTAGAGACCTAGGGGAATCCAAGATGGGGTGACTTGTGTGGCTCGGACGAGCTTCTGTTACCCAGAATCCTTTGAAAACCTCAAAATTTGGCTAAAAAAACACATGTTCCTCACATTTCTGTGGCATAAAGTTCTGGAATCTGAGAGGAGCCACAAATTTCCTTCCACCCAGCGTTCCCCCACGTCTCCTGATAAAAATGATACCTCACTTGTGTGGGTAGGCCTAGCGCCCGCGACAGGAAACGCCCCAAAGCGCAACGTGGACACAGCCAAATTTTTGAAGGAAAACAGAGGTGTTTTTTGCAAAGTGCCTACCTGTAGATTTTGGCCTGTAGCTCAGCCGCCACCTAGGGAAACCTACCAAACCTGTGCATTTCTGAAAACTAGAGACCTAGGGGAATCCAAGATGGGGTGACTTGTGTGGCTCGGACCAGCTTCTGTTACCCAGAATCCATTGCAAACCTCAAAATTTGGCTAAAAAAACACATGTTCCTCACATTTCTGTGGCAGAAAGTTCTGGAATCTGAGAGAAGCCACAAATTTCCTTCCACCCAGCGTTCCCCCACGTCTCCCGATAAAAATGATACCTCACTTGTGTGGGTAGGCCTAGCGCCCGTTACAGGAAACGCCCCAAAGCGCAACGTGGACACAGCCAAATTTTTGAAGGAAAATAGAGGTGTTTTTTGCAAAGTGCCTACCTGTAGAGTTTGGCCTGTAGCTCAGCCGCCATCTAGGGAAACCAACCAAACCTGTGCATTTCTGAAAACTAGAGACCTAGGGGAATCCAAGATGGGGTGACTTGTGTGGCTCGGACCAGGTTCTGTTACCCAGAATCCTTTGCAAACTTCAAAATTTGGATAAAAAAACTCATGTTCCTCACATTTCTGTGGCAGAAAGTTCTGGAATCTGAGAGGAGCCACAAACTTCCTTCCACCCAGCGTTCCCCCATGTCTCCCGATAAAAATGATACCTCACTTGTGTGGGTAGGCCTAGCGCCCGTGACAGGAAACGCCCCAAAGCGTAACGTGGACACAGCCACATTTTTGAAGGAAAACAGAGGTGTTTTTTGCAAAGTGCCTACCTGTAGATTTTGGCCTGTAGCTCAGCCGCCACCTAGGGAAACCTACCAAACCTGTGCATTTCTGAAAACTAGAGACGTAGGGGAATCCAAGATGGGGTGACTTGTGTGGCTCGGACCAGGTTCTGTTACCCAGAATCCTTTGCAAACCTCAAAATTTGGCAAAAAAAACACATGTTCCTCACATTTCTGTGGCAGAAGTTCTGGAATCTGAGAGGAGCCACAAATTTCCTTCCACCCAGCGTTCCCCCACGTCTCCCGATAAGAATGATACCTCACTTGTGTGGGTAGGCCTAGCGCCCGCGACAGGAAACGCCCCAAAGCGCCACGTGGACCCAGCCAAATTTTTGAAGGAAAACAGAGGTGTTTTTTGCAAAGTGCCTACCTGTAGATTTTGGCCTGTAGCTCAGCCGCCACCTAGGGAAACCTACCAAACCTGTGCATTTCTGAAAACTAGAGACCTAGGGGAATCCAAGATGGGGGGACTTGTGTGGCTCGGACCAGGTTCTGTTACCAAGAATCCTTTGCAAACCTCCAAATTTGGCTAAAAAAACACATGTTCCTCACATTTCTGTGGCAGAAAGTTCTGGAATCTGAGAGGAGCCACAAATTTCCTTCCACCCAGCGTTCCCCCACGTCTCCCGATAAAAATGATACCTCACTTGTGTGGGTAGGCCTAGCGCCCGTGACAGGAAACGCCCCAAAGCGTAACGTGGACACAGCCACATTTTTGAAGGAAAACAGAGGTGTTTTTTGCAAAGTGCCTACCTGTAGATTTTGGCCTGTAGCTCAGCCGCCACCTAGGGAAACCTACCAAACCTGTGCATTTCTGAAAACTAGAGACGTAGGGGAATCCAAGATGGGGTGACTTGTGTGGCTCGGACCAGGTTCTGTTACCCAGAATCCTTTGCAAACCTCAAAATTTGGCAAAAAAAACACATGTTCCTCACATTTCTGTGGCAGAAGTTCTGGAATCTGAGAGGAGCCACAAATTTCCTTCCACCCAGCGTTCCCCCACGTCTCCCGATAAGAATGATACCTCACTTGTGTGGGTAGGCCTAGCGCCCGCGACAGGAAACGCCCCAAAGCGCCACGTGGACCCAGCCAAATTTTTGAAGGAAAACAGAGGTGTTTTTTGCAAAGTGCCTACCTGTAGATTTTGGCCTGTAGCTCAGCCGCCACCTAGGGAAACCTACCAAACCTGTGCATTTCTGAAAACTAGAGACGTAGGGGAATCCAAGATGGGGTGACTTGTGTGGCTCGGACCAGGTTCTGTTACCCAGAATCCTTTGCAAACCTCAAAATTTGGCAAAAAAAACACATGTTCCTCACATTTCTGTGGCAGAAGTTCTGGAATCTGAGAGGAGCCACAAATTTCCTTCCACCCAGCGTTCCCCCACGTCTCCCGATAAGAATGATACCTCACTTGTGTGGGTAGGCCTAGCGCCCGCGACAGGAAACGCCCCAAAGCGCCACGTGGACCCAGCCAAATTTTTGAAGGAAAACAGAGGTGTTTTTTGCAAAGTGCCTACCTGTAGATTTTGGCCTGTAGCTCAGCCGCCACCTAGGGAAACCTACCAAACCTGTGCATTTCTGAAAACTAGAGACCTAGGGGAATCCAAGATGGGGGGACTTGTGTGGCTCGGACCAGGTTCTGTTACCAAGAATCCTTTGCAAACCTCCAAATTTGGCTAAAAAAACACATGTTCCTCACATTTCTGTGGCAGAAAGTTCTGGAATCTGAGAGGAGCCACAAATTTCCTTCCACCCAGCGTTCCCCCACGTCTCCCGATAAAAATGATACCTCACTTTTGTGGGTAGGCCTAGCGCCCGCGACAGGTAACGCCTAAAAGCGCAACGTGGACACAGCCAAATTTTTGAAGGAAAACAGAGGTGTTTTTTGCAAAGTGCCTACCTGTAGATTTTGGCCTGTAGCTCAGCCGCCACCTAGGGAAACCTACCAAACCTGTGCATTTCTGAAAACTAGAGACCTAGGGGAATCCAAGATGGGGTGACTTGTGTGGCTCGGACCAGCTTCTGTTACCCAGAATCCTTTGCAAACCTCAAAATTTGGCAAAAAAAACACATGTTCCTCACATTTCTGTGGCAGAAAGTTCTGGAATCTGAGAGGAGCCACAAATTACCTTCCACCCAGCGTTCCCCCATGTCTCCCGATAAAAATGATACCTCACTTGTGTGGGTAGGCCTAGCGCCCGTGACAGGAAACGCCCCAAAGCGCAACGTGGACACAGCCAAATTTTTGAAGGAAAACAGAGGTGTATTTTGCAAAGTGCCTACCTGTAGATTTTGGCCTGTAGCTCAGCCGCCACCTAGGGAAACCTACCAAACCTGTGCATTTCTGAAAACTAGAGACCTAGGGGAATCCAAGATGGGGGGACTTGTGTGGCTCGGACAAGGTTCTGTTACCAAGAATCCTTTGCAAACCTCCAAATTTGGCTAAAAAAACACATGTTCCTCACATTTCTGTGGCAGAAAGTTCTGGAATCTGAGAGGAGCCACAAATTTCCTTCCACCCAGCGTTCCCCCACGTCTCCCGATAAAAATGATACCTCACTTTTGTGGGTAGGCCTAGCGCCCGCGACAGGTAACGCCTCAAAGCGCAACGTGGACACAGCCAAATTTTTGAAGGAAAACAGAGGTGTTTTTTGCAAAGTGCCTACCTGTAGATTTTGGCCTGTAGCTCAGCCGCCACCTAGGGAAACCTACCAAACCTGTGCATTTCTGAAAACTAGAGACCTAGGGGAATCCAAGATGGGGTGACTTCTGTGGCTCGGACCAGCTTCTGTTACCCAGAATCCTTTGCAAACCTCAAAATTTGGCAAAAAAAACACATGTTCCTCACATTTCTGTGGCAGAAAGTTCTGGAATCTGAGAGGAGCCACAAATTTCCTTCCACCCAGCGTTCCCCCATGTCTCCCGATAAAAATGATACCTCACTTGTGTGGGTAGGCCTAGCGCCCGTGACAGGAAACGCCCCAAAGCGCAACGTGGACACAGCCAAATTTTTGAAGGAAAACAGAGGTGTTTTTTGCAAAGTGCCTACCTGTAGATTTTGGCCTGTAGCTCAGCCGCCATCTATGGAAACCTACCAAACCTGTGCATTTCTGAAAACTAGAGACCCAGGGGAATCCAAGATGGGGTGACTTGTGTGGCTCGGACCAGGTTCTGTTACCCAGAATCCTTTGCAAACCTCAAAATTTGGCTAAAAAAACACATGTTCCTCACATTTCTGTGGCAGAAAGTTCTGGAATCTGAGAGGAGCCACAAATTTCTTTCCACCCAGCGTTCCCCACGTCTCCCGATAAAAATGATACCTCACTTGTGTGGGTAGGCCTAGCGCCCGCGACAGGAAACGCCCCAAAGCGCAACATGGACACAGCCACATTTTTTAAGGAAAACAGAGGTGTTTTTTGCAAAGTGCCTATCTGTAGATTTTGGCCTGTAGCTCAGCCGCCACCTAGGGAAACCTACCAAACCTGTGCATTTCTGAAAACTAGTGACCTAGGGGAATCCAAGATGGGGTGACTTGTGTGGCTCGGACCAGGTTCTGTTACCCAGAATCCTTTGCAAACCTCAAAATTTGGCAAAAAAAAACACATGTTCCTCACATTTCTGTGGCAGAAAGTTCTGGAATCTGAGAGGAGCCACAAATTTCCTTCCACCCAGTGTTACCCCATGTCTCCCAATAAAAATGATACCTCACTTGTGTGGGTAGGCCTAGCGCCCGCGACAGGAAACGCCCCAAAGCGCAACGTGGACACAGCCAAATTTTTGAAGGACAACAGAGGTGTTTTTTGCAAAGTGCCTACCTGTAGATTTTGGCCTGTAGCTCAGCCGCCACCTAGGGAAACCTACCAAACCTGTGCATTTCTGAAAACTAGAGACCTAGGGGAATCGAAGATGGGGTGACTTGTGTGGCTCGGACCAGGTTCTGTTACCCAGAATCCGTTGCAAACCTCAAAATTTGGCTAAAAAAAAACATGTTCCTCACATTTCTGTGGCATAAAGTTCTGGAATCTGAGAGGGGCCACAAATTTCCTTACACCCAGCGTTCCCCCATGTCTCCCGATAAAAATGATACCTCACTTGTGTGGGTAGGCCTAGCGCCCGCAACAGGAATCGCCCCAAAGCGCACCGTGGACACAGCCACATTTTTTAAAGAAAACAGAGGAGTTTATTGCAAAGTGCCTACCTGTAGATTTTGGCCTGTAGCTCAGCCGCCACCTAGGGAAACCTACCAAACCTGTACATTTCTGAAAACTAGAGACCTAGGGGAATCCAAGATGGGGTGACTTGTGTGGCTCGGACCAGCTTCTGTTACCCAGAATCCTTTGCAAACCTCAAAATTTGGCTAAAAAAACACATGTTCCTCACATTTCTGTGGCAGAAAGTTCTGGAATCTGAGAGGAGTCACAAATTTCCTTCCATCCAGTGTTCCCCCATGTCTCCCGATAAAAATGATACCTCACTTGTGTGGGTAGGCCTAGCGCCCGCGACAGGAAACGCCCCAAAGCGCAACGTGAACACAGCCAAATTTTTGAAGGAAAACAGAGGTGTTTTTTGCAAAGTGCCTACCTGTAGATTTTGGCCTGTAGCTCAGCCGCCACCTAGGGAAACCTACCAAACCTGTGCATTTCTGAAAACTAGAGACCTAGGGGAATCGAAGATGGGGTGACTTGTGTGGCTCGGACCAGGTTCTGTTACCCAGAATCCTTTGCAAACCTCAAAATTTGGCTAAAAAACACATGTTCCTCACATTTCTGTGGCATAAAGTTCTGGAATCTGAGAGGAGCCACAAATTTCCTTCCACCCAGCGTTCCCCCATGTCTCCCGATAAAAATGATACCTCACTTGTGTGGTAGGCCTAGCGCCCGCGACAGGAAACGCCCCAAAGCGCAACGTGGACACAGCCAAATTTTTGAAGGAAAACAGAGGTGTTTTTTGCAAAGTGCCTACCTGTAGATTTTGGCCTGTAGCTCAGACGCCACCTAGGGAAACCTACCAAACCTGTGCATTTCTGAAAACTAGAGACCTAGGGGAATCCAAGATGGGGTGACTTGTGTGGCTCGGACCAGGTTCTGTTACCCAGAATCCTTTGCAAACCTCACAATTTGGCAAAAAAAACACATGTTCCTCACATTTCTGTGGCAGAAAGTTCTGGAATCTGAGAGAAGCCACAAATTTCCTTCCACCCAGCGTTCCCCCCCGTCTCCCGATAAAAATGATACCTCACTTGTGTGGGTAGGCCTAGCGCCCGAGACAGGAAACGCCCCAAAGCGCAACGTGGACACAGCCACATTTTTGAAGGAAAACAGAGGTGTTTTTTGCAAAGTGCCTACCTGTAGATTTTGGCCTGTAGCTCAGCCGCCACCTAGGGAAACCTACCAAACCTGTGCATTTCTGAAAACTAGAGACCTAGGGGAATCCAAGATTGGGTGACTTGTGTGGCTCGGACCAGGTTCTGTTACCCAGAATCCGTTGCAAACCTCAAAATTTGGCTACAAAAACACATGTTCCTCACATTTCTGTGGCATAAAGTTCTGGAATCTGAGAGGGGCCACAAATTTCCTTACACCCAGCGTTCCCCCATGTCTCCCGATAAAAATGATACCTCACTTGTGTGGGTAGGCTTAGCGCCCGCAACAGGAATCGCCCCAAAGCGCAACGTGGACACAGCCAAATTTTTGAAAGAAAACAGAGGAGTTTTTTGCAAAGTGCCTACCTGTAGATTTTGGCCTGTAGCTCAGCCGCCACCTAGGGAAACCTACCAAACCTGTACATTTCTGAAAACTAGAGACCTAGGGGAATCCAAGATGGGGTGACTTGTGTGGCTCGGACCAGGTTCTGTTACCCAGAATCGTTTGCAAACCTCAAAATTTGGCTAAAAAAACACATGTTCCTCACATTTCTGTGGCAGAAAGTTCAGGAATCTGAGAGGAGCCACAAATCTCCTTCCACCCAGCGTTCCCCCACGTCTCCCGATAAAAATGATACCTCACTTGTGTGGGTAGGCCTAGCGCCCGCGACAGGAAACGCCCCAAAGCGCAACGTGGACACAGCCAAATTTTTTAAGGAAAACAGAGGTGTTTTTTGCAAAGTGCCTACCTGTAGATTTTGGCCTGTAGCTCAGCCGCCACCTAGGGAAACCTACCAAACCTGTGCATTTCTGAAAACTAGAGACCTGGGGGAATCCAAGATGGGGTGACTTGTGTGGCTCGGACCAGCTTCTGTTACCCAGAATCCTTTGCAAACCTCAAAATTTGGCAAAAAAAACACATGTTCCTCACATTTCTGTGACAGAAAGTTCTGGAATCTGAGAGGAGCCACAAATTTCCTTCCACCCAGCGTTCTCCCACGTCTCCCGATAAAATTGATACCTCACTTGTGTGGGTAGGCCTAGCGCCCGTGACAGGAAACGCCCCAAAGCGCAACGTGGACCCAGCCAAATTTTTGAAGGAAAACAGAGGTGTTTTTTGCAAAGTGCCTACCTGTAGATTTTGGCCTGTAGCTCAGCCGCCACCTAGGGAAACCTACCAAACCTGTGCATTTCTGAAAACTAGAGACCTAGGGGAATCCAAGATTGGGTGACTTGTGTGGCTCGGACCAGGTTCTGTTACCCAGAATCCTTTGCAAACCTCAAAATTTGACTAAAAAAACACATGTTCCTCATATTTCTGTGGCAGAAAGTTCTGGAATCTGAGAGGAGCCACAAATTTCCTTCCACCCAGCGTTCCCCCATATCTCCCAATAAAAATGATACCTCACTAGTGTGGGTAGGCCTAGCGCCCACGACAGGAAACGCCCCAAAGCGCAACGTGGACACAGCCAAATTTTTGAAGGAAAACAGAGGTGTTTTTTGCAAAGTGCCTACCTGTAGATTTTGGCCTGTAGCTCAGCCGCCACCTAGGGAAACCTACCAATCCTGTGCATTTCTGAAAACTAGAGACCTAGGGGAATCCAAGATGGGGTGACTTGTGTGGCTCGGACCAGCTTCTGTTACCCAGAATCCTTTGCAAACCTCAAAATTTGGCTAAAAAAACACATGTTCCTCACATTTCTGTGGCAGAAAGTTCTGGAATCTGAGAGAAGCCACAAATTTCCTTCCACCCAGCGTTCCCCTACGTCTCCCGATAAAAATGATACCTCACTTGTGTGGGTAGGCCTAGCACCCGCGACAGGAAACGCCCCAAAGCGCAACGTGGACACAGCCAAATTTTTGAAGGAAAATAGAGGTGTTTTTTGCAAAGTGCCTACCTGTAGAGTTTGGCCTGTAGCTCAGCCGCCATCTAGGGAAACCAACCAAATCTGTGCATTTCTGAAAACTAGAGACCTAGGGGAATCCAAGATGGGGTGACTTGTGTGGCTCGGACCAGCTTCTGTTACCCAGAATCCTTTGAAAACCTCAAAATTTGGCTAAAAAAACACATGTTCCTCACATTTCTGTGGCATAAAGTTCTGGAATCTGAGAGGAGCCACAAATTTCCTTCCACCCAGCGTTCCCCCACGTCTCCTGATAAAAATGATACCTCACTTGTGTGGGTAGGCCTAGCGCCCGCGACAGGAAACGCCCCAAAGCGCAACGTGGACACAGCCAAATTTTTGAAGGAAAACAGAGGTGTTTTTTGCAAAGTGCCTACCTGTAGATTTTGGCCTGTAGCTCAGCCGCCACCTAGGGAAACCTACCAAACCTGTGCATTTCTGAAAACTAGAGACCTAGGGGAATCCAAGATGGGGTGACTTGTGTGGCTCGGACCAGCTTCTGTTACCCAGAATCCTTTGCAAACCTCAAAATTTGGCTAAAAAAACACATGTTCCTCACATTTCTGTGGCAGAAAGTTCTGGAATCTGAGAGAAGCCACAAATTTCCTTCCACCCAGCGTTCCCCCACGTCTCCCGATAAAAATGATACCTCACTTGTGTGGGTAGGCCTAGCGCCCGTTACAGGAAACGCCCCAAAGCGCAACGTGGACACAGCCAAATTTTTGAAGGAAAATAGAGGTGTTTTTTGCAAAGTGCCTACCTGTAGAGTTTGGCCTGTAGCTCAGCCGCCATCTAGGGAAACCAACCAAACCTGTGCATTTCTGAAAACTAGAGACCTAGGGGAATCCAAGATGGGGTGACTTGTGTGGCTCGGACCAGGTTCTGTTACCCAGAATCCTTTGCAAACTTCAAAATTTGGATAAAAAAACTCATGTTCCTCACATTTCTGTGGCAGAAAGTTCTGGAATCTGAGAGGAGCCACAAACTTCCTTCCACCCAGCGTTCCCCCATGTCTCCCGATAAAAATGATACCTCACTTGTGTGGGTAGGCCTAGCGCCCGTGACAGGAAACGCCCCAAAGCGTAACGTGGACACAGCCACATTTTTGAAGGAAAACACAGGTGTTTTTTGCAAAGTGCCTACCTGTAGATTTTGGCCTGTAGCTCAGCCGCCACCTAGGGAAACCTACCAAACCTGTGCATTTCTGAAAACTAGAGACGTAGGGGAATCCAAGATGGGGTGACTTGTGTGGCTCGGACCAGGTTCTGTTACCCAGAATCCTTTGCAAACCTCAAAATTTGGCAAAAAAAACACATGTTCCTCACATTTCTGTGGCAGAAGTTCTGGAATCTGAGAGGAGCCACAAATTTCCTTCCACCCAGCGTTCCCCCACGTCTCCCGATAAGAATGATACCTCACTTGTGTGGGTAGGCCTAGCGCCCGCGACAGGAAACGCCCCAAAGCGCCACGTGGACCCTGCCAAATTTTTGAAGGAAAACAGAGGTGTTTTTTGCAAAGTGCCTACCTGTAGATTTTGGCCTGTAGCTCAGCCGCCACCTAGGGAAACCTACCAAACCTGTGCATTTCTGAAAACTAGAGACCTAGGGGAATCCAAGATGGGGGGACTTGTGTGGCTCGGACCAGGTTCTGTTACCAAGAATCCTTTGCAAACCTCCAAATTTGGCTAAAAAAACACATGTTCCTCACATTTCTGTGGCAGAAAGTTCTGGAATCTGAGAGGAGCCACAAATTTCCTTCCACCCAGCGTTCCCCCACGTCTCCCGATAAAAATGATACCTCACTTTTGTGGGTAGGCCTAGCGCCCGCGACAGGTAACGCCTAAAAGCGCAACGTGGACACAGCCAAATTTTTGAAGGAAAACAGAGGTGTTTTTTGCAAAGTGCCTACCTGTAGATTTTGGCCTGTAGCTCAGCCGCCACCTAGGGAAACCTACCAAACCTGTGCATTTCTGAAAACTAGAGACCTAGGGGAATCCAAGATGGGGTGACTTGTGTGGCTCGGACCAGCTTCTGTTACCCAGAATCCTTTGCAAACCTCAAAATTTGGCAAAAAAAACACATGTTCCTCACATTTCTGTGGCAGAAAGTTCTGGAATCTGAGAGGAGCCACAAATTACCTTCCACCCAGCGTTCCCCCATGTCTCCCGATAAAAATGATACCTCACTTGTGTGGGTAGGCCTAGCGCCCGTGACAGGAAACGCCCCAAAGCGCAACGTGGACACAGCCAAATTTTTGAAGGAAAACAGAGGTGTATTTTGCAAAGTGCATACCTGTAGATTTTGGCCTGTAGCTCAGCCGCCACCTAGGGAAACCTACCAAACCTGTGCATTTCTGAAAACTAGAGACCTAGGGGAATCCAAGATGGGGGGACTTGTGTGGCTCGGACAAGGTTCTGTTACCAAGAATCCTTTGCAAACCTCCAAATTTGGCTAAAAAAACACATGTTCTTCACATTTCTGTGGCAGAAAGTTCTGGAATCTGAGAGGAGCCACAAATTTCCTTCCACCCAGCGTTCCCCCACGTCTCCCGATAAAAATGATACCTCACTTTTGTGGGTAGGCCTAGCGCCCGCGACAGGTAACGCCTCAAAGCGCAACGTGGACACAGCCAAATTTTTGAAGGAAAACAGAGGTGTTTTTTGCAAAGTGCCTACCTGTAGATTTTGGCCTGTAGCTCAGCCGCCACCTAGGGAAACCTACCAAACCTGTGCATTTCTGAAAACTAGAGACCTAGGGGAATCCAAGATGGGGTGACTTGTGTGGCTCGGACCAGCTTCTGTTACCCAGAATCCTTTGCAAACCTCAAAATTTGGCAAAAAAAACACATTTTCCTCACATTTCTGTGGCAGAAAGTTCTGGAATCTGAGAGGAGCCACAAATTTCCTTCCACCCAGCGTTCCCCCATGTCTCCCGATAAAAATGATACCTCACTTGTGTGGGTAGGCCTAGCGCCCGTGACAGGAAACGCCCCAAAGCGCAACGTGGACACAGCCAAATTTTTGAAGGAAAACAGAGGTGTTTTTTGCAAAGTGCCTACCTGTAGATTTTGGCCTGTAGCTCAACCGCCATCTATGGAAACCTACCAAACCTGTGCATTTCTGAAAACTAGAGACCCAGGGGAATCCAAGATGGGGTGACTTGTGTGGCTCGGACCAGGTTCTGTTACCCAGAATCCTTTGCAAACCTCAAAATTTGGCTAAAAAAACACATGTTCCTCACATTTCTGTGGCAGAAAGTTCTGGAATCTGAGAGGAGCCACAAATTTCTTTCCACCCAGCGTTCCCCACGTCTCCCGATAAAAATGATACCTCACTTGTGTGGGTAGGCCTAGCGCCCGCGACAGGAAACGCCCCAAAGCGCAACATGGACACAGCCACATTTTTTAAGGAAAACAGAGGTGTTTTTTGCAAAGTGCCTATCTGTAGATTTTGGCCTGTAGCTCAGCCGCCACCTAGGGAAACCTACCAAACCTGTGCATTTCTGAAAACTAGTGACCTAGGGGAATCCAAGATGGGGTGACTTGTGTGGCTCGGACCAGGTTCTGTTACCCAGAATCCTTTGCAAACCTCAAAATTTGGCAAAAAAAACACATGTTCCTCACATTTCTGTGGCAGAAAGTTCTGGAATCTGAGAGGAGCCACAAATTTCCTTCCACCCAGTGTTACCCCATGTCTCCCGATAAAAATGATACCTCACTTGTGTGGGTAGGCCTAGCGCCCGCGACAGGAAACGCCCCAAAGCGCAACGTGGACACAGCCAAATTTTTGAAGGACAACAGAGGTGTTTTTTGCAAAGTGCCTACCTGTAGATTTTGGCCTGTAGCTCAGCCGCCACCTAGGGAAACCTACCAAACCTGTGCATTTCTGAAAACTAGAGACCTAGGGGAATCGAAGATGGGGTGACTTGTGTGGCTCGGACCAGGTTCTGTTACCCAGAATCCGTTGCAAACCTCAAAATTTGGCTAAAAAAACACATGTTCCTCACATTTCTGTGGCATAAAGTTCTGGAATCTGAGAGGGGCCACAAATTTCCTTACACCCAGCGTTCCCCCATGTCTCCCGATAAAAATGATACCTCACTTGTGTGGGTAGGCCTAGCGCCCGCAACAGGAATCGCCCCAAAGCGCACCGTGGACACAGCCAAATTTTTGAAAGAAAACAGAGGAGTTTATTGCAAAGTGCCTACCTGTAGATTTTGGCCTGTAGCTCAGCCGCCACATAGGGAAACCTACCAAACCTGTACATTTCTGAAAACTAGAGACCTAGGGGAATCCAAGATGGGGTGACTTGTGTGGCTCGGACCAGCTTCTGTTACCCAGAATCCTTTGCAAACCTCAAAATTTGGCTAAAAAAACACATGTTCCTCACATTTCTGTGGCAGAAAGTTCTGGAATCTGAGAGGAGTCACAAATTTCCTTCCATCCAGTGTTCCCCCATGTCTCCCGATAAAAATGATACCTCACTTGTGTGGGTAGGCCTAGCGCCCGCGACAGGAAACGCCCCAAAGCGCAACGTGAACACAGCCAAATTTTTGAAGGAAAACAGAGGTGTTTTTTGCAAAGTGCCTACCTGTAGATTTTGGCCTGTAGCTCAGCCGCCACCTAGGGAAACCTACCAAACCTGTGCATTTCTGAAAACTAGAGACCTAGGGGAATCGAAGATGGGGTGACTTGTGTGGCTCGGACCAGGTTCTGTTACCCAGAATCCTTTGCAAACCTCAAAATTTGGCTAAAAAACACATGTTCCTCACATTTCTGTGGCATAAAGTTCTGGAATCTGAGAGGAGCCACAAATTTCCTTCCACCCAGCGTTCCCCCATGTCTCCCGATAAAAATGATACCTCACTTGTGTGGTAGGCCTAGCGCCCGCGACAGGAAACGCCCCAAAGCGCAACGTGGACACAGCCAAATTTTTGAAGGAAAACAGAGGTGTTTTTTGCAAAGTGCCTACCTGTAGATTTTGGCCTGTAGCTCAGACGCCACCTAGGGAAACCTACCAAACCTGTGCATTTCTGAAAACTAGAGACCTAGGGGAATCCAAGATGGGGTGACTTGTGTGGCTCGGACCAGGTTCTGTTACCCAGAATCCTTTGCAAACCTCAAAATTTGGCAAAAAAAACACATGTTCCTCACATTTCTGTGGCAGAAGTTCTGGAATCTGAGAGGAGCCACAAATTTCCTTCCACCCAGCGTTCCCCCACGTCTCCCGATAAGAATGATACCTCACTTGTGTGGGTAGGCCTAGCGCCCGCGACAGGAAACGCCCCAAAGCGCCACGTGGACCCAGCCAAATTTTTGAAGGAAAACAGAGGTGTTTTTTGCAAAGTGCCTACCTGTAGATTTTGGCCTGTAGCTCAGCCGCCACCTAGGGAAACCTACCAAACCTGTGCATTTCTGAAAACTAGAGACCTAGGGGAATCCAAGATGGGGGGACTTGTGTGGCTCGGACCAGGTTCTGTTACCAAGAATCCTTTGCAAACCTCCAAATTTGGCTAAAAAAACACATGTTCCTCACATTTCTGTGGCAGAAAGTTCTGGAATCTGAGAGGAGCCACAAATTTCCTTCCACCCAGCGTTCCCCCACGTCTCCCGATAAAAATGATACCTCACTTTTGTGGGTAGGCCTAGCGCCCGCGACAGGTAACGCCTAAAAGCGCAACGTGGACACAGCCAAATTTTTGAAGGAAAACAGAGGTGTTTTTTGCAAAGTGCCTACCTGTAGATTTTGGCCTGTAGCTCAGCCGCCACCTAGGGAAACCTACCAAACCTGTGCATTTCTGAAAACTAGAGACCTAGGGGAATCCAAGATGGGGTGACTTGTGTGGCTCGGACCAGCTTCTGTTACCCAGAATCCTTTGCAAACCTCCAAATTTGGCAAAAAAAACACATGTTCCTCACATTTCTGTGGCAGAAAGTTCTGGAATCTGAGAGGAGCCACAAATTACCTTCCACCCAGCGTTCCCCCATGTCTCCCGATAAAAATGATACCTCACTTGTGTGGGTAGGCCTAGCGCCCGTGACAGGAAACGCCCCAAAGCGCAACGTGGACACAGCCAAATTTTTGAAGGAAAACAGAGGTGTATTTTGCAAAGTGCCTACCTGTAGATTTTGGCCTGTAGCTCAGCCGCCACCTAGGGAAACCTACCAAACCTGTGCATTTCTGAAAACTAGAGACCTAGGGGAATCCAAGATGGGGGGACTTGTGTGGCTCGGACAAGGTTCTGTTACCAAGAATCCTTTGCAAACCTCCAAATTTGGCTAAAAAAACACATGTTCCTCACATTTCTGTGGCAGAAAGTTCTGGAATCTGAGAGGAGCCACAAATTTCCTTCCACCCAGCGTTCCCCCACGTCTCCCGATAAAAATGATACCTCACTTTTGTGGGTAGGCCTAGCGCCCGCGACAGGTAACGCCTCAAAGCGCAACGTGGACACAGCCAAATTTTTGAAGGAAAACAGAGGTGTTTTTTGCAAAGTGCCTACCTGTAGATTTTGGCCTGTAGCTCAGCCGCTACCTAGGGAAACCTACCAAACCTGTGCATTTCTGAAAACTAGAGACCTAGGGGAATCCAAGATGGGGTGACTTGTGTGGCTCGGACCAGCTTCTGTTACCCAGAATCCTTTGCAAACCTCAAAATTTGGCAAAAAAAACACATGTTCCTCACATTTCTGTGGCAGAAAGTTCTGGAATCTGAGAGGAGCCACAAATTTCCTTCCACCCAGCGTTCCCCCATGTCTCCCGATAAAAATGATACCTCACTTGTGTGGGTAGGCCTAGCGCCCGTGACAGGAAACGCCCCAAAGCGCAACGTGGACACAGCCAAATTTTTGAAGGAAAACAGAGGTGTTTTTTGCAAAGTGCCTACCTGTAGATTTTGGCCTGTAGCTCAGCCGCCATCTATGGAAACCTACCAAACCTGTGCATTTCTGAAAACTAGAGACCCAGGGGAATCCAAGATGGGGTGACTTGTGTGGCTCGGACCAGGTTCTGTTACCCAGAATCCTTTGCAAACCTCAAAATTTGGCTAAAAAAACACATGTTCCTCACATTTCTGTGGCAGAAAGTTCTGGAATCTGAGAGGAGCCACAAATTTCTTTCCACCCAGCGTTCCCCACGTCTCCCGATAAAAATGATACCTCACTTGTGTGGGTAGGCCTAGCGCCCGCGACAGGAAACGCCCCAAAGCGCAACATGGACACAGCCACATTTTTTAAGGAAAACAGAGGTGTTTTTTGCAAAGTGCCTATCTGTAGATTTTGGCCTGTAGCTCAGCCGCCACCTAGGGAAACCTACCAAACCTGTGCATTTCTGAAAACTAGTGACCTAGGGGAATCCAAGATGGGGTGACTTGTGTGGCTCGGACCAGGTTCTGTTACCCAGAATCCTTTGCAAACCTCAAAATTTGGCAAAAAAAACACATGTTCCTCACATTTCTGTGGCAGAAAGTTCTGGAATCTGAGAGGAGCCACAAATTTCCTTCCACCCAGTGTTACCCCATGTCTCCCGATAAAAATGATACCTCACTTGTGTGGGTAGGCCTAGCGCCCGCGACAGGAAACGCCCCAAAGCGCAACGTGGACACAGCCAAATTTTTGAAGGACAACAGAGGTGTTTTTTGCAAAGTGCCTACCTGTAGATTTTGGCCTGTAGCTCAGCCGCCACCTAGGGAAACCTACCAAACCTGTGCATTTCTGAAAACTAGAGACCTAGGGGAATCGAAGATGGGGTGACTTGTGTGGCTCGGACCAGGTTCTGTTACCCAGAATCCGTTGCAAACCTCAAAATTTGGCTAAAAAAACACATGTTCCTCACATTTCTGTGGCATAAAGTTCTGGAATCTGAGAGGGGCCACAAATTTCCTTACACCCAGCGTTCCCCCATGTCTCCCGATAAAAATGATACCTCACTTGTGTGGGTAGGCCTAGCGCCCGCAACAGGAATCGCCCCAAAGCGCACCGTGGACACAGCCAAATTTTTGAAAGAAAACAGAGGAGTTTATTGCAAAGTGCCTACCTGTAGATTTTGGCCTGTAGCTCAGCCGCCACATAGGGAAACCTACCAAACCTGTACATTTCTGAAAACTAGAGACCTAGGGGAATCCAAGATGGGGTGACTTGTGTGGCTCGGACCAGCTTCTGTTACCCAGAATCCTTTGCAAACCTCAAAATTTGGCTAAAAAAACACATGTTCCTCACATTTCTGTGGCAGAAAGTTCTGGAATCTGAGAGGAGTCACAAATTTCCTTCCATCCAGTGTTCCCCCATGTCTCCCGATAAAAATGATACCTCACTTGTGTGGGTAGGCCTAGCGCCCGCGACAGGAAACGCCCCAAAGCGCAACGTGAACACAGCCAAATTTTTGAAGGAAAACAGAGGTGTTTTTTGCAAAGTGCCTACCTGTAGATTTTGGCCTGTAGCTCAGCCGCCACCTAGGGAAACCTACCAAACCTGTGCATTTCTGAAAACTAGAGACCTAGGGGAATCGAAGATGGGGTGACTTGTGTGGCTCGGACCAGGTTCTGTTACCCAGAATCCTTTGCAAACCTCAAAATTTGGCTAAAAAACACATGTTCCTCACATTTCTGTGGCATAAAGTTCTGGAATCTGAGAGGAGCCACAAATTTCCTTCCACCCAGCGTTCCCCCATGTCTCCCGATAAAAATGATACCTCACTTGTGTGGTAGGCCTAGCGCCCGCGACAGGAAACGCCCCAAAGCGCAACGTGGACACAGCCAAATTTTTGAAGGAAAACAGAGGTGTTTTTTGCAAAGTGCCTACCTGTAGATTTTGGCCTGTAGCTCAGACGCCACCTAGGGAAACCTACCAAACCTGTGCATTTCTGAAAACTAGAGACCTAGGGGAATCCAAGATGGGGTGACTTGTGTGGCTCGGACCAGGTTCTGTTACCCAGAATCCTTTGCAAACCTCAAAATTTGGCAAAAAAAACACATGTTCCTCACATTTCTGTGGCAGAAGTTCTGGAATCTGAGAGGAGCCACAAATTTCCTTCCACCCAGCGTTCCCCCACGTCTCCCGATAAGAATGATACCTCACTTGTGTGGGTAGGCCTAGCGCCCGCGACAGGAAACGCCCCAAAGCGCCACGTGGACCCAGCCAAATTTTTGAAGGAAAACAGAGGTGTTTTTTGCAAAGTGCCTACCTGTAGATTTTGGCCTGTAGCTCAGCCGCCACCTAGGGAAACCTACCAAACCTGTGCATTTCTGAAAACTAGAGACCTAGGGGAATCCAAGATGGGGGGACTTGTGTGGCTCGGACCAGGTTCTGTTACCAAGAATCCTTTGCAAACCTCCAAATTTGGCTAAAAAAACACATGTTCCTCACATTTCTGTGGCAGAAAGTTCTGGAATCTGAGAGGAGCCACAAATTTCCTTCCACCCAGCGTTCCCCCACGTCTCCCGATAAAAATGATACCTCACTTTTGTGGGTAGGCCTAGCGCCCGCGACAGGTAACGCCTAAAAGCGCAACGTGGACACAGCCAAATTTTTGAAGGAAAACAGAGGTGTTTTTTGCAAAGTGCCTACCTGTAGATTTTGGCCTGTAGCTCAGCCGCCACCTAGGGAAACCTACCAAACCTGTGCATTTCTGAAAACTAGAGACCTAGGGGAATCCAAGATGGGGTGACTTGTGTGGCTCGGACCAGCTTCTGTTACCCAGAATCCTTTGCAAACCTCCAAATTTGGCAAAAAAAACACATGTTCCTCACATTTCTGTGGCAGAAAGTTCTGGAATCTGAGAGGAGCCACAAATTACCTTCCACCCAGCGTTCCCCCATGTCTCCCGATAAAAATGATACCTCACTTGTGTGGGTAGGCCTAGCGCCCGTGACAGGAAACGCCCCAAAGCGCAACGTGGACACAGCCAAATTTTTGAAGGAAAACAGAGGTGTATTTTGCAAAGTGCCTACCTGTAGATTTTGGCCTGTAGCTCAGCCGCCACCTAGGGAAACCTACCAAACCTGTGCATTTCTGAAAACTAGAGACCTAGGGGAATCCAAGATGGGGGGACTTGTGTGGCTCGGACAAGGTTCTGTTACCAAGAATCCTTTGCAAACCTCCAAATTTGGCTAAAAAAACACATGTTCCTCACATTTCTGTGGCAGAAAGTTCTGGAATCTGAGAGGAGCCACAAATTTCCTTCCACCCAGCGTTCCCCCACGTCTCCCGATAAAAATGATACCTCACTTTTGTGGGTAGGCCTAGCGCCCGCGACAGGTAACGCCTCAAAGCGCAACGTGGACACAGCCAAATTTTTGAAGGAAAACAGAGGTGTTTTTTGCAAAGTGCCTACCTGTAGATTTTGGCCTGTAGCTCAGCCGCCACCTAGGGAAACCTACCAAACCTGTGCATTTCTGAAAACTAGAGACCTAGGGGAATCCAAGATGGGGTGACTTGTGTGGCTCGGACCAGCTTCTGTTACCCAGAATCCTTTGCAAACCTCAAAATTTGGCAAAAAAAACACATGTTCCTCACATTTCTGTGGCAGAAAGTTCTGGAATCTGAGAGGAGCCACAAATTTCCTTCCACCCAGCGTTCCCCCATGTCTCCCGATAAAAATGATACCTCACTTGTGTGGGTAGGCCTAGCGCCCGTGACAGGAAACGCCCCAAAGCGCAACGTGGACACAGCCAAATTTTTGAAGGAAAACAGAGGTGTTTTTTGCAAAGTGCCTACCTGTAGATTTTTGCCTGTAGCTCAGCCGCCATCTATGGAAACCTACCAAACCTGTGCATTTCTGAAAACTAGAGACCCAGGGGAATCCAAGATGGGGTGACTTGTGTGGCTCGGACCAGGTTCTGTTACCCAGAATCCTTTGCAAACCTCAAAATTTGGCTAAAAAAACACATGTTCCTCACATTTCTGTGGCAGAAAGTTCTGGAATCTGAGAGGAGCCACAAATTTCTTTCCACCCAGCGTTCCCCACGTCTCCCGATAAAAATGATACCTCACTTGTGTGGGTAGGCCTAGCGCCCGCGACAGGAAACGCCCCAAAGCGCAACATGGACACAGCCACATTTTTTAAGGAAAACAGAGGTGTTTTTTGCAAAGTGCCTATCTGTAGATTTTGGCCTGTAGCTCAGCCGCCACCTAGGGAAACCTACCAAACCTGTGCATTTCTGAAAACTAGTGACCTAGGGGAATCCAAGATGGGGTGACTTGTGTGGCTCGGACCAGGTTCTGTTACCCAGAATCCTTTGCAAACCTCAAAATTTGGCAAAAAAAACACATGTTCCTCACATTTCTGTGGCAGAAAGTTCTGGAATCTGAGAGGAGCCACAAATTTCCTTCCACCCAGTGTTACCCCATGTCTCCCGATAAAAATGATACCTCACTTGTGTGGGTAGGCCTAGCGCCCGCGACAGGAAACGCCCCAAAGCGCAACGTGGACACAGCCAAATTTTTGAAGGACAACAGAGGTGTTTTTTGCAAAGTGCCTACCTGTAGATTTTGGCCTGTAGCTCAGCCGCCACCTAGGGAAACCTACCAAACCTGTGCATTTCTGAAAACTAGAGACCTAGGGGAATCGAAGATGGGGTGACTTGTGTGGCTCGGACCAGGTTCTGTTACCCAGAATCCGTTGCAAACCTCAAAATTTGGCTAAAAAAACACATGTTCCTCACATTTCTGTGGCATAAAGTTCTGGAATCTGAGAGGGGCCACAAATTTCCTTACACCCAGCGTTCCCCCATGTCTCCCGATAAAAATGATACCTCACTTGTGTGGGTAGGCCTAGCGCCCGCAACAGGAATCGCCCCAAAGCGCACCGTGGACACAGCCAAATTTTTGAAAGAAAACAGAGGAGTTTATTGCAAAGTGCCTACCTGTAGATTTTGGCCTGTAGCTCAGCCGCCACCTAGGGAAACCTACCAAACCTGTACATTTCTGAAAACTAGAGACCTAGGGGAATCCAAGATGGGGTGACTTGTGTGGCTCGGACCAGCTTCTGTTACCCAGAATCCTTTGCAAACCTCAAAATTTGGCTAAAAAAACACATGTTCCTCACATTTCTGTGGCAGAAAGTTCTGGAATCTGAGAGGAGTCACAAATTTCCTTCCATCCAGTGTTCCCCCATGTCTCCCGATAAAAATGATACCTCACTTGTGTGGGTAGGCCTAGCGCCCGCGACAGGAAACGCCCCAAAGCGCAACGTGAACACAGCCAAATTTTTGAAGGAAAACAGAGGTGTTTTTTGCAAAGTGCCTACCTGTAGATTTTGGCCTGTAGCTCAGCCGCCACCTAGGGAAACCTACCAAACCTGTGCATTTCTGAAAACTAGAGACCTAGGGGAATCGAAGATGGGGTGACTTGTGTGGCTCGGACCAGGTTCTGTTACCCAGAATCCTTTGCAAACCTCAAAATTTGGCTAAAAAACACATGTTCCTCACATTTCTGTGGCATAAAGTTCTGGAATCTGAGAGGAGCCACAAATTTCCTTCCACCCAGCGTTCCCCCATGTCTCCCGATAAAAATGATACCTCACTTGTGTGGTAGGCCTAGCGCCCGCGACAGGAAACGCCCCAAAGCGCAACGTGGACACAGCCAAATTTTTGAAGGAAAACAGAGGTGTTTTTTGCAAAGTGCCTACCTGTAGATTTTGGCCTGTAGCTCAGACGCCACCTAGGGAAACCTACCAAACCTGTGCATTTCTGAAAACTAGAGACCTAGGGGAATCCAAGATGGGGTGACTTGTGTGGCTCGGACCAGGTTCTGTTACCCAGAATCCTTTGCAAACCTCAAAATTTGGCAAAAAAAACACATGTTCCTCACATTTCTGTGGCAGAAGTTCTGGAATCTGAGAGGAGCCACAAATTTCCTTCCACCCAGCGTTCCCCCACGTCTCCCGATAAGAATGATACCTCACTTGTGTGGGTAGGCCTAGCGCCCGCGACAGGAAACGCCCCAAAGCGCCACGTGGACCCAGCCAAATTTTTGAAGGAAAACAGAGGTGTTTTTTGCAAAGTGCCTACCTGTAGATTTTGGCCTGTAGCTCAGCCGCCACCTAGGGAAACCTACCAAACCTGTGCATTTCTGAAAACTAGAGACCTAGGGGAATCCAAGATGGGGGGACTTGTGTGGCTCGGACCAGGTTCTGTTACCAAGAATCCTTTGCAAACCTCCAAATTTGGCTAAAAAAACACATGTTCCTCACATTTCTGTGGCAGAAAGTTCTGGAATCTGAGAGGAGCCACAAATTTCCTTCCACCCAGCGTTCCCCCACGTCTCCCGATAAAAATGATACCTCACTTTTGTGGGTAGGCCTAGCGCCCGCGACAGGTAACGCCTAAAAGCGCAACGTGGACACAGCCAAATTTTTGAAGGAAAACAGAGGTGTTTTTTGCAAAGTGCCTACCTGTAGATTTTGGCCTGTAGCTCAGCCGCCACCTAGGGAAACCTACCAAACCTGTGCATTTCTGAAAACTAGAGACCTAGGGGAATCCAAGATGGGGTGACTTGTGTGGCTCGGACCAGCTTCTGTTACCCAGAATCCTTTGCAAACCTCCAAATTTGGCAAAAAAAACACATGTTCCTCACATTTCTGTGGCAGAAAGTTCTGGAATCTGAGAGGAGCCACAAATTACCTTCCACCCAGCGTTCCCCCATGTCTCCCGATAAAAATGATACCTCACTTGTGTGGGTAGGCCTAGCGCCCGTGACAGGAAACGCCCCAAAGCGCAACGTGGACACAGCCAAATTTTTGAAGGAAAACAGAGGTGTATTTTGCAAAGTGCCTACCTGTAGATTTTGGCCTGTAGCTCAGCCGCCACCTAGGGAAACCTACCAAACCTGTGCATTTCTGAAAACTAGAGACCTAGGGGAATCCAAGATGGGGGGACTTGTGTGGCTCGGACAAGGTTCTGTTACCAAGAATCCTTTGCAAACCTCCAAATTTGGCTAAAAAAACACATGTTCCTCACATTTCTGTGGCAGAAAGTTCTGGAATCTGAGAGGAGCCACAAATTTCCTTCCACCCAGCGTTCCCCCACGTCTCCCGATAAAAATGATACCTCACTTTTGTGGGTAGGCCTAGCGCCCGCGACAGGTAACGCCTCAAAGCGCAACGTGGACACAGCCAAATTTTTGAAGGAAAACAGAGGTGTTTTTTGCAAAGTGCCTACCTGTAGATTTTGGCCTGTAGCTCAGCCGCCACCTAGGGAAACCTACCAAACCTGTGCATTTCTGAAAACTAGAGACCTAGGGGAATCCAAGATGGGGTGACTTGTGTGGCTCGGACCAGCTTCTGTTACCCAGAATCCTTTGCAAACCTCAAAATTTGGCAAAAAAAACACATGTTCCTCACATTTCTGTGGCAGAAAGTTCTGGAATCTGAGAGGAGCCACAAATTTCCTTCCACCCAGCGTTCCCCCATGTCTCCCGATAAAAATGATACCTCACTTGTGTGGGTAGGCCTAGCGCCCGTGACAGGAAACGCCCCAAAGCGCAACGTGGACACAGCCAAATTTTTGAAGGAAAACAGAGGTGTTTTTTGCAAAGTGCCTACCTGTAGATTTTGGCCTGTAGCTCAGCCGCCATCTATGGAAACCTACCAAACCTGTGCATTTCTGAAAACTAGAGACCCAGGGGAATCCAAGATGGGGTGACTTGTGTGGCTCGGACCAGGTTCTGTTACCCAGAATCCTTTGCAAACCTCAAAATTTGGCTAAAAAAACACATGTTCCTCACATTTCTGTGGCAGAAAGTTCTGGAATCTGAGAGGAGCCACAAATTTCTTTCCACCCAGCGTTCCCCACGTCTCCCGATAAAAATGATACCTCACTTGTGTGGGTAGGCCTAGCGCCCGCGACAGGAAACGCCCCAAAGCGCAACATGGACACAGCCACATTTTTTAAGGAAAACAGAGGTGTTTTTTGCAAAGTGCCTATCTGTAGATTTTGGCCTGTAGCTCAGCCGCCACCTAGGGAAACCTACCAAACCTGTGCATTTCTGAAAACTAGTGACCTAGGGGAATCCAAGATGGGGTGACTTGTGTGGCTCGGACCAGGTTCTGTTACCCAGAATCCTTTGCAAACCTCAAAATTTGGCAAAAAAAACACATGTTCCTCACATTTCTGTGGCAGAAAGTTCTGGAATCTGAGAGGAGCCACAAATTTCCTTCCACCCAGTGTTACCCCATGTCTCCCGATAAAAATGATACCTCACTTGTGTGGGTAGGCCTAGCGCCCGCGACAGGAAACGCCCCAAAGCGCAACGTGGACACAGCCAAATTTTTGAAGGACAACAGAGGTGTTTTTTGCAAAGTGCCTACCTGTAGATTTTGGCCTGTAGCTCAGCCGCCACCTAGGGAAACCTACCAAACCTGTGCATTTCTGAAAACTAGAGACCTAGGGGAATCGAAGATGGGGTGACTTGTGTGGCTCGGACCAGGTTCTGTTACCCAGAATCCGTTGCAAACCTCAAAATTTGGCTAAAAAAACACATGTTCCTCACATTTCTGTGGCAGAAAGTTCTGGAATCTGAGAGGAGCCACAAATTTCTTTCCACCCAGCGTTCCCCATGTCTCCCGATAAAAATGATACCTCACTTGTGTGGGTAGGCCTAGCGCCCGCGACAGGAAACGCCCCAAAGCGCAACGTGAACACAGCCAAATTTTTGAAGGAAAACAGAGGTGTTTTTTGCAAAGTGCCTACCTGTAGATTTTGGCCTGTAGCTCAGACGCCACCTAGGGAAACCTACCAAACCTGTGCATTTCTGAAAACTAGAGACCTAGGGGAATCCAAGATGGGGTGACTTGTGTGGCTCGGACCAGGTTCTGTTACCCAGAATCCTTTGCAAACCTCACAATTTGGCAAAAAAAACACATGTTCCTCACATTTCTGTGGCAGAAAGTTCTGGAATCTGAGAGAAGCCACAAATTTCCTTCCACCCAGCGTTCCCCCCCGTCTCCCGATAAAAATGATACCTCACTTGTGTGGGTAGGCCTAGCGCCCGAGACAGGAAACGCCCCAAAGCGCAACGTGGACACAGCCAAATTTTTGAAGGAAAACAGAGGTGTTTTTTGCAAAGTGCCTACCTGTAGATTTTGGCCTGTAGCTCAGCCGCCACCTAGGGAAACCTACCAAACCTGTGCATTTCTGAAAACTAGAGACCTAGGGGAATCCAAGATGGGGTGACTTGTGTGGCTCGGACCAGGTTCTGTTACCCAGAATCCGTTGCAAACCTCAAAATTTGGCTACAAAAACACATGTTCCTCACATTTCTGTGGCATAAAGTTCTGGAATCTGAGAGGGGCCACAAATTTCCTTACACCCAGCGTTCCCCCATGTCTCCCGATAAAAATGATACCTCACTTGTGTGGGTAGGCTTAGCGCCCGCAACAGGAATCGCCCCAAAGCGCAACGTGGACACAGCCAAATTTTTGAAAGAAAACAGAGGAGTTTTTTGCAAAGTGCCTACCTGTAGATTTTGGCCTGTAGCTCAGCCGCCACCTAGGGAAACCTACCAAACCTGTACATTTCTGAAAACTAGAGACCTAGGGGAATCCAAGATGGGGTGACTTGTGTGGCTCGGACCAGGTTCTGTTACCCAGAATCCTTTGCAAACCTCAAAATTTGGCTAAAAAAACACATGTTCCTCACATTTCTGTGGCAGAAAGTTCTGGAATCTGAGAGGAGTCACAAATTTCCTTCCATCCAGTGTTCCCCCATGTCTCCCGATAAAAATGATACCTCACTTGTGTGGGTAGGCCTAGCGCCCGTGACAGGAAACGCCCCAAAGCGCAACGTGGACACAGCCAAATTTTTGAATGAAAACAGAGGTGTTTTTTGCAAAGTGCCTACCTGTAGATTTTGGCCTGTAGCTCAGCCGCCACCTAGGGAAACCTACCAAACCTGTGCATTTCTGAAAACTAGAGACCTAGGGGAATCCAAGATGGGGTGACTTGTGTGGCTCGGACCAGGTTCTGTTACCCAGAATCCTTTGCAAACCTCAAAATTTGGCTAAAAAACACATGTTCCTCACATTTCTGTGGCATAAAGTTCTGGAATCTGAGAGGAGCCACAAATTTCCTTCCACCCAGCGTTCCCCCACGTCTCCTGATAAAAATGATACCTCACTTGTGTGGGTAGGACTAGCGCCCGCGACAGGAATCGCCCCAAAGTGCAACGTGGACACAGCCAAATTTTTTAAAGAAAACAGAGGAGTTTTTTGCAAAGTGCCTACCTGTAGATTTTGGCCTGTAGCTCAGCCGCCACCTAGGGAAACCTACCAAACCTGTGCATTTCTGAAAACTAGAGACCTAGGGGAATCCAAGATGGGGTGACTTGTGTGGCTCGGACCAGCTTCTGTTACCCAGAATCCTTTGCAAACCTCAAAATTTGGCTAAAAAAACACATGTTCCTCACATTTCTGTGGCAGAAAGTTCTGGAATCTGAGAGGAGCCACAAATTTCCATCCACCCAGCGTTCCCCCATGTCTCCCGATAAAAATGATACCTCACTTGTGTGGTAGGCCTAGCGCCCGCGACAGGAAATGCCCCAAAGCGCAACGTGGACACAGCCAAATTTTTGAAGGAAAACAGAGGTGTTTTTTGCAAAGTGCCTACCTGTATATTTTGGCCTGTAGCTCAGCCGCCACCTAGGGAAACCTACCAAACCTGTGCATTTCTGAAAACTAGAGACCTAGGGGAATCCAAGATGGGGTGACTTGTGTGGCTCGGACCAGGTTCTGTTACCCAGAATCCTTTGCAAACCTCAAAATTTGGCTTAAAAAACACATGTTCCTCACATTTCTGTGGCAGAAAGTTCTGGAATCTGAGAGGAGCCACAAATTTCCTTCCACCCAGCGTTCCCCCACGTCTCCCGATAAAAATGATACCTCACTTGTGTGGGTAGGCCTAGCGCCCGAGACAGGAAACGCCCCAAAGCGCAATGTGGACACAGCCAAATTTTTGAAGGAAAACAGAGGTGTTTTTTGCAAAGTGCCTACCTGTAGATTTTGGCCTGTAGCTCAGCCGCCACCTAGGGAAACCTACCAAACCTGTGCATTTCTGAAAACTAGAGACCTAGGGAAATCCAAGATGGGGTGACTTGTGTGGCTCGGACCAGGTTCTGTTACCCAGAATCCTTTGCAAACCTCAAAATTTGGCTAAAAAAACACATGTTCCTCACATTTCTGTGGCAGAAAGTTCAGGAATCTGAGAGGAGCCACAAATTTCCTTCCACCCAGCGTTCCCCCACGTCTCCCGATAAAAATTATACCTCACTTGTGTGGGTAGGCCTAGCGCCCGCGACAGGAAACGCCCCAAAGCGCAACGTGGACACAGCCAAATTTTTGAAGGAAAACAGAGGTGTTTTTTGCAAAGTGCCTACCTGTAGATTTTGGCCTGTAGCTCAGCCGCCACCTAGGGAAACCTACCAAACCTGTGCATTTCTGAAAACTAGAGACCTAGGGAAATCCAAGATGGGGTGACTTGTGTGGCTCGGACCAGGTTCTGTTACCCAGAATCCTTTGCAAACCTCAAAATCTGGCAAAAAAAACACATGTTCCTCACATTTCTGTGGCAGAAAGTTCTGGAATCTGAGAGGAGCCACAAATTTCCTTCCACCCAGCGTTCCCCCACGTCTCCCGATAAAAATGATACCTCACTTGTGTGGGTAGGCCTAGCGCCCGCGACAGGAAACGCCCCAAAGCGCAACGTGGACACAGCCAAATTTTTGAAGGAAAACAGAGGTGTTTTTTGCAAAGTGCCTACCTGTAGATTTTGGCCTGTAGCTCAGCCGCCACCTAGGGAAACCTACCAAACCTGTGCATTTCTGAAAACTAGAGACCTAGGGGAATCCAAGATGGGGTGACTTGTATGGCTCGGACCAGGTTCTGTTACCCAGAATCCTTTGCAAACCTCAAAATTTGGCTAAAAAAACACATGTTCCTCACATTTCTGTGGCAGAAAGTTCTGGAATCTGAGAGGAGCCACAAATTTCCTTCCACCCAGCGTTCCCCCATATCTCCCGATAAAAATGATACCTCATTTGTGTGGGTAGGCCTAGCGCCCGCGACAGGAAACGCCCCAAAGCGCAACGTGGACACAGCCAAATTTTTGAAGGAAAACAGAGGTGTTTTTTGCAAAGTGCCTACCTGTAGATTTTGGCCTGTAGCTCAGCCGCCACCTAGGGAAACCTACCAAACCTGTGCATTTCTGAAAACTAGAGACCTAGGGGAATCCAAGATGGGGTGACTTGTGTGGCTCGGAGCAGCTTCTGTTACCCAGAATCCTTTGCAAACCTCAAAATTTGGCTAAAAAAACACATGTTCCTCACATTTCTGTGGCAGAAAGTTCTGGAATCTGAGAGAAGCCACAAATTTCCTTCCACCCAGCGTTCCCCCACGTCTCCCGATAAAAATGATACCTCACTTGTGTGGGTAGGCCTAGCGCCCGCGACAGGAAACGCCCCAAAGCGCAACGTGGACACAGCCAAATTTTTGAAGGAAAATAAAGGTGTTTTTTGCAAAGTGCCTACCTGTAGAGTTTGGCCTGTAGCTCAGCCGCCATCTAGGGAAACCAACCAAACCTGTGCATTTCTGAAAACTAGAGACCTAGGGGAATCCAAGATGGGGTGACTTGTGTGGCTCGGACCAGGTTCTGTTACCCAGAATCCTTTGCAAACTTCAAAATTTGGATAAAAAAACACATGTTCCTCACATTTCTGTGGCAGAAAGTTCTGGAATCTGAGAGGAGCCACAAACTTCCTTCCACCCAGCGTTCCCCTATGTCTCCCGATAAAAATGATACCTCACTTGTGTGGGTAGGCCTAGCGCCCGTGACAGGAAACGCCCCAAAGCGCAACGTGGACACAGCCACATTTTTGAAGGAAAACAGAGGTGTTTTTTGCAAAGTGCCTACCTGTAGATTTTGGCCTGTAGCTCAGCCGCCACCTAGGGAAACCTACCAAACCTGTGCTTTTCTGAAAACTAGAGACGTAGGGGAATCCAAGATGGGGTGACTTGTGTGGCTCGGACGAGGTTCTGTTACCCAGAATCCTTTGCAAACCTCAAAATTTGGCAAAAAAAACACATGTTCCTCACATTTCTGTGGCAGAAAGTTCTGGAATCTGAGAGGAGCCACAAATTTCCTTCCACCCAGCGTTCCCCCACGTCTCCCGATAAGAATGATACCTCACTTGTGTGGGTAGGCCTAGCGCCCGCGACAGGAGACGCCCCAAAGCGCCACGTGGACCCAGCCAAATTTTTGAAGGAAAACAGAGGTGTTTTTTGCAAAGTGCCTACCTGTAGATTTTGGCCTGTAGCTCAGCCGCCACCTAGGGAAACCTACCAAACCTGTGCATTTCTGAAAACTAGAGACCTAGGGGAATCCAAGATGGGGTGACTTGTGTGGCTCGGACCAGGTTCTGTTACCAAGAATCCTTTGCAAACCTCCAAATTTGGCTAAAAAAACACATGTTCCTCACATTTCTGTGGCAGAAAGTTCTGGAATCTGAGAGGAGCCACAAATTTCCTTCCACCCAGCGTTCCCCCACGTCTCCCGATAAAAATGATACCTCACTTGTGTGGGTAGGCCTAGCACCCGCGACAGGAAACGCCTCAAAGCGCAACGTGGACACAGCCAAATTTTTGAAGGAAAACAGAGGTGTTTTTTGCAAAGTGCCTACCTGTAGATTTTGGCCTGTAGCTCAGCCGCCACCTAGGGAAACCTACCAAACCTGTGCATTTCTGAAAACTAGAGACCTAGGGGAATCCAAGATGGGGTGACTTGTGTGGCTCGGACCAGCTTCTGTTACCCAGAATCCTTTGCAAACCTCAAAATTTGGCTAAAAAAACACATGTTCCTCACATTTCTGTGGCAGAAAGTTCTGGAATCCGAGAGGAGCCACAAATTTCCTTCCACCCAGCGTTCCCCCATGTCTCCCGATAAAAATGATACCTCACTTGTGTGGGTAGGCCTAGCGCCCGTGACAGGAAACGCCCCAAAGCGCAACGTGGACACAGCCACATTTTTGAAGGAAAACAGAGGTGTTTTTTGCAAAGTGCCTACCTGTAGATTTTGGCCTGTAGCTCAGCCGCCACCTAGGGAAACCTACCAAACCTGTGCATTTCTGAAAACTAGAGACCTAGGGGAATCCAAGATGGGGTGACTTGTGTGGCTCGGACCAGCTTCTGTTACCCAGAATCCTTTGCAAACCTCAAAATTTGGCAAAAAAAACACATGTTCCTCACATTTCTGTGGCAGAAAGTTCAGGAATCTGAGAGGAGCCACAAATTTCCTTCCACCCAGCGTTCCCCCACGTCTCCCGATAAAAATGATACCTCACTTGTGTGGGTAGGCCTAGCGCCCGCGACAGGAAACGCCCCAAAGCGCAACGTGGACACAGCCAAATTTTTTAAGGAAAACAGAGGTGTTTTTTGCAAAGTGCCTACCTGTAGATTTTGGCCTATAGCTCAGCCGCCACCTAGGGAAACCTACCAAACCTGTGCATTTCTGAAAACTAGAGACCTGGGGGAATCCAAGATGGGGTGACTTGTGTGGCTCGGACCAGCTTCTGTTACCCAGAATCCTTTGCAAACCTCAAAATTTGGCAAAAAAAACACATGTTCCTCACATTTCTGTGGCAGAAAGTTCTGGAATCTGAGAGGAGCCACAAATGTCCTTCCACCCAGCGTTCCCCCACGTCTCCCGATAAAAATGATACCTCACTTGTGTGGGTAGGCCTAGCGCCCGCGACAGGAAACGCCCCAAAGCGCAACGTGGACACAGCCAAATTTTTGAAGGAAAACAGAGGTGTTTTTTGCAAAGGGCCTACCTGTAGATTTTGGCCTGTAGCTCAGCCGCCACCTAGGGAAACCTACCAAACCTGTGCATTTCTGAAAACTAGAGACCTAGGGGAATCCAAGATGGGGTGACTTGTGTGGCTCGGACCAGGTTCTGTTACCCAGAATCCTTTGCAAACCTCAAAATTTGGCTAAAAAAACACATGTTCCTCACATTTCTGTGGCAGAAAGTTCTGGAATCTGAGAGGAGCCACAAATTTCCTTCCACCCAGCGTTCCCCCATATCTCCCGATAAAAATGATACCTCATTTGTGTGGGTAGGCCTAGCGCCCGCGACAGGAAACGCCCCAAAGCGCAACGTGGACACAGCCAAATTTTTGAAGGAAAACAGAGGTGTTTTTTGCAAAGTGCCTACCTGTAGATTTTGGCCTGTAGCTCAGCCGCCACCTAGGGAAACCTACCAAACCTGTGCATTTCTAAAAACTAGAGACGTAGGGGAATCCAAGATGGGGTGACTTGTGTGGCTCGGCCCAGCTTCTGTTACCCAGAATCCTTTGAAAACCTCAAAATTTGGCTAAAAAAACACATGTTCCTCACATTTCTGTGGCATAAAGTTCTGGAATCTGAGAGGAGCCACAAATTTCCTTCCACCCAGCGTTCCCCCACGTCTCCCGATAAAAATGATACCTCACTTGTGTGGGTAGGCCTAGCGCCCGCGACAGGAAACGCCCCAAAGCGCAACGTGGACACAGCCAAATTTTTGAAGGAAAATAAAGGTGTTTTTTGCAAAGTGCCTACCTGTAGATTTTGGCCTGTAGCTCAGCCGCCACCTAGGGAAACCTACCAAACCTGTGCATTTCTAAAAACTAGAGACGTAGGGGAATCCAAGATGGGGTGACTTGTGTGGCTCGGCCCAGCTTCTGTTACCCAGAATCCTTTGAAAACCTCAAAATTTGGCAAAAAAAACACATGTTCCTCACATTTCTGTGGCAGAAAGTTCTGGAATCTGAGAGGAGCCACAAATTACCTTCCACCCAGCGTTCCCCCATGTCTCCCGATAAAAATGATACCTCACTTGTGTGGGTAGGCCTAGCGCCCGTGACAGGAAACGCCCCAAAGCGCAACGTGGACACAGCCAAATTTTTGAAGGAAAACAGAGGTGTATTTTGCAAAGTGCCTACCTGTAGATTTTGGCCTGTAGCTCAGCCGCCACCTAGGGAAACCTACCAAACCTGTGCATTTCTGAAAACTAGAGACCTAGGGGAATCCAAGATGGGGGGACTTGTGTGGCTCGGACAAGGTTCTGTTACCAAGAATCCTTTGCAAACCTCCAAATTTGGCTAAAAAAACACATGTTCCTCACATTTCTGTGGCAGAAAGTTCTGGAATCTGAGAGGAGCCACAAATTTCCTTCCACCCAGCGTTCCCCCACGTCTCCCGATAAAAATGATACCTCACTTTTGTGGGTAGGCCTAGCGCCCGCGACAGGTAACGCCTCAAAGCGCAACGTGGACACAGCCAAATTTTTGAAGGAAAACAGAGGTGTTTTTTGCAAAGTGCCTACCTGTAGATTTTGGCCTGTAGCTCAGCCGCCACCTAGGGAAACCTACCAAACCTGTGCATTTCTGAAAACTAGAGACCTAGGGGAATCCAAGATGGGGTGACTTGTGTGGCTCGGACCAGCTTCTGTTACCCAGAATCCTTTGCAAACCTCAAAATTTGGCAAAAAAAACACATGTTCCTCACATTTCTGTGGCAGAAAGTTCTGGAATCTGAGAGGAGCCACAAATTTCCTTCCACCCAGCGTTCCCCCATGTCTCCCGATAAAAATGATACCTCACTTGTGTGGGTAGGCCTAGCGCCCGTGACAGGAAACGCCCCAAAGCGCAACGTGGACACAGCCAAATTTTTGAAGGAAAACAGAGGTGTTTTTTGCAAAGTGCCTACCTGTAGATTTTGGCCTGTAGCTCAGCCGCCATCTATGGAAACCTACCAAACCTGTGCATTTCTGAAAACTAGAGACCCAGGGGAATCCAAGATGGGGTGACTTGTGTGGCTCGGACCAGGTTCTGTTACCCAGAATCCTTTGCAAACCTCAAAATTTGGCTAAAAAAACACATGTTCCTCACATTTCTGTGGCAGAAAGTTCTGGAATCTGAGAGGAGCCACAAATTTCTTTCCACCCAGCGTTCCCCACGTCTCCCGATAAAAATGATACCTCACTTGTGTGGGTAGGCCTAGCGCCCGCGACAGGAAACGCCCCAAAGCGCAACATGGACACAGCCACATTTTTTAAGGAAAACAGAGGTGTTTTTTGCAAAGTGCCTATCTGTAGATTTTGGCCTGTAGCTCAGCCGCCACCTAGGGAAACCTACCAAACCTGTGCATTTCTGAAAACTAGTGACCTAGGGGAATCCAAGATGGGGTGACTTGTGTGGCTCGGACCAGGTTCTGTTACCCAGAATCCTTTGCAAACCTCAAAATTTGGCAAAAAAAACACATGTTCCTCACATTTCTGTGGCAGAAAGTTCTGGAATCTGAGAGGAGCCACAAATTTCCTTCCACCCAGTGTTACCCCATGTCTCCCGATAAAAATGATACCTCACTTGTGTGGGTAGGCCTAGCGCCCGCGACAGGAAACGCCCCAAAGCGCAACGTGGACACAGCCAAATTTTTGAAGGACAACAGAGGTGTTTTTTGCAAAGTGCCTACCTGTAGATTTTGGCCTGTAGCTCAGCCGCCACCTAGGGAAACCTACCAAACCTGTGCATTTCTGAAAACTAGAGACCTAGGGGAATCGAAGATGGGGTGACTTGTGTGGCTCGGACCAGGTTCTGTTACCCAGAATCCGTTGCAAACCTCAAAATTTGGCTAAAAAAACACATGTTCCTCACATTTCTGTGGCATAAAGTTCTGGAATCTGAGAGGGGCCACAAATTTCCTTACACCCAGCGTTCCCCCATGTCTCCCGATAAAAATGATACCTCACTTGTGTGGGTAGGCCTAGCGCCCGCAACAGGAATCGCCCCAAAGCGCACCGTGGACACAGCCAAATTTTTGAAAGAAAACAGAGGAGTTTATTGCAAAGTGCCTACCTGTAGATTTTGGCCTGTAGCTCAGCCGCCACCTAGGGAAACCTACCAAACCTGTACATTTCTGAAAACTAGAGACCTAGGGGAATCCAAGATGGGGTGACTTGTGTGGCTCGGACCAGCTTCTGTTACCCAGAATCCTTTGCAAACCTCAAAATTTGGCTAAAAAAACACATGTTCCTCACATTTCTGTGGCAGAAACTTCTGGAATCTGAGAGGAGTCACAAATTTCCTTCCATCCAGTGTTCCCCCATGTCTCCCGATAAAAATGATACCTCACTTGTGTGGGTAGGCCTAGCGCCCGCGACAGGAAACGCCCCAAAGCGCAACGTGAACACAGCCAAATTTTTGAAGGAAAACAGAGGTGTTTTTTGCAAAGTGCCTACCTGTAGATTTTGGCCTGTAGCTCAGCCGCCACCTAGGGAAACCTACCAAACCTGTGCATTTCTGAAAACTAGAGACCTAGGGGAATCGAAGATGGGGTGACTTGTGTGGCTCGGACCAGGTTCTGTTACCCAGAATCCTTTGCAAACCTCAAAATTTGGCTAAAAAACACATGTTCCTCACATTTCTGTGGCATAAAGTTCTGGAATCTGAGAGGAGCCACAAATTTCCTTCCACCCAGCGTTCCCCCATGTCTCCCGATAAAAATGATACCTCACTTGTGTGGTAGGCCTAGCGCCCGCGACAGGAAACGCCCCAAAGCGCAACGTGGACACAGCCAAATTTTTGAAGGAAAACAGAGGTGTTTTTTGCAAAGTGCCTACCTGTAGATTTTGGCCTGTAGCTCAGACGCCACCTAGGGAAACCTACCAAACCTGTGCATTTCTGAAAACTAGAGACCTAGGGGAATCCAAGATGGGGGGACTTGTGTGGCTCGGACCAGGTTCTGTTACCCAGAATCCTTTGCAAACCTCAAAATTTGGCAAAAAAAACACATGTTCCTCACATTTCTGTGGCAGAAGTTCTGGAATCTGAGAGGAGCCACAAATTTCCTTCCACCCAGCGTTCCCCCACGTCTCCCGATAAGAATGATACCTCACTTGTGTGGGTAGGCCTAGCGCCCGCGACAGGAAACGCCCCAAAGCGCCACGTGGACCCAGCCAAATTTTTGAAGGAAAACAGAGGTGTTTTTTGCAAAGTGCCTACCTGTAGATTTTGGCCTGTAGCTCAGCCGCCACCTAGGGAAACCTACCAAACCTGTGCATTTCTGAAAACTAGAGACCTAGGGGAATCCAAGATGGGGGGACTTGTGTGGCTCGGACCAGGTTCTGTTACCAAGAATCCTTTGCAAACCTCCAAATTTGGCTAAAAAAACACATGTTCCTCACATTTCTGTGGCAGAAAGTTCTGGAATCTGAGAGGAGCCACAAATTTCCTTCCACCCAGCGTTCCCCCACGTCTCCCGATAAAAATGATACCTCACTTTTGTGGGTAGGCCTAGCGCCCGCGACAGGTAACGCCTAAAAGCGCAACGTGGACACAGCCAAATTTTTGAAGGAAAACAGAGGTGTTTTTTGCAAAGTGCCTACCTGTAGATTTTGGCCTGTAGCTCAGCCGCCACCTAGGGAAACCTACCAAACCTGTGCATTTCTGAAAACTAGAGACCTAGGGGAATCCAAGATGGGGTGACTTGTGTGGCTCGGACCAGCTTCTGTTACCCAGAATCCTTTGCAAACCTCCAAATTTGGCAAAAAAAACACATGTTCCTCACATTTCTGTGGCAGAAAGTTCTGGAATCTGAGAGGAGCCACAAATTACCTTCCACCCAGCGTTCCCCCATGTCTCCCGATAAAAATGATACCTCACTTGTGTGGGTAGGCCTAGCGCCCGTGACAGGAAACGCCCCAAAGCGCAACGTGGACACAGCCAAATTTTTGAAGGAAAACAGAGGTGTATTTTGCAAAGTGCCTACCTGTAGATTTTGGCCTGTAGCTCAGCCGCCACCTAGGGAAACCTACCAAACCTGTGCATTTCTGAAAACTAGAGACCTAGGGGAATCCAAGATGGGGGGACTTGTGTGGCTCGGACAAGGTTCTGTTACCAAGAATCCTTTGCAAACCTCCAAATTTGGCTAAAAAAACACATGTTCCTCACATTTCTGTGGCAGAAAGTTCTGGAATCTGAGAGGAGCCACAAATTTCCTTCCACCCAGCGTTCCCCCACGTCTCCCGATAAAAATGATACCTCACTTTTGTGGGTAGGCCTAGCGCCCGCGACAGGTAACGCCTCAAAGCGCAACGTGGACACAGCCAAATTTTTGAAGGAAAACAGAGGTGTTTTTTGCAAAGTGCCTACCTGTAGATTTTGGCCTGTAGCTCAGCCGCCACCTAGGGAAACCTACCAAACCTGTGCATTTCTGAAAACTAGAGACCTAGGGGAATCCAAGATGGGGTGACTTGTGTGGCTCGGACCAGCTTCTGTTACCCAGAATCCTTTGCAAACCTCAAAATTTGGCAAAAAAAAACACATGTTCCTCACATTTCTGTGGCAGAAAGTTCTGGAATCTGAGAGGAGCCACAAATTTCCTTCCACCCAGCGTTCCCCCATGTCTCCCGATAAAAATGATACCTCACTTGTGTGGGTAGGCCTAGCGCCCGTGACAGGAAACGCCCCAAAGCGCAACGTGGACACAGCCAAATTTTTGAAGGAAAACAGAGGTGTTTTTTGCAAAGTGCCTACCTGTAGATTTTGGCCTGTAGCTCAGCCGCCATCTATGGAAACCTACCAAACCTGTGCATTTCTGAAAACTAGAGACCCAGGGGAATCCAAGATGGGGTGACTTGTGTGGCTCGGACCAGGTTCTGTTACCCAGAATCCTTTGCAAACCTCAAAATTTGGCTAAAAAAACACATGTTCCTCACATTTCTGTGGCAGAAAGTTCTGGAATCTGAGAGGAGCCACAAATTTCTTTCCACCCAGCGTTCCCCACGTCTCCCGATAAAAATGATACCTCACTTGTGTGGGTAGGCCTAGCGCCCGCGACAGGAAACGCCCCAAAGCGCAACATGGACACAGCCACATTTTTTAAGGAAAACAGAGGTGTTTTTTGCAAAGTGCCTATCTGTAGATTTTGGCCTGTAGCTCAGCCGCCACCTAGGGAAACCTACCAAACCTGTGCATTTCTGAAAACTAGTGACCTAGGGGAATCCAAGATGGGGTGACTTGTGTGGCTCGGACCAGGTTCTGTTACCCAGAATCCTTTGCAAACCTCAAAATTTGGCAAAAAAAACACATGTTCCTCACATTTCTGTGGCAGAAAGTTCTGGAATCTGAGAGGAGCCACAAATTTCCTTCCACCCAGTGTTACCCCATGTCTCCCGATAAAAATGATACCTCACTTGTGTGGGTAGGCCTAGCGCCCGCGACAGGAAACGCCCCAAAGCGCAACGTGGACACAGCCAAATTTTTGAAGGACAACAGAGGTGTTTTTTGCAAAGTGCCTACCTGTAGATTTTGGCCTGTAGCTCAGCCGCCACCTAGGGAAACCTACCAAACCTGTGCATTTCTGAAAACTAGAGACCTAGGGGAATCGAAGATGGGGTGACTTGTGTGGCTCGGACCAGGTTCTGTTACCCAGAATCCGTTGCAAACCTCAAAATTTGGCTAAAAAAACACATGTTCCTCACATTTCTGTGGCAGAAAGTTCTGGAATCTGAGAGGAGCCACAAATTTCTTTCCACCCAGCGTTCCCCATGTCTCCCGATAAAAATGATACCTCACTTGTGTGGGTAGGCCTAGCGCCCGCGACAGGAAACGCCCCAAAGCGCAACGTGAACACAGCCAAATTTTTGAAGGAAAACAGAGGTGTTTTTTGCAAAGTGCCTACCTGTAGATTTTGGCCTGTAGCTCAGACGCCACCTAGGGAAACCTACCAAACCTGTGCATTTCTGAAAACTAGAGACCTAGGGGAATCCAAGATGGGGTGACTTGTGTGGCTCGGACCAGGTTCTGTTACCCAGAATCCTTTGCAAACCTCACAATTTGGCAAAAAAAACACATGTTCCTCACATTTCTGTGGCAGAAAGTTCTGGAATCTGAGAGAAGCCACAAATTTCCTTCCACCCAGCGTTCCCCCCCGTCTCCCGATAAAAATGATACCTCACTTGTGTGGGTAGGCCTAGCGCCCGAGACAGGAAACGCCCCAAAGCGCAACGTGGACACAGCCAAATTTTTGAAGGAAAACAGAGGTGTTTTTTGCAAAGTGCCTACCTGTAGATTTTGGCCTGTAGCTCAGCCGCCACCTAGGGAAACCTACCAAACCTGTGCATTTCTGAAAACTAGAGACCTAGGGGAATCCAAGATGGGGTGACTTGTGTGGCTCGGACCAGGTTCTGTTACCCAGAATCCGTTGCAAACCTCAAAATTTGGCTACAAAAACACATGTTCCTCACATTTCTGTGGCATAAAGTTCTGGAATCTGAGAGGGGCCACAAATTTCCTTACACCCAGCGTTCCCCCATGTCTCCCGATAAAAATGATACCTCACTTGTGTGGGTAGGCTTAGCGCCCGCAACAGGAATCGCCCCAAAGCGCAACGTGGACACAGCCAAATTTTTGAAAGAAAACAGAGGAGTTTTTTGCAAAGTGCCTACCTGTAGATTTTGGCCTGTAGCTCAGCCGCCACCTAGGGAAACCTACCAAACCTGTACATTTCTGAAAACTAGAGACCTAGGGGAATCCAAGATGGGGTGACTTGTGTGGCTCGGACCAGGTTCTGTTACCCAGAATCCTTTGCAAACCTCAAAATTTGGCTAAAAAAACACATGTTCCTCACATTTCTGTGGCAGAAAGTTCTGGAATCTGAGAGGAGTCACAAATTTCCTTCCATCCAGTGTTCCCCCATGTCTCCCGATAAAAATGATACCTCACTTGTGTGGGTAGGCCTAGCGCCCGTGACAGGAAACGCCCCAAAGCGCAACGTGGACACAGCCAAATTTTTGAATGAAAACAGAGGTATTTTTTGCAAAGTGCCTACCTGTAGATTTTGGCCTGTAGCTCAGCCGCCACCTAGGGAAACCTACCAAACCTGTGCATTTCTGAAAACTAGAGACCTAGGGGAATCCAAGATGGGGTGACTTGTGTGGCTCGGACCAGGTTCTGTTACCCAGAATCCTTTGCAAACCTCAAAATTTGGCTAAAAAACACATGTTCCTCACATTTCTGTGGCATAAAGTTCTGTAATCTGAGAGGAGCCACAAATTTCCTTCCACCCAGCGTTCCCCCACGTCTCCTGATAAAAATGATACCTCACTTGTGTGGGTAGGACTAGCGCCCGCGACAGGAATCGCCCCAAAGTGCAACGTGGACACAGCCAAATTTTTTAAAGAAAACAGAGGAGTTTTTTGCAAAGTGCCTACCTGTAGATTTTGGCCTGTAGCTCAGCCGCCACCTAGGGAAACCTACCAAACCTGTGCATTTCTGAAAACTAGAGACCTAGGGGAATCCAAGATGGGGTGACTTGTGTGGCTCGGACCAGCTTCTGTTACCCAGAATCCTTTGCAAACCTCAAAATTTGGCTAAAAAAACACATGTTCCTCACATTTCTGTGGCAGAAAGTTCTGGAATCTGAGAGGAGCCACAAATTTCCATCCACCCAGCGTTCCCCCATGTCTCCCGATAAAAATGATACCTCACTTGTGTGGTAGGCCTAGCGCCCGCGACAGGAAATGCCCCAAAGCGCAACGTGGACACAGCCAAATTTTTGAAGGAAAACAGAGGTGTTTTTTGCAAAGTGCCTACCTGTATATTTTGGCCTGTAGCTCAGCCGCCACCTAGGGAAACCTACCAAACCTGTGCATTTCTGAAAACTAGAGACCTAGGGGAATCCAAGATGGGGTGACTTGTGTGGCTCGGACCAGGTTCTGTTACCCAGAATCCTTTGCAAACCTCAAAATTTGGCTTAAAAAACACATGTTCCTCACATTTCTGTGGCAGAAAGTTCTGGAATCTGAGAGGAGCCACAAATTTCCTTCCACCCAGCGTTCCCCCACGTCTCCCGATAAAAATGATACCTCACTTGTGTGGGTAGGCCTAGCGCCCGCGACAGGAAACGCCCCAAAGCGCAACGTGGACACAGCCAAATTTTTGAAGGAAAACAGAGGTGTTTTTTGCAAAGTGCCTACCTGTAGATTTTGGCCTGTAGCTCAGCCGCCACCTAGGGAAACCTACCAAACCTGTGCATTTCTGAAAACTAGAGACCTAGGGGAATCCAAGATGGGGTGACTTGTATGGCTCGGACCAGGTTCTGTTACCCAGAATCCTTTGCAAACCTCAAAATTTGGCTAAAAAAACACATGTTCCTCACATTTCTGTGGCAGAAAGTTCTGGAATCTGAGAGGAGCCACAAATTTCCTTCCACCCAGCGTTCCCCCATATCTCCCGATAAAAATGATACCTCATTTGTGTGGGTAGGCCTAGCGCCCGCGACAGGAAACGCCCCAAAGCGCAACATGGACACAGCCAAATTTTTGAAGGAAAACAGAGGTGTTTTTTGCAAAGTGCCTACCTGTAGATTTTGGCCTGTAGCTCAGCCGCCACCTAGGGAAACCTACCAAACCTGTGCATTTCTGAAAACTAGAGACCTAGGGGAATCCAAGATGGGGTGACTTGTGTGGCTCGGAGCAGCTTCTGTTACCCAGAATCCTTTGCAAACCTCAAAATTTGGCTAAAAAAACACATGTTCCTCACATTTCTGTGGCAGAAAGTTCTGGAATCTGAGAGAAGCCACAAATTTCCTTCCACCCAGCGTTCCCCCACGTCTCCCGATAAAAATGATACCTCACTTGTGTGGGTAGGCCTAGCGCCCGCGACAGGAAACGCCCCAAAGCGCAACGTGGACACAGCCAAATTTTTGAAGGAAAATAAAGGTGTTTTTTGCAAAGTGCCTACCTGTAGAGTTTGGCCTGTAGCTCAGCCGCCATCTAGGGAAACCAACCAAACCTGTGCATTTCTGAAAACTAGAGACCTAGGGGAATCCAAGATGGGGTGACTTGTGTGGCTCGGACCAGGTTCTGTTACCCAGAATCCTTTGCAAACTTCAAAATTTGGATAAAAAAACACATGTTCCTCACATTTCTGTGGCAGAAAGTTCTGGAATCTGAGAGGAGCCACAAACTTCCTTCCACCCAGCGTTCCCCTATGTCTCCCGATAAAAATGATACCTCACTTGTGTGGGTAGGCCTAGCGCCCGTGACAGGAAACGCCCCAAAGCGCAACGTGGACACAGCCACATTTTTGAAGGAAAACAGAGGTGTTTTTTGCAAAGTGCCTACCTGTAGATTTTGGCCTGTAGCTCAGCCGCCACCTAGGGAAACCTACCAAACCTGTGCTTTTCTGAAAACTAGAGACGTAGGGGAATCCAAGATGGGGTGACTTGTGTGGCTCGGACGAGGTTCTGTTACCCAGAATCCTTTGCAAACCTCAAAATTTGGCAAAAAAAACACATGTTCCTCACATTTCTGTGGCAGAAAGTTCTGGAATCTGAGAGGAGCCACAAATTTCCTTCCACCCAGCGTTCCCCCACGTCTCCCGATAAGAATGATACCTCACTTGTGTGGGTAGGCCTAGCGCCCGCGACAGGAGACGCCCCAAAGCGCCACGTGGACCCAGCCAAATTTTTGAAGGAAAACAGAGGTGTTTTTTGCAAAGTGCCTACCTGTAGATTTTGGCCTGTAGCTCAGCCGCCACCTAGGGAAACCTACCAAACCTGTGCATTTCTGAAAACTAGAGACCTAGGGGAATCCAAGATGGGGTGACTTGTGTGGCTCGGACCAGGTTCTGTTACCAAGAATCCTTTGCAAACCTCCAAATTTGGCTAAAAAAACACATGTTCCTCACATTTCTGTGGCAGAAAGTTCTGGAATCTGAGAGGAGCCACAAATTTCCTTCCACCCAGCGTTCCCCCACGTCTCCCGATAAAAATGATACCTCACTTGTGTGGGTAGGCCTAGCACCCGCGACAGGAAACGCCTCAAAGCGCAACGTGGACACAGCCAAATTTTTGAAGGAAAATAGAGGTGTTTTTTGCAAAGTGCCTACCTGTAGATTTTGGCCTGTAGCTCAGCCGCCACCTAGGGAAACCTACCAAACCTGTGCATTTCTGAAAACTAGAGACCTAGGGGAATCCAAGATGGGGTGACTTGTGTGGCTCGGACCAGCTTCTGTTACCCAGAATCCTTTGCAAACCTCAAAATTTGGCTAAAAAAACACATGTTCCTCACATTTCTGTGGCAGAAAGTTCTGGAATCCGAGAGGAGCCACAAATTTCCTTCCACCCAGCGTTCCCCCATGTCTCCCGATAAAAATGATACCTCACTTGTGTGGGTAGGCCTAGCGCCCGTGACAGGAAACGCCCCAAAGCGCAACGTGGACACAGCCACATTTTTGAAGGAAAACAGAGGTGTTTTTTGCAAAGTGCCTACCTGTAGATTTTGGCCTGTAGCTCAGCCGCCACCTAGGGAAACCTACCAAACCTGTGCATTTCTGAAAACTAGAGACCTAGGGGAATCCAAGATGGGGTGACTTGTGTGGCTCGGACCAGCTTCTGTTACCCAGAATCCTTTGCAAACCTCAAAATTTGGCAAAAAAAACACATGTTCCTCACATTTCTGTGGCAGAAAGTTCAGGAATCTGAGAGGAGCCACAAATTTCCTTCCACCCAGCGTTCCCCCACGTCTCCCGATAAAAATGATACCTCACTTGTGTGGGTAGGCCTAGCGCCCGCGACAGGAAACGCCCCAAAGCGCAACGTGGACACAGCCAAATTTTTTAAGGAAAACAGAGGTGTTTTTTGCAAAGTGCCTACCTGTAGATTTTGGCCTATAGCTCAGCCGCCACCTAGGGAAACCTACCAAACCTGTGCATTTCTGAAAACTAGAGACCTGGGGGAATCCAAGATGGGGTGACTTGTGTGGCTCGGACCAGCTTCTGTTACCCAGAATCCTTTGCAAACCTCAAAATTTGGCAAAAAAAACACATGTTCCTCACATTTCTGTGGCAGAAAGTTCTGGAATCTGAGAGGAGCCACAAATGTCCTTCCACCCAGCGTTCCCCCACGTCTCCCGATAAAAATGATACCTCACTTGTGTGGGTAGGCCTAGCGCCCGCGACAGGAAACGCCCCAAAGCGCAACGTGGACACAGCCAAATTTTTGAAGGAAAACAGAGGTGTTTTTTGCAAAGGGCCTACCTGTAGATTTTGGCCTGTAGCTCAGCCGCCACCTAGGGAAACCTACCAAACCTGTGCATTTCTGAAAACTAGAGACCTAGGGGAATCCAAGATGGGGTGACTTGTGTAGCTCGGACCAGGTTCTGTTACCCAGAATCCTTTGCAAACCTCAAAATTTGGCTAAAAAAACACATGTTCCTCACATTTCTGTGGCAGAAAGTTCTGGAATCTGAGAGGAGCCACAAATTTCCTTCCATCCAGCGTTCCCCCATATCTCCCGATAAAAATGATACCTCATTTGTGTGGGTAGGCCTAGCGCCCGCGACAGGAAACGCCCCAAAGCGCAACGTGGACACAGCCAAATTTTTGAAGGAAAACAGAGGTGTTTTTTGCAAAGTGCCTACCTGTAGATTTTGGCCTGTAGCTCAGCCGCCACCTAGGGAAACCTACCAAACCTGTGCATTTCTAAAAACTAGAGACGTAGGGGAATCCAAGATGGGGTGACTTGTGTGGCTCGGCCCAGCTTCTGTTACCCAGAATCCTTTGAAAACCTCAAAATTTGGCTAAAAAAACACATGTTCCTCACATTTCTGTGGCATAAAGTTCTGGAATCTGAGAGGAGCCACAAATTTCCTTCCACCCAGCGTTCCCCCACGTCTCCCGATAAAAATGATACCTCACTTGTGTGGGTAGGCCTAGCGCCCGCGACAGGAAACGCCCCAAAGCGCAACGTGGACACAGCCAAATTTTTGAAGGAAAATAAAGGTGTTTTTTGCAAAGTGCCTACCTGTAGATTTTGGCCTGTAGCTCAGCCGCCACCTAGGGAAACCTACCAAACCTGTGCATTTCTGAAAACTAGAGACCTAGGGGAATCCAAGATGGGGTGACTTGTGTGGCTCGGACCAGCTTCTGTTACCCAGAATCCTTTGCAAACCTCAAAATTTGGCTAAAAAAACACATGTTCCTCACATTTCTGTGGCAGAAAGTTCTGGAATCTGAGAGAAGCCACAAATTTCCTTCCACCCAGCGTTCCCCCACGTCTCCCGATAAAAATGATACCTCACTTGTGTGGGTAGGCCAAGCGCCCGCGACAGGAAACGCCCCAAAGCGCAACGTGGACACAGCCAAATTTTGGAAGGAAAATAAAGGTGTTTTTTGCAAAGTGCCTACCTGTAGAGTTTGGCCTGTAGCTCAGCCGCCATCTAGGGAAACCAACCAAGCCTGTGCATTTCTGAAAACTAGAGACCTAGGGGAATCCAAGATGGGGTGACTTGTGTGGCTCGGACCAGGTTCTGTTACCCAGAATCCTTTGCAAACTTCAAAATTTGGATAAAAAAACACATGTTCCTCACATTTCTGTGGCAGAAAGTTCTGGAATCTGAGAGGAGCCACAAACTTCCTTCCACCCAGCGTTCCCCCATGTCTCCCGATAAAAATGATACCTCACTTGTGTGGGTAGGCCTAGCGCCCGTGACAGGAAACGCCCCAAAGCGCAACGTGGACACAGCCACATTTTTGAAGGAAAACAGAGGTGTTTTTTGCAAAGTGCCTACCTGTAGATTTTGGCCTGTAGCTCAGCCGCCACCTAGGGAAACCTACCAAACCTGTGCTTTTCTGAAAACTAGAGACGTAGGGGAATCCAAGATGGGGTGACTTGTGTGGCTCGGACGAGATTCTGTTACCCAGAATCCTTTGCAAACCTCAAAATTTGGCAAAAAAAACACATGTTCCTCACATTTCTGTGGCAGAAAGTTCTGGAATCTGAGAGGAGCCACAAATTTCCTTCCACCCAGCGTTCCCCCACGTCTCCCGATAAGAATGATACCTCACTTGTGTGGGTAGGCCTAGCGCCCGCGATTGGAAACGCCCCAAAGCGCCACGTGGACCCAGCCAAATTTTTGAAGGAAAACAGAGGAGTTTTTTGCAAAGTGCCTACCTGTAGATTTTGGCCTGTAGCTCAGCCGCCACCTAGGGAAACCTACCAAACCTGTACATTTCTGAAATTAGAGACCTAGGGGAATCCAAGATGGGGTGACTTGTGTGGCTCGGACCAGGTTCTGTTACCAAGAATCCTTTGCAAACCTCCAAATTTGGCTAAAAAAACACATGTTCCTCACATTTCTGTGGCAGAAAGTTCTGGAATCTGAGAGGAGCCACAAATTTCCTTCCACCCAGCGTTCCCCCACGTCTTCCGATAAAAATGATACCTCACTTGTGTGGGTAGGCCTAGCGCCCGCGACAGGAAACGCCTCAAAGCGCAACGTGGACACAGCCAAATTTTTGAAGGAAAACAGAGGTGTTTTTTGCAAAGTGCCTACCTGTAGATTTTGGCCTGTAGCTCAGCCGCCACCTAGGGAAACCTACCAAACCTGTGCATTTCTGAAAACTAGAGACCTAGGGGAATCCAAGGTGGGGTGACTTGTGTGGCTCGGACCAGCTTCTGTTACCCAGAATCCTTTGCAAACCTCAAAATTTGGCTAAAAAAACACATGTTCCTCACATTTCTGTGGCAGAAAGTTCTGGAATCTGAGAGGAGCCACAAATTTCCTTCCACCCAGCGTTCCCCCATGTCTCCCGATAAAAATGATACCTCACTTGTGTGGGTAGGCCTAGCGCCCGTGACAGGAAACGCCCCAAAGCGCAACGTGGACAGAGCCACATTTTTGAAGGAAAACAGAGGTGTTTTTTGCAAAGTGCCTACCTGTAGATTTTGGCCTGTAGCTCAGCCGCCACCTAGGGAAACCTACCAAACCTGTGCATTTCTGAAAACTAGAGACCCAGGGGAATCCAAGATGGGGTGACTTGTGTGGCTCGGACCAGGTTCTGTTACCCAGAATCCTTTGCAAACCTCAAAATTTGGCTAAAAAAACACATGTTCCTCACATTTCTGTGGCAGAAAGTTCTGGAATCTGAGAGGAGCCACAAATTTCTTTCCACCCAGCGTTCCCCACGTCTCCCGATAAAAATGATACCTCACTTGTGTGGGTAGGCCTAGCGCCCGCGACAGGAAACGCCCCAAAGCGCAACATGGACACAGCCAAATTTTTGAAGGAAAACAGAGGTGTTTTTTGCAAAGTGCCTACCTGTAGATTTTGGCCTGTAGCTCAGCCGCCACCTAGGGAAACCTACCAAACCTGTGCATTTCTGAAAACTAGTGACCTAGGGGAATCCAAGATGGGGTGACGTGTGTGGCTCGGACCAGGTTCTGTTACCCAGAATCCTTTGCAAACCTCAAAATTTGGCAAAAAAAACACATGTTCCTCACATTTCTGTGGCAGAAAGTTCTGGAATCTGAGAGGAGCCACAAATTTCCTTCCACCCAGCGTTACCCCATGTCTCCCGATAAAAATGATACCTCACTTGTGTGGGTAGGCCTAGCGCCCGCGACAGGAAACGCCCCAAAGCGCAACGTGGACACAGCCAAATTTTTGATGGACAACAGAGGTGTTTTTTGCAAAGTGCCTACCTGTAGATTTTGGCCTGTAGCTCAGCCGCCACCTAGGGAAACCTACCAAACCTGTGCATTTCTGAAAACTAGAGACCTAGGGGAATCGAAGATGGCGTGAATTGTGTGGCTCGGACCAGGTTCTGTTACCCAGAATCCGTTGCAAACCTCAAAATTTGGCTAAAAAAACACATGTTCCTCACATTTCTGTGGCATAAAGTTCTGGAATCTGAGAGGGGCCACAAATTTCCTTACACCCAGCGTTCCCCCACGTCTCCCGATAAAAATGATACCTCACTTGTGTGGGTAGGCCTAGCGCCCGCAACAGGAATCGCCCCAAAGCGCAACGTGGACACAGCCAAATTTTTGAAAGAAAACAGAGGAGTTTTTTGCAAAGTGCCTACCTGTAGATTTTGGCCTGTAGCTCAGCCGCCACCTAGGGAAACCTACCAAACCTGTACATTTCTGAAAACTAGAGACCTAGGGGAATCCAAGATGGGGTGACTTGTGTGGCTCGGACCAGCTTCTGTTACCCAGAATCCTTTGCAAACCTCAAAATTTGGCTAAAAAAAACACATGTTCCTCACATTTCTGTGGCAGAAAGTTCTGGAATCTGAGAGGAGTCACAAATTTCCTTCCATCCAGTGTTCCCCCATGTCTCCCGATAAAAATGATACCTCACTTGTGTGGGTAGGCCTAGCGCCCGCGACAGGAAACGCCCCAAAGCGCAACGTGGACACAGACAAATTTTTGAAGGAAAACAGAGGTGTTTTTTGCAAAGTGCCTACCTGTAGATTTTGGCCTGTAGCTCAGCCGCCACCTAGGGAAACCTACCAAACCTGTGCATTTCTGAAAACTAGAGACCTAGGGGAATCGAAGATGGCGTGAATTGTGTGGCTCGGACCAGGTTCTGTTACCCAGAATCCGTTGCAAACCTCAAAATTTGGCTAAAAAAACACATGTTCCTCACATTTCTGTGGCACAAAGTTCTGGAATCTGAGAGGGGCCACAAATTTCCTTACACCCAGCGTTCCCCCACGTCTCCCGATAAAAATGATACCTCACTTGTGTGGGTAGGCCTAGCGCCCGCAACAGGAATCGCCCCAAAGCGCAACGTGGACACAGCCAAATTTTTGAAAGAAAACAGAGGAGTTTTTTGCAAAGTGCCTACCTGTAGATTTTGGCCTGTAGCTCAGCCGCCACCTAGGGAAACCTACCAAACCTGTACATTTCTGAAAACTAGAGACCTAGGGGAATCCAAGATGGGGTGACTTGTGTGGCTCGGACCAGCTTCTGTTACCCAGAATCCTTTGCAAACCTCAAAATTTGGCTAAAAAAAACACATGTTCCTCACATTTCTGTGGCAGAAAGTTCTGGAATCTGAGAGGGGCCACAAATTTCCTTACACCCAGCGTTCCCCCACGTCTCCCGATAAAAATGATACCTCACTTGTGTGGGTAGGCCTAGCGCCCGCAACAGGAATCGCCCCAAAGCGCAACGTGGACACAGCCAAATTTTTTTAAGGAAAACAGAGGTGTTTTTTGCAAAGTGCCTACCTGTAGATTTTGGCCTGTAGCTCAGCCGCCACCTAGGGAAACCTACCAAACCTGTGCATTTCTGAAAACTAGAGACCTAGGGGAATCCAAGGTGGGGTGACTTGTGTGGCTCGGACCAGCTTCTGTTACCCAGAATCCTTTGCAAACCTCAAAATTTGGCTAAAAAAACACATGTTCCTCACATTTCTGTGGCAGAAAGTTCTGGAATCTGAGAGGAGCCACAAATTTCCTTCCACCCAGCGTTCCCCCATGTCTCCCGATAAAAATGATACCTCACTTGTGTGGGTAGGCCTAGCGCCCGTGACAGGAAACGCCCCAAAGCGCAACGTGGACAGAGCCAAATTTTTGAAGGAAAACAGAGGTGTTTTTTGCAAAGTGCCTACCTGTAGATTTTGGCCTGTAGCTCAGCCGCCACCTAGGGAAACCTACCAAACCTGTGCATTTCTGAAAACTAGAGACCCAGGGGAATCCAAGATGGGGTGACTTGTGTGGCTCGGACCAGGTTCTGTTACCCAGAATCCTTTGCAAACCTCAAAATTTGGCTAAAAAAACACATGTTCCTCACATTTCTGTGGCAGAAAGTTCTGGAATCTGAGAGGAGCCACAAATTTCTTTCCACCCAGCGTTCCCCACGTCTCCCGATAAAAATGATACCTCACTTGTGTGGGTAGGCCTAGCGCCCGCGACAGGAAACGCCCCAAAGCGCAAAATGGACACAGCCAAATTTTTGAAGGAAAACAGAGGTGTTTTTTGCAAAGTGCCTACCTGTAGATTTTGGCCTGTAGCTCAGCCGCCACCTAGGGAAACCTACCAAACCTGTGCATTTCTGAAAACTAGTGACCTAGGGGAATCCAAGATGGGGTGACGTGTGTGGCTCGGACCAGGTTCTGTTACCCAGAATCCTTTGCAAACCTCAAAATTTGGCAAAAAAAACACATGTTCCTCACATTTCTGTGGCAGAAAGTTCTGGAATCTGAGAGGAGCCACAAATTTCCTTCCACCCAGCGTTACCCCATGTCTCCCGATAAAAATGATACCTCACTTGTGTGGGTAGGCCTAGCGCCCGCGACAGGAAACGCCCCAAAGCGCAACGTGGACACAGCCAAATTTTTGAAGGTCAACAGAGGTGTTTTTTGCAAAGTGCCTACCTGTAGATTTTGGCCTGTAGCTCAGCCGCCACCTAGGGAAACCTACCAAACCTGTGCATTTCTGAAAACTAGAGACCTAGGGGAATCGAAGATGGCGTGAATTGTGTGGCTCGGACCAGGTTCTGTTACCCAGAATCCGTTGCAAACCTCAAAATTTGGCTAAAAAAACACATGTTCCTCACATTTCTGTGGCATAAAGTTCTGGAATCTGAGAGGGGCCACAAATTTCCTTACACCCAGCGTTCCCCCACGTCTCCCGATAAAAATGATACCTCACTTGTGTGGGTAGGCCTAGCGCCCGCGACAGGAAACGCCCCAAAGCGCAACGTGGACACAGCCAAATTTTTGAAGGAAAACAGAGGTGTTTTTTGCAAAGTGCCTACCTGTAGATTTTGGCCTGTAGCTCAGCCGCCACCTAGGGAAACCTACCAAACCTGTGCATTTCTGAAAACTAGTGACCTAGGGGAATCCAAGATGGGGTGACGTGTGTGGCTCGGACCAGGTTCTGTTACCCAGAATCCTTTGCAAACCTCAAAATTTGGCAAAAAAAACACATGTTCCTCACATTTCTGTGGCAGAAAGTTCTGGAATCTGAGAGGAGCCACAAATTTCCTTCCACCCAGCGTTACCCCATGTCTCCCGATAAAAATGATACCTCACTTGTGTGGGTAGGCCTAGCGCCCGCGACAGGAAACGCCCCAAAGCGCAACGTGGACACAGCCAAATTTTTGAAGGACAACAGAGGTGTTTTTTGCAAAGTGCCTACCTGTAGATTTTGGCCTGTAGCTCAGCCGCCACCTAGGGAAACCTACCAAACCTGTGCATTTCTGAAAACTAGAGACCTAGGGGAATCGAAGATGGCGTGAATTGTGTGGCTCGGACCAGGTTCTGTTACCCAGAATCCGTTGCAAACCTCAAAATTTGGCTAAAAAAACACATGTTCCTCACATTTCTGTGGCATAAAGTTCTGGAATCTGAGAGGTGCCACAAATTTCCTTACACCCAGCGTTCCCCCACGTCTCCCGATAAAAATGATACCTCACTTGTGTGGGTAGGCCTAGCGCCCGCGACAGGAAACGCCCCAAAGCGCAACGTGGACACAGCCAAATTTTTGAAGGACAACAGAGGTGTTTTTTGCAAAGTGCCTACCTGTAGATTTTGGCCTGTAGCTCAGCCGCCACCTAGGGAAACCTACCAAACCTGTGCATTTCTGAAAACTAGAGACCCAGGGGAATCCAAGATGGGGTGACTTGTGTGGCTCGGACCAGGTTCTGTTACCCAGAATCCTTTGCAAACCTCAAAATGTGGCTAAAAAAACACATGTTCCTCACATTTCTGTGGCAGAAAGTTCTGGAATCTGAGAGGAGCCACAAATTTCTTTCCACCCAGCGTTCCCCACGTCTCCCGATAAAAATGATACCTCACTTGTGTGGGTAGGCCTAGCGCCCGCGACAGGAAACGCCCCAAAGCGCAACATGGACACAGCCAAATTTTTGAAGGAAAACAGAGGTGTTTTTTGCAAAGTGCCTACCTGTAGATTTTGGCCTGTAGCTCAGCCGCCACCTAGGGAAACCTACCAAACCTGTGCATTTCTGAAAACTAGTGACCTAGGGGAATCCAAGATGGGGTGACTTGTGTGGCTCGGACCAGGTTCTGTTACCCAGAATCCTTTGCAAACCTCAAAATTTGGCAAAAAAAACACATGTTCCTCACATTTCTGTGGCAGAAAGTTCTGGAATCTGAGAGGAGCCACAAATTTCCTTCCACCCAGCGTTACCCCATGTCTCCCGATAAAAATGATACCTCACTTGTGTGGGTAGGCCTAGCGCCCGCGACAGGAAACGCCCCAAAGCGCAACGTGGACACAGCCAAATTTTTGAAGGACAACAGAGGTGTTTTTTGCAAAGTGCCTACCTGTAGATTTTGGCCTGTAGCTCAGCCGCCACCTAGGGAAACCTACCAAACCTGTGCATTTCTGAAAACTAGAGACCTAGGGGAATCGAAGATGGCGTGAATTGTGTGGCTCGGACCAGGTTCTGTTACCCAGAATCCGTTGCAAACCTCAAAATTTGGCTAAAAAAACACATGTTCCTCACATTTCTGTGGCATAAAGTTCTGGAATCTGAGAGGGGCCACAAATTTCCTTACACCCAGCGTTCCCCCACGTCTCCCGATAAAAATGATACCTCACTTGTGTGGGTAGGCCTAGCGCCCGCGACAGGAAACGCCCCAAAGCGCAACGTGGACACAGCCAAATTTTTGAAGGACAACAGAGGTGTTTTTTGCAAAGTGCCTACCTGTAGATTTTGGCCTGTAGCTCAGCCGCCACCTAGGGAAACCTACCAAACCTGTGCATTTCTGAAAACTAGAGACCCAGGGGAATCCAAGATGGGGTGACTTGTGTGGCTCGGACCAGGTTCTGTTACCCAGAATCCTTTGCAAACCTCAAAATGTGGCTAAAAAAACACATGTTCCTCACATTTCTGTGGCAGAAAGTTCTGGAATCTGAGAGGAGCCACAAATTTCTTTCCACCCAGCGTTCCCCACGTCTCCCGATAAAAATGATACCTCACTTGTGTGGGTAGGCCTAGCGCCCGCGACAGGAAACGCCCCAAAGCGCAACGTGGACACAGCCAAATTTTTGAAGGAAAACAGAGGTGTTTTTTGCAAAGTGCCTACCTGTAGATTTTGGCCTGTAGCTCAGCCGCCACCTAGGGAAACCTACCAAACCTGTGCATTTCTGAAAACTAGTGACCTAGGGGAATCCAAGATGGGGTGACTTGTGTGGCTCGGACCAGGTTCTGTTACCCAGAATCCTTTGCAAACCTCAAAATTTGGCAAAAAAAACACATGTTCCTCACATTTCTGTGGCAGAAAGTTCTGGAATCTGAGAGGAGCCACAAATTTCCTTCCACCCAGCGTTACCCCATGTCTCCCGATAAAAATGATACCTCACTTGTGTGGGTAGGCCTAGCGCCCGCGACAGGAATCGCCCCAAAGTGCAACGTGGACACAGCCAAATTTTTTAAAGAAAACAGAGGAGTTTTTTGCAAAGTGCCTACCTGTAGATTTGGGCCTGTAGCTCAGCCGCCACCTAGGGAAACCTACCAAACCTGTGCATTTCTGAAAACTAGAGACCTAGGGGAATCCAAGATGGGGTGACTTGTGTGGCTCGGACCAGCTTCTGTTACCCAGAATCCTTTGCAAACCTCAAAATTTGGCTAAAAAAACACATGTTCCTCACATTTCTGTGGCAGAAAGTTCTGGAATCTGAGAGGAGCCACAAATTTCCTTCCACCCAGCGTTCCCCCATGTCTCCCGATACAAATGATACCTCACTTGTGTGGTAGGCCTAGCGCCCGCGACAGGAAACGCCCCAAAGCGCAACGTGGACACAGCCAAATTTTTGAAGGAAAACAGAGGTGTTTTTTGCAAAGTGCCTACCTGTAGATTTTGGCCTGTAGCTCAGCCGCCACCTAGGGAAACCTACCAAACCTGTGCATTTCTGAAAACTAGAGACCTAGGGGAATCCAAGATGGGGTGACTTGTGTGGCTCGGACCAGGTTCTGTTACCCAGAATCCTTTGCAAACCTCAAAATTTGGCAAAAAAAACACATGTTCCTTACATTTCTGTGGCAGAAAGTTCTGGAATCTGAGAGGAGCCACAAATTTCCTTCCACCCAGCGTTCCCCCACGTCTCCCGATACAAATGATACCTCACTTGTGTGGGTAGGCCTACCGCCCGAGACAGGAAACGCCCCAAAGCGCAACGTGGACACAGCCAAATTTTTGAAGGAAAACAGAGGTGTTTTTTGCAAAGTGCCTACCTGTAGATTTTGGCCTGTAGCTCAGCCGCCACCTAGGGAAACCTACCAAACCTGTGCATTTCTGAAAACTAGAGACCTAGGGAAATCCAAGATGGGGTGACTTGTGTGGCTCGGACCAGGTTCTGTTACCCAGAATCGTTTGCAAACCTCAAAATTTGGCTAAAAAAACACATGTTCCTCACATTTCTGTGGCAGAAAGTTCAGGAATCTGAGAGGAGCCACAAATCTCCTTCCACCCAGCGTTCCCCCACGTCTCCCGATAAAAATGATACCTCACTTGTGTGGGTAGGCCTAGCGCCCGCGACAGGAAACGCCCCAAAGCGCAACGTGGACACAGCCACATTTTTTAAGGAAAACAGAGGTGTTTTTTGCAAAGTGCCTACCTGTAGATTTTGGCCTGTAGCTCAGCCGCCACCTAGGGAAACCTACCAAACCTGTGCATTTCTGAAAACTAGAGACCTGGGGGAATCCAAGATGGGGTGACTTGTGTGGCTCGGACCAGCTTCTGTTACCCAGAATCCTTTGCAAACCTCAAAATTTGGCAAAAAAAACACATGTTCCTCACATTTCTGTGGCAGAAAGTTCTGGAATCTGAGAGGAGCCACAAATTTCCTTCCACCCAGCGTTCTCCCACGTCTCCCGATAAAATTGATACCTCACTTGTGTGGGTAGGCCTAGCGCCCGTGACAGGAAACGCCCCAAAGCGCAACGTGGACCCAGCCAAATTTTTGAAGGAAAACAGAGGTGTTTTTTGCAAAGTGCCTACCTGTAGATTTTGGCCTGTAGCTCAGCCGCCACCTAGGGAAACCTACCAAACCTGTGCATTTCTGAAAACTAGAGACCTAGGGGAATCCAAGATGGGGTGACTTGTGTGGCTCGGACCAGGTTCTGTTACCCAGAATCCTTTGCAAACCTCAAAATTTGACTAAAAAAACACATGTTCCTCATATTTCTGTGGCAGAAAGTTCTGGAATCTGAGAGGAGCCACAAATTTCCTTCCACCCAGCGTTCCCCCATATCTCCCAATAAAAATGATACCTCACTAGTGTGGGTAGGCCTAGCGCCCACGACAGGAAACGCCCCAAAGCGCAACGTGGACACAGCCAAATTTTTGAAGGAAAACAGAGGTGTTTTTTGCAAAGTGCCTACCTGTAGATTTTGGCCTGTAGCTCAGCCGCCACCTAGGGAAACCTACCAATCCTGTGCATTTCTGAAAACTAGAGACCTAGGGGAATCCAAGATGGGGTGACTTGTGTGGCTCGGACCAGCTTCTGTTACCCAGAATCCTTTGCAAACCTCAAAATTTGGCTAAAAAAACACATGTTCCTCACATTTCTGTGGCAGAAAGTTCTGGAATCTGAGAGAAGCCACAAATTTCCTTCCACCCAGCGTTCCCCTACGTCTCCCGATAAAAATGATACCTCACTTGTGTGGGTAGGCCTAGCGCCCGCGACAGGAAACGCCCCAAAGCGCAACGTGGACACAGCCAAATTTTTGAAGGAAAATAGAGGTGTTTTTTGCAAAGTGCCTACCTGTAGAGTTTGGCCTGTAGCTCAGCCGCCATCTAGGGAAACCAACCAAATCTGTGCATTTCTGAAAACTAGAGACCTAGGGGAATCCAAGATGGGGTGACTTGTGTGGCTCGGACCAGCTTCTGTTACCCAGAATCCTTTGAAAACCTCAAAATTTGGCTAAAAAAACACATGTTCCTCACATTTCTGTGGCATAAAGTTCTGGAATCTGAGAGGAGCCACAAATTTCCTTCCACCCAGCGTTCCCCCACGTCTCCTGATAAAAATGATACCTCACTTGTGTGGGTAGGCCTAGCGCCCGCGACAGGAAACGCCCCAAAGCGCAACGTGGACACAGCCAAATTTTTGAAGGAAAACAGAGGTGTTTTTTGCAAAGTGCCTACCTGTAGATTTTGGCCTGTAGCTCAGCCGCCACCTAGGGAAACCTACCAAACCTGTGCATTTCTGAAAACTAGAGACCTAGGGGAATCCAAGATGGGGTGACTTGTGTGGCTCGGACCAGCTTCTGTTACCCAGAATCCTTTGCAAACTTCAAAATTTGGATAAAAAAACTCATGTTCCTCACATTTCTGTGGCAGAAAGTTCTGGAATCTGAGAGGAGCCACAAACTTCCTTCCACCCAGCGTTCCCCCATGTCTCCCGATAAAAATGATACCTCACTTGTGTGGGTAGGCCTAGCGCCCGTGACAGGAAACGCCCCAAAGCGTAACGTGGACACAGCCACATTTTTGAAGGAAAACAGAGGTGTTTTTTGCAAAGTGCCTACCTGTAGATTTTGGCCTGTAGCTCAGCCGCCACCTAGGGAAACCTACCAAACCTGTGCATTTCTGAAAACTAGAGACGTAGGGGAATCCAAGATGGGGTGACTTGTGTGGCTCGGACTAGGTTCTGTTACCCAGAATCCTTTGCAAACCTCAAAATTTGGCAAAAAAAACACATGTTCCTCACATTTCTGTGGCAGAAGTTCTGGAATCTGAGAGGAGCCACAAATTTCCTTCCACCCAGCGTTCCCCCACGTCTCCCGATAAGAATGATACCTCACTTGTGTGGGTAGGCCTAGCGCCCGCGACAGGAAACGCCCCAAAGCGCCACGTGGACCCAGCCAAATTTTTGAAGGAAAACAGAGGTGTTTTTTGCAAAGTGCCTACCTGTAGATTTTGGCCTGTAGCTCAGCCGCCACCTAGGGAAACCTACCAAACCTGTGCATTTCTGAAAACTAGAGACCTAGGGGAATCCAAGATGGGGGGACTTGTGTGGCTCGGACCAGGTTCTGTTACCAAGAATCCTTTGCAAACCTCCAAATTTGGCTAAAAAAACACATGTTCCTCACATTTCTGTGGCAGAAAGTTCTGGAATCTGAGAGGAGCCACAAATTTCCTTCCACCCAGCGTTCCCCCACGTCTCCCGATAAAAATGATACCTCACTTTTGTGGGTAGGCCTAGCGCCCGCGACAGGTAACGCCTAAAAGCGCAACGTGGACACAGCCAAATTTTTGAAGGAAAACAGAGGTGTTTTTTGCAAAGTGCCTACCTGTAGATTTTGGCCTGTAGCTCAGCCGCCACCTAGGGAAACCTACCAAACCTGTGCATTTCTGAAAACTAGAGACCTAGGGGAATCCAAGATGGGGTGACTTGTGTGGCTCGGACCAGCTTCTGTTACCCAGAATCCTTTGCAAACCTCAAAATTTGGCAAAAAAAACACATGTTCCTCACATTTCTGTGGCAGAAAGTTCTGGAATCTGAGAGGAGCCTCAAATTACCTTCCACCCAGCGTTCCCCCATGTCTCCCGATAAAAATGATACCTCACTTGTGTGGGTAGGCCTAGCGCCCGTGACAGGAAACGCCCCAAAGCGCAACGTGGACACAGCCAAATTTTTGAAGGAAAACAGAGGTGTATTTTGCAAAGTGCCTACCTGTAGATTTTGGCCTGTAGCTCAGCCGCCACCTAGGGAAACCTACCAAACCTGTGCATTTCTGAAAACTAGAGACCTAGGGGAATCCAAGATGGGGGGACTTGTGTGGCTCGGACAAGGTTCTGTTACCAAGAATCCTTTGCAAACCTCCAAATTTGGCTAAAAAAACACATGTTCCTCACATTTCTGTGGCAGAAAGTTCTGGAATCTGAGAGGAGCCACAAATTTCCTTCCACCCAGCGTTCCCCCACGTCTCCCGATAAAAATGATACCTCACTTTTGTGGGTAGGCCTAGCGCCCGCGACAGGTAACGCCTCAAAGCGCAACGTGGACACAGCCAAATTTTTGAAGGAAAACAGAGGTGTTTTTTGCAAAGTGCCTACCTGTAGATTTTGGCCTGTAGCTCAGCCGCCACCTAGGGAAACCTACCAAACCTGTGCATTTCTGAAAACTAGAGACCTAGGGGAATCCAAGATGGGGTGACTTGTGTGGCTCGGACCAGCTTCTGTTACCCAGAATCCTTTGCAAACCTCAAAATTTGGCAAAAAAAACACATGTTCCTCACATTTCTGTGGCAGAAAGTTCTGGAATCTGAGAGGAGCCACAAATTTCCTTCCACCCAGCGTTCCCCCATGTCTCCCGATAAAAATGATACCTCACTTGTGTGGGTAGGCCTAGCGCCCGTGACAGGAAACGCCCCAAAGCGCAACGTGGACACAGCCAAATTTTTGAAGGAAAACAGAGGTGTTTTTTGCAAAGTGCCTACCTGTAGATTTTGGCCTGTAGCTCAGCCGCCATCTATGGAAACCTACCAAACCTGTGCATTTCTGAAAACTAGAGACCCAGGGGAATCCAAGATGGGGTGACTTGTGTGGCTCGGACCAGGTTCTGTTACCCAGAATCCTTTGCAAACCTCAAAATTTGGCTAAAAAAACACATGTTCCTCACATTTCTGTGGCAGAAAGTTCTGGAATCTGAGAGGAGCCACAAATTTCTTTCCACCCAGCGTTCCCCACGTCTCCCGATAAAAATGATACCTCACTTGTGTGGGTAGGCCTAGCGCCCGCGACAGGAAACGCCCCAAAGCGCAACATGGACACAGCCACATTTTTTAAGGAAAACAGAGGTGTTTTTTGCAAAGTGCCTATCTGTAGATTTTGGCCTGTAGCTCAGCCGCCACCTAGGGAAACCTACCAAACCTGTGCATTTCTGAAAACTAGTGACCTAGGGGAATCCAAGATGGGGTGACTTGTGTGGCTCGGACCAGGTTCTGTTACCCAGAATCCTTTGCAAACCTCAAAATTTGGCAAAAAAAACACATGTTCCTCACATTTCTGTGGCAGAAAGTTCTGGAATCTGAGAGGAGCCACAAATTTCCTTCCACCCAGTGTTACCCCATGTCTCCCGATAAAAATGATACCTCACTTGTGTGGGTAGGCCTAGCGCCCGCGACAGGAAACGCCCCAAAGCGCAACGTGGACACAGCCAAATTTTTGAAGGACAACAGAGGTGTTTTTTGCAAAGTGCCTACCTGTAGATTTTGGCCTGTAGCTCAGCCGCCACCTAGGGAAACCTACCAAACCTGTGCATTTCTGAAAACTAGAGACCTAGGGGAATCGAAGATGGGGTGACTTGTGTGGCTCGGACCAGGTTCTGTTACCCAGAATCCGTTGCAAACCTCAAAATTTGGCTAAAAAAACACATGTTCCTCACATTTCTGTGGCATAAAGTTCTGGAATCTGAGAGGGGCCACAAATTTCCTTACACCCAGCGTTCCCCCATGTCTCCCGATAAAAATGATACCTCACTTGTGTGGGTAGGCCTAGCGCCCGCAACAGGAATCGCCCCAAAGCGCAACGTGGACACAGCCAAATTTTTGAAGGAAAACAGAGGTGTTTTTTGCAAAGTGCCTACCTGTAGATTTTGGCCTGTAGCTCAGCCGCCACCTAGGGAAACCTACCAAACCTGTGCATTTCTGAAAACTAGAGACCTAGGGGAATCGAAGATGGGGTGACTTGTGTGGCTCGGACCAGGTTCTGTTACCCAGAATCCTTTGCAAACCTCAAAATTTGGCTAAAAAACACATGTTCCTCACATTTCTGTGGCATAAAGTTCTGGAATCTGAGAGGAGCCACAAATTTCCTTCCACCCAGCGTTCCCCCATGTCTCCCGATAAAAATGATACCTCACTTGTGTGGTAGGCCTAGCGCCCGCGACAGGAAACGCCCCAAAGCGCAACGTGGACACAGCCAAATTTTTGAAGGAAAACAGAGGTGTTTTTTGCAAAGTGCCTACCTGTAGATTTTGGCCTGTAGCTCAGACGCCACCTAGGGAAACCTACCAAACCTGTGCATTTCTGAAAACTAGAGACCTAGGGGAATCCAAGATGGGGTGACTTGTGTGGCTCGGACCAGCTTCTGTTACCCAGAATCCTTTGCAAACCTCACAATTTGGCAAAAAAAACACATGTTCCTCACATTTCTGTGGCAGAAAGTTCTGGAATCTGAGAGGAGCCACAAATTTCCTTCCACCCAGCGTTCCCCCACGTGTCCCGATAAAAATGATACCTCACTTGTGTGGGTAGGCCTAGCGCCCGCGACAGGAAACGCCCCAAAGCGCAACGTGGACACAGCCAAATTTTTGAAGGAAAACAGAGGTGTTTTTTGCAAAGTGCCTACCTGTAGATTTTGGCCTGTAGCTCAGCCGCCACCTAGGGAAACCTACCAAACCTGTGCATTTCTGAAAACTAGAGACCTAGGGGAATCCAAGATGGGGTGACTTGTGTGGCTCGGACCAGGTTCTGTTACCCAGAATCCGTTGCAAACCTCAAAATTTGGCTACAAAAACACATGTTCCTCACATTTCTGTGGCATAAAGTTCTGGAATCTGAGAGGGGCCACAAATTTCCTTACACCCAGCGTTCCCCCATGTCTCCCGATAAAAATGATACCTCACTTGTGTGGGTAGGCTTAGCGCCCGCAACAGGAATCGCCCCAAAGCGCAACGTGGACACAGACAAATTTTTGAAAGAAAACAGAGGAGTTTTTTGCAAAGTGCCTACCTGTAGATTTTGGCCTGTAGCTCAGCCGCCACCTAGGGAAACCTACCAAACCTGTACATTTCTGAAAACTAGAGACCTAGGGGAATCCAAGATGGGGTGACTTGTGTGGCTCGGACCAGGTTCTGTTACCCAGAATCCTTTGCAAACCTCAAAATTTGGCTAAAAAAACACATGTTCCTCACATTTCTGTGGCAGAAAGTTCTGGAATCTGAGAGGAGTCACAAATTTCCTTCCATCCAGTGTTCCCCCATGTCTCCCGATAAAAATGATACCTCACTTGTGTGGGTAGGCCTAGCGCCCGTGACAGGAAACGCCCCAAAGCGCAACGTGGACACAGCCAAATTTTTGAATGAAAACAGAGGTGTTTTTTGCAAAGTGCCTACCTGTAGATTTTGGCCTGTAGCTCAGCCGCCACCTAGGGAAACCTACCAAACCTGTGCATTTCTGAAAACTAGAGACCTAGGGGAATCCAAGATGGGGTGACTTGTGTGGCTCGGACCAGGTTCTGTTACCCAGAATCCTTTGCAAACCTCAAAATTTGGCTAAAAAACACATGTTCCTCACATTTCTGTGGCATAAATTTCTGGAATCTGAGAGGAGCCACAAATTTCCTTCCACCCAGCGTTCCCCCACGTCTCCTGATAAAAATGATACCTCACTTGTGTGGGTAGGACTAGCGCCCGCGACAGGAATCGCCCCAAAGTGCAACGTGGACACAGCCAAATTTTTTAAAGAAAACAGAGGAGTTTTTTGCAAAGTGCCTACCTGTAGATTTTGGCCTGTAGCTCAGCCGCCACCTAGGGAAACCTACCAAACCTGTGCATTTCTGAAAACTAGAGACCTAGGGGAATCCAAGATGGGGTGACTTGTGTGGCTCGGACCAGCTTCTGTTACCCAGAATCCTTTGCAAACCTCAAAATTTGGCTAAAAAAACACATGTTCCTCACATTTCTGTGGCAGAAAGTTCTGGAATCTGAGAGGAGCCACAAATTTCCATCCACCCAGCGTTCCCCCATGTCTCCCGATAAAAATGATACCTCACTTGTGTGGTAGGCCTAGCGCCCGCGACAGGAAACGCCCCAAAGCGCAACGTGGACACAGCCAAATTTTTGAAGGAAAACAGAGGTGTTTTTTGCAAAGTGCCTACCTGTAGATTTTGGCCTGTAGCTCAGCCGCCACCTAGGGAAACCTACCAAACCTGTGCATTTCTGAAAACTAGAGACCTAGGGGAATCCAAGATGGGGTGACTTGTGTGGCTCGGACCAGGTTCTGTTACCCAGAATCCTTTGCAAACCTCAAAATTTGGCTAAAAAAACACATGTTCCTCACATTTCTGTGGCAGAAAGTTCTGGAATCTGAGAGGAGCCACAAATTTCCTTCCACCCAGCGTTCCCCCACGTCTCCCGATAAAAATGATACCTCACTTGTGTGGGTAGGCCTAGCGCCCGAGACAGGAAACGCCCCAAAGCGCAACGTGGACACAGCCACATTTTTGAAGGAAAACAGAGGTGTTTTTTGCAAAGTGCCTACCTGTAGATTTTGGCCTGTAGCTCAGCCGCCACCTAGGGAAACCTACCAAACCTGTGCATTTCTGAAAACTAGAGACCTAGGGAAATCCAAGATGGGGTGACTTGTGTGGCTCGGACCAGGTTCTGTTACCCAGAATCCTTTGCAAACCTCAAAATTTGGCTAAAAAAACACATGTTCCTCACATTTCTGTGGCAGAAAGTTCAGGAATCTGAGAGGAGCCACAAATTTCCTTCCACCCAGCGTTCCCCCACGTCTCCCGATAAAAATTATACCTCACTTGTGTGGGTAGGCCTAGCGCCCGCGACAGGAAACGCCCCAAAGCGCAACGTGGACACAGCCACATTTTTGAAGGAAAACAGAGGTGTTTTTTGCAAAGTGCCTACCTGTAGATTTTGGCCTATAGCTCAGCCGCCACCTAGGGAAACCTACCAAACCTGTGCATTTCTAAAAACTAGAGACCTGGGGGAATCCAAGATGGGGTGACTTGTGTGGCTCGGACCAGCTTCTGTTACCCAGAATCCTTTGCAAACCTCAAAATTTGGCAAAAAAAACACATGTTCCTCACATTTCTGTGGCAGAAAGTTCTGGAATCTGAGAGGAGCCACAAATTTCCTTCCACCCAGCGTTCCCCCACGTCTCCCGATAAAAATGATACCTCACTTGTGTGGGTAGGCCTAGCGCCCGCGACAGGAAACGCCCCAAAGCGCAACGTGGACACAGCCAAATTTTTGAAGGAAAACAGAGGTGTTTTTTGCAAAGTGCCTACCTGTAGATTTTGGCCTGTAGCTCAGCCGCCACCTAGGGAAACCTACCAAACCTGTGCATTTCTGAAAACTAGAGACCTAGGGGAATCCAAGATGGGGTGACTTGTGTGGCTCGGACCAGGTTCTGTTACCCAGAATCCTTTGCAAACCTCAAAATTTGGCTAAAAAAACACATGTTCCTCACATTTCTGTGGCAGAAAGTTCTGGAATCTGAGAGGAGCCACAAATTTCCTTCCACCCAGCGTTCCCCCACGTCTCCCGATAAAAATGATACCTCACTTGTGTGGGTAGGCCTAGCGCCCGTTACAGGAAACGCCCCAAAGCGCAACGTGGACACAGCCAAATTTTTGAAGGAAAACAGAGGTGTTTTTTGCAAAGTGCCTACCTGTAGATTTTGGCCTGTAGCTCAGCCGCCACCTAGGGAAACCTACCAAACCTGTGCATTTCTGAAAACTAGAGACCTAGGGGAATCCAAGATGGGGTGACTTGTGTGGCTCGGACCAGCTTCTGTTACCCAGAATCCTTTGCAAACCTCAAAATTTGGCTAAAAAAACACATGTTCCTCACATTTCTGTGGCAGAAAGTTCTGGAATCTGAGAGAAGCCACAAATTTCCTTCCACCCAGCGTTCCCCCACGTCTCCCGATAAAAATGATACCTCACTTGTGTGGGTAGGCCTAGCGCCCGTTACAGGAAACGCCCCAAAGCGCAACGTGGACACAGCCAAATTTTTGAAGGAAAATAGAGGTGTTTTTTGCAAAGTGCCTACCTGTAGAGTTTGGCCTGTAGCTCAGCCGCCATCTAGGGAAACCAACCAAACCTGTGCATTTCTGAAAACTAGAGACCAAGGGGAATCCAAGATGGGGTGACTTGTGTGGCTCGGACCAGGTTCTGTTACCCAGAATCCTTTGCAAACTTCAAAATTTGGATAAAAAAACTCATGTTCCTCACATTTCTGTGGCAGAAAGTTCTGGAATCTGAGAGGAGCCACAAACTTCCTTCCACCCAGCGTTCCCCCATGTCTCCCGATAAAAATGATACCTCACTTGTGTGGGTAGGCCTAGCGCCCGTGACAGGAAACGCCCCAAAGCGTAACGTGGACACAGCCACATTTTTGAAGGAAAACAGAGGTGTTTTTTGCAAAGTGCCTACCTGTAGATTTTGGCCTGTAGCTCAGCCGCCACCTAGGGAAACCTACCAAACCTGTGCATTTCTGAAAACTAGAGACGTAGGGGAATCCAAGATGGGGTGACTTGTGTGGCTCGGACTAGGTTCTGTTACCCAGAATCCTTTGCAAACCTCAAAATTTGGCAAAAAAAACACATGTTCCTCACATTTCTGTGGCAGAAGTTCTGGAATCTGAGAGGAGCCACAAATTTCCTTCCACCCAGCGTTCCCCCACGTCTCCCGATAAGAATGATACCTCACTTGTGTGGGTAGGCCTAGCGCCCGCGACAGGAAACGCCCCAAAGCGCCACGTGGACCCAGCCAAATTTTTGAAGGAAAACAGAGGTGTTTTTTGCAAAGTGCCTACCTGTAGATTTTGGCCTGTAGCTCAGCCGCCACCTAGGGAAACCTACCAAACCTGTGCATTTCTGAAAACTAGAGACCTAGGGGAATCCAAGATGGGGGGACTTGTGTGGCTCGGACCAGGTTCTGTTACCAAGAATCCTTTGCAAACCTCCAAATTTGGCTAAAAAAACACATGTTCCTCACATTTCTGTGGCAGAAAGTTCTGGAATCTGAGAGGAGCCACAAATTTCCTTCCACCCAGCGTTCCCCCACGTCTCCCGATAAAAATGATACCTCACTTTTGTGGGTAGGCCTAGCGCCCGCGACAGGTAACGCCTAAAAGCGCAACGTGGACACAGCCAAATTTTTGAAGGAAAACAGAGGTGTTTTTTGCAAAGTGCCTACCTGTAGATTTTGGCCTGTAGCTCAGCCGCCACCTAGGGAAACCTACCAAACCTGTGCATTTCTGAAAACTAGAGACCTAGGGGAATCCAAGATGGGGTGACTTGTGTGGCTCGGACCAGCTTCTGTTACCCAGAATCCTTTGCAAACCTCAAAATTTGGCAAAAAAAACACATGTTCCTCACATTTCTGTGGCAGAAAGTTCTGGAATCTGAGAGGAGCCTCAAATTACCTTCCACCCAGCGTTCCCCCATGTCTCCCGATAAAAATGATACCTCACTTGTGTGGGTAGGCCTAGCGCCCGTGACAGGAAACGCCCCAAAGCGCAACGTGGACACAGCCAAATTTTTGAAGGAAAACAGAGGTGTATTTTGCAAAGTGCCTACCTGTAGATTTTGGCCTGTAGCTCAGCCGCCACCTAGGGAAACCTACCAAACCTGTGCATTTCTGAAAACTAGAGACCTAGGGGAATCCAAGATGGGGGGACTTGTGTGGCTCGGACAAGGTTCTGTTACCAAGAATCCTTTGCAAACCTCCAAATTTGGCTAAAAAAACACATGTTCCTCACATTTCTGTGGCAGAAAGTTCTGGAATCTGAGAGGAGCCACAAATTTCCTTCCACCCAGCGTTCCCCCACGTCTCCCGATAAAAATGATACCTCACTTTTGTGGGTAGGCCTAGCGCCCGCGACAGGTAACGCCTCAAAGCGCAACGTGGACACAGCCAAATTTTTGAAGGAAAACAGAGGTGTTTTTTGCAAAGTGCCTACCTGTAGATTTTGGCCTGTAGCTCAGCCGCCACCTAGGGAAACCTACCAAACCTGTGCATTTCTGAAAACTAGAGACCTAGGGGAATCCAAGATGGGGTGACTTGTGTGGCTCGGACCAGCTTCTGTTACCCAGAATCCTTTGCAAACCTCAAAATTTGGCAAAAAAAACACATGTTCCTCACATTTCTGTGGCAGAAAGTTCTGGAATCTGAGAGGAGCCACAAATTTCCTTCCACCCAGCGTTCCCCCATGTCTCCCGATAAAAATGATACCTCACTTGTGTGGGTAGGCCTAGCGCCCGTGACAGGAAACGCCCCAAAGCGCAACGTGGACACAGCCAAATTTTTGAAGGAAAACAGAGGTGTTTTTTGCAAAGTGCCTACCTGTAGATTTTGGCCTGTAGCTCAGCCGCCATCTATGGAAACCTACCAAACCTGTGCATTTCTGAAAACTAGAGACCCAGGGGAATCCAAGATGGGGTGACTTGTGTGGCTCGGACCAGGTTCTGTTACCCAGAATCCTTTGCAAACCTCAAAATTTGGCTAAAAAAACACATGTTCCTCACATTTCTGTGGCAGAAAGTTCTGGAATCTTAGAGGAGCCACAAATTTCTTTCCACCCAGCGTTCCCCACGTCTCCCGATAAAAATGATACCTCACTTGTGTGGGTAGGCCTAGCGCCCGCGACAGGAAACGCCCCAAAGCGCAACATGGACACAGCCACATTTTTTAAGGAAAACAGAGGTGTTTTTTGCAAAGTGCCTATCTGTAGATTTTGGCCTGTAGCTCAGCCGCCACCTAGGGAAACCTACCAAACCTGTGCATTTCTGAAAACTAGTGACCTAGGGGAATCCAAGATGGGGTGACTTGTGTGGCTCGGACCAGGTTCTGTTACCCAGAATCCTTTGCAAACCTCAAAATTTGGCAAAAAAAACACATGTTCTTCACATTTCTGTGGCAGAAAGTTCTGGAATCTGAGAGGAGCCACAAATTTCCTTCCACCCAGTGTTACCCCATGTCTCCCGATAAAAATGATACCTCACTTGTGTGGGTAGGCCTAGCGCCCGCGACAGGAAACGCCCCAAAGCGCAACGTGGACACAGCCAAATTTTTGAAGGACAACAGAGGTGTTTTTTGCAAAGTGCCTACCTGTAGATTTTGGCCTGTAGCTCAGCCGCCACCTAGGGAAACCTACCAAACCTGTGCATTTCTGAAAACTAGAGACCTAGGGGAATCGAAGATGGGGTGACTTGTGTGGCTCGGACCAGGTTCTGTTACCCAGAATCCGTTGCAAACCTCAAAATTTGGCTAAAAAAACACATGTTCCTCACATTTCTGTGGCATAAAGTTCTGGAATCTGAGAGGGGCCACAAATTTCCTTACACCCAGCGTTCCCCCATGTCTCCCGATAAAAATGATACCTCACTTGTGTGGGTAGGCCTAGCGCCCGCAACAGGAATCGCCCCAAAGCGCAACGTGGACACAGCCAAATTTTTGAAAGAAAACAGAGGAGTTTATTGCAAAGTGCCTACCTGTAGATTTTGGCCTGTAGCTCAGCCGCCACCTAGGGAAACCTACCAAACCTGTACATTTCTGAAAACTAGAGACCTAGGGGAATCCAAGATGGGGTGACTTGTGTGGCTCGGACCAGCTTCTGTTACCCAGAATCCTTTGCAAACCTCAAAATTTGGCTAAAAAAACACATGTTCCTCACATTTCTGTGGCAGAAAGTTCTGGAATCTGAGAGGAGTCACAAATTTCCTTCCATCCAGTGTTCCCCCATGTCTCCCGATAAAAATGATACCTCACTTGTGTGGGTAGGCCTAGCGCCCGCGACAGGAAACGCCCCAAAGCGCAACGTGAACACAGCCAAATTTTTGAAGGAAAACAGAGGTGTTTTTTGCAAAGTGCCTACCTGTAGATTTTGGCCTGTAGCTCAGCCGCCACCTAGGGAAACCTACCAAACCTGTGCATTTCTGAAAACTAGAGACCTAGGGGAATCGAAGATGGGGTGACTTGTGTGGCTCGGACCAGGTTCTGTTACCCAGAATCCTTTGCAAACCTCAAAATTTGGCTAAAAAACACATGTTCCTCACATTTCTGTGGCATAAAGTTCTGGAATCTGAGAGGAGCCACAAATTTCCTTCCACCCAGCGTTCCCCCATGTCTCCCGATAAAAATGATACCTCACTTGTGTGGTAGGCCTAGCGCCCGCGACAGGAAACGCCCCAAAGCGCAACGTGGACACAGCCAAATTTTTGAAGGAAAACAGAGGTGTTTTTTGCAAAGTGCCTACCTGTAGATTTTGGCCTGTAGCTCAGACGCCACCTAGGGAAACCTACCAAACCTGTGCATTTCTGAAAACTAGAGACCTAGGGGAATCCAAGATGGGGTGACTTGTGTGGCTCGGACCAGGTTCTGTTACCCAGAATCCTTTGCAAACCTCACAATTTGGCAAAAAAAACACATGTTCCTCACATTTCTGTGGCAGAAAGTTCTGGAATCTGAGAGGAGCCACAAATTTCCTTCCACCCAGCGTTCCCCCACGTGTCCCGATAAAAATGATACCTCACTTGTGTGGGTAGGCCTAGCGCCCGCGACAGGAAACGCCCCAAAGCGCAACGTGGACACAGCCAAATTTTTGAAGGAAAACAGAGGTGTTTTTTGCAAAGTGCCTACCTGTAGATTTTGGCCTGTAGCTCAGCCGCCACCTAGGGAAACCTACCAAACCTGTGCATTTCTGAAAACTAGAGACCTAGGGGAATCCAAGATGGGGTGACTTGTGTGGCTCGGACCAGGTTCTGTTACCCAGAATCCGTTGCAAACCTCAAAATTTGGCTACAAAAACACATGTTCCTCACATTTCTGTGGCATAAAGTTCTGGAATCTGAGAGGGGCCACAAATTTCCTTACACCCAGCGTTCCCCCATGTCTCCCGATAAAAATGATACCTCACTTGTGTGGGTAGGCTTAGCGCCCGCAACAGGAATCGCCCCAAAGCGCAACGTGGACACAGACAAATTTTTGAAAGAAAACAGAGGAGTTTTTTGCAAAGTGCCTACCTGTAGATTTTGGCCTGTAGCTCAGCCGCCACCTAGGGAAACCTACCAAACCTGTACATTTCTGAAAACTAGAGACCTAGGGGAATCCAAGATGGGGTGACTTGTGTGGCTCGGACCAGGTTCTGTTACCCAGAATCCTTTGCAAACCTCAAAATTTGGCTAAAAAAACACATGTTCCTCACATTTCTGTGGCAGAAAGTTCTGGAATCTGAGAGGAGTCACAAATTTCCTTCCATCCAGTGTTCCCCCATGTCTCCCGATAAAAATGATACCTCACTTGTGTGGGTAGGCCTAGCGCCCGTGACAGGAAACGCCCCAAAGCGCAACGTGGACACAGCCAAATTTTTGAATGAAAACAGAGGTGTTTTTTGCAAAGTGCCTACCTGTAGATTTTGGCCTGTAGCTCAGCCGCCACCTAGGGAAACCTACCAAACCTGTGCATTTCTGAAAACTAGAGACCTAGGGGAATCCAAGATGGGGTGACTTGTGTGGCTCGGACCAGGTTCTGTTACCCAGAATCCTTTGCAAACCTCAAAATTTGGCTAAAAAACACATGTTCCTCACATTTCTGTGGCATAAATTTCTGGAATCTGAGAGGAGCCACAAATTTCCTTCCACCCAGCGTTCCCCCACGTCTCCTGATAAAAATGATACCTCACTTGTGTGGGTAGGACTAGCGCCCGCGACAGGAATCGCCCCAAAGTGCAACGTGGACACAGCCAAATTTTTTAAAGAAAACAGAGGAGTTTTTTGCAAAGTGCCTACCTGTAGATTTTGGCCTGTAGCTCAGCCGCCACCTAGGGAAACCTACCAAACCTGTGCATTTCTGAAAACTAGAGACCTAGGGGAATCCAAGATGGGGTGACTTGTGTGGCTCGGACCAGCTTCTGTTACCCAGAATCCTTTGCAAACCTCAAAATTTGGCTAAAAAAACACATGTTCCTCACATTTCTGTGGCAGAAAGTTCTGGAATCTGAGAGGAGCCACAAATTTCCATCCACCCAGCGTTCCCCCATGTCTCCCGATAAAAATGATACCTCACTTGTGTGGTAGGCCTAGCGCCCGCGACAGGAAACGCCCCAAAGCGCAACGTGGACACAGCCAAATTTTTGAAGGAAAACAGAGGTGTTTTTTGCAAAGTGCCTACCTGTAGATTTTGGCCTGTAGCTCAGCCGCCACCTAGGGAAACCTACCAAACCTGTGCATTTCTGAAAACTAGAGACCTAGGGGAATCCAAGATGGGGTGACTTGTGTGGCTCGGACCAGGTTCTGTTACCCAGAATCCTTTGCAAACCTCAAAATTTGGCTAAAAAAACACATGTTCCTCACATTTCTGTGGCAGAAAGTTCTGGAATCTGAGAGGAGCCACAAATTTCCTTCCACCCAGCGTTCCCCCACGTCTCCCGATAAAAATGATACCTCACTTGTGTGGGTAGGCCTAGCGCCCGAGACAGGAAACGCCCCAAAGCGCAACGTGGACACAGCCAAATTTTTGAAGGAAAACAGAGGTGTTTTTTGCAAAGTGCCTACCTGTAGATTTTGGCCTGTAGCTCAGCCGCCACCTAGGGAAACCTACCAAACCTGTGCATTTCTGAAAACTAGAGACCTAGGGAAATCCAAGATGGGGTGACTTGTGTGGCTCGGACCAGGTTCTGTTACCCAGAATCCTTTGCAAACCTCAAAATTTGGCTAAAAAAACACATGTTCCTCACATTTCTGTGGCAGAAAGTTCAGGAATCTGAGAGGAGCCACAAATTTCCTTCCACCCAGCGTTCCCCCACGTCTCCCGATAAAAATTATACCTCACTTGTGTGGGTAGGCCTAGCGCCCGCGACAGGAAACGCCCCAAAGCGCAACGTGGACACAGCCAAATTTTTGAAGGAAAACAGAGGTGTTTTTTGCAAAGTGCCTACCTGTAGATTTTGGCCTATAGCTCAGCCGCCACCTAGGGAAACCTACCAAACCTGTGCATTTCTAAAAACTAGAGACCTGGGGGAATCCAAGATGGGGTGACTTGTGTGGCTCGGACCAGCTTCTGTTACCCAGAATCCTTTGCAAACCTCAAAATTTGGCAAAAAAAACACATGTTCCTCACATTTCTGTGGCAGAAAGTTCTGGAATCTGAGAGGAGCCACAAATTTCCTTCCACCCAGCGTTCCCCCACGTCTCCCGATAAAAATGATACCTCACTTGTGTGGGTAGGCCTAGCGCCCGCGACAGGAAACGCCCCAAAGCGCAACGTGGACACAGCCAAATTTTTGAAGGAAAACAGAGGTGTTTTTTGCAAAGTGCCTACCTGTAGATTTTGGCCTGTAGCTCAGCCGCCACCTAGGGAAACCTACCAAACCTGTGCATTTCTGAAAACTAGAGACCTAGGGGAATCCAAGATGGGGTGACTTGTGTGGCTCGGACCAGGTTCTGTTACCCAGAATCCTTTGCAAACCTCAAAATTTGGCTAAAAAAACACATGTTCCTCACATTTCTGTGGCAGAAAGTTCTGGAATCTGAGAGGAGCCACAAATTTCCTTCCACCCAGCGTTCCCCCATATCTCCCGATAAAAATGATACCTCATTTGTGTGGGTAGGCCTAGCGCCCGCGACAGGAAACGCCCCAAAGCGCAACGTGGACACAGCCAAATTTTTGAAGGAAAACAGAGGTGTTTTTTGCTAAGTGCCTACCTGTAGATTTTGGCCTGTAGCTCAGCCGCCACCTAGGGAAACCTACCAAACCTGTGCATTTCTGAAAACTAGAGACCTAGGGGAATCCAAGATGGGGTGACTTGTGTGGCTCGGACCAGCTTCTGTTACCCAGAATCCTTTGCAAACCTCAAAATTTGGCTAAAAAAACACATGTTCCTCACATTTCTGTGGCAGAAAGTTCTGGAATCTGAGAGAAGCCACAAATTTCCTTCCACCCAGCGTTCCCCCACGTCTCCCGATAAAAATGATACCTCACTTGTGTGGGTAGGCCTAGCGCCCGCGACAGGAAACGCCCCAAAGCGCAACGTGGACACAGCCAAATTTTTGAAGGAAAATAAAGGTGTTTTTTGCAAAGTGCCTACCTGTAGAGTTTGGCCTGTAGCTCAGCCGCCATCTAGGGAAACCAACCAAACCTGTGCATTTCTGAAAACTAGAGACCTAGGGGAATCCAAGATGGGGTGACTTGTGTGGCTCGGACCAGGTTCTGTTACCCAGAATCCTTTGCAAACTTCAAAATTTGGATAAAAAAACACATGTTCCTCACATTTCTGTGGCAGAAAGTTCTGGAATCTGAGAGGAGCCACAAACTTCCTTCCACCCAGCGTTCCCCTATGTCTCCCGATAAAAATGATACCTCACTTGTGTGGGTAGGCCTAGCGCCCGTGACAGGAAACGCCCCAAAGCGCAACGTGGACACAGCCACATTTTTGAAGGAAAACAGAGGTGTTTTTTGCAAAGTGCCTACCTGTAGATTTTGGCCTGTAGCTCAGCCGCCACCTAGGGAAACCTACCAAACCTGTGCTTTTCTGAAAACTAGAGACGTAGGGGAATCCAAGATGGGGTGACTTGTGTGGCTCGGACGAGGTTCTGTTACCCAGAATCCTTTGCAAACCTCAAAATTTGGCAAAAAAAACACATGTTCCTCACATTTCTGTGGCAGAAAGTTCTGGAATCTGAGAGGAGCCACAAATTTCCTTCCACCCAGCGTTCCCCCACGTCTCCCGATAAGAATGATACCTCACTTGTGTGGGTAGGCCTAGCGCCGCGACAGGAAACGCCCCAAAGCGCCACGTGGACCCAGCCAAATTTTTGAAGGAAAACAGAGGTGTTTTTTGCAAAGTGCCTACCTGTAGATTTTGGCCTGTAGCTCAGCCGCCACCTAGGGAAACCTACCAAACCTGTGCATTTCTGAAAACTAGAGACCTAGGGGAATCCAAGATGGGGTGACTTGTGTGGCTCGGACCAGGTTCTGTTACCAAGAATCCTTTGCAAACCTCCAAATTTGGCTAAAAAAACACATGTTCCTCACATTTCTGTGGCAGAAAGTTCTGGAATCTGAGAGGAGCCACAAATTTCCTTCCACCCAGCGTTCCCCCACGTCTCCCGATAAAAATGATACCTCACTTGTGTGGGTAGGCCTAGCACCCGCGACAGGAAACGCCTCAAAGCGCAACGTGGACACAGCCAAATTTTTGAAGGAAAACAGATGTGTTTTTTGCAAAGTGCCTACCTGTAGATTTTGGCCTGTAGCTCAGCCGCCACCTAGGGAAACCTACCAAACCTGTGCATTTCTGAAAACTAGAGACCTAGGGGAATCCAAGATGGGGTGACTTGTGTGGCTCGGACCAGCTTCTGTTACCCAGAATCCTTTGCAAACCTCAAAATTTGGCTAAAAAAACACATGTTCCTCACATTTCTGTGGCAGAAAGTTCTGGAATCCGAGAGGAGCCACAAATTTCCTTCCACCCAGCGTTCCCCCATGTCTCCCGATAAAAATGATACCTCACTTGTGTGGGTAGGCCTAGCGCCCGTGACAGGAAACGCCCCAAAGCGCAACGTGGACACAGCCAAATTTTTGAAGGAAAACAGAGGTGTTTTTTGCAAAGTGCCTACCTGTAGATTTTGGCCTGTAGCTCAGCCGCCACCTAGGGAAACCTACCAAACCTGTGCATTTCTGAAAACTAGAGACCTAGGGGAATCCAAGATGGGGTGACTTGTGTGGCTCGGACCAGCTTCTGTTACCCAGAATCCTTTGCAAACCTCAAAATTTGGCAAAAAAAACACATGTTCCTCACATTTCTGTGGCAGAAAGTTCAGGAATCTGAGAGGAGCCACAAATTTCCTTCCACCCAGCGTTCCCCCACGTCTCCCGATAAAAATGATACCTCACTTGTGTGGGTAGGCCTAGCGCCCGCGACAGGAAACGCCCCAAAGCGCAACGTGGACACAGCCAAATTTTTTAAGGAAAACAGAGGTGTTTTTTGCAAAGTGCCTACCTGTAGATTTTGGCCTATAGCTCAGCCGCCACCTAGGGAAACCTACCAAACCTGTGCATTTCTGAAAACTAGAGACCTGGGGGAATCCAAGATGGGGTGACTTGTGTGGCTCGGACCAGCTTCTGTTACCCAGAATCCTTTGCAAACCTCAAAATTTGGCAAAAAAAACACATGTTCCTCACATTTCTGTGGCAGAAAGTTCTGGAATCTGAGAGGAGCCACAAATGTCCTTCCACCCAGCGTTCCCCCACGTCTCCCGATAAAAATGATACCTCACTTGTGTGGGTAGGCCTAGCGCCCGCGACAGGAAACGCCCCAAAGCGCAACGTGGACACAGCCAAATTTTTGAAGGAAAACAGAGGTGTTTTTTGCAAAGGGCCTACCTGTAGATTTTGGCCTGTAGCTCAGCCGCCACCTAGGGAAACCTACCAAACCTGTGCATTTCTGAAAACTAGAGACCTAGGGGAATCCAAGATGGGGTGACTTGTGTGGCTCGGACCAGGTTCTGTTACCCAGAATCCTTTGCAAACCTCAAAATTTGGCTAAAAAAACACATGTTCCTCACATTTCTGTGGCAGAAAGTTCTGGAATCTGAGAGGAGCCACAAATTTCCTTCCACCCAGCGTTCCCCCATATCTCCCGATAAAAATGATACCTCATTTGTGTGGGTAGGCCTAGCGCCCGCGACAGGAAACGCCCCAAAGCGCAACGTGGACACAGCCAAATTTTTGAAGGAAAATAAAGGTGTTTTTTGCAAAGTGCCTACCTGTAGATTTTGGCCTGTAGCTCAGCCGCCACCTAGGGAAACCTACCAAACCTGTGCATTTCTGAAAACTAGAGACCTAGGGGAATCCAAGATGGGGTGACTTGTGTGGCTCGGACCAGCTTCTGTTACCCAGAATCCTTTGCAAACCTCAAAATTTGGCTAAAAAAACACATGTTCCTCACATTTCTGTGGCAGAAAGTTCTGGAATCTGAGAGAAGCCACAAATTTCCTTCCACCCAGCGTTCCCCCACGTCTCCCGATAAAAATGATACCTCACTTGTGTGGGTAGGCCTAGCGCCCGCGACAGGAAACGCCCCAAAGCGCAACGTGGACACAGCCAAATTTTTGAAGGAAAATAAAGGTGTTTTTTGCAAAGTGCCTACCTGTAGAGTTTGGCCTGTAGCTCAGCCGCCATCTAGGGAAACCAACCAAGCCTGTGCATTTCTGAAAACTAGAGACCTAGGGGAATCCAAGATGGGGTGACTTGTGTGGCTCGGACCAGGTTCTGTTACCCAGAATCCTTTGCAAACTTCAAAATTTGGATAAAAAAACACATGTTCCTCACATTTCTGTGGCAGAAAGTTCTGGAATCTGAGAGGAGCCACAAACTTCCTTCCACCCAGCGTTCCCCCATGTCTCCCGATAAAAATGATACCTCACTTGTGTGGGTAGGCCTAGCGCCCGTGACAGGAAACGCCCCAAAGCGCAACGTGGACACAGCCACATTTTTGAAGGAAAACAGAGGTGTTTTTTGCAAAGTGCCTACCTGTAGATTTTGGCCTGTAGCTCAGCCGCCACCTAGGGAAACCTACCAAACCTGTGCTTTTCTGAAAACTAGAGACGTAGGGGAATCCAAGATGGGGTGACTTGTGTGGCTCGGACGAGATTCTGTTACCCAGAATCCTTTGCAAACCTCAAAATTTGGCAAAAAAAACACATGTTCCTCACATTTCTGTGGCAGAAAGTTCTGGAATCTGAGAGGAGCCACAAATTTCCTTCCACCCAGCGTTCCCCCACGTCTCCCGATAAGAATGATACCTCACTTGTGTGGGTAGGCCTAGCGCCCGCGATAGGAAACGCCCCAAAGCGCCACGTGGACCCAGCCAAATTTTTGAAGGAAAACAGAGGAGTTTTTTGCAAAGTGCCTACCTGTAGATTTTGGCCTGTAGCTCAGCCGCCACCTAGGGAAACCTACCAAACCTGTACATTTCTGAAATTAGAGACCTAGGGGAATCCAAGATGGGGTGACTTGTGTGGCTCGGACCAGGTTCTGTTACCAAGAATCCTTTGCAAACCTCCAAATTTGGCTAAAAAAACACATGTTCCTCACATTTCTGTGGCAGAAAGTTCTGGAATCTGAGAGGAGCCACAAATTTCCTTCCACCCAGCGTTCCCCCACGTCTTCCGATAAAAATGATACCTCACTTGTGTGGGTAGGCCTAGCGCCCGCGACAGGAAACGCCTCAAAGCGCAACGTGGACACAGCCAAATTTTTGAAGGAAAACAGAGGTGTTTTTTGCAAAGTGCCTACCTGTAGATTTTGGCCTGTAGCTCAGCCGCCACCTAGGGAAACCTACCAAACCTGTGCATTTCTGAAAACTAGAGACCTAGGGGAATCCAAGGTGGGGTGACTTGTGTGGCTCGGACCAGCTTCTGTTACCCAGAATCCTTTGCAAACCTCAAAATTTGGCTAAAAAAACACATGTTCCTCACATTTCTGTGGCAGAAAGTTCTGGAATCTGAGAGGAGCCACAAATTTCCTTCCACCCAGCGTTCCCCCATGTCTCCCGATAAAAATGATACCTCACTTGTGTGGGTAGGCCTAGCGCCCGTGACAGGAAACGCCCCAAAGCGCAACGTGGACAGAGCCACATTTTTGAAGGAAAACAGAGGTGTTTTTTGCAAAGTGCCTACCTGTAGATTTTGGCCTGTAGCTCAGCCGCCACCTAGGGAAACCTACCAAACCTGTGCATTTCTGAAAACTAGAGACCCAGGGGAATCCAAGATGGGGTGACTTGTGTGGCTCGGACCAGGTTCTGTTACCCAGAATCCTTTGCAAACCTCAAAATTTGGCTAAAAAAACACATGTTCCTCACATTTCTGTGGCAGAAAGTTCTGGAATCTGAGAGGAGCCACAAATTTCTTTCCACCCAGCGTTCCCCACGTCTCCCGATAAAAATGATACCTCACTTGTGTGGGTAGGCCTAGCGCCCGCGACAGGAAACGCCCCAAAGCGCAACATGGACACAGCCAAATTTTTGAAGGAAAACAGAGGTGTTTTTTGCAAAGTGCCTACCTGTAGATTTTGGCCTGTAGCTCAGCCGCCACCTAGGGAAACCTACCAAACCTGTGCATTTCTGAAAACTAGTGACCTAGGGGAATCCAAGATGGGGTGACGTGTGTGGCTCGGACCAGGTTCTGTTACCCAGAATCCTTTGCAAACCTCAAAATTTGGCAAAAAAAACACATGTTCCTCACATTTCTGTGGCAGAAAGTTCTGGAATCTGAGAGGAGCCACAAATTTCCTTCCACCCAGCGTTACCCCATGTCTCCCGATAAAAATGATACCTCACTTGTGTGGGTAGGCCTAGCGCCCGCGACAGGAAACGCCCCAAAGCGCAACGTGGACACAGACAAATTTTTGAAGGAAAACAGAGGTGTTTTTTGCAAAGTGCCTACCTGTAGATTTTGGCCTGTAGCTCAGCCGCCACCTAGGGAAACCTACCAAACCTGTGCATTTCTGAAAACTAGAGACCTAGGGGAATCCAAGATGGGGTGACTTGTGTGGCTCGGACCAGGTTCTGTTACCAAGAATCCTTTGCAAACCTCCAAATTTGGCTAAAAAAACACATGTTCCTCACATTTCTGTGGCAGAAAGTTCTGGAATCTGAGAGGAGCCACAAACTTCCTTCCACCCAGCGTTCCCCCACGTCTCCCGATAAAAATGATACCTCACTTGTGTGGGTAGGCCTAGCGCCCGCGACAGGAAACGCCTCAAAGCGCAACGTGGACACAGCCAAATTTTTGAAGGAAAACAGAGGTGTTTTTTGCAAAGTGCCTACCTGTAGATTTTGGCCTGTAGCTCAGCCGCCACCTAGGGAAACCTACCAAACCTGTGCATTTCTGAAAACTAGAGACCTAGGGGAATCCAAGATGGGGTGACTTGTGTGGCTCGGACCAGCTTCTGTTACCCAGAATCCTTTGCAAACCTCAAAATTTGGCAAAAAAAACACATGTTCCTCACATTTCTGTGGCAGAAAGTTCTGGAATCTGAGAGGAGCCACAAATTTCCTTCCACCCAGCGTTACCCCATGTCTCCCGATAAAAATGATACCTCACTTGTGTGGGTAGGCCTAGCGCCCGCGACAGGAAACGCCCCAAAGCGCAACGTGGACACAGCCAAATTTTTGAAGGACAACAGAGGTGTTTTTTGCAAAGTGCCTACCTGTAGATTTTGGCCTGTAGCTCAGCCGCCACCTAGGGAAACCTACCAAACCTGTGCATTTCTGAAAACTAGAGACCTAGGGGAATCGAAGATGGCGTGAATTGTGTGGCTCGGACCAGGTTCTGTTACCCAGAATCCGTTGCAAACCTCAAAATTTGGCTAAAAAAACACATGTTCCTCACATTTCTGTGGCATAAAGTTCTGGAATCTGAGAGGGGCCACAAATTTCCTTACACCCAGCGTTCCCCCACGTCTCCCGATAAAAATGATACCTCACTTGTGTGGGTAGGCCTAGCGCCCGCAACAGGAATCGCCCCAAAGCGCAACGTGGACACAGCCAAATTTTTGAAAGAAAACAGAGGAGTTTTTTGCAAAGTGCCTACCTGTAGATTTTGGCCTGTAGCTCAGCCGCCACCTAGGGAAACCTACCAAACCTGTACATTTCTGAAAACTAGAGACCTAGGGGAATCCAAGATGGGGTGACTTGTGTGGCTCGGACCAGCTTCTGTTACCCAGAATCCTTTGCAAACCTCAAAATTTGGCTAAAAAAAACACATGTTCCTCACATTTCTGTGGCAGAAAGTTCTGGAATCTGAGAGGGGCCACAAATTTCCTTACACCCAGCGTTCCCCCACGTCTCCCGATAAAAATGATACCTCACTTGTGTGGGTAGGCCTAGCGCCCGCAACAGGAATCGCCCCAAAGCGCAACGTGGACACAGCCAAATTTTTTTAAGGAAAACAGAGGTGTTTTTTGCAAAGTGCCTACCTGTAGATTTTGGCCTGTAGCTCAGCCGCCACCTAGGGAAACCTACCAAACCTGTGCATTTCTGAAAACTAGAGACCTAGGGGAATCCAAGGTGGGGTGACTTGTGTGGCTCGGACCAGCTTCTGTTACCCAGAATCCTTTGCAAACCTCAAAATTTGGCTAAAAAAACACATGTTCCTCACATTTCTGTGGCAGAAAGTTCTGGAATCTGAGAGGAGCCACAAATTTCCTTCCACCCAGCGTTCCCCCATGTCTCTCGATAAAAATGATACCTCACTTGTGTGGGTAGGCCTAGCGCCCGTGACAGGAAACGCCCCAAAGCGCAACGTGGACAGAGCCAAATTTTTGAAGGAAAACAGAGGTGTTTTTTGCAAAGTGCCTACCTGTAGATTTTGGCCTGTAGCTCAGCCGCCACCTAGGGAAACCTACCAAACCTGTGCATTTCTGAAAACTAGAGACCCAGGGGAATCCAAGATGGGGTGACTTGTGTGGCTCGGACCAGGTTCTGTTACCCAGAATCCTTTGCAAACCTCAAAATTTGGCTAAAAAAACACATGTTCCTCACATTTCTGTGGCAGAAAGTTCTGGAATCTGAGAGGAGCCACAAATTTCTTTCCACCCAGCGTTCCCCACGTCTCCCGATAAAAATGATACCTCACTTGTGTGGGTAGGCCTAGCGCCCGCGACAGGAAACGCCCCAAAGCGCAAAATGGACAAAGCCAAATTTTTGAAGGAAAACAGAGGTGTTTTTTGCAAAGTGCCTACCTGTAGATTTTGGCCTGTAGCTCAGCCGCCACCTAGGGAAACCTACCAAACCTGTGCATTTCTGAAAACTAGTGACCTAGGGGAATCCAAGATGGGGTGACGTGTGTGGCTCGGACCAGGTTCTGTTACCCAGAATCCTTTGCAAACCTCAAAATTTGGCAAAAAAAACACATGTTCCTCACATTTCTGTGGCAGAAAGTTCTGGAATCTGAGAGGAGCCACAAATTTCCTTCCACCCAGCGTTACCCCATGTCTCCCGATAAAAATGATACCTCACTTGTGTGGGTAGGCCTAGCGCCCGCGACAGGAAACGCCCCAAAGCGCAACGTGGACACAGCCAAATTTTTGAAGGTCAACAGAGGTGTTTTTTGCAAAGTGCCTACCTGTAGATTTTGGCCTGTAGCTCAGCCGCCACCTAGGGAAACCTACCAAACCTGTGCATTTCTGAAAACTAGAGACCTAGGGGAATCGAAGATGGCGTGAATTGTGTGGCTCGGACCAGGTTCTGTTACCCAGAATCCGTTGCAAACCTCAAAATTTGGCTAAAAAAACACATGTTCCTCACATTTCTGTGGCATAAAGTTCTGGAATCTCAGAGGGGCCACAAATTTCCTTACACCCAGCGTTCCCCCACGTCTCCCGATAAAAATGATACCTCACTTGTGTGGGTAGGCCTAGCGCCCGCGACAGGAAACGCCCCAAAGCGCAACGTGGACACAGCCAAATTTTTGAAGGAAAACAGAGGTGTTTTTTGCAAAGTGCCTACCTGTAGATTTTGGCCTGTAGCTCAGCCGCCACCTAGGGAAACCTACCAAACCTGTGCATTTCTGAAAACTAGTGACCTAGGGGAATCCAAGATGGGGTGACGTGTGTGGCTCGGACCAGGTTCTGTTACCCAGAATCCTTTGCAAACCTCAAAATTTGGCAAAAAAAACACATGTTCCTCACATTTCTGTGGCAGAAAGTTCTGGAATCTGAGAGGAGCCACAAATTTCCTTCCACCCAGCGTTACCCCATGTCTCCCGATAAAAATGATACCTCACTTGTGTGGGTAGGCCTAGCGCCCGCGACAGGAAACGCCCCAAAGCGCAACGTGGACACAGCCAAATTTTTGAAGGACAACAGAGGTGTTTTTTGCAAAGTGCCTACCTGTAGATTTTGGCCTGTAGCTCAGCCGCCACCTAGGGAAACCTACCAAACCTGTGCATTTCTGAAAACTAGAGACCTAGGGGAATCGAAGATGGCGTGAATTGTGTGGCTCGGACCAGGTTCTGTTACCCAGAATCCGTTGCAAACCTCAAAATTTGGCTAAAAAACACATGTTCCTCACATTTCTGTGGCATAAAGTTCTGGAATCTGAGAGGGGCCACAAATTTCCTTACACCCAGCGTTCCCCCACGTCTCCCGATAAAAATGATACCTCACTTGTGTGGGTAGGCCTAGCGCCCGCGACAGGAAACGCCCCAAAGCGCAACGTGGACACAGCCAAATTTTTGAAGGACAACAGAGGTGTTTTTTGCAAAGTGCCTACCTGTAGATTTTGGCCTGTAGCTCAGCCGCCACCTAGGGAAACCTACCAAACCTGTGCATTTCTGAAAACTAGAGACCCAGGGGAATCCATGATGGGGTGACTTGTGTGGCTCGGACCAGGTTCTGTTACCCAGAATCCTTTGCAAACCTCAAAATGTGGCTAAAAAAACACATGTTCCTCACATTTCTGTGGCAGAAAGTTCTGGAATCTGAGAGGAGCCACAAATTTCTTTCCACCCAGCGTTCCCCACGTCTCCCGATAAAAATGATACCTCACTTGTGTGGGTAGGCCTAGCGCCCGCGACAGGAAACGCCCCAAAGCGCAACATGGACACAGCCAAATTTTTGAAGGAAAACAGAGGTGTTTTTTGCAAAGTGCCTACCTGTAGATTTTGGCCTGTAGCTCAGCCGCCACCTAGGGAAACCTACCAAACCTGTGCATTTCTGAAAACTAGTGACCTAGGGGAATCCAAGATGGGGTGACTTGTGTGGCTCGGACCAGGTTCTGTTACCCAGAATCCTTTGCAAACCTCAAAATTTGGCAAAAAAAACACATGTTCCTCACATTTCTGTGGCAGAAAGTTCTGGAATCTGAGAGGAGCCACAAATTTCCTTCCACCCAGCGTTACCCCATGTCTCCCGATAAAAATGATACCTCACTTGTGTGGGTAGGCCTAGCGCCCGCGACAGGAAACGCCCCAAAGCGCAACGTGGACACAGCCAAATTTTTGAAGGACAACAGAGGTGTTTTTTGCAAAGTGCCTACCTGTAGATTTTGGCCTGTAGCTCAGCCGCCACCTAGGGAAACCTACCAAACCTGTGCATTTCTGAAAACTAGAGACCTAGGGGAATCGAAGATGGCGTGAATTGTGTGGCTCGGACCAGGTTCTGTTACCCCGAATCCGTTGCAAACCTCAAAATTTGGCTAAAAAAACACATGTTCCTCACATTTCTGTGGCATAAAGTTCTGGAATCTGAGAGGGGCCACAAATTTCCTTACACCCAGCGTTCCCCCATGTCTCCCGATAAAAATGATACCTCACTTGTGTGGGTAGGCCTAGCGCCCGCGACAGGAAACGCCCCAAAGCGCAACGTAGACACAGCCAAATTTTTGAAGGACAACAGAGGTGTTTTTTGCATAGTGCCTACCTGTAGATTTTGGCCTGTAGCTCAGCCGCCACCTAGGGAAACCTACCAAACCTGTGCATTTCTGAAAACTAGAGACCCAGGGGAATCCAAGATGGGGTGACTTGTGTGGCTCGGACCAGGTTCTGTTACCCAGAATCCTTTGCAAACCTCAAAATGTGGCTAAAAAAACACATGTTCCTCACATTTCTGTGGCAGAAAGTTCTGGAATCTGAGAGGAGCCACAAATTTCTTTCCACCCAGCGTTCCCCACGTCTCCCGATAAAAATGATACCTCACTTGTGTGGGTAGGCCTAGCGCCCGCGACAGGAAACGCCCCAAAGCGCAACATGGACACAGCCAAATTTTTGAAGGAAAACAGAGGTGTTTTTTGCAAAGTGCCTACCTGTAGATTTTGGCCTGTAGCTCAGCCGCCACCTAGGGAAACCTACCAAACCTGTGCATTTCTGAAAACTAGTGACCTAGGGGAATCCAAGATGGGGTGACTTGTGTGGCTCGGACCAGGTTCTGTTACCCAGAATCCTTTGCAAACCTCAAAATTTGGCAAAAAAAACACATGTTCCTCACATTTCTGTGGCAGAAAGTTCTGGAATCTGAGAGGAGCCACAAATTTCCTTCCACCCAGCGTTACCCCATGTCTCCCGATAAAAATGATACCTCACTTGTGTGGGTAGGCCTAGCGCCCGCGACAGGAAACGCCCCAAAGCGCAACGTGGACACAGCCAAATTTTTTAAGGAAAACAGAGGTGTTTTTTGCAAAGTGCCTACCTGTAGATTTTGGCCTGTAGCACAGCCGCCACCTAGGGAAACCTACCAAACCTGTGCATTTCTGAAAACTAGAGACCTAGGGGAATCGAAGATGGCGTGACTTGTGTGGCTCGGACCAGGTTCTGTTACCCAGAATCCTTTGCAAACCTCAAAATGTGGCTAAAAAAACACATGTTCCTCACATTTCTGTGGCAGAAAGTTCTGGAATCTGAGAGGAGCCACAAATTTCTTTCCACCCAGCGTTCCCCACGTCTCCCGATAAAAATGATACCTCACTTGTGTGGGTAGGCCTAGCGCCCGCGACAGGAAACGCCCCAAAGCGCAACATGGACACAGCCAAATTTTTGAAGGAAAACAGAGGTGTTTTTTGCAAAGTGCCTACCTGTAGATTTTGGCCTGTAGCTCAGCCGCCACCTAGGGAAACCTACCAAACCTGTGCATTTCTGAAAACTAGTGACCTAGGGGAATCCAAGATGGGGTGACTTGTGTGGCTCGGACCAGGTTCTGTTACCCAGAATCCTTTGCAAACCTCAAAATTTGGCAAAAAAAACACATGTTCCTCACATTTCTGTGGCAGAAAGTTCTGGAATCTGAGAGGAGCCACAAATTTCCTTCCACCCAGCGTTACCCCATGTCTCCCGATAAAAATGATACCTCACTTGTGTGGGTAGGCCTAGCGCCCGCGACAGGAAACGCCCCAAAGCGCAACGTGGACACAGCCAAATTTTTGAAGGACAACAGAGGTGTTTTTTGCAAAGTGCCTACCTGTAGATTTTGGCCTGTAGCTCAGCCGCCACCTAGGGAAACCTACCAAACCTGTGCATTTCTGAAAACTAGAGACCTAGGGGAATCGAAGATGGCGTGAATTGTGTGGCTCGGACCAGGTTCTGTTACCCCGAATCCGTTGCAAACCTCAAAATTTGGCTAAAAAAACACATGTTCCTCACATTTCTGTGGCATAAAGTTCTGGAATCTGAGAGGGGCCACAAATTTCCTTACACCCAGCGTTCCCCCATGTCTCCCGATAAAAATGATACCTCACTTGTGTGGGTAGGCCTAGCGCCCGCGACAGGAAACGCCCCAAAGCGCAACGTAGACACAGCCAAATTTTTGAAGGACAACAGAGGTGTTTTTTGCATAGTGCCTACCTGTAGATTTTGGCCTGTAGCTCAGCCGCCACCTAGGGAAACCTACCAAACCTGTGCATTTCTGAAAACTAGAGACCCAGGGGAATCCAAGATGGGGTGACTTGTGTGGCTCGGACCAGGTTCTGTTACCCAGAATCCTTTGCAAACCTCAAAATGTGGCTAAAAAAACACATGTTCCTCACATTTCTGTGGCAGAAAGTTCTGGAATCTGAGAGGAGCCACAAATTTCTTTCCACCCAGCGTTCCCCACGTCTCCCGATAAAAATGATACCTCACTTGTGTGGGTAGGCCTAGCGCCCGCGACAGGAAACGCCCCAAAGCGCAACATGGACACAGCCAAATTTTTGAAGGAAAACAGAGGTGTTTTTTGCAAAGTGCCTACCTGTAGATTTTGGCCTGTAGCTCAGCCGCCACCTAGGGAAACCTACCAAACCTGTGCATTTCTGAAAACTAGTGACCTAGGGGAATCCAAGATGGGGTGACTTGTGTGGCTCGGACCAGGTTCTGTTACCCAGAATCCTTTGCAAACCTCAAAATTTGGCAAAAAAAACACATGTTCCTCACATTTCTGTGGCAGAAAGTTCTGGAATCTGAGAAGAGCCACAAATTTCCTTCCACCCAGCGTTACCCCATGTCTCCCGATAAAAATGATACCTCACTTGTGTGGGTAGGCCTAGCGCCCGCGACAGGAAACGCCCCAAAGCGCAACGTGGACACAGCCAAATTTTTTAAGGAAAACAGAGGTGTTTTTTGCAAAGTGCCTACCTGTAGATTTTGGCCTGTAGCACAGCCGCCACCTAGGGAAACCTACCAAACCTGTGCATTTCTGAAAACTAGAGACCTAGGGGAATCGAAGATGGCGTGACTTGTGTGGCTCGGACCAGGTTCTGTTACCCAGAATCCGTTGCAAACCTCAAAATTTGGCTAAAAAAACACATGTTCCTCACATTTCTGTGGCATAAAGTTCTGGAATCTGAGAGGGGCCACAAATTTCCTTACACCCAGCGTTCCCCCACGTCTCCCGATAAAACTGATACCTCACTTGTGTGGGTAGGCCTAGCGCCCGCAACAGGAATCGCCCCAAAGCGCAACGTGGACACAGCCAAATTTTTGAAAGAAAACAGAGGAGTTTTTTGCAAAGTGCCTACCTGTAGATTTTGGCCTGTAGCTCAGCCGCCACCTAGGGAAACCTACCAAACCTGTACATTTCTGAAAACTAGAGACCTAGGGGAATCCAAGATGGGGTGACTTGTGTGGCTCGAACCAGCTTCTGTTACCCAGAATCCTTTGCAAACCTCAAAATTTGGCTAAAAAAACACATGTTCCTCACATTTCTGTGGCAGAAAGTTCTGGAATCTGAGAGGAGTCACAAATTTCCTTCCATCCAGTGTTCCCCCATGTCTCCCGATAAAAATGATACCTCACTTGTGTGGGTAGGCCTAGCGCCTGCGAAAGGAAACGCCCCAAAGCGCAACGTGGACACAGCCAAATTTTTGAAGGAAAACAGAGGTGTTTTTTGCAAAGTGCCTACCTGTAGATTTTGGCCTGTAGCTCAGCCGCCACCTAGGGAAACCTACCAAACCTGTGCATTTCTGAAAACTAGAGACCTAGGGAAATCCAAGATGGGGTGACTTGTGTGGCTCGGACCAGGTTCTGTTACCCAGAATCCTTTGCAAACCTCAAAATTTGGCTAAAAAACACATGTTCCTCACATTTCTGTGGCATAAAGTTCTGGAATCTGAGAGGAGCCACAAATTTCCTTCCACCCAGCGTTCCCCCACGTCTCCTGATAAAAATGATACCTCACTTGTGTGGGTAGGCCTAGCGCCCGCGACAGGAATCGCCCCAAAGTGCAACGTGGACACAGCCAAATTTTTTAAAGAAAACAGAGGAGTTTTTTGCAAAGTGCCTACCTGTAGGTTTGGGCCTGTAGCTCAGCCGCCACCTAGGGAAACCTACCACACCTGTGCATTTCTGAAAACTAGAGACCTAGGGGAATCCAAGATGGGGTGACTTGTGTGGCTCGGACCAGGTTCTGTTACCCAGAATCCTTTGCAAACCTCAAAATTTGGCTAAAAAAACACATGTTCCTCACATTTCTGTGGCAGAAAGTTCAGGAATCTGAGAGGAGCCACAAATTTCCTTCCACCCAGCGTTCCCCCACGTCTCCCGATAAAAATGATACCTCACTTGTGTGGGTAGGCCTAGCGCCCGCGACAGGAAACGCCCCAAAGCGCAACGTGGACACAGCCAAATTTTTTAAGGAAAACAGAGGTGTTTTTTGCAAAGTGCCTACCTGTAGATTTTGGCCTGTAGCTCAGCCGCCACCTAGGGAAACCTACCAAACCTGTGCATTTCTGAAAACTATAGACCTAGAGGAATCCAAGATGGGGTGACTTGTGTGGCTCGGACCAGGTTCTGTTACCCAGAATCCTTTGCAAACCTCAAGATTTGGCTAAAAAAACACATGTTCCTCACATTTCTGTGGCAGAAAGATCTAGAATCTGAGAGGAGCCACAAATTTCTTTCCACCCAGCGTTCCCCCACGTCTCCCGATAAAAATTATACCTCACTTGTGTGGGTAGGCCTAGCGCTCGCGACAGGAAATGGCCCAAAACACAACGTGGACACATCACATTTTTTCATAGAAAACAGGGCCTACCTGTGGATTTTGGCCTCTAGATCAGCTGGCACCTGGGGAAACCTAGCAAACCAGTGCATTTTTGAAAACTAGAGACCTAGGGGAATCCAAGATGGGGTGATTTGCGGGGCTCTGACCAGGTTCTATTACCCAGAATCCTTTGCAAACATCAAAATTGGCCAAAAAACACTTTTTCCTCTCATTTCGGTGACAGAAAGTTCTGGAATCTGGGAGGAGCCACAAATTTCCTTTCACCCAGCGTTCCCCTAAGTCTCTCCATAAAAATGGTACCTCACTTGTGTGGGTAGGCCTAGCGTCCACGAAAGGAAATGGCCCAAAACACAACGTGGACACAACATATTTTTTCACAGAAAACAGAGGTGTTTTTTGCAAAGTGCCTACCTGTGGATTTTGGCCTCTAGCTCAGCCGGCCCCAGGGGGGGGGGAAATGCCCTAAAATAAATTTGACCCCCCCACCCCCCCAAACCCCCCCTGCCCAGGAGCAGCCCTTGCCTACGGGGTCGCTCCCCCTGCGTGACATTGGCGTCAAAAAACAAATCCCCGGTGCCTAGTGGTTTCTGCCCCCTTGGGGCAGATTGACCTAAAATCGACCAATCTGCCCCCAAGGGGGGCAGAAATGGTCTAAATACAGTTTGCCCCCCAAGGGAGCGACCCTTGCCTGATGGGTCGCTCCCCATCTCTAAAAAAACAAACATACAAAAAAAAAACCACACAAAAATAATTTGCCCTGGCGCCTAGAGGTTTCTGCCCCCCTGGTGGCAGATCGGCCTAATAATAGGCCAATCTGCCCCCAGGGGGGGCAGAAATGGCCTAAAATAAATTTGCATCCCCAACCCCCACCCCCCCACCAGGAGCGACCCTTGCCTACGGGGTCGCTCCCCCTGCGTGACATTGGCGCCAAAAAACAAATCCCCGGTGCCTAGTGGTTTCTGCCCCCTTGGGGCAGATTGACCTAAAATCGACCAATCTGCTTCCAAGGGGGGCAGAAATTGTCTAAATACAGTTTGCCCCCCAGGGGAGCGACCCTTGCCTGATGGGTCGCTCCCCATCTCTAAAAAAACAAACATACAAAAAAAAAACACACAAAAAAAAATTGCCCTGGCGCCTAGAGGTTTCTGCCCCCCCCCTGGTGGCAGATCAGCCTAATAATAGGCCGATCTGCCCCCAGGGGGGGCAGAAATGGCCTAAAATAAATGTGCATCCCCAACCCCCACCCGCCCACCAGGAGCGACCCTCGCCTACGGGGTCGCTCCCCCTGCGTGACATTGGCGCCAAAAAACAAATCCCCGGTGCCTAGTGGTTTCTGCCCCCTTGGGGCAGATTGACCTAAAATCGACCAATCTGCCCCCAATGGGGGCAGAAATGGTCTAAATACAGTTTTCCCCCCAGGGGAGCGACCCTTGCCTGATGGGTCGCTCCCCATCTCTAAAAAAACAAACATACAAAAAAAAAACACACAAAAAAAATTTGCCCTGGCGCCTAGAGGTTTCTGCCCCACCCTGGTGGCAGATCGGCCTAATAATAGGCCGATCTGCCCCCAGGGGGGGCCGAAATGGCCTAAAATAAATTTGCATCCCCAACCCCCACCCCCCCACCAGGAGCGACCCTTGTCTACGGGGTCGCTGCCCCTGCGTGACATTGGCGCCACAAAACAAATCCCCGGTGCCTAGTGGTTTCTGCCCCCTTGGGGAAGATTGACCTAAAATCGACCAATCTGCCCCCAAGGGGGGCAGAAATGCTCTAAATACAGTTTGCCCCCCAGGGAAGCGACCCTTGTCTGATGGGTCTCTCCCCATCTCTAAAAAAACAAACAAACAAAAAAAAAAAAACACAGAAAATAAATTTGCCCTGGCGCCTACAGGTTTCTGCCCCCCCTGGGGGCAGAAATGGCCTAAAATAAATTTGCCCCCCCAACCCTCACCCCCCCCCCGGGAGCGACCCTTGCCTACGGGGTCGCTCCCCCTGCGTGAAAATGACGCCAAAAAACAAATCCCCGGTGCCTAGTGGTTTCTGCCCCCTTGGGGGCAGATTGACCTAAAATTGACCAATCTGCCCCCAAGAGGGGCAGAAATGGTCTAAACACAGTTTGCCACCCAGGGGAGCGACCCTTGTCTGATGGGTCGCTCACCATCTCTAAAAAAACAAACAAAAACAAAAAGACAAAAAAAAAATTTGCCCTGGCGCCTAGAGGTTTCTGCCCCCCCCTGGGGGGGCAGAGATGGCCTAAAATAATTGTGCCCCCCCTAAATCCCCCCCTCCAGGGAGCGACCCTTGCCTACAAGGTCGCTCCCCTTGCGTGACGGCGCAAAAAAAAGATCCCTGGTGCCTAGTGGTTTCTGCCCCCCTTGGGGGAAGATTGACCTAAAATCGACCGATCTGCCCCCAAAGCGGGCAGAAATGGCCTAAATACATTTTGCCCCTCCAGGGGAGCGACCCTTGTCCAAGGGGTCGCTCCCCATCTGTAAAACAAAAAAACAAAAAAATCCCTGGTGCCTAGTGGTTTCTGCCCGCCTTGGGGGCAGATCAGCCGAATCAAAATAGGCTGATCTACCCCGCAGGGGGGCAGAAATGGCCTAAAATAATCTCCCCCCCCCCCCAGGGAGCGACCCTTGCCTAAGGGGGTCGCTCCCCTTGCGTGAAATTCACGCAAAAAATAAAAACTCCCTGGCGTCTAATGGTTTCTGCCCCCCTTGGGGGCAGATTGGCCTCATCAAAATAGGCCAATCTGCCCCCATGGGGGGCAGAAAAGGCCTTCCTAAAAAAATGCCCCCCCTGGGAGTGACCCTTGCCCAAGGGGTCGCTCCCTTTTGACAGTTTCATTAAAAAAAAAAAAAATCCCTGGTGTCTAGTGGGGTTTCAAAAGCCGGATTGCAAGCAATCCGGCTTTTAAAACCCTGTGAGAGACTTCAAAGGGAAGGAAATACATTTCGTTCCCTTTGAAGCCTCTCGGGGCCTCCCCCATGGGATTGAAAGAGAAATGCAAAAGCATTTCTCTTTCAATCGCCCTGGAAGCACCCTGTGACTAATCAGCGCAGACGTCACAGGGGGGGGTTGGGGGGGTCAGGGGTAGGAGGGGAAGGGCTTCCCCTTCCATCCCTGACTTTGGGGGGGTGGGGGGAAGCACACAGAGGGAGCGAGAGCGCTCCCTCTGGGCTGTGTGCCGAGGACGTAGTGGTTACATCCTCGGCACAGCAGCACTGTGCCGCAGGACGTAACCACTACGTCTGCGGCACAGAAGGGGTTAAACATGATTCAGACCTGCCGCTGCAGGGCTTGTATGTGCAGTCTTACTGCCACTTCAACATGGCATTTAACACCTCTTGCCAAACCATAAACCCTTCTTTTTATTACATATATTTCACCCGTGAGATAGGCCCAAAGTAACCCAAAGGGCATGGTGCTATATAAGTAAAAGGCAGGACATGTACCTATATGTTTTACATGTTCTGTTTCCTTTTTCACTAGTGCGAGGCTTGCTCCTCTCATAGACTAGCATTAGGAGTCCCTTAATATACTTTTAAGCTGTAATTCCTGATCAGAGAGGAGTAGCTTTGTCATGTCTCATACCCTTGGAATGTTAATGATAAATCCTCTTTGATTTAAAATGACTATTTAAGAAATGTCACTTTTAGAAAGTGGGCATTTCTCTTCTCTTAGTGCTCTATGTGCCTGACAGACTGTTTCCGATATACTGCTGGACTGGGCTGGGTGGCATCTACCTTTGTGCATTCTCTCCAGCCACCACAACACAGGATACTCAACAGCATCTGGATTCATATGCATACTGATGGGTCTTCCTCAGGAGAATGGGGGGCTTCCACACTTATACTTCAAAGGTCTGAACCCACTCAAGGGACTGATTACCCCCCACAGTAAGGGAAAGGGATTCTTGTGCACTTCAGAGAGTTGAGTCTGAAGACATCTTCCACATTGAAGGCATTTTGGGGTATAAGTACTCAAATGAGTACACTGCTGGTCCTGGAAGAAATTCTGCTGGAGTAAAGGTTGCTGTGTTGAAGGATTGCCACTCAATAAACTGTTTGATTGACAGAAGGCGTGGCTTCCTGTATCTGCCTTAAAGGGATTGTCAGAAAGAGTTCACTTAATGGATTGCCAGCAAAGTAAGTGCCTTTCAGTTTAAAGGAATATTTGAGTCACAGTCTTAAAGGGGAGGAATTTTTTCAAAATTTATTCAAGAGGTGAACTGGTTTTAATGAGAGAAAAATAAAGGATTAAAACAGGATTCCAGGATTTTTACAGAACTAAACTTGAGTATAAAAAGACATTGTGATTGGACTGCCTGCTGGATCGGTGATAGGCACACCTGAGCTAAGTTACTTTGCGTGTCATACAAAGTGTGCAGTGACAGGCACACTGGAAGTAAGACTTTGTGCACCAAGAAGAAGAGACTGCAGGAGCAGCGAAAGAACGTCACTTTCAGGAGTACATTAATAGATTGTGACTGTTGTACAAATAAGAATTATAATGCAGAATGTGACACCCCCTCTGTTTTTCTAAGTAGTCCAGGGGATCCCACATATCCTTGGACTAAGTGGAAGAAAATGTTTGTTCATTATGCGAGAGTGTGTGGACCGACTCTGAGTGCAGAGAGGAAGCATGCATTATTAATGCATTGTTTAGGAGGTGAGGGACAGGAGGTACTGGAAAATTTACCAGACTTAAGTGCTGAAGAGTCAAGAAATTTGAATGAATATGAGGTGTGTATTAAAAAAATGGACAAACATTATGTACCTAGAGTAAGTACAATAATGGAAAGATATTATTTTGGGAAAAGAGAGCAAGGAAAGGACGAGTCGGTAGAGGAATACATAACCAGTTTAAGGAAGCTAGCAGCGTGGTGTAAATTTGGTACATTGGTGGACGAAAGAATTAGAGACCAATTTGTATTGAAGTGTTGTAGCGACAAAATCAGGGAAGAGCTGTGGTTAAAAGATGAACCACCATTAGAGGAGGTGGTTATAGTAGCAAAGAGGGTGGAATATATGTTAAAGTGTGTTAAGGAGCTAAATGGAAATAAAGTTATGAGTGGAGAGTGTACAAAGGTTGAAGAGGTGGTTTGCGAGGTGAAAGTCAAAGAATTTGGGGCGAAAAAAAAGAAAGACGAGTTTTCAAAATTTAAAGGGGAGTGTTTTCGGTGTGGGAAAATCGGACATAAGGCTAACGCGAGCAATTGCCCAGCATTAAATGTGATATGCAATGGGTGTGGGAGAAAGGGACACTATTTTAAATGTTGTCGTAACAAAAAGAAGTATAACAATGATAACATGATGAAAGAAGTCAAGGAGGTATCCCAGGAGGCGATTTTTCAAGTAAAAACTCAGATACAGTGTGGTGAGCATCCCAGTGAGATAGTGAGAGTGGAAGATGTTGATTTATTGATGAGATTTGACTCCTGTTCACATTTGACAATAATTTCTAAGAAGAGTTATGATCTCATATCAGGGAGGAAGAGTGTGTTACGGAAAATGGATGTGTGTCCTGGTGGTTATGGGGGACAACCGATAAAAATGTTAGGGTATTTTGAGGGACGTCTTGAGTTGAAAGGGAGACATTTGGTTGGGAAGGTTTACGTGTCTAGTCAGGGTGATAATCTCTTAAGTTGGACACATCAGAGATTGTTGGGAGTGGTGTTAGATCCCAATGCACAACCACAAGTACAAGTGGAGAGTGAAGAAAATAATTTGGTCGCTAAATTTCCTGAGGTTTTCTCAGAGGATTTAGGATGTTTAAGAGGTTACAAACATAAAATAAAGCTCAAGACTGGTGCCATTCCGATAATAGCGAAGGTGAGGAGAATTCCACTAGCTGTACAAGAGCCAGTTATGAATGAGCTTAAGAAGTTACAGGATTTGGACATAATTGAGGAGGTGGAAGCAACGGAGTGGTTGGCGCCCATTGTAGTGGCAAGAAAGAGTAATGGAGAGATCAGGTTATGTGTGGACCTCAGAGCCTTGAACAAAGAGGTGGTAGTTGACAAATTTCCTCTTCCTAATATTGAGGAAATTGTGTCCACGCTTGGGGGAGCGAAGTATTTTTCCACGCTGGATCTAACCTCAGCGTACCACCAGGTAGAATTGGAAGAGTGTTCTCAAGAATTGACTGCGTTCATTACACCTTTTGGTGCTTTCAAATTCAAAAGGATGCCATTTGGGCTGGTTTCCGCATCTTCGGTGTTTCAACGTATCATGCACAAAATTTTAAAAGGAGTGTGTGGTGTAAAATGTTATCAGGATGATGTGTTGATTTATGCAGAGTCAGCAGAAGAGCATTAGAGAAGGGTGAAATTAGCGTTGGGATGTTTAAGCCAAGCTGGTCTCACTCTTAAGAGGAAGAAATGTCATTTTGGTCTAACTGAAGTTGAGTATCTGGGACACTTGATTACGGGTGATGGGCCAAGGCCTAAACCTGAGTTGGTCAAGACAATAAAACAGTTGACGACTCCTCAGAGCAAGGAGGAAGTGAGTTCGTTTTTAGGAATGGTAGAATATTATGGGAGATACATCGTAAACATATCAGAGAAAACAGTAAATTTGAGAGACTTGTTAAAAAAAAAAAAAAGAGTTCCGGTGGAGCAATGAATGTGAAAAGCAATTTTTCCTTATCAAGGAAGAATTGGATAATGCCCCTTGTTTACAGGCATTTAAGCCAGACAGACCGACTGTCATAGTCACAGATGCCAGTGCGAAAGGGCTAGGGGCTATTTTGATGCAGGAGAATAAAGGAAAGAAAGTTATGATTGCCTGTGCATCTAAGGCATTGAATGGTGCTGAGAAAAATTACTCTGTGGTAGAAAGGGAGTCATTGGCTATTTTCTGGGCTCTTAGGAAGTTTAGACAGTTTGTGTGGGGCACAGAATTTTTGGTGTTATCAGACCACAAACCTTTGGTGGAAGTTTTTGGTAGTAAAGGTTTAAATTGCATTTCTGCAAGGATTAGGAGGTGGGTTATCGGGCTACAAGACTTCAAATTTAGGGTGGAGTATTTACCAGGCTCATTGAATGTGAGTGCAGATTGTCTGTCCAGATTAGTGAGGGAGGACGCCATGAAGGGTGAGAAAGATGGTTTATCGTTGCAGGAGGGTGATGTTTGTGAAGTTTTCTGTAACGTGAGTGAGATTATGTATGGTGCAATAACCGAGCAGGAGTGGAAAGAGGCATTGAAGGAGGATGTTGAACTGAGTGAGATCTGCGTGGCGTTAGAAGATGGGAAATTTAGTACCCTTGGTAAGGTGTGGGGTTTGATAAAAGATGAATTGGCGGTGGAAAGTGGTATGTTATTGAGGGGTACTAGGCTGATCCCGCCAAGTGTTTTGAGGAAGAGGGTTATGGATCAAGCTCATGAAGGCCATTTAGGTATTGTAAAAACTAAGGAGAATTTAAGAGCAAACTTTTGGTGGCCTGGTATGGATCTGGAAGCAGAGCGTGTGGTCAGAGATTGCATACAATGTTCACGGAGTGACAAGATTTTAAAAACTCGTAATACACCGATGCATTGTAGGAATCTACCAAGTAAACCCTGGGATGAAGTTGCAATAAATATTGTCGGTCCCTTATCAGGTGAACATTCTACTCCTTACTTGATTGTATTGATTGACTTATATTCCAGGTGGGTGGAGGTTAAAAATGTACGAGATGTCTCTTCTTATAGTATGATAAGTTTTCTGGAAGAGATTTTCAGAAGAGAGGGTTTCCCTAAGTCATTGTTATCTGATAATGGTCCGCAATTTTGTTCAACGATGTTTGTAGAATTTATGAAGGAATGTGGCATTACACACAAAAGGTCAGCTGTGTATCATCCTGAAACGAATGGTGCAGTAGAACGTTTTAACAAATATATCAAAGAGAGCATTCAGCTAGCAAAAGTGAACACTTTGAATTGGCGAACAGAACTTTTGAAAAGGATTACTGCTTATCGGTTTTCACCACATTCTACCACGGGAAAATCTCCATTTGAATTGTTTAAGAGAAGATTACCCAACACCAAATTATCTCCAGCTTGGATGGGATGGAGAAAAAATGAGTTCAATTTCACAGATACAACATGGCGTAATAGGGAACTAAGACTCATGGAGAAAAGAAAGCAAGAGTTCGATACTAGGAAAAAAGTGTCCAAAGTAAATATAGCTGTGGGTGATGTGGTGAAGGTAAAGGCTCCCTTAGGGTGTATGGACGGATCAAAATTTACGAGACCCTTGACTGTGGTCAAGGTATTCAAGAATGCCATAAAAACCTCTGATGGCAGGATTTGGAATCTAAACCGAGTTGTGCGGATGAAGGAGGTAACAGAACCACATATCGAAAGAGAATTGTTGACCCAAAGTAAAGCATTGTCAAGATCTCCAAGTCACAATCGAGGTGGAAATGATAGAGGTGAAGGAACAAGGAGAAGTGGTAGAAGGAAAGTCAGTCCTAAATGTCTTAAAGACTATGTACTTGGATAAAAGTTGTATGAGTTTTAGTTTGTCAGTTAGTTTCTCACTGTATTATGGGAAATTTATTTCATGCCGTAGAACAAATTTTTTGTTTAGGGTCAAATATATTTTTCTGTTTATGTTGTTAAATATAAAAAGGGAGATGTGTGATGTTTGCGCGTCAAGAGAACAGCGCGTGTGATCTCCGTGGTCTTCGGAGAGAGCGCGAGGTTCTCGGGACGTGAGACCGAGGACAGAGAGTTTGACGGTTGAGGAGGCGGATGGCTGGGGCGACAGGAAATAAAGAAGGTAATTGAAATCCAGCATTGCCTTGCACATTTATTTATAGGAACTGATCTTCACACATCACCTTTTTGTTGCTGAGACCCTGAAGAGAGGAGGGAATGCGGTGCTCTAGCACAGCCCTTGCACCGTTCCCCATGTGTGAGCACTCCTTGCTACACATACATCTGGGTGTCAGTGCTTCCCCCTGTGAGGAGTACCCGGTGAGCAAAGCATTAGTTATTACAGACAGCACCTCTGTACTTGCAAGAGCTGAAGGAGCAGCTCTGACCTAGTCGTCTGACCCAGTCGTATCTGCGAGTGCTCGAGAAACAGCACTATTGAAGTCTCTGACCGGAATATGTGCCTTAGCCCTGCCTTCCTGATTGCCCTGACATACGACTGTGTGCCTGACCTGCTAGTCATACAGTAGCGTGACTGACCTCCCAGCAATGTGGGCACCTCGAGTGAGGCCCGTCAACATCCCCAGCGGCCTGCAATTATCTACCAAAGGTACTGGGGGTGTAGAAACGTGTTGAGTCTGGTGTCAAACCTTTAACATTGTGTAGTTCTTGAGGAATTACTGTAAAGGCTTGAAAAGGAACCCATTTGAATGAAGTACTGCTTTGGCATTTACATTTGTAAAAATCATATCTCATGATATACTGATTGGATTTTTGTTGTTTTGGTCTTATTTTTTTCACATAAATAACCAATTTATTCTAAACATGTGTGGAGTCTTTTGTGTTGTTTTCATTGTGTTACTGTGTAACTGTGTGTGTGTGGTACAAAAATACTTTACACATTGACTCTTATGATAAGCCTGCCTGCTCTGTGCCAAGCCACTAGAGGGTGAGCACAGGTTATTAGGTATGTAACTAGCTTACCCTGACTTGAGTAGTGGTTTCTGCCTCGCGTAGGTGCATACTTTAGCCAACCAGAAGCCCAATTTCTAACAGTGGGTCATCTACTTTCTTTCCAAAAGCAGCCTTTCTATTGCTCTAAAACAACATATTTCAGTCTCTTTTACAGTTACAAGTGTAAAATCAGTCTACATCCTCTTGCCAACATTATTAAAGCCCACAGAGTGTAGGTAGTTTCCTACTCAGTTGATGATCAGCTTACACTGAGACACCCTTAATGGCCTTATTTCTGCCAGTTCAGTGCCTCCAAAAGAGAATTTGTTTGGGGGTTATGAGTGCTTATGGACCTCTTCTTTTTGGACAAATAGATACAAAGAAGCTTCTACACTAATAGGGTGAAAAGTGGTGTCTTCCTAAATGATAAGGAGCTCTGTCTGTTCAGACAGATCAATGTAGTAGTTTCCTTCTGTTCCTCACAGTTCATAGGGTCATAGGGAAAATATTTGTGTTAACCTCTTGCAATTCAGAGCACTTGTCATAAACACAGGACTTGTCTCAGAGCGCTTGTCAGAAATACAGGTCTACGTCCAAGTTTGGTAATGCAATTGCACACTATTTGGGCCTTCTTTCCTTTTCTATTCAACTGCTTCAGGGATTTCAGAATATGACTGTACTGTATAATTTTGTAAATAATTTTAGGAAATTGGACAAGGTTTCTGAACAATGCAGGAAGTTTATTGGCTTCCACTTATTCATCACATTAATTTCAAGATTCTCTCTATTGCCTGCGTAGCTTTTTATGGGACTGCTGCAAACATATTTCAGAGTAAATTGAAAAGATATTGAAAGCTCTTGTCTGCTTCAGTACTTTGCTCACATTTGATGTGCTATGATTCCAGCAAACTCAGGGTCTGATTCATGAAGGTAAACTTACACTCTTTATCTTTAAATAGACCCTTTAGTCCACTGAAGGATTCCAGAGATTTTAGGTGTCAAAGGAACAACACATCACCACCCTTTTCTAAATACAATAAATCTTTGCTATGCACTGTGATCATGGTTTAAGATCAGCCACAACAAACAAGTTAAAAACAGATATAAGTTCACTCTTGTGTGTGACAATGTTGATAGGAAGCAAGTTCCAGGCACCAGTCAGGCCCAGTTGGACATTTACCTGTTGATTTGGGCAGTCGCCAGTCCAGTTCCAAATCCTATGGGCAAACCAGTTTTGAATTCAATGGAGTGGCCCTGATGCAAGGGGTATAGAATGCTGAAGATGCTCAAGGATGCTGAGGATATTTTGAGATTAAAACCATGGAGTGATAGTCTTATTGCCTAAGATTTCTTTCTCTAATTCCGAGGAACTGAATGAGCACAATGAACTATGATCACTAATCAAGATGTAATGGTAAAAGGATGAAATAATATGTTTATGTCACATCTTCATCTTGGGGAATATTGATGTCAGCCATCTTTCACTGCTCATTATTTAGAAATGTATACCTCTGTTTAAACATGTATATATGTACAACAATTTCTGGCTGTGTAAAAAATGTATTTATATTGTTTGTTATGTGGCAATTAATGAGGCAAATATGATATCTATATTATTATTATCAGGGGCATCATGCGGTGTAACAACTTTGAACATATCAATAATTTTAACGACAACTGGCACATATTCCCAAATTTTCTCTACAAAGAAACATTGGCACACAATTTTGGGGTCCTTCTGGTCTTAATAGAACTCTGACACTCTGGCATTGAACAGTTGTATGTACAGTATTTAATATTGATATACCAAGGCACACCATAAAGGTCAGTTCCTTGTTATTGTAATAATAAAGTTCCAACTCAACATGAGTATATAGTAGACATTTGTATTCCTCAAAGTACTTCAGATAAGTAACAGCCATCATGAGTCTAGAGATACATCAGCCAACAAGTGTTTTGTCAACTAGACTTTTTCAAGGCCCAAGACTAGGTATACTCTGAAAACCCCCAAAAAGATTTGCAGGGTGCAGACATTTCTGAATGAATCAAATTCTGAAAATGGGATTGTCAAATCCTCATCGCATATGTGCTATAACCACAAAGTACGGCCATGATAAGCTGTTTAGTGATCGTAACCAAGTGCACGAAGTGTTGCAGCATATGCAGAGTTTATTGGCGCCACATTCCTTGAAAGGCATAGGTTTAGCCCCATCACACACTCCAATTTGGTGTCCCATTCTCATTCCGAGGCCACTAGCCTCAATTTAGATAAGCATAATAGCCTTCTTAGACACATTGCCTGCTCCAACAAGGTGGTCCATTTCACTCAGGCCCAGCTGACCGCATAAGCTGGATGAGTTTCCGCATCTGGGGTTCTTTTTCCAGCTCTCACACTTTTGAAGAATCCCCTTGTGTGTTACTTTTCCACTGCGCATCTCTTACAATTGGGTGCGTCCTGACCCTATAACCAGTAAGAGCTCCTTAAGTGATCGCTGCCTTGAACTTGATCTCTTAACAATGACAGCCTTAATTTATATTCATTTGTTTGCCACAGATGTTACAACAAGAGCACTGACGCTGATTGCACTTGATGGCCTCAACACAAATGGTCTCCAGTATATTTACTCACTGCCGGAGAACATAAATAATTCCTTCGGCACCTCCATGTAATTTGTTCTCCATGAGTTCTCCATATTGTGTTTTTTGGACTTAACTCTCTCACTTGGATGAACCTGGGAACAGTACACATGGCAAGAAACAGTAAGACTAGACACAAGGTAGTCAATTTGCACATGTTCCACAACCTACCCATCGCTTTCCAAGTGTTCTCACATTGTCCTTTCCAGCATGAAGCCACCTTTGCATAGCAAACATTTGTCCCAGAGTCCACAATCTGACAGGCTGAAGCTCGTCAACCATGCACAATGAGTAGTCCACATTGAAGGTTAAAAAGACCATTTATTTTCAGATTGCTGTCCAAACTCTGTTAGATGTTTTACACACAAATTTAGTTAATAACCCAAGACAAAGTGGACTAACCCTACACAGACCTTTTTGAAAATGCATATTTGGTCAGCTAAGGTTATAACGGTGTTTCCCACACAAGGATAGCCCAATTCTTGTTTTAAAGTGTTTTGATAATATACATTTACATAATAAATTGTTCTTGTACATATATGAGATCTAGGTATAGTTTTTTAATCACCTTACTGTAAAAATGATTTATGTTACCTGTTCGACATGGCATTTTGGCATGTTTTCCCCCTGACTTTTTGCCTTCAAACCTCCTGTTCTGCTGACTTAGTTTGTGCTGGCATTAGGATTTCGCACATCGTACCACTGCTAACCAGTGCTGAAGTGCTTGTGTTCTTTCCCTAAAACATGGTAAATTGGCGTATCCTCAATTGGTATATTTAATTTACTTATACTTATAAGGCCCTAGTTATGTGTACTACATGTGCAGAGGACCTGGAAATTAAATGTTACTAGTGGGCCTGCAGCACAGATTGTGCCACCCACTTACATAGCCTTTTCAACATGTCTTAAGCCTATCTTTGCAGAGCCTGTGTGTGCAGTTTGAAACTGCCATGTCGACCTGGCCAAGTCAATGTTTTGCTAGGTCAAATCATTTCTTTTTAATACATTTAAGTCATCCCTAAAGTAGGCCCCAGGCTGTCCCAAGGGCAGGATGAAGTGTATAAAAAAAAGTTGGACATACTTTTAAATTGTACATGTATTAGTAGTGAAGACCTTCCAAAGTCATTTTTCACTACTGCAAGGCCTATGTCTCCCATAGTTTAACATTGAGATTACCTTATTACATCTTATAAGTGTAATTCACAATATGGAAGAGATATGTTTGGTGTCTCTGGATGCACAATTTAAGATTACAACTTATCTGAAGTCAGATTTTACATTTCAATTGTGAAAATAACATTTTTAGAATATGTGCATTTTCTTGCATTAGCCATTTTCTGCCTGCTGCCTGTTTCTTTTCACATGTCTCAGGTGGAGGAAGGGATAGGGGAAAGCTTGTGTATTCCCCCAGACAACCGCACACGAAGAGAGCTTAGATGTAACTTACTGGGCTATCCTGGGCAGGATGGGAGGGGGAGCTGGACACAGCCTCACTTACACATGAATAGACTATGTCCTGTCTACACACAAAGGACTGCATACCCCCTCCATAATGAGTGTGGAGCCAGGAAAGGAAAGGCAGGGACTCTGTGCAATTCAAAGACATCTGTTTGAAGTCTCCCCACTTCAAAGGTATAAATGGGTGTATGTACTGGACGTCTAACACCATCAACTCACTATACTTCAGGGCCTGTGGATACTCTGCCAGGAAGAAGGCCTGTCGTGCTGTTACAAGGACTGTCAATCTGCTCGACTGCTACTCAGAATCTCTCCAACTTACAACCCAGAGTGATTCCAAGAGCCACCTGACTGATCTCCTGATTGATGTTTCTGGGACATAAAAGACTTCCAACCAACCTACATTTACACTTGGACTCCGCCATCTGTGAGTCTGTCCTGAGTCTGTCCTGGACCCCAGTCCTAGACTCTTGGAAGTGGACCTAAGGTGTTTGCTGCAGATGAAATGTTACATCCCTGTCACTGCGTGGATAGAAACTGGTGTATCATCCCTGTTGTGTGGATCAGAACCTTGAATTGGATTGGAGACAACAGATAACCCTGAAGCATGGATCAGTGCATCCCCTTTGGAACTGCAACATCTTGGACCCAATGCACTGCAAATGTTGCATAGAGAAAATGTAAGCATCTTCGCCATAGCAAGGGAAAGATCAAGGCATTGCCTCTGTTGCAGGGATTGATCCACAACGCATTGCTTCAGCTTGCTCCCCTTATCTTTGATATCCACACAATCATGATTAACTATTGTTCAGCGGTGACTCACTAGTTCCCTGTAGCCGGCCTGCACTTCATCAGAGTTCGCCTGAATGTTTGACTTTATGCCAGTTCAGCACAACCAGATAACCCCAATTGAAGGTTCTTGCTTTTAAGCACTAGTTTGCACTGTGTTCTTGAAAAATTCATGCTTCAAGTTCTACTTATTGCATTTCGTTGTTTTGGACCTGTTTTATTTATTAAATTCAAGTGTCTTTTTATAACCAGGTGTGGTATTTTTTGTGTGGAGTTTTCACTGTTTTACTATTTAAACTGTTATACAAATTTCATCTTAAGTTAAACCTGACTGCTCTATGCCAAGCTATCAGACGTTGAGCACGGGTTAGATTGGGAATGTGTTTGTGATTTATGCTGACTAGGATTGTGGTTGCTTCTTGACCAGAGCTCACACCCAGTCAACCAGTAACCTAATTTCTAACACTTCCAATAATAATTAATCTGTTACTGTAGACTAAAAAGACAATAGAAATCTATCCTGCTAGAGTTATTTCCCTCTTTTATCTGCCCTGTGTATACCGGGCGGGCATATGCACTCGTAATAAGATAACAATTGGTATTTAGGATGGGCCCTAGCATTACAGGCTGTACATAGGTAATATGCAAAGAGGGACAGATAGTGTACAAATTCTAATTATATACCTCAGCAGGAGAACAATTTAATTCACCTGTGAGGACTCTCCGGGCTCTTTCAGGCAGCCATTTTGAAGGATCGTTTGTTGGTACAGGAAAATAAACTATACAGTTTCCACATACTTCCATTATAGGTGCAGCTAAAGCGAACATTCTGAATCTGTGTGCATTACACCAGGATGGGATGCATAAGGTCTCAACACAATATTCTACTGATATGAGGTTTGAGTATGATCTCTTCAAGCTTCAACTGAGGATACCATATTACTCATATATGACCAAAAGGGAATGTTCTGCACAGGCTGCATAGCATTCAGCAGGCACTGAACAAAAACAAATCCATGACTTGTACTACTATGCGGGGGGGTGAAGATGGGTATTTTAAGGTGCTATGGACTCACATTGAAACATTTAGTGATTCATGTGCATAAACAGTTCTCATACCTTTAATATCAGACTCAGCATTGGCACCTAGATGGAATAGGAGATTCAAACAGTCAATCAATAAAGGTTAAACAGCTTTGGGGAAGGTAGTATTCCTACAGGATAAGCTACCATTGTTCCATGTACAACATGCAATGGACCATAAAAGTGAAGGAATCCACACAAAGGAACTGTGAGGTGGGCTTAGCTGCAAAGACAGTGATGCAAAAGATTACTGATTTAACTTTATCTCAAACAAAGATCGATGTGTGGCACTACAGAAAACAATGAAAAGGGAAAAGGCCACTGAAGGTTTCTTTTTTAAATGTTTCACCAAAGACAAAGTTGCTATGGTATTTTTACCAGACATCAGTGAGAGGCATGTTGCTAATGAAGCAGTGAAATGTAACAAAAGCAGCTAGTGAAGGCTTGGTGCCTGCCCATGCTGACATACGTGCTACAATAGCAAGCTACAAAATCATTAATACCACTAATAATGATATTGGTGTGCATATTTACCAAAAATATAACAGATATACACATAAATCTGCTATTTGTAAATATATGAAACCCTCTACTGCTGTAAGATCACTTCCTGTTCCTTTAAAAATATATTTAATAAACACTTCAATGTTGTGTATCCCGACCACATTGGTCTATCGCCAAGTACATATTGGTTGCAGTTGATTCTTGCTTCAGAATTCCATGGCATTGGTCACAAAAGCCTGGCACTTCTTCAGATTTGAAGTGCCTAGGAGTGATGGAAGCAACACATACCTTTCTACAGCCAGCAGTCTGGTGTTTGTCACAAAGCCATGTGGAAAAGCAATGTCTGCTTTGGGAGCACACCTGCTACTGTTGCAGCCCTTCCATTCAAAAATGAATGGAATCATCAAAAGAGCCAAAAGCATGCTTAAATAAACCTTGACAATGAGGAGGTTGGATATGGGATTATCAGGATATCATAACCTAATGCAGTTTCCACAAGCAATCACTAATTTGCTTCAGGGTGTTTTAGGTTGGCATATCCCATACAAAATTCTGATAAGGATACCTAGGTATGTTCCCAAGTTAGAGCTCCCTGGAAATATGGAATCACAGATTGATTCATCTAACTCATCTCAGGGGTCTATCTGTTGCAGAGTATTCAAGACATGAGAAAGAGAGAGACAGACAAACAAGCAGAGATTTTCCAGAGTCCATCACTGAACATAAAGCTGATGCTAAAAGCTGACTGCCAAAGCTGTGAGAAATAGTCTACAAAGAGATACCTGAAAGAGTGCTATTCACACCATCCTAAGACTACTTTGGTTGGCTGGTTCTTGGGGTAGAAGGCATGACTCCCTCCCCATCCTCCCCAGGATCTGGACCATGAAGGATTCACCAAATATAGAGATGGACAGGAGGGTGGAACCCCTCCAGGTGCTCTGGGATTGGCAATATCTATAAAGAATACATATTATCCCTGAGGAACAGGTTTTTGGAACAATGTGTATCTGACATATTTTGTCCCTTTTTTTTCTTTCTTTTTTGTGATTTCCTAGGTTTGCATAACTCTATGTTGTTGTTAGTTTATATTAAGGAAAATCCCTTCAGTATTGTCCAGGGTGATATGTACCATGTTGCTAGATACTGAATTATTGTCTACTGGACAATTACTAAATGCTACTGAGAAAGCTTGATATAATAATTTTGAGTCCTATGATGTAACACAGATGCCACATGTTTCGTACATTTCATTTTATTACATTTTTACATCACATACTCATGCAAACCCATGGTATGTTAAAGCTAACAAACAGCAATTCAATTATCTCAATTCCTTTGCATCTTTGAACAATAAAAAGCCTTGTCTGGATGAAAATAATTATCAGGAACAGTTCTGCTTTCATCCCAGATCAATGTGAAATATGCATTTATTTTAAACAGTGTAAAAACTGCCAGGTATCTTCAAGTGAGAGCCCTTGGACATTTACAAATATTCTATCTACTTTAAATTTGACAAATATCTGATGCTGATATGAATAGCATTATTCAAAATGTCCCTTTAAGTTTGCCATCATATGATTTAAATGAACTTGCCTTGTGGCCAATAATCTAGCATCTATGATATGTGTCAGTTGTGGCTACTGCTCTTCCCTTCTGAAAGCATTCTGTCGTAGGGTAGGGCAGTAGCCAGTGCTGGGATAAGAGCTGAAGGGAACTGCCAGAAAACTAGCGTATTCTAGCATGTTATAGATGCAGAACAGTATTATTGCAAGTAAATACTGGGAATATGGTTGCAGTGAGAAAAGCATAAGCACCAACTAAGAAAATAATATCACCATTAACCTGAAAGCAAGCAATTCCAATACTATGAATAACAAAGAAAATGTTAAAGGAAGTACTGATGAGTATTTTATAGTGAAATAAAAGGAAGAGAAAGAAAGGTAAATATGTCTGCCAAGGTAAAATATATCACAATAAATTCGTCTTCTGCCTAAGTCTACTTTTTATGCTCTCCAGCAGAAACACTTTCACCCTACTGTTAAATGAAGACGTAGGGCCCAGAAGCAAATGAGTAGTAAAGAAGGAACCTGATATGATCGTAATTGGAATGGAATAATAAAGAAGCCTTTAACGTAATATGAAACAATCAAAAAAATGGAAAAGAAGAACCCTGGGACATTTGAGAGCTAGGAAAGCAAACGGGACAGAGAAAACAAATGTAAAAGGACTAGAAAACATATTTAATGACATAATAAAAAAAATCTCGTGATAACTAGAAGGCTGTAACAGGCAGACTATTCACTGACCACAGATCTCAAATTATTACAACATAGGCCCCACAGGACTCATTTCCACTTTGGAAATATCACAAAAGAAGCAACACCAGATAAAGAATGAAAGGGTGTCATTTAGGAGTGAGTGGTCTAGGAACATCCACTGTAAATCAGTGGATTCCTATTCTTAAAAGCTTGCGGATCCCCTACCTCATTCAGAGGCAGGAGCGCCCCTTTCATTTCAACTACAGAATCTTAGATGTCTCCTGTATCAAAAAAGACCCAATGGATTCAGGCAATATGATTGCAAACCCACCAGCCAATGCACCATGGGACTGTGGGTCTACAGTGCACTACAGGAATTTTTGGAAGGTCCCTATTTAAGGCAGGCCTTCTAACACTATTTTCCCAGTTGGGAACAGGAACATTCCAGTGATGGCCTGCATATGTCAGTAGAACATTCATATCTAACCAGGAGAAAATAATTTGTTTTCAGAGACAACTCCCTGCTTTGTGTGTTTCTGCAAAGCAAGACAATGTCAAAGTAGGCTACCATGACATGGTAGTCCACCTTGCCTGATATTTTTGCCAAACTACTGCCCTCATTTTGGCAAGAGCAATTTCAATGACAATTCCTTGCCAGAGCAGCAGGGGGCTCTAGGTTTAGAAGCCGGGATACAACTAGGAGGGGCAGCAGGGTCTCTCAAGTTTGAGAGGTTTGTGGTCTACATGCTGGAACTTAAACAATGATTGCCATATTGAACTTTTTAAAGAAATGTAAATCCACATAAAGAGACATAAAATCAATTAGAAGCTGGAAGAAAACCCCTAGAATTTTCTGATTTATTTTCTATTGGGAGACATAGGGTATCATTATGAGGCTTGTGGTCCAAGGACCGCCAGCTTCACGGTGATGGTCGGACCACCACAGTTGCTGCCACATTACAACCCTTGCAGGTGAACCCACCAGGGACAGCCGTCTCCACCGGGAACCTGGTTCCCGATGGTCCGACGGCGGTTTGAGTTGTATTCAGTCAGAGGGGCACTGAGTTTAGCCGCACCTGGCTGATTACAACTCAGATTTCTGCCAGCCTTTTCACAGTAGGGATGCAGCCATGAGAAGGCTGATGGAAAGCCAGTTCTAGGGGCCACAGGGGGGCCTCTGCACTACCCATGGTATGGGCAGGTCTGGGGCCCCCTGCCCAGCACCATTGTAATGCAAGATGAATCCTTTGCAGACAGTGGGCATTCCAAAGGTGCTGTGTGCTACAGTATTGACCTCAGCTCCCTTAGCTCTGTTCCCACTGGGCAGCCCGGCAGGAACCGTGTAATGTTTCTGCTGGTCAGCCTGGTGGGAACATTGTAATATGCTCAGGGGGATGCAACCATCATAGCAGTGGTGTTCTCCCCGTGAGAGTGACGGTCCCACGGTGGGACCACCAGACTCATTTTAAGGCCCATAGGGCCCAATTTAGAGTTTGGCAGATAAAGTACGCAATCACAAAGATGGCAGAGTACTGTCTGTCAAAAGCCGGGCCCACCTGCTGTAGTCTGAGTTAGGCAGATAGTGCTACTGTCCTTGGCCTCTGCCTTTGGAAAACCTACTTTGATGGCCCAACATGGTAGGGGCCATATGAGTAAGGACATCAGACCAGCTGCCTTGTTTAGAGTTGATGGTGTGATGTCCTTTTTTACATCTATTTACCTGGCAGTCACAAGCAAAAAGATAATGAAAGATTTCCAAAAATGCAAAGGAAGGATAGGAGGAAGTGAAGAAAAAGAGCAATTATTCACCAAATCTGTTTATTACCTAGATGGGGGACACCCAAATGCATGAAAGTCAGCACTGGAATAAAGCTTGTGACAAAATGTAGAACAATACATTTTGACAATAAAAGACAATAAATGTAATCAAATGGAGGAGATGAGAAAAACACAGGAACGAATAAAATAACAAAGAAAAGATGCTGGAGATCTTGAGAAGTTAAGGGCTAAGATGTAAGAAAAACAGAGATGTATTGGAATGCCCAGTTGGGTGTGAGGGAGAATTTATATCAGTGCGAGAGACGTTTCCAACACAGAGAAGGTAAAAAAAGCAGCTAAATAGAACTTGAATAAGAGAAACATTTTATTGTTTTCAAAAAATAAATATTAGAGGAGTTTCAGTTCTGTTCAGATTGGAGAATGGCCATGTGTTATTTACACAGACGTAACATGGACAACATAAATGTTTTGCAGCACTTCAAACTCATTTGCTTGACTGCCCCTACCAACCTAATTTCTAATTTATATATATGTATATACATATATTCCACTATTGCACACTACAAGCAACTACAGCCAAGAAAGCATGGCTGAGGTCCTGATCACAATTTAAATTTGCACAGCATAAGAAATACTTACATGTTCATTATTAATTTACTGTTATTCTTTTAGAAGATGGTATAGTAGGAGTGAGGCATCTCCCCTAAATGTATCCAACTAAACAGAGGTAATATTGGCACTAAGATTCAAATGTATACTAGTTGAAAATAGATAAAAATTATGTTGAAAGCTACACGAGGACAACGTTTTTATGACTTGCTATGGAGAACTTCAGTTCTTTTTTCAAATCAAATCAAATCATTAACATTTATAAAGCGCGCTACTAACCCGTGCGGGTATCAAGGCGCTAGGGGAAAAAAGGGGGGGGTTATCGCTGTTTGAACAGCCAGGTCTTTAGGAGTCTCCGGAAAGCTGAGTGGTCCTGGGTGGTCCTGAGGCTGGTGGGGAGGGAGTTCCAGGTCTTGGCCGCCAGGAAGGAGAAAGATGTCCCACCCGCCGTGGAGCGGCGGATGCGAGGGACAGCAGCGAGTGCGAGGCCAGAGGAGCGGAGGAGGCGGGTGGGGACGTAGAAGCTGAGGCGTCTGTTGAGGTATTCCGGTCCCTTGTCGTAGAGGGCTTTGTGTGCGTGGGTGAGAAGTCGGAAGGTGATCCTTTTGCTGACAGGGAGCCAATGCAGGTGTCTCAGGTGTGCGGAGATGTGGCTGCTGCGGGGTATGTCGAGGATGAGGCGGGCCGAGGCGTTTTGAATGCGTTGCAGGCGATTTTGGAGTTTGGTTGTGGTCCCGGCGTAGAGGGTGTTGCCGTAGTCCAGGCGGCTCGTGACGAGGGCGTGGGTCACGTTTTTTCTGGTGAAAAACAGAGGTAATATTGGCACTAAGATTCAAGATTTTAATACTGGAACCAGTGAAAGTATCAAGTGCCTAGGACTCAAAATGTTCTTATATGATGGGTTTGAATAATAACGTTTTGAAATAAAGGTTTATGTCAAAAGGACAATATTCAAATCTTTAAACAGAAACTAAAGTGCCCTTTGTCTGTTTGATTAGGGTAAAGAGGAGCATAAGGTGCCACCATCCTTGAAAAACTAACAGTAGGAGATCTGGTTAAACATGTATGTAAATTAACTCTTGTAGATTTGTAGATTACTTCTGTTACATTTGAAGTTAAACTATGTACTTTGGTGGGGAAGTCTAAAAACCGATAAGCCCACTCCAGGGAAGCTGTGATAGTTTATGTCGTTCAGTAATCCCCATATTTAAGAGTTTGCAAATCAGTAAATATACAAGGTGTACAGTCACAAATGAATGCACATTATTTTTTTCTAATGTTGTTTTCCACACTTAAAATATTTTACTGGAAAATAACACTTTCTTCATTCACCAATTTGATGAAAGCTCCCTTCTCCTGGATAGAAACTTACAAAAGCCCTTAGCATAGAGTTTACAACTGAGGTTTTCTTTTCAAAGGTTTGTGAATAAACATAAAAATATAATGAATAAATCTTTATTATACAGTTATTTAAAAACCAGTACAAAAATATGCCGTATGTTACCAATATAAAATCACAATGTTGCCACAGAAAATATATAAATATTACATCTCATAAAAGAAGATATGGTTTAAAAGGCAGATTTTACACATGACCTCAATCTTTATCGAATCCCGTGCAGCGATTAGTTCATATTTCACTATATCGTATTGTCCCCCTCCTGCTAGCATAGATTCTGTTCACTCATTTACTAGAACTTTCTTCTCTGCCTCCTTTAAAAATGTCACCATACAGGAATTCAAAATTGGATCGCCTGGTTTTAGCCATGCTATTACTGCTTGTCTGCATGTCCCTATACCACGTTGATTAAAAAGCGATTTAGCAAGCATTTTGTTTCTTGTACTGAGGCTGGGCATAGACAAAAGAGGTGCATAACCTACAACTCTCGTTTGAGCTGACCTTCCCTTCTGTGTAATTGTTGTAATCACCTGGCCGCTTCCCTAATCAAAAATGTAAAAAATCTATTTTTAGGGCAGGGGACTAGCCTACTTCAAAACAGAGCTGATGTTGAAAGAGCTTATAATCATTTAACTCCCCCCCTTGCATGTGATTGATAAGGTTTCTGTATCTTTCAGTAAGGATAGCATTTCTAGAAATTTAAGTCATGGATGCCTGCAGACTGGTTGCAATTGAGAGAATTCACGGGGCCTTGACACCTAAGCCTCCTCAGGGGAGCCTGCCACGCCCTATGATCGCCTGCATTCTCAACTTTGAAGACAGAGATGCAATCCTGCAAGGGGCTCACTCTCACCCAGACCTACAATGCAGCTATACCAAGGTACTTATCATTCTGGTCTACACCAGAGAGATGCAACTGCAACACTGCTCATATGCAGCAGTTAAACAGAAGCTCTAGATGCTCAACCTCCCCTACAGGCTATGATTCCAGGCCCTACTCTGTGTGGTCTTTGAAAGCAAAAGTTATTTCTTTGATACCACGAAGGCAGTATGGGGAACGGGGATTGTTGGGGAATATGTGGGTGGGATGCTATGTTTTGGCTAGTTTTAATGTGTTTTCCTATATTCCTTTGTTCTATACCACACTCAGAGGTGCACTTATGTGGTACTTCCTACATCTAAATCTTGAGTGAATGCCGCAGCAGACATCCCGCAGACATCTCACATATGACCGGTTACCCCTTGTTCTACTTACTGGTGTGGCTTCCACACACCCTGATCTTGAGACGATGTGGGTGCTCTCCTGGAATGTTAATGGGTTGCGGCACCGGGTAAAGAATGCAGTGGTACTGAAATATACATGTTGCTTTATTCCTGCCGCTTTGTTTTTGCAGGAGACACATTTGCTAGGGAACCACTGTCCATTCCTGCCACACCAGGAATATAGTAGAGTATTGCACTCTCGCTATGCACCTGTTTCTCAGAGAGTGGCAGCCCTACTTCGTCACCTTTTGCATATTTCTGCTACTCAAGAGACAAGGGACCGCCCCAGGTCCGCCTCCTCACCCTTACTGGAAAGATTGAACAACGCACTGTTAACCTTGTTTGTGCCTACATGTCTCCTGCCTCCTTATACGCCTTCCTCAGAGACCTTTCTAAGATGTTGCTGACCCTCCCTGAGGGATTAACAGTAATTGGTGGTGATTTCAATGCAGTCTTGGCTCCAGACCTGGATGTTACGGGCACTCCTTCCGCCTCCTGTTGGAGAAGCACTAAGAACTTCTGGGACTGGACCTCTGCTCTTGGTCTTTGTGACTTGTGGAGGATATGGAATCCTTGACTGTGTCAATATACTCACACCTCCACAGTGCACCACCCCCACTCTCACATAGATGTATTATTCATGCCTGCGCCTGATTGCCAAGAGTTGTCCCAAATTCGGATCCTCCCACATGGCATATCTAATCATGTTCCTCTTCTCCTTCGTCTTGGTTTCACCATGGGTGATCATCGCCCTATGTGGTGTCTTAAAGCCTGGTATCTCCAAGACACATCATACACACTGCCACTTGACAAAGAACTCTTTGCCATATTTTCAAACTAATGATGGCACAGTGCATTTGATTGGCACATTATGGGTGGCAGTTTCTGGGGCCTTGTCCACAACCCCTACTCCAACCCCACTACACAGCTTCAGATCAATGGAATGCTCTCTGATCTCTTCCCCATTAGGCAGGGGATGAGGCAGGGCTGTCCTCTATCTCCCCTCCTCTTAGCCCTGGTGGTTGAGCCACTTGCTTGTCTCCTTCGCTGTGACGCTTAGATACAGGGATGGTGGTGGGACGGACACCACGAAAACTGAATCAAACTCTATACAGACATTGTCCTGCTCTTCTTAGCAGACCCTGCAAAGACTGGTCACTAATGCCTTCAGATCCTTCGGCTTTCTGTAGAAGCTTCTGGGCAGCGTGTCAACCTACCTAAGTGGGTCTTGGTACCTCTGGCCCCGTCTCAGGACTACGTAGCATGGCTGAATGACATCCTTGTGTGTTGTCTCAGCTTTTGATATGGGCAGCACTTCATCCTGAAATCACCTCTTTCCTCAATCTTGGACCCTTGGCTCAGAGGGCCAAATATGACCTGAATAGATGGAAGTTCCTCCTGTTGAATGTGATGGGCAGGATTGCCCTCTATAAAATGATGATATTAACACAGTTCCTCTATGGTTTTTAAAACCTTCCCATGTTCCTGCCTTGTTGCTTTTAGCACAAATTAGGTAGGCTGGCATCATAATTCGTTTGGTGTAACTCTAGACCTCGCTTAGCTCTTAATCACTGCCAACATGCTCCATATGAGGGAGGACTGGTGATGACCAACCTTTACTTCTACTATCTTGCCTCTCTACTCCTGGTGATCAATGACTGGTTTGGTGGAGGCTGGTCTGATCCTGCTCACCGTCTGCAATTAACATCACCGGGGATCCCCTGAGTTATGGCTTTGCTGTATGGGTCCCCTGTCCTGCCACCATTCCTGTGATAACCCAGATGGTTTTCTTTGCCTACTCACTCAGATGCTAAACTTACACTCTAGACCCCCTTGTGGCATTGCACATGTCTGTGTGAGGTGGCCGGTCTCCAAGGTTTTGAGAGATGGGAACATATTGGAATAACACAAATAGGTGGCATATGATCCGGAACTTATATACGCTCCTTCAAGGAGCTTCAAGAAACGTATGTGCTCACTTCTTCACAATTCCACAAATACATTCAACTGAGACATGCACTTCATGCCCATATATCACCTGACACTTCCTTCCCAGAATTCAAACCTTAAGAGGCTAAACTTCCCATTGTCTCACTGGGTAAGGGAGGTATATCACAGATTTACCATACTCTAATCATCAATACCCTCAGTATGCTAGACCACCTTAGGGCATGTGGGGAGGGATGGCTGGGTCCCCTTGAGGATGATGATTGGCAAGACGCTATGATGGCCCCTTGAATTATAACCATTTCCTCCAAGTTATGCCTATCTGACCCCGGCCAGACTACACCGAACAGGCCTCCTCCCAGACCCAACTTGACCCCACTGCTCTGATGCCCGCGCTGATTTGTACCACATCATGTGTTCATGCCCTGTGTTTCAAAGATATTGGCCAGCCGTGGCAAGGGACCTCTTGGATGTGTTAGGCTGGGAGGTGGAACTCTCCTCTCTGACACAGCTATTGGTCATCCAGGAGGGTTCGGTGGGGCTTGAGGGCAGATAAGTCATGTCTGGGCATAGCCACCATAGTGGTTAAGCATGACATAGTAACTCCATGGAAGAACCCTGGTCCTCCAATGATAATGCAGTGGTGAAGAGGAGTGGGCTGGTGTGCAAAGTAGGAGAAGCCCATATACGAAGCCAGAGGATGTCCCTCAAAACACAAAAGTATATGGGAGAAATAGGTGGGTAAACTGGCATAAAACACTGTTGCTTGTGGGATTTATGTTTCCACACCATTGTCTCCTTTTGATCATTTGTTTTATACTGATATGTACTGTTGCAATTCTGCATTGTGCTCTATGTAGTATGTACCCTTCTATGCCACCTGGAAGGCTTATGCTGTCCATGATGAAACTCAATAAAAGCTAATCATTAAAAAAATGTTATTTACATGTTATAAAGAATAAAGATATCTGAAACATTTTTCTAATTTTATTTATGTTTTCCAAGTTCATTTAATGCATATTTTTACATTTTTTAATATATTTCAGCTTAAAAATAGACATGTATATAGGTTAAGGAAATAAAACATTTTTACTGATGTTTTATTATCAAATAAAACATGTACATTTTAACTTAATACTATTGTATGTTGTGCCTTTTCCACTTTTATTTCCCAGTGTTTGACAAAATATTTCTTACATTATTTTGTATACATATTTTCAACTTATTTTAATGTTTTTTCAGTATGTATTGAATAGTTGTACATATTTTAACATGTTTTGCAACATTTCTGACATGTTTTGCATTTTTATCCACAAATAAGTAGAGTCACAGAATTGTTAAAGCAAGAAAATGTCCACTTTCAAAAAGGGGCATTTTCAAACTAATAAACTAAAAACCAACTTGATTAAAATATGTATTTTTAAATTGTGATTTCAGAGACACCAAACTCAATTTTTCTATCTGCTCTCAAAGAAACTCTCCACTTTAATAATATTGAAAGGCAGCTGCCATGTTAACCCATGAGAGAGATAGGTCTTGCAACAGTGAAGACTGAATTTGGCAGTATTTCACTGTTATGACATGTAAAACACATCAGCACATGTACCAGCAGCTTTACCATACACTGCAACCCTCCCATGGGGCTACCTAGGGCCTAGCCTAGGGGTGCCTTACATGTATAAAAAGGGAAGGTTTAGGCCTGGCAAGTGGGTGCACTTGCCAAGTCGAATTGGCAGTTTACAACTGCACACACAGTCACTGCAGTGGCAGGTCTGAGCCATGTTCACCGGATTAATAATGTGGGTGGCAAACCGGTACTGCAGGCCCACTAGCAGCATTTGATTTAGAGGCCCTGGGTACCTTTAGTGTACTTTACTAGGGACATACTAGTAATTCAAATAGGCCAATCATGGATAAACCAATCAACAGCACAATTTACACAGAGAACATATGCATTTTAGGTAAAGTGCCTAGAGTATTAAAGCCAACATAACCCTGCATAAAGGGCCTTTTTGAACATATACTATTTTAGTCATGTATTGTTATGTTAAATTTTTATATTTTGATGATTAAGTGGGTTGTATACTTATTTTTGGGAATGTAATGTGTTTTACAGGTGGGTTTTCTTATTTACTTCATAAGTTTTTGTCTATAAACATGTTCTATGGGCATTGAGAGTTTCCATTTTTTAATGCATTATTTTTGTTTTTTAATAAACCTAGGCTTTTGATTTCTATTTTCTTTTTTTGATTCGCTGGAGCAGTTCTTTTCAACACTTTTTCCTTTTTTTATGGTTCCAAGACTCTTTGGTTTTCTTGAGAGATCCCTATTGGATTTGTTTTATTTTTGCATTTTTAGGGGTTTGTGGTTTTGTTGGATTACTAGTTTTGACTACGTGGATAAAGAGGAAGCTCTACAGGTAAAGAATAGTAATTTCCATGTATTTCACCTCTTTTGGGTGGAGCATGTGATATTCTATTGTTTGTGTATATTTTATGTGATTGTTGTTTAGAATTGTGTGGTTTATGTGTTGCAATTAATTTATGAAATAGATTGAGTTCGTCTTTAGCTTCTTGCAGTCTTCCAACCCAACTGTCTTAAAAATAATCCACTAGGGTGCTTAGTTTGTCTTCATGTTATTAATATACAGGGATTTTGATGAGTAGATTGTAGTGGTTAGGTACCTCTGTAACAAGGACATAAACTAAGGTTATCATTTTTTACCATTTCAAAGGCAAAGTACCTGTTTTGAGAATATTTTACACTCTGGGTCTGATTAGGAGTTTGGTGGTATTTGCACTGCAATGACGGTGGCGGCACTCTGACTGCCATTGTTTTGACAGACATACCACTGTGTTGCAAGGTGGTGGGCCTATAGAGCAAAGACCACTGCAGTCCCGCCAGTACTGCCAGACAGTGATGTGGTAACGAAGCAGTACAAAGAGGCTGGTGCAGCCACTGTTTCCGCTGGACTCATTATGATGTTGCATTCCACCAACATTACTGTGGCGGTCCAACCACCATGTCCTAGGAGGCGGAAACAGAGAGCATAAAGGAAGCAGCTCACCTGCGGGCAACTTTACACATCCTGTGCTGCCATGGAGCCCATCGATAGAGCCCAAAGTCCATGCTGACGTGGATGCAACCAATGGTAAGTACACATACCTACCTTTGTCATTACCCTTAACAACAGATCGTTGCGCCGATATCCACATGATATAAGGCCAACGCTACGGGCACCAAGTACATGTGTCATTGAGCCCACAGTAGGAGGACAACGGATGACACATTCACAGGCATTAAACACTCTCTTTAAGCAGGTCAGTGACACTGCATAGCCACACTCCACAAAAACACATGTCAAACCATCTCAAGCATATGGACAGGGAAGTGTACAGAACAGCAACAACACAGCAACATCATAACTAACAATACAACTCAAACCCCACATTGCTCACATGCCATGGACTGTCATCAGATTGAACACACATATGTATTTAATGTATCATGAAATACAAACACCCCTCCCATGGCAGTGCCCTGAAATGGACCCACAAATCAAACACATTGCAACACAATGTAAGGAAATGGGATGCACAATAATTTGACAGACAAATATCCAAAGCTCACTACGCAAACAATACCTGTACAATAGGGATGGGGGCATCAGGAACACTCATGGAAGGATGCTGCCCTGGGAAACATAACACTTTGAAAATGTACCGAAAACTGCATTTGCACAGGAACTGGCCACCCAGGTTGCTTAGGGACAAACCATAGTAGAGCCAAGTGACATGCCTATCTGCATAATATGGAAGGGCAAGTCAAGAAAGCATATACAACTTTAACAGCATTGGCCATACATCTAGATGACATAGCTGCAAGGTATACTCATCAGGATGGGCACTTGCTCAGTCAAATGCAAAGGAAGCTAGCACAATTAAACACCCTCCATTTGTGGACAAACAAAACCCAAGCTTCCACACATGAGACAGATGTACAACACCATATATGCTGACATTGGACAACACAAAATGAAATACTTACCATACCAAACATAACACAATGTGATGACACCCCATTTGGATTAACACCCACAGATCCATACAGTCAACATCTAACTTTGTCTTGGGTGACACCAGCACTGCCCACAAAGTCAGATATTGCAAACAACAGCAAATGGATCAGCAATCAGGCTGAAAAACACAACGGTGTAGGCATAAAACACAAGTTACTCAGGAACAATATAAAGGTAGAAAAGGAATTGCAGGGCAAATGACTACCTGAAAAAAGAACTTGGGTTTATTTACTAAGAGCAAAAGCCATTGGCCAGTTCATAGACATATGTTCATGTATACAACTGTGTCCACACTTGACTCCAATCACTGCCAGGGAACCTCGACAGGTATGGACATCAAGTGGGCAGGCAGGCACCTCAGGGATCATCCTTGGCTGGGGTGGGGTCAGATTTGGGTTGGGTGGGTTTGGGTTTCAGTTTAGGAGGGCAGGCATTTTTTTGTGGGGGAGAGGTATGGCTGCTTGCAAGGGGGCAAGTGTGACTGGGAGGACTATGATGTGGATGGGATGGGCTAGGATGTGGGTGAGAGCATCTTGGGTTTGGAGGGGTGGAGTGAACAAGGAAAAAAGCAAGGGAAAAAAGAAACTCTCCTTGAGGAAATGGGGAGGGTTTGCAGAAGGGTTTGAGGATTTGAAGGTGGAGGGAGTGGTGGTCAGGTGTGTGGAGTTAGATGTCTTGGGTGTGTGCATGTGTCAGGTATGCTTTTGTTTGGGTGGTGTCTGTTGCATGTGTGGGCATTTGCATGTCTTTGGGGGCTGGGAGGCGGAGATGCTGGGTGACAGGTGGGAATAGGGGATTTGAATTGGGAAGAGGGCAGTAGAGGGGGGAGGAATGTGGGGGTGACTTGCTGCCATCATTGATGAGATCAGAGCCTAAAAAGATCTCTGTGTACCGGACATGGTACCATGAATGCCTTTCAGTAAAGCATTAGTGTGCTGAAGTTGGCTTGCCAACGCCTGGAGGTCAATAACCTCTTCACTCAGGACAGCAGGGAAAACAGGGGCTGGGGCAGAGGTGCCTGCGGCAAAGGAGACGCCCACCCTCTCGGATAAGCGAGCACCGCCAAAAGGGTGGGGAGCAACAGGAAGTGTTCCAATATGACTCGGGGTGGTGGACAAAGGTGGTACAGGAGTAGGTCCAGATGGGTCTGCCACCACTAAGGAGTGGCCACTAGAGGTTGACATCCAATTATGATGACGTTGATTCTGTCTCCTCCGTCGTACTCCCCTCACCCTGTTGGCCACTGGGTCCCTCCATGTCGGTGTTGTCTTGACTGGAGGTGCTATGGCCAGATGCTTCCTCACTTGCTTGTGCCCTGTATCCTTCACTTGCCTGGGCTGATGCTGTAAATACAAAGAATAAAGGGTCACCACATGTTCCTGATCACACTTGAACAAAAGCTGTTAATAGCAAACATTACCCTGACGTCAAGTAGGCCCCAGCAACAAACTACATCAAAGTGCCTCCTACGTGTACGATACTGTATGCATGCATGCCATCTGAACTGTCAACAGTTGGCCACAGAAAAATCAGGATCTCAGACAACTACAATTGCATGACTGAAGTTGTGCAATCGCAGTAATCATTGAACAAGTAGGAGGCCACATCATCTTTAATGTTTTGCCTCATGGAGCATACCTTAGTTACCTGTTGCTGTAAAATAGGAGGCCAATACCAATTTCATTCCTACAAATCCTATACACGGTCAGGCAGACATTTATTTGTCACATACACAATAACACAAACATAAGAACTGATGCTCCACAATCCTGCCATGTTGCTGACAACGGTACAGTAGGCTGAAGAAGGTGACATGGAAATACTCATGCCACACTGAAAACATATCAACAACACACACTTCACTATGTCAAATTTGTCCTAATGGAGACATGGAGGTAGTACTAATGTTGCTACATATTTGGCATGGAAATGTTCACTATAGACAAAATGTGCAAAATGTCATGGAGATATGTTTCTAAAATCCATAACACAATGAATCAGCAAGCCCTAGGGAAATCATCACTAATGTCTAGCACCCCTTACAATGATGTGCTCTGACTGCATCAGTAGATGTAATTAGTCCTTTGAATGTTGGAGAGGCCCAGAGATGTGCAAGTAATTGCAGAAGGCTCTCACCATGTTGACTACATCACTGTCTCCATTTGGGTCCTGAAAACTGAGATGTCTCTGGGTAAATGGTTGTACCCAATCACATATAATTACAACATAACTGCAAGTCACTGCATGATGCATGCCAACAGTCGGGTAACACACCTTACCCATTACACATGTGCAGTTCAGTTCATGATGCCACAACTATGGCATGGAAATGCACATTGCATGTAATAACCCTAGTCCTACCCGTCATGTCCCTCATTGGTACTGGAGTTGTACATGCCAAATGACATGCTATGACGGGTTAGGGTATATGTAGGAACGTCCTCCTGTTTGCCCTGGTCACCCCCAAACTTTTTGGACAGATACTGGTGGTTACTGGCTCTTGGCTATGCCCTGGGTACTGCTTACCAGTCCCAGGGCCAGGGGTCTGTGTGAAGTGTATATGAGAATTAGGCTAATTATAATTGGCAAATTAACCTACCTATAATTCAGTGATATATGGTAGGGCATGTAGGTTTAGGGACCACAGCATAGGTACTGCACTGCTGAGGTGCCTAGTGTTATTTTAAAGGCAGGTCTGCCTTGCTGGCTGCTTTCAAATTAAAGTTACATGCAAATTCGACTTTGGAATTAAAAGTATTTCCAAAGTCTTAAACTACCCTATTATTACATATAAATCACCCCTAAGGTGTGCCCTATGTGCCCCTAGGGTTAGGTTCCTTGTAACTCTAAGCAGGGACCTTATAAAAATAGTTTTATAAGCCCTGGTGAGGTCAAAAACAGACAAATTTGTTTTTCCCATGTTGTAGTGAATGGCCTCCATAGGCTAGGATGGGGAGACTTTATTTTAATTTATAAAGTCTCCTTAAGAAACAGATACCACACGTTTGGTATCAAATTAATTGTTAGAATAAATCCCACAACTTACAATTGTTGGATTTAATATATCTTGTTCAGGTAAAGAATGTTAAACTTTACCTAAAAAGTTGCCAGCTTCAGCCCTGCAGTGTTTTTGCTGATTTGCTCTGATTGCCCAGCCTCTGGCAGCCTAGCCAGGCTGCCTTGATGAGGTGTGAAGTGGCCTGGCTCAACACAAAGAGATTTGCCTGTGGGAGGAGATCTTCCCTCAGCAGATGGGTAAGCAGGAAGAGGGGAGGGTTGCCAAACTGCTCTTCAAAGGCAGGGAATGCCATTTGGAGCAACCCAGCACCTCTCTCACATCCTACAAACCCAGACAATTAGGCCCCACCTTGATTAGATTAGGAGAGGGCAGGAGAGGGGGGTGTTTAGGACTTTTAGCCACACCAGTGGGTGGGCTCAGCCAGATGTATCCTCCATAAATTATTTTCAGCCTTGATGGATTTTTGAAGAATGTTGCCCCCTGGGACTGATTTTTGCCATACTTCCCAGGAAGTGGTCATCACAGGGGGAAGGACCCTGCACCTGATTGGAGATACCAGCATCCCCCTGTTTTTCACCCAGGAGCAAGGATAAAACTGGCAGACATGCACCCAGACCTCAGATCCCTACCAGGAAGAACTACAGGAGAAGGAGGACTGCCTCGCTGGACCCTTGATCTGCACCTGGACACTGCACTCTGGAGGACTGCACCAACTGCACACTTGGGCTTCATCACAAAAAGGACTTTGCCTGGCTTCAACTGGTTGCCTGGCTTCAAAAGGTTCAAGAAGGGACTCGCTGTTTGCTACAGGTGAAAACCTGCTAACCCGAGTCCCCTGCACCAGCTTCTGAAGAAACTGACCAGCTGACCACTGTCCAGTGGTATAAAAGGAGTTTGAGCCAGGTGCACTCTGGGAGTTGTAGTCTGCAGCCTCAAGGAGCATCTAAGAGCTTCTGGAACCTTGGGGGTGAGCTGTGGACCTCAAAAGAGCCTCAAAGGAACATCTGGAAGAAGATCCAGAAGTTTGGAAAGGTTTGGAGAACTTCTGGAAAAAAGCTCCATAAAGGGACCGACCAGCCGCTGCAACTCTAGCTGGCTTGCCTCAACCGCGACCAGGCCTGACGTGCAGGTTCATCCCAGTGAAGAAAATCTCGGCAAAAGTGACTAATTCCAAACTTAGGAAGTTGACTGGGATCTCCCAGGCAGTGTATCCGAAGAGGGCTCCAGGAACGTTGGATCAAGATTCAGGTTTGCCCCAGTCGAAGGATTTTCATCTCGAAAAAATAACTAAGTCCGAAGGTAAAAATCTCCACTCTGGACTACCGCAACATGTATCCAAGGAAGAGTTCCAGGAAGTTGGATTGGACTGGCGACTTGGTCCCTCTTAAGAAAATCTTCAAGAAAAAATTAAGTCCGAAGGTAAACTTTTGACCAAGGCGTCCGGCGAAATGTAGCCGAACAGAGCTCCATCGCGGTCAGCCTCAAACTTTGACTTTGTCTCGGTCGAGGTGCGACCAGATGACCAGATTGGCGCTATTCATTTCTAAGTGCTAAAAAGCATTAATTCTTTAAAAATTCATATCTCCGGTTCCCTTTATAAGGTTTTATTAGTTTTGGTGTAATTTTACAGCTAGAACTATTTCCTATTGTTATCAATTGTTTTGGGATTTTTAAACTGCTTTCTGTGTTTTATTTGGGATATTTGAATGCTTTACACTTTGCCTCCTAAGTTATGCCTTGTCGCTTGTTGCCAAGCTACCAAGGGTTGACCTAGGTTTAATTTACTGAGACCTAACTGGAGCTAAGTGGAGGTTAGTGGCATATTGCTAAGTGTAGACAAGTAATATTGGCAATAGACCCATAAATCATATCAATGGAAAGTGGTCTGTCACATGTGTGATGCCATCTACACATTACAGACAGTAGTGAGGCACCAACACTCATCACACACTGAAGACAAGTGGCCTCTGGGGGCAGATGCCAATGTACTCACTTGAGCAGGCACATGGCCGAGGACAGTGATCTATCACTTCTTTTCCCTGGGGCTGTAACACTGAGGAATAGTGGCCTGTAGCGTATAATTTACACCCACAACATCAACAAACATTCTTTGGTTGATCAAAGCACACAGCCATGTGTTGTCCCTGGACAGCAAATTGTTTGTGCATTGTACAGAGTTGTGTCCTGGGTCCCTGGTCCAATAGGCAAGGCACATCAGTATGCACTACATTACATATCCACACAGTTACTTATCTCCTGTGTCACACATGGCTCACCCCTAATCATCCGGGGGAGATGGCAGAACCTAACACATTACCTTGGCAATGTGACAGGCAGTATTATGCCCTGTACTGACCTCCTTGTGGCTGCTGTGCTTGCCTCAAATGCCCATCAAGGTCTGGCTATGCCACCACCAGAATACGGGCCATTAGAAGGGTCATGGTCCGACATGCACCCCACCCACACTGGGAGGACAGCACCAGCTGGACCTCTGTGATCTTCCAGGACCAGCATCTCAGGTCCTCCTACCTCCTGCGACAGTGGACGCTCTGCCGGCTGTGGAACATCAAGGTCTGCACCTTCCAGGGGATGGCTCACCATATCGCCTCCTTCTGATGGGCATTTACCTTATGGATCCAAGTGAAAATCAACCAAATACAATCACACGTTTTTGCCCAAATGGTTGTGTTACACACAAGTGAGAAAGACCAAGCAAAAACATGGTCAATTTGTCAACACACCACAAGTGTAAAGCACACAAGCCAATAGTACAAGGGCATGACTACAGACTTTTGTATCCAAAGATCTGTGGCATTATACACATTGCTTGCAAGATCCTCAAATGACTCAGACAAGATGTTTACGCAGCTCATGCTGTCATGCACATATATGTTGTCAAACATATGAAACCATCATAAAGCAAGAAATGTCTTTGGATGGCAGTAAAGACTCCTTGCCTAGTTATGTGCATCCAACACTAGGAGGATCTAGAACCCCCCAAAAATCACACAACACAATGTTAATGAGCACGCCATATTGTAATGGTCACCAATACCTGCACCATGTACATCCCATTGATGTCACACAGACTATAACAACAGGCACTCAAAAAGTATAACTGGCACACAGGAAAACATTGTAGCCTGTGAGAAGGGAAAGGAAGGGGTTGAACAGAGTAAATTGTGAACATGAGGTACTGACATGCTCCTCTGGTGAGCAATAGAATTGTCCATACAGGGAAGGACCTCATTGACAAGCCTCTCTCAAGAGAAAGCAGGGGCCCTATGACCTGCTGGACGTGGCATGATTGCTCCTAGAGGCGGCACAAAGCAGCTCAAGTAGTGGAAGTGTTGCTGACAGCAGTGTCAGTAGTCAATTGAGTGAATTTGCACAACATGGCGGTCTTGTCCACCATACATGCAGTCATCACCACAGATGGACACAGCCAGTGGTCCGCGGCACCACAAGCAACAATGTTAGCCTATGGCTGTGTTCACCGCAGTTGGAGCCATCTACCACGCAGATTACTTCCACCAGCGATTGCGGATGGTTTCTAATATCCAGTGGAGTAGGTCAGGAATCTGCCATTTTGGCAGCCATAAATACTGTATTTGGCTTTGTAAACTGTCACACCTACCATACGTGTGTTGGATCATCAAAAACATCCCTTTTCTGTCTTGGTATGTAGGTCCTACTACACAACAACCAATTTATTGTGCTGCAGGGCACCAATGGCATATGACACCGGTGCACAGTCCACCATCGCATTTTGAGGACACATGTGTTGACAAACAAGAGGGGGTCACCTGTGACCCATCTGTAGTTGCAGCTGGGATATGTACTGTGTGTCATATTTATCCAGTCAGAATTATTTTGTCACATGATATTGTTGGCATGCATCATGTATGTTGCAATCATGTCTTGTCACACATAGAAACCCTAGGAGAGGAAAGATAACACAACCTCCTGCCTACCATCCAGTGCCAGTCCTTCAGACTATGGAAAAATGCCACATAATCCAGTTATACCACCTGGAGAGGCAAACAATATTAGGCTTATGCCATAAGCTGGAGTTATATGTGATGCCAGCTAACAGTAATCCAACCTTCATGCCAACCATTGTACAAGTCATGTCAGTATTGCACTTCCTGGCCACAGGGTCCTTTCATCATACAGTGGCCCTATCTGCCTGTATGTCCCAAGCTATGTTCAGTCTGGTCTTGAAGTATTTCCTCTCAGCAATGTTGACAGCTATATCAAGTTCCCCCAACATGAGGATGTAGCCAATTTGAAGGCTGGCCTTTATGGTTTTGCCCGCCTCCCACATTGGTGGGGGTGATTGATGGCACACATATTGGCTTGGTGCCACTGGAGGACACTGAACAAGTCTATTGCAACAGAAAGAACTTCCATTCATTCAATGTGCAAGTTGTCTGTTTGATGGCTCTCTACATCGCAAATGTGTGTGCCTGTTATCCTGGATCACCCAATGATTCCTTCATAATGCGGAACAGAAGCATACCAGAGCACATTTCACTTCTTCACCCAGAGAGGGACTGGCTGGTTAGTAAGTCACATCTGGCCTGATTGTGTGTGAGCAATGTCTTGTGCTACAATCATGAAGTGAGTGACTCATTGTTGCACATTTGTCCCATTCCTTAACAGGAGACTCAGCATATCCAAACCATCCTTGGTTGTTGACACCACTGAGGAATCAAAATATGCGAGGAAAAGTCTGCTGCAATGAGGCCCATGGAAGAACATGGAGGCCAGTGGGGCTGGCTTTTGGGCTTCTGAAGGCCAGATTTAGGAGTCTGCACAGAACTGGTGGAGACCTCCTATCCTCACCCAGGAAAGTCTGCCAGATCACTGTGCATGCTGCATGCTCCACAGCATCGTCCTGAGGAGGGATATCCCATACATCCCAGAGAAGGGTGAGCCTGCAGTTCCAACGGGTGAGAATCCACAAATGCCAACTAAGAATGACAATAGTGAAGAGGAAGGAGCTGACTCATCCACAGCTACTTCTCATGAGTGTAAGTATGTCACATGATGTCATGACTGTGACTGTACAATGAACTGTAGTTGTGAGAATTTGTTGAGTTGAGTGTTTTGGATACAGCTAGGGAGCTGATTCTCTGCAATAATCAGACAAAGGCTGCTTGATAAGATAGCTTTTGACACATTCCTACCTTGATGATGTTGCTTTGCTTGTGTCAGTTTCCCTGCAATGTACTTTGTTTTCCAGACGCTTACTATGTGAGCCTATACTCCTTGTTAGGTTCATTGTACAGGTACCTTCACCATGACATCTTCATGTGGGCATTTCGGAGTTTTGACATTAGCAAGTAGTTGATGATGTTCTGACATACAAAGTGGACATGGATTGTTTCAGGTAATGTAGTTCACAGAGTTTGGGCGTAGGAGACTTGTGCCAAAACATCTTGTACAGTGTTTGGGTGGAAGGTAAAGAAGTGCCCATTGGACTTGTATTGTGTGCTGTGGTGGGCCTGATACATCATGTGTGTCATCATGTGGGCATAACATATGTAGTTCTAGACCACAACCAAGTCATTTTTCCTTCACATTGACTAAACACTCTTTTTGAATGACCTGTATGTAGCTGTAGATGTATTTCATCATTGTAGGCGTGCCGGTACCACAACACTGACATATGTTTGTGTTATACCACCAGATGCATAGGCATTGGATTATAGTGTCTGTATGATCAGGGACTGTTGTACTGCCATTTGTCTGTTTCTTGGATTATGGGATGTTGAATTACTTTGGTTTGGCATATGATAAAGGTAAGCTAATGACATCGACCACATCAATATTTGCCTATTTTACATGAGAATCACTAACAAATCCCTTTCTTCCATGGTCTGGGGATCTATACCTGCCAATATGTTCATTTACTCATTGTGAGACAATCATTCATGATTTCATGTAGTACAGATATGTTAACAACCCATGTGCTGAACACTGTAATAACATTCTTAGTTTGATCAGACACTTGTATGTATGTGTTTGTGTGGGAGGGTTGTAACCCTGAAATGAACACAGTGTACATGCAATATATACATCCTGACAAGTACCTTAGGTCACCATTGTGTGGTTCACATGGTCTGACATAGCTACATAGTCAAATATGAAATCAGCAGCAGACAATGAGTCAGTGAAGGGTGAATTTATTGTGGAGCAATGATAAACATAAAATATATATGTGACATGACTCAACAAAAATTCAAACGTGAAGTGGCCAGTCATAGTGAAGGAAATCATTGGAGTAGATGCCACACCATTAGAAGTCCAAAGTTCAGAAGTTCAGAGAACTCCTCCTTTTGGAAATGGTAGGTGGTTCAGGATCAGTCCAGAGTGAATGTGTAACACACAAAGGAGGTCCTTAACCTCTTAGGTGCGGGCGTCGGCCACTGGCCGACGCCCACACACCCTCCCTGGTGCGGGTCACGACCAGTGGCCGACACCAGGAAGGGTATTAATAAATCCTGGGGTGCGTTGCACCCGAGGATTTATTATTTTTTTTAATCTCCCCCCGGGAGACACGGAAGCTTCCGTGTCTTCCCCCATCCCCCCACCCGCCCCTTTGTGACGTCAGCGCGCCGCGAGGCGCGCTGATGTTTCAAAGGTGTTTTCCCCATCAAAGCAGGAAGCAGCCTTGCGGCCGCTTCCTGCTTTCATGGGGAAAACGGCCTTTTCCACGTTCGGGAAGGCCTCGTAAGAAAGGGGAGACTCTCCACTTTCTTACGAGGCCTTCCTGAAAGTGTTTCCTGGCCCCCTGTCGCAGCTGTGCTGCGATCGGGGGCCAGGAAACACTTTCAGGTTTCCTGGTTCCCCCGATCGCAGCACAGCTGTGATCGGGGGGCCAGGAAACACTTTGAAAAGGCCTCGTAAGAAAGGGGAGAGTCTCCCCTTTCTTACGAGGCCTTCTGAAATTGTTTCCTGGCCCCCGATCGCAGCACAGCTGCGATCGGGGGCCAGGAAACACCACTCGACACCAGGGATTTCAAATTGGGGCGGCGGCCCCCCCGGAAAACGGGCCACCCCCCCGGCATAATTAAAAAAAAAAAAAAACGTAGGCGCCCCCTTGGGGGGGGGGGGGGGGGGGGCGATTGCGCCCCCCCAGGGGATTTTTTTTTTTTCACAAAAAAATAAATAAAATGAAATGACAGGGGGTCGCCATTTTGGCCCCCAAGGAAACCATACAACAACTAAAAAAAAATAGATGTATATATAGATCTATATATATCTATGTAGATAGATATATCTAGGTACATGGATATATCTATAGATATATCTATGTAGATAGATATATATATATATATATATATATAGAGGTAGATCTATATCAAAGAGATTTATAAAGCGCGCTACTCACCTGTGAGGGTCTCAAGGCGCTGGGGGGGGTTACGGGGGGAGGGAAAGGGGGTGGGAGGTTCACTGTTCGAAAAGCCAGGATTTGAGGCCCTTCCTGAAAAGAAGTAGGTTTTGGGTCTTGCGAAGGTGGGTTGTGAGGGCGTTCCAGGTTTTGGGTGCAAGGTAGGAGAAGGATCTGCTCCCGGTGGTGGTGTGTTTGATGCGGGGGACAGAGGCGAGAGAGAGGTCAGCTGAGCGGACGTTTCGTGTGGGGGTGTGGAAGGTGACTCTCGTTGAGGTAGGCAGGGCCTGTGTTGTGGAGTGATTTGTGTGCGAGGATGAGGATCTTGAAGGTGATCCTTTTGTCAATGGGGAGCCAGTGGAGGGATTTGAGGTGTGGAGAGATGTGTTTGTGTCGGCAGAGGTCGAGGATGAGTCGTGCTGCTGAGTTCTGGATGCGTATAGTTTGCGCTTGAGTTTTAGAGTGGTGCCGGCGTAGAGGGCGTTTCCGTAATCAAGCCTGCTGCTGATGAGTGCGTGAGTGACAGTTCTTCTGGTCTCTGTGGGGATCCATTTGAATGTTTTTCAGTATACGGAGTGTGTTGAAGCATGAGGAGGTAAGAGCGTTGATTTGTTGGGTCATCGAGAGGGAGGAGTCTAGGATGATGCTGAGGTTGCGTGCGTGGTTGGCAGGGGTGGGTGCAGGGCCTAGCGTGGTGGGCCACCATGAGGGGTCCCAGGTGTTTTTGTGTGGGCCAAAGAGGATTATTTCAGTTTTGCTTGAGTTGAGTTTCAGGTGGTTGGCTGTCATATATATATATCACTTTTGTCAATATGTGTGTGGTTTCCCTGGGGGGAAAAGGGTCCGACTTGTCTAGTGGCAGTTTTAGTGCCATAAAGAAGCGCAGAAGGTTTATATGCCTACTGCAAAGAGCAAATCTGTATTTTATGTAAATAGCTGAGTACATTAGTAAAGTCTATGGGAGATGAAGGGCACTTTTGCTGGGTGGTAATGAAGGAATCCGAGGAGGAGGGAGTGGGAGCACCAATAATGATTGTTGGACTGGGCGCAGGAGGTGCTAAAGACTGTGACGAATGGTATGTGACAAGGTGTTTTTTGAGTGTCTTGAAAGTACGTGCTGATTGAGGGAAGAAGCGCAGGTAAGGTGGCCTCTACTGTTGCACGTATCTCACACACACCATCGATTTTGTGACTGTCTACGTAGGCTAGTGTTTTAGAGAAACAGTTTAGCCAATAGCAGAGATGGCATCTTGATGGATGACTGCTGCCTGCACTCGGGTTATACAGGACCGCTCTGACATAGGATCAGATACTGAGACAGCATCTGAGGGATAGGACAATGGCGCAGACTCTGGGAGTGATTTTTCAGTCAGAGGAGTCCCATTCGATAACTCCTCTTCCAGTACATTATGAGGGAGGTGATGAGGACAGTCCTGCTGTCCCTTCGCAAGCTGTTCGTGCAACTGGGTAATAGTGGGTTAGGCCAACCCAGAGAGCAGGTGAATGCGGCGGCAAGCAGAGAGAGAGTGCTCTCTTGGGAGCTCCCCAATTTAGTTCAGCCCCAAATTCCACCACCCAAATCATATTGTGGAGACATCAAAATTGTCTATGGCAAAACAAACTGGTTTTGTAAGGCAGGCACCTATGTTTTTGGTCCTGGATTCGGCGGCCATATAGAGAAACACACTAAACCCAAACATTTCTGGAAACTAGACATTTGGGGGAGTCCATAGAGGTGTGACTTGTGTGGATTCCCCAAAGTTTCCTTACCCAGAATACCCTGCAAAGCTGAAATGTTGAAAAAAAACTCAATTTTTCTCGCATTTCTGTCACACAAACTACAGGAATATGCTGGGATCCACAACATTCCTACCACCCAGTGACTCCTCACCTGTCCTGATAAAAACACTACCCCACTTGAGTGCCTACACCTAGTGCCTGTGTCAGGAATGGATCACCCCAGGGTCAACAGCTGCCTCACGTAAGGACCAACATTGACTGTTGTGTGATCTATTCCTGTCGCAGGCACCAGGCCTAACCACACAAGTGAGGTATCATATTTATCGGGAGACTTGGGGGAACGCTGGGTGGAAGGAAATTTGTGGCTCCTCTCAGATTCCAGAACTTTCTGTCACCGAAATGTGAGGAAAACATGTTATTTTAGCCACATTTTGAGGTTTGCAAAGGATTCTGGGTAACAGAACCTGGTCCGAGCCCCACAAGTCACCTCATCTTGGATTCCCCTGGGTTTCTAGTTTTCAAAAATGTGCTGGTTTGCTAGGTTTCCCCAGGTGCCGGCTGAGCTAGAGGCCAAAATCTACAGGTAGGCACTGTTTTCTATGAAAAAATGTGATGTGTCCACGTTGTGTTTTGGGGCATTTCCTGTTGCGGGCGCTAGGCCTACCCACACAAGTGAGGTATCATTTTTATCTGGAGACTTGGGGGAACGCTGGGTGGAAGGAAATTTGTGGCTCCTCTCAGATTCCAGAACTTTCTGTCACCGAAATGTGAGGAAAACTTGTTTTTTTAGCCACTTTTTGAGGTTTGCAAAGGATTCTGGGTAACAGAACGTGGTCTGAGCCCTGCAAGTCACCCCTCCTTGGATTCCCCTAGGTCTCTAGTTTTCATAAATGCACAGGTTTGGTAGGTTTCCCTAGGTGCCGGCTGAGCTAGAGGCCAAAATCTACAGGTAGGCACTTCGCAACAAACACCTCTGTTTTATTCCAAAAATTTGGATGTGTCCACGTTGCGCTTTGGGGCGTTTCCTGTCGCAGGCGCTAGGCCTACCCACACAAGTGAGGTATCATTGTTATCGGGAGACTTGGGGGAACGCTGTGTGGAAGGAAATTTGTGGCTCCTCTCAGATTCCAGAACTTTCTGTCACCGAAATGTGAGGAAAACTTGTTTTTTTAGCCACTTTTTGAGGTTTGCAAAGGATTCTGGGTAACAGAACCTGGTCCGAGCCCCGCAAGTCACCCCTCCTTGGATTCCCCTAGGTCTCTAGTTTTCAGAAATGCACAGGTTTGGTAGGTTTCCCTAGGTGCCGGCTGAGCTAGAGCTCAAAATCTACAGGTAGGCACTTCGCAAAAAACACCTCTGTTTTCTTCCAAAAATTTGTGTGTGTCCACGTTGCGCTTTGGGGTGTTTCCTGTTGCGGGCGCTAGGCCTACCCACACAAGTGAGGTATCATTTTTATTGGGAGACTTGGGGGAACATAGAATAGCAAAACAAGTGTTATTGCCCCTTATCTTTCTCTACATTTTTTCCTTCCAAATATAAGAGAGTGTGTAAAAAAGACGTCTATTTGAGAAATGCCCTGCAATTCACATGCTAGTATGGGCACCTCGGAATTCAGCGATGTGCAAATAACCACTGCTCCTCAAAACCATATCTTGATCCCATTTTGGAAATGCAAAGGTTTTCTTGATACCTCTTTTTCACTCTTCATATTTCAGCAAATGAATTGCTGTATACCTAGGATAGAATGAAAACCAACTGCAGGGTGCAGCTCATTTATTGGCTCTGGGTACCTAGGGTTCTTGATGAACCTACAAGCCCTTTATATCCCCGCAACCAGAAGAGTCCAGCAGACAAAACGGTATATTGCTTTCAGAAATCTGACATCGCAGGAAAAAGTTACAGAGTAAAACATAAAGAAAAATGGCTGTTGTTTTCAGCTCAATTTCAATATTTTTTTATTTCAGCTGTTATTTTCTGTAGGAAAACCTTGTAGGATCTACACAAATGACCCCTTGCTGAATTCAGAATTTTGTCTAGTTTTCAGAAATGTTTAGCATTCCGGGATCTAGCATTGGTTTCACACCCATTCCTGTCACTAACTGGAAGGAGGCTGAAAGCACCAAATATAGTAAAAATGGGGTATGTCCCAGTAAAATGCCAAATTTGTGTTGAAAAATGTGGTTTTCTGATTCAAGTCTGCCCGTTCCTGAAAGGTGGGAAGATAGTGATTTCAGCACCAGAAACCCTTTGTTGATGGCATTTTCAGGGAAAAAACCACAAGCCTTCTTCGGCAGCCCTTTTTTCCCATTTTTTGGGAAAAAACAAAATTTTCACTGTATTTTGGCTATTTTCTTGGTCTCCTCCAGGGGAAACCACAAACTCTGGGTACCATTAGAATCCCTAGGATGTTGGAAAAAAGGACGCAAATTTGGCGTGGTTAGCTTATGTGGACAAAAAGTTATGAAGCCCTAAGCGCGAACTACCCCAAATAGCCAAAAAAGGGCTCAGCACTGGGGGGGAAAAGGCCCAGCAGCTAAGGGGTTAAGGAAGAGGGTTATTACTGGCAATGGTGGCTGTCTTGCCATATGCACCTCGTGAATTCTTGGCTGGATTTCCCCGCTTGCATGGGGAGGGACCAGCTGCTACAGAATCATGGGTGTCTGGGACTTGTTGTTTTTCTGGAAGAGCCTCCCTTCCAGTGGCTGGTACCAATGTTGATGGGCCTGCTGTTGATGGGCCAAAGGAAGGGGTTAGATTGGTGTGGAAAAACCCTGCTCAAGGTGGCAAGTTCCTAAATACCCCTGTTAGGAAGACCATAATGGTATTTTGTCCCTATGCATGAACCTATGAAACTGATTGATTTCCTGGGATTTGGTCATCACCTGGCCCCTCATGGCTTGGGACTCCTGATAGACCCCTAAGATGTGTCTGATGGTGTCCTGGCAAAGAGCAGCTCTAGTGGCCTCACCCTGCTGGCCCACAGCATCCCTCCCATGCATGCTACTCCATAGAACCGTCCTCTGGCCACAGGGTGCCTCTCCAACTTGTTTCTAGTCCCTCATTGTCTGAAGTGTTGCACTGCACCTCAGGATACAGGACTGTGGTACACAAGATGATGGACACTGTGCTAGGGATACAGGTTGAGGGGCACATGGTTGCCTGTGATGTTGAAGCAGCAGGGCTCGTAGGTGACGTTGTGGGCACAGTGAGACTCACTGTTGCCATCTGACGAGGTTGCCCAGATGGGCCAGAACCATCCTCTACATCCAGATGTCCAGGAATGTTGCTGTCACTGAGGGCTTCATCCAGGGGGGTAGTGGCAGTCTGTTCCGTGGCCTCTGTGTGTGAAGCAGCAGATCTACCTACCTCCAGCGGTTTAGCAGAGACCTTAGACAAAGTTGAGTTGTAGTTAATACAATTGTGGCAAGTAACCATGGTATCAGTGATTTGATATAACATGAATGAAGCCTGTCAATCTAATTTTAATCAAGCACCTGCTGAAATGCACAGATAAGTTGTACTTTTGACGATGGAATGCAAATAACATCCTGCCACCAGTGCAGCCAACACTGTGTAAAGTCAAGATATGGCTTTGCCATTTTGAGGCCTGGTTGAGTGGGATGCAGGCATACCCAGGACTTTGTTGTAAATGTGGAGTCATCATGTACACAGTGCAATGTCAGTGTGTCTGCACCTGCTGGCAATCTGGTGATACATCTTGAGGTCCGATGAAAACTTGCGGTACACACTGGGTAAGATGTCCTTCCTTTCCTCAATAGTTTCATTTTGGCATGCAAGTCAAGATGGAATTATGTGACAGACACTCCTCTGATTTGAGCATGATCTGTGCTTGATCACTCCCAAGTGGGTACACTTCATTTGTGAATTGACAAACAGGGGTTTTTGTACAAGGGAACGCTGGTCTGATGTTTGGAGTTACAGAAACAGTTCCTGCTGGGATTTGCTGTCAGGTCACTCTCTCTACTCCCCAATACTTGAAACTTGTGCATTTACTTAAAGATTTATTTGGGCAAGTGAACACTGTGCTGATGGTTGGAGTTAGGGAAACAAGGCCTCCTGGGAGACGCAGTCCTCTCTCTCTACTACACACACTATACAAATGTTATCCCCCGGATGAGTAAACTTCATTTGGGGGTTGTCAAACAGGGGTATTTGGACAAGTGAACACTGGGCTGGTGGTTGGAGTCATAGAAACAAGTCCTCTGGGAGTTGCAGTCATGTCACTCTCTCTACTACACACACACTATACTAATGTTATCCCCTAGGTGAGTAAACATCATTTGGGAGTTGATAAACAGTGGTATTTAGACAAGTGAACAGTGGGCTGATGGTTGGAGGCACAGAAGCAAGGCCTCCTGGGAGGCGCAGTCATGTCACTCTCTACTACACACACTATACAAATGTTATCCTCCCAGGTGACTTAACATCATTTGGGAGTTGACAAACAGGGGTTTTTGGACAAAGGAACACTGGATGGGTGTTTGGAGTCACAGAAACAAGCCTTACTGGGAGTTGCAGTCAGGTCACTCCCTCTATTACATACACTATACAGATCTTGGGTATTACCTATCTGTATGCAGTCTGGATTTAGGTTTGGGCACACAGTTACATGTTGAGGCATAGCATGAGTCCTGGGATATGTTTTGACATTGAAAAAAACTTACAGGTATAATTTTGACTTATGGCATGTGATGGGACTTGGTGTGTTCTCTTACATAATTACAACATCAACTTTTGTAGGTGCCCTCCCATAGCATGTATTAGAATAATATTTAGTAAATTTTCAATTTACTTTTTCTATTGATGTACTTTCTTGGCTGTAGGTGTAGCCCATGTGATTTAGTAACTGCTCTCCTTTCTGTGATGTTATGTGTTTTGCTGCCTCTTTCATTGTATCTGAAATTAGTGCAGTAGCATAAGTATACACACTATCTTGGTTGTATGTTTGTTATTTACATGTTCAATTCTGCAACTACTTCTATTTTGTATACTTACATGTATGCTCTTTTTAGATACTTCACACTGTTTTGCAGCTTTTCCATGGGGGTGTTCCAGTGTGGAGCAGGTGCTTTCTTTTCGGTTAGATGAAAAAAATATTATTTTTTTATTTAAATGAGAATTTGATGGTAGTTTGTAGAGTTTCAGGTCATTAGGTTTGTTTTTTCTCAGTATTTGGGTGAGTTTCAATTTTTTTATTAATTCATGGAAACTTACTTTGATGCACCTTTTTTCTGGTTTGTGATTATTGTTTTTTTCTTCTGACAGTTTAGCATTTTTTGATGTCTTACTTTTTTCTTTCAGAAAGTCTATGTAAAAAGATAGAGGTTGTAGAGTGTTTTATCAATTATTTGCTTTTTTACATTTTTAAGTTTATTAGTAAGTATGTTTTAATTTGAATATAAGTTCTATTACTTGGTTAGGTAGTTGGCGAGATGTAAAGATTTCTTTTTTACTGGGTTGGGCAGAGAATCCAGCAGAAAGCATTTGTCATTTTTGAAGTATTTAGCTATTGAAATTACTGTGCCTTTTATATTGTTGATTTAATTGTTTGTCTGAATCTATTGGTTAAAGTTTTTTATACTTTTAGTGTATTGGTTGGTTTAGTTTTAGTTTGATCATTAATGTCCTTCTGTGGTAGATGCTAATGTAGGTTTTATTTATAATGTAGGAGATATAGTTTGATAGTTTTGAATATAAATATATTTATTTATATATATCGCTTGAGATTTAGGGCCAGATGTAGAAAGATATGCTTTTCCGATTCTGAAATTGCGAGTCGGTGCGACTCGCAATTTCAGAATCGCAAAAGCATATGCAGAATGGTGTCTCAGACACCTTCTGCGACTCGCTATGGGGTCGCAAAGACCCACCTCATCAATATTCATGAGGTGGGTCGCAATTTGCAACCCCATAGCGAGTCCCTGCACTCACAGGGATGGTGGCCTGCTGAAGTCAGCAGGCCTCCATGTCTGTGACTGCTTTTTAAATAAAGCAGTTTTTTTTTTTCCATTTTGCAGCCCGTTTTCCTTAAAGGAAAACGAGTTGCAAAATGAAAAAAATACCGAAACCATTTGGTTTCGTTTTTTTCAGAGCAGGCAGTGGTCCATAGGACCACTGCCTGGTCTGAAAAAATATTTTTGTCGACATTCACAAAGGGAAAGGGGTCCCATGGGGACCCCTTCCCTTTTGCGAATGAGTTACCACCAGTGTGACACTGGTGGTAACTGCGAGTTGCTTTGCGACCGCATTCGCGGTCACAAAGCAAGTCTGAATTGCGATGCGTGTCGCAAATAGGAATGGAACACCCCTTCCTATTTGCGAGTCGCATTCACAAATTGCGAGTCGGTACCGACTCGCAATTTGTGAATGTGCATCGCGGAGGCCGTTTGCATGGCGCAATCTCCGATTTTCGCAGTTTGCGACATGCAAACGACTTGCTACATCTGGCCCTTAGTTTGTTGTCTAAATGTTTGTAGTTAATGGTAATTTTGTTTGGGGATGTATTGCTATGATTTTAATTATATAATTTATTGGAGTGAATGGTAAATATATTATATTTAATTTAAACATGTGTTTAAAATGTTCCAGTTTATTTCAAATAATTTATTTACACATAAATTGTTTTTATAGTTATTAATGTTAAATTATTTTTTCTGCCAAAATTATTGTAGTTGATATTGTGTAAATCGATATTTTTAACATATAACATGTTTATTTAAAGGCAACAATATTTTTGTTTCCGATATTTATGTTTTCATTATATGTGAAAGTCGATATTTTTAACAATTTGTGTTCCTGATAATTGTGTTTTGTTAGTGAAGAATATGAAATCAATGTTTTTTTTTACATTGATATTTCATTTCCAGCATTTTGTATTTTGATATTGTATGCATTGATATCATGATCCACTGACAGCATCACAAATGTTGCCGGTGACATTCAAGGTAGCTGCAACAACTGGCAGTAAGATACAATGAGACATGCATGAGAGAGTGGAAATGTTCATTCCCTAAAGACCCTTCACAGTGGGTGCTACAGGTAATTAAAAGCCATATCTAGCATCTTTGATCTTACGTTAAAGGACAAACTACCAATATGAACAGGATTTTTTCCCACTGGAGGAGGGGGTATTCTGACCAAATATTCCCCCCAAAAAATATTATGAGACAAAGATATTGGGGGTCATTATGACCCTGGCGGTCAGAGACCGCCAGGGGTAATGTAGTGTCCGTACCGCCAACAGGCTGACGGTAGGGAGGCCCCTATTACGACCACGGCGGTAGCGCCGCGGTCGCACCGCCGGGGCTGGCGGTTAACCCGCCATTTTAGCCCCGGCAGTGATAATCCGCCAGGGCAGCGCTGCAAGCAGCGCTGCCCTGGGGATTATGACACCCCTACCGCCAGCCTGTTTCTGGCGGTTTGCACCGCCAGGAAGAGGCTGGCGGTAAGGGGTGTCCTGGGGCCCCTGGGGGCCCCTGCACTGCCCATGCCACTGGGCATGGGCAGTGCAGGGGCCCCCTGACAGGGCCCCGGCCAGCTTTTCACTGTCTGCATAGCAGACAGTGAAAAGCGCGACGGGTGCAACTGCACCCGTCGCACGCCCGCAACACCGCCGGCTCCATTAGCAGCCGGCACCTATGTTGCGGCCTCATCCCTGCTGGGCCGGCGGGCGCAAACTTGGTTTGCGCCTGCCGGCCAGCGGGAATGTCGTAATGGGGGCCGCGGGAGTGCGGCCGCATTGGCGGCCCCACGGCGGTTGTCGTAATGACCCCCATTGTGTCAAAAATATTGTAATGTCAGGAATATTTTTGGACAGTGCTGGACCTGGCCCTTTTTGCAGGGTAACCCCCAGCATTTTGACTTCTATTGCTGAATCCGTTTCTGTTGGCAGTAGGGCTTCATGTACTTTTTCACCGCTAACCAGCGTAAAATCATCGCCGAGATCAACGCCCTTCTGAAGAAGCCCAAGGCGTACCCCAAAGACCTCAAGAACTTCCGGCCCATCTCCCTGCTCCCGTTCCCGGCAAAAGTGACAGAGAAGATTGTCAACAAACAGCTAACCTGCTACCTCGAAGACAACAACATCCTGGACCCTTCCCAATCTGGCTTTCGCAGCAACCACAGCACCAAGACCGCCCTCATCGCCGCCACTGATGTTTTTTTTTTTTTGTTTTTAAAAAAAAAATATTTTTATTGATTTTATGTTTCAACATGTAATACAAATTGTCCAATTTGTAAGCTCAGGATAAATCAATACAATAACTAATACCTAAATCATATAGCAATCACACACCCCCCCAATATGCACTTCACGGAACGCTTCTAGTTTCACAGTATCATTTCTGGCTGCACCCTGCGTGGGTTTATCCTTTATTGTTTATTCTATATAGGCATACGCTCGAGGCCAGTGTGGGCCTAACACTGCATGCTTGGGTTCCCTGGGCACTTAAGGAGGGCATCGTCTCAATTGGTATATGCAGACAACTAGCCTGATTCTCCGCTCCTCGCGTGGCGCTGGGCCTGTGATGAAGAATATTTGAAGGGCAACTGTTTCCTGAGTGATGGGAAGAAATTATATGTGTGCGCTGTGGTGCCTGGGTGCCCTGTGGGCCTGTTTCCGAGTTGGGGAATGCTGGGGAATTTGTGCCTCGCTTGTCCCGTTTATGTGTGCCCCAATTCAGGGAGGCTTCTCATCGTTTTTGGCCTCCATTTTTGTTACCAAATCTTCCCATGTGGAGCATCCTGTGTGCTGCCGCCCCTCGCGCACCATTCTTTTTAGTACCTGGTATTCGGTGCGAGCCCAGCAAATAATTAATGAGTACCAGGATTTCAGGTTGGGAGCCTTAGGGGCCTTCCAGTGCATTGCTATTAATCTTTTATACATTAAGAAGGCCAGATCTGTAAATTTGTGCAGGTGTCTTTGTTTCTTTGGTCTCTTCCTCAAACCCAGCAGGCAGGACCCAGGATCTGCCAACAGCAGGAGTCCCGTTAGTCCGGATACCTCCCCTACCACCTCCGCCCAGGCCGTTTGTATATTAGGACAGTCCCATACCATGTGGTAGAAGGGTGCTGAGGGTGTCCTGCATCTAGGGCATGTTGGTGCTGAATCAGGAAACATGCGCTTTATTCTGGCTGGAGAAAGATATGTTTGATGCGTGTAATTGAATTGGGTGTATCTACATCTTGGATTCCTTGACACGCCTCTAATGTGAGACAGGGCCTTAGGCCAGTCTACCAGTGGGATCGGGTTGGGGAGTACTGCGTTCCATCTACCCCATGCTTTCCCTGCCTGCGCCTCCGGGGTTTTGTTAAGGGTTCTATATAGATTGGATATTATTTTTGTTTGATCGCTGTGTTTAAAAAGATGATGAATTACTGGGGAGATCTCTGGTTCCGAAGCGCCCATTCCCCAAATTTTCCTGATTTCGTGACATACGGCATGGTATGTCAGGAATTGACCCGGGTTTATCTCCGTGAGGGCCTGGAGGGCCTCGAACGTCATTAATTTGCCGTCTTCGAAACAGTCTCCTACTACCTGTATTCCTGCTTCATTCCAAAGCTTCCCAGCTTGCCTGCCCGCAACCGTCCCAGCCAATAGATAATTTAGTGGAATATGTGGGGAGTATGGAAGCTTATCCGCTCCTTTTTGCACATATTTAATCCAGCACGCATGCGCGGTTGCAAGCAATGGGTTAACCAGTACCAGTTTGGAGGGCTTTGACGTAAGCCACTTTAGGAGAAGGGTCCCGTTCCACTGGGGCTCTAGACTCATAAATTCGGCATGTTCCGGACTGTGGATCCAATGTTGGACCCACTGTAGTTGTGCGGCTGCGTAATATCTCTCAAAATTCAGAGTTCCCAAGCCACCATCGTCCAATGGACATTGCAGCGCAGATAGCGCCACTCGCGCTCTGCCACCTCCCCAAATAAGCCGCACTAGCGCTGTGTTTAAGTTACCAAAGAAGCTTTTGGGAATGTTTATCGGCAAGGCCGCAAAATAATATAGGAGCCTAGGCAGAATCAACATATTAGCAATTGCCACCCTGCCGGGTGGCGAGAGCGGAAGCCTGTTCCAGAATTGTAGGGAGCCTTTTATGGAGGTTAGCGCCTTACCCAAGTTCCCGTCCCTTAAGTCTTCTGTGGTATGATATATGTTTATCCCAAGATATTTAAATGTTGTCGGGCACCACTTTAGGCGCCCTACCTTCGGGGGGTCTTGGTTATTGGGAGCCCTTTCTGCCAGGGGGAACACACAGGACTTCTCCCAGTTTACCACAAGGCCAGACAATCCTCCGAATTCAGCCAATAATGACATTACTGGTGGGATAGCTGCACTACCGTTCCTGATATATATCAAAGCATCATCTGCATATAATGAAATCACACGGTACCTCCCATTCCTGATAATTCCCCACTCTTGCTCCATGAGGCGTACTTTTGCCGCTAGCGGCTCCATTGCTATGGCAAACAGTAGTGGGGATAAAGGACATCCCTGTCGCGTTCCCCTGAATATCTGGAAACCATCAGAGATCACCCCGCCTGATTTCACCCTGGCACTTGGGTTAGAGTACAATGTCCGGACCCACCGAATGTAATTGGGGCCTATTCCCATGCGGGCCATCGTGGCCATCAGGAAGTCCCATTCCAGCGTATCAAAAGCCTTTTCTATATCTAGTGAGAGCACCATTTCCTCCTGAGCGCTCTTGGGGGTGTCACCCATTATGCTCAGTAATCTGCGAATATTGAGGAAGGTGTTACGCTTTGGAATGAAGCCATTTTGATCTGCATGAATTAATAAGTGCATGAGGGGAGCTAGCCTGTTAGCCAATATTTTGCCTAATATTTTGCAATCTGTGTTCAGTAATGACAGTGGTCTGTATGATTTAACATCCGTATGATCTCGGCCCTTTTTGGGAAGTACCACTATCATAGCTTCCCTTTGTGACCTGGGTAAGCTTTCTGCAATCCATGCCTCCTGGAAAACTCCTAGCAAATGGGATTTTAGGCTGGGCAGATAGGCTTTGTAGTACTCCGACGGGAGGCCGTCTGTACCAGGCGCTTTGTTCCTAGGCAGCTGTGCGAGCGCTAGCTCTATTTCATCTATTGTAATAGGGGTTTCCATTCCTTCTCTGTCATTTTGTGGCAATTGGGGCAGGGAGGAATCCGCCAGAAAATCCTCGAATTGAGTGGCTGTGCACGATGTGCGTTTAGTGTATAAATTTGCGTAATAATTCCTAAACGTCTCATTTATTTCTAGTTGCGTAGTAGCCATCTCCTGCGCGCCCACCCGGATGGCACCGATCGGTGCTTGCTGTCTATCCTCTCGGAGTAGCCACGCTAGCATTCTACTTGATCTATCTCCTTCCGTTTGCAGCCTAGCTAAGTAATAATTGTAGTCGTGGCAGCGGAGTCTGCCATCTACTTCATTATATTTTGAGCGCATTTCTTTGAGGGCAGTACTGGCGGCCTCCCCCCGTGCCACCGCTTTTTCCACAATCCTTAGCTCCTTCTCTAGCTTGCTAATTTCCGCTTGTAAAGAGCGTCTCACTCCCCACGTAGTGGACATGCATACTCCGCGTGCTACTACCTTGTGGGCATCCCACTCTATCGCCCGGGTTGTTGCAGACATAGCGTTTGCTTCCCAATATTGGTTTATAGATTTACTCAATGATGCGGCGAATGCTTGATCTTGTAATGCCTCCACCTGTAATCTCCAAGTGGGAATTACCTGACGTGCCCTCCCCCAATTCAATGTAACTCTCAGGGGCGCATGGTCCGAGACTGTTTTTGCCAGGTATTCAGATTCAGCGATCAGCATTCCTATCTCGCGGGAGCCCCAGATTATGTCGATTCTAGTGTGGGTGTTGTGTGGGACCGAGTAAAATGAGTATTCTTTATGCTCTGGGTGGCCTAGTCGCCATATATCGTATAGACCCATAGCATTCGCCCATTCTTGCAGGGGGCTTACGAGCCTCCTGCTAGTTGGAGCACTCGGGTGAGCACTGGATCTATCCAATGCTGCTGATGGGGTGCTATTGAAATCCCCGCCCCAGATGGCTAGGGGCATGGGGTTAGACAACAACGCTGGGGTGAGAGTGGTGAGAAAGCCCGGGATGCCACTGTTAGGGGCGTATACCCCAATCACAGCCATTTGTCTATCGTCTAGTCTGCCTTCCACCACTACGTACCTCCCTTCCTGATCTATTTTGTGTGCTGACATGAGGAATGGGACACCAACCGCTATCCAGATCAACACCCCTCTAGCAAAGGCCGAGTACGTTGTGCCTATCATCTGGCCACCCCACTTCGTACGCAGGTCGCGCAAGTCCCCCTCCAGCATGTGCGTCTCTTGCAGAATGGCAATATGTACTCCTAGTCTTTTAAGTCGAGCATGCACTCTAGCCCGTTTACTCCGCATCCCAAGGCCCCTAATATTCCACGTTACTATTATGTACTGGTTTTTCGTGTTGACTCGGGAAGACATCGCAAAGGGCGCTGTGGGTATATTGCTGTGCTGTGGTTCTGGGCTTTAGTATTGGCCCACCTGGACTCTGCCTCTCTATTGCTGATATTTTTATATAGCGGGTGCAGGACTGTATTATGTGCGTTTAGTGGTTCCGATTCTTGCACTTCTACTAAACTATAAATCCCACCCCCCCTACTTAAACCCCCTATACTGCTTACAACTGCAGTGAAATTACAAAACTTAAAATTGTATAACATAACTCTTATCCAGTTGGATTTGCATAGTGGGATTCTCATATCGTACAGATGTGGCTCTTGTAAGGGGCTCACATCATGCCGCAGACTCAGTCTGCCATTATCTACAGGCGCCCCCCTTAGCATAAATCCGTTCCCCCTGGTCCCGCCCCCGCCATATACCACCTATTTATGCCCCCAGACACTTAGCTTAGCATTTGTAATAAAGATGCATATTATTAAACGCACTATGTCCCTTCGCCCCGGCAGAGTCCCAGAACATCTGTAGACTTATTGCGTTCCAATCAGTGTCACTGATAGTCTCTCTGGGTCTGAATGAGTGAATTATAACTCGTCGGCGGTTCTTGGGGTGAACGTCGGCCCAACTAATTCTCCTGTTATCGTGGAGACAGAGCTGATTGCGTCTGAGTCCGAACCCAGTTCTTCAGGGCCGCTGGCCGTTGCACTACAGCTTTGCAAATGCAGTGGCGTCTCTTTCAGGACTTTCGCTCTTTCCTCTGCTGCTTGCCAAACATTGGGCTGACCTCTGGTGCGCCGTTTGGAGCGCTTTCTTGCAGCTGCTTTTTGCCATTTCCCGTCCTCTTCTGCGTCCTCTCGGGGGTGCGCAAGGCCCTTGGCGTGAAGCCATGTCCATGCATCCTCGGGGTTGTTGAATATATGGGTTCGGTCCTCCATCACTACCCTTAACTTGGCTGGAAATAGCAGGGCATATTTTATGTTCTGTTCACGTAGGCGTTGCTTAACTTTGACAAAAGAATTACGTTGGTTCTGCACTTCCTGCGTAAAATCTGGGTAAGCGTTGATGTTCGCGTCCTCGTACTTGAACGGGCCCTTGTTGCGGAATTGTTGCAGTATTGCGTCTCGGTCTCTATAGTTCAAGAACCTGGCAATCAATGGCCTGGGAGTCTGGCCGGGAGCTGGGGGTCTGCCCGGGATTCTGTAAGCCCTTTCAACTGAAAAAAACTTTGATGGAGCCCCGTTTAGCACCTCCTTGATTAACCACTGCTCTAGGGTAATTTCTGATTCCGGTTGACGCATACTTTCCGGAAAGCCCAAGAATCTTACATTATTCCGGCGCGCCCTGCTCTCCGCTTCCTCCGATCTTCTGCAAAGCTTCTTCAGTTCCTCATCCATGCGTTGAATCTGTTCTTGGTTCCCTTGTACTATTGGAGTTAGATCAGCTATCTCAACTTCAGCTGTTTTCACTTTTTCAGCTAGGCTTCGGTGATCCACTCGTAAGAGGTTCAAGTCCTGCGCAACTGCGTCAATTCTACCTTCCAGAGATAGCTTAGTGTCCAATATTGCCTGCAGTACTCTCTCAAACTGAGCAGAATGCGCTAGGAGTGTGCTTTCCAGAGATTGTAAGGATGGGCCGGATTGTTGATCTGTAGGCGTTATTGCTTGGGTGGTTCGGTCCGGGTTTCTGGTTGACTTGGCTCTGCCGGCCATTTTAGCTGTGTTGAGATTGCCTTCCAGGCCGCGACAATTGTTCACTTTTACTCCTCCTATTCCGTTGTTTTAAGCTTTTACTGAGTCGCCTGGGCCTGGAGTACACAGCCGGCTTTGATAGCGTTAACTTAGGCAGCCAAACATGGGGGCTTAGACTTGTTCTAGTTTGTTGTGGCATGGGTGCTCAACCGCGAGTGCTACAGGCTACTCCAAGTGCAATGATCCACTTGCAAGTTCATGCAGGGCTGTACACGCTGAGGGAGGACGCTCGCTACTTTCGGTGTGGCGGGAGGGCCTGGTGCCAAAGGTTCCTTCAGGAGGAGGGGAACGGTGCTGGGCAGCTGGGAGAAGCGTCGGCACAGGAGGTAGAACGCGGGCCGGGGCGGCTGCGGCGCGCCATACATAAAGCTCACGCAGCTAAGGACAGCCGCAGCGGGCACCCGTTGAGGGGAAGACCACTGCCAGCCGCATACCCTCAGTCCGACCTGTCCATCGACTCTACATTAGTATAGGCTCCAGGAGTACTCGTTCCCCAATTGTTCTGTCTTTTATGTAGAGGCAGAGGTGAGGTGTAGAGGGGGGGAGGGTGCTTGTCTTTTCCGGGGATCCCCCCCTTCTGCTTAGTTGTGCTGAACCCCCCCCCCTTCGTTGATACACACCTCACCTCGATCCTCTGCCTTCTTGCAAGGGTATTTTTCACCCCTGTTTCCGGGACCCCCACTGTCTGATGGGCCGCCGCCGCTGCCTCCAGTCGCCTTCTTCTTTTGTTGTGGAGCAATTCCCAAGATGGCGCCTCCGCGCCTCACGCCGTCCTCGCCCGGGCCCAGGCGCCGAGCAGCATCAGTCGTGCGGTCCGCGCCAGCCTCTCGGGTGCGCCCGCTCGGTCTCCCCAGCTCCGAACAGGATTTGAGAGCGAGGGCGGCCGCGCCCGCCGCTGCCGGCACCCTCGCCGCACGTCCAACCCGGCGCGGGCGCAGCACTGCCCCGCGCCCGCATCTGGGGACGCCCGCGACGCTAGCAGGGCGCCCCGGTAGCCCACTGTCAAGTCGCCGTCCCAACCACCGTTTTCGGGCAGCGGGGGCGCCTATCAGGATGATTTGATGGAGCCGGGAACGGAGCGCACGTATCAAGCGACCGTCCCGGCCGCCATCTTGGCTCCTCTCCATCGCCGCCACTGATGACATCAGGATCCTGATGGACAAAGGAGAAACAGCCGCGCTCATCCTCCTGGACCTATCAGCAGCCCTTGACACAGTCTGCCACCGCACCCTATCAGCACGCCTCCATGACTCCGGAATTCAAGAGAAGGCCCTGGTCTGGACCACATCCTTCCTCTCTGACAGAACCCAGAGCGTCCGCCTCCCACCCTTCCACTCAAAAACCACCAAGATCATCTGCGGCGTCCCACAGGGATCCTCCCTCAGCCCGACGCTGTTCAATATCTACATGGCGCCGCTCGCCCACGTCGCTCGACAACATAACCTCAACATCATCTCCTACGCCCACGACACCCAACTGATCATATCCCTCACCGAAGATCCCCCAGACCGCCAAAGACAACCTCCACAGAGGAAGGAAGGCCATAGCCGACTGGATGAAGGACAGCAGACTGAAGCTGAACTCACACAAAATAGAGGTCCTCATTCTCTGACCCACCCCATCAGTCTGGGACGACTCTTGGTGGCCCACATCGCTAGGCACAGCCCCGGAACCCACAGACCACGCTCGCAACCTGGGGGTCATCCTCGACTCCACCCTCTTGATGACCAGGCAAGTCAACGCCGTCTCCACGTCCTGCTTCAACACCCTGCGGATGCTCCGCAGGATCTTCATATGGATTCCCCCAGACACTAGGAAAACCGTCACCCAGGCCCTCATCACCAGCAGACTCGAATACTGGAACGCCCTCTACTCAGGAAAAATAACCAAGCTCCTGAGACGACTACAACGAATCCAGAACGCCTCGGCACGACTAATCCTCGATGTCCCCCGACGCAGCCACACCACACCACACCCCACCTAAGAGGCCTGCACTGGCTCCCCGTTGACAAGAGGCTCACCTTCAAACTCCTCACCCACGCACACAAAGCACTACACAACACCGGACCTACATACTTCAACAACCGACTCAGCTTCCACACCTCTACCCGAAGCCTCCGTTCAGCCAACCTCACCCTCGCCACAATTCCCCGTATCAGGAAAACCACCACCGGCAGCAGATCCTTCTCCTACCTCGCCACCAAGACCTGGAACAGTCTCCCTACCAACCTACGACAGACTCAGGACCTGCTGGCCTTCAGAAGATTTCTCAAGACCTGGCTCTTCGATCAGCAGCAGCCCCTCCCCCCCAGCGCCTTGAGACCCTCACGGGTATGTAGCGCGCTTTAGAAATGCAGTTATTGATTGATTGCACTGTCTCCCTAAAACATGGTAGAATAAGGTTACACTTAACTGGCACATTTAATTAACTTATAAGTCCCTTGTAAATGGTACTACATGAACCCAGGGCCTGTAAGTTAAATGCTGCTAGTGGGCCTGCAGCACTCATTATGCCACCCACTGTAGCTTTTTAAAATGTGTCTCTTGTGTGCCACTGCAGCCTGTGTGTGCAGTTTAAACTGCCATTCCAACTTGGCAAAATAAGCCTTTTATGAGGCTTAAACCTTCCTTTGTAATACATGTAAGTCAGCCCTAAGGCAGTCCCTAAAGATTCATTGGGCTGGGTGCATTGTAGTTAAAAAGTAGGACATATGTACTTAAGTTTTACATACTCCTGACAGTGAAAATCTCCTAAAGAATTTTACACTGTTTAAGGTCTCTCTCTTCCGTTGAGTAACACCAGGTTACTGTATTACAGTGTTAAATTTGGCTTGGAAACACATAGGGACATGCTGATTACACTAAAATGAATTGTAATTTAAAATCATTTTTAATAGTAAAGTTGAATGTTACATTATAATTCTGAAAATGCCACTTTTAGAAAGCTGTCATTTTTGTCTCAACCAATTGTGCCTTCTGACAGCATCCTCGGCTACATGACTGTTGGGGTATGTGTAGTGCTTTCAGACAGTAACACAAAACTGGGTTAGGTGAGGATAGGAAATGCTGTCAGGTTGACTTGGCGGGTGTGCTCGGGCTCAATTACACTTCAAAGGGTCTGCCTTGTCTTTTGTCACCCTAGACAGTTTTGAGCTTTAACAGAGGAACTGGAAGGAGATGTAGGGATTAGACAGAGTCCCCGTATGCAAAGGTTGACAAAAGTTATAAATATTGGACTTCAAGAGCCACTCTGCAGAACAATCCTGGACCTGTGGACGTTACAGAAGAAAAACTGCCCTGCAGCCAGAGGACTGCCCTTGTGCTTGAGGGACTATTGTGCTGTCTTAGAAGGAAGACTGGACCTGTTTGATTTCATCCCAGCCAACCAGAGTGGTAAGGAGGTGCTTTTTCTTTTACAAAGAAAAAGTACTTTATTACACACACATATACATACCTCTCACAAATGAACATATATTTACAAAACACTAAGTGGCAATACCTATAATTACACCATTTAACTGGTCACCAACCAACAGGGAGCATACATTAATGAAAAAACAGACAGAAATAGTAAGCGAGACATCCCTTGCACCGGAAGCTCTTTTACTTGTCTGCACACCAACAAGCCCAAACCCATGAAAATACTATACCCTCTATGTGCCTAAAAAGAATCATGCCCAAAGCCTTTGTCAAGCAATCAATAACTGATCACAGACAGAGTATAAACTGAAACATAATCCAAACTATCAAAACTGCACCATCTTACATTGAAATAAAAGGTAATAATTTACTATCAAAAGGAACAAATCAGCAAGGACACAAAAGCAATCACAGAAACAGAAAACCAGTGCACATGCACCCAAGTGCCACTGAACTAAAATCTCAGCTCCAGGACTTTTTCACTCTGGGTCACTCTTTCTTTAACTCCTGAAACTTATAGTGAGTAAATTCAAAATTTTCAGGGAGGGTCTCCCATAGCAGTCCCTAGAGCTGATGGTTTTTGTAGATGGTGACCTTGGACCGCCCGGGGTAACATTTTTACAAAACAACTGGGCTTTTTGATGCAATCAGTAATGCTCCAGTGTTTCCTTAAATTGGCACTGGTAAGCCCTTTGATGCAGCCTCAAGAAATGTTGTTTTCCAGGCTTATCGGTTACCGCAGATTGCTCTGGAATTCCTCAGATCAGTTCCTTTGAGTGCTTGAGGCGCTGAGGCCATTTACATTTCCTTGAGGCACTTAGCCTTCCACAGGGTTGAAAACATGAAACATGAGCACTATATGCTGGGGACAATTTAAATGAGATGGTCGCTGATGGGCTGATTCCGTGGAAATGGGTCCTAAATGCAGGAAATACAACTCAACCATGACTGTGGTCAAGCTTTCTTGATCCCATGGCCTCTGCCACAGAAGTCTCCCATGGACAGAAAAGGATTATGATATATCTTGTGTGTTGAGCCAATATGGATGAGGGTTTCAACCTTTAGCTGCTGGTAACATTTTTAGTATTAGGCTTGTAGGCACATAAAATTATAGGAATTTCTTGGTGCTTTTTTTTAGCTGCCCTCCTTCTGAAGGGAAATTGTTCTCCTGACCACACTGTCCAAGGTCACATGCTCTCCTGACAGATGTGAGAGAAACTCGTATTGGTAGGTTGAAAAGGGCTAATCAAAATCATTTTGCTACCATACCTATTTTAATTTTTTTTTTAATATACCGATCCCACTGACGGTGGCATTCTTCATGAGGCCCAGTTGGTTTGCCTGGCCTGGGCCAGGAGACAAGCAAACCCTCACACTGCCATTTCATAAGTGAGGGTTTGAAGCTCCAGATCCAGAACTCCCATTATATATGTGTTCAGGCTCACTTTTCACACCACTGGTGCCAACCTGCACCTTTCCTTTCACACCTGGCGGTGGGGGTCAGATCACATGCTACCAGTCCCAACACAATCTTTTATTGGAATGTCACTCACCGTTAATCCCAGACACCACACTACAGTGGAATGCACCAAAACCAATTACAAGAGAGGGGTCTGCAACACTGGGGAGACTTGTATAGACAATGCACCTTTTTAACCCTAGTGTAGGTTCTGAGGGATGGCCTGTGTACTCTGGTGGTATTCATATATCATTGCATTAGGTAAAGGTGTTGAAGCAGGATCCTTGGGCTCCCAGATGAACCTCAGTTATTTACCATGCTGGACATCTTCTTTTATGCCAAATCTACTAGACACCTGATCGCCACAGTCTACTGCAATGCCCAGGATGGGATTGAGGCCCTGGCTCTGGGAGCTAGGAATGGTTGGCAGCAGGAACTAGGCCTTACAGTTTCATGGAAATATAGCTGTATCCAAATTGGACAGGCATCATTAGCAATAAGCTCCATATTATATACTATAAATTCCTACAGTGATCCTACTCTACCCCTAAGAAACCACATAAGTATGGCCTAAGTGAGGATAACTGATGATTGCAGTACTGAAGGTTGGACACTGGATTCCTATTCTATTCCAACTTATAGAGTGCATGGTGACAAGAAGGCATCCCATTGTTAAATAAAAAGAGAGCAAGCAACTGAGAGAAGATGGATCCCAGTGAAGATGCATTTCATAAACAATCAGGTTTTAGGAGTCTACGAAAGCCTAGCTCATTGTCAATAGCGCTAATGGTCAGAGGAAGGGAGATCCAGAGTTTAGCCACATTAAAACTAAAGGACCGACCTCCACTTCTAGTGGTGAGGACTCTGAGGAGGTGTGCATTTGTAGCTCTTAAGGTTAAGTGCCCATTGGGGGTGTAAGGATCAACAAGCTGGCATAGGCTGGGAGGCCCACATGAGTGAAGGGCTCTAAGTATGATGCAAAGGGCTTTAAATTCAATGCAATGTGTGAACGGGAGCCAGAGGACGTCTGCCAGCCCTAGCCTGGCTGACTCAAACCTGGAGATTGCTGACAACATGCGGACAGCAGCATACTTGAACTTTCAGAGTAACTGCCTTGGGGGCACCAAGGTAAAACGAGTTACCGTAGTCCAAGAAAGATAGCATCAATGCCTAGACTACCAGCCTTTTTGCAGTTTGGGGAGATAGGGGCAGGACCTTGCATAACATTCTCAGGATTCCAAAACAAGTGTGTGATAATTTAGTGGCTTGGGTTTCCGTAGAGGGAGTATTATCAGGCCATACTCCCAGTTTTTATGGTTAGCTTGGGGCAGGCAGGGGCCTCACACATGCTGGCCATCCTAGGGACTGTTGAGGAAGAGGGGACTTCCCAAGAATCATTAGCTTGTTTTAAACTCCTTTGAGCTTAAGGCAAGAGTTCTTCTTCCAACTGGCTACTTTCTCCAGAAACGGTTCCCAGGTAGCCAAAGAAGTACTCGAACCCGGAGTGAAAGAGAAAACCAGCTGAGTATCATCCACGTAAGAGACAATGGACATCCCGAAGGGGGTAATAATGTCCGCCAGTGGTTGCAGGTACAAATTAAACAGCGTAGTGCTAAGGGCTGAACCCTATGGCACCCCACTTGTGACTGGGAGGGTATCAGAGGAGCAGGATCTGTCAAATATCTGAAAAGATCTGTCAGTCAAGAAGGACCTGAGTCAGCCCAGTGCACTGCCTGTGATCCCGGCCTTGTGGACCTTGTGGAGAAGAATATGATGGTCTATGGTACCAAAGGCCGTGCTGAGATCCAGAAGTATAATTGTAACCATAAACCCTTGATCTAATCTTTTTATTTCGCCTCTTCCACTACTGCTAGAAGAGCACTTTTGTTGCTATGTCTAGGCCAAAAGACAGTTAGGGTATGGTAGAGAAGAGAATTGGTCTTATCAAAATCTGACAGATGAATATTAACAATTTATTCTGCTACCTTACTTAGGCATGCCAGCAGGGAGATCAGCCGAAAGCTCCCCGGGTATGAGGGGTCAAAATTTGGCTTTTTGAGTAGGGCTTTTACCATGGCATGTTCCCATGGCTGTGGTACCAAGCTGTTCTCCAGGGAAAGGGTAACCATCTCAAGCACATTAGGAAAAATGTTTTTTGCTCCAATGGCTAAAATACTGGGGGGCAGGGTCAAGTGGAGAACCAGATTTAATTTTGCTAGAATGTGCAACAAAATATTCCATCATCAGATGGGGAAATTCTGAGAGGATGGCAGGGTACATCATCATACTAATGTGATTGCAAGTAGGATTATCCTACCCTCTTGAATGAAGAGATAAATGTCAGAAATGTTAGTTGTTTAGCAAGTTGTTAATCATTGCATCTATCATTAGAGGATTCTGCAGTTGGATCTTGGGCAGTGGGTTCAAGTGAGGATTTGGTAATATGGAAGATCTCTCTTTGAGTGTTGGCCGTCTCATGGGTCATCATTTCAAAATACGAGGCCTGAGCTAATCAGATCTCTGAATAGTAGGCCCTGCTTGTTTCCTGGTATTTTACTTTTTTGTGTTCCCCATAATCCTTCCTCCCTTGCCTTACTGCTATTTTACAGATTTTTTTAGATCTCTCAAATGGGGGAGCACCAGGAGGCAGACCTATTTTTTTATGTGTGATTGTATTTTTGGGGATAATTTGATCAAGGGAGTGGTTGTTCCATTAGGAAATCCGAAGATGGGCTCTTAGACCTGAACCGTTTCTGGAGAAAGTAGCCAGTTGGAAGAAGAACTCTTGCCTTAAGCTCAAAGGAGTTTAAAACAAGCTAATGATTCTTGGGAAGTCCCCTCTTCCTCAACAGTCCCTAGGATGGCCAGCATGTGTGAGGCCCCTGCCTGCCCCAAGCTAACCATAAAAACTGGGAGTATGGCCTGATAATACTCCCTCTACGGAAACCCAAGCCACTAAATTATCACACACTTGTTTTGGAATCCTGAGAATGTTATGCAAGGTCCTGCCCCTATCTCCCCAAACTGCAAAAAGGCTGGTAGTCTAGGCATTGATGCTATCTTTCTTGGACTACGGTAACTCGTTTTACCTTGGTGCCCCCAAGGCAGTTACTCTGAAAGTTCAAGTATGCTGCTGTCCGCATGTTGTCAGCAATCTCCAGGTTTGAGTCAGCCAGGCTAGGGCTGGCAGACGTCCTCTGGCTCCCGTTCACACATTGCATTGAATTTAAAGCCCTTTGCATCATACTTAGAGCCCTTCACTCATGTGGGCCTCCCAGCCTATGCCAGCTTGTTGATCCTTACACCCCCAATGGGCACTTAACCTTAAGAGCTACAAATGCACACCTCCTCAGAGTGGTCATTCCCCAACTTTTTGCCTGCCTCCCTCTATTTTTTCTGACCCTGTTTTTGCAGGTGTTAGGACTTTGCACACTTTACCACTGCTGACCAGTATTAAGTGCATGTGCTCTCTCCCCTAAACACAGTAACATTGCCCCTACCCAATTAGCATATTTACTTTTCCTGTAAGTCCTTAGTAAAGGTCACTAGAGGTGCCCATGGCCTGTAAATTAAATGCTACCAGTGGGCCTGTAGTACTGGTTGTGCCACCCACATAAGTAGCCCCTTAATCATGTCTCAGGCCTGCTATTGTGTGGCATGTGTGTGCAGTTTCACTGCCACATCAACTTGGCATTGAAAACTACTCGCCAAGCCCCAAACTCACCTTATTTTACAAATAAGTCACCCCCAAGGTAGGCCCTAGATACCTTATAGGGCAGGGTGCTATATAAGTAAAAGGCAGGACATGTACCTATGTGTTTCACATGTCCTGTAGTGAAAAACTCACACATTTATTTTCCACTACTTTGAGGCCTGCTCTTCTCATAGGCCAGCGTTACAACTGTAATATACTTTAAGTGGTATGTTCTGATCTGAAAGAAGTAGCCCTGTCATGTTTAGTATGGCCTGAATAGTAATAGAAAATACTGCTTACTGGGCTTACTGGTGAAGTTGAATTTAATATTGCTATTTCAGAAATGCCACTTTTAGAAAGTGGGCATTTCTCTGCACTTTCTGCCATCTGTGCCTTACAATCCATGTCTGGTCATTGCTGGTTGACAGCTCCCCTTGTGTATTCCACACAGACTGCCATAAACACAGGATACTCAGTCACATCTGCATTCATCTGCATACTGAATGGGTCTCCAGGACTGGAAGGGTGGAGTGGCCTGCCCTCACACAATGGACTGATAACCCGCACAGGGGTCTTGGCAGACAGGGCTGGGTTGACAGGGGAACTTGTGCACTTCAGAACCACTCTGTGAAATTTCCCCCACTTTAAAGGCATTTTTTGGGTGTGTATACTGGGTCTCTGACCCCACCAAATCAAACACTTCTGAATCTACGCCTGGACTCTATCAAATGGACTGCCTGGTTGCCCAAAGGACTCATCTAGACTGCTTTGCTAAGACTGCTGCCCTGCTTGTTGACCTACTCCCTGCAGGCTCCTGACTCTGCTGAAAGGACTCTGCCTTTCCAAGTGCTCTCCAAGGGCTTGGATTGAGCTTGCCTCCTGTTCTTAAGTCTCAGGGCCACAAAGACTTCACCAAAGAGAAGAAAATCCTTGTGCTTCAGAAAATCAATGCAACACCTGCAGAAATCAACACAGCGCCTGCCTCACAGCTGAAAAATCACTGCGTCACCTCCTGGATCAATGAAGCACCTGCTCCTTTTTACCAGTGTGTCAAGAATTTTCAACGGATCATCCCTGGGCGTCAAAATATCTCCACATAGCACGGAGGAACCAAGGCTTCACTCCTGGAAATCTACGCATTCCTTTGCAGCATGGAAGGAAACAGCGCATTGTCTGTGCCACGTCTGAAAATCTGACGCATTCCTTATTTTTCAACCTATCTCCTCGGAACCAAGGGTGCACTCCTGTAAATTGAAGCATCACCTTGTAGTGTGGAAACAAACAATGCATCTTCTGTGCCGCACCAGAATATCTGACACAACATGCAATCTTTTCAAGGCATCTCCTGTGCAACTGCATCCGTCATTATTTGTGATGCCTCCCAAGTACTGTGGGTTATTTTAATCTTATTTTATGCAGATAAATATTATCTATATTTTTTTAACTGGTGTGGAGAACTTTTTGTGGTGTTTTCACTGTGTTACTGTATGAGTTATTGCACAAATACTTTACACATTGCCTTCTAAGTTAAGCCTGCCTTCTCTATGCCAAGCTGCCAGAGGGTGAGCAAAAGATAATTTGGATTGTGTTGCAACTTACCCTGACTAGGATTGTGGTCCCTACTTGGACAAGGGTGTATAACTCTACCAGCTAGAGACTCGATTTCTAACATTGGTAATTGGTGTACACTACGGACCCACAGTTAAAGACCATTTTGATTTTTTTTCTGCAAATTTTCCCTGCTTGATATTTTCAATTCATTCGATATATCATGTCTCTGGTTGGGTCCACAAGGTGAGCTGGGAAGTTTGACCTGGCTAAGCTGGAGGAGTACACAGTTACCACTCTGAAGGGCTTTTGAAAGATATGGGTGTACCTTCCCTTTAAGCTTCCAAGAAGAGAGAGTTTCAAAGGGTCCCACACCCAAGAGACTGATGAGTTGAGGGAGCCTTAGAAGGGCTCTTCCGAGGAGCAGCCGGAATCAGTTGGGGATGACAACCCTGGAATTCTGCTACCTGTGAGACCAAGAAGGAGTGTCTCAAATCATGGCTTGCCTGCAGAGGAAAGGAGAGAGGAGAGTCAATTCCAGTTACAGTTGGCAAGATTAAAAATAGAGGGAGAGGAGAGCTAAAAGACAGGCTGAAGCTGAAAGAGCCTTAGCTGAGAAGAAACTTTTATTGGATAGGGCTGGGTGGAGTTCACAAAGTTCTACTACATGGAACTCTGCAAAGTGCCAAAAAAACTCTGCCGCACTATGCAGAGTTCAGGGGGCAGTGGAGTTTGGGTAAGTCGCGCTGTATGCGCTGATTTTCAGCACTATGAGTTTCTCCTGTGCTGTAAAAACAGCATGGACGGCATCACATGGAGCGCCAGAGGGTATTAACTTTTTTCTGTAGCTCAAGTAGATTTTCTATGCAAGTGGCAGCTTCCTCAACACAAGAGGCAGCTTTTGCAACGGAAGTGGGGTGTGACCTGCCATGACCACCCGCGTTCAGAACTCTTGCTTGCTCTCACCAACATAGTAAGATCTCTCGCTCAGCAACCTAACATTGAAGAGCTGTGTGAGAGAAAATACTCTGCTCTGCATCACCAATTTTTTCAGAACTCTGTGCTCCAGGCTGACCACAAAGTAAACACAACTCCACTAACGCGTCCAGTGGAGCAGAATTATTTTGCCACGTCTAACATTGGCTCATGAACTGAGTCTAAAAGAGCTGGAGCTTAAGGCTTGGCAGTCTGAATCCAGCAGTGATGGTGGCAGCATATGTACAGTACATGAGAGAGACAAGAAGGTTTATATACCCAAGGATTTGGTGGCTAGTTAAGTGGTGGGAGATGACATTGATAAGTGATTTTCTGCTCATGAAGTTGCACTGAGGGCACATAGGGGTTCCTGAAGAGCACTGGGAGTGGGCATGTGGAACACATGCCAACACTTGGGAGGGACAAACTTCTGACATTGGGGACCAGACCAAGTGCACTCCCATGAAAGCCATTTTGATTGCCAAATTTCGAATTACCCCTGAGAAATATCACCAAAGTTTCAGGGACAGTCAAAAGCTCCCTAACCAATGCTGGATATATTTAATTGATTACTCCCAAATGTCACTGAATGGCTGGGTACTGGGCAGCAAAGTCAGTGATTATGTTGGGTTGTACAATTTAATCCTGAGAATGCACCAGCACCTAGTTGACAGTAAGCTGACTTATACCAGGAAGCTTGCTGAGGAGGCGGACTTCTGGACTAGCACCAGAGTGTCAAAACAGGTATCTGGGGGGACACCCACAAAAGTGGTCAGGGTTCCCAACAGAAGAAAGAGGGGGGGAGAAAAATTTAAAAATAAGTTCTCTAAAGGCCCCCAAAATACTTCCCAAGGGAGTAATGATAACCAGTCCCAATCTGATCCTAAGGAGAAAGGGTTCTTTGATCACAATACAGGGAGGTGGGTTTCCCAATGTGCAGAGTGCTCCAAGTATGGTCACTCGAAGGGTGACTTCAAATGTCCCAAGAGGGCATATTCCCCCACTGGTGGCCATACACCTGGGTTAGCTAGTGTAGTGCCCAGGGAGGAGGTAGTCCCAGATAGTTTGGGGGAACAGGCAAAGGTAACCCTAGTGTCACTGGGGGATGCAGATATGGTGCCAAAAGCCCACATACCTTCCAATCCTTTCAAGTATTGGCAGTGGGTTACCATTAATGGGCAACGGGTGGAGGCTTTGCGTGACAGAGGAGACTGCATGACAACTATCAAGTGTCAGCTGGTGTCAGCAGAGCAGGCCCTATCAAACACATTCCATCAAGTCATAGTCACTGACAATCATGAGTGCCATTTACTGGTGGCTCAGGTTTCTTTTACGTTTTTGGTACTCTGAAAGAAGCTGTGAGCCCTGCCATGCCAGTAGACTGTCTGTTAAAGTGACCTGGAGCACACTACTCGGAGTGAGGTAGAGCTCAGGTTTCACTTGGAGATTAATGGATTGCCTGAGTGGGTCAACATAACCATACAGTCCATGGCTGCCCGGGAGGGGATTCAAGGGCATCTTGAGCCTGGAAGAATGGCCCAACAGCTGCCAAGGAGAGGGGCAAGGGGTGCGGGAAACTGGTCTCTGAAATTCCCATGGTGTAGGAGCTTGACAGGGTCCCTGAGGAGGAGGTCTTTGAGCCATCTGGGGAGGACATTGCCTCCCTAGGTGACCTACCTGAGCTTGCTGGCTGGCAAGTTGAGCGTGGGACCACCAAGGAGGAATTCTGCAAAGCACGGAAAGAGTGTCCCACTCTTGAGGGCTTGAGGTGACAGGCCTCAGCCCATGCAGCAGGTGAAGCCTCTGAGCATTACCTAATCTACTGGGAGAATGATCTTCTATATAGTGAGCCTAAGGCTCCGGGTACTGGAGCAGCACATGTGCTGGTGGTCCCCCAGTATTACTGGGCCTTCCTACTGGGTTTGGCTCATGACATAGACCTAGCAGGCATTTAGGGCAAGACAAGACCTTTGCCAGACATGTCACCCACTTCTATTATCCTGAAATGAAGACAGCTTCAGATACATTCTGCAGGTCCTGTCCCCCCTGCCAGGCCAGTGGGAAGTCAGGGAAAAAGCTGAAGGCTCCCCTGATCCCACTTCCTGTCATTGGCACCTCCTTTGAAAGGTTGTGCATTGACTTCATTGCTCCATTGGACCCCAAGACAATCCTAGGCAACAGGTTCACCCTGGTCCTGGTGGACCATGCCACATCCTACCCAGAGGCAGTCCCTCTGAGGACAGGGACTGCACCTCTGGTGACCAGATTTTTGATTGGGATCTTTATCTGTGTGTTCTTCCCCAAAGAGATAGTGCCTGACAGATGCACTAACTTCATGTCTGCATACATGAAGTCCGTGTGGGATGCGTATGGTGTAATTTAAAAGTTCACCATACCCTTTCACCCTCAATCCAATGGTCTAGTTGAGAAATTCAACAAGACCTTGAAGGGCATGATTGCAGGCCTACCTGAGGCCATGAGGCATAAGTGGGAAGTCATCTTGCCATGCCTTCTCTTTACCTACAGAGAGGTGCCACAGAAGGAAGTAGGATTTAGTCCCTTTGAACTCCTCTATGGCTATCCTGTTAAGGGACATCTAAGTATTGTCAAGGAGAGGTGGGAGAAAGCTCCTGGGAAATCTCCTCAGGATGTGGTCAGCTGCATTTTGGCCCTCCGAAACCAGATGCACTACTTCTGGAAAAAGGCCAAGAGCCACCTTGAGGCCAATCAAGAGGTAATGAAATGCTGGTATGACCAGAAGGCCACTCTGGTGGAGTTTCAACCTGGCGACAAAGTATGGGTCATGGACCCAGTAGAGCCCAGAGCTCTCTAGGCTTGCTGAACTGCCCATTATGAAATAAAGGAGCGTAAGGGGGAGGCCACTTACTTAGTGGACCTCCAGACCTCTACAAACCCCCTAAGTGTGCCATGCAAACAGACTCAAGCCTCACTTTGAGAGGTACGAAGTGAGCATGTTACTTGTGACAGATGAGGGTGTAGAGGAGGAGATTGAACCTCTCCCTGACCTCCTCTATGCACAGGAAAGTGATGGGTCATTGGAGGGTGTCACCCTCTCTGACTCCTTGATCCCAGAGCAGCGGGGTGACTGCTACCAGTTGCTAGGACAGTATGCCTCACTGTTTTCCCTCACCCCTGGACTCACACATCTGTGTCCATGACATTGACACAGGAGACAGTCCCTTGTAAAGGACACAATTTACAGGTTGTCAGATGTCTAGCAAGTGTCCCTTAGCATGAGAAATATGCCTACTCTCTGACTCAGTTTGATGGCGGCACGGTCTGATATGAAGCTGCCCACTTGGGTATCTGAGGGCTCATCCAAATGTAGATTTAGATCTCAGGGGGATGGTAAATGAGGACGCTGGAGCAAGTACAAGTGTGAGAGAAAGAGATGAAATAAATGAGTTTCACAGTAAGAGAGTGAGAGTGATTCAGTAGTACAAGAAAGGGTGGAGTTTAGAAGGATGTCAAGCCCTCACCCTTTTCTATCTTTCCTGCCCCTGTGAACAATGTAATATTTAGATGGTAAGGGCAGTGCAATGTCTGGTCTAGACTCCTCATGGAACTAGGTTTCAGTAAGGAAGAGCACAGCGGGTTTTACATTTTCCAGCAATGCAAAAATGTCCATCCTATGGCTTAGGAGGGAACCACAATTTAATTTAATAAGAGCATTTTCCGCCCAACCCTGAGAGGGGGGATGTTATCTGCAGGTGAAACAGAGAGAAGAGGAGGGAAGAGTATAGGAACAATACTTACAGAAAAAGTTACCCTTAATCACATTGATGAAATGGGTGCACTTGTCATCGTGGATCCCTCTTTAGTTAATTAGTTGTTGCTTAGAGTATGGCCTGTGGAAGGGGGTGTAAGGGGCAGAGTTCCTGCCCCCTGGACATGGTCTGGCGCAGATGGGCACTGACAGGCTTGCATTAGGCATGCTTTTGGCGTACCAGCGGCGCGCCCGCTGTACTCCGCTGCCCTGCTGTCATTTATGTAAGCCAAGTCCAAACACTAGAGTGGCAACTCTATGGGAGTTTGTCCTCGAGCACTCTGTGGTTAAGTGGTCAGTTCAGTTTGTTTCCCTCACTAATCAAGTGCACCTTCAAGTAGTTTCTGGCATTGAAAATTCCACAAAAATTAAAAGAAGCCTGTTTCTCCCGTACACGAAGTGCAAATTCAAGCCGCTTCCTATTTTAAAATCCCCCCACCAATTAAAAGAAATCTGTTTCCCCCCCGTATTCAATGTGCAAATTCCAGCAGTTTCCGACTTTGAAAATATCCCACCAGTTAAAAGAAGTGAAATTAAAAAGCGGGTAGAAATGAAGAAGAATAAAACCTCTTTTACTTCTGCCTCGCAGTATAGTCCTTTGTCGTCCACCTGGCTTGGCTTGAGCCTTTCCTGTGATCTATAAATTCTGGGAAGAGGTCTTCTCGGCCCTGGCAATGATGACTGGAGGTGAGCTCGCCACAGATCCGTTCCTAGGCCTTTTAGGATATGTCAAAGGCTTTGAAACATCATAAAGGAAATTAGCGTACTGGTCCGCCCGGTGGCTTGCAAATGGGGCAAACGACGAGCTCCTAAAATCGAGCAATGGATTGTAGACATAACATATTACAAAAAGCAACTTCAACTGTATGCGAAAATGCTACCACCTACCCCGCCCCCCCCCCCCCCACCTCCGCCAAGAACCGTTTTGAACATATCTACTACAGCAGTTCCTGGACTTTGGCCTGGCTTATGCTTGAACCCACTGATGGCTACAGTGGAGTCCAGAAACAGTACTAGTAGGCAGCTAGTCTATTTCCTGCGTGCAGTCTTGTCATACTGCCTGTGCTGCCACACCTGCCTTCTTACATTGAGTCCTATACTGTAGCAGTTTTGCGCACGATTGACTGATGTGTGCTTTGCTTATCTCTCTGAAGGTTTTTGTTTGATTAGCACTATTGTGTGCGCTGTTCTGATTTTTTTTCTGTAATGTTGGAATGGAGTCCAAAATAAAAATAAAAATAGAAAAGTTTATTTGATAGTGATTAAAATAGGTGGCAAAGTAATTGTTGGTTGTATTAATGGCGAATGTCTCTAATGGTTGGTGACGTCATACCTTGTTAGGTTATTTATTTCAGACCACAGTTTCTGGTGTTCAGTGGAAAATCAGACATGATGTAACTGAGCTTTTAAACAGCGAGTGAAAAATCTGTATCTTGCTGCCATTTGAAGCAAATCCTGCTACAGTTTTTTCCTGTTTTTCTCCGGACGATAGATAGATAATTCTTTATTGTGCAATTATTTAAAGTCGTTACAATAAAAACCTATAAGTGCATTTTTTGCTTTTCCCACAATATGTTGCAAAGGCCAAAGGCCTGAAACCAAAATGAATTTTGAAAGCACTAACAAGAAATGTAAAAATACAAAAATGTAAAAAGTAAATGTTAAAAGAACACATAAAACTAATGTGCAATTTTTAGCCCTAGAATGATTGCAAGACTAGCCCCATTGCTATGCACAATATCTTTAGGGGGCACGCCCTTAGGAGCCTAAAGAGGTCCGTAGTCCAAATTAAAGTACAGTTACAGAACCGTTTCTTGAGAACCAGACCTTACAGGAGAACTAAAAATGATGAACTGATCCCGAGGGCTGTCAAAAGGCTAATCAAGAAGGTGCTTATGAGAGCAGGAATCCTCTTAACGAATCTCGGACTAAAGTGGAATTACTAAACATTTTGTCAAGAGATAAGTCTCACAGGAGTACCAGACAGGGGAAAGATCTAGTCGAGAAGGGGAAGCTGTTACAGTTGGATATTAAAACATTGGAATTGCTTTAAAGTCTATTATAGTATAGCATCTGATGCACATGTGGATGGTTGCCAAGCCACTCTTAGATACTTCAGAAATTGGGCTGCTAGCTGCAAGGACTCACTTTTCAGACATACTTCAGCAGCTGTGCTACAGATGCTAATATGTAGATCATGCCATATTGGGTGCAGCCAAAATACACTGAGATGGTACAGCTATTCATATGTGCAGAGGATGTGGATCAATCACTCCTCCTGCCGTCTAGTGTGGGCTAATCATGTCAAAAAGAGACCTTTTCTCACACCAGCTGTCAAGATTGCTTCGAGAAACTCATTTATGCGCATCCCATGCCCTTCCTGGTTATCCACATTCAACCTCAACCCTATTAATGGGTTCAATATCAGCTGCCTTCCAATGAGTGCTACTTCGGCGTGGCGGTGGTAAGTTATTGCATTTTCTCACCTAGGAATAGCATGATCGCTGGCCAGGGTTATAAAAACCTCAAATTTACCTATAAAATGGAAATGTGCCAGAAATAACCATCATAATCTAGGGTGGCCATCCTGAAGGGGGTGGTGTGAGTATAGGCTGCTGGAATTTCCGGTGCAACTCTGCCATTTACATGCTAAGGTCCAAATGGTTAAGTTGGACTGTTAGTGCAAGTAAGGATTTCAGCGAGCAGATTTCTACTTTTGCCCAAGAAAGTACAAAAAAACTGGTCGAGAAAACTGGATGCTTGACATATAGCAGAAGGACAATGCCCTGTAAACATGACATTTCAAAACAAATCTGGAAACACTATCCCTGAGATTATTCAATCATAGATGAACTTGAACTAACTTTAACATTGAGAAAAGATTGTGAAGCAAAAATGCATAGTTTTATATTTATTATTGTTATGTTATAGTTTACTGTTACATGGTTAGCGGGTTTGAAGTTGTGCTACTTTAAGGGTATGAAGTTTATTTAGGGAAAGCTCTGTAAGTTTTTGTTTTTGTTCAATCCGTGAGACAAGGGATTTTGATTGCAGGCAATTCAGACAGAGCTCGAAAAATGGGCATTATGCTCAAAGAGTTTGAGCAAGTAATTACATTTCATAATAATTTATACCATCCTGCTCAATATACCCTATAATATGCGATGCTAATGCAACTCCATAGTTGATGGCAGTTTCCTCATACTGTATTGTTCTTATAAATGCCGCATTACACTTTTTTTTCCAATTTGTCAATGGAGGAAGTCCATTGTCTGTTCCTCTAACAACATAGGAGTGAATTACTTTTCACTGGAAGGATACATTTAATCTGGCCCATTGTACTCGAGTTCTATATCTACCGCCAGGTCACCCCAGGTTTTATATGACGGCAAACCAAGAGTCTAAAGTTCTTCATTTTTACCTAAATTTCAAATTTGTGAGCATTTCTGTTATTGAGGAAAGAGGACCTTGGAACGTCCACTGTCACAGGTATCAACAAGCAATAATTCATTTTTTTATTTGCCTATCCTGACTTGAATGCTGTTCATGATTATTTTCAGAGATCAACTTTTCCCAATCGGTCTGTTCGAGCACCGAAGAAGTCTATAATGTATGTAAAAATAATATAGATTTTTGGCCTTTGGGGCACATGCACTGTGTAATTAAATTGAACCTAATGTTGTCCAACTCCCTGTGGAGATTGTGCACAGAAATGCATACATAAATAATTACACAGCCGGTATTACCACCCATTCTTTTCAGTCTCTAACAAATCTATGTCGGGACCGAAGGCTTTGAATATGCTTCTCTCTCTTTACTGAACATTAACAGCAGCCAATCAAAAACCTTTAAAACACAAACTACTTTTCCCAGGCACCCCCATAGTCTATACTGTCAACCACTTACATGTCTGCCCCATGTATATCTGTCCCTGCATGACTTTGGCTTGCAGTGGCACCCCTCATTGTGTGTTTTGCTGTGTTGTGCTGTTGATGTTCACATAACGTTATCCACGTTTTATTCCTCCAGGCCTCCGCGACGTATTTCCTTGCCACAGGTAGGCCCCTTCAATTGTTAAAAATTCCTTCCTACCCCCTTATTGAAGGTAGACTGTCTACCTGCACTTTGCATGATGTTTAGGGATCCTAGGCCCTGAAGAATGCCCCCAGACCTTCCTTGGCTCATAGTAGAGGGCAGAAACATGTCGGCCAATTTTTAGATAGGCGACCCAGTGAGTCCTGACTCTCACCGAGGTGTCCCATCCTTGTTTTTAATACACCAGCAGACACCACTATTAAAAGTGTAGATTACACACTGGTAACTGCCTAGGTGTTTTTATTTTCCCTTAGCTTAGCTAGAGCCCACTAATTCCAGATACAAATATATTTACGCAGTCCCTCCCGTTTCTTTAACGGTGAGGTTGAATCCGCCTAGGTGGCACCTTCCTACCTGGGTGGGGCTAGGTGGTCAAATGACAAAGCAGAACACTATATAGTGTGTGAGCCCACCTAGTCCGTAAAGGAAATACCCCCCTCACTCACCACCATCCCACAGCACTCACACTCCACTTTTTTAGAGCATTCCTATTATTCTCTGAATGCCCAGCTGGCCACATAAATGTTTCAAGGCTCTGCCTTAGGGGTTTTTATTGCAGGAGCTCCCTCCACATTTGATCTTGCTGCCTGAAACTTGTGTTTTTGATTGCCTACAGTCCAGCTCAATATCTTTGAGCTTATATCCTGCTGGGGCTACCCTCCCCTCTAAACTCCTTAATTCCTCTAGCTCGAAAGCATGGAGTACTATGCTGAAGGGGATGAATATTATCAGGAGCTCCCTGAGGTGGCAAATGAACATCACATGGAGGAGAGATTGGTTGAGGCCCTGGGGCACCACATTCAGGACTCTGTAAATCTTGCTCTCATTAAAGGATTGAAGCCCTTTCATCAGCCCTTTATGAGGTTTGGGCAGCATGAGTTAAGGAGGTGAACCCTCCCCGAGACTGTGTCCAGAGATGACCAGACTTCTGATATGAGCATTGCCCAGAGAACCTCAATGGAACTAGCCTCTTCAGCTGAAATTCTGGCACATATGACTGCAACAGTTATTGAAGACTATGAGTATGGCTCTTTCGCTTCCTTGGAGGTTCCTGACTCCTTTACGGATTCTTCTATGCAGGCGGAAGTGCCTCCTCTTCCTCTTCCCAATCTTTAGATTCTTACCACTCACATGACTAAACCTTCAGGTACGCCTAAGACCCACAAGCTGCAGGAGGGCGACCAGATACCTTGCACCTTGTCTTTTGTTCCTGAAAATATCATCCACCCTCATTCCACTGAGTAGATCCCTTGTATTGAGGTGGCACAGTAAGTGCAGGACAGATTTAGGAAGGGTTTTGACCACAATATGTGCAGCACCCGGCACTCTGAATGTCCTTGCCCCTCCCTTTTACGCAAGGTGATGGATACGCCTGAACTAGATCTGGATATGGTGACATTCATTAAAACATTCTCTAAAGATCCTAAAAAGGGCCTAGATTGTGCATGGCAGGGTTGCCAAGATAAACTAGAGGTCATTTCAGGTCCCATCACGAACAATCCTGCAACTTGCAGTTCAGGCTAAAGAAACCAGGGCTTCCCTGGATCCGCAGACCGCAGTAGAATGGGCTCAGCGAGCCATCTGCCTTTTGGGCAATGAAAATTGTGTGATGTCCACTGAGTGTGGACGGCCCTTTTTGATGTGCATTGACCCAAAGCTGCAGAATTAGCCCCGAATGAGGCAGGCTTCATGGCAAATGGTATGTTATTTGGAGACGAGTTTATCAAAGACTTGGAGAAATGTGTGGCTACTTTCTCCAAGTTGGATAAGGCCCAATCCTCTATATGAAAGGATGTTCAGTGGGGACCTTTTTTCTGGGCCAGACGCTACAGGGGCTGAGCGTCAGGCAGCGGATTTTACCAGGCCTCAGAAGGCTACAACCAGCGGGGTTGAGGTACCACCTGTTCTACGCTCGTATTCTACCCTTCCAGATCCTGGAGAGGTCCGGCTGTGGCTTCATAACCACATCAACAGGCAAGAATTATTCCATATGCAAACATTGTTCTAGGGGGCGGTTGAAAGAGCATATTCTGGCTTGGGAACGCATTTCTCAAGACCTGTGGATATTGCAGACATTTCAAGGGTACAGATTAACGTTTTATGTTTCCCCTCAGCAGGGAGCCCCTCCATGTCTAATTCATTTTTCCCAAGTAGACAGCAATTTCATGGACAGGGAGATCGACGCACTTCTGCGCAAACGAGCATTAGTCAGAACGACCCCTCACTCAGCTGGGTTTGTCAGTGCTCAATTTGGAGGAGTTCAACTCTTGGATAGTCTACTGTCACTTTAAGATGGAGGGTATCCATCTCTTAAGAGATCTTCTGCAAGAAGGAGACTATCTAGCATGTTTAGATCGCAAAGATGAACATCTTACGGTACCTATTTTCAGGCTGCACCATTGATATCTTCAGATTGGTTGGCAAGACCAATGTTACAAATTCACCATCCTTCCCTTCGGACTTTCTTCTGCTCCTTAGTGATTCACCAAGCTTTTATGTCCAGTGGTGCAGTTCCTCAGAGAAAGAGGTGTCTGCCTCATTATATATCTTGACAACATTCTGATCATTGCTCATTGTGATGAATAGGTTGATGCACCTGTCGTTGACTGTCCAGCTTCTGCATGAGCTGGGTTTCAATATCAACTTGTACAAGTCAATCTTGACTCCGTCCAGTATCATAGAATTCTTAGGCTTCCAGGTCGATTCCATCAAAGCACAGCTTTTATTGCCTCTGACAAAGAGGAGTTCTATCCAGAAAAACTTGAGGAGAGCCCTTGAGATTTTTCCGGGGCCTCTTCATTACTGGGCTTTGTAGTGATTGAAGATAATGCATCTATGCAGAGGGTTGTCCTATTCAGAGCAGTTTTTGCTGTCGGACGAGGCCCGGGCAGAGATCTCCTGGTGGCTAGCTCACATGGATGTGTGGAATGGCATGGCCATTTTTGCATCAGTGCTGGAGATAGTCACAGAGTCGGATGCCATTCGTTGAGGCTAGGGTGCTTGTTGCGGCTCGGTACGGACAGGGAGCCGATGGGCCTGGGAGGGATTGACGCTCCATATCAATTGCCTGGAACTTCAAGCAGGGGCGTTTGCGATTTGTTCTCTTTCTCCCCACCAGGTGAAATGTTGTATCGTATTGTGCATGGACAATATATCGGTGGTTAATATGTAAACCGCCTGAGAGGCACCAGGTCTTGGGTCCTGGTGGAGATTGCAAAGGAATTCTGCAATTTTGCCTCCAACATCATATTTCAGTGACAGCGGAGTATGTTCTGTGTCGCGCCAACCTGAAGGATATCAATGATTGGAAGCTCAGCCTGCAGGTGTTTCACAATCTGAATCTTTAGTGGGGGTCTGTGTTCGATGGACCTGTTTGCATCAAGACTGAATGCTCAGCTGCCACGATTCTTCAGTTGGCGACTGGATCCTTTAGCTCTAGGGTCAGATGCCTTCCTTCAAGTCATGGGAGAAGGATTTGCTCTAAGCATTTCTCCCGTCCTCCAAGATGAAGAGAGTTCTCTCTCAGGTGAGGAGACAGAAGTCAGAGATCATTTTGGTGGCACCTCTTTGGAAGGCTCAACCGTGGTTTTCAGTGGTGATGTCACTGTCATGTGCATGACCGATTGCTATAACTGTTGCTGGATCCAGCAGGATTACCCTATCCTCTGATACTAGCAGGGCAGTTGTCTCTCATGCCGTGGAGGATTTCCAGAGATGATGACAAGTGCTGGGAGTTTCAGATAATGCAATGTTTTTCTTGAACCAATCTTGGGCACCTTCCACTCACAAACAATAGAAATCTTCCTGGAGGTGATGGGATTGTTGGTGTGGTGAGCAATGCATTGATCCCATGGGAGAGAGTATTAATATGATTGTTAATTTTCTTTCTGACTAAGCAGCACAGGGCCCAGTTACAGAACCATTAATAATTTTAGGTTGGCGGTTTCAGTGGTTCATCCTCATTTAGAGGGTAAACCTGTGGGTAGGCATCTGTTGACATGCAAGCTGCTGTATAGTATCAGGATGGTTAAGCCTCATCAGCCTAGGTATTCTTCGTACCGGGATGTAATGTTGTCTTATGTTTTTTGAAGGCTTGGCCTTGTAATGAAGATCTTTCATGCAAACAGCTGTCAGCAAAACATACCGTTCTACTTTGTCCGGAGTCTTGCCAATGTGTCTCAGATGTTCATGCGCTGGATTTAGCAGGTAGAGTATTTACTTCTTTGGGGTTTCTTTTGCTATTTCTATACATACAAAAACTGCTTATAGATGTGTTTTTTACCCAGTGTTTCCCCATCATCAGAAACTATGTGTAGTCAAATGTTTGAACGCTTATGAGGGGTGTACTGGGATAGATATTTCTATGTTTGGCGCTCACTCTGTTCGGGGAGCTATGGCCTCTAAGGCATTTGCTAATGGTTCTCGTTTAGAGAACATTATCACAGCAGCAGACTGGTCTTCAGACTCCTCTTTCAAAGATTTTTATCACAAACCTATTGTGATGTGGCATCTGCAGTGGTGGATCAGCTTTGAACTAGCATAATCTGAAGCCCCCGGTCCTGACATAGAATGAAAAAATGTCTAGCTCATGCATCAAGAATTTTCAATTCTATTAAGGACCCAGAGGTGAGGATTATCCCGCCCAAATATTTTTAAATCTGTTTCTATTGTTATTTTTTAAATTGTTGATGATGTGTCATGCACAATGTGTTGAATTTTAATTTGATTCACGCCTGTTGTTTCATGTGCATGGATTGGGTATTATATGTCTTCTTTATTTGACTTTAGGTGCGGATAACAAATGTACCTGAATGATCGGTTTGAAAAGAAGAAGAGAAATGTTTCACGTACTTCAACCCCTGTTGGCAGTCGATGTTTTAGGAGTCTGAGATTCAGTTTGGTGGTTGGATTCCAGTTCTAAGGAGTCAAGTAATATGATTTCCACTGCTTCCAAAGAAAAAGGAATGACTGTGTTTGCAGGGACAGATATACATGGGGCAAACATGTGATTGTGGACAGTATGAACTACGGGGGCAGGAGCTTGTGTTTTAAAGGTTTTTGATTGGATGCTGTTAATGTTCAGTAAAGAGAGAGAAGCATAATCCTCGCCTCCGAGTCCTTAATAGAATTGAAAATTCTTGACGCGTAAGCTAGAAAAAAATGTAGTGGATGGTAAATATCTGACACCAAAATGTTGTAGATGTAGAGCTCATTCCATCCCCAGTTAACAAATGGGTGACATAATAAAGGAAAATGACATAAAGATAAACATGGCAATTTCCTTCGACTGCTTTCATGTCAGTTAAACACATGGTGAAATGCATCTAGCGTCTTTTTGGGTTATCCATTTCTGACCAACAGCAGTATTGTTATACTCATTCAGGGTTTCTATTTTGTGCACTAATAATGATGATTAACATTGTCTTCTATACATGAATACTCCTATAGGCTATAAGTGCAGTTGATACGAATTTCATATGATGTGTTGAAGCATGTTTATTAATGTTTGAATTATGCCACACTTTCAAACAAAATGCCATTTTGGAGAAGATGGATGCCATCACTGTCACACACTCCTGCTTCCACCTTACACTTCTTCTCCCCACAGGCTTCGCAGAGCACAGTCAAGCCGACGTGTAGAAGTTTATTTCCTCTGTTAAGATTGCATTGCTTTCCTTGAACTTTTGCCTGCTCTCTATGCCTTGTAAAAATTATTAAGGCCCATTCTGCTGTGATCACCAGATTATTCAATGGTGAATCTCCTATTTTTTAAATGTTTCATATTAGTTAGAACATCTCTGGATGACATGAGCATAGAGGGTGGTTAACACGTTTTTCAGAAATTAGGTTGTGGTTATCTGTTAACATAATAATGTGTATTTTTTTTCTTGTGTTCTGGTTTTCTAAAGGAACGATGCTTTTGCTCACACCACAAACATCCCACAGTTTTTCTAATTTGTTATGAAAGAAATGTGTATAAGAACCCCTTGGTTGGGTGTGGGACAGATTTTCTTTTTTGAGATTTGGAGACTTTCCTATGCTCTTAGGCATGCTGCCTAACTTTATTTTGATTTTGCTGATCATCTGGGTCTTAGAATAATTTCAGATTTTGCATACTCTGTATAATTTTGTATTTGAGAGATTTTATGGCTGTGACTTTGTACCACTTATTTTTTTAATTTTGTAATAAAACCCTTTAACTTTCATCGATCTAGAACTCAATTACTGAGTGGGCCCCATTTCTTGTTTGAACTGATTTACTCTGTTGATTGATGTTTAGGGGGTGTGTTAATGCACATTTCAATCTGTAGGAGAACTGAATGAGGTACAATTTCTGGACTGTCTACATTTTTTGAGTTTTCTTATTCCTTACACCCAGTCCTGAGAAAAAGAATATATTCCGATGGAGTTCCCCATGTAGAGAGTTTGCAGAGAAGTTTGACTTAGAGTGCTGTTCCTGAATGATTTGGAGTGTAGCTATGAATGGGGCAGGATATTTTTGTGAATTGTGAGTCTGTGTACTTTGCCCCTGCTAACCAGGCCTAAAGTGTTTGTGTTCACTGCCTGAAGCATGGCAAAATTGGCTTACACCCAACTGTCATATCTAATTTACTTATAAGTGCCTAGTACCAGGGATCTGCAGTGGAATGCCTCAAATGTTGTCACAAGAGCGGAGTGACTGTCCCGCATTTGCAGCACTCGCCAACGATTAAAACTAGACCTCAAGGAGGCCGCAAACTTCCTGGCTACCACACAGCACACACACTCAACCACTGGCAAAGTTTGGGAAACCAAGTTACATGCGGTCACTGCATCGCTGACTTATCGGACAGACTCGACCAGATGATTACACTTGATTATCAACAACTGCAACATAGAGAGGGTAACAAATCCAGTCAACTGTTGGCCTGGATGTAGTGCTGAGAGAGACTGCCCCCTCATACTGTCCCTGAAGAGACCAGATGGTACGAGAGTGACCTCACAAAATGACAGTAACTTACTACTGAGAGAATACTTTACGATTGTCTACACTAGGGGTAGGAACCCCCCCAACAGTGGAAATACAAACCTATCTGGCAAACCTAAATCTTCCTCGCCTCACAGAGGCACATTGTGACGGATTAGAAGAGGAAATGCAGCTGGAAGAGCTTAAAGAAGCAGTTGAAGCCATGTCACGCCAAATCGCCCTGGGCATGGACGGGTTACCCATAGAATTTTACCAGACCTACAGCAACCTTCTGTTGCCCACACTACTCAACACCCTCCTGTAATCTAAAGGACTTGGCTCCTTACCTTCATCTACGTGAGAGGCCCTGATCATTATGCTCCATAAGCCTGGCAGGGAACCGGAGGATCCAAGCTCACACAGACCCTTGTCAATGCTCTGTGTAGACACCAAGCTCCTAGCCAAGGTCCTCGCCTCACGGCTAAAGCGGGTCATATCCTGCTTTGGTGCACAAAGACCAGTGCAGTTTCATGCCGGGTAGGGGGACCCATATAAACCTCAGGCAGCTGTTGCACATTCTTTACTCACAGACAGGGGACATCACTCTGGCAGCCGTGGCCACGCCTGACATAGAAAACGCATCTGATGCTGTCAAGTAGGAGTACATGTGGATGGTCCTGGAAGAGATGGGGTTGAGACCTGTATTTCTCACCTGGCTTTGCCTCCTCTAAACTCACCCGCTTGCGCATGTTTGCACAGGCATGGAGATTTACGTTGCCTTTCAAATCGAAAAAGGGACCAGTCGAGGCTGCCTGCTATTGCTGCTCCTCTTTGTGATTGTGCTGGGGCCTCTGGCACAAATATTGAGGAGGGAGATGGTGAGATGGGGTGGTAGTAGCAGGGCACAAACACATCGTCTCCCTCTGTGCAGATGACACTTTGGTTTACCTGGCAAACCCAGAACAATCGGTGCCAATATCATTAGATACATTAGCGTAGTTCAGATGTCAGGACTGCACCTTAACTAGCGCAAGTCGCTACTCTTTCCGATAGTGGGACTTGCTGGTCGGGCCTACACAGATGTCCCACAGACACCACTTGCTCGGGAGCGTGACCACTTCTGATACCTAGACATCCCAATTACACTCACAGAACCTGCCCAATATGAACTAAACATGGGAAACACTATACAACATCTAGGGAACTCCATTGGCTTCTGGAACAGCTTCCACTCTCCATCATGGGTAGAGTTGCCCTGAGCAGGATATTTCTCTTTCCCCGCTGCCTACATATGCTTCAGAATTCACACTATCCCAGCCCCTAGGCCACATTTAAAAACGTTGACCAACTCTAGATTTTCCTTATATGGGGAGGAAAGTGGAGTAGCATGAAATTGGACATATCCCAGAGCTAAGCAGACTAGGGGTTCCAGATTTCCAACTGTATTACATGCCTGCCTCCTACAATATGCTGTAGAGTGGCCTGCAGATTAAATGACCACTGAGGAGGAGTTGCTGCAGGATTGGGCAGAAGTCAATGACCTCCCAGGATGCCTAATGAGGGGAAAGAGAGTCCCGGGTGTGGCCCCCTTCCTGGTCCGCCATGCCATGAAGATCTGGGAACAGGCTGTCACTGTGGTACTAAAATGTGTCCCTAATACTAGACTGCTCCCCCTACAATGGTTACTGAGCTTTAGACAGGTGCAAACAATCATGGGCCTCAAAAAATGGTACGATGGAGGCGTGAACAAGCAGGGGATATTCCTGACACTTAATGAGGTGCAGGATGCTTTCAAGTTACAATCAGGACAGCATTTGCAATTCACTAAGATTTCATGATTGATTAGGGACCTATGGCCCTCCTTCTAGAGGACCTGACAGACTTTTGGACCCCGATACCGATAGAGGACTGACATCTCGGATTGATAAAGCCCTCAAAACTAATCACAGGGAAGACCCACAAATAGTATGAAACTGATGGGTGCTGGGGCTGGATATACCCCTCAGGGACTCAGAGTAGAGGAGAGCCTTTGCACAGTTGCTAGAAGTGGTGAGTAATGTTTGCTTTAAGTTGACCCAATTCCATTACCTCCATCGAACATACCTCACACCCCAAAGGTTCCATAGAATGTATCCCACACATATGCCCGGACATCCCCGTTGCGGGCACACACCAGCTACCTTCCTACTCATGACCTGGGACTGCATGCAATTATGTGGGTTCTGGGCTGCCATCATAGACACCCTGAGAGAAATCACAATACTACTGATTGAACTGGCACCAAAACACTGCTTCTTACACATACTCCCTCTCCCCAAGAGAGGGAAGAAAAGGCACTACCGATTTGCATTGTTAGGACTACTGTTAGGTAAACGCCGAATTGCGATACATTGGACCCAAACCAAACCCCCCACATTATGATATTGAAGGGCAGACAGAGAATGAGGATTTGCTGAGGAGAGAAGGCTGAAGATGGTTCGTTCAGAGGAGCATGCTAAGAGGGATTAAAGAACTTTGGGGTGACATGCTAGAGGACCTAAGTCACCAGGAGTTCTGGGGATCCTCCCAGCCTTCACAGGCTCTGACCGCAGACCTGTAAGAGTCCCAGAATGGACCGCTGGGCCCAGCGATGGGCATGCAATGACCTTGAGATGGCAGGGACACAGGGTTATCTACCGAGCCCACACTGTAGTCCCGCCTGCTCTCTGCATGAAAACAAACATTGACACAGCGGGTGACTTACCATTCTAATAGACAAGTGTACCATACCATATCCTGCATCCCCCCACATCGACAAGATATGCCACTATGCAATGTATTGAGGATCCTTTTAGACTATGATAGTCAATCCAAGATCTGCTTGGTTGATAATCGGACTAGCCATTGTTACAGTTGTTGCAGTTAGCTAGTTACCTCATTGTTCATCTTCATTAGAAACTGCACTAGAAACTGCACTAGAAACATTTGTAGATATTGGCTATTTCATTATTGCGAAATGTGAAGCAGAGACATTCCCAGACAGATCACTACATCCCACAAAGCTTCGGCAAGTTCTCAGACAGGCAGAATGTTGTATCTGCATATGTGATTTGTCCTGTAGTCCATAGTGGTTGGGATCACACAGTGATTACATACCTGTATTTCTGATTAGAGAATCTCCTCACAAAATACTGCAATGAAGAGCTACCTGTGTCTCTGACAACATGAAATTGCTAATAAAAACAGTCACAAAAATAAGTGCCTAGTAAAATGGTATACCATATAACCAGGGCCTATAAATTAAATGCTCTAGCACTCATTGTACCACTCACTTTAAGTAGCCCCTTAAAACATGTCTTGAACCTGCCTTTGAAGCCGACTGGAAGCTTTAAACTGCCAATTTAACTTGGCAAGATAATCCATTTATGAAGCCTTAAACTCTCCTTTTATTACACATAGGTCACTGCTAAGGCAGGCCATAAGCAGCCCAAAGGGCAGAGTGCATTGGAATTAAAAGGTTGGACATGGTCTTTTAAGTTTTCTATGCCCTGGTAGTGAAAAACACCTACATTTGTTTTTCACTACTTTGAGGCCTGCCTTTCCCCTAGGATAACTTTGGGCTGCCTTATTATATTTAATAAGTGCTAACTGTATTTTGGGAGCAAGTCATACTTTCCTGTTTGGTGTCTGCAAAATTGTAATTTAAGATCCTCTTTAATGGTAAAGTCAGATTTTAAGTCACAATTTTGAAAATGCCACTTTTAGAAAGTTGGCATTTTCCTGCCCTATTTCATAACAGTAACCTGTTTCTGGATCACATGACTGGGTGAAATTGGCAGTTGGACTTCGCTTATTCCTCCCAGATAGCTGCCACGAAATAGATGAACTAGGTGTGCCTGGATGGGCCATCTCTGGCAGGGGGGGTGGAGGTGGGCACAGCCCCACTTGCACATCAATAAGCTATGCCCTGCCTTGACACAAAGGATTTCAGACGTCGTTATTGTTCATGCAGCCAGGTTGGAGCCAGGGAAGACAAGAAACTCAAGCTCTTCAAATGCATTTGTCTAGAAACTACTCATACTTCAAAGAAGGCACAAGGTATAAAAACAGGACACTCTTTAGTTGACTTTATGGATCTGTGGAATGACTCACAGAGGACTGTCTGCTGCTGTGGCCTGCTGTGTACTTAAAGAGACTGCTTTGCTGCACCTAGAAGGACTGCTCTGCTGCACCTGGAAGGACTGCTCTGCTGCCTGAAGCCTACCTTGAACCCCGAGAGGCCTATGTAGATGCTTCAAGCCTGCCACACTTCTTGAACCCAGAGTTACCAGAGTGACTCCAAGGGATAGTGGCTGAGGATAGTTGGCTTAGCTTCCAGGACAAAAAAGGCTCCATCTATCCTAAACCTGGACCTGGAAACAGCCTAAGTTAGTCCTAATTCTCCAAGTGGTGTATCTCTAGTCCTATATGCCTGGAACGGGTGTTAACAGTGCCCAAATAATCAAAATCCAAAACTTGGGCGTTTCAAATTATTTAGAAAAAATCTACTCTGAGAGCCGAGAGTAGACTGTGACCAACCTGTTTGCCTATCCTCCCAATGTGCATCGTTGGAAGGCCTGACTTTGCGGCAGCTCCTGCAATGGTCTTCTCTGCTGCAGCAAATCCTGTTCAGTGGTTCTTTGCAGATGGGATATCCAGCTCATGAAGCCCTCATCAGCTGCAGCCTCCAGCATCGTCCCGCTGGAGATTTTTGACTTCCAAAAAGGATACTAAGGGGGTGTCAGGAATAGAACCATGCGCGGTCCAGGTCCCGCCCTAAACTCCGCTGCGCGGCTTTGTGGTGCTTTCTGCGCACCACTTGTCATCCTCTCTTGCTCCAAAGGTGGCCATCACCGTTGTCTGCCCTGTGGCAAAGCGCATAGAGCTGCAGGTTCAGGTCATTGGTGGACAAGATGCACATATCAGTGCTATTCCATGAAGGGACTAAGGGACAGATGTAGGAAACTGTTTGCGACTCGCAAACGGCAAAATTTGCCGTTTGCGAGTCGCAAAACGCAGTTTCCTATGCAGAAATGCATTTTGCGAGTCGGAACCGACTCGCAAAATGCATTTCCGACTCACAAATAGGAAGGGGTGTTCCCTTCCTATTTGCGACTTGCAGTGGGATGCAATACCATTTGCGACCGCGTACGCGGTCGCAAATGGCATCGCAGTTACCATCCACTTCAAGTGGATGGTAACCCTCTCGCAAATTGGAAGGGGTCCCCATGGGACCCCTTCCAGTTTGTGACTGGACCCACAAATATTTTTTCAGGGCAGGGAGTGGTCCAAGGGACCACTCCCTGCCCTGAAAAAATACCGAAACTAAAGGTTTCGTTTTTTTTTTAAGTGCAGCTCGTTTTCCTGTAAGGAAAACGGGCTACACTTAAAAAAAAAAAACTGCTTTATTGATCAAGCAGTCACGAACATGGAGGTCTGCCGATGACAGCAGGCCTCCATGTTAGCGAGTGCCTATACTCGCTATGGGGCCGCAATTTGCGACCCACCTCATGAATATTCATGAGGTGGGTCATTGCGACCCCATAGCGAGTCACAGTCGGTGTCTGAGACACCGTACTGCATAGCAATTTGCGACTTGCAAATTGCGAGTCGCAGGGACTCGCAATTTGCAAGTCGCAAATTGCCGTTTTGCTACATCTGGCCCTAAATTCCCATGTTTTTTGGAGGCAGCAGCCATCTTGGGGTGTGGCAGGCCTATAAAGCCCAGCCACACCCAAGCACGGTGCTCACTATTTTGAAGACTTCGATGCAACCAGACCTCGCGGGGATTTCTCTGGAGAAGAGCAGAGTTCCTGAATGGCAGAGTGTCATCCAACCGAAGTATTCTTGTTTCCATGGTGCATTAAAAAATGAGTAGGTCGTACTCGTAGTGGTAAGGCCTTGCTGAATCCAAGTTTGAAGGAAGTTGTTAATTCCAAAAGGTAAAACGCCCCTTAGAATAACGAGCAAAGCGTTTCAGGCCACACTGGTAAAGCGCCCTGGGCACAACATTTAAAGCGCTTCAGTTTACAGGAGTAAAGCACACTTGGCATGGTATTCAAAGCACTTCAGTTCACAGGAGTAAAGCGCACTTGGCATGGTATTCAAAACGCTTCAGTTCACAGGAGTAAAACGCACTTGGCACAACACTCAAAGCGCTTCAGTTCACAGGAGTAAAGCGTACATGGCATGGTATTCAAAACGAATCAGTTCACAGGAGTAAAGCGCACTTGGCACAACATTCAAAGCATTTCAGTTCACAGGAGTAAAGTGTCCTTGGCACAGCAATCAAAACGCTTTAGTTCACAGGAATAAAGCACCCTTGGCACAGCAGTCAAAGTGCTTCAGTTCACATGAGTAAAGTGCCCTTGGCACGATATTTAAAGCACTTCAGTTCAGAGGAGTAAAGCGCACTTGGCATGTTATTCAAAGTGCTTCAGTTCACAGGAGTAAAGCGTACTTGGCACGACATTCAAAGCGCTTCAGTTCATTGGAAGTGAAGCGCCCTTCGCACAGCAATCAAATCGCTTCAGTTCATATGAGTAAAGCACCCTTGGTTCAATAATAAAGGCGCTTCAGTTTACATGAGTAAAACGTTCAGGCCTAGGTGGCAAATGTGAAAACATCTCAAAGATAAGCAAATCATAGTTTCATTGTTTTTGGAAGCATACTATGTGAGAGACATATTTAAGTCTTTGATGATATGTGAGATACATATTTAAGTCTTTGCGAATTTCTAGACTGAGACCAAACGTTTTATGTTCATGAATGCATAGTAGTTGCATGATTGATGTTCAGAGTATGTCCAAGATCCAAGCTCTTGCCTTCTCAAGGTTCAGAGGTCTCAGTTCATTCTTGTTCCATGATTCAGAGAAGGGCCACGCCCAGTTTTGTTTAATGCTCATGACATCCTCAAGTATCATGATTCTACCAACACTTGCATTCACGGAGATGCCTTTGTCAATTCCATAAGGGTCTCAACTCTTGCATTCACGGAGAAGCCTTTGTTTATTCCATAAGGGTCTTAACACTTGCATCCACGGAGACGCCTTTGTCTATTCCATAAGGGTCTCAACACTTGCATTCACGGAGACGCCTTTGTCTATTCCATAAGGGTCTCAACTCTTGCATTCACTGAGACGCCATTGTTTATTCCATAAGGGTTTCAACTCTTGCACACACGGAGACGCCTTTGTCTATTTCATAAGAGTCTCAACTCTTGCATTCATGGAGACGCCTTTGTCTATTCCATAAGGGTCTCAACTCTTGCATTCACGGAGACGCCTTTGTCTATTACATAAAGGTCTCAACACTTGCATTCACAGAGATGCCTTTGTCTATTCCATAAGGGTCTCAGCTCTTGCATTCACAGAGACGCCTTTGTTTATTCCATAAGGGTCTCAACTCTTGCACACATGGAGACGCCTTTGTCTATTCCATAAGGGTCTCAACACTTGCATTCACGGAGACGCCTTTGTCTATTCCATAAGGGTCTCAACTCTTGCATTCACTGAGACGCCTTTGTTTATTCCATAAGGGTTTCAACTCTTGCACACACGGAGACGCCTTTGTCTATTCCATAAGAGTCTCAACTCTTGCATTCACGGAGTCGTCTTTGTTTATTTCATAAGGGTCTCAACTCTTGCACACACGGAGACGCCTTTGTCTATTCCATAAGGGTCTCAACACTTGCATCCACGGAGACACCTTTGTCTATTCCATAAGGGTCTCAACTCTTGCACACACGGAGACGCCTTTGTTTATTCCATAAGGGTCTCAACTCTTGCATCCACTAAGACACCTTTGTTTATTCCATAAGGGTCTCAACACTTGCATTCACGGAGACACCTTTGTCTAAATGTATAATTGAATGTTATTGCTGTTATGAACAAGTATATACATACATGGTTAACCATTTTTCCCTTTCAGATCTCTCTCCCTGCTGTTCCCTACCCTAATTCCCTTCCCCCTGACTGGCTTCACCATAACTCTGTGCTATAATAGCTTTCTGAGTTGGTGACGCCGGAAGGTGGGCCTGTGGTTCGGCGGCGTGCAGATCCCGAGGAAAGGACACTGTGACAGGGGGTCATTATGAGTTTGGCACTCATTCGCATGGAAGACCAGCACACCGGTCTTCCACTCACCAGCCCTATTAAGAATTCCTTGCTGGGCCGGCAGGCGGAAACAATGTTTCTGCCTGTAGGACCAGCGGGGAACATGGCCTTAACATTGAAGCTGGCTCAAAATGAACCGGCGGAAATGTGGTTGTGTTTTCTTACTGCCCATAATTCGGGCAGTGAAAAGCACGATGGGGTTGTCCATGGGAGCCCCTGCACTGTCCATGCAATAATCCCTGCAAGCAGCACGGCCCTGGTGGATTGAGACCCCTGCACTGCCAGGATGTCGAAAGATCTGGAAAATCGGAGATTACCTTCCAACTCAGTCTTAGTACAGAACAGTGATGATTTGTTGGTCACAATCAAGACAAAAGAGGACTGCATACTGGACATAGTTGCTTCACTGAATCATTTAGCTGACAGTGGTCATAAAGTTCCTACAACAAAAATACGGTATTGCAAAAATTAAGTAATTTATCTTGGTCACCATATTGAGAAAAGTACAAGGAGAGTCTCAAAAGAAAGCATTTCTGTAGTTCTAAAGATGAATGGTCCCACCACCCAAAGGTAGGTGAAGATGATCTTGAGAATTGTTGGCTAAAGTCGTCAGTAGATCCCAAACTTTTCCTTAATTGCAAAACCTTTATTAAGGTTAACGTATAGTGGCATACAAGATCAGATGCCATTTCACAAAGAGTATTCAGAGGAACCCATCCTTGTGCTGCCTAACTGTAGTTTGTCCTTCTTTCTGTAGTGTCATAAGAAGGGTGGGTGTCAGTTGTTGGTTCTTTCACAAAGACATAGTGAAATGATGATGCAAGTGGCCTACCTGTTGGCTATATTGGATCCAGTTGCTGTGAGTCTTCCTGGTTGTCTGAAATCGGTTGAAGCTGTTTGTACTGCTATTGAACAAAATGAAGGAATTGTGATGGGCCATACTTGCATTGTAAATGTCCTATATTCAGTTCGGATTCTTCAAACACGGAAAAGGACTCAACACATGAAAAACATTAGACTAAGTATGAGCAAGTCATATTTTCAGGGGAAATCAATTCAATTAAAAGGCACACTCCGCTCAACCAGGCAACACTGCATCTGATCCCAGATAGACATTGTGAAGGGACATTGAAAATGAGGTTGAAGACAATGTGAGTGAAAATGACTGTATAGCAGTTACCAAATTATGCACCAAACCAGGACCTAATATAAAAAAGACTGCTTTGGAAATTGTTGATCTGGCTTTGTTTGTGATGGTTCTTGTTTGGGAGACCAATGTGGAGCATTAAAGACTGCCTTTGTAGTATGTTCCATTTCTGAAATCTGAACACGTCAGCTCAAGTGGCAGAATTGGTTGATCTGTCACAAGCTTATTGCTGGAGAAAATTTGAATGTGACGATCTATACAGACAGAAAAAAATGGGGTTGGTGTAGTGCATGATTTTAGTCAACTGAGGTCAAAGACAGGTTTCATGACTCTTCTAGAGCATCCATAAAAAACAGTCTCTAAATACATAGTCGCTGAAATGCAATCAATCAACCAAAAGAGGTTGCTGTGGTTAAGTTCACTGCCCATAGGTCTGGAAAATATTTAGTTACTCATGAAAATAACAATGCTGGTCAAGTATCCAGATATTGTGCACTTGAAGATGAAACAGTGGTTCAAGAAACTGAGAATGATAATCAAGAATAAAAATGATACAGAATGCAGAAAATGTGAATTGTTTCTTACTAAATTCAATCCAGACTTTAAGTGAGTTTAGAGATCTCCCAGAGGATGCTACAAAAGATGAGAAAAGAAAATGGGAGAAATTGAGTTACTAGAGAAATCATCAAGATTTGTATGTTACCTGTGAAATTAAATACATTCCCCCATATTCCATGTTAGACACTTTTACAAGGTGTTGTCATAACCAGTCTTGCTTAGGGCAAGGTATTTTGGCCCTTAAATTTAGAAAATATTGAGAAAATATGAATTTTAGAAATGTTGCTGAAGAGTTATGCTCCATATGTCTGCCATGTCAGCTATACAATTATGGAAAGAATATGTTGACTGTAATGAATCGTACTGGCAAATCAGAAGGCCCACCTACATGACTCCAGGTTAACTTTGTCGAAATGCCAGTTTGCAATGGCTTAAAATATATCTTGGTCACTGTCTGCTTGCACTCTTAATGGGTTAAAGAATACCCCAATCAGAAATCAGATAGCCTTACAGTTGCAAAACTGTTGTTGAGGGATTCATTATCTAGATTTGACCCGCAATCTTCTACTGAGACAGATATTGGTTTGTATTTTAATCATGAGGACTTGCAACTAATTTACACTGTTTTTTAAAACAATCTGTGATTTCATAGTAGTTATCGTATTCTGGTATGGTTGAGAGAATAATCGGAACCCTCAAGAAAAAATTTACCAAAGTCTGTTCTTTAACTGGTTTATAAAGTCTTGGCACACATCTTCTTGTTTTAATGAGGATCGGATGTACCCCTGATAAAAAAAACGTATTTATCACCACATGAGGTGATCAAGGCAGAGCAACGAGAATGTCTTATGTTCCTTCAGATACATTAATGTCAATAGCTGATGACATTGTGCTGCATTACTGCAAAGGTCTGACTGAAATGTTGAAATCTCTCTCTTACCTAGTGAATGTGGCAACACAAACAATGAAAGACATATTATGTTGTTGTATGACCCATGTTTAGTCACCATTTTAGATTCAACTCTTTATGTTGACATCTCTTTTTCCCAGTGACTTTTTCCACACTTTTACTGCTAATGTGTGAACACGTTGTGTGTGCATTTCTGATTGGCACAGACTCCCTGTATTCTGTGCAGTTAGTTCCACGATCATACATTTAGAATGCAATACAATTGTTTCCTTTTCTTACTGTACTCATTAGAAGACACTTCCTATTAGTCAGACAAAACCTAATGAGCAGCTCTGTGCCTATGTCACAGTTTGATAAGAACTACGCTTTGTTATATGAATGGCTTCTGAGCTATCACAGAACCTCCACGAACTGATTCTCAGATGCAACCTTGCTGACTCTGACAGCCATCCTGCTAAGAATCTATTGGCTTCATGACACCTAAAACTAAGGTGTGTGGGTTAGATTATCCCAACTGATCTGGCAGAAGGGTGCTTCCGCCAAACTATTGTTGGTGTAGTATTAGATACAGATAGGATTGACCAAACACTAGTAGCCAGTAACATGGTTGAATTGTTCATAATGTCTACCATTCTAATAATGCTGATATCACTAACAATTCTTGTCTTTATAATAATTGCAGCTCATGCTTTCTTTACAAGAATATGCTCATTTTAATAAATGTTTGAAAATGCATTGTCATATTTTTCTTGAGATTACCTTGGGCATGCAAGGGTGACCAACGAAAAGGTTAGATCTGTTTCCATGGATTCCCTTAGAATCAGAGTGTCATGTTCAAGGTTGACAACAAAATCTTTATCCTTGTCAGTTAAGGGGTTGGATGGGGTACTGTGGCACACCAAAACGCACTCACTGAAGTTCATGTTGGTAATACACATGGTCTTGCTATATGTGTACGAACCATATAACATGTTCTCACTAACTTTTTAGGTCACCTACTTATTTAATTGGTCTCCTGAGTAGGTTGTTCTTGTGTACCCAAGGCTTCTTTTCACCTCTACATGGAGATGTCTGTAGCTCAGCTTAATAGAAAACACCAAATTGTGTCTGCAGGTTTTTCAAGCTTGAACCTTTAAAAGGATTACCCCTCCATAGTATGACTGAGGAAAGTGGTAAAGCCCCACTGAATAAAGTCTGTATTTAAGGTCCAAATACCATAAATGCAATAAGTTCGGGTGGACAGGATTACAAACAGCGTTGTTATTGATCCAAATAAATTGGTTTATTTTGTATGGAGAAAATGAATGATTTCCAAAACGAAATACATCAGAAATAAATCCAGAAAGGAACCATGGGAGTCAGCCAACACGTGATTTGCCCCACCAGGCGCGTAGGCCGGGGCTTTCTCAAGACTGAAAGAAAAGGAAACAAGATCCAACTGAAGGTAATTCAGTGTTATGAAGAAGAATTAGAATGAAGCAACACCGAAATGTGAAAAATCAGAAATTCATGCAAAAGATTTAATGATCCTGGTTCAATTGGTCCCAAGAGGTGAAAATACATAGAAACAATACTGAAGTGAGGTGAAGGATTATAAAGAACAAAGGTCGATCCAAGGTGTGAGTTACTTTTTAACCACTTAAAACAGTGCAGTGCAGTTTAAGTGGTTAAAAAGTAACTCACAACTTCTAAATTTAAAGTGTTTTATTCATGGGTTCACTGCAGTAGACATTAACACACTAAGGGCCTGATTTCTGAAAGCTAGCGCCGCTTTGCGTCATTTTGTGATGCAAAAGCAGTGCAAACTTACAAAATAAAGTGATATTTTGTAAGTTTGCACCACTTTTACATCAAAAAATTATGCAAAGGCGGCGTTAACCGCGTTAACCTTTCATAAATCAGGAAAAACATTCCACACATGCACTGAGGCAACAATTTCTGATGTAAAGACCTTATGAATATTTAGAAATACCATTAACTTTGCTGGAACATCATAATTGGCACCAAGTCACTCTCCCACACTACACTACATAAGACGGAGTCTCGCTGGGGCAACCTGGTCAGTCAATGCTGACTGCTCACCATATCCAAATTTAGGACCATTAAATAATGTCAAAATATGTGCATTATATACACATTTAATTAGATTGTATTGACATCTAATGCAGTTTGTTGTGCATACAATAACAAATTTGCCAGCAAATGCTGTTCAAGCTGGGCAGCCACACTTAGCTGTGCCTGTCATCAGTCCAGTTACTATTAATGCTGTTATGGGTGAAATACCTACCAAACAGGAGGAAATTCCATTGTGTATAACACAAAAAAACAGCTTAAAGCAGAGTTTATTTATACTGGACCCCAAAATAAAAATAGAATTCTCACTATGTGTCTTCTACTTGGTATGATTCCCCCAGTTGAAGATTGCATGACAGGAAGTACTGTCTTTGCTGACGTACATACCATGATCAAGGCTCAAACTGTGTTCACCCACTCCAAAGTTGTAAACTCTAGCCCTTATACCACATCCTCTCCCCTATGGTTCTTTATCTGGTGCTTGTTGGTGCAGTCTGAGAATAACTAATTTTTTTTAGATAGCGCTTTGTAATACATGTTCTGCCAGTTCATAGTGCTGCAAAGCAGGTGAGATTTTTAATAAAATCTGTATAATTCATTTGCATCAACCTTGCAGAGATGAAGAGGTTAAAAAGCTATGTCAGGATTGTCATCTGTGACATTCTCGTTCTGTCAAGACCTCTGCAGTGGGTGCATTAACCAACTGACTTGAGTAGAGCTTAACACTAGGTGACAGCAAATAAGGTCCGAAGAGTCTTGTTCCTTGTGAATATTACTGCATTTCACATCATTGATGGTATTATTTCGGATAAAATCCTCCATGACATTTTTGGTCCCACAGAAACTTTGCAAATGCCATATCTTTTTAAGATTGCTGTGGGCAATGTTGTCAACTCAGTCTCTGTATCTGGTAATTGGGATGTTGCGACTGTTTTAAACATGTTATCTGAAGTAGAATCTTATACAGTATTTGAGAGTGAGTGTGAATTCTGCACACTATGCTGAAATGTTTTGTCACCATCATTATTCTCATTGTTATTTACATAGTGCAAGTACTATAAGGGCTGTTTTTAACTATATACAGTGGGAAAACTGCCTAACACCGTCTGCAGGGAGTACCAATCATTATTTTAAAAAGTTCCCTTATTTTTTTTAGTCATGTCCCCACAGACACAATTTCATTTTATTATAGGCGTATGTCTTCCAAAGCAAAGATAAACATGCTAACACAAACAATATTGATTTATACTGATTTGTTCATTTCCAAATTGAGCATGCAAGATTACAAATAGTTTGAGGACAATGTTGATTTGAAAATAATTTAGGGAAGAGGACACTGGCAGGTCCAGATCAATGATGCCTTAGTTAGGGCATGTTTGATTCCTCAACAAATTATATTTTTAACCCCTTAGCTGCTGGGCCTCCCCCGTGCCGAGCCCTTTTTTGGCTATTTGAGGGAATTTGCGCTTAGGCCATCATAACTTTTTGTCCACATCAGCTATCCACGCCACATTTGCGTCCTTTTTTCCAATATCCTGGGGATTCTAAACATCCCCAGAATTTGTGGGTTCCCCTGGAGGATACCAAGAAATTAGCCAAAATATAGCAAGGTTTTTGTTTTCTTCTAAAATAGGAAAAAAGGACTGCAGAAGAAAGCATGTGCTGTTTTCTATGAAAATGGCATTAACAGAGGATTTGCAGTGCTAAAATCCCCAACTTCCCAGCTTTCAGGAACAGGCAGACTTGAATCAGAAAAACACATTTTTCAACACAATTTTGGCATTTTACTGGGACATACCCCATTTTTACTATTTTATTTGCTTTTAGCCTCCTTCCAGTTAGTGACAGAAATGGGTGTGAAACCAATACTGGATCCCGGACAGATAAACATTTCTGAAAAGTAGTCAAAATTCAGAATTCAGCAAGGGGTCACTTGTGTAGATCCTACGAGGTGTTCCTACAGAAAATAACAGCAGAAATAAAAAAAAATGAAATTTAGGTAAAAAGATCCTGCCATTTCTCTTCACATTTTATCTGTAACTTTTTCCTGCAATGTCAGATTTTTAAAAGCAATACCCTGTTATGTCTGCTAGAATCTTCTGGTTGCGGGGATATAAACAGAACCCTAGGTACCAGAGCCAATAAATGAGCTGCACCTTGCAATGGGTTTTCATTGTATACCGGGGTATACAGTAATTCCTTTGGTGAAATATAAAGAGTGAAACATAGGTATCAAGGAAAATTTTGAATTTCCAAAATGGGCACAAGATAAGGTGTTGAAAAGCAGTGGGTATTTCCACATCTCTGAATTCGAGAGTTCCCACACTAGCATATGGATTACAGGGTATTTCTCAAATACACTTCTTTATTACACACTGTCTTACATTTGGAAGGAGAAAATGTAGAGAAAAACAATGGGCAGTAACACTTGTTCTTCTATGCTGTGTTCCCCCATGTCTCCCAATACAAATAGTACCTCACTTGTGTGGGTAGGGCTAGTGCCCGCGACAGGATACGCACCAAAAAGCAACATGGACACATCACATATTTCCATTGAAATCTCACGTGTTTTTTGCAAAGTGGCTAGCTGTGAATTTTAGCCTCTAGCTCAGCCGGCACCTAGGGAAACCTAGCAAACCTATACATTTTTGAAAACTAGACACCTAGGGGAATTCAGGATGGGTGACTTGTGGGGGTCGCACCAGCTTCTGTTACCCACAATCCTTTGCAAAACTCAAAGTCTGGCAACAAAAACACTTTTCCCCTCACATTTCAGTGATAGAATGTTCTGGAATCTAAGAGGAGCCACAAACTTCCTTCTACTCAGCGTTTCGCCAGGTCTCCCAATAAAAGTTGTACCTCATTTGTGTGGGTAGGCCTAGTGCTCGTGACAGGAAATACTCCAAAATGCAACATGGACACATCACATTTTCCGAAAGAAAACTGACCTGTTTTTTGCAAAATGCCTAGCTGTGGATTTTGGCCTCTAGCTCGGCTGGCACCTAGGGAAACCTACCAAACCTGTACATTTTTGAAAACTAGACACCTAGGGAAATCTGGGATTGGGTGACTTGTGGGACTCTCACCAGCTTCTCTTACCCAGAATCCTTTGCAAACCTGAACATTTTGCAAAAAAACACCTTTCCTCACATTTCGGTGATACAAAGTTCTGGAATCTGAGGGGAGCCACAAACTTCCTTCCACCCAGCATTCCTCCAAGTCTCCTGATAAAAATGGTACCTCACTTGTGTGAGTAGGCTAGTGCCTGCGACAGGAATGGATCTCACATGGGCCAATGGTAGTCCTTGCATGAATGCTACATTTTACCCTGGAGTGATCCATTCCTGACCCAGGCACTAGGCACAGGCACACAAGTGGGGTATTGTTTTATCAGGACAAGTGGAGAAACACTGGGTGGTAGGAATTTTGTGGATCCCTTCACATTCCTGTAGTTTCTGTGATGACAAAGCAAGGAAAATAGTGTTTTTGATCAACATTTCACTTTTGCAGGATATTCTGTGTAAGAAAACTTTGTGAAATCCAAACATGCCACACTTCCGTGGACTACCTCGGGTGTCTAGTTTTCAGAAATGTCTGGGTTTGTTAGGTTTTAATATATGGTTGGCGGGCCCAGGACCAAATACCCAGGTGACTTCCCTGTTGTGGTCAGTTGCTCACTCACTAAATTGAGGATGTTTTTCTCTGGAGACTTAGTGGAACGCTGGGTGGTAGAAAATGTGTGGCTGCCTGCAGATTCCGGGACTTCCGCTCACTGAAATGCAAGGCAAAAGTGAAAGCCACGCATGTCCTGCACCCTGGTACTAGTATGTTAAAGTGAATCCACCAGTCACACTGGTTGGTTTTAGCACCTCTCGAAATTATGGTTCAAAGCATGAATACTTCTCAAAGTATCTGAAGGTGGGCCATAAAGTCACGTCCAGACACTAACTTCTTTATGGTCCATTCACATGCCATTCATGCACAACAAAAAACCCTTTTATACCGCTGGCCACGGGCTCAATCTAACCAATCACTGTACTCATATTAACTTACCACTGCCAGACAAGAGCTCATCACATTCATGACACAGGATGGAATACGTTTGACTACATTTTACCGCCTGTCAAGTAACCGCCTCCTTCTTCATGAACATTACCGAAGGCATACATAACAAACCTTTACTAATGACTCCCATGACAGTCATCCGAGGCTCACGAAGAAAATGTTTTTCATGCGCCTTTAGCACACTCACTGTGCTAAATCCAACTCCTTCCTGCTTGTGAATGCAAGTTGGAGTTGTCCGAGTATGCCGTACAAAGTGATTCCTCGAGCTGAGAGAGCATATCTACCTTTGAAACTAAGGGAGATATGCTAGGCAATTCTTGCGATGTTCCCTATGCACAGACAGTGCTTGCGAAGGGACAGCATGGCTTACATCATCGTCTCCTTCAGAATCACTGGAAGAGGTGTCGTTGGATGGGACTCTGCCGACTGAAAAAACACTGTCAGATTCTGCCCCTTTGTCCTCTCCCTCAGATGCGGTCTCAGTCTCTGATCCTGCCTCAGAGCTATCCTCCATAACCTAAGTTAGGGCTTGAGCAGCAGTCATTCAATGAGACATCATTTCTGCTACTGGCTAAACTGTCCATCTAAAGTATTAGCCTACATAGAAGGCAGATAGAGCCACAAAATTGATCGTGGGGGTGTGTGATGTGTCCAACATTAAATGTCGTCACCTTACCTTCGCTTCTTCTCCGACTCGGCAGATTATCTGAAGACACTGAAAAAAACAAATAAGAGACAGTATTACTTCACCTTACCACATACCCATCATCACAGCCTTTAGCACTGGTGGTACCCAGTGCGACACTCATTTTTGGTGCTCTGCTCCCATGACCTCCTCTTCTACTTCCCTCAGTACCACCCAGCAAAAGGGCCCCTCATATCTCTATAGCCCCCTCGCACATACATTTAATTTGTTTTAACGCCCAGGTAGTGCTTGGATTTACTAATCCACTCAGCTAAATACATACACATGTATATCCTTTGCAGCAGGCAAATAAACCATCTGCACTACTTTATGGCGTCAAAACTGCCACTAGACAAAAGACATCTATTTCTATCTCTCTCTATCTCTCTCTCTCTCTCTCTCTCTCTCTCTCTCTCTCTCTCTCTCTCTCTATCCCTTTTATATATGTGTCGTTTCCCGGGAGGCCTATTGTGGCTCCCGGAAAACAACACATGTAATATATATATATATATATATATATGCATATATATATATATATATATATATATACATCTACATATTCTACATATCCATGGAAATTTGTCTCTCGCTAAGTATATATACAAAGAAAGACTGACTCTCTATATCACTTTTTTTTTATACATGTGTGCTTTCCCTGGGCCGATCGTGGCAAGGCACACATGTAAAAAAAAAAAAAGGCCACATAGGGGCTCAGCCAAAGGGCTGACCCCAACATTTAAAAAAAAAAAAAAAAATATTCCCCCTCCCAGGGAAAACTATTGCCACAAAATTACCCCAGGGGTCGGCCCGTTGCAAAGGGCCGACCCCACCATTTTTAATTTAATTTTATTTTACGTTTTTCATTACCTGGTGGGCACGATCGCCCCCAAGAAGAACCTCAACGTATTTTTTTTTGGGGGGTGGCCTATTTACATGGAGGCCGAACCCCCAAACAAGATCCCTGGTGCCTAGGGGCGTTTCCTTGCCATGGATCGTAGCCGTGCTGCAATCCATGGCCAGGAAATGGTTCTATCTGGGGAGGCTGTTTTGGCCTTTTTTTCCTATTGGAGTAGGGAGAGTGCTCCTCCACTGCTCCGGTGGGGAAAAATATGATGTCTACATGCATTGCATCTCCTGGGGTTCTAAAAAAAATATAATCCTCTGGTACATTTTTTAACCCCCTCCCTGGTGCCCACCACTGGTCGTGACCTGCACCAGGAAGGTACTGTGGGCATCACCAGTGGCTGACGCCCGCTCTGCGACCAATAAACAAGACAGTACAACAGACTATAGGCATGATTACGACCTTGGTGGAGAGAATTACTCTGCCACAAACTTTGCGGCTATCCCGCCCACCATATGACAAGTTCCATAGGTTATAATGAACTTGTAATACGGCAGGCGGGATATCCATCACGTTTGAGATGGGGCAATCTCCTCAGCCAAGGTCCTAATCAGGCCCTATATGTCTTGGTTTGCCTAATGCTTAATATATAAATACACCAAACATTCCTTCAGTTGCACAATGGGATTAATGGCAACAGTACATCAATCTCACAGAAGACCAGTTTAACGAAATGGTGCAGAATGGTACATACAGTTCTTCACTTTACTATTCAGATGGGTGGTTGGTATGGCCGGTTGACACTAATAGTTGCAATTCACATTTTTTAAGCTCTTCTAAGGCTCGTAAAGCTAGCAGATCAGACCCCATATTGTTCAGTCACAACACTGAGGTGTAGTAACTACCTACAGTGTGCATAAGTTATTCCAGAAATGGCTAGAACATGCCACATTGTCCACTGTTAAGCAACATTTATCTCTTCTTTTTGATAACATGGATTTGCAAGATTTCCTATTCGGTCCCAGATCTCCATGTTCAAAACGTTTTCTATATGCTGCTAAGAATGAGATCTGGAAAATTTCCCATTAGGAAGCTACTGAAAGATTCTTTCCAATTGATAAAGAAAATGTAGAAAAGGCAATAGCTGTTGCCGATAATGGCATGCTGAGACTATCTATTAGTATTTATTAACTGAATATCATTGTGTCGTCTGCATGTGATATTATACAAAATGACATGTCTGCACTTTACAGGGTCAAAATAAATTGAGATTGATTTTTTCAGTTGAGCTTGACATTGCAGGTTTTAAGATCAAATAGAGTGCCATGTATGCAACAGAATTGTTTATACTGCATAACTTGTCATGTTTCAAACAGGTACTGGCAAAGAAAGTCACAACTTACATTATGCTTGAAATATGGTTTTTAGAAAAACTTCCCTTTACTGTAGCTGAAATGCCTTCAGATGTATGGTTAATCCATGGTTTCATTTCTCTAAGGATCTGTCCATTTCATTTTAGGTCTTGTTTGAAACAACTTCCAATAGGCCGAATACGAACATATGGTTGGAAATTTAATGCATGAAACGTGGTTTCTTCCCTTCATTTAAACATTTCTGAGTGGTGACTTTTTAGTGGGAATCAATGCAGGGTTTCCCTAGGCTATTCATTACTTTGTAAAGAGATAGCATGCAATGTATCCATTGCTAATGTGGCATGTTATTTGAAGGGTGTTCCTGTATCCTTGATTAAGCCAGTATTTTTGTTACTTTCAAATGCATGTTACTTGATTCTGAGAGACCAAGGTTGCTGTGGAATGAAGTCAGGCATCCCCTACACTGTAACAGTTTGCAAGGTTGTGACTTCCTGTATGAATGTGTGAGTCCCACCAGCACACACTGCTGGGGAACTAATCTTTGATCGACAATCCCTGTTTTCTAAAATTAACATTGATAACTTTGATTAACTTTGATAAGTTGCTTGGTCACCTTTAGACGTACAATTGCTGCTGCACACTAATTTGCTGCTGCTTGTTAGTGATCTTGTGCAACACATTTTTTAATGCTTCAAGCACTTCTGGTGTAGTCCACTTATTTAAAGCGATTGGGTCGGGGTTTGTTAATGCATTTCAGACTGTACTTGGATTGTCTCTCTTTTGGAAGTATTTCGTTGGTATAATTTCTGATAATTGCTGTTTTTGTCCTATTTTTGTTGCTCTGCAATGGATGTTCCATAACAAGGCAAAATGGTGATGGACATGCCCTGCTGTAGGTTCTCTGAGCTACTGTCCTGTAGTATGGATACCTCATACATTAAAATTTGTGGGCTAATCTATCCCAACTGATCTAACAGAAGGGTTAGCCCGCTATGCTCACATTAGTGTAGTATTAGCTACAGATAGGAGTAAGCAAACACAAAAATCATGTAACATCAATGATTTGTTCTTATTGTTCACCATTCTAGTAATGCTAATAACAGTAACATGTCTCATCTTTCGAATAATTGGAGCTCATGCTTTCTTTACAAGATTGCAATCATTTCAATAAATGTTTGAAAATGCCTTGTTGTATCTTTCTTGGGTACACCTCGAGCATGCAAGTGTGACCACTGAAAGGGTTAGATCTGTTTCTACATATTTCCTGCGAATCAAAGTGTCATGTTCAATGCTGCCAGTAACATCTTTTACCTGGCCAATTTATGGGTTGTATGTGGTAGTGTGAACTACCCACTTACTGATAATATAAGTCTCTATATTTTGCAGTTCATGTTGGTCTAATACACAGTCCTGCTATATGTGAAGGAACTGTTTAAAAATACCATGGGGACTGAATCCCCGGAGACTAGATAGTGGACCAAAACACATCACAAACAACTGCTTGGATAAGTGCTGACGTGGGCCCTATCACGTGATCCTGATTACTAACTCTGCAATAAAGTATCTATGGATCCTGCAGTGAATCTATGCTGCTCACATGGAGAGAGTAAAGGCAACAAATGAAGAGATGGTGAAAACAATCACTGATTCAGAGTCAAGTCTAAGTTTGAAGTGTGGATCCTGAGGAGGCAGTGTGAAAATGCTGGTGAAAATTTTGGAAATGGTGAAAATAAAGGTATAATTATAAAAATCCAGAGCAGTGAAGATGGGAGCTCTGGTGAAGAGCCTGGTACCATGACAAGTGGTGATAAAGAAGGGATCTGTGTGAAGAGCTGTTACAATGTCACTGCCATGAGTGATAGCAAGAAGAAATAAACGAAGTGGAAAAAAACAGTTCCCAGCGAATTGTGCAGTTCAGACTGATCCTTGCTCTCGTCCATCAGTGAGTGAAAAAGTAGGTGAAAGAGAAAATATAACATGGAAATACGTGATTGAAAAGAAACTGCAAAAGAAAACACTGTCAGCCAGAAAAACAAGAGAGAGTAAGCCAGTCAATGAAAGTCTGAAGCAATAGAATCGGACTAAGAAAATAGAGGAAGTGAATCACCTGTTGCCAAAAGACCAGTGAGAAAGAGATCCCCTAATATAAAATATGCAATGTCTGAATGGATATACCTAGGTACAGTTTAGGAAGAAGACAATTCAGAGACCAAGGCTTAAAGCCCAGTATCTCATTGTCTGTACAGCTTTGAAAGTGAGTTTAAAATAAAAGAGAGCCAGAAGAAGAAGAACCAGCTTGAAAAGTTTAGAGACTGTAAATATTGGAACTTTTTCTAGTGAATTAAAATGAAAGAAACCATGGTGAGAGCATGAACTGAAAGATGTTTTGAAAACAGAAAGATTGTTCTTTTTGTTTGATTATTAAGAAAGAAATAATAAGAACAGATAACTCATATGTTTTAAAGAAAATGTTTGATAACTTAAGAAGTTTTGAGCCTCATAATTAAATTGTTATCTTAGTAGAAGAGGGAGTACTGCAAATGCTGTAAAATTACTGGTCTTATCATTTAATTAGTAATAATACTAATCTTAGTTTTCCTGTTGTCATGCTTACTATCTCTGGGGGACATGCTTCGAGAAATTAACTTCAGTATATAATAAAGTGAAACATAACATGTTAGTAGTGGTTAGTAGATTTCAAGATAGCATCAATACTGAAATGGCACTTGAATAATCCAACATAAGGAAGGTCAAGAATTGTTTAATTTGAACTTTCCTTCCCTCTTATGCAGCTGGGGGTGTCACCTAGATGTACCTTCCAATTTTGTATTGTGTATCTGTACAGAATTTATTAGCATATTTAATAATAATGATTGTTACTTATCGTATTTTAATGTGTCACTGGAGGACTTGCATATCTTGGAGAATGGAAAGCCTAACACTGCTATTAGATATGGTAAATTCTTGAAACTTATTATACAAAGTAAGAATGAAACTAAAACTATTAAAAAGGGGTATGAGTGTGGTTTGAGTAAAGAAGAGCCTTAATTTATTAAGGAATACAATGAGAATAGTGAGGGTTGTGAGAGATTGAGGACATGAAAAGGCTGTAAGAGAACAAATCAAGGAATAGGAAAAATGTATATTGTCCAATTAACACCCTAGTTCGACACTAGAGAAAGAAAGAAGAAGTGAAATGTGCATGGTGCGTCATGAACCCCTTAAAGTTGGTAAGGTTGAGTAAATCGGAGAGAGTGTGGACCTGTCTTGAGCAACAGCCCTCTGCCCAGCCCCGCTGGAGATTTTCAACTTCCGTTTTAGAGACTAAGGGTGTGATTATGTCCTTGGCAGAGGGGATTACTCTGTCACAAACGTGACAGATATCCCGTCCGCTGTATTACAAGTTCCATAGGTTATAATGGAACTTGTAAGAAAGCGGTCGGGATATCCATTATGTTTGTGATGGAGTAATCCCTTCAGCAAGGTCGTAATCAGGCCCTAAGTCCAAACATACAAATCCTCACTGCAGCTTCGACCCAAGGCTATCCAACTATGATGCTCATCATCGGACACCTCTCACAGCCTTGCCCTGTTGAACCTGGTAAGCGCTGACCAGGTGTAGTCCACTTCTTGTTTCTGAACTGCGCTCCATTGTGGTTAGTCATATTTTTTTACTTTGATCACGTCTCACACCACTATATGTTTGCAGGTGGCGCTTTCATCCTTTAGGCGCTAGCTTTTATTAAAAACTTTGAAAATTCATAACTTCAATTCTACTGATTGTTTTTTGTCATTTTGGTGTCAAATAATTTGTTACATTTGCTCTATTTTTACTCAATTGGTTTGGGAATTTTCTAGTGTCGTGTTTTCAATGTATTACTGTTTGTGTGCTGCCTACTTTGATCATTGCCTCTATGTTAAGCATGACTTTTTTGTGCCACACTAACCAGGGTTAAGCACAGGTCATTTTAGTGACTTTTTGTGGCTGTTGCTTGACCCGGGTTAACACCCCAGTCAACCAAAAAAACAATTTCTAACCAGAACTAACTCACATAAATTCTGAACTAATAGCTATTAGAGCTATGGTTATGCAGAACTGCTTAGCAGTAGATATCCTACTTGCAAAGGAAGACAGTGTTTGCAAAGTACTAAAGTTTCAAAGATGCTTCAGATAGTTTCATCCCTAATAACAGTTCTGTTATTAATAATTGCATCACACATCTAACCCATATCTCTCACAAGCTTCAGAGCATCATTTATGAGGCCAATGGAACAGGACAGCGCAGCAAGTGGCTGGCTGCACTTCTCCTGTGCCTCTGGGTAAGGGCAGAAATTCACTGTAGCTACAAGATACTGCACATTTGTGTCCTCTCTCCCTGTGCTGGTGCACAAATTGCTGTCTAGCGCCAATGCAGGAACACTTGCACCATGGTGCAAGGATGCCTGCATTGCAGGGATGATTGTTCTGTGCAGGAAGGTACAACTTCCTGTAAAAAAACAATCACAAGAGGTTTTTTTTCTCTTTCGATGTGGGCTAGAAAGAGTTAAAAATGAGGAGAAATAAAGATAATTCTCCCTGTGGCTTCATTCTTACGCCATCTCTGAGGTGGCATAGGTGTCTGACACATTCCCAGACTTGTAAATCTGGGAATGCATCAGATTCCTTTGGGTTTCCTGGGTGTTGCCTGAAAACACCTAAGCAACACCCATTGAACACCCTTTTCAGGCAGTGTTATGCATGAAAGGGATCCATATTTACAAGGCCATGAAAAGCCACGTAAGGAAGCTTTGCATGGCCTTGTAAATATAGGATGGCACACTGTGCCACCTTAGCGTAAAAATAAATAACACTCCAGTGGTGCAGTGTGCCGCTAGGGCCTCGTAAGTGAGGCCCTCAGTCTTTAGAGGAACATGGTATATGGGAAGCTGTAGGATCCTGAGTTAGTTGATAAGGAAGGGTTTTAGTAAGGTGGGTGAATGGATTGATAATTTGAGAGGGAGGACTTAGTGACTCATATTAAACCCAATAATAAATAGAATGATATGTGCAATTGTTTTGTTTCTTTTATTTAGTATTTCTGGGTGTTTTATTAAAACTGTGGGTATAAGATGAAGAGAGATGATTAAAGAGGAAATGGACTGGAAGATATAGAATATGAAGGGTCATGTTTACAACCAGTTGCAAAGGGTGGCGGAGATTTCCAGAAAGAAGCAAAAAGGGATGCAGAATGAATTCGTTTCTGACTAATAAAGTTTTATCATTGTTTCATTGTTTGTGGAATATTCAAGGGGATTTGTAAGATTGCTTTTTTGGATTCCTATTTTGTGCACTTACATTGATTATTAATATTTTCTCTTATTATATATCATTTACGTATAGGATGTGTTGATATATTTGCAATTAAAATACATTTCATATGATGTGTAGAAGCATGTTCATGATTGTGTCTTATTTATTAAAACACAGGAGGAGAGAATTGGGAGTATATTAACCCCACACAAGGTCTCATACTTAAGCAACTTTACCACAAAGTGTGTTGGTGATGTGAAGGACCAATCTCTATTAGCCTAGTTTGGTTCAGAGTGTAAAGCCGGTTCGTCTGTCTCCTACATGGACATTGGACACCGCAGTAGCAGTTAAGTGAATTGAGAGGTGGGTAAGGGAGTTCCCTTTGTGGACTAGGTGGTCTCACACACATTATAGTGTCATGCTTCATCATATGACTACCTAGCCCCACCCAGGTAAGATGATACTACCTGGGCGGACTCAACCTCTTTGTTAAATGAACTCCGAGGGAGTGCTGAAATTTATCTGTCTGGATAAGTCGAGGGATCCAGTTGGAAGATTAAAAAAGATGCTGAAATTACCTAACAGATCACCTAATTGATGTAGTACTTTAATGGAGGTGTTTGTTGGTAAGATTAAAAGGAACAATTAGAGACATATTTGGATATAATGATTCAAAATGTCTTAGAGGGAAAATGGGACCAACATGTTTCTGCCCTCTCTAAGAGCCGTGAACGGTCTGTGGCATTCTTCAGGGTCAGGGATCCCTAATATTTACGAGGCTAGTAGGGAGTGCTACTGGGTGAGCAAATATATTAAAATGCACACTGGGTCTACCTGGATGTACTGATAGGTAAAGCCTAAAGTAAGAGCAAAGGGAACAAGAAATCAAGCAATGGAATATAAAGTGTATGTGACACTCCACTACCCATCACTGCACACTAAGATGTAAAAAACCATGCTGTGGGTCGCACTCACATTTTTTCACAAAATAATTGTCCTGGGTTGATAGGGATGGGGGGAAGGAGGTGGAGGGAAGGGGGGAGGGTTTGATTCTTACCCAGTAGAGGAGAGGTGGTTAGCCTCAAGTCTGGGAACATGCAAAGAGGAGTTGCCCCTTAAAGTCACACTCTACAGAGGAACAAGGGTTCAATGTTAGCATAGGCTCAGAATAACCTGGTAGTTTTAAGGATATTATAAGCTCAGGGTAAACCTGATAGTTTTAAATAGTGTATCTCTGCATTCAAGGTAGTCAGCTTATGGTCTAAATAAGAAAACGAGGTTGGTTTAACAATTGTGGAACATCGGTGAGAGATTAGGGAACACTGCTCAGGATAATCACAAGCAAAACATCAATGACAAACATTCAGACACAATTCAATTTATAATTTTGCTAGTCTCATGTGCCCCCACGGGGGCATACTTACTACTCCACTGGCAGCATCTCGTAGGCTGACCTAAGCGCCTTGCGTCCTAACTGCTTTTCTCCGATGCACGAGGGATCGTGGCGTTCTTTATGTAGGACTCCTGTGAGGAGAACCACTAAGCCTCGAGGGTCGCGCACCTTTCACGTAAGAGGGGCGCGGCAGGGAGGCTGAGTGCAGAAGCGCCCGCCTCTGGGAAATGGAGTCTTAGAGGCTCGGGTCATCTTGGTGATGTAGGCGCTTGTGCCTAACGTTACGCCGATGCCTGGGCTCATGGGAAATGTAGTCCCTGAGCTACATGCACTGGCTTCTGCCAAATCAAGGAACGGAAAGGGCAAATGAGCCCAAATTGAAAAAGAAGGTGGGACAAGGGTGGAGGGTGGGGATAGGGTTGTCAGGGAAAAAGAGTTTGGGGGGTGGAGATACAAGGTGGATGAGAGTAGTTGGGTCTGGGGGAAGTGTTCGGAAAGGAAAAAAGGATGAGCAAAGAGAGAGAAAGGAAAAAGAATTAGAAAACGATGGAAAGAGAAGGTGCTGAAGAAGGTTGGCATATTGGCATAAGGCAGAGAAAAAGAGATGTCATAAAAGAAAAGAAAAGGGATTGAAGTGGAGTGGGGACACGAAGAGAGAGAAACCAAGAAAGACAAAGAATGACTAGGGAGAGGGGAAGGGAAGGGGAAAAGGAAGGGGGAAAGTGATGAAAATTGTTGGTGGTTAGTCGTGCAGAGTTGACCATTGGATCTCATCATTGAGTCCATCGGTGTCAGTGTGTAATCTCCATACCCATCTCTGTTCGTAGTGTAACAGTTTTTTCTTCATGTTTATTGCTGACTTGTTTAATTTATCTCTGACCACCCATTCCATGTCGGCAGGGGAGTAGTTGTTCCTAATGCAGTGATCTGTCAGTCTGGTTGTGTCCTGTTGTCATCTGCTGGTACTTCTATGTTCACATATGCGGGTACCTACTCTTCTTGTAGTCAATCCAATGTGCATGAATTGGCAGGGACATCTAATCATATACACTTCATCCTTGCTGTTGCAGTTGGAGAGTTCTCTATGGGCCAGATGTAGGAACCGTTTTGCATGGCGCAAACTGCGAAAATCGCAGTTTGCGCCATGCAAAACGGCCATCGCGATGCACATTCACATTTTGCGAGTTGGTACCGACTCGCAAAATGTGAATGAGACTCGCAAATAGCAAGGGGTGTTCCCTTCCTATTTGCGACTCGCACCATGATATAGAATTGCTTTGTGACCGCAAAAGCGGTCGCAAAGCAATTCGCAGTTAACACCCACTTGAAGTGGGTGGTAACTCATTCGCAAAAGGGAAGGGGTCCCCACGGGACCCCTTCCCCTTTGTGAATGTCGCTAAAAAATTTTTTCAGAGCAGACATGGGTCCAATGGACCACTGCCTACTCTGAAAAAATGAAACCAAATGGTTTCATTATTTTTTTGTATTGCAACTCGTTTTCCTTTAAGGAAAACGGGCTGCAATTAAAAAAAAAAAAACTGCTCTATTAAAAAAGCAGTCACAGACATGGAGGTATGCTGTCTCCAGCAGGCCACCATCCCTGTGAGTGCAGGGACTCGCTATGGGGTCGCAAAATGCGACCCACCTCATGAATATTGATGAGGTGGGTCTTTGCGACCCTATAGCGAGTCGCAGACGGTGTCTGAGACACGGTTCTGCATCCGAGATTGCGACTCGGAAATTGCGAGTCGCACCGACTCGCAATTTCCGAGTCGCAATCTCGGACCTTGCTACATCTGGCCCTTAGTTCCCAAGGACTTTGCAAACCTAATTCTAGTTTGGTGGTTTTTTTTTGGTAAAACGGCAGACACTGCAGTTACTGCAAGGAAAATGTCCTGTGGGAGGTGAAATATGCCACAGTATAGTTTGTTTGTTAATTGGGGTCCCGCTGCGTGGACGTGTATGGACAATCATGTCACGAATACCTGTAGCTCTTTTAAAGGCGTTTAGAGGAGGTTCCAAGGGTAATCCTCCTGATGTCAGAATCTTCCAGTCTTCTTTGGTTATCTTTGTTACTTTGTTGGATAGAGGGTTAAACGTTGTCACACAAATTAAGCTATCCTCCTTTTCGGTTCTTTGAGATGACTCTAACAGATGGTCCCTCTAGCTGTGGCGAGCTCTTTTCTCTGCTCTTCTTATCAGGTGGGAAGGATATCCTTTCATTCAAAGTTTGCTAGTGAGTTTCTTTACGTGTTTAGTGTAGTCTGATATCTCAGAGCAATTGCGTTGAAGATGGAGAAATTGGCCCACTGGCAAATTCTCCTTCAGAGAGCGAGGGTGAAAGCTCTGGAACTGAAGGAGGTTGTTTCGGTCTGTAGGTTTATAGAAGACCTCTGTCTTCAAAAGACAATTTTTTTCATATATGAGGAGATCTAAAAATCGGAGCTTTGAGCCACCTATAGTTGAAGTAAATCGCAGGTAGGGATTTAAGGCATTAAGCCAATCTACAAATGTTGTTGCTTCGTCTCTTGTTCGGATCCAGATCAAGAGGACATCATTGATATTACGTTTCCATAGTTTGATATGCTCGTGGAAAGGGTAATCTTCATGCAGAACACATTGTCGTTCAAAATAATCCACATAGAGGCAAGCCAGACTTGGGGCAATTGATGTTCCGTGCACTTGCAAATAGTAACTATTGTTAAATCTTTTTAAAAAAAGGTGTTATTGAGTTCCAATTACTGTTTTCAAAGAGTTCACAGATCACCTCCAGGGTGGTTTCCTGGGGTATTTTATTTATGCCACATTTTCATGCAAAACACCATTTTAGAAAAGATGGATAACATCACTGTCACACACTCCTGCTTCCCCTCTCCACACATCATTTTCCCACAGGCACCACAGAGTACAGTCAACCTAACGTAGTATTTTATTTCCAATGTTATAATGAAATTGCTTTGGTGAAATTTCCCCTGTTCTCTATGACTTTTAAAAGTAACAAGGCCCCTTCTGCTGCCTTTCGCTGTAACCACTAGTCTATTCATTTGCTGAAATTCCTATTGTTTAAATATTTCATATTAGTTAGAACATCCCTAGATCACAGTAACATAAAGGGTGTTGAATACGTTTTTTCATAAATGAGATGGTACTCGTGTTAAAGTAATGTGTGAATTACTAATGGAATAATTATTTTGCTCACACCAGGGTGATTTTGTTGGTTTCCTTATATGTTACAGCAGAAATGTGTAGAAGAACCTTTTGGTTATTTTGGGGATGAACCAGAACTTTAGAGAGTTTTTGAGGAGACTTTTCTATACTACTGAGGTTGCAGCCTGACTTTCTGTTGATTGTGCTGCTCATTTGTGACTCAGAATAATTTCAGATTGTGCATACGCTGTATAATTTTGCATTTTAGAGCCTTTTGAACTGCTTATTTTTTAAATTTGTAATAAAACCCTATACATTTTATTGATATGAAGCTCAATTACCGAGTTGACCTTATTACACTGTTAACTGAATTTAGAGGGGTGCATTGACGCGCCCTTCAGTCTGTGGGAGAACCAGAAGAGGTACATTTTGGGGGTAATTAAATTGCTCTCTGTGCTTCTCTTTGGGTTAATCATTTCTGACCAACGTTGTTGGTATCACCCAGAAGCTGTAGCACAGTGGCAATCAAAGTACTGCCCGGGGGCAACATGCGGCCCTCCTGACTTTTGCATGCGGTTACTTGGTCAGCACTAACATTGAAAAATATGTTTAAAAAAAAGCAATTATGTGTAGGTTAACTGAAGTTGAAGAAAGGCTGTAACTAAGGAGTCCTAAGCCATTTAACTTTAGGAACACTTTCATTTCAAGGCAGCACTCGGTAACACCAAGAGCCACAGCTTTTGGCGCCATAGAAAATGTTTCTGAGTACCCCATGCAGTAGCATAACTAGAAAATATGGGCAAACGGGCTACTATTTTTAAGAACAAAATCTGAGTTTGCAACCTCTTTGCCTTAGCCTCCTGACTCTGATTAGCTTCTTGCCAGTAGGCTACATGCTGCATCTCACCATGCATTTGTTTCCTTCAAACTTTTGAGATTCTAAAGGGTTTTCCACATTTTGCACATTAACCTTGTCCTACCTCCACCTACTCGGCTTGAATAGAGTTGTGAAAAACTAACAATCATGTAGCTCAGCTTCTGTAAAAAAAAAAACAATTTTAAACAAGGGCAGGTTTAAAATTATTTAAAATTATTTTCTTCTAAAGACTCACATATTTTAATTTGACTAGTCGATGGAAAGTATTTAACACAAATAGTGCTGTTTCAAATTGCATAACCAGTTGCAAGATGTCATGCAGGTGAATGTCTGACATATATGAATAATGAGAATGTTGAAAGTGCTCCCCCATGACCTTGCTTCAGATCTGGAAAGTTCATGACATGCATCATCTCTTACAAATATGTTGCTTTAGAATAGTACCTTCTCATTTGAGCGAAGAAACGGAAAAGTCTGAAGCAAATGGATAACATGTTTTCATATTCTATCGAAATTGAGAATCATACTGGTATTTGTACAAAATTAGGTCATTATAAATGTTTTTATGCAATTGCAATGTGCTAATAGTAAATGTAATAGGCATTCTCTGTGATTTTGTTCATGAACAATTATTTTCATGAGGCCACTGCACAGGGGTTCAGGGCTAGATATGGTAAAGGAGCTTTTCACCTGTGGTTGAAATTTGTTTTACTAACTTGGGAAAGGGAGATCTAATACCTGACTGTTGATATAGCACTTTAAAAGACTTTTTCATCACTATGGGAATAGAATGGGAGGCCGACAGAAATCAAGAAAATTATTGAAATATTGTTGGTGTGCACCCAGGGGGCTCTAAGGGGGGCACGGACAGGTGCAGATCAGATTAATTAATGAAATAATTGTTGGTGTCTCACATGGGCACATGAGGACCCATTGAAAGGCAGGCAAAAAATCAAATAAATGAACTAAGCAGTTGCTGATGTCCCGTCAGGACCAACAGGAACCCTATGGATGACAGAGGCAGACAAAATTTAAATAAGTGACTCCAATCAAAAACAACAACACCATACTATTATTGGCAACAAGCACAAATAACTATATCATGAAAAAAAACGTGAACAAATATGGTGCGGTCTTCTATCACTGTTCCTAGAAAATGGCTTTTCAATGTTTAAGAAAAGTATTGAAACACACTGGTTGAAAAATGCTGGTAGCTACCTCGTCCATCACAAGGCAAGTGAAGGAGGAGGCATGAAAGAAAGGACCAAAAGGCCACCGCGTGCATGCATTGGCTCAACAAATTAGTGGTCACCACATTGCCAGTAAAGAAGGAGGCACTCTATATGGAAACAGTTGCTATACAAAATGGGCACCCCAGCATGGCCAGCAAATAGGGACATGCTTTCACAAACTATATATATATAGTTTGTGAAAGCATGTCCCTATTTGCTGGCCATGCTGGGGTGCCCATTTTGTATAGCAACTGTTTCCATATAGATATATAGATATACATATATAGATATATAGATATACATACATATAGTTGGAGAAACACAATATCAACCATGTCACACATAAATGATAGCTGAGAAAAATGGGACATGTCTTGCAGCAATGGCCTGGACTCCAGGAGATGCCGAAACCCTACCCACAAACAGGCACACCCAAGCAAAAAATAGTTTACATTTAGCATTTATTACAATATTACAATGCCATCCACAAGCCCCCAAAATTGATGATAAAAACATGTATCAGAGCAGCAGTGAGAATGTGAGAAATTAATTCAAAACTACACCCAAGTCCTGTGGCTAGGATGACTAGGCTCCATATCGCCAAACACAACAACACATTAAAATGATTAATACATTGCTACAAAAATGATGAAAAAACACACAGAAATGGAGAAAGATTATTTATAACTCTAGGATTCCACCATCCCAAAAATGTGCAAACAAAGGACCCAATCTAGAGTTTGGTGGTGGCGGGGTCCTTTATCACAAAGGCAAAGGAGTACACTCTCCACCAGCCTGATTTACAAATGGGTGGACCTTCATAATGTAGGCAGCAGAGACTAATCTGTCTCTGCTGCCTACATACCCCTCCAACAGTCCATCATAGTAAAAGCCATTAGAGGCTTGGCCATGTGTCCACCCACCCAATTTAGAGTGGGAGAACACAAGCCCAGTTTTTACTGTTACAAACCGTCACTCAAAACGTGATGGTATGTAAAAGTAAAAACATTTCAATGACTCCCCTGTGCTATGGGAGAAAAGTCCTATGGCGACTGGAGCATGCTTCTTTTATTTTCAAAAGCAAATTCTTGCTTTAGGATTTTGTTTTTGAAAATAAAAAGAAAGAAATATGAAAAAATGGATTGTAGGACCAGTATGTTGATGGAGCCGCTCGTCATACATTATTTACAAGAACCACTGTAATGGCGGTTCATGTAACTGTAAGAGATGACAGTAGGCCAGAGGACATTTCTAAATTAAAAAAGTGGAGTACCCTCACCAAGGCAGGAAGTAACGTACTCAGCCATGGTGACACAACTAACACCATCTATTAAACTCTAAATCAGGCACAATATTCCGCAAAGCAACTTAATCTCACAAGAGCCTTTACTCCTAGATTAAGGCCATCCACCAACAATCAAACAATGTAATAGAATGCGATTTCTCAAGTAAGTGAAAATTCTAAGGGTATAAATGCAGCAATGATTGCAAACAAAAAGATAGTGATAATTTACCTTCAAAATCCATGCCCAGAATGCCCAATGTCTGAACAAAATAGAGGGAGGAGTCTCCAGGACACGAGGAACATGTGTCTACTGTATGTACTATGGCCTCTGAGATTTTATGGCACTTTATTCCTGTTCAAAAGAAGGAGAAATTGGTTTTGTGTTTAAAAACATATCTGAATGGAGCACTCTTGTAAAAATGTATCTAAAAATACATTTTCAGGTTAACTTTCTGGTTGGTCATGTGAAAAATACTGCTGCTTGTGTTTAGAACTGTGGTTTCATGCTCGAAAATTACCTAAATATTTTGCTCGGGTAAACCATCAATCTGAAATATTTGTTGACCTCCCCACAATAAGGAACTGCTGCTCATGAAGATGCTATTTGCATTCATGCTAATCATGTTTTTTTCCATGAATCTCATTTCACGATTCCTCTCTAAATGGGATTTTTTTACGCAACACCTTATAATGATGGAACCTCAGTAATTACAAGTAAATTTAATTATGTAAAATTACCAAAATTGTACTACTTACACTGGTGTAGTTAAAATTCTCAAAGGCCTGAATTTTCATGTTGACTGAAGGCTTCACACAGCACATCACAGCTCTTTTACTTTGATCTTCATAAGTGTGTTTGATCTCCAAAATGAACTTAGTTAACCCATACTGATAAACTTGGAAAGGCTTCTGAGTAAATACAAATTATATTTCTCATGCTTTGTTAAATGTTTAAGTTGTGCTCTAATTATAATTTTGAGCCATTCAACTAGAGCCAGTAGGAACATGGCTTGTTCTCCTCATTGTTCATACATTTGCCCTCCTTATAGGTTCAGAGCTAAATTGCCATTCCTGCGCTCTCAGAGAGCCCTGTCAGAGCAGCCTGAAATTCCTTTGTGATGTTACAAGAGCGAAAAGCACAACTTTTGTCACAGTTAATACCCAGATCTAGAATCTGGTATTCACAACCGTGGCTCTCAGTGACAGGCAAAATACTACACAGCGTTGTAAATCAGTGACAGTTAATAAATGGGCGGATGTTCATCAAGTATTCCTGAACAATCATAAATAAACAACAAGAGTAATGCATGTGTACAATGTTAATCAGAACCTTTCACTTAAAAATATCCCCATTATGCACTTTTGACCCACCTATAATTTTATGTTATATATCTACTCCTAAGATCCAAAACAGCACAGTAATTTAGGGGGAATCCAATGCAACACAGTAATTTAGGAGGGCATGATCCTGGTTGGCAGCTTCCTACCATGACGGGTTAGTTGATGCCCTATTAGCCACTCCACTGGTTGAGGACTGCCTGACAAATCTAGAGACTTATGTCCGCTGTATGCCTGATGGGTATCTCTGTAAATAAATTGTTCCAGTGGCTCCAGCACATGTACTTTCATGATTGTTGAATGCTGAGCGAGCAGCCATATTTGAGGCCAGCATGGTATTCTCTAATCTTGCAATGATGTTGCCTTGAAGCAGATGTTTTTATTGCTGCAAAGCAAAATACATGTCTCTGATATGCAGGGAATGTTGTCCTTGTACTTCAGGGACATTCATGTCAAGTAAAAACAGTGATCGTCACCATACACTAAATAAGGCAAGCAGGCCATTATTGTGACTTGACAGTCCTTTAGAGAATGGGCAACCAGGTCAAGGGTTCACCCATCCAACCCACATGAGGGTCAACTGATAGAAACCCAGCTGTTTCCTCACCTCAGGGGAATTTTTGAATGTGCTTGTTCTCCACTACATTCCCAATTCCCTTTATGGTAATGGGCTATCGGATAAATTGTGTGCATTAATGTCCTTAGGGTACATTGCAATATAGTGGCATAATGTGCACTGTGGCATGGCACTTTTCACATGGTATCAATGTGCAAAGCAAAATATATTATAGAAATAGGGTAGAACACAACAAACAAGAAGGCACCAAGGGTGATTATTTCCTAGGGGACTTGTACAGCACAAACCTGTCAACAGAAACCTCAAATATGGGTCAGTTATGTTCACAGGGGTTTTAAATTCAATACCTGGTCCACTCGAGGTTTGTAAATGTTTCACTTGCAGGACTTCCTAAGAAATATATTTATGCAAAACAAGTTCACAATCTAAAATGCAATCACAGTAGGTCTATATGTCTAAAAAAATCTACTTAATAAATACATGAACCAAATATTAGAACAACATCATTATCAATCCATTAAAGGAAAATATGCGATCCTGCCTAAGTCTATGTGAGCCCTTTTACACTTCACAATACTTATGCCTCAATCTCCAGTTCTTGTGCATGGATTTGGCCACAGCACACAATATTGAATCATTGCTGTCTGTTCTTAGAATCGTTAAGGTTCCTCACTCCACCTCTCCTACACATCTGTGCTATCCAAGCTATTATATGCTGGACAGAAGAATTTGTAGAGAGCTACTGTCTTGCAAAAGAAACTCAGACTCGGCAAAATCGAGATGCTTGCAGAATTGAGCTCCACCTACATTGGAACTCATTAACCTGAAAAAAACTGTATCTGAATCTTACATATTATGCCCTCACTTCTGGGGGTATGATCTTGTCTATAAACTGCTGAAAGGCTGATGAACATTTTCCATCAAAGAATTTATCTGTCAAACTACTCACAGGAGACTTCCTATAATGCTCCTTGTTAATAAACAACCAGGATTTTGCTTTCGGTTTTTCAGGTACTTCCTTCCTAAACATTCAGGATTATTCCACATCTTGCTCATGGCTAAAATATTGAGCAATTAATAAATTAACATAGTTTAACCAGCTAACTTGCACCCTGAGTTTAAATCTTTTATTTCAAAAAGTGTCTTCTTGTAATGGTCTAATATCTTTGTGGACCACAACCTTATCCAGTCTGATATGGGTTTAAGATTTGCAATATGAAGGATGTTTTTCAACACCAGGTCCAAATGTAGTTGAATCAAAGGGGCGTTTTGTGAAAGACTCGTAGGAGATCATGTATCTATTTTCAACAATTAGTACTTTTGACCTGGCTTGTGGTGATCTGTGCTGACCAGCACAGTATATTTGTCAGCCACATCTCAAGTAATCAAACTCCTTCACTCCCTCCTTGCTTCATATACATCCTGCCTCTAAAAGGATAATGTGGAATAAAGGCCATGAATTTCGCTTTTTCACATTGAGCTCTATGTCATGAGAGTCACAGAAGCTAGAAAATTTATCTATCAAGGCTTGTAAGCCTCCTGGGGTTTTCGATATTAATAAAGTGCTGTCCACAAATAAGAGATCTGGAATTTTCTTATTTGTGGGGAATTGTTATCACAGAAACATAATAAATCAATGACCCCATTAGAGTGTAAACAACCCCCCACATGCAGTCAACCCCATGCTGCGAAAGATCTTCATACGTGTGCGGTGGGAGGTTGGCCCCAAGACCCCCTAAAGGCAGCCAACCCCACATTGTGCAGGGTCTTCAGCTGTATGTGGCAAAGGGTTGGCGACAAACCCACAGCAGGAGGTTGAGTCTATGCCTTGAGTCGTAGGATTGACTCCCAGGAAAGGGGGACATGTGGCCATCTCCCAGAGCCTATTTATGCCCCAGGGACCCGATCCCCCGGGATCAAATACAATTAAAAAAATGCAGGGGCTTATATCCCCTCTTCCCAACCTTCATAAGGCCCCCATCCCCAAGGGCCGTATCTTATTTTAAAGGGAAGGGGCTACACAGCTTTCCTTCCTCCCCATACTCCATGGCTGTTTCTGTTTTAGAAGGGCTGAGGGTGGCAGACAACCCCCCTCCTCAAGCCTATTTTGGTCCCAAGCACTCCAGGGCCATATTTTTTTAAAGGGCGGGGAAATGCAATCGCCCCCCGCCTTGACCCTCATCAAGCTTTAAGGACCCCATCCCCAGGAGAGTTTTTAATTTTTAAAATTGAAGGGGAGGTCAGATTGGCCACCTCTCCGAGCCTCATTAGGCTCTGTGGACCCCATCCTCCAGTGCTGTACCTCTTTTAAAGGAGAGAGGGCCATGCAGTCCCCAACCCATTATGGCCTCTGGAACCCTCGTGGCTTGCACTCTTTCAAAGTGGGTGGCTTGGCATACACACATTGGGGGCTGTGATGGGAGCCCACAGGTCCCCATGGCCCCAGATGGTTCCCCGCATGGTACAGGAGCCGGTATTGCTCCCATCCAGAGGGCACAGCTATTTATCCCACTCCCACGGATCGGATCAAAATCTTGATCAGTTTCTCTCCCCACATCAGTGCAGGCAGATAAACAGATTTCAAGACTTCTCCCAGTCGCCAGAAGCATTTTAAATCTTCTGCCCACTGGGAGCAGACTTTGGGCCTCATTATAAAATTGGCGGTAAATCCCGTCTACCGCCACGGCGACGGCCTCCAAAAGACTGTCGCCGTGGCTACCTACCATCCACCATAATATGACCGTAGCCGGAATTCCGCCAGAAGGCTGGCGGAATTCCAGCTAAGGTTATGACGGCGGATGACGGTAAGGTGGCGCTGCTGCCAGCAGCAGCACCACGTGAGTAGAACACCGCCGACCGTATCATGGATCATGATATGGCCTGGCGGTGTTCTGCTGGCGGACGCTGCTGCTGGCAGCAGCACCGCTTCCCGTCTCATGCTGGAGGACCCCTGCAAGCACGTAAGTCTGGTTCTCCAACAGCGGAGGGGGGTGGGTGGTGTTGTGTGTGTGTGGGGGGGTGATTGTTTTTATATGCATGCATGCAGTTGTGAGGCGTGTGTGCATGAATGGGTGTGAGTGTATTATATGTTGTGTGAATGCATGTGTGCTTTTATGTATGTTAGTGTGTGTTGCGGTGTGTGTGTGTACGAATGTATGCATGCATGGGTGGATGTGGGTATGCGTGTGTGTATGAGTGTGTATGTCTGCGCGTGTAGGTGTGTATATGTTGGGGGGTTGGGAGGAGGAGGAGACCCCTATCAGTGCCAGGGAAGGAATTCCCCGGCACTGATAGTGCCTACCACCATGGTTTTCGTAGCGGTAAGATTGTCACGAAAACCATGGCGGTAGGCCGGGTCATAATCCAGAGGGTGGGACTGTGATGGCTGCCTGGCTGGAGACCGAAGTCTCCAGCCCGGCGGCTGTTACCGCCCTGGCGGACGGAGTGGTACATTGGCGGTTAGGCTTGAGCTAAACTGCCCAATGTCATATTTTGGGGAAAGGTACCGCCAGCCTGTTTGCAGTACCTTTCTCCAAAATAACTCCATCCGCCAGGGTCATAATGAGGGCCTTTGTGTTTTCTCCCGTTTGGTGGGACTTTTAAAAATCTTCCCGCCAGGTGAGAGCAAACACTAGCTTCACTTCCCATACTAGTGTGTGCAGAGAAATCCCTGTGTCCCAGGGGAGGGCTCCCCGGACACAGTATGTGAGCCGGCCCAAGAGGATTGTGTCCCCAGGGCCAATAATGGCACAGGGAGGAGGGGCCCTTCCCTCGAAACACACTTTAGGCCCAGGGAGATATGATCTCTATGACTGAAAGTGGCTTGGGGGTTGGGGCCCTTGCACCCCTACTCCCCTAATTAATTAGATTGGGCATGTGGCAATGGGGTCTCCAGGGCTAAAAACAGCTCAGGGAGGAGGGGTCACATGCCCTCCCCATTCAAAATTAAAATAAAAACATGTATAAACCACAGGCCCTGGACCACCCCGGGGGGGTTAAAAAGAATAACTTTTTTTTAAATGCAGCAGATTTGTGGATACTCCACAAATTTGCAGCAAAGTTAGAAGAAAAAAAAACGTTTCAAGCCCCAGGCGTGGTCCCTCTGTGACCTCACCACCAGACTTGGGGGTCGGAGTATCTCTACCTTGTCATCTTATATCTTTTTTTAATGTTTTTGTTAGGACTAAAAGAGCTGCCATCCCTTCCTGGTTGAGGTGGTGACAGCCAATCAGATCTCAGTTTGTGATCTCTCTGCTCTACGGATCCTCCGTGGCATGAGACATGCAATGATTTTCAACCCTAATTTCTCTACAACTACTGAACAGATTTACATCAAAGCACAAAAAGCACTCTTTCTGGGCCAAGATCTAGCTTACTGCCAAATTATTTGTAAATCTGGCTTGTGGTTTAGACTTTAGCTGTGTCTAAAGTTCCTATATAAAAATGAAGGGTGAAAACTCATTTTAGGACCCTCCTTTTTTAGGGTCCTTACTTGAAGGATGACCCTAAAACTTTCCATGTGCAAACTAGTCAAAAAGTAGACCTTTTTGAGGACATTTTTGTAGAGATTATTCAAATCAGCCCGAAGTCATTAGCAACACAAAAAATGCATTTCCTATGGAAACACGATCCTAACTATAACTGGGTTTTTAATATAGGAAGGTTTAAAGTAAACTAAGGACGGAAAATTATAGCACAATCACAATTTTAGTCTATTATATTAGCTTTATGGTGCATCACAAATACATGTGCTTGTAGCAAAATCAGTTGGCCTGGAAGTGTAAAGGTTTGGCTGTAGGTAGATGGACGCTAATGCAGAGAAGAATTTTAGATATACTACTGGCTAGAAATGAGATCCAAAACAGATCTGTCAAGGTGAGGGGTGAGTTTTCTTTTTCAGACCTACTCAAGCCCATGTGTTATTTTAAATCATTTGATTGTGGCCTACATCTTAATTTAATAGGCAGAGATAAAGTTCTTGATGTTTTGTCATTTGAAAACAGCGGTCATATTCAAAACAGGTCCTTGTTAAGAGTTCCATGGGGTACCCCTCGCATAAATGCATTCTTGGTTTGGTAGTTGCATCTGGGGTCCTGAGTTGGGTCTACTGTGTCTCTTAGTTCTTCTCTTCATCCTGTTTTCACTAAGAGGTTTTAACCTATTAATGTTTTGATCAGGAACCCAAATATGATTAGTTACCAGTTTACAACAAATCTGCACTCACATGAGTACTCATTGAATAGATGCAAATTTACAACTGTTTGGTATTCACAAACATTGGCAGTAGTAAACTTGTAAAACTGCACCAGTCTCAGGGTTCCAAGCATACTACTGCCAATCAAACACCCGAAAGTTAAAGGGATGAATGCTTGCAAATATTTGAGCTACTTCAATAGCTCGGTATAGCATTCCAACTCATGTTTTTTTGCCCACCGTGAACTACAGAAAGAGGGTATCACTTATGGTTTGGTTGATGGAGGAAAGGCAGACAGGGTGATGGAGGATTTTATGTCAGCAACCCTGCCTTTACTCTGCCTGACAAAGGTAGAGATGTCTGCTAGTCTTGCAGACATCTATATACATTGAAGGGAACCACAGTCATGGTGGTTCCGTTCGATGTAGGAAACTTTTGCCAGATGGTTCTATGGTTCTATCAACCTTTTCATTCTTTTTTGTTTGCAAAAAGACACTCCCAAAACAAAAGTTTTTTTGTTTTTTTAAAAAATAAGAAATGAATGACATCCACGGCAAGTGAGTTTTTTCCCATGGTGTGGTGTCTTTTTTATTTTCTTCTTTTTTTAAAAATGTTTCTCACTACCAGATTATACCTGGTAGTAACATTGAGTTATAAAGAAATGAGCAATCTAACTGTTCACTCTCCATAGCGCAGACAATCAATGGGTTACCTCCAACAGCCCAAAGTCTATAGGGCCATCGGAGGAAGTTTTAAGCTAACAGGGCAAATCCCATCTGGCTCATGAGGCTGATCTTGAGTTTGGCTGTCAGGGTACTCCACTACCTTTGTGATGGAGTACCCTGTCAGCTAAACTCTATATGAGGCGCAGACGTCCATTTAATACAAAATAGTTATGACCCTGCTCGCCATGGGAATAGCCCATCTCAAAGCATGGTCATCTCACCTATTCACCCTGCAGCCTACTCCTTTTTAGTCGGAAAATTTAAGATTCATCCCCCAAATCTCCCTGACTAAGCTCCGCCCCTGAGACTGCCTTGTGAGCCCAGATTCGGCCAGTAGTTTACATTACTCACCAAATCAGAACTGCAAGGTGTGCAATAAAAGGAAGTGTTAGAAATAGGGTCTCTGGTTAGCAGTCAGTTTGCACTCTGTCCAAGCAGGGACCCACACTCTAGTCAGGGAAAGGGAGTTACACTCCTCGGTCAACCCGTGCTCATCCCCTTCGTAGCTTGGAACAGGCAGTCAGGCTTATCTCAGTGTAAAGTATTTGTATCAACACATACAGTAACACAGTGAAAACAACACAAAAGGACTCAACACCCGATTAGAAAACTAGCCAATATTTATCTGATTAATACAATGCCAAAATGACAAAAATCCAACATACATAAGCACAGTTATGAATTTTTGATTTAAAAATAGTCTTAATCCATAGAAATAAATGGATGCATTGTTTTTACACACAGTACCTGGTATGCATCAAAAATAAAACTGCACCGGTGAGAGTGCGTCTGAAAAGTAAGCAATGAGTTGATTCCTGACTCGCAAGTGAGGCTTTGCGTCGATTCTTCTCTGGTCAGGTAGGCAATATGTCATTTTTCTTTTCCACAGAACAGCGATGCATCGGTTTCCAGATGAGCAGCCTCGGGTCCGTGAAGGTTCACTGTGGTTTTGAAACCCAGAGATGATGCGTGTGAAATCCTGATGCACGCAGCTGAAGAGCCACGCTGTCTGGGTGCAATAAGTTTGGCAGCCGCAGTGTGTGTTGCATCCATTTTCCAGCCGCGATGCAGGATCGTGCATCATTTTTTCAGCCATGATGCAGGTGTTGCATCGATTTTTCTCCTGCTTTACTCCGGAGTGTGGATTTCAGCCTTGGTTCCACCAGCTTCTCGTTTCAAGGGCACAGGGACTGGATAGGGCACCACTTGGCAGGGTAGGAGTCTCAGCAAGAGAGTCCAGGTGCTGACAGAGGAAGTCTTTGATGGCCCTGAGACTTCAGAAGTGGGAGCAAGCTCAATCCAAGCCCTTAAAGACACTTTAAACAGCAAAGACCAGTCTTTTTCCTTAATAAGGTAGAAGCAGCAACTGCAGGCCAACCCAGCACAGCACACTCACAAGCTAAGGAGCAGTGCTCCTCCTCCAGCTCTTCGGCTCTTCTCCTTGTGAGAAGTTCCTCTTGATTCAGAAGTAATCAAAAAATCTGAGGTTTGGGGTCCACTACTTATACCCATTTCTGCCTTTGAATTAGGGAAACTTCAAAGGAATGTCTCTGTTGTTCACAAGATCCTGCATTGCCCAGGCCTGGCCACAGAACACACACTGGGCGGGGGGGATTGGAGACTGCATTGAGTAAGGACAGGCACAGCCCTTTCAGGTGTAAGTGTTAGCTCCTCCCTCCCCACTCTAGCCCAGGAGACTCATCGGGATATGCAGGACACTGCTGAGCGTCTTTTGTGTCACCGTCTAGAGGGAATTCACAAACAGCCCAACTGTGAGTATGACCCAGATGTGGATTCCACAGGCAGGCAGAGGAACAGAATGGTTGAGCAATAAAATGCCCACTTTCTAAAAGTGGCATCTTCATACTGACAATCTAAAAAACAACGTTACCGAAAGGTATGTTTTTAAATTGTGTGTTCAGAGACCCCAAACTCCATTTCTCTATCTGCTCCCAATGAGAAACTGCACTTAAAAGACACTTAAAGGCAGTCCCAATGTTAACCTATGAGAGAGATGGGCCTTGCAATAGTGAAGACCACATTTGGCAGTATTTCCCTATCAGGACATGTACAAAACATCAGTACATGTCCTACCTTTCACATACACTGCACCCTGCCCATTGGCTACCTGGGGCCTACCTTAGGGGTGTCTTACATGTATGAAAAGGGAATATTTCAGCCTGGGAAGTGGATACACTTGCCAGGTGGAATTGGCAGTTTAAAACTGCACACACAGATACTGTAGTAGCAGGTCTGAGCCATGTTTACAGGGCTATTCATAGGGGTGGAACAATTAGTGCTACAGGCCTACTAGTAGCATTTGATTTACAGGCCCTTTGTACGTCTAGTGCACTTTATTAGGGACTTACTAGTAAATCAAATATGCCAATCATGGTAAAGCCAATTAGACATACAATTTACACAGAGAGCACTTGGATTTTAACACTGGTCAGCAGTGGTGTAGTGCCCAGAGTACCAAAACCAGCAACAACTAAGTCCAGAACACAGTCAAAAGCACAGGAATTATGCGCAAAAAGATAGGGGAAACCAGGCCAAGGATGCCAGGTCTAACAGGAATATTTTTTTATTTTACCATAGACATATTATACCTGCTAAAGCAGATGGGATATATTTGGGGAAAAGATGGGGTGCACACATGCCTGAATTAATTCCTCATCTGTATGGTAAATTTTGTAATAGTGTAGTACTACAGACCTTCTAAGTTTAAATAGCCCACAAATTTGGTAATTCTGAGAGCACTATTTTACTGCATAGGTTTTACCTCACAACCTTTAATGTGAGTCAGAGGAATGAAAAGAGAAAAGTGTGAGAAGATGGGTTCTTCCCATCTAATCTGCCCAGATGTTTCACTTTTTGATAACCTGATTTTAGACTTTTGACTGTGGTAAGGCCTCATAACCAGTAACTCTCCCACTGTAAACTCATGGTAAATGGACTTCGCATGTTTACTACCAGTGTTTGCCTTTTAAGCTAAGGCGGCAGCAATGCAGCAAGGGAAAGAGGCCCTTGTTTGGTTACATGTGAACATGTGTGCACATGTGTGTGCACACATGTGAGTGCTGGGAGTGAGAGGCTCCTGTCATGTGCAGTTTAGTAACTGCACACAGGTAGCCTGGCACAGAGGTGACTCTGCAGGATTGAGTATTGATGGGGTAGGCCTTATAATGTTGGTGTACATACATAATTCAATTCAGTGTGGTTTACTGTCTTGTATGCAAGGACATTTCATTACACACTTATGGGGAAGGCTGCCTTAGAGTGTGGATATTTTTTCCTTTGGCCTACGGACACCAGACCCATACTCATTTATAGCATACAATGTGTGAAAAGACCAATTTTGCATAGTCCAAAGACATATCTGTACAACTTTTGGGACATCCAGGAATGTCATATTTCTTCTGCTCAGCTCAGCATCAGAGCCCAGGCCTTTTGTCACACTGCTGGGCTGGGTTTATTACATTTCTCTCCTGCACAAGTAACAAAGGACTCCCAACACTAACGGAGCAATTAACAGTGGCTAGCTCAGCACCTGAGGAGGAAAGGGTTGGGGTGGAATGCTCTGTATCAATCCACCAGCTGTCACACTGTGCCAGGAAGGAATCCTGCCCAAGCCCACTAAACAAAGGAGGGAGCCCAGACCTCAGGAGCCAAACCAGGAGCCAAAATGGCCTTTGAAGATTTGCTGGGGGAGGCCCTGCAGTGAGGTCAGCGAGGAATGGAGCTGAGAGCCACAGAGTACATGTGGCAAAACATTTTGAAATATCCCAGCAGGCTGCGCAGATAGTTGAAACAGTGATGGAGAGGGGATGTGGTACCTGCTGGAACCTCCCACCCCGATATAAAAGGCTTTGCATAGGGGAAATATCTCTCTCTTGGGTGTGCTTTTCTGCTGGACACTGGACCTGCAGGCAGCCACCTTGTACAGTTGGAAGGAGTAAACCCCCTGATGGCCGTATTTACTGAGGACTCAGATTCTAATTGGCCCCAGGACCAGTGGGGTTCTCCCCATTTACACCCCCAGAAGACCAGATGAGGAAAGACTGTTCTTCTGCAACAAAGGAGGAGAGAGGCCCTGTGGAAAAACAAGGCGAAAGGTTGGCACAGAGAGCGAGTGAAACCAGCTTCCTGCAAAGTTTGTTGCTTTTAAAGCCAGGACACCTAAGTGTCTAGGGCTCATCACCAGAGGCAAAACGAGACCAGAACCAAGTTAAATGGCCCAACGGAGCCCAAGATATGAGCCTGCAAAGGGTTTGACCTTTGTCCACAAGTGAAGCCTGGAGCATGAGGAGCTCCTCTAACACAGTATTTCTAAGCCCCTGGGGTGGGCCAGAGTCTGGGGTTTGCTGCTGGAAGTAATGTTGAATTTTTCAGGCTGGGATGGGGCATGTATGGGGCCCCATCCCCATTGTCTAAAGGAGCCTTGGGACCCCAACCCTCAGGCCATTTCCTTTATTTGGGGGCTCAGGACCCCAACTCTAGGCTCCCAATTGCTGATTGTGGTGGGGAAGCACTGTCACACTGCCCAGAGTGCTGAGAAGGGGAGCCAGCAGGGGAGTGCCATGATGCTCTCCCCTTACATGTGAAGAGGGCCATATTCCCATCCTTGCGCCCTGAGAAGAGTGCATAGTGAGGGGTACAGGCACACTCGCCCCACTAGTGCAAGAAGGGGCCCAAGGCCCCATTCCTGGGCCAAGAGAAAGAGGAGGAAGGGGAAGCACTGTGTTGCTCCACCCAAAGTGGCTGGCCCACCTTGCTCCCTGTGCCTGGGGCGAGCGAGAGGCCACCATGAGTATTGCACCCTGCCTGCAGGAGTAGGTGGGACAGAATAGAACTGCCAGCTCCTGCTGCAATACACCTGAGTGCTGCACACATAGGTAGCTGGCGGGGACATCCATGGTGGGCTACCTGAGCTGTCCTCCAACAAATGGCCAATTGTGGTGCTCAGGTAGGACCGAGCGCCTCTGAACCAAGAACAACACAGTGGGAAAGCCGCTAATCAGAAATTAACAAAGCTCTGAGGAGCACCCCAAAATGCCCTGTGGGAACGGCCTGTTTTATTTGGCAAACCTGCTAGTTTTCACTCAGTGATGGCCCTAGACTAATAAGGTTGCCACCAAAAGAACTTCAAAGTGCAGTGGGAGCTGAAGGAGCAGAGCGCCCTTCCCACAAAAAGATTCCCACAGTCCCCACCCTAAGCTGGGTGAGCCTCCAAAAGAAGAACTACAAAGAATTTCCAAGATATATTTAAGCACTCCTCAGGCTGGAACATGTTCTCCTCAGCTGGGAGTGCAGTGCCCTCTATGGGCAAAGTCTATGACTGCAGTCTCTGTAGCCTGAAAGTGATTAACATGCGTTTTTGTGATGCACAATGTCTTCTAGGCGTAAAAGTCTGTGATTACAATTTCTGTCATTAGAAATGTGATCATTCAAAAATGCATATACATTTTTCTTCCAAATGTTTTATTGAAATAATGATGCTGAAACCCACTTTTGATCAAAATATACATACTTTATGGCCAGTATTAGGGCCCATATTTATACTTTTTGACGCTAAACTGCGCTAACGCAGTTTAGCGTCAAAAAGTTTTGCGCCGTCTAACGCCATTCTGAAGCGCCATGCGGGCGCCGTATTTATGGAATGGCGTTAGACGGCGCAATCAGACCGGCGCTGCCTGGTTTGCGTGGGAAAAAACCACGTAGACCAGACAGCGCCGGCGTAGGGGGAAAATGGCGCATGGGCGTCTTAAAATGGGGCAAGTCAGGTTACGTCGAAAAAATCGTCTTAACCCGACTTGCGCCATTTTTTAACGACGCCCATCCCCCATCAACATGACTCCTATCATTGTAAAGATAGGAGTCATGCCCCCTTGCCCAATGGCCATGCCCAGGGGACTTCTGTCCCCTGGGCATGGTCATTGGGCATAGTGGCATGTAGGGGGGCACAAATCAGGCCCCCCTATGCCACAAAATATTATTAAAAAAAAAAAAAAAAAAACTTACCTGAACTTACCTGAATGTCCCTGGGGTGGGTCCCTCCAGCCTTGGGTGTCCTCCTGGGGTGGGCAAGGGTGGCAGGGGGGGTCCCTGGGGGCAGGGGAGGGCACTCTGGGCTCATTTTGAGCCCACTTGTCCCTTAACGCCATGCCTGACCCAGGCGTTAAAAAGCGGCGCAAATGCGCCGTTTTTAGCCACGCCAACTCCCGGGCGTCTCTTTTGCCCGGGAGTATAAATACCACGTAAAGGCCTGGGAGTCATTTTTTAGACGGGAACGCCTCCCTTGCATATCATTAACGCAAGGAAGGGGTTCACGCTAAAAAATGACGCACATTCCGGGAACTTTGGCGCTATTCGCCTCTAACGCCATAGTATAAATATGGCGTTAGTTGGCGTTAGTTTTGCGTCGAAATTGCGTCAAAAAAAACGACGCAATTTCGGCGCAAACGGAGTATAAATATGGCCCTTGGTGTGTTCATTCCTAGTTATATTCAGTTATTGTATTTAATTACAAGTGAATGTTTGACATGTGATTTGTTTAACTAGTCCCCTTGGGAGGGGCAAAAGTGATTACGCAATGTCATCCAGAGGCATTTCCATCAGCCTATGTATATTTGTCAATTACTGTATAGTATTGAGTACTGAGCTGCAACACCATTACTGTATCAGTGGAATCAATTTTTAACCTATTTTTAAACTATATTGCAGCAGTATTTAGAACCACTTTTGGAGTTGCCATCTTTACTGATAAGATCTGCAATTTTGTCAGTGCAGTCTAATCTTTTTGCAGAAGTCTGGCCCAATATTTAAGGCACACCGCGGCGCAGACTTGGTTGTGCAACACCATTACGGTATTAATAGAATTTATTTTTAACCTATTTTTGCACTTCTGAATTTTAATAATTTTAATTGCCTGGTCACTAATTGTGTCTTTTGTCCAATGTGTGCTGCTAATTGTTTACTTGATTGAGGGTATATCCTTTGGTGCAATATTGAAGGGAAGGGACACTTCTTGAGCATATCATGCATGTATTTAGAGCTACTTCTGGGGTTGCCATCATTACTGACTAGATCTGCCATTTTGACAGCGTGATCTAGTCATTTTGCAAAAGTTCAGCCCAGTCTTTAGGGAACACCGCAGGGCAGCCACACGCAGAGGGCATGCAGAAAGCTTTCCAAAGGCAAGCCTGTCTGTGCCCATCCACGTCCGGCCGGAGCTAGGTGCCAGAAACTCTGCTAATTTTAAGATGGGTAGAAATTACTTAACAAAGGAACTGCATCTACTTAACAATTCCATAAAGAACAACTGTAGGAGAACAATGCAAGGCGACCACTTACCCTTATTCTGCTGGAATTGTAATTAGAAGAGAAGCTGGGTAGTACACCCACTGGTAAGACTGAGGGTGCAATGGTAAAACTGTTTAAAAAAAAAAAAGACAACAAATTCCTTGCTAGCAGAGAGCTATAAGCCAATCTAACTGCTTCCAGTAGCCAGCAAAATACTAGAGAAGCATGTTAATAAGCACCACTCTAGTTTTTGGGAATCCCGGGATGTTCTTCATCCTACACTGAGAGGTTTATGGACAGGCCGTAGCAAAGAAACAGCTCTACAGCAACTGAGGAACTTAGGGCAGTCCTAGATCAGGGAGGTTCAGCGGCAATGATCATGCTGGACCTGAGTGAGGCATTTGGCACTGTATCACATCCCACACTCATCCATAGGATGCAGGAAATGGGAATCCCAGGAGATGCCATTAAATGACTGAAAACTTTCTTGACTGATAAACGTTTTCAGGTGAGTGAAAGTGCTCTACATTCTGCAGTTAAATCTCTCCACTGTGGGGTCTGTCATGACCACACAAACTTGCCAAGTCAAATCAAAGAAGTGCATGAGAAAAGCAAAGAGATATCCTCAGTGGAGACAGCAAAGCCCAAACTGGAAGAAGGTTTGCAGAGTAATCTTGCGCTTATTTCAAAGGAAGAATCAAGAAGAGAAGATCCAAGATGGCCGCTGTGAGTCCTGAAGGTTAGTTACAGTTCTAGTCTTGCAATCGGTTGGTTGCTAGGTTACGAGCTCTCCAGCTGGAAGCCTTGCACTTCAACTGAGGTCTGACGGGAATCAGCTGTGTGGAGAGAGAGCGCGCTTCTGAACAGAAACTCCGGTGAGGTAAAATTAAATTTGAAGATTATATTACAGAAAACGGATAAATATTGTCAAGGTTTATTCGAAGAGTTTGATAGTAGACCGTTCCCGTGGAAGTCGGCAAGGCTACAGAGTTAATGTATGAATTAACCTTATGTTTACAAGGTTCTTGTTTAAGATATTAAAGTCAAAGAAAAAACGAACTTTAAAAGAGCAAGTATCTACAAATGTCAAGGTTATAAACAAAGGCCAAGTTTAAAGGAGAAACGAACTGTTAACAAGTAAGCATTTACAAATTCAATGGTAATAAACCAAAATAGAGTTTAAAAGAGAAACAAACTTAAATAAACAAGCATTTACAACTACAAGTTATCTACAGATGTCGAAGTAAGGAAGGAGAAACTAACTGTAATAAACAAGCATTTACAAATACAAGTTATCAACAAATGTCGAAGTAAGAAAGGAGAAACGAGCTTTAATAAACAAGCATTTACAAATACAAGTATTGACAGAAGTCACAATAAGACAGGAGAAATTAAATAACATCAGCTGATTTGAAGAACACATTATCACCAACTATATATATATATATATAGCAACATAAAACCAATCTCTAACAAAGGTTGAGAAGTTCTTCCAGAATCAGTATTAAGCATTTTTTTAAGAATAGCTATCATTTAATAGAGAGAAGCAAGGCTACAGAGAACTCAGGGTGAGTGAAGAAATAATAGAATTAAAGAGAATTAAGTGCTGAGAGTAGAAAGTGAAAAACTGATGTTGTATGTCCCTAGTAATTGTGACTGTGACTCTTGCAGGTGCTGTATCCAATCTTAGATGTGAAGATGCAGACTGAGTACTGGCGTTCATCATCTCTGTGGCAGTCTCTCTACCATCCCATTCCCCTTTCCCCCTCCGGGGTACTCAGCACGAAGGATTAATATTCGTTGTGAGTAGCTCGGGTCGGGACTGAGGAGTTATCTTCTGCTTCTGAGGAAATCGAATTGAAGTATCCTGACAGGGTCCCACAAGGAACTTCTATTAGCCCCACACTTTCTAACTTATATGCGTCACCCCTCGCAGAAATCATATGATCATATGCACATGACACTCAGATTGTCATGGCGCTTATACCTGAAGTCAGCCAATCCTCCACCCTCCTTAAGATATGTCTTTATGAGGTGACAGATAGATGGCCGCTAGCAACCTAAAACTTAATGGCGACAAAACTGAAGTGCATGTGGTGTGCAATAACAGGTCTAGATGGCTGGAGCTATCCTGGCCAGAAAAACTAGAAGAACTAATCAGGCTGGCCCAAGCAGTAAATGGCTTGGGTATTTAGATTGATGAAAATCTTTAAATGGAACCACAGGCTAAAAAACTGGTCGGCTAATGATTCAGTGTTATTATATCCCTAAGAAGACTCCTTTATCTATTGCCTCCATCCCCCAAGAGAGTTGTTGTGCAATCTCTAATACATGACGACATTATATGTAGATTATTTGAACTCTCTTTTTTTAGGGAATCCAAACTGTGTGATAGGAAGACTGCAAGTGGTACAGATCACTGCATCTAGAGTTCTGCTCAAAATACCTGATCATGGATCTGCCAGGCTGGCCCTGGCAGCGCTTCATTGGTTGCTGGACCAAAAACAAATCTACTTTAAGGTTCTCTGCATTGCGCATAGGGCCTTCTTTGGAAAAAGCCCATCCATTAAAAACCTACTTACCTCATATATTCCCAGGAGAGACCTTTGTTCACGCAGTTTCAAACTCTTGGCTGTACTTGGGGCCAGAAAAGCAAGAAATGGTGGCCGCTCCTTCGCTTACCTGGTACCCTAACTGTAGAATAGCCTCCCTCGCTCCCTCAGGAGTGTCAAGAATCAGAAGGATGTTTCAGAAAACTCACCTCTTCTAATTGCCAGTTACCACCACAAGATCATTTGGAAACTGCAGTGGTTGTTGTGTTAGGTTATGAGAGGCCCAGTCAGGTAGCAACACGCCATGTAAAAAAAAATAATAATAATAATGTGTGCGTGTCATAAATATACTTTTCCTTTTTCAAAAGAAAAAGCACAGACTGGATAATCATTTATTGAGTGTTTTTATTGTGTACCCTAGAGTGGTGATTAGTAGCCCACACCACGTCTCTTGATTAGGTCTTGGACAGCTCTGTTTCACCACACTGGGAGAGTCAAGCGCTACAATGGTGGGTTTGGCTCCCAGTGGAAGAAAAATGTGGACCCATTACTTGTGCAGGCCACACAAAGATTGGTCCGCTTTCTTAAAGAAAGAAGGGTTTTCAGTTAAGGAGAATTCATCTCTTGTGACCACTTGTCTGGAATACGATACGGTTGCTGAAGTGGCCCAGGTACTGTAATTAGGGACATGTTCTGTGAATTATAGACATAAAATAAAAAGGGAATGACACAAGTCACATTTTCCTAATATATATATATATATATATGGATTTTAAAGGTGGCTGTTGTTTCTTTTCACCATGCATATTAGCTTAGAAAGAGTGTGTGAGATGTGATCTGTGTCCTAATACAAAGAAGAAAATGTTCCTAGTGAAGTAGATGCTTCAAAGCTCTAATATGACATGCAAATATGTACTCTATTTTGCTAGTTGTCTAACAAATCTGAACAAGCAAAGGTAACCTAAGATTTTAATCGGGAGAGCTAACGTGTAAGACAAATGTCATGCTCCTTTGCTACATAAATTAATCGCGATACACTTACAGCCTGGTGAATTTGAAATAAAAACGAAATGTGATTATGTAAAACAACATAATAACACACTTTACAATAAAAATCCTATGTGGATAATGTCGAGAAAAGTTTATGTCTGTAAGGTTGGTTTTGAAAGTGCTGCTTGGGATTTACCAAGCTACTTGCCTGCGGCAAAAATCACATTCCAGTGGCATGTGTTTTCTTGAATCCCTTGTCTAGCACACATTTCTGCCTTGAGCAGGACACATTTTACGAAGTAGGGGTAGACAATAGAGAGTGGTTAGTTATCAGGTTTCACAGTCTGACATGGTGAAATATTTACAAGGTTGAGAAAATGATGTGTAAATATTGTCTCTTTCATTTATTTTTAGCCTCTTGCAATTAATTCATTTTTATCTTGCTACGTTTGGGAAAATATTGTTGGAGACTGCAAGATAAGCTGCGAAAAAAGAAAAATGTATTTTCATCTTTACAGAGAAAAGTGTTTAATTGGCATTGTATATATTGAATAATTATCGCGACTGGATTTGGTTTAATAATTTAAAAAATGAATACGTGTGTCCATCCTTCATATCAACACACACAGTGAGAAAAAGTTTGGCAGTTTTTTTGGGAAGAGTGAGAAATCTTGTCTAATTCCCGTTTTCAGGGTTTGCATGTGCCTGAAATTCTTAACCCTCTTGGTTATGCCTTTTCACGTCGTACTGGTTCGAACAAAAAAAAATTCCTTACAACAACTGCGAAACTTGCGTATGCCACAGTCACACGACATAACTTTGCAAATCAGTCAATTGCTAGCATCTCACATGGTTCTTGTTTGTGAGGCATGCAATTTCTTCAGATGGCGCGAAGTGTATTGGATAACGAACAAAAACACATTTCTCAAATTTGTCCTCATCCTAGTAAATGTAAGGGTTACAAACATCTTGCAGTTAGTACGTCCACTGAAAGATTTCAACGCCACAGTCCAGTATTTCCTAACTAATGATTACACCATTTTTTCTATGACATCCTCCTTTGTGTCTGGGGCATTGTGTGACTCCTGACATGACACATTAATGTAGCTGCTCTTTTACTCTCCCACCGCTAAACCTGGCTTAACTAGAGTTAAAACATACTGTCAGATATTTTATTTTAAATGTCTTTTAGACCCTCCCCTACATTGTGCATTTGCTTATTTCCTTAGGCCATAGAAGATGTTATTAATTTGCAATAGCTGTTGCATTTATTTTCATTATTGTGCAACAACATGCATAACATATTACATTTATTGTGTATTTTGTTACTATGTTCTACTTGATATATTAATGTACACCTTTAAATAGATGGCGCTTAACAAAAAGCAAAAAACTTTCAGGCTTTCACCTGAGTGTCCTTTTCAAGTTTTTCTTAATTGACATTTTCTAATTGAACAGTGACAGAAATTAAACAAACCAACAAAAACAGGCAAACATTGTTGAGCTCGATCAAGATTATCAATAGGATGAGGAAACACGTATACAATTATACAATGTCACTATGCTTACAAAAAAACAGCATTTCACACTCATAGGAGAGAGACAAGATGAAGATCATAAAATTATGTGTATGGGAGATTAGTCCTTAGAACCAGCGCTAGTAAGCATTTCCCCACTGAGGCCTTCATGCTCCAAGTACTGTGTTAAAGGGCCCCATGTATCTGTGGCCTGGCCTGTGGGACATGCAACGCCTCAAAGTCTGAAGCCATCTTGCACCACCGGGAGAGCAACTTTCATCCACACTTTCACCACACTGTGTTTACCGAACAGGGAAAGTATTGCTAGTAATCATCTATTAGGCTCCTTAGCATATTCCAGCTACACTATTGCAGGGAATATTGAACAGAGGAACCCAAGATTCGTTCCATGACCCGCAATCTCCTGCCAGTATGTGGTGAAAGGGCAACACTCTCAGGGCAGGTGGAAGAAAGTAGCCTGGTCATTGACACAATTGAGACATGAGCAGGGTCTCCCATGACCTATTCTGTGAAGCAGCGTAACCTGTTTAGGAATTTAAAATGCAACAGTTTGTGTTGAAGATTGATAGACACTCTGGCTTTAACTACAGCAACATGTCCATACGGATTCATAGTTTACTCTACATCCCGTTCCTATTTATCCAGTATGCCAGTATTAGTATCAAGGCGGGAATCAGTGTATAATCTACACACTCTGGAAATCTAGTCATTGTTTTCCAGGCTGAGTAGCATGTGGGTAATGGGGAAACATGTATAGGGCAAATCTGGAAACAGTGGCCAAACAGTCGATATTGCATTTCTAATTCAAGGATAATCAAATGTATCTCTGGGCAAAGCCACCCTGTCTTCCATGAATTGTTTCAAGGTTATGAACTTGCCGATCCTGAAAAGCTGACTCACGATGTTGAATCTGCCCTCCTCAATCTGGTCTGTACACAACTATCTAGGTACGTGGTATGGAAATAGTGTTGAGGGAAGGGCTGGAGAGTAGATCTGCGTTAGGCTACTCGTGCGGGCTATGTACCCCAAGGACCAATTAGTGCAATGTACTGCTTGAAGCAGCTGTTGCGCTCTTGCCATCCGTGTAGTGACACAAGTTCAGAGATCCCAGTCCTCAATCTGATCCTTCTAGATTGGTAAATGAGTAGCCCGCCACTGTGAATCAGACCTGTATACTGAGTATGCTGCATAATGCGGTTGGGCAGTGTGGTACTACCACTGAAGGTCCAAAACCTTAAACCGTCTTCTGTCAAAAGGGAGTGTGAGTGCTTCCCATTTCAACCTGGGTCTTTGCCCCTGCCCACCAGCCTAATAAGCAGGGGTTGTAGTTTGGCAAAAAAACAGCACCAGTTATCTTCTCAAGTCCGGCGCTAACAAGGAAATTAGGGCCATTTGCCTGTTTTTTACTTTTAGAGGTTGTTTGGCGGGAAAATGGTGACGAAGCAGTGGTGTTAAGTCTTTCAGTAATGCATAATGGCAAATCCAGGGATGACTTCCATTGTGATGGATTCTGGGAAATGAGGTCCATTTTCATGGCTTCTTATTTTTAAGATGGATTTGACTAGAAACAATTGATGTCACTTACTGCAGGAATAGATGCTGGGAAATGCATTGATGTGGCTTTCTCTACAAAATAGGTACTGAGAAATCTGGAGTTAGTGTCTTGTTGAAACGGATGCTGGGGAAGTGTATTAATTTGAAGGGTGTACCCTAAACACTGAAGCATGGTATGATGGCAAAAGAACTACCATTATACATTCTTTGGTAATATTTTGGACTGGAGATTGCTGAAGCATTGCTATTTGGGTTAATGATGGGGGCGTGAGTCACAACATTATGCTGTTGCTAGTTCACCCATTGTTTTTTACTGACCAACTTGCGGCAGAGTGCTTTGAGCCATGCCTGCCACCACACCCCCCACTCATGACGGTCAATTTCAAGGGCAGGAGGTTGCGTCCGGGCAGCTAATGGCATCATGAGTTCCCACATTCTTTGTTTCCTTGCAGGCAGCTTGCTGCCATTTTCCGGGAGGTGCTTGGTTTCCTTCCTCAGGTAGTTGCCACATTGGAGGGTGCAAGCCCGTATTTATTTTGTTTATGTTTTTACATTTCACACCTTTATTTTAGCTTGTATTTCTTTACTAGTAGATACTAGCCACAGGGGAGCCTGTGACTGGTTTCAGGGGTTGCTGGTCCCTGGTTCTTTTTTTATTTCACCCATCTGTTTTTACTGATAAACGCATGGCAGAGCTCTTTGGGCCACGCCTTCCACCATACCCCCTCTCATGGCGGTTGATTTCAAGGACAGGATAGCGCATCCGCACAGCTGATGGCATTGAGAGTTCTAATACTCTTTTTTCCTTGTAGGCAGTTTGCTGCCACTTCCTTGGAGGTGCTTGGCTCTCTTCCTCAGGTGGTTGCTGTAAGAAAGTACCCTCTTTTTGGCATGGTTACCTCCACTTTGTGCCTGCTGTCAGTATGTTTTTGACTGAGTTCACTGGGATCCTGCTAACCAGGACCTCAGTGACTGTGCTCTCTCTCTCTAAATTTGGTTGCTTAGGACTTAGCACACTCCACAATTGGCATACTGGTGCCCCCATGTATGTCTCTAGTATATGGTACTTAGGTACCTGGGCATTGGAGCACCAGGTGTTCCCCACAGGCTGCAGCATTTATTGTGTCAGCCATGGTAGCCCATGCAAAATGTGTCTGCAGGTTTGCCATTGCAAGTTGCATTAAAAGGTGCATGCACCCTTTCACTACAGGTCACTGAACCAGGTCACTGTAAGTCACCCTTATGGCAGGCTCTCCTAGCCCAGAGGGTAGGGTGCAAGTACCTGTGTGTCAGGGCACTGCTGCATGAGCAGAGGTGCCCCTACGAACTCCAGCTCCATGTTCCTGGTCTTCGTAAGTGCGGGGAAGCCATTTTACCCATGGACTGGACACAGGTCACAGGTGGACTGGACCTGTGTCCAGCTACATAATGGTAACTCCAAACCTGGGCATGTTTGGTGTCAAACATGTTGGAATCAATCAATCAATCAATCAATCAATCAGGGATTTGTAAAGTGCACTATTCACCTGTGAGGTTCTCAACGTGCTGAGGAGGCTAGGGGGAGAAGGTGGAGGGGGGGAGGTGCTGCTACTGTTCGAACAGCCAGGTCTTGCGAAGTTTCCTGAAGGTAAGGAGGTCTTTGGTCTGGTGCAGGTGGGTGGGAAGAGTGTTCCACATTTTGGCAGCGAGATGTGAAAATGATCTACTGCCGGTTGAAGTTCTGCAGACGTGTCGGACTGTTGCGAGGGCGAGGTCAGTGGAGTGGAGATGCCGGGTCGGGGTGTAGAAGGAGAGTCGTTTGTTGAGGTGTTCTAGTCCGGTGTTGTGCAGTGCTTTGTGAGTGTGGGTGAGGAGTTTGAAGGTGATTCTCTTGTTGATTGGGAGCCAGGGCAGGTTTTTCATCTGGTATGTGATGTGGCAGTGGCGGGGATGTCCAGGATGAGGCGCGTGGAGGTGTAATGGATGTGTTGCAGCCTCTTCTGGAGCTTGCCCGTAGTTCCTGCATAGAGGGCATTGCCGTAGTCCAGTTTGCTGCTTACGAGGGCTTGGGTGACTGTTCTTCTGCTTTCGGTGGGTATCCATTTGTAGATCTTTTGGAGCATGTGGAGGGTGTTGAAGCAGGAGGAGGAGATGCGTTGACTTGGTGGGTCATGGATAGTGAGGGGTCCGAGATGAATCCTAAGTTGCGTGCGTGGTTGGTGGGAGTCGGAGCAGTTCAGAGAGTGGCAGGCCACCAGGAGTCATCCCATGCGGAGGGGGTGGAGCCGAAGATAAGGACTTCCGTCTTGTCCAAATTGAGTTTGAGACAGCTGCTCTTCATACATTCGGCGATGGCCTTTATTCCTTCATGGAGGCAGGTCTTGGTGGAGTCCATTGTGAGGGAGAGGATCAGCTGGGTGTCGTCGGAGTATGAGATGATGTTGAGGTTGTGGTATCAGGAGATGTTAGCGAGCGGGGCCATGTAGACGTTGAAAAGGATCTGGCTGAGGGACAAACCCTGGGGTACACTGCAGATAATTTTGGTGGCCTCCGAGAGGAATGGGGAGGCGGACTCCCTGGGTTCTGCCGGTGAGTAAGGAGATGACCCAGTCCAGGGCTCTGTCGTGGATTCCAGCATTGCTGAGGCGTGAGCATAGGGTGTGGTGGCAGATGGTGTCGAATGCGGCTGGGAGGGCCAGGAGAATGAGGGCCGCGGTTTCGCCGCTGTCCAGTATGGTTCTGATGTCGTTGGTGGTGGCGATGAGGGCAGTTTCGGTGCTGTGGTTGCTGCGGAATTTGGATTGGGAAGGGTCCAGGGTGCAGTTCTCCTCTACCTGTTGCCAGTATTGGTTGTATTATTCCATGCACTCTGGGGGCTCCTTGCATTGCTCCAACCAGTCTTCTGGGGTTTTCTGGGCAGCCTGCGCTGCTGCCACCCCACAGACAGGTTTCTGCCCCCCTGCTGCTTGCCCAGCTCAAGCAGAGGAAGACAGAATAAAGGATTTCCTTTGGGAGAGGGAGGCAACACCCTCTTCCTTTGGAAATAGGTGTTACTTGGCTTGGGAGGGTTAGCCTCCCGAGCAACTGATATGCTTTGAAGGGCACATTTGATGCCCTCCTTGCATAAACTGGTTTGCACCAGTCCAGGGATCCCCGGTCCCTGCTCTGGTGTGAAATTGGACAATAGAAAGGGGAGCAACCACTACCCTGTCCATCACCACCCCAGGGGTGGTGCCCAGAGCTCCTCCAGATGGCCACTTGATTCTGCCATCTTGTATCCAAGGTGGGCAGAGGCCCCTGGGAGAATCTGAGCAGCCAGGTCAGGCAGGTGACGTTATAGCCACCTCCTGATAGGTGATCACCCTGCTAGGTGACCAATCCCCCTTCCTGTGCAATTAAGGGTTTCCCTCCAAGGTGGGTCTTCAGATTTGACCTGCAAGATTCCAGCAGGACTCCTCTGATTGTTTGCTTCCTCATCTGGCCACTGGGACTGCAACGGACAATCTGCAACTCCAGCAAAGCCCGCACTGCAAAATTCTTTCTCCGGCTCCTTCCAACAACTGCAGCATTTCTCCTAATGTGCATCCTCTGAGGGTGGCAAGTCTTCAGCCTGCACAAAAAGCACGAAGGAATATCCCTTGGAGTGAAGAAGTCACTATCCTGCATACGCAGGCACCAACTGCATCGACGACCAGCTGTGTGGAAGGGTGGGTAGTGGCTTCTGTCTCAGCCGGACACTCAAACTCGAACTGGACTTGGTCCCCTTCTTATGCAGGTCCCCATCCATCAGGATCCACCTATGGTTTCTTCTAGTCTTGTCTGGGTCTTGCACAGTCCTTTTCCAAAGTTCTTGTGTGGGTTTGGTGAAAAAACAGGTACTTACCGCCTCTCTCCTGGTCACTGGGGGGCACCTTGGTAATTACCTTTTGGAGTTCCTAATTCCTCTAGCTCCCCTCTACAGATTTCACTTCCTTGGGTGAGGGATTGACTTTCATATTCCACTTACTTAGGGGCATATTTATACTCCGTTTGCGCCGAATGTGCGTCAAAATTGTTGACGCACAATCAGCACAAACGTTGCCCCATATTTAAACCCTGAAGCCCGAGCCCGCGGACGATAAAAATCCGCAATGTGCGACATTTTCTGGATGCGGCAACCCGCCCTGCGTTAATGATATGCAGGGTAGGCGTTCTCGTCCAAAAAACGACGCACACAGCCGTGCGTCGTATTTATGCTTCCGGGCAAAAATGACTCTCGGCCGGGAGGCGGAGCAAAAAAATGACGCAAAGCCCGATGTGCGTCAAAATTTAACGCCTGGGTCAGGGCAGGCGTTAAAATGGGGCAAACACACCTGTATTTAATCAGAACACACAGAACAAACAACAGAGCAGCAGAGCAGCAGAGCAGCAACAGGGAGACATGGAGGTGATTTTTATCCAGTGTGAACGTAGACGCAGAGCCCTGCAGCAACAACAGCAGCTACAACAACAACAGCAGGGACCCCAAAAGCAGCGCAGAAGGCAGGAGAGGATATTCCGCCCAAGAACAACCCTGCATGGCCTCAGGGAACACAACATCATACAGAGGTACCGTTTGAACTGGCAGGCCATTCAGCAGCTCCTGAGAAATATTGAACAGCAGTTGGCCCCCACTTTGGTGACACCCCACACCATCCCAACAGAAACAAAGCTGCTTGCCGTACTTCACCTGCTGGCAAGTGGCTCGTTTCAAACAACTGGTGCCCTGCTTGGTGGAATATCACAACCATCATTCTCCACATTTCTGCCAAAAGTACTGGATGCCATCATTCGCCTGACACCCCTCCACATCTGCTTCCCTAACACACTGCAGAAGCAGCAGGAAACAAAACAGGGGTTCTATGCCATCAGTGGCTTCCCACACGTCCTTGGTGCAATCGACTGCACACACGTACGCCTTGTGCCACCTGCTGCAACAGAACACCTCTACCGCAACAGGAAGCACACACATTCAATCAACGTGCAGGCCATAGTCGATCACCAAGGACTGATCAGCAACATTGTGGCTAAATATCCTGGGAGTGTACATGACGCATTCATCTTCCGTCACTCTACCATCAACCAACACTTCCAGGATGGACGGTATGGCAATGGACTACTTGTTGGTAAGTACAAAAATCCAACTTATATACACACTGCACAGCAACCCTCTAGGACACACAACACATACACCACAATAGCAACACCTAGCCAGGAACACACTGAGGTCCTCACATCACTAGCCATGTTTCTGAAGTCACCATTGAACCTGTCACACATTGGAATTTACTCTACAGCTTAATGTGAAGACATTAATGAGTGTGGTTGCCTAAATGTCACCTTGCAAATTGTAAGTGTCACAATAACCTGTACATTAATACATTGCATAAGTCTTAAGGTATGGGATGTCCAGGGTACTTTCATATGAACGTGTTAACTACACTTTCATTTTTAACTCTGCATGGAACTATCATCTCACCCCCAGTGAAGACACACGGACACCTGTATCACAAGTCACAATGCTAGGGAGGGCACACTGTACTGAAAATCCCAAAACATACTGCTGACAAACGGTTAGCTAACAAACACTTGCTCAGCCAAGGAAAAAACCCAATGCAAAAGTTTTAGCCTACAAGTATAGGTTGTCACATTAGTACACAAAAGAGTCACAGACAACACAAGACAACTACTGCCATCAAAGGTCTGTACAAGAGTGCCTCCTACATCTACATGATCCCATTCTGTGTTTTTCTTTCAGCTGATCAGGGGTATGGCATCCAGCCTTGGCTAATGACACCATTTGGGAACCCGACTACTGCTGCATAGCGGGCATACAACGACGCCCAGGAGAGGACATGCAGCATTATTGAGAGGACCTTTGGGATCCTCAAGTCAAGGTTCCGCTGCCTTGACAACACTGGCGGTAGCCTACTATATTCCCCAGAGATGGTCTGCAGGATCATACTCACTTGTGCCATATTGCACAATATTTGTGTAAAAAGGAACATTCCCCTCCTCGAACCAGACCCAGACATGCCTGAAGATGACGAAGAGGAGGATGCTGGCCTGCAACAGGAGGGGGAACAACCAAACACGGCTGCTGGAGTGCGTAGGCGCCAACAGATTGTAAATAATTTATTTTCATAATTTCTTATATCACCACTTATTGCACAATTGTACATAAACACAATTGCTGAAGAAGAATGTCGTCTCATTGAGCAATAATGATATAACACTCATCACACAAAAAATATACACCACAAATGTCTGCACAGAGGCTATGATGTTTCATGATACATTACCATCCACAGAGGCCAACAGGAGTACAAATGTGGCAATGACACATGCCTGATCCAGACACCTGAGACATTCTCTCACTCAGCACAAAAATGTAGCTCATTTGAAAGTCTCATTACACGTGTTCAGTGACAGGGTGGGACCATCCATGTGTACGTGACCATGTCCTTAATGGCTTCTCTCAATTTGTGGTACAAACAATGCCCAATTGGAGCAAGATTAGCTGCCACTAACTCATGAGGAGACCTTGAAGTTACAGTGACAACATACACCCAGACAGTTGATAGTGGATCTACATTGGACCACACATATAATCATATGCCATCCAATCAACCAAATATTTGCAAACAGCCGATCACAGTAGTGTCCCAGTTCGAACCTAGCAGGAAGAATGAAACATGCCACTAAACCAGGTAATGCATAAAGGGCCACATACATCAACAACCTATTTGTCATCAGCACATGAGGAACGCCGGGATTTAGCAAAAAATTTCAGTGCAAAATGGTATGTCAGATTGCTCCAAATAATCAATAGGGCAAATGTCAAATGGGCAAATGGGATTATTGAATGGCTAACAGTGAATCATACCCTATGGCCTTCCATGAGCCTGCTGCTGCAGGTTTAGCATAGCAGAATAAATGAATGCCGTGGATAAATTAGCAAATCTGGAAGGGCAAACCCTAGGGTGCTGGGGGCCTCTGTCCACCTCTACCGCCCCCCAAATATACAAGAATTATGTACATGTGAAGTAAACACATGCATAAGGCGCATGTGTGGCCTACATGTGAAATGTAAAACACATATAAGATACACCAAATCATTATTAGGACATGGTTAGCCCCATAAAAAGTGTAAGTGACAATTGCACTACCTGTTTGGACTATAGATAAATGGATTACCGTGATAAATGTGGACACATTGTTGCTAAGGAATCCATTCTGGTATCCCATTCATCATTTGAAATTAGCCATCAGCAATTACCCAAAATATGTGTACAAATATGGGTAATAACCATTTTGAGCAATCATTAATATTACACTGTGAATGCCTTCTATACATCCAATAAGGGACATGTGTCATAGCTAACCACAAATGTGTATCACTTAGCACCGTTTGGTCATGACAAAATTCCTTTCACAATTCGACAAAATTAAGACATTTTTGTCAAAATGCGTCATATTTCCACGCATACAGCATGGGCGTCATAATTTTTTGACGTACAGGAGTGCACAGAATGCAGAGTCAAAAAATATCATATTAAAAATAATAGATTAATAAGCTGCATTACATGGCCACCATATTTTCTATGATGCGTCATATTTCCACGCAGACAGAATGGGCGTCATAATTTTTTGATGTACAGGAGTGCACAGAATGCAAAGTCAAAAATAATTTTCATATTTGGTTCTCACATTTGCCAGCGAATTACATTTCAACTCTAGAACTGTAAACTCAGCCTCACACAAATGTAAGGGAACAATGTAGAAATTATTTTTGACTCTGCATTATGTGCACTGTTATGCGTCAAAAAATATGACGCACAATCTGTATGCGTGAAAATATGATGCATAACGGAAAAATAAAAACGGCGGCCATTTTATGCAGGATGTGCTGTAATAGGATATCCTGTTTACAGAATCTGTACTGTGAGTGTACTTTCACTTTGCAGTCTCAGATTATTCTAGACTGTGTGGCTGTGTGAAAAGTGTTGTCCTGTGTTTTAGTGCTTTTGTGTCCAGTGTACCTTCTCTATTGTGCTTTTGTGATCATTGTCTTGTTGTCTAATATTGTCTGAGTCTGTTTTGTATACTTTTGTCAAATCCAATGTTTCTTTTTTTTGTCTGTGGGAGTCTGTTCTGGGTAGATTAAATTTGGGGTTAGTTGGCTATTTTTCTTAAGTTTTCTTTTTCCTTCACTACTCTACCTTTCCCCATTTCCCCCTTTTCCTTTTTGTTCAACATTTTTCACCTTTGTAATTGTAAAGATGTCAGGTAGGCCACGGCTTTCCAGGATGGGGGAGGAGGAATTGGGGGGATTTATTTGGCTTGTTTGCCATTTCCTCCCACTCATGCTGGAGACTGGGGGCCGTGTGATACAGGGGTATTACACGGAGGCAAGTAAAGTCCGGTGGGGGAAGGTGCGCCATCACTTGGTCTGGGTCTACGGTAGCATAAGGAATGACCATCAACTCAAGCACCGCTGGGCTGATCTGATATCCAGGGAGCAGGATCTGCTGGACCACCTGGGAATCAGGATTGGTGGCCATGTTGGTGAGTACAAATCAATTACATGTGAATAATTGAAAGCTGTGTGGGGACATGTGATGATTGTTACCCAATCTGCTAGATACGTAGCTGACCGTGTGTAATGCTAGGGAAACCTACTGGGTAATTGTTGCACAATGTGTAGGAAGACAAATGCTAGCAGTCAGATAGCTCATGTTTTCAACACATACCGGATGCCTGTAGCTGTATGTAATGTAGTGTTGCCTTTGTGTCAGAAAAGCGACACGTTAATGCCTCTATTTGAACTCTACAGGTCATAATTGCCAGTGAAAAAGGGATGTTGAAACATCATACCTACATATGTAGACGCCATAGCTAGACAGAAATTTGTAAAACCATTATGATGCTGTAAATGAGTGGTGCCTTCACGTCAATTGAAGTTAGCTATGTTGTCCACACATATGTCACATGTGTGTCTGGTTGGTGTGTGTTGAAAATGACCACATAGCCTGTTTGAGTTTGAGGGGTCATGCAGTCCTCAAGTAACCAGCTTTTGGATGTCTCTCTGGGATGCACATGATGAGATGAATGCACCCCAATATTGTTGGGGCATACTAATGGAGGTGTATCTTTGACACCACATGACTGTCCTGGCCACTGCATGTGTGTAGTATGGTGTGTAACTGTAGCAGGAGACTCCTCCAATGTAAATGTTGATTAAGAAATCTTCCATGCAGTATGAGCATGTGTCAAAGTGTTTCATTACGCATGTCATATTCTCACATTGTCATTGTAACTGCAATTGTTTGTCAGTGCACGGAGTCTGAGTATATTCTTCCTTCCATGCTTTACAGGTGGACCTGCACCGTACACCGTGGGAGAGGTGGCTCATTTTGAGGACCCCGACACCTACAGTGAGTGTGGCATGAGTGCTATTTTTATTGTTTGCTAGTGATGCATGATGGACTACTGTGTGTTCAACAGAATTCAAGGTTTGATGCGCTGCCCGTTCATTGGTATTGTTGCATTAGTGGGATTTCAAATATCACTTCAGTTTCTGTAGACCAATGATTATCCATCTCTCAGATTTAGGGGCTGTAGGTCATTCCAGTCGGCCCCGCTATGGGGAGTGGGATGAGTCATGTGGAATACACTGGTTAATGTAAGAGTTGCTCTGGGACTTGGCTTGGACTGAGTCTGCATTTCAGACTGACATTCTCCCAGAAAGCTTCTGCAAAAGGCTTGTCTTAAATATGCAGCTTTCTAGTTGAGGATGGACTGAGTACACTGTAGGGTGGATATTCCGGGGGCATGTACTTCCACAAGTTGAACTAGAAGTGTGTGGGACTAGAGTGCAATGGCCTAGGTGTTCATTCTACTCATGATCATGGGTGTTCTTGCTCCTCTGTGTGTGTGTTTAAATATGCCTCACTGGTAGTATGTGATGTTGGCCTAAGTCAGTGCATTTTGACATGTGTGGACCTTGGATAGGACAATGTTTGGCTGACTCCAAATTGTTGCTAGCCCTTCATTGGTGTTGTGTGTGGAGGCAAATACTTGTTGACCTTTCTATACACTCCTGGGTGTGCATTGAATCTGGGATTGTTGGTTGTTCTTCCCACCCCACCCTCAAAGACTGCCATGTAATTGGGAATAGGGTACCTAGGACTGTAGCAACCAGTATGTTACACATACTTGTGACCTTTTGCAACTTTGTTTAGAACCTAGTGTACACATTCGGTTATGGCACATGAGTTCAATATTTGCAAACAACAATTTACAAATGGCATTGAGTGAGGGTTGTGATAGTTATCACATAGAGTGACATATGTAGTGAAGTCAGTATGCGGAAGAGGTTCAGCCATAATGTCAGCTGCATTAGCCATTATTTGGATGAGAAGTTTAGGCAGATGTCACCCATCATGTAGAGACAAGGATATGCTAGGTGTGAGATTGCCTTTTGTATGCAGGCTTCCCATGTACTTCCTCTGAGACTTTCAATGAACTATGTTGTGACAATCGCTGTAACAAATACAGTACAAGTAATGTGCAATTGACCCATTGTGCTATTCCACCCAATGCATTTCCTATGGTAAATAGTTGCCGTATCTCTTCACAGCTGCAAACATGAGTGCTGCAGAGAGACACCAGTTTGAACGGCGTGCAATACGATAACGGCACATCCTGCAGGTGCAGTCGGGGTTCAGGAGGATGGCACGCAAATACCAAGCCGATCGGGCCTCCGGGGCATGGTGGGCCTCACCACAGGGTGGCCCTACATTGCCCACAACAGCCACCACCACCACATCCACCAGGTCTCCCCAAGTGGCCCCAGCAACGGCGGGGACAGTTGACCCTGCCTCGTCAGCACGACCTGGACCCAGCCATTTCCAACACGTAGGACAGTCCAGTGGCCATACAACTACTGCCACACCGTCCACCTCGGCCAGCACACAGACTGCAGCAGCCCCTCCTGTAGACCCAGCGGCAGTCCTGGCATTAAGTGGTAAAATGGACAAAGTTATTTCAAAGGTGGACAAGCTAAGCCAGGATGTGGCATATATTAAGAAAAGGGTTTGGTCCATCAGGCGGACCCTACGGAGGGCCAACCTCTAGGACTTTTTGCATGTTTTCCATTTACCCCTCCCCTCTCTCCTCTTTCCTTTTTGTACTGATAGTTGGGTTTTGGGGATTAGTGTTAGGTTAGTGTAGGTTGTTAGCTTAGTTAGTGTTAGGGAGGAGGGTGGGGGGTCCTTATTCTTTCTATTTTTCTTTTTTGGGTGGGTGGGTGGGGGTCAATGTTGGGATTCCTGTTTGTTATTAAAAAAAAAAAAAAAAAATACAACAACACAAAATATATGATTGTTTAGGATAGTATAGTATGTGTGTAGGTTAGTATGTGTTGTCCTGCATGTGTCCTGTCTCATAATGGTGGGTGTGGGGTTGATGTTTAGATCGATTCGTTATATGTGTAGAGTAAGTTTAGCTTAGGTTAGTTAGGGACAGTTGTGGGTTAGGAGTAGTCAGGTTAGATTAGTGTAGGTATGACTTTTCCCTTAGTTGCCTCTGGTGTGAATACATAGGAATAAACATATAGTTAACCCTTTGCATTATGCGTTAACTGCTACTTTATCATGGCCTTGACTTCAGTGTAGGTGAATGTTTTTCTATGACATTTGTGTCCTATGCTACCCACCACAGAAAATGGAGGTTTAACATGGCAGCTACCCCTGTGCTAACTTGGTAAGTATCCACCATTTGGGAGACCCACCATTGGTAGTTTACATCGATCACCAAGGATTTGTGTTGATGAGTAGGTATTCTACATCACAAAGTGTGCTTCCAGACTTGGTATTGTGGGTAATTTATTAGGTCGGACTGCAGTGTGATGTTCAGGGAGATCTTTGTAGAAGAGGTGTTGTTAACACTCTTGTCTTGTTGCCTTCATTGCTGACATAGATCATGTGTGTAATAATTCAGCATGACTTCCCTTCATGGAAGTATACTCAGAAAGGGTGATTGATGCAGTGTTTATTTGTGTTTGCTTAGATTATGCTGCATAATTTCATGTTTTAGTATTGCATGGTGCCTACATTTATCAGCCACCATTAGTTGACTTGAATTGCTATAGATGGAGCATTATTCTGTCCAACACAGCATGAATGTGTGTGGTTTGTCCCTTCATCAGTTATTCTCCTCAGGATGGTAAGGGTATGATGCAATCCTGGCCACTGCACAGATGTATCATACTACATGATGTCAGGACAGTTGTATTGTCAAGCTACATGGTTGTCACACAGGCACTTTAGAGTTATCTACTGCACAGTTGATGTGTCACATAACACAGAGACATATTAGGTGTGCAAGTGCTATTTATTGATAGGTGCTGTAGTGCAAAATGTCCATTGTCCATGTTTGCTGAGTCCGTTCTGGTGCATTCTTACATGGTGATCCTACAGAAGGGGTGTGGATGATGCCCCAGACATGCTGGGGTGATGTCACAGACAGTGCAGAGGGACAGGATTTGCCGAATAGTAGGAGAGAGACATTCATTGGCAATGGTGACAAGTCATACAGTGGTTAGCAGAACAGTCATTGAGTGTAGTTGTAGGGAGACTGGCATTTGACAAAACGTAGGACCTTGGTCAAAGTAGGCCATGGTGCAGGGACTAGTGCTTCTGGGTACTCTTCCGTGAGAATGTGATCTGTTCCATGTCTTCTTCTTCTGATGTGTGTGTTGCCTGGTTTGTCCTTGTTGTTGGTTGTGAAGGGGCAACACACACCTCAGTGTTAGAAGACATGGAGTCAGACATCCCGGGGGCTGCTCCCTGTGAAGTTCTTAAGGGCAGTACTGCTGCAAGGAGGGCCTGCTGGTTTTTGAGAATAGCAGCCACATCACGATGGTAGGCAGCCAGGTCGGCCCTGAGGGGTTCAATGTTGCATTCGTGCACGCGTTGACTGGATTGCAGTTGTAGGTGTTGTGTCAACTGTATTACAGCTGTGCTGATTTCCTTCTGTGTTTTCGCAAGTTCCTGCAAGAGAGATGTTAGGGCTTGCATAGCAGCTGCCTGATCTGCAAATGACGTCATGCATGAACGCACCGCCTCAAGGCTGGCTGCCATATTTTGCATCCCCACCCGCACCTCCTTGGCCAGCTCCCGCTGTACACCAACTACAGTTCTTTCAAAGCTGGTGCCAGTGTCGTCAGAGTCCTCAGCTGTGTTGGAGCTGGCAGGTCTTACAATTGGGGTGGTGGGTGGGTCTTCTGTGATGGCTGCTTGTTCTGTGCTCCTCCTTGTGACTGAAGGTCTGGAGGCTTTCAAGGACCTTTTGGATGGTCTCCTGGGACATGTTTATGGGCTCGTCATCCATGTCTTCAGGGAAATCAGGGACAGGCATATCGGCAGGAGATCCATGTTCCTCTGCAATGAAACAGGGTACAATTAGTGTGTCTGTGTTGTGACAATTTTGCCGTAACATGCAAGCCTTTTGATGACTTTACTTTGTGCTCTGGTTTGGTATTGGTATCTGCTGTCCTTCATATGGGCATTGTTATAGGCCTATGGCCCACCTGTGTGTCACATGTATGATATAGAGTTATCAGACTTGTCTGCCTAATCGCCTCTAGGTGTTGCTTTGTACCAATTAGGGAATAGCCATCTTTTTGTCCTACTCGTCCCTCCGTGTATATCTATTCTTATGGGGAGACCTTTTGTCGCGTGGGCTCTCATTATCCTAAAAGAGACTACTGGATTTCTAGGCAGCAGGATCGATAACGGTGTGGGGGACTGAGTCTGACCCACTTGTAAAGAACTCTGTCACCCTAAATCCGGTTTTTGCTCAGGCTAACTAGCAGTGCCTCATTTCTCCCACGGGGAAGAAATGATTAGGCAGCCGAGCACATTACATCTTTGGAACTTCTCAGGGAAGTCGTGGTCACTCAGATCCAAACCAACTCTCTCATTTACAATATGATCTCATATACAAATGACAAAGACAGTATAAGTTTTATATAATGTTTTCATAAAACGACTGTATTTTAGATAATAAGGCGTGAGCCGCAATGACCAGAACAATACAACATAGTAGGATTGAAATAGTCACCAGGAGAGTGAAACATAAGAACAAAGCTATCATAGTGCCTAACAGTTTCTACTCTCCCTCTGCTTGTTCTATTTAGAGCATAGCATGTTAAGCTTCTAGCTTGCCTTTCCGAATCACTGGGGAGACATCAGCCCTCATACCTGAGCAAAGGCCTGTGATCTGGTTCAGCATCTGCAACGAGGCAGTCAGCGTCTAGTTGTGGTTCTCTGGTCGGAATCTCCCTCTTGGGTGTATTGGGACAAGGAAGTGATTTTTTAACTAACATGTCATCGTGATCACAAAATGTCCCTACGCAGGAATGCCAAATCTAAACTCCTACCACGTCTATCGGAAATGTACCAGACTGTATCCTTGACTGAAGCACAGTGTGAATATGTTATGGAAAACTCCAGTGCTGAAGTAGGCAAAACAGTGTGATATGAATAAAAAACAACACCGTAGAACTAGCTATTTGAAAAATAACAGTACGAAGCCTAATAAAAAGCATTTAGAGCAAAATGCACAGAGGCTCTAAGCTGTCAGCAAATGAATTAAATACATTCAGGGCAAAGTGCACAAAGGCCTAAAGCCTGAAGCTAATGCGCAAAGGATACGTAAAACTAACCACACTACACTTTCACTGGCTGTGGGTGTTGTGATTGCCCTGGCAGCACACTTGCCTCTCAGGACCTGCCCCAAAATATTTTTATTCACATTGACCTAATTGTAATTGTTCTTTGGCATATCCTATGCATGACAATGTTACGATGTGATATGGATGTAGACATTGTTGATGTTTCGAGCTGATGTTGGGTAATGTGTGTTTAATTGGATTGCCCTGTTTATCGTATCAATGTCCTATTTGGTTCTCAGACTGTGCAGGTGTGTTTCAGTGACCAGTTGCATGTGTCCCCTCCTCAATGTTGTTGTCTGAGCAGTATGACATTAGTGATGTTGCCTTGTTAGCCAGGCACGTGAGGGACCCTGACGTATGCAGCATGTGTGTGTCCTTAGTGCTGTGTGGCTCCTATTGCTGTTTACTTTGGCTGATGTATGTGTCAACTATGGGCATTGGCATTTGAGTGTACTGGTGCCTTTGTCTTATTTCTGGAAATAGTTGCAGATGTCATCCTCAGCCCCTAATTTAGGTATGTATGTTCCCTGGGGAGGTTCCTGCCATTAGCTACTATAGCTGCACAGAGATCAGAGGTGTTAGTGTCAACTGTTGTCGCAGTTACATTGCAGTTGTTGTTTTGGCTACTGGATTACTGATAGGGACCTAGTTGATGTAGGATCTATTTTGACTGACGAGTGCCTGGATGTAAGTTTGACGTAGTGGCCTTCCCACCTGTCGCTGCTTTCTCTTAGCTCCGTTGTTGTCATGACAGGATGGCCCCATGGGACTGTTGTTGGTGCTGTGTTTTGTCGTGCCCCAGCTTCTGTCTATGCTGGCCATGCCCCCCTGCCGTGCCCCTTTACCCATGCCACTTCATATATATGCTGACTTACATGCATTGTGTAGTAGGTATTCCCCACCCCGGTTGCAGTTATCATTATTGCATTATAATTCCCCATGCGACTTACCCTGCATGTGCGTTGTCTCGTGGTAGTCTGCGCTGTCCTGTCCTTGAATCCCTGTGACGATCTCCTCAGGGATGACGGCTGCGACCATCTCCTCCATGTGGTCCAGGGCCTCCTGGTGTGCTGGACTCCCACCTCCAGTCTGCAGTGCTGCCTTCCTGTTCCTGGCCATTTTTTCCTTTGTCCTATGTTTGCAGTCATGCCAGCGTTTCTTACACTCGGTGACTGTTCTGCGTTCTTCAGCCACACTGTTGATCTTGTCCACAATTTGTTGCCATATGGCCTCTCTCCTGCTGATTGGCAACTTAGAGGTGATGAACAGTTGGTGCTGGTGTTCCGTCACCTCTTTAACCAGGATTTCCTGCTCCTCTGCACTGAAGCAACACTTTCTTTTTTTTCTATATATGTCTTGGTTCCTGTATGGATCATCCTGGCTGGTTCCTGGTCTGCTGTCATCTTCCTGGGGTCTGTTGTGGCATCTGGGATCCATTTTGGCTCTCCTCTGCTGAAAGGGCAGTGTTCGTGGGTAAATTTGACGCTATTGCGTCAAAACAAACGGCGCTTTCCGGGTTGCGCTGTCGTAAATCGACCCACAGTCATTTGCGTCGCGTTAACGTTGGTTTCCTTTACGACTTGACGCCGCTGTGTGCGTCACGAAATAATGACCCCCACCTGTTGGTTGCGCCGCCGTGCGTCAAAGTATAAATTTGACGCCCGCACGGCGCATCGAAATGGCGTTAGCCGGCGGTAAGTGGTTTGGCGCAAAACTGCGCCGGCGCAGCTTTGCGTCAAAAAGTATAAATATGGCCCTTAGTATATGGTTTGGGCTCCCTCTAGGACCTTCACTATTTTCTATTGTTTTACTATTTGCTATTGCTTTCTATGCTAATCACTGACTTCTAAATGTGTATTTAATAGCGTGTTTACTCACGATATGTGGAGTACTTCCTATACAGTATTTTAGTATTTGTGTTACTGCTAAAAATGGGGTATTTGGTTGGCAGTCAGGTTACCTCCAGTCCAAGCAAGTACCCTCACTCTAGTCAGGGTAGAAGAGAATCACCCTCAGATAACCTCCACTCACCCCCTGGGTAGCTTTGCACGAGCAGAAGGCTCAACTTCAGAGTGCTAGGTTTAAAGTAGTTGTACCAACGCACACAGCAACGTAATGAAAACACTACAAAATGATGCAACACAGGTTTAGAAAATAGGAAATATTTATCTAAACAAAACAAGACCAAAATGACAAAATTCCACAATACACAAGTCAGGTTATCACTAAAACGTTAAAAGATTATTCATGTCATTTTAAACGCAACGCTAACACTATTAGTGTGAAAATGTACCTTGGCTGCATCAAAAATAACCCCACATGGGCGAGTGTGTTTTCAAAAAGGGCTTGCGATGCGTCGATTTCACTCACGAGCGAGACCTTGCATCGTTTCTCCATTAGTTGGGTCGGCGTGCATCGTTTCTTCTCTCGGCAGGAGAGCGATGAGTCGATCTGGTCGGAACTCTCGGGTACGGGCAGGCCATGCCTCTGTTTTACATGCCCAGCGGTGTTTGCATCAGAAATTCAGCCACACAATGGTCCGAAGACCACGCAGCACGGGTTGCAATCTCACCAGCCTCCGTCGGCGATGCTGTGCATCGTTTCTCCAGCCGCAAGAGTCAATCTTTCAGTCGCGTTGCAGGCGACCATCGATTTTCATTCGTGAAACCAGAGGAGCATAGATTTTTCAGCCGTAGATTGGAGTTGCATCGATCTTTTCCCTACACGCAGTCTGTGCGTGGATTTCTCACTCTTGGGCTGCCAGCTTCTCCTTTCAGGGTCCCAGGAACTGGATGGGCACCACTTGGCAGAGTAGGAGTCTATACAGAGGCTTCAGGTGCTGGCAAAGTGATGTCATTTCTGTCCCTGAGACTTCAAACAACAGGAGGCAAGCTCTAAATCAAGCCCTTAGAGATCTTCACAAGAAGGAAGGCAACACAAAGACCAGACTCTGTCCTCTAGCACAGGCAGAAGCAGCAACTGCAGGATAGCTCCACTGAGCACAGTCACAGGCAGGGCAGCTCTTCTTCCCCAGCTGTACAGCTCTTCTCCAGGCAGAGGTTCCTCTTGGTTTTCAGAAGTATTCTAAAGTCTGTGGTGTTGGCTGCCCTTCTGATCCCCATTTTGCCCTTTGAAGTAGGCCTACTTCAAAGCAAAGTCTCTCTTGTTTGTGAAATCTTGCCTTGCCCAGACCAGGTCCCAGACACACACCAGGGGGTGCAGTGTGTGAGGGCAGGCACAGCCCTTTCAGGTGTGAGTGCCACTCCTCCCCTACCTTCTAGCACAGATGGCTCAACAGGAAATGCAGACTACACCCCAGCTCCCTTTGTGTCACTGTCTAGTGAGAGGTGTAACCAGCCCAACTGTCAAACTGACCTAGACAGGGAATCCACAAACAGGCAGAGCCACAGAAATGGTTTAAGCAAAAAAATGCCCACTTTCTAAAAGTGGCATTTTCAAACACACAATCTTAAAATCAACTTTACTAAAAGTTGTATTTTTAAATTGGGAGCTCAGAGACCCCAAAACTCCACATGTCTATCCGGTCACAAAGGGAATCTACACTTTAATCATATTTAAAGGTTGCCCCCATGTTAACCTATGAGAGGGACAGGCCTTCATGAAAAACAAATTTAGCAATATTTCACTGTCAGGACACATAAAACACATTACTATGGGGGTCATTCTGACCCTGGCGGTCAGTGTTAAAGCGGTGGCCAACCCGCCAACAGGCTGGCGGTCCAAAAAATGGAATTCTGACCCTGGCGGGAACCGCCAACACAGGCCGCCGCTTTAACTCTCTGACCGCCACGGCGGCACAAACAAACAGCGCGGCGGTCACCGCCAACAGCCAGGCGGCAGACAATGTACCGCCCACCCTATCACGACTCACCAATCCGCCACCTTTTCTGGGGCGTGAGCCCCGCCGATAAAAACACGGTGGAAACAGACATTTCCAATGGAAAACGCCCACCTCGACACACTCCACGCGGAATCGGAACAGCATGGAACCGGAACTCCACATCCTCCCAGCCGTTGCCTTCCTGCTCATCTTCCAGGATCACGAAGGTCGCCGCAGACGACAACGGTGAGTACTGCACCTACGACACAGGGGAGGGGGGAGGAGGAAAGGTTACGGGCACACACATACGCCACACACCCACCCCCACCCTCACACCCACCGAAATACCTACACACCAATGCAGATTAAAAAGTCAGAGTGACACCCCCAAACCACCAAAACAAAAATGCAAAGACAAAAGGCAATGATTGTAAAAATAGAACTATATTATAGCAATAATAAAGTATAGCGAACTGAGCAATATATACAGAATTATAACACATCTAGAACTATATATATACAAGTAACAAAAGTCCGGCACATTTTTGCAAAGTTCAAATGTCCGTGGGCCAATGTGCAGCAACACATGGGCAAAGCCAACACACGAGATCGAGTCCATTGGAGAGAACACTGCTGGGGCATCACAATAATAAAATACTGGCACCTCAGGGGGAAGGGAAGGGGGGGCACCTCAGCCACATGAGTCCACGACGCCAGATCCACGAAGGGCCTCCATGCCCACTGTGCCATCCTGGGCAGTGCAAAGCCACAGTCTCTCAAGTCTCTACAGTGGGTGGATTGCCCACTGTGCCATCCTGGGGAGTGCAAAGCCACAGTCCATCAGATGGATTACAGAGTCCACTGGTCATGGAGGAGGCATGGTGGGCAGAGTGCCTCGTGAAGCCCTGCCCGACACAGAACCGGGCATGCCAATGGGCCAGCGGTGCTTGACAGGAGGGCCCAGCGGAGCGGTGCTTGACAGGAGGACCCAGCGGAGCGGTGCCTGTCTTGGCGGGGCCCTGTCCAGCGGTGCTTCTCACGGCGGGCCCTGTTCAGCGGTGCCTGTCTTGGCGGGGCCCTGTCCAGCGGTGCTTCTCACGGCGGGGCCTGTTCAGCGGTGCTTCTCACGGCAGGGCCCTGTTCAGCGGTGCTTCTCACGGCGGGGCCTGTTCAGCGGTGCCTGTCTTGTGTTTCGAGTGAACCACACCTGGCCAATACTTCCCGCTCAGTCAGCATCGGACCTTTCCGTTGCGGGGCCCTCCTGTGATGGAGTCCTGGGGCCCTGGGTCTCCTCCGATACCCTCGGAATGGGGCTGGTGGGGCCCTCATGGCCAGGTCGGCTGCTCCCTGCCTTCGGCGCTTTGCTGCCCTTGCCCTCCTTGGCAGACTCTCCGTGGCCCTTGGCTCCCTTACCCGATGTGGCAGGTGACGGTGCAAGGCTACCCTCCTTGAGGGCAGGCGTATCAGGCCTCTCGCGCCTGCCCTTCAGTTTTTTGCTCCTCTTCCCAGGGGGGGGGCTGGCTGTGCCTTTGCTGCTGGCCGATGTCCCTGCCCAAGGAAAGGGCGGACTCCAAAAACCAGGCACAACGTTCTTGGGAGTTGCTGGGCTGGTGGTGGCTGAGGTGTTTTTGGAACTGTTACGAGATGGAGGGGGTGGGTCAGGTGAGGAAAAGATGTTCACTTTAGAGAGGAATAGTTTTTTAGGAGCAATGGGAAGGGTAGCTGGAGTGGATATGGGAGTGGAGGAAGAGGATGTGGTTGTAGGAGAGTCAAGTCTGGTGTCTTTGGGTGCAGGTGCTTGGGCTGGAGGCTGACGTGAGGTGGATGGCTGTTGGTTGGGTGCCTGCCTGCGTTTGTGTGGGTTGGAAGCGGGGGTGACAGACACACTGGGAGAGGACACAGGGGACGTGTACATGGCAGTGGGGGTGGTGACTGCACGTGTGCGGACTGGGCTGGAGGGTGTGCTGGTGATAGGTGTACTGGCTGATGGTGGTGTGCATGCAGGTGTGAGTGTAGATGTCACAGGGAGGGAGGAGGGAGACGAGGAGGTGGGGGACACAGAGGAGGTAGTGGCTGTTGGCATGTCTGCATCTGTATGTTGCTTGTGTGAATGCTTGTGTGTTCTGTGGTGCTTATGTCTGGATGAGCTTCCCTTGGGTGTTGAGGTGTGTGCAGGCTGGTCTGTAGGTGTGGATGGGATAGGCAGAGGAACAGGGGAGTGGGACTGGGTGGAGGGAGTTAGAAGAGGGAGGCTGGAGACAGGGACAATCGCTGCCGTCAGTGCTGAGGCCAGAGCGTTGAACGATCGCTGCTCGGCAGCCTGACCCGAATGAAGGCCCTCCAGGTATGCATTGCTTTGATGCACCTCCCTCTCCACACCCTGGATGGCATTCAAAAGGGTAGACTGCCCAACAATGATGGTCCTCAGGAGGTCAATGACCTCCTCACTGAGGGCAGCAGGGGTGACTGGGGCAGGGCCTGAGGTGCCTGGGGCGAAGGAGATGGCCGCCTTCCTGGCCATGCGGGCACGGGCCGAAGGCCGAGGGGCTTCTGGGAGGGCGGAGCTGGTGCGCTGGGTGGCGGTTGTACCTGTAGTTTCGGTGGGCACGGATGTTGCCGCCACCGCAAGGGAGCTCCCATCAGAGGACGTGTCGGTGTCACTGACATCTGCACGGGTCCCCGTGGTGGAGCCCCCCTCGCCCTCCGTCTCACTGGTCATGTCGGAGTCCGTTGCATGGCCCTCCGGGGCCATGTGAGATGCAGCTCCCTCTTGCGTCGATGCCACTTCTCCTCCGCCTGATGATGCTAATGCACACATTCACAGAAAAACAAAGAAAATTGGGGGGGGTGGAGAATAAAGACAAGTTGAGTGCATGCATTGGGGACACTGTTGGCGGAAAGGACAGACACAGAAGCCCCCTGCACTACGCTGCGCACTTGGGGTACACTACTCATTCACTGGGACATGCCCTACAAGCCTATGGGCGACAACTGCCCACACAGAATACACAGGTCCATGAATAGCGTTACTAGGCACCCTACAGAGATGGGGGGCGGGGCACAGGACCATACCTCACGGAGGGGCCTAGCCTACAGAAATCGCCCAGGCCTAGGGATACCCACAGCCCTCCTCCCCCACCCAGGCACCTCCACTGCGCACAAATATAGCTGAATGTGCTGGTACTCACCCCCTTGTGTCTGCTGTGATGTCCTCAAGCGCCCATCTAAATCGGGGTAGGCCACCGCCAGGATCCGGGACATCAGGGGGGTCAAGGTACGACTGGCACCCCTCCTAGGTTGGGAGGCCATCCCCAGCAGCGCCTCGGCGGTCTTATTGCTCCCGCGGCGGATGTCCTCCCACCTCTTGCGACAGTGGATGCCCCGTCTGTTGTGGACCCCCAGGGCCCGGACGTCCTTGGCGATGGCACGCCAAATATCGATCTTCTGATGGGCGCTGACCTATGTGACATGTACAGGGGGGGAAAAGAAACATCATCACTTTTCTGCATGCTCGATGTGAGTGGCCACCCCTCCCCAAACTTGCCATGTGGCACATGCTCTCATCTGTCGTGCCATGCATTCGTAATTCGCTCCCCTCCCCTCCATCGTACATCCACCCCACTCATCACAGGCATTGCCCACTATGCATTGGCCCCCGTGTACTCACCTGTTGGTCTGGAGGACCGTAGAGTAGCGCATACTGGGGGAGGACCCTGTCAACGAGCTTCTCCAACTCTTCGGAACTGAAGGCGTGGGCCCTTTCCCCAGTCGCAGCAGCCATTGTCACTTCCAGACCGAAGTCACAGCAGCACTTGCAGTATAGGTCCTCTCCTGTTGATGCTCAGGTCTCGTGTGATTAAGCAGAGAGAAAATGGCGGTCACGCCCGCGGCGGTGCGTACCACGGCGGTGCGTACCGCGACCGCCGGCGCACATCGTCATTGGCTCCTGAAACCCATAGGGTTCAATGTTAACCAATGCTGCTTTGCGCCGCGGTCTCCGACCACCTACCGCCACCGCTTGCCACGCCAGCGCAATGACCTCACTTCACAGGTCAGGCAGCCGCCATTTCAAGGGCCCACATGGCTTAATTCCTACTGCGTCACACATGGCTAGGCCTTACATCGACACTCATACAAGCCATTCAATCCAGAGAGATTCGTGTACTGTGCAGGCTGTGGGAACTTACCTGTGGGTTGATTGACTCTGTGCTCCATGTTGTCCTTCCTAGGCACCGTCCGCTGGGACTTGTGAGGAGACGGAGGAATGTTCCTGTGTACAGACCGCTGGTGGACCTGTCGACAATGGAAGAACAACATGTCATACTCACCTACAGACTCAACACTGCCACTATACAGGAACTGTGTGCCAAGCTGGAGCCAGACCTGATGTCACCCATCCGCCAACCCACAGGGATTCCGCCTCTAGTGCAGGTGCTGTCAGTACTCCATTTTTTGGCTAGTGGATCATTTCAAACTACAGTGGCCATTTCATCTGGGATGTCTCAGCCTATGTTTTCAAAGGTATTGTCCAGAGTGTTGTCTGCCCTGATGAAATACATGCGGAGCTACATCATATTCCCTGAGGTGGGTGACTTGCCTACAGTGAAGGGTGATTTCTATGCCCTTGGACACATTCCCAATATCATTGGTGCCATTGATGGTACCCATGTGGCTTTGGTCCCCCCAAAAGACAATGAGCAGGTGTACAGGAACCGAAAAAGTTATCATTCGATGAATGTCCAGGTGGTCTGTTTGGCTGACCAGTACATCTCCCATTTAAATGCCAAGTTCCCAGGGTCAGTGCATGACGCGTACGTCATGCGAAATAGCAGCATCCCTTATGTGATGGAACAGCTATAGAGACAGCGTGTGTGGCTAATTGGTGACTCTGGTTACCCCAACCTGCCTTGGCTATTGACCCCAGTGAGGAATCCCAGGACAAGGGCAGAGGAACGGTACAATGAGGCCCATGGGCGTACTAGGAGGGTGATCGAGCGGACCTTCGGCCTCCTGAAGGCCAGGTTTAGGTGCCTGCATATGACAGGTGGATCCCTAATGTACTCACCAAAGAAGGTGTGTCATATCATCGTGGCCTGCTGCATGCTTCACAACCTGGCTTTGCGACGCCAGGTGCCTTTCCTGCAGGAGGATGGTCCAGATGGTGGTGTTGTGGCAGCTGTGGAGCCTGCGGAGAGTGAAGAGGAGGAAGACGAAGAGGACGACACAGACAACAGGGACAGAGTGATACTGCAGTATTTCCAGTAACACACGGGTAAGAATCTACTCCTGCATTTTATTATATCTGTAACAGTACTGGCTCTCTACTGTCTGACCTTTCAGCCCAATGTATGGTAACTTTGTTGTGAATTTGCCTTCCTATTTCAGTGATCTGGTCCCCACGGAGTGCCCTCTGGTTTATTTCCCCATGGACTAAAGCTGTGTGACACTGGTATGTTGTCATCACAATGTAATTGGACATTTTTGGTTGGTTATATCGAATACATTTGGTTTAAAAAAATAAATAGCAGACTCCAGATGGATTTTGTGCAATAATTGTGTTTATTGAAGTGCAAAAATTGGTGTATAGTTCAAAAAGGGTGATGGGTGATGGTGGAGGCATGTCCATGGCAGAGTCCAGAGTCTCGTTCGCACAGGTGCATTGTCCATATGCCTGTGGAAGGTGGAGCAGGGGCAGTTCAAGGTTGGACAGGGTGAACAAGTGGGACAGTGGGATGTCATCCGGGGGGATCCGTGCATGGCGGGGGTCTTGACATCCTACTCTGTATTCTTCCTAGGTCTCAGGCCTTTCTTGCGGGTGGTTCATGTTCTGCAGGGGGTGGGGTCCGGGTGGCCCGTTGCTGTTGTGTCGGGGCCTCCTGACCACTAGCGCCGGCGGAGGTGGTGGGCTGTTCTTCCTCCATGCTAGTGGCAGGGGCCCTTTGGGGGGCCACATGGTCCCGCAATGTGGTGACAATCTGGTTGAGTGCCACCACGATTGTACCCATTGCGGAACTGATGCTGCGCAGTTCTTCCCGGAACCCCATGTACTGGCCCTCCTGCATGGCCTGGATCTCCTGAAACCTGGCCAGTACCGTCGCCATCGTCTCTTGGGAATGGTGGTACGCTCCCATGATGGTGGTGAGGGCCTCTTGGACAGTGGGTTCCCTAGGCCTGTCCTCCCTCTGTTGCACAGCAGCCCTCCCAGTTCCCCTTTGTTCCTGGGCCTCTGTCCCCTGGCCGGTGTGCCCACTACCACTGCCCCCAGGTCCCTGTTGTTGTTGGGGTGGTGGGTTGCCCTGGGTGCCCTGTAGTGGTAGACACACCGCTGCTTGACCTGTCCTGGAGACAGAGGCATGGGCCAGCTGGGTGGGTGCTGTGCTGGGTTTCCAGAGGGGGGTAGATCTGCTGTGGCCTGTGGCTGCCTGAGGGGAACCGACTGTCTAGAGGTCCCCGATGGTCCGGGCTGGTCATCAGGTTCTAGGTCGACAGAGCTGCTGTCATCACTGGGGGCCTGTTCTGGGGGTGGGATGGACATTTCTGGACCCTCCGGCCCGGTGTGTTGGCGTTCGGGCCCTGCAGGGGTAAAAGAGTATGGTTACTGCTTCTGTGTGTGCCATGGCGTGAGATTTGTGGGTGCCCTTGTCCCCCAGTGCTGTCATTCCCTTGTGGGAGGAGTTGTGAGCGTGGTTTGGGGGGGGGATGGGTATGTGCAGTGGTCATGCTTAGGTGATGGGTGTCCATGGTTTGTGTTGGCATTCAGGGGTTGGTGTTGGTTTGGGTGGGTTGTGCTGGTGAGACATTAGCAGGGAGGATATGTGCTGGGGGGTTGGGGGTGAGGTTGGGGGTGTGGGTTGGCATGCTGGTGGTTGGGGGGGTGAAGTAGTTGAGATTAGACTTACCAGAGTCCATTCCTCCGCCTACTCCAGCGAGGCCCTCAGGATGCAGGATGTTCAAGACCTCTTGCTCCCATGCTGTGAATTCGGGTGGAGTGGGTGGGGGTCTGCCGCCAGTCTTCTGCACAGCGATGTTGTGTCTTGACACCATCGCCCGCACCTTCCCCCGTAGGTCGTTCCAGCGCTTTCGGATGTCTTCCCGATTTCTGGGATGCTGTCCCACAGCGTTGACCCTGTCGACGATCCTTTGCCATAGCTCCGCCTTCCTGGCTATTGTGGTGTGCTGCACCTGTGTGCCGAAGAGCTGGGGCTCTACCCTGATTATTTCCTCCACCATGACCCTGAGTTCTTGGTCCGAGAACCTGGGGTGTCTTTGGGGTGCCATGGGGTGATGTGGATGAGGTGTGGGGTGGTGTTTGTGGTGATGAGTGTAGTGGTGTGTGGTGTTTTGTGCGTAGATGTAGTGTGGGGGATGATGTTGGGTTCCTGTGTGTGTTGTGGTTTGCGTTCCCTGTGCTCTCTCTCTGTGTATTGCGCCTCGTCTCTGAATTTCGATTTGTGGGTGATGTGGGTGTGTGTTTTATATCGTATTGATTGTGTGGGAGTGGTTTTTGTATGTGTATCAGGTGTGTGTATTTGTAATTGTCCAATGTGGCAGTGTTTTGTAGATGTATGTGTATTTTGACCACGGCGGTGTGTACCGCCAATGGGATACCGCGGTTGAAAGACCGCCGCGTGGATTCGTGGGTCGTAATGGCATGGGCGTATTTCTGTTGGCGTGACGGTGGAGGTTTGGTCATCTCCAGTTTATCGCTGACCGCTGATGTGGCGGCCTTCAGTGGAGGTCGGGTTTTTGGCGGTTTGCCAGTTGTGGGTCAGAATGACCCTGGCGGGTTACCGCGGCTGCAGCGGTGTTATGGCGGTCTTCTGACCGGCGGTAACTGCCTTTTACCGCCAGGGTCAGAATGACCCCCTATATGTCCTACCTTATCTTTACTCTGCATCCTGCCCTTGGGGTTGACTAGGGCCTAACTTAGGGGTGCCTTACATGTAAGAAAAGTTAAGGCTTAGGCCTGGCAAGTGGGTACACTTGCCAAATCGAATTTACAGTTAAAAACTGCACCCAGACACTGCAGTGGCAGGTCTGAGACATGATGACAGAGCTACTTAGGTGGGTGGCACAACCAGTGCTGCAGGCCCACTAGTAGCATTTGGTTTACAGGTCCTGGGGACCTCTAGTGCACTTTACTAGGGACTTACTAGTAATTCAAATATGCCAATCACGGATAAACCAATTACATACACATTTGTTATAGGAGCACTTGCACTTTAGCACTGGTTAGCAGTGGTAAAGTGCCCAAAATGTTAGAGTGCTGTGGGCCACGCCTTCTGCCATCCCCCACACTTATGGGGGTCAGTTTCAAGGGCAGGAAAGCGCATCCACTCGGCAAATGTGCACAGCAGGGACGCTGCTGGCTTGCAGAAGGCGTGCCTAAGGCAAGACCATCTGCGCACATCCTTGCCCAGATCACACCCAGCACCAGCCCCCTGGCAGTTTGGGTTCAGATGAAAGCTCATCAGTAGCCCATACCCGCAAGACACTGCTGGCATTAAAGTCAGGTAAGACTAGTGGCTGTCATCAGATAGAGCCCATTAGCAGCACAGACCATAACACTTTCATCTGTTAGCAGTGCAGCTTTTACTTTCACTTAATAGAACCACATCAATCTAACGCTGAGACCTTAGATGCCATAACTTCCTCTTCTCCTAAGCCTCAGTTAATTCAGCCAAAACATAAATCAGTCTTCTAATTGATGCTAGATCTCTTGTAAAGCAAAATACAACATCCCATCTGCTTATGGAGATTCAGAAACCTTCTTTGGCATTTGTTACTGAGACTTGGTCTGACCCCTCCTTCAGCCCTGATATTAAGGTTTCCTTGCCTGAGGACTTTGCCATCTTCAGACAGGATTGAACAGGGAAGTATGCTGGTGGCCTTGCCATTATATACAGGTCTGATTTATCAGTTTGCTGCAACCCTGGAACATCATCGATTTGCGAGGTACTTGCATTTTCAATAACAGTCACTAGCAATCATACTTGTGGGGGCCCTCCAGGCCCAAGAGATAAGCAATCTTCTTGAATCTAGCATTCTGCTCTCAGGATATACTGTCTTAGGTGATTTTAATTTCTACCTAGTGGCCCGGTTGGACAAGGGCACACCAGTGCTCTTACAGGCTAGGAATTTCACAAACTAGTGGGCCCCACACACTCAGCAGGGCATACATTAGATGGCATTTTTACCAATAACACCACTCTTTGTAATTTTAGCACTCTCACCATGGCTTGGAAAGATCATAGTGCGATTTTATTTTACCTAAACATTGGTCACTTTGAATCTGCCATAAAAGCCTCTCCCAAGTTTTTGCCCTCCCGTGCTTGGGACAAAATTCAACCTGCCCCCTTTATTAACATGCTAAATAACTCACTCCCTGCCCACTCGAAAGACATCGATGCAGCCGTATCTTCCTATACTAGTTGATTAGATTCCGCTGCTCGCACCCTGGCACCAGCAAAAGCAGTTTAACTTAAGAGATGCAATATATCAGCGCCATGGTTCTCTGAAAACTGTAGGGCCCTCAAACGAAGCTGTAGACAACAGGCGAGGAAATGGAGATTAGAGTATAAAGAGGTTGAAAAGGACAAGTATAAGATAAGCCTGGCTGAGTACAAAGCAATGATTGTTAAGGAGAAAGTGACTTACTTTACTAATAAAATAGAAGCTGCCAAACATTCCATCAAAGAATCGTTTCAGTCACCAAATTTACCTCTGCTCCAACTAACTATACTACAGTAACTAGTCACTTTCTGTAACTCCTTTGCCAACTTTTTCCAGCAAAAAGTGGAAGCTGTTTACAGTGACTTCTCTTCCTCAACCTCTCCACCCACCTCTGTCCAGACTCCCTCAAACCTCTTAGGTAAAGATGCATGCCTTTCAGAGTTTGCTTCTCCTTCCATAGAGGAAGTCAGGGGTCTTATTACCACTACTAAATCTGAATCCCCTTTGACTCTTGTACCATGAGAGTGGCAAAGCTAGCAGCGTAAACCATTGCTCCAATACTTACAAACATTTTTCATCTTATGTTTAAGTCTGGATCTTTTCAAGCATTTTGGAAGAAAGCCTCTGTGTTCCTCCTCATAAAGAAAGCTAACTTGGATCCTAAGGACCCAACTAACTACAGCCCAATATCCTGCCTATGTTTACCAGCTAAAATTGTGTAAATAATTATCAATAGGCAACTTGTAGATTTTATAGACACTCACAATATTCTGGATGATACCCAGTTTGGTTTCCACAGTGGTCACAGGACAGAGATAGCATTGATTTAGGCTACTGAAGAGATCAGAATGTCCCTCGATCAGGAAGGGTGGGTTGCTCTGATGTCCTTCCTCTCTGATCGTGGGCAGGTGATTCGCTTTGGTGAATTTGTCTCACCACCTTTCTTCCTTCCTTGCGGGGTCCCTCAGAGGTCCTCGCTCAGTCCTAGTCTTTCAATGCTTATGTCACCTCTATGGCAGACTTAATCAGATCCTAAGGCTTATTGCTTACATCCTACATAGATGACACACAAATTGTTGTCTCCCTTGCCAGTGGAGGTACAAAAGTCGGGTCTAGATTCTGTGACTGCATGCGTGCAGTCAACACATGGATGAATGAAAACTGCCTGAGACTTAACTCTAGCAAAAGTAGAAGTATTATTTTTTGGAACACAGACCTCCTTCTGGACCTATTTCTGGTGGTCACAGAACACGGAGCCACTCCCGGTCCCTGTAGCCAAAAGCCAAAACCTGAGAATCCTACATAACAACTAACTGTCTTATTCTGATCCCGTCAATGTGGTAACCTCTTCTGCTTTCTTTATACCGAGGGTTTAAAAAAAATCCTTTCCTTCATTTCAGAATATTACCTCATTAGTGATGTCCAGGCTGGACTATTGTAATGGCCTTTTTATTTAGTCTCATCAGTCTGTACAAAACAAACTACAAGCTCTACAGAACGCTGCAGCCTGCCTAGTACTGAATATTCCTAAACATCACTAGATTTCTGTACATATCAAGAAACTTAATTGACTTCCCATAAGGTAGAGAATTTTTTTTAAGGCACTTCGCATTGCCTATACATCTTTAAACACTCTCGTTCCTGCCTTTCTTAACAACAGGTTTAAATGGTATACACCAGGAAGGACACTTCCAGCATCTGGCAAGACTGCTATTGCCCCAGGTGTAAATGCTTGGCCTGAAAGGGCAGAAGCTTGTTTGCAGAGCAACCAGGGCTTGGAATGCTCTCCATACTGCCATCAAATCAGCTTCTAGTTTATTGGCTTTCAGGAAAACTGTGAAAACTTGGCTGTTTAACGCTGACCTGGACTTATCTTGACCTTAGGCTCCTCAACTCAGGAAGGGACATTGTCCGCCTTGTCATTGAAGCTAGTGCCAATATACCTTTGGGTATATGTCACGCTCTATAAAATGACTTAAGATAACATAACATAATAGGGATTAAAGCATCTTCAGAAAGGCTAATGACAGTCAGGTGAAGATGCTTCACATGTCATTGTTCTCATGTTTTGATAATTCCTGCTTTGAGCCAACATCATCCCTACCTGTTGTGAGAACCATCACCTTTTAAAAATATGATGTCTGTGCTGCAAATAGAACACAACATTTGAAAGAAATCAACCCTAACCTGGTCCTAGTCATTGACAGTGGTACTAACATCACCTCTCTGGTAAATTTGTGTTAAAGTGTGGCCAAAGATACCCCACTTGATTCCAGTTAGAAGTTCTTCAAGACCAAGGAAATGAATGGACCACTGAATACTGCTGAGATCCAGGATTGGTGTTTCTTGCACAATCAGTTTCTCATGGGTGAGGGGATGTTACAGGATGTCTGTGCATCTTGCTGGAAGAGTTGTGGGCCTGTCTGTGAGCATGGAGCCTGCTTAACCTCATTACGCTTGTTACTTGGAATTCCTGAAATTATTGTGCCACTTCAACTAATTATGTGCTGTTAAATGTAAACGTTTACAATGAATGGCACAATTCAGAGTAATTCACTGTAATAATTTACCGGGAACTCACAGGTACAACAGAAGGCAGGCAGCTATTGTTCATGGTGCTCTTGTTTAAATTCATCCTGGATCAAAAAATTTATGCAAGGATACATTTTGCACTAAAATATAGTGAGAATTGTTAGATCTGCATTTTGCATAATTTTTTGCTGTAATTGTATGTAATGATGTAAAAGCAAATTTCGCACACACCCTAGAGCTGGTTGTCTATATAAAGGAGCCCAGCTACTTAGAGAGAATTAGCCTAGAGGAGTGCACTGTTGTAGGTGTGAGTAATGTGTTTGTGAACTCTCAATGTGTACTACACTACAAATCCTTGAAAGAAGAGTGGTCAAGGCACACCAATAGCATGAATCTTGATCCTGATAATGTTCAAGAATAAATAGAAAGTTCGTTCTTGGAAGATGATGTGTAGATATTTATTATAAGTGCAGGTAGAAAGTAGAAATCTCAATCAAAAGACTGCGTTGTACAAAATGACCATGTGTCCAGAGCAGCCTGATGGTGATAAATGATCAAAGTTACAATAGGATGTTCGAATGTAACAATAAGTCCATACAGCAAAACAGCCAACACGTGTTTCGTCTTCAAGACTTTGTCAAGGCTGTGGAAACATAGATGAAAAATACATACATGTCGGTATAGTATAATTGCACAAGGTGACTTCACAACGTCTAAAATTCTTTGTACAGAGGTAAAGAAAACAATCCGAGCGAAGGTGCAATAGAATTGTGTGAATTAAGTACAGGGATGCGTATAGTTAATGTGACGACCAGAATGTAGTGTGAATGCCTCAATAGGTGTTATAGGTGACTAATTGAATCACGTTCCAGAAGAAAAAGGCAAACAAGTCCGTCTAGAGTGGAATAAAACTGCAACATCATGCGAGGTGATATTGTCATAAACATGTGTACACAGTGTGATATAGTACATGTGCTTTAAATTTTTTTAGAAAACATTGAATCTTAGTGGTGAAGAAACAAGGGGGGATGCGAAGTGTGTTGTGATGTGGATAGAAGATCTATAAATAGTGTGAAGAAAAAAGAGTAAAGAAAGAAGTAAAAAGTAATTGAAAGGGGGTAAGGTACCTTCAGATGTATATAAAACATTATATGTAAACACGAAAGGTACATGGATCAAGCTGCTGGTAGTCATGAGTCCTTGGGAGAAATCAAATAGTATAGGCAAATGATGGCCATGATAAGCCTGGGGTATAAAACAACAAAAAATACAATTTAATGTAAAGCAGGTGTTATGAAGAAAGCTACTTGATTTTAAAGCTACATACGGAGTTAATAATCTGGTATGCCAAGTTCTATATTGTCGTTGGAGCGTTGCCCCGTCACTAGCTTTTCCAAGGTTGCTGTGATTTTACATGTGTAATATTATTTTCACTTTCTAGAAAAACTCGAAAAGTGAAGATGGAGCCTATCAAATTAGAAAGGTTTTCTCACAACGCAATTAAAACTTTTAAAGGAACGTTTTACTTAGTCTTTTTATGCCCATGTCATGCCCCCTAATGCCACTTTAACCGCTTATATAAACCAAAATCTCGATTAGAAAAAATTTCATTCTAAAACTAGAGAACGTTTTATCACTTAGTCTCTGTCTGTGGTATAACTTTACTTCATGCCATGTTAAGACACACAGGGGGTCATTCTGACCTCGGCGGTAAAAGCCGCTTACCGCCGGTCAGAAGGCCGCCACAATACCGCCGTGGCCGCGGTCAGCCGCCACGGACATTCTGACCCACAACTGCAAAACCTCCGAAAATCCGCCCTCCACTGCAGTCCGCCACATCAGCGGCCAGCGGTAAACTGGAGAAGACCAAACCTCCACCGCCACGCCAACAGAAATACGCCCATCCCATTATGACCCACAAATCGACGTGGCGGTCATTCAACCGCGGTATTCCATTGGCGGTACACACACCTTTACAAACCCCTACCACATTGGACAATTTGAAAGGCACACACCTGAAACACATACACACACCACTCCCACACATCCAATACCATATAAAACACACACCCACATCACCCACAAACCCCTACCAACAAAAACCAGAGACGAAGGAGAGAGAGACACATCAGAGAATAGAGAGCCAGACACACAGAGGCACACCACAACATCACACACACCACATAGAAGCACAAAGCACCACACACCAACACACACATCATCACATACACCACCCCACACCTCATACACACCACCCCATGGCACCAAAAAGGCACCCACGCTTTTCGGACCAAGAACTCCTGGTCATGGTGGAGGAGATCATAAGAGTGGAACCCCAGCTCTTCGGCTCACAGGTCCAGCACACCACCATAGCAAGGAAGGCGGAGCTCTGGCAGCGGATCGTGGACAGGGTCAACGCGGTGGGACAGCATCCCAGAAATCGAGAGGACATCCGCAAACGATGGAACGACCTACGGGGGAAGGTGCGCTCGATGGTCTTGCGACACAACATCGCAGTGCAGAAGACTGGCGGGGGACCCCCTCCCACTCCACCCGAATTCACAACATGGGAGCAAGAGGTACTCAACATCCTGCATCCTGATGGCCTCGCTGGAGTACACGGAGGAATGGACTCTGGTAAGTACAAGGCCAACCACTTCACCCCCCCCCCAGCATGCTAACCCCCACCCTCACCCCCAACCCCCCAGCACACATCCTCCCTGAGAATGTCTCCCCAGCACAACCCACCCAACACCAACCCCTGCATGCCACCCCCAAACTATGGACACCCATCACCTAAGCATGACCACTGCACATACCCATCCCCCCCCCCCACAAAACACCCTCACAACACCTCCCCCAAGGGAATGCCAGCACTGGGGGACAAGGGCACCCATAAAACGCAAGCTAATGTACACACAGAAACAATAACCATACCCTCTTACCCCATGCAGGACCCGAACGACAACACACCGGTCAGGAGGGACCAGAAATGTCCATCCCACCCCCGGAACAGGCCCCTAGTGATGACAGCAGCTCTGTCGACCTGGAACCTGACGACCAGCCCGGACCATCGGGGACCTCTGGGCAGTCGGTTCCCCTCACCCAGACACAGGCCACTGCAGACCCAACCCCCTCTGGGAACAACAGCACAGCTCCCACCCAGCGGGCCCATTCCTCTGTCTCTAGGACAGGTCAAGCAGCGGTGTGTCTACCACTACAGGGCCCCCAGGGTAACCCACCAACCCAACAACAACAGGGACCTGGGGGCAGTGGGAGTGGGCACACCGTCCAGGGGACAGAGGCCCAGGGAAACAGGGCAACTCGGAGGGCTGCTGTGCGACAGGGGGGGGAGGAGAGGCCCAGGGAACCCACTCTCCAAAAGGCCCTCACCACCATCATGGCAGCCTACCACCACTCACAAGAGACGATGGCGACGGTACTGGCCAGGTTCCAGGAGATCCAGGCACAGCAGTAGCAACGCTACATGGGGTTCAGCGACCAACTCAGCAACATCTCAACCGCTATGGGGAGCATAGTCCAGGCCCTGAACTGTATAGAGGACACGTTTCGGGACCATGTGGCATCACACAGGGCCCCTGTCACTAGCCAGGAACAGGAACAGCCTACCACCTCCGCCGGCACTAGTGGACAGGAGGCCCCACCACAACGACAGCCCAGCAGAACCCCACCTCCTGCTGAACAACAACCGCCCCGCAAAAGGAGCCTGAGATCAAATAAACCGACAGAGTAGGATGTCAAGTCCCCCGCCAGCATCACATACCCCCTGAAGTCCTCCCACTGTTCCACATTGCCACCCTGTCAAACCTTGAACTGCCCCTGCTCCATCCTGCCACAGGCATATGGACAATGCACCTGTGAGACTGAGAACTGGACTCCGCCATGGACATTACTCCACCCCCACCCATCACTGTTTCACTATCATGTACCAATATCTATGCACTAATAATAAATCACACATTGCACTGAAATCAATCAGGACTCAGCCTGTCTTATTTACAAATGTATGACACATTACATATCAATTACGTATTATTAACATTGTGAATTACACATACCGAGGTAACTTAGCATTAGTCCATGGGCCAACCAAGCCGAGGTCACGCAGTGGCTCATACAGCACAGAAAAGGGAAGGGAAAATCAAACATCATGTTTATAGTTCTGGGGGGAAATCGACAAAGTTGAGATGCAGGAGGCTTTCAGGAAATGTAAAATGGCATGGGTGATTATTACCTGTGTGCTACTGGAAATACTGTTCTATTACTCTGTCCCTGTTGTCTGTGTCGTCCTCTGAGTCTTCCTCCTCTTCACTCTCCGCAGGCTCCACAGCTGCTTCAACACCACCATCTGCACCATCCTCCTGCAGGAAAGGAACCTGACGTTGCAATGCCAGATTGTGAAGCATACAGCAGGCCACGATGATGTGGCACACCTTCTTTGGTGAGTACATCAGGGATCCCCCAGTCATATGCAGGCACCTAAACCTGGCCTTCAGGAGGCCAAAGGTCCTTTCGATGATCCTCCTAGTTCGCCCATGGGCCTCATTGTACCGTTCCTCTGCCCTGGTCCGGGGATTCCTCACTGGGATCAGTAGCCAAGGCAGGTTGGGGTAACCAGAGTCACCTATTAGCCACACACGTTGTCTCTGTAGCTGCTCCATCACATAGGGGATGCTGCTATTTCGCATCACATACGCGTCATGCACTGACCCTGGGAACTTGGCATTTACATGGGAGATGTACTGGTCAGCCAAACAGACCACCTGGACATTCATCGAATGATAACTTTTTCTGTTTCTGTACACCTGCTCATCGTCTTTTGGGGGTACCAAAGCCACATGGGTCCCATCAATGGCACCAATGATGTTGGGGATATGTCCAAGGGCATAGAAATCACCCTTCACTGTAGGCAAGTCACCCTCCTCTGGGAAAATGATGTAGCTCCGCATGAGTTTCATCAGGGCAGACAACACTCTGCTCAAAATCTTTGAAAACATAGGCTGAGACATTCCAGATGACATGGCCACTGTGGTCTGGAATGACCCAGTTGCCAAAAAATGGAGGACTGACAAAACCTGCACCAGAGGGGGAATCCCTGTGGGTTGGCGGATGGGGGACATCAGGGCTGGCTCCAGCTGGGCACACAGTTCATGGATAGTGGCACGGTCAAGTCTGTATCGAAGTATTATATGGCGTTCTTCCATTGTCGACAGGTCCACCAGCGGTCGGTACACGCGAGGATTCGTCCTTCTCCTCGCAAGTCCCAGCGGACGGTGCCTAGGAAGGACAACATGGAGCACAGAGTCAGGCAAACCACAGGTACGTACAGACAGCTTGCACAGTTAAAGAATGGCAATGGGTTGAAAGGCGTGTATGTGTGGCAATGCAAGGCCTAGGCCTGTGTGTCGCAGTCAAAATTAAGCCATGTAGGCCCTTGAAATGGCGGCTGCCTGACCTGTGAAGTGGGACAATGGGATGTGAGGTCAATGCGCTGGCGGGGCACACCGTGGCAGTAGGCGGTCGAAGACCGCGGCGCAAAGCCGCATTGGTTAACATTGAACCCTATGGGTTTCAGGAGCCAATGACGATGTGCGCCGGTGGTCGCGGTACGCACCGCTGCGGTACGCACCGCCGCGGGCGTGACCGCCATTTTCTATCTGATTAATCACTCGAGACCTGATCATCCACAGGAGAGGACCTATACTGCAAGTGCTGCTGTGACCTCGGTCTGGAAGATACAATGGCTGCTGCGACTGGGGAAAGGGCCCCTGCCTTCACGTCTGAAGAGTTGGAGAAGCTCGTGGATGGGGTCCTCCCCCAGTATGCGCTACTCTACGGTCCTCCAGACCAACAAGTGAGTACACCGGGTGCACATGGAATGGGCTATGCCTGTGTGGATTGGGGTGGATGTAAGTTGGTGGGGTGGGGGGGCGAATGAGGAGTGCAACGCCCGACAGATGAGAGCATGTGCCATATGGCAAAGTAGGTGGGGGGGGCCAATCACATCTAACATGCAGGTCATTGATGATTTCCTCCTTTCCACCCTGTACATGTCAAATAGGTCAGCGCCCATCAGAAGATCGAGATTTGGCGTGCCATCGCCAAGGAAGTCCGGGACTTGGGGGTCCACAACAGGTGGGGCACCCACTGCCGCAAGAGGTGGGAGGACATCCGCCGCGGAACAAGGAAGACCGCAGAAACACTGCTGGGGATGGCCTCCTAACCTAGGAGGGGTGCCAGTCGCACCATGACCCCCCTGATGTCCCGGATCCTGGCGGTGGCCTACCCTGAATTGGATGGGCGCTTTAAGACATCACAGCAGACACAAGGGGGTGAGTATCAGCACATTCTCCTATCTTTCTGCGCAGTGGAGGCGTCTGGGTGGGGGAGGAGGGCTGTGGGTGACATTAGGCCAGGGCGCTTTCTGTAGTGTAGTCCTCTCCCTTAGGCATGGCCCTGTGCCCCCGGCCCCCACCTCTGTAGGGTGACAAGTACAGCCATTGAAGGTCCAGCATCTCCCATGTGCGCGTTTGACGTCTCTTGGCCTGTTGTCCTAGTCAGTAGTACTGAGTAGTGTACCCCGAATGCGCGGCTTAGTGCATTAGGCTCCTGTGTCTGTCCTCTCCGCCAACGGTGTTGACATTGCATGCACTCAACCTGGTCTTCTTTTTTCTCCCCCCACCCTTTCTCTTCATCTTCTTGTGCATGTGTGCATTAGCATCATCAGGCGGAGGAGATTTGGCATCGGAGCACGAGGGAGCTGCAGGACACAAGGCCCCGGTGGGCCCAGGAACAGACACCGAGGGCACCACTGATCCGGAGGGCGAGGGGAGCACCACGACGGGGACCGCTGGTGAGAGCAGCGACAGCGACACGTCCTCAGATGGGAGCTCCCTAGCGGTGGCGGCAACATCCGTGCCCCCAGCCTCTACAGGTACAGCCGCCACCCAGCGCACCAGCCCCGCCCTCCCAGCAGCCCCTCAGTCTTCGCTCCGTGCCCGTTCGCCCAGGAAGGCGCGCGTCTCCTTCGCCCCAGGCACCTCAGCCCCTGCCCCTGTTGCCCCTGCTGCCCTCAGTGCGGAGCTCATTGACCTGGTAAGGACGCTCATTGTTGGGCAGACGACCCTTTTGAATGCCATCCAGGGTGTGCAAAGGGAGGTGCAACAGAGCAATGCGTACCTGGAGGGCATTCATTCGGGTCAGGCTGCCCATCAACGAGCGTTCACTGCTCTGGCCTCAGCACTGACGGCAGCCATTGTCCCTGTTTCCAGCCTCCCTCTTCTTACTGCCTCCAGCCTTTCTCTGTCTCCTGTTCCTCAGCCTATCCCATCCACACCATCAGACCAGCCTGCACACACCTCAACACCCAAGAGCAGCTCATCCAAACACAAGCACCACAGATCCCACAAACACTCACCCAAGCAACACCCAGATGCAGACATTCCAACAGTCACAACCACCTCTGTGTCCCCCTCCTCCTCGTCTCCCTCCTCCCTCCCTGTGACGTCTACACTCACACCTGCATGCACCACAACATCAGCCAGTGCTTCCATCACCACCTCACCCTCCAGTGCAGTCCACACTCGTGCAGTCACCACCCCCACTGCCATTTACACGTCCCCTGTGTCCTCTCCCACTGTGTCTGTCACCCCCTCTTCCAAGACACACAAACGCAGGCAGCCACCCACCCAACAGACATCCACCTCACTACAGCACCAGCACCTTCACCCAATGACAGCACACCTGACTCTCCTACAACCACCTCCTCTTCCTCCACTTCCATCTCCACTTCTCCTACCCTTTACCTTGGCCCTAAAAAACTTTTCATGGCTAATCTTGACCTCTTTCCCTCCGATGAGCTCCCCCCTCCATCTGCAAAGAGTCCCAAGAGCACCGCAGCCACCACCAGCCCAGCTTCGGGTGTCACTGTTGTGCATGGGTTCTGGAGCCCACCCTTTGCCAGCAGTGACACATCGATCAGCAGCAAGGACACGTCCAGCCCCCCCCCCGGCAAGAGGACCCGCAAAAACAAGGGCCGCCGTGCGAGGACCGACAGGGCTGCCCCCAAGGAGCACTGTGCGGCCACTTCACCAGCCACACCATCTAGGGGAGGCAAGGGCCCGAGAGCCCCATCAAAGGAGCGGAAGGGCAGCAGGAGCGCGGAGAAGGTGGACCCCACATGTCACATCCCAGCTGGGAAGGAGGACACTAAGGAGGCCAGGAGTCCGTCCCCGAAGGGTCCAGAAACATCACGGTCCGAGGGCGACTGAGCAGGGAGTCCAGGCCAGGTCTGGCTCCCTTGACCTGCTGGATGAGCACCGCTGAACAGGGCCCGCCGTGGAGAAGAGCACCGCTGAACAGGGCCCGCCGTGGAGAGGTGCACCGCTGAACAGGGCCCGCGGTGCAGAAGAGCACCGCTGAACAGAGCCCGCCGTGGAGAGGAGCACCGCTGAACAGGGCCCGCGGTGCAGAAGAGCACCGCTGAACAGGGCCCGCGGTGCAGAAGAGCACCGCTGAACAGGGCCCGCCGTGCAGAAGAGCACCGCTGAACAGGGCCTGCCGTGCAGAAGAGCACCGCTGAACAGGGCCCGCCGTAAAGATAGGCACCGCTGAACAGGGCCCGCCGTGGAGAGGAGCACCGCTGAACAGGGCCCGCGGTGCAGAAGAGCACCGCTGAACAGGGCCCGCCGCGCAGAAGAGCACCGCTGAACAGGGCCTGCCGTGAAGATAGGCACCACTGAACAGGGCCCGCCGTGGAGAAGAGCACCGCTGAACAGGGCCCGCCGTGGAGAGGAGCACCGCTGAACAGGGACCGCCGTGGAGAAGAGCACCGCTGAACAGGGCCCGCCGTGGAGAAGAGCACCGCTGAACAGGGCCCCGCCGTGAGGATAGGCACCGCTGAAGAGGGCCCCGCCGTCTCAAGCACCGCTCCGCTGGGCCCCGGCGTCTCAAGCACCGCTCCGCTGGGCCCTTCCTGTCAAGCACCGCTCCGCTGGGCCCTTCTTCTCAAGCACCGCTCCGCTGGGCCCCGCCGTCTCAAGCACCGCTCCGCTGGGCCCCGCCGTCTCAAGCACCGCTCCGCTGGGCCCTTCCTGTCAAGCACCGCTCCGCTGGGCCCTTCTTCTCAAGCACCGCTCCGCTGGGCTCTTCATCTCAAGCACCGCTCCGCTGGGCCCTTCTTCTCAAGCACCGCTCCGCTGGGCCCCGCCGTCTCAAGCACCGCTCCGCTGGGCCCTTCCTGTCAAGCACCGCTCCGCTGGGCCCTTCTTCTCAAGCACCGCTCCGCTGGGCCCTTCATCTCAAGCACCGCTCCGCTGGGCCCTTCTTCTCAAGCACAGCTCCGCTGGGCCCCGCCGTCTCAAGCACCGCTCCGCTTGGCCCCGCCATCTCAAGCACCGCTCCGCTGGGCCCTTCCTGTCAAGCACCGCTCCGCTGGGCCCTTCTTCTCAAGCACCGCTCCGCTTGGCCCTTCATCTCAAGCACCGCTCCGCTGGGCCCTTCTTCTCAAGCACCGCTCCGCTGGGCCCCGCCGTCTCAAGCACCGCTCCGCTGGGCCCTTCTTCTCAAGCACCTCTCCGCTGGGCCCCGCCGTCTCAAGCACCTCTCCGCTGGGCCCTTCTTCTCAAGCACCGCTCCGCTGGGCCCCGCCGTCTCAAGCACCGCTCCGCTGGGCCCTTCTTCTCAAGCACCGCTCCGCTGGGCCCTTCATCTCAATCACCGCTCCGCTGGGCCCTTCATCTCAAGCACCGCTCCACTGGGCCCTTCATCTCAAGCACCGCTCCGCTGGGCCCTTCTTCTCAAGCACCGCTCCGCTGGGCCCCGCCGTCTCAAGCACCGCTCCGCTGGGCCCTTCATCTCAAGCACCGCTCCGCTGGGCCCCGCCGTCTCAAGCACCGCTCCGCTGGGCCCTTCTTCTCAAGCACCGCTCCGCTGGGCCCCGCCGTCTCAAGCACCGCTCCGCTGGGCCCTTCTTCTCAAGCACCGCTCCGCTGGGCCCCGCCGTCTCAAGCACCGCTCCGCTGGGCCCTTCTTCTCAAGCACCGCTCTGCTGGGCCCCGCCGTCTCAAGCACCGCTCCGCTGGGCCCTTCATCTCAAGCACCGCTCCGCAGGGCCCTTCATCTCAAGCACCGCTCCGCTGGGCCCTTCATCTCAAGCACCGCTCCGCTGGGCCCTTCTTCTCAAGCACCGCTCCGCTGGGCCCCGCCGTCTCAAGCACCGCTCCGCTGGGCCCTTCTTCTCAAGCACCGCTCCGCTGGGCCCCGCCGTCTCAAGCACCGCTCCGCTGGGCCCTTCATCTCAAGCACCGCTCCGCTGGGCCCTTCTTCTCAAGCACCGCTCCGCTGGGCCCTTCATCTCAAGCACCGCTCCGCTGGGCCCTTCATCTCAAGCACCGCTCCGCTGGGCCCCAGCGTCTCAACCACCGCTCCGCTGGGCCCTTCTTCTCAAACACCGCTCCGCTGGGCACCGCCGTCTCAATCACTGTTTATGGTTCACTGGTCCCACCATGCCTCCTCCTTGACCAGTGGAGACTGTCATCCACCTGATGGACTGTGGCTTTGCACTCCCCAGGATGGTACAGTGGGCAGCCCACCCACTGTAGAGACATTGAGAGACTGTGGCTTTGCACTCCCCAGGATGGTACAGTGGGCAGCCCACCCACTGTAGAGACATTGAGAGACTGTGGCTTTGCACTCCCCAGGATGGTACAGTGGGCATGGTGGCTCCTCGTGGATCTGGCGTTGTGGACTCATGTGGCTGTGGTGCCCCCCCCTTCCCTTCCCCCTGAGGTGCCTGTAGTTTTTACATCTGATGCCCCTGCAGTGTTCTCTCCAAAGGACTCAGGTCTCCTGTGTGGGCTTTGCCCTTGTTTCTCAAAATGTTGGCCCACGGACATGATGAATTCGTAGGATGTGCAGGACTTGTTACTTCAGTTATACACTGATGTGTATGTCATTTGTTTTCTTGTGAATACCTTTCATGGTTGTATGATAATTTTCAGGAGCTTTTTGGTACATAAATATTTATTCCAAATTTGATTATGTCCTAGCATTTGTCAGGGGTGTTTGGGTGGTGTCACTGTGACTTGTTGCTCTGCATTGGTGTGTACATAGTTGGGGGGGGGGGTCGCATATGTGTGTGCCCGTAACCTTTCGTCCTCCCCCCTCCCGTGTGTCGTAGGTGCAGTACTCACCGTTGTCGTCTGCGCCGGACTTCGTACTCGTGGTAGATGAGAAGGTAGACAAGAGCAGGTAGGATGTTTAATTCGGGTTCCATGCTGTCCTCCTTCCTCCTGGAGTGCGTAGTGGTGAGCGTTTTCCCGTTCGTAGTCTGTTTCCGCCGTGTTTTTATCGGCGGTGCTCCCGCCCCGGAAAAGGTGGCGGATTGGTGAGTTGTGATAGTATGGGCGGTACATTGTCTGCCGCCTGGCTGTTGGCGGTGACCGCCGCGCTGTTTGTTTGTACCGCCGTGGCGGGCGGAGTGTTAAAGTGGCTGTCTGTGTTGGCGGTTCCCGCCAGGGTCAGAATTCCATATTTTTTACCGCCAGCCTGTTGGCGGGTTGGCCGCCGCTTTAACACCGACCGCCAGGGTTAGAATCACCCCCACAATCGGAGCATGCTGCGCACTACCAGACTTCTACAAAAATTGAAAGGCTATTCTATTCACACAACGTGGTATGCTTTTGTCACATATTTATTTTCTCTAGCCGACACAGATTAGTAAAGCTTTCCTCGCCTGGCTGCCTTGAGTTCCCCGTAAGTGGGAGAAAGTAGTGAGACAAGCCAGCAACGCTGGCAGTACCTTACCTCAAGTATTTGTGGAGCGAATAAACCCGTGACGTGCGCATCGGGGTTTTGGCAGAGTGTTTGGCCCATGTGTGTGTCAGCTTCTTTTTATAGGTTGATCGGTTCAGGCAAAAGAGAGTCAAAATAGAAAAGGGACTCTAATTAAGACGGCGAGCAGTTTGAGCAGCCCAAGGTGGGGGCCATTTTGAAATGGAGTGAGTCCATATAGAGATTAGTGCTACGATCAATGGAGGCATTCAGAAAAGGAGAGGGGTGTGGAGATCAGACGTAAGAGTCATGTAGAAAAGTGTATATAATAAATATAATAATATAACTGTAGTTTGTTAGAAGTACCATTGTCACAAGGTAAGGAATAATACACAAAAGGTGGTATGAACTACCATCAAACAATGTATAAGTATACAAAACAGTAAGCATGATATAAGACCAAGATGAGTGGGTTACAGATTCATCTTGTAAATCAGAGAACTTACTAATATAGAGAACAGAAGTTATAGCTGGACACATAAAAAAATACATCTTAGTGTATGAAATATATGGAGGTGAGTGTTTTTATACAACTGAGTTTTAAAGAAAGGTGTATAGATCCTTGTCAATGTTAATGCCCTGCTCAACAGCTCTGAGTCCAATAATCCAACGGCTTTCCAGTTGTCTAAGCCGTAGCGTTTTTATTTCCACCTCTGGGTAGTGAGTTCACTGTGTCAATGCCATGTACACTGATGCCCAGTATCTCTTGTTGTCTATGCTTGGCATTGTAGTGAACCGCGAAGGGGTAGTTGACATTATTGTTGCGGATGGCCCTGATGTGTTCTTGCAATCTCTCCTTCAGAGGTCGGATAGTGCTACCCACATAGATGAGACTGCAAGTGCAGATAATGCAATACACTACAAATTTGGTGTTGCAGTTAATGAATTTATTGATTTTGTAAGTAACTGGTGAGTTGTATTGGAACTCAGTAAGTTTATCCTTGATGAAGCAGCAAATATTGCAGTGCCCACATTTGTAGGATCCATGTGGGGCCGTTGGTAACCAAGTGTTTGCTTGCTCAGGTGGCAGAAAGCTGCGACACAAGTGATTTCGAAGGGCGGGTCCCCTGCTATATGTGATGTTAGGATTGGGTGGAAGGCTGGTTTTAAGGAATCCATCAGCTAGGAGAAATGACCAATGTTTATGAAGAATCTTATATATGTTTGAACTGAGTGCATTGTAGGGGGTAATGAAGGATGGAGGTCTGGGTGGGTTATTCTTGTTGGTGGAAGTAACCAGCAGATCTGATCTTTTAACATGCTGTATTCTGTTGTTAGCTTGTGATAGTGTGCTAGGTGAGTAACCCCTCCGTACGAATCGTGTGTTCATTTCTTTGGATTCTTCATGGAAGATGATATCTTCACTGCAATTTCTCCTGATCCTGGTGAGCTCTCCATAGGGAATGGCCTTAATTTGAGAGGCAGGGTGTGAAATGTTAGCATGTAAGATGGCATTGCATGCTGTAGGTTTTCTGCATAGTTTAGAGCAGATTTCATTACCTCTTATGTAGAGTGTTAGGTCCAGAAAATTGACCTGTGATGTACTGTGTTCCCCAGTAAAAGTGATGTTAAAGGAGTTGGTGTTGAGATGTTGTAAAAAAAGGTCAAATGTATCTAAACTGCCTGACCAAAAAAGTAAAACGTCATCAATGTATCTGCCCCAGTATAGCATGTGTTGAGTCAAGTCTGGTGGGCACTCTCTCCATATATGTTGCCATCCATAAAAGCCCATGTACAAATTTGCAAAAGAGGGGGAAAATTTGGCCCCCATTGCCACACCTTGGATCTGTTTGAACCACGTGCCTTCATGGACAAAAAAGTTGTTATCCAAAACTAGCTCTATTAGATCTAAAAGCATATTGGAGTGAAGCTTCACGTGTATCAAGAAAGTGATGGATGGCAAGTAGGCCCTTGTCTCTCAGTATACAAGTGTATAGTGAGGTAACGTCTAGGGTTGCTAGGATGTGCCCCCCTGTCCATTCAAAGTCACTAAGTTTGCTGAGGAGATCTTTGGTATCTCTGATAAAGGAAGGGAGATTAACGACCAAAGGTTGTAAAAACAGGTCAATGTATTCAGAAATTCTTTCTGTTGGAGAGCCAATTCCTGAGATGATAGGCCTACCGGGCGGAAATGGACCCGGTTTGTGAATTTTAGGTAAAATGTAGATGCATGGTGACGTGGGGGTTGGATTGTAGATGTACTTGAACTCCGAATCAGTGAGGAGACATTTGTCTCTCCATGTGGATAGTGTGTGCATTATGTGTTCATTAGCTTTGGCCAAGGGGTTGTGTGACAAGGTAGAGTATGCAGTTGTTGTTTTATACCCCAGGCTTATCATGGCCATCATTTGCCCCCCTGTCCATTCAAAGTCACTAAGTTTGCTGAGGAGATCCTTGGTATCTCTGATAAAGGAAGGGAGATTAACGACCAAAGGTTGTAAAAACAGGTCAATGTATTCAGAAATTCTTTCTGTTGGAGAGCCAATTCCTGAGATGATAGGCCTACCGGGCGGAAATGGACCCGGTTTGTGAATTTTAGGTAAAATGTAGATGCTTGGTGACGTGGGGGTTGGATTGTAGATGTACTTGAACTCCGAATCAGTGAGGAGACATTTGTCTCTCCATGTGGATAGTGTGTGCATTATGTGTTCATTAGCTTTGGCCAAGTGGTTGTGTGACAAGGTAGAGTATGCAGTGGCATCATTTAGTTGCCGGTCAATTTCCTTGATGTAATCAGACTTGTTCATGATCACAATGTTCCCCCCTTTGTCGGCCTCCTTGATGATTATATCTTTGTTTTGAGCAAGGAAGTGAAGGGCTTCTCTTTCAGGGATAGTAATGTTGTGTGTGATATGTTTATGTCCTGAGCGATATAAGTCCTCAAGCTGATAGAAGTCAGCCGTGACTTGTCTGTAAAAGATGTCAATGACATTGTCACTTCCTAGATTAGGAGTACATTTCGAGGAGGTCTTGAGACCGCTGTCCAGGTGTGTGTAAGGATCAATGTTTAAATCTGATGTGATGTCTGTGAAAGATGGAGGTATGTCCGATAGAGATTCTAAAGAGAGAAGGGTCTGAATGTCTTTCAAGTCTTTAATGGTGATGTTACCAGTGGGATAGGGAACAGGAGCAGTAAAATCAGTCTGCGCTGGTCTGCCTTCAAAACATTTCGCAAGTTTGCATTTACAAACAAATTTAAAGAGATTTATATGCAGTTCAGTGAAGTTAGGTAAAGATGATGGCACAAAACCCAAACCTTTGCTCAAAATATTTATTTGTTGCATATTCAATTCAATGTTTGTCAGGTTTACAATAGAAATCTCATTATTGGTACTGGATATAGAGTCAGTCATTTCTGATTGCGGGTGGTGGATCTCGTTGTAACCCCTTCTCTCTCTCTTGTTGTGTCTGTATGCCTTTCTCTTGCCTCTCCTAATGTGATGGTGTGAGAGTCCTCTCTCCTTTGGTTGAATATTTGGCCCTTTCTGTATCTCTCTAATTCCACTAAAAAAGGTGATTTGTGAGTGGTTGATACCGTAGTTTGTAGTGTGGAGATGCAAGTGTCACTTCCACTGATACTAGAGGTGCTAGAAAGATCTGTATCGCTTGTAGAGTAGGTGGAGGTGGCCCCGTTGTCAGGTGGGTGTGAAGAGGTATCTTGTCTATCTAGTTTGATGTTATCAAATTTACGCGAGTAGGTGAAAACCCTCCCATTCTTGTAATCCCCTTCATCCCTCTTAAGTTTACGTGTTTTTTTCTCTTTGATGTATTCTTGATGTTTAAGTAATATTTCCTTAAGGATTCTATAGTTTTTTTCTTTGGCCTCAGGTACGTTAATTTCTTTAATTTCTTTTTCCAAGGTGAGAATTTCCTCAATGAGTTTCTCTCTTTCGGCCCGGGCATCCCTGATTAGTATGTCCATCATACAAAAGGAAGAGGTAACCAAAAGGTGATCCCACTCCTTTAGGAGTTCAGGACTGAGGTCTTCGAATGAGGGGAATAGAATCACACGTAAGCCCCTGGGAATTTGTTTGTTGTCGATATATTTTTGTAAGATGGTGTAATCCCACCATCTTGAAAGCTCTTGTTTTTTGAGGCGTTCAAGTTTAACACATTTCATTCTCAAGCCCTCTTTTTTAATGGGTGCGTTTTGGCTGGTAGATGGGCCAGTGCCTGTTTGAAAAATTTCCTCAAGAAGCACATCCCTGTTGTCATTGAATGTATCCATTTTATGTCAGTGAAATTAAATGCAAATACAGCAAACAAAGATAAAGCAATACGTAATGCAAATGTATAAAACAGTGATATAATCAGAATGCAAAGTGCTAAGCCGGCATCAATAGGGTAAGTCAGGCGAAGAAGGTGGCGGATGCCAGAGAGTGCTTGCACATCTGCAAAGCGTATGTCATAAGTGAAATCCGAGCGGTCATACAATTTAAACAATATGGTGTTGGGTGCCAGGCTAGCCCTAACACCTGCCACCACAGGTGTCGGAGGGCCACACCGAAGAGTGGGTGGTTGCCTAAATATTGAAAGAAGAGTGGCCAGGCCACACCAATAGCATGAATCCTGATCCTGATAATGTTCAAGAATAAATAGAAAGTTCGTTCTTGGAAGATGATGTGTAGATATTTATTATAAGTGCAGGTAGAAAGTAGAAATCTCAATCAAAAGACTGCGTTGTACAAAATGACCATGTGTCCAGAGCAGCCAGATGGTGATAAATGGTCAAAGTTACAATAGGATGTTCGAATGTAACAATAAGTCCATACAGCAAAACAGCCAACACGTGTTTCGTCTTCAAGACTTTGTCAAGGCTGTGGAAACATAGATGAAAAATACATACATGTCAGTATAGTATAATTGCGCAAGGTGACTTCACAACGTCTAAAATTCTTTGTACAGAGGTAAAGAAAACAATCCGAGCGAAGATGCAATAGAATTGTGTGAATTAAGTACAGGGATGGGTATAGTTCATGTGATGACCAGAATGTAGTGTGAATGCCTCAATAGGTCTTATAGGTGACTAATTGAATCACGTTCCAGAAGAAAAAGGCAAACAAGTCAGTCTAGAGTGGAATAAAACGGCAACATCATGCGAGGTGAGATTGTCATAAACATGTCTACACAGAGTGATACAGTACATGTGCTTTAATTTTTTTTAGAAAACATTGAATCTTAGTGGTGAAGAAACAAGGGGGGATACGAAGTGTGTTGTGATGTGGATAGAAGATCTATAAATAGTGTGAAGAAAAAAGAGTAAAGAAAGAAGTAAGAAGTAATTGAAAGGGGGTAAGGTACCTTCAGATGTATATAAAACATTATGGTGGTCATTCTGACCCTGGCGGTCTTTGACCGCCAGGGCGGAGGACCGCGGGAGCACCGCCGACAGGCCGGCGGTGCTCCAATGCGGATTCCGACCGCGGCGGTAAAGCCGCGGTCGGACCGGCACCACTGGCGGGGTCCCGCCAGTGTACCGCCGCCCCATTGAATCCTCCGCGGCGGCGCAGCTTGCTGCACCGCCGCGGGGATTCCGACCCCCCCTACCGCCATCCAGATCCCGGCGGTCGGACCGCCGGGATCCGGATGGCGGTAGGGGGGGTCGCGGGGCCCCTGCGGGCCCCTGCAGTGCCCATGCCACTGGCATGGGCATTGCAGGGGCCCCCGTAAGAGGGCCCCTACATGTATTTCACTGTCTGCTGTGCAGACAGTGAAATACGCGACGGGTGCAACTGCACCCGTCGCACAGCTTCCACTCCGCCGGCTCGATTCCGAGCCGGCTTCATCGTGGAAGCCTCTTTCCCGCTGGGCTGGCTGGCGGTCTGAAGGCGACCGCCCGCCAGCCCAGCGGGAAAGTCAGAATTACCGCCGCGGTCTTTCGACCGCGGAACGGTAACCTGACGGCGGGACTTTGGCGGGCGGCCTCCGCCGCCCGCCAAGGTCAGAATGAGGGCCTATATGTAAACACGAAAGGTACATAGAGCAAGCTGCTGGTAGTCATGAGTTCTTGGGAGAAATCAAATAGTATAGGCAAATGATGGCCATGATAAGCCTGGGGTATAAAACAACAACTGCATACTCTACCTTGTCACACAACCCCTTGGCCAAAGCTAATGAACACATAATGCACACACTATCCACATGGAGAGACAAATGCCTCCTCACTGATTTGGAGTTCAAGTACATCTACAATCCAACCCCCACGTCGCCATGCATCTGCATTTTACCTAAAATTCACAAACCGGGTCCATTTCCACCCGGTAGGCCTATCATCTCAGGAATTGGCTCTCCAACAGAAAGAATTTCTGAATACATTCACCTGTTTTTACAACCTTTGGTCGTTAATCTCCCTTCCTTTATCAGAGATACCAAGGATCTCCTCAGCAAACTTAGTGACTTTGAATGGACAGGGGGGCACTTCCTAGCAATCCAGACGTTACCTCACTATACACTTGTATACCGAGAGACAAGGGTCTACTTGCCATCCAGCACTTTCTTGATACACGTGAAGCTTCACTCCTAGAACACTCCAATATGCTTTTAGATCTAATAGAGCTAGTTTTGGATAACAACTTTTTTGTCCTTGAAGGCACGTGGTTCAAACAGATCCAAGGTGTGGCAATGGGGGGCAAATTTTCCCCCTCTTTTGCAAATTTGTACATGGGCTTTTATGAATGGCAACATATATGGAGAGGGTGCCCACCGGACTTGACTCAACACATACTATACTGGGGCAGATACATTGATGACGTTTTACTTTTTTGGTCAGGAAGTTTAGATACATTTGACCTTTTTTTACAACATCTCAACACCAACTCCTTTAACATCACTTTTACTGGGGAACACAGTACATCACAGGTCAATTTTTTGGACCTAACACTCTACATAAGAGGTAATGAAATCTGCTATAAACTATACAGAAAACCTACAGCATGCAATGCCATCTTACATGCTAACAGTTCACACCCTGCCTCTCAAATTAAGGCCATTCCCTATGCAGAGCTCACCAGGATCAGGAGAAATTGCAGTGAAGATATCATCTTCCATGAAGAATCCAAAGTAATGAACACACAATTCGTACGGAGGGGTTACTCACCTAGCACACTATCACAAGCTAACAACAGAATACAGCATGTTAAAAGATCAGATCCGCTGGTTACTTCCACCAACAAGAATAACCCACCCAGACCTCCATCCTTCATTACCCCCTACAATGCACTCAGTTCAAACATATATAAGATTCTTCATAAACATTGGTCATTTCTCCTAGCTGATGGATTCCTTAAAACCAGCCTTCCTCCCAAACCTAACATCACATATAGCAGGGGACCCACCCTTCGAAATCACTTGTGTCGCAGCTTTCTGCCACCTGAACAAGCAAACACTTGGTTACCAACAGCCCCACATGGATTCTACAAATGTGGGCACTGCAATATTTGCTGCTTCATCAAAGATAAACTTACCGAGTTCCAATACAACTCACCAGTTACTGACAAAATCAATAAATTCATTAACTGCAACACCAAATATGTAGTGTATTGCATTATCTGCACTTGCAGTCTCATCTATGTGGGTAGCACTATCCGACCTCTTAAGGAGAGATTGCAAGAACACATCAGGGCCATCCGCAACAATAATGTCAACTACCCCTTTGCGGTTCACTACAATGCCAAGCATAGACAACAAGAGATACTGGGCATCAGTGTACATGGCATTGACACAGTGAACTCACTACCCAGAGGCGGCAATAAAACGCTACGGCTTAGACAACTGGAAAGCACTTGGATTATTGGACTCAGAGCTGTTGAGCAGGGCATTAACATTGACAAGGATCTATATACCTTTCTTTAAAACTCAGCTGTATAAAAAAACTCACCTCCATATATTTCATACACTAAGATGTATTTTTTTATGTGTCCAGCTATAACTTCTGTTCTCTATATTAGTAAGTTATCTGACTTACAAGATGAATCTGTAACCCCCTCATCTTGGTCTTGTATCATGCTTAATGTTTTGTATACTTACATTGTTTGACCGTAGTTCATACCACCTTTTGTGTATTATGCCTTACCTTGTGACAATGGTACTTCTAACAAACTACAGTTATATTATATTTATTATGTACACTTTTCTGCATGACTCTTACGTCTGATCTCCACACCCCTCTCCTTTTCTGAGTGCCTCCATTGCTCGTAGCACTAGTCTCTATATGGACTCACTCCGTTTCAAAATGGCCCCCACCTTGGGCTACTCAAACTGCTCACCGTCTTAATTAGAGTCCCTTTTCTATTTTGACTCTCTTTTGCCTGAACAGATCAACCTATAAAAAGAGGCTGACACACACACGGGCCAAACACTCTGCCAAAACATCGACGTGCAAAACACAGGTTTATTCGCTCCACAAATACTTGAGGTAAGGTACTGCCAGTGTTGCTGGCTTGTCTCACTACTTTCTCCCACTTACGGGGAACTCAAGGCAGCTAGGCGAGATAAGCTTTACTAATCTGTGTCGGCTAGAAAAAATAAATATGTGACAAAAGTATACCACGTTGTGTGAATAGAATAGCCTTTCAATTTTTGTAGAAGTCTGGTAGTGCGCAGCATGCTCCGATTGTGTGTCTTAACATGGCATGAAGTAAAGATATACCACAGACAGAGACTAAGGGGGTCATTCTGACCCTGGCGGTCCAAGACCGCCAGGGCCACGGATGACTGAAGCACCGCCAACAGGCTGGCGGTGCTTCATTGCCCATTCTGACTGCGGCTGTAAATCCGCGGTCGGAAAACCGGGTCCGGCGTTTTCCCGCCAGATTTCCCCCGGTTGGGATGAATCCTCCATGGCGGCGCTGCAAGCAGAGCCGCCATGGGGATTCTGATCCCCTTCCCGCCAGCCTGTTTCTGGCGGTTTTTACTGCCAGGAACAGGCTGGCGGGAACGGGTGTCCAGGGGCCCCCTAACAGGCCCCCAGCCTGCTTTTCACTGTCTGCCTGGCAGACAGTGAAAAGCGCGACGGGTGCAACTGCACCCGTCGCACACCTGCAACACCGCCGGCTCCATTCGGAGCCGGTTTCTGTGTTGCAGGCCCCTTTCCCGCTGGGCCGGCGGGCGCTACCTTAGGTAGCGCCCGCCGGCCCAGCGGGAAAGTTAGAATGGCCCCAGCGGCCTTTTGACCGCGGGCGGCTGAATGGCGGTTCCCTCCAGGCGGGTGGCGACCGCCGCCCGCCGGGGTCAGAATGACCCCCTAAGTGATAAAACGTTCTATAGTTTTAGAATTACATTTTTTCTGATCGAGATTTTGGTTTTTATAAGCGGTTAAAGTGGCATTAGGGGGCATGGCATGGGCATAAAAAGACTAATGGGGTAATTACAACATTGGCGGTAAAAGCTGCTTACCACTGTGCAGAAGACCGCCAACACACCGCCGTGGCCGCGGTAAACCGCCACGGTCATTATGACCCACAACTCGGAAACCGCCAAAATACAGACACCCACAGAAGTCCGCCACACCAAAGGCCAGCGATAAACTGGCGTTAACCAAACCGACACCGTCATGCCAACAAAAATACGCCCATACTATCACGACACACGAATCCACGCGGCGGTCTTTCAACCGCGGTATCCCATTGGCGGTACACACCGCCGCGCTCAAAATACACACACTCCTACAAAACACAGCCACATTGGACAAATCCAAATACACACACCTGATACACATACAAACACAACTCCCACACACCCAATACAATATAAAACACACACCCACATCACCCACAAACCCCCACCACAAAAAAATAGGGACGACGCACAGAGAGAGAGAGACCATATAGAAGAATCGAGCACCCAGACGCACATATTACCATCACCCACACAAATACCACGCACATCACACAACACACCAATACACATCACCACACTTATCACCACACATTCCACCCCACACATCACCTACACCACCCCATGGCACCGTAAAGACACCCCAGGTTTTCAGAGGAGGAACTCAGGGTCATGGTGGAGGAAATCATCCGGGTAGAGCCACAGCTATTCGGAGCACAGGTGCAGCAGACGTCCATTGCAAGGAAGATGGAGCTATGGAGCAGAATAGTCGACAGGGTCAACGCAGTGGGACAGCACCCAAGAAATCGGGATGACATCAGGAAGAGGTGGAACGACCTACGGGGGAAGGTGCATTCCATTGTATCCAGGCAGCGGATTGCAGTGCAGAAGACTGGCGGCAGACCCCCACCTCCTCCCCCAGAATTTACGACATGGGAGGAGCAGGTCTTGGCGATCCTGCATCCTGAGGGCCTCGGCGGAGTATCTGGAGGAATGGACTCTGGTAAGTCACATCTTCACTACTTCATCCCCCCACCCCACCTGCATGCCAACACATACCCCCATCCTCAGCCTCACCCCTATCACTCCTACTGCTTGCAAATGTCCCACCATCACAACCCACCCATCCCAACACCAAGCCCTGCATGCGACCACACAGCATGGACACCCATCACCAAAGCATGCCCACTGCACATACCCATACCCCCCCAAACCACTGACACAAAAGCCCCCACACAGGAATGCAAGCACTGGGGGACACGGGTACCCACCCATTGCACACCATTCTACACACAGATGCAATAATCATGCTTTTATACCCCTGCTGGACCCCTACGCAACCTCACCGCACAGGAGGGTCCACAAATGTCCTCCCCCCCGAAGAGGCCCACAGTGATGACAGCAGCTCTCTCAACCTGGATATAGATGACCAGCCCGGCCCATCGGGGACCTCGGGACAGTTGGTTCCCCTCACACAGCCACAGGCCACTGCAGACCAACCCCCCTCTGGAAACACCAGCACAGCACCCACCAAGCGGGCCCACACCTCTGTCTCCAGGACACGTCAAGCAGCAGTGTGTTCACCACTACAGGGCACCCAGGTTAACCCACCACCCCAACAACAACAGGGACCTGGGGGCAGTGACAGTGGGCACCTGGTCTAGGGGACAGAGGCCCAGGGAAACAGGGGAACTGGGAGGGCTGCTGTGCGACAGGGTGGGGACAGGCCCAGGAAACCCACTCTCCACAAGGCCCTCTCCTCCATCATGGGAGCATACCACCACTCCCAGGAGACGATGGCTACGGTACTGGCCAAGTTTCAGGAGACCCAGCGCATGCAGGAGGAACAGTATTTGGGCTTCAGGGAGGAACTCAGAACCATCAGCTCCGCCCTGGGAACCATCGTAGGGGTGCTGAATCTGGTAGTGACCACTTTGAGGGACACTGTGGCACCACAAAGGGGGCCCCTGACACTAGCATGGACCAAGAACTGCCCACCACCTCCGCCGGCGCTAGTGGACAGGAGGCACCGCCACAGGACCAACAGGCCACCAGCACCCCACCCCCTGCAGAAGGAGAACCACCCCGCAAGCGGTCCCAGAGATCCAGGAAGAGGACAGGGTAAGATGCCAAGACCCCCGCCAAGAAAGGAGACCACCCTTATAGTCATCCTACTGACCCACTTTGTCACCCTGTCCATCCTTAAACTGCCCCAGCTCCAGTTCCCAGACCCATTTGGACAATGCACCTGTGAGACTAATAGACTGGACTCTGCCATGGACATTCCTCCACCATCACCCCTCACCTATTTACAGCCCCCCTCCAATATTTTGCACCTTAATAAACCCCGTTTTTGCACAAAACAATCAGGAGTCTGTCTGTGAATGTGAATATATTTATCTGTAATTACAGTGCCAAAATGCTTATTTACATTGTATTGCCAACATACCAATGTCACACAGCTGTAGTCCATGGGGGAACAAAGGAGATGTCACACTGTGGCACCCAGATCTCTGAAATCATAAGGGAAAGTGACAACTCAGTTACCATACACTGGGTAAAAAGGACAGACAGTACAGAGGTAGTAGTGTTTAAGTACATTTAGTAGTCCGGTTTGTATTCTTACCTCTGTTCATTGGAAATATTACAGTATCACTGTGTTCCTGTTGTCTATGTCGTCTTCTTCGTCTTCCTCCTCTTCACTCTCCACAGGCTCCACAGCTGCTACAACACCACCATCTGGACCATCCTCCTGCAGAAAAGGCACCTGGCGACGCAAAGCCAGGTTGTGAAGCATACAGCAGGCCACGATGATCTGGCACACCTTCTTTGGTGAGTAGAATAGGGATCCACCTGTCATATGGAGGCACCTGAACCTGGCCGTCAGGAGGCCGAAGGTCCGCTTGATCACCCTCCTAGTTCGCCCATGGGCCTCATTGTAGTGTTCCTCTTCCCTAGTCCTGGGATTCCTAACTGGGGTCAGTAGCCATGACAGGTTGGGGTAACCAGAGTCACCAATTAGCCACACACGGTGCCTCTGGAGCCGACCCATCACATAAGGGATGCTGCTATTCCGCAGGATGTAGGTGTCATGCACTGAGCCAGGGAACATGGCATTCACATGGCAGATGTACTGGTCTGCCAAACATACCATCTGTACATTCATAGAATGATAATTCTTCCGGTTTCTGTACACCTGTTCACTCCTGTGGTGGGGGGACCAGAGCCACATGGGTCCCATCAATGGCACCTATGATGTTGGGGATATGTCCAAGGGCATAGAAGTCACCTTTCACTGTAGCCAAATCCTCCACCTCAGGGAAAAAGATGTAGCTCCGCATGTGTTTCAGCAGGGCAGACAACACTCTGGACAACACATTGGAAAACATAGGCTGGGACATCCCTGATGCTATGGCCACTGTTGCTTGAAATGACCCACTTGCTAGGAAATGGAGTACTGACAGCACCTGCACTTGAGGGGGGATTCCTGTGGGATGGCGAATGGGTGACATCAGGTCTGGCTCCAGCTGGGCACACAGTTCCAGAATAGTGGCACGGTCAAGCCTGTATGAAAGGATGAGATGACTCTCCTCCATTGTCGACAGGTCCACCAGCGGTCTGTACACCGGAGGATGCCGCCATCTCCTCACATGTCCCAGCGGACGGTGCCTATGAAGGACAACAGCGACCACAGAGTCAAACATCCCAGAGGTACGTAACCCCAGCTTTAAAAAAACATGGATCTTAACCCATCGAATGGCTTGTATGAGTGTAGATGCAATGTATGTGTGACGCAGTATAAAAAGTAAGGCATGTAGGCCCCTGAAATGGCGGCTGCCTGACCTGTAAAGTGTGACAATGGGATGTGAGGTAACTGCGCTGGCGTTGTACACCGTGGCGGTAGGCGGTCGAAGACCCCGGCGCAATGCTGCATTGGTTAACATTGGACCCTATGGGTCTCAGGAGCCAATGACGATGTGCACCGGTGGTCGCGGTACGCACCGCCGCGGACGTGACCGACATTTTCTCTCTGTTAATTTGCTCGATACCTGATCTTCCACAGGAGAGGACCTACACTGCAAGTGCTGCTGTGACCTCGGTCTGGAAGGGACAATGGCTCATTCGACTGGGGAAAGGGCCCCTGCCTTCACATCGGAGGAGTTGGAGAAGCTTGTGGATGGGGTCCTCCCCCAGTACGCGCTACTCTACGGTCCTCCAGACAAACAGGTAAATACACTGGGAGCATGCTGTATGGGCTATGCCTGTGTTGAGTGGGGTGGATGAAAGATGGGGGGGGGGGAGATTGAGGCATGCTTGAAACGACGGTGAGTGCATGTGCCACATGGCAAGGGTAGGGATGGGGGGCCACTCACATTGATGGTGCAGAAGGTAATTACTTCTCTTCTCCCCCTGTACATTTCATATAGGTCAGCGCCCACCAAAAGACAGATATTTGGCGTGCCATCGCCAAGGACGTCCGGACCCTGGGGGTCCACCACAGACGGGGCACCCACTGCCGGAAGAGATGGTAGGACATTCGCCGCTGGAGCAGGAAGACGGGGGAGGCTCAGCTGGGGATGGCCTCCCAACGTGGGAGGGGTGCCCGTCGGATCTTGACCCCCCTGATGTTTCGGATCCTGGCGGTGGCCTACCCTGATTTGGATGGGCGCGTGAGGGCATCACAGCAGACACAAGGGGGTGAGTACTCTCACATTCTGCTGACTTTGCGTGCTGTGGAGGTGTCTGGGTGGGGGAGGAGGGCTGTGGGTATCCCTATGCCAGGGCGAGTTCCGTAGGCGAGGCCGCCCCGTAAGGCACGGCCCTGTGCCCCCGCTCCCCACCTCTGTAGGGTGCCAAGTACAGCTATTCATGGCCCTGTGTGACCTATGTGTGCAGAGGTCGTCCATAGCCTTGTAGGCCATGTCCCAGGGATTGCAAAGTGGACCCCAAGTGCGTGGCGTAGTGCAGGGGGCTTCTGTGTCTGTGCTGTCCGCCAACGGTAGCGGGAATGCATGCACTCAACATGTCTTTCTTCTGTTCCCCCCCCGCTTTTTGTGGTCTTCCTGTTCATGTGTGCCTTAGCATCATCAGGCGGAGGAGCAGTGGCACCGGAGCACGAGGGAGCTGCATCCCACATGGCCATGGAGGGCCACACTACCGACTCTGAAATCGCCAGTGGGACGGAGGGCGAGGGGAGCTCCACGGCGGGGACACGAGCGGACATTAGTGGATCGGAGTCGTCCTCTTATGGGAGCTCCCCTGTGGTGGCGGCACCACCTGTGTGCCCCACTTCTACAGGTACAGCCGCCACCCCCCCACCAGCACCGCCCTCCCAGCAGCCCCTCAGCGTTCGGCCCGTGCCCGCTCACCCAGGAGGGTGGGCATCACCTTTGCCCCAGGCACCTCAGGCCCTGCCCCAGTCACCCCTGCTGCCCTCAGTGAGGAGGCCATTGACCTCCTCAGGTCACTCACTGTTGGGCAGTCTACCATTGTGAATGCCATCCAGGATGTAGAAAGGGAGTTGCAACACGGTAATGCATTCCTGGAGGGCATTCATTCTGGTCAGGCTGTCCTTCAACGAACCCTGCAATCTCTGGCCTCAGCACTGATGGCAGCCATTGTCCCTGTGTGTAGCCTCCCCCCTCCAACTTCCTCCACCCATACCCAATCTCCTGTACCCCAGCCCATCCCAAGCACACCTACAGACCAGCATGCACACAAGTCAACACACAAGTAGCTCAAGCAAACATAGGTACCACAGGCACTCACGCAAGCCTCACCCACATACAGACACAGCAACATCCACTGTCTCCACTGTGTCCCCCTCCTCCTCTTCTCCCTCCTCCCTCCCAGTCTCGTCTACACACACACCTGCATGCACCACATCTACAGGCACTAGGACTCGCACCAGGACACCCAGCACCACAAGCCGCTCACCTGCACTCACAACCTCCACTGCCATTTACACGTCCCCTGTGTCCTCTCCCAATGTGTCTGTGACGCCCCCTCCCAAAGTACACAAACGCCGGCAATCACTCACCCAACATCCATCCACCTCACGACAGCCTCCAGTACCTGCACCTGCACCCAAAACACCTAAAGTGACACCTCCTACAACCACCTCCTCTTCCTCCACTCCCAGACCCCCTCCAGGTACCCATCCCATTGTTCGTCAGAAACTGTCCCTCTGTCAAATTGACCTTTTTGCCCCCACCTCCCCCTCCAATTAATCAGTCCCGTCGTAGCGCCTCAGCCAAAAAGCCTCCAGTACCAGTGGTGCGTGTTCCAGGTTTTTGGAGTGCACCGGCCACCAGGGCAGGCAGTAGGACCCGGAGGCAAGGCACTGGCAGCCCCCCCCTGTAAAGGCTCTGAAAATGGAGAGTGGACAACGGGACCGTCTTAAGACTCCTGGTGGGACAACAAGTGACATGGGCTCGAAGGCGATTGGTGAGTCAGCTGTAACTCCAACAAAGGTGGGGAAGGTCCAGAGGAAGTCTGCCCAGCCTGTTGTGAGTGTCACGGCGGAGAAGTGCGCCATCATATCTGGCGGTCCAGACACAACCGCCAGCACCGTCGTCACTGGTCCAGAGACCACCGCCAGAGTCACAGCCCAGGAGGGCCCAAGTATCGTCACTGGTCCAGAGACCACCGCCGGAGTCACAGCCCAGGAGGGCACAAGTATTGTCACTGGTCCAGAGACCACCGCCAGAGTCACAGCGCGGGAGGGCACAAGTATCGTCACTGGTCCAGAGACCACCGCCGGAGTCACAGCCCATGAGAGGCCAGGATGCCACAGCCCCACTGGGCAATGATGGAACGTCATGCCACACACCAATGCCCATTGTAGAGATTGTCATGCCACACACCAATGCCCAGTGTAGAGATCGTCATGCCACACACCAATGTCCGTATCAGAACCGCCATGTCAAAGCACCGCTGAACAGGGCAAAGATCGCCATGGCAAAGCAACACTGAACAGTCCTGAAACGCCATGTCAAAGCACTGCTGAACAGGGCAAAGACCGCCATGGCAAAGCACTGCTGAACAGTCCTGAAACGCCATGGCAAAGCACCGCTGAACAGGGCAAAGACCGCCATGTCAAAGCACCGCGGAACAGGGCAAAGACCGCCATGGCAAAGCACTGCTGAACAGGGCAAAGACCGCCATGGCAAAGCACCGCTGAACAGGGCAAAGACCGCCATGGCAAAGCACTGCTGAACAGTCCTGAAATGCCATGGCAAAGCACTGCTGAACAGGGCAAAGACCACCATGTCAAAGCACCGCTGAACAGGGCAAAGACCACCATGGCAAAGCACTGCTGAACAGGGCAAAGACCGTCATGGCAAAGCACCGCTGAAGAGTCCTGAAACGCCATGGCAAAGCACCGCTGAACAGGGCATGCACCGTGTAGGAATGAATGGACCACCACATCAGCCATCCTTATCCCATGTGCAGCTGGGACAGTGACAGGACAGGTACTTTCACGTGGAGACTCATCCAGTCTGAGCACCAGTCCCCCTCCACAACCAGTGTAGACCTGCATCTACTTGAGAGACTGTGGCTTTGCACTCCCTAGGATGGCACAGTGGGCAAACCACCCACTGTAGTGACTTGAGAGAATGTGGCTTTGCACTCCCCAGGATGGCACAGTGGGCAAACCACCCACTGTAGTGAATTGAGAGACTGTGGCTTTGCACTCCCCAGGATGGCACAGTGGGAAAACCACCCACTGTAGTGACTTGAGAGACTGTGGCTTTGCACTCCCCAGGATACATCAATGGACATGGAGCCCCGTCGTGGATATAGCTTCGCATTCATCTGGCTGAGGTGCCCCCTCTTCCCTTCCCCCTGAGGTGGCTGTAGTGTTTCTATCTGATGCCCCGGCAGTGTTCTCTCCGATTTTGGTCAGGTATCTATTGTGGGCCTCGCCCATGCATTTTTGGACTGTTGGTGCACGGACATTGTTGTGTACATATCTGCACTACTTCTCGGATTGTATGTGTAAATAAGAGTGATTTTGAGATATGTATATCTGTATATTTTTGTATGACATGTATATTGGCACATTACAATATTTGCCCGAATTTCGCATTGTCTTTGCATTAATCCGGGGGGATTGTGGGTTGTTACTGTGATTTTTGTGACTGCATTGGTGTGTATGTTGTGATATGTGAGGGTGGGGGTTGGGGTGTTTGGTGGGTGTCCCCCTAACTTTTGCCTCCCCCCTCCCCCGTGTCGTAGGTGCAGTACTCACCAGTATCTTCTGCGCCTACATAGCTGTTGGTCGTAAAGGAGCAGAAAAACAAGGGCAGGTAGGATTTGTAATTCGGGCTCCATGGTGTCCTCCTTCCTCGTGGGATGTGTTCAGGTGAGCATTTTCCCATAGCAAAAGCTGTTTCCGCCGTGTTTTTATCCGCGGTGCATCCACCCCGGAAAAGGTGGCGGATTGGCGGGTTGTAATAGTGTGGGCGGTACATTGTCTCCCGCCTGTCTGTTGGTGGTAACCACCGCGCTGCTTGTCTGTACCGCCGTGGCGGGCGGTGTGTTAAGGTGGCTGTCTTTGTTGGCGGTTTCCGCCAGGGTCATGATTGCCTTTTTTTGTCCGCCGGCCTGTTTGCGGTATTACCGCACCTTTAACACCGTCCGCCAGGGTTGTAATGACCCCCATAATGTTTTATATACATCTGAAGGTACCTTACCCCCTTTCAATTACTTCTTACTTCTTTCTTTACTCTTTTTTCTTCACACTATTTATAGATCTTCTATCCACATCACAACACACTTCGCATCCCCCCTTGTTTCTTCACTACTAAGATTCAATGTTTTCTAAAAAAAGTTTAAAGCACATGTACTGTATCACACTGTGTAGGCATGTTTATGACAATCTCACCTCGCATGATGTTGCCGTTTTATTCCACTCTAGACTGACTTGTTTGCCTTTTTCTTCTGGAACGTGATTCAATTAGTCACCTATAAGACATATTGAGGCATTCACACTACATTCTGGTCGTCACATTAACTATACGCATCCCTGTACTTAATTCACACAATTCTATTGCACCTTTGCTCGGATTGTTTTCTTTACCTCTGTACAAAGAATTTTAGACGTTGTGAAGTCACCTTGCGCAATTATACTATACCGACATGTATGTATTTTTCATCTATGTTTCCACAGCCTTGACAAAGTCTTGAAGACGAAACACGTGTTGGCTGTTTTGCTGTATGGACTTATTGTTACATTCGAACATCCTATTGTAACTTTGACCATTTATCACCATCTGGCTGCTCTGGACACATGGTCATTTTGTACAAAGCAGTCTTTTGATTGAGATTTCTACTTTCTACCTGCACTTATAATAAATATCTACACATCATCTTCCAAGAACGAACTTTCTATTTATTCTTGAACATTATCAGGATTCATGCTATTGGTGTGCCCTTGCCACTCTTCTTTCAATTTTTTAGGCAACCACCCACTCTTCAGTGTGTGGCCCTCCGACACCTGTGGTGGCAGGTGTTAGGGCTAGCCTGGCATCCAACACCATATTGTTTAAATTGTATGACTTCGCTCGGATTTCACTATTGACATACGTTTTGCAGATGTGCAAGCACTCTCTGGCATCTGCCACCTTCTTCGCCTGACTACAAATCTTTATTAGGATCAGTTAGGCTTCATTTTTCAAACCTTAGCTTAACCGTGGGTATCAGTGGCTTTGAGCAGTCATCCTTCAACAAAGGAGCAAGGCTAAGGCGTTTATATGGCACCAAAACAATCAAAGACAAAATAAACATGACACTTAAGAAATCCAAGAACAGTTTATAAAAATAGCTTATCTTTTTATGAAATTATGGTCACCAAAACAAAAAAGATCCATATGTGGGTTCCGGAGGTATTGGTTTATTCATGGAACCATAAAATAGGATTTTTCACTTAACTGTGAACAAGTATTGGCAAATTCAACAAATTTGACAGTTAGAAACTTTTTTCAGCAAAAAGTTATGTCAAGGATGAATGCAGTTACTTGGAAGAAATGTTGACAACTAACTCTGGCGGCAGCTACTCAAGGGGATCAGAAAGCTCTGAAGAAACAGTTGCCTTGACAGAGAAGCATTCTGTAGTCCAGTTTGAGTGTCAGTTGTCCCTCGCCAATGGCTTCTATGGAGTGGTCCTGATGCAAGGAATGCTGAAAATTCTCAAGTGTGAGAAAATCATCCTTTAAGCCCTGTTTTCCCTCATTTTGACTGATACCTGTGGTAACTGACTCTGACTGTGCCCTGGGCTCTGCTAACCAGGCCCAGGATTAGTACTCTGAATTAAAAGGTATATGGTGATTAGATATAATTACAATTGGCAATGACAGACCCCTGTAAGACCCTACTATATAATAAACCAAGGAGGATTCAAACTACCTATAAGTCCCACGTATATTGTAGGGCAGGGGTTTTAGAGGCCTACTAGATTTCCTGCCCTGGAAGGTGCACTGCTGTGTTGCCTGTTATCATTTTTAAAGGCAGCCCTGCTTTGCAGCCTCTCTTTAAAAGTAAAATATATGCAAATTGCACTTTGGAATTAAAGGTACTTCCAAAGTGGTAATCTACTTATTTTTGCATATAAGTCACCTCCAAGTTCTCCCCTAAGTGCCCCAGGGGTGGGGTGCCATGTAACCATATACAGGGACATTATAAATATGTTTTATATGCCCTGGTGAGGGAAAAACTGCCAATTTTGTTTTCCCCACTGCAGATACGTAGCTTCGTACGCTAACAGTGGAATGTTTTTTTTCAAGTATAAATATTGCTAGGAAGGAGCTACAAATGTAATTCAAGGACTTACAACATTGGTAATGATAAATCCAACAACTTGCTACTGTTGAATTTATCGTATGTTATACAGAAGAAACATTATAGGACTTTCTTTTCTGTGAGCCAAAATACAGCCTTCTAGCAGCATCTGCTATTGGTCAGCCTTAACAGGTTTAGCCAAGCTGCTTCGATGAGGGGATAAGTGGCCTGCATAGAGCAGAGGTTTTCTTGTGAGGGGAACACTTCAGCAGCAGAGAACATTCCAGAAAGGGGGCTGGATAAATCAAACTGGGCTTCAAAAAGAAAAGGACAGTAAGGAATGTCAGTCAGGCCTACCCCCTCTTCCTACACCCCCAGTCAGATGACAGGCCCAGGAATGGAATTTGCAGAAGTTATGGAGGGGGATTGGTAATGGAAATGAGCTACACCACTACATTGGTTTAGCCAGGTCTTACTCTCCTGGACAGGAGTCCCCTATCTTGCATTTTAAAGTACAGTACTTTGCGGGGCAATAATATCCCACACTGTGGAGGAAGCTGTCATACTTTTGGGTGGCCCCCTGTTCCTCATTGGACAGGAATGCCCTCCCTGCTTGTCACCCCAGATCACTGACTAAATATGTGATAGCTACATAGCAACTCAAATCTGCTGCCAGAAACTACAAGTGAAGAAGGACTTCCCTGCCGCACCCCAAAAGATTGCACTCGGGCTGCTCCCGCTACATACTGGGAACTACAGCCCTGGGGACTTTGCCTTGCTACCAAACGAATTAAGGAGTGGACTCCCTGAAAGAAACAGGTTAACAGAGCTTCCCTGCATCATCTCCCTCAAGACATTCCCGGTCTGCAGTGCGTCCAGTGGACTTGGACACATGCATGTCCAGAATTGTATTTCTAAACTTCCAAGTACCATCTCAGTGCCTCTAGATCCTTGGATCTGTGTTTTGGATACTTTTAACCGTCCAAAGGAACTTCATGAAGAAGTTCCAGACGTTTGGAGAAGTTTAGAGCAACTTTTGGAAGAAGCTCCATAAGTGGACCTGGACGATGTCAAGGGTCAAGCTGACTACCTTCAACCGCAACCTGGTCTGGATTTCAGGGTCATCATGGTGCCTTGTTGAGAAGCAATTCAACAATATCACATTGAAATCGGCCTGCTGGAGGGGACCACACAATGTAGAGAGAAAACCCTCCAGAAAAGCTTCTAAGTTTAAAGGTACATTTTTGACCGGGGCCTCCTGCTTAGTGTATCCAACCAGGGCTCCATCACGGTCCACCTCAAACTTTGACTTTGTCCCAGTCAAGGACAACCAGATGTCCCATGTTGGCACTATAGGTTTTTAAGCACTAGAATGTGTTTAATCTTTACAAATTCATTTCTCTTGTTCCCTATATTGAAAATGTTTGTTTTGGTGTCATTTTAAACATAAAAATGTTTCCTATTTTTATAAATAGTTGTGGGATTTGTATTGTGTGTTGTGTATTACTTCTTTAATGTATTGGTGTTTTTCAATGCTTTACATACCTGTCTCCTGAGTTAAGCCTGCCTGCTCGCAGTCAGCTACCAAGGACTGAGCCAGGGGCTAATGTGTTGAGACTGGACCTTATGTTGTGTTGGTTGCCTTTTTGCTAGTGGTAACTGCTTACTTACCCCTACTAATAATCCACCTTCCAAAATCGAAGGTGTTGAAGATGCTGCCCAGTTGACAGGGGCCTATCTGGGGATATCTTTGGGCCCACAGGCCATGGTGCAATAACTTAAGCCACCGGGGTCAATGTCCCTCAAAGTTCCTCCAAAAGTTCAGTCACCAATGAACTAATGGTCTCCGGGCACAACAAAGCCAGCAGCTCTCTTTATTTGGTGATAACGTTTCTTCTGGGTTACCAAACTACACTCATGTGTTTCCCCTGGGTACAGCATACTCAATGCAACTTTTGAGCATTGGGTGTCAGCCTCCTGGGCCGCGCTGCAACGAGGAGTGATTATTCAGTGATCTGAGCTCCCAACTAGACCATTCAATCAATCAATCAACCAATCATTTTTTAAGCACGCTACTCACCGATAGGGTCTCAAGGAGCTGGGGGGGTACTACTGCTCGAATAACCAGGTCTTGAGATGCTTCCTGAAGGTCAGGAGGTCCTGGGTCAGACGTAGGTTGATGGGCGGGAGTTCCAGGTCTTGGCGGCGAAGTGGGAGAAGGATCTGCCGCAGGTTGTGGTACGGTTGATGCGGGGGACGTGGCGAGGGCGAGGTTGGCAGAGCGGAGCTGGCATGTCCGGACATGGAAGTTGAAACGCTTGTTAAGGTAGGCAGGGCCGGCATCACGGAGAGCCTTGGGAGCGTGGAATAAGAGTTTGAAGATGATCCTTTTTTTTACCGGGAGCCAGTGGATGTCACGTACTGCGCTGGACTTCTCACCTCTGGATTTCGGATTGCCGAATACACCAAGTCTTCTACAGGTCCTGGATGTTCCCAGATAAGGGCGACCCCTTCTAGTAGCCACGGTGCCGCTTGACAGGCTACGCCAAAGCAGACCGTATCCTCCAGAAGGAGTCCCAGAGGGAAAAAAAACCAACACTGGGGAAAAAACCTCTAACAGGAACTCCTGAAGGAAAACAAGAAAAAACAGGACTTGACAACAGGAAACAAAAATAGGCAATATCCAGGGTACAAGGCAGGAAAAAAGGAACAGGCAAAAATATCCAAGGCAAAAGCAGGAACAAAGAACAGGCAAAAATCTCCCAAGGCAAAAAAGCAGGAACAAAGAACAGGAGCGAACAGCACAACCAGAAGGAAGTGTTTGCAACGCAAGGAGGAACAAGACTGACTGACTTATATACTGAGAAAAGGGAAGTGACATCACAGGAAAGGGAAGTAACACCATCTTGGATTGGGAAAAGCCCATAGACCAGTATAGGAAAAAGGAAGTAGTATAAAAGAAAAACAGAGCATGCTGGGACAAAAACACGAAGAAGACAAGATGGACACAACATAGATAGAGACAGGCAAAAGGCCCAACAAAAAACCGACCAACAACAATAAAAGAAGAACAAAAGGCTACAAGTAAGTGTAGCGCGACTGGGAGCTAAATATATGCTTCCCAGAAAGCATAGTCAAAAAACGAGGAGAATGGCGCTCCGAATATCGGTAGCGTGTTCCACCCGCGAGGACAGAAAGAGACGCCGCGTCAGAGCGCGGCGTTACAGTGGAGGTCTCTGAGGTGGGCTGAGATGTGTTCGTGGCGAGGGAGGTTAAGGATGAGTCGTGCTGAGGCATTCTAAATGCGCTGGAATTTTCTCTGGAGCTTGGCCGTTGTTCCTGTGTTGAGTTTGTTGCCGTAGTCCAGTCTGCTGCCAATGAGCGCGTGGGTGACCATCCTTCTGGTTTCACTGGGGCTACATCTGAAGGTCTTGCAAAGCATGCGGAGGGTGTTGAAACATGGGGATGAGATGGCGTTGACTTGCTGGGTCATAGTGAGCCATGAGTCCAGCATGAAGCCGAGGTTGCGTGCATGAGTGGTGGGAGTTGGAGCGGCTCCTAGAGTGGCAAGCCACCAGGAGTCGTCCCATGCTGATTTGTTGGAGCCAAAGATGACGATCTCGGTCTTATCCAAGTTCAGTTTGAGGTGGCTTACCTCCATCCAGTAGGTGATGGTGTGAAATCTGTTGTGAAGGTTGGTCTTGGCGTTGGCGGGGCCTTCGTGAGTGAGAGGATCAGTTGTGTGTCGTCCGCGTAGGAGACGGTGTTAAGGCCATGTGATCGGACGATGTTGGTGAGCGGCACCATGTAGACGTTGAAAAGGCTTCCTCATATTTTGTGGCCCTGTGCTGCAAACAGGAAGTTATTCAACTGGCTCTTGGGACAGATTTACTATCCTTTCTCGCAATGCAGCACAGCAAGCCAACTTGTTGTGCTGCATTGTGTGAAAGGGAAACATTGGAATTGTAAAATATTTGAAAATATATTGTGTATTTCTGCTGCCTCCCTGCACTTGTGCACTGTGTGCTGCATAGCACCAATGTAGGCACCCATGCACCATGGTGCAAGTGTGCCTGCTTTACAGGCAGGATTATTTTTGTGCAGGAAGGTACATCTTCCTGCACAAAAACAATCCTTAAAGATATTTTCCAATTTTCCATGTATGATGTGAAAAGCATCACACATTGAAAAATAAAGTAACAGGAAGAAAAAAATATTTTTCTTCTCCTTATGCCTATGTCAGGAAAGCGTACCACTGTGAACTGTTCCCAGGTGTACTAATGTTTGTAAATCAGGGAATGTGTCAGAATACTTAGGTGGGTGTGTGGAAACACCCACATTCCAGACATGGAATGTGTCCCTGCCACAAAATATCACAAGGCAGTGAAATGCACTGCCTTGCATTACCTTAGATTTATTAACCCAAGATGGCTTTGCGTGGCTTAGTAAATCCTATTTAAGGACTTGCGCTGCCTTGCGTCATCTTGTGTGAAACAAGGATATTGCATACCTTTAGTAATTTAGGTCCTTGGAGTCTCTGCTTCTGGCTGAACTTGGAGGACAACTTCCCTAAGACTAGGGCAGAAGACCACAGGCACAGTCCTATCTTTGCTAGCCCAAGGAGCAGCAGGTGCAATCCAATTTTTATGCAGCCTTTTCCTTGCTGATTCAAGGGTCAGCAGGGCTTCGTCACTCCTCTTCTCCAGTGCAAGTGAGATCTGGGTGTCACAGGTGCCCCTTTTATGCCTAGAAAGTGCACTTCATGAAGGTTGTGGTCACTAGCCAATCAATCAATCAATCAATCAATCAGTGAATTTATAAAGCGCGCTATGTACTCGACAGGGTTTCGAGGTGCTGGGGGGGGGGTGCTGCTAGCGTTCGAAGAGCCATATCTTGAGGAGTTTCCTGAAGGTGAGGAGGTCCTGGGTCTGGCGTAGTGAGGTGGGGAGAGAGTTCCAGGTCTTGGCGGCGAGGAAGGAGAAGGATCTGCCGCCAGAGGTCTTGCGCTGGATTCGGGGGACGATGGCGAGGGCGAGGTTGGCAGAGCGGAGTTGACGTGTGGGGACGTAGAAGTTGAGTCTGGTGTTCAGGTAGGTGGGTCCGGTGTTGTGTAGTGCCTTGTGTGCGTGGGTGAGGAGTTTGAAGGTGATCCTTTTATCCACAGGGAGCCAGTGGAGGTCCTTCAGGTGGGGGGAGATGTGACATCGGCAGGGTATGTCGAGGATCAGGCGGGCGGATGCGTTCTGGATGCGTTGGAGTCGTTTGATGTCTTTCGTTGGGATGCCTGTGTAGAGTGCGTTGCCGTAGTCAAGTCTGCTACTGACGAGGGCTTGAGTCACCGTCTTCCTGGTTCCTGTTGGAATCCACTTGAAGATCCTGCGGAGCATGCAGAGGGTGTTGAAACAAGAAGAGGAGACGGCGTTGATCTGTTTGGACATGGTGAGAGCAGAGTCGAGGACGAAGCCGAGGTTTCGTGCGTGGCTGGCTGGGGTGGGTGGAGGTCCGAGGGCGGTGGGCCACCAGGAGTCGTTCCAGGCCGAGGGGGTGCGTCCGAGGATGAGGACTTCCGTCTTGTCGGAGTTGAGCTTCAGGCGGCTGTTGCTCATCCACTCGGCGATGGATTTTAGTCCCTCATGGAGGTTGGTTTTGGCGGTGAGTGGATCTTTGGTCAGGGAGAGGACGAGCTGGGTGTCGTCGGCGTAGGAGATGATGCTGAGGTTGTGATGACGGGCCAGTTGTGTGAGGGGGGCCATGTAGACGTTGAACAACGTTGGGCTAAGAGAGGAGCCTTGGGGGACGCTGCAGATGAGGTTGGTGGCTTTGGAGCGGAAGGGTGAGAGTCGGACTCCCTGGGTTCTGTCGGAGAGGAAGGATGAGATCCAGTTGAGGGCTTTGTCTTGGATGCCGGCTTCGTGGAGACGGGTTAGCAGGGTGCCGTGGCAGACTGTGTCAAAAGCGGCTGATAGGTCGAGGAGGATGAGGGCTGAGGTTTCGCCGTTGTCCATTTGTGGCGGCGAGGAGTGCGGTCTCAGTGCTGTGGTTTCGTCTGAATCCAGATTGTGAGGGGTCTAGGATGGAGTTGTCTTCTAGGAAGTGGGCGAGCTGTGCGTTGATGATCTTCTCGATGACCTTCGCTGGAAAAGGGAGGAGAGAGATCGGTCGGAAGTTTTTGAGATCGTTGGGGTCAGCCTTCGGTTTCTTGAGGAGGGGTTGGATTTCTGCATGCTTCCAGCTGTCCGGGAAGGTGGCGGTGTTGAAGGAGAGGTTGATGATCTTGCGGAGTTTGGGGGCGATGGTGGCGTCGGCTTTGTTGAATACGTGATGTGGGCACGGGTCCGTGGGAGAGCCTGAGTGGATGGAATTCATGGTTGTTAGGGTTTCGGCGTCGTCTACTTGGGTCCAGGTGGTGAGGCGGCAGGCGTGGGAGGAGTCGTCGGGGGTGGGGTCTGGCGGAGGTGCGGTGTTGAAGCTGTCGTGGATGGCTGCGATTTTCTGGTGGAAGAAGGTGGAGAGATTGTCGCAGAGTTTCTGGGAGGGAGGGACGTCGTTGACGTTGGCGTTAGGGTTGGAGAGTTCCTTCACGATGCAGAAGAGTTCTTTGCAGTCGTGGGCATTGTTGTTGAGGCGTTCTGTGAAGTGGGCGCGCTTGGCGAGTCGGATCCGTTGGTGGTGTTCACGGTTGGCGTCCTTGAGGGTAGCAAGGTTGTCGGGTGTGCGCTCGAGGATCCATTTCTTCTTGAGTTTCTGGCAGGTGCGTTTGGAGGTGGTCAGTTCGTCTGTGAACCAGGCTGGTTTTTTCTTTTCTTGGTTGGCGGTGGGTTTCTTGAGTGGGACTAAGGTGTTGGCGCAGTTGAGGATCCATTGATGGAGGTTGATGGCGGCAGTGCTCGGGTCGGTGGGTTCGGGTGGTGGGTATTTGGCGAGTGTGCTGGTTAGTTGGTCTTCGGTGACTTTTCCCCAGTGGCGGTGAGGCGGTAGAGGGATGCGGTGGTGTTCGGTGTTTTTCTTGAAGGTGAAGTGGACGCAGTGATGGTTGGTCCAGTGGAGTTCGGAGGTGTGGATGAAAGAGATGTGGTTGCTTGAGGTGAAGAGTGGGTCAAGCGTGTGTCCGGCGATGTGGGTGGGGGTGTTGACCAGTTGACGGAGTCCGAGGTTGAGGAGGTTGGTGGTCACTGATGCGGTGTTGGCGTTGTTGTTGTTTTCCAGGTGGAAGTTTAGATCTCCCAGGAGGATGTAGTCTGGAGAGGCGAGGGCGTGGGTGCTTGCGAGGTCGGAGACGGTGTCGCTGAAGGGGGCTCTTGGTCCTGGAGGGCGGTATATGAGGGTTCCTCTGAGGGTAGTGTTGGGGTCCGTGTGAATCTGGAAGTGGAGGTGTTCGGCTGTCTTGAGGGTGTCGTCCGTGTGGGTGTGGATCTTGAGGGTAGATTTGTGGGCGATGGCTATCCCTCCGCCGATTCCGTTGGTGCGATCTCTTCTGGTGATCTTGTATCCGTCAGGAATGGCGATGGCGATGTCAGGGGCCGAAGAGTCGTTCCACCAGGTTTCGGTCAGGAAGGCCACGTCTGGGGCAGTGGTGTCAAGCAAGTCCCAGAGCTCGATGGCGTGTTTTTGTGCGGAGCGTGTGTTGAGGAGCATGCAGTGCAGGTGGTTTGTGTTGGTTGTTGCTGGCTTCGTTGTTCTGTTGCAGGAGAAGTTGCAGGTGCGGCAAGAAAAAGGTCCTTTGGTGTGCTTCGGGGTGGCCAGGAAGCACTCTGTGGAGGGGCCAGGGTTGAGGGCGAGGAGTTAGGGGGCCGAGTATCGGAGGCAGGAGTTGCGGGGGACGTGAGGACCAGGGGGGGTGGCGCTGGGCGCGGTCCAGGCGCGGACGGGCGCAGACGGGGTTGCCTCTGGCGCGCCCGCGCAGCGCCAGCCATTAAGAAGGGAGGGGGATGGGAGGAGCAGGAAAAGTGGCACAATCAGAAGGGGCACGGCGGGGGCAGAAGCGCAAGAGGCAAGGCGCTGAAAATAGAAAAACACTTACAGGACGTCGGAAAAACGGCACACGGGTCAAGAGAAGCCTCGAACACACTAGCAGCAGCGTGGGCGGGGGTCAGAGGCAGGAGACAGCAGGTTGGTGCTGCGGACGTGGGGGGCGAGCTCAGACCTAAGGCAGGTCAGAGGTCGTCCACTCGCGACGCGCAGCGCCAGCCATTAAGAAGGGAGGGGGGAGGGAGGAGCAGCTGGGAGGCGGGAGGTGGGAGGGAGCGGCGAATGGGGGCGCGAGGGGGGCGGGGCCGCAGGGAGTCAGCGGCAGGGAGCGGAGAGCAAGGGGGAGCGCACAAGGGGCAAAAACACGAAGGCACAAAAAGTCGAGCAAAATACAGTCACAATAAGAAAACAATCAGAGAAATACACTAACGGCACAGTATACAATCGGGGAAACAGCAATCAGAGGGGCACAACGGGGGCAGAAGCGCAGGAGGCGAGGCGCTTGAAAAACAGTAAAAACGCACTACAGGGTGGCGAAAAGTGGCACAATCAGAAGGGGCACGGCGGGGGCAGAAGCGCAAGAGGCAAGGCGCTGAAAATAGAAAAACACTTACAGGACGTCGGAAAAACGGCACACGGGTCAAGAGAAGCCTCGAACACACTAGCAGCAGCGTGGGTGGGGGTCAGAGGCAGGAGACAGCAGGTTGGTGCTGCGGACGTGGGGGGCGAGCTCAGACCTAAGGCAGGTCAGAGGTCGTCCACTCGCGACGCGCAGCGCCAGCCATTAAGAAGGGAGGGGGGAGGGAGGAGCAGCTGGGAGGCGGGAGGCGGGAGGTAGCGGCGAATGGGGGCGCGAGGGGGGCGGGGCCGCAGGGAGTCAGCGGCAGGGAGCGGAGAGCAAGGGGGAGCGCACAAGGGGCGAAAACACGAAGGCACAAAAAGTCGAGCAAAATACAGTCACAATAAGAAAACAATCAGAGAAATACACTAATGGCACAGTATACAATCGGGGAAACAGCAATCAGAGGGGCACAACGGGGGCAGAAGCGCAGGAGGCGAGGCGCTTGAAAAACAGTAAAAACGCACTACAGGGCGGCGAAAAGTGGCACAATCAGAAGGGGCACGGCGGGGGCAGAAGCGCAAGAGGCAAGGCGCTGAAAATAGAAAAACACTTACAGGACGGCGGAAAAACGGCACACGGGTCAAGAGAAGCCTCGAACACGCTAGCAGCAGTGTGGGCGGGGGTCAGAGGCAGGAGACAGCAGGTTGGTGCTGCGGACGTGGGGGGCGAGCTCAGGACCTAAGGCAGGTCAGAGGTCGCTCACTCGCGACGCGCAGCGCCAGCCATTAAGAAGGGAGGGGGGAGGGAGGAGCAGCTGGGAGGCGGGAGGCGGGAGGGAGCGGCGAATGGGGGCGCGAGGGGGGCGGGGCCGCAGGGAGTCAGCGGCAGGGAGCGGAGAGCAAGGGGGAGCGCACAAGGGGCGAAAACACGAAGGCACAAAAAGTCGAGCAAAATACAGTCACAATAAGAAAACAATCAGAGAAATACACTAACGGCACAGTATACAATCGGGGAAACAGCAATCAGAGGGGCACAACGGGGGCAGAAGCGCAGGAGGCGAGGCGCTTGAAAAAAAGTAAAAACGCACTACAGGGCGGCGAAAAGTGGCACAATCAGAAGGGGCACGGCGGGGGCAGAAGCGCAAGAGGCAAGGCGCTGAAAATAGAAAAACACTTACAGGACGGCGGAAAAACGGCACACGGGTCAAGAGAAGCCTCGAACACGCTAGCAGCAGCGTGGGCGGGGGTCAGAGGCAGGAGACAGCAGGTTGGTGCTGCAGACGTGGGGGGCGAGCTCAGGACCTAAGGCAGGTCAGAGGTCGCCAATGGACTCCCAGGATCCCTCCAGCCTGATGACAACTTTGTGTGGAGTGTGGCATCTAGCTATTCCAGAGTGCTCTATTCTGCCTAATTCCAAGATGGCTGAGCCCTTTTCTTGGTGTGTGGAGCTCGGTATCTTGCCCTAGAGTTTTGGCTCAATGTCCATGGAAAAACCAGATTGGCCAGTGGTTCTCCATCTCTGTCCCTGATGCAAACCTGTCTACCCGAACAAAAAAGCAGACCCTCTGAAGTGTGCTCACCATTTGCCCTTCAAAGGCAGCTTCCCCTTCAAAGCTCACTGCTAGACATGGCATCCTTGATGTGGTTTCCCTGTCTTTTTGCCTCTGCCCCTGTATTTTTGATTGTGTGTTGAACATTGTTTTTGCTGGTTTTTGGTACTCTTGGCACTTTACCACTGCTGACCAGTGATAAAGTGCAATTCCTCTCTGTATAATTTGTGATTAGAATTGGTTATCCCTGATTCGCGTATTTGACAACTAGTAAGTCCCTAATAAAGTGTACTGGAGGTGGCCTGGGCCTGTGAATCAAATGCTAATAGCGGGCTTGCAGCACTGATTGTGCCACCCACATGAGTAGCCCTGTAAACATGTCTCAGGCCTGTCACAGCAGTGTCTGTGTGTGCAGTTTTGCACTGCTAATTCGACATGGCAAGTGTACCAACTTGCCAAACCCAAACCTTCTCTTTTCCTACATATAGGTAACCCTTAAGGTTGGCCCTAGGGAGCCCCATGGGCAGGGTGCAATGTATTTAAAAGTTAGGACACGGGATGTTTTACATGTCCTGATAGTGAAATACGTCCAAATTTGTTTTTCACTACTACAAGACCTATCTCTCCTATAGGTTAACATGGGACGGCCTTTACATATCTTTTAAGTGCAGTGTCCCATTGTGATCAGATGGAGATATGGAGTTTGCGGTCTCTGAACTCACAATTTAAAAATACATATTTTGGTAGACTTGGTTTTTAGATTGTCGGTTTGAAAATGCCACTTTTAGAAAGTAGGCATTATCTGGCTTAACCATTCTGTGCCTCTGACTGCCTGTGGAATCCATGTCTGGGTCAAACTGACAGTTGGGCTGTTGTGAATTCCCTCTAGACAGTGACACAAAGGGAGCTGGGCAGTGCTCTGCATATCCTGATACGTCTCCTGGGCTACAGTGGGAAGGTAGGAGCTGTCATTTACACCTGAAAGGGCTATGCCTGTCCTCACACAATGCAGTCTCCAACCCCCTTGTCTGGGGCCAGTCCTAGGCAAGGCAGGATCCTGTGAACAACAGAGACTTTCCTTTGAAGTTTGCCTACTTCAAAGGCAGAAACAAGTATAAGTAGTGGACCCAAAACCCCAGACTTTAAGAATACTTGTGGATCAAGAGGAACCTCTGCCAAGGAGAAGAGCTTAAGAGCTGGAGGAGGAGTACTGCCCCTTTGCTGTGTGTGCTTTCCTGGGTTGGCTTGCAGTTGTTGCCTCTGCCTCAAAGGAGACAAAGACTGGACTTTGTTGTGTATCCTGCTTGTGAAGTTTCTCCAGAGCTTGCCCTTGTCCTAAAGTCTCAGAGACATCAAAGACTTCATCTGCCAGCACCTGAGTTCTTGTGCTGAGACCCCTACCCTGCCAAGTGGAGTCACATCCAGTCCCAGGTCCCTGGAAAGAAGAAACTGGTGAACCCTAGGTGAAAATCCTTGCACAGCAGCCTAGTGGCTGAAAAATCGATGCATTGTCGGTAAAACTGAGGCATTGCCAGCTCAGTGCAGGTTCATCGCTGCTGTGCATCCGGAATTTCCACGCATTATCCCTGGGTGTCCAAACCTGCAACATCACCGACCTGAGGCTGCTTGTCCACAAATCTCTTGCCCGGCAGAGAAAGAATTGATGCACAGCCTCACTTGGGAGTAAGGATTTGATGAATTGCTTGCTTTTCTGTTGCACGCTCGCCCATGTGGCTTTATTTCTGATGCAAAGCAGGTACTTTGTGCTAAAACAACACAACCATTGATTTCTATGGATTAAGACTCTTTCTACTTTATAAATTCATATCTTTGCTTGTGTATGTTAGATTTTTGTCATTTTGGTCTTGTTTGATTAGATAAATATTGGCTATTTTTCTAAACTGGTATGTGTAGGTACAAATACTTTACACATTGCCTCTGAGATAAGCTTGACTGCTTATGCCAAGCTACCAAGTGCGTAAGTAGGGGTTATCCTAGGTGTGTATCTCCCTTACCATGACTAGAGTGAGGGTCCCTGCTTGGACAGAGTGCAAACTGACTGCCAACCAGAGACCCCATTTCTAACACTGGTAATCAGTGGTGAGGATAGGACTTGTATTTGTACTTGAAATACAGTGATTGGTACACTACTGGTTTATTGCAGATCATTACACAATTGCATACTGTTTTTCTCTTGGATTCCTTTTGCTTTTCATTTTTGTTCTTTTTGAGATCTCTCTGCCTTTTGAGACTTTGCACCTTTATTGATCCTTGTCAACAAATACGTATCAGTCTGAGGAGCCATCAGCAGTTGTTGCAAAAGTGGTGTTTGAGCTAGAGAAATTGGTGAGTGACACAGTAGCCCAGCTCAAGCAAATTTGTAAAGAGTTCCAATGACCAATCAAAAGCTCCATCAAGAATTATGAGCTACAAAAGGCACTGAGGGCCTGGTTGGCAGCAAAGGAGGATGAGGGACACACAGCAGAGGAGAATATGATTGTGGATGAGGAGGTGGAGAGCATGCCTGACGATTTGGTGGATAATCTGGACCTGCCTGGAGGGAGGGCATCCAGGGCAGGCAGCAGTGTTTCTAAAGGTCTGACCACAGAGGAATTGAGGGATAGACAATCAGAGAGAAACCATCATTTGGAGCTTGAGAAGCTCAAGGTAGAATGGGCTAGACTGGACAGAGAAGCAGAAGCAAAGAAAATGTCAATGGCCTTGGGGAGAGACAAATGTTAACTCACAAGCTGAGCTTAAATGAGCTAGATCTGAAGGGCAGGTCCAGCTCATATGGTGGCAGCAGTACTCCAGCGCCGCCTGAGAAAAGGGTGCACATTCCTAAAGATCTGATAGAGGATTACAAGAGGGAGGATGACACATACTTGTGGTTTAAAAAGCATGAGTCAGCTCTCCACAGGAACCAGCACTTTGAGGTAGAAGGCAAGGACACCTTGACAGCCCTAGGGGATCCTCAGGGGCTCACCTATTGTACAATGAAGGATGTCCTACTCACTAGGTATGGTCTCACTCCACAGCAGTATAAGGAGAAGTTCAGGTCTTACAAGAAGGGTGATTCTCAAACTTGGTTAGAATATGTTGATTCTTTTTGCAGAGCAATGGATGGCTGGGTGAAGGGCATCAAGCTAACAGCTTATGAGGGGCTCTATATATGGATTGCATGGAGTGCTTGTATATTCTTTGTTTACCAGAGCTGCAACATCACCTAACTGACAGCAAGCTGACTGACCCCAGGAAGCTTGCCCAGGAAGCAGACTGGTGGGAAAGCACAAAGGTCTAAAAGAGGTATGACGGAGACTCCGCCAAGAGTAGGCAGGGCCCCATCAGAAGAAGTGTGGGGGGGGTAAAAAGTAAAGAGGGGGAGTTCCCTAAAGGGCACCAACCAAGTTCCCAGGGCAATGATTCCCAGCCCCCAGGTTAGAAGAAGCCATGGATCACTACAGGGAAGACTGCAGAGAGGGGGCCCTGTAAGTGCTACGCATGTGATCAGGAGGGTCACATGGGGGGATCCCAAGTGTCACAAGCAGGCACTGGCACCGACTTTTGCATAGTCACAGGGTTTGGCCAGAATAGCATTTGGGGAGGAGTTGGCCCCAGGAGAAGGGTAGGAGCCAGCTGAGGTGACCCTTGTCTCACTAGGGAACAGTGAGATGGTCCAGCAGACCTTCGTGCCTGGGAACACTAGGAAATACAGGCAGTGGGTGATGATCAATGGACAGAGGGTAGAGGCTCTGAGAGACACTGTAGCCAGTGTTACAACTGTCAGGTGTTACCTGGTATCTGAAGAGCAAGTGGTCCCCAATGTACTTCACAAAGTAGTTGCTGTAGACAACTCAGAGTGCCTGTGTAATATAACACAGGTTTCCTTTGAATGGGGAGAGTCTGAGGTTCCTTAAGGGTAGCTGTGAGTCCAACCATGCCTTTTGATTGTCTGTTAGGGAACAACTTGGAGGATTCCCCTTGGAGTGAGGTGGAACACCGGTCACACTTGGAGATGTTGGGTCTGCCTGGGTTGGCATGCGTGACCACCTGGTCCATGGCAGCCAGTCAGGGTGGTCAGGAGGCCCTGGAGCCTGAAAGAGTGGCCCAGGTGCCTGCCAGGAAAAGGAAGGGCAAGGGGTGAGGGAAACCCACCCCAGAAGTTCCCACAGTCCGGGAGGATAATGAACCTAAGGGGGATTCCCTAGAGCCTACAGGGGAACAAGCGACTGTACTGGGCAATGTGCTCGAGGTAACCCATTGGCAGCAGGAGGAGGGTCCCATGAAGGAACAGTTCTGTGAGGTACAGAAGTCATGCCCTTCTCTTGAGGGTCTACGGCAGCAGGCTGCAGTCCAGGCATCTGGCAATGAGTCTGGATCACACTGGATTTACTGGGGGGATGGCCTCCTGTGTAGTGAGCCTAAGGTTGCTGAACCTGGGGCAGAACGTGTGCTGGTGGTACCCAAGCACTTCAGAATTGCCCTACTGAGGCCGCCTCATGATGTGCCTTTGGCAGGACATTTAGGCCAGGACAAATCTTTTAAGAGGATTGTCACCCACTTTCACGGGCTCCAAATAGGTAGGCATCTGACACCTATTGTAGGTCTTGCCAGACTTTCCAGGTAAGTGGCAATAGTGCAGGGAGATGTAAGGCTCCCTTCCAACCATTCCCTGTTGTCATTACCCCTTTTGAGCGGCTGTGAATTGACATTGTGGGGCCTCTGGACCCTAAGACAGCTATGGTCTCAGTGGACCATGCCACCCGGAGGCCATCCCTTTGAGGTCAGGCATAGATGGGAATGTTTACCCTAATGGGGTTCCCCAAGGAGGTGCTATATGACCAGGGTAACAACTTCATAAATACCTTTATGCAGTCACTTTAAAAGGTGTGTGGGGTAACCTACAAGTTCCCCACTCCTTACCACTCCCAAGGAAATGGGTTAGTTGAATGGATCAACCACACCCTGAAAGGCATGATTATGAGACTGTCAGAACCCATCAGGCATAAGTGGGTCGTCCTCTTGCCATGCCTTTTCTTTGCACACAGGGAGGTACCACAGAAGGGACTTGATTTTAGCCCCTTTAAGCTGCTATATGGCCACCTTGTGAGTGGACCTCTGAGTCTGGTGGAGGGGGGCTGGGAGAAAGCTCCCAGTAGGCCCAGTAGGCCCCCCAGCCTTTATAAATCAGACTGCCCACTTCAGGAAACTTGCTCAGGCAAACATAGAAGCCAGCCAGGAGGACATGAAATGCTGGAACAACCAGAATGCCACGCTGGTTGAGTTCCAGCCTGGTCAGAAAGAGTGGGTCATGGCCCCAGTGGAGTCTTGTGCTCTCCAGGACAGGTGGACTGGACCTTTTGAGGTGATGGTGCGCACAAGTAATGCCACCTATCTGGTGAACTTGCAGACTCCCTGGAACCCTCTGAGGGTCCTACACATGAGCCACCTCAATCCACATTTTGAGTGGTCTGAACTGACCATGCTTTTGGCAACAGATGTTGTGATGAAGGAGGAGAGTGAACCTCTTCCTGATCTCCTGTCTGCCTAAGACAAAGATGGGTCTTCGGAGGGTGTGAACCTCTCCCCCCACACTGAACCTAGAACAGCAGGGGGACTATCACCAGTTGCTGGGGCAGTTTGCCTCTCTATTTTCCTTGACCCCGGGGGTCCCTGATTTGTGTACAAATGATGTGGACACTGGGGACAGTCTACCTGATAAGCATAAGATCTACAGGGTGACTGACAAGGTTTGAGCCAGCATCAAGGCTGAGGTTTCCAAGATGCTAGCCTTAGTTGTCCAGCATTGCTCGGTCCAGCCCAGTGGTCTTGGTTCCAAAGGCTGCTGCCCTCGGTGCCACTTCTGAACTTAGGTTCTGCATGGACTACTGTGGACTACTGTGGACTCAACACCGTCACTAAGTGTCACACGCACCCTATCCCCCAAACTGATGAGCTCATAGATCGGCTAGGAGCTGCCAATTTCCTTAGTACATTTGACTTAACGTCTAGACACTGGCAGAGAGGCCTGGGTAGAGTTCAAATTGCTGAGCTACACGGAACTCTGCAAAGTCATAAGTAATTCCCCTTCTTTCTTCTTTATCTCTCCCCCCCCCCAAGTCCCCAGCACAATGGCAATGCAGGGGAGCAGGGGAGCAGCAGCACCAGGCCATTAACCACCACAGTCATCCACCTTCCTTATAGGCACCAGCTACATAAAGGGATACAGCCTGCACCATTGTTTCAGACATTGAAGGTGGCTGCCTTGGTGTTTTATGCGCAGTGCCACCTCTCCTCCAACTTGAAAGCAGATGGCAGTCCGGGTCTGAATACAGCCTCCGGGAGCACCAGCAATGCTGGGTGAGAGTGTGCCAGGCTGTGCTTCACAACTCTGGGGTCCGACGCACCCAGCAACAGCTAATGCACCAGTGGGCTGATATCCTGGACTGTGAAATGGACCTGCTTGACCGCCTAGGTGTAGAGGTTGTGGGTCTCGTGAGAAATAATTAATTATTAGTTGTGTTCTATACTAATCGTTTCTTCACAAATAGCAAACATGCTGCTCACATATAGGTAAGGTAACTTTATGTTACAAATATAACATTATGTAATCATCATCTAGACAGGTGTTCGGCGCTACCTAATGGTACTTGTTTTTGGCATTTGCTTGGGCTGATTAAATAGTAATGCACAGTCTCCTCCTGTGCCCTGGCTAAGATAGTCATAGTTAATATTAGTATCAGTGAGTTAGCAAGTTCTCTCACTTCTCTGCGCCTTTATTTTGTGTTGCTCGTACACTGCCAACTGCCAAGCAATTTCCCAATGATGTGTAATAGTTTTGCATGCATGCATTCAATCTATACACTGAGAGATTGAGAATGAGTTGAGAACTGCAGAAATCATTCATTGAAATGTATTAGTAAATCCAAAATGTAGTTTAGCAAATGTGGAATAGGATTAGGAAATTTGGAATAGGATGGTCCATGATACTAGTATAATTATTATACGGGCACTCTGAACCACTGATGTAGAAATATTACTTCTTTTGCCTTTTCCTTTAAAAAAGTAATATTCTTGGAGAGATTCTTTACCAACAGTACCACTTTTTTTTTCTAAAACATGTTCTTACATCATCAAGCATCCAGGGGCAGGAAGAGAGCAGCTGAGGTGGGTGAGGGAGCTGAAGGTGCCGCCTCCACAAGTGCTAGGGCAGATGGCTCTGCTGGTCCCAGTAAGTCCTCCTGTTTTTGTTCATATTAATATTTACTCCCTAAGTTTTACCGCTACACATTTAGAATTATGTTCTGTCTTTTTACTGTGCCGGTCTTTTAAAATATTTTCCAAGTCCACTTCAATTTATCTGTTACATAAATTCTAATTATCCCTACATTATCCTATGTACCTATTTTCTATATTTCAGGTTTTTTTACTTCAAACTGTCTGACAGTACTAGTCTGCCTGTAGCTTCTTTTCTTCTGCTTTGTCAGTGAGCTTTCCCTCTCCCCTTATTTATCTTATCCTGTGGACTGGTGGGAAGGTTCAGAGAACCCATGTACTGAAGATTGCATGCCCATGTGAGGTATTCTACACATGTTTCCTGTGAAGGCTTTCTTACTCTTCCTCCAGCTCAATCATAAAAAAAGAGAAAAAAGGTGTTTTTGAAAATGGTCATGTCATTGTTTGTACCCTCCAATGTTGTGTATGTATTATTAATATACTAGCAGTTGATGACCGTGCACCATGGTTGGAAGTAGGAGGAGGGTGGCCCTATTGCATTAGCCATCCAAGACCATATGTCCTTCATTGACCAATTCTTCCACCCTTTAATTTCTCTTGAGAGAGAAACTCAGATTCATCAATAGCTAGTTCTGCCCCTCCATTAGCAAAAGTTTGCTTTACTTGACTACCTTGCTTTCCAAAAATTGCCAACTAACAAAATGCCCATCTAATATTTTGATAGAAAAGAAGTCTTCAACCAACATATAGTGATGTATTGCGGTTGTATTTTGCTATTACAAAAAAGCAATAGAGAGAGGCGTATCTGGCATCTAAATTGTATAATATTTTTTTCAAGCCGCACCAACCTCCAGTGCCAGCAGCGCCAGTGCCAGTGCAGACATGGGTGCGGCTGAGGGGGCGTCTCAGCAGCAGCAATGGTGGGAGGTGGTAATTCCTAGTGCTTGCTTATTGACAATTAGTAATATAGTCACAACAAGGGTGTACTAGTGTTGTTGACTCACTCGTCAACACCTTGCTTTAGCAGATGCAGCGGGAGTTAAGTAATAATGGCCTCTTCTATCTGCAAATCAGCAGACTAAGGTTCATAAAATGATGTGTTTTGGAGAATTGAAAGAAGGATGGAAGGAGAAAGGATGGGTGAAATATAATATGATTGAAAGGATGGGTGGATGAAAGGGTGAATAATAATCATGTGGGTGGGTGATGAGGATGATAGGATACATGGGTGGATGAAGGATGGATGAAAGGGTATAAGGGTGAAAGGATGAAAGCCCAGGTGCGCGAAAGGGATTGGGTGAAAGGATTCCATGCCTTGATGGGTCAAAGACTCCTTGGTGGGTTGGATCTTTTGGATGGAAAAAGAATGCATTGGGTTGTTATTGGGTAAATGGATGTTGGTAAAAGGCTAGTAGAGAGCCATGTTTGGAATTCAAATGGTTTTCCATGGTGAAGGACTGGATGAGAGAATGTAAAGCTTGAAAGGTGTGCATCAAAGCCGAGGATAAAGAATAAGAGTACTAGAGGAACAAATTTGCAATGATGAATAGATAAACACCTGAAATGAAGAAACAAGGGAGCTCTTCTGGATAGGGGTGTTCTTCTCACCTACTTTACTTGCTTCAAATTGTTTTTATCAAAGGTTTGATTCCAAAGGTTGGATGGTATTTCAGCATATTCCCTTGACTCATAGTATTTTTCAAGCGAGGCAGGTAATTTGTATACCAGCATCCATCAAGCATTGCCTCTCTCTCTCTCTCGCTGTGGCCTTTCACCAGTGCCACCCATGATGACATAACTGCTGCATGGTTCAATTCAGCAGACTCAGCACTGCAATGTTGGCTACTCAATGCATGACAATGCAAAAACAAGGTGTGTTTCCCTTCTCTCTCAGTGCCCACTTGGTCAGTCCCTTCCTCGTACTTCACTCCTTTAATCTTTCTTAAGTTCTATCCCAGATTTCTGAATATTTTGAAAAATCCAATCTTTGCTTGTGCCACATTTTTCTATCCAAGTGATGTAAATATAATTAATTATGGTTTCCATAGTAGATTTACTTCTTTTCAAATGTTTCCCTTTCAAAATTTGCCAACCACAGTGAGTCATACTGCTAGCCAAATTTAGGCACATGAGGATGATGAGGAATAGCTTGATCAGTAAAGTGTGTACTCTACCTACCCATCCTAATCCCCTCTATCTTACCCTGCAGTTGGTTAATATAAGAAGATTCCTTTCCTTACTGCAAAGCAAATGTATTTTTGGTGACAAGTAGTTATTGCAAAGTGTGGTGGAGAAGAGTCATGAGGACAGTGAGTAAAGTGGTACTAAGCAAGTGCGTTTATTTTCCTGAATGGGATAGTCTATGACGAATGTGCCAAATAGAAACTATATATATATATTTATATATATATATATATATATATATATATATAATTCACATAAAACACTCGGACTGCAGGAACACCACACAGCGGTCCCGGGTGGGCTCCGAGAGGCCCTAATAAATCCTCCAACTCTCCTCCAAATAACAGGAGACCCAGGACACCTCCAAGGTGCAAATCAATTTATTTCAGCACACAAATCCAACGCGTTTCGGCAGCAGCCTTACTCATGAGTAAGGCTGCTGCCGAAACGCGTTGGATTTGTGTGCTGAAATAAATTGATTTGCACCTTGGAGGTGTCCTGGGTCTCCTGTTATTTGGAGGAGAGTTGGAGGATATATATATATATATGTATATCCCATTCCTTAATCATTTCCCTGTACTTCAGTGCAACACTTTTCCCACCATCTACTTATAGCAGACAGGATGTCTGCATAATTGATTTTATTACACTATGTGGCATGTTTCGTATTCATTGGCCTTGAAGTCTGGGTACAAATAGTAACAGGGCATTGGAATGAGATAGTTTTCTAGTACAGCGCCCCAGTTGCAGACAGTAACAAGTACGACTAGGGTGCCAGCTGAGCTAGCAATGCCACCATTAATTAAGTACAACAGGAGAGAGAAGAATACTTGTTCTCCATAGTTCATAATGGCTATGACTCTAATCATCTTAAAATTTAATAGCCTGAGGTGACAACCAAATGTACTGCTACTGTGCCACTGCAGTACATGATATATTTTTTTTAAACAAGTGTTTTCCTCAGAGCATTGCTTACAATTTCTCGTTTTTCTTCCTTGATACAGCTATTCCTGCTGGTCCACCATCATGGCAGGAAAAAGCAGCCCAGCTGGTGCAGCAGAAGCTGAAGGCAATATGGGCTGAGACCCAGCTGTTGGTGGTCCTCTAGGAGGAGGGGGCAGCAGTCACTGCCAATACTTAGGGCCCCAGTGGGGCCCCAGTGCTTCCTTCCCAACAACACCAGTGCCAGTTCCAGGGCAGCTGCCCACCACCACACCATCCTTGCTGCCCCCGGACACCGTTTTCCAATGATGCATCCTTCGAAGGCTGATGCTGTTAGAGGGCCATCAATCACGCATGGACGGGCTCCTCAGATAAATCCTGATGAGCTTTTAGTGTAACCTTTTATTTTGGTGGGTGGGACTTTTTGTGGGTGAAGAGGGTGACAATGGGTTTATGGGCTCTGGACTGTTCTACTTTGTTTTGTGATATATGGACAATTGGACAGTTTATTTGGGACACTGGTTGGGGAAAGGGACTTTTGTTTGGGGATGGGGTGGGCCAGTTGTGAGTAGAAGGGGTGGGTATTTATTATTTTTGTTATAGACTGGGGAGAATGAATAATTATTTACAGTTGCTCATACCTAAAATATTTTTGGGGGTGTTTCACTTTGCACCGCTGCCTTTACGCAGAGTGTTTTTCAAATCTGCTGATAGTGTATTGCTTTAAGCGCATTATGTTTTAATCGGCTGATAGTGTATAACAATTATTTATGCAGTTAGGTATCCTTGTCCTAAAACTTTCCTAGTCTCTGCAGTGCATTCTGCAAAATGTTGGTGGGGCAGAGAGATTTGCGATTGCCAATTATATTGCCTAAACTAAAGTTACAACAATGCTCCATAATTCTCTTACCTGAATAGATGACGTTTGGGCTTCATGGTTTCTCAAGTTACCATGGAGGTGTACTAGTAGCATGGGGGTACACTAAGAGCGAAGGCATCGAAAGCGAGGTCCCACTCCACCTAGGTCAACTCAAATGAAGATCCTGCACACTGAGTTGGCATTGCTTCCATCGCATCCACCCCACAAGGTGTGTGATTAATCAATTGTGTAAATTATTCAGTAACACTTCAATAAATCACACAGCCCGGGGGCGGAGGTTTAGGGATTTGATAAATGGATGGGAAAGGGACTTCGGGAAAGGTATGACTAAGAGACAAACACTACACAGCTGTCATGATCATCATAACATTTAGCCTAGAGCATGTGCATAATGTGCATCATCCATCCCATGTCTGTCTTCTCTAGTTACCTACAAACACAGGCCCCCGTCCAACCACATAGTTTCAAGTTTGAGACACCTAGCAGACACACGCAAGACCATTGCATTTCCCAAATCAAGTAATCAACGCACCTTTCGTCACCAGTACACAGATTGGAGTAGGCCTCTTAGACTCATCATCACCCATGTTGATTTCCATGGCGTTTAGAACTTCCTTCTTCTGGCAGTTGTTTAAGTTGTCAATTCACACTCTGATTCCTTCCATCATCCTCCAGACTCTGATTAAAGATTATTGTGTCCAACCCCATATCAACTGCTCCTGAGAGTCACAGTCTCCCGACCCAATTGAGACAAAGCAACCTGTAGCGCATAGCTGTGTTTTCCAGCATGAGAAATATTGTGAGTTTCTTTTTTCTGAACTAGATTTTTGTTTGTCAGCTAGATGGACTGGTCAGGTCTTCTTTGACAATTGTGAACCAGAAAACAAAGCACCAAAAAACAAAGCAGTGTGAAAACGCTGGCAAACAAATTCTGCTAAGTGTCAAAGGGGAACAAAAAAAATCACCTTCAGAATTTTATTTATCACCCACTATTATGCCATGAACATTGATAATCAATCACGATACAAACGCAAGCAAGCATAATAATATAGTTAAAAATTAACACCCACTCTCACTATCTGCCACCACTAGACATGAGCCACACAAACCATCTTAACATTGAAACAAGTATCCTTCATATCAGTTGTTGGGGCATATAGTATCACTTACCTGTTCAAATTAAGCATAGCGGCACATTGCTGATCCTCTTTGATTCACGAAAAAAAACACAAATAAAAACACACATTGGCTGGTACGTTGTAAATCAAATATCCAAGGCAGTCCTGCTAGGAGACAAAAAGGAAGAATAGGCACAAAATAAAGGCGGGCATTATCTCTCAAATCTGATTTTGAGGTGTTTAGGGGCTTCTTCAATGCACACTGGTCCAACTGCAATCCGGCCATACATGTGCCTAAAAGAGTTACTGTTCATTAGTCATTTAGACAGAAACAAACAATATAAAAGAATAAGGTTCCCCCCAGCTAGCTATATTATTTTTTTCTCAAAGCAGATCTTCAATAGAAGAAAGTAGAATGGTCTATGGTGCCCTAGGTCTAGTCAGGGAAGTAGAGTTCATCCGTAAACTCAGGTGGTTCGCCCAGAAGTTGGTCAGCTAACACACTACCATGGCCTGAGTCTGACCAGTCACCCTCATCCACCTCCTGTTGTACTTCAGGTTTGCTATAATTTGGTGGTATAAAGTGCTGATTCATTTCGATCATGGTCAATCTCTCCACGTTTTGAGGGAAGAGATTGGTCCTTCTCACTGTGACAACCTCACCAGCTGCACTGTGCACATGCTCAGCAGATACTCTGGCTACAGGGTAAGCCGGACACTTTCTTGCAGGCCTGCTGAGCACTGGTCCAGCCAATACACCAAAGGGGTTTGATCCAGATAGACCTTTGTTGCGTCATCCTGGTAGGCCTGAGCTATCCTCTCAATAGTCATTGGTGCTCCACCGTGCTCGACCTCTTTTGCCTTCACCTCCTCAGTGGACTTAAGGCCCTGCCTCTAGAAACCAATCAAATGCAGATTTTGGGTCTTCTGCTCCTGTTTTTGTTGTTGTTGCTGATGTTGATTTTGGCTGCTGTGAGCTAACAGCACTGTCAGTAGGCTCTATGGAAGTTGTAGGATGAACAGCAGACCTGTTGGCCATGAGTGGGCCTCCAATTTCTAGCCTCTCTGTTTCTAGGCCTTTGGCTTGCTCAGCAATCCATGTCTTTAGGTTGAAACATCCACGTCTGAAAAAGGAATTAAAGTAGCCAGTAATGTTTTGTGCAGTGAGTCAAGAATTGTGGCACAGATGTAATGTTTGGATGACACAATAGCCCTCATTATGACCCTGGCGGTCGGTGATAAATTGGTGGTAATACTGCCAACAGACTGGCAGTACTCACCGCCAAATTATGACCATGGCGGAGAGATCTCTGAAACACAGCCAATGTACTACACCGCCCGCCAGGGTGGAAACAACAGCCACCATGGAAGGAGCCAGCTTTTCTGGGGCGGTACCAAAAGCCTGGCAGAAACTGAGCTCAGAAGTAAAAAGACTCACCATTAGAGACACAGGGAACAACCACGCCACCATGGAACCAGAACTGCATATTTTTCATATGATATTCTATGTTCTGCTTCACCACGAACATGAATGCCGGCGAAGACGATGACAGTGAGTATTTCTGCCTAGCACACAAGAAAGGGGGGAGGAAAAAGAGAGTAACAAACACGCACAACACACACCCCACACGCACACACCATACACACAACCAGATGCATTAAAAAAACTATTTGACCCCGTAACTCGGCTGAATAATGCAAGGACAAAACAATTTAGCAAAAGTGTTTGTAATAAGATCACAGTAGAAATAATAAGTTAGGCAAGATAATAGATATTTACATATGTACAGAAAAAGGGACACAACCCAGTCCCCAATTTTCGTGGGCCACATGGCCACAGGCCAAAGGCCAAGGCCACACGTCACCTCCTTCAACACGGAGAGAACACTGCAGGGGCATCAGATGGTAAATAGGCAGGCACTTCAGGGGGACGGGGGCACCTCAGTCGGGAGATATAACAAGACCACTGGTTCTGGAGGGGGGAACATGCCCTGTGCTTGATCCTCGGGAGTGATGGGCCACAGTCTCTAAGGTGGGTGTCATACCCACTGGTTCTGGAGGGGGCAACGTGGCCTGTCCTTGATCCTGTGGAATGATGGGCCACAGTCTCTAAGGTTAGCCCACTGGTTCTGTGGTGGACAGGCCGCACAGCAGCCCATGGAGGCTGCTCCTGCCCATCCCCTGCAACCTCTGATGGCTGCACAGTGGTGGTGCCGCTGGTGGGGGGAGACTTCTGCCCATCCCCTGCAACCTCGGACAGCTGCACAACCATGGTTGGTGGTGGGGGCTCTGTCACAGTTCCTGGTCCATGCTTTGTGTCCTTCCTTCCTGCCTACTGGTGCAGGCTCCTTGATCTTCTTGCCTGCTGGTGCAAGCTCCTTGAACTCCCTGACTGCTGGGGCAGACTCCTTGGCCTTTTGTGTGGCCGGTGTAGGCTCTTTGCCCTTCTTACCAGCTGGGGCAGTCTCACTCCCCTTTAGGATGGCTGGTGCAGGCTCCTTCCCCTTCAGTACATGTGGCATGGATCCCTTTCCATCACGAAGGGGTGCGGTTAGGACTGGGCCCATGGACTGTGTGGCTGAGGTACTTGGCTGGGGTTGTGATACCCTGCCTGTTAGAAATTTAGTTTTTGGTTGGCAGTCAGGTTTCCCTCTGTCCAAGCAAGAACCCTCACTCTAGTCAGGGTAAGTCACACACACTCCAAAATCAGCCTGTGCCCACCCTCTGGTAGTTTGGCATGAGCAGTCAGGCTTAACTTAGAAGGCAATGTGTAAAGCATTTGTGCAATAAATCATACAATACCATAGTATAACACCACAAAAATACACCACAGTGTTTAGAAAAATATATAATATTTATCTGGGTATTTGCTGGTCAAAACGATCGAAGATGCAATATGAATTTGTAAAGATATCACTGAAAAGTGATATATAGGGGGTCATTCTGACCCTGGCGGTCACCGACCGCCAGGGCCAACGACCGCGGAAGCACTGCCAACAGGCTGGCGGTGCTTCCATGGGCATTCTGACCGCGGCGGTACAGCCGCGGTCAGAAACGGGAAACCGGCGGTGTCCCGCCGGTTTCCCGCTGCCCCAGGGAATCCTCCACGGCATCGCTGCTTGCAGCGCCGCCATGGGGATTCAGACCCCCTTACCGCCATCCTGTTCCTGGCGGTTTTCACCGCCAGGAACAGGATGGCGGTAACGGGTGTCGTGGGGCCCCCTAACAGGGCCCCACATTGATTTTCAGTGTCTGCCAAGCAGACACTGAAAATCGCGACAGGTGCCACTGCACCCGTTGCACGCCTTCAACTCCGCCGGCTCCATTCGGAGCCGGCTTCCTCGTTGAAGGTGCTTTCCCGCTGGGCTGGCGGGCGGCCTTCTGGCGGTCGCCCGCCAGCCCAGCGGGAAAGCCAGAATGGCCGGTGCGGTCATTCGGCGGCTCCCGCCGGGCGTGCGGTTACCGCCGCCGGCGGGAGTCGGAATGACCCCCATAGTGTCTTAAGTCTTTAAAAAGCAAACAAAGTCTCTTTCAAGCACAAAGTACCTGGTTTCTGGTGGAAAATCTCCGCAAAGGGCCACAGAAGAAGAGATACATGGAAAAATAGTGTGTGCGTCGATTTCTCCCCAGCACACATGGACTTGCGTCGTTATTTTTCACGCGGGGAAGTCGTGCGTCGTTTTCCGGTGCGCGGACAGTCTCTTTCTATGGGTCGCGGGGATTACCGGATGTCCGTGCGTGGATTCTCCTACTTGTTTTCCGACTGCGCGTCGTTCCGTGGGGCTGTGCGTCAAAGTTTCGCTCTCACAGCAGGCATTGCGTCGATTTCTCCTCTGGAAGTCGGGCAGCGTTGTCCTTGCGAGGCCGTGCGTCGAAGTTCCGGTCGTCCCGAAGGAGTCGCGTCGATCAGCTTCAGTGTGCATCATTTTTCTCGCTGCAGAACAAGCTGTGCGTCAAAAATTTCGGCGCACAAAGCGTCCAAGTGAAAGAGAGAAGTCTTTTTGGTCCTGAGACTTCAGGGAACAGGAGGCCAGCTCTATCCAAGCCCTTGGAGAGGACTTTCACAGCCAGACAAGAGTTCAGCAAGGCAGCAGGCCAACAGCAAGGCAGCAGTCCTTTGTAGAAAAGCAGACAGGTGAGTCCTTTGAGCAGCCAGGCAGTTCTTCTTGGCAGGATGTAGTTTCTGGTTCAGGTTTCTTCTCCAGCAAGCGTCTCTTGAGGTAGGGCAGAAGCCCTGTTTTATACTAAGTTTTGCCTTTGAAGTGGGGTTGACTTCAAAGAGTGTCTAAGAAATGCACCAGGTCCCCTTTCAGTTCAATCCTGTCTGCCAAGGTCCCAGTAGGGGGTGTGGCAGTCCTTTGTGTGAGGGCAGGCCCTCCACCCTCCCAGCCCAGGAAGACCCATTCAAAAAGCAGATGTATGCAAGTGAGGCTGAGTACCCTGTGTTTGGGGTGTGTCTGAGTGAATGCACAAGGAGCTGTCAACTAAACCTAGCCAGACGTGGATTGAAGGGCACAGAAAGATTTAAGTGCAAAGAAATGCTCACTTTCTAAAAGTGGCATTTCTAGAATAGTAATATTAAATCCGACTTCACCAGTCAGCAGGATTTTATATTACCATTCTGGCCATACTAAATATGACCTTCCTGCTCCTTTCAGATCAGCAGCTGCCACTTCAACAGTGTATGAGGGCAGCCCCAATGTTAGCCTATGAAGGGAGCAGGCCTCACAGTAGTGTAAAAACGAATTTAGGAGTTTTACACTACTAGGACATATAACTACACAGGTACATGTCCTGCCTTTTACCTACACAGCACCCTGCTCTAGGGGTTACCTAGGGCACACATTAGGGGTGACTTATATGTAGAAAAAGGGGAAATTCTAGGCTTGCAAAGTACTTTTAAATGCCAAGTCGAAGTGACAGTGAAACCGCACACACAGGCCTTGCAATGGCAGGCCTGAGACAAGGTTAAGGGGCTACTGAAGTGGGTGGCACAACCAGTGCTGCAGGCCCACTAGTAGCATTTAATATACAGGCCCTAGGCACATATAGTGCACTCTACAAGGTACTTATATGTAAATTAAATAGCCAATCATGGATAAACCAATCAATAGTACAATTTACACAGAGAGCATATGCACTTTACCACTGGTTAGCAGTGGTAAAGTGCCCAGAGGTCAAAAGCCAACAACAACAGGTCAGAAAAAATAGGAGGAAGGAGGCAAAAAGTTAGGGGATGACCCCGTCAAAAAGCCAGGTCCAACATGACCCCCTAACAGCCTAAAGCCAGGTGAGAACAATCACTATCCTGATATACTTCCCTGTTTGAGGCGACAGAACAAGGACCCAGGCCCACAACAGCAGGGGCATGCTCCAGTTCTTTGCCTTCCTGACTCCAATTGGATCCCTCTGTTCATACTCTCAGGGCCCACTAAGCCAACCCATGGGAAACCTTTCTCCTTACCTGCGGATCCCATCTGTGCAGCACCTAACCTTACTTTGCTCACAGATGTATCCCAGGAGCAGGAAAGTACCACCAGGACCAACCCAGTGGTGTTGCCCACTCTACCCCCGGGGTGTGACACTTGTACCCTCCCCAGGGATAACTCTGTCCACCCGGACAGCAAGCCACAGTGGTTACTGACAGCTGCCAGGGATGAGAGCCAGGCCCCAGGCCCCTCAAAGCTCTCCCACCACTGTGGCTGTGGAGAGTGGGGGGCGGTAGCCCCAGGTGCTGGGCACCCTTTAATCACTCTCCCTTCCACAAGGTCAGGGATGACAGCCTGAACCTGGTCTTCCCCTCTGGGGCTCTGTACCCTCCCTCCTGGAGCGGTACCCCCAGAGTCCAATATGGTCAGGGTGCTTATAGAAGTCGCCCTGTACCATTCCTCCACCAGTGCAGGGCTGTTAACCTGCAACTGGCCCTCGAACCTGGGGTCTGTACCTTCAGGTTGGACTAGGGCCCGGGTTGAAGCTTCCCTCCCCCTGCCCTCCCTTCTGAGGTCCAGCACCCACCAACTAGGAGTGGCCTCCTCAGAAGACAACATGGTAGGGGCACTGTTATCAGTAGCCCCTCCCTCCAGGTCCGGGGGGACACCCTGAACCTGGCCTTCCAGCCCAGGGTCTGTACCCTCAGACTGGATCACTGCCTGGCAAACCAGGACTTTCTGTGGGGCACACCTACCCCCCACCAGGTCAGAGTTTAACCTCTGTACCTGACCATCCAAACCAGAGTCACCACCCTAAGGTTGAACAATTGCCTGACACGCCAGGACTTCCTGGGTGGCACACCTACCCCCCACCGGGTCAGAGTTTAACCTCTGAACCGGGTTCTCCAACCCAGAGTCACCATCCTGAGGTTGAACAATTGCCTGGCATGCCAGGACTTCCTGGGGGGCACACCTACCCCCCACCAGGTCAGAGTTTAACCTCTGAACCTGGCCATCCAACCCAGAGTCAACATCCTGAGGTTGGACAATTGCCTGGCACACCAGGACTTCCTGGGAGGCACACCTACCTCCCACCAGGTCAGAGTTTAACCTCTGAACCTGGGTATCCAACCCAGGGTCACCACCCTGTGGTTGGGCAATTGCCTGGCACATCAGGACTTTCTGGGAGGCACACCTACCCCCCCACCAGGTCAGAGTTTAACCCCTGAACCTGGCTATCCAACCCAGGGTCACCACCCTGAGGTTCGGCAATTGCCTGGCACCCCAGGACTTTCTGGGGGCACACCTACCCCCCATCAGGTCAGAGTTTAATCCCTGATCCTGGCTATCCAACCCAGAGTCCCCACCCTGAGGTTGGACAATTGCCTGGCACACCAGGGCTTTCTGGGGGGCACACCTACCTCCCGCCAGGTCAGATTTTAACCTCTGAACCTGGGTATCCAACCCAGAGTCACTACCCTGAGGTTGAACCATTGCCTGGCATACCAGGACTTTCTGGGAGGCACTCCTACCCCCCACCAGGTCAGAGTTTAACCTCTGAACCCGGTGAATTAACCCAGAGTCACCACCCTGAGGTTGAACCATTGCCTGGCATACCAGGACTTTCTGGGGGGCACACCTACCCCCGACCAGGTCAGAGTTTAACCTCTGAACCCGGTTATCCAACCCAGAGACACCACCCTGAGGTTGAATCTTTGCCTGGCATGCCAGGACTTCCTGGGGGGCACTCTCACCCCCCACAAGGGACACACCGTCCCCAAGGGCCACACAAGAGACTGGTTGGCGCAGGTCTCCTGACCTCTGCCCATCCGGCAGAGTCTGGGTCTCCCCCAAACCAGAAACGGTTTCACCTGGGTCATTCCTGGGGGGCTCTGCTCTCAGAGCTGACCCCTGACTCTTCAGGTCCTCCACTGGGGTCCGCAACCCCCTCTCAACCCTATGTCTGGACTTCTGCACCCCCTCACTAGTAGTGGTACTGCCAGACGCCAGAACTGTTGGGATGCTGGCTACAGTCACCCCCCCAAGTTCTTCTGACACTGCAGGGCTTCCCTCAACAGGTGGCCCTACGGTACAGGCTGGGCTTCCCTCCTGGTGTTCCCTCATGGAACCCTCTAGGACCTGGGGCCTACCTGGGACAGTACAATCCTCTCCCACCTTACTTGGTTGGGAACCACCTAGACCACTCCCTTCAGGAGCACCCCCAAATGCCTCTTCAGACTCTCTGGTACTCACCCAGAAGTCTGCCTCCATTGTAAGTTCCCTGGGGTCAGAGAACTCACACTCCACCTGGTGTTGGTGTAGCTCTGGAAAATAAGGACCAGACATATGCTCTCCAGCAATTACATCACTCTGCCCTTCACATGTATTAACCACAGTACCCTTCACCCAATCATCCAGTAACACAGCCTTGGAAAATCACTCTACATCACCCTCCTGAGACTGGTGAGACAGTATCTGACTGTCCCTGACACTCAACCCATACTCTTCTGGGATGTCTCTACACTCTAGATCCAGGACGTCCACCAGGGGGGAACCCTTTTCTCTGTCACTCTCTGCTAGAGCCAGTAAAGTGTCCTTCCCCCAAGTAGGAATATGACTCCCTGTGCCAGTTCCCCAATCCTTTTCAGGGACCCTGTGCATAACGGGAACTACCTCATACCCTTGAACCACCTGGGGTGTGTCAACTGCCCTCTTAAAGTTGGGTACCACATCTCTGGGCTTGTGCCCTTCTTCAGCAGTACTGGATGCAAAAATTTAGCTGCCATCATCTGAACTGGACTCAGCCCTTCCGGCCTCCAGTTTCAGCTCTTCACAGCTCAGCTCTTGAGCTGCAATCCTTTATTTTTCCAGGGCTAAGACTCTCTCTGCCTCAGCCTTCTCAATCAAGTCATCTAGATCCTCCCACTCTCGCTCTCAAGCTATCTGCCATTCCTCTCTCACTGATTCTCTTTCCTCATCTGAGTAGTCTTCCTCCTCATGTGAGCAGTCCTCCTCCTCATCTGAGGGGTACTTAGTCATTTGGTTTCTTGCTGCCTCTCTCTCTGCCCATCTTTCTTCCCCCCAGACTATGTAGTTGTGTAGCATTTCCATCTTAGTAGATCTTCTTGATACAGGAAGGCCCCATTTTCAGCAAAGCCTCCTTAGGTCAGCCTTAGTGAGGTGGTCAGTAGGCACAAAGAATGAGTAGTAAGCAATCTCATTTTGATAAGGTCTTACCGGCAAAAACCAAAATCCAAAGTCCAAAATATCAATAGTATATCCAGGAGGACATCAGAGAACCAAAAGCAAAAAGATTAAAAATCAAGTTGACCTTCAACTGTGGGTAGGTAGTGAAATACTTAGCTACTGTATGTCACTGCACAAACACAAGTCCTATCCTCACCGCTGATCACCAATGTTAGAAATGGGGTTTTTGGATGGCAGTCAGGTTACCCTCTGTCCAAGCCAGAACCCTCACGCTAGTCAGGGTAAGTCACACACATTCCAAAATTAGCCTGTGACCACCCTCTGGTAACTTGGCACGAGCAGTCAGGCTTAACTTAGAAGGCAATGTGTAAAGCATTTGTGCAATAAATCATACAATACCATAATATAACGACCCAAAAATACACCACACAGTGTTTAGAAAAATATATAATATTTATCTGGGTATTTGCAAGTCAAAACGATCGAAGATGCAATATGAATTTGTTAAGATATCACTGAAAAGTGATATATTGGGGGTTATTACAACTTTGGAGGAGGTGTTAATCCGTCCCAAATGTGACAGATATACCACCAGCCGTATTAACAGTTCCATAGGATATAATGGACTCGTAATACGGCTGGTGGTATATCCGTCACTGTACCGTTACTTTTGGGACGGATTTACACCTCCTCCAAAGTTGTAATAACCCCCATAGGGGGTCATTACAACATTGGCGGTAAAAGGCGCTTACCGCCGTGCAGAAGACCGCCAATACACCGCCGCGGCCGCAGAATCCCGCCGCAGCTATTATGACCCACATCTCGGAATCCGCTGAAATTCAGACACCCACACAAGTCCGCCACACCAAAGGTCAGAGATAAACTGGCGAAAACTAAACCTCCACCTCCACGCCAACAGAAACACGCCCATGCTATTACGACCCACGAATCCACGCGGCGGTCTTTCAACCGCGGTATTCCATTGGCTGTACACACCGCCGCGCTGAAAATACACACACATCTCCAAAACACCGCCACATTGGACAATTCAAAATACACACACCTGACACACATACAAACACCACTCCCACACACCCAATACAATATAAAACACACACCCACATCACCCACAAACCCCTACGACCATAAATTAGAGACGAAGGCCAGAGAGACTGCACAGCCAAGACAACACCACCATACAGAGGCACAAAACACCATCACCCAACCCACATCCACGCAAAAAACACCACACACCACTACACATCACCACACACATCAACACTCACACCGCCCCACACATCACACACACAACCGCATGTCACACCAAAGACACCCCACTTCTCCGAGGAGGAACTCAGGGACATGGTGGAGGAAATCGTACGGGTAGAGCCACAGCTTTTTGGCTCACAGGTACAGCACACATCAATAGCCAAGAAGATGGAGCTATGGCGAAGAATCGTGGACAGGGTCCACGCAGTGGGACAGCACCCAAGAAATAGGGAGGACATCAGGAAGAGGTGGAGCGACCTACGGGGGAAGGTGCGTTCAACAGTCTCCAGGCATAACATCGCAGTTCAGCGGACTGGCGGCAGACCACCACCTCCTCCTCCACAACTAACAACATGGGAGGAGCAAGTCTTGACCATCATGCATCCTGAGGGCCTCGCAGGAGTTGGTGGAGGATGGGACACTAGTAAGTCAAATCTTAACTATCATATCCCCCACCCTACCTGCATGCTATCACATACCCACACCCTCACACCCTCCCCTATCACTCCAACTCCTCACTAATGTACTAATAACACAAACCACACATCCCAACACCAAGCCCTGCATGACACAACTAAGCATGGACACCCAGCACTAAAGAATGCCCACTGCACATACCCATAACACCCCCCTCAACCACCATCACACAAGCTCCCACACAGGAATGCTTGCACTGGGGTACACGCTCACCCACCCATTGCACACCATTACACACACACACATGCAATAATCATGCTCTTATGCCCCTGCAGGAACCCGAAGGACCGTCACCACACAGGAGGGTCCAGACAACACCACTCCACCCCCAGAAGAGGCCCACAGTGACGATAGCAGCTCTGCCCTACTGGATCCTGATGACCAGCCCGGACCATCGTGGGCCTCGGGACAGTCGGTTCCCCTTGCACAGGCACAGCCCAACACCGACCTTCCACCCTCGGGTAACACCAGCACAGCACCCACCTAGCGGGCCCAAACCTCCCTACCCAGGACAGGTCAATCAGCGGTGTGTCCACTACTACAGGGAACCCAGGCTAACCCACCACCCCAAAAACAACAGGGTCCTGGGGACGATGGCGACAGTCCTGGACAAGTTGCAGGAGACCCTGCTCCTGCAGGAGGAACAGTATTTGGGGTTCGGGGAGGAGCTCAGGACCATCAGCTCCGCCCTGGGCACCATCGAAGGGGTGCTGAAGGACATATAGCAGACCTTGAGGGACACCGTGGCACTCCAAGGGGCCCCTGACACTAGCCAGGACGATGAACTGCCCACCACCTCTGCCGGTGCTAGTGGACAGGACGTCTCGCCACAGGACCACCACACCAGCACCCCACCCCCTGCAGACGGACAACCACCACGCAAGCGGTCTCTGAGATCCAGGAACAGGACAGAGCAAGATGGCAAGACCCCGCCAGGAAATTAGACCACCCTGATTGTACTCCCACTGTCCCACCTTGTTACCCTGTCCATACGTAAACAGCCCCAGCTCCACTTCCTATGCCCAAATGGGCAGTGCACCTGTGAGACTAATAGACTGGACTCTGCCATGGACATTCCTCCACCATCACCCATCACCATTTTACCACCCCCTCCAATAATTAGCACTTCAATAAACACCCTTGAAACACAAAACAATCTGGAGTCAGTCTTTGATTTTGAAAATGTGTATTATCAATGACAGTGTGATAATGCATTTCCCATTGTAAAGCTAACATACCTATCTCACACATCACAAGTACTTGAAGGATGCAAGCATATGACACGTTGGTAACCACACCTGTGAAACAGTAATCGAAAGGTAAAACTCAGTTACCAAATAGTGGTTGAAACCGACAGACAGGATAGAGGTAGACCTGTGAAAGTTGATGTAATGTCAAACATGAACATTTTCTCACCTGAGTGTCACTGGAAATATTGCTGTATGACTGACTCCCTGTTGTCGTTGTCTTCTTCCTCACCTCCCTCCTCATCACTGTCCACAGGCTCCACAGCTGCTACAACACCGTCATCTGGATCATCCTCCTGCAGAAAAGGCACCTGGCGTCGCAAAGCCAGATTATGAAGCATGGAGCAGGTGATGATGATGTCGCACACCTTCTTCGGTGAGTAGAATAGGGATCCACCTGTCATATGGAGGCACCTGAAACTGGCCTTCAGGAGGTCGAAGGTGCGTTCGATCACCCTCCTAGTCCGCCCATGGGCCTCATTGTACCGTTCCTTTGCCCTGGTCCTGGGATTCCTCACTGGGGTCAATAGCCAGGACAGGTTGGGGTAACCAGAGTCTCCTAATAGCCATACACGGTGCCTCTGGAGTTGACCCATCATATCAGGGATGCTGCTATTCTGCAGGATGTAGGCGTCATGCACTGAGCCAGGGAACATAGCATTTACCTGGGAGATGTACTGGTCTGTCAAACATACCATCTGAACATTCATTGAATGATAACTCTTCCTGTTCCTGTACACCTGTTCACTTCTGTGGGGGGGGGACCAGAGCTACATGGGTCCCATCAATGGCACCTATGACGTTGGGGATATGTCCAAGGGCGGAGAAGTCACCTTTCACGGTAGGCAAATCTGCCACCTCAGGGAATATGAAGTATCTCCTTAGGGCAGACAGCACTCTGGACAACACGTTGGAAAACATAGGCTGGGACATCCCTGATGCCATGGCCACTGTTGTCTGAAAAGAGCCACTTGCAAGGAAATGGAGCACTGACAGCACCTGCACATCAGGGGGAATTCCAGTGGGATGGTGGCTTGGTGACATCAGGTCTGGCTCCAACTGGGTACATAGTTCCTGGATTGTGGCACAGTCAAACCTGTAGGTGATGATGACATGTCGCTCTTCCATTGTCAACAGGTCCACCAGCGGTCGGTACACCGGAGGATTCCGCCATCTTCTCAACTGTCCCAGCTGATGGTGCCTACGAAGGACAACAACGACGAATCAGTCATAATTCCTCCAGGTATGTACCCACAGTTACACACAAGACCACACCACTCACAAAACCCTTCCTGTATGTGTGTTGAGTGTAGGCTTAGCTATGTGTGACGCAGAGGTAAATTAAGCCATGTGGGCCCCTGAAATGGCGGCTGCCTGACCTCTAAACTGGGACAATGGGATTGTGGGGTAACTGCGCTGGCGTTGCACACCGTCACGGTAGGCGGTCGTAGACCGCGGCGTAATGCAGCATTGGTTAACATTGGACCCTATGGGTCCCAGGAGCCAATGAACAGGTGCGCCGGCGGTGATGATGCGCTGCGCCGCGGACGTCACCGCCGCAGACGTCACGGCCATTTTCTATCTGTTCAATCACTAGATACCTGACCTTCGACAGGAGAGGACCTACACTGCAAGTGCTGCTGTGACCTCGGTCTGGAAGCGACGATGGCTGCTGCCTCTGGGGAAAGGGCCCCTGCCTTCACTGCACAGGAGTTGGAGAAACTGGTAGACAGGGTCCTCCCCCAGTACACGCTACTCTATGGTCCTCCAGACCAACAGGTTAGTACACAGGGAGCACGTTGTATGGGCTAGGCCTGGGTGGAGAGGGCTGGTTGGAAAAGGGAAGGGGCAGAGTTCATAGAACATTAATGCATGGGAATGAATGGGCCACATGGCCAGAGTAGGGAGGGGGCCACTCACAACGACGGTGCAGTTGGTAATGATTGTTCCTCTTTCCTTGTGCATGTAGGTCAGCGCCCACCAGAAGAGGGACATTTGGCGTGCCATCGCCAAGGAGGACCGGACCCTAGGGGCCCACCAGAGACGGGGCACCCACTGCCGTAAGAGATGTGAGGACATTCGCCGCTGCAGCAAGAAGACGGCGGAGGCTCAGCTGGGGATGGCCTCCCAACGTGGGAGGGGTGCCCGTCGCACCATGACCCCCCTGATGTTCCGGATCCTGGCGGTGGCCTACCCGGAGTTGGATGGGCACTTGAGGGCCTCACAGCAGACACAAGGGGGTGAGTACAACCTCATTCTGCGGACTTTGCGCGCTGTAGAGGGGTCTGGGTGGGGGAGGTGGGCTGTGGGTGTCCCTAGGCCAGTGCGAGTTCGGTAGGCAAGGCCCCTCCGTAATGTAGCTCATGTGGCACTCTACCCCACCTCAGCAGAGTGCCAAGTCGAGGTATAGTTGCCCCTGTGGCATCCATGTGCGCAGATGTCCACCATAGCCATGTAGGCCAGATCCCAGAAATTGCATGTGCAGAGGGCAGGAGCACGGCGTAATGCAGGGGGCTGCTGTGTCTGTCTTGTCCGCCAACGGTAGCGGTATGCCATGCACTAAAACTCTCTTTCTACTGTCTCCCCCCCTTTTTCTGCTCCCCTTGTCCTTTTGTACATCAGCATCATCAGGCGGAGGTACAGTGGCATCGGAGCACGAGGGAGCTGCATCCCACATGCCCATGGAGGGCCACACCACGGACTCAGAATGCACCAGTGGGACGGAGGGCGAGGGGAGCTTCACGTCGGCCACCGGATCACCAAGCAGCGACACAGACTCGTCCGCCGATGGGGGCTCCCTTGTGGTGGCGGCACCATCTGTGCGCCCCACTTCTACAGGTACAGCCGCCACCTCCCCTACCAGCACCGCCCTCCCAGCAGCCCCTCAGCGTTCGCCCCGTGCCCGCTCACCCAGGAGGGTGGGCATCACCTTCGCCCCAGGCACCTTAGGCCCTGCCCCAGTCACCCCTGCTGCCCTCAGTGAGGAGGCCATTGACCTCCTCAGGTCACTCACTGTTGGGCAGTCTACCATTGTGAATGCCATCCAGGGTGTAGAACGAGAGTTGCAACACGGTAATGCATTCCTGGAGGGCATTCATTCTGGTCAGGCTGTACTTCAGCAAACCCTGCAATCTCTGGCCTCAGCACTGATGGCAGCCATTGTCCCTGTGTCTAGCCTCCCCCCTCCAACCTCCTCCACCCAGATCCAATCTCCTGTACCCCAGCCTATCCCAAGCACACCTACAGACCAGCATGCACACAAGTCAGCACACACAGGTAGCTCAAGCAAACATAGGCAACACACAACCCACAGGCACTCATGCAAGCCTCACCCACGTACAGACACAGCAACATCCACTGCCTCCACTGTGTCCCCCTCCTCCTCTTCTCCCTCCTCCCTCCCAGTCTCGTCTACACACACACCTGCATGCACCACATCTACAGGCACCATGAATCGCACAAGGACACCCAGCACCACAAGCAGCTCACCTGCACTCACCATCTCCACTGCCATTTACACGTCCCCTGTGTCCTCTCCCAGTGTGTCTGTGACGCCCCCTCCCAAAGTACACAAACACCAGCAATCACTCACCCAACATCCATCCACCTGACGACAGCCTCCAGTACCTGCACCCAAAACACCTAAAGTGACACCTCCAACAACCACCTCCTCTTCCGCCACTCCCAGGCCCCCTCCAACTACCCATCCCAGTGTTCGTCAGAAACTGTCCCTCTGTAAAGTTGACCTTTTTGCCACCACCCCCACCCCTCCAATTCATCAGTCCCGTCGTAGCGCCTCAGCCAAAAAGCCTCCAATACCAGTGGTGCCTGTTCAAGATTTGTGGAGTGCACCGGCCACCAGGGCAGGCAGTGTGACCTGGAGCCAAGGCACTGGCAGCCCACCCCCTGTAAAGGCTCTAAAATTGGAAAGTGGACGACAGGACCGTGTGAAGACTCCTGGTGGGAAAACAACTCACATGGGTTCCAAGGGGATTGGAGAGTCAGCTGTGACTCCCCCAAAGGTGGTGCAGGGCCAGAGGAAGTCTGCCCAGCCTGTTGTGAGTGTCACGGCGGAGAAGTGCGCCATCATTTCCAGCGGTCAAGACACAACCGCCAGCACCGTTGTCACTGGTCCAGAGACCACCGCCAGAGTCACAGCCTAGGAGGGCCCAAGTATCGTCACTGGTCCATAGACCACCGCCAGAGTCACAGCCCAGGAGGGCCCAAGTATCGTCACTGGTCCAGAGACCACCGCCAGAGTCACAGCCCAGGAGGGCCCAAGTTTCGTCACTGGTCCACAGACCAACGCAAGAGTCATTGCCCGTGAGGGCACAAGTATCGTCACTGGTCCAGAGACCACCGCCGGAGTCATTGCCCGAGAGGGCACAAGTATCGTCACTGGTCAGGAGACCACCGCCGGAGTCACAGCCCAGAAGGGCACAAGTATCGTCACTGGTCCAGAGACCACCGCCGGAGTCACAGCCCAGGAGGGCCCAAGTATCGTCACTGGTCAGGAGACCACCGCCGGATTCATTGCCCAGGAGGGCACAAGTATCGTCACTGGTCAGGAGACCACCGCCGGAGTCATTGTCCAGGAGGGCCCAAGTATCGTCACTGGTCAGGAGACCACCGCCGGAGTCACAGCCCAGGAGGGCCCAAGTACCGTCACTGGTCCAGAGACCACCGCCGGAGTCATTGCCCAGGAGGGCAACGACCGCCATGGCAAAGCACCGCTGAACAGTCCAGAGACCGCCATGGCAAAGCACCGCTGAACAGTCCAGAGACCGCCATGGCAAAGCACCGCTGAACAGGGCAACGACCGCCATGGCAAAGCACCTCTGAACATTCCAGAGACTGCCATGGCAAAGCACCGCTGAACAGGGCAACAACCGCCATGGCAAAGCACTGCTAAACAGTCCAGGACCGCCATGTCAAGGCACCGCTGAACAGTCCAGAACCGCCATGTCAAAGCACCGCTGAACAGTCCAGAACCACCATGGCAAAGCACCGCTGAACAGTCCAGAGACCGCCATGGCAAAGCACCGCTGAACAGGGCAAAGACCGCCATGGTGAAGACCGCTGAACAGGGCAAGCACCGGGTAGGAATGAATAGACCACATCAGGCATCGTTATCCCATGTGCAGCTGGGACAGTGACAGAACAGGTACTTTCACAGGGAGACTCATTCAGTCTGGGCTCCAGTCCCCCTCGAGAACCAGTGGAGACCTGCATCTACTTGAGAGACTGTGCCTTTGCACTCCCCAGGATGGCACAGTGGGCAAGCCACCCACTGTAGAGACTTGAGAGACTGTGGCTTTGCACTCCCCAGGATGGCACAGTGGGCAAGCCACCCACTGTAGAGACTTGAGAGACTGTGGCTTAGCACTCCCCAGGATGGCACAGTGGGCAAGCCACCCACTGTAGAGACTTGAGAGACTGAGGCTTTGCACTCCCCAGGATGGCACAGTGGGCAAGCCACCCACTGTAGAGACTTGAGAGACTGTGGCTTTGCACTCCCCAGGATACATCAATGGGCATGGAGCTCCATCGTGGATCTGGCTTTGCAGTCATCCGGCTGAGGTGCCCCCCCTTGCCTTCCCCCGAGGTGCCTGTAGTATTTCTATCTGATGCCCCGGCAGTGTTCTCTCCGATTGTGGTCAGGTATCCTTTGTGGGCCTCGCCCATACATTTTTGGACTGTTGGTGCACGGACATTGTTATGTACATATCTGCACTACTTCTCGTAATGTATATATTTATGACTGATTTTCGTATATATCTCTGTATATTTTTGTATGACATGTAATATGCCACATTACAATGTTTAACCGAATTTCGCTTTGTCTTTTCATTCTTCCGGGGGGGTTGTGGGTTGTTACTGTGATTTTTGTGAATGCATTGGTGTGTATGTTGTATTATGCGAGGTTGGGGGTGGGGGTGGGGGTGTTTGGTGGGTGTCCCCCTAACTTTTGCCTCCCCTCCCATATGTCGTAGGTGCATTACTCACCGTTGTCTTCGGCGCCTACGTAGATGTTGGTCGTAGAGAAGCAGAAACACAAAGGCAGGGAGTATTTGGAGTTCCGGGTCCATGGAGTCCTCGTTCCTCGTGGGATGTGTTCAGGTGAGCGTTTTCCCATAGCAAAAGCTGTTTCCGCCGTGTTTTTATCCGCGGTGCATCTGCCCCGGAAAAGGTGGCGGATTGGGGGGTTGTAATAGTGTGGGCGGTACATTGTCTCCCGCCTGTCTGTTGGCGGTAACCGCTGCACTACTTGTCTGTACCGCCATGGCGGGCGGTGTGTTAAAGTTGCTGTCTTTTTTGGCGGTTTCCGCTAGTGTCATAATTCCATTTTTTTATCCGCCGCACTGTTTGCGGTATTACCGCAGCTTTAACACCGTCCGCCAGGGTTGTAATGACCCCCATAGTGTCTTAAGTCTTTAAAAAGAAAACAAAGGGGGTCATTACAACCCTGGCGGATGGTGTTAAAGGTGCGGCAATACCGCAAACAGGGCGGCGGACCAAAAAAGGGAATTATGACCCTGGCGGACACCGCCAACAAAGACAGCCACATCAGTTGACCAGTGCTAAAGTGCATGAACTCTGTCCTAAAGCATGGTTGGGTTGGTATATACATAATTGGCATAACTAATTTACTTATAAGTCCATAGTAAAGTGCACTACATGTGCCCAGGGCCTGTAAATTAAATGCTACTAGTGGGCCTGCAGCACTGTTTGTGCCAACCACTCAAGTGGCACTTTAAAACAGGTCTCAGGCCTGTCTTTTCAGCCTGAATGTGGCTCATACTGGCATGTCAACTTGGCATTTAAAACCTCCTGCGACGCCTTAAAGTCCCCTTTTATTAAATATAAGTTGTCCCTAAAGTAGGCCCTAAGAAGCCTATCAGGCAGGGTGCTATGTAATTAAAAGGCAGGACATGTACTTTTAAGTTTTACATGTCCAGGTAGTAAAAAGCTCTCAAATATGTTTTTCACTATGGTGAGGCCTATGCCTCTCATAGAATAACATTGGGGATTCCTTCTTACATTCAATAAGCTGTAATACCTTTAATGGTAAAGTCAGATTTATTCTAACAATTTTGAAAATGCCACTTTTAGAAAGTTATCCTGCAGCCTGTCTCCAATACACGCCTGGAGTGACGTGATGGCTGAGCTTGTGCATTCCCTCTAGACAGCCACATAAAAAGGGAGCTTAGGTGTGATTGATGGGCCACCAACATCCTGATGGACCACTCTGGGTAGAATGGGAGGGTGGGGCTGGCCACAGCCATACACTGACACCTGAATGGAGTGTGTCCTGACCTCACACAAAGGACTGCATACCCCCCTGTAGTGAGTCTGGTGTCAGGGCAGGAAGAGAGGACGTCTGTGCACTTCAGAGCCCTTTTTTAAGACTCCCCTACTTCCAAAGGCACCACTGGGTATAAGAACTGAACTTCTCACACTACCAACTCAGTACACTTCTAAACCTGTGAATACTCTGCCAGTAAGAAGACTGCTGTGCTGCTTCAAGGAGTGCTACTCTGCTGGACTGCTGCTCTGGAAGGACTGCTTCCTTGCTATGCTAGCCTGCTGCCCTCCTTGTATGGGTTAGAAGAACTGGACCCAAACACTTGAAACCATAACCAGAGTGACTCCAAAGTCTTGCTGGCTTGACTCCTGTTCAGAAGTCACAGGGACACACAAGACTTCCAAATCATCACCTACAGAACCTGGACTCTGTCATCTGTGAGTTTTGACCGATAATTGGTTCCATTCCAGTCTCGGACCCATGGAAGTGGGAATAAAGTGCTGTTCCTGTCAAAAATTCATGCATTGATGCTGTTGCCCTGCTCGTAACTGGCACATCTCCATGGCCAATCAGCACTGCTGCAAGGACCTGGCGCACTGCATTACCAACTGCATGATACATTGCCTCCATTCCTAATACATCCCCAACTTTGTGTGTCTCTGATCTGCCGCATGGCGTACATTTTCGGGATCAATACCAATGCATTGCCTCCTTTGCTTCTCACATATTGTTCTCAAATTTGACGCCTCTACAAACCAAGTACTTTTTCAACATGCTCAAGCAGGTCCCTGTATCTGACCTGCACTCCATCACAGTTGGCAGACTTTTCAGATTTTATCTGGTCTAGATTGACCAAATTGCCCCAGTTGGTGCGCCATGATTCTAAGCACGACAACTACGTTTATTCTTTAAAAATTGATATCTCAACTTCTACTTATTGGATTTTTGTCATTTTGGTCTTGTTATGTTCATTAAAGTAACCTCTGTTTTCCTAACCAGCTGTGGTATCTTTTGTGTGGTGTTTTCACTGCTTTACTGTTTGAAGTGTTTCACAAATAATTAACACATTGCCTCCAGTTAAGCCTGAACGCTCTGTGTCAAGCTACTGGGGGTGAGCACAGGTTAATTTAGGGTGTGTGGTAACTTTCCCTAAATAGGATTGCTTGGACAGGGTTCATACATCTGTCAACAAGAAACCCAATTTCTAACAAGTTTTATGCAGGGTTTCTCATCCATGTGACAACTGATGATTTACAATCACAGAAAATACACAGGGCTAAAGCAGCATCTCCATCAATTCTGATAATCATTTGGGTGCCATCTGCACGTCATTCTCTCCAAATTAAAAGATCTTATCAAGCAAGCCCTATATATATTAACCACTATTGGGCTTAAAGCTGAAACCTAACTTAGTCCAGATTTTAGTTAATCAAGTGATAAGCCTTTTACCTGAATCTCACAAAGATTAGGAAATAGTAAGGGATTAACTACTATGGAAAGGTCTAGGAAGATGAGTGCGGCAACTCTTCCCTGGTCCTGAGTCATCTACATTGCATTTGTCACAGCAAGGAGCACCAATTCTGTCCCAGGATGAGCAAGAACTCCAGGTGCAGCTCCTCAGCAACAGCAGAGGAGTGTCACCCCACTGGATGACCCAGCAGCAGAATAATGAAACAATATTTCAGTATCATTTTATTATTCTGCTGCTGGCTCAGCCAGCATGTGAAGGGTGGGGCCGGGCCATGGGAGTGGGAGGAGGGGCAGGAGGAGAAAGCGCATCTAAGTGCACATGTGTGTTTGGCCAGCTGTCTTAGGCCGGTCAAACACACATGTGCACTAAGGTTTCTCCAGCCTGTCTATGTTGCACAGCCGAGTAAGAGAAACTACACAGACTCGCATGCAGTGTCTGAGTGGCAAACCAAGCCACTCAGACCAATCCTGATGCTGTTCTCATGTTAGGTTCAGCAAGATTGCTGGGCAGCCTGTGCTGGTGTCCCAGTGAATGCTGGGACACCAGAAGAGCAGAGGAGCGAGGCAGCAGGATGCGGCACCAAAGGGAACAGTGTTTTTTTTTTTTTTAAATCTGTTTCCCCATTGTACACCCCCCCCCTGACATCTGCGTTGCGTGCAAGGATTTAATAGCTATCCTTTTCCAGTCTGCTGGAACTGAAGGTATTTTAAATGAACTGACCGCCTCTGATGTTTAGGGAAATACATAATGGAAGAAAAGGTATTGTAAGTGAAAACCGTCACTGTTTAAGGTCTGAAGGTCATGCTTTCACTGTGCCCTTCCCCACACATCAAAGGTAGTCAGTTCCTATGTGGATCGATGTAGTTTATATGAGACTACACTGACTGTCCTTAATCCTCCTGGTGCTTTTGTGTTAGATGATGGCTATTTCAAATGAAAAATTTCAAATTTCCATTGACTTAGATGCTAGCACCCTCATAGCTTGAAGAACTGTTACAGCAGGTGAGGGGTGCAGACACTAACAAGAACTAAGGATGAAACGTGTTATTTTAGTTTTCCATAACATCTGGCCACTGTCATCAGTACAGTTTGTGGGGTATGAAAAGTAGATTGCATTTATCTTTGAGGAAAACTAGCAAGATAGGGATTCTCAGTGTTTCAAAGCAGGAGTCACTGGTGTTATGTAGTAGCTTGGTGGAAAGGTGGTTCCAGCGATTGTTCCAATGTGGAATCTGGTGTGTGCTTCCTGCCCTGCACCTACCAATAAAAAGTGTGCCTTGTTAAAAGTTGTCAATCTCTGTCAATAAGAAATAAAATCTGCAATAATTATTTCTTGAAAATGAAATAAAAAAAATAAAATGAAGATGGAACTTGGCATGATCGGAAGGGATGAAAACAATCTGTGCAAAGGGATAGGCTATTCTTAGGTTCTCTTGCTGTACTACTCTGGAGGCTTCCACTGAGTGTGCAAGGCCCGTTCTCTGTCTACTTAGCTTTTTGTCTTTCACTTAGATTCTTTGATTTGATTTTTTGATGTGTCCTAGTCACTTTTGTAAAAGATGCAGTATGGGGCCACCGCATATGTTAGTCGCCAGTACCCTGCATTTATTTCACGATTTTGTGCAACTGTGACTAATCAATGCCCCATACAATTTTACAGGCAGAAGGAAAAATGGCAGCATCTTTAATTCAAGAGAGGTGGGTAGATTTTCAGTGAACTGCTCTCTGTAAAAGAACATTTGTGTTTCTATCTTTCTGGAGAGACCTGTTGTTTCTGAAATAGAAGAGCCTTCAGGATTCAACTTCCAACAACGTTTCCCTTTTGGCTTTCAGTCCTAATGATCTGAATCCAAACACTAGTGATCTAGAAGGGCCTCTTTGTCTTGATACTCTTGTTTGTGTCTGCTAGACTAGCAGCTTGGTAGGTGATTAGTAAAAATCCAGGGAGCTGATGGGTTACATGCAAGGCTCATTGGATTTAACCCATGTGGCCATGTTCTACAAGGAGGTATAATACTTTATTTCCACCGGATACCTTGCTGCAGATCTTGGCCTGGCTCCACACAATTGCGGCTAAATATTAATGATAAAGGGAATCATCTTGTGAATTCTTAAAACTTGTTACAAAGGTAGGATGAAGGCATACAGAAGGCATCAGACTTCCATTCCTGCATTTGCAGATTATCTACTTTGTTACTAGAGCCCTTATTAAAATAAAAAGGCTGTCAGGAAATGGCGTTGGGGGAACATGTATCAGTTCTCTTTCCCAATGTTTGCCCCTCCAGTGCTCAACTCCATATTAAAGTGGAAGTTACAAGGACAGCTCTCTCTTTTCAAATCCACCTCAGCAGCGTGGCCAATGTGTCAGTGGATCTAGTCCATGAAGAAAGCTGACCCCCCCTGGCTGCTGCGTGAATTATTGAATATAGAAATAATAAGGGTTCCGAGAGCTCCTCAGGTCACGGTTCCACCGCAAATGCTGCATCAATGGAAGATCCCCCCCTTATCCACCTCTTTCTCATGCGTGCTGTGAGACTGACCAAGCCGCAGCTCTACTCCCTCGTCCTTCTGAATCACGATGTGTTACAAAGTGCAAATGGGATTTGAAAAGTCATTTTTTACTCTCACCATATTTATAATACATCATAGATTGTGGGTTTCAGTGGTCATAAAGTATATGATTTTTGCATCATAGGCTTTGCAGTAAGGTAGGTACATCAGACCCCTGGGGGCCATAGCACCAGCAGTGCAACGAGACCGGCCAGATGTGCGAACCTTGGAGGGCCTGAAGAGGAAAGGTTTTCAATCTGCTAATTGACAACACTGTGTAGGTCTAAAGAGGCATTCCATCATTTATTCCCCTCTGTCTACAGGAGCTTACTTTGATTAAACCACATTTCAAGTTACGTGAAATTCCTGATGTCCTTTTTCTAAACCTCGTGCAAAAATCGACCAGTTTTGGAGGTATAGATTGCTTTTTAATCTATGTTACATTGTAAATATGCAGCCTAAAAATACAATTTTCTAAGTTCTCATTCCAAATAGATCCTCATTTAAAGCCCTTAGACTGATTTTTTGTGTTAGTACCTTACACCAACACTTAAAAACATTAGTATATTTGCAGCGTTAAATGATGAATAGCATCAAGTTTCCAAATATGCCATTAATAATATGACAACTATGCTATAATGTGTCCCAGCTCCTTTTCATTTACAATGGGTTCCTTGACTGTTTACACCTTTTATTCCTATAGATACATTTCAGGAAACCCAAGAATTTAGGAGCAGGTTTACCTAGAATTCACGCAAGGCAGTGCAGCAAGGCAAGTTGCTAAACTGCAATGCTTGAGAGCTGAAACGTGCCACATCTGCTAAGATATGGTGCTCTTCACATCTCTCTGTCTGCGCTGGCACACTTAAGAGTGCCTAACATCAATGCAGGCACCCTTGCAGGCACCCTTGCACCATGGTTCGAGAGTGCCTGCATTCCTGGCAGCATTGTCTGTGCAGAAAGCGATACCTTTCTGCACAAAAACTATCCTTAGAGGCATATTCCACTTTCTATGTGTGCTGCAGATTGCTGCACACACAGAAAGCAAAAGTAACGAGAAGAAAGAAATATATTTCTCTTTGTTATGCCTCTCTAGAGAAGGCGTAGTACTTTTACACATTTCCAGGTTCACTAGCTTCAGTAAATCTGGGAATGGGCCAAAATCCATGGGTGGATGTATGGGAAAACCCATACTCCACCCATGGAACAGGTTCCCACTGCAAGTCAGCCTTATAGGCTGCTTTGCATTACTTTGTATAAACTAAACCACACAAAGCCACACAAAGTAGCTTTGCACGGCTTACTAATTACCAAAAATGATTTTGTGCCGGTCTGCACCACAAAAGTGATGCAATCCGATGCAAAATCATAGCAAATCTGCCCCTTAATTTGTGTGACTCATCACCTCCTAAACCCCTCCACATTTTGGTCAGCAACGCCCAATGGCGGTCTTCAGGGACTGTACGCATCTCCAAATGGAAGGTAACGTTCAAACTTCAGTTTTAGTGGAAAAGTATCTGTGTGAGCCTGCTGAATTTCTGTTTTAAGATTTATTTTCTTCTACCTTCAGAGGATTATTTAGTTAACTCAATAACACATTATTTCATCCTCAAACCTGATACCCTGGTGTTCAGGAAATTGATGAACTTTGAAGTATTTGTTCTAATCCTAATTGTATTCCAATCTCTGCTTTCCTCCCCAGCAGGAGACCTTAATATCACCGATACATTGTCTAATCTCTGCTGGAAATTACTACACAGTATGTTATAACACTTGTGCTCCAGCTATCGAAGCCAATCACAATATTCCTGAATTATACTCTGGTGTTTTTTTTTCATAGCATATTCTTATCTAAAAGTGTCCTTTTCATTCAAATTGTGATTCCTAGCTTTCTTCAGTTTTCCTCCATCTCTTTCCTGAGATGGAGCTGGATTTTCGATTTAGTGTAGGTGCTGTATTGACTTTTTATAAACAGTTTTTTATTGATTTTACGCTCCATCCTCTAAAGAAATTACATTGGATTATGGCTAGTGCCCAACATGGCTGCCAACTGGCATTGCCAGTATTATACACAGCATTGAACACATTGCGATAATCTGCATTACCAGTGAGCATTACAAAGCCTTTTTGGTAGCATTCAACATTGTAGCATTGGAAGTTCAATAGATCAAGAACACTAAACAGCTAAAATTCGCCCCACCCAGCCAATATTTAATAACCATATTCCAAAGTAAAGTCAACCCCTCGAGTTTAGTGTGAGCCTGGAAGTAGCTTCAGGGGGGTTTATGGGGTGCTACAACCACCATAATAAATGTATTTTTTGGTAAATAATTGGGTACAGGTGCTTTCAGTTGGGTATGGTGATGTGTCTGATTTCAACAGGAAATTTGGCATACGAACCGAAAAAATGCACACACACTCTCTCTATTTTGAAAGTTTTAAAAATATTGGTTAGCTTAAAAAGATCATGTTATCCCTACAAATCAACACTCCTCTCGCTCACCCCACTCTCAGGCTCCCTGCTTGTTGTATAATGTATTTCAACATTATAAGCCTGTATGATTGTGGGAAAACTTGAAGCTCACACCTCCCCAAACTTACTGACCAAGCTATGCCCCTGAATGTGAGATGTTATTGTGGCATGGGCATGTTTCATTAAGCATCGCATAACCACCTATGGCATGGTCTCCTCTCTTTGGGGGCACATCCTAAGTCTGTGAGAATGTCCTAGGGTCACCTTCCACTCACTCAGTAAATTCAGCCTATTCATCAGCCATTGGTCGTCAGTGCATTGCCCATTGTTCTTCCACTCTCAGCATTGATTCTTCTGCAGGCCCCATTTTTTAAATTCAACCTTCCACCTGTTATGCAGGAACCCTTTGGTGAACTCCGGTACATTTCTATTGCTCACTTGGCAATTACCAATCCCAGATCTATTAATCTGGAGCCATTTTTTTGCATCCTTTGGAAAATTCCGAACAAGCATGACATTAGCTTCCCAGGGTGAGCACGATTCTTCAGTCATTCCTGATCCACTACCTTTTGGTGCCAAAGGTTGACTACATTTGGGAGTGCCAACACCATGTGTATGAATTCTGCATATACCAGCAAGCACCTTGGGAAGCTGCAATTGTATTTAGTCTGTGCAAGGTCTGGTATGAGGTTTGAAAGTAATTAAGCTGGGTGTATCTCAACCTAGATTTCCTAGACACAGTGGCCCTCATTACAACATTGGCGGTAAATCCCGCTTACCGCTGTGCAGAAGACCGCCAACACACCGCTGCGGCCACGGAATTCCGCTACAGCTATTACGACCCACAGCTCGGAATACGCCATAATCCAGACACCCACACAAGTCAGCCACAGCAAAGGTCAGTGATAAACTGGCGATAACAAAACCGACACCGTCACGCCAACAGGAATACTCCCACACTATCACAACCCACAAATCCACGCAGCGGTCTTTCAACCGCGGTATTCCATTGGTGGTACACACCGCTGCGCTCAAGATGCACACACATTTACAAAACACAACCACATTGGACAATTCCAAATACACACACCTGATACACATACACACACCACTCCCACACACCCAACCCAATATAAAGCACACACCTACATCACCCACAAACCCTTAATACCAAAATTTCGAAAGAAGGCCAGAGAGAGACACCACCAGAAACAACACTAGTATCCACAGACACACAACATCATCACTCACACAACATCCACGCACCTCAAACAACACGCAACAACACAACCCCTCACACATCACAACTGACACGACCTAACACATCACCCACACCACACCTCAACGACACCCCAGGTTCTCTGAGCAGGAGCTCAGGGTCATGGTGGAGGAAATCGTCACCCCATCACTCCAACACCTCACATATGTCTCACTATCACAACACACCCATCTCAACACCAAGCCCTGCATGCAACACCAAAGCATGGACACCCATCACCAAAGCATGTCCACTACAGATACCCACACAGACCCCAAACCAAATATCACACAAGGACCTAGACAAGAATGCAAGCACTGGAGTACAGGGTCACCCACCCATTGCACACAATGGCACACACAGATGCAATAATCATGCCTTTACACCCCTGCAGGGCCCCTACCCAACGTCACTGAACAGGAGGTTCCAGACATAGCCAGTCCCCCCACAGAAGAGGCCCACAGTGATGACAGCTGCTCGGCACAACTGGATCAAGATGACCAGCCCGGCCCATCTGGGACCTCGGGACAGTCAGTTCCCCTGACACTGGCACAAGCCACTACAGAGCCTCCCCCCTCAGGAAACACCACCACAGCACCCACCCAGCGGGCCCATCCCTCTGTCCCCAGGACACGTCAGGCAGCAGTGTGTCCACCACTACAGGGAACCCAGGCAAACCCACCACCCCAAGAAAATCAGGGACCTGGGGGCAGTGGCAGTTGGCACACGGTTCAGGGGACAGAGGAACAGGAAAACAGGGGAACTGGGAGGACTGCTGTGCGACAGGGGGAGGACAGGGCCAGGGAACCCACTTTCCACGAGGCCCTCTCCAACATCATGGGCGCGTACCATCATTCCCAGGAGACGATGGAAACAGTACTGGGCAACTTTCAGGAGACCCAACAGCAGCAGGAGGAACACTATCTGGGGATCAGGGAGGAACTCAAGTCCATTAACACCACCCTGGTCACCATTGTAGGGGTGTTGCATGACCTTGTCAACACCAAGAGGGACACTGTGGCACAACAAGGGGCCCCTGACACTAGCCTGGATGATGAAGAGCCCTCCACCTCCGTCGGCGCTAGTGGACAGGAGGCACCGCCACAGGACCACGACACCAGCAACCCACCCCCTGCAGATGGAGAGCCACCCCGCAAACGGTCCCTGAGGTCCAGGAACAAGACAGAGAACATTGCCAAGACCCCCACCAGGAAATGACACCCCTCTGAATGTCACCCTTCTGTCCCACTTTGTCACCCTGTCCATCCTACAACTGCCCTTGCTCCACTTCCTATGCCCCTTTGGACAATGCACCTGTGAAACAAATAGACTGGACTCTGCCATGGACATTCCTCCACCATCATCCCTGCCCATTTTACAACCCCCTCCACTTATTTGCACAGAAATAAACACACTTCAATCACAAAACAATCTGGAGTCAGTCTGTGCTTTCACAAATGTGTAATTGCAATAGCTATGGAATATAGCAATGTCAATTTAATTGTTCACACACCGATGAAACATAGCTGTAGGGCTGGATAAAATATAGCAGAGGGCACAAAAGTGGGACCCACATCTGTTAAATGGAAAGGCAAAGTGACAAGTCACAGTCCATACACTGAGTGGAAATGACAGACTTATGTTAGCTCAAACAATAGTATGAGATGTGGGAGGCAGTGACATCTTCCTACCTGTGTCTCACTGGAAGTATTGCTGGATAACGTTGTTTCTGTTGTCGACATCCTCTTCTTCTACCTCCACTTCTTCACTGTCCACAGGCTCCACAGCTGCCACAAGACCTCCAGCTGGACCCTCCTCCTGCAGAAAAGGCACCTGTCGTCGCAAAGCCAGGTTGTGCAGCATACAGCAGGCCACAATGATCTGGCACACATTCTTTGGTGAGTAGTAGAGAGAACCACCTGTCATATGGAGGCACCGGAACCTGGCCATCACGAGGCCAAAGGTCCTTTCTATCACCCTCCTAGTTGGCCTATGTGCCTCATTGTAGCGTTCCTCTGCCCTTGTCCTGGGATTCCTCACTGGGGTCAGTAGCCATGACAGGTTGGGGTAAGCAGAGTCACCTGCAAATGTCGAGGGACAACTGTTAGACACACACTAACCCATAGGGACAACCCCATACCCAGACAACTATTCACACTGTATAGGGTCCTTGTCCTCACCTATTAGCCACACAGGGTGCCTCTGGAGTTGCCCCATCACATAAGGGATGCTGCTATTCTTCAGAATGTAAGCGTCATGCACTGAGCCAGGAAATTTGGCATTCACATGGGAGATGTACTGGTCGGCCAAACACACCATCTGCACATTCATCGAATGGTAGCTCTTCCGGTTTCTGTAAACCTGTTCACTCCTGCGGGGGGGGTACCAAGGCCACATGTGTCCCATCAATGGCACCTATGATGTTGGGGATATGGCCCAGAGCATAGAAGTAACCTTTCACTGTGAGCAAATCCTCCACCTGAGGGAAAACGATGTAGCTGCGCATGTGTTTCAGCAGGGCAGACAACACTCTGGACAACACGTTAGAGAACATTGGCTGGGACATCCCTGATGCAAGGGCCACTGTTGTTTGAAAGGATCCACTTGCCAGGAAATGGAGTACTGACAGGACCTGCACTAGATGGGGGATTCCTGTGGGATGACGGATAGCTGACATCAGGTCTGGCTCCAACTGGGCACACAGTTCATGGATTGTTGCAGAATCAAGTGTGTAGATGACTATTACGTGTCTTTCTTCCATTATCGACAGGTCTACCAGCAGTCTGTACACCTCAGGATGCCGCCATCTCATCACCTGCCCCAGCGGACGTGCCCTATGGAGGAGAACAGCGAGCAGACAGTCAGGCAACACTGAGGTATTACAATGTGTTTTTTGCAGAAAAGTTATTCATCCGTAATGTGCTTGTTACTGTGTGTATGCAAGGCCTACATCAGTGTGACGCATTAAAAATATATGCCATGTGGCCCCCTGAAATGGCGGCTGCCTTACCTGTAAGGTGGGACAAGGGGATATGAGGTAACTGCACTGGCGTTGTACACCGTCGCGGTAGGCGGTCGAAGACCGCAGCGCAATCCTTCATTGGTCAACATTGGACCCTATGGGTCCAGGGAGCCAATGACGATGTACGCCGGCGGTGACGGTACGCACCGCCGCGGACGTGACCGCCATTTTCTGTCTGTTCACTCAATTGATACCTGACCTTCAAAAGGAGAGGACCTACACTGCAAGTGCTGCTGTGACCTCAGTCTGGAAGCGGCGATGGCTTCCGTGTCTGGGGAAAGGGCCCCTGCCTTCACTTTGGAGGAGTTGCAGAAACTAGTGGATGGGGTCCTCCCCAGTACACACAACTGTACCGTCCTCCAGACAAACAGGTGAGCACACTGTGAGCCTGCTGCATGGGCAATGCCTGTTTGGAGTGGTATGGATGGAAGATACATTGGGGGGGGAGTTAGGCCTGCATGAGCAGATGGTGAGTGTCTGTGCGTCAGGGCAAGGGTGGGAATGTGGGCCAATGAGTATGACGGTCCGGACGGGTAAAGATTTTCCTTTTCCCCTGTAATATTCCTCTAGGTCAGCGCCCAACAGAAGAAGGATATTTGGTGTGCCATCGCCAAGGACGTCCGGACCCTGGGGGTCCACCACAGACGTTGCACCCACTGCCGGAAAAGATGAGAGGATCTTCGCCGCTGGAGCAAGAAGACGGCGGAGGCCCAGCTGGGGATGGCCTCCCAACGTAGGAGGGGTGCCCGTCGCACCATGACCCCCCTGAAGTTCTGGATCCTGGTGGTGGCGTATCCGGAGGTGGATAGGCACTTGAGGGCATCACAGTAGCCACAAGGGGGTGAGTACAGTCACATTCAGCTGACTCTGCACGCATTACGAAGTGTCTGGGTGGGGGAGGTGGGCAGTGGGTTCCCCTAGGCCAGGGCGAGCTTGGTAGGCAAGGTCCCTTGTGAGGCAGATTCAGTGGCACCCTAACCCCACTAGTGGTCAGTGCCATCAACACCTAGTCAGGCTCCTGTGACTTCCATGTCTGCAGCAATCGGGCTTAGGCCTTAGACCCCATGGGCATGTGATAACTCTAGGAACTATAAGTGCATGGCATAGTGCAGAGGGCTGCTGTGTCTGTAGTGTCCGCCAGCGGTAGTGGTGTTGCATGCACTGAACATGTCTTTCTTCTGTCTCCCCCCCTTTTTGTGGTCTCCCTGTTCATGTGTGCAATAGCATCATCAGGTGGAGGAGCAGTGGCATCGGAGCAGGAGGGAGCTGCATCTCACTTGGCCCTGGAGGGCAACACAACGGAGTCTGAAGCCACCAGTGGGACGGAGGGCGAGGGGAGCTCCATGGCGGGGACAGGAGGTGACAGTAGTGTCAGCGACTCCTCCTCTGATAGGAGCTCCCTTGTGGTGGTGGGCCCCTCTGTGCCCCCCGCATCAACAGGTACAGCCGCCCCCCCCCACCAGCACCGCCCTCCCAGCAGCCCCTAAGCGTGTGTCCCGTGCCCGCTCACCCAGGAGGGTGGGCATCTCCTTCGCCCCAGGCACCTCAGGCCCGCCCCAGTCATCCCTGCTTCCCTCAGTGAGGAGGCTATTGACCTCCTGAGATCCTTCACTCTTGAGCAGACTACCATTGTGAATGTCATCCAGGGTGTCGAGAGGCATTTGTAACAAACAATATACCTTCAGGGCATTCATTCTGGCCAGGCAGCCCAACAGAGAGCATTTCAGGCTCTGGCTTCAGCACTGATGGCAGCCATTGTCCCTGTGTCCAGCCTCCCCCCTCCAACTTCTTCCACCCAGACCCAATCCCCTGTACCTCAGCCTATCCCAAGTACATCATCAGACTAGCATGCACACACCTCAACACACAAGGGTGTCTCAGGCAAACATAAGCACCACACATCCCACATCCCACAGGCACTCACACAAGCATCATACCTATGCAGACATACCAACATCCACTGCCTCCACTGTGTCCCCTCCACCACGTGTCTCTCCCCCTCCCAGTCTCATCTACACTCACACCTGCATGCATTACATCTTCAGCCACTACCTCCATCACCAGCACGCCCATCACCACACACCGCTCACGTGCACTCACCGCCCCCACTACCATGCACACATCCCCAGTGTCCTCTCCCAGTGTGTCAGTGAGCCCTCCTCCCAAAGAACACAAATGCAGGCACACACCCACCCAACAGCCTTCCACCTCACAACAGTCTGCGGCCCATGCATCTTCACCCAAATCCAGCAGATGTACACCTCCTACAACCACTACCTCTTCCTCCACTCCCAAACCCGCTCCATCTACTCATCCCAGTGTGTCTAAAAAACTTTTCCTGGCTAATATTGACCTCTTCCCTACACCTCACCTCCCGTCCTACCCCTAGGGCCAGGCTTTCCAGGTCCCAACCCAGCACCTCAGCCACCACATCCCCAGACACAGTGGTGCCAGCAACTGTGGGCTATTGGAGTGCGCCAAACATCAGGGCTGCCAGTGTGCCACAGAGCGAGGGCTAGGACATCCCGACACCTGCCAAGCTAAAAAAGTTGCCCACATCCTGGAGGGAAAAGCTGAAAACACCTGCCACCAAGGGCTCAGGGAAAACGAAAGGGGATAGTGGTAAGACAGCTGCGCCACCTTCAAAGGTGGGGAAGGGCCAGAAACTGAAGGGCAGGTCAGGAGAGGGCATGGTGGCACCGACTGAGGGGCCAGTGTCACACCTTCTGTCCACGTCGACGCCCACCTGTACGGCAGAGAAGACCGCCACCTGCACTGCCACCTGCACCGCCACAGAGCCCGCCTCCAGCAACGCTGCCACAGAGCCCGCAGCCAGCACCGCTGCCACAGAGCCCGGAGCCAGCACTGCCGCCACAGAGCCCGCAGCCAGCATCGCAGCCACAGAGCCCGCAGCCAGCACCGCCGCCACAGAGCCCACAGCCAGCACCGCCGCCACATAGCCTGCAACCAGGACCGCTGCCACAGAGCCCGCAGCCAGCACCGCCGCGACTGACACCGCCGCAAGCACCGCCGCGACTGACACCACCACAAGCACAGCCGTGACTGACACCGCCGCAAACACCGCCAGCGGCCCCGTGAAATCCTGAGCCACTGGCACCACTGCAGACATAGCTGCCATCCCCAGTGGTCAGTCGTCCGATGAAGCACTCTGGGCACAAAGCCCCCTCCAGAACCAGTGGAGAAAGGCATCCACTACCTCTGTCCTTGGCAGGATGAAGCACTCTGGTCACAAAGCCCCCTCCAGAACCAGTGGAGAAAGGCATCCACTACCTCAGTGCTTGGCAGGATGAAGCACTCTGGGCACAAAGCCCCCTCCAGAACCAGTGGAGAAAGACATCCACTACCTTTGTCCTTGGTAGGATTAAGCACTCTGGGCACAAAGCTCCCTCCAGAACCAGTGGAGTATCACATCCACTACCTCAGTCCTTGGCAGGATGAAGCACTCTGGGCACAAAGCCCCCTCCAGAACCAGTGGAGACTGTTATCCACTTGTGAGACTGTGGCTTTGCACTCCCCAGGATGCAGCAGTGGGCAAACTACCCACTTGAGAGACTTGAGAGACTGTGGCTTTGCACTCCCCAGGATAAAGCAGTGGGCAAACCACCCACTGGAGAGACTTGAGAGACTGTGGATTTGCATTCCCCAGGATGCAGCTGTGGGCAAACCACCCACTGGAGAGACTTGAGAGACTGTGGCTTTGCACTCTCCACGATGCAGCAGTGGGCAAACCACCCACTTGAGAGACTTGAGAGACTGTGGCTTTGCACTCCCCAGGATAAAGCAGTGGACAAACCACCCACTGGAGAGACTTGAGAGACTGTGGCTTTGCACTCCCCAGGATAAAGCAGTGGGCAAACCACCCACTGGAGAGACTTGAGAGACTGTGGCTTTGCACTCCCCAGGATGCCCCAGCAGTGTTCTCTCCGTTTAGAGTCAGGTATCTAGTGTGGGCCTCGCCCATGCATTTTGGGCCCAGTGGTCCACGGACAATGATTGGTGCACTATCCGGACTTGTGTAGTTGGTGTACATAATTGTATACACTGTATTTTGAGTGTTGACTACTGGATTTTTAGTGATTACAATCGTTCAAATCAATTCCTTTTGTCCTTGCGTTATTCAAGGGGGGTGGGGGGTGTATATATAATGTTGCAGCATGTATCTGTGTGTTTGGTGTTGTGGGTGAGGGTGGGGGTGGGGGTGTTGCGTGTGTGTGTCACTCTCTTTTCCCTCCCCCCTCCCCTGTGTTGTAGGTGCAGTACTCACCGTGGTCGTCGCCGCCGTCTTTGGAGCTCCTGATAGAGGAGCAGGAAGACCATCGCCGGCAGAATCTGCAGTTCTGGCTCCATGGCGTCCTGGTTCCTCGAGGGGTGTGGAGAGGTGGGTCAATACCCCTTCTGTGTACTGTTTCCACCGTGTTTTTATTCGTGTTGGTTCCGCCCTGGAAAAGGTGGCAGATAGGCATCTTGTGATAGGGTGGGCGGTACATTGTCTTCCTCCTGTCTGTTGGCGGTTACCGCCGTGCTGTTTGTTTGTACCGCCGTGGCGGTCAGAGTGTTAAAGTGGCTGTCTATGTTGGCAGTTTCCACCGTGGTCGTAATTCGATTTTCGAGGGTTGTAATGAGGGCCAATGTGGATATTGGAGGGCATCAGTCCCTTCCCTGACTGTTATTTCCCTCCCCATTGCCATTTTTCATGCAGTTTTCACCATGTCTATGGACCCCATGATCATGGAGCGATCAGCTTCCATGCACCTTCAAATGTAAGCAAAGTTTGTAGGGTATCAATGCGTTACAGGTTCAGTTGTCCCATCCCCCCATGAGCGAGAACCTCTGCCTTCTTTCCCTCAGTAGTACATTCATGTCCCTTACCAGGACTGAGGAATCTAAACAGGCAAGCAAATATAAGACTTGATAAATCATTGCCATTTTAATCAGTGCCACTGTGGCCATGAGAGAGAGATGCAGCTTGTACCATAATTCAACAACAGTCCTCAGCGACCTAATGGCATTCCCCAAGTTACCATCTCTAACACATCCTTGTTTGCATAGTAGACCTTGACACCCACATATTTCATCATCATTAGCTCCCATTTAATGCCTCACCTCATCACTGGCTCTGCCATAGGGTTGGGATAATGGAAATGTGCATGTCTTATCCACGGTTAGCTTAGAGTCCAGATACTGCCCTGAAGTCTTTCAGTAGATACTTTGGTGTCCGCATCTCTGATGAACAGGAGCCATATTATCACTGTACATTGCAATATCCTGCTCTCCTTCCCTCAGAAGTATACCTCTCTTCCATCCTTCTCTCCGAATCAGGTCAACAAATGCTTGACCTGCAAATATAAAATTGTGGTTGTCCGTGGGGAATCCTGCCTAATGCTCCTGCTGAAGGAATTTGAGATTGATTCTCAGGTACACAGTTGGGCTTAAGTTCCGCTGTAAAGAAGCATCACCCTCATTTCCCAACATTTACGTGTATTCATTTGTCAGCATGTTCACAATACATGTTGTCAAAAGCCTTCTTCAGGTCTATAGACAGAACTACTGCATTTGGGTATTGCTCCAAGGGGGCTTCCTGTAGTACCTTAAAGAATCTGTGAATATTTAAGGAGGTATTGTGGGTAGGTATGAATCCATTTTGGTCCTTGTGTATCAAGTCTCTGAAGTCTGAGTATAGCCTCTCTGCTAAGACTTGGCTGGGGACAGAGGCCTGTTTGAGGCTACAATTATAGAATCCTTGTTAAGTTTTTGGATTGAACCATTCTTGTCATTTCTGGTAGTAGGACCTCTCAAAGACTTTTAGATTTATTGTGGCTAAGGGGGTGCGGATGTAGCTTTGCGACATATTCTTGATTAAATTCTGCCAGAAAACATCAGTTCCTAGCATGTTTTCCCTTGCCAGTTCTTTCAGCGTGCCCCTAATCTCAGCCATCACAATTAAGCCTCTCAGCACATTACTCACTTCCCCTGACAGCCGTGGCAGTGTTGTCCTACCCAAGAAGGTGTCAATCACCTCCGCAGAGACAGCGGTATGATTCTGATATAGCCTCAGATAGTACTGGGTAAAAACCTCACACATATCCATTTGGGTATACCATAGTCCTGGAGCTTTTCTCTACCCGCCTCCCCCCACAAACATGTGTGGTATTCAACTATTAATTGCAAGTATACAGTTATAGTCAATCTTTTAGTGTCATGTATTGCTCGTGTGTTCAAGTTAGTTGGGACTCGGTCATGGGGTCAGTCTAGGCAGATCTTTTGAGTCTACAGAGCTTTCCTTCCGGTCCACTCAGTTCTTTCAACAGCAATCTCTGAAATATAACCTTCTGCTGCAAGCATTGTTCCCTCATCTCTACCTTCAATTCCTCCCACTCCGTGGAGATGTGGTTAGTGGAGTGTTTATTATGTTGAAAATATTCACGTATAACATCAGCAAGTGTTTCAGGTGACACTGAGTCCTGAAATAATCAAGGAGAGAACTTGCAGCTTAGAGCTCAGTGGTTAGCAGTAGGCCTGGGTCGTAAATTTCGCTCCCCTCATGGAAGTTTTGGAATTTGGTCACTCCACGCTACTTGGAGTAGTGCAGAGTTCCTGAATTCCACGAATTGGCATGAAGTGGAGTTTTGTTGTTTCCGCTCGCAAACGCAAGATTTGTTTTTGGGTCTTGCTCACAAGCTATGCCATATTCTTAGGCTGCTAGCCAGAGCAGGAGAGATTTTACAACCACTCACGTGGCTTCTAGCTTTGACAGCACCACTATAGTGCAGCCTGCAAGCAAACCTCGGGTAGATTTTCTACTCAAGAAGCAGCTAAATCTACACAAACATACACTTTCAAGTGGATTTTCTTCTCCAACTGATCTTTCAAGTTGTTATTTAGTGTGAGCAGCCTTTTAAAAAATATATTTTTTCCCACAGGAAGGAAGTGCCCAAGAATACAGTTTCCTGTTCCTGTCTAGCAGGCTTTTCCAAGTGCTTTGTCCATCTTCTGGTCACTTTTGACTTGGAGTTTGAGGTGGAAGAACCACTCTCTGTGTCTGCTGGATATATAGCTTTGGACTTAAGGACTTTGTTTTGGTGATATCACACAAGTAAGTCCAAAAACTATTTTATAAGGGTGTTGTTTGTTTGATAGGACATGCACCAGTATTTCTTTGTTCTTTTATTTGATTTTTAAATGTAATTGTGGAGGTTGGCTGGAGTTTAAGTAGGGACTTTGTTTTTTTTGCATTTCATTTTCCATCTTTTATAAAGGGAAAATGTTGCACAGTTCAGTACCTTTTCTCTGTGTTTGTTACATTTGCAATATTTATTTATTTTACTACATAGCCTAGTTTTCCAATCAACCATACAGCCAGTAGGTACAGTACTAGTCATCAGTGCATGAAAAAAAGCAATTGTGGTATTTGTTTTTAATACTTCATTTAGGGCAGGGTTGGCATTGGACTAAACTAAAAATGTTGGCTATTGTTTCTATTTCATGTTTTTATTCTGCAAAAAGTGTATATGTGGGGTAATATTTGATGTCGTAGGAGAATGTGTGTTATAGCTCAGTTAATGTTTGAAGTTTGCATTCTTGAAATACTGGTAGTGTTTTCTTCAAAATTACAACCATGCCTCCTTTTCTGGCCAGTGTGTGTGTGTGTTTGTCATCGGCCACCATTTTGGCTTTGTTCTCCATGTCATAAGGCCAGGGGTCATTTTGTGTAGTCTTTGTCCATAGTACTGAATATGTTCTACTTTGTTCTCCATGCCCCCTTGCTTGTTGTTGTTGGTTTACCATGTGGCTGGTGGAGATTTTGTGCAGCCAGCTGGTGTGCTTTTGCCGTATGCTTGCATGTCTTTTTTGTTCTACATGCCTTCTTGCTCGGTGTTGTAGTTTGACCATGTGGCTGGCGGCTATTTTGTGCATCCTGCAAGTGTGTTTTTGGAATAGGCTTTCATGTGTTCTTTGTTCCCCATGCCTCCTTGCTCGCTGTTGTGGTTTGACCGTGTGGCTAGTGGCCATTTTGTGCATACAGAAAGTGTATTTTTGCCATAGGCTTGCATGTGCTCTTTGTTCCCCATGCCTCCTTAATCACTGTTGTTGTTTGACCATGTGGCAGGCAGCCATTTTGTGCATCCAGCTGGTGTGCTTATGCCATATGTCTGCATGTGTTGTTTGTTCCCCATGCCTTCTTGCTCGCTGTTGTTGTTTGACTGTGTGCTTATTGGCCATTTTGTGCATCCAGCCGGTATGCCTTTGCCTTAGGCTTGCATATGTTCCTTGTTCCTGATGTCTCCTTGCTCACTGTTGTGATTATGTGGCTGGCTGCCATTTTGTGCATCCAGCCAGTGTGTTTTTGCAATAGGCTTGCATGTGTTCTTTGTTACCCACGCTTCATTGCTCACTGTTTGGTCCTGTGGCCATTATGTTCATCAAGCCAGTATGCTTTTGTCATAGGCTTCATATGAATATAGTTAGATTTCTTCTCATGCTCCCATACAAATATCTGCAATTATTTATCAGTTTTTCGATTTTAATTTTGGATTTTAGTTTGATAACTTATTTTTTGTAATTGTTAATTTTATTTATTTTAATTTTTATTTAATTAAAAAATATATATTTTAGACTTTAAAATGTTTAAAAAAAAAAAATTGTAATGCCCTGATCACTGATCCACCATATGCTCATAGCCACACAACAGCATTTCTTATTTTAGGTATAATTCCATTTCCACCTGGACACACTGCCTGCAGTACAGCGCCCACATCAGCATCATTCATCTGTTCCTTTAGAACAAATGGAGATAAAGCAAATAGATATATTTTTAGGTTGTGTTATCCTGACTGGAAATTACATTTTATGGTATGGTGATGTGGGATGCCTTTAAAGTGGTTGATTTATTATTATTATTATTATTATTATTATTATTATTATTATTATTATTATTATTATTATTATTTGTTATCTAAGTAACCAATCACACTAATATTGCCTTTGTCTGTACTAATTCAAACTGCTACAATGTCCCATTTCACTAAATGTTTTTCTTGCTTGTTGACTTTTAGGTGCACAAGAGAAGAAGAGACATCATCTGCAGTACTATCAAAAAGAAGGCCTATACTGTTACTTCCAATCTCTTCCAGTTATGTAGCTTGGTGCCACACCACTGCCAAATGACAGCTTTAAGTTCATACCAAAAAAAGTTGCTCCCAAGAAAGTGGTCAGTGAGAAGAAGCAGCTTTCCACCAGTAGCGTGCCAACCACAACCTTTTTCAGGAGACGTGCGCCTGCCACATCGGCCTCTGGGGAAGAACCTGAGAGAAGCACTCCCACATCAACAGAACTGCCCCAACCTAAGCCCAAGACCATGTCTGGCAGTGAGGCAGCAACTGCAATCATGGCACTGCCATCGAGCATTGACTTTGAATTAGATTTGTCCCTTTCGCAAAGTAATACCCAATAGGATTAGGAAAAAGAGTAAAGTGGACTGCAGGTGCAACCAGCTATAGTTTCCCAGTTCTGAAGCTGGAGCAGAACAGGTGGTCAAGCTTCCTACTGAGCAAGAACCTTCTCTTTTAGAGTCATAGGCTCCCAGATCTCCAGCAAGGAAAAGGAAGGTTACTCCACCACCTTCACCAAGCGCCACTTCTGATTATGAAGATGGGGACATGGAGTAGACCCCGCAATAGTCCTGTAGATGCCAGTAGTGGTAAGGGAAAAGAAAAGTTCCTAAAAGCCTCAGAATTATGAAAGGTGATAAGGAGGAGGTTGACAATTACGAGCCAGTCATTGTGGAAGCTGAGAAAGACGAGTACAGCATTACTCCTCCTATTCAACCTGCTCTGAGGGATGTGGTACAGGTAGCACCAAAACCTCTCATATTTGTAAGAACCCAGCTGAGACCTACAACAGCCCCTACCTCAGTAGAAGTATTCACTGCTGAGAGGCAATCAACAACATACCCAACTACCTCCAGTTCTTCTTTAAGCATTGGCCCACTAGGAGAGTATTAGGAAAGTACTCCTCCACAGTTTGGGACTTTTTATGATTAGCAAACAGGAGCAGAACATTGAAATATGCTCAATTTGCCACATTAATTTTGGTCCATGTAAGCCTGGTTCACATTATGGTACTGGAGGCCAAAAGACCCATATGACAAAACATCCTGCAATCTGATGAGAGGAGCACCTAAAAAGCTGCTGAACGTGGCTGTGGTGGTGAAGGTAAAGAGAGCTGGGAAATATCAGCTATAAGTCCAATCATGGTGGGAGGTGATGATGAGGAAGAAGAGGGTGACATCCTCATGCAAAGCAGTACAGTAACCAGCAATGTGCCAAAATCACCTGCCTCAGCAACCTCACAATGCCACAAGGAGAATCAGAGTCAGATGGAGATACCACAGCACACAGTGACTGACTCACAAGACACATTGATTGTACCACCACCTAGTTCATGAAATCTGCCTATGTCAGTGGCCCCAAAAAAGAAGAAATTCCAAGTTACTATTATGGGCATGTCTAGGCAGGAGGGGCCCTACAACTGCAACCACCCAACAGCAAATATTTTTACAATGGGAACCTGACACACAAATGAATGCTGGCCCTCCTCCTTTTTTCTTTTGAGGAAGGAATGGGATTCATACAATTTGTGGTAGCCATCTGCCTGAAATGGAAGGTTCCAAGTTGGACCTATTTTGCCAGAGTTGCTGTTCCAGAGCTGCATCACAATGTGCTTCAACTGTTTGGACAAGCTTTGCAGCAAAGTGTTGTTCATAGTAGCCACCTGACGACAGACATGTGGACCAGTTGTCAGACGAATGATTGCATGTGCATCACTGCACACAGGATCTCTTTTGCTGAAGTAAAGCAAAAGGTATCTACAGGTCTAGGCCCTGAATAAAGTTTTAAGAATGTTTGGCTGCATGCAATAGTAACCATGTTCGTCTTAGAGAAATCACATACAGCTGCAAACATCCTGGATAAATTTAACAGCAAGTTGTCTGAACTCAGTAACCCAGAGGTCTCAAAATTTGATTTGTTGCCACAACAATGGCGGTAATATAATCAAGGCCATAGCAGACAGTGGCTGTTTCAGTGTCCTGTGTTTGGCACAATGCATCAACCTGGTTGTGCAAGACTTTCTCAAAAAACAATATAGTCAGCAACATACTAATTCAAACTGCAACAATGCCCCATCTCACCTGCAGAAGAATGTGTACTCATTTCAGCTTTTCTTTTAAAGCCCGGAAGCAGTTGTGGATTATTTAGCGAGCTAATAAAGTACCAGTTACCAGAGTATCTGATACAGGGGGTGCCAACAAGTTGGAACGCAACCTTTTATATGTTGCAAAGTAATTGAAAGAGGAGGAGATGCAATTGAGATGCAGACAAATGGGTCCTAGTCAAATGCCTGATACAGATACTACCCTCTTTCCCTCTGGAAGTTAGCAAGGAGGGAAGAACAATGTTCCAAGCTATTCCGTTGTTGCATCTGCTACAGGACCAGCTACAGAAGGTGTGTGAAAGGTTTGCAGTCACAGGTCTGAGATTAAACTCACAAGTGCATGCCTTGGTTGAAAGCTTAATTTTTTGCTTTGCTTATAATGCAAGGCTGCAAAATGGCATAATCTCGTCCAAAGAGTACATCTGTGCCACACTACTTGATCCACAATGCAAACAAATTCAGCCCATTGTCATTCCTTTTTGAAGGGGATGTTTCAAAATACAAGAGGTAGATTGTTGAGCGAGCCTGACATCTGGAAGAAGAACGGCTGGAATGTAGAGTCCCACTCCGCAGTTCTGGGGTGCCACCTTCAACTTCCAGAGAGGGCAGTCTTGTCTTAAAGAAGCCAACGCCAACAACAATAACTTGGGCAACAACAGCAACAGAAGAATCAGACCTAAACTCTGCATTGGCTTGATTTCAAGGGGTAGGTCTTAAATCTAGTGCAGAGGTGAAGGCAAAAGAGGATGAGAAAGTTGCAGCACCAATGACCATTCAGAGTATGTTCCAGTAGTGTCTGGATGACCAAAAAAGGTAAATGTGGTTCCAAATCCATTGCTCTATTGGTACAGGAAGGTGTGCCAACACCCAGAGCTCTGCAGCCTGGCAATAAAGTATCTGACTTTTTCTGTAGCCACTGTGTCTGCTGAGCAGCTGTTCAGCACAGCTGGCACAGTTGTTAAAGTGAGAAGCACCAGTCTCTTGCCTCAAAATGTGGAGAGATTGACAATGATCAAAAAGAATGACCATTTTGTACCACACAATTACACCATTTCTGAAACAGCACAGAAGGAGGTGGAGAATGATTGGTCAGAATCAGGTATGTTATCTGTCCAACTTCTGGGTGAACCACCTGAGTTTGAGGACAAACTCTACTTCCCACACTGAGTATGCTTGTGCCACCGAATAACTTTTTTAATATTTCTCATTAAACTTCTTTCTTTGCAAAAATAATATCTAGTAGAACATTACAATTTTTCAGATTTATACATCCCCACCACTTTTTAGTCACATGTATGGCTGTATTGGAGTTGGACCAGTGTGCAGCAAAGAAGCCTCCACATTTCCTTCATGACATTGGAGACAATACCGGCCTCTCTCACATGCCTATCCTTTTTCGCATCACTTAGCAGGGCTCTCCCAGAAGATCATTGATTTATAAGAGTGCCAATACCAAATTCCAATGTGTTGCCTGCGTCAAAGATACAATTGTGTACCTAAACTACCTGTGCTTGGATTGGAAGAGGTAACTACAACTATTGCACCAGTGAGTGAGTGATTGTAACTGAGTGATGATTTATTTGGTGGCAGACAGTGAGGGAGGATGTTCAATTAATAGTGAACCTGATTTTAATGAATTGCAATGTTTGGTGCCTGATAGGTGATCATTTTTCCTGAAGGTGATTGGTCTTTACAAACTTACGTAGTGAAAATTTAACTTTAGAGTCCTCTCCTTTCTTCTGATTAATAAGAGTCCAACTAGTCACTTTAGCTAAAAAACAAAAATCTATACAATATACTGCAATTCTGTTTCTCTACTTGTTCTTCGACAGCGGTGCACTGCAGGTCTATCTTGCTCGGGTCAAGACTGGGACGGAATTACTCGGAGTCAAGAGGATGATGGAAGGACTCAGGGCAGGGCTACCTCAACAGCTAGAAGAAGGAAGTTACCAACTTCAAAGGGAAACCATGACTCTGTGGCTTAGTACTCAGCTATGTGGAATGAAAAGAGGTGCGTTGATTTGGGAAATGCTGCTGAGTGTGTGCGTTTCACTGCTGGCCAATGAGAACCTCTTCTCCTCTTGTTTTTGCTCTGCCTCTGAGTTTCCTTAGTACACTCCTCATGAAGCTTACCTTCCTTCTGGACTTCTCCTTGACTCTTCAATACAGTTTCTGTTTTACAATCCACAGGCCTTCTCCTCTCTTGCACAAACAAAAGGTGAAAGCTGAGCTCAACACTTCTGCTTACCTTCCAGACCATTTCAGACAGGCACCTAAGAGTGGCAGACATTCCCTAGGAGCATACAGATGCACTGCCCAATTTGGCAATACAGTATCATTTTTCTTTTAACAATATATTTTTAAGAACTGGGGAGGTTCAATTCACTCCTCTACAATTTGATTTTTTCAAACCTAGAAGACAGAACATTTAGATATCGAATAACTTGGGTCTCTGGGACAAAATGACTATTTGCAATGTATTTAAATAAACTGTGTCGTACTCATTCCTTTGTTTCCTTCGACAACAGATTGATGATGATGATGATGTACTGCTCATCGCCCTGATGAATATTGTTCTTGTGTTGTGTTTGTTTTCATCCCACCTTTCCCCAAATCCCCTTTCTCATCCATTCATCAAACCTTAACCCTCTTCCACCAGGCTATGTGATTATTTTGAAGTGGGTCTTAATTTACACCAAATAGATCACATACTTGAAGGGGTGAATGTGGTTAAATGCAAAACCAACTCACTGTGGGATCTTCTATTACCTGGGCAATAGCACACACCAGCCCCACTTACAAAACCATGCAGAAGTAAGAAAGTCATTCCTGAGCTTTAACATCATCATTCAGGCCGTTGTTATGCATAAATAAATGCTTAACCTAGTTGACTACAGAGTACAGGCTTTGATTGGGCCTTAGCTTACTCAGTATGATTAGAGGGATGAGGGAGAGCTCCAGATTTCCCAACAATCACGCAGGGATATCTTGTTAAAACACATTATATGAGAAGCAGGACATGAGAGGGGCTTAAGCAGCACAGGAAAGAAAGAGGAGCGTGGATTGTTAGTGGATACTTAAAACATAATATTTATCAAACTGATCAACATTTTTTAAGGCCCTCATAACATAGACAAGAGAGTGTGTGTGTTTTCGTCTTTATGTGGATGTAAAAATCCAGGTTGAAATCCAACAGACATCTCACTGAAAGCACTTGCACCCAAATATTTACTACAGAATACATTTTTTATGGGGGTATAACACCCCGAACACCCCCCCCATGGAGCTACACCCACAGACTTTGAGTACATTTTTTCTGACTTAAGGATTTCACAGCTTTGTTTTTCAAATTCCATGTTCACCATTGCTCAGAATCATTTACTATTGCTAGTTTGTATTATAATATGTGGCATTCTTTGATGTGTCACAGTGGTAGTTGTCTGTCCTCAGTCTTTCTAAAGCTAAAATAATAAATGTCTGTATAAAAACTTACTAACACGTGTTTTTTTCTTTCAATTTAGTTGTCTGCGATCCTTTTGAATAATCCTACAGTTGGAGATCTCCTAGATGAGAGTTGGACCTCGCTTGTTGTGATGCCTTTCCTGTTGGTGCACTACTACTACCATAAAGAAGACACCTTGAGAAACACTCCAGTAAGGTATTAGAACACTGACAGAGGGAGCAGCCACCAGCCATCCCTTCATCCATTCTGGTAAGAGAACTATGACATGAAGTGAACTACTTTATTTAGTACATAAATAACTTCTATCACAGATCAGATACGTAATTATTTATCTAGGTTTCTATAGGCAATATAGGGTATGACAGCATACTCTCCTGACTGGCATAGACTTTCAGAAGGAGGTAAAAAAGGCAGGATATGCAAGAAGGCATCAGTGGAAAGTTAAAGTAAAACACAAAAAAATTGTTCAGACAGAAAGTAGATTAGAATGATTTTCCCTTTAATAACGAAAATAAGCCCACCATCTCCACCCAGGCATGTCCACACCTCCTACATTTCTTCCCCATCCCCAACCTATGTTCAAAATAAATATAATTGTCCAAGTGGCCATAATAAAAAAATCTCCCTGCCCAAATTCCCACCCTCTCTATCCACAACAAAACTCCCTCCCACATAAACAAAAAAATGAAAAAGGGCTAGTAGAGGGTATTCCTAATGAGGGTCCTCAGGTATTGGATCTGGCCTTTGAGGTGTGCCATCATACGGCCCAGGTGCACCAGCTCATGCAGCACCTGGCAATGGTATAGCCAGACTAAAAGAGGGATAGCAGTGGTGGTACAGGTAGCTCCAAGATGCCAACAGACTAACACTACAGTGGCCTGCAGACTTGAAGAGCAGGTGGTTTGCTGGTGGAACTAGGGCCCTGATCAGGGGCATGGATCAGGCCCTACTCGTCCACCAGCTGCTGGTAGTGCGCCCTGGTAGCCTCCAGCTTCTGCTGTTGGAGTTGAGCTTCTACCTCCTGCTGGGTCAGTAGTGATGGTGGACCAGCAGGAGTAGCTGTATCAAGAAAAAAAATAAAAAAGCAAATTATAAAGAATGCTTTGTGCAAACACTTACGTTTTAAATTATGCAGTATAATTGCATTGCTCATCCCCTAGGGCCATTGGAATTTTAGATTTGATTAGGAAAGTCAAAGGGACATAATTATAGCAACGCATATCTCACATAAAAGGGGATGCACTGACCATACCATTACCACGCATATATATTTACCATGCATGCGTTTACTGTGCATGTGTGTTAATGGCAGAGGAAGTGGTCTAGGTGTTGGGGTGGAACAGGAAGGCACAGAGAGCAGAGGAGAGAGAGGGAAGTGGGACCAGGTTTGGGGGGAGGTTGGGGTGGTTTTTAGGACAGGGCGGTGGGGTCATGGTTGTTTTTAGGACAGGACAGAGAAGGCTTTTGGGTAAAGGGCAGGGCTGAGGGGTCAGATAGTTTTTAGGACAGGGCAGGGTAAGTTTTAGGGTTCAGAGCAGGGGTGGAAGAGTCAGGGTAGTGTTCAGGACAGGGCATGGGGGATCAGGTAGTTTTTAGGATGGGGGTAGGTTTCATGGTTCAGGATGGGAGTAGGGAGTTGTGGTAGTTTTTAGGACCAGGTGGGGTAGATTTTATGGTTCAGGGCAGGGGCACAGGGTTGGGATAGTTTTTAGGACAGGGCATAGTAGGTTTTGAGGTTCGGGGGGTGGGGGTTGGGTAGTTTCTAGGACAGGATGGGGTAGGTTTTAGGGTTCAGGGTGGAGGTTGAGGGGACGGGTAATTTTTAGGACAGGGTGCAGAGGAGTAGGGGTCATTTTTAGGACAGGTTTTAGGGTTGGGGTGGGGATTTGGAGTAGATTTTAGGACAGGGTGGGGTAGATTTTAGGTTTCAGGGCAAGGGCGAGGGTCAGAGTAGTTTTTAGGACAGGGCAGGGTAGGTTTTAAAGTTCAGGGTGGGGGTAGATTTTAGGGCAGGGTGGCGTAGGTTTTAGGGTTCAGTGTGGGTGATCAGGGTAGTTTTTATGGCAGAGTCGGGTAGGTTTATGTTTCAAGGTGGGGCTGGGGGGCCAGGGTAGTCTTTAGGAGAGGGTAGGGTGGGAATTAGGGTTCACGGTGGGGTGTGGTGAGTTTTTATGGCAGGGTGGTGTAAGTTTTAGGGTTCAGTGTAGTTTTTAGGACAGGTCAGGGTAGGCTTTAGGGTTCAGAGTGGAGGGAGGGGCCGAGGTGTTTTTTTAGGACAGTGGGGGATAGGTGCTAGGGTTAAGGGCAGGGGTAGGTGGGTCAGAGTAGGCTTTAGGACAGGGCAGGGTAGGTTTTAGGGTTAAGGGCAGGGGGTAGTTTTTAGGACAGTGCAGGGTAGTTTTTAGGGTACAGGTCAGAGGTGGTGGGCAGGGTAGGTTTTAGGACAGGGTGGGGTAGGTTTTATGGTTAAGAGTGGGGGGTCGGGGTAGTTTTTAGGAGAGGGTGGGGACGGTTTTAGAGTTCAGGTTGGGGTCGGGGTAATTTTTAGCACAGGGCGGGTAGGTTTTAGGGTTCAGGCAACAGGTGAGGGGTAGTTTTTATGACACGGGAGGAAAGGTTTTAGGGCTCAGGGCAAGTGTAGGGTACTCAGGGTAGTGTTTAGGATAGTGCAAGGTAGCTTTTAGGGTACAGGACTGGGTGGTTGGGGTAGTTTTTAGGACTGGGCAGAGTAGGTTTCAGGGTTCAGGGCGGCGGGGATCAGGGTAGTTTTTAGGATAGTGCGGGGTAGGTTTTAGAGCACAGGGCAGGGGTGGGGGAGTTGGAATCGTTTTTTGGACAGAGCGGGTAGGTTTTAGGGTTGAGGGTCGGGGTGGTGTCGTTTTTACGAGAGACTGGGGTATGATTTAGGATTCAGAGTGGGGGCTGAAGCTCGGGGTAGTTTTAAGGACTTAAGCTTGGGTAGGTTTTAGGGTTCAGGGTGGGGCGAGGGGTCATTTTTAGTACCAGGTGTGGTAGTTTTTTTGGGTTCAGGGTGGGTGTAGGGGGTCAGGGTAGTTTTTAGGCCAGGCGAGGTAGGTGTTAGGGTTCATAGTGGGGGCAGGGTGAGAGGGGTGATTTACAGGACACAACAAGGTTTGTTTTAGGCTTCAGGGCAGGGGGGCTGGGGGCATCAGGGTAGTTTTTAGGACAGTGCAGGTTAGGTTTTAGGGTACAGGGCGTGGGTCAGGGGGTCAGTGTAGTTTTGAGGACAGGGCAGGGTAGGTTTTAGGGTTCAGGGTGGGTGGGTCAGGGAAGTTTTTAGAACAGGGTGGGTTAGGTTTTGGGGTTCAGGGTTAGGGCAGGGCATCAGGGTAGTTTTTAGGAGAGGTCAGGGTTTCTTTTAGGGCTCAGGCCAGAGAGGGTTGTAGGGCTCAGGGCAGGGGGTTAAAAGGGCAGTTTTAAAGGCTTGGGCAGGGTGAAGTATGGTATCAGGTGTAAGGGGGCAGGATAGGGAAATAATTTGCCAAGCATGTTACTTTATCGAACATGCTTTTACTATGAAATTTGGTGTAAAGGCATGCGTGGTAAAGACGCAGTTGTTGTTGAGACCGCATTGTAAACGCATGTGTGATATATGCATGCATTGTTCCATCATATTTCCACATTAAAACACTGACTGTGTGAAAGGAGGCAGCATAAGTCTAAAAAAAACAGAGTGTTTTTTTTTCTTGTAAAGAATTTCCTAAAAAATTACAACACACAAACACTTTGAGTGGAAAAATGAAAAATACCTCTTATTAATGGGTAAGGCATCATCCAGTATGGAGGAAAATATTCTTTTCTTGTTGTGTTAAATGACTGGAAGCATGGTAGTTAGCACATCGGGTACAAATTTTCTGTTCTCTTCAGTCTGTAGCTGGGGCACCTACAATAGTCAAAAATTAACTTTGATTCCAATTCCCTTTCATTTCTACCCGGACTCCAAAGAGACAGATGATTATTATGTCATACACATGATGTATAACATGCAACTAATTGATATTCTGTCTGGCATATGTAGACTGTGGAAAAAAGCAATGCACGGCAGTATAGGGAAATACAATGTATAAATTTTATTGGGCACGTTTGTCATAGAGTATCCCATCTGCAAAATACAAAATCATAGACACCTGATCCCACTTTACTTCCTGGCTTCACTCTCAATTACAAATTATTTCAATCAAACACATTCGCTTGACAGTAAGGGAAGGAAACTTGACTTAGGGCCTGATTTAGATTTTGATGGACGGGTTACTCTTTCACAATGGTAACTGATATCCCGTCCACCGAAATATAAATCCCATTATTTCCTATGGGATTTATATTTCGGAAGAAGGGATATCTGTCACTGTTATGATAGAGTAACCTGTCCTCCAGAATCTAAATCAGGCCCTCAATCTGCTGCAGCAGGGTAAGATACAGGGAAAAGGCCAGGTAGGTACATTAGAGGTTTTGCTTTACAATAGTGGGGGGTCACTGATGATGTGGCTAAGCTTAGACTTAGTCACTGTAGTTGAAAGTGAAAGTTGATGTACATCAAGAGGGAAAAAATCGAACATGCGTTAATCCATTTTAAAAGCCATATGAACCACTTGTACCGTAACATGTGGCACATGCCCAAAAATGTTTTTTTCTAATGCTTTTGGTAGGATTGGACAGAACTTAAGAATGAATGAAAGGAGTGGGAGGCTAGGAAGTGATTGAGTGGGCATTGGGAACGAAGGGAAAGACACCTTGTCTTCATTTCAGTTTGCAATCCATTGAAAGCTTTGTAAGTGCCACATTAACAGGAGCAGATGCACATTGCTCAGCCAACACTGCAGTGCCTGATTGAACCATGCAGTAGTTAGGTGGAGGAATGGCCTAGGGTTCGCGAACTGCTATGGGCAGGGAGGTCATGGATAGTGATGGGTGGGATCTGACTTAACAAATACAGAGGGTTTACTAGTAATTGCCAATAACCAAGCAATGTAATTTAACATTGCCCGTCCCTGCCACAGCAGAGACTCTCCCTTCAGCTGTTGTGACACTGGTGCTAGCCTCAGCACTAGTGGTCTGTGTGGCTAGAAAAAAAGATTACACATTTTAGATGCCAGATACAACTCTCCCGCTCCCTTTTTCTTTTCTTTTTTTTTTCTCCCAAAATACAACCGCAAAACATGACTATTGTTCGCAATATTCTCACTCCCACCTAAAATACCACTTTGGGCATTTTGTTGGTTGACAATGTTCAAAAAGTCAGTAGTCAAGCCAACCGTAATGAAAGGGCAGAGATATGATGATGACTGTGAGTCATCTGAAGAACAGTGAAGGAGTAGAATAAATTGATCAATGAAAGACATATGGTTTTGGTTGGCAAATGAAATGGAACCTTATTCATACTATTCTCCTGCCATGCTGTACTGTCATTAAAACTAGTGGCATACTGAATAATAACATAAACAACACAGCATTGGGTATGTCACCATAACCATTGCCACTCTCTCATCATTTGAGCCTGAGCAAGAAATATAAAGCATTCTCAACAAACAAGCATAGTAGAGGTGGCTTGGGTCTGAAAACAAAATTTGCATTCCTAAGAGTAGACTACCTAATCTATTGTCTTAGTCTTACAATACCAGTCCACACAGTATAAACACTAGGGGAATAGGACAGCTTAATAACCAAGCAGGAGAATGCTTAAGCTACAGATGAGTACAGACAGGAGAAAGTCAGCTACAGATAAAAAAATATATATATATATATAATGCAGGGAGGATAACAAGAATAAACATTAAATAGAATGAAGATGATTTGAAAAAAGTCACAGTATAGGAGAAAGGAGGAAATATTGTTCTGAGGAGAGAGGTAAAAGTTAAATAAATAAATAAATAAATAATAATAATACTAGGAATTTACGGGGGCCAGCAGAGTCATCAGCCATGGTGCTGGTGGTAGCAGTGGAACTTCCTCCTGATGCGACACTGGTTGTGGCAGCCTCCTCGGCCCAACCCTCTGATGTCCTCTTCTTGCCCTTGGTTGCTGATGTAAAAAATAAAGAAGATAACAAAAATAGATTAGTGGTACAGTTAATCTACTAGAAAATATTTTGTCATGCAAAGGCAAACGCAGTAACATATTGACACTGTACTTTTCTGAATCTCATTGTCTATATTATGGAGGTGACCTATTCCTAATTTTTGAAATCTTACCTAAACCCTATTCCAAATTTCCTAAACTACATGTGGAAATACTAATGCATTGCAATGAATGATCTTTGCTTTACAAATCGCAACTCCCTTTGATGATCAACTCAGTCATTTTCCCTTTTCAAAATATAAATGCATCTTACACATCACTGGGATGTTGCTTGAGAATGTACGAGCTACATTAAAAGAAAGAGACAGAGAATGCTAGCTCACTGATATTATATAACTACTACTAACACTGTACCACTATCTAAGTGACAGGAGGACAGAGAAATCAACATAACTTCGAAAATAATCAGCCAAAGTGGGTGCCTACAGCAATGAGCAGAACTTGGTAGCACTCAAATTGGATCACAAAATATTTGTAAGGTTACATGAACTTAAATTACCTCTCAGTGTGAGCAGCATGCTATTTGAAAAAAAGAGCATTGTAGAACTCAACAAAATTAGTAACAATTACTAGACTAGTAATACTTTCAGCAGGTCAAGCAGGTCCCGCTCCCTGTCCAGGATATCAGCCTAGAGGTGCATCAGTTGCTGCTGGGTGTGCCAAACCCCATTTCATCAGAAAACACAATGGCACACCCTTATCCATAGCAGCCAATGCTCCTGCAGTCCATGGCCACTCCTGGGGCTGCCACCTGCTGCCAACATGGAGGGGAGGTGCCGCTGCACAAAAAAAGCAAGAGCATTTACATCCTCCTCTCTAAAAATGGCATAAGGCTGCAACCACTGGTGGCACTCCCTGCATTGGCCCCACCTCTCTCACCCTCTGCCATGGGGCTGGGTGGGAATAGGACAATAGACAGGAGGAAAGAGAAGGAATAGAAAGGAAGATATAAAGAGACAAAATATCACACAAAATCAAAAAGAGGCCAGAACGTAAAATACACAAACACAAATACACACACCAAGGAAATAAATGTAAAACAGGGAGGATATGTAGGATTAACTAAGGATGGCAAAGATATTGTAAAAATTGAAAAATTGACCCAGCACCATGCACGGAATAGGACTCAGCAGAATTCCAGATAGTGGAACTCTGTGAATTCTGCCCAGCCCTAGTGAGAAGCCATCTTTGCCAGGTGCAGGCTGGCTATGTCCTTTTGTGTCAACTTGACATGACCCATCCAGAAGCCATAATCCATACAAACCACTCTGAGGATCATTGAGCAGTGAAGTGGATTAATGTTGTGTTAAGCTACCACTCATGCATGTGGCTGAGCAAAGATTTAATCAACTATTTCACTCAAAGGGCCAAAATCACAGAGAGTGATGTACAACCTGTCAGATGCTGACCTTACCTTCTTCTCTGCTACTCATGATCTGAAAGCATGAAGGATGTAGGGTAGGTGAGTTTCAGGATACCAAAACAATAAAGATTCAAAGGCCACTTCGCTTAGCACAATGACAAGCCTCAAACTAAAACCATGACTCAAGGTAAACTCAGGTAAAAATACCTCTTTCCTAGCCACTTTAGATAGGGAAATTGATTGAAGCTCAACTTCTCTGGGCTCTCTTCCCATAGCTAGCTACTCTTGAGAAGCCCCTCGTGGAAGGCTAACTGCATGTAGCCAATTCCTTCAACATATGAGTAAGCTTAAGAATTTTAAAATGTGAGTTCAATGTACTTTTTTATTCATGTGCTGTAATGTCAGCCAAACAAAAGTTTCATCTTATTTTTTCTCCGACCTTACAATAGCCACTTAAATTATTTTGTTTTCATACCATCACACACCAACCCAAATGCCTTAGAAAACAACAAGTGTTAAGTTCTCAAGTCTTTTTCCAAGAATCTTTAAACAACCAGGTTAAGACAAGACACATTGTAAAAATGTCTTCCCATGCTCTAACTTCCTCTCTCATTTTAGCAATGTGATTGAATGTATTTCTGTCTTGTAGATAGTTCATAGATTCAGTACTTATATTCTCCAAACAATGCCATTTCATTTTTTTGAGGAAAACTTGTTTTAATGTTGATTCAGCCCTGTGTGGAGAGCAAGCCTCCTACACATCCTTTTCTCCCCACTCATTCTCAGGGTTCTGATCTTCCTTTGAGACTAAAGACAATATTGAGGAATTAACAAATGAGCCATAATTATTAGAGGAAGTGCCAGCTTTGATGGAGGTGATACTGATGGGGTGCTCAGCTTCAATTACCTGATTCACTTAAATGCCAATCTAGCTTCCATGGTTGTATTGTTTCCTAGACAACAATAGACAGCCACCATCCTAAAATCATTCTGCAATCCTCATTGTATTGGCTGTAGGAATTGAAACCTTATACTACTATATATTGCGTACACCACCATCAAAATCACATTTTTTTCTCACGTACTGCACTGACGCATGATGTCTTGGAGAAATGTCAATGATTCACAGCCTGGGGAGCAGCATTGACAGCAGCCTCATCACAGGTGGGGTTACAATCCTAATACTACCATGTAAAATCCATCATAAGAATTTAGCAGGCTCCATAGGTTTGGTGGGTTTGCCATGTATAACCTCAGTGGTTTTCTCAGACGGTATTATATGAGTTGGTTGCCACTTTGGGATAAAAACTGAATCCAACCCTCCCATGTCCTCTTCAGTACATTCTGTCATGCCCAAGTTATCAATCAAAAGGCATGGGGAAGTCAACGGTGCTATCAAAGTCATACTAAGTGGTCCCTCTTCTGTCCCTTCCTATTGGATAACAAAGATTATGATCACCACCACTCTGGAACATTCAGTCCTTTCACCCTCTTTAGTGTAACCATTTCTGTTACATGTATCGGATGACCTTACCTTACACAAACCCTTTCTATGTCTCACAGCATCTTTAGACTCCCCACTCCATGGATTTAAGACTACATCTTCATCCATTAAAGTATTACTTGTTGGCGGTTTTTCTAAAGTAGAGACATCACATTCAGTGATTACTAGTCTAGACTTGGATTCAATGACATGAACATTGATGACGTCAAACCCAAACATCCACCAAATGTCAAGTGACTTGGATTTGCTATGGCTACAAACCTCACCCTCAATGAAAACACTGACAAGAAGATAAATCTATCTTTGTACCAGTTCTCTCTACAAAATAAAGTGAAACGATTCCTTCCAGAAACACAACTTCAAAGATACTGAACAAGGCCTCAAACTCTCGGATCTGGATGAGGGCAATGCCCTGCTCAATATCCCTCAGAGTTAACACTGTTCCCCCTTCACCACGGCATCCTACATGCTACAACATCTCTTCCATGCCTGGAAAAATATTACCACATTGCTTTCATCCTGATGGAGCTCCACTGGTTAACCTCGCCAGCTAGTACCTTCTTCAAACCTAGCTGCATTGTCTACAAAACCAGCACCACCATCTATTTGGCTTCCAAGCTCTTCTCTGGTGCCTCTCACACAGTTGCATCCCGGACCAAACTGGAAGCAAATAAGTGTAACAAAAAGGAAGGAAGGCAAAAGGCTGTCGCCATCTGTCTATCAAGGATCTGGAATAGCATCCCTTTATCCACTAGGGATGCCACACTCTACACCAGTTTAGGAAGGTCTACTACAACAAACAATAAGGTGAAGGAAGGAATGCTTGAATTAATCTCAGCCTCTGAGATTACCCAGGGCTGCTTTGAGACCATCATTTTAATCCATTATGCCACTTGAAATAGAGACCTGAGGTGGCATGTTGGGTAAAAAAAATAATGGATTGAATTGCAAGTGTAGTTGCCAGTCACTGAGACTGAATCGAGCAATCCACTCATAATTTGTTTTATTTCCTCAATGTAATGCACAACATGTGGCAGGTATACATAAACATGGGTCCTGTGTTCACTGTGTTGTAGGACTCCAGCTTCACAAGACTGATGAGGTCCAAATAGGCAGAAATCTGTGTGACTACTTCTACACCCCGACTCGGCATCTCCGCTCAGCCAATCTCGCCCTCGCAACCATCCCACGTGTCCGCAGAACTACAACCGGCGGTAGATCATTCTCGCACCTCGTCCCCAAAACATGGAACACCCATCCCACCCAACTGTTCCAGACCAAATACCTCCTTCTCAAGACCTGGCTGTTCGAGCAGTAGCAGCACCCTCCCTCTCCCCCTCCCCTCCTCAGCGCCTTGAGACCCTCATAGGTGAGTAGTGCGCTTTCCAAATTCCTGATTGATTGATTGATTGCTACTCAGAGGGACCTGTCCTGGCAATTTGAGCTGGGCGTTTTCTATTGGAGCATGACCATGGCTGATTTGCATATGCCTGGTTCTTGTCTGAAGTGAGAGGATGGGAAAATGAATGGATTAGGATGTGACCAAGAGTAAAGACCAGTGGCTGAGTTTATGTCAAAATAACATAAGAACTCCACCTATCACTTTTTTTATTCCCCCAATTCAGGAAAAAAACTGAAGGCACGCATCTTTAAAGAAAATGACACCACAATGCAGTAACAGCCCATTACTGCTCCGTGTACTTGGCTATCTCTTTCACCATTTGATTACTGCATGTTTAACTTTGGTTTGTAGAGTGGTCCAGTGCATTTTACCTAAGCTTGTTGTTGGACTTTTTTCCTTTTACAGGGTCATCTCCAATCTTTTTCCCTCCTGCCTCCTATTTTTTCTGACCTGTTGTTGTTGGCTTTTGAACTCTGAGCACTTTACAACTGTTAACCAGTGCTAAAGTGCAGATGCTCTCTGTGTAAATTGTATTGTTGATTGGTTTATCCACGACTGGCATATTTGATTTGCTGGTAAGTCCCTAGTACAGTGCACTACAGGTGCCCAAGGCCTGTAAATTAAATACTACTAGTACCCACTTGCCAGGCCTAAACCTTCCCTTTTCTTACATGTAAAACACCCCTAAGGTCGGCCCCAGGTAGCCCCATGGGCAGGGTGCAGTGTATGGTTAAGGTAGGACATATACTAATGTGTTTTATATGTCCTGACAGTGAAATACTGCCAAATTCTGTTTTCACTGTTGCAAGGCCTACCTCTCTCATAGGTTAATATGGGTGCTGCCTTTAAAAATGATTAAAACGTAGATTCCCATTGGGAGCAGATAGACATGTGGAGTTTGGGGTCTCTGAGCTCACAATTTAAAAATACATCTTTTAGTTAAGTTGGTTTTGACATTGTGGGGCTCATTCCAACTCTGGCGGGCGGCGGTAGCCGGCCGCCAGGTGGGAACCGGCATTTGGCCGCCATGCGGCCAAAATACCGCTGCCCCCATTCCAATATTCCCGCCGGCCCAGCGGGAATGGGGGCCGCAACACAGGGGCCGCCTCCGAATGGAGCCGGCGGTGTTGCGGCGGTGCGACGGGTGCAGTTGCACCCGTCGCGCTTTTCACTGTCTGCTAGGCAGACAATGAAAAGCTTCATGGGGCCCTGTTAGGGGGCCCCTGCACTGCCAATGGCATGGGCAGTGCAGGGGCCCCCAGGGGCCCAAGGACACCCCTTACCGCCAGCCTCTTCCTGGTGGTGAAAACCGCCAGAAACAGGCTGGCTGTAAGGGGGTCAGAATCCCCAGGGCAGCGCTGCTTGCGGCCCCGGTTTTCTGACCGTGGCTTTACTGCCGCGGTCAGAATGGGCTTGGAAGCACCGCCAGCCTGTTGGCGGTGCTTCCGTCATTCGTGGCCCTGGAGGTCTTGGACCGCCAGGGTCAGAATGACCCCCTGTGTGTTTGAAAATGCCACTTTTAGAAAGTGGGCATTTTCTTGCTTAAAACATTCTGTGGCTCTGCCTGTTTGTGGATTCCCTGACTGAGTTAGTTTGACAGTTGGGCTGTTTGCACCTTTCTCTAGACAGTGACACACAGGGAGCTGGGGTGTAGCCTGCATATCCTGATGAGCCATCTGTGCTAGGAGGGAGGAGAGGAGTGGCCCCTTACACCTGAACAGGCTGTGCCTGCCCTCACTCAATGCAGTCTCCAACCCCCTGGTGTCTGGGGCCTAGCCTGGGCAAGGCAGGATTTCTCAAACAGAGAGACTTTCCTTTGAAGTAGGCCTACTTCAAAGGCAGAACTGGGTATAAGAAGGGCAACCAAACCTCTGAAAATTAGATCACTTCTGGACATCTAGAGGAATCTCTGCCTGGAGAAGAGCTGAAGAGCTGAGGAGAAGTGCTGTCCTGCCTGTAACCGTGCTTTGTGGAGCTATCCTGCAGTTGATGCTTCTTCCTGGTGAAAGGGGACAAAGACTGGACTTTGTTGTGCATTCCTGCTTGTGAAGAAATCTCCAAGAGCTTGTCCTGAGCTTGCCTCCTGTTGTTGAAGTCTCAGAGCCATCAAAGACTTCTTCTGCCAGCAACTGGACTCTCTGCTGAGGCTCCTGCCCTGCCAAGTGGTGATCTATCCAATTCCTGGGGCCTTGGAAGGTGAAGCTGGCAGACCAATACTGAAAATCCATGCACAGCCCGGCGTGCAGAGAAAGGTTCGACACACCTTCCGAGACGCAGCTGAGAAATGACGCGCCGCCCGCTTTGCAGCTGAAATCAAAGCTTCACCTGAATCGCAGCTGAAAAATCGATGCACGCAGCAGGAGAAATGACGCACCACACCTGCTGACGGAGGTTGATAACGTCACAACCCACACATTGTGGTTTCCTGATACCGTGCGGCAAGATTTTTGACACAACATCACTGGGCACGGAAAAACGACGCACCACTCTCCTGCGGAGAGAAGAAACGTTGCACGCGACTGGAGGAGGAGAAACGATGCACAGTCTCACTTGCGGGTGAGAAATCGACGCATCGCTAGCCCTTTCCGACCCACACTCACCCGTGCGTGTTATTTTGACGCTACCCAGGTACTTTTCAATGCTAACATTGTATTTACTGTTTTCTCAAGGATTTAAGACTCTTTTGCTTTTAAAATTCATGACTTGTGTATGTGGGATTTTTGTCATTTTGGTCTTGTTTCGTATAGATAAATGTTTCCTATTTTTCTAAACCTGTGTCATTTTGTAGAGTTTTCACTGAGTTACTGTGTGTTGGTACAAATAATTTACACCTAGACTCTGAAGTTAAGCCTGCCTGCTTGTGCCAAGCTACCAAGGGGGTGAGCGTGGTTAACTGAGGGTGATTCTCCTTTACCCTGACTAGAGTGAGGGTCCTTGCTTGGACAGGGGGTAACCTGACTGCTAACCAAAGACCCCATTCCTAACACTTGTGGTATAGAAGTTCAAAATAATGCACACATGCGTGTAAACTAAATTATATCTATGTAAATTTAAACTTCGCTGGCTGCAGATTATTTTAGCTAACATTGCTGGCCAATGTTCTTCGCCATGCCAGTGTAAATACAGTAAAGATATTCCTATTCGCCTCAAAGCATGACCATCCTTCAATCCATAACAGTAAACCTGTTTATCATGTACATTCAGGTGAAACTAAAGTGCATCTAAGTCTACAACATTGATCAAATGCGATTGCCAAAGACATGTCTCTGCATCACTTATGTTAGTGCATGTCACTCACTCTAAGAAATCAAACAAAACCTATGAGGTTTCACCACATTGGGTATCATTTTGATTCATTTCAATAATTCTTTAAAAGACAGCATGCGGACAGTTTACAATTCAGGTGCCAATGGAAGACAAAGCACTCGTGAAATGATGTCCTCAAACAGTGCATTGCTGCCAGTGAGTGAGAACAAACGTCACTGCAACAACATTCATGTAAACATATGCAGGCCCATTCAATTGAAACTTGAGGGGCATATTTAAGAGCCCCTAACGCCAACTTATCGCCGCCAAAGCGTCATTAAGCACTGCTAAAGCAGCGCTAAAATGGCATCTACCCTGTGCCGTATTACAAAGTAGTGCAGTGCATGCATTGCACCACTTTGTAAACACTTGTGCCACATTATGCCTGCGCCAGGCATAATGTATAAAAGGGGGGTTTTCCCCCATTAGCAGGGGGTGAAAAAATTACTGAAGGAAATTTTGCTGCACCATTTTTTTGGCACTTTAACGTCTGCTCAGAGCAGGCATAAAAAGGGGACTTCTATTATTTCTAATGGGTTCTATGTACTCTGCAGTACTAAACAAAATTACGCTATTGTCCCCTACCCTGCCCCATGGTGCGCCGTATTTTAAATACGGTGTACACATGATGGCAGTAGGGGAGCGCTAAAGGGTGCAAGGCAAGTGGCACTGCACTGAGCGCAGCGCCACTTTCCTTAAATCTGTCCCTTAGTATCCTCCACTGGTAAAGCAGACTCTCAGTGCTAAAATCTTATGGTCAAATTGACACACAATGTTTGTGTGCAAATAAGCTTGGTGCAGATTTAGTGAAGCCCTTGTGTCAGTGCTAGTAATACAAAGAGGTTATAAGCGATATAAAAGTGCACATGGGATTTATTATTCATCTCAAAAGTTTTTTTGTGCTGGAAAGCTGCCATTTTATCAGTGAAAAAATCATTTTTTGCTGCTCTGCTATACATCACTTCTCGTTAAGTGGGTTACGCGGCCCCCACTGGAGGGGATCAGTGCAAACATCAGTCTTGTATAACTCGCCAAATTTGATTGCTGAGCTGCAATGCATGAACAATTAGTAAATGTAAGCCTCAGGGTGTCCAGAAGATAGTAACAATTATCCTAAAAGGTGCTTAGTTCTAGTGGACGAGTAGTGTCAATATAAGGCTCGGATGTGGTGAATCAACATCTGAAGAATGTGTATTTTGAGAATGTTAGCAGCTACAGCACTGGCCATTATTTTGAGATTGTCCTGTATAATTTATTGCCCCATATAGTTTATTCTGCATGCTCAGGTAGGTTATTTTCTTGTTAAAAAATATATATTTCTGGATGATGATCTCACACCCAACTTTAACTTGGATTTTAGACAAACAAGGGCAGACAAGGGCAAAAGCGAATTCCTTTAAGAGTCACAGGTAACAATCACCCTGTAATTTCACTTCATACTCTAATCAAATTATATAATTCTGTAAACAATTAGTTATGATTAGAAATACATTTAAAAAAATGGATGTAGTGCTTTCTGATACTTTCTTTCACACAAAATGTTGTAAAAATAATGAATGGCATCTGTTGCACATCTCAGTATGATGGGAAAAATGCACGCACATGAAGGCAGTCTAAACATCTTGAGAGATAGTATATGTCCATTATAAAACAAGGTTTAATAACACTAAAATGTGGACACAAATACATCATTAAAATTGATGTAAATAATCTGCAAGCGCTATCCATAATAAATCTTAGGAAAAATAAATTGTTCACGACCTAAACTGTTAAAAACAAGGCCCGTATTTATAATTTTTTTGCGCCACATTTGCGTCGTTTTTTGACGCAAAAACGGCGCAAACTTGCAAAATGCCATTGTATTTTGTAGGTTTGCGCCGTTTTGCGTCAAAAAGCGGCGCAAATGCGGCGCTAAAAAAAGTATAAATACGGGCCCAAGTATTTCTTAAAAATCTAATACAGAAAGGATTTTCTTGAGCCATAAAATTCTAAGTGCAATTTTCTATGTTGCCTGGGTGGGACTTTAGCAACTGAATGGAAAATGGAATCTCACAGCCTGAGGCATATATTGTAATAGCTCTACTATTGCAAGACATGTAGGCATTTGACCTGACTGCATAATATGCTTCGCAAAAGTGAACATTTAAGCTGCCAAGCCACAAATTGGAATCATTACTTTAGAATAATTCAGTCAAAATGAGCAAAATAGGCTTCACAGATTTACACCCTTGTTTAGGATAATACATCACACAATTGCTAATTGTTTCACAACCGTATACGTACATGTTTTGCACCAGCATTAAAATATGACATTTGTTAAATTTTCCCTAAATATTTACCTCCATTACCAATTAAGAAATACAATTTAATATTTTTGTTTTGAGACTTTAATTTGAACCTTTCAGAACGTATAACAATATGACAGTTTTGTATTTCCAAATAAACGCCAAATACCGCGCTGAACCTGAAAGTTCGACCTTAAGTCCTTTCATAACAACAGGAACGGACTTCCACGGCTCACAGTATCCTATGTACCAGCCCTTAATTTTAGTCCACGAGCAGTACCAATGCTGTATATGTATATCCATAGACACAATATGCACAAGGTATATTTAGGATAAAACAACATTTTGCGCAAATGTCTTAATTTCCTACGTCGATGGAGGCCACATAAGATTGTACACATTAAACCCACATTTATAACACTGTTTTCTCTTTTAACGATTACTTGTAGTTTTGTATGGTACATTCACTTAATAGGGATTGGGGGAGGGATGAAAAATGATGTTAAAGGTAAATGGGAGGAAGTGAAAAGTTGTGTCCTCCGTTAAATAAAGTCTGCCTGTCAAGGGATTCGGGGCGTGGGCAAAGGAAAGCCATGTGGGAGGGTTAGGTGTTTTATCCTACAGAAGTAGAAGATAAATCTTTCCTTTCGTGCATTCATTCAATTGTATCTACCAGCCCGACCTGTGGACCCCAGATATCATGCTTAATTTGTAAAAAATGTGTCAGGTCCCTTCAAGGAAGGCCACTGCAGACTCTATCACCTATTTTCCTTGTCAACGCTGCCAATTACAGAACCAGCACAACTGGTGACCAGCAGACTTCTACGAGTGTGACAACTAACACGATTCCAGACCATCAAAGCTATAATAATTATGTGAGTGGCAGGAATTGTTCATTTTTAATGTCTATTGATGTATTAAACACTTTTGTTATGCCCATCTCAAAATATGACAGAACGCCACTGTTTTGTATTACATATGTTTAATGTATACTTTGTTTGTGCGCTTTATTTTTAATTTATAATATGTATCTCAAGTACACATTCTTTTGGAAGTCCCCTGGTTGCTAGGAGAAAGAGAAAGTTAATTGACTCTCCTCCCTCACTCCAGCGGTTGTTCCTGCTGTGGGTCTGCTTTCCTGAAGTGTAAGAAGTAAAATCCTTCTCTACCACTGGGTTTCTGTTCCTATATTTCATCTCCCTCGATGCTACAGCCACCATGTGGTGGACTGTCACAATTAAGTGCCTTAGCCGCGGACCGGAAAACGCTGGCTCAATTTAAGCACTAGATATGATCAAATACCTTTACGCAGTCGTGCATAGGATCTCTGTGGCCCTTTCACCCTGAGTGGGCATAGCAGTTTCTCTCTGAGTGCCTCACCAGACACATCTTAGTTGAAACGGAAGGGCGAGGCCATAAACGTGTAGCAGATGACATTGGTGGGGCTCTCCAACATAAATCATCAACTTTCAGTTTCGCTCTATGTAATTTGTATAGGGTAAAATAGTAGTAATTTTGTATTTAAAAGTATGCCAATTTAAGTCATGCTTTTCTCAGCATTCTATAGTGTTAATCAGGTATTGTCTTCCAGACCTCTTCTGTAAAGCCTAGCGATAATTGGTTCTGCCAATGAAGTCCAGTAGAACGCTCAGCTCGAATAGAGGAGAGTCCACTCCTGAAATAAGTGGGCTGAATAAGCCGGATGCAATACGTACTGCATTTCCCCATCGTTCAATATAAGTGAGAACTGGCGAGGTGCTTGCTGACAAGAGGTGATTGATTTTCACCTAAAATGGTATTTCTTTTGCATTTAGTTCCACAGTTAATGGGTTTTTGTTTCGACGTAACCCTATGCCCCGCCTATCATTGTAGACAGGAAGAGGTGTTCTCGGATGTAGCTAACAACAGTGCAATAATATTTTATGTCCTTGTCCATCCTGAATGCAGTGTGCAAGCAGAACACGGCTCTGACTGGAGGCATTTGACTGTGGAGATCTGTATCCCCTGCACACCTTAGGAAACTGAGGAGATTGTCAGAGTACAAAACATGTTGCATTTTAGCAGTGATTGCTATAACGCGCATAATTAATTCAAGGGAGAATTGTTGCAGCATGTGCAGTGTCTTTCCTTTGGTAGTTTGCCCAATAGACGCACAGTAGACGCCTGTGTAGTGCACTTTCACCCGCATACTCTTGCACATGCCCTACCTCACATCTCGTTATTTCTCATACACAGTCTGTCACGACTATGTCTGATTTACAAGACTAATAATAGAGAAAGAAAGTGTTATACTCTTAGTTATTAATAAACAGGTTCTTTGGGGGTCATCCACTTACGACTTATTTAATCTTGAGGCATTGCAGGGGTGGTAAAGACCACAGTATATTGCAGAACTTTTAAACAACAGAATACATTGTAGCCCTGCATGCTAAAATCCCTGAAACCCACTGCTTTTCTGCACTCTTTGCCTGACTACACAAGGGTGGTGCTGCTGTTGTGTGGACATTCATAGCTGCCAAGCCTCTCCATTTTAGGTGTCTCACTTTAGGTCAGTCCTGACCTTTAAATTGACATCACATTGTATTCTGGGACTTGAAATTTTGCTTCAACTTGGAGTACTAGTGGATGGGGGTGACCACATTCCTTGTCAGAGTGAAGTCACAAGCAAACCCCAAATAAACTTGTGCTTAACTCTCTGGTAGCTTGGAACAAAAGCAGTCATTCTTAACTTAGAAACAATGTGTATTCAAGCAGCACCTCAAACAGTGATACATTGAAAACAGCACACAAGAAAATTCGTAAAAGAATTTAGAGAAATAGAGCAACATTTCCTAAATAATGTGACACCCAAACAACAAAGATCCAGTCAGTATAACTGGAGATATACTATTTGAAAGGCTTACATGAAAAATGTGCCAACAAGCCCAAATCTCTAATCATGGCTATCTGGTTGTGCAAGATATGATGAAAGTCACAAGTCCAGGTCGAAACAATGGGGTGCTGGCTGGACAAAGTGACCAAGGCCCAGGTTAGTCCCACTGAAAGAGTTACAGTCACAGTCCATCCCAAAGTGTCCCATTTGTGGTGTAAGGGGCCACAAGAAGCAGGGATAGCCTTGTTGATGGCCATTTAAGTAGTGCGAAGAGCAGACTGGGTGTCACAGATGGTCGTCACTATAGCATGAAAATCCTGTCAGATATTGTGGACAGTTTTTGCTGGAGCCTTATGTAAAGAAATGGCTCCCTGTTGCAGTTACCCCCCACTTTTTGCCTGATACTGATGCTGACTTGACTGAGAAGTGTGCTGGGACCCTGCTAACCAGGCCCCAGCACCAGTGTTCTTTCACCTAAAATGTACCATTGTTTCCACAATTGGCACACCCTGGCATCCAGGTAAGTCCCTTGTAACTGGTACCCCTGGTACCAAGGGCACTGATGCCAGGGAAGGTCTCTAAGGGCTGCAGCATATCTTATGCCACCCTGGGGACCCCTCACTCAGCACAGACACCCTGCTTGCCAGCTTGTCTGTGCTAGTGGGGATAAAATGACTAAGTCGACATGGCACTCCCCTCAGGGTGCCATGCCAACCTCACACTGCCTGTGGCATAGGTAAGTCACCCCTCTAGCAGGCCTTACAGCCCTAAGGCAGGGTGCACTATACCACAGGTGAGGGCATAGGTGCATGAGCCCTATGCCCCTACAGTGTCTAAGCAAAACCTTAGACATTGTAAGTGCAGGGTAGCCATAAGAGTATATGGTCTGGGAGTCTGTCAAAAACGAACTCCACAGCTCCATAATGGCTACACTGAATACTGGGAAGTTTAGTATCAAACTTCTCAGAATAATAAACCCACACTGATGCCAGTGTTGGATTTATTAAAAAATGCACACAGAGGGCATCTTAGAGATGTCCCCTGTATTTTACCCAATTGTTCAGTGCAGGACTGACTGGTCTGTGCCAGCCTGCTGCTAAGAGACGAGTTTCTGACCCCATGTGGTGAGGGCCTTTGTGCTCTCTGAGGACAGAAATAAAAGCCTGCTCTGGGTGGAGGTGCTTCACACCTCCCCCCTGCAGGAACTGTAACACCTAGCATTGAGCCTCAAAGGCTCAGGCTTCGTGTTACAATGCCCCAGGGCACTCCAGCTAGTGGAGATGCCCGCCCCCTGGACACAGCCCCCACTTTTGGTGGCAAGTCCAGGAGAGATAATGAGAAAAACAAGGAGGAGTCACTGACCAGTCAGGACAGCCCCTAAGGTGCCCTGAGCTGAGGTGACTGACTTTTAGAAATCCTCCATCTTGCAGATGGAGGATTCCCCCAATAGGGATAGGAATGTGCCCCCCTCGCCTCAGGGAGGAGGCACAAAGAGGGTGTAGCCACCATCAAGGACAGTAGCCATTGGCTACTGCCCTCCCAGACCTAAACACACCCCTAAATTCAGTATTTAGGGGCACCCCAGAACCTAGGAAACTAGATTCCTGCAACCTAAGAAGAAGAGGACTGCTAAGCTGAAAAATCCTGCAGAGAAGACAGAGACACCAACTGCTTTGGCCCTAGCTCTACCGGCCTGTCTCCCCACTTCTAAAGACACTGCTCCAGCGACGCTTTCCCCAGGGACCAGCGACCTCTGAATCCTCAGAGGACTGCCCTGCTCTAGAAGGACCAAGAACTCCAGAGGACAGCGGCTCTGTTCACCCAAGACTGCAACTTTGTTACAAAGGAGCAACTTTAAACCAACTTGCGTTTCCCGCCGGAAGCGTGAGACTTGCTACTCTGCACCAGACGCCCCCAGCTCGACTTGTGGAGAACAATCACTTCAGGGAGGACTCCCCGGCGACTGCGAGACCGTGAGTAGCCACAGTTGCCCCCCCTGAACCCCCACAGCGACGCCTGCAGAGGGAATCCCGAGGCTCCCCCTGACCGCGACTGCCTGCTCCTCAGATCCCGACGCCTGGTAAAGAGTCTGCACCCGCAGCCCCCAGGACCTGAAGGATCCGAACTCCAGTGCAGGAGTGACCCCCAGGAGGCCCCCTCCCTTGCCCAGGTGGTGGCTACCCCGAGGAGCCCCCCCCCCTTGCCTGCCTGCATCGCTGAAGAGACCCCTTGGTCTCCCATTGATTTCAATTACAAACCCGACGCGTGTTTGCACACTGCACCCGGCCGCCCCCGTGCTGCTGAGGGTGTACTTTCTGTGCTTACGTGTGTCCCCCCCGGTGCCCTACAATACCCCCCTGTCTGCCCTCCGAAGACGCGGATACTTACCTGCTGGCAGACTGGAACCGGGGCACCCCCTTTTCCATTGAAGCCTATGCGTTTTGGGCACCACTTTGACCTCTGCACCTGACCGGCCCTGAGCTGCTGGTGTGGTAACTTTGGGGTTGCTCTGAACCCCCAACGGTGGGCTACCTTGGACCCAAACTTGAACCCCGTAGGTGGTTTACTTACCTGCAAAAACTAACCAACTCTTACTCCCCCCAGGAACTGTTGAAAATTGCACTGTCTAGTTTTAAAATAGCTATATGTGATTTATTTGAAAACTGTGTATGCTATTTTGATTATTCAACGTTCCTAAACTACCTACCTGCAATACCTTTCATTTGAAGTATTACATGTAAAATTTGAACATGTGGTTCTTAAAATAAACTAAGAAAATATATTTTTCTATACAAAAACCTATTGGCCTGGAATTGTCTCTGAGTGTGTGTTCCTCATTTATTGCCTATGTGTGTACAACAAATGCTTAAAACTACTCCTTTGATAAGCCTACTGCTCGACCACACTACCACAAAATAGAGCATTAGAATTATCTCTTTTTGCCACTATCTTACCTCTAAGGGGAACCCTTGGACTCTGTGCATACTATTCCTTACTTTGAAATAGTGCATACAGAGCCAACTTCCTACACCTTACATTGGCAGACATTGCAAGCTCTTGATACAGTACTGCACAGTCTCAATCTTGCGCTGCAGGGTGGTTGCTGTACTGCAAAGATTTGGGTTCGCTTGAACTTCATCTTAGTGGACGGCAAGATCTTGGCATGAACCTGCCCGCTCTTGTTTGTGAAGAGCCCAAAAACTTCAGGAGAGCTCAACGAAGCTACACCAAGGGTCGAGGACCTGAGGGGCACCACTTGGGCTTCAGGAACCCACTTCAGCAGAGGACATTAAAACTCAGGTAAGTCAAGTTGCAGGCCCAGTTGCAGGTCCAGGCATGAGGTCAACTAGCAACTGCAGGGAGCCTCTGGTGTCTGTTACCTACCTGTAGCTCAGAACAGGAGGTCATCTGACTGAACCTTGGAGTCACTTCACACTGGGATGAAGGGTGCAGGTCTAGTCTTCTTTCTCATCAAGCAGAGCAGCAGGGCAGCAGAGTAGTAAGGCAGCAGAGTGGCAGTCCTTCTGGCAGCAATGCAGCACAGCACTGCTTTTTCTGCAGCGTTCACTGGTCCAGGAGTGTCATGAAGAGTTGGGTCTGATGGTACAATATTTAGATCTGGTGCCCACTTTGAAGTAGGAGGAGATTCTAGAGAGCTTTGAAGCTTTTGAAGTTTCCTGCCTCCCTTGCCCTGGCTCCAAGCTGAGTTCATGAACAATGCAGTATTGACGAGTCCTTTGTGTGAAGTAAGGGCATAGCCTATTCAGTTGCAAGTGGGGTCATGTCCAGCTCAGCCCCTCATCCTGCCAGCTGATGGTCCATGCAGGCACACCTGAGCCCTCTATTGTGTAGCTCCCTGTGAGGAATAAGCAAAGTACAACTGTCAGGTGCACCCAGTGACGTGACCGATGTCAGACTGCAGGCACCAAATAGCAAGGGCAGGAGAATTCCAACTTTCTAAAAGTGGCATTTTCAAAATTGTAACTTAAAATCTGACTTTACAATTAAAGAGGCTTGTTTATTGCAATTTCATACAATAAGGCAACAAACTGTTATCCTGTGGGACAGGTAGGCCTCAATATAGTGAAAAATAACTTTAGGAGTTTTTTACTACTAGGACATGTACAACTTAACATGGCCAACCTTTTGATTGCAATTCACTCAGCCATACTGGCAACCTAGGGCATACCTTAGGGGTGACGTCCATGCCATACAAGGGGAGTTTATGGCTTAACAAGGTGGTTATATTGCCAAGTCAAATTGACAGGGTAAAACTGCATTCAGGCTATAATGACTGGCCTGAGTTATGTCTTAAGAGGCTCTTTGAGTTGGTGACACAATACATGCTGCAGGACCACTAGTAGCATTTACTTAACAGGCCCTGGGGTATGGTATACCACTCTATTAGTGTTGGAAATGGCCTTTCTGCAGGGTCACCCCCAAACGTTTTGCCTTCCTCCTTCTCTTTTTCTGACCTCATTTTTGCTGGCTTTAGGACTCTACGCACTTTACCACTGGTAATCAGTGCTAAAGTGCATATATTCTCTCCTTAAAACATGGTAACATTGGCTAAAGCCCAATTGGTATATTTAATTTACTTGTATGCCCCTAGCAAAGTGCACTACATGTGCCCAGGGCCTGTAAATTAAGTACTACTAGTGGGCCTGAAACACTGGTTGTGCCACCCACATACGTAACCCTTAACTATGTCTCAGGCCTGCCACTGCAAGGCCTGTGTGTGAAGTTTCACTGCCACTTCGACTTGGCATTTAAAAGTACTAGCCAAACCTTAAACTCCCCCTTTTCTCCATATTTCCCCTCTAAGGTATGCCATAGGTAACCCATAGGGCAGTGTGTTGTTTAGGTAAAAGGCAGGACATGTACCTGTGTAGTTTATATGTCCTGGTAGTGTAAAACTCTTAAATTCGTTTTTCGACTACTATGAGACCTGCTCCTTCCATAGGATAACATTGGGGCTACCCTCGTATAATGTTTGAGTGGTAGATTCGGATCTGAAAGGAGTAACAAGGTTATATTTAGTATGGCCAGGATGGTAATACAAAACCCTGCTGACTGGTGCAGTTGGATTTAATATTACTATTTTAGAAATGCCACTTTTAGAAAGTGAGCATTTCTCTGCTCTTAAATCCTTCTGTGCCTTACAATCCACGTCTGGCTGGGCTAGTTGACAGCTCCCTTGTACGTTTCACTCAGACATCCCCACACACAGGATGCTCAGTCACACCTGCACACATCTACATACTGAATGGGTCTTTCCGGGCTGGCAGGATGGAGGGCCTGACACTTACATGTCAAAGGACAGTGGCCTACCCTCACACAATGGACTGCCAAACCCCCTACTGGGACCCTGGCAGACAGGATGGAACTGAAAGGGGACCTTATGCACTTCTAAGCCACTTTTTGAAGTCTCCCCCACTTCAGAGGCACTTTTAGGTATTTAAACAGGGCCTCTGACCCTACCAACTCAGACACTTGTACAGACATTTCTGGACAAGATAACACTGGGGAAGAAACTCCGAACCAGAAACTGCAACCTGCCATGAAAAGCTGCCTGGCTGCCCAAAGGACTCACCTGACTGCTTTGCCGAAAAGGAATGCTGCCTTGCTCTTGCCCTGCTGCCTTGCTGCCCTCTTCCTCTGCTGAGAAGTGCTATCCAAGAGCTTCTATTGAGTTTGCCTCCTGTTTTCTGAAGTCTCAGGGCCAAAAAGACTTAGGGGGTCATTACAAGCTCAAGCGGTAACCGCCGTGCGGCCGAAAATGCGGCCGCACTCCCGCGGACCCCATTACAACATCCCCGCTGGACCGGCGGCCGCAAACCTAGTTTACACCCGCCGGCCCAGAGGGGATGAGGCCGCAACATAGGAGCCGGCTCCTAATGGAGCCGGCGGTGTTGCGGCCGTGCGACGGGTGCAGTAGCACCCGTCGCGCTTTTCACTGTCTGCTATGCAGACAGTGAAAAGCTGCACGGGGCCCTGTTAGGGGGCCCCTGCACTGCCCATGCCAGTTGCATGGGCAGTGCAAGGGCCCCCAGGGGCCCCAGGACTCCCCTTACCGCCAGCCTCTTCCTGGCGGTGCAAACCGCCAGAAACAGGCTGGCGGTAGGGGAGTCATAATCCCCAGGGCAGCGCTGCTTGCAGCTCTGCCCTGGCGGATTATCACCGCCGGGGCTAAAATGGCAGGAAACCGCCGGCCCCGGCGGTGCGACCACAGCGCTACCGACGGTCGTAATACGGGTCTCCGCACCGCCAGCCTGTTGGCGGTACGGACGCCACATTACCCCTAGCAATGACCCCCTTAATCTCTGCAAAGAACTCCTTGTGCAGCAAAAATTTGACACACAGCCTCCTAAAAACGACACACAGCCTGCATCGCGGTGAGAAAATCACTGTATGCTTGTAGATACACTTATTGCTTTGAAAAACTTAAGACTCTTTTTTTATCATTTTCTAATGTGATATTTCAACGTGCACTTATCAAATCTTGATCGTTTTGACCTGCATTTAATCAGACAAATATTCCATATTTGTATTAACCTGTGTGATGTATTTTTGTGGTGTTTATACTGTGTTATTGCATGATTTATTGCACACATACCTTACACATTGCCTTCTAAGTTAAGGCTGACTGCTCAGTGCCAAGCTACCAGAGGGTGGGCACAGGATAATTTGGATTGTGTGTGACTTACTTTGACTAGAGTGAGGGTCCTTGCTTGGACAGGGGGTAACTGGACTGCCAACCAAACACCCCATTTCTAACAATTAGGGAATTTATAAATCAATTAAATCTCACAACTAGGTATAGGCCAGTTTTACCATGTTTAAGTGAGTGAGAAAAAGCACTTTAGCACTGGTTAGCAGGGAGAAAGGGTGCATAGTCCTAAGGCGAACAAAAACAAATTCAGAACAAATAGGAGAGTTGAAGGCAAACATTTTGGGAAAAGACTGCCTTAAGGCTGACAGGTCTAACAGTGAATAAGGGATCAAAACCTCTAGCATTAAAGTGAAGTCAGGTAAAAAGACAATATTAACTCACAGTATCACACATAACAATGTGACACCTTGCAGCAAGGAATAATGCTGTTATGCAGCTTTGGCATGTGGAAAGCCTTGTGCTATGCTTTCACCACTGCCCCATGTACATGGTGACAACACAGTTATCACAGGTACTTGCCACCACACCTTGCATTGAATGTTTAAAGCCTGGGGTGTTTTTCAGTTGGCTTGCTAGCAATACTGACTTATGAGCAAAGGGGACTGATGTATAAAAGGGCTTTACCCATTCTGAGAGTAGATGAAACCTGAAAAAATGCTTCAGTGTGGTAGCAGTGCAGAGTGTCGAGTGGAGAGAAGTTGAGCTGCAGCGGTGGAGTGGAGCAGGTCCAGGTCACTGGGAGGATGTTTGGAGGCGATGGCCAAAGTGGGGGCCATGGGTCTGCAGACCATTGGGAAGCTGCCGGGGCAACTGTGGTGAGCTGCAAGACCACTGGAGGAACCAGAGGAGACATCCGAGCTGGAGGGAGGCCCGAAGGATCGCAACTACGACCTATGACCTACACCAGCCAGGCACAGGCGCCTGACACAGAGCCCAGAGTGGGAGGTGAGGGGTCAGGTGGGGTGTGGGGAGGGGTTGAGCGGTTGCCCCTCCAAAAATATCTTCCTCTCTCAGAGGCCGAATTCCCTGGCCTATAATGCTCCCACCGGCCCTCCCAGCTAGGTCCCCGCAGCCAAGCCAGCCAAGTCGGTGGGGTCAGAGGCCAGCGGCCCTGGATGCTCCCCGCTCCCTCACCAACAGTCAGCCCCTGAGGCCATAGTCCGGGCATAGTCCTGCGCGAGTGAGCCAGTTGCACCTCAAGTGCCACCCGTCCATCAGGCTTAGCCACTGCAAATCGCATAAATCACATCAGCATAGACAGCTAAGGGGCTAGTCTATGCAGCCCGAATAGAAGACTTCCAGCAGCAGCAGTTTTATCAGTGTAACCAGTGCAAACCAGTGCAAACAGTGGGGGCTAAGGAGTAGTTAGAAGATAAGGGGCGGAGTCGGACTTATTTACCAACCAATTAACTTAAGTGCCCCTCAGCACCCTCCAGTGCCCTCACCACCCCCTGGATAGAAACAGGATATAGATTTACTGTGCACTCATGCCCCCCATGGCAAATCAGAGCAAATTGGAGCCACAAGGGGTGAGGCAGCGCAGAGGCAGCACAGAGGCTATAGAGTGGAGCCGCAAAAGGATTAGTGTAACACTGCGTGCTCATGCCCCTCCATCCAAGCCATCAGTCAATGGAGGCTTGAAGCTAGAGGAGGTATGGTGGTGCAGACAAGGCCACCAGAAAGCAGAAGGACATTTAAAGAAGTCACCAAGTCAAGCCAAGCACCAATAGCATTACACTGGGCACACAGACAAGCATACAGCCCGAGGAAAGGATCGGGCAGGGTCTACAGAGGTTACCAGAGGTGCAGAGTTGCAGAGCATGGAGAGTGAATACATGGGCAGAACATATCGGTGCATGTTGGCCCAGAAAACCTGGCAATAGTTAAACATGAACAGAAAAATGTTATTCGATTTGATTTACCATGAGAAAGGCATGAGGTCGAGAAGGTTGTAACAGCAACCAGCCAGCATGGCACAAAGGGAATTCCAGCCAAAGGCAATGGAAACATCCAAGGGGAAAACCAGCATAAGACAGGATGAGAGTCTTGTCATAGTACCCCTGGCAGAAGCCACGGTTTGTCACTTTGGGAAAGTAAACACCAGCCAGAAAGTTGCCTTTCTTAAAGATCCTATGGCAGTTATATATTCCATACAAGAAGAGGCACAAGGCTTACCATGCCCAATTATCCCTCAGAGATTAAAGAACGACAAAAATGAAGAAGAGCAGGGGCTTCAGAATGGGATAACTCTCATCAAAGTGGAGGAAATAATGAGGGTTGAGCAGCAAATGGGCAAAACTGTGGAAACTGTAGGGAGGCACAATGCCCCAGTGCCGATTCTGAACAACAAAACAAACAGTGAGGGGCACAAGGGGACAAAACAAGGACCTGACAAGAATTAAAAGAGCAGTGGAACTAAGTGGAGCTACAAGGATCAGTCTCAAGATATTCAAAAAGAGGATTCTTGGACACGGTCACTGTCAATATCAAATAACTCTGATTTGCTACAAGCCCTTGAATAGAAATCAGTAGGCAATCTGTCCTTGGGAACTAACCATGGTGCATAAGTGACAGATCAGGGATCCACCCCAGAATCCTTAAGACAATGCAGCAACCTGGGTATGGATAAGAAGGGCAAGAGAGCAGTAACACCACGGGATGGAAAAGCACTTAAACTAATATAGCCTAGTTTGGATTCAACAGTCAATCCAGTTCCATGTTCTATAAGAAGCAAAAAGGGAACTGGAATAAAAGACAACCGTCTTCCTGCACCCCTAATAATGATCTCTTTAACAGAAGAAGTCGCAACAGACTCACTGGAGGATAAGTGGTTATCCCCCCCCACCCGTTTAAAAGGGTGGGAGGAGAATTGGACAGCTTCATTACAGCAATCGATAGAAGTGCTGAACTTCCAATCAGATGATTTGGACATGCAAATAGAGTTGATGAGCGTGATGGCAGAGCATATTGTGGGAATCAATCAGAGACAGGATGCGTTGGCAGCCCTCATAATTAGTCAAGCCAAGCATCCACCCTTCAGGTCACCAGAAACGAGTAGCTGTGGCCCTAAAATTTATAAACTGGGCACTTTTCCGGATATAATGGCATCTCTCCTTCAGACAGAAAGGTCGGTGGTCAGAAAAATTCAATGCACATCAACACTGCAGGAGAAATTTCCAAAGGCTCAGGTAGAAGAAACTGAACACTCGCAAGACAAGATCAACGAAGAATCCCCAGAAAATCAGGAAGAATTCAGGGGGTAGACAACAATCCTGAACCAGAGCTCACTCAGATCTCCAAGTGCCTCAAGCTCAGCTCCAGGCAAACTAACCAAAAGGCAACGCAAGCTGGAAAGGAAGGGAAGGCATAAGCAATCTAAAATAATGAAGCACGAAACCAAAGAAATTTACCCAATGTTCATTAAATGAAGCAAAATCAATTTGGACAGTTCAGTTATAACAAATCACCGGATCAGGCTGTTAAGAGAGATGACTCAGCCATGCTATTCTTGGCACCACTGACACATGACCTGCCTAAAACATAAAATTCCATCAAATCGCTCCCTAATGGTCATACACGGAAGAGCATTGAAATATGCCACGTCAAGCAATATAATTCAATTACAGGAGGTCACTTGGTCAGCAGAAAAGGATCGTTGTTTAAGAAGAAAGAATAGTAAAAGCCAACTAAGCCCACATAAAAACAGTAAAAGTGGAGGACAACCAGACAATTTGGGTGATAGCCTTAGCACTAAAGATGCACCAGTCATTAACTATGGCGTAGCACCAACAAACAATAGGTACTCCATACTTATCATGACAAACAGGTACTACTGGGCCTGCAATATAAAAAAACACAAGCCAGGTGCAAAGTCAAAAAGAACTTAGTCAGGATCAAACATGGTCCACACAGCAGGATACACAAAGGGGTTTACTAGTTATGGCCTGTGAAAAAAACTGACATTTATCAACCAGCATTATCTAGCAGCAGCAAAAACAGTCTGACCGGGCTCATCTTATAGCCTAAAATCAATACTGAGCCAAAATCAATATTGAAGGAAGCAAGAAGTCACTCACCAGACTGGATGGCAATACAGGACATTGTACAACAACAGGGCAAGCACTGCTAAATGCAGTCTAAGCAGCCGGAATTAGACAAGCAAGATTGGTCCTGGATTCCTGTGATCCTTGACACTTGTCATTCCTGAGGGATTTGCTCAGTCAAAAAGATGCAGTGATTTAATAAACACAAGGCCACAGAACTTAGTTGGATTCTTGGAACAACATATACCTGTCGTAAATGCGGCAACCCATGGCCATCCGAAAAGGGGTATGGTTATTTACATCAGTGGAAGTCTGAAGCCATTGATTCAGGAGAAAACTGGCTCCAAGCTGTAAAACTGTCAGGTAAAACAGAGAAACAAGAAAGCTTGGGCTTGCTAATAATAAATATATATATTCATCCAGACAATGCAACAAAACAAGAAAGAAAGATTTGAGCTTCAAAAGATACATGATAAAGCTATGGCAAAACGTGTTTCATGAGTGGCCAATGCTCATCTCAGGAATTTCAACAACCATTTTTACAACATTTTTACAACAGGCGGTCTGGGAAATTTACCAGGCACAGGACGCAAGTGGGCTTAATAGAGGTGGGCAATTTGATAAATTTACTGGAGGAGCAGGGGCTGAAGATCCTGAATGGGAAAGAGAAGGCAGATTGCCCAGTAGCAAGTCCCTATCTACAACTGACTAACCTTCATCAGCAAGGACATCCGCTCCTGGGTTTCCTCATTTAAAATTCACACACACCCTGAAAGTGATCACTTCCCACAGGTAACAAGCATTGTGTTACACCAGCCCAAAAATTGAGTAATGTATGATTTAATCCAGCGACCAGGAAGCCATGGCCTAAGACTACTGAGATGGTATGGCAGAACTCCATAGCAAATAATGGAATTGGTCTAGCAACACAAACCCAATGAAGGGGTAACTCATGAAGCTCAAATACTACAGACATTATTACATTTAATTAAGGTCTTACAAAATAATTTCTCAGTAAAGAATGACCAGCAAAGGATTGCAGTAGGTAATTTTAGTGTGGGACGAGATGTATAGCACTGGTTCAATAAAGCATTACGAGACAGCAAACACAACATTGCAGAGGAAACCATAAGGCTGGTAGCCTAAGCCAAGAAAGGTGTGAATATATAAAAAACACAATTGATTTTAATGAGGAAAACATACAAAAAAGCATGCTAGAGTGAAAAAATGAGATATTCTGAAGAGCTGTGGGTGAAAATACTATGGGCTAACGTGCAACCAAATAGTAAAAGATTCTGGGGCCTAATAAACAGCTTAACTAAAGGTGAAAATAGGCACCTAAATGCAGATATTGCAGGAGGAGACATGGACTACATACTTACAGAAAATATAAGCTTCTCCTAGCACCAGGATCAGAGCAAGACTGGATAGCCAATTGTCAGACCAAGAGGAGGAGTGGAAACAGGCCATATCTCAGGGAAAGGAGACGACAAATTCAAATATTTGTCAAGTCATCAAGAGGATGCCGACACAAAGGAAGGAGGAGAAGCACATGTTAGACAGAGACTATGGGCAAGTTCATAAGTCAGCAGCCAGAACATAAAACCGTGTTGAGTCTAGCCGACACAAAACAACTGGAGAAGGTAATTAAAAAACTGAAGTCAGAGGAAGCAGCAGGTCCAAATGGTCTATCAAATGCACTATACAAATAAAATGTGAAGTAGTGGACCAAGGGGCATATTTATACTCCGTTTGCGCCGAAATTGCGTTGTTTTTTTTTACGCAATTCCGACGCAAAACTAACTCCATATTTATACTTTGGCGTTAGATGCGTCTAGCGCCAAAATCCATGGAGTTTGCGTCATTTTTTAGCGTGGACACCTACTTTGCGTTAATGATATGCAAGGTAGGCGTTCACGTCTAAAAAATAGACTCCGAGGCATGTGCGCCGTATTTACACTCCCGGGCAAAATTCACGCCCGGGAGTGGGCGGGTCAAAAAAAATGACGTACGGCCGCTTTTGCGCCGTTTTTTAGCGCCTGCAAACGGCAGGCGTTAAGGGACCTGTGGGCTCTGAAGGAGCCCAGAGGTGCCCTCCCATGCCCCCAGGGACACCCCCTGTCACCCTTGCCCACCACAGGAGGACACCCAAGGCTGGAGGGACCCATCCCAGGGACATTAAGGTAAGTTCAGGTAAGTGTTTTTTTTTTTTTTTTTGTGGCATAGGGGGGCCTGATTTGTGCCCCCCTACATGCCACTATGCCCAATGACCATGCCCAGGGGACAGAAGTCCCCTGGGCATGGCCATTGGGCAAGGGGGCATGACTCCTGTCTTTGCTAAGACAGGAGTCATTTCTATGGGGGTTGGGAGTCGAAAAAAATGGCGCAAATCGGGTTGAGGCGAAAAATTTGCCTCAACCTGACTCGCCCCATTTTTTGACGCCCAAGCCCCATATCCCCCTACACCGGCGCTGCCTGGTGTACGTCGTTTTTTTCCACGCACACCAGGCAGCGCCGGCTGCTAACGCCGGCTAACGTCATTGATTAAATACGGCGCCCGCATGGCGCTTCAGAATGGCGTTAGCCGGCGCTAATTTTTTTGACGCAAAACTGCGTTAGTGCAGTTTTCCGTCAAAAAGTATAAATATGGCCCCAAGTACTTAGCACCCATCTTCAACCTTACTTATATTAGAAACAATGTGCCAACATCCTGGAAAGGAAGCATCTTCCATCCAATATATAATAATGGAAGTTACTCAACTCCAGTCAACTACAGATTAATTGCCCTAATTGACGTGGAAGCCAAAATCTATTCCTCCTGTATACTACAAACTTTTCTCGAATGGACAGAGGAAAAACAACTGATACCGAAACCTCAAACAGGGTTTAGGCCTGGTATGGGAACATGAATCAATATAGCATCTCTGGGGATCCTGAATGAAAATGCAATGCAGAGGAAATCCTGGCTGTTCACCTGTTTTGCCGATCTTAAAGCGGCCTTTGACCGAGTCCCACACAACCACTTATGGACAAAACTGGAAAGATGGGGCTTCCCAGGAGGTATGCTTAAAGCTGTCATCGCCCCTATACTCCAACATGTGGACCCAGGTCAAAATTGGAGACAGCAGTATATTAACCACATAAGTAAGCACTAGTAAATGGTTGAAAGAAGGGTGCGTCCTGGCCAGGCCTATTTAATCTGTACCTTGTTGACATGACTAGTCATCTGAAAGGAGTCAATGGCCATTCTCCAAATCTGGCAAAGGAAATAATAACCTGTTTGCAATATTCAGATGACATAATCATCGTCAGCCAAACTCCAGTAGGACTGCAAAGACTAATCAATGCACTGGCAAGTTATATTGAGAAACAAGGTTTGAAGCTGAACTTGCAGAAAACCAAAATCGCCTGGCTAGTGGACTCAAAGCACAAGACATATAAGTGGTTTATTAAAGGGGAACAGATGGAGTTGGTTTATTCGTGCAAATACCTGGGTATTATATTGGGGCCCCACCTGTCGCATAAAAACCCTTTCACGCATATGCAAGCAAAAGCCCAGTCACTGACATTCACCTTCAAGCTTCTGAAAAAAATAAATAATGGCACCGTATATTCTCAATTATTAAACGTGATGACAGCCCAATTGTTACCCTAATTGACGTGTAGCTTGGAAATATGGCATGGCAAGAAAATAACTTTGGTAAACCAATTACAAGTAAAAATGTATAAACCAGTCTTCAGTCTCCCAAAACCTTCCGCACCGGCCCAGGTCCTTTTGGAGTTTGGCCTTAAAAATCAGAAATATAAATGCCTCAACACCTTTGTGAAATTGTGTTGGCGGCTCAGAGCCGTGGAGCAAGGAACCCTGGGCAGCTTGTGTTGGGCAGAGATAAAAGCTCAGCTAAAGCAAAAATGCCCAAACTCTTGGGGCACACACCTAGATAATGCTTTAATAGCACTAGAGGTCGCAGGAAGCCTGGGGCCATAAAATGGGTCAAGCCCAAACAATCCTTTATGCAAGACAGGATCATATTGGCAAAGCGAAGGCATGCCTGGGCAGTGATAAACCACAACCATATATCAAAGCACACTTCCACCAGGCAATTAAACAGAGCTTTATGCTGTTCCGATTTGGGTTCTTTGAATCTAAGGACCTCCTACCAGCATGGAATGGCAATTTCACAGACCCAAGATGTCGATTATGTGGCTGCAAAATGGAATCGATAAGCCACCTTCTCTGCACGTGCCTAAAGGTCATGTGGCAAAGGAAGATGATGTTTAAACCAATTTTTCTTGCTTTAAAAGTACAACCTTGCCGCCAAGCAGTTATAAGCTGGCTGGAGTGGACATCAATCCCTTTGGCTTGTAGAGGAATTAGATTTATGAACCTAGTGGACAAGCTCTTGCATTAGGTGGCTTGACGTACAATTTGCCCAGGACTCGGTGAGGTAACTTAAGGCGCGTGATAGCAGATATGCCCCTAGACAGGGTGGAAAAGAACTTTGTGAACATTGAACACCATTCAAGTTTACTTGCATGCATTTTGCACATATGCTGAAGATCATGCTTCTATCTCCGGGACTCAGTTTCAGTTGCAGCATGGCTAGAGGATTACAAAATTGATTCATTTGTCTAAGTATGTTTTTATGGATGAATGCTATTTTTAGTTTCTTTTACCTCTTGCTATTTTATAGTGTAAATGTTTTTATTGACTATGCACTTGATAAATAAACTTGAAACTTGAAAATGCTCCTTTACTCCAACCACCCAAAACTGGAAGAAGTCAAATGATGAAGAAACATGTTACTGGCATCCCCCCAGAAAGAAATGCAAGCAAAATAAACGTATGCAACTCTTTCATGATTCTACTTTGTATAAATATTACATTGTAATGGACACTTCAAAAAGAAATAAAAAATGTCATATTCTCTCCCATTTTCCTTTCTCTGAATGCCATGTTAGTTTGTGGTTGTGCAGGTATTTATCAGCGTTTACATGTTTTCACTGATTAGGGCTGGTTCCCTTTTGGTGCGGGTTTCCAGTTATTGTAGGTTCAAAAACAAAACAGTAAAGCTTAGAATAAGGATAGTACTTAGGATGAGCATTTTATAACTGAGTTCCTTGCATCTGATATGATTGCATAAGTTGGGCAGACAGACTGAGTAGAATAAGGGGATACCTTCCATCAAGCTTTGGACAGGTACCATGCCCCATGATGACGTAGGCAATGATGTAGGCAGTGACATGGGTGCCCCCGCCCTATGCTGACGTAGGCCCTGACGTAAGTGTAGGTGTGTCACATGGTTTGTGACATCATGGGGTCAAGTGATAGCCATGTGCCAGGGTCTGAGCCCCTATGTCCAGGTCTATGGGCTGTGTAAAATGAGGGCCTTGGTGGTGTGCAACCTGTTTCAGAGCCTAAGAGGACAGGTCTGGACATGTCAGACATTTAGGACCAAGTGGCTGCTTGGGGGCCTTCTCAGAGGGCGGAGCATTGGAAGTGCAGGCCAAACCTCCTCACTGCTGGCTAATCCAAAAAGAGGGGCTGGGCAAATGGTGCAGAGGTTGGGACATATGGTTAGCGTTACGTGTAACCCATCAACGTATCAGAACCATCAAGAAGAGTATGTGACCACTACATGCTGGAGAGGGGTACGCCCTTTTTGAGCCATTGAATTCAATTAAGGAGCCGGCTAGAGCAGCATGCCAAACTGTGAACCATTGCTGAGATAGGTTGTCAGGGCAATATGAAGAGCTACAATCCGCTCACCAGAAAAGCCGCCTCCTCAGGGGCCCAGAACACTAGCAGTAGATATTGTCGGACCCTAACACCTCTGGTGTTGGATGAGAATGCACAGCAGCCTGCCCCTAAAGATGGGGGTTCCGACGTTACCGGTTTTCAAGAGGAACTTTGCCAGCAGCTTGAAAAGCTCAGCCTTGCCGTAACTGATATCCCCTATTAAAGTTGACAGCAGCTGCAGTGAAGCCTCGAAAGATGAATTAAGTGATGCAATCAACTTCCTCGACACTGAAGATAATGAAGAACGTATAGCACCACCAAATTCGACAATCTATGAAGACATGAGCTTTCAGGAGGACCCTGATCTAGAGGCAGTCGTGGTACAGCCGACAAATGTAAACTCAGAAGCCACTTATACACCAATGGACCTCTATGACTCGAAGATTTCAGAGCACCCGCTGAGTGTAGCAAAAATGCTATGGTTAGTAAAAACTCTATAGAAAATTATTGTGCATACGCTGATATCATACTTTTAACTAATAGTATGTCTTTTGCTTTTTGTTTGAACAGCAGAAAACAACTGCAGAAAGAGATGCTCTAGAGGGGTCTATGCCAAAGGTTAACAATGTACATTGTTACTGCTTATGCTGTTCCAGACGGTCTGAAAGTATTACAAGCCAGAACAAAGTTCCACATAAGAAATGTGTTTGCACCTACAATAGCACCGATTTTGAAAAGGAAAGTCCGGGCGTACCCTACGACGCCATATGCCTGTTAAAGGTTTGGCGGCGTCCGTTATGAACACTTGTGTTAAACATGACTAATATATCCTGTGTTATGGGCATAAAATTAATGAGCCACAGGAGGAGGCTCACGACTGTCTATACGCATCGTACACTGCAAGAACAATTCGACACATAAGTAGCTGGTTAGACCCACACAAGGTATATAAGTTGTTAAGGGTGGTGTACGGGTTGTCAGCTGCGAAGAAAGGTGTCCACACCGATATGATTAAGGTCTTGGCAGCAGCGGTCAATGAGATCTGATATGCTGCTGAGCCCTGCTCAAAACTTGAATGTGTGCAGGGGCTGAGTACCTATTTTGACAAAAGCTTAGGTCATAGAAAGGGTCAGAGAAAGACGAATGTGTGATATTTAATATAAAAATAGAAGAATGCGGTCTTTAGCGGCCCGAATGTTGTTAAAAAAAAAAAACTAAAAAACAGAGGTTGTGGATAGCAGACCATAACAGTGTTACTTAACGCTACATACTTACTTTTAGAATGAGAATCAGAGTGTTGCAGTGCAAGATATCTATGAGTTACACCCAGGCTACATCTGTATCGGGAGATTGATATATCTGCTGGTTAAAGACAGAATAGTTGAAATACACCCAGTGACTCTGCGTTATCTGAACATTTTGGAAGCACCGGCCACGCTGCAGTGCGACAGCCATGTGTGTATCGCCACCTGGTGTATCAACGCAAGGCTGCCAACAACGGGTAAATATTGGAGCATGGTCAAAGACCATGCGCATGCGTTAGGACTTTCACCCTTGACAGGGCTAAACTGTGTTTTTGAACTCCTGACTGAAGATTATTTCACAAATAAAGGTCCTGTATTGTCCGACCTAGAACAGTATGAACTGTTGAATGCTGTCAGTATCCTGAGCATCCAGAGTAATAGGCAGGGGGAGTGTGAAGACATGTCTAGAGCTATTGAGAGTATAGCTATAAAAATATCAAAGCTTGTGACGCTGAGACCTAGTAAAAGGAGCTGCTCTGAGTAATATGTGTAACGTGTCGTACTATGTATACATAGTCAAAAGGCCTTAAGGTGTCCAGCAATGTCGACAGCTATAAGCGATGTACCACCAAATGTCAAATACACAGTGTTTATGTTGTGCTGACCAACTTTGTTTTTCATGTTTAATAAAATGACCTTACACAAAACAAACCTCTTTCATTTCATGTTTGCGGTGTGTGACAGAATGATGGGGGCTGCTTTAAGGAAGCTTTATTACGATACACTGGGGGTTGGAAGCTTCAGAGGCCCCAAAGCTCTATTTAGAAGGGCTCAAGTTGAAAATAAATCTGTAAACGGATCAAGGGTGAAGACTTGGTTAGCAGGGGAAGAGGAGTATTCACTCCACAAACCAGCTAGGAGACGTTTTCAGAGGAGGGCCACAGTTGTTAGCGCGCAGCTAGATTATAAGTGGCATCCTGACATAATCAGTCTTCAAGATCTAGCAAAACATAACGTAATGTATATATTAACAGTCATAGATGTATTGTCCAAATACGCCTAAGCAGAGGTGTTAAACGATAAAAGTGGTACCAGCATCACCGTTGCCTTTAAAGACATCTTTGCAAGAGGTCAAGTACCTCAAAAACTACAAACAGATGCTGGAAAGAAATTTTTAAACAAACCTTTACAGAAATTGCTAAAGCAGCACACTGTTCAGCATTTTGTAACACACACCGAGGTAAAAGGAGTAGTTGTAGAGCATTTTAACAGAACTTTAAAATCAAAGATGTGGCGATATTTCACAGCCAACAATACCTACAGATACGTGGATGTTCTACAGGCTTTTATAGATGTTTATAACGCCAGTTACAATAAGAGCATGAAAATGTCCCCCGTGGAGGTAACGTCAGATAATTTGTTAATGGTATGGAGAACTGTGTACAGGAGTCGTCTTGAGGCGAAGGTCATGAAACCTGCTTTAAAAGAAGGGGATAATGACCGGGTTTCAAAGTTGAAGGGTGTCTTCACCAAGAGCTACCAACAGACATTTAGCGATGAGTTATTCATAGAGGAAAGTGTGGAGCTTAAAGAAGGGGTATATATTCACAAGTTGAAGGACTACGACGGGGAAATGGTAACGGGTGTCTTTTACAACGAAGATTTACAAAAGGTGCCCTAAGATCCGAACAGGGTGTACAGGGATGAAAAGGTTCTGAAGATGAAAGGCAGTGGAGCTATGAGTGAGGCGCTAGTCAAATGGCGAGGGTGGCCTGAGAAATGTAACAGTTGGGTTTTGGCTAGCTCACTGCACGGTGTGTGAGGTCGCGCTGTAAGCGCCGTGATGGAGACCTCACGTTTTTATATTACGCTACCCTCCAAAGCCTTGAAGGACATGTTCCCCAACAATCAGATTTCAAGTTATACGGTGAAACTGCCTAAACTGGTGGACCTGAAAGGGTTCTGGAAGGTGGCACTAACAGAGATACAGTACCCTAAAACATGTAATACATTTACAAAGCACAAGGCTAAATTTCAGATAAAGCGCTCTCAGGACTTCTTGAGCTTCCCCGTGAGTTTCCCACACGGGTATTACACCACCGTCCTGGCACTGGTCGACACCATCAACAGAGCCATAGCCGGCATTGAAGAGTATGTGAATATACATCTGGTGTCGGATAACGTTAGAAGAAAAGTGTTTCTTAAAGCCCCGGTGCTCGATACCAGGTTTACCTGTACCGGTAAATTACAAAGGGTGTTAGGGACCGTACAACATGTGAAAAGACAGGTGGATCCAGACCCTATGTGCCCCGATATTAACGGCGTATTTTATACACTCTAAGTGTATAGCGACATCGTAGAACCTCAGAGGATAGGGGATAGTTATTTGCCGTTGTTGAGATGGGTCCCGGTGAAGGGTGAAAATAACCCAATGGTTAATATTGTACATCACAACCCCGACTACGTGGCAATTTCCCAAAAACATTTTAGCACTATAATCATCAGGATCTACTACGATCAGTCAGAGAGGGTGGCCTTTAAATACAGGAAAGTTATTGTTAAGCTTCAATTAAGGCCGCGCCGGGATGGTGACTATTAGGCAATTGCGATGGTCATTATGAAAACATACGGGATCCCTCTATGTACAGGGACTATTATAGAGTTCAGCCCGGCTATGGAGGACCGCGGCAAGGGACTCTCGCTATGTACGGGGCCAGTTTGGGGGGCTTCTTTCAGAGTTTGTTTAGAAGGGCCATGCCATTTTTGAGAAGAGGGTACGAAATTGCACAACTTCACTTCAAATCAGCTGCTATGAACATAGCCCATGGCGCTGTGGGCTCTGTAACGTTGGCTGTCGCAGAGCGCACGAACAAACAGCCCCAGGAAGGAGCTGGGTTGTTGTACAAGGTGCGTACAGGTGTGAAAAGGAAGCGAAGGGCTTCGAGGCGTAGGGGGCCACCAATGCCCTATAAAAACAGAGGACTTCTTCAAACGGTGCACACAAAAGAAGAGTCATAAGACGAAGGAGATCTTCCAAGAAGAAGAGACCACACTCTATTGCAAATATTTTTTAAATCAGCTATCATAGCCTTCGTACACTGCGCGTCGGGTGAATATGCCAAATCTGAGCTAGATTTGTTTTCTCTTAAACCCACACAGACCACCATCGAGAACAGTTTTTTCATGGAAGTATCGCCTCTAGCCGCTCTGACACCTCTGGCGTCAATAGAGTTTTATGTGTCGGAGTCCACGCATATGTATTTGGATTTCAACAACAATCTGCTACACCTCATCTGCAAAATAACCAAAGCGAACAGCACCAACATCGAGGCTGATGCTAAAGTGGTGCTGATCGCCGACCCGATCGTAACCATGTTTAATCAAGTGAACATTAACCTGGGCGAACGACTCGTCACGCAGAGTGATAACATGTACACCTACAGGGCCTACTTAGTGAGTATTCTAAATTACAGTTGCCAAGCCCTGGACACACAGCTTTCAGCGGGACTCTTCCACAAAGATAACGAAGTGCATTTTGAGGACACGGCATTGAATGGAGGCAACAATGGATTTAAAAAAAGAGCCAGCTTCGCCGCCGGCAGTAGGCAGTTTGACCTCCTGGGGCACATACATTCAGACCTTTTCTTCCAAGATAAGCTTCTAGTCAACGGCATAGATCTTAAGATCAAACTCAACCACAACAAGTATGTGTTCTGCCTCATCAGCAGAGATGCGGAGCAGAGTAAACTGTTTATATTGTCCTGTTTGTAAAGAAAGTGAAAGTGTCACCGAGCGTCAGACTATCCCATGCTGAAGCTTTACAACTATTGAATGCCAAACAGTGGCTCTGAAGATATTCAGCATCCCTGTCGGTACTAGATTAACGTAGCAGAATCTATTTTTGGGGCAACTGCTGAAACTCATCATCATAGGGTTTGTGGACAATACAGCTTTTAGCAGGCTCTATTCCTCTAACCCTCTCAACTTCAAACACTACGACATCATCTACGCTGCTTTGGTCCACAAGGGAGCTGTTATCCCCGCAAAACTGTTCACTCAGAGTTTTGAAACATCCAATTTTGTCAGGGAATATCTCAATTTGGTCTCGATAACAGGACTCAGGAGTCGTTGTTTCACGAGAGGGGTATGGGGCTGGCTACACGTTGTTTGCGTTTGACCTGACTCCTGACATGGAAGATGGTGACCACTACAACTTAATTAAAAACGGAAATCTAAAAGCTGAAATATGTTTTACACAGGTGCTGGCTACCAATGTGAATATGGTTGTATTCTAGGTATTCAACAGCGTTATCCAGGTCATTCATGCCCAACAGCTTATGTTTGACTATCATTAAAAGATTGTAAAATGGACACTGCAGAGATACATGACTTCTTAAGTAGGCATAAATACGCTAAGAAATACTTTTTAGGTGTATTTCCTAACGATGGGCTACCTGAAAAGATAGGCCCAGAAAGACGCCGTACACAAGTCTTTAACACTGACCCGCATTACAAGGGTAGTACACATTGGGCAGCCATGTTTCTGGATGTAGACAAGGTTATAGTGTTTGATAGTTTAGCAGAGTTCCCCGAGCATAACATTTACACAAAACCAATATCCAAATCTGTAAAGAAAGCACCGCCCGCAGTTAAGTATAACAAACGGCGTGTACAGGATTCTCTAGCCATCACATGCAGGGAACATTGTATATATTTCATTAGAAAAATGTCTGAGGGTATGACGTGTAGAAATGTTTTTAATCTGTATTTCGCTGATCTAGTAAACCTCAATGGTATTGTTATGAATATGTGAATGAAAACACTAGGCCCACGTCGAGCGTTGTTAAAACTTAATACGGTGTTTGTCAAAAGTGTAAGGCCTTGTAAAGCCTCTATTTGTACTGATGGTTGTCCACAATAAAAAAACATTTTAAACACAAATTTAGACTATGCATTTTTATTCACCCACCACACATTTTTTAAAACCATTAAAAAAAAAAGATGATTGATGACTGTTGAAAAGTTAAAAGTGTTTATTACAAACAGTTTTCAGTACAAACATGTACACGGGTAAAGAAATAAATGAAGTATAAATCTTTCAAGACGTGAACCTTTTTAACAAAACTGTGCAACGGTTAAAATGTTGTGGTTACATCAGAGCAGTAACCATGTGTTCATTTTGAACAGTCTCTTTTTAGACTCCATATGTAGAGCGTCGCTGCTCCTAGACGGTGTTAGAAAGAAAGAAAGAAAGGCGACGTTGTCATGGTGGGACTTATGGTAAAGACACCAGGGGTCAGATCTTTCAAACTTTCAAGCCTTCGCCGGTGGTCGGCGTTACCGATGATTGAGGAGGGGATGTTGAGTTCCACGGCGGCATGTAAGAACTACTCTGACCAGATTATACATGTGTGATCCAGCAACCGGTTGTCCCTTGCAAACTAATTCACCCCGGTCATTCCAAGAGGTTAGATCTTTAGTCGCAGTCATTTTATCGAGCAGCATCTGCGCTGCCACTCTATACCTCTGACTTTTATTTCTTAAAAGGTTTTCGACAACAGCGTCCGCGGGGACTGGGAGGCCCAGGTCTTGAGGGGCTACTGGGTCTGCTGACGGCTGTTCCATGGTGGGGGTATACAGAGTCAATTTGTTTTTTTCAGATGCTAATTGTAAAACTGTAAAAAGTTTTGAAGGGCTCCTGAGTTAAGCCCCGCTTTGTCGTGTGGTTTTAAATCGGTTTGGTTCAAAATGGCTTTGATCTCAGCATCGAGACGCTTTGTCTCGTTTCTGCGTTTGTCCCCGGCGTCGGCAGTAGAAGGGCCCAACTGTTCCAGTTGGTGGTGAGGCACAAGGTACATTTTTTGAGAGTGCTCCATCATGTCCTCGACCGGAGACCTTTTATTAGGGGTATAGAGATACCAAGCAGTGCCCCTATAAAACCCCCAGACTGTTTGACCAGTTTCCTTTTAGAAAGGAGCAATGCCCTTTTATTGCTGAGCTTCTTAATAATGTGGTGCTTCTTCTTTAGCACGTGGAACTGGCTCGTTGATATTGGGACATTACCTATTAAGGTGTTTAAGGCTGTTTCTGACGTGACCGCCACTAAATCATCTGAAGCAGCGCACAGGATAGCCTTTCTTTTCAGGGGGCTGGCTGTGACCAACATTTTTAGGAGGTCTAAATTACACCGTAGCCGCACAGACATGGTAGTGACCTTATATTACAAGGTTTAGAGTGTAAATGTTATAAAAGTCTTTTTAAGGGGTCTTTGTGAAGGCTTTGGTGACTGCTTTAGGCATGTAAGCGACTGGGAAGTCAGGTGGGAAAATAAAGGAATGTAATCTGTAGTCTTCTAGAGTATTGGGCTTTAAATCTACCAGTAAGTAGCCGTGGGGTTTTGCCGTAGCATCGTTAAACGCTTCCATGAAAAACTGCGTGTTTCCGGGGTACATCTGTTTAGCTATAATTGATATCTGAAGCTTGTTGCATGGGGTTTTTAAATAGGACCAAGTATGAGGCATTCAGAGTGATAGAACTGCTCTTACCCTTGTAAAACAAGTTCTGCATGATGTAGCAAATGCTCAGATTACGATGACATGAATATTGAGTAAAAGCCCTCTCGATCTCAGGGTGGTCTCCGCCTTCGCGCATGAGATCGTCCACAACAACCATGTTTACAAGGTAACAAGTCGTTGTCGTTGAGATTACTGGGGATGCCTTCTATAAACTGAATGTGTGGGAACTTTAGGGAGAGTTCCGTGTAAAGATCTTGCCAGCAAGAATAAAGCCATACAATGTTGTTGGGGGTCCGAGATAAAACACCGGGAGCATTTTATAACAGTTTGTTTATAAAATAACTTTTACCGCTATCTGAGGGACCTGCTAAAATGCAGGAGAATGGGTGTTGCAGCCTGGTGTACATAGCGATTGGGGTTTGCCACTCTAATGTCTTTTAATAACTGTACGGCAGTGTTTTGTAGTCCTCGGTGAGGATCAGTTTATCAAACACTACGCGCAGTGTTTTATACGGCTGTGTTGTAATTTCCCACCTTTTTTGGACCTGACTATGCTAGGGTGATTTACAACTATTGCTTTACTATTTTCGTGATCACTCGATGCATAGTACTCGTGCACCAGACCCTTCAGACTGTCAACATTTTTTTTAACCGTATTCCTTATGTTTAAAGTGATACCTTTGGCTTTCATGCAAACCCTGGTGTTAGAGGTTTTGTAATTACAGGTCTTGGGTCCGGGGGAAGTGTATTCAAGTATGTACTCATCCTTTTCGAGCTCGCTGGTCAAATCCCCTAGATAATAACCCAGCAGAGGATCTTCATTACCCTCTTTACTCACAAAAATAAGTGAGTCGGTGTCATGGTACAAACAACGATCCTTAAGCTTATCCAACAGCATGTAAGGCTCTAGACGAGTGTGAGCGATTGTGAAGCATGCTATGAAGATGTTTATATTGTTACTTGTTGTGGGGTACTCTTTGGCGTATTTCTAGCATGGAACAACCATCTGATTGTCGATAAATTCACAACTGGACACGTCATAAGATGGGGCAAATAGATACTTAAAAAGATTGCCCCGATCTGTGACGATGGATGTGTTTGACAAATTGGTACGCTGTGTGAATTTTCCCCACAAGGAATTGAGACAGAGCTTAGCTAACTGGCGTTTGGTGGGGTTAACCTTAATGAACTCAGGTCTCAGCGTAATACCCTTGTGAGCATGGTAATCAGCGATGTACTTTTGCTTCGAGGGTTTGTCGACGCACCAGTCAGGATACCCCGATGCCTCCTGTTTGTCTCTGAGAAACAAGTTGATGTACTCAGAAAAGAGTCGGGTTGTGGTATGTGGAAAGTGCCAAGCTCCAGTATTTTACCGAGGCAGTACCCTTTCTTGAGGGCAGTTTGTACCTCGATGGTACACCATGTCCTCTCCAGCAGCCTTTGCTCATCACTATGTCTACACTCACTAGTCTATTTACTTTCAGTGCATGTTCGACATAGGGGGAACATTAGCTTGCTGTTGACTCTGTACGGAAGCACCGGGAAGTAAAGCTTCCCTCGGAGGGTGAATTTGACAGTTAACGACCCCAAAGTACTTGTCGAGGGACTTAAAGTTCCTATGTATGATCTTAGGATGCCCCACTGGGTACAACTTCACTTTGTTCACAACTGGATACAGACTGGTGAAGTGTATTTTCTCACCCTCACCAATGACCCAGTACAGTTGTATGGCATTTGTACGGCCGCCGAATAAGGTGTTGCGGGGTTCCAACAGTGCTGGTAACTGCCGGCTCTTAATAAAAGTGTCCAGTTCAGCATCTTTTGTTGGTTCGTCTAACCACTCATGCTCCCAGAGGGTTCTGAAAGCAAAGCCGCTGCTTTCAATATACTGCGCCTTCGCCAGAGTACGACGATGCAGATGTTCAAATGTGGTGCCCTGCAGTCTATTAAAGTTGTGGGGTTTCTAACAACGCAGACACCTGTGGTAAAAGCAACCGTTGAACTCAAAGGCGGTTGGTACCCTGTTAATCAACGGATACCCATCTAGGTAGTAGCGGCCAAAGCGTTATTTGCCGCCCTGCAATACATGTTGAATGAAGATTGTAAGGAAATGCCTCGTTGGCATGGTTACCCCCTCACTTTTTGCCTTTGCTGATGCCAAGTTATGATTTGAAAGTGTGCTGAGGCCTGCTAACCAGGCCCCAGCACCAGTGTTCTTTCCCTAACCTGTCCCTTTGTTTCCACAATTGGCACACCCTGGCATCCAGGTAAGTCCCTTGTAACTGGTACCCCTGGTACCAAGGGCCCTGATGCCAGGGAAGGTCTCTAAGGGCTGCAGCATGTCTTATGCCACCCTGGGGACCCCTCACTCAGCACAGACACACTGCTTACCAGCTTGTGTGTGCTGGTGGGGAGAAAATGATTAAGTCGACATGGCACTCCCCTCAGGGTGCCATGCCAACCTCACACTGCCTATGGCATACATAAGTCACCCCTCTAGCAGGCCTTACAGCCCTAAGGCAGGGTGCACTATACCATAGGTGAGGGCATAAGTGCATGAGCACTATGCCCCTACAGTTTTGAAGCAAAACCTTAGACATTGTAAGTGCAGGGTAGCCATAAGAGTATATGGTCTGGGAGTCTGTCAAACACAAACTCCACAGCACCATAATGGCTACACTGAAAACTGGGAAGTTTGGTATCAAACTTCTCAGCACAATAAATGCACACTGATGCCAGTGTACATTTTATTGTGAAATACATTCCAAAAGGGCATCTTAGAGATGCCCCCTGAAAACATACCTGACTTCCAGTGTGGGCTGACTAGTTTTACCAGCCTGCCACACACCAGACATGTTGCTGGCCACATGGGGAGAGTGCCTTTGTCACTCTGTGGCTAGTAACAAAGCCTGTACTGGGTGTAGGTGCTTCTCACCTCCCCCTGCAGGAACTGTAACACCTGGCGGTGAGCCTCAGAGGCTCACCCCCTTTGTTACAGCGTCCCAGGGCACTCCAGCTAGTGGAGATGCCCGCCCCCTCCGGCCACGGCCCCACTTTTGGCGGCAAGGCCGGAGGGGATAATGAGAAAAACAAGGAGGATTCACTAGCCAGTCAGGACAGCCCCTAAGGTGTCCTGAGCTGAGGTGACTCTGACTTTTAGAAATCCTCCATCTTGCAGATCGAGGATTCCCTCAATAGGATTAGGGATGTGCCCCCTTTCCCCTCAGGTAGGAGGCACAAAGAGGGTGTAGCCACCCTCAGGGCTAGTAGCCATTGGCTTCTAACCCCCCAGACCTAAACACACCCCTAAATTGAGTAGTTAGGGGCTCCCAGAACCTAGCAAGATAGATTCCTGCAACCTGAAGATGAAGAAGGACTGCTGACCTGAAAGCCCTGCAGAGAAGACGGAGAAACCAACTGCTTTGGCCCCAGCCCTACCGGCCTGTCTCCCCACTTCAAGAAAAACTGCAACAGCGACGCGTTCCACAGGGTCCAGCGACCTCTGAAGCCTCAGAGGACTACCCTGCATCTAAAAGGACCAAGAACTCGCGAGGACAGCGTCTCTGCTCCAAAGAAGAAACAACTTTGCAACAAAGAAACAACTTTAAAAGGACTCCCCATTTCCCGCCGGAAGCGTGAGACTTTCCACTCTGCACCTGACGCCCCCGGCTTGACCTGCAGAGAAACAACACTACAGGGAGGACTCCCCAGCGACTGCGACCCTGTGAGTAGCCAGAGTTGACCCCTCTGAGCCCCCCCAGCGACGCCTGCAGAGGGAATCCAGAGGCTCCCCATGACCGCGACTGCCTGCTTCTAAGAACCCGACGCCTGGTAAAGACACTGCACCCGCAGCCCCCAGGACCTGTAGGATCCAACCTCCAGTGCAGAAGCGACCCCCAGGTAGCCCTCTCCCTTGCCCAGGTGGTAGCTACCCCGAGGAGCCCCCCCCCCTTGCCTGCCTGCTTCGCTAAAGAGACCCCTGGGTCTCCCATTGAACTCCATTGCAAACCCGATGCCTGTTGGTTCTCTGCACCCGGCTGCCCCCGTGCCGCTGAGGGTGTACTTATTGTGCTGACTTGTGTCCCCCCTGGTGCCCTACAAAACCCCCATGGTCTGCCCTCCGAAGATGCATGTACCTACCTGCTGGCAGACTGGAACCGGGGCACCCCCTTCTCCATTGAAGCCTATGTGTTTTGGGTACCACTTTGACCTCTGCACCTGACCGGCCCTGAGCTGCTGGTGTGGTAACTTTGGGGTTGCCCTGAAACCCCAATGGTGGGCTACTGTAGACCCAACTTTGAACCCTGTAGTTGGTTTACTTACCTGCAAAACTAACAAATACTTACCTCCCCCAGGAACTGTTGAAAATTGCACAGTGTCTAGTTTTAAAATAGCTTATTGCCATTTTTGTGAAAACTGTACATGCTATTTTGATGATTCAAAGTTCCTGTGATACCTAAGTGAATTACCTTTCATTTGAAGTATTGATTGTAAATCTTGAACCTGTGGTTCTTAAAATAAACTAAGAAAATATATTTTTCTATACAAAAACCTATTGGCCTGGAATTGTCTTGGAGTGTGTGTTCCTCATTTATTGCCTGTGTGTGTACAACAAATGCTTAACACTACCCTCTGATAAGCCTACTGCTTGACCACACTACCACAAAATAGAGCATTAGAATTATCTATTTTTGCCACTATCTTACCTCTAAGGGGAACCCTTGGACTCTGTGCATACTATTTCTTACTTTGAAATAGTGCATACAGAGCGTCAAACATATCTCGAGATGACCGTCTGTTGAACAGAGGACTATTAATACCCTGCCCCTGAAAACGCATCTGAAAGAAATCGTTAGGCCCCACATCGTGTAACAATCATTCTATAAGTGTTTGCACGGCCTGGTATATAGCTATAACACAGAGAAGTTTAGACGGTCTAGGTTAACAAACCGAAACTCCTCATAGTGCTCTGTAGTGTTAAACCTCTCTACAGTACGAATGTACCTTCTGACACTTTCCAAAAACACCGGTTCTGAATCCTCAGCTTGAGGACCGTCGGAGGTTGGAGGGTTCCCCGGGCTATCATCCGATGGTAGTTGACAACGGTTCGTTGTTGGTGTATTTTTATGCATCATTGTAACGCTTAGTCTGGCTTTCTTTAACTTTCTTATTTAAAACTTTGGGTTTTCTAGTGCTACTAGCTCACTTCTGTTTCTTACAAACCCATCTGGTTTTTGGTGACCAACCATAGCCTATTTGAACAATAGTTGGGGTATTTACAAGAGATGGCCTTGACATTTCACCTAATACAGGCGGGGATCCTTCAGAATGTTTTGGGTTGAGCCTGCTCTGAACTTTACCCCTTGAGGCCCTGTAAATGCCTATATTCTCTCCTAACGTTATATTTTGAGGCCTTAGGGGGAGTGTTTTAGGTGTTGAGGGTTCTGCTTTTAGGAGTTTTAAACAGTTAGGCGTTGGCTCTCGTGACTTTTTGGATAGCGCTCGTAAAACACGTAGAGTTTTACTGAGTACATCCTGGGTCTTCTTTTTATTTTAGACCTAAGGAGAACCAGTATTAATAAATGTGGCTCTTACATCCCCTAGGTCGGCCAGCATGCATAGTTACGCTGGTATATTACCTATGTCTACAATTGCTGAATCACAAGGTTGGACCACCTCGTTTCTACACTGTGCCAACCTCTGTATTAAAGCCCTCACAGTAGCTCCGAAGGATGCAGTATTGCGTCCGTTCTTACCCAGTTTTAAAGTCTTTAGGTGTAGTCTGAATTTTAGCTGTTTAACAGATTGGTGTATTTCTTTTATATATGTGTCCAGGACTCTAGTACGGACCGAAGCACCATGTTCTGGGTCATTACTTGAGACATTAGATGGATGATTGACATTTCCCTGAGCTGCCCCAGCTACAGGTCCCCGGTTAACATTATTACCCCCTTTCTGAATGGATGGACTGGAACGGGTCAAAAAAGCAGGGCTCCAATGTGAACACCCTGGTGTTTGGGAGGCGGGATCATCGCTAGATGGTGTTCCAAAACTCTGATTTTGTGAGCCGCTACATCCTGTACTGCTGGCAGGGAATACTGAGGATAAGGGATTAGGCCACTTTGTGTAGGTACTTGGTGTCGGGTTGGGGGGTGTAACTGGTGACATCAGACATGGGGAAGTTAAATGGTGGTCATAATAACTCAAGGCCTCGGATGCATAGGAAGTGTTGTGGATGGGTGATGGTGCTTGAGACCCTGTTGATTTCAGCCCTGCGGTTAAAGCATTAGAAGAGTCACAGGGCATTGCTGTGGCTTCAGAACTCTCTACCAAACCCGCTAGTGCCTTGAGAAGTCCTATACATATGGAATAAGGATCCTCTATGGGGTGATCATTTTCCAATTGTGTGTCCCAAGACTATGAGGGATAGTTATACAGGTTGTTGGTGCTAGGTCACCGACGGACCTTCCTATATTAGACTCCACAAGCGTTGAACATTTAGAATGTTGGGGGCTAGGTGGAGCAGTCTGAGCCTTAACAACTTTTTTAAAAGACAGGTCTAAAGGCAATGCTTGTAGCTCAGGGGCCTGTAGCTTCTTCTTATGGTTCTTTAAGGACAACTGATTTATTTTAGGATTGTTGCACTGCTTAGGGTCCCCTCCAGAGGTTATACAGGGTACAGGATGGTGTGTGTCTGAGGTTGTAAGCATGACAATGTCAGAGTGTCCAAGCCCCTGCACATAGGTAGTTTCTGTAGAAGTGTTTGTGGTACTGGGCATAGCCTTTATTACTGTTGACGCAGTGTAGTTATAAGCTGTACCTGTGCCATGACCTCTGTCTGTAGAGCCGATGTACGGTTGGTCCTGGGGGCCTGCAATGTTCACGGATGCGGCTGGTGCCATGGGGTTTTGAAGGGTCACGTTGTTGACCTTTAAAGATGCCGCCATCCACTTAGCCTCATGGCCAACTCCTCCAGAGCTCTCTTGTGATGAATCTAGGATGTAAAGATAACAAAATACATGTTAGGTATTGGTATAGCTGCTATACCATGGTGATGAAAGAGGTTTGAGACACACTAAGGATTGAATTCATCTGGCTCTACAGTTTCTAAAAACTCACCTATGGTGTTCCATTGTGAGGGACCTTTCTTAATAGGTGGATTTTCCTTAGACGCTGGGGACTTCCTTTTGCCGTCTGTCTTTTCAACTCCCCTTACCACATTCTGAGTCGTTACCATGGGAGTCGCTTGTACCGCAGGGGGGCCTGGAGGAAAAAAAAGAAGAAAATGTTACATTTACAATATAATACACAGACTATACAAGTTCTCTGAGGGTTTCTTCGATACTGTGTTTATGGGGGCTTTTTATGTTTCCGCAGCATTTACACAAGGACTCCTTTTATTTACCTGCAAGACATTGTGCTTGGACCATCGTGAGCTTGGAGGATTTGCTGCAGAGCACCAACCGCAAGCTGTAGTTCTGCATAATAACCTATAAAAGCACAGAAACACATAGGAAACCGTTAATGGTAACATACAAAAAAAATAACAATCATGACATCTTTGTTTAGAAAGGCTGATGATCCATATCCCTGATATACCTTGTTGCATTGCCTCCATTTCCTCTGGGGACAACGCAAGATGTACAAAAGAGACAACACTGACTTTAAGCATAACTCATTTAATGTTATATGCATAACCCATTCATAAAATCTCACAAAAGGTTGTAAAAGAAAATAAAAAGTCTCCCAAGATGCCATTTGATAAGCCCCCATGCTCTGAAGGTATAATACACAAAGCCATTTGTTCACCTCTTCTCAAAAACCATACACTGTTTATTAAAAAAGTCCAAAGGGCGGTGCTCCTGCGCAACATAAGCTCTAGGATTCTCTCCATCCACTTAGCCTCATGGCCAACTCCTCCAGAGCTCTCTTGTGATGAATCTAGGATGTAAAGATAACAAAATACATGTTAGGTATTGGTATAGCTGCTATACCATGGTGATGAAAGAGGTTTGAGACACACTAAGGATTGAATTCATCTGGCTCTACAGTTTCTAAAAACTCACCTATGGTGTTCCATTGTGAGGGACCTTTCTTAATAGGTGGATTTTCCTTAGACGCTGGGGACTTCCTTTTGCCGTCTGTCTTTTCAACTCCCCTTACCACATTCTGAGTCGTTACCATGGGAGTCGCTTGTACCGCAGGGGGGCCTGGAGGAAAAAAAAGAAGAAAATGTTACATTTACAATATAATACACAGACTATACAAGTTCTCTGAGGGTTTCTTCGATACTGTGTTTATGGGGGCTTTTTATGTTTCCGCAGCATTTACACAAGGACTCCTTTTATTTACCTGCAAGACATTGTGCTTGGACCATCGTGAGCTTGGAGGATTTGCTGCAGAGCACCAACCGCAAGCTGTAGTTCTGCATAATAACCTATAAAAGCACAGAAACACATAGGAAACCGTTAATGGTAACATACAAAAAAAATAACAATCATGACATCTTTGTTTAGAAAGGCTGATGATCCATATCCCTGATATACCTTGTTGCATTGCCTCCATTTCCTCTGGGGACAACGCAAGATGTACAAAAGAGACAACACTGACTTTAAGCATAACTCATTTAATGTTATATGCATAACCCATTCATAAAATCTCACAAAAGGTTGTAAAAGAAAATAAAAAGTCTCCCAAGATGCCATTTGATAAGCCCCCATGCTCTGAAGGTATAATACACAAAGCCATTTGTTCACCTCTTCTCAAAAACCATACACTGTTTATTAAAAAAGTCCAAAGGGCGGTGCTCCTGCGCAACATAAGCTCTAGGATTCTCTCCATCCACTTAGCCTCATGGCCAACTCCTCCAGAGCTCTCTTGTGATGAATCTAGGATGTAAAGATAACAAAATACATGTTAGGTATTGGTATAGCTGCTATACCATGGTGATGAAAGAGGTTTGAGACACACTAAGGATTGAATTCATCTGGCTCTACAGTTTCTAAAAACTCACCTATGGTGTTCCATTGTGAGGGACCAAAGGGCGGTGCTCCTGCGCAACATAAGCTCTAGGATTCTCTCCATAAGGCATTATTTATATAATTCCAAGGGCTCCACAAACTTATTTTACTCACATAACAATGATGCCTATGGTTTTTATAACGTAATATAATTACATTAATTATAAAAATATATATCTTAACACAATTTAAAAACATTACAGTTCATTGAATATCTACATGTACAATAGAATGGAAGCTGGATCCTAGGATCCACGCCATGTTTTCGCCCTAGCTCTCCAATGCTCTGAACTATGTTGGGGGGGAGATGGAGCTCAATCTAAACTCCAGCTTCCAGGGCGGAGCAGATAAGCTGAGCCAGCTCCAACAGCCTAGACACAGTCTTTTTGGAAAATTACAGGCAGTGGAGGCAGCATGTGGGGTCCTTGCGTCTTTCTCAGCACCATCCCAGGTCAACAGGACCCTGACCTGAGGTGAGTGGCTGGGGGTTTGCAGGGCCTGAGCCTGCTGCTCATTGCCCCCACCACTGATAAACTGTATGGTTGGAGCAGGGCAAAGGCCACAGGGCACACGTGGAAACACACATACACAAACACACACAGTGTGTTCTGTGTCCTCTGTCCTGTAGCCCCCAGTAAAAAAAAAATATTATTATGTGTAAATGTATTTTACTATGCTTTTTTTATTCTTTTATTTATTTATTTTAAATGAAAAAAACAAAAAAAAACAATGCTGCCCTGTGAGCCCCTCGGGGCACCGAGCCTCGTGCTCGGGTCCCAAGGGCCCCAACCTTATTTTACACTGTAAGGGCCTGAGGACCCAAGCAAAAGAGGCTCGGGCCCTCAGGCCCATACCATGCACCATCTGCAGTTTCCCCTGCACCATATGGTGGCAGCAGGCATTGCACCTCATGCTAGGCCCTTTTCTGGATGGGGCCTAACACAAGGTACGAGGCCTCCTGCCATTAACACAGCCAGCCTGCTTTCAGAGGCCGCCGGTGACACCGCGCGACTTCTAAGCACAAGTCGGATGGGATAATAACAGAGACTGCCGAGCTGCAACACACTCGGCAGTCTCTGTTATTAACCCAACCGACTTGTTCTCAGAAGCAGCGAAGTGTCCCTGGTAGCCTCTGAGAGCATGCGGTTTCTATTAATAACTAGAGGTCCCCGAGCGCTTTGCGGCTCTGGGGGCCTCCATTATCAACAGAACCAATCTGATCTCAAAGGCCGCGCGGCCTCTGAGAACAGATCGGTTCTGCTGATAATAAAGGTCTCCAAGCCGCACCGCGCTCGGGGACCCTCGTTACTAACTCAACATCTATGCTCTCATAGACCATGTGGTGTTTGAGAGCAGATCTGGTCTGCTGATAACGAAGGTCTCCAAGCTGCACTGCGCTCAGAGACCCTGGTTATTAACTTGACACCTCTGCTCTCAGAGACCACGTGGTCTCTGAGAGCAAAGGTATTAAATTAATAACTGGGGTCCCCTGAGCGCGGTGAGGCTCAGGGACCTTATGTGCTTAATTTGTAAATAAAAATGCTCCTGTGCCCAAAGCCCTCCTCCTAATCATACGGCTGCTGTAATTAAATGTGCGAACACTAAATATCGAGACCGGGTAATCCTAACACCATCTCGGACCTCTTCAATCCACGTAAAGCCACTCCCAGCCCCTACAGCTCAGTCTTGCAGCTTTCTGCTTTCTACCATTGTTACACTTTTTTCTTTTTCCCTTCCACCGTCTTTCCTATATGTGTCTTTTGCTCTCAGTAAATGTTTCAGGCATTAGAATAAGTGCAGACTATCAAAAATAGGTGCAAATGCTCAGCACCTGAACCAGCAAGTACAAATTAAGCATGGCCTCCACCCCTCCAAAATAAGTAAAGACCCTCAAAAATACACGCAAATGCTCAGCACCAGAACCAACATGTACAAATGAATCATTGCCTCCACCCATCAAAATAGGTGCAAACGCTCAGCACCAGATCCAACAAGTACAAATTAAGCATGGCCTCCACCCTCCAGAATAAGTGCAGACCCTCAAAAATAAGTGCAAATGCTCAGCAACAGTACCAACAAGTACAAATTAAGCATTGCCTCCACTCTTCAGAATAAGTGCAGGCCCTCAAAAATCAGTGTAAATGCTTAGCACCTGAACATACACGTACAAATTACACATTGTACCCCCACATCTTACCACAGGCCTCCTCCAACATACATTAATATATTTTTAAAAAGTGTTTGTAAAGGTAGTCTTTACCTAGCCGCTTAACTATCTGCTTGTAATTCTGTTCTTTGCAGTCTGCATCTTAACCCTCTGCGCTACTTTACAAATCATCAACACACCCTCTAAACCTCTAAACAAAACTCAGGCTTGAACATTAATTACAGGCTGTATCTTAATATTATAAATGCATCCTAAAGACAATTTATAGTATTTGTTTTTACATTGTGAACTTCATAAGTTATTGATAAACACAGCGATCCCTGAGACCTGCGCCTCTCTGTCCACATCACCAACAACCCTAAAGTAGACACTGCTAATAACCTTTTTAAAACATATAGGCCCTCATTCCGAGCCTGGCGGGCGGCGGAGGCCGCCCGCCAGGCTTCCCCCCTCCGAAATACCGCTACGCGGTCGTAAGACCGCGGAGGGTATTCCGAGTTTTCCCCTGGGCTGGCGGGCGGTCTTCACAAGACCGCCCGCCAGCCCAGGGGAAAACTCCCTTCCCACGATGACGCCGGCTCGTAATAGAGCCGGCGGAGTGGGAAGGTGCGACGGGTGCAGTTGCACCCGTCGCGTATTTCAGTGTCTGCTTTGCAGACACTGAAATACTTTTAGGGGCCCTCTTACGGGGGCCCCGCGACTCCCCCTCCCGCCATCCGGTTCCCGGCGGGAGAACCGCCAGGAACTGGATGGCGGGAGGGGGAGTCGGAATCCCCATGCCGGCGCAGCATGCTGCGCCGGCTTGGAGGATTCCTTTGGGGCAGCGGGAAACCGGCGGGAGACCGCCGGTTTCCCTTCTCTGACCGCGGCTGAGCCGCCACGGTCAGAATGCCCCGCGGGGCACCGCCGGCCTGTCGGCGGTGCCACCGCGTCCCACGGCCCTGGCGGACTTGTTCCGCCAGGGTCGTAATGACCCCCATAGTGTTTGATGTACCTGTGTTGGCCTAAACTACATAGCTAAGTATTACAATATTAAAAACATCTTAATCATTATGTATATTGTTTTATAAATGTAGACACTTGTATTTTTACAACAACCATTATTTGTACACCTCTACATATTAAACAACTGTTTTCAACACAGTATAAATGTATGTCTCAAAATAACAAAAGCATGTGCATTTTACGCTGCTAGGTATAGTTAAAAAAAGGTTGTGGCTAATGTCTACGTTAAACTACTATCGAACATATATAAGCATCACATTGTTACAGACCTTAAGTCACCCAGAATCTTCAGCAACATCCCCCTCAAAATTACAACTGCTCCTATTCTATTCGGAAGAAAACAGATCATAACCTACCTAGGTGATAGGAACACACCTTTCCAGGCATTCTGGTTCAATGTAAATAACCATAAATTCTACCTCAGTTCAGTGGTTCAATGCGTTCTAGCGAATTCGTACTCTACAAATACCATTGAATACATGGATTCGTTCATCTTATTCATTAACTGTTGGTGGTATGGAGTGGGGGGGTAATGCAGTGAGCAGTAATAAATATCACTTGTAACATACAAGTGGATGCTCCATTTCCTTACCACCCTTAACAACATGTAATATAACCTACAAGAGTTTCTTCAGGGTAGTTTCAGTGAAATTCGGAACAAGGGGGTTTGATTAATAAAAACCTACCAAGCAGTAATAGTCCAAATGCATAGTTGATTCAAACAAAATGAGACAATACAACTTGAAAATGAAAACAAGCTAAATGTATAACACATATGTATATTGAAATTTAAATCATTCATATGGCACACATTTTACCAGGTGCAGGTGCTACTGTGGAATAGTGATGTTATGGTGTAGTGCTCTTTACACAAAAATGTGCAGGCAGTGAACAACAAACAATCGGGCATATTTACAAGCCCCTGGCGCCTCCTTGTGTCACATTAGTGTCATTTTTCTATGCTAATGTGGCATTAAGGAGCCATTTTTGCAGCATTATATTTACACAGTGGAGCAATGCATTCATTGTGCCACTTTGTAACCCCTTGCACCACATTATGCCTGCACCAGGTATAATGTATGAAAGGGGGGCGTCCCAGCAAACACTGCTGCTATCTTTAGAAGTGGCAATGTCATTCCGTGGTTTGGTGGTACATGTCTTAAATCTGACCGCAGAACTGTTCAAACGTATTTTCAAAGGAAAGGAGAAGTATTTTAATTTTGCTGCATACTTTAATTGGAATCAGTCTTCCACATATTAGAATGAATTAAGGTGATTGAAATGCTTCAACCAGAGTACAAAAAGTGAAATACAAGCTTCGGCCATCATTACATGAGCACCAGGAAAGATGTATATCTCGTTCATAACATCATTTTTTAAATGATTTGCTCGCACATTTTGATGGCTACGAATTTCTACGTAACAGAAATCTGATGATTTAAGCAAAAATCGAGTGTTAGAGAAACGCTATTTAAATGTAACAAGCATCATAATCGAATTTGGACTAACAACTTGAACTATTCCAGGCATCACTTAGTTGACTCTGTGGGATCCAGTGATGAATATATGCCAACTGAGTTCCCTTACTGCTCCGATAGGGGGTCATGCAGACTGCACAAGGGCCCACAGACACCTGGCCTTCGACAATCCACAGGCTGTATACCCGACAGCCCATTACTTGTACGCCATAGTCTTGGTACCACCAGGAGACCAGCATAAACTGCGCCTGCATGGATTCCAGGAGGGAGTCATGCACAAGACCCCTGCCCATATCTCGGAAGCGGTATGCTAGGTCCTGGTGTGGCTTCTGGTGGGGCACAGGCAAAAACCAGGAACTGTACACCAGACAGTGTCCCTTGTGGAAAGGGTCACCTTGCTGTGCAGACACTGCCTGTGGACCCAGGGCCGCTGACTGCTTGTGCCACTCCTAATGTCTGTTTTCGGGAGGCTGGCGGTGTGCACCTGCAGGAAGGAGGACCCATACACAACTTGGTCACCCATGATGACCAAAGACAAGCCGCCTCCAGCGATGGGCAAACAGAGTACCATAGGCAAATACGCCAACATTCCGACAACCACACCCAACACCAATGGATCTGGAAGTGGCAAACCAAATAATACTGCGCTGTTGGCAGCCATCACACAATCCAGAGACATGCTGGATGCCAAGATATGTGCAATTGGCTCAGATGTCAACTGAGACAAGATCTTAAGAAGGCGGTCAAGCGTTAATATTGATGTGGAAACAAGGGTATCCAGCATTGGGGACTCTGTTTTGACACTACAGAAAAAGGTTAGCTATTTGACTCTTGTCACAAAGGAACTGGACACAAGTGCAGAAGATGCAGAGGGCTGCACCCAGCGAAATAATCTAAGATTCGTGGGCTTTCCAGAAGGATACCAAGGACAATCCATGGACAAATTTCTGACAATGTGGCTATGCGGGTAATGTGGGTGTGTGTTTTATAGTGCTGTGGGTGGGTGGGTGTGGTGTGTGTATGAGTGTCAGGTGTTTTTTTTTTTAGTATTGGCTAATGTAGTGTGGTTTTGTATGTGGGTGTCAATTCTGAGTGTTCGGTATGTACCACCAATGGTTTACCGCCATTGAATGCCTGCCGTGGTGATTCATGGGTCATAATGTTGCAGGCGTTGTTCTGTTGGCGTAACGGTATGTGTGTTGGTACCGCCACTTTAGCACTCACCTTTGGGCTGGCGGATTTGTGTATGTGGCTGTATTCAGTCGGATTGGTGTGTGTATGTCATAATACGGCGAATGGATATTCGTCACAGCGGCGGTGTGTTGGCAGCCGTCACTGTGGCGGTAAGCAGGATTTACCACCAATATCAATAGGCTGTGATAGGGTACTAACCTGAAATGGGTATCCACCAGAGCCCATGATTCTCCTCCCTGTGCATTGCTGTGGCCTCAGCTTGTGCACACTGTTATAGGTCACGATACCAGGAGGACAAAGGGTGGGCTGCTGACTTCCATCATCAGGAGATAGCTTGCCACACCAGGAGGAGAGCAAGGTCTATGATTCTAGTAGGAAGTTTAGCTCCCTGCAATGGGGGGTGGCATCCCAGGAGGATTAATCCTGGAGGGTGTTGCAGTGGCCGGTCCAGAAGGCGTTCTAAGGTACAGAAGACCACAGACCGGAAACACTGTAGCCTTGTGCATTTTCACATCATGTTGCCAAATACGCCAGTGCCTGATGGCAACAAGGGCAGTTCAGGGAGGCCATGGGGAAGATTATCTGCAATTTGTTGGAGGTTAAATATGCCCGGTGAAGGTTATATGTTTGACTAAATTCAAAACAGGTTCCAGGGGAGTTCTGATGGATATCGGAGCATAGCCTTCCATTTACTGTTATTAAAAGCTATGAGAAGCTCATCCTTCCAGGTGCCTGCAGCATGTGTAGTGGGGTACTGGTGTGCTTTCAGATCCCGTTATATGACCAGGACACCAATCCTCTTTTGTGCCCCATGGTGTGTTGCGCATGAAGGGTCTGGTGTACAGCCAGTCATATCCTGCTATAGGTAAGGAACTCTCCAGCAGGGAGGTCCAGATGACTGCTCTGGGCCTCAAAATCAAGAAGGAGGCCATCTTCAACAAGTCACCAATAGTGCCCAGACCTATGGGGTCCTAGCACACCGAATCACCTGAGGAAATCCACATTGGCTGAGTTGGTAAACCTTTCTAGGGGATGACCGGGGCATATGGGAATGCAGTTTTATTTTAAGTCAAGACTTTTTGCACACATGTGCATACAATGCCTAAGAGTAGGGTGCATTTCAATATCTCAATAAGAGTGTAGAAGATGGAAACAGAATTTTGTGGAGCCATGCATCTGCTATAGTGCAAGTCCATTTTCAGCAAGATCATGCATGACATGACAGCCAAAGTGTTGTCCATGGTAACTGTTCTGCATAGTAATAGGGCCAGATGTCAGGTGCATTGAAATCCCATTGGTCAGTGGGGAGGTAGATTTTGGACAGACAATGCGAATTCACAGTCTACTTGTACCCAATATGAGGTTGTGTAACATATTGTTGAGATCACGAAAGGCCTCCCGAGGAACAAACACTGGGAGTTTCACAAAGTAATAGCGCAAGCTTGACAATACCACCATTTTAGTGAGGGATACTCGTCCATTCTATCGCCAATGGAAGGGTAGTCCAAAAATTGACTTGAGCTTGAATTGCCCTTACTGCAGTGCCCAAGTTGTCCTTGAGAATGTCCCCAGGAGTGTAGGAATAATTGATATTCAGATATTTAAATGGGTGCAGTGCCCACTGGATGGGGTCAGTCCACAGTGTAAGCAAGCAGGGGGTAGTGTACCTCCACAGTAGGAAGATGAACGTTTTTGCAGGGTCTACCTTGAACCCTGACAGGTCAGAAAGCTCAGTTAGTACTCGCATGTGAGGTGCAAAATCCATCTGGGCCATGTGGATATATAATATCATGTTATTAGCATAGAGAGAGACAGTATGTGTGGTGTGTCCTAAGGGTATCCACCAATCTCTTACTGCCACAAACAGTCTGCAAGTCAGAGGCTCTACTGCCAAGATAAACAATAATGGAGACAGGGGCAACCCTGTTGGGTTCCACGGGCTGCTGCATATAACTCTGAGATGGTTGCCTGGCCCAGAACTGGGCCATTGGCTCTGAGTACAAAAGCCTGATCCATTCTGGCTTGTGAGGGCCAAAGCACTGCAGGATCACCAGCATGTATTCCAATGTGTTGAAGTTCTGTTCACTATCAAGTAAAATGCATGCTGCCTCTTTCCAGACCTGAGTCACCCCTTCATGATCAGGCACAGTAGAAGTATATTGAGGGAGGTGTTGCTCCAGAGCACAAACCCATTTTGATCGGGAAGAATGAGGTCAGATGTGGAAGTATATGATCTGCCAACACTTTACTCAGGATTTTGAGGTCAGTATTAAGTGTGGATACATTAGCTAGGAAGCAGCATGGGTTGGATCACTATTAGGCTTTGGGATTAAGGTGACAACTGCCTCCCGCATGGTGAGGAGGACATCAAGCTGGAGGGCCTCAGCAAAGAGCCTTTCATGCCATGACTGAAAGGAGTGCCTCATATATGGCATAAAATTCCAAAGGCAACACTTAAGTCCGGGCACCTTTTCCAGAGCTAAATTCCCCATCACCTGACAAATTTTTTATTATGAAATAGGGGCATCAAATTCCTCATTGTTATGGGTGGGCAGAGTTTGCAGAGTTCTGCTACATGGAATTCTGTGGAGGGCAAAAAATCCTCAGCAAATCCCCCTCATGCCGCCCAAATGGGCAGAGTTGTGCTCGGCTACCCGTTCCCGCTGATCGGTGAGAATAGCATGCACCGCATTGCAACACAAGCAAGAATGGGACCACATGGTCGCCCGTGCACACAGCCTTATGTTTTTCCTATTATGTGCATGGTGTTGCGCATACTTTTCAATCTGTATTATATCTTTGCCACCCTTAATTTATCCTACCTATCCTCCCCCATTTTGCATTTATTTCCTTAGTGTATGTATTTCGTTGTTGTATTTTACATTTTTGCCTCTTTTTTATTTTCTTGGCTTTTTTTTTTACCCTTTTTTGGTTTTACCCTAATTTTTTCCTCACCATTCCTTTTCTTTCCTTCTCTCTTTTTTGGTGTTTCCACCCAGCGCCATGGCAAAGTGTGGGCGAGGCAGAGGCCGTGCCATTGCAGTGAACCACACACCCATTTTTAGTGAGGAGAAGCTGGGCACACTTATTTTTGACGTGCAGAACCACCTTCCCTCCATGCTAGCAGCATGCGCAGGCCCTGGAATGGGTACAGCCTGGAGGAAAATTAGCTGCTGTGAGGAAGGGTGTGCCATTGCACCTGCTGAAGCACTGCAGTTTGGCGCACCCACCAGCAGAAAATACACCGTTGGACCAATATCCGAAAGCAGGACCTGCTCGACTTGCTAGGCCTCAATGTTGGGGGGCTTGGTGAGTACTGGTACTGGTACTAGTACAGTAATTATTACTAACTTTGTTGTGTCTTACAATGTTAATTTAGTTTTTTTTCAAATAGCATGCTGCTTACACCCAGGGGTCAGTTAAGTTGATGTAATGTTACAAATATTATGTGAGCCAATGTGAGTGAGGCAGGTGCTCTGTGCTACCTAGCTCTGATCATTGACGTAGGCGCTTGCTTGGGCTGATTATTTAAGATGTTACGCTGACTCCTCTGTGTCCTTTCACTAAAATAGTGGTACAGTAGTAGTAGTAGTAATATAACATGAGTGAGTTATCATTCTCTGGGTCTTTCGTTTTATGTAGCTCATACAGTCTCAAACAATCTCCCAGAGATATGTAATACACATCTATGGGAAACTGACTGAGCTGGCCAATCAAAGGGAGTCATGATTTGTGAAGCAACGATCATTCATTGTAATGCTTTAGTATTTCCAAAGATAGTTTAGCAAATTTGGAATAGTACTTCCAAGGACTTCCAGGATAGAATTGAAATAGGTGCCTCACTGACCTGGGAACTGCTCTGCAGCTTCATAGCTCCACTGACAAGTGAAGCCTTTCTGTCCTCTGAACCCTGACCTCCGTCAGGAGTTCGAGGCCCTCCTCCACCTGCAGGCTTCTGCCTGCGCTTCATCCCTGGTGTCCAGTGGGAGAGCTCTGCTAGACTGCCCTCTGCCTTCTTTTCACTTTTTTCCTCTTTTGTCTCTTTTTTCTGTGTTCTGTTCCTTTTGTGTTCTGTTTCCTTTTGTGCTCATTATGTGTCTCTCGCTTTCTGCTTTTACTCTCTTCCTCATTTTTCTCCACTCACTCTGCTCTCTCTCTCTCTCGCTCTCGCTCTCTCTCCACTCTCCCTCTCCCCTGCCGCTGCGGCCCCGCCCCTCCTCTCTCGTGCTCCATCCCCGCCGCTGCTGGCCCCACAGCCTCTCCCCCTTTTTTCACGTTGTTTTCTGCTCCCACTTCCACCTCCCAGCTGCCCTATCCTCCTCCCCTCCCTACCTCATGGCGGCCGCTGTGCGGTAGGACGAGCAACCTCACTGACCTAGTTAGCGACCTGCTCTGTCACCTCGTGGCTCCACCGGCAAGTGAAGCCATTCTGTCCTCTGAGCCCTGACCTGTGTCAGGAGTTTGAGGCCCTCCTCCACCTGCAGGCTTCTGCCTGTGCCTCATCCCTGGTGCCTAGTGGGAGAGCCCTGCTCTTCTGCTAGACTGCCCTCTGCCTTCTTTTCACTTTTTTCCTTTTTTGCCACTTTTTCTGTGTGCTTTTCCTTTTGTGCTCCTCTTGTGTCTCTCACTTTCTGCTTTTACTCTCTTCCTCATTTTCTCCCTTCAATCCGCTTTCTCTCCACTCTCGCTCTCCCCCAACACGGCTGCCCCTGCAGCCCCACCCCCCTTCTCTCTCTTGTGCTCCATCACAGCCACTGCTGCCCCCGCAGCCCCATCCCCTTTTTTTGCACCGTTTTCTGCTCCCGCCTCCCAGCTGTCCTCTTCTCCCACCTCCCTACTTAATGCCGGCTGCTGCGTGGTAAGACGAGCAACCTCACTGACCTAGTCAGTGAACTGCTCTGCCACCTCGTTGCTCCACTGGCAAGTGAAGCCCTTTTGTCCTCTGAACCCTGACCTCTTTCAGGAGTTTGAGGCCCTCCTCCACCCACAGGCTTCTGCCTGCGCCTCATCCCTGGTGTCTAGTGGGAGAGCTCTGCTCCTCTGCTAGACTGCCCTCTGCATTCTTTTCACTTTTTTAATCTTTTGCCTCTTTTTCTTGTGTGCTGTTCCTTTTGTGTTCTGTTTCCTTTTGTGCTACTCCTGTGTCTCTCGCTTTCTGCTTTTACTCTCTTACTCATTTTTCTCCCCTCACTCCACTCTCTCTCTCTCCACTGTTATTCTCCCCTCCGCTTCTGCCCCTGCAGCCCTGCCCCCTCCTCTCTCTTGTGTTCCTTCTCCGCCACTGCTGCCCGCTTTCCAGCTGTCCTCTCCTTCCCCTCTCCCTACTTAATGGTGGCCATGCCGCTGGCATGCCAAAGGCAAGCCCATCTGCACCCGTCCGTCAGCTGAACGCGACCAGTGCCAGGGCTCCTGGTCCTGCCAACCGCCGCCTCTACACAGCAGATGAACCCATCGCACTCAACCCAGGACGCAACAACAACTGCAAGCAGGCAGCTCCAGGCAACACACACGGTCCCTTCAGCTGCTTCCGCTGCCATCAAATCTGCACCACCACCAAGACCAGGGACCCAGCACAACCCACTCTCAATAACTCTCCGAACCCAAAACCCCTGAAGTGCATCCTCCTCAATGTCCGCTCCCTCCATAAACACGCCACCGAAATCTGGGACCTCCTCGACAGCACAGAGACCTGGACCAACAACACCTCAGGCCTAGACATCGCCATCCCCCAGGGATACAAGATAGCCTGTAGAGTTCGCCCCAGCTGCCCTGGAGGGGGAATCACCATCGTCCACAGGTCCAACCTCCACGTGAACACACACTCTGAAGACTCCAAAGAAGCCACTAAGCTGATGGAACACCTCCACTTCAAGCTATAAACCAGCACAACATCTACCATCAGGGGAACCATCATATACCGCACTCCCGGACCTCGCACACCTTTCACCGACTACATCACGGACTTTGCCTCCACACAAGCCATCGCAGCCACCAACTACACCCTGCTGGGAGACCTCAACTTCCACCTCGAGAAACCACAAGACCCCAACACTGCATCCCTCCTAGACAACCTCCACAACATAGGACTTTGAAAGATCGTGACAGACCCAACACACTCTGCAGGACACACCCTCGATCCTCATCTTCATTACAGGAACCTCCGCTACCTTCAGCCACACCACGGAACTCCCATGGACAGATCACCGATGCATTCTCTTCACCTTCAACAGACCCACAGTCACCAGACCCCAACTCCAGCCATCGCATAGAAACTGGACAAGAATAACCGATGATCAGCTCACCGCCGCCCTCGCCATCGCCGCACCCGCCATCGCACGAACGATGACCCAAACACTGCAGCACGCACCTTGCACAACTGGATCACCAACTGCACCAACGCCATAGCCCCCCTCAAATAGAACAACAACACCCACACAAAGAGAGCCAGCTGATTCACCCCCGAACTCCAGGAATCAAGACACACCTGTCACCGCCTTGAGAAAATCTGGAGAAACATCAAATCCCCAGAAGCCCACAGTAACTTCAAAGACGCCACCACCGCACACCACCAACTCATCAGAAACACCAGAAAGAAGGCTATCCAAGACAGGATCTCCTCACAAGCACAGACAGCAAAGAACTCTTCAGCATCATCAAGGAGTTCGCCCAACCCAACAGCGAAACAACAGACATCGCGCCCTCACGGGACCTATAGGACAGACTCAACACCTACTTCCACCACAAAATCAAGACCATCTATGACAGTTTCAACAAGGACAACCCACGCGCAGAGCCCCCAGCCAACCACTGACACCAACAAGCCCACAATCTCCACCTAGTCACCCCTCTCCACTGAAGATAATTTGAAAACCATGAAGTCCATTCACTCCAGGGCCCCCACGGACTCATGCACCCATCACGTCTTCAACAGAGCTGCAGACACAATCGCCCCCAAGATCTGCCTCACCATCAACTGCTCACTAGCTGCCGCCACTTTCCCCGATGACTGGAAACAAAACAAGATCAACCCCCTCCTCAAGAAATCCTCGGATGACCCCACTGACCTCAAAAACTTCAGGCCCATCCCCCTACTTTCATTTTCTGTGAAAGTCATAGAAAAAGGAGTCAACAGCCATCCCACAACGTTTTTAGAAAGCCACAACATCCTCCCAATCTGGATTCATGTCAAACCACAGCACCAAAGCAGCCCTCCTGTTCGCAACAGACAACATCTGCTCCCTACAGGACAAGCAGATATGGCGGCACTCATCCTGCTTGATCTCTTGGCAGCGTTTGACACAGTCTCCCATCACACCCTGATAAGAAGACTCCATGAAGCTGGCATCAGAGACAAGGCCCTCGACTGAATCCAGTCCTTCCTCTCCGCCAGAACGCAATGAGTGAGACTCACCCCCTTCCTTGCAGAACCGACACCCACCACCTACGGAGTGCCCCAAGGATCCCTCAGCCCCACGCTGTTCAATGTCTAATTGCCTGCTAGCCACCATCATCAGAAGCTAAGGAAAAAACATCATCTCCTACGCTGACGACACCCAGCTCATCCTCTCCCTCTCCCTCTCCAACAAACCAGACAAGAGGGCAGGAAAGCAGTTGCCAAATGGATGAGAGATAGCTGCCTTCAACTCAACACAAACAAGACCGAAGTACTCATCCTGGGCCCTCAACCCAATGCATGGAGCGACTCCTGGTGACCACCCACCCTCGGAAACCTGGCCAGCCCCGCCAGCCAAGCCTACAACCTCGGAATATTCATGGACCAGAACTCAGCAGGAACCATCATATCAACTCAGTCACCTCCACTTGCTTCTGCACTACGCAAGACCTTCAAATGGATCCCCCTCGAGTATAGAAAGACTGTCACACACGCCCTCATCACCAGCAGACTGGACTACAGCAAGGCACTCTATGCTGGAATCAACAAAAAACTCACCTGCAAATTGCAAAACATCCAGAACGTCGCCGCCAGATTGATCCTTAAACTACCCCAACACTGCCACATCTCACAACACCTACGCACACTGCACTGGCTCCCCATAGAGAGAAGAATCACTTTCAAAATCCTCACCTATGCACACAAAGCCCTTCACAACACCAGACCTGCCTACCTTAACCAGTGACTCAACTTCCACGTACCCCACAGGACCCTACGCTCAGCCCAGCTCTCTCTCGCAGAAGCACCCTGCATCACGAAAACCAGAACAGAAGGACTCTCCTTCTCCTACGTTGCCGCCACCACCTGAAACACTCTACCCATCCACATCAGACAAAATACCTCCGTCCTCAGCTTCATGAAGGCACTAAAGACATGGCTTTTTTAATACACCTCCGGTACATGTTACAGACCCACCTAATGCCTTGAGACCCTAAAGGGTGAGTAGCTGCACTTAATAAACTCTGACTGATTGATTGATTGACTTAGGTAAGGTTTCAGAAATTAAGAATAGGTCAACTCAATAATGTAGGTGATCTGATTTGGAAAAGTACAATGTCAATATGTTACTGCGTTTGCCTTTGCCTGTCAAAATATTTTCTAGGAGATTGGTTGTACCACTAATCTATTTTTATTATCTTCTTTATGCCTTACATCAGCACCGAAGGGCAAGAAGAGGGCATAGGAGGGTCAGGCGGAAGAGGATGCCACAAACCAGTGTTGTGGCTACGGCAGATGCCTCTGCTGGCTCCAGTAAGTTCTTGCTAATAATATTTATTTCTCTAACTTTTACCTCTCCCCATTAGAATAATTTTTCCTTCTTTCTCTCTTACTTTGACTTTTTAGAAAAAATCATATTTAAGGTATATTCTTGTTATCCCTCCCTGCATTCTCTTGTTTTCTACATTTATTTTTTTCTGTAGTTGACTTCCGCCTGTACTAATCTGTAGCTTAAGCTTTCTTCTGCTTGGTTATTAAGCTGTCCCTCTTCCCTAGTTTTAAATCCTGTGGACCTGTACTGTAAGACTAAGACAATAGATTAGGTAGTCTACTGTGAAGATTGCAGAGTTGCAGACCCAAGCAAGCTCCTCTACGCTAGTTTTTTGAGAAGGCTTTCTATTTCTTGCTCATGCTCAAATGACAAGAGAGTTGCCATGGGTGTGGTGACCCCATCGAATGCTGTGTTGCGTACATTATTATTACTATTATTATTATTATCCCCGCAGTTTCGATGACAGTCAAGCATGCCAGGAAATTAGTTTGAGAACAATCATTGCATTTGCCAACCAAAACCATATGTCCTTTATTTGTTTAACCAATTTATTTATTCCATCCCTTCATTTGCACTTCAACTTCAAATGACTCACAGTCATCATTATATCTCTGCCCATCCATGAAGGTTGGCTTGACTACAGGCTTTTCTAACATTGTCAACCAACAAAATGCCCCAAGTGATACTTTAGAAGGGAGAGAAGATACTGTGAAGTGAACTGTAGTCATGTATTGCGGATGTGTTTTTTGTTAAAAAATAAATAAAAAGAGGAAGGTGTATCTGGCATCCAAAAGAGGAAGTTGTATCTGGTATCTAAAATGTGTAATGTTTTTCTAGCCACACAGACCACCAGTGCTGGAGCCAGCACCAGTGCACCAGATGATGCAGCAGCACCTAGAGGGGTAGTCCTTGCAGTGAAAGGGACAGGCAATGGTAAGTCACATTGCTTGGTGTTTGACAATTAATAGTATACCCACTGCATTTGTTAAGTGAGGCAGATCTCACCCATTATTATCCATGACCTCACTGCCATTGGCATTTCACGATCGATGCCCGTGGGCCATGACCCCACCTAACGGCAATATGGTTCAATGCAGCTGTGCAATGTGAATCTGCTTCTGTTAATGTGGCATTTACAAACCTTTCAACTGAAACAAAAACAAGATGTCTTTCCCTTCCCTCCCAGTGCCCACTCAGTCACCTCCTAGTACCTCACTCCTTTATTTGTTCCTACTCTCTGTCCCATCATATCATAAATATTGAAAAAAATATGTTTTGCATGTGCCACATGTTACAGGACAAGTGGTTCATATGGCTTTGGCTTTCATAATGGATTTGAACCTGTTAAAATTTGACATTCATCAACTTTCAGTTTCAACTTCAGTGACTGACTAAGCCTAAGCTACATCATCAGTGAGCCACCACACCCCTCCCCACTATTCTATAGCAAAACTTCTACCATACCTACACGGCCTTTTCCCTGTACCTTACCCTGCTACAGCAGACTAAGGCCCTTGTTACAACTTTAGCTGTAACTGCCGTCTACCACCACGGTGACGGGCGCCAACATATCGTCGCCGTGGCTACCAGCCGCCCACCTACATTATGACCGTAGACAGAATTCCGCCAAAAGGCTGGCGGAATACCGTCGACAGTCATGGTGGCGGAGGGCGGTAAGGTGGCTCTGTGGCTTTGTTGTAGCCTGCTCAGGTTCTTCTTCATGGTACCAGCACAGAGGGTGTTGCAATAGTCAAGTCCACTTGCGATCAGTGCGTGTGTCATTGTTTTGCGGCAGTCACTTGGGGATCCATCTGAAGATCTTCTGTAGGAGTCAGAGGGTTTGGAAACAGGTGGAGGTGACAGAGTTGACCTATCTTGTCATGGTGAGCACTGAGTCGAGGACAGCACCGAGGTTGCCTGTGTGGTCTGTAGGGGTGGGGTGGAAACGTTGGGTTATCAACGGTAATATAGTCAGTTTGGGCCAACAGGTATGTAGTTGTGGGGTTCCCTCAGGAGTAGGCAAGCTGCCCCAGCTTTGTGAACTTCAGCCTAGAGGTCTAGCTCCCGCAATATCGGCTACCATCTCCTTGGACTGGAAAGCTAACAATAACATGTGTCAAAAGGGGAAGATGTAAACCAACAGCATTGGTAGAAGATGAGCTTTACGGGTATGCATCAGAAGGAGGGCAGTGGGTGGGGCAGGCAGAAGTCTTTCATGAACACTGAAGCCATATACGGTCCATTGTAGTAGCACCATAGATCTTAATTCTGAAGGGGTCCCCTGGAGGCTGTATCAGGCCAAGAGAGTAGGGAACCCAGCCCCCTCCAACAGCCCAGCAGAAGAAGAGTACATTTTTACATAATGTGGTGGAGTGTGGTGAAGAGACCCCTAACCACAACCCACCCAGTAATGTGTGACTATCATAAGTAATGTCCTAGTAGTTACCACCAAAGACAAGAACATGGATGGCAATTAGGTCCTGAGACTCCTAATGTCTGAAGGCTGCATGTCTCTTCCAAAATTGCCACCATAGTGTTATCCAGTCTAAGGCACTTGGTCCCCCTTCAGAGGTGACATGGACCTGTTTCTGTCCCTCAAAAGTAATTCTATAATCTCGTGCAAGCCCTCTCTGACTGCTTCCAGGAGTGACTACCCTTGGAGGTTCAGCGTGGTGGATGAGGCTAAAGCACCTCAGGAGTCTAGGGTGACTAGGGGCTCATAGAGGTCTCCATCAATAAGTTGTCAAGTGAGTCAAGATAATGTTCCAGTTCCTTTGGTTTCATCTGCTCAGTAGTCTTTCCATCAACAGTTATGATCATGATTGCAGGGTCTAAGAATTCATACTTTATGCCCCATTTCTTTATAGACAGACTCTACTTACTCTTAACACTTGCCTGAGACAAGTGGTACTCTCATAAGAAAATTATTTGGCTCTCAAAGCTGAAGGGTCCACCCTTTCTCCAAGATGAGGAGGCCATGACTGGTGTGTAGGAAGTGCAAAAAGGTCAATTATGGGTCTGGGCGTACCTCAAGGGTTGAATTTCTATTGCCTGACTCATTTATGCTCTAAAACTCCTTAATCGTCAATCAAATAGGCAAGAGAGGAATTCTATAAGATAGGGTACCATGTTATCCCTCTCAATTCTTTTTCAGGATCATTTAAATGCTTATTGTCATGCCTTGAATGATCTTCCAAACTTGCAGCGTGTCCTGGCACCAGTCAGACATCTAGTGATGTCTCTCCTCCAAGGCCTCCAAACATTTCTCAGTCATGACCAGAAGCGCATGTTACTTCTACACAGAGTGACTTCATCTCTGTGGACACATCTGACAGATTGATATTTGGACATCATTGTGCCTATGATGGAGAGGTCTGCCATAATGGATTTGAGAATGGTCTCTGCATTTTCGTGGATCTCTGCTTTTGCAATGATTTACTCTCTGCAAACACACCCAAGAGCAGAAGTTAGCATACCACATGGGAGGAAGTCATTAATATACGAACCCTGCTGAGATCTGCATGATGCAATCAGCTAAAGGAAGATGTGGGGTGTTGATCAAAAGTGGTAAAGCATAGACTGGCAGATGGGTACCCAAAGTAACAACAGTGCTGTTTTCAGTCTGGAGACACCTGCGCCATGTAACCGCTGGCGGAGAAGGGAGTCATAATCCCTAGGGCAGCGCTGCATGCAACACTGCCCTGGTAGAATAGAACTGCCAGCACCGCCAGCCCCTCCTATGGAAGAAAACTGCCGGTGCTGGCGGTCTCACTGTGGCGCAACTGCCACAGTCATAATGTGGCGATCGGACCGCCACATTGGCAGTGCTTCGACCGCCACCATGACCCTGGCAGTTTTCAGGCTGTTAGGATGGTAATAATGTCCACAGTGTCTTTAGTTTCTGATATAGTCAGTATGGTAATGAGTTTAAACTGCATTGGGTTAAAATTATCAGGTGTGTACTGGTGTTTATATCTCATTTCATCTCTGCTGGATTCGGCAGTTCAAGAGATGGAGTTTGTAAAAGAGTTTAAAGGGGTCGTGAGCTGCTAGGCTGCTGGTTGTCTGAGATTTGGTAATGTTAAAGCAACAATTTAAAGAGTGGTTTGTGTTTAGTCAGGTCTTGCAACTTGTTTTTCTCTTCCATTGTGGCTGCATCTTTATTGTCAGACTCTTCTAGTTTTATTAGCTCTAACATGGCAATGAAGGCTTGTCTGCCATTCTGTTCCCTTTTTGAAACCCTCTCATTTAGATTGCTGCTAGTCAATGGTCAGAAGTAATCAGATACAAAACACATAAGACAGCCTTAGGGTCAAATATCAAAGGTAGCGTGGTAATTAGTGGTGGTAAGCAGTAATTTCTGCTTCATACCACTCTGTTATTGCAAAGGATGGCTGCTTCTTCAGCCCAAGAATTCCATTTTATCTATGCTGCGCACTGCAGGGATGGAACTAAACACAGTTTCCTGCAGCAACCACATCTCTGACACCACTGTATTCTCTGTGCAGCTCTCTATCTTTCTGTCACTCCTCTCTTGTGTAGCTCTTCCCCAAATGAGTTCCGATCAGGCTTTTACTTCAGTCATTAGTGTACACTGCTCTTAAATAGACATGACTAGAGTTTTGCATCAGAGAAGAATGTATAACACATGTTTAAATTAAACTGGTGGAATTTACATCTACATTGTTTAGAACCTTCATGATTTACTGCATTGTTACATGAATATATTACAGAAATGCTAAAGATGAGAAAACACCATGAAATAATTCTTTATCGTCCTGGATGCAAATGTGATGTCGATAGGCATATTTAATATTGGAATAAAGTTGATGCTTCTATAAACAGATCTTATACATTGAGACTAGGTCCCTTTAGGGAAGTCAATGGGCTACCACTACAGGCAATTGCCATCTCTATTCTACTGAAGGTTAAGCAGTTACAGAAAGAGGATCCTGAATGTGGAGACAATCCGCTGACGGATTCCTTCACTGGTGGTGATGAGTGGGCTGGATGGTGGGTGAGGCTCCATGTGCACTGAGGCTTCAGCTGCAAATATAGCCCAGTCTCCAAGGGAAAGATGTACGAAACTTTTAGTGGTCCCAAACGGACCAATTTGGTATCCTAATACCGAATCGCAAATAGGGCCTGCGATTCCGTATTAGGAAGGGGTGTGTTAAGGGCGGCCCTTCCTAATAGCGACTCGCAGGGGGATGTAAGAATGTTTTAGGACCAAAATGCGGTTGTCAAACATTTGCAGTTTACCACAAACTTCAAGTTGGTAGTAACCCATTCACCAATGGGAAGGGTCTCCAAGAGACCCCTTACCCTTTGTGAATGTGGGTGCAATCATTTTTTAAGAGCAGCAAGTGGTCCCACGGAAAACTTTTTAGCTTTCTTTTTGAAACACATCCTGTTTTCCTTTAAGGAAAACAGGCTGCATTCTGCATTTTTTTTAAATAGCTTTATTTAGAAAGCAATTGCAAACATGGTGGTCTGCTGACCGCAGCAAGCCACCATCCCTGTGATGTGTGGCCAGTCCTAATGGGTCTCAAATTGCGACCTACCTCATGAACATTGATGAGCTAGGTCAATGTGCAACCCACTAGGAATCGCTAAATGTTTCTGAGGCACATTAGTTCATCGTCGTTTGCGATCTTCTACTTGCAAATCACAAAAGTTCATAATTAGGAAATTGCAAATACAAACCTTCGTACATCTGGCTCTAAGGACCTCATTGCAAATTTGGCAGTCGGAATGATCAGACTGCCAACACCACAGGGAGGAGGCTGCTGTCATACCAGCAGCTTCTCCCCAGTCGTATTACAATGTTTCCACTTGGCAGACCGGTGGAAACATATTACGAAGTTTCTGCCAGTCAGACCAGCGGAAACAGTGCCACAACATTGGCCTTTGCTCCCTTGGGCATGGACAGCACAGGGGGGTCACCCTGTGGCCCCTACCACTGGCTTTCTACCAGCCTTTTCATTGTGTGGACTCAGCCATGAAAAGGCTGGCAGAAAGAGCACTTGTGATCAGCATGGCAGTGCTGATCTTAGTGCCAGCCTGCCTAACCACGACTCTGAGAGCCACCACCCCTCCAGGATCCATGATCTTGGTGGTGGCGGTGTTCCCCTGGAGGTCCAACTGCCAGGGCTGTGATCTGGTGGATGTTTTACCAGGAGTGCGGCGGTCTGACCTCCACCGTGAGTTGACGGTCCTCAGACTGCCAAACTCGTAAGGGGGCCCTAAGTCTCTACACCTGCAAAGCCCTGAAACCGATTCATTATCACATATTCAATGTTATTGCGGGCAGCAATGGGTTTGTATGGTATTTTTTGCAGCACTGCGGTTTTAAAATGCTATTTTCCATGTTGATAGGGCAGGCAAATGCCAACCTCCTTGTATGGTGTGGGCATCACCCAACCTTCCTCTGGCCTGCAGATACATTTCTGACAAGTATTGCAATGAAGTGCCAGCAGGAAAGTTTCACACACTCCGTCTTCTTTTCAGAATATTGTCCGCCCAGGCAGACAGAATGTGGGGGTCATTACAACCCTGGTGGACGGTGTTAAAGCTGCGGTAGTACCGCAAACAGTGCGGCGGATAAAAAAAAGGAATTATGACCCTGGCGGAAACCGCCCAAAAAGACAGCCACTTTAACACACCGCCCGCCACTGCGGTACAAACAAGCAGCGTGGCGGTTACCGCCAACAGACAGGCGGAACCCAATGTACCGCCCATAGTATTACAACCAGCCAATCCGCCACCTTTTCCGGGGTGGATTCACCGTGGATAAAAACACGGCGGAAACAGCTTTTGCAATGGGAAAACGCTCACCTGAACACATCCCACGAGGAACGAGGATTCCATGGACCCGGAACTCCAAATACTCCCTGCCCTTGTGTTTCTGCTCCTCTACGACCAACATCTACGTAGGCGCCGAAGACAACGGTGAGTACTGCACCTACGACATGGGGGAGGGGGAGGCAAAAGTTAGGGGGACACCCACCAAACACCCCCACCCCCACCCCCAATCTCGCATAATACAACATACACACCAATACATTCACAAAAATCACAGTAACAACCCACAACCCCCCCGGAAGAATGAAAAGACAAAGCGAAATTCGGTCAAACATTGTAATGTGGCATAATACATGTCATACAAAAATATACAGAGGTATATATGAAAATCAGTCATAAATATATACATTACGAGAAGTAGTGCAGATATGTACATAACAATGTCCGTGCACCAACAGTCCAAAAATGCATGGACGAGGCCCACAAAGGATACCTGACCACAATCGGAGAGAACACTGCCGGGGCATCAGATAGAAATACTACAGGCACCTCAGGGGGAAGGGAAGGGGGGCACCTCAGCCGGAAAACTGCAAAGCCAGATCCACGATGGGGCTCCATGCCCATTGATGTATCCTGGGGAGTGCAAAGCCACAGTCTCTCAAGCCTCTACAGTGGGTGGCTTGCCCACTGTGCCATCCTGGGGAGTGCAAAGCCACAGTCTCTCAAGTCTCTACAGTTGGTGGCTTGCCCAATGTGCCATCCTGGGGAGTGCAAAGCCACAGTCTCTCAAGTAGATGCAGGTCTCCACTGGTTCTGGAGGGGGACTGGTGCCCAGACTGGATGAGTCTCCCCGTGAAAGTACCTGTCCTGTCACTGTCCCAGCTGCACATGGGATAACGATGCCTGATGTGGCGGTCTATTCATTCCTACCCGGTGCTTGCCCTGTTCAGCGGTGCTTTGCCATGGCGGTCGTTGCCCTGTTCAGCGGTGCTTTGCCATGGCGGTCTTTGCCCTGTTCACCGGTGCTTTACCATGGCGGTCGTTGCCCTGTTCAGCGGTGCTTTGCCATGGCGGTTCTGGACTGTTCAGCGGTGCTTTGCCATGGCGGTTCTGGACTGTTCAGCGGTGCTTTGCCATGGCGGTTCTGGACTGTTCAGCGGTGCTTTGACATGGAGGTTCTGGACTGTTCAGCGGTGCTTTGCCATGGCGGTTCTGGACTGTTCAGCAGTGCTTTGACATGGCGGTTCTGGACTGTTCAGCGGTGCTTTGCCATGGCGGTTCTGGACTGTTCAGCAGTGCTTTGACATGGCGGTTCTGGACTGTTCAGCGGTGCTTTGCCATGGCGGTCGTTGCCCTGTTCAGCGGTGCTTTGCCATGGCGGTCTCTGGACTGTTCAGCGGTGCTTTGACATGGCTGTTCTGGTACGGACATTGGTGTGTGGCATGACGTTCCCTAGACTGGGCATTGGTGTGTGGCATGATGTTCCCTACACTGGGCATTGGTGTGTGGCATGACGTTCCATCATAGCCCACCTGGGCTGTGGCAGCCGGGGCCCTCCTGGGCAATGACTCTGGTGGTGGCGGTGGTCTCTGGACCAGTGACGATACTTGGGCCCTCCTGGGCAATGACTCTGGCGGTGGTCTCTGGACCAGTGACGATACTTGGGCCTTCCTGGGCTGTGACTCCGGCGGTGGTCTCCTGACCAGTGACGATACTTGTGCCCTCCTGGGCAATGACTCCGGCGGTGGTCCCCTGACCAGTGACGATACTTGGGCCCTCCTGGGCTGTGACTCCGGCGGTGGTCTCTGGACCAGTGACGATACTTGTGCCCTCCTGGGCTGTGACTCCGGCGGTGGTCTCCTGACCAGTGACGATACCTGGGGCCTTCTGGGCAATGACTCCGGCGGTGGTCTCCTGACCAGTGATGATACTTGGGCCCTCCTGGGCTGTGACTCCGGCGGTGGTCTCTGGACCAGTGACGATACTTGTGCCCTCCTGGGCAATGACTCCGGCGGTGGTCTCCTGACCAGTGAAGATATTTGGGCCCTCCTGGGCTGTGACTCCGGCGGTGGTCTCTGGACCAGTGACGATACTTGGGCCCTCCTGGGCTGTGACTCCGGCGGTGGTCTCCTGACCAGTGACGATACTTGGGCCCTCCTGGGCTGTGACTCTGGCGGTGGTCTCTGGACCAGTGACGATACTTGGGTCCTCCTGAGCTGTGACTCTGGCGGTGGTCTCTGGACCAGTGAGGATGGTGCTGGCGGTTGTGTCTCGACCGCCGGAAATGATGGCGCACTTCTCCGCCGTGACATTCACAAGAGGCTGGGCAGACTTCCTCTGGGCCTTCCCCACCTTTGGGGGAGTCACAGCTGACTCTCCAATCCCCTTGGAACCCATGTGAGTTGTTTTCCCACCAGGAGTCTTCACACGGTCCCGTCTTCCACTCTCCAATTTTAGAGCCTTTACAGGGGGTGGGCTGCCAGTGCCTTGGCTCTGGGTCACACTGCCTGCCCTGGTGGCCGGTGCACTCCACAAACCTTGAACAGGCACCACTGGTATTGGAGGCTTTTTGGCTGAGGCGCTACGACGGGACTGATGAATTGGAGGGGGGGGTGGTGGCAAAAAGGTCAACTTTACAGAGGGAGAGTTTCTGACGAACACTGGGATGGGTAGTTGGAGGGGGCCTGGGAGTGGAGGAAGAGGAGGTGGTTGTCGGAGGTGTCACTTTAGGTGTTTTGGGTACAGGTGCAGGTACTGGAGGCTGTCGTGAGGTGGATGTATGTTGGGTGAGTGATTGCTGGCGTTTGTGTACTTTGGGAGAGGGCGTCACAGACACACTGGGAGAGGACACAGGGGACGTGTAAATGGCAGTGGAGGTGGTGAGTGCAGGTGAGCGGCTTTTGGTGCTGGGTGTCCTTTTGCGATTCATGGTGCCTGTAGATGTGGTGCATGCAGGTGTGTGTGTAGACGAGACTGCGAGGGAGGAGGGAGAAGAGGAGGAGGGGGACACAGTGGAGACAGTGGATGTTGCTGTGTCTGTACGTGGGTGAGGCTTGCGTGAGTGCCTGTGGGTTGTGTGGTACCTATGTTTGCTTGAGCTACCTGTGTGTGCTGACTTGTGTGCATGCTGGTCTGTAGGTGTGCTTGGGATGGGCTGGGGTACAGGAGATTGGGTCTGGGTGGAGGAGGTTGGAGGGGGAGGCTAGACCCAGGGACAATGGCTGCCATCAGTGCTGAGGCCAGAGATTGCAGGGTTCGCTGAAGGACAGCCTGACCAGAATGAATGCCCTCCAGGAATGCATTACCGTGTTGCAACTCTCGTTCTACACCCTGGATGGCATTCACAATGGTAGACTGCCCAACAGTGAGTGACCTGAGGAGGTCAATGGCCTCCTCACTGAGGGCAGCAGGGGTGACTGGGGCAGGGCCTGAGGTGCCTGGGCGAAGGTGATGCCCACCCTCCTGGGTGAGCGGGCATGGGGCGAACGCTGAGGTGCTGCTGGGAGGGCGGTGCTGGTAGGGGAGGTGGCGGCTGTACCTGTAGAAGTGGGGCGCACAGATGGTGCCGCCACCACAAGGGAGCCCCCATCGGCGGACGAGTCCGTGTCGCTGCTTGGTGATCCGGTGGCCGACGTGAAGCTCCCCTCGCCCTCCGTCCCACTGGTGCATTCTGAGTCCGTGGTGTGGCCCTCCATGGCCATGTGGGATGCAGCTCCCTCGTGCTCCGGTGCCACTGTACCTCCGCCTGATGATGCTGATGTACAAAAGGACAGGGAGAGCAGAAAAAGGGGGGGAGACAGTAGAAAGAGAGTTTTAGTGCATGGCATACTGCTACCGTTGGCGGACAAGACAGACACAGCAGCCCCCTGTATTACGCCGTGCTCCTGCCCTCTGCACATGCAATTTCTGGGATATGGCCTACATGGCATTGGTGGACATCTGCGCACATGGATGCCACAGGGGCAACTATACCTCGACTTGGCACTCTGCTGAGGTGGGGTAGAGTGCCACATGGGCTACATTACTGAGGGGCCTTGCCTACCGAACTCGCCCTGGCCTAGGGACACCCACAGCCCACCTCCCCCACCCAGACCCCTCTACTGCACACAAAGTCCGCAGAATGAGGTTGTACTCACCCCCTTGTGTCTGCTGTGAGGCCCTCATGCGCCCATCCATCTCCGGGTAGGCCACCGCCAGGATCCGGAACATCAGGGGGGTCATGGTGCGACGGGCACCCCTCCCACATTGGGAGGCCATCCCCAGCTGAGCCTCCATCGTCTTCTTGCTGCAGCGGCGAATGTCCTCCCATCTCTTACGGCAGTGGGTGCCCCATCTCTGGTGGGCCCCCAGGGTCCGGACCTCCTTGGCGATGGCACGCCAAATGTCCCTCTTCTAGTGGGCGCTGACCTACATGACATGCACAAGGAAAGAGGAACAGTCATTACCAACTGCACCGTCGTTGTGAGTGGCCCCCTCCCTACTCTAGCCATGTGGCCCATTCATTCCCATGCATTAATGTTCTATGAACTCTGCCCCCTTCCCTCTTCCAACCAGCCCTCTCCACCCAGGCCTAGCCCATACAATGTGCTCCCTGTGTACTAACCTGTTGGTCTGGAGGACCGTAGAGTAGCATGTACTGGGGGAGGACCCCGTCTACCAGTTTCTCCAACTCCTGTGCAGTGAAGGCAGGGGCCCCTTTCCCCAGACGCAGCAGCCATCGTCACTTCCAGACCGAGGTCACAGCAGCACTTGCAGAGTAGGTCCTCTCCTGTCTAAGGTCAGGTATCTAGTGATTGAACAGATAGAAAATGGCGGTGACGTCCGCGGCGGTGATGTCCGCGGCGGTGCGCATCATCACCGCCGGCGCACCTGTTCATCGGCTCCTGGGACCCATAGGGTCCAATGTTAACCAATGCAGCATTGCGCCGCGGTCTACGACTGCCTACCGCGACGGTGTGCAACGCCAGCGCAGTTACCCCACAATCCAATTGTCCCAGTTTAGAGTTCAGGCAGCCGCCATTTCAGGGGCCCACATGGCTTAATTTACCTCTGCGTCACACATAGCTAGGCCTACACTCAACACACATACAGGAAGGGTTTCGTGAGTGGTGTAGTCTTGTGTGTAACTGTGGGTACATACCTGGAGGAATTATGACTGATTCGTCGCTGTTGTCCTTCGTAGGCACCGTCAGCTGGGACAGTTGAGAAGATGGCAGAATCCTCCGGTGTACCGACCGCTGGTGGACCTGTTGACAATGGAAGAGCGACATGTCATCGTCACCTACCGGTTTGACCGTGCCACAATCCAGGAACTATGTACCCAGTTGGAGCCAGACCTGATGTCACCAATCCGCGATCCGACTGGAATCCCCCCTGACGTGCAGGTGCTGTCAGTGCTCCATTTCCTTGCTAGTGGGTCTTTTCAGACAACAGTTGTCATGGCATCAGGGATGTCCCAGCCTATGTTTTCCAACGTGTTGTCCAGAGTGCTGTCTGCCCTGCTGAAACACTTAAGGAGATACATCATTTTCCCTGAGGTGGCAGATTTGCCTACAGTGAAAGGTGACTTCTATGCCCTTGGACATATCCCCAGTATCATAGGTGCCATTGATGGGACCCATGTAGCTCTGGTCCCCCCCACAGGAGTGAACAGGTGTACAGGAACAGGAAGAGTTATCATTCAATGAATGTCCAGATGGTATGTTTGACAGACCAGTACATCTCCCAGGTAAATGCTATGTTCCCTGGCTCAGTGCATGACGCCTACATCCTGCGGAATAGCAGCATCCCTGATATGATGGGTCAACTCCAGAGGCACCGTGTATGGCTATTAGGAGACTCTGGTTACCCCAACCTGCCCTGGCTATTGACCCCAGTGAGGAATCCCAGGACCAGGGCAGAGGAACGGTACAATGAGGCCCATGGGCGGACTAGGAGGGTGATCGAACGCACCTTCGGCCTCCTGAAGGCCAGGTTCAGGTGCCTCCATATGACAGGTGGATCCCTATTCTACTCAACGAAGAAGGTGTGTGACATCATCATCGCCTGCTCCATGCTTCATAATCTGGCTTTGCGACGCCAGGTGCCTTTTCTGCAGGAGGATGATCCAGATGACGGTGTTGTAGCAGCTGTGGAGCCTGTGGAGCCTGTGGACAGCCATGAGGAGGGAGCTGAGGAAGAAGACAACGACAACAGGGAGTCAGTCATACAGCAATATTTCCAGTGACACTCAGGTGAGAACATTTTCATGTTTGACATTACATTAACTTTCACAGGTCTACCTCTATCCTGTCTGTCGGTTTCAACCACTATTTGGTAACTGAGTTGTACCTTTTGATTACTGTTTCACAGGTGTGGTTACCAAGGTGTCATCTGCTTGCATCCTTCAAGTACTTGTGATGTGTGACATAGGTATGTTAGCTTTACAATGGGAAATGCATTATCACACCGTCATTGATAATACACATTTTCAAAATCACAGACTGACTCCAGATTGTTTTGTGTTTCAAGGGTGTTTATTGAAGTGCTAATTATTGGAGGGGGTGGTAAAATGGTGATGGGTGATGGTGGAGGAATGTCCATGGCAGAGTCCAGTCTATTAGTCTCACAGGCGCACTGCCCATCTGGGCATAGGAAATGGAGCTGGGGCTGTTTAAGTATGGACAGGGTAACAAGGTGGGATAGTGGGAGGACAATCAGGGTGGTCTCATTTCCTGGCGGGGGTCTTGCCATCTTGCTGTGTCCTGTTCCTGGATCTCAGAGACTGCTTGCGTGGTGGTTGTCCGTCTGCAGGGGGTGGGGTGCTGGTGTGGTGGTCCTGTGGTGGGGCGTCCTGTCCACTAGCGCCGGCGGAGGTGGTGGGCAGTTCATCATCCTGGCTAGTGTCAGGGGCCCCTTGGAGTGCCACGGTGTCCCTCAAGGTCTGCTGTATGTCCTTCAGCACCCCTACGATGGTGCCCAGGGCGGAGCTGATGGTCCTGAGCTCCTCCCTGAACCCCAAATACTGTTCCTCCTGCAGGCGCAGGGTCTCCTGTAACTTGTCCAGGACCGTCGCCATCGTCTCCTGGGAGTGGTGGTATGCTCCCATGATGGAGGATAGGGCCTCGTGGAGAGTGGGTTCCCTAGGCCTGTCCGCCCCCTGTCGCACAGCAGCCCTCCCAGTTCCCCTGTGTTCCTGTGCCTCCGTCCCCTGGACCGTGTGCCCACTACCACTGCCCCCAGGTCCCTGTTGTTGTTGGGGTGGTGGGTTAGCCTGGGTTCCATGTAGTGGTGGACACACCGCTGATTGACCTGTCCTGGGTAGGGAGGTTTGGGCCCGCATGGTGGGTGCTGTGCTGGTGTTACCAGAGGGTGGAAGGTTGTTGTTGGGCTGTGCCTGTGCAAGGGGAACCGACTGTCCCGAGGCCCACGATGGTCTGGGCTGGTCATCAGGATCCAGTAGGGCAGAGCTGCTATCGTCACTGTGGGCCTCTTCTGGGGGTGGAGTGGTGTTGTTTGGACCCTCCTTTGTGGTGATGGTCCTTCAGGTTCCTGCAGGGGCATTATTGCATGTGTGTGTGTAATGGTGTGCAAAGGGTGGGTGAGCGTGTACCCCAGTGCAAGCATTCCTGTGTGGGAGCTTGTGTGATGGTGGTTGAGGAGGGTGTTATGGGTATGTGCAGTGGGCATGCTTTAGTGCTGTGCGAGGCCCTCAGGATGCATGATGGTCAAGACTTGCTCCTCCCATGTTGTTAGTTGTGGAGGAGGAGGTGGGGGTCCGCCGCCAGTCCGCTGAACCGCGATGTTGTGCCTGGAGACCGTTGAACGCACCTTCCCCCGTAGGTCATTCCACCTCTTCCTGATGTCCTTCCTATTTCTTGGGTGCTGTCCCACTGCGTTTACCCTGTCCACGATTCTTCGCCATAGCTCCATCTTCCTGGCTATTGATGTGTGCTGTACCTGTGAGCCAAAAAGCTGTGGCTCTACCCGTACGATTTCCTCCACGATGACCCTGAGCTCCTCCTCGGAGAAGCGGGGGTGTCTTTGGTGTGACATGGGGTGGTGTGTTTGATGTGTGGGGCGGTGTGAGTGTTGATGTGTGTGCTGATGTGTAGTGGTGTGTGGTGTTTTGTGCGTGGATGTGGGTTGGGTGATGGTGTTGTGTGCCTCTGTATGGTGGTGTTGTGTTGGCTGTGCAGTCTCTCTGGCCTTATATTGTGTTGGGTGTGTGGGAGTGGTGTTTGTATGTGTGTCAGGTGTGTGTATTTTGAATTGTCCAATGTGGCGGTGTTTTGGAGATGTGTGTGTACTTTGAGCGTGGCGGTGTGTACCGCCAATGGAATACCGCGGTTGAAAGACCGCCGCGTGGATTCGTGGGTCGTAATAGCATGGGCGTGTTTCTGTTGGCGTCGAGGTTTTGTTTTCGCCAGTTTATCACTGACCTTTGGTGTGGCGGACTTGTGTGGGGGTCTGAATTTTGGCGGATTCCGAGATGTGGGTCATAATAGCTGTGGCGGGATTCCGCGGCCGCGGTGGTGTATTGGCGGTCTTCTGCACGGCGGTAAGCGCCTTTTACCGCCAATGTTGTAATGACCCCCTGTGTTTGTAATGAGGGTGTGTGCACGTTCATTATTGCTTGTCATATTTTATGCTTTCAAAGTTACATTTCTTACTTAAATGCGATTCTTATACACAAAGGTAGAACATTATATAACATCCAGTCAATATAACAAAACTTACTTGAAAGAAGGTAAAAAAGGAAAAATAAGCACTGCCTATTTCGAAACTAATTCTATTCATGCCTAGTCAAACACAAGGTAGGAAACAGACTCGAAGGGATTAACTGAAAGGTGGACATTTTGTATACAGAATGTGAAAAAAGCATCCTTGCTCCCATACAAGGATTTAGATTCTTTTGTCATGGAAATGTTGCTAGGGATTAATTGCTAATGTTGACGATGTAGGACATATGTCAACAGATCTCAACAGCTCAATGTTTTCTGAAGGGTTTTCTATAAAGAGAATTATGTATCTGTTTACTGAACATCTTGTGGGTTGTTGATAGTTTTCTGGAGCTTTTATTGGATAATGATGTTCCTTTTAGTATTAGATGTGGTCTGGAGATGTACTTAGTAATCAAAGGACGACTGCTCTGAAAAACCTACTTATAAACAACATTGCAAAGAGAAGCTTATGTTTAAGATCTTCAATAAAACCCAATAAAGAGTTCATTACATGTACACAAAGGTATAACATGTAAATTCCGTGCCTCTGTTTGTGCCAGTAGCTATAGCTACAAATGAAAGATCAAAGCAAGCACTACAATCAAGTGATTAAGGTCACAAAGTGCAGATCTATTGGACGAAGATCATTGTGCAATGGGAAGTTTATCCACAGCACACATATATTGAATGGTATTTTATGATTGTGGTATTCAGTTGGTTTCGGTATTTAAGAAAAGTTGCATATTGTGAAACACAGTTTTATCGTTGTCTTCTACCATATGATTTTCATGAAAGTGTTGCTAATCGCAATCTGTTTTTACTTTTTATTTGTAGCCCAAATAATGAACATGTTTGTAATCTGACTGCCTTATGTTCGGAGGACACTTTAATTCGAAAATACTGGTCTTCATTTTTAGGTCTGCCCGCAGAAAGTTAAATGTTTCTCTGAATTTATTCCGAACGTACACCTACACACTTACAGAAGAACAATAAGTCACGCCATCTCAACTACTGATTGTTGTAACTATTATTCATTATATAGAGAGCATTTCTTGTGCACTGACATACATCCAATTTTTGAGCGCAGATTATTTTTACGATTGTGAATAGAAAAAGGAGGACATTTTGTTCTAGCGTTTGTTTTGATTTGAACAGGGAAGTTGGGGCCATATGCACAAATGGGACGTCTTGCGGCAAGCGCAAAGTGGGCTCTTCCTTAGGCCCGAAGCCTTTCAGGCATGTCCCTCTCATAGAGCCAAAGCTGTTCTGCAGAGAGTCTTGTCCTGATGACCTTGAATAATTCTTAAACAGGTAGTTTTAAATACCGCTTTCCTTTAATTTATTTTAATGGGGGTGATGTATTGAAGTCTATTGCAGACATTTAGCAGAAATTTTGATTTTCCACACCATGCAATATCCATATATTTGAGATCAAAACAGGACTTTGCACATGAGAACCGGGAAGGGGTCACAAAGATCATTTGGAATGATGTAAGTGAGCTGCTGCTGTATTGTAATATTGAAAACACACGGAACTATCCCTGAATATTTGTTGTAATCACATTCAGAATTTGGACCAGTGTGTTTCTGTACTGTCAGTGCCCCGATCAAAGGGCAGGAAAGAGATGAAATTGAATCATAAATTCAAAACTGTTTTGAACAGGGGCCTACAAATTACGTTTGGCCCAGAGTCCCCGAAACCCTTAAGATGTCCCTCATGTACAAAGCCTTTTTACAGTCACAAACTGTTTTGTTTTCAGAATTGGGCCATTTGTGACTGCAAAAATGCTTATTCTGATGCATCAAATCCAAATTGTGATTTGGTAATACATTACCGAATCACAATTTAAGTTTACAACTAACTACCAATTGGGTATTTGGATGTGGCATGTTTTGGGCATCCCTTCCAAATACCGAATTGTTGGAATGGTTTGTAACAATGTTTTGCTGCTGAATTCTGGTCACAAACCATTTATATTTTACCGCCTCCTGAAGGGCGGTGGTAAGTCATTCACAAATTGGAAGGGGTCTGCAAGGGACCTCTTCCCCTTTATAAAATTTGCCAAATTTTTTTTTAGAGTCCAGTGGATTGTTAAATATTAGCATTACATTTTTTTTGTTTAAATGTATCATGTTTCCCTTTAAGAAAACTGGGTTGCATTTCAAGAAAAAAATGCTTTATTTAGAAGCAGTCACAGATATGGTGGTCTGTTGAACTCAGCAAGTCACCATCCATATGATGTCTATGATTCCTAGTTTGTGATCTGACTCATTAATATTTATGATGTATTTCTAATTTCAACTCACTACACATCGATAATTAGCAAACCAAGATATTACTACATAGGTTGCTTTGCAAATTACCACACTGGTCACAAACATTGTGGTTGCAAATAGCTACTAGTATTTTGCGACCAGTTTGTGAGAAATTGGGTTATTGGTTGAGGGGGATGAAACCATATTTAAGCAAAAAACCCTATCCTTGTCAGGGTGAACCACAAAAACTCCACCAAATTACACTGTGCTTAATCCTTTTGTAGTATGGCACAAAAGCAGTCAAGCTTAATTTAGAGGCTTGTGCAAAGTACATATGCAGCACTGAATCAGTAACAATGTGAAAACACAACACAAGAAAAATCCCACCACCTACTTAGAAAGATAGAGTACATTTTATTAAATACATTGATTGCAGAAAAATAAAACTCCGCTCAGTAGAACTGTATATATATGCAATTTCAAGGTAAGAGTAGTGCCAAAATATGTGAATCTCCATATGGGATTATCTGGTCATGCTGAACAGGGAAAAAGTCACAAGTTCAATTCGACCAAGACAGAGTGTGTGCTGGGTACAAGACCGAGTTTGCCCCCTGAGTAATTCTCTTGGTTGTACCTAGACTGAGGTGCGAGGTCCTGCCTTGTGCTGTATTGAGTTGCATCAATTCTGTTGGGGACACCAATCTGGAGCTGCGAGGAGGCAGTTTTGAAGTGGGCGAAACTTCTAGACCTCCCCCTACTTCAGGTTCTAAAATTTCCTTCCTTCCCCTTCCTGAGGGGTCTTGGGCAACAATAGACTAGTGGAAAGTCCTTTGTGATTGTGCTGGGGCAGCCCGTTAGAAGTGCAAGTGTAGTTAGTAGGTGACAGCTCTGCCCCTTCCACAAGGTCAGGATGGCACATCCTGCCAACACCCAGTTCACACTCTGTGATGCTGTCTGGGAGGAAGACACAAAGGCCAACTTCCAGCTACCCCTAGTCATGAGACCCAGGCACCAAATAGGACAAGAAAATGCCAACTTTCTAAAAGTGCCATTTTCAGAATTGTGACCAAAAGTCCAACTTTTTCATTAAATAAAGTTTTAAATTACAATTCATTTAAGACCATGCTTGTCATTCCTGCCTGCTCCCAATCAAACTTTATCACTTATCAAATGCAATAAGGTAATCCAATGTCATCCTATAGGAGAAACAGGCCTTGCAGTAGTGAAAAAACAAATCTAAGAGTTGTTCACTCCGAGGGCATGTAAAATTTAAAAGTACATGTCCAAATGACTATAGACCAAGTGATCGAGCTAATTGGCCATACAAAGTCAGGAGCTCCCTCAGACCCCTGTCCGCTTAAAGTATTGCAAGACTCAGCGGACAAGTTTGCTTTAGTCCTAACTACTTTGAACATTATCATCAAAGCAGGTATTTTTGCATCAGACTGGTAAAAAGCCTCAACTCTACCCTTGCTAAAAAGCCTTTGCTTGATCCCAAGGAAGAAAAAACATTTTGTCCAAGCTCATGGTTACCATATGCAGCAAAGGTTCTTGAGAAACATCTCAATAAAAGCTTATCAGACTATCTGGTGAAGAACACATTTCTGAATGAAGCACAGTATGGTTTTAGGTATGGCTATAGCACCAAGATGGTCCTGGTGGCCATTTCAGAAGAGATTGGACTTATTATGGACAATGGTGGGAGAGCTGCAATGGTGCTTTTAGATCTATCCACAGCCTGGTAAGCCACGTCGTACTGCTAGAGTATCTGACAGAACTTGGGATCACTGGCTTGGCTCATGACCTGCTTTCTATATTTCTGATGGGTAGGGAACAGATGGTGGCCCTTGGTGAGTTCATTTCTATATTCTTTTCCATGCCTTGCAGGGTCCCTCCGGGGTCATCACTTAGCCCTATGCTTTTCACCACTTATGTGGCACCATTGGCCATGCTGATTCATTCTTTTGGATTTGCCACAATAGGCTATACTTACGACACCAAAAAGTGTTGTCAGTTTCCAATAATGTAGAAGAGGTTGCCAACCTGTTTAATAGGTGCATGGTTGCTATCATTGTTTGGATGACAGTCAATTGCTGGAGTTAAATTCAGACAAAACAGAGGTTCTCATCTTTAGGAAAGAGACCTCTTTTTGGAACAACTCTTGGTCACCGCATGCCCTTACTTCTCTCCCTAAGCCAGTCCCTAAGGTTAGGACTTTTGGAGTAGTTTTTGATGCTGAGCTGTCATTTATGGACCAGATAAACAAACTCACTTCATCTTGCTTTTTAATGCTGAGATCTCAGAAGGAAGGTGCTGCCTTTTATTCCTTTCCAACTTCAAAAATCTGATGTCTATGCTCTGGTTTTATCAGGATCGTCTATTGTAATGGCCTCTGTTTGGGCATTACCCAATTGGCATTTCACAATTTCCAGATGCTTCAGATTTTAGCTGTATACCTCGTCAAAAAACTACCCAAGCACAAGTCAGTTTCAAGTGCTCTGGTGAAACTCCATTGACATCTGGTAAAAAGGAGTTGCATTTAAGGTGCTCAGTCTGGCACACAAAGCTTTGTATGGAGTAGGACTACATTATCTCACAAGGAAATTTAGGTAGTACGGAACAAAAAGAGTGCAGCGATCCACTGCCCTGCATTCAGTTTCTGTCCAAAGAGTTGGGAAAGCCACATGGGGATGTTGCAGCTTTGTATACTCCACATGCCAACTATGGAGTAAACTGCCCCTACATGTTAAAAGTCAGCCCAATCTATCTAGTATCCGCAAACCTTTAAAATACTGGTTGTTTGTTTTCTTTTCAATTTTAACTTCTAACACTAATGGGCTTGATCTATGCTAGGGTTAGCCAGCCCCGAGTCGCCCAAGGGCATTCGCATGCTTTCGAAAATTCGAATCAAACTTATAAAAACACTGCACCTTATCCGGTAGACTGTTTAAGGCCTACCCTAGTGGTGACTTATATGTATTAAAAAGGAAGGTTGAGGGCCTAGCAAAAGGTTTATGTTGCCAGGTCAAAATGGCAGTTAAAAACTGCACATAGGCTGTAATTGTAGGCTTGAGACATTTAAAAAGACTACTTAACAGGGTGGCACACTAAGTGCTGCAGGCCCACCAGCATAATTCGATGTACAGTCCCTGGGTACAAGTCGTACCACATCAAGGGGGACTTACAAGTAAATTAAATATGCTGATATGGGTGTGAGCTAGCCCTGGGCGCAATTTTAACTACACCAGTACTCATTACTCCTGTGATGTGAAATTACTAAAATGTATGCGATAATAGCAGCTTGAGTAATTAAGAGTAATTTGGGGAACATTTCATGACAGGAAATACTACATTGACACACTTAAAGAGTTGGCTAGGGACAGAGAAGTGGAGTCTGGAGTAAAGTAACAGACACTGTCACTGCTGATTAAGCTCCAAATAAATGAGCTAGAGTCTTCCAAGAGATGACAAACGGACAAAGACAGACCTGGAGATGTGAGAAGGGAAAAGGATAGAGAAAAGTTAAGGTCTCCCTGGAAACAATAGTCATTCTGGCTCAGATTTACTAAACCTTTGTGATGTCCTTGCATCACACAATTAACAGAAATAAACACAAAGAGTTAAGTAAGATTTGCTAAGCCATAGAAAGGCAAATTGTGCCATCTTGCGTGACTTTGTAAAGAAATTTTATGCAACGCAGAAGCTTGTACTGCCTTGTATTACATTTTGTAGCAGTAGGTATTACATGGGTGGAGCATGGGCACTCCCAGGCATCCACCCATGAAATTTGACACAAACAGTAAAATCAGTAAACCTGTGATTATTCTGAAATGGTGTAGCAAGGAGAAATGTTGATTTCTCCTTGTTACTTTCTTTAGGTATATTTGATGCATTCTACATTACACATAGAAAGAGGGTCTTTTTTTTGCTTGTAGTACTCTGAACACGTTATATCTGCTAATCAGTGATAAAGTGCTTGTGCTTTCCCTTCTGAACATGGTAAAACTGGCTTACACCTGATTAGTACATTTAGGGCCTGATTACAACTTTGGAGGAGGTGTTAATCCGTCCCAAAAGTGACGGATATACCACCAGCCATATTACGAGTCCATTATATCCTATGGAACTCGTAATACGGCTGGTGGTATATCCGTCACTTTACCGTCACTTTTGGGATGGATTAACACCTCCTCCAAAGTTGTAATCAGGCCCTTAATTTACTTGTACTTAGTATGTAGCATATGGTACTACTTGTACCCAAGGCCTGCAAATTAAATACTACTAGTGGGCATGGCACCCAGTAAATTAACCTTTTAAAACATGTCTCAGGCCTGCCACTGCAGCCTGAATTGCAGTTCTAAACTGACACTTCAGCCTGGCAAAATTAATCGTTTGCTAGGCCTAAACTGTTTGTACCTCTATCCAAGTCATACACAAAAGATAGTCTGTCTGTGATCACTCAAATTGAAGGGGCTCCTTTTAATACTGCATTTGACATCTTGGTTAAGATGGATAGAGAAATCTTGTACACCAATATTCCACAAGTTGAAGTACTTGAGGTAATTACCACCATTCTTGACTCTAGAACAAGACCTCATAGGGTCAGCACTGATTTTATCACAAGTTGTGCTCAGATTGCACTGGAAAGCAATTGCTTCAGGTTCAATGATAAGTTCTTTGCACAAATAGAGGGAGTAGCAATGGGAGCTATTTTTGCTCCTGATATTGCAAATCTATATGTGCCCACTTTTGAAGAGCATACTATCTATAAAGGAGGGCAATCCTTATGGCAGTTACATCGCTAAATGGCTCCAGTATATAGATGCAATTTTCTTTATTGGCAAGATCCAATAAGTGATTTAACACAGTTTCACAAATTGATTAATAATCAAAATACAAACTTAAAATTTACCCTGGAATATGATACCCTTTCCATTAATTTTAAGATTTGAACATTTCAGTTGATGAGGGTGAGTTGCATGTAGGCCTATATACTAAACCAACTTCCAGAAATACTCTTCCAAGACATAATAGCAATCATGCCAGGAATTTAAGGGACAGTTTACCATTTGGGCAATTCCTAAGGATTAAACGTAATTGCACAAAGAAAGACAACTATTTTTTTAAGCCAAGACTTTAATGTTCAAATTGGTTAAGAGAGACTGGGCCATATTTATACTTTTTGACGCAAAACTGCGCTAACGCAGTTTTGCGTCCAAAAAATTAGCGCCGGCTAACGCCATTTCGATGCGCCGTGCGGGCATTAAATTTATACTTTGACGCACGGCGGCGCAACCAACAGGTGGGAGTAATTATTTCGTGACGCACACAGCGACGTCAAGTCGTAAAGGAAACCAACGTTAACGCGACGCAAATGACTGTGGGTCGATTTACGACAGCGCAACCCGGAAAGCGATGTTTATTTTGAAGCAATTGCGTCAAATTTACCCACGAAAACTGCCCTTTCAGCAGAGGAGAGCCAAAATGGAACCAGCCAGGATGATCCATACCGGAACCAGGACATTTTCTGAAAAAAAAGAAAGTGACGCTTCAGTGCAGAGGAGCAGGAAATCCTGGTTAAAGAGGTGACGGAACACCAGCACCAATTGTTCATCACCTCTAAATTGCCTATCAGTAGGAGAGAGGCCATATGGCAAAAAATTGTGGACAAGATCAACATTGTGGCTGAAGAACGCAGGAGAGTCACCGAGTGTAAGAAACGCTGGCATGACTGCAAACGTAGGACAAAAGAAAAAATGGCCAGGAACAGGAAGGCAGCAATGCAGACTGGAGGGGGGAGTCCAGCACACCAGGAGACCCTGGACCACATGGAGGAGATGGTCGCAGCCGTCATCAATGAGGAGATCGTCACAGGGATTCAAGGACAGGACAGCGCAGACTACCACGACACAACGCACATGCAGGGTAAGTAGCATGGGGAATTAAAATGCAACAATGATACATGCTACCGGAGGGAGGAATACCTACTACACAATACATGTAAGTCAGCACATATATGAAGTGGCATGGGTAAAGGGGCACGGCAGGAGGGCATGCCCAGCACAGACTGAATCTGGGGCACCACAAAATACAGCACCAACAACAGTCCCATGGGGCCATCCTGTAATTACAACAATAGAGCCAAGGGAAAGCAGCGACAGGTGTGAAGGCCACTACGTCAAACTCACATCCAGGCACTTGTCTTTCAAAATCTATCCAACCTCAACTAGGTCCCTATCAGTAATCCAGTAGCCAAAACAACAACTGCAATGTAACTGCCACAACAGTTGACAATAACACCTCTCATCTCTGTGCAGCTATAGTAGCAAATGGCAGGAACCTCTCCATGGAACATACATACCTAAATTAGGGGGTGAGGATGACATCTGCAACTATTTATAGAAATAAGACAAAGGCACCAGTACACTCAAATGCCAATGCCCATAGTTGACACATACATCAGCCAAAGTAAACAGCAATAGGAGCCACACAGCACTAAGGACACACACATGCTGCATACGTCAGGGTCCCTCACGTGCCTGGCTAACAAGGCAACATCACTAATGTCATACTGCTCAGACAACAACATTGAGGAGGGGACACAGGCAACTGGTCACTGAAACACACCTGCACAGTCTGACAACCAAATAGGACCTTGATACGATAAACAGGGCAATCCAATTAAACACACATGACCCAACATCATCTCCAAACATCAACAATGTTTACATCCATACCACATCCTAACATTGACATGCATAGGATATGCCACATCACATGTACATTTCGGGCAATGTGAATAAAAAGTGTTTGGGGCAGGTCCTGAGAGGCAAGTGTGCTGCCAGGGCATTCACAACACCCACAGCCAGTCAAAGTGTAGTGTGGTAAGTGTTACGTATACTTTGCTCATTAGCTTCAGGCTTTAGGCCTTTGTGCACCTTGCCCTGAATGTACTTTTACGCATTTGCTCACATCTAAGAGCCTCTGAGCACTTTGCACTAAATGCTTTTTATTAGGCTTTCTATCAGTTATTTTTGCAAATAGCCAGTCCTACGGTGTTGTTTATTAGTCAAATCACACTGTTTTGTCTACTTCAGCACTGGAGTTCGCCAGAACATATTCACTCTGTGCCCCAGTCAAGGATACAGTCTGGTACATTGCCGATAGACGTGGTAGGGGTTAAGATTTGGCATTCCTACGTAGGGACACTTTGTCATCACGATGACATATTACTTATAAAATCACTTCCTTGTCCCAAGACACGCAAGAGACCACAACTAGACGCTGCCTGCCTTGCTGCAGATGCAGAACCAGATCACAGGCCATTGCTCTGATATGAGGGATGATGTCTCCCCAGTGATTCAGACAGGCAAGCTTGAAGCTTAACATGCTGTGCTCTAAATAGAACAAGCAGAGGGATAGTAGAAACAGTTAGGCACCATGATAGCTTTGTACTAATGTTTTACTCTCCTGCTGACTATTTCAATTCTACCATGTTGTATTGTTTGGGTTATTGTGGCTCACACCTAAATATCTACAAGTCAGTTGTACAATGAAATCATCATATAAAACAAATACTGTCTTTGTCTTTTGTGTATCAGATCATACTGGAAAAGAGAGAATTGTTTTGGATCTGAGTGACCACGACTTCCCTGAGAAGTTCCAAAGATGTCATGCGCTCGGATGTCTAATCATTCCTTTGCCGTGGGAGACATGAGGCACTGCTAGTTAGCCAGAGCAAAAAGAAAGAATCAGGGTGACAGAGTTAATTACAAGTGGGTCAGACTTAGTCCCCCACACCATTAGCTATCCTGCTGCCTAGAAAGCCAGTAATCTCATGTAAGATAATGAGAGCCCACCCAACAAAATGTCTCTCCATAAGAATTGTTAAACACCGAGGGACGAGTAGGACAAAAAGATGGCTATTCCTAAATTGTTACAAAGCAACACCTAGAGGCAATTAGGCAGACAAGTCTGATAGCTCTATATCATACATGTGACACACAGGTGGGCCATAGGCCTACAACAATGCCCATATGAAGGACAGCAGATACCAAGACAAAAACAGAGCACAAAGTTAAGGCATCCAAAGGCTTGTATCTTATTGCAAAATTGTCACAACACAGACACACTAATTGTACCCTGTTTCATTGCAGAGGAACATGGATCTCCTGCCGATATGCCTGTCCCTGATTTCCCTGATGACATGGATGACGAGTCCATAAACATTCCACAGGAGACCATCCAAATGGTCCTTGAAAGCCTCCAAACCCCACCTTCAGTCACAAGGAGGAGCACAGAAGAAGCAGCCACCACAGTAGAACCACCCGCCACCCCAATAGTAAGACCTGCCAGCTCCAACACAGCTGAGGACTCTGACGACACTGGCACCAGCTTCGAATGAACCGTCGTTGGGGTACAGCGGGAGCTGGCCAAGGAGGTGCGGGTGGGGATGCAAACTATGGCAGCCAGCCTTGAGTGGGTGCGTTCGTGCATGATGTCTTCTGCTGATCAGGCAGCTGCTATGCAAGCCCTAACATCTCTCTTGCAGGAACTTGCAAAAACACAGAAGGAAATCAGCACAGCTGTCATCCAGTTGACACAACACCTACAACTGCAATCCAGTCAACGTGTGCACGAATGCAACATTGAACCCCTCAGGGCCGACCTGGCTGCCTACCATCGTGATGTGGCTGCCATTCTCAAAAACCAGCAGGCCCTCCTTGCTGCAGTACTGCCCTTAAGAACTCCACAGGGAGCAGCCCCTGGGATGTCTGCCTCCACGTCTTCTAACACTGAGGTGTGTGTTGCCCCTTCACAACCAACAACAACAAGGACAAACCAGGCAACACACACATCAGAAGAAGAAGACATGGAACAGATAACATTCTCACGGAAGAGTACCCAGAAGCACTAGTCCCTGCACCATGGCCTACTTTGACCAAGGTCCTACGTTTTGTCAAATGCCAGTCTCACTACAACTACACTCAATGACTGTTCTGCAATCCACTGTATGACTTGTCCCCATTGCCAGTGAATGTCTCTCTCCTACTATTTGCCAATTCCTGTCCCTCTGCACTGTCTGTGACATCACCCCAGCATGTCAGGAGCATCATCCACACCCCTTCTGTAGAATCACCATGTAAGAATGCACCAGAACGGACCCAGCAAACATGGACAATGGACATTTTTCACTACAGCACCTATAAATAAAAAGCACTTGCACACCTATTATGTCTCTGTGTTATTTCACACTTCAACTGTGCAGTACATAACTCCAAAGTGCCTGTGTGGCAACCATGTAGATTGTCAATACTACTGTCCTGATATCATGTAGTCTGAAACATCTGTGCAGTGGCCAGGATTGCATCATAGCCTTACCATACTGAGGAGAATAACTGATGAAGGGACTAACCACACACAATCATGCTGTGTTGGACAGAATGATGCACCATCTATAGCTATTCTAGTCAACTAATGGTGGCTGAGAAATGTAGGCACCATGCAATACTAAAATATGAAATTATACTGCAAAATGTAAGGAAACATTAACAAATTACACTGCATCAATCACCCTTTCTGAGTATACTTCCATGAAGGAAAGTCATGCTGAATGAGTACACACATGATGTAGGTCAGCAATGAAAGCAACAAGACAAGAGTGTGAACAACTCCTCATCTACAAAGATCTCCCTGAACTTCACACTGCAGTCCGATCTATTAATTTACCCACAATAACAAGTCTGGAAGCACACTTTGTGAAGTAGGATACATACTCACCAACACAAAACCTTGGTGATCAATGCAAACTACCAATGGTCGGTCTCCCAAATGGTGGATACTTACAAAGTTAGCACACGGGTAGCTGGCATGTTAAACCTCAATTTCATGGGGATGGCGAGCATAGGACACAAATGTCATACAAAAACATTCACCTACACTGATGTCAAGGCCATGATAAAGTAGCACCTAACGCATCATGTAAAGGGTTAAATATATATTTATTACTATATATTAACACAAGAGGCAACTAAGGGAATGGTAATACCTACACTAATCTAACCTGACTACTACTAACCCACAACTGTCCCTAACTAACTTAAGCTAAACTTACTCTACACATGTAACGAAACGATCTAAACATCAACCCCCCACCCACCATTATGAGACAGGACACATGCAGGACAACACTTACTAACCTACACACATACTATACTATCCTAAACAAACATATATTTTTTTGTAAATTTTTGTATATTTTTAATTTTTATTTTTTTATTTTTTATTTTTTTTACATAACATGAATCCCAACATTGCCTCCCACCCACCCACCCACACAAAAAATAAAGATAGAAAGAATAAGGACCCCCCACCCTCTTCCTTAACACTAACTAAGCTAATTACCTATACTAACCTAATACTAATCCCCAAAACCCAACTATCAGTAGAAAATAGGAAAGAGGAGAGAGGGGAGGGGTAAAAGTTCAACAGGGCAAAAGTCCTAGAGGTTCGCCCTCCGTAGGGTCCGCCTGATGGAGCTGACCCTTTTTTTTATATAGGCCACATCTTGGCTCAGGTTGTCCACCTTATTGACCAGCTTGTCCAATTTTCTACTCAATGCCAGGAATGCGGCTGGGTCCACAGGAGGGGCTGATGTAGTTTGTGTGCCGGCTGAGGTTAAGCTTGTGCCAGGAGTTGACTTCCCACTGGAGTGTCCTGGTTGTAGAACACGGCTGGGTCCAGGTCTTGAGGATGAGCCAGGATCTACTGTTCCCGACGTTGCTGGGGCCACTTGGGGAGACCTGGTGGATGTGGTGTTGGTGGATGTTGTGGGCAATGTAGGCCGACCCTGTGGTGAGGCCCACCATGCCCCGGAGGCCCGATCCGATTGATATTTGCGGGCCATCCTCCGGTACCCAGACTGCACCTGCAGGATGTGCCTGTATCGCATGGCACGCCTCTCAAATTGGTGTCTATCTGCGGCACTCATGTTTGCAGCTGTGAAGAGAAAAGGCAAATATTTTCCTTTGGAATTGCATTGGGTGGAATAGCACAATGGGTTATTTGTACATTACTAGTAATGTATTTGTTGCAGCAATTGTCACAACATAGTTCACTTAAAGGCTCAGAGGAAGTACATGTGAAGCCTGCATACATAAGGGCATCTCACACCTAGCATATCAATGTCTCTACATGATGGATGACATCACCCTAAACTACTCATCCAAATTATGCCTAAGGCATCTGACATTATGGCTGCACCTCTTCCGCATACTGACTTCACTACATATGTCACTCTATGTGATAACTATCACAATCCTCACTCAATGCCATTTGTAATTTGTTGTGTGCTAATATTGAACCCATGGGCCATAACCGAATGTGGACACTAGGGGCCAGATGTAGGAATATGGAAAATTGCAACTTGCAATTTGCTATGCAGAACGGTGTCTCCGACACCGTCTGCGAGTCGCTAAGACCCACCTCATTAACATCAATGAGGTGGGTCCCAATTTGCGCCCCCTTAGCGACTATGGGCACTCACGGGGATGGAGGCCTGCTGGGAACAGCAGACCTCCATGGCCGTGACTGCTTTTAAATAAAGCTGGTTATTTTTTCCCAAGTGTAGCCCGTTTACCTGAAAGGAAAACGAGCTGCTCTTAGAAAAAAAACCAAAATCTTTAGGCCCGTATTTATACTTTTTGAGCGCCGCATTTGCGCCGCTTTTTGACGCAAATGCAACGCAAACGTACAAAATCCAATTGTATTTTGTTAGTTTGCACCGCTTTTGCGTCAAAAAGTGGCGCAAATGCGGCGCTGAAAAAGTATGAATACGGGCCTTAGTTTTGGATTATTTCAGGGCAGGTAGTGGTCCCTTGGACCACTGGCTGTATTGAAAAATTTTTTTAGGTCCACTCACAAAGGGGAAGGGTTCCTATGGGGACCCCTTCCAGTTAGCAAGTGGGTTACCATCCACTTCAAGTGGATGGTAACTGCGAGTCCCTTTGCGACCACGTACTCGGTTGCAAATGGAATTGCATACCAATGCGAGTCGCAAATAGGACGGGAACACCCCTTCCTATTTGCGAGTCGGATATGCATTTTGCAAGTATGTTCAGAATCACAAAATCCATTTCTGCATAGCAAACAGACATTTGCGACTCACAAAGAGCAATTTATGCCATTTGCAACTTGGAAACTGTTTGCTACATCTGGCCCTAGGTTCTAAATAAAGTTGCTAAAGGTCACAAGTACGTGTAATATACTGGTTGCTACAGTCCTAGGTACCCTGTTTCCCATTAACATGGCAGTCTTTGAGGGTGGGGTGGGAAGAACAACCAACAATCCCATGTTCAATGCACACCCAGGAGTGTATAGAAAGGTCAACAAGTATGTGCCTTCACACACAACACCTATGAAGGGCTAGCAACACGTTGGAGTCAGCCAAACATTGTCACATCCAAGGTCCACACATGTCAAAATGCTCTGACTTAAGCCAACATCACATACTATCAGTGAGGCATGTTTTACAACACACACAGAGGAGCTAGAACACCCATTATCATGAGTCGACAGAACACCTAGGCCATTGCGCTCTAGTCACACACACTTCTAGTTCAACTAGTGGAAGTACATGCCCCCAGAAGATCCAACCTACAGTGTACACAGAGCATCCTCAACTAGGAAGATGCACATTTCATCAAAGCCATTTGCCAAAGCTATCTGGGAGAATGTCAGTCTGATATGCAGACTCAGTTCAAGCCAAGTCCCAGAGCAAGTCTTACATTAACCAGTGTATTCCACATGACTCATCCCATTCCCCATTGCGGCCCAACTGGAATGACCTACAGCCCCTAAATCTGAGAGATGGCTAAGTATTGGTTTACAGAAATTATGCAATGTATTAGTGTACAGGTTATTGTGAGACTTCCAATTTGCAAGGTGACATTTAGGCAACCACACTCATTAATGTCTTCACATTAAGCTGTAGAGTAAATTCCAATGTGTGACAGGTTCAATGGTGACTTCAGAAACATGGCTAGTGATGTGAGGACCTCAGTGTGTTCCTGGCTAGGTGTTGCTATTGTGGTGTATGTGTTCTTTGTTCTAGAGGGTTGCTGTGCAGTGTGTATATAAGTTGGATTTTTGTCCTTACCAACAAGTAGTCCATTGCCATACCGTCCATCCTGGAAGTGTTGGTTGATGGTGCTGTGACGGAAGATGAATGCGTCATGTACACTCCCAGGATATTTAGCCACAATGTTGCTGATCAATCCTTGGTGATCGACTATGGCCTGCACGTTGAATGAATGTGTGTGCTTCCTGTTGCGGTAGAGGTGTTCACTCGCAGCAGGTGGCACAAGGCGTACGTGTGTGCAGTCGATTGCACCAAGGACGTGCGGGAAGCCACTGATGGCGTAGAACCCCTGTTTTGTTTCCTGCTGCTTCTGCAGTGTGTTAGGGAAGCAGATGTGGACGGGTGTCAGGCGAATGATGACATCCAGTACTTTTGGCAGGAATGCAGAGAATGATGGTTGTGATATTCCACCAACCAGGGCACCAGTTGTCTGAAACGAGCCACTTGCCAGCAGGTGAAGTACGGCAAGCAGCTTTGTTTCTGTTGGTATGATGTGGGGTGTTACCAAAGTGGGGGCCAACTGCTGTTCAATATTTCTCAGCAGCTGCTGAATGGCCTGCCAGTTCAACCGGTACCTCTGTATGATGTCGTGTTCCCTGAGGCCATGCAGGGTTGTTCTTGGGCGGAATATCCTCTCCTGCCTTCTGCGCTGCCTTTGGGGTCCCTGCTGTTGTTGTTGTAGCTGCTGTTGTTGCTGCAGGGCTCTGCGTCGACGTGCACGCTGAATGAAAATCACCTCCATGTCTCCCTGTTGCTGCTCTGCTGCTCTGCTGCTCTGCTGCTCTGTTGTTTGTTCTGTGTGTTCTGATTAAATACAGGTGTGTTTGCCCCATTTTAACGCCTGCCCTGACCCAGGCGTTAAATTTTGACGCTAATCGGGCTTTGTGTCATTTTTTTGCGCCGCCTCCCGGCCGAGAGTCATTTTTGCCCGGAAGCATAAATACGGCGCACGGCTGTGTGCGTCGTTTTTTGGACGGGAACGCCTACTTTGCATGTCATTAACGCAGGGCGGGTTGCCGCCTCCAGAAAATGACGCACATTGCGGAATTTTCCCTTGCGCTGGCTCGGGCGTCAGTGTTTAAATATGGGGCAACGTTTGCGCTGATTGTGCGTCAAAATTTTGGACGCACATTCGGCGCAAACGGAGTATAAATATGCCCCTCTATCTCCATATAGACTGGTTAAAAGATCCCTGAAACCTGCCTGGTATAACGATCGACAAGCCTTACTCCAGGTCAAAGAGAAACCTATTCAATCTTGTATGACTGGTGTTACAACTTCTGGTTCATAGTCAAATGGAATTTTTAACTACTTGCCTTCAAAAGGGGATAAACTTGACAGACAGTTTAGTGAGGGCCTACATTGAACCAGAACCATGCACACTGAGTAACATGTAGGGGCTAACACCGAGGGTCGGTCATTACCTGTGTGGGAACTGCAGCGAATGTGTTTCCACCAGAATTGTAAAAACATGTTGTCTAAATGAGAGAATTTGGCAGCTGAAACATTTCACTAATTTTGGTTCTAAAAATGGTATTTATTGTATTCAATGCCCATGTTCTATGTTTTACATTGGTAAACAACTCAGGATGTCAAGAAACAGATTATTCAACATGAATCACGAATACAGTGTAATATCATGAATTACAATCTAATGAATCATGCCCCCAACGATATGCAGTGGTTTGCACTTGATGTTGGAGGACCCTCAAAAAGACTTGTAAAAATGGACGGTCTATTGATCATTAAAGAGAACCAATGGATTTGGATGCAGACACAGTGAAGAAGGGTCTGAATCACCAGGTGGAATGGAAAATACTGGTCACGTCGTAAATTGACTATCTTGAACAGAACAGGTAATGTGATGTATTCCACATAGAGGGTTACGGATCTTGACCTCCTTTCACGGTTCTCTGCCTGCAACTGCGGATGCTGAATCGATATCTAGCAGTTCTACTAGATAGGGTCTGGTGCCTTTCATTGTTACCTATAGTTTTCCTTTTTTTTTATGGACAGTATGAGGGTTGTGAGAACCTTTACCCGTAATTCCATTTCTGACATGTAGTTGTGTTTGTTGTTGTGGTTGCTGGCTAATAATTCTCTGAGAATAATTGGTTGGGTCAATCTTTTCTTTCTGTTCCATGTATAAGTTAGGATCTGGGGCTACCTACAACAGGGTTGTGAATGTGGATTTAGTGTCAGAGAGCATTTAGATGGGCCATTATTACATTTAAGGATAGCTGCCACAGTCATTTCAATAGTCATGTGACATTACTACTTGAATGCTCTGCATCAGGGAGATCGGCATCATGTGTGTCTAACTAACACGGACTGAGTGGATGGCCTATATTGATATTATATTTATTAAGTTGCTGAGGACCACAACAGTAAAGTTATCATATTTACAACTGTCTCTAAACTCTTGGTATTAATTAGGCATCTTTACCATTTCAAGATGGTTGCCATTGTCACTGGAATGGTCACATGATCGGTCACTTCCTTATTTAAACATTCCAGAGATACAGGCAATGTTTGAGTCGGACTCGCATGAGTTGAGCGGATGCGGATGTGGATGGGGACAGACGCTAGCAGTCCCATATTTGAAGGTATGAAGACGCTACAGTGGAGGCAGTGTTTTTTTAAAGTTTATGTTGTTTATCGGTAAAACAATTTCAATATTTTAATATCTGTGGATTTCTTTCCTTGGGCTTGTAGGTTGAAGTTCCCTTGTCTGCTGCTATGGAGTCTATTTTAACAACTTGTTGTAAGTACCAGAATGTAGTTATTTTGGTTGGGAGCCTGACACAGTGTATAACAATGTGTACTCTTTCTATGATTTTGAGGTACGTTTTGAACTTTCTTTGTCATGTAGGTGGTGGCCTATATTAGTATCCACACCTGTGTTTGTGGTATTTTCATGGGTTCAAAAAGCCGTACACATGGTGGGATTTGGCTCATTGCACTTAATGTTTTAGAATTATTTTCGTCATGTGTAGGTATTATTTTACAACACTGCAGGAGTCATTTTGAGTTTGGCAGATGTAAAGCTCCGTCCGCCAAACTCCCAACTGGGTGACTGCTGCCCCAACAGCAACCTCCCCCCCAGAGTTATTAAGGGCTTCCCGCTAGGTCCACAGGTGGTAACCTAAGTAGCAAACAGGCTACAGCATTGTCTCCAGCTTGTAATCGGGCCTGCCGCAATGCTATCGGCTGCAAGGTGCACCAGAACCCACGCAATATTTACTATCTGCTTTGCAGACAAAGAACATTGCGTGGATACTGTGCAAGGGGGGCCCTGCACTGCCCAAGCCAAGTGAATGGGCAGTGGAGGGGCACACCTGTGGGCTCCTGAACCTGCTCGCCTTGAGCCTTTTCATGGCAGTGTTACAGCCACCACAGACTGAAACATCAACGTTTCCTTTTCACTTGACAAGCTGAATTGCAAGACCATCATATTGCTTGAACTGTGACTGAAAAACAGGCAATTATTGTGCCGCACTGTGTTAAGAGGAAGGTTATAACTGCTTCCCGGATCTTCTGATGGGATACAATTGTGTGATCTAGGACTGTTATATACAGTGTTGTCTATGCGATGGACATCCTATTGATTGATATATTGAATTTCAACAGTACAGAGTTTTCTTATACATTAATTGAAGACTGGATCATATGAATTATATGTAAACAATTCCTCCATGAGCATTTTTAAGGGTGACATTGTCTGTTCCTAGGGGAATACTGGGTTGACTCTAAGGGCCAGATGTAGCAAAACGCCAATTTGCGACTTGCAAATTGCGAGTCCCTGCGACTCGCAATTTGCAAGTCGCAAATTGGTATGCAGTACGGTGTCTCAGACACCGACTGCAACTCGCTATGGGGTCGCAATGACCCACCTCATTAATATTCATGAGGTGGGTCGCAAATTGCGGCCACATAGCGAGTATAGGCCCTCGCAAACATGGAGGCCTGCTGTCGTCAGCAGACCTCCATGTTCGTGACTGCTTTCAATAAAGCAGTTTTTTTTTTTTTTAAGTGTAGCCCGTTTTCCTTAAAGGAAAACGAGCTGCACTTAAAAAAAAAAACGAAACCTTTAGTTTCGGTATTTTTTCAGGGCAGGGAGTGGTCTCTTGGACCACTCCCTGCCCTGAAAAAATATTTTTGGGTCCATTCACAAAGTGGAAGGGGTCCCATGGGGACCCCTTCCAATTTGCGAGTGGGTTACCATCCAGTTGAAGTGGATGGTAACTGTGATACCATTTGCGACCGCGTACGCGGTCGCAAATGGTATTGCATACCACTCAGACTAGCAAATAGGAAGGGAACACCCCTTCCTATTTGCGATTCTGAAATGCATATTGCGAGTCGGTACCGACTCGCAATATGCATTTCTGTATTGGGAAACGCGTTTAGCGAGTCGCAAACGGCAATTTTTGCCGTTTGCGACTCGCTAAACGTTTCCTACATCTGGCCCTAAGTGTGTTAACTTTTAGAAAGTTGGTATTTTTCTGAATAAACCAAATGTGCCTTTCTGCTGGTATCCTGGGCCACATGACTGTGAATGGCTCTCCTTTTGTTGGTTATTTTGTGCTTTCAAACAGTGAGACAAAAGATACCTAGGTATGGAGGGAGAGGATCTTCTTGATAGGATGTCTGGGGAGGAGTTGTGCCACATCTTGATCGCACTTTATAGGGCTCTGCCTGCAGCACACACTAAGGAACCAGACCTGACCTTGCTTTTGTCACCCATTTGCAACAATTTGGATCCAAACCAATGGGAAGGGCTGATGAACCAACCAGAACACGTTTTTGGGATAGGTCAGCCAATGAGGGGTGGTAGCAGTCAGTGCCTAATCACAGAATAGGATGGGATCAGAGAGACTGCTGACCCCACCCATTCTGTGAGGAAGTGTCAGTGATAGACACTCAGCCCTGAGCACTTGAAGTACCAGGGTGCAGGGCTTTCACAGATGCTCTCCCTCATCATGAAGGAGAGGGCCTTGAAGTCTTTGCTGAGCTGAGGAGGTCACTCCCAAAGGAGCCCTGACCTTCTCAGCCCAGAAAGTTCAGCTCAGGCAGTCAGGAGACTGCGCATTCAGCACAGCTTGCTCCCGGCTGTCTGACCTGAAAATAAAGAGTGTCAGGCTAACCTTTGCTCAGCCTGAAAGATACTCTTCATGTACAAAAGGTGCGAGGGCGTGGCCCCTCTGCCATTAAGGACAGGCTGCTGCTGGTAATAAAGCGAAAACACCACACAAAAAAGTATCCCACACCCAGTTAGAAAAAAGTAGCAAACTTTAATAAATAGAACAAGAATAATGAATCCGTCCAATAAAGCCGTAGATATGCATTTTTAAAGAATGAAGTGAAAATAGCACAAAAAAGCACAAAGCGCCAACTCTGGATATCTGGTTGCGCTGGGCCGGGTCAAAGTCAAAAGTTCAGGGTGACTACAATCAAGCGTAATTTGGCTAGAGTTCCCAAATCAGTCTTGCTGAAGTTTACCTTCTCAAATTCATGTCAAGAGTCTTGTTTGCATTGGAGAAGGCCGCTGGGAACTAGGGAAGCGTTGCAAGAGGCTGTCGGGGAAGTGCGAAGAATAGGACCGGCTTTGTCGACCTGCTGCCTGGAGCTTCGCCTTGCCTTTTTCTTCTCCCATTTGAAAATGCAGAAAGGTAATTCAAATGTTATCTCATGGGAGAGGTAGGACTTGCAGTAGCTGAAAACAAATGTAAGTGTTTTTCACTACCAGAACATGTAAAACTTAGAAGTACATGTCCTCTTTTTTAAATACATTGCACCCTGCCCCTGGGCTGTCCAGGACCTACCTCAAGGGTGCCATATATGTGAAAGGTTTGTTTTACCAAGCAGGAAACACAGAAGGTCTGTAGGCAAAAAGTCAGGGGGAAACCACACAAAGGATGCCAGGTCTCAGAAACACCCACCTTCAAATACAGTTCGGCGCACATCAGAAATGTAGGAATAAAATAATTTAGCCATGAGTGCACTTCACCCAGTGCCATATTGAGGATTTTTCCCTGTTTCTGGTTAACTCAAGCCCCATAAAGCCAAAGAATATTAAATTATAGGGCACACAAAACAGGTGAGAATTGGGGTCGAGGGAGGACAGCAGATTCCTATGTTGGATAGTTTTACTTCAAATAGAGGACTGCGAAAACGGCACTTTATCCCAGACATATTTCTCGACCGTGCCATTAACTTCCAAACTCGAGCCATCTACAAAGTCTTTAAATACTAATCCTGTTGCCCATGCTTCACTGGGTTCACCGTGGACGCAAAATAAGATGCAAGAAGAAGAGCAATTGTAGAGAAGCGCCCACATTTTTTTTTACATCAATCTATTTTACCATACTGAAAGTACTCAATGTGGACTTGTAAGGAGATTTCCTGCTATTTCATCTTCCCTTACAAGATATTCATGCAGCAGGACGTGCACATGGGCCCGGGTTTGTCAGTGTTTTTCTGGTTGTAATTGATTGTTTCTTGTGTTGAATGTCTTCTGTAACTTTCTCAATGAAGTGTTGGTCTTTCTATGCATGAGTTCTTACCATATATCATTTATATAATTGGTGATTTGAGCTTTTGCACTGTGAACGTCCGTAGTTTACTTTTGTGGGCTTTGCTCAGTACCGAAAAGAAGATCAGATTGTTTTATGTTCCTCTATACACTAATGACTATTTGACTAAATATTTGCACTAGAATTTGTGTTTGTTTAATCAAGGATAATTCCACCGAGAATGTTATAGAGTAAAAAATTCAAAGAAGCAAATAGCTTAATTCAAAGCTAGTACATACAGTGACTTCGTACATTGTTTATCAGTGAGGCACGCCACAAAGCGCCTTTCTTAGCAGTAACTTCAAAAGTTAAATATGCTTTTGTACAAACTCAAGGAACTGCATAATTTCCTTCCTGATGTGATTGAGGTACCCACAACTCTTGCATGAAGCTACCTTATATATGTCTATGGTAGATCGATTCTGAAATATGATCACTGTTTGGTGAATGCAGTAGATTCTGATTTCATGATGTGGATTGGGTGGTATAGTAATGCACACATGTACATACATATCCTACGAAGCACAATTACTAAAGAAATGACTTTTACTAGTTCGCCCATATCAGAAAGCTCTACCCGATGAAGCCGACCCTAATTATAATAGTGTCAAGATTCATATTCATTCATAGTATCATCCTGTAATATCAGAATATCACAGATTCGAACCTTTGTAGTGCAAGAAAAGGTTTGAATACACCGAAAAGTAGTTTACAGTTTAAAGTGCCCCCTCTTTCGACATTTCAGCATTACAACAAACGTTTCAAACAGTTTCTACATGTTTCCATCCAGGTTGCGTTGAGTGTCTGTCTGCAAGGTTTACATAAGTTGATCCTTTTGTCATGCCAAGGGTAGACACCACAAGCCATTTGACACGTATCTCCCGGATGTAGCGAAGGAATTGCCATCATGTGGCCTTTGATCTGGCACTTCACATCAAGTGATATTGTTAGCGCTTCTGACCTTAGTAAGTAAACTTACCTGGGACGCGCAGAGGTAGGTGAACCTTTTGACTCACAATTAAGATGATATTACCGTAGCTCCAGTACATAATAAATAACCAATACACGATAGTCAATAATCACCAACAATCAATAACAGTATTAATCAATGAACTCAGTAATTCTCATGCACCATGACCTTTTAGTCATGAATAACCACACCTTTACTAAAAGTTTGAATATTTATTTTCCTATATTAGCAATGCTAAGGTCATGTAGATTAATCTCAAAATCAAATGAAACACATACAGAAACAATACTGACTGTCCAAAGTGGCAGAAGAAATGCAATATAATTAAAGCTTGAACCACAACACATTCTAAAATTAAAGTGCAAATTAATAACAAAGTCAACTGTGTCAAAGTAATCATGTACATATAGTTTAGCAGAGACATTCATCAAGCATTAATCCCTATTAGTATAATTTAATTAGTGGTGATCCTTAACTAACACCAGATTAGCATCAGCATGTGGGGTTTCATGCAAAACAATTTAGTAACACAAATTCGGAAAAACATCTAACTATGGCTCTATCAAAACAATGCAGTTGGTACCTAGAAAGAAAAGGCAAATATGCATAGTAATCGACAGTCTACTTCTTTATACCTATCATCAGTGCGGATCAGCAAGCAGAGTCCGTCTTTGTCCTCAGGACATCAGTCGATCAGCAAGGCATCAGGATTCAGCATCAAAGTTCAGAAATTGCAAAGTCTTTAAGCATTAAAGTTACGTATGTCTCTTGCCCAGACGAGAGATGAAATAGTGACCTTTCGTCCAGTAAGAAACTTAGCAATGAGGATGTCTTCTCATAGTGCAGTGTTGTTAAATTAAAACGCATAAAACTACTTCCCAAATCCCTATTGGTCAGTTAATCGCATGTTCACTCTTTATCCAATAAACTAAAACCCCAAATCTATGAATTCTACTATTACTTAAATCACATGTCATTGATTGGTTTGTCCTGCAATGTCCTTATCATCCGTCTTGTCAGGCAACAATATTGTTGCAGCTTCCACTCCAGTCAGTATCTCCATTGTTCTCCTCCTAAGAAAGTCAGTCTCACTCGCATTACACACAAAGGGGGTCATTCTGACCTCGGCGGTAAAAGGCGCTTACCGCCGGTCAGAAGACCGCCACAACACCGCCGCGGTCGCGGTAAACCGCCACGGTCATTCTGACCCGGAACAGGCAAACCGCCAAAAACCCGACATCCACAAAAGTCCGCCACACCAACGGCCAGCGAAAAACTGGCGATGACCAAACCTCCACCGTCACGCCAACAGAGATACGCCCATGCCATTCCGACCCACGAATCCACGCGGCGGTCTTTCAACCGCGGTATTCCATTGGCGGTACACACTGCTGCGGTCAAAATACACACACCCTTACAAAACACAACCACATTGGACAATTTGAAATACACACACGTGATACACATACACACAACACTCCCACACACCCAAATAACTATAAAACACATACCCACATCACCCACAAACCCCTACAACCACAAATCAGAGACGAAGCCCAGAGAGAGACAGCACAGAATAGAGAACACCATCACACAGAGGCACACTACACCATCACCCACACAACATCCACGCACAAAACACCACACACCACCACACTCACCACACTCATCAACACATACACCACCCCACACCTCATCCACACCACCCCATGGCACCCCCAAGACACCCCAGGTTTTCAGACGCAGAACTCAGGGTCATGGTGGAGGAAATAGTTCGGGTAGAGCCCCAGCTCTTCGGGACACAGGTGCAGCACACCAGCATTGCCAGTAAAATGGAGCTATGGCAAAGAATAGTGGACAGGGTCAACGCTGTGGGTCAGCATCCACGAAATCGGGCGACATCAGGAAGCGGTGGAACGACTTACGGGGGAAGGTGCGTTCCATGGTATCCAGACACAACATCGCAGTGCAGAAGACTGGCGGCGGACCCCCACCTCAACCCCCAGAATTTACAGCATGGGAGGAGCAAGTCTTGAACATCCTGCATCCTGAGGGCCTTGCAGGAGTAGCTGGAGAAATGGACTCTGGTAAGTCTCATCTTCACTACTTCATCCCCCCCACCCCACCAGCATGCCAACTCATACCCCCACCCTCATCCCCCACCCCCATCACACATCCTCCTTGCTAATGTCTCACCATCACAACCCACCCATCCCAACACCAAACCCTGCATGCCACCACAAACCATGGACACCCATCACCTAAGCCTGCCCACTGCACATACCCATCTCCCCCACAAACCACTGTTACAACAGCCCCCACAAGGGAATGCCAGCACTGGGGTACACGGGCAGCCACCCATTGCACGATATGGCACACACAGAAGCAATAACCATACTCTTATACCCCTGCAGGACCCGAACGCCACCATCCCGCCCAGGAGGGTCCAGAAATGTCCATCCCACCCCCAGAAGAGGCACCCAGTGATGACAGCAGCTCTGTCTCCCTGGACCCAGATGACCAGCCCGGCTCCCACCAAGCAGGCCCATGCATCTGTCTCCAGGACACGTCAATCAGCGGTGTGTCCACCACTACAGGGCACCCAGGTTAACCCACCACCCCAACAACAACAGGGACCTGGGGGCAGTGGTAGTGGGCACACGGTCCAGGGGACAGAGGCCCAGGGAAACAGGGGAACTGGGAGGGCTGCTGTGCGACAGGGGGGGGACAGGCCAAGGGAACCCACTCTCCACGAGGCCCTATCCTCCATCATGGGAGCATACCACCACTCCCAGGAGACGATGGTGACGGTACTGGCCAGGCTCCAGGAGATCCAGGTACTGCAGGAGGAACAGTTTATGGGGTTCAGGGAAGAACTCAGAAACATTACTTCCGCAATGGGCACCATCGTCGTGGCTCTCAACCAGATTGTCACCACATTGCGGGACCATGTGGCACCACAAAGGGCCCCTGTCACTAGCATGGACCAAGAACAGGCTACCACCTCCGCCGGCGCTAGTGGACAGGAGGCCCCCACACAAGAACAACAGGCCACCAGAACCCCACCCCCTGCAGAAGGAGAACCACCCCGCAAGCGGGCCTGAGATCTAGGAAGAAGACAGAGTAGGATGCCAAGACCCCCGCCAGGAAAGGATACTCCCTGATGTCATACCACTGTCCCACATTGTCACCCTGTCCAACCTTAAACTGCCACTGCTCCACCTTCCACAGGCATATGGACAATGCACCTGTGAGACTGAAAACCTGGACTCTGCCATGGACATTCCTCCACCATCACCCATCACCGATTTTTCAACCATGTCCCTAAATTGAGCACTTTAATAAAAACACTTATTGCACAAAAATGATCAGGAGGCTGCCTGTATTTTGAACAAATGTATTAGACATAACGGTTGCAAAATGTCAAGTTACATTGTGATGACAACATACCACTGTCACACAGCTGTAGTCCATGGGCAAACAAAGCAGAGGTTACGCAGTGGGGCCCACATCTCTGAAATTGGAATGGAAAGTCACAACTCAGTTACCATACACTGGGTGAAAAAGACAGACAGTAGAGTGGCAGGAGACTGTAAGTAAATGTAAAATGCCGGTGTTGATTCTTACCTGTGTGTTATTGAAAATACTGCTCTATTACTGTGTCCCTGTTGTCTGTGTCATCCTCTTCGTCTTCCTCCTCTTCACTCTCCACAGGCTCCACAGCTGCCACAACACCACCATCTGGAGCATCCTCCTGCAGGAAAGGCACCTGGCGTCGCAAAGCCAGGTTGTGAAGCATACAGCAGGCCACGATGATATGACACACCTTCTTTGGTGAGTACATTAGGGATCCACCTGTCATATGCAGGCACCTAAACCTGGCCTTCAGGAGGCCGAAGGTGAGTTCGATCACCCTCCTAGTCCGCCCATGGGCCTCATTGTACCGTTCCTCTGCCCTGGTCCTGGGATTCCTCACTGGGGTCAGTAGCCAGGACAGGTTGGGGTAACCAGAGTCACCAATTAGCCACACACGGTGTCTCTGTAGTTGTTCCATCACATAAGGGATGCTGCTATTTCGCATGATGTACGCATCATGCACTGACCCAGGGAACTTGGCATTTACATGGGAGATGTACTGGTCAGCCAAACAGACCACCTGGACATTCATCGAATGATAACTTTTTCTGTTCCTGTACACCTGTTCACTCCTGCTGGGGGGGACTAAAGCCACATGTGTCCCATCAATGGCACCAATGATGTTGGGAATATGTCCAAGGGCATAGAAATCACCCTTCACTGTAGCCAAATCTCCCAACTCAGGGAAAACAATGTAGCTCCGCATGTATTTCATCAGGGCAGACAACACTCTGGACAACACCTTTGAAAACATAGGCTGAGACATCCCTGATGAAATGATGTTGATTGAAATGACCCACTTGCCAAAAAATGGAGTACTGACAGAACCTGCACTAGAGGGGGAATCCCTGTGGGTTGGCGGATGGGTGACATCAGGTCTGGCTCCAGCTGGGCACACAGTTCCTGTATAGTGGCTCGGTCAAGCCTGTATGTCAATATGACATGTCTTTCTTCCATTGTCGACAGGTCCACCAGCGGTCTGTACAGGGGAAGATTCCTCCATCTCCTCGCTAGTCCCAGCGGACGGTGCCTAGGAAGGACAACATGGAGCACAGAGTCAATCAACCCACAGGTACGTTCCCACAGCTTGCACAGTACACAATTCTCTATGCAGTGAATGGCTTGTATGAGTGTCGATGCAAGGCCTAGGCATGTGTGACGCAGTAGAAATTAAGCCAAATGGGCCCTTGAAATGGCGGCTGCCTGACCTGTGAAGTGCGACAATGGGATGTGAGGTCAATGCGCTGGCGTGGCACACCATGGCGGTAGGCGGTCGAAGACCGCGGTGCAACGCCGCATTGGTTAACATTGAACCCTATGGGTTTCAGGAGCCGATGACGATGTGCGCCGGCAGTCGCGGTACGCACCGCCGCAGTATACACTGCCACGGGCGTGACCGCCATTTTCTATCTGTTTGATCACTCGAGACCTGATCATCCACAGGAGAGGACCTATACTGCAAGTGCTGCTGTGACCTCGGTCTGGAAGAGACAATGGCTGCTGCGACTGGGGAAAGGGCCCCTGCCTTCACTTCTGAAGAATTGGAGAAACTCGTGGATGGGGTCCTCCCCCAGTATGCGCTACTCTACGGTCCTCCAGACCAACAGGTAAGTACACTGGGACCATGCTTTGTGGCCAATGCCTGGGTTGAGTGGGGTGTATGAACGATGGTGGGGAGGGGAGCGAATGAGGCATGCATCAAACGACAGATGAGAGCATGTGCCACATGGCAAGGGTGGGGAGGGGGGGCCATTCACATCGAGCATGCAGAAAATGATGATATTTTATTTTCTCCCCCTGTACATGTCACATAGGTCAGCGCCCATCAGAAAATCGACATTTGGCATGTCATCGCCAAGGACGTCCGGACCCTGGGGGTCCACAACAGACGGGGCACCCACTGCCGCAAGAGGTGGGAGGACATCCGCCGCGGGAGCAGGAAGACCGCGGAGGCTCTGCTGGGGATGGCCTCCCAACGTAGGAGGGGTGCTACTCGTAAATTGACCCCCCTGATGTCCCGGATCCTGGCGGTGGCCTACCCAGATTTGGATGGGCGCGTGAGGACATCACAGCAGACACAAGGGGGTGAGTACCAGCACATTCTGCTATCTTAGCGCGCAGTGGAGGTGTCTGGGTGGGGGAGGAGGGCTGTGGGTATCCCTAGGCCAGGGCGATTTCTGTAGGCCAGGCCCCTCTGTAAGGCATGGCCCTGTGCCCCCGCCCCCCACCTCTGTAGGGTGCCAAGTACAGCTATCCATGGCCCTGTGTCACCTATGTGTGCAGTTGTCGTCCATAGGCTTGTAGGCCAAGTCCCAAAGATTGAGTAGTGTACCCCAAGTGCGCAGCGTAGTGCAGGGGGCTTCTGTGTCTGTCCTCTCCGCCAACTGTGTTGCAAATGCATGCACTCAACATGTCTTTATTTCCCCCCCCCTTTTTTGTTGCTCTTCCTGTTCATGTGTGCATTAGCATCATCAGGCGGAGGAGAAGTGGAATCAGAGCACGAGGGAGCTGCATCTCACATGGCCCTGGAGGGCCATGCAACTGACTCGTAGTACACCAGTGAGACGGAGGGCGAGGGGAGCTCCACAACGGGGACACGTGGAGACACCAGCGACACTGACACGTCCTCGGAAGGGAGCTCCCTTGTGGTGGCGGCAACATCCGTGCCCACCACAACAACAGGTACAGCCGCCACCCAGCGCACCAGCTCCGCCCTCCAAGCAGCCCCTCAGCATTCGCCCCGTGCCAGCTCACACACGAAGGCGGGCATCTCCTTCGCCCCAGGCACCTCAGGCCCTGCCCCAGTTACCCCTGCTGCCCTCAGTGAGGAGGTCATTGACCTCCTCAGGACGCTCATTGTTGGGCAGTCTACCCTTTTGAATGCCATCCAAGGGGTAGAAAGGGAGGTGCACCGGAGCAATGCATACCTGGAGGGCATTCATTCGGGTCAGGCTGCCCATCAGCGATCGTTCAACGCTCTGGCCTCAGCACTGACGGCAGCCATTGTCCCTGTCTCCTGCCTTCCTCCTCCAACTTCCTCAACCCAGTCCCACTCCCCTGTTCCTCTGCCTATCCCAGACACACCTACAGACCAGCCTGCACACACCTCAACACCCAAGGGCAGCTCATCCAGACATAAGCACCACACATCACACAAGCATTCACCCAAGCAACATCCACATGCAGACATGCCAACAGCCACTGCCTCCTCTGTGTCCCCCTCCTCCTCATCTCCCTTCTCCCTCCCTGTGACGTCTCCACTCACACTTGCATGCACAACATCATGAGCCACTACGTCCATCACCAGCACACCCACCAGAACACTCCGCACACGTGCAGTCACCACCCCCACTGCCATTTACACGTCCCCTGTGTCCTCTCCCACTGTGTCTGTCACCCCCTCTTCCAAACCACACAAACGCAGGCAGCCACCCACCCAACAGCCCTCCACCTCACGACAGCCTCCATCTAAAGCACCTGCACCCAAAGACACCAGACTTGACTCTCCTACAACCACATCCTCTTCCTCCACTCCCATACCCACTGCACCTACCCTTCCCACTGCTCCTAAAAAGTTTTTCCTGTCCAAAATTAACCTCTTTCCATCACCTGACCCACCCCCTCCATCTCGTAAGAGTCCAATCAGCACCTCAGCCACCACAACCCCTGGACCCACAAGGACAATAGTCCAAGGATATTGGAGTCCACCACCTTCGAGGGCAGCTACTTCGGCTAGCAGTAAAGGGACAGCCAGCCCACCCCCTGGGAAAAAATCAAAGAAAGGCAGGCCCGGCGCGAGAGGCCAGAGACGGCAGCCTCCAAAGGCACTACCCTGGCACCGTCAGGAAGTGGGGTGCCACCTGGCACATCAACAAAGGGAGGCAAGGGCCACAGAGGATCAGGGAAGGATGGTAAGGGCAGCACGGCCGACAAGTCCGGCAGCAGGCGAGCTGCCCAGGAGGGCCCCACCAGCCCCATTCCGGGTGTGAAGGAGGACACCCACGGGCCCGGGACTCCAGCACAGGAGGGCCCCGCAAGTGAGAAGTCAGATGGCGAGTGAACTACATATATTGGCCCTGGAGACACATGTCAAGAACCGCTGAACAGGGCCCTTCAAATAAAGCACCGCTGAACAGGGCCCTTCAAGTCAAGCACCGCTGAACAGGGCACCGCCGTCTCAAGCACCGCTGAACTGGGCCCTTCAAGTCAAGCACCGCTGAACAGGGCACCGCCGTCTCAAGAACCGCTGAACTGGGCCCTTCAAGTCAAGCACCGCTGAACAGGGCACCGCCGTCTCAAGAACCGCTGAACTGGGCCCTTCAAGTCAAGCACCGTTGAACAGGGCACCGACGTCTCAAGAACCGCTGAACTGGGCCCTTGAAGTAAAGCACCGCTGAACTGGGCCCTTCAAGTCAAGCACCGCTGAACAGGGCACTGCCGTCTCAAGAACCGCTGAACTGGGCCCTTCAAGTCAAGCACCGCTGAACAGGGCACCGCCGTCTCAAGCACCGCTGAACTGGGCCCTTCAAGTCAAGCACCGCTGAACAGGGCACCGCCGTCTCAAGCAACGCTGAACTGGGCCCTTCAAGTCAAGCACCGCTGAACAGGGCACCGCCGTCTCAAGCACTGCTGAACTGGGCCCTTCAAGTCAAGCACCGCTGAACAGGGCACTGCCGTCTCAAGCACCGCTGAACTGGGCCCTTCAAGTCAAGCACCACTGAACAGGGCACCGCCGTCTCAAGAACCGCTGAACTGGGCCCTTCAAGTCAAGCACCGCTGAACAGGGCACCGCCGTCTCAAGCACCGCTCCGCTGGGCCCTTCATCTCAAGCACCGCTCCGCTGGGCCCTTCATCTCAAGCACCGCTCTGCTGGGCCCTTCATCTCAAGCACCGCTCCGCTGGGCCCTTCATCTCAAGCACCGCTCCGCTGGGCCCCGCCGTCTCTGCACCGCTCCGCTGGGCCCTTCATCTCAAGCACCGCTCCGCTGGGCCCTTCATCTCAAGCACCGCTCCGCTGGGCCCTTCATCTCAAGCACTGCTCCGCTGGGCCCTTCATCTCAAGCACCGCTCTGCTGGGCCCCGCCATCTCTGCACTGCTCCACTGGGCCCTTCATCTCAAGCACCGCTCCGCTGGGCCCTTCATCTCAAGCACCGCTCCACTGGACCCTTCATCTCAAGCACCGCTCCGCTGGGCCCCGCCGTCTCTGCACTGCTCCGCTGGGCCCTTCAGCTCAAGCACCGCTCCGCTGGGCCCTTCATCTCAAGCACCGCTCCGTTGGGCCCTTCATTTCAAGCACCGCTCCGCTGGGCCCTTCATCTCAAGCACCGCTCCGCTGGGCCCCGCCTTCTCTGCACCGCTCCGCTGGGCACCGCCTTCTCTGCACCGCTGAACAGGGCCCTTCAAGTCAAGCACAGCTGGCCCATTGGCAGAAGGGGCAGGCACGGATCTGTGTCGGGCAGGGCTGCACGATACACTCTGGGCACCATGCCTCCTCCAGTACCAGTGGAGTCTGTAATCCACTTGAGAGACTGTGGCTTTGCACTCCCCAGGATTGAACAGTGGGCAACCCACCCACTATAGAGACTTGAGAGACTGTGGCTTTGCACTCCCCAGGATATGTCAGTGGGCAACCCACCCACTATAGAGACTTGAGAGACTGTGGCTTAGCACTCCCCAGGATGTAACAGTGGGCAACCCACCCACTATAGAGACTTGAGAGACTGTGGCTTTGCACTCCCCAGGATGTAACAGTGGGCAAGCCACCCACTGTAGAGACTTGAGAGACTGTGGCTTTGCACTCCCCAGGATGGGACAGTGGCCATTGAGGCCCCTCGTGGATCTGGCGTCGTGGACTCATGTGGCTGAGGTGGCCCCCCTTCCCTTCCCGCTGAGGTGCCTGTAGTTTTGCTATCTGATGCCACTGCAGTGTTCTCTCCAATGGATTCGGGTCTCCTGTGTGGGCTTTGCCCATGTGTTTAGGCCCATTGGCCTAGGTACAATGACTGAAACCCAATTTGGACAGGACAATTTACATATGTGTATATAGTTATGGATGTTCAAAATAATTTTTTACTTAGCCGTACAATATATTTAAATTTCATGATCATTTTATTTTGTCTTTGCATTCTTCCGGGGGGTTTGGGGGTGTCACTCTGAGTTGTTGCTCTGCATTGATGTGTATGTAGTTGTGGGTGAGGGTGAGGGTGGGTGTGTCGCGTATGTGTGTCCCCGTAATTTTTTGCCTCCCCCCTCCCTTGTGTCGTAGGTGCAGTACTCACCGTTGTCTTCTGTGCCAGCGTTCGTGCTCCTGGTAGAGGAGCAGGAAGACAATAGCTGGTAGGATGTGTAGTTCAGGTTCCATGCTGTCCGTATTCCTCGTGGAGTGTGTAGAGGTGAGCGTTTTCCTGTTCGTAGTCTGTTTCCGCTGTGTTTTTATCGGCGGGGCTCCCGCCCCGGATAAGGTGGCGGATTGGTGAGTTGTGATAGGGTGGGCGGTACATTGTCTCCCGCCTGTCTGTTGGCGGTGACCGCCGCGCTGTTTGTTTGTTCCGCCGTGGCGGTCGGAGTGTTAAAGTGGCGGTCTCTGTTGGCGGTTTCCGCCTGGGTCAGAATTCCATTTTTTTGACCGCCTGCCTGTTGGCGGGTTGGCCGCCGCTTTAACACCGACCGCCAGGGTTGGAATGACCCTCAAAATGTTACATTAACGAGAACAGCATCTTCTAGCAGTCGGTTCTCATGGTAAACAATTCTCAGCTACGAGCACATAATGCAAAATGGAAAATCACAGTTTAACTCTCCAGGACAGCCATTTATTAAATGTTATGAAATAGAGCTTTGACATGAGGCCTGGCAAGAAGGCCAAGACATTCGCCAAGTTAAGGCCCATAATTAATACAGTTAGAGCATAATGCATAACCCTTAATATGGCATACTACTACATTAGTCAAACATATATTCAATATTTCACACATATTAATTCACTAGTAAGTACACTTTGTGAACATTGGCGGCCACTCTTCATAATCACATTTTTAAATGCGTGCATTCTTTTTCTATGTTATTATATTTTCTACGCAACCCTTTATTCAGATTACATGAACACTCATTAATACATTTTTTAAACACCTGCACTAGCAATATTGACCTGGTGACATTAGAGAAAGTTGAATTTTGACCGCCAAGCTCGATCCCAGCCAATAGCAGTTGCATGCCAACTTTCCTCAGTGGGTCAGCTGTGACCTGTCCTGTCACACGGTAGAACACAGACTGGCTGACCTTTGGCAGCTCTAAGGCAGTGCAACTGAAGAAGAACCCTGAGGAGGTGGCAGCCACTGTACTGCCCACGCAGAGGGTTGTAGATAAGGTGTTGCACTTTCAACTGCTTTTTTGTCACATTTGAGAATGCTGCCACCCACATATTAACCCCTTCACAGCAAAGGATGTTACAGTTAAGTACTTGGCTGCGGCGCTGAGGTGCCAAGGACATAACCATTACGTCCTTGGACCATGAGCCTCGCCTCAGCGCCACCAGTGGAGGGATGGAAGGGTAATCGCTTCCCCTTCCACCCCCGACCCCCCCTCATCCTTTGTGGTGTCTGATGATGTCAGCACGCGATCCGGCGCTGACCTCATCAGAGGCCTACCCCTCTGTGCAGAAATGCAAAAGCATTTCTCCTCTGATCATGTGGAGGGGGCGAGAGAGGCATGAAAGGAGAGGAAAGGCCTTTCCTCTCCTTTCGTGTCTCTCTCAGCATCTTTGCAGCCCGATCGCGATGCAGGAGTTTATTTGTTTGTGTGTAATTGAATAAGGGGAGCATCCCCCTTGGGAAAGGCCCACTCCCTAGGGGAACAAAGTATTTTTAGGCCATTTCTGCCTCCCCTGGGGGCAGATCGGCCTATTATAATTAGGCGGCTCTGCCCCCAGGGGGGAGCAGAAACCCCAAGTCACCAGGGATCATTTTGTTTATTTTATTCTTTTTATATGTGGGGAGCAACCCCTTAGGCAAGGGTCGCTTCCCGGGGGGCAAAATTTCTTTTAGGCCATTTCTGCCCTCTTTCGGGCAGATCGGCCTATTTTTATTAGGCCAATCTGCTCCCAAGGGGGACAGAAACCACTAGACACCAGGGATTTTTTTTATATTATTGAATGAGGGGAGCGGCCCCTTGGGCAAGGGCAGCTCCCCAGCGGGGCAAAGTAGTTTTAGGCCTTTTCTGCCCCCCCGGGGGCAGATCGGCCTATTATAATTAGGCTGATATGCCCCCGGGGCAGAAACCCCTAGACACCAGGGATATATATTTTTTGTGTTCACTTTATTTTATTATATATGGGAAGCGACCCCTTGGGCCCTTAGGCAAGGGTCGCTTCCCGGGGGGCAAAAGTTCTTTTAGGCCATTTCTGCCCCCTTGGGGGCAGATCGGCCTATTTTTATTAGGCCAATCTGCTCCCAAGGGGGGCAGAAACCACTAGACACCAGGGATTTTTTTAAATATTATTTAATGAGGGGAGCGGGCCCTTGGGCAAGGGCATCTCCCCAGCGGGCAAAGTATTTTTAGGCCTTTTCTGCCCCCCGGGGGCAGATCAGCCTATTATAATTAGGCCAATATGCCACCGGGAGGCAGAAACCCCTAGACATCAGGGATATATATTTTTTTGTGTTCACTTTATTTTATTATATATGGGGAGCGACCCCTTAGGCAAGGGTCCCTCCCCTACGGGGCAAATTGTATTTAGGCCATTTCTGCCCCTCTTGGGGTCAGATCGGCCTATTTTCATTACGCCGATCTGCCCTCGAGGGGGCAGTAACCAATAGGCACCAGGAATTTTTTTTTGCACAACTTTCACTCAAGGAGAGCGACCTCTTAGGCAAGGGTTGCTCCCCTGGGGGGGGGCAATTTGTTTTAGGCCATTTCCGCTCCTCTTGGGGGCTGATCACTCTATTTCTATTAGGCCGACCGGCCCCAGGGGGCAGCAGAAACCACTTAGGCACCAGGCATTGGTGTGTGTGCATGTGTGTGTTTTGTTTGGGGGGGCAGCTCCTTGGGCAAGGGCCAGTCCCCATTGGGGCACATTACTGTTGGCCATATCTGCCATATAGCCTTGGGAGCAGATCAGACTATTTTTGGAAAGCCCATGAGATACCAGGAAAGATTTTATTTTTCAAAATAAGAGGGTGGGGCTTGTGGTCATACCCCCACCCCAGATGGGGCAATTACCCCCAAACCAGCAGAAAATCTACTAGATGCCAGGGAATTAAAAAAATAAAATTGTTTGGTGGTGGCCACCAACCAGTATGGGCATGGTAATGCCCCCACCCCAACTGAAGGGGGTAACAGTCTTTCAGCTCTTCCCCTGAACACTAAAACATCTTATACCATGGCAAGCAAAAGGACTTTTGATTATTTTGGGTTTTGATTTTACATTTGGGCCATTAGAGCTTGGCTAACTCTCAAAATCGTCTCACTTGGAATGATGAGGGCTGCACTTTATGGACTTTGGGACGCTGCCATGTAGAAAAATCAGCAAGACCTAACACATCTGAAAACTAAATATCTGGGTGACTCCAGGGTGGTGTGCTTCACATTCACCCCGCATCATTTTCTTACACAGAATGTCCTGCACACCTCTAACTTTGCTGGAAATCACAAAGTTTTAACACATTTTTGTGATGGAACCTTCCGGAATCTGCATAAATCCACAAAATTCCTACCACCCAGCATTGTCTCATCTATACCGATAATAATTCTGCCCCACTTGTCAGCCTAAAAATGTATTTTTTTCAAACTGCCCGCTTTGTTTCCCCCTCAATGTCGACATGTTTTTGGCTCTTCCCTGTCACAGGCACTTGGCCCACCTACACAATTGAGATATCATTTTTACCAGGAGACTGATGGCAACGTTGGGTGGTAGGAAATTTGTCCCGGTGGATTGATCCCCCACAGAAATGTGGGAAAAATTTGATTTTTTAGCTACATTTGAGGTTTGCTCAGGATTCTGGGTGTGAAAACACTGGGGGATCCACACAAGTCACACCTCCCTGGACTCCTTAGGGTTTCTAGTTTTCAGAAATGTCTGGGTTTGGAAGATATCCCAATATGGCTGCTCAGCCCAGGACCAATAACCCAGGTGCGACTCCCTCCCCCGCAAAAACAGGTAGTTCTGTATTTGATAATTGTGATGTGTCTAGATAGTGTTTTGGGGCATTTCCTTTCACATACACTAGGCCTACTCACACAAGTGAGGTACCATTTTTATCGGGAGACTTGGGGGAACGCTGGATGGAAGGAAATTTGTGGCTTCTCTCAGATTCCAGAACGTTCTGACACCGAAATATGAGGAAAAAGTGTTTTTTGGACACATTTTGATGTTTGCAAAGGATTCTGGGTAACAGAACCTGGTGAGAGCCCTACAAGTCACCCCATCCTGGATTACCCTAGGTGTTTAGTTTAAAAAAATGCACAGGTTTAGTAGGTTTCCTTATGTGCCGGCTGAGCTAGAGGCCAAAATCCACAGCTAGGCACTTTCCAAAAAACAGCTCAGTTTTCTTTGGGAAAATGTGATGTGTCCACGTTGTGTTTTGGGGCATTTCCTGTCACGGGCGCTATGTCTAACCACACAAGTGAGGTACCATTTTTATCAGGAAAGTTACTGGAATGCTGGGTGGAAGAAAATTTGTGGCTCCTCCCAGATTCCAGAACTTTCTGTCACCAAAAAGTGAGGAAAAAGTGTTTTTTGGCCACATTTTGGGGTTTGCAAAGAATTCTGGGTAACAGAACCTGGTGAGAGACCCACAAGTCACCCCATCCTGGATTCCCCTAGGTGTCTAGTTTTAAAAAATACACAGGTTTGGTAGGTTTCCCTAGGCGCCAGCTGAGCGAGAGGCCAAAATATACAGCTGGGGACTTTGCAAAAAACACATCAGATTTCAATGTAAAAATGTGATGTGTCCATGTTGCGTTTTATGGCCTCCCCACGCAAGTGAAGTACCATTTTTATCGGGAGATTTGGGGAAACACAGAATAGCAAAACAAGTGTTATTGCCCTTTGTCTTTCTCTAACCTTTTCCTTCCAAATGTAAGACAGTGTGTAAAAAAGACGTCTATTTGAGTAATGCCCTGTAGTTCACATGCTAGTATGGGCACCCCAGAATTCAAAGATGTGCAAATAACCACTGCTTCTCAACACCTTATCTTGTGCCCATTTTGGAAATACAAAGGTTTTCTTGATATCTGTTGGAAATGGCCTTTTGCAGGGTCACCACCAAACTTTTTGCCTTCCTCCTTCTCTTTTCCCGACCTAACTTTTGCTGGCTTTAGGACTCTGCGCACTTTACCACTGCTAATCAATGCTAAAGTGCATATGCTCCCTCCTTAAAACATGGTGACATTGGCTTATACCCAATCTGCTTATTTAATTTACTTGTAAGGCCCTAGTCAAGTGCACTACATGTGCCCAGGGCCTGTAAATTAAATGCTACTAGTGGGCTGCAGCTCTGGTTGTTCCACCCACATAAGTAGCCCCCTAACCATGTCTCAGGCGTGCCACTGCAGTGACTGTGTGTGCAGTTTTACTGCCACTTCAACTTGGCATTTAAAAATTTACAAATACTTACCAAGCATTAAACTCCCCTTTTTCGACAAATAAGTTACCCCTAAGGTAGTCCTTTGGTAGCCTATAGGGCAGGCTGCTATGTAGGTAAAAGGCAGGACATGAACATGTGTGTTCTATATGTCCTGGTAGTGTAAAACTTCTAAATTCGTTTTTACACTGCTGTGAGGCCTGCTCCTTTCATAGGATAGCTACCCTCATATACTGTTTGAGTGGTAGATCCTGATCTGAAAGGAGTAGCCAGCTCATATTTAGTCTGGCCAGTATGGGGATACAAAATCCTGCTTAATGTTGAAGTTGGATTTTATATTACTATTTTAGAAATGCTACTTTAGGAAAGTGAGCATTTCTCTACACTTAAATCCTTCTGTGCCTTCCAATCCACGTCTGGCTAGGTTTCATTGGCAGCTCCCTTGTGCATTTACTCAGACAACCCCAAACACAGTATGCTCAGTATCACTTGCATACATCTGCATACTGAATGGGCTGGGAGGGTGGAGGACCTTATCAATAAATCAATAACATTTATAAAGCGCGCTACTCACCCGTGAGGGTCTCAAGGCGCTAGGGGAGGGGGGTTACTGCTGCTCGAAGAGCCAGGTTTTGAGCTGCCTCCAGAATGCGAGGTGGTCCTGGGTGGTCCTGAGGTGGGGGGAGGGAGTTCCATGTCTTGGCCGCCTGGTAGGAGAAGGATTTCCCACCTGCCGTAGTGCGGCGGATGCGAGGGACGGCGGCGAGTGCGAGGTTGGCGGAGCAAAGTTGACGAGTGGGCATGTAGAGACTGAGGCGACGGTTGAGGTATTCGGGTCCCTTGTTGTGGAGGGCTTTGTGTGCGTGGGTGAGGAGCCTGAAGGTGATCCTTTCGTTGACGGATAGCCAGTGCAGGTGTCTCAGGTGGGCGGAGATGTGGCTGTTGCGGGGTATGTCGAGGATGAGGCGGGCGGAGGTGTTTTGTATTCGCTGAACACGTTTTTGGAGTTTTGTGGTGGTTCCTGCGTATAGGGTGTTTCCGTAGTTTAGGCGGCTTGTGACGAGGGCGTGGGTCACAGTTTATCTGGTGTCGGCGGGGATCCAGCGGAAAATCTTTTGGAACATGCGGAGAGTGAGGAAGCAGGAAGATGATACGGCGTTGACTTGTTTGGTCATGGTGAGAAGCGGGTCCAGGATGAATCCGAGGTTGCGTGCGTGGTCTGAGGGGGTTGGTGCAGTGCCTAGGGCCGTGGGCCACCAAGAGTTGTCCCAGGCGGACGGGGTGTTTCCGAGGATGAGGACTTTCGTTTTGTCTGAGTTCAGTTTCAGGCGGCTGAGTTTCATCCATTCTGCAACGTCTTTCATTCCATCCTGCAGGTTGGTCTTGGCGCTGGTGGGGTCCTTGGTGAGGGAAAGTATCAGCTGAGTGTCGTCGGCGTAGGAGATGATGTTGATGTTGTGTTTGCATACGATATCGGCGAGGGGGCTCATGTAGACATTGAAGAGAGTCGGGCTGAGCGAGGAGCCCTGAGGGACTGTGGAGATGATCTCGGTGGGGTCCGAGTGGAACGGAGGGAGGTAGACTCTTCGGGAGCGGTTAGAGAGGAAAGGGGTGATCCAGTCCAGGGCCTGTCCAGGGCCTGTATTAGGGTTCGGTGGCAGACGGTGTCGAAGGCAGCCGAGAGGTCGAGGAGGATGAGGGCGACTGTTTCTCCGTTGTCCATCAGAGTTCTGATGTCATCTGTGACTGCGAAGAGGGAGGTTTCTGTGCTGTGGTTGGCTCGGAACCCGGACTGGGAGGGGTCGAGTAGGTTGTTGTCTTCAAGGAATTTGGTCAGTTGCTTGTTGACGGTCTTCTCGATGACTTTGGCAGGGACACTTACACTTACATGTCAAAGGACAGTAGCCTGCCCTCACACAAAGGACTGCCACGCCCCCTTCTAGGACCCTGGCAGACAGGATGGAACTGAAGGGGGAACCTTGTGCACTTCTAAGCCAATTTTTGAAGTCTCCCCCACTTTAAAGGCACATTTGTGTATTTAAGCAGGGTCTCTGACCCTACCAACTCAGACACTTCTTGACAAGACACTCTTGTCAAAGACACTTACTGGAGAAGAGAACCTGAACCAGAACCTGCAACCTGCCAAGAAGAACTGCCTGGCTGCCCAAAGGACTCACCTGACTGCTTTTTGTGAAGGACTGCTGCCTTGATGTTGCCCTGCTGCCTTGCTGCTCTTTGGCTGTGCTGAGAAGTATTCGCCAAGGGCTTGGATAGAGCTTGCCTCCTGTTTCCTGAAGTCTCAGAACCAAAAAGACTTAGGGGGTCATTACAACCCTAGCAGATGGTGTTAAAGCGGCAGTAAGACCGCCAACAGGCTGGCGGTCTTTTTTTGAGTATTATGACCATGGCGGTTACCGCCATGGTCATCCGCCGCTTCCCCATTCCGCCCGCCAGGGTGGAGACGACTGCTGGGCTGGAGACCTGGGTCTCCAGACCGGCGGCCGTGACAATACCGCCGCCGGTATTGTGACCCGGCTTACCGCCGTGGATTTCCAGCGGTAGGAACCGCCATAAAATCCATGGCGGTAAGCACTATCAGTGCCAGGGAATTCCTTCCCTGGCACTGATTGGGGTCTCCCCCTCCCCCACCCTGACTCCCTCCCCTACACCCCCCACCACCCCTGCCACCCCCCAAAGGTGGCAGGGCCCACCTCCCCACCCCGACCCCGACATTACCTTACACATACACACCCGACACTCACGCAGGCACCACCAACACACCTACACGCACACACCGACATACATGTCAACATCCACACACACACTCAGACACGTACACCCATATTCACACATTCACGCACACATCCATACAGACATACCTACAGACAGACACGTACACATTTCCAAAACACGCAACACCCCGCAAGCATACACGCACTCACACCTCCCCTACATACACAGATGCACACCCCCATGCACGCACACAACACACAACACCCCCACCCCCTCCCCTAGCGGACGATTGACTTACCTGTTCCGTCGATCCTCCGGGAGGGGACGGGAGCCATGGGGGCAGCTCCACCAACACCACACCGCCAACAGAACACCGCCGTGCAGAATCACAGGACGTGATTTGCTCGCTGTGGTCTGTTGGCGTGGCGGTGGAGGTGGAGCTGGATTTCATTGCATCATCCCCGGGGCATCCAAAAACCCCGCAACCCAAAGAGGATCCAGATCTTTGTGGAGATTTTGAACACAAACCAGGTACTTTGTGCTTGCAAGAGACATTCATTGCTTTTAAGAGACTAAAGACACTTTATAGAATTTTTACAGTGAACCTCAACATGTACTTATTGCATCTTAATCGTTTTGACCTGAATTTTACCAGATAAATATTATACATTTTTCTAAACACTGTGTGGTACATTTTTGTGGTGTTCTACTGTGTCATTGCATAATTTATTGCACAAATACTTTACACATTGCCTTCTAAGTTAAACCTGACTGATCAGTGCCAAGCTACCAGATGGTGTGACTTACCCTGACAAGAGTGAGGGTCCTTGCTTGGACAGGGGGCAACCTGACTGCCAACCTAAGACCCCATTTCTAACAATACCTATTTTTCACTCTTTATATTTCAGTAATTGAATTGCTATACAATATACCCAGTATGTAATGAAAACCCATTGCAAGGTGCAGGTCATTTATTGGCTCTGGGTACATAGGGTTCTTCATTAACCTACAAGCCCTATCTATCCACCCAACCAGAAGAGTCCAGCAGACATAATAGTATACTGCTTGCAAAACTCTGACATCGCAGGAAAAAGTTACAGAGTAAAATGTGGAGAAAAAGTGCTGTTTTTTTACCTCAGTTTTAATATTTTTTATTTCAGCTGTTATTTTCTGTGGGAAAACCTTATAGGATCTACACAAATGACCCCTTGATGAATCAGAACTGTGTCTAATTTTTAGAAATGTTTCGGTTTCTGGGATCCAGCATTGTTTTCACACCCATTTCTGTCAGTAATTGGAAGGCGGCTGAAAGCACAAAAAATAGTAAAAATGGGGTATGTCCCAGTAAAATGCCACAATTGTGTTGAAAAATTGGGTTTTCTGATTCAAGTCTGCCTCTTCCTGAAAGCTGGGAAGATGGTGACTTTAGCACCGCAAACTCTTTGTTGATGCCATTGTCATGGAAAAAAAACACAAGCCTTCTTCTGCAGCCCTTTTGCCCCAGTGTTTTGAAAAAACAATTTTTTTGCTGTATTTTAGCTACTTTCTTGGTCTCCCTCAGGGGAACCCACAATGTCTGGGTACTTCTAGAATCCCTAGGATGTTGGAAAAAAAGGACTCAAATTTGGCGTGGGTAGCTTACGCGGACAAAACGTTATGAGGGCCTAAGCGCAAACTTCCCCAACAGCCAACAAAAGGCTTGGCACCTGCGGGGGAAAATGCCTGACAGCGAAGGGGTTAATAAGCTTTTAAGGGAGGGCTGAGACAGCATGAAGTAGTTCTCACACTGATGTCATCCCATTTGTCCATCCTGCTGCTTTCATCATATGCCCATCCCTTGACTCCTTTCTGATACTCTGTCACAATGTGCTCCTCCATATACTCTGTTCCAGTGTTCTCTTTCACTATATGCTCACCATTCTAGTCTCTCCTGTTACTCTGTCATCAAACACAAACCCCTCTATTCCTCTCTAATGATGTCATCTTGTGCCCATCACTCTACTCCTTTTAGCCGACCTCACCATGTTCCAGTTCCTTCCCTCTCTTCTGCTGCTCTCCCACTGTGCTCTCTTTCATCTCCTGCCTTCAGCTGCTTTCCTACTGTGCTCCCATTTTCTACTACCTCTATAGGCTCCAGTCTCTGCAATATATGTCTGTTTTCAAAGTCCAGCTCTTCCATGCTGTGTCATTAATACATCTAGGTGTGTGCTCTGGTACATATTGTTGGAAAATGGGTTATTGGTAAGGGCAGGTAGGTACCTACACTTAGCAATGGACCACTAACCTCCACTTAGGTCCAGTTAGGTCTCAGTAAATTAAACCCAGCTCAACCCTTGGTAGCTTGGCAACGAGCGTCAAGGCTTAACTTAGGAGACAGTGGTGGTCATTCTGACCCTGGCGGTCTTTGACCGCCAGGGCGGAGGACCGCGGGAGCACCGCCGACAGGCCGGCGGTGCTCCAATGGGGATTCCGACCGCGGCGGTAAAGCCGCGGTCGGACCGGCACCACTGGCGGGGTCCCGCCAGTGTACCGCGGCCCCATTGAATCCTCCGCGGCGGCGCAGCTTGCTGCACCGCCGCGGGGATTCCGACCCCCCCTACCGCCATCCAGATCCCGGCGGTCGGACCGCCGAGATCCGGATGGCGGTAGGGGGGGTCGCGGGGCCCCTGGGGGCCCCTGCAGTGCCCATGCCACTGGCATGGGCATTGCAGGGGCCCCCGTAAGAGGGCCCCTACATGTATTTCACTGTCTGCTGCGCAGACAGTGAAATACGCGACGGGTGCAACTGCACCCGTCGCACAGCTTCCACTCCGCCGGCTCGATTCCGAGCCGGCTTCATCGTGGAAGCCTCTTTCCCGCTGGGCTGGCTGGCGGTCTGAAGGCGACCGCCCGCCAGCCCAGCGGGAAAGTCAGAATTACCGCCGCGGTCTTTCGACCGCGGAACGGTAACCTGACGGCGGGACTTTGGCGGGCGGCCTCCGCCGCCCGCCAAGGTCAGAATGAGGGCCAGAGTGTAAAGCATTCAAACATCACAAAACAGTAATTAAATAAAACACAGGAAACAGTTTAAAAATCCAAAACCAATTTATACAAATAGATGATATTTTTATCTTTAAAATGACACACAAACTAATAAAGTCGGATAAGGGGAACCGGAGATATGAATTTTTAAAGAATTATTGTTTTTTAGCGCCTAGAAATAAAAAGCGCCAATTGGGTCATCTGGTTGCACCTCGACCGGGCCAAAGTCAAAGTTTCAGGCCGACCGCAATGGAGCCCTGCTTGGCTACAGGCCGCGGGAGCCCTCGGTTAAAGGTTTACCTTCACACTTAGGGGGTCATTACAAACCTAGTTTACGCCCTCCGGCCCAGCGGGAATGAGGCCGCAACATAGGAGCCGGCTCCTAATGGAGCCGGCGGTGTTGCAGCCGTGCGACGGGTGCAGTAGCACCCATCGCGCTTTTCACTGTCTACTATGCAGACAGTGAAAAGCTGCACGGGCCCTGTTAGGGGGCCCCAGGACTCCCCTTACCGCCAGCCTCTTCCTGGCGTTGCAAACCGCCAGAAACAGGCTGGCGGTAGGGGAGTCATAATCCCCAGGGCAGCGCTGCTTGCAGCGCTGCCCTGGTGGATTATCACCGCCGGGGCTAAAACAACGGGAAACCGCCGGCCCAGCGGTGTGACCGCGGCGGTCTCCGTACCGCCAGCCTGTTGGCGGTACGGATGCCACATTACCCCTGGCGGTCTCTGACCGCCAGGTTCGTAATGACCCCCTTAGTCTCTTTTTCGAAGATTTTCTTCAGCGGGACGAACCTGCCAGTCCAATCCGACCTCCTGGAGCCCTTCTCCGGATATGCGTTGCGGGAATCCTCTGTGGAGATTTTTACCTTCGGACTTAGTCGTTTTTTCAAGGTGAAAATCCTTCGACAGGGGTAAACCTGGATCTTGATCCGACGTCCCTGGAGCCCTCCGCGGATACGCTGGCTGGGAGTTCCCAGTCAACTTTTTACCTTCGGACTTAGTCTCTTTTTCAGAGATTTTCTTTACCGGGATGAACCAACAAATCAGGCCGCTTCGCGGTTGAGGCATGCCAGCTAGAGTTGCTGCGGTAGGTCGGTCCCTCTATGGAGCTTTTTTTTCAAAACTTCTCCAAACTTCTGGGGATTCTCCCAGATGTCCTTGTAAGGTTCTTTTGAGGTCCACAGCTCACCCCAAGGGTCCAGAAGTTCTGAGATCGTCCTTGGTGGGTGCAGACTACAACTCCCAGAATGCACCTGGCGCAAACTCCTTTTTGGCCACTGGACAGTGGTCAGCTGGTCGCTTTCTTCAGGAGTTGGTGCAGGGGACTCTGGTTAGCAATTTTGCACCTGTAGCAAACAGGGAGTCCCTCCTTGAACCAGTTGAAGCCAGGCAAAGTCCTTCTTGTGGTGAATCCCAAGTGTGCAGCTGGTGCAGTCCTTCTGAGTGCAGGTTCCAGGTGCAGGCCAGTGGTCCAGCAGGGCAGTCCTTTTTCTCCTTTGGTTCTTCCTGGTTGGAATCTGATGGGGATCCGAGTTGTGGGTACAGGTCTGCCAGTTTAATCCTTGCTCCTGGTTGAAAAGCAGGGGGGTCCTGGTTCTCCAATCAGGTGCAGGGTCCTCCCCCCTGTGATGACCAGGTGGCAAAAATCAATCCCAGGAGGCAACATTCTCCAAAAGTCCATCATGGCTGAATCTGATTTTTGAAGGTTACATCTGGCTGAGCCCACCCACTGGTGTGGCTAAAAATCATAAACACACCCCTCTCCTGCCCTCTCCTAATCTAATCAAGGGGGCACCTAGTTGTCTGGGGTTGCAGGATGTGGGGGTGTTGCTGGTTGCTCCCAATGTCCTTCTCTGCCTTTGAAGACCAGTTGGGCAGCCCTCCCCCTTCCTGCCTCACCGTCTGCTGAGGGGAGATTCCCTCCCACAGGCACATTCCTTTGTGTGAATCCAGGCCACTTCACACCTAATCAAGGCAGCCTGGCCAATCAGAGCACAGCAGCAAAAACAATGCAGGGCTGAAATTGGCAACTTTTCAGGTAAAGTTTTAAACTTTTTACCTGAACAGGTTATATTAAATCCAACAACTGGAAGTTGTGGGATTTATTTTAACTATGAATTTTGATACCAAACTCTTGTTATCCATCATTTAAGGGGACTTTAAAAATCAAAATAAAGTCTCCCCATTCTAGCCTATGAAGGTCATTTACTACAACGAGGAAAAACGTATGTGGCTGTTTTTACCTCACCAGGGCTTATAAAACTATTTTTATAAGGTCCCTGCTTATAGTTACATGGCACCCAGCCCTAGGGGCACATAGGGCACACATTAGGGGTGACTTATATGTAAAAATAAGGTAGTTTAAGACTTTGGAACTATTTTTAATTCCAAAATTGAATTTGCATATAACTTTAATTTAAAACCAGCCAGCAAGGCAGGCCTGTCTTTAAAATGACACTGGGCACCTCAGCAGTGCACCTATGGGTGTACTACCTATGCTGTGGTCCCTAAACATACATGCCCTACCATATACTAGGGACTTATGGGTAGGTTAACTTAGCCATTTATAATTAGCCTAATTTGCATATTGATTTTACCCAGAACACAGGCCCTGGGACTGGTTAGCAGTACCCAGGGCACCATCAGAGTCAGGAAAACACAAGCAAAAAGTGGAAAATGGGGGCAAAAAGTTAGGGGGCCTCTGCAATCAGCCCTGTTTTCTCACACATATTTTTTGTAAAATCACTTCATCGCAGAGACAATGCTATCAACTTATGGCTATACTACTTTGGCTTCATTTTCATTTATTACAGGTCATACACATGCCTTGCTTGCTCTCTGTATAACCATTTTTGGTGCTACAACCAACATTATGATGGTACCCTAGAAAAATGAGGGTTATGTGATCACCATGTTCCTCCAGCCAGTACTTCATTTGCAAATTAATACGCTTCAAAGGATTTTCTCAGAAGCGCACAACCAGTACTGACAAATGTTGACATCGCAAAATACCAATATTGTGTAGTTTTGATTCTCACCTCATGCCTCTTTTTTCCACAACCTTTCCAACGCTCCCTGCCCATTTATTTTGCTTGTGTGGGTTCTTTTTCATCCCTGCTTTCTCCCCCTGTAACTGTTTTTCTATGTTTCCCTTCCTTCTCCTTCTTCCTTTTGTGTTTTTCATTCTCATGTTCTGGGTCAAGTCTGATTAGGAAAGGTAAATGCTACTGAAGCATTTCGGATATTCTCTAAACAAGGCCAATGGATCTTTCCACACCAGCTAAAAGGTAACATAGAAATTAACATCACAATCAATCAGCATTTAAATTCTACAGTATGGCTGACTTGGCCGCACAAGGAAAGCCCAAGTCAGGAATAAAGTTTAACGGTTTTATTACAAGCTCAGACTCAGGTGAATGTAGGCAATTCTCAAGACAAGAATATAAAGAAATATAATTATCATGGGATGTCCTAGGTGCTGTGCTGGAACAACGAAAGCTAAATTAGCATCCAACAGATTAAGCATTCTATCAATGCAATGCAGAAAATAAGCACCAAAACCTGATATCTTGAAAATAAAACATTGGTCCTTTCTTCTACACATAGCTCTCAATCATCTAACTAATTCTTTAAGCAATGGAAATTCCTCAAGGGTACTAAGTTTCCATTTTCTCCTGTGCTGGGCTTCAAAACATGGGGACAAAAGGTAAAAAAAAAAGAAAAAAAGAATAAAAATAATTTGGAAAAATGACATCTGGGGCAAAATAAGGCTAAAGTTAACAAAAAATAAGAAAAAAGTGAAGGTGTCTGCGTGTCAGAAGCTCAGATAAGAGTCTTCTCGTGGATCAAAAGAAAAATCTAAGTCTTCTCATCTCAGCATTTAGGAAGGTGTGGGGCAAGAGCAAAGAGGTTTCTAGCCTCCAAAGTCCAAATAAAATCTGCCTAAAGTCCAATTGAAGTCTCCCCAAATCCAACTGGGAAATGGTAAATTAAAGTCCCCACACTACATGGATCGAAAGGTTTAATTATACAATCATAGCATATTATGCAACAAATTCCCAAGACCACCATGTGAAGGCATCCATCTCTGCTGTTCTGTACATTTTAGTTAAAACGTCCATGTTGTCAGTCTCTAAATGTACCAAATTAATGATCACTTTCTCAGGCCCTCTGTGCATAAAACAATAGGACATCTGTTTCCAAACTAACATTCTATGGGAATGAAGTCTATAAGAAAATTACACGTTTGGCAAAATAAAAATAGCTTTCTCATATTCTGTGAAGTCTGATGCCTAGCAAATCAAAATGGCTAACTAAACAAACATAATTAACATAGCACATTCATTGATTTTAAGTAAAATACAAATAGCACTACAATGCCATTACTAATAAACCTTGTCAATATTCATGGTACAGTAATTGTAAAAGCAAAATAACTTGTTAGTACATGACAAATACTATAATGAGGAACTCATATTTTAGACATTACCATATGACAATGAATGCATTATCATTTCAATAAAAACTATTCATTAACATCATAAGGAAGCACATAATCAAGTTAAATGGTTATAATTGGATTTGTGGGGCTATACCACATACATCAAATATTAGTCTACAGTGAATGTGCACTAATGTAGGCTTTTCAGTGCACCACTTTATAGTTAACTTGTTAGAACTTCAAATTATATGAATCAAATATGGACATATACGGATGATCACTTTGATGTCAAAGGTAGCAATAACACTTCAGCTACATCGGTCTCCCCTCTGAGGGGCAATCAAACCATCACATAAATCTCTCATATCTATTAGGTTATACCGGGTGAGATCTTCTAGACTCCTCTAACTGCTAATGGCACTGTAATAGATACTTTGCCTATTCTCAGGTTCAAAATCCCCTTTTCTTCTCCCCTTCTCTATTCGCTTCACTTTCGTCTTCTGGTACAGCTTGAAAGAACCAAACAAAACTAAGGCACACAAAGATTTTATCAGCAAAGGTCACATAATACTGCCAATAATTCCATTCCCTAAACTTCCAAACCACTTTCCAACTGCTGTAAAACACTCATAGCTTCCCATGTACCTGTTGCTTTTTAATTCCCTCAAATCTTCTTTCAGGTCAGTCTTATTTTTAATGACTCAGGCATTAGGCTTCTCATCCTACACAGGATGATCAAAGTGTTCATGTTATAGATTTTTGGAAAACAATATTCATAAGTAACATATACCATATCATTGTTTCAGCAATCTAAAATAAGCTTTCTTTCCACAAGTGAATAATCTTCTGAAATTGCTTGGTCTTCTCCATTCAACATAAATGAACAACTACTCATTTGTCCCTAGAAATGTTATGTCTGTCTTCGACATGGGTCAATGCACACATAGTTTACGACATGATGCCAGTGTAATGTCATAGTACCTTGATTTCCTGCTGCTTAAAGGGCTTCTTCTTCTTTTCCCCAATCAAGTACTACTACTCCTCGCTCTGCTTTTGTTTTCATTGATCCTCTTCTATGTTCAACTTGTCCTAAAAATTCTTTCTTTACAGGGGTAAGAGTACAGGTCAATTTATTTCAATGGGCATAAACTGTACCAAATGTTAAGGTAGGCCCAAATAACCCTCCTACTGTCTCTACTGTTTTCCTTTCACAACATTATTCAAGTGTCTCATGATGGGTACTTCCTAAATGACAAGAACGTAATTTGAAAAATAATACTTAAAATTGTCTTTTTCATACAAAATTCTCATCAATAACTTACATGAAATACCATATATCAAGGGAAGACTGTGATATGTATTTCTTTCACTAACTGATACGGGCAATTGTTTACACACATAACAGTTTTTAGCATCCGTGGTATCAACATATTCATAACGCAATTTTGAATAGATGTTTGAGGAAAGATCTCCTCTTGAATTGTCCACATGTAGTTTTTTTTATCATCTAGTGTATGCATTCTGTTATCTACAGGCATTGTGGAACTCACGGCACTAAGTGATCCAACATTTCCTGTTAATCTTGTCCTGCACATTTCAAAACATCTTTGCATATGAACTGCAGTTCCTTCTCTCCCTAATTGGACTTTATCTAAGTTTCCCATTTCACTCCAGTTTTAATCTGTGCACCTCTAGTGATCTTTTTCTCTCTGAGGTTGTACTGATCTTTCACTGCAATTTGTATTTCCTCCTTTTGCACCTGAAGGACTCAAATTATTCAGCCTCTCATTTGATTCCTGGGCATTAAAACCTTGCAAACTTATTGGAGGATTTGACAACATTTCTCCTCTTGCAGAGCTCAAACTTCCTTGATATGAAATCTGAATCACTCTCATAAGTTTCATCTCTTTTCTCTGTCTCTGCTACTTGTTCTGCCTTTCTTGTCTTTTTCTTTCTCCTTGGTTTAGTGCTTTCTCCTGCTTTCGTCGTTAGGACAGGATGCAATCTAGTTCCCTCGATTATGTTTGGTTATCAATCAATCAGTAATTTGTTAAGCGCGCTACTCACCCGGAAGGGTCTCAAGGCGCTGGGGGGGGAGGGGAGGGAGTGCTACTGCTCGAAGAGCCAGGTCTTGAGGTGCTTCCTGAAGATCAGGAGGTCCTTGGTGAGACGTAGGTTGACGGGGAGGGAGTTCCAGGTTTTGGCGGCAAGGTGGGAGAAGGATCTGCCGGCAGTCGTAGTACAGTGGATGCGGGGGACGGTTGCGAGGGCGAGGTTGGCGGAGCGGAGTTGGCGTGTCGGGATGTGGCATACTTCTGCAATAGTTCCTATTGCTTTCTTCACTCTACTCTCATACTTCTCTTTCTGTCTCTGATGAGCTATGTGTTCCATGTATTTAGTGCTTCAAATTGTACTCGTCTTGGAGGCTATTTCATCTCTTACAAAATTCACATCAGGTTCTCAATAATTCTCAAATTAAATGTTCTGTAGTGGGGAAATACTAGTGCACCTACTTTCACTGTAATCGTATGCCACTGTTCAAGTCACAAACATGCATGAAGACCTACTTCGGACAATACACTTGTTGCCTGATGTTGATGTGTTCTAGAAAGTGTTGTGCCCAGGCCCCATGCTAACCAGATTCCCATGGCCAGATCTCTTTCCCTAAATCTGTTGAAATGCATTGGCGCAATTGGACGCACCATTAATTACCACCATAAATCGTTAGTATGGGTACCTATGTGTCCAGGACATGGGGTGCTATGAATAGGCCCCCGAAGTGCAGCAGCACTAAGGGGGTCATTCTAACTCTGGCGGGCGGCGGAGGCCGCCCGCCAGAGTTCCCCCTCCAGAACACCGCTCCGCGGTCCGAAGACCGCCGCGGTGATTCTGTGTTTCCCGCTGGGCTGGCGGGCGACCGCCAGAAGGCCGCCCACCAGCCCAGCGGGAAACCCCTTCCCACGAGGAAGCCGGCTCCAAATGGAGCCGGCGGAGTGGGAAGGGTGCAACGGGTGCAGTTGCACCCGTCGCGAATTTCAGTGTCTGCTAAGCAGACACTGAAATTCTTTGTGGGGCCCTCTTACGGGGGCCCCTGCAGTGCCCATGCCATTGGCATTGGCATGGGCACTGCAGGGGCCCCCAGGGGCCCCACGACACCCCATACCGCCATCCTGTTCCTGGCGGCCGAACCGCCAGGAACAGGATGGCGGTATGGGGTGTCGGAATCCCCATGGCGGCGCAGCAAGCTGCGCCGCCATGGAGGATTCCTAAGGGCAGCGGAAAACCGGCGGGAGACCACCGGTTTTCCCTTTCTGACCGCGGCCAAACCGCCGCGGTCAGAATGCCCTTGAGAGCACCGCCAGCCTGTTGGCGGTGCTCTCGCGGTCGTTGATTGACCACCAGGGTCAGAATGAACCCCTAAATGTGCCACGCTCTAGAGCCAAGCATCCAGATGCACCCAGCACTGCCATTGCAGGCTGGTTGTGTTGGTGCAAACCTAAAATACAAATTTGACATGGCACAGTGCCTGTGTGCCCTGTCCACTATAAACCTCATTTACTACAAAGTCACCCCTTTGGCAGGCCTTACAGCCCTGAGGCAGGGTGCTCCATATAATATATGAGGGCATAGCTACATGAGCAATATTCCCCCTCTGTGTCCTTCCCAAACCTGGGACATAGTGAGGGAACAGAGCAGCCATTTTAAAACATGTGCTGGACACTGGTCAACACGAGTTTCCCAGCTGCATGATGGCCACTCTGAACCCTGGGTTGTTTGGTATCAAACTTACTCAGAATGATAAATCCAAACTGTTGTCAGCATTAGATTGATCCCTAAATGTATCCAGGAGCCACCTTAGAGGTGCTCCCTGCAAAAGCTAACTATCTTGGCATGGCTGCTGACTGGTCTTATCGAGCTGCCACCTCCAGACAGCCAATATTCAAACCTTGGGGAAGAGGCCTGCCTCTCCGGTTTGTTAGACAATGTCCTTCCTGGCTAGAAGAGCTAACACCCCCTCCCTCAGGAATGTGAGCTGTCCTGGCAGTGAGTTTCAAAGGGCCTACCACCCTTGAAACTCGAACCTCAAGCCTGCTGCCATGCAGCAGCTGGCATGCAAACTCCCACTTTTGGCAGGAACAAAGGCAGGAAACCTAACAAAGAGTAGGAGGAGTGGCCTCACCTGGCATGCACCACCCCTAAGGTGTTGCCTGAGAGGTGGACCCTCACATTCAGTTCCCTCCATCTTGGAATGGAGGAAAATACCTAATTAGGTTTAGGGAAGTGACCCTTCCGCAGGAAGTGGTCACTATAGTGAGTGTAGCCACCCAAAGTTAAGTGTCCCACTGGACACTACCAGGTTCCCTCTAAAACACCCACCAAATGTAGTATTTAGTAGGCACCCCTAACCCAAGGAATCAGATTCAAAAGGACAAAGATGTCCAGCACCAAAGAAGATCTAAAGCAAAAGAACTGTGGACCTGCTGCATCAAGAAAAGGTGGCAACCCCTGCCTGCTGCACCCAAGACCTGAAAATCACTGCTGCGGAGGAGTTGGACAGTGGGCTGACCACAAGAATCCCAGGGGACCTCCAGGCTTCACAAATCGCCCCCGTTCCCCATTCTGAGTGAAGACACCACTCCACAATCAAGCAAGAACCACCAAGCTATAGAGGGTCACTTCACTGACTGGCTGATATCTCTGCAACTGGAAGTTGAAGCCAGACCCAATGATACACCAACAACAGCCCAGATGACACCTACAAGTATGCAACCTTGGTGGCACTGCACCCTCCAGTGGCCGAGTCATGTTAACACAGCAGGTACTGGCCAGTGCACATCGGACTCCAAGAAAACCAACTTCCCCAGAGCCGTAACTGGACCAGGAGGAAGCCCCAGTTGAAGGACATCAGGAACATCCTGAACCTCCCACCAGAGTGCCACCATTGTCCTGTAAGCCACCCTCAAAGAACCTTACCTCCAGCTCCAAAGGGCTCCACTGTGCACAGTTCCTGGATCACCAACTCACCCTGCAACCGGCTGCCCTGTGCCTTACAACAAGGAACTAGCTGTGCTCCACGGGTCCCTAAACCCGTGCATCCTCGACAGCCCAAGGGGACCCCAAGACACCACATTTAAGTTTGCAAACCATCTCCCTTTCCAGTGGGGGCCTCCAAGTGGCACTGTGTCTGTGCCAAGAGACTTTCCAGCTCTGCTCCCGCCAGAACCGGGAGCCACTCGAGGCTCTCCAGCTGGCACAAGGTGCCACCGACTGCTTCGACCATACTGCAAAAAAAGAGAGTGGTAACCCAACTGTATGATTTTTAATGCATTTTTAAAAGCAGCTGGCTATTGATTGCTATGGTGAGTGACTACGCAAAGAAAGAATAACTTTAATAAAACTTTGAAAAATCATAACTCAAAAAGTACTTAACGTAACTTGACCATCTTGGTCCTAAAGATTATATAAAAATCTGAAGTATTTTTATAAAATTGGTCTCAAATGTGTGTGGTGCATGATTGACACTGTGAGCACAAAAAATGCATAGCACTTCTCCAAGATTAGTCAAACTGTCCGACTGAGCGACCTAAAAAAATAAGACATTAGGTGATCTAGTTTTTGCCTCTGGAGACCAGCGAGTGGTAGCCTGGACCCCTTACACAGTGTACCTTGTTTTGTGCACTACATAGAGGGCCAGCCTCCTACAACAATGACCTGGAGTACCCAAGGGTACAGTCTCTATTCCCTATCTAAGGTGTCATTTCTCAGTCTGTCAAGTGGCAATGAAATTTCAAAGTTCAACTCCTCCACAAAAACTAATTCAAGCATGTTCAGCAGGAAACATATTGCTAAAACAAAAGTCTGTGAATTCCTTCACCCATATGTTTGCTGCAAAGTATGCCAATTCAGGTGCTGTGTACGTTTGATAAGGCACTCTCCTTTGTTTTGATCTCTGAGCTAGTGTTCTGTCTCGGTCACTGTTGTTTTGATCAGACTCTTGAAGTTCATCTGGAACAGTTCAGAACACTTGCACTACAGGCAGAGTTTGTTCACTTGGCCACTGATCTCCAGGCACAAATCTTTTTGCTACAGAACTAGGGGCCAGATGTATCATCACGGCCCTTTGCGATTCGGAAATAGCGATTTTTAAGAAATCGCTATTTCCGACTCGCAAAGTGCCATGTATTACATTTGCGAATCGGTAAAAGCGATTTCTTAAAAATCGCAAGTGCTATTACCGAATCGCAAATTGTGATACTGGCCCCATTCGCAGCTATGGGCCTGTTGGCCCATATCTGCAAATTTTTTGCATTTCCAAAATTGCGATTTGTGAACCAGAAATCGCAATTTTGGAAATGCAAAACCCCAGGGTGCTGGGGGGCTAAGGCCCCCTCTGCTGCACCCCAAAAGTATTTTTGGGAACATGTAATGTGCACACATGCCAAAAGGGCATGTGTGCTTTACATGTACAATTTAAAAATGCATTTTAAATGCATTTTTTAATTTTGCACATGGTTACCACCAAGTTCAACTTGGTGGTAATTAGTGATTGCTAAATGCCAAAATCGTATTTAGGAATGGCTTCATACATGTGCTAAGAAATCGCAAATAAGGAATCCTTATTTGCGATTTCTAATTTAGAGAGTCGCAATTTGCGACTCTCTAAACAGGGTCGCAATTTGAAGGAATCGCTATTTTAGCGATTCCTTAAAATTGCATTCAGAATGTATTTCATACATTCTGAAATGGCATTTTGCATTTGCAAACCATACATCTGGCCCTAGGTGATTTGTCAGCATCTGAGCTTTGTGGAGCCAACTGTTTTTGTCTAGACCTTTCTCTACAAAGCCCTGCTTTTTACTCACTCAGACCCCACCTCAGACCGCAATTGTGCTGTTTCAGTTAGTTGCTTATCCCCAACAGCTTGACTAACATGCTCCCTTTGTCTCACTGTAACTGGTCCTACAGGGACAGGTGATGTTTTATCAAAGAGCCCTGGAACTTTGCGAGTATATGCCTGCACAAATACAGTTAGGGAGATCAATGCACTACACAGTCGTCACCATCACCAGAACTACTTAGAAAGACCTTTTCCACCACGGTTCCATAACGTAATCACTTAGACGCAGGACATGATATAACTCCTGCTGCAGCTGGACTGTAGCATCTCCAACCTGATGAGACACAGAATGGACCACATCAGTCAGTCCTTTGCAATAAACGACTACCATGACATCTGAAGTGTTCACAATCATATTTTCAGGCACATCTGGTAGCAGCATGCCATGGCCCATGATAATCTCATGAGGAGATAAGCCATTTTCCCTTTCTGGAGTACTGCGTAAACTCATCAAACCATTTCAAAGAGGTGGAAGCACAAACTTTTGCCAGTTGGGACATCAAATTTCTGTAAACTTGCTCCATCAATCCAGAAGCCTCTGGCCTGTAGCTGCAATGATGCTTTTGCTCAACTTGCAACGCTGCACACAGTAATTTCAAGACTTCACTATTAAAGTGGGTCCTTTGTTCTGACTGACTAGAGAATTCAGGAAGCCAAACCTAGAGTTTAAGGCCCATATTTATCCTTTTTTTTAGCACCGCATTTGCATCGTTTTTTGATGCAAAATCGGCAAAAACTTACAAAATACAGATGTATTTTGTAAGTTTGCACTGATTTTGTGTCAAAAAACGATGCAAATGCAGCGCTAAAAAAGTATAAATATGGGCCTAATTACCTAAGCACGAGTTTTGCTACTGTCATTTCTCCTAGACGAGTAAGCAATCCAACAAGAGAAAACACATACAATAAACAAGGACATATCTCAGTCCATTGCACATGGGTCGCTCAGTAAAATTGAGCTGCATTCTGTTGAAAGGACCTCTTGATGTTCCTATTTGACTGAGTATCACTGTAGTACAATTGCCTAAATGCATCTGTTGACAACTGACACATCTATGACAAAGGACTTCTGCCATCAATCTGAATCTGGGATTAAACCAAGTTTGCTGAAAGACATGAACCCTGGCATTGAGACCAACATGAGCTGGACTGTGTAATGCCCCGCCACAGGTGGAAGCCAACTGTTTGGCATCACAACTCTTCCATCACTTAAAACCCAAACATCATTTTAATCTCTTTTGACATAACCTGCTCTAACCCAACTCTGCTGTTCTTCCTCTGACACTTCTTCCTGCAGTCTTTTAACCTCCTCCCATGTGGCTGTAGCATTTAACAAGAGATTGTAATTTTTCTCATAATTTCCCTCATTTAAATACTCTCCATTAGAGGCAGTACAATTTAGGGCATAGTATCTTGTCCTTCATCGGTGTAACTATTACAGAGAGTAACATAATCAGTAGCTCTACAGTATGCTGTGCACTTCACAACCACAATTTGGGCATGCAACTGTAAAGCATTTAACAAATTATAAACCTTTTCTCCATTACGTGTAGGGGAAATAGAAGAGGTCATAAAACCTCTAAGGGAACATAATTGTCCAATATCATAAACAACATCAAAGCCATACTGACTGTCAGTGAAAATAGTCACATTTAGCTGTTCAGAAACACAGCATGCTCTTAATTCAGCTACTTGGGCAGAAAAGACTCTTTAAAGCCAGGAGTCTTTGACTGCACCTGAGAGTGTACAAACTGCACAAGCAGCTCTCAAGGGTTTCATTCATCATTGTCTCTCAAGCATGAACCATCACCCGGCATCACATAATCAGATTCGGGAAGTGGAATACCTTGAATATCGGGTTTTGGCTTGGTGCATAATTCAGTGACATCTAGACAGTCATGCTTATTTTCATCAATACAATCACCATTCTTTTCATTAACAGGTAGGGGCAACAAAATTGCTGGATTCAAAGTGATACAGCACTAAGTGTAATCTGTGGAGCAGCCAATATGACCTGCTCATAACGTGTGAGATGAGCAGTAGTTGTATGCTGAGTTTTGATACGAGTTAAGAACATTTCCACAGAGTGGGGCACAAAAATGTTCAAAGGATGACCCATGACAATGCTTTCGCACTGCCCTATGCTGACACTGACAGCAGCAACCTACTTCAGACAGTTACAGGATCAAGAGTGGCACAAAAATACACCACTGGCCTATTTGTGTTTCCATGTAGCTGAGTTAAAACGGAGAGAGTGCATCCTTTCTTCTCACAGCAGTACAAAGTAAAACATTTATTGTTATCAGGCATTCCCAGAGCAGGGGCATGACAGAGATTTTCTCTCAGCTCTGTGAAGGCACGTGTGCAGTTGTCATCCAATGGTGCTAGATCAGACACATCGTTGTGTGTAAGCCTCTGTAAAGGCTTGGCCACAAGGGAAAAATTTGGAATCCACTGGTGACAGTAGCTAAACATTCCCAATAACATCCTAACTTCTTTCTGAGTCTTTGGGGAATTCATTTTCAGAATTGCTAAGATTCTCTCTCACAACACCTTCCTTGCACTTTTCTCAATGTGGTGTCCTAAATATAAGACTTCTTTCTTACAGTACTAAATTTTAAACAGGGAACTTTATGTAAATTCTTACCTAAGTGGTTTAATAGTGCAATAGTACATCTCTTGCAAGTTTCCGGAGTATTTGACGCTACTAACAGATCATCGATGTACTGAATCAGGACTGAGTAGTAGGATATTTTAAGTGACTCCAGATTCGTTTTCAAAATCTGGTTGAAGATTAGGGGGTTCTCAGTATAGCCTTGTGGGGGTCAACACAATGCCAAAACACAACAGCCAAGCCAAAACACAAAAGGAAACTGGCTCTCCTCATGCAACTTTATGGAGAAAATGCTTAGCGTAGGTCAATCACGGTGAACCACTCTGTTTTACATGGAACTCAATGGATTCAGTACCACGGGAGAACAAGGAACAGCAATCTCATACATTGTACTAAGGTCCTAGACTATGCAATACTTTCCACTGAGCTTCCACAGCCTAATAATAAGAGAGTTACATGAAGTTCCCAATATTTTTTTCAAAATTTCTTGTTCTATCATGAACATGATTACTGGGGTAATTCCTACAACTGTTTCAGGTGTCATCTTATATTGTGGTGTTCTTGGATACACAGCATTTGGGTTTACGATTATCTTGACAGGCTTAACACCTTGATTAGTCCTATCTCCTTTCCTGAAAGTGTCCAGACTTGAGGAAACACCACCCTCTAAACTGTTGGCAAATCATTACAGGTCAACATAGGGTACAATGTGACACTCAGGGTTTCATTCACAATTTTAAATGCTGTATTCTCATTATTCATTAGATTTCAATTCCACGTGGTGTACAGCAAATGGAACAATTCAACTGGCATAGCAAGTTACATCTACGCAAACTCACAGGACTCAAATCACAGACCACAAATTGGTGCTCATCCTCAAAGGAACCTGTTTTTACAGAGACATCTTCTGTCAGTAGGTTGGTCAATTACTGATGTGCAACTCCTGCAACTTGAATTTTCTTTCCTGATACAGGCAAGTTTGGTACTTCTGCTGTTCTCACAGTAGAGCGAGTAGCACTGGTATTGTCTAGAAAGGATAAATAGTGACCATTTACATCACCATCAACGTATGGACCACGTTGATCTACTTCTAAGGATGCACCACGCATACATTCCTCTTCTCCTTTCAGACGCCACAAGTGGAAAATGTCTCATAATTCCTCATCACACAAGTCAATCAAGGGAAACTGATTTTTCAAATTATTTGAATCTATATTTGATACATTCACTGCATTCCACCAGTATTCCCTGCCAACTGGGGATTCTAATTTCTATGTGCAGCTTTGAATTGCATCACTATTAACTTCTCTTCAAACTTTGTCTGCTTCAAATTCAGTTCATCACTGCAATACCTTTCTTTCCATAGGATCTCATCAATTGATTTGTTCTGCCAACAAATCAAATGTTGCTGAATCATAGTATTTATTTGTGGCTTCAATATCTGAACATATATGAACACAAAATGACATATATCTTTTACCTCTATGTTTTCAGTGCCAGTGAACTGTTTAAAACCCTGCAAAATTCTCTTCTATTAGGAAAGTATTGACCTCTTAGATTTCTGAGTTGTTCTATTGATTCACTACCAATCAATATCTTTGGAGGATACATTGTCTTTCAAAAATCCAGTCACCCCCTGATACTTCTTCATCACCTCTTCAGATGAAGCATTTGTCACTGTATCTCTAGGAGGTTTCTCTGACAGATCAATAAACAGCAACCTTACATTTCATTCACAAATCACTCAGAATTACAATGTCAGACAATGTATTCAAATCTTCCCATAAACATTTGGAAAGCTTCACAAATCTTTTGGTCTGTTGACTTTTCTCTCAATTTCAGGAAATCATTTGTAAATGACAAAATGTAACTTCTACTCCAAGGTACAGGAACATACCCTCCAACAGGAGCTTCTCTTATGGGAAGCATCTTTTTGTTTTCCTCACTCTGACCTGCTCCAGATGGAGGCAGTTCTGGTCTCACTTTCTTCTGATCTCTGTTATTTGCCCATCATCCTTCCTACTCATCTAATACACCCTATGTTTGAATGTAACAAATTAAGGTGGTCATTACAACATTGGCGGTAAAAGCCGCTTACCACCGTGCAGAACACCACCAACATACCACTGCGGCCGCGTAATTCCGCCACAGCTATTATGACCCACATATCGAAATACGCCTAAATTCAGACAACCACACAAGTCCGCCACACCAAAGGTCAGTGAGAAATTGGCGAAAACAAAACCTCCACCGTCACGCCAACAGAAATACGCCCACACTATCACGACACACGAATCCACGCGGCAGTCTTTCAACCGCGGTATTCCATTGGCGGTACACACCACTACGCTCAAAATACACACACTCTTATAAAACACCGTCACATTGGACAATTCGAAATACACACACCTTAGACACATACACACACCACTCCCACACACCCATTACAATATAAAACACACACCCATATCACCCACAAACCCCTACGATCAAAAATTCAGAAAGAAGGCCAAAGATAGAGACCACCTTCCACAAACTAGCATCCACAGGCACTCAACCCCATTACCCACACAACTTCCATGCACAAAACACCACACACCACTACATATCACCACACTTATCACCACACACACCACCCCACACATCACCTACACCACCCCATGGCACGGCAATGACACCCCAGGTTCTCGGAGGAGGAGCTCAGGGTCATGGTGGAGGAAATCGTCCGGGTAGAGCCACAGCTATTTGGAGCACAGATGTAGCACACCTCAATTGCAAGGAAGATGGAGCTATGGAGAAGAATAGTCGACAGGGTCAACGCAGTGGGATAACACCCAAGAAATTGGGACGACATCAGTAGGAGGTGGAACGACCTACGGGGCCCTGCATGCAACCCCAACGCATGGACACCCATCACTAAAGCATGCCCACTGCACATACCCATACAACCCCCTAAACCATCATCACACAAGTCCCCACATAGGAATGCAAGCACTGGGGTACACCGGTCACCCACCCATTGCCCACCATGACACACACAGATGCAATAATTAAGCTTTTATACCCCTGCAGGACCACTACCCAATGACACCAGACAGGAGGGTCCAGACATCTCCACCCCACCCACAGAAGAGGCCCACAGTGATGACAGCAGCTCTGTCCAACTGGATCCAGATGACCAGCCCGGACCATCGTGGGCCTCAGGACAGTCGGTTCCCATCGCACAGGCACAGGCCACCACAGACCTTCCACCCTCTGGTAACACCAGCACAGCACCCACCCAGAGGGCCCATACCTCCGTACCCAGGACACATCAATCAGCTGTGTGTCCACCACTACAGGGAACCCAGGATAACCCACCACCCCAACAACAACAGGGACCTGGAGTCAGTGGTAGTGGGCACATGGTCCAGGGGACGGAGGCCCAGGAACACAGGGGAACTGGGAGGGCTGCTGTGCCACAGGTGACGGACAGGCCAAGGGAACCCACTCTCCATGAGGCCCTCTCCTCCATCATGGGAGCATACCACCACTCCCAGGAGACGATGGCAACGGTCCAGGCCAAGTTTCAGGAGACCCAGCGCATGCAGGAGGAACAGTATCTGGGGTTCAGGGAGGAACTCAGAACCATCAGCTCCGCCCTGGGCACCATCGTAGGGGTGCTGAAGGAAATACTAAACACCAGGAGGGACACTGTGGCACTCCAAGGGGCCCCTGACACTAGCATGGACGATGAACTGCCCACCACCTCCGCCAGCGCTAGTGGACAGGAGGCAACGCCACAGGACCACCACACCAGCACCCCACCCCCTGCAGATGGAGAACCACCCCGCAAGCGGTCCCTGAGATCCAGGAACAAGACAGAGCACGATGCCAAGACCCCAGCCAAGAAATGAGACCACCATGATTGTCAACCCACTGACCCACTTTGTCACCGTGTCCATATTGGAACTGCCCCAGCTCCACTTCCTATGCCCATATGGGCAATGCACCTATGAGACAAATAGACTGGACTCTGCCATGGACACTCCTCCGCCATCACCCCTCACCATTTAACTCCCCCCTCCAATATTTTGCATTTAAATAAACACACCTAAAGCACCAAGATCTGGAGTCTGTCTGTGATTTTGAAATAGTGTATTTGCAATTACAGTGAAATAATTTCCAGGAAATAGTAATGTCAACATACCTATGTCACACAGCTCTAGTCCATGAGGAATCTAAGCAGATGACACACGTTGGGACCCACACCTGTGAAACCGTAAGGGAAAGGGACAACTCAGTGACCATACACTGGGTGAAATCGACAGACAGGATAGAGGTAGAAGTGTAAAAGTACTTGTAGTAGGCAGGAATGTATTCGCACCTGTGTTTCACTGGAAATGTTGCTGGATGACTGAGTCCCTGTTGTCAATGTCTTCTTCCTCTGCTTCCTCCTCATTACTGTCCACAGGCTCCACAGCTGCCACAACACTGGCATCTGGACCATCCTCCTGCAGAAAAGGCACCTGTCGTCGCAAAGCCAAATTATGAAGCATACAGCAGGCCACGATGATCTGACACACCTTCTTTGGTGAGTAGAATAGGGATCCACCTGTCATATGGAGGCACCTAAACCTGGCCTTCAGGAAGCCGAAGGTGCGTTCAGTCACCCTCCTAGTCTGCCCGTGGGCCTCAATGTAGCGTTCCTCTGCCCTGGTCCTTGGATTCCTCACTGGGGTCAGTAGCCATGACAGGTTGGGTTAACCAGAGTCCCCTAATAACCACACCCGGTGCCTCTGTAGGTGACCCATCACATAAGGGATGCTGCTATTCCGCAGGATGTAGGCGTCATGCACTGAGCAAGGGAACATGGCATTCACATGGGAGATGTACTGGTCTGCCAAACATACCATCTGTACATTCATCCAATGATAACTCTTCTGGTTCCTGTACACCTGTTCACTCCTGTCGGGGGGGGGACCAAAGCCACATGGGTCCCATCAATGGCACCTATGATGTTGGGGATATGTCCAAGGGGATAGAAGTCACCTTTCACTGTAGGCAAGTCTTCCACCTGAGGGAAAACGATGTAGCTCCAAATGTGTTTCAGCAGGGCAGAAAACACTCTGGACAACAGGTTGGAAAATATCGGCTGGGACATCCATGATGCTATGGCCAGAGTTGTTTGAAAAGACCCACTTGCAAGGAAATGGAGCACTGATAGCACCTGCACTTGAGGGGGGATTCCTGGGGGATGGCGGATTGCTGACATCAGGTCTGGCTCCAACTGGCTACACAGTTCCTGGATTGTGGCACGGTCAAACCTGTAGGTGATGATCAAATGTCTTTCCTCCATTGTCGACAGGTCCACCAGCGGTCGGTACACCGGTGGATTCCGCCATCTCCTCACATGTTCCAGCGGACGGTGCCTATGAAGGACAACAGCGAGCACACAGTAAAACAACTCAGAGGTATGTACCCACAGTATGCACAGAACACCAATCATACACAAAATGTGGCCTGTATGTGTGTTGAGACCAGGCCTAGGTATGTGTGATGCAGTTGGTAATTAGGCCATGTGGGCCCCTGAAATGGCGGCTGCCTGACCTCTAAAGCGGGACAATGGGATGTGAGGTAACTGCGCTGGCGTTGTACACCGTTGCGGTAGGCGGGCGAAGACCGCGGCGCAATGCTGCATTGGTTAACATTGGACCCTATGGGTCCCAGGAGCCAATGACGATGTACGTCGGCGGTGATGGTACACACCGCCGCGGACGTGACCGCCGCAGACGTGACTGCCATTTTCTAACTGTTTAATCACTCGATACCTGATCTTTGACAGGAGAGGACCTACACTGCAAGTGCTGCTGTGACCTCGGTCTGGAAGAGACAATGGCTCGTGCGTCTGGGGAAAGGGCCCCTGCCTTCACTGCAGAGGAGTTGGAGAAGCTCGTTGACGGGGTCCTCCCCCAGTACACGCTACTCTAGGGTCCTCCAGACCAACAGGTAAGTACACAGGGAGCATGTTGTATGGGCTATGCCTGTGTGGAGAGGGCTGGTTGTAAGAAGGAAGGGGGCAGAGTTCTGAGTGCATGAAAGACGGTGAATGCATGTGCCACATGGCAAGAGTAGGGATGGGGGCCACTCACTTTGACGGTGCAGTTGGTAATGACTTCTCTTCTTCCCCTGTACATTTCATGTAGGTCAGCGCCCACCAGAAGAAGGATATTTGACGTCCGGACCCTGGGTGTCCACCACAGACGGAGCACCCACTGCCGGAAGAGATGGGAGGACATTCGCCGCTGGAGCAAGAAGATGGCGGAGGCTCAGCTGGGGATGGCCTCCCAACGTGGGAGGGGTGCCCGTCGAACCATGACCCCCCTGATGTTCCTGATCCTGGCGGTGGCCTACCCTGAGTTGGATGGGCGCTTGAGGGCATCACAGCAGACACAAGGGGTTGAGTACACTATCTTTCAGATGACTTTGTGCGCAGTGAAGGTGTCTGGGTGGGGGAGGGCTGTGGGTTCCCCTAGACCAGGGCGAGTTCCATAGGCTAGGCCCATTCATTAAACATGGCCCTGTGTCCCCCCACCCCACCTCTGTAGAGTGCCAAGTACAGCTATTCATGCCCCAGGGTCATCTATGTGTGCAGATGTCGTCCTAGGCTGGTGTAGCCTTGTAGGCCATTTCCCAGGAATCGCACTGTAGAGCCCAACATCGCGACGTAGTGCAGGGGGCTACTGTGTCTGTATTGTCCGCCAACGGTAGCGGTAAGCCATGCACTCAACCTGTCTTTCTTCTGTCCCCCCCCCTTTTTTTGCGGTCTCCCTGTTCTTGTGTGCATTAGCATCATCAGGCGGAGGTACAGTGGCACCAGAACACGAGGGAGCTGCATCCCACATATGCATGGAGGCCCACACTACGGACTCAGAATACACCAGTGGGTCGGAGGGCGAGGGGAGCACCACAGCAGTCACAGGATCTGCAACCAGCGACACTGACTCGTCCTCCGATGGGAGCTCCCTTGTGGTTCGCGGCAACATCTGTGCCCCCCCACTTCAACAGGTACAGCCGCCACCCCCCCTACCAGCACCGCCCTCCCAGCAGCCCCTCAGCGTGTGCCCCGTGCCCGCTCACCCAGGAGGGTGGGCATCACCTTCGCCCCAGGCACCTCAGCCCCTGCCCCTGTCACCTCCGCTGCCCTCAGTGAGGAGGCCATTGACCTCCTCAGGTCACTCACTGTTGGGCAGTCTACCATTTTGAATGCCATCCAGGGTGTAGAAAGGGAGTTGAAACACACCAATGCATTCCTGGAGGGCATTCATTCTGGTCAGGCTGCCCTTCATCGAACCCTTCAAACTCTGGCCTCAGCACTGATGGCAGCCATTGTCCCTGTGTCTAGCCTCCCCCCTCCAACTTCCTCCACCCAGACCCAATCCCCTGTACCTGTTAGGGTTTGTACACAGCAAAGAGCATGTCCCCTCTCACTGCACTAGTGGGTTCTGTAATAGCTCCCTTTTAAACTTACTATTAAAAGCCTTTCTTGTTATTTCACCTTCCCCCCCCCTAGGCTTCTGTGTATGTTGTTTAATGTGCTGTTTTGTTTACACATTGGGCCTTGCTTTTACCAAGGCTTCTTTAAAACACTCCTCCCTAGGCCATGTGTTAATCCAACTCATTTGCATAATAACTGAAACTCTGCACACCTTTCAAGACCATGTGCAGCATGTGAGGACCACACCCAGCTCTTCAAACCACACCCAGCTCTGCACACCTTCCAAGAACATGTGCAGCATGTGAGGACCACACCCAGCCCTTCAAACCACACCCAGCTCTTTGAGCCACACCCAGCCCTGTCTATAAAAGGCATCCCCCGAGCCTCACCCAGTGCTTGTGCTCGTCTACCTCCAGCTTACCTGAGAACAGATCCCTCGGCGCTGGCACTCCTGCTCTTTACAGACTTTCTTTGACTTCAATGGGCGCAGCTGCTGGCTCTTCCTTCTTCCGGTTTCCGGTTCCTCCTTGCCTCAGCCTCTCTCCTACGAGTAACCTGCAAAAGAGAAAGAAGACAACGTTAGACTGATCAGTATCTCTTGCCAGCAACAAGTAAGTGCAAAACTTTTTATTACCCGAGGAAGCTTTGACGGCAATTTCTGGATTCGTGTATAGACAGTTTGAGGCGAAGTGCCTTCCACGAGCATTGTGATTCAGGCTCTTTGTTGCAGGAGTATTTTGCGGAACTTTGTGAAGCGGACATTGTTTTTTTTTCATGGAACTTTTTGGAATCGAACAGTGAAAACCATTGACAGCAAGGCAAACAGTAAATCAAGGACTTGCACAAATTACATGCTGTATTTTGATGTAAAAGTACAGTATTTGTTTTATAAAAGATTCTGGAAATATGGGAAAAGTGAGTCTACTATTGGGAATTTAGGCTTTAGTTATATTATGATGAATGTTTGATATTGGTAATTCTGATAACGGTATTTGTTTAATGTTTTAGAAGCTTTACAGTAATAGAAAACACATCCCAGAGCAGTAACACATTCCAAACCTGGAAACTAGAGACCAGGATCCAAGAGGTACTTTTAGAAGAGAATTTCTAATAAATAAAGGGATAGTCAGGAACCCATTTAGGAATAGGTTGCACTTATCTGTTCTTTGTTTATGTTTCATTAGGCACCAGTTTCTACAGAAGTCAGAAAGGGCCGCAGATTTGTGCAGCACTTCAACAGTGGAAACGCAAGAACGGTGTTGTCTTTTTATTTTTTATTTTATCCACTTCCCCCCTTCCCTTGAGCTTCTGTTCTTAGTGCACTGTTTTAAAAACTAGTGTGCTGGAACAAGCAGTTTCAGGGTGGGGTCGGATTGTCTTCAACCTCCATCAGAACTGAACAAGAACTCAGGTGAGCTGGGCTTTGACAGTACCTCAGCCTATCCCAAGCACACCATCAGACCAGCATGCACACTCATCAACATACAAGAGTGGCTCAGGCAAACATAAGCACCACACATCCCACAGGCACTCACACAAGCATCACACACATGCAGACACACCAACATCCACTGCCTCCACTGTGTCCCCCTCCTCATTGTCTCCCTCCTCCCTCCTTCCTCCCAGTCTCGTCTACACTCACACCTGCATGCACTACCTCTACAGCCACTACGTCCCTCTCCAGCACACCCACCACCACACCCCGCTCATGTGCAGTTACCACCCCCACTACCATTCACACGTCCCCTGTGTCCTCTCCCAGTGTGTCTGTGACGCCCCCTCCCAAGATACACAAACGCAGGCACACACCCACCCAACAGCCAGCCACCTCACGACAGCCTCCAGCGCATGCTCCTGCACCCAAATCCACAAAAGTTACACCTTCTACAACCACCACCTCTTCCTCCACTCCCAAACCACCTCCAGCTACCCGTCCCAGTGTGTCCAAACAACTTTTCCTGTCCCCCCTTAACCTATTTCCCACCACCCCCCCTCCAACTCATAGGTCCCATACTAGCACCTCAGCCAAAAAATCTCCGGGACCAGTGGTGCCTGTTGTTACAGGTATGTGGAGTGCACCGGCCACCAGGCCAGCCAGTCTGTCACGGAGCCACAGCACAGCCAGTCCCCCCCCTGTGAAGCACTAGAAGTTGGACAGTGCACGGCGGGAGAGGGGGAAGACTCCAGCCAGCCAAGCCGCTCACAGGGGTCCCCCTCCAGAACCAGTGGAGACATACATCCACTCCGTCTGTCCTGCACAGGATGAAACACTCTGGGCACCAGTCCCCCTCCAGAACCAGTGGAGACATGCATCCACTACCTCTGTCCTGCACAGGATGAAGCACTCTGGGCACCAGTACCCCTCCAGAACCAGTGGAGACATCCATCCACTACCCCTGTCCTTCACAGTATGAAGCACTCTGGGCACCAGTCCCTCTCCAGAACCAGTGGAAACATCCATCCACTACCTCTGTCCTTCACAGGATGAAGCACTCTGGGCACAAAGCCCCCTCCAGAACCAGTGGAGAAAGTTATCCACTTGAGAGACTGTGGCTTTGCACTCCCCAGGATGGTACAGTGGCAAACCACCCACTGTAGAGACTTGAGAGACTGTGGCTTTGTACTCCCCAGGATGGTACAGTGGGCAAACCACCCACTGTAGAGACTTGAGAGACTGTGGCTTTGCACTCCCCAGGATGCAGCAGTGGTCAAACCACCCACTGTAGAGAATTGAGAGACTATGGCTTTACACTCCCCAGGATGGTACAGTGGGCAAACCACCCACTGTAGAGACTTGAGAGACTGTGGCTTTGCACTCCCCAGGATTGAACAGTGGGCAAACCACCCACTGTAGAGACTTGAGAGACTGTGGCTTTGCACTCCCCAGGATGGTACAGTGGGCAAACCACCCACTGTAGAGACTTGAGAGACTGTGGCTTTGCACTCCCCAGGATTGATCAATGGGCATGAGGCCCCTCGTGGATTTGGCGTTGTGCACTCATCCGGCTGAGGTGCCCCCCCCTTCCCTTCCCCCTGAGGTGTCTGTTGTATTTCTATCTGATGCCCCTGCAGTGTTCTCTCTGTCATGTTCGGGTATCTTGTGTGGGCCTCGCCCATGAATTTTGGGCCAAGTGGTCCACGGACTATGAATGATGCAAAACCTGGACTACTAATCGTGGTATAAATTTTGTTTATAGTGTATATATATATGCATATTTTTGCTTACTGATTTTTGATATATTACAATAGTTACACTCATTTCCTTTTGTCTTTGCATTCTTCCGGGGGGGTTGGCGGGTGTTACTGTAATGTATAGATATGCATTGGTGTGTGTGTTGTAGTGGTTGAGGGTCGGGGTGGGGTTTGGGGTGTTGAGTGTGTGTGTCCCTGTTTTTTGCCTCACCCCTCGCCTATTTCGTAGGTGCAGTTCTCACCATGGTCTTCGCCGCCGGGGGTGGTGATCCTCGTAGAAGACCAGGAAGATTAGCGCTTGGAGAATACGAAGTTCCGGCTCCATGCTGTCCTCCTTCCTCGTGGAGTGTGTAGAGGTGAGCGTTTTTCATTCGAAATGCCTGTTTCCGCCGTGTTTTTATCTGCGTTGTATCCGCCCCGGAAAAGGTTGCGGATTGGCCTGTCATAATAGTGTGGGCAGTACATTGTCTCCCGCCTGTCTGTTGGCGGTGACCGCAAAGCTGTTTGTCTGTACCGCCGTGGCGGTCTGAGTGTTAAAGTGGCTGTCTTTGTTGGCGGTGTCCGCCACGGTCGTAATTGCAAAATTTTTACCGCCGGCCTGTTGCCGGTCTTACCGCCACTTTAACACCGTCCGCCAGGATTGTAATGACCCCCTAATTCTCTAATATACAATTTAATTCCCGGAGGTCTCCTCTTCAAACTATCCTTGTCACTGAATCCTAATCAATAACTCTTCTGTAAGGGTTTTGATTTTTCTAAATCAACATCATATCTGTGGGCTAGCTAAACTTGTTGTGAACATTTTGTAATGCATTTGCATATGAACTGCAGTTCATCCTCTCTGTAAATGTCTAACTGGACTGTATCTAAGTTTTCCCAGTATCATCTCATTTAAAACCTGTTTCAATCTGTGCACATCTAGTGGTCTTTCTTTCTCTGGGGGTTGTACTGATGTCCCTTGTTGCACCTGAAGGACTCAAATTATTCAGTCACTCATGTGATTCCTGGACATTAAAAACATTTGCAAACTTATTGGGGGATTTGACAACTTTTCTTCTCTTGCAGAGCTCAAGCTTTCTTCACGTGGAATCTGAATCACTCTCATAAATTTCATCTTTTTTCTCTGTCTCTGCTACTTGTTCTTCCTTTTCTGTCTTTTTCTTACTCTTTTGTTTAGTGCTTTCTCCTTTTTCCATTGTTAATACAAGATACAATTTAGTTCCCCCTAATATGTCTGGTTATCCCATCTTGCCTCTGCAACAGTTCCTATTGCTTTCTTCATTCTACTCGCATACTTCTCTTTCTGTCTCTGATGAGCTATGTGTTTGAAGTATTTAGTGCTTCAAATTGTACAGGTCTCAGAGGCTGTTAATCTGATACAAAATCTGCATCAGATTCTCAATAATTCTCAATTGAAATGTTCCATAGCGGGGAAATGCTAATGCACATTGTTCCTTTGTAATCTTATGCCACTGTTCACGCCACAAACATGCATGAAGACCTACTTCGGACAATACATAATGACCTGGAAATTCTATTGCCTTTCTAACCAAGACAAATACATCAACTTTCATCCAACTTTTCAGTGCTTTAATGAAGTTCGTTTTCAATAAAATTTCAATAATTCACAATTTACTTTTCATTTGAATTTGGAAGTAACTCTGTTCCAATAATGCACTCTTTAATGTTAACAACCAATTGCAGCGTAACACTCTATGGTGTAATCCATCAATACCAACGTGGCTTCACACCAACTGACCTATACCAGCGTGGCACACTATGGTGTCAGTCTTACTCCTCGCAGCAGCTCACCCTCCTTTACAATTTCTCTCACACAATTGCTCTTCACACAAACCTAATGCAGAATTTTTCAAGCAAAAAAACAACAACACTGTCTGCTCACCAAAGGAGTGGGCAACCATACACTTCAAAACAGTATAGAAACATGCTTTCCAACTATGCTTTCACAATTACACATTGAATGAGACTCGACCAGAAGATTTCACTCTGACTGATACAGTTCCTCCATATGCACTCAGGATTCACTAGTAGGTATGCCCAGACGTGGGTCCTGTGCTCACTGCATCACTGGATTCAAGCTAGCCTGGCTAATGAAGGGTGAAACCCTGAAACCTGTCCCAGGATGCTTGTTTCCGGTCCAGGGTGGACCTGGCCTGGAAGTTTGGGCTGGACTGTTTCCATGAGGAACAGGGTCAAGACTGATTTGCACGTGGGTTGGTCTAAACTGGGGTGGCATGGTGAGCAAAAGAATGATAGATTAAACCCAGATCTGTGACTGGGGTGAATGTTTGATTGGTTCCGCATTCCATCCATCATTTGTGTTTTGCTTTGCTTTTGCCGCCATAAGTGCGCCGGGTATGCCCAGACGTGGGTACCGTGCTCACTATGCCACTGGATTCAAGCTAGCCTGGCTGATGAAGGGTGAAACCCTCAAACCGGTCCCAGGATGCTTGTTTCGGTCCAGTGAGGACCTGGCCTGGCAATTCGGGCTGGACAGTTCCCATGAGGAACAGGGTCAAGACTAATTTGCATATGGCTGGGGCTAAACTGGGGTGGTATGGTGAGCAAAAGAACAATGGATTAAACCCAGATCTGTGACCAGGAGTGAATGTTTGATTGGTTCTACATTCCGTCCATCATTTGTGTTTTGCTTCACTAGTACCACCCACCCACACTCAGACCTGGAATACTACTGGCACTGTCGAAGACGTCTCACGACAAGCACCCAACACTGCAGACAATAAATTAATCAAGTGTCTTCTACACTGTATTGTTCTGGGATCTTAGGCCACAACTGACCCATTAACCAACACAACTGCTTAGCAGAAAGCACCATGCTTACAAAACAATTTGATAACTCAGCGTAACACTTCACTACATCACACTTCACTACAATCTTTAGCCAAAGCAATGCAAGCGCAAACCTTATTAATACTCACACATCCGCTGCAAAGGAACAACACTGCAACTATAAGAATTTAAAACGATTTGTCAAATAAAGTGTAATGTTCAATACATTAACAAATATACACACATGCACATAATTTCAAATAAAAGAAAAGTAATTTTTTTATTATTTAACAAAATTATTAATAATGTAATGGCACAACAAGAATGACTAAGGGGCACTTGTACATACCGTTTTGTTACTCTCAAATGGGTCGCAGCACTATTTGCGACAGTGCAAAATGAGAAATGGTAAATACAAATGTCATTTCGGAGTCCCAAATAGCGATGTGACCAATTATGGAATCACAAACATTTGCGACTGGATTTTGCGACTCGCAAATAAGAAACCGCAATTTGCGACTTGCAAACCAAATGTGCATGGTAGCCGCAAACTGCAATTAATCGCAAATACACCATTTTGCACACGCCAATTAGCACTGATTCCAAACAGGTGGTAAGCAGAACCAAAGTATAAAAGCAGACCCAGAAGGCATCTGGGTTTACCACAATGGCTGCAGTCTATGTGATTGCATGGAGGAGGCGATTCCAGGCTGCCCAGCAGAGGAGGAGGAGGCGGAGACAGGCGAGGATATATAGAACCAGGCAGACCATATTTTAACAGACTGAGGAGGAAATATATGAGAAATACAGATTGAGCAGCAAAGTCATCTTAGAGATCAGAGAACTGCTGAAACCTCAGCTAGAAAGCCAAACCCTGCACAGCTTCTCCATCCACAAACATGTGCAAGTGCTGTGCTCACTGCACCTCTTGGCCTCGGGTAGCTACCAGGGCATGATTGCTGTTGGCTGTGGGGTGTCCCAAAGTGCCCTGTCATGATTCTTTAGACGGTGCTTAGATGCCATACTCGCACACATGTCCAGATACATTTAACTTCCCAGGAATGCAGAGGAATTACACAACACCAAATTGTACTTCTACAGAATTGACAACTTTCCCCATGTAATAGGGTGTGTGGACGGGACACATGTACCCATATGTCCACCTGCACATCTGGAATATGTGTTCCGCATCAGGAAATGTACTCACTCAATCAACATCCAGGTGGTATGTGATGCCCACAATGTCATAAACGATATAGTAGAAAAATACCCAGGGAGCACATATGATGCATACATTTTCAGGCACAGTGGGATACACCAACACCTAGAACGTGGGGAGTTTGACAATGGATATTTATTAGGTACTGTGTAGTACACACCAATGTCATAAATGCGTGCCAGTGCATAACTATGTAAAGCCATGCTCATATTTGCTGTTTTGTTACATAGGTGACAGTGCATATGCTTTGAGGCCATGGATACTCACCCCATTCGTAACACCTGCTAATCAGAATGAGAGGCACTACAACATTGGACATCGGCACACCAGAACCGTCATTGAAAGGACCTTTGGCATGTTGAAATCACGTTTTAGATGCCTGCACAGAAGTGGAGGTGCACTCCAGTATGCCCGAAAGATTGCATGCAAGATTGTGGTGACATGTGCCATCCTACACAACATTGCAACCAGGTGTGGGCTACATCTCACTATAGATGACACAGATTCTGAGGATGTGGAGCAGGAGCCACCACTTTGACAGCCTGGGGATGGTGCATCGCAATGGAAGGCAGACGTCAATGGGATCACATAGCAACTCATTACATTGGCAGGTAAGTGCCAACCGACACTGCACTCACAAATGTAAAACACACGTAGTCAGGTTGTTGAAAAACAAATATCCTATAACGTCAGGAGTGCATTATGTCAACAGTGGCTTATACCAACCAGTAAACAAAAATGGTGTAACATCACCTGACACATTCCAATCATGTGCCTTAAGAAAAACCTAGAGACATCACATCACACCCTCCTAGGGCTACGACTATCACGGTCTGTGCCTGGTTGCCCACAGATATCTGGCGGGCAATGCTACAACGCAGGATGTGGGCATCTGAGGCAAAAATCCTGCTCACACTCGATATGTCCTCACTGTTCTGAGGAGTGTCACCAGTACCTCATGCTGCCTGGGAGGTATGAAGTAGGTCCACAGCTGCAGTAATGCGGCCTAGTCCTGATTCCACATCTCCAGCAAAATGTCCCAGTTTAACCTGGAGCATGACAGTGCGTCGTGACAGGCATGTTGTTGTGGTGGCTATACCGCCAATGGACTGACTACGCCGGTCCAACGGAGAGTCTGTTGCATGTGGTGTACATTCCTGTTCATTAACCACATATGTTTGTTTTGCAGGCATTGACTGCTGAGTAGGGATGCATCCTGTCCCAGAAATAGTTGAGTACTGGCATCCTCGTCACCTGCATCATGTGTCAGATGACGCCTTCTACGCCCACGCCATGCAAATCTCTGTGGCTGGCTATCGCCCATCTGTGGACTGGGAGTCAGGTTTACACCCTCATTGTCAAAATCTGTGTCCTCTGTGGTTTTAGGTGCATTGGGAACAATGGTTGGTGTGTTGCACTTCTCAGCGGAAATGCTGACTGCCTCCTCTGCTGCCATGGTGGCATCATCACCTCCCTCCACACTGGCGTCATCAGTGGATACTTCAGGGAGACCTGTTGGACACAGGGGATACACTGTCAGTGCCTCTCAGATGTGTGGCTTATCAAAATAAAAATCATCAAAATTTGGACTACTGTACTATATTACCCATAATGCTGGACTTATAGGCATGGAAATATTTGAATGATGCATGCTTTTGTGAGCTGTTGTTGTGTGCATAGTGCCCTGAAAAGTTTGAAAAAGTGAGATGTGCTACTTACTGTTGGAGGTTCCTGGTGCTGAACTGTCCAAGGTCCCCGATTTCCACAACAGCCTCTGGCTCCAGTGTGATCTCTGCCATACTCTCAATTGATGTGGGTGGTGGTACTATGGATGGTCCCCCACCTGTTCCATGTGCCTTCTTCATCCAGTCTGCAACCCTTTCCTTGGTTCTTGACCTGAGGTCAAACCATCTTCTGCGCACTTCCTCGATGGAGCGGTGTGACTCACTCCAATAGCATTGATTTTACTTTGTTCAGCCAGATTATTTTTTTCTGTGAGTCAGGTACAGTCATTGCTGCCTTCCCAAACAGGACCTCATGATGTAGGCAGCAGTCCTCAGTGAGGACTTTCAACTCTTTTTCTGAAAATATCAGCTTTTTCTTCCTCCCTGCTGTGTTTCCCTTGTTTCTTTGGCTAGCCATCGCTGCAGTTGCTGCTCTCAGCTGGGTGTGCCTCTGCTGTATGTGGTGGCCAGAGCCCTCCCACTTCCATGGGAGGCACTTCATGGTTCTAAGGTCATTACCCAGCACCAGGAAGTGAAATGTCTCTGTTCTTTTGCACCCTTTTACTAATTGGACTCAGTCGCAATTTGCGAGTCTGGGTCACAAATTTGGATTCGGTAACACCCCCATGTGCAATTTAGGTAATTGCAATTTGGGATTACACAAATTGCGATGTGACTCGGCACTAAATTGCTAAATTGCTCTTCTATTTGTACGTACAATCAGATTTGCAAGTCGGTATTTGCAATTTACATTGAATCGCAATATCCAACTCGCAAACTTTTGTCTTTGTACATGTGACCCTAAACGTGTTGGGATTTTTTTGAGGTCAGGTTTACTATTCCTACTCCATCCTATTCAGTGTAGGGAAAGTGTTGGATTTACAAGGGGTCAAATTTATAATTCCAAATGCAACCTAAGCCACAATTTGAAAAGTGTTTTGAAGTATGAAGGGATCAGATTTACTATTAATATAACCTAAGCAAAAGTAGGGAAACAGCTGGACATTATACACAATTTAAAAAATCACATAAATAACTGAAAATGTAATTAAAATGTTTATACAAATATCCTACAAAAAACACCAAACCAATATCAAGTAACAAACAAATGAAAAAGTATGTTATTAGAAAATATCCTAAATATATATTTGCAAGTCAAGTCAATGAAGTCTTTATTCGATATTTCATCATAAAAGACATGCTACACGTCATAATACTTGTAAAATTAACAGTGCTAACGATTAAAACAATAAATACAATATTTCATAAAAGCTACTAATGCTTCAATTGTTAAATATTTTAACATATTAAAAAAGGAAGTACATTACTTTAAAAACTCAGTTCTAATGTTCAAGATATTTTACTTATCTAAAACATGTAACTGTTTTAGTTGTTCAGAACGAATTATCCATGCCCACCCCAGGAATTTGGCCACCCCTATTGCTATAGTAGGTGAAAGATCAGTTTTAAGGATCCTACAAGCAGTCTCGGCCGATTGTGTGCCCAGACTTTTGCATAGGGGTACCAACCACTTCTTCCTTGGGGCAGCATATAATGGACAGACAAAGAGCAAATGGCTCACATTTTCCCGCATTTCAGTACACAATGGGCATTTATCTGGGCCTCCAATGCCCCAGGTTGAGGTTAAACACCTTAATGGTATTGAGTCCACTCTAACTTGGTGATATAATTTGCGGTCCATAGGTTTTGTAATAACATCCCAATACATTTCAATTGCAGAGACATCTTTCACGTGTACAAATGTTGTTGTAAGGGAACTACCTATAAGGGATGAGTGTCTTATGCCTACCACCCATTCCCAATATAGTTGTTTCAGCTCTTTTTTTGAAGGAAAAGTAGCTGAGTCTGGGTTGTGCCAAAGGGCACCTAGACCCATGGCACAAAGGGTGGTTCTAACACCCTTAAACCAACCAATCTTATCGGATCCTAGGGTGTCCCTTACCTCAAGACATGCTTTCGCATATAATAACAGCTCTGGGGTAGACCACAACCTCCGCCAGAAGGCCAAGGGCCGAAATCTGGCTTGATCTTCCACCGGTTGGAGCCCAAGGTCATAAAGGAGCGGGATGCGTGGGGATGACCTCGGAAGACCAACCGCCCCTCTTATAAATCTGTTTTGGGCCAGCATCAATCGGTCCAGATTGCTATAACCCCAAAGCTCTGCCCCATACAAAACTGAGGGAAGAATTTTTCACCCATAGATTTCCATAAGTGGGGACATCGGGCGGGTAAATGATCTTTTATATTCCTTAAGAAGGGCACCGCCCAATTGAACTTGTTTAAGTGCTTGAATATCAATCTGGGGTTTCCAACTAAAATTATCACTAAAATGCACACCCAGATATGTAAATACATTAGTTTGCTCAAGAATAGCGCCACCCATTTTAACCCTTGCCATAGTTTGTATTCGACCTCTTAGTACCATGAATTTTGTTTTAGAAACATTTACTTCTAGCTCATGCTCGTCACAAAATAACTCAAATCTGAATAGGGCCTGCTGGAGCCCTTGCCTTGTCTTAGATAATAACAAGGTATCATCCGCGAACATGAGCAATGGTACTTTCATTCCTGCTATCTGGGGAGCATCCGTGGGATGTGTTGCAAAATATTTGGTAACCCCGTTAATAAACAGGGAAAACAAAGTGGGAGCCAGGACACATCCTTGTCTAACACCTTTCAAAACATGGAACCTGTCCGTAACCTCGCCAGGCTTACCCCAGCAAACTTGGGCATAAGTGTATGCATGAAGATTCATTAAGAGTCGCACTAGAGCCCTGGGCATTCCCTGTTCCAGTATGCGGTCCCATAGTTTAGTCCTAGGAACCAAGTCGAATGCAGATCTTAGATCCACAAAAGCTGCATACAACTTGCCCTTACCCAAAAAAACTGTTTTCCAATATAAAAGGGCAAAACGAAAGGCTTGATCAAGGGTGCTTACATGAGGTCTAAAACCCGCCTGCAATGGAGTCAAAATATCTGAGTCTGTTATCCATTCCTGTATCCTCCCTAAAATGAGGCGCGCTATGATTTTTTGGATCGCATCAATAAGGCTGATAGGCCGGTAATTTGAGGGTACTGAGCGGTCGCCTTTCTTGTATATAGGAAGCATTTCTGCCCCATACCATGAGTCAGGAATTTTAGCGCCTGCTGCAACTGCATTCACCAGGTGGAGTATATAAGGTACCCACAGGTCCTGGTCTTCCAAAAAAATATCAGCTGGAATACCATCTGGACCAGGGGCCCTCCCTTTGGGAATGTTTTGCAGGCAATTAATGACTTCAGTAACTGAGAAAATTAACGACTCGACGGGCTCAAGACAGTAGGGTATAGTCACTTCTACTGTATGACACTTAAACTGATCCTCAAAATTTTTTACCCACTGATGATTAGAGACAGATGCTGGACTATAGTGGGCGTCCTGCGAGATACCCGATTTTATGAGGTACCAAAACTGTTGCATATTGCGGTTGCCACAGGCTTCTGACAGCATAAGCCAGCGTTCCTCGTCCCACTTTTGTTTTGCTTTACGTTTTGCCTCATTATAGAGTTTTCTACAAGATCTAATCTGGCTATGATTTTTGTTTTTAATAGCCTCAAAGAGAACTCTTTTTGTCTTGCTACACTCTTTATCAAACCAGGTAGTGGATGAATATTTCTTGGTCCTAGGTTGTTTAGGAATAAATTTGATGAACAACTTTTTAAGTTCCTGAAACAAGTCAGAATGGGTACGTATAAGTTCGCTGTTAATCTCGTCCTGTGAGCCACAATTGTTTAAAAGCTCCACAGAACTAGACACTAAGGTTCTTATCACCCTGCGGGCCCCAGCGTCCACAGCTATTTTGGGCCAGCGTACCCTGCGCGTATCATTGCTCACGATGACCTCTTTATCTATTATATTAGGACCACTGCCCTCAGACCTCTGAAAGCTGGAATCCCTTAGGGTCAAAACCAGCGGGTCATGATCGCTCTCTGGGCATTCCGTAACTAACATATCAACAACTGCAAACCACTGCCTCACATCGACCAAAATATAGTCGATACGACTACTGTGTCTGCCGTTGTTGAACGTATGCCTGCCCTTCCTATCTGACTTGACCCTTCCGTTAACAGCTCTTAGACCCATATCCAGGCATAGCCCCTTGATATATGTGGCTGAGCTCGACCACTTAGCAATCGGCGGTATCTCGAGTTGGGGAATACCCCAGGATAGATCCTCATCCTCGGTGAGCGGGCCGTCCTCAATACCCAAAGGCTCAAAACAAGTATTAAAATCCCCCATCACAATCTTGTGGCCATCGGTCGTTGTTCCTGATAGAATGTCATCCAACAGGAGGAGGGTCGGGGAAACCCTTCCTCCCTGGGGGCCCCTGACATAAATATTAACCAACAGGATGTTTGTACCTTGGTTGGATTTTATCTTTAAAGCAATTATGTCTGGACTATCAATTGTCACTTCTTCAACTCTTACACCCGCACTTTGGCGGACCCAAATTGTAAGACCTCCAACAGGACGCCCTTTCTGGCCTCTAATTGCTGGCTTGTTAAAGTTCAAATACCCCACCCGAAATATCGGTGTGATAGCCCAAGTTTCCTGGAATGCAATTATATCGCCCTGATCTATGAAGTCCCTCCAATCAGGAATACACTGGCTGGACTCCAGACCGGCTATATTCCAGGATATATACCTTGAAAACATATCAACAGGCTCAGCTAAAGCAGAGGGTGAGTCCGTACTAAAATTGGGTAATGCAGACAATGTACCAACAGGGGTAGTGTCAGAATTATTACTTTGATCTGTGACAATAGCCTTCCGACTTATATCTTCTATGTGGGGAGATTTCAATAAAGTTAAATTAACTAATTCTTCTCTACCGATGAGTCAATCATTCTCATTTAGGCAGGATAACGGCCCATATCTCCCGGCAGTAATCAAGGGTTCAATGCTTTCTGGTGCGAACAAACCCCTGGGAGGGTTAATGACATTTTTGTTAATCTGGGAAGGCACCTTCACCTCGGGATACACCGTAGGATAAAAATCTAGTAGTTCCCACGTGACTATTGGTCCATCTGCAAGTTGCGGGCACCAGCCTCTCAAAAATGGGACCACATTAATACTCCTGAAATTAACTATTACCAGATCACCTGGGATATCTTTAATCATGTGGCCAAGCCAACCCACCCTTCTCACATTTAAGATTTTACCATCAATGGTAGGGGGGAGGGGTCTATTCTTAGTAAGCCAGAAGGCTACTTTGTTTTTTAAATCATTGTAACCTTCTTTTTTACCTGAACTAAGTTCTGGGACTCCTGACAATATACATACAAATGGAGCGGCCTCCGGTGGGAGATCAATCCTAACATTATAATTATTATTGTGCTCTCTTGCTTCCTTATGGACTCGAGTTGATTGAGGCCTACCCTCTAGGGACCCTCAAATCACTTCGGGTTCCCTAGGTATAGTGGGCTCCGCCTCCAAACTTGTTTCGTTACATGGGGCTTTATGTCTTAAACTACTGCCCGCGAGTATTGCCTGCTCAACACAATTTCCAGATGGTAAATCTAGAGGTACTGTTAGTACATCTGCTGGTGTCGATGTTGCTTGTACCCTCAGACTATGAACCTCTTGGGTAAGTACTTCAATTTTCAGCAATAATGTGCTAAACATTTCAGCCATTTTTGTCGCTAACTTATCCTCTACTGTTGCCAGTATATTTTCTATATACTGCCTGTTATGACAGCAACCCACTGGCTTATCAGATCCCCCGTCTAGTTCTTTTGTTTTAATAGTATGGGTTTTTGCTTCGAGGGGCTTTCGAGAATTGCTGACCTTCCCCACTCCTCTTTTGCCCAACAACTTTCTGCAAGCCCTAACTGCTCTTGCTGGTTGGGGGGGAGTCACTGCCATAACCACGGGGCTAAATGGGCTCTCGCCAATTATATCCGTTGAGTCTAAGGGATTAGAATGTATCTGTGCCTCAGTTAGTATCATATCCTTGTCAGTGTTGACGCCCAGATCCTCAAAAGTAGACACTATGGGGGTTATTCTAACTTTGGAGGAGGTGTTAATCCGTCCCAAAAGTGACGGAAAAGTAACGGATTTACCACCAGCCGTATTACGGGTCCATTATATCCTATGGAACTCGTAATACGGCTGGTGGTATATCCGCCACTTTACCGTCACTTTTGGGACGGATTAACACTCCTCCAAAGTTAGAATAACCCCCTATATGTGGGGAGGAACTAGGGTGTGTCTGAACGGGGGAACCTCCATTCCCTACAGAGACTCTGCGATCGCTATTAATCTTTTTAACCACCTTAACCAGGTAGTTATCAAGCATAGTAGCCCCTAGATTTTTGGCGGAGTTATTACAGTTAGCCATCATAGGTTGGTTGCAGTAAGTACCACCAGCTACAATTCAGCAATACAAAACACAAAACCGCGTAATCAAGATGTAATACAGCTAATTTACAGTTTAGGCAGAGTCCCGTGCCCAGACCAGTCTCTTCAGGCCTCAGAGGGCCACAGAGGGCCCGCCCTTAGCCCGGTGCCCGGCGCCCGGCGCCGGCGCGGTGCATGGTACCTTGTTGCAATTTAGGGGCCTGGGTCCGGGGGCGTAACAGCACTTTCGCGCCACTTGGCGCACAGGAAACCCAGAGGATTCTGGGTATTGTAGTCCTCCCAGCGTGTTTAAGCAGGCAGCCTTCAACGGCGGCGGCGGTCCGAACCGGCAGCCCTGTGTCCTGCAGGGGTGCGCAGCTGGTTGTCTCCGGTGCCCGGGGTCTGCCTCTTGTGCCCGGGGTATGGTGCCCGGGATATGGTGCCCGGGGTCAGTCTCTGATGTGTGTCCTGTCTCGGGTGCTCGGGGTCAGTCTCTGGTACCCGATCTCTCTCTCTGTGCCTCGGGGTCAGTCTCTGTGGTCTCTCTCTGGTACCCGAGGTCAGATTGTGGTGCCAGGAGGTCAGTCTCTGGTGGCCGGGGTCAGTCTCTGATCCCCTGTGGCCGGGATCAGTCTCCGGTGAGGGGTCAGTCTCCAGGGCCTCTCTCTGGTGCCCTGTGGCCGGGGTCAGTCTCTGGCACCCTGGGTCAGTCTGTGGTGAGGGGTCAGTCTCCGGGACCTCTCTCTAGTGCCACAGTCGGTCTCCGGTGCTCGGGTCGCTGGCTCCTCGGGACCCTGTGTTGCTATATTCTATTGAAGCTCTGACGAAAAGCAGAGCAACCCATCACAGCAGCTCCGATTGAAGCCCAACAAACAGCTGAATCTTTTTCTCGTTAGTACGCAATTGTAACCCTGTTGATCTCACAAGGTCGCACACATAGCTTTAAAACAAGAAATCAGATGCCAAATTTTTTTTCAAAAGTTAAAGATGTATGGAGGAATGGAAGCTTACTTGCTGTGAGTACCTGCTGAGATTGTGCTGCAGTGTTACTTGCTTGCTTTACTCACTGTTCTCCCTTGGTGCTTTCACTGCGGAGATCAAAGCTGAGAAGATCCGCTTTCCCCCAAATGCCTCACCATACCCTCCTGGGCTCCCAGGCTCCAGTGACCAGCAACAACCAGCCGCCGCCGCCGCTCGCCTCCAACTATCTGCCTCCAGCCGTGCTCTGTACTCGGCTCTCCACTGCGTCCCCCGGGGTTGCTGTGCTTGTACAGGTAGTAGAGGTTGCTGTGCAGTACTGGTAGTACGGGCTGCACATGCTGAAGTCCAATCCCAGCTGGCCCTTCTCCTTTTCAGTGGTCGGAGGGGCTGGCCCCCCTCTTCGCCCCCCGCAAGCTGCACCCAGGCGGGCCGCTTCTGCAGAGGTCCGCGAGGGAGACCATGAGAGGGGCCACTCACCCGGCCAGTGGAATGTACTACTTGCACTGCTTGTGCTGCCTGCCGTGCTGTGCTCTCGTGCGGCACTCCAGATGCTCCAAAACGCTCCGGAGCTTCGATGTGGAACGTGCTGATCACCGGGGCCTCAGCAGGGCGCTGGGGGAGAGGTTCTGAATCCTGGGCCCTGGGCTCCCGTGCTCCCATGGGAAAAGTGCTGCACGCGCTGGGCTGCTCCGGCTCTGCCTCGCTCTCTCGCGCTCTCTCTCCTGGCGGCACGTTTCTGGTTCCGGGTCCGCCGCAATCCTACTACAGGTGGAAGCGTAAGAGTATGAGAAAAATATTTGCCCATAAAGAAAACAAAATAATGTAATAGGCCACACATGGAATGTTTGAGCATGCACAAATGCACACTTGCTACTTTAAGACTTGCAAAAATGGTGGCACAAGATAGTTACTTGTACTGTATAATGAATTGCACAACTAATTATGGCACTCTTGGATCAAATCAAGATTCCAACCCAGGTCTTCATACCTAGGGGCAGATTTACTTACTTTTCACACAATACATTCCACTGACCAAGCTTGCTGTGCAGGGCTGAGGTTGTTTGAAATGGAGAAAACTCAACAGCTTCAAATCTACAAAGATATGGCTCTGTTTTCCTCTCTTGCTGTGCTTTAGGCTGCTATGTGCCAATGCACACATCCTTGCACCACACTGTTACGCATAGGGTTTGTAATGAAAGGAGTCTCGTCAAGCACAAAAGCAATGTTTTAACATCTATTCCCACTTTCTATGAATGCAGTTGAGTACACCGCATATCCTAAATTGTGAAAACGTTGAGAGTTTAAAACTAGCTTCACTGTTACTCCAGCCTCGAGGTGGTTTACATTTTGGTGCAGATGCCTGAGTTCAAATGTTAGTAGATTGGGTTTTGCATCAAAACGCATGGGAAGTTGCTGGAAATGCCTATCTATCACCCATGGTAAAACCTCTTGATGCAATGTAGCACAAAGTAGCAAATTGTTCACACCAATGTATAGTATTTACCTGCTGAATAATTCTAAATTAGGGTGTATGAGTATTTATCACATCTGGATCACCATTATGAGTCTTTCATTATTGATATGTAATTTATTACATCCATAAAAGTGATCCTTTGTAAACCTGCTATTTTCAGGGATTGGAATAGAGCCCTGGAATTGTAATTAGATTCTTAGTCGGTCAAACACAATTAACAAGTTCTAATTTTACCGCAAACTAAATTTTAAAGTAACTATATTGTTATATCTTTGTGACATGTTAGCTAATAGTATCTTTCTATGTACTTATATTATCTCACTGCTCTGCTCCTGACAAGCTATGGAATGTATTATGTTGTTGAAGGGTGGATTCCATGAGAGGAGAGATTGACAGTTGGTTGGCGAGACAGCTTGTCAGGGGTCCTAGCTGGTAGCTAAATAAACTACCTGAATCCTTCTTTTAAGAGTGTCCCTTCTTTGGAAACTATGGCCTCATTATGACTTTGGTGGTCTTTTCAGAAGACCACCGAAGCCACAGGTGCTAGAAAACCACCAGTGCTGCGGTCTTTTGACCACCATATTATGAGTACTGAAGGATTTCCGCCACAATTCGGTGGAAATCCTCCAGTAGTCATGCTGGCAGTTGGAGGCGCAGGGGCGGTTCCACCACTGGCCCTGCCCCGCCAAAAGGACTCCGCCAGCTGTATTACGACCTGTTGTAAGGTCTGGTGGTGTCCTGATGCTGGGGCTCTGCTGGCGGCGGAGGAGCCAGTTCCCGTTCCCTGCCGGACGACATCCTCGCCAGACAAGATAAGTTGATCGTCCAACAGGGGAGGGGTGGGGGAGGTTAGGGGTGTTGTGTATGTGTGTTTGTGAGTGCTTGTTGTCTGCATGTCTGTATGTAAGTGTGTATGCATGTGTGTATGGGTGTTTGAATGCATGTTTGAATTGTTTGTGTATAAGTGTTTGAATGCAAGTATGGATGTGTGTGGGTGAATGTGAGTATGGACGCGTCTGAGTGAATGCATGTATGGATGCATGTGAGTGATTACGTGTATGGATGTGTGTGAGTGAATGTGTGTATGTAAGTGAAGATGAATGAGTGTATGCAGGGTGCGTGTGGGTCTGTGTGTGCGAGTATGCAGGGAGGGGGGTGTTGTTCTGGAAGGGGGAGGGTTTGCTTGTATGGGGGTGCAGGTAAGAAAGAGGGGAGTGGGGGTGCTGGTATGGTAGGGGGGGTGGGTGGTATTGGGTTTTCAGGGGAGGTTAGGGGAGTTGTCTGCAAGCGTCAGGAAAGAAATTTCCTTTCACCAGTAGCCTTTCTGCCAGGGTTTTCGTGGCAGTGCAACTGCCGCAGAAACCTTGGCAGAAAGCTGACTCGTTATACCACTGGTGGTCTTCAGTGGACCGCTGGGTCGGAGATGCTAATCTCCGGCCCGGGTGTCCAACCGCCATGGTAGTACACGAGGGGATTTGGCGGGTTGGCAGAGGCCAACCCGCCACACTCATAATGTGGCGGTCATTGCGGTGGTGAGACCGCCACTGCAGCCCTGGCGGTTTTCAGACCACTAGGGTCACAATGAGGGCCTATGTGTTGTTTGGTATATTAAAGATTTAAGTCATTCACAGCAGAATATACAATTTCTGAGTTTTATACTATGTAACATCGAAGAGATGCACAAATTAGGATGCTTGTCAGCAGTTAAAACCAGCCCAACAATTATTGGATCCAGAATTGTTGATTCCTTCAGTACCAGCCCTTTGAAAGTTATTTTAAAAGAAAAGAACAGTGTGAATATAGTGGGTATTGCTCTATATCTCATCCTGATTCAACCACTGCAATCTTTTTGAAGCCATTGTGCAACAACATGGCAAGTTGGAAGTTGATATTCGGTTGGTCTTCGCAGATTGACTTTGGACTTTCCATCAACGTAACAATGTTTGTTTCTTTGATAATTTAAAAGTATTTCAAAATAAAAAAGGCACTACATGTGCAGCCTAGATGAGTCTGTCTTCAGTATTGGGCTGGGTCACTCACCAACATCTGTGTGGAATGCTGGATGACTGTATATTGAACCCTAATTTCTGAAAATGTAAATGGGATTCCACAACAGCGCTTCAGACTCTCCAAGATGTGACCTGCATGACCAATACATATAGGGGGTCATTCCGACCCTGGCGGTCAAGGACCGCCGGGGCCGGGGTCGGCGGGAGCACCGCCAACAGGCTGGCGGTGCCCCGCAGGGCATTCTGACCGCGGCGGTTTGGCCGCGGTCAGAACAGGAAAACCGGCGGTGTCCCGCCGGTTTTCCGCTGCCCTGGGAATCCCCCATGACGGCGCAGCTTGCTGCGCCGCCATGGGGGATTCCGACCCCCTCACCGCCATCCTGTTCCTGGCGGTTCCGCACGCCAGGAACAGGATGGCGGTGAGGGGTGTCGTGGGGCCCCCGTAAGAGGGCCCCACTTTGTATTTCAGTGTCTGCTTTGCAGACACTGAAATACGCGACGGGTGCCACTGCACCCGTCGCACATCCTCCACTCCGCCGGCTCCATTCGGAGCCGGCATCCTCATGGAGGGGTGTTTCCCACTGGGCTGGCGGGCGGCCTTTTGGCGGTCGCCCGCCAGCCCAGTGGGAAACCCAGAAAACCTGCGCCGGTCTTTTGACCGCGCAGCGGTATTCTGGCGGTTCCCTCCAGGCGGGCGGCTCCCCCCTGTCAGAATGACCCCCATAATCATTTGTAGCTTTTGGGGGTGTACTACAAGGGTGTGTGCTAGCACCTTTCATTTTTTAACCTTCACATTATTAGCTTAGATGACACCATAATCTATGCTTTCCTTCTTCTGTGTACTGGCAATGCTGTTCTATTTTCTCACATGTCCAATGGTCTTCAACAAGTAGTTTTTCTGTCTATAAGCTTCAAGGAAGAGATGGGCATAGCAAACATCCAAAAATGTGTGTTCTTTTCACCAAGAAATTATATTCTATACCTACACAACTTGGGAGAGACACTCAAACACATCATTGAGCCCAGAATTCAAAGACAATCTTTCTTGAGAGTGGCTGTTGCTACAGAAGCTAATGGACTATGAGGTTAAATTTGATAAAGTGTTTCAACTCAAAGAGAGTAGGAGTTTTGATGTTTGCTGGGAGTCCTTCAGTGTGGTAAAAAAAATTGTCCAAGTATATTATTGACATAGTCATCTCTCTGCTATTAATGTTTTGGGGAACACTTTAAGCTACAGGCCACTTTGACTGTAGTCTGGTTAAGCAATGTGATGCTCTATGCCGAAACAATGGGTTTTCTCTGATTCAAATTTATGAAAGATGGTTATGTTCTTGTAACTTCACACTGTTGACATAGACCTGAGCAAAATGCACTGACAACAGTGGCAAAGCTTTTATTTCAGTTTTAGAGCTGGTTGCAGATTGAGGAAACAACAAAAAAAAAGTGTTATCCAGGCTTATCTCAAAACACCTACAGCTGGTCCAATATATGTAGCCAACTCCCAATCCATCACCCACATAGCTTGCATAAGAAAAAGCTGAAAAAGCAATTGCCACTCAAGTGCGAGCCCAAATCAACAAGAATGTCACTCAACACGCAAACTATTCTGGATTCAGTCCACGCTGTAGTTCAAAGTCTGCTGCCATTCAAGTAATCAATAGTGTACATTGATTATGAAACAAATGACCCATACCTTTTCATCCTGATATACATCTTCTGAGGTTTAACACAGTCAACCACTAAACAGTGATCCACATCCTTGCAAAGACCTGCCGCAATTCTACTCTTACCTGTTCCACAAGGGATTAATCTGTTCCAATGGGAAACCCAAAATCAATGAAACTCCCTGTCCCCAGGTGAGTACAAAAGGAATCTATCCACTGTCCTATCAGATTCAATCTCTACATTCAACCTCTTGTATCAGTGTTCACTGACAATAACCTATAAACTGATGACACACAACTCTACCTCCAAACCTCGTTGGCTAATAACATTCAGTGCCTCAAAACTACTGCGATCTAGTTCAAAATGAAACTATAAAACATGTATGCCTGTTGTCTAGTGTACACTTTTACGGACTCATCCCCCATCTAACATCCAATGCAAAATCATTTGGAATATTTATTGACATAGACCTCTGCTTGAAAAATTAATACCAAGAAAAACAAATCAAGATGGAATTTGCTGTCTCTTCTGAAAAAATATTCAGTCATGTTACACCAGACTTGAAGGAGTGTAACCACAACACTCCAACATTTGGCTCCCTCTGTAAGCCTTCTTTATCTTCAAGACCAGCTGCATACCCACAATGTAATAATACTCAGCACTATAGCATACCTGGCCCAGAAATCAGTTTACCTCAAGAGAACCACACCCAAACTGAAGCCAAAACATCTCCAGACTTCAAAGACACAATGCAAGGAAGAAAAGACAAGAAAACATGCATTTTAACCTATGCATCCTGGATCTGGAACACATCAAATCAACATGAAAATAGCCCCTACCTTCTTTCAATTCAGTCATCAATGGTTTTGGAGCCTTCAATAGAAAAGTGCCAATAACAGGCTCCTTAAAGGATGAAGTAAATATATGTGTTTGATCTGGTCAAACTAGTCCAGCATTAATGTGTGCTCTCAAAATGATGCAAGGGCAAATTAATATCTGCTTTTCCTTGAAGATCTCTGAGCCATTTAAAAAGATTCGCAGAATGAATGTATTTCATGGATATTGATGATCAAGGATTTCTGAGGGAGGCTCATACAGATACATCCACTAGAGTGCATGCACTTTGTCGGGATACATCGAAACAAACACATCACGGCTGTGTGATCTGGCCAACGATCAATCTTTTTTTCTGTCTATAAAAAGTAGGTTATGGTGATCAGGCTGTATTTCAGAGGTATCTCTCCTGTACATCAGCCAAGTTTCTTTATTCTTGTTATGCAAATTAACATCTTCCTATCAACAGTGAACCAGTCTCCATATTCCCAAAATGGCAAACTATTTCCTAACGCAGCTTATTTTACTTATATATATTATAAAAACAGACATAACGTATTTGTGTGAGACTCGTCTATAATTGACATATCCATTGTTTTTACATGACTTAAGAGACTTCTAATTCTTTCTCAATAATATTTTGAGTAGTCTAATGTGCTGCTGGCAATCATCGGGACAGGAACTGGAACATGTGAAGCAAGACAAATAATTGCACAGCTCACCACAGAAATAAATATTTGTTTCTTAAAAACAAAAGAAGCTAGGAGTGGAGAAAACGATTGGAACATCATCATTAGACCACTAATATATTTTAAAATCGAAAGGTCATATATATATATGGATTTACAATGTAGGTCTAGGTGATTTGTAATTTGCCTTTTCGTGCTATATTGTTGTCTTTTCTTTGGAATTTGTAGGACAGGATTTGCAGGCATAGTTTGCTCTGGGCATTGACAAACTGCTAAACGGTTCCCAATTCATGTGTTCTAAGCCTTGCACATAGTAATACATTGGCTTATCCCAATTAGCGTATTTAAACTTTTAAACGAGGTCACAGCAATATGGTGCTTGAAGTGTGTTCGAGGCATAAAAGTTAAATGTCAAATGTGGGCTGCTGTGAAGATCCACACCACCCCTATGTGCAGCTTTAAATGCGTAGCTTCAGGAAGGCGTATGCCGACATGAATAGATGTCTGAACGGATGTGACTTAAACTATATCCAGCATCTGGCAAAAAAACATATTTTACTTGTAGATAGCCTATAAATAAATACAAAAGCTGCATTCGGGCTGGACACAAAAGCCAAATTATTTTATTCACCGAGTAAGCCCTCAAACCAAAATGATCTGCATGAAGACATGCAATTTTCCTTAATGCCTCTGATGAAGAGTACAGTTCTTCTCATGGACACTCTCTGTATTCTAGATGATCAATGCTTCAAAAGGAGCAGGGGCTTATTTCATATAGGAATTCCAGGTAATCTGATGGGCATCAGACAAAGCATGATGGACGAAGTCATTTTACAGTAGATGTTAGACATGTAGAATGAGATAAGCAGGAGGTACAGAAATGATTGGGATAAAACAGTTCTGAACACTTTGTAACTCATTTTAGCTCTAGTGATCCAAAATTTTGTGAACATTTGTAATTTTAAATTTTGTAATCATTTCTGCAACATGTAGATTTCCCCACATTAGTTCCACAGATAACCTGGCAAATTATGTGCTGGGAAAAAGCAAATTATTGGTTTCCACACCTGGAAAATAGGTAAATGCACGTTATAACACCTTAATCTTCCATTCTGAGGTGCAGAAGTCAGAGTGATTGAGTAATACTGAACCTCATAAACACTACACCATTTGATTATCTGTAATTCTGAGAATTGTCATCACATTGATTTACAGCTGGATTTCTAATGAACCGCTGTATCCACAACTTGTATCAACATTGCACTCAACAGATTCCACAAGCTCCTAAAATGAGCCCTACTCAGGGAGCTTTGAAGAACTGGAAACATCTCAAGAACCTAAGAAAAAACTGATAATATTATTAAAGAGATTGCACTTCCACTTATATAATATTCCTTTTATTGTGCACGAAGGACACCACCCAAATGTAGCTAATGTATCTTTGCAAGACACTAGTTACCTAAAGGTCTTTGCATGTGGGATACTTACGATTTCCAGATTACACATACTCTAGCTTTGCTCTACAAGGTTTGCCTTCCCACCCATGGGTATCAAGGGTGAAATAAATTCAAAGCACCAGCAATTGAACATGAAGATGCAGATTGTTTTAGCCCAGCACAATCCCTGCATTAGTAATTTCAAAATCACACTTTCATTATTTACAATATCACACTCACTAGCTGCACTATGAATAAAACACTTTTGCTGGAAAGTCTCATCCTGTTGCTTAGCACATCTAAAACAACCACTCAAAATATTCTTAAAACAGCACTAACCCATGTTGTGATGAGCATGGAGTAGAGTAACTTCCATTTAGTGTTTCTTAGGGAGAATAAATTCACTGCTTACCAAAGCACTCCAGCTGCGTCCTTTGGGCAGTCTGTCCCTCTGACAGAGTCCAGCTGCAGGTCCAGACGTGTCTGATTTGGTGGGGTCAGAGACCCAGTAAATATACCCAAAAATGCCTTTGAAGTGGGGGAAACTTCAAAGAGTGGTTTTGAGGTGCACAGGTTTCCCTACCAACCTGCCCTGTTTGCCACAATCCCTGTGGGTGGTTATCAGTCCTTTGTGTGAGGGGGGGCCACTGGCCTTTGAAGAGTAAGAGAGAGCCTATCCACCCTTCCTTCCCAGGGAGAACCATTCAGTATGCAGATGAATGCAGATATGACTGAGTGTCCTGTGGTTATGGCTGTCTGGGTAAAATGCACAAGGGGAGCTGTCAACCAGCACAGCCCAGATGTGGATTGGAGACAGGCTGTAAGGCATGGATGGCAGAAAGTCCAGAGAAATGCCCATTTTATAAAATGGGCATTTCTAAAATAGTAATATTACATCCAACTTCATCAGTATACAGGATTTTCATTACTTTCTGACCATACTAAACATGACAGGGCTACTCCTTTCAGATCAGAATCTACCACTTAAAAGTATATAAGTACAGTTCTAATGCTGGCCTATGAGAGGAGCAGGCCTCACAGTAGTGAGAATCAAATTTGTGAGTTTTTCACTACCAGTACATGTAAAACACATAAGTACATGTACTGCCTTTTACCTACTTAGCACCTTGCCCTATGGGTTACCTACGGCCTAACTTAGGGTTGACTTATATATAGAAAAAAGCTTGACAAGTAGTTTTAAATGCCATGCTGAAGTGGCAGTGGAACTGCACACACAGACCTTGCAATGGCAGGCCTGAGACATGGTTAAGGGGCTACATATGTGGGTGACACAATCCGTGCTGCCCAGCCCGCTTGTAGCATTCAATTTACAGGCCCTGGGCACCTCCAGTGAACTTTACTAGACACTTACAAGTAAATTAAATATGCCAATTGGGTAGGAGCCAAAGTTACCATGTTTGGGGGAAAGCACATGCACTTTAGCACTGGTCAGCAGTGGTAAAGTGCGCAGAGTCCTAAATCAGCAAAATCAGGGTCAGAAAAATAGAAGGAGGTAGGCAAAAAGTTGGGGGGTGACCACTCTAAGGATGTGAGGTCTAACAAAGGGCAATTGTAGGGAAGCTGCCTCAAGTATATTAAAAGCAGACAGTATATTTTACCATACTGAAAGCACTAAATGTGGACTTGTAAGGACACTTCCTGCTATTACATCTTTGGTGACAGATATTCATGAAGCAGGACGTGCACATGGCACATGTTTGTCAGTGTTATTCTGGTTGTAATTGATTGTTTCTTTTGTTGAATATCTTCTGTGACTTTCTCAATGAAGTGTTTGTCATTCTATACAGGTGTTCTTACCATATACAATTTATTGTAATTGGGGATTTGAGTTTTTGCACTGCAAGCGTTTGTAGTTTACTTTTGTGGGCTTTGCTCAGTACCGAAAAGAAGATCAGATTGTTTTATGCTCTTCTGTACACGAATGGCTATTTGACTAAATATTTGAAATAGAACTTGATGTTGCATAATTAAGGACTATTCCATAGAAAATGTCACAGAGTAAAACAAGTCAAAAGAAACAAATAGCTTAATTCAAAGCTAGTACATACAGTGACTTCGTACACTGTTTATCAGTGAGGCAAGCCACTTTATAGCGCCTTTCTTTGCAGTAACTTCAGAAGTTAAATATGTTTTGATAGGAACTCAAGGAATTGTACACATTTTCTTCCTGATGTGATTGAGTTAGACACAACTCTTGTATGAAGCCATCTGATATTTTTCTATAGTAAATCAATGTTTAAATATTATTACTGTCGGGCGAATATATTTAGTTCTGATTGTGTGATGTGATTTGGGTGATACATTAATGCACACGTGCACATACATATCCTACGAAGCACAATGACTAAATAAATTAGTTTTACTATTTCACCCATATTAGAAAGCTCTACCCGATGAAGCAGACCCTAATTATAATGGTGTCGAGCTTCATATAGATTTACAATATCATCCTATAATGTCAGTACATTACTAATCCGAATCTTTGTAGTGCAAGTAAAGGCTTAAACGCATTAAAAAGTAGTTTACATTTTAAACGGACCCCTCTTGCCAAATTTCCAAATTGTAACAAACCTTTCCAATGTTTCTACATATTTTTTCCAGGTTGCGTTGCTTGTCTCTGTCTACAACCGTTTACATAAGATGACCCTTTGGTAATGCAAGGTGGTTCACCAATATGCCAAGGGTAGACATCACAAGCCACTTGATCCTTACCTCCAGATATGGTGAAGGAATTGCCATCATATAACCTTTGATCTGGTTAAGTCACTTTATGTGTTTTTGACCTGGTGACATTACAGGAAGAGGATTTTTTTTATTTTGACCTCCAAGCTAGGCCCCAGCCAATAGAAGTTGCATGCCAACTTGCTTCAGTGGGTCAGCTGTGACCTTTCCTGCTACAGGGCAGAACACTGACTGGCTGACCTTTTGCAGCACTAAGGCAGTGCAACTGAAGAAGAACCCTGATGAGGTGGCAGCCACTGCACTGCACACACAGAAGTTTGTAGATAAGGTGTTGCTCTTTCAACTGATTTTTTGTCACATTTGAGAATGCTGTCACCCACATCTTAATATGCCTTTTAGGGAGGGTTGAGGCAGCATGAATCGCTTCTCACACTGATGTCATCCCATTTGTCCATCCTGCTGCTTTCATCTTATGCCCATCCCTTGACTTCTGATACTCTGTCACCATGTACTCCTCCATGTACTCCGTTCCAGTGCTCTCTTTCATTATATGCTCACCATTCTAGTCTCCCTTGTTACTCTGTCATCATGCACAAATCCCTCTTTTCCCCTCTGATGATGTAATCTTGTGCCCATCACTCTACTCCTTTTAGCCGATCTTACCACATGCCAGTTCCTTCCCTCTCTTCTGCTGCTCACTATGCTCTCTTTCATCTCCTACCTTCGGCTGTTTTCTTACCGTGCTCCCATTTTCCCAGTGGTGTAACGAAATTGGAGGAGGCCACCCTGCAAAGAACATGGAGCACTCCCCCCTCCAGACTCTCTCAGGCCAGGTGCTGTGCTGAAGGGGCATTTGTTGCTCCATTGCCATTCCCACTGCCTCTATAGGCTTCAGCATCTGCAATATATGTCTGTTTTCAAAATCAATCTCTTCCATACTGTTTCACTAATACATCTAGGTGAGTATTGTGGTGCTTGTTCCTTGTAGAAACACTTCACAGCAGAAATAATGCTGTCAGCTAATGGCCATACTACTTTGCTTTATTTTCTTTTGCTGCAGGTCGTACACATGCCTTTTCTCTTTATAACCATTTTTGGTGTGACTATGATGGTACACTAGAAGAACGAGGGTTATGTGATCACCATATTCCTCCTGTCATTACTTCATTTGTAAAATACTAAGGCCCTCATTATGAGATTGGCGGCAAATGCCACCTACTGCCACAGCGACAGCCGCCAACATACCGTCGCCTTGGCTACCGACCGTCCATGCTATTGTGACTGTAGATGGAATTCCGCCAGAAGGCTGGTGGAATTGCATCTATGGTCATGGCGGTGGACGGCGGTAAGGTGGCTCTGTGCCAGCAGCAGCGCCATGCCAGCAGAACACCGCCTACCATATCATATTCCATGATATGGCCTGCCGGTATTTTGCTGACGGTGCCGCATCCCGTCGCCTGCCGGAGGACCCCCTGCATGCAGGTAAGTTGGGTTATCTGACAGGAGATGAGGGTGGGGGGTATTGTGTGCGTGTGTGGGTATGTGTGTGACTGTGTGTGAATGCGTGCATGTCTGTGTAATGCGTGTGTGCATGAGTGGGTGTGAGTGAACGTGCATGTTGTGTCATGAGAATGCGTGTGTGCCTGGATGTATGTTTGTGAGTGTTGCTGTGAGTGTGTATGAATGTATGAATGCATGGGTAAATTTGTGTATGCGTGTGTGTATGGGTGTGTATGCATATGTGTAAATGTGCGGGGGTCGGGAAAGGGAGGGGGAGGACTTTGGAGAGGGGGAGACCCCTATCAGTGCCTGGGAAGGAATTCTCTGGCACTGATAGTGCCTACCGCCATGTTTTCAGTGGCAGTACAGAAACCACTGAAACCATGGCGGTGGGCGAGGTTAAAATGCCATGGGCCGCCTAGTGACGCCCGCCGGGCTGGAGACTGTAGTGAAACAGTTTATGCAGAGAAATAAAAGTGGATAAAAGACAAGGGCATACATGATATAGGAGCTAGCATGTGGAATTTCTAGACTGTGAGCAAATGGTTTGTGGAATTCTTCCTTTTATGCTTGAGATACTAATGATAAAGAAGCCAAGTTTGGGAGCCTTGAAGCTGGTTAAACAAGTAGACTTGGCAAATGTTTTGCAAGTTAATATTCAGTTATGTTTGCCAAGATACACTCAAACTGTTGTGTCCGTGTTTTCAGCATCATCTGGGCAAGGCAAAGGTAACATTGGCCACATTGGTCGGGAAGACGCTGGGAAATGTGGTTCCAGTGCAGACACCACCGACACCAAGAGACCCAGTGCTATGGAAGATGAGGAGACTGGCACAGAGGTCACCAGTGATTCTTCATCATCTTCTGAGGCCTCCAGAGAAGACCAGTCTCTAGTGGTGGCAGACCCTACTGCAATGTTACCACCTACGTTATTGTCCACCACCCATGTTCCCATCTCTATCCTCCCTCTTGCTCCCCCCCAGTTGGCCTTAACCACCCCCTTAAAAGGGGTGGCATCATCTTCACTTCAGGCATCTCCCCCACCCCTGTGTGCCAGGCTGCACTCAGTGAGAAGGCTATTGACCTCTTGCAGACTATCTCTGTAGACCAGACTGCACTACTGAATACCATGCAGGGGCTTAGTGGCCAGATGACACAAATGCTAGCTTACCTGATGGCATTCACAGTGCCATGTCTGGCCTACAGAGTACATTCCAAGGTCTGGTCTCCTCAATGACTGCAGCCTCCCACCCATCCCAGCCACGTGTCCCAAATCCCACACCTTTGCCATTTCATATCCGTGGTTCCCAGCAGTTACCGGGCCTCAGCCGAGGTGTGCAAGCTGTGCGTCTCGTTGTCCCATATAAACGTGATGTGGAATGGGTGCCCCCACCTATATCTGATCTCTTTATTGTGTAGGGAGCTGTTGAGGGGTCTGAGGGTCCTATGTTCCTGCAGTGTGACAGAAGACAGATCCTGGTACAACCACGCCTTAGCACCTTCAAAGTCAATCACATTTTTATTGCACACTAGGGACATGAGGATTTCTTTCTGTCGATAATAATGTAAACAGGGAAGGATGGCCTGTGGCTGCCTGGGAGATTGGGCTAGGCGACCTGCTATGTGTGTGTAATCCTGGACTTTCTCTTGGTCAGCTAGTGGTGGAGCCACCTGCCTAAAGAGACGAAGGACGTATTCTTCCAATTTCTCAGAGTCTTCCTGTAATGGAGATCCCTTGATGCAGATATTGCAGTGCCACAATGTGTTTCAAAGTCTTCCAATTGATAGTTTAGATCAGTAGGTTTGTCTCATAGGAGTAGGAGTTCTTGATGGTATTCCTCCATTTGTTCATTGTGGGAGTCGCAAACCTGTTCCTGCAGGTCACACTTTATCCTCCTTTTGTCTTTGACGTTGGCTGCTAATTCCTGTTTAAGAGCTGCAATAGCATCACTTAGTGTTCCGCAGAGGTCTTTCAGGAATGACTGTGTGACTGGGACATCATCCCGCTACCCGTGACCCTCCAAAATGGTGGCAACGGAGGCAGGTGTTGATGTTGGGCCTTACCCCTTTTAATTGCCTTGTTTCGTGGTGGATTTGGTAAGCAAGTCCTTGATAGAAGAGTCCTTTCGTGCATGACACGCGGATGACTTGGCGGTTGGACAACAGTGGTGAAGCCAGGCGAGAGCAAAACGGAGGAACTCAGGATACTGCCTCACTGTAGTAGTACCAGCTCAATGACCAGTCTTTCCCTCTCCACAGATGTCAACTGCCGGAGTGGTCCATAGTAGAAAGGGCAAAAGCCCGATCCGGTAAGTCTGACAGGAGGTGCAGCCATGTGTCACAGTCCCTCAGGTGCCTCCACACAAGCCCCAGGCCCAGAATTAGTCACCTCCATGGGGCTCAAGTTGTGGAGAGTCACAAGTTACCGTTATGCATCAATTCCAGAGACCACCACCCAGGGCCCACTCAGCATTCCAAGGGAGGTCCTGGTTGTGTCAGAAAGAGGGGCTGTAGCCTTCACCAACTCCCCCTGAGGGCCAATGGGCCACTCCTACTCCAGTGACCTAGCAGGGGGATGGGCAAGTGGGTATGGAGTTCACCACTCCTCCTGACAGTATCGGCAGGCCTATTGATGCGGCGGAACCCCCGGCTCCTACTCCTCACTCAGGTAGGCATCACATCTGTCGGAGGAGGGCTGCTCAAGGGCAGCAGAGAATGGGGGCCGTCTCAGTTCACTCTCTCCGATTCACAGGGCCTGACCCCACAGGTAGATAATTGGCATTCTCATGAACACCACTGGGCCTGGTCCCAGCAGGTCACTCTCACCTTCCCTCAGCCATCCTCTGCATCTCCTCCATTTGTCTCTTGGGCTGCTGTGGATCCCCAGGGGCCAGCGGGCTCCCCACTTGCCTGCTGTCCATTGCACAGGTGGGTCTCCATATTACAGGGGTCAGGGAGAGCAGGAGCCAGGCAAAGCAGCAAGGCCTCGTAGGTTAGTCCCAAAGATGCAATCAGGACGACATCCTGGCCTCGATCTTGAACACGACCGCACTCAGCCACTCTCCTCAAAAACTCTGCTAGGGCGAGATTTCCCTCTGTACACCTGTCTCCTCCATCTGCTGCTACGGTGAGGGAGTAGGCCCACTGATTTTGGTGAAGTAGGGAGCCCTGAAGAGAGCTCATGCCCCCACTACAAGGTTGTTTAGCAGCTGAGCTCCGTCAAGGCACATCCTACACAGGGGCCATGTTGGACAGGGCCCCCGGAAATAATTAGATTCAGATTTCAGTAGACAGGAAGCTGACAGTAGACTGGACCATGCCAAGTGATGCTGAAGAAGTTGGCAAATATTGCCATGGGAGGTCAGTTAAGGGGAACTGATACAACATTTGAAAAGACTGAAAGATAGTGAATAACCCTGTTGGGTGGCATTTACAAAAGAGAAATATCATTATGAAAAGGGAATAAGTAGATCTAATGTTTCAAGTAGCAAAAGAATTACTAGGGAAACTTTGGAGTTTCCTAAAAATAGTAATGGATCTTGATGTCTGACTGCAATTGTGCTTAATAACAAGGGGAAGTCACAGAAAACGTGATGGAAAAAGGAAACATTAATGCCAAATCTATCACAGACCATATCGACCGGAGTCAGGAACACCCGAAAACTTTTTTTCTATCGAACAATTCTAAAAACTAAGGGGCAGATTAAGAGCCCTTAGCCCCTCCTTGCACCAAATTAGCATCATTTGTTTTACACTAATGTGGCCCACTAAGGCCAAAATAGCCTCATCAAATTTACAAAGTGGTGCAATACATGCATTGCACCACTTTATATCCCTTTGTGTTACATTATGCCTACTCCAGGCATAATGTATGCAAAGGGTGCGTTACCCCTTTAGGGGTGCCAAAAAATGGCGCAAATAAATATAAGAGATTTCCTTGCATCATTTTTTTCTACACTTTTAACGCCTGCTCAGAGCAGTCATTAAAAGGAGGCACACAATTGTTTACGATGGGCCTCAATGGGCTTTTCAGGATTAGCTCTAATCCTGCAAAGCTCCGAACTAGCATAAAAAATTCTGACACTAGTTCCCTAACTACCACTATGGTGCGCTGCATCTTAGATACGGTGCACACTTGGTGGCATTAGGAGGTGCCAAAGGGTGCAAGAAAAGAGACGCTGCACTGGATGCAGTGCAACTTTTCTTAAATCTGGCCCTAAATCTCAAAATTAAATCTGCCGTAATTTGTATGTCCAAATCCTGGAAAGATCTCAAAGGTAATTTATGTACTGGCTAGCCTTAGCATTTCTCGTGATAGTTCATTAAAATCTCAAGTAGAAGGGAAATAAGCAGAGATGAGGCTAAAGCCTACTTACAATATTTTTTTAATCCAACCTAGAAAGAGTTTTCAGAATTAAAAGAAATAAACTGGTTAAATGTATGCACTAGAAGAAGGTAATGAAAGGGCACCAAGTGCTAACTTGCTCTGAATTCCATATTAAAAGAAGTATGGGACGATTTTGTCTCAGCAACATCATACTAAGAAGGAATGCCAAACAAAATTCAGTACAAAAGGAGGATTTATTGGAAAAGATCAGATGTCCTTGAATTCATGTGGTTTGACCCAACTTTGTCAGCTTCATAATAAAGTAAAGCAATCAGAACAGGCAGAAGCGGTGCATCAGTCAAACCACAAAAAACGTGAGATTTTCTGAATCCAGATAAAACAATTAAGGGCATATTTATAAAAAAGTTGTACATCATTCATGATGCACTACTTTTCTAGCACCCCATTGCATTTCCCTAACGACACCATGTGTGTGCTGTATTTACAATACAGTGCACCATGGCGGTCATGTCCACATTAGCGTCATCATTTATGATGCTAATGTGGTGCTTTGCTAGATTCGCTCCATAAATTATGGCGCTACTGCAGGAAAGCACAGGGAGGCCCATTGCTTTCAATACACCTTCCTTCTGCAGGCTTTAATAATGATGCTAAAAATGGTGCAGTGAAGTCTAGCAAATTTAATTGCACCATTTTTCTGGGCCTCCCTACGTGGGAACGCCACCTCAATTGCATACATTATGCCTGGTGCAGGCATAATGTGGCACAAGGGTTTACAAAGTGGCACAATGTTTGCATCGTGCCACTTTGTAAATATTGCATGAGGGAAATGTCACCTTAGCGCCACATTTGTGTGAGATAAAATTATACAAATGTGACACTAAGGGCATCATAAATATGCCCCTTAATACATAAGCTACCCCAACTAGGAATGCTCCCAGAGATTAAATCCATACGGGAGAAGTTGACCACATTTGTCCCTATTAACAAGGGAAAGAAGTGATCAGTTAGATTAGAAAGAGAGAAACTTCTTTCCAGAGCTCAGGTGCTCTCTATAACATGCAAAAGCTAAGAGGAGCATCACTTTAAAGACCAAACTATGTACCACAAAAACTCAACATGCTGATTATGGTTCTTATTTCCAGAATAAGTATATAATTAATAAGTATATAAGTATAATTATTTTTCAGTATTTCAGTGTAGTAAGAAATATGGTTATTAGTTGAAGGGGTGATAACCCTACATAAGCAACAATCAAAATCATTGACAGAGACACTAGGGGCCATATTTATACTATTTTAGCGCTGCATTTATGTCATTTTTTGACGCAAAAGCACCATAAACCTACAAAATACAATTGTATTTTGTAAGTTTGCGCCGATATTGCGTCAGAAAACTACGCAAATGCAGCACTAAAAAAAGTATAAATATGGGCCTATATGAACCAGTTCTTAACTCTTGGGAAGCTTGGCAAAAAAGCAGTTGGGCAATTTATGAGGCAAAGTGTAAGGTATTTATGCAGCATAGAAACAGTAATAAAATGAAAGCACAACTCAAGAAACATTTCAAAGCAATTTAGAAAAACAGATGGCATTATAATGGATTAAATGACACCAAAATGCATTAAATGCAATGAGTAGTACTGGAGTTATGAGTTTTCAATGTTTTTGGTGAAAAATAGTGCCTAAATTGGCAATGCGCCAACTGTGGGCATCTGGTCGAGCAAAACTGGGGCAAAGTCAAATGTTAAGGCTCAGTCTCAGCTTACCTTTAGATTTTGAAAAATTGCAAAGAAAAATCCAGGAGAAGGCAGAGTTCAGCATGGCAAGGCAGCAGACTTTGTCCGAGGAGGTATCATCATCACCGGGGAGTGCTGGATGAGGATTTGGTGAAAATTTCAGTGATGGAGGGAAAAAGCTCTGAACAGGAGAAGCTGAATCTCCAGGCTGAGGAGGTTGTCATGATAGATGGGGAGGCTGTCACCATAAAACCCATTGAATATTTCTACCTTTGGACAAGACAACATTTTGGAACTTTTAGAACTTGAAAACCTCCAGTGGGACGAAGCTGCAAGCTGTAGCAGAAGGAGGCTCCACAAGGCTGGATTCCATTGCTTAGAGGTCAAGCTGAACATGCTTCAGCATTACAGAGAGAATGTTTTGGGAGCTACCACAAAGTCAGGCTGAAAAGTGATACAGCTTGGTCAGAGTGGCTGGCAGGTAGGTCCTGGTATTCTTTTGGTTCTCTTGACATGTTTTTGTGAAAATGGTTATAAGTCCCAACATTTAGGGTTAGACAAGAACAGCACTTTTATACCACTTCCAAGTGTCCAGGACTTTGGGGGCACCACTTGGGGGGTTAAGGCTCACCCCAGAAGAGGTCAAGTCCAGGGTTCAAGGGCTCTGGAGCTTGTTATGTCCCTGTAACTCACATAGGAAGCTGGCAAACTATACCCTTGCAGTCACTGTGGTAGTCCTGGGTTCAAACAGCAAGGCAGGCCTCAAGCAGCAGGGAAGTCCTCTGGTAACAACAGCGTAGTCCTCTGGGGAGTAAGGCAGGCCTTAAGCAACAGGACAGTCTTCTGGGGTACAGTCAGTCCATCTGAAGTATTCCACAGGACCAGGAGTGTACTGATAAGGGGTTCAGGAGGACCAATGTTCATGCCTGGTGCCACGCCAACAACTGGTTGTGGAAAGTTCCTTCCTTGCCCTTCCTTCCTCTGCCTAGGCTCCAAGAGGTCTAAGTTGACAAAAGGGTGGGGTCAAGTTCCTATGAGAGTGTGTTAGAGGTAGAACTTTGAAATGTAGGTGGGACAAGGAACACCTCTGCCTCTGCCTTTCTGCCAGGATGGCCCTTTCCCAGGTAAAGCCAGGTCCTTTTGTTGACTGTCTGGGCCCAATACATATTTCTAATTGGAGAGCAGCTAACAGGCCCAAGTAGCTGCAAACTGCTAGAAGGTATAAGAAAGGACAATGCCAACTTTATAAATGTGCCATTTTCAAAATGATAATCCAAAATCAAAGTTTGCCATTAAAAAGTGTTTTATATTTAATCATTTGATTCCAAATATGACATTTCTATATGTTCCCACTCACATGTTAGCACTTATTAATGACATAGGGTAACCCAATGTCATCCTATGAAAGAGGTAGGCCTCACAGTAGTGAAAAACTAAATAGGGTGTTTTTCACTAAAGGGGCATGTAAAACATAAAACCTTATGTTCTATCCTTTAAATACAGTGCATCCTTCCCTATGAGCTGTTTAGAGCCTATGCATTGAAAAAGGATATTTAAACCTTGGCAAAAGGTTTATTTTACCAGGCAGAACTGGCTTTTAAAACTGCACCAAAGGCTTTAATAGCAAGACAGAGACATGTTTTAAAAGACTATTTTTAGTGGCTTTACCAATGAGTGCTGCTGCCTACCAGTAACATTTAATTTACAGGCCCAGGTACCCTTGGTACCATTTTACTTAGGACGTATAAGTAAATGAAATATGCCAATTGTGTGTAAGCTAATTTTATCAAGTATTTTGGAATGAGCACAACCACTGTAGCACTGGTTAGGAGTTGTAAAGTGCACAGAGTCATACAAACCAACCAAAATGTATTACAAAAACCATAGGAGCAGTGAAGGCAAAATGTTTGAGGGAGACACTGCAGAGAGGGCTAAGTCCAACAGAGGGGAGTCCCAAAATAAATTTCCCAATGTGGTTTTCAACAGACATACTGAACAGTGATTCAATCAAAATGGCGTGAATTACACCAAATTTGGCAGACTGCTAGATTTTGATCTACAATGTGGGATTTTTGTGGTTTGGTGTAAATCCATCAGGCAGGTTTTGAAAAATTAAGGTTCAAAATGTATGCAGTACTTTTGTTGGTCTGCCTATGATCTTACCTATTACATCACTCTTGAAATGTTCTCTGACATCATTGATAATAGCACTAATGATATCTGAAATGGCATTGTTGATGACAGCAATTGGCATGCCGAGGGTATGTTGTAGTTTCTGCGATTAAAATAAGTGGTAAATGTAATTATTTTTAGATGTTAAATCATTATGTCACTTTAAACTTTGTTTTTCCTTCTTTTTCTGGTTGAGCACCCCTACAAACACCTTGGAGGGAGGGGCAAACTCGTGCACTGGACATGAGCTCCACAGCACACTGCAGACACATAACACTATTATAATTTACATGCTAAACAAGCATTTTTGTGGTGGAATTGTGAGGATACTTTTGCCTTGCTATTAAGGAAAGACAAACAATTTTAGAACCAAGCATTCCATCTGCATAACAGTATTTCTGTGAAAAGTCACTTTGAGTGCAGGTGGAGGAGTAGGTTAATAAATATGGCAGATAAAAGATCTAAAAGGGAGCAAATAGCAAGGCAACTATTTGAAGAGAATGTTGGTAACTCAGCAAATCAATTGAAACATACAAAAACTACATGATAAAACAACGCTAAAACAGACAAAGAAATGGGAACATCCATGCATGTCAGAAATTAGTAAATGGTGGAAGATGACAACTTTGATAATGTATATTGAATGAAAGCGGGTTCCAAGAGGACTTAGAATACTAGTGTTGCCCACTATTCGATCTAGCATCATTGGTGTGGTTTCCCCTAACTTTGTTGCCTTCAGACCTCCTGTTTTGCAAACCTCGTTTTTTCTGACTTTAGGACTCTCAGCACTTTACCACTGGTAACCAGTAATAAAGTACACATACTCTCTGCTAAAAAAAACATGGAAATGTTAGCTTATCCACAATTGGCATATTAAATGTACTTATAAATCCCTCATAAAGTGTGCTGTATGTGCCCAGGGCCTGTAAAATAAATGCTACTAGTGGACCTGCAGCACTGATTATGCAACCCACTTCAGTAGCCCTTCGGACATGTCTCAGTCCTGCCATTGAAGAGCCTGTGTGTGCAGTTGTAAACTGCTATGTCACCCTGGCAAGTTACCCTCTTACCAGGTCCAAACCTTCCTTTTTAATACATATAAGCCATCTCTAAGATAGGCAGGGTGAAGTGTATTTAAAAAGTAGGCCATGTCCTCTTAAGTTTCATATTTAAATTCATTTTTTCACTACTGCAAGGCCTATCTCTCCCATAGAATAAAAGTGGGATTACCTTATTGCATTTTAGAAGTGTAATTTCCAAGTGGGAAGTTTGGTGTCGTTGTCTCTGGAATCACAATTTAAGAATACAACTCATGGTGAATTCAGATTCTAAGTTATAATTCTGAAAATGCCACTTTTAGAAAGTTGGTATTTTCTTACTTTTACCATCTTGTGTCTTCTGCCTGACTCTGAATACATTATCTGGGAGGGTGACAGCTGGGTTGTTCTGCATTCCCTCCAGACAGCCACATCCAAAGGGAGCTTAAGTGTTACTGATGGGCCAGCCACAGACTGGAAAGTATGGGAGAGAGGAGCTGACACTTACACCTGAATGGGCTGTGTCCTCATCACACAAAAGGCTGCATAACCCCCTTTAGTGAGTCTGCTCACTTCAGAGCTCTCTGTATGAACTCTTCCACTTTAAAGGCACAACTTTATAAGTATAAGAACTGGACCTCAGCCACCACCAACTCAGTATTCGTCTGGACCTGTGGATACTCTGCCAGGAAGAAGGACTGCTGTGCAGGCAGAAAGAACTCTCACTCTGCTGGACTCTAATGGACTCCTGCCCTGCTATACAGACCTGCTGTCTGCTGCCCTCTATTCCCTGTAGTGATAAGGACCGGAACTGAATTTCCCCAACTCAGAATCAAATTGACGCCAAGGACTTTCTGGCTTGCCTCTTGTTCTTCTGACGTTTCAGGGGCATTAAAGACTTCTCTTCATCCAGCAACAGCACCTGGATTTTGCATACTGCAGGTTTTGCCCTGCCAACTGGTGACGATCCAGTCCTGGACCCTTGGAAGTAGGTATAAAGTGATGCAACATCCAGAACCTGGTCATCAATGCCACTGTGAGGATTGGAACTGGGATTGATTCATCACCGCTGCGGGGAGGATCAAGGACACTGCATCGCCAAGGACATTGACGCCGGTGTGTCACCACTGCTGCGAGGACCGGGAGCACAGCACTGCAGACTGCACAATGTGTCAGTTCCATTCCTGATGCATCTCTGATTTTGCGCTGATCAGAGGTGATGCATCTCCTACATCTGTGGGATCAATGCCAGCACATCGCCTCCTTTGCTCCTACCATCTTGCTTTTGACATTGATGCAACTCTGAACCAAAGTACTGTTTCAGCGGGCCAAGGCTGGTACCTGTACATTTTCTACTTTCATTTATAAGAACATTGAAAATCCACCTTGCCTTGCTATTGTAGGCTCTGTAGGGTCTGTCTTGGAAAACACCTCCAGATATTTGGGGGAGTTTCCCTATGTACAAAATTTGCCCTCATACTTAAGGGACTTCACAGATTTGAACAAGGTATCCCTTGACACCAGGATTATTGGATGGCCACTATTGATGAACTATCACTATATACTTCCATATAACATAGTAATAGGATAAAAGCATTCACACATTTTTTAAGGTCAAAATCTGTAAGCCCAATGGAGCATTCCAGTATGTTCAAAGAGATGTTGGAATTTTGTCTAATACACAATGTATTCCTTTTTGATGGCAATTACATGGTCATGGGTACTTCATTTGCTTCCACATATGCAAACTTAACAATGGGATATTAGGAGGAAGAAACAGTTTGAACAGAACAAAACGCCAGCTTGTCAGAACATGTGTAACTTTGGGTGCATTATATTGATGACCTCTTCCTAATCTGGGAAGCCAGTTAAGAGGAATTGGACAACTTTAACAAATCTTTGAACACAAATAATCAGAATCTAAAATGTACATATGAAATCAGTTTACAGAAGATAAATTATTTGGATATTAAAATATAGATTAAAGACAATAAAATGTGTTAAAAAATCCACAGAAAAAAGCTAGCTGCAAAAGAGTATTGCATGCAAATAGCTGGCATCCCAAAGCTCTAAAATGGAGTGTGCTATATGGTGAATGCTTTTTGAAAGCCAAACAGAACTGTTCTGAACAAGAAGATTTTGTAAAACAAGCCCTGGAAATGTTGACAAGATTCAAACAGAGGGGATACCCAAGTGTTGTCCTAGATGATGCACTAAAGAGAGCACAAAAATAAATCAGGGATGAGACCACACGTGGGATATATCATAGAATGCATTTGTTGGTAGTACTGTGAACAAATTGAAATTAAGAGTCTTACAGCACCTATGTGCAATTTACAACAGAGGGCCTGAGTACGAGTATGACGGCCCTGGGACTTGCAAACCTGTGGTGGTGGTCCGACAGTTGCATGCTTGGCGGTCCGAACGCCAGGTTATGAGGATGGCGGTAAGACCACCACAAGACTGCTGCAACCGCCAGGATCTTGGATCCTGTGGTGGTAGGGAAAGCCAAGGTTAATCACGCTCACACCTGCTGCACACATTTGCACACCCAGTCAGACACTTGTGTACCAATTCACAGACCCACTCACACCCTTATGCACCCATTTGCAGATCCATTCATACCGTGATGCACTCATTTGCAGGTACTGAAACAATCAGAGACATACCATCACATACACTAAAACATCTCATAGTGCCATCAGAGGAAGACACCTATATTCACTAAAAAATATAGCAAAGTACCAGTCACGTATGCAGAGAAATACTGCTTCAATCATAGATGAGGCCTATTAGTATACAGTTTCTCTGTGGTCTGTCAGTAGTGACTGAAATAGACCTATGAAACCCATTTTTGAACTATGAATCTCTCAGTTAAATTCAAATATGTGTCCTGTGTGATATATTATAGGTATCCTATGAAGCATAGTCCATTGAGGTTCTGTGTGATATATTACTCCTTTATATAACTTGCTCTCTGAAACTTACTTTTTAGGAGAAGCAGATAGAAATATAAAGGTAATAATTAATAGAATAATATTACTCTAAATATATAATTGAAATAAAAAAAATCTTGAATTACAGGTATCGTTTCTTCTTGAGTGCACACAGTTACCATGCCATTGAAAAGTCAGAGAAGAAAGAAACACAAAAAAGAATACTGCCTTCTTGGAACTGAGAAACAAAAGGGGCAAGATGGCAAAAAAGTATAACAAGAACACAAGCTGTGGGTAAGAGAACAAAGACTTTTCTTAAAATAATATGAGATCAACTTGAAACTCAGCTAAATGAAGTACAAAAGAAACCAACTTTGACATCAAGTAAAAAAGGAGTAAAGGTACATGATATCACAAGTGAAAAAACCTACAGTGAGCCACCCAGTTTAACTAGAAGACAGCATCAGTTCAAGGAAATAAGAGTCACAATGTTCCCTAGCAGAGTACTCAAGAATCGAATCAGAAGTATGAAAAAGTATAAAAGAAAGAGAGAAGTTCTCAGACAAATATAGTTGATAAGGCAGGAAAAAAAAGCCTAAAGAAAAGACTTATACACCAGACCAACTTTTGCAAAGTTTTTAGTGGAGAATGGATACACACTTCCAGTACTGAGCCTTTCTTTAATGAAGAAAGCTACTTGCAAGAGAACAGACTAGTGCATACAGTTGACGAATCTGGATGCTGTTATGAGATGAAAGATGGTTCCCCTATTGAGAAAGAGGTAATGGTACCTAAAAATGTATAAGAAGTCATAGCTCAAGAGGTTCAGGGAAGATGCCGTACCCAGGCCCCAGAATATAAGTAGAATTGTAATAGCATTTGTATCATGCAACAGGAATCAATTGATACATTCAGACACTTTTTACGAAAGTTTCCATGGAAAAGTCTGAAACAGAAACTTGTACTTTCACAAAGACTAGATCCATGCAAACTAAGAAAATGTACATATATTCATGGACATTCACTAGCATGTTTATTGAAGAAAGTGCACCAAACCACCTTCCATCATTTTAGAATGTTAGCCGTACAGCAGTCACAAATTCGTACTCTATTTAGAAGACTTTACCATGTGAAGACTCCTGCAGTGTGTTTAGGTCAAATTAATGGAGTTCTTTTGTATGGAACAGTGGCACAGTTAGAAAAGATTTATGATGATGTGCACTTCCATTTCTTTGGACCTCAAGAGGAGTGCACAGAAAATGAACAGTTGAATCTGCAGGTGTAGCAGAACAGTAGACATCTATTACTGTGATAACTTTTGTGAAGAAATTAGAAAATTTAACACAGTCTGATCAGATAAACCAAACTGTATTTGCATATGCTGTAGATGCACTCACTACAAAACTCAAACTCATCTTGTTATTGTGTCTTTGAAAACTGAAGACGACAATAGTGATAAATGGTGAGATTTTGCAGCTTATTTATTTGTAGAAAACACTTTGATTGTTGTAAATGACAAGGTGTATGTATGTACTGTTACAAAACTTTAGAGGATAATAAAATGCCAGATGGAGCAGTATATAACAAGTTAGAACTAGTTTCTATTCCACAAGAAGGGTGAGACTTGAATGTTTACGAGTCTATACTTATACAATGTGTACATCCATTCAAAGCAACACTCTGCATTGAGCCAACAGGAACCGGAAAGTTGCCTCCAACTGAGCTCCAAAAGGGTCTACAATGTAGAATTATTTATTTGCCATTAGAATTTAAGAAGAATGTTGAAACTAAAAGTGTAGAAAAAGATTTTGAAGAGGGACTTCTGATTCTAGTCAATGGTGTACCTACTAAGAGTAAAAAGATAAGGCAGGAGTTAGTAGATGTTAGTAAAGTAAAGAAAGTAACATTATATTTGGTACAAAATAACATTTACTATAAAACTGTAAATTCTCTTCAAGATATACATGGAGAAGATTGATCAAACAAGAACAGAAGAAATGCATTAACAATACAGTATTCATCATCTACATTCTAAAGAGATTAACAGAGATGCAATTGAGCTATTTCAAATGAAAAAAAGCAAAAGGCGCGCCATTAAGTGTGTGGGAGAAAAGCTTAAAAGCTTGTTGTTTTCCAAATCTCTTTCATACTGGAGTTGGTGGAAGGTATGATGACTGTACTGTACAAATACCAGCAGCTGAGTACAGATCTACCAGTATACTTTATGTATTTCACCTACTATTTGAGAACAATGTTTATGGCTTATCCTACACAGTAAATCACATTCTAAAAACAGAAGTAAACCTCTAGAATCTGACAATAAGAGAATTTATTGATAAAGTTAAAGAAAAAGATGAACACCTTAAATACAACTTAATCAACTTGATGGCATGTCAACGTGGTACAAATGAATATTGGTATCAATGTCATGGGGAATTACAATGCATGTTAAGGAATCTAGGGCTGCTTACTTGGTTTGTGACACTGAGTTGTGCTGAATGTACATGTTATGACCTCATTGAATTTGTACGTGACGAAAACTCAAACATAAAAGATATCCATTTGAAAACAGCAGGAGAACTCTGTTCATTGGATCCTGCAAACTTTTACAGATATGTTAACCACCAATTTCAGGCAATAATGGTTTTCCTCTGCAACAAAACTAATCTACCTCTTGGTGAAGTCACTGATTTCTTGTGGCGCAAAGATTACCTTGCTAGAGGTGCTCCACACATTCCTATGCTGATATGAGTAAAAGATGTGCCAAAGTTTGGAACAGACAGCGATGACTCTCTCTTGTCTTTCATAGAGCAGTATGTAAAATGTGCCATTCTGAATGAAAATACTGAAAAGGGATTGAGACGACAGGTTCTATGATTTCAAAATCACAGGTGCGGCAAATATTACTGGTGGACATAGAAATTAAAAGCCAAATGTTATACACAATTGGGCTTTGGATTTCCACATCCTGTTATCTCAGAAGGAAGAGTAAATAGCTTTTTGTCTGCATTGAGACACACATTGACAAGGAAATCACCAAAAAATACCTACAACATCACAAGAACATAAGCTTCAAAATATATAAATGACTACAACCTTGTTTTTCTAAAGATGTGGAATACAAATATGGGCATACAATTTGTTGCTTATAATTCTATTGTTGCTACGTCACCTCATACATAACAAAGGCAGAAAAGACTAAAATTTGCAGCAGAAAAGAGTCTTCAAAAATTGTACAGTTTTAGTTTGCAAGTGCTATCACATAGGGAAATTGGATCTTATGAATGTGCAGGTAAGCTGAGCTCGACAAGTTTGTTCTCTAAGTCTTGAGGAATTGTGTTGGTAAGCCTAGGCCTTGCAAGCAGTTCTAATAAAGTATTAAAGTTTTTCCCAGAAATACAGTATCTTGCTGAAGTTGATTCCGAGAGTAGAGACAATCTGAAGACTAAAATACTGGATACACACTGCCCAAAAAGAAGGGCTCAGCTTGAAACTATGTGACTTTATGAAGTACTACAGCATTACACATACAGAACTAATGTCACAGAAAACATTGAAGAAGGAAGATTTGCAGTTATTGGATGTGATTATTGTCTGATAAGACACAACAAATGAAATCTAATGAATCACAGAAAGCTCACTTGACAAACTTCATGTAGAAATGCTCTACTTGGCACTAATGCAGCTCTTCAAACCATGGCGAGCTGGATCAGATATAATTGGACACTATGACTGTTACAAATATTCATTTGATGCTGTAAAATATACTATGCAGTATTGTGTCTGTTGGAAAATGGGTTATTGGTAAGGGCAGGTAGGTACCTACACGTAGCAATAGGCCACCAACCTCCACCTAGTTAATTCTCAGTAAATTAAACCCAGCTCAACCCTTGGTAGCTTGGCAACGAGCGACAAGGCTTAACTTAGGAGACAGAGTCACAAAACAGTAAACAGTAATTAAATAAAACACAGGAAACAGTTTAAAATCCAAAACCAATTTATAAAAACAGATTTTATTTTTATCTTTAAAATGACACAAAAAAAACGAATAAAATCGGATAAGGGGAACCGGAGATATGAATTTTTAAAGAATTATTGTTTTCTAGCGCCTAGAACCAAAAAGTGCCAATCTGGTCATCTGGTCGCACATCGCCCTGGGCAAAGTCAAAGTTTAAGGCCGACTGCGATGGAGCCCGGCTCGGCTACAGCCCGTGGGAGGCCCAGGTCAAAAGTTTACCTTCGGAGTTAGTCGTTTTTCTGAAGATTTTCTTCAGCGGGACGAGCCTGCCAGTCCAATCCGACCTCCTGGAACTCTTCTCCGGATACGTGTCGCGGGAGCTCTCGTGAAGATTTTTACCTTCGGACTTAGTCGTTTTTTAGAGGTGAAAATCCTTCAACTGGGGCAAACCTGGATCTTGATCCGACGTACTTGGAGCCCTCCTTGGATACGCTGGCTGGGAGGTCCCGGTCAACTTTTTACATTCGGACTTAGTCTTTTTTTTGGAGATTTTCTTCATCGGGACGAACCTGCAAGTCAGGCCAGGTCGCAGTTCAGGCAAGACGGCTAGAGTTGCGGAGGCGGGTCGGTCCCACCATGGAGCTTTTTTTCAAAAGTTCTCCAAACTTCTCTAAACTTCTGGATCTTCTTCCAGATGTTCCTTTAAGGTTCTTTTGGGGTCCACAGCTCACCCGAGGTTCCAGAAGCTCTGAGATGATCCTTCGGGGGTGTGGACTGCAATTTCCAGAATGCACCTGGCGCAAACTCCTTTTTGGCCACTGGATAGTGGTCAGCTGGCTGGTTACTTCAGGAGTTGGTGCAGGGGACTCTGGTTAGCAGTTTTTCACCTGTAGCAAACAGGGAGTCCCTCCTTGAACCAGTTGAAGCCAGGCAAAGTCCTTCTTGTGGTGAAGCCCAAGTGTGCAGCTGGTGCAGTCCTTCAGAGTGCAGGGTCCAGGTGCATGCCAGGGGTCCAGCAGGGCAGTCTTTCTTCCCCTGTAGTTCTTCCTTGTTGGAATCTGATGGGGATCTGAGGAGTGGGCGCAGGTCTGCCAATTTTATCCCTGCTCCTGGGTCAAAAACAGGGGGGTCCTGGTTCTCCAATCAGGTGCAGGGTCCTCCCCCCTGTGATGAACACTTCCTGGGAAGTGTGGCAAAAATCAATCCCAGGGGGCAACATTCCTCAAAAATCCATCATGGCTGAAAGTGATTTTTGGAGGTTACATCTGGCTGAGCCCACCCACTGGTGTGGCTAAAAATCCTAAACACACCCCTCTCCTGCCCTCTCCTAATCTAATCTAATCTAATCAAGGGGGTACCTACTTGTCTGGGTTTGCAGGATGTGGGGGTGTTGCTGGGTTGCTCCAGATGTCCTTCTCTGCCTTTGAAGACCAGTTTGGCAACCCTCCCCCTTCCTGCCTCACCATCTGCTGAGGGGAGCTCTTCTCCCACAGGCACATCTCTTTGTGTGAAGCCTGGCCACTTCCCCCCTCATCAAGGCAGCCCGGCCAGGCTGCCAGAGGCTGGCCAATCAGAGCACAGCAGCAAAAACACTGCAGGGCTGAAGTTGGCAACTTTTCAGGTAAAGTTTAAACCTCTTTACCTGAACAAGTTATATTAAATCCCACAACTGGAAGTTGTGGGATTTATTATAACAATTAATTTGATACCAAACTCTTGGTATCTGTTACTTAAAGGGACTTTTAAAATTAAAATAAAGTCTCCCCATTCTAACCTACGGAGGCCATTCACTACAATGAGGGGAAAACAAATTTGGCTGTTTTACCTGACCAGGGCTTATAAAACTATTTTTATAAGGTCCCTGCTTATAGTTACATGGCACCGAGCCCTATGGGCACATAGGGCACGCCTTAGGGGTGACTTATATGTAAAAATAAGGTAGTTTAAGACTTTGGAACTATTTTTAATTCCAAAGTCGAATTTGCATGTAAATGTGATTTAAAAGCAGCCAGCAAGGCAGGCCTGCCTTTAAAATGACACTGGGCACCTCAGCAGTGCACCTATGGGGGCACTACCTATGCTGGGGTCCCTAAACCTCCATGCCCTACCATATACTAGGGACTTATAGGTAGGTTAACTTTGCCAATTATAATTAGCCTAATTTGCATATCCACTTTACAAAGAGCACTGGCCCTGGGACTGGTAAGCAGTGCCCAGGGCACACCCAAAAGTCAGTAACCACCAGTACCTGTCCAAAAACTTTGGGGGTGACCAGGGCAAAAAGGAGGACTTTCCTACAGTGTCTTTCCAACATAGTTGCAGATGTTGAAAGATGAGTTTGAACAAGAAGAAACTATTGCAGCTGAATTTGCCAAGGACAGTTTGCAGAGCAGCCAAAGTTCTGCACCAGCACGTCAAGATCCTCTTGGAGAACCAGTGATTCAAAATGAGGCAGCTTTAGCAATGAACGAAGTGGGGATTGCAATGCAGCAAGCAAGGGAGGAATCTTAGAACAGTTAGTAGAGCAACTGAACAATGAACAGACAGAAATTTTCAAAGACGTTAAAACAAAAATAGAACAATATTGCTGTATATTAGTAGACAAGCTGGTATTGGGAACAGTTTCCTAATTAAAGTTCTTACCAGTTACCTACAAAATACTACTGATATGTCATGTGTTGTAACATCACCAACAGGATTAGCTGCTCATTATATCAAAGGAATTACTCTGCTTTGACTTTTAATGCTACCTGTTGAACATGACAATAAACTTGAGTATCAGAAGTTATCTGGTGATGCTTGCCATGAAGTATCCAGAGTATTAAAAAAGATGAGTCTTCTCATCATTGATGAAGTACGCATGGAATACAACATAATGCTTGCTTTCATACATTTGCATTCAAATTTTAAGAACAAACCATGATGTACTATTTGGAGGAAAACACACAATTATCTTTGGTGGCCTACTCCAACTTACCCATGCAAAAGGACAACCAATTTACAAAACTCATCTGCATAATAAAACAAGAAATCGACTAGGAAGTATTGGCAACATAAACATTTGGTTAAGCTTTCAGTACAAGAATTAGTAAAAAATATGCTTCAAGCATCTCATAGAGCATACAGAGACATACTGAAATATATTAGAGTAGGAGTCCTTACAAAGCAGGGGAAACTTGCTTTGCAATGTCACCTAATCAAGACTCTCTTCTCATCCACCACAACTGCAGCAAAACTAATGTTCAATTTCATCAAAGTACCGAAACCTATAGTTTGTTTATTACCAACACTTCAAGAGTGCTCAAACGTTAGTGAAAAGTTACATCAACTGGAGAAAGAGGACATTTTGGAAATTACAGCTATTGACAAAATGAAACATCAAGGATATTACTGTCAGATAAACTACAAACAAAATTGGATTATTTGGAAAAATCTGTAAAAAAATAACAGGACTAGAAAGGCATTTCTGTGTCTGTGAAAACTGTCAAGTTATTTTATGGCACAAATTTTGAGGAAGGCCTAGTAAATGGTGCAATGGGTAAAGTTGTTGATTTAATTAATTTTCCAAATAGAGAGGAGGTGGAATACTTTGCTATAAAATTTGATCAGTTAGATGATGTTAAGAAGATTGGTCAGTTTGTTGTACGCTTTTTACTTGCAAAAGGTTATACATTTGAAGACATCAGTTTCCTCTCTCTTTAGCTTATGCTGTAATGATGCTTAAATCACCAGGTCCAAGTGTAGGTGCACCTTTGATTAACATTAGAAGCTCTGTTTTCAAAGAAGGAATGTCATTTGTAACATTGTCACTGATTAGAGGTTTGACTTGCTTGTTTTTAATTGACTCTGATGGAATCAAGGTTAGTGCTAACCTAAACTGTGAACAAGAGTACAATCAGTAAAGAAGTCTTTACATTCCTCATTAAGTGCAGTACCCTGTTTATGAGAAACATATACTGTTCCCAAAGTGGAAGGTTACAAAACAGTCCACAGACTTTCAAGAAAAGAAAGGATAAGGCAGACCCTGCTAAGAAGAGAAAACTGGAAAATGATACTGAAATGATACTGAAATTGTTGGATACCAGTTAGAAAACAGTTCAGGTATCAACTGCTATGCCAATGTTGTTGTCAATGTACTATTGTACCTACCCCATGTAGTAAACTAAATTGAACAAAAGTCAGGTAAAGGAATGTGGTCTGCTCCCTATAGTTTGCTACAACGTGTAATGAATAACAGAACTGTAACACTTTCTGCTTAAGGGATCTGAGATCTTTTAGATATATGTACTGGATCTATACTATTCACTCTGAATAATCAGCAAGATGCACAGGAATGTATTATGGTGATGCTCGGAGTGTTAGAACAGGAAGAAGTAAATATTGATGATCTTTTTGGACTCAGTTACAAATGGACCCATGAGTAGTAAGACAGCTCTTATACATCTGCCAATGACATCAACTCTGAACGATTTCTTTACTTAACGTTACCAGATTGTAAAAGTGTGCCTTTTGACAAACTGTACAGAAATGCTTACCAAAATATGACCTGCCCAAACTGCAGATCAGACCTTGCCTCTACACTATTTCTATGATGAACAGAAAAATATCTTATTACAATGCTGCAACGATGCAGAGCAGATGGTTCCAAATTGAAAACTTCAAAGCAGGACATATATCGTTTTCTGCAAGAACGTTCACTACTTTGACTATCTTCTTTCATGAAGGAGTTAATATAACCTCTGGACACTACACTCTGTATTTGAAAAGGAAAAGCAGATGGACAGAATGCAATGACATCAACCTAAAATACAAACAAAAATGTCCCTTCAAACTCCCAAATTCATATCTTCTTTTTCTTCAATCAAAGTTCTAATGGAAAATAATGATTAAAAAAGTGGACACAGTGTTTCCTATACACGTTTATCTGTTTTCTAGATGTTATTTGGCCTAATAAGGGTAATGTTTTTAAGAAAGATATTCAAATTTCAAAACTTCTTTTAATATTTAAAGAAGAAGTCAGTAGAAGAAGTCAGCGCAACACTGTAATTAAAGTCTGAAACTGGAAGAAAATATTACATTTACTGCAGCCCGAACTTGAAAGAATAGATTTAATTGTAAACTAAAGAAAAATTCCTCTTTTGTTTCTCAAACCAAACATCTACATGCTAATTGACGAAATATACTACTGTGTATGTCTTTCTGAACTTGAATTATGAGGTATACAGACATTATTTGGCCTAGCAGGGATGATGTTTCCAAAATGATCAATAAAAATTGAAAATTACCTCATATTATTTTCAGATATTGTACCAGATATAATAATTGAAGGCAAAGGTTTAAAACAACTTATTTAGATTACTGTAGTAACTTGTTTCAAGGTTAGTAATGTGGTTAGAGCAAAGCATATTATCAATTATTTGTAGTGATCCACTGTGCAGCTTTGGGTTTTTTTCACAATCCAATGATTGTTTTCTGTTAAAGATGATGCTTTCTACAATAATAATAAATATACTACAGTAAATATTAAATTTTACAGTGTAAGCCATGAATATTGTAATATTTCTATATATATGAAGATTAAATACTACTCTTTTTTTCTTTTTCAATAGCAGCTGCAGTTTTTTATGAAAAGAGTTCTTCAAACATAGAAATATTTGGTAGACATATGCACGGAGAGGGTGTTGAAATATATAGGCCCTCATTACAACCCTGGCGGGAAATCCCACTTACCGCTGTACTGATGGCTGCCAACATACCGTGGTTGCGGTGGAAATCCGCTACAGGAATACGCCCACGCTATCACGACCCACGAATCAACCACGGTAATCCATTGGCGGTACACACCGCTGCGCTCAAAATATACACACATTTACAAAACAAAACCACATTGGACAATTCAAAATACACACACCTGATACACATACACACCCACACACTCACAATACTATAAAACACACACCCACATTACCCACAACCCCTTACAACGATTGTTTTTTAAAAAGCAGAGAGAGAGAGAGAATAGCAAACACAACACCAGCATCCACAGGCACACAACACCATCACTCATACAACATCCACGCACCTCAAAGAACACACCCCAACACAACACATCACACATCACAACAAACATCACCTCCACATCACCCACATCACATTATGGCACCTCAAAGACACCCCAGGTTTTCTGAGTAGGTACTCCGGGTCATGGTGGAGGAAATCATCTGGGTAGAGCCATAGCCATTTGGATCACAGGTGCAGCAGACATCCATTGCAAGGAAGATGGAGCTATGGCAGAGAATTGTCGACGGGGTCAATGCAGTGGGACAGCACCCCAGAACACGGGATGACATCAGGAAGAGGTGGAACGACCTACTCGGGAAGGTGCGTTCCGTGGTATCCAGACACCAGGTAGCCGTACAGAGGACTGGCGGTGGACCCCCACCTCCTCCCCCTCAACTAACAACATGGGAGGAGCAAGTCTTGGCGATCATGCATCCTGAGGGCCTTGCAGGAGTAGCAGGAGGACTGGACTCTGGTAAGTCATGTCTTTACTACTATAGCACCCCCACCCTACCTGAATGCCAGCACAAACTCCTACCCCTACCCTCACACCCTTCACCCCAACACCTCACAAATACCCCACTATCACAACCCACACATCCCAATACCAAGCCCTGCATGCAACACCAATGCATGGACACCCATTACAGACCTGCATGGACACCCATCACCAAAGCATGTCCAGTAGAGAGACTCACCCAGGCCACACAATCACCACTCACAAAAGGGCCAAAGCAATAATGCAAACACAGGAGTAGAGGGAATCTCACACATTGCACAGGATGCCACACACAGATACAATAACTATGCATTTACACCTCAACAGGACCCCTACCCAACGTCACCAGACAGGAGGTGCCAGCCATAACCAGACCCCCCACAGACCAGGCCCACACTGACGACAGCAGCTCTGCACGCCTGGATTAAGATGGCCAGCCCGGCCCATCAGGGACCTCTGGACAGTCAGTTCCCCTGCCACAGTCCCAAACCACCATTGAACCTCCCCCTCAGGAAACACTACCACATCACCCACCCAGCGGGCCCATGCCACTGTCCCCAGGACACGTCAATAAGCAGTGTGTCCACCACTACAGGGACCCCAGTCAACCCCACTAACACGGGATGATCAAGGACCTGGGGTCAGTGGCAGTGGGCAAACGGTCAGGGGATAGAGGCACAGGATAACAAGGAAGCTGGGAGGACTGCTGTGCAAGAGGGGGAGGACATGCCCAGGGAACCCACTCTCCACGAGGTAATCTCAAACATCATGGGAGCATACCACCACTCCCAGGGCATGGTACTGGCCAAGTTTCAGGAGACCTAGCGGCTGCAGGAGGAACAGTACCTGGGGATCACCCTGGTCACCATTGTAGGGGTGCTGGCAGACATGGCTAACACCATGAGGGAGACAGTGGCACACCAACGGACCCCAGACACTAGCCCGAACGATGAACAGCCATCTACCTCCGCCGGCGCTAGCGGACAGGAGATCCAGCCACAGGACCAACAGGCCACCAGCACCCCACCGCCTGCAGAAGGAGAACCACACCACAAACAGTCCCTGCGATCCAGGCAGAAGACAGAGAACATTGCCAAGACCCCCGCCAGGAAATAAGACTATCCTGATTGTCACCCTTCTGTCCCACTATGTCACCGTGATCACCTTGAACTGCCATTGCTCCACTTCCTATGCCCCCTTGGATAATGCACCTGTGATACAAAGAGACCGGACTCTACCATGGACATTCCTCCACCATCACCCCAGCCCATTGCATATCCCCCTCCACTGATTAGCACTGAAATAAACACCCTTGAATCACAAAACAATCTGGAGTCAGTCTGTACTTACACAAATGTGTTATTACAACCTCTCTAACAAATATAAATGTCAATACTCATTTGCACATACCAAAGTATGACATTTGTTGGGCAGCAGTAAACATAGCAGAAGGCAGAATGTGGTACCCAGATCTGTGAAAAGGAAAGGCAAAGTGAACTGTCAGGGTCCATACACAGAGGTAAAAAGGCAGAATCATGCATTGTCCTACAGTAGTCTGATATGAGAGGAGCAGTGCCAGTCTCTTACCTGTGTCTCACTGGAAGTATTGCATGATGATTTTGTTTCGGCTGTCAATATTTTCTTCTTCTGCCTCCTCTTCTTCACTGTCCACAGGCTCCACATCTGCCACAAGACCAACATCAGGCCCATCCTCCTGCAGAAAAGGCACCTGGCGTCAGGTTGTGCAACATACAGCATGCCACGATGATCTCCCATACCCAGATACCTATTCAAACTGTGTGGGGACCTTGGGCTCACCTATTAGCCACACATGGTGCCTCTGGAGTTGGCCCATCACAGAAGGAATGCTGCTATTCCTCAAAATGTAAGCATCATGCACAGAGCCTTGGCATTCACATGGGAGATGTACTGGTCTGCCAAACACACCATCTGCACATTCATGGAATGGTAGCTTTTGCGGTTTCTGTAAACCTGTTCATCCCTGCGGGGTGGGACAAATGCCACATGTGTACCATCAATGGCACCAATGATGTTGGGGATATGCCCCAGGGCATAGAAGTCACCTTTCACTGTGGGCAAATCCTCCACCTGGGGGAAAACGATGTAGCTGCACATGTGTTTCAGCAGGGCAGACAACACTCTGGACAACATGTTAGAGAACATTGGCTGAGACATCCCTGATGCCATGGCCACTGTTGTTTGAAAGGAACCACTGGCCAGGAAATGGAGCACTGACAGGACCTGCACTAGAGGGGGGATTCCTGTGGGATGGCGGATAGCTGACATCAGGTCTGGCTCCAACTGGGCACACAGTTTATGGATTGTGGCTTGATCAAGTCTGTAGGTGATAATGATGTGTCTGTCTTCCATTGTTCACAGGTCCATCAGGGGTCTGTACACTGGAGGATGACGCCATCTCATCATCTGCCCCAGTGGATGTTCCCTATGGAGGAGAAAGGTGAGCAGAGGGTCATATACCACATAGGTTGCACAAGGGTGTTTTGCACTATTGTGATTTAATTGGTGTGTGGCGCTGTCTGTCCGTATTTCTGCCCAAAAGTGCTGGGACACAGTTAGGTGCCCTGCCATGTGTCCCCCTGAAATTGCAGCTGCCTGACCTGTAAGGAGGGACAAGGGGAAATGAGGTAACTGCGCTGGTGTTGTGCAGCGTCGCGGTAGGCGGACGAAGACCGCTGCACAATTCAGCATTGGTTATCATTGGGCCCTATGGGTTCCTGTAGCCAATGACGATGTACGTCGACGGTGAAGGTACGCACCGCCGTGGATGTGACCGCCATTTTCTATCTCTTCACTCACTTGATACCTGACCTTCAACAGGAGAGGACCTACACTGCAAGTGCTGCTGTGACTTGAATCTGGAAGCGACAATGGCTACAGTGTCTGGGGAAAGGGCCCCTGCCTTCACTGTGGAGGAGTTGGAGAAAGTGGTGGATGGGGTCCTCCCCCAGTACATGCTACTCTATGGTCCTCCAGACAAACAGGTGAGTACACTGTGTGCATGGTGGATGGGACATTAATGTATGCAGTGGCGTGGATGGAAGAAACATGGGGGGCTGTGCCCTGTATGTGAGGATGGTCAGTGTATGTGTTTCCGGGCATGGTTGGGAAGTTGGAGCCAATGAGTAAGAAGAACCGGATGGGGGAGTAAAATCCATTCTTACTTTACCTGTCCTGTAGGTCAGCACCCACCAGAAGAAGGGTATTTGGGGTGCCATCGCCAAGAAAGTGCGGACCCTGGGGGTCTATCATAGACGGAGCACCCACTGCCGCAAGAGATGGGAGGACCTGCGCCGCTGGAGCAAGAAGACGGCGGAGGCCCAGCTGAGGATGGCTTCCCAACGTGGAAGGGGTGCCCATATCACCATGACCCCCTGATGTTCAGGATCCTGGCGGTGGAATATCCGGAGTTGGATGGGCGCTTGAGGGCATCACAGCAGTCACAAGGGGGTGAGTACAGTCTCATTCAGCTGACTCTGCGCACTTTACGAGGTGTCTGGGTGGGGGAAGTGGGCTGTGGGTTCCCCTAGGCCACGGCAAACTTGGTAGGGTAGGTCCCTTGTTAGGCAGGCTCTGTGGCACTCCAAACCCAATAGTGGTAGTGGCCATCTACACCTAGTCCGGCTCTTGTGGGTTCCAGGTGTGCAGCAAATGGGCTTAGGCATCGTCCCCCATGGGCAAGTGATTTTCCTAAGAACTGTTAGTGCATGGCCTAGTGCATAGGGCTGCTCCCTGTGTGTTGTGTCCGCCAACGGTGGTGTTGTTGCTGGCATTGACCATGTGTCTCATCTGTCTTTCCCCCCCTTTTTGTTTTGTCACCCTGTCCTTGTGTGCATTAGAATAATCTGGCGGAGGAGCAGTAACACCGGAGCAGGAGGGAGCTGCAACCCACATGGCCCAGGAGGGTGAATGTACGGAGTCTGAAGGCACCAGTGGGACGGAGGGTGAGGGGAGCTCCACGACGGGGACAGGAGGGGACACCAGTGACAGAGACTCCTCCTCTGGTGGGAGCTCCATTGCGGTGGCGGCACCTCTGTGCCCACCGCAACAACAGGTACAGCTGTCACCCCCCATACCAGCACCGCCCTCGCAGCAGCCCCTCAGCTTGTTTCCCGTGCCCGCTCGCCCAGGAGGATGGGCATCACCTTCGCCCCAGGCACCTCAGGCCCTGCCCCAGTCAACCCTGCTGCCCTCAGTGAGGAGGCTATTGACCTCTTGAGATCCCTCACTGTTGGGCAGTCAACCATTCTGAATGCCATACAGGGTGTCAAGAGGCATTTGCAGCAAACAAATGCATACCTGGAGGGCATTCATTCTGGTGTGGCGGCCCAACAGAGAGCATTTCAGGCTCTGGCCTCAGCACTGATGGCAGTCATTATCCCTGTGTCCAGCCTCCCCCCTCCAACCTCCACTACGCCAACCCAATCCCATCTACCTCAGCCTATCCCAAGCACACCATCAGACCAGCATGCACACTCATCAACACACAAAAGTGGCTCAGGCAAACAGAAGTACCACACATCCCACAGGCACTCACACAAACACCATACACATGCAGACACACTAACATCAACTCCCTCCACTGTGTCCCCCACCTCCACTTCCTCCACCTCCCTCCCTGTCTCATCTCCACTCACACCTGCATGCACTACATCCTCATCCACTACCTCCATCACCAGCAGGCCCATCACCACACACCGCTCACGTGCAATCACCACCCCCACTACCATTCACACTTCCCCTGTGTCCTCTGCCAGTGTGTCTGTGAGCCCTCCTCCCAAAGTACACAAACGCAGGCACACACCCACTCAACAGCCATCCACCTCACAACAGCCTCCAGCCCATCCACCTTCACACAAACCCCGCAGATGTACACCTCCTACCACCACTACCTTTTCCTCCACTCCCAAACCCCCTCCATCTTCCCGTCCCAGTGTGTCTAAAAAACTTTTCCTAGCTTCCATTGACCTCTTCCCTACACCTTCTCCCCCATCCTTCCCCAAGGGCCAGGATGTCCAGATCCCAGCCCAGCACCTCAGCCACAAAATCATTGTCCAGTGTGGTTCCTGCAAGTCCAGGAACATCGAAGGCTGCACCTATCAGGGCTCCCAGTGTGCCACCTAGTGAGGCAAAGGACCACCCTATTCCACCACCTGCCAAGGTAAAGAAGGAGCCAGCATGCCGAAGAGAAAAGCCGCACCAACCACCCAGCAAGGCCTCTTCCAGAACCAAAGAGGACAGTGCCAAGGTCTCAGCCACGACTTCCAAGGTGGGGAAGGGACACAAGGACAAAAGGAAGTCAGCTCAGGGCACGGAGCCTCTGGGTGAGGGACTGGTGTCACCCCTTCTGCAAGACAGACCACCTGCACCGCCACCTGCACGTCTGCTGCCTCTACTACAGTCAACAGCATCATCCCCAGTGGGCACCCTTCCGAGACTGCAGGAGACGGCCTGGTGTCTCCCTCCACAAGTGCAGTCACCTGTACCACCGGCAGCATCCCCGCCTCAGACACCACCGCAGCCACCGCCACCTGCCCCGCAACGTGCCCAGCCACTGCCACTACAGCAGACATCAGCATCATCCCCAGTGGGCAGCCATCCGAGGCTGCAGGAAAGGTCCTGGACCCTTCACACACTACATGAGGCACCACAACCAGCACTGGCACTACCAGCAGTTGGCAGGCTAAGTCTCCGCAGGGTGGAGTGTGGCTCTGCCTCCATGGGGTATCATGCTACCTGTTCCCTGAAAATCTTATGGCTCAGAGACCCAGGTGAGGGAATGGGAACTGTCACACCCCAGGTGCAGCATCACTGGGCACCAAGCCCCCTCCAGAACCGTGGAGAGATACATCCACTACCCCAGACCTTGGCAGGATGAAGCACTCTAGGCACCAAGCCCACTCCAGAACCAGTGGAGAAAGGCATCCACTACCCCAGTCCTTGGCAGGATGAAGCACTCTGGGCACCAAGCCCCCTCCAGAGCCAGTGGAGAAAGGTATCCAACACCCCAGTCCTTGGCAGGATGGAGCACTCTGGGCACCAAGCCCCCTCCAGAGCCAGTGGAGAAAGGTATCCAATACCCCAGTCCTTGGCAGGATGGAGCACTCTGGGCACCAAGCCCCCTCCAGAGCCAGTGGAGAAAGGAATCCACTACCCCAGTCATTGGCAAGATAAAGCACTCTGGGCACCAAGCCCCCTCCAGAACCAGTGGAGAAAGGCATCCACTACCCCAGTCCTTGGCAGGATGAAGCACTCTGGGCACCAAGCCCCCTCCAGAACCAGTGGAGAAAGGCATCCACTACCCCAGTCCTTGGCAGGATTAAGCACTCTGGGCACCAAGCCCCCTCCAGAACCAGTGGAGAAAGGCACCCACTTGAGAGACTGTGGCTTTGTACTCCCCAGGACCAAGCAGCGGGCAAACCACCCACTTGAGAGACTGTGGCTTTGTACTCCCCAGGACCAAGCAGTGGGTAAACCACCCACTTGAGAGACTGTGTCACTCTCTTTTTCCTCCCCTCTCCCCTGTGTACTAGGTGCAGTACTCACCGTGGTCGTCGCCACCGTCTTTGATGTTCCTGGTAGATGAGGAGGTAAACCAACATGGGCAGGACCTGTAATTCGGGCTCCGTGGCATCCTAGTTCCTCGTTGGGTGTCGTGAGGTGAGTGGTTTACGTTCCAAGTACTGTTTCTGCCGTGCTTTTGATGGCGTTGGTACTGCCCCGGAAAAGCTGGCGGATTGGTGCCTTGTAATAGTGTGGGCGGTACATTGTCTTCCACCTGTCTGTTGGAGATTACCGCCTCAGTGTTTGTTGCTACCACCGTGGCGGTCAGAATGTTAAAGTGGCTGTCTGTGTTGGTGGTTGGCCATGGTCATGATTCCATTTTTTTTACCGCCGGCCTGTTTGCGGTATTACTGCTGCTTTATCACCGACCGCCAGGGTTGTAATGAGGGCCATAGTGCTTTTGACACACCTTTCCACTAGTTTCCTATCTCTATATCCTATTCAAATGTTCTAACCCATATTTCACTCATAAACTCACTTGCATACTTGCAATCTTCCACTCACTCACTTATTCACTAACCCATATATCAACTCATGCATTCAATCAAGATACACACTGTCGACCTCATTCGCCTACCTATACATGCAGTCATGGACTCAGTCATTCACCCATACATGCACTGATGCACTAACTCACTCATCCATACACCACTCATGCACTCATTCAGTCACTCATAAATGCATTCATCCATACACCACTCATGCACTCACTCAGTCACCCATACAGCCAGTAACATATCTTCTCACTCACTCAATACAGGCATTTGTGCACCCAGTCACTTATCCATAGATGCACTCATATATTTACTTACTCAACCATGCATACACTCATATACTCACTTACTCATGCATACAGTCATGATCACATTCACTTAACCACAAATGCACTCATACACTCATCAATCATCCGTACATTAACTCATGCATTCAGTCACTCACTCATGCACACAGTCATGTACCCATGCATGCGCTCATGCGCTCAGTGACTCACCCATACATGCACTCATACACTCACTCACTCATAAATGCACTCTTGAACGCATTCATCCATACAGGCACTCTCTCACTCACCTATCCATGCACTCATGCACTCACCCACTCAGTCATACATATGCCCATGTACTCATTGATCCATACACGCACTCATACACTCAATCACCCATACACACACTCATTCACTGTCACTCACTCATGCATACACTCATGTACTCACTGACTCACCTATATATGCACTCAGTCACTCACCCATAGATGCACTCACTCACTCATACATGCAATTATACATTCAATCACCCATACTCACACTGATACACTGAGTCACTCACTCATGCATACACTCACTCACTCACCCATACATGTACTGATTCACTCACTCATGCACACACTCATACACTCTCTCACTCACCCATGCATGCACTCAGCACTGAGTGAATCACCCATAGACACACTCATACACTCAGTCACTCAAGCTTCAGCTTACTGACTCACCTAAACATTCACTCATGCACTAAATCGATCACCCATACACACACTCATGCACCCAGTCACTCACTCATTCATACACTCATGCAATCACTAACTCACCCATACATGCACTCAGTCACTCACCCATACATGCACTCATGTTCTCAGTCAATCACCTATACCGCACGTATGCACTCACTCAGTTATCCATACATGTACGCATGCAGTCACTAACTCATCCATACATACAGACATGCACTATCTCGCTCACCCATACTTGAGTCATAAACTAAGTCAATGAGCCATACACTACTCAGGTACTCACTCACTCACCCATACATCCACTCATGCAGTCAATGAGTCACCATTACAGCACTCATACACTCACTCATGTATCCATACATGTACACATGAACTCAGTCACTGACCCATGCACACGCTCATGCATTCCGTCACTCACCCATACATCAACTTGTTTACTCCTCAGTACACAGTAGCCACACTTCTTGCAATCTGCTTATTCAGTCAATCAATCAATCAATCAATCAAGGATTTATAGAGCGCACTAATCACCTGTTAGAGTCTCAAGGCACTGGGGGGGAGCTACTGGTCGTAGAGCCATGTCTTGAGGCGTTTCCTGAATGTCAAGAGGTCTTGGGTCTGGCGAAGGTGGAGCGGTAGGGAGTTCCAGGTCTTGGCGGCTTGGTGAGAGAAAGATCTTCCTCCAGCGGTGGTGTGGCGGATGCAGGGGATAGAGGCAAGGGTGAGGCTGGCGGAGAGAAGATTGCGGGTAGGGGTGTGGAAGGTGAGTCTGTCGTTGAGGTAGGCTGGGTCTGTGTCGTGGAGGGCCTTGTGTGCGTGGATGAGGAGTTTGAAGGTGATCCTCTTTGATACTGGTAGCCATTGAAGGTCTCTGAGGTGGGGGGAAATGTGGTTGCAGCGTGGGATGTCTAGAATGAGGCGGGCGGATGCGTTCTGGATCCTTTGCAGCTTTGTTAGGAGTTTGGTTGTTATTCCTACATATAGGGTGTTTCCGTAGTCCAATCGGCTGCTGACCAGGGCGTGGGTGACAGTTTTCCTGGTTTCGACCGGAATCCACTTGAAGATTTTGCAGAGCATGCAGAGAGTGTTGTAGCAGGAAGAAGAGATGGCATTAACCTGCTGAGTCATGTTGAGTGTGGAGTCCAAGCAAGATGAAGCCTAGTTTGCGTGCGTGGGTGGTGGTTGAGGGCGCAGTTCCTAGGGAGGTGGGCCACCAGGAGTCATTCCAAGTTGAGGGGTTGGTGCCAAAGATGAGGATTTCTGTCTTGTCTGTGTTTAACTTGAGGTGGCTCGATTCCATCCAGCTGGCGATGGCATGAAGTCCGTTGTGGAGGTTGTTCATTTCTCATCTTTTTTGTTTGATCAAAATGGTATCTAAAACTAGAAAAACCTATCTCAACAAAGAGAAACAACTTCAAAAACACTGAAGAGAATTATGAACAAAATTAAAAAAATTAACAAATGTGATTTCTTGCTGCTTCTAATACAAGATCAAAGGATTGTTCTCCCATGGTGAGAGTGACACTGCATTTCAAGCAGCACGTTCCCATATCATGTAGCTCAGGATGATGATCAGGCCTTCGTGGTTGGACTTTTCTTGATATTGTCTCTCCAGCGGCAGCTATTGTTGAAGAAAATGTTCCTTCTCCTGCTCGACCGTGCTTTGTCCTCTCAAGATGTCTGTTATGATTTGTTTTCTGGTGCTACATTATGCTGGTAGTACCACAAGAATATTTTTCCAAGTACCTCTTGAGAAGGTTTTTTCACAAAAAGTGCATTTTACTAGATTTGCCAGAAGGGATTGTGAAAAAATCCCATGCCACACTTTGTTTACGAGCTGGTGGCCCTTTATCTTCAGAGTCTTCTTCATGCTGTAGTTGGTTATCTGCAGCTGCTTGCTCTGAAACACCTGTACTTCTTCCTCTTCTTTGTCCTGCAGTACCTCAGGATCTTCACTCCCTCCACTAGCCATTTTGCAAAGAACAAGAATTTTAAAAAAACATTACAACACTGCTGGAAATCTCAGCTGAAAGGAACAAAAACTTCAGGAAGAATGAAAGAGTGGGAACTTCCTATGAAAGTGTATAAAAAGTGTCTCCTCCGATCACAAAGCTCTATTTGTAGGTCACATGATAATCGCGATGACGTTGGTAGCCGCAACAAAGGACATCACAGCGAACCCGCAAAATACACTTGGAAAGTAGATTACAATAAAAAGAATTACAAAAGATTAGGTTTTTTTTAAAGTTTTTTTTATATGATTTTATTGTAAACACTGCAATACATTACAAAACCAAGTGGGATCAAGGTCCCGGCATCTGTAAGCATTTGTACATCAAAGGATAAGGAAAATGGGTAAGACAATGGGATATTGTCATTCATAATTTGAAAACATGATGTACTGTTCAAATCAGGCATGCAATAGGGAAAGGGAATTAAAATAGAGGTAGGGGTAAGAGATAGAGAGTAAACAGGTAAACGAGGTATCACGCCATCGGTCACTCAGGATATAGGCGAGAAAGGATAAGGAGGGGAAGCAAATGAGAAAGCTATTCGGGTAGTGAGGGTTTGAATGCGGGGTTAGCTGGTTCCATAGGGATAAGTAGAAGGTTTCTCGCTGTGTCGATATCTGGAGTGGGAACAGGTCATAGAGCGCCTGCGCCGCAGGGCATCCGGCCGGACATCTTTACCTTGGAGGTCGCAACGCAGAGACAATAGTATACCCTAGGGCTGCGAGTTGCCAAGGTAGCTGCACGGTCAAAATAGTGGGACTTAGATCTCTTGTCGTCGCTTGGTCGGTTCAAGCTAGTACTTAGGGCCTGATTACAACTTTGGAGGAGGTGTTAATCCGTCCCAAATGTGACGGATATACCACCAGCCGTATTACGAGTTCCATAGGATATAATGGACTCGTAATAAGGCTGGTGGTATATCCGTCACTTTACCGCCACTTTTGGGATGGATTAACACCTCCTCCAAAGTTGTAATCAGGCCCTTAGAGGGTCATTCTGACCCTGGCGGGGTGGCCGCCAGGGCCACCGACCACGGGAGCACCGCCAACAGGCTGGCGGTGCTCCAACGAGCATTCTGACCGCGGCGGTTCAGCCGCGGTCAGAAGCGGAAAGTCAGCGGTCTCCCGCTGACTTTCCGCTGCTCGTGTGAATCCTCCATGGCTGCGGATCGCGCTCCGCAGCCATGAGGATTCCGACCCCCCTACCGCCATCCTGTTCATGGCGGGAAAGCCGCCATGAACAGGATGGCGGTAGGGGGGGTCGCGGGGCCCCTGGGGGCCCCTGCCGTGCCCATGCCTTGCAGACACTGAAATACGCGACGGGTGCCACTGCACCCGTCGCACCTTCCCACTCCGCCGGCTCGATTACGAGCCGGCATCCTCGTGGGAAGGTCGTTTTCCCCTGGGCTGGCGGGCGGTTTTTCAGCAACCGCCCGCCAGCCCAGGGGAAAACTTGTAATACCCGCCGCGGTCTTTTGACCGCGGCGCGGTATTTTGGAGGGCGGCATCCTGGCGGGCGGCCTCTGCCGCCCGCCAGGGTCATAATGAGGCCCTTAGTGTCCTTCTTATGGCTCGGAGAGAGAGATCTGCGAAAAAGGCATGCTTGAGATGATAGGGAAGATCAATATCTAGTCTCTAGTGAAATTAAGACAGAGAAAGAGGAAAAAAGAGGAGAGAGAAAGAAAAGAAAAGAAAGGAGAGGGAAAGGACCAGTGAGGAGAAAAGGAGAAGAAAGAGGAGGAAGGAGGGGATAGGGGAAGGGGGAAAGGGAAAGGGAAAGGGGAGGAAGGTGGGGGAGAGGGGGGTGGTGGTTCCGGGTGATTTGCTACCTTCCCACTGTAAGGAAGGGAGCCCACACCTGGATGAATATTTGAGCTTGGTCTTGTAGGTTATAGATGATTCTTTCGTGCGTGGCCATGTGGGTCATGGCTACAATCCATTCTTCCGGTGTTGGGGGGGCCTCTGACCGCCAGTGACAGAGTATGCAAATTTTTGCGGTGGCTAGTGCAGTGTGCAACAGTTGTTTGTGTGGTCTAGAGAGATCTCGTTGGGAGGTCGTATCTTGTAAGAATATGAGGGAGGCGGGGAGTGGTGACGGAAGAAACATAGATTCGGCCAGAGTGGAACTCACAGCGTCACAGAGGGGTCGAACTGTTGGACAGTTGGTCAGGATATGTTTTAAATCACAGGATGTCTCTGGGCATCGCCAGCACTTCGCATGCAGGAGGATCCCTGTTCCTGTGTAGTTTCGCTGGGGACCAGTGCCAGTCGTGAAAGACCTTAAAGAGACAGAACTTTAAACGTGCCTCCCGGGTACCTATATCCAGGGCTTCTAGGATGTCTTCCCAGTCGTCTGTGTCTCGGGCCTGTTGCAATCGGGTTTGCCATTGTAAACGTAGCTTGTCCGAGAGAGGCTGGGAGTAGAGGTGTCAGATGATTAGGTCATAGAGACCTGCCATTACTCCATTATGTTGTCCCTACTGTTGCAAATAAGTCACTATGGGTGAGGACTGGGACCCCTGTCAGGTAGTATCGTTCCCGGGAGAGATACAGTGCTTGAGTTGTAAGTATCTCCATTCCTGACTCGGCTGGATACCGAACTCTTCCTGCAGCCTGAGGAAGGGTTTGAGCGCGTCACCTGGGCGTGGATGAGGGGATGGACTCCAAGCAGTCGGTGGGCCCTTCGCCAGGCTGCCCTGGTCACCTTCAAGATAGGGTTCACCGAAGTGGCGGATGGAAGATCGTCACGTTAGGGCCCCTGAGTCCCTCATTCGCAGATAACAGCTGTCTTTCCACTGCCATCCACTGAGGCAGATCTGGCGCTTTGGACAATGTATGGGACAATTGGGAGAGGTGTAATGCTAATGAGTAATGCTCCACCAATGGAAGCCCCATGCCCCCGTGGGAGCAACGATAGTCGTGGTCGCATTGGGCCCCACATGAATGATCTAATGAGCGCATCTATGCCTCGTAGTGTGGAGAGGGGCACCTGTAGGGGGAGGAGTCCCAGGATATAGGTGAAGCGGGGTATCGTAACTATCCTGACCGCCTGTACTCGGCCCCACAGAGAAAGGCCCAATTGGGTCCATTTTGCTAAATGAAGCTTCGTTCGTGCAATGAGGGGGTCGATATTGTCCGCCACCATGTGTGCCAAGCCCGGGTTGACTAGCACTCCCAGGTATTTAAGGCGTTTTGGCGTCCAGCGGAATGGGTAACCTAGAAGTGCTGCTTTTGTGGTTATTCGCGAGAGGGGGAGTGCCTCGCTCTTATCTCAATTAATGCGATAACCAGAGAGGGTTGCAAATTCCTCAATGACCTCCAGCAGAGCTGGTATGGATCGTTCTAAGTATGTGAGAGTTAGTAGGACGTCATCGGCGTATAAATCGATTTTTTAAATACCTTCGGGTTATGGAAGGCCGGTCATGAGGGGGGAGGATCGGATAGCTGCGGCCAAGGGCTCCATCGCCAGCAGGAACAAGAGGGGCGAGAGGGGGCAGCCCTGTCGTGTACCTCTACGGATAGGGAAAGGGTCTGAGAAGAAGCCTCCACAATTGACTCTAGCCGCGGGCTGGCCATAAAGCAGCCGCACCATAGAGATAAATTTGCCTCTCAGAACAAATCTCTCCAGGGCCGCGAACAGGTAGGGCCATTCTATGCGATCAAATGCCTTTTCGGCGTCTAGGGACAGGGCCAACTCCGTCTCCGGTGAGTCCCTCGAAATCCATAGGGTATGACATAAGGTGCGCAGGTGATTCCTAGAGGTGCGGCCCGGTACAAACCCCACCTGTGTATGGTGAATTAAGGACGGTATTACTTTGCGTAGTCTGTTTGCCAGAACACTTGCTAGGATTTTGATATCACCGTTTAGGAGGTCTCTCCCAGGTTTTGGTATGATGGCTATCGTGGCATTATTGGATATAGCCCCCAGTGTCTGTGTTGCACAGGCTTCGTTTAGGGCTTCGTGCAGGATATCGATCACCTCTTTCCCTACCCACTTGTAAAATTCCACCAGGAATCCATCCTCCCCAGGTGATTTGTGGTAGGGGAGGTCGGAGATGACTCTATCTATTTCCTGCCTACTTATTTCCCCTTCTAAGAGACTGCGACCCTCGTCTGATAAGGAGGGGAGATCAAGACCTTCTAAGAAGGTTGCAGTCTGCGCCGGATTGGCTGTTATTTCCGGTGTGTAGAGACGTCTATAGAACAGCGCGAATTTGTTTGCGATAGCTTGCGGGTGTGTCAGTATTTCCCCGGAGGAGGAGCGAATAGCCGGGATAGCCAGAGCGGCTGTTCTTTGGCGAAGTTGGGCTGCCAGCAATCGTCCAGCCTTCTCACCTTGTTCGTAGTGTCTCCCTTGTAGCCTCTGTAGTGCTTATTCAGCCTGGGTAGTATATAGCTCATTAAGGGCCATTTGGACGCGCTCTAAGTTTCGACGTCCTAAAAGGGAGGGATGCGCCGTGTATTGCCTAGTAAATCGGCGAATGTCGAGTTCCAGTGCCGCCTGTTATTCTTTCCTATCTTTATTCGCCAGCACGGCATCTCGCATGAGCTGTCCCCGTATCGAGGCCTTCGCTGCGGCCCACATAATTCGACTTGAATCAACAGTGCCTAGGCTGTCTTGGGCGAAAGTGGTTGCATGGTCCTGCAATTGTAGCTTACCTTAGGGGGACCGGTAGCGATGGACTGCTAGTCTCCAGGGTTTGCGGCCCGGAGATACAAGGCCCAACTGGATGGCTACGATGATTGGAGAATGGTCTGAAAGGCCACCTTCCAGTATGCTGTCCTCGAGGGTATGGGCTACAAGATTGCGGGATAGGAGAAAATAATCAAGCCGGGATTGAGTACCGTGTACCGGCAAGAGAAAAGTTAATTCTCTTTCTGCCGGATGGGTCAGCCTCCAGTGGTCTACCAAGCCATTGTCCAAAAGTATGTCGGTCTGTAGGTCTCTGTCTGCATTGTAACTTATGTCCAGGGGTCCTGTTCTGTCCAGTACCGCATCTCTGGCTATGTTCTAATCACCTCCTACTGCATAGCGAGATGCCCCTATCTCGGTCGGGAGTCGGTTGAGCTGTAGGAAGAAGAGGCGTTTGGGAACCGTTGGCACGTAGACGGAACCCACACACAGTGTAGAGTCTCCAATCTTCAGTTTGGCAAATACGTACCAGCCCTCAGGGTCGGCCCATGATTTGATGACCGTGAAAGGGAAGGTTTTGCGCAGTAAGATCGCCACCCCGCATTTTCTTGGGGTGTTCTCCGTATTGGATAGAGGTGGGTTACAGCGAAACAGGACAGTACAAACCCAGTCCCTTCATAGTTTATCAGATTCGAGTCTGTCCAGGTGTGTCTCTTGTAATAGGGCAATGTCAGTCTGTTTGGAATTAAGATAGGATAGGACTTTTTTTCGCTTGATGAAATGGGTGAGGCCATTTATATTCCACATTATGATCCGTAGGGGTACTGCCGGTGCCTTATTCGTATTGGACATCCCCGCTTCTTATGCAAACCCACCCAGGAGTATGGGCACGGAGGCTAGAGTAGAAGGGTGAAGGAAGGGATTAGGAAGGGGGAGAGGGTAAGCAGGGACTGGATTCGGACTCTTAAGATGGGAAAGAAGGGTGGGGGGAAGAAGACAATAGGCGTGTAGGATAGTGAGAAGAAGAAAAAAAAAAAGAAGAAACGGATCAACAGAGAGGGGGAACCAATAAGCAAGACTGGAGGAGAGAAGAAAGATTAGGAGATAGAGAAGGAGATCGGGACTGAGGTCCCGATATTCGCAAACTTTAACCGGCGGGTCTAAAACCTAGGCCGATTGAGCATCTACGCCAGGCTAGCAGGCCCCGCGCCGAGGGAGGTGGCACGCGCGCAGCACCCAGGCCCCCCCTGTGCAGACACCTCTGTCCGCGCCTGGATCTGGGCTGCGCGCAAGGGAGGTAAGAGGCCCGAGGTGCGAGGCGGGGGGACGCGCAGAGGGCACGTACTGCTATTATAACAACCTAATTCTAGAGATGGGATAATGCTGTGCCTTTGGAAAAGGGAGGAGGGGGGTCAGGACAGGGAGCGGGGAGCATGAGAGGTGCGTAGCGTGGATCTGCAAGGCATTTTGGGGAAGCAGGGCCAGTACCCTCATCTCATCTAGAGGGGTTTGGCCATAAGGACCACGCGCCATGGGTTTATCTGAAGTGTTACGGTGTTACTTTGTGCTGGGTAGTTGTATCTGTGATCTACTTTACTCTACTCCACCACCCACGGTGGGCCCTCCCCAGCACTCACTGGAAAACCAGGCCCCAAACCCCAAACCCCACCCCAACCAGGGCGGACTAGCAGTGAGTGGGAATAATATGATAATTCTAGCAGGTCCTAGCGGATGCGCAAGGTCATTTTTCAAGACGGGGTAGATAAGATAAAGTGGGGGTGGTATTACTGAAAAAGAATGGGGGGGAGGAGGTTTCTGAGTCCCCGAGGGAGGAGAGGGCAAGGAAGGATACCCAGAAGCAGATGGTAATAGGCAAGGACAATCAAAAATGATCAAAAACAACCAAAACAATCAAAACAATTAGACACAGTCGAAGCCTATTGGAGGCAATGACTCTCGGCATTGTAATGTCTTAGGGGTGCACAAAAATGGGTACTCATCTCTCCATCTGGTCTTCTCCGCCATGGGGTCCCTTTGGCGCCTCCGCAACAGTCCATGGTTCACGATAGCGAAGGCCCATAGGGGCGCTGTGCCCGTTTGGCCTCAGGTGGAGGGCACTGTGGGTTTCAAAGGCGATTGGGATTTATCTCTATCCGACAGCTGTGTGTACATCGCCACCGCCTGTAGTACTTGGCCCCTGTCATCATAGATTTTTGTTCGTCTCTCTAGGTCTCTTCCCCTGGTTTGGGAATCCATGGTTGTTCTTCTGTCAGTGCAGTTTCTGTATGGCCGGCTCCCAGGGTTAGGCCCTGTGTGTCCTGGGTGGTCTGGACTGTTGTTTCCATGGATTGTGTCTGGTCATGTAGTCCCTCTAGGAATGTTCTCAGATCCTTCGGGTCGTAGAAGGTCCGTGACTCCCCGTTCTTGGTGATCCACATCCTGGCTGGCTCGAATAGGCTGAATTTCACATCCAAGTGGCGAAGGCGGGGGTGAAGGGCGAGAAAGGATCTCCTTCGTTCATCAGTCTCTTTGGAAAAAGGAGCTGAAATTTGGATTTCCAGGGTGCCCAACCGGAGTGGACTGTCTGTAGTAGTTGACGAGCCTTCCCAGGCTGTGATTGGGCGAGTGCGGCCTTTTCCGTCTTGTCTCTTGGGACCAAGTCTGTGCGCCCTTTGAAATTCCAAAGGAGGATCAAATGTTGTGTCGGTTAGCTTGGGAAGCGTGTCCAGTAGGTAGGAGAGGATGTCCGCGCCCTCAATGCCTTCCGGAAATCCAAGAAGGCAAATGTTGTTTCTGCGGCTTCTTTCCTCTAGGTCGGTTAGCTTACTGCGGAGGTGCAGGAGTTCCTGGTCTCTGTCGGTCCAGGAGGCAACTTGGGTTTCCACTGTCATCACTCGATGGTCCAGCCGGGAGATTTGCGACTGTAAGCCTGCTATCTCTAGGCGCATAGATCTTGTCTCCGCCATTAGCGCCACCATGGCGTTGTCCATACATTCCAGTTTGTGACCCACCGCCAATATCTCCTGTAGTATTCGGTCCATTGACGCACCTTGCGCATCCTCTACCATGTTGGTATGCGGGGGTAGGGGGTCCCCTGCGGGGAGTGTTTCTGTTGACGCAGGGCTTCGGAGAAGAGTAGTTGGCGGGCTGGCTTACCCGATGTTTTGCCCGTCGTCTTGCCCCTGGGCATTGCAGATTTCCCCGTGCTGGTGGAGGTCCGGAAGATACCTGTCCTTATCTCAGCGAAAGCGGAGGGCGTAGAAAGTGATGGAAGAGGGGGGTAAAGAGAGTGGGGCGGCAGTTGATCAGCGATTTCGGATGGATACTTGCTGGTCTCGCAAGACGACCTCAGAAAGCAGACATCCAGATGCTTGGACAGAGTATAAGTCCGGGTAAAGGCGCTATCTCAGACAACCTCTCGCTGTTGCAGGGGCGGGGAGACATCAGTATAGAGGTGAGGCCCCCTGCTGCTCTCCAACCCCTATGTTGGCCTGGGAGGCCGCGAAGAAGGAGAAGGAGTAGGAGTGAGGATGAGGTGCGTCTCCTAGAGTGGGCCTCCAGGCTGCTTGAAGGCACATCTTTTGTAAGTGTCCCTGGTCTTCTTTCTTTCTTCCTCTCTTTCTTTCTTTCTCTCCTTCCTCCTTTGCTTTATTTGTGTTAGTTATATATTGATGTTATTGTCTTTTGTTTCACCCTCCTCTTCTTTGCTGCCATTTAGTTCTGGTTTATTCCTTAGTCTTCTTTGTACGCTGTACGTTGTTGTTTTTTTCCTTGTTTATATTTATCAGTTTCTTTTTATTTTTATTTCCTTTTTTTTTCTCCCCCTGCCATTTCGTTTTTCATTGTTTATTTGTTGCTTCTTTTTTTTAAGCTGTTATTTTTTATTCTTGTTTTTTTTATTTTTTTATTTTTTTTATTTTCCTTTTTTCGTTGCTTTCGCTGTTTTCCTTGTCCCCCCCCGACAGGCCTCCTTTATGGCATAGAGTGGAGGCGGGGTGGGGGTAGGCGTTGCGAGGGCCACGAATGTAGGGCTCCCGGTTTACAGCTGGGTTGGGGGGGGTTGCTGGGGCAGGCGGGGAGCTCTTTGATGTTCGCCACCCCCGGGATTCAGAAAGGAGGGAGGCACGTCTCCAGTGCCGGGCCTCCTTTCCGCTCTAGGCCGCGGCTTTCCCCGCCGCAGGCCTCTGTCTTGTTCTCCACTCCCCCCAGGCCCGGGGGAAAGCGGTTACCTCTCGCTCAAGTCAGCGAGGGTGAGTGAGTAGGTCCCCGGTCATTCGCCGTCTCCGGCGGCCGGGGCACTAGCAACAAAGGGAGGCGCGCCTCTTACCCCAAGCCGCTGCTCGGGAGGTGCGCCTCTCTGCGTCTGGTCACTCCTCCACTCGAGGCCGCGGCTTGTAGTCCTGCCGCAGACCTCAGACTTGTCCTCCACTCTTCTCTCGGCGCCTCAGTAGAGAGCGCGCCTCTCCCACCCCAGTCGCCGGCCCCTCATTGCCCCCCATCCTCCACACGCGTACCAGCAGTGGTTGGGGGGCCTTCGGGGCACCCCTGGTGCCGCCGCCCTTGTCCCGCGGCCCACCGCCTCGTGGATCTCGGCTCCTAGTTGCCCATCATGGATCGTGGCCAGACCACGTCCCCCACAAAAGATTAGTTTTAATACTATTTTAGAGAACAGCTGTGCTCAAATATCTTGTAAAATATGTATGAGTGTGTTTTACACTTTTCCAAAAACATGTGGTCTCTGTGACGTATTGGTGAAACCGGAAGATACGTATCAGGAGTGTAGGAAGTTGGCTCTGTATGTACTATTTCAAGGTAATAAATAGCAGGCACAGAGTCCAAGGGTTCCCCTCAGAGGTAAGATAGTGGCAAAAAGAGATAATTCTAATGCTCTATTTTGTGGTAGTGTGGTCGAGCAGTAGGCTTATCAGAGGGTAGTGTTAAGCATTTGTTGTACACACACAGGCAATAAATGAGGAACACGCACTCAAAGACAAATTCCAGGCCAATAGGTTTTTATATAGAAAAATATCTTTTATTAGTTTATTTTAAGAACCACAGGTTCAAGATTTACAAACAATACATTAAATGAAAGGTATTTCACTCAGGTATCTTAGGAACTTTGAATTATCACAATAGCATGTACAGCTTTGGCAAAAATGGCAATAAGCTATTTTAAAAGTGGAGACAGTACAAAAATCAACAGTTCCTGGGGGAGGTAAGTAAATGTTAAGTTCACAGGTAAGTAAAACACTTACAGGGTTCAAAGTTGGGTCCAATGTAGCCCACCGTTGGAGGTTCAAGGCAACCCCAAAGTTACCACATGAGCAGCTCAGGGCCGGTCAGGTTCAGAGGTCCAAGTGGTGCCCAAAACGCATAGGCTTCAATGGAAAGAGGGGTGCCCCGGTTCCAGTCTGCCAGCAGGTAAGTACCCACGACTTCGGAGGGCAGACCAGGGGGGTTTTGTAGAGCACTGGGGGGGACACAAGCAGGCATGGAAAGTACACCCTCAGCGGCACAGGGGCGGCCGGGTGCAGAGTGCAAACAGGCATCTGGTTTGCAATAGGATTCAATGGGGAGACCCGGGGGTCTCTTCAGTGATGCAGGCAGGCACAGGGGGGGTTCCTGGGGTAACCACCACCTGGGCTAGGCAGAGGGTCGTCTGTGGGTCGCTCCTGCACTGGAGTTTGGTTCCTTTAGGTCCTGGGGGCTGTTGGGTGCAGTGTGGTTTCCAGGAGTCGGGTTCCTTCAAGCAGGCAGTCGTGGTCAGTGGGAGCCTCTGGATTTTCTCTGTAGGCGTCGCTGTGGGGGCTCAGGGGGGTCTACTCTGGCTACTCACGGGCTCGCAGTCACCGGGGAGTCCTCCCTGTAGTGTTAGTTTTCCGCAGGTCGAGCCGGGGGCGTCGGGTGCAGAGAGGAAATTCTCACTCTTCCGGCGGGAAACGTGTGGTCTTTAAAAGTTGCTTCCTTGTTGCAAAGTTGCAGGTTTGTTGAACAGGGCCACTGTTCTCGGAAGCTTCTTGGTCCATTTAGATGCAGGGTAGTCCTCTGAGGCTTCAGAGGTCGTTGGACCCTGTGGGATGTGTCGCTGTTGCAGTTTTTCTCAAAGTGGGGAGACATGCCTGTAGGGCTGGGGCCAAAGCAGTTGGTGTCTCCGTCTTCTCTGCAGGGTTTCAGGTCAGCAGTCCTTCTTCGTCTTCAGGTTGCAGGAATCTAGTTTCCTCAGTTCTGGGGAGCCCCTAAATACTGAATTTAGGGGTGTGTTTATGTCTGGGAGGGCAGTAGCCAATGGATACTGTCCTTGAGGGTGGCTACACCCTCTTTTTGCCTCCTCCCTGAGGGGAGGGGGGCACATCCCTATATCTATTGGGGGAATCCTCCAAAATCAAGATGGAGGATTTCTAAAGGCAGGGGTCACCTCAGCTCAGGACACCTTAGGGCTGTCCTGACTGGTGGGTGACTCCTCCTTGTTTTCTCATTATCTCCCCTGGACTTGCCGCCAAAAGTGGGGGCTGTGTCCAGGGAGCGGGCATCTCCACCAGCTGGAGTGCCCTGGGGCACTGTAACACGAAGCCTGAGCCTTTGAGGCTCACTGCTAGGTGTTACAGTTCCTGCAGGGGGAGGTGTGAAGCACCTCCACCCAGAGCAGGCTTTTGTTTCTGGCCTCAGAGAGCACAAAGGCCCTCACCACATGGGGTCCGAAACTCATCTCTCAGCAGCAGGCTGGCACAGACCAGTCATTCCTGCACTGAACAATTGGGTAAAATACAGGGGGCATCTCTAAGATGCCCTCTGTGTGCATTGTTTAATAAATCCAACACTGGCATCAGTGTGGGTTTATTATTCTGAGAAGTTTGATACCAAACTTCCCAGTATTCAGTGTAGCCATTATGGAGCTGTGGAGTTCGTTTTTGACAAACTCCCAGACCATATACTTAATATGGCCACAACTGTACTTACAATGTCTAAGAATAGACTTAGACACTGTAGGGGCATAATGCTCATGCAGCTATGCCCTCACCTGTGATATAGTACACCCTGCTTTAGGGCTGCAAGGCCTGCTAGAGGGGTGACTTACCTATGCCACAGGCAGTATTTTGTGTGCATGGCATCCTGAGGGGGATGCCATGTCGAATTTGCCTTTTTCTCCCCACCAACACAGACAATCTGCAATGGCAGTGTGCATGTGTTAGGTCAGGGGTCCCTTGGGGTGGCACAACATATGCTGCAGCCCTTAGGGACCTTCCCTCGTCACAGGGCCCTTGGTACCACTGGTACATTTTACAAGGGACTTATCTGTGTGCCAGAGGTGTGCCAATTGTGGAAACAATGGTACATTTTAGGTGAAAGAACACTGGTGCTGGGGCCTGGTTAGCAGGGTCCCAGCACACTTCTCAGTCAAGTCAGCATCTGTATCAGGCAAAAAGTATGGGGTAACTGCAACAGGGAGCCATTTCCTTACAAGGAGTGTTTGCGATCATCGAAAATATGAAACTTATGTTCAAAAGCATTCTTCATTACTGTTCTTTACTTTCCCTTTATTTCTTATCATTTATAAGACTAACTCAGTTTATTGCATAATATTTGTTTAATTTATTCAAGTTTCTTTGTTAGTTCTCTTTTAATATGCCTGTTTAATGATTTTTATAAAATTTCTTAACATCTTTTAACATTTCTGCTTCTACATTTCAACCAGCTTAATACTCCTTTCTGGTTGTCAGTTTCTATGTCTATTTCAATTTTTTACCTTCTATATCCTCATTCTAAGTCTTGCTGACTCATTACTTATACTCTGTTTGGGTAATTTTAACCTTATGTTTGTCATCAGTTTCTGTGTTCAATTTTCTGCTGATTTCTTCATCTCTACTTTTAACTCTATTTAATTACTTCTCTCCTATTTTTACCATGTATCCATTTCATACTGATTTGTTGCCCTCTGTTTGTCCATTTCTCCTCTCTTATTGCACTTTGATACATCATTTCACTCCATTTGCTGCTTATAACTTCTCTCTGTTTGACTCTCTCGGACCTTTCTTTATATATATTTCTAGCCTTTTCCCTACTTTTGGCCTGTTTATTACCCTCTAGTTCACCCATCTTAATTTTTTTGTGTACTTTACACATCTGTTCTTGTTTTAATAATGATATCTTTAATTATGTTCTGCCTTTTTGCTTGTATTTTGACCTTGCAGGTTTCTGCACATTTTCTGGTCATTAACTGTACTGTTTGTGTCTCTCTCTTCATGTTGAAACCTTTGCTTCTGACTTTCTCCTCTTTTTACATTTAGTTTTTTTAAACGCAGTAACACAGTAATTTGCACAGTTAGGAACCCACTCAAAAGCATGTTTTAATTCACATTCAAACTTACACACTCTTTTGTACAGTGAGAAATCCAAATAAACACTGATACACACTTTCCTATACTCAGTCACATACTAAATCTCTCATTCACAGAGTCCCTTGCAGCTATTAGTTTATACAATTAATAAATACAATTAAAAAAAACACTGACAATCTCTAACAAAACTAAATGTTATAGGAAACTTATAGTTAAGAAATGTATTTTAAAAAACCGTAGAAATTCACTGAAGAAACTCAAGGTTACAGGTACATTATAATTAGGAAATGGAATTAAAAAAATATAGAAATTCACTGAAAAAAGCAAAAGTTACAGGGATGTTATAGTTAGGCTCACATTTCTCACATACAAAACTAGTGAAATTTGGCAGTTATAGTTACCTCAGCTAACTATAACTTGTGCCCCCGTAATGCACTACTTATGACCTCACATATTACCTCAGTCATGGCATGGTCAGTGACATCACTGATGATATCATTGATGACATTATCCCAAAAAAATCAATCATCCACTCATACACTCATACAAACAATTAAACATCAACAAACACAACTACTCACACACTCATTCATACAATCATAATACTACTGATAGACACGAACTTACTCACATAGCAACTAACACGATTCACTCATCATACATTAGTAAGTCAGTTATACTTACACCCACATAGCTAATCACGCACCCACTCAAAGAATCACACAGCCACTCAGACACCAACTCATACACCTGTAGAACCACTCACACAAAAAATAATAAACCTAAACAGACACTAATATACCTACTCCCTAACTTATACAATAAGTCACAAAGCAACTTATTAAGCTACCGATTCAAAGAGATAGACAATCATTCTTCAACACAGACAGTAACACGCAAAGTAGTTCACCTGTATAGCAAAATCCACACCCAGTCACTCATCCGTTCAAACACTAAGACACCTAGTCAGTCACCAATACATACACGAACACTCCAACTCACTGAGAACTACTCACACATCCATTTTCTCTCCTACATAGTTACTGATACAGCCTGTCACTTATGTATACAGTTACTCATACATCCACTTAAACACCCATACAGTGACTGACTCACCCAGTCACTCACCAATTTAGTCACTAAGACATCCTCTAAGTCATCCATAAAAGCACAAGCATACCCACTCACTCACTTACACCCATTTACTAACTGATTTAGCTACTCACACATCCATTCACTCTCCCATAGTCACTGACACATCCACACACATACAAAAACCTAGTAAAATATCCATTGACTCACCCTTACATCCACTGACTCACCCACCCACTCACTGTGAAAGCCACAAACACAAACACTCACTCACTCCTACAAGCACTCACGCACTCTCTTGCTCAACAGTACAGCTACTCAGACACCTAGTCACTCAATCAAATAAGCTACTCACACAAACACTTGCTCTCCCATGCAGCAACTTACAAATCAACTCACTCTGCAGTACATCACATTTCTCAACCACTCACTTATCCATAGAACTACACATACATCCACTTACACTTCTATGGAACCACTGACAGTCACTGGATGATGTAATCGGTGATGTCATTTGAGATGCCATTAGTGATGTCATGAGTGATGTCACTGACTATGGTATGAGTGATGTAATATATGAGGTCATAAGCAGTGCATTACGGGGGTGCAAGTTATAGCTAGCTGAGGTAACTATAACTGCCATATTTCACTAGTTTTGTATGTGTGAATAGTGAGCCTAACTATAGCGCCACTATAACCTTTGGTTTTTTCAGTGAAATTATATATATATATATATATATATATATATATTCAGGAAAGAATCCACTGGGATGAAATGTGGGCTGCAATGGACCTGAAGGGTTTGAGATAGAGGTTCCTTGGCACCATGGGCTTGATACAAATGTGGTGAAATGGTAAATAATGGGCTGAAAATGCCTTGAAATTATTTTTGTACTTTTTCCAAGATCTGCATGGTTCAGTGCAGCCCCCCCACCCCTGGTGTAAATCCACGGGTGAATCTGCATATCTGAAAACATCAGAAATATATATATATATACTTGCTGGAAAGCAGATTATTGGTAAGCGCAGATAAGTATCTACACCTAGCAATAGGTCACTAACCACCATTTAGGGCCAGTTAGGTCTCAATAAATTAAACCCAGCTCAACTCTTGATAGCTTGGCAACGAGTGACAAGGCTTAACTGAGGAGACAAGTGTGTAAAGCATTTAAAAATCACAAAACAGTAAATAAGTAAAACACAAAACGCAATAAAAATCCAACACCAATTTATAACAATAGATTATACTTTTATCTTTAAAATGTCACTAAAATGATTCAAATCAGATAAGGGGAAAAAGAGGTATCAATTTTTAAAAAATTAACGTTTTCTAGCGCCTAGAAGCAACTAGCGCTTAAAGGGTTAAAAAAAGGTCACACTGGATAGGGACAAAGCCCAGAGTTCAGGCCACCCATGAAGTAACACTGTTACACTTACTTTCAGAAGTGTTTCTTGATTCAGGAAAGTGGTCCACAGCACCAGCCAAGGGGTCAGAGGCTCTGGTTTGCCTCAGGGCCTGGGACTACAACTCTCACAATGCACCTCTTCAACTTATGGAGTTGTTTCAAAAGTCTCCAAACATCTAGATCTTCTTCCAGAGGTCCCATTTTGGTACTTGAAATGTCCACAACTTGATCCAAGTTTCCAGAAGTTCTGAGTTGCTCCTTGGGAGTTGGAACTACATTTCCCAGAATGCACGTGGTCAGAATCCTCAAATGGACACTGGATGCTGGTCAACTGGGCTCTACTTTCAGGACTTGATGCAGGGGACTCTGAGCAGCTCCTGTAGCAAACAGAGAGTCCCTTCTTGAAGCAGTAGAAGACAGGCAAAGTTCTTTTTGTGGTGAATCCCAAGTGCAAAAAGAACAACTGATGGATGGAATGCTGAACAACGTCAAACATTCATCCCAGTACAGAGATCTGGGCCTAAATCCATCATTTTATTGCTGCCCATGCCATTCCAGTTTGGACCCAGCCATATGCAAATCTGTCTTGACCCTGTTCCCCATGGAAACAGTCCAGCCCGAACTGCCAGGCCAGGTCTTCCCTGGACTGAAAACAAGCAGGCTAGCTTGAATCCAGTGGCATGGGAAACACGGGACCCACATCTGGGCATACCCTTCCCACTTATGGCGACAAATGCAAAAAGAACAACTGACGGACGGAATGTTGAACAATGTCAAACATTCACCCCCAGTACAGAGATCTGGGCCTAAATCCATAATTTTTTTGCTGCCCATGCCATTCCAGTTTGGACCCAGCCTTATGCAAATCAGTCTTGACCCTGTTTCCCATGGGAACAGTCCAGCCCGAACTGCCAGGCCAGGTCTTGCCTGGGACCGGTTTCGGGGTTTCACCCCTCATCAGCCAGGCTAGCTTGAATCCAGTGGCATGGGAAGCACGGGACCCACGTCTGGGCATACCCTTCCCACTTAGGGAGACAAATGCAAAAATAACAACTGATGGACGGAATGCTGAACAATCCCAAGTGTGCAGCTGGTGCAGTCCTTCAGAGTGCATTGTCCAGGTGTAGGTCAGGGGTCCAGCAGGGCAGTCCTTCTTTTTCTTTGTCTTGTTCCTTATAGGGATCTGGGTGCAGCTCTGCCATATTTATCCTTTCTCTTGGGGTGGAAATCAAGGGGACCTGGTTGTCCAATCACAGGCAGGCTTTTTCCCTCTTTTCTGACAACTTCCTGGGAAAAATAAATACCAGGGAGCAACATTCTTCAAAAATCCATCATGGCTGAAACTGATTTATTAGAGGTTAGATCTGGCTGAGCCCATCCACTGGTGTGACTAAAAATCCTAAACACCCCCTTCACCTGCCCTCTCCTATCTAATGAAGAGGGCACCTAATTGTCTGAGGTTGGACGAAATGGGGGAGGTCCTGAGCTGCTCCAAATGTCTTTCCCTGACTTTGAAGACCAGTTTGGCTGCTCTCCCTCCATCCTGTTTCACCATCTGATGAGTCTGATCCCCTCCCCCAGACACATCATTTGTGTTCAGCCCAGGCCACTTCACACCTCACCAAGGCAGCCTAGCCAGGCTGCCAGAGGTTGGGCAATCAGAGACGGCACTATATAGCTGAAGTTGTTAACTATCAGATAGAGTTTTAAAGCTCTTTACCTGAACTAGTTATATTAAATCCAGCTTGCAAGTTGTGGGATTTATTATAACAAATAATTTGATAGCAAACCCAAAGTATTTGTCTCTTATAGGGACTTTGTTAATTAAAATAAAGTCTCAAATTTTAGTCTATGGAGTCAATTCACTACAGTGAGGGAAAAAAAATAATTTGGCTATTTCACTTCACCGGGGCTTATAAAACAATGTTTATAAGGTCCCTGCTTATAGGTACATGGCACCCAACCCTAGGAGCACATAGAGCACACCTTTGGGGTGACTTATATGTAAAAATAAGGTAGTGTAAGACGTTGGAAGTACTTTTAATTCCAAAGTCTAATTTGCACACACCTTTAGTTTAAAATCAGACAATAAGGGAAGTCGGCCTTTAAAATGATGCTAGGCACCTCAGCACTGCACCTATGGGTTCACTACCTATGCAGGGGTCAGTATACCTACATGCTCTACCACATACTAAGGACTTATAGGTAGGTTTATACTGCCTATTATAATTAGCCTAATTTGCATATCCACTTTACACAGAGCACCGGCCATGGGACTGGGAAGCAGTACCACAGGCACAGCCAAGAGTCAATAACCACCAGTATCTGTCCCAAAGGTTTGGGGGTGACCAAGGTAAAAAAGGAAGACTTTCCTACACTGCCCCCCCCCTCCAGATGAAAGGTGATGGGTACTAACCTTCACCGTGGTAGCCCTCATTAGGTAATTGGAAAAATCTGGAAAGGCCATCTGCATTGGCATGGGCAGTCTCAGGACTATGTTCCACGAGATGTCCATCCCCTGTAGGGAAATGGACCACCTTAACAGTTTTGAGTTCTCCCCCCTCATTTGCACTAGCCATTTGAGAGGTCTGTGATCAGTTTGAACACAGAAGTAATTGCCAAACAGGTATGGCCTCAACTTCTTCAGGGACCAGACCACAGCCAAGGCCTCCCTCTCAATGGCATGCCATCTCTTCTCTCTGGGGAGTAGTTGCCTGCTGATGAATGCAAATCGCTGATCCTGACCCTCTTCATTACCTTGTGCTAACACTGCCCAAATCCCTTCCTCTGAAGCATCTGTTTGCACTGTAAACTCTTTGCTATAGTCAGTGGCCAGTAACACTGCTGCTGAACATATAGCCTGTTTCAGAGTGTCAAAGGCCTTTTTTACACTCTGGGGTCCAAATTACTTTCTTGGGCTGGTTCTTTGAGGTGAGTTCTGTTAGAGGGGGAACTATGATCCCATAATTTTGAACAAACCTCCTGTACAACCCAGTGAGTCCAAGAAAGACCCTGCCCTGAGTTTGGGTTTTAGGAGCCTCCCAATCCAGAATAGTCTGGATCTTGGGCTGGAGAGGCTGTACATAGCCTCCACCATCAAGGTGGCCCAGGTATACCACTGAACTCTGCCCTATCTGGCACTTGCTTGCCTTGATAGTCAGGCCTGCTTGGAGCAGGGCCTGGAGCACTTCCTTCCAGTGGATCAGGTGATCCTCCCAGGTGAAACTGAATACATCTATCTCATCCAGATAAGCTGCACTGAAAGATTCCAGCTCAGACAAGACTCTGTTCATCAACTGTTGGAAGGTGGCAGGAGCATTTGTCAGGCCAAAGGGCATCACTTTGAACTGAAAGTGGCCCTCTGGAGTGGAAAATGCTGACCTCTCCTTAGCTCCTGGACTTGAGGCAATCTGCCAGTGTCCTGAGGTCAGATCAAATGTACTCAGTACCACTGGACTGGCCCAAGGACTATCAGTAGACTTAATTACTTTGAGATCCAACGTCCTAGCCACCTCAGCTTTGATGTTCGCCTTGACCTGGTCAGACAGCCTGTACAACTTGTTTTTGACTGGTAAGCTGTCACCATTGTCAATTTCATGGGCACACCATGGGCACACCAATTGATGAGTCCAGGGGCCAAAGAGAAAAGACCAAACAACAGTTCCAAAACTTGTCTGCAGTCTTTCTGCTGCTGGGCTGTCAACTTGGGAAAGAGTACTACTTCCTTCACTAACCCATCCTGTGCATTTATGGAAATGAGGTCTGGCAAAGGTTCACTCTCCTCCTTTCCCTCATCAGTGAACATAAGCATGGTCACTTCTGTCCTGTCCTGGTGGGGTTTCAGTCTGTTTACATGCAAAATCCTATGAGGATTCCTGGGGGTGCAAGGGTTAATCAGGTAGGTGACCTCACCCTTCTACTCCATAATTGGATAGGGCCCAGTCCATTTGACCTGAAGTGCCCTAGGAGCCAAAGGCTCCAAAACCCACACCTGCTGACCTGGGTGATACTCACACAGTGTAGCCTTCTGGTCATGCCAGAGCTCCATGAGCTCTTGGCAGGCCTCCAGGTTGCTTCTTGACTTCTCCATATACTCAGCCGTGTGTGACCGCAGGCCTAGCATATAATCCAGCACATTCTGCTTGAACTCCTTGAGAGGCTTCACCTAAGTCTCTCTCCCCAAGCAGAATGGGCATCTTACAGGGTGCCCAAAGAGTAACTCAAAGGGGTCGAACCCAACCTCTTTTTGTGGCACCTCCTTATATGCAAACAGCAGGCATGGGAAGAGAAAATCCCATCTCCTACTGAGTTTGTCAGACAAACCCACCATCAGGCCCTTCACGGTCTGTGAAATCTCTCCACCAGACCATTGGTCTGGGGATGAAAGGGGGAGATGATCTTGTATGTAACACCACACTCATCCAACGTTGTTTTCAGATAGGCTGACATAAAGTTTGCGCCCCTATCTGAGCCACCTCCTTTGGGAATCCTACTCTGGCGAACACACCAAGGAAGGCGCTAGCAACTATGTGAGCAGTAACTGTTCTGAAGGGTACCTCAGGGTACCTGGTGGCATGGTCCACCACTACAAAAATGTACCTGTTGCCTGAGACAGTTGGTCGGTCTAGGGGACCAACAATATCAATACCCACCCTCTCAAAGGGAGTCCCAACCACTGGCAGTGGTATCAAGGGAGCCCTTGGCTTGCCCCCTGCCTTGCCACTGGCCTGGCAGGTGACACAGGAGCTACAAAACTCCTTGACTTTTTCTGACATGTGGAGCCAGTAGAAATGGTTGACTAGCCTGTTCCAGGTCTTAGTCTGCCCCAAATGCCCAGCTAAGGGAATAGCATGGCTTAATGTCAGGAGGAACTCCCTATACTTCTAGGGGACCACCACTCTCCTGGTTGCCCCTGGTTTGGGGTGTTTGGGGTCCCTGGTCTCTGTGTAGATAACTCCATCCTCCCAATAAACCTTGTGGGACCCACTGACATCCCCTTGTTCTTGCCTCAAGGCAGTCTGCTTCAGTTCCTCAAGAGTGAAACATTATTTTTGTCTCTGGAACAATTCCTCATTGGTGGGCCCACCTGCCCCTTTCAGTTCTGCCAAGTCAGGCAGAGCTTGCAAGGGAAAGGGGGCCTCCCTCAGAGGTCAGATCCTCCCCCTCAGGTTTGGATTCCTCCTGATTCTAGTACTATGGTGGGGCTGGCAAGCCAGACCCAGTGCCCTTTCTCTTCTTCTGGAGGCTTGACCCATTGTTCTAGGGTCCAAGTGTCCAGCACTTCCCTGTTGTCCTGCCTGTGACCTGGTCACAGCACACACCCATTCAGGGACGTCCACCATCTATGCATGGACCCTTCTTTCCACCTCTGACCATTCCGATGCTTCCAGATCATTTTCCAGCAGACATTCTACTGGGAGGGCAGGAGCTACTGCTATTTTCTTAGGGCCAGTCACACCTCCCCAATCGAGGCTCTCCCTGACCATGGGCTGGAGCTTGGTTCTGCTATCTGCATAAGTTACTTGGTGGAAGACACCAGGAAAGACCTGCTCTGGAGAAACCAGTTTCTCTGTTTTCACCTTTCTCTCAGCCCAGTTTTGTGCATGCCTGCTGTCCTCCTTTGCCTCCTTCTCATTGCTCTCACCTTGCTCTCAGCCCGGTTTTGTCTGTGCCTGATGCCCGCCTCTCCCTCTTTCTCACTCCTTTCTGCTTACGCTTAGCCCATTTTTTGCATATCTGCTTCCTGCCTCTCCCTCCTTTTCTCTGTTTTCTCCTTTCTCACAGCCCAGTTTTGAGTGTGCCTGCTGTCCTCCTTTCCTTCCTTCTCATTGCTTTCTCCGTGGGCTCAGCCTAGTTTTGTCCATGCCTCCTGCCTGCCTCTCCCTCCTTCTCACTGCTTTATATGTTCTCTTGGTCATTTTTTGTGCATGCCTGCTTTCCTCTTCTCCCTCCTTCTAATTGCTTTGTTCTTGTGCTCAGCCCAGTTTTGTCCATGCCTGCTGTCAGTCTTTCCCTCCTTCTCTTTGCTTCCTTTTTGCACTCAGCCTGGTTTTGTGCGTGCCTGCTGCTTGCCTCTCCTTCTTCCTCAGTGCTTTCTCCTTGTGCTCAGCTTGGTTTTGTGCATGCCTGCTACCTGCCTCTCCCTCCATCTCACTGCTTTTTCCTTGCGCTCAGTCTGGTTTTGTGCGTGCCTGCTATCTGCTTCTCATTCCTTCTCACTGCTTTCTGTGTGCGCTCAGCTCATTTTCATCATACCTGCCTCTCCCTCCTTCTCATTGCTTTCTGATTGCACTCAGCCCATTTTTGTCTGCACCTGTTGCCTGCCTTTCTCTCCTTCTCAGTGCTTTCTGCTTGCACTCAGTCCAGTTTTGTGAGTGCATGCTGCCTGCCTCTCCCTCCTTCTCACTGCTGTGTCCTGGTTGTCAACCTGGTTTTGTTCGTTCCTGCTGCCCACCTCTCTCTCCTTCTCACTGCTTTCTGCGTATGCTCAGCCCAGTTTTAAGTGTGCCCGCTGTGAGCCTCTCCCTCCTTCTCACTGCTTTCTCCTTGCCATCACTTTCCATCCCTGTTGCTTCAACATCCCAGGAATTATGTGCCCCCCCCAACCTTTGTACCTTTCACAGTTTCCACCAGCTTATGCCCCCCCAGTCCTGGATCCTGAGGTGTAACTCAACACTTCTCAGTGCTTTCAGCTTGCACTTAGCCCATTTTTTGCGTATCTGCTGCCTACCTCTCCCTTCTTTTCTCTGTTTCTCCTTTTTCTCAGCCCAGTTCTGTGCGTGCCTGTTGTCCTCCTTCCCCTCCTTCTCATTGCTTTCTCCTTTCACTCAGCCCAGTTTTGTCCATGCCTCCTGCCTGCCTCTCCCTCCTTCTCACTGCTTTCTCCTTGAGCTCAGCCCTGTTTTGGATGTGCCTGCTGCCTGCCTCTCCCTCCTCTTACTGCTTTATCTGTTCTCTCATTCAATTTTTGTGCATGCCGCCGTTCCTCCTTTCCCTCTTTCCAATTGCTTTGTTCTTGCACTCAGCCCAGTTTTGTCCAAGCCTGCTGCCTGCCTTCCCCTCCTTCTTACTGCTTCCTTCTTGCACTCAGCCTGGTTTTGTGCACATCTTCTGCTTGCTTCTCCCTCCTTCTCAGTGCTCTCTCCTTGTGCTCACCCTGGTTTTGTGCATGCCTGCTGACTGCCTCTCCCTCCTTCTCACTGCTTTCTCCTCGTGCTCAGCCCGGTTTTGTGCGTGCCTGCTAACTGCCTCTCATTCTTTCTCACTGCTTTCTGTGTGCGCTCAGCTCTCTTTCATGAATGCCTGCCTCAGACTTCTTCTCATTGCTTTCTGATTGCACTCAGCTCACATTTGTCTTTGCCTGCTGCTTGCCTCTACCTCCTTTTCACTGTTTCTGCTTACGTACAGCTCAGTTTTAAGTGTGCCTGCTGTGAGCCTCTCCCTCCTTCTCACTGCTTTCTCCTTGCCCTCACTTCCTGTACCTGTGGCTCCAACATCCCAGTCAATGATGTGCTTCCAACCTGTGTACCTAGCACAGTTTCCACCATCTTATGCTCCCCAGTCCTGGATCCTGAGGTGTAACTCAACACTTTGGACACTGAGGGTCCAGGACCCAGTTGGAGAGGGCACCCTGTGCCAAGGGCACAGGCTAGATCGTGAGTGTAGGATGCATAGGGGAGATGCTGTGGACAGCGTAGTGAGGCCACTGGGGCTGCTGTCCGCCAGGACACCATCATACACATCATACACATCTTGGGAGTCTATCAGGAGTCCCAGGACATGATGAGCCAGGTGTTGCCTGAACTCCGAGACATTAAGCAGCTGCAGAGGGTCATTATTGAAAAAATGGATGCCCATAACACTGAAAGGGACACCTACCAGGGGTGCTGCAGGAAATTAACACCACACTGATCAGGATTTTACTCCAACACCTACCTCTTCCTGTATGGCAATACATCTTTGGCAGACACAGGAAGGGAGGCCCTGACAGAGGCACATATTGCCGCAGACACCCCTGCCTCTGCAGCAGCTGATCCCCCTGAAAGCGGAGACATACAGCAAATAATCCAGGAGGTGTGGATGGCAAGACACTCACCACTGCCAGCAATTATCCTCTTCCTTAAGGTCCTCCTTTGTGTGTCACACATTCACTCTGTGGACTGATCCTGAACCACCTTCCATTTCCAATGGGAGAAGTACTCTGGACTTTGGAAATCCAATGGTGTGGCATTTACTCCAATGATTTCATTCACCATGACTAACCCCTTCACATTTAATGTTTTTTTGAGTCATGTCACATATATTTTCTGTTAATCGTAGCTTCCCAATGAAATCACCAGTCACTGACTCATTGTCTGCTGTTTTAGTTTCACATATAGCCATGTAGATATGTCAGACCCTGTGAACCATAAAATGATGATCCAGGGTACTTGTTCAAGATGGGATATGTTGCATGTACACAGTGTTCAGCTGAGGATTACAACCATTCCACACAAACACATACATGCAAGTGTCTGGTCAAAGAATACATTTCATTACAGTGCTCAGCAGATAGGCTTGCAAAATGTTTGACACATTGCACATCATAAATGATTGAATCATACTGAATAGATGAACACATTTACAGGTACAGATCTCCAGACCATGGAAGGAAGGGATTTGTCAGACATTGTCCTGTGGAATTGGCAAACATTGACGTCATTGATGTCATCAGTTGGAGCCTACCACACTAGAATAATCCAACATCATATAATCCAAGATTCAGACACATGGCAGTACAACAGTTTCTGATCACAGGTCATTATAATCCAATGCTCATACATCTGGTGATATGACACAAACATATGTCAGTGATTTGGCACATGGACTGTGGCCTACACTGATCAAACACATCATACACATCAACAGCTACATACAGGTCATGCAGAAAGAGTGTTTAGGCAATGTGAAGGGGACTTACACTGTTGTGGCCTAGGATACATATTGTCTGACCACATGATGACACACATGATACATAATGGCCACCACAGGACACAAAACAAGTCCAATAGAGTCTTCTAAACTTCCACCCTAACACTCTGCAAGCTGTCTAGGCACAGGTCTGTGACCTATATTCCCTGGAACAATCCATGTCCACTTCGTATGTCAGAACAGCATCACATACCTGCCAATGTCACAACTCTAAAAGGCCCCCATGAAGATGTCATGGTGCAGATACCTGTACAAAAATCAAAACAAAGAGTATAGGCATGAAACCATATGTATGAAACAAGTCACATAGCAAGCATCTCAAAAACAAAGTACATTGAAATAAATCTGACACAAATAAAGCAACATTATCAAGGTGGGGATGTGTCAAAAGCTATTTCATCAAACAGCCTTTGGCTGATTTCGGCTGAGTAGCAGCTCCACACATTCTCACAACTACAGTACATAATACAATCACAGTCATGACATCACATGACACTTACACTTATGAGAAGAAGCTATTGATGAGATCTTGTTGCAAATCAAGCTCCTTCCTCTTTACCACTATTATCTTCAGTTGGCATTTCAGGATTTTCACCTGGTGGTACTGCAATCTCCCCATACTCTGGGATGTACAGGATATTCCTCCACAGTGCGATGTTGTGAATCATGCAGCATGCCACAGTGATTGGACGCACTTTCCCAGGTGAATATAGGAAGGCTCCATTAGTCCTGTCCAGACAATGAAATCTGGCCTTCACGAGTCCAAAAGCTCACACACAATCAGGACAGATGTGACTTACCAACCAGCCAAGCCATTTCTTGTTGCAGTTGTGACATCAGCTGGGGTATGGTGCTGTTCGCAGGGGACTCTGGTCACCTCCTATGTACCTGTAGGAGTCTGTGAGAAAACAAGGCTGATTGCAGAGGCCCCCTGACTTATGTGCAGTCATTTTACACTTTTTGCTGGTGTTTTCCTGACTCTGGTGTTGCCCTTGTACTGCTAACCAGTCCCAGTGCCTGTGCTCTTTGTAAAATGAGTATGCAAATTAGGCTAATTATAATTGTCTATGTCAAATTACCTATAAGTCCCTAGTATATGGTAGGGCATGTAGGTCTAAGGACCCCAGCACAGGCAGTACACCCAACGGTGTGCTGCTGAGGTGCCCAGTGTCATTTTAAAGGCAGGTCTGGCTTGCTGTCTGCTTTTAAACTAAAGTTATATGCAAATTCAACTTTGTAATTAAATGTACTTTTAAAGCCTTAAACTATCTTATTTCGACATATAAGTCACCCCTAAGATGTGCCCTAAGTGCCCCTATGGTTGGGTGCCATGTAACTATAAGCAGGAACCTCCTAAAAATTGTTTTATATGCCCTGGGTGAGGTACAATACCCACATTTGTTTTGCCCTCACTGTAGTGAATGTCCTCCATAGGCTAAAATGGGGAAACTTTATTTTAATTAATAAAGTCCCCATAGGAACCAGATACCTTGAGTTTGGTATCAAATTAATTGCTATAATAAATCCTACAACATGTCATTGTTGGATTTAATATAACTAGTTGAGGTAAAGAGTTTTAAAACTCTACCCTGAAAGTTGCCAACTTCAGCTCTGTAGTGCCCTTCTCTGATCAGCCAGTCTCTGGCAGCCTGGCCAGGATGCCTTGATGAGGTTAGAAGTGGCCTGGGCTGAACAGAAAGGATGTGCCTGGGGGAGGAGATCTGCCTCAGCAGATGGAGAAACAGGATGAGGGGAGAGCAGCCAAACTGGTCTTCAAAGTAGGGAAGGGCATTTGGAGCAGCTCAGGACCTCCCCATATTTCCTGCAACCCCAGACAATTAGGTGCCCTCTTCATTAGATTAGGAGTGGACAGGAGAGTGTTGTGTTATGGAATTTTAGCCACACCAGTGGGTGGGCTCAGCCAGATCTACCCTTTGAAAATCAGTTTCAGCCATGTTGGATTGTTGAAGAATGTTGCTCCCCGGGATTGATTTTTGCCCCACTTCCCAAGAAGTGGTCATCACAGGGGGTAGTGGCCTGCCTGTGATTGGCAGTCCCCCCCCCTGCTTTTTACCCCAGGAGCAAGGATAAACATGGCAGAGCTGCACCCACACCTCAGACCCCTACAAGGAAGAACATCAGAAGAAGAACTGCCCTGCTGGACCCCTGACCTGCACCTGGACAGTGCACTCTGAAGGACTACATAAGCTGCACACTTGGGCTTCACCACTAAAAGGACTTTGCCTGGCTTCAACTAGTTCAAGAAGGGACTCCCTGCTTTTTACAGGTGAAAACTAGCTAACCATTGTTCCCTGCATCAAATCCTGAAGAAACTGACCAGCCGACCACTGTCCAGTTGTCATTTAGGAGTCTGACCCAGGTAACTTCTGGGAGTTGGAGTCCTAGCCCTCAAGGTTCGTCCCGCTGAAAAGCTCTGAAGCCCCAGACTTCCAGGATTTCACCATGGGCTCCTGGAAAGGCAATCCGATGATGTTAGCTCAAAATCAGCTTGCTGTGGAGGGTCGTCCAATGTGGGAAGGAAAAAGCTCCAAAAAAAGTGACAAAGTCCGAAGGTAAAAAGTTGACCAGGACTTCCAGCGCAGCATATCTTAGGAGGGTTCCAGGGACATCGGATTAAGATTCACCTTTGGCCTGGATGAAGATTTTAATCCTGAAAAATCATCTAAATCCAAACGTAGAATTCTTCACCGAGGCCTCCTGCGACACGCATCTAAAGAGGGCTCCAGGGAGGCTGGATCGCATTTGTGACTTTGTCTTGCTGAAAAACATTTTCAAGAAAAAGACTAAGGTGGTCATTCTGACCGCGGCGGGCGGCAGTCGCCGCCCGCCATGCGGTTACCGCCGAATGACCGCCTCGCGGTCAAAAGACCGCGGCGGCCATTCCAACTTTCCCGCTGGGCCGGCGGGCGACCGCCAAAAGGCCGCCCGCCGGCCCAGCGGGAAAGCCCCTGCAACGAGGAAGCCGGCTCCGAATGGAGCCGGTGGAGTTGCAGCGGTGCGACGGGTGCAGTGGCACCCGTCGCGATTTTCAATGTCTGCTAAGCGGACAGTGAAAATCTGTATGGGGCCCTGTGAGGGGGCCCCTGCACTGCCCATGCCAGTGGCATGGGCAGTGCAGGGGCCCCAAGGGGCCCCATGACACCCGTTCCCGCCATCCTGGTTCTGGCGGTGAAGACCGCCAGAAACAGGCTGGCGGGAAGGGGGTCGGAATCCCCTTGGCGGCGCTGCAAACAGCGCCGCCATGGAGGATTCCCTGGGCCAGGGAAAAACCGGCGGGAAACCGCTGGTTCCCCTTTTCTGACCGCAGCTTTACCGCCACGGTCAGAATAGCCCAGGAAGCACCGCCAGCCTGTTGGCGGTGCTTACGCTGCCCTCCGCCCTGGCGGTCAGGGACCGCCAGGGTCGGAATGACCCCCTAAGTCAGAAGACAAACTTTTGACCGAGGCCTTCTGATTGCTGTAGACAAGCAAGGCTCAATTGCGGTAGGCCTTTTGCCCTAGTTGAGGTGCGACCAGATGTCCAGAGTGACGCTTTTAGTTTCTAAGCACTAAAAAACATTAATTCTTTAAAAATGTATATCTTCGGTTCCCCTTATCCGATTTTAACTGTTTTGGTGTCATTTTAAAGATAAAAATAAAATCTATTTTGAAAAATTGGTTGGATTGTTAATATGTTTTGTGTTTTACTTATTTACTGTTTTGTGATGCTTAAATGCTTTCCACATTTGTCTTCTAAGTTAAGCCTTGTCGCTCGTTGCTAAGCTACCAAGGGTTGAGCTGGTTTCAATTTATTGAGACCTAACTGGAACTAAGTAGAGGAGAGTGGCCTATTGCTAAGTGTAGGTACTTACCTGTTCTTACCAATAATCCACTTTCCAACAGAGTCCACCCCTGGAGTTTCATAAGCAAGGCAAAGTCCTTCATGTTGTGAAGCCCAAAGCGTGCAGCTGGGGCAGTCCTTCTTCTCCAGAATTTTCTTCCAGCAGGGATCTGAATTAATGGGCAGCTCTGCCATATTTATCCTTGCTACTGCGTTGGCAATCATGGGGTATTCCTGACCAGGGGGTGCAGAGTGCCACCCTCTGGGGTGACCACTTCTTGTGAAGTGGGGCAAAAATCAGTCCCAGAAAGTAACATTCTTATAAAAATTCAACATGGAGAAAATCTCTCCTTGGAGGTTACATCTGGCTGAGCCCACCCATTGGTGTTGCTAGGTTTCCCTAACACACTCCTTCCAGCCCCCTCCTAATCTAATTACTGGGGCTCCCATCGGGCTGGAGGAGCAGGAAATGGGGGAGATCTAGTTTTTGTGTCAGATGGCTTTCCCTCCTTTGAAAACCATTTTAGCCGCTCTATCCCAATTCCTGCTCTACCATCTGATGCAGCAGTTCTCCTAGCACCAGATTCTTCCTTTGTTTCAGCCTATGCCACTTCACACCTCATTAAGGTAGCATGGCTCAGGCTGCCAGAGGCTGGTCAATCAGGAAAGGGCACTACAGGGCTGATTTTGGTAACTTTCAGAAAGAGTTCTAAAACTCGTTCTCTGTACTAGTTATAATAAATCCAACATTACCAAGTTGTTGGATTTATTCTAAATGTTAATTTGATATCAAACATGACATATTTAGCTCTTTTCTAATGGAAATGAGACTTTATTATTTTAAATCAGGCCTCCCAATGTTAGCCTATGGAGTTAATGCACTACAATTGGGAGAAACACATTTGGATGTTCTTCCCTCACCAGGGCTTATAAAACATATTTTATAAAGTCTCTGTTTATAGTTACCCCACACTCAACCCTTGGGCCACCTAGGACAGGCTATAGGGGTGATGTGTATGTAAAACTTGCATGCCCTAAGATATGCTAGGGACTTATAGGTAGGTTGTTAGAGCCAATTTTAATTATGCATAATTTGCATATACTATTTTACACAGAGCACTGGCCCTGGGGTGGTTTAGGTGTGCCCAGGGCACAATCAGAGTCAGAAAACACCAATAGCAGTTAACAGTGGTGGTAAAAAGTGTTAGGGCTTCCTCAATCAGTCAGTTTTCTCACAGGTGACATCTACTATCCCTACTTCAAACAAAAAAAACTAAACTAAAAAACATTGTGGAAATAATAGATGCTAAAGGTGTTGGATGTATTTTTCCCATTACAAAACAAAGCAACATTGTTAAACGTTTTGGACTCCAACTACAATGGTCACATTTACTCTTCCCACTCATACTAAGTCACATTGAGGAAAGTGCTGAACCCCTTTAAGTTAAAATTTCCTACTCCCACTTCACGTTAAACGATGTTTAAGATGGTGCTTGACTCTAAAGGGGTCAGATGTGCCATTTCCATACCAGACTAAGTGGAATTGGGGACAGTGTTGGTCTATAGAGTGGTCTGGTTTATTATTCCCACTCCAAACTAAGTCAAAGAGTGTAAGATGTACTATACCCACTCCAAACATAACCACATCACTGAAAGTCTTTGACTCTAAGTGGATTAGGTTTATTATTTCCAGTCTAAACCACATCACGTTGGGTAATTCTGACTAAGGAAAACCAAAGGAAAAATGTGCAATACGGATTTTTTTATCAATTATTGAGAGCACTCTTCTCTTCTGACTACATGTTTTAAAGGGCTGAAGCAACTCAATGGAGGCTTTCATCCTTACTGTCTTTTGGACTGCTGAGAAGATTATCATGATTATCACTGGCAGTGGTGAATGTAAACCCCACGAACCATCCAGGATATTTGTGAAAAACTCTATTCCTCTGTAAGGTTATGGTCCAGCAAATGGATCTCAAGCACACGTTGCTGGAGTACCAGTTGCTGTAACCGATTTACTCATTGGTACCCCTGTCAGTGCACGTACTAGGTACGATGTCCAGAGTTAGGAACGCTGAAAGTGAGCACTGTTCCAAATGCGTTCTTGTATTGTCTGAAACTTGTCCTTTCTTTGTCCCGGAGCACCACATACCAGGCTGCGAAGAGGTTCAGGTTGAGATAAAGGGTCATATGTGTTGTCACTGTTATTAAAATATTTCAGTGTGTCTCGCGATACAGTTGAATTTTCACCAGAAAGATATGTTATGTTATAGTAAAGAGGTTCAGGCTAAATTACATTTTTAAACAACATCAAATGTTAGGAACTTGCATATAAAACAGTCAATATTTATTGAAATATCAAGACAAGGCAGTGATTCAGTCACCTGAGAATCCAAAATGAAATTTGCACAATGGAGTTTTGTTTTAATCTTCTTGGTGGGGATTGAGATTCATTTCCCAGCACTAATACTCATTTTTAAAAGTATTGAAATGTTCATGAAAATTCTAAAGCTGGTGTAACAAACATTAAGACTCTGATGGTACTGGCAAACATGCGTGAGCAGAGCCATGTTTGAAATGCCATCTGTGATAAATTAGGTGTGTTTTACTGCACCTGGTTGACTTGAGCTAGATCATATATTTTTCGCAAAGAATGGTCACATACATATGGAAAAAGTGTTGTCTAGGCAATAGCGTGCCTCTGATGAGTATTACACACACAAGTAACAAACAGGGTATACTACACAATAATATAACATCATTTCGCCTTTCATTTTCCATAAAGAGGTCACTTTAATAGAACCTGAAGTGTGTGTGGGGGTGGGTAGAGGAAATTAGGAAGAGGTGACTTCCTCAGTTTCCAGACAACGAGCCTGCCAGATTTGGAAGGAATAGAACCCAGCCACCAACATGTATTAAAAATACATTTGCAGAATGTCTACTGAAACGTGGTTTCTGTTTTATGTCTATTTTTGATTGGTGCTCTGTAAAGCTTAGATTGTTTTTTGGTTGCGTCTTGGCTACATCCTAACAAGCCTCTTTACACTTTAAATAGAAAAGAAAATACATTTACGTAAATGCAAAGAAAGTGCAATAAAAAGCCAATATTACCTTAATGTATGGGCTTTGAATAAATACACTACACACTGGTATGTATTTATTTTTGCTACTATTTAAGGGATTCATCCAGGTGGTATATATAACAAGGCATCGGCCAAAATTGTGTCTGTAAGAACACCTATTGCATCCCCTGCCTCATTTGAAGGTCGGTGTATTATGAATTCCCTGCACCCTGATCCAGCTTCCTATCGAGCATTTTACACCTTTTTATGAATATCCTCTTCATGTGACTGGTTATTGAAAACGGGGGTGATGGCAGTTGCTATATCTCTTTGGTCTTGTAAAATTAATCCTGTTTCCTGTTTTGTCGCGGGCTTTTTCCTTAATGTGTTGAACAAAGATTGTTTTCAAAAGGCCCATCGCAATATACTTTATGTCCAACTTTGTCTCGCATACTCGGTGGAATACACAAAGAGCTTGTTCGACAGTATCACCGATTTCATTACTTTAAGGAAGGTCGTAGGTCAACTATATCATTGATTTCATTCGTTTAAGTAAACATATAGCTCCACACGATCTTTGATTCCATTACTGTTACTAAAGAAATAGGTCAAGACTATCAATGATGTTCTTGCCTTTACTAAGAGGATAACTCAACACTGTCAATGATATCAGAACTTCCACTATGGGAATAGCTCAACAGTATCATTGATTTAAATTCCTCCACTGCATTTTGCTACAGCATTACATGTCTCTAATATACGCCAGGTCTTGTGAGCTCTTTCTGGGATCTCTTGCTCTTCCTTCCCTTTTATTGATGGTTACCCTCCATCGCTGTTCTTAAAACCTCTAAATGGCTGTGTATTTCCCTCACCGTGGGCTCCTTCAGAAGTCCATTTCTTATCTGCTTTGACATACTCATTGCTCGCCTATTGTTAATGGTTATTTCATTCCAAAGATTCTTTTTGATTGAATATTCCAGTCTGATGCATTGGTTCATTAAGTTCTCATATTTTAAAAGCTTTTTCTGTGATTACTTCGGTAGGATAGGTCTAATTAAGTTGTGGAGGGGCTTGTTTTTCCCTACATGGACTGAAATAACTGTTGTCTGCACAAGCCTTCAGTGACAGTTGCCCAGGCAAGTGGAAACCAAAGGGCCATCAGACCATCAGGAAAACATCGAATTCCTGCTATGATCAAACCAGCCCTGCATATATTTCCTTACACTTGCACTCACTGTTAGTTGGTGGTATGCGGATTACACTTTCCCATTCTAGGCTGCTATCCAGATTTCATTTCAGTAATTGAGACATGGACCTCTGGGTGACAGATATTGCATTAAGACTTTTGTGCGATGTACTAATTAGGTCTTGCAGGTCCTCTATTTTTATCTTCTCTAGTTTGTGTCCCTTTGAGGCAGCTGAGGCCAATCATGAGTGGGTCCTTACTTAATTGACTGCATTTTGATATTCTGTCAGGTGCCTTTTCCCAGGGACACATTGCCTCGTGTAAATGAGGTTCAACATTATCTCGATTCATCAACCCGTGGGCAACTTATTGAGGTAATATTTTGGTGTGTTCCAATTTAGGGGATCCCCGCACCCACAGTTACATCCCTAAAGAGGTTGAGAAGTAAAAGTTGAACCCATTGACAGCCTAGCTCCACTCACCACTTCTTCACCACTTGCAAGCCTGTCAGCAGAAATTATTGTGCAGGCATTACCTGCATTCTAAATTGCACATCTGTAGACCCAATAATTCCCCTTTTCATCTGCAACGTTTCATACATGAAGCTTAAGAACCGATATTAATTGTGCATACAAAAGGTTACCTGTTCCACTCTCCTTTTAACAGTTCAGTTCTTCTGTTACCCTTAATTGGAGGTCACTGAGCTTATATATTCAATGAAAGACAAGCTTTTTATTGTGCTTCCCCTTACGACAATTGCTAGTACCTTTCGTAATCTTTCCACTGACTGAAAATCTTTTAACCGGTAACCCCCAGTGTGAGCAAAGCAGTGGCCCTATCAGTGGGGGAAATGTGAGTCCTCTCAGTGACCCCCTCAACCTCACATTTCTCTACCTCTGGCATCTTAGGATGGCTTTAGAAAATTATTTCCATGCTCTTATTAATGTTTGGTGTCTGAATACTGTATGTGCAAAAGACCTTACTCAGGGCTTGACATAATTTTCATTAAAGTATCTGTAATGAAGCTTCTTCGTCAAAATTCTCTTGGAAAAAAAACAAGAACGGGAATTACTTCATTTTGAGAACTGACTGTATAAATATGTAATGGTGCAAGGAGTAACCCTGTTTCACAAAGCGAAACACTTTATATCCCAGTTTCTATTTCCAGGCCATCAGTTTCAAACAGCTTTAACTGGATCCAGCTGCCGGTGTATGTGTGTTGAGGCCTTCAATGAGCTCCTATGTAGAACATTGATGTTTTTCTTTTAATACGCGAAGGATTTCTCTGCCTGTACTGCTCAAAACTGTTTTATTATGAAAGCCTTGAGGCACAACGAAAAGGATTGCCCTAGATACAGTTTCAGAGCATATTTAACTTACCATTCCTTTTCATTCCAGAAGTGCTTAGTTTGAACTGGTGGTTTCTGTTGCGGGGCACAGGCACTTATTCTCCTGCCTCAAGCATTTACTGCGAGCAAAAGACACATATGGGAATGACGGAGGAAGAAAAAATGAGAAAATGAGAAAGCACCACAAAGGGAGAAAGCATAAAGCTGCAGGAGTGAGCTGAAGGGGCAGGTTGTAGCTGTAAATGGGTTAAAGAGGCCTGAGATGGCTTCAAGATTACCCTGTCTCATGGTCCATGCTCGCACATTTAATTGCAGCAGCTGCGAGTTTCAGAGGAGAGCTTTGAGCATCGCAGGTTTTCATCTACAACTTAAGTACTGTATTCCAGTTAAACATTAGAAGTATTTATGGGGTCCTAATGGTGTTTGTGTGCGACTTTCCAAAGGACCGCTAAAAGTGTCCAAAATGATTAATTAATGGATCTATTCGAAACCATTTGTAAACAGTCATAGGGATTTTCCATCGGGTTTGCAGTTTAAATCTATCTAAAATTCATCCTACAAATACTTTTATAATTAGCATGAAGGATTATCTAGTCTCCACTTAGGCAAACTGTGCAAAAAACAAGGGACCAGTTGTACGACCATTCATTTTGGGACTCTCTAATTGCGATTCATTGCGAATCGCATTTTCAGACTCGCGAAATGAAATGTACAGACACATTTAGTGATTCCCAACAGGGTTACAAATGACCTACCTCATTTATATTCATGAGATAGGTTACAATTTACGACCCCATTGGGAATGGCCGCACTCATAGGGGTGATGGCCTGCTGGGCTCAGCAGCCCACCATGCCTGTGACTGTTTTTCAATGAAGCATTTTTTTTTCGTTTTTAAATGTAGACCATTTTCCTTGAAGGAAAACTGGATGCATTTCAAAAAGAAAAATGAAAAGCTTTCTTTTCATTTTTTCAGAGAAAAAATATTTTTGCATTCATTCAAAAGGGTAAGGGGTCCCGTGGGGACACATTCCCATTTGCAAATGGGTTAGCACCAATTTGAAATTGGTGTCAACTATGATCGTTTTGCGACTGCATTCATGGTCACAAAACAATCATACATACAACTGTGACTCTCAATTAGGAGGGGATGCCCTCTGGAAGCCCCCTCCTAATTGCAAGTAGAAATCCCTATTTTACGAGTTGCCAACTACGTATCGACTCGCAAAATCGGGATGGTAAATTGTTCCTGGCCTTTTTGCGGTTGCAAACGGCGATTTTCGCCTTTTGCGACAGCAAAAAGGCTTCATACATCGGGCCCAAGGTGTGTTTGCGACTGTTCAACGTGCATTGCTGTTAGTCCAGTATCCGGTTGTATTGTTTCCTGCATCGATAATCTTAGAGCCGTTCATGCTGTGATTCTTCAAACCTGACAACAGCAAATCAGTTAACATCCCATCTCTGTTTCTTATTTTTCAGAGAATCTAGGAAGTGCTGGTAATCTCATTGCTTAGCAAAGTTCAACCAGTTGATGTAACTGCTGAAAGGCTTTTAGGATATCAGTCGGGGGCTATAATATTTCACAAAGCCTATTCGATTTGTCTGTAGAGGTAAATAGGCATGCATGTCATCGCTCATGCAATGCAGCTCCACTGAGTTAATCTCTGCATAAAATGTTTTGGAAAGGGAATAATGATTTCCTTATGCTTCTCTTTGTTAGTGATATCTGTTAGGGCTGACTGGCATTGTCTGCTTTTATATGTATTCCTATCCCCGGAGATGGGAGAGTTATATCTTCCCTCGACGATATCTGGTTTTATAGTATCTCTGTCTAGCCCAGCTCCATTCCATGCATGAGCGTACAGAAGGCTAGCGAAAAGCAGTTTTTGAATCTGTATTTCTGTGCTGACTTGGATGAAAGTTGAAACTCAATATTTACTCAAAAGGAAAGAGTGTTTGAAACAAGAAAGACCTTCCTAGTACAAGATGATGTGGTGGAGCTAGCATCTATGCTGCCCTGTACCATCTAGGCATGAGTAAAGACAGAGGGCGTAGTTTACTAAGGGCAGATGTATCATGCATTTTTGCGGTTGCAACCGCGAGAATGCATTTTGGTATGTATGAAATACAATTTGCTATCTGGTAACACGCTACAGAATTGCAATTTGAAAATGTGACTACATACCGATTCAGTATTAGGAAGGGTATTAGGAAGGGTCTCCCTTCCTAATACCGAATCACAGCAGAATGTAGGAATGTTTTGCGACCAAAATGCGGTTGCAAAACATTAGCATTTTACTACCAACTTCAAGTAGGGACCCATTCCCATTTGTGAATGCATGCAAAAATGTTTTTTAGGAGCAGGCAGTGATTCCCTGGACCACTGCATACTCCTAAAAAATTAAACGAAAACATTTCATTTTTCTTTTTTAAAATCATCCCGTTTTCCTTTGAGGAAAATGGTTTGCATTAAAAAAATATGTTGCTTTATTAAAAAGCAATCACAGACAGAGTGGTCTGCTGATCCCAACAGGCCACCATACCTGTGATTTAGCGTTTTCTTATGGGTCGCAAATTGAAACATACCTCATGAATATTAATGAGGTAGGTCAATTTGTGAGCCATTGGGAAATGCTAAATAGTGATTACCTAATTGTGATTCACAGAAAATAGCAATTAGGTAATTGCCATTCTAAATATTGGATACATCTGGCCCCAAATGTTTTGCTTGTGGCACCAAGCCAGGCTATCCATTGCATTAATTCACTTACTATTATAAAAGCCTAGCTGTGCAGCGCAAACTTGTACTGGGCCACTCAAGCATCTGAGCGACCTTTAGCGAATAACCCCCAATATGTGGATAAATTGCAAGAGCACACAAAGGGGCTCATTTACAAGCCCCTTGCGCTGCCGTAGCATAATTTCTTTATGATACTGTGGTGCAAACAATCCCCCCTGCAGCGCCGCATTTACAAACTGGTGCAATGGACCCATTTGTAACGCCTTGTGCCACATTATACCTGTGCCAGGTATAATGTATGCAAGGTAGGCATTCCCCAGCAAAAAAGCCTGCAGAAATGACACAGTGAAATCTACAAGATTTCGCTGCGCCATTCTGCACCTTCACAGTTTCATTTTTAATGCCTGCTTAGGGCAGGCGTTAAACTGATGATGTGCTGTTTACAATGGGCCCATCCCTAGCATTGCTGGACTAGCATCACACTAATCCAGCAATGCTAAGGTTTAGCTCAACAACTGCATCAGCATTTCTGACTCAGCTGTGGACACTGTGCGTCATGGAGCACTGTACTCTAAGGACAGCACTACCATGGCATCATTAGGGGGGCACAGGGCGGTGCAAGCTGACCATTTCTAACAGGATCCAATAAATGTGCATCACTACTGGGCCAAAGATTCAGGTTGCTACCTCTACATTCTTCTCCACAGCAGCAAATGTGATCCCCCACTTAGTAGGTCTTGCCCCGGGGAGAGCTCTCTCTCTTGGCTGTGCTTCACTGAGCCTGAAGACGGGCGTCATGCACAGCTGGAAAAAATAACCTCCTGACTGCCCATTGAGGAAGGGACTCTGTCCCTGAATGACTTTGGACCCAATGAGGTGCATGTCAGTGCCAGGTAAAATGGCCCCCTCACACCCCCTGAGAGCCCGAGGAAGAAAGACTAGGCTGGCGCAAGGAGAGCGCACTGCCCAGAATAAAGGGAAGACACCCAGTTGAAAGGCTATCCCAGGGAGCCAGTGGAACATGCTCCCTACAATGTGGGAGCCGTCTAGGCCAAGAGGGGCCCCTTGAGGTTTGGCCACTTGGGGAAGAAAGGGGGGTGCACTGTTGTGCACCCCCCTTGCCAAAGTAAAGCCAGGGAGCTCCATTGCACTCCTTGAGAACCTAAGGGCAGGGCGGTCACCCGAAGCAAAGTCGGCGGACCGTCATTGCGCTCCACGTAAAAAATTATTGTGGGGGCTGCCGCAAATAAGTCAAGACGGGGATGCAATGGCATCCCCTCTGAAGATGGTCATCAGCTGTGGGAAGAGCGGGCAGCCGAAGATAACGTCAGGGGTGCTGTGGCGACTGACCAGTGGGATCCGGACCCAATCCCGGGCCCTATACCGAAGTTGAAGTCGGGGTGCCGTTGTGTCCCACATAAAGATGGTCCCAGGGCACCGCAATGAAGAAAAAGCCGGGGAACACCGTTGTGCTCCACCTCAAAGGTCACATCCCTGGGCCCCTGCAGCAGATGGGAGACTGCGAGGAGTGCCATTGCACTCCCTCCAGGTGGCCTGCGCTCCCCGCTCCTAGTGCTCGACTCTGGTGGGAGCGGGGAGGATGGGGCCACAGTGAGCGTTTGGCCACAGGAGGACGGCAAACCGATGACAGGAGGACGGCTCTTGGATAACTGAATCCGCACCACTTGGGGGTGTCCAGTGGGACTGGACAACCCCGACCACGAGGGAAGCCAGGGGTGGACTCCCCTTGCTGCCCTCCAGCAGGCCGCATCACAGGGGTGTCTGGGTGGGACCGGACACTCCAAGGACAGCCGGGGTGGGCTCCCCATGCTGCCTTCCAATGAAGCTGCATGACCCGGGTGTCCAGGTGGGACCGGACACCCTTGACCCGGGAGGAATATAGCGAGGCCACATGAAAATAAAAACAGACACCTAAGCAAAGCAGCTTTTACCTGCACATTGGGAGAGCCGCTCACCTAATATGTAAACAGCCACAATGCCTTGCGGGGCATCACAATTATTTTTTGCCTCCCACCAGCTTGTGGTGGCCCCAAGAAGTTGGGGTCACCACCACCAGAATGCTCATGGACTGGGGAGCTGCAAAGGCACTGCAGCATCACCCCAACGCCAAGTTTGTGTCGTCAACCTACATTGGGTGGAACAAGAGAATGATATCCCTCAGAGGGTTCACTATGTCCATCAACTGCTCCCTGCTGGAACCTTTGTTCTTGCATCGCGGAATTGCACCCTTCTTGGGTGAAAGGCTTTAATTGCAGGTGTTTCTATAACAATGGTAGCATGTGAAGCTAAATTGAATCTTAAAATGTGTGGTCCTAATATTAAGGCCAATGGTATGACTTGTGAAAGGTCATATGACAAGGCATCCTCTGAGGGTGCAGGAGAATATTACACAATCAGAGCAATCTGAAAGTAATCATAACAGCAAACTCATTCCAACATGCCTATACATGTTATTGTTCATACTTATTTGAGTAATGAGACTGACAGCCACCAGTGATAAAGATAGATGTACTTTATTGCCATGATTAGCTGCTCTCACTCCAAGTTACAGTTAAATGTTGTATTGGGATACAACTAAATGTTTTTCCATGTGCGTTGTGAAAATACCTTTCCCCTCGGGGAGACAAGACTGATTATGCAATGTCATCCAAAAGTAATTCCATCAATTTCTGTATGTTTGTAAATTTTTGCACAGTATTGAGTAGTGTGTATGCAATAAATTTACTTTTACTTTATCAAAAAAAAAAGCACAGACTGGACAATCACTTATTAAGAGTTATTTTTGTGTGCTTGTGAATGGTGATTGCTAGCCTACACCAACTCCTTTGAGTAAGCCTCGGACTACTCTGCAATGCTACTCTATGAGAGTTAAGCGATACAATGGGGTGTTTGGTTACCAGTGGTGGTCGAGTGATGACCCATTACTTGTGCAGGCCACACAACTAGTGACCCACCTTCCAACATCAAGTTTTGCATTTTCAAACTCATAGATGTGAAAAGTATTGTCATTGTAGATACAGATTGAATGAAAAATTGTATACATGATGTTGATTTGTTTTTCCATGACCTGTTATTTCGAAAGGAAGAGTGAACAGCTTTTTGTCTTCAGTAAAACATACAATAACTCAGAAATCACCAAATAACCCATATAAATTAAAAACGAAATGAAGATTCCAAATATATTGACTATAATTCTGTTATTTTATAGACATTCAATTTGTTGCAGATAATTCCATTGCTGGGGCTCGGTATGTAACATCATACATCACAAAATCTGAGAAAAGTGAAATTAAGGAGCTGTAGGATTAGATGTCTGCAGAGAAGACTCTTAGGGAGTTATTACAACTTTGGAGGAGGTGTTAATCCGTCCCAAATATGACGGATATACCACCGGCCGTATTATGAGTTCCATAGGATATAATGGACTCGTAATACAGCTGGTGGTATATCCGTCACTTTACCGCCACTTTTGGGATGGATTAACACCTCCTCCAAAGTTGTAATAACCCCCTTAGCAAAAAATTGTATTGATTATGTAGGATTAGATGTCTGCAGAGAAGACTCTTGGCAAAAAATGTTATTTATTTAGCTTGAAAATGCTTTCCTGTAGGGAAATGGGGAGTTATGAAGCCTGTGACAGCTTAGGTTTGTCAAGTTTGTACTCAAGTTCTTTTTGTGCTGTAATTCTTTATTAGAGATTTATAAAGACAGAAAATCAAGAACAGAAAAATAGCCTATTGCTCCAACCCCTACCAATATACAAGAAGTAATATACCGCTGTCCCATGCTCCGACCCAACTCCCCCACGACCAGAACAAAGAAAGCGAAAGGCTAAGATCACACAAATTTACAACAAGTCCACGTGCAAATGAACGATAAGTTTGGCTTCAACAACCCAAATTAGCATTCTGAAATGTAATGTTACTAATAGTTCAACATAAGCAGCTTCGTATATGTAGGAAAGAAAAGAAAAAAAAAGAAAAAAATGATAGAAATCTCCATTATTTCTTTCACTGCTGGCCCAGATTGTTAGGTCCCTCCCACCTCATTGAAGAAGTATCTCCCACCTCCCCACATCACATCCACCAACCCTGCAGGTGTCAGAAATGGGAACCACATGGAGCAGGATCATTACTGGAGAGTCTTGTGGAAGAGGGTGCACGGCTCATATACGTCCTGGGTTCCCCAATACAGGCATATATGATGGAAGAGAGGGAAGGAGGTCAAAGGAAGGACAGGCCGGGTTCATAGTTTTGGGGTGGCGGATCTGTGAATATACAGTGAGGTTCTTAGAGAGGGGGATATGTGATGAGATTACTCGACTTATTGCCCTGTCAAACACACCTTGGTGGGTGTTGAGGTGTTAGGAGCAGCCCAGCTTAGAAGGTAGAGTTTGAGACAGTAAAGAACGTATTGGTGAGAGAGTGAGAGTGGTTAGTATTAGATATAGAGCCATTAGAATAGTGAGCGTCCGTCGTGTTGTTCCTCAGCTTGAAGGTTGAGCTTGGGCAGTGAGGCAGAAGAGCCAGTACAAGAAAGGAGGATATGGAAATAGGGACACTATATTCGTGAAAAGGAAGAAAGGGGCGAAGAAGTGAAACATAATTATGGAACTATAAGAAGCGTATAGGGTGACAGCCAAAACTGAAACAGAAACAAGAGCTAGGATAGAAGCTAGTGAAAAGGCAAGAGTGGGAGCATCAGCCAGGAGAAGAGTTGGGGGAGGATATGTGGGTGCAGCAGGGGGGATGAGGGAGTGGCCTATGGTGAGTCCTGGGGGAGTATACGTGAGGTGATGGCTGAATCGTAGAGGGGGTAGTAGGAACTGAGGAGGCGGGGAGTCCTATGAATAAGTGACAGAAAAACATGTCCCATGTCCTCCATAACAGACCACAGAAGTCTTGAGTGCAATCATAAGGGAGGGGGCCAACATCTCCGAATGGGAGGGCACAGTGACGGCCCAGTGTATGAGCATGTAGCTTCCTATTCACTCGGCACTGGCAGAAAGGGTGCCCATGTCTGGAAGAAAACCTCCAGCTTGTCTTGGAGACTATAAATAAGTTTCTCATGTAAGTCTGCCTGGTACATAGCAGCGATCCATTCCCTGTGAAGAGGAACCTGGGTCGTATGCCAGTGTCTCAGTATACACACCTTAGCTGAGGCAAGTGCAGTATGTAGTAGACGATGTTCTGGTCGTGTTAGGCAGCTTAAGTCACTGGTGTCATGTAATAATAAGAGGGAGGTGGTGAGAGAGGTCGGTAATGGAAGTATCTCTCTGTGGGTATGCCCTACCTTCCACCAAAAAGTCTGTATAGCTGGACAATCATGCAAAATATGAAGGAGATCACATTGATCATGAAGGCATCTCCAGCAGGAGGCATGAGATAATAGACCCGCCGAACACAACCTCAGAGGACTCCAGTACCAATCATGCAGCGACTTGAATAAGCTGAATTTCAGGCGAGCTTCTCTAGCCCCCAGGTCCCTGGCTGCTATCACTTCACCCCAGTCCTCTAATTTGTATTCAGTCTGAAGACATGTTTGTGATTTTATCTTAGTGGAGAGTAAAAGTGGGAGGGAGACGAGATGACGATTTAGTTGGGCATGGAGCTCGGATATTGTGCCCCGGAAAGATCCCCAAGTCTGCCAGTAGTGAAGTATCAATGTGGGAGCCTTCCAGGCCAAGAGGCCTAATGAAAATGGGGCCCCTTGAATTTTGGCCACTTGGGGAAGAAAGGGAGGGTGCAGTGTTGTGCACCCCCCCTTTCCTAAGCAAAGCTGGGGAGCTCCATTGCAGTCCTTCTGAACCTGAGGGCGGGGCGGACACCCGAAGCAAAGTCGGGGCGCGTCATTGCACTCCACTTAAAAAAAGATTTTGGGGGCCGCCGCAAATAAGTCAAGGCGGGGGACGCAATGGCATCCCCTTTGAAGATGGTCACCAGCTGTGGGAAGGGCGGGCAGCCGAAGATAAACTCAGGGGTGCTGTGGCGCCCCCGTGAAGACTGACCAGTGGGACCCCTGACCCCGCAACGAATTTGAAGTCGGGGTGCTGTTGTGTCCCACATAAAGATGGTCCCAGGGCCTGCAATGAAGAAAAAGCCAGGTAACACCGTTGCGCTCCCCATGAAGGTCACATCCCTGGGCCCCTGCAGCAGTTGGGAGACTGCGAGAAGTGCCATCGCACTCCCTCCAGGCGGCCCTCGGTCCCCGCTCCTAGTGCTTGGCTCTGGTGGGAGCAGGGAGGATGGGGCCACAGTGAGCGTTTGGCCACAGGAGGACGGCAGACCGATGACAGGAGGACTGCTCTTGGATAACGGAATCCACACCACTTGGGGGTGTCCGGTGGGACTGGACAACCCCCAACCACGAGGGAAGCCAGGAGTGGGCTCCCCTTGCCGCCCTCCAGGAGGCCGCATCACAGGGGTGTGCGGGTGGGACCGCACACTCCAAGGACAGCCTGGGTGGGTTTCCCATGCTGCCTTCCAATGAAGCTGCATGACCCGGGTGTCCAGGTGGGACCGGACACCCTTGAACCGGGAGGAATATAGCGAGGCCGCATGAAAATAAAAACAAACACCTAAGCAAAACAGCTTTTACCTGCACATTGGAAGAGCCGCTCACCTAATATGCAAACGGCCCACAATGCCTTGTGGGGCATCACAATTTGTTTTGCCTCCCACCAGCTTGTGGTGGCCCCAAGAAGTTGGGGTCACCACCACCAGAATGCTCATGGACTGTGGAGCTGCAAAGGCACTGCAGTATTACCCCAATGCCAAGTTTTTGTCCCCAACCTACGTTGGGTGGAACAAGAGAATGATATCCCTCAGAAGGTTCACTATGTCCATCAACTGCTCCCTGCTGGAACCTTTGCTCTTGCATCGTGGAATTGCGCCCTCCTTGGGTGAAAGGCTTTAATTGCAGGTATTTCTATAACAATGGTAGCGTGTGAAGCTAAATTGAATCTTGAAATGTGTGGTCCTAATATTAAGGCCAATGGTATGACTTGTGAAAGGTCATATGACAAGGCATCCTCTGAGGGTGCAGGAGAATATTACACAATCTGAGCAATCTGAAAGTAATCATAACAGCAAAATCATTCCAACATGCCTATACATTTTATTGTTCATGCTTATTTGAGTAATGAGACTGACAGCCACCAGTGATTCAGGTAGATGTACTTTATTGCCATGATACTCTACTCTCGCTCCAAGTTACAGTTAAATGTTGTATTGGGATACAACTAAATCTTTTGCCATGTGCGTTGTGAGAATACATTTCCCTTTGGGGAGACAAGACTGATTATGCAATGTCATCCAAAAGTAATTCCATCAATTTCTGTATGTTTGTAAATTGTTGCACAGTATTGAGTAGTGTGTATGCAATAAATGTTCTTTTACTTTATCAAAAGAAAAAGCACAGACTGGACAATCACTTATTAAGAGTTAGTTGGTGCTTGCGAATGGTGATTACTAGCCTCCACCAACTCCATTGAGTAAGCCTCGGACTACTCTGCAATGCTACTCTATGAGAGTTAATCAATACAATGGGGTGTTTGGTTCCCAGTGGTGGTTGAGTGATGACCCATTACTTGTGCAGGCCACACAACTAGTGACCCACCTTCCAACATCCAGTTTTGCATTTTCAAACTCATAGATCTGAAAAGTATTGTCATTGTAGATACAGATTGAATGAAAAATGGTATACATGATGTTGATTTGGTTTTCCATGACCTGTTATTTCAAAAGGAAGAGTGAACAGCTTTTTATCTTCAGTGAAACATACAATAACTCAGAAATCACCAAATAACCCATATAAATTAAAAAGAAATGAAGATTCCAAATATATTAATGACTATAATTCTGTCATTTTAAACATGTGGAATGTTAACATAGACATTCGATTTGTTGCAGAAAATTCCATTGCTGGGGCTCGGTATGTAACATCATACATCACAAAATCTGAGAAAAGTAAAATTAAGGAGATGTAGGATTAGATGTCTGCAGAGAAGACTCTTAGCAAAAAAAAATATTCATTTAGCTTGAAAATGCTTTCCCATATGGAAATAGGGAGTTATGAAGCCTGTGACAGGTTAGGTTTGTCAAGTTTGTACTCAGGTTCTTTTTTTGTGCCGTATTTCTCTATTAGAGATTTATAAAGGCAGAAAATCAAGAACAGAAAAAAAACATAGTGCTCCAACCCCTACTAATATTCAAGAAGCAATTTACCACTGTCCCATGCTCCGACCCAACTCCCCCACGACCAGAACAAAGAAAGCAAAAGGCTAAGATCACGCAAATTTACAACAAGTCCATGTGCAAATGAACGATAAGTGTGGCTTCAACAACCCAAATTAGCATTCTGAAATGTAATGTTACTAATAGTTCAACATAAGCAGCTTCGTATATGAAGGAAAGAAAAGAAAAAAAAGAAAAAAATGATAGAAATCTCCATTATTTCTTACACTGCTGGTCCAGATTGTTAGGTCCCTCCCACCTCATAGAAGAAGTATCTCCCACCTCCCCACATCACATCCACCAACCCTGCAGGTGTCAGAAATGGGAACCACATGGAGCAGGATCATTACTGGAGAGTCTTGTGGAAGAGGGTGCACGGCTCATATACATCCTGGGTTCCCCAATACAGGCATATATGATGGAAGAGAGGGAAGTAGGTCAAAGGAAGGACAGGCCGGGTTCATAGTTCTTGGGGTGGCGGATCTGTGAATATACAGTGAGGTTCTTAGAGAGGGGGATATGTGATGAGATTACTCGACTTATTGCCCTGTCAAACACACCTTGGTGGGTGTTGAGGTGTTAGGAGCAGCCCAGCTTAGACCGTAGAGTTTGAGACAGTAAAGAACGTATTGGTGAGAGAGTGAGAGTGGTTAGTTTTAGATATAGAGCCATTAGAATAGTGAGCGTCCGTCGTGTTGTTCCTCAGCTTGAAGGTTGAGCTTGGGCAGTGAGGCAGAAGAGCCAGTACAAGAAAGGAGGATACGGAAATAGGGACACTACATTCGTGAAAAGGAAGAAAGGGGCGAAGAATTGAAACATAATTATGGAACTATAAGAAGCGTATAGGGTGACAGCCAAAACTGAAACAGAAACAAGAGCTAGGATAGAAGCTAGTGAAAAGGCAAGAGTGGGAGCATCAGCCAGGAGAAGAGTTGGGGGAGGATATGTGGGTGCATCAGGGGGGATGAGGGAGTGGCCTATGGTGAGTCCTGGGGGAGTATACGTGAGGTGATGGCTGAATCATAGAGGGGTAGTAGGAACTGAAGAGGTGGGGAGTCCTATGAATAAGTGACAGAAAAACATGTCCCATGTCCTCTGTAACAGACCACAGAAGTCTTGAGTGCAATCATAAGGGAGGGGGCCAACATCACCGAATGGGAGGGCACAGTGACGGCCCGGTGTATGAGCATGTAGCTTCCTATTCACTCGGCACCGGCAGAAAAGGTGCCCATGTCTGGAGGAAAACCTCCAGCTAGTCTTGAAGACTATAAATAAGTTTCTCATGTAAGTCTGCCTGGTACATAGCAGCGATCCATTCCCCATGAAGAGGAACCTGGGTCGTATGCCAGTGTCTCAGTACACACACCTTAGCTGAGGCAAGCGCAGTATGTAGTAGACGATGTTCTGGTCTGTGAGGCAGCTTAAGTCACTGGTGTCATATAATAATAAGAGGGAGGGGGTGAGAGAGGTCAGTAATGGAAGTATCTCTCTGAGGGTATGCCCTACCTTCCACCAAAAAGTCTGTATAGCTGGACAATCATGCAAAATATGAAAGAGATCACATTGATCATGAGGGCATCTCCAGCAAGAGGCATGAGATAATAGACCCACCGAACGCAACCTCAGAGGAGTCCAGTACCAATCATGCAGAACTTGAATAAGCTGAATTTCAGGCAAGCTTCTCTAGCCCCCCGGTCCCTGGCCGCTATCATTTCACCCCAGTCCTCTAATTCGTATTCAGTCTGAAGACATGTCTGCGATTTTGCCTTAGTTGAGAGTAAAAGTGGGAGAGAGACGAGATGACGATTTAGTTGGGCATGGAGCCCGGATATTGTGCCCCTGAAAGATCCCCAAGTCTGCCAGTAGTGAAGTAACAATGTGGAAGCCTTCTAGGCCAAGAGGCCTAATGAAAGTTGGCCCCCTTGAAGTTTGGCCACTTGGGGAAGAAAGGGGGGCACACTGTTGTGCACCCCCCTTGCCAAAGTAACACTGAATCAGCACCACTTGGGGGTGTCCTGTGGGACTGGACAACCCCGACCACGAGAGAAGCCAGGGGTGGGCTCCCCTTGCTGCCCTACAGCAGGCCGCATCACAGGGGTGTCTGGGTGGTACGGAACACTCCAAGGACAGCCGGGGTGGACTCCCCATGCTGCCTTCCAATGAAGCTGCATGACCCGGGTGTCCAGGTGGGACCGGACACCCTTGAACCGGGAGGAATATAGCGAGGCCGCATGAAAATAAAAACAGACACCTAAGCAAAGCAGCTTTCACCTGCACACTGGGAGAGCCGCTCACCTAATATGCAAACAGCCTACAATGTCTTGCGGGGCATCACAATTTGTTTTGCCTCCAACCAGCTTGAGGTGGCCCCAAGAAGTTGGTGTCACCACCAACAGAATGCTCATGGACGGGGGAGTTGCAAAGGCACTACAGCATCACCCCAACGCCAAGTTTTTGTCCCCAACCTACGTTGGGTGGAGCAAGAGAATAATATCCCCCAAAGTGTTCACCATGTCCATCAGCAGCTCCCTGCTGGAACCTTTGTTTTTGCATCGCGGAATTGCGCCCTCCTTGGGTGAAAGGCTTTAATTGCAGGTTTTTCTACAGCAATGGTAGCATGTTAGGCTAAATTGAATCTTAAAATGTGTGGTCCTAATATTAAGGTCAATGGTATGACTTGTAAAAGGTCATATGACAAGGCATCCTCTGAGGGTGCAGGAGAATATTACACAATCTGTGCAATCTGAAAGTAATCATAACAGCAAAATCATTCCAACATGCCTATACATGTTATTGTTCATGCTTATTTGAGTAATGAGACTGACAGCCACCAGTGATCAATGTAGATGTACTTTATTGCCATGATTAGCTACTCTCGCTCCAAGTTACAGTTAAATGTTATATTGGGATACAACTAAATGTTTTGCCATGTGCGTTGTGAGAATACATTTCCCTTCGGGGAGACAAGACTGATTATGCAATGTCATCCAAAAGTAATTCCATCAATTTCTGTATGTTTGTAAATTGTTGCACAGTATTGAGTAGTGTGTATGCAATAAATTTACTTTTACTTTATCAAAAGAAAAAGCACAGACTGGACAATCACTTATTAAGAGTTATTTCTGCCTTTTGCCCCGGAAAGATCCCCAAGTCTGCCAATAATGAAGTATCGGAGACTGAGGAAGATTCCATGGGGGTCTACCAAGTCCTCCCTGCAAACAGTGTGTAAGCTGAGCGAAGCGACATAGGTGGTGCCTAGGTAGATCAAATTACTCTCTCAGTTCTGTAAAGGATTTCAAGGTGCCCCCATGCAGGAGTTGATCCAATCGATGAAGGCCTTTCGAGCGCCAAGTTTCCCAGACAATGGTTTTCTTAGCTATAAACAATCCCCCATTACCCCATAATGGTGCTTTGTCATGGATTCGAGGATCAATTTTGAGTAATCGGTGGTCATGAATCCAAGAATTGCTCATGGCTCTGATCATAGGGTTGTCCGAGAGCGAGGAAGGAGGGACTGCATCATATAGTGTCTGTAATCCCGATGACGGACGAAAGAGAGCTCTCTCCATCGCGGATCACGTACCTTCGGTAGCATGTTCACTAATTGCGAGAGGTGCAGCCCAAGCGCATAGTGCTCCACCTAGGGAAGACCCAACCCGCCATACTCCCGTCTGGCTAGCAATGCCATTTTAGGTAGTCTTGGGTGCATTGATCCCCACACAAAGGTCTGAATGTGGCGGTCTATCTCCCGGAGTGTCGACAGAGGGATCTGTAGAGGTATCATACCTAGGACATATAGGAAGCGTGGAAAGGTTACCATTTTTACCACCTGGGCTCTGTCCCACATGGATAAGCCAATCTGAGTCCATTTATCAAAGTCATGTTTCATGTTGGCTAAGAGCGGGTCAAGGTTATCTGGAATCATGTTCTCTAGTCCTCTATTAATGTATATGCCAAGGTATTGCAAATGCAATTGTTTCCATGTGACCAAGAGATCTCGGAGAGATGCGCTCACTGTTACCCAGGATAACGGTAAGGCTTCGCTCTTACCCCAGCTAATCCTGTATCCCGACAGGAGGTCGAACTCAGACAGGATGGTACGGAGCACCGGCAAGGACTTGGGTAAGTCGGGAAGGGTGAGTAGGATGTCGTCAGCATATAGGTAAATCGTAGAGTCCCCACCCGGGATGCGTACCTCACTCGAGCTACGGATCGTGGCCGCCAAGGGTTCCACAGCCAGAAGGAACAGCAAGGGTGACAGAGGGCAGCCCTGCCGGGTTCCCCTGCACACCAGGAATGTTTCAGAGAGGAACCTCCCCACAATTGACCTGTGCAGACAGAGAATCGTATAGCAGGCACACCATGTTGATAAAACCGTTTCCGAGGCCAAAATGCTTCAGTGTTTTGAAGTGGTACCACCACTTTATGCGATCGAAGGCCTTCTCAGCATCCAGAGAGAGGGCTAGTGCTTCCTCGTGTGAGTCCCGTGTCTCCTAAATGGCATGAAATAGTGTGCAGAGGTGATTTCTGGAACAGCGGCCTGGCACGAAGCCAACCTGCGTATGGTGAACTAGGGAGGGTATAACTTTCTTAAGACATGTCACAAGTATCCCAGCTAGGATCTTAACATCTCCATTGAGGACGGAGATAGGGTGATAGCTGCCACACCTAAAAGGGTCCTAGCCCGGTTTTGGCAGTACTACACTAGAGGCCCTGTTGGATAATGGATGAATAGAGCCAGTCTGTGTGGCCCTTCGGAAGACCTCATAGAGGGTTTCCACCTGATCCTCCCCCGCCCATTTAACGGATTCCACCGGGTACCCATCTTCACTGGGTGACCTATGGTATGGCAGATTAGCGATTGCCTGCCTGATTTCTTCTTTACTAATGTCACCTGTTAGTAAAGCCCTACCTTCCTCCCATATTCACGGTAAGTTTGCCTTCTCCAGAAAGGCGGATCATTTTCCCTGATCTACCGCCACCTCCGGAGCATAAAGGGTCCGATAAAAGTAACCAAACTTGTTGGCAATTTCAGGGGTCGTGTGATAAGTGAAAAATGTGCATTGTATAGAGGTGGAACGGCCAGAGTCGCCTCTCTTTGCCGGAGCTGGGCAGCTAATAGGCGGCTTGCTTTCTCCCCATGCTCATAATGATGGCCCTTAAGTCTCCAGAGAGCATATTCTGCATGTGAAGTGTAGAAAGAGTTAAGCTCCATTTTAGCGTGCTCCAGTCGACGTTGGAGGGGTGTGGAGTGGGAACGGGTAAATTCACTGCTGGTCACGTTTCTGTGAGTTAGCAATGGCGGCGTCTCTCATGAGTTGCCCCCTGATCGCCGCCTTAGCCGCCGCCCAAAGCTGTTGAGGCGAAGCCACTGAGCCTTTGTTATTATTGAGATATTCTGTGATGTGGGAACTGAGCTTCTCTTTCCCCTCTGGGGTACGATAGCGTGAGATATTAAGGCGCCATGGTTTACGACCGGGTGAGACATGCCCGAGTTACAGAGATAGTAAAACCGGGGAGTGGTCCGACAGAGTTGCTGGAAGAATCTCAGACTCATGGACAGCTTGTAAAAGCCAATACAAAACTAAGAAGTAGTCTAGTCTGGATTGAGTTCCATGTACTGGTGACATAAAAGTGTACTCACAATCAGTAGGGAGCGAGAGACGCCAGTGATCCTGCAGGCCATGGTCGGAGATGATGTCCCCCATGAGGGATCTGTCTGCATTATTACCTTCATCATTGCCGGTTGATCTATCTAGAATAGCATCAGGTGCAAGGTTCCAGTCCCCCCCAGAAGGTATTGAGAGGCGCCAATCTTGGTCAGTATTCTAGTGAGAGATAGGAAGAAGGAGTATTTAGAGCCCGTTGGGGCATAGATAGATCCTACTCATATTGTAGAGGAGCCCAGTACTAACTTGGCAAGGACATAGCTTCTTTCTGAGTCGTTCCATGTCTTAAGAAGTCTAAACGGCAATGATCGACGAATGAGAATCGCCACACTACACTTAAGACTTGTGCCCTGTATGCCCTCTTGCGCCGATGGTGCTCCACTGTGAAGCACCCAACCCACCCAGTCCCTACGTAGCTTGTCTGATTCTAAGGAGGATAGGTGAGTTTCCAGCAAAAGAGCGATATCAGCGTTTTTGGATCTGAGATAGGACAGTATCTTCTGCCGCTTAATGTAATGGGTCACACCATGGACATTCCAGGAAAGAATCTTTAGTGGTGTAGTGGAGGCCATTGAGAGATTTCAAGGGCGCAGCTGTGGAAAGGGATGTAGGATCGCAAGGTGGGGAATATGCGCACTGAAGAGACTACAGGGAGAGTGATCCAAGGCACCGGAGATGAGTGCTGCGGTAAGGAACTATCAAAGGAAGGGGAGGAAAGGTATTTGGAAGGTCCCCGGCCGAAGAATAAAAGGAGATCCGACCAATAGATAGTAGAGGGTGATGGAGAGCGATAAAAGAAACTAACAGATACAAATAGTGAGAGAGAGGGAGGAATACAGAAAATACCAAGAGAAAAGAAAAGAAAAAATAGAATAAGGAAGAAGGAGACACAGATTGCAAGACAATATCTGTGAAAGGTAAGGAAAGGGTCATCGCCTCCAGTAGTGCTGTTAAACCGTGGGTCAGTGCCGACATCGTCTGTGCACCGAGCTAATGCGAAGGGGCGGGGGAGGACGCTTAAAGGTGTATGATTCATTAATATGGGCTGTTTAATAACCACTGTGAGGAGGGAACACTAGGTATGTGGTCCATCGATGATGCAGGGAAGAAAATGGGCGAAAAAGGAGGGAGATAGAGCCGGGTAGCCATCATCCTACACAGCTAAGGCTAAGGGGCAAGACAATGGTATGGCCGTGCATCGAGTATCTGATTAAGGGTGAAAGGACCCGACTGGGCTGTGACCATGGTGAAGAAAGTCATAAATGATCCAAAGGATCGAGGCAATGAAGCATGTGGGTCTATCGCTGAACAAGAAAACATGCCAGAGCAAAGTAACCACCCTCCTTATGTGTCCTCTGGGGCCAACATGCAGACGGCCAGGAAATAAACCCAACAATCCCCAGAGGCAGCACTAGAACATTGCCATCACACTGAAACATTAAAGCCATCGCGTGTATAAACCCACGCGCCCGCCCTCCCCCAGTAGTTAAGAAAACACAAGAAAGGTCCTTAGCCAGAGCACTTAGCTGTCCATCGTAGATGGTCTCGTCTGGGGGCTCCTTTTCCAGTTGAACCACAAAAGTGCTGTGACAACATCAGGTGTGGTCAGTGGTTGACGGTTTTAGGGGAGATCGGGACTTGTCTCTACCGTCGTCCTGTGTGTGCGCAATCACTGCTTGCAGAGCATGATCTCTCCCATCCTGCACTTTAGGTGGTCAATCGAACAACATGAGGTTGAGAGAAGACATTGGGAGCCAGAGAGGTGTCTCCCCCATCAGGGGGATCCAGGCCCAAGGGTGCAGGAGTGTAGTCCATGGAGCGCTGTGCAATGTCATCCAGGAACGAACCAAGACTCGTGGGCTCCAGGAAATCCCTCGACTTGCCGTGGTGTGTGATTCACATTTGTGCTGGTTCGAATAGTCCAAATTTAGGCCCTCATTACAACCTTGGCAGGCTGCTGAAGTTGCCTGCCAAGGTTGGACAGCCGGGCGGCCGCCATTGCGGCCGCACTCTTGCCTCGGTCATTTTGAGATCCCCGCTGTGCCGGCGGGCGGAAACCTGGTTTCACGGGCCGCAACACAGGAGCCAGCTCCAAATGCAGTTGCACCCGTCACAATTTTCACTGTCTGAACGGGCTGTGTCAGTGGCATGGGCATTGCATGGGCCCATGGGGCCCCCATGGGCCCCAGGAAAAGGCTGGCGGTAGGGGGACTAGTAATGCTGCCCTGGCGGATTAAAACCTCTGCGGCGGTTCTGTCGCGGTCGTAATACCATGAGAAGCACCGCCAGCCTGTTGGCGGTGCTTCTATCGAAACAGCCCTGGCGGTCTTTGACCACCAGGGTTGTAATGACCCTCTTAATGTCTAACTTACGGAGTTGGGGCCGAAGAGCCAGGTATGCCTTGCGCTTTTCATTCATGATCCTGGAAAAATCCGCTGCCACCCTGACCTCCTGATCTTCCAGCAGAAATGGACCCTAGGACCGCGCCTTCAGGAGGACCTGCCGAGCCTGCTCATGCCGAAGGACACACGCACCGAGGACATGGAGCGAGGAGGGCCAACCCTGTGTACCCTCTTGAACTCAAGTGGTGGCAAAAAGGTCAGACCGGTGAGTTCAGGTAGCAGACTTTGAAGGAATGCTTTGATATCGGTACCTTCCTTTTTCTGGTATGCCAAAGAAGCAGACGTTGTCTCTATGACTCCGGTCCTCTAGATCAGTGATCTTTTCTCATAGAGTTTGTAGCTCAGCATCGCGCTCCGGCAGCATCCCGATGTGGACTTCTACAGTTGTGAGGCATTGATCCAGACCCGCTACCTTCTCACTGAAGCAGGCTATATCCAACCTGATGGAAGCAGAGGCCACGGATAACTCAGTAATCTTCAAGTCCACCTCTTCCAGACGCCGTCCGACTGCTGTAATCTCCTACAAAATACGGTCAGTGGCATCCAGTGTTCGGGGTTCCGCCAAGACGGTCGCTGGGCTGGAGAGGGTCTGTTGGACAGCCATGACCTTCGGCTGGGCTATGGCCTCTGAGAAGAGCAGTTGGCAGGAGTGCTTGCCTGAGGATTTTCCACTGGGCATCGCCATCCATGATGGATAGTCCTGGAAGGATCAGGCCAAAGTCCTTTGGCGGTGAAGTTATATCTACAGCCTGTGAGCCAAGATGCCAGCTCTGTCACCTTCACAGGTTATATAGCCTACTTCGCCAAAGAGTGTCCATCACATCTGATCAGGATCCTCCTAGGGAAGGTATCTACGAGAGTCCAGGGCTGACTGACCGCCCCCCCCCCTGCAAGGGTCGATCGGTTTGACTTTTTCTGTGGGGATGCAAGGGATGTGGGTATTACAGATCAGAGATTCCCATCCTTGCACTATTGGGGGACATATCCCAGCCTTGAATGTGTGCATGGGTCTGTCCATAGATGAGATATAGATTGTGCCTGTCTCTCACCCATTCGTTCATTCACGGGGTGGGAGTGCTCTTAGATGCCCTCAGAGTATAGCAGGATGGGAGGTCCAGAAAGGCATGGATGTGGTGGGACCGACTATAGGGGAGGCCTGTCCGCACAGCTCCAAGGAGGACGGTCATCGTCCCGAGCAGGGAGGCAGCCCGTACCAGTGGGTCACCCAGTCCTATGTCTTTTTTGCCGCCTGAGAGTTCACACTCCACACAAAATGGACTTCTCCAGGTTGCGGCTGCGGGATAACTCCTCTGTTTGGTAAAGGCCTTTCCCCACCTCAGACCCCTCTTCTGGACAACATGGCGTATGCGGGGTTAGTTGTCTGGCGCTCTTCCATGAAGCGGCCTGGCCAGCTAGGATTTCCCAAGTACAGGACGCGCAGCCTGATGGAGATAGGGAAGATGTCACTCACCGGATCCACAATCCTCCATGTCGCCCCTGCTGCAAGGTGAGGGCAGAGGGCCAGAGCCAGGTCGGGGGAACATCTGCGTGTGCAACCGGTCCCAACGTTGGTGTCAAGGTCTTGAGTAGTGGTGGAGGGTCCTGGAGCGCTTAGGGAGTATGCTTCAGTGAGACCGGGGGAACCTCCTCACCCAGCGGCACCTCATGGGCCTTCCTGGTCTCTCCTCCCCTTTCTGGGGCCTTCGGGAGCTGCAGGGGTCCTCACCTTACCTTCCGCGCGGCCATGGAGGGAAGGGGTCCTCAATCCTCCTGGGTTGGGACGCTGATCGTTCTCCACTGTGCGCCGCGCCCCGGTGCGCTCTGGAGCTGCGGACAAAATTGAGGCTGCCGCCTCGTGTGACGGAACAGGCTGCATCTCCTTCGCAGTCTTGTCGGTGTCCCCCGCAGCTACCGAGCCCCCCACGGCCCGATGTCTTATCGGCACATACTAGGAGCCCCATTGGTGGCCCCATCATTGATGGAGTCTGCCCCCGCAGCCCTCGCTTCACAGCGGCAGCAGAGCTCCTCTTCTAGGCAGCCATGTCCATTGGCGGCCAAACCACGCCCCCCCCTGTACTCAAATTCACTATCTGTCTTTATGAAAGTCTTCAAAATTACAGGTATAAAAGTAATGACTCTGAGAACATAGAAGAAGGAAAATATGTTTGGTAAGACACGAAAAACAAAATTTAATTAACCATCAGAAATTGACCTGTCAAACTCTTGAAAAAAGAGAGTTTTTTTAATTAGCACTCCTTCAGTTGTTCAAACCTTGGCGTAGTGAATTGGAACTACTTGGGGATTACAACTGCTTCAAAGATTCTTTTCATGCTGTCAAAGATAGTATTCAATGTCCTTTGTTTAATAACTACTTACAAATTCTAATTGATGAGATCCAACAGGAAGAAATGATTGTAGCTGAGGTAGCTAAGGATATCTCTCAAAGCAGCCAAAGCTCACAACCTTCAAGTCAGGATCCTCTTGGAAAACCTGTTATTGAAAATGAAGCTGCAATAGCCATGAATGAAGTAGAAACTGCAATGGAACAAGCTAGGCAAGAATCAGTAGGTTTGGAGCAGTTAGTTAAGCAACTGAACAATTAGCAAAATGACATTTATATTGAAGTAAAAAGTAAAATAGAACATGGATTACAACATGATAAGATGAAATGCAATTGCTCATCTTTCAAGCCAATACTATTACATATTAGTAGTCAAGCTGGCACTGGAAAACACTTTTAATTAAAGTTATATCAACTTATTTGCAAAAGACTACAGATTTTAACTTATTTTATGTGGTAACAGCACCTAATGCACACAATATTAAAGGGACTTTTAATGCTGCCAGTTGAACATGACAATAAATTGGAACACCAGAAGTTATCAGGTGAAGGTTGTCATAAGATAGCAAGAGTTTTGAAGAAAATGAAGCTTTTGATTATTGGTGAGGTAAGCATGGTTTCAGTTCTAATGCTTGCCTTTATCCACCTTCGAATGCAGGAGATTTTAAAAGTTTGAATATGATGTCTTGTTTGGAGGATTTGATTGTTTTTGGAGACCTATTACAACTTACGCCAGTAAAAGGGCAGCCTCTTATTAAAACTCTTTTACATGAAGAGACTCAAAACATATTGGCAATGAAAACATTTAGCAGTATTTTCAATACAAAGATCTTGTCAAAAATATGTGTCAAACATCTAATATGGACTATGGAAATTTTCTAAAGGATAGAGCAAATGTTCTGACAAAAGAAGCTAAAATTATTTGAAAAGTTGACTTATTAAAAAACTGTTTGCCTCTAATAAGACACCGGCAGAACTAATGTATAACTTTTGTAAAGAGGGCAAACTGATAGTGTTGTTGATGCCTACTATTCAAGAGTGTGCTACACTTAATTAGGAATTACTGAAACTTAAAAATGAACAGTTTTTGGAGATTACGGCAACTGACAAGATAGAACATCAAGGTGTAAGTGTAGTTCTGAGTGCAAAATTACAAGATAAATTAGACTCTTTGGAAAAGTGTGTATCCAGTACTGCTCGTTTACATGTTTGTAAAAACTGCAGAGTAATTTTAAGATGTAATTTAAATGTGAAAGAAAGATTGGTAAATGGTGCCATGGGTAATGTTGCTGATTTTAATAATTTTCTTAATTATGATCTGGTTGAATTCTTAGCTATAAAGTTTGATCAGGTTGATAGAATTAAACAAACTGGACAATGTGTTGTACAGTTTTTGCTTACTAAAGATTTGTATGTAAGACGAAAACAGTTTCCAGTTTGTCTAGCATATGCTGTAACAATCCACATGTCTCACGGGTTAAATGTCGATGCTGCATTCATAACTATTGGAAGTACAGTTTTTAAAGAGGGAATGTCACATGTGACACTGTCAAGAGTGCGAACATTATCTGGTTTGTGTCTGGTTGATTTTGATGAGAACAAGGTTAGTGCAGATGCAAATTGTGTAAGAGAGTATAATAGACTAAGAACTAAATATGCTCCCTATTCAGGACAATATCCTGTTTATGAGAAAAAAACAATTATGTCCTAAGTGGAAATTGACAAGAGAAGTGTTAGAAATGGGGTCTTTAATTGGTAGTCAGGTAACCCCCTGTCCAAGCAAGGACCCTCACTCTAGTGAGGGCAAGTGAGAAACACACCTGGTTAACCACCAGTACCCCCTTGGTAGCTTGGCACGAGCAGGCAGGCTTAACTCAGAAGCAATGTCGAAAGTATTTGTATGAACACACACAGTAATATAGGGAAAACACCACAAAATAGATTTATCTAAATCAAACAAGACCAAAACGACAAAAATCTAACATACACAATCAAGATATGAATTTTCAAAAGGATAAGAGTTTTACTCCATAGAAAACAAAGAAAATGTTGATTTTGTACAAAGTACCTGGTTAGCGTAAAAAATAAAGCCTCGCGGGCGAGCGTTGGAAAAGGCAGCGATGAGTCCATTCCATCCTCGCAAGAGAAGCCTGTGTTGTTTCTTCTCAGGTAGGGTCGGCGATGCGTCGTTTTTCTCCCTTGCAAGAGAGCAATGCAGATGGGGTGCCTCGAATCCATGCAGAATCGGGATGACTTTGACACCCAGGGACGATGTGTGTAAAATCCGGTTGCCCTGTGTTAGAAAACTGCTCTGCGTAGGGTTTGTGTCCTTATCTGCAGCCTCAAGTGGTTGTTGCGCGTCGTTTCTCCAGCCGCCATACGCCGATGTTCCAGCTGCGAAGCAGGTGGAGCATCGACTTCAACGTCAGTCGTGTTGCAGATGGTGCATCTAAAATTTCCCTGCACGACATTCTGTGTGTGAATTTTCAGCTCTTGTTCTGCCACAACTTCACCTTTCAGGGGCCTAGGCACTGGATACAAAACCACTTGGCAGGGCAAGAGTCTCAGCAGAGAGTCCAGGTGCTGGCTGAGAAAGCCTTTCATGGCCCTGAGACTTCAAAACAGGAGGCACGCTCAGTTCAAGCCCTTTGAAATTCTTCACAAGCAGGAAAATACCACAAAGTCCAGTCTTTGTCCCTTTTCACAGGCAGAAGCAGCAATTGCAGGATAGCCCAACAAAGCACAGTCACAGGCAGGGGCAGCACTTCTCCCTGGCTCTTCAGCTCTTCTCCTTGGCAGATGTTCCTCTTGAATCCAGAAGTGATCTTGAAGAAATCGAAAGTATGGGTTTTTGGGTCTACTACTTATACCTTTTCTGCCTTTGAAGGAGACATACTTCAAGGGAAAATCTCTGTTGTTTGCACGATCCTGCCTTGCCCAGGCCCAGCCCTAGACACACACCAGGGGGTTGGGGACTGCGTTGTGTGATGGCAGGCACAGCCCTATTCAGGTGTAAGTGACCACTCCTCCCTCCAGTCTAGCCCAGATGGCTCATCAGGATATGAAGGCTACATCCCAGTTCCCTTTGTGTCACTGTTTAGAGGAGGTTCGCAAACAGCCCAACTGTTAGTTTGACCCAGACAGGGAATCCACAAACAGACAGTCACAGAATGGTTTAAGGAAGAAAATGCCTACTTTCTAAAAGTGGCATTTTCAAACTAACAATCTGAAAAATCAACTTCACTAACAGATGTATTTTTAAATTGTGAGTTTAGAGACACTAAACTCCAAATTTCTATCTGCTCTCAAAGGGAAACTCACTTTAAGATCATTTAAAGGCAGCCCCCATGTTAACCTATGAAAGAGATAGGCCTTGCAACAGTGAAAAACAAATTTGGCAGTATTTCACTGTTAGGTCATGTAAAACACATCAGTACATGTCCCACCTTTAATATACACTGCTCCTGGGGCTACCTAGGGCCATCGTTAGGGGTGCCTAACATGTATAAAAAGGGAAAGTCTAGGCCTGGCAAGTGAGTATAAGTGCTAGGTCGAATTGTCAGTTTAAAACTGCACACACAGACACTGCAGTGGCAGGTCTGGACCATATTTACAGGTCTACCCATGTGAGAGGCACAATCTGTGCTGCAGGCCCAATAATAGCATTTGATTTACAGGCCCTAGGTACCGCTAGTGCACTTTACTATTCACTTACTAGTAAATCAAATATGCAAATCATGGATAAACCAATCAACAATACAATTTACTCAGAGAGCATATCCACTTTAGCACTGGTTAGCAATAGTAAAGTTCCCAGAGTCCTAATAACAAAAACTGGTAAGAACAATTAGGGGGATAAAGGCAAAAAGTTTGAGGATGACCCTGCAAAAAGGGCCCAGTCCAACAAGAAGCAAAAGAGATTAAACAAAAGTCTGAACTCACAGCTGAAGAAGAAGGTGTTAAGAAACTGAAAGTGGAAACAATGGAGACATGGTTGGTTACCAGTTTCATATCACTATTGGTGTTAACTGCTCTGCTAATGTTGTTTTGAATGTTCTGTCCATCTCCCACATGTTGTAAATGCACTCCAGGAAAACATCACGGAACACATTGTGTACAGCACTATTTAATTGCCTTTAACAGTTATCTCGTAACAGAACTGTTATACAAAGTGCTTCAGGAATTAAAGATGTTGTAAACTAATATAGTGGCTCTGTTGTATTTACTCTGAATGCTCAACAGGATGCATTGGAGTTTAATATGGTGATTCTTGGAATTTTAGAAGAAAATATGAATATTGAAGATACATTTGGACTCTGTCATACATGGAATCATGAGTGTGGAGCTTGCTTTTTTTTATATCTGCTACTGAAATTCAATCCAAGCAATTTCTGTACGTAATTCTGCTAGATTGCAAAACTGTGGGCCTCATTACGAGTTTGGAGGTCTCTGGACTGCCATGTTGGAGGTGGCGGCTGTACCATCAACAGGCTGGTAGAGAAGACAACCAAATTATGACATTGACGGTATTCAGTACAGAACAAGCCAAAGCACCTCCGGCATCGCCACTCTGGTCTGGCCGCCATAGACGACGGTAGCCACCTGAAGGCCGTGGAGACCATGTTTCCGCCAGACTGATTATGAGGTTACACACCATCAAGGTTTCCGCCGTGGTTGCACCACCATGGGAACCCAGGCAGAAACCAACTGCATAAAAGGATACACCCACCTTCAGTAAGCCATACTCATCCAGAGCCGCCATCTAACCTGAACTAGAAGTCTTCCTGCTGCTCCTGATTCCCAAAGACTTCAGAATCTCCGACGAAGATGCTGATAGCAACCGTAAGTAGATACACTTACCTGTTACTATTCTCAATTTTTATACACTCCCACAACATACATTTGGGAAGTGGGTGCAAGGGCAGCACTCACACGTAACAGTAGACTAACACGCACACTCACAGACAGCTACACACTTGCATTTACACAATAACCACACTACAGCCACCACAGACACACACACATACACACGTCAGAAACACATAAAGGTATGCATGGAAACACCTCACAGGCCCACACTCACACAGTACCCCACAACACCACAAAACGTCACAACCACAACACAACAGTACCATCCCCAATCTCTTGGCAGGGACCCACAGGGGAAACTACCCAGGGACATATCATGCATACATCACAACGTAACACCAACAGGCAAAAAATACACACAAATACACAACCATACTACTTACTGATTGACTTACACAGAACATTGTATCTAACATACCATGCACAAAACACACACACACAGTCAAAGAACACAAGGCACACAACACACCAACAAACACATCTCAATACAAACAACACTCAATATCAACACAGCAAGAAATCATGAACACACAAATGTCCACCACACAACACACGTCCTACCACTTTCAAACAAAAACACTGCACACAACCTTGCATACTGGCTAAACAACACTGGTAGCCCAAACAGCACACACATACACACAGACAACAACAGGTTGGTTTAAATTATTATTAAAATCCAAAATATTGGCAAAACAAAGGCCATAGTCCAGTCCTTAAATAACAGTCTTAATGCATTTAGTGCACATATGTGTGCCCAGAACTTGACTCCTGACTACCATGTAACCTCCACAGGTAGGGGCATCTATGGGGCAGGCAGATACCTCAAGGGTTATCTGGGGGGTACCAGGGGGGTTGGGTTTAGGTTTTGAAGGGGTGCCTTTGGGATCTGGTTTGGGAGGGGGTCTTGACTTTATCTTCGGTTTAGGGGAGTTTTTTTTTTTTTTAGGAGGGATATACTTCTTGGCAGGGGGAAGGGCATGGGTACTTGCAGGTGGGGAAGGGGAGATTGTGGAGATGGTAGAGCCGGACTTTGGAAGGGACACAGAACATCTTGGGGTATCACAGGGTGGGAGAGGAGTAGGGAAAAGGGCAAACTCCGAAAGGAAAACTTTTTTACACACACAGGGACGGTCATAGCGAAAGGGTTTGGTTGTGGAGGGAGAAGGAGTGGTTGTCTAAGGTGCTGGTGTGGGTGTCTTGGGTGTATATTTGGGTGATGGGTGTCTGTTGGGTGGGTGAGTGTGGGCAGCTATATGTCTTGGGATGAGGGGGAGTGGAGGTGCTGGAAGATACCGTGATGGGTGGGGACTGTAAGGGTGGTGACTGCAGGTATGATGTGTCAGTGGTTTTGGTGTCGTGTGGCCATTTTTATTGTAGCTTTATGCGAGTTCGCTTAACATATTAGGCCTCTGTTCACTTTGCCCTAGATGCATTTTATTTAGCCTCTCACTGTTATTTTACAATAACCAGTTTCACGGTCTTGTTTCATTTCCTTCTATCACACTGTTTAGCTTACTTCAGCACTGTGTTCTCAAACAATACATTCTTGCTCACTCTGTGCTTCAGTCAAGGATACAGTCTGGTACATTGCCGATAGACGTGGTAGACGTTTAGTCTTTATGGTTCGTAGACAGTACACATCCTTACGTAGGAACATCGGGGTGTTAGTTCACATCAATAGTATAAAAACACTTTCTAGTCCCGGTACACGTAAGAGGGAGATTCCGACCAGGAACCCACAACTAGATGCTGACTGCCCTGTTGCAGATGCTGATCCAGATCACAGGCCTTTGCTCAGGTATGAGGGTTGATGTCCTCCAGGGGAAACCAGAAAGGCAGGCTTAGAGCTTCACATGTTGTGCTCCAAATATAACTTAGGGAGAACATTCTTTAGTTTCAATATGATAGCCTTATTTTTATGTTTCACTCTCCTCGTTACTATTTCCATCTTACTGTGTTGTATGGTTCTGGTTATTGCGGTTTAAGCCTTGTTATCTAAAATGCAGTTGTTTCATTAAACTAATCTTTAAAACTCAAATTGCCTTTTTCATTTATATATGAGACTGCACTTTGTATGAGAGAACTGGTTGTGACCTGAGTGACCACGACTTACCTGGGAAGTACTAAGATGTCATGCGCTCGGCTGCCCAATTGTCTCTTCCCTTCGGGAGAGATGAGGCACTGCTAGTTAGCCGGAGCATAACCCAGATTTGGGGTGACAAGGGTCCTTCACCGTGGGTTAGACTTAGTCCCCCACATGGCGAATAATCTTGCTGCCCAAAAAATCCAGTAGTCTCATAAGGATAATGAGAGCCTACGCGACAGTGGTATCTGGGGTGGATGTCTGAGGGTCTGCTGTGGTGCTGTCTGTGAGTAGGATTGGTGTGGTGGCTGGATCTGTAAATGCTGGTGTAGTGTCAGCAGATGTGTCAGGTGTGCTGTCAATGATGCTGGTGGTGGTAGGGGTATCAGGGCAGGTTGTGAGTGTGTGTGCATCTGAATGTTGCTTGTGGGCATGCTGATGGTGTGTCTTGTAGTTCTTGTGTTTGTCTGAGGTACCCTTGGATGTTGAGGTGGATGCATGCTTGTTTATCTCTGTGCTTTGGCTGGGTCAGGGAAGAGGGGTTTGGGATTGTTAAAAGTAAGGTGGAAGGGGGACAAGAGACAAAGTGTGACTAGCTGCCATCAGTGTGAAGGCCAGAGACTGAAAGGATCTCTGCAGCCAGCCAGTGCACTGTGAATGCCCTCCAGTAATACATTACTCTGTTGGATCTGAGTTGCAAGTCCCTGGATGGCATTCATAGTGGTTGACTGATCCACTGTGTTGGACCTCAGGAGGTCAATAGCCTCCTCACTGAGGGCAGCACGGCTGACAGGGGCAGATACAGAAGTGCCTGTGGCAAAGGAGACACCTACCCTCTTGGGTAAGCGAGCATGGCCAACTGGGTGGAGAGCTAAAGGGAGGGTGGTGATAGTAAGGGGGGGTGGCAGACTGAGATGGTGCTGAAGTGGTCCTATATGGGTCCGCAATCACTGGGGAGTGCCCACTGGAGGAGGATTCCAAAGATGAAGAACTAGATTCTGTCTCCCCCTTGGCACTACCCTTGCACTCTGGGCCACTGGGTCCCTCAGTGTAGGGGTTATCATGACTTCAGGCCCTGTGGCCAGCAGCTTCCACACTCAGCTGTGCCCCATCTAGTTTGCCTGCTGGTGCAGAGAAACAGAGAGAGGTAGGGTCATCACATTCTTTACATACACCTTACATTACACCATACAATACAGTAGTATCACATCTATGTGTAACACCCACCCCCCAGATAGAAACCATTTTGAGCCAACATCATGTTCCAAAAACAACATACATTCCGCAACCTCATATTACAACAATGTCACACCCAACATAAGCCTACTATCTGACCACTACATCGCATCTCATCAGTAAAACACAAACTATTCCTGCACAAGATTATTTGCCCACATAAAAATGGTGTCCCTATACAAAGCATCACTGTGAAACAATAATCCATCAATGGAAATCAGTGTTAACGGTGTCTTCAAATTCATACCTACTCCAAATCTGCACTTGCTCAGTCCATTGCCAGATGTCATGTTCTATAAAAGTTACATCATCACATTCCAATCATTCCAATTACAACACAGCATGTTGCTTAGCTATCACATCTCTAAAATGTAACTGTGTCAATAACATTCACAATGGCAAAAAACTCAGATGCATATTCTCCATTTGGCATATCCAATTTTGAAGTGTGATAGACTCCTAATCTATCTCAGCAGCACATGTATCAACTATTTTTTGCAAAGGATTACACAAACATTCTGGACCTACTCACCCTAGTCATTCTCACATTGAAAAAAGTAATGTACAGCAACAGGGGCCTACTTAGCACACAAGGTACACTCTCAAGCAACCATACCAACACCTTCAGCACAATGGACACCTGTTGTGTGCATGAAGGCCACGTATGAGTCCACTAATCATTCTGAGAAGCAACCTCAGTGTAACAAGATCCAATGACCAACATCACTATCAGCACTTCGGACATGAGTCATCTCACATCTTTGGAGTACAGTCACACTGACATAAATGACTTCTAAACTAACCATGATTGACGCATACACCTAGAATCCAGCAATCTGACTAACAACATATACCCTTCTGCCACCATGCAGCTGTCAACTACAACATCTGCAACACTATGGAGCCACGGTTAAATGAGCTTATCCATGCTAAAACACTTCAAAACAGAATCAGAATAGCAAAAGTAAGTATACCAAACCTTAATCTTAAATCTCTAAGTGGAAGGAAGTACCAACTTGCACATGATGTTGGCAAGAAACAGTATGGGCCTGATTACAACTTTGGAGGAGGTGTTAATCCGTCCCAAAAGTGACGGTAAAGTGACGGATATACCACCAGCCGTATTATGAGTTCCATAGGATATAATGGACTCGTAATACGGCTGGTGGTATATCCGTCACTTTACCGTCACTTTTGGGACAGATTAACACCTCCTCCAAAGTTGTAATCAGGCCCTATATGTTGTACCTCTATAGGAGATGTCCTGCCCTATGTAGCATGGGCAAAATAATTTGTCTAAGTGAATAGCAGGCCAGCCACTTACCTTCTCAAAATGTACATGGCATTCATAGTCTGAACTCACATTTCTATGATGTGTCTTGCACTAGGAATGTATTATTACCACCATGCTTTTCATCATGTAGGATGTCTATCCTACAACATCACATTTGCTAATGTACAGTCCACACTTAACAATGGGGACACCTCCCCACACCTCTGAGTAAGTGTAGCAAGTATGCCATGTGAAATTTCTAAATGAACTAGCACCCTCACAGGAAGTTTACATCTATTTCACAACTCAGGAATATTTGGCCTGTTTCTCAAATGTGTGACCCTCTGTTGCACATAGAGCTATATCCAGTGGAATAGGAATGGACTGAGACCAAAGAGCCAGACAACTTGTCAACACAATATCTGGACTATGGATTAGTAGGTGGGAAGTACGACACTGCAGGTTACACATATGTATAGCACTGAGGTGGTACACATACGACACATGCTGTTATGCAATAGGTTGAACATAGATGAGTTATATTTCCCTATACACAATACCATGTCCACACCTGTGTATCAATGGTAGCAACTGTACTTCTATGTGTTCCTAGGAGACCCTTTAACTTTAGCACTTACCACATTGTTACAGTTTAGATACTTACACATAAGACACTGAACTGGCAGAGGGATTTAAATGTTTGTAGTCACTATTTACCCCCTCGTGGCTGCTGTGCTGCCCTCAAATGCCCATCCATCTCAGGATAGGCCACCGCCAAAACGCGGGCCATTGGGGGCGGTCAAGGTCTGACGGGAACCCCTCCCTCATTGGGAGGACATCCTCAGCTGGGCCTCTGTGGTTTTTCGGGCCCAGTGTCTCAGGTCATCCCACCACCTTCTACAGTGGGTGCTCTGACAGCTGTGGACTGCCAGGGTCCACTCTTGCTTTGTGATGACATGCCTTTTTTGATGGGGTTGACCTGCATAGATGACACAGACAAAAAGAGAAAGTTATGTCCACATGCACCATAACAACACAAGTGGTCAGAACACTTCAGTCACAGCAAGTAGGCAAACATTCCCATTCTTTAAGTTCAAACTTCTTCACAATTTAGCATCTGCAAGCAGACCATGTGTGAAGTGGAGTGTCCCATACAACATGCATGATCAGTACCTGGTACTGACCACATACAAATGGCCAGGCCACATGATTGTCCATAACATGGAGTATCTACAAAAACATTTCTTGCACCATCATTGTTGTCCATGCTGCAATCTATGCTGTCTCAGAAGAAAGTTAGATTACACACTATCTACCATGTGACACTACTGTATGTCTGCCTAGGCACACGTACACATTTCCATACACCCAGACATGAGTGGTGAAACCTTCTCTACTTCACATTTCATGTTCACCATCGTACACTCCATCTTTCACACATTGGACTCACCTGCTCCTCTGGTGCACCTTATAGCTGTCCACACAGTGGTAAGACCTCCTCCACAAGCTTGTCCAGCTGTTCTGGGGTGATGGCTGGGGCCCTATCACCTGCAGGATGTGACATGATAGCTCCCAGAGGCAGTACAGAGCAGCTCAGATAGTAGAGGCCTTCCTGGCAGCAATATCAGGAGTCAAGTGAGCAATACTGCAGAAGATGGCGTCACCTCCGCCACTTACAGGACCGTCACCGCTGGTGGACATCGCCATTTATCCAAGTCCGCCAAAGGCAGCAATGAGTCCAACGGCAATGCCCACCGAGGTTGTAACCGCCTACCGCCATGATGACATCCGCCAGCGGAGTTAGGTCACTTCCTCATGTCCAGCACAGTACATGAAGCTGCTGTCTTTTTGATGTAATTACATGTATAGAAAAGTATTGAAATCTGCGTCATTAAAGATTCCCTATATTGTGTGAAATATAAGTGAGTGCTGCCTTCATCTTTAGTAGCCTAATTGTACATATGTTTAGTAAGTGCTGTGTCACAGAGGAATTGGTGGTAATGGAAATGTACACCTATTCTCAACATCCACTGTGCATTTGTAATGTAGCATAGGTGTAACAACTATGTTTCACATGTAAACTAAGTTGGACTATCAAATACTGACAGTCACAGATAAATATGCACTTATAGTACACTAGAGGATTCGGGAAATTTTGAACCAAAGGGAGTGTCATAGGATGCATAGCAATATGCTGTACTTTAGATGTCATATGTTGCATCTGACTTCAACTGCAGATATGTCTGACCTGTATATGAACATATTCATTATGTGCACATTGTAAAAGTCACCAACAATCTATTTGTTTTTTTTCACATAGTTATCATGGCACGAGGAGAGAAAGACAACCTCCAGTGTACTGTCCACTAGTAGATCTGCACACAATGGAGGACAGACATATAGGGGGTCATTCCGACCCCGGCGGTCATGGACCGCCGGGGCCGGGGATGCGGGAGCACCGCCAACAGGCTGGCGGTGCCCCGCAGGGCATTCTGACCGCGGCGGTTTGGCCGCGGTCAGACAAGGAAAACCGGCGGTCTCCCGCCAGTTTTCCGCTGCCCTGGGAATCCCCCATGGCCGAGCAGCTTGCTGCGCCACCATGGGGGATTCCGACCCCCTCACCGCCATCCTGTTCCTGGCGGTTCCGACCGCCAGGAACAGGATGGCGGTGAGGGGTGTCGTGGGGCCCCCGTAAGAGGGCCCCACTTTGAATTCCAGTGTCTGCTCAGCAGACACTGGAATTCGCGACGGGTGCAACTGCACCCGTCGCACCGTCCCACTCCGCCGGCTCCATTCGGAGCCGGCTTCCTCGTGGGAAGGGGTTTCCCGCTGGGCTGGCGGGCGGCCTTCTGGCGGTCGCCCGCCAGCCCAGCGGGAAAGCCAGAATGGCCTCCGCGGTCTTTCGACCGCGGAGCGGCCATATGGCGGTTCCCTCCAGGGGGGCGGCTCCCGCCGCCCGCCGGGGTCTGAATGACCCCCATAATATAGATCTAACGCCTGAATAGGCAGAAGATCATGGATCTTTGTGATCAGTTGGAGCCAGATATGATGCCTGCCATTCGCAATCCCAATAGCATACCTCCCATTGTTCAAGTCATGTCAGTGATACACTTCCTGGCCACTGGGTCCTTTCAGAATACAGTGGCCCTAACTGCAGGGATGTCTCAGCACATGTTCAGTCTAGTTTTAAAGGTTGTACTGTGTGCATTGTTGAAACACCTGGACAGGTACTTCAGGTTTCCCCAGTGCGTGGATTTGGCTGATATGAAGGCAGAGTTTTAATCTATGGGACACATTCCACATGTAGTTGGATCCATAGATGGCACCCATGTTGCTTTGGTGTACTTGGCAGACCAGTACATTTCACAAGTGTGTACCAAGTATCCAGGATCAGTCCATGATTCTTTCATCATGCGCAACAGCAATATCACACTGCTGATGACAAAACTCTACACAGAGAGGGTCTGGCTGGTTTGTAAGTCACATTTGACATTTGTGTTTGCAAAGTTTGCCTCTTGCTATCACAAATGTGCATGTCCTAGATATATGTTTGTATTGTTATACCTATTCCTTTCAGGTGATTCAGGCTATCCAAACTGTCCTTTGTTGTTGATACCAGTGAGGTATTCAACCATGCCAGGGATAGTCCACTACAATGAGGCCCATGGAAGGACATGGTGTGTCATTGAGCGGAATTTTGGTTGGGACACTGAAGGCAAGATTTTGCTGCCTGCATATATCTGGAGGAGCTCTCCTCTACTCACCCAACAAAGTATGTCAAACCTGCTGCATGTTCCACAACCTTACCCTGAGACATCACATATCATTCATGTCAGATGAGGGGGAAGCAGCAGAACCTGTGGGTGAAAATGCAGATTTGCCAAGTGATGATGAGCCAGATGAAGATGAAGCTGGAGACTTCAGGGCAGAGCTCATCAATCAGGAGTTCAACTGACTCAAGGTATATGATGTCTTCTTAATGGTGAGAATTCATTTTGTAACCTAGAATTGATGGCTGGGATGTCGCCTCCTATTTACCATCATCTATGAGGTCTTAGGTAGCTCCAATGTGAATGAGTCAGTTGCACATGCATTTTGCAATTTGGTATTGTTTACAGAACAGAGGTGGTCATTACAACCCTGGCGGACGGTGTTAAAGCAGCGGAAATACCGCAAACAGTCCGGAGGACAAAAAAAGGGAATAATGACCCTGGCGGAAACCGCCAACAAAGACAGCCACTTTAACACTTCGCCCGCCACGGCGGTACAGACAAGCAGCGTGGCGGTCACTGCCAACAGACAGGCGGAAGACAATGTACCGCCCACAGTATTACAACCCGCCAATCCGCCCCCTTTTCCGGGGCGGATTCACCGTGGATAAAAACACGGCAGAAACAGCTTTTGCTATGGGAAAACGCTCACCTTAACATATCACACGAGGAACGAGGAATCCATGGAGCCGGAATTCCAAATACTCCCTGCCCTTGTGTTTCTGCTCTTCTACGACCAACAGCTATGTAGGCGCCGCAGACAACGGTGAGTACTGCACCTACGACATGGAGGAGGGGGGAGGCAAAAGTTAGGGACACACACACCAAACACCCCCGCCCCCACCCTCGCATATTACAACATACACACCAATGCATTCCCAAAAATCACAGTAACAGAAGAATGAATACACAAAGCGAAAATCGGTCAAACAATGTAATGTGCCAATATACATGTCATACAAAAATATACAGATATATATTTGAAAATCAGTCATAATTATATACAAAACGAGAAGTAGTGCAGATATGTACATAACAATGTCCGTGCACCATCAGTCCAAAAATACATGGGCGAGGCCCACAAACGATACCTGACCACAATCGGAGAGAACACTGCCGGGGCATCAGATAGAAATTCTACAGGCACCTCAGGGGGAAGGGAAGGGGGGGCACCTCAGCCGGATGACTGCAAAGCCAGATCCACGACGAGGCTCCATGCCCATTCATGCCCTCCTGGGGAGTGCAAAGCCACAGTCTCTCAAGACTATACAGTGGGTGGTTTGCCCATTGTGCCATCCTGGGGAGTGCAAAGCCACAGTCTCTCAAGTCTATACAGTGGGTGGTTTGCCCACTGTGCCATCCTGGGGAGTGCAAAGCCACAGTCTCTCAAGTTGATGCAGGTCTCTACTGGTACTGGGGGGGACTGGTGCCCAGACTGGATGAGTCTCCCCGTGAAAGGTCGTGTCCTGTCACTGTCCCAGCTGCACATGGAATAAGGATGCCTGATGTAGCGGGCCATTCATTCCTACCCGGTGCATTGCCCTGTTCAGCGGTGCTTTGCCATTGCGGTCTTTGCCCTGTTCAGCGGTGCATTGACATGGCGGTCTTTGACCTGTTCAGCGGTGCTTTGACATGGCGGTCTTTGCCCTGTTCAGCGGTGCTTAGCCATGGCGGTCTTTGCCCTGTTCAGCGGTGCTTTGCCATGGCGGTTCAGGACAGTTCAGCGGTGCTTTGCCATGGCGGTTCAGGACAGTTCAGCGGTGCTTTGCCATGGCGGTCTGTGCCCTGTTCAGCGGTGCATTGACATAGCGGTCTTTGCCCTGTTCAGCGGTGCTTTGACATGGCGGTTCAGGACAGTTCAGCGGTGCTTTGCCACGGCGGTTCAGGACAGTTTAGCGGTGCTTTGCCATGGCGGTCTGTGCCCTGTTCAGCGGTGCATTGACATGGCGGTCTTTGCCTTGTTCAGCGGTGCTTTGACATGGCGGTTCAGGACAGTTCCGTGGTGCTTTGCCATGGCGGTCTGTGCCCTGTTCAGCAGTGCATTGACATGGCGGTCTTTGCCCTGTTCAGCGGTGCTTTGCCATGGCGGTTCAGGACAGTTCAGCGGTGCTTTGCCATGGCGGTTCAGGACAGTTCAGCAGTGCTTTGCCATGGCGGTCTGTGCCCTGTTCAGCGGTGCATTGACATGGCGGACTTTGCCCTGTTCAGTGGTGCTTTGCCATGGTGGTTCAGGACAGTTCAGCGGTTCTTTGGCATGGCGGTTCAGGACAGTTCAGCGATGCTTTGCCATGGCGGTCTGTGCCCTGTTCAGCGGTGCATTGACATGGCGGTCTTTGCCCTGTTCAGAGGTGCTTTGCATGGCGGTTCAGGACAGTTCAGCGGTGCTTTGCCATGGCGGTTCAGGACAGTTCAGCGGTGCTTTGCCATGGCGGTCTGTGCCCTGTTCAGCGGTGCATTGACATGGCGGTCTTTGCCCTGTTCAGCGGTGCTTTGCCATGGCGGTTCAGGACAGTTCAGCGGTGCTTTGCCATGGCGGTCTTTGCCCTGTTCAGAGGTGCTTTGACATGGCGGTTCAGGACAGTTCAGCGGTGCTTTGCCATGGCGGTTCTGATAAGGACATTGGTGTGTGGCATGACGTTTCATCATTGCCCAGCGGGGCTGTGGCAGCCGGAGCCCTCCAGGGCACTGACTCCGGTGGTGGTCTCCTGACCAGTGACGATAGTGGGGCCCTCCTGGGCACTGACTCCGGCGGTGGCGGTGGTCTCCTGACCAGTGACGATACTTGGGCCCTCCTGGGCTGTGACTCTGGCGGTGGTCTCCAGACCAGTGACGATACTTGGGCCCTCCTGGGCTGTGACTCTGGCGGTGGTCTCCTGACTAGTGACGATAGTGGGGCCCTCCTGGGCTGTGACTCTGGCGGTGGTCTCCTGACCAGTGACGATAGTGGGGCCCTCCTGGGCTGTGACTATGGCGGTGGTCTCTGGACCAGTAACGACGGTGCTGGCGGTTGTGTCTCGACCGCCGGAAATGATGGCACACTTTTCCGCCATGACACACACAACAGGCTGGGCAGACTTCCTCTGGCCCTTCCCCACCTTTGGTGGAGTCACAGCTGACTCTCCAATCCCCTTGGAACCCATGTCAGTTGTTTTCCCACCTGGAGTCTTAACACGGTTCCGTCGTCCACTCTCCAATTTAATTGCCTTTACAGGGGGTGGGCTGCCAGTGCCTTGGCTCCGGGTCCTACTGCCTGCCATGGTGGCCGGTGCACTCCAAAAACCTTGAACAGGCACCACTGGTATTGGAGGCTTTTTGGCTGAGGCGCTACGACGGGACTGATGAATTGGAGGGGGTGTGGTGGGGGCAAAAAGGTCAACTTTACAGAGGGACAGTTTCTGACGAACACTGGGATGGGTAGCTGGAGGGGGTCTGGGAGTGGAGGAAGAGGAGGTGGTTGTCAGAGGTGTCACTTTAGGTGTTTTGGGTGCAGGTGCAGGTACTGGAGGCTGTCGTGAGGTGGATGGATGTTGGGTGAGTAATTGCCAGCGTTTGTGTACTTTGGGAGGGGGCGTCACAGACACACTGGGAGAGGACACAGGGGACGTGTAAATGGCAGTGGAGGTGGTGAGTGCAGGTGAGCGGGGTGTGGTGCTGCGTGTACTGGTGCGAGTCCAAGTGGCTGTAGATGTAGTGCATGCAGGTGAGAGTGTAGACAACACTGGGAGGGAGGAGGGAGAAGAGGAGGAGGGGGACACAGTGGAGGCAGCGGATGTTGTTGTGTCTGTATGTGGGTGAGGCTTGCGTGAGTGCTTGTGGTGTGTGTGGTGCCTATGTTTGCTTGAGCTACTTGTGTGTGTTGACTTGTGTGCATGCTGGTCTGTAGGTGTGCTTGGGATGGGCTGGCGTACAGGAGATTGGGTCTGGGTGGAGGAGGTTGGAGGAGGGAGGCTAGACACAGGGACAATGGCTGCCATCAGTGTTGAGGCCAGAGATTGCAGGGTTCACTGAAGGACAGCCTGACCAGAATGAATGCCCTCCAGGAATGCATTACCGTGTTGCAACTCTCGTTCTACACCCTGGATGGCATTCACAATGGTAGACTGTCCAACAGTGAGTGACCTGAGGAGGTCAATGGCCTCCTCACTGAGGGCAGCAGGGGTGACTGGGGCAGGGCCTAAGGTGCCTGGGGTGAAGGTGATGCCCACCCTCCTGGGTGAGCGGGCACGGGGCGAACGCTGAGGGGCTGCTGGGAGGGCGGTGCTGGTAGGGGAGGTGGCAGCTGTACCTGTAGAGGTGGGGGGCACAGATGGTGCTGCCACCACAAGGGAGCTCCCATCGTCGAACGAGTCCGTGTCGCTGCTTGGTGATCCGGTGGCCGACGTGAAGCTCCCCTCGCCCTCCGTCCCACTGGTGCATTCAGAGTCTGTGTTGTGGCCCTCCATGGCCATGTGGGATGCAGCTCCCTCGTGCTCAGGTGGCACTGTACCTCCGCCTGTTGATGCTGATGTACAAAAGGACAGGGAGATCAGACAAAGGGGGGGAGACAGAAGAAAGAGGGTTTTAGTGCATGGCATGCCGCTACCGTTGGCGGACAAGACAAACGCAGATGCCCCCTGCATTACGCCGTGCTCCTGCCCTCTGCACATGCAATTTCTGGGATATGGCCTATATGGCAATGGTGGACATCAGCGCACATGGATGCCACAGGGGCAACTATACCTCGACTTGGCACTCTGCTGAGGTGGGGTAGAGTGCCACATGGGCTACATTACGGAGGGGCCTTGCCTACCTAACTCGCCCTGACCTAGGGACACCCACAGCCCACATCCCCCACCCAGACACCGCCACTACACGCAAAGTCCGCAGAATGAGTGTGTACTCACCCCCTTGTGTCTGCTGTGATGCCCTCAAGCGCCCATCCAACTCCGGGTAGGCCACCGCCAGGATCCGGAACATCAGGGGGTTCATGGTGCGACGGGCACCCCTCTCACGTTGGGAGGCCATCCCCAGCTGAGCCTCCGCCGTCTTCTTGCTGCAGCGGCGAATGTCCTCCATCTCTTACGGCAGTGGGTGCCCTGTCTCTGGTGGGCCCCCAGGGTCCAGACCTCCTTGGCGATGGCACGCCAAATGTCCCTCTTCTGGTGGGCGCTGACCTACATGACATGCACAAGGAAAGAGGAACAGCCATTACCACCTGCACCGTCGTTGTGAGTGGCCCCCTCCCTACTCTGGCCATGTGGCCCATTCATTCCCATGCATTAATGTTCTATGGACTCTGGCCCCTTCCCTCTACCAACCAGCCCTCTCCACCCAGGCCTAGCCCATACAACGTGCTCCCTGTGTACTAACCTGTTGGTCTGGAGGACCGTAGAGTAGCGTGTACTGAGTGAGGACCTCGTCTACCAGTTTCTCCAACTCCTGTGCAGTGAAGGCAGGGGCCCTTTCCACAGACGCAGCAGCCATCGTCGCTTCCAGACCGAGGTCACAGCAGCACTTGCAGTGTAGGTCCTCTCCTGTCGAGGGTCAGGTATGTAGTGATTGAACAGATAGAAAATGGCGGTGACGTCCGTGGCGGTGCGCATCATCACCGCCGGCGCACCTGTTAATTGGCTCCTGGGACCCATAGGGTCCAATGTTAACCAATGCAGCATTCCGCCGCGGTCTACGACCGCCTACCGAGACGGTGTGTAACGCCAGCGCAGTTACCCCACAATCCCATTGTCCCAGTTTAGAGGTCAGGCAGCCGCCATTTCAGGGGCCCACATGGCTTCATTTCATACTGCGTCACACATAGCTAGGCCTACACTCAACACACATACAGGAAGGGTTATGTGAGTGGTGTAGTCTTGTGTGTGACTGTGGGCACATACCTGGAGGACTAATGACTGGTTCTTCGCTGTTGTCCTTCGTAGGCAGCGTCTGCTGGGACATATGAGAAGATGGCGGAATCCTCCAGTGTACCGACCGCTGGTGGACCTGTTGACAATGGAAGAGCGACATGTCATCGTAACCTAACGGTTTGACCGTGCCACAATCCAGGAACTATGTACCCAGTTGGAGCCAGACCTGATGTCACCAATCCGCCATCCGACTGGAATCCCCCCTGACGTGCAGGTGCTGTCGGTGCTCCATTTCCTTGCAAGTGGGTCTTTTCAGACAACAGTGACAATGGCATCTGGGATGTCCCAGCCTATTTTTTCCAACGTGTTGTCCAGAGTGTTGTCTGCCCTGCTGAAACACGTAAGGAGATACATAATTTTCCCTGAGGTGGAGGATTTGCCTACAGTGAAAGGTGACTTCTATGCCCTTGGACATATCCCCAACGTCATAGGTGCTATTGATGGGACCCATGTAGCTCTGGTACCCCCCCACAGGAGTGAACAGGTGTATAGGAACAGGAAGAGTTATCATTCCATGAATGTACAGATGGTATGTTTGGCAGACCAGTACATCTCGCAGGTAAATGCTATGTTCCCTGGCTCAGTGCATGACGCCTACATCCTGCGGAATAGCAGCATCCCTGATATGATGGGTCAACTCCAGAGGCACCGTGTGTGGCTTTTGGGGGACTCTGGTTACCCCAACGTTTCGTGGCTATTGACCCCAGTGAGGAATCCCAGGACCAGGGCAGAGGAACGCTACAATGAGGCCCATGGGCGGACTGGGAGGGTGATCGAACGCACCTTCGGCCTCCTGAAGGCCAGGTTCAGGTGCCTCCATATGACAGGTGGATCCCTATTCTACTCACCGAAGAAGGTGTGCGACATCATCATCGCCTGCTTCATGCTCCATAATTTGGCATTGCGACGCCAGGTGCCTTTTCTGCAGGAGGATGATCCAGATGATGGTGTTGTAGCAGCTGTGGAGCCTGTGGACAGTGATGAGGATGAAGCTGATGAAGAAGATAACGACAACAGGGAGTCAGTCATACAGCAATATTTCCAGTGACACACAGGTGAGAACATTTTCAATTTTAGCATTACATTAACTTTCACACGTCTACCTCTATCCTGTTTATCGATTTAAGTCAACATTTGGTAACTGAGTTGTACCCTTCCATTACGGTTTCACAGGTGTGGTTACCTACGTGTCAACTGCTTGCATCCTTCAAGGGCTTGTGATGTGTGACATAGGTATGTTAGTTTTAGAATGGTACACCCATTATGACACTGTCATTGATAATACATTTTTACTAAATCACAGACTGACTCCAGATTGTTTTGTGTTTCAAGGGTGTTTATTGAAGTGCTCAGAAATGGGAGGGGGTTGTAAAATGAGGATGGGTGATGGTGGAGGAATGTCCATGGCAGAGTCCAGTCTATTAGTCTCACAGGTGCACTGCCCATCTGGGCATAGGAAGAGGAGCTGGGGCAGTTAAAGTATGGACAGGGTAACAAAGTGGGACAGTGGGAAGACAATCAGGGTGGTGTCATTTCCTGGCGGGGGTCTTGCCATCTTGCTCTGTCCTGTTCCTGGATCTCAGGGACCGCTTGCATGGTGGTTGTCCGTCTGCAGGGGGTAGGGTGCTGGTGTGTTGGTCCTGTGGCGGGGCGTACTGTCCACTAGCGCCGGCGGAGGTGGTGGGCATTTCATCGTCCTGGCTAGTGTCAGGGGCCCCTTGGAGTGCCACGGTGTCGCTCAAGGTCTGCTGTATGTCCTTCAGCACCCCTACGATGGTGTCCAGGGCAGAGCTGATGGTCCTGAGCTCCTCCCTGAACCCCAAATACAGTTCGTCCTGCAGGCGCAGGGTCTCCTGCAACTTGTCCAGAACCGTCGCCATCGTCTCCTGGGAGTGGTGGTATGCTCCCATGATGGAGGAGAGGGCCTCGTGGAGAGTGGCTTCCCTTGGCCTGTCCGCCCCCTGTCGCACAGCAGCCCTCCCAGTTCCCCTGTGTTCCTGTGCCTCCGTCCCCTAGACCGTGTGCCCACTACTACTGCCCCCAGGTCCCTGTTGTTTTTGGGGTGGTGGGTTAGCCTGGGTGCCCTGTAGTGGTGGACACACCGCTGATTGACCTGTCCTGGGTAGGGAGGTTTGGGCCCACTGGGTGGGTGCTGTGCTGGTGTTAACAGAGGGTGGAAGGTCGGTGTTGGGCTGGTCCTGTGCAATGGTAACCGACTGTCCCGAGGCCCACGATGGTCCGGGCTGGTCATCAGGATCCAGTAGGGCAGAGCTGCTCTCATCACTGTGGGCCTCTTCTGGGGGTGGAGTGGTGTTGTCTGGACCCTCTGGTGTGGTGATGGTCCTTTGGGTTCCTGCAGGGGCATAAGAGCATGATTATTGCATGTGTGTGTGTAATGGTGTGCAATGGGTGGGTGTTTGTGTACCCCAGTGCATGCATTCCTGTGTGTGAGTTTGTGTGGTGATGGTTGGGGGGGTGTACTGGGAATGTGCTGTGGGCATTCTTTAGTGAGGGGTGTCCATGCTTAGTTGTGTCATGCAGGGCTTGGTGTTGGGATGGGTGGTTTGTGTCATGGGTACATTAGTGAGGAGTTGTAGTGATAGGGGAGTGGGTGAGGGAGGGGGTGTGTGATAGCATGCAGGTAGGGTGGGGGATATGATAGTTAAGATTTGACTTACCAGTGTCCCATCCTCCACTGACTCCTGCAAAGCCCTCAGGATGCAAGATGGTCAAGACTTGCTCCTCCCATGTTGTTAGTTGTGGGGGAGGAGGTGGGGGTCCGCCGCCAGTCCGCTGTACCGCGATGTTGTGCCTGGAGACCGTTGAACGCACCTTCCCCCGTAGGTCGTTCCACCTCTTCCTGATGTCCTCCCTATTTCTTGGGTGCTGTCCCACGGCGTTCAACCTGTCCACTATTCTGTGCCATAACTCCATCTTCCTGGCTATTGATGTGTGCTGTACCTGTGAGCCAAATAGCTGTGGCTCTACCCGATTGATTTCCTCCACCATGACCCTGAGCTCCTCCTGGGAGAAGCGGGGGTGTCTTTGGCGTGCCATGGGGTGGTGTGGGTGATGTGTGGGGTGGTGTATGTGGTGATGAGTGTGGTGAGTGTAGTGGTGTGTGGTGTTTTGTGCGTGGATGTTGTGTGGGTGATGGTGTTGTGTGCCTCTGTGTAGTGGGGTTGTCTATTCTGTGCTCTCTCTCTGTCGCCTTCGTGTCTAATTTTTGGTCATAGGGGTTTGTGGGTGATGTGGGTGTGTGTTTCATATTGTGTTTGGTGTGTGGGAGTGTTGTTTGTATGTGTGTCAGGTGTGTGTATTTTGAATTGTCCAATGTGGCGGTGTTTTGGAGATGTGTGTGTATTTTGAGCGCGGCGGTGTGTACCGCCAATGGAATACCGCGGTTGAAAGACCGCCGCGTGGATTCGTGGGTCGTAATAGCATGGGCGTGTTTCTGTTGGCGTGGAGGTGGAGGATTTGTTTCCGACAGTTTATCACTGACCTTTGGTGTGGCGGTGTTGTGTGGGTGTCTGAATTTCGGCGGATTACAAGATGTGTGTCATAATAGCTGTGGCGTAATGCCGCCGCGGCGGCGGTGTATTGGCGGTCTTCTGCACGGCGGTAAGCGCCTTTCACCGCCAATGTTGTAATGACCCCGAGAGTGGTATACAGTGTCCTGATTTGTTACTGCACATGCAAAGTCACACATGTGAAAATGACTTGTCAGAATTGATGTACGTTTATAACTATGTCCTATCCCTTATCTGTGTCAATCACAGATTTGCTGAGTTTTTGTTTGGCTCTTCATCATTGGCAAGACACAGACAGTGTCAGAGGCAAATGGGAATTGCAGGCAGACATGAGAAGTGGACATGGATGAAACCAGGCACCGACTGACATGAGTATGTGGAGTGTAACTAATATGGCCAGACTGTCAGGACACTGGGGTAGAAGTGTGTTTTCCCACCAAGAAGACCTGTTTGGTACTAGAGGTGGTCAAATAGTGTCATGTGTGTCCATATGTGTCTGACACATGTGAAACTGTTGAACCAGCGCCTCTATCATCATAATGGTTGTTGTTGTTAGTGACCTACCTGTTACATAGCTGTAAATGTGTTCCTACTTTGCAGACCAATGTGCAGGTCTCAGTGGACTGGCAATGGAGAGTGGCAAGCCTACAGGTATGTGACCAATGTAAGTGAAAGGTCCATAGACTGGGGACATCAGTACTGATCTCTGTCTGTATCAGTGGGTATGATTATTAGGGAGCTAAGGTATGGGTATGTGATAAAACTTTACATGGTGTTTCAAAGGACTAATCTGTATGCCTCCTGGCTTGTTGGAAGACTGACATGTCCCTAACCTCTGGATCCTGTGGGTTAGTAGTGTATGACATCCAAGCTGACAATCATAAGGCACTAGCAATACTATTCTATCTGATGTTTGCAAATCTAGGAATAAATATAAGGAGATTTAGAATACATCTGTTTTGGCTTCTATCGATGTTACAATCCCACTGTAACGAGTCTCCTCGTGTTAGAGTACAGATGTGATGTCCACAACAAAAGGTTGTACAATACAGAGGGACATATTGATACTAGAGCTAGCATACATGACAGTTGTGCATGGTTCGTAAACGACTCTTACACAGGACCTGTGTTAAAATGTTATATTTATTAGGGAGTGGAAAATAATATGTGTGAACAGTAACCTAAAAAACACAAAGTAAGCAGTCAAGGGTTTAGTCATGGTGGCTGAAATCATCAGGGTAGCTGCTACACTATTAGGAAACACAAGTCCAGTGTCCTTGCACCACAGGAAAATGGAGTTAGGTTTCAGAACAGTCAACAGGGTGTATCAGTGGCGCACACAAGGAGAACCAGTCAGGAGAGGTTTACTTCCTGGGAGTGGGTTTGGTCTTGGTATCTGCTTCTCCTGGATGTCTGGGTGGATGTCCACGTTTGCGGGGGTACCTCTGCTACAGAGGGTGGGGTGTCTGAAGCATGTCCTTCCCCTGGCAGGGCCTTTATTCCACTAGCAGCCACAGATTTTGAAGGGCCTGAGGATCCATTACTAGTGGAAGAGGCCTGATATTGTGTGGCAGACCTACTCAGGGTAGTATTAATGTCCCTCAGCACCCCAGCAATGAAGCCAGGATGGCATTTTGTGCATGCCACTGCTGCATAACTTCCTGGGTGGTTGTCCCTTTGCAGCTGTTGGATTTCATGGTGACTATCGAGCCCATCATGCCTTGGGAATTTTGGTAGACTTCCAAGACTTGGGAGATAGTTTCCTGGTTTGTTTTGTCCCTTGGAACCCCCACTTCTGGCCCACACCATCATTCTGATGCACACTACTCCTACGTGCCTGTGCCCCTGGCACAGTGTGCCCACTTCCAGTGGTGGCAGAACCATCATTGTCAGCGGTGGCAAGGTGAGGCTCAGGTACCTGTACTGGGGGCACACAATGGATATAATAATCCTTGGGACACCAGTTTGGGGGTGAATGGGCAGGGTGAGGCTGAGAGTTGTTGACTGACCAGGTGTCCCTGATTGGCCAGCTTTGTTCTCAGAGTCCACACATCCAGGGGCGATGTCCTCACTGGGGCCTTTATCCAGAGGGGTAGTGGCAGTCTCTAGTATCCTCTCCAATGTGGCTATGGCAAGGTTACCTGTGGGATAGGGGGAACATAGTGCCTTAACATGATCCCCAGAAATGACAATGACAGCTGCTGCAAAATCTTACTAATCACAACATGAGACTCAGTAATTTCAATACCATACACCATACTTAAACATGTTAAACTATATTGGTATTTATTAGACTGGTGTTCACCTTTGTTGCCTACTGAAGTGTCTGGCATGATAGACAATACATGGCACATAAAAAGCTGGACAATTCACAATAGTGTCAGAGTAGAGATGCAGTATGGGAGCAAGTAATACACATTGACCTATAGCTGGATGTACTGCATGTGCATCCACTTTGGCATCTAGATTTCTACCACAGGTGAGTAAATTTGAACCTTAGGAGTCTTTTTTCTAAGGGCAGTTTGATGGGGCACTCAGCTGTAGCTGTGTTTTGCTTGTAATGATAGTGGGCCTTTGCATTGCTGTCATTTTCATAAACTGTTTCACAATTGGACATTCATGATGGATTAGATTGGTAGTTAGTTTCACATGCATGGCATCTCTCTTTTGGTGCACTGTTCAGGTTTTCATAATGGTGGGATACTGCCTTCTGGGATTTGTACTGCTATCAGTTTCCTGTACTTCGCATGCCATTCCCAAGGGCTGTGGTGCCAGATGAGTTTAGTGGACATGTGGCATGCCAGTGAGGGGTATTAGACATTTGGACAGAGGGGTGGTGGGTTGTTTGTTAATTGATGTGGGGTAAGGTGGTGAGGGAGAATGCAGGACAAAACAATTGGGTGACATGAATGTTGTGGGACTTACCAGACTCCACTACCCCAGGTATTCTTGTTAGGCCCTCAGGATGTAGTATGTCCAAGACCGTCTCCTCCCAAGATGTGAAAGTAGGGGGGGAGCACTACCATTCTTCAGTACCGCCAGCTGGTGCCTGGATGCTGTGGAAGTAATTCCATCTTTTCCTGACATCCACCTTGTGCGTGGATAGAGAATTGACTCTGTCGAATATTCCTTGCCACAACTCAATTTTCCTGGCTATTGATGTTTGCTGGACCTGTGCTCCTAACAGGTGTGGCTCTATCCTGACAACTTCATCCACCATGACCCTCAACTCATCATCAGTGAAATGTGGGTGTTTTTGTGGGGACATTGTAGTAGTGTTAAAGGACGGTGAGGTAGTGTTAAAAGAAACAGCCTAAATAAATGTAAGTGATGAGGTGTAGGTGCTGTGATGTGAGTGGGTGATGGTTGTTGTGTGTTGTGTGTAAAAGTAAATGGTGTTTTGTGCTGGTGTGTGATGTATGCATGCCGAAATGTGTGTAGGTGCCAGAAGTGGGTTTAGGGTATGTGCGTTGGTTATTGCTCATCTGTGGCTGTATGGGGCATTTTGTTTGCAAAGGACTGTGGGTTGTGTAAGGGTGTGTTATACAGTGCAGTGTGTAGGTGTGTTGAATGTGTGGATATGTGACAGATGTGGGATTTTCAAACTATCAAATTTAGGTGGTCATTCCGACCCTGGCGGTTTCAAACCGCCAGGGCCGGGGATCACGGAAGAACCGCCAACAGGCTGGCGGTGCTTCCAGGGCCATTCTGACCGCGGCGGTAAAGCCGCGGTCAGAAAAGGGGAACCAGCGGTTTCCCGGCGGTTTTCCCCTGGCCCAGGGAATCCTCCATGGCGGCGCTGCTTGCAGCGCAGCCATGGGGATTCCGACCCCCTTCCCGCCAGCCTGTTCCTGGCGGTTTTTACCGCCAGTAACAGGATGGCAAGAACGGGTGTTGTGGGGCCCCTGGGGGCCCCTGCACTGCCCATGCCATTGGCATGGGCAGTGCAGGGGCCCCCTAACAGGGCCCCACAAAGATTTTCACTGTCTGCTTAGCAGACAGTGAAAATCGCTACGGGTGCCACTGCACCCGTCGCACCCCTGCAACTCCGCCGGCTCCATTCGGAGCCGGCTTCATTGTTGCAGGGGCTTTCCCGCTGGGCCGGCAGGTGCTTTTTTAGAGGGCGCCCGCCGGCCCAGCGGGAAAGTTGGAATGCCCGCCGCGGTCTTTTAACCGCGGGGCGGTCATTCGGCGGCCAGATATTGGCGAAATCAGAATGAGGGCCTTAGTGTTGTGTTCAGTGTTCATGTGAGTTGAGACTGCCCCTGTTCGCACTGCCAATGGTATTCAACCATGGAAGAACCTCTGTTGTGATTTGTGGACTGTAATCTGATGGGAGATTTTTTGTCGGGCTGGCGGTGGTCGGGCTGGCGGTGGTGGAACTACCTCTTTTCCATCCTCCAGTGTCCTGGCGGTTTAAAAAGTGTACCTGTTTTTTGGGGGGACTACATAGTGTAACTCTCAATACGACAGTGGGATTACTGCCAACATGTCGGTCTTTGGCAGTTGCCACTGCCGTTGTCTTCCCAAAAGATCGCCAAACTTGTAATGACCCCCCAATGTCTTTTGAAAAATTATTAAAAAGGAGTGATCAAAATACGATGTTTGCAAATTGCAATCCAAATTTATTCTCGACATTGGATATACAGAGGACTGGTAAATATATTATAGCAATGCTACAACGATGCAGAGCTGATGGAATAAAATTGGATACCAAAATTACCAACTTTAAAGCTGGCCAAATTTCTATTTCTTGTAGAACATATTGTACTTTGGCTATCATCTTCCATAAAGGGATAAACATCACCTCCGAACCTTATACTGTATATTTGAAGACTCAAAACGGATGGACAGAATGCAATGATACCAATTTAAACAACAACTACCTTTCAAACTTCCTAATTCTTATTTATTGTTTCTTCAACCAAAGTTGTGAGGCATATGAGTACGATAGTATTAAATATAATCTTTTTAGTATGTGGATTTTTACTTCTTCAGACATAATTCGGCTTACCAAAGGTGATGTCTTCAAAAACATTTTATAAACTGTTATCTGCTTAAAATATATTCTAATCGTTTTCAGAAAAGAAAGAAGTACAGAGTGTTGTGTGTTCATCATTTATCATTGCTAAAGATACCAGTCGGCCTATCAAGAGTGATGTCAAGAACAGGTATTGGAAAATAAACTGTGGATGAAGTTCTTAATAATGCTTTTATGAAAAAAACACTTTTGTTCCATGTATAATAATTACCAACATGATTGTAGAATCGGTATTTAGTTAATTTTAAGTAACATACTATCTGCTTTTTTTTTTGTCCATATGACTATTTCCCCCCCACTGTTCAGTGATGAGCAGCTATACACACTTCTGTTATATAATAAAAGTATAGCAGCTGAGAATAGTGGACAAGGGAGCATAATCTGTATATATATACATAGTGTGTTATTGCTGTATTAAAGATTAACAAGATGTTTCTATTTTGTTAATAATAATATATTTCATATTGCACGTTAGCAACTTTTAATATGTACATTTATTATACAAAACTATAAATATTTTTTCTCTTGTTTTTATTTTAATACAGCTTGAAGGACATTTTTTAGCACTGATAAAGGTAAGTAAATACATGTTCTTTATTAACACATATTTTATTACTATTGTTATGCATCCAGTCAGTGATCTATACATCCAGCGAGATATGCAGTCACTCATACAACCACTAACACATTTGTTTGCTCACCCATAGATTCACTAATTTACCCAGATAATCATCTATACAACCAGTCACAGGTAGTGAAATATTCAGTCACTAACTGTCACAGGGTCCTTTCCTCAGGATCTGCATGTTGCTGAACAAAAGGTCCACCTCCCGGCGTCACCAACTCAGAAAGCTATTATAGCACAGAGTTATGGTAAAGCCAGTCGGGGGAAGGGAATTTACGGAAGGGAACAGCAGAGAGAGAGAACTGAAAAGGAAAGGTTAAAACAATATGCATTTACTCATTCATAGAAAATGTAAATCGTTTATAGACTCTTGACTAAATGTGTCTCCGAGATATCAGGTGGAGACCTCTTCTAAAATGGGGGCGAAACCCCTTGTGAAAACATGACCTCAAATTCAAGAGATGGCAAGAACGTTAAACTATGATTTTACACAGAATATCAATCCTGTAACATTTATGTATTCACATCATAAACAATTGATCATGACTTAGAAAATCTCAAAAACGTAAATGTTTTTTCATATCTTAAGGTATTCAAAGATCAACTAAAACTTTGATTAGTTTTATCTCCAAAATACTTTCACATAATAATAACTGACAAAAGGTTTTATTAATCGAAACCTAAAGCGCCTTACTTAATAACACCAGGAAGCGCTTTATATCTAGGAACTGAAACACCTTGAATTACTTGAACACATAACACGTTTTCTCTGTGAACTGAAACGCTTTGAATTACTAAGCCAAAAGAGTGTTTTACATCTGTGAATGGAAAGCACCATGAATTACATGTGCACTAAGCGCGTTATCTCTGTGAACTGAAACGCTTTGAATCACTGAGCCAAAAAAGCGCTTTACATCTGTGAATGGAAACATCATGAATTACATGTGCACTAAGCGTGTTATCTCTGTGAACTGAATCGACTTGAACCACTGAGCCAAAAGAGCGCTTTACATCTGTGAACGAAAACACCATGAATTACATGTGCACTAAGTGCGTTTTCTCTGTGAACTGAAACGCTTTGAATTACTAAGCCAAAAGAGTGTTTTACGTCTGTGAATGGAAAGCACCATGAATTACATGTACACTAAGCACGTTATCTCTGTGAACTGAATCACTTTGAATCACTGAGCCAAAAGAGCGCTTTACCTCTGTGAATGGAAACATCATGAATTACATGTGCACTAAGCGTGTTATCTCTGTGAACTGAATCGACTTGAACCACTGAGCCAAAAGAGCGCTTTACATCTGTGAACGAAAACACCATGAATTACATGTGCACTAAGTGCGTTATCTCTGTGAACTGAATCGATTTGAATCACTGAGCCAAAAGAGCGCTTTACATTTGTGAACGGAAACACCATGAATTACATGTGCTCCATGAGTTTTATCTCTATGAACTGAATCACTTTGAATCACAGAGCCAAAAGAGCGCTTTACATCTATGAACGGAAAAACCATGAATCATGTGCGCACAAAGCGCATTACCTCTTGGAAGTATTAACTTCCTTAAACTTGGAATCAACAAAGCCTTACCGCTACGAGTACAACCTACTAGTTTTTGGATGCACCATGGACTCTGGTTAGATGATACTCTGCCATTCAGAAACTCTGGACTTTTCCAGAGAAACCTCCACGAGGTCTGGCTACATTGAAGTCCTCAAAATACAGAGCAACATGCTTGGGTGTGGCTGGGCTTTATAGGCCTGCCACACCCCAAGATGTCCGCTGCCTCTAAAAACATGGGAAATGTAGTACTTTCATAGGATAACACTGATAAGTGCATCTTGACCACCAATGCCCTGAACCTGCAGCTACGTGAGCTTTACCACGGGGCACACGAAGCTGATGGCCATTCTTGTAACAAGTGGGGATGACCAGTGGTGCGCATGAAGCACCACAGAGTTGCGCAGCGGAATTCTGTGCGAGACCTGGACCGCGCCTGGCCTTATTCCTGACACTAACCCATTCAGACACTAATATACCCAGATAGATATCTATTTATATATTTAGACATATAGGGGGTCATTCTGAACCGCCAGAAGACCGTACCGCGGTCAAAAGACCGCAGCGGTCATTCTGAGTTTCCCGCTGGGCTGGCGGGCGACCGCCAGAAGGACGCCCGCCCGCCCAGCGGGAACCCCCTTCCACGAGGATGCCGGCTCCGAATGGAGCCGGCGGAGTGGAAAGGGTGCGACGGGTGCAGTTGCTATGCAGACACTGAAAATCTTTGTGGGGACCTGTTAGGGGGCCCCTGCAGTGCCCATGCCATTGGCATGGGCACTGCAGGGGCCCCCAAGGGCCCCACAACACCCGTTCCCGCCAGCAAGGTTCTGGCGGTCAAAACCGCCAGAACCAGGCTGGCGGGAAGGGGGTCGGAATCCCCATGGCGGCACTGCCTGCAGCGCCGCCATGGAGGATTCCTTAGGCCAGGGGAAAACCGTCGGGAAACCGCCGGTTTCCCTTTTCTGACCGCGGCTTTACCGCTGCGGTCAGAATTGGCCTGGATGCACCGCCAGCCTGTTGGCGGTGCATCCGCGGTCCCCGGCCCTGGCGGTCTATGACCGCCAGGGTCGGAATGACCCCGATAGTCCCTCACCCATACAGCTATTCAGATATGCAGTCAGTCACTAATAGAGGTAGTGATGTACTCAGTCAATCACCTATTCATTCATTCGTACAGACATTCACTGATAGAGACAGTTACATATAAATCACTGAGCCCTACAGATACTCATGTAGCCAGTCAGCCCCACGGCTATTTACATAAGAAGTCACTCTTTAAAGCTAGCACTTGTACAACCAATCAATCACTTTTATAAGCACTCATTTACCCAGACGCTCACTCATTCAACCAGAAAATATTGCTTCTTTAATAGATTATGTATACATATAGTTACACACACAATAGCTCACCACTACAAGTACTCACACACACATTTACTCACTCAATGACCACCCATGCACCTATTCACTCAACCATTGAGCCACTCATACAGCCATTCACTCAGTCATACAGTTATTTATGCATTCATTCATTCACCCATATAGGCAGTTATGAATACTATTATATATGCGTAGAGGAATTCATGTACCCAGTCACTCAGTTACACACCCACTTGTGCATCAGGTCATTCACAATTACACCTATTCAGGCTCTCATTTACTCACCTACACGCACATTCATATGCCTGTTATGTCAGCCATATAGTCACTGACACACCAATTCACTTACACATCCATCCACTTGTGCAGCCGACCAATTATGCATATAGTCACTCATGCACCCAGTCACTTACTGAACCACCTATGTACACATTGACTCACACATACAGCCATAAATGCACCCATTCACTCACCCATACAATTACTGATGTAGTAATTTCGTCACCCAGATAGTCACTCATGCATGCACTGTTCTGCCTTACAGGCGCTTACGGAGGCACTGAGTCACCTTGAGAGTCACTCATAAATACAGTGCTCACACATATAAGCACTAATGCAGCTGGTCACTCACCCATACAGCCACTCATGCACCCAGTCATTCACCCAGACAGCCAGTGATTTACTGTCACTCACCCATTCAAGCACTCAACCAGTGACTCACTAATACACCAACTTATGGAGCAATTCACTCACTGATTCAACCACTCACACATATATCCCCTCATCCATACAGACACTCATACATCGATTCACTCACCCAAACATTTACTAATGTGTCTAGTCACTCAACCATCATCTCACTTGCACACTCTTTCACTCACCCATACAGTCACATGCACAGCCAATCAGTCACTGATTCAGACTTTCATACATGCATTCAGTCATTTCTAAAGCCACTCTCACACCGAGATACTCACCCATTCAGTAACTGATGAAAACCACTCACTCACCTATAGTCCCACTCAAACATGTACTCAGTTTAGCATGCAAACAGTAATCTTGCAGTCATTCAGTCATGCACACAAGAATGCTCCCAGTTACTCACTCATGTACACATTTAAGCATCAGTCAGCCATGCACCTACTTACACACTCAGTCATTCATCTGTAGAGCTACACATACCCCATTCAGTCACTCATTAATGTACTGACACACTCAGTGACTTACTCATACAGACATGAATGCAGACAGTGACTTATGCATACAACTACTCATGCACCAAGTGTGTCACCCATACAGCCATACACATAGGCAGTCAGTCATATAGCTAGTAATGCACTCAGTCATTCATACATACAGATATCTGCACAATCATTCACTCACTCCAAACAGTCACTTAGTCAGCCAGTCTCTTATCTATACAAGCACTCAAATACAAAGTTAGTCACCCATTTATGCACTCTTGCGGACATTCAGGCCCTCATTATGACATTGGCAGTCAGATGACCGCCATGCCCACAATGGCAGTAGTACCATCGCCAGGCTGGCGGTAATGAACGCCAAATTATGACCATGGCGGTGATCCCTCGCATAGACAACCAATGTACCACCCCAACTGCCAGTGCGGTATGGCCACTGACCACGGAGACAAGGAGCCACCCACCATATTATGACATAGCAGACTGACAGGATTTCCGGTGTGTTAGCATCGCCACCAAAAGCCTGGCGGAAACACACCATATAAAAGGAGACACTCACCTCAAGGGACACAGAGGAGTCTTCCCGATGCTATACCATGCGATGGCCATCCAGGAGCACCAACGCCAATGATTCGACGATGGTGAGTACAGCTGCCTAGCACACAAGGGAGGGAGGTGAGAGTCACACACACACACATGCACAACACGCACCAAACACACATGCCACACACCCAGAACAAACTGCAGAGTAAATCAACAGCAACATAACCCAGGAGCAAAGAAGACCAGGACACATACCAGTTGTCCAACCACTGTTATTAGATGGGAACAGTGACCTCAATTGTAAAAATAGATAAATTTAAATATGTCTGTACAGAACAGGCCATTGGATAGTCCAAAGTTATTAATGGCCACAGGGCAACGTCCAAGGCCCAACTTGACTCCTGACAGCCTTGGCACTCCACTGGGCAGGGGCATCATGGAAATGGTGGACAGGCACCTCAGGGTGCATGTGGGGGTGGAGGTCTCACTTGGGAGGAGGGTCCATGGGCTTGGGTTTGGGAGGGGGCGGGTCCTTGCCTTTCTGGGCAGGGGGCTTCGGGATGGGGGTCCGGAGTGCCACTCTTGATCCCCTTAGTGACAGGGGAACTGTTAGGAGGAGAAACAGGAGTCGGATGGAAGCTGGAGGTACTGGGCTGGGGGGACTTTCCTCTTATGGGCAGGAATGGTAGGTGGGGTAGGGAAGAGGTCAAGGTGGGAAAGGAAAAGCTTCTTAGGACCAGTGGGGTGGGGTGTGGGAGGAGGAATGGAAGTGGAGGTAGAGGGAGTGGTTGTAGGAGGAGGAGGTGTGCTGGACTTAGGTGCAGGTGCATGGACAGTGTGAGTGCATGAGGTGGATGGCTGTTGGGGGTCTGAGTGGGAGCGTTTATGTGTCTTTGGAGGGGGGTCAGATGGGGAGGACAAACAGGATGCGTGGATGTATGTTGTGGTGGTGTTTGCAAGTGAGGTGGGTGTGCTTCATGAGGTGGTGATGGAGGTGACTGTGCATTTGGTGTGTAGTGTGCATGTTTGCGTGTCTGCTGTTGTGATGACTGTGGGCAAGGCTGTACACGTGGCAGGATCTGGGAGTGATGATGCAGTGCATGCAGGTGTGAGTGCTGATGTGACTGTGAGAGAGGAGGAGGAAGGGGAGACAGTGGAGGCAGTGGCTGTTGTAGTATGTGCATCCAGGTTTTGGCTGTGTGTGCTTGTGGAGTGAAGTGTTGTGCCTGTGTTTGTCTGTGTGAGTCCTGTCTGTTGTTCTGTGTGTGTGCTTGTCAGATTGTGTGCGTGGGACAGGTTGGGGGAGAGGGCTATGGGACTGTAACAGGTGATTGGAGGGAGAACGGAAGAAACAGGGACACTGGCTGAAGCCAGAGAGGAGGCTAGAGCCTGAATCAATCTCGGTAGGACCGCCAAGCCACTGCGAATTCACTCCAGGAAGGCATTGCATTGTTGCATCTGGAATGCCAGCCCCTGGATGGCATACACTATGGTTGACTGCACTACAAAGATGGATCTCAGGAGGTCAATAGCCTCCTCACTGGGGGAAGCAGGGCTGACTAGAGCAGAGCCTGAGGTGCCTGGGGCAAAGGAGACACCCTCCCTCCTGTCTGAGCAGGCACGGGCAATTGGGTGGGGGGTATTGGGAGGGCGGTGCTGGTACGGGGATGGCAGAAGATGAAGTAGCTGGGGTGGTCCCAGAGGGGTCCGCCATCACCAGGGAGCTTCCATCGGAGGAGGAATCAGATTCCTTCGCTGTTGCTCCATTCTCCCCTGTGGTGCTCTCCTCACCCTCCAACCCACCGGTCCCCTCAGCGTCGGTGGACTTTGCCTCCTGGGTCCCGTGGGCTGCAGCTCTCTCACTCGCTGGTGCCCCTGCTCCTTTGCCAGATGATGCTAATGCACACATGGACAGGATGACAAAAGGAGAGATGGTGGGGAGAAAGAAAGGGAGCACAGGGTCAATCACAGCACCAACTGTACAGATGGCATACACATCCCAATCACTATCTGGGACTTACATTGGGCAGCATGGTCCACAGTGACAGACCATTGCCTAGGTACTACAGCAGGAATGAACCCAAACACTACTATCTGCACACCCAGTGGGCCCAACTAAGCTGTGTCTGCCATGGTATGCTACCTACCTAGCAATACCAAAAATGTATACCACCCTACAAAGCTAAAAAGGGCCATGCAGGACTTGCTAAACCGTCATATTGGGGCATCCACTGACTAGATCCTTGCACCCAAGCCCCAGGGCAGGCAACATATACAAAATACCACACAGTCTGTACTCACTACCTTGTGGCTGCTGTGCCGCCCTCAAGCGCCCATCCAACTCAGGATTGGTCACTGCCAGTATGCAGGCCATTAGGGGGCCAGGCACCCCTCCCTTGTTGGGAGGCCATCTCCAGCTGGGTCTCCACGGTCTTCGGGGCCCAGCGTCTCAGGTCCTCCCACCGTTTCCTGCAGTGGGTGCTCCACCGACTATGGACCCACAGGGTCCGCACATCTTTGGCAATAGCATGCCACCACTCCTTCTTCTGATGGGTGCTGACCTGCAGAGGAAACACAGACAGAAGGACACCATGAACCACACAATCTAGCCTATCACACAAATGGCTTACATACTACATTTGCCCCTCATCAAGCACACACATGACCCGTACCTCTGCATTCACATTGCCTGCAGCCATACCCCCCTAATGACACTGCTAGCACATACATACATCTACATGCAGTCATGTCGCATGCAACAGACCCATGATGTACTCACCTGTTTGTCTGGAGGCCCATACAACTGCTCATACAGGGGTAGGACCCCATCCACAAGCTTCTTCAACTCCTCCGACATGAAGGCTGGGGCTCTTTCCCCTGTAGCACAGGCGATAGCAGGTTCCAGACACATGTCACAGCAGCACACGCAGTGGAGATGTTGTTGAGTGGAAAGTCAGGAATCAAGTGAAGTGGTAGAAAGAAAATGAAGGTCACATCCACGGCAGTGAACACTGTCATCACCGGCATTGATCATCATTGGTTCCTGTACTCCATAGAGCCTCATGTTAGCCAATGAGGAATAGCACGGCGGTGCAGACTGCCTACCCTAGCGCCAGCTGAGTGAGGTCACTTCCACCTGTCCCTGCATACAGGACAGGCGGTTGCCATTTCCTACTGCTAGTACTCATGTTTTGAATTTATATGTGCTTCATTGGTGTCGACTGTTCACAACTATACAATTCTAGTGTCCTACATACATACATGCTCTGTGTATTATGATGTTGTGTGTCCATAGGTCCTGTTGTCACACACATTTTACTTTTGGCTCACTTAGATACCAACAACTGTGGAGGAATAGGAGGAGGAGGAGGCAAGCACCCATGTGCAGACCCCTTGTGGACTTGGCTACACTGGAGGACCAGCATATCATACTCACCCATCGTCTGGACAGGGCCACAGTCATCAGAGTGTGCACAATTGGAGCCTGATCTGATACCTGCTATCCATAGCACCACAGCAATTCCCCCTCTTGTGCAGGTACTGTCAGTGCTCTATTTCCTGGCAACTGGTTCTTTTTAGGTGACAGTGGGCTTCGCTGCAGGAATATCAGAGCCAATGTTTTTGATTGTGCTTGGAAGGGTTTTGGCTGCGTTGCTCAAACACATGAGCAGCTACATCGCATTCCCCCATGTTGATGATTTGCCCACTGAGAAGGCTGGATTCTACTCAATGGGACACATACCACATGTGATTGGGACCATTGTCGGGACCCATATTGCCTTAGTCCCTCCAGGGCAAATAAGCAGGTGTACAGGAATAGGAAGAGTTTCCACTATCTCAGTGTCCATATGATGTGCCTTGCTGCCCAGTACATCTCTCAGGTCACTGCCAAGTACCCTGAATCTGTGCATGATGCCTATGTCTTGAGGAATATCTGCGTCCCACAGGTGATGACATGACTACAGAGGCACAGAGTGTGGCTTATAGGTGAGCTTGAGTCCCCCCAATGTATGTCAGTGTATGACTACTGCAGTCATACCCCATGCCATTGTGCTTGGCTAATGTGTGTCCCTCACTTCTTCCATGTGACTCCGGCTACCCAAACCTGTCCTGGCTTTTGATCCCCATTAGGAATATGAGAACAGGGGCTGAAACCTGGTACAATGATGCACATGGGCATATGAGGTGAATTGTGGAACGCACTTTCAGTCTCCTGAAAGTCAGGTTCACGTGTATCCATTTAACAGGTGGATCCCTTTGTTGCTCCCCTGAGAAGATCTACCAGATTATGCTGGTCTGCTGCATGTTGCATGCTACACAATTTTGCCCTCTGACACCATGTGCCCTATCTGCAGGAGAAGGGGGAGACAATGCACCTGTGGCACTAGTGGACAGTGAGGACAGTGAGGAGGAGGAAAAGGAGGTGGATGTGGACAACGGGGCAATGTCATTCAGCAGTACTTCCAATGATACTCAGGTAAGACTGTTGATCTATATATGTCTCCATTTTAGAAAAGTGCTGTGTGGCTGTTGTGTTGTGCCAGTCACTACCTTTGCATCACAATTGAATATCACCCATGCCTTCCCTTATTGCAGATGTTGGTGTGGTTACAACAGTGTACTGATGTGATGACTACAGACTGCTGAGACACATTTGTTGGATGGATTCACACATTACACGACATTTGCACAGGATAATGCAGTTCAATACAGTTCAATACATTGCACATTTCTTTCTGATGAAGCACTATTACTCAAGTTGTGTTCAATGGTGATTATTTGAATAACAAAAAACAATGGAAAGTGCAATAGAGTGGGGTGAAGTCCAGTGCAGTGGCCCAGTCTGTTTGTACCACAGGTCCAGTGTCCATGGGGCCCTAGGTAGAGGAGCAATAGCAGTCCAAAGTGAACAAGGTGAATCAGTGGAACACAAGAGGGATATTCTGGAGGGGTGCATTTCCTGGCAATGGTCCTGGTCTTGGCAACTGTCTCTGGTGTCTGCCTGAGTTGCAGGGAACGTTTGCAGGGTGGTTCACTTTCTGCAGGGGGATGGGTGCTGGTGGCCTGTGGGTCCTGTGGCATGGCCTCCTGTCCAGTAGCTGCAGCAGATGTAGAGAGCTGGTCAGTGCGCTGGCTAGTGGAAGGTGCCCTCTGGTGTGTTGTGTACTCATGCATGATGTTTGCCATGTCACTCAGCACCCCGCAAAGGAGGCCATGAAGGTATTCAAGGCCTGCAATTGTTGCATGACCTCCTGGTGGTGTTCCCCCTGCAGCCGTTGGTTCTCTTGTATGACATTGATCACCTGACCAATCCTGTCCTGGGATTGCTGGTATGCCCCCTGGACATTTGTGAGTGCCTCTTGGGCAGTCGGTTCCCTGTACCTGGTCTCCCCGTGGCACACAGCTGTCTTCCGATTGTCCCCGCCCCCTGTGCCTGCGTCCCCTGAACGGTGCGCCCACTCCGACTTACACTGGGACCATCATCGTCTTGCCTATGTGGTGTTGACTCGGGTCCATGTACACATGGGAACACTACTGATTGACCTGTCCTGGGGACAGAGGTTTGGGGGTTGGCTGGCTGCTGGGGTGTTTGAGTCTGGGGGGGCCCTGTGGTGGATTGGCTATGGGATGTGGTAGCCAACTGACCAGTGGTCCCAGATGGCCCAGGGAGGTCATCCAGATCAAGACCTCCAGAGTTGCTGTCATCACTGAGGGCACCTTCTGGTGGGGGACTAGGTTGGTGTGGCACCTCCTCATGGTTGACATTGGCTGGGGCCCCTGTGGGGATGTAAGTGATTTTTAGGGTAATTGTCTGTCACATATTCCACATTTCTACCTTTCCGAAAAGATATTGGTGTTGTCCTCCCACCTTTGGTAGTATATGGTGATGGATTGTGGGATTGGTAGCTCTACATGTTGTCCATGCATTGCTGGTGGGAAAAGCAGTTATGGGAGGGATGTGCTTCCAGTGGGTATGGCATACAGGTGTAGACATTTAGGTTTGGCAACGGGGTGGTGCACTGAGTGGGATGGATTGGAGTGAAGGGAGTCAAGGTGAGGGGGTGACCGGGCATGCAGGTATGGGTGGTGGTAGGTTGGTAATGGTGACTCACCAGTGTCCAGTTCTCTGGCTACTCCAGTGAGGCTCTCAGGATGCAGTATTGCCAAGATTTGCTCCTCCTATTCTGTCACCTGTGGGGGAGGAGCTGGGGGTCCACCGCCAGTCCTCCTGATGGCAAGCTGGTGCCTGGCTGCACTGTAACGCACCTTCCCCCATAGGTCGTTCCACCTCTTCTGAATGCCGTCCCATGTGCGTGGGTATTTTCCCACACCGTTCACACTCTCCAAGATCCATCTACCTGGCAATGGAGATCTGCTGTACATGTGCTCCAAACAGGTGTGGCTCCACCCAGACTATTTCTTCCACCATCACCCCAACTCCTCATCAGTGAAACGGGAGAACCTTTTTGGGGACATGGGTGTTGTGTGGTTTGTGTGTTGTGCCGAGGGTGTTGAGTGATGTGGTGGTGTGTGGGGTGCATGACGGATGAATGGGTAGTTGTGGTGTGTGTGTGTGTGCAGTTATCTCTGGGATTGGCCTGATAAGGTATAGCTGTCTTCTTTTGTTTGCAAAGGATTGTGGGTGATATGGGGGGGTGTTTCATAGTGCTGTTGGTGGGTGGGTGGGGTGTGCATTTGTGTCAGATGTGGGTTTTTTGGACTGGTCAGTGTTGGCTTGTTTCGATTTTGGGTGGCCATTTCCACCACAGCGGTGTGCACTGCCAATGGTTTATCGCCTTTGAATGTCCGCTGTGGTGATTTGTGGATTATTATTTGGAGGGCGTTGTTCTTCTGGCGTAATGGTATAGGTGTTAGTTCCGACAGTTTTTCACATTTGTTGGGTCTGGTGGATTTGTGGTTGTAGCTGGTTTATGTAGGTTTTTTGTGTGTGTGTCATAATCTGGTGGGCGGATGTTCGCCTCCGCGGTGGTATGTTGGTGGCCACCACCAAGGCGGTAATCAGAAAATTCTGCCAGTGTCATAATGAGGGCCTCAGTCTCCTGTACAACCGCTCTCACACCAAAGCACTCAACAATTCAGGCACTTCTGCAGCCAGTTACTCAGCCATACAGCCACTCTCAGATATATTCAGCCAAACATATGCACAGTCATGCATCACTGAGTCACCCATGCACACAATCATGTACCCAGCCACTCACAAATGCACAGACTGATGCACCAACACACTCACCAATAAAGACACTTACACACCTGGTTAATCATTTCTACAGTGACTCAGACTCCCAGTTACTAACTCATACAGGCACTTATCTACCCATTCATTCTTTTAAACAAGTTCTATTACATGCACTCAGTCATCCTTTTTTGTAAGAGAAAAAAAGATGGTTCTAACAAGAACTGTTTTTTTGTGTTTTTGAAAGAGTTTTGTGTTTTTGTTGTTCTTTGTAAACAGTTTTGATTTTTTTTGTGCTATTTATGTTTTTTAAAGTAACAGAAACAAATTGCGTCACTTGCAGCGGCAATTAAAAAATCTCCGAAACAATGCAATAGGTAAAGTGCTGGATAACAAAATTAACATTTATGTACATTTATAATTTGCACATTCATAGGGACAGCCTGCTTCCCTACAGTCAAAGTTGCCTTATATTTTGGGCAAAAAATTCAAACTTTTCCAAGTTCTGGAATCATTGGTGGAACAGTTGGCACTTGAGGAGTGGTAGAAGATGTTCGAGGTTCACTGATTCCAGATGTTGCTCATCTCTCAGTGACCACTCTCCGTATCTCTGCTCTTGACAGCCGAGTACTATGCATCGTACTGAGATGCTTGTACATGCTGCTAGCTCCACAGCTGTACTTCCTCTCACTTCCTCTGGAAAGAACTTTGTGACAGATATTACAAGTCACTTTTCTGGCGTTCACCTTTTTTTTCTCTGTCTGGAAAACGAAATTATTCCGAAACGATGCTGTGCTTCCTCTTAGATGGATGCTCCTCCACTTCTCCTTCTTCTTCCTCCAGAATAGGCTGCTCATTATCAGGAACATTGCTTGGAGCTTCTGACATTTCTTCTATGTCTCTTCTATCAGCTCTTTCAAAGCAACTAAAGATGTGGGCTGCCACATGCAAACTGATGTTGAAAAGAGGTGGAAACTTTTCATATTTTTGATGGAAAGGTGTTCCACTTATCGGAAGCCTTTATTTTTTAGTTACATGGGAAGCACGACCTATACACGTATCCATCGCGTTTAGGTCACAATGTCATAAAATATGTAAAAATGAATATATAAAAGTCAATATTTTCATCATGTATTATAATTGTTTATGTCTAGTAATAAATCTGTTAATGAAAATGTAAATTTAGAAATCAAAAATATAGTATTTTTACTTTATTTGAATATGCGGGAGTTGCATACCCAGCGTGAATCCAGAAATACATAGGGCACAGAGACGTGGCGGAGTCACAACTTTGCAATTTCATACTAAATTAGCATAAACCTTTGTTTAATTAAGATTTGTAATGACTTAAGGAACTTCTTAGAGAACCTCTTGAGAAATAAAAGTTATATATCCACTGTTTATATATTTTTCTAATCCAAATTTTAACTATACATTTTTCCTTTTCTTTTAAAAATAGATAATAGTTTTACTACTTGTTAGAAATGGGGTCTTTGGTTGGCAGTCAGGTTACACCCTGTCCAAGCAAGGACCCTCTCACTCTAGTCAGGGTAAAAGAGAATCATCCTCAGCTAACCCCCACTCATCCCTTTGGTAGCTTGGCATGAGCAGGCAGGCTTAACTTCAGAGTGCTAGGTGAAAAGTATGTGTGCCAACGCACACAGTAACTCAATGAAAACACTACAAAATGACAAAACACAGGTTTAGAAAAATGGAAAATATTTATCTAAACAAAACAAGACCAAAACGACAAAAATTCACTATAAACAAGTCAAGTTCTTAATTAAAATGCAAAAAGAGTCTAATCATTTCTGCTGCCTGATCGCGATGCAAGCGGGCAGCCGAAATGCCCACTAGACACCAGGGAATTTTTTTGATTTAGATAATTGTCAAGAGTGGAGTGGCCCCTTGGGCAAGAGCCACTCCCCAGGGGGCCAAATTAATTTTAGGCCATTGCTGTCCCCCCCATGGGGTAGATTGGCCTAATATCATTAGGCCGATCTGCCCTCAGGGGGGACAGAAAACCCCTAGACACAAGGGCTAATTTTTTTTGTTTATTTTGTTTATATGCGTGGGGAGCGACCCCTTAGGCAAGGGTCGAATCCCGGGGGGCCAAATAATTTTTAGGCCATTTCTGCCCCCCCCCAGGGGCAGATCAGCCTAATTAATTAAGCTGATCTGCCCCCAGGGGGGACAGAAACCACTAGACACCAGGGATTTTTCTTTTGTTTTTTATTATTCTTACACATAAGGGGAGAGGCCCCTTGGGCAAGGGCCACTTCCCTGTGGGTAATATAATTAGGCTGATCTGCCCCCGGGGGGGGGGCAGAAAAACTGTACTCACAGGCGATATTTTCTTTTTTTTTTTTTTCTTTTTTTATATGTGGGGAGCGACCCCTTAGGCAAGGGTCACTCCCCGGGAGCCAAAATGATTTTTAGGCCATTTCGGGGCAGATCGACCTAATATACTTAGGCCGCTCTGCCCCCGGGGGGGTACAGAAACCACTAGACACCAAGGAATTTTTATTTTTGTATACTTACACATAGGGGGAGTGGCCCCTTGGGCAAGGGTCTCTCCCCAGGGGGGCAAAATATTTTTAGGCCATTTCCACCTAATATAATTAGGCCGATCTGCCCCCAGGGTGGGCAGAAAACCCCTAGATCCCAGGGATAATTTTTTTTTCTTTATTTTTTTTTTATATGTGGAGAGCGACCCCTTAGGCAAGGCTCGCTCCTCGGGGGGCCAAATTATTTTTAGGCTATGAGACACCAGGGAAATTTTATATTTTTATACTTACTCATAAGGGGAGAAGCCCCTTGAGCAAGGGTCGCTCCCCAAGGGCAGAAAACTCTAGACACCAGGGATATATCTATATTTTTTAATTACTTTATGTTTTTATTTAAGGGGAGCGGGCCCTTAGGCAAGGGTCCCTCCTCTGGGGTCCAAATTGTATTTAGGCCATTTCTGTCCCCCTTGGGGGCAGATCAGTTTATTTTTGTTAGGCCAATCTGCCCCCAAGGGGGGACACAAACCACTAGACACCAGGGATTGGTGTGTGTGTGTGTATGTGTATGTTTAGTTTTGGGAGGCAGTCCCTTGGGCAAGGGTTTCTCCCCATGGGGGCACATTACTGTCAGCCATATCTGCCCCTCCTGGGGGCAGATGGCCTATTTTTGGAAGGCTCATCTGCCCCCAAGGGGGGCAGAAAGCCCACCAGAGACCAGGGAAGTTTTTTTTTTTCAAAATAAGAGGTCATAGTATTGCCATACACCAACCCCAAATAAATGGGGCTAAATTGTTCTGCCCACCAGTGGGCAGATTGGGCAATTACTCCTGATCCACACCCCGGGGGGCAGAAAGTCTACTGAATGCCAGGGAATAAAAAAGAAATCTAGTGGTGTGGTGGCTACCAACCAGTATCGGCCTGGTTATGCCCCCACCCCAAATGAAGGGGGTAACAGTCTTTCAGCTCTACCCCTGTACACTAAAACATCTTATCCCACGCAAAGCAAGAGGACATTTGATTATTTTGGGTTTTGGTTTTACATTTGGGCCATGAGAGCTTGGTAACTCTCAAAATCGTCCCACTTGGAATGGTGAGGGCTGCACTTTTTTGACTTTGTGACGCTGCCATGTAGAAAAATCCACAAGACCTAGACACATCTGAAAACAAAACATCTGTTTGATCCAGGGTGGTGTGCTTCGCATGCACCCCGTCCCATTGTCTTACCCACAATGCCCTGCAAACCTCCAACTTTGCTGGAAATCACACATTTTTCCCACATTTTTGTGATGGAACCTTCCAGAGTCTGCAGGAATCCACAAAATTCCTACCACCCAACATTGTCTCAGTTATACCAATACAAATTCTGCCCCACTTGTCAGCCTAAAAATGTTTTTTTTCAAACTGCCCTTATGGACCCACTTTGGTTCTCCCTTAATTTCGACATGTTTTTGGCTCTTCCCTGTCACAGGCACTTGGCCCACCTACACAAGTGAGGTATCATTTTTACCGAGAGACTGAGGGGAATGTTGGGTGGTAGGAAATTGGTCCCGGTGTGGTGATCCCACACAGAAATGTGGGAGAGATGTGATTTTTTAGCTAATTTGAGGTTGCTGAGTGTTCTGTAAGAAAACATGGGGGGATCCATGCAAATCACACCTCTCTGGACTCCCTCGGGTTTCTAGTTTTCAGAAATGTCTGGGTTTGGTAAGTTTCCCTAGATGGCTGTTGAGCCCAGGACCAAAAACAGCAGATGCCCCCCTCAAAAACAGTATTGTTTTTGATTTGTCCAGGTAGTGTTTTGGGGCATTTCATGTCCTGAGCACTAGGCCTACCCACACAAGTGAGGTACCATTTACATCGGGAGACTTAAGGGAACACTGGGTGGAAGGAAATGTGTGGCTCCTCTCAGTTTCCAAAACTTTCTGTCACCGAAATGTGAGGAAAAAGTTTTTATATGGCCAAAATTTGAGGTTTGCAAAGGATTCTGGGTAACAGAACCTGGTGAGAGCCCCACAAGTCACCCCATCTTGGATTCCCCTAGGTGTCTAGTTTTAAAAAATGCACAGGTTTGGTAGGATTCCCTAGGTGCCGGGCGAGCTAGAGGCCAAAATCCACAGCTAGGCACTTTGCAAAAACAGCTCTGTTTTCTTTGGAAAAATGTGATGTGTTCACGTATGTTTTGGAGCATTTCCTGTCGCGGGCGCTAGGCCTACCCACATAAGTGAGCTACCATTTTTATTGGGAGAGTGGGGGGAACACAATATAGCAAAACAAGTGGTATTGCCCCTTGTCTTTCTCTACATTTTATCCTTCCAAATGTAAGACAGTGTGCAATTTTATGTCTATTTGAGAAATGCCCTGTAATTCACATGCTAGTATGGGCACCCCGGAATTCAGAGATGTGCAAATAACCATTGCTTCTCAATACCTTATCTTGTGCCCATTTTGGAAATACAAAGCTTTTCTTGATACCTATTTTTCACTATTTATATTTCAGCAAATTAATTTCTGTATACCCAGTATGGAATGAAAACTCCGGCAAGGTGCAGCTCATTTATTGGCTCTGGGTACCTAGGGTACTTGATGAACCTACGAGCCCTACATATCCCCACAACCAGAGGAGTCCAGCAGACAAAGTGGTATATTGCTTTAAAAAATCTGACATCACAGGAAAAAGTTACAGAGTAAAACGTGGGGAAAAATGGCTGTTTTTTTACCTCAATTTCAATATATTTTTATTTCAGTTGGTATTTTCTGTAGGAAACCCTTGTAAGATCTACACACATTACCCCTTGCTGAATTCAGAATGTTGTCTGATGTTCAGAAATGTTTAGCTTTCTGGGATCCAGCATTGGTTTCACATCTATTTCTGTCACTAACTGGAAGAAGGCTGAATGCACAAAAAATAGTAAACATGGGTGCCAAAATTGTGTTGAAGAATGGGGTTTTCTGATCAAGTATGCCTGTTCCTGGCAGCTGGGAAGATGGTTATTTTAGAAACCACAAACCCTTTGTTGATGCCATTTTCAGGGAAAAAACCACAAGCCTTCTTCTGCAGCTCTATTTTCCCATTACAAAAAAAAAAATGTTTGGGGTATTTTGGCTAATTTCTTGGTCTCCTTCAGGGGAACCCACAACGTCTGGGTACCTCTAGCATACCTAGGATGTTGAAAAGAAGGAGGCAAATTTGGCATTGTAGCTTATGTGGACAAAAAGTTATGAAGGCCTAAGCGTGTACTGCCCCAAACAGCCAAAAAAAGGCTTGGCACCTGAGGGGGAAAAGGCCTGGCAGCGGAGGGGTTAAAGGCAGCCCCTATGTTAACCTATGAGAGGGACAGGCCTTGCAACAATGAAAAACTAATTTAGCAGTATTTCACTGTTCTTCATATAAAACACATTAGTATATGTCTTACCTTAAACATACACTGTACCCTGCCCATGGGGCTACCTAGGGCCTACCCTAGGGGTGTCTTACATGTAAGAAAAGGGAAGGTTTAGGCCTGGCAAGTGGGTACACTTGCCAAGTCGAATTTATAGTTTAAAACTGCACACACCGACAATGCAATGGCAGGTCTGAGACATGATTGCAGAGCTACTAATGTGGGTGGCACAACCAGTGCTGCAGGCCCACTAGTAGAATTTGCTTTAGAGGCCCTGGGCACCTCTAGTGCACTGTGCTAGGGACTTACCAGTAAATCATATATGGCAATCATGGAAATCCAATTAATAATACAATTTACACAGAGAGCATATGCACTTTAGCACTGGTCAGCAGTGGTAAAGTGCTAAGAGTTCAAAAGCCAACAGCAACAGGTCAGAAAAAATAGGAGGCAGGAGGCAAAAAGATTTGGGATGACCCTGCATAAGGGAAAAATTCCAACACTACTAAAGGCATATGTACTAAATATTGAAATAATTAGAAAAAAAGGAAAAACATTGAATACTAAATGTAAACAAAGACGTGTTACAGTTATATTATATGTAGGTAACATATTTGTAAAAAAACAATAAAATGATTCACAAAAATGAAAGGATACAAGAACATTATAATTACGAAATGTAATATAAAAAACCTTTGAAAATCTGTAAAAAATAAAGAATAAAGGGACGTTATTGTTAGGAAATAGTATTAAAAAAAAAAAAAAAAAAATTGAAATTCATTTCAAAGCCCAAGGGTTGAAGGGGTGTTATAGTAAGGAAATCCAAATAAAAAAACTTTAAAATGTACTGAAAAAACAAAGGTTACATAAACCTCATAGTTAGGGTTTCAGCTTACCACTGAAACACCCAATCACTCTCCCATACAGCCAATGATGCATCCGTTCACTCACCTCTACATTTAATCTCACACCCATATATTCACACATTGAACAATCCATTCACCCAAACAATCATCCAAACATCAAATAACACACGCACTAATTTACCCATACAAACTCTTATGCACCCAGTCACTTATCTATCCCAACACTATTATATCCAGTCACTCCCTCATATAAATACTAGCACACCAAGTCTACCAAGTTTGCAGCTACATACTAAACCATTCAGGCACTCATACACCCAGTTACTCACCTATGTAACTTATCACACAGCTAGTCACTAACCCATACAGACCTATAGGAACACTAACATTCACCAGTATAGCCACTTACACACCAAGTCATTCATCCATACAAACACTCATCCATCCAGTCAGTTACCTATAGAGCCACTCACACACCCAGTCACTCACTCATAGAAACACTCATCCACACAGTCAGTCACCTCTACAGCCACTCACATATCCAGTCACTTAACCATCGAGCCACTCATGCAGCCAGTCACTCACCCATATAGGTATTCACACACTCAGTCACTTACACATACAGGTATTCAGACACCCAATCACTCACCTACACAGGTACTCTTGCAGTCAGCCACTGACACATACAGACACTCATCCAGCCAGTCATTCACCCAAGCAGCCACTCATACATACAGTCAATCACTGATAGAGGTATTCTTTAACCCAATCATAGATATACTCAATATTGAGATAACCACTCATACGAACATACATACATCCATTTATGCACTCATACACATACTAATAAGCTAGTCACTCACTCATTGTTTGAAGTAAAAGAGATGGTTCTAAAAAGAACTGCTTTTTTAGATTTTGAAGTGTTTATGTTTTTTTGTGTTTTTTGAACAATTTTGTAAATATTTGTTTTATTATTTATTTTTCTAAATATGACGTGCAATGGCAAGTAACAACACTCAGACATTTTGAAATCCCAAAATAGGAGGAAGGTTTAACACTTATGTGCATTCATTAATTGCACAAGTCTAGGAACTGCCTGCTTTCCTACAGTTACAGTGGCAGTGCATTTAGGACAAAATCCTACTTTTCCTAACTCTGGAATTGTGGGTGGAACACTGGTGACATGTGGAGTGTTCAATGATGTTCTAGCTTGGATATTTGCGGAGAGATGATGCAGTCTTGTCTGTTTCCATACATCTCATCTCTGCTTTCTCCAGTCAAGTAGAATGCATGGTGTTTAAGTGCTTGTACATACTAGATGTATAGCAGCTATATATTTTTTTGCTGCCCCTTGAAAGCACTTTCTGGCAGATGTTCCAGGTCACTTTATGGACAATAACTTTCTTCCAGCCCTCAGGGATAGTAAGGAATTCCCAGACAGCACTTTCCTTCCTTTTTCAGTAGCTCTTCAATGTCTTCTCCTTCTTCTTCAATGTTCCGTTTGTCTTCAAGAACATTATCCTCAGCTGTTGCCATTTTTTTGTAAGCGAAAATAACGGAGACCAAGGAACTAGAAAGCAATCTCCAAGTTCTGCAGTTGAAGTGTGTATATGTGCTGCCACACCCAAAATGATAAAAAAGAGATGGGACCTTTCTATATTTTTGATAGAAAGATGTTCCACCAATCAGAAGCATATTTGTTTAAGTCACATGGGGGCGCAATTCGTGCGTGTTTCGATTGCATAGGGGTCACGCTTTCCTAAACTATATTAAAATGAGTGTAAACTTAATAATTTCCTTTGCTAATATTTTTTGTTTGTTTTCCTAACAAACCTGTTAATTTAAATTATACTATAAATGTCAGGAAAATACTTTTATTTTTTTTAAATGCACCAGATGATTCCAGAAATACGTGCTATTAACAGACGCAGTGGAGTCACAACTCCTTATTTTTAAAGTAAACACTTATAAAACTTTATAAAATAATTTCCTAAAATATTTTTCGAGATGTTGATGTAAAGATTAATGTGTACAGACCCTTTATATGTATTTTTTTTATACAACTAAAACTACGCTGGAGTCGAGTACCCGTCACAGAGCTTCGCGACGGAGACATAACTTACAAAAAATTATTGTTAAAAATGTAGCAGGAAAATATATTCTAAGTGCAATACATTGCAGATATTTCTGGATGCTTTATTCGTGCAACTAACTACACAGAATTGTAATTGTTCGTAGAATTTCAAGAGTCACAGAATTACTTTATTTTTAAAGCATCTAATAAATACACTAAAGCAACCATATTCAATATAGATTTCATACTTTTTTTCCAACAAAAATCTTCTAAGATCTGCACAAGAAAAGAGTTGTAATATAGGTTTATTTTCAGGATTTCTTAAAAAACTTTTAGAACTGATATGGAGAAAAATAAAATGTTATAGAAACATTATAGTTAGGAAATATATTTTACAAAAACATAGAAATTCATGAAAAAACAAAGGTTAAGGGGACATTATAGTTAGGAAATAGTGTTAAAAAACATAGAAAAATTCACTTAAAAAACCAATGGTCAAAGGGATATTATAGTAAGGTAATACTAAAAAAAAAAAAAACTTTCAAATTCACAAAAAAAACCAATGGTTAAAGGGATGGTATAGTCAGGAAATATAAATAAAAAAACCTTTGAAATTTACTGAAAAAAACAAAGGATACATAAACATTATAGTTAGGCTTTCATCTTATTTGTATCAAACCCCAAAAAATCAGCAGTTATAGTAACCTCAGCTAACTATAACTTGCGCCCCCATAATGCACTGCTTATGACCTCACATATTACTTCAGTCATGACATGGTCAGTGACATCACTGATGACATCAATGATGACATCTCAAATGACATCACTGATGACATCATCCAGTGAGTATAAGTGACAGTGTAGATGTGTGACTAGGAGATTAATGGGTGGGAGTGGAGTTAGTCTGACCAGTGGGCCATATCATAGAAGTGTTTGTAGGTAAAGTTAATAGGTAAGAAATTATTTTTTTGGACCCCACGTGATATTTGTGAATACGTCGCAATGCTCAGCACTGCACCAGTGGGAGTGGAGTTAGTCTGACCACAGGGCCATATTATAGAAGTGTTTGTAGGTAAAGTTAATAGGTAAGAAATTATTTTTTTGACCCCACGTGATATTTGTGAATACGTCGCAATGCTCAGCACTGCACCACATGTATCATTGCGACTAATTCGCAAAAAATGGTGACAACAACATAAAAACTTTTGAAAAGTATCAAATAGGTTCTTTTGTTTAGTGATGGCAGTAGTGAGACACTCATGCTTGTCCTCACAAATGTACTCAGATACTGATCCACACAGTCAGAGACACACTGACACCCTGATGCAGTGACTCACAGAGTGAGTCAGACCCTCATGCACTCATTCACTGTAGTAGATGATCATGCAGTCACTCAGATACTCACTAATATCATTAAGCACTAACTCATAGACACACTTAGACTTTCACACACTCACTCACACATCCATTCTGCAGCTCATGCACTCACTCAGAAACCCACTCAGAGTGTATGCACACAGTGAAAGACAAACTCAGACCCTTATGCAGTCACTCACACAGCCAGTGAGACTTTCATGCACTCACCCACAGACCCACCTACATCAAAATGCACTCACTCACAGACTCACCGAGACTGTTATGCATTCAGTCAGAGACCTAGTTAGACTGTCACACAGTCACTCACACAGCCACTCAGGCCCTCATGCAGTCACTGACAGACACAAATAGATCATTACACACTCACAGACCTAATCAGACTTATGCACTCACTCAGAGACAAAGTGAGACTGTCATGCAGTAACTGACACACACACTCAGACCCTCATGCACTCACTCACAGAACCACCTGTACCGTTACACAGTCACTCACAGACCCAATCAGACTTTCTTGCACTCACTCAGAAACCCACTCAGTGCCATGCACATAGTCACAGACACACAGAGATTCTGATGCATTTACTCGTAGATCCATTTAGACTCTGGCACACTCTTTCACACATCCAGTCAGCCCCTCATGCACCCAGTCACAGATATACTCATTTACATACAAACTCAGACCCATAGTCACTATATGGTATACAAATAGTCATTTAAACTTCTGTATATGCAGTGAAAGAAATTCATATAGCTCTCTGTTGACTATCTTAGAATGTTGAAATGGATGTCTGATTCTCAAAATGTTTTAAATATATACTTATTATTTTTGAAAGGGTTGGTGTGCACTGAAAGCCTGCTTTTGTTTTTCGTTTTCGCGGCGTAGTTGCAAATATTGCGATGTCTTCACAAATATCATGAAAACACTTTTAAAAAAAGATATTGTTAAGAAAATTAACAAGAGTTGTTGGGCAATAGGGTGACCCTGTCAAGAACATTTGAGTTTATTAGAACTATTTTACTGAGGGGAATGCTAGGTGGTAGGAAATTTGCACCAACATGGTGATCCTATACAGAAAAGTGAGGAAAATGTGTTTTATTTGAGAAAAATTTGAGGTTTGCAGGGGAGTCTGGGTAAGAAAATGTTGGGGGACCCATGCAAGCCACACCTCCCTGGACTCCCCCGGATGTCTAGTTTTCAGAAATGTCTGAGTGTGGTAGGTTTTCTTTGATGTCTGCCGAGCCCGTGACCAAAAACCCTCCCCTGAAAAAAACAGGTTGTTTTCAAATAGATAATTTAGATGTGTCCACGTTGATTTTTTGGCCCCTTCCATGTCATGGGCACTTGGCCCACCCACACAAGTGAGGTAGCATTTTTATCAGGAGAACGGTGAGTGGTAGGAAGTTTCTGATTTAGTTTTTGATTCCGAAAGAATATGACACAGAAATGCAAGAAACATGTGTGATGTTAGTCACATTTTAAAGTTTACAGGGCATTGTGGCTAAGAAACTTGTGCTCCACCGGGTATCTTGTTTTCAAATGTATCTACAGTTGGTACTTTTTCCCTAGGGAAGAAGCAAGCACACTACCAAGACTCCTACTTATATGATGTTCCAAACACTCAAATTTTGAAAAGAAACGCCCTTAGGTTTTTTCAAAAACATCCCTCACCCACCAACATTGGTGTCCCACCCAAGACACCTAGCATGTCACAGGTGTGCTTCGACACCTGGTAACAGCGGAGCGGGTTTTTTCATTTTTTATTTTACCACACAGATACTGGTTAGATTTGGCACGTGGGTGAGTGATGGTTCAATAGATCAAATTTGATTAACAAGAGTTTTAACAAAAATTAAGTGCACTGTTAATAAATGAAAGGCCCTAAAAATGGAACCAATGACTCACAGCTTGGAGCTGTAAAGCCATGTCAAGGCACCAACTGCTCTACAGTACATTCACACACCTTTCATACATGACATGTACAAAACCATTCACGCAGCCAGGTGCAGTACCAGCACATTACAACACTCACATTCAAGGGCCCATCACTTTCATATGCCCACACACCTGACAGAGCAATCACACCAGCTGTTGGAGTTTGTGGACTGGCGGTTGGCCTGCAGTGTGTTGTAGTGACAAACAGCAAGTCACTATTTACACCACCAGCCAAGCACCAGCTCTCACACACACCGCCAGCCAAGTGCCACTCAATGCACACCACCGGACAAGTGCCACTCCACGTACACCTTCAGCCAAGTGACACTTCATCACTTTTTTTTAACAAAAAAGAAAACACTAACTAATTATAATACATTCAAAACTACAAACACAAAAGCTCTAACTAAATACATGACAGTAATTCCAACAGTCAAACTGAACAAAAAATATAAAACAATACAGAACAGGCAGTTTACTTTTATGGTATTTTCAAATAATTCTTCTGCGTGTGGTAACTTCTGAACTAGCCAGCCACACACAGCCCAGGCTTAGAAGGACAATAGGGGTAGTAAATACAAGTCTCCCTCTGGATACTTCTTCAGGCACAGACTCTACATTTTTTAAGCATAAAAGCATTTATTGGGCATGGGAGGAATGTGATCAAGAAAGTGGCGATCTTTCAATCTAGCCACATCCTCCACCACTGCTTCTCTAGGAGCTCTTGCCTGTTCCACTACAACAACGCCCTCTATCACAGACTCCTGAAAGTTAACAAATGTCATCTTTGACTCAGGAGAACAATGTTTAAATGTTTAAACACAACAAAAGCATTAGAAGTTGCTAAATAGAAGAGATGTATAGCCAACTTCGTATACAAAATGAAAGACTCACGAACAGCAGTGTAAGGTTCCAACCTCTGATCTACCCTAGCTACACCTCCCATGTGCTTATTGTAGTCTAAAATGCATGCAGGTTTGCACACCTCAGCAACCTGACCTCAAACAGACGCAGGTGAAGTACATTCATCATGGATGGTAGTTAGCATGTAGACATCCCTGCTGTCTGCAAATTTCAGAGCTAGCAACTCATCATTAAGCAAGGCACTGCACTATCCCCGCTCAAGTTATTTACACAGAAGCTCCCTTGGATAGCCTTTATGGTTAGTGCGGATTGTGCCACAACAACAGTGCTCACTTTGAAAAATTCCCTGAACAATTGCACACCAGTGTAGAAGTTATCTAGGTATAAATGGTGACCTTTGTTAAATAGTTGTCTACCAAGTTCCCACTCAATTTTTTCACTAACTCCAAAAGTGGACAGACAACCAGTGGGGGTCAATACTGGAATCCCTACCAGTGTAGACCCTGGAAATTATAGATATATCCTGTACTACCCTCTGACAGCATATGCATCTTAATTCCATAACGTGCCCTCTTGCTGGGAGTGGATTGCCTAAAAACCAGACGGCCCTTGAACAGGACCAAAGACTCATCCAGAGCTATGTTTTTCCCTGGAACATGGATCTATGAAAACCGATCTATAAAGTGATCAAGGAGAGGCAGAATCTTAAAAATGCGGTCACAATCAGGGTGATCTCCTGGCAACGCTAAAGCATTATCAACAAAATGCAGCATCCAAAGAAGAAGCAAATACCTATTATGGATCATGGTTGCAGGAAATATAGCTGTTGCCCTCAAGGGACTAGTAGACCAATATGAAGACAGTGACAGCTTCCTTATCAGCTCCATCAAAAAAGTTAAACCCAAGAAGTTCTTTAACTCTTCTAGCTTTGTGGGAATCCACGGGGTAGCTCAAGAGTGTGGCCTAAGTCTGGTGCTGTTGTCCCTCAAATACAGTTTAGCATACAAATTAGTCTGCTCAACAATTTCTTCCAAAAATACATCATCCATGAATAACTGAAAGAAATTGATAGGCAAAAAGTTCTCTGTATTCACTTCAGACCCTGAGAGACCAGTAAAGGCAGGCAATGCCGGCTGCTCCAAGTTTGGAGCAACCCAGAGTTCAGGTGTTCCAATGGGAAGCCTTCCAGCACAAGGCTGCTGCACTATTGGCACATTAGTGTCCTCCACTAAAACAGACACTTCATCCACACTGAGGTCCACATTATGACTTCAGCAGTCTTTTCACAAGACCGCCAAAGCCGCTGGCGCCAGAAGACTGCTATATCAATAGTCAAGTTGGATTTCAGGTTATGGACTGAAATCTGACACAGTCAGTCTGGCTGATGGTAGAAGAGAAGCGTTTCCACCGCCGGTACCACCACTCCAACAGGATTCCACCTGCTGTATTACGATACGTAATACGGCACAGCGGTTTAATGAACGGCAGTGTGGTGCTGGCAGTAGAAAATGCTGAGACCTAGCCACTCCTGGACAACCGCCCTGCCGAGACAGGTAGGTGGACCATCTGAAAGGGCGGTGGGGGGTGAGGAGTGGGGTGTTGTGTGCATGTGTGTGTGGTGTATGCATGTATGTGTAGTTGTATGGGTGTGCGTGAGTGCGTGTGTATATGTATGTGTGCGTGGAGGGTGTGTGTCCAAATGGAAGTGGGGGAGGAGGGGTGTCGGGGTGTGAGTACATGTGTGTTTGTATGCAGAGGGATGGGGGTATCTGTCTGAGTGCATTTATATGTGCAAATGGGGGTGTCTGAGTGCATGTTTGTCAGAGAGCATGTAGGGGTGTCTGGATGTATGCATGCAGTTGAGGGTGTATGTCTGCATGTATGCAAAGGAGGGGGGTGTTGGAGTGTCAGTGAGTAGGTGTGTGTATTGGGATGCATGCAAGTGGGGTACATGTCTGCGAATGAGTGGGGGTGTCTGTGTTCAAGTGTGCGGATGAGGGGGTGTGTGCAAGTGTGTGGATGAGGCGGGATGTGTGCATGTGTGCGTATGCGGAGGGGGAGTGTGTGAATGTATGCGAGTGTGGAGGAAGTGGAGGTGTGAATGATTGTAGCGTGCTAGTGGGGGGGGTGTATGTAAGTGTGAGAACGGGTGGGGGTATTTGTATGGATATATGCGGTTGGGTGGGGCGTGTTTGCAAGTTTATGGATGGGTGTGTGGTTGTCTGCATTTGTGTGGACGTGTGGGTGTGTGTGTGCCGGCATCAGGAATGTGGATTCCTGTCACTGGGTGCTTAACTGCCATGGTTTTCGTGGCATGGTGACTGCCGTGCAAAGCCTGGTGGTTTGCTGCCCCTAATAAAGCCGGCGGCATTAGGTGTGCCACAAGCCCGGAGATGCACATCGCTGGCCATGGCAATCTGACTGGCCCAGTGGGACTGGCGGCATTGTGGCGGTTAGGCTTCAGCCAAACTGCACAGCTCATAATGCAGCGGTCTTTACCACCGGGCCTCCGGTGGTTAGACCGCCACTGTGCGTTTGGCGGTCTCATGACCGCCAAACTCTTAATGAGGGCCTGAGAGTGGCTTCCTCATCAGATTATTCCTCAGAGACAGAAAATTCACTGCCAGAACCTTGTACCTCATCCTCTGTCTCAGACGCAGAGTCAGTCTCATATCCATGGTCAGAAGAAGACTCAAAAAGCATACCAATAACCTGCTGAGCGGTCATCCTGCAGGTAGCCAAGATCCTTCCTAATAAAAGTACTTGAGAAATGCTATAACCAACACTGTGTAAAATAAGTAAAAAAGAAAGTCTGGCTTTATCGCTGTTAGAAATGGGATTTCTGATTGGCTAGGGTATGCACCTCAGCCAGGCAGAACCTACCCACTCTAGTCAGGGCTAGGGAGTTACGCTTCCAAGATAACCCCTGCTCAACCCCTTGGTAGCTTGGCACGAGCAGTCAGGCTTAACCCGGAGGCAATGTGTAAAGCGTTTGCACAACACACAACACACGTGACGCAAAATGTACACTACAAAGTAAACACAAAACTGAGCTATGTAAAAATTATCTGTATTGCAGAAAACATAATTAGACCAACATTACACGTAAGTAATACCCTGCTACCTTAGCAGTTGTCAGAATGTTACAAAAGTTACTAATACTCTGCAAGAATATGCAGTGGTCACATTAGCACACGTAAGTATTCAGGATTCTGTAACATAAGCAGTAGTCAAGAATTATAGTAAAAGATACATGCTCTTGTCATGAACAATTCCTAAATACCCATAAAAGGAACATTAGAGAATTTACCACAAATACATATCAGCTAGACGTGCCCATAAAAGGAACATTAGCACATATAAGTAGAAACAGTAAACAGGTGGGAAAGCTAAAGCATCTAAAAGTCTGAACTAGGCTCCTTGAGCCTAGTTTCCCTAAAGAGTACCTGTTTCCAGTTGGTTTAGGCACTTCCCGTGCCTAAAGGTGTGCACTGGTGCCCCCGGCGCTCCTGTGTGCCAAATTGGGGCCTACGTCGTGGTGGGGGGCCTGCCTCGGCCTCCTCACACCCTGTCCGTGGGGTGAGGGCCAGGCGTGGCCCAACAATTCTGTGCAAAGGCGGGAAGGGACCTCCGTCGAGGTCTCCCTTCCTGATTTCAGCTAGAAGAACAACGATGCCCAAAAACAGGAGCATCCCGCTCCTTGCGCAGTGACCGGGGAAGGGCGCGCTCCCAACGCCTTCCCCGAGTCCTGCCTCACGGTGAATGGGAGCTCGGACCCTTTAGGGGGCCGAGGGAAACACTCGCCCGCACCCGAGGTGGTGCGCGAGTGAGGGAAGCTGCTCCAGAGCAGCCGGGAGGCTTCCTGGAGAATGGAAGGCAGCTGATGCCCTGGGGGCGCTCCCTGAAGCGGGAGGTGCCTCGGGGGCGCAGAGAGGAGCACGCTTGCTCCAGGTCCTTGGTTGGTGTGCCCCGGGGGCACGGAGATGAGCGCGATCCCCACGCTCCGAGTTAATTAATGCACCCGGCTGTGGCAGTGTTCCGGGAGGTAAAATAAACCGCTTTTCAAAGCGCTACAGTAAGTTGGAGACCCGGGTTGCGGCGGTGAATTTTGGGCTCCAAATAAAGCAAGATCTGCAGGTTAAAGAGAGCGCTCTTTCCAGCGCTTTGTTAGAGCCAACAGAGATCGATGCAGGGGTCAGGGGCACAGCACCCTGCCCCTGGGAGCAACCAGGAGACAAGGGAGCTCAGGGCTGGTGGGCCCAGCTACAGGCCAGCACAAGGGTTGCAGATGGTGGCAGTTTCCTCTAGTGCCCAGACAGGTCACAAATAAGCACAGCAACAGCAGCAGTCCAAGGGGGTTTCCTGGTGAGTCCTTTCATCAGCGTTCTGTGTCCAGTTTCAAGTTCCAAGAGTGTTCAAATTGTGGGGGAAATTCCCCTGTACTTATAGTCAGTTCTTACAGTGTTTTGCAATGGTAGGGAGAGGAGGTTCCAGCAGTTACAACTGGTTCTGGGAGTGTCCCCTCTTTCCTTTCAGCACAGGCTCCAAACATCAGTGAGTGGTTAATGACCCTATTGTGTGAGACCAGGGCACAGTCTTTACAAGTGCAGGTGTGCCTCACCTCTCCCTTCTCTCAGCCCAGGAAGGCTTTACAATATGTAGATGTACCTCTGTGACACCTCCACCCTCCCTGTGTTCAGGCTGTCTGAGAAGTATGCACAAAGCCCCAGCTGTCAGTCTGCCCAGACGTGGATTGGAGACAAGCTGCAAAACACCAAAGTCATAAGCACAGATAAATGCGCACTTTCTAGAAGTGGCATTTCTGTGATAGTAATAAAAAATACAACTACACCAGTAAGCAGCATTTCTCAGCACTATCACAACCATACCAAACATGCCTACGCTCCCCCTCATAAATCAGGCAATACCCCTTACACATAAGGCAGGGCATCTCCAATGCAATCCTACGAGGAGGCAGCACTCACAGCAGTGAGACACCAAGTTAGGCTGTTTGTCAATACCAGGACAGGCCATGCAACATGGCACATGTCCTGCCTTCTACATACATGGCACCCTGCCCAAAGGGCGAGCTAGGGTGTACCTTAGGGGTGACGTATATGTAGTAAAAGGGGAGTTCTGGCCTGCCAAGTAAATTTTGATGCCAGGTCCTTGTGGCAGGAAACTGTGCACAAAGGCTCTGCGCTAGCAGGCCTTAGATAGGTTTGACAGGCTACTTCAGTGTGTGGAGCAAGCAGCGCTGCAGGCCCACTAGTAGCATTTAATTTCCAGGCCCTGGGTATAGGGATACCACTTTACAAGGGACTTATAGGTAAATTAAATATGCCAATCAGGTGTAATGCAATAATACCAAATTTGTAAGAGAGAGCACAAGCACTTTAGCACTGGTTAGCAGTGAAAAAGTGCTCAGAGTCAAAACGTCAGCCAACAAAGGTCAGAAAAATAAGGAGGCAAAAAGCAAAACGTCTGGGAAATGCCCCTGTAAAAGGGCCAGGTCCAACAATCACAAAGACCTATATACTCAAAATGATTCCACTCATTTGCTTGAGACTGCTAAACTCACCAACACCTTCTCTACACAGACACAGCAAGCACCAATGATATCCCACTTAAAAAGAAAAGAAAATTACACATAAGACAACACAAATATCACTGTGCACAAATCTCATGGCAATTTCACACACAATTAAACATAAGCTAAATATCCTGCATTTAGTAAACCATTGATAACAAATTCATTCATGCATGGCAGCAATACTCATTTGAAGTACATAGTCCAAAATAAGTTTTTCTTACCAAACACATGCAACTGCACAAACTGCCAGTCTACCACTGCAACAACCGCAAGGAGACACAGCAAAGGAATTAAAATCTTTGACCTAGAACAGAAATAAAACATTATGATGACAAATACAAATACTTCGTCAGTCTACAAACACCACCCCACCAAAATTTACAAATTTTCCCTGGTGACTAGTGGTTTCTGGCTCCCTTGGGGGCAGATAGGTAGAACATAGAGAGGCCTATCTGCCCCCAAGGGGAGCAGAAATGGCGAAGACTAATGCGCCCCTACAGGGGAGTGACCCTTGCCCAAGGGGCCACCCCCAAAGAAAAAAAACATGCACCCACACAATAATCCCTGGTGCCTAGTAGTTTCTGCCCCCCCTGGAGGGCAGATGGACCTCACATAAATAGGCCCATCAGCCCCCAAAGGGGTCACAAATGTCCAACATGAATGCCCCCCTAAAGGGAGCGACCCTTGACCAAGGGGCTACCCCCAAACAAAAAACACACACACAAAGCATCATCCCTGGTGCCTAGTGGGTTCTGCCTACCTTGTGGGCAGATGGGCCTCACAAAAATAGGAAGGCAGATATGGCCAAAAGTAATTTACCCCCATGGGGTAGTGACCCCTGCCCAAGAGGCCACCTCCCTAAGAAAAACAGTTGTGGCCACTCAATAATCCTTATTGAGGCAGATGGGCCTAGTATAAGTTAGCTGATCTGCCCATAAATGGGACAGAAATGGCCAAAATTGATGCCTGCTAGGGGGAGCAACCCTTGCCCAAGGGGCCATCCCAAACAAATAGAACACACACAAAACATGTCTTGTGGTTTCTGACCCCATCAAGGGCATATGGACCTCTCAAAAACTACACCGATCTATCCCCAAGGAGCAGAAATGGTCAAAAGTAATTTACCCTCATGGGGGATCGACCCTCGCCCAAGGGGCCACCCCCGAGAAAAAAACATGCAGTCACTCAACAATCCCTGGCGTCTAGTGGTTTCTGCCCCCCTAGGGAGGAGAGGGGCCTAAGAAAATGTATGATCTGCCACCAAGGGGGGGGGAGAAACTGCCAAAATATGTGCTCCCTACAGGGAGCGTCCCTGAAAAAATGCTAACATATCAAAATTTCCTGGCGTCTAGTGGTTTATGCCCCCCCTTGGGGGAAGATCGGCCTAATAAAATGGCCAATCCACCCCCATTGGGAGCAGAAATGGTAAAAAATATGCCTGTAATTGGGAATGGCCCTTGCCCAAGGGCCTGCTCCCCACGCATACAACCACACACAAATCAAATTCCAGAATTACTGCTGCACGATCGCGAAACCAAGCACGGAAATACATTTCAAAGTGACACAGAGGGAAAGGAAAAAGTCTTTACTCCTCTTCGATCTGGTGCTGGAAGCAAATGACTCCCAGCGCCACCAGCACCATTTCATGATGTCAGCATGCACTGACGTCATCAGATTGCCGGGGGGGTGGCAGTTGAAGGTCTTCCACTGCCATTCTTAGTGGGGTGGTAGCCCATGGGGGGGAGCACCAGTGCTTCCCCTGCGGGTCAATGCCAGGACAGAATGGTTACATTTGTGGCACAGCAACGCTGTGCCACACAACATAACCAATATGTCCTTGGCATAGAAGGGGTTAAGAAAGGCACTGAGGTATTTTTTTCAGGCACTCTGAATGTCTGAGATTTCTGATATGGTGTATATATTTTATGAATTATGCTGCAATGTTCTTAACTGATTAGAAAATGTAGTTTTCAGTTTTTCTTACTGTTGAGCTCTTATATTCCTTATGGACGTCCTAATGCTGCTGAAATTAGAGTGTTGTGCACTATATACAGTATAGTAATCACCAAAGAAGTGATATTCATGTCAGGAGAGCATGCATGCTGTGTTTTCTCTAGTGACAGAGAAACAGAAACACTTTTATATGTGCTCATGTACTGAGAGAGCAGATATATATGCAGCAATAAGAAAGGGAATTTCAGATACAGTCAGGTACCCTTTTATTTCCTATCAGAGGTACTGAGATACATCTTGAAACACTTCGTATACATATGCAAAATCATTCCAGTTCTAAAAGAGGCTATCACTTGCTAATAGATATTATAAAATATATTACTACTGTTTTAGAGATAGATATCTACATTTAGTAAAATATATACACAACTACTGCCTCAATGTTTTCATGTATACATAGAAATACTGGTTTTGTGAAGGTTGAGGCCTGATACTAAAGAGGTTCTCTGTGTTGTCTCATTGAGCACTACAATGTGACTGTAAAATTGGTTTATGAAATGTTTTATTAACCTTTTTGTACAAATCTTTTATGATTGTGAATTACTGTAGGTATACAAGGGAGCATGATGTAATGTGCTCAAGTAACTAGGAGACATAGGCCTATATTTATGGAAAATGTGCCGATTAGCTCAGAAGCACCTCTTTTTCTGCATATCCTACTGGCATCTAATGACACCAGGGGTGTGCCATGTTTGAAATATGGCACACCATGCCAGTAGTTAGAACAATCGTGTCAGTGTCAACATCTTTATGCTATTGTGGCACTTTGCTACACTAGCGTCAAAAATGTTGAAGGAGTGCAAGGAGGCTCCTTGATTTTAATGGCTGTGTGATTTTAATGGATGCTCTGAGCAGGTGTTAAAATTGACAGAAAAAATTTCACTGTGCCATTTTTTGGCACACCTAGCACCGTAACACCCCACTTACACACATTATATATGGTGCAGGAATGAAGCAGTGCAAGAGGCTAAAAGTGCATGGATTGTGCCACTTTGTAAATATGGCACAGGGGAAATGGCAGCTTAATCTCTTAATGTAGGAAGTGATAGTGTGGTGTCTGAGATACTAAGGAACAACTTAGATCTGCAACAATAACACTGTTTATTGCAGATATAGTAAAAATGATCTATATTCTATAACAAAGGTATTGAGTTATAGGTTTGCTCAGTTATTGACAGAATACAAGTTATAAAGGTTCTAAAACAGGAACTCTAAAACAGGAACTCACAACGCAGTAGGTGTATAACAGCACCTTGTGGTGGAATTGATTATACATAGCTACATTCACTAACATATGTAGGCAACTAGTGTTGTTGGCCTTGGCATTGTCTCCCCTAACGTTTTGCCTCTGTTCCCCAGGTTGTTGATGTGTGTTGGACTTTGTTTTTGGTGTTTTTGATATTCTGGGCACTTTACCACTGCTATCCAATTCTGAAGTGCAAGTGCTCCTATGTAAAATGTATGTGTAATTGGGTTTTCATGATTGTCATATTTGATTTACTAATAAGTCCCTAGTACAGTGCACTAGATATGCCCAGGTCCTGTAAACCAAATGCTACTAGTCGGCCTGCAGCACTGTTTGTGCCACCCACATGAGAAGCCCTGTAATCATGTCCCAGACCTGCCATTGCAGTGTCTGTATGTGCAGTCTTGCACTGCCAACTCAATTTGGTAAGTGTAAACACTTGCCAGGCCTAATACGTCCTTTTTATACATGTAAAGCACCCCTAAGGTAGGCCCTAAGTAGCCCCATGGGCAGGGTGCAGTGTATGTTAAAGGTGTGACATGTCCTGACAGTGAAATACTGCCAAATTCGTTTTTCACTGTTGCAAGGCCTGTCTCTCTCATAGCTTGACATGAGGGCTGCCTTTAAATGTTATTTAAGCGCAGATTCTCTTTAGAAGCAGATAGACATATGGAGTTTAGGGTCTCTGAGCTCACAATTTAAAAATACATCTTTTAGTGAAGATGTTTCTTAGAGTGTGTGTTTGAAAATGCCACTTTTTAGAAAGTAGGCATTTTCTCGCTTTGACCATTCTGTGACTCTGCCCGTTTGTGGATACCCTGTCTGGATCCGTTTGACAATTGGGCTGTTTGCACCTCTCTCTAGACAATGACACAAAGGGAGCTGAGGTGTTGCCTGCATATCTTGATGAGACATCTGTGTTAGATGGGAGGGAAGGAGTGGTCACTCACACCTGAAAGGGCTGTGCCTGCCCTCACACAATGCAGTCTCCAACATCCTGGTGTGTGGCTGGGGCTTTGGCAGGACAAGAAAGGATCTTACAAACACTTGAGACTTTACTTTGAAGTTTGCCAACTTCAAAGGTAGAAAGGGTATAAGTATTGGACCCAAAATCCCAGACTTTAGATTACTTCAAAGATTAAAGAGGAACCTCTGCCTTGAGAAGTGCTGAAAAGTTGGAGACCTGAGGAGAAATGCTGCCCTGGCCTGTGACTGCGCTGTACTGGGCTATCCTGCAATTGATGCTTCCGCCTGTGCAAGGGGACAGAGACTGGACTTTGTTGCATTCCTGCTTGAGAAGTGACTCCAAGGGCTTTGGAGTAGACCTTGCCTCCTGTTTTGAAACCTCAGGGACAGCAAAGGCTTCACCAACCAGACGTGAGTCTACTTGCTGTGGACTCTAGCCTGCCAGAGGGTGCCATTCCAGTTCCTGGACCTCTGGAAGTGAATTCCTGGAGAAAAAACAGTCTAATGACTCAGGACGATGCCGTGTAACTTTGCAAAGGATGCCGCTGAACAGAACCGCAAAGCTGCTTGCCTCGAGACAGTGGACCTTGCTGAGTGTGACTCATCCGATGATCCTGTGAGCTGGCGATGCGGCCCTGGAACAGCACTGCCACCTTCCATGAGGCCGTGGACCTCATAGAAGTCCGACGACCCTGAAGGCCTTGTGTCGCTGCAGCTGCTGATCCCACCCGACTTTGCTGACACCGGAGTGTTGTAAGTCCAACATCCATGACAATCCAACGCCATCACAGTGCCTGTGGCCCTGTGACATCACAGTGACCCTGTGAGGTTGCCGTACACCATGGTGACCCCGCCGGACTTCCCATCTTCCGGAACCAAGGGACCGACTTTGCATCTGACATCGCTTAACCTCTACTGCCCTGTAGTGAGGACCCTACACCACTGGCAACACTGCTGTCCTTCTGCCCTGTCGCACCGGAACTGATACCGCATTGGATCCAGCAATGCCACTCTCCCCCACTCCGTGCACTGGCCTATTTTCTCCTTGTTTCTTAAGGTACTGTTCATGGGGGTTGACCATTTCATAGACAGCACCATTGGCGTTGTATTGTAGGAAACGACTCCGTTGCAACACTACATAGTATCAACTTTCAGTATTTGTGCCTCAAGGCACTGTTTTCGTGCTTTTAAATGCTGAATTTGTATTTTTACCTGTATACTGTGGACTTGTATAGTGTTTGGCCTTGTTTATTTAGATAAAATAACTGCTTTTTTCTAAAACTGTGCTGTGTTAATTTTGTAGTGGATCACTGTATTACTGTGTGTTTGTACAAATACTTAACACATTGTCTCTGAGTTAAGCCTGCCTGCTCGTGCCAAGCTACCAAGGGGGTGAGGAGGGGTTAATTGACTGTGATTCTCCTTTACCCCGACTAGAGGGAGGGTCCTTGCTCAGACAGAGGGTAACCTGACTGCCAACCAATTACCCTATTTCTAACAAGTGTCATAATAGTTTCATGTATTCAATGAAAACATGTTTTTTTGAAGGGTAAGGCCTAGTTGTACACAGTATGTGTGCTCTGTTACTGATACTAAAATTGGCCTATAAAACTGTTTTGAGAAATCGTAAACTCACATTTTAGTGCAAATGACTCACCTTTGTGATGTGATTTGGTTATGTAATGGAGTATGTTCCAATCTCCTAAAGTGGTTTGGAAAAATAGACCACAGTTTTAGAAAGTTAATGATAACTTTTTAGATCCTCTAATGGAAGCACTATTTAGAGTACAGTACTTATTATGCAACACATAATTATGTTTCTAGACTATAAATGGTGTGTGTGAGCTACTGACAAAAAAAGTAGTCACAGGTGAATACACTGACAAAGTCATACGGGTTCTAAAACTGGCGGTTTAATACTAGAAAGTGTAGTAAAGTATGTTGTATCTCTAATAAATCTAGAGAGCTGCATTCAGTTATATATATAGCCAAGATCTGACACAATTATTTTATGTATTCAGATAAACATTATTTTGTGCAGCGTAAGGTGTAGCAGTACAGTCACTGTGTATGGTCTGCCACTGACCACTAAAATGGGCCTATAAAATGGATCTGTCAAGTTTGGAAGTCACCTTTTACTGCTAATGTATCAGTTCTGTTATATGCTGTAGGTATGGTGGAAAGTATTCTGTCTTCTACTACTGCAATTTACTAATAGCCTTATAGCCCTTCATAACTGGCTTATAGCAACAATTAAAGTCGCACTCTCTTGTAAATTGCCCTCATCTTCAGATTGGCAGGCAGGCTTAACTCTGGATCTGTCAAGTTTGGAAGTCACCTTTTACTGCTAATGTATCAGTTCTGTTATATGCTGTAGGTATGGTGGAAAGTATTCTGTCTTCTAGTACTGCAATTTACTAATAGCCTTATAGCCCTTCATAACTGGCTTATAGCAACAATTAAAGTCGCACTCTCTTGTAAATTGCCCTCATCTTCAGATTGTACCTTCTAAACCTGTGCTGTGTTCATTTTGTAGTGGATCACTGTATTACTGTGTGTTTGTACAAATACTTAACACATTGTCTCTGAGTTAAGCCTGCCTGCTCGTGCCAAGCTACCAAGGGGGTGAGGAGGGGTTAATTGACTGTGATTCTCCTTTACCCCGACTAGAGGGAGGGTCCTTGCTCAGACAGAGGGTAACCTGACTGCCAACCAATTACCCTATTTCAAACAAGTTTCATAATAGTTTCATGTATTCAATGAAAACATGTTTTTTTGAAGGGTAAGGCCTAGTTGTACACAGTATGTGTGCTCTGTTACTGATACTAAAATTGGCCTATAAAACTGTTTTGAGAAATCGTAAACTCACATTTTAGTGCAAATGACTCACCTTTGTGATGTGATTTGGTTATGTAATGGAGTATGTTCCAATCTCCTAAAGTGGTTTGGAAAAATAGACCACAGTTTTAGAAAGTTAATGATAACTTTTTAGATCCTCTAATGGAAGCACTATTTAGAGTACAGTACTTATTATGCAACACATAATTATGTTTCTAGACTATAAATGGTGTGTGTGAGCTACTGACAAAAAAAGTAGTCACAGGTGAATACACTGACAAAGTCATACGGGTTCTAAAACTGGCGGTTTAATACTAGAAAGTGTAGTAAAGTATGTTGTATCTCTAATAAATCTAGAGAGCTGCATTCAGTTATATATATAGCCAAGATCTGACACAATTATTTTATGTATTCAGATAAACATTATTTTGTGCAGCATAAGGTGTAGCAGTGCAGTCACTGTGTATGGTCTGCCACTGACCACTAAAATGGGCCTATAAAATGGATCTGTCAAGTTTGGAAGTCACCTTTTACTGCTAATGTATCAGTTCTGTTATATGCTGTAGGTATGGTGGAAAGTATTCTGTCTTCTAGTACTGCAATTTACTAATAGCCTTATAGCCCTTCATAACTGGCTTATAGCAACAATTAAAGTCGCACTCTCTTGTAAATTGCCCTCATCTTCAGATTGTACCTTTAACATTACTCAGGGCATTTAATGGCTGTTATAGCCTGCAACAGTAGGTCTAAGGCAGAGGTTCCCAACCTTTTTACTTTTGTGGACCCCCACTTTATCATTACTGGAATCTGGGGGTCCCCCAATAAATCATTATTAGAATCCAGGGATTCCCCACCGAGTCATTACGGAAAGCTGGGGACCTAATCTGTAAATATTATGTAATTTTCTCAGCAGTCACGGACCCCCTGAGGATGCTTTGCAGACACCAGGGGTCCCCGGACCATAGGTTGGGAACCACTAGTCTAAGTTTAGATTATGTGATATAGAGATATATATATATATATATCTATATAAGGAACGATAATACTGTAATCATTTATATTGTACTTATCTATGTGACATTTAACAAGGAAGTAACAAAATTGAAGTTAAATAAATATTATTTAATTAGTTTTCAAGTGGGATATTGTACTTTAATACAAGGACTTACAATGTCATCAAGAAGTGAGCAAAGAAAGAAAGAAAAACATAAGTACTATCTACATAGAACTGTGAAACAAAAGGTACAGAATGCTGGAAAACATTGAAAATAGAACAACCTGTTGGTAAGAGGACAAGGACATTTCTTAAAATACTATGGCCCCCATTACAACCCTGGTGGTAAATCCCGCTTACTGCCGTGCTGACGGCTGCCAAGATGCCCTGTCCGCGGCGGAAATCCGCCACAGCTATTACGACCCACATCTCGTGATCTGCCACAATACAGACACCTACACAAGTCCGCCACATCAAAGGTCAGTGATAAAATGGCAATAGCAAAACCTACACGTCACGCCAACTGAAATACGCCCACAGTATCACGACCCACGAATCAACTCGGTGGTCTTTCCACCGCGGAAATGCATTGACGGTACACACTGCCATGCTCAAAATACACACACATTTACAAAACAAAACCACATTGGACAATTCAAAATACACACATCTGACACACATACACACACCACACCCACACACTCACACACTCACACCACTATAAAACACCCACCCACATTACCCACAACCCGTTACAATCACATTTTTGGCAAAAGCAGAGAGAGAGAGAATAGCAAATACAACACCAGCATCCACAGGCACACAACACCATCGCCCATACAACATCCACGAACCTCAAAGAACACACCCAAACACAACACATCATGCAGCACAACAAACAGCACCTCACACATCACCCACACCACATCATGGCACCTCAAAGACACCCCAGGTTTTCTGAGGAGGAGCTCAGGGTCATGGTGAAGGAAATCATCCGGGTAGAGCCACAGCTATTCAGATCACAGGTGCAGAAGACATCCATTGCAAGGAAGATGGAGCTATGGCAAAGAATTGTCAACAGGGTCAATGCAGTGGGACAGCACCCAAGAACACGGGATGACGTCAGGAAGAGGTGGAAAGACCTACGGGGGAAGGTGCGTTATGCTCTATCCAGACCCCAGGTAGCCGTACAGAGGACTGGCGGTGGACCCCCACCTCCTTCCCCACAACTAACAACATGGGAGGAGCAGGTCTTGGCAATAATGCATCCTGAGGGCCTCACAGGAGTAGCAAGAGGACTGGACTCAGGTAAGGCAAATCTTTACTACTATATCCCCCACCCTACCTGCATGCCATCACAAACTCATACCCCTGCCCTTACACCCATCACCCCTACACCTCCCAGATACCCCACTATCACAACCCACCCATCCCAATAGCAAGCCCTGCATGGAACACCAATGCATGGACACCCATCACAGAGAGACTCAACCAGCCCACAAAATCACCACTCACACAAGGGCCAAGGCAATAATGCAAGCACGGGAGTAGAGGGAAACACACCCATTGCACAAGATGGCACACACAGATACAATAACTATGCGTTTACACCCCAACAGGACCCCTACCCAACGTCACCGGACAGGAGGTGCCAGCCATATCCAGTCCCCCCACAGAAGAGGCCCACAGTGACAACAGCAGCTCTGCACGCCTGGATCAAGATGACCAGCCCGGCCCATCAGGGACCTCTGGACAGTCGGTTACCCTGCCACAGTCACAAACCACCACTGAACCTCCCCCCTCAGGAAACACCACCACAGCACCCACCCAGCGGGCTCATGCCACTGTCCCCAGGACACATCAATCAGCAGTGTGTCCACCACTACAGGGACCCCAGGCAAACCCATTAACCCAAGACATTCAGGGACCTGGGGTCAGTGGCAGTGGGCACACGGTTCAGGGGACAGAGGCACAGGATAACAGGGAAGCTGGGAGGACTGCTGTGTGACAGGGGGAGGACAGGCCCAGGGAACCCACTCCCCGCGAGGCACTCTCCAACATCATGGGAGCATACCACCAATCCCAGGAGACCATGGGCACGGCGTGGTTCAGGAGACTTAGGGGGTCATACTGACCTCGGCGGTAAAAGGCCCTTACCGCCGGTCAGAAGACCGCCATAACACCGCCGCGGTTAACCGCCACGGTCATTCTGACCCACAACGGCCAAACCTCCAAAAATCCGTCCTCCACTGCAGCCCGCCACATCAGCGGGCAGCGAGAAACTGGAGATGACCAAACCTCCACCGTCACGCCAACAGAAATACGCCCATGCCATTACGACCCACGAATCCACACGGCGGTCATTCAAATGCGGTATTCCATTGGCGCTACACACCGCCGCGGTCAGAATACACACACAGCATCAAAACACAGCCACATTGGACAATTTGAAATACACACACCTGATACACATACACACACCACTCCCACACAATCAACCAACTATAAAACACACACCCACATCACCCACAAACCCCTGCGACCATAATTACTGAGAGAAGGAGAGAGAGACACAGCAGACAATCCATAGCAAGACACACTGAGGCACACTACACCATCACACACACCACATAGTAGCACAAAGCACCACTCACGAACATACTTATCATCACATACACCACCCCACACCTCACCCACACCACCCCATGGCACCCCAAAGGCACCCATGCTTTTCGGACCAAGAACTCCGGGTCATGGTGGAGGAAATCCTCAGAGTGGAACCCCAGCTCTTCGGCTCGCAGGTGCAGCACACCAGTATAGCTAGGAAGGCGGAGCTATGGCAGCGGATCGTGGACAGGGTCAACGCGGTGGGACAGCATCTCAGGAATAGGGAGGACATCCGCAAAAGATGGAACGACCTACGGGGGAAGGTCCGGTCGATGGTCTCCAGGCACAACATCGCGGTCCAGAAGACTGGCGGCGGACCCCCACCCACCCCTCCCGAATTCACATCGTGGGAGCAAGACGTCTTGAACATCCTGCATCCTCAGGGCCTCGCAGGAGTAGCCGGAGGAATGGACTCTGGTAAGTCCAATCTCAACTACTATATCCCCCCCACCCCACCAGCATGCCAACCCACACCCCCACCCTCACCCCCAACCCCCCAGCACACATCCTCCCTGACAATGTCTCACCAGCACAACCCACCCATCCCAACACCAACTCCTGCATGCCAACACAAATCATGGGCACCCATCACCTAAGCATGACCACTGCACTAACCCCCCCCCCACTAACTACCCTCACAACACCTCCCTCAAGGGAATGCCTGCACTGGGGGACAAGGGCACCCATAACACACACGCTATTGCACACACAGAAACAATAACCAAACTCTCTTACCCCATGCAGGACCCGAACGACAACACACCAGCCAGGAGGGTCCAGAAGTGTCCATCCCACCACCGGAACAGGCCCACACTGAGGATAGCAGCTCTGTCGACAGTGAACCTGATGACCAGCCCGGACCATCGGGGACCTCTGGGCAGTCGGTTCCCCTCAGGCAGCCACAGGCCACACCAGACCCGACCCCCTCTGCCAACACCAGCACAGCTCCCACCCAGCGGGCCCATGCCTCTGTCTCTAGGACAGCTCAATCAGCGGTGTGTCTGCCACTACAGGGCACCTAGGCTAACCCAACACCCGAACAACAACAGGGACCTGGGGGCAGTGGTAGCGGGCACACCGTCCAGGGGACAGAGGCCGGGGGAAACCGGGCAGCTCGGAGGGCTGCTGTGCGACAGGGGGGGGAGGAGAGGCCCAGGGAACCCACTCTCCAAGAGGCCCTCACCACCCTCATGGGGGCATACCACCACTCCCAAGAAACGATGGCGACGGTACTGGCCAGGTTCACTGAGATCCAGGCACAGCAGGAGGAACGCTACATGGGGTTCAGGGAGGAGCTGAGAATCATCGGGACCGCAATGGGGACCATCGTCCTGGCCCTCCACAGGATAGAGGACGCGTTGCGGGACCATGGTGCACCACACAGGGCCCCTGTCACTAGCCCTGACCAGGAACAGCCTACCACCTCCGCCGGCGCTAGTGGACAGGAGGTCCCAACACCTCGACAGCCCCCCAGAACCCCACCTCCTGCTGAAGAACAACCACCCCGTAAGAGGAGCCTGAGACCAAAAAAAAAGACAGAGTAGGATGTCAAGACCCCCGCCAGCAGGACATACCCCCTCAAGTCTTCCCACTGCCCCACATTGCCACCCTGTCCAACCATGAACTGCCTATGCTCCATCCTTCCACAGGCAAAAGGACAATGCACCTGTGAGACTGAGAACTGGACTCTGCCATGGATATTCCTCCACCCCCACCCATCACCCTTAGAATCACATGTACCGATATCTAGCACTGTAAATAAATCACATTTTGCACACAAATCTGTTTTGAGTCATGCTGTATTATTAACAAATGTATTACATATTACTGTTCAATTTCTGTTCTGTCAATTAGTCATGACAACATACCAATGTCAATACGCTGTATTTCATGGGCGAACCAAGCAGAAGTCAGGTACTGAGTCAGACAGCACTGAGAAGGGAAGGGAAAGGCAAAAATTAATGAAAAATATCTGTGGGGAACTACAGAAAGTACAGATGCAGGAGGCTATAAGCAATTGTGAAATGGCGTGGGTGATTCTTACCTGTGTGTTACTGGAAATACTGTTGTATCACTCTGTCCCTATTGTCTGTGTCGTCCTCAGAGTCTTCCTCCTCTTCACTCTCCACACGCTCCACGGCTTCTACAACACCACCATCTGGACCATCCTCCTGCAGGAAAGGCACCTGGCGTCGCAAAGCCAGGTTGTGGAGCATACAGCACGCCACGATGATATGGCACACCTTCTTTGGTGAGTACATTAGGGATCCACCTGTCATATGCAGGCACCTAAACCTGGCCTTCAGGAGCCCAAAGGTTCGCTCAATCACCCTCCTAGTACGCCCATGGGCCTCATTGTACCGTTCCTCTGCCCTGGTCCTGGGATTCCTCACTGGGGTCAATAGCCACAGCAGGTTGGGGTAACCAGAGTCACCTATTAGCCACACACGCTGTCTCTGTAGCTGTTCCATCACATAGGGAATGCTGCTATTTCGCATAACATACGCGTCATGCACTGACCCTGGGAACTTGGCATTTACATGGGAGATGTACTGGTCAGCCAAACAGACCACCTGGATATTCATTAAATGGTAATTCTTCCTGTTCCTGTACACCTGTTCATCGTCATTTGGGGGGACTAAAGCCACATGGGTCCCATCAATTGCACCAATGATGTTGGGATGTGTCCAAGGGCATAGAAATCAGCTTTCACTGTAGGCAAATCACCCTCCTCTGGGAAAATGATGTAGCTCCGCATGAGTTTCATCAGGGCAGACAACACTCTGGATAAGATCTTGGAAAACATAGGCTGAGACATCCCAGATGACATGGCCACTGTTGTCTGGAATGAGCCAGTTGCAAAGAAATGGAGGACAGACAGAACCTGCACTAGAGGGGGAATTCCTGTGGGTTGGCAGATGGGGGACATCAGGGCTGGCTCCAGCTGGGCACACAGTTCATGACTGGAGGCTCGGTCAAGTCGGTATCGTAGTATTATGTTGCGTTCTTCCATTGTGGACAGGTCCACCAGCGGCCGGTACATGCGAGGATTCCTCCTTCTCATCGCTAGTCCCAGCGGACGGTGCCTAGGAAGGAGAATATGGAGAACAGAGTCAATCCACTCACAGGTACGTACAACACAGCTTGCACAGTACAGATAAATTTATGGTTTGATATGTTTGTATGTGTGCCATTGCAAGGCCTAGGCCTGTGTGACGCATTCGAAATTAAGCCATGTGGGCCCTTGAAATGGCCGATGCCTGACCTGTGAAGTGGGACAATGGGATGTGAGGTCACTGCGCTGGCGGGGCACACCGTGGCGGTAGGCGGGCGAAGACCGCTGTGCGAAGACGCATTGGTTACCATTGAAGCCTATGGGTTTCAGGAGCCAATGACGATGTGCGCCGGCGGTCGCGGGACGCACCGCCGCGGTACGCACCGCCGCGGGCGTGACCGCCATTTTCTATCTGCTCAATCATTCGAGACCTGATCATCCACAGGAGAGGACCTATACTGCAAGTGCTGCTGTGAACTCGGTCTGGAAGTGACAATGGCTGCTGCTACTTGTGAAAGGGCCCCCGCCTTCAGTTCAGAAGAGTTGGAGAAGCTCGTGGACGGGGTCCTCCCCCAGTATGCCCTACTCTACGGTCCTCCAGACCAACAGGTGAGTACACTCAGTGCACATTGAATGGGTTATGCCTGTGTGGAGGGGGGGGGATGTAAGTTGGTAGGGTGTGGAGGGAATGAGGAGTGCAACGCACGACAGATGAGAGAATGGGAACCATGACAAGGTTGGGGAGGGGGGGCATGTACTCCAAACATGCAGATATGTGACGGTTTCTCTTTCCCACCCTGTACATGTCAAACAGGTGAGCGCCCACCAGAAAATCGATATTTGGCGTGCCATCGCCGAGGAAGTCTGGAACTTGGGGGTCCACAACAGACGGGGCACCCACTGCCGCAAGAGGTGGGAGGACATCCGCCGCGGATGAGGAAGACCGCAGAAACACTGCTGGGGATGGCCTCCCAACCTAGGAGGGGTGCCAGTCGCACCATGACCCCCCTGATGTCCCGGATCCTGGCGGTGGCCTACCCTAATTTGGATGGGCGCTTGAGGACAGCACAGCAGACACAAGGGGGTGAGTATCCGCACATTCTCCTATCTGTATGCGCATTGGAGGCGTCTGAGTGGGGGAGGAGGGCTGTGGGTGACATTAGGCCAGGGCGCTCTCTGTAGTGTAGTCCGCTCCCTTAGGCATGGCCCTGTGCCCCCGCCCCCCACCTCTGTAGGGTGCCAAGTGCAGCTACCCATGCTCCAGCATCACACATGTGCGCGTGTGTTGTCCCTAGACCTGTTTGCCTAGTCAGAAGTACTGAGTAGTGTACCCCAAGTTCGCGACTTAGTGCACGAGGCACCTGTGTCTGTCCTCTCCGCAAAGGGTATTGCTAAGGCATGCACTCAACTTTGTTTCATTTCTCCCCCACCCTAAATCTTTGTCTTCTTGTGTTTTAGCATCATCAGGCGGAGGAGATTTGGCGTCGGAGCAGGAGGGAGCTGCAGGTCACCAGGCCCCGGTGGGCACTGACACAGACACCGAGGGCACCAGTGATCCGGAGGGCGAGGGGAGCACCACAACGGGGGCCGGTGGAGACACCAGCGACACGGACACGTCCTCGTTTGGGAGCTCCCTAGCGGTGGCGGCACCATCTGTGCCCCCCGCAACAACAGGTACAGCCGCCACCCAGCGCACCAGCACCGCCCTCCCAGCAGCCCCTCAGTCTTCGCTCCGTGGCCGCTCGGCCAGGAAGGCGCGCGTCTCCTTCGCCCCAGGCACCTCAGCCCCTGCCTCTGTTACCCCTGCTGCCCTCAGTGCGGAGCTCATTGACCTGGTGAGGACGGTCATTGTTGGGCAGACTACCCTTCTGAATGCCATCCAGGGGGTGGAAAGGGAGGTGCATTGGAGCAATGCCTACCTGGAGGGCATTCATTCGGGTCAGGCTGCCCATCAACGAGCGTTCACTGCTCTGGCCTCAGCACTGACGGCAGCCATTGTCCCTGTCTCCAGTCTCCCTCTTCTATCTGCCTCCACCCTTTCTCTGTCTCCTGTACCTCAACCTATCCCATCCACACCATGAGACCAGCCTGCACACACCTCAACACCCAAGGCCAGCTCATCCAAACATAAGCACCACAGAAAACACAAGCATTCACCCAAGCAACACACAGATGCAGACATATCAACAGTCACTACCACCTCTGTGTCCCCGTCCTCCTCGTCTCCCTCCTCCCTCCCTGTGACGTCTACACTCACACCTGCATGCACCCCAACATCAGCCAGTTCTTCCACCACCAGCAAACCCTCCACTACAGTCCGCACACCTGCAGTCACCACCCCCACTGGCATTTACACGTCCCCTGTGTCCTCTCCCACTGTGTCTGTCACCCCCTCTTCCAAGACACATAAACGCAGGCAGACACCCAAACAACAGCCAACCACCTCACCACAGCCTACGTCCCAGTCACCTGCACCCAAGGACAGCACACCTGGCTCTCAAACAACCACATCCTCTTCCTCCACTTCTCTCACCACTGCTCCTACCCCTTACCTTGGTCCCAAGAAAAATTACCTCTCCAGTTTTGACCTCTTTCCCTCCCCCGACCCACCCCCTCCAACTGGGAAAAGACCCAAGGGCACCTCAGCCACCACCAGCCCAACTTCTACAGTGCAAGTGGTGCATGGCATGTGGAGTCCACCCTTTGGCGGCAGTAACACTTCGGTGAGCAGCAAGGGGACAGCCAGCCCCCCCCCAGGCAAGAGGACCCGGAAATTGAAGGGCCGCCGTGAGCGGACAGAGACGGCTGCCCCCAAGGAGGTGACTCCGGCCACTTCACTGGCCACAGCAGCCAGGGGAGGCAAGGGCCCGAGAGCCCCATCTAAGGAGCGGAAGGACAGCAGGGCGGAGAGGACAACCACCAGGAGCGCGGAGCAGGAGGGCCACACAAGCCCCATCCCGGCTGCAAGGGACGACACCAAAGGGCCCAGGACTCACTCCCCGAAGGGGCCTGACACAGCACGGTCGGAGGGCGACTGAGCAGGGTGTCCAGGCCAGGTATGACTCCCTTGACATACTGCAAGAGCACCGCTGAACAGGGCCCCGCCGTGAAGACAGGTACCGCTGAACAGGGCCCCGCCGTGAAGACAGGTACCGCTGAACAGGGCCCCGCCGTGAAGACAGGTACCGCTGAACAGGGCCCCGCCGTGCAGAAGAGCACCGCTGAACAGGGCCCCGCCGTGAAGACAGGTACCGCTGAACAGGGCCCCGCCGTGAAGACAGGTACCGCTGAACAGGGCCCCGCCGTGAAGACAGATACCGCTGACAGGGCCCCGCCGTGAAAACAGGTACCGCTGAACAGGGCCCCGCCGTGAAGACAGGTACCGCTGAACAGGGCCCCGCCATGCAGAAGAGCACCGCTGAACAGGGCCCCGCCGTGAAGACAGGTACCGCTGAACAGGGCCCCGCCGTGAAGACAGGTACCGCTGAACAGGGCCCCGCCGTGAAGACAGGTACCGCTGAACAGGGCCCCGCCGTGAAGACAGGTACCGCTGAACAGGGCCCCGCCGTGCAGAAGAGCACCGCTGAACAGGGCCCCGCCGTGAAGACAGGTACCGCTGAACAGGGCCCCGCCGTGAAGACAGGTACCGCTGAACAGGGCCCCGCCGTGCAGAAGAGCACCGCTGAACAGGGCCCCGCCGTGAAGACAGGTACCGCTGAACAGGGCCCCGCCGTGCAGAAGAGCACCGCTGAACAGGGCCCCGCCATGAAGACAGGTACCGCTGAACAGGGCCCCGCCGTCTCAAGCACCGCTCCGCTGGGCCCTGCCGTGAAGACAGGTACCGCTGAACAGGGCCCCGCCGTGCAGAAGAGCACCGCTGAACAGGGCCCCGCCGTGAAGACAGGTACCGCTGAACAGGGCCCCGCCGTGAAGACAGGTACCGCTGAACAGGGCCCTGCCGTCTCAAGCACCGCTCCGCTGGGCCCTTCCTGTCAAGCACTGCTCCGCTGGGCCCTTCCTGTCAAGCACCGCTCCGCTGGGCCCTTCCTGTCAAGCACCGCTCTGCTGGACCCTTCCTGTCAAGCACCGCTCTGCTGGACATCGCCATGTCATGCACCGCTGCGCTGGGTCCCGCCGTCTCAGGCACTGTTTATGGTTCACTGTGCCCACCATGCCTCCTCCTTGACCAGTGGACTCTGTAATCCACCTGAGAGACTGTGGCTTTGCACTCCCCAGGATGGCACAGTGGGCAATCCACCCACTGTAGAGACTTGAGAGACTGTGGCTTTGCACTCCCCAGGATGGCACAGTGGGCAATCCACCCACTGTAGAGACTTGAGAGACTGTGGCTTTGCACTCCCCAGGATGGTCCAGTGGGCAATCCACCCACTGTAGAGACATTGAGAGACTGTGGCTTTGCACTCCCCAGGATGGTACAGTGGGCAACCCACCCACTGTAGAGACATTGAGAGACTGTGGCTTTGCACTCCCCAGGATGGTACAGTGGGCAACCCACCCACTGTAGAGACATTGAGAGACTGTGGCTTTGCACTCCCCAGGATGGTACAGTGGGCATGGTGGCTCCTCGTGGATCTGGCGTCGTGGACTCATGTGGCTGTGGTGGCCCCCCCTTCCCTTCCCCCTGAGGTGCCTGTAGTTTTGACATCAGATGCCCCTGCAGTGTTCTCTCCAAAGGACTCAGGTCTCGTGTGTGGGCTTTGCCCTTGTTTCGCAGAACCTTGGCCCACGGACATGTTAGATTCGTAGGATGTGCAGGACTTGTTACTTCAGTGATACACTGATGTGTATATCTTTTTGGTTTTTGTAAATATTTTTCACGGTTGCTCAATTATTACCAGGTGCTTTTTTTGTACATGAAAATTTATTCCAAATTTGGTTGTGTCATTGTATTTTTGAAGGGTCTTTGTGTGGTGGCACTGTGACTTCCTGCTCTGCATTGGTGTGTACATATTGGGGGGGTGGGGGGGTCGCATATGTGTATGCCCATAACCTTTCTTCCTCCCCCCTCCCGTGTGTCGTAGGTGCAGTACTCACCGTTGACGTCTGCGCCGGAGTTCGTACTCGTGGTAGATGAGCAGGTAGACGAGAGCAGGTATGATGTTCAATTCGGGTTCCATGCTGTCCGGATTCCGCGTGGAGTGTCTCGAGGTGAGCGTTTTCCATTGGAAATGTCTGTTTCCGCCGTGTTTTTATCGGCGGGGCTCCCGCCCCGGAAAAGGTGGCGGATTGGTGGGTCGTGATAGGGTGGGCGGTATATTGTCTGCCGCCTGGCTGTTGGCGGTGACCGCCGCGCTGTTTGTTTGTTCCGCCGTGGCGGTCGGAGTGTTAATGCGGCGGGCTGTGTTGGCGGTTCCCGCCAGGGTCAGAATTGCATTTTTTTGTCCGCCGGCCTGTTGGCGGGTTGGCCGCCGCTTTATCACCGACCGCGAGGGTCAGAATGACCCCCTTAGTGGCTGCAAGAGGAACAGTACCTGGGGATCAGGGAGGACTTGAAAAGTCCATTAACACCCCCCTGGTCACCATTGCAGGGGTCCTGGCAGACATGGCCAACACCATGAGGGACACAGTGGCACACCAACCAGCCCCTGACACTAGCCTGAACGATGAACAGCCCTCCACCTCCGCCGGCGCTAGTGGACAGGAGGTCCCGCCACAGGACCAACAGGCCACTAGCACCCCATCCCCTGCAAAAGGAGAACCACCCCGCAAACCGTCTCTGCGATTCAGTCACAAGACAGAGAACATTGCCAAGACCCCCGCCAGGAAATAAGACTCTCAAGATTGTCACCCTTCTGTTCCACTATGTCACCCTGACCACCTTCAACTACCATTACTCCACTTCCTATGCCCCCTTTGACAATGCACCTGCGATACAAAGAGACTGGACTCTACCATGGGCAATCCTCCACCATCACCCCAGCCCATTGCACATACCCCTCCACTGATTAGCACTTAAATAAACACCCTTGAATCACAAAACAATCTGGAGTCAGTCTGTACTTTCACAAGTGTGTAATTACAACCTCTCTGACAAATATCAATGTAAATGTTAATTTACACATACCAAAGTATGACAGTTGTTGGGCAGCAGTGAACATAGCAGAAGGCAGAATGTGGTACACAGATCTGTGAAAAGGAAAGGCAAAGTGAACTGTCGGGGTCCATACACAGAGGTAAACAGGGAGACTTATTCAATTCCCTACAGTAGTCTGATATGAGAGGAGAAGTGGCAGTCTCTTACCTGTGTCTCACTGGAAGTACTGCATGATGATGTTGTTTCGGTTGCCAATATCTTCTTCTTCTGCCTCCTCTTCTTCACTGTCCACAGGCTCCACAGCTGCCACAAGAGCAACATCAGGCCCATCCTCCAGCAGAAAAGTCACCTGGCGTCGCAAAGCCAGGTTGTGCAACATACATCATGCCACGATGATCTGGCACACCTTCTTCGGTGAGTAGCATAGGGAGCCACCTGTCAGATGGAGGGACCGGAACCTAGCCTTCAGGAGGCCGAAAGTTTGCTCTATTATCCTCCTAGTTCACCCATGTGCCTCATTGTAGCGTTCCTCTGCCCTTGTCCTGGGATTCCTCACTGGGGTTAGTAGCCATGACAGGTTGGGGTAACAAGAGTCACCTGCAAATATCGAGGGGTATCTGTTAGACACACACCAACTCTTAGGGACTCTCCCATACCCAGACACCTATTCAAACTGTGTAGGGACCTTGGGCTCACCTATTAGCCACACACGGTGCCTCTGGAGTTGACCATTCACATAAGGGCTGCTGCTATTCCTCAAAATGTAAGCGTCATGCACAGAGCCAGGATACTTGGCATTCACATGTACTGGTCTGCCAAACACACCAGCTGCACATTCATGGAATGGTAGCTTTTACGGTTCATGTACACCTGTTTATTTTTGCGGGGTGGGACAAATGCAACATGTGTACCATCAGTGGCAGCAATGATGTTGGGACTATGTCCCAGGGCATAGAAGTCACCTTTCACTGTGGGCAAATCTTCCACCTGGGGGAAAACGAAGTAGCTGCGCATGTGTTTCAGCAGGGCAGATAACACTATGGACAACACGTTAGAGAACATTGGCTGTGACATCCCTGATGCCATGGCCACTGTTGTTTGAAATGAACTATTGGCCAGGAAATGGAGCACTGACAGGACCTGCATTAGAGGGGGGATTCCTGTGGGATGGCGGATAGCTGACGTCAGGTCTGGCTCCAACTGGGCACACAGTTCATGGATTGTGGCACAATCAAGTCTGTAGGTGATATAATGATATGTCTGTCTTCCATTGTCGACAGGTCCACCAGGAGTCTGTACACCGGAGGATGATGCCATCTCATCATCTGCCCCAGTGGATGTGCCCTATGGAGGAGAAGGGTGAACAGAGGGTCACATACCACACAGATTGCACAAGGGTGTTTTGCACTAATGTGATTTAATCGGTGTGTGGCACTGTCTGTCCGTATTCCTGCCCAAAAGTGCTGTGACGCAGTTAGGTGCCCTGCCATGGGGCCCCCTAAAATGGCAGATGCCTGACCTGTAAGGAGGGACAAGGGTAAATGAGGTAACTGCTCTGGCATGGTGCAGCGTCGCAGTAGGTGGACGAAGACCACTGTGAAATTCAGCATTGGTTATCATTGGGCCCTATGGGTCCTAGGAGCCAATGACGATGTACGCCGGTGGTGACAGTATGCACTGCCGCGGACGTGAATGCCATTTTCTATCTGTTCACTCACTAGATACCTGACTTTCAACAGGAGAGGACCTACACTGCAAGTGCTGCTGTGACCTCGGTCTGGAAGCGACAATGGATCATGTGTCTGGGGAAAGGGCCCCTGCCTTCACTTCAGAGGAGTTGGACAACCTGGTGGATGGGGTCCTCCCCCAATACACGCTACTCTACGGTCCTCCAGACAAACAGGTGAGTAGACTGTGTGTATGGTGGATGGGACCTCAATGTATGGAGTGGTGTCGATGGAAGATACATGGGGGTGCTGTGGCCAGCATGTGAGGAGGGTCAGTGTATGTGTATCAGGGCATGTCTGAGAAGTTGTGGCCAATAAGTAATAATAACCGGACTGGGGAGTAAAACCCATTCTTACTTTACTTTTCCTCTAGGTCAGCGCCCACCAGAAGAAGGGTATTTGGCGTGCTATCGCCAAGGAAGTGTGGACCCTGGGGGTCTATCATAGATGGAGCACCCACTGCCGCAAGAAATGGGAGGACCTGCACCGCTGGATCAAGAAGACAGCGGAGGCCCAGCTGGGGATGGCCTCCCAACATGGAAGGGGTGCCCGTCGCATCATGACCCCCCTGATGTACCGGATCCTGGCGGTGGCATATCCGGAGTTGGATGGGCGCTTGAGGGCATCACAGCAGCCACAAGGGGATGAGTACAGTTTCATTCAGCTTACTCTGTGCGCTTTATGAGGTGTCTGGGTGGGGGAAGTGGGCTGTGGGTTGTTAGGCAGGCTCCTGCCCCTGTCCTTGTGTGCATTAGCATCATCTGGCGGAGGAGCAGTGGCACCGGAGCAGGAGGGATCTGCCACCCACATGGCCCAGGGGGGTTAATGTACAGAGTCTGAAGGCACCAGTGGGACGGAGGGCGAGGGGAGCTCCACAACAGGGACAGGAGGGAACACCAGCGACAGCGACTCCTCCTCTGATGGGAGCTCCCTTGCGGTGGCGGGCACCTCTGTGCCCACCGCAACAACAGGTACAGCTGCCACCCCCCTACCAACACCACCCTCCCAGCAGCCCCTCAGCATGTTTCCTGTGCCCGCTCACCCTGGAGGGTGGGTATCTACCTCGCCCCAGGCACCTCAGGCCCTGCCCCAGTCAGCCCTGCTGCCCTCAGTGAGGAGGCTATTGACCTCCTGAGATCCCTCACTGTTGGGCAGTCAACCATTCTGAATGCCATCCAGGGTGTTGAGAGGCATTTGCAACAAACAAATGCATACCTGGAGGGCATTCATTCCGGCGTGGCAGCCCAACTGAGAGCATTTCAGGCTCTGGCCTCAGCACTGATGGCAGCCATTGTCCCTGTACCCAGTTTCCCCCCTACAACCTCCACTACCCCGACCCAATCCCCTCTACCTCAGCCTATCCCAAGCACACCATCAGACCAGCATGCACACACATCAACACACAAAAGTGGCTCTGGCAAACATAAGCATCACACATCCCTCAGGCACTCACACAAGCACCATCCCAATGCAGACACACTAACATCCACTGCCTCCACTGTCTCCCCCTCCTCCATGTCCTCCACCTCCCTCCCAGTCTCATCTCCACTCACACCTGCATGCACTACATTCACAGCCACTACCTCCATTGCCAGCACGCCCATCACCAAACACCGCTCATGTGCAATCACCACCCCCACTACCATGCACAAGTCCCCTGTGTCCTCTCCCAGTGTGTCTGTCAGCCCTCCTCCCAAATTACACAAACGCCGGCACACACCCACTCAACAGCCATCCACCTCACAACAGCCTCCAGCCCATATACCTTCACCCAAACTCAGCAGACGTACACCTCCTACAACCACTACCTCTTCCTCCACTCCAAAACCCCCTCCATCTTCCCATCCCAGTGTGTTTAAAAAACCTTTCCTGGCAAACAGTGACCTCTTCCCTACACATTCCCCCCCGTCCTTCCCCTAGGGCCAGGATGTCCAGATCCCAGCCCAACACCTCAGCCACAAAATGCTCGATGATTGTGGTCCCTGCAAGTCCGGGAAAATCGAAGGCGGCACCCATCAGGGCTGCCAGTGTGCCACCTAGTGAGGCCAAGGACCACCCTATTCTGCCACCTGCCAAGGTAAAGAAGAGGCCCGCATGCCGAGGGAAAAGCAGCACCAACCACCCAGCAAGGCCTCTTCCAGAACCAAAGAGGACAGTGCTAAGTTCCCAGCAGAGACTTCCAAGGTGGGGAAGGGACACAAGGGCAAAGGGAAGTCAGCTTAGGGCACGGAGCCTCCGGGTGAGGGACTGGTGTCACCCCTTCTGCAAGACAGAACAGCAACCTGTACGGCAGTGGCCACCCCCGCAACGACCGCCACCTGCACCGCCACCTGCACGTCTGCTGTCTCTACTACAGTCCCCAGCATCATCCCCAGTGGGCTCCCCTCTGAGACTGCAGGAGACGACCTGGTGTCTCCCTCCACAAGTGCAAACACCTGCACCACTGGCAGCATGTCTGCCGCAGACACTGCCGCAGCCACCGCCACCTGCCCCGTGACGTGCCAGCCAGTGCAACTACAGCGGACATCAGCAGCATCCCCAGTGGGCACCCTTCCAACACTGCAGGAGATGTCCTGGACCCTGCACACACTACATGAGGCACCACAACCAGCACTGGCACTACCATCAGTTCGCAGGCTAAGTCGCCGCAGGGTGGAGTGTGGCTATGCCTCCATGGAGTATTATGCTACCTCTTTCCTGGAAATCTCGTGGCTCAGACACCCAGGTGAGGGAATGGGAAATACCACACCGCTGGTGCAGCATCACTGGGCACCATGCCCCCTCCAGAAGCAGTGGAGAATAGCGTCCACTCACCCAGTCCTTGGCAGGATGAAGCACTCTAGGCACCATGCCCCCTTCAGAACCAGTGGAGAACAGCATCCAATACCCCAGTCCTTGGCAGAATGAAGCACTCTCGGCACCATGCTCCCTGCAGAACCAGTGGAGAACAGCATCCACTCATCTAGTCCCTGGCAGGATGAAGCACTCTGGGCACCATGCCCCCTCCAGAACCAGTGGAGAACAGCATCCACTCTCCCAGTCCTTGGCAGGATGAAGCACTCTGGGTACCATGCCCCCTCCAGAACCAGTGGAGAACAGCAACCGCGGAAGAGACTGTGGCTTTGCACTCCCCAGGATAAAGCTGTGGGCAAACCACCCACTTGAGAGACTTGAGAGACTGTGGCTTTGCACTCCCCAGGATAAAGCAGTGAGCAAACCACCCACTTGAGAGACTGTGGCTTTGCACTCCCCAGGATAAAGCAGTGGGCAACCCACCCACTTGAGAGACTTGAGAGACTGTGGCTTTGCACTCCCCATTATAAATCAGTGGGCATGGAGCCCCCTCCAGGACCAGTGGCGTCGACCCATCATCCGGCTGAGGTGCCCTCCCCCCCTCCCCCTAAGGTGCCTGTGTTTTTTTTCGACCTGATGCCCCTGCAGTGTTCTCTCCGTGTTGAGGCAGGTGTCATGTGTGGGCTTCGCCCATTCTTTTTGGGACCACTGGTCCACGGACATTTAATGGAACAGTATACGGACTTGTGTACTTGCTGTAAATATTTGCAGATACTGACGATTTAAAGTTATCTTGGCCTATCTGAATTTTCGATGATTACACTAGTTACAATCATTTCATTTGGTCCTTGCATTTTTCCAGGGGTGATGGGGTGTATCTGTGATGTATTTGTCTGTGTTTGTGTGTATGGAGTTGTAGGTGAGGGTGGGGGTGGGAGTGTTGCTTATTGCGAGTGTGTGTCACTCTCTTTCTCCTCCCCCTCCCCTGTGTGCTAGGTGCAGTACTCACCGTGGTCATTGCCGGCGTCTTTGATGTTCCTGGTAGATGAGGAGGTAACCCAACATTGGTAACAACTGTGACTTGGGCTCCATGGCATCCTGGTTCCTCGTTGGGTGAGTGGTTTCCGTTCCAAAATCTGTTTCCGCCGTGCTTGTGAAGGTGTTGGTACCGCCCCGGAAAAGCTGGCGGATTGGTGCCTTGTAATAGTGTGGGCGGTACATTGTCTTCGGCCTGTCTGTTGGCGGTTACCACTGCGGTGTTTGTTGCTACTGCCGTGGCGGTCAGAATGTTAAAGTGGCTGTCTGTGTTGGCGGGTTCCGCCATGGTTGTGATTCCAATTCTTTTACCGCCGGCCTATTGGTGGTATTATCGCTGCTTTATCACAGACCGCCAGGGTTGTTATGAGGGCCTATGTGTTAAGCTTGAGAAACAGGAGAGTGAGGGACATGAGAGAAAAACTTCTACATCGAATAAGAAGCAAGGCCCTCATTACAATCCTGGCGGTAAATGCCCCCTACCGCCGTGCTGACAGCCGCCAACATACTGTGACCGCGGAGGTATACCCCTACGGGTATTTTGACCCACACAGAGAAATCCGCCACTATACAGACACCCACACAAGTCCACCAGACCAAAGGCCAGTGATAAACTGGCGGTACCATAACCCACACTGTTACGCCAACAGAAATACGCCCACAGTATCAGGACCCACGAATCACCGCAGTGGTCTTTCGACCGCTTTAAACCATTGGCACTACACACCGCTGCGCTCAAAATACACACACACCTCTGGAAGTACACCACATTGGACAGTTTAAATTAGACACACCTGACACACATACACAAACCACACCCAGACACCCACATCACTATAAAACACCCACCCACATTACCCACAACCCTTTCAACGAAAAAAAAGATTGATAACAGAGAGAGAGATAATCCAGGAGCACCAACTCAATCTGAGCCACAAAACACCATCACCCATACACCATCCACGCACATCACAGCACACACCACAACACATCACCCCACACATCATCACGCATACCACTCACACCACATCCATGGCACCCCAAAGACACCCCAGGTTTTCAGAGGAGGAGCTAAGGGTCATGGTGGAGGAAATCATCCGGGTAGAGCCACAGCTATTCGGATCACAGGTAAAGCAGACGTCCATTGCAAGGAAGATGGAGCTATGGCGGAGGATCGTGGACAGGGTCAACGACGTGGGACAGCACCCCAGAACAAGGGATGACATCAGGAAGAGGTGGAACGACCTATGGGGGAAGGTGCATTCCGTGGTTGCAAGACACCAGGTAGCCGTACAGAGGACTGGCGGTGGACCCCACCTCCTCCCCCACAACTAACAACATGGGAGGAGAAAGTCTTGGCGATCATGCATCCTGAGGGCCTCGCAGAAGTAGCAGGAGGACTGGACTCTGGTAAGTCAAATTGTTACTAATTTATCACCCCCACTTTTCCTGCATGCTATCACAAACTCCTACCCCTCCCCTTACCCCATCACTCTACTACCTCACATATACCCCACTATCACAACCCACCCATCCCAATACCAATCCCTGCATGCAACAACAATGCATGGACACACATCACATTAGAGAGAATCACCTAGCCCACGAAATCACCATGCACACAAAGCAAAGCTGACTGGAAATCACAACCATACAGGGAAACAAACCCATGTATAAAATGGCAAACAGAGATACAATAACACTGCATTGTCTTCCCCACAGAACCCCCACTCAGCGTCACCGGAGAGGAGGTGCCACCAACACCCAGTCTCCCACAGAAGAGGCCCACAGTGATTATAGCAGCTCTGCACGCCTGGATCACGATGACCAACCTGGTCCATTAGGAACCACTGGACAGTTGGTTGCCACAGTCACATACCACCACAGACCCTACCCCCTCAGGAAACACCAGCACAGCACCCACCCAGCGGGCTCATACCACTGTCCCCAGGACACATCAATCAGTAGTGTGACCACCACTACAGGGACCCCAGGCAACCCCACAAACCCAAGAAAATCAGGGACCTGGGGTTAGTGGCAGTGGGCACACGGTTCAGGCAACAGAGGCTCAGGACAACAGGGATGCTGGGAGAACTGCTCTACAACATGGGGAGGACAGGCCCAGGGAACCCACTCTCCACGAGGCACTTGCAAGGATCCTGGGGGCATACTAACATTCCAAGGAGACCTTGGGCCACATACTGGCCAAGTTGCAGGAGACCCAGTGGCTGCAGGAGGAACAGTACATGGAGATCAGGGAGGACCTCTAACACATCCACACCATCCTGGTCATCATTGCAGGGGTGCTGGCTAACATGGCCACCACCATGAGGGAGGCAGTGGCACAACTACGGGCCCCTGACACTAGCCACACTGATGAACAGCCCTCCAGGTCCGCCGGGGCTAGTGGACAGGAGGCCCAGTGTAGGAAAGTATCATCTTGCCTGGCATGGTACCCCCATTTTTACTTGTGTGTATGTTTGTTTTTGCCTGTGTCACTGGGATCCTGCCAGCCAGGACCCCAGTGCTCATGAAGTAAGCCCTGTATGTGTTCCCTGTGTGGTGCCTAACTGTATCAATGAGGCTCTGCTAACCAGAACCTCAGTGTTTATGCTCTCTCTGCTTTTAAAATTGTCACTGCAGGCTAGTGACTAATTGTACCAATTCTCACTGGCACACTGGAACACCCTTATAATTCCCTAGTATATGGTACCCAGGTACCCAGGGTATTGGGGTTCCAGGAGATCCCTATGGGCTGCAGCATTTTTTTTGCCACCCATAGGGAGCGCAGACAATTCTTACACAGGACTGCCACTGCAGCCTGAGTGAAATAACGTCCACGTTATTTCACAGCCATTTTACACTGCACTTAAGTAACTTATACGTCACCTATATGCCTAAACCTCACTTAGTGAAGGTTAGGTGCAAAGTTACTTAGTGTGTGGGCACCCGGGCACTAGCCAAGGGGCCCCCACATTGTTCAGGGCAAATTACCCTGACTTTGTGAGTGCGGGGACACCATTACACGCGTGCACTACATATAGGTCAATACCTAGATGTAGCGTCACCATGGTAACTCCGAACATGGCCATGTAACATGTCTAGGATCATGGAATTGTCACCCCAATATCATTCGTGGTATTGGGGTGACAAGTCCATGCATCCCGGGTCTCCAGCATGGAGCCCGGGTACTGCCAAACTAACTTTACAGGGATTTCTCTGCAGCTACCGCTGCTGCCAACCCTCAGACAGGTTTCTGCCCCCCTGGGGCCTGGGTAGCCCAGTCCCAGGAAGGCAGAACTAAGGATTTCCTCTGAGAGAGGGTGTTACACCCTCTCCCTTTGGAAATAGGTGTGAAGGGCCTGAGAGGAGTAGCCTCTCCTGGCCTATGGAAATGCTTTGAAGGGCACAGATGGTGCCCTCCTTGCATAAGCCACCCTACACCAGTTGAGGGATCCCCCCAGCCCTGCTTTGGCATGAACCTGGACAAAGGAGAGGGGAGTAACCACTCCCCTGACCAGCACCTCCCACGGGAGGTGCCCAGAGCTCCTCCAGTGTGTCCCAGACCTCTGATATCTTGGATGCAGAGATGTGAGGGCACAATGGACAGCTCTGAGTGGCCAGTGCAAGCAGGTGACGTCAGAGACCCCTCCTGATAGGTGCTTACCTTTCTCTGTAGCCAATCCTCCTCTGTGAGCTACTTAGGGTCTCTCCTGTGGGTATCTCACCAGAGTTCCTCTGCACTTCCCTCTTCGACTTCTGCCAAGGATCGACCGCTGACTGCTCCAGGATGCCTGCATAACCAGAACAAAGTAGCAAGAAGACTACCAGCAACATTGTAGCGCCTCATCCTGCCGGCTTTCTAGACTGTTTCCTGGTGGTGCATGCTCTGAGGGCTGCGTTCTTCACCCTGCACTGGAAGCCAAGAAGAAATCTCCTGTGGGTCGACGGAATCTTCCCCCACCAACGCAGGCACCAAACGTCTGCATCACCGGTCCTCTGGGTCCCTCTCATCCTGACGAGCATGGTCCCTGGAACATGGGAGCTGGGTCCAAGTGTCTTCGACAGACCAGTGGCCCTTCTGTCTAAATTTGGCAGAGGTAAGTCCTTGCATCCCCACGCCAGACAGTAATCCTGTGTACTGTGTGAACTGCAGCTGCTCGGGCTTCTGTGCACATTTGCAAGACTTTCTTCATGCCCAGCTTAGCCCAGGTCCCCAGCACTCCGTCCTGCATTGCCCAACTCTCTGAGTTGGACTCCGACGTCGTGGGACCTTCTTTTGTTGTTCTGAGTTGACTGTCATCCTCAGATCTTCTAAGAGCCTGTTCAAGTGCTTCTACAGGTGCTGCCTGCTTCTACATGGGCTCTCCGTGTTGCTGAGCGCCCCCTCGGTCTCCTCCTCTAAGGGGCAATCTCCTGGTCCTTCCTGGGCCCTGGCAGCACCCAAAACCTTCGACATCGACTCTTGCAGCTAGAAAGGCTTGTTTGTGGTTTTTCTGCGTGGAAACAACTCTGCATCCTCCAGCATGCCGTGGGACATCTTTTGACTAAAGGAGAAGTTCCTGGCACCTTCCGTTGTTGCAGAATCTTCGGCTTCTTCCACCCCGAGGCAGCCCTTCTGCACCTTCATCCGTGGTTTAGTGGGCTCCTGCCCCCCCGGACACTTGCATGACTCTTGGACTTGGTCCCCTTCCTTTACAGGTCCTCAGGTCCAGGAATCCATCTTCAGTGCTTTGTAGTCAGTTGTTGTCCTTGCAGAATCTCCTATCTCGACTTTACTGTCTTTCTGGGGTAGGGTAACTTTACTCCTACTTTTCAGGGTCTTGGGGTGGGGTATCTTGGACACCCTTAGTGTTTTCTTACACTCCCAGTGACCCTCTACACACTACACTAGGCATGGGATCCATTTGTGGTTCGCATTCCACTTTTGGAGTATAGGTTTTTTGTTGCCCCTAGGTCTATTTCTCCCTATTGCATTCTATTGTGTTCTACAGTGTTTGCACTACTTTTCTAACTGTTTTACTTACCTGATTTGGTTTGTGTGTATATATTTTGTGTATATTACTCACCTCCGAAGGGAGTATATCCTCTGAGATACTTTTGGCATATTGTCACTAAAATAAAGTACCTTTATTTTTTAGTAACTCTGAGTATTGTGTTTTCTTATGATATAGTACTAAGAGATACAATTGGTATGGTAGGAGCTTTGCATTACTCCTAGTTCAGCCTAAGCTGCTCTGCTATAGCTACCTCTAGCAGCCTAAGCTGCTAGAACACCTCTAATCTACTAACAAGGGATAACTGGACCTGGCATATAAGGTGTAAGTACCACAAGGTACCCACTATGAGCCATGGGGCACTTGCAAGGATCCTGGGAGCATACCAACATTCCCAGGGGACCTTGGGCCAGATACTGGCCAAGTTGCTGGAGACCCAGTGGCTGCTGGAGGGACAGTACCTGGGGATCAGGGAGGACCTCAAACACATCCACACCATCCTGGTCACCATTGCAGGGGTGCTGGTTGACATGGCCACCATCATGAGGGAGGCAGTGGCACGACTACGGGCCCCTGACACCAGCCACACTGATGAACAGCCCTCCAGCTCCGCCGGCACTGGTGGACAGGAGGCCCAGTGTCGGAAAGTACCATCTTGCCTGGCATGTTACCCCCATTTTTACTTGTGTGTATGTTTGTTTTTGCCTGTGTCACTGGGATCCTGCTAGCCAGGACTCCAGTGCTCATGAAGAAAGCCCTGTGTGGGTTCCCTGTGTGGTGCCTAACTGTATCAATGAGGCTCTGCTAACCAGAACCTCAGTGTTTATGCACTCTCTGCTTTTAAAATTGTCACTGCAGGCTAGTGACTAATTTTACCAATTCTCATTGGCACACTGGAACACCCTTATAATTCCCTAGTATATGGTACCCAGGTACCCAGGGTATTGGGGTTCCAGGAGATCCCTATGGGCTGCAACATTTCTTTTGCCACCCATAGGGGGTGCAGACAATTCTTACACAGGACTGCCACTGCAGCCTGAGTGAAATAACGTCCACGTTATTTCACAGCCATTTTACACTGCACTTAAGTAACTTATAAGTCACCTATATGTCTAAACCTCACTTAGTGAAGGTTAGGTGCAAAGTTACTTAGTGTGTGGGCACCCTGGCACTAGCCAAGGTGCCCCCACATTGTTCAGGGCAAATTCCACTGACTTTGTCAGTGCGGGGACACCATTACACGCGTGCACTACATATAGGTCAATACCTAGATGTAGCGTCACCATGGTAACTCCAAACATGGCCATGTAACATGTCTAGGATCATGGAATTGTCACCCCAATACCATTCTGGTATTGGGGTGACAATTCCATTCATCCCTGGGTCTCCAGCATAGAGCCTGTGTGCTGCCAAACTAACTTTACAGTGTTTTCTCTGCAGCTACAGCTGCTGCCAACCCTCAGACAGGTTTCTGCCCCCCTGGGGCCTGGGCAGCCCAGTCCCAGGAAGGCAGAACAAAGGATTTCCTCTGAGAGAGGATGTTACACCCTCTCCCTTTGGAAATAGGTGTGAAGGGCCTGAGAGGAGTAGCCTCTCCTGGCCTCTGGAAATGTTTTGAAGGGCACAGATGGTGCCCTCCTTGCATAAGCCAGCCTACACTAGTTCAGGGATCCCCCCAGCCCTGCTCTGGCACGAAACAGGACAAAGGAAAGGGGAGTGACCACTCCCCTGACCATCACCTCCCAGGGGAGGTGCCCAGAGCTCCTCCAGTGTGTCCCAGACCTCTGCCATCTTGGATGCAGAGGTGTGAAGGCACAATGGACAGCTCTGAGTGGCCAGTGTCAGCAGGTTACGTCAGAGACCCCTCCTGATAGGTGGTTACCTTTCTCTGTAGCCAATCCTCCTCTGTGGGCTATTTAGGTTCTCTCCTGTGGGTATCTCACCAGATAACGAATGCAAGAGCCCACCAGAGTTCCTCTGCACTTCCCTCTTCGACTTCTGCCAAGGATCTACTGCTGACTGCTCCAGGACGCCTGTATAACCGCAACAAAGTAGCAAGAAGACTTTCAGCAACATAGTAGCACCTCATCCTGCCAGCTTTCCCGACTGTTTCCTGGTGGTGCATGCTCTGAGGGCTGTCTGCCTTCACCCTGCACTGGAAGCCAAGAAGAAACCTCCCGTGGGTCGACGGAATCTTCCCCCTGCCAACGCAGGCACTAAACTTCTGCATCACCGGTTCTCTGGGTCCCCTCTCATCCTGACGAGCGTGGTCCCTGGAACACAGGAGCTGGGTCCAAGTGTCTTTGACAGTCCAGTGGCCTTTCTGTCCAAATTTGGTGGAGGTAAGTCCTTGCCTCCCCATGCCAGATAGTAATCCTGTGTACTATGTGAACTGCAGCTGCTTGGGTTTCTGTGCACTTTTGCAAGACTTCCTTTGTGCCCAGCCTAGCCCAGGTCCCCAGCACTCCATCCTACATTGTCCAACTCGCTGATTTGGACTCCGACGTTGTGGGAACTTCTTTTGGTGTTCTGAGTTGACCGGCGTCCTCAGATCTTCTAAGTGCCTGTTCAGGTGCTTCTACGGGTGCTGCCTGCTTCTGTGTGGGCTCTCCGTATTGCTGAGCACCCCCTCTGTCTCCTCCTTCAAGGGGCGACCTCCTGGTCCTTCCTGGGCCCTGGCAGCACCCAAAACCTACAACTGTGACTCTTACAGCTAGCAAGGCTTGTTTGCGGTCTTTCTGTTGGAAACAACTCTGCATCTTCCAGCACGCCGTGGGACATCTTCTGACCAAAGAACTTCCTGGCACCTTCCGTTGTTGCAGAATCTTCGGCTTCTTCCACCCAGAGGCAGCCCTTTTGCACCTTCATCCGGGGTTTAGTGGGCTCCTGCCCCCCGGACACTTGCGTGACTCTTGGACTTGGTCCCCTTCCTTTACAGGTCCTCAGGTCCAGGAATCCATCTTCAGTGCTTTGCAGTCAGTTGTTGTCCTTGCAGAATCCCCTATCTCGACTTTACTGTCTTTCTGGGGTAGTAGGGTAACTTTACTCCTACTTTTCAGGGTCTTGGGGTGGGGTATCTTTGACACCCTTAGTGTTTTCTTACACTCCCAGCGACCCTCTACACACTACACTAGGCCTGGGATCCATTTGTGGTTTGTATTCCACTTTTGGAGTATATGGTTTGTGTTGCCCCTAGGCCTATTTCTCCCTATTGCATTCTATTGTGTTCTACAGTGTTTGCACTACTTTTCTAACTGTTTTACTTACCTGATTTGGTTTGTGTGTATATATTTTGTGTATATTAGTTACCTCCTAAGGGAGTATATCCTCTGATATACTTTTGGTATATTTGCACTAAATCAAAGTACCTTTATTTTTAGTAACTCTGAGTATTGTGTTTTCTTATGCTATAGTACTGAGTGATACAAGTGGTATGGTAGGAGCTTTGCATGTCTCCTAGGGCCAGATGTAGCAACAAACCAAATTGCGAGTTGCAATTTGCGAGTCCATCCGACTCGCAAATTGCAACTCGCAATTTGGTATGCAGTACGGTGTCTCAGACACCGACTGCGACTCGCTATGGGGTCGCAATGACCCACCTCATGAATATTCATGAGGTGGGTCGCAAATTGCGGCCCCATAGCGAGTATAGGCACTCGCAAACATGGAGGCCTGCTGTCGTCAGCAGACCTCCATGTTCGTGACTGCTTTTAAATAAAGCAGTTTTTTTTTTTTTTAAGTGTAGCCCGTTTTCCTTACAGGAAAACGAGCTGCACTTAAAAAAAAACGAAACCTTTAGTTTCGGTATTTTTTCAGGGCTGGGAGTGGTCCCTTGGACCACTCCCTGCCCTGAAAAACTATTTTTGGGTCCAGTCACAAACTGGAAGGGGTCCCATGGGGACCCATTCCAATTTGCGAGTGGGTTACCATCCACTTGAAGTGGATGGTAACTGCGATGCCATTTGCGACCGCGTATGCGGTCGCAAATGGTATTGCATCCCACTGCGAGTCGCAAATAGGAAGGGAACACCCCTTCCTATTTGCGAGTCGGAAATGCATTTTGCGAGTCGGTTCCGACTCGCAAAATGCATTTCTGCATAGGAAACTGCGTTTTGCGACTCGCAAACGGCAAATTTTGCCGTTTGCGAGTCGCAAACAGTTTCCTACATCTGGCCCCTAGTTCAGCCTAAGCTGCTCTGCTATAGCTACCTCTCTCAGCCTAAGTTGCTAGAACATCTCTAATCTACTAATAAGATATAACTGGACCTGGCATAAGGTGTAAGTACCACAAGGTACCCACTATATGCCAGGCCAGCCTCCTACACCCAGCCACTGGACCAACAGGCCACCAGCACCCCACCCCCTGCAGAAGAAGAACCACCCCGCAAACGGTCCCTGCGATCCAGGCAGAAGCAAGAGAACATTGCCACTCCTGATTGTCACCCCTCTGTCCCACTCTGTCACCCTGTCCACCTTGAACTGCCATTGCTTCCCTTCCCATGCCCCATTGGACAATGCACATGTGATACCAAGAGACTGGACTCTAACTGGACATTTCCCCACCATCACCCCAGCCCATTGCACACACCCCTCTACTTATTAGCACATAAAATAAACACCATTGGAACAAATACAAATCTGGAGTCTGCCAATTGTTTGAAATAAGTATTAGTACAACAATCTGAAAACATTGCAATTTATATGTACATTGGTATGACCTGTAGTGGGCAGCAGTAAACACACCAGGAACCAGAGCGGGGCACAGAGATCAGAAAATAGAGATGCCAAGTGGGCATAGACATAGGGATATCATGCTGCCATGTCCAATGTCCAACAGAAAAATGAAATGTAAAGTGAAGTTACAGTGTCATACCTGTGTGTCACTGGAAGTACTGCTGTGTGAGAAAACTTCAGTTGTCCACATCTTCATCCTGTCCAAAGGCTCCACTGCTGCCACAAGACCATCTCCAGGCTCATCCTCCTGCCAGAAAAGGCACCTGGCGTCTCAAGGCCAGGTTGTGCAACATGCAACATGCAACGATGATCTGGCACACCTTATTGGGTGAGTAGTACAGCAGGGATCTACCAGTCAGATGGCGGCACTGGAGCCTGGCCTTCAGGAGGTCGAAGGTTCTCTCACTTATCCTCCTTGTATGCCCATGTGCCTCATTGTAATGTTCCTCTGCCCTTTTCCTGGCATTCATCCCTGGGTCCGTAGCCATGAGAGGTTGGGGTAACCAGAGTCACCTGCAAATATTGAGGGAGAACTGTTAGACACACACTAACCCTTAGGGACAACCTCATACCCAGACACCAACATATACTGGGTGGGGACCTTGGGCTCACCTATTAGCCGCACCAGGTGCCTCTGGAGATGAGCCATCACATGCTGCTATTCCTCAAGATAAAGGCGTCATGCACAGAGCCAGGATACTTGCCATTTACATGGGAGATGTACTGGTCCGCCAAACACACCATCTGCACATTCAGAGAGCTATAGCTTTTTCCATTCCTGAACACTTGTTCATCATTCCAGGGGGGGGGTGGACAAATGCTACATGTGTACCATCAATGGCACCAATGATGTTGGGGATATGTCCCAGGGCATAAAAGTCAGCTTTCACTGTTGCCAAATCCTCCACCTGGGGGAATACGATGTAGCTGTTCATGTGTTTCAGCAGGGCAGACAACACTCTGGTCAACACGTTTGAGAACATAGGCTGTGAAGGGCCTGATGCCATGGCCACTGTCGCTTGGAATGAACCACTTGCCAGGAAATGGAGCACTGACAGGACCTGCACAAGAGGGGGGCTGGCGGATAGCTGAAATGAGGTCTGGCTCCAATTGTGCACACAGTTCTTGGATTGTGGCCCTATCAAGTCTGTAGGTTAGGATAATGTGTCTGTCCTCCATTGTCACCAGGTCCACCAGGGGTGTGTACACGGGAGGATGTCTCAACCTCATATTCATCCTCCGTGGTTGAAGTCTAGGGAGAAAAACGGTGAGCAGAGTCATATTCACACATATGTTGAAATAGTGATGTATTTCATCCTTTACAAAAACAGTATATGAATTAGAGTCAGTTGATGTGCCAATGTCTGCTGTGACGCAGTTAGGTGCCATGGCCTGTGCCCCCCTGAAATAGCGGCAGGTTCCAGGAGCCAATGGCGATGTACACCGGCGGTGACGGTACGCACGCCGCAGACGTGCCTGCCATTTTCTGTTTCACTCACTTGCTACCTGACCTTCAAGAGGAGGTGACCTACACTGCAAGTGCTGCTGTGACCTGTGTCTGGAAGCAACAATGGCTCAAGTGTCTGGGGAAAGGGCACCTGCCTTCGCTTCGGAGGAGTTGGAGAGACTGATGGATGGGGTCCTACCCCAGTACACTTTACTCTATGGTCCTCCAGACTAACAGGTGAGTACACTGTGAGCATGATGCGTGGGCCATGAATGTATCAAGTGCTGTGTGTGTAAGCCACATGTAGTGGGGGGCTGAGGGATCCTGGGCAGAGTGCTGCATGTATGGCGGTCAGTGTGTTAAAGTGGCTGTCAGTGTTGGCAGTTTTTGCCGTGTTCATGATTCCATTTTTGTTACCGCTGGCCTGTTGGCAGTATTACCGCCGCTTTAACACCGACCACCAGGTTGTAATGAGGGCCCAATTAAAAACACATAGGCCCTCATAACAACCCTGGCGGTCGGTGATAAAGTGGCAGTAATACCGCCAACAGGCTAGCGGTAAATACCGCCAAATTAGGACCATGACAGAAAGAGCTCAGATAGACAGTCACTTTACCACACCGACTGCCAGGGCAGAAACAACAGGCACAACAGAGGTAGCCGCCTACATCCAGGCAGAAGACAATGTTTTGCCCACCGTATTATGACAACCCAATCAGCCACCTTTTCCGGGGCGGTACCAATGACATCAAAAGCCTGGCGAAAACACTGCACAGAAAGGAAAGGACTCACCATTGGAGACACAGGGAAGAACCATGCTGGCATGGAGCCCGAGCTGCAAATATTTCCGATGATATTTTACGTCCTGCTCCACCATGAACACCAATGATGGTGAAAACACACAGAGGAGAGAGGGAGGAAAAAGAGAGTGACACACACACGCTCAACACCCCCCCCCCCCCTCAACACCATACACACAATCAGATGCAGTAAGAAAGCATATTTACCCTGTACCCCTCAGGAATAATGCAAGGAGAACATGAATAGATGAAAGTGAGTGTTACAATATAAATACAGTAAAATTACGAACATCCAATGTAAAAGTATATAGATATGTACAATTCAAGGGACACTGGCCAGTCCTCAATGTGCATGGGCCTCAGGGCCACATGACAAAGTCCAAGGCCCCACTAGTCTCCTGCAACAACACAGAGAGAACACTGCAAGGGCATCAGTTGGAAAATAGGCAGGCACCTCAGGGGGGTGGGAAATGGGGGGGCACCTAAGCCGGCAGATGGAACAACACCACTGGTCCTGTAGGGGGAAACATGCCCTGTGCTCTGTCCTGGGTAGTGCAAGGCCACAGTCTCTGAAGTGGGTGACTTGCCCACTGGTTATGCAGGGGGCATTGTGCCCTGTGCTCTTCATCCTGGGTAGGATGGGGTGAGTGGGTGTCTTCCCCACTGGTTCTGGAGTGGCATCGTGTCCTGTGCTCTTCATCTTGGGGAGGATGGGGTGAGTGGGTGACTTGCCCACTGGTTCTGGAGAGGGCATTGTGCCTTGTTCTCTTCATCCTGGGGAGGATGGGATGAGTGGGTGTCTACCCCACTGGTTCTGGAGGGGGCATCGTGCCCTGTGCTCTTCATCCTGGGGAGGATGGGGTGAGAGGGGTACTTGCCCACTGGTTCTGGAGGGGGTATCGTGTAACGTGATGCGGATCTTGGGGAGTGCAAGGTCACTCAGCTGGGTGTCATACCCAGAGGATTTACAGGGGGCAGGCCGCACCACAGCCCATGGAGGTAGGTTTATAGAATGTCTGCTGGCGGTGACGGCTGCTCAGTGGTGGCAGTGGTGCTGCTGCTGCTGGTGGTTGTGGGGGGAAGCTCCAGCCCATCCCCTGCAGCCTCGGATGGCTGCCCTCTGGTGGTGGTGCTGCTGATGCCGCTGATACTGCTGCTGCTGGTGGGGGGAGGCTACAGCCCATCCCCTGCAGCCTCAGACAGCTGCCCACTGGTGGTGGTGGTGCTGCTGCTGGTGGTGGGGGAGGCTCCAGCCCATCCCCTGCAGCCTCGGGCGGCTGCCCACTGCTGGTGGTGGTGGTGCTGCTGCTGCTGGTAGTGATGGGGGGAGGTTCCAGCCCATCCCCTGCAGCCTCGGACAGCTGCCCACTGGTGGTGGTGGTTCTGCTGCTGGTGGTGGAGGGAGGCTCAAGCCGATCCCCTGCAGCCTTGGACGGCTGCACAGGCATGGTTGGTGGTGGGGCTCTGACTGAGTCCAAGCACAGGGCCCCTTGCCCTTCCTGCCTGCTGGTGCAGGCCCCTTGTCCTTCCTGTCTACTGGTGCAGGCCCCTTGCCCTTCCTGGCAGCAGCTGGGGATGGCTCCTTGGCCTTGCTGGCAGCAGCTGGGGCTAGATCCTTGCCCTTCAGGGCAGCAGCTGGGAGGGCTCCTTGCTCTTCTGGCCAGCACTTGGGGCAGGCACCCTTTCCATGAGGCTCCCTGGTGCCCTGGATACTTTACCATTGCAATTTGCTGTGGACACTACTGGGCCCGTGGACTGGGTGGCTGAGGTGCTTGCCTGGGTTTTAGCCACCCTGGCCAGACCTGAAGGATGGGGGGTGGGTAGGGAAGAGGTCAATGGTGGAGAGGAAAAGCTGCTTAGGGACTTTGGGGCAGGAAGAGGGAGAAGGTTTGTGTACCTTTGGGGGGACAGACACAGTGGGAGAGGACACAGGGGACTTGTGCATTGATGTGGGGGTGGTGACTGCCAGTGAGGGGCGTGTAGTGATAGGCGTGATGGTGATGGAGGTAGTGGATGAGGGTGTAGTGCATGCAGGTGTGAGTGGATATGCTACTGGGAGGGAGGTGGACGAGGAGCAGGAGGGGGACACAGTGGAGGCAGTGGATGTTGGTGTGTCTGCTTCTGGACAGTGTTTGTGTGAGTGCCTGTGGGATGATGTGTGGGGCTTGTGTTTGTCTGAGACACTCCTATGTGTTGTTTTGGGTGTCTTGATACCCTCATGGGTGAGTCGCACGCTCTTCAAATGCAATGATTGAAATGCATGCTTGTCTGATTGTGTGCTTGGGATAGGTTGGAGTCCAGGGGAATGGGACTGGGTAGAGAAAGTTGGAGGGGGAGGCTAGAGCAGGGACAACGGCTGCCATCAGGGAGGAGGCCAGAGCCTGGAATGATCTATGTTGGTCGGCCACGCCAGAGTGAATGCCCTCCAGGAATGCATTTGTATGTTGCAAATGCCCTGCCATCCCCTGGATGGCATTCACTATGGTTGACTGTCCAACAGAGATGGATCGCAGGAGGTCAATAGCTTCCTCACTCAGGGCAGCAGGGCCAACTGGGGAAGGGCCTGAGGTGCCTGGGGCAAAGGAAATTACAACCCTCCTGGGTGAGCGGGCACAGGAAACTCACTGAGGGGCTGCTGGGAGTGTGGTGCTGGTACGGGGGGAGCGGCTGTACCTGTAGTTGGGGTGGTCACAGAGGTGTCCGCCACCAGCAGGGGGCTTCCATCGGAGGAGGTATCAGTGTCAGAACTGTCCCATCCTGTCTCCGCCGTGGTGCTCCCCTTGCCCTCCATCCCACTGGTGCCCTTACGGTCAGTGGATTCGGCGACCAGGGCCATGTAGGATGCTGCTCCCTCTGTCTCCAGTGCCTCTGCTCCTCTGCCAGACGATGCTAATGCACATAAGGACAGGGTGACAAAACAAAAAGCGGGGAGGAAGAGACAGAGGATACACTTAGTCAATGCCAGCACAGTTGGCGTACACAACACAAAGGGGACAGCCCTACACACTAGGCGATGCACTACCACTCACAATGCTAGTCACCAGGCCATGGACAATAATACCTAATGCCAATAGCAGCATACCTGAGACCCACAGATCCCTGCCCAGTAGTAGATGCTCACTAGAATGGTTGGGAGTGGGGTGCATCAGCCCCTGCCCAACATGGAACCTACCTTGCAATGTCAGGCCTGGCTTAGGGGCACCCACAGGCCCACATCCCCCACCTGGAGACCACCCCACCACACGCAAGTAGTATATAGGGAAACTGTACTCACCCCCTTGTGGTTGCTGCGATGCCTTCAAGTGCCCATCCAGCTCCGGATAGGCCACCGCTAATATGAGGAACATCAGGTGGGTCAGGGTTCGACGGGCACCCCTTCCTCGCTGGGAGGCCATCCCCAACTGGTCCTCCGCCATCTTCCTTGCCCAGCCTCTCAGGTCCTCCCACTGTTTGCACCCATGGCCCACCATATCCCTCCCATCCCCTTACGCACATACATTGCCCACCATTCATGATGCACGCTGCCCATGACCCCTCCACCACCCCCCCTTACACAAGGCCTTCACACACATCACACCATGCATTCATGCCCCATGCATCGTGCCCACAGTGTACTCACCTGTTGGTCTGGAGGCCCATAATACAATTGGGACTGGGGTAGTACCCCATCCACCGGTTTCTCTAACTCCACAGCGGTGAAGGCAGGGGCCCTTTCCCCAGTGACTCGAGCCATGGTCGCTTTCAGACACAGGTCACAGCAGCACTTGCAGTGTAGGTCCTCTCCTGTTGAAGGTCAGGTAGCAAGTGAATGAACAGATAGAAAATGGTGGTCACGTCTGCTGCGGTGCGTACCGTCACCACCAGCGTACATTACCATTAGCTACTGTAACCCATAGGGCCCAATGATAACCAATGAGGAGTAGCATGGCGGTGCTCAACCGCATCCCGCAACGGCGCATAATGTCAGCGGCATTACCTCATTTCCACCTGTCCCTCCATACAGGACAGGTGTCCCGCATTTCAGGGTGGGGTAGGGCATGGCTCCTAACTGCGTCACAGCCGACATAAGCACATTTTGGGAATAAACATACTGTTTCTGTCACAACATGCAATGCATTGTACATTGAGGAAATGTTGACAACTGATTAGATGCTCATCGTTTTGCCCCCCAGAGTACAACCGCTTAGGATGAATAGGAGATGGAGACATCCCCCTGTGTACAGACCCCGGGTGGACTTGGCAACAATGGAGGACAGGCACATTATTCTCACTTACAGACTTGATAGGGCCACAATCCAAGAGCTGTGTGTCCAATTGGAGCCAGACCTGATCTCAGCTATCCGTCAGCCCACTGGGATCCCCCATCATGTGCAAATCCTATCTGTGCTCCATTTCTTGGCAAGTTGCTCGTTCCAAGTGACAGTGGCCATGGCATCAGGAATGTCCCAGCCAATGTTCTCAAACGTGCTGACCAGAGTGTTGTCTGCCCTGATGAAAAACATGCGCAGTTACATTGTTTTCCCCCAGGTGGAGGATTTGGCCACAGTGAAAGCTGATTTCCATGCAGTGGGACATATCCCCAACATTGTTGGGGCAATTGATGGTACACACATTGCCTTTGTCCCCCATCCCTCCCCCCAGAGAAATGAACAGGTGTTCAGAAATCGAAAGAGCTTTCAATCCATGAATGTGCAGATAGTGTGCCTGAGGGACCAGTACATCTTCCAGGTGAATGCAAAGTATCCTGGGTCTGTGCATGATGCCTATACCCTGAGGAATGGCAGCATCCCATATGTGATGGCTAAACTCCAGAGGCACAGGGTGTGGCTAGTAGGTGAGCCCATGGTCCCCACCCAGTGTATGTTGGTATATGGGTGTGGGGTTGGCCGTAAGGGTGAGTGTTTGGCTAACAGGTATCCCTCAATATTTACAGGTGCCTCATGTTACCCCAACCTCTCATGGCTACTGACCCCAGGAAGGAGTCCCAGGACAAGGGCAGAGGAACATTACAATGAGGCACATGGGCGAACAAGACGAATTATAGAGCGAACCTTTGGCCTCCTGAAGGCCAGGTTTTGGTGCCTCCATCTAACAGGTGGATCCCTGTGCCACTCACCCATGAAGGTGTGCCAGATCATCGTGGCATGTTGCACAACCTTGACTTGAGTCGCCAGGTGCCTTTTCTGCAGGAGGATGAGGCTGGAGATGGGAGTGTGGCAGGGGTAGAGCCTGTGGACAGTGACGAAGAGGAGGCAGAGGATGAGGATGTGGACAACAGAACATCTATCATTCGACAGTACTTCCAGTGACACACAGGTAAGACACTGTAACTTCACCTTCCATTGCAGTTTTGTGTTGTAAATTTTCACTGGCATGCTGCTGTTCCCACTACTATGGCCACTTACTGTACCTTTTGACATATCTATTCACAGATATTTGTGCCCTACTCTGGCTCCTGGTGTATTGACTGCAGCACAATACAGGTCATACCTTTGTATACATTACTGTACAGTCTAATTGTAATGTCTACAGATTGTTAAGGGAATGCATACTTAAATCATTTGACATACTACATACTTTTTTTTTAAAGGGTGTTTATTTAATTGCTGGAAACTTAATGGGGGTGTGCAGTGGGCTTGGGTGATGGTGGAGGAGAGTCCAGGATAGATTTCAGTCTCTTTGTATCACAGGTGCATTGTCCAAGGGGGCATCTGAAGTGGAGCAATGGCAGTTCAGGGTGGAAGGTGGACAGGGTGACAGAGTGGGACACAAGGGTGACAATCATGAGAGTCTTATTTCCTGGTGGGGTCTTGGCAATGTTCTCTGGCTTCTGCCTGAATCACAGGGACAGTTTGTGGGGTGGTTCTCCTTCTGCAAGGGGAGGGGTGCTGGTGGCCTGTTGTTCTTGTGATGGGGCCTCCTGTCCACTAGCGTCAGCAGAGGTGGAGGGCTGTTCACCGGTGTGGCTAGTGTCAGGGGCCCGTTGGTGTGCCACTGCCTCCCTCATGGTGTTGGCCATGTCTGCCAGCACCCCTGCAATGGTGACCAGGGTGGTGTGGATGTCCCTCGGGTCCTCCCTGATCCCCAGGTACTGTCCCTCCTGCAGCCACTGTGTGTCCTGCAACTTGGCCTGTATCTGGCCCATCGCCTCCTGGGAATGGTGGTATGCTCCCAGGATGTTCGTGAGGGCGTCATGGTGAGTGGGTTCCTTGGGCCTGTCCTCCCCCTGTCGCACAGCAGTCCTTCTAACTTCCCTGTTTTCCTGTGCCTCTGTCCCCTGAACCGTGTGCCTACTGCCACTGACCCAAGGTCCATGATCGTCCTGTGTTTGTGGGGGTTGCCTGGGGTCCCTGTAGTGGTGGACACACTGCCTATTGACGTGTCCTGGGGACAGAGGGATGGGCCCGCTGGGTGGGTGCTATGCTGGTGTTTCCTGAGGGGGGAGGCTCTGTGGTGGTATGGGACAGTGGCTGGGTAACTGTCTGTCCAGAGGTCCCTGATGGGCCAGGTGGGTGATCCTGATCCAGCCGAACAGAGCTGCGGTCATCACTGTGGGCCTCTTCTGTGGGGGGACTGGATGTTGCTGGCATCTCCTCTCCGGTGACGTTGTGTGGGGGACCTTTGGGGATGTAAATGCAGTGTTATTGTTTCTGCGTGTGACATCTTGTGCATGGGTGTGTTGGCCTTTATGGTTGTGAGTGCCCTGTCAGCTTTGCCTTGTGTCACTAGGTGATTCTCTCTAGTGTGCATGTTGTGGTGATGGGTGTCCATGCAGGGCTGTGAGTGGTGTCCATGCATTGGTGGTGCATGCAGTGCTGGGTACTTGGATGATTAAGTTGTAATGGTGGGGTGTGTGGGAGGTGGTGGAGTGATGGGAGTTAGGGTGAGGGTTGGGGTATGTGATGGCATGCAGGTAGGGGGATGAAAGTAGTAAAGATTTGACTTACTAGAGTCCAGTCCTCCTGCTACTCCTGCCAGGCCCTCAGGATGCAGTATTGCCAAGACTTGCTCCTCCCATGTTGTTAGTTGTAGGGGAGGAGGTGGGGGTCCATCTGGTGTCTTGCAACCATGGAACGCACCTTCCCCCGTAGGTCATTCCACCTCTTCCTGATGCCATCCTTTGTTCTGGGAGTGCTGTCCCACGGCATTGACCCTGTCCACGATTCTCCGCCATAGCTCCATCTTCCTTGCAATGGATGTCTGCTGCACCTGTGATCCGAATAGCTGTGGTTCTACCCGGATGATTTTCTCCACCATGATCCTTAGCTCCTCCTCTGAGAACCTGGGGTGTCTTTGTGGTGCCATGGGTGTAGTGTGTGTGGTGTGTGAGGGTGTGTGGGGTGATGTGTTAGGATGTGTGCTGTGAGGTGCCTGGATGGTGTATGGATGATGGTGTTCTGTGGCTCTGGTTCTGTGGCATCTCTTGGTGTCTCTCTCTCTCAGTTGTCAATTTCTCTGAGTCGTAAAGGGATGTGGGTAGCGTGGGTGTGTGTTTTATAGTGGTGTGGGTGTGTAGGTGTGGAGTGTGTATGAGTGTCAGGTGTGTGTAGTTTGAATTTTCCAATGTGGTGGTGTTGTGTATGTGTATTTTGAGCGAGGCTGTGTGTACTGTCAATGGTTTACCACGGTTGAATGTCCGCCGCAGTAATTCGTGGGTCATAATGCTGTGGGCGTAGTTCTGTTGGCGTAATGGTGTGGGTTTTGCTACCGCCATTTTATCACTGACCTTTGGGCTGGCAGACTTGTGTTTGTGTCCATATAGTGATGGATTGCTATGTGTGGGTCATAATATGGGTACCTATATACCGCCGTGGTGGCAGTATGTTGGCGGCATTCGGCATAGCTGTAAGCGGGACTTACCGCCAATGTCATAATGAGGGCCTATATCTGGTAAAACATAACATTTATTTTAAAAATGTAGAGTCTCTACAAGCTATTTCATATATAGATGATAATACTCTAGAATCAATAGGTTAAAATAGAAAAAGTGGATGGATCAAATTTATGAACACTACAATATTCGTCCTCTTCATTCTAAAGAAATTACTGGCAATGCAATTGATCTATTTCAAATGAAGAAAGCACAAGGAAGTCTATTAAGGGTGTGGGAGAAAAGTTTAGAAGGTCAAAGTTTTCCACACTTGTTTCCTACAGGAGTAGGAGGAAGATATGATAAACGTACTCTATAAATACCAGTATCTGAGTACAGGTCTCAACAGAGTACTCCTTACATATTTCATTTTTTTTTTTAGAGTGATTTGTCTGGATTATCCTATGTAGTAAATCACATTCTAAAAACAGGAGTTCAACTCCAGCAAGGAAATTTGTTGATAAAGTGCATGGGAAAGAAGAACAACTTGAGTACAACTTAATTCATTTGATGACATGTCAACTTGGTACAAATGAATGTTGGCATCTTGGCCATGGTGACCTGAAATGTATGTTGATGGAATCTAGGGTCAACCACTTGGTTTGTAACATGCAGTTCTGTAGAGAATACATGGTATGATCTCCTTGATTTTTTAAGAGAGACAAACTCAAACATAGGAGATATCAATCTGAAAACACCAGAAGAACTGTCCATTGGATCCTGCAACTATTTGTGGATACTTTAGGCATCAATTTCAAGCAATGGTGGCTGTCATCTGCAACAAAACAAATCCACCTCTTGGCGAAGTCACTGATTTCTTTTGGTGCAAAGAGTACCAAGCTAGATGTGCTCCACATGTTCATATGCTGGTGTGGATAAAGGTTGCTCCAAAGTTTGGAACAGAAACTGACAAGTTGAGCATGATAATAAATTTAAATACCAGCTATTTTCCAGAGATGCCTGTCATGAGGTATCAAGAGTATTAAACATGATGACTCTATTATTTGTTGATGACGTCAGTATGGTATAAAACATAATGCTTGGCTTTATACACTTAAGGATGCAGCAAGTACGAAGGAAAAACTACAATGTGCTATTTGGAAGAAAGCATGTAATTGTGATAGGTGACCTACTCCAACTCACACCTGTGAAAGGACAACCAATTTTCAAAACACTTCTGCGTAATGACACAAGAAATTGTCTGGGAAGTATTGGAAATGTAAATATTTGGTTTAATTTTGAACACAAAGAATTAGTTCAAATCATGCGGCAAGCCTCTTACGTACAATATGGAGACAAATCAAAATATATTAGAGTAGGATTTCTCACAAAAGTGGGGTAACATGCTTTAGAAAGTCACCTGATCAGGAATCTATTTCCATCTGGTATAACTGCAGCAGAGCTAATAGTCAATTTTATAAAAGAAAAAATAGAAAACAAATATATAGTTTGTTTTTTACCAACACTTGTAGAGTGTGCAACGTTTAATGAAAAATTGCTGCAGCTAAAAAAAGGCGAAACTCTGTAAATTGCAGCTATAGTTAAAATAGAACACCAAGGAGTGCTCACAGACAAACTTCAAGCAAAATTGGAGTCTTTAGAGAAATCTGTATCAAAAACAGCAGGATAAGAAAAGTGTGTCTGTGTCTGTAAAACTGTCAAATTATTTTACATTGCAACTTAAATGTTGAAGAAGGCTTAGTCAATGGTGCAATGGGTACAGTTGTGGAATTTATTTATTTTCCAAATAGAGAAGAGGTGGAATATTTAGGTATAACATTTTATCACATATCTGATATAAAGAATATTGGTTGGTGTGTTACCAGTTTTTACACGTAAAAGTCTTATACATCTAAAGACAACATTTTCCACTGTCTTCAGCATATTCTATAACTATCTATAAATCTCAAGGCTTAAGTGTAGATTCAGCTTTGGTTAATGTTGGTACATCTATATTCAAAGAAAGAATGTCATAGGTAGCACTGTCATGAATTAGAGCTTTGTTCAGATTGTTCTTGATTGACTTTGATGATAGTAAAGTTAGTGCTGATGTTACCTGTGTAAGAGAATATAATCAGTTAAGATCTCTATATGCTTCTCACTTAGGGAACTATCCAGTCAATGAAAACCAAATACTCTGCCCAAAACTAAAGATTACCCAACAATCTACAGATGTTGAAGAAAAGAAAGAAGGGAAAGATTACACAGAGTAAAGAAGAGGGACCTTGAATACAACTGTGAAATTGCAGGTTATCAATTGGAAAACAATTCAGGTGTCAACTGCTATGTAAATGTCTTTGCAGTGCACTATTTCTTTTACAACATTTAGTAAATTAAATTGAACAGGAGACGGATAAAAGAATGTGTTCAGTACTGTGAGACCTGACAGCTTTAAGGTGTGTTCATCCCCAACTTTTTTTTTCCTCCCTCCACTTTTATTGACACTGTTGCTGCTGGTTTTAAGACTGCACACTTTATCACTGCTAACCAGTGCTAAAGTGCATATTCTCTCTCCCTTAAAATATGGTAACACTGGTTCATACCCAATTGCCATATTTTATCTACTCTTAAGTCCCTAGTAAAGTGCACTACATGTGCCCAGGACCTTTAGATTGATTGATACTAGTGGGCCTGCAGTACCGGTTGTGCAACAACATAGGTAGCCCTTTAACCATGTCTCAGGTCTGCCATTGCAGGACCTGTGTGTACAGTCTCACTGCCACTTCGACTTAGGATTCAAAAGTACTTGCCAAGCCTTAAACTCCCCTTTTTCTACATATATGTAACCCCTAAGGTAGGCCCTAGGTAACCCATAGGACAGGGTGCTGTGTAGGGAAAAGGCAGGACATATACCTGTGTATTTTAAAATGTCTTGGTAGTGGAAAACTCCAAAATTTGTTTTCCAGTTCTGTGAGGCCTGCTCCTTTCATGGGCCAAAATTAGGGCTACCCTCATATAATGTTTGAGTGGGAAATTCCGATCAGAATGGAGTAGACCGGTCATATTTAGTATGGCCAGAATGGTAATACAAAATCCTGCTGTCTGGTGTGGTTGGAGTTTATATTACTATTTTAGAAATGTCACTTTTAGAAAGTGAGCGTTTCTCTGCACTTAAAATCCATCTGTGCCTTATAGCCTGTCTCCAATCCACATCTGGGCTGGTTGACACCTCCCTTGTGCATTTCATCCAGACAACAACAAACACAGGGTGCTCAGTCACACTTGCACACATCTGCATACTGAATGGGTCTTCCTGGGCTGGCAGGGTGGAGGGGCTTGACACTTACATTTCAAAGGCTAGTGGCCTGCCCTCACACAAAGGACTGCACAACCCCCTACTGGGACCCTGGTAGACAGGCCTGTACTGAAAAGGGACCGTGTGCACTTCAAAACCACTCTTTGAAGTCTGCCCCACTTCAGAGGCACTTTTCGGTATATAATCTGGGTCCCTGATTCTACCAACTGAGACACTTCCTGCAACCTACCAAGAGGAGATGCCTGGCTGCCCAAAAGACTCACCTGGACTGTTTTGCTGTGATGGACTGCTGCCTTGCTATTGCCCTGCTGCCTTGCTGGCCTCTGGCCCTGCTGAGAAGTGCTTTCCAAGGTTCTGTTTTTTGAAGTCTCAGGGCCAAAAATACTTAATCTCTTTGAAGGAACTCCTTGTGCTGCGAAAATCAATGCACAACCTGCTGGAATCGATATACTGCCTGACTAGTGGTGAAAGAATCACTGCATTGCCAACCCGGAACGACGCAGCCCGGCATCCCAAGTGAAGATCGATGCAGCACCAGCTTTGTGACCGGAACTTTGATGCACAGCCCACCGGATCAACGCATCGCTGAGCTGGAACTATGCAGGGTGACTTTTGGCATGAGGAATCGATGCAGCACCTGCCGTGTGACAGAAACTCTGACTTCGTCCTGCATGCCCAGGATTTCCACGCCTTGTCCGTGGGTGTCAAAAGACCCCGCATCGCATGAGGGATTCAAGCCAGTGTGCCGGAATTCAACGGAAAGCCCCTGTTGCGTGGAAAACAAGCAACACATCATCTCTGTGCTCCCAGAAATCCGTCACACACCTTCCTTTTTCCACGCATCTCCTCCTCTGCGGTCTTTGTGTGTGTAATTTTGACACATATCAGGTACTTTGTGCACACAAGATACATTTGTTGCTTTTCAAAGACTTAAGACTCTTCTTATCATTGCAAAAGTGATATTTCAACTTGTATTTATCAAATCTTGATCCTTGTGACCATAATTCACTCAGATAAATCTCCTATAGTTTTCTAAACCTGTGTGGTGTATTTTTGTGGGGTTTACACTGTGTTATTGCATGATTTATTGCACACATACTTTACACATTGCCTTCTAAGTTAAGCCTGACTGCTCAGTGCCAAGCTATCCGAGAGTGGGCACAGGATAATTTGGAATGTGGGTGACTTACCCTGACTAAGATTGTGGTCCCGACGTGGACAAGGTTGCATACATCTGCCAACTAGAGACCCCATTTCTAACAAGCACAATATATTCTGCTGAAACATTTAAAAAGTGACAGAACTGTCCTACACTCAGCTTCAAACATCCATGATCCTATAGATTTATGCACTGGATCCTTGATGTTTACTCTGAACACTGAACAAGATGCACAAGAATTTGTTATGGTGTTGCTTGGAGTCTTGGAAAAAGAGCAAGCTAATATTGAAGATATTTTTGTAGTGAGTAACAAATGCAATCATGACTGTGAAGACTACTCTTTTCATTTAGATCCAATACTAACATCCTCTCTGAGAGATTTCTATACCTAACTTTACCTGATTGCAGAACTGTAGATTTTGAAAAACCGTCCAAAAATGCTATCTAAAATATGGCCTGTCCAAACTGTAGATCAGAACTGCTGTTTACACAATTCTACATAGAATAGGAAAATATATAATAATACAGTAATGCTACAAAAGTGCATAACGGATGGTACAAATTGGACACTCAAATTACAAACTTTAAAGCTGGACAAATATCTCTATCAGGAAGAACTTTTACAACTTTGGCTATCATCCTTCATGAAGGAGTTACTACCACATCTGGACAGTACACTGTATATTTAAAAAATAAAACTGGGTGGACAGAATGCAACAACATCAACCTAATATACAGACAAAAACATCCCTTCCAACTACCAAACTCATAAGTTCTTTCTCTTCAACCAAAGTTCTAAGAAACATTATGGGCAAAAAAACTGGCATACTTACTATATACTACTCCGTAAATGTAATCTTCAGATATGATTTGGCCCATTAAGGGTAATGTCTTTAAAATACTCTTTCAGAACTGAAACATGTCATCTTAACATGCTCAAGGAAAGTTAATCCATAAAAGGGCTACAACAAATTACTTTACTTCAAAGTTGGAAAATCAATGTATCTTAAACAATGGAAAGTAGTCCCCTTTTGTATCTGCAACATGAGTTGTACATTCATATTGAAGAAAAGCCTATCAAATCAAATTTGATATCTATGGATTAGGAACACACACTATGGCGGTCATTCTGACTGCGTCGGACGGCGGTCGCCGCCCGCCAAACGGTTCCCGCCGAAAGACCGCACCGCGGTCATAAGACCGCGGCGGCCATTCCGGCTTTCCCGCTGGGCCGGCGGGTGACCGCCAGAAGACCGCCGGCCGGCCCAGCGGGAAAGCCCCTTCAACAATGAAGCTGGCTCGGAATGGAGCCGGCGGAGTTGAAGGGGTGCGACGGGTGCAGTGGCACCCGTTGCGATTTTCACTGTCTGCTAAGCAGACAGTGAAAATCTTTGTGGGGCCCTGTTAGGGGGCCCCACGGCACCCATTCCCGCCATCCTGGTTCTGGCGGGAAAAACCGCCGGCTCCCCTTTTCCGACCGCGGCTTTACCGCCGCGGTCAGAATCGCCCAGGAAGCACCGCCAGCCTGTTGGCGGTGCTTCCGCCGCACTCCGCCATGGTGGTCATGGACCGCCAAGGTCAGAATGACCCCCTATATCATTTGGCCTACCAGGGATATTGGTGATATTGTACCAGATATTGTTGCTGAAGACTAACATGAAAATCCAATACTTTATACTACAATGGTAGGTAAAGAGGAAAGCATCTATTGTAAGAAATGTAGTGAGTGTAATGCGTAGCCTCACTTATTTGCAGTGACGCACTGTGCATATTTGGTTTTTTTTTGCAATCCATTGATTGTTTTTTCCCACACTGTTCGAAGATGAAGCTTCATACAAACTATCATTATTTGGTGAGGAAGTATAAAAGCTGAGAGCAGTGAAAATAAAAAAAATGATTTACTAAATCATTGCAATAATACTTAACACAAATGATTCAATAGTGTCATGTTTTTTAACAAACAATATTAAAGTCTAACATATGTTTCTGTTTGTCTTTCTTCCTAGCAGTTGTTTGAGTTAATTATAGCAATACATGAGAAACAATTTAATCAAACACATTAACATTGCTGTGAGATATAGCTAAACTATTTTTAAAGAAGAACATACTCATACTAAACCTTTGTTTAATTTATTTCTACATATTTACTGTAAACATATTTGTATTAATATAGTGATGTTTGAGATAAGTACCTTTAAAGGAACTGTACAAATAATGTCATGTAAACAGTCATAGAAGTATTAAGATAACCATATACCATGCATGCATGTTATACAGAGTACACACAGAGTAACTGAGAAAATGATAGAATTCCTCATATAGAGTACTACTCATAGATGTGAACTAATTGTTACCGTACTTTCTCATGTATCACTCATGCATTCACTCATTCATCCACAGAAGCAGTCATGCACTCATTCCGTCACCTATAAACCACTTCTGCACTCACCCATTCACTCATACAGATGTGTATGCACTCAATCAGTTCTGTATCATTCCTACCCACATCCATTAATTATATCCTACATCCATACATTCATACACACAGCTCTGTTGCACTGACTAAGTTACCCACACAGTACTCATACACTAAGGTGGTAATTCCAACATTGGTGGTAAAAGGTGCATATCGCTGTCAGAAGACCGCCAACATACCGCCGCAGCCGCGGTAAACCGCCACGGTCATTCTGACCCACAACACGGAAACCGCCAAAATACAGAGACCCACAAAAGTCCGCCACACCAAAGGCCAGCGAGAAACTGGCGATAACCAAACCGACACTGTCACGCCAACAGAAATATGCCCACACTATCACGACCCACGAACCCACGCGGCGGTCTTTCAAACGCGGTATTCCATTGGCGGTACACACCGCCGTGCTCAAAATACACACACACTTACAAAACACAGCCACATTGGACAATTCCAAATACACACACCTGATAGACATACGCACACCACTCCCACACACCCAATTAAATATAAAACACACACCCACATCACCCACAAACCCCCACTCCTAAAAAAACGGGACCACGCACAGAGAAATAGAGAACCGAGCACCCAGACGCGCATATTACCATCACCCAGCACTATTACCACGCACTTCACACAACACACCAATACACATCACCACACTTAGCACCACACAATCCACCCCACACATCATCTACACCACCCCATGGCACTGCAAAGACACCCCAGGTTTTCTGAGGAGGAACTCAGGGTCATGGTGGAGGAAATCATCCGGGTAGAGCCACAGCTATTCGGAACACAGGTGTAGCAGACGTCCATTGCCAGGAAGATGGAGCTATGGAGCAGAATAGTCGACAGGGTCAACGCTGTGGGACAGCACCCAAGAAATCGGGATGACATCAGGAAGCGGTGGAACGACCTACGGGGGAAGGTGCGTTCCGTGATATCCAGACACCGCCTTGCAGTGCAGAGGACTGGCGGCGGACCCCCACCTCCTCCCCCAGAATTTACAACATGGGAGGAGCAGGTCTTGGCGATCCTGCATCCTGAGGGCCTCGGCGGAGTGTCTGGAGGAATGGACTCTGGTAAGTCTCATCTTCACTACTTCATCACCCCCACCCCACCAGCATGCCAACTCATACCCCCACCCTCACCCTCACCCCCATCACTCCTACTCCTTGCAAATGTGTCACCATCACAACCCACCCATCCCAACACCAAGCCCTGCATGCGACCACAAAGCATGGTCACCCATTACCAAAGCATGCCCACTGCACATACCCATCCCCCCCCAAACCACTGTCACAAAAGCCCCCACACAGGAATGCAAGCACTGGGGTACACGGGCACCCACCCATTGCACACCATGGCACACACAGATGCAATAATCATGGTTTTATACCCCAGCAGGACCCCAACGCAACGTCACCGCGCAGGAGGGTCCACAAATGTCCACTCCACCCCCAGAAGAGGCCCACAGTAAAGAGAGCAGCTCTGTCGACCTGGATCTAGATGACCAGCCCGGCCCATCAGGGACCTCGGGACAGTCGGTTCCCCTCAGACAGCCACAGGCCACAGCAGACCTTCCCCCCTCTGGGAACACCAGCACAGCACCCACCCAGCGGGCCCATACCTCTGTCCCCAGGACACGTCAATCAGCGGTGTGTCCACCACTACAGGGCACCCAGGTTAACCCACCACCCCAACAACAACAGGGACCTGAGGGCAGTGGCAGTGGGCACACGGTCCAGGGGACAGAGGCCCAGGGAAACATGGGAACTGGGAGGGCTGCTGTGCGACAGGGGGGGACAGGCCCAGGGAATCCACTCTCCATGAGGCCCTCTCCAACATCATGGGAGCGTACCATCATTCCCAGGAGACGATGGCAACGGTACTGGCCAGGTTTCAGGAGACCCAGCGCCTGCAGGAGGACCAGTATTTGGGGTTCAGGGAGGAACTACGAACCATCAGTTCCGCCCTGGGCACCATCGTAGGGGTTCTGAATCTGGTAGTCACCAAATTGCGGGACACTGTGGCACCACAAAGGGCCCCTGACACTAGCATGGACCAAGAACTGCCTACCACCTCCGCCGGCGCTAGTGGACAGGAGGCCCCGCCACAGGACCAACAGGCCACCAGCACCCCACGCCCTGCAGAAGGAGAACCACCCCGTAAGCAGTCCCTGATATCCAGGAAGAAGACAGAGTAAGATGCCAAGACCCCCACCAGGAAAGGATACCACCCTGATTGTCATCCCACTGTCCCACATTGTCACCCTGTCCATCCTTAAACTGCCCCAGCTCCACTTTCCACAGGCATTTGGACAATGCACCTGTGATACTAATAGTCTGGACTCTGGCATGGACATTCCTCCTCCATCAGCCCTCACCAATTTGCAACCACCCACCAATATAGAGCACTTTAATAAACACAGTTATTGCACAAAACAATCAGGAGTCTGGCTGTGATTTTGAACAAATGTATTAGACATTACCGTGCCAAAATGCTTATTTACATTGTGGTGCCAACATACTAATGTCACACAGCTGTAGTCCATGGGGAAATAAAGCAGATGTCACACAGTGGGGCCCACATCTCTGAAATCGGAAGGGAAAGTCACAACTCAGTTACCATACACTGGGTGAAAACAACAGACAGTAGAGAGGTAGTAGTGTTTAAGTACATGTAGTATGCCGGTGTGTATTCTTACCTGTGTGTCATTGGAAATATTGCTGTATTACTGTGTCCCTGTTGTCTATGTCGTGTTCTTCGGCTTCCTCTTCTTCACTCTCCACAGGCTTCACAGCCGCTACAACACCACCATCTGGACCATCCTCCTGCAGACAAGGCACCTGTTGTCGCAAAGCCAGGTTGTGAAGCATACAGCAGGCCACGATGATCTGGCACACCTTCTTTGGTGAGTAGAATAGGGATCCACCTGTCATATGGAGGCAGCGGAACCTGGCCTTCAGGAGGCCAAAGGTCCGCTCGATCACCCTCCTAGTTCGCCCATGGGCCTCATTGTAGCGTTCCTCTGCCCTTGTCCTGGGATTCCTCACTGGGGTCAGTAGCCATGACAGGTTGGGGTAACCAGAGTCACCAATTAGCCACACACGGTGCCTCTGGAGTTGCCCCATCACGTAAGGGATGCTGCAGTTCCGCATGATGTACGCTTCATGCACTGAGCCAGGGAACTTGGCATTAACATGGGAGATGTACTGGTCTGCCAAACATACCATCTGGACATTCATGGAATGATAACTCTTCCGGTTTCTGTACACCTGTTCACTCCTGTTGGGGGGGGACCAAAGCCACATGGGTCCCATCAATGGCACCTATGATGTTGGGGATATGTCCAAGGGCATAGAAATCACCCTTCACTGTGGGCAAATCCCCCACCTTAGGGAAAACGATGTAGCTCCGCATGTGTTTCAGCAGGGCAGACAACACTCTGGACAACACCTTGGAAAACATAGGCTGGGACATCCCTGATGATATGGCCACTGTTGTTTGAAATGACCCACTTGCAAGGAAATGGAGCACTGACAGCACCTGCACTTGAGGGGGGATTCCTGTGGGTTGGCGGATAGCTGACATCAGGTCTGGCTCCAGCTGGGCACACAGTTCCTGAATAGTGGCACGGTCAAGCATGTATGTCAGTATGACATGTCTCTCCTCCATTGTCGACAGGTCCACCAGTGGTCTGTACACCGGAGGATGCCTCCATCTCCTCCCATGTCTCAGCGGACGGTGCCTATGAAGGACAACAGCGAGCACAGAGTCAATCAACACACAGGTACGTCACCACAGCTTGCACAGAACACGATTCTTAATCCATAGAATGGCTTGTATGAGTGTTGATGCAAGGCCTAGGTATGTGTGACGCAGTAAAAAGTAAGCCATGTGGGCCCATGAAATGGCGGCTTCCTGACCTGTAAAGTGCGACAATGGGATGTGAGGTAACTGCGCTGGTGTTGCACACTGTGGCGGTAGGCGGTCATTGGTTAACATTGAACCCTATGCGGACGTGACCGCCATTTTCTATCTGCTTAATCACTCGATACCTGATCTTCGACAGGAGAGGACCTACACTGCAAGTGCTGCTGTGACCTCGGTCTGGAAGAGACAATGGCTCATGCGACTGGGGAAAGGGCCCCTACCTTCACTGCGGAGGAGTTGGATAAACTTGTGGATGGGGTCCTCCCCCAGTACGCGCTACTCTACGATCCTCCAGACCAACAGGTAAGTACGCAGGGAGCATGCTATATGGGGAGCATGCTGTATGGGCAATGCCTGTGTGGAGTGGATAAAAGATAGGGGGGGTGAGAGTGAGGCGTGCATCAAACGACGGTGAGAGCATGTGCCACATGGCAAGGATAGGGATGGGGGGCCACTCACATTGAGGGTGCAGAAGGTAATGACTATTCTTCTCCCCCTGTACATTTCATATAGGTCAGCGCCCACCAGAAGATCGATATTTGGCGTGCCATCGCCAAGGACGTCCGGACCCTGGGGCTCCACCACAGACGGGGCACCCACTGCCAGAAGAGATGGGAGGACATCCACCGCTGGAGCAGGAAGATGGCGGAGGCTCAGCTGGGGATGGCCTCCCAACGTGGGAGGGGTGCCAGTCGGACTTTGACCCCCCTGATGTCCCAGATGCTGGCGGTGGCCTACCCCGATTTGGATGGGCGCGTGAGGGCATCACAGCAGACACAAGGGGGTGAGTACACTCTCATTCTGCTGACTTTGCGCGCAGTGGAGGTGTCTGGGTGGGGGAGGAGGGCTGTGGGTATCCCTAGGCCAGGGCGATTTCTGTAGGCTAGGCCCCTCCGTAAGGCATGGCCCTGTGCCCCCGCCCCCCACCTCTGTAGGGTGCCAAGTACAGCTATTCCTGGCCCTGTGTCATCTATGTGTGCAGATGTCATCCATAGGCTTGTAGGCCATGTCCCAGGGATTAAGTAGTCGACCCCAAGTGCGCGGCGTAGTGCAGGGGGCTTCTGTTTCTGTCCTGTCCGCCAACGGTGTCGCCAATGCATGCACTCAACATTTCTATATTCTGTTTCCCCCCCCCCTTTTTTGTGGTCTTCCTGTTCATGTGTGCATTAGCATCATCAGGCGGAGGAGAAGTGGCATCGGAGCACGAGGGAGCTGCATCCCACATGGCCATGGAGGGCCACGCAACGGACTCCGAATTCACCACTGGGACGGAGGGCGAGGGGAGCTCCACAGCGGGGACTCGGGCAGACATCAGTGTTACCGACTCGTCCTCTGAAGGGAGCTCACTTGTGGTGGCGGCAACATCTGTGCCCCCCACAACAACAGGTACAGCCGCCACCCACCGCACCAGCACCACCCTCCCAGCAGCCCCTCAGCGTTTGGCCCGTGCCCGCTCACCCAGGAAGGTGGGCATCTCCTTCGCCCCAGGCACATCAGGCCCTGCCCCAGTCACCCCTGCTGCCCTCAGTGAGGAGGTCATTGACCTCCTGAGGACGCTCACTGTTGGGCAGTCTACCATTTTGAATGCCATCCAGGGTGTAGAAAGGGAGGTGCACCAGAGTAATGCATACCTGGCGGCATTCATTCTGGTCAGGCGGCCCTTCAGCGATCGTTCCAGACTCTGGCCTCAGCACTGATGGCAGCCATTGTCCCTGTCTCTAGCCTCCCCCCTCCAACTTCCTCCACCCATACCCTATCACCTGTACCTCTGCCTATCCCAGACACACCATCAGGCCAGCCTGCACACACCTCAACACCCAAGGGAAGCTCAGCCAGACATAAGCACCACACATCCCACAGGCAGTCACACAAGCAACATCCACATACAGACATACCAACACCCACTGCCTCCACTGTGTCCCCCTCCTCCACGTCTCCCTCCTCCCTCCCTGTCACCTCTCCGTTCACACCTGCATGCACAACATCTTCAGCCACTACGTCCCTCAGCAGCACACACACCAGAACACCCCGCCCACATGCAGTCACCACCCCCACTGCCATTTACACGTCCCCTGTGTCTTCTCCCAGTGTGTCTGTGCCCCCACCTTCCAAGATACACAAACGCAGGCAGCCACCCACCCAACAGCCATCCACCTCACGACAGCCTCCAGCCCAAGCACCTGCACCCAAAACCACCAGACTTACAACTCCTACAACCACAACCTCTTCCTCCACTCCCATACCCACTACACCTACCCGTGCCACTGCTCCAAAAAAGTTTTTCCTGTCAAAACTCAATCTCCTTCAACCAACTCCCCCACCCCGTCCATGTCATAGGACTACAGTCAGCACCTCAGCCACGACAAAATCGGCCCCTGTCAGCACAGTCTGCCATGGACAGTGGAGTGCCCCACCCACCAGGGCAGCCAGTTTGGTGCGAAGCCAAGGCACGGGCAGCCCACCCCCTGAGAAACATCCCAAGATAGGCAGTGGCCGGCGGGAGAGTGTGAAAACACCAGGGACTAAAACCCCTACCAGGGCTCCGGCAGGGAGTGTGGAGACAGCTGGCACACCGCCCAAGGTGGGGAAGGGCCACAGGCGATCAGGGAAGGCTGGGAAGGACAGCACGCCCGACAACACCGCCATCAGCCCAGCTGGCCAGGAGGGCCCGCCAGCCTCATCCCAGGTGGGCAGGAGGCCACCAACAGCCCCGGCACAGCTGCCCAGGAGGGCCCCGCCAGCCACAGGACAGATGGGCAGGAGGGCCCCGCCAGCCACAGGACAGGTGGCAAATGAGCACCCCGCCATGGCCGGGAAAGCTGAACTGGGCACAGCCGTCTCAAGCACTGCTGAACTGGGCACCGCCGTCTCAAGCACTGCTGAACTGGGCACCGCCGTCTCAAGCACCGCTGAACTGGGCACCGCCGTCTCATGCACCGCTGAACTGGGCACCACCGTCTCAAGCGCCGCTGAACTGGGCACCGCCGTCTCATGCACCGCTGAACTGGGCACCGCCGTCTCAAGCACCGCTGAACTGGGCCCTTCATCTCAAGCACCGCTGAACTGGGCCCTTCATCTCAAGCACCGCTGAACTGGGTCCTTCATCTCAAGCACCGCTGAACTGGGCACCGTCGTCTCAAGCACCGCTGAACTGGGCCCTTCATCTCAAGCACCGCTGAACTGGGCACCACCGTTTCAAGCACCGCTGAACTGGGCACCGCCGTCTCAAGCACTGCTGAACTGGGCACCGCCATCTCAAGCGCCGCTGAACTGGGCACCGCCGTCTCAAGCACGCTGAACTGGGCACCGCCGTCTCATGCACCGCTGAACTGGGCACCGCCGTCTCAAGCACAGCTGAACTGGACCCTTCATCTCAAGCACCGCTGAATTGGGCCCTTCATCTCAAGCACCGCTGAACTGGGCCCTTCATCTCAAGCACCGCTGAACTGGGCCCTTCATCTCAAGCACCGCTGAACTGGGCACCGCCGTCTCAAGCACCGCTGAACTGGGCACCGCCGTCTCAAGCACCGCTGAACTGGGCCCTTCATCTCAAGCCCCGCTGAACTGGGCACCGCCGTCTCAAGCACCGCTGAACTGGGCCCTTCATCTCAAGCACCGCTGAACCGGGCACCGCCGTCTCAAGCACCGCTGAACTGGGCACCGCCGTCTCAAGCGCCGCTGAACTAGGCACCGCCGTCTCAAGCGCCGCTGAACTGGGCACCGCCGTCTCAAGCGCCGCTGAACTGGGCACCGCCGTCTCAAGCGCCGCTGAACTGGACACCGCCGTCTCATGCACCGCTGAACTGGGCACCGCCGCCTCAAGCACCGCTGAACTGGGCACTGCCGTCTCAAGCACCGCTGAACTGGGCACCGCCGTCTCATGCACCGCTGAACTGGGCACCGCCGTCTCAAGCACAGCTGAACTGGACCCTTCATCTCAAGCACCGCTGAACTGGGCCCTTCATCTCAAGCACCGCTGAACTGGGCCCTTCATCTCAAGCACCGCTGAACTGGGAACCGCTGTCTCATGCACCACTGAACTGGGCACCGCCGTCTCAAGCACAGCTGAACTGGGCCCTTCATCTCAAGCACCGCTGAACTGGCCACTCCATCGCAGGCACCGCTGGCCCATGAGCGGCAGGGGCTGGGCCGTATCTGTGTCGGGCAGGGCTGCTCGAGGCACTCTGGGCAACTGGCCCCCTCCAGAACCAGTGGAGACTGTTATCCACTTGTGAGACTGTGGCTTTGCACTCCCCAGAATTGAACAGTGGGCAGACCACCCACTGTCTGGACTTGTGAGACTGTGGCTTTGCACTCCCCAGGATTGAACAGTGGGCAGCCCACCCACTGTCTGGACTTGTGAGACTGTGACTGTGCACTCCCCAGGATTGAACAGTGGGCAGCCCACCCACTGTCTGGACTTGTGAGACTGTGGCTTTGCACTCCCCAGGATTGAACAGTGGGCATGGAGCCCCTCGTGGATCAGGCGTCGTGCACTCATCTGGCTGAGGTGCCCCCCCTTCCCTTCCCCCTGAGGTGCCTTTAGTTTTGATATTTGATGCCCCTGCAGTGTTCTCTCCGTTAGAGTCAGGTATCCTGTGTGGGCTTTGCCCATGTGATTTGGGCCCAGTGGTCCACGGACAATGCCTGCTACAATGATCGGACTTGTACATTTCTGTATATAAGAGTTTTTGATGTGTATATATATTTTTGGGCAGTATTGCAATATATTTCAATGTTTAAAATCATTTCCTTTTGTCTTTGCATTCTTCTGGGGGGTTTGGGGTGTGTAACTGTGATGTATTGCTATGCATTGATGTGTGTGTTGTAGTGGGTGAGGGTGGGGGTGGGTGTGTCGCGTATGTGTGTCCCCGTAATTTTTTTCCTCCCCCCTCCCCTGTGTCGTAGGTGCAATACTCACTGTTGTCTTCTGCGCCGGCGTTCGTGCTCCTGGTAGAGGAGCAGGAAGACTATCGCTGGGAGTATGTGGAGTTCGGGTTCCATGCTGTCCTGATTCCTCGTGGGGTGTATGGAGGTGAAATGGCTGTTTCCGCCGTGTTTTTATCGGCGGGGCTACCGCCCCGGAAAAGGTGGCGGATTGGTAGGCTGTGATACTGTGGGTGGTACATTGACTCCCGCCTGTCTTTTGGCTGTGACCGCTGCGCTGTTTGTTTGTACCGCTGTGGCGGTCGGTGTGTTAAAGTGGCGGTCTCTGTTGGCGGTTACCGCCTCGGTCGGAATTCCATTTTTTTAACCGCCAGTCTGTTGGCGGTTTTGCCGCAGCTTTAACACCGACCGCCAGGGTTGGAATGACCACCTAAGTGCCTTACTCATTTACAACTCATACAGTCATTCACTCATTCATATGTGGACTTATGTCCTCACTCAAACTTCTAAGAAATGACTCACACACTCAGTTACACACCCATACAAACACATATACATGTATATATTCTCTTACACACAATTATTGCATTCAGTTACTCACCTATACAAACACTAATCCACTCAGTCAATCACTTATGGACCACTTATGAACTCACTTATCCACACATGCATTATTACACACAATAAGTCACCCATGGACCATTTATATCCTCATCTACTCATCCATACACCATTTATACATTAATTAAAATGATACATATAGCCTCCTGCAGACATTGACACACATATATAGCACACATGTAATCACTGTCTCATCCATGTGTCACTAATGCACTACTCATTCTCTCGCCCATTTGTGCATTCACACATTCACTCATTCTCCCAAAAACTACTCATCCCTACCTCACTTGTGCATGCAAGCAGTCATACACTCAAACAATTACCAGTACACTACTAATCCACTCACTACGTTACCCATGCAAACAGCCATACACTCAGACAATCACGTATTACGACTTTGGTGGTCTTTTTGTAAGACCGCCGAAGCCTCTGCAGCCAACAGACTGCCAGTGCTGGCGTTCTGCTGACTGACATATTAGGATTCATTGGAGGATTTCTGTCTCCGAAGAGGCGGTTGCATCGTCAGCACCGTCACTCCAGCAAGACTCTGCCTTCCGTATTACAAGCTGTATTAAGGCTTGTTGGAGTATTTCTGGCGTTGTGATGGTGGCGATGCAAAACCACCAGGACCCATCCCCTCCCGGATGACAAGCTCGCCGGAAAAGGTAAGTTGATTATCCGACGGGGATGTCTGTGTGTCTGGGTGCATGAGTGTGAGTATGTGGAGGGGGGGTTATTATGAGTGCGAATATGCGGAGAGGGGAGTGGTGAATGCGTGCATGTATGCAATTGAATTTGAATGTGTGTGTGTATGTGTGCGTGAATGGGGGCGTGTGTCTGCATGTTTGCGAGCGAGTGGCGGTGTGTGTCTGCTTCGATGTGAGGGAGTGGGGCTGTCTGTGTGAATGTATGTGTATGCCGAGGGGTGTATATGTGTATGCATGCGTGCATGAAGGGGTGTCTGCAAGTGTGTGGACATGTGGGGGTGCGTGTGCCAGTGACAGCAATGGGGATTCCTGTCTCGGGGTGTGTTACCACCAGGGTTTTCATGGCAGGGTGACTGCCATGGAAAGCCTGGCGGTGTGCAGCCTTGTAATCCAACCGGCAGGCTGAGGCCTGATGCCGGGTTGGAGGTGCTCACTGCCGGCCCCATCAGTGTGACCGCACTGGCGGGCCAGGCAGCATTGTGGAGGTTTGGCTTCTGCCAAATCCCACAAATTGTGATGTAGTGGTCTTTACTGCCGGGTCCGTGGTGGTAAGACTGCCACGGTGAGGCTGGCAGTGTGATGATCGCCAGGCTCGTAATTAGGGCCTCAGTCTCCCAAAAACTACTCACACCCTACTTCACTTATCCATAAAAGTACTCAAACACTAAAAGAATCACTGACACACAAGTAAACCATTCACTCACTCACCCGCACAAACAGTAATGAACTAATTCATCAGATTTATACCACTTATATACACACACATTCACTCATGCACACACTAATGTACTTACTGAATTTTACACATACAACTCATACACTCACTCACTTATCAATACATGCTCTCATCCTCAATTCATGCACTCACTGATCTATAGTCCTCTCATATACTTCTTTTCTCATGTACACACCCACAATTTTGATTTGAGAAAAGAGTGGGGTTTTTGGGAGATGAGTTTGCAAATGTTTTTTGTACTTTTGTAACTTTTTATATTTGTTTCCTTATGTTTGTTAATGAACTGGCAAACTAACACAAGCAGAAACAGAAAAATTAAGTATCCAAAAAAACCTTTTGAATTTAACATTTGTACTGCTTTGATCAGTAGTTCAACAGACTGTCCTCCAGCAGAAACAATCTTTCCATGTAGTACATGAGCCAAATGGTGCCATTGATATAGGCAAGTCAAAAAATGTTTTTTCTAATAATGGAAACTAGGCCCTAACTATAACTACCTACTGGTGACATTCATATCTTTATATAGATCTCTCTCTCTGTCTCTCTCTCTAAATATATATATATTTACTTGTGATTTTTGACTTGGCTATATCTTTGGCACCGTTTGTCAAATCTTCTCAAAATGTTCAAAAAAACTGTGCTCAAAGGTCGTGTTGTGCATGATAAGTTTCGGGGTGGTCCGTCAAGCGGGGGCTGAGAAAAATGAGGGGGTAAAAAAAAAAGGCATTTCCCATGTTAATTCCCATAGAGATATTCTCTCTTTTCAACATATACATGACCCCACTCGCAGCCATCATCAGAAGCCACCGAATGGACACCGTTTCATACGCCGATGACATACAATTCATTATTTCCCTCACCGAAGCCCGCCCATGGCTAAAAGGAATTTCCACTCGGGAATGGAAGCCGTCACCACCTGGTTGAGAGAAAGCTGCCTCAAGCTGAACTCTGACAAGACAGAGCTCATAATTTTCGGAAAAGCTACTTCAGCACCGGATAACTCCTGGTGGCCCACATCTCTCAGCACCCCGGCTTCACCGACTGAAAACATCCGCAACCCGGGTATCACCCTCGACTCCTCCATGTCAATGACCTGACAGGTAAACTCAGTCACCTCTTTCTGCTGGCACCCCCGCAAACTCCAGAAAACTTTCAAATGGATCCCAGCAGACTGCCGCAGGAAAATCACCCACACCTTAGTCACAAGCAAGCTTGACTATGACAATGCTTTCTGCACCGGCACCAGGATGAGAAACATCAAAAATCTGCAACTCATCCAGAACGCTGCCGCCAGACTTGTTCTTAACCTCGCATGCCAAGAACAACCTCCCAGCATCTGAGGACCCTCCACTGGCTCCCGATAGAAAAACAGATCACTTTCAAGAAACTCACCCACACGTACAAAGACATACACAACGTTGGACCTGCTTACCTGTACCACCACGTCTCCATCCACACTCCCGCCAGATCCCTCCGCTCCACTCAACTGGCTCAGGCCACTATCCCTCGCATTCGAAAAACCACTGCTGGAGGAAGATCCTTCACCTACATCACAGCAAAGAGCTAAAACAACCTGCTCCTACACCTCAGACAAAGCCCATTGCTCACCATCTTCAGGAAGAACCTCAAGACGTGGCTCTTCGGAGGAGGCTCCACACCCCAGTGCCTTGAGACCCTCACAGGTGAGTAGCCGTGCTTTACAAAAACTGATTGATTAATTGATTGAGATATTAGACACAACAACAGCCAAAACCACTGGAAAGAATTACACCAAATTTGGCAGAAAGGTAGCTCTTAGTCCAGAAAGTGCCCTTTTTCTTATTTGGAGTAAATCTATTCAGTAGTTTTTGAATTAATAAAGGAAAACCAAATGTGTATATCTAGTGGCACAAAGACTTCGTAAACCCTCCCAATCTTGTGGAGAGATGTTATTGTCAGTCAACTCTTCAATCAGGAAGTTGTCAAGCACTAACCTGTTTGTCCCATGGAGACAAAGGCCCTCATTATGACACTGGTGGTAAATCCTGCTTACCGCCATGGTGACAGCTGCCAACATACCGCCGCAGTGATGAATATCCGTAAGCCATATTATGACATACACACACCAATCCAACAGAATACAGCCACATACACAAATCCGCCAGCCCAAAGGTCAGTGGAAAAGTGGCGGTTCTAACACCCATACCGTTACGCCAACAAAACAGTGCCCATCACATTATGACCCACGAATCACCACGGCGGACCTTCAGCAACGGGAAACCATTGGCGGTACATACCGCCACTCTCAGAATGGACACCCACGTACAAAACAACACCACATTGGCCAATTAAAAAAACACACCTGACACTCATACACACACCACACACACAGCACTATAAAACACACACACACATTACCCACAACCCTTTATGAATACAAATTATTGCCATCAGACTGACACCAAGACCACTGCAACAACTAGACACACAAACCACTTAGATCCCTCACACACCCCACATCACACACCCCACCACATTACTCAACACACTCTCACCAACACACATCACACAACACCCATGTCCCTACAAAGGCACCCCCATTTCACTGATGAGGAGTTAAGGGTCATGGTGGAGGAAACTGTCAAAGTAGAGTCACAGCTCTTTGAAGCACAGGTACAGCAGAAATCCTTTACAAGGAAGATGGAGCTATGGCGGAGAATTGTGGACAGGGTGAATGCCAAGGGACAACATCCAAGAACAAGGAACGACATCAGGAAGAGGTGGAACGACCTGCGAGGGAAGGTACGTTCCATAGCAGCAAGGCACCAGCTTGCCACACAGAGGACTGGTGGTGGACCCCCATCTCCTCCCCCACAGCTCATAGCATGAGAGGAGCAAGTCTTGGCATTACTGCATCCTGGGGGAGTTGCTGGAGTAGCCGGAGGACTGGACAATGGTAAGTCAATATTTACTACTAATCACCCCCATACCTGCATGCCATCTCACCACCTCACCCTCACTCCCATCACTCCACAACATCCCACATACTGCACCTACACATATGAGTAACCCCAATGCCAAGCGCTGCATGATATACCAATGCATGGATAGCCCTCCCAGCCCTGCATGGACACCCGTCACAAAAGCATGCACAGAATAGGGAAACTAACAATCACACAATACATCAACATACACAAGCAAAAGGTGTCAGGGCAACACCAACGACAGAGGGGAAGATAGGGATGTAGAGTATGTCAGAGACAAGAAGCATAATACATCACTTACATCACCACAGGTGCCCCAGCCAATCTCAGAGAAGAGGAGGTGCCATGACTTTCCAGTCTCCCAACCAAAGATGCCCCCAGTGATGACAGTAACTCTGGACTTCAGGATCTGGACCAACAACCTGGCCCATTCAGGGACCACTGGACAGCCGGTCACCCCATTCCACTCACAGTCCTCCACAGAGCCTCCCCCCTCAGTATCCAGCACCATAGTACCCACACAGCGTACCCACACCTCTGTTCCCAGAACACAGCAAACAGCAGTGTGCCCACCTGTACAGGGTCCCCTCATACCACACCTCATACCCAAGACAATCAGGGGCCTGGGGCCAGTGGCAGGGGCACACATCAGGGACAGAAGCACAGGCCATAAGGGACACTGGGAGTACTGCTGTGTGCCAGGGAGAGAACAGGACCAGGGAACCAACTCTCCAGGAGGCACTCTCTGAGATCCTGGGAGCCTACCAACATTCCCAGGACACAATGGGCCAGATCCTTGACAACGTGCAGGAGAACAGGCGGCTGCAGGAGGGACATTATCAGGGGATCAGGGAGGACTTGCAGGCCATTAACACCAACCTGATCTCCATAGCAGGGGAGCTGGTAGACATGGCCAACATCATGAGGGAGGCAACAGCACAGTAGCGGGCCCCTACCACTGGCCAGTCCATTGACCATCCCCCCACTTCCGCTGCAGCCAGTGGACAGGAGGCCTCACCGCAGGACACACAGGCCACCAGCACCCCTCCCCCTGCAGAAGGTGAACTACCCCGCAAACGTTCCCTGTGAACCGGACAGAAGCCAGAGACACTTGTCAACACCGCCGCCAGGAAATTAGACTCTCCTGATTGTCCCCCTTGTGTCCCACACAGTCATCTTGTCCACTTTGAACTGCCATTGCTCCCCGTCCTATGGCCACTTGGACACTGGACCAGTGCTACACACAGACTGGAACAATACCCTGTACTTTACTCCATCATCACCCCATTCCATTGCACATTCCCCTCAATTTCTTAGCACTACAATAAACACCCTTGAACACAACTTGATTACTAGTGTCTTATGTTTTGAAAATGTGCATTTATGGAAACAGTCACATCTAGCGCCAATGAACTGAACACTGTGAGAGCATAGAAATAACCTGTAGCTGTCTGTAGTCAGCACATCAGTACACAGTTGTTATATCACCAACATCTGTAAAATGACAAGCCATAGGTGACAGTAAGTTGAGATGCTAAGGAAGTTAATGCCATCATGCTGCAGCCATACAAAATACACCAATAGTCATAGGAATGGTCAGTTGCTCTGTCTCACCTGTGTGTCATTGGAAGTATTGACGGATAACTGATGTTCTGTTGTCCTTATCCTCATCCTCAGCCTCTTCATCCTCACTGTCCTCAGGGTCTACTGCTGCCACAGGGGCATCTCCAGTCTCCTTCTCCTGCAGAAAAGGCACATGTTGTCTAAGGGCCAGGTTGTGCAACATGTAGCATGCCACTACTATCTGGCAGACCCTCCCGGGTGAGTAGCACAGTGATCCACCTGTCAGATAGAGGCACCTGAACCTGGCCTTCAGGACCCCGAAGGTCCTCTCAATGATCCATCTGGTTCACCCATGTGCATCATTATAATGTTCCTCAGCCCCTGTCCCAGCATTCCTCATAGGGGTCAGCAGCCATGATAGGTTTAGGTAGCCAGAGTCACCTGCAAGTATTGAGGGACCACTTTTAGCTTCACACAATCCTTTGGGGGGAACACCTGAAGGCATACATTAACATACAGTGGGTGGGGACCAATGATCACCTATTAGTCACACCCTTTGCCTCTGTAGTTGGGCAATCACATTTGGGATGCTGCTATTATCAGAGCAAAGGCATCATGCACCGACTCAGGATACTTAGCATTGACGTGGGAGATGTACTGGTCTGTAAGGCACACCATCTGCACATTCAGTGAGTGGAAACTCTTACGATTCCTGAACACCTGTTCATTCTGGCAGGGGGGAACAAACGCAATATGTGTCCCGTCAATCACCCCAATAATATTGGGGATATGTCCCATTGCATAGAATCTGGCCTTCACAGTGGCCAAATCTTCCACCTGGGGGAAAGAAATGTAGCTGCACATGTGTTTTACCAGGGCAGACAGGATTCTTGCCAGCCTGATTGAGAACGTTGACTGTGACATTCCTGCTGCCAAGCTCACTGTCACTTGGAAAGAACCAGTTGCCAAGAAATGGAACACTGATAGCACTTGCACAAGAGGGGGGATCCCAGTCGGAGGACGGATAGCAGATATCAGGTCTGGCTCCAATTGGGCACACAGCTCTATGATTGTGGCCCTGTCCAGTCTATAGGTGAGTATAATGTGCCTGTCCTGTATTGTAGCCAAGTCCACAAGGGGTCTGTACACGGGGGTATGTCTCCACCTCCTATTCATCCACAGCGGTAGGTATCTACGGGACACGAGAGTGAGTAGGCTGTCACAATTGAAACAATGGAACCCCAACTTCAGTGTACATGGTGCATTTACGTTATGGGACAGTGGTAATGGCGAGGTATGTGTCAATATAATCTGTGACACAGTTAATGTCGATATGACCGTTGTCCCCCCTGAAATGGCGTCCGCCTGTCCTTTATGTAGGGACAGGGGGAAGTGACTGTAATTCCACCGATGTTGGGTGTCATGGCGGAAGGCGGTCTTGCACCGCCGTGCAATTCCTCATTGGATAATTTGGGACTCTATGGAGTACAGTGGCCAATGGGGATCTGCACTGCCAGTGACGGTGTACACCGCCACAGACGTGACCGTCAGTTTATATCTGATTACTCACTTGTTTCCTGACCTTCAACAGGAGAACACCTACACTGCATGTGCTGCTGTGACCTGTGTCTGGAACCCACCATGGCCCGTTTGACCGGGGAAAAGGCCCCTGCCTTCCCTTCGGAGGAGTTGGAGCGACTGGTGGATGGGGTCCTACCCAGTACGGACTGCTATATGGGCCTCCAGACCAACAGGTGAATACACCTTGTGCACAATGCATGTGGGAAGGATGCATGGAGATGTGTGTGCAAGCATCGTGTCATGGGGGAGCGGGGGGACTGTCTTGTGGTTGTGTACATGGTGTGCGCTGGGCAATGTGTGTGCCAGTGGTGATGGAAACGGGAATGGTGGGCCATTGGCGTGACAGCCTGGACTGTTTGTTAAATGGTGTTCTCCTGTCTGTATTGCCTCTGCAGATCAGCACCCATCAAAAGAAGGGATTATGGCGTGCCATCACCAAGGACGTGCGTAGCCTGGGGGTCTATGGCAGGTGGAGCACCCACTGTCGGAAACAGTGGGAGGACCTGAGATGCTGGGCACGGAAGACTGCGGAAGCCCAGCTGGGGAAGGCCTCCCAACGAGGAAGGGGTACCCGTCGGAACCTGACCCTCTGATGGCTCGCATACTGGCGATGGCCTACCCAGAGCTGGATGGGCGCTTGAGGGACTCACAGCAGCCACAAGGGGGTGAGTACAGTGGGTATTATTCTAAAATTTGGCAGGTGAAGTAGGATCCGGGTGGTGGATGTAAGTTAGTGGGTGCCCCTAAGGCCAGGCCAGACATTGCAGCGTGGGTCAACTCTAGGGCAATGGGTGTATGGCAAATGCAGGTAACTTAGCTTGTTAGCATCCCATTGTAGGCAGGGCTTTGTGGGTACCAGGCGGGTTGCAGTTGGCAGTGTGTGGTCCTCATCTTGCCTTAGCATCGAGCCATATCACTGGCATTGCAATGCATAGTGCTTAAGCCTGATCCCTGTGCATAACGGTGCTGTGCATGCCAACAGTGGTGTTGGTGCAGTATTTGACCCAGTGTTTTCTTTTTCTCTCTTCCCCCTTTTTTGTTCTGTCATCCTGTCCTTGTTTGCATTAGCATCATCTGGCAGAGGAGCAGGGGCACTGGCGGCAGAGGGAGCTGCATCCCACCAGAAGGCAGAGTCCATTTACGCTGAGGGAACCAGTGGGATGGAGGCGAGGGGAGCACCATGGTGGTGACAGGAGGTGACAACACAGACTCAAATACCTCCTCCGATGGAAGCTCCCTGGTGGTGGCAGACACCTCTGTGACCACCCCAGCTGCAGGTACAGCCGCCACCCCGTACCAGCACCGCCCTCCCTATAGCCCCTCAGCGAGTTGCCAGTGCCCACTCACCGAGGAGGGTGGGCATCTCCTTCGCCCCAGGCACCTCAGGACCTACCCCAGTGAGCCCGGCTGCCCTGAGTGAGGAGGCTATTGACCTCCTAAGATCCATCTCTGTTGGGCGATCAACCATTGTGAATGCCATCCAGGGTCTGGCATCCCAGGTGCAGCAATGCAATGCATTCCTGGAGGGAATCCACAGTGGATTGGCAGTACAACAGAGATCAATTGAGGCTCTGCCTCCTCTCTGATGGCAGCCATTGTCCCTGTTTCTACCATCCCCCCTCCAACTACCACTTCCCAGTCTCCTCAACCCCAACCTATCCCATGCACACATACTGAAGAGCATGCACACAAGACAATACCCAAGAGTGGCACAGGCAAACACAGGCACCACACTTCATTCCACAAGAACTCACACAAACACCAGACAGTTGCAAACACAACCACATCTACTGCCTCCACTGTCTCCCCCTCCTCCTACTCCTCCACCTCTCTCCCAGTCACTTCCACACTCACATGTGCATGCAATGAACTGCACCAACATCCACCATCAGCATCACCACACCAAGCAGCACCCACACCTCACTAGCAGGTACCTCCACAACATCCATTGAAGCATCCTCTGTGTCCTATCCCACCCTGTCTGTCCCCCCTCCTAAAGGACACAAACACAAGCACTCACACACCCAACAGCCATCCACCTCACATCAGCATACTGCCCATGCACCTGCACCCAAATCCAGCAGACAAACACCTCCTACAACCACTCACTCAACATCCACTCCCATCCTTTCTCCCCCTCCCTCCTCCCACCCCACTGCCCCTAAGAAGCTTTTTCTTGCCCAACTTGACCTTTTTCCTCCCCCTCACCCTCTATCCTGCCCGCAAGAGCATGGTCCCAAAGATCCCAGCACCTCAGCCAAACAGTCCTCCCCTCCAGAACCAGTCGGAAAGTCACCCACTCCAGAGACTGTGGCCTTGCACTCCCCAGGACAGAGACCTGGGCATGGAGCACCCTCCAGAACCAGTGGGCTTGTTCCTGTCTTCAGCTGAGGTGCCCTCCACCCCTATCCCCCTGAGGTGCCTGCCCACTTGCAAACTGATGCCCCTGCAGAGTTCTATCTGGATGAAGTCAGGATTTGAGTTGGGCCTTGGACTGTGCCCTGTGGCCATGTGGGACCTTTGAACATTGAACTGGGCAGTGTCCCTTTGTGTACATTTGTATATATCTGTTTCACTGTGTTAAGCTCAAGCAATAGGTTTTAAAGATGAGCTTTATTGAATACCACCAACCCACAGCAAATATAAACACGTCCACTCTCACCAACCGTCCAGGCTCTCTTTGACCGAGATCCAATGACCTCATCTGGAACCTGGATGACACATGGATTCCAGACAGTGGTCAACATTCCTAAACATCCAACATTCCTAAGCATCCACAACACATCCCCTTTACATACATCAAAGATAATTAATAAAGAGAGACAAAAATACACATAACAAAACAGTGTGAAGAAACTCAGAAATACCTACAATACACAGAGGAGTATAATAAAAGATACAAATTAGCAGGTTACATAATCTTTCAACCACGCTGGTTTGGAACGAATCCTGGAAGGAGCTTTGATGCATGGTGTTGCCTTAGACCTACTTAAAAGATGATCTCCCTCAGGGTCTGTGGAATCTGCCAACCGGTTATTCCATTTCACTAATCTAGACATGCTCCACACATCTCCATTACCAAGGACAGCCACATTCTTCCTAACTTCCTTGATGCAGTAAGGGCCTTTGAAACTTGACTTACCCTTGGTTATGAAACCAGGATCCTTCAGCAACACCATGTCACCAACCTTCCATTTAACATCAGAAACACTATATTTACGATCATATCGCAATTTGTACTTAGACTGGTAATTTTGCCTACGATCAGATGCCTTACTAAATTTCTCTTGGTCAAAATCTCCTTGACTAAACTTATTTCTAAACCAAGCAGGGGACATTTGGTACACCCAGACCTTCCCCTCATGTACTCAAAAGGGGCGATGCCAGAGATACTATTAGAGGTATTACGATATTACGATATGCCCACCACTGGTCCCTCAGAAGATCCGCCAGAGAAACTCTGGTTTCAATTGCTTCCTGGACACAGGATTTTACCAATCTGTTCATGCGCTCAGCAAGGCCATTTGCTTGAGGAGAATATAAGGCCGTTCTCAAATGCACAACAGCTAGGGAATCCAAAAAACACTTCATCTCCTGAGAAGTTAGCTGTACACCGTTATCTGTGATTAAGTGACTAGGTACACCTTCCCGGGAAAATTCTTCCCTTAAGAACTCAATCACAGTTCTGGTGTCAACAAAATTCACACACTTAGTCACCACCCACTTGGAGGTATAATCCACTAAGAGCATGACATAACGTTCATTAGCAGGTAGGAGATGAAATGGACCCATAAAGTTAAGTCCTAACTTCACCCATGGTCTTTCTGGAACTGCAACTGGGGAAAGTGGAGCTTTCACCACAATTTTGCTTTTGTCATTCCGTGCACAGGTCACACAATCTTTCACCACCGCTTCAACATCCTGGTCTAAACCTGGCCACCAATATACTGTTCTTAACCTTGACTTAGTCAAATTCCTGCCTAAATGGCCTTCATGAGCCAAATTGACAATCTTTCCCCTCAGACTAACAGGAGGTATGGACTTAGTTCCACGGAATAATTCACCTCCACTCAAAGACAGTTCATCTCTCACATTCCCTTTAAAGAATCTGAAATGTTTTTGTACTCAGGCCAAACTCCCACAACGAACTCTATAAGGTCATGTCTGTCAAAATCCTGAGTGGTTGCAGCTTTCCATTCATCTTCACTAACAGCCATCTCCCTCACCCAGTTAACCTCTCCCTCCTCTTCAGACTCATCGTCACCATCAATCGACGTTCGAGACAAGAAATCTGCGACCAAATTCTTGGTCCCAGGCACATATTCAACAGCAAAGTTATATTCCATTAATCCTTCAACCCATCTTTTTATCCTTGGTGTCAACTCTTCCCCTTTCTTGGAAGAAAATATTTGGACAAGGGGCCTGTGATCAGTTCTCACAATAAAAGGCAAACCCCACAAGTAAAATCTGAAATGCTTAACTGCCCACATGCAAGCGAGTGCCTCTCTTTCAATAACAGAATACTGTTGTTCAGCCCCTTTGAGAGATCGGGCCGCAAAGGCAATCACCTTATCCTCTTGGTTAACTCTTTGGATCAAAACCGCTCCCAGCCCCCTGATACTGGCATCTGTGTACAAGAAGGTCTTGGCGTGAGTATCAAAATGACCTAAAGTGGGCATCTTCCCAATACAATCCTTCACAAAAGTGAAAGCCGCTGCACACTCATCTGACCAAAGAAATTCACACCCTTTCTTCAAGAGGGATCTCAGGGGTTGGGTCACACTCGAAAAGTTAGCAACAAATTTAGAGTAGTACTCTGCTAAACCTAAAAAGGATCTTACTCCGTCCCTGTCTCTGGGTTGAGGTGCTCGTATAATGGAATCAACCAATTCCAACTTGGGTTTGATTCCTTCATTGGAAATAGTATGGCCCAGGTATGTTACCGAAGAGACCCTAAACTTGCATTTCTCCCTCTTTACAGGAGACCTGAACAGGCTATCTTACTCAATACTTCTCTAAGAACTTTGTCATGTTCTTCTACAGTACTGCCATGGACTAAGATATCGTCTTGAAAAAATAATACTTTAGTGACCTCACCTAAGATCTTCTTCATGATCCGTTGGAAACAGGCAGCCGCGGAAGCCAACCCAAAGGGCATTCTTAAAAACCGGTAGGCTCCCACAGGCGTCACAAATGACTTGAGGTGTCTGGAATCAGGATGTAAAACAATTTGGTGATAGGCTGAGGATAGATCCAATACACTAAACACCTTCGAGCCACCCAAACCAGACAACTCTTCAGAAATGTTGGGTAAAGGTTGCCGATCAACCCATATATGCCTGTTGAGATCTCTAAGATCCACACACATGCGAATCTGTCTCCCATTGTCTTTCGGCGCTAGGACAATGGGAGCCAACCACTCAGACGATTCTATCTCTTCAATTACACCAGCGCACAGAAGCTTATTCAACTCTGCTCTGAGTGGTTCTATCATCAACTTAGGAACTCTCCTCACTCTGTGCACAGAAGGAATAGCACCTTTCTTCAGAATGATTTTGTGTTCAAAATTAATCAAACATCCTAATTTGTCACTAAACACCTGGGGGAATTCCTTGAGAACCTCACAATCGTTATTCTCACCCTTCACTACCATAACTTGGCACTCAGAGTTGGGGTCTAACTTAATCCCCATGTCACGCTGATGACGCCACCCTAGTAGATTATTTCCACGCCTTGCTACATAAACCTTCCCCACAGTGATTTTGTCATGAAATTGGATCTCCATTACTTAACACCACCATAACCGACCGGATTGATATCAGGTTTAATTAAAGAATGGAGGTCTTCCCCAAAAATTGCTCGCCAATTTTTGTCCCCCACCATGGTATACGGAGATCCTGAGTCTGCTAACACTGTAACTAATCTGCCGTCAAGTCTAATAGCACACTCAGGCATGACGACTGGCCCAACATCCACTACACCACCATCGTTCTCAACATGGTTAATCTCATGATCAATACACAAAATCATTTTGTTAGTGTTATCAGCAATAATATCTATGTTAGATTTGTCACTATTGCAGACCCTAGCATAGTGGCCTTTTTTTCCGCATTTCCTACATAAAGAGTTCCTTGCAAAACAATTCAAACTGTTCGCCGTGTGTCCAGAGTTGCCACAGCGGTAACAACGCTGAAATTTGATTTCTTTTCTTTTCTCCTGAATGGGTACAAGTGCTTTGTTGTCACTGCTGACCCTTAAAACTTCTTCTCGTGCCAAATGCGCTTGTACGTTCTCTGTATGGTTATTAATTTCTTTAATCCAATTGCTAGTACTTTCCATTCCTTCAACAATTGCAATGGCTTCTTTCAAATCAGGATTCCTCGTCAACAACTTCTCTTGAACCCTCTTATTGTTCGTACAGCGCACTAACTGGTCGCGAATGAGGGAATCTGTGATATCACCAAAATCACAAGTACGTGTTAACGTGCGTAATGTAGCAACAAAGTTTCCTACACTCTCAGATTTTCCTTGGGTTCTTGCAAAAAATGTGTGTCTCTCCAAAACAATGTTGAGCTTGGATTCAAAATGTGAAGCCAACATCGCTGCTGACATTTCATAAATATCTCTGGGTTCCCCCTCAGCTCCCCCTAGAGGTAGGGTTTCAAGACTATCATAAATGTTTCTACCTTCAATTCCTAAATTGTGCAATAGAATAGCCTGTTTTCTGGCTGGGGAGAATTTTTCCCCCCCAACAGCTAGTAGGTAAGAGTCAAAAAGATTCTTCCAACGTTTCCAAGGGAGAATGGGGTCCCCCTTATCAGATAAAAAGGGGGGCGGTTGAGACAACATGGGAGTAGCCATTCTAAGCTCTCTATAAAGCACAATTAGTAATAAATACCCACAACAAGGTGAATAAGTGTGAGTAACAGCAAGATATGAACAAAATACTGGAAAAAAATATGGGTAAGTATACTAGTGTAACTGAACATTTGAAAAACACAATTCAGTATTGCAATGTTCAAAACATCTTCGAATTTCAAGTTCTCATGGAAGTGAAAATTGTGTAAAGGACGTAATCCGAATACAGTTAATGGTTTAGCGTTTCAAAATGCCCCTCACAGAGCTTACGCGCCTCCCGTTTCCAGGAGAAGAGACGCGTTGTGAAGGCTTCGTGCCGAGAACGAAAACGAATGCCTCTCAAGGCACGCGCTTTCCGTTGCCAGGGAGAGAAGATGCGTCACTATGGCTACGCGTACAGTTCCTCGTGCGCCTCCCATTTCCAAGGAGAAGAGACGCGCCTTCCGTTGCCAGGAAGAGAAGATGCGTCACTATGGCTACGCGTACAGTTCCTCGCGCATCACGCGCACAGGAAACTGTCAGAGGAGCCGTTGTAAGGCTCGCGCACCAAAAAGGAGAACGTAACCGGGACCAAAAAGGAAAAAAAAAAATCGACTCGATTAAACAAATTTTCACCAGCGCGGGACACAAACCATGCGCTGCACTCTCCACCAGCGCAGGATACAAAACGTGGCTGCACTCCTCCACGCAAACCAGCAGAAGTGCCAGCACGCCAAAACTCTACTACGGCAGGGTGTAACCTCCAGTCGACATCCGCTGCGGCATCTCCAGGACTCCACCACACCGGCTCCCAAATCCAAAATCACCAAGCCAGGAGCCACAGGTGGGCCGATCCCGATGAGGAGTAAACAGAAGGTCCCTCAGGTAGGAAAACCGTGGGTCCTGGGTTGGTGGTGACACCTCGTCGCCAGTGTTAAGCTCAAGCAATAGGTTTTAAAGATGAGCTTTATTGAATACCACCAACCCACAGCAAATATAAACACGTCCACTCTCACCAACCGTCCAGGCTCTCTTTGACCGAGATCCAATGACCTCATCTGGAACCTGGATGACACATGGATTCCAGACAGTGGTCAACATTCCTAAACATCCAACATTCCTAAGCATCCACAACACACTGACAATTGGATTATTTATTAACTGTTGAGATCAATACATTCACCCTAGTGCATTCCTGTTGTCCTTGCATTATTCTGCTGTGTATCGGGTGCAAATAGTTTTTTGTGTGCCGCTTGTTGTGTGTATGGAGTGTGTGTCTCAGGTGTGTGTCATGCGTGTGTGTGTCACTCTCGTTTTCCTCCCTCCCACCCTTGTGTACTAGGCGGCTGTACTCACCGTCATCATCTTCGTCGGCATTGGTGTTCCAGGTGGAGCATAACGTAGAAGATCATTGGAAAAACTTGCAGTTCGGGTTCCATGATGGCGTTGTTCTTCCCTGCGTCTCCGACGTGAGTCTTTTCTGTTCTGTGATGTGTTTCCATCAGGCTTTTGATGGCGTTGGTACCGTCCCGGAAAACGTTAAGGATTGTAGTGCCTTAATAGGGTGGGCGGTACTTTGTCTACCGCTTGGCTGTTGATGGGCTACCACCGTGGTGAATGTTGTGTCCACCCTGGCGGTTGGTGTGGTACATTGGCTGTCTATGGGAGTTATCACTGCCATGGTCATAATTTGGCTGTAGTTACTGCCAGCCTGTTGGCGGTATTACTGCCAGTTTATCACTCACTGCCAGGGTCATAATGAGGGCCAGAATGTTGACCAAGTTGCTTATTCTCAATTACTCCTAGACTTTGCATGCCTCTCACTCAAATGCACATAATCGGCATCGCAATGCCTCAGGGGAAAGGGGATGGATGAAAGAGAGAGAGAGAGAGAGAGTCAAACAGCTCATAACTCATAACCATGTATATACTAGCATCTGACTACTATGTGCAAGTTAGGTGTACTTGTTAGGTTCCCCTTTCCAGCTTTAGAAGGCTCTCCCTCTCTGCAGGAATTTTCAGGAAATGATGTGGATTACCTTGAACCTCGTATAATATTTATGACTACTCCCACTGTGACCCCTGATTGATCCCACGTCATCCTAATGAATGCCTACTGAAATGTACTGGAAGTTCCATAGATATCTTGTCTGATGACCTTGCTGAGATTTCCTAAGATGCTGACTCACTCTACTCCATAGACATTTAAATAGATAACATATAATGACAACAAAGTCTCAGGTAATTAGGTTTGCAGACATTCATGGGTTAATGTACGCACTGTACTTAGAATTCCAAAGAACACACATTTGGTGTCTATTGATCTCACTGAAAACATAGGGTTAAAATCAAAAGATTGCAGTGCAAAGTTTTCATCAGTCTGGAAACAAAAGGTTAATATCTAAAGATCACAGTGCACTGTTTGCACCACACTGGGAACATAAAGTTAATATCAAAATATCACAGTGCAATGTTTGTAACAATCTAGAAACATACGATTAATATCAATAACACAAGCAATCGGTTTTATTACTGTTACATCACAGCGTAAGTTGAGCATAGCATTGAAACTTTCAGGCTATTCACAGAATGTTTCGTATCACCAGAACCAATTATGCAAATCAAAAAAATTAAACTGAGTGACATAAAATGTATTCACAATTCATAGTTTTTATGATAATTGCATTAAAGAATTTCCTTTCTGTGTTAAATAGCAAGCAACAACGATAATTATTAATACGCAATTAGTGGCGAGCATCCCAGTGACCTTAAACACCAATGATGTGCCTTCTTAGGCGCATCGTCCTCAGAAACATCCTACTTTTGAATATCAAGTCAACAAGTGTCAAGTTTTTACAAATAAATTCTTTCCAAGCATGCATTGCGTTACCACCTTTTTAGTAGTCAATTTTCTCTATCTCTTCAACAACTCAGAAGCGGCATCCAGGATGCAGGACTGAATACGAACATCAAACATAAAGAAGCACAGAATCCTTCTCTGCAGCCGGTGACCTTTACAGCCAGCAAATCACTCAAGCTGCGTGTGGTTTAAATACCTGCTGCATCTAGCCACACCCAGTCTGAGTCATAGTGAGCCACACCCAGTCTCAGTCATAGGGATTCTGGAGGCTTGAGCAACAAATGTCCTAAATAAGCATTGGTTCCAACAAGCATTGGTCTTTGTAAACAAGCATTGATATCTGTAAAACATTCTTATAGGGTTATAACAAACATTGGTCCCTGCAAAGGCAGATGATTGGCTTAAGAGTTCTTTACTGGAGCCCATTGAGGTTTGCAGGCCTGGCAGAAGTGTTGAGATTTGGCTTCATCCAAGACTCCAAAACAAACAATAAAAAACAAAAGGGGCAGGGTGTGTTTACCCTAACTCCTTAGCCTTGATGCAGGGGGACCGCTGATACCCTGACAGGGTAAAAAAGCATTTTTGTTTAAATTCACTGCAAAGTTCATGAATATTTGCAAATTTTGCCATGAATTTTTAAAAATGCCAGCGCAGTCTCCCGTGCGTGCTTTTAATTTTGTTCTCAGGTGGGCCAGGTCCCGGGGGCATGCAGGTTAATATAAACATGAAAAAAGTGGGGTTCATGGGGCCCCCATCCTAGGGTTTTCAAAATCCCCGAGGACCACCACTTCCCTGGGCCAGCTCGTGCTACATACAATAACAAATGGGAAGAGGGTCCACACGGACCCTCAGACCTCGGGACCACCACCTCCCTAGGCCGGATCCTGCTACCTGCGGAGGTGCCAACCCTTGGGAGGTAGGTGTTTGCTTCTGCTTGGTGGTAGCTGACAGCTCCCACAAAGGTAAAAGTAAACAGCCCTCTATCTGCAAGCGGGTGCTTTAAAAATCCTCCCAAATGCTGAAAGGAGTTTCCATCTCTTACCCTGCCTGCTAACATGCGGCTAGAGAAATAGATAAAAACATTGCTCCTGCATGCAAGAAGCTGATATTAGCAGCAGCTCCCTGCATTCGAGAGTAATGCCCGCTCACGCAGGAGATGGCTGGGACCACAGGCCTTCAGGCTCCCTCTGCAAACCCCAACAAGCACTTATTTATATAAAGTACAAATCATCCAAGTTTGTTTCCTCTACAGTTCCACCTTGTGCAAATATCTGATGAAAACGCTCAAGGAACAATCACATTGGCAAATTTACAGACACCCAAGGTCACTGAAGACATTTCCTCAGCGTCCTTTATGCACCTGTTGTGTAGGAGATGCCCTATATATTTAGCGAACAATGTATCACTTACTAATGAACCAGTAGAATGCATTCCAATTGGGTAGACATTTTGCACCAAATGGTGGCTCTTCTTGGATAAATACGCATGGCAGGATTCATCCTAGCATGATGCTCATTTTACAGAAATTAAACAGGAAGTACTTATAGATATAAACAAAGGAGGCACTCAAGTTGAAGCTCCACTTCTGTAAAGTACTAATCATCCAAAGTTGTGCATGATGTAGACAAAGCAAGTGTTTTTTCTGTGCATTTCCAGCTTGAAAAGATATCTGTTAACCTTGAATGGATGTTTTTGAATCCTTTCTTTTTTTAGTGTAATATCTTAAGTAGTGACTGTGACGAGTGGGTTCTTTCTTATCAACTGCTGCTGAGACCCAACCCCCACCGTGCATGCCAAAGGCCATGGGCAACGCTGGGTTGGGTGATTATAAGGGGTTGGCAGCAAGGCCTGGCTACAGGCCAGGCCATGTGGCCAACCCCGTCACACATTGCCAAAGGCTGTGCGTGCTGTGAGTTTGGGTGTTTATAAAAGGTTGACTGAAGGCCATGTGCAGTGTTTATTGGATTAACATATAGTAATTAAAATTACGTAAAGTTAAAAAAGATCACAGAAATTCACTGTAAAAAAAACAAAGATTACAGGGAAGTTATAGTTAGGAAATAGAATTAAAAAACACAGAACATCACTTAAAAAAACCCAGGTTACAGGGACGTTATAGTTAGGTTCACACTAAAGATACAAAACCAAAGAAATTCACACAATATACTTATTTCAAGCAAACTGAGAAAAATGCAATACCTATTTTTTTATCTTTATATTAGGAATTGTGAATGGGGTTTGACTGAAAATACTAAGATGATTGCCAGCTACTATTAAAGTAAAATACAAGAATTGAAAAGTTGACTCAAAAGATGGCAGAATGTCACCTATGTTCATGTATTATCGTGTAAAGAAAACTTTAAAACCATATTGGAACATACTTGATACTAACAAGATTGATTACAGAGTTACTACTATTGTTATTCTATTGTCTATGTCAAACACTAATACAGCTAATGATGTCAATCACTTGGAAAAGGCTATATAACTGTGCATGTGAGGAAGATATGGAAATTTGAGGCCTAAAAATGTTTAAAAATGTAATGGTGATTGAATTCTGAGATGGCACGGAAATTGGTTGCGATCTAATGACAACCTTCAACCCAGATGAATTACATGTTTAAATATAGCCATCATGGTTGGGCCGAGAGATGCAGTCTTTAAAGTGCAGAGTTTGTTTTTTATGTTTATGATAGAGAGCACGGTGGGTGAATAATAAATGCAGGATACACAATTGTCAAAATAGACATGATCAAGAAGAAATAGGCCCTTGTTACGACTTTGGCAGTCCTCCATAAAAACCGCCAAAGATACGGGCAGCAGGAGACTGCGAGTGCTGGTGGTCTCCGCCTATCATATTACGGGTATTACTGGATTTCTGCCCCACTTTGGCCCATATTTATACTCTGTTTGCGCCAGATTAGCATCAATTTAGTTTTTACGCACATCCGGCGCAAACTTAACCCCATATTTATATTTTGACGCTAGACCCATCTAGCGTCAAAATATCCGAGTTTGCGTCATTTTCTGGATGCGTGAAACCACCTTGCGTCAAAGAGATGCAAGGTAGGAGTTCCCATTAAAAAAATGACTCAAACACCCATGCGTCATATTTATCCAACAGGGCAAAAATGACCCACAGGTGGGAGGCGGTCCCGAAAAATGATGCAAAGCCTGATTTGCGTCAAATTTTAACTGAGGCAGTACCAATATCATACACCACTCCTGGGGTGACCTTGCCAGCTAGCAATAAGGAAGTGGACTGTGCTATGAACACATATTGATGTAACACTAATGCAAACTGCACACTGCTGCACATATTGAAAGAGCCAATTCTCCATCTAAATAACAGATGTACAGGGAGATGGCCCTTCCTGCACAGATACATCCACCTCCAAAAGGAAGTTAGCCAGGTTACCTGGATCAAGTTCGGTAGTGTAGGTGCATGGTTGCACATGAGCCACTGGTCTAGGAAACCACAAAGGTCTACATAGAACCAAGTCAACATGGGACAATTGTGCATTGTCAATACCGAACACCTTCGTGCTGCTAACTTAGGGAGATGTGTTGGGCTTTGCCACCAAGCCCAATCAAAGGGCCTCACTTCTGGTTTTCATCTGCAATGACATATGCCCAAGTGGATGGGATGTCCATGCCATGTAGTGCAACCATGTTATCACCACATTGGAATCTATTTTGTGTGTGGAAGTATCATGTCCCCTCCAGTGAACGCACACTAAAACATGTAGCTAACTACGCAATGCATGGGAGATACACACTGAACTGCATTTTGGAAACAAAACCATAGATAACAGGTCGATGAGCCAAAGACAAATTTGTCAAGTCAAACAACCCAATGCAGAAAGAACCTCACAGAAGCCCAGGATCTCTCACAATTCCACAAACACATATGAGTCAGAGAAGACACAAGATATCAACTGCCATGCTACATGACATTCCTGGTACAAACAACAACAAAATACTTACTAATATTTTATTTTTCAGCTGGTCAGGGTTACGGGATCAAGCCATGGATCATGACCACATTCCCCAACCCACGCCCAGCAGCTAAGCATGCCTATAATGAGGCACATCGGAGGACATTCACTATTGTTGAACTAACCTTTGGCATCCTGAAGTCCAGAATCAGGTGCCTGGACATCACCGGAGACAGCCTCCTACATTCCCCAGAAATGGTCTGCAAGATCATATTGACTTGGGCCATCCTGCACAACATTTGTGTTAGGAGGAACATCCCCCTATATGAACCCGAACAAGAACTGCCTGAGAAGGAGGAGTAGGCTGATGGTGCCAGGGAAAATGAGGGGGAACATCTAAACACAGCTACAGGAATGCGTCGCAGACAGCAGATAGTTCAAAGCCTTTTTCAACAATAGTCACTATAAACACATTGTTACGATATGGAATTAAACACCTCAGTTTATCACTCAATCCTGCTCTGGGTACTCATTTATGCATCACATGTTCTTTGGGAATGTGAGTATTACTTCAGGGAGCATGTCACAAAGACAAATCTGACTACGTCTGATGGCACATCACGTGATGCATATGATTGTACAGCAAACATCACACACAGTTTGTAAAAAAAAAAATCTTTTCTATTTCACATATGAAGGGCAAAATCATAGGACCACAGCATATAACAGACATCCACATTGCCGACATTGTTTACTGTAGCACATGACACACAACTATGACATCTTTAATCATACGGTAAATAACCGCATCATATATAAGGCAATGGATGTGAAATATCATTGGTAACAGGAATGTATGAACAGACCCCTGACATTAGTAAGTGTGACATTTGCTACCTCTGCAAGGACCTTGTGTGACAAGAGGTGCATCAATCCTGAAAATGGATAGCATGAGTGTCTTAGGTATGACAAGCAATGGTCACAACACATGCCCTGCACAGTCCATCCCTGGTAAAAAGGCCTGCCACTGCCATTTGTTAAGTCTATGCCCTCCCTTCTCTAGGGGGTGCTGTAAATGGACTATCTGTACCCTGAGAATCATCATTAACACTTACCCAGACTCCCATTCTGACTCATGTTTGCTTCGCTTCCCTTTTCTATATGGCATGCCATAGACCAACTACATTAGCCTGCATAGACTTCAGGTCCCATAATTGACTGCCTGGTAGTCGGTAAGACCTGTAATCTTCTGTCCATAGCTTCCCATGGGAAAAGTCCGGTTGTCCTCTTATACTGGATTCTCTCCTCCAGGACTTGTGAGAGACTGAAGCTGCACACACCTGTGAGGTGCTTGTGTGACAAGAGGTGCATCAATCTTGAAACCAGGTAGCATGAGTGTCCCAGGTATGACAAGCAATGGTCACAACACATGCCCTGCGCACTCCATCCCTGGTAAAAAGGCCTGCCACTGCCATGTGTTAAGCCTCTGCCCTCCCTTCTCTAGGGGGTACTGTAAATGGACTATCTGTACCCTGAGAATCATCATTAACACTTACCCAGACTCCCATTCTGACTCCTGTTTGCTTCCCTTTTCTATATGGCATGCCATAGACCAACTACATTAGCCTACATGGACTTCAGGTCCCATAATGTACTTCCTGGTAGTCGGTAAGACCTGTAATCTTCTGTCCATAGCTTCCCATGGGAAAAGTCCGGTTGTCCCCTTATACTGGATTCTCTCCTCCAGGATTTGTGAGAGACGGAAGCTGCACACACCTGTGAGGAGCTTGTGTGACAAGAGGTGCATCAATCATAAAACCAGATAGCATGAGTGTCCCAGGTATGACAAGCAATGGTCACAACACATCCCTGGTAAAAAGACCTGCCACTGCCATGTGTTAAGCCTCTGCCCTCCCTTCTCTAGGGGGTGCTGTAAATGGACTATCTGTACCCTGAGAATCATCATTAACACTTACCCAGACTCCCATTCTGACTCATGTTTGCTTCGCTTCCCTTTTCTATATGGCATGCCATAGACCAACTACATTAGCCTGCATAGACTTCAGGTCCCATAATGGACTGCCTGGTAGTCGGTAAGACCTGTAATCTTCTGTCCATAGCTTCCCATGGGAAAAGTCCGGTTGTCCTCTTATACTGGATTCTCTCCTCCAGGACTTGTGAGAGACTGAAGCTGCACACACCTGTGAGGAGCTTGTGTGACAAGAGGTGCATCAATCCTGAAACCAGATAGCATGAGTGTCCCAGGTATGACAAGCAATGGTCACAACACATGCCCTGAGCAGTCCATCTCTGGTAAAAAGGCCTGCTACTGCCATGTGTTAAGTCTCTGCCCTCCCTTCTCTAGGGGGTGCTGTAAATGGACTATCTGTACCCTGGGAATCATCATTAACACTAACCAAGACTCCCATTCTGACTCCTGTTTGCTTCTCTTTTCTATATGGCATGCCATAGACCAACTACATTAGCCTGCATGGACTTCAGGTCCCATAATGCACTGCCTGGTAGTCAGTAAGACCTGTAATCTTCAATCCATAGCTTCCCATGGGAAAGGTCTGGTTGTCCCCTTATACTGGATTCTCTACTCTAGGACTTGTGAGAGACTGAAGCTGCACATACCTGTGAGCTCTCTCGTACAGTCGAGCCATGTGACTCTGCCCTGGCCTTGCTGCTGCCTGGAACTGCTTAGAAGCTACCATTCCTGGAAGCCCCTCATCATGCATTGGAGTACAATTCATCTGTGTACCAGAACCCTTGTTGCATCAGAAATAAAAAGGGAAATCCTGTGCAAAGATGTGGCCGCAGTTGCATGGTCTACCACATGTGGCTAAACATTAGAACACACAATGCAGGCCATACGATCCTATCTTCGTCTGCATACAAGCTGCATGCATGTTAAATAATGAAAAATCACTCAAAGTTTGAGTCAGAAAGTTTTACGCAAATACACCGAAAAACACGCGAACGCAAACTAAACATCAATGGGTCCCTAACGTAATTCCACTAGCACACCCCACCCATGCGGATATTCATAAAAATAGTAGTTTCCAAATAATGCGTGGGATTTTGCTGCACATGTAGGTAATGTGTTGAAAAAATTCACTCAAACTACGTATGCATAAAAGAAATACACGCAAGACAGAAAAACGGGGTGCAAAGGGAACAGGAAGTGATGTAATAGGAAATCCTGTTTACAGACATGGTACAGTGGGTGTACTTTCACTTTCACTTTGCAGTCTGTGATTTTTCTTGACTGTGTGGCTATGTGTTGGTGTTGCTCTCTTGTGGATTGTGTATATTGTCTCTTGTGTGGTCTATCTTTTCTCTTTTGGTATATCCTTATTGTATTTTGTACCTGTGTAAGTGTTTTTGTGTCTTTTATTGTTGTCTGAATTGTATTTGCACTGTCGGGTGTCTGTTTGTGGGTTAGATGAGTTGGGGTAGTTGGAGTCTGTCATTTGGGTTTGTAAGTTTCCTTTTTTCTACTTTCTTGTCCTTTATTTTTCATTTTTTTGTTAATATACTGTACTGTACCATGTCGGGAAGGGCGAGGCTAGGGCACATGGGTGAGGAGGAGCTTGGGGCATTTGTGTGGCTGGTGTGTTGGAGGCAGGGGGCCATGTGATACAGTGGTATCACACGGAGGCAAGACAGCTGCGTTGAGTGAAGGTGCTCTTCCACTTTAAATGAGTCTTCAACACCTCCCAGAACGAGCACCAGCTGAAGCATCGCTGGGCTGACCTAGTGGCCCGATAACAGGACCTGCTGGACCACCTGGGTGTGGTGATCGGGGGCGCTGTTGGTGAGTATCACATTGACAAATGTGTACAGTTGAATGCTCCTGAGTGACAGTAGCAGATGTCTTGACGTGCTGCATGCAATGTTTGTGGCCATGTGGAATGCAAGTTGAACAAACTGTTAGTGTCCCAGTACTGAGATGTATTACACATGTTTATACATGTCAGCAATGCAGTCCAGAGTTGAGTTGAGCGGTATCCGACTATTATTCAGGACCATATGTACCAAGCTATTTATAACTTTCACAAACGGCTTAGTTTAAGGAATGTTTGTGTTTACGTCAGGGCAAATGTTCATTCAAATGCACAAACCAAAATGTGCCATTCTGCTATCACATTGCACAATCACAAAACAGGTTGTTCTAGTGGCATTTAGGAGTAGGGGTTCCTATCCTCTCAGTGAGTCACAGGCGGCTATTTGTTTTTTTCTTAGGCACAAATGCTAGCACAGTGGCAACTAGTATAGCAGCCCCACCTGCTGCACCCTCAACCTCGGGAGCTACAGCCCCAACACCTTCTGCACGATCACTTCCAGCACCCTCGACCATGGCACCTGCAGTTGCGATGACATCAGGGTCATAGACCACCACAGCAGCTGCTTTGGACATGGCTCCAATCAGGCATCTACAGTGGGACATGCGGAAGGTCCCGAGCAAAATTGACAGTCTCCAGCATGACATTGATAGGAATAGCCAGAGGCTAAAATCCATTAAAAAAACTCTGAGGAGGGCAAACCTCTAACTCCTGCATTGCCTCACCCCTAATTCCCTCCCTCCTCTTTCCTTATCCTGTTTGTTAGTGGGTTTAGGGGGTTTAGTGATAGGTTAGAGTAGGCTAGTAGTTTAGATAAGATAAGTAGGTTAGAAGTGTGGGGTTATATTAATACATATTAGTTTGTAGGTGGGGGTTGATGTTGGGGCTTTTGTGTATTCTATAATAATAAAAAACTATATACAATTCAAAAAAATACAAAAAAATATATATTTGATTAGTATTAGTTAGTATCTGTGTAGGTTAGTATATGTTGTTCTACATGTGTCATGTCACATAAGGGGGTGGGGGCAAATGGTTAGAGTGTTTAGTTAAATGTGGTAAGTATGTTTAGCATAGGGTAATTAGGGCCAGTTGTGGGTAATGTATAGTTAGGATAGGTTAGGTTAGTATAGGTGTGTGACATTGTTTTAACTTCTCTTTTATACATAGTTAATAAAGATTTAGGTACTCCTTTACAGCATGTGTCATATGCTTGAAGATCTGGGCCTTTGCATGAGTGTACAGTGCCCAATTTGTGTTGGCCTGTGTATTCCATCCTGCATCCACATCCCACTCTTGACATGTTAATTCCCACTTCCAACTGAGCTGTCAGATTGGCAGCTACAACAAAGCTACATCTCTATGCATCTGCCATCCATTGTACCCACCACTCAAGGTGACTATGGTTCCCATGTATTGGATAGGTAGGAGTGATTTTAAAGCTGTCATCGTTTGGGTCCTGTGTTGGAATCTTGGGCACTGTGGGACGTCTGCCTGCAGCCTGAAATTCATGTGAACCCTGATAAACTGAGTGGTGTCAATTTCTTATAAGGTTAAGTATACAAAATTCACGCCTATGGGTTTAAATTGTACTCCCAGGTGACGATATTGGCCAAACACTCTTACACAGCCATTCCTGCTGTATGTTGTGGGTGTGGCTTGTATGTTTTGAGTCAAATGTCATATACACAATGATTGTCTTGTAGGGGATGTGGCCATCATTGAGTTTAATCTTGTACATACCTTGGGCCTGACATATACTATTTTTACACAGCATTTGCCTCTTTTTTTAACCCAAAAGCAGCACAAACTTACAAATTGCAATGATATTTTTTAAGTTTGTGCTGCTTTTACTTCAGAAATGAGCCACAGACAGCACAGATGATTTGAAAATCCAGACCAATGTGCATAAGTATCTGCCCACATAATTTCTGCGCTCTTGTATTGACGCTGTATACCATTGACGTGTTACATGCATCACAAATCTGCAGCAAAGTAGATGTGTCACATTACACAGATACAAAGTGGGTGTGTAGTTGCTGTTTATTTTAAAGTGCAGTTGTGCAATATTTACATAGTCCAGGTTTGTGAGTCCATTAGTGTGAAGCATTCTATTGTGACGCAATGTAAGTGCAAGGTTGAGGGACATGTCATTGGACATGCTGAGATAGAGTGTCATTCGATGCAGAGGAACATTAATTGCCAATTGGGTAGTGAGAGACAATTGCAGTCCATAGTGGTAAGGTTAACAGTGTGTCTGAGAAGAGTGCATGTCACCAACTGTAGCAAGACTGGCATGTTGTCAAGCACAGGACAAAGGAAAATCAGTGCCCTTGTAGCATGGGCTGGTGCTACCAGGTACTTCTAAGGGTGAAGGTGATCTGTTCCACATCTTCATCCTCTGATGTGTGTGTCGTCTCCTCTGTCCTTGATGGTGGTGGTCGTGGGTTTGAGGGGGCAACACACACTTCAGTGGTTGGAGAAGTGGACTCCAAATTCCCGGCAGCTGCCAACTGTGGAACTATAAAGGGCATAACTGCAGCAAGGATTTTCTGCTGGTTATTGAGTATGGCAGCAACATCCCTGTGGTAGGCAGCCATGTCTGCCCTGAGGGAGTCCAGCTTGTTGTCATGCATGCAGCTGCAAGATTGGGAGGCCAGGTATTGTGGCAACTCCCTCACTGCAGTGGTGAGGTCCCTAACACACTGTTGGAGTCCTTGCAGTAGTGATTGATGGACTTCCGTGGCTTTTGACTGTTCTGCGGATGTCATCATGCACATGCGCATCCCCTCAAGGCTGGCTGCCATAGTTTGCATCCCGACCCACACCTCCTTGGCTAGCTCCCGCTGTACTCCCACAACTGTCCTCTCAAAGGTGGTCCCAGTGTCAGCAGAGTCCTCAGCTGTGTTGGAGCTAGCAGGTCGTACTGTTAGAGTGTTGGATGGGTCCTCTGGGATGGCTGCTACATGTGTGCTCCTCCTCATGACTGGAGGTGGTGTCTGGAGGGTTCTCAGGACATATTGGAGGGTTTCTTGGCTGACGGTTGTCAGTTCGTTATCCATGTCATCAGGGTAGTCCAAGGCAAGCAGATCCACAGGAGAGCCATTGTCCTCTGCAATGAGATATTGTACAATTAGTGTGTCTTTGTTGTGGCAGTTGTAATGTGATGTCACTGAATTCCTATTGGTGGACTATTGGAATCTGGGTTCCTGTTCATTGTTCCTGTCATTAATGTTTGCAGTCTCTCAGGCCTCTGTCCCACCTGCATTTTACATGTAGTGTGGGCAGTTTGGGGAATTGTCTGTGTCACATCCTCTAGTTGTAGGTTCTGTTCAAATTGTGGCTTGCCACCTTCTTGTCCTAATCAACCCTCCCTCTGCTTCCATTAGTATGGTGAGGCTTTGCAATGCATGTTGGTGTGCTGTTGCCACATGCACCACAAATAACAATATGGACCTGACCAAGTCTATCATTTTTCATATACACCTGTACAGTGCTGAGTCCTAGCACCATACCATGTATTGCATTGGCATGACACGATACAGGTGTCAGCATTGGTAGTTTCTCATGTTGATGTTTGCGTATGTGTGCTTCATTGCATTGCACTGATGGGCCTGGCAGAGTTCATTTTCCTCTTATGACTGTGCAGGTGTGTTTCACTAGCTACACACATATGTCCTCTCCCTCAATGCTGCTGTATTAGCACTATGACACTTGAGATGTTGCATGGCGGCATTGCAGCAATTGTGACACAGGCACAAGGGTAGACCCTGGAATGTGCAGCATGGGTATGAGATTACTGCTGTGCACTTCATAATGTATGTGACAGTGCCTGATGTTTATTGAGTCTATGGACATGAGCAGCTGACAGGAGTTGCACTTGGATAGGGATTGAAGGGGATTGATCACGCAGTCATACTGAACCCTAATTTTGAATGTGTTTGTGTCATGAGCACCTAACTGCCATTTCCTAATTGACCAGCACACACAGCACAGGTAGTAGTGGCAAGTGTTGTCAATGGTAAATGCTGCTTGAGCCAATGGCCTGAGACTGGGCATTGTCCTCTAGTTTACATTCTGACAATACCAGCTGTCCTGTGAGAGCAGCCCAGTTTTATGGTCTACCCTACCCTCCTGGTCTGCTACAGCATTTCCAGCAGCCTTGGCATGGCGGTGTACCCCCATGCAAAGGTTGTTGGTGTTTTGCCCCTGGTTGCCCCTGCACAGCCCATGCACCCATGCCATGCCCCTTTGCCCTGCCTGTTTTCCAGAGATGACATGCATTGTGTAGTAGATATGTTCCTCCCCCTTCTTGCACGTGCCATTAAGGCATTTTTGTCCCCAGTGCAACTTACCTGGAATAAATGTTGTTTCCTGGAAGTCTGCGCTGTCCTGTCTTGTGATTCCTGTGATGATCTCCTCTGGGATGGCAGCTGCAACCATATCCTCCATCTCCTCCAGGGCCTCCTGTGGTGCTGGACTCCCACCTCCGGTCTGCAGTGCTCCCTTCCTGTTCCTTGCCATTTTCTCCTTTGTCCTGCGCTTGCAGTCATGCCAGTGTTTCTTACACTCGGTGACAGTTCTCCTGACCTCTGCAACACTGTTAATCTTGTCCACAATATGTTGCCAAATTGCCTCTCTCCTTCTAATTGGCAATTTAGAGGTGATAAATAATTGATGCTGGTGCTCCGTCACCTCTCTGACCAGTATTTCATGCTCCTCTGCACTGAAGTGACACTTCCTCTTCTTGCCTCTCCCCTGGGTCTTGTCTGTGTCCTCCTGGCTGGTTCCTGGTTGATTGAGGTCTTCCTGGGATCTCTCCTGGCTTCTGGGATCCATTGTGGTGTTCCTTAGCAGTGTTTGCTGTGTGTGCATTGCTTTCTGACACTATTGCGGTGAAAACTGGTGCATATCCGTTTTGCAACGTTTTCCATGTCGCAAACTCGATTAGAGTCATTTTTCCTGCTTTAACGTTATTTTGTCTTACGACAAGGCGCAATGACTAGCGTAAAAAAAAGGACTCTAACATCTTCTCAGCGCCACCTTAGCATTAGCGCAGTGTTGCCGTAAAAAGTATAAATCTGGCCCTTTGGGTGGAAATCCAGCAGTAGTCGTGCTGGTGGATGGAGGTGCTCTGGCGGTTCCACCGCCTACCATAATATTGGTCATAATACGGCCTGTCAGGGTCCTGCTGGCGGGGTGCTGCCTGCAGTGGAAGCATCCCTTCCCTGCCAAACAATCTTCTCCCCAGAGCAGGTAAGGTGATCATCCAACAAGGGAGAGGGTGGGAGGGTGGGTGGTGTGGTCTGTGTATATGTGAGTGTGTGGTGTCTACGTGTGTGCATGAGTGTGTGTATGCATGGTTGTATGTCTCTGAATTTTGAAGTGAGTGCGTGTGTGCATGTAAGTGTGTATGCGTGTGAGTATGCATGCTTGAATGGCTGTGAGTATGAGTGCTTGTATGTGTATATGAATATTATTATGAAGGTGTGTATGAATGCGTGTGAGTGGATGCGTGTATGTAGGTGAATGGGGGTATGTGTGGTGCGTGTGGGTGTCTCTGTGCGGGGAGGGGTCGCTGTGACTGAAGGGGGGTAGGGAGTGGGGAGCACTGTGGCTGAAGGGGTGGGGGTCTAGTACTTGCTGGGGTAGCGGGGGGTCTAGTGCTTGCTGGGGAGGGGGAGTGGTCTACCGGTGACAGGGAAGAAACTCCCTGTCACTGGTAGCCTTTCCACCATGGTCTTTGTGCGGTGCTTCTGCCGTGGAAACCATGGTGGAAAGCCAGCTCCTAATACAACCGGCGGTCTTTAGACTGCCATGGCGGTATGAGTGGAGATGTGGCAGGTTGGCAGAGGCCAACCCCCACACTCAAAATATGGCGGTCTGCACCACCAGCCTGTTGGTGGTTGGACCGTCACATTTACCCTGGTGGTTGAAGACCGCCAGGGTCAAAATGACCACCATAGTCTCCGAAATGTGTTGGGAGTTTTTCTCACCATAGATTGATAAATGCTTCACCCGAGCTAAGACGTTGTGTTCACAACTGTTCATTTTGCCGGGACCTGGAAAAGAGGAACTCCAAGCAAACAAATATATATATCTGAGCCAAAGAAACATCCAATTTGCCCAACACAATGAAATGCTTTTGGAGATGATCAATCTCTGCCTTACCAACAATTTCTTCCAGTTTGATCAGCAGTTATTTTTACAGGTAAAAGGAACAGCCATGGGCTTTTCCTTTTCTCCACATTTTGCGAATTTCACAATGGGCTGGTTTAAACAGAGAATAGCATGGGCAGAAGAAAATGAAAGATTTCAGCAGAAGGTGATTAGTTGGTTAAGATTTATCGATGATCTATTTCTAATTTGGGATGGCACAGAAATTGAATTTAAGGAATATTTCAACATTCTGACAATACTGTGGCTAAATTGCAATTCACTTATGAAATCAGTAACACACGAGTCACGTTCCTGGATACAGAAATCTACATAAGAGAAGGAGAGATACACACCACATTACATAGAAACGTTACCGCCACAAATTCAGTGTTACATGCTAATAGTTTCCACTCACCCAATACCATATGGTGAATTCTTACGGATTAAAAGAATTTGTTCAGAATCTAGAGAATTTGCCAAACATATGAAGGCCTCAGAAGAAAGATTCATTTCCAGACAATATTCAAGGAAATGCATCAGTAAGGCAAAACAGCGAGTCGAAAAGATTTTGAGAACGGAATTAGTTCATAAAACAACTTCTTAGTCGAAAAGTCAATCGGAGGATCCTATACGTTTCATTAAAACATATTCCAATAATGTCTCCCAGTTACGGAAGATTCTAACAAAACATTGGTCTATTCTCCAACTGGATCCTATAGTAAATGAGATCATGGGAGATTTTCCGAGAATGACTTTTAGAAGGGCACCAAATTTGCGGGACAGAATAACCAAAAGTCATTTTAGCTCTCAGAAAAGGGGTAACTGGCTAAAAAAAAACAGGTTTCTGGAAATGCGGCAATTGCAAGGCATGTAAAATTGCGAAAAACACTAAGGAATACACCATTGGCAATGGTATTACAAAAAGTATCAAACAACATATTACATGTAAGAGCCGGTTCACAGTACATGTTATTGAATGCCCTTGCAGTTTAAAGTATGTTGGGAGCACCATATGTGAAACAAAAAAAAGGATACTTGAACATGTTTGTGCCACCATAAATATAGACAGAAGTTATGCCACGGCCAAACATATGGAGTTAGCACATGATAGTCAATGGGAAACAATGATTTTTTTATGCAATTGACCATGTCCCCATAAGTGAACGAGGAGGGGATAGAGAAAAGAGACTACGACAATTAGAGTCAAAACACATCTTGGAGATTCGAACTCTGACCTCTCTGGGGATGAATCAGGATGAGGAATTATCTGTACATTTGTAATTGCTTACTTTAGCCACTGTAAATAACTATAAAAACACTATTTGTTCTATATTGAATCACTTTCAGCTAATATTCAGTTTGGTTGATATTTTAGTTTTTTAATTATGGGGTGAGAAACAGATATTATGTCACAGATACACATTTATGAGGTGTACCAACATATTGGTTAATTGTTTTTGTTTGGTGGCAACTACAACTCCCAGAATGCTGTATTACAAGCACATAGGCCCTCATTACAACCTTCAGCAGCCCGCCAAGATCAGACCGCCGGGCGGCCGCCAATGCAGCCGCACCCCCTACCACGGCCATTTGGAGATCCCTGCTGGGCCGGTGGGCGGAAACCTAGTAGAAAAACTAGGAAACCCTGTCAGGGGGCCCCTGCACTGCCCATGCCAGTGGCATGGGCAGTGCAGGGGCCCCCAGGGGCCCCACGACTCCCCGTACCGCCAACCTTTTCCTGGCGGTTCAAACCGCCAGGAAAAGGCTGGCGGTAGGGGGACTCGTAATCCCCTGGGCAGCGCTGCTAGCAGAGATGCCCTGGCAGGATTACTACCCCCGGGGCCATTGTGGCAGGAAACCGCCGGCCCCGGCGGTGCGTAATGACCTGCGAAGCACCGCCAGCCTGTTGGCGGTGCCTCCGTCATAACAGCCCTAGCGGTCTTGTACCGCTAGCGTTGTAATGACACCCATAGTGTGCTAGTTAACAATTGAATTTATTTGGAGACTATGGGTGAGTTTTAGATGTGCAGAGTGTAGTTGTTAAGCTTAATAAGCAGAGAGAAGTAGGTTCAAAGTGTATTTAAAAATATGTTGGGTTTGAAATGTGTTATTTGGATATATAAATTTGGAAACAGGAACCCCTTACCGGAAATGCCCGTGATCAAGGTCTCAGACCGAAACGCGTTGGGTGGGTGATTGTTGAGCTGTAAACGAAGATAATGGAGCCTAAATAAATGAATCGTTCGTGAAAAAGTTCATGAATGTTGTTGCTGATATATATATATATATATATATATATATATATATATATATATATATATATATATATATACATATATATGTGTATATATATATATTCAAATATATATATATATATATTGTATTGTATTGTATTGTAATAGTATTTATATAGCGCTTACTACCCCTGACGAGGCGTCGAAGTGCTTTTCGGCGAGGGGAGTAGCACGCTACTCTGGAACCCAACAAGAATTAGTGATGGATTAGTATCGGGAAATATGAGTACAGTTTTAGTATTATTATGAGTTAATTTGAGCCGCGGATATGAGAGTTTGTTAGTTAGATTGACTGGTGTAATGGAGGGGTGGAGGAGGAAAGAAATCCAGAAGTGTTAATTGGGAGAATATCCCTCATTTACTCATCCCAAAGGCTTGGGATGAGTAAATGGGGATGGAATAGGGAAGAGTCTATGGAAGGGTTAGTGAGATCATAGTAGCAGGGTGAGATAAATGAGGGAGAATTTAGTATGGTTGTTTGGGAGGTCATGGTAGTAGAGTGAGGTTTGGTGAGTTAGATGTGGAAGCAGAGGGAAGAGCTTAGGCAGAGTTATTTAGGAGATGAAAGTAGTAGAATGGATTTGGGATGAGTCAGAGTGGGAATGGAGGATAGATTGATAGAGACATGTGATATGATGAAGGGTAGATAAGTGTGATAAGATGAGAGTAGGGATTCATAGATATCTAGTATAACAACCCACCCAGGAGCCATGCAATGACCCACGAACATGCCAAGCACAGAACAACATACACACATACATACATATATATATATATATATATATATATATATATATATATATATATAGGGGAACATCCTTTTTTACGACTTTTTTTTCCGAAAGTCGTGGTTAACGAAAGCGCAACAGCGCTTTTTTTAACCACGACTCCGGTTTTTTGTGCCTTAACTACGTATGTTCTGAACAACGAACATGCGTGGTTAAGGTACAAAGAAGTGAGTTGGCGAAGGTAAGTGGTGGGTTTAGGTTTTGGGGAGGGGGTGGGGGGTCAGGGGGTTTTAGGTTTTGGGATGGGGTTGGGGGGGTGGGGCGTTTTTGGTTTTGGGGAGTGGGTGGGGGGTCAGGGGGGTTTAGGTTTTAGGGTGGGGTTGGGGGGTGGGGCATTTTTGGTTTTGGGGAGTGGGTGGGGGTCAGGGGGTTTTAGGTTTTGGGGTGGGGTTGGGGGGTGGGGCGTTTTTGGTTTTGGGGAGTGGGTGGGGGGTCAGAGGGTTTTAGGTTTTGGGGTGCGGTTGGGGGGGTGGGGTGAGGGATGTAGGGTGAATGGTGCCTATTGCTAATGATTTTATCAGGAATGCCTTTACAACGAAATATCGTTGTTAAGGCGTTCGTGGTAAAGTCATTAGTAGTAGCAACGAGGTCGGTGTTCCGACCTCGTTGTTAAGGCAGTAGTTGTTTTTGAAGTCGTTGTTTCGTCGTACAGTTATATATATATATATATATATATATATATATATATATATACATACACACATACACCCACACATACATACATACATGAATACACACACACATATATGTACCATTGCGGTTGACTGTGTTTTTAAGATCATCCCAGATTGCTATGAGTGCTGATTCAGTGCCTCTTCCTGGGCGGAATCCAGTTTGGAAGTCTGAAAGTATAGAATTGTCTTCAATGAATTGTGAAATCTGGGCGAATGTTGCTCTTTCTATCAATTTGCCCAGGAAAGGTCCATTTGTGATTGCTCTGTAGTTGTTGGGGTCTTGCGGGTCTAGGTTTGTTTTCTTTAATAACGGTTTTATGTATGCCTTTTTCAGGTCTACAGGAAAAGTTCCTGTAGTTAAAGAATTGTTGATAATTCTTTTTACAGGTGTGGCAGCAGAAGTAGATAGAAGAATGTACTTGAAGATTTGTGGTGGGCAAGGGTCAGAAGGGCAACCGGAAGGTCTGCTTGCTTTGACCAAATCCATAAATTCACCTTGGGATATTTGTTGGAAGGACTGTAGAGGCTGGTTTGGTTTATTCTTAGAGGGTATTTTAGGAAAGGGGTTGGTGCTGATGGTTTTCTTCTGTTTTAAATAGGAGTCCAATGTGTCTGCCTTGGTTGTGTAGTGAGTTGCCAATTTGTTTGCGAAATTTTGAGTAGTGGGATGACTTCATTCCATGCATGTAGGTTTTCGAATTTCATTGAGAATTTTATAAAATTCCTTGATTGTAGATTTACTGTAAGGAAATGCCTCCTTGGCATGGTTACCCCCTGACTTTTTGCCTTTGCTAATGCCAAGTTATGATTTGAAAGTGTGCTGAGGCCTGCTAACCAGGCCCCAGCACCAGTGTTCTTTCCCTAAAAGTGTAACTTTGTTTTCACAATTGGCACACCCTGGCATCCAGGTAAGTCCCTTGTAACTGGTACCCCTGGTACCAAGGGCCCTGATGCCAGGGAAGGTCTCTAAGGGCTGCAGCATGTCTTATGCCACCCTGGGGACCCCTCACTCAGCACAGACACACTGCTTGCCAGCTTGTGTGTGCTGGTGGGTAGAAAATGACTACGTCGACATGGCAGTCCCCTCAGGGTGCCATGCCATCCTCACACTGCCCATGGCATAGATAAGTCACCCCTCTAGTAGGCCTTACAGCCCTAAGGCAGGGTGCACAATACCATAGGTGAGGGCATAGGTGCATGAGCACTATGCCCCTACAGTGTCTAAGCAAAACCTTAGACATTGTAAGTACAGTGTAGCCATAAGAGTATATGGTCTGGGAGTCTGTCATACACGAACTCCACAGCACCGTAATGGCTACACTGAATACTGGTAAATTTGGTATCAAACTTCTCAGCACAATAAATGCACACTGAAGCCAGTGTACATTTTATTGTGAAATACACCCCAGAGAGCATCTTAGAGATGCCCCCTGAAAACATACCCGACTACCAGTGTGGGCTGACTAATTTTGCCAGCCTGCCACACACCAGACATGTTGCTGGCCACATGGGGAGAGCGCCTTTGTCACTCTGTGGCTAGTAACAAAACCTGTACTGGGTGGAGGTGCTTCTCACCCCCACCCTGCAGGAACTGTAACACCTGGCGGTGAGCCTCAAAGGCTCAACCCCTTTGTTACAGCGCCACAGGGCATTCCAGCTAGTGGAGATGCCCACCCCCTCCGGCCACGGCCCCACTTTTGGCGGCAAGGCCGGAGGAGATAATAAGAAAAACAATGAGGATTCACTGGCCAGTCAGGACAACCCATAAGGTGTTCTGAGCTGAGGTGACTCTGACTTTTAGAAATCCTCCATCTTGCAGATGGAGGATTCCCCCAATAGGATTAGGGATGTGCCCCCCTCCCCTCAGGGAGGAGGCACAAAGAGGGTGTAGCCACCCTCAGGGCTAGTAGCCATTGGCTACTAACCCCCCAGACCTAAACACACCCCTAAATTGAGTATTTAGGGCCCCGAGAACCTAGCAAGAGAGATTTCTGCAACCTGAAGATGAAGAAGGACTGCTGACCTGAAGCCCTGCAGAGAAGACGGAGACACCAACTGCTTTGGCCCCAGCCCTACCAGCCTGTCTTCCCACTTCGAGAAAAACTGCAACAGCGATGCGTCCCACAGGGTCCAGCGACCTCTGAAGTCTCAGAGGACTACCCTGCATCTAAAAGGACCAAGAACTCCCGAGGACAGCGGCCCTGTTCCACAAAGACAGCAACTTTGCAACAAAGAAGCAACTTTTAAAGACCACACGTTTCCCGCCGGAAGCGTGAGACTTTCCACTCTGCACCCGACGCCCCCGGCTCGACCTGCGGAGAACCAACACTACAGGGAGGACTCCCCGGTGACTGCGAGCCTGTGAGTAGCCAGAGTTGACCCCCTGAGCCCCCACAGAGACACCTGCAGAGGGAATCCAGAGCCTCCCCTTGACCGCGACTGCCTGCTTCAAAGAACCCGACGCCTGGTAAAGACACTGCACCCGGAGCCCCCAGGACCTCAAGGATCCGACCTCCAGTGCAGAAGCGACCACCAGGTGGCCCTCTCCCTTGCCCAGGTGGTGGCTACCCCGAGGAGCCCCCCCCTTGCCTGCCTGCTTTGCTGAAGAGACCCCTGGGTCTCCCATTGAAAAATATTACAAACCTGATGCCTGTTTGCACTCTGCACCCAGCCGCCCCTGTGCCGCTGAGGGTGTACTTTTGGTGCTGACTTGTGTCCCCCCGGTGCCCTACAAAACCCCCCGGGTCTGCCCTCCGAAGTCGCGGGTACTTACCTGCTGGCAGACTGGAACCGGGGCACCCCCTTCTCCATTGAAGCCTATGCGTTTTGGGCACCACTTTGACCTCTGCACCTGAGCTGCTGGTGTGGTAACTTTGAGGTTGCCCTGAACCCCCAACGGTGGGCTACCTTAGACCCAACTTTGAACCCTGCAGGTGGTTTACTTACCTACAAAACTAACAAATACTTACCTCCCCCAGGAACTGTTGAAATGTGCACCGTGTCTAGTTTTAAAATAGCTTATTGCCATTTTTGCCAAAACTGTACATGCTATTTTGCTGATTCAATGTTCCTATGATACCTAAGTGAAGTACCTTTCATTTGAAGTATTGATTGTAAATCTTGAACCTGTGGTTCTTAAAATAAACTAAGAAAATATATTTTTCTATATAAAAACCTATTGGAATTGTCTTTGAGTGTGTGTTCCTCATTTATTGCCTATGTGTGTACAACAAATGTTTAACACTACCCTCTGATAAGCCTACTGCTCGACCACACTACCACAAAATAGAGCATTAGAATTATCTCTTTTTCTTTTTGCCACTATCTTACCTCTAAGGGGAACCCTTGGACTCTGTGCATGCTATTTCTTACTTTGAAATAGTATATACAGAGCCAACTTCCTACATTTACCATTTTGAATTCTGTCTGAGTAGTACCTTTTTTTTAGCTTTTTTGATTGATTATTTGTATATTCTGTTAAGTTTGTGTAGCTGCAGTTTGTCTTGGCTGTTGTTTGTTTTGAGCCAGGTCCGCTGCAACTTTCTGATTCGTTGCTTTAGCTTTTTAAGTTCTGTGTTTCTCCAAGGTGTTGGTTTTCTTTTGTCATGTTTAGTTTTCTTGAGTGGTATTAGGATATCAAAAGCTTCCTGTAGCTACTCATAAAGTTTTGGCACAGAAGTAATTGTATCTAGATCTGTGTTGGCTGTTAGTTGTGTTACTAAGTCATGAAAAAATTGAGTTTGCTCCATGGTTGATAGGTGCATGTATATAAGTAGTTGTGGGGTGTGTTGATTTGTGGAGTTTTATGTTGGAAAGTTATCAAAAGGTGGTCTGACCAAGTGATTGGCATGATGCTATGAATGGTAACTAGTTCAGGCTTAGCAAAAATGACATCTAGGATGTGTCCAGCGATGTGTGTGGGATTGTGTACAATCTGATGTAGGTTCAATGCGACTAAGCCAGGGGTAATAGCTTTTGGATGGGCATTTTGGGTTTGTCAAACCAAATGTTTAGATCCCCAAGAATGCATGAGTTGGAGTATAGTGTAATAAGGTTTGAGACTGTATCTAGAAAAGCATCTGGGAATGTGGAGTTGTTATGTGGAGGTCTGTAAAGGAGGAGAAAGTTACAGGAGGAAGTTGGAGTAGGTGGGCATCTGGTGAGGAGGGCTTCATAACCTTGTATGGAGATGTTGTCTGTTTTACTGAGGTTCACTGCGTGTTTAAATATAATAGCTAGTCCACCTTCTCTCTTGCCTATACGGTTTTGTTTGATGGTTTTATAGCCCGGAGGAACGGCTTCGTGCAACACTGGGGCCATGTCATCTCCCAACCTGGACAGTTTTTTTTGCACTGGAGTGGTGCAGATTGGAATGTGGCAGATTGTTCTGGATTGAGTGGAACAGATAGGAGAAGGGCAGATTGCTTTGTATTGGAGTGGGGCAGATTGTTTTGTATTGGAGTGGGACAGATTGTCTTCGATTGGAGTGGGGCAGATTGCTTTAGATTGGAGTGGGGCAGGTTCTTAGGAATTGGAGTTGGGCAGATTGTTTTGGGATGGGGCTGCTTGTTTTGGAGTGGGGCAGATGGTTTTGGATTTGAGTGGGGCAGACTGGAGTGAGGCTGACTGTTTTCAACTGTAGTGGGGCAGGTTGTTTTGGATTAGAGAGGGGCAGGTTGTTTTGGATTGGAGAGGAGCAGGTTGTTTTGGATTGGTTGGAGTGCGGCTGATTTTTTTGGGATTCGGGTGAAGCACATTGCTTTGGATTAGAATGGGGTATATTTTTGGAATAAAGTGAGGCAGATTGTTTTGGAATGGAGTGGGGCAGATTGCTTTGGAATGGAGTGGGGCAGATTAGAGTGTGGCAGATTGCTTTGGATTGGAATGGGACAGATTGAAGTGGGGCAGATTGTTTGGATTCAAGTGGGTCACTTTGGAGCAGATTGGGGTTGGGAAGATTGTTTTGGATGTGAATGGGGCGGATTGCAGTGGGACAGATTGAGTAGGGTAGATTGTTTTGGATTGGAATGAGGCAGACTGAAGCAGTGTGGATTGTTTTAGATTGCAGTGGGGCAGATTGCTTTGGATTGGAGTGAGACCGATTGTTTTTGGATTGGAGTGGGACAGATTGTTTTGGATTGAAGTGGGGTAGATTGTTTTGGATTGAAGTGGGGCAGATTGTTTTGGATTGGAGTGGGGCAGATTGTTTTGGATTGGAGTGGGACAGATCGTTTTGGACTGAGTGAGGTAGAGTGGAGTGGGGCAGATTGTTTTGGAAAGGGATGGGCAGATTTTATTAGATTGGAGTGTGGCTGATGGTTTTAGATTGGAGAGAGGCAGATTGTTTTGGATAGGGGGCAGACTGTATGGAGACAGACTGTTTTGGAAAGCAGTGGGGCAGAGTGTTTTGGATTGAAGTGGGGGCAGACTGGAGTGAGGCAGATTGTTTTGGACTGGGCGGAGCAGATTGTTGTGGACTGGGGTGGAACAGATTGTTTTGGATTGGAGTGGGGCAGATTATTTTGGATTGGAGTGGGGCAGATTGTTTTATTTCAGAGTGGAGCAGGTAGTTTTGGATTGGAGTGGGACAGGTAGTTTTGGAGTGGAGTGGGAAGTGGGAAGGGAGCTGCAGTCAGAGTGAAGATAACATGCATAGACTTAGAAGTTTGTGTACTGTCTGCTCAAATTTTCTGTTTCCTGCATTTATAAATGGTTGGATGGGTCAGATATGTTAATATAATGCTCTCAGAAAAGATCTCATGTGAAAATAATTAATTAATTTGTACACTTCAGATGCAAAATTCTCGCCTTTGTGCTATGGTAACTTTTAGCCTTTGCTCTGTCACACCACGTCCTTTTATAACGAATCCCCTTTTATCTTCCACCCACACTGTCAATCTACCCCCCCTCCTCTGTCTCTTCATCCTCGTAGTCATCACACCTGGTCACCCCTATCAGCTATCCCCCTGTCTCAGACACTCTGTCATGTCACAAAAACTTTCACCGCATTCATAACTTCGGCCACTCTACCACGCCACCCTTTCTGTAACCCTCCCCACAAAACCTGTCCTCCATCTCAATGTCATGCAGTGCTCCCTATCCCTGTGAATCCCTCATGACTACCACCCCCCTTCCCACATGCCAAACCCATCACCCCATACTCTCAATGACTTCAAATCCCTCCTACCCACTCCCGCCGCGTCACCTCTTGACAAAAGCACTACACATGCTCCTCTAGCCACATCAACACAGGTGTCTTGGTTCCCATGCAACAGAGAGGTCTCTCAGCTGAATTGACTGAGATTCCACTTCATGGCCATAAGCAATGAATGAGGTTTACAGTTGGCTCCCTAATTCAAGCCTTCCTGGTGGGATCAAAGAAAAAGATTACGTTTACACTCGCCATGGCACGCCCAAGAACCCAAGATTAAAGCCAGACTTTTGGACAGCAAATACATTATCTTAACTCTTCTCATTATAATCTATATATGTTTTTCTTAGTTACACTTGGATTCCCCTGAAGGAAACTGGAACGTGAACGAAGACCGATTTCCGTGAAGTAAATGCAAAAAGAATACAAAAAGAAAATGCAATAACAGGCCCATCCTGTCTAATCCCAAAACAGATCCGCTCGACTGACACCCAGGACTGAAGAAGCAGGCACATTACTGAAATGCACCCAACCAGGCCTCCGGAGAGTGAATCTCTCTGTGCTTATTGTAACGAGTCTTGTGGAGTAAACTCCTGGTCACATTATCCACTTGTCACCCCTTCAGCTATAATCCCTTAAAACACCCCACAACAATATGGGCAACTTTGTGACCCCTTCCTCCTCTGGTACGCCACACACGTCCAGCAGTTCGCTGGGCCACAGGGATACGCACCTGTCTGGGCTTATCATAACCGAGACCAGATATTGCAAACCTGTTTAAGCCTGCCTCACCAGGCCTATTAAGGAGACACTACCATGGGCTCGTTTCAGCGTGGACAAGGGATCACCCTCATTTCTGTGATGGTACAAACTAAGCATTTCTTGTTTGAACTTCTAAGTCTTTCTCAAAGACAACAGGCTAAAACGTACCTTGGCACTCTTCCAGATAGCCCAGGAGAGCATAAATCACCTTGTACTGGGTCAACCCGACTCACAGAGAATCCTATTCAATAGATTTGCCCCAACTGAGCCTACATAGAGCAAGCTTGCCTGTTTCAACTTGGGTTTCTGAACGTTTAAATCTTGGGCATAACCCAACCCCGGGGGTAGCAGCAAAGGCTACAGAGACTGCTCCTTCCTGGGATTCTCCTACATTGGCCTACAGAGTGTGCAACTGTGTAGGTTGTCCCAAGCAGGCCAGCTAATGCTCCTGTCCACATCTGCTCCAAATTGCGACTGCGGCAAACAATTATCTGGACCTGTCTGGACTGGTGTGCAAGCACTTGGACATCCAGAATGTGTATGTACCTCTTTAAGACTGTCCCAAATGACCTCACAGACTGTACAACTCCCAAACAGACCCAGTGAGCACACACATTGCTAGATCTCTTCTAAATGGGACCTATGAGGCACACACATTTATTGTCCCCTCTAACTGCTCCCACAGATGGTGCTTACTTACAGGCATCCACATAACACACACCTTCTAAAGGCCTACCTTTCTGGCACTGTCCTCATCTAGCCTACAGAGCGCTGAATTCTGAAAGCCTAAAAAGAGTGTGGCTCCGGGAGAGAGTCACAAACAGACTTGTGAAGTACACGACTCCGCAGGTTCGCATAGTTCGCACCTCTCTTGCTGTAAAGTGTTTTCTACTCTGATTGGGCTCCTTTGCTGGCATGTGTGCTCATTGAGTAACCTCAGATTTGAATGGCTATCTGACACATAAACCGAGCACATCTCTGTTGTCATAATTGTGCAAAATAACCTTACCACCCAATGTCCGTGAAACAAGAAGTTATGCCTAACAATAAACAAACCCGCACACAGGCTGTGCACCCCAGCTATGTTTTCAGATTATTTTTTTGGGGAGAAGGTCCTGTAACATCGGAAATGTGTGTAAAATTCAGGCACATGTAACCATATTGTTGGCCACTAAAAGGCACAACCCCATGAAAAAAACAGGTGAAAGTAGTGTAGCGTAACCATATATTTAGCCACTAAAGGGCTTAGTGCATTATACATTTACAAGGCTAACAGGTCTATTGCAATGATATTACAAACAAGGCTCATAAAACATAATTTCTCTCAGTTGTAAAACTAGAGTTCCAACCATGAGAGCTTAAAAGATAATGATAATTAGGCCACAGCCAAGCTTCTGAGAAAACTCCAGCGAATCCAGAACGCAGCCGCACGTCTCATCCTCAACCTCCCTCGCCACAAACACATCTCCTCCCACCTCAGATCCCTCCACAGACTTCCCATCAACAAAAGGATCATTTTCAAAATCCTTGTCCACGCTCACAAAGCCCTCCATGACACTGGACTGGCCTACCTCAACAAACAAATCAACTTCCACATACCAACTAGACAGCTCCGCTCCGCCGCCTTCGCCCTCGCTACAATCCCCCACATCCAACGCACCACCTCCGGCAGCAGATCCTTCTCCCACCTTGCCGCCAAAACCTGGAACTCCCTCCCCACCAACCTACGCAAGACCCAGGACCTCCTAACCTTCAGAAAGCACCTCAAAACATGGCTTTTCGAGCAGTAACCCCCCCCCCCCTCACCCCCAGTGCCTTGAGACCCTATTGGGTGAGTAGTGCGCTTAAGGAATTTATTTGATTGATTGATTGATTGATAATGGTGGTAGGGGGTATTATTTTAGAGTCCCCCCTAACATAGGCCTTCATTGTGACAATGGCGGCAAATGCCACCAACTGCCATGGTGACGGCCGCCAACACACCGTTGCCGTGGCTACCAGGCACCCACCCGCATTATGACCCTCAATGGAACCCCACCAAAAGGCTGGAGTAATACCGTCGACAGCCATGCCAGCGGACGGCGGTAAGGTGACGCTGCTGCCAGCAGCAGCACCACGCCAGCAAAACACCACCTACTGCATCATGAGCAATGATACGGCATGGCGATGCCCCGCTGGCGGACGCTGCCGTCAACAGCAGCGTCACTTCCCGTCTCCTACTGGAGGACCCCCTGCATGCAGGTAAGTCGAGTCCTCCGACAGGACAGGAGAGTGGGGGGTGGTGTGTGCGTGTGTGGGGGTGTTGTGTGTGTGGGGGGTGTCTGTTTTTGTATGCATGCATGCGGGTGTGAGCAGCGTTGCATGCATACGTGAATGAATGTGGGTGTACGTGTGAGTTGTATGTTGTGAATGCGTGCGCGTCACAATGTATGTTGGTGTGTGTTGTGGTGAGAATGAGTGCGTGCGTGGGTGGATGTGGGTATGCGTGTGTGTATCATTGAGTATGTGTGCGCATGTGGGTGTGTAAATGTGCAGGGGGGGTAGGAGAGGGAGGGTGAGGGTGAGGGAGGACTCTGGGGAGGGGGCGGGTGAGACCCCTATCAGCGCCAGGGAAGGAATTCCTTGGCACTGACACCGTCATGGCCTTCATGGCGGTAGGCTGCCACGAAAACCATAGCGGTTGGTGGGGTCATAATCCAGAGGGTGGGATTGTGACGGCCACATGGCTGGAGTCCAAAGTCTCCAGCCCAGCGGCTGTAACCACCCTGGCAGCCGGAATGGTAAAAGGCACTGCCAGCCTGTTGGCAGTACCTTTCCCCAAATTACCGCTGACCGCCTGGGTCGTAATGAGGGCCATAGCGTTGGGACCCAAACATGATGTAGACAGAAAGAGCATGTCATGCTGAACATTTTGGTGGTGGTCCCATTGTCCCAGGACAATGCATATATGTATGTGTGTATATATATATATATATATATATATATATATACATACATATATATATTCACTGAAAAAAACAAAGGTTACAGGGACGTTATTGTTAGGAAATACAATTTAAAAAAACATGGAAATTCACTTAAAAAAACAAAGGTTATTGGGACGTTACAGTCAGGCTCAGACTTAGCTATACCAAACTATAGACATTCACCAGTTATAGTTAGAGTTACATCAAGCAACTATAAAATGCGCCCTCGCCATGCACATTTTTTCGTCAAAAAATGTACTTCAAACATTACATTGATAATATCAATGATGTTATGAAAGATGGCATGATTGGTGTAATATGTGGGGTAATTTGCAGTTCATGGTGAGGGCGCATTTGACAGCAGCTCTGCTGTTTGACAGGATAACCTGTTTTAAAGGTCCCGCTGTTAAACAGCAGAGTGTTTACTATGGCCTGGCTTGGCTGCAGCGCTGCAGTCAAGCCACAGCAACATATATGTCCTATAGGTAGGCACCTCAGGACATAACAGGAGCTGGCAGTCCCCAGGCCCATCTGTGGCTCCACGAGGGGCCATGTGGCCCCCCCTCCAACATGAAGATAGCCCAGAGGGAGTAAGTCCCCTTTCAGCTTTTTTACTATTTGCACCACGGAGATGGTGGGGCCACGCCCTGCATATATCTATTTAGAAGGATCAGCTCTTTTTTAAAGATTTGCCCCGGGATGGTGGTCCCCCTGCTCCAAGTATAGTATTGCCCTGGGGTCATGGTCCCCGGGGCAGCGGGGAAACGAGCGCCCCTCCCACAACTACCATGCATTTTGCCCTGGGGGTGTTGGTCTTTGGATAGCGGGGGAGGCAAGAGGTCCCCTGCTTTTTTTTTTTAAGTCTCCTGGGACTTGGCCCACCCAGGGACATTAGGCTAAGGAAGCCCGGAAGACCAAGCCTCATTTTAATTTTTTTATTTTACGAGTGGATTTGCGGATCCACTGTGTCGCAACTGGTAAAATAAAAGAAAAATGCTTTTTACCCTGGGGGCTCCTTTTGGGACCCCACCACCAGAGCTAAGGGGTCAGGATTTTCGTACCCTGGCCCCTTTTGTTATTTATTGCTTTATTTTGGGACTCAGCCGAAGCCGAGTCCCAAGATGGCTGACAACACTTCAACAGCTTCTCAGCATGAGAAAATTAGGGGTCACAAATCCTTCCCGTCTTTCCCATCCCAAGATTTACAAATTATTTTTTTCCTTATTTTCTGCTGAACGTAATTGCACCAAAACAAAAACAAAAACACTTTTTCTGGACCAGGATCTACCTTCCTGCCAAATTTTGTGTAATTCCGTGCAGTAATTTTTGCGCTATCTCTGTTCAAAATCCCTCTAGAAAAATGAAGGGGGTTAATGTTTTGGGACCTCCCTTTTTTCTCCACCGCCCTGGAAGGATCACCCTAAAATGTTCCCATGCAGCAACTGATGGGACTGGCAATTTTTTGGGGGAAGTTTCTTGAGGATTCATCAAGCGGCAACAAACATATAGGCAAATAAAAAAAATGCTTTTTATATGGAAACTAGGTCCTATATATATATTCATATATTTTGTTGTGGGGAGTGCAGAAGTTCCCCACCAATATTTTTTAAAAATTAGTATCCTGGGACATTAAATTCATGATGATCTTTGGAGAGCATATCAGATTTTTTTAACACTCCTGGCTGGAACTCTATGTTCTCCAGCTGAAGTGCAGAACAACTAATGGTTGGTTCTATGGCTCCACTTTGTGGCTTGAAAATTTACAAAAAGAGTCAATGATTGTTAGACTTTTCATCCTTGGCGTGGTTTCCCTTAACTTTTTGCCTCTGTTTCCCAGGTTGTTGATGTGTGCTGCACTCTGATTTTGCTGTGTTTGTTATTCTGGGCACTGTACCATTGCTAACCAGTGCTAAAGTGCAACTGCTCCTTTACAAAATGTGTATGTAATTGGCTTATCCATGATTGGCATATTTGATGTATTAGTAAGTCCCTAGTACAGTGCACTAGAGGTGCCCAGGGCATGTAAATCAAATGCTACTAGTGGGCCTGCAGCACTGGTTGTGCCACCCACATACGTAGCTCTGTAATCATGTCTCAGACCTGCAGCTGCAGTGTCTGTGTGTGCAGTTTTAACTGTAAATTCGACTAGGCAAATGTACCCACTTGCCAGGCCTAAACCTTCCCTTTTCTTACATATAAGACACCCCTAAGGTAGGCCCTAGGTAGCCCCAGGGGTAGGGTGCAGTGTATGGTTAAGGTAGGACATATAGGATTATGGGGGTCATTCCAACCCTGGCGGTCGGTTTTAAAGCGGCGGCCAACCCGCCAACAGGCAGGCGGTAAAAAAATGGAATTCTGACCCTGGCGGAAACCGCCAACAGAGACCGCTACTTTTTTTCACACTCCGACTGCCACGGCGGGACAAACAAACAGCGCGGCGGTCACCGCCAACAGACAGGCGGGAGACAATGTACCGCCCACACTATCACAACCCACCAATCCGCCACCTTTTCCGGGGCGGTAGCCCCGCCGATAAAAACACGGCGGAAACAGCCATTACGAACGGAAAACGCTCACCTCTACACACTCCACGAGGAATCTGGACAGCATGGAACCCGAACTACACATCCTACCAGCTATTGTCTTCCTGCTCCTCTACAAGGAGCACGAACGCCGGCGCAGAAGATGACGGTGAGTAGTGCAGCTACGACACAGGGGAGGGGGAAGGCAAAAAATTACAGGGACACACATACGCGACACACCCACCCTCACCCACAACTACATACACATCAATGCAGAGCAACAACTCAGAGTGACACCCCGAAACCCCCCGGAAGAATGCAAAGACAAAATAAAATGATCATGAAATTTGAAGTATATTGTACGGCTAAGTAAAAAAATATATCAAACATCTATAACTATATATACATATGTAAATTGTCCTGTCCAAATTGGGTATCAGCCATTGTTCGTGGGTCAATGGGCCTAAACACATGGGCAAAGCCCACACAGGATACCCGACTCCAATGGAGAGAACACTGCAGGGGCATCAGATAGCAAAATGACAGGCACCTCAGGGGGAAGGGAGGGGGGGCACCTCAGCCAGATGAGTCCACGACGCCAGATCCACGAGGGGCCTCCATGGCCACTGTTCAATCCTGGGGAGTGCAAAGCCACAGTCTCACTAGTCTCTACAGTGGGTGGATTGCCCACTGTGCCATCCTGGGGAGTGCAAAGCCACAGTCTCACAAGTCTCTACAGTGGGTGGATTGCCCACTGTGCCATCCTGGGGAGTGCAAAGCCACAGTCTCACAAGTCTCTACAGTGGGTGGGTTGCCCACTGTGCCATCCTAGGGAGTGCAAAGCCACAGTCTCACAAGTCTCTACAGTGGGTGGATTGCCCACTGTGCCATCCTGGGGAGTGCAAAGCCACAGTCTCACAAGTCTCTACAGTGGGTGGACTGCCCACTGTGCCATCCTGGGGAGTGCAAAGCCACAGTCTCACAAGTGGATTACAGACTCCACTGGTTCTGGAGGAGGCATGGTGCCCAGAGTGCTTCGTGCAGCCCGGCCCGACACAGATGCGGGCCTGCCCCTACTGCCAATGGGCCAGCGGTGCTTGAGACGGCGGTGCCCAGCGGAGCGGTGCAGAGACGGCAGTGCCCAGCGGAGCGGTGCTTGAGATGAAGGGCCCATCGGAGCGGTGCTTGAGATGAAGGGCCCAGCGGAGCAGTGCAAAGACGGCAGTGCACAGCGGAGCGGTGCTTGAGATGAAGGGCCCAGCAGAGCGGTGCAGAGACGGCGGTGCCCAGCGGAGCGGTGCTTGACATGAAGGGCCCAGCGGAGCGGTGCAGAGACGCCGGTGCCCAGCGGAGCGGTGCAGAGACGGCGGTGCCCAGCGGAGCGGTGCTTGAGATGAAGGGCCCAGCGGAGCGGTGCTTGAGATGAAGGGCCCAGCGGAGCGGTGCTTGAGTTGAAGGGCCCAGCGGAGCGGTGCTTGAGATGAAGGGCCCAGCGGAGCGGTGCTTGAGATGAAGGGCCCAGTGGAGCGGTGCTTGAGATGAAGGGCCCAGCGGAGCCGTGCTTGAGATGAAGGGCCCAGCGGAGCGGTGCTTGAGATGAAGAGCCCAGCGGAGCGGTGCTTGAGATGAAGGGCCCAGCGGAGCGGTGCTTGAGATGAAGGGCCCAGCGGAGCGGTGCTTGAGTTGAAGGGCCCAGCGGAGCGGTGCTTGAGATGAAGGGCCCAGCGGAGCGGTGCTTGACATGAAGGGCCCAGCGGAGCGGTGCAAAGACGGCGGGGCCCAGCGGAGCGGTTCTTGACTTGATGAGCCCTGTTCAGCGGTTCTTGAGACGGCGGTGCCCTGTTCAGCGGTGCTTGACTTGAAGGGCCCTGCTCAGCGGTGCTTGACTTGAAGGGCCCTGTTCAGCGGTGCTTGACTTGAAGGGCCCTATTCAGCGGTTCTTGAGACGGCGGGGCCCTGTTCAGCGGTGCTTGACTTGAAGGGCCCTGTTCAGCGGTGATTGACTTGAAGGGCCCTGTTCAGCTGTTCTTGAGACGGCGGTGCCCTGTTCAGCGGTGCTTGACTTGAAGGGCCCTGTTCAGCGGCTCTTGAGACAGCGGTGCCCTGTTTAGCGGTGTTTGATTTGAAGTGCCCTGTTCAGCGGTTCTTGAGACGGCGGTGCCCTGTTCAGCGGTGCTTGACTTGAAGGGCCCTGTTCAACGGTGCTTGACCTGAAGGGCCCTGTTCAGCGGTGTTTGACTTGAAGGGCCCTGTTCAGCGGTTCTTGAGACGGCGGTGCCCTGTTCAGCGGTGCTTGACTTGAAGGGCCCTGTTCAGCGGTGCTTGACTTGAAGGGCCCTGTTCAGCGGTTCTTGAGACGGCGGTGCCCTGCTCAGCGGTGCTTGACTTTAAGGGCCCTGTTCAGCAGTGCTTGACTTGAAGGGCCCTGTTTAGCGGTGCTTGACATGTGTGTCCAGGTCACCAGATCCGGCCATTACATGGATTTCACTAGCCACCTGACATGTGGCTGCCGGGCCCTTCGTGCACATCTGTCTTCTTGCTTGCGGGGCCCTCCTGTGCTGCCGTCCCGGGCCCGTGGGTGTCCTCCTGCACACCTGGAATGGGGCTGGTGGGGCCCTCCTGGGCAGCTCGCCTGCTGCCGGACTTGTCAGGCGTGCTGCCCTTGCCACCCTTCCCTGCTCGTCTGTGGCCCTTTCCTCCCTTTGGCGGTGTGCCAGGTGGCACCCCACTCCCTGACGGTGCCAGGGTAGTGCTTATGGAGCCTGCTGTCTTTGGCCTGTCGCGCCGGGCACTGCCTTTCTTGGCATTTTTTTCTGGGGGTGGGCTGGACTCCTGGCAGAAGTAGCTGGCCTTGAAGGTGGTGGACTCCAAAATCCTTGGACTATTGTCTTTGTAGGTCCAGGTTTTGTGGTGGCTGAGGTGCTGATTGGAGTCTTATGAGATGGAGGGGGTGGGTCAGTTGTTGGAAAGAAGTCAAGGTTGGAAAGGAAAATCAATTTAGAAAGACAGGGACGGGTAGTTGTAGTGGGTATGGGAGTGGAGGAAGAGAATGTGGTTGTAGGAGAGTGAAGTCTGGTGTCTTTGGGTGCAGGTGTTTGTGCTGGAGGCTGTCGTGAGGTGGATGGCTGTTGGGTGGGTGACTGCCTGCGTTTGTGTGGTTTGCAAGAGGGGGTGACAGATACACTGGGAGAGGACACAGGGGACGTGTAAATGGTAGTGGGGGTGGTGACTGCACAAGTGCGGAGTGTTGTGGTGGGTGTGCTGGTGATGGACGTAGTGGCTGAAGATGTTGTGCATGCAAGTGTGAGTGGAGACGTCACAGGGAGGGAGGAGGGAGACGAGGAGGAGGGGGACACAGAGGAGGCAGTGGCTGTTGGCTTGTCTGCACGTGGATGTTGCTTGTGTGAATGCTTGTGTGATGTGTGGTGCTTATGTCTGGATGAGCTTCCCTTGGGTGTTGAGGTGTGTGCAGGCTGGTCTGTAGGTGTTTCTGGGATAGGCAGAGGTACAGGGGAGTGGGACTGGGTTGAGGAAGTTGGAGGAGGGAGGCAGGAGACAGGGACAATGGCTGCCGTCAGTGCTGAGGCCAGAGCGTTGAACGATCGCTGATGGGCAGCCTGACCCGAATGAATGCCCTCCAGGTATGCATTACTCCCGTGAACCTCCCTTTCTACACCCTGGATGGAATTCAAAAGGGTAGACTGCCCAACAATGAGCGTCCTCAGGAGGTCAATGACCTCTTCACTGAGGGCAGCCGGGGTAACTGGGGCAGGGCCTGAGGTGCCTGGGGCGAAGGAGATGCCCACCTTCCTGGGTGAGCGGGCATGGGGCGAAGGCTGAGGGGCTGCTGGGAGGGCGGAGCTGGTGCGCTGGGTGGTGGCTGTACCTGTTGTTGTGGTGGGCACGGATGTTGCCGCCACCACAAGGGAGCTCCCTTCCGAGGACGTGTCTGTGTCGCAGGTGTCACCACGTGTCCCCGCTGTGGAGCTCCCCTCGCCCTCCGTCTCACTGGTGAAATCCGAGTCAGTTGCATGTCCTTCCATGGCCATGTGAGATGCAGCTCCCTCGTCCTCCGATGCCACTTCTCCTCCGCCTGATGATGCTAATGCACACATGAACAGGAAGACCACCAAAAAAGGGGGGGGTGGAGAAACAAAGACATGTTGAGTGCATGCATTGGCGACACCGTTGGCGGAGAGGACAGACACAGAAGCCCCCTGCACTACGCCGCGCACTTGGGGTACACTACTCAATCCGTGGGACATGGCCTACAAGCCTATGGATGACAACTCCACACATAGGTGACACAGGGCCATGAATAGCTGTACTAGGCAACCTACAGAGGTGGGGGGCGGGGGCACAGGGCCATGCCTAATGGAGGGGCCTAGCCTACAGAAATCGCCCTGGCCTAGGGATACCCACAGCCCTCCTCCCCCACCCAGACACCTCCAATGTGCGCAAAATCAGCAGAATGTGCTTGTACTCACCCCCTTGTGTCTGCTGTGATGTCCTCACGCGCCCATCCAAATCGGGGTAGGCCACCGCGAGGATCCGGGACATCAGGGGGGTCAAGGTACGACTGGCACCCCTCCTACGTTGGGAAGCCATCCCCAGCAGAGCCTCTGCGGTCTTCCTGCTCCAGCGGCGGATGTCCTCCCACCTCTTACGGCAGTGGGTGCCCCGTCTGTTGTGGACCCCCAGGGTCCGGACGTCCTTGGCGATGGCACGCCAAATGTCGATTTTCTGATGGGCGCTGACCTATGTGACATGTACAAGGGGAGAAAAATAAAAATCATCACCTTCTGCATGCTCGATGTTAGTGGCCCCCCATCCCCACCCTTGCCATGTGGCACATGCTCTCATCTGTCGTTTGATGCATGCCTCATTCGCTCCCCTCCCCACCATCTTTCATTCACCCCACTCAACCCAGGGATTGGCCACAAAGCATGGTCCCAGTGTACTTACCTGTTGGTCTGGAGGACCGTAGAGTAGCGCATACTGGGGGAGGACCCCATCCACGAGTTTCTCCAATTCTTCAGAAGTGAAGGCAGGGGCCCTTTCCCCAGTCGCAGCAGCCATTGTCTCTTCGAGACCGAGGTCACAGCAGCACTTGCAGTATAGGTCCTCTCCTGTGGATGATCAGGTATCGAGTGATTAAGCAGATAGAAAATGGTGGTCACGCCCGCGGCGGTGCGTACTGCGGCAGGGCGTAGCGCGACCGCTGGCGCACATCGTCATTGGCTCCTGAAACCCAGAGGGTTCATTGTTAACCAATGCGGCTTTGCGCCGCGTTCTTCGACCGCCACGGTGTGCCACGCAAGCGCATTGACCTCACATCCCACTGTCGCACTTCACAGGTCAGGCAGCCGCCATTTCAAGGGCCCCCACATCTTAATTTCTACTGCGTCACACATGCCTAGGCCTTGCATCAACACTCATACAAGCCATTCAATGCATTGAGAATCGTGTACTGTGCAAGTTGTGGGAACGTACCTGTCGGTTGATTGACTCTGTGCTCCATGTTGTCCTTCCTAGGCACCGTCCGCTGGGACTTGAGAGGAGATGGACGAATCTTCCGGTGTACAGACCGCTGGTGGACCTGTCGACAATGGAAGAAAGACATGTCATACTGACATACAGGCTTGACAGAGCCACTATACAGGAACTGTGTGCCCAGCTGGAGCCAGACCTGATGTCACCCATCCGCCAACCCACAGGGATCCCCCCTCTAGTGCAGGTTCTGTCAGTACTCCATTTTTTGGCAAGTGGGTCATTTCAAACAACAGTGGCCATTTCATCAGGGATGTCTCAGCCTATGTTTTCCAAGGTGTTGTCCAAAGTGTTGTCTGCCCTGCTGAAATACATGCGGAGCTACATTGTTTTCCCTGAGGTGGGCGATTTGGCTACAGTGAAGGGTGATTTCTATGCGCTTGGACATATTCCCAACATCATTGGTGCAATTGATGGGACACATGTTGCTTTGGATCCCCCCAGCACGAGTGAACAGGTGTACAGGAACAGAAAAAGTTATAATTCCATGAATGTCCAGGTGGTCTGTTTGGCTGACCAGTACATCTCCCATGTAAATGCCAAGTTCCCTGGGTCAGTGCATGACGCGTACATCATGCGAAATAGCAGCATCCCTTATGTGATGGAACTACTTCAGAGACACCGTGTGTGGCTAATTGGTGACTCTGGTTACCCCAACCTGTCATGGCTACTGACCCCAGTGAGGAATCCCAGGACCAGGGCAGAGGAACAGTACAATGAGGCCCATGGGCGTACTAGGAGGGTGATCGAGCGGACCTTCGGCCTCCTGAAGGCCAGGTTTAGGTGCCTCCATATGACAGGTGGATCCCTAATGTACTCACCAAAGAAGGTGTGCCATATCATCGTGGCCTGCTGTATGCTTCACAACCTGGCTTTGCGACGCCAGGTGCCTTTCCTGCAGGAGGATGGTCCAGATGGTGGTGTTGTGGCAGCTGTGGAGCCTGCGGAGAGTGAAGAGGAGGAAGACGAAGAGGACGACACAGACAACAGGGACACAGTAATACAGCAGTATTTTCAATGACATACAGGTAAGAATCAACACCGGCATTTTACATTTTTTTAAAGTCTCCTGCCTCTCTGCTGTCTGAGTTTACCCCCAGTGTATGTTAACTGAGTTGTGACTTTCCCTTCCAATTTCAGAGATGTGGGCCCCACTCCGTGACCTCTGCTTTGTTTCCCCAGGGACTACAGCTGTGTGACAGTGGTATGTTGTCATCACAATGTAACTGGACATTTTGGCACAGTTCTGTGTAATACATTTGTTCAAAAATACAGGCAGACTCCAGATTATTTTTGTGCAATAAGTGTGTTTATTAAAGTGCTCAATTTTGGGTAATGGTTGCAATTCGGTGATTGGTGATGGTGGAGGAATGTCCATGGCAGAGTCCAGATTTTCAGTCTCACAGGTGCATTGTCCATATGCCTGTGGAAGGTGGAGCTGGGGCAGTTTAAGGTTGGACAGGGTGACAATGTGGGACAGTGGGATGACAATCAGGGGGTATCCTTTCCTGGCGGGGGTCTTGGCATCCTACTCTGTCTTCTTCCTAGATCTCAGGCACCGCTTGCGGGGTGGTTCTCCTTCTGCAGGGGGTGGGGTTCTGGTGGCCTGTTGTTCTTGTGTCGGGGCCTCCTGTCCACTAGCGCCGGCGGAGGTGGTAGCCTGTTCTTGGTCCATGCTAGTGACAGGGGCCCTTTGTGGTGCCGCATGGTCCCGCAATGTGCTGACAATCTGATTGAGAGCCACAACGATGGTGCCCATTGTGGAACTGATGTTTCTGAGTTCTTCCCTGAACCCCATAAACTGTTCCCCCTGCAGTACCTGGATCTCCTGGAACCTGGCCAGGACCGTCGCCATCGTCTCCTGGGAGCGATGGTATGCTCCCATGATGGAGGATAGGGCCTCGTGGAGAGTGGGTTCCCTGGGCCTGTCCCCCCCTGTCGCACAGTAGCCCTCCCAGTTCCCCTGTTACCCTGGGCCTCTGTCCCCTGGACCGTGTGCCCACTACCACTGCCCCCAGGTCCCTGTTGTTGTTGGGGTGGTGGGTTAACCTGGATGCCCTGTAGTGGTGGACACACCGCTGATTGACGTGTCCTGGAGACAGAGGCATGGGCCTGCTGGGTGGGTGCTGTGCTGGTGTTCCCAGAGGGGGGTAGGTCTGCGGTGGCCTGTGGCTGTCTGAGGGGAACCGACTGTCCCGAGGTCCCTGATGGGCCGGGCTGGTCATCTGGGTCCAGGGAGACAGAGCTGCTGTCATCACTGTGGGCCTCTTCTAGGGGTGGAATGGACATTTCTGGACCCTCCTGGGCGGTGTAGTGGCGTTCGGGTCCTGCAGGGGTATAAGAGTATGGTTATTGCTTCTGTGTGTGCCATAGCGTGCAATGGGTGGGTGCCCGTGTACCCCAGTGCTGGCATTCCCTTGTGGGGGCTGTTGTGACGGTGGTTTGGGGGGGGATGGGTATGTGCAGTGGGCATGCTTAGGTGATGGGTGTCCATGGTTTGTGGTCGCATGCAGGGCTTGGTGTTGGGATGGGTGGGTTGTGATGGTGAGACATTAGCAAGGAGGATGTGTGATGGGGGTGGCGGGGCGGGTGGGGGTATGATTTGGCATACCGGTGGGTGGGGGGGATGAAGTAGTTGAGATTAGATTTACCAGAGTCCATTCCTCCGCCTACTCCTGCGAGGCCCTCAGGATGCAGGATCGCCAAGACCTGTTCCTCCCATGTTGTAATTCTGGGGGTTGAAGTGGGGTCTGCCGCCAGTCTTCTGCACCGCGATGTTGTGTCTGGATACCATGGAACGCACCTTCCCCCGTAGGTCGTTCCACCGCTTCCTGATGTCGTCCCAATTTCGTGGATGCTGACCCACAGCGTTGACCCTGTCCACTATTCTTTGCCATAGCTCCATCTTCCTGGCAATGGTGGTGTGCTGCACCTGTGTCCCTAAGAGCTGGGGCTCTACCCGAACTATTTCCTCCACCAGGACCCTGAGTTCAGCGTCTGAAAACCTGGGGTGTCTTTGGGGTGCCATGGGGTGGTGTGGATGAGGTGTGGGGTGGTGTTTGTGGTGATGAGTATGGTGAGTGTGGTGGTGTGTGGTATTTTGTGCGTGGATGTTGTGTGAGTGATGGTGTAATGTGCCTGTGAATGCTCTGTACTAGCTGGTGGTGTCTCTCTCTGGCCTTAGTCAATAAATGGCGGTCGTAGGGGTTTGTGGGTGATGTGGGTGTGTCTTTTATATTGTATTGGGTGTGTGGGAGTGGTGTTTGTATGTGTATCAGGTGTGTGTATTTCAAAATGTCCAATGTGGCCGTGTTTTGGAGCTGTGTGTGTATTTTGCCCGCGGTTGTGTGTACAGCCAATGGAATACCGCGGTTGAAAGACCGCCGCGTGGATTCGTGGGTCGGAAAGGGCGTATTTCTGTTGGCGTGACGGTGGAGGTTTGGTCATCGGCAGTTTTTCACTGCCCGTTGGTGTGGCAGACTTTTGTGGATGTCGGGTTTTTGGCGGTTTGCCTGTTGCGGGTCAGAATGACCGTGGCGGTTTCCCGAAGCCGCGGCGGTGTTATGGCGGTCTTCTGACCGGCTGTAAGCGCCTTTTACCGCCGAGGTCAGATTGACCCCCTATGTGTTTTACATGTCCTAACAGGGAACTATTACTACATTTGTTTTCCACTGTTGCAAGGCCTGTCCCTCTCATAGGTTAACATGGGGGCTACCTTTAAATATGATTAAAGTGTAGATTCCCTTTTCGGAGGGGATAGACATGTAGAGTGTGGGGTCTCTGAGCCCACAATTTAAAAATACATCTTTTAGTAAAGTTGATTTTGAGATTGTGTGTTTGAAAATGCCACTTTTAGAAAGTGAGCATTTTCTTGCCTATACCATTTATGTGACTCTGCCTGTTTGTGGATTCCCTGTTTGGGACAGATTGATATTTGGGCTGGTTGCACCTCACACTAGACAGTGACACAAAGGATGCTGGGGTGTAGTCTGCATTTCCTGTTGAGCCTTCTGTGCTAGGAGGGAGGGGTGGAGTGGTCACTTTCACCTGAAAGGGCTGTGCCTGCCCTCATACAATGTAGTCTCCAACCCCCTGTTGAGCAGGAAGGGGGGCCCACCAGGGAAGCATTCTGTGCAGCACAGAAGACATGCCCTACTCTGGAGGGTTTGTGGCAGCAGGATGCAGACCAGGCGGCTAGCAAGGAGCCAAGATCACACCTGACTTATTGGGAGGATGACCTCCTGTATTGCGAGCCGAAGGTTCCTGAACCTGGGTCAGCCCGTGTGCTGGTGATACCACAGTGCTTCAGGGCCTTCCTACTGGGGTTTGCTCATGATGTGCCTTTAACTGGACATTTGGGTCAGGACAAGACCTTTGAGAGGCTTGTCACCCACTTTTACTGGATCCTAATGCGCAGGCACTCAGATGCACATTGCAGGTCTTGTCAGACTTGCCAGGCAAGTGGCAAGAGTGGGGGAAATGTAAGGCTCCCCTCCAACCTTTACCTGTGGTTAGTACTCCTTTTCAGAGGGTAGGTATTGACATTGGGGGCCTCTGGACCCCAAGACAGCCTTGGGCAACAGGTTCATCCTGGTCTTGGTGGCCCATGCCACTTGGTACCCAGAAGCCATTCCTCTGAGGTCAGACACTTCCCCAGTGGTGGGTTGTGTACTGATGGGTGTTTTTACCCGCATGGGGTTCCCTAAGTAAGTGGTATCTGATAAGGGTACCAACTTCATATCCAGGTATATGAAGTCTCTGTGGAAAGTGTGTGGGGTGACCTACAAGTTCACCACACCTTACCACCCCCAAAGTAATGGTCTGGTTGAGAGAATCAACTGCACCTTGAAAGGCATGATTCAGGGCCTGTCAGAGCCCTTGAGGCGGAAGTAGGACATCCTCTTGCCATGCCTTCGGTTTGCTTACTGGGAGGTGCCTCAAAAGGGACTTGGGTTTAGTCCCTTTGAGCTCATCTATGGCCACCCTGTGATGGGACCCTTGAGTCTGGTGAAGGAGGCTTTGGAGAAAGCTCCTAGTAAACGCCCCCAGGATGTATTTAGCTACATGCTGGATTTAAGAAACCAGACTGCATGCTTCAGGAGTCTCGCTCAGGAGATCCTGGAAGAAAGCCAGGAGGATATGAAACAATGGTACGACCGGAATGTCACTCTGGTTGAGTTTCAACCTGGTCAGAAAGTGTGGGTGATGCCGCCAGTGAAGCCTAGGGCGCTCAAGGATAAGTGGACTGGGCCATTTGAGGTGGTGGAGTGCAAGAGCGAAGTCTCCTACCTGGTGGACTTGCAGTCTCCAAGGACCCCTTCAAGGATCCTGCATGTCAACCGCCTCAAACCTCATTTTGAGCGGACTGAAATGTCCATGCTCCTCGCGACAGATGATGGGGTAGATGAGGAGAGTGAGCCTCTTCCTGATCTTCTGTCTGCAGGAGAAAAAGATGGGTCAGTGGAAGGAGTGATCCCCTCCCCCTCTCTGACTGAATAGCAGCAGGGTGACCGTCACCACGTGTTGGGACAGTTTGCCTCACTGTTTTTCTTGATCCCAGGAGTCACACACTTGTGCAAACATGATGTGGACACTGGGGACAGTGCACCTATTAAACAAAACGTTTACAGAGTGACTGACAGGGTGAGGGCATGCATTAAGGATGAAGTATCCAAAATGCTTGCCCTAGGGGTTATTGAGCACTCCAGCAGTCCTTGGGCAGCCTAGTGTTATTGGTCCCAAAGGCTGCTGCACCTGATGCCACTCCAGAACTCAGGTTCTGCGTGGACTACCGGGGACTCAATGCGGTCAGCAAGACTGACGCACACCTCATCCCCGAGCTTATGAGCTCATTGACCGGTTAGGAGCTGCCAAGTACTTCAGTACGTTTGACTTAACATCTGGGTATTTGCAGATTGCCTTAACTGAGGGGGCCAAGGAGAGGTCAGCATTCTCTACCCCAGATGGACACTTTCAATTTAAAGTGATGCCATTTGAGATGAAAATGCACCTGCCTCCTTTCAGAGGTTGGTCAAACAGGTGTTGGCTGGGCTGGATGAGTCTAGTGCCGCCTACCTGGATGACATTGCTGTTTTTAGTTGCACGTGGGAGGAACACCTGCAACACCTCTGGAGAGTGTTAGAGGCCCTCATAAGGCAGGCCTCACTATTAAGGTGCGCAAGTGCCAAATAGAGCAGGGTTCTGTGGTGTACTTAGGACACCAGGTGGGGAGTGGCCAGGTGGCACCCCTACAGCCTAAGATTGACAAACTTCTGGCTTGAGGGCTTCCCAAGACCCAGACTGAAATGAGAGCCTTCTTAAGTCTCACAGGATACTACAGGAGGTTTCTCAAGGGTTATGGTACCATTGTTACCCCCTTGACCGAATTGACTTTGAAGAAGCAACCCAGGAAAGTGATCTGGACAGAGGATTGCCAGAACGCTTTTGATGCCCTGAAGGCTGCCATGTGCACAGGACCTGTGCTGAAGGCACCTGACTACTCCTAGGAGTTTGTTGTGCAAGCAGAAGCCTCAGAGCATGGTATTGGAGCAGTACTCTCGCAGCTTAATGAAGAAGGCCTAGATCGACCTGTAGCCTTCATTAGCAGGAGGTTACTTCCCAGGGAACGTAGGTGGAGTGCCATAGAACGTGAAGCATTTGCTGTGGTCTGGGCGTTGAAGAAGCTAAGACCCTACTTGTTTGGGATCACTTCCGAGTTCAGACCGACCACAGACCCCTCAGAGGGTTAATGAAGATGAGGGGTGAGAATCCAAAACTGTTGAGGTGGTCCATTTCCCTACAGGGGATGGACTTTACGGTGGAACACTGTCCTTGTACAGAGCACATCAATGCTGATAGTCTGTCCAGGTTCTTCCGCCTAAGTGATGAGAACTCCCATGAGGTTGGGTAGTTGCTCCCCACTTTCAGCTGGGGGAGTCATGTGTTATACTTTTCAACCTTGGCGTGGTCACCTTTAACTTTTTGCCTCTGTTTCCCAGGTTGTTGATGTGTGCTGGACTCTAATTGTGCTGTTTTTGTTACTCTGGGCACTTTACCACTGCTAACCAGTGCTAAAGTGCAGGTGCTCCTTTACAAAATGTGTATGTAATTGGCTTATCCATGATTGGCATATTTGATTTATCAGTAAGTCCCAAGTACAGTGCACTAGAGGTGCCCGGGGCCCGTAAATCAAATGCTACTAGTGGGCCTGCGGCACTGGTTGTGCCACCCACATAAGTAGCTCTGTAATCATGTCTCAGACCTACGACTGCAGTGTCTGTGTTTGCAGTTTTAACTGTAAATTCGACTTGGCAAGTGGACCCACTTGCCAGGCCTAAACTTACCTTTTCGTACATGTAAGACACCCCTAAGGTAGGCCCTAGGTAGCCCCAAGGGCAGGGTGCAGTGTATGGTTAAGGTCGGACATAGAGTAATGTGTTATATTTGTCCTAACAGTGAACTATTACTAAATTTGTTTATCACTGTTGCAAGGCCTGTCCCTCTCATAGGTTAACATGGGGGCTACCTTTAAATATGATTAAAGTGTAGATTCCCTTTTCATAGCGGATAGACATGTGGAGTTTGGGGTCTCTGAGCTCACAATTTAAGAATACATCTTTTAGTAAAGTTGATTTTGATATTGTGTGTTTGAAAATGCTACTTTTAGAAAGTGAGCATTTTCTTGCCTATACCATTTCTGTGACTCTGCATGTTTGTGGTTTCCCTGTCTGGGTCAGTTTGACAGTTGGGCTGGTTGCACCTCACACTAGACAGTGACACAAAGGGAGCTGGGGTGTAGTCTGCATTTCCTGATGAGCCATCTGTGAGAGGAGGGAAGGGAGGAGTGGTCACTTACACCTGAAAGGTCTGTGCCTGCCCTCACGCAATGCAGTCTCCAACCCCTTGGTGAGTGTCTGGGGCCTGGTCTGGGTAAAGCAGGATTTCACTTTCAAGATAGACTTTGCTTTGAAGTAGGCCTACTTCAAAGGAGAAATTGGGTATAAGAAGGGCACCCAACACCACAGACTTACATCACTTCTGGAAATAAAGAGGAACCTCTGCCTGGAGAAGAGCTGAAGAGCTGAGGAGGAAGAGCTGCCCTGCTGTGACAGTGCTTTGCGGAGCTATCCTGCAGTTGCTGCTTCTGCCTGTGCAAGGGGACAAAGACTGGACTTTGTGGTATATTCCTGCTTGAGAAGGACTCTCCAAGGGCTTGGACTGAGCTTGCCCCCTGTTCTGAAGTCTAAGGGCCATCAAAGACTTCCCCTACCAGCACCTAGACTCTCTTCTGAGACTCCTGTCCTGACAAGTGGTGCCCTATCCAGTCCCTGGGCCCGTTAAAGGAAAGCTGGTGAAAAACTAAGAAGACGGACTTCGGATGACTCTGGACCGACGCCGCTGCCGAATCCTGGGCAGCAACAGGCGGCGTGATCTTCGCTGGAACACAATGACCTTCGCAGGCCCAACACTGCTGCAGCCCCGCCGAAGTCCGCAACTCCGTGGAAGTCACCACACCACGTCGCGCACCGGCTTGTTTTCACTCTTCACTAAGGTACTGTGCCTGAGAGTCGGCGTGACTCCGTGGCCGGTGCCGTTGGTGGCAGATTGTTGGGAACGACTCCATCACGATGCTGTATTCACACCTCATCGAAGCAATTTGTGTTTCTAAGCACTATTTTTTAGTTTAATCTTCAACAATTCATAACTTGACTTGTGTATGTCGGATGTTTGTCGTTTTGGTCTTGTTTTGTTTAGATAAATATTCTCTATTTTTCTAATCCTGTGTTGTGTCATTTTGTAGTGTTTTCATTACGTTACTGTGTGTGTTGGTACAGATACTTTACACCTAGCACTCTGAAGTTAAGCCTACTGCTCGTGCCAATCTACCAAGGGGGCAGGCAGGGGTTAGCTGAGGGTGATTCTCTTTTACCCTGACTAGAGTGAGGGTACTTGCTTGGACAGGGGATAACCTGACTGCCAACCAAAGACCCCATTTCTAACATTGTTGATCAGCGGTTGGGATTGGACTTGTATTTGTACTTGACATACATTAATTAAGTGTACACTACTGTTTTGAGTGCAGACCACTATTTGACCACATACTGCTTGTCTTGTCTTGTGATCTTTGATTTTTCTCTGTTGCTTGGATTTTTCCCTACATCCATTTTTGTGGTAATCTATGATTGACTTCTGAACTTCATTTGGGAAGTTTTCTGCTTTTTGGAACTTTGCACTTTTGTTGACTTTTTATCATGTCCCAATCTGCAGATGCATCAGTTGGAGCTGCTTTTGACCTGGAAAAATTGGAAAGCTATACCAAGGCTCAGTTAAAGCAGTTCTGTAAAAGTTTTTACTGTCCATTAAGAGCTCATCCCAGAAGGAGGAGCTGCAAAAGGTGCTGAGGGCCTGGGTGACAGCCAAGAGCACTGAAGGGCACACAGAGGATGAGGAGGATGAGGATGAGGAGGGGCAGTCCATACACAATGGTATTGTGAGTGGGCCTGTTATGTCCAGGGAGAGGGTCTCCAGGGCAGGTAGCAGTGTCTCATCTAAGGGTCTGACCCCTGAAGAATTGCAGGACAGACAGGCAGAGAGGGAGCACCAGAGGGAGTTGGAGAAAATTAGGATGGCCATTGAAGAGAAAAAAAAATGTTGTCGGTTAATGAGCTCAGCTTGAGGGAGCTGGATCAGAGGAGCCAGTCTAGTAGAGATGGTGGCAGCCACATCACAGTGCAGCCTGAGAGGAGGGTGCATATTTCTAAAGATCTTGTGAAGGATTATAAAAGGGAGGATGACATATACTTGTGGTTTAAGGGGTATGTGTCTGCTCTTCATATGAATCCCGTTCCTGAAGCTCATTGGGGACGGGTCTGTGGAAGCACTTGGAGGTAGAGGGGAGGGATACACTGAAAGCCCTGTGGGATGCTCAGAATCTCACCTACTCAAGCATGAAGGATACCCTACTCACAAGGTATGGTCTCACCCCTGAGAAGTACAAGGATTAGTTTAGATCCTACCAGAAGAAGGAATCCCAAACATGGTTGGAATGTGTTGATTCTTATTGCAGGCCACTGGATGGTTGGGTGAAGGGCAGTAAGGTAACTACGTATGAGGGGCTTTACAATCTGATTGCTTGGGATCACTTGTACAGTTTATGTTTTCCAGAGCTGTGCCAGCACCTGATTGACAGCAAGCTGATTGACCTCAGGAAGCTTGCGCAGGAAGCGGACCACTGGGAGAGCACCAGGGTCCAGAAGAGGTATGGGGGAGACCACACCAAGGGTGGGCAAGGTCCCTATCAGAAGAAGGGGGGGTAGGGGTAAACAGGAGAAGTTCTCTAAAGGGCCCCAAACTGATTCCCAGGGTAAGGATTCCCAACCCACCAGTGCCAAGAAGCCATGGTTCTCCAAAGGGAAGCCAGTGGCAGGTGGTCCCCCACGTAAATGCTATGCATGTGACCAGGTGGGTCATGTGAAGGGGGACACAAAATGCCCCAAAAGTACACCGGCACCCACTGGTGGGCCATCCCAGGGTTTGGCCAGTATAGTGCTTGGGGAGGAATTGGTTCCAGGTGGGTGGAGCCAGCTGAGATGACACTTGTCTCACTAGGGGACAGTGAAATGGTCCAGAGAGCCCTTGTGCCTGAGAACACTAAGAAGTACAGGCAGTGGGTGACCATCAGTGGACAGAGGGTGGAGGCTCTCCGAGACACAGGAGCCAGCGAGACTACAGTTAGGAGTCAGCTGGTGTCTGAAGAGCAGATTGATCCCCGGGTACTTCACCAAGTAGTTGCAGTGGACAACTCAGAGTGCCTGTGCAGAGTGGCGCAGGTTCCCTTTGAATGGGGGGGTCTCAGGTTCCTTGAAGATAGCTGTGTGTCAAACCATGCCTGTTAATTGTTTGGTAGGCAATGACCTGGAGGATTCCCATTGGAAGGAGGTTCAATACATGTCTCACTTGGAGATGTTGGGTCTGCCTGGATGGGTATGCATATCCATCCGGTCAATGGCAGCCCGTCAGGGTAATCAAGAGCCCCTGGAGCCTGAAACAGTGGCCCAGGGGACCACCAAGAAGAGGAAGGGCAAGGGGTGTGGAAAACCGGCCCCAGAAGTTCCAGCGGTCCGGGAGGAGACAGAGCCTGAGTGTGACGCCCCGGAGCCTACAGGGGAATAGGTGGCTGAACTGGGGGAGGTCCCTGAGCTGTTGCAGTGGCAGCAGGAAGGGGGGCCCACCAGGGAAGCATTCTGTGCAGCACAGAAGACATGCCCTACTCTGGAGGGTTTGCGGCAGCAGGCTGCAGACCAGGCGGCTAGCAAGGAGCCAGGATCACACCTGATTTATTAGGAAGATGACCTCCTGTATAGCGAGCCTGAGGTTCCTGAACCTGGGTCAGCCAGTGTGCTGGTGGTACCACAGTGCTTCAGGGCCTTCCTACTGGGGTTGGCTCATGATGTGCCTTTAACTGGACATTTGGGTCAGGACAAGACCTTTGAAAGACTTGTCACCCACTTTTACTGGACCCTAATGCACAGGCACTCAGATGCACATTGCAGGTCTTGTCAGACTTGCCAGGCAAGTGGCAAGAGTGGGGGAAATATAAGGCTCCCCTCCAACCTTTACCTGTGGTTAGTACTCATTTTCAGAGGGTAGGTATTGACATTGTGGGGCACAAACAGTTAGGAGCGCACCTGCCTGACATCCCAGCAATTAATCTGCCCCATTGCATCATGGTAGATGTAGTATCTTCAAAAAACGAACTCCATTAATTTTTAAATATTTCACCTTTAAGTAGGTACAGCCTTTACTGTGCATCTCTGGACACATGTGTTTCTGGGTTAGTCCCTTCTTCAGCAGAGCATATTTGCGGGGTGCTGGGAATGCTGCCATAAATCACCCGGTTTCAGTACCTCTTCCCTGGCCTGCTGGTGCCTGCTCCAGAGCTCGTCAGCCCAATAGCTCAAGGGAGCCTTTAAAGTCACAAACAGCTAGGAGCGCACCTGCCTGACATCCCAGCAATTAATCTGCCCCATTGCATCATGGTAGATGTAGTATCTTCAAAAAACGAACTCCATTAATTTTTAAATATTTCACCTTTAAGTAGGTACAGCCTTTACTGTGCATATCTGGACACATGTGTTTCTGGGTTAGTCCCTTCTTCAGCAGAGCATATTTGCGGGGTGCTGGGAATGCTGCCATAAATCACCCGGTTTCAGTACCTCTTCCCTGGCCTGCTGGTGCCTGCTCCAGAGCTCGTCAGCCCAATAGCTCAAGGGAGCCTTTAAAGTCACAAACAGCTAGGAGCGCACCTGCCTGACATCCCAGCAATTAATCTGCCCCATTGCATCATGGTAGATGTAGTATCTTCAAAAAACGAACTCCATTAATTTTTAAATATTTCACCTTTAAGTAGGTACAGCCTTTACTGTGCATCTCTGGACACATGTGTTTCTGGGTTAGTCCCTTCTTCAGCAGAGCATATTTGCGGGGTGCTGGGAATGCTGCCATAAATCACCCGGTTTCAGTACCTCTTCCCTGGCCTGCTGGTGCCTGCTCCAGAGCTCGTCAGCCCAATAGCTCAAGGGAGCCTTTAAAGTCACAAACAGCTAGGAGCGCACCTGCCTGACATCCCAGCAATTAATCTGCCCCATTGCATCATGGTAGATGTAGTATCTTCAAAAAACGAACTCCATTAATTTTTAAATATTTCACCTTTAAGTAGGTACAGCCTTTACTGTGCATCTCTGGACACATGTGTTTCTGGGTTAGTCCCTTCTTCAGCAGAGCATATTTGCGGGGTGCTGGGAATGCTGCCATAAATCACCCGGTTTCAGTACCTCTTCCCTGGCCTGCTGGTGCCTGCTCCAGAGCTCGTCAGCCCAATAGCTCAAGGGAGCCTTTAAAGTCACAAACAGTTAGGAGCGCACCTGCCTGACATCCCAGCAATTAATCTGCCCCATTGCATCATGGTAGATGTAGTATCTTCAAAAAACGAACTCCATTAATTTTTAAATATTTCACCTTTAAGTAGGTACAGCCTTTACTGTGCATCTCTGGACACATGTGTTTCTGGGTTAGTCCCTTCTTCAGCAGAGCATATTTGCGGGGTGCTGGGAATGCTGCCATAAATCACCCGGTTTCAGTACCTCTTCCCTGGCCTGCTGGTGCCTACTCCAGAGCTCGTCAGCCCAATAGCTCAAGGGAGCCTTTAAAGTCACAAACAGTTAGGAGCGCACCTGCCTGACATCCCAGCAATTAATCTGCCCCATTGCATCATGGTAGATGTAGTATCTTCAAAAAACGAACTCCATTAATTTTTAAATATTTCACCTTTAAGTAGGTACAGCCTTTACTGTGCATCTCTGGACACATGTGTTTCTGGGTTAGTCCCTTCTTCAGCAGAGCATATTTGCGGGGTGCTGGGAATGCTGCCATAAATCACCCGGTTTCAGTACCTCTTCCCTGGCCTGCTGGTGCCTGCTCCAGAGCTCGTCAGCCCAATAGCTCAAGGGAGCCTTTAAAGTCACAAACAGTTAGGAGCGCACCTGCCTGACATCCCAGCAATTAATCTGCCCCATTGCATCATGGTAGATGTAGTATCTTCAAAAAACGAACTCCATTAATTTTTAAATATTTCACCTTTAAGTAGGTACAGCCTTTACTGTGCATCTCTGGACACATGTGTTTCTGGGTTAGTCCCTTCTTCAGCAGAGCATATTTGCGTGGTGCTGGGAATGCTGCCATAAATCACCCGGTTTCAGTACCTCTTCCCTGGCCTGCTGGTGCCTACTCCAGAGCTCGTCAGCCCAATAGCTCAAGGGAGCCTTTAAAGTCACAAACAGTTAGGAGCGCACCTGCCTGACATCCCAGCAATTAATCTGCCCCATTGCATCATGGTAGATGTAGTATCTTCAAAAAACGAACTCCATTAATTTTTAAATATTTCACCTTTAAGTAGGTACAGCCTTTACTGTGCATCTCTGGACACATGTGTTTCTGGGTTAGTCCCTTCTTCAGCAGAGCATATTTGCGGGGTGCTGGGAATGCTGCCATAAATCACCCGGTTTCAGTACCTCTTCCCTGGCCTGCTGGTGCCTGCTCCAGAGCTCGTCAGCCCAATAGCTCAAGGGAGCCTTTAAAGTCACAAACAGTTAGGAGCGCACCTGCCTGACATCCCAGCAATTAATCTGCCCCATTGCATCATGGTAGATGTAGTATCTTCAAAAAACGAACTCCATTAATTTTTAAATATTTCACCTTTAAGTAGGTACAGCCTTTACTGTGCATCTCTGGACACATGTGTTTCTGGGTTAGTCCCTTCTTCAGCAGAGCATATTTGCGGGGTGCTGGGAATGCTGCCATAAATCACCCGGTTTCAGTACCTCTTCCCTGGCCTGCTGGTGCCTGCTCCAGAGCTCGTCAGCCCAATAGCTCAAGGGAGCCTTTAAAGTCACAAACAGTTAGGAGCGCACCTGCCTGACATCCCAGCAATTAATCTGCCCCATTGCATCATGGTAGATGTAGTATCTTCAAAAAACGAACTCCATTAATTTTTAAATATTTCACCTTTAAGTAGGTACAGCCTTTACTGTGCATCTCTGGACACATGTGTTTCTGGGTTAGTCCCTTCTTCAGCAGAGCATATTTGCGGGGTGCTGGGAATGCTGCCATAAATCACCCGGTTTCAGTACCTCTTCCCTGGCCTGCTGGTGCCTGCTCCAGAGCTCGTCAGCCCAATAGCTCAAGGGAGCCTTTAAAGTCACAAACAGTTAGGAGCGCACCTGCCTGACATCCCAGCAATTAATCTGCCCCATTGCATCATGGTAGATGTAGTATCTTCAAAAAACGAACTCCATTAATTTTTAAATATTTCACCTTTAAGTAGGTACAGCCTTTACTGTGCATCTCTGGACACATGTGTTTCTGGGTTAGTCCCTTCTTCAGCAGAGCATATTTGCGGGGTGCTGGGAATGCTGCCATAAATCACCCGGTTTCAGTACCTCTTCCCTGGCCTGCTGGTGCCTGCTCCAGAGCTCGTCAGCCCAATAGCTCAAGGGAGCCTTTAAAGTCACAAACAGTTAGGAGCGCACCTGCCTGACATCCCAGCAATTAATCTGCCCCATTGCATCATGGTAGATGTAGTATCTTCAAAAAACGAACTCCATAAATTTTTAAATATTTCACCTTTAAGTAGGTACAGCCTTTACTGTGCATCTCTGGACACGTGTTTCTGGGTTAGTCCCTTCTTCAGCAGAGCATATTTGCGGGGTGCTGGGAATGCTGCCATAAATCACCCGGTTTCAGTACCTCTTCCCTGGCCTGCTGGTGCCTGCTCCAGAGCTCGTCAGCCCAATAGCTCAAGGGAGCCTTTAAAGTCACAAACAGTTAGGAGCGCACCTGCCTGACATCCCAGCAATTAATCTGCCCCATTGCATCATGGTAGATGTAGTATCTTCAAAAAACGAACTCCATTAATTTTTAAATATTTCACCTTTAAGTAGGTACAGCCTTTACTGTGCATCTCTGGACACATGTGTTTCTGGGTTAGTCCCTTCTTCAGCAGAGCATATTTGCGGGGTGCTGGGAATGCTGCCATAAATCACCCGGTTTCAGTACCTCTTCCCTGGCCTGCTGGTGCCTGCTCCAGAGCTCGTCAGCCCAATAGCTCAAGGGAGCCTTTAAAGTCACAAACAGTTAGGAGCGCACCTGCCTGACATCCCAGCAATTAATCTGCCCCATTGCATCATGGTAGATGTAGTATCTTCAAAAAACGAACTCCATTAATTTTTAAATATTTGACATTGTGGGGCCTCTGGACCCCAAGACAGCCTTGGGCAACAGGTCCATCCTGGTCTTGGTGGCCTATGCCACCCGGTACCCAGAAGCCATTCCTCTGAGGTCAGTCACTTCTCCTGTGGTGGGTCGTGCACTGATGGGAGGTTTTACCTGCATGGGGTTCCCCAAGGAAGCGGTATCTGATAGAGGTACCAACTTCATATCCAGGTATATGAAGTCTCTGTGGAAAGTGTGTGGGGTGACCTACAAGTTCACCACACCTTACCACCCCCAAAGTAATGGTCTGGTAGAGAGAAACAACTGCACCTTGAAAGGCATGATTCAGGCCTGTCAGAGCCCTTGAGGCGGAAGTGGGACATCCACTTGCCATGCCTTCTGTTCGCTTACAGGGAGGTGCCTCAGAAGGGACTTGGGTTTAGTCCCTTTGAGCTCATCTATGTCCACTCTGTGATGGTGTTGAAGTAGGCCTCAGCAAGGCCTACTAGTGCAAGGGGTTCACCCTTCTCTGCACAAAGTCCTCAGACCACATAGGAAGAAGTTGGCACAGAAACTGAAATAAAAGACAAAAGTTTATTAAACCTCATGAGGTGGTACTACAGTTCAAACAGCACCCTTTGGTAATGTTGAAGTAGCACACTGAACTGAGAGAGCATGGTCCTTTTATACCCACGCAGGGGCTAAAAGGAGGTGGTACAGTTATAGAAGCAAGACTTCTATACATATAAGGTCATGTGGAAATGCACAGTCGACAGGTAGGAGGGGCTAACAGTTTTCAAGGACTAACAGCTGCAGACCTTACTGGGCATGTGCGGAAGTGGGAGATGCTAAATATAACTTGTCACTAGGCAGATTTTCAAGAGTAGTTAACAGAAAGGTAGGACAGAGCACATGGTGAGCACATGGCAGCATGTGGCAGAGAAAATGGCTGCCATGAACACAAAATGTTTTCCGCCAAATGTTCACAATAGCTGCTAAATACAAGATATCTTCTGCTAATGCTTAATCTAATCGCTGCTAAACTACAACAGACGACCCTTTCAGCATTAGCTGAAGACATTAGTCTTTCTGGGATAATCTAAATATTCATCTTGTATATTTATGCTCATCATTTCAGCTATTTCCTTATCTAACATGTGTTGTACTTTCATTTCTGTAATATTTCTTTTGGTAGGCATACAAGCAGTAATACACATGGAGCAGAACAGTGGACCACACTGAATACAGATATAGCATGTGAAAAATATTGCAATCATTACACACACCTGGCCACCCAACAGGTGGTTGGTAATATCCATAGTTACCACAAACAAAATATGTATTATGTGAAGCTGTAAAACTACTATTATTTACACCCTCAATAGTTAAAATCAAGGTACAATTGCTTATCCCCACAGGAATTCGCCCAATGCTACGTATACATAAATCTGCTTTAGTTTCTGTAACAGAAATCACAAATTGTTCTTTCTTGTCAGAGTCTCTTATATTTGTGAAGACATATGGTATTGAAACATTGTACGGTTGATACTCTTCCCATTCCCATTTAGTTCCTTTGGCTTGGGGATATCCATCTTTGTCTTGGTAGCATACTTTATTAAGGCAAAAAAAAAAGTCCGCCCTCTGTACGTTTTCCAGATGCAAACAAAAGCGTGTACCAAGCTTGACAAGAACCATTGTGTGAAAAAGGAAGAGGAATGAAAGGTGTTTCTCCTTTCTTTTGATGCGCAGATATCATTCCACATACCCAACAGTTAGTAATATTTGTAGCATTATGAGTATGATGCAACATCTGAATGAAAGTATTATTGAAGTACGATTGACGGTGCTTCTGCTCCTGATAGGGAAGCGTAAAGTAAAAGTGATCATCTAGTATTGGAGTAGTGGCAACAAAAAACTCACGAGCAGGAGACTTCTTTTCAACAAACCAGGTGATTATTGCTATAACCACCAAAACAACAACAAACCCCATAGTACTAATGATCAGTTTGTTATTCATTTTAGCAACAGTGATAATTGACCCTTTCAGAAATTAATTAAAAACAATCGTTGGAGCTCTTATCCCTGGGCAGCAGCTGAATTCTTCACCACGGGCCAAGACGGGTGTCACTACTCTAATGCATGGCTGATCCCCCCCCCTTGCCACATTGGCTCTCTGTTTCACTAACCCAGGGCAGTAGCTCAACCAGTTTAAAAAAAAAAAAATTCAGATACTTTCCTCGGTCTAAAATTATATCGCAACACTCCAGAAGTCGTATGGTCCGGGAAGAACTCCGCAGATTCGTCAGGTGATATAGCACGGCCTTTCTCCGTAGTCAAAATATCTCGATGATCGGTCAGCGCACCAGGTTCCACAAAGGTAGGTGGCACTCTCTTGCGGTGAGTACTATGGACCCAATTCTTTCGGTTCGTTACTCGAACTGCTGTCCTTGTCGCAAGGAACACCTGTTCTGGGCCTCGCCACCTTGGTTCCAAGCTGCTTGATCTTTCAAAGGACTTAATCATCACCTGCTCACCAGGTCGGAATTCATAGCCTTCACCTGTAGATCTGTCAGGCAGTGCTTCTCGAACCTGTTGATGAATAGAAACCAAATTGTCGGTTAACTGTGCCAAATAATCATTTGTCAGGACACAAGGTACATCATATACAGAATTTGGCTTAGGAACTCCCCAAATGTTCATTGGCCTTCCAAACACTATTTCTTAGGGAGTAAAGCCAATTCGAGAGTATGGCACTGACCTAATAGACAATAATGCCAACGGTAATGCATCCATCCAAGTTAAGGATGTGGAAGCCTGTATCTTCGCTAACTTCAGCTTCAAAGTACCATTATACCTTTCCACCAACCCTGCTGATTGTGGGTGGAAAACCGCATGGAACTTCTGTTTGATCCCTAATCCTTTCAGGACATACTTAATAACTTCCCCAACAAAATGAGGTCTGTTATCATTCCATAAAAGTCTGCAAACACCAAACCTAGGGAAAAATTATTTCAAAAGCACCTCCGCTGTGGTAATGGCAGCATTATCCTTTGTGGGGTACGCCTCTATCCATTTACTGAAGGCACATACCACCACCAAGACATACTTTAAATTGTTGCAGTTTTCAAGCTGAATATAATCCATTTGTAGAACTTCAAAAGGTGCAGTTGGTGTAGCAAACCCTCCCGCAGGAGTTCATGTCCCTTTTCCAGGATTGTATTGTAAACAGATCAAACAAGACTGTACTACTCTCTTAGCTGTACTGGAAATTTCTGGATGCTCCCAAACTTGCGTAAGCAAGTTCGTTATTGTTGAAGCTCTAACATGTGCCAGCCCATGTGCCATCTTCACCATAGGTTGTACAAAAGCTATAGGCAATTTCATTTATCCATCTGCTTATTCCACCAACAGCCCTCATCATCCAATTCTCCTTCTTCAGACCATTGCTCACGTTCTTTCACAGAAGCAGATTTATGTATATCTAATACGTCTTGTCGAGCATTATGCCAACATTCAGCTTGTGACTTCACTACATACATAGAAGTAGTACTTCGCTGCATCGCAGTCTCACGTGCTACGCGGTCCGAAAGGGCATTACCTTGCCCTATCTTATCGGTCACTTTCTTGTGTGCACTACATTTCACAATAGCTATTTTCTTTGGATATGTCAATGCAGTCAAGAGGTTATGCACTAATTCTCCGTGCATTATCTGCATCCCGTGGGATGTGAGAAAGCCTCTCTCCTTCCAAAGCAAACCAAAATCATGAGCCACTCCAAAAGCATAGCGGCTGTCTGTATAAATGTTCACACATAAGTCAGTACTAAGCTCACATGCTCGTGTCAAAGCTATTAGTTCAGCTGCTTGAGCTGACTCAGTGGTATACGAGCTGTCTCCACTACCGTGTATATTGTGGTGATTGCATATGCAGCTGAGGTCGTACCGTCTGGCAACTTCAAACAAGACCCATCAACCCACAATTCCCCGTCTACATCTGGAAGGGGCATATCTTGTAAATCAATACGACCCTTTGTCTGTTCTTTGGTAAGGAATATACAATCATGTGTTTCTTGTGACTGAGGCTGAGTCACCAGATATGGCAACAAGTGGCTGGATTTAGTGTTGCACATCTCTTCAGTGTAATGTGAGGAGCCAGCAATGTCAATTCATATCCTGTCAGGCGAGCACTAGTTAAATGTTGCGTCTTTGTTTGATTTAAAAGAGCATCAACCGCATAGGGTATTAACACCAACAGCTTATGTGACAAAACTATCCCTTCACTCTGATGTATTGACACAGCTGTTGCCACACCTGAATGAAAACACCCAGGCAATGCTTGAGCGACAGGATCAAGTACTGCTGAAAAATATGCACAGGGACGCTGCTTATCGCCATATGCCTGTACTAAAACTGACAATGCACATCCATCTTTCTCATGTACGTAAAGTGCAAAAGGCTTCATGTAATCTGGAGTACCGAACACTGGTGCTGAACAAAGGGCTTGTCGTAGCTGCCGGAAAGCAGGCTCACATTCATCTGTCCATGGGAGGGGCATTGGAGTATCTTTAGTCAAAAGTGCTTGCAAAGGTTTGACAATGTGTGAAAACCCTAATATCCATTGCCTACAAAAAGAAGTAAGACCAAGGAATGCATGAACATCTTTCTGAATAGAGAGTACTGGTGTGTCTAAAATTGCTTGAATATGATCTGATGTAAGTGCACAGCCCTCCTTAGACAAAAGGTGACCTAAATAGGTTACCCTTGGTCTACAATATTGCAATTTCTTTCGTGACACTTTATGATGGTGTGAAGCAAGAAAAGAAAGTAAGAACAAAGTGCACTTTTCACATTGCTCAGGGGTATCAGCTGTCAACAAAATATCATCGACATATTGTATGAGAGCCACACCTTCAGGCAAAACAAAAGAATTAAGTTGTCCAAAGTCATAGTACAAGAACTAATTGCTCCCTCAACTTCCTCATAAAAGGCGGCTGTATTTTTCCGCGGGTCAGGTAATGCTGTTTTAAGTGCCATTACATCTGCCCTATTCCAAGGAGTATACACCCAATTATAAATAAAATAACCCTTAGCATCAACAGAAGTTTTATCATCACTTGTACCCGATCCTTTAGGAGGAATATACAAAGGCGCGGCCTCCCGCATTGGTTTCGCGTGAACTATCATAATCTTATCTGTTCCAAAGATGGAAGCTTGCACCTCGCCGGTCTGAGCTGTCCGTGCAACTACATCCACGGCCCTTTTCTCCTCTCGCAAACGGTCTGATGCAACACATAATTTCACCAAACACCTGATTGCATCAGCCACCTGGGAGAAAACAAAAAGACCATCAAGCATTTGCTTATGATCAGCTGCAACATTATCGGTCTCTAACTCATCAGAATATTTCCGAAATAGTTCAATAACTTCTGTGCCAAATGCCTCAGTAAAATATAGCTGCTCCTGTTCCATCCACCCTTTCATGTTATCTAAAAGTTCAGAAGCAGAGACATCGCTACGAATTGTTTTACGAGCAATAGATCTAAGCTCAGACGCACGGTCAGCAGGCAACATAGAGCGACTGTCTCGTATCTTCTGTTGCTCTGAACCGGAGACCTCAGTTAACTCATGAGGGGCAGAAGGAACGACATACGGAGGTGGAGAGCGATCTAGTAATAAAAAATCATAGTGCGATTTATTAAGGATAGGATAGAGAGGTTGCCTAACAGTGTATTGGCCAGTTACCTGTAATTTACGTTCTTTCTCTTCTATCGCCTTTAAGTCATTTCTTTCTTTCTCTCTCATTTCCAATGCTTTCACATATACATTCTTCTGTTGCTCCTTCTCAAGCAAGGCTTGCTCACGCTTCACTCGTCCACGCACTTCTTTCTCCCACATTCGTACACAGTCAAACATATCTTGCCTAGAACTTCGCTTACACATACATTGTTCCACATACTCAATCTTTTGCAAATCAAATGACCCATGCATAGGCCAACATAACTCAGAATCCGCACGAGTGTATTTATTCCATAATGTGCTGTATATTATAGAAGAAAGACCATATTTAACATACATATCTCTATTGGGCGTCCCTTCTGGGGGTGCCGGTTGCGATTCTTCCAGTCTCAGATTGGTACCTTTACAAAAGCAACACATCCTACGAAGTGCGCTAAAAACAGGCATGCCAAAAATAGTGCAGAATATGCAGTATTATAATCAAAGTAGCACTTAAGGTGCCGTTCAAATCAAAATTAAATTGAAGAAAATTCTCCTCATTACCTGCCTATATAAATTGCAATTTATATATCAATTCAAAGGACACAAATAGACTAGTCACCCAAAACACGAGAGCCACAGTAAGTAGTGCTAAACTTCATTACCAAACAAAGGCATCAAAACCCACAGCAAGTGCCGTAAAACAGCTCTTACCAATCACAGGGTGTCCAGGTTCCAACTGCCAAGTTCTAAAATCGACCAAATGGTCACTGCATGACGAATGAACAAAAAGGATCTCAGTCGAGGACCGGCACCACCTGGATGGTCAAGTCAGAAGGAAGGGAAAAACGCTGTGGTTGCCAAGACTCGGGTCTCCTCAGGCATTGATCGTCCGCAGCGAGATCCCTATCCTTCGTCGCGACCAATCCGTTGGGCGTCCGAGTCGCCGATGAGTCCCTGTTCGGGCGCCAATTTGTTGAAGTAAGCCTCAGCAAGGCCTACTTGCGCAAGGGGTTCATCCTTCTCTGCACAAAGTCCTCAGACCACATAGGAAGAAGTTGGCACAGAAACTGAAATAAAAGACAAAAGTTTATTAAACCTCATGAGGTGGTACTACAGTTCAAACAGCACCCTTCGGTAATGTTTGAAGTAGCACACTGAACTGAGAGAGCATGGTCCTTTTATACCCACGCAGGGGCTAAAAGGAGGTGGTACAGTTATAGAAGCAAGACTTCTATACATATAAGGTCATGTGGAAATGCACAGTCGACAGGTAGTAAGGGCTAACAGTTTTCAAGGACTAACAGCTGCAGACATTACTGGGCATGTGAGAAAGTGGGAGATGCTAAATATAACTTGTAACTAGGCAGATTTTCAAGAGTAGTTAACAGAAAGGTAGGACAGAGCACATGGTGAGCATGTGGCAGAGAAAATGGCTGCCATGAATACAAAATGGTTTCCGCGAAATGTTCACAATAGTTGCTAAATACAAGATGTCTTCTGCTAATGCTTAATCAAATCGCTGCTAAACTACAACAATGGAACCCTTGAGTCTGGTGAAGGAGGCTTTGGAGAAAGCTCCTAGAAAACGCCCCCAGGATGTATTTAGCTACATGCTGGCTTTAAGAAACCAGACTGCATGCTTCTGGAGTCTTGCTCATGAGATCCTGGAAGAAAGCCAGGAGGATATGAAACAATGGTAAGACCGGAATGCCACTCTGGTTGAGTTTCAGCCTGGTCAGAAAGTGTGGGTGATGGCGCTAGTGGAGCCTAGGGTGCTCCAGGATAAGTGGACTGGACCACTTGAGGTGGTGGAGTGCAAGAGCGAAGTCGCCTACCTGGTGGACTTGCAGTCTCCAAGGAACCCTTTAAGGGTCCTGCATGTCAACCGCCTCAAACCTCACTTTGAGTGGACTGAATTGTCCATGCTCTTTGCGACAGATGATGGGGTAGAGGAGGAGAGTGAGCCTCTTCCTGATCTTCTGTCTGCAGGAGAAAAGGATGGGTCAGTGGAGGGAGTGATCCTCTCCCCCTCTCTGACTGAGGAGCAGCAGGGTGACCGTCGCCACGTGTTGGGACAGTTTGCCTCACTGTTTTCCCTGATCCCAGGAGTCACACACTTGTGCAAACATGATGTGGGTCCACTGGGGACAGTGCACCTATTAAACAAAAGGTTTACAGGGTGACTGACAGGATGAGGGCCTGCATTAAGGATGAAGTATCCAAAATGCTTGCCCTAGGGTTTATTGAGCACTCCCGCAGTCCTTGGGCAGCCTAGTGGTATTGGTCCCAAAGGCTGCTGCACCTGGTGCCACTCCAGAACTCAGGTTCTGTGTGGACTACCATGGACTCAATGCGGTCAGCAAGACCGACGCACACCCTATCCCCCGAGCTTATGAGCTCATTGACCGGTTAGGAGCTGCCAAGCACCTCAGTACGTTTGACTTAACATCTGGGTATTGGCAGATTGCCTTAACTGAGGGGGCCAAGGAGAGGTCAGCATTCTCTACCCCAGATGGACACTTTCAATTTAAAGTGATGCCATTTGGGATGAATAATGCACCTGCCACCTTTCAGAGGTTGGTCAAACAGGTGTTGGCTGGGCTGGATGAGTTCAGTGCCGCCTACCTGGATGACATTGCTGTTTTCAGTTGCACATGGGAGGAACTCCTGCAACACCTCTGGAGAGTGTTAGAGGCCCCGCAGAAGGCAGGCCTCACTATTAAGGTGCGCAAGTGTCAAATAGAGCAGAGTTCTGTGGTGTACTTAGGACACCAGGTGGGGAGTGGCCAGGTGGCACCCCTACAGCCTAAGATTGAGAAACTTCTGGCTTGAGAGCTTCCCAAGACCCAGACTGAAGTGAGAGCCTTCTTAGGTCTCACAGGATACTACAGGAGGTTTCTCAAGGGTTATGGTACCATTGTTACCCCCTTGACCGAGTTTTGAAGAAGCAACCCAGGAAAGTGATCTGGACAGAGGATTGCCATAACGCTTTTGATGCCCTGAATGCTGCCATGTGCACAGCACCTGTGCTGAAGGCACCTGACTACACCAAGGAGTTTGTTGTGCAAACAGATGGCTCAGAGCATGGTATTGGAGCAGTACTCTCACAGCTTAATGAAGAGGGCCTAGATCAACCCATAGCCTTCATTAGCAGGAGGTTACTTCCCAGGGAACGTAGGTGGAGTCCCATAGAACGTGAAGCGTCTGCTGTGGTCTGGGCACTGAAGAAGCTAAGACCCTACTTGTTTGGGATCACTTCTGAGTTCAGACCGACCACGGACCCCTTAGAGGGTCAATGCAGATGAGGGGTGAGAATCCAAAACTGCTGAGGTGGTCCATTTCCCTACAGGGGATGGACTTTACGGTGGAACACCATCCTGGTACAGAGCACGCCAATGCTGACAGTCTGTCCAGGTTCTTCCGCCTAAGTGATGAGAACTCCCATGAGGTTGGGTAGTTGCTCCCCACTTTCAGCTGGGGGAGACGTGTTATACTTTTCAACCTTGCCGTGGTCTCCCTCAGCCTTTTGCCTCTGTTTCCAAGGTTCTTGATGTGTGTTGTACTCTGATTGTGCTTTTTTTGTTACTCTGGGCACTTTACCACTGCTAACCAGTGCTAAAGTGCAGGTGCTGCTTTACAAAATGTGTATGTAATTGGCTTATCCATGATTGGCATATTTGATTTATCAGTAAGTCCCAAGTACAGTGCACTAGAGGTGCCCACGGCCTGTAAATCAAATGCTACTAGTGGGCCTGCAGCACTGGTTGTGCCACCCACATAAGTAGCTCTGTAATCATGTCTCAGACCTGCCACTGTAGTGTCTGTGTGTGCAGTTTTAACTGTAAATTAGACTTGCCATGTGTACCCACTTACCAGGCTTAAACCTTCTCTTTCCTTACATGTAAGACACCCCTAAGGTAGGCCCTAGGTAGCAACAAGGGCAGGGTGCAGTGTATGGTTAAGGTAGGACATAGAGTAATGTGTTTTATTTGTCCTAACAGTGAACTATTACTAAATTTGTTTTTCACTGTTGCAAGGCCTGTCCCTCTCATAGGTTAACATGGGGGCTACCTTTAAATATGATTAAGGTGTAGATTCCCTTTCCATATGGATAGACATGTGGAGTTTGGAGTCTCTGAGCTCGCAATTTAAGAATACATCTTTTAGTAAAGTTGATTTTGAGATTGTGTGTTTGAAAATGCCACTTTTAGAAAGTGAGCATTTTCTTGTCTATACCATTTCTGTGACTCTACCTGTTTGTGGATTTCCTGTCTGGGTCAGTTTGACAGTTGAGCTGGTTGCACCTCACACTAGACAGTGACAAAAAGGGAGCTGGAGTGTAGTCTGCATTTCCTGATGAGCCATCTGTGAGAGGAGGGAAGGGAGGAGTGGTCACTTACACCTGAAAGGTCTGTGCCTGCCCTCACGCAATGCAGTCTCCAACCCCTTGGTGAGTGTCTGGGGCCTGGTCTGGGTAAAGCAGGATTTCACTTTCAAGATAGACTTTGCTTTGAAGTAGGCCTACTTCAAAGGAGAAATTGGGTATAAGAAGGGCACCCAACACCACAGACTTACATCACTTCTGGAAATAAAGAGGAACCTCTGCCTGGAGAAGAGCTGAAGAGCTGAGGAGGAAGAGCTGCCCTGCCTGTGACAGTGCTTTGCGGAGCTATCCTGCAGTTGCGGCTTCTGCCTGTGCAAGGGGACAAAGACTGGACTTTGTGGTATATTCCTGCTTGAGAAGGACTCTCCAAGGGCTTGGACTGAGCTTGCCCCCTGTTCTGAAGTCTCAGGGCCATCAAAGACTTCCCCTACAAGCACGTGGACTCTCTGCTGAGACTCCTGTCCTGACAAGTGGTGCTCTATCCAGTCCCTGGGCCCCTAAAAGGAAAGCTGGTGAAAAACTAAGAAGACTGACTTCGGACGACTCCGGACCGACGCCGCTGCCGAATCCTGGGACGCCGCCGGAGCCGTGATCTTTGCTGGAACACAACGACTTTTGCAGGCTCAACACTGCTGCAGCCCCGCCGAAGTCCGCAAATCCGTGGAAGTCGCCACACTACATCACACACAGGCTTGTTTTCAGTCTTCACTAAGGTACTGTGCCTGAGAGTCGGCGTGACTTCGTGGCCGGTGCCGTTGGTGGCAGATTGTTGGGAACAACTCCATCACAATGCTGTATTAACACCTCATTGAAGCATTTTGTGTTTCTAAGTGCTATTTTTGAGTTTAATCTTTTACAATTCATAACTTGACTTGTGCATGTCGGATGTTTGGTGTTTTGGTCTTGTTTTGTTTAGATTAATATTCTCTATTTTTCTAATTCTTTGTTTTGTCATTTTGTAGTGTTTTCATTACGTTACTGTGTGTGTTGGTACAAATACTTTACACCTAGCACTCTGAAGTTAAGCCTACCGCTTGTGCCAATCTACCAAGGGGGTAAGCAGGGGTTAGCTGAGGGTGATTCTCTTTTACCCTGACTAGAGAGAGGGTCCTTGCTTGGACAGGAGGTAACCTGACTGTCAACCAAAGACCCCATTTCTAACAATGATTTTTTTTAGCAATAAATCTTTTTTACATTTTTCAATGACAATCACATTTATTAAACACTGAACTCTGTGAGTTAATGAAATATACATTTCATTACAATTATTTGTCAATTTCTGACAAAGACAATACATGTACTTTATATATAATAATATTTGGACCCTTTCATAAAGCCAAGAAGCCCATTTATATTTTGGTCTCCCCACCATTTGATGAAGTCAGTAGCTCTGCCTTCCCTAATATGACACACTTTATATTCAGACATGAGCATGCATGGGTGTTTGGGTACCAGATCTTGCTCCCATCCCCCTGGTGTGCATGGCTTTTGCACAGTGGGTTGATGGGCACGAGCAGGGGTGGGTCACTGTCCCGCAGCCAACCCCATAACAGGCATGGCCAAAGGCGGTGCGTGGCATGTGATTGACTGCCTGTAGGAGATTGGACACAGGACCTGGCCGGTTGGTTGCTCACAAAGAATTGGTCTGCCAGGCCCTGATACTAACTCCATGACAGTAGTGCATGGCGTGGGACCAGCATAAGCTATGGTAATATAATATTACTTTATGTTAAAAAAGCACCTAGAAATTCACTGAAAAAAAGCACAGGTTAAAGAAGCGTTATAGTTAGGTATAGAAATAATATCTTGCTTTGCATTAATAAAATAATTGAAATTCACCGAAAAAAGCAAAGGTTTATAGACTGCTTAGGTGAAAATGTCAGTCAATGCATACCATTTTAAATGAACAAAATCACTGTTATAGTAATCTCAATTAACTATAACTCATGCCCTAATGTAACTATAACTTGTGCTCTCATGGGACTCCTGCCAGATCAAGACCTGTCGGTGTTTTCATTTTATTATTCTTTTTAGGAGGTGGCAGGTTGCTGCTCTTTTTGGGCCACAGATGGGCCTCAGGGACCCTATCCCCAAGAGCTACATTTATAAAAATGGGAAGGGGCACGCAGCCCCCCTCCCTGAGTTTTAAGAGGCCCTGGGGACACCACCCCAGGGTAAAATTATATTACACTATATTGTAATAGGGGAAGGACACACAGCCCCCTTTCCCAAATGGGTCCCAGAGACCCCATCCCCAAGGGCCAAAAACTTTACCTTTGTGGGATGGGGTGCGACTCAAGGTTTCTCCTCCAAGCCCAAATGGGCCCGAGAACAACATCCTCTCAGACTAAAGATTAACTAAAGGGGTAGGAAGCTTGCAGCCCCTCTCCCTGAGCCCTAACCAGCGCTGAGTTGGGCTCCCCAGCAGCTTCCACCAGGGAAAGAAGTGTCCTCCCACCCACTGGGAGCTTTGTAAATGTTCCTGCTGGGTGTGAGGACACTTCTATTTCCTTTTCCATGCTCTCGCAGGCAGGGAAACTCTGATTGTTCCTGCCCAGCAGGAGGAAGCACAAATAGCTGCTCCTTCCTAGTGGCAGTAATGCTATGCCCTGTGTAGAAGCTGGTGGCGGCCCTGGGATTCCCCTATGACTCTCAATGTTACATTTTGTGGGTACCTCTGGTGGCCCCTGGGACACCAATATATAATGTGTAAGTCCCCAGGGGATGGGGTCCCCTGGGGACGGAGGGATGGAGGCCACATGCACTCCCTACCCTGTAATTAGTCTTCGGACCCTTTGGGAAGGGGGCTACGTGCCCCTCCACTAATAGAAATGTCTTCAGCTCCAGGAGATGGGGTCCACAGGGTACATTTGGGCTCAGGGAGGGGGGCTGCATGTCCTTTCACTTAATCCTAATATGATATATTTCAGCCCCAGGGCCTCTTAAGTTTTAGGGAGCATGGGCCACACACACTCTCCTCTATATATACTCTATGGTCATGGGGATAGGGTCCCTGGGGCTTATTTGGGCTCATAGGAGATCTACACACCTCCCTCCCCTAATATAAAAGATTTTGGCCACATGGGAAGGAGTATGTCAGGCTTCCACAGGCTTGGGGAAGAGACTGCATTGTACCCAGCTCCCCTTTTTTTAAAGAAAAAGGCCATAGAGGATGTGGGTCCCTGGGCCAATGAAGGCTATGAGCCCCATTCCCTTTATTATAGAAGAAGGTCCTGTGGTATGAGATCCCAGGATTGGGGAGGTGGACCACGTGCCCACTCCACAATGTGAAATGGGCTTTAGGAGATAGAGTCCCCAGGGCCAATAGTGGCTTGGGGAGGTCTATTGCATGCCCCACTTCCCTTTATTAAAAAAGAAGGGCCCGGGGAATGGGAGCCTGGGGCCTATAGAGGCTCTAGGTGGAGGACCACATGCCTCCTTCTCTTTTTAAAATCAAAAGGCCCTAGTGGATGAGGCTCTCTGGACCAGTATTAGCTTGGGGAGGGGTTCCACATGCCCCACCCATTTTTAAAAACAAAAGCTCCCAGGGAATAGAGTTCCCGGGACCAGTTGTGACTTGGGGAGGTGGGATGTGTTCCCCGCTGTCCTTTATTTAAAAGGAGGGCCCCAGGGAAGGGTCCATGAGGTCAATAGTGGCTTTAGAAAGGGGGGGGTGCACTCCCTTCTATTTATTGAAAAAGAATGTCCCTGAGGTAGGATCCCTAAGGCCGCTAGAGGATGGACGATGGGGACCCTGCGCCATCCTCCCTTAACATTAAGAATTTCATCTATAGGGATGGGGGTCCCCTGTGCCTGTGGAGGCTCAGGAAGCAGAGCTGCACACCCTCCTCCCCTTCATTACATATGATGTCCATAGGGGATGGGGTTCACAAGGCCCTAAAAGCTCGGGGAGTGAGGTCATGCATCCTGGTGGGTTTTGGCTAACCGTGGGAATTGGACACAGGGCTTGGCCTTGTGGCCAGGCACTGCAGAAACTCCATGCAGCACATAGCTGAAGGCTGTGTACAACATGAGTTGCTTGCCTGTGAGGGGTTGACTGTAGGGCCTGGCCAATGGGCCATGTCCTGCGGCCTAATCCCCACTGCACAAGGCCAGAGGCCGTGTATGGCAAAGGGTTGGCTTTGTGTATGGTAATAAAATATTACTTTATGCTAAAAAAAAACTTCGAGTTTCACGGAAAAAAACAAAGGCTAAATTATTAACTTTATACTTAGGAGAAAATGTTAGTGCTAAATAATGCTTTAAACAAAACAAAATACTGAAAGTAGTTATCTCTAGTACTTAGAACATGTGACCTAAGGTAACTGTCTAACTACCACACTATACACTGCTAATTTCATTGTATATTGCATCACTCATGACATGTTATATGACATCACTGATAACATCAATGCAACATTTGAAATGCCATACTTGATGACAAGACTGTGCATGGAGGGGTCATCAGTTACCATAGGGCATGAGTTATAGCTGCTGAGCAAAACTACAGCTGGTACATTTAAGTAATTTTGAGTTTAAAACGTCACATCAGTCTTTTGTTTTTAGTGTATATATACATACACACAAATTTATATTTATATACATATGTTTGTGTGTATATATGTGTGTGCACATATATGTGTGTGTGTGTGTGTATATATATATATATATATATATATATATATATATATATATATATATATATATATATGTATTTATATTTATATGACCTACTGCCAATCTCAAGGAGGTGGCTATAGTTACGACCTAGTTTCCATAGGAAAACCATTCTTTATTTTGCTAATAACCTTGGCACCCTTGGATGAATCTTCATGAAATTTTCTAAATTAGTGTGCCAGTCAATCCACCGGCTGTCTTGAAAGATATGGGGTGATTCGTCAAGAGGGGGCAGAGAAAAAGAGGGGTCTCAAAACCTGTGTTCCCCACGCACTTTCCCAGAGGGATTTTGAACATGACAGGATTAGACCAAATTTGCCCGAAATCTAGATCTTGGTCCAGAAAGATTGCTTTTTGTAATTAAGTGTGAATCCATCCAGTAGTTTTGGAGTTTTTAAAGAAAAAGATGCATGCATATCTAGGGACGCAAAGGGTCAGTGGATCTAACAGATCTCATGGTGAGATCTGATTGGCTACCACCACTTAAATGAGTAAGTGGTGGCAGCCATCTTAGGATTCAGGAGTCAGCCCAAGAAGGAAAGGTAGGAATACCCTGATCCCCCAGGCTTGGTGGTGGGTTCCCACAGGACCCCATCTGGAACCAAAAATATTTTGTTTACAAAATATTGCCACTGATTTGCAAAAGGTCCTCAGAGGAACAGTTTTTATTATTATGGTGGATTTTATTATTATTAAGGTAACTATAACTCTCGCCCTCACATTGCACTGCTAATTACCCCACATAATACATCACTCATGACATCTTTGATAACATCATTGATAATATCAATGTAACATTTCCAGTAAAAATATATAGCAGAAAACTGTGCATGGTGGGGTGCGGGTTTTGCTACCTTAGGGCACGAGTTATAATTACTTTAGATAACTCTAACAGGTGAATTTTTATGGTTTGGTGCATTTAAAATGTGAGCCTAAATATAACATCAATGTAACCTTTGTTTTTTTAAGTGAATTTCTATGTTTTTTTAATTCTATTTTTAACCACAATGTCCCTGAAACCTTTGCTTTTTTCAGTGAATTTCAAAGTTGTTTTTAACGTAAAGTAATTTTCATTAGTATACTTTAATCCAACCACCTCTGCACACGGCATTTGGCTGTGCATGGCAGCAGTTGGCTGCAGGGTCTGACTGCGATCAACTCCGATAACCACCCAACCCCACGCTGTGCATAGCCCTTTGGCCTGTCTCTCTGTGTGTGCGAATAGGTGTGAGAGGGTGTTCCTGGGGATGAGAGTGGCTGTGAGATTGTCTGGATGTGAACGTGGGTACAGCAGTGTCTTAGTGGGAGTGTCAGTTTCTGTGGGGGTCTGGGAGTCGGTGTGTGAGGATTTCAGTGGGTCTGTGAGTTGGTGCATGAGCGTCTCAGTGGGTCTGTGAGTGTTTGAGAGGATTTGTGAGTGGGCGTGTGAAGGTCTGAGTGGAGTTGTGAAAGGGTGCACGAGGGTCTAAGTGGATCTACTAGTGGGTGCGTAAGGGTTTGAGTGTGTGTGTGAGTGGGTGAGATTGAAAAAGAAAAATTGAGAGAGAGAGAGAGAGAGAGAGAGAGATAGAGAGTGAGAAGGCAAGAGATTGAAACAGAGCGTTATTCAGGCTTTGGTGAATGATGTACTTTGAATGAGATATTTCTGGAAAAATTGTAGAGTAAAATGGATATGTCAATTAAAAACAGTGAGATCACCTTTCAACATGAACCTTAACCTGAAGGCCCATGTGATCCTAGCAGATACCCATCATCCTGTGGGAGCTGGCATTGCTCCTCCAAGCAGGGAGCTGCTTTTAATAGCACCTCCCTGCTTGAAGGAGCAATCATTTCATCTTCTTCCCTGCAGGCATATTTGCGTGCAGGGAAGACAGATGAAAACTCCACTTTCTGAAAGGGAAAGCTCTTGCTTGCAGAAAGCAAACAGCTATGTCCCAGGGTGCATAGCAGGGGCTGGCCCTAGGGGTGGTGGTTCCCAGGGTCATCAGTGCAGCTCCTCCCCAATGATCCTTGCCTTGGGGGGTGGCAGTCCTCAAGCCTCCAGGAAGTGGCGGTCCCTGGGACTAGGCTCATCCGGGGGCTACAGTTAAACAAGAGCAGGATCCCCCACTTGTTTTTTTTTTTGTTTGTTTTTGCCGGCTCTGCGGATCACCTTGAATCACAGTGAAAATTAGGAAAAAATAAGTTTGTTAGCTCTGGTTGAGTCCGTCTGGGACCCCAGCACCAGAGTTAAGGGGTCAGGGTGTCCCTATCCTGGCCCCTTTTGTTTTTTACACTTTTTTTCTGGGACTTGGCGAAAGCTGAGTCCCAAGATGGCTGCCAACACTTTCTTGTTTAAGTGCTGACAGCCAAACAGGTCTCAGCACAAGATCGGAAGGGTTTGCAGAGCCTTCGCGTTCCTACATATTCAGATTTTTTAAAATTTCTCTAAAGCTACTGAACATATTTACACCAAATGACAAAAAGACCTATTTCTGGACCAAGAGTTACCTTTCTGCCAAATTTGGTGTAATTCTTTCCAGTGGTTCGGCCACTATCACTGTTTAAAATCCCTAAAGAAAAATCAATGAAGAAAACGTGTTTTGGGACCCCATTTTTCTCAGACCCCGCTTGACAGATCACTCTGAAACTTTCCAAACAGCAGCTGAAGTGACCACCGTTTTTTTGTGACGAATTATCAAATGGTGCCAAAGTTATTAGCAAAAAAAAAAAAACATCTTTCTATAGAAACTAGGTCCTAAATATAACTATACTATAACTAAACATTTGAGGGCCCTACTTAATTTTATAAAACACAATTTCTCCATACTTTACAAGCCCACATGTCTCGAATACCATCAAACAGAGAGAGTTGCAATATCTGGTCGATTCTTTATTGATCGATGCATTGATGTTAGCAACATGCATACTCTTACATCCATGTTATAACTAACCTGTATGAAAAAACATATTTATGACATAATAAACTTACTTGTGCATTATGTCATAAAACATTATTTATGCAACTGTTGCTACAAAATTGAGCTGTTTAAAGTCACCCATTCTTATGAAAATGATAGTTTAAACAGTTATAGTTTATCTGCCAGTCTGGTAAACTATTCTGTTCATGATCAAAGTACAGAATATAGCGGCACTTCGAACCTTTACACAATGAACCTTGTTAGCGAGGCGTATGAACCAGACTCACCCAGGTGTGTGAGCCATTACCAGAGGCTGCTGAATGTGCAGATGTCTCTCACTGAATCAAAACAACAGTAATTGTCAATCCAGATACAGGCGAAAAGGCTGCTTCTCTCACATGGGATGTTTTTCATACAAACAAGGGTAAAACGTTTACATAAAGTTACGCCTTTGGTGTTAAATGATTATCTGTGTCATTTTAATGGTTAGCAGTTCCAGAGATAAGTGGTGTCTTGAAGTATTTGCAGGCTATACTGTGTCACATATAATGTTTTCCCTCTTAGGGGCAAGATACTGGTCCATAATTATGGGAAATTGGCGTAGGGCATATCTGCAAGTCTTCTTGCTGCCCTGCCCTACGCCAACTGGAAAGGGCAGGAATGCACGTATTTAAGAAATACAGTGCATTCCTGTCCTTCCCTCCTCTGCTGGTGCAGAATTGGCTGCCTAGCATTAACACAGGTACCCTTGCTCCGTGGTGCAAGGGTGCCTGCGTTGCGTGCAGGATTGTTTTTGTGCAGGAAGGGACAACTTCCTGCACAAAAACAATCCCGAGAGGCGTTTTAAAAATCCAGCACACATGGAAAGGGGCGAAACACCAGGAGAAATGAAAATATTTCTCCTTGGTACACCTGTTCTGGGAAGGCGTAAGGTTTTGGTCTCATAGATATGGTTGAAAGGCTTGCACTGCCAGAGTGTAAAAAAAAGTGATGCTCCTGCATCGCAAGCCTTTCATAAATATGGCCCACTGTTCGGGAGCACATCAATACTAATTTTAATTGAAAAGTGAAAGAGTGGAACTGTTAACTATGCCTCAACCACACAATTTTTAAAGCTGACGAGTCACATAACCAAAAAAAACAGCCAATACATAGCACAAAACTAGTACCACTAACAGTACCACTAACTAAACAGTTGTAGCCCGATTTACAAATAATTAGCTTTGTATCTCAATGCGCCAGGAGGCGCTGACTTGAAAAGCTGCTAAGGGATCTCCAGCACTGGGAACTAGGCTTGCCTGGAGGCTTACCTTCAAGGTCTACGCTTACGGGTACGTTATTGCTTTGCATCTTAATGAGCCAGGAAGCACCAACTTGAGAAGCTGCAATGGGCTTTGCGGCACGTGTAACAAGGCTTGTCGGTGAGTACCTTCAAGGACTGCACTTTCCAGCACGATATTTCTTTGCCTCTCAATACGCCAATAGGTTCTGACTTGAAAAGCCACTAATGGCTCTGGCGGCATGGGGAATGAGGCATGCCAGGGGGCTTGCCTCCAAGAACTACACTTCCCAGCTTGCTATTACTTTGCATCTCAATGCACCAGGAGGCGCTGACTTGAAAGACACTAAGGGCTCCTGCAGTGCATCTTCACCCATCATCGCCCGGAGAAAGCTGGACCCTCTCTCATTTAGTAGTGTGCTCTGACAACTCATTACTGGGTAAGCCCTTCATTTAATATAAGTGCTGGACCTTTCTGTACTTGGGATCTCTGTTTTTGAATGTTTCTTGACCCTTTGTACCATCAATTGGTGGTCTGAGGTGCAACAAGGGTAAGAAGAAATTGCTGGGTGTTAAAGATTCTGCCCCTAGGCTTTTCAGCAGCACCACCCTTGACTCCTTCTTGGCCTGGGCAGTTGGAGTAATATCAAACGAGATTGATTTGGCAGGGCATAGACTACCTTTGGAGGCGAGGGAGGGACCTAGCACCTTGTTAGTTGCCAAATCTGTTCAACCTGCACAAGCAGGTCCTCATACTCAGTTCAGCCTTGATGATCAGTCTGCCCCTTAGCTCACCTGTGGCTCAGGAGCAGCCGATTGGGAGTGCTTTGCCAGATGCTCTCAATAACATTGCCTTCCCATCTTTAGTGAAGAGAACGCACCAAATGAAATGTGCTGGCAAAGTCAAATGCCAAACCCATACCCAAAGGAATTTTGAACCTGACTGTAGCCCATGTGGCAATTATGACTGGGGTGTGCAAATTAGCCCAAATGTCAGCTAATCTACCTCACAGCTGAAGAACAAATGTTTGCCACTGGCTGTGTTGTAATGTCAATTTCAATATCAGTGAATATAGTGACATCTTGTATGTGAGGAGGGTGGGGTGGTTGCACCCTGTGACTAAAACTTAGATAGGGGACTGTGTGGTAATCAATTGTAAGTCATCCAACCTGGCTAGGCATCGGATCTGTAGTGCAGAACTTCAGCATGTAAGGGACAAGGGAATAAATATCCTCTTGCTTGATTTCTTTTATAGGCACCTGTGATCCAAGCCCTTACTGTCATCTACTATGGGCTCCTGGTCTCTGGAACAACCTGCTGTGCCTACATCTAACAGAGTTCTTCCCTTAGATTTAGGTCATAACGATGGACTCCTGGTCACTTCCCTCTCCCCCAGAGCCCATAGCTAGCAGGCCATCATCATTTCCACCCTTCACAATTCCCGCTTGGGTCACGCTGAATCAACATTTAGAAACTGCTCTAAGAGTCCTTTGTTGGATTGTTGCAGATAGCAGGACTAAGCTTCAGGATCCTGAATGGCTTATCTTTGTCACCCATTTTGATGTAGCTATGCGTCAGGAAACTTGGACCCAAAAGATGATCTCCTGCGTTGGTTTTGAAAATGTTACTGTTGTTGTTACCCCTTCCCCTGGCTATAGAGTGTGTGGTGGATTAGCCACCATGGTCCGTATCTCTATGAAACACAGGGTTACACCAGTTCCTTTTGCCTCATGCTGGGATATAGATCTTATGGATGGTTGCCTTCTGTGAGTTCCATTTCATTTTAGTAAATTTTTATAATTTAGTTAGAGACCCAGGGTATTAAATTTAGGTTTTATTCCAAGTGATGTCAATTCTTGAGGCCAGATCCCTTGCCTATTTTAAATGTTTTAATGTGATGCTGGGTGGTGACTTTAGTGCCAAGCTGGGTGTGCACTCAAATGACAGCAACCCCTTTTTTATTAAAGATGCTTCCTTCTCTGTGCCAACTTCTGACTGCAGAGGGAGGAAGCTGTTTAAAACCTTGGGGCAGTTGGACTTATGCAATGTGATGTCTACAGGGACAGATTGTTTGGCCTGACAGCCTACTTTTGTTGGCCGGGGAAAGGGAGCTATTATCTATGATGTGTTTATTTCTCAGTCCTTTGTTGGTACTATTAGCCCAGGGACGGTGCATGACACCTGTTTCAGTGATCACAGCCATATTGTAGTCAGGGTGACATTATCTGTCAGTAGGAGTCCTAACCCTGTCCCGGATCTCATTGATCTGACTTCTAAGGACAAGAGCCTTAGGATACAATGGTGCAGCCTCCCAATTCAGGTTCTGTTCTTGCTGATCAGTATATATGCGGTTTGCTAAACAACAGGCTATTTACTTAGCATTTAGGAACATAAGTAGTGCTTTTGACCGGGTAATCAGGTCTATGATCTGGTGTAACTTATTGGCCCTTGGGCTATCTTGTCCATTCGTTGACTTTCATAGAGCAGTGCTTATGGGTGTGGATGCCTCTGTCAGATATGGCATGGGGGGGAATCTACAGATTCCTCGAGTGGGGTTAGGCAGGGCTGGGCGTTGGCACCCATTCTCTTTTTATTATATTTTAATGGTCTCAACTCTTACTTAGTAGCGAATGGGAAAGACATGCCGAAAGTGAAGTCTGCTCTATGCAGATAATGCAGTTTGATTGTCTTGTCACACAAAGTGGCATTAAAAAGCTTGTTGACTTATTGGTTAGATGTATGGATAAGTTGTGGCTGAATAGCAACATCTCTAAAACACACTATCTAGTCTGTGGGAAGCAGTCCTCAAAATCTAGACCAATTACCATGAGGGGGAGCATAGCTTCAGGGGTGGCTGCATTCCCTTACCTTGGGTTAACTTTTGACCAACAGGGCAATTGACAGACTTGCCTTTCCAAGAGCTGTATGTGCTTTAGCCAAGCTTGCAGTGCTGTTTAGGTTTGCATCCACGATAGGCAGGAAATCTATTTGGCCTCTATTACAAATATATACAATTAAATTCCTCTCTGTGCTGTTGTATGGTGCTCCCGTCTGGGAGTTCGGTAACTGTAGAGGTATTGAGCAAAAAGAGAATCGTTTTCCAGGAAACTTCTGAGCTTGGACCCTAATGGTCCCACGTTTTTCATGCATGAGGAATTGGGTCTTGAATATTTGGTGGATCATGTGCAATTGGATTTCAGTGTGGAGTGGTGAGTTTGCTGCTTTTAACAACAGTGATTAATTTGTAAATAAAAACGTGCTAATATCCAAATCCCCTCAGAAACACACAGCTGCTGCATTTAAATGTGCAAGCACAGAATACTGAGGCAGTGTAATCCTAAAGCCACCGCCACCCCCTGCCCCTTCAGCTCATTCTTGCAGCTTTTTGCTTTCTCATTTTGTGTCGCTTATCTGTCTTTGCTCCTACTTTGCCATATGTCTTTTGGTTGCAGTAATTGCCTGATGCAGAAAATAAGTGCCGGCCTTCAAAAATAAATGCCAGTGCCCCCCACCGGCAACCGCCGGCTCAAACTAAGCACTGTTTAACAGGGACGACAATGAAGATTGTCTTGGGTGTGTGCATGGCACTAAGATACCATGGTTAAATTATGTCTAGTCTGCCGCCCAGTATTTGGGTCACCCCATCTCGTTTAGTAATCCTCAACTTTTAAAAAAGGGGAACAGATGGCTAATCAGGGAACTGTTTTTAAATCGTGCAAAGGATGAAAGGGAATCTATGGTACTTGCGAAACCTACTATGTGATCTTTTGTGCTCCTGAAAACCATGGCTGGCTCTGAGCCTCATCTTTGTTTTGTCAGGCACCTCTGACTATGTTTCAGCTGGGCTCAATCAGTGCTCACATTTGCTTTCCTCTCGGCCAGTTTGATCCAAATATGATATTGGCATGCCCCTGTAATGGCTGCTCTCTTCAGACTTTGGAGCACTTTGTATTATTCTGCAGCCATTATGACTTTTTGCGCATAAGTACTTGCTCCCAATTTTGAAGTCCACGAGCTTTGGTCTATATTGGCCGGCATTTCTGTACCTACAGTTGTTATATGATCACGCTGTGATGCTGGACGTTTCTTCCTTCTTGAAAAGTCCTTTGTTCTGGAACAAAACTTTGAATTCCTAATTTGCTCGGGTCTCCCTCTGATCTGAGGGTTGAACGGCTTTTTTATGCTGCAGTGTGTCTTACCTTTTATTCTTGAGCAGTAGTCTATGCAATTTTTATGACAGCGGTGTTTTTATTGTGTTTTAATAATGTGTGTGGTTTTATGCGATTTTACCTCTTTTATGATTATATTTTATAATCGAATAACGATTAATTGAATTGATGATTAGCATAAAATCATGATTGCCACAGATTCCAAGCTTTTTGTGGAGTGACACATTCTCCCTGCAGTACGCTGAGAAATCTGCAGTCACCTGAGGTTTGTATGCACTGCTCTCAATCCCCTAAAGAACACCTGGCAGCAATGTACCTTTGCATATTATTATTTATTTAACTTTTATCACGGGGAAAAATCTTATTTTCTTTAGAAAATGCTATCTGCTCCTACATACTTTGGTGGTATCCTCTGCCAGTCAGTGTGGTAAGAAATGTACAACAGCCTATTCATGAGTCGTTTTATATGAGTTTTCAGGATAGTAAACAACATGGAAACATTTCACTATTTCAAGTATCTGCGTTCACTACATGTTGCAGTACTACCTCCCTGTAATGTCTCTTTGCCTGCTTATAGTTGTAAACCTAGAATTACAGGCAATCCTTGGTAATGATTGATTGTCCACAGTACTGAGTTCCAGCTACATGGATAGATATCCACAGATTCTGGCTCTGTAAATGAACGTTTGAAAATCTAGATACTGAGCTCACATTGCTGGAATGTTATATTAGTAAATGTATAAAGTGCCTGGTTACTCCACTTGGAGTATCCCCACACTAGGATTCCAATGCCACCATAGCCCCATTTTCCTAACTGAGGCCTAACAAGTTAGTCTGAAAAGCCAGGTCTTAGAAAGACCAGTTCTGAGTGTTCCTGCTTCAAGTCAAGAGGAAGACAATTCCAGAGTTTAGCAGCCAAGAAACTGAAACAACAACCACCTGATTGTGTTCTTTCAACCCTAGGGATCACAGTGAGAGCTGTTTCTGTAGATCTAAGATGTCTACTAGGGTGATAGGGCCTAATCAGGGAGTGAAGATAGTGAGGTCCTTTCAGATTCAAGATCTTGTGACAAAAGCATAAGGCTTTGAAAGATACTCTTTTCTTAATTAGAACATTGGAATGCTGGGGGCTCCATTGAAAACAATGGAGTGCTGCAGGCTTTTACTGGCCGCTAAAAGCCCGCAGCGCCAACATTCCAATGTTCGCTTTGTTCACAGCAACAGCTGTGAACAAAGCCTCACGGAGCCCGAGGGGATTTAAATCCCCTCGGGCTCCGTGAATTTTTTTTTTTTTAATAGAACATTCTGCCCTGTGTGGCTGGATGTTCTAATAGCCTTAGAACCCGCCGTAGCGGGCTCTACCGGCTATTAAAGTCCCTCTCCCTTGTTAAATGCCCTCGCCTTCAGCTCGGGCATTTAACGCGGGGAGTGGGCCTTTAATAGCCGGTAGAGCCCGCTACGGCGGGTTCTAAGGCTATAGTAGAAACCAGTGGAGCTTCACAAGAGCTGATCCCATTGAAGAGAACCTATGAATGTTTAGCAGCAACAGTGCAACAGCGTTTTGTACCCTTCGACGTGTCCGTATACTGCCCGGGGTGACTCCAAGAGAGAGCCCCTTGCAATATTCCAGTCTAGAAACCAACAGAGTTTAGACTATAGTTTTCTTAGCAGCATCGGGGAAAAAGACCTAGGATCTTGTGCAAGTTTTTTAGAATGCTGAAGCAGACCCCAGCAAGACTGGCTACCTGGCCATCAAGAAAAAAGTATTGTTAAGGTTCTTAACTTTTGATTTAGGGGTCGGTGTCGACCCCAAAGTGTCAGGTCACCATTTAGAGGACCAGATTGAACGCTGTTTACCTATAACTATAACCTCAGTGTTTTCGGCATTCAGTTTAAGACAGCTTTGGTCCTAGCAGGCATGATCTAAAACTGTCCGGAAAGGTTCCCTCATCTTGCAACAAGGTGATGATTAATTGAGTGTTATCAGAGTATATTATAATTTTAATGCCACAGCACTCAATCACGTCAGCAAGAGGGTGTATATATAGGTTGAATAAAGTCAGGCTCAAAGCTGAGCCCTGTGGTACTCCCTGCTGAAGATATAAGAGCTCAGATGAACACAGCTGTTGGGCCACCTGAAAGCTGCGATTTTGAAGGAAACATGCCAGCCACCTCAAAGCAAGACTTCTGACACTGCGCAACCAGAGCCATTCAAGAAGAAGCCTATGGGATACAGTGTTGAAGGCAGAACTCATGTCTAGCATTACCAGCACAGTTGTTTTTTCTCCATCTACAATGTGTCTCAAAGACCCGGAGATGAGTTGAAGTGCGGATTCCATGCTGAACTGAGGGTGAAACCCAGAATGGGTTTTGTGCAAAAGCTGTTTGTCTTCAATAAAGCTGGTCAGCAGTTGATTCACATGTTTTCCCACTATTTTAGAAAAAAGTGGGAGTAGGGAGATAGGTCTAAAGTTCTCTGGTTTGGCGAATCCAATATAGGTTTCTTCAAAAGAGGTACAACGGTGAACTATTTCCATTTGGATGGAATTTGACCAGTTTTAAAAGACAGTCTGTGTAGTTCCCATATCACCAGGAAAATTGGCCTCCATACCGCACTTCAATATCCCTTGCAGAGCTGGCTCCAGAGGTGAACCAGATTTTACTTTAGACAGAAGGACTGGGAAGTTTTCCAGGGACAAAATGTTTATACAATGGAGACCATTGCCAGACTTAGGTGGTTCAGACCAAAAAGTAGGACTTGGAATCTCTCTACCTTCCTTTGGGAAGGAGGCATAGATCTTAGCAATCTTATCTGAAAAGTAATGTGCAATTTGATTTCAGTTGTCAACCCAGGAAATAGAAGGAGAGACCCACTCTAAAGAGGATAATAATTTCACTATCTGGACAAGCTCTCACAATGAATTCTTAGCCTGCTCAATCCTTTGGGCATAATATTGGCTGCGTGTGTATCTGATGCGTTGATGGTATTCTTTTAGCGACTTGAGGTAGTTATCTTTATCAGATGTACAGTAGTTCCTAGCCATAGAGGCTCAGGGCATTTACAGTACTTTTTTAAGGCCAGTAATTCAGTGCTGAACCATTCTGCTGAGGGCTTAGAACGAGCAGCAATACAGCGAGCCAGGGGCGCAATGCAATCAAGGGCCTCACTGATCCGTATTCGCTAGGTTAACACAATCTTTAAGAGCAGGACAATTGGAATTCAGGCAGCCATAAAAATGGCCGGACCATTTCCGGGTTTCAATGCGTCGCACTTCTGGTGGCGTAGGTGCCGGGGCAGTGAAAGACACTTAGAAAGAGAAAGCAAAATGTCTGACCACGCCACCTGCACTGGGAAGGCGACAGAAGGCGACACTTACATGGCTAGAATTGGCAAAAATAGGGTGTAAAATATGGCCGTATTGATGTGTAGGCCCCTGAACCAATTGAGTAAATTGGTAAATTGAAATTACGTATTTAGGTCTTCAATAAGAGACACTGCCGACCGGCATGTAGCGTTTTTGTGCACCAAAGTTTAATTTACATGCGTAAACGTGTTTGTACATGAGGCCCCTAGAGATCTCAGTGATTAGTAGACAGGCGCCAAAAAAGAGCATTTGTGTGACATGCAAGGATTTTCTTTACCTTTTGATCTGTGTAGATTTAGGAAACACATTATATAATAGGAGGCCGAATTTTGAGTGAGTAATTATTTTACATTCTGACACTGCAGGTTGCCATACTGTTAAATTGTGGATTAAGATAATACTTAGACAGCAGTACTTACTATGATAGCACATGTCAAACAAAGCACATAGTCCGCATGGAAGATGATGTCTGGTGAGAATCAGTGTATGCACAGAGAAGGTGAGTACTGTCGGAAATTAGGCGTTTGACAAAAAGCCCGATGAGAATTTGACATTCAGTGAATCTTTCCGAATTATAAACATTTTAATATATGCAATTTGCTGATTTATTTAGTCTTAAAAAGTAAGTTAATTCCCAGTGTGAAACATATTGTATCTTCTGTAGATTTGTTACTCCTGGTGTGCCCGAGAAGGTGAGGGAGTGAGAGCTCTCTCCTCCCTCCACATCCAGATTGAACAAGCGCCCATCCTCTGTAGGCATCTGACCCCTGGCTGGGGTCCTCAAGAAACTACAGGCGGTGCATGACACTGAAAGGTAGTCAAAGAGCCCAATGAGCCATACATCCCACAGCATGAGTACTGGGGGAGAGAAAGGCAGTGAAATAAAATGGTGGGCTCTGACCCATGACGAGGGCTCTGGGCACATTGTCACTTAGCCAGAGGCTGCTCTATATATACTCTGAGACGGGCAAGATAAGTGGGGACCCAGAGGACCTTTCCTAGGCTTCAACAGACGGATACCCTTTCTTACAAATGTGATATAAATGCGTGGTGCGAAACCCACAGCTCTGTAGATCATTGCAGCCTGACGGTCTTGAGAAGGCTACTCAAGGCCCCAACAGTAAACGCACTGGAAGCAGGTGACTCTACAAGTGAGGATTATTACCCGGTAGCAAAATGAGCAAGATTGGAGGACAGGCAGGACTCATCCTGTGCGTAAGCACTGAGCAAAACCCTGCAGACACCCAAGCATATCAGAAGGATAATGGCCCAGTGCACTGAAGTCACCCTAGCTCTGACCTAAACTACTTTGCAGGCAGTCAGTGAGACATATGAGACGGCGAAAGGCATTGCTTGGGGTCACTGGCCCTAGAAGGAACATAACTGGCAGCAAAAGTGAGCATCACCCCATACACCTAGAATGAGCAGAGGGCAACACTATCCCCGACATACAGAAATTACACAGACATGAGGAGCAGCATATGATTGCATTACACACAGTGCAGCCGACCATACAGAGAGTTGGACCAGTGGAGGTCCTTGAGAACCTTACAGGGCCTGCTTGGGTGATGCTGCTTTACCAGAGCATCTCTCATTACAAGAACAAATGTGGCTCCCACTCCAAGAAGGGTGGGAGACAGATTTGACGCCAGCCCAAACTGTAGGCGACTTCCCAACCCTACACAAATCGGGTTTCCATGTTAATGCCAGACTATAACCACCAGGCATGGCGGTGTCAAGCGGAAGCCAATTTTGCCGGCATTGAGCAATGCACTATAGGCCCCACGGAGCAGGCAAGGTCAGCCCTGGTGCAAGCAATAACCAAAGCAACTCCATAGGGGAACATCTGCTCCAAGCCATGGTCAAGAAGCTAGAAGGCCAAAAGGACACAGGTTGAGAGGCAGCTAAGAGTCGCAAACCCTCACCACACAAAGTTGCACAAGGCATGGTTGAGTGCCCCTAAGCTGCATTTCCGTGAAGTATTCATTCGGCAACTTTGAAAAGACACTGCCACCCTAAAGGGAGGATGTCTCTAAAGACACAAAGGATGTGATGTCAGATCTCAGAGAACTGGGGCAGATAATTTCTATACTGAAAGATGTGGGAGACACCATAGAGGAAGAAGTAAGCATCTTCTGGAGGAAGGTTCTGGAGCTATAGGAAAAGAACAAGTCTTCAGAGTTATCTTCAGACTTTGGAAAACAGATCAAGCCACTCTAATATAAGACTATGAGGAGTGCCCTGTGGTGCAGAAAAGAGGTGACACTGATTTTTTTATGTTATACGTCTGTTTCAATTTGAACTGCCCAGTCTCTAACAGGACGACATTCAATTAGACAGAATACATCAAGTGAGGAGACCAGTCAGCTCAAGTAATAACTCACCAGACACTCACACCTGTGAACACTACTATAAACAAAAGGAAGCAATCATGGCACTGGCATGCTCATCTAGCTCAATCTAATTCTAGGGAGTGACCATCTGGTTGTCTTTCGTCACTTACAGAGGAGGTGGCAACTAGCACAACTACCATATTCCTAAAAAGCAAACACATAAAATACAGCTGGGGCCTCCCCATCAGCCTTATCTTCACTCTGAATGGGATCATGCACACCATACATACTCCATCAGAGGCACATGTTTTAGTGAAACTGTTGGAGCAGTCACAAGAGGTCTCACCCACATCATGTTGACGATCTGGAGCAGAAGATCTGGCCCACTGCCAGAAAATGGTAGTCCACAGTCCCCTTTAAGCATTCCTCCCTCAGACCCTCACATGAGCAGATTCAACCAAAGAGGAAAGCAATTATAGACAAACTTGATGCAGAAGAGGCTGATGGGAAGGCTGACCACTAAATCATTGTCCTGGACCTCGGACTGAAGTTCCAATAAATAAGTGGCTACCAGTATTGACATTGATGAAGCACCAGAAGAGACACAGGAGATGACTGATTGATATGTTTGTAGCATGAGGGTCTACGATGAAGGAAAGGAAGGAAGTTCTAAGATTTGGATGTACACACACACAGACCCAATGGACTGGGTATAGAGTCCTTACCCAGGCAATAGGTTATCTGCACTGACTAGGGTGAAGTGAAGTTGATTGTTTGTTGTTATATAGTTCACATATAGGTGAATCCAGTCTGAAAGTTCAGCACACTACTAGACAATGCATTTTTGGTAACTGACTTCCTTGAGATCAGCCGGTATACAGTGGGATCCACTAGTGGGAGCAATAACTGAGTCTCCTAATGGTGAAAATGTTCAGCTTTAATGTGAGGGCCCTCAACACCTGTAGTAAGATGATTTCATTGCTCCCAATGTTAAGGAAATATAATTGCAACATGTCACCTTAAGGAGATGAATTTTCTATAAAGGTATTGGGGTTGATTCAGGTCACACTGATTCTCTTAACAGCTTGCCTTCTGTAACAACAAAAAAGGGGATTGGCAATACTTCTAGCTAGCAAAGTTCAAAGGGAAGATACCCAACACACATAGTGACCTACTCAGGCGATTATTAGAGGTTTGGGTCTCCATAGGCAGTCATATCCTCACCCTGTGATCCATTTATGCTCCTAATAACATTCAAAACAGGTTCCTCAGCCAGACATTCATACACATTTTGACATCACCAGACCCTGAGATTCTAGACAGAGGGGACGTGAATATGGTGATGGATTCAACAAAGAACTATTCTGTGTAATGAGTGGATCGAACAGGCCTAAAGTGGATATGGGATTTAGTACATGCAAAATATCTGGTGAGCAGAGAACCGTACAAAGAGAGATTGCAGATTGATCTCCACCTCCGACCACCTCATGCCATTTTTATGTCAGGCTGAATTATTTTTCAGGCACAATGTAGAGCCATAACAGTTTAGACAAAATGCAGAGGCTCATGCAGTTCTTCATATGGAAGGTAGAAAGCCCCACCTAGCTAAAAAAGTAGCTGTAACTTACTTTGAATGAGGATGGAATGGGGAATCCAATTTCATGCATTACTATCTTGAGCAAAACTTTGATACATGGTGAAGCAGCTTTGCCAATCCTTGGAGAAACACTGGTTCTTCATAGACCAAGCTCTGCTGGTACCCCTGGTAGGAAGGTTCCCTTGCTGGCTAAAAAGCATAGACCATGGGTCTATACTCTTCCCTGGTGCTGATAGAACTATGAAAGCATTGGACAGAGTGGCAATTGCCAGGTGCCTAACAACTATACCTTCCCCGATGATCCCCATATTAGGTAACTGGAAATTCTCATAGGCTAAATAGTGCACAGCATACATAGAATGGCAGACTGCTAATTGCAAACATGTAGGAGGCTGCAATAACACAGAGGTCCTTCGAGCAATTGAAGCAATATTACAATATCCCACAGAGGGAAGACATTCACTACAGATTAGACACTGGGTCACCCAGCCTTAAATAAGACCAACTCCAACAAACCACTTACACCATTTAGGAAAAAGAGTAACAACAAACTTGATGACAAACATCTGCTCTCGAATATTTTACATTTTTTTTCAGAACCTCACCTCCCCAAAAGTCCCTAGCACAAAAGAGGTGATAAGTGGAATTGAAGGCTCTTCACAGAGAAGAGACATCAATACCAGAGCACAGACCTCTGCAACAAGGGGCTTACGTAAAGAAACACTGCTAAAAATCACAGTTAATTGATACTATTCGCCAGACTGAGTCCATAAATGATGCCCTGTGGAATCCTCTGAGTCACTTGCTATGGAGATGTCCAAAGCTCTGCTGATATCGGCAGGATGTATTCTCCACCATTAACTTCATATTTTACATATATATTCCAGAATGTCCTTTCTACATCACACTGGATCTCTCAAATAGGAAGGGTTTCCATAGGAAGAATTTTGACAATGTATCATCCCTCAAAAATATCATATTCAAAATACTAACTTACACAATATCATGAATTTAAGTATCTATAGTTAAGTACAGATTTACTACTCTTAACTGTACATCTATGTACCTTGAACTATACATTGTCAAGGTGCAGAAAGCAGAAAAAGCAGAAGTTATAGTACCAAATGACACAGAACTGCCCAGCAGGAGAATACAGGCAGGAACGAAGGGGTGACAGAAACATTCAGGTTCATGTGCTGATGTGCCAGCTGGAAGTAGCTGGGAAGGGTTTAACTACCAACCACATGTAAGCTTACAACTTCAGGAAACATGAAAAACGTAGTCACCAGACTAGCCAAGGAAACAATAAGTAATGATGAGTCAAACTATGACAGACAAAATCATGAATAAGCAAAGCAACTGCCAGAGGTGTCTTACCATAGGACACAGTGGAGCAGAGATCAGACAAGGTGACAGTAGAGCGTTTGAATTGAATAGCCTGTAAAGGATATTACTGGCAAATTGCTTATTGGTTAACCCCGTTCTACCTACCATGTACAAGCAATTCCACTCTACTTACGCAGTACACAGATACTTCCCTGGTGCTGATAGAACTATGAAAGCATTGGACAGAGTGGCAATTGCCAGGTGCCTAACAACTATACCTTCCCCGATGATCCCCATATTAGGTAACTGGAAATTCTCATAGGCTAAATAGTGCACAGCATACATAGAATGGCAGACTGCTAATTGTAAACATGTAGGAGGCTGCAATAACACAGAGGTCCTTCGAGCAATTGAAGCAATATTACAATATCCCACAGAGGGAAGACATTCACTACAGATTAGACACTGGGTCACCCAGCCTTAAATAAGACCAACTCCAACAAACCACTTACACCATTTAGGAAAAAGAGTAACAACAAACTTGATGACAAACATCTGCTCTCGAATATTTTACATTTTTTTTCAGAACCTCACCTCCCCAAAAGTCCCTAGCACAAAAGAGGTGATAAGTGGAATTGAAGGCTCTTCACAGAGAAGAGACATCAATACCAGAGCACAGACCTCTGCAACAAGGGGCTTACGTAAAGAAACACTGCTAAAAATCACAGTTAATTGATACTATTCGCCAGACTGAGTCCATAAATGATGCCCTGTGGAATCGTCTGAGTCACTTGCTATGGAGATGTCCAAAGCTCTGCTGATATCGGCAGGATGTATTCTCCACCATTAACTTCATATTTTACATATGTATTCCAGAATGTCCTTTCTACATCACACTGGATCTCTCAAATAGGAAGGGTTTCCATAGAAAGAATTTTGACAATGTATCATCCCTCAAAAATATCATATTCAAAATACTAACTTACACAATATCATGAATTTAAGTATCTATAGTTAAGTACAGATTTACTACTCTTAACTGTACATCTATGTACCTTGAACTATACATTGTCAAGGTGCAGAAAGCAGAAAAAGCAGAAGTTATAGTACCAAATGACACAGAACTGCCCAGCAGGAGAATACAGGCAGGAACGAAGGGGTGACAGAAACATTCAGGTTCATGTGCTGATGTGCCAGCTGGAAGTAGCTGGGAAGGGTTTAACTACCAACCACATGTAAGCTTACAACTTCAGGAAACATGAAAAACGTAGTCACCAGACTAGCCAAGGAAACAATAAGTAATGATGAGTCAAACTATGACAGACAAAATCATGAATAAGCAAAGCAACTGCCAGAGGTGTCTTACCATAGGACACAGTGGAGCAGAGATCAGACAAGGTGACAGTAGAGCGTTTGAATTGAATAGCCTGTAAAGGATATTACTGGCAAATTGCTTATTGGTTAACCCCGTTCTACCTACCATGTACAAGCAATTCCACTCTACTTACGCAGTACACAGATACTTTTAATCTGTCAACAAACTTCTCCATTTCACATCCCTATAACTATGTGGGAGTTATAGAGATGTATGATTTGTAGCCATGTGCAATCATGCATGAGGAAAGTCAACACAATTTGCACATGCAATCATTTATTCTCTGAATTTTCAGAGTATACACAGTGTTTTTTCTGGTTTGTGCCTTCTCAGATGGGGAAAAAAGAATTAATGGATCCCCATGAATAAATATCACCATTGCTAACTTTGTGGCATTCCCCGAAAATCAATGATAAATGCAGATAATCTGAGCCACAGATGGCTTTGGCTTCCATATAGCCATAAGTCTTTACTGTATGCTCCTCAACTTTTTGCATTTTTGAAGCTGGTACAGTTTTACTATAATTGAACCCATAAAGAGGAACTGCAAAACAATGGTATCGTTACAGCTGGCACTCAGGGCAGTAAGTAATGTTCCCATTAATTATTTTGTTTGGTGAGCGGCAATGCAGTGTCTTTGTGCACATTATTCTGAGCTGTGTGCACAAATGGAATTCACCATGAGCCATTATGCAAGCGAGCTTGCTACATCTTGTGTGATCAGATGAAAGAAGACTTTTATTTTGTGAACAAACGAACTGAATGGTAAGCTATATTTTAAAATGTTATTAGTCAAACGGTGTCATCTAAAGCTGTGGTACTCAAAGTACGGCCTGTGGGCCGCCAGCTTCCCCACGGACCTACCTTGGTGGCCCGCGGACAAGTCGGAAAAATGCCATACGATAATTGCGCTGTACGTAAACATAGAAGAGGGCCGCAGGAGCATGGGCAATAGCAGCTTCTTTGCGCATGCTCCCGCGGCCCTCTTCTATGTTTACGTACGGCGGCCATTATCGTATGGTGTTTACCTGTGACGTCACGAGCCTGGCTAGTGGCAGGAAGCCAAAGCCTCTTAAAAGTCAGCGCTCGCAGCAAACTTTTACGGGGCTTTTTCGTCCGCTTCCCGCTACCGTCTCCACGTCTGCCGTCCGCCTGCCGTCGTCTGCCTCCCGCCTGCCGTCGCCTGCCTCCTGCCTGCCTGCCGTCGCATGCCTCCCGCCTGCCTGCTGCCAGAAACTGCCACCTGCACCAGGAACAAATTCTTGAGCAATCCTGTAAGGACATATGGGGTTATTACAACTTTGGAGGAGGTGTTAATCCGTCCCAAATGTGACAGATATACCACCAGCCGTATTACGAGTTCCATAGGATATAATGGACTCGTAATACGGCTGGTGGTATATCCGTCACTTTACCGTCACTTTTGGGACGGATTAACACATCCTCCAAAGTTGTAATAACCCCCATAATGTCAACAGGCACACAATGTAAGCACTACAGTTCAGTGAACATCAGATATATGTTGCATGATTAGCATAATATAAACAGTAACATACAAATTTGAAAGAGATCAAAGCAAGTAAGGTTTGTTTCATTATAGTCCATATCAATGAAGACGTCATGTCTTACCCATGATTAGTATGCCCATAAAGGTTGAAGACCTGCCCACGGGCACCCAATGTGTGAAGAATATCACCTTTATGCCTTTCTTGATGACCCATTTGTATGAAGGCAACTGGCGGAGCATCACATTGGAGAGACTAAAGTTGAGATGCTCCAGGTGATAGGATAGATTTAACATCCTAGTTACAGTTACACCTGGGTTTCAGCTTCACTAGATTTCTCAGTAGAATATCCTCTAATCACTTACATATTCATAGAAGAAATTCAGGAAACAGTCTGTAGGAGAAGTTGAATAAAGATAAACAGCCATATTTCAAAGTGTTTTCACGTGAGGGCTATCAAGCATCTGGTCCAAAAGTGGTGGAACCAGGAAGAGATGACTATGGCACGACATTAATAATGATTGCAGTGAGTGACGTTAAGGTGGCTCAGTGTTGACATGATTTCTCTGATGGTTCTTCTTTTCGGACCGAATCCACAGTTTTGGCTGGAAATAGGGGCCTCTGACGGCAAAAGTAAACTGCTGAAATTATAAACAGTATTCACTTGAAAATACAATCTTGGCATTTAGAAATTACATGTCTGATATGGCACAGTTTCCTGCAAACTAGCTGCAAAATGACTGTGGTGGAATAGGTGCTGTCTTCATTGATTACCAGTGCCATAGAGGAATCAATTATTGATGCCACCAGAATCCTTAATACAGATGTGTTTCTGAAGCAGATTCTCGAATGTCGCTTTTCTTTTGTACCTGGTTCCTGACAGCACCTCTAGCTTGGCAGCAGGTTCCGTAAATGTTTTGGGATCCCCTTCTTTGAAGGGTCCAAATGGCAATAGAAACCCATAAAATCGTTGGGGTCTCAGGGAAGGGTTTTTGCCATAAGGAAAATATTATACACAAGGAGGAAAAAATAATGCCATTGCCTGCATGGCAAGGCTTTTCTCTGTCAGAGGTTGCACACTGTTTATAATTATGCACGTGAAAAGCCCTTCCCATGGCCGTATTTCAGAATTGACAGCATTTCTTAGAGTACTCCTGGAAATCTGAGACAGTAGCCGGTTAAAGGTGAACGGTAGTAAACTTCTGTGAAGTGCAACAGTTCATTGACCATCACCAAAGTCAGATAGTAAACTTGCGAGCAACCTAAAACACTAATAAAGGTAACTTGAACATGTGTCTGCAGATTTAAAATTGTTATGAGAATTATTTTTATAGTTCCGTATGATTGTAGTGTCTCAAAATCCTTTTTTTGGGGCAGGCACCTGAAGAATTCTGGAACACTGTGCCTTCTGACAAATTTCCTGTTCTTTTTACAGTGGCCCAGAAAATAATTTGTATGTTTGGGTTAACATATGTTTGTGAAAGTTTGTTTTCCACAATGGGACTTTTGAAGAGTAAACTCAGAAATAAGCTAACAGACTTACATCTGGATCAGCTCTTAAGGCTTGCCGTTTCAGACATAATACCAGATTACAGAACACTAATAAGAGACATGAAGTGCAAAATAAGTTCTTAGTATGTCTTCCTTTGACATATAGCTATTTTCCAGACTCAGATAAACCTGTGCTGCATTGGGCCTGTGCTGAATATCCTGTTCAAAAGGATTACTATGCCATGCCTGATAAGATTACTATTGTCTGATAATAATTTTTTTTTTCAAAATGTCCTCTTTGTAGGTTTGTAGTTATACCTGGATTCAAAATGCAGCATTGTCTAGCAATGTTTTGAAAATGGGGGCGGGGTGGTTGTGCCCCCTAGAAGCCCTGCCCATGACTCCACGCTGGCCCTTCAGTGCAGCCCTCGGCCACAAACCATACTGCAATTTTGGCCCGAGAAAAAGTTTGTGAGTACCCATGGTCTAAAGGCAAATAGATAGTAGTGAAGTTTTGGAGAGGGTGTGGTGCCGCTTCTGAAAAAATCCTGGCAGTTCAATAGAAAATCCAAATTCGAGTTTTGTTGATGTTAACATGCTCCTATTCCAATTCAGTGCAGCTTGCCGCCGCCCCAGTTTTCTTCCTGCCAACATCCTGAGAGCACAGGTTCAGCTTCTCATGTTCTACTATGAATAGACCTCTACACCATCTACCAACCAAGTTCTGTGGGTAGCACCTCCAGGGATGCCAACTCAACCTGGGATGCAGGGCTTAGTTTGTAAAAATAGCAAAATTTCTTTAGAGGACCCAACATTTCTTTAGAGGACCCTGACCACTTCTTACCACTTCTCCTACTGGCACAAACCACTTATCCCACGGGCACTGCTTGATGCCTGCATGGACAATGCCCAAAGCTGGATTTCAGTGAACAAAGCCAGTGAACTTGCCTTCTCTACCACAGCAAAGATTTAGCCCCAAGAATATTTTACATGGTGTCCAGTAGCTCATCTTAGACCAAAGCTTGAAATATATTCACCAAACAACATTATGCTGATAAAAATCACTTTAGCAAGCATTCATGAAGTATTCCAATACTTTCCTGTTCCCATTGGGAGGAGGTCATGGGTTGAGCCTTTGAGAGAAAAAACAGACACTAGTGACTTAGGGTTCATGGTCTTTTTCTCGAAGTAATGCATATGTGCATTTAGACACAGTGTGGACTGGTGGGCAGCTCTCAGAATTTTTGTTCTCTGCCAAACTAGCTAAATATGTTTAAAATTTAACAATATTTAACAGCAGGACAAACGTAAGGTGTCCTAAGCACCATACATAAGTGGCAATGGTACACTGTCAACCACCAGCTCAAATTACGAACTGCTGGGATGCATTTGTGATCTAGGTACTAACCTGTTCAAATTTGTTGGTGACATTCCCGCTTTCATTGTTGAGAGCTCCCTTAGCTTGCTAACTCCTCAACATGCCTGTTATCTAACTCACTTCTATGAATACAGTTTTATGTATTCTAGTTCTCTCTTGTCTGCTTTCTGTTTTGTCACTAACACTGTAATGGATTCACACTTACCCATTGTCTTTTAGTTGGTAGCACACTCAGGCCCTGATTATCATTGAGTAGCACTTTCATGTGCAAATTTTCATTAGTACTGAACTGGGTGTACAGCTCTGGGGCAAACTGTGTGAAATATGGGGTTGCACCCATTATTTATGCCAAGGAAGACAGTGCACAAATTGGGAATTGGAGTACAAAATAATGTCTTGCACACCTCAGACTATGTGAACTCGTGCAATTTGTACTTGCTCCTTAGTCTGAAGACTTCAATTGCCATCTGGGTGCAATTTGCACACCGGCTACTTACCACACCTCATGCAAATGGTAATAATGGGTTAAAAAATGTGCACCTTCATTACCACAAAAGTCTGGTAATAAGGCCCTTACTCATCTTCACTTTCCAACTTACTATTTATTTCACTAACTATTTCAGTTAGGCAAAATAAGTCATACTTTAATGCAATAGCACTTGCTGTTGTGAGATAACTACCACACCCATTCTTTGCTGGGCAATTGGCATCCATAACAACAGATTAATTTGGTACAGCACTCCAGTCTCACACAGTCACCAAAAGTCACAGTGAATAAGAACTGACACCTGCATGCTACTGATAGCATACCTGTTCAAAACTAAATCTGATTCTGATCCGCAATGAAAATGTTTAGTGTCATAATATGTAATTCCAAACAGTGCTGCGATGCCATAAAATACTAAGACATTCTCTCCCTTGCAATGTTTTAGAAGTAAACATGTCAAGAAAGAGGATAGAGGGTACTGTTAAACACACGTGGAACAGTGTCGTTAGAGCACTGAAAACGTAATGTTAAATGTATATGGCGGTCATTCTGACCGCCATGCGGTTACCGCCGAATGACCACACCGCGGTCAAAAGACCGCGGCGGTCATTCCAACTTTCCCGCTGGGCCGGCGGGCGACCGCCAAAAGGCTGTCCGCCGGCCCAGCGGGAAAGCCCCTGCGACGAGGAAGCCGGCTCCGAATGGAGCCGGCAGAGTTGCAGAGGTGCGACGGGTGCAGTGGCACCCGTCGCGATTTTCACTGACTGCAAAGCAGACAGTGAAAATCTTTGTGGGGCCCTGTTAGGTTGGGGCCCCTGCACTGCCCATGCCGCTGGCCCCACGGCACCCGTTCCCGCATCCTGGTTCTGGCGGTGGACACCGCCAGAAACAGGCTGGCGGGAAGGGGGTCGGAATCCCCATGGCGGTGCTGCAAGCAATGCCGCCATGGCGGATTCCCTGGGCCAGGGGAAAACCGTCGGGAAACCGCCGGTTCCCCTTTTCTGACCGCGGCTTTACCGCTGCGGTCAGAATAGCCCAGGAAGCACCGCCAGCCTGTTGGCGGTGCTTCCGCCGCCCTCCGCCATGGCGGTCATGGACCGCCAGGGTCGCAATGACCCCCTATGTTTCTACCACACCACCAAAATAAAGCTTCTAGTTGAAGAAGGAACGTGGACTTCAGTACTGTCATAGTCTAAAAAATATGAATTATTTTTTTTTGGTCTGAAAAAAGGGCACTTTTTGTAGTTTTGTGTAGCACACACACAAAGCCCATCAGGCATCACAGTGTTTCAGAAAAAAAGAGTCAAAAAGCAAGTAGAAATGTACAATATTGACAAAAAGGAGGTAACATCAAGATAAATAACAATATGTAAATCTAGATACAGGTAAGCGATTGTCATGAGAAGGGAGAGAAAATGTTATGTGTGTGCGTACATATACATGTTTATATATAACATTCTCTTTCCCTTCTATTGACAATCACATGTTTACCTATATTCAGTTTTTAAATATTATTTATCGTAAGATATATACATATATTGTGTTTATGGAGTGATTAAATTAAGAATAGTAGCTTTAATTGTAATTAAAGGTTTACAAAACGAAGGTGGACAAGCCACTCAAAGCTCATGCCAGGTTTGAGTCTGAAGTCTGGCTTTGACTCACTCGAGGTCCTGTTGGAACCTTGAGTCCTTAATGAGGCAAACTTTCATATGGCTTTTGCCTGCCTCCCTCCTTGTACCCTGAATGTGGTGTTGCACCCATTGTTGTCAACTGTTGAGCTGAGGAACCAGGTTCGAATCTCGGAGTAAACTCAACTTCCTCTTATTCCGGGCAAATCACTTAATGTCCCCCACCTATGAATGGTTGTGCAATAGTCTGCATTAAATGATGAATGAAACAAGGAATTAAAGAAAATATATTTTCAGTTTTGGTACACCCTCTTTTCTAACTTCCTTTCTAAATCAGAAATACATGTTTTAGACGAAAAGTACAATGTACGTTTTCAATTCAGCAGGCCCATAATGTTTTTTCTAGGGTTGTCATGTTTTAGTACTCTGTGTGATAATCTTGTTGGTATTAAAATTTCCAATGGCAACAGAGTTATGATCTGTGGAGGTCAGATCGTTAGGTTCAGGACGGTGGCCCCCGGCCATCAGTGATTCAAAGACACTGATGTAATTTCCAGTAGTGATGGAGGCGGGAGACTGTTTCTTCAATTATTTTTAGGGCTGTAATATGCACATGGAGCCATTTCATCATTAGTAATAAACACCTTTATGCGTATGAGGTAATTTTAGGGAAGGTTTTTCCCAGAAATATATTCCATAACCAACTTAAAAGGAAAACACCAGGTCCATGGCTATACATGAAAACCTAATTGATTACAAATTACTAAAGAGTACCCATTAAAATATTCAAATGAGGCTTATGGGTGAATCTTTTCGACTATAAGCATGTTATAATAGATTAAGAAATAGAGTGAAAGAATAAATAATAATTGTATGTGGGTATGTATGTATGTATGTGATATTTCTATTGTGCCTGAAAAGGCAGAGGAGCGCTCTGCATGGTCAAAGTTCAATATAAAGTCAACAAGTGGTAACAGAGGTAGGTGGTTTGTGCTGGAGTCCCTGTAAAGTGGCCTTTTGATGTTTCTCTTGCAAGCTTTTAGCAGCTAGTCCCATGTCATTGGTTTACTTGAACCTTATCTATTGGTTGAATCGGGTTCGAATAGCTATAGCTGAGACTTCCTCTTTCCTAAAGCCAAAAATGATTTAGTATCTCAATACATGGTTCTCTAAGGACCTGACAGATTCAATAACTGCCAACGAACAGGAAATATTGGATTCAATTAAAGATCAACTATGTTTATGGTCACTCAAATTATTATGGTGGTGGGGGAGTTTGGAGTCTTGAAAACTGATGATCATGCCCCTTGTGAACCTTTTGGCCATGATGCTCCCTATTAAACTGTCTTCTAATTTTTTTCGCTCCTTTGCATCATTTAGCATCATATTTGTTGTGTTCTAATGAAAAGCCTTGGGTGAATCTTAAGAAAATTAGATGTCTGTGGTCAATTGGAGGATTGTGACCTGCCAAACTGGTTTGATTATCACACTGCTTTCCTTGTAGCCACGGTGTGAGCTGGCTTGATACCACAACCTCTATGATGGTCCTTGGGCTTTCTATTAGTAAAAAGTATGTGAATTAAGTCAAATATTGCATTGTTTATCTATCACTGCGCACTGTTGCTCACTATTTTGCACCATTCACTAATACTAAATTCACAATGAGTACTTACTGTTATTTTGTTTTTATGATACTATCATTGTATACATGTAATATGCTTGCACAGGCTTGTAAATTTAAATACACTGGCACCTATTAAACAGCTGATCTTTTACTAACTTGGATTTCGCTTAAGTGCACTTCATTACAATTGACTAGGAAGCAAAGGCTGTTAGTTCCCACCAAGGAACAATTTTATATGTATACCCACCCAGGTTCCTCAGGATACTGGGTTGCCCCATTTGCTGTCTACAAATATATCTGGTTCAGACGGCTGACTCCCATTTTTTAAAGTAAGAATACGTCTATTTTGACTGTTTTCTGCCTGAAATGGTTCCTGCTTTAATTGAAGTCAATGAGGGAACTGCACTTTCCCGATTATTGTTTTACAATCTCCCACTTCCTCTTCTAAACTGTTTGCATGTATACCATGGGTACCGAGGGCCTGCAAAATAAGTGCCCCTCGTGGTTTTCAGAGCAGTTTTCACACTGCTAACTTGACTTTACAAATTAAACCAATAGTAAAGCCAAGAACTTCTCTTTTAATATTTATTAGCCCCCCCTACTGCAGTCCTATTGAGCCCTAAAGGGGGTGTATTATATTAAAATGATGGACATGTGTTTTATTAACTTTGCATGTCCTGACAGTAAAAAGCCCACACTGTAATTTTTATTGGGGAAAAGGTAGCCGCCTTATTGCGAGTATAGAGTTATGCACTGACAACGCCGCAATGCTTTCTTCTGGATGGGGCTAGTAAGTATGATACTTCAGGGTATCAAATGATTAGTTGCATTAAGCCAGACTTGTTACTCAAATCAAATTTAGTGTAACTTTTAAACCAATGGCAAATTTAGAATGCTTCCACTTTGTTGCCCAAAGTAGATGTTTGCTGTTGCACACAATCTGGTGTCCTTGAGAGAGTCATTTGATCTCCTCAAGAGAGGTGAGAACAACTCTAAGGAAGTGGAACAAATAATCTGCCAATAGTAGAGGTGTGACCTCCTCCCAGAAGGATGGACAGATTAACTGTGAGCCCATAAGGTGAGTGTTAGACCTGCCAGCCTTCTGGATGTCTTTCCCCCAAATATTTTGCCTTCACCTTCCTAGTGTTGTAGATCTTTTTATTGCCCTTGGGACTCTGCATCTTACCACTGCTGGCCACTGTTAAGCTGCTTGAACTCTCTCCTGATTGTGCCACCCACTTACATAGCCCTTTAAACATGTTTGAACTTTTCAACTGTTATTTTGTCCAGGCTGAAATAAAACAAAATAAACCTGTTGCCAGGCCTAAACATTTGTGTAACTCCTAAAGTAGTCCCTAAGCAGCCCACCGGGAAGGGTGCAGTGTATTTAAAAAGTGAGACATGCACGTTTTACTTGCAAATGTCCTTATAGTGAAATAACTCCTAAATTAGTTTTACACTACTGCTAGGCATGCCTCTTCCATTGGATAACATTGGAAGACATTATTCATTTTAATATGTGATAACTTTAAATCTGGAGCAGATAGGAAAGTTGAATTTGGTCTCTAAAGGTTTGTAATTTAGAAAGTGCCTGCAGTTCTGTAGCTTGCAGTTGGCCTTTGTATATTCCTCAGTGAGACAAAGGGAAAATAGGTGTTAGTAGGATGGGCTATCTCTGACGTGGTAGAGGGTGGAGCCTTCCACTATCACACTTGCACATCGTAAAGCCCCTGAATCAGTTTACTCACAAAGGGTTTCACAATAGACTTCTATGCCCCCAACAAGCTAGGATTAGGACAGGAATACAGAGAATTTCACATACCTCTGTAGGGGGAGGACTCTAGAGGCTTTGCTCACTGCAAAGTGGGCACAAGATATAAATAGTAGACCCTCAGACCCAACCCTTCATTCCACTTCTGGACTCGTGGGAGGCGCAGAAGAAGGACTGCTGTGCTGCTCTGCTACTTTTCTGTCTAAGTGAGAAGGACAGGACCTCCATTTTCAACTCAGGACCACCAGAGTGACTTCAAGGCTAGATGGCTGGCCTCCTAATCAGATCCCTAGGGACAGAAAAGGCTCTTGAACCCTACACCTGGATTCTGGCTATTGTCAGTCCTACCCCCTCAACCATTGGCACTCCAGTCCTAGACCCTGGAAAGTGGAGCTAAAGGTACTCTGTCGGCCAAATGCATCTCAGCTTTCTCCTGATTGTGCCACCCACTTTTATAGCCCTTCAAACGTGTGTTGGGCCTGCCATTGCAGCCTTTGTGTGAAGTTTTAAACTGTCATTTTGTCCAGGCAAAAATAAAACAAAATAAACCTGTTGCCAGGCCTAAACCTTCCTTTTTAATACATATATGTCACCCCTAAAGTAGTCCCTAAGCAGCCCATTGGGCAGGGTGCAGTGTATTTAAAAACTGAGACATGCACATTTTACTTGTAAATGTCCTCATTGTGAAAAACTCTTAAATTAGTTTTTGACTACTGCCAGGCCTGTCTCTTCTATAGGATAACATTGGGATAGTTTATAAAAAGTGATAAATGATAACTTTAAATTGGGAGCATGTAGGAAAGTTGAATATGGTCTCTAAAGAATTGTAATTTAAAACCCTCTTTAATGTTAAAGTCTCAATTATGAATATGCTACTTTTAGAAAGTGCCTGCAGTTGTGTAGCTGGCAGTAGGGCTTTATGTATTCCTCCCAGATAGTGAGACAAAGGGAGAAAGGTAGGCAGGATGGACCATCCCTGGCGTAATGGGGGGGGAAGCATTCATCGATCACACTTCCACATCGCAATGCCTCTGAATCAGCACACTCATGAAGGGTTTCACACTAGACTTCTATGCCCCCAACAAGCTAGGGCCAGGGCTGGAATGCAGGGAAATTCAAACGCCTCTGTAGAGGAAGGACTGTAGAAGCTTCACCCACTTCACAGTGGGCACCAGGTATAAAAAGTGGACCCTCAGATCCAACCCTTCAGTAAACTTCTGGGCTTGTGGGAGACTCAGAGGAAGGTCTGCTGGGCTGCTCTGCTACTTTTCTGCCCTGCTGTCTGAGTTTTAAGGTCCGGACCTAAATCTTCAACCCAGGACTACCAGAGTGACTCCGAGGGCTAGATGGCTGGCCTCCTAATCAGAGCCTCAGGGACAGAAAAGGCTCCAGCCATCTTGAACCCTGCATCTGGATTCTGGATTCTGGCTGCTGTGGCCCTACCCCCTCAAGTGCTGCCACTCCCTTCCTAGATCCTGGAAAGTAGGGGTAAAGGTAGTCTGCCAGCCCAATACATGATGACACAAACCTGATGCAGCTCTTCACAAAGCCTTATTGGAACTGATGCAGCATGACACAGCCCCCCCACAAGCACACATCTCAGCCCTCACATCACTTCTCAGGACCACCACTGCATGATGCAACACTCTACAACCAGAATTTTACATACATTTTTCAATGAGACTAACTTGGTTCCTGTATCCAGCCTTCACTGCGGTTGGTCTGAATGTGTGACTTTGCCCCAGTCAGGCATGACCAAATAACCACAGTTGACACTTTGGGGGTCATTCTGATTCCCGCCGGCCGCGGTATCCGCAGGGCCGGCGGGAGCCGCCAGAATACCGCTGCGCGGTCACAAGACCGCCGTGGGTATTCTGGGTTTCCCGCTGGGCTGGCGGGCGACCGCCAGAAGGCCACCTGCCAGCCCAGCGGGAAACACCCTTCCACAAGGATGCCGGCTCCGAATGGAGCCGGCGGAGTGGAAGGGGTGCGACGGGTGCAGTTGCACCCATCGCGATTTTCAGTGTCTGCATGGCAGACACTGAAAATTATGGTGGGGCCCTGTTACGGGGGCCCCTGCAGTGCCCATGCCATTGGCATGGGCACTGCAGGGGCCCCCAGGGGCCCCACGACACCCCATACCGCCATCCTGTTCCTGGTGGCCGAAACCGCCAGGAACAGGATGGCGGTATGGGGGTCGGAATCCCCATGGCGGCGCAGCAAGCTGCGCCGCCATGGAGGATTCCCCAGGGCAGCGGAAAACCAGTGGTACACCGCCGGTTTTCCGTTTCTGACCGCGGCTGTACCGCCGCGGTCAGAATGCCCTTGGGAGCACCGCCAGCCTGTTGGCGGTGCTCCCGCGGTCCCCGGCCCTGGCGGTCCATCACCGCCAGGGTCGGAATGACCGCCTTTGTGACTTTAAGCATTGTTCTACCTTAATATTTAAAATTGCATATCTCCGATTCTACTAATTGCATTTTTCTAAATTGGTGAGGGTTTTTTCTTGTGTTGTGTTTTCATTTTGTTACTATTTGTGTGCTACTTATATAATTTACACTTTGCCTATAAATTAAGCCTGACTGCATTTGTGCCAAACTACCAGAGAGTTAAGCAGAGGTTAATTTGCTTACTGTTGTGGTTCAACCTGACATGGATTGTGGCTGTTGCTTGAGAATAGGTCACCCCCCCCCTGAACCGACAACCCAATTTCTCACAGTGAGCTTCAATGGGGAAGCCACCAGTAATGAGCAAATGGTAGCAACATACACAAGAGAAAGCTCTTTTCTTTTAGCATAGAAAATGCCATTTTCTGCTGAGAGGGAGAAGCCATGGTGTTAGAAATGGGGTAGTTGGCAGTCAGTTTGTATCCTGTCCAAGTATGGATGCTCACTCTAGTCAGGGTAATCGAGTCACACACCTAAGATAACTGCTGCTCACCACCTTGGTAACTTGGCACATGCAGTCAGTCTTATCTCAGAGGCAATGTGTAAAGTATTTGTACACAAACATAGTAAAACAGTGAAAGCACCACAGAAGTACTCAGAAGTAGGTTAGAAAATTATCCAATGTTTATAAGAGTAAAACAAGACCAAAATGACAAAAGTCCAACATACACAAATAAAGTTGTCACTCTTTAAAGGTTTAAAAAATTCTTAATAGTGAAAAATCAGTGGTTGTATCCTTATAACACACAGTACATTGGATGCATCAAAACAAAGATGATGCGGGCCGCAGAGAAGGTGATGTGTCAGAAAAGCAAGTGATGCTTTGATTATTTCCCCGCTACATGGGAAATACATGGATTATTTTCCCACTGGGTTTTCAATGCGTGGATTCTTTTCCCACCAGAAAGGCTATGCTTGGATTCTTTTTCCGTCAGGATGCCGATACATTGATTTCTTACTGCGGTGCAGTGTTGATGAAGAAAATGATGCCCAGGGATGATGTGTGGAAAATCCAAATTCACAGCAGCGAGGGATCAGTGCTGAAGCAGGCGATGCATGGATTTTGCAGCCGTGAGACTGGTGCTGCATCAATTTGTCTGCTCGGTGCAGGTGCTGCATTGATTTTTCTGCTGCAATGGCCTTGGTGCGTGGATTTTACTTAAGATCACTAGCTTCCACTTACTAGGGCTCGGGGACCATATGTGGCACCACTTGGCAAATCAAGACTCTCAGCAGAAGAGCTCATGTACTGGCAAATTAAGTCTTTGATGTCCCTGAGACTTCACAACAGGAGGCAAGCTCAGTTCAAGCCGTTGGAGAAGCTTGGAAAGCAGGATGCAGAAAGCCAAGTCAAGTCCTTTCACTCAGAGGACAGAAGCAGCAATCAGCAGGATGGCACAGCAAAGCAACAGGCAGAGTGGCAGTTCCTCCTACAACATCCAGCTCTTCTTCTTGGCAGAATGTCCTGAGTCCAGAAGTGTTCTGAAGTTGTGGGGTCAGCAGTCCAATACATATACTCATTTCTGCCTTTGAAGTAGGCAAACTTCAAAGGAAAGTCTTTGTAGTGTACAAGACACTACCTCTCCCTGTCCCGCCCCCGACATCCTCTAGGGGTTTGGGGACTGCTTTGTGTAAGGACAGGCACAGCCCTATTTAGTTACAGGTATCAGATCCTCCCATCTCTTTAGCCCAGAAAGACCCATCAGGGAATTCAGGAAACACCTAATGTCTCTTTGTGTGACTTTCTAGAGTAAATTCACAAACAGCCCAATTGTCAGTCTGACCTCAACATGTATTCAGCAACCAGGCACAGGCATATAATGGTTAAGCAAGAAAAATGCCCACATTCTAAAAGTCCCATTTTCAAACTTACAATCTAAAAAACAATTTTACCAAAAGATGTATTTTTAAATTGTGAGTTCAAAGTCCCTAAACTCCACATCTCTATCTGCTCTCACTGGGAAACAGCACTTAAAAGATATTTCAAGGCAATCCCCATGTTAACCTATGGTAGAGAGAGGCCCTGCAATATTGAAAAACAGATTTGGCAGTATTTCGCTATCAAGACATGTAAAGCACACTAGCACATGTCGTACCCTTTGAGTATACTGCACCCTGCCCATGGGGATACCCCGGGCCTACCCTAGGGGTGCCTGACATTGTACTATAAGGGAACGTTTGAGCCTTACAAGTGGGTGCACTTGCTTGGTTGGCATGGCAGTTTAAAACTGCACATACAGACACTGCAGTGGCAGGTCTGACACACTTTTACGGGGCTAATAATGTGGGTGGCACAATCAGTGCTGCAGGCCCACTAGTAGCATTTGTTTTACAGGCCCTTGGCACTTCTGGTGCACTTTACTAGGGACTTACTAGTAAATCAAATATGCCAATCATGTAAACTTATCATCGATCTAATTTAGACAGAGAGCACTTGCACTTTAACACTGGTCAGAAGTAGTAAAGTGCCCAGAGTTCTAAAACTAACAAAAACAGATCACAGAAAATAGGAGGAAGAAGACAAAAGGTTTGGGGATAACCCTGCAAAAAGGGCCTTTTCCAACACATGGTCAAACTGTTTTATCAGGGGCCGTTTAGCCCCCAGGTGTCCACACCTCTGGTTAAGGCTAGGTAACGCCATATTACCCATTGGATAGTTAGTCACCACATCCCTCTGGTGCAAGAAATTGGTATCACATCTGTTCTGGAAGAATGTCAGAAGGACTGAATTGCTGTTTTTTGGACCCACCAAAGTGAGGCCGCACCAAAAGACTGGAATGCCGAGGTACATCTTGGGCTAGCAGAGACTGTATGTGTGATGTCCTGTTCGAGGAAATGTTGTCTATAAGACCCAGATAGAGAACATGACGGCAAGGATATGTTGTCTGACTCTTTGTTACAGACACAGGGCCATAAAAGCTGAGAAAGAAGCCTGACCACTGCTGGATATCAAGGTACAGTCTGAGAGACCGAGTCCTGTCCCTGAAAAGGAGTGCAATTTGATGGCCCAGCACAGAAGCTACTGCAAGGTGAAGGAAGCAACATGTTTTGCTGTAACTGGAGACCAGTAGACCAGTGGCAACTGGTTTTGTACTACATTTAACTCAGACTTCATGGGACATTGGCACCTGAGGCCAAAGACAATTCCCCCATGCTTATGGACTAATAGCTGGCCACAGGAAAATCCATAATACTGACTCAATGTATGCGGCATTCTTAAGCATTTTCAGCATCCTGCATCCCTTGCATCAGGACCACTCCTTTGGCTTTTATGATGGTCTGCCCATAGAATGTAGAACTGAATTGGAGACTGCTTTAACTGAGAAGTAAGTGTTCAACTGCAATGTTTTGGCCCCAGTGACTGGCTCTCTGTAAGAGTCGGTCCCCAAAAGAATGCTCTTATAGCAGTTTTCAAGGTAATTGTTGTGGCTAACCTCAAACCAGCAGTTGCAGTAGATTTAAATGATCTATTGCATTAAGTGAAAAGCTGTGATTTATTGTTTTTTTTTAAATTCTTATAGCTGGAACTCTCCATTGGATCTATGTTGTTAAGAGGTCTATGCAAAGACAACTTACTTTTATAAATGAGTGTAAGATTTTTATTCAATCAATTGGGATTTGTAAAGTGCAGCTAGCTAACCAACAAGGTGCTTGCAAGTCCCGGAGGCTCATTCAAACAGTTAGGTCCTGAGGGCCCCTCAATATTCTAGAAGTGACGTAATGGCCTGACGTTGCATGGGGAGGCTGCACCAAAATTGGGGATAAAAACAAGGAAAAAGCAGTGAAAACAGGGGAAAAGCAAAGATAAGGCACAAAAAACAAGGAAAACCAAGGAGAGAGCAGTGAAAAAAAGTGAAAAGCAAGAAGAAGGCACACAAAAAATGGAGGGAAAAGCAAGGGGAAAGCAGTGAGAATGAGGGAAAAGCAAGCAAAAGCCACTCAGTAAAAAGTAGGAAGTAGCAAGGAGAAGACAGGGGCAAGAGTGATGCATCAGCACCAGGAGAGCTGGGCCTGTGACCTGCTCAATGGGGTCATTCTCTGGCCTCCATTAAGTAGATTCTGGTAGGAGAGAGGGGAGCTGGGAGGCAGTGGGTCGGGCTAGGGAAATAACAGGAGGAATGCAGGTGTGGCAATGAGGGAAAAGACATGGAGAAAGCAGTGAAGACGAGGAAAAGCAAGGAGAAGGCACATAAAAAACAGGGGAAAAAGCAACGAGAATGGGAAAAAGCAAGGAGAAAGCACAGAAAAAATGGAAGAAAAAGCATGGAGTGGACACGATCAAGAGTGATGAGCAGTACGGCGAGAGCTAGGCCTGGGACCTGCATTTTCTATTCAGATGGTCTGGTAATTTTTAATGCTTTGCCTTGTTCTTTTTATAAAGCCTGACTGATCTGAGCCACAGTTACCCAGAACTGAGCTAAGGTTTTTCAAACAAACCTGACTGGTCCTGATATGGAATCATGCCTTTATTGCATGGTGATGTCACACTAACACACCACAAAATAAACCACTTTCCTCACAGAAGAGTTAAAAAGTGTTTTGTCTATGTGATTTTAGAACTAGCAATCTTTATTTGGCATGCCACACAAGCCTTTACCATGAATGTAGTACCATCAATTGACGTATGATGGATTGTATAACAACATGGGTCTCCAACACACATTGTTTGTGATAACAACTATACATGCAACAAATAATGTCATTTCAGATGTTGCAGTGATGTTATCAAATGTTGTCATGTGATGTGTGAGGTAATTAGGAGCCCATGGTGACTGCATGAGTTTTAGTTACTGTAGGGCACAAGTTGTATGATGAAAGCAGTTCCTTTATATGGAACACTCTACAACACCACAGACACTCCAAATCTGCTTACCTCAAACATCTGTTTTTCTAGCAGAGTTTTTAACTGTAGAATAAGCACAGTGCTATATATTTCGAGTTAGAAAGTGACAAAGCCTTTCCCCATTTTTACAGCAAAGTATGCAAGCTTATGACTAGCTCAGTGCCATCCACGACAAGCTGAGAAATTAAAAAAACGTTTACCATTCCACACTCAGCATTACAGCTGTAAAGCTACACCTGATACACATGCTTTGCTCTCATTATAGGTTGTTCGAGAGTTCACAGAGGTATAGTTTTGCCAGACACAAAGGAGCAACCAGTCAGAACAATTCCTAATCAACCTTATTTTATAGAGCAGTGTAGAGTGTTCGCTATAAAGTACCGTCCACCTAAAACTTGGGAACTATCCAGGGCTACCTTTTTTGATAAATTATTTGCATAATTTAGCCAGCAGTAGGTAGTTATAGTTAGGCCCTAGCTTCCATAGAAAAAATGTTTTTTGACTTGGCTCTATCTTTGGCACGGTTTGATGACTCTTCGTGACATTTTTGAAAGACAATGTCAAACTGAGTCTTGTTGTGCATGGAAAGTTTCAGGGTGATCTGTCAAGTGGGGGGCCGAGAAAAAGGGGGGGCAAAAAAGTGAGTTTCCCATGTTAATTATCATAGGGATTTTGAACACGCTTAAAGTCCGAACCGCTGGACGGAATGACCCCAAATTTGGAATCAAGAAGCATTTGATCCAGAGATCATGCTTATTGTTTATCAGTGTAAGTCCATTCAGTGGATTTGAAGATATTAAGGGAAATCCAAATTTTTATATCTAGAAGAGTGAATACTTCATGAATAGTCCTGAACTCATGCTGTGAAATGATAGGCTGCCAACGCTTCAACTAGCCATTTTTGAACTTGACTTCAGCTGACTCACAAAAACCAATGCAATAAAAAAGAAAAGTGCGCAGGGTAGGAAAGCCCTCACCATCTAACCTTGTTCCAGGGGTCCCCCTTGCACCAGGGTAAAAAAGCATTATTTTTTTTTTTATTCACAGCAAAAATCGTGAATATTCCTAAATTTTACTGTGAATTTTAAAAAAAACTCGGTCTCCTCTGCTTGCTTTTAAGAATGCCCTCGGTGGGTCAGGCCCCGGGGGCAAGGTCACTTATACAAATAAGGAGGGGGTGCACAACGCCCCCTCCTATGGCTCTAAAAAGCCCCCAGAACCACCACCTCCACGGGGCTACATTTCATAAGTATAGGGGGGTGCTTGGACCTCCCCAGGGCTCTGGGGACCACCACCTCCCCATGGCTACATTGATTGTAAAAGAGGGGGTCTGTGCAGACCCCCAGCCCCGGGGACCACCACCTCCACAGGGCCAATCATTTATTTAAAATGAAGGAGGGGGTATGGGGCCCCCTCTTCTGGGCCATGAATGGCCCTGGGGAACACCACCTTCCTGGTGCTGGTGCATGCACACAACAGAGGAGGGGGGCCACGCATCACCCTCCTAGAGACATTGAGGACCGCCACCCTCTAGGGCAAGCTCCTTCTACCTCTAGAGGTGCCCACCCTCAGGAGGTAGCTGTTTGATTTTGCTTGACAGGAGCTGTCTCCATGCAAAAGCAAATACTCCGCTTCCATAAAGCGGGAGCTGTCAAAATGCTCCTCTTGCAGGAAGCAGTGATTGCATCTCTTTCCTTGCCCGTAAACATGTAGGCAGGGAAAGAAACTAAAGTGTTACTTCCACACGCAGGCCGCTGCATTGCTGGCTCTGGCAGGAGGCAGGGTGCCGGCTGGTACCATGAGAGCCCTAAGGCTCCCCCCACGGTCCACAACAAATTTTAAAAAAACATCCATGTCATATAAATACACAGTGCAGGGTTCATTCTGGCACAAAGCTCAGTTCACAAAAATTAAACCTTAATGGGAGGCACTTACATATAAAAACAAAATAGGTGCCCAAAGTGAAGCTCCACTTATGTAAAGTACTAATCATCCTAACTTTGTGAGTATGGCCAAGGCAAAGCAAGTGTTTTTTCTGCATTTCCACCTTGAAAAATTATCTGTAAAACCTGAAGGATGTGTGCATCCTTCCTTTTTTCAAGCACAATATCTTGTGTAGTGACTGTGAAGAGTAGGTTCATTCTTGTCATCTGCTGCTAAGAACAGAGATAGTCTTATCTCTTTTAAAATCTACAAGTATGTAAAAAGGCCTCGAAACCCCTCTCTTTTGTCCATGCCCCATATACATTAGTGACATGCAATGCCTTCCCCCAATTTTGGAAGGAAGATGGACTTCATGTGTTCTTCATGCACATGAATATCATTACATCTCCACCAAAATAAGAAGCACTTCATGAGTGCCATGGGGTAGGCCCTGCGGCCAACTCCTGCCATGCCAGGCCGAATGTCATGCCTGGCTTTGTTTTGGGTAGATATAGAGGCTTAGCCACAGGGTCTGGCTGCAGCCAACTCCATGCACGCAGTTGGGTGGTTATAAAGATTTGACTGCAGGGCCTGCAGCCCACCCCTCAATGCACAGCTGAAGGCCATGTGCGGTGGTGGTTGGATTAACGCAAAGTAATTTAAAAAACTTTACTTTAAAAAAACATACAAATTCACTGAAAAAAACAAAGGTTACAGGAACGTTATAGTTAGGAAAAATTTTTTGTTTTTAAAAAACATAGAAATTCTCTTAAAAACAAAGGTTACAGGGACGTTATAGTTAGGCTCACATTTCAAACTTACAAAACCATAGAAATTCAGCTGTTGTAGATAGAGTTATTTCAAGTAACAATAACTCATGCCCTAAGGTAACTATAACTCATGCCCTCACATCAGCTGTACTTGAAATAACTGTAGGAATAACAGCTGCTCCTTGCTGGCCCTCGCACACACACCCAGAATCCGTCACAGCGGAAGCAGCTTCTTCTCCTACATTGTCACCAAGCATGGAATAAACTGCCCCTCTCCCTCCGAACAGACAGAGACATCGCACCCTTGCGCCCAGACACCCCTGGTGGTGACAGTGTTGCTCTCTACAAATACTTATTGAGTGATTGGTGTCATTCTACATTACTGGGAAAAGATCACAGAATCCTAAAAGCTAATAAAAATGAATTCAGCGAAACAGGAGGGGTGAAGGCAAAAATGTTTGGGGTTGACCGAGAAGAGAGGGCCAGGTCTAAGAATTAAATATCTATACTGCTATCATGTCGATGTAACCCTGTTACAGCCCTGAAAGAATGGAGCAGACCACAAAACACAAGTTGACTGTAAACAACCAAATGGCGTGAATAATCCCAGTACATCTTTGTTAAACTTAAAAAGGTTACAAATTAGATATAAATGTAATTGCAAATAGATGAATGAATGTGGAAAACAGTAAAACATTGAGTTAATCTTAAGAGAGAACAATTGAACTCTGTTGGAGATTAATACTATTTATGTTGCTAAACTAAAAAAAAAGGATAAATGAATGGACAAAAATGTTTTTATGATTGAAACTAGAATTTTGAACATCATAAAGTACTGAAATGTTGGTCACCTCTTATAAGAGATTAAAACCCATCTGACCAAGGAGGAGAGGCTGTGAACTTCTGAGAACACTGCAAATTTGTGTATTCAAATTGCTGTTCTAAGTCTGCCTCTGGAAGAGACTCAGGACTGATCTGATTTCTGTTTGTACCCAAGCTTTGAAGTTGCTGGTTCCTTTAGCCTCAAGGACATAATAAACAAGACAGATATTTTTGCAAAATATCCTGCAGATGGGTAGCAACTAGGATCTGTGCTGAAGTCAGTTGTGATGAGAATGGCTCAGCCTGTGTCCCACTGCTCTCTGTTCTATGCTACCTAAAAGCTTTCACCTGTGACTTCAGAACATAAGTGACTGGAAGGAAGTGTCACAATCAACATGATCTTGAAAGTGCATAGCTGTCACTCAATGTCATTGCTTTCAAACATTTTAGAACCACAACCCAATATTTAGAATGTCAGACTTTTGTGACCAACCCACTTTTAACAGGCATGATTCAGGGTGATTTTTTAATGTAACTGAAGCCTCATTGTTTGTTAACAGACAGCACACTTTCAATTGGAATTGCCACTGAACTTGCACAGAGATACAGTGTTAACTCTATAGCAGATATATATTATGTGGAAAGTGAGTTTCTGTGAATATTTATCTTTTTTGCATCACCAAGAAAAAGTCTTTATTTGTTTTCATCTTGTTAAAATCTGTTTCCAGAACACTTTAGAATTACATAAAAATGTGATTCTGAATGCATACATTTCATTGACACATATTTACATGTTGTTATGGGCTGCAAAAACATGACATCCTACTGCCTTTCTTTTTACACTACCTGTACTTGAACAAGATTGTCACACAGTTCACTTTAAAAACTCTGTTACTTTGCAGTTAGAGAAAGAAAACACCAATACCTGAGTTAAAAAGATTAAGCAGTTTGTTAGAAGATATAGGTTGGATTTGACCTCTGTCATTGAATCAATAGCAAATGTGACAAGATAAACACAGACTTTAAAGAAATCTTTATTTATTGCTAGGACATTCTGACCCAACCAAAATAGGCTAGCTACCCACCAATTGGTTGCAACCCATAGTTTGAGAAACACTGTTCTAAGCTGGTTTGACTATTTCTTTGAATTTGCCAGTGTTTAGTGTGCAATAGCCTGCTACTTGCAAGTGTTGTTCATTGTTTTTTAGCACTCCTTAAGATTGGGCCACTTGTGTGGGTAGGCCTAGTGCCCGCGACAGGAAATGTCCCAAAACACAACATAGACACATCACATTTTTCCAAAGAAAACAAAGGTTTTTTTTTTGCAAAGTGCCTACCTGTGGATTTTGGCCTCTAGCTCAGTCGCCACCTAGGGAAACCTACCAAACCTGTGCATTTTTGGAAACTATAGACCTGGGGGAATCCAAGATGGGGTGATTTGTGGTGTTCTCACCAGGTTCTGTTACCCAGAATTCTTTGCAAACCTCACAATTTGGCTAAAAAACACTTTTTCCTCACATTTCGGTGACAGAAAGTTCTGGAATCTGAGAGGAGCCACAAATTGCCTCCCACCCAGCGTTCCCCCTAGTCTCCCGATAAAATTTATACCTCACATGTGTGGGTAGGCCTAGTGCCCGCGACAGGAAATGCCCCAAAACACAACGTGGACACATCACATTTTCCCAAAGAAAACAGAGGTGTTTTTAACAAAGTGCCTACCTGTGGATTTTGGCCTCTAGCTCAGCCGGCACTTAGGAAAACCTACCAAACCAATGCATTTTTGAAAACTAGACACCTAGGAGAATCCAAGATGGGGTGACTTGTGGGGCTCTCACCACGTTCTGTTACCCAGAATCTTTTGCAAACCTCAACATTTGGCTAAAAAACACTTTTTCCTCACATTTCGGTGACAGAAAGTTCTGGAATCTGAGAGGAGCCACAAATTTCTTTCCACCCAGTGTTTCTCCAAGTCTCCCAATAAGAATGGTACCTCAATTGTATTGGTAGGCCCTGTGCTCGCAACAGGAAATGCCCCAAATACTACCGGACACATCAAAATGATCAAATACAAAACTACCTGTTTTTGCAGGGGGCACCTGCGTTTTTGGTCCTGGGCTCAGCAGCCGTCTAGGGAAACCTATCAAACCCAGACATTTCTGAAAACTAGACACCCAAGGGAGTCCAGAGAGGTATGACTTGTGTGGATCTCCCAATGTTTGTGTACCCACAATCCTCAGCAAACCTCAAATTTAGCTAAAAAAAATCACATTTTTCCCATATTTCTGTGTTGCACGGGGCAAATGCTCTACCACTCAACGGTCCCCTTAGTCTCCCAGTAAAAATGATATCTCACTTGTGTAGGTGGGCCAAGTGCTTGTAACAGGGAAGAGCCAAAAACATGTTGAAATTGAGGGGGAACCAAAGTGGGTCCAAAAGGGCAGTTTGAAAAAAAACATTTTTTGGCTGACAAGTGCAGCAGAAGTTTTATTGGTATAGATGAGACAATGTTGGGTGGTAGGAATTTTGTGGATTCCTGCAGATTCCGGAAGGTTCCATCACAAAAATGGGGATAAAATGTGTGATTTCCAGCAAAGTTGAAGGTTTGCAGGGCATTGTGGGTAAGAAAATGGTGCAGGCTGCATGTGAAGCACACCACCTTAGACTCACCCAGATGTTTAGTTTTCAGATGTGTCTAGGTCTCGTAGATTTTTCTACATGGCAGCGTCCCAAAGTCCAAAAAGTGCAGCCCTCACTATTCCAAGTGGGACGATTTTGAGAGTTAGTCAAGCTCTCATGCCCCAAATGTAAAACCAAAACCCCATATATTCAAGTGTCCTTTTGATTAGTCCAGACTGAAATTTAAATGACTCTGATGTAATTTGCATACATTTGAGAATTTCACTTTTCTCTTGTTCTGCACAATTCTCAAAATACATAATTGTGCAGCTTTGTGTAAGTTCATTCCACTCACAGTTAAACTTTATCCTGAAATGCACTATTTACGTGTGAACAACAGACTGCAAGCAATCAATCAATCAATCAATCATAATATTTATAAAGCGCGCTATGTACCCGTCAGGGTTTCGAGGCGCTGAGGGGGGGGGGGGGGAGCGCTGCTGGTTTAGCGGTCGAAGAGCCAGGTCTTGAGGAGCCTTCTGAATGCGAGGAGGTCCTGGGTCTGGCGAAGGGATGTGGGGAGAGAGTTCCAGGTCTTGGCGGCGAGGAAGGAGAAGGATCTGCCGCCGGATGTCTTGTGCTGGATTCGGGGTACGATGGCGAGGGCGAGGTTGGCGGATCGGAGTTGACGTGTTGGGGTGTAGAAGTGGAGTCTGGTGTTGAGGTAGGAGGGTCCGGTGTTGTGAAGTGCCTTGTGAGCGTGGGTCAGGAGTTTGAAGGTGATCCTCTTGTCTACCGGGAGCCAGTGGAGTTCCTTTAGGTGAGGGGAGATGTGACTTCGGCGGGGTATGTTGAGGATCAGTCGGGCGGAGGCATTTTGGATACGTTGGAGGCGTTTGATGTCTTTGGTTGGGATGCCAGTGTAGAGTGCGTTGCCGTAGTCAAGTCTGCTGCTGACGTGGGCCTGGGTCACCGTTTTTCTGGTTTCTGTTGGAATCCACTTGAAGATTCTGCGGAGCATTCGGAGGGTGTTGAAACAGGAGGAGGAGACGGCGCTGACCTGTTTGGACATGGTGAGGGCGGAGTCCAGGATGAAGCCGAGGTTTCTTGCGTGGCTGGCAGGGGTGGGTGGGGGTCCGAGGACGGAGGGCCACCATGAGTCGTTCCAGGCCGAGGGAGTGCGTCCGAGGATGAGGACTTCCGTCTTGTCGGAGTTGAGTTTCAGGCGACTGTTGTTCATCCAATCGGTGATGGATTTTAGACCCTCGTGGAGGTTTGTTTTGGCGGTGAGCGGGTCTTTGGTCAGGGAGAGGACGAGCTGGGTATCGTCAGCGTAGGAGATGATGCTGAGATGATGTTGGCGGGCCAGTTGAGCGAGGGGGGCCATGTAGACGTTGAACAACGTGGGGCTGAGGGAGGATCCTTGGGGGACGCCGCAGATGAGGTTGGTGGCTTTGGAGCGGAAAGGGGAGAGACGGACTCTCTGCGTTCTGTCGGAGAGGAAGGATGAGATCCAGTGGAGGGCTTTATCTTGGATGCCGGCTTCCTGGAGGCGGGTCAGTAGGGTGCGGTGGCAGACGGTGTCAAAAGCGGCTGATAGGTCGAGGAGGATGAGGGCTGAGGTTTCGCCGTTGTCCATTTGATGTCTGATGTCATCTGTGGCGGCGAGGAGGGCGGTCTCAGTGCTGTGGTTTCGTCTGAATCCGGATTGTGAGGGGTCCAGGATGGAATTGTCTTCGAGGAAGTGGGTGAGCTGAGTGTTGACGATCTTCTCGATGACTTTCGCTGGAAAAGGGAGGAGAGAGATCGGACGGAAGTTTTTGAGGTCGTTGGGGTCAGCCTTGGGTTTTTTGAGGAGGGGTTGGATTTCTGCGTGTTTCCAGCTGTCCGGGAAGGTGGCAGAAGTGAAGGAGAGGTTGATGATCTTGCGGAGTTCGGGGGCGATGGTGGCGTTGGCTGAGTTGAAAACATGATGGGGGCAGGGGTCCGTGGGGGAGCCTGAGTGGATGGTGTTCATGGTTGCTATGGTTTCTGCCTCGTCCACGTGGGTCCAGGCGGTGAGGCGGCAGTCGCGGGAGGAGACGTCGGGGTGGGGTCTGGCGGTGGACCGGTGATGAAGCTGTCGTGGATGGTGGTGATTTTCTGGTGGAAGAAGGTGGAGAGGTCGTCGCAGAGTTTCTGGGAGGGCGGGATGTCGTTGGAGTTGGCTTTCGGATTGGAGAGTTCCTTCACGATGCCGAAGAGTTCTTTGCAGTCGTGGGCATTGTTGTTGATGCGTTCGGTGAAGTGGGCGCGCTTGGCGGTGCGGATCCGTTGGTGGTGTTCGCGGTTGGCGTTTTTGAGGGCGGCGAGGTTGTCGGGTGTGCGTTCTTGGATCCATTTCTTTTTGAGTTTCTGGCAGTTGCTTTTGGAGGTGGTGAGATCGTCCGTGAACCAGGCTGGTTTTCTCTTTCCTTGGGTGGTGGTGGGTTTCTTGAGAGGGGCGAGGGTGTTGGCGCAGTCGAGGATCCATTGATGGAGGTTGATGGCGGCTGTGCTCGGGTCGATTGCGTCGGGTGGAAGGTTGTTGACGAGGGTGCTGATCAGTTGTTCTTGGGTGATTTTGCCCCAGCGGCGGTGGGGAGGTAGCTGGATGCGGTGTTGCTCTGTGGTTTTCTTATAGGTGAAATGGACACAGTGATGGTCAGTCCAGTGGAGTTCGGAGGTGTGGCTGAAGGAAATGTGGTTGCTAGAGGTGAAGAGGGGGTCAAGGGTGTGTCCGGCGATGTGGGTAGGTGTGTTGACTAGCTGGCGGAGACCGAGGTTGAGGAGGTTGGAGGTCAGTGACGCGGTGTTGACGTCGTTGGCATTTTCCAGATGGTAGTTCAGATCTCCCAGGAGGATGTAATCCGGGGAAGCGAGGGCGTGGGTGCTTGCAAGGTCGGCGATGGTGTCGTTGAAGGGGGGTCTTGGTCCTGAAGGGCGGTAAATGAGGGTTCCTCTGAGGGTCGTGTTGGGGTCCGTGTGGATCTGGAAGTGGAGGTGTTCGGCTGTCCTGAGGGTGTCGTCCGAGTGGGTGTGGATTTTGAGGGTAGCTTTGTGAGCGATGGCTATTCCGCCGCCGATTCCGTTGGTTCGATCTTTTCTGGTGATTTTGTAGCCGTCCGGTATGGCGATGGCGATGTCCGGAGACGAGGAGTCGTTCCACCAGGTTTCGGTCAGGAAAGCCACGTCAGGAGCAGTGGTGTCGAGCAAATCCCAGAGCTCGATGGCGTGTTTTCGTGCGGAGCGGGTGTTGATGAGGATGCAGTTCAGGTGGTTGGGGTTGGATGTTTTCGTAGTTGGATTGGTCGTTCTGATGCAGGAGAAGTTGCAGGTACGGCAGGAAAAAGGTCCTTTAGTGTGCTTCGGGGATGCCCGGTAGCATTCAGTGGAGGGGCCGGGGTTGAAGGCGCGGAGTTCGTTGATCGAGTAGCGGATGCGGGGGGCGCAAGGGCCAGGGGGTGTGGTGCTGGGCGCGGTCCAGGCGCGGACGGGCGCAGACGGGCTTGCCTCTGGCGCGCCTCTGGCGCGCCAGCGCGCGCAGCGCCAGCCATTAAGAAGGGAGGGGGGAGGGAGGAGCAGCTGGGAGGCGGGAGGGAGCGTCAAATGGGGGCGCGAGGGGGGCGGGGCCGCAGGGAGGCAGCGGCAGGGAACGGGGAGCGCACAAGGGGAAAAACACTGAAAACGAGCAAAATACAAGCAGTTACAATAAGAAAAAGCACACAATCAGAAAAACAAAATGGCACAATATACGATCGGGGAGACAGCAATCAGGGGGGCACAAAGGGGGCAGAAGCGCCGGCGGCGAGGCGCTGAAAAAAGCGAAAAAAACGAAAAACACTTACGGGACGGCGGAAAGCGGCAGTTGTTGCCTGCAGTGCTTTAAGTACATCCTCATGCAAATAACTGATGCAAAGAAGCATTTTATGCTAAAATATATAAGTCAAAAGGACACATTGGCATTTCATGTATGTTGGACTGGACTCTCTCTGATTTTTGCCTTCCTCTGCTGAACCTGTTTTTGTTGGCTTTAGGATTCCGTTTTTTTCCCTAATAACCAGTGGTAAAGTGTTTGTGCTTTCCCTTCCAGCACCTAATTGGTACATTTGATTTACCTATGAATCATTAGTAAACGAATTACCTGTACTCAGGGCCTGTAAATTACATCACTAGTGGGCAGCAGCACTGATTGTGCAACTCACTAATGTAGCCCTGTATAAAATGTCTCAGGCCTGCCCCTACAGCCCATAGTGCAGTTTTAAACTGCCATTTTGCAACGACAAAATATGTTTTGCTCTGCCTAACCCAAATTTTTTATACTTAGAAGCAACCTCTAAGATACACCTTAACAGCTCATTGGGCTTGATGCAAGGCAATTAAAAAGTAGGACATATATATTTAAGTCTTTCATGTCCTGACAGTAAAAAATGACTTTAGGAGAAATGCTTCTTCCACACATTTGAACTGTAATTCAAAATACCCTTTAATGGTAAAGACAGATTTTAAGAGACTGTTCTGAAAATGCCACTATTAGAAAGTTGGAATTTTTTTGCCTAAACCATATGTGCCTGTCTGCCAGGGCCCAGGGTCCCACTGTGTATACAAATACCACCTTCAGAAACTCTCACTAATACTTCCTGACCTGTGGAAGATTCAGAAGAAAGATTGCCCGCTGTGTGAGGAAAGAAGACGGAACCTGCTTGCTTTGAACCCTGCCTTCCCAGATGTGATTCCAAGGGTCTGTTGTCTGACCTGTTTGATCTGCAGGGAAACAACTAACTTTGAGAGGCCTCGTAGAAATTCCCAAGCTGGTCAACACCACCTGACCTATCTGAAACCTGCTGCTGGCCTCTGCTGGAGTGAGTCCTGATCCCCAAGAGATGACCTCCATGTCCTGGGCTCATAGCTGGCATCATGGAATACACCTTTAAACCTGCACAATCTGCACTATAGGTGAAAATCCGGATGTTTTGGGTCTCTTCGCAACTGCAAAGGAACTCCTTGTGTCAGCAACAATCACCACGTCTCCTGCCAATGTGAAAGTTCGGATGGCATGTTGCTCTTCATGCCAAATGGTGACTTTCCATGTCTTCTACCAACACAAAACTCCAGCGACGACTGCGCCTTGCGTTCCCATCAACCCATGGAACCAGACTCAAAGAAGGTAACCTCTTCACTGGAAGAACCTTGTTTCTGTATCTGATCCGCACTCCATTGTGGTCGGCCTGAACTCGTGACTTTGACCCTGTCCAGTGCGACCAGATGCCCACAAGTGACACTTTGTGCTTTTTGTTGCTAATGTCACCTAAAACTTTAAAAAGATTATAACTTCTGTTCTGCTGGTTGGATGTTTGTAATTTCATGTATTAATTTTCACTTTATTTTTCTAAATTGGTTTGGTATTTTTTTGTTTGTTTTGTTTTCAGTTCATTACTGATTGAATGCTGTATAAATGCTTTACACATTGCATCTAAGATAAGCCTGGCTGCTTTTTTGTGCCAAGATAACAGAGGGGTAAGCGTGGGTTTATTTAGTTACTTTGGTGGTTCACCCTGACAAAGATTGTGTTTATTATTTGAGTGGGACTTCTGCCTATCACAAAAAAAAACAATTTCTTACAGTGTTATCATAAATTATGTCATATACTTTTCCTGAAATTGTGTATAATTACATAATAATAATTTACTTGAATTTCGTTCACCCCTACTTTAAGCTCTTAATTCGTGTTTTTTAAATAAAACCTACAAACCCAGATTATTTTGCTAAAACTGCAGTTATTTCAAAAGACACCTGCTTATTAGCTTTGTTGGGGTTCGTACCTTGCTCCGTCTTTAGTTAATAATCTAAGCTCACACATTGTCAGTTCATATGTCTACAATTGATATTCAACTAGTTACAATTTCAAGTAGCGAGAGATTAATTCATTTACCCAGAATTGCATGATTTTCGCTCCGATGTCCAGCATTAGAATGTGGACCCCAAGTTCCTAAGGTCAGCTACTTAGCCAATAGATCACATCTCTCCCAAATGTTTTCAACCTCTAACATGAAGATTTTGTATAGCAAACCCTCAGAATTATAGATGGGTAGCAGTCAGGAACAATATTGCTTTTCAGCAAAGAGTTTCAAATGGCATCAATAAAAACGATCATGGGGAGTTTATTGTTGTTCATGATGTGACTTGGAACCCTGGGGTAGAAAATTCCATATTATTGTCAACTATGCATTTGTAATTGTATTTTATTCATGCCCTCCGCCAAATTATTTTGCCCTGCTCAGATTAACAGTGATAACGCGTCCAGCCCTTTTAAATTACTTGTGCTTGGACACCCTGGAGGTCGGTGAACCTTTTAGCCGAGTTGGGCTCTCCTCATCCTGGAATAGTCGGATCACTTAAATCAATAATCAATAACTATTGTAATCGATACCCAACACTCTATTACTAGATCAAAATAACACATTAGGAATCAAATAACAGTTGGTATTTCGACGCAACTTGACCTTTCAGTCATGAATAACCACACCAGTTTATTAAAAGTTAATGAGTTTATTTCCCTATATTAACAAAGCTAAAACAATATATATGAGTCTCAAAATCAAATGGTATATGTATACGAACATTACTAGCTGTCCATAACGGCGGAAGAAACGCAATCTACACAAAATCTGAATTATAATGCACTCGGTTATAGCAATACAAATCACTAATATGAGTAATTGAATTTGACTAATTGCATACATCGGTCAGCATAACAAGATTTCAATTCAACATCGTGCGTCAAGTGAATACCTCGACTAACCTCTAATTAGCATTGGCTTGTGGGGCTTCATGCAAAACAAATTTAGTCAACACAAATTTGGAAAACTTCTAGCTTGGGCCCTATCAAAATAGCAGTTGGTACCTAAGAAGGAAAACACAATACATAATACAGTTATCCTTTCATAATTACCAAATACAATCAGCATTCAAGAAAGTCTTCGTCCTTCAGGTACCGGTTCGATCAGCATGGGGCAGATTTAAAAGGGGCAGAGTTAAGGGCAAGTTTCCTTGCGGCAGCAAGGAGAATGGGGCAAAGTTACTGCATGGGCAAGACGGGGCAAATTAAAGTTAAAGTCTCTAGGGTGAGAATTCTTAAAGTCTCTTTCTCTGGAATAGAGAAAAGGCATCAAGATGTCGTCCAAGATGACGTCTGGCATCAGACTTTAAAATGGCATTGTAGAAAATGTCTGACTTCTCTTTGTCCGGTGGGTTTAAGTAAGAAACATTCCAAATTCAGCAGGGTCTTCCATTGGAGGGTTCATAGGGTGGCTTCAATTTGACCAATGAATAGTGTCTTTCTCCTAGTACTCATTTTTGCATACATTGTCCTTGGAGCCTTGGAACACAAGTTGCAACAAAGTTTGCCAATTATTTCGGTATCAGTGCTTTTATTGTCCGCACCTGCAGGAGCTGACCTTGTATCAAAGGGGATGAAACCGGCCTAGCACGAAACCTTGGAGATAAGTGTATTAGTCATCTCTACTGGAAAAACACAGAATAATGCCTTTTGGTTAATCAAAGTGAAAACCACGCAGTTAAATTTGACACCAGGTGACTAGGCCAAAGCCTCTACTAAATTTAAGCTAAGCATAAAACAGTTTCAACAAGAAAATCATAGAACACATTTGCAATTATGACGGATTATTACATTTTTCAATTCTTCATGATTAATTAAGCTCATTTATAATAATGGCGAACTACTCCGTGGGCACAATTTCCCACATATATTATTTTTCTTTGCTAAAATCACACTACATTATACGATTTTGGTTACATGATATATGAATATATGTTGGTCCTTCTTTTTCTGCGTCATCAATCCCTCCTCTGATGACTAATTATGTCATCACATCAAATCTTCCCACAAATTTTATTCCATTAAAATTCTGTTTTAGTAATTTGGCACTTCAGTCAACCCCCTCTTTCTTTTGGTTCCCTTTGATTTCTCTCTGTATATTTCTACTATTTTATTTTCTATTTTCTCTTCTTTTCTCCTTTTGTTTCTTGTTTTCAATATTTTAATAGCTTTCCATATTCCCCAAATACCTAATAAACAAATTAATACTCCTTTTAGTATTTTCAGTAACAATCCGTTCCAAATGTTGCTGAACCAATTTCCCACAGAAGCAAATCCTTTTCCAACCTTCTCCCATACTCCTGGTTCTTTCAATTCTTTCAAATCTGTACTTTCGTTAGTTAAATTTGTAAGCATTTTTCTAATTTGACCACTGTTGTCCGGAATATAAGTACAACAGTGACGTGTACCAAGCATTTTGCAAACGCCGCCATCTTTTGCTAAAAGAATGTCTAAGGCAAGCCGATTTTGAAGAGTCATAGCTCTTTCTGCAGCAAGTTCAGCATCCATCAGGATTATAGCTCCTGAGAATTTTGTCAGCATGTTATCCACAATAGTAGACAACTTTCGTATTTTAATTGAATTCAATATGACTCCCACTGAAGGAATCCTTGCTCCAAATATATCTCCTACCACACCAGAAGCTGTCTCCCTTTTCTGAACATGATGTGATTCAGACAGCTTTGGGAATTTCTTTAAGTCGTCCAATTGATAAACCTTTGGGAACACTATTCCCAAATAACATCTCCCATACCATCCTTTAGGAAGACTATAATAGGTGTTAAGTCCACAAATATAATATACCCCTGGAATAACTGGGTCTTGTCCATTCAGCATGAACGTCCATTTGGGTTGAAACAAAAACGTATGTTTACATTCTCTCTTTCCCACAAAGACTGTGTCATAATATGATTTATGTCTATGTACACAGAACCTCCCTACGTGTAATGCATCTAAAGATATTTTCCCTTGTGTCTTTATCGCGGCAAAAGCATAATTATCTACAGATGTCCTCTTGTGTAATTCCCCTTCTAATTGTTCCTTCCCTGCTTTCCTCCTATCGTTAGTGTGATCTAAAAAGCTTTTCTCCATCGGTGAAAGCAAGCATGTAAAGTTTTCTCTGTGAGCGTAAGCTGTGTGAAAAGGTGACAATGGCTCAAAGAAACCGCTCATTAATTTTATATAATAATCTCTTGCTACTTTACTCAGGTACTCTATTATAGGGATATATGCGAATACAACATCCTAATTGGAATAAAAATAGTGAATATACTCCTGACCATAAAATATGGTCATTATTAAACTACATGTAATTCCATACGTAAGAGGCATGCTATGATATGTCACCCCTTCCATTACTGAGGTAGGTATTTGTGTGCATACATAACAATCTTTCGCATCCATTGTCTCAACATACTCACTCAACAAGCGATAGAAAACGTTGGACGAAAGTTCCTTTTTATCATGCAAATGTCTTTCGTCTTGTTCGAGTTTCTTCAAAGGAGTTAGTTCAGTAATAGGTTTAGAAGTAGAAGCATCATTTGCATCTCTCTCATTCTTTCCATGCATTTCAAAAACTATTGCTATAATGATTAGTACACATGCAGTTATTAGACCTATACACATGTATTTACAACACTTCACTTTATGTCCCTGTGTAGTGTAGCCTGTCATGATCTATATAGAATCAGAAAGTTGAAGACACTTTATCAAATCAGATTTGCAGATATATATAAAGCTGAACGAGTTCAATGTCCACACGGTTCTTTTTAGCAGCTTAGTCTCTTATCGGTTTAGCAGCTTGTCTCAAAATCGGTTTCAAAGTCAATCAGGTTATCAATGTCTTAGCCGGTTCAAAAGTCAATCAGGTTATCAATGTCTTATTCGGTGAGGTTCATGGAATTTCACTTCTCAAGTGCCAAAGTGACGTTCTGCTTCTTCGTTCTCAAGATTGAGAGATAGGAATTCGTCTGACCAATCGTTAGTGGCTATGTATGCCCACTCCGGACCAGAATTTCTTCTGCTTTGGTATTCTTTTCCTTTTTAATTTTGCATCTCTTTTTGATTCTCTCTTGCTGGTACTTTCTTCCTTGGCCGGGTGTTTCTCTTCACTTGGTGTTGTTATTGCGACAGACACTTCTTTTCTTTTCTCTTTCAACTTTGGCCCTTCACTTTCGTTTAATATTTCCCTAGTTCTTAATTTCCCTTGCGATATGCCTTGTCTTCGTTTCGCACTGTTTTCACCTGATGGACCTGCAACCGGTTCTGGAAGAGTTTGAACTGTTTCACTCTGTCCTGTCTTATCTTCTCCCCCTAGGTCAATCAGGTTTTCCTTTTCTTTTCCTGTATCGTCTGCTTCTGGGAAAGCCCTCCTCTGATCAGGCTCTCCTGCTCCTTCACCTGTCTCAGGCTCTTTGTCACCTTCAGGACCTTCGTCACTTCCTGAGGCTTCTCCTTGGTCCTCCTCAAATGAATCAGTTGTTTCTTCCACAGAAAATATCTCTCCTTCCTCTATTTCTGCTTGTTCGCCTCCAGGTTCTCTTTGTTCTGTCTCGGTGCCTGGTACTCGCTTGTCAGTCACTGGTGATTTCAGTGCTTCGACTTCCTCTTCTGTGGGGCACGTCACCCTTTTCGTGTGACTGGCGTGAATCCAGTTGGGAACTCCTGCACACTTCACAGCGGTGGTAGTTGTCAGAATCATCTGGAAAGGTCCTTTCCAATGGGGTTCCAGACACGACTTCCTCACGTGCTTCTTTATCACGACCCAGTCACCTGCTTTCAGGGCGTGTCCTGGACCTTGGATCGGTGGCAAGGTGGTTGCCTCCACCTGGTGAGAAAAAGAGCGCACCACATCAGCTAAACCTTTGCAGTAGTCCAACACCATATCATCTGTAATATTCAAAAGAGCGTTTGCAGTCCAGTCTTTCTGTCAGGGTTGTTCTCCATTGACATTAACACCAAGGGCAATGCGTTAGGCCATTTCAAGTTTGTTGATGCACATATTTTCGCTATCCTCGACTTCAATGTGCCATTCATTTGCTCCACTAGTCCTGATGCTTCAGGGCGGTAGCTACAATGCAATTTTTGCTCAATGTTCAGCGCTGCACACAGTAATTTTATTACTTCGTTATTGAAGTGACTTCTCCTATCTGATTCTAAGGAGATTGGGAATCCGAAACGTGGTATTAGTTCTCTCAAGAGTAATTTTGCAACTGTAAGGCTGTCATTTCTACGTGTGGGGTACGCTTCAATCCAGTGACTAAAAATACACACAATCACCAACACATACTTCAAGCCTCCATGCAAAGGCATTTCAATAAAATCCATTTGCATCCTGCTGAATGGACCTCCTGTTCTTCCAATGTGGCTCAAATTTACTACTGTTCCCTTCCTTGCGTTCATTTGCTGGCAAATGACGAAACGATGGCAAACTGCTTCAGCAACTTGACGGAATTTGGGATTAAACCAATCGATTTTGAATAGTCTAACCATGGCATCCCTTCCAAGATAGGCTTGTCCATGATACAGTCTGGCCAACTGCGTCAAAAGACTGTTTGGCAGAACCAATCTCCCTTCACTTGAAACCCACAAATCATCTGGTTTCTTTACGCATTGTAATTTGCTCCATGAGAGTTTCTCATCTTCACTAACATCGTTCTGTAGGGATTTCAATTCATCGATTGTATCTACAACCTTTAGAGCAAAAGCTTCACTTGGTTCAAGTTCTGGCAAATTTATCAAGTTCCATTCGTCTCTGAGCAATATACAGTTCAATGCGCAAAACCTTGCGACTTGATCTGCATACCCATTTCCCAGAGAAACATAGTCTTGTGATTTTGAATGTGCACTGCATTTTACCACTGCTACTTCTCCTGGTAACTGGATGGCATGTAACAATTCTCTTACTCTTTCACCATTTTTCACTGGTGATCCTGAAGAGGTCATGAAGCCTCTTTGTGACCACAACTGTCCAAAGTCATGTACTATTCCAAATCCGTACTATCAGTGTAAATGGTGACTTTCATTAATGCGGAAAGTTGGCAAGCTCTAGTAAGTGCTACCAGTTCTGCTACTTGTGCAGTGTAAACTCCTTGAAGCCAAGATGCTTCCAGAACACCTGTTATTGTACCTACAGCATATCCTACTTTCAATATTCCTAGTGCATCTCTTAAACATGAACCATCAACAAAAATAACTTGATCGTTTTCTTCCAATCGGGTGTCTTTGATGTCAGGTCTTGGTTTTGTGCAAAATTCAGTCACCTGAAGACAGTCGTTCTCGATGTCTTCAGCGTTCTCAATCTCGACATTTTCACTGGGAAACAAGGTTGCTGGATTCAACGTAGTGCACTTTTTCAGCTGCACATTAGGTGAACCCAAAATTATTGTCTCGTACCTTGTAAGCCTAGCACCGGTCATGTGCTGTGTTCGGGAACGTGTCAAAAGTATCTCGACTGAGTGAGGGACCTTGACTGTTAAAGGATGTCCCATCACTATTCCTTCACTCTGATTTAGGCTGATATCAACTGCTGCTACGGCACGCAAGCACCCTGGCAGTGCTGCTGCAACCGGATCCAAAGTAGCTGAAAAATATGCTACTGGTCTGTTTACGCCACCATGGGCTTGAGTCAAGACAGACAAGGAACATGCATCACGTTCATGACAAAACAATGTAAAAGGCGTTGTGTAATCAAGAATACCTAAGGCTGGAGCCCTGCACATGCATTCCTTCAATTCAATAAAAGCATCCATTTCATCTCTTTTCAGCTCTATTTCATCCAGCGCATCTTTCTGGGTCAGTTTCAGTAAAGGTTTGGTTAGAGTTGAGAAATTGGGAATCCATTGGTGACAGTAACTCACCATTCCCAAAAACGTTCTCACCTCTCTTCTCGTCTTCGGTGGACTCATTGGAAGCACACTTGTTATTCTCTCTTTCATAATTCTTCTCGACCCTTTCTCTAACTGGTGACCCAAACATTTCACTTTCTTCTGGCAGAACTGTAATTTTGAAGGGGACACTTTGTGTCCGTTCCTTCCCAAATGGTTCAATCGGGCAATGGCATCAGCTGTACAGTCAATTTCTGTCTTAGATGCGATCAGCAAATCGTCAATGTACTGTACCAAGGTTGATTCAAATGGTAATTCCAATGATTCCAAATCTTTCTTTAGAATATGATTGAAAATTGATGGTGACTCCGAAAACCCTTGAGGAATTCGACACCAACTGTAGACTCTGTCTAGGAATTTGAAACAAAAGAGAAATTGGCTGTCCTCATGAAGAGGCACAGAAAAGAATGCTTGTGACAAGTCGATGACTGACAACCACTCAGCATCACAGGGAACTTGAAACATTATCACAGCTGGATTTGGTAGTACGGGACAACATTTGACTATTATGTCATTTATTTTCCTCAAATCCTGAACAATCCGAACTTTTCCACTCGGTTTTATTAGTCCCATGATTGGTGAATTACATGGACTACTTAGCACTTCTTTCAGTACTCCCTGTTTCACAAACTCGTCAATGAGTTGGGCGACTTTCATGAGGGTGTCTTGCGGCATATGGGATTGTGGTGTCTGGGGAAAATTTACATTGGGTTTTACGGTCACTTTCACTGGTTCTACTCCTTGGACCAATCCTACTTCTTTCCCTGTCATATCCCACACTTCCCTTTCAACTGTTTCCTGTAACTCAGCAGGAATATCTGCTTCAGTGAGCATTGGATAAAGAGTAATCAGGGGATACTCTTCATCGACAGTTTCCACTTCGTCCCCTCCTACACTGTCCTCTTCTTCCTCATCACTGTTCGTCTGAATTTTAATTCCATCATTTGAACACATAATCGAACATCCCAATTTACACAATTAATCTCTCCCTAATAGTGATATCGGGCTCGAGTCACACACCACAAATTTATGTGACCCTTGATAGTTACCAATTCTGACTTGCACTGGATCTGTGATTGGGTTTGTCAGGTACCTATTTGCTATTCCCACTACTTGAACTGTTCTCCCTGAAAGTAGCAAATTGGGTACTTCAATGCTTCTAACTGTAGAACGTGTAGCTCCGGTGTCAACCAAGAACGAAACACGGTGACCCATAACTCTTCCTTCCACATACGGACCCTTTTGATCAACTTCCAAGGATGCTGCAAGCATACAATTTCCCTCCTCATCTGAACTTTCACTCTCCTACGCATCGTTTATTCCATTTTCACTGTGTAACTGGAATTGGTGTACTGTGTCATTTTGGTTCATCCCTTGACCCGCGACCTGTTGAGGAAGCATTACTTGTTGCTGATTCATTGGTGCTAAGGGTATTTGCATTTTCTGATTAGGTACCATAGGAAACTGCTGTTGCATTGGCTGCAACTGTGCCATTTGTGCACGGGGCATTTGCACCTGCTGCAGTTGTATGGGTTGTAAGCCCTGGATCTGATTTATATTATTTTGAAAATTTGGATTTGGACCTCTCAATTTCGGTCCTCTCATATTCTGAAATGCATTGACATCATTGTTTTGCTGACCTACACCTTCCTGCACCATCATTGGGCACTCCCGTTTCCAATGCCCGACGATTCTGCATGTGTGACATGGCTTCACCTTCTTCATTGCCTGTATACCATTTGGAATCATAACAGTATTTGAATCAGGACCATTATTCACAAAACCTCCTTGGCATCTCCCTCTCATTTGTGGCTGAAACATAGCATTTCCCTGCTCTTGCTGCTGCGGCAACTGCTGTTGAAAACCTTGTAAACCTTGCAAACCTGTCTGAGCTGCTCTAAGCTGCATCACCATCACTTTTTCTTTCAACCTTTTCTGCTTTGTCTCAATCACATCACTGCAGTATTTTGCATAATTCAATACCTCATCAATCGACTTTGACTGCCATCAAATCAAATGCATTTTAATCATCTGACTAATCTCGGGTCTCAACCCTTCCACAAATCTGAACACAAAGTGGAGCATGTCCTTTGCCTCAATCATTTCCGTGCCACTGTAGTTTTTAAACGCTTTCAACAATCTCTCATAGTATGCATGTATCGACTCTTTAACTTCTTGTGCCGTTCTGTCAATCCTCTGCCAATCCACATTTTTCGACGCAACCTTTGTTTTCAAGTGCTCAATCACCTTAGGGCATAAACTCATTACCGTAGGTGATGGTGCACCTGTGTCCCTATCTCTTTCTGGTTCACTTGTCGGCCAACCTACAGCCCTCTTACAATTTTCTCACAAATCTGCCGGAATCACAATTTCGAATAAGGTGTTCAGGTCTTCCCAAAGACATTTTGTGAGTTTCACAAATCTATCTGTTTGTTGATACCATTCAATCGGTTTCTCTCTTAATTTAGGGAAATCATCCGTAAAGGATTGAATATCGCACCTGTGCCACGGTACATGTACAAGTTTTCCCCCTGCTGTTTCTCTCATTGGCAACATGGTTATCAAGTCGTCATTCTGTTGTGCTTTTTCATTCCGATCTGGGGTACTTTCTTTCTTTTTGTCCTTTTTCTTAACCCATCTGCTTTCCCACTTCTCTAAACATCTCCAGACCTGTGCGCTCTGCAGTATCTCCTTAAGGTGTGTTTTCATCCCTGCAGATCTCATATGTTCAAAGTCTTTTGTCTCAAAGTCCAGCCTGTAACTTCTGCTCAAGTGTTTAGTCTTACCTATATCGATCTTGTTTCTGTCTGCAATTTCTTGTAACTTTTTATGTATGCTGCTTACTTCTCTTGTAATCCTAGGGCACATGTATCTCAGCTCTTCTTCTGTGTATGATTCTAACCTGTTCAGACCCATCGTTCCCTCTACTAGTTCATCTGCTTCCATGCCCAATCTTATTTTATTCAGGTATTCTTCTCCCTTCCCGCTGGATGTACTCTGTGGGGAGTTCAGACTGTTGAACCATTGTGTTAACTGTTGTGCGTTCAGTCCCATCGTTGTAGCACTTACATCAACTGCTACTGATGGTTGCTGCAACGTTTCAGTTTTCGAAGTTAGCGGTACTATTAGTGGTGGATTTGACCTTACCACAGTTGACGGAGCACAAATTGGAATTGGACTAAATTCCGATAAAGACCCAGATCCATTTGGCAGTGTTCCTACCGGAGTCGTTCCTGGAGTGTTTTCTATGCATCTTCTCCCTGTCTCACTTTGTGTCATTACCCCCTGATCGCATACGTTTGGGTTTGCCTGTATATACAATGGTACTGGCGGACCTACAGTGATAGGCAGAGATATTTCATCTGGATTCTGTCTGTTCCCTGAATTCTGTGGCATGTTAATCCCCACATTATGGTTCATAATTGCTGGCATACCTAACTGGCTCTCTGTTACTCGAGTGTACCTCGGCACAAATTGTACCTGCTTTTGAGGCATCAAAATTTGTGTTGATTCGGCTTGAATCAATGTCGGTCTTTGATAATTCTGTCCTCCCTGCGCCATTAAATCAGAAGTCATTCCCAGATTGTGCTCATCACAGCAGCGCCTTTGAACCTGCGGCTGATAATTATCGACAGGATTCAATTTAGGCACGTCAGGATATATCCTCTGAATTTGTGGTATTTGTGGTGCAAAGGGCATATCGGAACTGCTCTGCCTCTGTGATATTCTCAAATTTGGTGTCACATTACCTTGTATTGGTTCTGGAGGGGCAGTACTAATGCTTGAGCCTTTTTCGCTTTCCACATATGGTGGCAGGCGATCATTTAGCAATTGTATAATGAACTCTGGACTGACTCTTGTTTGTTTTATAGGTAGCTTTTCTTCCTTCCGTCTCTGCTTCATCAGTAATTGCTGGAAACAATTTAATTCCCTGCAGTACGTCTGATCTCCAAACCTTTTGTGTGCTATCCCATCTAGCATCCGCTAGTGTCTTTTCTACTTTTCTTATTCTTGTCTCAAATTTCTTTTGTTGTTGGTTTCTAGATTTCAGCTCCCAAATTGCTAATGCCTCAAACTGTGCTGGTCTTGGAGGTACTTTCATGTCGTATAGTGCGAATCTTAGATTCTCCAAGACTCTTAGATTAAATGACCCATGGATAAGGAACGCTACACTTCCATGTTTTTCTGTTAATTTGCACCATTGCTTTAACCAAAGACATGGTGCGACACCCTTTTCTTCAATCACGATGTAAGTTGGTGTACCCTCAGGCGGTGTTTCTTCTCCTACGTTTGCTTTAATATATACATCTCCCCTCAAGGCACTCTTAAATGCTTTGAAAAATTTCATCTTTCCGTCTTTTATTTTTCTAAAATATGTAATCAATAAGTGACTTTAATTCCCTGAATACTCTTCGCTTGCCTTTCCCCCACTAATTGCGCTTCACGGACTGCGTCCAATCCGTGCGCGACCCTTCTCACCAACCAACCTATCCCAGCGCGGCTCCTAGTGACATCACACTCACACACTGCGGCTGACAAAGTCTCGCGGCTTGTCCTCCTTCATTCAGCTTCACTCAAAACTAATTTCTGCAATATATTGCGAGCACTAACCAAAAAGAAGAAAACAAATCTGTCGGTTTACTACAGGAAGGGTAATACAATTGCTTCAGAAACCTTAGGGATTTTTCACTAGCCTCGGCAGTTATTCCATCTTTCTCGGTTTCCCGCTCTCGCAAGCAAAATTTGACCCGCAAATTTTACTCTCAACTGATCAATGAACTATTCTAGTGCACCTTAGAATTCGTCAAATCTCAAAGTCGAAAATTTCCTTTCATTCCTCAATATTCATACTGACTCGTTGACCACGCCCGATCAACTTATTAAACCAAACAGATTACAACATCAATCAAGTGTCTCATACACTTTTCAACATACTCCGGAGTCTCTTGACCTCGCAGGGCCCGTCTCAACATCAACAACCACGTGGACAATTTTTCCGGCACAAAGCGCTACACACATGTGAAGTTCGACGACTTCCCTACTCTCACACTTTGGAGTAACACTCCTCTAAAATCTTTTAATTGGAGTTCGTAACCCCCTAAAATCCTCACAAACTTCTCAATTAATCTGCGGCAATAAGCTGTGCAAGCGCAAAACCCTAACTTCTCTCATACCGTCACTAGAAACGCCAGAAACATTCTCACACCTCCATTTCCTCCATTTGCAAGCTCCGAGATTCCGGGAAAGTCATTGGGGATTTAGGGCATCATCATCTATCCAACTTGTTTTATCAAAGAAAATTCTAACTTGACTCCGTCTATTGTGCGGATGGGGTCCCAAAGGGCGAAACCATCAATCTCTGCTATCATCTACTGATAACGCGTCCACCCTTATAAATTACTTGTGCTTAGACACGCTGGAGGTCGGTGAACCTTTTAGCCGAGTTGGGCTCTCCTCATCCTGGAATAGTCGGGTCACTTAAATCAATAATCAATAACTATTGTAATTGATACCCAATACTCTATTACTAGATCAAAATAACACATTAGGAATCAAATAACAGTTGGTATTTTGACGCAACATGACCTTTCAGTCATGAATAACCACACCAGTTTATTAAAAGTTAATGAGTTTATTTCCCTATATTAACAAAGCTAAAACAATATATATGAGTCTCAAAATCAAATGATATATGTATACAAACATTACTAGCTGTCCATAACGGCGGAAGAAACGCAGTCTACGCAAAATCTGAATTATAATACACTTGGTTATAGCAATACAAATCACTAATATGAGTTATTGAATTTGACTAATTGCATACGTCGGTCAGCATAAAAAGATTTAAATTCAACATGGTGCGTCAAGTGAATACCTCGACTAACCTCTAATTAGCATTGGCATGTGGGGCTTCATGCAAAACGAATTTAGTCAACACAAATTTGAAAAACTTCTAGCTTGGGACCTATCAAAATAGCAGTTGGTACCTAAGAAGGAAAACACAATGCATAATACAGTTATCCTTTCATAATTGCCAAATACAATCAGCATTCAAGAAAGTCTTCGTCCTTCAGGTACCGGTTCGATCAGCATGGGGCAGTTTTCAAAGGGGCAGAGTTAAGGGCAAGTTTCCTTGCGGCAGCAAGGAGAATGGGGCAAAGTTACTGCATGGTCAAGACGGGGCAAATTAAAGTTAAAGTCTCTAGGGTGAGAATTCTTAAAGTCTCTTTCTCTGGAATTGAGAAAAGGCATCAAGATGTCGTCCAAGATGACGTCTGGCATCAGACTTCAAAATGGCATTGTAGAAAATGGCTGACTTCTCTTTGTCCGGTAGGTTTAAGTAAGAAACATTCCAAATTCAGCAGGGTCTTCCATTGGAGGGTTCATAGGGTGGCTTCAATTTGACCAATGAATAGTGTCTTTCTCCTAGTACTCATTTTTGCATACATTGTCCTTGGAGCCTTGGAACACAAGTTGCAACAAAGTTTGCCAATTATTTCGGTATCAGTGCTTTTATTGTCCGCACCTGCAGGAGCTGACCTTGTATCAAAGGGGATGAAACCGGCCTAGCACGAAACCTTGGAGATAAGTGTATTAGTCATCTCTACTGGAAAAACACAGAATAATGCCTTTTGGTTAATCAAAGTGAAAACCACGCAGTTAAATTTGAGACCAGGTGACTAGGCCAAAGCCTCTACTAAATTAGAGACTACTAAGCATAAAACAGTTTCAACAAGAAAATCATAGAACACATTTGCAATTATGATGGATTACTACATTTTTCAATTCTTCATGATTAATTAAGCTCATTTATAATAATGGCGAACTACTCAGTGGCCACAATTTCCCACGTATATTATTTTTCTTTGCTAAAATCACACTACATTATACGATTTTGGTTACATGATATATGAATATATGTTGGTCCTTCTTTTTCTGCGTCATCAACAGTGCACGGGTAGAGGATCCAAGAGGGAGTCGTGGCCAACATAGCTTCACTTACCTAAGCCCCCGTAAAGTACTGACACCCTTCTCCCTCCCACACAGTGCTCAGGAGTACCCTTCCCACTTGCATAATTGCCTCTCTCTCACAATACAAGTACATTTCTACTACCAATCCCATTCACCCTTGGAAAAACTCTCACCATCACCTTATCCAAAAATGACCTGTCATCTTGCCACAATCACCATCCACCTTTAATAATATGCCCCTTCACAATCCAATTCGTTCAGGAAAAAGTACCAGGTACCCTGCCTCCTTCCAAAATCAACCCGAGTTTTCCCTCCCCCTCTCTCTCTTCAAAACAATTATTTCCACTTTCACATTGACAGTGGAGTACCGTGCCACACTCTCTGTAAGAGCAGCTCATCAGACGGATCATAAATCCTTCTCAGTTGCAGCCTTCTGAGATCCACTACTGAGAACCGAAAGTTAGCAGTGCAGGATCACAATCTGCATTTCCACACCTTGAGACTCGGAAAAGGTGGTGGATTACCATTAGTCAGGACATGACTTTGGGCCCTGTGCTCCACTGTGCTGATTTCACAGCTTAATGCGAACGTAGGCACCCTTGCACCAGGGTTCACCAGGGTGCAAGGGTATTTGCACTGTTGGTAGGATTGTTTTTGTGCACCTTCCTGCACAAAAACTATTCAAGGAGTCTTTTTCTATGCATGCTACGTAATGCAGCACACACAGAAAGAGGAAAAAACAAGGAGAATAAATATGTTCGTCCCCATTACGCCTCCTCTGGGAAGGGGTACAGTTTTGATGCATCCCAGGTTTGCATGCCCTTGAAAATCTGGGAATGTATTAAAACCCATAGGTGTTGTGTGGGGAAAAAACCCTCACACAGTGTAAGGAAATGCGGAGACTTGTGCTGCATTGCCTTACACCATATCTATGAGGCCATGGAAAGCCTTGCAAAGTGGCTTTGCGTGGCCGCATAATATGGGTCTGCACTCTGCGCCACCAGAACATTAAACAAATGATGCACCAGCAGTGCAAGGGCTTGTAAATGTGCTCCTTGAGTTTTAGATAATATTTTTTAATGGACACCATAAGCAAAAAGAATTGAGTTTATTGGGAAGGATGGCAATCGCAGGATGTGGTAAACTGGATGCTGTATCATTCCGATGATTGCTATGCCTCTTTTGTCATTCTTTTTAATATTGACTTCTCTTCCACTGTGTGGCCAATTCGGATGGTACCCAGTGCTATGTCCGGCCTCCACGTTTCACCTCATTCATACATCTTAAAAGATGTTTAGAGGTCTCTCTATTCAGACTGTAGATGAGCCTTGCAGACCCGCCAGGAACAAGCCTTTCAAAGTTCTATGATTTGACACAAACTTTTTATACAGATGACCAGAAGTATGGAGTGTACCATAGTTTAGTTATTTGCCCAGCACCACATTTAGAATAATAATTCCATATAGAAATCTAAATAGGCCTCATTTTATGGTGACCTCCACACATGCACTGAACAGAACTAATGGACAGCATAACAAATCTCAGTTTCAGTGGCAAAAGTTGGCTCATGACAGTCCTGCGTCTGCTTAACATGAGCCCCTAACGAGAGTGGTGTTTTTGTTCATTTGGGGACATGTTTGTGCAGCATTTCCCATTCTTGTTTTTAAACGGGTTCCTTAAACTGAATACCTACTTCTGGCATGCAATATAACGATTGCAGATAGGGACACAGGTTCAATTGTTGTTTTGTCAATAATGCCCCTTTTTAGGACTCAGTGAACACTGCTTTAGTTGCCTAAAAGGATCTGTTGCAGCACAAATCACATACACCCACACAGTAGCACAGACACCCCTATACTCATGTACATAAACAGAATGCAGAAATGGGCTTTTTGGTCTGTCCCTTTCACCTTTTGGAATGCTTGGATAAGCCCACTTTATGAAATGGGTTGTCACGTTTTGAAGCAGCCCGTGGTATTTTGTGAATGTCAAAGCATTTTACCATGTTTCTATAAGAATTAGTGATTGGTCTAAATGTAGTCTGTACTTTGTCTCAGCAGTGGCTCCTATCTTTATTTGGGCTCACTGAATTAAGAGATGGAACATACAGAAGAAACTAACAATAAACAGGACTTAATATGATTGAAAGGGAAAAAATCTCCTCATCAAAAACGCCTACCAAATTCCACGATTTTGAACGAGGGAATTCTCTTCATCGCACAGTTTCTGGGATCAAATGCACAGATATATTGGCCCTCCTTATGAGTCAGTTAATGCACAATGACAGTTTGGAATTCTGCTGTGCCTGATCATGAGTGGGCCTATGGCCCTGATTTTTACAGGGCAATGCTGCCACCCAGAAAGCTCATGTGAGTCGTTGGCCTCATCCTCCATTTTTTTTCTTGGACTGCAAGCATTTTCTGCTCCTACCTGCCACACCTTATTAGTCCCTTACCTTTCCTACTCCACACACTTGCCCCCTATCAACCCTCCCTCAGAAGCCTCTGTATAATTGTACCACCTGCTGTCAACGGGTGGTAAATGTATGCCTTAAACCCCACGTAACTGGGAATACAATGTGGTTTTAGGACTGATAAATTCAGATCTACACAGTAGTTTTACATGCCTTGGGGTACAAATTCGAATTGCAGTGGCATGGCATAGTGGTATCCTACAGTAAAATAAATGTTACATGCAGAATTACTACACCACCAGTACCATGCAACCATAATCAGTTCCCTAGAGTGTTAAACCAACAGGTTCAAATACATGATATATAATGCAATTGTTAGATTTTTCATCCTTGGCGTGGTGTCCCTTAACTTTTTGCCTCTGTTTCCCAGGTTGGTGATGTGTGCTGGATTCTGTTTTTGCTGTTTTTGTTACTCTGTGCACTTTACCACTGCTAACCAGTGTTAAAGTGCAAGTGCTCCTATACAAAATGTGTATGTAATTGGTTCATCCATGATTAGCATATTTGATTTACTAGTAATTCTCTAGTAAAGTGCACTAGATGTGCCCAGGGCCTGTAAACCAAATGGTACTAGTGGGCCTGCAGCACTGGTTGTGCTTCCCACATAAGTAGCTCTGTAATCCTGTCTCAGACCTGCCATTGCAGTGTCTGTATGTGCAGTTTTAACTGTAAATTCGACTTGGCAACTGTACCCACTTGCCAGGCCTAAACCTTCCCTTTTCTTACATGTCAGACACCCCTAAGGTAGGCCCTAGGTAGCCCCAAGGGCAGGGTGCATTGTATGGTTAAGGTAGGACATTTAGTAATGTGTTTTATATGTCTTGACAGTGAAATATTGCTCATTTGTTTTTCACTGTTGCAAGGCCTGTCCCTCTCATAAGTTAACATGGGGGCTACCTTTAAATGTTATTAAAGTGTAGATTCCCTTTGGGAGCACATAGACATGTGAAATTTAGGGTCTCAGCTCACAATTTAAAAATACATGTTTTAGTAAAGTTGATTTTGAGATTGTGTGTTTGAAAATGCCACTTTTAGAAAGGGAGCATTTTCTTGCTTATACCATTTCTGTGACTCTGCCTGTTTGTGGATTCCCTATCTGGGTCAGTTTGACAGTTGGGCTGGTTGCACCTCTCACTAGACAGTGACACAAAGGGAGCTGGGGTGTAGTCTGCATTTCCTGATGAGCCATCTGTGCTAGGAGGGAGGGGAGAAGTGGTCACTCACACCTGAAAGGGCTGTGCCTGCCCTCACACAATGCAGTCTCCAACCCCCTGGTGTGTATCTGGGGCCTGGCCTGGGCAAAGCACGATTTCACAATCAAGAGAGAAAATGTGTATAAGAAGGGCACCCAAAACTACAGACTTTAGAACACTTCTGGAAACGAAGAAGAACCTCTGCTTGGAGAAGAGCTGAAGAGCTGAGGAAGAAGAGCTGCCCTGCCTGTGACTGTGCTTTGTGGAGCTATCCTGCAGTTGCTGCTTCTGCCTGTCCTAAAGGACAAAGACTGGACTTTGTGTGCCTTCCATCTTGTGAAGAACTCTCCAAGGGCTTGACTTAGAGCTTGCCTCCTGTTGTTTGAAGTCTCAGGGACAGCAAAGACTTCTCTCTGCCAGCACCTGGAGTCTCTGGAGAGACTCCTACCGTAGAAGTGGTGCCCAGCCAGTTCCTGGGACCCTGAAAGGAGAAGCTGGCAGCCCAAGAGTAAGACACGCATGCACCGACCACCTTGCGGGAAAAGATCAACGCAACTCTGATCTGTGGCTGAAAATCGATGCTCGGGCTGGAGAAATGATGCACAGCATCGCCGACGGAGGCTGGTGGAATCGCAACCCGCACTGCGTGGTTTTCGGATCAGGGTGCGGCTGCATTTCTGACGCAAACACCTCTGGGCATGTAAAAATGATTCAAGGCCTGCCCGGACCCGGGAGTGCTGACCAGATCAACGCATCGTTCTCCTGCAGAGAGAAGAAACGATGCACGCCGACCCAACTAAAGGAGAAATTACACAAGGTCTCGTGAGTGAGAGAAATCGACTCATCGCAATCCTTTTTTGATGCACACTCACCCGTGCTGGGTTATTCTTGACACACCCAAGGTACATTTTCACGCTAACAGTGTTAGTGTGTGTTTAATATTACATGAAGACTCTTTTTGCATTTTTGTGATAACCTCGCTTGTGTATTGTGGATTTTTGTCGTTTTGGACTTGCTTTGTTTAGATAAATATTTAAAAATTTTCTAAATCTGTGTTGTGTCATTTTGTAGTGTTTTCATTGAGTTACTTTGTGTGTTGGTACAAATACTTTACATCTTGCACTCTGAAGTTAAGCCTTCTGCTTGTGCCAAGCTACCAAGGGGATAAGCAGCGGTTAGCTGAGGGAGATTCTCTATTACCCTGACTAGACTGAGGGTCCTTGCTTGGACAGGGGGTAACCTGACTGCCAACCAAAGACCCCATTTCTGACATAATATATTCATACTGGTAGTAAAATGTAATTTTTTGACTGATTAAAACTTTGGGTCTGATTAGATCATGGTGGTGCTACCGCCAAGCTCCAAAATCAGCGGGCCCGAGAAGACCATCAAGTTGGCAGTGTTCTTCCCGTGTATTTAGATGTATTGCAGCAGAGCCAAAGAGTGCTCTTCCCACCGGCCGTATTTAGATGTTAAAGTTGTATAGGCAGTGTCCTACCTGCAATTTGATGACAGAGGGAGGACATCTGTGGACCCAATGGACATCAGACAATGCCAGTGGCTGCAGAAAACAGGTAAGTCACACACACACACTCTACCCTTCACATATGCATCCCTCTGCATCTCACACAACACAACCAACACAACTACACTCATCTATACAAACACATGCACACACATGCACACCTACACACATCACAAGAGCGATGCCACACAACACTCACCTGAATTCTGCATGCAGCAACACAACATACAACACAATATACAAAACAACATCCATACCATATGCAAGTGGCACACATACTGACACAACCACATCACCCACTACACCACCATCTACCTCACCCACCCAATCGCATCACACACTAACACATACACGTACTGGCTCACACACACAACTCGAAGCACAACAAGACAGGTGCAGGTCCTCTTGTAATGTGCACACATCGGCACATCGACAAGTGTGAATATACCATCATTGTGTTGCCAGGAATAATTTGGCAATGAATACAGACACCATAATGACAGTTGTGTATATCTTCGATATGTGTTGTGCATCAGTGTGTCCCCATCTGTGTCTGTCCCACCTGTCCCCCCCAAAAAAATGCATGTTACAGTAATTAAAAACATTTCTGTGACATGTATATGTCTGTAGTGGCCTGAGCCCATGTGTAGTGACCCCCCAACATATAGAGCCAGTAGGGGGTTGCCTACCTTCATGTCCACCAATGGCAGGGTCATGTTTTCTCTGGGGCCCCAGGGCAGCAGCAATGGGGGGGTCCTGTCTAGTCATGTCCAGCCAGAAACCGAAGTGGAATCAGGAGAAATAGTAAGTTTGAACCCTCTGCAAGCCCCCAATCTACTGAGTCAGAAGTGGAGGTCGGACCGCCACTTTTTGCATCCAAATATGCTCAGTGGTAAGTATGGATGTAGTCCCGCTGTCAGCCACTCTTTCCTATGGCGGCGTTGTGGTGAATGTGAATTCTCAACGGAGTTGGTGCTACCACCAACATCTAAATCTAGCGGTCGGATGTTCAATGTGGCGGACTGTTTTTCAGTCAGAAAATTGATGGCGGGACTGTTACTGCCAACATCTAAATCAAGCCCTGTGTAAGTTTTTAAAAGATAGATGTCACTAGATGCCCACATGTTATGTATAGTGAATTGGGTTCTGCCCATATAATGCAACCAGATATTTCTCTTTTTGGATCACCTAGGTTTTGGACCTTTGATATGGGTGAATCTAACTAGTGGGTCTCACGCACAGTAACTACATGGTGATTGATTGCACTTCTACCCCCAGTGTCTGCCTTTTCAGATAAGTCCACTGTCACAAGCTTGAGTAATGGGTCCTGGGTTGATTACTTGTGAACATGGGTGCACACATGTGCAAACTACAAGTGTGAAACTACCATCAACCGCAGCCTAGTAATTGTGAACAGGTGGCCTGGCACAGAAATTACTCTGCAAGGATAGATGGTGACCTTGGGTAGACCTTATAACATCAGTCGACATTCATAGATCAATCAGTAGGGTTTATTGGGTTACCTGTAGTGTCCCTCTACTATATACATAGTGGAACTCTGCCCTAAATTGCAGTTTTGCTTCACTTAGGCTTACACAGTGCAGGGATCTGTAAAGCTGGGGTGAAACATATGGAACACAGGTCTCAATAACTATGTTTGCATCTTATGGGTGATACAGAATAGTCATATTTCTCTGGTGCAGATCAACATCAAATTCTAAGTCTTTTGTCCCCCGGCTGGACCAAGTTAATTACTCTGCTCTATAGCATACAGAGTAAAGGTCTACCCATACAAAAAGAGCAATTATCAATGCTTGTTCCAAATCCTGAGAGGGAAGGGCTGGGGAGTAAAATGTGCATCTAGTAATTAGCCGTCACACTGTACCTGGATTGGGGCAGCTCAGGCCCACAGAGCAAAGGAGGAAGCACGGGAGGATTCCTTCTGGTGGGAAAGTCCCTGGCAGTGATGTTAGGCAGGGATGGAGCACACAGGAGCTCGAAACATACACAACTTGATAACACCATATTGAATTGGCCCAGCATGCTGGCCAGGTGGGTTGAAACATAGCTAGAAGGATGATGTGGCATTCTAGGATTGGTCAAGGGTATCTGGCATCTACAACTTTCCTCCCACACTTAAAAACCACTGCACAAGGAAGAGACACAGTACAAGGCACTGAACCTGGATGGTGACTGAAGCAACACTGGGGACAGCTGAAAGGAAAAGCCTCTTGATGGACTAAAGAATCTGGGGGTTATTTCAACTTTGGAGGAGGTGTTAATCTGTCCCAAAAGTGACGGTAAAGTGATGGATATACCACCAACCGTATTACGAGTTCCATAGGATATAATGGACTCGTACTACGGCTGGTGGTATTTCCGTTACTTTACCGTCACTTTCGAGACGGATTAACACCTCCTCCAAAGTTGTAATAACCCCCTCTGTCTGAAGCTGAACCCCAGGATTTGATGGGAGTTACGAGGGTAAGTGATGCTGGCATCTTATGCCCCCTGAAGACCAGATGGGGGAATAAATGGACTTCTGTGCCCATGCAGGAGGAACAGGAGACAAGCAAAGGAGAAACCTGGTGCAGGGAGTGAGTGAAATCAGCTCCTCGCAGAGTGTGCCCTTTTAGATGCTAGGAGGCCTGTGGAAAGTACTCCCAGCGGCTAAGACTGGCCACTGGAAGCAAAACAGGACCAAGATCATCAGAATTGGTCCAATGGGGCCCAAGATATGCATAAGGAAATGATTTGACCTTTGACCCCTGCTGGAGAAACATATGAGCATACTTAAGAGCCCCATAGCAATACCTTAGCGCTGCCATAGAGTCAGTTTTCTATGCTAGGGCGGCACTGAAGTGGCTTTTTCCACATGCCATATTTACAAAGTGGCTCAATACATGCAATGCTCCACTTTGTAAACCCTTGCGCCACATTATGGTGCACCAGGCATAATGTATGCAAGGGGGGGCATTCCAGCACTAGGAAATCTAACAGATTTCACTGCGCCATTTTTGACATCTTTTTTAAAGCCTGCTTAGAACAGGCATTGAAATGACACTCCATTTGAAACCTATGGGCCTCTCTGCTCTTTGCTACAATAGCGTCAATTTTTTTAATGCTAGTATGGCACAGCACCACAATAGCACCAAAAAAGTTGACGCTATTGTGCTAACATCCACCATGGTGCTCTGTATTATAAATATGGTGCAACCACGGTGCCATTAGGTGGGGGCACAGAAAAAGTGGCACATCAGCTCTATTATGCCACTTTTTATTAAATATTGGCCATAGTGTGTGGAGTCCTGTTGCTCTTTTGTAAACTACCTCCTGGGTAGTCCATGGCAGGGTTCATGAACTTTTAATGATCAGGTCTGTAGTGTGTGGGACCCCCTCCCAAATTCCAGCTGGGCCCGGTGCCCCATCCCCTTAACCAGCAGAAGCTTTAATAGGGACCGAGACAGCATCCCAGGGTCCTAAAGACAGGGTCACAAGACCCAGAACAAAGGCTAAGGAGGGCCTGCCACACATGGGAGCAGAAGCCGGAGACTGGCTTCTCCCGGCAGAAGCAGTAAAGGAAGGGCTGGCTCCTGTGCCCGCACCTGGGCTGCAAGCAAGGAGCCCGTGAGCCAGCTGGGAGTATAAAACTTTTTCCCATGCCTTAATCCGTCTCTGGCTGTAAGCTGGTTTTGGCTTCAGGAGTGTTGGACCTGGCTTTTTGACAGGGACATCCCCAAACTTTTTGCCTCCTTCCTCCTATTTTTTCTGACCTGTTGTTGTTGGCTTTTGACCTCTGAGCACTTTACCACTGCTAACCAGTGCTAAAGTGCATATGCTCTCTGTGTAAATTGTACTATTGATTGGTTTATCCATGATTGACTATTTAATCTACCTGTAAGTCCCTATTAGAGGGCACTACATGTGCCTAGGGCCTGTAGATTAAATGCTACTAGTGGGCCTGCAGCACTGGTTGTGCCACCCACCTCAGTAGCCCCTTAACCTTGTCTCAGGCCTGCCACTGCAAGGCCTGTGTGTGCAGTTTCACTGCCACTTCGACTTGGCATTTAAAAGTACTTGCCAAGCCTAGAAATCCCCTTTTTCTACATATAAGTCATCCCTAATGTGTGCCCTAGGTAACCCCTAGAGCAGGGTGCTGTGTAGGTAAAAGGCAGGACATGTACCTGTGTAGTTATATGTCCTGGTAGTGTAAAACTCCTAAATTCGTTTTTACACTACTGTGAGGCCTGCTCCCTTCATAGGCTAACATTGGGGCTGCCCTCATACACTGTTGAAGTGGCAGCTGCTTATCTGAAAGGAGCAGGAAGGTCATATTTGGTATGGCCAGAATGGTAATATAAAATCCTGCTGACTGGTGAAGTCGGATTTAATATTACTATTCTAGAAATGCCACTTTTAGAAAGTGAGCATTTCTTTGCACTAAAAACTTGTTGTGCCCTTCAATCCACGTCTGGCTAGGTTTAGTTGACAGCTCCTTGTGCATTCACTCAGACACACCCCAAACACAGGGTACTCAGCCTCACTTGCATACATCTGCATTTTGAATGGGTCTTCCTGGGCTGGGAGGGTGGAGGGCCTGCCCTCACACAAAGGACTGCCACACCCCCTACTGGGACTCTGGCAGACAGGATTGAACTGAAAGGGAACTTGGTGCATTTCTTAGAGACTCTTTGAAGTCACCCCCACTTCAAAGGCACAACTTAGTATAAAACAGGGCCTCTGCCCTACCTCATCAGACACTTGCTGGAGAAGAAACCTGAACCAGAAACTACATCCTGCCAAGAAGAACTGCCTGGCTGCTCAAAGGACTCACCTGTCTGCTTTCTCCAAAGGACTGCTGTCTTGCTGTTGCCCTGCTGCCTTGCTGAACTCTTGTCTGGCTGTGAAAGTGCTCTCCAAGGGCTTGAATAGAGCTTGCCTCCTGTTCCTTGAAGTCTCAGGACCAAAAAGACTTCTTCCTTTCACGTGGACACTCCGTGCGGCGAAAATTTCGACGCACAGCTTGTTTCGCGGCGTGAAAAACGCCGCACACCGACGCTGATCAACGCGACGCCCTCGGGACGATCGAGACTTCGACGCACAACCTCGCAAGGACAAAGCCGCCCGACTTCCAAGGAGAAATCGACGCGACGCCTACCGTGAGTGCGAAACTTTGAAGCACGGCCTCGCAAGGACAACGCCGCCCGACTTCCAAGGAGAAATCGACGCGACGCCTGCCGTGAGACCAAAATTTCAACGCACGGCCTCGCAAGGACAACGCCGCCCGACTTCCAAGGAGAAATCGACGCGACGCCTACCGTGAGATCGAAACTTCGACGCGCAGCCCCGCAGAACGACGCGCAGCTGAAAAATAAGCAGGAGAATCCACGCACAGACCCGGGACATCTGGTAATCCTCGCGATCCACAAAAAGAGACTGTCTGCGCGCCGGAAAACGACGCCCGACTTCCCTGCGTGGAAAAGAACGACGCAAGTCTGTGTGTGCTGAGCGGAAAACGACGCACACACCCCTTTTTCCACGCATCTCTTCTCCTGTGGCCCTCTGAGGAGATTTCCCACCAGAAACCAGGTACTCTGTGCTTGAAAGACACTTTATTGCTTTTTAAAGACTTAAAGACTCTTAATATCACTTTTCAGTGATATCTTTACAAATTCGTATTGCAACTTTGATCGTTTTGACCTACAATTATCCAGATAAATATTCTATATTTTTCTAAACACTGTGTGGTGTATTTTTGTGGTGTTATACTATGGTGTTGTATGATTTATTGCACAAATGCTTTACACATTGCCTTCTAAGTTAAGCCTGACTGCTCGTGCCAAGCTACCGGAGGGTGAGCACAGGCTGATTTTGGATTGTGTGTGACTTACCCTGACTAGAGTGAGGGTTCTTGCTTGGACAGAGGGCAACCTATCTGCCAACCAAAAACCCCATTTCTAACATTGGTGATCAGCGGTGAGGATAGGACTTGTGTTTGTGCAGTGACATACAGTAGCTAAGTATTTCTCTACCTACCCACAGTTGAAGGTCAACTTGATTTTTCATCTTTTTTGGCTTTTGGTTCTCTGATGTCCTCCTGGATATACTATTGATATTTTGGACTTTGGATTTTGGTTTTTGCTAGTAAGATCTTATCAGAATGGGATTGCTTACCTACTCATTCTTTGTTCGTACTGACCACCTCACTAAGGCTGACCTAAGGAAGCTTTGCAGACAATGGGGCCTTCCTGTAGCAAGGAGATCCACTAAAGCGGAGATGCTCCATCACTACATAGTCTGGGGGGAGGAAAGATGGGCAGAGAGAGAGGCAGCAAGAAACCAAATGACTAAGTACCCCTCAGATGAGGAGGAAGACTACTCAGATGAGGAGGAAGGCTACTCAGAGTTGGACAGTGACCCAGAAATAGATGAATGGCTCCGAAGTCAAAGGCGACAGGAGCAACAATTAGAGGAGTATCTTGCAGAGGTTGAGGCAAAAAGACTTTTAGCCCTGGAAGAAGAAAAGATTGCAGCTCAAGAGCTGAGCTGTAAAGAGCTGAAACTGGAGGCCGGAAGGGCTGAGTCCAGTTCAGATGGTGGCAGCAAAAATCTTGCATCTAGTACTGCTGAAGAAGGGCACAAGCCCAGAGATGTGGTACCCAACTTGAAGAAGAGAGTTGACACACCCCAGGCGGTTCAAGGGTATGAGGTAGTTCCCGTTATGCACAGGGTCCCTGAGAAGGATTGGGGAACTGGCACAGGGAGTCATATTCCTACTGGGGGGAGGGACACTTTACTGACTCTAGCAGAGAGTGACAGAGAAAAGGGTTCCCCCCTGGTGGACGTCCTGGATATAGAGTGTAGAGACATCCCAGAAGAGTTTGGGTTGAGTGTCAGGGACAGACAGAAACTGTCTCACCAGTCTCAAGAGGGTGATGTAGAGTGCTTTTCCAAGGCTGAGTTACTAGGTGGTTGGGTGAAGGGTACTGTGGTTAATACATGTGAAGGGCAGAGTGATGTAATTGCTGGAGAGCATATGTCTGGTCCTTATTTTCCAGAGCTACGCCAACACCAGGTGGAGTGTGAGTTCTCTGACCCCAGGGAACTTACAGTGGAGGCAGACTTTTGGGTGAGTACCAGAGAGTCTGAAGAGGCATTTGGGGGTGCTCCTGAAGGGAGTGGTCTAGGTGGTTCCCAACCAAGTGAGGTGGGAGAGGATTGTAGTGTCCCAGGTAGGTCTCAGAGCCTAACCTGTACCGTAGGGCCACCTTTTGAGGGAAGCCCCGCAGTGTCAGAAGAACTTGGGGGGATGACTGTAGACAGCATCCCAACAGTTCTGGTGTCTGGCAGTACCACTCCTAGTGAGGGGGTGCAGAAGTCCAGACATAGGGTTGAGAGGGGGTGGCAGACCCCAGTGGAGGATCTTGAAAGTCAGGGGTCAGCTCTGAGAGCAGAGCCCCCCAGGAATGACCCAGGTGAGACCGTTTCTGGTTTGGGGGAAACCCAGACTCTGCCGGATGGGCAGAGGTCGGGAGACCTGCGCCAACCAGACTCTTGTGTGGCCCTTGGGGACGGCGTGTCCCTTGTGGGGGGTGAGAGTGCCCCCCAGGAAGTCCTGGCATGCCAGGCAAAGATTCAACCTCAGGGTGGTGACTCTGGGTTGGATAACCGGGTTCAGAGGTTAAACTTTGACCTGGTGGGGGGTAGATGTGCCCCCCAGAAAGTCCTGGAATGCCAGGCAATGGCTCAACCTCAGGGTGGTGACTCTGGGTTGGCTTACCAGGTGAAGAGGTCAAACTCTGACCTGGTGGGGGGTAGGTGTGCCCCCCAGAAAGTCCTGGCGTGCCAGGCAGTTGTCCAACCTCAGGGTGTCGACTCTGGGTTGGATGGCCAGGTTCAGAGGTTAAACTCTGACCTGGTGGGAGGTAGGTGTGCCTCCCAGGAAGTCCTGGGGTGCCAGGCAATTGCCCAACCTCAGGGTGGTGACTCTGGGTTGGCTAACCCGGTTCAGAGGTCAAACTCTGACCTGGTGGGGGGTAGGTGTGCCCCCCAGAAAGTCCTGGTATACCAGGCAATGGTTCAACCTCAGGGTGGTGACCCTGGGTTGGAGAACCAGGCTCAGAGGTTAAACTCTGACCTGGTGGGAGGTAGGTGTGCCTCCCTGAAAGTCCTGGCCTGCCAGGCAATGGTTCAACCTCAGGGTGGTGACTCTGGGTTGGATATCCAGGTTCAGAGGTTAACCTCTGACCTGGTGGGGGGTAGGTGTGCCCCCCAGAAAGCCCTGGTGTACCAGGCAGTTGTCCAACCTCAGGATGGTGACCCTAGGTTGGAGGACCAGGTTCAGAGGTTAAACTCTGACCTGGTGGAGGGTCAGTGTGCCCTCCAGGAAGTCCTGGCGTGCCAGGCGATTGTTCTACTTCAGGGTGGTAACTCTGAGTTGAATGGCCCAGTTCAGAGGTTAAACTCTGACCTGGTGGAGGGTCAGTGTGCCCTCCCGAAAGTCCTGGCGTGCCAGGCAATTGTTCAACCTCAGAGTGCTGACTCTGGGTTGGATACCCAGGTTCAGAGGTTAAACTCTGACCTGGTGGGAGGTAGGTGTGCCTCCCAAGAAGCCCTGCTGTGCCAGGCAATTGTCCAACCTCAGGGTGTTGACTCTGGGTTGGATGACCAGGTTCAGAGGTTAAACTCTGGCCTGGTGGGGGGTAGGTGTGCCCCCCAGAAAGTCCTGGCGTGCCAGGCAATTGCCCAACCTCAGGGTGATGACCCTGGGTTGGGGAACCAGGCTCAGAGGTTAAACTCTGACCTGGTGGGAGGTAGGTGTGCCTCCCAGAAAGTCCTGGTGCGCCAGGCAATTGTTCAACTTCAGGGTGGTGACTCTGAGTTGAATGGTCAGGTGCAGAGGTTAAAATCTGACCTGGTGGAGGGTCAGTGTGCCCTCCAGGAAGTCCTGGTGTGCCAGGCAATTGTTCAACTTCAGGGTGGTGACTCTGAGTTGAATGGTCAGGTGCAGAGGTTAAACTCTGACCTGGTGGAGGGTCAGTGTGCCCTCCAGGAAGTCCTGGCGTGCCAGGCAATTGTTCAACTTCAGGGTGGTGACTCTGAGTTGAATGGGCAGGTGCAGAGGTTAAACTCTGACCTGGTGGGGGGTAGGTATGCCTCCCAGGAAGTCCTGGTTTGCCAGGCGGTGATCCAGTCTGAGGGTACAGACCCTGGGCTGGAAGACCAGGTTCAGGGTGTCCCCCCGGACCCGGAGGGAGGGGCTACTGATAACAGTGCCCCTACCATGTTGTCTTCTGAGGAGGCCACTCCTAGTTGGAGGGTGCTGGACCCCAGAAGGGAGGGCAGGGGGAGGGAAGCCTCACCCCGGGCCCTAGTCCAACCTGAAGGTACAGGCCCCAGGTTGGAGGGCCAGTGGCAGGTTAACAGCCCTGCACTGGTGGAGGAATGGTACAGGGTGACTTCTGTAAGCACCCTGACCATGTTGGACTCTGGGGGTACCGCTCCAGGAGGGAGGGTACAAAGCCCCAGAGGGGAGGACCAGGTTCAGGCTGTCATCCCTGACCTGGTGGAAGGGAGAGTGGTTAAAGGGTGCCCAGCACCTGGGGCTACCGCCCCCCACTCTCCACAGCCACAGTGGTTGGAGAGCTTTGAGAGGCCTGGGGCCTGGCTCTCATCCCTGACAACTGTCAGTAACCACAGTGGCTTGCTGTCCGGGTGGACAGAGTTATCCCTGGGGAGGGGACAAGTGTCACACCCCGGGGATAGAATGGGCAACACCACTGTGTTGGTCCTGGTGGTACTATCCTGCTCCTGGGATACATCTGTGAGCAATGTAAGGTTAGGTGCTGCACAGATGGGATCCGCAGGAAAGGAGAAAGGTTCCCCATGGATGGGCTTAGTGGGCCCTGAGAGTATGGACAGAGGGATCCAATTGGAGTCAGGAAGGCGAAGAACTGGAGCATGCCCCTGCTGTTGTGGGCCTGGGTCCTTGTTCTGTCGCCTCAAACAGGGAAGTACATCAGGATAGTGATTGTTCTCCCCTGGCTTTAGGCTGGTAGGGGGTCATGTTGGACCTGGCTTTTTGACAGGGACATCCCCAAACTTTTTGCCTCCTTCCTCCTATTTTTTCTGACCTGTTGTTGTTGGCTTTTGACCTCTGAGCACTTTACCACTGCTAACCAGTGCTAAAGTGCATATGCTCTCTGTGTAAATTGTACTATTGATTGGTTTATCCATGATTGACTATTTAATCTACCTGTAAGTCCCTATTAGAGGGCACTACATGTGCCTAGGGCCTGTAGATTAAATGCTACTAGTGGGCCTGCAGCACTGGTTGTGCCACCCACCTCAGTAGCCCCTTAACCTTGTCTCAGGCCTGCCACTGCAAGGCCTGTGTGTGCAGTTTCACTGCCACTTCGACTTGGCATTTAAAAGTACTTGCCAAGCCTAGAAATCCCCTTTTTCTACATATAAGTCATCCCTAATGTGTGCCCTAGGTAACCCCTAGAGCAGGGTGCTGTGTAGGTAAAAGGCAGGACATGTACCTGTGTAGTTATATGTCCTGGTAGTGTAAAACTCCTAAATTCGTTTTTACACTACTGTGAGGCCTGCTCCCTTCATAGGCTAACATTGGGGCTGCCCTCATACACTGTTGAAGTGGCAGCTGCTGATCTGAAAGGAGCAGGAAGGTCATATTTGGTATGGCCAGAATGGTAATATAAAATCCTGCTGACTGGTGAAGTCGGATTTAATATTACTATTCTAGAAATGCCACTTTTAGAAAGTGAGCATTTCTTTGCACTAAAAACTTGTTGTGCCCTTCAATCCACGTCTGGCTAGGTTTAGTTGACAGCTCCTTGTGCATTCACTCAGACACACCCCAAACACAGGGTACTCAGCCTCACTTGCATACATCTGCATTTTGAATGGGTCTTCCTGGGCTGGGAGGGTGGAGGGCCTGCCCTCACACAAAGGACTGCCACACCCCCTACTGGGACTCTGGCAGACAGGATTGAACTGAAAGGGAACTTGGTGCATTTCTTAGAGACTCTTTGAAGTCACCCCCACTTCAAAGGCACAACTTAGTATAAAACAGGGCCTCTGCCCTACCTCATCAGACACTTGCTGGAGAAGAAACCTGAACCAGAAACTACATCCTGCCAAGAAGAACTGCCTGGCTGCTCAAAGGACTCACCTGTCTGCTTTCTCCAAAGGACTGCTGTCTTGCTGTTGCCCTGCTGCCTTGCTGAACTCTTGTCTGGCTGTGAAAGTGCTCTCCAAGGGCTTGAATAGAGCTTGCCTCCTGTTCCTTGAAGTCTCAGGACCAAAAAGACTTCTTCCTTTCACGTGGACACTCCGTGCGCCGAAAATTTCGACGCACAGCTTGTTTCGCGGCGAGAAAAACGCCGCACACCGACGCTGATCAACGCGACGCCCTCGGGACGATCGAGACTTCGACGCACAACCTCGCAAGGACAAAGCCGCCCGACTTCCAAGGAGAAATCGACGCGACGCCTACCGTGAGTGCGAAACTTTGACGCACGGCCTCGCAAGGACAACGCCGCCCGACTTCCAAGGAGAAATCGACGCGACGCCTGCCGTGAGACCAAAATTTCAACGCACGGCCTCGCAAGGACAACGCCGCCCGACTTCCAAGGAGAAATCGACGCGACGCCTACCGTGAGATCGAAACTTCGACGCGCAGCCCCGCAGAACGACGCGCAGCCGAAAAATAAGCAGGAGAATCCACGCACAGACCCGGGACATCTGGTAATCCTCGCGATCCACAAAAAGAGACTGTCTGCGCGCCGGAAAACGACGCCCGACTTCCCCGCGTGGAAAAGAACGACGCAAGTCTGTGTGTGCTGAGCGGAAAACGACGCACACACCCCTTTTTCCACGCATCTCTTCTCCTGTGGCCCTCTGAGGAGATTTCCCACCAGAAACCAGGTACTCTGTGCTTGAAAGACACTTTATTGCTTTTTAAAGACTTAAAGACTCTTAATATCACTTTTCAGTGATATCTTTACAAATTCGTATTGCAACTTTGATCGTTTTGACCTACAATTATCCAGATAAATATTCTATATTTTTCTAAACACTGTGTGGTGTATTTTTGTGGTGTTATACTATGGTGTTGTATGATTTATTGCACAAATGCTTTACACATTGCCTTCTAAGTTAAGCCTGACTGCTCGTGCCAAGCTACCGGAGGGTGAGCACAGGCTGATTTTGGATTGTGTGTGACTTACCCTGACTAGAGTGAGGGTTCTTGCTTGGACAGAGGGCAACCTATCTGCCAACCAAAAACCCCATTTCTAACAAGGAGTATATCATAGTAATGTACAAGGACATTAACTTTGATAGCTCAGCTGGTAGATGCATTTGCCACCAGCATAAATGGCATTTGTTTGCTGGAAGTCTGGTGTGCATATTTTTAGGGTGACTATTTTTGTATCGGGATACTGGGGAGTACTCGGAAAAAAACAAGTGTTGCAGTGGAACATAATAGATTGGGTAGTAAAGGCACCAGGCATACAGTTTTCCCTATGTTTTATATAGAAGTCACAGAATACACGCACATTAAAACAACTTAATTTTTTTTTTAATTGACATCATCAAGTATATAAACTTAATTTGCTACAAATAAATTGGCACTGGGGACCTTGGGTAAAAAAATAGGGAGGTTTAAAAGCAAGGGGTGCTTCCAAATTCGTAATCGACACCTTCGAATTTCTTGTGTTTGTGAACTAATTTCAGTTGAAGTGAAATATATCTTGGAAAATTGAAAGTGCGTTGGAATGAGTCAACCACAGTTAGGAGGATATAAAGATAATTTTCTCTTTATGTGGCTTTAACCAGCGGCTGGAATCTTTAGCATGAAGACATCTACAAACCCCGGTCAACTTACAAAATACAATTGTATTTGATATAAATATGCTCCTATGTTCCAAATGTTGCATTCGTGAATGTTTTTGATAGGTGCCAAAGAGACGTCAACTTGTTTAATAATTCATAGCCTCCTAATTTCATTCGGGTCATCCCAAAGGTGGCACTCCAGCATTTACAAACAAGCACTGTCAAAGCCAGTAGGCCTGCTTTGTAAGCGAAAGTGACTCTTCCTTTATTAAGATTGTTCCACTATCTGCCTAACTGAGTCACCACACCACACTAGCTCATAAGTGCACAACCTTAATATTGGTGCAGAAATATTGTAAGGCACAAATATTGATAAACAATATTGTGATTTAAAAAAATATAATGGGACAGAATATTGCAGGTAAGAATATGGTACATTGTTATACATGTTTAATATCATTTTGTAAATAAGGTTGTGTCCAATATACAATTGTAAATATTGAATCATGTTTCTTTGTGTTATAAGTTATTATTTTAATGTTACTTATGTTTATTTGTATTTAGGAGAGTTTATTCTTTTTGTTCTGGTAATATATTTATTTTTCTTAGGATTTGTTATTTATTTCTGGGTTACTGGGTTTGTATGGGAGTAGGTTGGATAGTTTTAATATGTATTTAATACATTTCTTTTATAAATAGTTTGATTATTATATAACATTTGATTTGTTAATCATTAAATATGTTAATGATTGCATTTATAAATTATTTCATAGTTCATTTAAAAATAGCAAAAAATAGCAATAAAATGTTTTCACAGTTAACTAATTATTAGATTATTAATTATGTAAATGAATTGCTTTAAAAAAAATTTTATTCAGTTGATATATCTTATTTTGACATTTTTATATGATAACAAATTGTATATTATTGTTACTTTTTACATTATTGTGTACTATTGTATCATTTATTGATATTTCAGAACAGTAATTTCATCATCAAATTAAAAAATTAAAAAACGAGAAAGTATACAAAATGTGGGCATGCACAAAAACACAAATAAATAACAAACTAAAAGGCATTTGTTAGAAAAATCATAAAGTATTCATCAAAAGAGGCGGCGTGGACATGCAAGATGACCGACTAGACATGCCCTGTGCAGCTCCCACCTCTCATGTAATAATCCTGGGAACATTCTGCTCCACTACAGCCATTGGACCCTCAGTTATCCTCCCCCATATAATGCAACCAGATATTTCTCTTTTTGGATCACCTAGGTTTTGGACCTTTGATATGGGTGAATCTAACTAGTGGGTCTCACGCACAGTAACTACATGGTGATTGATTGCACTTCTACCCCCAGTGTCTGCCTTTTCAGATAAGTCCACTGTCACAAGCTTGAGTAATGGGTCCTGGGTTGATTACTTGTGAACATGGGTGCACACATGTGCAAACTACAAGTGTGAAACTACCATCAACCGCAGCCTAGTAATTGTGAACAGGTGGCCTGGCACAGAAATTACTCTGCAAGGATAGATGGTGACCTTGGGTAGACCTTATAACATCAGTCGACATTCATAGATCAATCAGTAGGGTTTATTGGGTTACCTGTAGTGTCCCTCTACTATATACATAGTGGAACTCTGCCCTAAATTGCAGTTTTGCTTCACTTAGGCTTACACAGTGCAGGGATCTGTAAAGCTGGGGTGAAACATATGGAACACAGGTCTCAATAACTATGTTTGCATCTTATGGGTGATACAGAATAGTCATATTTCTCTGGTGCAGATCAACATCAAATTCTAAGTCTTTTGTCCCCCGGCTGGACCAAGTTAATTACTCTGCTCTATAGCATACAGAGTAAAGGTCTACCCATACAAAAAGAGCAATTATCAATGCTTGTTCCAAATCCTGAGAGGGAAGGGCTGGGGAGTAAAATGTGCATCTAGTAATTAGCCGTCACACTGTACCTGGATTGGGGCAGCTCAGGCCCACAGAGCAAAGGAGGAAGCACGGGAGGATTCCTTCTGGTGGGAAAGTCCCTGGCAGTGATGTTAGGCAGGGATGGAGCACACAGGAGCTCGAAACATACACAACTTGATAACACCATATTGAATTGGCCCAGCATGCTGGCCAGGTGGGTTGAAACATAGCTAGAAGGATGATGTGGCATTCTAGGATTAGTCAAGGGTATCTGGCATCTACAACTTTCCTCCCACACTTAAAAACCACTGCACAAGGAAGAGACACAGTACAAGGCACTGAACCTGGATGGTGACTGAAGCAACACTGGGGACAGCTGAAAGGAAAAGCCTCTTGATGGACTAAAGAATCTGGGGGTTATTTCAACTTTGGAGGAGGTGTTAATCTGTCCCAAAAGTGACGGTAAAGTGATGGATATACCACCAACCTTATTACGAGTTCCATAGGATATAATGGACTCGTAATACGGCTGGTGGTATTTCCGTTACTTTACCGTCACTTTCGAGACGGATTAACACCTCCTCCAAAGTTGTAATAACCCCCTCTGTCTGAAGCTGAACCCCAGGATTTGATGGGAGTTACGAGGGTAAGTGATGCTGGCATCTTATGCCCCCTGAAGACCAGATGGGGGAATAAATGGACTTCTGTGCCCATGCAGGAGGAACAGGAGACAAGCAAAGGAGAAACCTGGTGCAGGGAGTGAGTGAAATCAGCTCCTCGCAGAGTGTGCCCTTTTAGATGCTAGGAGGCCTGTGGAAAGTACTCCCAGCGGCTAAGACTGGCCACTGGAAGCAAAACAGGACCAAGATCATCAGAATTGGTCCAATGGGGCCCAAGATATGCATAAGGAAATGATTTGACCTTTGACCCCTGCTGGAGAAACATATGAGCATACTTAAGAGCCCCATAGCAATACCTTAGCGCTGCCATAGAGTCAGTTTTCTATGCTAGGGCGGCACTGAAGTGGCTTTTTCCACATGCCATATTTACAAAGTGGCTCAATACATGCAATGCTCCACTTTGTAAACCCTTGCGCCACATTATGGCGCACCAGGCATAATGTATGCAAGGGGGGGCATTCCAGCACTAGGAAATCTAACAGATTTCACTGCGCCATTTTTGACATCTTTTTTAAAGCCTGCTTAGAACAGGCATTGAAATGACACTCCATTTGAAACCTATGGGCCTCTCTGCTCTTTGCTACAATAGCGTCAATTTTTTTAATGCTAGTATGGCACAGCACCACAATAGCACCAAAAAAGTTGACGCTATTGTGCTAACATCCACCATGGTGCTCTGTATTATAAATATGGTGCAACCACGGTGCCATTAGGTGGGGGCACAGAAAAAGTGGCACATCAGCTCTATTATGCCACTTTTTATTAAATATTGGCCATAGTGTGTGGAGTCCTGTTGCTCTTTTGTAAACTACCTCCTGGGTAGTCCATGGCAGGGTTCATGAACTTTTAATGATCAGGTCTGTAGTGTGTGGGACCCCCTCCCAAATTCCAGCTGGGCCCGGTGCCCCATCCCCTTAACCAGCAGAAGCTTTAATAGGGACCGAGACAGCATCCCAGGGTCCTAAAGACAGGGTCACAAGACCCAGAACAAAGGCTAAGGAGGGCCTGCCACACATGGGAGCAGAAGCCGGAGACTGGCTTCTCCCGGCAGAAGCAGTAAAGGAAGGGCTGGCTCCTGTGCCCGCACCTGGGCTGCAAGCAAGGAGCCCGTGAGCCAGCTGGGAGTATAAAACTTTTTCCCATGCCTTAATCCGTCTCTGGCTGTAAGCTGGTTTTGGCTTCAGGAGTATATCATAGTAATGTACAAGGACATTAACTTTGATAGCTCAGCTGGTAGATGCATTTGCCACCAGCATAAATGGCATTTGTTTGCTGGAAGTCTGGTGTGCATATTTTTAGGGTGACTATTTTTGTATCGGGATACTGGGGAGTACTCGGAAAAAACAAGTGTTGCAGTGGAACATAATAGATTGGGTAGTAAAGGCACCAGGCATACAGTTTTCCCTATGTTTTATATAGAAGTCACAGAATACACGCACATTAAAACAACTTATTTTTTTTTTAAATTGACATCATCAAGTATATAAACTTAATTAGCTACAAATAAATTGGCACTGGGGACCTTGGGTAAAAAAATAGGGAGGTTTAAAAGCAAGAGGTGCTTCCAAATTCATAATCGACACCTTCGAATTTCTTGTGTTTGTGAACTAATTTCAGTTGAAGTGAAATATATCTTGGAAAATTGAAAGTGCGTTGGAATGAGTCAACCACAGTTAGGAGGATATAAAGATAATTTTCTCTTTATGTGGCTTTAACCAGCGGCTGGAATCTTTAGCATGAAGACATCTACAAACCCCGGTCCATATTTATACTTTTTTTGCGCCGCATTTGCATCATTGTTTGACGCAAATGCCACGCAAACTTACAAAATATAAGGCCCGTATTTATATTTGTTTAGCGCTGCATTTTCGTCATTTTTTTACGCAAAAGCAGCGCAAACTTACAAAATACAATTGTATTTGATATAAATATGCTCCTATGTTCCAAATGTTGCATTCGTGAATGTTTTTGATAGGTGCCAAAGAGACGTCAACTTGTTTAATAATTCATAGCCTCCTAATTTCATTCGGGTCATCCCAAAGGTGGCACTCCAGCATTTACAAGCAAGCACTGTCAAAGCCAGTAGGCCTGCTTTGTAAGCGAAAGTGACTCTTCCTTTATTAAGATTGTTCCACTATCTGCCTAACTGAGTCACCACACCACACTAGCTCATAAGTGCACAACCTTAATATTGGTGCAGAAATATTGTAAGGCACAAATATTGATAAACAATATTGTGATTTTAAAAAATATAATGGGACAGAATATTGCAGGTAAGAATATGGTACATTGTTATACATGTTTAATATCATTTTGTAAATAAGGTTGTGTCCAATATAAAATTGTAAATATTGAATCATGTTTCTTTGTGTTATAAGTTATTATTTTAATGTTACTTATGTTCATTTGTATTTAGGAGAGTTTATTCTTTTTGTTCTGGTAATATATTTATTTTTCTTAGGATTTGTTATTTATTTCTGGGTTACTGGGTTTGTATGGGAGTAGGTTGGATAGTTTTAATATGTATTTAATACATTTATTTTATAAATAGTTTGATTATTATATAACATTTGATTTGTTAATCATTAAATATGTTAATGATTGCATTTATAAATTATTTCATAGTTCATTTAAAAATAGCAAAAAATAGCAATAAAATGTTTTCACAGTTAACTAATTATTAGATTATTAATTATGTAAATGAATTGCTTTAAAAAAAATTGTATTCAGTTGATATATCTTATTTTGACATTTTTATATGATAACAAATTGTATATTATTGTTACTTTTTACATTATTGTGTACTATTGTATCATTTATTGATATTTCAGAACAGTAATTTCATCATCAAATAAAAAAATTAAAAAACGAGAAAGTATACAAAATGTGGGCATGCACAAAAACACAAATAAATAACAAACTAAAAGGCATTTGTTAGAAAAATCATCAAGTATTCATCAAAAGAGGCGGTGTGGACATGCAAGATGGCCGACTAGACATGCCCTGTGCAGCTCCCACCTCTCATGTAATAATCCTGGGAACATTCTGCTCCACTACAGCCATTGGACCCTCAGTTATCCTCCCCTGAACTGCACAGTATAAGGGGAGTGTTTAAAACTCCCTAAAACGACTCACTGTGCCTCTGGCGGTGAGTACATTGCCGGACCTATGCCAGGCCGGCGCGTTATCTTGCATGCTGAGGAACAGCCGCTTCCCTGGGATGGGAATGCGGTGCTCCGCTCTACCACCACCAACATAAAGATGCCTCACGGTATCTCCTGGTCCCTGCTGTGCCGGGGGATTCCATGCGGGGCCGGGTTCTGGTGCCCGATGCTGAGGAGAATCCGCGACCGGCAGCGGTGACGCGACTGAGGCCTCCGGCAGCTACAATCCTCCTGACTAGGCCCAGGCTCAAGGCAAGAAGTGATGACAGCGGGCAAAGGGGAGAAGGAGTGGGCACTCACTGGGACAACGCGACCCTGTGGGCGGGGGCCCTACCTGGCCCAGGGAGTCTCCCATCATTCCAGTGCGGGTCCCTTGCTGGATCCCTACTGAGTCCGCCTGTGAGGTGAGTGTGCACTGTTGAGATGAGAGGGACTGGTGATTGAGGCGACGAGCCGGCCCTGAGAGAGTGCACGCGGGGACTTGGGCCTGTATCGAGCTGCCCCAGTGGGGGCAAGATGCTGAACCGCTGTCCTGCATCCCGCTGCTCCTGGAAACATTGAAACCCAACCCTAGGCCGGCCAAACTTGTGCATGAAGGGGGGACCCATTTAATCGGGACAGAGTAGTGTACAACTCTGAGGAAGATTTATAGGCCACTCTGTGGTGCTGAATCTATTGCACCTCGTGATAGTTCACGCCTGCCTAGAACGTATCAGGTCAAACCACATGTACAGATTGGCGATGTGAGAGAATAGGGCTGATTGCAGAGGCCCCCTAACTTTTTGCCCCCATTTTCCACTTTTTGCTGGTGTTTTCCTGACTCTGATGGTGCCCTGGGTACTGCTTTCCAGTCCCAGGGCCTGTGCTCTGTGTAAAATCAGTAGGCTAATTATAATTGGCTAAGTCAACCTACCTATAAGTCTATATGGTAAGGCATGTAGGTTTAGGGACCCTAGCATAGGTAGTGCACCCATAGGTGTACTGCTGAGGTGCCAAGTGTCATTTTAAAGGCAGGCCTGGCTTGCTGGCTGCTTTTAAATTAAAGTTACATGCAATTAAAATTAGTTCCAAAGTCTTAAACTACCTTATGTGCCCCTAGGGCTGGGTGCCATGTAACTATAAGCAGGGACCTTATAAAAATAGTTTTATAAGCCCCGGTGAGGTAAAACAGTCGAATTTGTTTTCCCTCATTGTAGTGAATGGCCTCCATAGGCTAGAAAGGGGAGACTTTATTTTAATTTTAAAAGTCCCCTTAAGTAACAGATACCAGAAGTTTGGTATCAAATTAATTGTTATAATAAACCCCACAACTTCCAGTTGTTGGTTTTAATATAACTTGTTCAGGTAAAGAGTTTTAAACTTTACATGAAAAGTTGCCAACTTCAGCCCTGCAGTGTTTTTGCTGCTGTGCTCTGATTGACCAGCTTCTGGCAGCCTGGCCAGGCTGCCTTGATGAGGTGTGAAGTGGCCTGGCTCCACACAAAAAGATGTGTCTGGGGAGGAGATCTCCCATCAGCAGATGGTGAAGCAGGAAAGGGGGAGGGCTGCCAAACTGGTCTTCAAAGGCAGAGAAGGACATCTGGAGCAACTCAGCAACACCCTCACATCCTGCAAACCCAGACAATTAGGTGCCCCTTGATTAGATTAGGAGAGGGCAGGAGAGGGGTGTGTTTAGGATTTTTAGCCACACCAGTGGGTGGGCTCAGCCAGATGTAACCTCCAAAAATCACTTTCAGCCATGATGGATTTTTGAGGAATGTTGCTCCCTGGGATTGATTTTTGCCACACTTCCCAGGAAGTGGTCATCACAGGGGGAAGGACCCTGCACCTGACTGGAGAATCAGGACCCCCCTGTTTTTCACCCAGGAGCATGGATAAAACTGGCAGACCTGCACCCACACCTCAGATCCCTATCAGATTCCAACAAGGAAGAACTACAGCAGAAGAAGGACTGCCCCGCTGGACCCCTGACCTGCACCTGGACACTGCACTCTGGAGGATTGCACCAGCTGCACACTTGGGCTTCACCACTAAAAGGACTTTACCTGTCTTCCACTGCTTCAAGAAGGGACTCCCTGTTTGCTACAGGTACAAAGGAGCTGCCCAGAGTCCCCTGCATCAAGTCCTGCAAGCAGAGCCCAGCTGACCAGCGTCCAGTGGCCATTTGAGGATTCTGACCAGGTGCATTCTGGGAATTGTAGTCCCAACTCCCAAGGAACAACTCAGAGCTTCTGAAACCTTGGATCAAGGTGTGGACACTTCAAGGACACAAAAAGGACCTCTGGAAGAAGATCCAGAAGTTTAGAGACATTTGGAGCAACTCCATAAGTTGAAGAGGTGCATTGTGGGAGTTGTAGTCCCAGACCCCAAGAGGCAAACCAGAGCCTCTGCACCCTTGGCTGGTTCTGCGGACCACTTTCCTGAATCAAACACTTCTGAAAGTAAGTGTGACAGTGTTACCTCGTGGGTGGCCTGAACTCTGGACTTTGTTCCTTTCCAGTGTGACCTTTTTTTTTTAACCCTTTGAGCGCTAGTTGCTTCTACGCGCTAGAAAACATTAATTCTTTAAAAAATTCATATCTCCGGTTCCCCTTATCCGATTGCATTTGTTTTGGTGTCATTTTAAAGATAAAACTATAATCTAGTGTTATAAATTGGTTTTGAATTTTTAAACTGTGTCTTGTGTTTTACTTAATTACTGTTTTGTGATATTTGAATGCTTTACGCTTTGTCTCCTAAGTTAAGCCTTGTCGCTCATTTCCAAGCTACCAAGGGTTGAGCTAGGTTTAATTTACTGAGACCTAACTGGACCTAAGTGGAGTTTAGTGGCCTATTGCTAAGTGTAGATACTTCCCTGCCCTTACCAATAACCCATTTTCTAACAGGTGACTAGGCAATAATAAACTCTTTGCACACCACTGCATTTCTGCTTCACTCTTGAGACTGACTGGTTGAAGGAGGGCTGCCCCCTCTAGCATCTTTGCCTATCTCTGGGGGAGCCACGTCTGAAGGCTGGGACACTGGGGACAGATTGTTGACACTCATAGCTCATTTCTTCTTGGCGACTGTTCATGGGACATAGCCCTGAAGTGCCTGGAGTCCAGAGTGAAAGGGAAGGACCCCTTTGGAAGTGATCAATTCCTGGATGCAATATGTAGGCCATAACACTGTATGTCAATGTCTTGATGAATCTGGAACGTGCTTCAGTTGAGCCCTCTGAAAGTACCCTTCACTTTATCGGAGCTGCATATTCAGAATCAGGAAGAGGGGCTACCCTCCGAGTGACCTAAATGCCACAGCAAGCCTTCACAGTAGAAGTCCTGGGTATCTGGCTCAATCCTAGAAAATATGATGTAAGAAAGAGAGCAAAGATATTGCAGTCCAGTAAAGTAAGTAATTATGCCCACTCAATACCACCCTCAACCCATGCAGAAAGAGAAGATGCATGTGTTGAAGAACCAACTTGAGGGGGGTGTGGATTCTGTCCTGCCATCGTCAATGGAACTAATGATAGCGATCCATAGCTCAAAAACTGAAGTGGTTAATAAGATGGAAACGGTGGAGGTAGATGTGACCCTGCTTCGTGCCGACCTTTGTAAGGTGGCGGAAAGAGTGACAGAGGCAGACCAAAACGTCATAGTGCTCCAGCAAGACATTTGCATTTGCAAAAATGTTTTACTACCCACCTAAATAATTGCCTTGAAGACTCAGAGGGCCTCTCTTGAAGAAACAATCTCCACTTCGTAGGGTTTCCCGAAAAGGTAGAGTGGTCTTCTGTTGAACGCTTCTTTGAAGAATGGATCAGAACTACCCTCAAACATAAGCATCTTTCAGCATTTTACACCATAGAGGGGGCCAACACGGCGCTGGCACCCCCGCCAAAGCTGGGAGCACCACTGAGAGCTATCATCGCTTGCCTATTTGATTTCTGAGATGGTATGGATACAGAAACTCTTATCTCCTCATGACAGATTATACTGCTAAATCAATGACATGGAATGTCTCAAGTATTGCCCAGCCAGAAATAGAAGACATGCTTACTGAAAACGTTATAAGATTTTCATTGCATTCCTCCAGAAAACACATGTCTGGGGTAATTGCATACCCTCCCTCCACAAACGTTGGAGGGATCATATTTATGCTGCGTTCCATTCTGGTTTTGCTCGGGGAGTATTAATATGGGTGGCCCCAGGGGTGTCCTTTTTACATACACACCATGTCATGGACCCAGACGGTTGATATGTCATTTTGTACACCATGCTAGATGACAGAGAATTCTGCATTATTGTTGTTTATGCTCCTAACAATGACTGCCCAAATTTTTTCATGGATGTCGCCCGGGCTGCCTCCCCATGCTTACTGGCAGACGTGATTATGGCAGGAGACTATAATTGTATTCTGAACAGGGACATAGATCGACTTCCACCCGGCACTACACTTAAACACACATGACCAGGACACTACAAGACCTTAGGAGAGAATTAAATCTAACAGACATCTGGCAGAACAGACACCCTGATGCACAACAATTCTCCTATTACACTCTCGCAACAGATACTCATAGCAGATTGGACTATGGGCCTGATTCTAACTTTGGAGGACGGTGTTAAACCGTCCCAAAAGTGGCGGATATACCACCTACCGTATTACGAGTTCCATAGGATATAATGGACTCGTAATACGGTAGGTGGTATATCCGCCACTTTTGGGACGGTTTAACACCGTCCTCCAAAGTTAGAATCAGGCCCTATGTCCTGAAATCAGATTCTCTAGTACACTATCACTTACCTTCCCAGATGTTTATCGGACCACTCACCATCGCTCGGATGAATGACTAACTGCACACCCATACCATTGTGGTGTTCTGCCCCGAGGCCCTCACAGACCCTTCCTTTGCTGAGACATCCCACAACACGGTAACATACTATTTCCAAGAGAACTGGGGATCCTGGAGTGGCCGTGCGGGGGGACTGGGAAGCAATGAAAGTAGTATTGTGAGGAGTTTGCCATATATACTGCTTAAGAGGTTAGACAACAACTAAAACAAGACATCAAAAAACATGAACAGGCTTTAAAAGATATTGAGAATCGACTATCCACCCACCTGGAATGTCTACAGGCTTAGAAAGACACACGCTCAAAGGTTCTTAATGATTTGCGCCACTTACAATAATTCACCTTTACTGCGTACCAACAATGGTTACACGCTGAAAGTGGTAAAACAGGTGCAATGCTTGTCCGTTTAGTCAGGCAGGCGAAATCCTGAGTTCTAATCCTAACTCTAAATACTGATGCAGACCTACGATCTATACCCAACGAGCCATCAATAGGGTTTTCCAATCACACCTGAGTACGGTGTATAGGGAGGTGACTCCCACTCTGCCATTATGGTCGAATTACTCCGGAAAGGCAACCTTCCCAAACATTCTCCTGAAGAAGGCAGGGTCCTAGATGAACCCATAACTAGGGAAGAAATCCTTATGGTTATCTGTTCATTAAAAACAGCCAAACTACCTGTGAGTGATGGTCTCCTTCCTGAATTTTATTGCAAATATGCAGTCCTGGTGGTGGATAAACTTCTAGAAGTTTACCAAGAAGTCCAGTGACTTGGTAGTCTCCCTCCTTCACTTAGGGAAGCCCTAATCGTTATAATGCGCAAGCCAGGCAAAGACCCCACCTCTGTTTCAGCGTATCGCCCTATTTCTCTCCTAAATATTGATGTAAAAATACTTAGCACCATCCTTCCCAATAGATTACACCCACATCTCCCATTTCTGGTACATGTTCAGGGTTTTTTACTAAACGTAATACACTACATAACTTGAGGAGTCTCGCACATGTCTATCATACTACCATGCACCGAACCGAGGAACTGGCAATTGTCTGTTTGAACATCGAAAAGGCCTTCGATTCGTTAAATTGGAGGTACCTCTGACGTGTTCTCCATTAAATTGGACTGGGGCCTAACTATATCTAATGGATTCAGCTACTGCATTCAGCTCCCTGGTCATGTGTACGTACTGGGGGTGGGATATATGATATATTTGGTTTGGGTAGGGGCACCAGGCAGGGTTGCCCCCTTTCACTACTTTTATTTGCACTGGCAATGGAACCCCTGTCAGTCTATCTCTGACAAACCATGGACCCCTGGAGGATAACTGATAGGGATAATCATACATGTGGTCTCCCTCTACACAGATGATGCCCTGATCTATGTTTGTCAATGTACCATATCAGTCCCAATCCACATGCAGGTAATGGATGCGTTTGGAACTATTCCTGGTCTCCAGGTAAACCTCACTAAATCCAGATTATATCCCCTGGAATCCCTTTGTTTGCATTGGTCAGGATGACCTCCCCTTCATGGATATTCCATGGCAGCTCTGAGATATCCGATATGTTGGTACTTATCTAGCTCACACTGAATCAGAATTCCTAGATCTAAACATCAGAAGGGTTGTGGTGAACCTTTGAGAATCGGTTCAATTTAGGAGGGACCTTCCATTCTCTTTAGTGGGGAAAATAGGGATTCTAAAAATGATACTACTCCCCTGCTGTCTGTGTGCCCTACAGGGTATTTTTTATAAGATCCCTCAACTTTATTTTAGAATGCTTGATGCGCTCATGGTTGAGGTACTGTGGGCAAACAAACAAACAGGTCAGTCTGGCAACCCTCAAGAGGCCATAACCCTCGGGAGGATTAGAGGTCCCCAACCTAGAACACTATTACATAGCTGCACAACTGCAACATGCGGTCCACTGGTTAGTGGAGGAGTACTCCTAGGAGACTAGGTTACTGGACTGCTGTTATGGAGAGCTGTCCCTTCTACCTTACTGATGGCTGGCTCCAGAGTTCCTCCTGACAGACCTTACATAATTCGCCATGTGACTCAGCTATGGGAGGATACGGTGAAGAGGGTTCTCCATAGAGCCCCATTTCATGCAAAGCTCAGCATCTGGATATTGAAGCCCTTCTACAAAATTGAGGACTACATGTCACTCCAGAGATAAAAAGAAGGGGGCTGCCTTACGCTAGATGATTTTTATCCAGTGGACGAATTCATAACATATGCAGCCGCGTTTGAGACATTCACACTAGGACCAGGACAATATTTATAGTATCAAAAACTCTCTGCCACTGCATGCGGTATTTGGATGACTTTTCTGGACACCCCACTACACTCTAACGTCCCCACTATATTAGACATGGCTGGTGGCTGTTGTTTGATATGACATTTCTATAGAGCCATATGTATCAACTTTCCCTGACAACCTCTCGCAGTCCAGTCTAAAGTGGGGGAATTAATCCCAGACCAGTTAACTACACAGGAGTGGGAATTGATCCATGAAGGGGTACACACATGTGCTTCTAATGCATGATTTAAACTAATAAATTATAATGTCATACACCACACAAATCCCTGCCCAGCCACTCTAAGCAGGATTTACCCCACATACTCAGATAGATGCCCGAGATACCTGGCCCCAAAAGCAAACTTTGTGCATAGAGCGTGGACATCAGCGTGGAGATTTCCTTCTTTTGGCAACAGGTCCTTGCAAATCTGAACAGGGCATCGGGTTGGGCGCTCTCACTAGAACCCAAACAGATACGGTTGGGCTTTATTCCTTCTCCCCCCCAAGAAGAAACTTAGTAGGAGTTTTGCGCTACTGGCCTATTGGTAGCAAAAAGGCAGATAGCCATGAGATGGTTGAGTCCCAATCCCCTGTGTACTCTGAATGGACTAAAGATATTATGTAATGGGCAACAGCTGAAGAGGTCCATATGAAACACACCAGAATCGATAAACAAATAGAAGAAGATTTAAGAGGCTGGGCAGCTATGCTTTCTGATTTAGCGACAACCCCATCTCAAGATGGAGCATCATAGACGTCAAGGTCCATAACTGCTTATACTAGAAAATACCATACTATGTTTTGGAGAAATTATTGTTTGCTTCCTTTATTCTGTAAAATGATTTGGGAGTGATGTTTATATGGGAGCCATTGGCAACAGAGGGGGAATAGTTTACAAGATGTGATGATCTGCTTGGTTACTCTGAAGTCTATGAATAACTGTGTTCAATTTACTGCAATTCCCACTGTTTATAACTGAAAAACCAATAAAGATCATTTGGAAAAAATAAAAAAATAAGTACTCATCAAAACAGTTTCACTGTAGAGCTCAACCTTGGCTTTGGCTAACAGATTTTGCCTCAATATTCATGCTATATACAAAAACTTTGAAACCTACACAACCACAACCTAAGAGGTTTCACTTTTACATATTCCATAGACGTCTCCTCATTCTAGTAAGGTGAGGAATCTACACATGGGGGAGTATCCATTTGCTCCTTGGTTGAGCATAAAGGGGGCAGAAGAACAGCAAGTGCTCTTCAGTATTCCTTTACATTTTTACAGTGAAAACAATGACATGGCTCCTGGTTCATGTTCCCCCAATGGGCAGTGAAAGCTGCAACTGGGAGTATCCCATACCTGAACTGAAGGAACACGGAACATGCATGTACCGGTCACATTAAATCTAGGATCTCCTCAGCCTTACTTACAGATTTATGAACTAGGAAGGCACTTGCTAAGCTACCTTTAGAGGTTTGGTGCTCCCTGCTGCTAGTAGCTTTCTCTCGGACCAATACTTTAACTTTTTTGCATCTCCTGGGTGAATGGAACAGGGCTCTTTCCAGAATTGTTTCAGACCCAACTCATCCAGGCCCTTTTGATGGACACCAATCATTTTATTTTCATTGCCGATTTTGAATTTATAATATCCTGCAGTCCTTCTCTGAAGTGGTACAGTTCATAAGTGCAACATAAATGGATTCAATATACCAGGGTCTTAGTGCTGCCAACATTGCTATATCATGGACGCCTAGACCCAGAGGCAGTGGAATGAGTGGTGTACCCCTCCCTACACCAGTGAGGGCTCTGAGAAAGGTTTTTTCCAGCGACGCTCAGGGAGTTGGCATTGCACTGGCTCCAAAGGTATGCACCATAGAGTGCTGCCCTCTAGCTTGGGCCTTATAGGTTTTCATAGCTAGTAGTATGGGAGTCCAGTTACCTTTTTTTTGTTAAATGTACATATGTCCCTGGCTCAATGTATAACCATTATAGCACTTTTTAGGTTCTCGGGTTCCCAAGACCCTGTTTTAGCTAGTCTGATGCCCAATTACTGCTGCATTCTTTCCAATGTTTCGCTCCCCACCTTGATGACCCCCCTCACCCTGCCCCTCTTAGAGTAAGTCATTTATTCAGTTTTGGAGGTATGGAATTTGAGGCCATACTCACCACAAAACGAGTTGATTATTGTGTACTATTAAATGGTTGTCTGGTATTTTTATTTCTTTTTGTGGGGTTTTTAATGTCTTCATTATTTTAACTTTTAATATTGTAAACTTAATAGTTATTTAAAATCAATTATATATTGTTAAAACATATATATATATTATGGTATGTTCATAAAAATATATTTTTATCAAGGAGCCAGGATTTAGGAAGATGATAAAGACCTGGCTCTCTCCATAAACTTCCACTCTACCAGTAGACGATTTTATGGTCGGGCAGGAGAATTTACAGTTAGTCCTTTCCTCACTTAACACTGGGAGGCCCCAGGGTAACCAGGCACTTTACAAATCCATAAATAGCTATACCTAGTATTAATTCAGGAATGGGAATAGTAAATCTGACTCTCCCAAAGTCTGACACTTTCCTAACTATTGCTTATGTTGCAGTTGAATTGTACAGCTGACCCCTCCAAAGTGTACAATGATCCTACTGTTGGTCAGGTTTGAGTGGGAGTAGTAAATTGAACCCTATCAAAGTCCAACACTTTCCCTACTGTTGCTTACTTTGGAGTGGGGATAGCAATTCTGACCTCTCCAATGTTTAACACTTTCACTACTCTTGTTCATTTTAGAGTAGGAATAGTAAGTAGTGAATCTAACTCATTCAAAGTCAACTCTTTCCCTACTGTTGCTCATTTTGAAGTGAACATAATATATGTGACCCCTTCCAAAGTTCAACAATTTGCCTACTGTTCTTAGTCTGAAATCTAATTTTATATTTTTAGTTTCTTTATTTGTTTTATTTTAATAATTTTTTGTGATTATATTTTTACACCTATTTCAGTTTTATTTTAATTTTTATTGCTTGTAGTTGTTTTAATTACATTAGTTCTTAATTTTAACAATTTTATTGTGCATGTGTATTTTATTATATTTATACATTTTAATATCCTTAGTTATAATAAGTATCCATATTTTATTATTCATGTTTATTTAATAATTGGAATGTTTTCCTATATGTTTATTATTTTTTATGCTTATTTTAAAATTTATTTTGTATGATATATTTATATATATTTTTTCATTTATATTTTTAGAGTTATTGTTAGAAATGGGGTCTTTGGTTGGAAGTCAGGTTACCCCCTGTCCAAACAAGGACCCTCACTCTAGTCAGGATAAAGGAGAATCACCCTCAGCTAACCCCGCTCACCTCCTTGATAACTTGGCACGAGCATGCAGGCTTAACTTCAGAGTGCTAGGTGTAAAGTATTTGTACCAAGACACACAGTAACTTAGTGAAAACACTACAAAATGGCACAACACAGGTTTAGAAAAATAGGAAATATTTATCTAAACAAAACAAGACCAAAACAACAAAAATCCAACATACTCAATTCAAGTTATTAATTAAAAAGCAAAACGAGTCTTAAATACTTTTGTATTTGTATTGTATTTTGTATTGAGCGACCCTTGACCCTAGGGTAGGTAGCAACCCCCGCCGCTGCAGCTCCATCTGCCCAGGCCCCTGCCACCTGCCCAGGCCCCTGCCACCTCCAGCAGACCGTAAGTGCTCCATTTTGCTCCCCCCTGTCCAGCCCCTCGTTTTTCTCTTCTGTCTTCTGTGCTCTCTCTCTGTCCAAACTCCTTCGTTTTTCCTCTGCTCTGCTCTCTGTGTCCAAACTCCTTCGTTTTTCTTCTGCTCTGCTCTCTGTGTCCAAACTCCTTCGTTTTTTCTTCTGCTCTGCTCTCTGTGTCCAAACTCATTTGTTTTTCCTCTGCTCTGCTGTCTGTGTCCAAACTCCTCCGTTTTTCTTCTGCTCTGCTCTCTGTGTCCAAACTCTTTCGTTTTTTCTTCTGCTCTCTGTGTCCAAACTCCTTCGTTTTTCCTCTGCACTGCTCTTCTCTGCTCTCTGTGTCCAAACTCCTTCGTTTTTCTTCTGCTCTGCTCTCTGTGTCCAAACTCCTTCGTTTTTCCTCTGCTCTGCTCTGCTCTCTGTGTCCAAACTCCTTCGTTTTTCTTCTGCTCTGCTCTCTGTGTCCAAACTCCTTCGTTTTTTCTTCTGCTCTGCTCTCTGTGTCCAAACTCCTTCGTTTTTCCTCTGCTCTGCTCTGCTCTCTGTGTCCAAACTCCTTTGTTTTTCTTCTGCTCTGCTCTCTGTGTCCAAACGCCTTCATTTTTCTTCTGCTCTACTCTCTGTGTCCAAACTCTTTCGTTTTTTCTTCTGCTCTGCTCTCTGTGTCCAAACTCCTTTGTTTTTCCTCTGCTCTGCTCTCTGTGTCCAAACTCCTTCGTTTTTCTTCTGCTCTGCTCTCTGTGTCCAAACTCCTTCGTTTTTCTTCTGCTCTGCTCTCTGTGTCCAAACTCCTTCGTTTTTCCTCTGCTCTGCTCTCTGTGTCCAAACTCTTTCGTTTTTCTTCTGCTCTGCTCTCTGTGTCCAAACTCCTTCGTTTTTCCTCTGCTCTCTGTGTCCAAACTCCTTCATTTTTCCTCTGCTCTGCTCTCTGTGTTCAAACTCCTTTGTTTTTCCTCTGCTCTGCTCTCTGTGTCCAAACTCCTTCGTTTTTCTTCTGCTCTGCTCTCTGTGTCCAAACTCCTTCGTTTTTCCTCTGCTCTGCTCTGCTCTCTGTTTCCAAACTCCTTCGTTTTTCTTCTACTCTCTCTCTTTGTCCTAGCTGCCTGTTTTCTCTTCTATCTTCTGTGAATTTCCCCTTTTTCCCCAACTACTCTTCTTTTTCGGTGTGCCGCCCTCTGCTTTCCCGCCGCTGCCCCCAGTGCGGCCCCGCCCCCTCCTGCTCCCATTCGTCGCCCTCCCTCCCGCCTCCTGCCCCCAGCTGACCCCTCCTCCCCCCCACCTCCCGCTTATGGCGGCCGCTGTGCAGCTACGCCGCTGGCGCGCCGCTGGCGCGCCGCTGGCGCACCAAAGGCAGGCCCGTCTGTGCCCGTCCGCACCTGGACCGCGCCCAGCACCTGAACCCCTGGCCCCCAGCGCTCCCAAAACCCGCAGTACTGCTACGATGCCGCCTCCCTCCATGCACTCAACCCGGGACGTACCACAACCTGCTACCAAGCCAGCCCGAAATGCACTCATGGACCCTTCGCATGTCAAACCTGCAAGCATACCTTCCACCGCGACTGCACCCCATCCACCAGCCCACGCGCCAACAACCACCTCAAATGCATCCTCATCAATGCACGCTCCGTCCACAAACACGCCATTGAACTATGGGACCTCCTGGACTCCACCGCACCCGACGTCGCCTTCATCACTGAGACCTGGAGGAACGCCTCATCGCCCCCCGACATCGCCATAGCCATCCCCGATGGCTACAAGATCCCCAGGAAAGACCGCACCAACCAAGTCGGAGGAGGAATCGCCATCATATACAAGAGCTCCATCAACGCCACTACCTCCACCGAAGACACTCCCCTCGCCGCCGAACACATGCACTTCCAGATCCACACCGACCCCAGGACCACCCTCAGAGGAACTCTTGTCTACAGGCCCCCTGGACCACGCACCCTTTTCAGCGAATCCATCACAGACTTCATCTCCCTGCACGCCCTAGCCTCGCCAGACTACATCCTCCTCGGAGACCTGAACTTCCACCTGGAGCAGAACAACAACACCAACACCACCACCCTGCTCGACAACCTCGCCAACCTCAGCCTCAAGCAACTGGTGAACACCCCCACCCACATCGCTGGACACACGCTCTACCCCATCTTCTCCGCCAGCAACCATGTATCCTTCAGCCACTCCTCCAAAATACACTGGACCGACCACAGATGTGTCCACTTCACCTTCAGACGCAAGACTCTCCACCTTCGCACACAACCTATCTCACGCAGACCTTGGCACAAAATCTCCACAGAACAGCTACTCTCCACTCTCAACCACAACCAACCTTCCACCACCTCCGACGCCAACAACGCAGCCCTCAGCCTCACACAGTGGATCACCAACTGCGCTGACAACCGCAAAGAACTCTTCAACATCGTCAAAGAGCTCTCCAATCCCAACGCCAGCTCCAACTCCATCACACACTCACAAGAACTCTGCAACTCCCTCGCTACCTTCTTCCATCGAAAGATCACCGACCTACACGACAGCTTCGGACCACAGATCCCACCGACCACCACAGAACCCACAGCCCCAGCCGTCCCCCTCAACACCTGGACACCCATCAGCGCCGAAGAGACCAAAACTACCATGAACACCATCCACTTCGGTGCCCCCTCGGACCCTTGCCCACATTACATCTTCAACAAAGCCGACGCCAGCATCGCCCCCTATCTCCAGACCATCATCAACAGCTCGTTTGCATCTGCCACCTTCCCCGAGAGCTGGAAACACGCGGAAGTCAACGCTCTCCTGAAGAAACCCACGGCGGACCCCAGCGACCTGAAGAACTTCCGCCCCATCTCGCTTCTCCCCTTCCCGACCAAAGTCATTGAGAAGGCTGTCAACAAACAACTGACCAACTTCCTCGAAGACAACAACCTGCTCGACCCCTCCCAATCCGGATTTCGGGCCAACCACAGCACGGAAACCGCCCTCATCGCAGTCACCGACGACATCCGAACCCTGCTGGAAAACGGAGAAAAAGTCGCCCTCATCCTCCTCGACCTCTCAGCTGCCTTCGACACCATCTGCCATCGCACCCTAATAACCCGCCTCCGCTCCAAGTGCAGGCCCTAGACTGGATCGCCTCTTTTCTCTCTGACCGCTCCCAAAGAGTCTACCTCCCGCCTTTACGCTCGGATCCCACCGAGATCATCTGCGGCGTCCCTCAAGGCTCCTCGCTCAGCCCTACTCTCTTCAATGTCTACATGAGCCCCCTCGCCGACATCGCATGCACCACAACATCAACATCATCTCCTATGCCGACGACACCCAGCTGATACTCTCCCAGCCACCGCCAAAACCAACCTGCAGGATGGAATGAAAGACGTCGCAGAATGGATGAAACTCAGCCGCCTGAAGCTGAACTCAGACAAGATGGAAGTCCTCATCCTCGGAAACTCCCCGTCCATCTGGGACGACTCCTGGTGGCCCACGGCCCTGGGCACCGCACCTACCCCCTCAGACCACGCACGCAACCTCGGATTCATCCTGGACCCCCTTCTCACCATGACCAAGCAAGTCAACGCCGTCTCGTCCTCTTGCTTCCTCACACTCCGCATGCTCCGAAAGATCTTCCGCTGGATCCCCGCAGACACCAGAAAAACTGTGACCCATGCCCTCGTCACAAGCCGCCTGGACTACAAAAACACCCTATACGCAGAAATCAACGCAAAACTTCAGAAACATCTTCAGCGAATACAAAACGCCTCTGCACGCCTCAATCTCGACGTACCCCGCCACAGCCACATCTCCGCCCACCTGAGACACCTACACTGGCTACCCGTCACCAAAAGGTTCACCTTCAGGCTCCTCACCCACACACACAAAGCCCTCCACAGCAAGGGCCCCGAATACCTCAACCGTCGCCTCACCTTCTACACGCCCACCCGTCAACTTCGATCCACCAGCCTCACTCTTGCCGCCGTCCCTCGCATCTGCCGAACCACTGCAGGTGGAGAATCCTTCTCCTACCTGGCAGCCAAGATGTGGAATTCCCTCCCCGCCCACCTCAGGACCACCCAGGACCACCTCGCCTTCCGGAGGCAGCTCAAGACCTGGCTCTTCGAGCAGCAGTGACCCCCCCCCTAGCGCCTTGAGACCCTCACGGGTGAGAAGCGCGCTGTATAAATATGATTGATTGATTGATTGATTGTAAACAGATAAAAACTCTTAGCATTGGAAAGTACCAGGGTAGCACCAAAATAACACGCACAGGAGATTGTACATCGACAAAGGTAAGCAGTGCGGCGATTTCTCACCTGCAAGCGGGACCGTGCATCGTTTTTCCTTCTCCGGTCGGGCCAGCGTGCGTCGTTTTTCTGTCCCACAGGGGAGCGATGCGTCGATCCGGGTAGCACTCAAGTTGGGGCAGGCGTTGCGTCATTTATCCATGCACAGCAAGCATTGCGTCAAAAATCCTGCCGCACTGTGATAGCAAAACCGCAATGAGTGGGTTGCGACGTTACCAGCCTCCTTCAGCGATGTGGCTCGTCATTATTCCCTCCACATGCATTGATCTTCCAGCTGCCCTGCAAGCTCTGCATCGATTTTGCTGCGGAGCCGGCAGCGCGTCATTTCTTCAGCCGCTCTCGGAGTTTGCATTGGAAATTTCCCTCACTGCAGTCTGTGCGTGGATTTTCAAGCTTGGTCTGCCAGCTTCACCTGTCAAGGCCCCAGGAACTAGATAGGGCACCACTGGGCAGAGCAGGAGTCTCAGCAGAGAGTCCAGGTGCTGGCAAGGGAAGCCTTTGATGGCCCTGAGACTTCAACAATAGGAGGCAAGCTCAGGACAAGCCCTTGAAGATTTCTTCACAAGCAGGACTGCACAACAAAGCCCAGTCTTTGTCCCCTTTCACCAGGCAGAAGCAGCAACTGTAGGATAGCTCCACAAAGCACAGTCACAGACAGGGCAGCACTTCTCCTCAGCTCTTCAGCTCTTCTCCAGGCAGAGGTTCCTCTTGATGTCCAGAAGTGATCTAAAGTCTGGGGTTTTGGGTGCCCTTCTTATACACATTTTGGCCTTTGAAGTGGGCTTACTTCAAAGGAAAGTCTCTATTGTTCGTGAAATCCTGCCTTACCCATGCTAGGCTCCAGACACACACCAGGGGGTGGGAGACTGCATTGTTTGAAGGCAGGCCCAGCCCTTTCAGGTGTGAGTGACCACTCCTCCACTCCCTCCTAGCACAGATGGCACATCAGGATATGCAGGCTACACCCCAGCTACTTTTGTGTCACAGTCTAGAGAGAGGTGCAAACAGCCCAACTGTCAAACTGACCCAGACAGGGAATCCACAGACAGGCTGAGTCACAGAATGGTTTAAGCAAGGAAATGCTCACTTTCTAAAATTGGCATTTTCAAACACACAATCTGAGAATTAACTTTACTAAAAGATGTACTTTGAAATTGTGAGCTCAGAGACACCAAACTACACATGTCCCTCCACTCCCAAAGGGAATCTACACTTTAATCATTTTTAAAGGCAGCCCCCATGTTAACCTATAAGATAGGCCTTGCAACAGTGAAAACTGAACTTGACAGTATTTCACTGTTAGGACATATAAAACACATTAGGATATGTCCTACCTTAAACAGACACTGCACCCTGCCCATGGGGTTACCTAGGGCCTATCTTAGCGATCTTACATGTAGGAAAAGAGAGGGTTTAGGCCTGGCAAGTGGGTGCACTTTCCAAGTCGAATTGGCAGTTTAAAACTGCTCACACAGACACTGCAGTGGCAGGTCTGGGCCATGTTTACAGAGCTACTATTGTGGTTGGCACAACCAGTGCTGCAGGCCCACTAGTAGCATTTAATTTACATGCTCTGGGCATCTCTAGTGCACTGTACTAGGGACTTACCAGTAAATCAAATATGCCAAACATGGATAAACCAATTACATACACATTCTGGATAGGGGCACTTGCACATTAGCACTGGATAGCAGTGGCACACTGCCCAGAGTAACAAAAACAGCAAAAAGAGAGTCAAGCACACATCAACAACCTGGGAAACGGAGGCAAAAAGTTAGCGGAGACCACACCAAGGATGCCAAGTCTAACACGTGTCCCCTCCAGCTGAAAGTGGGAAGCAACTACCCAACCTTATGGGAGTTCTCATCACTAAGGTGGAAGAATCTGAACAAACCATCAGCATTGGCGTGTTCTGTACCAGTGCGGTGTTCCACCATAAAGTCCATCCCCTGTAGGGAAATGGACCACCTCAACAGTTTTGGATTCTCACACCTCATCTGCATTAACCATCTGAGGGGCCTGTGGTCGGTCTGAACCCGAAAGTGAGCCCCAAAAAAGTAGGTTCTTAGCTTCTTCAGTGCCAAGACCACAGCAAAAGCTTCAATCAATCAATCAATACATTTGTAAAGTGTGCTACTAACCCACGAGGGTCTCAATGCGCTGAGGGGGGGGAAGAGGTAGGGGAGCTACTACTGCTCGAACAGCCAGGTCTTGAGGTGTCTCCTGAAGGTCAATAGGTCCTGGGTCTGCCGCAGGTGGATAGGGAGGCTGTACCAGGTCTTGGTGGGAGAATGATCTGCCGCCGGCTGTTGTCCTGTGGAACGGTGGCGAGGTTGGCGTAGCAGAGCTGTTGATTCGGTGTGTATAAGGTGAGTCGTTCATTGAGGTATGCTGGTCTGGCGTTGTGGAGTGCTTTGTGAACGTGGGTGAGGAGCTTGAAAGTGATCCTCTTGTTGATGGGGAGCCAGTGCACGTCTCTCAAGTGGGCTGTGATGTGGCTGCGGTAGGGTATGTCGAGGATGAGGCGTGCGGAGGCGTTCTGTATGTGTTGCAGTCTTTTCTGGAGATTGGATGTGGTTCCCCCGTAGAGACCGTTGCCGTAGTCCAGTCTGCTGCTGACGAGGGCCTGGGTGACGGTCCTTCTGGTTTCAGTGGGGATCCATCTGTAGATCTTGCAGAGCATACGGATGGTGTTGAAGCAGGAGGATTAAACAGTGTTGACTTGTTGGGTCGGTAGGCGTTGGTGCGGCTGTTGGCATTGAAAAGTACCTTGGTAGCATCAAAATAACACACACAGGTGAGTGTGCAACAAAAATGGTAAGCGGTGCATCGATTTCTCACCCGCAAGTAAGACCGTGCGTTGTTTCTCCTTCTCTGGTCGGGCCGACATGCGTCGTTTTTCATCCCGCAGAGGAGCGATGCATCGTTCCGGGTAGCACTTGGGTCCGGGCAGGCGTTGCATCGTTTTTTCATGCCCAGCAGGGTTTGCGTCAAAAATCCTGCTGCATGGTGATAGCAAAAACCACGCTGTGTGGGTTGCGACGTTACCAGCCTCCGTCAGCGATGCATCGCGTCGTTTCTCCCACCACGTGGGTCGATCTTCCAGCCGCGTTGCCAGCGCTGCGTCGATTTCAGCCACTGAGCCGGCAGTGCATCATTTCTTCAGCCGCTCTCGGAGGTTGCGTTGGAAATTTCCCCCATGGCGGTCTGTGCGTGGATTGGTCTGCCAGCTTCACCTGTCAAGGCCCCAGGAACCGGATAGGGCACCGCTTGGCAGGGCAGGAGTCTCAGCAGAGAGTCCAGGTGCTGGCAGGGGAAGTCTTTGATGGCTCTGAGACTTCAACAACAGGAGGCAAGCTCAGGACAAGCCCTTGGAGATTTCTTCACAAGCAGGAATGCACAACAAAGTCCAGTCGTTGTCCCCTTTCACCAGGCAGAAGCAGCAACTGTAGGATAGCTCCACAAAGCACAGTCACAGACAGGGCAGCACTTCTCCTCAGCTCTTCAGCTCTTATCCAGGCAGATGTTCCTCTTGATGTCCAGAAGTGATCTAAAGTCTGTGGTTTTGGGTGCCCTTCTTATACTCATTTTGGCTTTTGAAGTAGGCTTACTTCAAAGGAAAGTCTCTCTTGTTTGTGAAATCCTGCCTTGCCCATGCCAGGCCCCAGACACACACACCAGGGGGTTAGAGACTGCATTGTGTGAGTGACCACTCCCCCCCCCCCTAGCACAGATGGCTCATCAGGATATGCAGGCTACATCCCAGCTCCCTTTGTGTCACTGTCTAGAGAGAGGTGCAAACAGCCCAACTGTCAAACTGACCCAGACAGGGAATCCACAAACAGACTGAGTCACAGAATGGTTGATGCAAGAACATACTCACTTTCTAAAAGTGGCATTTTCAAACACACAATCTTAAAATCAACTTTACTATAAGATGTATTTTTAAATTGTGAGCTCAGATATCCCAAACTCCACATGTCTATCTGCTCCCAAAGGGAATCTACGCTTTAATCATTTTTAAAGGCAGACCCCATGTTAACCTATGAGAGGGACAGGCCTTGCAACAGTGAAAAACAAATTTGGCAGTTTAGGACCTTTAAAACACATTAGGACATGTCCTACCTTAAACATACACTGCACCCTGCCCATGGGGCTACCTAGGGCCTAACTTTGGGGTATCGTACATGTAAGAAAAGGGAAGGTTTAGGCCTGGCAAGTGGGTACACTTGCCAAGATGAATTGGCAGTTTAAAACTGCACACACAAACACTGCAGTTGCAGGTCTGAGCCATGTTTACAGAGCTACTATTGTGGGTGGCACAACCAGTGCTGCAGGCCCACTAGTAGCATTTGATTTAAAGGCCCTGGGCACCTCTAGTGCACTGTACTAGGGACTTACCAGTAAATCAAATATGCCAATCATGGATAAACCAATTACATACACATTTTGTATAGGAGCACTTGCCCTTAGCACTGGATAGCAGTGGTAAAGTGCCCAGAGTAACAAAAACTGCAAAAACAGAGTCCAGCACACATCAACAACCTGGAAACAGAGACAAAATGTTAGGGGAGACCGCGCCAAGGATGCCAAGTCTAACAGTTATCATAATATTAAATATTTAAAATTGGATATATTTACCTGTTTAATGATGACATTTTAGTCCACTATATTTTTGAGGTTGATATTTATAGTGTCTTGTTTTGTAGAGTTGTTTTTATTTTTTATTTTGTTGCATTGGAATATGGTGTCGTTTATTGTTAATTTTTTTAAAGCAGAAGCAAACCAGTCTCTCTATTTGGGAAGTAAGTACCATGAGAGTTCAACCTTTTTTTGCATTTGGTATGCAATTTGGATTGGCAGCACATGGTTCTTTCATACTTATGTAGTTGATTGTGACCATTAACGTGGGTATGAGTTGCCCTTTGTTGATGTGGTTCTTTGGTTCTTTGTACACCATGGAAATTCATTACATCATTTCTGAAATAATGCCTGTCCTGGCATTTTGGCAGCAATTCTTGGCAAAATTGTGTTAATACTTCACAGACTGTGGACACCAATAGCATGCTTTTTCCCACCATGAGGACAGAGCTTTCCATTTGATAATGACAGTATTTTTTGACATACTATAGACAACCATGGTATTAGGATGCTCACTATTTGGTAATGCTTGCAGTGGAATAATGGTGGTAGATTTTATGACTCGTCTGAGACAGTGGCCATAAATGCTTATAATTGATTGACTTTATTGCCACTCTAATGTACCTGCTTTTTATTCATCAGCTTTAGCATTCTTTCCATCATATTCTGATGTTTGTCTCTTTCCTAGAAATTGGATTTATTCCTTGTCCACTTACTTATTCCCATGCTCCCTTTTCCAGCACTAATCTTTTCTTTTAGATTAAGCACTCTATGAGAGTGTGTATTTTCTGGCTGTCTCCCTTGTGTACTTTGTATTCCTTTTTGTTGCCCATTTTCCCCTTCATTGTTCCTCCTTCAATTGATGGATCTTGCTTCCACTCTGCCTGCCCCATCGGTTGCTGTTCCTGCTTCCCCCACTCCCCCTGTTGTTTGTGTGCAACCCTATCCCACCTGCTCGCCCTCCATTGTCCATTTGTTTCCCCATCATATCCAGGCCTGCCCTTTGTTTGCTTCTCCATATCCACCCACTCACCCTCTAGTACTGGTGTGCTTGCCCATCTCATCCTACTTACCTCCGTTCTGTGCTTCCCGCCCGGCCTCCGTTGTCTGTGTGCTTCCACACCAGCCCACTCTTCCTTATTTGTTTTCTTGTCAATCCTCAGCTGTCCACCCCTCATTCGGGGCATAGCTAGGTCAGTAATTTGGGGGGAGTGCGAGCTTCAGATTTCCCAACAATCGTGCTGACATATAATGTCAAAATACATTATATGACAAGCAGGGCGGTGGAAAGGGAGATGAATGCGGATTGGTAGTGGTGCCAAGTGAGAGAAAACACAATATTTTGCAAAACAATCAGCTTTTTTGAAGACTTTCAAAGCAGAGAAGGAGAGGGTGTGTATGTGTTTTTGCTGGTGTTTATGTAAAAATTCCTTGTGGAATCGACAGATACCTCACCACACCCGACTGAAAGCTCCTGCACCCAACTATTTGCCAGAAAATACATTTATTAGGGTGGTGTAACACTCCAATCACATCCCCCGCCCCCAAACGTACCCCCTGCCGCCAATATGTGCTTCCCCATCGGCCCTCTGCTGTCCGTGTACTTGCTCATCCCTGTGTGCCCTCAATTGTCCGTGTGCAAATGTGCTGAGCTAAGATGGGTCTACAAACCATTCTCAAAGCCAACAGGTCACTTCAGATGAGACCTTTCAGCTTTGCCAATGGTTATGTATTTTTTGGCCATTATTAACAAAGTCATGGTGAAATAATTGCACAGGAATAATAGTAGTTCTTGGCATTTCTATAGCTTTATCACTGCCGCTTAGACCTAAGATTTTAATTTTGGTATAACCAAGTTAACAGCCATTCAACCATCCATTCATGAACTCACTCACAAATTAATTATCCATACTTTAAGTCACTCATTAATCCATCGGTGCATTCACTCACTCAGCTAAACTTTATTGTATTTTTACATTCACTGTCTCTCACACACCTGCACATATTTTCCAATCAATCAATTAATCAATCAATATAGAAAATAATGCGACGTATTGCTTTGCCAATACTTGTCCTCATTATATATGCTTTTTATTCTGTTATTCTCCTGGGCGGTGTTTTTATTTTTTTCTGGTTTATCGTTCTCTATTTATGTAGTTTAGTGGTTCTGAAACTACAACACATTACAGTGTGCTTTCATCGTCTTTCCACTTCTAAACTTTCAGCATGCATTTTTTATTTTATCTTATTTTTTATTTAGTTTTTTCCTATTGGTTCTCACTTACATACCTTTTTTATGTGCAAGCGCAAAGCGCTCCGTCCCATGCAGTAATCTCTCTTTGGGCTTTTAACCACGCCCATGTCACATCGGTCACTTTTATTGGTTTGTGGGCTTGCCTTTTAAAATCTGCTTGCTTTCATTTGTGAAAGGCATGCATACATCATGCCTTTTCCGGTGTTTAGCCCACCTACACAGCACTGATAAACTACTGAAATCGTTCGAGGCGCGATGTTTTCAGCATGCATTCTAGACTACTTTATCTTTTTATTTTCCACGCAGCGAGGACGCGTTGGGGTGTACATAGCGCAATCGTGCTGGGTTTTTCCGTTTTCAATTTTAGTGTGATCGCACTGCATTTTACATAGCGCGGTCGCACTGTCTTTTTTTTCTTGTAATTTGTGTGGCAAGAAGGTTAGGAGTTTACAACACTAATAGCTCTAACTCGAGCAAATCCGAGACCCGTTGCATGGAAAATGCTTGTTTGTTTTTTCATTCATTTTTTTCAAGTAAGCATAATAACCATCATACTGAGGCCCTGAGTTATACTTTTTTTGCACCGCATTACCGTCATTTATTGGCACAAAAGCGGCACAAATTTATAACTGCATTTTGTAAGGTTGCGCCACTTTTGTGTCAATTAATGACGGTAATGCGGCACAAAAAAAAAGTATAAATCAGTGCTTTCGATCTGTTGTTTCTTCTTTTTTCATTTTTTGTTAATTTTCTTGTGATTGTCCGCACTGCCGCAAACCATTTTTTTATTCTTAGGCCCATATTTATACTTTTTAAGTGCCGCATTTGCGTAATTTTTTGACGCAAAAGGGGCGCAAACTTATAAAATACAATTGTATTTTATGTTTGAGCCCCTTTCGCGTCAAAAGGTGACGTAAATGCGGCGCAAAAAAGTATAAATAATGGCCTAAGTCTTAAAGTTTGAACGTAATTTTAAAACCTTTTTAGGCACATAGCAGTGTCAGAATGCTTGGTCAAGGCATACGCATTCCCTATACCCCACAACTCTTTAAATCCCCATCCATGGATGTCGTTAACACACATTTATTCTGCTATGAGTGTAATGTTTTTTTTTTTTAGATATGTAGTGGGTGCATCACATCGAACTAAATGAATCTCAATTAAAAAAAAAAGCAAACAAACAGAAGATTAGCATTAAAAACGCGACATTTCTAAGGTAACATTGGATGTTTAATTTCGTATGCACGTGAAAGGCCCACTACTTGAATGAAATGCAAGTCTGACATCTAGTGGACACAACATGAATGAACAAAAATACGGACTAAAGGAAAATGGAAAACGAACTTTCGTCTCAAACTACAAACTTGTTTTAATGTACCAGACAACGATTTTGTTCAAATATATTATAAAGGGCCTGATTCTGCTCTGGCTAACCACCTGCTCGTAGCAGGTTGTAATTGGGAACACTGGATTCACTCTGTGTCGAGATGAGGCAAGCCCAGAGCATTTGCCATCAAATAGGGCAAAAGCCACTGACCTGTTATTTAATTTTGTCTTTAAGCCATAGCTCTACAATTTAAATGCTGACTGCTGTAAAATTACTATAAATCATGTATTTAATTGAAATAGATTTTATATCGCGCTTTCCATCATTGAGGAGGCATTGGGCCAGTCAGAGTTCCCCAGCTGCTCCACAGTACCTTCCTGCCTGCCTCTGACAGCTCCGCCTGCATTCCTCAGCCTGCTTGTGACAGTACCACCTGCATTCCTGAGCCTGATTGCAACACCTCCACCCGCATTCCTAAGCCTGATTGCATCTGCTAATGCTCCTGCCTCCTTCATGCCACTGCCACATCTGCCCTCCCCCTTCCCGCCTCCCACCGTGGCCCCTCCCACCTCCCTGAACATATAATGGAGGCTGCAGCACAATCTCAGTGAGAATTGCCATCAATCAATCAATCAGTTTTTAAAAAGCACAACTACTCACCTGTGAGGGTCTCAAGGCGCTGGTGGTGGGTCTGGGCCTCATTCGAAGAGCCATGTCTTGAGGTTCTTCCTGAAGATAGTGAGCGATGGGCTTTGTCTGAGGTGCGTGGGCAGGTGGTTCCAGCTCCTGGCTGCAAGGTTGGCAAAAGATCTTCCTCTTGCGGTGGTTTTCCAGATGTGTGGGATGTGGCTAGCACCTGCTGGGCGGAGCAGAGTGGTCTAGCAGGGTTATGGAAAGAGATGCAATGATTCAGGTAGGCCAGTCCGATGTTGTGAAGGGCCTTGTAGGTGTGGAGGGTCCTTAGGTGTTGGGAGATATGTTCCTGGCGGGGAAGGTTCAGGACAAGTCTGGCTGCTGCGTTTTTGATGAGTTGTAGTTTCCTGATGTTCTTTGTTGTGGTGCTAGCGTAGAATGCCTTTCCGTAGCTGAGCTTGCTTGTGACTAAGGCGTGGGTGACTGCTTTGCGGAAGTCTACCGGGATCCAGTTGAAGATTTTCCGAAGTTGGCAGAGGGTGTGCCAGCAGGAAGAGGTGACTGCATTTATCTGTCGGTCATTGATAGGGAGGAGTCAAGGATGATTCCTAGGTTGCGGGAGTGGTCAGTCGGGGTAGGCGGGGCGCTGAGCGATGAGAGCCACCAGGAGTCATCCCAGGCTGAAGTGGAGTTTCTGAAGATGATGAGCTCAGTCTTCGCTGAGTTGAGCTTGAGGCAGCTCTCCCTCATCCAGGTGGCAATGGCTTCCATTCTGGTGTGAAAGTTCCTCTTAGCTTTGTCCGGATCTTCAGTGAGGGATATGATGAGTTGTGTGTCATCGGCGTATGACACAATGTTTATTCCGTGGACTTTGATGATGGCTGCAAGTGGGGCCATGTAGATGTTGAAGAGCGTTGGGCTCAGGGAGGATCCCTGAGGGACTCCGAAGCTGACTTCTGTTGGTTTGGATATGAAGGGTGGGAGCCTGACACTCTGTGTTCTCCCAGAGAGGAAGGAGTGAATCCATTGCAGGACTTTTCCGTGGATTCCTGGGTCGTGGAGTCTGGTGCATAAGGTGCTGTGGGAGACTGCGTTGAAGGGTGCTGAGAGGTCAAGGAGTTTGAGTGCTGCGGTGTGGCCACGGTCGAGGAGTGTGCGGATGTCATCGGTGGCTGCAAGAAGAGGTGTCTCAGTGCTGTGGTTGCTGCAGAAGCCAGACTGACAGGTATCCAGAGAATTGTTGTCTTCGATGAATTGTCATAGCTGTGAGTTGATGTCTTTTTCCAGTACTTTGGCCGGGTAGTGAAGTAGCGAGATGGGTTGGAAGATCTTTACCTTTGATGGGTCGGCTGTGAGTTTCTTTAGGAGGCCGCAGACTTCAGCATGTTTCCAATCTTCGAGGAAGGGGGTTGTGTTGATAGAGCAGTTCAGAGTCTTGGAGAATTCGGGGGCGATGGGTGCGCTGGCTCTGTTGTAGATATGGTGAGGACAGGGGTCTGTGGGAGCTAATCCATTGGGCCAGTCACAGCTCCCTAGCCACTCCATCACCCTCCTGCCTGCCGTTGACAGCCCTGCCAGCATTCCTAAGCCTGATTGCCACAACTCGAACCACATTCCTTAGCCTGATTGTGACAGCTCAGCCTGCATTCCTGTGCCTTTATTACTGAGCCTGATTACGATAGATCCACCAGCAGTCCTGAGCCTGATTGCATCTGCAGACAGCCCTGCCGATGCCTCATTGGCACAGCTGCCACTCCCACCCTCCCACCTCCGACATCGACCCTTCCCACCTCCCAGGACATATAACGGAGGCCGCAGCGCATGCCGAAGGTGCGCCAAAGATGTGTCAAACACAAACCCCTCTGCGCCCGCCTATGCCTGGACTGTGCCCAGCACCAGGACCCTTGGTTCTCCCACCCCTCACTCCTACACCACCAAGGAGCTCCAGGCCATGAACGTTAGACACCCCATCAACAGCTTCTTCACGGCTTTCCCATGTGCAACCAAAGGACACTTCACCTGCCTTTACTGGCATTTCTCCTGCAACACAAGTCCACCTGCACACTCTAACTGCCGCACCATACCCACCCAGAAGACTACAAACAACCAAGCACCACTCCTGCGCATCTGCTAAACACCGGCTCCTTATGCAAACCTGTCACGGAAATCTGGGACACCATCACTGCCCGTGACGTTGCCTTTTTCTCTGAAACATTGCTAACACGCTCCTCTAACCTTGACATTGCCACGACCACCCCTGATGTCTACAAGATGATACACTGAGACTGCACCAACAAACAAGATGGGATCATTACCATCATCTTCAAGGAAACCATCCACTGCACCATCACCAATGGCGACCAAATGCTCCTCATGGAGCACCTCAACTTCAGACTCCAGACTAATGCCAACACCACGATGTGAGGCACCCTCGCATACAGACCCCCAGGACCATGCCCAGCCTTCTGCGATGCCATCACCAACCTCATCACCCTCTCGCTATCGACTCCCTCCATTAGTTACTACTCAACGATCTCGATTTACACATTAATGACCCTAATGACACCAACTCCTCTTCCCTCCTAGAGAACCTCAGCGACAATGGCCTCACCCAATTGGTCACCAAACCCACACACAAAGACAGGCATACACTGGACACTATCTTCACTTCTAGTGACAGAATCAATTTCACCCACATGACTAAACTCACTTGGACCGACCACATCATCGTCCACTTTACCATCTCCAGTTCCCAGCACACCACCTCAAAGCACCACAGCACCCCCCACAGATGTTGGGGCACGGTAACAAAGACCCTATGGGCACAGGCCCTTGGCACTGCACAACCTGAGCCCGCGGTGGACCTCGAACTCAACAAGGCCGTCCAATACTTCACCACCTGGATCACCAAATCCACCGATAGAGTTGCCCACTGAAACCAGCTAAAACCAACAACCCCTCCAAGCCAGCAAGATGGTACACACCGGAGCTCAGAAACTCTAAAAGTGACTGCCACTGACTCGAGAAACAATGGTGCATGACCAAGGAACCCTCCAACAAAGCCGCTTATAAGGCAGCCCTCAACAGCTACCACCACCACATGAAGACAGCAAAAAGAACATCAATCACTGCCCGCATCAACACCGCAGCCAACCACATGAAGTAACTTTTCAGACTCATCAAGGAATTCTCTAACCCAATAGACACAAAGACCACCATCCACCCATCCCAGGAACTTTGTGACAGCCTCTCAGACTACTTCCACATCAAGATCACCACCATATACAACAATGTTGACCCCAACCCTCCGCCTCCAGCCTAGAAAACATTTCTCAAGCAGGGAACACCTGCCACACGATTACTTCCTGATCCCTGATTACCACACAGACCACTGCAGCCAGTATGCCATCCATCCATTCCCGGGCATCCATTGACTCCTGCCCCCACTGGCTTTTTAACCTCAGAGCCAACACTATTAGCTCGGAACTAACTTGCATCTTCAACACCTCCGTCTCCACACAACCTTCCCAGATGAATGGAAGCATGCAGATGTCAGACCACTCCTAAGGAAACCCTCTACTGACCGCAGTGACCAATCTCCCTGCTCCCCTTCCTGGCCAAGGTTCTTGAGAAAGCCATCAACCACCAGCTCACTGACTACCTCCAACGAAACCACCTCCTCAACACCTCACAATCAGGATTCCTGGCAAATCACAGGATGGAGGCTGCACTGATCAATGCCACGGATGACATCAATACCCTCCTTGACCAAGGAGAGTCGGTCGCTCTGATCCTTCTGGATCTCTCCACAGTGTTTGATACAGTCTATCACCACACTCTCTTCAACACACTCCATAACATAGGCATTCAACAAAACACCCTTAAATAGTCACCTCTTTTCTGTCCGGCCGCATGCAGAGCATCCACCTTCCTCCCTTCATTTCTACACCTAAGAACATCACCTGCGACGTACCACAAGGATCCTCCCTCACCCTAACCCTTTTTAACATTTACATGACACTCCTTGCAGACATCGTTAGATCCTACAGACTCAATATAGTCTCCTATGTTGACGACATGCAAATAATCCTCTCACTCACCGAAGACCCCCACAATGCCAAAGCCCAATTCTGCAATCATGACCAACGTAGCAACATGGATGAGGATGCCTTAAACTAAGCACTGACAAAACAGAAGTTCTGATCTTTGGGAAGAACACCTCCATATGGACCACAGCTTGTGGCCAGCAGAACTCAGACCAATGCCCTCTCCATCAGACAATACACAAAACCTCTGCATCATCCTCGACTGCCACCTATCCATGAATCGACAAGTGAACTCAGTTGCCTCCTCCTGGTTCTACATCCTCCGTATGTCTTTTGAATCTTCAAATAGATCCCTACCAACACCAGAAAGACAGTCTTGCACGCCCTGGTCACCAGCTGCCTCTACTATGACAACACTCTCAACACTGCAGTGTCCTCCCAGCTACTTAAAAGACTCCAGACTCTACAGAACAGCACAGCCAGACTCATCCTCAACCTCCCCAAGCGCTCAACCATCACCCACACCTCAGGAACCTTCACTGGCTCCCTGTCCAGAAAAGAAGCCAATTCAAAATCTTCACACTCACATAGAAGGCTTTACACAACCTAGGGCATTCCTACATCAAGCATTGACTGAGCTTCTGCGTCCCGGCAAGTCAACTACACTCCACTTCGCTAAACCTAACACACACCCCTGCATCCATTGCAGCTGCAGAGGAGGCCACTCCTTCTCCTTCTCCTGCATAGAGGCCAAGTCCTGTAGCAGTCAGACCCTCCACCTCTGAATGGCTTCTGCCCTATCGGACTTCAGAAGGACATTCAAGACTGACTTTTTGATAGAGACACAGCACCCTCATTGCCAGATAGCATTAGGGGTGATAGTGCTGCACTTTACAAATGCTATGATTGATTGATTGAAGCACTTTACTGCAGGTCGAACGCTGCACAGGAGCCCAAAGTTGGCTGTCAACCCATTGGTTATGAGGGATGGTTTTGCATGCTAAAGGAAACTATTCCATGCTTTACCATATCTTTGTGATGCATTATTGACTCAGTACTCTCTAATGATGACACTTATATGGGAAGCAAATAAGTAAAACATGTTTTCAGACAGTCAGGCATGTGATTTAGGGTAGTTTATATACAGAAGAAGCATGTTGAATTATAGCAGAGGCACACTCAGAATAAAGGACGGTTACAGTAACACAAGCCCTGCTTTTATTCATGTAGGATTTCAGCAATATAAAAGGTGGACGTTGTTTATGAAAGCATGCAATCTGTTGAAGTGAAATGTTTTAAGTATTGGGCTCTAAATGAATGTGCAAAGACATGGCAGATACTTGCCTGTGAGAAAACAGGGCTGATTGCAGAGGTGTCCTAACTTTTTGCCCCCATTTTTCCCTTTTTGGTGGTGCTTTCCTGACTCTGATGGTGCCCTGGGTACTGCTAATTAGTCATAGGGCCTGTGATCTCTGTAAAATGAGTATGCAAATTAGGCCAATTATAATTGGCTATGTCAACCTTCTATAAGTCCCTAGTATACAGTAGGGCGTGTAGGTTTAGGGACCCCCAGCATAGGTGGTGCACCCATAGGTGCACTGTGGAGGTACCCAGGGTAATTTTAAAGGCAGGCCTGCCTTGCTGGCTTCTTTTAAATTCAAGGTGTATGCAAAATCCACTTTGGAATTCAAAGTATTTCAAAAGTCTTAAACTACATTATTTTGACATTCACGTCACCCCTAAGGTGTGCCCCTAGGGTTGGGTGCCATGTAACTATGCACAGGGACCTTATAAACATTGTTTTATAAGCCCTGGTGAGGTAAAATAGCCAAATTTGTTTTTCCTTCACTGTAGTGAATAGGCTCTATAGGCGAAAATGGGAAGACATTATTTTAATTAATAAAGTCTCCAAAGGAGCAAGATATGGCAAGTTTGGTCTCAAATTAATTGTTATAATAAATCTCACAACTTGCCATTTTTTGATTAAATATAACTAGTTCATGGAACGAGTTTTAAAACTATTCCTAAAATTTACCAGTTTTAGCTCTGTAGAGTCCATCCTCTGGCAGCCTGGCCGGGCTGCCTTGATGAGGTGTGAAGTGGCCCTGGCTGAACAAAAAGGATGTGCCTGGGGGAGGAGATCTGCCTCAGCAGATGATGAAGTAGGATGGGGTAAAGCAGCCAAACTGGTCTTCAAATGAGTGAAGGACATTTTGAGCAGCTCAGGACCTCCCCCATTTCCTTCAAACCCCGACAACAAGGTACTCTCGTGATTTGATTTGGAGAGGGCAGGAGAGGAGTATGTTTAGGATTTTTAGCCACACCAGTGGGTGGGCTCAATCAGCCCTAACCTCCAAAATTCAGGCCCATAGTTATACTTATTTTAGCACTGCATTTGCATATTTTTTTGACGAAAAAGCGGTGTAAACTTACAAAATACCATTGTATTTTGTAAGTTTGCACCGCTTTTGCGTTAAAAAGCGGCGCAAATTCGGCACTAAAAAAGTATAAATATGGGCTTCAGTTTCTGCCATTTTATGTTTTTTAAGAAATGTTGCTCCCTGGGATTGATTTTTGCCACACTTCCCAGAAAGTGGTCATCCAAGGGCTTAGAAGCCTGCCTGTGGTTGGACAGTCGACCACCCTCCTTTTCACCCCTGGAGCAAGGAAAAATATGGCAGAGCTGCACCCACACCTCAGATCCCTACAATTAACATCATCAGAAGAAGAAGGTCTGCCCTGATGAACCCCTTGGACACTGCACTTAGAAGGACTGCACCAACTGCACACTTGGGCTTCACCACTAAAAGGACTTTGCCTATCTTCAACTGGATCAAGAAGGGACTCCGTGCTTGCTACAGGTGAAACATAGCTAACCAGAGTCCCCTGCATCAAAACCTGAAGGAACTGACCAGCTGACCAGTGGCTAATGGTCATTTTTGGATTTGAACTAGATGCATTCTGGGAGTTGGAGTTCTAGTCCTCAAGGAGCAACTCAGAGTTACTGGAACCTTGGGGTGCGCTGTGGGCCCCTAAACGACCTCTAAAGACCTTCTGGAAGAAGATCCAGAAGTTTGGAGACGATTGGAGAAGTTTTAAAAAAAAGCTCCATAAAGGGACCAACCCACCGTTGAGAGTCAAGCCAGCTTACGTTGACCGCTACCCGCCTGACTTGCAGGTTTATCCCGCTGAAAATCTCCTGAGCCCCAGACTTCCAGGATTTCACCTGGGGATCTTGGAAAGGCAATCCGAGCACGCCGACTCAACATTGGCTTGCTGTGGAGGGTCATTCGATGTCAGAGAGAAAAAGCTCAAAAAAATTGACTACGTCCGAAGGTAAAAAGTTGACCGGGATTTCCCGCACATCGTATCCGAGGAGGGCTCAAAGGACGACGGATCAAGATTCAGCTTTGGTCCGGACGAAGATTTTCAGCCCAAAAAATGGTCCAAGTCCGAAAGTAGAATTCTTCACTGAGGTCTCCTGCAATGCATACCCGAAGAGGGCTCCAGGGAGGTCAGATCAGATTGGTGACTTTGTTCCGCTGAATAAAATCTTCAAGAAAAAGTCTAAGGGGGTCATTCTGACCTCGGCGGTAAAAGGCGCTTACAGCCGGTCAGAAGACCGCCATAACACCGCCGCGGTAAACCGCCACAGTCATTCTGACCCGCAACTGGCAAACCGCCAAAAACCCGACATCCACAAAAGTCCGCCACACCAAAGGTCAGCGAAAAAATGGCGATGACCAAACCTCCACCGTCACGCCAACAGAAATACGCCCATACCATTCCGACCCACAAATCCACGCGGCGGTCTTTCAAACGCCGTATTCCATTGGCGGTACACACCGCCGCGGTCAAAATACACACACACATAGAAAACTCAGCCACATTGGTCAGTTTGAAATACACACACCTGATACACATACTAACACCACTCCCACACACCCAACACAATATAAAACACACACCCACGTCACCCACAAGCCCCTACGACCCGAAATCATTGACGAAGGCTAGAGAGAGAGCACAGAATAGACAATCCCACAACACAGAGGCACACAACACCATCACCCACACAGAATCCACGCACCAAACACCACACACCACCACACGCACCACACTCATCACCACAAACGCCACCCCACACCTCAACCACACCACCCCATGGCACGCCAAAGACACCACAGGTTCAGTGACGCCGAACTCAGGGTCATGGTGGAGGAAATAGTCCGTGTAGAGCCCCAGCTCTTCGGGGCACAGGTGCAGCACACCACAATTGCCAGGAAGATGGAGCTATGGCAAAGGATAGTGGACAGGGTTAATGCGGTGGGACAGCATCCACGCAATCGGGAGGACATCAGGAAGAGATGGAACTACCTACGGGGGAAGGTGCGTTCCATGGTATCAAGGCACAACATTGCGGTGCAGAAGACTGGCAGCGGACCCCCACCTACTCCCCCAGAATTTACCGCGTGGGAGGAGGAAGTCTTGAACATCCTGCATCCTGAGGGCCTCGCAGGAGTAGGCGGAGGAATGGACTCTGGTAAGGCAAATCTTCACTACTGCTTCCCACCCCCACCCCACCTGCATGCCAAATCATACCTCCACCCTCACCCCCTCCCCCATCACACCAACCCCTAGCAAAAGGCTCACCATCACAACCCACCCATCCCAACACCAAGCCCTGCATGCGACCACAAAGCATGGACACCCATCACCAAAGCATGCCCACTGCACACACACATCACCCCCACAAGCCACCCTCACAAAAGCCCCCACAAGGAAATGCCTGCACATGGGTACACGGACACCCACCCATCACACGAAATGCCACACACAGAAGCAATAACCATACCTTTATACCCCTGCAGGACCCGAATGCCACCACACCGCCACGGAGGGTCCAGAGATGTCCATCCCACCCACAGAAGAGGCCCCCAGCGATGACAGCAGCTCTGTCTCCCTGGAGCCAGACGACCAGCCCGGCCCATCGGGGACCTCTGGACAGTCGGTTCCCCACAGACAGCCACAGGCTACACCAGACCCAACCCCCTCTGGGAACACCAGCACAGCTCCCACCCAGCGGGCCCATGCCTCTGTCTCCAGGACACGTAAATCAGCGGTGTGTCCACCACTACAGGGCACCCAGGTTGACCCACCACCCCAACAACAACAGGGACCTGGGCGCAGTGGTAGTGGGCACACCATCCAGGGGACAGAGGTCCAGGAACACAGGGGAACTGGGAGGGCTGCTGTGCGACAGGGGGGTGACAGGCCCGGGGAACCGACTCTCCAAGAGGCCCTCTCCTCCATCATGGGAGCATACCACCGCTCCCAGGAGACGATGGCGACGGTACTGGCCCGGTTCCAGGAGATCCAGGAACTGCAGGAGGAACGGTACATGGGGTTCAGGGAGGAACTGAGGAACATCGGTTCCGCAATGGGGACCATTGTCGTGGGCCTTACCCAGATCGTCACCAAATTGCGGGACCATGTGGCACCCCAAAGGGCCCCTGTCACTAGCCCAGGCCAGGAACAGCCTACCACCTCCGCCGGCACTAGTGGACAGGAGGCCCCCACACAACGACAGGCCACCAGAACCCCACCTCCTGCAGAAGAAGAACCACCCCGCAAGCGGAACCTGAGATTTCACAAGAAGACAGAGTAGGATTGCAAGACCCCCGCCAGCCTAAGATACCCCCTGATGTCATCCCACTGTCCCACATTGTCACCCTGTCCAACCTTGAACTGCCCCTGCTCCATCCTTCCCCAGGCATATGGACAATGCACCTGTGCGACTGAGAACTGGACTCTGCCATGGACATTACTCCACCCCCACCCATCACCGTTTCCCAATCATGTACCTATATGTAGCACTTAAAATAAATCATTTATTCCACTTAAAAAAACAGGAGTCTGCTTGTATTCTTAACAAATGTATTACACATAACGGTGCAAGAATGTCCAGTTACTTTGTGATGACAACATACCAATTTCAATAAGCTTTAGTCCATGGGCAAACAAAGCTGAAGTCAGGCAGTGGGTCATACAGCTCTGAAAAGGGAAGGGAAAGTCACAAATCAGTTAACAGGAACTGGGGGGAAACACAGACAGTGGAGACGCATGAGGCCTTAAGTAAATGTAAAATGGGGTGGCTGATTCTTACCTGTGTGCTACTGAAAGTATTGTTGTATGACTGTATCCCTGTTGTCCGTGTCGTCCCCGTCGTCTTCCTCCTCTTCACTCTCCACAGGCTCCACAGCTGCTAGAACACCACCATCTGGACCACCCTCCTGCAGAAAAGGCACCTGGCGTCGCAATGCAAGATTGTGAAGCATACAGCAGGCCACGATGATCTGGCACACCTTCTTTGGTGAGTACAGGAGGGATCCCCCTGTCATATGCAGGCACCTAAACCTGGCCTTCAGGACCCGAAGGTCCTTTCTATGATCCTCCTAGATCGCCCATGGGCCTCATTGTACCGTTCCTCTGCCCTGGTCCGGGGATTCCTCACTGGGGTCAATAGCCACGACAGGTTGGGGTAACCAGAGTCACCAATTAGCCACACACGGTGTCTCTGTAGCTGTTCCATCACATAAGGGATGCTGCTATTTCGCATGACATATGCGTCATGCACTGACCCAGGGAACTTGGCATTTACATGGGAGATGTACTGGTCAGCCAAACAGACCACCTGGACATTCATCGAATGATAACTTTTTCGGTTTCTGTACACCTGCTCACTTTCTTTGGGGGGAACCAAAGCCACATGGGTCCCATCAATGGCACCAATGATGTTGGGGATATGTCCAAGGGCATAGAAAACACCCTTCACTGTAGCCAATTCGCCCACCTCAGGGAAAATAATGTAGCTCCGCATGTATTTCATCAGGTCAGACAACACTCTGGACAAAACCTTAGAAAACATGGGCTGAGACATCCCAGATGATATGGCCACTGTTGTCTGAAAAGACCCACTTGCCAAAAAATGGAGTACTGACAGAACCTGCACCAGAGGGGGAATCCCTGTGGGCTGGCGGATGGGGGACATCAGGTCTGGCTCCAGCTGGGCACATAGTTCATGTATAGTTGCTCTGTCAAGCCTGTATGTAAGTATGATATGTCGTTCTTCCATTGTCGACAGGTCCACCAGCGGTCGGTACACGGGAGGATTCATCCTTCTCCTCGCAAGTCCCAGCGGACGGTGCCTAGGAAGGACAACATGGAGCACAGAGTCAAGCAACCCACAGGTTCGTTCACACAGCTTGCACAGTACACGAATCGCTATGCATTGAACGGCTTGTATGAGTGGCAATGCAAGGCCTAGGCCTGTGTGACGCAGTAGAAATCATGCCATGTGGGCCCTTGAAATGGTGGCTGCCTGACCTGTGAAGTGTGACAGTGGGATGTGAGGTCACTGTGCTGGCGTGGCACACCGTGGCGGTAGGCGGTCGAAGACCGCGGCGCAAAGCAGCATTGGTTAACATTGAACCCTATGGGTCTCAGGAGCCAATGACGATGTGTGCCGGCGGTCGCGGTACGCATCGCCGCGGGCGTGCCCGCCATTTTCTATCTGATTAATCACTCGAGACCTGATCATCCACAGGAGAGGACCTATACTGCAAGTGCTGCTGTGACCTCGGTCTGGGCGATACAATGGCTGCTGCGACTGGGGAAAGGGCCCCTGCCTTCACTTCCAAAGAATTGGAGAAACTTGTTGATGGGGTCCTCCCCCAGTATGCGCTACTCTACGGTCCTCCAGACCAACAGGTTAGTACACAGGGTGCACGTTGAATGGGCTATGCCTGTGTTGAGTGGGGTGTATGTAAGATGGTGGGGAGGGGAGCGAATGAGGAGTGCAACGCACGAAAGATGAGAGCATGTGCCACATGGCAAGGTTGGGGAGGGGGGGGCCACTCACATTGACCAGGCAGAAAACTGATGCGATTTCCTTTACCACCCTGTACATGTCACATAGGTCAGCGCCCATCAGAAGATCGACATTTGGCGTGCCATCGCCAAGGACGTCCGGGCCCTGGGGGTCCACAACAGACGGGGCACCCACTGCCGAAAGAGGTGGGAGGACATCCGCCGTGGGACCAGAAAGACCGCCGAGTCTCTGCTGGGGATGGCCTCCCAACGTAGGAGGGGTGCCAGCCGCCAATTGACCCCCCTGATGTCCCGGATCCTGGCGGTGGCCTACCCCGATTTGGATGGGCGCGTGAGGACATCACAGCAGACACAAGGGGGTGAGTATCAGCACATTCTGCTATCTTTGCGCGCAGTGAAGGTGTCTTGGTGGGGGAGGAGGGCTGTGGCTATCTCCAGGCCAGGGCGCATTCTGTAGGCTAGGCCCCTCCATTAGACACGGCCCTGTGCCCCCGCCCCCCACCTCTGTAGGGTGCCAAGTACAGCTATCCATGGTCCGGCCTCACCCATGTGTGCATTTGTCGTCCATAGACCTGTAGGCCTAGTCACAATAACTGAGTAGTGTACCCCGATTGCGCGGCCTAGTTCAGGGGGCTTCTGTGTCTGTCCTCTCTGACAATGGTGTTGCCAATGCATGCACTCAACCTGTCTTCATTTCTCCCCCCCCCATTTTCTTTGTCTTCCTGTTCATGTGTGCATTAGCATCATCAGGCGGAGGAGAAGTGGCATCGGCGCACGAGGGAGCTGCATCTCACATGGCCCCGGATGGCCATACAACAGACTCCGAGTACACCAGCGACACCGACACGTCCTCGGAAGGGAGCTCCCTTGCGGTGGGGGCAACATCGGTGCCCACCGCCACAACAGGTACAGCCGCCACCCAGCGCACCAGCCCGCCCTCCCAGCAGCCCCTCAGCCTTCGCTCCGTGCCCGCTCGCCCAGGAAGGCGGGCATCTCCTTCGCCCCAGGCACCTCAGGCCCTGCCCAAGTTACCCCTGCTGCCCTCAGTGAGGAGGTCATTGACCTCCTCAGGACACTCATTGTTGGGCAGTCTACCCTTTTGAATGCCATCCAGGGTGTAGAAAGGGAGGTGCATCGGAGCAATGCATACCTGGAGGGCATTCATTCGGGTCAGGCTGCCCATCAGCGATCGTTCAACGCTCTGGCCTCAGCACTGACGGCAGCCATTGTCCCTGTCTCCAGCCTCCCTCTTCTGACTCCCTCCACCCAGTCCCAGTCTCCTGTTCCTCTGCCTATCCCATCCACACCATCAGACCAGCCTGCACACACCTCTACACCCAAGGGCAGCTCATCCAGACATAAGCACCACAGATCCCACAAGCATTCACCCAAGCAACATCCAGATGCAGACATGCCAACAGTCACTACCACCTCTGTGTCCCCCACCTCCTCATCTCCCTCCTCCCTCCCTGTGACGTCTCCACTCACACCTGCATGCACACCACCATCAGCCAGTACATCCATCACCAGCACACCCTCCATTACAGTCCGCACACGTGCAGTCACCACCCCCACTGCCATTTACACATCCCCTGTGTCCTCTCCCAGTGTGTCTGTCACCCCCTCTTCCAAACCACACAAACGCAGGCAGCCACCCACCCAACAGCCATCCACCTCACAACAGCCTCCGTCACAAGCACCTGCACCCAAAGACAGCACACTTGTCTCTCCTACAACCACATCCTCTTCCTCCACTCCCAAACCCACTATACCTACCCGTCCCTGTCCTTCCAAAGTCCTTTTCCTTTCCAACCTTGAGCTCGTTCCAATCACTGACCCACCCCCTCCATCTGGTAAGAGTAAAAAAAGCACCTCAGCCACCACCAGCCCTGCATCTACTGTGACCATAGTGCAGGGCTATTGGAGTCCACCAGATCCTAGGACAGGAACATCGGCCAGCAGCTAGGGGACAGCCAGCCCATCCCCTGGGAAGAGGACAAAAAAGAAAAAGGCCCGGCACGACAAGACTGAGACGGCTGCCACCAAGGACAGTAGCCTTGCCCCGTCACCTGCCACATCATACAAGGGAGGCAAGGGCCACAGAGCTTCAGCGAAGGAGGGCAAGGGCAGCAGGGCGGAGAAGTCAGGCAGCAGGCGAGCTGCCCAGGAGGGCCCCACCAGCCCCATTCCGGGTGTGACGGACGACACCCACGGGCCCAGGACCCCATCACAGGAGGGCGCCACGACCGCAAGTTTGGATGGTGAATGAGCGGGAAGTCTTGCCCAGGTCTGGCTCCCTAGACACACAGGACAAGCACCGCTGAACAGGGCCCCGCCGGGAGGAGCACCGCTGAACAGGGCCCCGCCAGGAGGAGCACCGCTGAACAGGGCCCCGCCCGGACAAGAACCGCTGAACGGGCCCCGCCGGGAGGAGCACCGCTGAACAGGGCCCCGCCGGGACAAGAACCGCTGAACGGGCACCGCCGAGAGGAGCACCGCTGAACAGGGCCCCGCCGGGAGGAGCACCGCTGAACAGGGCCCCGCCGGGAGGAGCACAGCTGAACAGGGCCCCGCCGGGACAAGAACCGCTGAACAGGGCCCCGCCGGGACAAGAACCGCTGAACAGGGCCCCGCCGGGAGGAGCACTGGTGAACAGGGCCCGCCGGGACAAGAACCGCTAAATGGGCCCCGCCGGGAGGAGCACCGCTGAACAGGGCCCCGCCGGGAGGAACACCGCTGAACAGGGCCCCGCCCGGACAAGAACCGCTGAACGGGCCCCGCCGGGAGGAGCACCGCTGAACAGGGCCCCGCCGGGACAAGAACCGCTGAACGGGCACCGCCGAGAGGAGCACCGCTGAACAGGGCCCCGCCGGGAGGAGCACCGCTGAACAGGGCCCCGCCGGGAGGAGCACAGCTGAACAGGGCCCCGCCGGGAGGAGCACCGCTGAACAGGGCCCCGCCGGGAGGAACACCGCTGAACAGGGCCCCGCCCGGACAAGAACCGCTGAACGGGCCCCGCCGGGAGGAGCACCGCTGAACAGGGCCCCGCCGGGACAAGAACCGCTGAACGGGCACCGCCGAGAGGAGCACCGCTGAACAGGGCCCCGCCGGGAGGAGCACCGCTGAACAGGGCCCCGCCGGGAGGAGCACAGCTGAACAGGGCCCCGCCGGGACAAGAACCGCTGAACAGGGCCCCGCCGGGACAAGAACCGCTGAACAGGGCCCCGCCGGGAGGAGCACTGGTGAACAGGGCCCGCCGGGACAAGAACCGCTAAATGGGCCCCGCCGGGAGGAGCACCGCTGAACAGGGCCCCGCCGGGACACGAACCGCTGAACAGGGCCCCGCCGGGAGGAGCACCACTGAACAGGGCCCCGCCGGGACAAGCACCGCTGAACAGGGGCCCTTCATCTCAAGCACCGCTCCGCTGGGCCCTTCCTGTCAAGCACCGCTCCTCTGGGCCCTTCATCTCAAGCACCGCTGAACAGGGGCCCTTCATCTCAAGCACCGCTCCGCTGGGCCCTTCCTGTCAAGCACCGCTCCGCTGGGCCCTTCATCTCAAGCACCGCTCCGCTGGGCCCAGCCGTCTCAAGCACCGCTCCGCTGGGCCCTTCATCTCAAGCACCGCTCCGCTGGGCCCTTCATCTCAAGCACCGCTCCGCTGGGCCCAGCCGTCTCAAGCACCGCTCCGCTGGGCCCTTCATCTCAAGCACCGCTCCGCTGGGCCCTTCCTGTCAAGCACTGCTCCGCTGGGCCCCAACGTCTCAAGCACCGCTCCGCTGGGCCCTTCATCTCAAGCACCGCTCCGCTGGGCCCTTCCTGTCAAGCACCGCTCCGCTGGGCCCTTCATCTCAAGCACCGCTCCGCTGGGCCCAGCCGTCTCAAGCACCGCTCCGCTGGGCCCTTCATCTCAAGCACCGCTCCGCTGGGCCCCGCCGTCTCAAGCACCGCTCCGCTGGGCCCTTCCTGTCAAGCACCGCTCCGCTGGGCCCTTCCTGTCAAGCACCGCTCCGCTGGGCCCTTCCTGTCAAGCACCGCTCCGCTGGGCCCCGCCATCTCAAGCACCGCTCCGCTGGGCCCTTCATCTCAAGCACCTCTCCGCTGGGCCCTTCATCTCAAGCACCGCTCCGCTGGGCCCTTCATCTCAAGCACCGCTCCGCTGGACCCTTCCTGTCAAGCACCGCTCCGCTGGGCCCCGCCGTCTCAAGCACCGCTCCGCTGGGCCCTTCCTGTCAAGCACCGCTCCGCTTGGCCCTTCATCTCAAGAACCGCTGGCCCACTGACAGTGCTGGTTCTGTGTCGAGCAGGGCTTCAGGAAGCACTCTGGGCACCATGCCTCCTCCATTAACAGTGGAGTCGGTAATCCATCTGATGGACTGTGGCTTGGCACTTCCCAGGATGGTCCAGTGGGCAAGCCACCCACTGTAGAGACTTGTGAGACTGTGGCTTTGCACTCCCCAGGATGGGACAGTGGGCATGGAGGCCCCTCGTGGATCTGGCATCGTGGACTTATGTGGCTGAGGTGCCCCCCCTTCCCTTCCCCCTAAGGTGCCTGTAGTTTTATCATCTGATGCCCCTGCAGTGTTCTCTCCAATGGTATCTGGTCTCCTGTGTGGGCTTTGCCCATGTGCTTGTGCACATTGGCCCACGGACTATGGAACTTTGACGGAATGTGCAGGACTTTTTGCCTATGTATATATTGTTGACTATGTTCATTCCTTATTTTTGTATCTTTTATATGGCATATTTCCCATACCTTCAATGGAGCTATTTATACATATATTTTATAGATCATTTTAATTGTGTCTTTGCATTATTCCGGGGGGTTTGTGTGGTGTCACTCTGACTTGTTGCTCGGCATTGGGGTGTAGGTATTTGTGGTGGGGGGGTGGGTGTATGGCGCATGTGTGTGCCCGTAAGCTTTCCTCCTCCCCCCTCGCCTGTGTCGTAGGTGAAGTACTCACCGTTGTCGTCTGCGCCGGCGTTCGTACTCCTGGTAGATGAGCAGGTAGACAATAGCTGGTAGGATGTGTAATTCAGTTTCCATGCTGTCCTCCTTCCTCGTGGAGTGTGTATAGGTGAGCGTTTTCCCGTTCGTAGTCTGTTTCCGCCGTGTTTTTATCGGCGGGGCTCCCGCCCCGGAAAAGGTGGCGGATTGGTGAGTTGTGATAGGGTGGGCCATACATTGTCTGCCGCCTGCCTGTTGGCGGTGACCGCCGCGCTGTTCGTCTGTCCCGCTGTGGCGGTCGGAGTGTTAAAGTGGCGGCTTGTGTTGGCGGTTCCCGCCAGGGTTAGAATTCAATTTTTTGGACCGCCTGCCTGTTGGCGGGTTGGCCGCCGCTTTATCACCGACCGCCAGGGTCAGAATGACCCCCTAAGTGCGAAGGTAAACTTTTCACCGAGGCCTCCAGTTTGCAGGGCTCCATTGTGATTAGCCTCAAACTTTGACTTTGCCCCGGTCTAGTGCGACCAGATGACCAGATTGGCACTTTTAGTTTCTATGCGCTAGAAAACATTAATTCTCTAAAAATTCATATCTCTGGTTCCCCTTACCTGATTTTAATCTTTTTGGTGTTATTTTGAAGATAAAAATATACTCTATTGTTATAAATTGGTGTTGGATTTTTATTGCGTTTTGTGTTTTACTTGAATACTATTTTGTGATTTTTGAATGCTTTACACACTTGTCTCCTAAGTTAAGCCTTGTCGCTTGTTGCCAAGCTACCAAGGGTTGAGCTGGGTTTAATTTATTGAGACCTAAATGAACCTAAGTGAAGGTTAGTGGCCTATTGCTAAATGTTGATACTTATCTGCTTTTACCAATAATCTACTTTCCAACATTCATTCTGCAAAAAGCAAGCCCAAGGCTTGCTGGGATCCCTTTGACCCTTTATCAGTAACTCTGAAGCAACGCGGCATTCAAGCACATCACAGTATTCGCAAATAAAATTTTACACCGCCACCATCAGCTCACTGTATGCAAAGCGAGCAATGCTTTCAAATGTATAAAGACCTCCTGGTTGTGCCTACTACAGCAGCATATTCAATACCATTAAGTCTTGATAGAGTTTATGTAAATCATACATTCTCTGAACATCATATAAACATGTTATGTATAACTGATCAACCCAAAATATAACAAGGCAGTTGATAAGCACATTGCAGTAATGAACATTTAGTGCATATTTAAGTAACCCATTCAATACCTCATTCAGAAGGTGCTGTCTCATGCGTTCACTTTATGAGCACCCGGACTACAGAATGGACACTGTGTCCTGCAGAATGGATGTGTCTGAGTTTACTTTGACTGTTAGAAATGAAGTCCTTGGTTGGCAGTCAAGTCACCCCCGGTCCAAGCAAGGACCCTCAATCTAGTCAGGGTAAAGGAGAATCACACTCATTTAACCCCCACTCATCCCCTTGGTAGCTTGGCACAAGCAGGCAGGCTTATCTTCAGAAGCAATGTGTAAAGTATTTGTACAAACACACACAGTAACTCAGTGAAAACACTACAAAATGACATAACACAGGTTTAGAAAAATAGATATTTATCTAAACAAAACAAGACCAAAGCGACAAAAATCCAACATACACAATTCAAGATATGAATTTTAAAAAGAAGAAGAGTCTTAGGCCCATATTTATACTTTTTTAGCGCCCCATTTTTGCTGCTTTTTGACGCAAAAGCAGCACAAACTTACAATATACAATTGCATTTTGTAAGTTGGTGCCACTTTTGCATCAAAAAATGACGCAAATGCGTAGCTAAAAAAGTATAAATATGGGCCTTAATTCCTTTGAAAAGAGTGAGAACGACGTTAGCACTCAAAAGTACCTTGGTAGCATCAAAATAAAGCAGCACGGGCAAGTGTACGTTGGAAAAGGCCAGGAATGTGTCGATTTCTCACTCGCAAGAGAGAAAGTGCATCATTCCTCCTCCGGTCAGGTCGGTGTGCGTGGTTTCTTCTCTCCCACAAGAGAGTGATGCATCAATCCGGTCGGGCACTTCGGGTCCAGGCAGACTTTGCGTTGATTTTCCGCGTCCAGCGATGTTGCATTAAAAATCCAGTTGCACGGTATCGGAAAATCGCACTGCATGGGGTTTGCGTCATTATCAGCCTCGGTTAGCGGGTGTTTCGCGTCGTTTCTCCAGCCACGTTACGTCCATCTTCCAGCCGCAATGCAGGTGGAGTTTTGATTTCAGCCGCGAAGCCGGTGGCGCGTTATCAGCCGCGTCACCGAAGGTGTGTTGAAAATTTCCCCGCACTGCAGTCTTTGCATAGGTTTTCAGTTCTTCTCTGCCAACTTCACCTTTCAAGGGCCCATGAACTGGATAGGGCATCACTTGGCAGTGCAGGAGTCTCAGCAGAGAGTACAGGTGCTGGCAGGGGAAGTCTTTGATGGCCCTGAGACTTCAACAACAGGAGGCAAGCTCAATTCAAGCTCTTGGAGATTCTTCACAAGCAGGAATGCACAACAAAGTCCAGTCTTTGTCCCATTTGACAGGCAGAAGCAGCAACTGCAGGATAGCCTAACAAAGCACAGTCACAGGCAGGGGCAGCACTTCTACTCAGCTCTTCAGCTCTTCTCCCTGGCAGAGGTTCCTCTTGATTCCAGAAGTGATCCAATGTTCAGGGTTTTGGGGGCTCTTCTTATACCTCTCTCTGCCTTTGAAGTAGGCAAACTTCAAAGGAAAGTCTCTCTTGTTTGTAAGATCCTGCCTTGCCCAGGCCTGGCCCCAGACACACACCAGGGGGTTGGAGACTGCAATGTGTAAGGGCATGCAAATCCCTTTCAGGTGTGAGTGACCACTCCTCCTCTCCCTCTCAGCACAGATGGCTCAACAGCATTTGCAGGCTACACCCCAGCTCCCTTTGTGTCACTGTCTAGAGAGAGGTGCAAACAGCCCAACTGTCAAACTGACCCAGACAGGGAATCCACAAACAGGCAGAGTCACAGAATGGTTTAAGCAAGAAAATGCCTACTTTCTTAAAGTGGCGTTTTCAGACACAATCTAAAAACCAACTTCACTAAAACATGTGTTTTTAATTTGTGAGTTCAGATACCCCAAACTCCACATGTCCATCAGCTCCCAAAGGGAATCTGCACTTTAATAACATTTAAAGGCAGCCCCCATGTTAACCCATGAGAGAGATAGGCCTTGCAACAGTGAAACCCAAATTTGGCAGTATTCCACTGTCAGGACATGTAAAACACATAACTACATGTCCCACCTTTAATATAAACTGCACCCTGCCCATGGGGCTACCTAGGGCCTACCTTAGGGGGGGGGCCTTACATGTAAGAAAAGGGAAGGTTTAGGACTGGCAAGTGGGTACACCGGCCAAGTTGAATTGGCAGTTTAAAACTGCTCATACAGACACTGCAGTGGCAGGTCTGAGTCATGGTTACAGTGCTACTAATGTGGGTGGCACAACCAGTGCTGCAGGCCCACTAGTAGCATTTGATTTACAGGCCCTTGGCACCTCTAGTGCACTGTAATAGGAATTTACTAGTAAACCAAATATGCCAATCATGGAAAGCCAATTAGACATACATTTTACATGGGAGCACTTGCACTTTAGCACTGGATAGCAGTGGTAAAGTGCCCAGAGTATCAAAAAGGGCAAAAACAGTCCAGCACACATCAACAACCTGGGAAACAGAGGGACAATGTCAGGGGAGACCATTCCAATGTGCCAAGCCTAACATTGACTCTCCAGCATTCACCTTGCCAATTAGTAGAGCATACCTGACCCTATCTTCAGTCTGAATTTCAAGAGAACATGTAAGAGTTACATATTTTGGAGAATGTTCTGCACACAAATTATGAAATAGGAGGAACTACTAACATTATTACACAGTTCAGAAATGCAGGGAACTACCAATGTTTAAAACAACCTAATGATTGTGAAAGGACATTTCCATTCCGTGCACCTATTCTGTGGCAGCTGCTGACTTTAGAAAGTGGTCGGGCGTAAGAATAAAAGTCTTTAATTTTGTCCGGGCTAGACAGTGAGGAGAATCTCCCTGTGCTGAAGAATGTAACATAGCCTGTATGTTTTATGACATTCCGTTATGTCTTTTGGAAGGTTTGCTCTATATAAAACTGTTAGAAATAAAACGTGAAGAACAAAGCTTTTTGTCCGGGCTAGACAGTGAGGAGAATCTCCCTGTGCTGAAGAATGTAAGATAGCCTGTATGTTTTATGACATTCCGTTATGTCTTTTGGAAGGTTTGCTCTATATAAAACTGTTAGAAATAAAACGTGAAGAACAACGCTTTAATGTTTGATTTCAGAGACTTATCGGAGGGCATCTAACAAAATCAGTGGGGGTGCAGGACTAGCCTCCGACCCTGGTCTCAGCGCTCTCCCCTGCTGCCTCTGCCTTGCTCCTCATGTTTGCTGCCCAGCTGCAGCACACAAGGCCACCGGTCCAATCTGTCAGTCTGCTTAGACTGACTCAACCCCTTGTGTAATTGCTGCAATTGCTGCCATGGTAATTGTTTTTTGTAAAGTGTTTTTTGTAATTATAATCTCGTTTTTCTGGACCTTAGTTGTACCGTTCTGTTTTGCCTCCTTGTTGTGCCCTGTTGTTGCCTGTACTTTGTTTGTCTGTTTTTTCTTGCTGTTTTTTTCTTTCCCTTGCCTGCCGCCCTCCTGATTCCATCCCAGTCCCTACCACCACCCAGGACCTCTTTTGTTGGATGCTTCTTGACTGCACAGTGGGCACCCACAGTGGGCATACCACTGGCACGCCAAATGCAAGCCTGTCTGCTTTCATCCATGCCTACACTGTGCCCATTACCCAGAATCCTGGCCCTAATTACCCCTACAGATACTTCTCCAGGATCTCTGTGCTCTCGACCTCAGATGCAACAACAACTCCTGCTTCGCTTCACCCCATCACACAGCGTGCTATTCACCTGCACCCACTTCCAATACTCCTCCACTCCAGGACTGACCACCATCACTGCCATCAACACCTCACTATCCCCACCGACCAAGACGGCCTCAAAACAAACTCAGGTGCATCCTGTTCAATGCCGGGTCGCTCTGCAAACACACAACCAAACTTTAGGATACCATCTTCACCTTCACCCCTGATATAACCTTCATCACAGAGACCTGGTTCACCCCTTCTCACCCCTGCCACAGCAACACCCCCCAGCTACAAAATGAAATACGGCTATCGCACCAACAGGCAGGGAGGCTACATCACCATCATACACAAGGAATCAATCACCTCCACTATCATCAATGACGAAACCACACCTATCATGCAACACATGAACTTCCAGCTGCGACACCAATGACCACACCATCAAAGGCACCCTCGTATACAGACCACCCAGGCCAAGAACCAGCCTCAGCGATGTCATCACTGAATTCATCACCCATCTCGCCATTGAATCCGAACACTACATCTTCCTGGGAGACCTCAACTACCTCCTGGATGACTCTATCAACTCCACCGACCTACTGGAAAGACTGGACAACATCAGCCTCAAGCACCTGGTCACGGGCCCCACACACAAAGCAGTACACGCGCTGGACCCCATCTTCACATCAAGCCACATAATCAGCTACAGCTACAGCCACAACACAGAACTCACCTGGTTGGACCACTACATTGTACAATTCATCCTTGTCGGATCCCCCTGAACCACCTCCATCCACCACATTGCCCCCTTCCCAAGGCTGGATCAAGGTCACTCAGTAGCAATGGACTGACACTCTTGCAGCCAAACATCACCACCACCTTGGATCAGGCAGTAAAGAACTTTAACGACTGAATCAGCAGCACCGCCAGCCTGGTTGTCCCGGCCAAACCAGCCATGACTCACAGAACCACCAAAAAAGCCAGCTGGTACACACCCCGGAACTCAGCAAACAAAACACATGTGCAAACAACAGGAGAGAAGATGGCACACCAGCAAGAACCTTGCTGAATAAGCCACCTTCAAAACGGCCCTTAACATCTGCCACTGCCAGATCAAAGCTGCAAAAAAAAGAGACCCTGAGCAGCCGGATCAAGAACAGTGGCAACTAAACCAAGGAACTCCTCACCATCGTCAGAGTTTGCCTGTCCATCAGCCATTGAAAACGACTTCCCCCTCACAAGAACCTTCTATCCCCAACCCTCTTACCTTCCCAGCGTCCCATAAACCTCCACCGCCGACCACCTGTTCACCGCATGGGGACAACTCAGTAAACACGATCACACTCATGAGCTCTATCTAATTGGGAGCACCCACTAACCTCTGCCCACACAGGATAGTCAACCTCAGAAGAAACAAGATCAGCCGCCAGCTCACCACCATCCTCAATGCCTCGTTAAAAATTGCCAGTTTTCCAGACGCCTGGAAACATGCAGAGATCATAGCCCTCCTCAAGAAGCCCTTTGCAGACACCAGTGAGCTCCAGAATTACCACCCAATCTCTCTGATCCCGTACCCTGCCAAAGTCCTAGAAGAGGACATTAATCTCAAACTCACCAAACACCTTGAGAGAAACAACCTGCTAGAACCCTCCCAATCAGGCTTCAGAGCCAATCGCAGCACCAAGACAGCCCTCATCAACACAACAGATGACATCTGCCCCCTGACCGACAAAGGAGAAACAGCCGCCCTGATCATGCTCGACCTCTCTGCAGCCTTCCACACTATCTCCCACCACACACTGATCAACTGACTACACCAAATTGGTTCACAGACGATGCGCTCAGATGGATGCCATCCCTCCTCCTGGGACACACCCAGAGAGTCATCCCCCCCTTCACCTCACAGGTCAAGCACACCATCTATGGCGTTCCCCCTTTGCTCCTCCATAAGCCCAACACCCTTCAACACCTGCATGACACCACTTGCAGACATTGTGAGATTGCACATCATCTCCTACGCTGACGACACGCAGCTCATCCTGTCGCTCTCAACAGACCCCACCAAGACGAAGACCGACTTCACAACTGTATGAAGAGCGTATCCACCTGGATGAAGGGCAACTGTCTGAAGCTCATCACAAAAAAATGGAGGTTCTGATCTTCAACAGACACTCTGGAATGACTCCTGTTGGCCAGCAGAGCTCGGACCTACCCCCACACCAAAAGATCACACCTGCAACCTCGGCATCATTCTCAACAGCGAAGTCTCCATGAAATGCCAGGTCAATGCTGTTTCCTCAGCCTGCTTCCACATGCTCTGCATAATTCACAAGTGGCTCCCCATCGGCATGAGGAAGACAGTGATGTAGGCCCTCCTCACCAGCTGACTGGAATATGGCAATGCACTCTACGCAGACACCACCACCGAAGAGATGCAAAGACTAATCCTCAACCTGCCCAAGAGAACCCACATCACTCAGCACCTGAAGGTCCCCCATTGGCTCCCAATCCAGAAAAGATGGCACTTCAAGCTCCTAACCCATGCCTACAAAGCTCTCCATAACCAAACACCCACCTACCTGAACCACCACCTTCACCTCTGTTAACCGACTAGAAACCTCTACTCAGCACAACACCCTCGCAAAGATACCACGCATACGCCGCTGATGCGCCAGAAGATGCTCTTTTTCCCACCTCACCACCAAAGCCTGGAACTCCCTTCACCTCCATGCCGCACCCTCTCTGACTCACTTCATAAAGGGCCTGAAAACCTGGCTTTTCGGATAAACCCCTTCAGCAAGAGCCTGGATACTCACTCAGGTGACAAGCTGTGCTATACAAATGACACCTGATTGATTGATTGATTGATTGATAGTTCAATAGATTGTAAAAGAACAGTACCAAAAAAACAAGAAAAATAAGATCCTTTTTTTTTTTTAAACCCTGTTAGTTCGAATTGTCTTGAAAGTGGATATTTTCCTAGTACAACCCTACTCAATGTACTGTACTGTTTTTTTTGTTTTTTAATTACGTTTCATCCTTTTTTCTTCATATAAAACTCCTCCCAAACACATATGAAATGTTGCTTTACGTATTTTCTATGCAAAAGGTGTTATTTAGCAATAAAAAGAGCACTGGTGTGTTATTACTCGTACATAATACTGCTTCGATTAGTTATATTTAAAAACAGCACGATAACGTCACCTCGGATTTTTTACTCGACAGGCTTTTTTCATAACTAATTTGTACTATGATATGCTATATTTTCGCTCTGTTGTGGTGCGCCACATTTCGCAAAATTATTCGTATTTTTTTCTTTATAAAAAAGGAGTTTCAAAATGACCTTATCTTGTTTGTACGGCCTTGTTATAGCAACTGTATGACACAAAGAGCTGTACAAAGCAGTTCCAGTGTTATCTTTCACTCGGAAATCAGGTACCAACTTCACAAATCTGTTGATTGTTGACTACGATTGTAGAGGTGTTTTATGTGTTGATTTACAATCAATGCCACCATAAAGGGGGAAATGTCCACTAAAAGAATAATGAATCATAAGAACAGGTCAGGTCAATAAACAGCACCAAGGACATGTGTCTCCACACACCTGCTTTTTCTTGGAAATGCCTGCTCAATGTTCAGCTGGGCATTGACATATGCAAAAAGACCCTAAAGTAAATGGGTTCTGTTTTATTAAGAAAGTTTATATAGGCTTGCCCAACTCTATTGTTTGGTAGTCCCCTTTGCCAAGAAATGTTTGAACAATCTAACGCATTCAAATACTCATACACACACTCACGTACACATGCACTTGTGCATGCTCATAGTCAGCCATATAAACAATGTAAACCTCCTCTTAATCATACACATGAGGTAGAAACTTACCTGGGGTAGTCCTCGACGCACACTTCACGATTCCCACCTTCCGTTCCATATTCACCAAACAAGGCCCCAGAGCAAGGCTCAAAACTTTGTACCTAATCAGAAGGTCAGATAGGATGGGAGGCTATACTTTTTCCTTTATTGTGGCACATTGGACGTGCACCGTACATTTCAGAAAACATGCAATGTTTGTTAATGTTAGGAGAACTAAAGATTTACCTAAGGAGGCATCAGTTTTAGGCTCAAAGAACTGTTTACCAATTTTAATTTTAGTACATCAAGCTTTGCATAAAATAACAAGGTGCAGCATATTTACAAGCCCTTTGCACCCCTTAGCGCCACTGTAGCATCATTTTTTTGAACAGGCCCTCACCCTACGTCATAGTCACAAAGTGGCGCAATGGCACCATTGTGCCACTTTGAAAACACTTGTGCCACGTTATACCTGCCCCAATTATAATGTATGCAAGGGAGGCGTTCTCCCTCAGGGAGGCCCAAAAAAATGGTGCAGTGAAATCTACAAGAGTTCACTGTGCCACTCTAGCTTCAGTTTTTTAACGCCTGCCCAGGACATGCGTTAAACTGGTACTCGTGCTATATCCTATTGGCCTCCTTGAGCTTTGCTCGATTAGCGCCAACATTTTTGGTGCTAGTCCAGCAAAGTGCCACAACTGCGCCAAAAATATTAGCACATCTATGCTAATGAGTGTCATGATGCACTGAATTGTAAATACAGTGCTACCGTGCTGTTAGGGGGGCGCAGGGCAGCGCAAATAAACTGGTGCATCGGAACCCATGCACAAGTTCCTTGTAAATTTCCCCCCAAGAGTTGTAGTATAGGAAGGCCCTGATAATACCCTGGGGCTCGCCCATTAACACAAAGTATGACAAAATACAGAGGGCACGTTTTGTGTAACTTTAGTGAAATTTTCCATATAAAAAAGACGATAATTTATCAACGCTTTGAGGAAGTTTGCATCATTTTTGTGACTTTGCACAATTGTGAAGTGTTGATAAATCTTAAATCTGAAAACGTACATTTCAATAGTCTCTCATATTGTACATGCAATTTTCTCAAATTTGCTCTCAACAATTATAGAGGTCTGGTCAGTTTGATAGATGGTTTGAAACCTCCAAAAGTATGAGCATGTTTTTGGAACTGAACTGTAGACATCTCAACTAACCTTAACTCCTAATTTGAGAATGAAACAGTAACAATTATGATTTTTCATGTTTTATTCATTTTTATATGCATAAAGAACATCTTTTTTTGACTCTCTGAAAGAGAGCATGGCATTTTTTAGATGCACCGTTTTCTATCATTTTTCTTTACTGTATTATAAATTGGTAGCTGTGCTTGGTTTGTGATAAAGGACACTGCACACGCAAAAATGCAGCACTACTCTAGGAATTATCTTCCATCAAATGATAGTTGTATGGTATGAGCCACGGGAACGTTTTGTAAATAGACTTGTCAAACGTTACATAGTTCTAACCAAAATATAATGAAACCACACCATCGGGAGAAACTGAGCGAGTTAAACTAAAGAATGTATATTTTCAAATAACACATATGTTACAACTAATACAGATCACAAAATAGTTATTTTTATTAGAAAATATTCAATCAGGCAGACAAAGGGAAGTTTCGTGATTTGTGGCATTTCACAGTGTGAACGATGAGGTTGCGCAGGTAAGAAAGAGATCATGGAGAACATTTCAGAACGTACCATAGAAATCCACAAGGTGGCAATAAAAGATCTAATTTCAGTGCAAGAGCTCACACAGTGCCTACATTAAAAGGTAAAATACAATTTCTTAATATTAATCTAAATCACAGTTGGAAAAACAGAATGGTGTCATTATCCCAACGCATCACAGTATTATTTACACTCGGGTGGGGGAATTTCGTTTAATCTTGAAAAAATAATATAGCCTCTGTTGTCCTTTAAGCCCTTACCTACGGTAACAGTGAAGCAATGGCAAAAGTATATATTGAGAGAGAGCGCACCAGGCATCGGGCGAGAAAAAAAGTTCACTCATTTTACAGCGGCTCTTGAGAAGGAAATCAAAACAAGTAAAAGTTGCAATTTCGAAACGCTGTTAATACTTAGGCCCATATTTATACTTTTTTTAGCGCCGCATTTGCGTCATTTTTTGACGCAAAAGCGGCACAAACTTACAAAATACAATAGGGTAAAAAAACTACGCAAACTGCGGCGCTAAAAAAGTATAAATATGGGCCTTAATATTTCAAAATATTATTTTAAGACATAATATATTGAACCTTTTGGATGAGGCGCATGCTTTACTATGGCATGCCATTCCCCTATGGCATTCCCTGCATATTTACAAGCCCCTTGCGCCACCTTAGTGCCGCCATAGCGTCATTCTTTTGGCGCTAAAGTGGCTTTTAAGACGAACCATATTTACAAAGTGGCGCAATACTAGCATTGCACCACTTGCAACCCCTTTCTCCACATTATGCTGCATTAGGCATAATGGGGGTCATTACAACCCTGGCGGACGGTGTTAAAGCTGCGGTAATACCGCAAACAGGCCGGCGGACAAAAAAAGGGAATTATGACCGTGGCGGAAACCGCCAGCATAGACAGCCACTTTAACACACCGCCCGCCACGGCGGTACAGACAAGCAGCGCGGCGGTCACCGCCAACAGACAGACGGAAGACAATGTACCGCCCACAGTATCACAACCCGCCAATCCGCCACCTTTTCTGGGGCGGACTCACTGTGGATAAAAACACGGCGGAAACAGCTTTTACAATGGAGAAAACGCTCACCTCAACACACTCCACGAGGAGGAGGACACCATGGAGCCGGAATTACAAATACTCCCTGCCCTTGTCTTCCTGCTCATCTACAAACACCAGCAACGGCAGCGCCGAAGACAACGGTGAGTACTGCACCTACGACATAGGGGAGGCAAAAGTCAGGAACACACACACGCAACACCCCCACCCTCGCACATTACAACACACACACCAATGCATTTCCAAACATCACAGTATCAACCCACAACCCCCCCGGAAGAATGCAAAGACAAAAGGAAATCAGTCCAAACATTGTAATGTACCAAAATACAGTTCCAAAAATATACAGATATATATACACAATCAAAATTATATACATTACGAGAAGTAGTGCAGGTATGCACATATCAATGTCCTTGCACCACTGGTCCAAAAATGCATGGGCGAGGCCCACACTAGATACCTGTCCACAAACGGAGAGAACACTGCAGGGGCATCAGATAGAAATACAACAGGCACCTCAGGGGGAAGGTAAGGTGGGGGCACCTCAGCCGGATTACAGCATCACGCCAGATCCACAACGGGGCTCCATGCCCATTGATGTATCCTGGGGAGTGCAAAGCCACAGTCTCTCAAGTCTCTACAGTGGGTGGTTTGCCCACTGTTACATCCTGGGGAGTGCAACGCCACAGTCTCTCAAGTCTCTACAGTGGGTGGTTTGCCCACTGTTACATCCTGGAGAGTGCAAAGCCACAGTCTCACAAGTGGATAACAGTCTCCACTGGTTCTGGAGGGGGATGGTGCCCAGAGTGCTTCATCCTGTTAAGGACAGACAGAGTGGATGCATGTGTTCACTGGTTCTGGAGGGGAAATGGTGCCCAGACTGAATCAGGGTCCCGATGACGGTTCCTGTTCCGTCACTGTCCCAGCTGCACATGAGATAACGATGCTTGATGTGGCAGTGCTTTTCCTTGTGCAGCGGTGCTTTGCCATGGCGGTCTCTGACCTGTTCAGCGGTGCTTTGTCCTGTTCAGAGGTGCTTTGCCATGGCGGTCTTTTCCTTGAGCAGCGGTGCTTTGCCCTGTTCAGTGGTCTTCACCATGGCGGTCGTTTCCTTGAGCAGAGGTGCTTTGCCATGGCGATGTCTGACCTGCTCAGCGGTGCTTTGCCCTGTTCAGCGGTGCTTTGCCATGGCGGTCTTTTCCTTGAGCAGCAGTGCTTTGCCCTGTTTAGCGGTCTTCCCCATGGCGGTCGTTTCCTTGAGCAGCGGTGCTTTGCCATGGCGGTCTCTGACCTGTTCAGCGGTGCTTTGCCCTGTTCAGTGGTGCTTTGCCATGGCGGTCTCTGACCTGTGCATTGGTTTGTGGCATGACGCTCCCTCATTGCCCAGCGGGGCTGTGGCTGCCAGGGCCCTCCTGGGCACTGACTCCGGCGGTGGTCTCCTGACCAGTGACGATACTGCTGCCCTCCTGGGCACTGACTCCGGCGGTGGTCTCCTGACCAGTGACGATACTGCTGCCCTCCTGGGCACTGACTCTGGTGGTGGTGCTGGCGGTGGCGTCCCGGCCGCCGGGGAGGATGGCGCCTTTCTCCGCCGTGCTACTCTTACCAGACTTCTTCTGGCCCCTCACCACCTTTGGAGGAGTCACAGCTGACTGTGCAATCCCCCTCGGACCCTTGTGTGCAGTTTTGCCGCCAAGAGTCTTCACTCTGTCCTGTCGGCCACTTTCCAATTTGAGGTGCTTCACAGGGGGTGGACTGGCAGTGCTTTGTATCCATGTCACACTGGCTGCCCTGGTGGCCGGTGCACTCCACACACCTTGAACACGCACCACAGGTCCTGGTGTTTTTTTGGCTCAGGTGCTACTACGGGACTTATGAATTGGAAGGGTGGGGGTGGTGGCAAAGAGGTCAACGTTGCTGAGGAAGAGTTGCTGACGAAGACTGGGATGGGTAGCTGGAGGGGGTCTGGCAGTGGAGGAAGAGGAGGTGGTTGTAGGAGGTGTAAATTTAGGTGTTTTGGGTGCAGGTGCAGGTACTGGAGGCCGTCGTGAGGTGGATGGATGTTGGGTGGGTGGGTGCCTGCATTTGTGTACTTTGGGCGGAGGCGTCACAGACACACTGGGAGTGCACACAGGGGACGTGTAATTGGTAGTGGGGGTAGTGAGTGCAGGTGAGCGGGGTGTGGTGCTGGGTGTTCTGGTGCGAGTCCTAGTTCCTGTAGATGTAGTGCATGCAGGTGAGAGTGTAGACAACAGCGGGAGGGAGGAGGGAGACGACGAGGAGGGGGACACAGTGGAGGCAGTGGATGTTGCTGTGTCTGTATGTGGGTGATGCTTGTGTGAGTGCCTGTGGGTTGTGTGGTGCTTATGTTTGCCTGAGCTACTTTTGTGTGTTGAGGTGTATGCATGCTTGTCTGATGGTGTGCTTGGGATAGGCTGGGGTACAGGGGATTGGGTCTGGGTGGAGGAAGTTGGAGGGGGGAGGCTAGACACAGGGACAATGGCTGCCATCAGTGCTGAGGCCAGAGATTGCAGGGTTCGATGAAGGGCAGCCTGACCAAAATGAATGCCCTCCAGGAATGCATTACCGTGTTGCAACTCCCTTTCTACACCCTGGATGGCATTCACAATGGTAGACTACCCAACAGTGAGTGACCTGAGGAGGTCAATGGCCTCCTCACTGAGGGCAGTAGGGGTGACAGGGGCTGTGGTGCCTGGGGCGAAGGCGATGCCCACCCTCCTGGGTGAGCGGGCATGGGGCGAACGCTGAGGGGCTGCTGGGAGGGTGGTGCTGGTAGGGGAGGTGGCGGCTGTACCTGTAGAAGTGGGGGGCACAGGTGGTGCCGCCACCACAAGGGAGCTCCCATCGGCGGACGAGTCCGTGTCGCTTGTTGGTGATCCTGTGCCTGATGTGAAGCTCCCCTCGCCCTCTGTCCCACTGATGTATTCAGAGTCTGTGTTGTGGCCCTCCATGGCCATGTGGGATGCAGCTCCCTCGTGCTCCGGTGCCACTGTACCTCTGCCTGATGATGCTGATGCACAAAAGAACAGGGAGAGCAGAAAAAGGGGGGGGGGGATGACAGAAGAAAGACAGGTTGAGTGCATGGCTTACCGCTACCGTTGGCGGACAATACAGACACAGCAGCCCCCTGCACTACGCTGTGCTCTTGGCCACTACAGATGCAATTCCTGGGATCTGGCCTACATGGCGGACATCTGCACACATGGATGCCACAGGGGCGTGTATACCTGTACTTGGCCCTCTACTGAGGTGGGGTGGAGTGGCACATGGCCTGCATTACAGAGGGGCCTAGCCTACGTAAGTTGCGCTGGCCTAGGGAAACCCACAGCCCTCCGCCCCCACCCAGACCCCTCCACTGCGCACAAAGTCCCCAGAATGAGAGTGTACTCACCCCCTTGTGTCTGCTGTGATGCCCTCAAGCTCCCAATCAACTCCGGGTAGGCCAGGATCCTGAACTTCAGGGGGATCATGGGGCGACTGGCACCCCTCCCACGTTGGGAGGCCATCCCCAGCTGAGCCTCCGCCGTCTTCTTGCTCCAGCGGCGAATGTCCTCCCATCTTTTACGGCAGTGGGTTCCCCGTCTCTGGTGGACCCCCAGGGTCCGGACGTCCTTGGCGATGGCATGCCAAAGGTCCTTCTTCTGGTGGGCGCTGACCTACATGACATACACAGGGGAAGAAGAGAAGTCATTACCAACTGCCCCGTCGATGTGAGTGGCCCCCATCCCTACCCTTGCCATGTGGCACATGCATTCACAGTCCTTCATGTTCCCTGAACTCTGCCCCCTTCCTTCTTACAGCCAGCCCTCTCCACCCAGGCATAGCCCATACAACGTGCTCCCTGTGTACTTACCTGTTGGTTTGGAGGACCGTAGAGTAGCGTGTACTGGGGGAGGACCCCGTCCACGAGCTTCTCCAACTCCTGAGAAGTGAAGGCAGGGGCCCTTTCCCCAGACGCAGCAGCCATTGTCTCTTCCAGACCGAGGTCATAGCAGCACTTGCAGTGTAGGTCCTCTCCTGTCGAAGATCAGGTATCGAGTGATTGAACAGATAGAAAATGGCAGTCACGTCTGTGGCGGTGACGTCCGTGGCGGTGCGTATCATCACCGCCGGCGCACTTCATCATTGGCTCCTGGGACCCATAGGGTCCAATGTTAACCAATGCAGCATTGCGCTGCGGTCTACAACCGCCTACCGCGACGGTGTACAACGCCAGCGCAGATACCTCACATCCCATTGTCCCAGTTTAGAGGTCAGGCAGCCGCCATTTCAGGGGCCCACATGGCTTCATTTACTACTGCGTCACACATACCTAGGCCTACACTCAACACACATACAGGAAGAGTTTTGTGTTTGGTGTCGTGTTCTTTGTATCTGTGGGTACATACCTGGAAATTAGTTGACTCTGTGGTCGCTGTTGTCCTTCCTAGGCACCGTCAGCTTGGACATGTGAGAAGATGGTGGAATCCTCCGGTGTACCGACCGCTGGTGGACCTGTTGACAATGGAGGAGCGACATTTAATCATCACCTACAGGTTTGACCGTGCCACTATCCAGGAACTATGTACCCAGTTGGAGCCAGACCTGATGTCACCAATCCGCCATCCCACTGGAATCCCCCCTGACGTGCAGGTGCTGTCAGTGCTCCATTTCCTTGCAAGTGGGTCTTTTCAGACAACAGTGGCCATGGCATCAGGGATGTCCCAGCCTATGTTTTCCAACGTGTTGTCCAGAGTGTTGTCTGCCCTGCTGAAACACTTAAGGAGCTACATAATTTTCCCTCAGGTGGAGGATTTGGATACAGTTAAAGGTGACTTCTATGCCCTTGGACATATCCCCAACGTCATAGGTGCTATTGATGGCACCCATGTAGCTCTGGTCCCCCCCCACAGGAGTGAACAGGTGTACAGGAACCGGAAGAGTTATCATTCGATGAATGTACAGATGGTATGTTTGGCAGACCAGTACATCTCGCAGGTAAATGCTATGTTCCCTGGCTCTGTGCATGACGCCTACATCCTGCGGATTAGCAGTATCCCGTATGTGATGGGTCAACTCCAGAGGCACCGTGTGTGGCTATTAGGGGACTCTGGTTACCCCAACCTGTCCTGGCTATTGACCCCAGTGAGGAATCCCAGGACCAGGGCAGAGGAACGCTACAATGAGGCCCAGGGGCGGACTAGGAGGGTGATCGAACGCACCTTCGGCCTCCTGAAGGCCAGGTTCAGGTGCCTCCATATGACAGGTGGTTCCCTATTCTACTCACCAAGGAAGGTGTGCCAGATCATTTTCGCCTGCTCGATGCTTCATAATCTTGCTTTGCAACGCCAGGTGCCTTTTCTGCAGGAGGATGGTCCAGATGGTGGTGTTGTGGCAGCTGTGGAGCCTGTGGAGCCTGTGGACAGTGATGAGGAGGAAGCTGAGGAAGAAGTCATAGACAACCGGGAGTCAGTCATACAGCAATATTTCCAGTGACACACAGGTGAGAACATTTCTTTCTTACCATTACATTCACTTTCACACTTCTACCTCTATCATGTCTGTCATTCCATAGCACTATTTGGTCACTGAGTTGTACCTTTCCATTACGGTTTCACAGGTGTGGTTACCAACGTGTGTCATCTGCTTGCATCCTTCAAGGACTTATGATGTGTGACATAGGTATGTTGGTTTTACAATAGAAAACGCATTTTGACACTGTCATTGATCATACAAATTTACCAAATCACAGAATGACTCCAGATTGTTTTGTGGTTCAAGGGTGTTTATTTAAGTGCTCAAAAATGGAGGGGGGTTGTCAAATGGTGATGGGGGACGGTGGAGGAATGTCCATGGCAGAGTCCAGTTTATTGGTCACACAGGTGCACTGCCCATATGGGCATAGGAAGTAGAGCTGGGGCAGTAAAAGTATGGTCAGGGTAACAAAGGGAGACAGTGGGATGACAATCATGGTGGTCTCATTTCCTGGTGGGGGTCTTGCCATCTTGCTCGGTCCTGTTCCTGGATCTCAGGGAAGGCTTGCGTGGTGGTTGTCCGTCTGCAGGGGGTGGGGTGCTCGTGTGGTGGTGCTGTGGAGGGGCGTCCTGTCCACTAGCGCCAGCGGAGGTGGTGGGCAGTTCATCATCCATGCTAGTGTCAGGGGCCCCTTGGAGTGCCACCGTGTCCCGTATGGTGTTTTGTATGTCCTTCATCACCCCTACGATGGTGCCCAGGGCGGAGCTGATGGTTCTGAGTTCCTCCCTGAAGCCCAAATACTGTTCCTCCTGCAGGCGCTGGGTCTCCTGAAACTTGTCCAGGACTGTCACCATCGTCTCCTGGGAGTGGTGGTATGCTCCCATGATGGAGGAGAGGGCCTTGTGGAGAGTGGGTTCCCTTGGCCTGTCCTCCCCCTGTTGCACAGCAGCCCTCCCAGTTCCCCTGTGTTCCTGTGCCTCCGTCCCCTGGACCGTGTGCCCACTACCACTGCCCCCAGGTCCCTGTTGTTGTTGGGGTGGTGGGTTATCCTGGGTTCCCTGTAGTGGTGGACACACCGCTGATTGACGTGTCCTGGGTACGGAGGTATGGGCCCGCTGGGTGGGTGCTGTGCTGGTGTTACCAGAGGGTGGAAGGTCAGTGTTGGGCTGTGCCTGTGCAAGGGGAACCGACTTTCCCGAGGCCCATGATTGTCCGGGCTGGTCATCAGGATCCAGTAGGGCAGAGCTGCTGTCGTCACTGTGGCCATCTTCTGTGGGTGGAGTGGAGATGTCTGGACCCTCCATTGTGGTGATGTTCCGTAGTGGTCCTGCAGGGATATAAGAGCATGATTATTGCATGTGTGTGTGTAATGGTGTGCAATGGGTGGGTGTGCGTGTACCCCAGTGCAAACATTCCTGTGTGTGGGTTTGTGTGATGCTGGTTAGGGGGTTGTTCTGGGTATGTGCAGTGAGCATGCTTTGGTGAGGGATGACCATGCTTAGTTGTGTCATGCAGGGCTTGGTGTTGGGATGAGTGGTTTGTGTTATTAGTACATTAGTGAGGATTTGGGGTGATAGGGGAGGGTGTGAGGGTGGTTGTGTGTGATAGCATGGAGGTAGGGTGGGGGATATGACAGTTAAGATTTGACTTACCAGTGTCCATTCCTCCACCGACTCCTCCGAGGCCCTCTGGATGCATGATGGTCAAGACTTGCTCCTCCCATGTTGTTAGTTGTGGGGGAGGAGGTGGGGGTCCGCCGCCAGTCCGCTGTACCGCGATGTTGTGCCTGGAGACCACAGAACGTACCTTCCCCCGTAGGTCGTTCCACCTCTTCCTGATGTCCTCCCGATTTATTGGATGCTACCCCACAGCACTGACCCTGTCGACGATTCTGCGCCATAGCTCCATCTTCCTGGCTCTGAAGGTGTGCTGCACCTGTGAGCCAAATAGCTGTGGCTCTACCCGTAGGATTTCCTCCACCATGACCCTGACCTCCTCCTCGGAAAACCGGGGGTGTCTTTGGCGTGACATGGGTTGTTGTGGGTGATGTGTGGGGTGGTGTAAGTGTTGATGTGTGTGGTGATGTGTAGTGGTGTGTGGTGTTTTGTGTGTGGAATGTTGTATGGGTGATGGTGTTGTGTGCCTCTGTGTGGTGGGGTTGTCTATTGCTGTACTCTCTCTCTCTGTCGCCTTCGTCTCTAATTTTTGGTCGTAGGGGTTCGTGGGTGATGTGGGTGTGTGTTTTATATTGTGTTGGGTGTGTGGAAGTGGTGTTTGTATGTGTATCAGGTGTGTGTATTTGGAATTGTCCAATGTGGCGGTGTTTTGGAGATGTGTATGTATTTTGAGCGCGGCGGTGTGTACCGCCAATGGAATACCGCGGTTGAAAGACCGCCGCGTGGATTCGTGTGTCATGATAGCATGGGCGTGTTTCTGTTAGTGTGACGGTGGAGGAATTGTTTTTTGCCAGTTTAATACTGACCTTTGGTGTGGCGGAGTTGTGTGGGTGTCTGAATATCGGCGGATTCCGAGATGTGTGTCATAATAGCTGTGGCGGTATTCCGCGGCCGCAGCGGTGTTTTTTGGCGGTCTTCTGCACAGCAGTAAGCGGCTTTTACCGCCGATTTTGTAATGAGGGCTAATGTAGTTTCCAATGCAAGGAGTCCTGAAACAATGGTGCAGTGAAATTTACAACATTTCACTGCACTATTTTTTCCATGATTTTGAACGCTTGCTCAAAACAGGCATTGAAATGACGCACCCATTGCACTCAATTGGCCTCCCTGTGCTCTTCTGCACTAGCGTCAACATTTTTGATAGTAATGTAGCAAAGCGCCACAATAGAGTAAAAAATGTTCACACTATTGTGCTAATGACTGTCATAGTGCACCGTATTGTAAACAAGGCGCAACCATGGTGTCTTTAGGGGCCGGTAGGGGGGGCGAAAGGAAAGTGGCACTTCATTTATGATGCAGCACTTTCTTGTAAATTTGGCAACTTAGGGGGTTATTACAACTTTGGAGTAGGTGTTAATCCGTCCCAAAAGTGACGGTAAAGTGACGGATATACCACCAACCATATTACGAGTCCATTATATCCTATGGAACTCTTTATACGACTGGTGGTATATCCGTCACTTTACCATCACTTTTGGGACGGATTAACACCTCCTCCAAAGTTGTAATAACTCCCTAAATGTCATTAACCTGGGTTTTGCATGTAAGTGTCATACTGGAAATGGTGTCTCATACTCAACAATACCTTGCATTGATTTATTTTAAATCATATGTTTGAAAAATACAACAATCAGTTTTCACTGAATTTAATTATAAATTAATTGGATTGATGTTTGTTTTGTTTTTTATTAGGTCACACAAATTCAGTTTTTGATTGCAAACCTCCAGTTTGTTGATCTGATTGTTTCACTGTTCTATAAGCTGTGAACTTAAAGAGCAGTGAGTGAACAAAAAACACCACAGTATTTGGTTTCTGAAAATCTTTGCAGTCAACCCCCAACATTTTGCCTTCACCCTTCCTGTGTTCTTGAATGCTGTTGGTTGGCATTAGGACTCTGTGCATTTTACCTCCGTTAACCAGTGCTAAAGTGCTTGCGCTCTCTCTCTCTAAAACATGGTAATATTGGCCAACACGTTTGGCAAATGTAATTTACTTGTAGGTCCATAGTATATGGTTCTGCATGTATCCAGGTGCCACCCTCTAAAGTACCTCTTCTTGTCTGGGGCCTGTCATTGCAGCCTGTAGTGTAGTTTTAAACAGTAATTTTGAGCTTGCAAAATAAACCTTTTTCCAGGTCTAAACCTTCCATTTTAATACATGTAAATCACCCTTCAGGGAAGGTGTAAATGCATATAGGGCATGGTGTATTATAATTTAAAAGTAGGACATGTTGATTTAAGTTTAACATGTTCTGGTAGTGAAAAACTACTACATTTGTTTTTCACTACTGTGGGGCACACCTCTCCCACTGGATTCCAATACGTTACCTCATTACACATAATAAGTAACAACACATAATAAGTAATAACGTTTGATTGGGAGCAGGTGGAATTATCATGTTTGGATTCAAATTATTTGAGATATAAAATCCTCTTTAATGGTAAAGTTGGAATTGCAGTCCGATTCTGAAAATTGCACTTTGAGAAGTTAGCATTTTTTTGTCCGAACCATGTGCACCTTCTGCCAGTGTCCTGGGTCATATCACTGTCAATTGCTCTGCTGTTGGGGTTTCTGTATTCCTTCCAGATAGTGACACAAAGGAGGTCAAGGTGTGGTCAGGATGACCCTTCCTGTCAGGATGGCTGGAAGCAGAGCTTTGCCTTGCCCAACTTTCACTTGAAAGGGCTTGCCTCTAGCACACAAACCTGACCTGAACCTGACACTAGTCTTTTGTCAACCCACTCTTCACAGAGCCCTGACGGAGACGGGAATAACTTTCCAGATCCAGATGTAGTAGAAGTGTGGAAATCCCCCACTTCAGAGGCTGTCAACATGTATAAATTTTGGACCTCCAAAACCACTCTTAATTACACTCCTGAACCTGTGGAAGACTTCAGATGGATTGCGTAGACCCCCCAGAGGATAGCCCTGATGCCATTAGATGACTGCTCTGCTGCTTGACGGCCTGTTTTGCTGCTTGAAGGAGAACTGGATATTCTACTTGAACCCAGGACCACCAGAAGTGACTCCAAAGGCAGGTTGCTGGCATCCTGTGTAAGCTGCAGAACCATAACACGCTCTAGAGACCTTAAACCCTGTACCTGGCCTCTGCTGAAGTAAGTCATTTCCCCTAAGTGGTGCCCCCAGGTCAGAACCCTTGGAAGTGGTTTTAGAGCTGCTCCACCTGGCTAATCCTGAAAGGTGGGACTTAGAAAAGGTTTCACCAAAAAGAGTCCTGAGAACCAGCAGAAGATTGGCATCCTGTGTATAAGCTGCAGAACCATAACATGCTCTAGAGACCTTGAACCCTGCACCTGGCCTCTGCTGAAGTAAGTCATTTCCTCTAAGTGGTTCCCCCAGGTCAGAACCCTTGGAAGTGGTGTTAGCGCTGCTCCACCTGCCTAATCCTGAAAGGTGGGACTTAGAAAAGGTTTCACCAAAAAGAGCCCTGAGAACCGGCAGAAGACAAAAAACTACCTGCAAGCCAATCTGCCCAAGGTCCATTGCTGTTCAGCCTGACTTTGCAGTAGCTCCTATTATGTTCTTTTCCGGAGCAGCCAATCCTGTCCAGCAGGACCTCTTGGTAACAGTATTTGGCCTTGTGTGGCCTTCTTTGGCTAGAACCTGCAGGTTTGTCTCACCGAAGGTTTTCAACTTCTAAAACATTGTCTTTGTCTGAAAGTAAAGGCTTCACTGGGCTTGACAGCAATAGGCTCCCCATCAACGACGACATCCGTGGCCTGAAAACCCAGCATTTTCTATTCCAAGCTTTTTTCCACCATAGTTGATGGCTTTATAGAAACCCCGTCAAGCTGCTCCACAGCAATGATGACACTTCCTCTGGTACAGCCTGCTGCCTTATCCCTCTCAACTCAACCATCTCACGAATGTTTCTTCAGTATTGCTTCTAAGTCTGTAGGAACATTGAGACAGTGCCTAATCCACCTAGCTTTTCAGACCCATTCTCAGCTGTGGTTGGCCTCAACTTTTGAAAGTGCCCTGGAGTTGCACGACCAGAAATCTAGGATTGGCACTTTCATCTTTTAGGTGCTATTTTGCACTAAAAACTTGAAAAATTAATATCCCAGGGTCTCTTATGATTGGATGTAATTTGTTTTGGTGTCATTTTATTCATTACATTTTATGCTATTTTTCTGAATTGGTGTGGCAAATTTCTTGTGTTTTATTTTCATTTTATTACTATTTGCATACTGCAAAAATACTTCATACATTGCCTCTAAATATTAAGCCTGACTGCTTTTATGACAAGCTAACAGAGAGTAATTACAATGTACAAAATACATTGTATATTTAAGGCACTACCTGTTGATGATTTGGCACCTTTAGAACTGTATATATCCAGAACCCACCTGTGTGACCATAAAATAAGTCCGCTTAAAAAAAAAAAACACACAGAAGTGATGCACCCCTAGGGAACTTACAAATCCACTGGCCAACACATGAGGAACAATGTCTGTAAATAACTTATCTTCCAAATCCCCACATGCAATATCTATAGGCAAAACATCTGACCATTCTACCCTGCCAGGGCACTCATTACTCATCAAAGTAAGATTTTATATGTACTATTATCCTCAGGTTGGGGTGGCGGAGACCAATTAGACTTGAGGAAATGCTTCTGATCCAGCCCATCATTCTTGTGGAAATGCTTCCAAGAAGATGTGTCCATCTATTCAGCAACTATTGCTCAGGAGTACAGAAGGACAACATGTGAATTGTAAGATAGAGGAGAAAGTGCACAAACATCAGATATAAGAAGTCTCAAAAGTTGTTGACCAGACATGCTCATACTTGAAACTCATAGCTGGGATTCTGCCAGCAACTCCCTTTTTACCTGTGTGACATTAAGCATGAAGCCACCCTTACCTTTCCAAAACGAATGAGGTGGATGACTAATTATAGTTCTTTTTCTAGTGCTCCTACTATCGTGTCACAAAGCCTTGTGAGCTGAAGCTGCAAACTAAACTGACCCACATATATAACAAGCAATGGATGGCTTGGAGCAACTGGGTTGTCTGGTAAAATTATATTGCACTCTGAATAATATGGCACACCCCGTGTTACCCCTAGCGATGGTGCTAAATTTAGCTGCCTAATGCCAACGCAGGCACCCTTGCACCATGGTGCAAGGGTGCATGTGTTGCGGAGAATGGATGTTTACGTCAGGAAGGTGTCCTTTCCTGCACATAAATAATAAAAAATTGTGATTTGTTACTCCTATGTGTGCTGCCGAATGCAGCACACATAGAAGTAGCAAATCAATATTATTTAATGATTGGTTATCAATCGGATGTGCAGGAAGGGACACCTTCCTGCACATAGACAATCATTAATGACTTTTGCTCTTTCAACGTGTGCTGTAAAATGCAGCACACATAGTAAAAGCGAAAATGAGGAGAAATAAAATATTTCTCCTCATTATGCCATGCTAATGCCACCCATAGGATTTGAGTTTCCTTGTAAATCTGGGGCAGTGTAAAAAAAACACTGGGTGTTATGTGGGTACCCCAACAGCAATAGCCATTGCACGCCCCTCTGCTGCAGAAAACTGTGTCGGGGGCCCAGATTTACAAGGCTTAACTGAACATTTTAAATATGGTGCAAGGCACAGCACCACTAGAGCATCACAGAAAGTGAGCTTGTAAATATGCCCCACTGTTTGCTATTACTTTTATAGCACAGCAGACTGCCATTTAAAAACAGTTTTTATAGTTCCATACAACATTCCTTGAATAATAACAAGTAGAGATGTATAACAATAGAGAACAATTCAACAGCAAATGTACCATGTTGTAGTGAAACCTAGTTTGTTTTAATGGGATACAGGAGTTAGCTTAGCTTTTGGCTTGCAGACTCGTGCCCAAGTCACCTAGGGACATTTACCCTACTTAGCTTGCTTTGTTTTAGCACATTTATTTAATTAAATATTTTTAAGATGGCTGCCTTGTTTTTAGTTAGGCCCATGTTTTAGTTTGCGTTATCAGTGCCACCGCGCTAAGGCATCAATATTAAGCGACAAAGATAAACAAACTGTAGGTGTTCACTTTAGGTACTTTCCCTCTTCACGCTTTCGAAGGAATTGTTTATACAAATTACCATCCCAAGAATGTCTTGTTACCTATTGTTTGGGAACAGACCTATGTCAGGGGTCCAAACAGATCTGTATAAACACTCCTCACTTAAACAAATAGTCAGAGGGATTCCGACCAGATGCCATCGCTGCTATCGATGCTGCATGTCGCCTTGACGCTGACCCAGTCTTTGTGTCCTTAATAAGTCTGAGCTAGAGACCTCATTCCAAGGTAACGAGGGTTGGGGGACTCTTCTCATGGACATGGCATTTGCAGATTAGGTTTAACATACCTAGCTCTCTTTTAGGTTAGAGGTTAGGCTCATTATGCTAGGGTATTTGGACATATCTTATTCTTTATGTCATTATATATTATTGCAAGATGGTGGGAGTCTTTGTATTAATGATTCTTGTCTTTACCATTCTGTTTCTTGCACTGTTCATTATCCTAATCATGGCAGCCCACGCAACTTATTGCAGATTGCAGTTTTGCTAAATAAAACCCATTGAAACTTTACTGCAGTGCTCTCATTGCCTGTGTTTGATTGAGACATGTTGTTTATGGTAGAAAGGGGTAATCTCCGTTTAACCGTGACATTGCCTGAGATGTCACACTCTAGAGTCCATGCGTAAAGGCTGGCACAAATCACCTTTTACTGTTTGGGTTTTTCGCGAGGTGCTGCTTGTGAGCCAGGAGGGTTGGGACGACAGTTGCGACTTGCTGTAGGACTGGCATAGTCACCTACAAACATAAGTACTGTCATCCTTAAACCAGCAGTATTGCCTAGAGCAAGAGTCAAACTACGACAACATTGCATACTTGTTAACAACCAAATGCGGTCAGTCAGGACTGTTTTGCTCTCTGAGATGGACATCCTTAAATGTACATAGTTCCTGAAGGATATTTTAAAATCCATAGGGCTATGATATCCTTCCGGTATTCTAGGAGATTAAGCAAAATAATGTCTTCATCTGATTGAAAAGAAAATTCCTCCACCTCGAGGTTTGCAAACTAGTAAAATGTACAATTAATTTCATACGTTGTGAGCAAAAAACAGATCATTCCCAAGAGTGAAAACTTCAAAATGACACTATCCATGTTTCAACTGGATTGCATCTGAAAATGAACATTCTAATGACAGAAAAGAAACAAATATTGAGAAGATGAAGGAAGGTGTGTAATTATTTGTCTTCCCATTTTCAGATGTACTGGCTTTTTGATTAAACAGGTACCAGCACATATGCTGTGACCCCGAAGCATAGTGAAAGATTGACTTGTCAAGGGTAAGAGAGCAGCATATTGATGTGAAATAGTACCAGTTGCATAAATGTTGATTGACATAAGTGGTCTGCAGTGTGGATTTTCACTACCACGAGTGGCCTTAAAAGCATAAGTTCAGACCTACCACTGCAGATGCAAACTGATATTTCTATACGCAGATGTGGTTCTGTCGAAGTAATTTCAAACAGCATTTTCATCATTATGAGGAGAGCATTCATTTTTTTCTACAACCTGTTTCATACCGAATACATTCGATATCGACCACCGGGCTCAATGATATGTTGTCCAATTCATGCAAACAGTATATGTTATTTAACATATCGAACAAAATCTTTAAAGAATACTTTTCAGAACCAGGATGTGCAGGTGTGATAGTGATAAAGTGCTTGTGCAGCTCTCCAACAGAAATATTTTGATATTTTCATCAAGAAAGTTGTCTGCGATCCATTTCTCAACATTCTTTTAACAGTGAGGCAAAGACGTGAATTGTACTCCGACCAGATTCTAGTAGTCCAAGTGCAGAGTATTAAAACTTCTCAAATATTCCAGGGCAGTGTCCACTCCCAACACCATCCAATGTTGTGAGCAGTTGCTAGCTACAAAACTGAACTTTCCTCGAAATTGAGGGTTATTAATGAACATTGCTGGCTCATTTATTACTTGTAGACCCACTGTGATGATATTACCCTGAAAATATTTAGTTAACAAATGACCATTGAACTGTGTTCCGATAACTTTCTTTTCAAACTTTTCTAGTTTATCCAGTTTTTCTTACACTGTATTATTTGCTGGTGTTGTATCTGTTTCCAAAAAACTTGTATAAAGACCCTGAAACAATGTTTTAATATATTCTTCACATTATGATAATGTTTCTTTTTTCTGACATCTTATGTATTGTTCAATAGAAAAAAAACTTACATTGTAAATGCCTGACCTGCTAATGTAGGTGTAACAGCTAATGGGGAAAGCCGGTATTCCTCTGAACCTGGATAATTTATAATCAGTATAAGCACATGTGGTTCTGTTGGAGTAATTACTGTTGTGCAGATTGGGGTGGGGATAGTACATTTCACCCCTCCAATGTCTAACACTTCCCCTACAGTTGTTCTGTTTGGAGTGGGAATAGCAAACCTTACCCCTTCAAAATCCAACGCTTTCCCTACTGTTGCACAGATTGGAGAGGGAATAATATATTTTACCCCTCCAAAGTCCAACAGTTTTTCTACTGTTGCATAAACTAGAGTGCAAATAGTATATTTAATATTCTTGAACTCAAATAGTTTTCATAATGTTGGTTAAATGAAAGTTTATAGCATTAATTGTTTTAAAAAAATATATTTTACTGAATTTGTTTTGATTGTGAATTAATAGTCATGTATAGTTGTTTTGTATATATGTTTTTTGAATGTGTGAATTTTAAATATTTTATTTATTGTTTACATTAATATGTTTTTTCTTATTCATTTTTTATATTTTATAGTTTTATTGTGTAATTTATGCGATGGTCTAGCTGGGCCAGTTTGTACTCTGATAAAATTACCTTTGCCTGGAATTTCCATAAAATCCTATATCAAGTCGTCAAAACCCTGACAAAAGCTGCTGTTACTTCTTCAGTTACACTCTGTCAAAAGCATTGTGATGAGCAGGCCCGCTTCTTTGTAAAAAACAGTGGCTGACATCTGGGTCTCCCTTCCCCTAATCTCAAGGTTTCCTCTCCCCTGCTGCTGGTAGAAAATGCAGACATCTTATGCACTACTCCAGCCTTTTCTTTGAACTCCTTCGCAGCGATGGACCTCCCTGTATTTGTTTCTTTTCTGAGCCCTAATAAATCTGACTCTCCCTTGGATCCTCTCCCTCCTGTTCACTTCAGCAAGTTGTGCCCCCCCAACTCTTCCACATTATAATCAGTCTTCTAAACCACTCATTACTGGAAGGAAAAGTTCCTAAAACCTGTAAACATGCAATAATAATGCCCCTTCTAAAGCAATTCAATCTTGACCCACTTAAATGGGCTAATCATTGTCTGATCTCGCTCCTGCCCTCATTTGTAAAAATATTGGAAAAGCATGTAAACCAGCAACTCTCTGCTTTTGTAAAAGCCAATGGTCTTTTCCACCCCTCTCAATCTGGGTTCAGAGCTGGGCATAGCACAGAGTCTGCCTTGTTGGGAGTCATGAAGCCTCTTAGGCTTCAACGTGATAGGGGCGGTACTGCTGCTTTGATCTTACTAGATCTTAGAGCAGCATTTGATACAGTCTCACATCAGCTACACCTGCAAAGATTAGAGGACATGGACATTAAAGATTGGGCCTTAGCCTGGCTAAGATACTTCTTACAAGACCACTCTTTCAAGGCCTTCATTAAAACACATACCTCTAATTATTTTTCGTTATCATCTGAGGTACCACAAGCGTCAGCTTTAAGTATGAACCTGGTCAACCTTTATGTACGTCCTTTGACTGATTTAGTGGAAATCTGTGGTCTTACTTTGTTTTACTCTGCTGATAATATTCAGATTATTGTCTCTCTCTTTCCTGCTGATGACTATAACTCTGATACCATTTACTCCTGCCTCTCAAAGGTATCATCCTGGATGAATAACTTGTTTAAGCTTAACAAGACCAAATCTGAAAGTTCTGGTGAGTCATCAACCTGATCCTTGGGGTCCCCATCATTAATTTGGGAAACGTCCCTTCTCCTGAATCAGTACAAAATAATCTGGCCTTCTGGCTAGATGATAAACTCCTGCTGAATTACCAAAGTGCCTTTAATTTCTTTAGTATCCTTAAGTAGCTAAAGAAAATACTTTGGATGCTCCTTGTTTCTGCCCAGAGGATGGTAATTCAGGTCTTAATATTCTCTAGGCTAGACTATGGCAATATTCTCTATTTAGGGTCCTCTAAGACCTCTCTAAGATGCCTTAAAAAAGTTCAAGTTGCTGCGGTAAGGTTGTTGTTTTATTCCAATCAATCAATCAATCAATGCATTTATAGAGCGCGCTACTCACCCGAGAGGGTCTCAATGCGCTGGGGGGGTGGGTTACTGCTGCTCGAAAAGCCATGTCTTGAGGCGCTTCCTGAAGGCAAGATGGTCCTGGGTAGTTCTTAGGTGTGCGGGGAGGGAGTTCCATGCTTTGGCTGCCAGGTAGGTGAAGGATTTTCCTCCTGCGGTGGTTCTGCGGATACGTGGGATGGTGGCGAGGGGAAGGCTGGCTGAGCGAAGCTGACGGGTGGGCGTGTAGAACGAGAGGCGGCTGTTGAGGTATTCGGGGCCCATGTTGTGGAGCGCTTTGTGTGCGTGGGTGAGGAGCCTGAAGGTGATCCTCTTGTTGACAGGGAGCCAGTGCGGGTGTTTCAGGTGGGCGGATATGTGGCTGTGGCGAGGGATGTCGAGGATGAGGCGTGCGGAGGCCTTCTGTATGCATCGGAGACTTTTCTGTAGCTTTGCGGTGGTCCCTGCATATAGGGTGTTTCCGTAGTCCAGACGGCTTGTGACGAGGGCATGGGTAACTGTCTTTCTGGTTTCTGCGGGATCCATCGGAAGATTTTTCGGAGCATGCGTAGGGTGTTGAAGCATGAGACGGCATTGACTTGCTTGGTCATAGTGAGGAGGGGGTCCAGGATGAATCCGAGGTTGCGTGCGTGGTCTGAGGGGTTTGGTGCGGTGCCCAGAGCCGTGGGCCACCAGGAGTCATCCCAGGCAGAAGGGGATTGTCCGAGGATGAGGACCTCCGTCTTGTCTGAGTTCAGCTTTAGGTGGCTGAGCTTCATCCATTCCGTGACGTCTTTCATTCCTTCCAGTAGGTTGATTTTGGCGGTAGTTGGGTCTTTGGTGAGGGAGAGTATCAGCTGGGTGTCGTCGGCGTAGGAGATGATGTTGATGTCGTGTTTGCGTGCGATGTCGGCGAGGGGGCTCATGTAGATATTGAAGAGGGTTGGGCTGAGCGAGGAACCTTGGGGTACGCCGCAGATGATCTCGGTGGGTTCTGAGCGGAAGGGCGGGAGGTAGACTCTTTGGGTTCTGTCGGAGAGGAACGAGATGATCCAGTCAAGGGCCTGTCCTAGGATTCCAGTTGAGCGGAGGCGGGTTATTAGGGTGCGATGGCACACGGTGTCGAAGGCAGCCGAGAGGTCCAGGAGGATGAGGGCGGATGTTTCTCCGTTGTCCATCAGAGTTCTGATGTCATCGGTGACTGCGATGAGGGCGGTTTCTGTGCTGTGGTTGGCCCGAATTCCTTATTGGGAAGGGTCGAGCGAGTTGTTAGCTTCAAGAAAATTGGTCAGCTGCTTGTTGACGGTCTTCTCGATGACCTTGGCCGGGAAGGGGAGAAGAGAGATGGGGCGGAAGTTCTTCAGGTCATTGGGGTCAGCCGTGGGTTTTTTCAGGAGGGCATTGACTTCCGCGTGTTTCCAGGTCTCGGGGAAGGTGGCAGATGAGAATGAGCTGTTGATGATGCTCCGGAGATAGGGGGCGATGATGGAGTCGGCTTTGTTGAAGATGTGATGGGGGCACGGGTCCGAGGGGGAGCCGGAGTGGATGGTGTTCATGGTGATTCTGGTCTCCTCAGAGCTGATAGGGGTTGAGGCGTTGAGTGTAGTGGTGGGGGCTGCTGGTTCAGTGGTGGGCGGCGGGGTCTGGGTTCTGAAGCTGTCGTGTAGGTCTGCGATCTTTCAGTGGAAGAGCGTAGCGAGGGAGTTGCAGAGTTCTTGTGAGGGCGTGATGACGATGGAGCTGGCGCTGGGCTTGGAGAGCTCTTTGATGATGTTGAAGAGTTCTTTGCTGTTGTGGGTGTTGTTGTCTAGTCGCTCTTTGAATGATGTCCTTTCGGTGGAGCGGATCAGCTGGTGGTGTTCACGGGTGGCGATCTTGAGGGCTGACGTGTTTCTGTGGTGCGTTCTCTGCACCAGGTTTTTTCGAGGGTACGGCAGGATTTCTTGGATTCTTTGAGGGCGTCCGTGAACCACGGGGGTTTCCTGATGCTGGTCCCGCTTGGGTGGCTTTTAAGTGGAGCGAGGTTTTCGGCACAGTTGGTGATCCACTGTGTGAGGCTGAGGGCTGGGTTGTTGGCGTCAGTGGTAATGGCTGGTGGGTTTTGGTTCAGTGTTGAGAGGAGCTGCTCTGCGGAGATTTTGCTCCATTTTCCAAAACACTCTTCTGTCTCGAATCCCCTGTGTGACCTCCCCTGGTGTAAGTTGTTCATAGATTTTCATAAACTCCTAAAAACATGGCTTTTCTAGTCGCATTCTTCTCCTGCCCTGTGTCTGTTTAGTGCTCAGAAACCCCTTTGGGGTTTATTTGCACTCCGCAAACTCTAATAAAAATCAATTTAGAAAAATAATAATATAAACACACTTACATGTATATATATATATATATATATATACATATATATTTATATATATATATATATGTATATATAGTGCAACAACTAAAAGAAGTATTGAATTTACATAATAATAATTTTTATATGTTATATTTATTCATTTGAATCAATTTTTTTGCAAAACAAACAATTGTAGCTTCGTGGCACTCCAGGAGAGTTATTCACTTTATGTTTGATTCAGTACAACAGCAAAACCCACCATATATATATAGTACTAATACATATACATTATTAATGTAATTTTATATAAATATTGTTATTAAATGTACTATATATATATTATATGCACACAATATATATATATATATATCAAAACAAAGCCCTTTCAGGGTTAGAGTGACGCATAAATTATGCAAAAAACAATAGAGAACTCTGGGAAGTTCCCAAATTTAGGTGGAGAGCAGCTCTAGTAAAGAGCACCCTGCAACACCAGCGACACTCTAGATTTGCTCACCTCAAATGTCTGCTTATCTAGCAAAGTTTTTAAGCATAGGATCAGCACAGTGCTATCCTCGCCGAGCTAGATAGTGACAAAGTCTTTTGCCATTTGTACAGCAAAATCTTTAAGCATAGGATTGACCCAGTGTCATCCTCGCTGAGCTGTAAAATGACAAAAGCCATTTACTACTCCAGGCACAGTATTACAGCTTTGGACTGGTCAAATACCATCCAAGCCAACCTGGAATGAGTAAAGCAACCCCTGACACGTGTTTCGCTCTCATTAGAGCTCTTCAGAGGGGTTTAGCTTTGTCCAGACACAAGGGAGCACCCAGTATAAGTCAAACCAAAACCCTTTCAGCGATAGAGCGACGCATAAATTATGCAAAAAACAAAGGAGAACTCTGGGAAGTTCCCAATTTTAGGTGGCGAGCTGCTCTAGTAAGGAGCACCCTGCAACACCAGCGACACTCTAGATTTGCTCACCTCAAATGTCTGCTTATCCAGCAAAACCTTTAAGCATAGGATTGACATAGTGCCATCCTTGCCGAGCTGTAAAATGACAAAAGATTAAAAGATTTTGCTGTACAAATGGCAAAAGACTTTGTCACTATCTAGCTCGGCGAGGATAGCACTGTGCTAATCCTATGCTTAAAGACTTTGCTAGATAAGCAGACATTTGAGGTGAGCAAATCTAGAGTGTCGCTGGTGTTGCAGGGTGCTCCTTCCTAGAGCAGCTCTCCACCTAAAATTGGGAACTTCCCAGAGTTCTCCTTTGTTTTTTGCATAATTTATGCGTCGCTCTATCCCTGAAAGGGTTTTGGTTTGACTTATACTGGGTGCTCCCTTGTGTCTGGACAAAGCTATACTCTTCTGAAGAGCTCTAATGAGAGCGAAACACGTGTCAGGGGTTGCTTTACTCATTCCAGGTTGGCTCGGATGGTATTTGACCAGTCCAAAGCTGTAATACTGTGCCTGGAGTGGTAAATGGCTTTTGTCATTTTACAGCTTGGCAAGGATGGCACTATGTCAATCCTATGCTTAAAGATTTTGCTGTACAAATGGCAAAATACTTTGTCACTATCTAACTCGGCGAGGATAGCACTGTGCTAATCCTATGCTTAAAGACTTTGCTAGATAAGCAGACATTTGAGGTGAGCAAATCTAGAGTGTCGCTGGTGTTGCAGGGTGCTCCTTACTAGAGCAGCTCTCCACCTAAAATTGGGAACTTCCCAGAGTTCTCCTTTGTTTTTTGCATATATATATATATATACACATGTAGTGTATATAGTATATAGTATATATAATATAAAGTAACATTGGATAAAATGTGTATATATGTATATAACATCATATACATATGTCTCTAATACACATCTGCGGCGGGTGACAGCTATAGTTTGTGCATTCCTTCTAAGCAGCCATAAACTTTGGAAGGGTAGGTGTGTCTGAGCAGTATCTGCGTTCATCTGCATTCTAGTGGCTGTTCCTGTACATAATTGTTAGCTGGGGGCTGACACATCTGAATATGGAGTGCCTGTCCCCACACAAAAGGCTGAGTACCCTATACTGATAGCCTGGAGCCAGAGCTGAGAAGAAAGGACCTCTGTGCACTTCAAAGACCCTTCCTTGAAGTCACCCAAAAGGTACATTTTGATATTTTTGATATAGGTGCTGGGTCTCAGACCTGGCTAAATCAGACGCTACTGGATCTCTGAACTCTGCTGGACTGCCTTCCATGAAGGACTGCTCTCTGCTTTGATGAGTTACCTGCTGCCTGCTGATCTTTGCCCTGCTGAGGAAAGGACTGGACACCTCTCATCTTAACCCAGAGTGCGTCCAAGGGCTTTCTGGCTTGTCTCCTGTTTCTAAAGTCTTGGGGCCATCAAATACTTCCTACAACCTTGCTGCTGCACTTTGCCCATGCCTCAGGTGCAAATCCATTCCTGGGCCTTAGGAGAGGGTTTCTGCAGTGTTTTCTACATAAATGTTGATGCATGAGGGACTTTGCGTTGATTGGAACGGATGCATCGCCCTGCGATGCCAGTGCAGTGGCTGCTCAATGGCAGCGGCTCTACAGCCAGCAAGGCTGGACAATGACCGTCTGCATGGCTTACAGACGACATAGTGCCTGCATCTCAATGAAGTGCATCTCCAATGCTGGAATCAACTGCAAGACTTGATGATGATACCTTGACCTGACTGCGTGAATAGTAACCTACACATCTAGTATTCAACACTTGCTCCATCCAAAGCACCTTCTCAGTGGGTCCTGTAGCCAGCCTCTTCTCCATCAGGGTTGGCCTAAACTTTGGATTTATCCCTGTCTAGCAAAACCTTAAGTAACGTCTTAATGCTATTAACTTCTAAGTATTATTTTTGGTTTATTCTTTAAAAGTTCAGGCCTCCACTTCTATTCATTGGATTCTTGTCAAGTTGGCCCTAATTTACTCATTAAATTATTCCCTATTTTTCTAACTAAATGGAGAGTATGTTTGTGGTATTTCATTGTGTTACTGTGTGTGTGTGTGTTGCACAAATACTTTACACATTGCCTTTCTAGATAAGCCTGCCTGCTCTGTGCCAATCTACCAGAGGGTGAGCACAGGTTATCTCTAAGTGTCTAGCTTACCCTGACCTGAAGTGGTGGTTTCTGCTTGTACACAGTGCATACACTGACAACCAGACACCCCAGTTCTAGTACTTTCTACATGAGTGGAAATGATTCAGTAAGTGGACATCCATGGCCTTGAAGTCATCCATCAAAGAAAAGGCAGAGCTACAGCTTGGATGATGAAAATGAATATTAAGGTCACCAATTATAGTAAAATTGGAACATTTTAGAATGGTTGAGGAAAGGGTTTCTGACAACAAGAAGTCCCAGCTGCTATTTGAGCTGGGAGAACAATGTATCGGAAAACCCGAAAATTTGACTTTATTTTTTGTTAGGCCTAGGGAGAAAGAGATAGCCTCACAGTCTGAAATAGACAGCTTTTCAATGTTACAGTGATGCTGTGCTCTGCAAATGAGGCCGACCCCACCCCCTTTCCTACCCAGAAGGTCCTGCCTTATTATTCAGTAGTCAGTAGGTAGTGCAGCAATGATGTCAGGTGTGGAAGTGTCATTAATCCAGGTTTCCCTTAAGGAACAGCATCCGGTGTTTTATCCATAAAAACAATTTAATATTTCCAGCTGATGCTCCACCAGAGAACTGCAGTTTAGGCTAAAAAACTGGTATATAGTTGGTCTTTGGGACAACATGGTTGCTACCTTAAGGTGATACTGAAGGAGTTGGTGTAGAAGGGTTTCATCTCCAGTTCAGAAGCAAAAATCTTGGCAGATAAATTGTAATCGCAATGACAGCAGCTGACAATGCCTATTTCCGGATTAATGGATGAGCAGCAGACATCCCAAATTCCAGGGCAAAGTGCTTGCAGTTGAATGGGAGTACGTCACCCTAACTAAGGCTGCCCCCTGTTACAGTTCGGGCACGGACGGGCGTGGAAGGGTGCAGACAGGTGTAGATGGGCTTGTCTTTGGTGCACCAGCAGTGCATCCATGCCACGGCAGTGTCAGTGTTTAAGTAGGATATGTGCCGGGAGCAGGAGGAAAGCTCACCAAAAACTAGAGCGCTAACTGTGCACTAAAGCAGCGCCACAAGTTGTCTGCCTATGATTGCACTTGGAGGGAAGTACCCTTGTAAATCCCTGTTATAAGACAGAAAGTGCAGAATAACATGCATTAAACATAATGTAATGTCCCCCACATTTAAATTCATATAGTACTAGCAGTATTTTTAAGTTAACAAATTATTAAAATATTTTCAAAAGTTAATATAAGTATAGTATTAAATATTAGTGGAATGTATTTAATTTACATTATATTAAAATTATATATTAAAATACCTAACATTTACTGTTTTAAATTCCATACTAGAAATCTTTTTTTTTTGTCTGTTTTTGAATGATAATAATGTAATTTATATTTTTGGGATACTTTTGTACCTATGATTATAAGTATAGGATCATGATATTGTGGTACGTGTTGGACATGGCGCTTTCTGCAGGGTCGTCACCAAATCGTTTGCCTTCCTTCTTCCCTTTTTGTTGAATTAGTTTGAGTTGGATTTATGACTCTTGGTACTTTACCACAGCTAACTAGTGCCAGAGTACATGTCCTCTCTGTTTAAAACATGGAAACATTGGCTTATCCTTGATTGTCATACTTAATTTACTTATGCATCCGTAGTAAAAGTGCACTTAAATGTGCCCTGGGCCTGTAGATTAAATACTGTTTGTGCAACCCATTTCAGTAGCCCTTTAAACATGACTCAGGCCTGCCATTGCAGAGCCTGTGTGTGCAGTTTTAAACTGCCATGTCGACCTGGAAAGTTAACCCCCTTGCCAGGACAAAACCTTCCTTTTTAGTACATATAAGGCACTCCTAGGGTAGGTCTGACAACCCCAAGAGCAGGTTGCAGTGTATTTTTAAAAAAAAGTTGGACATGTACTTTCAAGTTTTACATGTCCAGGTATTGCTTTACATTTGCTTTTCACTACTGCAAGGCCTATATCTCACATAGGTTAACATTGGGCCTACCTTATTACATTTTATAAGTGTTGGGAAGAGATGGGAACACCATGTTTGGTGTCTCTGGAAGCACAATTTAATTCACAACTTTTGGTGAAGTCAGATTTTAAATTGTAATTCTGAAAATGGCACTTTTTAGACAGTTTACATTTTCTTACTTTAAGTCATCTTCCGTCTGTCTCTGAATACACATCTTCTGGGGTGACAGCTGGGTTCTTCCACTTTTCTCTCCAGACAGCCACAAACAAAGGGAGCTTATGTGTGTCTCAGTGGCCATCTGCATGTTGATGCCCCATCCTGGGCAGGATGGGAGGAAGGAGCTGACACACCTAAATGGGCCCATACAAAGGACTCCATAACCCCCTTTAGAGTGTCTGGAGCCTGGGCAGGAAGGGACTTCGTGTACATCAAAAGCCTCTATTTGAAGTCTCCCCCACTTCAAAGGTACCACTCGGTATAAGAACTGGACTTCTGACCCTACCCAATCAATAAACTTCCAGACCCGAGGACATTCTGCCAGGAAGAAGGTCTGCTGTGCTGCTGAAGGGACTGTCACTCTGCTGGACGTTTCTGGACTTTTCTGGACTCTTGCTCTGCTGTGCCTGCCCTCCTTGCCTGGGAATGAGAAGGGCTGGACCTGCACCCTTGCATCCCTCAGACCAAAGTGATACCAAGGGCTTGCTGGCTTGCCTCCTGTTCTGATGTCTCAGGAGCATCAAAGACTTTGCCCAGCTCTGCTAGTGCTTTTGTTCTCAGCCAATTGTGAGTCCTACCCTGTCAAGTGGTGCCAATCCAGTACTGGGTCCTTGGAAATGGGTTCTGCAACTGTATTGACAGAAATCCATGCATTGTAATTACTGCACTGATCAGAACAGCAGCCACTCTCTTTAATGCCAACGCATCGCTGCTGAGGACAAAGACATTGCATAATTAACTGCATTGCTTGGACCAGGTGCATAAGCTTCAGCCCCAATGCATTATCAATTACGCAGCTATATGATGATGATGTATCACCTTCATCGCAAATGGTTCGACACCGCACCACTGCTCAAGGACATTGCATCAACGATTGCGCAGTTCGACAATGATGCATTCCTGACTGTGCGGATCACAGATCTACTTTGCATTGTCCCCTCTGCTCCTCGCATCAGATTCTCAACACCAATGCAACCCTCCACACAAAGTAATTTTTCAGCAGGGCAAAGTCGGTACCTGTAGCCGACCCATGCTGTATCATGGTGGGTCTGATATTTTGGATTTACCCTGGTTTATCCACCCGATAGCACCGATTTGCATTTCAAAGTTTTTAAGCACTATGGGCCTCATTTAGTAGGAAATGGTGCAGCATGGTGCCACAAGCGAGGCTGCTGCGCCATTTCCAAAATGCAGGGATGCATCGTATTTACAAAAATATGGTACATCTCTGTGTTTTCCTCTGTGCCGGCACTAAATCAGCTGCCTAGTGCCAATGCAGCCACCTTTGTGCCTTGGCGCATGGATGCCTGTGTTGCAGGGGTGATTGTTTATGTGCAGGAAGGGGAATCTTCCTGCACATAAACAATCATTATTGGCAATTTGCCCCTTCTATGTGTGCTGCAGAATGCAGCAAACATAGAAAGAGCAAAACAATGAGGAGAAATAATAGTATTTCTCCTTGTTGCGCCAATCTAAAACCACCCCTGCGATGGTGTTAGTTTCTCGCACTGCCACAGGTTTACGATTTCTTGTAAATCTGGGCAGCGTCAAAAAGCAATAGGTGTTTTGTGGGTATATCCACAGCAACACCCATTACATGCCCCTATGCTGTAGAAAACTGCGACGGGCGGCCCATATTTACAAGGCCTGGTTAAGTCACATAAAGTGGCTTAATGGCACCCTGTAAATATAGAGCAGGGCTCAGCTCCACCAGAGTGTCACCAGTGGCGCAAGGGCCTCGTAAATGAGGCCCTATATTTGCAGATATTCCTTACAAATTTATATTTCGACTTCTACTGATTGGTCTTGTTCTGTTAATTAAATCAAGATATATTCTAACCTGGTGTGGATTATTGTTGTGTAGTGTTTTCACTGTTTGTCTTTTTAAAGTGTTGCACAAATACTTTACACATTGCCTTTTGTGTTAAGGCTGCCTGCTCTGTGCCAGACTACTGGAGGATGAGCACAGGTTCATTTATGGTGTGTATCTGACTTTCACTGACTAGGATTGCGGTTCCTGCTTGGACAGGGTGAACATCTCTGCCAACCAGAAACCAAATTTCTAACAGTAAGTGTTGGACTTTTTTGCTTATGCAGGGTCATCCCCAATCTTTTTGCCTCCTGCCTCCTATTTTTTCTGACCTGCTGCTGTTGGCTTTTGAACTCTGAGCACTTTACCACTGCTAACCAGTGCTAACGTGCATATGATCTCTGTGTAAATTGTATGTGATTGGTGTATCCATGATTGGCATATTTGATTTACCAGTAAGTCCCTGGTAAAGTGCACTAGAGGTGCCCAGGGCCTGTAAATCAAATGTTACTAGTGGGCCTGCAGCACTGGTTGTGCCACCCACACCAGTAACCCTGTAATCATGTCTCAGACCTGCCACTGCAGTGTCTGTGTGTGCAGTTTTAACTGTAAATTCGACTTGGCAACTGTACCCACTTGCCAGGCCCAAACCTTCCCTTTTCTTACATGTAAAGCACACCTAAGGTAGGCCCTAGGTAGCCCCAAGGGCAGGGTGCAGTGTATGGTTAAGGTAGGGCATATAGTAATGTGTTTTATATGTCCTGACAGTGAAATATTGCTAAATTCGTTTTTCACTGTTGCAAGGCCTGTCCCTCTCATAGGTTAACATGGGGGCTACCTTTAAATCTGATTAAAGTGCAGATTCCCATTGGGAGTGGATGGACATGTGGAGTTTGGGATCTCTGAACTCACAATTTAAAAATACATGTTTTAGTAAAGTTGATTTTAGAATTGTGTGTTTGAAAATGCCACTTTTAGAAAGTGAACATTTTCTTGCTTATACCATTTCTGTGACTCTGCCTGTTTGTGGATTCCCTGTCTGGGTCAGTTTGACAGTTGGGCTGGTTGCACTAAACAGTGACACAAAGGGAGCTGGGGTGTAGCCTGCATTTCCTGATGAGCCATCTGTGCTAGGAGGGAGAGGAGGAGTGGCCACTGACACCTGAAAGCGCTGTGCCTGTCCTCACACAATGCAGTCTCCGACCCCCTGGTGAGTGCCTGGGGCCTGGCCGCGGCAAGGCAGGATTTCACATTCCAAAGAGACTTTACTTTGGAGGGCACCCAAAACCACAGACTTTAGAACACTTCTGGAAACAGGAGGAACCTCTGCCTGGAGAGGAGCTGAAGAGCTGAGGAGAAGTGCTGCCCTGCCGGTGACTGTGCTTTGTGGAGCTATCCTGCAGTTGCTGCTTCTGCCAGAGTAAGAGGACAAAAACTGGACTTTGTGTGCCTTCCATCTTGTGAGGAAATCTCCAAGGGCTTGATTTAGAGCTTGCCTCCTGTTGTTTGAAGTCTCAGGGACAGCAAAGACTTCTCTCTGCCAGCACCTTGAGTCTCTGGAGAGACTCCTGCTCTGACAAGTGGTGCCCTCTCGAGTACCTGGGCCCTTGAAAGGAGAGCTGGTAGAAATCCAAGGAAATTGACTTTGGACAACTTTGGTCCGACGCTGCTGCTAAATCCGGTGACGCCGCCGGCACCCGACTCCTTGATCTTCGCTGGAACGCGACTACCTTCGCAGGACCGAAGCCACCGCAGCCCCGCAGAAGTCCACGACTCCGTGGAAGTCTCCGCACCACGTCGTGACCAATGCCGCTCGAAGTGCTGGGTTCAACATTTCGCACAGACGCTGCAATCCCCGACTTCGCACATCAACTTGTTTTCACGCTTCATCAAAGATACTGTACTTGGGGGTCTACGCGACTCCGTGTCCGGCATCGCTGGTGTCAGCTTGTTGGGAACGACTCCGTCATGACGCCGTGTTAACATCTCATCGAAGCATTTTGTGTTTCTAAGCGCTATTTTTGAGTTTAATCTTTAAAAATTCATAACTTGACTTGTGTATGCCAGATTTTTATCGTTTTGATCTTGTTTTGTTTAGATAAATATTTCCTATTTTTCTAAACTGGTATTGTGTCATTTTGTAGTGTTTTTATTAAGTTACTGTGTGTGTTGGCACAAATACTTTACACCTAGCACTCTGAAGTTAAGCCTACTGCTCTGCCAAGCTACCAAGGGGGTAAGCAGGGGTTAGCTGAGGGTGATTCCCTTTTACCCTAACTAGAGTGAGGGTCCTTGCTTGAACAGGGAGTAACCTGACTGTCAACCAAAGACCCCATTTCTGACAGTAACCAATATATTTAACATTATGTTTGTGTCAACGATGTTGCTTACCGCGATATTGTGCCAGTGATCCATTCCTAAGGGCTGTTTCTGGGCAGTGTCTTCTAGGGGACTTCTAGCCAGTAGAAGTCCTATAATACGTCCGATCCCAGACCAGTCTACATTTCATTGCCCACTATGCTTTCTGGCAACCTCTAAAATGTAGGGATGCTTTGGGAGTTTCATAAATGGCAAGACCCTTGTGACATTGTGCAAACCTCCTCTTTTCTCTCAGGAGCTGTCTAGTTTAGATGAGGTCTCTCCCCTTGAAAACCATTGCTGACTGTACGTTCTGAGATGAGGTCCTACGTGTACGTAAGAGAGAGAGGTTGACTATAAGCAGAACAGATTGAAAACACCCCTGTAAAAAAGAATTATAACATGCTACTCTAGAAGATCCCTCTAAGGTGTTTGTAACTTCCATCTGTTGCCGCTGTGCTCACCCCTCCACACATTCCAAAATAAGTGACCAATAATAATGCTGCGTACCTTTCCTGCCAGTAGCCCAGACCTTTTGTTTTCTTCTAGGAAGCTCTTACATCTTCAAAATGCGAAATGGTGACACTGGAGTGAAGCGAGCTCAGCTGAACTGAATTTGTCATTTTCAGGATCTGAGAGACAGACAAACAAACACATTTTTATACAATCACATTTTCATTCTATTAAACAGAAATATGTGTGCACGACTGCCTTGCATTTACTTCTAAATACAGGGAGTGCAGAATTATTAGGCAAATGAGTATTTTGACCACATCATCCTCTTTATGCATGTTGTCTTACTCCAAGCTGTATAGGCTCGAAAGCCTACTACCAATTAAGCATATTAGGTGATGTGCATCTCTGTAATGAGAAGGGGTGTGGTCTAATGACATCAACACCCTATATCAGGTGTGCATAATTATTAGGCAACTTCCTTTCCTTTGGCAAAATGGGTCAAAAGAAGGACTTGACAGGCTCAGAAAAGTCAAAAATAGTGAGATATCTTGCAGAGGGATGCAGCACTCTTAAAATTGCAAAGCTTCTGAAGCGTGATCATCGAACAATCAAGCGTTTCATTCAAAATAGTCAACAGGGTCGCAAGAAGCGTGTGGAAAAACCAAGGCGCAAAATAAATGCCCATGAACTGAGAAAAGTCAAGCGTGCAGCTGCCACGATGCCACTTGCCACCAGTTTGGCCATATTTCAGAGCTGCAACATCACTGGAGTGCCCAAAAGCACAAGGTGTGCAATACTCAGAGACATGGCCAAGGTAAGAAAGGCTGAAAGACGACCACCACTGAACAAGACACACAAGCTGAAACGTGAAGACTGGGCCAAGAAATATCTCAAGACTGATTTTTCTAAGGTTTTATGGACTGATGAAATGAGAGTGAGTCTTGATGGGCCAGATGGATGGGCCCGTGGCTGGATTGGTAAAGGGCAGAGAGCTCCAGTCCGACTCAGACGCCAGCAAGGTGGAGGTGGAGTACTGGTTTGGGCTGTATCATCAAAGATGAGCTTGTGGGGCCTTTTCGGGTTGAGGATGGAGTCAAGCTCAACTCCCAGTCCTACTGCCAGTTCCTGGAAGACACCTTCTTCAAGCAGTGGTACAGGAAGAAGTCTGCATCCTTCAAGAAAAACATGATTTTCATGCAGGACAATGCTCCATCACACGCGTCCAAGTACTCCACAGCGTGGCTGGCAAGAAAGGGTATAAAAGAAGGAAATCTAATGACATGGCCTCCTTGTTCACCTGATCTGAACCCCATTGAGAACCTGTGGTCCATCATCAAATGTGAGATTTACAAGGAGGGAAAACAGTACACCTCTCTGAACAGTGTCTGGGAGGCTGTGGTTGCTGCTGCACGCAATGTTGATGGTGAACAGATCAAAACACTGACAGAATCCATGGATGGCAGGCTTTTGAGTGTCCTTGCAAAGTAAGGTGGCTATATTGGTCACTGATTTGTTTTTGTTTTGTTTTTGAATGTCAGAAATGTATATTTGTGAATGTTGAGATGTTATATTGGTTTCACTGGTAATAATAAATAATTGAAATAGGTATATATTTGTTTTTTGTTAAGTTGCCTAATAATTATGCACAGTAATAGTCACCTGCACACACAGATATCCCCCTAACATAGCTAAAACTAAAAACAAACTAAAAACTACTTCCAAAAATATTCAGCTTTGATATTAATGAGTTTTTTGGGTTCATTGAGAACATGGTTGTTGTTCAATAATAAAATTAATCCTCAAAAATACAACTTGCCTAATAATTCTGCACTCCCTGTATTACTGTAGAATGTTCTTACTCTAATCTATGGAAAATATGATTTTCATTCTGAAATTAACATGTCATAGAAAAAGCTAATTTAGCCTATGCAGCGAAATGATTATTTGTATCGTGTCACAATAGAGATATACCAGACTATATTTTCGACATTTGCACTTAATGAATGCCTCGCGTTATGTGGGAGCCAAGGTGCTACTTATAGGTGATTTATCTAATGTCACATTTCACATATGTCAGAAAAACTGTTTTCTTTGACACTCCCCTGATGTAGTTACTGGTCCTATCTGTTAAATGGTGTGGTGGCATGCCTACACATTTATTTGACAGTTACTGATGTTGGTCGTGTGAATTCACATTGCAAACTACACGTGAAATGTAAGCTTTGTTTACTAGGGGTTGCACAGACTTGATGTGGTGCAGCTCAGTTTTATACTGCACTATTTTGTACTCTACCCTCTGGTCTTTTTAATGGTAAGTAAATTGACTCCATGGTTTGCGGCATGGAAGCAATCATACAAATAATCCACTTAACTATTATACTGTGCAGGCATTTCCTGTGTCTTATCACCAGTCCTTACTTAGTAGATGACAATGCTGATAGGATTAGCTACTTTGTCACCCTGTGTAGGGGTAAGAGCGTATTCACTGGGAGGCTGGATAGCAATCCTGTGCTACTCATAACCCTGACAGAACCTGGTCCCAAAATACGGTGTGCAACATCAAAACTATATGCTTTTTTACACATAAATTATGAATACAAGTTAACCCTGTTGTGTGAGAAACAAATAGAAATAAAACACAAAGGTCAGTGCTTCCAATTTTCAAGGTTTGCAATATTGCAACATAAGGGATGGGGGAGCATGCATGGTAAAACAATCCGACTTAATCACATAACTCTTTTCAGTAGTAGCTAAAAGTTAGTATATGATGAACTCAGAAGATTATCAGAACACTTTTCGAGAAACTGAAAATGCATTTATCACTGAAGCCATACAATATAAGTATATACTGTGTTAGTGAAACAAAAATATTCCAACATTAAGTTCTACAGAATTGCTTGGAAATATTCTTCTCTGCGTAACGATATTTGGAGGCAGCATCTTCTTAGATTTTGCAAAGACAAATTGTATTCTTCTACATATATGTTCATACAACAGTGGAGTGGACCAAGTGGCTTTCCTTTAGCCGAGGGCAGTTGAAGAAAATACGGACCCATCCACCACTCCCAATTGCAGAACACCTAAAGATCTGGTCGGGCAAGGATAAAAATATCCTACGGAGCCTATCGGGTGTGTAGAATGGTAACCTTCTCGATAGAAATGCTATACGTCTAAAATTTGCTGCTACTAGGGACCTATGTCCTAGCTCACTAAGAAACTGCCATTCTTTACTAATGAGCAAGCAATTAGTTTCCTGAGAATTGTTTTGCAGCAGCTTGGGTATTAATTTCTGTTTGATATGCTGGCATAACAGATGGTACCAATTCCCCACCCCTGTCATTTTTGTTTCATTTATGCGGTATAATATCAGCCACGCAGGCTCATCCATTGCCATATAATTGTTCTTTAGAAAGATACTAATTTGAAGAAATACTAGAACAGAGTAAGGAGGTCTGATTACTCAGTTGTTGAATTAAGCAATTTTGTGTTATCAAATTTGCCTCGCTGTAGAAATCTCCTAATTTTATAAAACCCTGTGCTTCCCAGTCTTTTAAAATTTGTTTGCTTAATGACACCCCCCCCATCTCGCAATCTTGCAACAGAATGCAAGCATGACAGACCGGAATACCCCAAGATCTAAAAAAAATACATGATGAAAAGGCCAGTGCTGTCTTATACTTTGTTTTCTTGGGAAGTTTTGTGGTGTTAAAAGTCTGGTAATTTGACTTTCAGTAATCATTAGATTCAGCAAGAAATTATAACATACTGGAGAATCTGCTGCTAATTGAGCCATAAAATTAGCTTTTGTGGCCTTATGTATGTCTGCAGATGTGTAATGCTGGACCTCCCTGTGCTATGTCGAGTTGTAACACTAACATTTTCACCCTGGGCTGCTTATTTGACCATATAAAGGTGCTGATGACAATGTTTACTTCATTAAAATACTAAAGAAATTCTGAGGGGGGCATTCAAAAATAAAAATAGGGGGAGAATAGACATCTTTAATAACGCTGCCCTACCAATCAGAGACAGTGGTAGAAGGGTCCATCTCAGTAGCAACATTTTTACTTTGGAGAGCATGACCCCATAGTTTAACTCAAATATTTGGGAATAGTTGCTTGCTATAAAAATTATCTAATAGGACGGTGTAGAATCGTCTGCAAACCTAGGGGAGTTCAGAACGAGCTGCATTTAATAAGAGGAGCTACGTTTTTGCTTGGCTCACTTTATACCTCCTATGTGTGTAAAACAGGTCAAGCCTTCACATATAAATTTGTATCATCAGCGAACAATTTGATCTTTGCCATCCCACCACTGGGAGGCGAAATCAATGGGTTGGCAAAAATACTGTCCACAAGGGGCTCTAAAAAAGGTTGTAGAACAATTAGCCTCTGCCCCATTATAGAGTTATTTGAACATACTAATAATTGGTGGTGGAAATCAAAATTTTCCCAGAATGTAAAACAGTGCCTGCCAATTAACAATGTTGAATGATTTTTCCGCGTTCATCATTAAGATTGCTGCCTTCTCACTGTTAATTGTGAAATAGTCAATGGCTTAAATCAAAAAATGGGTGTTAGCAGCTGTTAGACCTGGCATCCTTGGCGTGGTCTCCCCTAACTTTTTTCCTCTGTTTCCCAGGTTGCTGATGTGTGCTGGACTCCGGTGTTACTGTTTTTGATTCTCTGGGCACTTTACCACTGCTAACCAGCGCTAAAGTGCAGGTGCTCCTGTGTAAAATATATGTATAATTGGCTATCTATGATTGACAAGCTTGATTTACTAGTACGTCCCTAGTAGAGTGCACTTGAGGTGCCCAGGGCCTGTAATTCAAATGCTACTGGTGGGCCTGCAGCACTGGTTGTGCCACCCACATTAGGAGCCCTGGAATCATGGCTCATACCTGCCACAGCAGTGTCTGTGTGTGCAGTTTTAAACTTCCAAATCGACTGGGCAAGTGTACCCACTTGTCAGGCCCAACCCTTCCATTTTTGTACATGTAAGGCACCTCTAAGGTAGGCCCTAGTTAGCCCCATGGGCAGGGTGCAGTGTATGTTATTGGTGGAACATGTACTGATGTGTTTTACATGTCCTAACAGTGAAATACTGCCAAATATGGTTTTCATTGCTGCAAGGCCTATCTCTCCCAGAGCTTAACATGGGGGCTGCCTTCAAATATTATTAAAGTGCAGTTTCCCTTTGAGAGCAGAGGCAGAGAGGCATATGGAGTTTGGGGTCTCTGAGCACACAATTTAAGAAAGCATCTTTCAGTGAAGTTTGTTTTTGGACTGTGAGTTTGAAAATGTCACTTTTAGAAAGTAGGCATTTTCTTGCTTAAACCATTCTGTGATTCTGCCTATTTGTGGAGTCCCTGTCTGTGTCAGTTTGACAGTTGGGCTTTTGGCACCTCTCTCTAGACAGTGAAACAAAGGGGGTTGGGGTGTAACCTGCATATTCTGATGTGCCAACTGTGCTAGGAGAGGAGGGAACAGTGTTCACTCACACCTGACAGGGCTGTGCCTGCACTCACATAATGCAGTATCCAACCCCCTGGGGTGTGGCTGGGGCCTGGCCTGGACAAGGAAGGATCTTACAAGCATTTGAGACTTTGCTTTGAAGTTTCCCAACTTCAAAGGCAGAAAGAGGTATAAGTATTGGACCCAAAACCCCTGAAAATCAGATTACTTCAAGATCACTTCTGGAACCAAGCAGAACCTCTGCCAGAAGAGCTGGAGAGCTGAGGAGGAGTGCTGCCCCTGCCTTTGATTGTTTTTGTTGGGCTATTGTGCAGTTACTACTTCTGCCTGTGAATGGGGACAAAGACTGGACTTTGTGGTATATTCCTACTTGTGAAGAATCTCCAAGGGCTTGAACTGAGCATGCCCCCTGTTTTGAAGTCTCAGGGCCATCAAAGACTTCCTCTGCTAGCATCTGGACTCTCTGCTGAGATTCCTGCACTGCCAAGTGGTGCCCTATCCAGTCCCTAGGCCCTTGAAAGGTGAAGTTGGCAGACATGAGCTGAAAATTCATGCACAGAACGCCGTGTGGAGAAATTTCCGATGCACCATCTGCAACGCGGTTGATAAACAATGCGCGCCAGCTCCGCAGCTAAAATCGATGCTCTACCTGCATTGCGCTGGGAGATCGGCGCATCGCAGCTGGAGAAATGACGCACAACACCCACTTGCGGCTGCTGATTACAACGCAAACCCCGCGTGGCATGGTTTTCTAACACCGTGCGACAAGATTTTCCACACACCATCCCTAGACGTCAAAGTCAACCTGACTTTGCAGGGAAATGAGGTCCCCCTTCCGGAAATCGACGCATAGCTCTCTTGCGAGGGAGAAAAACGACGCATTGGCGACCAGAGAAGAAATGAAGCACAACCTCCCTTGCGAGGAAGGAATCAACGCATTGCTGCCTTTTCTGACACACGCCAGCCCGTACTGCTTTATTTTTTATGCTTACCAGGTACTTTGTGCAAAATCATTGTTGCCATTGTTTTCTAAGGAGTAAGACTCTTAGGGGGTCATTCTGACCTTGGCGGTCTTTTCGCAAGACCGCCGAGTTACCGCCGCGGTGAAGACCGCCGACCGCGGCGGTATGCCGCTGTGCGCATTCTGACCGCTGGGAGCGTTCCGCCGGAAAACCGCCAGCAGCCACACTGGCGGTCGGCGGGAAAGTGGAGACTGGTCAACCTCCACCGCCACGCCAGCAGAACACCGCCCACAGAATTACGACCCACATTTCTGTGTGGCGGTCTTCTGTTGGCGGTCTTCTGTTGGCGGTCACCTCCCCATGGCTCCTGTCACCTCCCGGAGGACCAACGCACAAGGTAAGTTGATCGTCCGTGAGGGGAGGGGGTGGGGGGGTGTTGTGTGATGTGTGCGTGCATGGGGGTGTGCGTGTGAGTGTGTAGAGGGGGTGTGTGAGCGCGTGCATGCGGGCGGGGAGTGCTGCTGTGCCTATGGGCAATGTGTGTAGTTCGGCGGGTGCGCATGTCGGCATGTATGTGTGCGGGTATGTGTCCCCATTGTGTATGTGTGTGTGTAGGGGGTGTGTATATGTGCATGTTGGGGGTGTGTGCATGTCGGGGTGCGTGTATGTGCATGTCGGGGTGGGGGTGGGGAGGGGGTTCGTACCACCTCTGGGGGGTGGCAGGGGGGTGGAGGGTGTGGGGGGAGGACTCGGGGGGCAGTGGGGGGTGGGGGAGACCCCTATCAGTGCCAGGGAAGGAATTCCCTGGCCCCGATAGTGCCTACCGCCATGGTTCGCATGGCGGTTCCCGAACGCCAGAAACCGCGGCGGTAAGCAGGGTCATGATACCGTTGGCGGTCTTGGGTCGACCGCCGGACCGGAGTGCGCAGACTCCAGCCCGTCGGTCATGACCGCCGTGGCTGTCGGAGTGGGGAAGTGGCGGTCGGTCGCGGCGGTGACCGCCGCGGTCAGAATGCCATTTTTAATACCGCCGGTCTGTTCGCGGTCCGACCGCCGCCTCTCCGCCGACCGCCAAGGTCAGAATGAGGGCCTTATTCTTTTGAAAATTCATATTTTTTTGTATGTTGGATTTTGTTATTTTGGTCTTGTTTGAATTTGATATATATTACCTACTTTCCAAAACTGGTGAGTAGTGTTTTCACTGTCTTACTGTGTGTGTTGGTACAAATACTTTACACATTGCTTCTGAAGTTAGGTCTGCTCTGCCTGCTCATGCCAAGCTACAGACAGGGTATGCGGGGGATTAACTGACTGTGATTCTCCTTTACCCTGACTAGTGTGAGGGCCCTTGCTTGGACAGGGGGCAACCTGACTGCCAACCAAAGACCCCATTTCTAAATTTGGTGAACAGAGGTTGGGATTGGACTTGTATTTGTACTTGACATACAGTGGTTAAGTGTACACTACTGTTTCAGTGCAGACCACTATGTGACCACATTCAGCTTGTTTTGGCCTTTTGTCTTTGGGATTGTTGTTTTTCCTACTTCCATATTTTTGGTGATCCTTGAGTGACCTTTTTTTAATTTCATTGAGAACTTGTTTTCTGCCTTTGAAACTTTGCACTTTTGTTGTCTTTTCATCATGTCCCAATCTGGAAATGCATCAGTTGGAGCTGCTTTTGACTTAGGGAAACTGGAGAGCTATACAATGGCTCAGTTGAATCAGTTCTGCAAAAATCGTGCCTGGCCCATTAAGGGCCCCACCAGGAAGGAGGAGCTGCAAAGGGTAATGAGGGCCTGGGTGACAGCTAAGGAAGCTGAGGGGCACTCAGAGGAGGAGGAGGAGGAGGAGGAGGAGGAGGTAGAGCAATCCATACACACTGGTATAGTGGGTAAGCCTGTTATGTCCAGGGAGAGGGTCTCCAGGGTTGGTAGCAGTGTCTCATCTAAGGGTCTGACTTCTTAAGAGGTACAGGACAGACAAGCAGAGGGGGTTCATCACTGGAGTTAGAGAAACTTTATTGGAAATGGAGGAGAGAAGGTTGGCCACAGAGGAAAAAAGATGCTGCTGGCTCATGAGCTCAGTTTAAGGGAGCAAAATTAGAGGAGCCAGTCTAGCAGAGATGGTGGAAGCAATCGCACAGTACAGCCTGAGAGAGCTCCTTGGGGGTGGGGGGTCTGTGGAAGCACTTTGAGGTAGAGGGAAGGGATACTCTGACATCCTTAGGGGATCCCCAGAGGCTCACCTACCCTATCATGAAGTACGCCCTGATCACAAGGTATGGTCTCACCCCTGATCAGTATACGGACAAGTTTAGGTCCTATAAGAAGAAGGAATCCCAAACATGGTTGGAATGTGTTGATTCTTTGCAGGTCACTGGATGGTTGGGTGAAGGGCAATAAGGTGAAAACATATGAGGGGCTTTACAATTTAGTTGCTTGAGAGCACTTGTACAGTTTATGTTTTACAGAGCTGCGCCAGCACCTAATTGACAGCAAGCTGACTGACCCCAGGAAGCTTGCGCAGGAAGCGGACCGCTGGGAGAGCACCAGGGTCTAGAAGAGGTATGGGGGAGACCATGCCAAGGGTGGGCAGTGTCCCTCTCAGAAGAAAGAGGGGGGTAAGGGTAAACAGGGGGAGTTCTCTAATGGGCCCCAATCTATTTCTCAGGATAAGGATTCCCAGGTCCTCAGTAAAAAGAAGCCATGGTTCTCCAAAGGGAAACCTGTGGAAGGGGGTCCCCACATAAGTGGTATGCATGTGACCAGCTGGGTCATGTGACGGGGGACCCCAAATGCCCCAAGAGTGCACTGGCACCCACTGGTGCACAGTCCCAGGGTTTGGCTAGTGTAGGAGGAGTTGGTTCCAGGTGGGTGGGAGCCAGCTGAGATGACCCTTGTCTCACTGAGGGACAATAAGATGGTCCAGATAATCATAGTGCCTGAGAACACTAAAAAGTACAGGCAGTGGGTAAGCATAAATGGACAGAGGGTGGAGGCTCTGAGAGACACAGGAGCCAGTGTGACTACAGTGAAGTCACCTGGTGTCTGAAGAGCAGATAGATCCCTGGGTACTTCACCAAGTAGTTGCAGTGGACAGCTCAGAGTGCCTGTGCAGAGTGGTGCAGGTTCCCTTTGAATTGGGGGGTCTCAGATTCCTTGAAGGTAGCTGTGAGTCCAACCATGCCTGTGGATTGGTTGCTTGGCAATTACCTGGAGGATTACCCTTGGAAGGAGTGAAACACAGGTCACACTTGGAGATATTGGGTCTGCCTGGGTGGATATGCATATCCACCAGGTCAATGGCAGCCCATCAGAGTGATCAAGATCCCCTGTAGCCTGAAACTGAGGCCTAGGGCACTGCCAAAAAGAAGAAAGGCCGGGGGCACAGGAAACCATCCCCAGAAGTTCCCACGGTCTGGGAGGAGGCAGAGCCCAAGGGTGATGCTCCGAAGCCTACAGAGGAACAGGTCCCTGAGCTGTCACAGTGGCAGCAGGAAGGGGGACCCACCACAAAGGCATTCTGTAAGGCACAGAAGACATACCCTACTCTAGTGGGTTTGCGGCAGCAGGCTGCAGACCTGGCGGCTGGCAAGGAGCCAGGATCTCACCTTATCTACTGGGAGGACGTCCTCCTGTATAGTGAGCCTAAGGTTGCTGAACCTGATGCCAGCCTGTGCGCTAGTGGTACCCCAGTGCTTCAGAGCCTTCCTACTGGGTCTGGCTCATGATGTGCCTTTAGCTGGACATTTAGGGCAGGACAAGACCTTTGAAAGGCTTGTCACCCACTTTCACTGGCCTCTAATGCGCAGGCACTCAGATGCTCATTGCAGGTCTTGCCAGACTTGTCTGGCAAGTTCCAGAGTGGGGGAAATGTAAGCCTCCCCTCCAACCTTTTCCAGTGGTTAGTACCCCCCTTGAGAGGGTCGTTATTGACATTGTGGGGCCTCTGGATCCCAAGACAGCCATGGGCAACATGATCATCCTTGTCTTGGTGGACCAGGACACCCGGTACCAAGATGCCATTCCTCTGAGTTCAATCACTTCCCCTGTGGTGGGTCGTGCATTGATGAGGGTTTTTACCCACATGGGGTTCCCCAAGGAAGTGGTATCTGACAGGGGTACCAACTTCATATCCACTTATATGAAGTCCCCTTGGCAGGAGTGTTGGGTAACGTATGGGTTCGCCACTCCTTACCACCCTCAAAGCAATGGTCTGGTTGAAAGATTCAACTACACCTTGAAAGGCATGATTATGGGCCTGTCAGAGCCCTTGAATCATAAGTGGGATGTCCTCTTGCCATGCCTTCTGTTCGCCTACAGGGAAGGTGCCTCAAAAAGGGCTTGGATTTAGTCCTTTTGAGTTACTAAATGCCTCTGAGTCTGTTAAAGGAGGGCTTAGAGAAAACCTCCAGTAAACCTCCCCAGGATGTATTTAGCTACGTGTCGGCTTTTAGAAACCAGACTGCCTGCTTCAGAGCTCTTGCACAAGAGAACCTAGACGCAAGCCAGGAAGACATGAAACGGTGGTATGACCAGAATGCCACTCTGGTCGAGTTTCAGCCTGGACAAAAAGTGTGGGTAATTGCGCCAGTAGAGCCTAGGGCACTCCAGGACAAGTGCACTGGACCATTTGAGGTGGTGGAGTACAAGAGCAAATTCACCTACCTGGTTGACTTGCTGACTCCCAGGAACCCCTTGAGGGTCCTACATGTGAACCGCCTCAAGCCACACTTTGAGCAGATGAATTGTCTATGCTCCTGGCAACAGATGACCAAATGAAGGAAGAGAGTAAGCCTCTTCATGACCTTTTGTATGCTGGAGAGAAGGATTGGTCTGTGGAGGGAGTAAACCTCTCCCCCTCCCTGACCTCAGAACAACAGGGGGAGTGTCTCCAGGTGTTAGGTCAGTTTGCCTCCCTGTTCTCCTTGAACACAGGGGTCTCATACTTGTGTACACATGATGTGGACACTGGGGACAGTCATCCTGTTAAGCAGAAGGTTTACAGTGTGGCTGATAAGGTCAGGGCTAGCATTAAAGATGAAGTATCAAAGATGTTAACTCTAGGGTTATTTGAGTTTGATAGTAGTCCTTTAGACAGCCCTGTGGTCTTGGTCCCAAAAGCTGCTGCTCCTGGTGCAACACCAGAACTCCAGTTCTGTGTGGACTACTGGGTTCTCAATGTGGTCACTAAGACTGAAGCGCACCCCATCCCCTGAGCTGATGAACTCATCAATCGATTGGGAGTTGCCCAATACCTTAGCACCTTTCGCTTGACGTCTGGGTATTGGCAGATTGCCTTAATTAAAAGGCCCCAAGGAGAGGTTAGCATTTTCTACCCCAGATGGGCACTTTCAGTTTAAAGTGATGCCATTCAGGATGAAAGATGCCCATGCCACCTTTCAGAGGTTAGTGAACCAGGTGTTGACTGGGCTGGATGATTTCAGTGCAGCCGACCTGGACAATGTTGCAATGTTCAGTACCGCTTGGGAGGAACACTTGCTGCACCTCTGCAGAGTGTTGGAGGGCCTGCAAAAGACAGGCCTCACTATTAATGCCAATAAATGCCAGATAGGGCAGGGTTCAATGGTGTATTCAGGACACTGGGTAGGGAGTAGACAGGTGCCACCCCTACAACCAAAAATTGACACCATTCTGCCTTGGGAGCTTCACTGGCTATTACAGACATTTTGTTAAGGGGTATAGCACCATTGTTGCCCCCTTCAATGAGTTGACTTCCAAGAAGCAACTGAGGAAGGTTATCTGGACAGCGTCCTGCCAGACAGCTTTTGATGACCTGAAGGCTGCCACATACACAGTACCTGCGCTGAAGGCACCTGATCCCTCCAAGGAGTTTTTAGTGAAAACTGATGCGTCAGAGAATGGTATAGGGGCAGTGTTATCATAGTTAAATGAAGAGTGCCTAGAGCAACCTATAGCCTTCATTAGCAGGACGTTACTTCCCAAGAAATGTAGGTGGACTGCAATAGAGCCTGGAGCTTTTGCTGTGGTCTGGGTGCTGAAGAAGACCTTACTTGTTTGGGACTCACTTCTGGGTTGCGACAGAGCACAGGCCCCTCAGATGGTTAATGCAGATGAGGAGTGAGAATCCAAAACTGTTGAGGTGGTCCATTTTCCTAGAGGGGATGGGCTTTACGGTGGAACACCGCCCTGGCACAGAACACGCAAATGCTGATGGTCTGTCCAGATTCTTCCGCCTTAGTGATGAGAACTCCCATGAGGTTGGGTAGTTGCTCCCCACTTTCAGCTGGGAGGCACATATGTTAAACTTGGCATCCTTGGATTGGTCTCCCCTAACTTTTAACCTCTGTTTCCCAGGTTGTTGATGAGTTCTGGACTGTGGTTTTTCTGTTTTTGATACTCTGGGCACTTTACCACTGCTACCACTCTGAGATGGCCGGCCAAGCACACATGCGCTCTGAGCGGGAGTGCTGAGCACTCCCCCTCATTGCTCATCACCCCCGTGGCCCCTCCACTTTCCCCCAAAAACGATAATAAACAAAGTGAAAAAAAGGTTTGCAGCTGCTGCTGCTGGTGGGAGAGTGCCGCTCCTCCGCCCTTATGGAGGAGCCATCTCCGATCTTCACCCCACTTACCAGCTAGCTGCGCAGCAAACAGAGTCCTCAAAGCTATTGTTGGAAACTATACTGGCAGAGGTCAGAGACTTAAAGGTTCAACAAGCCTTAGAAATTGAAATACTGCATCAAAGGGTAGCCAAATGGAGGAAATCTTGACTCAGTTTCCAAAAAAAGTGTCCATGACTTCCAAGTGGCTCCATGTTCGTTCTGGCACCTTCAGTCAGTTTTGGCTTTATGACCAACAACAAACTGCATTTTGAGAATTGCAGTTTCGCGCAGTCAAAATTTTAGCATGCAAGATATTGTTGGATAAAAGGCCATGCATGCCATCTGGATGCTTACCTATTCAGTATGATCAATAATATATGGAAACAAAAGGTAACAATGGACATCCTTTACAGGAGCATAGTGTCAGGAGGAGTGTATGGGGCAGTACACCCCCATTATAAATGTAGTCTCTGATGAATAGTGGGGTACAGGTGGTTTAAGTCGGGTATGGTGCAGTGTGTGGCAGATTTTACCTGGGATTTTTGCATGCACAAACTGACAAAACACAAACACTGACTCTCATCTTTAGTTTTGAAAGTCCTCAAAATGTCGGTTATTTTACAAAATGTTGTGTTTCATTTGCTTAGTACCCCTACCAATCCGCATTCCTCCATCCTTCACAGTGCCCTTTAAAACCCTCTTGTGCGCCCTGATTTTGGATTTTTCTCTTACAAAATATGTTAATTGTTAAATAGGGCATTTATGGTGAGAGTATAATAACCTATCTTGCACTCCTGATGTTCCTAAAAATGGCCGACTTCCTAACAAGCATTGTGGTGAACTGAAAAAATATCACCCCATTAGAGTTCTTGCTACACACAAGACCAAGGAAAGAAAACTTCAATGTGTTAGCTTGTTTGAAATATTTAACTTTTAAAATATAATTTATAAGAACCTAAATTTACCATTATGGGCAGCTCTGGCTACAGTTTTTAGAGGAGCGAGGGGCAACTGCATTAAAAAGTTTTAATATCATTTATCTGTGGGTGCCTGCGAGTAAAAGCGTTATGTGATGTTAAAGTATTATAGCATGTCATAATTCTTTGGGTGTACAATATTGCAGAACAAATTGCTTTTATGAGGTACCTTCCTCTTTAGCACCTCAATCTGACTTATTATCCACTTTCTATCCTGTCATGTCCTCTACAGAAAATAGAGCTATAGGTTTACTGCAAAAAATTGAAGTAACAAAAAACAAAAATCGAAACAGCTGTGAACCAGCAGAGAGTGTTCAAAAACTCGTCTAAAATCTACAACTAGAAATCGGTAAGTACAGCAAGTTTTGCCTCGCGAAAATGCTACACAAATCACCATCCATTTCCCAACTTCAACTAAGAGCTGTCAATTGTAGACTTGGAAAAAGAAATGGAGAGACGCAGGTAAATCCACACAGAGGTTTGTGGGAAGACACAGGCACAGGTAAAAGGGCGTCATTTAGGGTTCACTATGGGTCGCAGCTGTGAACCCTGGTTTGCTCCTTGTGACCCCCCAGCACTGCATTTGCATCCCCGGGCCTCAGAGGTGGCAAAATCAGTGCCACTAAGCACAAGCTGTGACAGCCTTCATCAATAGGACATCAGTTCGGTCAGCAAGACATCAGGATTCAGCATCAAAGTTCAGAAAAAACAAAGACCCTCATTACGACCCTAGTGGTCGGTGATAAAGTGGAGGTAATGCCGCCAACAGGCTGGCGATAACTACCGCCAAGTTATGACCATGGTGGAAAGATCTCCGATAGACAGGCATTGTACCACACTGACCGCCAGGATGGAAACAACAGCCACTACAGCAGTAGTCGCCTACAGCCAGGCGGAAGTCAATGATCTGCCTACCATATTAAGACACTGCGGGCATATTTATACTCCGTCTGCACTGAGGGGGTCATTCTGACCCTGGCGGTCATGGACCGCCAGGGCCAACGACCGCGGAAGCACCGCCAAGAGGCTGGCGGTGCTTCCTGGCCAATTCTGACCGCGGCGGTAAAGCCGCGGTCAGAAAAGGGAAACCGGCAGTTTCCCGCCGGTTTTCCCCTGGCCATAGGAATCCTCCATGGCGGCGCTGCAAGCAGCGCCGCCATGGGGATTCCGACCCCCTTCCCGCCATCCTGGCGGTTCTTACCGCCAGGAACAGGATGGGGGGAACGGGTGTCGTGGGGCCCCCTCACAGGGGCCCATAATGATTTTCAGTGTCTGCTTAGCAGACACTGAAAATCGCGACGGGTGCCACTGCACCCGTCGCACCCCAGCAACTCCGCCGGCTCCATTCGGAGCCGGCTTCATCGTTGCTGGGTCTTTCCCGCTGGGCAGGCGGGCGGCCTTTTGGCGGTTGCCCGCCCGCCCAGCGGGAAAGTCAGAATGACCGCTGCGGTCATTTGACCGCGGTGCGGTCTTCTGGCGGGGGAACTTTGGCGGGCGGCCTCCGCCGCCCGCCGAAGTTGGAATGACCCCCTGAATGTGTATCAAAAAATTTTACGCACATCCAGCGCAAACCTTGCCCCATATTTAAACTTTGATGCCCGAGCCCGCGGATGACAAAAGTCTGCTGTGTGCGTCATTTTTTGGATGCGGCAAAACGCCTTGCGTTAATTATATGCAAGGTAGGCGTTCCCGTCCTGAAAATGACGTAAACGGCCGTGCGTCGTATTCATGCTTTCGGGCAAAAATTACGCACAGCCAGGAGGCGGAGGCGGAAAATGACGCACAGCCCGATTGGCGTCAAAATTTAACGCCTGGGTCAGGGCAGGCGTTAAAATGGGGCACACCTGTATTTAATCAGAACACACAGAAGCAACAGCAGAGCATCAGAGCAGCAAAAGGGAGACATGGAGGTGCTTCTCATCCAGCGTGCACGCAGACGCAGAGCCCAGCAGCAACAACAGCAGCTACCACAACACCAGCAGGGACCCCAAAGGCAGCACAGAAGGCAGGAGAGGATATTCCGCACAAGAACAACCCTTCATGGCATCAGGGAACATAACATCATCCAGAGGTACAGGTTGAACTGGCAGGCCATTCAGCAGCTGCTGCAAAACATAGAGCCACAGTTGGCACCCACCTTGCTGACACCCCGCACCATCCCAACAGAAACCAAGCTCCTTGCCGTGCTTAACATGCTGGCAAGTGGCTCTTTTCAAACAGCTGGTGCCCTGGTTGCCGGAATATCACAGCCATCATTCTCTGCCTTTTTGTCCAAAGTACTGGATGCCATCATTGGACTAACACCCCGCCACATCTGCTTCCCTAACACACTGCAGAAGCAGCAGGAAACAAAACAGGGGTTCTACCTCATTAGTGGTGTTGTATTTAGAAATATAAGTTCCCTTTAAGGAACTTAGGGGATGGAATGGAGAATGGTGATGGGAAGAGAATGTCGGGATGGTGGCATTCTGTCTGGGAGAAACTGGACGATGGACATTTAAATGTGGATCAGAATAAACCTTCCTGGAAAATCATTTGTTTTGGACTTGAAGATCATTACAAATTTGGCGACGAGCTGCGGGAACACCACTCGTGTTCTGGAGGACATATTCTACGTGTCCCCTCTGTTCCGCTACACTGCTGATGAAAATCGTTTTTTTTTTAAGTACCTTTGACATCCTGTTGGTGGTACTGCACTATCCGATCTTCAAGGATTTTCTTGGAGCAAGTACAAAATTTGTTTACTACTTAACACGCTTTTCTAGGGTATTTTCGGATGTTTCGTTGCGGCTGTCTGTTGCTTAGCAACAGTGGCACTCAAACTGTCATTTGTAGCCGCGATCGCTTGTTGACACAAACGCGCATTCAAGCAAGCGCGTTTCAGCACAGCGCAAGTGTATTTTCAAAAGGCGCATGTTCACTAGTGGCGCTCCATACATCAAGGACATCAGCTTATTCTGAATAAACGCGCATTTACACTTTGCATTTGTCTGAAATGAAAGCGCACATTTACACGTTTCATTTCGTCTGGAACAAAAACATTTAAAACTCTACAAAGTATACTTACAGAGTTGGCAACTCGGAGAGTACTCACCTGACTTCATCGTTCCACCTCTCGCTTCACTTTCTGGAATCCAATTCACTTCCTGTTTCCCAGGAAGGAAGAGCTGAAGGATTTCTTCCATTTTTATTGTAGTTTTATTTTCTTTCTTTGTGTCTTATTCATTTTAGAACAGTTTATACTTGATCATAAAACTACAACACTTGTGTGAAGTAAAGACAGTTATTATTCAGAGTGAGTTGTGAGTTCCAAATAAAATAACAATAAAAGAAGGAGAAAATTATAATAATAATCCCAAGGATGCAGTTTGAACCACCAGCCAAGTTTCTGCAACTTAAAGGGGACCCGCCCATACCATGGTCGAGATGGAAGGAAGAATTTTTGACCTATTTAAAAGCTATTGATGAGGATAATATGTCACAAGAAAGAAAAAATAATATTTTGTTACATTGTTTGGGGTCTGAGGGGCAACTCATTTTCAGGACACTCCCGCAAGGAATTCTTCATGATGAAGAAATTGATGTGTTTCAAGATACTCTAAACAAACTGGAGAATAGGTTCAAGCCAACTACGAGTATAGCTTTGAACAGATTCAAATTCTATACTAGGAGTCAACAACAGGATGAGACATTTGATGAGTTTCTGACAGGGTTACGAGTTCTTTCCATGCACTGTAATTTTGGACCTATCACCGATGAGATGATTAGAGATCAAATTATTGTTCATGTCAGAAGCAGAAGAATCCAAGAACAATTGTGGGTGATGGGTGATCCAAAGTTACAAGATGTAATTAATACTTCTAAGGCATTGGAGCAATCAGAAAAATGGATGAAGTTGGTGCAGGAGACAGAGAAGAATAAATTCAGACTTGGAGGTGGTGGGAGCTGTTGGTGGTAACAACGATAACACAACAAAAAAAAATGACTTGGAGCAGAAAAGATGACAAAAACGCTAAAATTAATAGAATGTCATGTTATCGTTGTGGCAATCCTAATCATCTGGCAAATTTTCCACAGTGTCCTGTCATTGGGAAAGAATGTAAAAAATGTGGAAGAGCGGGGCATTGTGCGAGAGTTTGTAAAGAGGTTCGGAAGGCTGATAGTGACAGTAGGAGTAAAATTACATGCATCTATGATGAAAGAGAGAGTGGATTGGTGTTATCTATTAAGAATGATTTTAGAGACAAAGATGGGAATGTGGTGAAACAACCTAAATGTACAGTTCTTATTGAAGGTCAAGAGCTAGAGCTGATGGCAGATTCTGGATCGCCTTGGACAATTATCACATGTGATTATTTTGTTCAGTAATTTAGTGAAGTATGGAGTGTGTCCAACTTAACATGTCCTGATAATGTGGCGGAAGGTTTTGATGGGACTGCTATTGATATTATGGGGTATGTAAACACGATGATCTGTTTTAAGGACCGTTCTGCACAGGTTAAGTTATATGTAGCGGAGAGGGGAGTTAATGTGTTGGGATGGAGAGACCAGGCAGGATTGGGGATAATTTTGAATCCCAGGACTCGTGAACCTGTAATGTTGGTTGGGGGAGGTGATAAAGCCAAGTTGATGGTCTCTATGTTTCCACATGTGTTTTCCAATACTTTGGGCAAACTGAAAGACTATAGTCACAGGATTAGACTAAAAGAGAATGCCAAACCTGTGGTGCAAAAGTTAAAGAATGTCCCTATTAGTGTGCATGAGGAATTGAGAGATATATTGAAAGAAATGGTGAAAGAAGGGATTATTGAAGAGATTGAGTCATCTGAATGGGTTTCACCTATTGTGTTAGCCAGGAAATCGGATAATTCTTTGAGATTATGTGTGGACTTGAGAGTGTTGAATGCCAATATTATAGTCAATTGTCATCCTTTACCCAATATAAATGAAGTCGTTAGTCTATTGGATAGGGCAAAGATTTTTTCTACGCTAGATTTGAGGTCAGCTTACCACCAAATTGAACTTACTGAGGATTCTAGACATTTGACTGCCTTCATTACACCACAGGGGTTGTTTCAATTTAAACAAATGCCTTTTGGGTTAGCCTCAGCGGCATCAGTATTTCAGAGGGCTATGTTTAATATATTCAAGGACATGGACAACTTTGTGAAGTGTTTCCAGGATGACGTGTTGATTTACTCCAAAGATGAAGATGAACACAAGAAACATCTAGTTAAGGTGTGTGAAGTGTTTAATGTGAATGGATTGACTCTAAAATTTAAGAAATGTCATTTCTTTGCCAAGTCTGTTGATTATTTGGGACATACCGTCTCTGGTGAGGGTGTTGTTCCCAAACAGTCTTTGGTCAAAGCCATCATAAATGCACCTGCTCAAGATTGTCGAGAAAAGTTGTTGTCGTTTGCAGGATTATGCGAATATTACAGTAAATTTATTGTAAACTTTGCCACCAAAATGGAACCCCTAAGGGAGCTTATGAGGAAAAATGTGGATTTTGTTTGGTCGGAAAGGCAGGAGAGTGCTTTTCAGACCATTAAAAGGGAGATTGCTGGTGCACCTACACTTAAACCATTTAATGTCCTGGCACAGTGTGTGATAACGGTAGATGCAAGTATGTATGGTGTAGGTGGTGTGTTGTCCCAAAGGTGTGGCAAGGAGATGTGGAATGTTACATTTGCATCACGTACCCTGACAGATGCAGAAAGGAGGGTTGCTGTGATAGAGAAGGAGTTATTAGCTTGTGTCTGGGTGATTGAGCATTTTCGTAATTACATTTGGGGTTCACGTTTTGCCTTCAAAACTGATCACAAACCTTTATTGGGTATTCTGTCTCCAGGAGGAGGGTGGAATGTGACAGCCCGCATTGCTAGATTAGTTTTGAGATTGCAAGAGTATTCCTTCCAGGTGGAGTATGTGCCAGGAAAGAAAAATTCTGTGGCTGACTGTTTGTCGTGGCTACCTCAGAATGATTTGGATGCTCAGGATAAGGGCGGAAGTGGTGACAGTGATTTTGTATCAGTAGTGTCTGAATTTATTTCAGGAGAGTTTAAAGCTATTGAAGAAAAAGTTTGGTCTGATGAAGATCAAAAAGATTGAACTTTGCAAGAGGTGAGACGCTACTTGAGGGTTGGTTGGCCGAGGAAAGAATGTATCCTGGAAGAAGTAATGCCTTTCTTTAAAGTAAAAGATGATTTAGAAATTGATAATGAGCTGGTATTCAAAAGGGGGAAATGTGTTCCACCTGAAGGCATGTAAGTGGTCATTTTGAAGTTGGCGCACAAAGGGCATCCTGGTATGTCGTCTATGAAAAGGCTCATTTGCACTTCTTTCTGGTGGCCGGGAATGGACAAGATGGTGGAGAGGACTGTCAGGGAGTGCGGGGTATGTGTGAGTGCTGAGAAGATGTTGAGGACAGTGCCAGCCCCCTTACGTCCTGTTCAGTGGCCTGGTTCTCCATGGCAGAAATTGGGTTTTGACATTTCTGGACCGTTTTTGTTTTTGCCTCACGAAGCTCGGTTTGCTCTGGTGTTAGTGGATTATCACGCCAAATGGCCTGAGGTGAAGATGGTACCACTAGTCACGACGAATGTGGTGATTGAGTTTTTCAAGGAGGTGTTGTAGGAGGCTGGACTGGCTTGTAGTGAGTACCAAGGGGTACTTGCACCTTGCACCAGGCCCAGTTATCCCTTATTAGTGTATAGGGTGTCTAGCAGCTTAGGCTGATAGATAATGGTAGCTTAGCAGAGCAGCTTAGGCTGAACTAGGAGACGTGTGAAGCTACTACAGTACCACTTAGTGTCATATGCACAATATCATAAGAAAACACAATACACAATTATACTAAAAATAAAGGTACTTTATTTTTATGACAATATGCCAAAGTATCTTAGAGTGTACCCTCAGTGAGAGGATAGGAAATATACACAAGATATATATACACAATAGCAAAAATATGCAGTATAGTCTTAGAAAACAGTGCAAACAATGTATAGTTACAATAGGATGCAATGGGGAAACATAGGGATAGGGGCAACACAAACCATATACTCCAAAAGTGGAATGCGAACCACGAATGGACCCCAAACCTATGTGACCTTGTAGAGGGTCGCTGGGACTATTAGAAAATAGTGAGAGTTAGAAAAATAACCCTCCCCAAGACCCTGAAAAGTGAGTGCAAAGTGCACTAAAGTTCCCCTAAGGACAAAATAGTCGTGTTAGAGGGAAAATGCAAGGAAAACACAAATCAGCAATGCAACAACGATGGATTCCTGACTGAGGGTACCTGTGGAACAAGGGGACCAAGTCCAAAAGTCACAAGCAGCTCGGAGATGGGCAGATGCCCAAGAAATGCCAGCGGTTGGTGCAAAGAAGCTCTTACTAGGCTGAAGAACTGTGAATACTGCAGGAACGACAAGGGCTAGAGACTTCCCCTTTGGAGGATGGATCCCCCACGCCTTGGAGAGTCGTGCAGAAGTGTTTTCCCGCCGGATGGACGCCAACAAGCCTTGCTACACGCAAATCGTGCGTTTGACGTTTTTGGACGCTGCTGGGGCCCAGAAGGGACCAGGAGGTCGCAAATTGGACCTGCAGAGAGAGGGGACGTCATGCAAGACAAAGAGCCCTCACTGAAGCAGGTAGCACCCGGAGAAGTGCCAGAAACAGGCACTACGAGGATGCGTGAAACGGTGCTCGCCGAAGTTGCACAAAGAAGTCCCACGTCGCCGGAGACCAACTTAGAAAGTCGTGCAATGAAGGTTAGAGTGCCGTGGACCCAGGCTTGGCTGTGCATGAAGGATTTCCGCCGGAACTGCACAGGGGCCGGAGTAGCTTGCAAAGTCGCGGTTCCCAGCAATGCAGCCCAGCGAGGTGAGGCAAGGACTTACCTCCACCAAACTTGGGCTGAAGAGTCACTGGACTGTGGGGGTCACTTGGACGGTGTCGCTGGATTCGAGGGACCTCGCTCGTCGTGCTGAGAGGAGACCCAAGGGACCGGTAATGCAGCTTTTTGGTGCCTGCGGTTGCAGGGGGAAGATTCCGTCGACCCACGGGAGATTTCTTCGGAGCTTCTGGTGCAGAGAGGAGGCAGACTACCCCCACAGCATGCACAAGCAGGAAAACAGTCGAGAAGGCGGCAGGATCAGCGTTACAGAGTTGCAGTAGTCGTCTTTGCTACTATGTTGCAGGTTTGCAGGCTTCCAGCGCGGTCAGCGGTCGATTCCTTATCAGAAGGTGAAGAGGGAGATGCAGAGGAACTCGGCTGAGCTCATGCATTCGTTATCTAAAGTTTCCCCAGAGACAGAGACCCTAAATAGCCAGAAAAGAGGGTTTGGCTACCTAGGAGAGAGGAAAGGCTACTAACACCTGAAGGAGCCTATCAGCAGCAGTCTCTGACGTCAGCTGGTGGCACTGGCCACTCAGAGCAGTCCAGTGTGCCAGCAGCACCTCTGTTTCCAAGATGGCAGAGGTCTGGAGCACACTGGAGGAGCTCTGGACACCTCCCAGGGGAGGTGCAGGTCAGGGGAGTGGTCACTCCCCTTTCCTTTGTCCAGTTTTGCGCCAGAGCAGGGGCTAAGGGGTCCCTGAACCGGTGTAGACTGGCTTATGCAGAATTGGGCACATCTGTGACCAACAAAGCATTTCCAGAGGCTGGGGGAGGCTACTCCTCCCCTGCCTTCACACCATTTTCCAAAGGGAGAGGGTGTCACACCCTCTCTCAGAGGAAGTTCTTTGTTCTGCCATCCTGGGCCAGGCCTGGCTGGACCCCAGGAGGGCAGCTGCCTGTCTGAGGGGTTGGCAGCAGCAGCAGCTGCAGTGAAACCCCAGGAAGGGCAGTCTGGCAGGACCAGGGTCTGTGCTACAGACCACTGGGATCATGGAATTGTACCAACAATGCCAGGATGGCATAGAGGGGGCAATTCCATGATCATAGACATGTTACATGGCCATATTCGGAGTTACCATGGTGAAGCTACATATAGGTAGTGACCTATATGTAGTGCACGCGTGTAATGGTGTCCCCGCACTCACAAAGTTCAGGGAATTGGCTCTGAACAATGTGGGGGCACCTTGGCTAGTGCCAGGGTGCCCTCACACTAAGTAACTTTGCACCCAACCTTTACCAGGTAAAGGTTAGACATATAGGTGACTTATAAGTTACTTAAGTGCAGTGTAAAATGGCTGTGAAATAACGTGGACGTTATTTCACTCAGGCTGCAGTGGCAGGCCTGTGTAAATATTGTCAGAGCTCCCTATGGGTGGCAAAAGAAATGCTGCAGCCCATAGGGATTTCCTGGAACCCCAATACCCTGGGTACCTCAGTACCATATACTAGGGAATTATAAGGGTGTTCCAGTAAGCCAATGTAAATTGGTAAAAATGGTCACTAGCCTGTTAGTGACAATTTAAAAGTAATGAGAGAGCATAACCACTGAGGTTCTGGTTAGCAGAGCCTCAGTGAGACAGTTAGGCACCACACAGGGAACATATACATGCACACCTATGAGCACTGGGGACCTGTGTGACAGGGTCCCAGTGACACATACATATAGGCCACAAACCTATGAGCACTGGGGTCCTGACTAGCAGGATCCCAGTGACACATAACAACCATACTGAAAACATGGTGTTTTCACTATGAGCACTGAGGCCTGGCTATCAGGATCCCAGTGAGACAGTGAAAACAGTGACAAACACCCTGACATACACTCACAAACAGGCCAAAAGTGGGGGTAACAAGGCTAGAAAGAGGCTACCTTCTCACACAACCCCCCCTCAAACGAAGGACAATAAGGCTAACCTTGGCCAGTTGAGACTTTATTGTCTAAGTGGTGATAAGTAGAGAGTAGCTCTGCAATAGACTGGTTACTCCCTTTATCATCCACTATATGGTTACTTCCCTGTGGGGATGTAAACCACCCTGTTTGAAGTTTTTTAGCTAAGCCACAATGTGAAGATGTATTTTCAGAGTTTCTATCAGTAAGTTTTAGTTTAGAGCAGTGGGAATTGTCCACTGAACCTATTTGTAGTGATGGAAATGCCAGACAGGGATGCTGTCTCAGAAAAGCCATAGCTGGGCAAAAACTTTGTCCATATGGCTGGAAGAGAGAACAGGGACGCTGTTTCTCTTGGGTTGGAGCAGGGCAGGGATGCTGTCCTATCAGCTCCACACTAGGGCAGGGATGCTGTCCTAAGTGTTGTGAGGCAGTGCAGAGTTTCTGCACTAAAGTTTCTCTGGGAGGGTTGGAGGGATGCTCCATGTTAACTAAAATGGTGCTCTTTTTCTCACCAATGTTAGTTATCCCACAGAGAGGTACTTCCACCTCAGGGAGTCCAGCTTTGCCAGCTGATGATTCCCTTGGAACAGGTGCCACCCCAGGAGAGGTTTCTCCCACCACAGGAATAGTATCCTGAATGGTAGGGTGGTTAGGGGATACTGTGATACCCTTTTTACCTGTTGATGGAGAGGGATCCTGAGTTTTCAGGCCTTCTCTCCTTTGCTTTTTCATTTCACTTGAAATGAGAGGGAACAATTCCTCAGGGATGCCCAGCATGGCTGCATGGGCATAAAACTCTACATCAGCCCAACCTGAGGCCTCTAGGTCATTACCTAAGAGACAGTCTACAGGTAAGCTAGGTGATACCACCACCTGCTTAGGGCCAGTAACTCCACCCCAACTAAACTGAATTATAGCTAAGGGAAGAAACTTGGTGGAGTTATGGACATCAATAATCTTATACTGTTGTCCAATGATGTGTTGTTCAGGAGGCACTAGGTTTTCAGTCACCAAAGTGAAACTGGCACCTGTGTCCCTGTAGGCCAAGGCCTCAACACCATTTATTGAAACTGTCTGCCTGTACTTATCCATTGTAAGGGGACAAGCAGCCAGTGTGGCAAGGCCAATGCCACTAGGTGTGACAGAAACTGTCTTGGGACTGATGACATCAGTTTCCACTATGGACCCATAAGTGAACCCAACTACACCCTTTGCTTGACTGTTGCCAGCAGTCCCACCACTAGTACCACTACTGCTAGGGGCACTAGAGCTTGATGTATTAGTGGTGGTAGGCTCAGGGGGTTTACCTGGACAGGACTTATCCCCTGGCCTATGGCCTCTGTTTTTACACACAAAGCACCAAGGCTTTTTAATGTGTGCAGGTTGGGAAGAAGAGGAAGAATTTGTTTTATCCCCACCCTCTGAAGAGTGTTTAAGATTTGAAGTGGGATCTTTGGTTTTACCCTTATCCCCATGCTTATCTTGAGATTTTTCACCATCTTTCTTCTTATTGCCATCTTTGTCACCCCCTGTATGAACTTTTCTGTTCACCCTTGTTCTGACCCATTTGTCTGCCTTCTTTCCCAATTCTTGGGGAGAGGTCAGATCAGAGTCTACCAGGTACTGGTGCAACAAATCAGACACACAATTATTAAGTATATGCTCTCTCAGGATTGTGTTATACAGGCTTTCATAATCAGTAACTTTACTGCCATGTAACCACCCCTCCAAGGCCTTCACTGCCTGGTCAATGAAATCAACCCAGTCTTGTGAAGACTCCTTTTTGGTCTCTCTGAACTTTATCCTGTACTGTTCAGTGGTTAAGCCATAACCATCCAGGAGTGCATTCTTAAGAACTTGGAAATTATTGGCATCATTTTCTTTCACTGTAAGGAGCCTATCCCTACCTTTTCCACTAAATGATAGCCATAGGATAGCAGCCCACTGCTTTTGAGGGACATCCTGTACAGCACAGGCCCTCTCAAGTGCAGCAAACCACTTGTTAATGTCATCCCCCTCCTTATAAGGGGGAACTATCTTATGCAGATTCCTGGAATCATGCTCTTTTGCAGGATGACTATGGGGAATACTGCTGCTGCCACCATGGGTATCTAAACCCATTTTCTGTCTTTCCCTCTCTATTTCTAAAGACTGTCTATCCAAATCCAGCTGTTGCTTCTTGAGCTTCAGTCTGGTTTGCTCCACTCTCAATCTATTGAGCTCCCTTTCCAACAATCTGTCATCAGGGTGGGTGGGAGGGACATTTCTAGATACAGAGGTATGATGGGAATGAACAGAAGGAGACCTGTCCCTTACAGAGGGCACCCTAACAGCTTGGCTACCAGTATAATGTGAGAGCACATCCTCAGTATGATGTGATTCAACCTCTGTACCAACTATGCTAGACTGTCTAGTAATGGGCAGGCTAAGAAGTTTCTTTCCTGAACCTTTTCCTGGGGGAGTCCCTGGATCAGATTGAGAACCATTAGCTACTTTTTCTACAGATTGGGCACTTATGGCCTTATCCTGTACTCTAAGCATATTAATTAACAGTTCTAAGGAAGGATTCTTCCCTACACTCAAACCTCTCTCTATGCAGAGACTCCTTGCTCCTTTCCAGCTAAGGTGATCATATGCAAGTTTGGACAGTTCAACTTTTTGGCCTGTGCCAGACATTTTTAGAGAGAGTTAAAGTGATAGACAAAGAAAAAAAAGTTTTCAGAACTTTTTGGAAAGACAGAAAAAACTTTTTAAACTTTTAAGAACTTTTTGAAAGTTTAGAAGTACTTTTCAGCACTTAGAAAAGAGTGAAAAGAGGAAATGCAAAACTTTTTGTCTATGTGTATATACACTGACCTTGTTTTGTATATTTTTCTCTTATGAAAAGTACAATGACAAGAGTGGTAAGTAGTCTCAAGCACTTATCCCACCACTGCACAACCAATGTAGGAGGCTGGACTGGCTTGTAGTGAGTACCAAGGGGTACTTGCACCTTGCACCAGGCCCAGTTATCCCTTATTAGTGTATAGGGTGTCTAGCAGCTTAGGCTGATAGATAATGGTAGCTTAGCAGAGCAGCTTAGGCTGAACTAGGAGACGTGTGAAGCTACTACAGTACCACTTAGTGTCATATGCACAATATCATAAGAAAACACAATACACAATTATACTAAAAATAAAGGTACTTTATTTTTATGACAATATGCCAAAGTATCTTAGAGTGTACCCTCAGTGAGAGGATAGGAAATATACACAAGATATATATACACAATAGCAAAAATATGCAGTATAGTCTTAGAAAACAGTGCAAACAATGTATAGTTACAATAGGATGCAATGGGGAAACATAGGGATAGGGGCAACACAAACCATATACTCCAAAAGTGGAATGCGAACCACGAATGGACCCCAAACCTATGTGACCTTGTAGAGGGTCGCTGGGACTATTAGAAAATAGTGAGAGTTAGAAAAATAACCCTCCCCAAGACCCTGAAAAGTGAGTGCAAAGTGCACTAAAGTTCCCCTAAGGACAAAATAGTCGTGTTAGAGGGAAAATGCAAGGAAAACACAAATCAGCAATGCAACAACGATGGATTCCTGACTGAGGGTACCTGTGGAACAAGGGGACCAAGTCCAAAAGTCACAAGCAGCTCGGAGATGGGCAGATGCCCAAGAAATGCCAGCGGTTGGTGCAAAGAAGCTCTTACTAGGCTGAAGAACTGTGAATACTGCAGGAACGACAAGGGCTAGAGACTTCCCCTTTGGAGGATGGATCCCCCACGCCTTGGAGAGTCGTGCAGAAGTGTTTTCCCGCCGGATGGACGCCAACAAGCCTTGCTACACGCAAATCGTGCGTTTGACGTTTTTGGACGCTGCTGGGGCCCAGAAGGGACCAGGAGGTCGCAAATTGGACCTGCAGAGAGAGGGGACGTCATGCAAGACAAAGAGCCCTCACTGAAGCAGGTAGCACCCGGAGAAGTGCCAGAAACAGGCACTACGAGGATGCGTGAAACGGTGCTCGCCGAAGTTGCACAAAGAAGTCCCACGTCGCCGGAGACCAACTTAGAAAGTCGTGCAATGAAGGTTAGAGTGCCGTGGACCCAGGCTTGGCTGTGCATGAAGGATTTCCGCCGGAACTGCACAGGGGCCGGAGTAGCTTGCAAAGTCGCGGTTCCCAGCAATGCAGCCCAGCGAGGTGAGGCAAGGACTTACCTCCACCAAACTTGGGCTGAAGAGTCACTGGACTGTGGGGGTCACTTGGACGGTGTCGCTGGATTCGAGGGACCTCGCTCGTCGTGCTGAGAGGAGACCCAAGGGACCGGTAATGCAGCTTTTTGGTGCCTGCGGTTGCAGGGGGAAGATTCCGTCGACCCACGGGAGATTTCTTCGGAGCTTCTGGTGCAGAGAGGAGGCAGACTACCCCCACAGCATGCACAAGCAGGAAAACAGTCGAGAAGGCGGCAGGATCAGCGTTACAGAGTTGCAGTAGTCGTCTTTGCTACTATGTTGCAGGTTTGCAGGCTTCCAGCGCGGTCAGCGGTCGATTCCTTATCAGAAGGTGAAGAGGGAGATGCAGAGGAACTCGGCTGAGCTCATGCATTCGTTATCTAAAGTTTCCCCAGAGACAGAGACCCTAAATAGCCAGAAAAGAGGGTTTGGCTACCTAGGAGAGAGGAAAGGCTACTAACACCTGAAGGAGCCTATCAGCAGCAGTCTCTGACGTCAGCTGGTGGCACTGGCCACTCAGAGCAGTCCAGTGTGCCAGCAGCACCTCTGTTTCCAAGATGGCAGAGGTCTGGAGCACACTGGAGGAGCTCTGGACACCTCCCAGGGGAGGTGCAGGTCAGGGGAGTGGTCACTCCCCTTTCCTTTGTCCAGTTTTGCGCCAGAGCAGGGGCTAAGGGGTCCCTGAACCGGTGTAGACTGGCTTATGCAGAATTGGGCACATCTGTGACCAACAAAGCATTTCCAGAGGCTGGGGGAGGCTACTCCTCCCCTGCCTTCACACCATTTTCCAAAGGGAGAGGGTGTCACACCCTCTCTCAGAGGAAGTTCTTTGTTCTGCCATCCTGGGCCAGGCCTGGCTGGACCCCAGGAGGGCAGCTGCCTGTCTGAGGGGTTGGCAGCAGCAGCAGCTGCAGTGAAACCCCAGGAAGGGCAGTCTGGCAGGACCAGGGTCTGTGCTACAGACCACTGGGATCATGGAATTGTACCAACAATGCCAGGATGGCATAGAGGGGGCAATTCCATGATCATAGACATGTTACATGGCCATATTCGGAGTTACCATGGTGAAGCTACATATAGGTAGTGACCTATATGTAGTGCACGCGTGTAATGGTGTCCCCGCACTCACAAAGTTCAGGGAATTGGCTCTGAACAATGTGGGGGCACCTTGGCTAGTGCCAGGGTGCCCTCACACTAAGTAACTTTGCACCCAACCTTTACCAGGTAAAGGTTAGACATATAGGTGACTTATAAGTTACTTAAGTGCAGTGTAAAATGGCTGTGAAATAACGTGGACGTTATTTCACTCAGGCTGCAGTGGCAGGCCTGTGTAAATATTGTCAGAGCTCCCTATGGGTGGCAAAAGAAATGCTGCAGCCCATAGGGATTTCCTGGAACCCCAATACCCTGGGTACCTCAGTACCATATACTAGGGAATTATAAGGGTGTTCCAGTAAGCCAATGTAAATTGGTAAAAATGGTCACTAGCCTGTTAGTGACAATTTAAAAGTAATGAGAGAGCATAACCACTGAGGTTCTGGTTAGCAGAGCCTCAGTGAGACAGTTAGGCACCACACAGGGAACATATACATGCACACCTATGAGCACTGGGGACCTGTGTGACAGGGTCCCAGTGACACATACATATAGGCCACAAACCTATGAGCACTGGGGTCCTGACTAGCAGGATCCCAGTGACACATAACAACCATACTGAAAACATGGTGTTTTCACTATGAGCACTGAGGCCTGGCTATCAGGATCCCAGTGAGACAGTGAAAACAGTGACAAACACCCTGACATACACTCACAAACAGGCCAAAAGTGGGGGTAACAAGGCTAGAAAGAGGCTACCTTCTCACAGGTGTTTGCTAAAGAAGGGTATCCTGAAACTATTGTGTCGGACAATGGTGTTCAATTGGTGTCGAAGGAGATGCAGAGGTTCCTCAAATATTGCAATATTAAGCATGCTACTACTTCGTTATATGAACCACATGAGAATGGACAGGTTGAGAGATTTAATCGGGTCTTGAAGGAGTGTATTTGTTGGGCACGTGGTTTTGGTGGGTTGTGGAAGGAGAAAGTGAGAGAGAAATTATGGCATCATCGCATCACTCCTCATAGTACCACTGGTGTTAGCCCTTTCATGCTGTTAAGGGGAAGGGAACCTGTATCAAAATTGTGTCCATGGTGGTTTAAGAGGAAGCACAACAAGGAGTTTGAGAGTGTTGATGTAGAAAAGATTGGAGATTATGTAAGACTGAAACAAGAGAAGAGTAAGGAGGCGTGTGATAAGAAGTGGAGAATAAAGGAACCTATGTTTGTCGTGGGAGATTGGGTCAAAGTAAGAAAACCTGGATTGGTAAGGAAGGGTATGTCCAGATTCAGTAAGGCCATGAAAGTGATAAAAGTGTTCAAGAAGAAAGTTATTACACAAGATGGGAAAGTTTGGAATGTGAGCAGACTAGATAAGTGTGTTTCAGGATGCGGAGAAACACAAAGTGGAAATTATGATGTTCCTGGACCCATTGTCTACCAAGATCTGGGAGAACACGCGTCCGAGAATATAAGCCAGGAAGATGGATGCAATGGAAGAGGAGAGAGTGAGATTTCTAGTGGCATAGACTGTAGGGAGAATGACGGACAATGTAGCATGGAAAGTTTATAGGAGGATTCCATAGCCTCAAGAGTAAAGTTGGAAAGTCGTTCCAGATCAAAGTCTTCTCGGCGTGTGGACTATGTGTGAAGTAGGAAATTGATGTACAACAATTTGTTGTAATTGTATCTTACTCAGTTGTTTTAATTGTTTTCAGTTTATTATAAGGGGGGAAATGTGTTGTATTTAGAAATGTAAGTTCCCTTTAAGGAACTTAGGGAATGGAATGGAGAATGGTGATGGGAAGAAAATGTAGGGATGGTGGCCTTCTGGCTGGGAGAAACTGGACGATAGACGTTTGAATGTGGATCAGAATAAACCTTCCTGGAAAATCAATTGTTTTGGACTTGAAGATCATTACAAGTGGCTTCCCACACGTCCTTGGTGCAATCGACTGCACACATGTATGCCTTGTGCCACCTGCTGCAACTGAACACCTCTACCGCAACAGGAAGCACACACATTCCATCAATGTGCAGGCCATTGTCGATCACCAAGGATTGATCACCAACATCGTGGCTAAATATCCTGGGAGTGTCCATGACTCATTCATCTTCCGTCACTGCACCATCAATGAACACTTCCAGAATGGACGGTATGGCAATGGACTACTTGTTGGTAAGTCAAAAAAAAACTACTTATATACACACTGCGCAGCAACCCTCTAGGACACACAACACATACACCACAACAGCAACATGTGGACAGGAACACACTGAGGTTGTCACATTGCTAGCCATGTTTCTTAGGTCACCATTCAACCTGTCACACATCTGAAATTACTGTGCATCCTATTGTTAAGACGTCAATGATCACAACATTTGGAGTGGTTTGCCTAAATGTCATCTTGCAAATTGTAAGCGTCTCAATAATGTTTACATAAATCCATTGCATAAGTCTAAAGGTGTGGGATGTCCAGGATACATAGATGCTAACATGTTACCACCACTGTCAATTTTAACCTGTGTATGGAACTATCATCTCACCCCCAGTGAAGACACAGGGACACCAGTATCACAAGTCACAATGCTAGGGAGGGGACACTGTACTGCAAATCCCAAAACATACTGCTGACAACCGGTCAACAGCCAAACACTCGTTCAGCCAAGGAAACAACACAATTTAGATAGTACATCCTACTAGCCTAGGATGCGACATAATAACACAAAAGAGTCACAGACAACACAAGACAACTACTGCCATGAAAGGTGATTTCAATGGGGCTAGCTACATCAACATGATCCCATTCATTTTCTCTTGCAGCTGATCAGGGGTATGGCATCCAGCCATGGATAATGACACCTATTGGCAACCTGAGTACTGCAGCAGAGTGTGCCTACAAAGACGCACATAGGAGGACACGCACCATAGTCGAGAGGACCTTCGGCATCCTCAAGTCGAGGTTCCGGTGCCTTGACATCACTGGTGGTAGCCTCCTATATTCCCCGGAGATGGTCTGTAAGATCATCTTAACATGTGCTATTCTGCACAACATATGTACAAAAAGGAACATTCCCCTCCTGGAACCCGAGCCACACATGCCTGAAGAGGAGGAAGAGGATGATGGTGGCCTGCAACATGAGGCGGAACAACAAAACACGGCCGCTGGTTTATGTAGGCGGCAACATATCGTGAACAATTTCTTTTAAATATAATCACCATCACCACTTTATGAACTAATTTAAATGAACACCTATAATAATCACCATATCATCGTTTGGCTATTCATTTTTGCACACCTTTATCTCTAACTATCAGATTAAGAGTGTTGCCTCATGGAGCATTGCTGATATACCGAATAGGACACTGAAAATCCCAGAGCAAATCGGATGCGTACCATACAACGGTCACATATACACACACACACAGTAAATGACTTATATCGTGTACATTTCACCTTTGAAGGGCAATAGCAGAGGACCACACCTATTTCACACATACATGTTGGAAACATGGTTCATCGCAGCATATGGCTCACAACTAAGACACCATCACTCAATAAGGGGAAAACAAGCTTCAAACATGAGGCAGTTGATGTGCTTTTGCATCAGTAACAGGAATGTATAACCAGACCCTTGACAGCAGTAAGTCCAACTGCATCCAATCTTCGCAAGGACTATCTGTGACCAGAGTTCCATAGAAGCAGAACATAGACAGCACAAGTGCCACACATATGAGCAGCATTGTGCACATGACATTCCATGTACATGTCAGCCCATTTCCTAACTCCTGACACATCCAATCACCTGGTCACAACCCACCTATCTGAAGAGGTCACTGGAATAGTAAGATGTGTACCCTGATATTCCCTCCTCTACACACACAGCTTATCAATAGCAATCCAGTGTGCTACACCCTTTCCTATGGTATACCATTGTCATAGAACATTTGACAGCATGGATGTTGGAAAATGGGTTATTGGTAAGTGCAGGTAGGTACCTACACTTAGCAATAGGCCACTAACCTCCACTTAGGTCCAGTTAGGTCTCAGTAAATTAAACCCAGCTCAACCCTTGGTAGCTTGGCAACAAGCGTCAAGGCTTAACTTAGGAGACAGAGTGTAAAGCATTCAAATATCACAAAACAGTAATTAAATAAAACACAGGAAACAGTTAAAAAATCCAAAACCAATTTATAAAAATAGATTATATTTTTATCTTTAAAATAACATAAAAATGAATAAAATCGCATAAGGGGAACCGGAGATATGAATTTTTAAATAATTATTGTTTTTTTAGCGCCTAGAAACAAAAAGCGCCAATCGGGTCATCTGGTTGCACCTCGACCGGGGCAAAGTCAAAGTTTAAGGCCAACCGCGATGGAGCCCTGCTCGGCTACAGGCCGTGGGAGGCCTCGGTTAAAAGTTTACCTTCACACTTAGGGGGTCATTCCGACCCCGGAGGGCGGCGGAAGCCGCCCGCCTGGCGGGAACCGTCAGAAGACCGTACCGCGGTCAAATGACCGCGGCGGTCATTCTGACTTTCCCGCTGGGCCGGCGGGCGACCGCCAGAAGGCCGTCCGCCGGCCCAGCGGGAAAGCCCCTTCAACAATGAAGCCGGCTCCGAATGGAGCCGGCGGAGTTGAAGGGGTGCGACGGGTGCAGTGGCACCCATCGCGATTTTCAGTGTCTGCAAAGCAGACACTGAAAATCTTTATGGGGCCCTGTTAGGGGGCCCTTGCACTGCCCATGCCAGTGGCATGGGCAGTGCAGGGGCCCCCAGGGGCCCCACAACACCCGTTCCCGCCATCCTGTTCCTGGCGGTAAGAACCGCCAGGAACAGGATGGCGGGAAGGGGGTCGGAATCCCCATGGCGGCGCTGCTTGCAGCGCCGCCATGAAGGATTCCTATGGCCAGGGGAAAACCGTTGGGAAACCGCCGGTTTCCCTTTTCTGACCGCGGCTTTACCGCCGCGGTCAGAATTGGCCAGGAAGCACCGCCAGCCTGTTGGCGGTGCTTCCGCGGTCGTTGGCCCTTAGTCTCTTTTTTTTGAAGATTTTCTTCAGCTGGACGAACCTGCCAGTCCAATCCGACTTCCTGGAGCCCTTCTCTGGATACACGTCGTGGGAATCCTTGGTGGAGATTTTTACCTTCGGACGTAGTCATTTTTTCGAGGTGAAAATCCTTCGACTGGGATAAACCTGGATCTTGATCTGATATCCCTGGAGCCCTCCTCGGATACGCTGGCTGGGAGGTCCCAGTCAACTTTTTACCTTCGGACTTAGTCTCTTTTTCTGAGATTTTCTTTACCGGGACGAACCAGCAAATCAAGCTGGGTCGCTGGTTGAGGCAAGCCGGCTAGAGTTGCCGTGGCAGGCCGGTCCCTCTATGGAGCTTTTTTTCAAAAGTTCTCCAAACTTCTGGGGCTTCTCCCAGTTGTCCTTTTAAGGTTCTTTTGAGGTCCACAGCTCACCCCAAGGGTCCAGAAGTTCTGAGATGGTCCTTGGAGGGTGCGGACTACAACTCCCAGAATGCAGCTGGTGCAAACTCCTTTTTGGCCACTGGACAGTGGTCAGCTGGTCGCTTTCTTCAGGAGTTGGTGCAGGGGACTCTGGTTAGCACGTTTTCACCTGTAGCAAAAAGGGAGTCCCTCCTTTAACCAGTTGAAGCCAGGCAAAGTCCTTCTTGTGGTGAAGTCCAAGTGTGCAGCTGGTGCAGTCCTTCTGAGTGCAGGTTCCAGGTGCAGGCCAGGGGTCCAGCAGGGCAGTCCTTCTTCTTCTGTAGTTCTTCCTTGTTGGATGTGGTAGGGAACTCAGGTGTGGGTGCAGGTCTGCCAGTTGTATCCTTGCTCCTGGGTGAAAAGCAGGGGGGTCCTGCTTCTCCAATCAGGTGCAGGGTCCTTCCCCCTGTGATGACCACTTCCTGGGAAGTGTGGCAAAAATCAACCCCAGGAGGCAACATTCTCCAAAAATCCATCATGGCTGAATTTGATTTTTGGAGGTTACATCTGGCTGAGCCCACCCACTGGTGTGGCTAAAAATTATAAACACACCCTCTCCTGCCCTCTCCTAATCTACTCAAGGGGGCACCTAGTTGTCTGGGGTTGCAGGATGTGGGGGTGTTGCTAGTAGCTCCAAATGTCCTTCTCTGCCTTTGAAGACCAGTTTGGCAGCCCTTCCCCTTCCTGCCTCACCATCTGCTGAGGGGAGATTCCCTCCCACAGGCACATTCCTTTGTGTGAAGCCAGGCCACTTCACACCTCATCAAGGCAGCCTGGCCAGGCTGTAGAGGCTGGCCAATCAGAGCACAGCAGCAAAAACAATGCAGGGCTGAAATTGGCAACTTTTCAGGTAAAGTTTAAAACTCTTTATCTGAACAAGTTATATTAAATCCAACAACTGGAAGATTTGGGATTTATTATAACAATTAATTTGATACCAAACTCTTGATATCCATTATTTAAGGGGACTTTAAAAAATAAAATAAAGTCTCCCCATTCTAGCCTATGAAGGCCATTCACTACAATGTGGGAAAAACGAATTTGGCTGTTTTTACCTCACCAGGGCTTAGAAAACTATTTTTATAAGGTTCCTGCTTATAGTTACGTGGCACCCAGCCCTAGGGGCACATAGGGCACACCTTAGGGGTGACTTATATGTAACAATAAGGTAGTTTAAGACTTTGGAACTACTTTTAATTCCAAAGTCGAATTTGCATTTAACTTTAATTTAAAAGCAGCCAGCAAGGCAGGCCTGCCTTTAAAATGACACTGGGCACCTCAGCAGTGCACCTATGGGTGCACTACCTATGCTGTGGTCCCTAAACCTACATGCCCTACCATATACTAGGGACTTATAGGTAGGTTAACTTAGCCAATTATAATTAGCCTAATTTGCATATTGATTTTACACAGAGCACAGGCTCTGGGACTGGTTAGCAGTACCCAGGGCACCATCAGAGTCAGGAAAGCACCAGCAAAAAGTGGAAAATGGGGGCAAAAAGTTAGGGGGCCTCTGCAATCAGCCCTGTTTTCTCACAATGGACGTCAGGTCAATTAATACACTGTCTTCTAGTTTTCAAGCCCTTTTAGCACCTATAGATTGCTTCCCATATGAAAATGTATGTTGGCCATTAGAATGCAAATCTCACCTACAGGACTTGTAAGAAATTGATGCAGCCTACACCTGCGATCACCTCCATTCACACCACCCATTTCAATAAGCACTGGCCCTGCTGATGCCTGGAAGAGCATAGGATATCCCATTTTGTCAAATACACCGTTAAGCATTGCTACTAATTAAGCCGTGTAACACAGCCCTTGGGTTCATTTGTCACCTTCAAAAACACAGGACATACACAGTTTTAAATGTCAACTGTCTAGTTCCTCCTCCAAATCAATCAATCAATAATTTATAAAGCGCGCTATGTACCCGTTAGGGTTTCGAGGCGCTGGGGGAGGGGAGGGTGCTGCTATCGTTCGAAGAGCCATGTCTTGAGGAGTCTCCTGAAGGTGAGGAGGTCCTGGGTCTGGTCTCACATGTGAACATACACCATCAACACCATAGTGGGTGCCATCAGCCTATCTATGATGTGTCTCAAATGTAACATAACATAAAAACCAAAAAAATGCCCAAAACCGGTTCATGTACTGAAATGTTGACGTTGCTAGCGTTATGCGTCATTTTTTTCCCACAAATACTGTTTGTTCTGCACAATTTTTGATGCACAGGAGTGAAAATTAGGCCGCATCCAAATAATTGTACAGACTATTTACTATTATTTGGATGCGGGCTAATTTTCACTCCTGTGCGTCAAAAAAATATGACGCACAAACTGTATGCGTGAAAAAATATGATGCATAACGCGAAAAACGGCGGACATTTTATGCAGGAAGTGATGTAATAGGATATCCTGTTTACAGATCATGTACAGCGGGTGTACTTTCACTTTCACTTTGCAGTCTGTGAATCTTCTAGATTGTGTGGCTGTTTACTGAGTGGTGTCCAGTGATTTGTGCTTTTGTGTCCTGTGTGCTGTCTCAATTGTCAATTTGTGAAATAAATATTATTGGTGTATAGTGTCCTACTGTGTGTTGTGTACATTTGCCCAGTTTACTAGTGTTTTTGTTGTTTGTGGGAGTCTGTTGTGGATAGTGCTAGTTTGGGGATAGTTGGGCTCTTTTAGTGGTTAAGTTTACTTTTCATATGTTTTTGTACCCCTACATTCCCCCTTTTCCCCTTTCTATTTCTTTAACCCCTATTCCCCTTCTCATTTGCACGATGTCTGGTAGGCCGCGTCTTGGCAGGATGGGTGAAGAGGAGTTGTGTGGCTTCATATGGCTTGTGTGCCATTTCTTACCACTGATGATCGAGGCAGGGGGTAGGGTGATACAGGGGTATCACACTGAGGCGTGCAGAATCCAGTGGGGAAAGGTGCTGCATCACCTGCAGCGTGTGTATGCCAGCCAGAGGAGTGACCACCAGCTGAAGCACCGGTGGGCTGACCTCATCACCAGGGAGCAGGATCTCTTGGACCACCTGGAAATCGTGATTGGTGGCACTGTTGGTGAGTACTAATCATGTAAATGTGCACGATTAAATGCTCTGCAGTGACATCAGATGATTTGTACAATATCTGCCAGCTAACTTGCTGACTGTGTGTAATGCTGTGGAAACATACAGGGTACTTGATGCACTATGGGAAGGATCAGAATTGCTAGCTGTCAGGTAGCACGTGCTCTGCAAACTTACAGGATACTTTTCCGTTAAGTAAATTGGTGCTGCCTTTGTGTCAGACAACCAAACAAAATAGGAGCCAATCATGTCTATATAGGCCACGTTTGCCAGAGAAGTAAAGTTGCACTAAAATATTGGCTAACTTTGTTGACGCAATAGCTAGACTGACTTTAGAAATACTACATGATGAGTGCTGGCTTCACGTCAATTGATGATAGCAAAGTGGCCCAGACATATGTCTCATGTGAGTCTGGTGAATGTGGAAGGAAAGCGTTCACGGAAGTTCTATGAATGTTAGGGATTATTGTGGTCCTTCATCTTTTTGGATACATGTCAGATCTGGATTTGAAAACATCGTGAAAAGGTGTAAGGTGCCCTCAGCTAACATCTTAGACTGGTATTTGGAGTGAGTTGTGCCACATTCCAATTAGGGATGGCACTCCAAAGGTATGCACATGGCTTCACATCTCCATGGTTGGTGCAAATCACCATTGCAGGGCCACATCAAATGAAGAAACTGTAACAACAGGAGGGCTTCCAAAAGTCCCTGCCCCTCTGTACATTGTACCTATGTGTATGAAATGTGTCATGGCCACATAGGCCTTTTGACTGGTAATGCAGTCCTCAAGTAACCAGGCTTTTGATGTCTCTCTTGAATGCACATGATGAGACGATTACACTCCATAATTTTTTCTGATCACTAATAACGGGCATGTTTGCCACCACATGATAGTTATGGCCACTGCATGTGTGCAGATATGTGTGTAACTGTCACAGGAGACCCATGCTATGTACATGTTGGCCATGATATATCAGATGCAGTATGATCATGTCAGAATGGTTGTCATTTCCTTATTCAGCTTATACATTGTATATGTCTTTGAAATTGTTGGTCAGTGCACAGATTTTGAGCACATTTCTTCCTTCCATGCCTTACAGGTAGACCGGCACCGTACACTGTGGGAGAGGTGGCTACATTTGAGGACCCCGACCACTCCAGTAAGTGTTGATATGTCTGTTATGTGTTGTGTTTGCTGGTTATGTGTGATGGACTCATGTGTGTTGAATGCATAGCAAGGTGTGATGCGTTGGCCAATCATTTGTCTTGTTCCATGAGTGGGATTTCAGTTTCTCAAATGTTTTGAGTTGGCCAATGCTTATCCCATTGTATTATCTAGGGATTGTAGGTCATTCCTGTAGGCCCCACAATGAGTACTGGGGTGAGTCATGTGGATGACACTTAGTCAGCCGGTCAGACCCACATTCTCCCAGATTGGTACAGCAAATTGCTTTCCAACAGACTTCTGCTTCCCTATTTACCAAGGTCCTTATTAAACTGTAGGTAGAACTTCTTAGCAGCATGTACTTCCACATGTTGTGCTACATGCATGTGGAACTTGAGTGCAATGGCATAGGTGTGCATGCTAATCATGATCATGGGTGTTCTTGCAACTCTGTGTCTGGTGTAAGTCATGCCTTACTGGAAGTATATGTTGTGTACCAAGCTCTGCATTTCCTGACATGTGTGGCTCTATGATTGGTCAAGGGTTTGCAGACTCCTAATTGTTGATAGACCTTACCTGTGGTGTGTGTGTAGAGCCAAACACGTGTGGAGTTTTCTATACACTCCTCGGTGTCCATGTTGTTTGGAATTGTTCGTTGTTTCTCCATCCCACTCCTCAAACACAGGCATGGGTTTGTGAATAGGGTACCTAGGACTGATGCTACCAGTATGTTACACATACATGTGAATAGGTGACTGTTTGGTCGGAACCTAGTATACACACTCAGGTATGGCACATGGGTACTATACTGGCAAGTCCTGTTACAACTTGGTGACCATGTGGCTTTAGTTTTGCATTCCGTACAATGACATTTGTAGCCCAGGTATTGGCGGAGGATATGCAGCATGATTGTCAGCTGATAACTGGCAGAACTCAGATGGCAAGTCAATGCCAGTTGTTAACCATCTAGTAGGTTTTGGATGTGCTATGTGTGATGTGACCTTTGTAGGCTGGCCTGCCATGTACTTACTCAGGGACATTCAATGATCTGTATGGTGATATGAGCTGTTACAAGTACAGTAGATGTATTGTCTGATGGACTTCTTGTGCCATTTCACACAATGCAGTTCCTAATGTAAATTATTTGCATTTGTCTTCACAGCTGCAAACATGACTCCCGACCAGGTCCGTGAGTTCCAGCGGCGGGCCATGAGATACCAGCATATCCTGCTGGAAGAGTCGGGGTTCAGGAGGATGGCCCGTTGATACCGCCATGAATGGGCCTCCGGGGCATGGAGGGCCTTCCCACAGGGTGGCCCTACTTTGCCCACCACAGCCACCACCAGCACAACCACCATTTCAACTCAGGTGGCCCCACCCACAGCTGGGACTGTTGTCCCTACGTCTGCAGGCCCCAGCATTGCAACAGCTGCAGGACAGCCCACTGGCCTTGGCTCCACACGCGCACAGACCTCCTCCGCCGTACCCAGACTGCCCAAGCTCCATCAGTTGACCCTGCAGCATTCCACGAAATGGAACGGAAGATGGACTGTGTCTTGAGGAAGATAAGCAATCTGAGCCGGGATGTTCGCCACATTAACAGGCGTGTGAAGTCCATAAAGAGGACCCTCCGGAGGGCCAACCTCTAGACTGTTGTGACGATGGACATGATCCCCTCCCCTCCCTCCTCTTTCCTTGTTCTCATACTTAGTGGGCTTAGGGGGCTTAGTGTTAGGTTAGTATAGTCTGTTAGTTTAGTTAGTGTTAGTGGGTGGGGGGTCCTGATTCTTTCTATTTTTACTTATTAAGTGTGTTGGGCTATGTTGGGGTTCTTGTGTGTTTAATAAAAAACAAAAAAACAAAAAAACAAATTACATAAAAAAATATTTAAAAATATATACTTGTTTAGGATAGTATAGTATGTGTTTAGGTTAGTATGTGTTGTCCTCCATGTGTCCCATCTCATAAGGGGGGTGGGGGTTGATATTTAGAACGTTTCGTTACATGTGATAAGTAAGTTTAGCTTAGGTTAGTTAGGGACAGTTGTAGGTAATGAGTAGTCAGGGTAGATTAGGGTAGGTGAGACTTTTCCCTCAGTTTCCTCTTCTGTGATTACCATTTAATAAATATTTGATTAACCCTTTACAGTATGTGTTAAATGCTACTTGATCATGGCCTTGGAATTAGTGTACATGAATGTTGTTCTATTACATTTGTGTCCTATGCTACAAACAAATCCCAACTGAGCTGTGAGGTTGCCAGCTACCCCAGAGCTACCTTGCAAAGTTTCCACCATTCGTTGCAACCACCAATCTCAGTTGATATGGGTCCCAACGTGTTTCTGTCGATAAGTATGTTTTCTACGTCACAAACAGTGCTTCCAAACTTGGTATTGGGGGAACAGTTTTAGGTCTGACTGCAGTGTGATGTTCAAGGACACCCTTATAAGATGAGTTCTCATAAGCACTCTTGTATTCTTGTCTTCATGACTCACATTGATCATTTGTGACACAGTTCAGCATGATTACCTATTTGGATGTAAACTCAGACAGCTTCATTCATGCAGTTTTTGTAGTGTTTGCTTAGATTTGTGTGCACTGTTATATGTGTTAGTATTGCATGGTGACAACATTTTGCTGCCACTATTTGATGACTTAGATATCCCTTGAGGAAGCATTATTCTGTCCAACACAGCATGATGGTGTATGGTTTCTCACTTCATCAGATATTACCCTCAGGAAGGGCAGAGTATGATGCAATCATGGCCACTGTGCAGATTTATCTGACTACATAATATAAGGACAGTTGTATTGACAAGCTACGTCATTTGACAGTAGGCACATTTCAGTTATCTACTGTACAGTTGATATGTCACATTACCCAGAGACAGATTTATTGTGTAAGTGCTGTTTATTGAAAAGTGCTGTAGTGCTATATGTACATTGTCCATGATTGTGAGTCCATTATAGTGACATCTTACATTGTGACCCTACACAAGGGGTTAAGGAAATGATTTTGACATGCTGGGGTGATGTTTCAGACAGTGCAGAGGGACAGGATTTGCCAATGAGTAAGAGAGAGACAGTCTCTGGGCAGGCTGACAAGATATACAGTGGTAAGCAGAACAGTCATTAAGTAGAGTTGTTGTAAGACTGGCATGTTACAAAGCGCAGGACCTTGCTAATAGTTGGCCATGTGGCAGGGACTAGTGCTTCCGGGTACTTTTCAGTGTGAATGTGATCTGTTTCATGTCTTCTTCTTCTGATGTGTGTTGCCTCCTCTGTCCTTGTTGGTGGTGGTTGTGAAGGGGCAACACACACCTCAGTGTTAGAAGACGTGGAGTCAGACATCCCGGTCGCTGCTACCTGTGAAGGTCTTAAGGGCAGTACTGCTGCAAGGAGGATCTGCTGATTCTTAAGAATAGTGTTGGAAAATGGGTTATTGGTAAGGGCAGGTAGGTACCTACACTTAGCAATAGGCCACCAACCCCACTAAGGTCCAGTTAGGTCTCAGTAAATTAACCCCAGCTCAACCCTTGGTAGCTTGGCAACGAGCGTCAGGGCTTAACTTAGGAGACAGAGTGTAAAGCATTCAAATATCACAAAACAGTAATTAAATAAAACACAGGAAACAGTTTAAAAATCCAAAACCAATTTATAAAAATAGACTATATTTTTATCTTTAAAATGATACCAGAACGAATAAAATCGGATAAGGGGAACCGGAGATATGAATTTTTAAAGAATTATTTTTTTTTTAGCGCCTAGAAACAAAAAGCGCCAATTGGGTCATCTGGTTGCACCTCGACCGGGGCAAAGTCAAACTTTAAGGCCGACCGCGATGGAGCTGTGCTCGGCTACAGGCCGCGGGAGGCCTCGGTTAAAAGTTTACCTTAACACTTAGGCGGTCATTCTGACCGCGGCGGTCGGCGCCCGCCAAGCGGTTCCCGCCGAAAGACCGCTCCGCGGTCAAAAGACCGCGGCGGCCATTCCGGCTTTCCCGCTGGGCCGGCGGGCGACCGCCAGAAGACCGCCGGCCGGCCCAGCGGGAAAGCCCCTTCAACAATGAAGCCGGCTCGGAATGGAGCAGGCGGTGTTGCAGGGGTGCGACGGGTGCAGTGGCACCCGTCGCGATTTTCACTGTCTACAAAGCAGACAGTGAAAATCTTTGTGGGGCCCTGTTAGGGGACCCCTGCACTGCCCATGCCAGGGGCCCCACGGCACCCGTTCCCGCCATCCTGGTTCTGGCGGTGGACACCGCCAGAAACAGGCTGGCGGGAAAGCGGTCGGAATCCCCATGGCGGTGCTGCAAGCAGCGCCGCCATGGCGGATACCCTGGGCCAGCGGGAAACCGCCGGGAAACCGCTGGTTCCCCTTTTCTGACCGCAGCTTTACCGCCGCGGTCAGAATCGCCCAGGAAGCACCGCCAGCCTGTTGCGGTGCTTCCGCCGCCCTCCGCCATGGCGGTCATGGTCCGCCAGGGTTAGAATGACCCCCTTAGTCTCTTTTTTGAAGATTTTCTTCAGAGGGACGAACCTGCCAGTCCAATCCGACCTCCTGGAGCCCTTCTCCGGATACGCAATGCGGAATCCTCGGTGGAGATTTTTACCTTCGGACTTAAGGCCATATGTACTAAAGCATTTTCCCATAGACACAGAATGGGTAAAATCCTTTGGTACATCTAGCCCTTGGTCTCTTTTTCGAGGTGAAAATCCTTCGACCTGGGTAAACCTGGATCTTGATCCGATGTCCCTGGAGCCCTCCTTGGATACGCTGGCTGGAAGGTCCCGGTCAACTTTTTACCTTCGGACTTAGGGGGTCATTCTGACCCTGGCGGTCATGGACCGCCAGGGCCAACGACCGCGGAAGCACCGCCAACAGGCTGGCGGTGCTTCTGGGGCCATTCTGACGCCGCGGTCAGAAAAGGGAAACCGGCGGTTTGCCGCCGGTTTCCCGCGGCCCCAGGGAATCCTCCACGGCGCCGCTGCAAGCAGCGCCGCCATGGGGATTCCGACCCCCTTCCCGCCATCCTGTTTCTGGCGGTTTTCACCACCAGAAACAGGATGGCGGGAACTGGTGTTGTGGGGCCCCTGGGGGCCTAACAGGGCCCCATTAAGATTTTCAGTGTCAGCTTGGCAGACACTGAAAATCGCGACGGGTGCAACTGCACCCGTCGCACACCAGCAACTCCGCCGGCTCCATTCGGAGCCGGCTTCCTCGTTGCTGGGGCTTTCCCGCTGGGCGGGCGGGCGGCCTTTTGGCGGTCGCCCGCCAGCCCAGCGGGAAAGTCAGAATGACCGCCGCGGTCTTTTGACCGCGGTACGGTCTTCTGGCGGTTCCCGCCAGGCGGGCGGCTTCCGCCGCCCGCGGGGGTCAGAATGACCCCCTTAGTCTCTTTTTCTGAGATTTTCTTTACCGGGACGAACCAGCAAATCAGGCCGGGTCGCGGTTGAGGCAAGCCGGCTAGAGTTGCCACGGCAGGTCGGTCCCTCTATGGAGCTTTTTTTCAAAAGTTGTCCAAACTTCTCCAAACTTCTGGGGCTTCTCCCAGATGTCCTTTTAAGGTTCTTTTGGGGTCCACAGCTCACCCCAAGGGTCCAGAAGTTCTGAGATGGTCCTTGGGGGGTGCGGAATACAACTCCCAGAATGCACCTGGCGCCAACTCCTTTTTGGCCACTGGACAGAGGTCAGCTGGTCGCTTTCTTCAGGAGTTGGTGCAGGGGACTCTGGATAGCAATTTTTCACCTGTAGCAAACAGGGAGTCCCTCCTTGTACCAGTTGAAGCCAGGCAAGTCCTTCTTGTGGTGAAGCCCAAGTGTGCAGCTGGTGCAGTCCTTCTGAGTGCAGGTTCCAGGTGCAGACCAGGGGTCCAGCAGGGCAGTCCTTCTTCTTCTGTAGTTCTTCCTTGTTGGATGTGGTAGGGAACTGAGGTGTGGGCGCAGGTCTGCCAGTTTTATCCTTGCTCCTTGGTGAAAAGCAGGGGGGTCCTGGTTCTCCAGTCAGGTGCAGGGTCCTTCCCCCTGTGATGACCACTTCCTGGGAAGTGTGGCAAAAATCAATCCCAGGGAGCAACATTCCTCAAAAATCCATCATGGCTGAATCGGATTTTTGGAGGTTACAGCTGGCTGAGCCCACCCACTGGTGTGGCTAAAAATCATAAACACACCCCTCTCCTGCCCTCTCCTAATCTACTCAAGGGGGCACCTAGTTGTCTGGGGTTGCAGGATGTGGGGGTGTTGCTGGTTGCTCCAAATGTCCTTCTCTGCCTTTGAAGACCAGTTTGGCAGCCCTCCCCCTTCCTGCCTCACCATCTGCTGAGGGGAGATTCCCTCCCACAGGCATATTCCTTTGTGTGGAGCCAGGCCACTTCACACCTCATCAAGGCAGCTTGGCCAGACTGCTAGAGGCTGGCCAATCAGAGCACAGCAGCAAAAACAATGCAGGGCTGAAATTGGCAACTTTTCAGGTAAAGTTTAAAACTCTTTACCTGACCAAGTTATATTCAATTCCACAACTGGAAGTTGTGGGATTTATTACAACAATTAATTTGATACCAAATTCTTGATATGCATCATTTAAGGAGACTTTAAAAATTAAAATAAAGTCTCCCCATTCTACCCTATGAAGACCATTTACTACAATGAGGGAAAAACGAATTTGGCTGTTTTTACATCACCAGGGCTTATAAAGCTATTTTTATAAAGCCCCTGCTTATAGTTACATGGCACCCAGCCCTAGGGGCACATAGGGCACACTTTAGGGGTGACTTATATGTAAAAATAAGGTAGTTTAAGACTTTGGAACTACTTTTAATTCCAAAGTCAAATTTGCATATAACTTTAATTTTAAAGCAGCCAGCAAGGCAGGCCTGCCTTTAAAATGACACTGGGCACCTCAGCAGTGCACATATGGATGCACTCCCTATGCTGTGGTCCCTAAACCTACATGCCCTACCATATACTAGGGAGTTATAGGTAGGTTAACGTAGCCAATTATAATTAGCCTAATTTGCATATCCATTTTACACAGAGCACAGGCCCTGGGACTGGTTAGCAGTACCCAGGGCACCATAAGAGTCAGGAAAACACCAGCAAAAAGTGGAAAATGGGGGCAAAAAGTTAGGGGGCCTCTGCAATCAGCCCTGTTTTCTCACAAATAGCAGCCACATCACGATGGTAGGCAGCCAGGGCCGCCCTGAGGGGTTCAATGTTGCATTCATGCACGCGTTGTCAGGATTGCTGTTGTAGGTGTTAGGTCAACTGTATTAGAGCTGTGCTGATTTCCTTCAGGCTTTTTTGCTGTTCCTGCAAGATAGATGTTTGCGCTTGCATAGTTGCTGCCAGATCTGCAGATGACATCATGGACGAGCGCACCCCCTCAAGGATGGCTGCCATAGGTTGCATCCCTACCCGCACCTCCTTGGCCAGCTCCTGCTGTACTCCGACTACAGTTCGCTCAAAGCTGGTGCCTGTGTCGTCTGAGTCCTCATCTGTATTGGAGATGGCAGGTCTTACAATTGGGGTTGTGGGTGGGTCCTCTGTGATGGCTGCTTGTTCTGTGCTCCTCCTTGTGACTGAGGGTGGGGTCTGGAGGGTTCCAAGGACCTCTTGGATGGTCTCCTGGGGAATGTTTATCAGCTCGTCATCCATGTCATCAGGGTTTTCTGGGACAGGCATATCCGCAGGAGATCCATCTTCCTCTGCAATGAAATGGGGTACAATTAGTGTGTCTGTGTTGTGGCATTAGTGATGTGACATGCCTGCCTTGTGATGAATTCACATTGTGATCTTGTTTCGTGTTTATTGCTCAAGTCTTTCAGATGGGCATTCTCCCAGGCCTATGGCCCACCTGCATGTCACATGTATAGTATTAAGTTATTGGACTTCTCTGCATCATCTCCTCTAGTATAGTTGTAGGCCAAATGGTGAATTGCCACCTTCTTGTCCTACTCAACCCTCCCCCTACTTCCATTCTCATGGTGAGGCCTTTCACTGGCTGTGGGTGTTCTGATGGCACTGGCAGCACACTTAACAATCTGGACCTGCCCCAGTCTCTGATCTTTCACATCCACTTAAATGTAGTTGACATGTAGCACATCCTATGCATAGAAATGTTATGGCACGATATGGATGTTGGCATTGGTAATGTGTACAGCTGATGTTGGGAATGTGTTGTACATTGGATTGCCCTGATAATTGTATCAGTGTCCTATTTCCTCCTCTGACTGTGCAGGTGTATTTCAGTGACCAGTTACATGTGTCCTCCCCCTCAATGCTGTTGTCTGAGCAGTATGACATTTGGGATGTTACATTGTGACCCAGGCACAGGATGGACCCTGACATATGCAGCATGGGTATGAACTTAGTGCTGTGTAGCTCCTATTGTTGATGAAATTGGCTGATGTTTGCGGGAACTATGGGCATTCACAATTGAAATGACTGGAACATTTGTTTGTTTCAGGGGATTGTTAAAGTTGTCATCCTCAACCCACTAATTTAGGTGTGTATGATCCGTGGGGACGTTCCCGCCTGTTAGACTTTTTATCCTTGGCGTGGTCTCCCTTAACTTTTTGCCTCTGTTCCCCAGGTTGTTGATGTGTGCTGGACTATGATTTTACTGTTTTTGTTACTCTGGGCACTTTACCACTGCAAACCAGTGCTAAAGTGCAAGTGCTCCTGTTTAAAATGTGTACGTAATTGGTTCTCCATGATTGGCATATTTGTTTTACTGTTAAGTCCCTAGTAAAGTACACTAGAGGTGCCCAGGGCCTGTAAATCAAATGTTACTAGTGGGCCTGCAGCACTGGTTGTGCCAACCACACAAGTAACCCTGCAATCATGTCTCAGACCTGCCACTGCAGTGTCTGTGTGTGTATTTCTACACTGTAAATTCGACTTGGCAAGTGTACCCACTTGCCAGGCCTAAACCTTCCCTTTTCTTACATGTAAGGCACCCCTAAGGTAGGCCCTAGGTATCCCCAAGGGCAGGGTGCAGTGTATGGATAAGGTAGGACATATAGTATTGTGGTTTATATGTCCTGAGAGTGAAATACTGCCAATTTCGTTTTTCACTGTTGCAAGGCCTGTCTCTCTCATAGGATAATATGGGGGCTACCTTTAAATATGATTAAAGCGTAGATTCCCCTAGAGAGTAGATGGACATGTGGAGTTTGGGGTCCCTGAACTCACAATTTAAAAATACATCTTTTAGTAAAGTTGATTTTGAGATTGTGCGTTTGAAAATGCCACTTTTAGAAAGTGAGCATTTTCTTGCTTAAACCATTCTGTGACTCTGCCTTGTTTGTGGATTCCCTTTCTGGGTCAGTTTGACAGTTGGGTTGTTTTTCACCTCACACTAGACAGTGACACAAAGGGAGTTGGGGTGTAACCTGCATTTCCTGATAAGCCATCTCTGCTAGGAGGGAGGGGTGGAGTGGTCACTCTCCTCTGAAAGGACTGTGCCTGCCTCTGACAATGCAGACTCCAACCCCCTGGTGTATGTCTGAGGCCTTGCCTGGGCAAGGCAGGATTTCACAAGTAGGTGTGAGTCCCCTTTGAAGAAAGGTGAATTCAAAGACTAAAATGGGTATAAGAAGGGCACCTAAATCTACAGACTTTAGAAACACTTCTGGAACCAAGAGGAACCTCTGCCTGGAGAAGAGCTGATAGCTGAGGAAGAAGTGCTACCCTGCCTGTGACTGTGCTTTGTGGAGCTTTCCTGCAGTGCTGCTTCTGCCAGAGTAAGAGGGCAAAGACTGGACTTTGTGTGCCTTCCATCTTGTGAATACATCTCCAAGGGCTTGAGTTAGAGCTTGCCTCCTGTTGTTTGAAGTCTCAGGGACAGCAAAGACTTCTCTCTACCAGCACCTGGAGTCTCTGGAGAGACTCCTGCTCTGACAAGTGGTGCCCTACCCAGTTCCTGGGCCCTTGAAAGGAAAGCTGGTGGAAATCCAAGGAAATCGACTTCGGACGAACCCGGACCAATGCCGCTGCTGAATCCGGTAACGCCACCTGTACCCGACGCCGCACTCCTTCGCTGGAACGCAACGCTCTTCGCAGGCCCGACGCCGCTGCAGCCCCGCTGAAGTCCGCGACTCTGTGGAAGTGGCCGCACCACGTCGTGACCGATGCCGCCCGAAGTGTACGGATTCAACGTTTTGCACAGACGCCGCGATCCCCGACTTCGCGCATCGGCTTGTTTTCATTCTTCACCAAAGGTACCGTATTTGGGGGTCTACATGACTCCGTGTCCGTCGCCGTTGGTGTCGGCTTGTTGGGAACGACTCCGTCACGACGCCGTGTTAACATCTCATCGAAGCATTTTTGTTTCTAAGGGCTATTTTTGAGTTTAATCTCTAAAAATTCATAACTTGACTTGTGTATTTTGGATTTTTGTCGTTTTGGTCTTGTTTTGTTTAGATAAATATTTCCTATTTTTCTAACTTGGTGTTGTGTCATTTTGTAGTGTTTTCATTAAGTTACTGTGTGTGCTGGTGCAAATACTTTACACCTAGTGCTCTGAAGTTAAGCCTACTGCTCTGCCAAGCTACCAAGGGGGTAAGCAGGGGTTAGCTGAGGGTGATTCTGTTTTACCCTGACTAGAGTGAGGGTCCTTGCTTGAACAGGGGGCAACCTGACTGTCAACCAAAGAGCCCATTTCTAACACCGCCATTGGCTACTTGAGCTGCACACAGATCGGAGGTGGTAGTGGCAACTGTTGTCGCAGTTACATTCCAGTTGTCGGTATGGCTAGAGGTTGTTAATAGGGCCCTAGTTAATGTAGGGGGTATGGTGGCTGACGTGTGCCGGGATGTAAGTTTGATGTTGTGCCCTTCTCTCCTGGCATGGCTTTCCCTTTGCTCCATCGTTGGCATGGCAGCATGCCCCATGGGACTGTTGTTGGTGTAGTGTAATGGTGTGCCCCAGCTTCAGTCTGTGCAGATCATGCCCCCATGCCATCCCCCTTTACCCAGGCCACTCCATGTATATGATGACTTCCATGCATTTTGTGGTCAGTATCCCCCGTTGTAGTTGACATTAGTGCATTTTAATTCCCCATGCGACTAACCCTGCATGTGCGTTGTCTCCTAGTAGTCTGCGCTGTCCTGTCCTTGAATCCCTGTGACTATCTCCTCAGAGATTACGGCTGCAACCATCTCCTCCATGTGGTCCAGGGCCTCCTGGTGTGCTGGACTCCCACCTCCAGTCTGCAGTGTTGCCTTCCTGTTCCTGGCCATCTTTTCCTTGGTCCTGCGCTTGCAGTCATGGCAGCCTCTCTCCTTCTAGTTGGCAATTTTGAGGTGACAAACAGTTGGTGCTGGTGTTCCGTCACCTCTTTAACCAGAATTTCCTGCTTCTCTGCACTGAAGCGACACTTTCTTTTCTTCTTAAAAGTGTCCTGGTTCTTGTGTGGGTCCTCCTGGCTGGTTCCTGGTCTGTTGTCATCTTCCTGGGGTCTGTAGAGGCATCTGGGATCCATTTTGGCTCTCCTCTGCTGAAATGGCAGTGTTTGCGTTTTTTTTTTACACTGTTGCGTCAGAAAACGCTGCATATCCGGTTTGCGGTGTCATAAATCGACCCACAGTCATTTCCGCTGCATTAACGTCGCTTTGCTCTACGACTTGACTCTGCGGTGCGCGTAAAAAAAAATGACTCACACCTGTGGTTTGCGTCGCTGTGCGTCAAAGTATACATTTTATGCCCGCACGGCGCATCAAAATGGCGTTAGACGGCTGTATTATTTTTGATGCAAAACTGCGCCGGCGCAGTTTTGCGTCAAAAAGTATAAATATGGCCCTGCAAACCGCCACCTTTTCCGGGGTGGTATGAATGACATAAAAAGCCTGGTGGAAACTGAGCTCAGAAGGGGAAGGACTCACCCTTGGAGACACAGGGAAGAACCACAGCACCATGGAACCTGAACTGCATGTCTTTCCGATGATATTCTACATTCTGCTCCATCACGATCACCAACGCAGGCAAAGACAACAACGGTGAGTACAGCCACCTAGCACACAAGGGGGGTAGGACAAAAATGACACACACACACGCACAACACACACCCCAAACACACACAACCCATACAGACAACTAGTTCATTACAAAAAAAATTGACCCCGTAACCTGGTTGAATAGTGCAAGGACAAAAAGATTTCGCAAAAGTGAATGTAATGAGATCAACACAGTAGGAAAAATAGGTTGTGCAAGATAATAGATATATACATATGTGCAGAAAAAGGGACACAGCCCAGTCCTCAATTTGCGTAGGCCACATGACCACAGGCCAAAGTCCAAGGCCACACACATGTCACCTGCTTCAACACGGAGACAACACTGCAGGACATCAGTTGGTAAATAGGCAGGCACCTCAGGGGGACATGGGGCGGGTGGCACCTCAGCCCTGAAGATATAACAAGACCACTGGCTCTGGAGGGGGCAACATGCCCTGTGCCTGGTCCTGTGGAGTGCAAGGTCACAGTCTCACAGGTGGATTCCATACCCACTGGTTCTGGAGGGGGCAACATTCCCTCTGCTTCATCCTGGGGAGTGATGGCCCACAGTCTCTCAGGTGGGTGTCATACCCACTGGTTTTGGAGGGGGCAACATTCCCTGTGCTTGAACCTGGGGAGTGATGGGCCACAGTCTCTCAGGTGGGTGTCATACCCACTGGTTTTGGAGGGGGCAACATGCCTGGTGCTTCAACCTGGGGAGTGATGGGTTACAGTCTCTCAGGTGGGTGTCATACCCACTGGTTTTGGAGGGGGCAGGCTGCACAGCAGCCCATGGAGGCAGGATTCCATTCCATCCGCCGGCGGTGATGGCTGCTCAGTGGTGGTGCTGCTGGTGGGGGAGGCTCCTGTTAATCCCCTGCAACCTCGGACAGCTACACAGTGGTGGTTCTTCTGGTGGGGGGAGGCTCCTGCCCATCCCCTGCAACCTCGGACGGATGCACAACCATGGTTGGTGGTGGAGGCTCCGTCACGGTTCCTGGTCCAGGCCCCTTGCTCTTCCTGCCTGCTGGTCCAGGCTCCTTGCTCTTCCTGACTGCTGGTACAGGCTCCTTGACAATTTGGGTGGCAGGTGCAGGCTCCTCGCTCTTCCTGCCTGCTGGTGAAGGCTCCTTGGCCTTTCGGGTGGCAGGTGCAGGCTCCCTTCTCTTCTTGCCTGCTGGGGCAGTCCCCTTCCCTTTTAGGCTGGCTAGTGCAGGCTCCTTCCCCTTCAGGACATATGGCCTGGATCCCGTTCCACCACGAGTGGGTGCGGTGACGACTGGGCCCGTGTACTGTATGGCTCAGGTGTTTGGCTGGGTTCTTCCAACCCTGGCCATATGTGCAGGACAGGGGAGTGGAGGTTGGGAAGAGGTCAATGGTGGATAGGAACAGTTTTCTAAGGACATTGGGGCAGGAAGAGGTAGAAGGAATGGGAGTGGAGGATGAGGGAGTGGTTGTTGGAGGTGTCTGTCTGCTGCTTTTGTGTGCAGATGCATGGGCTGTATGCTATTGTGAGGTGGATGGCTGTTGGGTGTCTGAGTGCTTGCGTTTGTGTATTTTAAGAGAGGGGGACAGACACAATGGGAGAGGATACAGGGGACTTGTGCATGGCTGTGGTGGAGGTGTCTGCCAGTGAGGTGTGTGTTCTGCTTGGTGTGGTGATGCTATTAGTGGATGATGATGTAGTGCATGCAGGTGTGAGCAGGGACATAACTGGGAGGGAGGTGGTGGAGGGGGAGACAGTGGAAATAGTGGATGTTGTGCGGCAACTGGATGGTGTTTGTGTGAGTGCCTGTGGGATGAAGTGTGGTGCTTGTGTTTGCCTGTGACACTTTTGGGTGTTGTCTTGTGTGCATGCTCGGCTGTATGTGTGGTTGGGATAGGCTGGGCTTGAGGGGAATGGGATTGGCAGTGAAAGTTGGAGGGGTGACGGTAGGAACAGGGACAATGGCTGCCATCAGAGAAGCTGAATTGATCTCTGTTGGCCCGCCAATCCAGTGTGAATGCCCTCCATGAATGCATTAGATTGTTGCATCTGGGCTGCCAGCCCCTGGATGGCATTCACTATGGTGGACGTGCCTACAGACATGGATCTCAGGAGGTCAATAGCCTCCTCACTCAGGGAAGCAGGGCTCACAGGTGCACGGCCTGGGCAAAGGAGATGCCCACCCTCCTGGGTGAGCGGGCACGGGCAACTCGATGAGGGGCTGCTGGGAGGGCAGTGCTAGTACGGGGGTTGTGGCTGTAACTCTAGCTGGGGTGGTCACAGAAGTGTCCGCCACCACCAGGGAGCTTCCATCGGAGGAGGTATCTGTGTCCTGACTGTCTCCTCCAGTCTCCGCCGTGGTGCTCCCCTCGCCCTCCGTCCCACTGGTGCCCTCACCGTTGGTGGACTCTGCCTCCTGGGTCCTTTGGGATGCAGCTCCCTCTGTCGCCAGTGCCTCTGCTCCTCCACCAGATGATGGTAATGCACATAAGGACAGGATGACAAAACAAAAACGGAAGGGAAGACACAAAGGACAGACTGGGTCAATGGCTGCACCAACACTACTGTTGGCGTACACAGCACCCTCACACAGAGGGAACAGCCCTTCGCAATGCGCATTGCACTACCAGAGAAATAGTAAGCGACCAAGGCATGGGGAGGGGCACACACCAACAAATGCACCTCACCTGGGACCCACGCAGCCCTGACCAGTAGTGGATGCCTACAGGCTAGGTTGCAAGATTTTTCCTTCTGAATCCCAGCCACTAGGGGACCTATGCTGCAATGTCAGGCCTGGCCTAGAGGCACCCACTGACACACATCCCCCACCCGGATACCACCCTACCATGCATAAGTTGTAATGAAGGACACTGCACTCACCCCCTTGTGGCTGCTGTGATGTCCTCAAGCGCTCATCCAGCTCAGGATAGGCCACCGACAGTATGCGGGCCATCAGGAGGGTCAGGGTTCGAAGGGCACACCTTCCTCGTTGGGATGATCCCAGCTGGGTCTCCAATGTCTTCCGTGCCCAGCATCTCAGGTCCTCCCACTGTTGGCGACAGTGGGTGCTCTGCCTGCCATAGACCCTCAGGGTCCGCACCTCCTTGGCGATGGCACGCCATATACCCTTCTTTTGATGGGTGCTGACCTGCAGAGGCAATACACACAGGAAAATAGATTTAGTCAAACAGTCCTGCCTGTTACACTTATAGTCTACCATACACGTTTCCATCGCTATTTACACACACATGGCGCAGCACACAACCTATACACCTCCCAGAGGACATCCACCCACCCCCGTTACACGAGGCCTTCACACACACAATACCATGCATTCATGCCACATGCATCTTGCTCACAGTGTACTCACCTGTTGGTCTGGAGGCCCATACAGCAGTCTGTACTGGGGCAGGACCCCAACCACCAGTCTCTCCAACTCTGAAGTGAAGGCTGGGGCCCTTTCCCCGGTCACTGGGGCCATGGTAGGTTCCAGACACAGACCACAGCAGCACATTGAGTGTAGGTCCTCTCCTATGGAAGCTCAGGTAGCAAGTGAGGAAAATGATAGAAAATGGCAGTCATGTTCTCAGCGGTGCATACCGTCACCACCGGCGTAGATCACCATTGGCCACTGTACCCTACAGGACACAATGAGGAGCTGTACTGTGGTTCTCGACAGGCTCCCGCAACGGTGCACAATGTCAGTGGAATTACCTCACTTCCACCTGTCCCTACACACAGGACAGGCGGACGCCATTTCAGGGTGGGGGAGAGCAGGCCCTGGAATAATGCTGCGTCACATGATATATTAAGACATACTGGACAAATCACAATGACCCATTACATGTTTAGAGGATGCAAAGTTGTGTTGTAGCTCCATTGTTCAGTTTGAGACTGGATCCTCACTCTTGTGTCCTTTAGATTTCTACCGCTGTGGATGAATAGGAGATAGAGAGATACCCCATCTACAGACCCCTGGTGGACATGGCAATACTGGAGGACAGGCACATTATCCTCACCTGTCGAATGGACAGGGCCACAATCACAGAGCTGTGTGCCCAATTAGAGCCTGACCTGATATCTGCTATCCATCACCCCACTGGGATCCCCCCTCTTGTGCAAGTGCTGTCTGTACTCTATTTCCTGGCAAGTGGTTCTTTCCAAGTGACAGTGGGCTTGGCAGCAGGAATGTCACAGCCAATGTTCTCAGTAGTGCTGACAAGAGTGTTGTCTGCCCTGATAAAACACATGTGCAGCTACATTGTTTTCCCCCAGGTTGAAGATTTGGCCACAGTGAAGGCAGAGTTCTGTGCAATGGGACATATCCCCAACATAATTGGAGCGATTGATGGAACACATATAGCACTTGTCCCCCCCGCTAGAATGAACAGGTGTCCAGGAATCGGAAGAGTTTCCACTCTATGAATGTCCAGATGGTGTGTCTTGCGGACCAGTATATCTCCTATATCAATGCTAAGTATCCTGGGTCGGTGCATGATGCCTTTGTCCTGAGGAATAGCAGCATCCCAAATGTGATGGGCCAACTGCAGAGGCACAGGGTGTGGCTAATAGGTGAGCCCTGGTTCCCACCCAGTATATTTAGGTATATGGGTATGTTGTGGACCATATGGGATAGTGTGTGGCTAAATGTTGTCCCTCAATATTTGCAGGTGACTCTGATTACCCAAACCTATCATGGCTGCTGACCCCTGTGAGGAATGCCGGGGCAACGGCAGAAGAACATTATAATGAGGCCCATGGGCGAACCAAAAGGATAATTGAAAGGACCTTTGGCCTCCTGAAGGCCAGGTTCCGGGGCCTCCATCTAACAGTTGGATCCCTGTGCTACTCACCAAAGAAGGTCTGCCATGCTGCATGTTGCATAACCTGTCTCTCAGACGCCATGTCCCATTCCTGCAGGAGGAGAAGGCTGGAGATGCCTGTGTGCAGCAGTAGACCCTGTGGACAGTGTGGATGAGGAGGCAGACGATGAGGACGAGGACAACAGAACACCTGTGATCCGATAATACTTCCAATGACCCTGTGGACAGTGAGGATGAGGAGGCAGAAGATGAGGATGAGGACAACAGAACACCTGTGATCCGACAATACTCCCAATGACACAGGTAGGACAATGTTACTTCACATTTCAATGACATTTGTTTGAATTTGTGTGGCAATGGCATGCTGATATTTCCCACTTCTATGCCCATATGATGTTCCCTCTAGCAATTCATTTTGCAGATGTTGGTGACCTGACATATACTCCTGATGATGGAGGTAAGTCCAGGGTATTGTTCCAGTCTTTTTGTAGCACAATTGCATTGTCCATGGGGACATAGGAAGGGGAGCAATGGCAGTTCCAGGTAGACAAGGTGATTGAGTGGGACCAAGGGTGACAATCAGGAGAGTCTCATTTTCCTGGTGGTGATCTTGGCAAGTGTCTCTGGCTTCTGTCTGGATCACAGGGAACATTTGCAGGGTGGTTCCTCTTTTGCAAGGGGGGGGTGCTGGTGGCCTGTGGCCTGTGAGTCCTGTGGCGGGGGCTCCTGGCCACTAGCAGAAGCGGAAGTGTACACCTGTTCAGATGTCTGGCTAGTGGCAGGGGCCCGCTGGTGTGAGACTGCATCCCTCATAATATTGGCCATGTCTGCCAGCACCCCTGCTATGGAGATCAGGGTGTTGTTGATGGCCTGCAAGTCCTCCCTGATCCCCTGGTACTGTCCCTCCTGCAGCCGCCTGTTCCCCTGCACGTTGTTCAGGATCTGGCCCATCGTGTCCTGGGAATGTTGATAAGCTCCCAGGATCTCTGCAAGTGCTTCCTGGAAAGTCGTTTCCCTGGGTCTGTCCTCCCCCTGGTGCACAGCAGTCCCTCCCAGTTTCCCTGTTGGCCTGTGCCTCTGTCCCCTGAACCGTGTGCCCACATCCACTGACCCCAGATCCCTGAGTGTCTTGTGTGTGAGGTGTGGCCTGGGGTCCCTTTAGAGGTAGACACACTGCTGATTGATGTTTCCTGTGGACAGAGGTGTGGGTACGCTGGGTGGGTGCTTTGGTGGTGTTTATTGATGGGGGAGGCTCTGTGGTGGTGTGTGACTGGGCCTGGTTAACCGGCTGTCCAGTGGTCCCTGATGGGCCAGGTAGGTCATCCAGATCCTGAAGACCAGAGTTGCTGTCATCACTGTGGGCCTTTTCAGTTGGAGGACTGGATATTGCTGGCACCTCCTCTCCGTTGACATCGGCTGGGGTACCTGTTGGGATGTAAATGATGTGTTATGGTTTCTGTGTCTGACATATTGTGCATCCGTGGCTTGCCCTCTTTGGTTGGATTTGCCCTGGCAGCTTTCAATTGTGTATATTGGTGTATGGTGGGATAGTTAATTCTCTCTGGTATGCTTGCTTTAGTGATGAGTGTCCATGCAGTGCTGTGAGTTGGGTCCGAGCATTGGCACAGCATGCAGGGCTTGGCATTGGGGTGAGTGAGATGTGATGGTGGGGTGTGTGGGAAGTGGTGGAATGGTGGGAGTGAGGGTGAGGGTGGGGTATGTGATGGCATGCAGGTTGGGGAGTAGTAGTAGTAAAGAGTTGACTTACCAGAGTCCAGTCCTCCTCTGAGTCCGGCCAGGCCCTCAGGATGCAGTATTGCCAAGACTTGTTCCTCCCATGCTGTGATTTGTGGGGGAGGAGGTGGTGGTCCACCATCAGTCCTCTGGATGACGAGCTGGTGTCTTGATGCAATGGAATGTACCTTCCCCCATAGGTCATTCCACCTCTTCCTGATGTCATCCTTTGCTCTGGGGTGCTGTCCCACGGCGTTGAACCTGTCCACAATTCTCCGCCATAGCTCCATCTTCCTAGCGATTGAGATCTGCTGCACCTGTGTTCCAAATAACTGTGGCTCTACCCTGAGAATTTCCTCTACCATGACCATTAGCTCCTCTTCTGTGAAACGGGCGTGTCTTTGTGGTGCCATGGGTGTTGTGTGATGTGTGTTAGTGGGGGTGTGTTGGGTAATGTGTTGGGGTGCGTGATGTGGGGTGTGTGAGTGGTGTATAGGTGTTAATAGTGTGTGGCTCTAGTTGTGTCAGTGGTCTTGATGTCTGTCTTCTGGAAATGGTTTGTAATGGTAAAGGGGTGTGGGTGTGTTGGTGTGGTATGTGTGTGGGTGTCAGGTGTGTGTTGTTTAAATTGTCCAATGTGGTGTGGTGTTGTTTGTGTGTGTCCATTTTGAGCACGGCGGTATGTACTGCCAATAGTTTACTGCTGTTGAATGTCCACCGTGGTGATTCATGTGTCATAATGTGGTGGGCGTTGTCTTGTTGGCGTAACGGTGTGGGTTTTGATTCCGCCAGTTTATCACTGACCTTTGGGCTGGCAGATTTGTGTATGTGGCTGTATACTGACGGGTTGGTGTGTGTGCCCTAATATGGTGAACGGATATCCGCTGTGGCGGCGGTAATTTGGCGGCCGGCAGAGTGTCAGTAAGTGGGATTTACTGCCAATGTCATAATGAGGGCCAAAGTCTCTTCATGCAGTTCAGAAAGGAATAACTAAACACTCAAGAAGTAAGGGGAAGAATGGGCTTTGGAATGATCACACTCCTCCCGGTGCAAGCCGGCTAAGTTAGATTTACTAAAACTACTTCCCACATCCTTATTGGTCAAAGAATTGCATGTTTACATTTAGTCCAATAAAAAAAAAAAAAAAATCTAAAGTTTTACTGCTACGTGGTTCACATGTCAATGATTGGCTCCTCTTCTCCCGTTCTCATAATTGCGCTCATCAGGTATCAATATTGTTGCAGCTTATACTCTAGTCAATGCATCCATTGTCTTCTCCTGGGAAGGTCAGTCTTACACATACTACATTATACAATGTTTCTCTAGCTAGTACAGCATCTTCTAGCAAGCAGTTTCTCACGAGATCTAACTTTAGCTACGAGCACATGGTCAGTACAGTGGAAAATCACAATTGAATTCTCTAAGCAGCCATTTTCTGAAACTCCTAAGAAATGCAGCTTGACATGAGGCCGTGCAACCAGGCCAAGACCTTGCAAAGTTAAGGAGTTATGATTAATAACTAATACATAATGCATAGCCTTTAATATTACATATTACTACATTAATCAAACATAAGCTCAACATTTTACATTAATCAGCCATCAATAAATACCCTTCATGAAAACTGACGGCCACTCGGATGGGCACAATTATAAATGTGTGGCTTATTTTTCTCTTTATTAATTCATTTTCTATGCAAATTTAACACTCAAAATACATGAATATTCATTAGTAAAATTCAGCGTTTACAATCCGTCCTCTGATGACTAAATGTGTCATCACACTAAGGCCCTCATTACAACATTGGCAGTATTGACCACCTACCGCCACGGCAGTCAACATACCATTGCCGTGGCTACCAGCAGCTCACCCGCATTATGACCGTAGACGGAATTCTGCCAGAAGGCTGGTGGAATACCATTGACGGTCATGGCGGCAGACGGCGGTAAGGTGGCGCTGCTGTCAGCAGCAGCGACACCCCAGTAAAACACTGCAGATTGTATCATGAGCAATGATGCGGCCTGGCAGTGTTTTGCTGGCAGACGCTGCTGCTGGCAGCAGCGCTGCATCCTGTCTCCTGCCAGAGGACCCTCTGCAAGCAGGTAAGTCGGGTTGTCTGACAGGAGAGGTGGTGGGGATTGGTGTGTGCATGTTTGGGGGTGTCGTGTGTGTGGGGGGAGGGTGTCTGTGTTTGTATGCGTGCATGCAGGTGTGAGTCGCATTGAATGAGTGCGTGAATGACTGACTGTGAGTGTACGTTTATGTTGTGTGTTGTGAATGCATGTGTGCGACATTATATGTTGATGTGTGTTGTGGTGTGTGGGTATGTATGTATGTGCGCATGGGTGGGTGGATGTGGGTATGCATGTGTGTATGTGTGCACGTGTGTAAATGTGCAGGGGCAGGAGAGAGAGGGGAAGGGTGGAGGAGGAATCTGGGGAGGGGGAACCTGGGGAGGGGAGGGGGCAGGCGAGACGCCTATCTGTGCCAGGGAAGGAATTCCCTGGCACTGTTAGTGCCTACCGCCATGGTTTTTGTGGCAGTACGCTTGCCACAAAAAGTATGGCCGTAGGCGGGGTCACAATCCTGAGGGTGGGATTGTGACGGCCGCCTGCCTGGAGACCGAATTCTCCAGCCCAGGGGCCGTTACCACCCTGGTGGAAGGAGTGATACATTGACGGTTTGGCTTGAGCCAAACCGCCAATGTCATAATTTGGGAAAAGGTACTGCCAGCTTGTTGGCAGTACCTTTCCCCAAATTACCACCAGGGTCGTAATGAGGGCATAAATCTTACGCCACCAATTTTTGCTTCAGCTTAAAATTCTGTCATCTTCATCCATTTAAATCTTCATTCTCTTATTGAATTTACCCTAAACAAATTTTCCCTTTTCATTTCTTCCCTCCTCTGATCATTTTTCACTTTCTTCAATTCAATCATTCTACACAATTTACATACTCCCCATGCTCCAATTATGCAAATCACAATAATAAATATCTCTTGTATTATTTCCCTTTCCCAATGTTGCTGATCCAATTTCCCACTGAAACAAATCCTTTGCCAACTTTCTCCCAAACACCTGGTTCTTTTAATTCTTTCAAATCAGCACTAGTCAGATTAGTAAGCAAGCTTCTAATTTATTTACTATTATCAGGAATATACGAGCAGCAATGCTTTGAATTAAGCATTTTGCAAACTCCGCCATCCTTTGCTAAAAGAATTTCTAAAGCAAGGAGGTTCTGAATAATCATAGATCTTACCGCAGCCATTCCTGTATCCATCAGGATCATAGCTCATGAAAAATTTGTCAAAATGTTATCCACAACTTTTGAATCTTTATAGAATTCAGAACAACTCCTTCTGAAGGGATCATTGCCCCAGATATATCTCTCACAATACCAGAAGGAGACTCTCTCCTTTCTCTACTGCGATGTAATTGAGTCAATTTTGGTAATATTTTTAAGTCATCAAGTTGGAATATCTGTGGGAAAATTATCCCCAAGTAACATGTGCCATACCATCCTCTTGGAAGACAGTAATTTGAATTAGGTCCACTGATGTAATATATACCAGGAATTGCTGGATCCTGTCCATTCAACATAAATGTCCATTTAATCTGAAACAGGACACATGCTTACATTCACTCATTCCCATAAACAAAGTGTCAGTACTAGATTTAGGTCTATACACACAAAGCTTTCCTACGTGTTGCGCATTAAAGCTAACTTTCACTAAAAGCATGATCATTTCTAAAGTCCTTTTCTCTAAACCCTTTTCTAACTTCTCCTTTAATGCTTTTCTCCTATCATCTGTCTGATCTGAGAAACTCTTTTCTAATGGTGTAAGCAAGCATGTCAGGTTATTCTTGTGTGCATATGCCATCCCAAAAGTTAATATGGGTTCAAAGAAACTCCTTACTAATACTATGGGGGTCATTCTGAGTTTGGCTGGCGGCGGGCGCCGCCGGCCAAACGGGAACCGCCAGAATACCGCTGCGCGGTCAAAAGACCGCCGCGGTTATTCTGAGTTTCCCGCTGGGCGGGCGGGCGACCGCCAGAAGGCCGCCCGCCCAGCGGGAAACCCCTTCCCACGAGGAAGCCGGCTCCGAATGGAGCCGGCGGAGTGGGAAGGGTGCGACGGGTGCAGTTGCACCCGTCGCGAATTTCAGTGTCTGCTATGCAGACACTGAAAATCTTAGTGGGGCCCTGTTAGGGGGCCCCTGCAGTGCCCATGCCATTGGCCATTGGCATGGGCACTGCAGGGGCCCCCAGGGGCCCCACGACACCCGTTACCGCCAGCCAGGTTCTGGCGGTCAAAACCGCCAGAACCAGGCTGGCGGTAAGGGGGGCAGAATCCCCATGGCGGCGCTGACTGCAGCGCCGCCATGGAGGATTCCCCAGGGCAGCGGGAAACCGGCGGGACACCGCCGGTTTTCCGTTTCTGACCGCGGCTGTACCGCCGCGGTCAGAATGCCCATGGGAGCACCGCCAGCCTGTTGGCGGTGCTCCCGCGGTCGATGGCCCTGGCGGTCCATGACCGCCAGGGTCAGAATGACCCCCTATATGTCATTGTCCTTAGTTACTCTACTCAGATGTCTAATTATGGGGACAAACTAAAACACAACGTAGTGGTTAGAATAGAAATACTGAATGTGCTCCTGGTTATAGACTCTTGTTAGTAACAGACTACAACATATCCTATAAGTGAGTGGCAAACTATGATAAGTAACTCCTTCTTCGACTGATGAAGGAATCTGCATACACACATAACAATTCCTCTTATCCATTGCCTCAGCATACTAACTCAATACGCAATAGAAGACATTAGAAGAAAATTCCCCTTGTGCATTGTCTACATGCAGATATTTCTCATCTAACTTAATTTTCTCTATCTCTGTTAATGCAGTATGTTAGACCTGACAGCCTTAGGGTGCTCACCCCTAACTTTTTGCCTGCCTCCCTCCACTTTTTAGATACTGTTTTTGCTGGGTTTAAGACTCTGTTCACTTTACCACTGCTAATCAGTCCTAAAGTGCATATGCTCGCTCCCTTTAAACATGGTAACATTGGATCATACACAATTGGACTTTTTAATTTACTTATAAGTCCCTAGTAGAGTGCAATATATGTGCCCAGGGCCTGTAGATTAATTGGTACTAGTGGGCTTGCAGCAATGATTGTGCCACCCACTTAAGTAGCCCCTTACCCTTGTCTCAGGCCTCAAATTGCAACGCCTGTGTGTGCAGTTTCACTGCCAATTTAACTTGGCATTTAAAAGTACTTACCAAGCCTCAAACTCCTCTTTGTCTACATATAAGACACCCCAAGGTATGCCTTACGAAACCCAAAGGGCCGGGTGCTGTGTAGGCAAAAGGCAGGACATGTACCTGTGTAGTTTACATGTCCTGGTAGTGTAAAACTCCTAAATTCATTTTTACACTGAAGTGAGGCCTGCTCCCTTCATAGGCTAACATTGGGGCTGCCCTCATACATTGTTTAAGTGGTAGCTACTGATCTGAAAGGAGTAAGAAGGTCATATTTAGTATGGCCAGAATGGTGATATAAAATCCTGATAACTGGTGAAGTTGGATTTAATATTACTATTTTAGAAATGCCTCTTTTAGAAAGTGAGCATTTCTCTGCACTTAATTCTTTCTGTGCCTTACAATTCACGTCTGGCTGGGTATAGTTGACAGCTCCTTGTGAATTCACTCAGACACACCCCAAACACAGGATACTCAGCCTCACTTGCATACATCTGCATTTTGAATGGGTCTTCCTGGGCTGGGAGGGTGGAGGGCCAGCCTTCACACAAAGGACTGCCACACTCCCTACTGGGACCCTTGCAGACTGGATTGATCTGAAAGGGTATGTGGTGCACTTCTAGGCCACTCTTTGAAGTCTCCCCCACTTCAAAGGCACATTTGGGTATATAAACAGGTCATCTGTCCCTACCAACTCAGACATTTCCTGGAGAAGAAACTTGAACCAGAACCTTCAACCTGCCAAGAAGAACTGCCTGGCAGCCTAAAAGACTCACCTGACTGCTTTCTGAGAAGGACTGCTGCCTTGCTGTTGCCCTGCTGCCTTGATGCTCTCTGGCTGTGCTGAGAAGTACTCTGCAAGGGCTTGGATAGAGCTTGCCTCCTGTTCCCTGAAGTCTCAGGACCAAAAAGGCTTCATTCCTGCAAGAAGAACTCCTAGTGCGGTGAAAATTGACGCACCGTCTGCCAGAAATGAAGCGCAGCCTGCACTGAGATGAAAAATTCACCGCACGCTGAACCTGAATGATGCAGCCTGACTTTGCAAGGAGAAGATCGATGCAGTGCCAGCGTAGTGACCATAAATTCGATGCACAGCCCACTGGATTGACATACATCCGAGCCGGAATGCCCGACTTCCTGAGAGGAATCAACGCAAGCACCTGCCATGCAGTAGAAATTTCCACGCAACTCCCACCGGATCGATGCAGCCCCTGCATTTGAAAACCCCGCAACCCAAAGAGGATCCAAGACCGAGTGCTGGAAATCGACGCAAAGCCTTCCTTGCGTGAAAAGTAAACAACGCATCACTGTTTGCGGCCCAAGAAATCGACGCACACCTCCCTGTTTTCAATACATCTCCTGCTCTGCGGTTATTTGCGTAGATTTTGAACGCAAACCAGGTACTTTGTGCTTGCAGGAGACATTTGTTGCTTTTAAGAGACTAAAGACACTTTATATCTTTTTTTCAGCGACATCTCAACATAGACTTATTGCATCTTAATCATTTTGACCTGCATTTTACCAGATAAATATCATGTATTTTTCTAAACACTGTGTGGTGTATTTTTGTGGTGTTCTACTGTGTTATTGCATGATTTATTGCACAAATACTTTACACATTTCCTTCTAAGTTAAGCCTGACTGCTCAGTGCCAAGCTACCAGAGGGTGGGCACAGGATAATTTGGATTGTGTGTGACTTACCCTGACTAGAGTGAGGGTCATTTCTTGGGCAGCGGGTAAACTGACTGCCAACCAAAGACCCCATTTCTAACACAATGTAAAACATAAACATGTTTCATCTTCAGGTAACAATTCCCAATTATCTTTGAATGATATATAGTTCAATGCACAAAACCTTGCGACTTGATCCACAGATCCATTTCCAATTGACAAAAAATTGTGCGATTTCAGATGTGCACTGCATTTCACCATGGCAATCTTTTCAGGCAGCTGGATAGCTTGCAACAAATCTCACATTCTCTCACTGTTTCTCACTGGTGAACCACAAAAGGTCATGAAACCTCTTGTTGACCACAACATGGTCTATTCCAAATCCATACTGGCTATCCTTATAGATGGTACCTTTAAGCTGAGCAGAAACATGGCACTTTCTAGTAAAGGCTACCAGTTCTGCTACTTGTGCAGAATATGCTCTCGAAGCCAGGCCACTTCCAGTATACTAGTAATGGTGCACACGGCATATCCTGCTCTCAGTGCTCCTGTATTGCCTCTTAGACAGGAACCATCAACAAAGATAATGTGGTCATTTTTCTTCCAATCAGGGGTCTCTAATATCATGTCTCGATTTCGTGCACAGATCAGTTACTTCAAGAAAATCATGCTCAATGTCTTCCAACTTTTCAATTTCAACATTTTGATTCGGAAGCACGTTGCTGGGTTCAGCAATGTACATCCTTTCAATGACATTGGGTGACCCTAAAATGCTTGTCTCATAACGTGTCAATCTTGCACCTGTCAGGTATTGGATTTTAGTTCAGGTAAGTAAAACTTCAACTGAGTGAGGGATCATTACGGCTAAAGGGTGTCCTATCACAATGCTTCACACTGTGTGAGGCTCTGTCCAACCATTGCAACTGCACGCAAGCAGCCTGGTAAAGCTGCTGTGACTGGGTCCAAAGTAGCTGAAAAATATGCTACTGGGCGGTTTTCACCTCCATGGACCTGTGTCAAGACAGACAAGAACATGCATCACGCTCATGACAAAACAAAGTGAAGGACTTGGTGTAATCAGGCATACCCAAAGCTGCAGCTTTGCACAGACTCTCTCTCAACTCAGAAAATGCTTTCATGAAAGCCTGGTCTAACATTAAGGGATCAGTGGCTTCTTTATGAGTTGGCTTCTGCAAGGGCTTGGAAATGACTGAAGAATTGGGAATCCATTGGCCATAATAGCCTACCATCCCTAGGAACATCCTGACATCTCTCTGTGTGGCTGGGGACTCATCTGCAGTATGGCTGTGATCCTTTCTCTGGATATTTTTCTTATTCATTTATCTATCTGGTGACCCAAGCATTTTACTTCTTACTGGCAGTATTGTAATTCAAGTGGAGACACTTTATGACCAATCTTTCCCAAATGGTTCAGCAAGGCAATCGTGTCATACTTTCACTCATTTGGATGCAATCAGCAAATCATCACTGTACTGTACCATTGTCGATTGGAAAGGCAATTCCAATGACTCCCAATTCCTTTTCAAGAGCTGATTGAATATGGAAGGTGACTCAGAAAACCCTTGAGGAATTTGACACCAACAGTAAACTTGGTCTAAAAAAGTTAAACAAAAGAGCAATTGACTATCCTCGTGAAGAGGCACAGAAGAGAAGAATTGTGACAAGTCTATTACAGTTAACCATTCAGCATCACATGGGATCTGGAACAGAATCACGTCTGGATTTGGCCCCACGGGGTAACATTTGATCATAATGTCATTTATTTTTCTCAAATCCTGGACAATTTAAACTTTTCCACAGGGATTTTTCAATCCCATTGTAGGTGAATTATGTGGGCTGCTCAACACTTCTTTCAAGGCCCCTTAGTTTACAAATTCTGCAATTATGTGAGCAACCTTCATAAGGATGTCCTGTGGCATGTGGTACTGGGGAATCTGAGGATTTTCTTTTTTGGCTTTACAGGAACTTAACTGGCTCAACTCCCTTTATCAGACCTATCTCTTTCCCTGTCAGATCCCACACCTTCTCTTTAACCATTCCCTGTGACTCAAGAGGAAGCTCCTTCACAATGAACACTAGAAAGAAATTAATCAGGGGGTACTCCTGATTTATTGTCCCACTCTCAGTCACTGGAGCTGGGACCCCCTCATCATCACTATTCATCTGTCTCTTGATTCCATTGTTTGAACAAGTAATCGAGCACCTGGTTTTACACTGCAAGTCTCTTCCCAGTAGGGATACCGGACTCGAATCACAGGCTACAAATTTGTGCAGTCCTTTAAAGTTGCCAATCTTAACCTGAGCTGGTTCTGTAATTGGGTTGGTCAAATACTGATTCACTACAATCTGGACTGTCTTTCCTGAAAGGAGCGAGTCTGGACCTTCTGCAGTTCTCAGTGTAGAGAATGTAGCTCTTGTGTCAACCAAGAATGAAACCTTGTGACCCATTACCTTTCCCTTCACATATGGACCACATTCCTCCTCATCCGAACTCTCGCTCACCCAATGGTCGTTTATTCCATTCTCACTGTGTAACGAGAATTGGTGAACAGTGTTATTACTCTGGCTAAACTTCTGACCCGTGACCTGTTGAGGAAGCATCACCTGCTGCTGTTCCATTGGGGCTTGAGGTATTTGAATTTGCTGGCTCAGTACCATTTGAACCTGCTGTTGCATTGGTTGCAAATGTGTCATTTGTACACGTGGCATTTGCACCTGCTGCATGGGTTGAAAATTTTGCATTTGATTCACATTATTATGAAAATTTCGATTATGACCTCTCATTCTTGGTCTTCTCATATTTTGGATCGAGCCGATGTCACTTGTTTGCCGAACGACACCTTCCTGCACCATCATCAGACATTCCTGCTTCCAATGTACGACCACTGTGCAAGCGGGACAAGGCAACAATCTCTTCATTCCCTGCACATCATTTTGGACCATTAGAGTACTTAAATCGGGGCTGCAGTTTCCATTACCAATTCCTCCGCAACCTCTACCTCTCATCTGATTTTGAAACAACACATTTTCCTGTTGCTGCTGTGGAAAAATTTCCTGCATCCCTGTTTGTGCTACTTTAATATGTGCCACTTTCGCCATTTCCTTCAACTTTCTCTGCTTCACCTCAATCTCGTCACTACACTACTTTGCATACTTCAACACCTCATCAATCGGCTTCGCTTGCCAGCAAATCTAATGACTCTTAATCATCTGGCTAATTTCAGGTCTCATTCCTTCCACAAATCTAAACACAAAATGAATTGTGTCTTTCGGCTCGATCGTTTCTGTACCACTGTAATGCTTAAATGCCTGCAACAATCTCTCATAATACTCCGTGTCCCAAAAGCATTTTGCAAGTTTCACAACCCTGTCTGTCTGCTGGTACCATTCTACTAGCTTCTCTCTCAACCTGGGATAGTCATTTGTAAAAGACAGAGGGCCTCATTACGACCCTGGCGGTCATAGACCGCCAGGGTGGAGGCCGGAGGTAGCACCGCCAACAGGCTGGCGGTGCTACATCAGGTATTCCGACAGCGGCTGTGAAGCCGTGGTCGCCCAGCCGGGTCCGGCGGTTTCCCGCCAGATTTCCCCCGGCTGGGGGAATCCTCCATGGCGGTGCTGCATGCAGCGCCGCCATGGGGATTCTGAGCCCCTTCCCGGCAGGCTGGCGGGAACGGGTGTCGTGGGGCCCCTGGGGGCCCCTGCACTGCCCATGCCACTGGCCCATGCCACTGGCATGGGCAGTGCAGGGGCCCCCTAACAGGGCCCCATTAAGATTTTCAGTGTCTGCTTGGCAGACACTGAAAATCGCGACGGGTGCAACTCCATTCGGAGCCGGCTTCATCTTTGCTGGGGCTTTCCCGCTGAGCCGGCGGGCGATCTTTTGAAGATCTCCCGCCGGCCCAGCGGGAAAGTTAGAATGGTCCCCGCGGTCATTTGACCGCGGGGCGGTGTTTGGGCGGTTTCCGCCCGGCGGGCGGCGCCCGCTTCCCGCCGGGGTCGGAATGACCCCCAGAATGTCATTTCTGCTCCAAGGGACATGAACAAAATTCCTTCTGGAATCTCTCTCATTGGTAAAATGTTCACTGGATCCTTGCCCTGCTGCACAGTTGCAGTCAGCTCCACAGAATCCCTTTTTATTTTATCTCTTTTCTATGCCCATATGCATTCCCATTTGTCTAAGGCTCCCCATGTCTGGACACTTTGGAGTAACTCACTAAGGTGTGTCTTCATTCCTGCAGATCTCATGTGTTCGACGTATTTTGTGTCAAAATCTAACCTGTAACTCCTTTTCAGATGCTTTGTATGCCGTACTTCTCTGCCGGGTCTGCTAACCTTTGATGCACGTTGCTCATTTACCTTGTAATTTTCGGGCACAGATATCTCAACTCTGCTTCCGTGTAGGTCTCTACTCTATTCACACCCAAAGTTCCCTCAATGAGCTCGCCCGCTTCCATTCCTAGTCTTGTATAGTTCAAGTACTCCTCTCCCCTAGGAGCACTCTGCAGGGTATTCAGCTTGTCTAACCAATCAGTCAATTGTTGGGCAGTGTAGGAGGCTGGCCTGGCTTATAGTGGGTACCTGATGGTACTTACACCTTGTGCCAGGTCCATTTATCCCTTATTAGTAGATTAGTAGTGTTCTAGCAGCTTAGTCTGATAGAGGTTGCTATAGCAGAGCAGCTTAGGCTGAACTAGGAGACATGCAAATCTCCTACTATACCACTTATATCATATAGTACTATATCACAAGAAACACAATACTCAGAGTTACCAAAAATAAAGGTACTTTATTTTAGTGAAATGTGCCAAAAATATCTCAGAGGATATAATCGGTAAGTAAAATACACAAAATATACACACAAACCAAAATCAGGTAAGTAAAACAGTCAGAAAGTAGTGCAAACACTGTAGAATACAATAGGATGCAATAGGCCTAGGGGCAACACAAACCATATACTAAGAAAGTGGAATGCGAACCACAAATGGACCCCTAGGCTAGTGTAGTGTGTAGAGGGTCACTGGGAGTGTGAGAAAACACTAAGGGTGTCCAAAATACCCCACCCTAAGACCCTGGAAAATAGGAGTAAAGTACTACTATTTCCCCAGAAACACACTAAACTCATGATAGAGGATTCTGCAAAGACCACAACAGACTGCAAAGCACTGAAGACCAATTCCTGGACCTGAGGACCTGTAAAGGAAGGGGACCAAGTCCAAGATTTATGAAAGTGTCCGGGGGGGCAGGAGCCCACTAAGCCCCGGATGCGGATGAAGGTGCAAAATGGCTGCCCCTGGATGGAAGAAGCTGATGATTCTGCAACAACGAAAGGTGCTAGGAACTTCTCCTTTGTGCAGAGTATGTCCCATGGAGTGCTGGAGAATGCAGAGTTGTTTCTTTGGAGAAATACTGCAAACGAGCATTACTAGCTGCAAAGGTCACGGTTGAAGGAAAAGGGTGCTGCCTGGGCCAGGAAAGACCAGAATGTTGCCACTTGGGAGTGGAGACAGAGGGGCCCTCAGCAACACAGAGAGCCCAGGCAAAAGAAGGCAGCACCCGCAGAAGTCCTTGAACATGGGTTCAAGAAGACTGAGCATGGTGATCATCTCAACAATACAAAAGAGCGTCCCACGAAGCCGGTGGTCAACTCAGCGAGTTGAGCAATGCAGGACGGAGTGATGGGGATTTGGCCTTGGCTGTGCATGAAGGATTCCTTGCAAAAGTGCACAGAAGCCCTAGCAGCTGCAGTTCATGCAGTGCACAGGATTTCTGTCTGGAGAGGGGAGGAAAGGACTTAACTCCTCCAAATTTGGACAGTTGGACCACTGGACAGTCTGGGTCACTTGGGTCCACCACATGTGTTCCAGGGGCCATGCTTGTCAGGATGAGTACGGGTGAGGCTGAAGTTTGGTGCCTTTTGGAGCGGGGGGAAGATGCCGTCAACCCACGGGAGATTTCTTCATGGCTTCCAGTGCAGCATGAAGGCAGGGAGCCCCCAAAGCATGCACCACCAGGAAACAGTCGAGAAAGCCGGCAGGATTAGGCTCTACAATGTTGCTGGTAGTCTTCTTGCTACATTGTTGCAGTTTTGCAGGCGTCCTGGAGCAGTCAGCAGTCGATCCTTGGCAGAAGTCAAAGCGAGAGGTGCAGAGGAACTCTGGTGAATTCTTGCAAGTCATTATCTGAGGAAAAGCCCTCAGGAGAGATCCTAAATAGCCCTCAGAGGAGGATTGGTCACCTAGTTAGGTAAGCACCTATCAGGAGGGGTCTCTGATGTCACCTGCTGGCACTGGCCACTCAGAGGCCTCCATTGTGCCCTCACACCTCTGGATTCAAGATGGCAAAGGTCTGGGACACACTGGAGGAGCTCTGGTTGGTGGTGATGGACAGGGGAGTGGTCACTCCCCTTTCCTTTTTCCAGTTTCACGCCAGAGCACGGACTGGGGGTTCCCTCTAACCAGTGTAGACTGGCTCATGCAAGGGGGCACCATCTGTTCCCTTCAAAGCATTTCCAGAGGCTGGGGGAGGCTACTCCTCCCCAGTCCTTAACACCTACTTCCAAAGGGAGAGGGTGTAACACACTCTCTCGGTGGAAATCCTTTGTTCTGCCTTCCTGGGACTGGGCTGCCCAGACCCCAGGAGGGCAGAACCCTGTCTGTGGGGTGGCAGCAGCGTTAGCTGCAGAGAAAACCTCAGAGAGCTGGTTTGGCAGTACCCGGGGTCCATAGTGGAGCCCCGGGGATGCATGGGATTGGCACCCCAATACCAAATTTGGTATGGGGGGACAATTCCATTATCTTAGACATGTTACATGGCCATATTCAGAGTTACCATTGTGAAGCTACATATAGGTATTGACCTATATGTAGTGCACAGGTGTAATGGTGTCCCCGCACTCACAAAGTCCGGGGAAATTGCCCTTAACTATGTGGGTGCACCTTTGCTAGTGCAAAGGGCGCCCTCACACTTAGTAACTTTGCACCTAACCTTCAGTAAGTGAGGGTTAGACATATAGGTGACTTATAAGTTACTTAAGTACAGTGTAAAATGGCTGTGAAATAACATGGGTTATGTCACGCAGGCTGCAGTGGCAGTCTTGTATAAGATTTCAGGGTGGCAAAAGAAATGCTGCAGCCCATAGTGATCTCCTGGAACCCCAATACCCTGGGTACCTATGTACCATATACTAGGGAATTATAAGGGTGTTCCAGTGTGCCAATTAGAATTGGTGAAAATGTTCACTAGCCTATAGTGACAATTTTTAAAGGCAAAGAGAGCATAAGCACTGAGGTTCTGGTTAGCAGAGCCTCAGTGACACAGTTAGTCACTATACAGGTACACACATTCAGGCCACAAACTATGAGCACTGGGGTCCTGGCTAGCAGGATCCCAGTAAGACAAGCAAAAACAAACTGACATACATGTAAAAATGGGGGTAACATGCCAGGCAAGATGGTACTTTCCTACAGGCAGTCAAATCTTGCAGCAAAATATTGTTGGCCTGGGCATGTGGCAACTGTTGCACCACTGTATTCGGGGACTGTGGCATTGGTAATTTCAGGATCTGACTAACGTTTGACCCTATTACAGTATCAGGAGGAACTGTGGGTGCATAGTTCCTGTATTCTGGCTCATCAGTACGGACCTGTCAGACTGTGACCCTATTATAGGCGCGTATGTTGGCACTGCTTGTGACTGCACTTGAGGCGGTAAAAGTGGAGTTGGCTCTGTCTGAACCCGCATCGGTTTTGGGAGAACCTGTCCTGTTGACACTATTACGTTTTCCACTATGGCATCAGGGTAAATTCTCTGGACATTTGACTGTGGCACCTGATTTTGTGCTACCTGAGTAAGAGGTGCATTGAGACTACTCTGCATAGAGCTCTGTGTCATGCCAGGACTAATCTGTACTGGACTCATTGTCATGTTAACCTGTGACGGAGCTGAAGGATTTACACTGGTGCTTGGACCACTCTCTTGTGCTGCATATGGTGGGGGATGATTTCTCAATAACTGCAAAATAAAATCATCATCATCTGACTCTTCCTCGAGCATAAAAGATCCTCTAGATTCTTTAGAACTCCGCTCTCTACTCTCTGGAGGGCTCATGTTTGTTTTTCTGGTAGCTTTCCTTCCATCTCTCTCACTGTCTTGTGTAATTGCCGTAAACAGTTTAATCCCCTGTAAAGTCTCTGTCTTTCACAATTTCTCATCACTGTCCCATCTAGCCTCCACTAGTGTTTTTATGGCCTTTCTCATCCTCCTTTCAAATTTCTATTGCTTTTGCTGTCTGGCTACTAACTCCCAGATTGCCAAAGCCTCGAACTGTCGAGATGGGGCCACTCACCTGAAAAGCAGGATGTCTGCAGGGGTGATGGTATGCCCCCAACCTCCTGGAACACCTCTCAGCACTTCCTGGTGGACACAGAAACCCTGGCAGGTGCCTCAAAAGGAAAGGGGGAGTGGAAGAGAAAGAGACAAAACACTGCCATGTCTTGCCGGTCCAGCCAGGCACCCTGTATCTTCGGGGGGCAGGTCGTTGTTGACAGAGTGATAGTAGAGTTAGTGCACTCAACTTCCTTGAAACTGAATCTCTCTTTCTGATATGGGCACAGAAGCTGTAGAAGAACACCGGGATGCTCCAGCACTTTTCTTGGATAATAATAACTGTTGGCACAATTACTAACACTGCATTACCAAAACCCCAAACTGAGTACCATAACAAAAAGTACTGCGACACTAGGGCTGGCTTCACAGAGATTCACTGTTGCACACTTCAATTAGAACTGTGGTTCCACTTATCATGCACAAGAAAGACAAACAAGGTCATTAATTATATCACATATAACTTTCCTGCTTGCATAGGGTTAAACTAAAAGGAACAAAAACAATCAGAGAAATACAAATGTCCACTTTGGGTTCAAACAGTTAAGGTGGCACAGTTTGGTTTGTTTTTACTGTGTGTGTGAAAATCCCTTCAAAAGGAAAATCCTCAAACCTGAAACACAGGCATGAATGACACAATTTAAATCCAAGTGTTATGCTATTATAGAAAGAAATGTCAGGTAAATGCTCTTTTAAAGTTGCACTGTCACTTTTTGTAGCACATTTAGTCAAGTAACTACAATAATAATGTAGAATGTTCAGCAATGCATTGGTCTCTACAGGATAAGCACTCTGCCAAAATACAAGGTCTGAAATACACCAGCTGTTCTAGGAAAGCGCGGCGCTCAAAAAATAAACTCCCTGGAGAATACTAGTCACTTAGCTGCAGTCTTTTCCAGAGTGCTGGAGGAATGCCTGGTGTCAGCTGGTACAGGAACGAAGAAAAGAATTGCCTCAAATGTCCTAAATACGAGGATGACAGCCGGGCTGGACTGTCAAATAAGATGCTGAGATCAGGAAGCAAAACAAAGCCAAGCAGAGAGGCATGCTGCACTCTGCTATTTATAGCCAATCAGGAAAGCAGTTGAGTTTCCACATGTGGATGAGTCAACACACCCAATTAGAAGCACGTGTCTACACCACACCCAATTAGAAGCACATGTCTACAACTGCTCACATTAGCAAACAAGCATTGGTAAAACAAGCATTGATAAAACCATTTTTGTAACACAGCACATTATGTTTACTTAGAAACATGAAGGTTTAACCAAGAACAGAGATATGATTTAACCCTAATCCCTGAGGATGCTGACAGATAACGCAGGAGGCACCTTGGGGATTCCTGACATGAACTGTGCTGGTCCGGAAGGGGTTTCAGATCATACAGTACCCTCCTCTAAGCTCCTCAAATTAAATGTTCCATGGGCAGGAAATGCTAAATTCCCATCCTTCTCTGTCACTTTGTACCATTGTTTCAGCCAACGACATGGCACAGCACCCTGTTCTTCAATTACAATGTGAGCAGGTGTACCTTCTGGCGGTGTAAAATCACCTATACTCGAAGTAATGTACGTATCTCCCCTTAAAACAATCTTTAAAGCTTTGAAAAACTTCATTTTTTGCTACCTTTATGTTATTCAAAATCAAAATCAAATCAGGAACTGACTTTCAATCCCAGAATTCTCTTCACCGACCTTCTCAACTAAATGTACTTCATGGACGGCTGCTATACCGTATGCAACCCTTTTCACTAACCAACCTATCCCAGTGCGGCTCCAATGACATCACACTCACACGTACAGCTGCTGACAAAGTATTGTGGCTTGTCCTCCTAAACTCAAATTCACACAAAACTAATGCAAAGTTATTGCAAGCTCTAAACAAAATCAAAACCCAATTTGTCTGTTTACTACAGGTAGGGTAACACAATCGTTACAGAAACTTTACAGATTTTTCACTGACGGCTTTTCGCTCTAACAGCTACTCCTTCTTTCCCAGTTTCCCTGATTCACAAGCAAAATTCTACCCGCAAATTTCACTCTCAACTGATCAGTGGGACTGTCCTGGTGCACGTAGGACTCGCCAGATCTCAGTTGAAAAATTCTTTCACTCACTTTGCATCACACTCTGACTTGTTGACCACGCCAGATCGAACTATTAAACCACACAAATAACAACAAAAACCAAGTGTCTCACAATTTTCAATATACTCTGGAGTCTTAGACTACGCATGGTCCATATACCAACAACCACATGGACAATTTTTTAGCACAAAGTGCCACACACATGTGAAGTTCGATGACTTCCCTACTCTCACACTTCAGAGTATGCACACTCCTTCTGCAACTTCGTTTGGAGTACGCAAACTCCCTAAACCTTCATAAACATCACAATTCACCTGTGATTTGCATAAGCTGTGCAAGCGCAAAACTTATCTCATTCATACAGTCACTAGAATGCCGAGAACATCCTCGAACAATCATTGGCAGGCTCCAAGATTCTGGGAAAGCCAGCTTAAGTCCTTAGGGGCACATTTTCTTTCCACTTTCTATCATCGAATCGAAAAAAATAAAAATGTCACCAATTTCTTCAAATATGTCAATTATTTTGCTCTCTGTAGGATATTAACCCTTACCCTACCACCATCTCTGGGAACACCTGTTATTTCTCGCTTACAATCTTTGGGATCAAATACTCTTCTACCTATCTCTGACTGTATGATAGACTCTTAAGGAGACAAACCATCAATCTCTGCTACCATCTATGTGAGCGCGTCAGATCTCATTAAGTACATTTACAAGGGAGACGCATATAGGCCGATGGACCTTTTGACTGCGCTTTGAGTAGTTCCCACCAAATTAGCCCGTACCAATACAGATCAATTATGACAACAATCAATTACATCAATAATCAATAGGAGCCAGCAATTTCCACACACCATGATCTCTCGGCCATGAATAACCACACCTTTATGTAAAAGCTAGAAAGTTTATTTCCCTATATTAACAATGCTAATGTCACGTAACTTAGGTGGTCATTATGAACATGGCGTGAAACACTGCCGACTGCCGTGGCGATGGTGAACAGAAGACCAACAGTGCTGGTGAACAGCACACTGCCATAGAATGATGCCAAAAACAGAAACTTCCAAAAATTCTGTAACCTTCAACCAACGCCAGGGCCCTTGATGGCGGAAAGGCTGTACACCCCACCCTGCCACCGCCAAGCAGACAAATCCTCCGCCCACTAAATAATGATGCACAAATCACCATGGCGGGTAGTGGATGTCGAATGACCATTGGTGGTACGGACTGCCATGGCCTGCAATGGGACCCAACAGCAAGAAATGCACACATTGGCAAGTTTGAAACCCACACACCTGACACAAATCCACAACACTATAAAACACTCATATTCACTCCCCAACAATCCTTAGCGACCACAATTGCACAACAGAAATTGAGAACACTACACGCATACACTGCACACAACATAACAAAAGGCACACACACATCTACACAAAAGCACCCTCACCAATACACCCTGAACACCACATCCATAACACACACCATGGCACCCCCTAAGCTCCCACACTTCACAGATAGGGAGCTAAGGACCATGGTGGATGAAATACTTAAGGTCGAGCCACAAATCTTCGGGGCACAGGTCCAGCACACACCCATCGCCAAGAAGATGGAGTTATGGCAGACAATTGTAAAAAAGGTCAACGCAGTGGGAAACCATCCATGCACAAGGGACGACATCCACAAGAGATGGAATGACTTGCGCAGGAAGGTGAGGTCTATGGCATCCAGGCACAACATTGCGGTACAGAAGGCTGGGGGACAACCCCCACCTACTCCCCCGAATACACCGACTTGGAGGAGAAGGTACTGGCTATCCTGCACCCGTAGGGTCTCACTGAATTCACTGGTGGACTGGACTTGGGTAAGTCAACTACAATTACTTGATATCCACCACACCTGTAATGCATGTACCACCCAACCGTCCTACTACCACCAGGACCACTACCCCACCCAGGGCACAATAACTACATCCAGTCACCCTGCATGCCCATAAACTCACTAACAGGCCCACCTTTCTCCCCCTGTGCACAGTCACCTACCCCTGCAAGGAATCACAATGGCACTACTGCACCCACAATGCACCTCCACATCACATGCAAAATGAAAGGATAATCCAACAAGAGGTCCCTGCATGGGCCGGCAGGGGAAAAACAGCAAAAAATAGGGCAGGGCTGTGCATCCTTATCTGTTACTGTACATGTAACATACATGTCCACTCTCCCCCACCCGGACGGAAAGGCCAAGGAGTGCCAGCACCCCACATGAAGACAGAGGCCCCACTCAGGAGACTGGAGAGGGATGTATGGACAATGAGGATTACCCTGGCCTGTCACACAGTCCTGGACTATCACCCTCCTGCAGCCCCACCCAGGATACCACTGACACTCCTACCACCCAGGCACCACCATCAGCTCTGGCCAAACGACCCCACACCAGTGTCTCCAGGCCACAGACTGGCAGACCACATGTACAAGGTCCAGAATCTCCACCAACTAACAGGCAATATGATGGTGGCCCAGTGTAAGTGGGACTGCCAGACCTGTGCAGGGGACACAGGCACAGGGGGCTAGGCCCAGTGGGAGGGCATCAGTGGCCCAGGGGGAGGCCAAAGGATGGATGCTGCAGCCCAGGAGGTGGTATCAGAGGTCCTGGGAGCATACCACCATACCCAAGAAAGGATGGGCCAACAAAGGCTGCAGATAGCCCAACACCAAAAGGCCATGGAGCATTGGAAACAACTCAATGCCACCATGGCCACCATTGCAGGGGTGCTGCAGCACCACTACCCAAGCCAGCCTGAGACCCCCACAAACCTGGAAGCCCCTACCACTGCCTAGGACACAGACCTACCCTCTACATCTGCAGCAGCAACTGGACTTGTGGCACTGGCAGAGGACACACAGGAGAACAGCATCCCTAGCCTTGCAGCCCAGCACCAGTCCCTCAAATGTGCCCTCAGACCCAGATATGGCACTGTAACACCTGCTAAGCCCAAGGCCCCCCACTAAGAAATGACTTTGACCTGAACAGTCTCCCAAATGTGCCACTGTGCTACCATCTTGACCCACCAATAGCAACATACCAACTTGTAAGGGACATATGGACCAATACCTACTGCCACCAATCGCTGAGCCCATGTACCTGATATGGACATGCACCATGAGCCCACTCCCTATCACTGTACAGTGCACCTATGAAATTGTGACTTATAATAAAACACATTTACACCAATTTGTATGTCCCCTTTTGTTATGATTATTCAATTGTAAATGTGAATGCATTAGCCAGTCAAATCCAGATTCATACCTTTATTGTGGACCCTATTCCCAAGGGCCAGATTATTTTTTGTGTGGAAACAGCTGTGGGGGCTCCTCATTTAGCCCTTCAGTGACCCCAAAAACCACTTCCTGTGGGGCCTGATGGCAGTAGTGTTCCAGTGACCCCATTCCCCAGGGTACTGCTGTTCCCTGCCTGCAAGAGCATGGGCAGAGATAAGTTCAACTCCCTGTCTGCACTTTTGCGAGCAAGAAACACAGGTTTGCTCCAGCCCAGTGGGAGCACAAAGAAACGCTGGTCCTGCTTGTCGGGGCAAACAAATGCAGCTAGCTCCTGCCACACTGGGATGAGCACAGGCAGGGGAGCTGGCAGGGCCCACAGGGCACCTGCATTTGTTGTGGGTGTCCCAGGTGGGACAATGGGGCACCCACAGCAAGTTTAAATTTGTTGCAGCCGTGGGTGATGGGATCCCAGGGGCATTATAATGGCTCTGGGAGGAGTGCTACATGCCTCCTTTACATAAAGATGTGGCCCTGTGGGATGGGGGGTATCATGGCTATAAAATGTGTGAGTGATGGGTGAATGGGCAGAAGGATTCTGCACAAAATGAGTTGTTGTTGTCTTTCAAGAGTGTTGATCCAACGTATGAAAGACAACCCTGTGTAGACAAGACACACAAGGGCACACTAACTAAACCTTCACGCAATGTAGGGCAGCAAGCAAAGTTGCTGCACTGTATTGCGTGTGAGGAAGAGAGCAGAAATGCCCCATATTTACAATATTATGATGTATTACTGCTCTCTCCTTGCATTAGAACACTGTGTGCTGCCTACCGTCAATGGAGACACCCTTACAGGATACCTGCTTAACAGACAGGATTATTTTTGTACATGAGAGGGCACCTTCCTGCAGAAAAACTATTTAGCAGCCTTTTCCTCTTTTTCTGTGTGCTGCATTCTGCTGCACACATGGAAAGAGGAAACAATGAGGAGAAAAAACTGTATTTCTCTTCCTTATGACTCTCTTTGGCAGATTTACAAGCCTTAGTGAATCTTGGAATGCATCAAATGCCATTGGTGGATGCCCCCGTGCTCCACCCATTGAATGCCTCCCAAGTTCAAATGTGACATAACACAGCCCAAGCAGATGCCCTGCATTACATTTCTTTACAGTCAGGCAAGGCCCCGCAAATCAGGCCTTGTGTGGCTTTATAAATATTACCAAAGTCCTTGTGTTGACCTTGCAATGCCTTAGGTGATGCAAGGAGAATGATAAGACTTCATAAATATGGGCCTATGATTTTATTTATTGTTACCTAGACTTATATGATGCTTCGGAGTCTTTCACATACAATGCAGGTTATTCTGTGCGCTGTGTCTGTGGCCCACATTCCCACCATAGCCACAAAATGTGTTGATACACTGTCATATGCTGCTGACAAGCCAGAAAGGATTAGAAATCACTATAGAAATGCACAGAGAGATGGATAACTTTGGCCAATAATTTACATGCTGAAGGCTCTGTTCTTAGTGATGATTTTATGATGTGGCAGGAACAACTCCTGGAAGATGTCACTTGCATGGTCAGTTTGACAAGAGTTCTCTTTAAACACATAGTAAATTTTAAGAATTTTGAGAGTGTGCTTAGCAGTTGAATGTGTAAAGTCGGTCAAGCGCCCCTCGATTCCTTTTGACTGATTGTTCCTGGAGGGTCGATGGCAGAAGAGTGGTAACTTTTGATCTCCATTTGTTTGATTTGAATATAGATTTTTTATTCCTGAGGCATTGCTATTTTTAGCAACTATTACTACATCGATCATTTAGAACAAGAAAATTAGGCACCAATATAAATGTCACTGTTCACTTCCTGTGTCTGCAGAGGAAGGGACTGATGAATGATTATGGGTAGTTAGATCCTGGAAAGAAACTGAAAATCATTTACATTCGAACTTAAAACTGTGCATATTCATGCCAAATGCAGTTTTCCCATAGGAAAAGTTTCTGAAGACTTCCAAAAATGTATATTTTGTGAGACTACAAGAATAACACAAGACATTCCAATTCCTCTTAACAAATGACCTTTTGACTTCGCTTGCGAGCCACTATCTATTTACAATCAGCAGAACTGTGTTTTCAAAAATAACACAATAAACCGTAGTATGTATCCTCCTCTGATGCTAAGAGTCAGTGTTATATGCTAATTACATGAATGTGAAGTGTGAAAAATGTTTTCCACGTTTAGCAGCATCAGTAGCCTACTTTCACAAAGACTAGCATCTGGATCGCATTTCAGATACTGTGACCCAGAGTGGAAACACACCATGGCCTCTGTTTAGATTTACTGCTTTAAGGGGACATGTGAGATATATATATATATACAGTGGGACCTCTGGAACTGGAAATCGCAGAACAAGCTCAAGAAATCTCTCCTATATATATTTAATCCTCTTTCTAGAATTGTTATGGTTGCCTTAGGTAATGACTGTGCTAAATCTCAAGTAGGTAAACTGGAAGATGAAACATAAGTAGGGACTACCAGCACTCTTAAAGCCCATCAGCTGTAAGATGTGACAACTAGCTCAATCAATGCCATGTGAGTATTTAGGGCCTGATTTATACTTTTTTAGTGCCGCATTTGGGTCATTTTTAGACGCAAAAGCAGCGCAAATTTACAAAGTTCAATTACATTTTGTAAATGTGCGCTGCTTTTGCGTCAAAAAATGACGCAAATGCGGCACTAAAAAAGAATAATTCAGGCCCTTAATTCAGTAACTACATAAACATTATTATGCTGATGTCAATGCACAGTTTAGAAAATATACTATTTGGCGTACATTATGTCTTTCAATATTGTTTGTAAACTAAAGTATAAAGGAGTCTAGGTGAAATATTTTCCTGATTTCCTCTGCATGTTTACTTCTTACTAATATTACGCTTGGAGCTTCATGGCGACTTGCCCTCTGTCCAGACCTGTGAAGTAACTGCTGGAGTGTAGCTTTTATAATCAAAGTTTAACATGAGCTGCTTGCAAAATAATGTGTAATGAAGCTCATTAATATGTTTCTAATGTCCGCGTTTGAAATGTGCCCACGGGGTGTGGCCACCAATGTATACGATGATTAATGAAATTGACTAACAATGAATAATTAATGTATTAATGTATGATTCAGTTCTAGTATTAAGAGTTATATGTGAAGTTAGGCCTTAGTTAGCAAGAGTCTGGGCCTAGCTGCCTGGCCTCATATTAAATGTGTTTTCTAAACGTGCAATGTGCTGTCTTCCTGAAGGACATGAAGTTTTACTTTTCCAGAAGCTAGAGATGTGTGTAACCGTAGTAAATTCTTTCCCATGAGATCCGACTTGCTCAAGGAGACATTCTTGCTGAATGCAACAGTGTAATTCGTAACGGGTACAAGGTCTCCTAAACTGGTAAAGACAATGGAGCTACTAACTGAAGCCGTGCGTGTAACTTTTCTTACCTGCCACCTCACCCGATGAAAACGTAAATCACAGGAGCCAATGAACTGCATGAGAACTGTCTTAGGTGAAATTTCGAGTGAGGTGACCACTCAACTATTGGAGAGAGATAGTAATGCGCCCAATTGGTAAGTAAGGGTTTGTTCGACAGATTTAATATAATGACATGCCACAAGGAGAAATTGTCCATTCTTTTGCCATCCTTTGCCGTTCCTTGCAGCCATTAGCTTATCATTATTTGAGAGACTTTTTCCTACTTTGAATCATCCTCTTTACTCGACATTTAATTCACCTTCTTAAGAGGGAAGAACTTTCTACCCTGTTTGCTGAGACTTTTACTGTCCTGTCCTGGCTGATGGCGGATCAACTACTGTCCTGAGTAAGAAGACTGACTCTGTATGCTGACCAATTTAGGAGGGTAACTATATGATAATTAAAATGTAATTGTCTGCTTGCCTTTTCTTTCTAAGTACCAACTGCACTTTGATAGAGACCATAGCTAGTTGTTTTCCAAATTTGTGGTACCAAATTGTTTTGCATGAAACCCAACATGCTGATGCTAGTTTGAGGTTAGTTAAGGAATTCACTGACAATTGGGTGCAAATAGACAAATAACTGGATCTTTGCTTTGTTGAATAATGTATCAATGCTACTCTGCTAAAGTTGATTTATGTTAACGCTGTGTTTTGTCCTGATCTTTATAATCTTTGCTTTGCTTAAATCTTACTCAAGTTGCCATATTGTGACAATATTGATGTGTTTCCTGGTGTTGAGACTAATAAACTTGTTAGTAGATTGTAATCAATAGGGAATAAATCTCATAAACCTTACTAAATCGAGTGTGGTTATTCGTGGCTGAAAGGTCATGGTGAGTTTGGATTCTTATTAATGTCATTAACTAATTTAATTAATTTGCTATTGTGAATACTGATGAGGTTATTGTCCTATCGATTGATATGCTGATTAGTTATCTCGTCTTAAGGTGCCTCCAATCAGGGTCAAAAGATTCATTGGCCTAAAACGATTCCCAGAGTAAGTAAATTACCTAGGGCGGGACGCGTTATCATAGATTATGCCTACCGGAGGTGAATTGTGAGGCCTGTGAGAATTTTAGGCCAGGTGATGTTTTAGTAGGAATGGGCGTACTCCGCAGTATGAGAGAAGGGAAGTTGGCGAACTTCATGTGAGTGTGGTGCTTTGTGCTAAAAAATTGTCCACGTGGTTGTTGGTGATGTGCGGACCCTGCGTGGTCTAAGACTCCGGAGTATACTGATAAGTGTATGAGACACTTGGTTTATGTTGTAATTTGCGCGGTTTAATAGGTCAATCGGGCGTGATTGAAGAGTCGAGTTTGAGTCAAAGTGAGTGAATGAAACCTTTGATGGAGATTTGGTAAGTTCTAAAGTGCACTAGGACGAGCCATTGACAAGTCGAGAGTGAAATTTGCAGGTCAAATTTTGCTTGCAAGTGTGGGATCTGAGAAGGAGAGAGTAGTAGCAGCTGAGGCTTCAAGTGAAATCTCTGTAAAGTTCTGAAGCGATTGTGTTACCCTTCCTGTAGTAAACCGGCAAATTTGAGTTGTTGTTAAAGTGCTCGCAATATATTGCATTAGGTTGTGTGAAAAGGGAGTGAGGAAGACAAGCCGCAGGACTTTGTCAGCTGCAGTATGTGTGGGTGTGACATAATTGGAGCCACGCTGGGATAGGTCAGATAGTGAGAAGGGTCGCACACGGATTGGCAGCTGTCCGTGAGAGGCAATTGGTTGAGAAGGTAGGCGAAGGGTGTTCTGGGAATTAAAGTCACTTCCTGATTCAGTTATAAACAAAATAAGAGACACAAAAATGAAGTTCTTCAAGGCTTTAAAGAGAGCTTTGAGAGGAGATGTGTACATTACCGCGAGTGTGGTGGAGCCCACACCACCAGAGGATACTCCGGCTTATGCCGTGATGGAGGAGAAGGGAGTCGCGCCATGTCTATGGCTAAAGCAATGATGCAAATTAATAGAGAAAGACGGGTGCTTGGCGTTTCCAGAGAATGGGCCGTTCAACGTAGGAGTTCTAGGGAATTTGCGGAAGGCATTAAATGAGCAGAAGCCGCCTCCAAGGCCAGCACAGTTTGAGGCGTTAGCAATTTGGGAATTAATGGCCATACGGCAGAGGCAACAAAAGTTTGAGAGGAGAATGAGAAAAGCTGAAAAGACGCTAGCGGAGGCTAGGTGGCATAGTGAGACTAGGTTGTCGAGAAGAGAAATAATAGATGGAGTCAGGATGTTTCCGGCAATCACTCAAGAAGCCGATACACAGGAAAGAAAGGCCACTTGTACAACAGACAAGGGTTCTAGTAGAGGGAAAGAGAATAACAGATCTTGTGCAGATGATGATGAGTTCCTTAATCAGTTGTTACATGATCGTCCACCTCCATATGCCATGGATGACAATAGACCAAGTACTAGTGCAGGTCCTGTAAATTCAACACAGAATCAGGGAGCAGCGAATCCAGCACAGGCAAATGCAGTTGCGACACCAGCTCCAGTGCAGAATAGTGTCAGCGTATCCACTGCATCAGGGATGCAGACACAGTTGCAGCCACCACTAATTCAGAGGCTCTACCCTGATGTCCCAGTATTAGAAACCACTACGAGCTTGATGGTGCCGCCTGACCAGGCATATGCGAGATCAAAATTAGTACAGATCGAGCCAACTCCACTTCTGCTGCCCCAACCGCAGCAACAGATGATTCCGAGTTACACTCCGGTCACAGAACCACAGATAGCTACGGCACGGGTAATGAATCAGAATATGGGGGCCAGTGTTCCACAGATTGCGGGGAATAAGCCAACACCAGCCGCCATATCCCTACCTATTACGGTTGGTCCACCAGTACCATTGTACGCACAGGGTAAGCCTAGCATGTGTGATCAGGGGGTAATGACCCAGGATAGGACAAGAGGAGGGTTCATAGGGAACTCTCTAGGGATAAGCCCAGTGGAACAGGTGGTAGAAAGGTTGAGGTCTCTGCTGGACTTCAGTCCGAATGGGGTTCCTCCAGATGCCATGAGACAATCAGGGTTGGGATTACTGACTCCTCAGGTCCCAGGTGCGAATGCATCGCAACAACCAATGATACAGGCTGGAAATATCTCATTGCAAGGTTTAACTGCACAACAATTGAATGAATGGTTAGACAAGCTGAATTCACCGCAGACTACCCCTGCAAAAACAGAGCGGTCAGAGAGAGAGGAATACTTGAATTTTGTAAGGTTGGGCGTGCAAGCAGCCGAGTTAGTTGAAGGGAGCATGGAAGTGAATAGGCTAGAGTCATACACTGAAGAAGAATTGAGGTATCTGTGTCCAAAATTAACCAAAGAAGTGAGTAAGGTGCACCAAAGGTTGGCAAATCTAGCAGACAAATATGGCATAGACTTAGACAATACTAAGCATCTAAAGAGGAGTTACAGATTGGACTTCGAACCCAAAGATTTCGATCACATGAGGTCCACTGGAATGAAGGCAGACCTTAAAGAAATTTTACAGGGCGCACAGGTTTGGGGAGCCTTAGAGAAGTGGGAAGGCAGATGGGCAAAGAAGAGAGATAAAAGGAAAAGTGACTGCTTGGAGCAGCAGCAGCAGGCATAACCAGTGCTAAATACCGGTACCATAAAGATGTTACCCATGAGAGAGACGGCTGGAGGGGTTCTTGTCCATGTACCGTTGTCTAGAGGTGACATTTTGTCATTCACAAATGACTTCCCCAGGCTGAGGGAAAAGCCAATAGAGTGGTATCAGCAGACAGACAGATTTGTGAAGCTTGCGAAGTGTCTTTGGGACGACTTGAATGCATTGTTTGAGATCATTGTTCCTGCTGATTTGTGGCTCGAGTGCAAGAGAAGTGTTGACTGGCCAACCGCAGAACCGGCAAGGGATAGAGTTACCGGAGCACCCTCTCCGGAGGTAATGAAGCATTATTATAAGGTAATTGAGTTTTTGAAGCAGAAAGTGTCGCCGCAGAATATTGATTGGCAAAAGATTGATCGAACCGCACAAGAGGGCGAAGAGTCAATACATGCTTACTATTAGAGGTTGTTAAAAGCATTCAAGCATTACAGTGGGACCGAGGTCATAGAGCCGAAAGATATGAATCACCTTGTGTTCAGGTTTGTGGAAGGGCTGAGACCAGAAATTAGCCAGATGATTAAGAATCATTTGATTTGCTAGCAAGCGAAGCCGATTGATGAGGTGTTACAGTATGCACAATACTGTAGTGATGACATTGAGTTGAAGCAGAGAAAGTTGAAGGAGAAAGTAATGGTGATGCAAATTAAGGCAGCACAAGCAGGGATGCAGGGAAACGGAGTACAACAGATGGTACAACAGCCGCAGGGAAACTGAATGTTTCAGCCCCAATGAGAGACAGAGGTCGAGGAGGTTTTGTGAACCGTGGTCCAGATTTGAATACTGTTGTGGTACAAAATGACGTGCAAGGAATGAAGAAGGTGTTACCTTGCCATGCGTGCGGGTGCGTGGGACATTGGAAGCGGGAGTGCCCGATGATGGTGCAGGAAGGTGTTGTTCAACAAAGCAATAATGTCAGTTCATTTCAAAATGTTAAAGGACCAAGAATGAGGGGTTCTAATCCAAATTTCCAGGATAACATGGTTCAAATGCAGGGTCTCCAACCCATGCAACAGGTGCATATGCCACGTATGCAACCAGTGCAGATGCAGCAAGTACAACAGCAGGTTCCAGTGGTACCTAGACAGCAAATGCAGTTGCCCTTAGCGCAAATGGGACAGCAACAGGAGATGCTTCCTCAACAGGTCACAAGTCAGGGAATGGGTCATAATAACACAGTACAACAGTTCCCATTTACGAAATATTAATGACATAATGGTGAAGTGTTGCCCAATACTGCCAAATCCAGCTGTGATTATTTTTCAAGTTCCATGTGATGCAGAATGGTTCTCAGTTGCTGACTTGTCCCAAGCATTCTTTTCTGTGCCTCTTCATGAGGACAGCCAATTTCTCTTCAGTTTCAAATTCCTGGGCAAGGTCTACAGTTGGTGAAGGATCCCTCAGGGGTTTTCGGAGTCACCATCAATATTCAATCAAATTCTGAAGAAATATTTGGAGTCATTGGAACTGCCTTTCCAATCGACTCTAGTACACATTGACGATTTGTTGATTGTCTCCAAAACAAGAGATGATTGCAAGTACGATACTATTGCCTTTATTAAATCACTTGGGAAAGAATGGGCATAAGGTGTCCCCAAAGAAGCTGCAGTTCTGTCAGAAAGAGGTGAAGTATTTAGGCCATTTGATTGAGAAAGGGTCGAGGAAAATATCTAAGGAAAGAGTGACTGCCATATTACAGATGAACCCCCCGACATCCAGGAGAGATGTCAGGATGTTCCTGGGAATGGTGGGCTACTGTCGTCAGTGGATCCCGAACTTCTCCATTATCTCCAAGCCTTTGGTGAGACTGACAGCAAAAGAGGTTAAGGATGGCCCAGATACCCTAACTATGTCCGAGAAAGAGATAAGGGCATTCATTGAATTGAGGGAGTTTATGTGCAGGGCTCCAGCTTTAGGTATGCTTGATTACACAAAGACTTTTGTCCTGTTTTGTCATGAATGTGATGCTTGTTCTTTGTCTGTCCTGACCCAGGTCCATGGAGGTGCAAACCGACCAGTAGCCTATTTTTCAGCTAACTTGGACCCAGTAGCAGCAGCCTTACTGGGTTTTCTGCGTGCAGTTGCAGCAGTTGGTCAAAGCCTCACTCAGTGGAAGGCATAGTGACATCCCTTAACAGTAACGGTTCCACATTCACTTGAAATACTATTAACCAAAACTAAGACCCAGCACATGACAAATGCCAGATTGACCAAGTATGAGACTATTATATTGGGGTCACCAAATGTGTCACTGAAACGTTGCACTGTACTAAACCGACAACTCTGCTTCCCAATGAAAATACAGATGTTGATGATGCTGAAGAGGTAGAACATGATTGTCTTGAGGTAACAGAATTGTGCACCAAACCGAGACCTGACATTAAGGATACTCAATTGGAGGAGAATGACAACATTCTCTTTATTGATGGCTCATGTCTGAGAGCCAGATATGCTGTATGTACAATCACTGGTATCCTAGAAGCATCTTGGCTTGAAAGGGTATACTCTGTTCAAGTGGCTGAATTGATTGCTCTTACTAGGGCATGCCATGCCGCTGACAAATTGAAAGTGACTATCTATACCAATAGCAGATACGGATTTGGGATTGTCCATGATTTTGGCCAGCTATGGTCCCAGAGGGGTTTCATTACCTCTTCTGGTTCTCCAGTGAAAAATGGTGAAAGAATTAAGGAATTGTTGTATGCGATTTAGTTACCTCTTGAAATTGCCGTGGTGAAATGCAATGCTCATGTGAAATCGCAAGATTTTGTGTCAATGGGAAATGGAAATGCAGATCAAGTCGCAAGGTTTTCTGCATTGAATTGTATATTGTTCAAGGATCAGTGGGAATTGTTACCTGAAACAGAAAATGAGACATGCACAGGTTACGCATTGAGGGTGGTTGACACAATGAAATAATTAAAATTGCTACAGGGTCGTGCCAGCAGGGAAGAGAAACGTTCTTGGCTCAAAATTAAGTGTGTACAAAGACCAGATGATTTGTGGGTTTCAGATGAGGGGAAGATGGTTTTGCCAAACAGTCTTTTGTCTCAGTTTGCAAGGTTTTACCATGGTCAAGCACACATTGGGAGAGACGCCATGATAAGATTGTTCAAAATCGATTGGTTCAATCCAAAATTCAGACAAACCGCAGAAGTGATCTGTCACCGGTGCATCATCTGTCAGCAGATGAATGTGGGGAAAGGGACAGTGGTAAATTTGAGCCACATTGGGAGAGCTGGAGGTCCATTTAGCAGGATGCAATTGGATTTTATCGAGATGCCTGTGTGTGGAGGTCTGAGATATGTTTTGGTGATTGTGTGCATTTTTACCCACTGGATTGAAGCTTACCCTACACGTAGGAATGACAGTCTCACAGTAGCGAAGTTGCTGCTTAGGGAATTGATACAACGTTTCGGGTTTCCGATCTCTTTAGAATCAGATAGAGGAAGTCACTTCAACAATGAGTGATTAAGCTCTTGTGTGCTGTGCTGAACATTGAACAGAAGTTGCATTGCAGTTACCGCCCTGAAGAATCAGGACTAGTGGAACAAATGAATGGTACTCAGAAGTCTAGAATGGCAAAAATGTGTGCAGCTACAAATTAGAAATGGCCGGATGCTTTGCCCTTAGTGTTGATGTCAATGAGAAACACACCCAAAAAGAAAACAGGACTGTCTCCTCATGAAATTCTGATGGTCCGAGCTATGCGATTGTGCGCAGTACCTGCGAATGCTCTTGTGAATATCACAGATGATATGGTGTTTGACTACTGGAAGGGTTTGGCTGACATGGTCTGCTCTTTCTCTCACCAGGTGGAAGCAACCACATTGCCACCGATAAATGATCGAGGTCACAACCTGAAAGCTGGTGATTGGGTTGTTGTCAAGAAACACGTGAGGAAGTCGTGTTTGGAGCCACGTTGGAATGGGACACATCAGGTGATACTGACAACTACAACTGCTGCGAAGTGTGCGGGAATTCCAAACTGGATCCATGGCAGTCACACAAAGAAGGTGATGTGTCCAACTGATGAGGAAATTGATTTGTCGAAAATAACAGCTACAGAAAAGGAAGTCTCAGGGCCGTAGAGTAATCAAAGGGGAACTGAGACTGCAGGAGAGCCCGTTGAGGACAGCTTGGTCACTCAAACAGCAACAGGTATCCAGAGGGGTGACAGTGAGCCTATCTCAACTATAGCACCAGGAGGACCCACTCAAAGACACGTTCTCCCAGAAGCAGACGGATACGGGTTTGAAGTTGAACCCCTGAAGGTGAAGGAGTTGAGGCGGAAGGAAGCCAGAGTGTCCAGACTCCTCCTGAGCCGCTTGCAGGTCCAGCAAGAGAAAACACCATAGCACAAGAGGAGGGCGTTGAACAGCAACAAGGAAAGCCAAACTATGAAGGGACACTAAAAGGAGATAAATGACCAGAAATGCAAGTGACAAAAGGAAAAGTGGTTGTCGATGAGACAATTGAGGAGGAGATAGATACGACAAGGAAAGAAGATCTGAGTGAAGGAGAGTTGCAAGGTGACGGCAAATGGAAAAGAAAGAGAATAGCAAACAGAAGATATGCTGGTCACGAATGGGCCTATGCAACTTCAGCTAAGTGGCAACAAGAATTCTTGGCATTCTGCTTTGATCGAGAAGTCCCAGGTCACTACTATGGTACCTGAGTTGGCCACAAGGAAATGAGACTATGTTAAGTTGAAATCAAGTTGAGAAACCTGAGAAAAGAGACTGATAAATTACCGGATGTGTCACTGTTGACCTGAATTGACTTTTGAAAACTGATTGTGACAAGCTGCTAACTGGATTGACAAAGGACCCTGGGAGCGAATGAAGAAAGCTGTAAATACTTGCTAAAGGGAGACTTTGCTTAGCCTCGCTGAAAAAAAAAAAGAAAAAGGGGCTTTAACCATCCTCAGTTGATATGTTGCTTACGTGTGTAGCACTTTACTTCCTGATTCTTTACAGATCATGCCTAGCATGGGAGATGACATTGAGGGGAGTAAGCATTGTAAATATTTGGGTGTTGCTTTGGGTGTTGTTTGTGTGATATTCATTATAGCTTTGTTTGTGGAGATGTGATTGGTGGATGAGAATGAAGCTAACACTGCTACAATTTCTGAGACCGCTACACTAACACCTTGGGAGAAGTTTGAGCAAGATACAAAGTATCTGCATGACAAAACTAATGCCAAAGGGGAACTGTCTACTAACATTTTCTATCGCTTGCTGAGTGAGTATGTTGACACTATGGATGCAAAGGCTTGGTATGTGTGTACACAAATTCCTCTTTCAGTTCAAGAAGGAGTTACATATCACAGTTTACCACTAACCTATGGGATTGGTTGTAGTCTGCTACTAACGCATTTCCATAACCAAGAAGAAGAGCAATATTTTACTCTAACTATGACCTTGTGCCTATCATAGAAGATTTGAATAGTGTAGCTAAATATTATGCCATAAAGCTGATTAAAGGATTATTTGAACCTAGAGTAACAATTAGTATGTCATATGCACACCGCAACAATTTGACATGCTTGCTTACACCTGTAGAGAAAAGCTTTTTAGATCACACTGAAGATAGAAGAAGGGTTTTAAAGGGGAAATTAGAAAAGAGCTTGCAGCAACGATCCTTTCTTAGAAATAGCAGCAATGGAATTAGGGAACAAGGGAAGCTAGCTTTAGATGTGAAACATGTAGGTAGGCTTTGCATAACACTGCCGAAGTCATATTATGACAATGTGTTTGTGGGAAAGAGGGAGTAAGCATGTCTTTTTGTTTCAGAATAAATGGACGTTCATGCTAAATGGAATGGATCAGGCGATCCCAGGGGTCTATTATATTTGTGGACTTAATGCTTATTACCGTCTCCCAAAGGGATGGTATGGGACATGTTACTTGGGGATTGTTTTCCCAAAGATTTACCAGCTGGAAGCCTTAAAGAAATTTCCGAAAGTGACTGAATTACTTTGTGCTAGACAAAAGAGAGAAACTGCTGCTGGCGTAGTAGGAGATATATTTGGAGCAATAATTCCTACAGTAGGGGTTGCCTTAAACTCCATAAAGATTCAAAAGTTGTCTACTATTGTGGATAACACATTGAAAAACTTTACAGGGGCTATACTCCTGATGGATACTGAACTTGCTGCGGAGAGGGCTATGACTCTTCAAAACAGGCTTGCTTTAGACATTCTTTTAGCCAAAGGTGGCGGAGTCTGTAAGATGCTTAATGAGCGTCACTGCTGTGCCTACATACCTGACAATAGTAATGAGATTAGAAGTATGCTTACTAACCTGACAAGAAATAGTGCAGATTTGAAAGAATTGAAGGAACCAGGAGTTTGTGAAAAGGTTGGAAAAGGATTCGCTCATGTGGGAAGTTGGTTTAGTAGTCTTTGGCATGGGGTATTGGGAAGTTAGCGAAAGGATTAAAGAGAAATTGGCAAGACATAAAGCAAGGAGGGAAGAAAGGAAAAGGGAGAAAATGTTCAGAGCAAAATATGAAAAGGCAAAACAAAAGGAAGAAATTGAGCTGAAAGAGATGAAGAAGTGACAAAGTGGTTAAAGGAAGGATTTGTGTGATGACAAGTCATCAGAGGAGGGATTGTTGGAGTGTAGCTTTTATAATCAAAGTTTAAAATGAACTGCTTGCAAAATAATGTGTAATGAAGCTGCATAGAAAACGCATTAATATGTTTCTAAAGTACACGTTTGAAATGTGCCCACGGGGTGTGGCCACCAATGTATACATGATTAATGAAATTGACTAATAATGAATTATTAATGTATTAATGTATGATTCTGTTCTAGTATTAAGAGTTATATGTAAAGATTTTGTCGAATTAATCATTAGGCCTTAGTTAGCAAGAGTCTGGGCCTAGCTGCCTGGCCTCATATTAAATGTGTTTTTTAAACGTGCAATGTGCTGTCTTCCTGAAGGACATGAAGCTGTACTTTTCCAGAAGCTAGAGATGTATGTAACCGTAGTAAATTCTTTCTCATGAGATCCAACTTTGCTCAAGGAGACATTCTTGCCCAATGCAACAGTGTAATTCGTAACAGGTAGAAGGTCGCCTAAACTGGGAAAGACAATGGAGTTACTAACTGAAGCAGTGCGTGTAAATTTTCTTACCTGCCATCTCACCCGATGAAGACGTAAATCACAGGAGCCAATGAACTGCATGAGAACTGTCTTAAGTGAAACTTCTAGTAAGGTGACCACTCAACCATTGGACAGAGATAGTGGTGCGCCAGATTTTGCCCAATTGGAAATGAAGGGTTTGTTTGACGGATTTAATATAATGGCATGCCACAAGGAGAAATTGTCCACTCTTTTGCCACCCCTTGCCATTCCTTGCAGCCATTACCTTATCATTATTTTGAGAGACTTTTTCCTACTTTGAATCATCCTCTTTACTCAACATTTACTTCACCTCCTTAAGAGGGAATAACTCTCTACCCTGTTTGCTGAGACTTTTGCTGTTCTGTCTGGCTGATGGCAGATCAACTACTGTCCTGAGGATGAAGACTGACTCTGTATGCTGACCCAATACGGAGGGTAACTGTATGATAATGAAAATGTAATTGTCTGCTTGCCTTTTCTTTCTAGGTACCAACTGCTCTTTGATAGAGACCACAGCTAGTTGTTTTCCAAATTTGTGGTACCAAATTGTTTTGCATGAAGCCCAACATGCTGATGCTAATTTGAGGTTAGTTAAGGAATTCACCGACAATTGGGTGCAAATAGACAAATGACTGGATCTTTGCTTTGTTGAATAATGTATCAATGCTACTCTGCTAAAGTTGATTCATGTTTACGCCGTGTTTTGTCCTGATCTTTATAATCTTTGCTTTGCTTAAATCTTACTCAAGTTGCCATATTGTGACATTATTGATGTGTTTCCTGGTGTTGAGACTAATAAACTGGCTAGTAGATTGTAATCAATAGGGAATAAATCTCATAAACCTTACTAAATCAAGTGTGGTTATTTGTGGCTTAAAGGTCATGGTGAGTTTGGATTCTTATTAATGTCATGAACTAATTTAATTAATTCGCTATTGTGAATACTGATGAGGTTATTGTCCTATCGATTGATATGCTGATTAGTTATCTTGTCTTAAGGTGCCTCCAATCAGGGTCAAAAGATTCATTGGCCTAAAACGAGTCCCAGAGTAAGTAAATTACCTAGGGCGGGACGCATTATCATAACTCACTTGAAAAATGGCACCAGACAAATAAATGTGATCGATCGAGGACACCTCAGACCCCACCTAAAAGGAAGTGAGCAAGGTATCCAGCTAAATAGCTATAAGTGTGGGGAAGTCCCATAATTGTACACTCCAAAATGTAACCTTAAAGCACGCTCATGGGTGGATGAATCAGGGATGGTTTTAAAACTTAGTTTTATGAGACAGTGGGCCTGATTCAGACCTTGGCGGGCGGCCGAGGCCGCCCGCCAAGGTCCCGCCGACAAATGACCGCACCGCGGTCAAAAGACCGCGGCGGCCATTCATACATTTCCGCTGGGCCGGCGGGTGCTCTCCAAAAGAGCGCCCGCCGGCCCAGCGGAAGTGCCCCTGCAACGAGGATGCCGGCTCCGAATGGAGCCGGCGGAGTTGCAGGGGTGCGACGGGTGCAGTGGCACCCGTCGCGTATTTCAGTGTCTGCATAGCAGACACTGAAATACTTTGTGGGGCCCTCTTACGGGGGCCCCTGCAGTGCCCATGCCATTGGCATGGGCACTGCAGGGGCCCCCAGGGGCCCCGCGGCACCCCCTACCGCCATCCTGTTCCTGGCGGGAGACCCGCCAGGAACAGGATGGCGGTAGGGGGTGTCAGAATCCCCATGGCGGCGGAGCGCGCTCCGCCGCCATGGAGGATTCTGCAGGGCAGCGGGAAACCGGCGGGAGACCGCCGGTTTCCCGCATCTGACCGCGGCCGAACCGCCGCGGTCAGAATGCCCTGCGGGGCACCGCCGGTCTGTCGGCGGTGCTCTCGCCGACCCTGGCCCCGGCGGTCAGAGACCGCCGGGGTCAGAATGACCCCCAGTGTGTCTCCGAGCTAAGGCACCGTACAGCATATCAACAATACAGATCACTAGGTAAGGGCAGGTTCACTAATTGAGTACTAGGGTAGGAATAGAAATGCTAAAGATTTGTTACAAAATTTCAAAAGAAGGGTCCAATCTAAAAATTGTAGAGGCAAATGCATGAGGTAATTGCCATGAAGGCGCTCAATAAATAGAGTAACAAAGAATAATGTGCAAAATCAATAACATTCTCAGTTCAAAATGAGTAGCAAAATCAATAAGAAATCTGGCAGCAACCTTAGTAGCACTGAGGCGTCTTCTGGCTCACCCCCAAATTTGCAAGTTTATGTACAAAATCTTCCTATAGAACAGAATACAAACTGCAGGTGCGATTGATGGGGTGAGTAAAATAACTGCACTTTTAGCAATTCAGAACCTGGTTCAAGTGAGCATCATATTGCCTTACCATCTAAGCACTATCCCACTTCATGAATATCGATTCTGCCCACTCTATGCTAATGTTGTATGGAAATGACAGGGTAAACTAGTTACACAACCAAAAGTTAGTTATTGTGAATGAATGAAGTACAGTGAACTTGTGGAAGGGCCTTGGGAACCTACAACATTACCGTGTCCATGTTGGAAAGGTTTCTTTGAGAAGAGCAAGAACATCATCAATGAAAACAAACATGATTTCACTTGACTGTATGCTGCAGAAATAACTTATAGTGACCATGCAGAAGGAGACATTGATTTTGAATAAGATAATCTTGAGGTATACTTGAGGCCTAGTTAGCATAAGAAAGGAAAAGGCTCATTAGAAAGACATAGCTAGTTTGTTTCAAATGCAATAGCACAATGTTAGTGTGCATGTAAAGAAATCAATCTGGTTATTAGTTGGAAGAGGGTAGAAGAACCACCTAGTCGACATCCATAATCTTAATCAGGGTGAAACCGTCTCCTGGAATTGCACAAAGTAGTCAGGCATAACTTAGAGGCAACATGAAAAGTATAAATGTAGCATAGAAACATTACTAAAGTGAAAGCACAACACCTGAAAATCCCAAGACAATTTAGACAGATAGATTACATTTTATTAAATAAAAGAATACTATAAATATTACATTTTTTTATTTTATATATATTGCCTAGAAGTATAGTGCCTAAAAGCACAAAATATCACTCAGTTATCTGATTGTAATAGACTGGGGAAAGTCACAATTTCAGGTCCACTGCAATGGAGCACCATCTGGATACAAGGACCAGGTTAGTCTTAGTAAAAAAGTTCCTTTCTCAAAGTTCCACGGAAGAGTTCTGTTTGCGGTGAAGGAGTCTGTGAGGAGCAGGTAGAGCATTGTGGATTGTCATTGCTGTAGCATGAAGAGCATGCCTCACCGTGTGGATCATTCTTGCTATACCTCAAAGATCTGACTTGGCGGTGTCCGTGGGCTGTCGTTGCTGTAGAGTGAAGTGCATTTCTCACTGGCAGTTGATGTAGCACAAGGAGTCTTGTTCACTGGAGTTTCACATTGGCGGTCATCATGGGCTGCAGAGTCTTGGAGTGACCTGGCCTATTCACATTCACTACGAGCCCAAATCGTCAGGGTTTCACTTTTCCTCACAGGAGGAGCTCAACTGATGAGCCGATGATCCAGGACCTGAGGATGTACCTCTTGGGGATTGGGAACTCACTTCAGCAGAAGCCAACAGGGTTCAGGCAGGTCCAGTGCTTCAGGTCAGCTGGGCCGCTTCAGGGAGGCATTTAGAGACAGTTGTGCCCCTGTAACTCAGATATGAGTTCAGTCAACTGACCCTTGGAGCCACTCAGCTAGGCCAGGATGAATGGAGCAGCACTAGTCCTCAAGCAGCAAGGCTTGTGGGGTTCAAGCAGTTCTCAAGTAGCAGAGCATCCTCTGGGGAGCAAGACATTTATTTTCTGTAATACCCACTGGTCCAGGAGTGTACTGAAGAGTGGCTCTGGAGGTGCAATATTTATACCTTGTGCCAGCCTTTGAAGCGGGTGGATTTCCTACAACACCATCACATCTGGTTCTGAAAAATTCCTCCCTTTCTCTGCAAAGGCTCCAAGATGTTTTGGTGGCAAAACACTAGTGTCAGGTTCTTTTGTGTGTGCTGACGTCAAGCCCTTTGAAGTATTAGTGGGATGGGGAACAACTCCACCTTCAGACATCCTGGCAGGATGAAGCTTCCTGCTTACAGCCAATCCCCTTTTGTCACTGTCTTGAAGGAAAACACAAACCCCTGCAGTAGAGCCATTCACAGTCATGTGACCCAGGATAGTGGCAGAAGGCATAAATGGTTAAGATAATAAAAAGTCAAGTTCCTAAAAGTGAAATTTTTATAATTGTAAACTAAAATCTGACTTTATCATTAAAGAGGATTTTATATTCTAATTCATTTGAGTCTAAAGAGCATATCTCTATCTGCACTCAATCATGGTAACCCCATGTTAGTCATTGAGCGTGAAAGACCTTCAGGAATGTTCACTACCAGGACATGTAAAACCTAAGCCCACATGTCTTACTTTTCAAACACAAGGCACCCTGCCCTGCAAGCATTTAGGGCCTACTTTACAGGTGACATATGTAGTAAAAGGGAAGGTTTAGGCCTGGCAAAAGGTTTGTTTTGCCAGGTCGGTCCAGATGGCAGTATAAAACTGTACCACAGGCTGCAATTGCAGGCCAGAGGCATCTTTTAAAAGGATATGTTAGTGGCTGGCACAATTAATGCTGCAGAACCACTAGTAGCATTAAATTAACAGGTTCTAGATACATGCAGTACCATTTACTAGGCACTTACAAGTAAATTAAATGTGCCAATTAGTTGTAAGTCAGTTTCATCATGTTTGAAGAAGAGGACACAAGCACTTTAGCACTGGCTAGCAGTGGTAAAGCTCACAGAGTCCTTAAGCTAACAAAAATGAATTCAGCAAAACAGGAGGCTTGAAGGCAAAAGCTCTGGGGGAATCCCTTGCCAAGTATGTGAGAGCTAGCAGTGTACATGTAAATTCCTTATTAAAACCATATTATGTATGTTATTAATAATGCACACATTTAGAAATGTGCAAAAACATTTACATAGCTATGACCCAAATATAAACATATTTAAAAATCAGAAATTCTAAGGGGACTCAGTAGGAGTTCACACCTCTTAACGTTCAAAACAAAGTTGAAGCAATAAGAAATTGTTTAAAAAAATTAAATTGTATCATTTAGATTGACTTTTAAAAGCATGCCTTTAGCTCGCCTAACACTAGTGACTAATCATACAAAAAATTATCTTTTAGTAAAAGTAATTGTACTCATCACATGTTGTAGTCAATCATATTTAGCTTTAATGGGAATCAGGAGTTTAGCTTACCCTTCTGGCTTGCAGGTCTGTGCCCTGTCACCTAGTCATTTTTAAACTACTTAGCTTGCTCTGTCTTAGACTATTTATTTAATTATCTCTTTCAAAATGGCTGCTGTGTTTATAGTTAGTGAAATGTTATGATTTTATGTTATCAGTGCCAATCTGTAAAGGCATCACTTTTAGCATCAAAATTAAATGAGATACGTAGGTATTCAGATCATGTCCCTTTCCCACTTACGTGGGACAGGAACATAATGTACTTTTGGAGGGAATTGGTTATATAATTGCTGCCTGAAGCATGCCTCCTTATCTATTGTTGGGGAACATACCTGCGCCACGGGTCCTACAAAATCTGTATAAATGCATCTCACGTAGACAATGTTATCAGAGGGATTCGTACCAGATGTCATCAACGCTATCTATGCTACACATCATCTTGATGCAGGCCCAGTCTACGTGTCCCCACAGAGTCTAATATGGAGACCTCACTCCAAAGTAACAATGGTTGGGGGGCGCTTCTCATGGACATGGTATTGGCATATTAGGTTCATCACACCTAGCTCTCATTAGGTTAGAGATTAAGGGGGTCATTACAACATTGGCGGTAAATGCACCTTACCGCCGTGCAGAAGACCGCCAACACACCGCCGCTGCAGTGGAATTCCGCCACAGCTATTATGACCCACAGCTCGGAATCCGCCCAATTCAGTCAGCCACACCAAAGGTCAGTGATAAACTGGCGATAACAAAACCTCTACCGGCACGCCAACAGGAATACGCCCACACTATCACGACCAACGAATCCACGGGGCGGTCTTTCAACCGCATTATTCCATTGGCGGTACACACCGCCGCCCTCAAAATACACACACTCTTACAAAACACATCCACATTGGACAAATCGAAATACACACACCTGATACACATACACACACCACTCCCTCACACTCAATACAATATGAAAAACACACTCACATCACCCACAAACCCCTACGACAAAAATTGCGACAGAAGGCCAGAGAGACACCACCAGAAACAACACTAGCATCCACAGGCACTCAACGCCATCACTCACACAACATCCACGCACCTCACACAACACACCCGTAAATATCACCCGACACATCACAACGCACACCACCCCACACATCACCCACACCACCCCATGGCACCACAAAGACACCCCAGGTTTTCTGAGGAGGAGCTCAGGGTCATTGTGGAGGAAATCATCCAGGTAGAGCCACATCTATTCGGATCAAAGGTGCAGCACACCACCATAGCTAGGAAGATGGAGCTATGGTGCAGAATTGTGGACAGGGTCAACACAGTGGGACAGCACGAAGAACACGGGATGACATCAGGAAGAGGTGGAACGACCTGCGGGGGAAGGTACGTTCCGTGGTCTCAAGACACCAGATTGCGGTTCAGAGGACTGGTGGCGGACCCCCACCTCCTCCCCCAGAACTAACAACATGGGAAGAGCAAGTCTTGGCTACACTGCATCCTGAGGGCCTCGCATGAGTAGCTGGAGGAATGGACTCTGTGAGTCAAATCTTAACTACTTCATCCCCCACCCTACCTGCATGCTATCACATACCCCCACCCTCGCCCTCACCCCATCACTCCAACTCCTCACACATGTCCCACTATCACAAACCACACATCCCAAACCCAAGCCCTGCATGGAACATCAAAGCATTGACACCCATCACCAAGGCATGGCCACTGCACATACCCATACACCCCCCCTAAACCATTATCACACAAGGTCCCACACAAGAATGCAAGTACTGGGGTACAGGGTCACCCACCCATTGCACACCATGGCACAAACAGATGCACTAATCATGCCTTTACACCCCTGCAGGACCCCTACCCAACATCACCAGACAGGAGGGTCCAAACATGTCCACTCTACCCACAGAAGAGGCCCACAGTGATGACAGCAGCTCTGTCCAACTGGATCTAGATGACCAGCCCGGCCCATCTGGGACCTCGGGACAGTCGGTTCCCCTCACACTGGCACAGGCCACTACAGAGCTTCCCCCCTCTGGAAACATCAGCACAGCACCCACCCAGTGGGCCCATGCCTCTGTCCCCAGGACACGTCAAGCAGCAGTGTGTCCACCACTACAGGGAACCCAGGCTAGCCCACAACCCCAACAACACCAGGGACCTGGGGGAAATGGTAGTGGGCACACGGTTCAGGGGATAGAGGCCCAGGAACACAGGGGAACTAGGAGGGCTGCTGTGTGACAGGGGGAGGACAGGCCCAGGGAACCCACTCTCCACGAGGCCCTCTCCAACATCATGGGAGCCTACCACCATTCCCAGGAAACAATGGCAACGGTACTGGCCTAGTTTCAGGAGACCCAGTGGCTGCAGGAGGAACAGTATTTGGGGTTCAGGGAGGAACACAAATCCATTAACACCACCCTGGGCACCATTGTAGGGGTGCTGAAGGAACTCGTCAACACCAGGAGGGACATGGTGGCACAACAAGGGGCCCCTGACACTAGCCTGGACGATGAACTGCCCACCACCTCCGCCGGTGCTAGTGGACAGGAGGCACCGCCACAGGACCATAACACCAGCACCCTACCCCCTGCAGATGGGGAGCCACCCCACAAGCGGTCCCTGAGATCCAGGAAAAAGGCAGAGAACAATGCCAAGACCCCCGGCAAGGAATGAGACCACCCTGAATGTCATCCTTCTGTCCCACTTTGTCACCCTGTCCATACTCAAACTACCCTAGCTCCACTTCCTATGCCCCTTTGGACAAAGCACCGGTGAGACTAATAGACTGGAATCTGCCATGGACATTCCTCCACCATCACCCCTGACCAATTTACAACCCCCTCCACTATTGAGCACTTAAATAAACACCCTTAAATCACAAAACAATCTGGAGTCAGTCTGTGCTTTCGAAAATGTGTATTTGCAATAACTGTGGAAAAATGCTGTATCCAATGTATTGTCAACATACCTATGTCACACAGCTCTAGTCCATGCGGAAGCAAAGCAGATGTCACACAGTGGGACCCACATCTGTGAAATTGAAAGGGAAAGTGACAAATCAGGTTCCATACACTGGGTGAAAGTGACAGACAGATGAGAGGTAGAAGAATTAAATCAGATGTAGCAGGCAGTGTTGTCTTCTTACCTGTGTCTCACTGGAAGTATTGATGAATCACTGTGTTCCTGTTGTCTATGTCCTCTTCTTCTGTTTCCTCGTCTTCACTGTCCACAGGCTCCACAGCTGCCACAACACCTCCATCTGGACCATCCTCCTGCAGAAAAGGCACCTGTTGTCGCAAAGCCAAGTTGTGAAGCATACAGCAGGCCACGATGATCTGGCACACCTTCTTTGGTGAGTAGAATAGGGAACCACCTGTCATATGGAGGCACCTGAACCTAGCCTTCAAGAGGCCAAAGGTCCTCTCTATGATCTTCCTAGTTCACCCATGGGCCTCATTGTAGCGTTCCTCTGCCCTTGTCCTGGGATTCCTCACTGGGGTCAGTAGCCATGACAGGTTGGGATAGCCAGAGTCACCTGCAAATGTCGAGGGACAACTGTTAGACACACACTAACTCTTAGGGACATCCACAGACCCAGACACCTAGGCACACTGTATTGGGTCCATGTCCTCACCTAATAGCCACTCACGGTGCCTCTGGAGTTGCCCCGTCACAAAAGGGATGCTGCTATTCCTCAGAATGTAAGCGTCATGCACTGAGCAAGGAAACTTGACGTTCACATGGGAGATGTACGTGTCGGCCAACCACACCATCTGCACATTCATAGAATGGTAATCTTCCGGTTTCTGTACACCTGTTCACTCCTGCAGGGGGGGACCAATGCCACATGTGTCCCATCAATGGTACCTATGATGTTGGGGATATGCCCCAGGGCATAGAAGTCACCTTTCACTGTAGGAAAATCCTCCACCTGAGGGAACACGATGTAGCTGCGCATGTGTTTCAGCAGGGCAGACAACACTCTGGACAACACGTTTGACAACATAGGCTGGGCCATCCCTGATGCTATGGCCACTGTTGTTTGAAAAGACCTACTTGCCAGGAAATGAAGTTCTGACAGGACCTGCACTAGAGGGGGGATTCCTGTGGAATGGCGGATAGATGACATCAGGTTTGGCTCCAACTGGGCACACAGTTCCAGGATTGTGGTACGATCAAGTCTGTATGTGACAATTACATGTCGCTCCTCCATTGTCGACAGGTCCACCAGCGGTCTGTACACCGGAGGATGCCGCCATCTCCTCACGTGACCCAGCAGACATGCTCTATGGAGGAGAACAGCGAGCAGAGAGTCAACCAATACTGAGGTACGTAAACACAACTTTATTCCATAATTTTTTTAAATAGATGTTTGCCTGTATTAGTGTTTATGCAAGGCCTAGATATGTTTGACGCGGTCAAAATTAATGCCATGTGGCCCCCTGAAATGGCGGCTGCCTGACCTGTAAGGTGGGACAAGGGGATATGATGTAACTGCGCTGGCGTTGCGACGCAATTCTACATTGGTTAACATTGGATCCTATGGGTTCCAGGAGCCAATGACGATGTACGCCGGCGGTGACTGTACGCACCACCGCGGATGTGACCACCATTTTCTGTCTGCTCACTCACTTGATACCTGATCCTCGACAGGAGAGGACCTACACTGCAAGTGCTGCTGTGACCTCAGGCTGGAAGAGACAATGGCTCATGTGTCTGGGGAAAGTGCCCCTGCGGAGAAGTTGGAGAAACTAGTGGATGGGGTCCTCCCTCAGTACACGCTACTGTATGCTCCTCCAGCGAAACAGGTAAGTACACTGTGAGCATGCAGAATGGGCAATGCCTGTGTGGGGTGGTGTGGATGAAAGATGGGGGGGGAGAATGAGGCGTGCATGAAATGACGGTGAGTGCATGTGCGTCATGGCAAGGGTAGGGATGCGGGCCAATGACTGTGACGGTGCGGACGGTTATATCTTCTCCTTTTCCCCTGTACTATTCCTTTAGGTCAGCTCCCACCACAAGAAGGATATTTGGCGTGCCATAGCCAAGGAAGTCCGGACCCTGGGGGTCCACCACAGACAGAGCACCCACTGCCGGAAAAGATGGGAGGACATTCGCCTCTGGAGCAAGAAGACGGTGGAGGCCCAGCTGGGTATGGCCTCCCAATGTGGGAGGGGTGCCCATCGCACCATGACACCCCTGATGTTCCGGATCCTGGCGGTGGCATATCCGGAGTTGGATGGGCACTTGAGGGCATCACAGCAGCCACAAGGGGGTGAGTACACTCTCATTCTGCTGATTCAGCACGCAGTGTAGGTGTCTGGGTGGGGAGGTGGGCTGTGGGTTCCCCTAGGCCAGGCGAGTTTAGTAGGCAAGGTCCCTTCTTAAGGCAGGTTATGTGGCACCCCACCCCACCTGTGTTCAGAGGCAACTACACCTAGTCAGGCTCCAGTGACTTCCATGTGTACAGCAATTGGGTATAGGCCTTGTACCCCATGTCCCTGTGATTAATGAGGGAACTCAAAGTGCACGGCGTAGTGCAGGGGGCTTCTGTGTCTGTAGTGTCCACCAACGGTAGCGGTATTGCATGCACTGAACATGTCTTTCTTCTGTCCCCCCCCCTTTTTGTGGTCTCCCTGATCTTGTGTGCATTAGCATCATCAGGCAGAGGAGCAGTGGCACCGGAGCAGGAGGGAGCTGTATCACACATGGCCCTGGAGGGCGATACAACGGCGTCAGAAGCCACCAGTGGGACGGAGGGTGAGGGGAGCTCCACGGCGGGGACAGGAGCTGAAACCAGCGACACGGACTCCTCCTCTGATGGGAGCTCCCTTGCGGTGGCGGGCCCCTCTGTGCCCCCGCATCTACAGGTACAGCAGCCACCCCCCCACCAGCACCGCCATTCCAGCAGCCCCTCACTGTGTGCCCTGTGACTGCTCACCCAGGAGGGTGGGCATCTCCTTCGCCCCAGGCACCTCAGCCCCTGCCCCTGTCAGCCCTGCTGCCCTCAGTGAGGAGGCCATTGACCTCCTCAGGTCCCTCACTGTTGGCCAGTCTACCATTTGGAATGCCATCCAGGGTATAGAGAGGCAGTTGCAACAGACCAATATATACCTGGAGGGCATTCATTCTGGTCAGGCAGTCAGGCACTCCTAAGGCGAACTTTTCAGACTCTGGCCTCAGCACTGATGGTGGCCATTGTCCCTGTGTCCAGCCTCCCCCTTCCAACTTCCTCCACCCAGACCCAAACCCCTGTACCTCAGCCTATCCCAAGCACACCATCAGACCAGCATGCACAACCCTCACCACACAAGGGAAGCTCAGGCAAACATAAGCACCACACATCCCACAGGCACTCACGCAAGCATCATACACATGCAGACATAGCAACATACACTGCCTCCACTGTGTCCCCCTCCTGCTCGTCTCCCTCCTCCCTCCCAGTCTCGTCTCCACTCACACCTGCGTGCACTACATCTTCATCCACTACGTCCATCACCAGCACACCCACTCACCACCCCAACTACCATTCACACATCCCCTGTGTCCTCTCCCAGTGTGTCTGTGAGCCCACCTCCCAAGGTACACAAACGCAGCCACACACCCACCCAACAGCCATCCACCTCACGATAGCCTCCAGCCCATGCCCCTTCACCCAAAGTCAGCAAACGTACACCTCCTACAACCACTACCTCTCCCTCCACTCCCAAACCCCCTCCATCTACCCGTCCCAGTGTGTCCCAAAAACTTTTCCTGTCCAACCTTGACCTCTTCCCCTCACCTCCCCCACCCCTTCAGTCCCCTAAGGCCCGCCTTTCCAGGTCCCAACCCAGCACCTCAGCCACAACATCTGCGGGAACAGTGGTGCCAGTAGCGACCGGCTTCTGGAGTGCGCCAGGCAGCAGGGCAGCCAGTGTGCCAAGGAACCAGACCACGGACAGTCCCCCACCTCAAAAGCACAAAAAGTTGGCCAGTGCCTGGCGGGAGAGAGGCAAAACATCTACCACCAAAGCCTCTCCCAGGAGTACAGTTGGGAGTGGGAAGACAGCTGCACCACCATCAAAGGTGGGGAAGGGGCACAGAAAAACAGGCAAGTCGGCGAAAACCTGCACAGCAGACAAGACCACTGAACAGAACACCGCCGCCACCAGCACCGCTGAACAGGACCCCGCCGCCACCAGCACCGCTGAACAGGACACCGCCACCACAAGCACCGCTGAACAGGACACCGCCACCACAAGCACCGCAGGCCACTGAGCGCCAAAAGCTTCGACACTACTGAGGCCGCCATGAGCAGGATGAAGCACTCTGGGCACAAAGCCCCCTCCAGAACCAGTGGAGAAAGGCATCCACTACCTCAGTCCTTGGCAGGATGAAGCACTCTGGGCACCAAGCCCCTTCCAGAACCAGTGGAGAATCACATCCACTACCTCAGTCCTTGGCAGGATGAAGCACTCTGGGCACCAAGCCCCTTCCAGAACCAGTGGAGAATCACATCCACTACCTCAGTACTTGGCGGATGAAGCACTCTGGGCACAAAGCCCCCTCCAGAACCAGTGGAGAAAGGCATCCACTTGTGAGACTGTGGCTTTGCATTCCCCAGGATGCAGCAGTGGGCAAACCACCCACTGTAAAGACTTGTGAGACTGTGGCTTTGCATTCCCCAGGATGCAGCAGTGGGCAAACCACCCACTTGAGAGACGTGAGAGACTGAGGCTCTGTACTCCCCAGGATGCAGCAGTGGGCAAACCACCCACTTGAGAGACTTGAGAGACTGTGGTTTTGCACTCCCCAGGATACAGCATTGGGCAAACCATCCACTGTAAAGACTTGTGAGACTGTGGCTTTGCACTCCCCAGGGTGCAGCAGTGGGCAAACCACCTACTTGAGAGACTTGAGAGACTGTGGCTTTGCACTCCCTAGGATGCAGCAGTGGGCAAACCACCCACTTGAGAGACTTGAGAGAATGTGGCTTTGCACTCCCCAGGATGCAGCAGAGGGCAAACTACCCACTGTAAAGACTTGTGAGACTGTGGCTTTGCACTCCCCAGGATGCAGCAGTGGGCAAACCACCCACTTGAGAGACTTGAGAGACTGTGGCTTTGCACTCCCCAGGATGCAGCAGTGGGCAAACCACGCACTTTAGAGACTTGTGAGACTGTGGCTTTGAACTCCCCAGGATGCAGCAGTGGGCAAACCACCCACTGTAAAGACTTGTGAGACTGTGGCTTTGCACTCCCCAGGATACATCAATGGGCATGGAGCCCCCTTGTGGATCTGGCATCGTGTTCTCATCCGGCTGAGGTGCCCCCCCCCCTCCCTTCCCCCTGAGGTGCCTGTTGTATTATTATCTGATGCCCCTGCAGTGTTCTCACCATTTTGATCGGGTATTGAGTGTGGGCCTCGCCCATGCATTTTGGGCCTAGTGGTCTACGGACTTTAATGGTGGAATACCTTGGACTTGTATTCTTGGTGTATATCTTTGTTTATAGTGTAAATATATATATTTTTTTGATTACTGGATTTTAATAGATTACAAACGTTTATCTCATCTCCTTTTGTCCTTGCATTCTTCCAGGGGGGTTTGGGGTTGTAAATGTAATGTAACAACATGTGCTTGTGTGTGTGTTGTAGTCGGTGAGGGTGGGGGTGGGAGTGTTGCGTGTTGCGTATGTGTGTCACTCTTTTTTCCCTCCCCTGTCATAGGTGCAGTACTCACCGTGGTCTTCGCCACCGTCTTTGATGTTCCTGGTAGAGGAGCAGGAAGACAAAGGCATGGAGTATCTGGAGCTCAGGTTCCATGGTGTCCTGGTTCTTCGTGGGGTGTGCAGAGGTGAGCGTTTTCCCTTCCAAGTCCTGTTTCAGCCATGTTTTTGTTTGCAGTGAATCCGCCCCGGAAAAGGTGGTGGATTGGACTGTTCTAATACAGTGGGCGGAACCTTGTCTTCCGCCTGTCTGTTGGCAGTGACCGCCGCGGTGTTTGTTTCTACCGCCGTGGCGGTCAGAGTGTTAAAATGGCTGTCTGTGTTGGCAGTTTCCGCCACGGTCGTAATTCAATTTCTTTTACCGCCGGCCTGTTGGTGCTTTTACCGCCGCTTTAACACCGACCGCCAGGGTTGTAATGACCACCTAAGTTCTCTATGATAGGGTTTTAGGGATCTTTTACATTTTATGTTTATTGCAAAATGGTGAGGGTCTTTGTATTCCAACTCTCATCTTTATAATTATGCTTCTTGCATAGTTCATATCCTAATCATTGCAGCTCATACATTTTACAGTAGACTCTGCAACCCGCTGGATACCAATTGGTTGTTCCTGGGATTGACCCACAAACAGTACATTCTATCATGGGCAAGGTGCCCAAGGAATGAGAGAAAATCATGCTCTGGATAGCCCAGAAAACTAATCAGCTGGAAGCTGTGTTCCCCCATACATGGGCCACAGGAGAAGCATAGAATTCTCACAATGTGCTTGCCATTTGGAATGGTTCCCTCAGTGGCTGACTGTACCACATGGGGTACAGTATTCGCTGCAATATATCCTACCACACATAGGCCCTCATTATGAGATTAGCAGCAAATGCTGGCTACCGCCACGGCGACAACCACCAACATACCGTTGCCGTGGCTACCGACCGTCCATGCCATTATGACTGTAGACAGAATACCGTCAGAAGGCTGGTGGAATTCCGTCAACGGTCATGGCGGAGGACGGCGGTAGGGTAGAGCTGCTGAAAGCAGCAGCGCCATGCCAGCAAATCACCGCCTACCGTATTATGTTCCATGATACGGCCTGGCGGTGTTTTGCTGGCGGATGCTGCTGCTAGCAGCAGCCCACTTTCCGTCTCCTGCCGGAGGACCCCCTGCAAGCAGGTAAGTCGGGTTCTCTGACAGGAGAGGGGGTGTTGTGTGCGTGAGATGGGGTGTGAGTGACTGTGTGTGAATGCCTGCATGCATGTGTAATGCGTGTGTGCATGAGTGGGTGTGAGTGCATGTGCATGTTGTGTCATGTGATTGCATGGGTGCCTGGATGTATGTTCGTGAGTGTTGCTGTAAGTGTGTATGAATGTTTGAATGCGTGGGTGAATATGTGTCTGTGTGTGTGTATGGGTGTGTATGTATGTGCGTGTATTTGTGTAAATGTGTGGGGGGTTGGGAGAGGGAGGGTGGGGGACGATTCTGGGGAGGGCGAGGAGGAGGGGGATGGGGGAGTGGGAGACCCCTATCAGTGCCAGGGAAGGAATTCTCTGGCACTGATAGTGCCTACCGCCATGGTTTCAGTGGCGGTACAGAAACCACTGAAACACCAACAGAAACCACTGAAACCATGGCGGTTGGTGGGGTCATAATGCCATGGGCGGCCTAGTGACGGCTGCCGGGCTGGAGACTGAAGTCTCCTGCCCGGCAGTCATTACCGCCGTGGCGGTCGGTGTAGTTCATTAGAGGTTTGGCTTTGGCCAAACCGCCGATATCATAATAGTGGAGATAGGTACCGCCAGCCTGTTGGGAGTAATACCTCCACTATTTCACCGACCGCCAGGGTTGTAATGAGGGCCATAGTACCCCGACACTTGCCAATTTAATGAATGTGTTAAAACAAATTCAGAACAAACAAGGGGCTGCACCAGCCCTGGACTTGGGGATGAAATGTATGCGTAACTTCTACACAGTCTCCTCAGTAATGCTCAGTAATATTAAAGGGGAAGTGGTAGCGTTGGCTATACACCAGCGTCTCTGGGAGATTTCACACCTGGAATATTATTTCAGATACCTATACTAGCATAGGATGGGATAGTTTGGGAGCCAAGCCAAAAAAGCTTGAAATTCAGAGTAACAACCCAAAGGAAGGTACCAAACAAGCACAGGAGGGTTCTAAAAAGCACTGGGATAAACAAAAACAAAATACAGACGAAGTCAAAGAGCAGACTCTCCACACCTGGAGAACCCCGAAAGGTGATATAATCTCATAAACAGAGTAAACAGAAAAGCACCTGACTGAGATACTGATTAACCTCCCTCTTGTTCCTTTGAGGATAGAAAGGATTGATGTAGCGAGAGAGTGGGCCAGTCAAAGCAATGTCCTGACTATGCAAAACGGAAGAAAGACTCACAGCGGTCTTCAGACATGAAAGAAGACAAGTCGCCACAACAAAAGCCACAATTTAAAAAGAAAAAGGTGCCAGCAATGTCAATTAAAATGCCAGCAAACTTGAGAACATTGCTGAAGAACAGGATGTGGACAGTGACATTGCTGGAAAGCTTGGCAGAAGTCACGTTATGTCACCAGAGTCTGAAAGATCATCTGGATGTGACAGCAACTAACAAAGTTATAACAGTTGAGACTGCGAACAGGTTCATTCTCCTACCTAACAGGGTTTATGATTTAAATATCTGAATTGAGGAAGGCATAGAGAGCACCATTAGTGTAATATTCAGGGATGAACTTAGTTGTGACATCCTGTTGGTCGAAAGAGACTGGCCTCCTGAACACGTCCATAAGCTTCCACATGGTGAAGATGTACTTTTGCCTTTTTTCTTTCATCTTGTTCTAGAGGTGGTTAAACAAGCCTGCGCTGTCAGTTGGGCTTTGTTGCAAGCACCTGCGCTATAGCAGAACCATGTAGGGTGGCATAACATTTCTCAATACCATGTAATACCTATCAGGTCTAATTCCCAGCTTCAGACCCAATGTCCTGTTAAACACAAAACCAAAGCTCCGGCGAGGGAGATCCTCATGCAGCTCGAGTATCAGGGTGTAATTGAACCCTGTCTCTCTGCAATGAATAACCCGTTATTCTGGGTCACTAAACTCGACCATTCACATAGAATAGTCTTAGATCGCAGACATTTAAACAGCCACACACGCACATAGGCAATACAAAATTCACACAGAACAGCACTAATTGACAACATAGTGCGTAGAAAGTACAAAACAACCTTGGATATTTCCAACGGTTTCTTCTGCCAGAACTTACCACATGAAAGTCAGGACCTGAGTTCATTCTCATTAGGCTCACAAAAACACTTCTGTCATTTGCCCCAAGGCTATAAGAACAGCCCAAGACTGTTCTCAGCCCATGTAACATCAATATTGCATGATATTGACCTGAGGCTTTGTCCTAACTGGATGATATCTATCTCGCAGATGATGACCTCAACCTTCATCTTGACAGGGTCGATCGGATAATTCTAGGATTCACAGCCCTTGGCTACATATTCTATTTTAGAAAAACTAAAATAGCCTTTCTCAGTGTATTTTCCTGGGATATGAACTATCAAACGAGATCAAGAACCTGGCCCTGAACTTTCTAGGGAAATGTGACCAACTCCAGCCACCAAACACTATTAATAAACTGCAGTCTTTACTTGGTTTCTTCAACTTTGGCAGAACTTACATTCCTGACCATATACAACTTATCAAGCCACTCTATGACTTAATACGTCCAGATTTCTCAAGCAGACACTGGACAATTGAACACACGTGCATCCTTAGAGGATTGCAGCAAGACATGCTAGAAGCCAAACACTTTCACACTCATGATAACAAAACAAATTTGGTCATCAGAATTGCTGGTGCCATAGGGTTCACTTATGTCACCATTAACAAAGGTGACACGGAGCCCATAGCATATAAATCACATTTATACTCCAATGCAGAACAACACTTTGCACCCACAGAACAAATTCTGACTGCTGTACAGATGGCTGTCATCAAGGAGAGGCCACTTGCCCAGGGGAAATTTATTATTGTCGCCACCCCAGTGCCAGCCTTAGAGGATGAAAACAAGTGTTCCTAACGCTACAGCATTACATCCACTCTGGATCCAATGGGCAACCTCCATGCCTGCCACCAATGCTGATTACATTGTTGACCCAAAACCTCAACCACAAGAATTTATCAAATGCAAAAAGGAGTACCTCACACCTCTTAACATCTTGCCACTTGACAGATACAACACAGTCATTTACACTAATGGCTTAGCACAACTAGCTGTAGGTACAAAACATCAATACTTAGCAGCACGCACAGCTGTGAGAGGTGTGATGAAGGATGGTGTATTCCACCCTCATGATACCTACACACAGACCCTAGGGGACTGCACAACACAACTGGCTGAACGCAAATCCCTCATCCTGGCACTGGAACATACAGATCCAAGACACCTTACATTGATTGTCTGTGATACATGCTACTGTGTCCAGTTCTATAATGACTATCTCAATCATTTGAGGTTGAGCGGGTTCAGAGACTCAAAAGGGAACAACATAAAACACAAAACTCTGTGGGGGGGGAGAGTAGCTGATCTTAAGGATAAGCTACCTGATGCTAATGTAGTCCATATATTGGTCCACCAACATGTACATGTACATGTTATTGGCAACACTTTGGGGGTCATTGTGACCTCGGCGGTAAAAGGCCCTTACCGCCGGCCAGAAGTCCGCCATTCTACCACCGCGGCCGCGGTAAACCGCCACGGTCATTCTGACCACCAACTGTGCAACCGCCAAAAACCCGACATCCTCGGAACTCCGCCTCATCAGCGGGCAGCGATAAACTGGAGACGACCAAACCTCCACCACCACGCCAACACAATCACGCCCATGCCATTCTGACCCACGAATCCACACGGCGGTCTTTCAACCGCGGTATTCCATTGGCGGTACACACCGCCGCGCTCAAAATACACACACAGCTCCAAAACACTGCCACATTGGACAATTCGAAATCCACACACCTGAGACACATACACACACCACTCCCACACACCCAATTAACTATAAAACACACACCCACTTCACCCACAAACCCCTACAACCACAAATATCTGAGAGAAGGCGCAATACACTGAGAGAGAGCACAGGGAACGCAAAGCACAACACACACAGGAACACAACATCCTCACACACACCACATCTACGCACACATCACCACACATCACCACGCACATCACCACAAACACCACCCCACACCTCATCCACACCACCCCATGGCACCCCAAAGACACCCCAGGTTCTCGGACCAAGAACAGAGGGTTATGGTGGAGGAAATTATAAGGGTAGAGCCCCAGCTCTTCGGCACACAGGTGCAGCACACCACTATAGCAAGGAAGGCGGAGCTATGGCAAAGGATCGTAGACAGGGTCAACGCTGTGGGACAGCATCCCAGAAATCGGGAAGATATCCGAAAGCGATGGAACGACCTACGGGGGAAGGTGCGCTCGATGGTGTCGCGACACAACATCGCTGTGCAGAAGACTGGCGGCGGACCTCCACCCACACCACCCCAATTCACAGCATGGGAGCAAGAGGTAGTAAACATCCTGCATCCTGATGGCCTCGCTGGAGTACACGGAGGAATGGACTCTGGTAAGTCGAATCTCAACTACTTCACCCCCCCCCAACCACCAGCATGCCAACCCCCACCCCCACCCTCACCCCCAATCTCAACCCCCCAGCACACATCCTCCCTGCCAATGTCTCACCAGCACAACCCACCCTAAACAACACCAACTCCTGAATGCCAACACAACCCATAGACAGCCATCACCAAAGCATGACTATTGCACATACCCATACACCCCCCCCACCCTCACAACACCTCCCACAAGGGAATGCCAGCACTGGGGGACAAGGGCACTCAAAATGCACGCCATGGCACACACAAAAGCAATAACCATACTCTTTCACCCCTGCAGGGCCCGAACGCCAACACACCGCCACGGAGGGTCCAGATATGTCCATCCCACCCCCAGAACAGGCCCCCAGTGAGGACAGCAGCTCTGTCGACCTAGAACCTGATGACCAGCCCAGACCATCGGGGACCTCTGGACAGTCGGTTCCCCACACACAGACACAGGCCACAGCAGACCCAACCCCCTCTGGGACCACCAGCACAGCTCCCACCCAGCGGGCCCATGCCTCTGTCTCCATGACGCGTCAATCAGCGGTGTGTCCGCCACTACAGGGCACCCAGGCTGACCCAACACCCCAACAACAACAGGGACCTGGGGGCAGTGGTAGTGGGCACACCGTCCAGGGGACAGAGGCCCGGGGAAACAGGGCAATTGGGAGGGCTGCTGTGCGACAGGGGGGGAGGACAGGCCCAGGGAACCGACTCTCCAAGAGGCCCTCACCACCATCATGGGAGCATACCATCACTCCCAGGAGACGATGGCGACGGCACTGGCCAGGTTCACCGAGATCCAGGCACAGCAGGAGGAACGGTACATGGGGTTCAGCAATGAACTCAGGAACATCGGTACCGCTATGGGGACCATAGTCCAGGCCCTCAACCGTATATAAACCACATTGCGGGACCATGTGGCACCACAAAGGGCCCCTGTCACTAGCCAGGACCAGGAACAGCCTACCACCTCCGCCGGCGCTAGTGGACAGGAGGCCCCACCACAACGACAGGCCACCAGAACCCCACCTCCAGCTGAAGAACAACCACCCCGCAAGAGGAGCCTGAGATCCCAAAGGAAGACAGAGTAGGATGCCAAGACCCCCGCCAGCATAAGATACCCCCGGATGTCATCCCACTGTCCCACATTGTCACCCTGTCCAACCTTGAACTGCCCCTGCTCCATCCTTCCACAGGCATATGGACAATGCACCTGTGCGACTGAGAACTGGACTCTGCCATGGACATAACTCCACCCTCACACATCACCGTTTTAATATCATGTACCAATATCTAGCACTAAAATAAATCACTCATTGCACTGAAATCATTCAGGAGTCAGCCTGTATTATTTACAAATGTATAACACATTATTGATCAATAATGTTCAGGTAATTTTGTGATGACAACATACCGATGTCAATAAGCATTAGTCCATGGGCTAACCAAGCTGAAGTCACGCAGTGGGTCACACAGCACTGAAAAGGGAAGGGAAAATCAAACATCATTTTAAAAGAACTGGGGGGAAATACACAAAGTAAAGATGCAGGAGGCTTTCTGCAAATGTTAAATGGCGTGGTTGATTCTTACCTGTGTGCTACTGAAAATACTGTTGGATAACTGTGTCCCTGTTGTCTGTGTCGTCCCCGTCGCCTTCCTCCTCTTCACTCTCCACAGGCTCCACAGCTGCCACAACACCACCATCTGGACCATCCTCCTGCAGGAAAGGCACCTGGCGTCGCAAAGCCAGGTTGTGAAGCATGCAGCAGGCCACGATGATATGGCACACCTTCTTTGGTGAGTACATCAGGGATCCACCAGTCATATGCAGGCACCTAAACCTGGCCTTCAGGAGGCCAAAGGTTCTTTCTATGATCCTCCTAGTTCGCCCATGGGCCTCATTGTACTGTTCCTCTGCCCTGGTCCGGGGATTCCTCACTGGGGTCAATAGCCAAGGCAGGTTGGGGTAACCAGAGTCACCTATTAGCCACACACGTTGTCTCTGTAGCTGTTCCATCACATAAGGGATGCTGCTATTACGCATAACATACGCGTCATGCACTGACCCAGGGAACTTGGCATTTACATGGGAGATGTACTGGTAAGCCAAACAGACCACCTGGATATTCATAGAATGGTAACTTTTCCTGTTTCTGTACACCTGCTCATCGTCTTTTGGGGATACTAAAGCCACATGGGTCCCATCAATGGCACCAATGATGTTGGGGATATGTCCAAGGGCATAGAAATCAGCCTTCACAGTGGCCAAATCAACCTCCTCAGGGAAAACAATGTAGCTCCGCATGTGTTTCATCAGGGCAGACAACACTCTGGACAAAACCTTAGAAAACATAGGCTGAGACATTCCAGATGACATGGCCACTGTTGTCTGGAATGAGCCACTTGCCAAAAAATGCAGGACTGACAGAACCTGCACAAGAGGGGGAATTCCTGTGGGTTGGCGGATGGGGGACATCAGGGCTGGCTCCAGCTGGGCACACAGTTCATGTATAGTGGCTTGGTCAAGTCAGTATCGTAGTATGATATGGCGTTCTTCCATTGTCGACCGGTCCACCAGCGGTCGGTACACGCGAGGATTCATCCTTCTCCTCGCAAGTCCCAGCGGACGGTGCCTAGGAAGGACAACATGGAGCACAGAGTCAAGCAAATCACAGGTACGTTCACCACAGCTTGCATAGCACACGATTATCTATGTTTTGAAAGGCGTGTATGTGTGTCAATGCAAGGCCTAGGCCTGTGTGACGCAGTACAGATTAGGCCATGTGGGCCCTTGAAATGGCGGCTGCCTGACCTGTGAAGTGGGACAATGGGATGTGAGGTCAATGCGCTGGCGGTAGGCGGTCGAAGACCGCTATACGAAGCCACATTGGTTAACATTGAAGCCTATGGGTTTCAGGAGCCAATGACGAGGTGCGCCGGCAGTCGCGGTACGCACCGCCGCGGGCGTGACCGCCATTTTCTATCTGCTTAATCACTCGAGACCTGATCATCCACAGGAGAGGACCTATACTGCATGTGCTGCTGTGACCTCGGTCTGGAAGAGACAATGGCTGCTGCGACTGGGGAAAGGGCCCCTGCCTTCACGTCTGAAGAGTTGGAGAAACTTGTGGATGGGGTCCTCCCCCAGTATGCGTTACTCTACGGTCCTCCAGACCAACAGGTAAGTACACTGGGTGCACATTGATTGGGCTATGCCTGTGTTGAGTGGGGTGGATGTAAGATGGTGGGGAGGGGAGCGAATGAGGAGTGCAACGCACGACAGATGAGAGCATGTGCCAAATGGCAAAGTTGGGGAGGGGGGGGCAATCGCATCTAACATGCAGATAAATCATGAATTTTCCTTTCCCACCCTGTACATGTCAAATAGGTCAGCGCCCATCAGAAAGTCGACATTTGGCGTGCCATCGCCAAGGAAGTCCGGGCCCTTGGGGTCCACATCAGACGGGGCACCCACTGCCGCAAGAGGGCAGGACATCCGCCGCGGGACCAGGAAGACCGCCGAGTCACTGCTGGGGATGGCCTCCCAACCTAGGAGGGGTGCCAGTCGTACCCTGACCCCCCTGATGTCCCGGATCCTGGCGGTGGCCTATCCTGATTTGGATGGGCGCTTGAGGACATCACAGCAGACACAAGGGGGTGAGTATTAGCACATTCTGCTATCTTTATGCGCAGTGGAGGCGTCTGGGTGGGGGAGGAGGGTTGTGGGTGACATTATGCCAGGGCGTTTCCTGTAGTGTAGTCCTCTCCTTTAGGCATGGCCCTGTGCCCCCGGCCCCCACCTCTGTAGGGTGCCAAGTACAGCTATCCATGGTCCTGCATCATCCAGGTGTGTATTTGTTGTGCATAGACCTGTAGGCCTGGTCACAAGTACTGAGTAGTATACCCCGATTGCGCAGCGTAGTGCATGAGGCTCCTGTGTCTGTCCTCTCCGCCAACGGTGTTGACATTGCATGCACTCAACCTGTTTTATTATTTCTCCCCCCCCCCTTTTTCTTAATCTGCTTGTGCATTAGCATCATCAGGCGGAGGAGATTTGGCATCGGAGCACGAGGGAGCTGCAAGTCACAAGGCCCCGGTGGGCCGTGGTACAGACACCGAGGGCACCAGTGATACGGAGGGCGAGGGGAGCACCACAACGGGGACCGGTGGTGACACCAGCGACACCGACACAGCCTCGGATGGGAGCTCCCTAGCGGTGGCGGCAACATCTGGGCCCCCCGCCTCTACAGGTACAGCCGCCACCCAGCGCACCAGCCCCACCCTCCCAGCAGCGCCTCAGCCTACGCTCCGTGCCCGCTCGCCCAAGAAGGCGGGCATCTCCTTCGCCCCAGGCACCTCAGGCCCTGCCCCTGTCACCCATGCTGCCCTCAGTGAGGAGGTCATTGACCTCCTTCAGACCATCATTGTTGGGCAGACTACCCTTTTGAATGCCATCCAGGGGGTAGAAAGGGAGGTGCATCGGAGCAATGCTACCTGGAGGGCATTCATTCGGGTCAGGCTGCCCATCAACGATAGTTCAATGCTCTGGCCTCAGCACTGACGGCAGCCATTGTCCCTGTTTCCAGCCTCCCTCTTCTAACTGCCTCCAGCCTGTCTCTGTCTCCTGTTCCTCTGCCTATCCCATCCACACCATCAGACCAGCCTGCACACACCTCAACACCCAAGGGCAGCTCATCCAGACACAAGCACCACAGATCCCACAAACACTCACCCAAGCAACACCCAGATGCAGACATGCCAACAGTCACTACCACCTCTGTGTCCCCCTCCTCCTCGTCTCCCTCCTCCCTCCCTGTGACATCTACACTCACACCTGCATGCACACCACCATCAGCCAGTGCTTCCATCACCAGCACACCCTCCAGTCCAGTACGCACACGTGCAGTCACCACCCCCACTGCCATTTACACGTCCCCTGTGTCCTCTCCCACTGTGTCTGTCACCCCCTCTTCCAAGACACACAAACGCAGGCAGCCACCCACCCAACAGCCATCAACCTCACGACAGTCTACGTCACAATCACCTGCACCCAAAGACAGCACACCTGACTCTCCTACAACCACATCCTCTTCCTCCACTCCCATCACCACTACTCCCACCCTTTACCTTGGTCCTAAAATTTTTTACCTCTCTAATCTTGACCTCTTTCCCTCCCCTGACCCACCCCCTCCATCTGCTAAGAGTCCCAAGAGCACCTCAGCCACCACCAGCCCAGCTTCGAGTGTCACTGTGGTGCATGGGTTCTGGAGCCCACCCTTTGGCAGCAGTGCCACTTCCATCAGCAGCAAGGGGACAGCCAGCCCCCCCCCAGGCAAGAGGACCCGGAAACTCAAGGGCCGCCGTGAGAGGAGTGCCACGGCTGCCCCCAAGGACCAAAGTTCGGCCACTTCACCTGCCACAACATCCAGGGGAGGCAAGGGCCAGAGAGCCTCTTCTAAGGAGCGAAAGGGCAGCAGGGCGGAGAAGTCAGCCAGCAGGAGCGCGGAGCAGGAGGGACCCACAATCCCCATCCCGGCTGTAAGGGAGGACACCAAAGGGCCCAGGACTCAGTCACCGAAGGGTCCAGCAACTGCACGGTCGGAGGGCGACTGAGCAGGGAGTACAGGCCAGGTCTGGCTCCCGTGAATTACTGGACAAGCACCGCTGAACAGGGCCCCGCCGTGCAGAAGAGCACCGCTGAACAGGGCCCCGCCGTGCAGAAGAGCACCGCTGAACAGGGCCCCGCCTTGCAGAAGAGCACCGCTGAACAGGGCCCCGCCGTGCAGAAGAGCACCGCTGAACAGGACCCCGCCGTGCAGAAGAGCACCGCTGAACAGGGCCCCGTCGTGCAGAAGAGCACCGCTGAACAGGGCCCCGCCGTGCAGAAGAGCACCGCTGAACAGGGCCCCGCCGTGCAGAAGAGCACCGCTGAACAGGGCCCCGCCGTGCAGAAGAGCACCGCTGAACAGGGCCCCGCCGTCTCAAGCACCGCTCCGCTGGGCTCTTCCTGTCAAGCACCGCTCCGCTGGGCCCCGCCGTCTCAAGCACCGCTCCGCTGGGCCCTTCCTGTCAAGCACCGCTCTGCTGGGCCCTTCCTTGTCAAGCACCGCTCCGCTGGGCCCCGCCGTGTCAAGCACCGCTCCGCTGGGCCCTTCCTGTCAAGCACCGCTCCGCTGGGCCCCGCCGTCTCAAGCACCGCTCCGCTGGGCCCCGCCGTCTCAAGCACCGCTCCGCTGGGCCCTTCCTGTCAAGCACCGCTCCGCTGGGCCCCGCCGTCTCAAGCACCACTGGCACAATGACAGTGCCGGATCTGTGTCGAGCTACTGTTCACTGTTCACTGTGCCCACCATGCCTCCTCCTTGACCAGTGGTGACTGTTATCCACCTGATGGACTGTGGCTTTGCACTCCACAGGATGGCACAGTGGGCAACCCACCCACTGTAGAGACTTGAGAGACTGTGGCTTTGCACTCCCCAGGATGGCACAGTGGGCATGGTGGCCCCTTCGTGGATCTGGCGTCGTGGACTCATGTGGCTGTGGTGCCCCCCCCTTCCCTTCCCCCTGAGGTGCCTGTAGTTTTGTCATCAGATGCCCCTGCAGTGTTCTCTCCAAAGACTCAGGTCTCCTGTGTGGGCTTTGCCCTTGTGTTGATACACTTTGGCCCACGGACACTTGGAATTTCGTTAAATGTGCAGGACTATTTGCCTCGGTTTATCGATTGCACAAAATATTGAATTGAATTATTTAAATTTTTATTGCTATTTGACCATGACTTATCAGAGGCTATTTTTACATAAATTTTGATTCACAATTTAATTATGTCTTTGCATTTTTCAGCGGGGGTTTGGGTGGTGTCACTGTGACTTGTTGCTCTGCATTGGTGTGTACATAGTTTGGGGGGGGTGGGGGTCGCATATGTGTGTGCCGTAAGCTTTCCTCCTCCCCCCTCCCCTGTGTCGTAGGTGCGGTACTCACCGTTGTCGTCTGCGCCGCCGTTCGTACTCGTGGTAGATGAGCAGGTAGACGAGAGCAGGTAGTATGTTTAATTCGGGTTCCATGCTGTCCTCCTTCCTCGTGGAGTGCGTAGAGGTGAGCGTTTTCCAGTTCGTAGTCTGTTTCCGCCGTGTTTTTATCGGCGGTGCTCCCGCCCCGGAAAAGGTGGCGGATTGGTGAGTTGTGATAGTGTGGGCGGTACATTGTCTCCCGCCTGTCTGTTGGCGGTGACCGCCGCGCTGTTTGTTTGTCCCGCTGTGGCGGTCGGAGTGTTAAAGTGGCGGGCTGTGTTGGCGGTTTCCGCCAGGGTCAGAATTCCATTTTTTGGACCGCCGGCCTGTTGGCGGGTTGGCCGCCGCTTTATCACCGACCGCCAGGGTTAGAATCACCCCCTTTATCTGATTAAGCAGCCAAATACGCAGTAGCTGCGGCTTCTGTTGCTACAGTGACTCATTTCCAGACAAGATTGGATAATGAAAATTTGGTTGCTGTGAAAGCTTCAGTTGAAGGCAAGCCTCTCCCAAAGCATACCGTACAAAATATTCATACCAAATCAGTGCACAGAGTGTTGCCTGTGCAACAATTCCTGGGATGGGAGATCGAGTGATCCCAACCAAGACCAGAGATTAGATCTCATCAAACCCACGCATGAGGGTGTTGCATCTGCTCATGCTGGTGTTGCGGTCACAATAACATTTTTACAGAAATGTTTCTGGTCGCCAGGTCTACACAAACAGACCGGGTAATATGTCCTTTGTGGATTAAGGGCTCAAACATCAAACACCCTGTGCAGACTTCCCCCTTCTTGTCCAACAGGCCACTACAATGTGTGTACCTGGACCCTTGTGGTCCCTTACAACCTGATGGTACATACAAATACATCTTAGTCGCTGTAGATTCTTTTTCTAGATTCCTGTTGGTATAGCCGCAGAGGTCAGCTGGTGCTTGAACTGTTATAAAAAGCTTGCTGATCTTTATCTGTACATTTGCAGTCACAGCATTACATTCGGACAAGGACCCTGCCTTTGCCTCTAAAGCATTCAGGGACACCTTCAGGACGATGGGTCTTGAACTCCATTACTCCTCACCCTTCCATCCTAAGGGTAATTCGGTTGTAGAGAGGAGGAATCAAGATCTAAAGAACTCCTTAACAGCTAGAGTATTAGGTTCAAGCCGCAGTTGGCGTCATCACCTATTTGGGGTCCAGAGATCACTGAATGATCTGCCAAGACAGTCATTGGGGGTGGACACTCCTTACGAGGTCCTCTTTCGGTTGCCTATGTATGTCCCAGATGTAGATGGCCTTGGTTTGGTGGCAACAGATACACCTTTTGATATAAATAATCTCACTGTTTTACAGGATCTCCAGCAATTTCATGATGATAATTTATCCACCAGTGTTGTCACCTTAGGAATAAGGGATTTGCCAACAACTTCTACAGGCTGGATTCCTAAGTATGGGGATCTGGTTCATGAGAAGGTTGCTTTGAAGAAGGAATTTGGTCTATCCTACACAGAACCGGTACCAGTCCTGGGAATACAAAGCACCAGAACTATCCCCTTACCACGGCTGCCAGGTTCCAAAGGCAACAGATTTGTCTCCATCAACGACATCAAATTGCACCATGTTTCCAATCCTGCACAGTAGACCCAGAGGTCCCTTGGGTAGTTCCCAGTCCCCTCTCACAACCCAACAGGACATACCACTTCAAAGAAGAAACAACAACTATTCTGACTATACCAGCATGCACAACAATGTTACAAATGCCTTCTTGAGCTTGCGGAGGGCAGAAAATTATCTTCTGCTAATTCCTGTTACCTCCTCACAGACAAGAACTGTCCAGGCTGTGGCTATTTTCTACTCCATTTAGACTCAAACTGACAACACTGTCTGCTATGAACCTGCACGTGAAGTGGATCAATCCACCAGTAATGCACCAGCTCCTGTGTTTGCAGAGACACCTTTTGGTTAATATATTGACCTTGATGACTTTTCTTCAACTTCATCTGCACCTGCGACTGAGACTGTTTCAAAGACACGTAAGCTATACATATGGCTTAAAAATAACTATTTAGTTTATCCGTGGAATTATCTATGGATATTTCTGACATTGCTTGACTTCCTGTGATGGATTGGTTTTGTGACTGTTTCCTTTCTTTTGATAAATGATCATTATCTTCCTGAACGCTATTCTGTCGAGCCAGTGGATGAAGTTCCAACTCCATATCCTTCCTCACATAAGGTGCAAAGAGACTTGTCCCTTGTAAACATTTCAGCATTATCAATTCCAGATGTAATTGTGTGGGATAAAATTCCCTTTGATATTTACTGGCCTTTTGAGGTTATACAAATTCCATATGTCTTCAAAATTTCAATGACTGATGTTATTGCACCTGGTGTTGTTACTGATGACTGTGATGTGCAAACAGTTGATTCAATGCTTGCTGAGCTGCAAGACTACACTGCATTTGAAAGTGAGGATGTGTACACTAACACAAAGAATTATAGGGAAATGAAATAGGGGACATTACTACCTCCACCGAGCAATAAGACATAGATCAGTATTTAATTACACACAGTGGGAACATTGCTCATTTCCACCTGTAGGGAGCCCAAAGCATTATTTAGATGAATTTTCATAATTTCCTGTGCATGACAGTAAAATTGCAGAGGCATACTACTTCGTTACCACCTTCTAGAATTAGGAAGATTTTTCCAACAAACACTAAATTAATCTATTCAGACTTCTTTGTTTCTAGACTTTTAGAATATTTATTTAGGGCCTGCCCTGTTACTGTTCAAAATATACTTTTAAATGACACAATTCAGCAGACATCCTGCCTAGGGTTAGCAAAAAATCAAGAAACTTAATGTGCCCAGTATCCCCACACAAGCGAAATTCAGCAATTGGAATTAAATGCAAAGGTTCAGGCTGGTACCTAAATTTGTCATATTCCAGTCCAGCTGGATGGTTATTGTGGCCAATGGACACGAATAGGTGGCAGACATGTTTTGTTAAATCCCTAGTTAATTTTTAAGATTAGCCGGCTGGACCCTCTGTTTGTCTTGGGTTAACACTCGGGTATAGTTATCACAGTGTGGGTACACTGTGCCAACAAAGTAGCAGTTAAAGAACATCTTAATATGCTATCTGTGGCCATAGACTTACAAGACTTCTAGCCATGCTCTAAACAATACGTGTATGCCCTGTACAATGTGATCTGGAAACTTTCTCTCCCCTAAGGTAGGCCCTAGGTAACACATAGGGCAAGGGGCTATGTAGGTAAAAGGCCAGACATGCACATGTGTGTTTTACATGTCCTGGTAGTGCAAAACTCCTACATTTGTTTTCCACTACTGTGAGGCCTGCTCCTTTCAGAGGCTAGTATTAGGGCTACCTTCATATACTGTTTGAGTGTTAGATTCTGATCATTTAGTATGACCAGAATGGTAATACAAAGTCCTGCTTATTGGTGAAGTTAGGTTTTATATTACTATTTTAGAAATGGCACTTTTAGAAAGTGCACTTAAAATCCATCTGTGCCTTACAGTATGTCTCCAATCCATGTCTGGCTGGGATGTTTGACAGCTCCCTTGTGCATTTTCACCCAGATAACCACAAACACAGGTTACTCAGTCACACCTGCACTCATCTGCATACTGAATCGGTCCTACTGGGCTGGGAGGGTGGAAGACCTGACATTTGCATTTCAAAGGCTGGTGGCCTGTCCTCAGACAATGGACTGCCAAACCTCCTATTGGGACCTTGGCAGACAGAACTGTACTGAAAGGAGACCTTGTGCACTTCAAAACCACTCTTTGAAGTCTCCCCCACTTCAAAGGCATTTTTGGGTATATAAACTGGGTCCCTGACCCCACCGGATCAGACACTTCTGGACCAGATCCTGTAACCTGTCAAAAGGAACTGCCTGGCTACCCAAAGGACTAACCTGGACTGCTTTGTTGTGAAGGACTGCTGTCTTGCTGTTGCCCTGCTGCCTTGCTGGCTTATGATTTTGCTGAGAAGTGCTCTCCAAGGTCTTGGATTGAGCTTGCCTCCTGTTTTCTGAAGTCTCAGGACCAAAAAGATTTAGGCCCTCATTTTGACATTGGCTGCCCGCCAACGCCATCCCGCCATCAGGCCGCATGTGCGGCCTGAACCCGGCCGGCCCTATCATGGCTTCCCCGCTGGGCCGTAACATTGCAGCTGGCTCCTAATGGAGCCGGTGGCAATGTGGCGGTGCAGCAATGGGGCTGTGCATGGGGGCCCCTGCACTACCCATGCAAGTGCATGGTAAGATCAGGGGCCCCCAGGGGCTCCCCGAGTTCCCCATTCCACCAGCCTTTCCATGGTGGTGTTTACCACCATGGACAGGCTGGCGGATGGGGACTCATAATCCCCTGGGCATCTGGATTACAACCGCAGCCTGGCGGTGTCGGTGATTTGACCGTGGTCTAGTGATCGCCAGGGACATAATTACCCCCTTAATCTCTTTCAGGAAACTCCTTGTGTGCCTAAAATTGATGCACAGCCTGCCAGAAACAATGCACAGCTTTCCCTGCAATGAGAAAATTGCCGCACCACTGAACTGGGATGACGCAGTCTGACTTTCCGAGCAAAGATCGACGCAGTGCCTGCATTGCAACCAGAAATTTGATGCACGACCCTAGCAGATCGACATGATGAATTGACGCAGCACTTGCCATGCGACAGAAAATTGGATGCTTCGCCTACCAGATTGACCCAACGCCTTTGACTTCTTCCCAGAAGCCCAGGATTTTTCCCCGCATCGTCCCTGGGCATCCAAAGAACCCTGCATCGCAGTGAGGATCCAAGACTGTGTGCCGGATATCAATGCAAACTCCTTTGCAGCGTGGAAAGAAACAATGCATTGTCTGTGCCGCGACTGAAAATCGGATGCACAACCTACTTTTTTCATGCATCACCTCCCCTGCGGTCTTCATGAGTGGTAATTTCGACGCAAACCAGGTACTTTGTGCAAACAAGAGACAACTGTTGATTCTTAAGATCTAAAACTCTTCCAAACGTGCAAAAGTGACATCTCAAATTGTGCTTACCGAATCTTGATCGCTTTGACATTAATTTAATCTGATAAATATCTTATATTTTTCTAAACCTGTGTGGTGTATTTTTGTGGGGTTTTCACTGTGTTATTGCATGGTTTATTGAACAAATACTTTACACATTGTCTTCTAAGTTAAGCCTGACTGCTCAGTGCCAAGCTACCAGAGGGTGGGCACAGGATAATTTGGATTGTGTGTTACTTACCCTGAGTAGGATTGTGGTCCCTATTTGGACAAAGGTGAATGCCTCTGCCAACTAGAGACCCCATTTCTAACAGGCTGCTATCTTTATAGTTAGCTAAATGTTTTGATTTTACGTTATTAGTGCCACTATGTAAAGACGTCACTATCAGCGTCAAAATTAAATGAGATACGTAGTTATTTACATTATGTCCCTTTCCCACTTACGTGTGACAGGAACATAATGTACTTTTGGAGGGTATAGTTTATATAATTGCCACCCCAAGCACGCCTCCTTATCTATTGTTTGGGTACATACCTGTGTCAGGGGTCCTGCAAGATCTGTATAAATACATCTTATGCAGATAAAGTTATCAAAGGGATTTCTAAAAGATGCCATCAATGCTATCTATGCTACATGTCACCTTCATGCAGACCCAGCCTTCGTGTTCCCACAGAGCCTGATCTAGAGACCTCATTCCAAGGTAACACGGGTTGGGGTGCTTCTCATGGACATGATACTGGCAGATTAGGTTTATCACACTTAGCTCTCATTAGGTTAGAAATTAGGTTCTCCATGCTAGGGTTTTAGGGATCCTTTACATTTCATGTTTATGCATGATGGTGGGGGTCTTCATATTCATGACTCTCATCTTGTCGATTATGCTTCTTGCATCGTTCAGTATCCTAATCATTGCAGCTCATGCATTTTACAGTAGATTACAGTCTTCTTAATAAAACCTATTGAAAACTTTACTGCATCTCCTTCATTTCCTGTGTGTGACTGAGACTTGTTGCTCATGTGAAGAAAGGGTAATCTCTGTTTAACCACGTCTCCCCGGAGATATTGCACTCTAGAGTCCCTGCGTAAAGCCTGCCAGAAATCACCTTTTACTGTTTGGGTTTTGGAGAGTTGCTGCTTGTGAGCTGAGAGGGTTGGGCTGACAGTTGTGACTTGTTGCAGGAATGACCTAGTCGCCTACAAACACAAGTGCTGTATTTAATGTAGGTTGGTCTAAAATTTCACCTTCTCAAGCGGGCATGAGAAGCATTTTTATCATAATTTTTAAGGACTCAGTTTCAGCTAGCTCCACCCCTTAGTCAAATTATATGGTGATCTCATTAATATACTACTTGTTCTTTATGTATGTCAACCAACACTTCTTATTAGACTTACTTGGGCCCTCATTTCACATTTTCCCTTCTGTTCCTTTAATTACACTGGCCCATTTCTTATGTTGCTCTAAAACTCAGCTCTCCATAAAAAGGATTAACCTTGTGTATTGCTGATAAGACATCCCAAGCTTTAAATTCAATCAGATGCTCTATAAACATATATGGGATGAGAGGACAAAAAATGTGTTAAAGGCTAGAGTATATTCTCCATAACATACAGTAAACTCCAAAAAATACTCTGGTGGTCTCACAAAAAACACCACATCACCATGATCTATTACACCTACCCCTGATAAACTGCTACGCTATACATAACTAATTTAAATAAATAGGATGAAGTTTCTTCCAAGTGAGGGGAAATGGGTAGCCAGGGTAGAAACACAAATCTACACTACTAGGAGGAAACTGGTATGGATCTCAATATAACTGAACAATCTTGTTAACTCTAAATAAGTCATCCGTAAGAAGGTATGGTGTCTAGTAATCAAAAGTGGTGAATGCAAAAATGTATTATTGGCATCGCCTACTGGGACTACCCTCCAAAAGCTATTTTAAATGTAAAGGTCTGTAGCTTGTCCTATGATTAAAATTAAAGTTCAAGCTTTCGCTAACTTGGTTTGGAATAAGCTACAGAACACTAATCTTAAATTACTAAAATCCAACTCACTGGTGAAGTTGGATTTTTGATAACTGTTTAGGAAAAGTACCTTTTTAAAATGTTCACCTTTGCCTGTCTGAACCTAAGACTACAATACCCCCAAATGAACCAAACACAAGATAATGGGTGCAGTTATTGTGCAGATGTCACAGTGCCACCACAACAAAAAAGCTGACACATGTAGCACAAAATTAAACTGTTACAAGTGGACCACCTTTCAATGTAAAGTATAATAAACCATCATCAACGTTATTATTTTCAGTAAAACATTTTTACATTGAAAATTGTAAGTTGTTTTTCAACTTTTTATTTCGCTACTGAGAAGCCTCAGAACTTAACACCAGACATCACTACAGCCCTAAGGCCTTGGAATAAAAGTCTCAGCTATATAAATGCTCATAACTGAAGAAATCCACTTATAGGATCACAAAAGCCACCACCTGAGAGATATAGGGTAATAACTTAATTTGTGGAAGGGGATCCTGTTGACTCTGCTGTACTTTTACCATCTTTTACCATCTCTCTCTAGTGTGTCTGTTGTTCTTGGGGCAAGACAATGAAGAATCTGAAAATGTCAAGCACCACTGCAGGGACTTATTGGGCAAACATTTCTTGAAATAGTTTGCGCCCTTGAGGGTTACGGGGAGAGTTTTGTTTAGCCCTTAGGCTATGCTTTATACCCTGTCCAGTACGTGCTCTTTGTGGCCACAGGCTTGCATTTTTGTTTTGTTTTTTTATGGTACACTTGGCGCTCTTCCACTTTTTGTTGTGTAGTTGGATGCCACCCCCCAAAAGTGGGCACCTTCCTCGTGGGGGACCATGGGGGGAGGCACAGCATCCACAGAATTTCTGCCTTCACTGTATGCCTAGCTAGAACTCCTTGAATGCAGGTGGGGCACCTGTTCTTGCTCTTATTCTAAAGCTTGATTGAGCACAGAGGGAGGGGGTCTAGCTGTGGCATACTCCTGAGGCATGGGGAAAAGCATCACAATGTTCCTGGGACTCTAGCACTTCCAGTGAGCTCCCATGATGTCATGGAGTGCAGTTCACTTTGCTTCAGTCCCTTGAGAGGTGGGGCTCCTGGAGACAATGGGATGTTAAAGAGTGTGATGCCACTTGATGGTCAGATTGCAGCAGTAGGCCTCAGAGCACTGTAGACATCATTTAGTTAAAATGAGGGGAAGCCCAAAAACGGTGCCTGACTCTATCCAAAGCTCATCAGGGGATGCATTAATTTGCTGTTTTCAGCCAAAAATAGAGGGGCCAAACAAATAGTATTTTATCTGCCCCCCCCCCCCCCGGAGTGATTTTTATTAATTTTCACCTTTTATTACTTGTGGGTACCAACTCCAACTTTTAGAAGGGATCTCACCAGGCCTCTAATGCCGACATTTTATGAATCCTTTGGAGCTGTTTTTTTCTGCTGTACACTCGATGAGGGCCAACTTAAGGCCTCCCATTCCTACACTGCATCTCCTCATTCCTAACATGTCCTATCCCTGGCTCTCCTCAGCCCAGTCTATGGAAGATTCAGGGGAACCTTCCACTTTTAGGGTCCCCTAGGAGATCTACCCTTCTGCTGTCCTCCCGAGATTGAAAGGAGGAAAGCACCACTGACCATTAAGATAGAGGTCCACAGAATCCAAGAGTTAGACCTGTCAGCGTTAGGGTGGTCTCTCCCAAAATGTTTTGCCTAAGTGCCTCATATTTTGCTGATTCTTTTTGATGGGCTTAGGACTCTGAGCACTTTACCACTGCTGACCAGTTCTCAAGTACATGTACTTCTTCCCTAAACATGGTAACATTGGTGCATACACAGTTGGCATATTTTATTTACTTTTAAGTCCCTTATGATGTGATATACTATATACCCAGGGCCTCTTAATTAAATGCTACTAGCGGGCCAGCAGCACTGGTTGTGCCACCCACACAGCCCTTTAGATATATCTCAGGCCTGCTACCGCAGTGCCTGTGCGTACAGTTTTCCCACCACTTCGACTTGGCATTCAAAACCCATTGCCAAGCCTTAAACTCCCCTTTTATTACACGTCAACTCTAAGGTAGGCCCTGTGTAGCCCATAGGGCAGGGCACTGTGCAAGGAAAAGGTAGGGCATGTACTTTTAAGTTTTGCATGCCATAGTAGTGAAAAAGACCAAAATTCATTTTTCACTACTGTGAGGCTAAGGATAACACTGAGAATCCCTTATTAGACTTTACGCTGTAATTCCTGATTGTCTTGTTTCATGTTATTGGAATGGTAATGATAAATTCTCTTCACTGGTAAAGTTGGATTTAACATTACTATTTTAGAAATGCCATTTTTAGAAAGTGGACATTTCTCTGCTCTTACAGCTCGGTGTGCCTGCAGCATGTCTCCAAAATACATCTGGGGTGGGTGACAGCTACATTTTGTGCATTCCCTCTAGACATCAACACAGGAAGGGTAAGTATGTCTGATCACTTGCCTACATTCTGATGGCTCTTCCTGGGCAGGAAGAGTGAGAGTTGCTGACACTTACACCTTTATAACTGAATAGGCAGTGCCTGTCCCCACACAAAGGGCTTATTACCCTCTACTGATAGTTTGGTGCCAGGGTTGGGAGGAAACGGCCTATATCCACTTCAAAGACCCTTCTTTGAAGTCACCCCCACTTGAAATGTACAACTAGGTAAAAGCACTGGGTCTCTGACCCCCACCAAATCAGACACTTCTGGAACTACAACTGGACCCTGTCAGAAGAACTGCTATGCTGCATCAAGGTCTCTGCTGAACTGCTGACCTAGAAGGACTGCTATTCTACTGTGCTGCCCTGCTTCCTGCTGCTAAGGGAGAGCTGGACTCTGCCTTGCACCCCAAGTGATCTCCAAGGGCTTGCTGGCTTACCTCCTGTTGCTTGAAATTCAGAGATATCAAAGCCTCTACCCTTGCTCCTGTGCCAGGTTCACTGGAAGTGGACCCAGTTACTTGCACCAGAGAAACCAATACATCTCTAACCTGCTTAGAGCAGAACTGGTGCATAGGCCGTGTTTCAGGAGTAGAACGAGTGCATTGCTCTTGGAATCAATGCATTGCTTTGACAGCCCAATGCTCGGAACTGCACATCACCATCACAAAAGCTTGGAGACATCAGCTCACCCCTCGACTGCATAGAGGAATCCAGTACATTGCACTTTGGAACCAACGCATCTTGGCTCAGTGCTTAGTCTTTGGAAACAACGCATTGCCACCACTGCATGAAGAAAATCAATGCATCACCTAGATTGCGGGGCATTGGTGTATTGTTTGCTGAATCGTCCGTCCGCACCCTGCATCTCGTTGTTGTGACAAGGGTCAAGGTACTCTGTTCACCGGCCCTGCGTGGCTCTTGTCCCTGACTTGCTCGACTTTCACTTATTAGATTTTTGTTGGTTTGGTGTTCATTTGTTTCTGAAATTATTGTTGACTTTTTCTAACCTGTTGTGGAATCTTTTTGTGGTGTTTTAATTTGTGTTACACATTGCCTCTTAAGTTAAGCCTGGCTGCTCTATGCCAAGGTACCAGAGGGTGACCACAGGTTATCTTTTAGTGTGTATCTGACTCACCCTGACTAGGATTGTTTTTTTCTGCTTGTACAGTGTGCATACTCTGACAACCAGAAACTCAATTTCTAACATTGGTGATCAGCAGTGAGGACAGGACTTGTGTTTGTTCACTACTACACTATGCTAAGAACAATTTGAGCCATTTTCAATTCTTCCTAATTGTTTGTTTTTCATTTTTATCTAAACCATATCTCTCTGGAGAAGCAGCATCTGCGCTTGCAGCAATTGACTTTGAGATGGCCAGCTTAGAGTCCTAAACTGTGGTCCAGCTTATGGATTTTTGCAAGGGATTTCAAGCATCCATTAAAAGATTCACTCGGTAGGGGAAGCTGCAGAAAGCTTGGAGAGTCTGGACAGAGGCCTGTAATGCAGGAGCTTAGGCCCAGAGCAGGAGACTGAGGATCATGAGGAGCTAATCCTGGATGCTGAGGTGGATCTTGGACTGGCTATGAAGGGGGTCAACAACTTGCTGGAAGCAGTGTTGGTTCCCAGAGCAGGGAACAGTGTCTCATCAAAGAACCTGACTCCAGGGGGATTGGAGGGCAGGAGGGAGAAGAGAAAGCTCAAGTTAGAGCTTGCTACGTTGGAGCAGGAACAAAACCCTGCCAAACTGAATTTGGAGAAGGAAGAAGCTCTAGAGAAAAGGGGGTTGGCTCTTGAGGAGAGGGAAATTTCCTATGAGCTGAGCCTCAGAGACCTGGATATCAGAGCACTTCAGGTGAAGTAATGCAGTAATAGTGGTAGCATATCTGCAGTCTCCTCTAGTGAGACAAGGATACATACATCAAAAGACTTGGAAAGCAGTTATATGGTAGGGAATGACATAGATAAGTGGTCTGGAGCCTAGAAAGTGGTTTTAAGAGTGCACATGGTCCCATAGAAGTCCTGTGGCAGTGGTCTATTGAGGTAGATGCCCACATTGGGGAGGGACACACTTCTTAAACTAGATGTGGGGGACCAGACATACTACACTGCATTGAAGGACATTTTAGTCAATAAGGCTCATATTTATGGGTTTTGTGGCACAGGGGAGTGCAGCAAGTCCCCTTGCTGTGCTGCCCTGTGTCACAAGGAAAGGACAGGAATGTGCTGTATTTATCCAATATGGTGTTCCTTCTTTCTGCACTAGTGCTTTTTTAGCACCCTAGTGCCAAAGCAGCCTGGTGCAAGGTTGTCAGTGTTGCATGCAGGATTGTTTTGTGCAGGAAAGTACACCTATCTGTAGAAAAACAATCCTTCAAAGCGTTTTCTTCTTTCTCTGTGTTGCAAAATGCAGCACACATTCAAAGAGGAAAAAACAAGGAGAAGTAAAACATATTTCTCCTTAATATGGCTCTCCTGGGGAGTCATATATTTTTGGCACATTCCCATGTTTACAAGTTCTTGTAAATCTGATAATGTGTTAAAATCTATGGATGTTGCATGGGAACACCCATGCAATACCCATAGAAATGCTTTTCTGGTGCAGAGTAATGTAATATAGCGATTTGCCCTGAGTTATATTACTCAAGATGTATGAAGCAATGCAGGGCCACACAAGGTGTGTAGCTTCATAAGACTCACTTAGGGTTTGCATCGCTCTTGCACCACATTGCTTGGTGGAAGAGCAATGGAAACCAGGCCATAAATATGACCTTAAGTTTGGACTGGCCCCTGAGAACTATAGGCAGTGGTTCAGTGGCAGCCACAAGATCTCATCACAGACATGGGTGGATATCTTGGATTATGCTAGCAAGACACTGAAGTGCGGGGTGAACGGTAGCAAGGCAGATGAATATTAAGGCCTGTAATACTTGATTTTGAAGGAGCACATGTTTGATATTTGTATTGCAGAGCTGCACCAATACCTGGTTGATAATAACCTTTCTGACCCCAGGAATCCGACATCTGGGTCAGCACCATAGTGTCCAAAAAGGTATCTGGGAGGGGGATAAAAAGAATGAGTTTTTCCAAGGTACCCAAAACAACTCACAGTGGAAAGGGTCCCATTCATAATCTGGCCACCAGAAGAAAAACTACCCTGACAAAAGTCAGAAGCCCAAACCATCCAATTGCTATGAGTATTTTGAGTATTGCCACTACAAGTTGGGTTTTCAAGAATACAAAAAGAGCACAGACTCTCACTGTTGGAAAGGTTACAAGGAAATGGTGGCAATGGTAGTGCTAGGGGAGGAGTATGTCTCAGGTAATGGGGGTAATATAGCAGGCTTACCCTAGTATCCCTGGGTAACATAGATATGGTTCCTAAGATCCATGTCCTCTAATTCTACAAAGTATAGGCAATAGGTCACCAAGGTGTAGACGTTCTGAGAGACACAGGTGCCAGCATGACTAAAGTAAGTAGTCAGCTGGTGTCCCCAGAGCAGGTGATACCCAATGCATTCCACCATGTTGTGGTGGCTGATAACAGAGAGGGCCACTATCCAGTAACCCTTGTTCCATTTGAGTGGGGGGTGGTTTTGGTTTTCTGAATGCTGTAGTGAACCCTGCTATACCTGTGTACTGTTTGTTGGGTAATGGCCTTGAGCACACTACCTTGAAAGGAAGTAGAGCTTAAGGCTCATGCAGAGATGTTAGGGATTACCTGATTGGATCTGTACAACCTCAAAGCCCAAGGCTTCCCAAGCAGGGAGACAATAAGTGTTGGAGCCTCAAAAAAATGGCCCGACCAGATGCAAAGAAAGGGAAAGGCAGAGGGCATGGGGAAATCAGTCCCTGAATGTCATCCTAGTGAGGTGGATGGGGTACCTGTGATGGCTGCCCTGGAGCCCACTAAGGAGGACATTGCTCTCCTTGGTGCCATGCCAGAGCTTTCAGGGTTGACATGTGGAAGGTGGACCCACCAAGGAGGAGTTATCTAGGGAACAGAGGGAGTTTCCAACCATTGAGGCAACAGACCAAAGCCCAAGCAGTAGGTGATGCCTCTGGTATTACTCACATTTATTGGGAGAACAACCTCCTTCACAATGAGCCTAAGGCTCCTGTGCATGGAACAACAAGGGCCCTTGTGATCTCCCAGTGCTGTAAGGCCTTCGTATTGGAGCTGGCTAATGACATTCCCCACTTCTATTGGTCTAGGATCAAATCTTCCTCAAATGCATTCTGTAGGACTTGTGTGTCCTGGCAGTTCAGTGAGAAGACCGAGCTAAGGCTTAAAGTCTTCCTCTTAATCCCTTGCCTGACATTGGCACACACTTTAAAAGGCTGGGCATAGACATCAGAAACTGCTTTAGGCAATAGCTTTATCCTGGTTTTGGTGGATCATGCCCCTGGGAACCCAGAGGCAATCCCTGTGAAGGCCAGGGCTGCACCTGCAATGGCAAAGGCCCTGATGAGGATTTCTACCCAAGTAGATTTCCCCAAGGAGGTGTTGCTTGTCAGGGACAACAACTTCATGTGTGCTTATATGCAGTCAATGTGGAAGGAGTATGGAGTAACCTACAAGTTCTCCACCGCTTAACATCTACAAACCAATGGGCTTGTTGAAAGGTTCAACAACACCCTGAAGGGTATGATTAAAGGCCTGCCTGAGGCCTTGACGTGTGAGTAGAACATCCTCTTGCCATGTCTTCTCTTTGGCTACAGAGAGGTACCACAGAAAGGAGTGGATTTAGTCTTGTTGAGCTTCTGTATGAACACTCTGTCAAAGAACCTCTGAGTTTGTTGAAAGAAGGGTATATGAGCAAGCTTCCAGGAAGATTCCCCAGGATATAGTTAGCTACATGCTGACCTTCAGAAGCTAAATGGCGAAGTTGTGGAATCAAGCTTCAGACAACTTAGAAGCCAGTCAGGAAGTGATGAAGTAGAGGTACAACCATAATTCTACCACTGGGGAATTGCAATCCAGACAAAAAGTGTGAAGGATGGAGTTTGTGGAGCCCATGGCACTCCAGGACCGCTGTTCTGGACCCTATGAGGTAGTTGAAAGAAGAGGTGCAGCACCCCCTCAGGATACTCCATGTAAACTGCTTCTAACCTCACTTTGCTGTTCACCATGCTGTTGGTGACAGATGGAGAAGATTAAATGGTGTGTGAACCTCCCCCAGACCTCTTAGACTCCAAGGAGAAAGATGGGTCTATGTAGGGAATAATCCTTTTCCCCAGTCTGACTCCTGAACAGCAGAGAGACTACCAGCAAGTGCTGAAGCGCTAGGCCTCACTGTTTTCCCTCATTTGTGAGACTTCTCACCTGTGCGCCCATGATGTGGATGTAGGAAACAGCCTTCCTGTCAGGAACAAATCTTAGAAGTTATCTGATGAGGTGAGGGCCAGCATTAAGGAAGAAGTTTCTAAAATGCTGGCTTATTGGGTGAGAGAGCTCTCCAGTAGCCCCTGGCCAAGTCCTGTGGTTCGGTACCAAAAGCTGTCCCCCCGGGCACCACACCTAAACTCATGTTCTATGTCGGTTATAGAGGGGTCAATTCAGTTACAAAGACAGATGCTCTTCCCATCGCCTGGGCTGATGAACTTATTGCTAGGTTAGGTCCATTATTTAAGTACCTTTGAACTTACATCAGGATATTGACAGATCGCCCTAACAGAAGGAACAAGGGAGAGGTCAGGCTTCTCCACTCCAGAGGGCCCTTTGGATTAAAAAATGCCCCTGCCACCTTTGAGAGGTTGTTGAACCAGATCTTTTCTGGAGTCCTTCAGTGCTGCCTATTTGGGTGACATAGCTGTCTTAAGTAGCAGCTGCAAGGACCACCTTTTCACCTCCAGGAAGTGCTTCAGGCTCTGCAACAGGAAGGCCTGACTATTAAGGCCAGTAAGTGCTAGATAAGACAGGGGTCTGTGATGTACTTGTGACACCTGGTGGGCAGGTGTACTGTGGAGCCCCTCCAGGCCAAGACAGAAACTATCATGGACTGGGAGCCCCCCAAAAAAGTCTGAGATTAGAACATTATTGGGCCTCATTGGGTTCTACTTGAGGTTTGTTGTGGAATATGGTACCATTGTTTCCCTCTTGACAGAGATGACTCCTAAGAAGCAGTCCAGAAATGTGATTTGGACAGAGGAATGCCAAAATGCATTCCACGCCTTTAAGCAGGCCATGTGCACAACCACTGTGTTCAGGAACCCTGACTTCTCCAAGGAGTTTATGGTTCAGACAGATGCCTCAGAGCATGACACAGGGACAGTACAATCACAACTCAATGAAGAGAGCCTAGACCAACATCTGGCCTTCATCTTTTCCCTGAGAGATCAGATCAGACCTTGTTATAAAAAATCATTATCAGGAAACTGTTAAAACATGTGATTAATCAGTCAAGCATATAATTAAATCTTCACCCGCAGTACTTTCACCTCATTGTTCCATTTTACCACCAAGAAACACTCTGGTGTATGTGCGCTTCATGAGTTCTACTAACACAACATAACATCTCCAGGATGCTACTCCCCATGGAACAAAGATGGTGTGCTATAGAAAGATAAGCTTTGCTCTGGTCTGGGCAATGAAGGTGAGGCCACATTTGTTTAGCACGAACTTCCTGATTCAGACTGACCACAGGACCATCAGGTGGCTCATAAAATAAGGGGTGTGAATCCAAAACGTTTGGGGTAGTCCATTTTTCTGCAGGTTATTGGCTTGAGGGTGGAGCACAGACCAGGGGGAGCACCATGCCAATGCTGATGGTCTATCCAGGTTTTCTGCCTTATTGATAAGAACTCCTTTGATTCACTTGGGGCTGATGAATTTCTGAAAGGAACCTGCCAGGTTTAGAGCCTATGACATTCCAATTGCATACAGATGTCTGCAAATCTGTCTCTGAATATTTCACTATCTGCCTGAGCCCTTGTGCTTTGATTGTCCCCTGCCAACACATAATAATTTTCAACTATTACATCCTGTAGTGGACTAAGGGAGTCCTCAGTAAATGGAGCAAAGCTTCAATGAGTAGAAATTTGTAAAAAATAATAAACCATATGAAAAAAGCCAAAATGTTGCACTTCTTTATTTGAACCTGGACTTCTTTGATTTCCCTTTTAGGTAAGAGACCTGGATTATCTAAGTTATAACCTGTCCCAGCCAACCACTTCTTGCAGTGCTATTAGTGAAATGTCTACCATAGCAAAGTTCTCAAACAGCCATTTTAGGTAACAAACAATTTATATTCCCCAGTCTCCTAATAACTTAGAACCACACAATGAGTCTATAACTAGTTTCGTTTTGTAGGCCCATGAATCTTTTTACAACTCAACACAAGCTTTCCTCCAGTTACAGTGGATGCCACATCTGATAGCTTGGTCAAGTGCAAATTTGACTGTCAAAATTCACTGAGAAAAGTATTGAAATGTAGCCTTAAATCTGCACTCTTTCGAGTTGGAATACACATCAATGAGGTCTAATTTCCAGCACCCATGAACTTACTCAAGCAAAGTGTTAACAGTAAATGTAATGTGAATGTTTTCCCTAAGCCCTTGAAATTGCCACTTTCTAAAATATGAAGTCACTTACAATAACAAAAGTAAATCTGTGTTTGGCATAGGCAAGAAGGATGAACAATACAGGCCACCTAACTGAAATCTGTGACAGCCTATATTATAGAGTCAAATAAAAACTGCACATCATTTTGTTGTGCGTACAACCACATTAAGGTGGTCATTACAACCCTGGTGGTCGGTATTAAAGTGGCGGTAAAACCGCCAATAGGCCAGCGGAAAGAAAAAATGGAATTATGACTGTGGCGGAAACCGCTAACATAGACAGCCAATTTAACACTCCGACCGCCACGGCGGTACAAACAAACACCGCGGCGGTAACCGCCAACAGACAGGCAGAAGACAATGTACTGCCCACATTATTACAAGCCACCAATCCACCACCTTTTCCGGGGCGGATACACCGCGAACAAAAACACAGCAGAAACAGGATTTGGAAGGGAAGACGCTCACCTCTACACATCCCACGAGGAACCAGGATGCCATGGAACTGGAACTTCAGATTCTTCCAGCTCTTATCTTCCTGCTCCTCTACCAGGAGCACGAACGCCGGCCTGCGAAGACCACAGTGAGTACTGCACCTACAACACAAGGGAGGGGGAGGGAAAAAACAGTGACACACACACGCAAAACGCAACACTCCCACCCCCACCCTCACCCACTACAACACACACACTAATACATCATGATACATCCCAGTTACGCCACCCAACCCCCACTGGAAGAATGCAAGGACAAAACGAAATGAGTCGAATGATTTTAATATATACAAAGACAGTAATCAAAAATATATACATATATTAAGATATTCACACTACAAACAAATATATACACCAAGAATCCAAGTCCAAGGTATTCCACTATCATAGTCCGTGGACCACTGGGCCCAAAAGGCATGGGCGAGGCTCACACTCAATACCCGAACAAGACAGAGAGAACACTGCTGGGGCATCAGATAGAAATAAAACAGGCACCTCAAGGGGAAGGGAAGGGGGGGCACCGCAGCCGGATGAGTGCACAACGCCAGATCAACGAGGGGGATCCATGCCCACTGTTCAATCCTGGGGAGTGCAAAGCCACAGTCTCTCAAGTCTCTACAGTGGGTGGTTTGCCCACTGCTATATCCTGGGGAGTGCAAAGCCACAGTCTCTCAAGTCTCTACAGTGGGTGGTTTGCCCACTGTTCAATCCTGGGGAGTGCAAAGCCACAGCCTCTCAAGTGGATAACATTCTCCACTGGTTTCTGGAGGGGGCTTTGTGCCCAGAGTGCTTCATCCTGCCAAGGACAGAGGTAGTGGATGTGATACTCCACTGGTTCTGGAGGGGGCTTTGTGCCCAGAGTGCTTCATCCTGCCTGTGGCGGCCTCAGTAGCTTCGGAATCATTGGCGCTCACTGGCCTGCGGTGCTGCTGGCGCCGGTGTCCTGAGCAGCGGGGCTGGTGGCGCCGGTGCTTGCGCAGCGGTGCTGCTTGCGGCGTTGTCCTGGGCAGCTGGGCTGGTGGCGGTGTTGTCCGCCGCGCAGATCTTCACAGACTCGCCGGTTTTACTGTGCCCCTTCCCCACCTTGGATGGTGGCACAGCTGTCCCCACACCCCCAACTGTACCCCTGGGAGCGGCTTTGGTGGCTGATTTCTTTCCCCTCTCCCGCCGGGCACTGGCCAACTTTTTATGCTTTACAGGTGGGGGACTGTCCGTGCTCTGGCTCCTTGCCACACTGGCTGCCCTGCTGCCTGGCGCACTCCAGAAGCCGTTTACTACTGGCACCACTGGTCCCGCAGATGCTGTGATTGAGGTGCTGGGTTGGGACCTGGAGAATCGGGCCCTAGGAGACTGAAGGGGTGGGAGAGGGGAGGGAAAGAGGTCAAGGTTGGACAGGAAAAGTTTCTTAGGAACACTGGGCGGGTAGATGGAGGGGGTTTGGGTGTGGAGGAAGAGGTAGTGGTTGTAGGACGTGTACGTTTGGTGACTTTGGGTGAAGGAGGAGCTGGAGGCTGTTGTGAGGTGGATGGCTGTTGGGTGGGTGTGTGGCTGCATTTGTGTACCTTGGGAGGTGGCCTCACAGACACACTGGGAGAGGACACAGGGGACGTGTGATTGGTAGTGGGGGTGGCGACTGCACGTGAGCGGGGTGTGGTGGTGGGTGTGCTGGTGATGGAGGTAGTGGCTGAGGATGTAGTGCATGCAGGTGTGAGTGGAGACGAGACAGGGAGGGAGGAGGGAGAGGAGGAGGAGGGGGACACAGTGGAGGCAGTGGATGTTGGTGTGTCTGCATGTGTGTGATGCTTGCGTGAGTGCCTGTGGGATGTGTGGTGCTTATGTTTGCCAGAGCTTCCCTTGTGTGTTGAGGTGTGTGCATGCTGGTCTGATGGTGTGCTTGGGATAGGCTGAGGTACAGGGGTTTGGGTCTGGGTGGAGGAAGTTGGAGGGGGGAGTCTAGAGACAGGGACAATGGCCGCCATCAGTGCTGAGGCCAGAGTCTGAAAAGCTTGCTGATGGTCTGCCTGACTAGAGTGAATGCCCTCCAGGTATCCATTGGTTTGTTGCAACTGCCTCTCTACACCCTGGATGGCATTAAAAATGGTAGACTGCCCAATAGTGAGGGATCTGAGGAGGTCAATGGCCTCCTCACTGAAGGCAGCAGGGGTGACAGGGGCAGGGGCTGAGGTGCCTGGCTCGAAGGAGATGCCAACCCTCCTGGTTGAGCGGGCACGGGACACACGCTGAGGGGCTGCTGGGAGGACGGTGCTGGTAGGGGGGGTGGCAGCTGTACTGTAGATGCGGGGGGCGCAGATGGGCCCGCCACCGCAAGGGAGCTACTATCAGAGGAGGAGTCCGTATCGCTGGTGTCATCTCCTGTCCCTGCGGTGGAGCTCCCCTCGCCCTCCGTCCCACTGGTAAATTCAGACTCCGTAGTGTCGCCCTCCAGTGCCATGTGGGATGCAGCTCCCTACTGCTCCGGTGCCACTGCTCCTCCGCCTGATGATGCTAATGCACACAAGAACAGGGGGACCACAAAAAGTGGGGGGGGAGACAGAAGAAAGACATGTTGAGTGCATGCAATACCGGTACCGTTGGTGGACACTACAGATACAGAAGCCCACTGTACTACGCCGCGCACTTGGATTTCTCTATTCAATCCCAGGGACATGTGTTATAAGGCTATGCCCGATTGCTGCACACATGGATGTCACAGGAGCCTGACTAGGTGTAGTTGGCACTATACACAGGAGGGGTGGGGTGCCACAGGGCCTGCCTTAAGAAGGGTCCTTGCCTACTAAACTCGCCCTGGCCTAGGGGAACCCACAGCCCACCTCCCCCACCCAGACACCTACAATGCGCACTGAATCAGCAGAATGAGAGTGTACTCACCCCCTTGTGGCTGCTGTGATGCCCTCAAGCGCCCATCCAACTCCGGATACGCCATCGCCAGAATCCTGAACATCATGGGGGTCATGGTGCGACGGGCACCCCTCCCACGTTGGGAGGCTATCCCCAACTGGGCCTCCGCTGTCTTCTTGCTCCAGCGGAGAATGTCCTCCCATCTTTTCCAGCAGTGGGTTCTCCGTCTGTGGTAGACCCCCAGGGTCCGGACGTCCTTGGCGATGGCATGCCAAATGTCCTTCTTCTGGTGGGCGCTGACCTACAGGAAAAGTACAGTGGAAAAAAAGAAGTTATTACTGTCCGCACCGTCGCAGCCATTGGCCCACATCCCTACCCTTGCCATGACGCACATGCACTCACCGTCGTTTCATGCACGCCTCAATCTCACCCCCCCATCTTGTATCCACACCACTCCACACAGACATTGCCCATACAGCATGCCCACAGTGTACTTACCTGTTTGTCTGGAGGACCGTGTACTGGAGTAGTGTGTACTGGGGTAGGACCCCATCCACAAGTTTCTCCAACTCCTTGGTGCTGAAGACAGGGGCCCTTTCCCCAGACACAGGAGCTATTGTCTCTTCCAGACTGAGGTCACAGCAGCACTTGCAGTGTAGGTCCTCTCCTGTCGAAGATCAGGAATCAAGTGATTGAACAGAGAGAAAATGGCAGTCACGTCCTCGGCGGTGCGTACCGTCACCGCCGGCGTACATCGTCATTGGCTCCTGGGACTCATAGGGTCCAATGTTAACCATTGTAGGATTGCGCCGCTGTCTTCGACCGCCTACCGCGACGGTGTACAATGCCAGCGCAGTTACCTCATATCCCATTGTTCCACTTTACAGGTCAGGCAGCCGCCATTTCATGGGCCCACATGGCATTATTTTGGACTCCGTCACACATATCTAGGCCTTGCCTAAACACTCATACAGGCATATGTCGATTTGCTAATATTTCAAAGTATGCTGTGTTAACGTACCTCAGAGTTGGTTGACTCTCTGCTCGCTGTTCTCCTCCATAGGCACCGTCCGCTGGGGCATGTGAGGAGATGGCGGCATCCTCGGTGTATAGACCGCTGGTGGACCTGTCGACAATGGAGGGGCGACATGTGATCATCATTTACAGACTTGATGGTGCCACAATCCAGGAACTGTGTGCCCAGTTGGAGCCACACCTGATGTCAGCTATCCGCCATCCCACAGGAATCCCCCCTCAAGTGCAGGTGCTGTCAGTACTCCATTTCCTAGCAAGTGGGTCATTCCAAACTACAGTGGCCATTGCATCAGGGATGTCTCAGCCTATGTTTTCCAACGTGTTGTCCAGAGTGTTGTGTGCCCTGCTGAAACACATGCGGAGCTACATCGTTTTCCCTCAGGTGGAGGATTTGCCTACAGTGAAAGGTGATTTCTATGCACTGGGACATATCCCCAACATCATAGGTGCCATTGATGGGACACATGTGGCCTTTGTCCCCCCCGCAGGAGTGAACAGGTGTACAGAAAACGGAAGAGTTACCATTCGATGAATGTGCTGATGGTGTGTTTGGCAGACCAGTACATATCCCATGTGAACGCCAAATTCCCTAGCTCAGTGTATGACGCTTACATTTTGAGAAATAGCAGCATCCCTTATGTGATGATGCAACTCCAGAGGCACCGTGTGTGGCTATTAGGTGAGAACATGGACCCTATACAGTGTGACTAGGTGTCTGGGTTTGGGGTTGTCCCTAAGGGTTAGTGTGTGTTTAACAGTTGACATTTTCAGGTGACTCTGGCTACCCCAACCTGTCACGGCTACTGACCCCAGTGAGGAATCCCAGGACAAGGGCAGAGGAACGCTACAATGAGGCCCATGGGCGAACTAGGAGGGTTATAGAGAGGACCTTCGTCCTCCTGAAGGCCAGGTTCCGGTGCCTCCAAATGAAAGGTGGTTGCCTATTCTACTCACCAAAGAAGGTGTGCCAGATCATTGTGACCTGCTGTGTGCTTCACAACTTGGCTGGTGCCTTTTCTGCAGGAGGATGGTCCAGTTGGAGGTGTTGTGGCAGCTGTTGAGCCTGTGGACAGTGAAGATGAGGAAGCTGAAGAAGAGGACATAGACAACAGGAGCACAGTGATCCTGCAATACTTCCAGTGAGACACAGGTAAGAAGACAACAGAGCCTGCTACATCTGATTTAATTCTACTACCTCTCATCTGTCTGTCATTTTCACCCAGTGTATGGTCACTGAGTTGTCACTTTCCCTTACGATTTCACAGATGTGGTTCCCTCTGTGTGACATCTGCTTTGTTTCCGCATGGACTAGTGCTGTGTAACATAGGTATGTTGACATTACATTTGATATAGCATTTTGCCACTGTTATTGCAAATACACATTTTCGAAAGCACAGACTGACTCCAGATTGCTTTTTGATTTAAGGGTGTTTATTTAAGTGCTCAATAGTGGAGGGGGTTGTAAAATGCTCAGAGGTGATGGTGGAGGAATGTCCATGGCAGAGTCCAGTCTATTAGTCTCACAGGTGCAATGTCCAAAGGGGCATAGGAAGTGGAGCGGGGGCAGTTTAAGTATGTACAGGGTGACAAAGTGGGACAGAAGGATGACAATCTCGGTGGTCTCATTTCTTGGCAGTGGTCTTGGCATTGTTCTCTGTCTTTGTCCTGGATCTCAGGGACCGTTTGCGGGGTGGCTCTCCATCTGCAGGGGGTGGGGTGCTGGTGTGGTGGTCCTGTGGCGGTGCCTCATGTCCACTAGCGCCGGCAGAGGTGGTGGGCAGTTCATCGTCCAGGCTAGTGTCAGGGGACCCTTGTTGTGCCACAGTGTCCCTCCTGGTGTTCACAAGGTCCTTCAGCACCCCTACAATGGTGCCCAGGGTGGAATTGATGGATTTGAGTTCCTCCCTGAACCCCAAATACTGTTCCTCCTGCAGCCGCTTGGTCTCCTGAAACTTGGCCAGTACTGTTGCCATCATCTCCTGGGAATGGTGGTAGGCTCCCATGATGTTGGAGAGGGCCTCGTGAAGAGTGGGTTCCCTGGGCCTGTCCTCCCCCTGTCGCACAGCAACCCTCCCAGTTCCCCTGTGTTCCTGGGCCTCTGTCCCCTTAACCGTGTGCCCACTAACACTGCCCCCAGGTCCCTGGTGTTGTTGGGTTGGTGGGTTAGCCTGGGTTCCCTGTAGTGGTGGACACACTGCTGATTGACGTGTCCTGGGGATAGAGGTATGGGCCCGCTGGGTGGGTGCTGCACTGGTGTTTCCAGAGGGGGCAAGCTCTGTAGTGGCCTGTGCCAGTGTGAGGGGCACCAACTTTCCCAAGGTCCCAGATTGGCCGGGCTGGTCATCTAGATCCAGTTGGACAGAGCTGCTGTCATCACTGTGGGCCTCTTCTGTGGGTGGAGTGGACATATCTGGACCGTCCTGTCCAGTGACGTTGGGTAGGGGTCCTGCAGGGGTGTAAAGGCATGATTATTGCATCTGTGTGTGTGCCATGGTGCGCAATGGGTGGGTGACTGTGTACCCCAGTGCTTGCATTCCTGTGTAGGACCTTGTGTGATAATGGTTTAGGGGGTGTATGGGTATGTGTAGTGGCCATGCATTGGTGATGGGTGTCCATGCTTTGGTGTTCCATGCAGGACTTGAGTTTGGGGTGTGTGGTTTGTGATATTGGGACATGTGTGAGGAGTTGGAGTGATGGGGTGCGGGCGAGGGTGGGGCCATGTGATAGCATGCAGGGAGGTGGGGGATGTAATAGTTAAGATTTGACTTACCAGAGTCTATTCCTCCAGCTACTCCTGCGAGGCCCTCAGGATGCAGTATAGCCAAGACCTGCTCCTCCCATGTTGTTAATTGTGGGGGAGGAGGTGGGGATCCGCCGCCAGTCCTCTGAACCGCGATGTGGTGTCTTGAGACCACGGAACGCACCTTCCCCGTAGGTAGTTCCACCTCTTCCTGATGTCATCCCGTGTTCTTGGGTCCTGTCCCACTGCGTTGACCCTGTCCACGATTCTTCGCCATAGCTCCATCTTCCTAGCTATGGTGGTGTGCTGCACCTGTGATCCGAATACCTGTGGTTCTACCCGGATGATTTCCTCCACCATGACCCTGAGCTCCTCCTCAGAGAACCTGGGGTGTCTTTGCGGTGCCATGGGGTGGTGTGGGTGATGTGTGGGGTGTTGTGTGTTGTGATGTGTGGGGTGATATTTAGAGGTGTGTTGTGTGAGGTGCGTGGATGTTGTGTGAGTGATGGTGTGGAGTTCCAGTGGATGCTAGTTTGTAGATGGTGGTGTCTCTCTCTGGCCCTCAGTCACAATTGTTGACGTAAGGTTTGTGGGTGATGTGGGTGTGTGTTTTTTATTGTATTGGGTGTGTGGGAGTGGTGTGTGTATGTGTATCAGGTGTGTGTATTTCGAAATGTCCTATGTGGTTGTGTTTTGTAAATGTGTGTTTATTTTGAGTGCGGCGGTGTGTACCGCCAATGAAATACCGCGGTTGAATGACCGCCGCGTGGATTCGTGGGTCGTGATAGAGTGGGCGTATTCCTGTTGGCGTGATGGTGTCGGTTTTGTTATCGCCAGTTTATCACTGACCTTTGGTGTGGCGGACTTGTGTGGGTTTCTTGATTTTGGCGGATTCCAAGCTGTGGGTCATTGTTAGAAATGGGGTCTTTGGTTGACAGTCAGGTTACCCCCTGTTCAAGCCAGGACCCTCACTCTAGTCAGGGTAAAAGAGAATCACCCTCAGCTAACCCCTGCTTACCCCCTTGGTAGCTTGGCAGAGCAGTAGGCTTAACTTCAGAGTGCTAGGTGTAAAGTATTTGTACCAACACACAAAGGAACCTAATGAAAACACTACAAAATGACACAACACCAGTTTAGAAAAATAGGAAATATTTATCTAAAAAAAACAAGATCAAAACCACAAAAATCCGACATACACAAGTCAAGTGATGAAGTTTTAAAGATTAAACTCAAAAATAACATTTAGAAACAAAAATGCTTCGATGAGATGTTAACACGGCATCGTGACGGAGTCGTTCCCAACAAGCCGGACACGGAGTCGCGTAGACCCCCAAGTACAGTACCTTTGGTGAAGAGTGAAAACAAGCCGATGCGCGAAGTCGGGGATCGCGGCGTCTGTGCGAAACGTTGAATCCGCGCACTTCGAGCGGCGTCGGTCACGACGTGGTGCGGCGACTTCCACGGAGTCGTGGACTTCAGCGGGGCTGCGCGGCGTCGGGCCTGCGAAGAGCGTCGCGTTCCAGCGAAGGTTACGGCGTCGGGTGCAGGCGGCAGCACCGGATTCAGCAGCGGCGTCGGTCCGGAGTCGTCCGAAGTCAATTTCCTTTGATTTCCACCAGCTGTCCTTTCAAGGGCCCAGGGACTGAATAGGGCACCACTTGTCAGAGCAGGAGTCTCTCCAGAGACTCTAGGTGCTGGCAGAGAGAAGTCTTTGCTGTCCCTGAGACTTCAAACAACAGGAGGCAATCTCTAAATCAAGCCCTTGGAGATTTCTTCACAAGATGGAAGGAACACAAAGTCCAGTCTTTGCCCTCTTACTCTGGCAGAAGCAGCACTGCAGGAAAGCTCCTCAAAGCACTGTCACAGGAAGGGCAGCACTTCTTCCTCAGCTATCAGCTCTTCTCCAGGCAGAGGTTCCTCTTGGTTCCAGAAGTGTTTCTAAAGTCTGTAGATTTGGGTGCCCTTCTTATACCCATTTTAGTCTTTGAAGTTACCTTTCTTCAAAGGGGACTCACACCTACTTGTGAAATCCTGCCTTGCCCAGGCAAGGCCTCAGACACACACCATGGGGTTGGAGTCTGCATTGTCAGAGGCAGGCACAGTCCTTTCAGATGAGAGTGACCACTCCACCCCTCCCTCCTAGCAGAGATGGCTAATCAGGAAATGCAGGTTACACCCCAGCTCCCTTTGTGTCACTGTCTAGTGCGAGGTGAAAAACAACCCAACTGTCAAACTGACCCAGACAGGGAATCCACAAACAAGGCAGAGTCACAGAATGGTTTAAGCAAGAAAATGCTCACTTTCTAAAAGTGGCATTTTCAAACGCACAATCTTAAAATCAATTTTACTAAAAGATGTATTTTTAAATTGTGAGTTCAGGGACCCCAAACTCCACATGTCCATCTACTCTCTAGGGGAATCTACACTTTAATCATTTTTAAAGGTAGCCCCCATATTATCCTATGAGAGAGACAGGCCTTGCAACAGTGAAAAACGAAGTTGGCAGTATTTCACTGTCAGGACATATAAACCACATTACTATATGTCCTACCTTATCCATACACTGCACCATGCCCTTGGGGCTACCTAGGGCCTACCTTAGGGGTGCCTTACATGTAAGAAAAGGGAAGGTTTAGGCCTGGCAAGTGGGTACACTTGCCAAGTCGAATTTACAGTGTAAAAATACACACACAGACACTGCAGTGGCAGGTCTGAGGCATGATTACAGGGTTACTTGTGTGGGTGGCACAACCAGTGCTGCAGGCCCACTAGTAACATTTGATTTACAGGCCCTGGGCACCTCTAGTGCACTTTACTAGGGACTTAACAGTAAAACAAATATGCCAATCATGGAGAACCAATTACGTACACGTTTTAAACAGGAGCACTTGCACTTTAGCACTGGTTAGTTGTGGTAAAGTGCCCAGAGTAACAAAAACAGTAAAATCAGAGTCCAGCACACATCAACAACCTGGGGAACAGAGGCAAAAAGTTAAGGGAGACCACGCCAAGGATGAAAAGTCTAACAGTCATAATGACCGTGGCGGAATTACGCGGCGGCGGCGGTGTGTTGGCGGTCTTCTGCACGTTGGCAAGCGGCTTTTCCCGCCAATGTTGTAATGACCCACTAAATCCCCTACTCATCTCTGTGCTGCCTCTTCACCCTCCCTGAAGGATCCTTTCTCCCTGTCTTAAGTACTCTTAAATATGATGTATGACCAATTAACTAATTAAATTAACATGCATGCCTTTTTCATGCATGCAATTACAATGCATACCTTTGTCACACAGAAACATTTACTACTCAGATGCCTTTACCTTGCATGCATTTACAACACATATGCCTTTGTCACACATTTCTTTTTTTTTTAAATCACTTAATGTATATTTCTATTTTTGTGAGAACTCCCCCACCCCCATAAGAAATTGGGTTGTTGGATGAGTGTGGTGTGAACCCTGCTCAAGCAACAGACACCATCCCTGTCAAGGCCAACGACAAAGTCACCAAATTAACCTGTGATTAACCCTCTGGTAGCTTTGTACGAAAGCAGTCTGGCTAACCTTAGAGGTAATGTGTAAAGTATGTATGCAGCACGCAAACAGTAATAAAGTGAAAACACAAATCACAGATCAGTCTGTAAAGATAGAGTAAATGTTAATAAATTATTTGACACCAAAATGACAAAAATCCAATCAGAAGAACCAGAGTTTGAATTTTTAAAGTTAGAGGTAAAAACTAGAACCTAAAAGATCAAAGCCCCAACTGCAGAAATTCGAAACATATGGCTGACCATAATGGATGGTGAGCCAGATACAAAGAGTGGATTAGGCCTGAACAGCGCTCATCTTTGGACTTGAAAGAAATTCCAGCAAAAATGTCTCAAAGAAGTTAGAAGTTAAGTGGAGCAAGACTGCAAGCGTTGTCCAAGGAGGACTCGTTGTTGTCAGGTAACTGCTGGACAAAGTGAAGGTGAAGATTTCCATGTTCGGACTTTGGGGCACATTTACAAGAAAGTGTGCATCACTTCTGATGCGCCACTTTTCGTGTGTCGGCCCTTCCTCATCTAATGACAACATGGTTTCAGCCTGACAGTCGTTAGGACAAGAGCGTCAACATTTGTGTTGCTATTTTAGTGCTTTCCTGCACTAGCGTCAAAATGTTGATGCGAGTGCAGCAAAGCACAGGGAGGCCCATGGATTAAAATGGGTATGTCATTTTAATGCCTGCTCTGAGCAGGTATTGACAATGACAGAACAAATGGTGGAGTGAAATGTTGTAAATTTCACTGTGCCATTTTTTCAGGCCTTCATGGGTTGGATGGCCCCTTGCATAAAGCATTGCACCACTTTGTGAATACGGCGCAAGGGAAAAGCCACCTTAGTGTAAAGAAATGACACTATGTGGGCGCAAGGTGGAGCTGGGGGCTTGTAAATATGCTTCTTTGTCTCTATTTAGAAGTAGGAAATCTTCAGTCAGACAAAAGCTGGAGGCTGCAGCCGAAAACGGTTCCACAAGGCTTGATACCCCTTCTGCGAAGGACACACTAAACAGGATTTGCTGCTGCAGAGAAGAATGTAGTGGGATTTTCCAAAAAGTCAGGTCGACCGGTGATGCACCTTGGGCAGATAGACAAGCAGGTATGTCCCAGTCTCCTGTCGGTTCTCACAGCAGTTTTTAGCCAAAAAATGAATGTTCAAAGTTTTGGATTTTGCCTGTCTTGGCACCTTTAATACAACAACCAAGAGCACAGGTCTGGAGGGGCTCCAAATAAGGCTTAAGTTATCACTCATTCTGGTTCCAGGAGAGGGTTCAAGATGATTGAAACCTCTTCTCCTCTGAGGTTCTGACCAGGAGGCCAGCCACCTAGCCCTTGGAGTCACTTCAATAGTCCTGGGTTAAAGCAGTGGAGCAGGGCTCAAGCTGCAGGTCAGGCCTCTGAGGGTCAATGAGAGATTTCAGGCAGCAGAGCAGTCCTTCCACATGCAGCAAAGCTTTCCTCTGATGTACATAGCAGGCCAAAACTGTAGGCAGTCCTCAGAGAGTCCTTCCAGAGGTCCAGAAAGAGAACTGAAGAGTGGATCTGAGGGCCTTATTTTTTATACCTGGTGGCTTCTTTGAAATAGAAGACGTTTCTAGAGAATTCCCTTTGAGGTGCTTGAAGTTTCCTGATTTCCCTGCCCTGAGTCCACGCTGGCTGCATGAACAATATAGGAGTGACAAGTCAATTTTGTGAATGCAGGGCACATCCTATTGATTTACAAGTGGGCTGTGCCCATCTCTGCTCTCCTATCCTGTCAAAGTTGGTTCACCCAGGCACACCTAACTCCCTCTATAGTGTGGCTGTCTGCGAGGAATATGCAAAGACACACTGCCAACTATATCCAGTCATGTGACTATGGAACAGATTGCAGGCACCAAATAGCTAGGGAGGGAACATATCAACTCTCTAAAAGTGACATTTTCAAATGTGTACCTCAAAATCGACTTCACAAATTAAAGATGGTTTAAAATTCTACATTATCAGGCCCCAAAATGAAATGTTAATTTGTTCTCAATCAAATGTTACCACTTATTAAATGCAATAAGGTTACCCATTGTTATCCTACAGGAGAGGTAGGCCTCTCAGTAATGAAAAACGAATAGGGTTTTCACTACCAAGACATGTACATTAATTAGAATGCACCTTGCCCTATGGCCTACCTGGAGCCTACATATATAGTAAAAGGGTGGCTTGGCAAGGAATTTATATTGCCAAATTGAATAGGCAGTTTATAAGTGCATTCAGGCTACAATGCAGACATGGGACATGTTTTAAGGGGCTTCTTAAGAGGGAGGCACAATACGTGCTGCAGGCCCACTAGTAGCATTTAATTTACAGTCCCTGGATGTATTGTATGCTACTTTTCTAGTGGCTAAGTAAATTAAATATGCCAATCTTGTGTAAGCCAATTTGACCATGTTTTAGAGAGTGAGCACAAGATCTTTAGCACTGGTTAGCAGTGGTAAAGTGCAAAGAGGTCAACAAAAATGAATTCAGCAAAAATATGGTAAAGGCAAAACGTTTAGGGTGATCCCCACCGCAAGGCTGACATTTCTAACCCCCATGTTTTGTAACTTGCTCCTAGCCTCCATTTATCACTGCACACCCTTAATCCTAAAATTACCTTCTCCTCCCTTTACCACTACTCACACCTGGCACCTTTTTTAAAATAACATAACAAATATGATATTTATTTATTTTTTCATACATAGATCTGTGTGGTAAAGGCATGCATGGTAAAAATACAAACACTTATCTGTGTGGTACTTACTTGTGTGGTAAAGGCTGAATCATAAAGGCACTGCATAGCAAAGACTGTTCTAAAGGCTGTCTCCCTCTTAAACACATTTTTTAGACCCGCTATCTCACATACAGAATCTCAAACCGTGTCCGTGAATACCTGCCACTTTTATTTTATTTCTATGGTGTCTTTGCGCTTCAGTTCATAACCACTAATAATGAGGCATCTTGTACCTTGAGCACAAATTGGTTGTGTCTTAATATGTAGGCACCAGGGCTGTCTGAGAACTCAGATTCCCCTTCCCACTTTTTTCAGTCAGGTAAGGTGACTGCGGCTAAGGAAGAGTTGATCATTAAATGGTGCTGTATCCAAAGCATAATATTGTTATGCAACTAATATTTTCTTAGAAAATATTATTGAAACGTAATAGCCGTGATATACAATACTTCATTAAAACTACACCATATTAAAAGCATCAATCTACCCGCAGGATATGCTGGAAACACACTCTGTCAGTTAGTTTTGGGAAAGATAAATTATTCATGACACTTTTTAAAGAAAAAGGCTCGTGCAAAAGATGCCCTGTCACCCAGAAAAGCACATATTACAGCATAACCCCAATGAGACCACTGTTATATAATTAGCCTGAGACGTGCCATCTCATACATACGTTAATGTTATGCTCTCTATTGCAAGTTGTTAAAATTTTCCTACTGTTTGTTATGCTCATGTTTACTTTGTTCTCGCACATCTCTATTATTTATATATTCAAATGCATAAAATATGAATGGCTTTACAGTAAGAAGAGCCAGGATTATGTTTTGCCAGTTTTTCGGAATTTGATCCACAATGTAGTTTAATTTCTGTTGATCTGGAGAACAGCGGATGACATTTAAACCACAAAGATTAAATGTCCGCTGGTTTATTTTCAATACATAAAGTCTATGCAAAAAATGAAAGGTATATACAATCATTAATCTACATGCTTTGGACATGTCTCGATTTAAGATGACTCAGACTTTAAAATTACAAGATACATTTTTTGAGTTTTTTCACCAAATATATATAAGCAACCAAAATATATTAAAACATGAACCAATTGTATCTATGTAGAATGCAATGAATACTTTAGTACAGTTAATGAAAAGTTGCATGGCAAATGCTTGAAGTGAGACCTCCTGCCTCGCCACTACTGCAATCATCCTGGCTGCTCTGTATGCCTGTGACACAATACGGTGTGTGACGGAACCCCTATAGGCGCAGGAGACTAGGTGTATTTTTGGAGAGAGAGACGTGTGATCGGAGCTTGAGGAAAACCAACATGGAGGCTCAGGATGGCTCAGAGCTAGCCTCGTCTCCTGGGGAGATGGCAAAAGGAGCGACGGGGTGCAGTGAATGTTCACGTTCTTGTGGATAGCTAATACTAGCCAACAATCATCGGTACCTGGTTTCCAGCACAAAGCCTAGACTCCATTGAGGTGAGATGCTGCTAGACTGACTGCAAGGCATGCTAGCAGCCTGTAGAGAGATGGCATCCCCCACACCTACAAAGAGCCCCTCCCCAGCCTATGCTGCTTGTCTCTGGATGCCACAAGCCCTCCTCTGTAAGTCTGCCACTTCCCCTCCTTTTGAAGAAACTAGATGGGATGCTTGAGGGAGCACTGGTGCACTGATGTCTCGTTAGTGGTGGACGTATAGATGAGTTCTGATTTGGGGTGGTCCCCAGAGGGCCATGGTCCCCTACCCTCATTTATCATGTACTACCATAAATCCTATTGTGGGACCCTCTGCCCCAGCCTGGGGCCTGGTGTGGGTGCCTGTTGGGTCTGTTGCTCCCCTCCTCCTTGCCGTGAGGGTAAGGTGGATTGTCGACTCTTCCTCAATAGGCCAAGAAACATGGCAATATGACTGGGCTCGCAAGCAGCTGTGTCTTCGCTCCTCAACTTGATACTCGGTTGTTGCAGCCTCCACACTCACTTAACTGCATAGCTCATAGTGCTAAGTATGGTGGCTATACTGTTTGAAAAAATAGTTTTTCTATTGTGTTGTTGATTGTTCCTCTTGAGGTGGTCAAAGTATTTTCTGCCAGAACAAGAATTAATGGGGCTATTGCCAACCTCACCATGTATTGCTGCACTTGTTTTGATGATGTGATAGGCTATATCACTATGAGGGTTAGATTGCACCCCACGTTTTGGACACACACATATTAACTCACAGAACTGGTGATCAAGTGGGGCTTCACAGCCCCTACTACTTGATCTCGCTATGATGGGCAGCCCTGTCATGCCCCACTATGTGCTACTTGGTGGAATCCGGTCTACCATCCTAATAGGGGTCTGATTATATGGGGGGCGGGGTCCTGCTTGTTTGCAGGTGTACACGCAATCCAGTTTTATTAATAGCTATATCATTTTTACTTGGATTGATTATGTGATGAGCTCACCCATGAAGCACTACAGTCTTTCCTTATGCAAAGGAAACTGCAAATAGCCTGTCTAAAGGAGTCTCTTTTGATGCTCTCTGATTTGACCAAATTGGGGAAGAGGTAGAGGGGCCAACTGGGAGGAACTTGTTATTCTAACATAGATAGGCCCAGGGGTAGTGGTATCTTCTACAATAGACTGCACAGTTGTAGACACAGAGGGGAGGTTCATGATAGTTGAGGGCTCTCTGGATGGCAAACAACTTGTTATTACTAGTACTGACACACCAAATGCAGGGGAACTATAGTTTCTAGAAGCCTTATCACCACACCTAACCAGGAACACTAAGGCCCTCATTACAACCCTGACGGTAAATCCGGCTTACTGCCGTGCTGAAGGCCGCCAACATACAATGGCCACGGCGGAAATCCGCTACAGGCATTACGACCCACATCTCCTAATCCGCCACAATACAGACACCCACACAAGTCTGCCACACCAATGGTCAGAGATAAACAAGCAATACCAAAACCCACACCTTCACGCCAACAAGAATGCGCCCACACTATCACGACCCATGAATCAACGCAGCTGTCTTTCAACAGCGGTAAACCATTGGCGGTACACACCGCCGCGCTCAAAATACACACACACTTACAAAACACAACCACATTGGACAATTCGAAATACACACACCTGATACACATACACACACCACACCCACACACTCACACCACTGTAAAACATCCACCCACATTACCCACAATCCTTTACAACATTTTTGTGAAGAAGCAGAGAGAGAAAATAGCAAACACAACGCCAGCATCCACAAGCACACAACACCATCACTCATACAACATCCACGCACCTCAAACAACACCCCAACACAACGCATCACAAAGTACAACAAACATCACCTCACACATTACCCACACCACATCATGGCACCTCAAAGACACCCCAGGTTTTCTGAGGAGGAGCTCAGGGTCATGGTGGAGGAAATCATCTGGGTAGAGCCACAGCTTTTCGGATCACAGGTGTGCACACCTCCATTGCTAGGAAGATGGAGCTTTGGTGGAGAATCGTCAACAGGGTAAATGCAGTGGGACAGCATCCAAGAACATGGGATGACATCAGGAAGAGGGGGAACGACCTATGGGGAAGGTGTGTTCCATGGTATCCAGACACCAGGTAGCAGTACAGGGGACTGGTGGTGGACCCCTACTTCCTCCCCCACAACTAACAACATGGGAGGAACAAGTCTTGGCAATACTGCATCCTGAGGTCCTCACAGGAGTAGCAGGAGGACTGGACTCTGATAAGTCATATCTTTACTACCATATCCCCCCAACTCACCTGCATGCCATCACATACCCCCACCCTCACCCTCACCCCCATCACTTCAACACCTCACATATACCCCACCATCACAACCCACCCATCCCAATACCAAGCCCTGCATGCAACACCTCTGCATGGATACCCATTACCAAAGCATGTCCATTACAGATACCCACACAGACCCCAAAACACTAAACACACAAGGGCAAAAACAATCATGCAAGCACAGGAGTAGAGGGTAACTCACCCATTGCACAAGATGGCACACAAAGATACAATAGCTATGCATTTACACCCCAACAGGACCCATACCCAACGTCACCGGACAGGAGGTGCCAGCCATATCCAGTCCCCCAACAAAACAGGCCCACAGTGACGACAGCAGCTCTGCACGCCTGGATCAAGATGACCAGCCCGGCCCATCAGGGACCTCTGGACAGTCGATTCCCCTGCGACTGTCACAAACCACCACAGAGCCTCCCCCCTCAGGAAACACCAGCACAGCACCCGCCCAGCAGGCCCATCCCTCTGTCCCCAGGACACGTCAATCAGCAGTGTGCCTACCACTACAGGGACCAGATGCAAACCCACCAACCCAAGACAATCAGGGACCTGGGGTCAGTGGCAGTGGGCACACAGTTCAGGGGACAGAGGCACAGGATAACAGGAAAACTTGGAGGACTGCTGTGCGACATGGGGAGGACAGGTCCAGGGAACCCACTCTCCACGAGGCACTCTCCAACATCATGGGAGCATACCATCATTCCCAGGAGACCATGGCCATGGTACTGGCCAAGTTTCAGGAGACCCAGCGGCTGCGGGAGGAACACTACCTGGGGATCAGGGAGGACTTGAAGTCCTAAATCACAAATGAGAGTACGGGGGTTCTTGTAACGTAAGCAGGTCGTAGTGTATCAATTGTGACACTAGACCGCTCGTATACCTCGACTAGAAGTGAAATGTGTGTGAGCGGTGGAGTAGTGTATGGTCTGAGGGGGGGATTTCCTTTACGGACTAGTTGGTCTCACACACTATATAGTGTCATGCTTCATCATATGACCACCTAGCCCCACCCAGGTAGGACAGTGCCACCTGGGCGGACTCAACCTCACTGTTAAAGGAACAGGAGGGAGTGCGTAAATTAATTTAATTTCTGGAAAATGGGATCCAGCTATGCTAGGGAAATAAAAACACCTACTCAGATACCCGGGTAAATTTAATAAAGGGTTCTGTGTGGTGTGATTAAAAAGGAATGGGGAACCGGTGTGAGAGCAATGACTCACAAGGTCACCTATCTAAAAGGACTTGAAGTCCATCAACACCACCCTGGTCACCATTGCAGGGGTGCTGGCAGACTTGGCCAACACCACGAGGGACACAGTGGCACACAAACGGGCCCCTGACACTAGCCTGAACGATGAACAGCCCTCCACTTCCGCCGGCGCTAGTGGACAGGAGGTCCCACCACAGGACCAACAGGCCACCAGCACCTCACCCCCTGCAGAAGGAGAACCACCCCACAAATGGTCCCTGTGATCCAGGAACAAGACACAGAATATTGCAAAGACCCCCGCCAGTAAATAAGACTCTCCTGATTGTCACCCTTTTGTCCCACTTTGTCACCCTGACAACTTTGAACTGCCATTACTCCACTTCCTATGCCCCATTGGACAATGCACCTGTGAGACCAAGAGACTGGACTCTACCATGGACATTCCTCCACCATCACCCCAGCCCATTGCACACCCCCCTCCACTTAGTTGCACAGAAATAAACACCCTTGAATCACAAATCAATCTGGAGCAGTCCGTACTTTCACAAATGTGTAATTGCAACCTCTCAGAAATATAGCAATGTCAATGTTCATGTTCACATACCAATGATACACAGTTGTTGGGCAGCAGTAAACATAGCAGAGGGCACAAAGTGGGACCCAGATCTGTGAAATGGAAAGGCAAAGTGACATGTTAGGGTCCATATACAGAGGTAAAAAGGCAGATTTATGCAATGTCCTACAGTAGTATGATGTGTGAGAAGCAGTTCCATCCTCTTACCTGTGTCTCACTGGAACTATTGCATGATGATGTTGTTTCGGTTGTCTATATCTTCTCCTTCTGCCTCCTCTTCTGCACTGTCCACAGGCTCCACAGCTGCCACAAGACCAGCATCAGGCCCATCCTCCTGCTGAAAAGGCACCTGGCGTTGAAAAGCCGGGTTGTGCAACATATAGCATGCCACGTTTATCTGGTGCACCTTCTCCAGTCAGTAGTACAGGAAGCCACCTGTCAGATGGAGGCACCAAAATCCGTCCTTCAGGAGGCCGAAGGTGCGCTCTATTATCCTCCTAGTTTGCCCATGTGCCTCATTGTAGCGTTCCTCTGCCCTTGTCCTGGGATTCCGCACTGGGGTCAGTAGCCATGACAGGTTGGGGTAACCAGAGTCACCTGCAAATATCGAGGGACAACTGTTAGACATCCTCCAAACCTTAGGGACTCTCCCATACCCAGACACCTATGTCAACTGTATTGGGACCTTGGGCTCACCTATTAGCCACACCCGGTGCCTCTGGAGTTGCCCCATCACATGAGGGATGCTGCTATTCCTCAAAATGTAAGCGTCATGCACTGAGCCAGGATACTTGCATTCACATGGGAGATGTACTGGTCTGCCAAACACACCATCTGCACATTCATAGAATGGTAGCTTTTCCGGTTTCTGTACATCTGCTCATTCCAGCGGGGGGGACCAATCCCACATGTGTACCATCAATGGCACCAATGATGTTGGGGATATGTCCCAGGGCATAGAAGTCATCTTTCACTGTGGGCAAATCTTCCACCTGAGGGAACATGGTGTAGCTGTGCACGTGTTTCAGCAGGGCACACAACACTCTGGACAACACGTTAGAGAACATTGGCTGTGACATCCCCAATGCCATGGCCGCTGTTGTTTGAAAGGACCCACTGACCAGGAAATGGAGTACTGACAGGACCTGCACTAGAGGGGTGATTCCTGTGGGATGGTGGATAGCCAACATCAGGTCTGGCTCCAACTGAGCACACAGTTCATAGATTGTGGCACGATCAAGTCTATAGGTGATAATGATGTGTCTGTCTTCCATTGTCGACAGGTCCACCAGGGGTCTGTATACCGGAGGATGATGCCATCTCATCACCTGCCCCAGCGGACGTGCCCTATGGAGGAGAAGGGTGAGCAGAGGGTCATACACCACATAGGTTTCGAAGGCTGTTTAGCACAATCGTGATATAATCAGTGTGTGGCTTTGTCTGTCCGTATTCCTGGCCAAAAGTGTTGTGATGCAGTTAGTTGCCCTGCCATGTGCCCCCCTGAAATGGCAGCTTCCTGACCTGTAAGGAGGGACAATGGAGAAAAGAGGTAACTGCGCTGGCGTTGTACAAAGTCGCGGTAGGTGGTCGAAGACCGCACCGCAATTCTGCATTGGTTATCATTGGACCCTTTGGGGTCCAGGAGCCAATGACGATGTACGCCGGCAGTGACGGTAGGCACTGCCGCGAACGTGACCATCATTTTCTATCTGTTTACTCACTTGATACCTGACCTTCAACAGGAGAGGACCTACACTGCAAGTGCTGCTGTGACCTGAGTCTGGAAGCGCCAACGGCTACAGTGTCTGGGGAAAGGGCCCCTGCATTCACTGCGGAGGAGTTGGATAAACTGGTGGATGGGGTCCTCCCCCAGTACACGCTACTCTACGGTCCTCCAGACAAACAGGTGAGTAAATTGTGTGCATGGTGGATGGCACATGAATGTATGGAGTGTCGTGGATGGAAGAGACAGGGGGGGCGCAGGCCAGCATGTGAGGATGGTGAGTGTATGTTTTTCTGGGCCAGGGTGGGAGGTTTGTGGGCAATGAGTAAGAAGAACTGGACGGGGGAGTAACATCCATTCTTACTTCACTATTCCTCTATGTCAGCGCCCACCAGAAGAAGGGGATTTGGTGTGCCATCGCCAAGGAAGTGCGGACCCTGGGGGTCTACCATAGACGTAGCATCCACTGCCGCAAAAGATGGGAGGACCTGCGCCGCTGGAGCAAGAAGACGGCAGAGGCCCAGCTTGGGATGGCCTCCCAATGTGGAAGGGGTGCCCGTCGCACCATGACCTCCCTGAGGTACTGGATCCTGGCAGTGGAATATCCTGAGTTGGATGGGCGCTTGAGGGCATCACAGCAGCCACAAGGGGGTGAGTACAGTCTCCTTCAGCTGACTCTGCGTGCTTCATGAGGTTTCTGGGTGGGGGAAGTGGACTGTGTGTTCCCCTAGGTCAGGGCAGACGCGCCAAGGTAGATCCATTGTTTTGTAGGCTCAGTGCCACTCCAACCCCAAAGGTGGTAGTGGCCCTCTACATCTAGTCAGGCTCCTGTGGGTTCCAGCTGTGCAACAAATGGGTCTAGGCAGAGTCCCCCATGGGCACATGCTTTTCCCCTGCACTGTTAGTGCATGGGCTAGTGCATAGGGCTGCTCCCTGTGTGTTGTGTCTGCCAATGGTGTTGCAGGCATTGACCATGTGTCTCTTCTGTCTTTCCCCCCTTTTTAGTTTTGTCACCCTGTCCTTGTGTGCATTAGCATCATCTGGCGGAGGAGCATTGGCACCGGAGCAGGAGGGAGCTGAAACCCACATGGCCCAGGAGGGTGAATTTACGGAGTCTGAAGGCACCAGTGGGACGGATGGGTAGGGGAGCACCACGATGGGGACAGGAGCAGACACCAGCGACAGCGACTCCTCCTCTGATGAGAGCTCCCTTGCGGTGGCAGGCAACTCTGTGCCCACTGCAACAACAGGTACAGCCACCACCCCCCCCACCAGCACCGCCCTCCCAGCAGCCCCTCATTGAATTTCTCGTGCCCACTCACCCAGGAGGGTGGGCATCTCCTTCGCCCCAGGCACCTCAGGCCCTGCCCCAGTCAGTCCTGCTGCCCTCAGTGAGGAGGCTATTGACCTCCTGAGATCCCTCACTGTTGGGCAATCAACCATTTTGAATGCCATCCAGGGTGTCGAGAGGCATTTGCAGCAAACAAATGCATACCTGGAGGGCATTCATTCTGGCGTGGCAGCCCAAAAGAGAGCAGTTCAGGCTCTAGCCTCAGCACTGATGGCAGCCAGCCTCCCCCCTCCAACTTCCACTACCCAGACTCAATCCCCTCTACCTAAGCCTATCCCAAGCACACCATCAGACCAGCATGCACACTCATCAACACGCAAGAGTGGACATGGCAAGCATAAGCACCACACATCCCACAGGCACTCACACAAGCACCAGACCCATGCAGACACACCAACATCCACTGCCCCCACTGTGTCCCCCCTCCTCCACATCCTCCTTCTCCCTCCCAGTCTTGTCTCCACTCACACCTGCGTGCACTACATCCTCAGCCACTACCTCCATCACCAGCACGCCCATCACCACACACCGCACACATGCACTCACCACCCCCACTGCCATGCACACGTCCCCTGTGTCCTCTCCCAGTGTGTCTGTGAGCCCTCCTCACAAATTACACAAATGCAGGCACACACCCATAGCCCCCGGCCCATGCACCTTCACCCAAATTCAGCAGACGTACACTTCCTACTACCACTACCTCTTCCTCCACTCCCAACCCCCCTCCATCTTCCCGTCCTAGTGTGTCTGAAAAAACCTTTCCTGGCTAACATTGACCTCTTTCCTACACCCCCTGTCCTTGCCTTAGGGCAGGATGTCCAGATCCCAGCCCAGCACCTCAGACACCAAATCCTCCAGGACTGTCGTCCCTGCACGTCCTGTAACATCACGGGCGGCACCCATCAGGGCTGCCAGTGTGCCACCTAGCAAGGCCAAGGATCAGCCCATTCCGCCTCCTGCCAAGGTGAAGAAGGGGCCCACATGCAGTAGGGAAGAGCCGCACCAACCACCCAGCAAGGCCTCCACCAAGCCAAAAGGAGACAGTGCTAAGGGTCCAGCAGCGACATCCAATGTGGGGAAGGGACACAAGGCTAGGGGGAAGTCAGCACAGGGCACGGAACCTCCGGCTGAGTGACTGGTGTCACCCCTTCTGGCAAACAGAACAGCAACCTGTACGGCGGTGGACACCGCCACCTGCACGTCTGCTGCTTCAGCAAACAGTCCCCAACATCATCCCCAGTGGGCAGCCGTCCAAGGCTGCAAGAGACGTCCTGCTGTCTCCTTCCACAGGTGCTGACACATGCACCACCGGCAGCATCTCCGCCACAGACTCCGCCGCATCCACCGCCACCAGCCCTGCGACGTGCACAGACAGTGCCACCACAGCCGACTTGGCAAACATTCCCAGTGGACAGACGTCCGAGGCTGCAGGAGACATCCTGGACCCTGAACAGCGTATATGAGGCACCCCACCCAGCACTGTTAGTACCAGCAGGTGGCAGGCAAAGCTGCAGCAGGGTGGAGTGTGTCTCTGAATCCATGGAGTATCATGCTACCTGTGCCCAGGAAATCCCATGGCACACACACCCAGGTGAGGGAATGGGACCTGCCACACTGCATGTGCAGCACTCTGGGCACCAAGCCCCCTCCAGAACCAGTGGAGGAAAGCATCCACTACCCCAGTCCTTGTCAGGATGAAGCACTCTGGGCACAGAGCCCCCTCCAGAACCAGTGGAGAACAGCATCCACTACCCCAGTCCTTGGCAGGATGAAGCACTCCGGGCACAAAGCCCCCTCCAGAACCAGTGGAGAAAAGCATTCACTACCCTAGTCCTTGGCAGGATGAAGCACTCTGGGCACCAAGCTCTCTCTAGAACCAGTGGAACATGTCACCGACTTGAGAGACTGTGGCTTTGACCTCCCCAGGATAAAGCAGTGGGCAAACCACCCACTTGAGAGACTTGAGAGACTGTGGCTTTGCACTCCCCAGGAGCAAGCAGTGGGCAAAGCACCCACTGTAGAGACTTGAGAGACTGTGGCTTTGCACTCCCCAGGACCAATAAGTGGGCATGGAGCCCCCTCGTGGAGCAGTGGCGTCGTCCCTTCAACCGGCTGAGGTCCCCCCTCTCGCCTTCCCTCTGAGGTGCCTGTTTATTTTCGAGCTGATGCCCCAGCGGTGTTCTCTCAGTTAGGTATCATGTGTGGGCTTGCATTCTTCCAGGGGGTGACGGGGTGTAAATGTAATGTTGATGCATGTATTCGTGTGTATGTTGTTGTGCATGAGGGTGGGGGTGCTGCGTGTGTGTGTATCACTCTCTCTTTCCTCCCCCCTCCCTTGTGTGCTAGGTGCAGTACTCACCGTCGCCATCGCTGCCGTCTTTGCTGCTCCTGGTAGAAGAGGCAGTAAAACAACTTTGGTAGCACCTGAAGTTCAGGCTCCATGGGGTTCTGGTTCCTCGTTGGGTGTCGAGAGGTGAGTGATTTCCGTTCCAAAGACTGTTTCCGCCATACTTTTGATGGCGTTGGTACTGCCCCCGGAAAGGTGGCGGATAGGCCTGTTGTAATACAGTGGGCGGTACATTGTCTTCCGCCTGTCTGTTGGCGGTTACCGCCGCGGTGATTGTTTCTACTGCCATGGCGGTCAGGGTGTTAAAGTGGCTGTCTGTGTTGGCGGTCTCCTTCATGGTCGTGATTCCATTTTTTTTACCACCGGCCTGTTGACGGTATTACCGCCACTTTAACACCGACCGCCAGCGTTGTAATGAGGGCCTAAGTTCCTTACCTTTGGGGAGATAATTATAATTTACTTTGGACTATGACAAAGATTTTTCATTTCTGCACCTTCAAGCTGCTCTTTGTGAAATGTTAACCTGTGTATTCCATCAGTGGTCTGGACAGTAGGGTCTGTTTGACTTATGGAGAGAATCACACAAGGAGGACCGAGTCTACTCATATTACCCAGCCATCTTTGTAATACATACGCAATTAGATGTGTACATTGGGTCCATGGATTTGCCACACAAACTGTCTCTAGAGGAGTATCTAAGTTGTACAGACTCTGACCATAACCCAGTGCTGTTAATGTTGAGCTTTGGAAGGGTATTGCCAGTGATGCCAACATGGGGGCTGCAATCTGTTGTTTTAATGGACCCACCATTTAGAGCTACAATTGGTGAAGCTCTATACCTATATTTTTGTGAAAATGAGGGAACAGCCTACCACCGTAACTTGGAATGGGCTGCCTTTAAATCTGTTATAGGGGGCTATGTAGTAAAACCTCCCCTAGTACAAAAAATGATACAGACCAGGGAACACACTATGGTAGAATGACAATTTTGCATTTTGGAAAAATCCATGGGTATAACCATAACAGACAAACAAAAATATTAAACCACTACAGGCAATTAAAAAATATCAAGCATTACTAGAACACATTCCTCACAAGACAACTACAGGTGTATACAGTGAAAATAGCTCTTGAAGACGGGTCACTTTAGGTACATACCATAACTAACTTCTTGCATCTACCACTTTTAGTTGACTAATTCGTAGACACAGTGGGCCAGATGTAAAAAGCTTTTTGCATGGTGCAAACTGCGAAAATCGCAGTTCGCGCCATGCAAAAAGCCTTTTGCGATGCACATTCACAATTTGCGAGTCGGTACCAACTCGCAAATTGTGAATGCGATACGCAAATAGGAAGGGGTCCTTCCTATTTGCGAATAGCATCGCTATGCTAAATTGCTTTGTGACCGCGAATGCGGTCGCAAAGCAATTTGCAGTTACCACCAGTGTCACACTGGTGGTAACCCATTCGCAAAAGGGAAGGGGTCCCCATGGGACCCCTTCCCCTTTGTGAATGTTGCCAATAAGGGTTTTTCAGAGCAGGCAGTGGTCCAATGGACCACTGCCTGCTCTGAAAAACCGAAACCAAAAGGTTTTGTTATGTTTTTTATTTTGCAACTCGTTTTTCTTTAAGGAAAACTGGCTGCAAAATAAATAAAAAAAACTGCTTTATTTAAAAAGCAGTCACAGACATGGAAGTCTGCTGACTTCAGCAGGCCATGATCCTTGTGAGTGCAGGGACTCGCTATGGGGTCGCAAAATGCGACCCACCTCATTAATATAAATGAGGTGGGCCTTTGCGACCCCATAGCGACTCGCAGTCGGTGTCTGAGACACCGTACTGCATCCGATTTTGCTAATTTGAAATTGTGAGTCGCACTGACACGCAATTTCCGATTCGCAAAATCGGACTTTGCTACATCTGGCCCAGTATTGTCACAACCCTTGTATACTGTGATACTGGATAGGAAGGCCATTCCAACTTTTCCCTGTCATTGATAAAACAACCAACTATAGTGGGAGAGTTAAAGGAACCTAAGACAATGGGTAAAAGGTGTAAGGAGAGGAGAAACAGAGAGAATCCTCTCGTAGTAAGTTGGATGGCAGTAGACCTGGACTGGACTCTTAAAACTACAGGAGGCACTACAACCCATATCCAAGATTAATTATCACTTCAAACACAGAGTGAAAGGCAGTAACTATTTCATCAGATTATTAAGGGGATTACCTGGTAATATGCAGAGACTCACTGTATCTAGTCCCCAGGGAAACAAGGAAACTTGCCTCAGACAAACTCTATAAGACAGAATTGGATGAGGAAAGGAGGATATCAAAATCAGGACCACAGAAGTACACACAAAAGTGCAATAAATATTTGAGATAACAGAAGCAGAAACACCAAAGCAAAGATGAGAATGTAATGAGAAGGAATGAGACAACTGAAGAGGAGAGAACAACAAACATGTGAGAAGGTAAAGGGCTTTGAATTTAAGCAAAGAGTCATAAAAACAGCTGTTTCCAGGCACCCATTCAATTTATAGTCCTCTACCTATCCCTGGAAGTAACTCTGCTCTGCAATGGCACTGGTACAGCTGGGGCAGCGTACATGTCATATTGACCTTGAAGTCTCTGTCTCGCATGACTGTAATCTCCTTTGCACAACCCTCCATCTCCTCAATGTATGAAGTTTCCTAGACCTTTGTGTGGTGTGTCTGTCAGAAATTTCACACCTACCTTGTGGGGTACAAGGCCTAACGAGCGGTGACATTTAACATTTTGACAGGTTAGCCTGCAAGCTTAAATGTAACAACAGTCAGTCTAAATAAATAGGCCTGCAGTCGTGTTTTAACTTGGTAGTCTAGTGGATGGCGCAATAAGTATTGCAGTCTATAGGTGACATTTAATTATAGTGTGGTCTTACTGGAAAGTTAACTATACCAGTTGGGGATTCAGCCTGTTTTACAATGGTTTAGGTGTCAGAATACATGCACTGTGACTGGACAGCAGTGTCCCAGTGTGCAAAGTTAAAACAAACAGCAACACCAGTTAGCCTAATGTGGCCGATCATCAAAAAGAGGGATCTTCTCATAAACACCAAATTATATGTCATAAAATGATGTGTTCTTAGGGGACATCAAGTCCATCATTGAGTTCAAGCAGCAAATTCAAGGGCCATGTGTACGTTTCAGAAGGGGGCTTAATATTTTGGGTTCCTTTCCACATTGGATAGGAAGGCACCATAGAAGCAGATATGATTGGACATAAATTCATATGCCTCAGTCATATTTGTCATTGAAAATAAGTTGCCATTTTTATGCATGCCTTTTTGATTGCTTCCTGTATCGGACACATTCTTGTGTTCTATGCACTAGTTCCTTGGTGATCTCAGAGGGGTAATGGTACTTCAAGATGACATCATCAATTTTGCTGATCATTTGGGTGACCATAACAAAAATTTTAAATCTGTACTGCACATGCTTAAAATGTCCTTCGTCGGAGATGAATGTGACTTCCAAAGTAATGGAGTTGAACACGTCACATTATTTCGACATTAAACTAATATCAGAATTAGCAAATGCCATTTGGATGCCTCTCATCCGAATGATCATAGTCAGTTAATGCTATTTTAAGTCTCAAATTCTAAGACAAACGTGTTCAAGGCTTTCCTACTTTGACTGAGCCATTGATAGACATGATCAAGACAGAATTATCTTTCAAATGTGATATTGGCTTGGGCCAGTGTAGTATACAATTGTAAATAATTTCTTTGGTGTTAAAATGTTACCATATTTACTGAACAAAAATACCTGGTGAATCACTTGGAGAGTGGAGGCATTAGTAAACCTATGGACCATTCTGCTTGACCTTCTTCAAAGCACATAAATAACCATCATAAAGACTCAACATTCTGGGTAGACGTACTGTTGGAGCTGTTTAATTAGTTTGCCTGTTGACTGGACTGTGACTCAGTAGTGAATACTGATGATTGTATGACAGTGGTGATTGGTAAAGTCAAGTACTTATGGATTTGCGTGGCCCTAGAAAAAAGGAGGGATGTGATGGAATAGGATATTACTTTACTAATTTGTTATGATAGCTAATGGATTTTCTATAGAAAATAGTTTTACTGTAAGAGAGTCTAATTACTCCATCGCCTAACATTAGGCTTTGTTAATGAAAATAGTTCAGGATAAACAATAACTAAAAGGTTATGGGTTGAATTTTGGAGAACAGTTTGGGACAGTAAAGTATTAAGTCAGCCAATGGTTATCAATTGCCAGAAAAAAACATTTATGTACAGAAAACACATCTAGCACTAGTACCATTTCAACATAGGTCAATTCAGAAGATGGTCATGGATTCTATGTGAACTTTGCAGTTCTTACCATATGAGAAACCATTACGGCTTATTTTAAGCGACCATTTTTCAGGATTAATAGCATGACACTTCGCATACCACCCCACAATGAATAATAGGGTAAAGTTTTTCATATATATATTTTTGCCATCAGAATTATTATTGAATAATGGTGTAGCACTGATGTTTTTGAAAATCCAAAGTTTCTTTTTATCTCAGTGTTGTTCCATGCACATTCACACAAATCAATATCAAACATACCAATAGATTGCTGAAGTGGATGAATGTTGTATTAAACATTATTTTTTCAAATGAGCACTGTCATATGTTTTTTAAACGCAGAAAAGTGTGCAAGATATGTTGTATTTTTCTACACTAATCTGCATTCTACCATAGGGGAAACCTCATTTGAACTTAACAATGGTGGTGTGCTCTCACAAGTTTATTTAAAGGTTGATTGAAAAATGTTTAAGTCATTTGTCTTTAGTTTAAGGGGATAAAGCAACCAGTGGATCACTGTTAAGGTAAATATAAGTCATATTTTGATGGCAGGTGCTATGTGCAAAGAAAGGATGAATTGGAGGGAGCTTTTACATGCAAGCATAATCCTGAAATAGCTTTCTCTCGAAAAAGTTATTTTACCAGTGACAAAGGTGTGAAGAGTAAGTCGGAAGGCTGTTAATGTGCTCATGAAACACATCAGTACTAAAGTGCTGATTTCTGTTACCATCCTCTACCTGCATTGCGCAAAAATAGAAAGAAAAAAAAACTTTCGCTCAGTTTCCCTATGATAAACTGTGGTGAAAATTAAAGGAAATGCATTTAACTAGAAAATAAATATTAAGAATATGATTAAATATTAATGTATATTCATTTTATGTATTTAAAAAAATATAGAACACAATTTAAAAAGTGCTACAGCACTATTAAATTAATTTGAATTAACACTTTCCTTAACGGAAACAAATTGAATAAAACTAAAGTTATTTTGTTTAAGTTTAAATTAAAAATTGAAGTCCTATCCTGAGGAGTAAGTAAATTAATGCAAAAAGAATATATTCCATCAATCCATGTTGTTAGACTTTGCATCCTTGGCGTGGTCTCCCTTAACTTTTTGCCTCTGTTTCCCAGGTTGTTGATGTGTGCTGGACTTTGATTTTGCTGTTTTTGTTACTCTGGGCACTTTACCACTGCTAACCAGTGCAAAAGTGCAAGTGCTCCTTTACAAAATGTGCATGTAATTGGCTTATTCATGATTGGCATATTAAATCAAAGTCCCTAGTCCCTACTATAGTGAACAAGAGGTGCCTAGGGCCTGTAAATCAAATACTACTAGTGGACCTGCAGCACTGGTTGTGCCACCCACATAAGTAGCTCTGTAATCATGTCTCAGACCTGCCATTGCAGTGTCAGTGTGTACAGTTTTAACTGTAAATTCAACTTGGCAAGTGTACCCACTTGCCAGGCCTAAATCGTCCCTTTTCTTACATGTCAGACACCCCTAAGGTATGCCCTAGGTATCCCCAAGGGCAGGGTGCATTGCATGGTTAAGGTAGGACATATAGGCCCTCATTACGACCCTGGCGGTATAGAACCGCCAGGGCCGCGGCACGCGGGAGCACCGCCGACAGGCCGGCGGTGCCCCGCGGGGCATTCTGACCGCGGCGGCTTAGCCGCAGTCAGAGAAGGGAAACCGGCGGTCTCCCGCCGGTTTCCCGCTGCCCCCAAGGAATCCCCTTGGGGATTCCGACTCCCCCTCCCGCCATCCAGTTCCTGGCGGTTCTCCCGCCGGGAACCGGATGGCGGGAAGGGGAGTCGCGGGGCCCCTGGGGGCCCCTGCAGTGCCCATGCCAACGGCATGGGCACTGCAGGGGCCCCCGTAAGAGGGCCCCAAAATGTATTTCACTGTCTGCATAGCAGACAGTAAAATACGCGACGGGTGCAGTAGCACCCGTCGCACCTTCCCACTCCGCCGGCTCGATTATGAGCCGGCTTCATGGTGGGAAGGTCGTTTTCCCCTGGGCTGGCGGGCGGCCTTTCGGCGGCCGCCCGCCAGCCCAGGGGAAAACTCTGAATACCCGCCGCGGTCTTCCGACCGCGGTGCCGTATTCACGACGCGCAACTTTGGCGGGCGGCCTCCGCCGCCCGCAAAAGTTGTAATGAGGGCCAAAGTAAAGTGTTGTATATGTCCTGACAGTGAAATATTGCTAAATGTGTTTTTCACTGTTGCAAGGCCTGTCCCTCTCATAGGTTAACATGGGGGCTACCTTTAAATCTGATTAAATTGTAGATTATTTTTGGGAGCAGATGGACATGTGGAGATTGGGGTCTCTGAGCTCAAAATTTAAAAAATACATCTTTTAGTAAAGTTGATTTTAAGATTGTGTGTTTGAAAATGCCACTTTTAGAAAGTGGGCATTTTCTTGCTTATACCATTTCTGTGACTCTGCCTGTTTGTGGATTCCCTGTCTGGGTCAGTTTGACAGTTGGGCTGGTTGCACCTCACACTAGACAGTGACACAAAGGGAGCTGGGGTGTAGTATGCATTTCCTGATGAGCCATCTGTGCTAGGAGGGAGGGGAGGAGTGGTCACTCACACCTGAAAGGGCTGTGCCTGCCCTCACACAATGCAGTCTCCAAACTCCTGGTGAGTGCCTGGGACCTGGCCTGGGCAAGGCAGGATTTCACATTGAGGAGAGACTTTGCTTGGAAGTAGGCCTACTTCAAAGGGGAAATTGGGTATAAGAAGGGCAACCAAAACCACAGACTTTAGAAAACTTCTGGAAACAAGAGGAACCTCTGCCTGGAGAAGAGCTGAAGAGCTGAGGAAGAAGAGCTGCCCTGCCTGTGACTGTGCTTTGTGGAGCTATCCTGCAGTTGCTGCTTCTGCCAGAGTAAGAGGTCAAAGACTGGACTTTGTGTCCCTTCCATCTTGAGAAGAACTCTCCAAGGGCTTGATTTAGAGCTTGCCTCCTGTTGTTTGAAGTCTCAGGGACATTGAAGACTTCTCTGTGCCAGCACCTAGAGTCTCTGGAGAGACTCTTGCTCTGCCCTTTGGTGCCCATCCAGTTCCTGGGACCCTAAAAGGAGAAGCTGGCAGCCTAAGTGGAGGAAATCCACGCACAGAGCGCCGTGCGGGGAAAATATTGACACGACTCCGATCTGCGGCTGAAAAAGAGACACGCCGTCGGCTCCATGACTGAAAATCAACGCTGGCCCGAAACGTGAATGAAGAACCAATGCACGGAGCAGGAGAAACGACACTCAGCATAGCTGTCAGAGGCTGGGAGATCGTAACCCGCGATGCGTGGTTTTCGGATTATCGTGCTGCTGGATTTCGGATACAAGCACCGCTGGACATGTAAAAAACAACGCATGGCCTGCCCGGACCCGAGAGTGCTGATCGAATCGACACATCGCTCTCCTGCGGAGAGAAGAAACGACGCACCCGACCCAACGAAAGGAGAAATGACGCAAGGTCCTGCTTGTGAGTGGAATCAATGCATCGCAAGCCCTTTTTGACGCACACTCGCCCGTACGGGGTTATTTTTGATGCACCCAGGTACATTTTCACGCTAACAGTGTTAGTGCATTTTTTAAACTACATAAAGACTCATTTTGCTGTTTATATGATAACTGGACTTGTGTATTGTGGAGTTTTGGCATTTTGGTCTTGTTTTGTTTAGATAAATATTTCCTATTTTTCTAAACCTGTGTCATTTTGTTGTGTTTTCATTAAGTTGTTGTGTGTGGTGGTACAGACACTTTACACCTAGCACTCTGAAGATAAGCCTACTGCTCTGCCAAGCTACCAATGGGGTAAGCAGGGGTTAGCTGAGGGTGAGTCTCTTTTACCCTGACTAGAGTGAGGGTCCTTGCTTGAACAGGGGGTAACCTGACTGTCAACCAAAGACCCCATTTCTAACACAAGTTGAAACAGCATCACCAAAACCCAACACATTTCGGCCCTTATTTTAAGTAATATTAGTAAACATGAATTTCTATGGTTTTTTTTTTGTAAGTTCATACCTCCTTTATTTTCAGTGGGGGATGTTGCAGCAGCAGTGGTTGGTCATGTCTGGTCTCAACTTCCTACTGGTTTATGAATAACGAAAGTTGTAAACTTACTCAAAAGTGTAAACTTATTTAAAAGTGTAGGTTACCTTTGTGACTCAGGCCCTTACTCTTTAACTTCAAGTTGACCATCATCATCTTAATGCCTAACTCAGGACTTTCTGGCTTTTTTTCTGTCCCCACCACTTTTCAGCCTCACTGACTTTCTTGCCCCTGAACCAAGCCTGCTATCCTTTTTGCTCTTTTCATATCAACTGCTGCTCCCGAGACAGTGGCATCATTACTGTGGACACTCAGCAACCATGTCTATGTACCAGCACATACTCTCCCAAATCTTCCCAGTTGGAGAGGGTGGCTTCTGCCACTTTTACACAGGGTCCTGCTTGGGAAGGAAATCACCACAAGCACTCTTATTGTTATTATAAGGTTGGTTTAATGGGGAGCAAGCCAGGTGTAAAGCAACAAATGTTTTCAGATTTTGCAATTCAAATTATTAAGTACTAACAAAGAACTAACAGACATCAACTAAATGTACGTAGAAAAGAATGGGTAGTGGTGGTAAATATGGTGCACTTCCCAAATGTTATAGTAGTATGAAAATGATACTGGGTCCATAACAACAAGCAGAGGTGCTGTGTGGAAGATTGAGCTCCACTACCCTAGAGCGTACTGTGGTGTTCTGGAGAAACACCACATATGGTTAGTTACAGAAACCGCAGCACTCAAGGAACTTCGTAAAAAGCAAGTCCTTCACAGAGTTCAGTACACAGTGACTTTCTCAAGGCTACAAAATAGTTAGTGTTTCCACGTGGAAACAAATCGTTTCTACATGGATTAGCTTTCGTTTATTATTGCCAGTCGTACCGAGGAGTTGTTACGCAGCCCTTTCAATTGCACAACCCCCATCCCAGCCGCGGCGTAGTGCGTCTTTACTGTCGGCGGCAGTGTCAGCCGACAGTCTCTTCCGGGTAAGACGGAACGGGAATAAAAACCCGTACCCACTTCGCGCCCGCGTTCGTGTGGACGCGCGCGGGCGGGTAGGTGTAGTTGCCTACTAAGAAGAAACGGAAGTAAGTGCTTACCTAATCTGAGGTGTTTGGCTACTTTGAACACCCAAGTGACTCCGCTACGAGCTCTTTTACATTTATTAGCAACCGGTTTGTCCCCTTGCCCCATGTGGCTTTTTACTTGACATAAGTGGGGTCCCTTTTCTTTCCCTTCACATTAAACATCACCGTTAAATTTCTCCATTCTGCCGTCACATAATTGTATGTTAACTATTGTGGAGGACAATTCCTGGAGAACTATATGTGATATTTGGTATATACGAGAGAAGTTGTGAGGGTGGCATACATTCCATACGAACTTATTGTTGTTCTCTCTATGGTGCATGGCTGTATCATGTCTGAATTATTTAATCATGCTTTTTGTTTTAAATTACTAGTCAGGTTGTGTTGTCAGTTAAGTAACTTACAAACCCACCATGTCTTTATCTTTATCTTTATCCATTGGGATTTATGATCATTAATTTCCAGAATTTCAGTTTCTTGTTCTGGCGAGTGATCCTTTTAAGCCCTATCCTGACATATGGGATGGTAAGCTAAAATCCTTTTATTTGTTTTCACACGAGTGAGTCACTTTGATCACTTTTCTCTCACAAGCGCACCTTTTTTAACATTGCGTTAATATTGTGCTTCATTTTGATTATTGTTTCTCTATTTGTATTCATTTAGGGTGACCTTTCTTACGTTACTATATAGGACTAACTAAGTTGACTTTGTTCCTTCGACACATTGTTGATTAGAAATTTTGGAGAAGGTTTTTTCTTTTGTCCTGATGAAGCGTCGCTGGATCCGGCTGGCCACCTAGACGCGAAACATGTAGACTTGTGTTAGCGAGGCACCCTAATTGTTTTTTCCTCCCTTCTTTAAGTGGGAGTAAGTGTACATAATTTATCACGTTACTCCTCATTTTTGTTTTTAATCTTGGTTGCCATCACATTCACTACTGATTAAAATTATTAATTATTTTTGTCGATGGTAAACCAATTTTAATGTTTCATTCTCTCCAACATCGACTCGGTTTCCTAAGATTGGGTAGCCCTGTGATAATTTTTCCACTTTTCATAGTTACTATTTGAGCAAAGTGGTTAAGAGCACCCCTTTGGGGGAGCCCGCCAGGCATTGCAGTACCAGCCTGACGAGGAGCTTTCCCAATGATGATGCCAGTCATCCATTGTGATGCATGAGGGCTTCGCGCCTGATTAAGTTGATTCACCTGTGTGAACCTTATGTGTGCTTGGAACAGTGTACCTATTTTTGTATTATGGTACAAAATATATATGACAGATTTTGCTACACGTTTCTTGTCTGAAATGATTTGAGGATGATAACATAATCACAAACTCAAGAGAGTCAAAAAGTAGTGAACCTGCATGCCAAAAAGGAAAAAGGCTTTCCATTGCATGTCCCATTGTGTCAATGAGTGATATTATAAGAGGTAAAAGATAAAAGATGCAAGGTATGAAGAAGTGTATAAAGACACACCTGTTTTATAGATTGTTAACTCCAAGTATCCTACACCAATGAGACCTGGTTGTCTTTTAGTGACGTGATAACATTAAACATGCACTATGCAAAAGCTTTTTGTCGGTGCCCCATCATGAGTGCTAACCAAGTGCATATACAAATCCAGATGTAACATAAACATAATAAGAGGATTGTCACGACAAGAAGAGGAAACAGCATACCCTTTTAAAAGTAAGCACAGTCTGGAAGGTAACAGATGTGCATCCAAAGTAGACAAGGTGAGTCAGAAGATTGTGTTAGGAGTCTTGTTCATCTTAATGTAAAGACCAATTGGGAGACCATGTTAAGTCTCCTGCCTGTGAAGAAACAACATGGTATGTAAAAATGTTTTGAGACTTTGGTCAACAGCACTGTGTGAGGTCAGAGCATAGAGTTTATGTAAGGGTGACCGAAGTGGACATCTAATGCCAGGCATTAAGTGCCATGTTACAAATCCAATAGGAAACATCAGTAGTAAGAATAACGTGAAATAAATAGCTAGAAAAGTCAGAAAGGACAAAAAATTCAAATAAGGTGTACTAAGATGAAAAGAAATAGTAAATCAAAGTATGTAAGTCAAAGACAGTTATGAAGAAAAAACACAACATGTAAAACAGCAAATGTCAGAAGGGAGTATATATACTCTCTAAGAGGGCTTACTGAAACTAAAAGCACAAAAAACTATAGTATGTGCTTTATATTTATAATCCTGGTGTTCAAGATACTCATCATTAAGGCTGGTGCTATAATAAAGCGATGAAACACTTGAAAAAACATGAGGAAACAGAAAGGACATATGATGTGTTAGCCTGGTATGAGAATCGAGAGTAAACGAGCCCTAAAGAGGACCTGAAGCATGCCAGACTAACCATTAAGGTAAAAAGTATGGCGTGATAAAGTGCTAATCCACAGCAGCAGTGGTAAAGGAAACATCAGTAACTGGGATCAAAAGTAGATAATGGTGTGCAAGTGGCTTACCTCGGAAGTGAAGGCCGAGGGAGCTTCCAAAGTGTAAACGTGTAGCAAAGCACCAGCCATGTAGGGGGAATATTTATACTCCTCGTAAATGTGGAAAAGTGAAAAGGGAGAAGGGACAACAGGAGTATTGTTGTCGAGAGAAGGAGTTTGGCGGCCATCTTTGAGTATGCTGATATAGAGATATCCAAATATTAGACTGTATTACAAAATAGTATATAAAAGATGGCGGCCAAAATTCAAAATTGTAAAATAGGTGTACATGAGAATCGAAGAGTAAATGAGAAGGGAGAAAAACAGACAGAAGGTTAAGAAAAAGACACTGAAAGGAAAAAGGAGCAGACAAAGTGAACAGAAAGACAGGCAAAGTCCATAAAAGGGATAAACTAAGACCAAGACAGTGGTTCAAGGAACCTCAGTGAACACCCAAACATAAGGTACTGTAATCAGTATGGCATGGCATTTTAGTGAGTATATTCGTGTCAACAACAATATGTAGTAGAGTATTAAAATAAGAATTACAGAATGTACAGCAAAGAGTTTTAGAATAATGCGGCGGAAAAGATCAAGGATCCCCAAATAAACACAGTGGCCAACCTACTAGTGTGATAAAGAACCATGTGGATAGTACATCCCAAGCATTGACAAACTGTATCTGATATGCATGAATACAAAAAAATACGTAACCGTCATTCACTGTCAACATTCAAGCCCAGATTTACTGCACAGAGTTTAATGATCCATTTGGCTTCACATTTTCTGAGTGTGGAGACCAAATCTACTCCCCTGCAGTCCTTATTAATGCTTGTAATACCATGAAATCTGATCCCTGAACCTCAGGTTTAGTATGGGCCAGATTATAATGGACAGCCAGGGGATAGTTATGATGATTGTTCCTAATGGCTCTGATGTGCTCTTGTATTCGTTCTTTTAGAGGGCGGATAGTACTCCCCACATAAATGAGTCCACATTCGCAAATAATACAGTAAACTATAAATTTGCTATTGTTAACAAACTGTCATATCTCATATGTATGTACAGAGTTATATGAAAATGTGTCAAGCTTAACCATGGCAAACTGGCAATCATTAAAACATGAACCTCTAAAAAAGCCATAGGGCTGGGGCAGTAGCCAGTTAGAGGACTGTCTGTTCATATGCAACTTGATGTAGCTAGAACATAGCTTATTTCTTAATGTCTGCCCACGGCTGTAGGTTATCTGTGGTCTATTGCTGATGAACTGATGTAATGTCTTATCTAGTAGTAGAAGATGCCAGTGACGTTTAAGAATGAAGTGTACTGCATGGGTCTGTGGATTAAATGCAGTGATCATGTTGATTGGTCTCTTTTTAGGTTGTGTATCCATTCCCTGAGTAAGAAGGGATGTTTGCTAGGTGTTGAGAATTTTTGTTAAGGCTTTAGATGTAATTATTTTGGGAGACCCTCTTTGTAAGAACTGCATTTCAACGACTTCCAATTCCTGCATAAATACATGATCTTGGGTACAGTTTTGTCGTACTCTGGTAATTTCTCCTAGTGAGATTGCATTGATTTGTGGTGCTGGGTGAGCACTATCTGCATGTAGTATTGAGTTGCAGGCAGTGGGTTTCCTACAAATTTTGGACTGGGTGTTATCGTTTTCATGATATAAGGTAAGATCGAGGAACTCAATGCTTTTGTTGTCTATGTGTTGTGTAAAACTCAGGTTGTAACCATTGTTGTTAAGGTGCTTACACATTGTTTCGAATTGTTTTGTATTTCCTGTCCATATTAAGATGATATCATTTATGTACCTCCCCTAGTAAATAATGTAATCAGTAAGGGCATGTGGGCAAGAAGTCCATAAATGGTGTTTCTCAAACTGGCCCATGTAAAGATTTGCGTATGATGTAGAACATTTAGCACCAATTGTCACTCCATGGATCTGCTTGTACCAGTTGTCATTGTGTAAAAACACATTATTTTCCAAAACCAATTTAGTCATTTCAATCAGCATTCCGGTATATGCGAACAAGGTAACATCTCTGTCTGAGAAGAGCGAGGTGAATACTGTGAGTACTGTAATGCCCTTGTCTAATGGGATGCAAGTGTATAAAGAGACAACATTGAGTGTGGCAGACTAGCATTCCGGTGTTCAGTAAATGTCCTCAAGTTGACAAAGTAGGTGCTTAGTGTCTCGGATATAAGATGGTAAGTTTTGTACCATAGTTTGAAGGTATATATCTATATACTCTGAGATATGTTCCTTGGGGGAGTCTATCCCAGATATAATAGGCCGGCCCGGTGGGAATGGATCGGGTTTGTGTACTTTCGGTAAGATGTATTTAAATGGTGCCCGTGGAGTCTTGTTAAGCATATATTTGAATTCTAAGTCAGTGATGATACAAAGATCCCTCCAGTATGTGAGTTTGTCTCTGATCATGTCAGTAATGACAATTAAAGGATTGCCACTAAGTCTAGTATAAGCACTGTCATCCTTGAGTTGTCTGTCTATCTCATTGATATAATCCTTTGCCTGCCTCTCTAATAACTATGTCAGTAGCATTGCTTAAGTCCTTCAGTGCTTTGAATTCATCATTGGTAAGGTTGGTATGTCTGTTGTTTTTTTTATGGTTGAGTTTGTCCTCTAGTTTGTATAAGTCTTTGGTAACTGCCTTGTAAAAAATATTGATAAAGTTATCAGAAGGAAGCACAGGTATGAACGTAGACTGTGGCTTCCGACCACTAACTACTCTAGCAATATTCAAATGTGTAAGTAGTTCCGCCATGGATGGCGGATTGTCTTGTTCTATATACATCAAGCGGTGTAGGTCCTGAATATCCTTGATAGTCATGTTAGTATCTGATGTGGATGGAGTGTGGGGAATAGTTGGTGTGGGTCTCTCCTCAAAGACTTTCTTAAGTTTCATACGTCTACTTAATTAGAAAAGTTCTACGTGTATTTGAGCAGAATTGGGAGGAGAAGAAGTAGGACAAAGGCCTAATCCTAACAGCAGGAACTTTATTTGTGCATCAGTCAGACAACGATCAGATATATTGATCATTTGCACACCTTTATTTGCAGTACTCAATGTATTACACAGACCTGTGGATATAGTAGTTAGCTCTTCTGATTTTGTGTGACTGATCTGGTTGCTATCCTTGCCCCTTTATTTTTTGGACCTCCCCTTTCTACCTAATCTGGTCTTCTGATATTGCCCCCTAGTTTGTTGTGATTTAATCTCTGGCCTTGTCTGAATCTTGCTAATTCTTCTAAAAAAGAAGCTGATTTATTGCATGTAGTGTCACCATTTGTACCACTTGGGTTGTTGGGAACTTCGCTGCCCACACTGGAGATGCTGGAGACATCTCTCGTACTGATAGAGATATTGTGAGAGGTTGCTGCACTGAGGTCTGTCTGCAAATGTCTAAGTACTTTTATAGCATCATATTTTCGAGCGAAGGTAAGCACCCTCCCGTTGCGGTAATCCGCCTCATCCTTCTTGAGTTTCTTAATTTCTTTTCCCTAATATAGAGCTGATAGTCAGTGAGAATATTCTTCAAAATGTTTTATTTTTTTTGGTTGCTTCAGGTAAATTTAGGCACCTAATTTCTTGCTCAAGTTTAGAAATATCTGTTAGTAGCGTATCCCTTTGTTTTTCGGCATGTTTAATTAGTATATTTATCATGCCAAAAGATGATGAGAGTATTAGTTCCTCCCATTCACAAAGGAGATCACTGTCTAAATCATCAAAGAATGGGAAAATAATAACCCACAAGCCACAGGGAATCTGTTTCAATTCTAGATATCTTTTAAGCGTGGTTATGTCCCACCATTCGGAAAGTTCCTGTTTTTAAGATAATTCAGCTGCTAACTTACGGTTTACTGTACTATTTGCATATGTGGACTCATTTATGTAGGGAGTACTATCAGCCCTCCAAAAGAACGAATCCAAGAGCACATTAGAGCCATTAGGAACAATCACCCTAACTATTCCCCGGCTGTCCATTATAATGTGGCACATACTAGATCTGAATGTTTACGAGGTGTATAAATATTTCCCTTACATGGCTGATGCTTTTCTACATGTTTACACTTTGAAAGATCCCTCGGCCTTCATTTCCGAGGTAAGCTGCTTGCGCACCATTGTCTCCTTTTAATCCCAATTACTGATGTTTCCTTTACAACTCCCGCTGTGGATTAGCACTTTATCACAGCGTACTTTTTACCTTTATGGTTAGTTTGGTACGCTTAAGGTCCCCTTTAGGGTACATTTACTTTCGCTTCCCATACCAGGCTAACACATCATATGTCCTTTCCGTTTACTCATGTTTTTTCAAGTGTTTCATGTCTTTATTATATCGCCAGCCTTAATGCTGAGTATTTTGAACACTAGGATTACAAATGCAAAAGCACATACTATCGTTTTTGTGCTTTTAGTTTCTGTAAGCCCTCTTAGAGAGTATATTTACTCCCTTCTGACATTTGCTGTTTTACTTGTACCCAAAACATAGTTTAATCTTAGTACACCTTATTTTAATTGTTTGTCCTTTCTGTCTTTTCTAGCTATTTATTTCACGTTGTTCTTACTACTGATGTTTCCTATTGGATTTGTAACATGGCACTTAATGCCTGTAGTTAGATGTCCACTTCGGTCACCCTTACCGAAACTCTATGCTCTGACCTCACACAGTGCTGTTAACCAAAGTCTCAAACATCTTTTTACATACCATGTCGTTTCTTCACAGGCAGGAGGCTTAACATGGTCTCTGTTCATTAATATGAACAAGACTCCTAACACAATCTTCTGACTTACCTTGTCTACTTTGGATGCATGTCTGTTACCTTCCAGACTGTGATTACTTTTAAAAAGGTATGCTGTTTCCTCTTCTTGTTGTGACAAACCTCTCATTATGTTTATATTACACCTGGATTTGTAAATGCAGTTAGTTAGCTCTTCTGATGGTGATGGGGCACCGAAAAAAAAGCTTTTGTATAGTGCATGTTTAATGTTTATCACGTCACTAAAAGACAACAAGTTCTCTCTGGTGTAGGATACTTGGAGCTAACAATCTATTCATTAGGTGTGTCTTTCTATGCTTCTTCATACATTGCATCTTTTTTTTTACCTCTTTTACTGTCACTCACTGACACAATGGGACATGCACTGGAAAACCTTTTTCTTATTTGGCATGCAGGTTCATTATTTTTTGACTCTCTTGCGTTTGTGATTATGTTATGATCCTCAAATATTTGTGACAAGAAATGTGCACCAAAATCTGTCAGATATATTTTGCAGCCTTGAGAAAGTCACCAAAACACGTGTTGGCTTGCCCTTTACAATGATGTTCTTCCATTAAAATACAATGGCTGCGGTTATGGAATGATGATTCCTGGATGGACATTTGCTGTTTCCTTTGAATAAAAGAACCTACTTCTACTGAACTCTGTTGAAGGACTTGCATTTTATGAATTCCCTTGACTGCTGCAGTATCTGTAACTAGACATCATCTAATATTTTTCTCTTTAACTTCAACTTGACTATTTCCATCTTTATGCCTAGCTCAGGCCCCTCTGGCTTATTTCCTGTTCCCACTTCTTTTCCTTCTCATCTGCTTGTTTGTCCCTGGACCAAGCCTGGGGCAGATAAAAGGGACTTTAATTCCCCTATTCTCTCTTTACTGTACATTTTTGTTTTCTGTATTACCCCTGAATCCATCATGAGCACCGTTTGACCTCATCTCCTGAGGTGGTACTTCTGACCCACCCACCTAAAAGGCAGCTTGTTCCTTCTGCACTTTCTCCAGGGACGTTTTCACTTGTTCTAAGTATATGTCGTTACGCAGGAATGATTAGTGAACACTGTCATGTCTGGACACCTCTTGGCAGTCATAGCCTATATCAGACTACTGCTATCCTCATTGCCATGCAAAAACCTGCCACCTCACTCTTCACCTCCCTGGTGGCTGGCTTGTTATGCTCCCTATCACACTCTCCTGGGCAACAGCTCAGTCTCCATCACCATTGACTCTGCGATAGATCCTTCACCATCCCCAATGGTTTTTTTTTACCATATTGAGGAGCTCTAGTCCTTTAGCATGGACTAAATTCGTTAACCCACAAGTACCAATAATGCATCTGGGTGGGACTACTTTTTTATTAACTCTCAAATCATTGGCACCAATTTTCCCCATTTCATGCCTCCATTTTCAAATCATCTCACCACCACTTCTTCCCAGTCCAAACCAACTAGGCATGTTTCCGCTGATGCTCCATTTGCATTCCTGCTTACTTACTGATAGACTGACTGCAGATCCAAACTTATTTTTTCTGAGTTCCTCTCCAATCCCCAACTGACATTTGGAAGAACACAACTTTCAGACATCACTCCTTCCTTAACAGCCTCCCATATTCCAACATGCAATAATTCTTCCATCACCCTAAATGTGTCATCTCTTTTTCATCCATCTGTTTTTTAAAACCTCCTGTGGCCACCTCTGCGTGAAAGGAATGCATCTCAAACTCCTCCCCCCTCGAACTACTCCAGTTTGAACAAAACTGCAGAATCCCAACTAACTGTGGAGCCGTCCCAATATTACCTTTTGCATGTACAAACAAGGAGCCCCATACACTCTCCCTGTCCCCCAAACAACATTTCAGTGCCTCTACCGGGCATGTACCCAAACTGCAAATATATATCACAGACACCCAAGTGCCCATCCCCCTTTTTCCCTGCTCCTTCAGTATCCTCTTTAACAAGTTACCTTTTCCAAGCTAATGCCCCACAAACACATTCCATAAAAGGCAATGCCTGCCATTTTTCCTGCTATAGTCACCAGTGGACAATACCTCTCAATCAACACCATCATGAAGCACACAGCATCCTCTTGTAAATGCCTCAGTTCGTCCTGACCCTTGACTCTTCTTTTTACTTGCACAAACATCCTGCAAGCTGCCTTCTGTGTCCTCCTTGTAGATGCCACCAACAATTTTTCTTCAGTCATCTTGCTCTCAACCAAGGCCCCACATCTTGGCTCACAACACTATCAACATGTCATCTGCTTCCAAAGCTAAACTATGTACTACCTTGGACTGAATGTTCCATAACCACAACACCATGAAATCTCTCAACAGCCCCTGCAGTAGCTCAGCTGGTCCCTCAAGGTCTGCCTGGTTATCAGATGCACTTCTGACTCATTATCAATCCAGAATGTGACTTTCCTGTCTTTTTTCCAACTCCTCCACAGCTGCATTGCAACTACTATGGGACAAATGTGCAAAAATATAATAGTGCAGCACTTTACCCTCCATAGCTCTGGCCATATGTCAGTGACCATCTCCATTTTCAACCCAGTTCAAAACCACCCTTCCCTGAGACATCCGAAAATATTTCAACCACCAGTCAATAGGATTGTGCAGCTGCCACCTGGTCTTGCCTTTGTAGGTTGAAAATCCAATTGTTTTCTCTCACCCTTTTCATTTTCCATAGGTGATAATGGGGCTTCACTGCTCCCTTCATAGCAAATGTCAGTTGCCTGGTAAATGCTCTACCCAGGTCCACCACTCTGCATGCAAATTTCAGGTGTCCCAGAACTTTTTGAACATAGTGCATCTTTTACTTTTTCTTGACCAGTGCATGCAACAGCAGGCTATTTTACGGGGAGGCCAAAATGCAAATCCATTGCCACATAGTCAAGTTGTATTCCCAAGAAATTCAAATATGTGATGGGGACTTCTGTTTTCTCTCTTGCCAATGAGATGGCCATATGCTCTTACACCTCCTTGACGGGTCATCAGCAATATAGCACACACAATCCTGCTACTTCCCCTACTGGCCAATCTACGAATAGGCTGAACTTTTCAAAGGCTGTGATTGTCACCACATAACCCACTGGCATCTCCCTGTCAATGTAAGTCTGTCTTTGAAATTAAATGTTGAGTATTGCCATGTTCTGTGGATGTACTGGTTAGAGTCGGAATGAGGACTTAGTATTGGCCTCCTCCATTTCAGCACCAGCTCCTCACTCCCTGGTCATCCTCACGCCTTGTCAATACCAATGTACTCCACAGAGCGCTCTCTCTGGTCAATGTGGTCTTAAATGCTGTCCCTTCAGTCCACAAATGATGATTTAGTCTCTGCTCTTCTATTGTCTTTTTGGGAACCTGCATTATCAACAATTTAATCAGGAGCCACCCATTACCCTTCTAGCACTCGTGTCCGAATTTGGAATTTGCTACCTATAACAGACCCACCTGTTAGACGTCCAGCACTTTCCAACCACTCCTGTCCTTCTTGTCTGACCCCGCCCGATCCAGGATGGAACACCCTGGAAATTGCTGCAGGGAAAGAGGAATCCATTCACCACATACAGCATGGAGAGAGACCTGGAGGTTGTCATCAGCTGTAACCATTGTTTGTTGTCTAAATCACCAAATGCCTTTGATGGGTTCAAAACTCTATAAAACTCTTCTTGATATCTTAGCGATGGCAGCTCCTGAATGTTGACACTGGCTGTTCTAATCACATCCAAGTATTTTCTTATCCCCTCGCTCTCTTGCAGCGTTTTCTCAGCATAAATGATAAATGTTGCTTTACATGTGTCTATATTTCTTGGAATTTGTGTACACTTTGCCAATTCTAGTTCCTCTACTTTTTTTACTTCCTTACACATTGTCTCTCTCTTTTAAAGTTTAAATATATCCATGTTGGACTTTTTTCCTTATGCAGGGTAATCCCCAGTCTTTTAGCCTCCTTCCTCCTATTTTTTCTGACCTCTCTCTGTTGGCTGTAGGACTCAGAGCACTTTATCACTGCTGACCAGTGCTAAAGTGCAGGTGCTCTCCCATCTAGAGTTGATATGATTGGCTTATACCTAATTGGCATATTTAATTTACCTATAAGTCCCTTGTACAGTGGTATCTCTATTCCCAGGGCCTGTAAATTAAATACTACTAGTGGGCCTGCAGCGCTGCTTGCGCCACCCTCTGAAGTAGACTTTCAAACCTGTATCAGGCCTGCTAGTGCAGGGCCTGTGTGCGCAGTTTTCTACCACAGGGACCTCGCATCTAAATTTACTTGCCAGGCCCAGAACTCCCCTTTTACTACATGTAAGTTGCCCCTAAGGTACGCCCTAGCTAGCCGTATGGGCTGGGTGCCATGTATGTAGAAGGCAGGACATGTGCCAGATACCATGGCCATTCTTGGTAGTGACAAACAGCCTAACTTGGTGTCTCACTGCTGTGAGTGCTGCCTTCTCATAGGATTTCTGCCTTATGTGCAAGGGGTATTGTCTGATTTATGAGGGGTAGCGTAAGCATGTTTGGTATGGTTGTGATGGTGAAAATAAATGCTGCTTACTAGTGTAGGTGTATTTTTTATTACTGTTACAGAAATGCCACTTCTAGGAAGTGCACATTTCTCTGTGCTTGTGACTCTGGTGTTTTGCAGCTTGACTCCAATCCACGTCTGGGCAGAGTGACAGTTGGGGCTTTGTGCATACTTTCAGACAGCCTGAACACAGGGAGGGTGGAGGTGTCACAGAGGTGCATCTGCATACTGAATAGTCTTCCTGGGTTGAGAGAAGGGAGAGGCAGGGCACACCTACATTTGCAAAGGCTGTGCCCTGGCCTCACACAAAAGGGTTGTTTAACCACAACTGATGTTTGGAGCCTGTGCTGAAGGAGAGAGGGGGCACTCCCTGAACCAGTTATAACTGGTTGGAGCCTCCTCTCCTTACCATTGCAAAACATTGTAAGGACTGAGTATAAGCACAGGGGAATTTTCCCCACAATTTGGAGACTCTTTGAATCATCTTGCCCAGGCCAGGCCCCAGACACTCACCAGGGGGTCGGAGACTGCATTGTGTGAGGACAGGCACAGCCCTTTCAGGTGTAAGTGACCCTCCTAGCACAGATGGCTTATCAGGAAATGCAGACTACACCCCAGCTCCCTTTGTGCCACTGTCTAGTGTGAGGTGCAACCAGCCCAACTGTCAAACTGACCCAGACAGGGAATCTACAAACAGGCAGAGTCACAGAAATGGTATAAGCAAGAAAATGCTCACTTTCTAAAAGTGGCATTTTCAAACACACAATCTTAAAATCAACTTTACTAAAAAATGTATTTTTAAATTGTGAGCTCAGAGACCCCAAACTCCACATGTCCATCCACTCCCAAAGGGAATCTACACTTTAATCAGATTTAAAGGTAGCCCCCATGTTAACCTATGAGAGGGACAGGCCTTGCAACAGTGAAAAATGAATTTAGCAATATTTCACTGTCAGGACATATAAAACACATTACTATATGTCCTACCTTAACCATACACTGCACCCTGCCCTTGAGGCTACCTAGGGCCTACCTTTGGGTGCCTTACATGTAAGAAAAGGGAAGGTTTGGGCCTGGCAAGTGGGTACACTTGCCAAGTCGAATTTACAGTTAAAACTGCACACACAGACACTGCAGTGGCAGGTCTGAGACATGAGTACAGAGCTACTCATGTGGGTGGCACAACCACTGCTGCAGGCCCACAAGTAGCATTTGATTTACAGGCCCTGGCACCACTAGTGCACTTTACTAGGGACTTACTAGTAAACCAAATATGCCAATCATGGATAAGCCTATTGCATACACATTTGGTAAAGGAGCGCTTGCACTTTAGTACTGGTTAGCAGCGGTAAAGTGCCCAGAGTAACAAAAACAGCTAAATCAGAGTCCAGCACACATCAACAACCTGGGGAACAGAGGCAAAACATTAAGGGAGACCACGTCAAGGATGAAAAGTCTAACAATCATGCTTTGGAATTAGAGTCTGAAAATGTTGAGGTCCACCTTTCAATTTTCCTCTTGAATCTTCAGCTGCACCATCACTCAGGACCCATCTCCATTTTTGGCCATCAACAGAGTGCCGTCCCTGCTCTCATGCCCATCTAAGAACTGTTGCCTAAAAAATATCAAGACTTGGATTTATAGGTGCCATATGTCTCTGTCGAACAAGTAGAGGCTCAGCCCAGCATGATTATGACACAGAGCCATATCTACCCTGTGATCCATGGGATCTTGTGGAGTGACTTCCTTGTGATCACGGCCACAGCATTGAATAAAATTGGGCTCCAGTGGGTAGCATTGATTTCCCGAGGAAACTATGCCAGCTCGAATCAGTAGAGTAGAGATCACAATCAAGCCATCAGACAAAGGAGAAGCAAAAGTGATACAAGACACAGAAGCATAAGAAAGGGAGATTGAGAGACAACGTAGTAGGGAGGAACACTACAGCAATTTACCATCAAATCCCCTTAGAGATATCCAAAAAGGGATCAGGGATATCATGGATATAGGTCCAAATATGGGAGAAAAGGAAAATGCATTTCTGACAGACCAGCTGGCTTGAAAGCAGAGGATTTGCTCAAGAGGGCACAATGTGAGAAGCTAGAATCAGCACCACCGGCAATGCAGCTTCTCCCGTGTCTATCAATTAGGGAACTACTGCAGCAGGCACCAGAAGGAGGAAGCTGAGCTGCAGAGGAGGCAGGAGCCACAGCTACGCTCTCTGAACAACTGAGGGCCCAGGAAGGAGTGGACTTAAGCAAGTAGTGCAAGGAGAGCCAGGGAAGCTGGAAGGATAAAGCTGGCAGTACCAGGACCCCCCCTGTTGTTGGTACAATGGAGCAAGCTGACTCTTTTAACCAAGGTAATGCACTCTTTTGCTGATGTAATCTGTGAGACTGAAGATGGTATCATTAACCCCAGAAATGCACAGTGTTCACTATCAGATCATAAGGCTCCGCAGGGCGCTGGCAAGCCGGTGAACCTGATGGCAGGGAACTCTTAGGCGGACGTGGTAGATAAACCAGAGGCAGGGAGCTGATCTGTCAGATTCAGGAAATACTAACCTGGCTAAGATGCACAAGGATCATGAGCATGTGCAAATATTCTAGGCTAAGGGGCCTGAACCAGGGCAAAAGCAATAAGCTGGTGGCAAAAGGAAAAGGGGTTGAATGGAGGCAAGTGAGCACTTCTTCTCACTCTCGGACAGGTAGAATGACTCAGAGGAGGCGTTACTAGAGGGTGACTCAGACTTGAAGGTAAAGGATCCACGGGAAGGCAGCAGTAGCAGGATCAGTGAGAAAAGTGAGCCCAGCGATGTCGCTTTTAAAAATCAGTCGGTAGTTCACAGTGTTCCCAAAAGAGTCAAAAGGAAAGAAAAGAGAATTGAACTGGATCTAAAATGGAATTATGCTCATGGTACACCACTGCTCACTTGTGAGGCCATAGGGTATTCCTGGGGGCTCAGGCAGCAGACACGCCCCCGCTGGAACTGATCTATGACTATCTTTGACTTAACACTCAGCATGACTCAACAGGTCAACGCAGTCTCCTCTTCCTGTTACAACACCCTCCGCATGCTCTGCAAGATTTACAAGTGGATTCCTGTCGAAACCAGAAAAACAGTCACCCACGCCCTCGTCAGCAGCAGACTGGACTTCGGAAATGCGCTCTATGCAGGAACCACAGCCAAACTACAAAAGAAATTGCAATGCATCCAAAACGCCTCCGCCCGACTCATCCTTGAGGTCCCACGCCGCAACCACATCTCAGCCCATCTCAGAGAACTACAGTGGCTACCCATATCGAAGAGGACCACCTTCAAACTACTCACCCACGCACACAAAGCCCTCCACAACACAGGCCCAGCCTATCTCAACGACAGACTCACCTTCCACAACCCCGCCCGGCAGCTCCGCTCCTCCAGCCTCGCCCTCGCCTCCGTCCCCCGCATTCACTGCTCCACCACAGGAGGAAGATCCTTCTCCTACCTCACCACAAAGACCTGGAACTCCCTACTGCTCCAACTACGCCAGACCCAAGACCTCCTGGCCTTCAGAAAATGCCTCAAGACATGGCTTTTCGACCATTAGCTCCCCCCACAGCGCCTTGAGACCCTAACGGGTGAGTAGCGCACTTTATAAATTGTTTGATTGATTGATTGATTGATTGATCTATGATACTCTTAAGGCACATAGGAAGGAATTACATGTTAATAGTCGGACAGCTAGGTTAGCAACTTGCAAGTTAGAAAACACAGTTTGCAAAATGTCTAAAGTTTGTACTACAATTGCAGATAGACTAAGCAACTTAGAATTGAGGACGGAGTCCCTGGAGTCCAATATCAGCTCAGCTAAAAGCTTTGTAGAGGAGCATGAGTCTCAGCTGATGGACATACAATGGAAGCTCGAGGATCAGGAAAATCGGCAATGGAGGAAAAACTTGCATGTTTTTTGGGTGCCGGAGGGAAAAGAAGGGGAGGATTTTTAGGGTTTTTTGATCAACTTATTTCAGAAGGCTTTTCCTGAACTTCAGGGTTGGGATTGGACACATGAGATACAGAGAGCTCATCGCTTTCCTATGGCAACCAAGTGATCTAGCAAGGACCCGACTAAACCCCTACATTTTGGTATTCTTTGGCAATTTCTTATTACACCAGGCAACCTATGAGAAAGCACAACCAGATGCTAAAAGATCAGTGAATGGCTGCTCCTTCTTTCTTCGGTCTGACTTTTGTCATGCAACTGTGAAGTGAGGTGGCATCTCAGACAGTTGATTAAGCCCTTTCAGGATAAAGGGGCACACGCTTTTTTGATTAGTCCAGCAAGCCTGCAAGTCATTTGGAACAGCAGATCTCTTGTGTTTACTTCAGAAGTTAAGACAAAGGAGTTCCTGGAGCATAAGATTCCATGACTATTATAACTGCTGTGGGTAGCTGGCATGATGGGATTATGAAAGTGGAGGAAGGGAGCGGAAGACTTAAATTGATCGCCACCTTTGCTATTTTGGGTTTAGGGGCTACACTATTGATGCATAGGCAATTCTGTTTTTCTTTTGGTATACATACTGAAATGGAAGTGGTAAATGCTGAGCGCTTAGTTTGTCACAGCTTGGTGGAAAATATTCCTTGGGGGTGGAAAGGAGAAGCACAACCACCTACAGCAGACCATGCAAGGTCTAAATGCCTCACATATGGGGAGATGGCGGGATAGGGGGAAGACAGTGGGAGGATGGCTGGGGGAGAGGGATGGGGCTGGATGAGTGTTAGGGTTGGATGGGGGAGGGGAGAGAAGAGGGAGAGAGAGAAAATGGACCATAATCATACATAGAATGAGGGCGAATCAGTGGTATTGTGCTGGTTTTATTTATTGGTCTGCCAAGAAGAGTGGTACATGATTCTTTATTGATGTATAAGGATAAGTTATGTATTCCTACAGTTAATATTTGCAGGTTCAATGATAGGAATACGAGGGTAAAGGTGGTTGAGTTGCTTAGTGCTTCAGGACTGGATATAATATGTGAGCAGAAGACTCATGTTTTTTGGGCAAAGGGAGACTAGCTGCCAGTACCTCACAAAGCATTACTGCTAGAGGGGTGGTGATGCTACTGAAGAAAGACTGGGTGATTCTTGACTGTCGGGATAGGGGATGTGAGATTTACAGTATGTTCAATATTTGGCTCCTATTTTGATGAAATCAAAGTATGGGAGGAACTGACTTTGGAGATAGCGGATATTATGTGGTGACTTTAACATTAATCTGGAAGGAGGCATGCCTGGTGTAGCTACAAAGAGGTACCTAGAGAGAAAACCCCAGGTGTTTAGAGCCCTTACTCAGCTAATGAAAATTAATGGGTGTGAGAAAACTGGGATGATTGCAGAAACCCCCATTTTGCACTTTCTACTGGTGTTTTCCTGACTCTGAAGGTGCCCTGGGTACTGCTAACCAGTCCCAGGGTCTGTGCTGTGATTAAAATAAGTATGCAAATTAGGCTAATTATAATTGGCAATATCAACCTACCTACAAGGCCCTACTATATGGTAGGGCATGTAGGTTTAGGGACACCAGCATTGGTAGTGTTCCCATGGATGCATTGCTGAGGTGCTCAGAGGTCATTTTAAAGACAGGCCTGCCTTGCTAGCTGCTTTTAAATTAAAGTTATATGCAAATTTGACTTTGGAATTAAAAGTACTTTCAAAACTTAAACTACCTTACTTTTGCATATTTCACCCCTAAGGACTGCCCTACGTGCACCCAGGGTTGGGTGCAGAGAAACTTTAAGCAGGAACCTTATACAACATGTTTTATAAGCCCTGGTGAGGAAAAATAGCCCCTCAATGTAGTGAATAGGCTACATAGGCTAAAATGGGGAGACTTTATTTTAATTAATAAAGTCTCTAAAGAAGCTAGACCTGTCAAGTTTGGTATCAACAACAACTTGCCACTGTTGAATTTAATACAATTTTCACCTAGAAAGAGTTTTAGAACTTTTCCTAAAAGTTTCAGCTCTGTAGTGCCCTTCTCTGATTGATCAGCCTCTGGCAGCCTGACCAACTTGCCTTGATAAGGTGTGAAGTGGCCTGGGCTGAACACAGAGGAAGTACCTGGGGAGGAAATCTGTCTCTGCAGATGGTGAAACAGGACAGGTCTTCAAAAGAGGGAAGGACATTTGCAGCAGCTCATGTCCTCCCCCATTCCCTGCAAACCCAGACAACCAGGAGTCCTCTTGATTAGATTAGGTGAGGGCAGGAGAGGAGTGTGATAAGTATTTTCAGCCTCACCTTTGGGTGGGCTCAGCCATACCTAACTTCCAAAATTCAGTTTCTACCATTTTGGATCTTTAAGGAATGTTGATCCCTAGGATTGATTTTTGCCACACTTCCCAGGAAGTGGTCATCCAAGAGGGCACTGGCCTGCTTGTGATTGGATAGTTGCCCCCCTTGCTATCTACTGCAGGAGCAAGAATAGATATGGTAGAACTGCACCCACACCTCAGATCCTTACAAGGAACAACATCAGAAGAAGAAGGACTGCCCTGCTGGACCCCTGACCAGCACCTGGACACTGCACTCTGAAGGACTGCACCAGCTGCACACTTGAGCTTCACCACTAAAGGGACTTTGCCTGTCTTCAACTGGTTAAGGAATGGTCTCTCTACATGATACAGGTGAAAAATAGCTAACCAGAGTCCCCTGCATCAAAACCTGAAGGAACTGATCAGCTGATCAATGGCTAGAGGTAATTTTTTGGATTTGAACCAGGAGTATTTGGGGAGTTGGAGTCCTAACCATCAAGGAGCAACTCAGAAGCCTCTGGAACCCTGGGGTGAGCTGTGGACTTCTAAAGAACCTTCAAAAACGTTCTGGATGAAGAAGTTAGGAGAACTTTTAGAAAAAAGCTCCATAAAGGTACCGACCCGCTGTGATGAGTCAAGCCGGCTTACCTCAACCGCGACCTGGTCTGACTTGCAGGTTTGTTGTTCTGAAAAGCTCCGGAGCCTCAGACTTCCAGGATTTCATCAGGGTCTCCTGGAAAGGTGATCTGATGACCTTGATCAAAATTGGCTTACTGTGGAGGGTCGACCCCCATCGGAAGGAAAAAGCTCCAAAAATGTGACAATTTCCAAATGTAAAAAGTTGACTGGGACTTCCTGCGCAGTGTATTTGAGGAGGGCTCTAGGGATGTCAGATCAAGACTCAGCTTTGGCCCGGATGAAGTTTTCTGCCTTGAAAAATCATCTAAGTCCGAAAGTAGAATTCTTCACCAAGGTGTCCTGCGAGGCATATCCAAAGGGGACTCCAGGGAGGTCGGATGGGATTGCTTGCTTTGTCCCGCTGAAGAAAATCTTAAAAATAAAGACTAAGGGGGTCATTACAACATTGGCGGTAAAAGCTGCTTACCGCCGTGCAGAAGACCTCCAACACACCGCCGGGGCCATGGAATTCCGCCACAGCTATTATGACCCACAGTTCGGAATCCACCAAAATTCAGACACCCACACAAGTCCGACACACCAAAGGTCAGTAATAAACTGGCGAAAACAAAACCTCCACTGTCACGCCAACAGAAATACACCCACACTATCACGACCCATGATTCCACGCAACGGTCTTTCAACCGCGGTATGCCATTGGCGGTACACACGGTCAAAATACACACACATTTACAAAACACAGCCACATTGGACAATTCCAAATACACACACCTGATACACATACACACCACACACCTGATACACATACACACACCACTCCCACACACCCAATACAATATAAAACACACACCCACATCACCCACAAACACCTACGAACAAAAATTCCGAAAGAAGGCCAGAGAGAGACACCACCAGCAAGTACAACAGCATCCACAGGCACACAACACCATCACCATCACCCATAGAACTTCCACGCGCCTCACACAACACACCACTACATATCAGCACACTTATCACCACACACTCCACCCCACACATCACCTACACCACCCCATGGCACGGCAAAGACACCCCAGGTTCTCGGAGGAGGAGCTCAGGGTCATGGTGGAGGAAATCATCCGGGTAGAGCCACAGCTATTCGGATCACAGGTGCAGCACACCTCCATAGCTAGGAAGATGGAGCTATGGCGCAGAATCGTGGACAGGGTAAACGCAGTTGGAGAGCACCCAAGAAATCGGGAGGACATCAGGAAGAGGTGGAACGACCTACGCGGGAAGGTGCGTTCCGTGGTCTCAAGACACCACCTGGTGGTTCAGCGGACTGGCGGCGGACCCTCACCTCCTTCCCCACAACCAACAACATGGGAGGAGCAGGTCTTGGCGATTCTGCATCCTGAGGGCCTTGCAGGAGTAGGTGGAGGAATGGACTCTGGTAAGTCAAATCTTAACGATTACATCCCCCACCCCACCTGCATGCCAGCACATACCCCCACCCTCACCCCCATCACTCTAACTCCTCACAAATGTCCCTACATCACAAACCACACATCCTAACACCAAGCCCTGCATGCAACAACAAAGCATGGATACCCATCACCAAAGCATGCCCACTGCACATACCCATACAACCCACTAAACCATCATCACACAAGGTCCCACACAGGAATGCAAGCACTGGGGTACACGTCACCCACCCATTGCACACCATGGCACACACAGATGTAATAACCATCCTTTTATACCCCTGTAGGACCCCTACCCAACATCACCGGACAGGAGGGTCCACACATGTCCACACCACCAACAGAAGAGGCTCACAGTGGTGACAGCAGCTCTGTCCAAATGGATCTAGATGACCAGCCCGGCCCATCGGGGACCTCTGGACAGTCGGTTCCCCTGACACAGTCACAGGCCACTACAGACCTTCACCCCTCTGGAAACACCAGCACAGCACCCACCCAGCGGGCCCATACCTCTGTCCCCAGGACACGTCAATCAGCAGTGTGTCCACCACTACAGGGAACCCAGGCTAACCCACTACCCCAACAACAACAGGGACCTGGGGGCAGTGGCATTGGGCACACGGTCCAGGGGACAGAGGCCCAGGAACACAGGGGAACTGGGAGGGCTGCTGTGCGACAGGGGGCCGACAGGCCAAGGGAACCCACAGTCCACGAGTCCCTCTCCTCGATCATGGGAGCTTACCACCACTCCCAGGAGACGATGGCAATGATACTGGCCAAGTTTCAGGAGACCCAGCGTCTGCAGGAGGAACAGTATATGGGCTTCAGGGAGGAACTCAGAACCATCAGCTCCACCCTGGGCACCATCGTAGGGGTGCTGAAGGAACTCGTGAACACCAGGAGGGACACTGTGGCACTACAAGGGGCCCCTGACATTAGCATGGACGATAAACTGCCCACCACCTCCGCTGGCGCTAGTGGACAGGACGTCCCGCCACAGGACCACCACACCAGCACCCCACCCCCTGCAGAGGGAAAACCACCCCGCAAATGGTCCCTGAGATCCAGGACAAAGACAGAGCACAATGCCAAGACCCCCGCCAAGAAATGAGACCACCCTGATTGTCATCCTACTGTCCCACTTTGTCACCCTGTTTATACTTAAACTGCCCAAGCTCCACTTCCTATGCCCATATGGGCAAAGCTCCTGTCAGACTAATAGACTGGACTCTGCCATGGACATTCCTCCGCCATCACCCCTCACCATTTTACTACCCCCTCCAATATTGAGCACTTATATAAACACCCTTAAAGCACAAAACAATCTGGAGTCTGTCTGTGATTTCGGAATAGTGTATTAGCAATTACAGTGACAAAATGCTCTTACAATTGTAATGTCAACATACCTATGTCACACAGCTCTAGTCCATGAGGAATCTAAGCAGATGTCACCAGTGGGACCAACATCTGTGAAATTGTAAGGGAAAGTGACAACTCAGTGCCAACACACTGGGTGAAAAGGACAGACAGTAGAGAGGTAGTAGTGTTAAAGTACATGTAGTAGGCAGGTCTGTACTGTTACCTGTGTCTCACTGGAAATATTGCTGGATCACTGAGTCCCTGTTGTTCATGTCTTCTTCCTCTGCTTCCTCGTCTTCGCTGTCCACAGGCTCCACAGCTGCCACAACACCACCATCTGGACCATCCTCCTTCAGAAAAGGCACCTGTCGTCGCAAAGCCAAGTTGTGAAGCATACAGCAGGCCACGATGATCTGGTGCACCTTCTTTGGTGAGTAGAATAGGGACCCACCTGTCATATGGAGGCACTGGAACCTGGCCTTCAGGAGGCCGAAGGTCCGCTTGATCACCCTCCTAGTTCGCCCATGGGCCTCATTGTAGCCTTCCTCTGCCCTTGTCCTGGGATTCCTCACTTGGGTCAGTAGCCATGACAGGTTGGGGTAACCAGAGTCACCTGCAAATGGCGAGGGACAACTGTTAGACACGCACTAACCTGTAAGGATATCCCCAGACCCAGACAACCATTCCCACTGTCTTGCTCCCAGGTGCTAACCTAATAGCCACACACGGTGCCTCTGGAGTTGCCCCATCACATAAGGGATGCTGCTATTCCGCAGGATGTAGGCGTCATGCACTGAGCAAGTGAACATGGCATTCACATGGGAGATGTACTGGTCGGCCAAACATACCATCTGTACATTCATTGAATGATAACTCTTCCTGTTTCTGTACACCTGTTCACTCCTGTGGGGGGGGGACAAAAGCTACATGGGTCCTATGATGTTGGGGATATGTCCCAGGGCATAGAAATCACATTTCACTGTATGCAAATCCTCCACCTGAGGGAAAACGATGTAGCTCTGCATGTGTTTCAGAAGGGCAGGCAACACTCTGGACAACACGTTGGAAAACATACGCTGGGACATCCCTGATGCTATGGCCACTGTTGTTTGAAATGACCCACTTGCAAGGAAATGGAGAACTGACAGCACCTGCACTTGAGGGGGGATTCCTGTGGGATGGCGGATTGCTGACATCAGGTCTGGCTCCAACTGGGTACACAGTTCCTCGACTGTGGCACGGTCAAGCCTGTATGTGATAATCGCATGTCGCTCCTGCATTGTCGACAGGTCCACCAACGGTCGGTACACAGGAGGATGCCGCCATCTCCTCACATGTCCCAGCGGACGGTGCCTATGAAGGACAACAGCGAGCACAGAGTCAAACAACTCAGAGATACATACCCACAGTTTACACAGAACACCATTCATACACAAAAGGTGGCCTGTATGTGTGTTGAGTCTAGGCCTAGGTATGTCTGATGCAGTTGAAAATTAATCCATGTGGGCCCCTGAAATGGCAGCTGCCTGACCTCTAAAGTGGGACAATATGATGTGAGGTAACTGCGCTGGCGCTGTACACCGTCGCGGTAGGCGGTGGAAGACCACGGTGCAATGCTGCATTGGCTAGCATTGGACCCTATGGGTCCCAGGAGCCAATGACGATGTACGCTGATACCTGATCTTCGACAGGAGAGGACCTACACTGCAAGTGCTGCTGTGACCTCGGTCTGGAAGAGACAATGGCTCGAGTGTCTGGGGAAAGGGCCCCTGCCTTCACATCGGAGGAGTTGGAGAAACTCGTGGATGGGGTCCTCCCCAGTACCCCCTACTCTACGGTCCTCCAGACAAGCAGGTAAGTACACTGGGAGCATGCTGTATGGGCTATGCCTGTGTGGAGAGGGCTGGATGTAAGAAGGAAGGGGGGAGAGTGCGGCGTGCATGAAACAACGGTGATTGCATGTGCCACATGGAAAGGGTAGGGATGGGGGCCAATCACTTTGACGGTGCAGTTGGTAAGAACTTACTCTTCCCCCTGTACATTTCATGTAGGTCAGCGCCCAACAGAAAAAATATATTTGGCGTGCCATCGCCAAGGACGTCCGGACCCTGGGGGTCTACCACAGACGGAGCACCCACTGCCGGAAAAGATGGGAGGACATTTGCCGCTGGAGCAAGGAGATGGCGGAGTCTCAGCTGGGGCTCATGGGAGGGGTGCCCGTCGCACCATGACCCCCCTGATGTTCAGGATCCTGGTGGTGGCCTTCCCGGAGTTGGATGGGTGCTTGAGGGCATCACAGCAGACACAAGAGGGTGAGTACACTCTCATTCTGCTGACTTTGCGCGCAGTGGAGGGGTCTGGGTTGGGGAGGTGGGCTATGGGTTTCCCTAGGCCAGGGCGTCCCTCCGTAAGGCAGGCCATGTGGCAGCCCACCCCACCTCTGTAGAGTGACAAGTACAACTAGTCATGCCCCTGTGTCATCTATGTGTGCAGATGTCGTCCATAGCCTTGTAGGGCATTTCCCAGGAACTGTACAGTGGAGCCCAAGAGCGCGGCGTAGTGCAGGGGGCTTCTGTGTCTGTCGTGTCCGCCAATGGTAGCAGTAATGCATGCACTCAACATGTCTTTCTTCTGTCGTCCCCCCCTTTTTGTGCTCTCCCTGTTCTTGTGTGCATTAGCATCATCAGGCGGAGGAGCAGTGGCCCGGAGCACCAGGGGGCTGAATCCAACATGGCCATGGAGGGCCACACTACGGACTCGGACTTCACCAGTGGGACGGAGGGCGAGGGGAGCTCCACAGCGGGGACAGGAGCTGAGACCAGTGACACAGACTCGTCCTCTGATGAGAGCCCCCTTGTGGGGGTGGCAACATCTGTGCCCCCCTCATCTACAGGTACAGCCACCACCCCCCTTCCAGCACCACCCTCCCAGCAGCCCCTCAGCCTTCGCCCCGTGCCCGCTCACCCAGGAGGGTGGGCATCACCTTCGCCCCAGGCCCCTCAGGCCCGGCCCCAGTCACCCCTGCTGCCCTCAGTGAGGAGGCCATTGACCTCCTCAGGTCCCTCACTGTTGGGCAGTCTACCATTTTTAATGTCATCCAGGGTGTAGAAAGGCAGTTGCAACAAACAAATGCATTCCTGGAGGGCATTCATTCTGGTCAGGCGGCCCTTCAGCAAGCTTTTCAGACTCTGGCCTCAGCACTGATGGCAGCCATTGTCCCTGTGTCTAGCCTCCCCCCTCCAACATCCTCCACCCCGACCCAATCCCCTGTACCTCAGCCTAGCCCAAGCACACCTACAGACCAGCATACACACACCTCAACACACAAGGGAAGCTCAGGCAAACATAAGCACCACACATCCCACAAGCACTCACGCAAGCATCACACACATGCAGACACATCAACATCCACTGCCTCCACTGTGTCCCCCTCCTCCTCGTCTCCCTCCTCCCTCCCAGTCTCGTCTACACTCACACCTGCATGCACTACCTCTACAGCCACTGCGTCCCTCTCCAGCACACCCACAAACACACCCCGCTCACGTGCAGTCACCACCCCACTACCATTCTCACGTCCCCTGTGTCTTCTCCCAGTGTGTCTGTGACGCCCCCTCCCAAGATACACAAACACAGGCACACACCCACCCAACAGCCATGTACCTCACGACAGCCTCCAGCGCATTGCACCTTCACCCAAAGTCAGCAAACGAGCACCACCTACAACCATCACCTCTTCCTACACTCCCAAACCCCCTCCAGCTACCCGTCCCAGTGTGTCCAAGAAACTTTTCCTGTCCAACCTTGACCTCTTTCCCACACCTCCCCCACCCCGTCCGTCTCCTAGGTCCCAAACTAGCACCTCAGCCACAACATCTCCGGGACCAGTGGTGCCTGTAGTCACCCGAATCTGGAGCGCACCGGCCACCAGGGCAGCCAGTGTGGCACGGAGCCACAGCACAGACAGTCCCCCACCTGTGAAGCATCAGAGGTTGGCCAGTGCCCGGCGGGAGAGGGGGAAGACTCCAGCCACCAAAGCCGCTGCCAGGGGTCCCAGTGGGAGTGTGGACTCAGCTGTGACACCCTCCAAGGTGGGGAAGGGCCACAAGAAACCAGGAAAGTCTGGGAAGAGCAGCACGGCGGAGAAGACCGCCATCATCCCCGCTGCCCAGGGGCCACCTCCAGCACCAGCCCAGCTGCCCAGGATAGTACCACCAGCACAAGCCCACCTGCCCAGGACAGGACCGCCAGCACAAGCCCAGCTGCCCAGCACAGGACCGCCAGCACAAGCCCACCTGCCCAGAACAGGACTGCTGCACAAGCCTAGCTTCCCAGGACAGGACCGCCAGCACAAGCCCAGCTGCCCAAGACAGGACCACCAGCAGAAGCCCAGCTGCCCAGGACAGGACCACCAGCACAAGCCCAGCTGCCCAGGACAGGACCGGCAGCACAAGCCCAGCTGCCCAGGAGGCCACTGCCAGCACCAGCCGAGCTGCCCAGGAGGCCAACGCCAGCACAAGCTCAGCTGCCCAGGAGGCCACCGCCAGCAAAAGCCCCGCTGGGCCATGAAGGACCACCAGTAGCTGAGTCCCTGCAATGGAGACCGCCACCTCAAGCACCGCTGCACAGAGCACCGCCATCTCAAGCACCGCTGAACAGAGCTCCGCCGTCTCAAGCAGCACTGAACAGGGCACCGCCGTCTCAAGCACCGCTGAACAGGGCACCGCCGTCTTAAGCACCGCTGAACAGGTCACCGCCGTCTCAAGCACCGCTGGCCCATGAGCGGCAAGGGCACTGACGCAACTGAATCCGTCACGGGGTGGATGATGCACTCTAGGCACCATGCCCCCTCCAGAACCAGTGGAGACTGTCATCCACTACCTCTGTCCTTAGCAGGATGAAGCACTCTGGGCACAAGGCCCCCTCCAGAACCAGTGGAGACTGTCATCCACTACCTCTGTCCTTAGCAGGATAAAGCACTCTGGGCACAAGGCCCCCTCCAGAACCAGTGGAGACTGTCATCCTCTACCTCTGTCCCTAGCAGGATGAAGTACTCTGGGCACCATGCCCCCTCCAGAACCAGTGGAGACTGTCATCCACTACCTCTGTCCTTAGCAGGATGAAGCACTCTGGGAACAAGGCCTCCTCCAGAACCAGTGGAGTATCACATCCACTACCTCAGTCCTTGGCAGGAAGAAGCACTCTGGGCACAAGGCCCCCTCCAGAACCAGTGGAGACTGTCATCCACTTGAGAGACTGTGGCTTTGCACTCCCCAGGATTGAACAGTGGGCAACCCACCCACTGTAGAGACTTGTGAGACTGTGGCTTTGCACTCCCCAGGATTGAACAGTGGGCAAACCACCCACTGTAGAGACTTGTGAGACTGTGGCTTTGCACTTCCCAGGATTGAACAGTGGGCAACCCACCCACTGTATAGACTTGTGAGACTGTGGCTTTGCACTCCCCAGGATTGAACAGTGGGCATGTCGCCCCCTCGTGGATTTGGCGTTGTGCACTCAAGCGGCTGAGGTGCCCCCCCTTTCCCTCCCCCTGAGGTGCCTGTTTAGTTACTGTCTGATGCCCCTGCAGTGTTCTCTCCGTCATGGTCAGGGATCTCGTGTGGGCCTCGCCCATACCGTGTGGTCCCAGTATTCCACAGACTTTATTAGAGCACTACCTGGACTACTATGCTTGGTATATATTTTGTTCATGGTATATATATATGTTTCTGCCTACTTGCTTTTAATATATTGCAATGGTTACACTCATTTTCTATTGTCTTTGCATTCTTCCAGGGGGTATGGGGGGTCTAACTGTGATGTATTGATATGCATTAGTGTGTGTGTTGTGGTGGGTGAGGGTGGGGGTGTTGCGTGTAGCATGTCCCTGTTTTTTCCCTACCCCTCCCCTGTGTCGTAGGTGCAGTACTCACCGTGGTCTTCGCCACCGGAGTTCGTGCTCCTGGTAGAGGAGCAGGAAGACTATTGCAGGTAGAATTTGGAGTTCCGGATCCATGGCGTCCTTATTCCTCGTGGGGTGTGTAGAGGTGATCGTTTTTCCTTCAGGATTCCTGTTTCCGCCGTGTTTTTATCCGCGGTGAATCCGCCCCGGAAAAGGTGGCGGATTGGCCTGTCATAATAGTGTGGGCAGTACATTGTCTCCCGCCTATCTGTTGGCGGTGACCGCCGCGCTGTTTGTTTGTACCGCCGTGGTGGTCGGAGTGTTAAAGTGGCTGTCTTTGTTGGCGGTTTCCGCCACGGTCGTAATTGCAAATTTTTTACCGCCGGGCTGTTGGCGGTCTTACCGCCGCTTTAACACCGACCGCCAGGGTTGTGATGACCACAATTATGTGGAAAATTTTACATTAATCTGAAGGGAGGAATGCCTGGTGGAGCTACAAAGAGGTACCTAGAGAGAAAACCCCAGGTGTTGAGAGCCCTTACTCAGCTAATGAAAATTAATGGGTGTGAGAAAACTCGGATGATTGCAGAAACCCCCATTTTGCACTTTCTACTGGTGTTTTCCTGACTCTGAAGGTGCCCTGGGTACTGCTAACCAGTCCCAGGGCCTGTGCTGTGATTAAAATAAGTATGCAAATTAGGCTAATTATAATTGGCAATATCAACCTACCTACAAGGCCCTACTATATGGTAGGGCATGTAGGTTTAGGGACACCAGCATTGGTAGTGTTCCCATAGATGCACTGCTGAGGTGCTCAGAGGTCATTTTAAAGACAGGCCTGCCTTGCTAGCTGCTTTTAAATTAAAGTTATATGCAAATTTGACTTTGGAATTAAAAGTACTTTCAAAACTTAAACTACCTTATTTTTTCATATTTCACCCCTAAGGACTGCCCTACGTGCACCCAGGGTTGGGTGCAGAGAAACTTTAAGCAGGAACCTTATACAACATGTTTTATAAGCCCTGGTGCGGAAAAATAGCCCCTCAATGTAGTGAATAGGCTACATAGGCTAAAATGGGGAGACTTTATTTTAATTAATAAAGGCGGTCATTCCAACCGCCCGCCATGCGGTTACCGCCGAATGACCGCACCGCGGTCAAAAGAACGCGGCGGCCATTCTGGCTTTCCCGCTGGGCCGGCAGGCGACCGCCAAAAGGCCGCCCGCCGGCCCAGCGGGAAAGCCCCAGCAACGATGAAGCCGGCTCCGAATGGAGCCGGCGGAGTTGCTGGTGTGCGACCGGTGCAGTGGCACCCGTTGCGATTTTCAGTGTCTGCTTTGCAGACACTGAAAATCATTATGGGGCCCTGTGAGGGGGCCCCTGCACTGCCCATGCCAGTGGCATGGGCAGTGCAGGGGCCCCCAGGGGCCCCACGACACCCGTTCCCGCCATCCTGTTTCCTGGCGGTATTTACCACCAGGACCAGGATGGCGGGAAGGGGGTTGGAATCCCCATGGCGGTGCTGCAAGCAGCGCCGCCATGGCGGATTCCTTGGGCCAGGGGTAAACCGGCTGGAAACCGCCGGTTGCCCTTTTCTGACCGCGGCTTTACCGCCGCGGTCAGAATGGCCCTGGAAGCACCGCCAGCATGTTGGCGGTGCTTCCGCGGTCCGCCAGGGTCGGAATGACCCCCAAAGTCTCTAAAGAAGCTAGACCTGTCAAGTATGGTATCAAACTTACTGTTATAACAAATACAACAACTTGCCACTGTTGAATATAATATAATTTTCACCTAGAAAGAGTTTTAGAACTCTTCTTAAAAGTTTCAGCTCTGTAGTGCCCTTCTCTGATTGATCAGCCTCTGGCAGCCTGACCAACCTGCCTTGATAAGGCGTGAAGTGGCCTGGGCTGAACACAGAGGAAGTACCTTGGGAGGAAATCTGTCTCTGCATATGGTGAAACAGGACAGGTCTTCAAAAGAGGGAAGGACATTTGGAGCAGCTCATGTCCTCCCCCATTTCCTGCAAACCCAGACAACCAGGAGCCCTCTTGATTAGATTAGGTGAGGGCAGGAGAGGGGTGTGATAAGGATTTTCAGCCTCACCCTTGGGTGGGCTCAGCCATACCTAACTTCCAAAATTCAGTTTCTACCATTTTGGATTTTTAAGGAATGTTGCTCCCTATGATAGATTTTTGCCACACTTCCCAGGAAGTAGTCATCCAAGAGGGCAGTGGCCTGCCTGTGATTGGATAGTTGCCCCCCTTGCTATCTACTTCAAGAGCAAGAATAGATATGGTAGAACTGCACCCACACCTCAGATCCTTACAAGGAACAACATCAGAAGAAGAAGGACTGCCCTGCTGGACCCCTGACCAGCACCTGGACACTGCACTCTGAAGAACTGCACTAGCTGCACACTTGAGCTTCACCACTAAAAGGACTTTGCCTGTTTTCAACTGGTTCAGGAACGGTCTCCCTACATGATACAGGTGAAAATTAGCTAACCAGAGTCCCCTGCATCAAAACCTGAAGGAACTGACCAGCTGATCAATGGCTAGTGGTCATTTTTTGGATTTGAACCAGGAGTATTTGGGGAGTTGGAGTCCTAACCATCAAGGAGCAACTCAGAAGCCTCTGGAACCTTGGGGCGAGCTGTGGACTTCTAAAGAACCTTCAAAAACGTTCTGGATGAAGATGTGTTGATCTGTGCTGGACTCTGTCTTTGCTGTTTTTGTTACTCTGGCCACATTACCACTGCTATCCAGTGCTAAAGTGCAAGTGCTCCTGTATAAAATGTGTATGTAATTTGATGTCCATGATTGGCATATTTGATTTACTGGTAAGTCCCAAGTACAGTGCACTAGAGCTGCCCAGGGCCACAATAGTAGATCTGTAAACATGGCTCAGACCTCCCACTGCAGTGTTTGTGTATGTAGTTTTAAACTGCTAATTCAACTTGGCAAGTGTACCCGCTTGCCAGGCCTAAACCTTACCTTTAATTACATGTAAGAAACCCCTAAGGTAGGCCCTAGGTACATACAGGCCTAGGTGCAGCTGTATGTTTAAGGTCGGACATATACTAATGTGTTTTATATGTCCTGACAGTGAAATACTGCCAGATTCGGTTTTCACTTTTGCAAGTCCTGTCTCTCTCATAGGTTAACATGGGGGCTACCTTTAAAAATAATTAAAGTGTAGATTCCCTTTGGGAGCAGATAGACATATGGAGTTTGGGGTCTCTGAGCTCACATTTTAAAAATACAACTTTTAGTAAAGTTGGTTTTAAGATTGTGTTTTTGAAAATGCCACTTTTAGAAAGTGGGAAATTTCTTGCTTAAACCATTCTGTGACTCTGCTTGTTTGTGGATTCCCTGTCTGGGTCAGTTTGGCAGTTGTGCTGGTTGCACCTCTCACTAGACAGTGACACAAAGGGAGCTGGGGTGTAGTCTGCATTTCCTGATGAGCCAACTGTGCTAGAAGGGAGGGGAGGAGTGGTCACTCACACCTGAAAGGGTTGTGCCTGCCCTCACACAATGCTGTCTCCAACCCCCTGGTGTGTGTCTGGGGCCTGGCCTGGGCAAGGCAGGATTTCACAAACAAGAGAGACTTTCCTTTGAAGTAGGCCTGCTTCAAAGGGCAAAATGGGTATAAGAAGGGCACCCAAAACCACAGACGTTAGATCACTTCTGGACATCCAGAGGAACCTCTGCCTGGAGAAGAGCTGAAGAGCTGAGGAGAAGTGCTGCCCTGCCTGAGACTGTGCTTTGTGGAGCTATCCTGTAGTTGCTGCTTCTGCCTGTGCCAGGGGACAAAAACTGGACTTTGTGTGCCTTCCTGCTTGTGAAGAAATCTCCAAGGGCTTGTCCTGAGCTTGCCTCCTGTTGTTGAAGTCTGCTGAGACTCCTGCCATGCCAAGTGGTGCCCTATCCAGTTCCTGGGGCCTTGGAAGGTGAAGCTGGCAGCCCAACACGCACAGACCGCGTGGAGGGAAATATTTGACACAACTTCAAAAGAGGGGGCTAAAAAATGATTTGCTGCCTGCTTCACGGCAGGAAAATTGACACACGGAGCTGGAAGAACAACGCTCACACCCGCTGACGGAGGCTGTTAACGTCACAACCCACATTTCACGGTTTTGTTGAAACTCTCTGATTAAGAATTACTTTATCTTCAAGAATGACTGCTAGCTGCAAAAGAAGCCTGTTTCATCCCAGACACAGTGACTATGATAGAAGCAGAATTTGAAAATAACAAAATCTTGTCACCTTTCAATCTCTATATAAATAATATTTCAGTATGGAAAAGATACATAGATTACATTTTTATGATATGGGAAGGCAACAGTGTGAGCCTCAATGACTTTGTCCAGTGGCTCAATGTACAAGGTCCTGACGAAAGATTAACCCACAACCACAGCCAAGAACAGATTAGTTATTTGGATATTTTGGTCAAGCAAAATGAGGGTAGGATGTACACAACTTTACATTGTAAACCCACACATAAGAACTCCTTGCCTGCATTTGAAAGTTTCCACCGCAGATCGCTACATGACAGCTTCCCATTTGGGCAATTTCTCCACATTAGCCACATTAGGCAGAGCTGTACTCAGAGAGGGTACTGTTTCAAGGAAACAGAACTCCTCACCACAAAACTGATTGGGAGAGGATCCCCAAGTAAAATAGCATGGAGAGCCCTTATGCGGACCTAGTACTGACCTAGAGAGGTGCTCTTTAATCCCAGAGACAGAAATAACAGTAACAAAGAATGTATAGTTATTGTCTCGGCATACAGTCCAACAAGTATATCTATTAGCAAAATTATTAATAGACACTAGCACATGTTAGAGGATGTAAACAAGAATAGCTCCTAGTTTGTCTATAAAAAGAACAAGAGCATAAGGGACCATGTAGTGAAAGTGTATAGGGAACCACAGAGAGCAGAGAATGCTGCCAATTATGGGCCATTTTAAGTGTGGGAAATGCCAGGCTTTCAAATTCACTAATGACACCAAAGTGATTGAAGTAGCTGACACCAGAATACCATTGGAGGGTTGCTCCCATGGCAATAATAGGAATGTCATATATCTGATCATATGTCCATGTGAATTTATTACGTTGGACATAACAGGCAGATAGTTAAACAGAGGATTGCCAACATTGGTGCCTTATACGGTGCAGAACAGAAGGAGCAGCACTGGGTAAGCACTACACAAATGCACACCACACAGCGGGCATGACACGATGATACTTCTTGGAAACCGTGAAACCTAACTTAAGAGGTAGAATTTAAGTGAACCATTGGTGCTTCAAGATGTAGATGGGAGGATTCCCTGAGAAGTATTGAGAGAGGACTGAATGATGTATGTGAACAAAGAAGCATTGCAGTCACTTTGCCCTAGGCTACTGGGTATGGTTTGGACTAAACAAGTGCCCTGTCTGAAATGGAAGGGGGAATAGGACTTTATGCTGTTTTGGAAGCTCAATTACAAAGATAGATGGTAATCCTGACCAGAACACCATACCCTCGAACAGGTACAATCTCGCTTCCATCCAACCCACAGCACTGAAACTGCCTTGGTAGCAGTTTTATATAACTTGAATCTGTCACTTGATAGGGCAAACCCCGTAACTTTAGTTCCTCTGCACATATCTGCGGCATTTCACATAGGGGGTCATTCCAAAGTTCCACTGCCAGAAGACCGCACCGCGGTCAAAAGACCGCGCCGGTCATTCTGGCTTTCCCGCTGGGCGGGTGGGCGGCCTTTTGGCGGAATCTTGGGACTAAAAGTCATTTCCTGATTCGATTCGAATATCCAAAAAATAGAGAAGATGAAGGCCCATATTTATACTTTTTGACTCAAAACTGCGCTAACGCAGTTTTGCGTCAAAAAAATTAGCGCCGGCTAACGCCATTCTGAAGCACCATACGGGCGCCGTATTTATTGAATGACATTAGCCGGCGCCGTCTGGTGTGCGTTAAAAAAAAACGACGTACACCAGGCAGCGCCGGCGTAGGGGGATATGGGGCTTGGGCGTAAAGAAATGGGGCAAGTCAGGTTGAGGCAATTTTTTCGCCTCAACCCGATTTGCGCCATTTTTTTTCACTCCTTAGCAAAGACAGGAGTCATGCCCCCTTGCCCAATGGCCATGCCCAGGGGACTTATGTCCCCTGGGCATGGTCATTGGGCATAGTGGCATGTAGGGGGGCACAAATCAGGCCCCCCTATGCCACAAAAAAATAAAAATAAAATACTTACCTGAACTTACCTTAATTTCCCTGGGATGGGTCCCTCCAGCCTTGGGTGTCCTCCTGGGGTGGGCAAGGGTGACAGGGGGTGTCCCTGGGGGCATGGGAGGGCACCTCTGGGCTCCTTCAGAGCCCACAGGTCCCTTAACGCCTGCCTTTTGCAGGCACTAAAAAACAGCGCAAAAGCGGCCGTACGTCATTTTTTTTTACCCGCCCACTCCCGGGTGTGATTTTTGCCTGGGAGTATAAATCCGACGCACATGCCTCGGAGTCGATTTTTTAGACGGGAACGCCTACCTTGCATATAATTAACGCAAAGTAGGTGTCCACGCTAAAAAATGACGCTAACTCCATGGACTTTGGCGCTAGACGCGTCTAACGCCAAAGTATAAATATGGAGTTAGTTTTGCGTCGAAATTGAGTAAAAAAACCCGAAGTTTTTCAAAGCGTGCAAGAGTGCACTGGAGGGAGATACATACATTAAGGCAACTGTGGGGGAGCCTACCCCACCGAAAAATTATCTGGCTTATATTGTGATGGAGGAGCGAGGTGTCGTGCTGTGTCTTTGGTTGAAGCAATGGTGTAAATTGACCGAGAAACAAGGAGCATTCGCGTTTCCTGAGCATGGAACGTTTCATTTGAGAATATTAGATCAGTTATGGATGGCGTAGTATGAAACAAGGCCCCTTCCGGGACCAGCACAGTTTGAGGCATTAGCAGTTTGGGAGCTGATGGTGAGGCAACAGCAGAAAATAAAGTTTCAGAGGAGAATCAGAAAAGTAGAGAGGTCTCTAGCGGATTGGGAACAAAAGAAGTGGAGGACAGTGACCTTGCAGGATGTTAAGTTGTTTCCTGCTATCATAGAGGAAGATGAGATGGACGGGAAAATTAGGTTAGCAAAAGTGATAAGAGTTCATCTGGGAGTGAAAAGGTGAAAAAGGCTCCCATCATAGAGGAAGACTCAGATGTTGAAGATCTTATTACTCAGATGCTAAGGGATCGACCTCCACCATACGCGGTGCATGAGGCGGGTACGAGTACTAGCTCAGCTGCAACTGCCCCAGCACAGGCAACAGGGACTGTGAGTCCAGTGCAGGTTGATAATAGACAAGTACAAAGTGTGGTGCAGAGTGCTTCTAATGCATTGACTGCTTCGGTAGTCCAGGCACAGATTTATCCACCACTGATACAGAAAATGTATCCTGAAGTACCAATTCTTGCGACAACTTCAAACTTAGTGGTGCCTACGGAACAAGTGTTACCAAGACCATTACGAGTCCAGACTTAGCCAACTCTGATATGGATGCCCCAGGCACAGCCACAGTGTATACCGAGTGTTAGAAATGGGGTCTTCGGTTGGCAGTCAGGTTACCCCCTGTCCAAGCACGGACCCTCACTCTAGTCAGGATAAAGGAGAATCACCCTCAGCTAACCCCTGCTTACCCCCTTGATAGCTTGGCATAGCAGTAGGCTTAACGTCAGAGTGCTAGGTGAAAAGTATTTGTTCCAACACACACAGTAACTTAATGAAAACACTACAAAATGACACAACACAGGTTTGGGAAAAATAGAGAATATTTATCTAAACTAAACAAGACTAAAACAACAAACATCCACAATACACAAGTCAAGTTATTAATTTTTAAAGATTAAACTCAAAAATAGCACTTAGAAACACAAAATGCTTCGATGAGGTGTTAACACAGCGTCGTGACGAAGTCGTTCCCAACAAGCCGACACCAGGGACGCCGGACACGGAGTCGCGTAGACCCCCAAGTCTTCATGTAATTTTAAACACAACACTAATGCTGTTAGTGTGAAAATGTACCTTGGGTGTGTCAAAAATAACCCCGCACAGGCGAGTGTGCGTCAAAAAGGGCTTGCCATGTGTTGGTTTCACTCATGAGCGAGACCTTGCGTTGTTTCTCCTTTAGTTGGGTTGTTTCTTCTCTCTGCAGGAGAGCGATGTGCCAATCCGGTCAGCACTCTGAGGTCCGGGCAGGCCTTGCATTGTTTTTACACGCCCAGCGGTGTTTGCGTCAGAAATTCCGCAGCACAATGGTCTGAAAAACATGCAGCACTGGATGCGATCTCACCAGCCTCCATCAGCGATGCTGCACCTCGTTTCCCCAGCTCCAGTCGATCTTCCGGTTGCTTTGCAGGCGAGCGTTGATTTTCAGCCGCAAAGCTGCGGCGCTTCGATTTTTCAGCGGTAGATCGGAGTTGCTTTGATCTTTTCCCCGCTCGTCTGTCGGTACGTGGATTTGTCACTCTTGGGCTGCTAGCTTCTCCTTTCAGGGTCCCAGGAACTGGATGGGCACCACTTGACAGAGTAGGAGTCTCTTCAGAGACTCCAGGTGCTGGCAGAGAGAAGTCTTTGCAGTCCCTGACTTCAAACAACAGGAGTCAAGCTCTAAACCAAGTCCATGGAGAGTTCTTCACAAGAAGGAAGGCAACACAAAGTCAAGTCTTTATCCTCTAGCACATGAAGAAGCAGCAACGGTAGGGCAGCTTTTCTTCCTCAGCTCTTCAGTTCTTCTCCAGACAGAGGTTCCTCTTGGTTTCCAGAAGTGTTCTAAAGTCTGTGGTTTTGGGTGCCCTTCTTATACCCATCTTGCCCTTTGAAGTAGGCCTACTTCAAAGCAAAGTCTCTCGTTTGTGAAATCCTGCCTTGCCCAGGCCAGGCCCCAGACACAAACCAGGGGGTTGGAGACTGCATTGTGTGAGGGCAGGCACAGCCCTTTCAGATGTGAGTGACCACTTCTACCCTCCCTTCTAACACAGTTGGCTCATCAGGAAATGCAGACTACATCCCAGCTCCCTTTGTGTCAAGGTCTAGTGAGAGGTGCAACCAGCCCAACTGTCAAACTGACCCAGAAAGGGAATCCACAAACAGGCAGAGTCACAGAAATGCTTTAAGCAAGAAAATGCCCACTTTCTAAAAGTGGCATTTTCAAACACACAATCTTAAAATCAACTTTACTAAAAGATGTATTTTTAATTTGTCAGCTCAGAGACCCCAAACTCCACATGTCTATCTGCTCCCAAAGGGAATCTACTCCTTAATCATATTTAAAGGTAGCCCCTGTGTTAACCTATGAGAGGGACAGGCCTTGCGACAGTGAAAAACGAATTTGGCAATATTTCCCTGTCAGGACATATAAAACACATTACTATGGCCCTGATTCTTACCTTGGCGGGCGGCGGAGGCCGCCCGCCAAAGTACCCCCGCCAGAACACCGCACCGCGGTCGTCAGACCGCTGCGGTGATTCTGGGATTTCTACTGGGCTGGCGGGCGACCGACAAAAGGCCGCCCGCCAGCCCAGTGGAAATCAACCTTCCCACGAGGACGCCGGCTCTGAATGGAGCCGGCGGAGTGGGAAGGTGCGACGGGTGCTGTTGCACCCGTCGCGTATTTCAGTGTCTGCAAAGCAGACACTGAAATACAAAGTGGGGCCCTCTTACGGGGGCCCCTGCAGTGCCCATGCCATTGGCATGGGCACTGCAGGGGCCCCCAGGGGCCCCACGACACCCCATACCGCCATCCTGTTCCTGGCGGCAGAGCCGCCAGGAACAGGATGGCGGTATGGGGTGTCAGAATCCCCATGGCAGCGCAGAGAGCTGCGCCGCCATGGAGGATTCTTATGGGCAGCGAAAAACCGGCGGGAGACCGCCGGTTTTCCTCTTCTGACCGCGGCCAAAGCACCGCGGTCAGAATGCCCTGCGGGGCACTGCCAGCCTGTTGGCGGTGCTCCCACCAACCCTGGCACCGGCGGTCCATGACCGCCGGGGTCAGAATGACCCCCTATATGTCCTACCTTAACCATACACTGCACCCTGCCCTTGGGGCTACCTAGTGCCTACCTTAGGGGTACCTTGCATGTAAGAAAAGGGAAGGTTTAGGCCTGGCAAGTGGGTACACTTGCCAAGTCAAATTTACAGTTAAAAACTGCATACACAGATACTGCAGTCGCAAGCCTGAGACATGATTACAAAGCTACTTAGGTGGGTGGCACAACCAGTGCTGAAGGCCCACTAGTAGCATTTGGTTTACAGGCCCTGGGCACTTCTAGTGCACTTTATTAGGGACAGACAAGTAAATCAAATATGCCAATCATGGATAAACCAACTGCATACACAATTTGTATAAGAGCACGTGCACTTTAGCACTGGTTGTCACACATCAACAACCTGGGAAACAGAGGCAAAAAGTTAAGGGAGACCACCCCAAGGATGAAAAAGTCTAACACATGTCCCCCCAAGCTCAAAGTGGGGAGCAACAACCCCACCTCATGGGGGTTCTCATCACTAAGACAGAAGAACCTGGACAGACTATCAGCATTGGCGTGTTCTGTACAAGGACGGTGTTCCACCGTAAAGTCCATCCCCTGTAGGGAAATGGACCATCTTAACAGGTTTGGATTGTCACCCCTCATCTACATTAACCATCTGAGGGGCCTGTGGTCGGTCTGAACCCGGAAGTGAGTCCTAAACAAGTAGGGTCTTAGCTTCTTCAGCGCCCAGACCACAGCAAACGCTTCACGTTCTATAGCACTCCACCTACGTTCCCTGGGAAGTAACCTCCTGCTAATGAAGGCTACGGGTTGATCTAGGCCCTCTTTATTAAGCTGTGAGAGTACTGCTACAATACCATGCTCTGAGGTGTCTGTTTACATAACAAACTCCTTGGAGTAGTCAGGTGCCTTCAGTACAGGTGCTGTGCACATGGCAGCCTTCAGGCCATCAAAAGCGTTCTGGCAAGCCTTTGTCCAAATCACTTTACTGAGTTGCTTCTTAGAAGTCAACTCAGTCAAGGGGGTAACAATGTTACCATACCCCTTCGCAAACCTCCTGTAGTATCCTGTGAGACCTAAGAAGGCTCTCACTTCAGTCTGGGTCTTGGGAGGCTCCCAAGCCAGAATGGTATCAGTCCTTGGCTGTAGGGGTGCCACCTGGCCTCTCCCTAGCTGGTGTCCCAAGTACACCACCAAACCCTGCCTTATTTGGCACTTGCTTGCCTTAGTATTGAGGCCTGTCTTCTGCAGGGCCTCTAACACTCTCCAGAGGTGGTGCAGGTGTTCCTCTCATGTGGAACTAAACACAGCAATGTCATCAAGGTAGGCGGCACTGAACTCATCCAGTCCAGCCAACACCTGGTTGACCAACCTCTGAAAGGTGGCAGGGGCATTCTTCATCCCAAATAACATCACTTTAAATTGAAAGTGTCCATATGGGGTAGAAAATGCTGACCTCTCCTTGGCCCCCTCAGTTAAGGCAATCTGCCAGTACCCAGATGTAAAGTGAAAATTACTGAGGTACTGGGCAGCTCCCAACCAGTCAATGAGCTCATCAGCTCGGGGGATGGGGTGTGCGTCAGTCTTGCTGACCGCATTGAGTACCCGGTAGTCCACACAGAACCTGAGTTCTGGAGTGGCACCAGGTGCGCCAGCCTTTGGGACCAATACCACTTGGCTGGCCCAAGGACTGCTGGAGTTCTCAATAACCCCCAGGGTTAACATTTTGGATACCTCATCCTTAATGCAAGCCATGACCCTGTCATTCACCCTGTAAACCTTCTGTTTAATGGGTGGACTGTCTCAGTGTCCACATCATGTGTGCACAAGTGTATGACCGCTGGGATAAGGGAAAACAGTGAGTCGAACTGTCCTAACATGTGGCGACAGTCATCCTGCGCTCTTCAGTCAGGCAGGCTGAGATGATCACTCCCGCCACAGACCCATGCTTCACTCCTGCAGATAGGAGGTCAGGAATAGGCTCACTCTCTTCCACCACCCCAACATCTGTCACAAGGAGCATGGACAGTTCAGTCCTCTCAAAGTGCGGCTTGAGGCGGTAGACATGCGGGACCCCTATAGTGTTCCTTGGAGACTGCAAGTCCACCAGGTAGGTGACTTCACTCTTGCGCTCCACCACCTTAAATGGCCCAGTCCACTTGTCCTGGAGTGCCCTAGGCTCCACTGGTGCCATCACCCACACATTTTGTCCAGGTTGAAACTCAGCCAGAGTGGCATTCTGGTCATACCAGTGTTTCATGTCCTCCTGGCTTGCTTCCAGGTTCTCCTGTGCGAGACTCCTGAAGCGGGCAGTCTGGTTTCTCAAAGCCAGCATGTAACTGAATACATCCTGGGGGGTTTACTTCAAGCTTTTCCAAAGCTTCCTTCACCAGACTTAAAGGTCCTTTCACAGGGTGGCCATAGATGAGCTCAAAGGGACTAAACCCAAGTCCCTTTTGAGGCACCTCCCTGTAGGCGAACAGAAGGAATGGCAAGAGGACGTCCCACTTCTGCCTCAAGGTCTCTGACAGGCCCATGATCAAGGCTTTTTTAAGGTGCGGTTGAATCTCTCATACAGACCATTACTTTTGGGGTGATAAGGGGTGGTGAACTTGTAGGTTTCCCCACACTCCTTCCACAGAGACTTCATATATGTGGAGATGAAGTTGGTACCCCTATCAGATGCCATTTCCTTGGGGAACCCCATGTGGGTAAAAACCCCCATCAAAGCACAACCCACCACAGGGGAAGTGATTGATCTCAAAGGAATGGCTTCTGGGTACCATGTGGCATGGTCCACCAAGGCCAGGATGAACCTGTTTCCCATGGCTGTCTTGGGATCCAGAGGCCCCACAATGTCAATCCCTACCCTCTCAAAGGGTGTACTGACAACAGTAAGGGTTGGAGGGGAGCCTTACATTTCCCCCCACTCTTGCCACTTGACTGACAAGTTTGGCAAGACCTGCAATGTGCATCCGAGTGCCTGTACATTAGGGGTCAGTAAAAGTGTGTGAGAAGCCTCTCAAATGTCTCATGCTGCCCCAAATGTCCAGCTAAAGACACATCATAAGTCAACCCCAGTAGGAAGGCCCTGAAGCACTGGGGTACCACCAGCACACGGGCTGACCCAGCCTCAGGAACCTTAGGCTCACTATACAGGAGGTCATCCTCCCAATAGATCAGGTGTGACCCTGGCTCCTTGCCAGCCTCCTGGTCTGCAGCCTGCTGCTGCAAACCCTCCAGAGTAGGGCATGTCCTCTGTGCTGCACAGAATGCTTCCCTGGTGGGCCCCCTTTCCGGCTGCCACTGCGACAGCTCAGGGACCTCACCCAGTTCAGCCACCTGTTCCCCTGTAGGCTCCAGGGCGTCACCCTCAGGCTCTGCCTCCTCCCGGACTGTGGGAACTTCTGGGGCTGGTTTCCCATGCCCCCTGCCCTTACTCTTCTTGGCGGTCCCCTGGGCCACTGTTTCCGGCTCCAGTGGCTCTTGACCAACCTGACGGGCTGCCATTGACCGGGTGGATACGCATACCCACCCAGGCAGACCCAACATCTCCAAGTGAGACCTGTGTTCCACCTCCTTCCAAGGGGAATCTTCCAGGTCATTGCCTAGCAAACAATCAACAGGCATGGTTGGACTCACAGCTACCGTCAAGGAAACTGAGACCCCCCCCATTTGAAGGGAACCCGCGCCTCTCTGCACAGGCGCTCTGAGTTGCCCACTGCAACTACTTGGTGAAGTACCTGGGTCTCTTCAGACACCAGCTGACTCCTTACTGTAATCACGCTGGCTCCTGTGTCTCTCAGAGTCTACACCCACTGTCCATTGATTGTCACCCACTGCTTTACGTCTAAGTGTTCTCAGGCACGAGGGTTCTCTGGACCATCTCACTGTCCCCTACTGAGACAAGGGTCATCTCAGCTGGCTCCCACCCACCTGGAACCAACTCCTCCCCAAGCGCTATACTATCCAAACCCTGGGACAGCGCACCAGTGGGTGCTGGTGTACTCTTGGGGGATTTGGGGTCCTGCCTCACATGACCCACATGGTCACATGCATAACACTTACGTGGGGGTCCCCCTGCCACTGGCTTCCCTTTGGACAACCATGGCTTCTTCTCAATGGGGGGTTGGGAATCCTTACCCTGGGAATCATACCTCTTTTGGACCCTGGTGCTCTCCAAGCGGTCGGCTTCTGGCAGAAGCTTTCTGGGATCAGTCAGCTTGCTGTCAATCAGTTGCTGGCGCAGCTCTGGAAAACATAAACTGTACAAGTGCTCCCAAACAATCAGATTCTAAAGCCCCTCATACATAGTTACCTTACTGCCCTTCACCCAACCATCCAGTGACCTGCCATAAGAATCAGCACATTCCAACCATGGTTGGGATTCCTTCTTCTTATAGAACCTAAACTTGTCCTTATACTGCTCAGGGGTGAGACCATATCTTGTGAGTAGGGCATCATTCATGATAGTGTAGGTGAGATTCTGAGCATCCCCGAAGGCTGTCAGTGTATCCCTCCCCTCTGCCTCAAAGTGGTTCCACAGACCCGCCCACCAATGAGCTTCAGGGACCAGATGCATGTGGAGAGCAGACTCATACCCCTTGAATCACAAGTATATGTCATCCCCCTCTTGTAATTCTTTACTAGATCTTTTGGGATGTGTACCCTTCTTTCAGGCTGTACTGTACTATTCCTGCCACCATCTCTACTAGACTGGCTCTAATTCCTTTAAGCTAAGTACATGAGCCAGTAGTATCTTTCTTTCCTCAATGGCTATCCTCCTGTCCTCCCTTTCCCTCTCCATCTTGAGCTTCTCCAGCTCCAATTGGTACTCTCTCTCTGCCTGTCTGTCCTGTAACTCCTCAGGAGTCAGACCCTTGGAGGACACACTGCTTCCTGCCCTGGAGACTCTCTCCTTGGACATAACAGGCCCACCCACTATAAAATTATGGATAGATTGCACCTCCTCCTCCTCCTCCTCTTCCTCCTCTGTGTGCCCCTCAGCTTCTTTGGCTGCCACCCAGGCCCTCAGCGCCTTTTGCAGCGCCTCCTTCTTGGATGAGCTCTTAATGGGGCAGGCCAAATCCTTACAGAGCTGCTTCACCTGAGCCACTGTGTAGCCTCCAATTTCTCTATGTCAAAAGCAGTTCTAGCTGATGCATCTCCAGATTGAGACATGATGAAGAGTCAAACACAATTGTAAAGTTCCAAAGGCAGAAAAACAAGTTTCTAACGAAGTTTCAAAAAATTCAGTCAAGGGATCAGCGAGAAATAGAACAAAAAGAAATCCCAAAGAAAAAAGAAAAAAATCACAAGACAAGTAGTATGTGGTCACGTAGTGGTCTGAACTCAAAACAGTAGTGTACACTTAATTACTGTATATCAAGTACAAATACAAGTCCAATCCCATTGCTGCTGCCAATGTTAGAAATGGGGTCTGTGGTTGGCAGTCAGGTTACCCCCTGCCCAAGCAAGGAGCCTCACTCTAGTCAGGGTAACAGAGAATCACCCTCAGCTAACTACTGCTTACCCCATTGGTAGCTTGGCATGAGAAGTAGGCTTAACCTCAGAGTGCTAGGTGTAAAGTATAAAGTACCAACACACACAGTAACTTAATGAAAACACTACAAAATGAAACAAGACGGGTTTAGATAAATAGAGAAAATTTATCTAAACTAAACAAGACCAAAACAACATAAATCCACAATACACAAGTCAAGTTATCACTAAAAATGAAAAAACAGTCTTCATGTAGTTTTAAACACAATGCTAACAATGCACAATTGCCTTGGGTGCATCAAAAATAAATCTGCACGGGCAAGTGTGTGTCAAAAAGGGCTTGTGATGCGTCGATTTCACTCACAAGCGAGACCGTGCGTTGTTTCTCCTTGAGTCGGGTCGGCGTGCGTTGTTTCTTCTCTCTGTAGGAGAGCGATGAGTGGATCAGATCAGAAATATTGGGTCCGGGCAGGCCCTGCATTGTTTTTACACACCCAGCAGTGTTTGTGTCAGAAATTCAGCTGCAGGATGGTGCGAATACCATGCAGCGTGGTTTGTGATCTCACCAGCTGCTGCGTGTCGTTTCCCAGCTCCAGGCGTCGATCTTCTGGTTGCGTTGCAGGTGAAAATCAATTTTCAGCCGCGAAGCCAGCAGCGTGTCGTTTTTTCAGCCGCAGATCGAATTTGTATCGATCTTTTCCCCGCACTGCGTTCAGTGCATGGATTTCTCCCTCTTGGGCTGCCAGTTTCTCCTTTCAGGGTCCCAGGAATGGGATGGGCACCACTGGGCAGAGTAGGAGTCTCTCCAGAGACTCCAGGTGCTGGCAGAAAGAAGTCTTTGCTGTCCCTGAGACTTCAAACAACAGGAGGCAAGCTTTAACTCAAGCCCTCAGAGAATTCTTCACAAGAAGGAAGGCAACACAAAGTCCAGCCTTTGTCCTCTAGCACAGGCAGAAGCAGCAACTGCAGGAGGGCTCCACAAAGCACAGTCACAGGCAGGGCAGCTCTTCTTCTTCAGCTCTTCAGCTCTTCTCCAGGCAGAGGTTCCTCTTGGTTTCCAGTAGTGTTCTAAGGTCTGTGGTTTTGGGTGCCCTTCTTATACCCATTTTGCCCTTTGAAGTAGGCCTACTTCAAAGCAAAGTCGCTCTTGTTTGTGAAATCCTGCCTTGCCCAGGCCAGGACCCAGACACACACCATGGGGTTGAAGACCACATAGTGTGAGGGCAGGTACAGCCCTTTCAGGCGTGGGTGACCACTCCTCCCCTCCCTTCTAGCACAGATGGCTCATCAGGAAATGCAGACTACACCCCAGCTCCCTTTGTGTCACTGTCTAGTGAGAGGTGCAACCAGCCCAACTGTCAAACTGACCCAGACAGGGAATCCACAAACAGGCAGAGTAACAGAAATGGTATAAGCAAGAAAATGCTCACTTTCTAAAAGTGGCATTTTCAAACACACAGGCCCTCATTCTGACCTTGGCGGTCGGCGGAGAGGCGGCGGTCGGACCGCGAACAGACCGGCGGTCCAAAAAATGGCATTCTGACCGCGGCGGTCACCGCCGCGATCGACCGCCACTTTCCCACTCCGACCGCCACGGCGGTCATGACTGACGGGCTGGAGTTTGCGCACTCCGGCCCGGCGGTCGACCCAAGACCGCCAACCGTATAATGACACTGCTTACCGCCGCGGTTTTTGGCGGTCGGGAACCGCCATGCGAACCATGGCGTTAGGCACTATCGGGGCCAGGGAATTCCTTCCCTGGCACTGATAGGGGTCTCCCCCACCCCCCACTACCCCCCACGAGTCCTCCCCCCACACCCTCCACCCCCCCAGAGGTGGTACGAACCCCCTGCCCCCCCACCCCGACATGCACATACACGCACCCCGACATGCACGCACCCCCAACATGCACATATGCACACCCCCTACACACACACATACACAACGGGGGCACATACCCGCACACATACATGCCAACATGCGCACCCGTCGAACTACACACATTGCCCATAGGCACAGCAGCACCCCCCGCCGCATGCACGCACTCACACACCCCCTCTACACACCCCCATGCACGCACACATCACACAACACCCCCCCACCCCCTCCCCTCACAGACGATCAACTTACCTTGTGCGTTGGTCCTCCGGGAGGCGACGGGAGCCATAGGGACGTGACCGCCAACAGAAGACCGCCAACAGAAGACCGCCACACAGAAATGTGGGTCGTAATTCTGGGGGCGGTGTTCTGCTGGCGTGGCGGTGGAGGTTGACCAGTCTCCACTTTCCCGCCGACCGCCAGTGTGGCTGCTGGCGGTTTTCCGGCAGAACGCTCCCAGCGGTCGGAATACGCGCAGCGGCATACCGCCGCGGTCGGCGGTCTTTACCGCGGCGGTAACTCGGCGGTCTTGCGAAAAGACCGCCAAGGTCAGAATGAGGGCCACAGTCTTAAAATCAACTTTACTAAAAAAATTACTTTTAAATTGTGAATTCAGAGACCCCAAACTCCACATGTCTATCCGCTCCCAAAGGGAATCCACACCTTAATCATATTTAAAGGTTGCTCCAATGTTAACCTATGAGAGGGACAGGTCTTGCAACAGTGAAAAACAAATTTAGCATGATTTTACTGTCAGGACATATAAAACACATTACTATATGTCCTACCTTAACCATACACTGGACCCTGCCCTTGGTGCTACCTAGGGCCTACCTTAGGGGTGCTTAGATGTAAGAAAAGGGAAGGTTTAGGCCTGGTAAGTGGGTACACTTGCCAAGTCAAATTTACAGTTAAAAACTGCACACACAGACACTGCAGTGGGAGGTCTGAGACATGATTACAGAGCTACTTAGGCGGGTGGCACAACCAGTGCTGCAGGCCTGCTAGTAGCATTTGGTTTACAGGCCCTAGGCACCTCTAATGCACTTCACTAGGGACTTACTAGTAAATCAAATATGCCATTCATGGATAAACCAATCACATACACATTTTGTATAGGAACACTTGCACTTTAGCACTGGTTAGCAGTGGTAAAGTGCCCAGAGTAACACAAACAGCAAAAACAGAGTCCAGCACACATAAACAACCTGGGAAACAGAGGCAAAAAGTTAAGGGAGACCACACCAAGGATAAAAAAGTCTAACACCAAGGTTTACACCATTAACAGAGACACAGTCGGATTTGACTCTGGTAATGAATCAAAATATGGGAGTAACTCTTCCACAGAATGCAGGAGCTAGAGCAGCTCCAGACGCAATATCGTTGCTGATTACTGTTGGTCCAGCAGTACCATGGTTTGCGCAGAAGAAATGAATCACTGGAGAACAGGGTGAAATGTCACAGAGCCTCGTGAGGAGAGGGTTGAGAGAACATGTGCAGGTAGTTTCTTCCATGGGTCAGGCTTCTGATGGATCTAAGCCACTGATGGATCTAAGTCCACTAGTCGCACTTCCCGATGCTGTAAATGGTTGAGTGTAAGTCGGAGCTTCAAGCCCCTGACACTGCAACCTCCAGGCACAGTGATGCAGCAGGTGCCATCACCAAATGCGAGCAACATTACATTACAAGGATTGACAGCACAGCAGTTGAATGAGTGGTTAGATAGTTTGAACACTCCACAGAATATGCCCAAGAGTGAAGAGCAGATTGATCGTGTTAGGTTGAGTACAGAAATAACCAAGCTAGTCGAAGGGACAATGGGGGTGAATAGGTTGGAATCCTATACAGAAGAAGAGCTCAGATACTTATGTTTTTGGATCACAAGAGAGGTGGGCAAGATACATCAGAGATTGGCAGACTTAGCAGAAAAACACAATATTGAAATTGGAAAGACAAAACATTTGAAAAGGAGTTACAGGTTAGATTTTGAAGCAAAGGATTTTGAACACATGAAGTCAGCCGGAATAAAAGCGCACCTTAAGGAATTAGTAAAAAGTGCTCAGATATGGGGAGCAATAAAAAAGTGGAAAGGCAGATGGACGAAGAAGAAGGATAAATGGAAATGAGATTCACAAGAAGGGTCTGAAAGTGTACAGAAAGATAAGGAACCAGTGAAAAGTTTACCAATGAGGGAGATTCCAGGACAGTTTGTTCATGTTCCTTAGCACAGGAGTGATATTCTGTCATTCACAAATGATTATCCAAAATTAAGGGAGAAACCGGTTGAATGGTACAAGCAAACAGATAGATTTGTGAAGCTATCAAAATGTTTGTGGGAAGACCTGAATACTTTATTGGAAATAGTGGTTCCAGCTGATTTGTGGGTGGAATGCAAAAAGATCTGTAGATTGGCCGACAAGTGAACCAGAAAAAGATAGGACCACAGGTGCACCATCTCCTGAAGTAATGCAGTATTATTATAAGGTGATTGAATTCCCAGAGATGGGAATTTTGCCTAAAAATATTGATGGGCAAAGGATTGACAGGACAGTGCAAGAGGTAAAGGAGTCGATACTATGAGAGATTTTTAAAGGCATTCAAGGAGTACAGTGGCAAGGAAGCGATCACACCAAAAGACATGTTGCATTTCGTGTTCAGGTTTGTGGAGGGATTGAGACCTGAAATAGGTCAAATGATTAAGAGTCATTTGATTTGTTGGCTAGCGAAGCCAATTGATGAGGTGTTGCAGTATGCAAAATACTGTAGTGATGAGATTGAGTTGAAGAAGAAAACACTGAAGGAGAAAGCAATGGTAATGCAGATTAAGGCAGCTCAAACAGGAGTGCATGGGACTTTTGTCCAGCAGATACCACAGCAGCAGGGAACTGTCATGTTCCAGCCTTAGATGAGAGGTAGGGGTCATGGAGTCAATATAAATTGTTGTCCGGATCTGAGTACTATAGTGGTTCAAAATGATGTGCAAGGCATGAAGAAGATATTACCATGTCACATTCGCGGAGCCGTGGGACAGTAGAAGCTGGAGTGTCTGACGATGGTGCAGGAAGGTGTTGTCCAGCAAAGTGGTGACGTCAATACATTTCAAAATTTACGAATACCAAAAATTAGGGTTCCTAATCCAAATTTTCAGAATAGTGAGAATCAGATGCAGAATTTTCAACCCATGCAGCAGGTGCAAATGCCTCATTCACAGTTGACACAGTTACAACCAGTGCAGCAGCAGGTCCCTATGAAACCTAGACCGCAAATGCAAATACCTCAAGCCCCGATGGAGCGGCTGCAGGTGATGCTTACTCAACAGGTCCCGGGTCATAGACAAGACAGAAGTAATAACACCGAGCACCAAATCCCATTACACAGTGAGAATGAAATAAGCAGTGATTGGATGAGTGATAGTTCGGATGAGGAGCCATGCTTGCTTGCAGCGTCCATAGAGGTAGATCAGAGGTTACCTTTTGTGAAGGGAAGAGTGATGGGTCACAAAGTATCATTTCTGGTGGACACAGGAGCTACATACTCCACAGTGAGGAGTGTAGAAGTCCCAAATTTACCTCTTTCAGGAAGATCAGTTCAGGTTGTGGGGGTGGCGAATAAGCATTTGACAAATCCGATCACAGATCAAGTTGAGATAGACTACTTCCAGGGACTGCATAGGTTTGTAGTCTGCGATTCCAGTCCAGTATCCATACTGGGAAGGGGCTTATTGTGCAAGACTAAGGCCCTCATTATGACATTATGTTCCATGATACGGCCTGGCGGTGTTTTGCTGGAGGACGCTGCTGCTGGCAGCAGCGCCGTGTCCCGACTCCTGCCGGAGGACCCCATGCAAGCAGGTAGGTCAGGTTCTCAGACAGGGGAGGTGTGTTGTGTGCGTGTGTGTGGGGGGGTCTGTGACTGTGAGTGAATGCGTGCATGTGTGCATAATGCGTGTGTGCATGAGTGGGTGTGTGTGTGTGTGTAGGTGCACGTTGTGTCGTGTGTTTTCATGTGTGCCTGAATGTATGTTCGTGAGTGTTGCTGTGAGTGTGTATGAATGTATGCATGCGTGGGTGAATATGTGTATGCGTGTGTGTATCGGTGTGTATGTATGTGCGTGTATGTGTGTATATGTGGGGGGGTTGGGATTGGAATGGGGAGGTGGGGGAGACCCCTATCAGTGCCAGTGAAGGAATTCTCTGGCACTGATAGTGCCTACCGCCATGGTTTCCGAGGAGGTACAGAAACCACAGAAACCATGGTGGTGGGAGGGGTCAAAATGCCATAGGCAGCCTAGTGACGGATGCCGGGCTGGAGACAGCCTGGCAGTCATTACCTCCATGGCAGTTGGTGTTTTGACTTGCCGGTTTGGCAATGTCATAATAGTGGAGGTAGGTACTGCCAGCCTGTTGGCGGTAATACATCCACTATAGCACCGAAAGCCGGGGTCGCAATGACCCCCTAAATGTTCGATCTCTTGCTCAATTGCTGGAATAGAGATTGAGACAAATAGTGATGATGAAGAAGAACTAACTCCAGAAAATGAAAATGACAATACCACTGAAGAGTAACCATTGATTGAGCTTTTCCCAATGTTTACAGTAAAAGAGCTTCATTCAGATTTGCAGGGAACAGTACAGGAAAATGTGTGGGATCTAACAGGCAATGAAGTGGGTTTGATCAAGGGAGTGGATCCGATTAAGGTTACTTTGAAGCCAAATGTAGTGTTTCTGCAGCTTCCACAGTACAATATGCCATAGGATGTCTTGATGAAAGTAGCACCAATAATTTGAGACCTTGTGAAGCAGGGAGTCTTGAAAGAAGTGCTAAGCAGCCCATGTAATTCACCGATAATGGGTTTGAAAAAGCTGTGTGGAAAGCTGCGAATTGTACAGTATGTGAGAAAGGTAAATGACATAGGCCCTCATTACAGCCCTGGCGGATGGGGGAGAAGTGGCGGTAATACCGCCAACAGACCGGTGGAAAAAAAATTGAATTTTGACCATGGTCATACGCCACTTCTCCACTCCAACAGTCAGGGCCGTGATGACCGCTGGGCTGGAGACTTTGGTCTCCAGCCCAGCGGCTGTCACCGGACCGCTGGCGGTATCACAACACTGCATACCGCCATGGATTTCGGGTGGTTTGGAACCGCCATGAAATCCATGGCGGTAGGCACTATCAGTGCCAGGGAATACCTTCCCTGGCACTGATAGGGGTCTCCCCCACCCCGAGACCTCTCACAGCCCCCACCCCCTGCCAGCCTCCAAAGGTGGCAGGACCCCCTCCCCACCGCTACCTTCAACATGCACAGACACACCCCCCCACACCTACCCCCAATATGCACAGACACACACCCCTACACGCACACATACACTGCAACAACACATACCCGCACACAGACAAACAGACATGCACAAAGACCGACCCGCACACATTTCCCATACACACAACATACCCCCCTGCATGCATAAATGCACATACACACCCCCTCTACATACTCACACGCACAACCCCATGCACGCACACAACACACAACACGCCCCCACTCCCCCTCCCCTAACGGACAATCAACTTATCTTGTCTGTTGATCCTCCGGGAGGGGACGGGATCCATGGGGGCTGCTCCACCGCCAGCTCCCTGTCACCAGAACACCGCCACACTGAATCATGGGATGTGATTCGGTGTTCTGATGACAGGGCGGTGGAGGTGGAGCCAGTATGGCTGCTGGCGGCTCTTTATCCGAAAAAGGACGGAGGGCTGCCAGCAGTCATAATACGCTGTGCGGAAAACCACCTGCACTGGCGGTCTTCAGCACTGCGGTTCCTCGGCGTTCTTTGAAAAAGACCGCCGAGGTCGTTATGAGGGCCAAAGTGCTCAAATGTTGTCCTCTGGTGCCAAATCCAGCAGTAATAATGTTCCAGATTTCATGCGATGCAGAATGGTTCACAGTGGTTGACTTATCGCAGGCCTTCTTTTCTGTGCCTCTTCATGAGGATAGTCAATTTCTCTTTAGTTTCAGTTTAGAGTCTATAGTTGGTGCAGACTTCCTCAAGGGTACACAGAGTCACCATCCTTGTTCAACCAGATCCTGAAAAAGAACCTGGAGTCATTGGAATTGCCATTTCAATCGACTCTGGTACAATACATTGATAACTTGCTCAATGCCTCCAAAACAAGGGACGAGTGTTAGTACGACTCAATTGCCCTATTGAATCATTTGGGAAAAATTGGTCATAAAGGCCCTCATTACAACCCCGGCGGTCAGTGTTAAAGCGGCGGTAAAACCGACAACAGGCCGGCGGTAAAAAAAAATGGAATCACAACCGTGGTGGAAACCGCCAACATAGACAGCCACTTTAACACTCCGACCGCCACGGCGGTACAAACAAACACTGTGGCGGTCACCGCCAACAGACAGGCGGAAGACAAGGTTCCGCCCACTGTATTACAACAGTCCAATCCGCCACCTTTTCCGGGGCGGATTCACTGCGAACAAAAACACGGCAGAAACAGGACTTGGAAGGGAAAACCCTCACCTCTAAACACCCCACGAGGAATCAGGAAGCCATGGAACCCGAGCTCCAGATACTGCCAGCCTTTATCTTCCTGCTTCTCTACCAGGAACAACAAATACGGCGGCGAAGACCACGGTGAGTACTGCACCTACGACACAGGGGAGGGGAGGGAAAAAAGAGTGGCACACACATGCAACACGCAACACTCCCACCCCCACCCTCACCCACTACAACACACACACAAGTACATGTTGATACATTACATTAACAACCCCCAACTCCCCCTGGAAGAATGAAAGGACAAAAGGAAATAAGTTGAACGTTTGTAATCTATTCAAAAACAGTAATCAAAAATATATACATTCATATACATATATTTACACTAGAAACAAATATATACACCAAGAATACAAGTCCAAGGTATTCCACCATCATAGTCCATGGACCACTGGTCCCAAAATGCATGGGTGAGGCCCACACTCAATACCTGATCAAAACGGAGAGAACACTGCTAGGGCATCAGATAGAAATACAACAGGCACCTCAGAGGGAAGGGAAGAGGGGGCACCTCAGCCGGATGAGTGCACGACGCCAGATCCACAAGGGGGCTCCATGTCCATTGATGTATCCTGGGGAGTGCAAAGCCACAGTCTCTCACGTCTCTCCAGTGGGTGGTTTGCCCACTGCTTTAACCTGGGGAGTGCAAAGCCACAGTCTCTCAAGTCTCTCTAGTAGGTGGTTTGCCGACTGCTGCATCCTGGGGAGTGCAAAGCCACAGTCTTTCAAGTCTCTCCAGTGGGTGGTTTGGCCACTGCTGCATCCTGGGGAGTGCAAAGCCACAGTCTTTCAAGTCTCTCCAGTGGGTGGTTTGCCCACTGCTGCATCCTGGGGAGTGCAAAGCCACAGTCTCTCAAGTCTCTCCAGAGGGTGGTTTGCCCACTGCTTTATCCTGGGGAGTGCAAAGCCACAGTCTCTCAAGTCTCTCCAGTGGGTGGTTTGCCCACTGCTGCATCCTGGGGAGTGCAAAGCCACAGTCTCTCAAGTGGATGTCTTTCTCCACTGGTTCTGGAGGGGGTTCTGTGCCCAGAGTGCTTAATCCTGCCAAGAACAGAGGTAGTGGATGTGAATCTCCACTGGATCTGGAGGGGGCTTTGTGCCCAGAGTTCTTCACCCTGCCAAGGACAGAGGTAATGGATGCCTTTCTCCACTGGTTCTGGAGGGGGCTTTGAGCCCAGAGTGCTTTATCCTGACAAGGACTGAGGTAGTGGATGTGAATCTCCACTGGTTCTGGAGGGGGCTTTGTGCCCAGAGTGCTTCATCCTGCCAAGGACAGAGGTAGTGGATGCCTTTCTCCACGGGTTCTGGTGGGGGCTTTGTGCCCAGAGTGCTTCATCCTGCCAAGGACTGAGGTAGTGGATATGAATCTCCACTGGTTCTGGAGGGGGCTTTGTGCCCAGAGTGCTTCAACCTTCTTGTGGCAGCCTCAGTAGCATTGGAATCTTTGGCGCTCACTGGCCTGCGGTGCTTGTTGCGGCGGTGTCCTGTTCAGCGGTGCTGGTGGCAGCGGTGTCCTGTTCAGCGGTGCTGGTGGCGGCGGTGTCCTGTTCAGCGGTGCTTGTGACGGCGGTGTCCTTGGCAGCGGTGCTTGTGGCGGCGGGGTCCTTGGCAGCGGTGCTTGTGGCGGTGGTGTCCTTTGCAGCGGTGCTGGTGGTGGTCTTGTCCGCCGTGCAGGTTTTCCCAGACTTGCCTGTTTTACTGTGCACCTTCCCCACCTTGGATGGTGACGCAGCTGTCTCCACACTCCCAACTGTACCCATGGGAGAGGCTTTGGTGGAAGATTTTTTTCCTCTCTCCCGCCGGGCACTGGCCACCTTTTTGTGCTTTTGAGGTGGGGGACTGTCCGTGCTCTGGCTCCCTGGCGCACTCCAGAAGCCGGTTACTACTGGCACCACTGTTCCCGCAGATGTTGTGACTGAGGCGCTGGGTTGGGACCTGGAGAGGAGGGCCCTAGCAGAGTGAAGGGGTGGGGGAGGTGAGGGGAAGAGGTCAAGGTTGGACAGGAAAGGTTTTTTGGACACACTTGGATGGGTCGATTGAGGGAGTTTGGGAGTGGAGGAAGAGGTAGTGGTTGTAGGAGGTGTACATTTGGTGACTTTGGGTGAAGGTGCATGGGCTGGAGGCTGTCATGAGGTGGATGGCTGTTGGGTGGGTGTGTGGCTGCGTTTGTGTACCTTGGGAGGTGGGCTCACAGTCACACTGGGAGAGGACACAGGGGATGTGTGAATGGTAGTGGGGTGGTGACTGCACATGAGCGGGGTGGTGGTGGGTGTGCTGGTGATGGAGGTAGTGGATGAGGATGTAGTGCATGCAGGTGTGAGTGGAAATGAGACTGGGAGGGAGGAGGGAGACGAGGAGGCAGGGGACACAGTGGAGGCAGTGTCTGTTGGTATGTCTGCATGTGCATGATGCTTGCGTGAGTGCCTGTGGTATGTGTGGTGCTTATGTTTGCCTGAGCTTCCCTTGTGTGTTGACGTGTGTGCATGCTGGTCTGATGGTGTGCTTGGGATAGGCTGAGGAACAGGGGTTTGGGTCTGGGTGGAGGAAGTTGGAGGGGGGAGGCTAGAGACAGGGACAATGGCTGCCATCAGTGCTGAGGCCAGAGTCTGAAAAGCTCACTGATGGGCTGCCTGACCAGAGTGAATGCCCTCCAGGTATGCATTGGTCTGTTGCAACTGCCTCTCTACACACTGGATGGCATTAAAAATGGTAGACTGCTCAACAGTGAGGGTCCTGAGGAGGTCAATGGCCTCCTCACTGAGGGCAGCAAGACTGACTGGGGCAGGGCCTGAGGTGCCTGGGGCGAAGGAGATGCCCACCCTCCTGGGTTAGCGGCCACGGGGCAAACGCTGAGGGGCTGCTGGGAGGGCGGTGCTGGTAGGGGGGGTGGCGGCTGTACCTGTAGATGCAGGGGGCACAGAGAGGCCCGCCACTGCAAGGGAGCTCCCATCAGAGGAGGAGTCCGTGTCGCTGGTCTCAGCTCCTGTCCCTGCCGTGGAGCTCCCCTCACCCTCCGTCCCACTAGTGGCTTCTGACTCTGTTGTGTCGCCCTCCAGGGCCTTGTGGGATGCAGCTCCCTCCTGCTCCGGTGCTACTGCTCCTCCGCCTGATGATGCTAATGCACACAAGCACAGGGAGACCACATAAAGGGGGGGAAAACAGAAGAAAGACATGTTGAGTGCATCCAATACCGCTATAGTTGGCGGACACTACAGACACAGAAGCCCCCTGCACTACGCTGTGCACTTGGAGTGCCCTAATCAATCACAGGGACATGGGTTACAAGGCAATGCCCGATTGCTGCACACATGGAAGTCACAGGAGCCTGACTAGGTGTAGTTGGCTCTGTACACAGGTGGGGTGGGGTGCCACAGGGCCTGTCTTTAGAAGTTACCTTGCCTACTAAACTTGCCCTGGCCTAGGGAAACCCACAGCCCACTTCCCCCACCCAGACACCTACAATGTGCGCTGAATCAGCTGAATGAGCGTGTGCTCACCCCCTTGTGGCTGCTGTGATGCCCTCAAGCACCCATCCAACTCCGGGTATGCCTCCTCCAGGATCCGGAACATCAAGGGGGTCATGGTGCGACAGGCACCCCTCCCACGTTGGGAGGCCATCCCCAGCTGGGCCTCCGCCATATTCTTGCTCCAGCGGCGAATGTCCTCCCATCTTTTCCGGCAGTGGGTGCTCCGTCTGTGGTAGACTCCCAGGGTCCAGACTTCCTTGGCCATGGCACGCCAAATATCCTTCTCCTGGTGGGCGCTGACCTACAGGAATAGTACAGGGGAAAAGGAGAAGATATAACTGTCCGCACCGTCACAGTCATTGGCCCGCATCCCTACCATTGCCACGATGCACATGCACTCACCGTCATTTCATGCACGCCTCATTCTCACCCCCATCTTTCATCCACACCACTCCAAACAGCCATTGCCCACACAGCATGCTCACAGTGTACTCACCTGTTTGTCTGGAGGACCGTAGCGTAGCGTGTACTGGGGGGGGAACCTATCCACTAGTTTCTCCAGCTCCTCCGTGCTGAAGGCAGGGGCCCTTTCCCCAGACACACGAGCCATTGTCTCTTCCAGACTGAGGTCACAGCAGCACTTGCGGTGTAGGTCCTCTCCTGTCGCAGATCAGGTATCAAGTGATTGAACAGAGAAAAAATGGCGGTGACGTCCGCGGTGGTGCGTACCGTCACCGCCGGCGTACATCGTCATTGGCTCCTGGAACCCATAGGGTCCACTGTTAAGCAATGCAGGATTGCGCCGCGGTCTTCGACCACATGGCATTATTTTTGACTGCATCACACATATCTAGGCCTTGCTTAAACACTAATACAGCCATATGTCGATTTTAAAACATTTTCTGATCAAGTTGTGTTTACGTACCTCAGTGTTGGTTGACTCTCTGCTCGCTGTTCTCCTCCATAGCGCACGTCCGCTGAGGCAGGTGAGGAGATGGCGGCATCCTCCGGTGTACAGACCGCTGATGGTCCTGTCGACAATGGAGGAACCACATGTAATTATCACCTACAGACTTGATCGTACCACAATCCTGGAACTGTGTGCCCAGTTGGAGCCAGACCTGATGTCAGCTATCCACCATCCCACAGTAATCCCATCTAGTGCAGCTGCTGTCAGTACTCCATTTCCTAGCAAGTGGGTCTTTTCAAACAACAGTGGCCATAGCATCAGGGATGTCCCATCCTATGTTCTCCAACGTGTTGTCCAGAGTGTTGTCTGCCCTTCTGAAACACATGCGCAGCTACATCGTTTTCCCTCAGGTGGAGGATTTTCTTACAGTGAAAGGTGATTTCTATGCACTGGGACATATCCCCAACATCATAGGTGCCATTGATGGGACACATGTGGCCTTGGTCCCCCCACGCAGGAGTGAACAGGTGTACAGAAACCGAAAGAGTTACCATTCTATGAATGTGCAGATGGTGTGTTTGGCAGACAACTACATCTCCCAAGTGAATGGCAAATTTTCTGGCTCAGTGCATGATGCTTACATTCTGGGGAATAGCAGCATCCCTTATGTGATGGGGCAACTCCAGAGGCACCGTGTGTGGCTATTAGGTGAGGACATGGACCCAAAACAGTGTGACTAGGTGTCTGGGTCTGGGGATGTCCCTAAGAGTTAGTGTGTGTCTAACAGTTGTCCCTCAACATTTGCAGGTGACTCTGGATACCCCAACCTGTCATGACTACTGACCCCAGTGAGGAATCCCAGGACAAAGGCAGAGGAATGCTACAATGAGGCCCATGGCCGGACTAGGAGGATTATAGAGAGGACCTTCGGCCTCCTGAAGGCCAGGTTCAGGTGCCTTCATATGACAGGTGGTTCCCTATTCTACTCACCAAAGAAGGTGTGCCAGATCATCGTGGCCTGCTGTATGCTTAACAACTTGGCTTTGTGACGACAGGTGCCTTTTCTGCAGGAGGATGGTCCAGATGGAGGTCTTGTGGCAGCTGTGGAGCCTGTGGACAGTGAAGACAAGGAAGCAGAAGAAGAGGACATAGACAACAGGAACACGGTGATCCAGAAATACTTCCAGTGAGACACAGGTAAGAAGACAACACTGCCTGCTGCATCTGATTTAAATTTTCGACCTCTCATCTGTCTGTCATTTTCGCCCAGTGTATGGACACTCAGTTGTCACTTTCCCTTTCGAATTCACAGATGTGGGTCCCACTGTTTGACCTCTGCTTTGTTTCCGCATGGACTAGAGCTGTGTGACAAAGGTATGTTGACATTACATTGGATATAGCATTTTGCCACTGTTATTGCTAATACACATTTTCGAAAGCACAGACAAACTCCAGATTGTTTTGTGATTTAAGGGTGTTTATTTAAGTGCTAAATAGTGGAGGGGGCTGTAAAATGGTCAGGGGTGATGGTGGAGGAATGTCCATGGCAGAGTCCAGTCTATTATCTCACAGGTGCTTTGTCCATAGTGGCATAGGAAGTGGAGCTGGGGCAGTTGATGGATGGACAGGGTGACAAAGTGGGACAGAAAGATGACAATCAGGGTGGTCTCATTTCTTGGCGGTGGTCTTGGCATTGTTCTCTGTCTTTGTCTTGGGTCTCAGGGACCGCTTGCGGGGTGGTTCTCCATCTGCAGGGGGTGGGGTGCTGGTGTCGTGGTCCTGTGGCGGTGCCTCCTGTCCACTAGCGCCAGCGGAGGTGGTGGGCAGTTCATCATCCAAGCTAGTGTCAGGGGCCCCTTGTTGTGCCACAGTGTCCCTCCTGGTGTTGACGAGTTCCTTCAGCACCCCTACAATGGTGCCCAGGGTGGAATTGATGGATTTGAGTTCCTCCCTGAACCCCAAATACTGTTCCTCCTGCAGCCGCTGGATCTCCTGAAACTTGGCCAGTACCGTTGCCATCGTCTCCTGGGAATGGTGGTATGCTCCCATGATGTTGGAGAGGGCCTCGTGGAGAGTAGGTTCCCTGGGCCTGTCCTTCCCCTGTCACATAACAGCCCTCCCAGTTCCCCTGTTTCCCTTGGCCTCTGTCCCCTGAGCCGTATGCCCACTACCTCTGTCTCCAGGGCCCTGGTGTTGTTGGGGTGGTGGGTTAGCCTAGGTTCCCTGTAGTGGTGGACACACTGCTGCTTGACGTGTCCTGGGAACAGAGGTATGGGCCCGCTGGGGGGGTGCTGTGTTGGTGTTTCCAGAAGGGGGAAGCTCTGTAGTGGCCTGTGCCAGTGTGAGGGGAACCGACTGTCCCAAGGTCCCAGATGGGCTGGGCTGGTCATCTAGATCCAGTTGGACAGAGCTGCTGTCATCACTGTGGGCCTCTTCTGTGGGTGGAGTGGACATGTCTAGACCCTCCTGTCCAGTGACGTTGGGTAGGGGTCCTGCAGGGGTGTAAAAGCATGATTATTGCATCTGTGTGTGCCATGGTGTGCAATGGGTGGGTGACCCTGTACCCCAGTGCTTCCATTCTTGTGTGGGACCTTGTGTGATAATGGTTTAGGTGGTTGTATGGGTATGTGCAGTGGACATTCTTTGGTGATGGGTGTCCATGCTTTGGTGTTACATGCAGGGCTTGGGTTTGGGATGTGTGGTTTGTGATATTGGGACATATGTGAGGAGTTCGAGTGATGGGGGTGAGGGCGAGGGTGGGGGTGTGTGATAGCATGCAGGTGGTTGGGGGATGTAATAGTTAAGAATTGACTTACCAGAGTCCATTCCTCCAGCTACTCCTGCAAGGCCCTCAGGATGCAGTATAGCCCAGACCTGCTCCTCCCATGTTGTGAGTTCTGGGGGAGGAGGTGGGGGTCCGCCGCCAGTCCTCTGAATGGCAATCTGGTGTCTTGAGACCACCGAACGCACCTTCCCCCGTAGGTCGTTCCACCTCTTCCTGATGTCATTCCTAGTTCTTGGGTGCTGTCCCACTGCGTTGACCCTGTCCACTATTCTTCGGCATAGCTCCATCTTCCTAGCTATGGTGGTGTGCTGCACCTGTGATCCGAATAGCTGTGGCTCTACCAAGATGATTTCCTCCACCATGACCCTGAGCTCCTCCTCAGAAAACCTGGGGTGTCTTTGCTGTGCCATGGGGTGGTGTGGGTGATGTGTGGGGTGGGGTGTGTTGTGATGTGTGGGGTGATATTTAGAGGTGTGTTGTGTGAGGTGCATGGATGTTGTGTGAGTGATGGTGTTGAGTGCCTGTGGATGCTATTGTTCTTTCTGGTGGTGTCTCTCTCTGGCCTTCTGTCGCAATTGTTGTCGTAAGGGTTTGTGGGTGATGTGGGTGATATGGGTGTGTGTTTTATATTATATTGGATGTGTGGGAGTGGTGTGTGTATGTGTATCAGGCGTGTGTATTCGGAATTGTCCAATGTGATTGTGTTTTGTAGGTGAGTGTATTTTGAGCGCTGCAGTGTGTACCAGCAATGGAATATTGCGGTTGTAAGACCGCCGCGTGGATTCGCGGGTCGTGATAGTGTGGGCATATTCCTGTTGGCGTGACAGTGTTGGTTTTGTTATCGCCAGTTTATCACTGACCTTTGGTGTGGCGGATTTTTGTGGGTGTCTAGATTTTGGCGGATTCCGAGCTGTGGGTATTCCGCAGCCGCGGCGGTGTGTTGGTGGTCTTCTGCACGGTGGTAAGCGGCTTTTACCGCCAATTTTGTAATGACCCCCAAAGTGTCGCCATTGAAACTACAGTACTGTCAGAAGTTGGTGAAATATCTGGGTTACCAAATTAAGAAAGGTTCAAGGAGAATTTCCAGAGAAAGGATTGCAATGATATTGAAGAGAAGTCCCCCGACTTCACAGAGATATGTCAGGATGTTTCTGGGAATGGTGGGTTATTGTCGTCAATGGATCCCAAATTTTGATGAGATTTCAAAGCCATTGCAGAAACTGATGCATAAGGATGTCGCTGCACAAAGCCATTCACATTGTTTTGTCATGAACGTGATGCCTGTTCTTTGCCTGTCTTGACACAGGTCCAGGGAGGTGCTAATCGCCCAATAGCTTATTTTTCAGCTACCTTGGACCCAGTTGCAGCAGCCTTACCAGGTTGTTTGCATGCAGTTGCCGCAGTTGGTCAAAGCCTTTCACAATGTGAGGAAGAAGTGATGGAATATACCCTGACAGTAATGGTCCCTCACTCAGTTGAGGTTTTACTGACAAAGACGAAAACACAGTATTTGACTGGTGCCAGACTGACAAGGTATGAGATGAGCATTTTAGGTGCTCCAAATGTAACATTGAAAAGATGTACAGTGCTGAATCCGGCAACTTTACTTCCAAGTGATACTGTTGAAATTGAAAAAGAGGAATACATTGATCATGATTGTCTTGAGGTAACTGAGTTATGCACAAAACCAAGACCTGACATCAGATATACTCAAATGGAGGAAAATGATCACATTGTCTTTGTTGATGGTTCATGTCTCAGAGATGGTACAGGAACATTGAGAGCAGGCTATGCCATGTGCACAATTACAGGTACTTTAGAAGCGTCTTGGTTTCGAGGGATATATTCTGCACAAGTAGCAGGACTGGTTGCTCTTACTAGAGCATGCCATGTGTTTGCCAGACTAAGAGTCGCTATCTACACAGATAGCCAATATGGATTTGGAATTGTTCATGATTTTGGTCAATTGTGGTTGCAAAGAGGTTTCCTGACCTCTACTGGTTCACCAGTGAGAAACGGCAAAAGAATAAAAGAATTGCTGAATGCAATACAATTGACTGAAGAAATTGCTGTGGTAAAATGCAGTACACATCTGAAATCACAGGACTACGTTTCACTGGGAAATGGATATGCGGAACAAGTCGCAAGGTTTTGCGCATTGAACTGTATATTGTTCAAAGACAAGTGGGAATTGATGTCTGAAGAAAACACCTCATATACATGTTATGCATTAAAGTTGATTGACACAATGGAAGAGTTGAAAAGTTTGCAAAGTAATGTTGACATGGAGGAGAAAAGATTGTGGCTAAAAGTGAAATGCGACAGTGACAGGATGAGCTATGGGTATCAGAAGAGGGTCAAATGGTTCTGCCAAATAGTTTGTTATGGCAAGATACTATCATGGTCAGGCACACATTGGGAGGGATGCCATAGTCTGTCTGTTCAAAATTGATTGGTTTAACCTCAAGTTTAGACAAGCCGCAGTAGCAGTATGTCATCGCTGTGTTATTTGTCAGTAGTTAAATGTGGGGAAAGGGACCCTGGTAAGCTTGAGCCACATTGGAAGAGCAGAAGGTCCATTCAGCAGAATGAAATTAAATTTCATTGTGATGCCTGCATGTGGAGGTTTGAAATACATGTTGGTGATTGTGTGCATTTTTAGTCATTAGATTGAAGCGCACTCTACAAGAAGAAATAATAGCCTCACTGTAGCGAAGCTGTTGCTTAGTGAGTTGATACCACATTTCGGATTTCCGATCACTTTAGAATCAGATAGGGGAACACACTTCAATAACGAGGTGAATAAACTTTTGTGGGCAGTACTAAACAATGAGCAGAATTTGCATTGTAGCTATTGCCCTGAAGCATCAGGACTAGTGGAGCAGATGAACGGTACTTTGAAATCAAGAATTGCCAAGATGTGTGCAGCTACGAATTTGAAATGGCCAGATGCATTGCCTTTGCTGTTAATGTCAATGAGAAATACACCCGACAGGAAGACAGGACTGTCGCCCCACTAGATTCTTATGGGCAGGGCAATGAGATTACCAGCAGTTCCTGCCAACGCACTTGTCAATATTAAAGATGATATGTTGTTGGACTAGTGCAAGGGTCTGGCTGATGTGGTTCGCTCTTTCTCTCAGCAGGTGGAGGCCGCCACACTGCCACCAATTCACGATCCTGGGCACAACCTGAGAACTGGCGATTGGGTTGTTGTCTGGAAGCACATGCGCTAGACATGTTTGGAGCCTCATTGGCGGGGACCTTACCAAGTGATCTTTGTTGGGTATATGTTGGAATGTTGGGTATGTAATGTTGCTGGGCAACAAAGTGGGGAAGGAATGTTGAGGGCTTGAATCCTGGCAGTTGTCCTTTGTGTCTGCCAGGGTTGGTAGTATTTTCTTGACTGAAATAAAGCTTTGGAAAAAGAAGACCTGGATGGCGTCTTTTTAGTGGCGATGAGGATGGGATACCACAGATGACCAACCCTGGTGGAGCGACACCCCTAAGTTATGAGGAGGAGGGTGTGTACGAGTTTCATGACTCCAGCATATGAGTTCCTGCGTCGGTCAAAGTTTCCTGGCCATTGAGAAGCTGCACCTTGCGTTAATCGGCGTGACTTTTTGTGGATATTCGGCCTGAGGAAGGATAGCTACTTAAAACCAGGATATGCGTGTCGGAGTCAAAGTATGCTGTGATATTAAGGTACTGAAGGGCTGTAAGGCGTCTTTCGCCGCAGTGGTTATTTTTCTTTTTGTTTGACTATTGAGTGCTGCATGACTCTCAAACATTCAATTGCGATATTTACTTACTTATGAAGCACTGGGCCCCGTGCAGGAACGAATCGGGCGGATTGTTTCCCTTTGAAACCCAACTGTTGAGTACTGGCGCGCGTGCAGCGATTTGCTCGTGCCTGTCCTACTGGCGTACTGCAACCGCGCGCCGAGGCTGGTGATTATCGGAAGCCGGCTGGGACGTGCACATGCGCACTGGATTCGTTTGGACAGTCATGCGCTGGTGACTTCACGCGCTGTTATTGACGCAGGAACCTGCAGGCGCGCATTGAATTTAATTGGACAGTCGCTATCTAGAGTCTTCGCGCGTGCGCTGTCTGTGGCAACCACGTAGGTGTCATGCTGTTTCTCGCTAACAAGGGCAACTGACTGGCGAAAACGGTACAAATCTTTTTGTAAGGTTGATTCTGCCACTGTTGAAGAGTTGGATTTGTAAAGGCACATGTAAACAAGTAAAGAAAAGAAGCATTCATACGAGTAACAAGGAATTGAAAAGGTACTTTTCAAACAAGTGAAGACAGAGTATATATTTAGACAACTATAAAAAAAAAAAAGGGGGGGATACCATGCAGTCCATAGCGCCGCCACCTGCATTTTTACCGCTTCCAGGTGATCCTATTATGCCATGGGAAGATTGGCAAGAAACTTTCGAAACGTATCTGGAAGCATTAGGAGGAGCTATATTCACTGCAAAAAGGAAATTGGCCTTATTGAAGCACAATCTAGGTGTTGAAGGCAGGAAAGTATTGAAAACCTTGCCATGTAATGCTGTTGTTGAGAATGATGACGGTTCTGATGAAGAGGGCGAGGGTGATGATGTGTATGTGAGAACCATGCATGCGTTAGAAAGTCATTTTAGCAGAAAAGTGAGCATTGTAGTCAAACGCCACAAATTCTTTTCTAGGGTACAAGCGCAGAGTGAATCAATAGACCAATTTGTGAGTGCATTAAGAACATTGGCTAATACTTGCAAATTTAGGGACTTACATGAGGAAATTATTAGAGACCAATTAATTAATTGCACGAGGAATTTGAAAATCCAATAAAAACTTTTGAGTCTAAAGGACCCATCGTTGGATGAAGCTATACTTATTGCACAGCGTATCGAAGACACATCACGTTACATAAAAGAATTGAACAAAAACACAACAGAGAGTGTGACTGTCCAAGAAGTAGAAAGAATTAAAAAAAACTAGTAACAATGGTAAATTGGATGAAAAAAAGAAATGTTATAGACGTGGTAGCATGAAACATCTAGCATTTTCTGGGAATTGTCGAGCCACATATGTAAAATGTTTTAATTGTAACAAAGTGGGTCATTTTGCTAAAGTGTGTAACCAGAAGAAAGGGGGAATGGGAGTTAAAAAGAAAAGTGTGAATTGTCTGCAGGGGGACAGCAAAGAGATAGGAAGAACATAATCGGATGATGATGAAGATCACATACAAATTTTAATATTAAACGATGCCCCTACGGAAGAAGTCATATTTCGGGACAGTGTAATGCACTTAAAGAATGAATGTTATAGACCTCCAAAATGCAGTGTAAGCTTAAATGGTGTGGTAGTTGACATGTGGGCAGATTTGTGTTCCCCACATACACTTATTGATAGGGACACGTGGCTCAAGTTAGGAAAGTTGGAGTTATCCAAACCTATGTTTGAACTAGTGGGATATGGTGGTACTAGAATACCGGTTGTTGGATTTTTTCAAGGGAAAATTATTTTTAAACAAAGGGAGATCATGGATCGTGTGTATGTTGTGGAAAAGGGGAGATGCTTATTGGGATGGAGTGAGCAAAGGGCATTAGGCATAGTGTTGAACCCTAACTCAGAAGAACAGGTATTAGCTGTGTTGCCTGATGATCCTAAGGTGGAGAAATGGAGATCGAAGTTTCCATTGTTGTTCGGGGATAAGTTGGGTTGCCTTAAGAAATTCCAACATAGGATTGTCTTAAGGGACGGTGCGGTACCCAGAGTGCACAAAGTGAGAGCTGTACCGCTGGCATTAAAGGATGCTTTAAAGGATGAGCTAGCAAGGTTGTTGCGGTTGGGCGTAATTGAAGAAGTGGAGTCTTCGGAGTGGTTGAGCCCAGTGGTTTTAGCTTGGAAATCGAATGGCAAAATCAGGTTGTGCATAGACCTGAGAGATTTAAACGAGAACATATGGATAGACAGACATCCTATACCGAATATAAATGAATTGCTAGCCAGTATTCATGGGGGAAAGGTGTTTGCCACTCTTGATTTATCAAATGCATATCACCAGATATTATTACATCCTGATTCGAAACATCTCACATCGTTTATCACACCCGAGGGAGCATTTAGATTTGTGTAGATGCCATTTGGCTTAGCATCTGCTTCTGCAGTTTTTCAAAGAGTGATGCAGCATTTATTGGGCGAGGTTAAGAATGTAACGTTTTTTCAAGATGACGTGTTAGTATGGGCAGGTGATGGTGTGGAACATGATGAGGTGTTGATTAAGGTGTGTTCAATTTTGGAAAAAGTGGGTTTGAGTGTGGAGATGAGAAAATGTAAGTTTGAATGCCAAAGTGTGGAGTATTTGGGTCATACAGTGTCTGGAGAAGGAATAAAACCCAGGATAGGATTGTTGGATGCCATTGAGAAAGCGCTGAATCCGAAGGATAAGGATCAACTAAGATCGTTCTTGGGTTTAGCGGAGTATTATGCAAAATTTGTGAAGAATTTTGCGGACATGGCTCATCCACTACGTGCATTAATGAAGAAAAAACAGAAGTTTGAGTGGTTGGGAAGTATGTCAACAGGCATTTATTGAGCTTAAGAAGAACATTATGAACGCTGTGGAACTAAAACCTTTTGTAACAAGTGATCGTACTATCATTTATACTGACGCCAGCATGTATGGTTTGGGGGGGGTTTGGTACAGGTGAAAAGGGGCAAAGAAAATGTAATCGTGTTTGCCTCGAGAACACTTAGGGGGGCGGAATCGACTTACTCGGCGATCGAGAAAGAAGCTCTTGCTTGTTGGTGGCGGGTGCAACATTTCAGGAACTATGTATGGGGAATTTTTTTTTACTTACGGACAGACCACAAACCATTAGTGGATATTTTTACGACCAAAGGTGCCAGCCGTGCATCACCTTGGATAGCAAAGTGGTTATATAGACTTCAGGAATATAATTTTGCTGTTGAGTATGTTCCGGGCGTGGCAAACATCAATGCCGATTGTTTATCTCGACTACCAATGGAGGGTGTAAAATACGATGAGGCTGTAGACTGGGTTGTGGCGGGTATACATCCTATTGTGACAAAAGCCATAAACGAGGCAGTTTGGAAGACAGCAGTGTTGGAGGATGAAGTGATGCAAATGATATTAGCTAACTTGGACAAACATTGGGGGGAATTTGATGAGAATGTTGTGGAGAAGTTATCTAATTTCAAGTTTGTGTGGTCGGAGTTGTCTGAGCAGGGGGGAGTGTTAAGAAGGGGCGACAAGATGGTTGTGCCGCTCAGGTTGAGAGAAGACATTTAGGGAATCCTGCATGAGGGTCACAGGGGTATGTCAGGAATGAAGAGGAAGGCGAGGGAGGATTTTTGGTGGCCGGGCATGGATCGAGATGTGGAAAAATTAGTCAGGAATTGTTTGAGTTGTGCGTGCAGTGACAAGACGCATATTAGCAAGGGTACTTCTGTGGTTCCCATACCATTTCCACATAAACCATGGGAAAGGGAAGGAATGGATGTGTGTGGTCCATTCAATTTGGAAGGGGAAGGAAAAACTTTTGCCATCGTGATGATGGATTATCACTCCAAATGGCCTGAGGTCAGCCTAGTCTGTGACGTCAGATCCAGTGTGATGATTGAGGTGTGTGAGGAAATTTGGAGGCGAGAGGGGTATCCTGAGGTTCTGGTAACTGATAATGGGCCACAATTCACATCTGGAGAGTTTGAAAATTATTAGGAGTGTAGTAGGATTAAACATATCAAGTTGGCTATAGCGCATCTTAGGGAGAATGGATTGGTAGAAAGATTCAACAGAGTGTTGGGAGAAAACATCCAGTTAGGGTTGCAAAGTGGGTTGAATTGGAAAAAGGAGGTCAAGGATATGTTATGGAGCTAACGCACCACCCCACATTCTCTTACGATGGAGACCCCATTCATGTTGTTGAAGGGTAGGAATCCTTGTACCAGAGCAGTGCCGGTGTGGATGGGCAAGGCAGGTAGGGAGAGTGTGGACGAGGCAAATCTAATGAATCGCGTGACGGTTCAGCAAGGAAAATATGAGAGTAAGGGTATGGGGAGTGTTGTGGAACGTGAGTTGGCTGTTGGCGATTGGGTGCGAACAAAAGTTTGGGACAAATCTAAGAAGGGAGGATCTAAATGGTCTATTCCTAAACGAATTGTGAAGATGAGGAGATTCAGTGTGGAGCTGGAGGATGGTAAGAGGTGGAATGTGGAAAGTGTAGTGAAATGCAATGAATTGGAGTTGAGGAGGTGGAGAAATGAAATGGGCGAAGGTGGTTGTGGTGAAGGTCATGCAGATTTTAGGGGAAGGGGAAAGAGAGTTGTGAGGAGCCCAGAGTATCTTAAAGATTACGTAGTTTAAATTATAATGTGGTAGTAGTTTAGATGTAGCTAGATTTTTGTAAACTGTTTTTTATTCTGTTTTTCTTTGTACAATGTTTGCTAGAAACATTTTGTTAGTTCGGGAGGGAGATATGTTGGGTATATGTTGGAATGTTGGGTATGTAATGTTGCTGGGCAACAAAGTGGGGAAGGAATGTTGAGGGCTTGAATCCTGGCAGTTGTCCTTTGTGTCTGCCAGGGTTGGTAGTATTTTCTTGACTGAAATAAAGCTTTGGAAAAAGAAGACCGGGATGGCGCCTTTTTAATCTTGACGACTACGACAGCTGTAAAGTGTGTAGGACTTCCGAACTGGATTCACACGAGTCACATGAAGAAAGTGGCATGTCCACTGGATCGTGAAGAAGCATTGTTGAGAGCACCAATGGTAACGCATCCCTTTATGACCAATTTACTCAAATTGGGACTCGTTTTAGGCCAATTAATCTTTTGACCCTGATTGAAGACACCTTAGGACGAGATAGCTAATCAGCATGTCAATCAATATGTCAATAACGTCATCAAAGTTCACAGTAATACGACAATTCAAATTGATCAAAGACATTTAATAAAACTCGAAAACCACCATGACCTTTCAGTCATGAATAACCACACCAGTTTAGTACTATTTTGTGAAGTTTATTCCCTATTGATTACAATTCTACTAGCAAGTTTATTAGTCTCAAAACCAAGAAACACATTAGCATAGTCACAATATGGCAACTCTGATAAGATTTCATCAAAGCAACAATCACGAACATTATAATATAACACGGCGTCCGCATAGGTTATTTTTAGCAGAGTATCATTATCACGTTATTCAACAAAGCATAGATTCAGTCATTTTTCTATTTGCGTCAGTATAGTGAATCCCTCTCCTAACATCGAATTAGCATTGGCATGTTGGACTTCATGCAAAACAATTTAGTAACACCAACTTAGAAAACATCTAGCTATGGTCTCTGTCAAAAGAAGCAGTTGGTACCTAGAAAGGAAAAGCAAACAGACAATTACAATTTCATTGTCATATAGTTACCCTCCGTATTGGGTCAGCACTCAGGTTCGGTCTTCGTTCTCAGAACATCAGTTGATTGGCCATCAGGAATTCAGCAATCGGGTAAAAGGGAGCACTTCCCTAATAAGGAGGAAAAGTGTAAACGGGCAAATATAAGGCAGACAGCAAAGTCTCTATGAAGAGTGACAAAGTCTCTGGGTCATAGCAAATCGCATCAGCATCTCCCTAACTCTCTCCTAGTCTCCTATTCCCTCCTGTTCTAACTTACTTCCTGGTGTCAAGGGTTTATATCCCATTTTCAGTGTACATTCCCCTAAATTTTGGTTGGATGAGGGGTTGCACCCCATTATCGCCCTCCAATTAACTTTAAATTAGCTCATCAAATTTGTCACCCCATAACAGTTCTCACGTATTTTATTGGTCCTTATGATTGATGTCTTTAGGGGGTGGAATGTCAGGTATGATTTCATAGTCTTGTGGTCCTTTGCACATCTTCAGTCAGTGGCTCCATTGTTTGTACTGGTTCAGGCGACCTTGTACCTGCTAGTGGTCAAAAGTGTTGCATTCAGCTAAAACATTTTCTACAAGCAAGTTGAATTTCATGAGAACGGATCTACTACAGTTACATTCAGCTTCTAGTTTGGAGAAAAACAAGAGTTCATGTCCTTCAGCAAGTCAGCACACTGCACATTAGAAAAACACATTTAATATGAAAGTCAGGCAGCTAGGCCTCGGCTCATGCTAACTAAGGCCTGATGATTATTAGCAAAACTTTAGCATATAGGTTTTTAATATTAATGCAAAATCACATTTTTAATAAAACATTTCATAATTATTTGTCAATTTCATTAGTCCCCGTGTATACTGACGGCCACTCCCCGTGGGCATATTATCAAGCACACATTTAACAAATCATTAATACATTTTCTATGCAGCATTATTACACAATAGTTCATAATCAATTCATGTTAATATTGATTATATAAGCTACGCTCTCTTACCAACAATTGTGAAACAAGTTGCAGCACCTCAACCAGAAAAGGAGCAAGGAGAGCCTGAAATCGAATGAGAACTTGTGGAAGATGGTTCTATTACCCCTGTAAGTAATGAAAGTGAAGAATTACAGGAGGGTGCTGGAGAATCAATCCCGATGGATGCAGCAGGGGAGCCTAGCACAGCAGTGGTTCTCCCAGAAGTAGACGGTTCTGAGAAACAAACAGAGCAAGTGCCAGACCAAGAAGGGGAGGGAGTACAGTTGGATCAAAGTCAAGGTGATTTGACTCCTCCTGAGCCTGTTGCAGGTCCATCAAGAGAAAACACCATAGAAAAAGAAAAGGAGAAGAGACCAATCTTGAGAAAAATATTGACAGAAGGTTCGAGGAAAGGAGATCATTGGCCTGAGTCACAAGTAGATAAAAGAAAGGAAGTGGGTATTGATCAAACAATAGAGGAAGAAGTAGATAATACGAGAAAAGAAGAATTAAGTGAAGGAGAGTTGAGTGATGATCAAAAGTTGAAAAGAAAGAGATAGCAAGTCGGAGATACGCAAGTCCTGAATGGGCATATGCAGCTACAAATGAATGCCAGAATGAGTTTATGTCTTTTTGTTTTGATAGGGAAGTTCCAAGTCAATATTTTGATGTAACCTGAAGATAAGCAAAGGAAATGAGCTGTTGAAAATTATCTAAGAATTTTTTTGAGAAAAAGTGACTGTTGAAAAGCCAACAGGAAAAGACATTGATAACCTGATTTAACATTTGAAAACCGGATGTGACAAGCTGCTGATTTATATTGACAAGGATAAGGGATCCTGGATGTGAAACTGAGCTACTGAAAGACGTTTATTTTTGCTGCCCTTTTCTGAGTTATGTGCTTTCGGATTCTTTACAGATCATGGCTGACTTCTATAATCAGATTAGGGATGCTAAGCGCTGTAAATATATGAGCATTGGATTAGCAATTATGTGTGGGATTTTATTTATCGTAGTGATTGTGGGAATGTCTGTTCTTGATATGAAAGGAGCCATCCATACTACTGCTTTTGAAACTACTACACTAACGGCTTTGGAGACATTTAAGTCAGATGAGAAATATTTACATGATTGTACTAACGCTCAAGGAGAACTTTCTTTTCACGTCTTCTATCATTTGTTGAGGGAGTATGTTGATACGATGGATGCAAGGGATAGTCCTGGTGTACACAAATTCCTTCGTCAGTAGAGGAAGGAGTTATGTACCATATTCTTCCATTAACCTACGGGATAAGTTGTAGTCTTCTACTAACAAGGTTCTATGATCAGGAGTATATTCCCTATTTTAATTCCAATTATGATATAGTGTTTTTGTTTGTTCCTGTCATAGGAGTAGAGTAGCTAAGGACCATAAAATAGTATTGGTTAGAGGATTCCTTGAACCTACACTAACTTTTGGAACAGCTTATGCTCATAAAAACAATCTAAAATGCTTGCTTATCCCTTTGGAGAAGAGCTTCTTAGAGCATTCTGATGATAGGAGAAAAGCATTGTTAGGGGTCTTTGGGGGCAGTAGGTTACCCCCTGCCCAAGCAAGGACCCTGACTCTATTCAGGGTAAGTCACACACAATCCAAATCATCCTGTTCCCACCCTCTGGTAGCTTGTGACTGAACAGTCAGGCTTAACTTAGAAGGCAATGTGTCAAGTATTTGTGCAATAATTCATACAATAACACCATATAGCACCACAAAAATACACCACACAGTGTTTAGTAAAATATATATTATTTATCTAATAAATGCAGATCAAAACAATAAAAACGCAATCAGTGTGTGTTGAGATATTACTGTAAAAGTGATATAAAGGCCCTCATTACAACCCTGGGATTTTGACCGTGGCGGAAACCCCAAACATAGACAGCCACTTTAACACTCCGACCGCCACGGTGGTAGAAACAAACAGCGTGGCGGACACCGCCAACAGACAAGCGGAAGACAAAGTACTGCCCACTGTATAACAAGAGGCCTATCTGCCACCTTTTCCGGGGCGGAACCAACAACATCAAGAGCACGGCGGAAACAGTACACAGAAGGGAAAACACTTACCTCTCGACACCCAACTAGGAACCAGGACGCCATGGAGCCCGAACTTCATGTGTTACCCATGTTGGTTTACCTCCTCTTCTACCAGGAGTGCGAACAGCAGCGGCGGTGAACACAGTGAGTACTGCACCTACAACACAGGGGAGGAGGGGAAAGAGAGTGACACACACACACACAACACGCAACACCCCCACCCTCACACACAACAACATACACACAAATACATGCAGCAACATTACATATACACCCCCCACACCCTGGAAGAACGCAAGGACGAAAGGAAATGATTGTAATGATTGTAATCAAGAAAAATCCATTAGTCAAAAGTCAAAATTCAGTATATAAAAATAGGTACACCAATTACACAAGTCCGGATAGTGTACTAATCATTGTCTGTGGACCACTGGGCCCAAAATGCATGGGCGAGGCCCACACAAGACACCTGACTGGAAACGGAGAGAACACTGCTGGGGCATCAGATCGAAAATAAACAGGCACCTCAGGGGGAGTGGGGGGGGGGCACCTCAGCCTGATGAACACATGACGCCAATGCTGCACGAGGGGGCTCCATGCCCATTGATGTGTCCTGGGGAGTGCAAAGCCACAGCCTCTCAAGTCTCTCAAGCGGGTGGTTTGCCCACTCCTTTATCCTGGGGAGTGCAAAGCCACAGTCTCTCAAGTCTCTCCAGTGGGTGGTTTGCCCACTGCTGTATCCTGGGGAGTGCCAAGCCACAGTCTCTCAAGTCTCTCTAGTGGGTGGTTTGACCACTGCTTTATCCTCGGGAGTGCAAAGCCACAGTCTCTCTAGTGGATGTAATACTCCATTGGTTCTGGAGTCGCTCTTTTCAAACAACAGTGGCCATGGCATCCGGGATGTCCCAGCCAATGTTCTCTAACATGTTGTCCAGAGTGTTGTCTCCCCTGCTGAAACACATGTGCAGCTACATCGTGTTCCCTCAGGTGTAGGATTTGCCCACAGTGAAAGGTGACTTTTATGCCCTGGGACATATCCCCAACATCATTGGTGCATTGATGGTACACATGTGGCATTTGTCCTCCCCCCGCAGGAATGAACAGGTGTACAGAAACCGGAAGAGCTACCATTCTATGAATGTGCAGATGGTGTGTTTGGCAGACCAGTACAGCTCCCATGTCAATGCCAAGTATCCTGGCTCAGTCCATGACGCTTACATTTTGAAGAACAGCAGCATCCCTTATGTGAGGGGCAACTCCAGAGGCACTGTGTGTGGCTAATAGTTGAGCCTAAAGTGCCCATACAGTTTCATTTGCTGTCTGGGTACGGGGCTGTCCCTAAGGGCTAGTCTAACAGTTGTCCCTCGACATTTGCAGGTGACTCTGGGTACCCCAACCTGTCATGGCTACTGACCCCAGTGAGGAATCCCAGGACAACGGCAGAGGAACGCTACAGTGAGGCACATGGGCGAACTAGGAGGGTGATCGAACGCACCCTCGGCCTTCCCGTGCCTCCATCTGACAGGTCGCTCCCTATACTACTCACCGAAGAAGGTGTGCCAGATAATCGTGGCCTGCTGTATGCTTCACAACCTGGCTTTGCGACGCCAGGTGCCTTTTCTGCTGGAGGATGGGCCAGATGGTGGTCTTGTGGCAGCTGTGGAGCCTGTGGACAGTAAAGAAGAGGAGGCAGAAGAAGAGGATATCTACAACCGAAACAACATCATCATGCAATACTTCCAGTGAGACACAGGTAAGAAGATGTCACTGCTTCCCACATCGCATTCTATTGTTGGCACTAGCATAAGTCTGTCATTTTCATTTAGTGTATGGAACCTGACTTGTGACTTTGACTTTCCATTTCACAGATCTGGGTCCCACTTTGTGCCCTCTGCTATGTTTACTGCTAGCCTACAGCAGTGTTACATTGGTATGTGAATAAGTAAATTGACATTGATATATTCCATAGTTATTGCACTTACACATTTGTGAAAGAACAGACTGACTCCAGATTAGTTTGTGATTGAAGTATGTTTATTCCTGTGCTAATAAGTGGATGGGGTTGTAAAATGGAATGGAGGGATGGTGGAGGAATGTCCATTGCAGAGTCCAGTCTATTTGTTTCACAGGTGCATTATCCAAAGGTGCATAGGAAGTGGGGCAATGGCAGTTTAAGGATGGACATGGGTGACATAGTGGGACAGAAGGGTGACATTCAGGGGGGCCTCATTTCCTGGCAGGGGTCTTGGCAATGTTCTCTGTCTTGTTCCTGAATCTCAGGGACCGTTTGCGGGGTGCTTCTCCATCTGCAGGGGGTGGGATGCTGATGTCCTGTTGTTCCTGTGTTGGTGCCTCCTGTCCAGTAGCGCCAGCGGAGGTGGAGGGCTGTTCATCTTCCAGGCTAGTGTCAGGGGCCCCTTGTTGTACCACTGTGTCCCTCCTGCTGTTGACAAGGTCTGCCAGCACCCCTGCAATGGTGACCAGGGTGGTGTTAATGGACTTCAAGTCCTCCCTGATCCCAAGGTAGTGTTCCTCCTGCATCTGCTTGGTCTCCTGAAACTTGGCCAGTACTGTTGCCATCGTCTCCTAGGAATGATGGTAAGCTCCCATGATGTTGGAGAGTGCCTTCTGGAGAGTGGGTTCCCTGGGCCTGTCCTCCCCCTGTCGCACAGCAGTCCTCCCAGTTTCCCTGTTATCCTGTGCCTCTGTTCCCTAAACCGTGTGCCCACTGCCACTGCCCCCAGGTCCCTGATTTTCTTGGGTTGGTGGGTTTGCCTGGGTTCCCTGTAGTGGTGGACACACTGCTGATTGACATGTCCTGGGGACAGAGGGATGGGCCCTCTGGGTGGGTGCTGTGCTGATGTTTACTGAGGGGGGAGGCTCTGTGGTGGCTTGTGACAGTGTCAGGGGAACCGACTGTCCCGAGGTCCCTGATGGGCCGGGCTGGTCATCTTGATCCAGTTGTGCAGAGCTGCTGTCATCACTGTCGGCCTCTTCTGTGGAGGGACTGGATATGTCTGGCACCTCCGGTCTGGTTACATTGGGTAGGGCTCCTGTTGGGGTGTAAATGCATATTTATTGTATCTGTGTGTGCCATCTTGTGCAATGGGTGGTTGACCCTCTACTCCAGTGCTTGCATTATTGGCTTGGTCCTAGTGTGATTGGTGATGTTGGGGGCATGAGTGAGTCTCTGTAGTGGACATGCTTGGGTGATGGGTGTCCATGCATTGGTGTTACATGCAGGGCTTGGTTTTGGGATGTGTGGGTTGTATTGGTGGGGTATCTGTGGGTTTGTTGGGGTGATGGGTGTGAGGGTAAGGGTGGGAGTATTTGATGGCATGCAGGTGGGGTGGGGAGGATAAGGTAGTAAAGATTTGCCTTACCAGAGTCCTGTCCTCCTGCTACTCCTGCATGGCCCTCAGGATGCAGTATTGCAGGATGCAGTATTGCCAAGACTTGTTCCTCCCATGTTGTTAGTTGTGGGGGAGGAGGAGGGGGTCCACCATCTGTACAGCAATCTGGTGTCTGGAGACCATGGAACGCACCTTCCCCCATAGGTCATTCTACCTCTTTCTGATGTCATCCCGTGTTCTTGGATGCTGTACCACTGCGTTGACCCTGTCGACAATTCTGTGCCATAGCTCCATCTTCCTAGCAATGGATGTCTGCTGCACCTGTGATCCGAATAGCTGTGGCTCTACCCGGACGATTTCCTCCACCATGACCCTGAGCTCCTCCTCAGAGAACCTGGGGTGTCGTTGAGGTGCCATGATGTGGTGTGGGTGATGTGTGAGGTGTTGTCTGTTGTGATTTGTGAGGGGGTGTGTTGGTGTGTGTTGTTTGAGGTGCGTGGATGTTGTGTAAGTGATGGTGTTGTGTGTCTGTGGATGCTTGTGTTGTTTTAGGTAGTGTCTCTCTCTGGCCTGCTTTCAAATTTCTGGTAGTAAGGGTTTGTGGGTAATGTAGGAGTGTGCTTTATATTGGATTGGGTGTGTGGGTGTGGCGTGTGTATGTGTATCAGGTGTGTGTAATTCAAATTGTCCAATGTGGTTGTGTTTTGTAAGTGTGTGTGTATTTTGAGCGCAGCAGTGTGTACCGCCAATGGATTACCGCGGTTGAAAGACCGCCATGTTGATTCATGGGTCATGATAGTGGTGGCGTATTCTTGTTGGCGTGACGGTGTTGGTTTTGTTATCGCCAGTTTATCACTGACCTTTGGTGTGGCGGACTTGTGTGGGTGTCTGTATTGTGGCGGATTCCGGGATGTGGGTCATAATACCTGTAGCGAAATTCCGCAGCCGCAGCGGAATGTTGGCGGTCTTCTGCACGGCGGTAAGCGGGATTTACCGCCAGGGTTGTAATGAGGGCCAAAGTGTCTTAAGTCTTTTTAACGCAAACAAAGTCTCTTTCAAGAACAAAGTACCTGGTCATAGGAGCTGCGTTGATTCGGTGGGCATTGCATCGAATTTTCTACCGCACAGCAGGAGCTACGTCGATTCCTCTCTGGAAGTCCTGCTGCGTTGTTCCGGCTCAGCTGTGCGTCGATCCAGTGGGCCATGCGTCAAATTTCTGGTCACTACGCTGGTGCTGCGTCGATCTTCTCAATGTGAAGTCAGGCTGCGTGGTTCCGGTTCGGCATGCGATTACATTTTCACTGAGCTGCATGCTGTGCATTGTTTCTGGCAGGCTGTGTCTCAAATTTCGCCACACAAGGAGTCCTTCTTGTAGAGATGGTGTCATTTTGGTCCTGAGACTTCAGGGAACAGGAAGCAAGCTCTATCCCAGCCCTTGGGGAGCTCTTCTTCACCACAGCCAGGGAGCAGCAAGGCAGCAGGGCAACAGCAAGGCAGCAGTCCTTCACAGAAAGCAGACAGGTTAGTCCTTTGAGCAGCCAGGCAGGTCTTTTTGGTAGGTTCTGGTTCAGATTCTGTTCTCCATGAATGAAGTGTCTGAGTTGGTAGGGGCAGAGGCCCTGATTCAATACCCAAATATGCCTTTGAAGTGGGGAAGAGTTTAAAGAGTGGCTTAGAAGTGCACAAGGCCCCCTTTCAGTTCAATCCTGTCAGCCAGGGTCCCAGTAGGGGGTGTGGCAGTCCTTTGTGTGAGGGCAGGCTACTGTCCTTTTATATGCAAGTGTCAGGCCCTCCACCCTCCCAGCCCAGGAAGACACATTCAAAATGCAGATGTATGCAAGTGAGGCTGAGTCTTAAAACCAGCAAAAACAGTATCTTAAAAGTGAAGGGAGGAAGGCCAAAAGTTAGGGGTGACCACCCTAAGGCTGTCAGGTCTAACAAGCATTCAAAGAGAAATTAGAAAAAGGCTTAGAGAAAAGAACCTACAAGAATGAGTATGCTTACACTGCAATTCAAACTCAAGGAAAACTAGCTTTAGATGTATTACATATAGATAAGCTTTGTATATATATGCCAAAATTGCGTACTGACACTTTGTTTGTGGGAACAAGTGAATGTAGGCATGTGTTTCTGTTTCAGAGTGAATGGACTTTTATGCTGAATGGACAGGACTCTGCAATTCCAAGTATCTACTATATTTGTGGACTTAATGCTTATTTCCATCTTCCAAGAGGATGGTATGGGGTATGTTATTTGGGAATAGTTTTCCCAAAGATTTACCAGATGGAGGACTTGAAAAGGTTTCCGAAATTGACTGAATTACATCATAAGAAACAGAGGGGAGAATTCTCTTCTGTGATAGTGGGAGATATATTTGGTGCAGTGATTCCTTCATTGGGAGCCATCCTGAATTCAATCAAGATTCGAAAGTTGTCTAGTATTGTGGATAACATGCTGACAAATTTTTCACACATTTAACAAATCATTAATACATGTTCTATGCAGCATTATTACACAATAGTTCATAATCAATTCATGTTAATATTGATTATATAAGCTACGCTCTCTTACCAACAATTGTGAAACAAGTTGCAGCACCTCAACCAGAAAAGGAGCAAGGAGAGCCTGAAATCGAATGAGAACTTGTGGAAGATGGTTCTATTACCCTTGTAAGTAATGAAAGTGAAGAATTACAGGAGGGTGCTGGAGAATCAATCCCGATGGATGCAGCAGGGGAGCCTAGCACAGTAGTGGTTCTCCCAGAAGTAGACAGTTCTGAGAAACAAACAGAGCAAGTGCCAGACCAAGAAGGGGAGGGAGTACAGTTGGATCAAAGTCAAGGTGATTTGACTCCTCCTGAGCCTGTTGCAGGTCCATCAAGAGAAAACACATTAGAAAAAGAAAAGGAGAAGAGACCAATCTTGAGAAAAATATTGACAGAAGGTTCGAGGAAAGGAGATCATTGGCCTGAGTCACAAGAAGATAAAAGAAAGGAAGTGGGTATTGATCAAACAATAGAGGAAGAAGTAGATACTACGAGAAAAGAAGAATTAACTGAAGGAGAGTTGAGTGATGATCAAAAGTTGAAAAGAAAGAGATAGCAAGTCGGAGATACGCAAGTCCTGAATGGGCATATGCAGCTACAAATGAATGCCAGAATGAGTTTATGTCTTTTTGTTTTGATAGGGAAGTTCCAAGTCAATATTTTGATGTAACCTGAAGATAAGCAAAGGAAATGAGCTGTTGAAAATTATCTAAGAATTTTTTTGAGAAAAAGTGACTGTTGAAAAGCCAACAGGAAAAGACATTGGTAACCTGATTTAACATTTGAAAACCGGATGTGACAAGCTGCTGATTTATATTGACAAGGATAAGGGATCCTGGATGTGAAACTGAGCTACTGAAAGAATTTTATTTTTGCTGCACTTTTCTGAGTTATGTGCTTTCGGATTCTTTACAGATCATGGCTGACTTCTATAATCAGATTAGAGATGCTAAGCGCTGTAAATATATGAGCATTGGATTGGCAATTATGTGTGGGATTTTATTTATCGTAGTGATTGTGGGAATGTCTGTTCTTGATATGAAAGGAGCCATCCATACTACTGCTTTTGAAACTACTACACTAACGGCTTTGGAGACATTTAAGTCAGATGAGAAATATTTACATGATTGTACTAACGCTCAAGGAGAACTTTCTTCTCACGTCTTCTATCGTTTGTTGAGTGAGTATGTTGATACGATGGATGCAAGGGATAGTCCTGGTGTACACAAATTCCTTCGTCAGTAGAGGAAGGAGTTATGTACCATATTCTTCCATTAACCTACGGGATAAGTTGTAGTCTGCTACTAACAAGGTTCTACGATCAGGAGTATATTCACTATTTTTATTCCAATTATGATATAGTGTTTTTGTTTGTTCCTGTCATAGGAGTAGAGTAGCTAAGGACCATAAAATAGTATTGGTTAGAGGATTCCTTGAACCTACACTAACTTTTGGAACAGCTTATGCTCATAAAAACAATCTAAAATGCTTGCTTATCCCTTTGGAGAAGAGCTTCTTAGAGCATTCTGATGATAGGAGAAAAGCATTGTTAGGGGTCTTTGGGGGCAGAAGGTTACCCCCTGTCCAAGCAAGGACCCTGACTCTAGTCAGGGTAAGTCACACACAATCCAAATCATCCTGTTCCCACCCTCTGGTAGCTTGTGACTGAACAGTCAGGCTTAACTTAGACGGCAATGTGTCAAGTATTTGTGCAATAATTCATACAATAACACCATATAGCACCACAAAAATACACCACACAGTGTTTAGTAAAATATATATTATTTATCTAATAAATGCAGATCAAAACAATAAAAACGCAATCAGTGTGTGTTGAGATATTACTGTAAAAGTGATATAAAGGCCCTCATTACAACCCTGGGATTTTGACCGTGGCGGAAATCCCCAACATAGCCAGTTTAACACTCCGACCGCCACGGTGGTAGAAACAAACAGCGCGGCGGACACCGCCAACAGACAAGCGGAAGACAAAGTACTGCCCACTGTATTACAAGAGGCCTATCCGCCACCTTTTCCGGGGCGGAACCAACAACATCAAGAGCACGGTGGAAACAGTACACAGAAGGGAAAACACTTACCTCTCGACACTCAATGAGGAACCAGGACGCCATGGAGCCCGAACTTCATGTGTTACCCATGTTGGTTTACCTCCTCTTCTACCAGGAGTACGAACAGCAGCGGCGGTGAACACAGTGAGTACTGCACCTACAACACAGGGGAGGGGGGGAAAGAGAGTGACACACACAACACGCAACACCCCCACCCTCACACTCAACAACATACACACAAATACATTCAGCAACATTACATATACACCCCCACCCCCTGAAGAACGCAAGGACAAAAGGAAATGATTGTAACGATTGTAATCAAGAATAATCCATTAGTCAAAAGTCAAAATTCAGTATATACAAATATGTACACCAATTACACAAGTCCGGATAGTGTACTAATCATTGTCTGTGGACCACTGGGCCCAAAATGCATGGGCGAGGCCCACACAAGATACCTGACTGGAAACGGAGAGAACACTGCTGGGGCATCAGATCAAAAATAAACAGGCACCTCAGGGGAAGTGGGAGGGGGGGCACCTCAGCCTGATGAACACACAACGCCACTGCTGCACGAGGGGGCTCCATGCCCATTGATGTGTCCTGGGGAGTGCAAAGCCACAGTCTCTCAAGTCTCTCAAGCGGGTGGTTTGCCCACTCCTTTATCCTGGGGAGTGCAAAGCCACAGTCTCTCAAGTCTCTCCAGTGGGTGGTTTGCCCACTGCTGTATCCTGGGGAGTGCCAAGCCACAGTCTCTCAAGTCTCTCCAGTGGGTGGTTTGCCCACTGCTTTATCCTGGGGAGTGCAAAGCCACAGTCTCTCTAGTGGATGTGATACTCCACTGGTTCTGGAGTGGCTCTTTTCAAACAACAGTGGCCATGGCATCAGGGATGTCCCAGCCAATGTTCTCTAACATGTTGTCCAGAGTGTTGTCTCCCCTGCTGAAACACATGTGCAGCTACATCGTGTTCCCTCAGGTGTAGGATTTACCCACAGTGAAAGGTGACTTTTATGCCCTGGGACATATCCCCAACATCATTGGTGCCATTGATGGTACACATGTGGCATTTGTCCTCCCCGGCAGGAATGAACAGGTGTACAGAAACCGGAAGAGCTACCATTCTATGAATGTGCAGATGGTGTGTTTGGCAGACCAGTACAGCTCCCATGTCAATGCCAAGTATCCTGGCTCAGTCCATGACGCTTACATTTTGAGGAATAGCAGCATCCCTTATGTGAGGGGCAACTCCAGAGGCACCGTGTGTGGCTAATAGGTGAGCCTAAAGTCCCCACACAGTTTCATTTGCTGTCTGGGTACGGGGCTGTCCCTAAGGGCTAGTCTAACAGTTGTCCCTCGACATTTGCAGGTGACTCTGGGTACCCCAACCTTTCATGGCTACTGACCCAAGTGAGGAATCCCAGGACAACGGCAGAGGAACGCTACAGTGAGGCACATGGCCGAACTAGGAGATTGATCGAATGCACCCTCGGCCTTCCTGTGCCTCCATCTGACATGTGGCTCCCTATACTACTCACCGAAGAAGGTGTGCCAGATAATCGTGGGCTGCTGTATGCTGCACAACCTGGCTTTGCGACGCCAGGTGCCTTTTCTGCTGGAGGATGGGCCAGATGGTGGTCTTGTGGCAGCTGTGGAGCCTGTGGACAGTAAAGAAGAGGAGGCAGAAGAAGAGGATATCTACAACCGAAACAACATCATCATGCAATACTTCCAGTGAGACACAGGTAAGAAGATGTCACTGCTTCCCACATCGCATTCTATTGTTGGCACTAGCATAAGTCTGTCATTTTCATTTAGTGTATGGAACCTGACTTGTGACTTTGACTTTCCATTTCACAGATCTGGGTCCCACTTTGTGCCCTCTGCTATGTTTACTGCTAGCCTACAGTAGTGTTACATTGGTATTTGAATAAGTAAATTGACATTGATATATTACATAGTTATTGCACTTACACAATTGTGAAAGAACAGACTGACTCCAGCTTAGATTGTGATTGAAGTATGTTTATTCCTTTGCTAATAAGTGGATGGGGTTGTAAAATGGAATGGAGGGATGGTGGAGGAATGTCCATTGCAGAGTCCAGTCTATTTGTTTCACAGGTGCATTGTCCAAAGGTGCATAGGAAGTGGGGCAATGGCAGTTTAAGGATGGACATGGGTGACATAGTGGGACAGAAGGGTGACATTCAGGGGGGTCTCATTTCCTGGCGGCGGTCTTGGCAATGTTTTCTGTCTTGTTCCTGGATCTCAGGGACCATTTGCAGGGTGCTTCTCCATCTGCAGGGGGTGGGATGCTGATGTCCTGTTGTTCCTGTGGTGGTGCCTCCTGTCCAGTAGCGCCAGCGGAGGTGGAGGGCTGTTCATCTTCCAGGCTAGTGTCAGGGGCCCCTTGTTGTACCACTGTGTCCCTCCTGCTGTTGACAAGGTCTGCCAGCACCCCTGCAATGGTGACCAGGGTGGTGTTAATGGACTTCAAGTCCTCCCTGATCCCAAGGTAGTGTTCCTCCTGCATCTGCTTGGTCTCCTGAAACTTGGCCAGTACTGTTGCCATCGTCTCCTAGGAATGATGGTAAGCTCCCATGATGTTGGAGAGTGCCTTCTGGAGAGTGGGTTCCCTGGGCTTGTCCTCCCCCTGCCGCACAGCAGTCCTCCCAGTTTCCCTGTTATCCTGTGCCTCTGTCCCCTAAAACGTGTGCCCACTGCCACTGCCCCCAGGTCCCTGATTTTCTTGGGTTGGTGGGTTTGCCTGGGTTCCCTGTAGTGGTGAACACACTGCTGATTGACATGTCCTTGGGACAGAGGGATGGGCCCTCTGGGTGGGTGCTGTGCTGATGTTTACTGAGGGGGGAGGCTCTGTGGTGGCTTGTGACAGTGTCAGGGGAACCGACTGTCCCGAGGTCCCTGATGGGCCGGGCTGGTCATCTTGATCCAGTTGTGCAGAGCTGCTGTCATCACTGTAGGCCTCTTCTGTGGAGGGACTGGATATGTCTGGCACCTCCTGTCCGGTTACATTGGGTAGGGCTCCTGTTCGGGTGTAAATGCATATTTATTGTATCTGTGTTTGCCATCTTGTGCAATGGGTGGTTGACCCTCTACTCCAGTGCTTGCATTATTGGCTTGGTCCTAGTGTGATTGGTGATTTTGGGGGCATGAGTGAATCTCTGTAGTGGAAATGCTTGGGTGATGGGTGTCCATGCATTGGTGTTACATGCAGGGCTTGGTTTTGGGATGTGTGGGTTGTATTGGTGGGGTATCTGTGGGTTGTTGGGGTGATGGGTGTGAGGGTAAGGGTGGGAGTATTTGATGGCATGCAGGTGGGGTGGGGAGGATAAGGTAGAAAAGATTTGCCTTACCAGAGTCCAGTCCTCCTGCTACTCCTGCATGGCCCTCAGGATGCAGTATTGCAGGATGCAGTATTGCCAAGACGTGCTCCTCCCATGTTGTTAGTTGTGGGGGAGGAGGAGGGGGTCCACCATCTGTACAGCAATCTGGTGTCTGGAGACCATGGAACGCGCCTTCCCCCTTAGGTCATTCTACCTATTTCTGATGTCATCCCGTGTTCTTGGAAGCTGTACCACTGCGTTGACCCTGTCGACAATTCTGTGCCATAGCTCCATCTTCCTAGCAATGGATGTCTGCTGCACCTGTGATCCGAATAGCTGTGGCTCTACCCAGACGATTTCCTCCACCATGACCCTGAGCTCCTCCTCAGAGAACCTGGGGTGTCGTTGAAGTGCCATGATGTGGTGTGGGTGATGTGTGAGGTGTTGTCTGTTGTCATTTGTGAGGGGGTGTGTGCTGTTTGAGGTGCGTGGATGTTGTGTAAGTGATGGTGTTGTGTGTCTGTGGATGCTGGTGTTGTTTTAGGTAGTGTCTCTCTCTGGCCTGCTTTCAAATTTCTGGTAGTAAGGGTTTGTGGGTAATGTAGGAGTGTGCTTTATATTGGATTGGGTGTGTGGGTGTGGCGTGTGTATGTGTATCAGGTGTGTGTAATTCAAATTGTCCAATGTGGTTGTGTTTTGTAAGAGTGTGTGTATTTTGAGTGCAGCAGTGTGTACCGCCAATGGATTACCGCGGTTGAAAGACCGCCACGTTGATTCATGAGTCATGATAGTGGTGGCGTATTCTTGTTGGCGTGACGGTGTTGGTTTTGTTATCGCCAGTTTATCACTGACCTTTGGTGTGGCGGACTTGTGTGGGTGTCTGTATTGTGGCGGATTCCGGGATGTGGGTCATAATACCTGTAGCGAAATTCCGCGGCCCCAGCGGTATGTTGGCGGTCTTCTGCACGGCGGTAAGCGGGATTTACCGCCAGGGTTGTAATGAGGGCCAAAGTGTCTTAAGTCTTTTAAACGCAAACAAAGTCTCTTTCAAGAACAAAGTACCTGGTCATAGGAGCTGCGTTGATTCGGTGGGCATTGCATCGAATTTTCTACCGCACAGCAGGCGCTACGTTGATTCCTCTCTGGAAGTACGGCTGCGTTGTTCCGGCTCAGCTGTGCTTCGATCCAGTGGGCCATGCGTAATATTTCTGGTCAGTACGCTGGTGCTGCGTCGATCTTCTCAATGTGAAGTCAGGCTGCGTGGTTCCGGTTCGGCATGCAGTTACATTTTCACTGAGCTGCATGCTGTGCATTGTTTCTGGCAGGCTGTGTCTCAAATTTCGCCACACAAGGAGTCCTTCTTGTAGAGATGAAGTCATTTTGGTCCTGAGACTTCAGGGAACAGGAGGCAAGCTCTATCCCAGCCCTTGGGGAGCTCTTCTTCACCACAGCCAGGGAGCAGCAAGGCAGCAGGGCAACAGCAAGGCAGCAGTCCTTCACAGAAAGCAGACAGGTGAGTCCTTTGAGCAGCCAGGCAGGTCTTTTTGGCAGGTTCTAGTTCAGATTCTCTTCTCCATGAATGAAGTGTCTGAGTTGGTAGGGGCAGAGGCCCTGATTCAATACCCAAATATGCCTTTGAAGTGGGGGAGAGTTTAAAGAGTGGCTTAGAAGTGCACAAGGCCCCCTTTCAGTTCAATCCTGTCAGCCAGGGTCCCAGTAGGGGGTGTGGCAGTCCTTTGTGTGAGGGCAGGCTACTGTCCTTTTATATGCAAGTGTCAGGCCCTCCACCCTCCCAGCCCAGGAAGACATATTCAAAATGCAGATGCATGCAAGTGAGGCTGAGTCTTAAAACCAGCAAAAACAGTATCTTAAAAGTGAAGGGAGGGAGGCCAAACGTTAGGGGTGACCACCCTAAGGCTGTCAGGTCTAACAAGCATTCAAAGAGAAATTAGAAAAAGGCTTAGAGAAAAGAACCTACAAGAATGAGTATGCTTACACTGCAATTCAAACTCAAGGAAAACTAGCTTTAGATGTATAACATGTAGATAAGCTTTGTATATATATGCCAAAATTGCGTACTGACACTTTGTTTGTGGGAACAAGTGAATGTAGGCATGTGTTTCTGTTTCAGAGTGAATGGACTTTTATGCTGAATGGACAGGACTCTGCAATTCCAGGTATCTACTATATTTGTGGACTTAATGCTTATTTCCATCTTCCAAGAGGATGGTATGGGGTATGTTATTTGGGAATAGTTTTCCCAAAGATTTACCAGATGGAGGACTTGAAAAGGTTTCCGAAATTGACTGAATTACATCATAAGAAACAGAGGGGAGAATTCTCTTTTGTGATAGTGGGAGATATATTTGGTGCAGTGATTCCTTCATTGGGAGCCATCCTGAATTAAATCAAGATTCGAAAGTTGTCTAGTATTGTGGATAACATGCCGACAAATTTTTCACACATTTAACAAATCATTAATACATTTTCTATGCAGCATTATTACACAATAGTTCATAATCAATTCATGTTAATATTGATTATATAAGCTACGCTCTCTTACCAACAATTGTGAAACAAGTTGCAGCACCTCAACCAGAAAAGGAGCAAGGAGAGCCTGAAATCGAATGAGAACTTGTGGAAGATGGTTCTATTACCCTTGTAAGTAATGAAAGTGAAGAATTACAGGAGGGTGCTGGAGAATCAATCCCGATGGATGCAGCAGGGGAGCCTAGCACAGCAGTGGTTCTCCCAGAAGTAGACGGTTCTGAGAAACAAACAGAGCAAGTGCCAGACCAAGAAGGGGAGGGAGTACAGTTGGATCAAAGTCAAGGTGATTTGACTCCTCCTGAGCCTGTTGCAGGTCCATCAAGAGAAAACACCATAGAAAAAGAAAAGGAGAAGAGACCAATCCTGAGAAAAATATTGACAGAAGGTTCGAGGAAAGGAGATCATTGGCCTGAGTCACAAGTAGATAAAAGAAAGGAAGTGGGTATTGATCAAACAATAGAGGAAGAAGTAGATACTACGAGAAAAGAAGAATTAAGTGAAGGAGAGTTGAGTGATGATCAAAAGTTGAAAAGAAAGAGATAGCAAGTCGGAGATACGCAAGTCCTGAATGGGCATATGCAGCTACAAATGAATGCCAGAATGAGTTTATGTCTTTTTGTTTTGATAGGGAAGTTCCAAGTCAATATTTTGATGTAACCTGAAGATAAGCAAAGGAAATGAGCTGTTAAAAATTATCTAAGAATTTTTTTGAGAAAAAGTGACTGTTGAAAAGTCAACAGGAAAAGCCATTGGTAACCTGATTTAACATTTGAAAACCGGATGTGACAAGCTGCTGATTTATATTGACAAGGATAAGGGATCCTGGATGTGAAACTGAGCTACTGAAAAAAGTTTATTTTTGCTGCACTTTTCTGAGTTATGTGCTTTCGGATTCTTTACAGATCATGGCTGACTTCTATAATCAGATTAGGGATGCTAAGCGCTGTAAATATATGAGCATTGGATTGGCAATTATGTGTGGGATTTTATTTATCGTAGTGATTGTGGGAATGTCTGTTCTTGATATGAAAGGAGCCATCCATACTACTGCTTTTGAAACTACTACACTAAGGGCTTTGGAGACATTTAAGTCAGATGAGAAATATTTACATGATTGTACTAACGCTCAAGGAGAACTTTCTTCTTACGTCTTCTATCGTTTGTTGAGTGAGTATGTTGATACGATGGATGCAAGGGATAGTCCTGGTGTACACAAATTCCTTCGTCAGTAGAGGAAGGAGTTATGTACCATATTCTTCCATTAACCTACGGGATAAGTTGTAGTCTTCTACTAACAAGGTTCTACGATCAGGAGTATATTCACTATTTTTATTCCAATTATGATATAGTGTTTTTGTTTGTTCCTGTCATAGGAGTAGAGTAGCTAAGGACCATAAAATAGTATTGGTAAGAGGATTCCTTGAACCTACACTAACTTTTGGAACAGCTTATGCTCATAAAAACAATCTAAAATGCTTGATTTATCCCTTTGGAGAAGAGCTTCTTAGAGCATTCTGATGATAGGAGAAAAGCATTGTTAGGGGTCTTTGGGGGCAGTAGTTTACCCCCTGTCCAAGCAAGGACCCTGACTCTAGTCAGGGTAAGTCACACACAATCCAAATCATCCTGTACCCACCCTCTGGTAGCTTATGACTGAACAGTCAGGCTTAACTTAGAAGGCAATGTGTCAAGTATTTGTGCAATAATTCATACAATAACACCATATAGCACTACAAAAATACACCACACAGTGTTTAGTAAAATATATATTATTTATCTAATAAATGCAGATCAAAACAATAAAAACGCAATCAGTGTGTGTTGAGATATTACTGTAAAAGTGATATAAAGGCCCTCATTACAACCCTGGGATTTTGACCGTGGCGGAAACCCCCAACATAGACAGCCACTTTAACACTCCGACCGCCATGGTGGTAGAAACAAACGGCGCGGCAGACACCGCCAACAGACAATTGGAAGACAAAGTACTGCCCACTGTATTACAAGCGGCCTATCCGCCACCTTTTCCGGGGTGGAACCAACAACATCAAGAGCATTTCGGAAACAGTACACAGAAGGGAAAACACTTACCTCTCGACACCCAACGAGGAACCAGGACGCCATGGAGCTCGAACTTCATGTGTTACCCATGTTGGTTTACCTCCTCTTCTACCAGGAGTACGAACAGCAGCGGCGGTGAACACAGTGAGTACTGCACCTACAACACAAGGGAGGGGGGGAAAGAGAGTAACACACACACACACAACACGCAACACCCCCACCCTCACACACAACAACATACACACAAATACATGCAGCAACATTACATATACACCCCCCACCCCCTGAAGAACGCAAGGACAAAAGGAAATTATTGTAACGATTGTAATCAAGAAAAATCCATTAGTCAAAAGTCAAAATTCAGTATATACAAATATGTACACCAATTACACAAGTCCGGATAGTGTACTAATCATTGTCTGTGGACCACTGGGCCCAAAATGCATGGGCGAGGCCCACACAAGATACCTGACTGGAAACGGAGAGAACACTGCTGGGGCATCAGATCGAAAATAAACAGGCACCTCAGGGGGAGTGGGAGGGGGGGCACCTCAGCCTGATGAACACACGACGCCACTGCTGCACGAGGGGGCTCCATGCCCATTGATGTGTCCTGGGGAGTGCAAAGCCACAGTCTCTCAAGTCTCTCAAGCGGGTGGTTTGCCCACTCCTTTATCCTGGGGAGTGCAAAGCCACAGTCTCTCAAGTCTCTCCAGTGGGTGGTTTGCCCACTGCTGTATCCTGGGGAGTGCCAAGCCACAGTCTCTCAAGTCTCTCCAGTGGGTGGTGTGCCACTGCTTTATCCTGGGGATTGCAAAGCCACAGTCTCTCTAGTGGATGTGATACTCCACTGGTTCTGGAGTGGCTCTTTTCAAACAACAGTGGCCATGGCATCAGGGATGTCCCAGCCAATGTTCTCTAACATGTTGTCCAGAGTGTTGTCTTCCCTGCTGAAACACATGTGCAGCTACATCGTGTTCCCTCAGGTGTAGGATTTGCCCACAGTGAAAGGTGACTTTTATGCCCTGGGACATATCCCCAACATCATTGGTGCCATTGATGGTACACATGTGGCATTTGTCCTCCCCCCGCAGGATTGAACAGGTGTACAGAAACCGGAAGAGCTACCATTCTATGAATGTGCAGATGGTGTGTTTGGCAGACCAGTACAGCTCCCATGTCAATGCCAAGTATCCTGGCTCAGTCCATGACGCTTACATTTTGAGGAATAGCAGCATCCCTTATGTGAGGGGCAACTCCAGAGGCACCGTGTGTGGCTAATAGGTGAGCCTAAAGTCCCCACACAGTTTCATTTGCTGTCTGGGTACGGGGCTGTCCCTAAGGGCTAGTCTAACAGTTGTCCCTCGACATTTGCAGGTGACTCTGGGTACCCCAACCTGTCATGGCTACTGACCCCAGTGAGGAATCCCAGGACAACGGCAGAGGAACGCTACAGTGAGGCACATGGGCGAACTAGGAGGGTGATCGAACGCACCCTCGGCCTTCCTGTGCCTCCATCTGACAGGTGGCTCCCTATACTACTCACCGAAGAAGGTGTGCCAGATAATCGTGGCCTGCTGTATGCTGCACAACCTGGCTTTGCGAAGCCAGGTGCCTTTTCTGCTGGAGGATGGGCCAGATGGTGGTCTTGTGGCAGCTGTGGAGCCTGTGGACAGTAAAGAAGAGGAGGCAGAAGAAGAGGATATCTACAACCGAAACAACATCATCATGCAATACTTCCAGTGACACACAGGTAAGAAGATGTCACTGCTTCCCACATCGCATTCTATTGTTGGCACTAGCATAAGTCTGTCATTTTCATTTAGTGTACGGAACCTGACTTGTGACTTTGACTTTCCATTTCACAGATCTGGGTCCCACTTTGTGCCCTCTGCTATGTTTACTGCTAGCCTACAGCAGTGTTACATTGGTATGTGAATAAGTAAATTTACTTTGTTATATTCCATAGTTATTGCACTTACACATTTGTGAAAGAACAGACTGGCTCGAGATTAGTTTGTGATTGAAGTATGTTTATTCCTGTGCTAATAAGTGGACGGGGTTGTAAAATGGAATGGAGGGATGGTGGAGGAATGTCCATTGCAGAGTCCAGTCTATTTGTTTCACAGGTGCATTGTCCAAAGGTGCATAGGAAGTGGGGCAATGGCAGTTTAAGGATGGACATGGGTGACATAGTGGGACAGAAGGGTGACATTCAGGGGGGTCTCATTTCCTGGCGGGGGTCTTGGCAATGTTCTCTGTCTTGTTCCTGGATCCCAGGGACCATTTGCGGGGTGCTTCTCCATCTGCAGGGGGTGGGATGCTGATGTCCTGTTGTTCCTGTGGCGGTGCCTCCTGTCCAGTAGCGCCAGCGGAGGTTGAGGGCTGTTCATCTTCCAGGCTAGTGTCAGGGGCCCCTTGTTGTTCCACTGTGTCCCTCCTGCTGTTGACAAGGTCTGCCAGCACCCCTGCAATGGTGACCAGGGTGGTGTTAATGGACTTCAAGTCCTCCCTGATCCCAAGGTAGTGTTCCTCCTGCATCTGCTTCGTCTCCTGAAACTTGGCCAGTACTGTTGCCATCGTCTCCTAGGAATGATGGTAAGCTCCCATGATGTAGGAGAGTGCCTTCTGGAGAGTGGGTTCCCTGGGCCTGTCCTCCCCCTGTCGCACAGCAGTCCTCCCAGTTTCCCTGTTATCCTGTGCCTCTGTCCCCTAAACCGTGTGCCCACTGCCACTGCCCCCAGGTCCCTGATTTTCTTGGGTTGGTGGGTTTGCCTGGGTTCCCTGCAGTGGTGGACACACTGCTGATTGACATGTCCTGGGGACAGAGGGATGGGCCCTCTGGGTGGGTGCTGTGCTGATGTTTCAAGAGGGGGGAGGCTCTGTGGTTGCTTGTGACAGTGTCAGGGGAACCGACTGTCCTGAGGTCCCTGATGGGCTGGGCTGGTCATCTTGATCCAGTTGTGCAGAGCTGCTGTCATCACTGTAGGCCTCTTCTGTGGAGGGACTGGATATGTCTGGCACCTCCTGTCCGGTTACATTGGGTAGGGCTCCTGTTGGGGTGTAAATGCATATTTATTGTATCTGTGTGTGCCATCTTGTGCAATGGGTGGTTGACCCTCTACTCCAGTGCTTGCATTATTGGCTTGGTCCTTGTGTGATTGGTGATTTTGGGGGCATGAGTGAGTCTCTGTAGTGGACATGCTTGGGTGATGGGTGTCCATGCATTGGTGTTACATGCAGGGCTTGGTTTTGGGATGTGTGGGTTGTATTGGTGGGGTATCTGTGGGTTTTTGGGGTGATGGGCGTGAGGGTAAGGGTGGGAGTATTTGATGGCATGCAGGTGGGGTGGGGAGGATAAGGTAGTAAAGATTTGCCTTACCAGAGTCCAGTCCTCCTGCTACTCCTGCATGGCCCTCAGGATGCAGTATTGCAGGATGCAGTATTGCCAAGACTTGCTCCTCCCATGTTGTTAGTTGTGGGGAAGGAGGAGGGGGTCCACCATCTGTACAGCAATCTGGTGTCTGGAGACCATGGAACGCACCTTCCCCCATAGGTCATTCTACCTCTTTCTGATGTCATCCCGTGTTCTTAGATGCTGTACCACTGCGTTGACCCTGTCCACAATTCTGTGCCATAGCTCCATCTTCCTAGCAATGGATGTCTGCTGCACCTGTGATCCGAATAGCTGTGGCTCTACCCGGACGATTTCCTCCAGCATGACCCTGAGCTCCTCCTCAGAGAACCTGGGGTGTCGTTGAGGTGCCATGATGTGGTGTGGGTGATGTGTGAGGTGTTGTCTGTTGTGATTTGTGAGGGGGTGTGTTGGTGTGTGTTGTTTGAGGTGCGTGGATGTTGTGTAAGTGATGGTGTTGTGTGTCTGTGGATGCTGGTGTTGTTTTAGGTAGTGTCTCTCTCTGGCCTGCTTTCAAATTTCTGGTAGTAAGGGTTTGTGGGTAATGTAGGAGTGTGCTTAATATTGGATTGGGTGTGTGGGTGTGGGTGTGGTGTGTGTATGTGTATCAGGTGTGTGTAATTCAAATTGTCCAATGTGGTTGTGTTTTGTAAGTGTGTGTGTATTTTGAGCGCAGCAGTGTGTACCGCCAATGGATTACCGCGGTTGAAAGACCGCCACGTTGATTCATGGGTCAAGATAGTGGTGGCGTATTCTTGTTGGCGTGACGGTGTTGGTTTTGTTATCGCCAGTTAATCACTGACCTTTGGTGTGGCGGACTTGTGTGGGTGTCTGTATTGTGGCGGATTCCGGGATGTGGGTCATAATACCTGTAGCAAACTTCCGCAGCCGCAGCGGTATGTTGGCGGTCTTCTGCACGGCGGTAAGCGGGATTTACCGCCAGGGTTGTAATGAGGGCCAAAGTGTCTTAAGTCTTTTAAACGCAAACAAAGTCTCTTTCAAGAACAAAGTACCTGGTCATAGGAGCTGCGTTGATTCGGTGGGCATTGCATCAAATTTTCTACCGCACAGCAGGCGCTGCGTCGATCTTCTCAATGTGAAGTCAGGCTGCGTGGTTCCGGTTCGGCATGCGGTTACATTTTCACTGAGCTGCATGCTGTGCATTGTTTCTGGCAGACTGTGTCTCAAATTTCGCCACACAAGGAGTCCTTCTTGTAGAGATGAAGTCATTTTGGTCCTGAGACTTCAGGGAACAGGAGGCAAGCTCTATCCCAGCCCTTGGGGAGCTCTTCTTCACCACAGCCAGGGAGCAGCAAGGCAGCAGGACAACAGCAAGGCAGCAGTCCTTCACAGAAAGCAGACAGGTGAGTCCTTTGAGCAGCCAGGCAGGTCTTTTTGGCAGGTTCTGGTTCAGATTCTCTTCTCCATGAATGAAGTGTCTGAGTTGGTAGGGGCAGAGGCCCTGATTCAATACCCAAATATGCCTTTGAAGTGGGGGAGAGTTTAAAGAGTGGCTTAGAAGTGCACAAGTCCCCCTTTCAGTTCAATCCTGTCAGCCAGGGTCCCAGTAGGGGGTGTGGCAGTCCTTTGTGTGAGGGCAGTTCACTGTCCTTTTACATGCAAGTGTCAGGCCCTCCACCCTCCCAGCCCAGGAAGACACATTCAAAATGCAGATGTATGCAAGTGAGGCTGAGTCTTAAAACCAGCAAAAACAGTATCTTAAAAGTGAAGGGAGGGAGGCCAAAAGTTAGGGGTGACCACCCTAAGGCTGTCAGGTCTAACAAGCATTCAAAGAGAAATTAGAAAAAGGCTTAGAGAAAAGAACCTACAAGAATGAGTATGCTTACACGGCAATTCAAACTCAAGGAAAACTAGCTTTAGATGTATTACATGTAGATAAGCTTTGTATATATATGCCAAAATTGCGTACTGACACTTTGTTTGTGGGAACAAGTGAATGTAGGCATGTGTTTCTGTTTCAGAGTGAATGGACTTTTATGCTGAATGGACAGGACACTGCAATTCCAGGTATCTACTATATTTGTGGAGTTAATGCTTATTTCCATCTTCCAAGAGGATGGTATGGGGTATGTTATTTGGGAATAGTTTTCCCAAAGATTTACCAGATGGAGGACTTGAAAAGGTTTCCGAAATTGACTGAATTACATCATAAGAAACAGAGGGGAGAATTCTCTTCTGTGATAGTGGGAGATATATTTGGTGCAGTGATTCCTTCATTGGGAGCCATCCTGAATTCAATCAAGATTCGAAAGTTGTCTAGTATTGTGTATAACATGCTGACAAATTTTTCAGGGGCAATACTACTGATAGATACTGAATTGGCTGCGAATAGAGCTATGACATTTCAAAATTGTCTTGCTTTAGACATCCTTCTAGCGAAGGACTGCAGAGTCTGTAAAATGATTAACTTCAGGCATTGCTGCTCATACATTCCTAACAGTAGTAAGGAGATAAGAGACATACTTACTAACCTGACTAATTCAAGTAGTGATTTGAAGGAATTGAAAGAACCAGGTGTGTGGGAAAAGGTAGGGAAAGGATTTGCTTCAGTGGGAAATTGGCTTAGTAACATTTGGATTACACCTGATTGGCATATTTAATTTACCTATAAGTCCCTTGTAAAGTGGTATCCCTATACCCAGGGCCTGTATATTAAATGCTACTAGTGGACCTGCAGGGTGGCTTGCGCCACCCACTAAAGTAGCCTGTCAAACCTATCCAAGGCCTGCTAGCACAGAGCCTGTGTGCGCAGTTTCCTGCCACAGGGACCTGGCATCTAAATTTAATTGCCAAGCCCAGAACTCCCCTTCTACTAGATGTAAGTCACCCATAAGGTACACCCTAGCAAGCCCTTTGGGCAGGGTGCCATATATGTAGAAGGCAGGACATGTGCCATGTTGCGTGCCCTGTCCTGGTAGTGACAAACAGCCTAACTTGGTTTCTCACTGCTGTGAGTGCTGCCTCCTCAGAGGATTGCATTGGAGATGCCCTGCCGTATGTGGAAGGGGTATTGTCTGATTTATGAGGGGTAGCTTAGGCATGTTTGGTATGGTTGTGATAGTGGTGAGAAAGGCTGCTTACTGGTGTAGGTGTATTTTTTATTACTATCACAGAAATGCCACTTCTAGAAAGTTCGCATTTATCTGTGCTTATAACTTTGGTGTTTTGCAGCTTGTCTCCAATCCACGTCTGGGCAGACTGACAGTTGGGGCTTTGTGCATACTTCTCAGACAGCCTGAACACAGGGAGGGTGGAGGTGACACAGAGGTGTATCTACATATTGTAAAGCCTTCCTGGGCTGAGAGAAGGGAGAGGTGGGGCACACCTGCATTTGTAAAGACTGTGCCCTGGCCTCACACAATAGGGTCGTTAACCCCCCACTGATGTTTGGAGCCTGTGCTGAAAGGAGAGAGGGGGCACTCCCAGAACCAGTTGTAACTGTCTGGAACCTCCTCTCCCTACCATTGAAAAACACTGTAAGAACTGACTATAAGTACAGGGGAATTTTCCCCACAATTTGAACATTCTTGGAACTTGAAAATGGACACAGAACGCTGATGAATGGACTCACCAGGAAACCACATTGGACTGCTGCTGCTGTGCTGACCTGTGACTTGCTTGGTCACTAGGAGGAACTGCCACCATCTGCATCCCTTGAGCTGGCCTGTAGCTGGGCCCACCAGCCCTGTGCTTCTTCTTGCCTTGCTGTTCCCAGGGTCAGGGTGCTGTGGCCCCTGACCCCTGCAACGATCCCTTCAGCATAATTCTTAGTGCTGAGAGCGCCCTTTTGATGCCCAGGTGCAGTTCCAGGCACCTTCTTTGTCTGCAGGAATCACCGCCGCAGCCCGGGCTTGAGGAAGTGCCCTTTCGCTTTTTAAGCGCTCTCTTTTGCCTGGATCACCGCCACAGCCCGGGGAAGTTAATTTGTTAAAGCGTGAGCAGCACGCTTACTGGTGCCCCCAGGGCACGAAGAAAACCTTCTTGTTTCTATCTGGAGCAAGCGTGCTCCTATTGGTGCCCCCGGGATGAGGACCGCTCCGTGGAGCACCTCCGGGGCACCGGCAGGCCCTGCCTTGGGCCAGGACATCATCGGGAGTCCGAGGGAGAGGAGGACGCCTCTCCCTCGCTTGTGGGAGGACTCTCCTGTGTTTGGCGGCCAGGGGGTAGCCTCACCGGATGCTCGGCTGTACCGCCGACTTCTTTTGTGGCCCCCTCGTGGGCCAGTGGACTTTTTCCGGAGGTCTTCCCCCCCTGTGAGGGCCGGCGAAGGCCTGGGGAGACCCCAGGAATTCGTGGGTCCCTGGAGGGGCCCGTTTTCAAACCCGAGGGGGTGCGTGGCGCCCCACTCCTTCCTCAAAGGATTTCCCTGATTTGGGGCCCCCCTTGTGTGGGCCGGTGGAGGCCTAGGGAGGCCCCCAGCAATCTCAGTCCCCAGAGGGGCCCATTAACGGGATAGAGGAGGTGCGTGCCGCCCTCTTCTCCTCCAAAGGAAATCTGAGGCCCCCGTTTTGCGCATAGGAGCGCTGGGGGCCCCATTGTTCGCCTTCTAGGCACTGAAAGTGCCTCTTCCACCATAAATCAGGTACTCTTTAGAAAATCTAGGCTCTAGGAGCCTAATACAAACTTACAGATGTTTGCGATTTCCTACCTGTTTACTGGTGATACATATATGTGCTAATATTCCTTTTTTAGGCATCTCTAGCTGATATGTATGTATATGACTTGTGGAATATTCTCTAATGTTCCTTTCATGGGTGTTTAGGAATTGTTCATGACAATTGCATATACCTTTTACTATAATTCCTGACTACTGCTTATGTCGCAGAATCCTGAGTACTTACGTATTCTAATGTGACAACTGCATATTCCTGCAGAGTATTAGTAACTTGTGTAACAGTCTGACAACTGTTAAGGTAGCAGGGTATTACTTACGTGTAATGTTGGTCTAATTATGTTTTGTGCAATACAGATTATTTTTACATAGCTCAGTGTTGTATTTGCTTTGTGGTGTACATTTTGCATCACGTGTGTTGTGTGTTGTGCAAACGCTTTACACATTTCCTCCAGGTTAAGCCTGACTGCTCGTGCCAAGCTACCAAGGGGGTGAGCAGGGGTTATCTTGGACGTGTAACTCCCAAGCCCTGACTAGAGTGGGTAGGTTCTGCCTGGCTGAGGTGCATACCTTAGCCAACCAGAAACCCCATTTCTAACAACTTAGTATTGTAACAAATAGGGAAATAAAATCACTAAAACGTATAAGAAGTTGTGGTTATTCATGACTGAAATTTCATGGGGTGTTGATTTCTTTTGATTCATTGCTGATGATGACTAATGCTTAATAAGTTGTGTATTGATCATTATAGAACCAAACCATACCTTAGCTAGGATACTCCATGCGAATCAAAAGGTTCATCGACCTATTCGTGTCCCCTTGTAATTTTACTTATTAAGGACCAGGTGCGCTATTAGGATGTACATTCCAGAAAGGTCCCTTCGCTCTGTGGATGCCTTTCTCCTCACTATCTTCAAATTTGTGTAAGCCCATTTAGGGCTTTTTTGGTGGTAGCAGCTAGGTAATGGAACACTTTGCCCATTACCTTTTGGAAAACCATTATTCATTTGCATTTTAGAAAGGCTTTGAAAGCTTGGTTGCACTGTTGCTAATCCTTCTTCCAAATGGGAATGTTAGGGTAAAGCCGATTCATGTTTTTGTTAGTTTGTTCTTTTTTAGGTTTAGGTTGATGTAGTAGTTGTTTTCTCTCTCAGTGCCAGGGCACCTTTTCAGAATTTGTGTGTAAACTCTTAACATAAAACAGCACCTAGATGAGTCCATATAAGTAGAAGAATGCCTCACAATGTCAAACCATACAAAGCACAGGAGTCCCTTCCACAATACAGTTTCTTTTCCTCTTACTCGCCATCTTCTTTCCTTAAATACCCCCTCTTTTCTCCTCCCCTTTTCCAGTTCTCAACCCACCCCCCTTTCTTTCCTTTCCATTTTCTATGGAAGGGATCATGGCCCGTTGGCCTGGGTTGCCATTAACAGGCCCCTTGGGAATATTAGCATACCCAAGATGGCCATCGTGGTTAATGATCTAATGGGTAGCTTGGAACATAAGAGAAAGGAGCATAGGTGTAGACGTGTCAGGGAGCCACGCTGCATGGGGGTTCCTGTTGCAACACTATTTGTATTTCAAGGTGAGACTTGGAGCGGCTGTTTACTGAGAATCTTTTCAATGAATCGGCTAATGAGTTACTTAGGAACATTTTATTGATTGGCCGGATTCTGGTGACCATATGTTTTGTGACACAGGTATTTGGTGCCTTGTACTGCTGTTGATATTCAGGCAGTATAGGTTTACAGGACACTATGGGGGTCATTCTGACCCTGGCGGTAAAATCCGCCAGGGCCAACTACAGCAGGAGCACCGCCAACAGGCTGGCTGTGCTCCCATGGGCATTCTGACCACGGCGGTACAGCCGCGGTCAGAAACGGAAAACCGGCGGTGTACCGCCGGTTTCCCGCTGCCCTGGGGAATCCTCCATGGCGGCGCAGCTTGCTGCGCCGCCATGGGGATTCCGACTCCCATACCGCCATCCTGTTCCTTGCGGTTTTGGCCGCCAGGAACAGAATGGCGGTATGGGGTGTCGTGGGGCCCCTGGGGGCCCCTGCAGTGCCCATGCCAATGGCATGGGCACTGCAGGGGCCCCCGTAACAGGGCCCCACAAAGATTTTCAGTGTCTGCCATGCAGACACTGAAAATCGCGACGGGTGCAATTGCACCCATCGCACCCCTTCCACTCCGCCGGCTCCATTCGGAGCCGGCATCCTCATGGAAGGGTGTTTCCCGCTGGGCTGGCGGGCGGCCTTCTGGCGGTCGCCCGCCAGCCCAGCGGGAAACCCAGAATACCCGCGGCGGTCTTTTGACCGCGCAGCGGTATTCTGGCGGTTCCAGCCAGGCCGGCGGCTTCCGGGGTCAGAATGACCCCCTATATGTGTGCAGGGAATGAAGCAACTAACAATTGCCAGTATGGTGTAGTTTGAAACTGTATCTATAGTGTGGTTATAATTATGGCAATCACTATTGGGATGTGATAGTTAAGGTGAAATATTCCCAATATAGCTGTATTGTATTCTTTTGTGTGATAGCATTACATGTTCCCCACTTTTTTGGCATTTAATCAGTGCCACTGTTGGAAATGAGACATGGGTGATGACATAGAGGCCCATTAATAGCCCGGTCTCTGGTTGGGCTCACTATTGTTTTTGGTATCTTACCAATGGATAGTTTCAAGCTGTATAAGGTCTCAATCCCCTCAGTAATGAATAGTGATTTTCATTTTGTCATGTAGAAGCAGTAACATTTACACTTCACCTCTATTGATATATTCATATCCATTTTTTGGGGATTGATTGGCCAATTACAGAGATATATACAGCTTGGAGATATGTTGCAATGTATTGAGTAATAGTTAAACTGGACACATGTGTCAGACTCATGAAGTAAATAGCCTCTCTCTACTTTCTACCCCAATAGGCATTGTGCCAGATAGCATGTCTATGTCCTGAGGAGACCCAAGTAATCATGGAGGTGGGTTCAAACTTTGACACTGTAAATAGGGATTGTCCATTGCTTAATAAACTTAAGACGTAATCAGAATTGATACTGAATTGTGGACCTGTATACATTTTGCCACATACCAAGTGTACATATGTATCATTTTGAATATTTCGTGTCACTGCACCTATGAGCACTGCACCATCTGCACCACTTCAAATTAAAGGTTTAGAGAATAAGCACTCAAAATCAGTTATAATGTTGAGAGAATTTAATTTAGAATAACTGCATAGTTGTGTGTGAAAACAGACCCATGGAATGTTGTATTGTTTCGATGTTCCTCCCTTGAATTAGGCCTGCTTGTCCAAGATACAGATGAGAGTCAGGATGTTTCAGGGCCAACAATGAGTATCTCTGGTCCTGATCACAGGCAATCTCACCTTCATATTAGTGTTCCATGCTATTTCGCAGAATTTTGAAAACCCATGGTATGTGGAATGGATGAAATATGGAATGTAGAGAATGTATGGTTTCCATGAGGGACAGTTGAAGAAAGGGGCTGGAGCTCTGTGGAGGAGTAGTGTTAGGCTTAACAGTTTCTTCTTGTGTTTCTGTTGCTCTTTCGTACCCGTTCAGAAATAAATATTCTTCTCAAGTGCACCAACGAGCTGTGGAAAGATAAAAGATTGTCAATGGAAATTTACTCAGAAGGCTTTATCGCACCCAAAATAAAAATTATTTTGGAGTGATACGGAGTTCAAGTGACATAGGTCCAAAGGAAAGATTTATGCAGTGGACTCAAATTTGGGTTAAGCTACCCAAGTGGAAATGGGTATCAAGCTAAAACCTAAAGCAGATCCTCCAAGATAAATAGTATATAAAGTGATAAGAGGGGAAGAAGTGCAAGCAATCTATGAATAAAGCCATAGCATTTTCATGTAAGACAAGTAGAGAAACTTTCCTAATGTGTTTCAGGGGCATTGGGAATATATAAATGTTCTGAGCATCATGTCACATTGAAAGAGGGAGCTGTTCCTACCCAGCGCTGGATGTGAAATGTGCCTTTGTCATATTGTGAACAGTTTGGAGGGTCTGTGTAGAAAAGATGCTACAGACCTGATTGAATCTTCTCCATGGCTTCTTCTCATAATAATCTCTTTCAAACATTCATGTGAGCTGCACTTATGTGTTGATCTCTGCAGTTTAAAGGATGCTAGATGGGTAGATTGGCATCTACTCCTGGATATGCACAGGACTGTGTCAACCTTGAGCCGGGTGGCAGCTTTCTGGAACTTAGCACTAGCAAACATTTACCACCAGGTGATTTTGGAGAAGAATGTAACATATCCTACTGTGGTTGTGACTTTGAAAAGCATGTTCAAGTTCAAATGCATGCCTTTCATTCTTGCAAGCGCATCTTCTGTCTTCCAAAAAAATATAAAATACTTTTGAAGGGATAAAATGTGCCATATCGTTTTAAGATGACATTCTGGTATTTGGGAAAAATGAAGAATAGCATGACTTTCATCTAGAAGAAGTCCTCTATGAAATAACCAAAAAAAACATTAACAATGAAACATGAAACATAGAACTGTCAATTTAGATATGAAAACATCTAGGGCACATAATTTCCAGAGATGGTGTAAACCAAATATTCGCCAGGTAAATGCAATTTTGGAAGCTCTAGGACAGATTACCAATGAACAACTAATGTTATTCTTGAAACTCACTGAATTCTATGCAAAATGTGTGGAGGACTATGCCTCCAAAATAGAACTATTGAAAGTACATCTAAGAAAACCAAGACTTTTTGAGGGGGAAATGAACAGAAAGACTTGACGGGTGTGTGACTTACTTTCTTATAGAAAAGGAGTTGTTGGCCAGCACATAGGCTGTTGAGCATTTTCAAATGATTCCATGGTGGGCATGTTTTGTGTTGAAGACTGACCAGAAACCTTTAGTCGGTATACTTGCACCTGATGGAGAAAGAATCATGACTGTAATTTTGGCGAGGTTGGAGGACAGATTACATAACTATCAGTGTAAGAATTCAGATAATTGGCTGAGAGGGGGTGGAAGCCGGTCTCAGGCATCAACAACAATACTGATCAGGGTGAACCACCAAAGTCACTAAATTAACCTATGCTTAACCCTCTGGTAGCTTGGCACAAAGTAGCAAGGTTTAACTTAGAGGCGATGTGTAAACTATTTATGCAACACACAAACATTAGTAAAGTGACAACACAACACTAAAAAAATTATAAAACAATTTATAATAGCCCATATGGCAGGGTGCTGAGTAATTAAAAGGTAGGGCATGTACATTTTAGTTTTACATATCCTAGTAGTGAAAAGCGTCCAGTTTTACTACTGTAAGGCATACCCCACCCATATGCTAACTTCATGGATTCCTTATAATGTTTAAAAAGCTGTAATTCCTAAACCAGAGGTGGTGGGTATATCATGTTTGGTGTCTATGAACTTATGATAATAAACCCTCTTTAATGGTAAAGTTGGATTTTCATTACAAGTTTGAAAATGTCACTTTTAGAAGGGTGTCATTTTCCTTCCCTTAGCCCTCTGTGGCTGCAGCTTGTTTTAGGTCACATGACTGGATGTAACTGATAGTTGAGGCTTTTTGAATTCACCCCAGGCAGTCACACAATAGTGGTATTAGCTGAGTCTGAATGGGCCATTAACAAACCTGAAGAGGGGGTGGAGGTAAGCACAGTCCCACTTGCACCAAAATAGAATCCGCTCTGCCACCATACAATAGGATTAACAACCCTGTATTGTCAGTGCAGCCAGCTAGAAGGCAGGAAAATCCTAGACCTTCAAAGAACCCTTCTGGAAACTTTTCCCAACTTCTAAGAGCAGGGCACCCAGGCTCTCAGACCCACTCTTCAGTTCACTACTGAACCTGCAGTAGGGCTATCAGAGGATTGCTTGCTGCTGTGACTTGCTGTGCATTCTACCAGACTGCTACTGTATCTGGAAGGCCTTCATTGGTGCCTGGAGCCTGCCTTGAAACTTCAGAGGTCAGCCCTGCTGTGAAGCCCTGCATCTTCACCTGCACATAGGACTTCAGAAGTGATTCCAAGGGCTTGTTCAGCTGGATTCCTGTTCAGAGCCACAGGGACATAACAGGCTCCCACCATCTTGAACTGACACCTGGACCTAGTCTGAGTGAGCCTTGAGCCCTCCAGGAGGTCTCCATCCACTCCTGGACCCTCGGTTGTGGTGCTAACAGTTTCCAAGTGGCCATTTTCCAAAACTAAGGAACTGATATTTTGAAACTTAAACTTTAAAAAACATCATAACTCCATTTCTACTAATTGGATTTTGATCACTTTAATTAATTAAAATGTTCTCTATTTTTCTAAATTGGTTTGGGAATTTTATTCTGTTTTATTTTCACAGTATTTCTGTTTGTGTGCTGCATAAATACTTAACACATTGCCTCTAAGTTTAGCCTTACTGCTTTTTGTGCCAAGCTACCCAGGGCTAAGCACGGGTTAAATTAGTGGCTTTTTGTGGTTCACTCTGCAAGGGTTGTCGTTGTTGCTTGACCAGGGCTCACACCCCAGCCAACCAACAACCCAATTTCTCACACAACCATGTGACAGCGGGTAGAAATGCGCTAAGGTGAAATGAAGGACATTATTGACTGTGAGAGTGGAGGACCCGCACAAAGGGTTCTATGTGTTGAGATGTATGTCCTATTAAAATTGCCTGTGGCTAAGAAAATGGGAGTATCTAAATGGTCTGACTGTAAAAATGGTAGAAATGTTTAAAGGTGTGGTGAGAGTGAAAGGAGGTCATTGTGGAACCTTGGAATGGTGTCATGACATGTAGGTCGAGAGATTTATATTGGCAAATATGAAGGGACTATCGTTATCCTGGACCTGTACATGAAAGTAAGAAATGTGAGTTAAGAGGTAGGTTGGGTCAAGCATTTGAATAGGATGTGTGTTAGGTCTAGTACATTTTCTTCCTCAGGGTGTATGTCTTGTGCAAATTTGGTGGTTATCACGCAAAGAAAAAAGGACAGGAGGATTTCCAGGAAGTATGATTATTTTATTTTACCCAAGGATGGCATTATGCTCTGTTCTCAAATATTCCATTGTGTATTCTGGGTACTTTTTTCAAAGTATTTTAGGATGTACTTTGCTGTCATTATTCAGAAACTTAGTTTACATAGTGGCTAAAGGGGAAGGTCTAAAATGAGCGAGTCACAGTATCGTATGATGCAATGCTATAATGCTTTGTGTGGAGCAGGGTCTTGTGGAATGGATGAGATGTAGAGTGTTTGTGTGTGTGTGTTTTGAGTGGGGAGATTCCATGCAGGACAGTTGAAGGAAGGGGCTGGGGATAGGTGGAGCTGGTAGTGTTGGGTTACATCATTTTTGCTTGTATTTCTGCTGCTCATTGTTACCTGTTAAGAAATACATATTCTTCACAAGTACACTAACGTCTGAATTTATCTTTCATCCTTTAACAAGCACATTTGAAGGGCGTCCGCTTATTTATTTTTTAATCTTCATGCCTCTCTCTTATCCTATGTGTAACTTCATTATGTAGTATTTCTCAAATCTCAGGTGGCTTCTTTTCAGATAGTTGTAAATGTTTTGTATTTGAGAAAATGTTTAGGACTTATGATGGTTTATGACTGTTTTTAAATATTTATTAGTTTAGTTACCATTTTATAGTGTTAAAGTGACACAATGTACTTTGGCACCATGAAATTGTTTTACATTAAATCCTCACAGTTATGTGTCTGATGGTAGCCTTTCGACACGTCAGAGCATTGCCTTACCGGCTTATGTTTGTGGACATTAATTCTCTTTTCAGGTAAAGGGAGATCAACCTAAGTTGCTGTTGAGCACTAGAAAGAAAAATACGGAGTTAAATAGGTCAGCAAATGATCAGTGCTTCTGTTTCAACTTGATGAGCAGGATCTATCGAAAAGGCATGTATGTGTGGTTTTTTTGGACGTCATTTGGGTCTAATTCAAAACCTTTAAAACTTTAAAACCTGAGCTGAGCACCAGCGCTGAACGTAGTGATTACGTTAGTTGCTCAAACAATGAAGGCACGTGGGTTTAGGCTACTTGTGGGAGAGAGGTTTTCTCTGCCCGCAAAGCCCCTCCACATAGCCTTTGCTGCTTTTCCACCATCCCCAGGTGAGGGTGCGGCTTCTGGTGTGGCCAGTGTGAATGGATCAACAACCCGATGTGTTTGTGAGGGGTGATTAATGGTAACTATAAACCTTATCTACACTGTAGAATCCTCTCTTGTTCCGTCTTGCCCCAGGGTCATCTTGGATAGCTGCCTCAAGGTCCCAAGCATCCATTCCTCGTAATAAAATAGTAACTCTGATGGGTAAGGGCAGATATAAATTTTAAAAAACAACAACTCTTTTGCATCTTCAAGATGACTCCCTGTATTTTTCTGCATCACAACTCTGTTCAAGAGAGACTGATGTGAGTACGGAACTGGCTGGGGAAGGGGGGAGGGAGGAATACCCTACTAGTGGTCGTCTTTCTAGCCCTACACCTCGGTTGCCCTGTGTTAGATGTGCTCTGAGGGGTGTGACGCCTGGGTCACAGGTGGTAGAAATAGGGTTGGAGCAGTGATAAATGTACTTGAGTGCAGTCTTTGTAAATATGCATGTAATGTGCGCACAATATGTTGTGTTCAGTGTGTTATGTCACTGTTTTCAGTAACACCTAAGTCTTAGTCGTGGTCTCAGCATGCCTCCAAGTGGGGTGGATTTATTAAACTTTTGGATGGCTTTGCTATGAGATTACATTTTGCAAATACATGATACCATGAACAAATACAACATGTTTACCAGTCGTATTCCTCATGATAGCTGTGACCATGAACGTCATTTATGGGCAACCAAGGGTCGCTAATGCGACACCTGCCTTGCCTCTTGTGATCCTTGATACTGCATTTACAGCCCCTGGTCTCAGAAGTGTCAAAATCAGTGCAAGCAACACAGAAGCAGCTCAGCCTTACAGACATCGGTTGGGGCTGCAGTCTCCTTGTTCTTTGTCAATTTTTGTTACACTCGTAGTGAATACTCACATGTTCACTATTAGTGTAATAAAACTGGAGTACAATTAGCTGGAATGTGACCTTCCAGTTGAGGTACCTAAACATGCTTTTAAAAGTATGTTGTGTGCAAGTGAGCAAATGTTTATGTGAGAGCATGTGTGTATGTTTGTTCATGTGCAAGCATATGTGGGTGAATGTAAGGGTCGAATGGCTTATGGTGTCACTTCTGCTAACCCTTTTCTTTTGCTGAATTAACGCTCATGGCTATGACATGTAAAATAAGTTATGGGCCAATGGATATACCAGCCCACTGTTTCACACAAATGGTCTATTTGGATTGTCACTCCAACACCAAGCCTTGGGTGAGCGCTCTATGCAGGACATACAGCTCTTGTTTCTGTGGGACTGGGGAATAATAACTTTTGTGGTGCTTGAAAATATCGTTTCTTTCTTCCACTACAGATTCGGGAAAGCCAAGCTAAATATGCAGCATAAATATATGTGAGGTGTGGAAGCGCACAGGAAGAAAATCACCAGTGTCGATACCTGATAGAAAAGCAACAGTGCTTCGGGAAATTATCGGAGGAGAAGCCTGCAATGAAAGAGGTTGTGATTATAGTAATGATAATCTCATATTGAGAGGCCATGACCCAAAGACTACACGGTTAACTTCATAGAAATAATGGTGTCAAGTATTAGGGAGTGGTGCCATTAAGAATGGTAAGGTAATAAAAACCGAGCACGCAGAGGGGTGAGAAGAGTTTGATCCGAAGCTAAATGCTGTTATCACGACTTGTTTTCGTGGAGAGGATAATTGTGTAGCCCTCAACACACTTTCTTATTAGGAGGAATGCTTTTAGGACTAGTTGGACTTTTGCCCCTTAGGGGACTGATGGTTTAGGGGCAGCAGCACTTTTGTTTCTAGGCGACTTGGTCACTCCTACCACCAGTTACAACTGTTGACCCAACACTCCTGGCTCACACACAGTACCTTACCTAAACCTAGACAGCAATGGTGATTTCAGTCAGCCTTACACATGTACTCTAGATATGACTTCTCAGGGGAGTCATGGTGAAAAAGAAGTTACCCATTTCTCTCATTAGCAATAAGTCTCATTCACACATAGGCAATGAAGGAGATGAAGGAGAGCTTTTGTTGGAAATGGCCCTTTTTGCAGGGTCATCCCCAGTCTTTGTGCCTCCTGCCTCATATTTTTTCTGACCTGCTGCTGTTGGATTTTGAACTCTGAGAAGTTTATCACTGCTAACCAGTGCTAAAGTGCATATGCTCTCTGTGTAAATTGTATGTAATTGGTTTAGCCATGATTGGCATATTTGATTTGTTAGTAAGTCCCTAGTAAAGTGGACTACTGGTGCCAGGGCCTGTAAATCCTATGCTACTAGTGGGCCTGCAGCAATGGTTGTGCCACCCACATAGGTAGCTCTGTAGTCATGTCTAAGACCTGCCACTGCAGTGTCCGTGTGTGCAGTTTTAACTGTAAATTGGACTTGGCAAGTGTATCCACTTGCCAGCCCTAAACCCTCACTTTTCTTACATGTCAGGCACCCCTAAGGTATGCCCTAGGTAGCCCCAAGGGCAGGGGGCAGTGTATGTTTAAGGTAGGACATATAGTAATGTGTTTTATATGTCCTAACAGTGAAATATTGCTAAATTCGTTTTTCACTGTTGCAAGGCTCTTCCCTCTCATAGGTTAACATGGGGGCTACCTTTAAATCTGATTAAAGTGTAGATTCCCTTTGGGGATGGATGGACATGTGGAGTTTGGGGTCTCCGAGCTCACAATTTAAAAATACATCCTTTAGTAAAGTTGATTTTGAGATTGTGCATTTGAAAATGCCACTTTTAGAAAGTGAGCATTTTCTTGCTTATACCATTTCTGTTACTCTGCCTGTTTATGGATTCCCTGTCTGGGTCAGTTTGACATTTGGACTGGTTGCACCTCACACTAGACAGTGCCACAAAAGGAGCTGGGGTGTAGTCTGCATTTCCTGATGAGCCATCTGTGCTAGGAGGGAGGGGAGGAGTGGTTACTTACACCTGAAAGGGCCGTGCCTGTCCTCACACAAGGCCGTCTCCGACCCCCTGGTGAGTATCTGGGGCCTGGCCTGGGAAAGGCAGGATTTCACACTCAAAAGAGACTTTACTTTGAAGTAGGCCTACTTCAAAGGGGAAATTCAGTATAAGAAGGGCACCCAAAACCACAGACTTTAGATCACTTCTGGACATCAAGAGGAATCTTTGCCTTGAGAAGAGCTGAAGAGCTGAGAAGTGCTGCCCTGCCCGTGACTGTGCTTTGTGTTGCTATCCTAAAGATGCTGCTTCTGCCAGAGTAAGAGAGCACAGACTGGACTTTGTGGGCCTTCCATCTTGTGAAGAAATCTCCAAGGGCTTGATTTAGAGCTTGCCTCCTATTGTTTGAAGTCTCAGGGACAGCAAAGACTTCTCTCTGCCAGCACCTGGAATCTTTGGAGAGACTCCTGCTCTGACAAGTGGTGCCCTATCCAGTCCCTGGACCCTTGAAAGGAAAGCTGGTGGAAATCCAAGGAAATAGACTTTGGACGACTTCGGACCGACATCGCTGCTAAATCCGGTGGCGCTGCTGCAACCGGCTCCGTGGTCTTCGCTGGAACGCGCCGACCTTCGCAGGCCCGATGCAGCTGCAGCCCCGCTGAAGTCCGCGACTCTGTAGAAGTCGCCGCACCACGTCGTGACCAACGCCAGTCAAAAAGAGCGGATTAAACATTTCGCACAGACGCCGTGATTCCCGACTTCGCGCATCGACTTGTTTTCACTCTTCACCAAAGGTACTGTACTTGGGGGTCTACGCGACTCCATGTCCGGCGCCGCTGGTGTCGGCTTGTTGGGAACAACTCCGTCACAACGTCGTGTTAACACCTCATCGAAGCATTTTGTGTTTCTAAGCGCTATTTTTGAGTTTAATATTAAAAAAATCATAACTTGACTTGTGTGTGCCAGATTTTTGTCGTTTTGGTCTTGTTTCGTTTAGATAAATATTTCGTATTTTTCTGAACTGGTATTGTGTCATTTTGTAGTGTTTTCATTAAGTTACTGTGTGTGTTGGTACAAATACTTTACACCTAGCACTCTGAAGTTAAGCCTACTGCTCTGCCAAGCTACCAAGGGGGTAAGCAGGGGTTAACTGAGGGTGATTCTCTTTTACCCTGACTAGAGTGAGGGTCCTTGCTTGAACAGGGGGTAACCTGACTGTCAACCAAAGACCCCATTTCTAACATTGGTGATCAGCGGTTGGGATTTGGATCTGTATTTGTACTTGACAGACAGTGATTAAGTGTACACTACTGTTTTGATCTCAGACCACTACGTGACCACATACTACTTGTTTGGTGATCTTTCATTTTCTCTTTGGGACTCCTTTTTGTTCTGCTTCCATGATTTTGCTGATCCCTTGACTGATTCTTTTTACTTCATTGGGAACTTGTTTTCTGCCGTTGGAACTTTGCACTTGTTGCCATCATGTCTCCATCTGGAGATGCAACAGCTGGAGCTGTGTTTTAATTAGGGAAACTAAAGAGGTACTCAGCTGCTCAATTGAAACAGTTCTGTGAGGATCATGCCTGTCCCGTTAAGAGCTCTGCCAGGAAGGGGGAGCTGCAAGAGGCATTGAGGGCCTGGGTGACAGCACGGGAAGCTGGGGGGCACACAGAAGATATGGATGGGAAAGTGCAGAGTCTACACTGTGGTGTATTAGAGGTACCTGTTACACCTGGGGGAGGGTCTCCAGGAGTGGTAGCAGTAGGTCCCCTAAGGGTCTGACTCCTGAAGAGTTGCAGGACAGAGAGACAGGCAGAAAGGGCTCGACGGTTTAAATTCAGAAAAGTTGAGGATGCAAAGGGAGTTCGACGAATGGAAAAGAGACTTAGAGATAAAAAGGATGATTTTGGCTTATGAGCTAAAACTGGAATAGCTGGCAGTCAGGAGGGCTGAGTCCAGCTGGAAAGGGGGCAGCAACAATTTCATATCCAGTGCTGCTGAAGAAATGCACATGTGCAGAGATGTGGTGCCCTACTTGAAGGAGGGAGTTAACACACGCCAGGAGGTTCAGGGGTTTAAGGTAGCTCCAGTGATGCACAGGGTCCCTGAGGTGGATTGGGGAACTGGCATGGAGAGTCATATTCCTACTGGTGGGAGGGACACTCTACTGACTCTAGGTGAGAGTGACAGGGAGAGGGGTTCCCCCCAGGTAGAAGTCCTGGTTATGGAGTGTGAAGACATCCCAGAAGAGTGTGGGTTGAGTGTCAGGGACAGTCAGGTACTGTCTCACCAGTTTCAGGAGGGTGATGTGGGGTGCTTTTTCAAAGCAGAGTCACTAGATGGTTGGGTGAAGGGTACTTTGGTTAATTCATGCGAGGGGCTGAGTGATGTAATTGCTGGAGAGCATATGTCTAGTCCTTATTTTCCAGAGCTACGCAAACACCAGGTGGAGTGTGAGTTCTCTAACCCCAGGGAACTTACACTGGAGGCAGACCTCTGGGTGAGTACCAGAGAGTCTGAAGAGGCATTTGGGGGTGCTCCTGAGAGGAGTGGTCTAGGTATTTCCCAACCAGGTGAGGTAGAGAAGGATTGTAGTGTCCCAGGTAGGTCCCAGTGTAGTGGGATGGGTGAGGGACCCCATGTCCAGTCTGAGAGGAGAGGGAATGGGGATGAGCTGAGGCCCAAGGTGCCCGAGATCCGGTCCCAGGTCCTGGAGGGTTCCGTGAGGGAAGACCAGGAGGGGAACCTAGCCTGTACTGTAGGGCCATCTGTTGAGGGAGACCCCTCAGTGTCAGGAGAACTTGGGGCGATGGCTGTAGCCAGCATCCCACCAGTTCTGGTGTCTGGCAGTACCACTCCTAGTGAGCGGGTGCAGAAGTCCAGACAGAGGGTTGGGAGGGGGTTGCAGACCCCAGTGGAGAACCTAGAGGGTCAGGGGTCAGGTCTGGGAGCAGAGCCCCCCAGGAATGACCTTGGTGAGGCCATTTCTGGGTTGGGGGAATCCAGACTCGGTCAGATGGGCAGAGGTCAGGAGACCTGCACCAGCCAGACTCTTGTGTGGCCCTTGGGGACGGTGTGTCCTTTGAGGGGGGTAAGTGTGCCCTCCTAGAAGTCCTGGTGTGCCAAGCAATGGTTTAATCGCAGGGTGGTGACTCTGGGTTGGATGATCAGGTTCAGGGGGTAAACTCTGACCTGGTGGGGGGTAGGTGTGCCCCCCAGGAAGTCCTGGATTGCCAGGTGGTGGTCCAGTCTGTGGGTACAGACCCTGGACTGGAAGGCCAGGTTCAGGGTGTCCCGCCTCACCTGGAGGAAGGGGCTACTGCTAACAGCGCCCCTACTATGTTGTCATCTGGGGGGCCACTCCTTGTTGGGGGGTGCAGGACCACAGAAGGGAGGGCAGGGAGAGGGAAGCCTCACCTCTGGCCCTGGTCCAACCTGAAGGTACAGGCCCCAGGTTGGAGGACCAGTTGCCGATTTACATCCCTGTACTGGTGGAAGAATTGTGCAGCACTGCTTCTTCAAGCACCCTGACAATTGTGGACTCTGGGGGTGCCGTTCCTGCAGGGAGGGTAGAGAGCCCCAGATGGGAGGACCAGGGTCAGGTTGTCATCCCTGACCTGGTGGAAGAGAGAGTGGTCAAAGGGTGCCAGGCACCTGGGGCTACCGCCCTCCACTCTCCGCAATCACAGTGGTTGGAGAGGCCTGAGGTCGGGGTCTCATCCCTGACAGTTGTCGGGGGCCACTGTGGCTTGCTGTCCTGGTGGACAGAGTTGCCCCTGGGAGCAGCTGGACATGTGGAGTTTGGGGTCTCTGAACTCACAATTTAAAAATACATCTTTTAGTAAAGTTGATTTTAAGATTGTGTGTTTGAAAATGCCACTTTTAGAAAGTGAGCATTTTCTTGCTTATACCATTTCTGTGACTCTGCCTGTTTGTGGATTCCCTGTCTGGGTCAGTTTGACAGTTGGGCTAGTAGCACCTCACACTAGACAGTGACACAAAAGGAGCTGGGGTGTAGTCTGCATTTCCTGATGAGCCATCTGTGCTAGGAGGGAGGGGAGGAGTGGTCCCATACACCTGAAAGGGCTGTGCCCGTCCTCACACAATGCTGTCTCCGACCCCCTGGTGAGTGTCTGGGGCCTGGCCTGAGCAAGGCAGGATTTCACATTCAAAAGAGACTTTAGATCACTTCTGGACATCAAGAGGAACCTCTGCCTGGAGAAGAGCTGAAGAGCAGAGGAGAAGTGCTTCCCTGTATGTGACTGTGCTTTGTGTTGCTGTCCTAAAGATGCTGCTTCTGCTAGAGTAAGAGGGCACAGATTGGACTTTGTGGGCCTTCCATCTTGTGAAGAAATCTCCAAGGGCTTGATTTAGAGCGTGCCTCCTGTTGTTTGAAGTCTCAGGGACAACAAAGACTTCTCTCTGCCAGCACCTGGAGTCTCTGGAGAGACTCCTGCTCTGACAAGTGGTGCCCTATCCAGTCCCTGGGCCCTTGAAAAGAAAGCTGGTGGAAATCCAAGGAAATCGACTTCGGACGACTTCGGACCGACGCCACTGCTGAATCCGTAGACACCGCTTGTAACAGACTCCGTGATCTTCGATGGAACGCGACGACCTTCGCTGGCCCGACTCCGCTGCAGCCCTGCTGAAGTCTGCGACTCCGTGGAAGTCGCGCACCACGTCGTGACCGACGCCGCTCGAAGTGCGCGGATTCAACATTTCGCACAGACGCCGCAATCCCCGACTTCGCGCATCGACTTGTTTTCACTCTTCTCCGAAGGTACTGTACTTGGGGGTCTACGCGACTCCATGTCCGGCGCCGCTGGTGTCTGCTTGTTGGGAACGACTCCGTCACAACACCTTGTTAACACCTCATCAAAGCATTTTGTGTTTCTAAGCGCTAGGTTTGAGTTTAATCTTTAAAAATTCATAACTTGACTTGTGTATGTAGGATTTTTGTTGTTTTTGTCTTGTTTTGTTTAGATAAATATTTCCTATTTTTCGAAACTGGTGTTGTGTCATTTTATAGTGTTTTCATTAAGTTACTGTGTGTGTTGGTACAAATACTTTACACCTAGAACTCTGAAGTTAAGCCTACTGCTCTGCCAAGCTACCAAGGGGGTAAGCAAGGATTAGCTGAGGGTGATTCTCTTTTACCCTGACTAGAGTGAGGGTCCTTGCTTGAACAGGGGGTAACCTGACTGTCAACCAAAGACCCCATTTCTAACAGTTTTCAATACATTTATTGAAAAGACTGCAATCCATTGCTTAAGTTGTGCTTGTTGTTCCTCGTGCGGAGCACCAACACTTATTTATGAGGACCAGCACTTATTTGTCTGACTCAAGCATTTACTGAGAGCAAAAGACACCTATTGGAAAGACAGAGGAAGGGAAAAACGAATCAGCGTCACAATGGGAGAAAGCAGAAAGCTGCAAGAGTGAACTGAATGGGCAGGGAGTGGCTGTAAATGGATTGAAGAGGCCCGTGATGGCTTCAGGATTACACTGCCTTGGAATTCTGTGTTCACATATTTAATTGCAACAGCCGCATGTTTAAGAGTAGAGCTTTAGGCACCAGCACGTTTTTATTTACAGATTAAGCACTATTGCAATCTACAGCAAAATCCATTAATTACAATGATTAGGATAATGAGCAATAATAAAAGCAACATTGTGAAGATGAGAGTTGTGAATTTGAAAACCCCCACCATATTGCAATAAACATAAGATATGAAATTCCTAACAAAGAATGCCCAATCATATTGCAATAAACATAAGATATGAAATTCGTAACAAAGAATGCCCAATCTCTACCCTAATGAGAGCTATGTGTGATAAACCCTAATCTGCCACTACCATGTCCATCAGAAGCACCCCTATCCCTCATTACCATGGAATGAAGTCTCCAGATCAGACCCAGTGGAAACACAAAGGCTGAGTTCGCCATCAAGGTGAGGTGCAGCATGGATGGCATCTGGAAGGAACCCCTCTAATGACCTTGTCCGTGTGAGGTGTATTTATACACCTCATGTAGGATTCCTGACGTGGGTATGTACCTAAACAACTGATAATGTGGCAGATTGTGTCAGCAATTACATAAAAAATCTCTAACAAGTGTGCATTATGTTCCTGTCAAACGTAAGTGAGAAAGAGACATGATGACAATACCTACGTACATCACTGATAATGACACCTTCTCAGAATGGCACTGATAACAAAAAGCAAAATATTTCTTATCAATTGTAAGCATCTGCAGAAGTGCTAAAAGAAATAATGAAATAAATGGGATAAATCAGACCAAGCTAAGTGGAGAAAAGGTTACTATGTACAAAGGGCAACAGGCCTGCAAGCCGGTGGCTAAACTGACTCCTGTGCCCCATGGGGAACTAAAATGGATTCACCACACCTTCCGCACTGTCAGAACAAGGATGCTAACTCACTGCATGAGTCCAAGGCTAAAGATTTTCTGATCTATAAGCCTAAAATCTAGATAGAATCCAAGCTAAAAACATGCAAAAGAGATATAATGTCAACCATGACAAACAAGTCAGGCCAAGCGCGGCAAATGTCAAATCGATCACAGGATTGCCAGAAGGATCCATGGAGCAAAAGTGCATAGAAGCCTCAGACAGAGGATCACCCACGTAGGTGACACCATCCTTTGTGCCATACATCAATGGAGCCAAGTAGTTCACAATCGGTGGCTCATGAGTGGCCTCGCGAATCAACCTCAGTCTCATGGAGCATGACTGTGAATAAACCCTCATCAGGAACATTAACAGTTCCTTGTCCGTAGGAGGCACTGGCTGGAGAGCAAGGCATACTATCGGTGTGCATTTAAAGAAGCACCAGATCTAATAAAAGACAGGTTGCACTCACCATAGGACTGTCTGGAATGACAATGACCAATCATGCTCCAGTTCTTCCGGCAACAGAGCACCAAAGGACTGCATCATGCGGTCACAACACTGCTGTGCTTGTGGTAGCTCCATCACTCCACTGAGCTGAGAAAGCACAACCACTGCATTTCAGGAATAGCAGTAGCAGTGTTCCTTCAATCAGTGCCAAAGTTATAGGAAATCCGCCAAACACACTGTAAAAGAGTGAAGGGATAGCCGAAGGAATGACTCGGAAGACAGCCTGGAAGGTGGAAACAAGCCCAGAACCAACAGCCTTTAAAAAGTGTATAATCTCTGCAATTAAAAATCCTGCAGACCAGCTGTCAAAAGCGCTTGGGGAAGTTGGTATTAAATAAGGAATGCATCTCGGCTGGTGATCTCGCTATCTGGAGATTGTACTTCTCCTTCGCCAATGTCAACGCCACTTGTTTTTTAAACAAAAGCGCTTTCAGTCTGCTCAGTTTGTCAAAATTTACATTAGCAGTAGCAATGTGACACCACATGCCTGCTACCCTTACCTCTTGTGGGGGGAGATAAAACATGGCTGCAACAAGTTACAATTTGAGAAGCTGAAATTGCGTAGGCAATTCCTGGCCTCATTTTGAAGCAACCCTTACCGTTCAGAACCACAGCTTCCATTCAAAAGTGTATGAAATGCTGAATGAATCAAATAGACACGAGTGCCCTTCAGAAAGCATGCCAAGTTTGCGACCTCTGCATTGCATAAGCCGCAAAGGGACACCTGCTTGCAGATCATTGAATGACTAACAGTAGTCTCACATTTGCTTCAACTCAGAAATACCTCTGTTTCACTGTTCATACATTTGAACTCGAAAGGCAACTCCCACTCTTCCTTAATATAGCTATCTCCTGGCCCCTCATATCTGCCCACAGCAAAACGTTTCAAACATGTTGTGGAACGAAAGGTGTAAATCTGCAGATTTAAAACCCCATGCACTAAACATACTGTTGATGGTGTCTCTTTTATAGTGAAAGGCAGCTTTTCTAACTTTTCAATGTTAAGCATGGTGTAACTTGCTTCCTTTTTAGCCATTATCTGTTGCCCCCTGAACAAATTAAAAGCAGCATCAAATTCACTACTGTTAATGTATTTCTAAGTGATGTGGCCATTTTTCTGAATCTGCAATGTCCAACCCAACTGCATGATGGAACGCAGCTGACTTTGCCCATATTGTGAAAGGGACATGTCAGTCTGAATAATGTCAATCGCAGATGGCATAATATTATTAAGTGTATATATTCTGTTGGGCACAGTGGTCGTGCCATTATCGGCAACAGCTAAAGCCTTTTCCATATTTTCCTTATCTATCTGCTTTTAATGTGCAGCTGCTTCCATTGGAGAACGCTTCTAGATGTCATTGTACATGACATACAGGAAACGTCTAGAGGGAGGCTTTCTTGGGCCTAGCAAGGAATCCTGCAATTCTACTTCCTCTGATAGGAGACTAAGATGTTTTTTAACTGCCGCTAAGGTGTTAGTGTGCAACTATTGGGGCAGTTTTTCCACAATGTATGTACTGAGACAAGCGAGGGTCTGGCCGACTAATCATGAAACCTCCTGAGGAATTAACAAAGCATGCCTGATATCCATTTGAGTCCAACAGCCACAATAACCACCCACCGGGAATTGAAAGTGAGGAATTAAAGATACCAATCTGGACCCAAGCATTCAGTTCTTCTTCTGTGACATAAGTATTTTTGCCAATTGGTGAATTTGGCTGGTGTGAGGATACTGGGTACATTCATTTCTTTTTTTATTTTTGCTAACCTTAAGCAATATGTTTGTTGAACTGTGTCATTTAAAAATATAATTTGTACAGGAATAAGGCATGCTCTAAACAAAGCCATCCTACCCTAAATTTGCCCAAACACTTTTCACACCAATAATGTTCATCCAGTATTCATAACCTTCAATAACAAGCTGGGAAACAAAGAAGTATGAATTGATAAAGTCGGTGTCAGTTAGCAAAAAGTTCTGTATTTTAGAAGGTGGTAATTTAAAATTATATGGCTCTGCATTTGTAGTGTCATGCCCAGAAAAATATGCAAATTTATCTACATACATTTTGGGGCTTCCTACAGGTGTAGTTGAACAATGTTCCAATTGTGTGTAATTAAATACTGCTCTAGGTCTGTTAGTTCGGCACAGAAAGTAATGTCCCCATTGATGATAACAGAACATTTCCCCATGATTCGCTGTGTTCATATGCACATCTTCACTTTCAAATGCATTATAATCCTGCAATTCAGACAGCACAGAATCAACTGTTTTAACATCCCAGTCATCGGAATCAACACCAGGTGTAGTTACATCAGTCATTGGACTCTTAAATACATGAGGAATTTGGATAACCTCAGTAGGCCTTTATATATCAAATGGTACTTTATCCCAAACAGTCCCATCAGGAATTGGTACTGCTGAAATGTTCACAAGGGACAAGTCTCTTCGGACCGTATTTGGGGAGAGATATGGTAATAGAACTTCATCCACTGGCTTAACATCAGAACGTTCAAGAAGATAATGACCATTTATCAAGAGAAAGATAACAGTCACAAAACCAATCCATAACAGAAAGGCAAGCCATGGCAATATCCATGGTAATATCCACAGGTATTACCATAAATAGACCAATAGTTATTTTTAAGACATATGTAGAGCTTACATGTCTTTGAAAAAGTTTCAATTGTGGATGTAGATGAAGTTGCAGAAAAGTCATGGTCGATAAAGTGACCAGAAGCACCCTATGAAAACACAGGAGGTGCACTGCTGGTGAATGGATTCACTTCATGTGGAGGTTAGTAGACAATGTTGTCAGTTTGTGTTGCATTGGAGTAATAAACATCCACATCTTGGACAGTTCTTGTTGGTGAAGTGGTAACAGGAATTAGCAGAGGCTCATTATCTACCGTCCCCATGGTCGATGAGACATTTGTAGCATTGCTGTACGTGCTGGTATATCCAGAAGCGTTCTTTATTCTTCAAAGAGGTATATCCTGTTGGGTAGTAGGAGGGGACCGGGAACTACACAAGAGACCTCAGGGCCTACTGTGCAGGATTGGCCACATGATATAATTTGATGTTGTCAATGGAGACAAAGCTGTTCCTTTTGGAGCATGACAGCCATGCTGGAATGACAGTTCTTGTGCCTTGAATTTCCAGGACCGGTACTCTGTAGGATGGGCTGAATTCCTTCTTCACAGCAATCTTCTCATAAACCAGATCCCCAACTTTCAGAATCCAGCGTGAAGATGTTGTTGGTAAATCCCTTATTCTTAAGGTGGTGGCACTGACAGATGAATTGTCATCACAAAATTGTTGAAGCTCCGGTAAGATAGTGAGACTGTCATTTATGTCAAACTGTGTATCTGCTGCCACCATACTAGGGTCATCTACATCTGGGACATACATAGGTATCCCAAAGAGGACCTCATAAGTAGTGTGTCCCCCAACGACCGTTTTGGCAGATTATTCAGTGCTTCAACTGCAGCCTGAACCTAATACTCTTGCTGTTAGGGACTGCTTTAGGTCACAATTCCTCCTCTCCACAAAATAATTATCCTTGGGATGATGTAGGCAAGAGTAATGATGTTTAACACCCATCATCTTCATGGTGTCCCTGAATGCCCTAAAAGCAAATGAAGGGCACCTGTCTGAGTGGAATGCTGCAACCGCATATGTACTGATAAATATCAGTGGGGGTCATTACAACCCTGGCGGACGGTGTTTAAGCGGCGGTAAGACCGCAAACAGGCCGGCGGCGAAAAAAAGGGAATCATGACCCTGGTGGAAACAGCCAACAAAGACAGCCACTTTAACACACCGCCCGCCACGGCGGTACAGACAAGCAGCGCGGCAGTCACTGCCAACAGACAGGCGGAAGACAATGTACCGCCCATAGTATAACAACCCGCCAATCCGCCACCTTTTCCGGGGCGGATTCACCGTGGATAAAAACGGTTACTGCAATTGGAAAACGCTCACCTGAACACTTCCCATGAGGAAGGAGGACTCCATGGAGCCGGAATTACAAATCCTACCGGCCCTTGTATTCCTACTCATCTACGAAGAGCAACGCCGGCGCCGGCGAAGACAACGGTGAGTACTGCACCTACGACATAGGGAAGGGGGGAGGCTAAAGTTAGGGGGACACACACGAAACACCCCCACCCTCGCATATTACAACACACACACCAATGCATTCACAAAAATCACAACAACCCACAACCCCCCCGGAAGAATGCAAAGACAAAACGAAATCAGTTCAAACATTGTAATGTATCAATATACATGTTTCAAAAATATACAGATATAATATAAAATCATTCAAAAGTATATACATTACGAGAATTAGTGCAGATATGCACATATCAATGTCCGTGCACCACTAGTCCAAAAATGCATGGACGAGGCCCACAAAAGATACCTGTCCACAAACGGAGAGAACACTGCTGGGGCATCAGATAGAAATACTACAGGCACCTCAGGGGGACGGGAAGGGGGGGCACCTCAGCCAGATGAGTGCAAAGCCAGATCCACGACGGGGCTCCATGCCCATTGATGTATCCTGGGGAGTGCAAAGCCACAGTCTCTCAAGTCTCTACAGTGGGTGGGTTGCCCACTGTACCATCCTGTGGAGTGCAAAGCCACAGTCTCTCAAGTCTCTACAGTGGGTGAGTTGCCCACTGGACCATCCTGGGGAGTGCAAAGCCACAGTCTCTCAAGTCTCTACAGTGGGTGGTTTGCCCACTGGACCACCCTGGGGAGTGCAAAGCCACAGTCTCTCAAGTCTCTAAAGTGGGTGGTTTGCCCACTGGACCACCCTGGGGAGTGCAAAGCCACAGTCTCTCAAGTCTCTACAGTGGGTGGTTTGCCCACTGGACCACCCTGGGGAGTGCAAAGCCACAGTCTCTCAAGTCTCTAAAGTGGGTGGTTTGCCCACTGGACCATCCTGGGGAGTGCAAAGCCACAGTCTCTCAAGTCTCTAAAGTGGGTGGTTTGCCCACTGGACCATCCTGGGGAGTGCAAAGCCACAGTCTCTCAAGTCTCTCCAGTGGGTGGTTTGCCCACTGGACCATCCTGGGGAGTGCAAAGCCACAGTCTCTCAAGTCTCTCCAGTGGGTGGTTTGCCCACTGGACCATCCTGGGGATTGCAAAGCTACAGTTTCGCAAGTAGATAACAGGCTCCACTGCTTCTGGAGGGGGACTGGTGCCCAGACTGGATTAGTCTCCCCGTGACAGTTCCTGTCCCATCACTGTCCCAGCTGCACATGGGATAACGATGCTTGATGTGGCGGCCTTTTCATTCTTCCCTGGTGCATGCCTTGTTCAGCGGTGCTTTGCCATGACGGTCTCTGGACTGTTCAGCGGTGCTTTGCCATGGCGGTCTCTGGACTGTTCAGCGGTGCTTTGCCATGGCGGTCTCTGGACTGTTCAGAGGTGCTTTGCCATGGCGGTCTCTGGACTGTTCAGCGGTGCTTTGCCATGGCGGTTCTGGACTGTTCAGCTGTGCTTTGCCATGGCGGTTCTGGACTGGGCATTGGTGTGTGGCATGACTTTCTCTGGACTGGGCATTGGTGTGTGGCATGACGTTCTCTGGACTGGACATTGGTGTGTGGCATGACGTTCCCTCATTGCCCAGCGGGGCTGTGGCAGCAGGGGCCCTCCTGGGCAATGACTCTGGCGGTGGCGGTGGTCTCCGGACCAGTGACGATACTTGGGTCCTCCTGGGCACTGACTCTGGCGGTGGTCTCCTGACCAGTGATGATACTTGGACCCTCTTGGGCAATGACTCTGGCGGTGGCGGTGGTCTCCGGACCAGTGATGATACTTGGGACCTCCTGGGCAATTACTCTGGCGGTGGTCTCCTGACCAGTGACGATACTTGGGCCCTCCTGGGCACTGACTCTGGCAGTGGTCTCCTGACCAGTGACGATACTTGGGCCCTCCTGGGCACTGACTCTGGTGGTGGTCTATTGACCAGTGACGATACTTGGACCCTCCTGGGCAATGACTCTGGCAGTGGCAGTGGTCTCCGGACCAGTGACGATACTTGGGCCCTCCTGGGCAATGACTCTGGCGGTGGTCTCCTGACCAGTGACGATACTTGGGCCCTCCTGGGCACTGACTCTGGCGGTGGTCTCCGGACCAGTGACGATACTTGGGCCCTCCTGGGCAATGACTCTGGCAGTGGTCTCCTGACCAGTGACGATACTTGGGCCCTCCTGGGCACTGACTCTGGCGGTGGTCTCCTGACCAGTGACGATACTTGGGCACTCCTGGGCAATGACTCTGGCGGTGGTCTCCGGACCAGTGATGACGGTGCTGGCGGTGGCGTCCCGACCGGCGGGAAGGATGCCGCCCTTCTCCGCCGTGATGCTCACACCAGGCTGTGCAGACTTCCTCTGGCCCTTCACCACCTTTGGAGGAGTCACAGCTGACTCTACAATCCCCCTGGGACCCCTGTGAGTTGTTTTGCCTCCAGGAGTCTTCACAGGGTCCCGTCGGCCACTTTCCAATTTCAGAGCCTTTACAGGGGGTGGGCTGCCAGTGCCTTGGCTCCGGGTCACACTGCCTGCCCTGGTGGTCGGTGCACTCCACACACCTTGAACACGCACCACTGGTACTGGAGGCTTTTTGGCTGAAGCGCTACGACGTGACTGATGAATTGGAGGGGGGGGGCAAAAAGGTCAACTTTGCAGAGGGACAGTTTCTGACGAACACTGGGATGGGTAGTTGGAGGGGGTCTGGGAGTGGAGGAGGAGGAGGTGGTTGTAGGAGGTGTCACTTTAGGTGTTTTGGGTGCAGGTGCAGGTACTGGAGGCTGTCGTGAGGTGGATGGATGTTGGGTGTGTGGGTGCCCGCATTTGTGTACTTTGGGATGGGGCGTCACAGACACACTGGGAGAGGACACAGGGGATGTGTAAATGGGAGTGGAGGTGCTGAGTGCAGGTGAGCGGGATGTGGTGCTGGGTGTTCTGGTGCGACTCCTGGTGCCTGTAGATGTAGTGCCTGCAGGTGAGAGTGTAGACGAGACTGGGAGGGAGGAGGGAGACGACGAGGAGGGGGACAAAGTGGAGGCAGTGGATGTTGGTGTGTCTGCATGTGGGTGATGCTTGTGTCTGTGCCTGTGGGTTATGTGGTGCCTATGTTTGCCTGAGCTTCCCTTGTGTGTTGACGTGTGTGCATGCTGGTCTGTAGGTGTGCTTGGGATGGGCTGGGGTACAGGGGATTGGGTCTGGGTGGAGGAGGTTGGAGGGGGGAGGCTAGACACAGGGACAATGGCTGCCATCAGTGCTGAGGCCAGAGATTGCAGGGTTCGCTGAAGGACAGCCTGACCAGAATGAATGCCCTCCAGGAATGCATTACTGTGTTGCAACTCTCTTCCTACACCCTGGATGGCATTCACAATGGTAGACTGCCCAACAGTGAGTGACCTGAGGAGGTCAATGGCCTCCTCACTGAGGGCAGCAGGGGTGACAGGGGCAGGGCCTGAGGTGCCTGGGGCGAAGGTGATGCCCACCCTCCTGGGTGAGCGGGCACGGGGCGAACGCTGAGGGGCTGCTGGGAGGGCGGTGCTGGTAGGGGAGGTGGCGGCTCTACCTGTAGAAGTGGGGCGCACAGATGGTGGCGCCACCACAAGGGAGCTCCCATCGGCGGACGAGTCCGTGTCGCTGGTTGGTGATCCGGTGGCCGACGTGAAGCTCCCCTTGCCCTCCGTCCCACTGGTGCATTCTGAGTCCGTGGTGTGGCCCTCCATGGCCATGTGGGATGCTGCTCCCTCGTGCTCCGGTGCCACTGTACCTCCGCCTGATGATGCCGATGCACAAAAGAACAGGGAGAGCACAAAAAGGGGGGGGGAGACAGAAGAAAGACAGGTTGAGTGCATGGCATACCGCTACCGTTGGCAGGCTAAAATAGAGACACAGCAGCCCCCTGCACTACGCCGTGCTCCTGGCCTCTGCAGATGTAATTTCTGGGATCTGGCCTACATGGCTATGGTGGACATCTGCACACATGGATGCCACAGGGGCATCTATACCTGTACTTGGCACTCTACTGCGGTGGGGTAGAGTGCCACATGGCCTGCATTACGGAGGGGCCTAGTCTACGTATTTCTGCCTGGCCTAGGTACACCCACAGGCCTCCTCCCCCACCCAGACCCCTCCACTGCGCGCAAAGTCCACAGAATGAGAGAGTACTCACCCTTGTGTCTGCTGTGATGCCCTCAAGTCTACCAGTTTCCCCAACTCCTGAGCAGTGAAGTCAGGGGCCCTTTCCTCAGACGCAGCAGCCATTGTCGCTTCCAGACCGAGGTCACAGCAGCACTTGCAGTGTAGGTCCTCTCCTGTCGAAGATCAGGTATCTAGTGATTGAACAGATAGAAAATGACGGTGACGTCCGCAGCGGTGACGTCTGCGGCGGTGCGTATCATCACCGCCTGCGCACTTGTTCATTGGCTTCTGGGACCCATAGGGTCCAATGTTAACCAATGCAGCATTGCGCCGCGATCTACGACCGCCTACCGCAACGGTGTGCAACGGCAATGCAGTTACCCCACAATCCCATTGTCCCAGTTTAGAGGTCAGGCAGCCGCCATTTCAGGGGCCCACATGGCTTCATTTACTCCTGCGTCACACATAGCTAGGCCTACACTCAACACACATACAGGAAGGGTTTTGTGTTTGGTGTCGTCTTCTGTGTAACTGTGGGTACATACCTGGAAAAAAATTGACTCGGTCGTCGCTGTTGTCATTCCTAGGCGCCGTCAGATGGGACATTTGAGAAGATGGCGGAATCCTCCGGTGTACCGACCGCTGGAGGACCTGTTGAAAATGGAGGAGCGACATTTAATCGTCTCCTACAGGTTTGACTGTGCCACAATCCAGGAACTATGTACCCAGTTGGAGCCAGACCTGAAGTCACCAATCCGCCATCCCACTGGAATCCCCCCTGACGTGCAGGTACTGTCAGTGCTCTATTTCCTTGCAAGTGGGTCTTTTCAGACAACAGTGGCCATGGCATCAGGGATGTCCCAGCCTATGTTTTCCAACGTGCTGTCCAGAGTGTTGTCTGCCCTGCTGAAACACGTAAGGAGATACATCATTTTCCCTGAGGTGGAAGATTTGGCTACAGTGAAAGGTGACTTCTATGCCCTTGGACATATCCCCAACATCATAGGTGCTATTGATCGGACCCAGGTAGCTCTGGTCCCCCTCCACAGGAGTGAACAGGTGTACAGGAACAGGAAGAGTTATAATTCGATGAATGTACAGATGGTATGTTTGGCAGACCAGTACATCTCCCAGGTTAATGCTATGTTCCCTGGCTCAGTGTATGACGCCTACATCCTGTAGAATAGCAGCATCCCTGATATGATGGGTCAACTCCAGAGGCACCGGGTGTGGCTATTAGGAGACTCTGGTTACCCCAACCTGTCCTGGCTATTGACCCCAGTGAGGAATCCCAGGACCAGGGCAGAGGAACGCTACAATGAGGCCCATGGGTGGACTAGGAGGGTGATCGAACGCACCTTCGGCCTCCTGAAGGCCAGGTTCAGGTGCCTCCATATGACAGGTGGTTCCCTATTCCCCTCACCGAAGAAGGTGTGCCAGATCATCATCACCTGCTTGACGCTTCACAATCTTGCTTTGCGACGCCAGGTGCCTTTTCTGCAGGAGGATGGTCCAAATGACAGTGTTGTGGCAGCTGTGTAGCCTGTGGACAGAGATGAGGAGGAAGCTGAGGAAGAAGACAACGACAACAGGGAGTCAGTCATACAGCAGTATTTCCAGTGACACACAGGTGAGAACATTTTCATTTTTACCATTACATTCACTGTCACACGTCTTCCTCTATCCTGTGTGTAATTTAATGGGATTATTTGGTAACTGAGTTGTTCCTTTACGGTTTCACAGGTGTGGTTACCAAAGTGTGTCATCTGCATGCATCCTTCAAGGACTTGTGATGTATGACATAGGTATGTTGGCTTTACAACTAGAAACACATTTTGACACTGTCATTGATAATACATTTTACCAAATCATAGACTGACTCAACATTGTTTTGTGGTTCAAGGGTGTTTATTTAAGTGCTCAAAAATGGAGGGGGGTTGTAAAATGGTGAGGGGTGATGGTGGAGGAATGTTCATGGCAGAGTCCAGTCTATTAGTCTCACAGGTGCACTGCCCATATGGGCATAGGAAGTGGAGCTGGGGCAGTTTAAGTATGGACAGGGTAACAAAGTGGGACAGTGGGAGGACAATCAGGGTGGTCTCATTTTCTGGCGGGGGTCTTGCCATCTTGCTCTGTCCTGTTCCTGGATCTCAGGGACCGCTTGCGGGGTGGTTGTCCGTCTGCAGGGGGTGGGGTGCTGGTGTGGTGGTCCTGTGGCGGGGCGTCCTGTCCACTAGCGCCGGCAGAGGTGGTGGGCAGTTCATCGTCCATGCTAGTGTCAGGGTCCCTTGGAGTGCCACGGTGTCCCTCATGGTCTGCTGTATGTCCTTCAGCACCCCTACGATGGTGCCCAAGGCGGAGCTGATGGTCCTGAGCTCCTCTCTGAACCCCAAATACTGTTCCTCCTGCAAGCACTGGGTCTCCTGAAACTTGACCAGGACCGTCGCCATCGTCTCCTGGGAGTGGGGTTATGCTCCCATGATGGAGGAGAGGGCCTCGTGGAGAGTGGGTTCCCTTGGCCTGTCCGCCCCCTGTCACACAGCAGCCCTCCCAGTTCCCCTGTGTTCCTGTGCCTCCGTCCCCTGGACTGTGTGCCCACTGCCACTGCCCCCAGGTCCCTGTTGTTGTTGGGGTGGTGGGTTATCCTGGGTTCCCTGTAGTGGTGGACACACAGCTGATTGACCTGTCCTGGGTACGGAGGTTTGGGCCCGCTGGGTGGGTGCTGTACTGGTGTTACCAGAGGGTGGAAGGTCAGTGTTGGGCTGTGCCTGTGCAAGGGGAACCGACTGTCCCGAGGTCCACAATGGTCCGGGCTGGTCATCAGGCTCCAGTAGGGCAGAGCTGCTATCGTCACTGTGGGCCTCTTCTGTGGGTGGAGTGGAGATGTCTGGACCCTCCGGTGTGGTGACGGTCCTTCGTGATCCTGCAGGGGCATAAGAGCATGATTATTGCATGTGTGTGTGTGATGGTGTGCAATGGGTGGGTGTGCGTGTACCCCAGTGCAAGCATTCCTGTGTGGGGGCTTGTGTGATGATGGTTAGGGGGTTGTTATGGGTATGTGCAGTGGGCATGCTTTTGTGATGGGTGTCCATGCTTAGTTGTGTCATGCAGGGCTTGGTGTTGGGATGGGTGGTTTGTATTATTAGTACATTAGTGAGGAGTTGTAGTGATAGGGGAGGGGGTGAGGTGGGGGGGTGTGATAGCATGCAGGTAGGGTGGGGGATCTGATAGTTAAGATGTGACTTACTAGTGTCCATTCCTCCACTGACTCCTCCGAGGCCCTCAGGATGCATGATGGTCAAGACTTGCTCCTCCCATGTTGTTAGTTGTGGGGGAGGGGGTGGGGATCCACCGCCAGTCCGCTGCACCACGATGTTGTGCCTGGAGACCGTTGAACGCACATTCCCCCGTAGGTTGTTCCACCTCTTCCTGATGTCCTCCCTATTTCTTGGGTGCTGTCCCACAGCGTTGACCCTGTCGACTATTCTGCGCCATAGCTCCATCTTCCTGGCTATGGATGTGTGCTGCACCTGTGAGCCAAATAGCTGTGGCTCTACCCGTAGGATTTCCTCCACCATGACCCTGAGCTCCTCCTCGGAAAAGCGGGGGTGTCTTTGGCGTGACATGTGGTGGTGTGTGTGATGTGTGGGGCGATGTGAGTGTTGATGTGTGTGGTGATGTGTAGTGGCGTGTGGTGTTTTGTGCGTGGATGTTGTGTGGGTGATGGTGTTGTTTGCCTCTGTGTGGTGGGATTGTCTATTCTGTGCTGTCTCTCTGGCCTTCGTGAATACATTTTGGTCGTAGGGGTTTGTGGGTGATGTGGGTGTGTGTTTTATATTGTGTTGGGTGTGTGGGAGTGGTGTTTGTATGTGTATCAGGTGTGTGATTTGGAATTGTCCAATGTGGCGGTGTTTTGGAAATGTGTGTGTATTTTGAGCGCGGCGGTGTGTACCGCCAATGGAATACCGCGGTTGAAAGACCGCCGCGTGGATTCGTGGGTCGTAATAGCATGGGCGTGTTTCTGTTGGCGTGGAGGTTTTGTTTTCGCCAGTTTATCACTGACCTTTGGTGTGGCGGACTTGTGTGGGTGTCTGAATTTCGGCGGATTCCGAGATGTGTGTCATGATAGCTGTGGCGGAATTCCGCGGCCGCAGTGGTGTATTGGCGGTCTTCTGCACTGCGGTAAGTGGCTTTTACTGCCAATGTTGTAATGACCCCCAGTATTTCTTTAATAACAGTTTGAGCATCAACCGATCACTGTGGTCAACCCCCAGGAATCTAGAACAATAATCAACAGAGACTAAGATGTATCTGTATGCAGCATCGGGTTGTCAGGGGCCACAATGGTGAAGGTGCACACATTGTAGTGGCCTATTGGACACTAAGAGGGATGTCTGTGGTGGGCATTTGATGTTCAAGTCCTTTATTTGCTGGCAAATGTCACAGCAAAGGGCATATTGCTTGGTCCATTTGTATAGTCCCAGCTACCAGAACTGTTTCTGTAAAAGTAATGTTGTGGCCGCCACACCAGGGTGAGCAGATGCAACACCAGCATGTGCTGCTTTGATGAGATATAATCTCTGGTCTTGGTGGAGGTTTCACATTATATCCCATCCCCAGGAATTGTCGCAAAGGCAATATTCTATGCACTGACATGGTAGGAATATTTTGCATGGTGTGCTTTTGGAAGAGGCTTGCCCTCAACTGAAGGTTTCATGGCAGCCTGAATCTCATTATCCAATCTTGTATGAGAACGAGTCACTGTAGCAACAGAAGCCATAGCTACTGAGGATTTGGCAGCTATGTCAGCCAAAGTATTTCCTACAGCATGTACTCCTACACATTGATGGCCCAGTGTGTGTACTACATGAGCATCTGGTAGCTTATCCTTTAGAGCAGCTACCCTCCCCCACAGACGTCTGTGTTTTATGGTATTCCCCTTTTAGTCTCTGAACCCCTTCAACCGCCATTGATTGAGATGATCATTGTAGGACTGGACACAGTAGGACAAATCACACACAATGTGAGCTGTTCTGGATCCGTATTTTCCAATGCAAAAATAAGAGCTTTAAGCTTAGCCAATTGAGTAATGCAGTCCTCCACGGTCTGCTTGTAGGTATTTTGAGGGTAGAATGTACCGTCCTTCATCACTCCACTCACAGCTGCGCTAGCAGCTGAGCATTGATGTTTTATACCTACAGCTGTTAGTGCTAAACCATCAGTCGAAATTACAGTTTCATATCTGTCAAATGGCAAGATGTTAGTAAGTGTGGGTTATTCCTGTTGGTATTGGAGAAATTCTTGTGTTTGACGTTTTGTGTCAAAGATGTAATCAACATCAGTGGCAGTCAGGGAGGTTGCCCATTGAATCCAACGTAGATGTAATGCTCTAGCATTAGGAATGCTTCCTTTGCTAATACCAACACTGGGATAATGATAATAATGTGTTTTCTTTGGGGAAGGAGCTTCCCCTTTATGACAGCCATCTGTATGGCAGCCACAATCTTTTTTGTTGGTGCAAAATGTTGCTCTGTATTTGAGTACAAAAGTGTTTTATATGCTATGGGTACTGTGTCACCCTCATTAAAGGTAACATAGGTAAACCCAATGGCACCAGCAATTATTCTTATGACCAAATTTGTTTTGTTCTCACATGTATAAGTGTTTGCTTGTAGCATGTCTTGTTGCAATCCTCTAAGGATATGCATGTGTTTAACTGTTCTACGTTTACGTGAATATTCTGGACGTATCAAGTCATAGAGTGGTTTTATGCGTTGAGCATAATTTGGAATGTATGTTCTGCTAAACTTAAAGAAACCAAGTAGTGACTGTAGTTCCTTAATTGTATTTGGTGGTTGGAGTTGAGTGCATTTTTCTTTAAAGTGCGGGCCAGGCTCTTGCCTTCATTTGATAGCTCCTATCCCAGGAACAATCCACTGACAAAGGCTATTTTAGTTTTCTTAAAATTTAATTTGTAGCCCAAGGTGCAAATCCAAACATGACCCTGGCAAGATGAATGTGAGATAGATATCATCCACATAGGACAACATCTCAGGGTCAATTTCATGCAATATTTATGTTACACAGGCAGAAAACAACCCTAGACTGATTTTATAGCCCTGTGGTAAATGACAACAACATTTTTGTGAGCCAAATGAGAATGCACTTAGGTCCCTACTTTAGTGCGCTAAGTTTTGGCAGAAAAAACCTTTGGAAAAATCCAAGGTTGTTTTCTATCTCATATGCACTATATTGTTAATTAGTGCAGTGCTGTGTGCATTTTGTATCACGTAAGTGCATGTATAGTTGTTTAAGTGTCTATAATCTAAGACTATGCTATATAATTGGTCTGGTTTTGGAACGGGGAATAACAGGTTATTCATTGCAGAGACACAGGGCTCTATTATTCCCTGGTGCTCTAATTGAGTGAGGATATCCGTTACTGGTTTTCAGCCTCATGTATGACTGGATATTGAGGTTGAGGCTGGTGTGTGGACTTAATAGGTATTACATGGTAGGGGGAAATCTTATCCCATTCTACGTGGCTGCAGTACAGCGCCGGGAGCCTGTGCCAAAACCCAGTCAATAGGATAGGCTTCCTTTACCACATCCGGATCAAGAGCTGAGAAAGAAGGCAAAATGACATCTTTCCCATGTGGGAGCATGCGGACGTACTCAGGTGGCCATTCTTTTTTCTGCCAATAGGATATAATAATTTAGTTCTTCCCAAAAAATTACACTAATAGTCTGCTCTGTGCTTCTCTCAATTTTGATATTGAAATCATAAACCTTGTTGGGTGGGAGGACGCGCCTGTCCTCTGTCTCAAAATGTGTTAGTTGCTGTCACATCCAGATGATCTTTCAGACACTTATTGGCAAATCATGACCTCTGCTGCGCTGTCTAACAGAGTATCTACCCATGTCTTGTTCCTCAACAACATCCTCAACGTTGCTGATATGTTTAACTGTTATTGCAGCCAACTTTTTCTTTTTAAATTGAGGCTTCTGATGGGGATATTTGTCCTGTTTCTTGTCTGAGGAATGCTGTGAGTCTTTTCTCTGCTTTACGTAGTAAGTGTGTTGCTCTGACCGAGCCGCTCTCTCACTCCGTTTATCCATCGTGTCCTGCAGGGAATGAGAGGGACGTATATCAGTGTATCTGTCAGGAGTCTTGAAAGTTTTTCTACTTCTGAGATTGTATCTCCTTTCGGAGCTCTCCAGATGCGGAGAGTCTGCTCGCTGACTTCTGTCTTTATTTTCTTTTTGTTTATCCCAGTGTTTTTTAGAACTTTCTTGTGCTTGTTTAGTACTGTCTTTAGAGGTGGTACTCTAAATTTCAATGTTTTGTCCTTGACTCCCAAACTATCCCGTGCTATATTAGTATAGGTTTTGGAAACAATTTTTGGTAGTTGACGCTCTTGTGTCAACTGTGGAATCTCCCAGAGCCGCTGGCGTATAGCCAGTGCTACCACTTCCCCTTTAATGTTACTGAGTATTATTAAGGAGACTGTGTCGAAGTTGTGCATCTGTTTCATCTCCAAATACAGGGCTGTAGCAGCTCTCTGTTCATTTTGAATTGAACACTTCCTGTAAGTTGGCAAGTGTCTGAGTACCATGCATGGTAGTGTAAAATGCAGTGAAGACTGCGCCCCATGTGGTGCTGTCGTCCACTGAGGGAACCATTCCGAATGGCAAGCACATTATAAGAATTCTATGTTTATCTTGGGGTCCCATATGGGGAAACAGAGCTTCCAGTTGGTTAGTTTTTTGTGATATCAACAACAGAATTTGTTCACGTTTCGAGGGCACCTTGACCATGATAGAATGTACTGTTTGTGCGTGTATCCCAGTAACGGACAATTGGTGTCCAGCTGGTGCTACCCATGCTGGGGTACTGTTCAATGTTTACATTACGAAGTGAACCAGTCATCAGTATAGTGCTACTAGCTCATTATAAGTGTTTGCAGATCAATTGCCAGCATATTTAGTACACCAGGATGTGGCAAACAGAGGCCACGTAGGTCCGTCATTACCAAAGGGACCTAATCTCAGGAGTTTTATTACATGTGGTAGCGCATCAATAAACCAGTTTCATGTGGTATGTCAAGATACTGGTAAGCTAGGTACCGTTGTGGTGTGTTCAATTTTTTTTTCACATGTGTGAAATGTGTATGTTGTATTGTCCTCCTCAGGAAAGGTAACCCAGGAACAGAATGTTTCTGCTGGATAAGTCTTGTGAGCTTACACTACAAATGTGACATCCCAGTCCTCATCTGTTAAACCCTGGGCTATTCGATGTTGTGTTATTGAGTGTCTGGCATTTTCTGGAATGTCTATGGCATTATCCATGTTGAATAATGGGTACAGAGAAGGAACAACAGATGGGAAAAATCATTTTTAAAGTTCAAGCTTGAACAACCTACAGCCCAGATGGGTGTTCCCTGTTCAGCTGAGGAGGATTATCACTAAGACCACTGACTTCTCCGTTTAATGGTACTTAGCGTACCTACTGTGTGTGAGACAGAGATACTCAGGAGATCCGTAAATTAGTGTCAAAACACCATTGTTGGTGGCGCCATGTCGTAGCTGGACTCTTGCTCCGTAGCGAGACTGCTCGTTTAGGAGCAGCAGTACTTTTGTTTGTTGGTGACTGAGTCACTCCTACAACAAGGTGCAACTGTCAGCCCAGGCTCACAAGCAGTACCTCACCGAAACTCAGACAGAAAAGGTGATTTCTGGGAGCCTTTCACTTGGACTCTAGATAAGACTTCTCAGGGGAGCCGTGGTGGAACAGAAGTTACCCTTTTCTGTTGTTAGCAATAAGTCTCATACACACATACGCAATTAAGGAAATGCAGGAGAGTTTTCAACACATTTATTGAAAAGAATGAAATCTAGGGTAAAATGCATGAATTACAATGATTAGGATAATGAGCAATAATAAAAGCAAAATCGTGAAGATGTGAGTTGTGAATATGAAACCCCCATCATTGCAATAAAAATAGGATATGGAATTCCTAACAAAGAACACCTAATTTGTACCCTAAGGAGAGGTAGTTGTGATAAACCCTAATTTGCCAGTACCATGTCCATGAGAAGTGTTCCCCATCCCTCGTTACCTTGGAATGAGGTCTGTAGATCACACTCTGTGGAAACACAAAGGCTGAGTTCTGCAACAAGGTGATGTGCAGCACAGATGGCATCTGGAAGGAACCCCTCTAATGACCTTTTCCTTGTGAGGTGTATTTATACAGTGCATGTAGGATTCCTGACACAGGTATTTACCTAAACAACTGATAATGTGGCAGATTGCGTCTGCAATTACATAATGAATACCTAACAATTGTGCATTATGTTGCTGTCAAATGTAAGTGAGAAAGAGACATTATGACAATACATACATACATCACTGTTAATGATGCTTTCTCAGAATGGCACTGATAACAAAAAGCAAAACATTTCTCATAAAATGTAAGCAGCTGAAAAAGAGCTAAAATAAATAATGAAATAATGAAACCACAGAGCATGCTAAGTGGGTAAAAGGTTACTAGGTAAAAAGACAGCATGCCTGCAAGCCCAGGGCTAAACTGACTCCTGTGCCCTATGGGGAACTTAAATTGATTTACCACACCTTCTTGTTGACTTTGACATTACTCAGTAGCTGTTGAACAAGAATATTGAAGCATGTTCCAGAGTCATGTTCTCTGCCCATGTTGTTCAGCACACATCAGGCTACCAAGGTAATGTCTACTACAAGAGTGAGTTTTAATTCGAAACTTCGACAGATGATCAGCATGAATATATTAAGTCTGGACTTATTCTATGATGTGCAGAAAAATCTGTACATAAATTGATCGGTATTTAAAATAAGATTTAGCTTCTCTGTAAACTACAGGAAGTGTCGATCCAAACTAGAAATATAAACCTTTTAATATGTGAGGTGTCTTGGTTTCATCAGAAATATTTTTATCCTAGTTAATATGTGGCCTTTAATTCCAAATAGATTTCTACTTAACAAATCATTTCATTGACTGATTTAAAATCATTAGGATAATTACTTACTTTCAATGAAACTAAAGCACGGCCATGTTATATTGAAATACAACACACATAAACGTTTAAAATGAAATCTGCAACTCTGTTGTGAAAACTCTTCTTTATTTTGAAAGTGACATGGTAAAGGAATGATCTAACTCAATTTGAACCAACCAAAAGGAAACATGCCATTGGCATTTTATATAATTATCAACAAAAGTTTGTAATAAATAAATAAGTAAATACAAGGAACGCTGTGATTTTACCATCACAATAAATTACATATTTCCAGAAGAATAACTTTCACACCAAAAGAAGAATGTCGAAAAACGAAGTGTTATGTCTCCTTGCAAAGAAATATTTTAAGAATTCGGACATCACTGATGAGGCCAGTCAGACATCTGAGGGCGGATGTAGGTTCTTAATGACATGACCTTCTCCATCAGCCGTATTTTTCTACCCCTAGAGAGCGGTAGATCACACAAAGTGCTTAGCGCATCTTCCCTGTACGAGAATAAAAGTTTCCACGTGCCTGTGTTCAAATGCTTCAAAATTAAGCCACCTAGCATTTTTAATATGGTTTTCATTAACAAATATAACAGATTGATTATAAAATCGACGTCCATCTATCTCACAGTCCCTGTTTTTCACAAATAGGTTATTTACTATCCCAGTCTATCTGCCATTAATTCGGTATGTCGAGTAACGAGTGAAGAGAATAAAAGGACGAGCGGGCCGTTTTTTTTTAAAGATGAAATCACGCCCAAAAAACAGTGCAAAATGAGGAATGTCACTGTCACTGTCAATTGAAGATATCATAGCAGCCAATCTTGCAAAGGAGGGGAAGCAATCGACCCGTTGCACAGTAGAGAAAGCCCTGATGCGCCCCTTGACACCGTGAGGGATAGCTAGGAATCTTCACCACCTGAAACAGAGGATATGAAGCCGGATTAGTTCATTTTGTACAGAACAGATCATCAATAACGCAGAAAGTCATTGCAACATATATCTGAGGCAGAAAATGACACGATTCATCATTTAGCTTTTCCTGTCAGTTTATCTCTAAAGGGTTTTTAACATTATTATTAATAGGTCTTCGACTGGTCTTATCGCAAGTATCAACAATACCATGAGCGAGATCATAATTCCTTTCTTGCATCAAACCGCTGTGCAAAGTTCTGTCTCGTTTTATTTAGGACGTCGATCTGCATTTGTTTACTAATATGTCAATTGTATCCCATTAACAAAAGTGCAGCTTATGACCTAAGAATTCATAATTTGGATAAACATTTACACGGATGGGCAAATCCATACAGACATACTAAGGGGCATAGTTATAGTATGTTTGTGCCGAATTTGCGTCATTTTTTTTAACGCAAATTTGGCACAAACCTAACTTCATATAAATATTTTGACGTTAGACATGTCTAACGTCAAAATATAGGAGTTTGCACCATTTTTTGGATATGTGCACCTACCTTGCGTCAATGAAGAAGGCGTTCCCATCGAAAAATGGTGCTATACCCATAGCCCCATATTTATCCACAATATTTATCCGCGGGTGGGAGGAGGGGCCAAATAACGGTGCAAAGCTTGCTTTGTGACATTATTTAATGACTGGGTCAGACCAGGCGTTAGGGAACCTGTGGACCCATTTCCATGGTTAAACACCATGGAATGGGACCACAGGTACACTCCCCAAACCCGAGCAACACCCCCACCCACACCAGAGGGACACCTGAAGATGGGTGACTCCATCCAAAGTAAGTAGGGTAAGTATTGATAAGTATTTTTTATTTTTAAATGCCATTGGGAGCACTAACTTTGGGGGCCCTGCATGGCACAGGGTGCAATAGCCATGCCCAGGAAACATTAGTCCCCTGTGCTGGCCATTGGGGTGGTGGGCATGACTCCTGTATTTCCTAAGACAGGAGTCATGTTTTTGGTGGTTGTGCACCAGAAAATGGCGCTATTCTGGTTAGAGGCCTTTTTCTAGTTTCTAACCAAGCTAGCGTCATTCTCTGACGCACAACCCCCTCCTTCCCTCCCACCACCCCCACCCAGCTAGATTCTTTCTTGAAGACGCTTGCCCAAGTTTAGCGCCGGCTTGCAGCATTCAATAAATATGGTGCCCAGAAGGCGTTGTTAAATGACGCTAGCCGGTGCTAAACTTTTTGGAGCAAAACTGCATTAGCGCAGTTTTCTGCAAAAAGCATAAATATGGGCCTAAGAATCTAAAAGTATTTGGCAATTTAGACATTGTTCAATAGTTTAAACTAGTATGGAGCAAGAGTTGAAGACAGTGAGGGACCTATACCCTGATCTTTTCCTAACAGAGAAAATAATACTAGTACAAATGAAAACAAAACAATGATTAATTCACCCATGTTAGAAATGGGGTTTCTGGTTGGCTAGGGTATGCAACCCCTGGTTGACAGTCAGGTTACCCCCTGTTCAAGCAAGGACCTTCAGTCTAGTCAGGGTAAAAGAGAATCACCCTCAGCTAACCCCTGCTTACCCCTTGGTAGCTTGGCAGAGCATTAGGCTTAACTTCAGAGTGCTAGGTGTAAAGTATTTGTACCAACACACACAGTAACTTAATGAAAACACTTCAAAGGGACAACAGTTTAGAAAAACAGGAAATATTTATCTAAACAAAACAAGACCAAAACGACAAAAATCCAACATACACAAGTCAAGTTATGAATTTTTAAAGATTAAATTAAAAAATAGCGCTTTGAAACACAAAATGCTTCGATGAGGTGTTAACACGGCGCCTTGACGGAGTCGTTCCCAACAAGCCGACAACAGCGGCGCCAGACACGGAGTCGCATAGACCCCCAAGTACAGTACCTTTGGTGAAGAGTGAAAACAAGTCAATGTGCGAAGTCGGGGATAGCGGCATCTGTGCGAAATGTTGAATCTGAGCCCTTCAAGCGGCGTCGATTACAACGTGGTGTGGCGACTTCCACAGAGTCGCGGACTTCGGCGGGGCTGCAGCGATGTCGGGCCTGCGAAGGTCGTCGCGTGCCAGCGTAGACCATGGAGTCGGTTGCAGGCGGCGTCACCGGATTTAGCAGTGGTGTCGGTCCGAAGTCGTCCAAAGTCGATTTCCTTGGATTTCCACCAGGTTTCCTTTCAAGGGCCTAGGGACTGGATAGGGCACCACTTGTCAGAGCAGGAGCCACTCCAGAGACTCCAGGTGCTGGCAGAAAGAAGTCTTTGCTGTCCCTGAGACTTCAAACAACAGGAGGCAAGCTCTAAATCAAGCCCATAGAGATGTCTTCACAAGATGGAAGGCACACAAAGTCCAGTCTTTGCCCTCTTACTCTGGCAGAAGCAGCAACTGCAGGGTAGCTCCACAATGCACAGGCAGGGAAGCTCTTCTCCTCAGCTCTTCTCCAGGCAGAGGTTCCTCTTGTTTCCAGAAGTGTTCCAAAGTCTGCGGTTTTGGGTGCCCTTCTTATACCTAATTTCTCCTTTGAAGTAGGCCTACTTCAAAGTAAAGTCTCTTTTGAATGTGAAATCCTGCCTTGTCCAGGCCAGGCCCCAGACACTCACCAGGGGGTCGGAGACTGCATTGTGTGAGGACAGGCACAGCCCTTTCAGGTGTAAGTGTCCACTCCTCCCCCCCATCCTAGCACAGATGGCTCATCAGGAAATGCAGATTACACCCCAGCTCCCTTTGTGTCACTGTCTAGTGTGAGGTTCAGCCAGCCCAACTGTCAAACTAATCCAGACAGGGAATCCACAAACAGGCACAGTCACTAAAATTGTATAAGCAAGAACATGCTCACTTTATAAAAGTGGCATTTTCAAACACACAATCTTAAAATCAACTTTACTAAAAGATGTAATTTAAATTGTGAGCTCAGAGACCCCAAACTCCACATGTCCATCCGCTCCCAAAAGGAATCTACACTTTAATCACATTTAAAGGTAGCTCCCATTTTAACCTATGAGAGGGACAGGCCTTGCAACAGTGAAAAATGAATTTAGCAATATTTCACTGCCAGGACAAATAAAACACATTACTGTATGTCTTACCTTAACCATACACTGCACCCTGCCCTTGGGGCTACCTAGGGCCTACCTTAGGGGTGCCTTATATGTAAGAAAAGGGAAGGTTTAGGCCTGGCAAGTGGCTACTTATGTGGGTGGCACAACCAGTGCTGCAGGCCCACTAAGTAGTATTTGATTTACAGGCCCTGGCACCTCTAGTGCACCTTACCAGGGACTTACTAGTAAATCAAATATTCCAATCATGGATAAACCAATCAACCATACAATTTACACAGAGAGCAAATGCACTTTAGCACTGGTTAGCAGTGGTAAAGTGTTCAGAGTTTAAAAACCAACAGCAGCAGGTCAGAAAAAATAAGAGGCAGGAGGCAAAAAAGATTGGGGATGACCATGCATAAGCAAAAAAGTCCAACACAACCTTGAAATCACACCAGGGGGGTGATTGGGCAAACCGCCCCCCCATTAATGTCAGGGTTTAACCCCTGCACCTGATTTTCCAGTCCAGGGTCTGTACCCACAGACTGGACCACTTCCTGGCAACCCAGGACTTCCTGGGGGGCATACCAACCCCCCACCAGGTCAGAGTTTACCCCCTGAGCCTGGTCATCCAACTTAGAGTCACTACCCTGCGGTTGAACCACTGCCTGACACACCAGGACTTCTAGGGGGCCACACTTACCCCCTTCAAGGGACACACCGTTCCCCAAGGGCCACACAAGAGTCTGGCTGGCGCAGGTCTCCTGACCTCTGCCCATCTGACAGAGTCTGGATTCCCTCCAATCCAGAAATGGTCTCACCAAGGTCATTCCTGGGGGGCTCTGCTCTCAGAGCTGACCCCTGACCCTCCAGGTTGTCCACTGGGGTCCGCAACCCCCTCTCAACCCTCCGTCTGGACTTCTGCATCCCCTCACTAGGAGTGGTACTGCCAGACACCAGAACTGGTGGGACGCTGGCTACAGCCGCCCTCCCAAGTTCTCCTGACACTGTGGGGTCTCCCTCAACAGAGGGCCCTATGGTACAGGCTAGACTCCCCTCCTGGTGTTCCCTCATGGAACCCTCCAGGACCTGGGACTGGATTTCGGGCACCTTGGGCCTCATCCCATCACCATTCCATCTCCTCTGATACTGGACATGGGGTCCCTCACCCATCCCATTACACTGGGACCTACCTGGGACACTAAAATCATTCCCTACCTCACCTGGTTGGAAAAGACCTAGACCACTCCCCTCAGGAGCACCCCCAAATGCCTCTTCAGACTCTATGGTACTCACCCAGAGGTCTGCCTCCAGTGTAAGTTCCCTGGGGTCAGAAACCTCACGCTCCACCTGGTGTTGGCGTCGCTCTGGAAACTAAGGACTGGACATATGCTCTCCAGCGAATATGTGACAGAACAACTAGGTCCTAAACAACTATAGCCTAAACCACTACTGCTGAACAACTAAAAAGTCTCTACAACTAAGTACTGAACAACTACTGTCTAAACAACAATTGTGCCTGAATAACAATTGCCTGAACAACTAATATATATATATATATATATATATATATATATATATATATATACATATATATATATATATATATATATATATATATATATATAAATATATATATATATATACTTAAATATATATATATATATATGTATATATATTCTAAACAACTAATAAACCATAAAAGCCAAAAAGAAAACCTTACCTAAAATTAGTTGTTCAGGCAATTGTCATTCAGGCACAATTGCTGTTTAGACAGTAGTTGTTCAGTACTTAGTTGTAGAGACCATTTAGATGTTTAGCAGTAGTGGTTCAGGCAAGTAGTGGTTTAGACCTAGTTGTTCAGGATGTTTCCCCTCTGCACTTTCCCATCCATATCTTCTGTGTGCCCCCCAGCTTCCTGGGCCGTCACCCATACCCTCAATGCCTCTTGCAGCTCCCCCTTCCTCGCGGAGCACTTAAAGTGACAGGCAAGATTTTCACAGAACTGTTTCAATTGAGCAAATGAGTACCTCTTCAGCTTTCCTAATTCAAACACAGCTCCAGCTGTTGCATCTCCAGATTGAAACATGATGGCAACAAGTGCAAAGTTCCAACGGCAGAAAACAAGTTCCCAATGAAGTAAAAAGAAACAGTCAAGAGATCAGCAAAATCATGGACGTAGAACAAAAAGGAATCCCAAAGAGAAAAATGAAAGATTGGACTGGATTTCGGGCACCTTGGGCCTGAGCCCATTCCCATTCCCTCTCCTCTGAGACTGGACATGGGGTCCCTCACCCATCCCACTACACTGAGACCTACCTGGGACACTACAAACCTTCCCTACCTCACCTGGTTGGGAAATACCTGGACCACTCCTCTCAGGAGCACCCCCGAATGCCTCTTCAGACTCTGTGGTACTCACCCAAATGTCTGTCTCCAGTGTAAGTTCCCTGGGGTCAGTGAACTCACACTCCACCTGGTGTTGGCTTATCTCTGGAAAATTAGGACTAGACATATGCTCACCAGCAATTACTTCACTCAGCCCCTCACATGAATTAACCAAAGTACCCTTCACCCAACCATCCAGTGACTCTGCTTTGAAAAAGAACCCCACATCACCCTCCTGAGACTGGTGATACAGTACTTGACTGTCCGTGACACTCAACCAACACCCTTCTGGGATGGCTTCACACTCCATAACCAGGTCTTCTACCTGAGGGGAACCCCTCTCCTTGTCACTCTCACCTAGAGTCAGTAGAGTGTCCCTCCCACCAGTAGGAATATGACTCCCCATGCCAGTTCCCCAATCCACCTCAGGGACCCTGTGCATCACTGGAGCTACCTCATACCCCTGAACCTCCTGGCGTTTGTTAACTCCCTCCTTCAAGTAGGGCACCACATCTCTGGGCATGCTCACTTCTACAGCAGCACTGGATATAAAATTGTTGCTGCCACCATTCCAGCTGGACTCAGCCCTCCTGACTTCCAGCTCTTCCAGTTTTAGCTCATATGCCCAATTCATAGTTTCTATCTCTAAGTCCCTTTTCCACTCGTCAAACTCCCTTTGCATCCTCAACTTTTCTGCCTCCAACCGGCGAGCCTTTTCTTACTGTCTGTCCTGCACATCTTTAGGAGTAAGACCCTTAGAGGACCTACTGCTACCACTCCTGGTGACCCTCCCCCCAAGTGTAACAGGTACCTCTTCTACACCAGAGTGTAGACTCTGCACTGTCCCATCCATATCACCTGTGTGCCCCCCAGCTTCCTTGGCTGTCACCCAGGCCCTCAATGCCTCTTGCAGCTTCCCCTTCTGGCAGAGCTCTTAAAAGGACAGGCAAGACCTTCACAGAACTGTTTCTATTGAGCAACTGAGTACCTCTTCAGTTTCCCTAATTCAAACACAGCTCCAGCTGTTGCATCTCCAGATGGAGACATGATGGCAACAAGTGCAAAGTTCCAACGGCAGAAAACAAGTACCCAATGAAGTAAAAAGAAACAGTCAAGAGATCAGCAAAATCATGGAAGTAGAACAAAAAGGAGTCCCAAAGAGAAAAATTAAACATCACCAAACGAGTATTATGTGGTCACGTAGTGGTCTGAGATCAAAACAGTAGTGTACACTTAATCACTGTATGTCAAGTACAAATACAGGTCCAAATCCCAACCGCTGATCACCAATGTTAGAAATGGGGTCTTTGGTTGACAGTCAGGTTACCCAAGCAAGGACCCTCACTTTAGTCAGGGTAAAAGAAAATCACCCTCAGCTAACCCCTGCTTACCCCCTTGGTAGCTTGGCAGAGCAGTAGGCTTAACTTCAGAGTGCTAGGTGTAAAGTATTTGTACCAACACTCACAGTAACTTAATGAAAACACTACAAAATGACACAACACCAGTTTAGAAAAATAGGAAATATTTATCTAAACAAAACAAGACCAAAGCATCAAAAATCCGACATACACAAGTCAAGTTATGAATTTTTAAGTCAAGTTGAGAAAGACGTTTTTGGTTTTGCATCCTGTGACAATTTGATCTGCCAATATCATGCAGTCAAGGCATGAATTTTTAAAGATTAAACTCAAAAATAGTGCTTAGAAACACAAAATGCTTCTATGAGGTGTTAACACGGCGTTGTGACGGAGTCGTTCCCAACAAGCCGACACCAGTGGCGCCGGACACGGAGTCGCGTAGACCCCTAAGTACAGTACCTTTGGTGAAGAGTGAAAACAATTCGATGTGCGAAGTCGGGGATCACGGCGTCTGTGCGAAACGTTGAATCTGCGCACTTTGAGCAGCATCGGTCATGACTTGATGCAGCGACTTTCCACGGAGTCGCGGACTTCCGCGGGGCTGCAGCGGCGTCGGGCCTGCAAAGGTCGTCACGTTCCAGCGAAGATCACGGATTCTGTTGTAGGCGGCGTCACCGGATTCAGCAGCGGCGTCGGTCCGAAGTCGTCCGAAGTTGATTTCCTTGGATTTCCACCAGCTTTCCTTTCAAGGGCCCAGGGACTGGATAAGGCACCACTTGTCAGAGTAGGAGTCTCTCCAGAGACTCCAGGTGGCGGCAGAGAGAAGTATTTTCTGTCCCTGAGACTTCAAACAACAGGAGGCAAGCTCTAAATCAAGCCCTTGGAGATTTCTTAACAAGATGGAAGGTACACAGAGTCCAGTCTTTGCCCTCTTACTCTGGCAAAAGCAGCAACTGCAGGATAGTGCCGCAAAGCAGTCATAGGCAGGGCAGCACTTTTCCTCAACTCTTCATCTCTTCTCCAGGCAGAGGTTCTCTTGATGTCCAGAAGTGATCTAAAGTCTGTGGTTTTGGGTACCCTTCTTATACCCAATTAATCATTTGAAGTAGGCCTACTTCAAAGTATAGTCTCTTTTGAATGAGAAATCCTGCCTTTCCCAGGCCAGGCCCCAGACACTCACCAGGGGGTCGGAAACAGCATTGTGTGAGGACCGGCACAGCCCTTTCAGGTGTAAGTGACCACTCCTCTCTTCCCTCCTAGCACAGATGGCTCATCCGGAAATGCAGACTACACCCCAGCTCCTTTTGTGTCACTGTTTAGTGTGAGGTGCAACCAGCCCAACTGTCAAACTGACCCATACGGGGAATCCACAAACAGGCAGAGTCACAGAAATGGTATGAGCTAGAAAATGCCCACTTTCTAAAAGTGGCACTTTCAAACACACAATCTTAAAATCAACTTTACTAAAATATGTATTTTTAAATTGTGAGTTCAGAGACCCCAAACTCCACATGTCCATCTGCTCCCAAAGGGAATCTACACTTTAATCAGATTTAAAGGTACTCCCCATATTAAACTATGAGGGGGACAGGCCTTGCAATAGTGAAAAACGAATTTGGCAATATTTCACTGTCAGGACATATGAAACACATCACTATATGTCCTACCTTAACCATACACTGCTTCCTGCCCTTGGGACTACCTAGGGACTACCTGAGGGGTGTCTGACATGTGAGAAAAGGGAAGGTTTAGGCCTGGCAAGGGGGTACACTTACCAAGTCGAATTTACAGTTAAAAACTGCACACACAGACACTGCAGTGGCAGGTCTGAGACATGATTACAGAGCTACTTATGTGGGTGGCACAACCAGTGCTGCAGGTCCACTAGTAACATTTGATTTACAGGCCCTGGCACCTCCAGTGCTCTTTACTAGGGACTTACTAGTAAATCAAATATGCCAATCATGGATAAACCAATCAAAAATACAGTTTACACAGAGAGCATATGCACCTTAGCACTGGTTAGCAGTGGTAAAGTGCTCAGAGTTAAAAAGCCAACAGCAACAGGTCAAAAAAATAGGAGGCAAGAGTCAAAAGGTTTGGGGATGACCCTGCATAAGCAAAAAAGTCCAACACAGATATTATGTTTACACTTCCTAAATGTACCGCACAGGGCAGGGAGATGAGTGAGATGAGGCCATACTGTGTACGGCTTCTCCACGTGAACTCTGCCCTAACCCAATTGACCAATAATACGATATTTGAGGCAGCATTTGGGAGTTATTTACAACAACATTTCTGAAAGTGTATATATCAACACTGTGCAGTTTCCATACTACACCCCAAATACATTGTCAACAACTCGTGCCTTGTTCTTGTTTTAGAACATTTTGGTGGAAAACAACCCATTATTGCCGGCTATTTGCCTATTATGTTTGTGTATTTAATGTCAAGAATAAAACAATTTATTCTTACTAGATTGGTTATACTATTGTACTATTTTAAGTGAAAAGAGACAATATATAGCTTAAGATTAGTTTAAAACCTCTGAATCTATTGAAATCTATTGAAATGAACTGAAGGAAATGTTTTATGTATAAGCTATTTCCATTTGGACCATTTGCAGCTTTCAGTTTATGCAAAAATGTATCACTACATGGAAGGAGAAAAGGGGCTGAGGCTGAAGCTCTGAGTTACAGAAAACATTTTATAGCTGGAATTATACTAAATATATGCTAATAGATTCTTTGCAGAAGTCAGGCGGAGTAAAACCTTCGGTACGACGCTTCATTCAATACAGCACACAGTGCACTGCAGAAAATAAGGATACATGCATAAAGGGCATTCAAGAGTGTGCCTTCAATGTGTGTTGACACTTGTTTACAATTAATTGAAACACTATGAACATTAAAAACCTGTCCTCAATGGTCTCGAATAATCTACCCCCAATCACCTCTGCTCACAAATTCAGTATCCCCACTAGCCAGGATAATGGGTGCATCAATGAAGTACTTGATGATACAGCATCTTCTACGGGAAGGAAATACACCTGGACTCTAAATGTGAAGAATATGCTCAATTTTTGCCAATAAAGTAATATCTATTAAGCTCCCTTTGTCTCAATATTGGAATTTTACGAAAAGTGCCAGTGCCAACAAAATACGGAGATACATGGCCACAATTCAATGACATTTTAGAGTCTCATCTATAGACATTTATTGAAATCAATATCCTTGGTGAAACCCTCAAGGCTCTTCATAGACACACGTCCTCCTGACATTACTAAAGATCTTAGGGGGTCATTCTGACCTCGGCGGTAAAAGGCTCCTACCGCCGGTCAGAAGACCGCCATTCTACCGCCGCAGCCGCGGAAAGCCGCCACGGTCATTCTGACCAACAACTGCCAAGCCGCCAAAAACCCGACATCCACGGAAGGCCGCCTCATCAGGGGGCAGCGATAAACTGGAGATGACCAAACCTCCACCGCCACGCCAACACAAACACGCCCATGCCATTACGACCCACCAATCCACGCGGCGGTCTTTCAGCCGCGGTATTCCATTGGCGGTACACACCGCCACGGTCAAAATACACACCCAGGCTCCAAAACCCAGCCACATTGGACAATTTGAAATACACACACCTGATACACATACAAACACCACCCCCACACATCCAAGCAACTATAAAACACACACCCACATCACCCACAAACCCCCACTAGTTGGAAATCGGAGAGAAGGCGAGAGAGAGAGAGAGAGAGAGAGAGAACATCAATCGAAAACCCCAACACACACAGGAACCCAACATCATCAACCACACCACATCTACGCACACATCACCACACACCACCACTCACATCACCGCAAACACCACCCCACACCTCATCCACACCACCCCATGGCACCCCAAAGACACCCCAGGTTTTCTGACCAAGAACTCCGGGTCATGGTGGAGGAAATCATAAGGGTAGAGCCCCAGCTCTTCGGCACACAGGTGCAACACACCACAATAGCCAGGAAGGCGGAGCTATGGCAGAGGATTGTCAACAGGGTCAACGCTGTGGGACAGCATCCCAGAAACCGGGAAGACATCAGAAAGCGCTGGAACGACCTACGGGGGAAGGTACGGTTGATGGTCTCCAGACACAACATCGCTGTGCAGAGGACTGGCGGCGGACCACCACCCACCCCTCCCGAATTCACAGCATGGGAGCAAGAGGTCTTCAACATCCTGCGGGCCTCGCTGGAGTAGGCGGAGGAATGGACTCTGGTAAGTCTAGTCTCAACTACTCCCCCCCCCAACCACCAGCATGCCAACCCACACCCCCACCCCCACCCCCAACCCCCAGCACACAGCCTCCCTGCCAATGTCTCACCAGCACAACCCACCCAACCCAAAACCAAACCCTGAATGCCAACACAAACCATGGACACCCATCACCTATTAAGGACCACTGCACATACCCATCCCCCCCACAAACCACCCTCACAACTCCTGCCACAAGGGGATGCCAGCACTGCGGGACAAGGGCACCCAAAAATCGCACACCATGGAACACACAGAAGCAATAACCATACTCTTTCACCCCTGCAGGGCCCGAACGCCAACACACCGGCCAGGAGGGTCCAGATATGTCCATCCCACCCGCAGAACAGGCCCGCAGTGAGGACAGCAGCTCTGTCGACCTGGAACCTGATGACCGGCCCGGACCATCGGGGACCTCTGGACAGTCGGTTCCCCACACACAGACACAGGCCACAGCAGACCTAACCCCCTCTGGGAATATCAGCACCACTCCCACCCAGCGGGCCCATGCCTCTGTCTCCAGGACAGGTCAATCAGCGGTGTGTCCGCCACTACAGGGCACCCAGGCTGACCCAACACCCCAACAACAACAGGGACCTGGGGGCAGTGGTAGCGGGCACACCGTCCAGAGGACAGAGGCCCGGGGAAACAGGGCAACTGGGAGGGCTGCAGTGAGACGGGGGGGAGGACAGGCCCAGGGAACCGACTCTCCAAGAGGCCCTCACCACCATCATGGGAGCATACCACCGCTCCCAGGAGACGATGGCGACGGTAATGGCCAGGTTCCAGGAGATCCAGGCACAGCAGGAGGAACGGTACATGGGGTACAGAGAGGAGCTCAGGAACATCGTCCAGGCCCTGAACCTAATAGTCACCACATTGCGGGACCATGTAGCACCCCAAAGGGCCCCTGTCACCAGCCCGGACCAGGAACAGCCTACCACCTCCGCCGGCGCTAGTGGACAGGAGGCCCCCACACAACGACGGGCCACCAGAACCCCACCTCCTGCTGAAGATCAACCACCCCGCAAGAGGAGCCTGAGATCACAAAGGAAGACAGAGTAGGATGCCAAGACCCCCGCCAGCCTAAGATCCCCCCGGATGTCATTCCACTGTCCCACATCGTCACCCTGTCCAACCTTGAACTGCCCCTGCTCCATCCTTCCACAGGCATATGGACAATGCACCTGTGCGACCGAGAACTGGACTCTGCCATGGACATCACTCCACCCCCACCCATCACCGTTTTACTATCATGGACCTATATGTAGCACTTTAAATAAATCACTTATTGCACATAAAATACTCAGGAGTCTGCTTGTATTCTTAACAAATGTATTATGCATAACGGGTCAAAAATGTGCAGTTACTTTGTGATGACAACATACCAATGTCAATTTGCTTTACTCCATTGCCGAACAAACCAGAAGTCATGCAGTGGGTCATACAGCTCTGAAAAGCCAAGGGAAAGTCACAATTCAGTTGAAAGGAACTGGGGGGAAACACAGAAAGTAGAGATGCAGGAGGCCAGAGGGAAATGTAAAATGACGTGGGGGATTCTTACCTGGATGCTACTGAAAATACTGTTGTATGACAGTGTCCCTGTTGTCCGTGTCGTCCCCGTCGTCTTCCTCCTCTTCACTCTCCACAGGCTCCACAGCTGCTACAACACCACCATCTGGACCATCCTCCTGCAGAAAAGGCACCTGGCGTCGCAATGCAAGATTGTGAAGCATACAGCAGGCCACGATGATCTGGCACACCTTCTTGGGTGAGTACATTAGGGATCCCCCTGTCATATGCAGGCACCTAAACCTGGCCTTCAGGAGGCCGAAGGTCCTTTCTATGATCCTCCTAGATCGCCCATAGGCCTCATTGTACCGTTCCTCTGCCCTGGTCCGGGGATTCCTCACTGGGGTCAGTAGCCAAGGCAGGTTGGGGTAACCAGAGTCACCTATTAGCCACACACGGTGTCTCTGTAGCTGTTCCATCACATAGGGGATGCTGCTATTTCGCATAACATACGCGTCATGCACTGACCCAGGGAACATGGCATTTACATGGGAGATGTACTGGTCAGCCAAACAGACCACCTGGACATTCATCGAATGGTAACTTTTCCTGTTTCTGTACACCTGCTCATCGTCTTTTGGGGGTACTAAGGCCACATGGGTCCCATCAATGGCACCAATGATGTTGGGGATATGTCCAAGGGCATAGAAGTCAGCCTTCACAGTGGCCAAATCACCCTCCTCAGGGAAAATAATGTAGCTCCGCATGTATTTCGTCAGGGCAGACAACACTCTGGACAAAATCTTAGAAAACATAGGCTGAGACATCCCTGATGACATGGCCACTGTTGTCTGAAAAGACCCACTTGCCAAAAAATGGAGGACTGACAGAACCTGCACCAGAGGGGGAATTCCTGTGGGTTGGCGGATGGGGGACATCAGTGCTAGCTCCAGCTGGGCACACAGTTCATGTATAGTGGCTCGGTCAAGTCGGTAGTGAAGTATTATATGACGTTCCTCCATTGTCGACAGGTCCACCAGCGGTCGGTACACGGGAGGATTCATCCTTCTCCTCGCAAGTCCCAGAGGACGGTGCCTAGGAAGGACAACATGGAGCACAGAGTCAAGCAACCCACAGGTACGTAACTACAGCTTGCACAGTACACGAATGTCAATGCATTGAATGGCTTGAATGAGTGGCAATGCAAGGCCTAGGCCTGTGTGACACAGTAGTAATTAAGCCCTGTGGTCCCTTGTAATGGCGGCTGCCTGACCTGAGAAGTGTGACAGTGGGATGTGAGGTCAATGCGCTGGCGTGACACACCGTGGCGGTAGGCGGTCGAAGACCGCGGCGCAAAGCCGCATTGGTTAACATCGAGCCCTATGGGTTTCACGATCCAATGACTAGCTGCGCCGGCGGTCGCGGAACGCACCGCGGCGGTACGCGCCGCCGCGGGCGTGACCGCCATTTTCTATCTGGTTAATCACTCGAGACCTGATCATCCACAGGAGAGGACCTATACTGCAAGTGCTGCTGTGACCTCGGTCTGGGAGATACAATGGCTGCTGCGACTGGGGAAAGGGCCCCTGCCTTCACTACAGAAGAGTTGGAGAAACTTGTGGATGGGGTCCTGCCCCAGTATGCGTGACTCTACGGTCCTCCAGACCAACAGGTAAGTACACTGTGTGCTCGTTGAATGGGCTATGCCTGGGTTGTGTATGGTGGATGTAAGATGGTGGGGTGGGGGGACAATGACGAGTGCAAGGCACGACAGATGAGAGCATGTGCCACATGGCAAGGTTGGGGAGGGGGGGACAATCGCATCTATCATGCGGAAAATTGATGATATTTCAATTTCCACCCTGTACATGTCAAATAGGTCAGCGCCCATCAGAAGATCGACATTTGGCGTGCCATCGCCAAGGAAGTCCGGACCCTGGGGGTCCACAACAGACGGGGCACCCACTGCCGCAAGAGGTGGGAGGACATCCGCCGCGGGACCAGGAAGACCGCTGAGTCACTGCTGGGGATGGCCTCCCAACCTAGGAGGGGTGCCAGTCGTACCCTGACCCCCCTGATGTCCCGGATCCTGGCGGTGGTCTACCCCGATTTGGATGGGCGCGTGACGACATCACAGCAGACACAAGGGGGTGAGTACCAGCACATTCAGCTATCTTTACACGCAGTGGAGGCGTCTGGGTGGGGGAGGAGGGCTGTGGGTGACATTAGGCCAGGGCGCCTTCTGTAGTGTAGTCCCCTCCTTTAGGCATGGCCCTGTGCCCCCGCCCCCAACCTCTGTACGGTGCCAGGTACAGCTAGCCATGGTCCTGCATCACCCATGTGCGCGTTTGTTGTCCCTAGACCTGTTGGCCCAGTCACAAGTACTCAGTAGTGTACCCCGATTGCGCGGCTTAGTGCATGAGGCTCCTGTGTCTGTCCTCTCCGCCAACGGTGTTGACAATGCATGTACTCAACCTTTTATTATGTCTCCCCCCACCCTTTTTCTTTTTCTTCTTGTGCATGTGTGCTTCAGCATCATCAGACGGAGGAGACTTGGCACCGGAGCACGAGGGAGCTGCGACTCACAAGGCCCCGGTGGGCCATGGCACAGACACCGAGGCCACTAGTGATACGGAGGGCGAGGGGAGCTTCACAACGGGGAGCTGTGGTGAAACCAGCGACACCGACACGTCCTCGGAAGGGAGCTCCCTAGCGGTGGTGGCAACATCCGTGCCCCCCGCCGCAACAGGTACAGCCGCCACCCAGCGCCTCAGCCTACGCTCCGTGCCCGCTTGCCCAAGGAGGCGGGCGTCTCCTTCGCCCCAGGCACCTCAGGCCCTGCCACTGTTACCCCTGCTGCCCTCAGTGAGGAGGTCATTGACCTCCTGAGGACCATCATTGTTGGGCAGACTACCCTTTTGAATGCCATCCAGGGGGTAGAGAGGGAGGTGCATCGTAGCAATGCATACCTGGAGGGCATTCATTCGGGTCAGTCTGCCCATCAACGATCGCTCAATTCTCTGCCCTCAGCACTGATGGCAGCCATTGTCCCTGTTTCCAGCCTCCCTCTTCTAACTGCCTCCACCCTGTCTCTGTCTCCTGTTCATCTGCCTATCCCATCCACACCATCAGACCAGCCTGCACACACCTCAACACCCAAGGGCAGCTCTTCCAGACATAAGCACCACAGATCACACAAACATTCACCCAAGCAACACCCAGATGCAGACATGCCAACAGCCACTACCACCTCTGTGTCCCCCACCTCCTCGTCTCCCTCCTCCCTCCCTGTGACGTTGCCACTCACACCTGCATGCACACCACCAACAGCCAGTACACCCATCACCAGCACACCCTCCATTACAGTTCGCACACGTGCAGTCACCACTCCCACTGCCGTTTACACGTCCCCTGTGTCCTCTCCCACTGTGTCTGTCACCCCCTCTTCCAAGACACACAAACGCAGGCAGCCACCCACCCAACAGCCAACCACCTCACGACAGCCTCCAGTCCATGCACCTTCACCCAAGGACAGCACACCTGACTCTCCTACAACCACCTCCTCTTCCTCCACTCCCATAACCACTGCACCTACCTTTTACCTTGGTCCTAAAAAGTGTTACCTCTCCAATCTTGACCTCTTTCCCTCACCTGACCCACCCCCTCCATCTGCTAAGAGTCCCAAGAGCACCTCAGCCACCACCAGCCCGGGTTCACGTGTCAGCGTAGTCCATGGATTTTGGAGTCCCCCCTTTGCCAGCAGTGAGACATCGGTCAGCAGCAAGGGGACAGCCAGCCCCCCCCCTGGAAAGAGGACCCGGAAAGTGAGGGGCCGCCGCGGGAGGAGTGCCACGGCTGCCCCCAAGGACCAAAGTTCGGACACTTCACCTGCCACAACATCCAGGGGAGGCAAGGCCCAGAGAGCCACAGTGAAGGAGGGCAAGGGCAGCAGGGCGGAGAAGTCAGGCAGCAGGAGCGCGGACCAGGAGGGCCCCACAAGCCCCATCCCGGGTGTGAGGGAGGACACCCAAGGGCTCAGGACACCGTCACCGAAGGGTCCAGCAACTGCACGGTCGGAGGGCGACTGAGCAGGGAGTCCTGCCCAGGTCAGACTCCCTGGAATTACAGGACAAACACCGCTGAAGAGTGCCCCGCCGTGCAGGAAGGCACCGCTGAAGAGGGCCCCGCCGTCCTGAAAGGCACCGCTGAAGAGGGCCCCGCCGTGCAGGAAGGCACCGCTGAAGAGGGCCCCGCCGTCCTGAAAGGCACCGCTGAAGAGGGCCCCGCCGTGCAGGAAGGCACCGCTGAAGAGGGCCCGCCGTCCTGAAAGGCACCGCTGAAGAGGGCCCCGCCGTGCAGGAAGGCACCGCTGAAGAGGGCCCCGCCGTGCAGGGAGTGTTGGAAAATGGGTTATTGGTAGGGCAGGTAGGTACCTACACCTAGCAACAAGCCACTAACCTCCACATAGGTACAGTTAGGTCTCAGTAAATTAATCCCAGCTCAACCCTTGGTAGCTTGGCAACGAGTGTCAAGGCTTAACTTAGGAGACAAAGTGTAAAGTATTCAAATATCACAAAACAGTAATTAAATATAACACAGGAAACAGTTTAAAAATCCAAAACCAATTTATAAAAATAGTTTATATTTCTATCTTTAAAATGACACAAAAACGATTAAAATCGGTTCAGGGGAACCGGAGATATGAATTTTTAAAGAATTATGACTTTTCTAGCGCTTAGAAACAAAAAGCGCCAATCGGGTCATCTGGTTGCACCTCGACCGGGGCAAAGTCAAACTTTCAGGCCGACCGCGATGGAGCCCTGCTCGGCTACAGGTCGCGGGAGGCCTCGGTTAAAAAGTTACCTTCTGACTTAGTCTTTATTTTGAAGTTTTTCTTCACCTGGACGAACCTGCCAGTTGAATCCGACCTCCTGGAGCCCTTGTCCGGATACGCGATGTGGGTTTCCTCGGTGGAGACTTTTACCTTCGGACTTAGTCGTTTTTTTCTAGATGAAAATCCTTCGACTGGGGTAAACCTGGATCTTGATCCGACGTCCATGGAGCCCTTCTCGGATACGATGGCTGGGAGGTCCCAGTCAACTTTTTACGTTCGGACTTAGTCTCTTTTTTGGATGTTTTTCTTTACCGGGACGAACCACGAAGTCAGGCCGGGTCGCGGTTGAGGCAAGCCGGCTAGAATTTTCGCGGCGGGTCGGTCCCTCTCTGGAGCTTTTTTCCAAAAATTCTCAAATCTTTTCCAAACTTCTGGGGCTTCACCCAGATGTTCTTTTAAGGTTCTTTTGGGGTCCACAGCTCACCCCAAGGGTCCAGAAGTTCTGTGATGGTCCTTGGGGGGTGCGGACTTCAACTCCCAGAATGCACCTGGCGCAAACTCCTTTTTGGCCACTGGACAGTGGTCAGCTGGTCGTTTTCTTCAGGAGTTGGTGCAGGGGACTCTGGTTTAGCAATTTTTCACCTGTACCAAACAGGGAGTCCCTCCTTGAACCAGTTGAAGCCAGGCAAAGTCCTTCTTGTGGTGAAGCCCAAGTGTGCAGCTGGTGCAGTCCTTCTGAGTGCAGGGTCCAGGTGCAGGCCAGGGGTCCAGCAGGGCAGTCCTTCTTCTTCTTTAGTTCCTTTTTTGTTGAATTCTGGAGGGGATCTGAGGCGTGGGTGCAGGTCTGCCAGTTTTATCCTTGCTCCTGGGTGAAAAGCAGGGGGGCCCTGGTTCTCCAATCAGGGACAGGGTCGTCCCCCTGTGATGACCACTTCCTGGGAAGTGTGGCAAAAATCCATCCCAGAAGGCAACAGTCTCTAAAAATCCAACATGGATGAATCTGATTTTTGGAGGTTACATCTGGCTGAGCCCACCCACTGGTGTGGCTAAAAATCATAAACACACCCCTCTCCTGCCCTCTCCTAATCTAATCAAGGGGGCACCTAATTGTCTGGGGTTGCAGGATGTGGGGGTGTTGCTGGGTGCTGCAAATGTCCTTCTCTGCCTTTGAAGACCAGTTTGGCAGCCCTCCCCCTTCCTGCCTCACCATCTGCTGAGGGGAGATTCTCTCCCCCAAGCACATTCCTTTGTGTGAAGCCTGGCCACTTCACACCTCATCAAGGCAGCCTGGCAGAAGCTGCTGCAGGCTGGCCAATCAGAGCACAGCAGCAAAAACAATGCAGAGCTGAAATTGGCAACTTTTTAGGTAAAGTCTAAACTTTTTACCTGAACAAGTTATATTAAATCCAACAACTGGAAGTTGTGGGATTTATTACAACAATCAATTTGATACCAAATTCTCGGTATGTAACATTTAAGGAGACTTTAAAATTTAAAATAAAGTCTGCCCATTCTAGCCTATGAAGGCCATTTACTTCAATGAGGGAAAAACGAATTTGGCTGTTTTTACCTCACCAGGGCTTATAAATCTATTTTTATAAAGTCCCTGCTTATAGTTACATGGCACCCAGCCCTAGGGGCACATAGGGCACACCTTAGGGGTGACTTATATGTAAAAATAAGGTAGTTTAAGACTTTGGAAGTACCTTTAATTCCAAAGTCGAATTTGCATATAACTTTAATTTAAAAGCAGCCAGCAAAGCAGGCTTGCTTTTAAAATGACACTGGGCACCTCAGCAATGCACCTAGGTATGCACCACCTATGCTGTGGTCCCTAAACCTACATGCCCTACCATATACTAGGGACTTATAGGTAGGTTAACTTAGGCACTTATAATTAGCCTAATTTGCATATCCATTTTACACAGAGCACAGGCCCTGGGACTGGTTAGCAGTACCCAGGGCACCTTTAAAGTCAGGAAAACACCAGCAAAAAGTGGAAAATGGGGGCAAAAAGTTATGGGGCCTCTGCAATCAGCCCTGTTTTCTCACACAACCCCCCCCCCCCCAGCCCACACACCCAGGAGACTCAGCCCAACCCTGGGAGAGTCTTCCTGGCTTGTTAGGCAAGGAAGACAGTGAAGAAAACTGGCTGTCCCTTTGCAGGGCCTACTCTGCCTTATATCCTCCTGTCAGGGTCACTCCCTATGGGTAGTGAAGCCATCCCAACAGTAAAAGGACCCAACACAAACTGAAACTTTCCTCTAGGGGGGTCTTCCTCCTTTCTCTCTGCCAACTTGGGTAGTGAGGTGCCCACCTCCCCTACTCCAAACTTTGCTAGGGCAACACCTAGCTTACCCAAAGAGGTCACCCAACACTTGAGCAACCCCACCATGACCAATAGGGTCAGGGGGCCTACTTTGCTATTGGCCCTGGGGTCTGCCTCCCAGGCCAAGTACATTGCTGCCAGGAAGGCTAGCACCCAGCAGAGGCTACTGACAGCTGTCAGTACCCAGAACCACACCCTAAGATCTCCACTGACAGGTGGCTGAGCTGCTTTAGGGGCAACTTTGGGGTCCTGGCACCCCTCTTGCTGTCTAGAGTGGGGGGCTACCACCTCCTGTGGCAGACACCCTCCTTCCACTCTCCCTTCTGTCAGTGCAGGGGCAACACCCTGCATCTGGACAGCTGCCTGACTACTCAGGACTTCCTTGGGGTCAGGGGAGGCCTCACCAGTGCCAACTCTGGGCTCCCCCCCTACTGGGGCAGAAGGCCTTTGGCTCCCTGGAACTCTCTTTAAGAGTGGCCTACCCTTCCTTTTCTTCTTTCCTTTTCTTGGGGACCCCTGTCTCCTAACTGTAGGGACTGACTCCCCAGGACTTTGGGTTGGGGGGGCGCCCTGGGCGACCACCCCATGTGGGACCAGACTCACCTCTGGGAGGTCATTGCCCAGGATACAATCTAGGGGGAGGTCAGCACTGACTACCACCCTAAACCAGTCAAGGATACCCTCCCTCTCTAGGGGCACTATGGCTACAGGTTTGGTGGTGACCTCCCTTGTGGCTATCCTGACTTTCCTTGTCTCTCCTGGGACATACATGTCTGGGGTCGCTAACCGGTCACTCACTATAGTGTGACTGGCACAGGTGTCTCTCAGGCCAGTGGTAGGGATCCCATTCACCTGAATGGGTGGAAGTGCCTACTCCCACCCTCAGGGATCACCAGCTTACATCTGGTCCTGTCTCCCAGCACAATGCTAGGAGGACTTCATCATCTGAGGAATCCTCCTCTATGGCTACACTGGATAGCCCAGTGCTAACCACCTTCCTTGGACAGGCTGCATCTCCTCTGAAGTGACCTGTCTGCTGACAGTCAAAGCAAGCCCTACTGTCCAAGAGTTTTTTTAACCCTGGGTCTCCCTGTCTCTGCTTGTCAGAGTGGGAGTGGGATTTACACTCCTCCTTCTTAGGGTTCTGGGGTACAGAGGGAGTCTCTGTGGTGGGCTTACCACCTCCCTCCTTAGGTTTTTGGGGACCTGTCCCCCCCTTCTTGGAGTCTCCCCCCTGGGACTTGACAACCACCCTGGTTCTCAACCACTCATCAGCTGCCTCCCCTAGCTCTCTAGGGTTGGTCTGCTTAGAGTCCACTAGATGCTGGCGTAACCTTTCTTGGGTACAATTGGTCAAGATGTGCTCTCTCATGATCAGATTGTATAACCCCTCATAAGTATCTACTTTGTTACCAATAATCCAGCCCTCTAGTGCCTTTAGTGAAATGTCCACAAAGTCAACCCAAGACTGGGTACTGACCTTCTGGGTGTCCCTGAACTTCATTCTATATTGCTCTGGGGTCAGACCAAACTTCTTGGCTAAGCACCTCTTCATACTAGGGTATGAATCTGCCTCCTTCCCCCTTAAGGTCAGAAGCCTATCCCTCCCTGAGTTGGGGACCAACTCCCACAAAAGGGAACCCCAGTATTGAGGCCTAACCATTCTCATTTGGAGTGCCCTCTCAAAGGCCCCCAGCCACTTATCTATGTCATCCCCCTCTACATAAGCAGGAACTACCCCCTTGGGTAATCTGGGGCAAACTCCCCCACCCATGGACACCTCAGCTTCTTTATCGCTGCTTCCATCTCTTTTCTCTTTGTATGCCCACTTTTTCTTTTCTAGGGCCAGCTTCTCTGCTTCCAAAGCTATGTATGCTAGCTGGGCCTCCAGCTCTCTTTCTCTGATGGATGGGTTCTCTCCTCCTGAAAGGACCCCCTTCCCACCACTAGCTTTGGATCTGCCCCTAGTGACTGTATTTACTGAGGACCGTTCTTCCTCCTCCTCACTTAGGGTCAGATGCCTTCCCTCCCCTGAGTGGTTAGAGCGTGCATCCTCCCTTCTTTCTCCCTCCTCTGGAGCTTCTTCTGACTCTACCTCTTGGGCCTCAGCCCATGCTGTCAGGGATGTGATCAGGATTTGCTTCCTGAGATCAGTGGTTGCAGGCAACCCTTTTTCAATACACAACCCCCTAAGCTGGACTACTGTCAGTGTGGGTAGGCTAGCCAGATCAAGCTCCATGGTTCCCTAGTTTTGTGTCAACAAAAACTTTTTGCAAAAATTGGAAACAAGAATTTAGAAAAATTACAAAAATTAAATAATTGAAATTAATCCAAATTAAAAATTAAAAACAATTTTTGCACTAGGACAATTTAAAGGATTTTTAATTTGTTTTACCTAAAACTGTAACGTGATATTGAACACAAGTACAGGATCCCGTCGCTGCTTCCAATTATGTTGGAAAATGGGTTATTGGTAGGGCAGGTAGGTACCTACACCTAGCAACAAGCCACTAACCTCCACATAGGTACAGTTAGGTCTCAGTAAATTAATCCCAGCTCAACCCTTGGTAGCTTGGCAACGAGCGTCAAGGCTTAATTTAGGAGACAAAGTGTAAAGTATTCAAATATCACAAAACAGTAATTAAATAAAACACAGGAAACAGTTTAAAAATCCAAAACCAATTTATAAAAATAGTTTATATTTTTATCTTTAAAATGACACAAAAACGATTAAAATCGGTTCAGGGGAACCGGAGATATGAATTTTTAAAGAATTATGACTTTTCTAGCGCTTAGAAACAAAAAGCGCCAATCGGGTCATCTGGTTGCACCTCGACCCGGGCAAAGTCAAACTTTCAGGCCGACCGCGATGGAGCCCTGCTCGGCTACAGGTCGCGGGAGGCCTCGGTTAAAAAGTTACCTTCTGACTTAGTCTTTATTTTGAAGTTTTTCTTCACCGGGACGAACCTGCCAGTTGAATCCGACCTCCTGGAGCCCTTGTCCGGATACGCGATGTGGGTTTCCTCGGTGGAGACTTTTACCTTCGGACTTAGTCGTTTTTTCGAGATGAAAATCCTTCGACCGGGGTAAACCTGGATCTTGATCCGACGTCCATGGAGCCCTTCTCGGATACGATGGCTGGGAGGTCCCGGTCAACTTTTTACGTTCGGACTTAGTCTCTTTTTTGGATGTTTTTCTTTACCGGGACGAACCACGAAGTCAGGCCGGGTCGCGGTTGAGGCAAGCCGGCTAGAATTTCCGCGGCGGGTCGGTCCCTCTCTGGAGCTTTTTTCCCAAAATTCTCAAATCTTTTCCAAACTTCTGGGGCTTCACCCAGATGTTCTTTTAAGGTTCTTTTGGGGTCCACAGCTCACCCCAAGGGTCCAGAAGTTCTGTGATGGTCCTTGGGGGGTGCGGACTTCAACTCCCAGAATGCACCTGGCGCAAACTCCTTTTTGGCCACTGGACAGTGGTCAGCTGGTCGCTTTCTTCAGGAGTTGGTGCAGGGGACTCTGGTTTAGCAATTTTTCACCTGTAGCAAACAGGGAGTCCCTCCTTGAACCAGTTGAAGCCAGGCAAAGTCCTTCTTGTGGTGAAGCCCAAGTGTGCAGCTGGTGCAGTCCTTCTGAGTGCAGGGTCCAGGTGCAGGCCAGGGGTCCAGCAGGGCAGTCCTTCTTCTTCTTTAGTTCCTTTCTTGTTGAATTCTGGAGGGGATCTGAGGCGTGGGTGCAGGTCTGCCAGTTTTATCCTTGCTCCTGGGTGAAAAGCAGGGGGGCCCTGGTTCTCCAATCAGGGACAGGGTCGTCCCCCTGTGATGACCACTTCCTGGGAAGTGTGGCAAAAATCCATCCCAGAAGGCAACAGTCTCTAAAAATCCAACATGGATGAATCTGATTTTTGGAGGTTACATCTGGCTGAGCCCACCCACTGGTGTGGCTAAAAATCATAAACACACCCCTCTCCTGCCCTCTCCTAATCTAATCAAGGGGGCACCTAATTGTCTGGGGTTGCAGGATGTGGGGGTGTTGCTGGGTGCTGCAAATGTCCTTCTCTGTCTTTGAAGACCAGTTTGGCAGCCCTCCCCCTTCCTGCCTCACCATCTGCTGAGGGGAGATTCTTTCCCCCAAGCACATTCCTTTGTGTGAAGCCTGGCCACTTCACACCTCATCAAGGCAGCCTGGCAGAAGCTGCTGCAGGCTGGCCAATCAGAGCAAAGCAGCAAAAACAATGCAGAGCTGAAATTGGCAACTTTTTAGGTAAAGTCTAAACTTTTTACCTGAACAAGTTATATTAAATCCCACAACTGGAAGTTGTGGGATTTATTACAACAATCAATTTGATACCAAATTCTTGGTATGTAACATTTAAGGAGACTTTAAAATTTAAAATAAAGTCTGCCCATTCTAGCCTATGAATGCCATTTACTTCAATGAGGGAAAAACGAATTTGGCTGTTTTTACCTCACCAGGGCTTATAAATCTATTTTTATAAAGTCCCTGCTTATAGTTACATGGCACCCAGCCCTAGGGGCACATAGGGCACACCTTAGGGGTGACTTATATGTAAAAATAAGGTAGTTTAAGACTTTGGAAGTACCTTTAATTCCAAAGTCGAATTTGCATATAACTTTAATTTAAAAGCAGCCAGCAAAGCAGGCTTGCTTTTAAAATGACACTGGGCACCTCAGCAATGCACCTAGGTGTGCACCACCTATGCTGTGGTCCCTAAACCTACATGCCCTACCATATACTAGGGACTTATAGGTAGGTTAACTTAGCCACTTATAATTAGCCTAATTTGCATATCCATTTTACACAGAGCACAGGCCCTGGGACTGGTTAGCAGTACCCAGGGCACCTTTAAAGTCAGGAAAACACCAGCAAAAAGTGGAAAATGGGGGCAAAAAGTTATGGGGCCTCTGCAATCAGCCCTGTTTTCTCACAGGGAGGCACCGCTGAAGAGGGCCCGCCGTCCTGAAAGGCACCGCTGAAGAGGGCCCCGCCGTGCAGGGAGGCACCGCTGAAGAGGGCCCCGCCGTCCTGAAAGGCACCGCTGAAGAGGGCCCCGCCGTCCTGAAAGGCACCGCTGAAGAGGGCCCCGCCGTGCAGGAAGGCACCGCTGAAGAGGGCCCCGCCGTGCAGGGAGGCACCGCTGAAGAGGGCCCCGCCGTCCTGAAAGGCACCGCTGAAGAGGGCCTCGCCAAGACAGGCCCTGCTCCGCTGGGCCCCGCCGTCTCAAGCACCGCTCCGCTGGGCCCTTCCTGTCAAGCACCGCTCCGCTGGGCCCTTCCTGTCAAGCACCGCTCCGCTGGGCCCCCCGTCTCAAGCACCGCTCCGCTGGGCCCTTCTTGTCAAGCACCGCTCCGCTGGGCCCTTCATCTCAGGCACCGCTCCGCTGGGCCCTTCATCTCAGGCACCGCTCCGCTGGGCCCCGCCGTCTCAAGAACCGCTCCGCTGGGCCCTTCCTGTCAAGCACCACTCCGCTGGGCCCCGCCGTCTCAAGCACCGCTCCGCTGGGCCCTTCCTGTCAAGCACCGCTCCGCTGGGCCCTTCATCTCAGGCACCGCTCCGCTGGGCCCCGCCGTCTCATGCACCGCTGGGCCAATGACTGTGCCGGTTCTGTGTCGTGCTAATGTTCACGCTGCACTCGGCCCACCCTGCCTCCTCCATTGCCTGTGGAGACTGTTATCCACTTGATGGACTGTGACTTTGCACTCCCCAGGATATGACAGTGGGCTAGCCACCCACTGTAGAGACTTGAGAGACTGTGGCTTTGCACTCCCCAGGATATGACAGTGGGCAAGCCACCCACTGTAGAGACTTGAGAGACTGTGGCTTTGCACTACCCAGGATTGGACGGTGGGCATGGTGGCCCCTTCTTGGATCTGGCATCGTGGACTCATGTGGCTGTGGTGCCCCCCCTTCCCTTCCCCCTGAGGTGCCTGTAGTTTTGTCATGTGATGCCCCTGCAGTGTTCTCTCCAACGGACTCAGGTCTCCTTTGTGGGCTTTGCCCATGTGTTGATACACTTCGGCCCACGGACATTTGCAATTTCTGTGACTGTGCGGGACTTTCTGCCTCTATTTCTCGGTCACGCAATGTTTACATTAGATAATATTTCCATCATTTTCCTATTTTGCCATGTCTTCAATGAACCTATTTTGTACATAAATGTTGTTTCTCACTTGAATCATATCTTTTCGTTATTCCGGGGGGTTTGGGTGGGGTAACTTTGACTTGGTGCTCTGCATTGGTGTGTAGATAGTTGGGGGGTGGGTGTGATGCGTATGTGTGTGCCCGTAACCCTTCCTCCTCCCCCCCTCCCCTGTGTCGTAGGTGCGGTACTCACCGTTGTCGTCTGCACCGGAGTTCGTACTCGTGGTAGATGAGCAGGTAGACGAGAGCGGGTAGGATGTGTAATTCGGGCTCCATGCTGTCCTCCGTCCTCGTGGAGTGTATAGAGGTGAGCGTTTTCCCGTTCGTAGTCTGTTTCCGCCGTGTTTTTATCGGCGGGGCTCCCGCCCCGGATGAGGTGGCGGATTGGTGAGTTGTGATAGGGTGGGCAGTACTTTGTCTGCCGCCTGCCTGTTGGCGGTGACCGCCGCGCTGTTTGTCTGTCCCGCCGTGGCGGTCGGAGTGGTAAAGTGGCGGGCTGTGTTGGCGGTTCCCGCCAGGGTCAGAATTCCATTTTTTGAACCGCCAGCCTGTTGGCGGGTTGGCCGCCGCTTTATCACCGACCGCCAGGGTCAGAATGACCCCCTTAGTGTGTAGCTATTACTCAATTGATCAATTTAGTCATTTTATCTCTCACTCATGTCTGTCCACAGTGCCTAAAACAGAGTCCAATCTATTGACTGATGAAACTCCTTAGTCAATGCTGACGTCTAGTCTGGCTGATGGCTTCCTTTTCACACAAAAGGAACCGAAAAAGTCTGAATCACAACACAAATGGCATATCATTGACAATGAGCTTCTAGATGAATTTTACTCAGGATTCAGACCAGGCTGTAGGATGGAGACCGTCCTGCTCCACGTCATCAATGATACTTTATACAAATTTGCAACAGGAAACTTGAGGTTATTTGTTCACTTTAATTTGTATGTTGTTTTTAACTCCTTGACGCATTCCACTCTTGTAAGAATATTAAATATTAAAACTATGGGGGTCATTCTGACCCTGGCGGTCACCGACTGCCAGGGCCAATGACCGCGGAAGCACCGCCAACAGGCTGGCGGTGCTTCCATGGGCATTCTGACCGCGGCGGTACAGCCGCGGTCAGAAACGGGAAACCGGCGGTGTCCCGCCGGTTTCCCGCTGCCCCAGGGAATCCTCCACGGCGGCGCTGCTTGCAGCGCCGCCATGGGGATTCCGACCCCCTTACCGCCATCCTGTTCCTGGCGGTCTTCACCGCCAGGAACAGGATGGCGGTAACAGGTGTCGTGGGGCCCCTGGGGGCCCCTACAGTGCCCATGCCAATGGCATGGGCACTGCAGGGGCCCCCTAACAGGGTCCCACATTGATTTTCAGTGTCTGCCAAGCAGACACTGAAAATCGCGACGGGTGCCACTGCACCCGTCGCACGCCTTCAACTCCGCCGGCTCCATTCGGAGCCGGCTTCCTCGTTGAAGGCGCTTTTCCGCTGGGCCGGTGGGCGGCCTTCTGGCGGTCGCCTGCCAGCCCAGCGGGAAAGCCAGAATGGCCGTCGCGGTCATTTGTCTGCGGTGCGGTCATTCGCCGGCTCCCGCCGGGCATGCTCTTACCGCCGCCGGCGGGAGTCGGAATGACCCCCTATATGGCAATTCATAGTGTTGTCTCAAACCAATATGTGTCATACTTGACTAATTGAGCTCAGCATATCACAGTGGGGAACTACTTTTCAAGTTACGTCCACTGCTAAAAGGGAACCACACAATTCTATCCTGACGCCAGACCTTTTAAACTCCATCCAGAACATATTGTTCATCAAGAACTTCACGATCGTACTCATAAACTTTACCTCACAACCTCTTCACCTAATAACTTCTGAGCCATTTCTATTACCCTCCAAATGGTTCTAGATTGGATAAAAAAACAGTAGCTGGCAATCCCTTAATTAAATCAGATTAAATAATTTGATGATCAGAGATCAAGATCCCTTTCCATTATTCTTCACAAAACTCTTAACGTCCAGTTTTCATACAACAAAATGGCCGACAGTGTGTGCTTCCAGTTTAAATTACCAAGCTGAATTGGACAGTTCATCTCAGAACAGGCTGTTATGCCCTTAGAACAGTTCCTTCTTCTGTCTCAACTTGACTGTGGCAATTTAGTCTTGACTGGCATACCTGTAGTACGAACCACACCTCCAAAGGTAGCTCTGTATGCTGCACCTCGCGTTGTTATTAGTAATGTATTTGATCACATCCCCTCTATTCTGCAAATGCACAGGTTCTTCCTCCTATATAATAATTCTTAACCTTACTCTGCCAGGTAACTCTCCCTTCATTCCTGTTATCATTTACGTAAACTAAATTTTGGATTAACATCCTGTCGTTTAGATTGTACATTTGATGTTGATTTGTTATTTCCACATGTTGAGCTGTATGTTTGCCTCACTGGGAACGTGTAATGCACCCTATCATCTTTTGACTATGCCTGCGCCATATACAAATGCATATATACATAAATATATCACAAAATCCTAAAGTTTGATCCTTGTCATGAGTGTGTTTTATACTGTTAGAAAGTAAAATAAAGTCTTATCGCTGAGTATTACTGTGATGTGCGTTCCCTTTGGATAAGGAATTAATGTTTGACATACAGTGATCCAAGTGTATTTTCAAGCATGTGTGACCCTAATATATTTTTTTCAGTTCAATACTCTATTTCGGCATCAATGAAAAACAATAGAAGCACATGGTTAATAAAATATAAAACATAATTCAAGACTAAATAAATACCCCAAAATAAATCGCAATTAAAAAAGGAAAGCATAAGCTCTGAAGCCACTTTGGCAAGAAATGATAAAATAGTATCATGCACACATGTACCAATAAAAAGTGCCTTAACCCAAAGTCCCAGCAGCCAGGCATGCATTGTCAGGTTAAAATCGGGAAAACTCAAGGACAGTGTCCTGAGGAGTTGAAACATGTTTCATCCTAATTTGCCACAAAGCAAGTGGCTACCTGGTGATAGCAAAGACAATGGGTTTGCTGGGATCTGATTGTAATATTATGCATACTGTTGGACTTGTTTGCTTATGCAGGGTCATCCCTAATCTTTTTTGCCTGACCTGGTGCTGTTGGATTTTGAACTCTGTGCACTTTACCACTACTAACCAGAGCTAAAGTGCAAATGCTCTCTGTGTAAATTGTAGGTAATTGGTGTTAGAAATGGGGTTTTTGGTTGGCAGTCAGTTCACCCTCTGTCCAAGCAAGAACCCTCACTCTAGTCAGGGTAAGTCACACACAATCCAAATTATCCTGTGCCCACCCTCTGGTAGCTTGGCACGAGCAGTCAGGCTTAACTTAGAAGGCAATGTGTAAAGTATTTGTGCAATAAATCATACAATAACACCATATAGCACCACAAAAATACACCACACAGTGTTTAGAAAAATATAGAATATTTATCTGGATATTTGTAGATCAACACAATAAAAGATGCAATAAGAATTTGTAGAAATATCACTGAAAAGTGATATAAAGGGGGTTATTCTAACTTTGGAGGAGGTGTTAATCCGTCCCAAAAGTGACGGAAAAGTGACAGATTTACCACCAGCCGTATTACGAGTCCATTATATCCTATGGAACTCGTAATACGGCTGGTGGTATATCCGTCACTTTACCGTCACTTTTGGGACGGATTAACACTCCTCCAAAGTTAGAATAACCCCCAAAGTGTCTTAAGTCTTTAAAAAGCAAACAAAGTCTCTTTCAAGCACAAAGTACCTGGTTTGGAGTGAAAATCTCTGCAGAGGGCCGCAGAGGAGGAGATGCGTGGAAAAATGGTGTGTGCGTCGGTTTCGCCCCTTCACACACGGACTTGCGCCGTTATTTTTCACGCGGGGAGACGTGCGTTGTTCTGCGGGAAGAAAAATGGTTTGTGCGTCGGTTTCGCCCCTTCACACACAGACTTGTGTTGTTATTTTTCACTCGGGGAAGACGTGCGTCGTTTTCCGGCACGCGGGCCGACTCCTTCTATGGTTCGCAGGATTACCAGATGTCCCAGGGTCTGTGCGTGGATTCCTCAGCTTGTTATCCGGCTGAGCATCTTTCCGGGAGGCTGTGCATCAAATTTTCTTTCTCACGGCAGGCGTTGCGTCGATTTCCTCTCTGGAAGTCAGGCGGCATTGTCCATGCGAGGCTGTGCGTCGAAGTTCCGGTCGCCCAGTAGGCGTTGCGTCGAGCAGCGTCGGCGCGCAGTGATTTTCTCACAGCGGAGCAAGCTGCGCATCAAATTGTTCGGCGCACGAGGAGTCCAAATAAAAAAGAGAAGTATTTTTGGTCCTGAGACTTCAGGGAACAGGAGGCAAGCTCTATCCAAGCCCTTGGAGAGCACTTTTGCAGCCAAACAAGAGTTCAGCAAGGCAGCAGGCCAACAGCAAGACAGCAGTCCTTTGTAGAAAGCAGTTAGGTGAGTCCTTTGAGCAGCCAGACAGTTCTCCTTGGCAGGATGCAGGTTCTGGTTCAGGTTTCTTCTCCAGCAAGTGTCTGAGGTGGTAGGGCAGAGGCCCTGCTTTATACCCAACTGTGCCTTTGAAGTGGGGGAGACTTCAAAGAGTGGTTTAGAAGTGCACCAGGTCCCCTTTCAGCTAAATCCTGTCTGCCAGGGTCCCAGTAGGGGGTGTGGCAGTCCTTTGTGTCAGAGCAGGCCCTCCACCCTCCCAGCCCAGGAAGACCCATTCAAAATGCAGATGTATGCAAGTGAGGCTGAGTACCCTGTGTTTGGGGTGTGTCTGAGTGAATGCACAAGGAGCTGTCAACTAAACCTAGCCAGACGTGGATTGTAAGGCACAGAAAGATTTAAGTGCAGAGAAATGCTCACCTTCTAAAAGTGGCATTTCTAAAATAGTAATATTAAATCCAACTTCCCCAGTCAGCAGGATTTTGTATTACCATTCTGGCCATACTAAATATGACCTTCCTACTCCATTCAGATCAGCAGCTGCCACTTCAACAATGTGTGAGGGCAGCCACAATGTTAGCCTATGAGGGGAGCGGGCCTCACAGTAGTGTAAAAACGAATTTAGGAGTTTTACACTACCAGGACATGTAAACTACACAGGTACATGTCCTGCCTTTTACCCACACAGCACCCTGCTCTAGGGTTTACCTAAAGCACACATTAGAGGTGACTTATGTGTAGAAAAAGGGGAGCTTTAGGCTTGGCAAGTACTTTTAAATGCCAAGTCGAAGTGGCAGTGAAACTGCACCCACAGGCCTTGCAATGGCAGGCCTGGGACAAGGTAAAGGGGCTACTTGAGTGGGTAGCACAACCAGTGCTGCAGGCCCCCTAGTAGAATTTAATCTGCAGGCCCTAGGCACATACAGTGCACATTACTAGGGACTTATAAGTATATTAAATAGTCCAATTTGGTATGTTCCAAAGTTACCATGTTTAAAGGGAGAGAGCATATGCATGTTAGCACTGGTTAGCAGTGGTAAAGTGCGCAGAGTCTAAAAGCCAGCAAAAACAGAGTCCAAAAAGTGGAGGGAGGCAGGCAAAAAGTTAGGGGTGACCACCCTAAGGCATGTCAGGACTAACAATTGGGTTATCCATTTGATTTACTAGTAAGTCCCTAGTAAGGTGCACTAAAGGTGCCAGGGCCTGTAAATCAAATGCTACTAGTGGGCCTGCAGCACTGTTTGTGCCACCCACATAAGTAACTCTGTAATCATGTCTCAGACCTGCCACTGCAGTGTCTGTGTGTGCGGTTCTAACTGTAAATTCGACTTGGCAAGTGTACCCACTTGCCAGACCTAAACGTTCCCTTTTCTTACATGTAAGACACCCCTAAGGTAGGCCTTAGGTAGCCCCAAGGGCAGGGTGCAGTGTATGGTTAAGGTTGGACATATAGTAAGGTGTTTTATATGTCCTTACAGTGAAACATTGCTAAACTCGTTTTTCACTGTTGCAAGGCCTGTCCCTCTCATAGGTTAACACAGGGGCTACCTTTAAATTTGATTCAAGTGTAATTTCCCTTTGGGAGCGGATGGACGTGTGGAGTTTGGGGTCTCTGAGCTCAAAATTTAAAAATACATCTTTTAGTAAAGTTGATTTTAAAGGTTGTGTGTTTGAAAATGCCACTTTTAGAAAGTGAGCATTTTCTTGCTTATACCATTTCTGTGACTGCCTGTCTGTGGATTCCCTGTCTGGGTCTGGGCTGGTTGCACTTCACACTAGACAGTGACACAAGGGGAGCTGGGATTTAGTCTGCATTTCCTGATGAGCCACCTGTGCTAAGAGGTAGGGGAAGAGTGGTCACTTACAGCTGAAAGGGCTGTGCCTGCCCTCACACAATGCAGTCTCCAACCCCCTGGTGAGTGCCTGGGGCCTGGCCTGGGCAGGGCAGGATTTCACAATCAAGACAGACTTTGGTTTGAAGTAGGCCTACTTCAAAGGAGAAAATGGGTGTAAGAAGGGCACCCAAACCACAGACTTTAGAACATTTCTGGAAACCAAGAGGAACTTCTGCCTGTAGAAGAGCTGAAGAGGAAGAGCTGCCCTGCCTGTGACTCTGCTTTGTGGAGCTAACCTGCAGTTGCCGCTTCTGCTACAGTAAGAGGGCAAAGACTGGACTTAGTGTGCCTTCCATCTTGAGAAGAACTCTCCAAGGGTTTGATTTAGAGCTTGCCTCCTGTTGTTTGAAGTCTCAGGGACAGCAAAGACCTCTCTGCCAGCACCTGGAGTCTCTGGAGAGACTCCTACTCTGCCCTGTGTTGCCCATCTATTTCCTGGGACCCTGAAAGGAGAAGCTAGCAGCCTCAGAGGAAGAAATCCACGCACAGAACGCCGTGCGGGTAAAAGATCAACGCAACTCCGAAACTGACAACTGGGAAATAGACGCGCCGCCGGCTTCGCAGCTGAAAATCGATGCTTGTCTGTAACGTGACTGAAGAATCGACCCACGGAGCTGGAGAAATGACGCGCAGCATCGCTGGTGGAGGCTGGGGAGATCGCAACCCGTGCTGTGTGGTTTCCAAATTATCGTGCGGATGGATTTCTGACACGAGTACCGCTGGCCTGCCCGGACCCGAGAGTGCTGACCGGATCAACGCATCGCTCTCCTGTGGAGAGAAGAAACAATGCACCCGACCCGACGACAGGAGAAACGCCGCAAGGTCTCACTCGTGAGTGAAATCGACGCTTCGCAAGTCCTTTTTGACTCACACTCACCCGTGTGAGGGGTTATAGTTGATGCACCCAAGGTACATTTTCATGCTACCAGTGTTAGTGTGTGTTTAAAACTACATAAGGACTCTTTTTGCTTCTTAATTGATAACTTGACTTGTGTATTGTGGATTTTTTTCGTTTTGGTCTTGTTTTGTTTAGATAAATATTTCCTATTTTTCTAAACCTGTGTTGTGTCATTTTGTAGTTTTTTCATGAAGTTATTGTGTGTGTTGGTACAAATACTTTACACCTAGCACTCTGAAGTTAAGCCTACTGCTCTGCCAAGCTACCAAGGGGGTAAGCAGGGGTTAGCTGAGGGTGATTCTCTTTTACCCTGACTAAAGTGAGGGTCCTTGCTTGGACACGGGGTACCCTGACTGCCAACCAAGGACCCCATTTCTAACACATACCACCTCGTGTTGAGTGATGACAAGGTTCCTGCAGATAAGAATTAGCTATGTGGCCCTTGCCCTCCTGTACGCTCGGCAGAAAAACAGCATGTAGACCACTGACACTTTGATATGTCCTCAGGAAGGACAAGCCGACTCTGCTGGACTTGCAGGTCCCACTCATTTTGAGGTGTAAATACGGAGCAGTAAGGATCCATACCTAAACTGTGCATACTTTTTCCTGGCCAGGGTTGGTTCAACATCATCTAAAAGTGGTTCGACAAAATAGGTATCCTTAACCAAAATAAATTAACTGGTTAGTATACCCAAAGCACATGTTGTCAAAAGCTTATTTAGCTTAAAAATCTTAAATTGCATTTTATGCTCCACTTTACTTGTAAGTAAACCGGACCCCCCAGTATCTTCCCACAGGTTTACTAGTCCGTCCTCAGGAGAGTGTCTCTTTTATATTTGATCCAGGGGAGATTGCGAGCACTAGACTGTCTGAGAATTTCCTACAGCCCCCTATAATACTGCAACAATCCAGGCGTGGCCCAAAGTTTTCTCCAGAAAGTTAGGGGCCGAACTGGGATTCTCTCTGCAATTGGTCAAACCTTAGCGGATCAAAGGAGTACATCAATTTTCTCAAAAAACAGTTCCCAACAGTTTTAAGGAATTTTGCAAACTTATGCCCCGATAGTTCAGCACCATAGAGGGCCGCACCCAATGCTTAATAGGAGTACAACTGGACAACCAGGGAGACAGGTTTAAAGAAGGACCCCGCTGAACCTTCAACAGCCCTCCAACATGTTGCTCAAATCTAAGCCTTTGTTAAAAAATATAGTGGACCCAGTCCAACCTCTCATCAAGAGTTTTTAAATAAAGGAACCTGTTCTAGTGGGGTTCCAATCAAAGTGGGATTAAGATGTGCAGTGGGGCAAGGGTTGAAAACCATATATTTTGATTTGCTAACATTGATTTCCAACCTCCTCTGGATACAAAAGCTACTAAACTCAACCATGGTTTTTCGGATCCTCATCGGTGACTTAGATAAAAGGAGGCTGTCATCTGCGAACATGAGGACCAGAACCCTTAACTTGGGAGCATTGTTTTCGCAAGTGTTGAGCCAGGCAACCAACCCATTATTATACAGGGTAAAAACAGTTAGAGCCAGGACGCAGTCCAGTCTTACACCCATGGTCACTGGGAAAGATTATTTTGCCTCAACTAACTTTTCGCAATGAACCTAAGCAAAGTTCTGTTTGTGCAACCACTCAATAATACTGCTTAAATATGCAGAGACACCAATCTCAGCTAACACTTACCACAGTGAATTTCTCGGGACCAAGTCAAATGCAGATCTAAGAACTACAAATACTCCATAGAGTCTGCCCCTTTCCAGTACAATGTTTTCCAATAAATCAGCTGGAGCCTAAATACTTGATTGATTGTGAAGGTACAGGTACTAAAAGCTGCCTGTAGGGGGAAAAGTGCGGCATTACCATCTAACTAGTCTTGGAGCCTCGAAAAAAGAATTCTACTAAAACGTTTTCTGAGTGCCATCCTTGGGCCTATGATTGGCTGGTACGAGTGGAGAACCCTTCTTATAAATAGGGAAGATTTGTGCCCCTGCCCACGATGGAGGCATACGTAACCCATTTAAAATACTATTAAACACTACTAAGATACAAACTGGAAAAGGTCCCTGGGAATTTTATCAATGTTTGGGGTTTTATGTGGGACAATCTTCCTGATGACCTGCCCCACCTCCTTTCAGGTAATGATGGGGAACCCGCAACTGTCAAGGGGCCTATCTAAGATTGACGAGAATGTAATTCTATACAATGCATTGGAATTACTTTCTCCTGTGGCTGGTAATTATAGATTAGAGAAATGTGCTTTCCAGGCTTCAGCCACAATGTTGCTTTCAATTGTAGCAGTCTCCTCAGTGGCTATTACATTCCAAAAAAGTAGCTGATCATTGTCCCTTGTGGCCTCTAAAAGTGACTCCCACCTCCTTTGATCCGATTCCCTTTTAGCTTTATTGATAGTGTTCTTGTATGCAGTTCTCCTTGCGTGGATCTCACACCTGTCCTGTGACTTGATAGAGCTAATCAGTGCAAGTTTAGGCATTTGGCAATGAATATTAAACCACGAAGGCGGGCTCCTCCTCTTTCCAGAGGACCTTACTTCTTCAAAGAGTTCTTTTTTAAGGTCTTCACATAGATTGTTATGGACTTCCCCAACCTTAGACAAGAAAGTGTCCAGGCCCAGGTTAGGATCTAGATTGCAAAGAACCCCAAGACTCTTTTCTACAGTTATAAATAGATTTCACAGAGTCCAGAGTGCAGGTCACTGAGCGCCAACTTACACTGCACCTGTTGGAGGCTAATTGGAGCCTAACATCCAAGGGTTGCTAAGGTGAAGTAGCATGCTCATTGTCCCTTCACAGTTTCCTCACAGTTCCTTTTTCTAGGGGGCTCCCACCAGGGCAGACCTCCTCAAATCTCCTTCAGTCACCCCCAATTACCTTCAATTACCTTCTGTTTCCACCCTGTGGTCCCCACTTCCTCAACCGACATGTTGTACACCCAACCCCACCCGCCTCCACAGGTGAGCCATGTACAGCGGCATTGGGCAGAGGAAAGGCAGAGAGGGACTATTTAGCAACTTTATAGCTGCTCAGTGGACGGTTGGTGAATGCTTGGTGAGTGGGGGGCCTCGATGGGAGAGAAAAGAAGTGGGAGGAGGCACAAGATAGGTGCTACCTCCATATAAAGCACAGCACTAGCAAAAACTGGGGCAAAGGGCAAAAACAAGGACACAGCAAAACCAATCCAATACAGATGCTAGAACAGAGGAGAAAGATGAAAATGGGCGGGGGAGTCTTGCTCCAAAGTTCAGAGAAGGAGCTGACCCAACAGTACACCTCTCGACTCATGTCTAGGCTGATATCTCTGTGGCAAATAGTGAATACAGTTAGCGCCCGTACCTCTTCTTGTGCCTTTTCCTTACAGATCTTTTTTGGCTCAGGTAATCCGCTACTCCGCTGATCTCACCGACAGCTAGCTTCCTTCTATAATCCTCTGGTTTCCTACGATCAGCATCCTGGTGTTCGTGGTGCTCCTGTGAGTGTGGAAGTGGAGCTGGACATTTTCAGGCTGCTCACAATGTCTGAGGAACCATGATTCAACCAACTCAGTCACACTTAACTAGATCCACTAATCTTAAAGAAAACTGGCCCCTCAAGAAGTACTTTAATGGCTATCCCTGATACTGCCCTAAACAAATTTATTTCACGTTTTCTTCTTTTGCAGAGAGCTGTACCTAAACTGTATGCATTTCATCTATAAGATGATTAGAGCTGATTGCAGCAACCAGGCAGGACCTTTAGGCAGAATAAAACCCCATCCTATTCCTAACAGAATCTGCCTCAGCCTCCTTTTAACACTAATAGCAAACTGGTCTCCTAGTGAAAAGGAAAGGTTGGATTTATTTCAGTTGAGGACCACAAAGGAGAACACTGGCAGTCCCGAACTGCAAAAATAGAAAATGACCTCCAACCCACAGGATAACACTCCCTTTTGGAGTAAGATGTGACCCATCCTCGTCACTGCATGACAGAGTCTTGTTCTGGCCTTCGGGTTCATTCTGACCAGTGTTACACACATAGTTTGTACTTGTCCAGTGAAGGTCTAATGACCTAGAACAGTCTCACCCAACTAGAGGCAGCCACCTAGCTCAGAGAGTACCGGGCATGTTTTCTTGGGTTATGGCCTCTCGATGCGGGATCGTCTCAGCTTGTTCTGGTCTCTATATGATACGTCAGGGCCGGCACAACCCCCAGCAATGTCAGAAGCTTGCTTTCAACCATTATTTAATGCCTGGGTCAGACCTGGCATTAGGGGACCTGTGGACCCATTTCCATGGTGAAACACCATGGAAATGGGTCCACAGGTGCCCTCCCAAGCCCCAGGAACACCCCCACCCACACCAGAGGGAAACTAGAGGATGAGGGACTCCAGACCAGGTGATTAGGGTAAGTATAGGTAAGTATTTCTTTAAAAAAATGTAAGTGCCATTGGGGGCCCTGAAATTAGCCTCCCCTGCACGGCACAGGGTGCAATGGCTATGCCCAGGGGACACTGGTCTCTTGTGCTGGCCATTGGGGTGGTGGGCATGACTCCTGTCTTTTATAAGACAGGAGTCATGTAGTATGGATGTTTTCTGTCAGAAAATGACACTTGTCTGGTTAATGGCATTTTTCTTGCCTCTAACCAGCCTAGAGTCATTTTACAAGGCAAACCCCCCTTTCCCACGTACAGCCACCCCCACCTGTCTAACGTCATTTATCCTGATGCTAGCCCAACCTTTGCGCCGGCTTGTGGGATTCCATTAATGTGGCACCTGGCTGGCATTTTGGAATGACGCAAGCCGGTGCTATACTTTTTACTGCAAAACTGCGTTTGCACATTTTTGTGTCAAAAAGTATAAATAAGGGCCTCTGTTTTTTTACCGTTTAGCAGTCTGTGGGAGAATATGTGTTTTCTTTCACACTCTCTTTACCGCTTGTTCAAATACTTCCTCCTCATGTGTTCTCTTATTGCTCCTCTTCTCCATGATTATGTCTGTCCCACTCCCCATTTTATTTTATTTTTTTTAACAATGGCCAGGAGCTGCAAAGTGCTACTGGGCCACGTGCTTCCATTTTTGCACTAACATGCACTAGTCTTTTAATTTTTTTAATTGTAATTTACTGTCTGCTTTGTTATAATGATAAACTGAAAATACATAATTGGCTGTCATGCATCGGGATGCAAGCGTGCGCATGTATAGTAAAGGATGGGTGCATTGTGTTGCATGTGATCACATTGTTGGCCATCTTGAAACTGGTTTTCTTTAATTGAAAATCCATTGAAAGATTGCCAGAATACATGCATTTCCCTTATGACACATGCATTTTCATGGTAATGGCAATGGAAAAAACACTTCAAAGACAATAGACCAAGGCTTGGCAATGCTTGTTATTTTGTCGTTATTTCTTGTTTATTACTCTCTGTACAGTGCTCAGACATCAACGTTATATAAAAAAATAACTAAAATTAAATGAAATGAGAGAATTATGATTGCAAGACAGAAGAGGCAGATTTACAGTAAAATAGTGCAACTCAGCACAGCAACTATTGTTGATTCGATTCCTTTTGCTAGGCAGAGAGAGCAACCTCTTTACTAAATATATTGCCTTCTGATGTGGTCTTCCACTGCACTGTAGCTCTTTAAGGTGACCGAGTGCAAAAAAACACATGTTTGCACCATACTGCAAAAGTGTGTGTGTGTGTTTCTATATGTACAGAATACTCCGCCTAGACATTTTTTTAAACATTTCACATATTTGATGTGTGTTGTACAGTGAGGCACACATCTAATATTTGAAATGTAAGGATGACTAAAAACATTTCTCCTGCCTCAAAGAGGAGGTATCTTTCTATGCAAAGCTTGGTCTAACAATGTTAGTAGTTATGGTTTTGCATCAAAAACCATGGATAGTTGCCTTGGAATGCCCAAGTACCACACATGGAATTCCCCCTTAGTGCAAAGTAGTGTAAAACAGTGAAAAAAAACGTATTTATAACACAAAAGTAGCACTTTTTCAGCATGAAAGTTTTGCACTGGAAATTAAGGGCTCATTTACAAGAATCTGATGCAATTACCCCGATGAGTCAGATTTCTTGCGCTGACCTACGATCCCCTTACGGCACGATTGATGCCCTATATTTACAATACAGAGTTCCATGGTACACATTTTCACAGATGCGTTAGAAATTCTGACGCATCTATTGACGCTACTCCAGTAATGCGAGGAGGCCCCCATAGAGAAAAGCCCTGCATAAATTTTACGCCTGATCTCAGTAAACGGATGAATTCTGGTGCATTGAAGTTGCAGAATGACGCAGTGAAATGTACATTTCACTGTGTCAGTTTTGCGTTGCTTTTTCCGTCAGAATGCCTACATTGCATACATTAGACATGGAGGGGGTATAATGTGATTCAAGTGTTTGCAATTTGATGCATTGGGCATAAATCTGGAGCAGTGTACAGCACTGCTAGCACCACCACAGCGTAAAAAAAAAACGACGCAATGGTGGCACAAAGACCTTGCAAATGAGGCCCTAAATACCATATTAAGGCTATGCTGTACTTTGAGCCTCATTTACGAGGCCCTAGCAGCACACTGCACCACCAGAGTGTTTTTTCTTTTTTGATGCTCCGGTGGCACAGTGTGCCAACCCATATTTACAAAGCCATGCCAAGCCACCATGCATGGCTTTTCATGGTCTTGAAAATATGGACCCCTTTCACGCATAACACTGCATGAAACGGACGTTACATGGGTGTTGCCTTGGGTGTTCCCATGCAATACCCATGGAACACAGAGGAATCTGATGCATTCCCAGATTTACAAGTCTGGGAATGCGCCAGATTCCTATGCCACCTCTGGGGTGGTGTAAGAGTGACACAACAGGGAAGACTTCAGCTCACACACAAAGAGGAAAACACCTCTTGCAATTGTTTTTGTGCAGGAAGGTGTCCCTTCCTGCAAAAAAACAATCATCCCCACAATGCAGGCACCCTGGCTCTAGCAGCAATTTCTGCAGCAGCGCAGGGGGACAGGACAGAAATGCGGTGCATATTGTAGATATGGATAGTTTCTGCCATTTCCCAGTGACGCAGGGTGGCACAGCAGGTCACTTGCTGCACTGGCTTCCACCATGAACTTGTAAATGAGGCCCTTTGTGCCACCATAAGTGACTTTGTGGCAACGCAAAGTTTTGCGTTTTCTTGTGATGCCTAACTTCAGAAGGACAGAAGTGAGTGAGAGAGTGTTCTCTGGACAGGCGCATCCCTTGTGAAACAATTTTCGGCAATTTCTATGAGCTAGTGATATTCACAGATCAGTGGGAAAACGATTCTGAAACTTTGGCTGTTGCATGTGCTAGTGCAGGTACAGGCGTGGGTGGTATCAAGTGAAATAGCACCAAGCAGCCATTCCTTCACATCCGAGCTCTCTAAAAATACCAATTACAAGTAATATAACAACAATGAAGTACCATCTAATACCAAGCATTAACGGTGATTTTTAACCGCTTCCCTCTTTAACAACAATAATAATAATAATAATGTAAATCGTACATTTCCCATTGAAGTTATGGGTGTTTATCATATTTGGACTACTGTTTATTATCTGCATTTCCAAGGCCACTTTCTGAAGGATCTTTTCTGTCATCACTAGAAACATGTTTTTCAACAGTGACCCGCAAAAACCCCAGAGCACTTTTCAGTATCGTTCAGCAACCTCATAAAATAATTCATGGCTTTTTGCATTAAAAATTAAATACATTTTTAAACAGACATCAGTGTCTGGGAAATACCACACCACAGTACTGGAGGCGCGCTGAAGTAAAGTACATATTTGTTTAAATATAAATGACTGATATCTTAGTTAGACTGTCCAAGCAGCATTTCCAGATGGTGGAGAGCAAGGAAGCAGTTATGTAATTGTGAATGATAACTGTGGATTTTGTTTTCTCTTAAGCAGAAAATAGCATCTTGAAACTTGCCCAATATCAAACAGCCATGAAGCAAAATAATGCGCTTTTGAGTATGTTAATGCATTTTTGCATAGCAACCCACATTCAGTTTACTAGGTGTCCTGGTGTCGTTGGTGTTGCTCGTTGTGTCGAGTTTGCTTGACCCAGCAGGTGGATTTCAGATAGAAGTCAGGTACTCCATTCTTTCTCTTAATGGAAGCACACAAGCACTTGTCCACCGAGCTTGTATCCTAAATCTGTCTGTGTGTGTGTTCATAAATTAGTGTCTGGATTTCTGCCATCGAGCTGGTTAGTGGCTGTCCTTTCGTTAAGCCCTTTTTACATGATCTACCATTTCGTGGGTTGTTTTAGCATGGTCTCAATATATGGTCAAGCATGTGAGTGTCGTTGTGTGTCGTTTGTGTGTGAATCATTTTTATGTGTATTTATAAGAGTGTCGAGGTGATTTGATTTGTGTGTCTGCTGTTGTTAAAAGATTTATTTTCTGAGTGTTGTACATTAGATTGACGTCTCAATAGGTTCCCGCGGTCTGTGCGGCTGTGCTATGTCTAATCCTACCACAAACTCACCTGTGTATCCTGGTGCCGACATGTTATTTAGTCTCTTCAGTTTCGGCATCGATCCATGACATCAGAATGCTAAGAAGTAGGATTGGTTTATTCAAGCTCGCTGAAATGAAATCTTTATGTCAGTGGGAGCATTATATTCCCCATGTGCATTCATTGATTCGACACTGATTTATCTGTCCTAGTGTCACTGTTTCCTGGTGTACATGTAAACCCTGTCAAAGGCCTACACATATCTTCCGTCTCACTATCCCAGGTTTACAGCGCTCTGTTCTTTAGTGCTGGCTTGTTGTCTTTAGCAGTGTGTGTGTTTTCTTCCTTCAACATTACAAGTGTCTGTTAACTATCGTTTTGGTGTCTTTATTAATATACTGGTTTCTCTTGTCAACAAATTGTTTTCATATGGCTTTTTAAAAAATAGAACATCAATCGCCAATTTCTTATCATCTGTGTTCTGTTGGGAGTCATGAGGGTATCTTCATAATGCCACCATACAACATTTTGTCATCAGGGAAAACGTTTTCAAGGCTTGACATTTTCTTTAACAATATAATGCTTTCTGGAAGTCATACTGTTGGTTTAATTCACCTCCACCAATTGCACTAACACACCTGAAAACAATCACTAGTGAGAGGAAATCCCAGCACTGGAACACTGTCCCCCAAATGAGTTGATCCTGTCTTTTCCAATATTTATTTCTTAGACTCTCTCTATGTCTTTGAAATGTAGCCCGGGGGCCGTTTGCATTGGTCTGCAAAGGCTGGTGGATACTCATAATCTACAACCAACCCTGAGGCGAGAGGGATTACACATGTAATCCCCCTTCTATTGTGGTGGGTGACATTTTAGAACCAATGTTTTAAATTAGCACCTTTCTGCATGGAGCTTCACACTTGTGCATGGAGCTGCACAGAACCTGCAAGTGGAACTGGCTATGCTGGGTAGAGAGACATAAACAATTGGTTGCTCCATCCTGCCACTCAGAATCATTCTGTCACAGTCCTTGACTCATCTGCAGGGTAGAGTTCCCATGGACCACCCCTCTTAAATACCAGTTCTTGGAGTCACATAACACCATTCTGCAAAAAGATCAGCAAAAGACCAGTCTAGCCCCTGGCAGTATGTCTCCTATCCACTCGGGAATTCCAAAAGGTACAGCACACTCCCACCTGTGATGGAAATGTGTGACCCTGTTAGGGCTTGGCCTTGCCTCTATGGAAAAGTAGATTGTCTTTGTAGATGGAAATCGAGAGGAGGGGCTGTTAGTCTGGTTCTGAAACTGTCAAGTCCTCCAACATATAACAATGATTTTGCATAAAAAGACACCATTAATTTTCATTACGCAAGTGTAATCTTTCGTAAACCATGATTACTTGGCTTATTTTCCTTATGATTAGCCCAACTGTGTAATGTTCTCATGTGCAAGCCTTGGTTCACGGAAAAAAGATCTCAGCGAAACAAGGTGCATTTCACAGTCACGTGTGATCTGCTCTCTTATTCACTACAATGCAATCAAAAGAGGGGCACTCTATTAGCCCAAGAGGGTAATAGCATCAAAATATAAACAATTGTTCTGCCAGGAGAAAAACTTCATTAAAGGTAGTATGGTGATGAGATATATAACAAATTAACTTTGGGAAACAAATTCAAAAGGACACATATGATTACTTGTGTATTCATAAGAACATACATCTTTTTAGAGTGAGACTCTAATTATGAGGATGGAGGCGGGTGCCACTGGAAAAGTGTGCAGTGATGACCTCAAATTTTGTGGATGCAGACACAAAGTGATTGTGAGACACTCAGGTGGTCATTACAACCCTGGTGGATGGTGTTAAAGCTACGGTAATACCGCAAACAGGCCGGCGGACAAAAAAAGGGAATTATGACCGTGGTGGAAACTGCCAACATAGACAGCCACTTTAACACTCCGACCGCCACGGCGGTACAGACAAGCAGCGCAGCGGTCACCGCCAAAAGACAGGCGGAAGACAATGTACCGCCCACAGTATCACAACCCGCCAATCCGCCACCTTTTCCGGGGCGGATTCACCGTGGATAAAAACACGTCGGAAACAGCTTTTGCAATGGGAAAACGCTCACCTTAACACACTCCACGAGGAAGGAGGACACCATGGAGCCGGAACTACAAATACTCCCTGCCTTTGTCTTCCTGCTTGTCTACGAACACCAGCAACGGCGGTGCCGAAGACAACGGTGAGTACTGCACCTACGACATAGGGGAGGGGGGAGGCAAAGGTCAGGGACACACACACGCAACACCACCACCCCCACCCTCGCACATTACAACACACACACCAATGCATTTCCAAACATCACAGTAACAACCCACAACCCCCCCGGAAGAATGCGAAGACAAAAGGAAATCAGTTCAAACATTGTAATGTATCAAAATACAGTTACCAAATATATACATATATATATATGCACATTCCAAATTTTATACATTACGAGAAGTAGTGCAGGTATGCACATATCAATGCCCGTACACCACTGCGCCCAAAATACATGGGTGAGGCCCACACTAGATACCTGTCCACAAACGGAGAGAACACTGCAGGGGCATCAGATAGAAATACAACAGGCACCTCAGGGGGAAGGGAAGGGGTGGCACCTCAGCCGGATTACAGCACCACGCCAGATCCATGACGGGGCTCCATGCCCATTGATGTATCCTGGGGAGTGCAAAGCCACAGTCTCTCAAGTCTCTCAGTGGGTGGCTTGCCCACTGTACCATCCTGGGGAGTGCAAAGCCACAGGCTCTCAAGTGGATAACAGTCTCCACTGGTTCTGGATGGGGACTGGTGCCCAGAGTGCTTCATCCTGTTAAGGACAGACGGAGTGGATGCATGTCTCCACTGGTTCTGGAGGGGGAATGGTGCCCAGACTGCATCAGGTTCCCCGTGACGGTTCCTGTTCCGTCACTGTCCCAGCTGCACATGGGATAACGATGCTTGATGTGGCAGTTTTTTCCCTGTCCAGCGGTGCTTTGGCATGTCGGTCTTTGCCCTGTTGAGCGGTGCTTTGCCCAGTTCAGCGGTGCTTTGCCCTGTTCAGCGGTCTTCACCATGGCGGTGTTTTCCCTGTCCAGCGGTGCTTTGCCATGGCGGTCTCTGACCTGTTCAGCGGTGCTTTGCCATGGCGGTCTCTGACCTGTTCAGCGGTGCTTTGCCCTGTTCAGCGGTCTTCACCATGGCAGTGTTTTCCCTGTCCAGCGGTGCTTTGCAATGGCGGTCTCTGACCTGTGCATTGGTGTGTTGCATGACGGTCCCTCATTGCCCAGCGTGGCTGTGGCTGCTGGGGCCCTCCTGGGCACTGACTCTGGCGGTGGTCTCCTGACCAGTGACGATACTGCTGCCCTCCTGGGCACTGACTCTGCCGGTGGTCTCCTGACCAGTGATTATACTGCTGCCCTCCTGGGCATTGACTCCTGCGGTGGTCTCAGGACCAGTGATGATTGTGCTGCCCTCCTGGGCACTGACTCCGGCGGTGGTCTCCTGACCAGTGATGATACTGCTGCCCTCCTGGGCACTGACTCCGGCGGTGGTCTCAGGACCAGTGACGATTGTGCTGCCCTCCTGGGCAATGACTCTGGCGGTGGTCTCAGGACCAGTGACGACAGTGCTGGCGGTGGCGTCCCGGCCGCCGGGGAGGATGGCACCCTTCTCCGCCGTGCTGCTCTTCCCAGACTGTGCAGACTTCCTCTGGCCCTTCACCACCTTTGGAGGAGTCACAGCTGACTCGGCACTCCCCCTGGGGCCCTTCTGAGCAAGTTTTCCGCCAGGAGTCTTCACCCTGTCCCGTCGGCCACTTTCCAACTAGAGGTACTTTACAGGGGGTGGACTGGCACTGCTTTGGCTCCGTGTCACACTGGCTGCCCTGGTGGCCAGTGCACTCCACACACCTTTGACACGCACCACTGGTACTAGACTTTTTTTGGCTGAGGTGCTACTACTACGGGACCTATCAATTGGAGGGGTGGGGGCAAAGAGGTCAACGTTGCTGAGGAAGAGTTGCTGACGAAGACTGGGATGGGTAGCTGGAAGGGGTCTGGGAGTGGAGGAGGAGGAAGAGGAGGTGGTTGTAGGAGGTGTAACTTTAGGTGATTTGGGTGCAGGTACTGGAGGCTGTCGTGAGGTGGATGGATTTTGGGTGTGTGAGTGGCCGCGTTTGTGTACTTTGGGAGGGGGCGTCACAGACACACTGGGAGTGGACACAGGGGACATGTAAATGGTAGTGGGGGTGGTGAGTGCAGGTGAGCGGGGTGTGGTTCTGGGTGTTCTGGTGCAAGTCCTAGTGCCTGTAGATGTAGTGCATGCAGGTGAGAGTGTAGACGACACTGGGAGGGAGGAGGGAGGAGGGAGACGATGAGGAGGGGGACACAGTGGAGGCAGTGGATGTTGCTGTGTCTGTATGTGGGTGATGCTTGTGTGAGTGCCTGTGGGTTGTGTGGTGCTTATGTTTGCCTGAGCTACTTGTGTGTGTTGAGGTGTATGCATGCTTGTCTGATGGTGTGCTTGGGATAGGCTGGGGTACAGGGGATTGGGTCTGGGTGGAGGAAGTTGGAGGGGGGAGGCTAGACACAGGGACAATGGCTGCCATCAGTGTTGAGGCCAGAGATTGCAGGGTTCGAAGAAGGGCAGCCTGGACAGAATGAATGCCCTCCAGGAATGCATTACCGTGTTGCAACTCCCTTTCTACACCCTGGATGGCATTCACAATGGTAGACTGCCCAACAGTGAGTGACCTGAGGAGGTCAATGGCCTCCTCACTGAGGGCAGCAGGGGTGACAGGGGCAGGGGCTGAGGTGCCTGGGGCGAAGGTGATGCCCACCCTCCTGGGTGAGCGGGCACGGGGCGAATGCTGAGGGGCTGCTGGGAGGGCGGTGCTGGTAGGGGAGGTGGTGGCTGTACCTGTAGAAGTGGGGGGCACAGATGGTGCTGCCACCACAAGGGAGCTCCCATCGGCGGACGAGTCTGTGTCGCTGTTTGGTGATCCTGTGACCGACGTGAAGCTCCCCTCGCCCTCCGTCCCACTAGTGTATTCAGAGTCTGTGGTGTGGCCCTCCATGGCCATGTGGGATGCAGCTCCCTTGTGCTCCGGTGCCACTGTACCTCCGCCTGATGATGCTGATGCAAAAAAGAACAGGGAGAGCAGAAAAAGGGGGGGGATGACAGAAGAAAGACAGGTTGAGTGCATGGCTTACCGCTACCGTTGGCGGACAATACAGACACAGCAGCCCCCTGCACTACACCGTGCTCTTGGCCTCTACAGATGCAATTCCTGGGATCTGGCCTATATGGCTATGGTGGACATCTGCACACATAGATGCCACAGGGGCATGTATACCTGTACTTGGCACTCTCCTGAGGTGGGGTGGAGTGACACATGGCCTGCATTACGGAGGGGCCTAGCCTACATAACTCGCCCTGGCCTAGGGAAACCCACACCCATCCTCCCCCATCCAGACCACTCCACTGCGCACAAATTCCGCTGAATGATGTTGTACTCACCCCCTTGTGTCTGCTGTGATGCCCTCAAGCTCCCATCCAACTCAGGGTAGGCCACCGCCAGGATCCGAAACATCAGGGGGGTCATGGTGCGACGGGCACCCCTCCCACGTTGGGAGGCCATCCCCAGCTGAGCCTCTGCCGTCTTCTTGCTCCAGCAGCGAATATCCTCCCATCTTTTCTGGCAGTGGGTGCCCCGTCTCTGGTGGACCCCCAGGGTCCAGACGTCCTTGGCGATGGTACGCCAAATGTCCTTCTTCTGGTGGGTGCTGACCTACATGACATGCACAGGGGAAGAAGAGAAGTCATTACCAACTGCACCGTCGATGTGAGTGGCCCCCATCCCTACCCTTGCCATGTGGCACATGCATTCACACTCCTTCATGTTCTCTGAACTCTGCCCCATTCCAACTCACATCCAGCCTTCTCCACCCAGGCATAGCCCATACAACATACTCCCTGTGTACTTACTTGGTCTGGAGGACCGTAGAATAGCGTGTACTGGGGGAGGACCCTGTCGACTAGCTTCTCCAACTCATGAGCAGTGAAGGCAGGGGCCCTTTCCCCAGACACAGCAGCCATTGTCTCTTCCAGACCGAGGTCACAGCAGCACTTGCAGTGTAGGTCCTTTCCTGTCGAAGATCAGGTATCGAGTGATTGAACAGATAGAAAATGGCGGTGACGTCCGCGGCAGTGACGTCCGCGGTGGTGCATGTCATCACCGCCGGCGCACTTCATCATTGGCTCCTGGGACCCATAGTGTCCAATGTTAACCAATGCAGCATTGCGCTGCGGTCTACGACCGCCTACCGCGACGGTGTACAACACCAGCGCAGATACCTCACATCCCATTGTCCCACTTTGGAGGTCAGGCAGCCGCCATTTCAGGGGCCCACATGGCTTCATTTACTCCTGTGTCACACATACCTAGGCCTAAACTCAACACACATACAGGAACAGTTTTGTGTTTTGTGTCGTGTTCTGTGTATCTGTGGGTACATACCTGGGAATTTGTTGACTCTGTGGTCGCTGTTGTCCTTCCTAGGCACCGTCAGCTGGGACATTTGAGAAGATGGCGGAATCCTCCGGTGTACTGACCACTGGTGGACCTGTTGACAATGGAGGAGCGACATTTGATCATCACCTACAGGTTTGACCGTGCCACTATCCAGGAACTATGTACCCATTTGGAGCCAGACCTGATGTCACCAATCCGCCATCCCACTGGAATCCCCCCTGACGTGCAGGTGCTGTCAGTGCTCCATTTCCTTGCAAGTGGGTCTTTTCAGACAACAGTGGCCATGGCATCCGGGATGTCCCAGCCTATGTTTTCCAACGTGTTGTCCAGAGTGTTGTCTGCCCTGCTGAAACATGTAAGGAGCTACATTGTTTTCCCTCAGGTGGAGGATTTGGCTACAGTTAAAGGTGACTTCTATGCTCTTGGACATATCCCCAACGTCATAGGTGCTATTGATGGACCCATGTAGCTCTGGTCCCCCCCCACAGGAGTGAACAGGTGTACAGGAACCGGAAGAGTTATCATTCCATGAATGTACAGATGGTATGTTTGGCGGACCAGTACATCTCGCAGGTAAATGCTATGTTCCCTGGCTCTGTGCATGACGCCTACATCCTGCGGAATAGCAGTATCCCGTATGTGATGGGTCAACTCCAGAGGCACTGTGTGTGGCTATTAGGGGACTCTGGTTACCCTAACCTGTCATGGCTATTGACCCCAGTGAGGAATCCAAGGACCAGGGCAGAGGAACGCTACAATGAGGCCCATGGGCGGACTAGGAGGGTGATCGAACGCACCTTCGGCCTCCTGAAGGCCAGGTTAAGGTGCCTCCATATGACAGGTGGTTCCCTATTCTACTCACCGAGGAACGTGTGCCAGATCATCATCGCCTGCTCGATGCTTCACAATCTTGCTTTGCGACACCAGGTGCCTTTTCTGCGGGAGGATGGTCCAGATGGCGGTGTTGTGGCAGCTGTGGAGCCTGTAGAGCCTGTGGACAGTGATGAGGAGGAAGCTGAGGAAGAAGACATAGACAACAGCAATATTTCCAGTGACACACAGGTGAGAACATTTTATTTTACTATTACATTCACTTTCACACTTCTACCTCTATCCTGTCTGTAATTTAGTAGCGATATTTGGTAACTGAGTTGTACCTTTCCATTACGGTTTCACAGGTGTGGTTACCAACGTGTGTCATCTGCTTGCATCCTTCATGGACTTGTGATGTGAGACATAGGTATGTTGGCTTCACAATTTAAAACGCATTTTGACACTGTCATTGATAATACAAATTTACCAAATCACAGACTGACTCCAGATTGTTTTGTGCTTCAAGGGTGTTTATTTAAGTGCTCAAAAATGGAGGGGGGTTGTAAAATGGTGATGGGGGACGGTGGAGGAATGTCCATGGCAGAGTCCAGTCTATTGGTCACACATGTGCACTGCCAATATGGGCATAGGAAGTGGAGCTGGGGCAGTTTAAGTATGGAGAGGGTAACAAAGTGGGACAGTGGGACAGTGGGACAGTGGGAGGACAATCAGGGTGGTCTCATTTCCTGGCGGGGGTCTTACCATCTTGCTCTGTCCTGTTCCTGGATCTCAGGGACCGCTTGCGGGGTGGTTCTCCATATGCAGGGGGTGGGGTGCTGGTGTGGTGGTCCTGTGGCGGGCGTCCTGTCCACTAGTGCCGGCGGAGGTGGTGGGCAGTTCATCGTCCATGCTAGTGTCAGGGGCCCCTTGGAGTGCCACGGTGTCCCTCATGGTCTTTTGTATGTCCTTCAGCACCCCTACGATGGTGCCCAGGGCGGAGCTGATGGTTCTGAGCTCCTCCCTGAACCCCAAATACTGTTCGTCCTGCAGGTGCTGGGTCTCCTGAAACTTGGCCAGGACCGTAGCCATCGTCTCCTGGGAGTGGTGGTATGCTCCCATGATGGAGGAGAGGGCCTCGTGGAGGGTGGGTTCCCTTGGCCTGTCCGCCCCCTGTCGCACAGCAGCCCTCCCAGTTCCCCTGTGTTCCTGTGCCTCCGTCCCCTGGACCGTGTGCCCACTGCCACTGCCCCCAGGTCCCTGTTGTTGTTGGGGTGGTGGGTTATCCTGGGTTCCCTGTAGTGGTGGACACACCGCTGATTGACGTGTCCTGGGTACGGAGGTATGGGCCCGCTGGGTGGGTGCTGTGCTGGTGTTACCAGAGGGTGGAAGGTCAGTGTTGGGCTGTGCCTGTGCAAGGGGAACCGAATGTCCAGAGGCGCACGATGGTCCGGGCTGGTCATCAGGATACAGTAGGGCAGAGCTGCTGTCGTCACTGTGGGCCTCTTCTGTGGGTGGAGTGGAGATATTTGGACCCTCCTGTGTGGTGACGTTCCGTAGTGGTCCTGCAGGGATATAAGAGCATGATTATTGCATGTGTGTGTGTAATGGTGTGCAATGGGTGGGTGTGCGTGTACCCCTGTGCAAGCATTCCTGTGTGTGGGTTTGTGTGATGATGGTTAGGGGGTTGTTATGGGTATGTACAGTGAGCATGCTTTGGTGAGGGGTGAGCATGCTTAGTTGTGTCATGCAGGGCTTGGTGTTGGGATGAGTGGTTTGTGTTATTAGTACATTAGTGAGGAGTTGTAGTGATAGGGGAGGGGCTGAGTGTGGGGGTCTGTGATAGCATGCAGGTAGGGTGGGGGATATGATAGTTAAGATTTGACTTACCAGTGTCCATTCCTCCACTGACTCCTCCGAGGCCCTCAGGATGCATGATGGTCAAGACTTGCTCCTCCCATGTTGTTAGTTGTGGGGGTCCGCCGCCAGTCCCCTGTACCGCGATGTTGTGCCTGGAGACCACAGAACGCACCTTCCCCCGTAGGTCGTTCCACCTCTTCCTGATGTCCTCCCAATTTCTTGGATGCTGTCCCACAGCGTTGACCCTGTCCACGATTCTGCGCCATAGCTCCATCTTCCTGGCTATGGAGGTGTGCTGCACCTGTGAGCCAAATAGCTGTGGCTCTACCCGTAGGATTTCCTCCACCATGACCCTGAGCTCCTCCTCGGAAATCCTGGGGTGTCTTTGGCGTGACATGGGGTGGTGTGGGTGATGTGTGGGGTGGTGTAAGTGTTGATGTGTGTGGTGATGTGTAGTGGTGTGTGGTGTTTTGTGCGTGGAATGTTGTATGGGTGATGGTGTTGTGTGCCTCTGTATGGTGGGGTTCTCAATTGCTGTGCTCTCTGTCTCTCGGCTTCCTCAAAATTTCTGGTCGTAGGGGTTTGTGGGTGATGTGGGTATGTGTTTTATATTGAATTGGGTGTGTGGGAGTGGTGTTTGTATGTGTATCAGGTGTGTGTATTTTGAATTGTCCAATGTGGCGGTGTTTTGGAGATGTGTGTGTATTTTGAGCGCAGCGGTGTGTACCGCCAATGGAATACCACGGTTGAAAGACCGCCGCGAGGATTCGTGGGTCGTAATAGCATGGGCGTGTTTCTTTTGGCGTGACGGTGGAGGAATTGTTTTCGCCAGTTTAACACTGACCTTTGGTGTGGCGGACTTGTGTGGGTGTCTGAATTTCGGCGGATTCCGAGATGTGTGTCATAATAGCTGTGGCGGAATTCCGCGGCCGCGGCGGTGTATTGGCGGTCTTCTGCACGGCGGTAAGCGGCTTTTACCGCCAATGTTGTAATGACCCCCTAAGTCTTGATTGGTGCTTAACATTTTTAATGGTCCTGATGAAGACCCAGGTATAGTAAAACTAAGTGGGGTCAAAACATCGACTTTTCTTGCTCAAAAAATCCTTATCATCTAGGACACTAGGAACATTTGAACATATATTTAATTGTTTCGATACAGTTTTGTGTTGGAAGTTGATCTTTCGCATTTTGGCAAAGTTATTTTGTTATATATGTCATCACCATACTATCTTTATTGAAGTTTTTCTCCCAGCAGAACAACTGTCTATGTTTGGATTCCAGCATTCACTACGCTGACTGAGTCGAGGCTCATAACCTGGTGCAAGGAGAAGCCATGTGAGGTCCATGTTACTTGCAAACAGAAGGTGAATATAGGGAGCTCAGAAAGCATTGTGAATTCTTGATTTTAAAGTCGATAACCTACCTCCAGTAATGACAAAAAAACGCACTTCACAATATTATTATGCTTATGTATGTACATGATAATGTATATAGCGGACCTGGCCGAAAGGCAGTGAAGCCCTGTAGATGGTCACAGCAAGCATACAGTCAATGAGAGCTACACGAGGTAGCTGGATGCCGGCTGGGAGCAGAACTGTGCTGTTTGCATTGTGCTGCCGCGCTCTTTACAGAGGCGCGTATTAAATGAAGGGAGAATTTCACCATTTCACCCTCCCCTGCATATGGCAACGCACAAGGCAATAGCGTTCACTCCTCGGCCTCCTTACAAACCTGTGCAATTGAAGCAACATCTTCTGCATTGTTCGAGGTCCGTAACAATACTTCTTACAGAAGGGAATGAATATGCATCTGCGGCCTGCAGTCTACTACCAAAGGGACCTAGCAGCACAGTAAATGGGAGCAGGCAGCCTTTGCACTCCCACGCCCTTGTGATGATACAGGTGCTGGTATTATTTTTAGTGAATTCAGCGACCGGAACACTCAAAGCATACATGATATCTTTGCTTAACATGCATGACTCATTTTATTTTGCTTATTTTAGGCCATGTGTGCGTTCTACTGAGCGAGATAACAACTGTATAGATGCGTCAACCCACGCACTTTTAAAGAAAGACCATTATGAGGCTCTAACTGCAGATACATTAATTAGTTTCCTGAGTTAGCTATTCTACGCAAACATGACAATATTACAAAATCGGGGTTCCCTGTCTTGTCTAAAGGGGGTGACCCTCTTTCTTGATAATACAATTCAATACATATGTTTGCATAAGAATTTGCATTGAGAAGATCGAGAGTGACTAGTGGTAATGTCAGTGATAAGTGTTAGCTCCGAACTGATCATTTTGTAGGATTTACACGTGCTGCAGTTATCCCCAGTAGGGCAGATTTAAAACCTAGGGCCAGATTTTCAAGGTCCTTGCGCCACTGAGTGCCACATTTTTGGCAAGATTATTGCTGCAAAAGTGACGCTAATGGGCCACTACCAAAGCGCCATATTTACAAGGTGGCGCAAACTAGGTTTGCTCCACATTGTAAAACCTTTGTGCCACATCATGCATGATATATGCATGATGTATGCAAAGGGGGCGTTCCATCGTTAGGGAGTCGCAAAAAATGCCGCATTTCTAGCGTCATTTTTAACGCCTCCTTAAAGCACACATTAAAATGAGGCTCCCATTGATTTCAATGGGCCTCTTAACACTATACTGGATAAAAGTAATCTTTTTTTACGTTAATCCAGTATAGCCTTACATTAGCATTAAAAAAAGATGCTTTTGCCTTTAACGTGTGCCATTGTGCGCCGTATTGTAAATAGGGCTGTACCATGGTGGCGTTAGGGGACGCAAGAAAAGTGATGCATCATTAGTGATACACCACTTTCTTGTATATATGGCCCCAGATTGAGTCCCTTTCTTCACAGATATGTAATGTATCCAGAAATCAAGCAAAGGGTTTCTAAGGGATATGTTTGTAAGGGATATGAAGATGCAAAACTAATATATCCCTTAAAAAGGTAAAGACTAAAATCTTAAATATTAGTAGAACGATGGAGGACTGGTGCCGTTGTCAGGGCCAGAATCCCAGATAGTGATTTTTTTTAGTTACTCCCCTCCACCATACTATTCTGACCTTTAGCCAACGAACATGAGGGTGGAGGGAGGGCAAAATAAATGGTCCATTTCCCACAAACCTGCTCCATAATTCAGGCTACTGTGAAACAAGTCCGGCCAACCCATAATCAAAGCATAGAAACTCTACATCATCACTCAGTGATTAAAATCTGGCTGTTGTTCGTATCATGCATTTTTATTGGGATCGATCTTTATTTTTTAAAACAATTGTACACCCTAAGTGGTGCCGAGTGACCAGTCCGAAATATAAAATACATCCTAATTTCTAACGCGATACAAATTGCGAAGAGCTACGGAAAGGAACAAGGCTGACCCTCCCAATTGAGGGACAAGACGTTGTCCCCTTGAGGAAAGTTTGAACAAAATGGGAGAAAAAGTGCATCGTATATCACAATGTTCAAAAAACCGAACGAGGATAGCCTAGTAAAGCTGTATAGAATGTATACATGGAAGAACATGACTATAAAATTAAAGCTTGCACAGACCTCAAATATTCATTCTGGAGACAATAGTGCTCTGCAAACTGATCTCACAGGCTCAGACACCTTAGTTATAATTCATGTTACAGGGTCCTCACAGCTCTGACAGTGGAGGTTTTATTAAGGATACACTGATGCCCAGGCAGTGACTTAAGATAGCATTACTAACCATAGTGCCATACCAAACTTTGTCAACAAAGCTGACTGCATGCCATAAAATAACAATGATAGCAAAAGTTGTCTGTTACAGAGGAAATAGTTTGTGTCTTCAACTCAGTATGAAATATCACTCAAACATCAAATGTATATACACCATAGAAAGGTAACAACGTTGTCCTCAACCACCAGCTTGATATTTCTGGAAAAGATAGCATTTTGATTTTGATCCCAAATCGCAGCTTTTCAATTTGAGTAAAGAGACTCAATTCCAGCAAAGGCCTGTGCATTTTTTAAGTACTTTTTCACCACCACAACTGCTTTTAATTTTAGTAAATCCACGTTTGGTCTCAAAATGCATGCATTTCATTTTCATCAAGACCTTCTATATATTGGTACACAGCATAGCCACATTTTCTTCACAACCCATGTATCACAATCACATACTGTGGAAGAAAATCATGTACCCACCAAATGTTAGGTATGTCCTCTTTAAGGAAAGCCTCCCATCAGAAGCCACTAGTGGTCGGTGTCAGTTATGCTAGTGATGTCCGCAGTTAGTCTAGGGATGGCCACCATTATGCCAGTGATAGCCACTATAATATCAGGAATGCTTACAATATGTCAAGAATAACAACCTTGTGACATGACTGACTTTATTCCAGGGGTGGTGAAAAAGATGCCTAATATGCCCTCAATACATTAAAGAGAACACTTCAGGCCAGGTACACTATACGTCTAGAATGCCAGCAATATGCCACAAAATATCATCTTCCTTATGCAATGACCCTCATGATGCCCTGCATGGTCACAATAAGCCAAGACAGGTTACCATATACCAAAATCTCCATATTTACTAAATCACTCACAATATGCCATGGAAAGTGATCAGAATCTGTAGACTCAAAACAAAGTATCAAGGAGGGTCACCTTTTACCAGGGTTACTATCATGCCTAGGTGATTACCAATTTCCGAAGGGGAGGCACCTTATACTATGGTCATTATAATGCGTTCAATGCCTACCTCAGACTCTACCATTGTCAAAGTCACTTAAACTTACACATTCACAATCACATCCACCTTGCTCTTTTGATCAATCCTATTCTTAGTTTCACACTCCTCCTTTTAATGATTTGCAGCACTCAATCTTTCTTCCCTTAATCAGGGTTTCAACCTCTAGTTCTCCCCCTGCTCCTGTGTTTGTGTTTCTAATTTCCTTGTCACTAAACCTGCATTTAAGTCCATAGATCTCACAGCTTTCCTTTACTGTACCCCTCTTATTCCACGTCTTTTTCTTTGCCTGTTTTCTTTCCCCTCTTTTTTCTTCCACCTAATTTGTTTCATGTTTTTTCCCATTTTCACCATACGTCTCTCTCTCTCTCTCTTTCTGATATTTCGCTTGGCTAATTTGACAAGCATCGGATTGCATCCTTCAAATCTGCCATGCTAATCTCTCACAGTTTTGCTTAAGAGCTTCTTGCTGGGGACCTGCAATTCTCAAATTAAAGTTGGTGAGCATTAAACCTGGCGTCCTTGGTGTGGTTTACCGCCTTACTTTTTGCCCTAATATCTGCGGTTTTTGCTGACTCCTGTTATTTTTTGCTGGCCTTGGTGCTCCGCACATTTTACCATGGATAACCAATAGTAAAGTGCTTGTACTCTCCTTCTTAAAACATGTAAGATTGGCTTATACCCAATTAGAATACTTAATTTACTTGTAATTCCCTAGTTAAGTGCACTACCTGGGCCCCTAGACCAGTAAATTAAATGCTACTAGTGGGCCTGCAGAATTATTGTGTCACCCACTTAAGTAGCACTTTAAACTAGGGGTGGACAGAACATGCAGAATTTAACTCTCTGCCGAATTCTGCAGTGTTACCAAAAAAAACTCAGCACGATTCTTTGGAGGTCCACCAACAGGCAAAAATAGGCATGCTGCGCTGCTCATGCTGTGATTTAGTGCCAGGTGCGAATGGCACCACATGGCACACCAGAGGGCATAGCTAATCAAATTGATTTTGATGTCACTAGAGTAGATTTTCTCCTGTAACCGCCTGCATTTGAAAAATCTGACCGGATTTCCTCCTATCGACCAAAAACCAAGCTAGGGGGGCACCAAATCTTGCTTGCGCTCGCCAATTTACCATTTTGGTGTACTCACGAGAATCCGCCACGTGGCAATTGGTGAGATTTGTCTGGAACTCCACATAACAAGAGTAACATAGAATCGCCAAAATTCTACCAATTCCACTAGCTGAATGGGATGTTTCACCCATTCCTACTTTAAACATGTCTCAGGCTTTCCATTGCAGCCTCTGTATATGCAGTTTTTACTGCCTTTTAGACCTGGCAAAGAAAACCTTTTTCCAGACCCAAAACTTATTTTTGAATTCATATAAGTCAGCCCTAGGCTAATGCCCTGGAAAGCCCAGAGGGCAGGGTGCAATGTATTTAAAAATTAGGCACCTACTTTTAAGTTGTACTTGTCCAGGTAGTGAACAACTCTTAAATTATTTTTCACTACTGCAAGACCTACCTCTCCTATTGGACTTACCTTATTACATTTAATAAGCTGTAATTCCCAAGTGGTAACAGGTAACCTGTTTGTGTTTGGTGTCTTTGGAATTGTAATGAGAAATCATTTCTTATGGTAAAGCCTGATCATAAATTATCATTTAGAAAATGCCACTTTTAGAAAGCTGGCATTTTTCTGCTTTAGCCATGTAGTGCCTTTAGCTTGTCTCTTGGTCACATGACAGGGTGTACGTGACAGTTGGGCTTTGTGTATTCCTCCTAGACAGCCACACACAATGGATAGCTTATGTGAGCCTGGATTGTTCATCACTAGAAGGATGGGAGAGTGGAGCTGAGCACAGTCCTACTCACACTTGAATAGGCTCTGTTCTGCCTCCACACAAAGGGCTACATACCCCCTGTACTTAGTCTGTATCCAGGACAGGGAATGCAGGATGCCTCAGGACTTCAAAAGGAACCCTCTACAAGCTTCTCTCCCACTTCAAAGGCACAACTGGGTATCCATACTCGGCCTGGGGCTTCAACGTTTGAGTATCCCTCTGGACCTGAGGATACACTGGCAGGAAGAAGGACTTCTGTGCTGCTAAAAAGGCCTGCCACTCTGCTGAACTGCTGCTCAGAAGGACAGCTGCCCTGATGTGCTGACCTCTTGCCTGTTGTCCTCTTGCCTGAGTGAGACGGACTGGACCCCCATTTCCTTAACCCAGAACACCAGAGTGACTCCAAGTCCTACTTGACTGGCCTCGTGATCTGAAGCCTCAGGGACACAACAGGCTTCCAACAATCTTACGCGTACACTTTGCCATTGCTATCTGTCAGTCTACCATGTCAAGTGGTGGCACCCCACCCTTGTCCCCTTGGAAGTGGGATTATGGTGCCCTGCCAGCCTCCGAGGATCCAGCGGAACAGTTGTGCCTTTGAAGTGGAGGAGAAGCTTCCAGAGGGCTCCTCTTGAAGTCCTGATGCATCTTCCCTGGTGCCTGGCAGAACATCAAACAGAACCAATGCATCAATGCTGCTGCATGGGTTGGAACAATTGCAAAGACCTGCGTCACATCCACAGGTTCCTCTGAACCACCACTGTGCAATGCATGCTTGATGCAAGCCCCCGCATCCCTTGTCAATGAGGATGTCTGACTCTGCATCGCAGACTTGAAGCTCCTCGGAAACAATGCATCACCTCGAATGCGCGACACATCCCTAACACTGGACTTCGCATCACAAATTCTCGTCAACAAGACCCTCGATGGTGACAAAGAACCTCGCATCGCAGCCATGCCGTACCTTGGAACTGACCAATCACTACAGCTGTGCAATGCATCTTCAGCTCGGATCCTCACTAGACTTGCTTGGCCGCTATAAGAAACTGGGTTATTGACTCAGGGGGGTGAACCCTTCTCAAGCAGCCACCACAATCCTTGTCAGGGTGAACCCATAAGCAAACTCCATATTAACATTAACCTGTCCTCAACCCTTTGGTAGCTTGGCACAGAGCAGTCAGGTTATCTTAGATGCACTGTGCAAAGTATTCATACAGCACTTCAAACAGTAACAAAGTGAAAACACAACACATCCCACATCACACCAATCCCACACCAAACTAGAAAAATAGAGCACATTTTCATAAATAGCTCATAATCAAACAACAACATTCCAATCAGTAGAACCAGAGATATTCACAATTAAAGATCTTACTGAAAATAGGGCCAAAAAGCACAAATCGCCAACTATGTTTATCTGGTCGCATCAGACTGGTACAAAGGCACAAGTTCATACTGGACTGTGATGTAACAGAGACCAAGTACAGCAAACCAGTTAGGCCCGCTGAACACAGTACCTTAATCCTGGTTGTGAAGAGATGTAGAGTCCTGTGTTAAGGATGTGTTGCATCCCAGAGGTGACATGAGGTCCGGGCAAAGCGATGCATTGTGCAGTGGTGGTTTGTGGCAGCCGCAAAGTGTGATGCAATGTCCATGCATTGTGATGCATCGAGCATTAGCGGTTCCAATAGCCCATGTTGGCCAATGTGAAGTCCTTGCTTGGAGATGCATCGTACAGCGGCGGTTATGATGGGCTATTATGGTAATGCAAAGTCTTTGCATCTAGGAAGTCTGGACAGCAGAGGTGATGTATTGGTTCCAAAGGCACTGCATCAAGCAGCAGAGGTGATGTGCTGGTTCTGCAGGAGATGTGCCATGCTGCGCAGGAGATTGATCAGTTCTAGTGAAACCACAGATGGCTAGAAGATCACCTTTGTGCCGACTTCCAAGAGTCAAGGACTTGGCTGCCACCGATTGGGGGCAGGACTCAGAGAAGGATTAGTCAAAGGCTCGGTTCAAGGTGGTTGGGAGCCTGTTCTGTCCCTGAGGCTTCTAATCAGGAGGCCAGTCAACTAGCCATTGGAGTCACTCTTGAGTCTTGGGTTTAGAGATGCAGGTCCAGCCCTTCTCACCCAGCTAAGAGGGCAGCAAGTCAGCACAGTAGGGCAACAGGCATTCAGGGCAGCAGTCCAGCAGAGTGGCAGTCCTTTCAGCAGCACAGCAGTCCTTCTTCCTGGTAGAGTCCACAGGTCCAGAAGTGTTCTGAAGAGTTGGGTTTCTGAGATCCATTAGTTATAATTGGTGACACCTTTGCAGCTGAGGAAGCTTCTAGAGGCTTTATCTCCCTGAGGTGCCAGGCACCTTTCTTCCCCATCCTGTCCCCAGTTTGTGTAGGGTTGAATTAGACCAATGTCAAATTCTTTGTGAGAGTGCTCAGGCAGAGCCTTTATGATGTGCAAGTGTAGTAAATGAAAGCTCCTCCTCCTTGTTAACTCAGAGTTGCCCATCCTGCCAACACCTATTTTCCCTTTGTCTCACTGCCTGAGAGCAATACATAAAGACCAACTGCCAGCTGCACCTAGTCATGTGACCGAGGAACAGGCTTTAGGCAATAAATGGTTAAGAAAAGAAAAAGGTAACTTTCTAAAAGTGGCGTTTTAGGGACTGTGAAAGGGTTTACAATGACAGTTCTTTAGACACAAAATGTGATATTCCAATCTGTTCCCAATTGAAAATGATCACTTATTAAATGTAATAAGTCAACACAATGTTATACTATGGGAGAGGGAGGCCTTGCAATGAATTTAAGAGTTTTACACTACAGAAGATGCAAAACTTAACAGGACATGTCCAACTTTTTAAAAATGTACTTGTAGGAAGTTGGCTCTGTATGTGCTATTTCAAAGTAAGGAATAGCATGCACAGAGTCCAAGGGTTCCCCTTAGAGGTAAAATAGTGGTAAAAATAGATAATACTAATGCTCTATTTTGTGGTAGTGTGGTCGAGCAGTAGGCTTATCCAAGGAGTAGTGTTAAGCATTTGTTGTACATACACATAGACAATAAATGAGGTACACACACTCAGAGACAAATCCAGCCAATAGGTTTTTATATAGAAAAATATCTTTTCTTAGTTTATTTTAAGAACCACAGGTTCAAATTCTACATGTAATATCTCATTCGAAAGGTATTGCAGGTAAGTACTTTAGGAACTTCAAATCATCAAAATTGCATGTATACTTTTCAAGTTATTGACAAATAGCTGTTTTAAAAGTGGACACAGTGCAATTTTCACAGTTCCTAGGGGAGGTAAGTTTTGGTTAGTTTTACCAGGTAAGTAAGACACTTACAGGGCTTAGTTCTTGGTCCAAGGTAGCCCACCGTTGGGGGTTCAGAGCAACCCCAAAGTCACCACACCAGCAGCTCAGGGCCGGTCAGGTGCAGAGTTCAAAGTGGTGCCCAAAACACATAGGCTAGAATGGAGAGAAGGGGGTGCCCCGGTTCCGGTCTGCTTGCAGGTAAGTACCCGCGTCTTCGGAGGGCAGACCAGGGGGGTTTTGTAGGGCACCGGGGGGGACACAAGCCCACACAGAAATTTCACCCTCAGCGGCGCGGGGGCGGCCGGGTGCAGTGTAGAAACAAGCGTCGGGTTCGCAATGTTAGTCTATGAGAGATCTCGGGATCTCTTCAGCGCTGCAGGCAGGCAAGGGGGGGGTTCCTCGGGGAAACCTCCACTTGATCAAGGGAGAGGGACTCCTGGGGGTCACTCCTCCAGTGAAAGTCCGGTCCTTCAGGCCCTGGGGGCTGCGGGTGCAGGGTCTCTCCCAGGTGTCGGGACTTTGGATTCAAAGAGTCGCGGTCAGGGGAAGCCTCGGGATTCCCTCTGCAGGCGGCGCTGTGGGGGCTCAGGGGGGACAGGTTTTTGTACTCACAGTCTTAGAGTAGTCCTGGGGTCCCTCCTGAGGTGTTGGATCGCCACCAGCCGAGTCGGGGTCGCCGGGTGCAGTGTTGCAAGTCTCACGCTTCTTGCGGGGAGCTTGCAGGGATCTTTAAAGCTGCTGGAAACAAAGTTGCAGCTTTTCTTGGAGCAGGTCCGCTGTCCTCGGGAGTTTCTTGTCTTTTCGAAGCAGGGGCAGTCCTCAGAGGATGTCGAGGTCGCTGGTCCCTTCGGAAGGCGTCGCTGGAGCAGGATCTTTGGAAGGCAGGAGACAGGCCGGTGAGTTTCTGGAGCCAAGGCAGTTGTCGTCTTCTGGTCTTCCGCTGCAGGGGTTTTCAGCTAGGCAGTCCTTCTTCTTGTAGTTGCAGGAATCTAATTTTCTAGGGTTCAGGGTAGCCCTTAAATACTAAATTTAAGGGCGTGTTTAGGTCTGGGGGGTTAGTAGCCAATGGCTACTAGCCCTGAGGGTGGGTACACCCTCTTTGTGCCTCCTCCCAAGGGGAGGGGGTCACAATCCTAACCCTATTGGGGGAATCCTCCATCTGCAAGATGGAGGATTTCTAAAAGTTAGAGTCACCTCAGCTCAGGACACCTTAGGGGCTGTCCTGACTGGCCAGTGACTCCTCCTTGTTGCTTTCTTTGTTCCCTCCAGCCTTGCCGCCAAAAGTGGGCCGTGGCCGGAGGGGGCGGGCAACTCCACTAAGCTGGAGTGCCCTGCTGGGCTGTGACAAAGGGGTGAGCCTTTGAGGCTCACCGCCAGGTGTTACAGCTCCTGCCTGGGGGAGGTGTTAGCATCTCCACCCAGTGCAGGCTTTGTTACTGGCCTCAGAGTGACAAAGGCACTCTCCCCATGGGGCCAGCAACATGTCTCTAGTGTGGCAGGCTGCTGGAACCAGTCAGCCTACACAGATAGTTGGTTAAGTTTCAGGGGGCACCTCTAAGGTGCCCTCTGGAGTGTGCATTTATTGTGCTGAGAAGTTTGATACCAAACTTCCCAGTTTTCAGTGTAGCCATTATGGTGCTGTGGAGTTCGTGTAAAACAGACTCCCAGACCATATACTCTTATGGCTACCCTGCACTTACAATGTCTAAGGTTTGGTTTAGACACTGTAGGGGCACAGTGCTCATGCACTGGTACCCTCACCTATGGTATAGTGCACCCTGCCTTAGGGCTGTAAGGCCTGCTAGAGGGGTGTCTTACCTATACTGCATAGGCAGTGAGAGGCTGGCATGGCACCCTGAGGGGAGTGCCATGTCGACTTACTCATTTTGTTCTCACTAGCACACACAGGCTTGTAAGCAGTGTGTCTGTGCTGAGTGAGGGGTCTCTAGGGTGGCATAAGACATGCTGCAGCCCTTAGAGACCTTCCTTGGCATCAGGGCCCTTGGTACTAGAAGTACCAGTTACAAGGGACTTATCTGAATGCCAGGGTGGGCCAATTGTGGATACAATGGTACATTTTAGGTGAAAGAACACTGGTGCTGGGGCCTGGTTAGCAGGGTCCCAGCACACTTCTCAGTCAAGTCAGCATCAGTATCAGGCAAAAAGTGGGGGGTAACTGCAACAGGGAGCCATTTCTTTACACAAGCCCCTCCCAGCCCACAGGCCAGGAGACTCAGCCAACGCTGGAAGAGTCTTCCTAGTCTGTCAGGCGAGGAAGAGTAGAGGAAATGGCTGGTTTGTTGCAGGGCCTACTCTGCCTTACATCCTCCTGTTCAGGTCATTCCCTCTGGGGAACTGACCCACTTCCACAGTGATAGGACCTAGTCTGAACTGCCTCTTGTCTGTGCTTTTTATGTCTTCACCCATTCTCTCTATTTTGAGGTCAGAGGTATCCACCTCTGCTAATCTTATCTTAGCCAGGGTCACCCCTAGCTTACCCAAAGAGGTTACCCAGAGCTGGAGTAACCCCACCATGACCAACAGGGTCAGGGGGCCTAACTTGTTATTTGGCATGGGGTCAGACCACCATGCCAAGGATAGTGCAGCCATAAAGGCTAACACCCAGCAGAGGCCACTGACAGCTGTCAGTGCCCAGAACCACACCTTTAGCTCTTCACCTACAAGGGAAGGGGCTAAGTTACAGGCTTCTTTGGGTTCAGGGTGCCTGTCTGCTGTATTAGAGTGGGGGGTTACCACATCTTGTAGTAAACACCCTTCTTCCACTCTTTCTTCTGTTAGCTGAGGAGCCACCCACTCAGGCTTAACAGTTGCCTGACTAGCCAGGACTTCTTGTGGGTCAGGTTGGACTTTATCAGAGCCATTTTTGGAGTTCTCCCCTACTGGAGCAGAATCTCCTTGGCTGGCTGGAACCTTGGCTAAAGGTTGTCCACCTTTCCTACTCTGTTTCCTTTTCTTTTTCCTCTGGGGCCTACTTGCATTTACTGCAGAGGCAGGCACTCCAGAATCCTTGGGAGAGGACTGGCCCTGGACCAGTTCTTCTCTTAGGCTCTGACTAACCTCTGGGTAGTCATTTCCAAGGAGACAATCAAGGGGGAGGTCTGTACTGACTACCACCCTTCTCCAGCTAAAAGTTCCACCCACTTCTATGGGCACAAGAGCCACAGGCCTATTAGTGACCCTGTCTGGGCTAACTCTTACTCTGGCCATCTCACCTGGGATGTACTGGTTTGAGAGCACCAGCCTGTCATGCACAATAGTGTGACTGGCACAAGTGTCTCTCAGGGCAGTGGCTGGGATTCCATTCACCTCTAGGTGGTGGAAGTGTCTACTTCCCTCTGGAATCTCCAACTCACCTGTTGGGCCCATTTTCCAGTTGAAAGCTATGAAGACCTCCTCATCTGAGGAGTCATCTCCAATGGCTACACTGGTTACCCCTGGAATTTTGTTCTGGGGTTTGTTTTTGGGACAAGAAGTGTCCTTGGTGTGGTGCCCAGACTGTTTACAGTTGTGGCACCATGCCTTAGTGGCATCCCAGTTCTTACCCTGGTACCCACCTTTGTTTTGGGTTGTGTCTTGGGGCCCACCCACCTGTTCTGGTTTTTGGGGGCCTACAGAGGACTCTTTTTCTTTGTTTCTAGTGTCACCCACTTTCTCCTGGGGAGTTTTTGTAACCCCTTTCTTTTGGTCACCCCCAGTGGAAGTTTTGGTTACCCTAGTCTTGACCCAGTGGTCTGCCTTCTTTCCCAATTCTTGGGGAGAAATTGGACCTAGGTCTACCAGATACTGATGCAACTTTTCATTGAAGCAGTTACTTAAAATGTGTTCTTTCATAAACAAATTATAAAGCCCAACATAGTCACACACTTCATTTCCAGTTAACCAACCATCTAGTGTTTTTACTGAGTAGTCTACAAAATCAACCCAGGTCTGGCTCGAGGATTTTTGAGCCCCCCTGAATCTAATTCTATACTCCTCAGTGGAGAATCCAAAGCCCTCAATCAGGGTACCCTTCATGAGGTCATAAGATTCTGCATCTTTTCCAGAGAGTGTGAGGAGTCTATCCCTACACTTTCCAGTGAACATTTCCCAAAGGAGAGCACCCCAGTGAGATCTGTTTACTTTTCTGGTTACACAAGCCCTCTCAAAAGCTGTGAACCATTTGGTGATGTCATCACCATCTTCATATTTTGTTACAATCCCTTTGGGGATTTTTAGGATGTCAGGAGAATCTCTGACCCTATTTAAGTTGCTGCCACCATCGATGGGACCTAGGCCCATCTCTTTTCTTTCCCTTTCTATGGCTAGGAGCTGCTTTTCCAAAGCCAATCTTTTGACCATCCTGGCTAACAGGGGGTCATCTTCACTGAGAGCATCCTCAGTGATTTCAGAAATGTGGGACCCTCCTGTGAGGGACTCACCATTTCTGACTAACACAGTTGGAGACAGGACTTGAGGGGTCCTGTTCTCCCTATTTAGGACTGGAGGAGGGACATTGGCCTCCAAGTCACTAATTTCTTCCTCTGTGATGTCATCATCAGAGGGGTTGGCTTTTTCAAACTCTGCCAACAGCTCCTGGAGCTGAATTTTGGTAGGTCTGGAGCCAATGGTTATTTTTTTGATATTACAGAGAGACCTTAGCTCCCTCATCTTAAGATGGAGGTAAGGTGTGGTGTCGAGTTCCACCACATTCATCTCTGTATCAGACATTATTTTGCTAAGAGTTGGAAGACTTTTTAAAGAATCTAAAACTGTTTCTAGAATCTAATTTCAAACTTTTAACAAACTTTTAAACTCTAAAAGACAATGCTAAACAGGGACTTAACACACAAGGCCCTAGCAGGACTTTTAAGAATTTAGAAAAATTTCAAATTGCAAAAATGAATTTCTAATGACAATTTTGGAATTTGTCGTGTGATCAGGTATTGGCTGAGTAGTCCAGCAAATGCAAAGTCTTGTACCCCACCGCTGATCCACCAATGTAGGAAGTTGGCTCTGTATGTGCTATTTCAAAGTAAGGAATAGCATGCACAGAGTCCAAGGGTTCCCCTTAGAGGTAAAATAGTGGTAAAAATAGATAATACTAATGCTCTATTTTGTGGTAGTGTGGTCGAGCAGTAGGCTTATCCAAGGAGTAGTGTTAAGCATTTGTTGTACATACACATAGACAATAAATGAGGTACACACACTCAGAGACAAATCCAGCCAATAGGTTTTTATATAGAAAAATATCTTTTCTTAGTTTATTTTAAGAACCACAGGTTCAAATTCTACATGTAATATCTCATTCGAAAGGTATTGCAGGTAAGTACTTTAGGAACTTCAAATCATCAAAATTGCATGTATACTTTTCAAGTTATTGACAAATAGCTGTTTTAAAAGTGGACACAGTGCAATTTTCACAGTTCCTAGGGGAGGTAAGTTTTGGTTAGTTTTACCAGGTAAGTAAGACACTTACAGGGCTTAGTTCTTGGTCCAAGGTAGCCCACCGTTGGGGGTTCAGAGCAACCCCAAAGTCACCACACCAGCAGCTCAGGGCCGGTCAGGTGCAGAGTTCAAAGTGGTGCCCAAAACACATAGGCTAGAATGGAGAGAAGGGGGTGCCCCGGTTCCGGTCTGCTTGCAGGTAAGTACCCGCGTCTTCGGAGGGCAGACCAGGGGGGTTTTGTAGGGCACCGGGGGGGACACAAGCCCACACAGAAATTTCACCCTCAGCGGCGCGGGGGCGGCCGGGTGCAGTGTAGAAACAAGCGTCGGGTTCGCAATGTTAGTCTATGAGAGATCTCGGGATCTCTTCAGCGCTGCAGGCAGGCAAGGGGGGGGTTCCTCGGGGAAACCTCCACTTGATCAAGGGAGAGGGACTCCTGGGGGTCACTCCTCCAGTGAAAGTCCGGTCCTTCAGGCCCTGGGGGCTGCGGGTGCAGGGTCTCTCCCAGGTGTCGGGACTTTGGATTCAAAGAGTCGCGGTCAGGGGAAGCCTCGGGATTCCCTCTGCAGGCGGCGCTGTGGGGGCTCAGGGGGGACAGGTTTTTGTACTCACAGTCTTAGAGTAGTCCTGGGGTCCCTCCTGAGGTGTTGGATCGCCACCAGCCGAGTCGGGGTCGCCGGGTGCAGTGTTGCAAGTCTCACGCTTCTTGCGGGGAGCTTGCAGGGATCTTTAAAGCTGCTGGAAACAAAGTTGCAGCTTTTCTTGGAGCAGGTCCGCTGTCCTCGGGAGTTTCTTGTCTTTTCGAAGCAGGGGCAGTCCTCAGAGGATGTCGAGGTCGCTGGTCCCTTCGGAAGGCGTCGCTGGAGCAGGATCTTTGGAAGGCAGGAGACAGGCCGGTGAGTTTCTGGAGCCAAGGCAGTTGTCGTCTTCTGGTCTTCCGCTGCAGGGGTTTTCAGCTAGGCAGTCCTTCTTCTTGTAGTTGCAGGAATCTAATTTTCTAGGGTTCAGGGTAGCCCTTAAATACTAAATTTAAGGGCGTGTTTAGGTCTGGGGGGTTAGTAGCCAATGGCTACTAGCCCTGAGGGTGGGTACACCCTCTTTGTGCCTCCTCCCAAGGGGAGGGGGTCACAATCCTAACCCTATTGGGGGAATCCTCCATCTGCAAGATGGAGGATTTCTAAAAGTTAGAGTCACCTCAGCTCAGGACACCTTAGGGGCTGTCCTGACTGGCCAGTGACTCCTCCTTGTTGCTTTCTTTGTTCCCTCCAGCCTTGCCGCCAAAAGTGGGCCGTGGCCGGAGGGGGCGGGCAACTCCACTAAGCTGGAGTGCCCTGCTGGGCTGTGACAAAGGGGTGAGCCTTTGAGGCTCACCGCCAGGTGTTACAGCTCCTGCCTGGGGGAGGTGTTAGCATCTCCACCCAGTGCAGGCTTTGTTACTGGCCTCAGAGTGACAAAGGCACTCTCCCCATGGGGCCAGCAACATGTCTCTAGTGTGGCAGGCTGCTGGAACCAGTCAGCCTACACAGATAGTTGGTTAAGTTTCAGGGGGCACCTCTAAGGTGCCCTCTGGAGTGTGCATTTATTGTGCTGAGAAGTTTGATACCAAACTTCCCAGTTTTCAGTGTAGCCATTATGGTGCTGTGGAGTTCGTGTAAAACAGACTCCCAGACCATATACTCTTATGGCTACCCTGCACTTACAATGTCTAAGGTTTGGTTTAGACACTGTAGGGGCACAGTGCTCATGCACTGGTACCCTCACCTATGGTATAGTGCACCCTGCCTTAGGGCTGTAAGGCCTGCTAGAGGGGTGTCTTACCTATACTGCATAGGCAGTGAGAGGCTGGCATGGCACCCTGAGGGGAGTGACATGTCGACTTACTCATTTTGTTCTCACTAGCACACACAGGCTTGTAAGCAGTGTGTCTGTGCTGAGTGAGGGGTCTCTAGGGTGGCATAAGACATGCTGCAGCCCTTAGAGACCTTCCTTGGCATCAGGGCCCTTGGTACTAGAAGTACCAGTTACAAGGGACTTATCTGAATGCCAGGGTGGGCCAATTGTGGATACAATGGTACATTTTAGGTGAAAGAACACTGGTGCTGGGGCCTGGTTAGCAGGGTCCCAGCACACTTCTCAGTCAAGTCAGCATCAGTATCAGGCAAAAAGTGGGGGGTAACTGCAACAGGGAGCCATTTCTTTACACAAGCCCCTCCCAGCCCACAGGCCAGGAGACTCAGCCAACGCTGGAAGAGTCTTCCTAGTCTGTCAGGCGAGGAAGAGTAGAGGAATGGCTGGTTTGTTGCAGGGCCTACTCTGCCTTACATCCTCCTGTTCAGGTCATTCCCTCTGGGGAACTGACCCACTTCCACAGTGATAGGACCTAGTCTGAACTGCCTCTTGTCTGTGCTTTTTATGTCTTCACCCATTCTCTCTATTTTGAGGTCAGAGGTATCCACCTCTGCTAATCTTATCTTAGCCAGGGTCACCCCTAGCTTACCCAAAGAGGTTACCCAGAGCTGGAGTAACCCCACCATGACCAACAGGGTCAGGGGGCCTAACTTGTTATTTGGCATGGGGTCAGACCACCATGCCAAGGATAGTGCAGCCATAAAGGCTAACACCCAGCAGAGGCCACTGACAGCTGTCAGTGCCCAGAACCACACCTTTAGCTCTTCACCTACAAGGGAAGGGGCTAAGTTACAGGCTTCTTTGGGTTCAGGGTGCCTGTCTGCTGTATTAGAGTGGGGGGTTACCACATCTTGTAGTAAACACCCTTCTTCCACTCTTTCTTCTGTTAGCTGAGGAGCCACCCACTCAGGCTTAACAGTTGCCTGACTAGCCAGGACTTCTTGTGGGTCAGGTTGGACTTTATCAGAGCCATTTTTGGAGTTCTCCCCTACTGGAGCAGAATCTCCTTGGCTGGCTGGAACCTTGGCTAAAGGTTGTCCACCTTTCCTACTCTGTTTCCTTTTCTTTTTCCTCTGGGGCCTACTTGCATTTACTGCAGAGGCAGGCACTCCAGAATCCTTGGGAGAGGACTGGCCCTGGACCAGTTCTTCTCTTAGGCTCTGACTAACCTCTGGGTAGTCATTTCCAAGGAGACAATCAAGGGGGAGGTCTGTACTGACTACCACCCTTCTCCAGCTAAAAGTTCCACCCACTTCTATGGGCACAAGAGCCACAGGCCTATTAGTGACCCTGTCTGGGCTAACTCTTACTCTGGCCATCTCACCTGGGATGTACTGGTTTGAGAGCACCAGCCTGTCATGCACAATAGTGTGACTGGCACAAGTGTCTCTCAGGGCAGTGGCTGGGATTCCATTCACCTCTAGGTGGTGGAAGTGTCTACTTCCCTCTGGAATCTCCAACTCACCTGTTGGGCCCATTTTCCAGTTGAAAGCTATGAAGACCTCCTCATCTGAGGAGTCATCTCCAATGGCTACACTGGTTACCCCTGGAATTTTGTTCTGGGGTTTGTTTTTGGGACAAGAAGTGTCCTTGGTGTGGTGCCCAGACTGTTTACAGTTGTGGCACCATGCCTTAGTGGCATCCCAGTTCTTACCCTGGTACCCACCTTTGTTTTGGGTTGTGTCTTGGGGCCCACCCACCTGTTCTGGTTTTTGGGGGCCTACAGAGGACTCTTTTTCTTTGTTTCTAGTGTCACCCACTTTCTCCTGGGGAGTTTTTGTAACCCCTTTCTTTTGGTCACCCCCAGTGGAAGTTTTGGTTACCCTAGTCTTGACCCAGTGGTCTGCCTTCTTTCCCAATTCTTGGGGAGAAATTGGACCTAGGTCTACCAGATACTGATGCAACTTTTCATTGAAGCAGTTACTTAAAATGTGTTCTTTCATAAACAAATTATAAAGCCCAACATAGTCACACACTTCATTTCCAGTTAACCAACCATCTAGTGTTTTTACTGAGTAGTCTACAAAATCAACCCAGGTCTGGCTCGAGGATTTTTGAGCCCCCCTGAATCTAATTCTATACTCCTCAGTGGAGAATCCAAAGCCCTCAATCAGGGTACCCTTCATGAGGTCATAAGATTCTGCATCTTTTCCAGAGAGTGTGAGGAGTCTATCCCTACACTTTCCAGTGAACATTTCCCAAAGGAGAGCACCCCAGTGAGATCTGTTTACTTTTCTGGTTACACAAGCCCTCTCAAAAGCTGTGAACCATTTGGTGATGTCATCACCATCTTCATATTTTGTTACAATCCCTTTGGGGATTTTTAGGATGTCAGGAGAATCTCTGACCCTATTTAAGTTGCTGCCACCATCGATGGGACCTAGGCCCATCTCTTTTCTTTCCCTTTCTATGGCTAGGAGCTGCTTTTCCAAAGCCAATCTTTTGACCATCCTGGCTAACAGGGGGTCATCTTCACTGAGAGCATCCTCAGTGATTTCAGAAATGTGGGACCCTCCTGTGAGGGTCTCACCATTTCTGACTAACACAGTTGGAGACAGGACTTGAGGGGTCCTGTTCTCCCTATTTAGGACTGGAGGAGGGACATTGGCCTCCAAGTCACTAATTTCTTCCTCTGTGATGTCATCATCAGAGGGGTTGGCTTTTTCAAACTCTGCCAACAGCTCCTGGAGCTGAATTTTGGTAGGTCTGGAGCCAATGGTTATTTTTTTGATATTACAGAGAGACCTTAGCTCCCTCATCTTAAGATGGAGGTAAGGTGTGGTGTCGAGTTCCACCACATTCATCTCTGTATCAGACATTATTTTGCTAAGAGTTGGAAGACTTTTTAAAGAATCTAAAACTGTTTCTAGAATCTAATTTCAAACTTTTAACAAACTTTTAAACTCTAAAAGACAATGCTAAACAGGGACTTAACACACAAGGCCCTAGCAGGACTTTTAAGAATTTAGAAAAATTTCAAATTGCAAAAATGAATTTCTAATGACAATTTTGGAATTTGTCGTGTGATCAGGTATTGGCTGAGTAGTCCAGCAAATGCAAAGTCTTGTACCCCACCGCTGATCCACCAATGTAGGAAGTTGGCTCTGTATGTGCTATTTCAAAGTAAGGAATAGCATGCACAGAGTCCAAGGGTTCCCCTTAGAGGTAAAATAGTGGTAAAAATAGATAATACTAATGCTCTATTTTGTGGTAGTGTGGTCGAGCAGTAGGCTTATCCAAGGAGTAGTGTTAAGCATTTGTTGTACATACACATAGACAATAAATGAGGTACACACACTCAGAGACAAATCCAGCCAATAGGTTTTTATATAGAAAAATATCTTTTCTTAGTTTATTTTAAGAACCACAGGTTCAAATTCTACATGTAATATCTCATTCGAAAGGTATTGCAGGTAAGTACTTTAGGAACTTCAAATCATCAAAATTGCATGTATACTTTTCAAGTTATTGACAAATAGCTGTTTTAAAAGTGGACACAGTGCAATTTTCACAGTTCCTAGGGGAGGTAAGTTTTGGTTAGTTTTACCAGGTAAGTAAGACACTTACAGGGCTTAGTTCTTGGTCCAAGGTAGCCCACCGTTGGGGGTTCAGAGCAACCCCAAAGTCACCACACCAGCATCTCAGGGCCGGTCAGGTGCAGAGTTCAAAGTGGTGCCCAAAACACATAGGCTAGAATGGAGAGAAGGGGGTGCCCCGGTTACGGTCTGCTTGCAGGTAAGTACCCGCGTCTTCGGAGGGCAGACCAGGGGGGTTTTGTAGGGCACCGGGGGGGACACAAGCCCACACAGAAATTTCACCCTCAGCGGCGCGGGGGCGGCCGGGTGCAGTGTAGAAACAAGCGTCGGGTTCGCAATGTTAGTCTATGAGAGATCTCGGGATCTCTTCAGCGCTGCAGGCAGGCAAGGGGGGGGTTCCTCGGGGAAACCTCCACTTGATCAAGGGAGAGGGACTCCTGGGGGTCACTCCTCCAGTGAAAGTCCGGTCCTTCAGGCCCTGGGGGCTGCGGGTGCAGGGTCTCTCCCAGGTGTCGGGACTTTGGATTCAAAGAGTCGCGGTCAGGGGAAGCCTCCGGATTCCCTCTGCAGGCGGCGCTGTGGGGGCTCAGGGGGGACAGGTTTTTGTACTCACAGTCTTAGAGTAGTCCTGGGGTCCCTCCTGAGGTGTTGGATCGCCACCAGCCGAGTCGGGGTCGCCGGGTGCAGTGTTGCAAGTCTCACGCTTCTTGCGGGGAGCTTGCAGGGATCTTTAAAGCTGCTGGAAACAAAGTTGCAGCTTTTCTTGGAGCAGGTCCGCTGTCCTCGGGAGTTTCTTGTCTTTTCGAAGCAGGGGCAGTCCTCAGAGGATGTCGAGGTCGCTGGTCCCTTCGGAAGGCGTCGCTGGAGCAGGATCTTTGGAAGGCAGGAGACAGGCCGGTGAGTTTCTGGAGCCAAGGCAGTTGTCGTCTTCTGGTCTTCCGCTGCAGGGGTTTTCAGCTAGGCAGTCCTTCTTCTTGTAGTTGCAGGAATCTAATTTTCTAGGGTTCAGGGTAGCCCTTAAATACTAAATTTAAGGGCGTGTTTAGGTCTGGGGGGTTAGTAGCCAATGGCTACTAGCCCTGAGGGTGGGTACACCCTCTTTGTGCCTCCTCCCAAGGGGAGGGGGTCACAATCCTAACCCTATTGGGGGAATCCTCCATCTGCAAGATGGAGGATTTCTAAAAGTTAGAGTCACCTCAGCTCAGGACACCTTAGGGGCTGTCCTGACTGGCCAGTGACTCCTCCTTGTTGCTTTCTTTGTTCCCTCCAGCCTTGCCGCCAAAAGTGGGCCGTGGCCGGAGGGGGCGGGCAACTCCACTAAGCTGGAGTGCCCTGCTGGGCTGTGACAAAGGGGTGAGCCTTTGAGGCTCACCGCCAGGTGTTACAGCTCCTGCCTGGGGGAGGTGTTAGCATCTCCACCCAGTGCAGGCTTTGTTACTGGCCTCAGAGTGACAAAGGCACTCTCCCCATGGGGCCAGCAACATGTCTCTAGTGTGGCAGGCTGCTGGAACCAGTCAGCCTACACAGATAGTTGGTTAAGTTTCAGGGGGCACCTCTAAGGTGCCCTCTGGAGTGTGCATTTATTGTGCTGAGAAGTTTGATACCAAACTTCCCAGTTTTCAGTGTAGCCATTATGGTGCTGTGGAGTTCGTGTAAAACAGACTCCCAGACCATATACTCTTATGGCTACCCTGCACTTACAATGTCTAAGGTTTGGTTTAGACACTGTAGGGGCACAGTGCTCATGCACTGGTACCCTCACCTATGGTATAGTGCACCCTGCCTTAGGGCTGTAAGGCCTGCTAGAGGGGTGTCTTACCTATACTGCATAGGCAGTGAGAGGCTGGCATGGCACCCTGAGGGGAGTGCCATGTCGACTTACTCATTTTGTTCTCACTAGCACACACAGGCTTGTAAGCAGTGTGTCTGTGCTGAGTGAGGGGTCTCTAGGGTGGCATAAGACATGCTGCAGCCCTTAGAGACCTTCCTTGGCATCAGGGCCCTTGGTACTAGAAGTACCAGTTACAAGGGACTTATCTGAATGCCAGGGTGGGCCAATTGTGGATACAATGGTACATTTTAGGTGAAAGAACACTGGTGCTGGGGCCTGGTTAGCAGGGTCCCAGCACACTTCTCAGTCAAGTCAGCATCAGTATCAGGCAAAAAGTGGGGGGTAACTGCAACAGGGAGCCATTTCTTTACACAAGCCCCTCCCAGCCCACAGGCCAGGAGACTCAGCCAACGCTGGAAGAGTCTTCCTAGTCTGTCAGGCGAGGAAGAGTAGAGGAAATGGCTGGTTTGTTGCAGGGCCTACTCTGCCTTACATCCTCCTGTTCAGGTCATTCCCTCTGGGGAACTGACCCACTTCCACAGTGATAGGACCTAGTCTGAACTGCCTCTTGTCTGTGCTTTTTATGTCTTCACCCATTCTCTCTATTTTGAGGTCAGAGGTATCCACCTCTGCTAATCTTATCTTAGCCAGGGTCACCCCTAGCTTACCCAAAGAGGTTACCCAGAGCTGGAGTAACCCCACCATGACCAACAGGGTCAGGGGGCCTAACTTGTTATTTGGCATGGGGTCAGACCACCATGCCAAGGATAGTGCAGCCATAAAGGCTAACACCCAGCAGAGGCCACTGACAGCTGTCAGTGCCCAGAACCACACCTTTAGCTCTTCACCTACAAGGGAAGGGGCTAAGTTACAGGCTTCTTTGGGTTCAGGGTGCCTGTCTGCTGTATTAGAGTGGGGGGTTACCACATCTTGTAGTAAACACCCTTCTTCCACTCTTTCTTCTGTTAGCTGAGGAGCCACCCACTCAGGCTTAACAGTTGCCTGACTAGCCAGGACTTCTTGTGGGTCAGGTTGGACTTTATCAGAGCCATTTTTGGAGTTCTCCCCTACTGGAGCAGAATCTCCTTGGCTGGCTGGAACCTTGGCTAAAGGTTGTCCACCTTTCCTACTCTGTTTCCTTTTCTTTTTCCTCTGGGGCCTACTTGCATTTACTGCAGAGGCAGGCACTCCAGAATCCTTGGGAGAGGACTGGCCCTGGACCAGTTCTTCTCTTAGGCTCTGACTAACCTCTGGGTAGTCATTTCCAAGGAGACAATCAAGGGGGAGGTCTGTACTGACTACCACCCTTCTCCAGCTAAAAGTTCCACCCACTTCTATGGGCACAAGAGCCACAGGCCTATTAGTGACCCTGTCTGGGCTAACTCTTACTCTGGCCATCTCACCTGGGATGTACTGGTTTGAGAGCACCAGCCTGTCATGCACAATAGTGTGACTGGCACAAGTGTCTCTCAGGGCAGTGGCTGGGATTCCATTCACCTCTAGGTGGTGGAAGTGTCTACTTCCCTCTGGAATCTCCAACTCACCTGTTGGGCCCATTTTCCAGTTGAAAGCTATGAAGACCTCCTCATCTGAGGAGTCATCTCCAATGGCTACACTGGTTACCCCTGGAATTTTGTTCTGGGGATTGTTTTTGGGACAAGAAGTGTCCTTGGTGTGGTGCCCAGACTGTTTACAGTTGTGGCACCATGCCTTAGTGGCATCCCAGTTCTTACCCTGGTACCCACCTTTGTTTTGGGTTGTGTCTTGGGGCCCACCCACCTGTTCTGGTTTTTGGGGGCCTACAGAGGACTCTTTTTCTTTGTTTCTAGTGTCACCCACTTTCTCCTGGGGAGTTTTTGTAACCCCTTTCTTTTGGTCACCCCCAGTGGAAGTTTTGGTTACCCTAGTCTTGACCCAGTGGTCTGCCTTCTTTCCCAATTCTTGGGGAGAAATTGGACCTAGGTCTACCAGATACTGATGCAACTTTTCATTGAAGCAGTTACTTAAAATGTGTTCTTTCATAAACAAATTATAAAGCACAACATAGTCACACACTTCATTTCCAGTTAACCAACCATCTAGTGTTTTTACTGAGTAGTCTACAAAATCAACCCAGGTCTGGCTCGAGGATTTTTGAGCCCCCCTGAATCTAATTCTATACTCCTCAGTGGAGAATCCAAAGCCCTCAATCAGGGTACCCTTCATGAGGTCATAAGATTCTGCATCTTTTCCAGAGAGTGTGAGGAGTCTATCCCTACACTTTCCAGTGAACATTTCCCAAAGGAGAGCACCCCAGTGAGATCTGTTTACTTTTCTGGTTACACAAGCCCTCTCAAAAGCTGTGAACCATTTGGTGATGTCATCACCATCTTCATATTTTGTTACAATCCCTTTGGGGATTTTTAGGATGTCAGGAGAATCTCTGACCCTATTTAAGTTGCTGCCACCATCGATGGGACCTAGGCCCATCTCTTTTCTTTCCCTTTCTATGGCTAGGAGCTGCTTTTCCAAAGCCAATCTTTTGACCATCCTGGCTAACAGGGGGTCATCTTCACTGAGAGCATCCTCAGTGATTTCAGAAATGTGGGACCCTCCTGTGAGGGACTCACCATTTCTGACTAACACAGTTGGAGACAGGACTTGAGGGGTCCTGTTCTCCCTATTTAGGACTGGAGGAGGGACATTGGCCTCCAAGTCACTAATTTCTTCCTCTGTGATGTCATCATCAGAGGGGTTGGCTTTTTCAAACTCTGCCAACAGCTCCTGGAGCTGAATTTTGGTAGGTCTGGAGCCAATGGTTATTTTTTTGATATTACAGAGAGACCTTAGCTCCCTCATCTTAAGATGGAGGTAAGGTGTGGTGTCGAGTTCCACCACATTCATCTCTGTATCAGACATTATTTTGCTAAGAGTTGGAAGACTTTTTAAAGAATCTAAAACTGTTTCTAGAATCTAATTTCAAACTTTTAACAAACTTTTAAACTCTAAAAGACAATGCTAAACAGGGACTTAACACACAAGGCCCTAGCAGGACTTTTAAGAATTTAGAAAAATTTCAAATTGCAAAAATGAATTTCTAATGACAATTTTGGAATTTGTCGTGTGATCAGGTATTGGCTGAGTAGTCCAGCAAATGCAAAGTCTTGTACCCCACCGCTGATCCACCAATGTAGGAAGTTGGCTCTGTATGTGCTATTTCAAAGTAAGGAATAGCATGCACAGAGTCCAAGGGTTCCCCTTAGAGGTAAAATAGTGGTAAAAATAGATAATACTAATGCTCTATTTTGTGGTAGTGTGGTCGAGCAGTAGGCTTATCCAAGGAGTAGTGTTAAGCATTTGTTGTACATACACATAGACAATAAATGAGGTACACACACTCAGAGACAAATCCAGCCAATAGGTTTTTATATAGAAAAATATCTTTTCTTAGTTTATTTTAAGAACCACAGGTTCAAATTCTACATGTAATATCTCATTCGAAAGGTATTGCAGGTAAGTACTTTAGGAACTTCAAATCATCAAAATTGCATGTATACTTTTCAAGTTATTGACAAATAGCTGTTTTAAAAGTGGACACAGTGCAATTTTCACAGTTCCTAGGGGAGGTAAGTTTTGGTTAGTTTTACCAGGTAAGTAAGACACTTACAGGGCTTAGTTCTTGGTCCAAGGTAGCCCACCGTTGGGGGTTCAGAGCAACCCCAAAGTCACCACACCAGCAGCTCAGGGCCGGTCAGGTGCAGAGTTCAAAGTGGTGCCCAAAACACATAGGCTAGAATGGAGAGAAGGGGGTGCCCCGGTTCCGGTCTGCTTGCAGGTAAGTACCCGCGTCTTCGGAGGGCAGACCAGGGGGGTTTTGTAGGGCACCGGGGGGGACACAAGCCCACACAGAAATTTCACCCTCAGCGGCGCGGGGGCGGCCGGGTGCAGTGTAGAAACAAGCGTCGGGTTCGCAATGTTAGTCTATGAGAGATCTCGGGATCTCTTCAGCGCTGCAGGCAGGCAAGGGGGGGGTTCCTCGGGGAAACCTCCACTTGATCAAGGGAGAGGGACTCCTGGGGGTCACTCCTCCAGTGAAAGTCCGGTCCTTCAGGCCCTGGGGGCTGCGGGTGCAGGGTCTCTCCCAGGTGTCGGGACTTTGGATTCAAAGAGTCGCGGTCAGGGGAAGCCTCGGGATTCCCTCTGCAGGCGGCGCTGTGGGGGCTCAGGGGGGACAGGTTTTTGTACTCACAGTCTTAGAGTAGTCCTGGGGTCCCTCCTGAGGTGTTGGATCGCCACCAGCCGAGTCGGGGTCGCCGGGTGCAGTGTTGCAAGTCTCACGCTTCTTGCGGGGAGCTTGCAGGGATCTTTAAAGCTGCTGGAAACAAAGTTGCAGCTTTTCTTGGAGCAGGTCCGCTGTCCTCGGGAGTTTCTTGTCTTTTCGAAGCAGGGGCAGTCCTCAGAGGATGTCGAGGTCGCTGGTCCCTTCGGAAGGCGTCGCTGGAGCAGGATCTTTGGAAGGCAGGAGACAGGCCGGTGAGTTTCTGGAGCCAAGGCAGTTGTCGTCTTCTGGTCTTCCGCTGCAGGGGTTTTCAGCTAGGCAGTCCTTCTTCTTGTAGTTGCAGGAATCTAATTTTCTAGGGTTCAGGGTAGCCCTTAAATACTAAATTTAAGGGCGTGTTTAGGTCTGGGGGGTTAGTAGCCAATGGCTACTAGCCCTGAGGGTGGGTACACCCTCTTTGTGCCTCCTCCCAAGGGGAGGGGGTCACAATCCTAACCCTATTGGGGGAATCCTCCATCTGCAAGATGGAGGATTTCTAAAAGTTAGAGTCACCTCAGCTCAGGACACCTTAGGGGCTGTCCTGACTGGCCAGTGACTCCTCCTTGTTGCTTTCTTTGTTCCCTCCAGCCTTGCCGCCAAAAGTGGGCCGTGGCCGGAGGGGGCGGGCAACTCCACTAAGCTGGAGTGCCCTGCTGGGCTGTGACAAAGGGGTGAGCCTTTGAGGCTCACCGCCAGGTGTTACAGCTCCTGCCTGGGGGAGGTGTTAGCATCTCCACCCAGTGCAGGCTTTGTTACTGGCCTCAGAGTGACAAAGGCACTCTCCCCATGGGGCCAGCAACATGTCTCTAGTGTGGCAGGCTGCTGGAACCAGTCAGCCTACACAGATAGTTGGTTAAGTTTCAGGGGGCACCTCTAAGGTGCCCTCTGGAGTGTGCATTTATTGTGCTGAGAAGTTTGATACCAAACTTCCCAGTTTTCAGTGTAGCCATTATGGTGCTGTGGAGTTCGTGTAAAACAGACTCCCAGACCATATACTCTTATGGCTACCCTGCACTTACAATGTCTAAGGTTTGGTTTAGACACTGTAGGGGCACAGTGCTCATGCACTGGTACCCTCACCTATGGTATAGTGCACCCTGCCTTAGGGCTGTAAGGCCTGCTAGAGGGGTGTCTTACCTATACTGCATAGGCAGTGAGAGGCTGGCATGGCACCCTGAGGGGAGTGCCATGTCGACTTACTCATTTTGTTCTCACTAGCACACACAGGCTTGTAAGCAGTGTGTCTGTGCTGAGTGAGGGGTCTCTAGGGTGGCATAAGACATGCTGCAGCCCTTAGAGACCTTCCTTGGCATCAGGGCCCTTGGTACTAGAAGTACCAGTTACAAGGGACTTATCTGAATGCCAGGGTGGGCCAATTGTGGATACAATGGTACATTTTAGGTGAAAGAACACTGGTGCTGGGGCCTGGTTAGCAGGGTCCCAGCACACTTCTCAGTCAAGTCAGCATCAGTATCAGGCAAAAAGTGGGGGGTAACTGCAACAGGGAGCCATTTCTTTACACAAGCCCCTCCCAGCCCACAGGCCAGGAGACTCAGCCAACGCTGGAAGAGTCTTCCTAGTCTGTCAGGCGAGGAAGAGTAGAGGAAATGGCTGGTTTGTTGCAGGGCCTACTCTGCCTTACATCCTCCTGTTCAGGTCATTCCCTCTGGGGAACTGACCCACTTCCACAGTGATAGGACCTAGTCTGAACTGCCTCTTGTCTGTGCTTTTTATGTCTTCACCCATTCTCTCTATTTTGAGGTCAGAGGTATCCACCTCTGCTAATCTTATCTTAGCCAGGGTCACCCCTAGCTTACCCAAAGAGGTTACCCAGAGCTGGAGTAACCCACCATGACCAACAGGGTCAGGGGGCCTAACTTGTTATTTGGCATGGGGTCAGACCACCATGCCAAGGATAGTGCAGCCATAAAGGCTAACACCCAGCAGAGGCCACTGACAGCTGTCAGTGCCCAGAACCACACCTTTAGCTCTTCACCTACAAGGGAAGGGGCTAAGTTACAGGCTTCTTTGGGTTCAGGGTGCCTGTCTGCTGTATTAGAGTGGGGGGTTTCCACATCTTGTAGTAAACACCCTTCTTCCACTCTTTCTTCTGTTAGCTGAGGAGCCACCCACTCAGGCTTAACAGTTGCCTGACTAGCCAGGACTTCTTGTGGGTCAGGTTGGACTTTATCAGAGCCATTTTTGGAGTTCTCCCCTACTGGAGCAGAATCTCCTTGGCTGGCTGGAACCTTGGCTAAAGGTTGTCCACCTTTCCTACTCTGTTTCCTTTTCTTTTTCCTCTGGGGCCTACTTGCATTTACTGCAGAGGCAGGCACTCCAGAATCCTTGGGAGAGGACTGGCCCTGGACCAGTTCTTCTCTTAGGCTCTGACTAACCTCTGGGTAGTCATTTCCAAGGAGACAATCAAGGGGGAGGTCTGTACTGACTACCACCCTTCTCCAGCTAAAAGTTCCACCCACTTCTATGGGCACAAGAGCCACAGGCCTATTAGTGACCCTGTCTGGGCTAACTCTTACTCTGGCCATCTCACCTGGGATGTACTGGTTTGAGAGCACCAGCCTGTCATGCACAATAGTGTGACTGGCACAAGTGTCTCTCAGGGCAGTGGCTGGGATTCCATTCACCTCTAGGTGGTGGAAGTGTCTACTTCCCTCTGGAATCTCCAACTCACCTGTTGGGCCCATTTTCCAGTTGAAAGCTATGAAGACCTCCTCATCTGAGGAGTCATCTCCAATGGCTACACTGGTTACCCCTGGAATTTTGTTCTGGGGTTTGTTTTTGGGACAAGAAGTGTCCTTGGTGTGGTGCCCAGACTGTTTACAGTTGTGGCACCATGCCTTAGTGGCATCCCAGTTCTTACCCTGGTACCCACCTTTGTTTTGGGTTGTGTCTTGGGGCCCACCCACCTGTTCTGGTTTTTGGGGGCCTACAGAGGACTCTTTTTCTTTGTTTCTAGTGTCACCCACTTTCTCCTGGGGAGTTTTTGTAACCCCTTTCTTTTGGTCACCCCCAGTGGAAGTTTTGGTTACCCTAGTCTTGACCCAGTGGTCTGCCTTCTTTCCCAATTCTTGGGGAGAAATTGGACCTAGGTCTACCAGATACTGATGCAACTTTTCATTGAAGCAGTTACTTAAAATGTGTTCTTTCATAAACAAATTATAAAGCCCAACATAGTCACACACTTCATTTCCAGTTAACCAACCATCTAGTGTTTTTACTGAGTAGTCTACAAAATCAACCCAGGTCTGGCTCGAGGATTTTTGAGCCCCCCTGAATCTAATTCTATACTCCTCAGTGGAGAATCCAAAGCCCTCAATCAGGGTACCCTTCATGAGGTCATAAGATTCTGCATCTTTTCCAGAGAGTGTGAGGAGTCTATCCCTACACTTTCCAGTGAACATTTCCCAAAGGAGAGCACCCCAGTGAGATCTGTTTACTTTTCTGGTTACACAAGCCCTCTCAAAAGCTGTGAACCATTTGGTGATGTCATCACCATCTTCATATTTTGTTACAATCCCTTTGGGGATTTTTAGGATGTCAGGAGAATCTCTGACCCTATTTAAGTTGCTGCCACCATCGATGGGACCTAGGCCCATCTCTTTTCTTTCCCTTTCTATGGCTAGGAGCTGCTTTTCCAAAGCCAATCTTTTGACCATCCTGGCTAACAGGGGGTCATCTTCACTGAGAGCATCCTCAGTGATTTCAGAAATGTGGGACCCTCCTGTGAGGGACTCACCATTTCTGACTAACACAGTTGGAGACAGGACTTGAGGGGTCCTGTTCTCCCTATTTAGGACTGGAGGAGGGACATTGGCCTCCAAGTCACTAATTTCTTCCTCTGTGATGTCATCATCAGAGGGGTTGGCTTTTTCAAACTCTGCCAACAGCTCCTGGAGCTGAATTTTGGTAGGTCTGGAGCCAATGGTTATTTTTTTGATATTACAGAGAGACCTTAGCTCCCTCATCTTAAGATGGAGGTAAGGTGTGGTGTCGAGTTCCACCACATTCATCTCTGTATCAGACATTATTTTGCTAAGAGTTGGAAGACTTTTTAAAGAATCTAAAACTGTTTCTAGAATCTAATTTCAAACTTTTAACAAACTTTTAAACTCTAAAAGACAATGCTAAACAGGGACTTAACACACAAGGCCCTAGCAGGACTTTTAAGAATTTAGAAAAATTTCAAATTGCAAAAATGAATTTCTAATGACAATTTTGGAATTTGTCGTGTGATCAGGTATTGGCTGAGTAGTCCAGCAAATGCAAAGTCTTGTACCCCACCGCTGATCCACCAATGTAGGAAGTTGGCTCTGTATGTGCTATTTCAAAGTAAGGAATAGCATGCACAGAGTCCAAGGGTTCCCCTTAGAGGTAAAATAGTGGTAAAAATAGATAATACTAATGCTCTATTTTGTGGTAGTGTGGTCGAGCAGTAGGCTTATCCAAGGAGTAGTGTTAAGCATTTGTTGTACATACACATAGACAATAAATGAGGTACACACACTCAGAGACAAATCCAGCCAATAGGTTTTTATATAGAAAAATATCTTTTCTTAGTTTATTTTAAGAACCACAGGTTCAAATTCTACATGTAATATCTCATTCGAAAGGTATTGCAGGTAAGTACTTTAGGAACTTCAAATCATCAAAATTGCATGTATACTTTTCAAGTTATTGACAAATAGCTGTTTTAAAAGTGGACACAGTGCAATTTTCACAGTTCCTAGGGGAGGTAAGTTTTGGTTAGTTTTACCAGGTAAGTAAGACACTTACAGGGCTTAGTTCTTGGTCCAAGGTAGCCCACCGTTGGGGGTTCAGAGCAACCCCAAAGTCACCACACCAGCAGCTCAGGGCCGGTCAGGTGCAGAGTTCAAAGTGGTGCCCAAAACACATAGGCTAGAATGGAGAGAAGGGGGTGCCCCGGTTCCGGTCTGCTTGCAGGTAAGTACCCGCGTCTTCGGAGGGCAGACCAGGGGGGTTTTGTAGGGCACCGGGGGGGACACAAGCCCACACAGAAATTTCACCCTCAGCGGCGCGGGGGCGGCCGGGTGCAGTGTAGAAACAAGCGTCGGGTTCGCAATGTTAGTCTATGAGAGATCTCGGGATCTCTTCAGCGCAGCAGGCAGGCAAGGGGGGGGTTCCTCGGGGAAACCTCCACTTGATCAAGGGAGAGGGACTCCTGGGGGTCACTCCTCCAGTGAAAGTCCGGTCCTTCAGGCCCTGGGGGCTGCGGGTGCAGGGTCTCTCCCAGGTGTCGGGACTTTGGATTCAAAGAGTCGCGGTCAGGGGAAGCCTCGGGATTCCCTCTGCAGGCGGCGCTGTGGGGGCTCAGGGGGGACAGGTTTTTGTACTCACAGTCTTAGAGTAGTCCTGGGGTCCCTCCTGAGGTGTTGGATCGCCACCAGCCGAGTCGGGGTCGCCGGGTGCAGTGTTGCAAGTCTCACGCTTCTTGCGGGGAGCTTGCAGGGATCTTTAAAGCTGCTGGAAACAAAGTTGCAGCTTTTCTTGGAGCAGGTCCGCTGTCCTCGGGAGTTTCTTGTCTTTTCGAAGCAGGGGCAGTCCTCAGAGGATGTCGAGGTCGCTGGTCCCTTCGGAAGGCGTCGCTGGAGCAGGATCTTTGGAAGGCAGGAGACAGGCCGGTGAGTTTCTGGAGCCAAGGCAGTTGTCGTCTTCTGGTCTTCCGCTGCAGGGGTTTTCAGCTAGGCAGTCCTTCTTCTTGTAGTTGCAGGAATCTAATTTTCTAGGGTTCAGGGTAGCCCTTAAATACTAAATTTAAGGGCGTGTTTAGGTCTGGGGGGTTAGTAGCCAATGGCTACTAGCCCTGAGGGTGGGTACACCCTCTTTGTGCCTCCTCCCAAGGGGAGGGGGTCACAATCCTAACCCTATTGGGGGAATCCTCCATCTGCAAGATGGAGGATTTCTAAAAGTTAGAGTCACCTCAGCTCAGGACACCTTAGGGGCTGTCCTGACTGGCCAGTGACTCCTCCTTGTTGCTTTCTTTGTTCCCTCCAGCCTTGCCGCCAAAAGTGGGCCGTGGCCGGAGGGGGCGGGCAACTCCACTAAGCTGGAGTGCCCTGCTGGGCTGTGACAAAGGGGTGAGCCTTTGAGGCTCACCGCCAGGTGTTACAGCTCCTGCCTGGGGGAGGTGTTAGCATCTCCACCCAGTGCAGGCTTTGTTACTGGCCTCAGAGTGACAAAGGCACTCTCCCCATGGGGCCAGCAACATGTCTCTAGTGTGGCAGGCTGCTGGAACCAGTCAGCCTACACAGATAGTTGGTTAAGTTTCAGGGGGCACCTCTAAGGTGCCCTCTGGAGTGTGCATTTATTGTGCTGAGAAGTTTGATACCAAACTTCCCAGTTTTCAGTGTAGCCATTATGGTGCTGTGGAGTTCGTGTAAAACAGACTCCCAGACCATATACTCTTATGGCTACCCTGCACTTACAATGTCTAAGGTTTGGTTTAGACACTGTAGGGGCACAGTGCTCATGCACTGGTACCCTCACCTATGGTATAGTGCACCCTGCCTTAGGGCTGTAAGGCCTGCTAGAGGGGTGTCTTACCTATACTGCATAGGCAGTGAGAGGCTGGCATGGCACCCTGAGGGGAGTGCCATGTCGACTTACTCATTTTGTTCTCACTAGCACACACAGGCTTGTAAGCAGTGTGTCTGTGCTGAGTGAGGGGTCTCTAGGGTGGCATAAGACATGCTGCAGCCCTTAGAGACCTTCCTTGGCATCAGGGCCCTTGGTACTAGAAGTACCAGTTACAAGGGACTTATCTGAATGCCAGGGTGGGCCAATTGTGGATACAATGGTACATTTTAGGTGAAAGAACACTGGTGCTGGGGCCTGGTTAGCAGGGTCCCAGCACACTTCTCAGTCAAGTCAGCATCAGTATCAGGCAAAAAGTGGGGGGTAACTGCAACAGGGAGCCATTTCTTTACACAAGCCCCTCCCAGCCCACAGGCCAGGAGACTCAGCCAACGCTGGAAGAGTCTTCCTAGTCTGTCAGGCGAGGAAGAGTAGAGGAAATGGCTGGTTTGTTGCAGGGCCTACTCTGCCTTACATCCTCCTGTTCAGGTCATTCCCTCTGGGGAACTGACCCACTTCCACAGTGATAGGACCTAGTCTGAACTGCCTCTTGTCTGTGCTTTTTATGTCTTCACCCATTCTCTCTATTTTGAGGTCAGAGGTATCCACCTCTGCTAATCTTATCTTAGCCAGGGTCACCCCTAGCTTACCCAAAGAGGTTACCCAGAGCTGGAGTAACCCCACCATGACCAACAGGGTCAGGGGGCCTAACTTGTTATTTGGCATGGGGTCAGACCACCATGCCAAGGATAGTGCAGCCATAAAGGCTAACACCCAGCAGAGGCCACTGACAGCTGTCAGTGCCCAGAACCACACCTTTAGCTCTTCACCTACAAGGGAAGGGGCTAAGTTACAGGCTTCTTTGGGTTCAGGGTGCCTGTCTGCTGTATTAGAGTGGGGGGTTACCACATCTTGTAGTAAACACCCTTCTTCCACTCTTTCTTCTGTTAGCTGAGGAGCCACCCACTCAGGCTTAACAGTTGCCTGACTAGCCAGGACTTCTTGTGGGTCAGGTTGGACTTTATCAGAGCCATTTTTGAAGTTCTCCCCTACTGGAGCAGAATCTCCTTGGCTGGCTGGAACCTTGGCTAAAGGTTGTCCACCTTTCCTACTCTGTTTCCTTTTCTTTTTCCTCTGGGGCCTACTTGCATTTACTGCAGAGGCAGGCACTCCAGAATCCTTGGGAGAGGACTGGCCCTGGACCAGTTCTTCTCTTAGGCTCTGACTAACCTCTGGGTAGTCATTTCCAAGGAGACAATCAAGGGGGAGGTCTGTACTGACTACCACCCTTCTCCAGCTAAAAGTTCCACCCACTTCTATGGGCACAAGAGCCACAGGCCTATTAGTGACCCTGTCTGGGCTAACTCTTACTCTGGCCATCTCACCTGGGATGTACTGGTTTGAGAGCACCAGCCTGTCATGCACAATAGTGTGACTGGCACAAGTGTCTCTCAGGGCAGTGGCTGGGATTCCATTCACCTCTAGGTGGTGGAAGTGTCTACTTCCCTCTGGAATCTCCAACTCACCTGTTGGGCCCATTTTCCAGTTGAAAGCTATGAAGACCTCCTCATCTGAGGAGTCATCTCCAATGGCTACACTGGTTACCCCTGGAATTTTGTTCTGGGGTTTGTTTTTGGGACAAGAAGTGTCCTTGGTGTGGTGCCCAGACTGTTTACAGTTGTGGCACCATGCCTTAGTGGCATCCCAGTTCTTACCCTGGTACCCACCTTTGTTTTGGGTTGTGTCTTGGGGCCCATCCACCTGTTCTGGTTTTTGGGGGCCTACAGAGGACTCTTTTTCTTTGTTTCTAGTGTCACCCACTTTCTCCTGGGGAGTTTTTGTAACCCCTTTCTTTTGGTCACCCCCAGTGGAAGTTTTGGTTACCCTAGTCTTGACCCAGTGGTCTGCCTTCTTTCCCAATTCTTGGGGAGAAATTGGACCTAGGTCTACCAGATACTGATGCAACTTTTCATTGAAGCAGTTACTTAAAATGTGTTCTTTCATAAACAAATTATAAAGCCCAACATAGTCACACACTTCATTTCCAGTTAACCAACCATCTAGTGTTTTTACTGAGTAGTCTACAAAATCAACCCAGGTCTGGCTCGAGGATTTTTGAGCCCCCCTGAATCTAATTCTATACTCCTCAGTGGAGAATCCAAAGCCCTCAATCAGGGTACCCTTCATGAGGTCATAAGATTCTGCATCTTTTCCAGAGAGTGTGAGGAGTCTATCCCTACACTTTCCAGTGAACATTTCCCAAAGGAGAGCACCCCAGTGAGATCTGTTTACTTTTCTGGTTACACAAGCCCTCTCAAAAGCTGTGAACCATTTGGTGATGTCATCACCATCTTCATATTTTGTTACAATCCCTTTGGGGATTTTTAGGATGTCAGGAGAATCTCTGACCCTATTTAAGTTGCTGCCACCATCGATGGGACCTAGGCCCATCTCTTTTCTTTCCCTTTCTATGGCTAGGAGCTGCTTTTCCAAAGCCAATCTTTTGACCATCCTGGCTAACAGGGGGTCATCTTCACTGAGAGCATCCTCAGTGATTTCAGAAATGTGGGACCCTCCTGTGAGGGACTCACCATTTCTGACTAACACAGTTGGAGACAGGACTTGAGGGGTCCTGTTCTCCCTATTTAGGACTGGAGGAGGGACATTGGCCTCCAAGTCACTAATTTCTTCCTCTGTGATGTCATCATCAGAGGGGTTGGCTTTTTCAAACTCTGCCAACAGCTCCTGGAGCTGAATTTTGGTAGGTCTGGAGCCAATGGTTATTTTTTTGATATTACAGAGAGACCTTAGCTCCCTCATCTTAAGATGGAGGTAAGGTGTGGTGTCGAGTTCCACCACATTCATCTCTGTATCAGACATTATTTTGCTAAGAGTTGGAAGACTTTTTAAAGAATCTAAAACTGTTTCTAGAATCTAATTTCAAACTTTTAACAAACTTTTAAACTCTAAAAGACAATGCTAAACAGGGACTTAACACACAAGGCCCTAGCAGGACTTTTAAGAATTTAGAAAAATTTCAAATTGCAAAAATGAATTTCTAATGACAATTTTGGAATTTGTCGTGTGATCAGGTATTGGCTGAGTAGTCCAGCAAATGCAAAGTCTTGTACCCCACCGCTGATCCACCAATGTAGGAAGTTGGCTCTGTATGTGCTATTTCAAAGTAAGGAATAGCATGCACAGAGTCCAAGGGTTCCCCTTAGAGGTAAAATAGTGGTAAAAATAGATAATACTAATGCTCTATTTTGTGGTAGTGTGGTCGAGCAGTAGGCTTATCCAAGGAGTAGTGTTAAGCATTTGTTGTACATACACATAGACAATAAATGAGGTACACACACTCAGAGACAAATCCAGCCAATAGGTTTTTATATAGAAAAATATATTTTCTTAGTTTATTTTAAGAACCACAGGTTCAAATTCTACATGTAATATCTCATTCGAAAGGTATTGCAGGTAAGTACTTTAGGAACTTCAAATCATCAAAATTGCATGTATACTTTTCAAGTTATTGACAAATAGCTGTTTTAAAAGTGGACACAGTGCAATTTTCACAGTTCCTAGGGGAGGTAAGTTTTGGTTAGTTTTACCAGGTAAGTAAGACACTTACAGGGCTTAGTTCTTGGTCCAAGGTAGCCCACCGTTGGGGGTTCAGAGCAACCCCAAAGTCACCACACCAGCAGCTCAGGGCCGGTCAGGTGCAGAGTTCAAAGTGGTGCCCAAAACACATAGGCTAGAATGGAGAGAAGGGGGTGCCCCGGTTCCGGTCTGCTTGCAGGTAAGTACCCGCGTCTTCGGAGGGCAGACCAGGGGGGTTTTGTAGGGCACCGGGGGGGACACAAGCCCACTCAGAAATTTCACCCTCAGCGGCGCGGGGGCGGCCGGGTGCAGTGTAGAAACAAGCGTCGGGTTCGCAATGTTAGTCTATGAGAGATCTCGGGATCTCTTCAGCGCTGCAGGCAGGCAAGGGGGGGGTTCCTCGGGGAAACCTCCACTTGATCAAGGGAGAGGGACTCCTGGGGGTCACTCCTCCAGTGAAAGTCCGGTCCTTCAGGCCCTGGGGGCTGCGGGTGCAGGGTCTCTCCCAGGTGTCGGGACTTTGGATTCAAAGAGTCGCGGTCAGGGGAAGCCTCGGGATTCCCTCTGCAGGCGGCGCTGTGGGGGCTCAGGGGGGACAGGTTTTTGTACTCACAGTCTTAGAGTAGTCCTGGGGTCCCTCCTGAGGTGTTGGATCGCCACCAGCCGAGTCGGGGTCGCCGGGTGCAGTGTTGCAAGTCTCACGCTTCTTGCGGGGAGCTTGCAGGGATCTTTAAAGCTGCTGGAAACAAAGTTGCAGCTTTTCTTGGAGCAGGTCCGCTGTCCTCTGGAGTTTCTTGTCTTTTCGAAGCAGGGGCAGTCCTCAGAGGATGTCGAGGTCGCTGGTCCCTTCGGAAGGCGTCGCTGGAGCAGGATCTTTGGAAGGCAGGAGACAGGCCGGTGAGTTTCTGGAGCCAAGGCAGTTGTCGTCTTCTGGTCTTCCGCTGCAGGGGTTTTCAGCTAGGCAGTCCTTCTTCTTGTAGTTGCAGGAATCTAATTTTCTAGGGTTCAGGGTAGCCCTTAAATACTAAATTTAAGGGCGTGTTTAGGTCTGGGGGGTTAGTAGCCAATGGCTACTAGCCCTGAGGGTGGGTACACCCTCTTTGTGCCTCCTCCCAAGGGGAGGGGGTCACAATCCTAACCCTATTGGGGGAATCCTCCATCTGCAAGATGGAGGATTTCTAAAAGTTAGAGTCACCTCAGCTCAGGACACCTTAGGGGCTGTCCTGACTGGCCAGTGACTCCTCCTTGTTGCTTTCTTTGTTCCCTCCAGCCTTGCCGCCAAAAGTGGGCCGTGGCCGGAGGGGGCGGGCAACTCCACTAAGCTGGAGTGCCCTGCTGGGCTGTGACAAAGGGGTGAGCCTTTGAGGCTCACCGCCAGGTGTTACAGCTCCTGCCTGGGGGAGGTGTTAGCATCTCCACCCAGTGCAGGCTTTGTTACTGGCCTCAGAGTGACAAAGGCACTCTCCCCATGGGGCCAGCAACATGTCTCTAGTGTGGCAGGCTGCTGGAACCAGTCAGCCTACACAGATAGTTGGTTAAGTTTCAGGGGGCACCTCTAAGGTGCCCTCTGGAGTGTGCATTTATTGTGCTGAGAAGTTTGATACCAAACTTCCCAGTTTTCAGTGTAGCCATTATGGTGCTGTGGAGTTCGTGTAAAACAGACTCCCAGACCATATACTCTTATGGCTACCCTGCACTTACAATGTCTAAGGTTTGGTTTAGACACTGTAGGGGCACAGTGCTCATGCACTGGTACCCTCACCTATGGTATAGTGCACCCTGCCTTAGGGCTGTAAGGCCTGCTAGAGGGGTGTCTTACCTATACTGCATAGGCAGTGAGAGGCTGGCATGGCACCCTGAGGGGAGTGCCATGTCGACTTACTCATTTTGTTCTCACTAGCACACACAGGCTTGTAAGCAGTGTGTCTGTGCTGAGTGAGGGGTCTCTAGGGTGGCATAAGACATGCTGCAGCCCTTAGAGACCTTCCTTGGCATCAGGGCCCTTGGTACTAGAAGTACCAGTTACAAGGGACTTATCTGAATGCCAGGGTGGGCCAATTGTGGATACAATGGTACATTTTAGGTGAAAGAACACTGGTGCTGGGGCCTGGTTAGCAGGGTCCCAGCACACTTCTCAGTCAAGTCAGCATCAGTATCAGGCAAAAAGTGGGGGGTAACTGCAACAGGGAGCCATTTCTTTACAGTACTGCACCCTGGCCTCTGGGCTGTTCGGTGTCTACTCCAGGGGTGACTTCTATGTATTATAAAAAGAAGGTTTGGGCCTGGTGAAAGGGTTATTTTGGCAGGTCGACATGGGCGTTTAAAACTGCACGCAGAGTGCAATGGCATCATTAGTGCTGACGTCTCTTTAGTGGCACTTCATCTACAGGCCCTGTGTTCATAAGGTACAGCTTTACTAGGGACTTACAAGTAAATGAAATTACCCAATTGGGTGTAAGCCAATTCTACCCTGTTTAAGGGAAAGAGAACAACACGTTAGCATTGTCTATCGGTGATAACATATGCAGAACCCTACACCCAGCAAAAAAATCACATTTGTACTCTACAGCAGAACAATGTTTTGCTCCCACTGAGAAGATTCTTGCTGCTGTTCAGATGGCTGTCATTAAAGAAAGACCACTAGCCCAGGGGAAACGCATTAATGTCATATCTCCAATTCCAGCCCTTGAGGCTGTTATCAAAGCCAGCGTTCCAAACGCCAGAGCATTGCATCCACATTGGATTCAACGGGCAACGTCCGCAGAGACATGTCTTTCATGAACATTTCTGCTATACCAATTCCTGATGGGTTTGTTTGGGATAAAGTCACATTTGATATATACGGCCCAACGGAGGTCATTCAAATACCATATGTGTTTAAACTTTCCATGAATGATGTAATAATACCCGGAGTTGTTCTTGATGACTGGGATATGAAAACAGTTGATTCTATGAAGACTGAGATGCAGTATTTTACTGTATTTGAAAGTGAGAATGTTTATCAATTCAAAGAAAATTATGGCGACATGTTTTGCTATAATTATTAGGGACACCGTTTCATTCACAGAGAAAGTATCCCCAAAACTATTTTCAATTACACACAATGGGAAATTGTCCGACTCCACCACAAGGGAGTTCTAAAACGTATTCTGAAAAATGTACATATTTTTCTGGGCACAGTGTTAAAAATGCTGAATCATTTTACTTCAAATTGCTATTTATGGAAAATGTACATATTTTGTTGACGGATACAAAATTCCTTTACTCAGATTCCTTTGTTTCCCGGTTGGCTATAGAAGGTATGAATATTGGTTGAAGTCGATTGACTTAAAAAGTGTATGGGAACAAAAAATTGGCAAATAAGGGGAAAGGAAGCTTTATTTAAAGCATGCCTGATACCTGTTCGAATGATATTTTTAAATGAAACAGCACAACAGACAAGTTGTTTAGGCTTAGCAAAAAGTAAGGACTTGAACGCGCCCAGTATTCCTGCCCCTGCAACATTTTACAAATGGCAAAAGTATATAAATGGCAACTGAATATCAGCTTGGTGAATGGGTCCAAAAAGGCAGATTTAATGCTTCACTTTCACGTCCTGGTGGGTGGTTATTGTGGCCAATAGCTACCAATGGGTGTCATAAAGGTTTTAGAAACTCCATGTTTTTTTTTTTAACAAGTAGGCCTGGCCCTCACTATGTGTCATCTGAACATGCAGGTATAGTAACAACATACAGTGTAGGGAGGATATGCCAGAAATGGTTGAAGAGTTCCTCACTAGATGCTGTTAGAAAACACCTCAATCTCCTGACTAATAACACTGACTTACAGGATTTCCTTTTAGACCCCAGAAAACAACTCAGAAAGTGCTTCTTATGTGCAGTCTATAATGAAATTTGGAAGCTTTCTCAACAAGAAGCTGCTGCCTGGTTAAGGAAAACAGATAAGGAAAATTTACAGAATGCATTAGCTATTGTAGATAATGGGACTAATACCCTTTCTGACCGAATATATACCTTAAACAACGTTGTCTCCTCTGCTATAGACATAGTACAGAGTGACATGTCCTCTTTACACCATGGACAGAGTCGACTAAGATCCATTATGCAGTTGGGTTAGACACTACAAACACTGAAAGCAGGTCGCGTTCCCTGGCAATACGTTAGCGCAAGGGACATATTTTCCACATTTAATTTAACGTGACAACAATAACTAATGTCTAAAAAAGAAGCGACTTATGACATGTTAAATACTGAAAAATTAGAAAAGTTGCCTCTTACTGTGGCTACAATACCATCTGCTGAGTGGTTAATACACGGGATCATTAATCTGCCTATTTCAAAACTTCAATTCACTCCTGCTTAAAACACATTCCAGTGGGCAGATATTCGAGGTTAGGAGATAGTTACATCCATGAGGTGTAGGAGCTACCCTTCTCATACAAATGTCTCAGTGGCATGAAAGAGGTCTTTCTTAGCATTAGCAAGTGCAAGACTTCTGTCAGCCATTCAATGGTTTGTAAACAGCTGTCCTTGAACGGGGCATGTAACACTTTAGCAGCAAACTTGGCTTGTTATCCGAAGGGAGTCCCAGTCCCCTTGATTAGACCTGCATTCCAGGTGCTCTCGAATGGCAGCTATGTCCTCCGCAATATTGAGAGTTGTTGTGGGATGCGCGCCAGAATAGTTTATGTTGTTTCGGCCTCTAAGAATATGACATGCTGCGTTAACGTACTATTTCACCCTATACGACGGAGGAAAGTAGCTGAGATTTGGCCCCATATTGCTACTTCAAATGGGAATTTTGACAAGTTGAGCAGACTCAAGGCTTTATTGTTTCAAAAACATGAGGCGCTCACATCTGCACGCGAGACCTATGTGCTTCAGGTTGCAAGGTCATCAGCAGAGATACAGTCCCTTCTAAGTACTAACTTTCCGAGACACTTTGGTGAGCTCATGGGACGAATATTTAATGCGTCTACTACTCCTGGAATCCCAAATTTCTTTAAGGCTGTTGGTTCTGGTTTCATTCACACCTTCTCCTCTATATTTGGCTTAATACCTTCAGCCATCCACTCAATATTCTCCAGTATTTTGGGGGGATTTCCGATAACTTTGGCTATAATAGGTGGCATTTTCCTATTGCTAATTTTTATGTTCAATGGCTGTCCCGTTGCACCAAGGAAGACTGAAAGCGCGTCCACCAGCGCAGCTGTGTCGCGAATGCATGATGCAGTACTTTGGAGCATCACTCCTGGAGCAATTGGAGTGTGACTGCCTCTGTCATTCAGACCAGTTTTGCATTATGTACAGCCCGTTCTTCGGTGCATCTGGTGCTCATTTGAACATACACTGAAAGTTTGTCTTTCTACACAGTGCTTGCTTTCATTGGACGCTGATCTGTTGATGTTCTCGCTGAGGGCTCATTACCAGACATGGGAGTTGAGGGTGCATTTGCTACGGGAAGCTTTTTAGGAGTTGCCCTTAGTGGATCATGCAGCTCTAAACTCACTGATGGGCACACCACGGAATGGTGCTGCCTTGGCTGGAGCCAGGCTTTGGAACACGAATGCTCCTTGGTTTTCCTTGGCGATTAACTCCCTAATTTACCAACTGCCGAAGTGGAAGAATTCTTGTCTTCAATTATCCCGGATTTAATTGCCAACTTTAAAAATTACTCTGACTTTTGAAATTCAGCTTTTCCTGACACCACAATTAACATTTTAAATTGTCCCTTTAATACATACTCAAGTGTCTTTAACTTGTCATTATTTACATTCCCACATATATGCCTTAGGTTGAATTTTAGTAGCTTTTATACATAATTAGTCTTTGAACCACCTTTGAACCGGCGAAGGGAAGGGTGTTAAGTAGCCATTTCAGCTATAGTTTATACATGTTTTTTTAGCAGGCTAGGCCTGCCCCTGTGCATTTTTACAACAGCCACATTTGCGGTCTTGTTTTATTTTTCTTGATCTAGGCCAGCACTATGTTCTTAAACAAGGCATTTCGTCACTCTATGCTTTCTCAAGGCTGCAGTGAGATAGGTTGCCAGCAAAAGTAGTACGCTTTGTCTCCAATGTTCAAAGAAACTTACACACTCTTACGTGGGGATCCTTTCTTGGAACATCAGCTTATTATAAAAACACTATTCTGACCCATGTACATTAGACTTAGATTCCAGCCAGATGACCACGACTATATGCTGATTGCTGAGTGCATTGCTGCAGCTGCTTATGTAGACTACAGGCCTCTTGCTCAGGTATGAGGGATGATGTCTTCCCAGGGGAACCTGAAGGGCAGAATTAGAGCTTAACATGCTGTGCTCTAACTTAGCCTAGGTAGGAACTATTCTTAAAAACTGTAGTGACAACATGGTAGCGTTATTTTTATGTTTTACTTTCCTTGTCACAATTTTAATCCTGTCATGCTGCATCATCCTAGTTATTGCAATACATACTTTTTAGAAATTGGGTTTTTGGTTGGCAGTCAGGTTACCCTCTGTCCAAGCAAGAACCCTCACTCTAGTCAGGGTAAGTCACACACAATCCAAAATTATCCTGTGCCCACCCTCTGGTAGCTTGGCACGAGCAGTCAGGCTTAACTTAGAAGGCAATGTGTAAAGTATTTGTGCAATAAATCATACAATAACACAATATAGCACCACAAAAATACACCACACAGTGTTTAGAAAAATATACAATATTTATCAGGATAATTGAAGGTCAAAACGAATAAAGATGCAACGTGAAATTGTAGAGATATCACTGAAAAGTGATATAAAGTGTCTTAAGTCTTTAAAAAGCAAACAAAGTCTCTTTCAAGCACAAAGTACCTGGTTTAAAGTGGAAAATCTCTGCAAAGGGCTGCAGAAGAAGAGATACGTGGAAAAATGGTGTGTGCGTCGATTTCTCCTCTGCACACACGGACTTGCGTCGTTATTTTTCACGCGGGGAAGCCGTGCGTCGTTTCCGGCGCGCGGACAGTCTCTTTCTATGGGTCACAGGATTACCAGATGTCCCGGGGTCTGTGCGTGGATTTTTCGGCTTGTTTTCCGGCTGCGCATCATTCCGGGAGGCTGTGCGTGGAATTCTCAGTCTCACAGCAGGCGTCGCGTCGATTTCCCCTCTGGAAGTCGGGCGGCGTTGTCCTTGCGAGGCTGTGTGTCGAAGTTCCGGTCACCCCGGAGGTGTCGCGTCGATCAGCGTCGGTGTGCGCCGATTTTCTCACTGCGGAGCAAGCTGTGCGTTGAAATTTTCAGTGCACGAAGAGTCCAAATGAAAAAGAGAAGTCTTTTTGGTCCTGAGACTTCAGGGAACAGGAGGCAAGCTCTATCCAAGCCCTTGGAGAGCACTTTTACAGCCAGACAAGAGTTCAGCAAGGCAGCAGGGCAACAGCAAGGCAGCAGTCCTTTGTAGAAAGCAGTCAGGTGAGTCCTTTAGGCAGCCAGGCAGTTCTTCTTGGCAGGATGCAGGTTCTGGTTCAGGTTTCTTCTCCAGCAAGTGTCTGATGAGGTGGGGCAGAGGCCCTGTTTTATACTAAATTGTTCCTTTGATGTGGGGGTGACTTCAAAGAGTGGCTAAGAAATGCACCAGGTCCCCTTTCAGTTCAATCCTGTCTGCCAGGGTCCCAGTAGGGGGTGAGGCAGTCCTTTGTGTGAGGGCAGGCCCTCCACCCTCCCAGCCCAGGAAGACCCATTCAAAATGCAGATGTATGCAAGTGAGGCTGAGTACCCTGTGTTTGGGGTGTGTCTGAGTGAATGCACAAGGAGCTGTCAACTAAACCTAGCCAGCCGTGGATTGAAAGGCACAGAAAGATTTAAGTGCAAAGAAATGCTCACTTTCTAAAATTGCATTTCTAGAATAGTAATATTAAATCCGACTTCACCAGTCAGCAGGATTTTGTATTACCATTCTGGCCATACTAAATATGACCGTCCTGCTCCTTTCAGATAAGCAGCTGCCACTTCAACAATGTATGAGGGCAGCCCCAATGTTAGCCTATGAAGGGAGCAGGCCTCACAGTAGTGTAAAAACGAATTTAGGAGTTTTAAACTACCAGGACATGTAAACTACACAGGTACATGTCCTGCCTTTTACCCACACAGCACCCTGCTCTAGGGGTTACCTAGGGCACACATTAAGGGTGACTTATATGTAGAAAAAGGGGAGTTGTAGGCTCGGCAAGTACTTTTAAATGCCAAGTCGAAGTGGCAGTGAAACTGTACACACAGGCCTGGCAATGGCAGGCCTGAGACAAGGTTAAGGGGCTACTGAAGTGGGTGGCACAACCAGTGCTGCAGGCCCACTAGTAGCATTTAATCTACAGGCCCTAGGCACATATAGTGCACTCTACCAGGGACTTACAAGTAAATTAAATAGCCAATCATGGATAAACCAATCAATAGTACAATTTACACAGAGAGCATATGCACTTTAGCACTAGTTAGCAGTGGTAAAGTGCCCAGAGTTCAAAAGCCAACAACAACAGGTCAGAAAGAATAGGAGGAAGGAGGCAGTTACTTCAATAAAACCTTATTGAACTATATTCTGCCTTTGATTGTCCTTATATATGTGAGTCTAATGTGACTGAGAGAAACGGATGAGATCTGAGTGACCACGATTTCCCTGAGGAGTCTTTTTTGTCATGCATCCGGTTGCCCAATCATCCCTGCTCTTGGGTGGAGATGAGGCACTGCTAGTTAGCCGGAAGAAAACCCGGATTAAGCTGACAGGTGTCACCTGGTGTGGCTTCAGACTCAGTCCCCCGCAATACAAGTGATTCTGCCGCTCAAATCCAGTAGTCTCATTAAGATAATGAGAACCTATGCAACAACATCACTGAACTGCCTTCAGTGTACAATATCACTATAATTCCACATACAAGATGAGTAATTGGTCTACAATTTGTTGAGGCTGAACAGGCCTATTGTCTTCTGGAAGTGGTATTGTGTAAACCAAGGACACAATTTTTGGGGTAGCTCACCTTTTTTCCTCTGCATATGCTGCAAGTGGTTAAGCATTAGTTACACCTCAGACCCTAATACGTGTCATTTCCGTAGCTGATGCATACATTTTCACTTAGCCTCCCCAACCCATGGGTGCTCATCTTGAGATGCTGACATTAGAAGTCTCTAGGTATGAGCCATGGAACATAGGGAAAGGGGACATCACCACACAATAGGGGACAGATTTCACTTGGGCAGGCACATTCCGAAATCCTGGAGTGAAGCTGCCCCCTTTACAGATTACTGTGGCTCTGGGGTTTGGGTGTGACATGATCTGCCATTAGTAGTGCTCTCAGGAGAGCAGGTGCTCTCCTTTCTGGAGGAAAAAGTCAGCCTTTGTGTGACTACTATCTTCCAAACCATATCAAAAAGGGGCAAGGGAAGTGCACCTATAGCAGTGAGAAGCGGCTGACAGGCACACATAGTACACTGAATGTCAACCTGGGCGGATATAGCTCCCAGTGAGCAAAGACTGCTGGCTGAGCGCCAGGCATTGAAGGCTGGGACCACAGTAACTGAATCAGTTCAACTATTGAACCACATTGAAATGTAAGGAAATCTCCTCTTCTTGAGACATGCCATTTTAGATTAAGTAATTCTCCCAGTTAAATGGAGTTAACTGACTGACTGTTTCAATACCCAACAATCTAGTTCATGAGCAATCTCCCAACTCTCCATCACTGCTTTGTACATTTGCAACCAATCACAGGAGCTACCCATGAGCCTTAGATTGGCATGGGTTCAATAATATATGAGACAGAAATGTCCATCAGGGTATCATGAAAGTTAATCAAAAAATTCGAAGTGGTATAATCAATATATCACAACAAGCAGTAAAAATAAATTTTAAAAAACAAATCATGACCATGTATGAGAAAATGACTGCCAAAACGAATTTGTATCTTGAGTTATAAGATATAGACCAATTGTTTAATCGATAAATTAATATAGTAGTATGTGCTTAGTTTGGAACGATGAACACACGATGCTGGTGAGCAAAACTGCAGCCTACAAGCATGATCAACGAAAATATTAATAACGGCAACAAACTTATACAAGAGCAAATACAAATGGCACCAGTACTAATAGAGTCCATAGAAATCAATTAGTATGTGCCCTGCTTCAAGAGTGGTTTTACAAAAAACCTTTATATCCGTTTATGTCAACAGCGTTTTGACTCCCTAATGGATTGGGGTCATCATCAGGATGTAAAGGATATACAGGAACCTGTGTCACTTAGATTTGATTGAGAATAATGAATACCTTAGACTTCACTGAAGGATAATAGATAAATAGGAACCGAAACAGGGGTGTAAGGAACACACAGGAGAACTTTGCTTGCTCTGGCAATGAAGGATAAAAGGTTGGAGTGAAGAGGGAGGCTACTGTGCAATTATTTGTTCCCTGAAAGGTAAACCCTTTCCTGCTTTATCTTCAACACATTTGTCATCCCATTGGTGTAGCTCCTTGAGTAGTTCCAGTTTAATCTCCAAATGTATGCTTATGACATCCCTACAAATCGAAGGTGAGAAAATCAGGCAAACATATCCACCTGCCGGAGCCATATATTTTTCTAGAAGAAAGTTGTACATGTCTGTTAAGAGCCAACTCAGAAATCTTGATTGCAGGAGAAGCAGAACCCACTTCACTGCCAATTGAGTGGTCCCTGTTTCCAAGGAGCTACACCTTTCATCACATTGAAAATGATTAACCTGTAAATCATATTTAACTTTAAACTTTCCGTTGCACCCTAAGTCAGTGCTGTTGTTGAGGCCAGAGAACATGAAGGTACTAGCCACCTATTTTGCACCCAACAGAAAACCTGTAATCAGTAATGGCAGTCCTAATGCCCCAACAAGCCTTTAACTGGAATAAACAAAGAGGCAGATCCCATGGACTAAAGATACGGAACCCCATGAGACCAAGCCTTAGGACCGAATAAAAATAGATCAATTTCAGTAAAGGCTTGGAAACTGAACTGGTCCTGTTGCCTTAGAGCTAAACTGCCCATCCTCAGAGTTGATTATTGAAGAAAATCAGATTGTGACAGTCCATGCCAAAATTACAAAGTAGACCTCCCATTTGTTAGCCTTGATCAAAAAAGTGACCCGAAGGAGCCAAGGGGGAGATTCTCTATTAGACATGTAAGTTCTTAAAAAATAAACGTCGGACCTATCCTAGCTAAAAGGGTTGTGAGTGCCTAAAATGACAAGGACGTCAACATGTAATGGAAACAGTGCGACATTGGTCCAAGGGCATTAAAGCTCTTCACATGAGGACCAAACACTACACGTTTTAAGAGATTTGCCCAAAATCACAGAATGGTGATCTGAGGACAAATTCGAACCTGGTTCGAAGTGGCTCTAGCCCTCACCTCTTCGAATGCCGATTGGTATCTCATATTTGATCACACAAAGTATCGCCAGTGACATGAATGCTCTGTGTGTGGTCGAAGCCTAGATGCCTTATCGTCTGTTTTTGCTAGGCCCAAATAACCACTCACAGCTGAAATTCTTCTTTCTGCTCTACAGTGGCGTCCTTTTCCCTTTTTAATGTGACCCTGTATTTGATTTGCTTTTATTATTCAACTCTTTCAATCAATAACTTCGAATTACTATTTTTTTTATTTATTTATCGCTAAATAGCGCACTCCTGATTTGTAATATAAGGGGGCCTTGTACAATTTAGTGTGAAATTTACGAGCTACATCAAGCAACGAGGGCCATAAAATGATACTTTCAAAAAAGTAGCACTAAATTAATTCTTTAATATTTCTGCACATTTAAAATCGAACGTAAACTTCGTATAACTCCATAATTAAATATAAATCTATTACGCGTCCTTGAGATCAGGTGCAACAAATTCAATAGCTCTTCAAAGCTAACAAAGTTTTTTGCCTAACGTTTCACAAAGTCTCTAGAAAATGATAACCCGAATGCTTTTACAGAGAGCCGTTCAGTAGCCGGTGTATATTTGAACTGACCACATTATTACCATGAATGTGACCGATGAAAACACGCGGGTGTCTAGTTTCCTATTACAAAAACAAAGCCCTCACACCACTCTTTCTCAAAGGAGACTATATCCTGCTGGGGACCAGGGGATTTCTGCAATGTAAAACATGCGTTGACAGGATTTATAAAAAAGGGCATCAGTGCCAAACAGTAAGTGCCATTGTTTAAAAATATCAGCGGCCGGAAGCTGGCAGTCGCCCATGCATCCTTTGGAGGTCCACCTTCTGACACAGGATTTATTTATCAAATGTGAGGATCGTGCGAGATGATGTTCCCGCAGCCTGTCGTCTAGTAGTAGAAATTTGTAAATGGATACCTATTTCCACACTTAGAAACTGCAGACAGCCGTGTCATCGCTGACCCACAGACTACTGCAGTGGCTATTGGTGTGGTCCATTGGTAAACAGCTAGCCAGCCCAAATTCAGTTTATTTTCAATGCTTTCCACTGTTGATCTCTGCAGAATCTTCTAAACCGCCAAAGCGTTTTAAGACACACTTTTTATTACAATCTTTTATGGAACTTGTTAGAAATGGGGTCTTTGGTTGACAGTCAGGTTACCCCCTGTTCAAGCAAGGACCCTCACTCTAGTCAGGGTAAAAGACAATCACCCTCAGCTAACCCCTGCTTACCCCCTTGGAAGCTTGGCAGAGCAGTAGGCTTAACTTCTGAGTGCTAGGTGTAAAGTATTTGTACCAACACACACAGTAACTTAATGAAAACACTAAAAAATGACACAACACCAGTTTAGAAAAATAGGAAATATTTATCTAAACAAAACAAGACCAAAACGACAAAACTTCACAATACACAAGTCAAGTTATCAATAAAAATGCAAAAAGAGTCTTTAAGTAGTTTTAAACACACACTAGCACTGCTAGCTTGAAAATGTACCTGATGCGCATCAAAAATAACCCCGCACAGGCGGGTGTGCGTCAAAAATAACTCTGCACGGCGGTACGTGAGTCGGAAATCCAGCCGCACGATGATCCGAAATCCACGCAGCGCAGGTTGTGATCTCCCCAGCCTACATCAGCGAAGCTGCGCATCGTTTCTCCTGCTCCGTGCGTCGATTCTTCGGTCACGTTTCCTGCGAGCGTTGTTTTCTCAGCTGCGGAGCAGGCGGCACATCGTTTTTTCAGCCGCAGATCGGAGTCGTATCAATCTTTTCCCTGCACTGCACTCTGTGCGTGGATTTTCTTGTGTTTAGGCTGCCAGCTTCTCCTTTCAGGGTCCCAGGAACTGGGTGGGCACCACAGGGCAGAGTAGGAGTCTCTCCAGAGACTCCAGATGCTGCCAGAGAGAAGTCCTTGCTGTCCCTGAGACTTCAAACAACAGGAGGCAAGCTCTAGATCAAACCCTTGGAGATTTCTTCTCAAGATGGAATGCACACAAAGTCCAGTCTTTTCCCTCTTACTCTGGCAGAAGCAGCAACTGCAGGATAGCTCCACAAAGCACAGTCACAGGCAGGGCAGCTCTTCTTCCTCAGCTATTCAGCTCTTCTCCAGGCAGAGGTTCTCTTGGTTCCAGAAGTGTTTCTAAAGTCTGTGGTTTTGGGTGCCCTTCTTATACCCAATTTTCCCTTTGAAGTAGGCCTACTTCAAAGTAAAGTCTCTTTTGAATGTGAAATCCTGCCTTGCCCATGCCAGGCCCCAGACACTCACCAGGGGGTTGGAGACTACATTGTGTGAGGACAGGCACAGCCCTTTCAGGTGTAAGTAACCACTCCTCCCCTCCCTCCTTGCACAGATGGCTCATCAGGAAATGCAGACTACACCCCAGCTCCTTTTGTGTCACTGTCTAGTGTGAGGTGCAACCAGCCCAACTGTCAAACTGACCCAGACAGGGAATCCACAAACAGGCAGAGTCACAGAAATGGTATAAGCAAGAAAATGCTCACTTTCTAAAAGTGGCATTTTCAAACACACAATCTCAAAATCAACTTTACTAAAAGATGTATTTTTAAATTGTGAGCTCAGAGACCCCAAACTCCACATGTCCATCCGCTCCCAAAGGGAATCTACTCTTTAATCAGATTTAAAGGTAGCCCCCATATTAACCTATGAGAGGGACAGGTCTTGCAACAGTGAAAAACGAATTTAGCAATATTTCACTGTCAGGACATATACAACACATCACTATGGCCCTCATTCCGACCCTGGCGGTTTCAAACCGCCAGGGTGGAGGGCAGGGGAAGCACCGCCAACAGGTTGGCGGTACTTCCCGGGCCATTCTGACCGTGGCGGTAAAGCTGCGGTCAGAAAAGGGGAACTGGCGGTTTCCTGCCGGTTTTCCCCTGGCCCAGGGAATCCTCCATGGCGGCGCTGCTTGCAGCGCCGCCATGGGGATTCCGACCCCCTTCCCGCCAGCCTGTTCCTGGCGGTTTACACCGCCAGGAAGAGGCTGGCGGGAACGGGTTTAGTGGGGCCCCTGGGGGCCCCTGCACTTCCCATGCCACTGGCATGGGCAGTGCAGGGCCCCCCTAACAGGGCCCCACAAAGATTTTCAGTGTCTGCTTTGCAGACATTGAAAACCGCGACGGGTGCCACTGCACCCGTCGCACCCCTGCAAATCCGCCGGCTCCATTCGGAGCCGGCTTCCTCTTTGCAGGGGCTTTCCCGCTGGGCCGGCGGGCGATCTTTTGGAGATCGCCCGCCGGCCCAGCTGGAAAGTTGTAATGACCCCCGCGGTCATTTGACCGCGGTGCGGTCTTTTGGAGGTTTCCGCCCGGCGGGCGGCGCCCGCCACCCGCCGGGGTCGGAATGACCCCCTATATGTCTTACCTTAACCATATACTGCACCCTGCCCTTGGGGCTACCTAGGGCCTACCTTAGGGGTGCCTGACATGTAAGAAAAGGGAAGGTTTAGGCCTGGCAAGTGGGTACACTTGCCAAGTCGAATTTAAAGTTAAAAACTGCACACACAGACACTGCAGTGGCAGGTCTGAGACATGATTACAGAGCTACTTATCTGGGAGGCAAAACTAGTGCTGCAGGCCCACTAGTAGCATTTGATTTACAGGCCCGACACCTCTAGTGCACTTTACTAGGGACTTACTAGTGAATCAAATATGCCACTCATGGATAAACCAATTTACATACAATTTTACACAGAGAGCATATGCACTTTAGCACTGGTTAGCAGTGGTAAAGTGCTCAGAGTTCAAAAGCCAACAGCAACAGGTCAGAAAAAATAGGAGGCAGGAGGCAAAAAGACTGGGGATGACCCTGCAAAAAGGGCCATTTCCAACAGAACTCATTTGTATGTTTACATTGATCAGATGTCAAACATATGCATGATTCCTAATTAGACATGCTTAAATTTGGACTCTAATGTCCAAAATACGTAATAGTAATGTCATTATGGCCCCCAAAAGGAAACCTAGGTCTTGGTTTAGAGTTTGGCTGAAAAGGATTTTACAAATGCATTATATCCTATGGCACTTTTAATAAGGTATGTTATATTTTGACTGAGTATCACATCCACCAAACTTTAAATAAAACCCTAATTCCTGGCATTTGCAACCTTGCCGCACTTTGATTGCTTTTGACACTGATCATTAGGTACATGATGAAAACGTTCACCTTAAGAAAATCAGATCTAATGTGGGTTACACGCACTTTTGGAACCGAAAAAGACTGGTTGACTCTGAATTCACTTCCACAATAAACAGGGGAGAGAGGAATGCTGGGGGAAGTAACATGGACAGCACAGCTTCTTTTCCATTTCCTCAATATGTGTGGGCAGGCTATGAACAGAGCCTACAGCACCTGACCTGGGAGAGCCACTGCTCCTGTCTGCAACAAGTCAAGGAGCACTAGTAACTGCACCTCACACCTTAATTCCCACCACTAAGAGGTAGGTTGTTGAGTTATATGCAAGTGGTGTTGCAGATGTGGGGCAATAGCAGTGTCCTCATTGAGGGTGTTATTAAAGGTTCTATAAAGAGTTTGCTTTAAGGTAAAAAGGGGAGGCCCTAGTCAAGAAAGGAGGCAGGAAGGGGTATGTAATGGCAAATGTTTTTAGAGAGTTTCCTTTCCTGGCATATGGGTGGAAGAACAGAAAAAAAATCTCTGTGTTGTGTGAGATTATGAGGTCAAAGCAGTAACCTTTGTAGTGCATGTAATTTGTGGGGTGGAGGTGGGCTGGGCTACTGTCTGTAAGTTATTTGGAAGTGATTTTGCTGGCATAGACTATCCAGATTGTGAGGTCACCAAAATAAACACATTCTTGAAGGTATGATCCAAAAATGGAGGGGGTTGTTGATGAAGGACAGGCAAGCCTTGAAGGAGGCTGAGGTCCACAGTGAACGGAACCAGAGGAGAGAGACATGTCGACTTTGTAGGTCTCAGGGCAGTCAAATAAATGCTTGATGATAAATATGGGACCTTTGTGGAAAGTTACTGTTTTAATTACTATGCTTGATGGTATGATGGAATAAACAATGATGTACTTTAGGGTGATAATTTGAGAAAAGATGGCATTTACGTTTTGAGGGAGACATTTACTTAATGAGGCAGGAGTTAGGCTTGCTAGGAGAGAGGGCCTGAAAGATGGTAGACCAGTTGTTAGTGAAGGCACAGTGCAACTTATTTGTGATGAAGGCGGTAGATGGAGGCGGTAAGCCATAATACTTAAAATGACATTTATTAGCACTCCTTATAGAGGTAGATATTACCAAGACAATACATTCCTCCTTCATCCACTGTATGCTTAACCTTTTAAAAAACCATTCCTATCTCCTCAGACTGTCCACCCAGCATTAGACAGCAAAGACTGGTTATTTTACCAGCTCCCATATCAGGCACGTCCATCACTATGTGGCATGCATATCTTCCTTCAAGACATTACAGACTCTAAGATGTCTTAGATATGGCATGTCTCCATAGTGCAATGTAAGGAAATAGACAATAGGACCCATTTTCTTCCTAAATAATTGCAAAGTTTCTGGAAGTTCAAAAGTGACCTTCTTCATGTGCAAGAGCTGCTGTAGCTTTTGAAGTTGCTGAATTTCCAAGGTTGTTTGCAGGATGTCCCTAAGTGCCAAAGTAGGTTCTCTTGTTGGAATAGTATTTCAGACTACCATTTAGGGGTACAGTAAAAGGAAAGAATATATTTATGTAGAGGTCAGTATATGTTTTCTCAAATTTAAATCATCCACCATAAAAAATGCACTTGTCTGTGGAGATGATCCTGGTGCAGAGCCAGTCCTCAAGAACCAGGTTTCCTTGAGGTCTTCTAGTATCCATTTTATGAGACACAACATTTATAGAAACAACAGGCAATGCCTCAAACCTGTGTCCTAAAAGAAGCAGCAAATGTTATTGTAAGAAAACCTTTCAGCCACTCTGTAGCAGGTAAGAGAAGGGAAATCCGTCTGTGATCCCACCTAGACCATCTTGTCCTTTAAACAGACAAACATAGCACAAAACGCAAACATTATATGAGGTAAATAATAAGACCAGGTTAATATTTTAACCTACTAAGGATAGGTAATATTAATTTATGCGGAACACCCCATGTGCATTCCCATACCAAACTCCAGATAGTGTAAGGCTTTATTTATAACAGCAGTGGAACCGGTGGGGTGGAGTGATTGTTATTCATATATTAAGTCTTTTTGGATCGTGTTCGAATATACCTCCTTAACTTTGGAATAACTGAAATACTGTTGCATTAGGACCTACCTACTTTACTAAAGTTGGCCCTCATTGAACCATTATTGATGTTCTGATGAATACTTCAGACCCAGAGAACTCATACACAAGGAGAAACACACTGGCAAAATACATGGGTAGAACAACCATGACATGCACATTTTGTTAATCTTGTGAAAGAGTATTAATACATCAATATTACCTAGCCTGACAATGTTTGCAATGCCCCCTTTGTTGTGTCTTCCAGCATGAATGGTTGCATTGGAATGAGCTGTGTGATGGGTTTTCTGTTCTCTGCTCGCCCAGCCCAGAGCATGCATCAACAGACTGTCAGCATCTTGGCCGGACATTTTTTGTGACATTGACATTGGAGATCAAGGCTGCTTGGCTGTCAGATACTGTCTGCTCACCTCCTTTGTGTTAGTAGAGCCCAAGGAGAGAAGCAAATTGGTAGTGTGGTTTATCCCCTTTCTGATTTCGCAGTCACTGGTAATTCTTTGAGTATCTGAGGCAGAAAGGCAAACTATAGCTCACAGTAGCTACCAATCCCTGCTGCTAGTGCGTCGGAAGGACTTTTTGAGTGCTTTGTTGTCTTTTTTGAGTGCTTTGTTGAGTGCATATGCGGTCGTAAATGGTGTCGCAGTTACCATCCACTTCAAGTGGATGGTAACCCACTCGCAAATTGGAAGGGGTCCCAATGGGACCCCTTCCACTTTGTGAATGGACCCACAAATATTTTTTCAGGGTAGGTAGTGGTCCAAGGGACAACTACCTGCCCTGAAAAAAAACCGAAACTAAAGGTTTCGGATTTTATTTTAAGTGCAGCTCGTTTTCCTTTAAGGAAAACGGGCTACACTTAAAAAAAAAAAAAAAATGCTTTATTTAAAGCAGTCACGAACATGGAGGTCTGCTGACTACAGCAGGCCTCCATGTTTGCGAGTGCCTAGGCTCGCTATGGGGCCGCAATTTGCGACCCACCTCATGAATATTCATGAGGTGGGTCATTGCGACCCCATAGCGAGTCGCAGACGGTGTCTGAGACACCGTACTGCATACCAATTTGAGACTTGCAAATTGCGAGTCGCAGGGACTCGCAATTTGCAAGTCGCAAATTGGTTATTTGCTACATCTGGCCCTACAACTCTACAAATTCAAGTTTAAAGGCGCTTCTTTAAACATGACTGCAAGCAGCTGTTTTCATTCTTTATGGAGGTAAACAGTTTGTTGTTTAAACAAAAGTAAATGTGGCAGCATTATTTGTATGATAACTTATCTCCACATATTCTTCTTCTATTGTGTGAGAAATTAGGTTACTGGTTGACTGGTGAGTGACCCCTTGTAAAGCAGCAACCACAATCCAAGCCAGGGTAAGGCATAAGCAAAACCCAAATTAATTTGACTGTTTGTGCTCAACCCCCGATAGCTTAGCACAAAGCAGTCAGGCTTAACTTATAGGCAATGTGTAAAGTATTTGTGGAACACGTCATACAGTGAAAACACCACACAAAGGTTCCCACACCAGGTTAGAAAAATAGATCTAAACTTAATAAATAAAATAAGACTAAAAAGACAAAATCAATAGCACCAGAGTTATGAATTTTTAAGGAAGAAACTGTAAAATAGCCTCTAGAAGCACACCAACCGTGGCCATCTGGTCGTGCTGAACCAGGTCAAAGTCAAACGTTCAGGCCACCCACGATGGAGCCTGGTTTTATATTCTCAAGTTTTGTGCCAAAAGTCCCAGTTGTGTTGAAGAGGGCCCAAGGGGCAAAGAGAGTGCAGCAGGTGGTAATGGTGTGGCAAAAGGAGCAGGACGGGCATTGTGGACAGGAGTGCTGGAGCTTTGTTCTGGTGGTCCCCCTTGAGCAGAAGATGCTACTGTGAGAAGAGACAGAGTGGTGGCGGCTCATACTGGACTTCAGTGCAAACTGGCCAGTTTGGGGTTGCGAAGGCCCTAAAACCTAGTATTCAAGAGCTCAGGAGGCACACCAAGGGTCCAAGACCTGGAAGGCACCACTTGGGGGTCGAGAACTTGCTGAAGATGGGCCCAGGAGCTGTCGGGGAACCTTTTATGTCCCTCATGCTCAGATCAGAAGACTAGCACTTTGAGCCACTCTGGGTTTGTGGGTTCAAGGTGAAGTTTCAGGTCAAGTTCTTCCTCAAGCAAGAGGGCAGCAGGTCAGCACAGAAGGGCAGCAGTTCCTTCAAAGCAGCAATCCAACAGAGTGGCAGTCCTTGTAGCAGCACAAAAGTCCTTCTTCCTGGCAGAGTACCCATAGGCCCAGAAGCATTCAGAAGTGGTGTTGTCTGAGGTCATTCTTATATACACATTTGTGCCTTTGAAGTAGGGAGAAGCAACTAGAGGATTGGCTTTGAAGTGCACAGATGCTCTGCCTTCTTGGTCCTGGTTCCGGTTCCATGCTAACTGAAAGTGTGGGTGTGCAGCCCTTTTGTGGAGGCAGGACACAACATATGTCTGCCTAAGTGAGGTTTGGCCCAGCTCCTTCCTCCCATCAGGCCAAAGATGGCCCATCCAGTCACACCTACTCTTCCATTGTGTGTGGCTATCAAGGAGGAATACACAAAGTCCAACTGCCAACTACACCCAGTCATGTGAACAGAATAAGGCTGCAGGCATTAAATAGCTAAGGTAAGACTATGCCAACTTTCTAAAAGTGGCATTTTCAGAATTGGAATTTATAAGCTAACTTCAGCATGTTAGGATTTTAAATTGTGATACCAGAGACATCAAATGATAACTGGTTATTTGTTCCCATTTGGAAATTATACTTATAAAATGTAATAAGGTCATTCCGAACTTATCCTATTGAAGAGATAGGCCTTGCAGTAGTGAAAAATTAATTTAAGAGTTTTTCATGTGTAAAACATAATAGTACATGTTCTACTTATTAAATGCACTACACTCTGCCTGCTGGGCTACCCTTGGGGTGATTTATATGTATAAAATGGGATGGTTTGGGCCTGGCAAAATTTATATTTTGCCAGGTCGACATGGCAATGTACACTGCAAATATAGGCTCTGCAATACAAGGCCTGAGACATGTTCAAAGGGTTACTTAGGTGGGTGGCACAATCAGTGCTGCAGGCCCACTAGTAGTAGTTATTTTACAGGCCCTGGGCACATGTAGTGCACTTTAGTAGAGACTTGTAAGTAAACTAAAAATGCCAATTGGTTATAGGCAAATGTTGCCATGTTTTCAACAGAAAGCACACACACTTTAGCACTGGTTAGCACTGGTTAGAGCCTTAAGGCTAGCAAAAACAAAGTCAGCACAAACAGGAGGTCTGAAAGCAAAACGTTAATAGAAAACCATGCCAAGGATGCCAGGTCAAACATGCCCCCTCCCCAGCTGAAAGTAGGAGAACTACTCAACCTCTTGTGAGTTCTCTTCAATAAGGTGTAAGAACCTGGAGAGACAATCAGAATTGGCATAGTCTGTTTCAGGACCATATTTGTCCGTAAAGTCCATTCCTTGTAGGGAGATAGACCACCTCAAGAATTTGGGATTCTCAACCCTCATCTGCATTAACTATTTGAGGGGTCTGTGGTCTGTCTGAACCTGGAAGTGAGCACCAAACAGGTATAGTGTCAGATTCTTCAATGTCCAGACCTCTACAAAGGCTTCCCTCTCTATTGCACTCCACCTTCATTCCCGGGGAAGTAACCTCCTAATTATGAAGGATATTGGTTGATCTAAGCCCTTTTTGTTTAGCTCTGAGAGCATGACTCTGTGTCATGCTCTAAGTATCAGTCTGCACAATTAATTCTTTGGAGAAGTCAGGAGCCTTGAACACGGTTGCTGTGAACAAAGCCTCCTTCAGCGTGTCAAAAGTGTTAGGGTAGCCTCTGCCCAGATCACCTGAAGTTGCTGCTTCTTGCAAGTCAGCTTTGTCAAGGGGTCAACAATGGTGCCATACCCCTTGACAAATCTCCTGTAGTAGCCAGTGAGGCCTAAGAAGGCTCTCACCTCTGTCGGGGTCTTGGGGGTTCCCAAACCTGAATGGTCTCACTCTTGGCCGGGAGGGAACTGCACTTTGCCTCGTCCCAATTGGTGACCCACTTTGACCCCTGAACCCTATCCTATTTGGCACTTACTAGCCTTAATAGTCAGGCCTGCTCTCTGAAGAGCTTGAAGCACTTCTCTGAGGTGTCACAGGCAGTCCTCCCAGCTGGAAGTGAAGACCGCAATATCATCCAGATAGGAAGCACTGAAGTTCTGCAACCCAACCAGGTCCTGGCTGGCCAACCTATGGAAGGTGGCAGGGGCTTTCTTCATCCCAAAGGGAATCATCCAGAACTGGGAGTGCCCTTCCGGGTAGAGAGCGCAGACCTCTGTTTGGCCTGTTTGGTCAAGTCAATCTGCCAGTACTCATGCATTAAATCAAACATGCTGAGGAACTTGGCAGCTCCTAGCCAATCTGTTAGTTCATCAGCTCTGGGGAGAGGGTGTGCGTCAATCTTGGTGATTGTATTGAGTCTATGGTAGTCCACACCGAACCTAATTTCTGGAGTGACACCTGAAAGGGCAGCCTGGGGAACCAACACTATTGGGCTGGACCAAGGTCTGCTTGAGGACTCAATAAGTCCTAACTCCAGCATCTTGGATACCTCCTTTTTAATGCTGGCTCTCACCTTATCACAAAACCTGTAAATTGTGTGTTTCACAAGTGAGCAGTCGCCAGTGTCAATATCATGTGTACACCATGATATTGAGTCCTGGGGTCAGGGAGAATAAAGAGGCAAATTGCCCCAACAACTGGCAGCAGTCTCTCTGATTGTTCTAGGGTCCGTTTTCTCATGTAGAGACAAATAATCTGACTGAGAACCTACTGTTTACTTTACAAATCAGAGGATTCTTTTTTAGCTTTTATCTGTAGATTTACTTCTAAATACGTTCCATAATGTTGCATTGATGCATGTAGCAGACTTTAGAATATTTGAGGATATTCCTTAAGCTTTGCAAACCATTCATTGATTGTGGCAGGAGACCAACTGGTCATACTCAAAGTAAATAGTGTCAAAAGATGTGCCAAAGAAAACTGCACAGCATTGTTATCTCTATAGCCTTTCTATGGGTTTGTTTGTGAGCCATCATAAAGGGACTCCACTGATTCACATTCAATGGTGATGCAAATTTTATGATTCTGAACACTTCTAAAAAGTTGGTAGCTACCCATATTTGTGGCCATATCTGTTTCCACTCTCTTCAGCATCTCATGCATATGCACAATTACATGTTCACCACACCATGCATAGAGAATGTCTCTAAACCGAATGCACCTCTAACAATACCACCTATATTGGCCATTCTACAACCAAAACTCTATGAGCCATGCACTCTGGAAGACACCCAGAAACCCAATGAAAATCAACGGGCTTTACAAGTGTATGAAGTACGATATAAATTCTGTACACTGCAATGCAATTATGGTACAACACAATAGCGCAGGTAGCAGTTATGCTATCCATTTCAGCTTGATATTTATCTGCATGCGATACAGGGTTAAATTGAAATAATGTGGATTAACTAACATTGTGGTTTAGACCATGCCGCACAGCTCACCAGCCCACCATGTCAATAGAGGCCTTTACATGGCAGATGGTGTCTTACCATACTGAGCAAGCCCTGTCTGCCTAGTGAAGATCTCTGTGATTGAAGTGCATCCACTAGCATGTTGAACACTGTTGTCACTTCCGATGGCAAGTGTGTTGCCATGTTTTTTCTAGCCACTTATCATTTATTATATTTTTTCAAAAATAAACCTCCTAAGAAAAAAGCTCAATGGCCCTGATGTGAAGGGAATTTTCCACTTGCACATGGGGCCAATGGGAGTTTCACCTGTCTGGATCAGCCATAAAAAGCAGGACAATCAGCAATGGTCAAGCTGCCCTAATTAAGGCAGCGCCACCACGACAGTGATCCAACGTGTCACTTGGTCAAGTGTTCCACCAACATAGCCTTCAGATGATACACTGGTTGAAACAAAGAAGTCCATTTCAAAGGTTGGCGAGGTTCGCAGATGAAGCATTCACTTTTGTTCCTTGATGCCTTTCATTTGTCATCCTCAAAATGACCCATGAGTTCCAACCTGCCACACTCAGTTGATCAAATTGAACCAGACGGAATGGTGCACAACTTCTGAAAAAAAGAGAGTTGGCAAGGGCCTAACAGGATGAATTGTCCTTATTTTGGCAATTAAAACATTAAAACATGGAATACTTTTGTCTTCTATCAGTCTTTCTTCCTATCACTGCTAGAAATCGGTGCACCTGTTTGGCTTGAGTTATAAAATACGTAAATAGCATTATATTGTATCCCAGGAAAATGCAGAATGTTCATTTCCATTTTTTAGCGTGTGCCTTTCTTTTTTGAGCACACTAAAAAACTGTATAATCTATGTGCTCCATCTTGACCTGTGAGAACATTTTCAGAATATGTACTTTGCTTTGGTAAAATGCAAATATGGGCAAATGTCTATGCTGCAGACATTCTGTGACAGTTTTTTTGATTTTCAAATGAACACCACTGTACTGTTAACTTGACATATTTCTCAATGTCCTTAATGCTTTGAGTACTTGATCCAGGAATAGACTTCAGGGAGTCCCAGAAATTCCTGGTTAAATTTAGCTTGCAAGCAAATGCAACGCTGACATTGAAGGTCAATTATGTTGGAACGCAGTTTGTGTTGTGATGCCCACGTGACTGTTTATACTGCCGAGTGTCTTCGTCCAGAACTCCTACTTCATATAAACCTGTACAAAACTGCTGTCACATTCACCGAAAAAGACTTGTAGAGTAATATACATGATGGTATCGTTTCACTTTTTTATATTTTTGGAGTGATTTTGCAAATATTTACCCTAATATTTTAAGTTAGGTTTTCGAATATGTTTTAATCTATAATAGTTTAAATTAGGATACCAACTACAGACCTGTCTTGGTTTCTTCTGATTGTCACTGTTCAATATATAGAATCATATGAATGAACATTTGGAGGATGTCCCCATCACTGCGAAGCATGTAGGATTGTAAAAGGGAGTCTTGCTTTAGAGATGTGAACTCCAAGTGATCCAGTAATACTTGCTTCTATGCTGCTCTACACCTTTTCATCTTGTACAGTTCAAACAAATGTAACAGATCATAAATTGTAATATTCATTACACTGAATTAATACTTTTCCTCAATATGGTCCTTAGCACGAGGACGTTAATGGGAGTCATGCATCAATGACTGCCTCGTTAAAAAACTATATAGATAACAATGCTTTTACCAATCAGCACAAGAAAATATATACCCCGACATCCACTCTTTACTGAACACTGATTCTTCAATGGACATGTGAGTCCCACACACTGATTAAAAACACATCGCTGTATGAACCATCAAGTTAAAGATAGCAATATGGAAAAAATGCGGGGAGTTCCCTATGTTGCTCCATTGAAGATGTTCTTAAAGTTATTTTTGGTGAGCCCCGAAAGTACAACTTCTACAAATATAGAGACACCTGGAAAAAAAAAATATAGGATTCCAGCCAGTGGTATTTGCAGCCTTCCTCATGAATCAAACTTAAGAAAGTGCATTCCTAAAACCTGATGTATACCTGAACTTTATCCAGAACTCTGTTCATAAACAGCGCATTTTGATAAAGAAAAGCAGAAGTTACCGGACACGTCAGCAGCGTGGTCAAGCAGTCCATGGTAAAAAAAACAGGCAACGCAGTTGGGTCAGGGGCAATTGCCATCACCACGAGCATTGGTGGGGCCAGTTTCATAAGATAAGAATGCCTTCACTCCATCACGCTAACCTGTCCTCTTCATCTCTTGCATGCTAATTCCCCTTTTTTAATATTGTCTTTTATAACAAGGCTCTTATGGGCTCATTTATAGGCCCCTAGTGCCACGGAGCGCCACTTTCAGCGACGCTCCAGTGGCGCTCTGTCCTTCTCCATATTTACAAGGCGGTGCAAAGCCACTTTGCGTGGCTTAATGCCGCTTTCTAAATATGCCCCCCACACAATTTTCTGAGACTGAGGGGCATGCAATGGGTGTTGCTGCAGGAGTTTAAATCCAACACTCATTGCTATGGACACTGCCCCAGATTTACAAGAAATCGTAAACCTGAGGCAGCCCAAAAAACTAACACCACCCAAGGGGTGAAGTTAGAATGGCGCATCGAGGAGAAGTACTTTTATTTCTCCTTGTTTTTGCTTTTTCTATGGGTGCTGTATTCTGCAGCACACATAGAAAGAGCAAAACGCCCTTAATGATTGTGTGCAGGAAGGTGTCCCTTCCTGCACATAAACAATCATTAAATAATGATGATTTGCTACTTTTATGTATGCTGCGTTCTGCAGCACACATAGAATTAACAAATTGCCATTATTGATTTTTTATGTGCAGGTAGGAAAACCTTCTGTGCAGGAAGGAAAACCTTCCTGCATATAAACAATCATTCCCTGCAACACAGGCACCCTTGCACTATGGTGTAAGTGTGCCTGAATTGGCGCTAGGCAACTCATTTTAGCGCCAGCACTAGGGAACACACAGGGGTTGCCGTATTGTTGTAAATATGGCGCATCACTGTGCTTTTGAAATGTCGGAGAGTTGCACTGCCAAATTTGGCGCAGATCTACGCACCAACATTTCCTTGTAAATGAGACCCGTAGTTTTCACAGCTAAGCAGTCTCCCGCGCACCCTTGTATGCCATTCCCCTTTTAGCAGGTGCGTCTATTTGCTAAAGCTCAGTCCTCGCAGTCTGAAGTTTCCCGTGCACCCCTCAAGGTCTCAACTCTCCCGCGCACTACCCATCCTGCACTATCGGAGGCACTCGGTCTAGGCTCTTTCATTGTTCCTGACTCAGGCTTTTGCACACGGGGAGCGCAGCGGGTTGATAACATACAATCAAGGTATGAGGTCCACATTAAAAGAAATGTTCTAATGTAAATGAACTTGTTTTTAATTAATGATCCTAATCTGGTTTCTAAATATGGTTGCTCCTTTTTGTACGGATCTCTGTTTTATTGTTCGGATATATAGTGGTGTTTTTATCAACATTAACAATAAAACTATAACATTGACACCACAGCAGAAGTTACCATGATGTCGTTATCTTCATGAAAATAAAACTAATCTTCATGCTTGAAATCACAAGAATGTTAACAAAAAATAACTTATCGGTAAATAACATGCCCTACAATTCTTGAATGGGAAGGGCTATTCTTCTCCCTATTTCATGAGCTGGGGCTAACGCTTATCACAAAAAAAAAAGACTTTTAGTGGTCATACATAGTCATGGTGAAAAGGTGGCAAGATTTCAGATAGAGAATTCTCTGAAGAGCCCATATTTCTAAAGCAACTTATTGAACCTCCAAACTGAGGATGCATAGCAAACCGTTTATTGAAGAGAAGAACGACTAATAGGCATAACAGGACCTAATGAAGTTTTTGATATATCTGAAAGTAAATCAAAAACAGGAACATTCTGGTCCAACAGTGAACTACATTATAACCTGAAAATATTTTTCTGTTTTATCTTGTGCAAAACACTGAAAATTAAGTGAAATGGTGGCTAGGAGTGGAGAAGACTAAATGGCCAACCAAGAGAAAGAGCATCCCGTTCATACCCCATTGATAAAGAAAATATTGAATGGAACTTGGGGTGATTGCTGCCTTTTGTAAGGTTTGAAAAGTTTTGCATCCTTATTCACCTTTATCCAAACAAATTGGTTTGTAAAGTCACACTAGTGAGTGCAAGGCATAGCCACATAAAGAGAGCAGTGAGCTAGCAATGACCAAAAGTGAGGGTGTAGAGGAAGAGATGCCCGCTCTGGAAAAATGTGTCTTAATCCAGCACCTGGAGCTCCCACTAAACATTTCTCCAGACCCATTCTCTGCAAATCTTCATTGTGCAAAGTTAGTTGTTACTCCCAGTTGCACTGCAGAGCAAAATTAGGTATTTTTTTGGTAAATTCTAATATATGCAAATCCAAGTTCCAGAAAAGGTCACAGTTTTCAAAAGGAAGACTGTAGGAAATCGGTTTATTAGTTGAGAGGGGTGAGTGCCCCACTCAAACAATAAACACAATCCGTGGACCACAAGTCACTAGATAAACCTGCGACCAGACCTCTCCTAGCTTGGCACAAAAGCGGTCAGGCTTAACTGGGAGATCATTTGTAAGTATTTTTACAGCAATCAAACAGTTATAAAGTAAAAACACATTATAAGAAAAATCCCAATCCAATTTGAAAAATATACTAACATTTATTAAATAAAATGATTCCAAAACAATACAACTCCGGTCAGCAGAATCAGAGATACAAGATTTTTTTACAGTTTATGATAAAAATAGTGCCAAAAGCACTTACTTCCACTCGCCGTCATCTGGTTCTGCTGGAGCAGGGAAAGTCACGAGTTCAGGCCGACCGTGATGGAGCGCAGATTGCATGCATAGACCAGGGTACTTCTGCTGAAGAGCTACCTTCTTAAGACTGCATGAAGGTGTGGTTCTCTGTGACGGGGGCTTTGATGAGGCCTTTCTCAGCGTGAGGACAGTCTTTACTGTAGAATGAAGAGCTGGTCATCACTGGAGCTTCAAGGTGGCAATCGTTTCAGGCTGTCACTGTCAGCAGGGAATGCAGGTCACGCGTTGCTGGTCATTGCAAATGGTCACTGTCTGTGCAAAAAGTAGGTCCCACTGCAGCTTCATACCAGCGGTTATTGTTGGGGATGGATTTGCAGTGCAAAGAGATCACTTTCCAGTCACAAGGAGCCCAAAATGTCTGTATCTTCACCTTTTCTTCTGGAGGTGTTCACTTTGATGACAGCCAAGTGTCCCGGACCTTGGGGATCAGTACTCAATCCCGATAAGAACAGCTGCAGGGTTCAGGTCCAAGCAGGTCCAGTTGGTGCTGGTCAGCTTGGCAGTTGCAGGGAGGCCTCTGAAAGCATGTTATTTTTCCCTGTAGCTCACACAGGAGGTCAGCCAAATAATGCTTGAAGTCATACTTGGGCGCCTGGGTTTCAATGCAAACAGATCCAATCTTCCTTCTTTAGTCAGCATGGCAGTTCCTCTTCACCAGTCAGCAAGACAGTCCTTCTGAATCTTCCAGAGGTCCAGAGGTGATTTGGAGGTCCCACTTAAATATCTGGTGCCAGCCTTTGTGTAAGCGAATTCCCTGATCTACTCCCAAAAATAGTTCTGGTCAGTTTTTTTACTTCCCCTGGTCCTGGCTCCAAACTGTCTAGGGTGACAATGATATGAGCAGTCCTGATGATAGGTTCCTTTATGTGTGCTGCAAGCAGGGTCATTTGAATTATAATCATGGCAGGGCACAACACCTCCTCAGTAATCCTGTCATAAAGACCATCTCTCCTCACACCTAGCCCTCTTTTGTATCCTTTGTCTCAGTGTCTGGAAGCAATACACAAGCTATAACAGGAGAACCATTCACAGTCATGTGGCCTAGGACATCGAAAGAAAAACTCAGTTGGATGAGGCAGAAAAATACCAACTTTCCAAAAGTGGCATTTTCAAAATTATAACTTAAACTCCAACTTTATGAATAAAGAGGATTTTAAATTACAATTCATTTCAGTGGAAAAAGCATTTCTCTATCCGGTCCCAAACTGAATAGCACTTATTAAATGTATTAAGATAAGCAGGTGTTAGGCTATGGGGGATAGTCTTATAACAGTGAAAAATGACTTTGGGTGTTTTTCACTGCCAAGAAATATAAAACCCAAACTCCCATGTTCTACTTTTTAAATACCATACACCCTGCTCTCTGAGCTCTGGGGACCACTTTAGGAATGACATGTTAGAAATTGGGTTTCTGGTTGACTGGGGTGTAAGCCCTGGTTAAGCAGCAACCACAATCCTAGTCATGGTAAGGTGCAAGTAACCCCCAAATTAATTTCTGCCTAGCCCCCTAGTAGCTTGGCATTAAGGAGTAAGGCTTAATTTAGAGGCAATCTCTAAAGTATTTGTGCAACATGTCATACAGTGAAACAGTGAAAACACCGAACAAAAAGACCCCACACTAGGTTAGAAACATAGATCAAATTTTCATAAATAAATAGGACTAAAACTACAAATATCCAATTATTGGCACAGGAGTTATGAATTTTTAAAGAATGAACTGTAGTACTGAAAAGCATAAAGCGCTAACAGCACCTATCTACTCACACTGGACTGGGTCAAAGTCAAAAGTTCAGGCCAACCAGGATCGAGCGTGTGTGGAATACAGTCTCAGATTGGTCCTGTTAAAGTTTATTTTAAGCATTCTCAAGTTTTGTGCCAAGAGTCCCATTTGCTTTGGAGAAGGTCACAGGGAGAAAGTAGAGCATCGTGGGTGGTGGTCCACGTGGCACAAAGAGCAGCACAGGTGTCATTAATGGGAGAGCAGGGCTCTGTGGGCGATCCTCTGTGGGCAATCAATGCCTGCTCTGCAAAGAAATGGGTTGGTGGTGGCTATGGCTGATTTTCAATGTGTTTCCAGTGTGAACGTGCTCATTCGCAAAGAGCCTGAATGCTTGTTTTCAAGAGCCCTCAAGCCACACCAAGGGTCCAGGACCTGAGAAGCCTTTGCTTTGGTCTGGGAACTGAAGAAGCTGAGACCATACTTGCTTGGGGCTCACTTCCTGGTTCAGACAGAACACAGGCCCCTCAGGTAGCTAATTCAAATGAGGGGTGAAAATCCAAAATTGATGAGGTGGTCCATTTCCCTACAGTGACTGGACTTTACTGTGTAACACCGCTCTGGGTCAGACCACAACAAAGGTGATGGTCTCTCCAGGTTTTTCAAACCTTCCTGGAGAGAACTCCCAAGGGTTTGGGTGGTTCTCCCCACTTTTTCCAAACTTTTTGCCTCTCCTCCTCCATTTTGCTGAACCTATTTTTGCTGGCTTTGGGAAACTGGGCATTTTACTGTTGCTAACCAGTGTTGAAGTGCATCTCCTGTCTCCCTAAAACATGTTAGATTAAGTTATACCCAATCGGCATATGTAATTTATTTATATATCCCTACTAATGTGGCACTACCTGTGCCCAGGGTTTATAAATTAAATCCTACTAGTCGGCCCGCATCACTGATTGGGCTGCCTATTTAAGTGGCACTTTAAACATCCCCAGGCCTGCCATGGCAGTCTGTGTATTTGCAGCTTTAAACTGCCATTTTGGCCTGACAAAATGAACCTTTTGCCAGCTCAAACCTTCTTTTTCAATACATATAAGTCACTCCTAAGGTAGGCCCAAAATGACTTTGTGCCATCTTAAACCTTCTTTTTCAATACATGTATGACACTCTTAAGGTAGTTCCAATGGCTGGGTGCAGTGTATTGAAAAAGTTGGATATGTGCCTTTAAGTTTGACATGTCCTGGTCGTGAAAAACTCTCAACTTTGTGTTTTCACTCCTGCAAGATCTCCCTCTCCCATGTATTAGCATTGGAATTACTGCATTACATTTTATAAATATAATTTCTGAATAGGAATATGTAATCCCTTCATCTTTGGTGTCTCTGTAATTGAATTTGAAAAAGTTATGATTAAGTCAGATTTTAAGTCACAATTTTGAAAATGCCACTTTTAGAAAGATGCATTTCTGTGCCATAGCCTTCTGGTGCCTGCAGCCTCTCTGGGTAACATGACTGGGTGTTGGTGACAGCTGGGCTTTGTGTATTCCTCCTAGACAGCTACAGAAATGAGGAGCTTAGGTGTGACTGGATGGGCATTCACTGGCAGGATGAGAGGGAGGAGCTGGGCCCAGCTCCACTTTCACATGAGTAGGTTGTGTCATGTCTCCAGACAAAGGGCTGCACACTGCCTGTATTTAGTTTAGAACCAGGGACAGGAAGAGAGAGCACCTGTGGACTTCAAAGGCATACCTCTACAAGCTTCTACTCACTTCAAAGGCACAACTAAGTATAAATACCGGACCTCAGACACCAACCTTTCAGCTGATTTCTGCACCTGTAGATAGTCTGACAAGAAAAAAGGCTGCTGTTCTGAAGGAACTGCTGCCCGGCTGTGCTGACCTACTGCCCTCGTACCTGGGTGAAAAGGATTGGAACTTCATCTCTTGAACCCAGAACCCAGAGTGAGCCTATGGGCTAGTTGGCTGGCCTTTTGATGTCTGAAGTCTGAAGTCTAATGGACATAACAGGCTTCCAAAAACCTTGCATTTACTCCGGGATTCTGTCATCTGTCCGCCTACACTGTCATGTGGTGCCACCCCAGTTCTGGACCCTTAGAAGTGGGCTTAAGGTGCTCTGCCTTCCTCTGTGGATCTAACAGAACCCAAGCATCTCCTCTGCTGCACGGGACAAACCGGAGCAGAACTGACACATCGCTGTTGCTGCATGTTGCTGCATGGAAAGACCCACATCACATTGCAACTCTTTGGAACTGCCACATCGTCATTACTGTGCAACGCATCCTCAGGCAGGCCCTTGCATCCCACATTGACGGCAGCCTCAATGATCATGCCAGACTCTGCATTACAGCATCGCAGCTCTTCAGAACCGGAGCTTTGCCCTGACTTCGAGCTGCATCCTCGATGCTGGACTTTGCATCGCCAGCCCAGCCCATGGGATCGTTGATGAGGATGCAGGACCTGCATCGCACCCTTGTTGCATCTCAGAAATGACATTGCTTTGGCTGCACAATGCATCTTTGACATGCATCTTTGACATGGATTCTAAAAAAACAGAATTTAAGGTACTTGGTTCAGCAGGCCTATCTGTGTCCCTGTAGCTGGCTCACGCACCACCTTAGTTGGCCTGAACTTGTGATTTTGTCACGACCAGCTATCCACAGTTGCTGTTTTGTGTTTTTACTGCTATTTTCACTAAAATATTTAAAATTGATTGTTTCCAGTTCTACTAATCTGATTTTTGACATTTTGGTCTTGTTTTATTTATTAAAATCAGTTCTATTATTCTAACTTAGTGTGGGATCCTTTTTGTGTGGTGTTTTCCCTTTATTACTGTTTGAAGTGTTGCACAAATACTTTACATATTGCCTTTAAGTTAAGTCTGGCTGCTCCAAACTACGAGAGGATTGAACACAGGTTAATATAGGGTTGGCTTATGCCTCACACTGACAATGATTGTGGTTGCTGCTTGACCAGGGCTTACACCCCAGCAAGCAGCAATCTAATTTCTCACAGGTTAGGATTTTCGTTGTGTTGTGTTTTCCCTTTATTACCATTTGAGTACTGCAAAAATACTATGCCCAAGTGCAAAAGTGGGGGAGGGCCTGGTTCCTGTCTTATCTGTTTTACTTCCCTATTAGACCTTTTAGCTACCCAACCCACTTCCTGTCCTGGCATCTGCAGCAGCAGATCTCCTCCCACCAGATGGCCTCTTTGTTGCAGCCCAGGCTACTTCATACCTCATCAGAACAACTTGGCTCAACCTATCAAAGGCTAGTTAATCAGAAGAGGCTGCTACAGGACTATTTTATGTAACTTCAGGAAAGCAAGCTCTACATCTACTTTCCTGCAATATTTATAATAAATCCAACCTTGAAAAGTTGTTAGATTTATTGTAACTAATATTTTGATACTTTGAATGGCTGTTCTAGCTCATTCCTATCAAAGGGTAGAAAATATTAAAATGTAATAAAGCCCTTAATGCCCCTGATTTTTATAACAAGGCACCCTACCCTTGGGACTCCTATGGCAGACCTCGGGTGTGACGTACATGTAATAAAAAGGAAGTTTGTAACTATGGAACTACTTTTAATTCCAAAGTCAAATTTGTAATTAAAACCAGGGCTATCTTTAAAATGACAGCAGACACCACAGCAGTGCACACTTAAGTGCATTAAATCCATTGGGATCTCTAACCATACATGCCTTACCATATACTAGGGACTTACAGGTAGGTTGCCAGAGCCAATTGTAATTACACCTAATTACCTATACCTTTTGAACAGAGCACTAGCTCTGGGCCTGGTTCTCAGAGCCCAGGGCACAACAGAGTCCGAAAACCATCATCTAGTAGTCCTAATGGGGGCAGAAAGTGGGGGGACATCTGGAAAAAGCCCTCTTTTCTTACACCAGGTATGGTAAATGTAATGCTACTAGTGGGACTGCAGCACTTATGGAGCCACCCACTTAGGTTTCCCCTAAAACCTTGTCTCCCAGTTTTAAACTGCCAATTCCACTTGGCAAGATAACCCCATTGCCAAGCCTAAAACTCCCTTAATATTATATCTAGGTCACCCCTAAGGGACACCCTACAGAGCCTATAGAGCAAGGTGCATTGTAATTAAAAAGTGGTGCATGTTTGTTTGTGTTTTACCTGTCTTGATAGTGAAAACTTCTAAAGTCATTTTTCACTACTGTGGGGGCCTACCTCGCCCTTAGGATAACATTGGTTTACCTTATTACATTTAATAAGCACTAAGGTTTGATTGGAGCAGGAAGAAAGTCATGTATGTTATCTGAGAAATTGTAAGTTAAAATCCTCCTTAATGGTAAAGTTGTATTTTAAGCAGAAATTATGAAAATCGAACTTTTGGAAATTTTGCATTTGTTTGTCCCAACCATTTGGTTCCTGCACTCTCTTCCTGGGTCACATGACTACGTGTGAGTGTCAGTTGGCCTTTGTATGGTCCTCCCAGACAGCTATACAATAGAGGAACTACGTGTGCCTGAATGGTACCATCGCTGGCAGGATGGGACGGTGGATCTGTGCCCAGCCCCAATTGCACATCAATAGGCAGGGCCCTGCTCACACACAAATAACTTCACCCTAGCCTTTTGTGCCTGTAGCCAGTCTGGTGCCAGGGGAGGGACGCAGGATATTCCAGACACTTCTGTGAGGGATAGCTTCTATAAGTTTCTTCCACTAAGCAAGTCACCTGGTATGAAAAAGGACTTTCAGGCCAACTCTTCGGTACACTCCTGAACCTGTGGATACTACAGAGGAATGACACCCTGCTGTTCTTCGGTTTGAATCTTGTCCTGGTTTCTGAGAAGGAACACTAGACCTGCACCCTTCAACCCCTGCTGAAGTGACTACAAGAGTTAGCTGACTGACCTCCTGTTAGAGCTATAGGGACATAACATGTTGCAGAGACCTCCCTGCATCTGCCCACTTGAGCTGCTGCCTGGAACTGTAACTGCACCTGCCTGAGCCCTACTGGCTTCTGCTGGAGTGAGTCCCTCATCCCTAAGAGGTGCCTCCCAGATCCTGGAGCCTCGGTGTGGCATCAGTTGTACTCCCCCTGGAAAAAAAGGAGAAATGCTGAAATTTTGGGCTACTTGTGATCGCAAGTGGGTTTGTCTGTACCAAGATCTTGCCTGCTACACTGAACATCAGCACAAAGCCCTGGTGAACCCAACTCTTTGTGCTAAAGCAACCACCAAACGGTGACTGCCAACGTCAGATATGCACTCCGTGGTACAGCATCAACAGCCCACGGTGACTGCCAATGCAAAGCTACAGCAAGAACCAAGTGCAACGCTCCGCAGGATCTTCCCATTACAAAGTGACGCCCAGCTTGCTCTTTGCACTACAGGAACGCTCACCTGCGATGTTCTCCCTGCTCCTTGCGGCCTCCTTCTTTGCAAATGGAACTCTTCACACCAGTCTTTGGAAGGTAACTATTCCAACTGGGCTAACCTGGTCCCTGTGTCAGGTCCACGCATCATCAGTGTTAGCCTGAACTTGTGACTTTCACACAGGCGCGCATGACCAGACAACCGCAAGTGTCAGTTTGTGCTTTTAGGAGCTATACTTGTCATAAGTCTTTAAGATTGCATTTCTCTGGTTCTACTGATTGCATTTTTGACACTTTAGGTGTCAAATTATTTAATAAAATGTACTCTGCTTTTCTAAATTAGTTTGGGATTTCCCTTGCGCTGTGTCTACACCTCATTACTGTTTGTGTGCTACTTAAACACTACAAATTGCCTCTAAATTAAGCCTGACTGCTTCTGTGCCAAGCTACTAGAAGGTTAAGCAGAGCTTAATTTAGTGACTTTAGTGTTTCACCATGGCCGGGTTGTGGCTGTTGCTTAAGGTTGTCTCACACCCTCCTCAACCAACAGCCTAATTTCGCACAGCATACAACCAAAGGGAATATATGTTAACAATATGTAGGGCATAATATTTCTGTCAGACAATGTTTTTGCTAATATTATAACATACAAATCATGCCTAATGTACGTTTTGAGCGCTTAAAACCAATAAGGTGCAAAATAGCATTGACAAAAAAAAATCAGTGGAAAGTGTGTTGTTTAATCTCTACAGGGAAGATTGGTGACTGCAAAACCAAGTAACACTTGGCAAAGTCAAGAAAGGATCGCGATTTGGATTTGACTCAATTTGTTTGTATTCTTCTGATTAATAGTCTCCATAGATGTAGGACGTATTGATGAAATTCGAAGTGGTTGTGCATTTGTTTCGTTTAATGAGACTACGTTGGGACTGTGCTGTACAAACAACAGCTACTGTTTCAAAAGGCGGCCTCTCATGCGCAGACAGGCGATCTCAAAATACCTCGCTGGTCACTGTTCAGCCTGCGTACAATATGCACCTGGTGCTATTCTATGCAGACAGCTCATGTCTGAACCCTGCCTGTGGGTATAGAAGTGACTATTTATCACTGTTACAGGAGAGCTCGGTGCCATTGCCGAAAGTGTTGTGTGCGATACTTGTATCTCTTTAACATTCACTTTTGCAGCCAGATGGCTTTAATGATACTGTAAACTGAGTCTATGTTTAGAGTCATAGTCAACAGAAGGATAAATCGTGTTGCGACGTTTGAAGACATGCAGGAAATAAAGACAGCCACTGACAGCAGATTTTTTCTCACTTCTACTTTTATAGCAATAGGTTCAATGGTATCACTCTAGAATATGTCTAGCCTTCAAACTGCTGAAACTTGGCCTCTTTCCTTCTGTTTTCATTTAAAACACTAAGGCGGTCATTCTGACCCTGGCGGTCAAAGACCGCCAGGGCGGAGGACCGCGGGAGCACCGCCGACAGGCCGGCGGTGCTCCAATGGGGATTCCGACCGCGGCGGTAAAGCCGCGGTCGGACCGGCACCACTGGCGGGCTCCCGCCAGTGTACCGCCGCCCCATTGAATCCTCCACGGCGGCGCAGCTTGCTGCGCCGCCGAGGGGATTCCGACCCCCCCTACCGCCATCCAGATCCCGGCGGTCCGACCGCCGGGATCCGGATGGCGGTAGGGGGGGTCGCGGGGCCCCTGGGGGCCCCTGCAGTGCCCATGCCACTGGCATGGGCATTGCAGGGGCCCCCGTAAGAGGGCCCCTAAATGTATTTCACTGTCTGCTGCGCAGACAGTGAAATACGCGACGGGTGCAACTGCACCCGTCGCACAGCTTCCACTCCGCCGGCTCGATTCCGAGCCGGCTTCATCGTGGAAGCCTCTTTCCCGCTGGGCTGGCGGGCGGCCTGAAGCCGACCGCCCGCCAGCCCAGCGGGAAAGTCAGAATTACCGCCGCGGTCTTTCGACCGCGGAACGGTAAGCTGACGGCGGGACTTTGGCGGGCGGCCTCCGCCGCCCGCCAAGGTCAGAATGAGGGCCTAAGGGCCTGATTTAGACTTTGGCGGAGGGATTACTCCATCACAACGGTGATTCACGTCCCGTCTGCCCAAATGTAAATCCTATCATATCCTACGGGATGTATATTTTGACAGACGGGATGTCCATCACTGTTGTTACGGAGTAACCCCTCCACCAAACTCTAAATCAGGTCCTCACATTAGCTTAAAAATGGGCACGTTTACCTGTGAGGGTTACTTATTAATATTACATTCGGAGTTATTAATGAGAAGAGATAAGGTTTTCAGGGTAGACAAAAGTAATTGAGTACATTATCAGTCAAATGACTCAATTTTTGTGGCCATTTGAGGGTGCTCTTTCACTTAGGATTGTAGTGCATAGAGGAGGACTTTCCAGCACGTCTTTGAGGTTGCTCTTTAGGCAAATGAAGAAATATGGACATCAATCAAGGGTAACCTGGAGTAGAGGTCGCTACCCTGGGCCTGCTCATTGTTACCCCTACCATGGGACTTACTACTACTGTTATGCCACAAGAAGGCAGAGAGTCCTATTTACTTTCTATAATGTTACTTTTTACCCTTACATTAACCCCTCGTGAGCAGATAGAAGGTTGTTTAATTTTTAAGGGTGAGACAAGTAGACAACTCTAGGATAACATTGGCTCCCCAAGGGTATGTGATGTCATGTCTGCTTCCCCGGCACCTTGATAAATCGACTTTCATAGTGGTAATGTCTGTTGCCCTTGACACAAAGTGTGGGGTGCATTGTCAAGAAGCCATTATGGTCTATGGCTCTTGTTGACCTTAGTCCCCATGAGTTTAGACTGGTAGTGTTCTGGTTGGGGCACGTATGGCAGTGGTTGGGGGAGCTGAGGTTAACACACTCATTTGTTCTCACCTCTCATGGCTTTCTTGGTTCTATAAGACCGTCAGCAGGAGAAGGGATAGGGTGCAGTACACTGTGGCATTTCCACAGATGAGAGCTCAATGGAGCCATTCTGTTGCACAATGATAGGGGAGTGGACAAGAATGAACTTCTCACTGTATGTTAGGACCAGGTCTGAAGAATGCTCACCAACAGGGAACACACTGTATTAAAGAAAGGTCCCTGACTACGTAGTCTGCATGGCAATAAGCTGTATGAACAGCACACACTTGGTCCAGTAGACATGGTTTGGTTCATTACCTACACTGTACAACACTATCACCATGGAGACATCTTTAACAGTATCCATACAATACCCATTTTTTCAAATGTAAGCTATTAAAAGTGGACAAGAACAATGTTTGAATTAGTAGAAATGCCAAAATGCCTGACTCATCCAAAACAACTCTCCGGTAGATCAATTGCTGCACATTATTAATTATCTTTTATGACAAGATCCATAATGAGATTGCACAGAGCACAGCAGGTCTCTGCCCAGTTGACATATATATCAGCCAAAAGTTACCAATGGATAACTCGACCTCCGTAACTGCTTTCTCCTAAAAAGTCCTGGTGGACATTGTTCAAATGATGTCTACTTTATTGCCACCTAATAGTGTTAGCAAACAACTCCTACTAGTACCTTTTTCTGGTCCCAATCCTATTTAACTTTAAATCAACTTACTCACTACATTTGGCTAGGATATGCAGATTTTTTTATGGATCAACGACAGCAGCTTCATTAACTTTAATTAATGATTCTTCAGAATCAAAATCTGGTCTGGATGATCAGGTGTAAACTAAAACTGAACCATATTAGCTCCGACCTCATGAGCAATACTACAAAAGATGTCATATTCACCTCAACAAAACAAGTCTTTGCTCAAGCTTATGAAAAATATCAGGTCTCTTAGCTTCATAACATACAACAAACATAACCTGGATTAAAATATTGAGGTTCTGATTTAGAGTTTTTCAGTGAGGGTGCTCCGTCACAACGGTAACGCTGTACCCTCACTGCCAAAGTGAAGTTCTGCCTGCCTAATTTAGAGTCAGAGAGAAGTTAAGTATGTCAGCGACAGAAACTACCCCATCTCTACTGCTGACATACTGCTCTGGGGCAGTGGACAGCTTTAAATTTGAAGTGGGTTTATTCTGAACTTTAACTCTGCCCCTTAGTTATTAATGAAGAGTGTGCAGCACTAGCTAACACTTACCCACTTAGTTAAGAGAATTATATGGTTTTGCAGCTGCTGCACTTCTGCTACAAATTGACAGATATTATATCCTAACAAGGTTCACGGGACATCCAGCGATTTGTGACAGATGTCCCACATATGTTAAACTTTAAATATCCCTCTTATTTCTAAAGAAAAGTTTAAAACTATCACAGAGGCATTGTTAATCTTGAGACTGGAGTACAGGCTCTCATCCTTTCAGGCCTCCCCGCTATCCAAACAGGATCCTTTGAAAGCTGTCCTACATGCAGCCACAAAGCAGATTACAGCCTTGGCCACATCACATCAATCCTCCAATCCTTATCCTCCAATGGATTTCATTCCAAGGCTGTAGTACTTACAGATCTTCTTGTGTTGTATTGAAAGCTCTGAAGCTAACACCCCTCTCTCTATCTAAAAATCAAAGTAACACTTTAAGGCAGATGGAGACACTTCTGCAGCTCCAACAATTATTAATTGGATGCAAAGTAGATATGTTATCAAGCATGAAACATTTTTTTAAGTGCAAAACAATTGCTTGAAACATCACTTATGTCTGAAACTGGTTGCATCTTGAAAGACTCTAGGAAATTCTCTAAGCACAAGCTACTGATACCCGCAATGGCTTTGTACTGCTGATAGTGTCATAGAAGTCTCTACCATTGGCTAACTGCATGGAACACTGCACTTACAAATCAGTGCTTGGAACTTCACCTGTCGTGCTCTGCTGTAACCTGCTCTTGGTTGTAAAATGTACATACCTTCTGTTGGACATGACCATCTTTTGTGTGGTATTTCACTATATTTTTGCCTTCTGTAGCTGAATTCATTTTTATTGGCATTAGGACTATGTGCATTTTGCTCCTACTAACCAAAGTGCTTGTGCTCTGCCTTCTAAACATAATTAAAATGGTATACGCCCGATTGGTTCATTGGCTTGTTAATGAAATACTACTAGTGGGCTGTAGCACTCTTTTTGTCACCCTCTAAAGTAGCACTCTAAAACATGTCTCTAGCCTAGCATTGTAACCTGTGTGTGGAGTTTTAAAACTGCCATTTCTATCAGCAGTTTGGGAATAGCTAGAACCATAGCTCAGATTCAAATTAATAGTAATTCAACATCCAATCAAATTGTCAAATCATATTTTAAATTACTATTATGAAATGCTACATTGAAAAGGTTGGCATTTTCCTGCCAAATACTATTACAACAACAAATCTGTAGGGTTTCTACTCAGAGTGATCATCTAAAAGAGTACTGGTGTGATTGATATTAGGCTTTCTTGTAATTGATTTCGAGTGGATGGTGCCTCTTTGTCCTATTATCTCTCTGAAGATCCTTTTTTGTGATACTTCTGTTGAAACTACATGTGCCTTTCAGTCAGTCTCCAGGGTCACCTGACTTTTAATGTCTCTCCTGTGATGTGATGTATATTCCTCCTAGATAGTAGACAAATGGCCTTAGGTGTGGAGAAGGCTGTTTCTCTCCTGAGCAGGATGTCCTGAGTGGTTTGTACCCAGCACCGTCCTGAGCTTCAAATGTTAGCCTGAGGGCTCTACTCAGCCCCTTCCTGACTACAGAAGATGTCTGTCCTGTCACTGGAAGATTCAGCTCAGACCCAGGACTGTCTGCCCTTTGTGTCAGTATATGGGCTGCAGCGAACCCCAGTGGAAAGAGAAGAATTGGTTGGAACCGGTCTTAGGGTTAGTCAAAGGGGTGTCCCCTACCCAGCGGCTAGAGCTAGGTTTAAAAGTGACTCCCCAGAACCTCAAATCAGGACACTCCTGGACCTGAGAAGATTTGGACAGATGTCATGCTGTCTCAAAAAGGAAGACTGGGCCTACTTGTCTTGAACCCAGGACCCCAGAAGTGATTCCAAGAGTTAGTTGGCTGACCTACTGTTTGAGTTAGAGGGGAACAACAAGCTTCTAGAAGCCTTTATTGTTTTCCAGCTGACCTGGTCCCTTCTGCTAGCCTCTGTAGGAGTGTGTCCTGAAAGTGTTGTCCTCAAGGTCCTGGATCCTTGAAGGGTATCAGGGTACACTACTCCCTGCCTAACTGAAGATTCCACCATATCCTATGCAGAGTGACAAAGAGCATCTCAGAATCACACAGCTTCTAATAGAAGTCTTCACCAGATCTGACATCAGGAGATCCAGAGCCCTGTGGACTCACGCCTTGAAAATTTCAACTGAACGCTTCGCTGGATCTAACAACCAGTGACGCAGAGCCCCACAAAACCTTGCTGTAGAGCTTGAAACTTCACTGGATATGACACTGAGCAACGCCGAGCTCCACAAAGTAAAATTGTGCAGACCTTACACTGAAGTCAGAAGGTAAAAATTCCAGTGGTCCGAAACGGACCCTGTGTCTGGCCGGTGTTCCTTCACAATAGACCTGAACTTGTGACTTTGTCCTGGTTGGGCATGACCAGATACCTGCTGTTGGTGCTTTGTGTCTTTTGGCACCTTTTTCACCTCAAAATTTAAACCGTGTAACTGGTGATGTAACAAAATTTGAGGGGCACCCTCTGCAAAGTACATCAAGGGGCTCCCTCCCGACTCCACCAGGTGCTGTCAGGTGACTGGCTGAGGGTACTGGCTGAGGGGGCCCCCTGGTGCTCAGGAGCCACCCACACCACAGGGGCTGCAGGGGCTAATGTTACTCCACTGCATGTAGCTCTATTTCTACTGATTGGAGTTTTGTTATTTTGGTGTCATTTTACTTAATACCATTTTCTCTTCCTTGTAGATTGGTTTGCAATTTTTCTTCTATGATGTTTTCACTTTATGACTGTCTGAATACTGTCTCAAAATTGTACATTTTAACTCTAATTTGAGATTGACTGCCTTCTTGCCAAACTCCCAGAGGGTTGAGCACAGGGTTATTTAGTGAGATTTGTGGTTTACACAGACAAGGATTGTGATTATTACTTGAGTTGAGTTCTCACCCCTCTCAACAAATAACCACACTGCTCACACCTTCTTTTTCTTAGTTTAGAACCTTGTACATTTCAACATTGTTATTGTATCACATATTTAAGTTTATTTTAAATGCTCCATCATTGTAGTACTTGGAAGTAGGCTGAAAGACCAACCCAGATGACAGGAACTAGTAGACAAATATGTTTATTCCACAAGTCTAAAGGAAGAGACCCACATCAGGGAAATCCTTTCCCTTTACAGCTACATAAGCTGTTGTGCAAGTAGTTCCTCCTAAAATGTGAAAACTAGCATGGAAGAAACCTAGTCATTTGATGTCTTTATCACCAAAAGCTTTGGGGCAAATATCTAGGATTTGCAATTTAAACGTAGATGGCTACAGATAATAGAAAGTTCTATCTGGCAATATTGCAATAGGGGAACCAGAGTCTGTCATAAGCTGAAGAGGTTTGTCATTAAATACAGCTTGGCATTTAGGACCCACTATCCCCACATTGTCCTGTTCATTGTCAATAGTAAGCACCACATTAGAGAATCTGCTAGAGCATTCTTGAACATCAGTATTGATAGCATTGGAGGCCTCTTGGATATCTACATTGTGTATTCTTATGTTGGTCCCACCTCCCTGAAATCTACAAATGTCTTAAAAATGTCAAATTCTTCTACATTTAACACTTTGTTTTCCAAGTGCAGGGCACAAGGGGTTATTGCCTATAGGATTTTCAGAACCACAGTGATAACAGAAAGACTGTTTTCTCCTTTTGAGATTTGATGGCCACAATGATATTCTCTTCAGCTATACGGGCAGAGACTATTGTATGCTCTATACTTTTTGCAATGTCATAACTTCAAAAAGAGATGGATTCCTACAGATGAGGAGTCTTTCTTGCATTATTGTTGAGAAACAATCAAACACAAATTGGTCTCTAATATAGACATCAACAAGAACCCTCGAACTCACAAGACAAAGCTAGCACTTGTAAGGCTGCAATTAACCCCTCCTCTGATTCATCACTAGTTTGTCTACGCTTAAAGAGACTTTGGGGGTCATTCTGACCCTGGCGGTCCAAGACCGCCAGGGCCACGAATGACGGAAGCACCGCCAACAGGCTGGCGGTGCTTCCAAGCCCATTCTGACCACGGCGGTAAAGCCGCGGTCAGAAAACCGGGGCCGGCGGTTTCCCGCTGTTTTTGCCCCGGCTGGGCGAATCCGCCAGGGCAGCGTTGCAAGCAGCGCTGCCCTGGGGATTCTGACCCCCTTACCGCCAGCCTGTTTCTGGCGGTTTTCACCGCCAGGAAGAGGCTGGCGGTAAGGGGTGTCCTGGGGCCCAGTTAGGGGGCCCCTGCACTGCCCATGCCACTGGCATGGGCAGTGCAGGGGCCCCCTAACTGGGCCCCATGAAGCTTTTCCCTGTCTGCCTAGCAGACAGTGAAAAGCGCGACGGGTGCAACTGCACCCGTCGCACCGCCATAACACCGCCGGCTCCATTCGGAGCCGGCTCCTGTGTTGCGGCCCCCATTCCCGCTGGGCCGGCCGGCGCTAACTTGCTTAGCGCCCGCAGGCCCAGCGGGAATGTCGGAATGCCGGCAGCGGTCTTTTGGCCGCATGGCGGCTAAATGCCGGTTCCCGCCTGGTGGGCGGCTACCGCCAGCCGCCACAGTTAGAATGAGGGCCTTTGTCTTTCCAAAAGCACACATGCTTTTTAAGGAAATTGTACTCTTAAGCCTCTCTTTAGCCTCTATGTAAACATTCCATACAGTATAGCCAGAAGGAGGAGGTTCAATGGGAATATTATCAAAAATATTCTGGCCAGCAACATCCAATAGATTAAAATGTAAAGCAAATTTCCTAGGAGGAGTATAGTCAAGATCATAATTAGCAGATAAATACTTTTCAAACATTCTTCTCCACTGTTTACATGTAATTTAGTTTTTTCCTGATTTCTGTGGAAAAGGAGGAGGAGTAAGAAACAGCAGGAATAAATATACATATATTTGTAAGTCAACCAAAAATATGCAAATCTTGAGAAAATTGGTGAGATAAAATAGCAGAAGCAAAGAGCAGTTTGTCAGTTCTTGATTTTGAAGAAAAACACAACTTCAGAAAGCACAAAAGTAAAGTAAAATACTGGAGTGAAATGACCATTCAAGGATGGTGCTGTGCGTGTAATGGAAACATGCTGTCTCCCAGGAACCTTTATGGCACCACCCACATGTTCAGGCGTTACTTTCAATGCACACACAGTTGGAGCGAGATACTACAGAATGCAGACTTGAGCTCCCACAGCCGGAGGATGGGAAATAGCCAAATATAGTTAAATGGGGAAGGCGCAACAGACCTGCAGTGAATATACTTGTAGAAGTTCCTCTGTGAAGGCAGAATTCAGCCAGTGGGTTAAACAGATGACGGCACACAAGCGAAGGTCAGGGAACAGCCTCACCCCACTACAGGTACCAAAGATGTAGTATCAGGAAGGAGGCTGAAAGACCAATGCAGCCGGCAGGAAACAGTAAGCAAATAAGTTTGTCCATAATTCTGAAGCAAAAGACCCACTGCAGTGAACAGCAATTTGATTGGAGGATCAAAGCCAACTGATTTTTCGCCTAGCAACTAATAAAGATTCTACATGATTGTTGAATGCAGAACACATTCTAAATACAGTAAAATCAATGGTATCATCTTATCAATACAAATGAAAAACTTGGAGACAAAGTAAAGCAAACAATGTCAAAGCAATAGTAATGTGAGTGTGAAACTACCATACTACAATCATGCTCTTGAACAATGACAACTCTATATAGAAAAATCTAATTACTAAAATAAAAAAATAAAAAGTATTTTAGTACATTAGGAGGAAAGCTTAGTTTTCAAAGACCGACAATGTTGCTACCTGTTTACCATCCTTTCCGTACCTTTCGATGTATGATGCACAGCTATAATTCCTACCTGCTCAGGGAGCCAGTATTAACCTCTCTAAAGTTTAAATCTCAGTAGATTGGGTCCTGTAAATATTGTTCACACAAATGCCTCTGCCTGGAATGCGCTTAAAATAAAATGTAAACCTCCCTAAACTCATAAGAAGGTATTTATAATCTGGTGGTGTTCATTGGGATATATTCTCCTTGCCAAGTCCCATTCCAAGCTAAATACTGTGAGAGTGCGCTGTACAGTTTTTAAATTATAATTTATAAGCTAATAAATCTTCGCCCTGAATATTGCTATTATTACTCATCAGGCGGTGGCATGAGGACACATGATTTTCATCTGAAAAGAAATTATGGTATTTTTAGAAAGCCCTTGGTTTGGAATGAGTAATTGCTTTTAGGAAATATATGACTTTAACCAGCTGAGCCGACTAAGATAGAAATGTTTGTTTTCACATGTTATTCATAGACGGTATTCCCGCCTTTTGTTTTCCAATATTTTTGTAACATTAACACACACATGCACTCTTCGTGCACACATGTACACTGACTATAAGAAAGAATGCCTTTCGTCTGCTGAGCAAATATTTAACTGTCAAAATCACCTTTGATGTACATTCAGGTTTCGACCTCCTGGCGCTGAAGCTTTAGCGTCGCTAGGGGCGATGCAGCCTAGGGAGAGCTGGGGCGCTGAAGCTTTAGGGAAGCTAGAGGCAGTAAAGTTTTGAGACAGTTAGGGGTGGTGAAACTTTAAGAGGAGTAGAGACGGTGAAGCTGTAGGGTAGTTAAGACCAGTGATGCTTTATAGCAGCTAGGGGGTGAAGCTTTAAGGCAGATAAGGGTGTTTTAAAAAAAATATGTGGTTACCAAGCAGCAGATCTGAGCTTCAAATATCCTTGCTTATGTTGAATTCTTGCGAAAGCGTCATTGTTGCATCACAGTCTAATTTACCATTAGTACAGGTGAAATGTTTAAGTTATTCTGTGGCATGTAGTACATGGGTGTCAGCTCAACTGATTAACTATAATCCTTAGACACATGGCTGCAATAAATGTTTCGCCAATCGTTGGAATTCATTACCTAACAACAACCAGACAAAAAGTGCATATTGAATAAAAGATCTAGATGCACTAACCGTTTAAAGTTATGTAGAGTCTCCTAATTTGATAGAACCGTTTCTTGTTAGTTTTCACTTGGGATAGGCAAGCAAAGGGCATATTTATACTGTTTGCGGGTCCTGAGCTCGCCCCCCACGACCGCAGCACCAACCTGCTGCCTCCTGCCTCTGTCCCCTGACCACGCTGCTGTTTGCGTGTTCGAGGCCCTCCTCCACCCGCAGGCATCCTCCTGCGCCTCATCCCTGGGGTCTAGTGGGCTCTGACTAGCTTCACTTGACCCGTGTGCCGCTTTCCGCCGTCCCGTAAGTGTTTTTCGTTTTTTTCGCTTTTTTCAGCGCCTCGCCGCCGTCGCTTCTGCCCCCTTTGTGCCCCCCTGATTGCTGTCTCCCCGATCGTATATTGTGCCATTTTGTTTTTCTGATTGTGTGCTTTTCTTATTGTAACTGCTTGTATTTTGCTCGTTTTCAGTGTTTTGCCCCTTGTGCGCTCCCCGTTCCCTGCCGCTGCCTCCCTGCGGCCCCGCCCCCCTCGCGCCCCCATTTGCCGCTCCCTCCCGCCTCCCAGGTGCTCCTCCCTCCCCCCTCCCTTCTTAATGGCTGGCGCTGCGCGTCGCGAGTGAGCGACCTCTGACCTGTTTCAGGTCCTGAGCTCGCCCCCCACGACCGCAGCACCAACCTGCTGCCTCCTGCCTCTGTCCCCTGACCACGCTGCTGTTTGCGTGTTCGAGGCCCTCCTCCACCCGCAGGCATCCTCCTGCGCCTCATCCCTGGGGTCTAGTGGGCTCTGACTAGCTTCACTTGACCCGTGTGCCGCTTTCCGCCGTCCCGTAAGTGTTTTTCTTTTTTTTCGCTTTTTTCAGCGCCTCGCCGCCGGCGCTTCTGCCCCCTTTGTGCCCCCCTGATTGCTGTCTCCCCGATCGTATATTGTGCCATTTTGTTTTTCTGATTGTGTGCTTTTCTTATTGTAACTGCTTGTATTTTGCTCGTTTTCAGTGTTTTGCCCCTTGTGCGCTCCCCGTTCCCTGCCGCTGCCTCCCTGCGGCCCCGCCCCCCTCGCGCCCCCATTTGCCGCTCCCTCCCGCCTCCCAGCTGCTCCTCCCTCCCCCCTCCCTTCTTAATGGCTGGCGCTGCGCGTCGCGAGTGAGCGACCTCTGACCTGTTTCAGGTCCTGAGCTCGCCCCCCACGACCGCAGCACCAACCTGCTGCCTCCTGCCTCTGTCCCCTGACCACGCTGCTGTTTGCGTGTTCGAGGCCCTCCTCCACCCGCAGGCATCCTCCTGCGCCTCATCCCTGGGGTCTAGTGGGCTCTGACTAGCTTCACTTGACCCGTGTGCCGCTTTCCGCCGTCCCGTAAGTGTTTTTCGTTTTTTTCGCTTTTTTCAGCGCCTCGCCGCCGGCGCTTCTGCCCCCTTTGTGCCCCCCTGATTGCTGTCTCCCCGATCGTATATTGTGCCATTTTGTTTTTCTGATTGTGTGCTTTTCTTATTGTAACTGCTTGTATTTTGCTCGTTTTCAGTGTTTTGCCCCTTGTGCGCTCCCCGTTCCCTGCCGCTGCCTCCCTGCGGCCCCGCCCCCCTCGCGCCCCCATTTGGCGCTCCCTCCCGCCTCCCAGCTGCTCCTCCCTCCCCCCTCCCTTCTTAATGGCTGGCGCTGCGCGTCCGCGCCGCTGGCGCGCCGGAGGCGCGCCAGAGGCAAGCCCGTCTGCGCCCGTCCGCGCCTGGACCGCGCCCAGCGCCACACCCCCTGGCCCTTGCGCCCCCCGCATCCGCTACTCGATCAACGAACTCCGCGCCTTCAACCCCGCCCCCTCCACTGAATGCTACCGGGCATCCCCGAAGCACACTAAAGGACCTTTTTCCTGCCGTACCTGCAACTTCTCCTGCATCAGAACGACCAATCCAACTACAAAAACATCCAACCCCAACCACCTGAACTGCATCCTCATCAACACCCGCTCCGCACGAAAACACGCCATCGAGCTCTGGGATTTGCTCGACACCACTGCTCCTGACGTGGCTTTCCTGACCGAAACCTGGTGGAACGACTCCTCGTCTCCGGACATCGCCATCGCCATACCGGACGGCTACAAAATCACCAGAAGAGATCGAACCAACGGAATCGGCGGCGGAATAGCCATCGCTCACAAAGCTACCCTCAAAATCCACACCCACTCGGACGACACCCTCAGGATAGCCGAACACCTCCACTTCCAGATCCACACGGACCCCAACACGACCCTCAGAGGAACCCTCATTTACCGCCCTCCAGGACCAAGACCCCCCTTCAACGACACCATCGCCGACCTTGCAAGCACCCACGCCCTCGCTTCCCCGGATTACATCCTCCTGGGAGATCTGAACTACCATCTGGAAAATGCCAACGACGTCAACACCGCGTCACTGACCTCCAACCTCCTCAACCTCGGTCTCCGCCAGCTAGTCAACACACCTACCCACATCGCCGGACACACCCTTGACCCCCTCTTCACCTCTAGCAACCACATTTCCTTCAGCCACACCTCCGAACTCCACTGGACTGACCATCACTGTGTCCATTTCACCTATAAGAAAACCACAGAGCAACACCGCATCCAGCTACCTCCCCACCGCCGCTGGGGCAAAATCACCCAAGAACAACTGACCAGCACCCTCGTCAACAACCTTCCACCCGACGCAATCGACCCGAGCACAGCCGCCATCAACCTCCATCAATGGATCCTCGACTGCGCCAACACCCTTGCCCCTCTCAAGAAACCCACCACCACCCAAGGAAAGAGAAAACCAGCCTGGTTCACAGACGATCTCACCACCTCCAAAAGCAACTGCCAGAAACTCAAAAAGAAATGGATCCAAGAACGCACACCCGACAACCTCGCCGCCCTCAAAAACGCCAACCGCGAACACCACCAACGGATCCCCACCGCCAAGCGCGCCCACTTCACCGAACGCATCAACAACAACGCCCACGACTGCAAAGAACTCTTCGGCATCGTGAAGGAACTCTCCAATCCGAAAGCCAACTCCAACGACATCCCGCCCTCCCAGAAACTCTGCGACGACCTCTCCACCTTCTTCCACCAGAAAATCACCACCATCCACGACAGCTTCATCACCGGTCCACCGCCAGACCCCACCCCCGACGTCTCCTCACGCGACTGCCGCCTCACCGCCTGGACCCACGTGGACGAGGCAGAAACCATAGCAACCATGAACACCATCCACTCAGGCTCCCCCACGGACCCCTGCCCCCATCATGTTTTCAACTCAGCCAACGCCACCATCGCCCCCGAACTCCGCAAGATCATCAACCTCTCCTTCACTTCTGCCACCTTCCCGGACAGGTGGAAACACACAGAAATCCAACCCCTCCTCAAAAAACCCAAGGCTGACCCCAACGACCTCAAAAACTTCCGTCCGATCTCTCTCCTCCCTTTTCCAGCGAAAGTCATCGAGAAGATCGTCAACACTCAGCTCACCCACTTCCTCGAAGACAATTCCATCCTGGACCCCTCACAATCCGGATTCAGACGAAACCACAGCACTGAGACCGCCCTCCTCGCCGCCACAGATGACATCAGACATCAAATGGACAACGGCGAAACCTCAGCCCTCATCCTCCTCGACCTATCAGCCGCTTTTGACACCGTCTGCCACCGCACCCTACTGACCCGCCTCCAGGAAGCCGGCATCCAAGATAAAGCCCTCCACTGGATCTCATCCTTCCTCTCCGACAGAACGCAGAGAGTCCGTCTCTCCCCTTTCCGCTCCAAAGCCACCAACCTCATCTGCGGCGTCCCCCAAGGATCCTCCCTCAGCCCCACGTTGTTCAACGTCTACATGGCCCCCCTCGCTCAACTGGCCCGCCAACATCATCTCAGCATCATCTCCTACGCCGACGATACCCAGCTCGTCCTCTCCCTGACCAAAGACCCGCTCACCGCCAAAACAAACCTCCACGAGGGACTAAAATCCATCGCCGATGGGATGAACAACAGTCGCCTGAAACTCAACTCCGACAAGACGGAAGTCCTCATCCTCGGACGCACTCCCTCGGCCTGGAACGACTCATGGTGGCCCTCAGTCCTCGGACCCCCACCCACCCCTGCCAGCCACGCAAGAAACCTCGGCTTCATCCTGGACTCCGCCCTCACCATGTCCAAACAGGTCAGCGCCGTCTCCTCCTCCTGTTTCAACACCCTCCGAATGCTCCGCAGAATCTTCAAGTGGATTCCAACAGAAACCAGAAAGACGGTGACCCAGGCCCTCGTCAGCAGCAGACTTGACTACGGCAACGCACTCTACACAGGCATCCCAACCAAAGACATCAAACGCCTCCAACGTATCCAAAATGCCTCCGCCCGACTGATCCTCAACATACCCCGCCGAAGTCACATCTCCCCTCACCTAAAGGAACTCCACTGGCTCCCGGTAGACAAGAGGATCACCTTCAAACTCCTGACCCACGCTCACATGGCACTTCACAACGCCGGACCCTCCTACCTCAACACCAGACTCCACTTCTACACCCCAACACGTCAACTCCGATCCGCCAACCTCGCCCTCGCCATCGTACCCCGAATCCAGCGCAAGACATCCGGCGGCAGATCCTTCTCCTTCCTCGCCGCCAAGACCTGGAACTCTCTCCCCACATCCCTTCGCCAGACCCAGGACCTCCTCGCATTCAGAAGGCTCCTCAAGACCTGGCTCTTCGACCGCTAAACCAGCAGCGCTCCCCCCCCACCCCCCCCTCAGCGCCTCGAAACCCTGACGGGTACATAGCGCGCTTTATAAATACTATGATTGATTGATTGATTGATTTGCGCCGAATTTGCGCAAAACTAACTCCATATTTATATTTTGACGTTAGACACATCTAACATCAAAATATAGGAGTTTGCACCATTTTTTGGATGCGTGCACACATCTTGCGTCGATGAGATGCAAGGTAGGTATTCCCATCTAAAAAATGGTGCTATCCCCATAGCCCCATATTAATCCTCCCGTGCTAAAATGACGCATGGGTGGGAGGAGGGGCTTGCTTTGCACCATTATTTAATGCCTGGGTCAGACTAGGTGTTAGGGGAGCAGTAGACCCATTTCTATGGTTAAACCCATGGAATGGGTCCACAGGTGCCCTCCCCAAGCCCCCAAAACACCCCCAGGAGGGACACCAGAAGATAGGGGACCCCATCCCAGGTAAGTCTGGGTAAGTATTTTTTTTTGCCATCAGGGGCCCTAACTTGGGGCCCCCTGCATAGCACAGGGTGCAATGGCCATGCCTAGAGGACACTTGTCCCCTGTACTGGCCATTGGGGTGGTGGGCATGACTCCTGTCTTTCCAAAGACAGGAGTCATGTTTTTGTTGGTTGTGCACCAGGACATGGTGCTAGTCTGGTTAAAAGCATTTTGTTTGCTTCTAACCAGGCTAGAGTCATTTTCTGATGCACAACCACCTCCTTCCCTTCCGCCACCCCAACACGGCTAGCGTCTGCTTCTAATATGTGAGCCTGCGCTAAACGTTTTGCCGCAAAACTGCGTTAGCGCAGTTTTACAGCAAAAAGCATAAATATGGGCTGAAGTCTATCATGATTTTGTACTTTCAGGTTCTGCATCTGACCTCTGATTAAGCTATTGTCAGTACATTCAAAGCCTTGTATGATTAGTCATTTCTGTGGAAAATATAGGATTTGAATTTCACCAGTCAGGTTTTTAATTCCTTTTCATAATGCCAAACTTCACCTGCGTCGCCAAATATTCTTTAGATCCAGCCTGCCACTTGCCACCTTAAAAGTTTTCTTTATTGGCAAGAAGTTCTACAGGGATAAATATTACTATGGGCCTGATTTAGAGTTTGTGAATAGGGTTACTCTCTTACAAATATCACCGAAATCCCATCCGCTGTATTACAATTCTATTATATCCCATGGAAATTGTAATACGGTGGACGGGATATCTATCACGTGTCTGAAAAAGTAACCCAATCCGATAAACTCTAAATCAGATCCTAAGTCTATTGATCAATATTCTGCTGTAGCCACTAGTCTACATTTGTTGACTTCTACAGTCAAGTTAAATAAAAGCTACAAAAAGCATTTCCGGGCAAATGTAACATCCCAGCCCCATGGGATATAGGGCAAGTAGCTCATGAGGGTTCAGAGAGGGCCCTAACAGAGAGCTACAAGAGAAGTTATAAGTTATTGCCTCAAGGCACTGTGGCTACATCTCACCTGGAATGGGGAAAAGAGTCAGCTCTAAAGGTAGAAATACCATGTTTATTTGTCATTGTGCTGCATCATCCTATAAAAATCTAAGGGCCTAATTTAGAACTTGGCAAACAGATTACTCCTTCATAACGGTGATGGATATCCCGTCCGCCAAGATCTAAATCTCATAACATCCAATGGATTAAGATTTTGCCAGACGGGATATCCATCAACAACCTGTCCGACAAGTTCTAAATCACGCCCTTAAGCCTATAAATGGGCCTATGACAATGAGTGTAACTGCAGAGAGGCACCGTTGCATTGATAGGAGTACATCACAACCCGAATTTACATTTGGAGTCTTTTCTTCCTCTTCAAATTCTTGGCGTTGACTATCTGCCAGGATGAGGTCTAAGGGTCCATTAGACGCACAGATTGCTGCCTGCAATTCACTCTCACTTTAAGGAAATGTGTTAATGAAATCTGGTTGCAAGAAGATGGACTGTAAATAACATGTCACTGTGCCATCTGTCATATTTTCTACTTCTCTCGTGGGAAGTGGCAATGTATTTCTTCTGTCTGGAATGAGCCTAGTTCAACAAGAAAGCTGTCTCTAAGACAAAATTTACAGGCCATCTTTAAATGCCAAAGATGGTAATTGTCCCTTGTAATAAACATTTATCAGAAGATCCGATGCTAAACCCCCACCCACAATTAACTTAATTATTGTTCTGCTCTTATGTCCTCTGACATTTAGTGGTATTTATTTACTTTAGTATTTATCTATTTTTTTCATTTTTATGTCTACATCTTTTCTGGAATGTGTGCTCTTTAAGATTTTGGATAAACAGTTACAGGTTTGTCACATAAACCAAATTCTTAGCTGGAAATTATGCCTCATGGATTGAAAAACAGATGTAAATATGAACCGCTGTTTGGTACAGGCAAATATAACTATATCAAGAACAGTGGAGCAGCATATCAAGCAATGCCCAAAAACTATTGGACAGGACTTTGGCGATGCAATGGCTTACTCTGCTTTGTTTGGCGACATAATATTACCTTGTACATCTACAGTTGGAACTGCAGCAGTAAAGATGCATCATTGCGAAGTGCAATAGATATAACGAAAAGTGGGTCTGAGCTGCACATCACTGATGAGGCTCAAGCAGGCCAAAGCAGGACATGAGTTGCTTGTGTTTCCAGTATGGAAGGTCCCTCGCCTGGAAGTGGGGGGGTGGACTGTTCTTATTGGCACATGATAGCCTGATCTGCATATTGTTGGCTCTGTATAGGCCCAAACAGAGTGCAAAACAGATGGACATAATGAACCCTGAGTAAATACCAGTGTCCGAGAATAATTCATGTATTTTGCCGTCCTTTTAGTTCTTTCTAGGTTGTAGACCTATGAATGTAACTTACAGTATTAACTTTATCTCATGTGTTTTAGAACACACACATATATATATATATGTATATATATGCATATATATATATATATATATATATGTATATATATATATATATATATATATATATATATATATATATATATATATATATATATATATATTTATAGATATATGAGTAATGCCATTGATCATACTATTTCCTTGATGTAATGTGGCACCACTACGTTGAATTAAATTGGTAGATCAGTTGAAAAATGTCTTACTCAGGTTACCACATATTATACTTGTTCACCCTCTCTCTTTCTCTTTAACCCCTTGCATGCTGATGACAGAACGGTTTCGGCGTATGCCGCCGTGGGCTGGGACTATTCCATCCTTGCTACCACCCACAGGTGAATTCCTGGTGCTCCCCCTGTGGGATTCCACCATGCAAAGAGGCATCAGAGAGAGGAAAGTGGTTTACCTCTCCCTGGATGTCTCTCTGCAGGGCATTTCTGCTGCGTGATCTCGCATGGAGTTGTAATTGTGCAGAAGGAATGCCACTACTGGCTCCAGAGATTTTTTTGTATTATTATTCAAGTGGTACCTTAGGCAAGAGCCGCTCTAAAACAAAAGGGCATTGGTTTGGACATTTTCTTCCCCAACGGGGGGCAGATCAGCCCTATCTAGATGCCCATCTTCCCCTAGGGGGGCAGAAAACCCACTAGTGTGAGGAATTATTTTAGATTATGTTTGGGAGTGGCCCCTGGGGCAAGGGTCATCCGTATGGAGCATACATTTTTCTTAATTACTTTTGGTGGTTTTCTGACTTTTGTTTTAGGTCCATCTGCCTCCAAGAGGGCAGAAAATCCCTAGCACCAGAGTTGCTTTTGAATATGTATAGAGATGGTCCCTTGGGCAAAGGTCCTCCCTTATGGGGAATGATATTGTTTTAAAACACATTTGGCCATTTTCTGGCCCCCAGGGGGCGATCAGCCCTACTTGGAGGCCCATCTGCCCCCAGGGTGGCAGAAAACCCACTAGCAATGTGTTTATATTATGTTTGGGGGTGGCCCCTTGGGCAAGGGTCGCCCCTATGGGGGATACTATTGTTTGAAATTAGATGCAGATCGCACTATTTGGAGGACCATCTGACCGGAGGGGAGGGGGCAGAAAAATCACTAGTACCAAGGATTTTCATTATATTAAGGGTTGTCGCAATTGGGAGGGATACACGTTTTTCTTTGCTTTTGGCCATTTTGTCTGTCCTCCTTTGTTAGACCTGACAGCCTTAGGGTGGTCACCCCTAACTTTTTGCCTGCCTCCCTTTTGCTGGTTTTAAGACTCTGCGCACTTTACCACCACTAGCCAGTGCTAAAGTGCATATGCTCTCTCCCTTTAAACATGGTAACATTGGATCATACCCAATTGGATTATTTACCTTATAAACCCCTAGTAGAGGGCACTATGTGTGCCCAGGGCCTGTAGATTAAATGCTTCTAGCGGGCTTGCAGCACTGATTGTGCCACCCACTTAAGTATCCCCTTAAGCTTGTCTCAGGCCAGCCATTGCAAGGCCTGTGTGTGCAGTTTCACTGCCAATTTGAATTGGCATTTAAAAGTACTTGGCAAGCCTAAAACTCCCCTTTTTCTACATATAAGACACCCCTAAGGTATGCCCTAGGTAACCCATAGGCCAGGGTGCTGTGTAGACAAAAGGTAGGACATGTACCTATGTAGTTTACACGTCCTGGTTGTGTAAAACTCCTAAATTCATTTTTACACTGCTGTGAGGCCTGCTGCCTTCATAGGCTAACATTGGGGCTGCCCTCATACATTGTTTGAGTAGTAGCTGCTGATCTGAAAGGAGTAGGGAGGTCATATTTAGTATGGCCAGAATCGTGATATAAAATCCTGCTGACTGGTGAAGTTGGATTTAATATTACTGTTTTAGAAATGCCACTTTCAGACAGTGAGCATTTCTCTGCACTTAAATCTGTCTGTGCCTTACAATCCACGTCTGGTTGGATTTAGTTGACAGCTCCTTGTGCATTCACTTAGACACACTCCAAACACAGGATACTCAGCCTCACTTGCATACATCTGCATTTTGAATGGGTCTTCCTGGGCTGGGAGGGTGGAGGGCCTCCTCTCACAAAAAAGGACTGCCACACCCCCTATTGGAACCCTGGCAGACAGGATTGAACTGAAAGGGGACCTGGTGCATTTCTTAGCCACTCTTTGAAGTCTCCCCCGCTTCAAAGGCACATTTGGGTATATAAACAGGGTCTCTGCCCCTACCAACTCAGACACTTCCTGGAGAAGAAACTTGTAACCAGAACCTGCATCCTTCCAAGAAGAAATGCCTGGCTGCCCAAAGGACTAACCTGACTGCTTTCTGTGCAGGACTGCTGCCTTGCTGTTGCCCTGCTGCCTTGCTGCTCTCTGGCTGAGGTGAAGAAGTGCTCTCCAAGGGCTTGGATAGAGCTTGCCTCCTGTTCCCTGAAGTCTCAGGACCAAAAAACATAATCTCTTCAAGAAGGACTCCTTGTGAGGTGAAATTCGACGCACAGCGTGCCAGAAACGATGCGCAGCCTGCAACGTGGTGAACATTTCACCGCACACAGAACCAGAATGACGCAGCCCGACTTTGCAATGAGAAGATCGGCGCAGCGCCAGTGTAGAGACTGGAAATTTGACGCACGGCCCACTGGATCAATGCATATCCAAGCCGGAATGACGCAGCCCGACTTTCAGAGAGGAATCAATGCAGCACCTTCTGTGTGGTAGAAAATTCAACGCAACACCCACCGGATCGACGCAGCTCCTGTGACTTCGTCCTGCCAGAACAAGAAATCCACACACCGTCCCTGGGGCGTCTGAAAACCCCTCAACCTGAAGAGGATCCATGACCAAGCACCGGAAATCGACGCACATCTGTCCCTGCATGGAAACTAAATGACGCATCGCCATGTGCAGCGTGAAAAATCGTCGCACACCCCTTTGTTTCCACGCTTCTCCCCCTCTGTGGCTTTTTGCAGAGATTTTTCACGCAAACCAGGTACTTAGTGCTTTGAAGAGACTTTGTTTACTTTTAAAGGACTTAAGACACTTTATATCACTTTTCAGTGATATCTCTACATTTACTTATTGCATCTTTGATCGTTTTTGACCTGCATTTAACCAGATAAATATTATGTATGTTTCTAAACAACGTGTGGTGTATTTTTGTGGTGCTATATGGTGGTATTGTATGATTTATTGCACAAATACTTCACACATTGCCTTCTAAGTTAAGCCTGACTGCTCAGTGCCAAGCCACCAGAGGATGGGCACAGGATAATTTGGATTGTGTGTGATTTACCCTGACTAGAGTGAGGTTCCTTGCTTGGAAAGAGGGTAACCTGACTGCCAACCAAAGACCCCATTTCTAACACCCTTGTTGGCAGAATGGCCATACTTTTCAGCTCATATGCCCCCAAGGGGGGCAGAAAACCACTGTATATTGGGGAAAGTTTTTGTGTATATCTTGGGTGCGGCTGGCGGTGTCTGTGGACAAGCTCTTGAATGGGAGTTTATGTGGCCTGGCATTTGGGTAGTGACATAGGACCTCATTACGAATATTACAAGTTCCATAGGATATAATGGAAATTGTAATATGGTGGGCTGGATATCGGTCACGTTTGTGATGGAGTAATGCCCTCTGCCAAACTCGTAATAAGGCCCTAAGTGTTTTATAATGTTAACTGTATTTTTTATTATAATTTGAGTTTATGATTGTAATGTTTCATTTCTTCTTTTTTATTCTAGTGCAAAGCTTTTGATTTCCTTTGCTGTGATTCCTGCATGTGGCTTCGTCACTAGTAGATCGTGTAGTTGCATATGTTAGACAAGAACACATTTCTTGTACTAATTACTCTAAATGGGTATCATTTCCCTGCATGAATGTGTTTTTTGTAAATGGAGTAATAATAGCAGCATGTTTTTTTATTGCAAGTGAAATTCTCCTTGCATTTGTGCATGATGTGTGTTGTGTTGTCTTGTGAGTAAGTCTGTTTTCTTTATAGTTGGATATCATTGATGCTTGCTGTGTCTGAGAAGAGTAGGTGCTGGTGAGTCTAGCCATCTCTGGTAAGTAAGTGATATGGTTTTTTGAGTATATTCCTGTTTGTGACAAAAGTCACACTTTGTTTACTACTTATTTTAAACATTGTTGGTTGTTGTTGACTTATTTTTCAAGTCACTTTTATTAGTAAAGATGATGGCTAGCCGCAAGATGGCTGATCAGCAGGTTGTTTTAATTCTTTTTGAATCTTCCTCTAACCATGATTATGAGACTGACTCTGAGACAGAGGGGGAAGTGCAGGATTCTGGCAGTGAATTTTCTGTCCGAGAGGAATCATCTAATGTTGAAGCCACTCACAGTGTAGAGGAAGTGCCTCTTTTAGAGGAGAACACTGATGTGTCGAAAGAGGCTTCTGGACTGCAGCATGGGGCTCCAAGGCTTCCCATTGGAAGAGCTGAGCTCTGGGTTGTCCCAAACATGGTGCAGCTGGCATTGCCTGTCTTTGCTGGTGTTGCTGTGTGTGGAGTGAATAATGATTTGGCTATAAATTTCTTTCAGTTGTTTATGGACAATTTATTTTTGGATGAGATTTATGAGCAGACGAATTTGTATGCTGAACAGTTTTTGAGGGACAACAGTGGCAGACTTAAGTCCCACTCTAGAGTTGATGAAGTTCTTGGGATTAACTTTTCTGATGTGATTGATAAGGAAGCCATTGCTGTCTTCATATTAGCCTACTAGTCCCTTGATGGTATTTGCTTCTGCTGTGAATGCTGCATTTTGCTGATAGTGCTTTAGCATTGCCACAAGATCACCCTGATTTTGACCATCTTTTTAAGATTCGGCCTGTCCATGATCACTTTGTAGATTGGTATTCAGAGATCTGTGTTCCAAGGTGTGAAAAAACTGGGCTGATTGTATAAGCCCCCTCACTTTTTGCCCCCATTTCTAACTGATACTGGTGTTTACCACCTCTGATTGTGCCCTGGGCTCAGCTAACCAGTCACAGGGCTAGTGTTCTGTTTAAAACAGTACATGCAAATTTCTGTCATGGACACTAGGCCTGAGCACACAAGTGAAGTATCATTTTTAGTGGGAGACTTGGGGAACACAGAGTAGCAGAACAGATGTTATTACCAATTGTCTTTCTCTGTATTTGTGCCTTCCAGATGTAAGACAGTGTGGAAAAAAGAAGTCATTTTGAGAAATGCCTTTTAATTCACAGGCTTCTATGGGTATCCCCAAATTCAGCGATGTGCAAATATCCACTGCTCCTAAACCACATTTCTAGTGCACATTTCGGAAATACATAGGCTTCCTTGATACCTATTTTTCAATCTTTATATTTCACCAAATGAATTGCTGTATACCCAGTACACAAGGAAAAACCATTGCAAGGTGCAGCTCAGTTATTGGCTCTGGGCAGCTTGGGTTCTTGGTGAACCTACAAGCCTTATGTATCCCTACAAACAGAAGCATCTAGCGTTTGTAACACTATGGGGGTTATTCTAACTTTGGAGGAGGTGTTAATCCGTCTCAAAAGTGACGGAAAAGTGACGGATTTACCACCAGCCGTATTACGAGTCCATTATATCCTATGGAACTCGTAATACGGCTGGTGGTATATCCGTCACTTTACCGTCACTTTTGGGACGGATTAACACTCCTCCAAAGTTAGAATAACCCCCTATATTGCTTAGAAAATCTGCCATATTAGAAAAAGGTACAGATGAAAACTTAAACACAAATATCTGCTTTTTTTAACTTGATTTCTATATTTCTTTTAAATTTCAAATGTTACCTTCTATAGGAAAACCTTTAAGGATCTACACAAATTACTCCTTGATAAATTCGTAATTTTGTCTATTCTTCAGAAATGTATAACTTTCTGGGATCCAGCATTGGTTTCATACCCATTTCTGTCACTAACAGGTAAGAGGTTGAAAGCACAAAAAATATGAATAATGAGTATGTTCTATTAAAATACCAAAACTGTGTTAAAAACGTGGTTCTCTTGTTCAAGTCTACCTGTTCCTGAAAGCTGGGAAGCTGGTAATTTCAGCACTGCAACCCCTTCATTTATGCCATTTGCAGGGAAAAAACCAAGACACTATCTTCTGTAGCACTTTTTCCCATTTTTCCCCAAAAACATAATTTAGCTGTATTTTGGCTAATTTCTCGGTTCTCCCAAGGGAAACCCACAAAACCTGGGTACCTTTAGAATCCCAGGGATGTTGGTAAAAAGGATGCAGATTTGGCATGGATAGCTTATGTGGACAAAAAGTTACAGGGGCCTAAGTTTGAACCACCCAAAGTAGCCAAAACAAATGCATAGCATTGGTGGGGGGGGGGGGTGAGAAGGCTTTGCAGAGGAGTTTAGCTGTATCCCTCTGCACCTTCTATACTTAGCAGGTATGGTATTCCGTAGTTAATGCTGCAAAATGGGACATCACATCCTCTAATAACATGTATCCAGTTAGCAGTGCCCTGCTTGTTAATATGACCTTATTTATTTTAAAGAAATTCATCAAACTGTTTTCTTTCTATAATTAACAGTGAGGGGCTAATTACAAGTGCATTTTAAACTGTAAAAATGTTTTCACTTGTATAGCGCACTACTCACCCGTTAGGGTCCAAGGTACTGTACACATACCACTGTGGAACCCCACCTAGCTTTTCCCTATGAGGCACCCACTCCTGGACAGCCCCAGGGTGAAGTCAGGCATCGAAGCGCTGTGAGGACTGCTGTGGAGATTAAGCAAGCTATTGCCCAAAGTGGGACCCAACAATTAGATTAGGCACTGAGGCGAGAACTACCTGGTCCAAGGGAATTTGCCCAAGACCCACCAAGGTTGGAATTGAACCCAGGTCCCGGGCCAGATCTCTGCATCGGAGCCTGCCGCTCTGACCATTGTGCCACACTTCTCCGCATTTTGCTTGCAAAAACCTTGACTCGCTGTTAATATTTCTGTAGCATGATTTTGAGCAATAATAAAGGTACGTTGGTCTATGTAAAAATAGCTTTTATTCTAATGACAGTAATTTCAGGTAGAAGGAAAGAAGATGCTGATCTATGTTCCTACTTGAAATAGATATAATTTGATGGTTCGTTGGACAAAAGCTGACCTTTTCCCACAGGCAGAATTAATACGTTTTTGGATTCAGTTTTTCCCCACCTGCCCTCTGTGGGGTACGTTACTTATAACTCCTCCTTCCTGGTCCATATCTGGACAGTCTTTTGCTGAGTTTTAAGCCCTCTAGTAGTAAGTTACTCTGCTTTTTCTAGTTCTTGGGGATTTTAATGTTTTGGCAATTGAGTCACAAAACATGGCCACATCCTTAACGGGAGAATCAGTTGACTGATCTCGGTCTACCACAACTAGTCTCTGGTATTGCCCAAAAATCGGGGAAACCTGCTAGATGTAATTTTTGGGTCCCCTGACATGACTATTTTGTTCTTTTTGAAGTTCATGTTCCTGACCCTCAATCCAAAGAAACACCCGCTAGTGGTAAAGAGTTTGCTAAATGTTAGATATGGAGGTCTCTAGTTGGCAGTAGTTTGCACCAGTGGTGGCTGCTATTCAATGGGAGTGGCGAGGGCATAAAAAGATAAATAGATTTGAAAAAAAAAACTCTTACTTTTCCCACCAGGTGAGACGGTTCCGTCTCTCCTTTACCCTCTTCTCTTCCCTGACTCCCAGCAGCGCAGAAGCACACAGGCTTCCAAAATCCCCTAAGCCAATCACAACACTGCTGTCACCAGCATGACAGCAGCATTGTGATTGGCCCAAGTAGCCTGGTTCAGCTCTCAGACAGGGAGTGGGAGCCTGTGCATGTTCTCCTGCCGGCTTTTCCATACAGCCAGGTGGAGAAATGCTAAGTGTGCCTGACTGTCTGGCCGGCACAACACAGCCAGCCAAATGGTCATGCACATTTATGGTGCACTCCACTCCTTTTCCAGCCCTCCTCCAGCCCAGCTCAGTCCAGCCCTGCCCCACCCTAACCTGGTTCCAGAGGAAAAACAAAACAATAATAACATTGTGTTATTCTCATTTTAATTTTCCTTTTTCTGCACCACACAAAGCAGTGGGGTGACTCTCCTCTGCCTTGGCAAAGGAGACACCTGTCCAAGTACGGAACCTCACTCTAGTCAGAGTAAGAGAGTCACACAGTAAAGATAACTCCTGTTCACCCTTTTGCCAGCGCGGCTCAAGCAGTCAGGCCTATCTCAGAGGCGATGTGTAAAGTATTTGTTCAACACACTCACAGCAACGCAATAGAACACCATAAACAGGCTCCACACAAGGTTAAGAAAATAGTGATCTTTTTTAGGCAGTGTGCATAAGACAAAAATGACTAAAAGATTCAATAAATAACTTAGGAGTTATACTGTGGGATAGATTTGGTCAAAATAATATTAGGTGAAGGCAAGAAATACAAGTTTGTAATATGTTCCCACAGTGATGAGGTTATTGATGCACAAAAGAAAGGAACAAACCCGTATCTCCGATTGCGTGGGACTCATGTTAGCATCTTTTTACAGTCATGACAGGAGCTGCACAGCGAATTCATGTTCATCCAAGTTGGCATGTTGTAGAGGATTTATGTAGAGCTTCGCTGTGTGGGCGTACTAGGTGAAATGTGGTAACCGTTCACCCCATTGGCAAAGAGCACTGGGTAATCAATCTGCGACCGCTTAGGTCCACTGCTCCTGCAGTTTAGAAGCAAGATGGGCTGGGGCTGTGACAATACTTGGGTGCAGGCAGAGGAAAGCAGAGTTGGCGGGTCTCCCTTCCACATGGAGTCAGCATTGCAGTGAGGCAGTTACGCTTCACAGCTGCAGGCAGGGCTGGGGGAGTGAGCAATGCATAGAACCTCATGTGACGTGCTCAGCTCACTTGATGATGTGGCTGTGTCTAAGTGTTCCTTGCAGGGAAGGCTTGACCTTGTTCCTCCCCTTAAGATGATGCCTGAGTCCCAAAACACCTCTGTTACTTGGCCAGGGCACATGTTGAAACCCCGTGGGTCTCTGATACCACACTCCAAAGGCGCTCCGTCCTAGACACTCGAGCAGCACTGTGAACGCTGGCAGGGAGACAGGTCTTCTTGTGGTGAGGTACTCGATGCTCCTGGGGCCTCTGATGGAACAGGGGCTAGCTAACCAGCCCCTGGAGTCACTCTGGAGTTGGTTGGAGGTTTGCGTTACACAGCAGAGGTCAGCAGGCAGCAGGGCAACTCAGTAACGCAAGGCAGCAGTTACTGGGAGCAGTCAGCCACAACAAAATGTCAATCCTTCTGGTGCAGCAGCATTTACTCCAGCAGAGTTTCTTCTTAGTCCAATAGTGTACTGTCTTAGTAGGTCAAGAGACCTATTACTCATACTAGAAAGCTCCTTGAATGCGGGGGAGGACTGCATAGGATTTCTGTGAGGTGCACAGGTCCCCTTTTAGCTCAGCCTCCGCTCCAGACTGTCAATGGGGGGTAATCAGACCCTTTGTGTGGGCTCTGGTCACTACCCTTTGAAATGTAAATGTGAGATCTTCTCAACCTCTTCCCCAGGAAGACCCATCAGTATGCAGATGAATGCAGATGTAGTTCAGTACCCTGTGTTGAAGGTTTCTGAAGGGAATGCACAAGTGTAACTGTCACCTAGCCTTAGCCAGAATGTACTGGAGATAGACTGTAGGCACACAGGACAGAGAGGGCAGAGAAATGTAGATTTTCTAAAAGTGGCATTTCTGAAATAGTAATAGTAAATCTGACTTTACCAGTAAAAGGCATTTACTATTACCCTTCCAATGGTACTAAACATGATGCAGCTACTCATCTCAGATCAATAATGGCAGTTTAAAGATATTATAATGAATTCCCAATGCTGGCCTAAAAGAGGGGTGGGCTTCACAGTAATGAAAAATGACTTTATGAGTTTTTCATTACTAGGACATGAAAAGCTTAAAGGTACATGTCCTGCCTTTTGTTTACATGGCACCCTTCCCTATGGGCTACTTAGGGCCTACCTTAGGGGTGATGTACATGTATGAAAAATGGGAGTTCTGGGCTTGGAAAGAGGTTTTAGATGCCAAGTCAAGGAGGCAGTGGGACTGCACACATAGGCTCCTCACTGGCAAGGCTGAGAGATGTTTACAGAGCTACTTACGTGGATAGCACAAGCAGTGCTGCAGACCCACAAGTAGCATTTAATTCACAGGCCCTTGGTATATTGTATACCACTTTACATGGGACTTACAGGTACATTAAATATGCCAATTGTGGATACACCAACGTTACCATGTTTATGGAAGAAGCACATGTACTTTAGCACTGGTTAGCAGTGGTAAAGTGCTCAGAGTGCTAAGGCCAACAAAAAGATACAGCAACAAAACAGGAGGTAAAAAGCTAAACGTCTGGGGTAAGACCACCCTATGGATTCCAGGTCTAACACTGAAACTTTCTTCCCTGAAGGAAGAGGTTGAAAAATATAGTCAATAATTAAATCAGCATGTCAGGTCACACTTCCACCCCCTACATTCTCACTCATTGAAAGAGAATAACATACTCGGGAGAGCAACTGATGGAAACACTAGTTTGCAAAAAGGCACTGTGGGTCTGGTGAGTTAATTATGATCTGGAAATGAAAAGGTAGTTGTTAGAAATGGGGTATTTGGTTGGCATTCAGATTACCCCCTGTCCAAGCAAGGACCCTCACTCTAGTCAGGGTAAGTTACACACAATCCAAATTATCCTGTGCCCACCCTCTGGTAGCTTGGCACTGAGCAGTCAGGCTTATCTTAGAAGGCAATGTGTAAATTATTTGTGCAATAAATCATGCAATAACACAGTATAGCACCACAGAAATACACCACACAGTGTTTAAAAAAATATACACTATTTATCTGATAAGATGCAGGTCAGAACTATTAAAATGCAATATGTATATCTTGAGATATCACTGTAAAAGTGATATAAAGTGTATTTAGTCTTTTAAAAGCAATAAATGTCTCTTTCAAGCACAAAGTACCTTGTTCGCATTACAAATCTCCGCAAAGAACCGCAGAGGAGGAGATGTGTGGAAGCAAAGGGGCTGTGCGTTAATTTCTCGGGCCGCACACGGCGATGCATCGCTTAGTTTTCACGCAGGGATGGCTGTGCGTTGAATTATGGTGCTCGGTCGTGGATCCTCTTTGTGTTGAGGGGTTTTCGGATGCCCCGGGCGATGCATGGATTTCTGGCGCTGGCCGACCAGGGCAATACTTCTGCCCTAGAGCTATTGAATCTCTCTGTGGCTTCTAACACTGTCTCCCACAGCCGTTTTTGCAACAGCTGTAGAAGATTGGTGTGGTAGATCGTACAATCAATGGAAGCCCTACTGATGCTGAACTTACCTTTGAAATGACGTTTGGGAAGCAGTTCCTGTAGCACCACTCATGTTTTTTCGCCCAGGATAGAGGACTAAGTAAGTGCATTCTGTTAGCTAAAGTACCCTTAATTACTTATTCAGTTAAGTACTCTTAATTACACAAATAAGTACTGACAGATGTTGTGACATAAGGACTGAGGGATATTGCAGATGTGTACACTCTTGTGTAAGGTAAATACAGAATCAACAAGGTGAAACATATATGATTCACATATGCATATTCAAGGTGCCTGAGAGAACACCTTTGGCATCACACTTCAGGCATCTTGGAAGTGTACTATTAACAATTAGCAAAACTATAATTTCCGTGAAGAGTGCCAGTGCCATATAGATCGAGGGACTTTTATTTAAATTATGATACCAAAGAGTTGATTGTATGATATTGTCTTCTATACCATGACACGGGACACCTGTATGTAAGAGTTTATAACGATCTGCGATCAAGTGTCAGCCTTTGTGTGTTACTGGATACTGCAGAAGATATATCGAAGGGGATAGTACAATTACCAAAACACTATCATAACTGACATTCAAAAGGCAGCCGAGAAACGTAAAGTAGGTGTGAGACATTGGGTTGTTGGTTGACTAGACACAGGCCAAACCTAAATTAACCTATGCTCAATCCTCTGGTAGCTTCGCACAAAGCAGTCAGGCTTAACTTAATGTGTAAAGTACTACATAAAAATGATCAACACCAAGTTAGAAAAATAGAACTTTCTTTAATTAATAATACAAGGCGAAGACAAATCCATGCAGTGGAATTGGAGATATGTAAGTTTAAAGGTTTTAGTGAAAATAGAACCAAAAATCACAAAGTGCCAACTGTGATATCTGGTCGCACCAGACCGGGACAAAGTCACAAGTTCAGGATGGCCGCAATGGAGTGCAGGGCGGCTGCAGGGAACTATTTAGGCCCGCTGAACAGAATACCTTAAATCTAGGTTTGTAAAGAGTTGTGAGGATCCATGCCAAAGATGCGTCTTACAACTGAAGCAATGTGTCGGTTCTGAGATGTAATGAGAATGCAAATAGATAGCCTGCATCATCGATGAGGATCCCATTGACTGGACTTGCAATGCAAAGTCTAGCATTGAGGATGCCTCATGTAATCTGTGGATCTGAGGAGCAGTGAGGCTACAATGTGGAGTCCATCATCATTGAGGCTCCCATCGATGAGGGAGGCGAGAGCCTGCACCGGGGATGTGTCATGCAGTAGCATTTCCAAAGGTGTTGCAGGTTGATGCAGTGATGCGGGTCTTTGTGATGGATAGAATCCACACAGTAGTGGAGATGCGTCGGTTTTGCTTGGGGTTTCGCCATGCAGCAGAGGAGATGCTCTGGTTCCTTTGGATCCACAGAGGCTGGTAGAGCACCATAAGCCCAGTTCCAAAGGTCCAAGAGTGGGGTGATACCAATTGGCAGGGTAGACTCCCAGATGGCAGAGTCCATGTACAGGGTTGATGGGAGCCTGTTATGTCCCGGAAGCTTCAAATTAGGAACTGCCAACTATCCCTTGGAGTCACTGTGGGTTCTGGGTTCAGCGTTCAAGAGATAGCGGTCCATTTCATCTCAGGTAGGCAAGAGAGCAGCAGGGCAGCAGTCCTTCACAGCAGCAGTCCAGCATAGGGGTAGTCCTTTCAGTAGCTCAGTAGTCCTTTCCACAGGTTCAGAAGAGTGCTAAAAAAGTGGTGTCTGAGGTCCAGTATTTATACCCAGTTGTGCCTTTGAAGTGGGGAGAAGCTTCTAGTGGCATGCATTTGAAGTGCACAGGTACCCCGCATTGCTAACCCTGGCTTTACATTAACTACAGGGGGTATGCAGTCTTTTGTGTGGAGTCAGGAAACAACCTTTTCAATGTGTAAGTGGGTGGGGCTTGACCCAGCTCTTGCCTCCCATCCAGCTAGTGATGGCCCATTGAGTCACACCTAAGCTCCTCATTGTGTGTGGTGTTTAGAAGGAATATTCAAAGCTCAAATGTCAACTACACCCTATCATGTGACCCGGAGACAGGTGGCATTTTTAGAATTGAAAATAAAAATAGACTTCACCATAAGTGAGGATTTTTCATTACGATTCCAGAGGCACCAAACATGAACTTCTTACCTGTTCCCATTTTATTAAGAAATTACACTTATAAAATGTAGGGCCAGATGTAGGAAACAGTTTGCGACTCGCAAACGGCAAAAATTGCCGTTTGCGAGTCGCAAACCGGAGTATCCTATGCAGAAATGCATTTTGCGAGTCGGAACCGACTCGCAAAATGCATTTCCGACTCGCAAATAGGAAGGGGTGTTCCCTTCCTATTTGCGACTCGCAGTGGGATGTAATTCCATGGTCGCAAATGGAGTCTCAGTTACCATCCACTTGAAGTGGATGGTAACCCACTCGCAAATTGGAAGGGGTCCCCATGGGACCCCTTCCCCTTTGTGAATGGACCCCAAAATATTTTTTCAGGGCAGGTAGTGGTCCGAGGGACCACTACCTGCCCTGAAACAATTCCGAAACAAAAGGTTTCGGATTTTTTTTTAAGTGCAGCTCGTTTTCCTTTAAGGAAAACGGGCTACACTTAAAAAAAAAAAAACTGCTTTATTGACAAGCAGTCACGGACATGGAGGTCTGTTGACTACAGCAGGCCTCCATGTTAGCGAGTGCCCATAGTCGCTATGGGGCCGCAATTTGCGACCCACCTCATTAATATTAATGAGGTGGGTCTTTGCGACCCCATAGCGACTCGCAGACGGTGTCTGAGACACCGTTCTGCATATGGTTTTGCGACTCGGAAATTGCGAGTCGCTCGGAGTCGCAATTTCCGAGTCGCAAAACCAAGTTTTGCTACATCTGGCCCGTAATGAGGAAACTCCAATGTTTTCACTAGTAGGCATGTTAAACTTACAAGGACGTGTCCTACTTTTTAAATACATTGCACCGTGTCCTTTGGACTTCCCAGGGCCTGTTCTAGGGGCAAAGAGTTTACTTTCTCAGATCAACATGGTAGTTTAAAACTGCACGCACATAGACTGCAATTGCAGGCTTGACACATGTTTAAAGTGCTAATGAGTGGGTGGCCCAATCAGCGCTACAAGCCCATTAGTAGCATTTAATTTACAGGCCATAGGCAGCGTCACTTTACTTGGGACTTAAAAGTAGATTAAATATGCCAATTGGGTATAGGCCAAACTATCATTTTTAAGGAGAGGGCACAAGGACCTTAACACTGGTTAGCAGTTGTTAGAAATGGGGTTTTTGGTTGGCAGTCAGGTTACCCCCTGTCCAAGCAAATGCCCTCACTCTAGACAGGGTAAGTCACACACAATCCAAGATTATCCTGTGCCCACCCTCTGGTAGCTTGGCACGAGCAGTCAGGCTTAACTTAGAAGGCAATGTGTAAAGTATTTGTGCAATAAATCATACAATACCACCATATAGCACCACAAAAATACACCACACAGTGTTTAGAAAAATATATAATATTTATCAGGATAATTGTAGGTCAAAAAGAATAAAGTTGCAATGTGAAATTGTAGAGATATCACTGAAAAGTGATATAAAGTGTCTTAAGTCTTTAAAATGCAAACAAAGGCCCTCATTCCAACCGCGGCGGTCAATGACCGCCGGGTTGGTGGACCGCGGGAGCACCGCCGACAAGCCGGCGGTGCTCCAATGGGCATTCCGACCGCGGCGGTAAAGCCGCGGTCGGACCGGCAACACTGGCGGTCTCCCGCCAGTGTACCGCCGCCCATTGGAATCCTCCAAGGCGGCGCAGCTAGCTGCGCCGCCGAGGGGATTCCGACCCCCCCTACCGCCATCCAGTTCCCGGCGGTTCTCCCGCCGGGAACCGGATGGCGGTAGGGGGGGTCGCGGGCTCCTGGGGGCCCCTGCAGTGCCCATGCCAATGGCATGGGCACTGCAGGGGCCCCCGTAAGAGGGCCCCGCTAGTATTTCACTGTCTGCATAGCAGACAGTGAAATACGCGGCGGGTGCCGTAGCACCCGTCGCACCTTCCCACTCCGCCGGCTCGATTACGAGCCGGCTTCATGGTGGGAAGGTCGTTTTCCCCTGGGCTGGCGGGCGGCCTTTCGGCGGCCGCCCGTCAGCCCAGGGGAAAAGTCAAAATACCCGCTGCGGTCTTGCGACCGCGGTACGGTATTTTGACGGCGGGACTTTGGCGGGCGGCCTCCGCCGCCCGCCAAGGTCCGAATGAGGGCCAAAGTCTTTTTCAAGCACAAGTACCTGGTTTAGAGTGGAAAATCTCCTCAGAGGGCCACAAAAGAAGAGATGCGTGGAAAAAGGGTGTGTGCGTCGATTTCTCCCCAGCACATACGGACTTGCGTCGTTATTTTTCACGCGGGGAGTCGGGCGTCGTTTTCCGGCGCGCGGACAGTCTCTTTCTGTGGATCGCGGGGATTACCAGATGTCCCGGGTCTGTGCGTGGATTTTCCAGCTTGTTTTCCGGCGGCGCGTCGTTCTGCGGGGCTGCGCGTCGAAATTACGATCTCACGGCAGGCGTCGCGTCGATTTCTCCTCTAGAGGTCGGGCGGCGTTGTCCTTGCGAAGCCGTGCGTCGGATTTCCGGTCGTCCCGAAGGCGTCGCGTCGATCAGCGTCGGTGTGCGGCGTTTTTCTCCCCGCGGAACAAGCTGTGCATCGAAATTTTCAGCGCACGGAGCGTCCAAGTGAAAAAGAGAAGTCTTTTTGGTCCTGAGACTTCAGGGAACAGGAGGCAAGCTCTATCCAAGCCCTTGGAGAGCACTTTCACAGCCAGACAAGAGTTCAGCAAGGCAACAGGCCGACAGCAAGGCAGCCGTCCTTTGTAGAAAGCAGACAGGTGAGTCCTTTGAGCAGCCAGGCAGTTCTTCTTGGCAGGATGTAGTTTCTGGTTCAGGTTTCTTCTCCAGCAAATGTCTGATGAGGTAGGGCAGAGGCCCTGTTTTATACCCAAATGTGCCTTTGAAGTGGGGGAGACTTCAAAGAGTGGCTAAGAAGTGCACCAGGTCCCCTTTCAGTTCAATCCTGTCTGCCAGGGTCCCAGTAGGGGGTGTGGCAGTCCTTTGTGTGAGAGCAGGCCCTCCACCCTCCCAGCCCAGGAAGACCCATTCAAAATGCAGATGTATGCAAGTGAGGCTGAGTACCCTGTGTTTGGGGTGTGTCTGAGTGAATGCACAAGGAGCTGTCAACCAAGCCCAGCCAGACGTGGATTGTAAGGCACAGAAAGATTTAAGTGCAAAGAAATGCTCACTTTCTAAAAGTGGCATTTCTAGAATAGTAATATTAAATCCGACTTCACCAGTCAGCAGGATTTTGTATTACCATTCTGGCCATACTAAATATGACCTTCCTGCTCCTTTCAGATCAGCAGCTGCCACTTCAACAGTGTATGAGGGCAGCCCCAATGTTAGCCTATGAAGGGAGCAGGCCTCACAGTAGTGTAAAAACGAATTTAGGAGTTTTACACTACTAGGACATATAACTACACAGGTACATGTCCTGTCTTTTACCTACACAGCACCCTGCTCTAGGGGTTACCTAGGGCACACATTAAGGGTGACTTATATGTAGAAAAAGGGGAGTTCTAGGCTTGGCAAGTACTTTTAAATGCCAAGTCGAGGTGGCAGTGAAGCTGCACACACAGGCCTTGCAATGGCAGGCCCGAGACAAGGAAAAGGGGCTACTTAAGTGGGTGGCACAACCAGTGCTGCAGGCCCACTAGTAGCATTTAATTTACCAGCCCTATGCACATGAAGTGCACCTTACTAGGGACTTACAAGTAAATTAATAGTCCAATCAGGTATGATTCAAGGTTACCATGTTTTAAGGGAGAGAGCATATGCACTTTAGCACTGGTTAGCAGTGGTAAAGTGCGCAGAGTCTAAAAACCAGCAAAAACAGTGTCCAAAAAGTGGAGGGAGGCAGGCAAAAAGTTAGGGGTGACTACCCTAAGGCTGTCAGGTCTAACAGCAGTGGTAAAGTGTGCCAAGTCCTACGTTCGGCAAAAACCAAGTCGGACAAAAAAAATGGAGGTCTGAAGGCAATATTCCTGTCATATTTCATGTTTCCTTACTGGGACACTGTAACAAGAATCCCTCCCTTTCAAGCCCGTTTATCAAACCCCTTTTTATCAGACCAAGACATGGACCTGAGCTGGATTAAACCAGTTAAGACTTCCTTGAAAATCTATATCCCATTTATTTTCTCCAATGTAAACAGGTAAACCTATTTCTGAATGAGTACTGAATAGCCCATTAGAGAGCTTTAGAAAACTAACCTGGCACATGTGCTTCAGATATGCACATAGATCATGACCTTTCACTACTAGTAATAGACTGTTCCAGATCCTCTGCACGGTGTACAAGGCCAAGCAACTAGGAGATACCCCTTAGGAAAAAAATACTATATTGTCTAGACTGAAATCTACATATTGCATTGAAATAAGTCAGTTGACATTGAAAGTGAATTATTCCTTTTCCTCAAGTATTGTTCATGTGGCGTGACGTATTTCTCCAGCTCTTGAGCACATGAGGTTGATTAATTCCTCTCCTACACATGAGGCACTGGAAAACACCTTCATGCCCTCATCCCTATTGAATTGGAAAACCTTAGTGGGTCTTGAGGGTTGCCAGCTAGTAGCTCAACTGGCACCCTAGTTGAGGCATGGGGATTGTGCAGTATTCAAAAATCAAAAACGTTAACTTCTAAATCTGAAAGCTGCAGGTATACCATAGCATTTAAGTGTTAATGCAATTGTGATAGAAAAAAAACGTCATCATGGCTATAAAAGCTCAACAACTAAAAACTTCTGTTTTCAGACTTGCAGGTTGTCATTACTTAGAAGAGGTTCTGTGGGATATGACGGTGTCATCTCTGACGAATTTCCTGATTCGATATTTCATTATACTCTAAATTAGTCCTTCATGATCAGAACTGTGGCCTTTTCAGGTCTTTTGTATGCTCTGTGATGGTTAGACGGTCTCATCAAAATGACATGGGAAAAATGCAGAACAGGTTCAGCCCTGTGTACCGGGCGAACAGGTACTGTCTTCTGCATTGCTGTGCTCTGTAAACTGTTATATAAGAGCTGTGGTGCATTTTCTGGTAGATAGTCACTTGCACCACTGACTTAAATGGAGTGTCTTTTTACTCTTTGACCATTCACATGTGACATCAAACTGGGGTAAGTTGTTCGGAGGACTAAAGTAAATATGTGTACATTTTTATATTTTGAAACATTCTTCCAAAAACTGAAACACGATATAGGGACTACTCCTTGTATCACCAGAATTCTCACACATTTGACATTTGTCCCCATATGTCCACCTCAATTAGATTTCATCAGCATCATGAAAACCAGTCTTGGCCCATAGAGGGTGTTATACATATCACCACAGAGGCACACACACAGCCATGCACGTGTGCAGGCACGCACACTCATACCCGTGAACATACACACACAAACATGCACACAATGTACAGGATAAAGTGACAAAGCAGCACACCTACGCAACTTCTTCAGCATGTCATAGAGCCAATGCAATGTGTGTCATTCCTTACTTCAAAACCTTATTGTCTTCCCAGGATTATCACAATTTTAAAATCAATCATGTCATGAAAAAGCTGCCAGAACAAGGGATATCCAAAGTGCGCTGGGCTCAAGCAGCTACACTTCACTGCAGACTGAAAAATCATTAGTGCATCAAGGGAACTGTAAGACCTGGCTGCCTCTGGACCAGGGGCAATGCCAGGTGATGGCCATCCCCAAAGACAGGTGTGGGCTGGATAGCACCTGCTGAAGGCGGCAGGCAATGGTGGCTGTTAAGATTTTGAATTTTCCAATGTATCCAGCACACCAGTGACTGGCTGGCAGAGGGTCGATGGGGTCACCTGGGTGGGCAGCAGGGGCAGCTGGGCAGATTATACAAGTAGTCATAGGCCTTCTGACCTCCACCTGGTTTTTGTCTGGCTTTCAGATGGCCACCAATGGGCCTGCATCTTGGATACTCTTCTCTTGGGATCAACCATATATTTCACTCTTTTCCCAAATGTTCATTCCTGTAAATATCCTTTTTTGGGGTGAGTGGGTTCTGGCAAGGAAGGAGTAATGTTTGGACACATTTCAGGTGGACAACCTTGGCCTCAGGTATAGAAGTGCAGACAAATTCAAGATGGACTTGGAAGACTTTGGCTCAAAACATGGTTGAGGTACTGTGGTATAAAGAGAAGGGCTTGGGACGCTTGCTACAGCAATTGTCCATAGCCTCCCTCAGGTACTCCAATACAAGGCCCTGTGGATTTCGGGGGAATGGTGACTGCCCCAAAGGACCAAAGTATGGCCTGTTTGCCCAGGTCCATCCCCCATTTGGTGCCTGGGGTGATGTGTTCTTTAGGTTGGCTCAGGTATGGTTGTTTTGGGGGTCCAGAGTTCTTACTGGGTCACACTTCTTCTATTTTGAAGGGGCAGGTTAGCTTGCCTTGTGATGTGCAACTTGTTGAGGGGGAGCATGTACCTCAAGTCAGTTGGAAAAGTTGATGACATAGGTGCATGGGTGGTGGTCAACCATGATTTCTTTAAGAGCTGTTGTAGGAAATTCTGTGTATTAGTTATTCCCAAAATGAAATGATATACATATTATAAATAATATGCAAGAATGCTGAAAAATGTTTAATGTCGTATTTATGAATTGTAATTAAAATGGCCTGGGTATTTGCTATATTCTCTAACTCAAGAATGTTGTTAGATAGTCTCTGACACTCTAGGAGGAAGCTTTCAACCCCACATGGGGGGCAGGTGGAAGCTTTGGGATGGGTAGATTCTAAGTGGACTTGGTACAGTCTCCCACCTGTTGTATTATACCATTGTGGTTTAGACGAATAAGATAGATGAAAACTGTAATCCCCAATGTTTTATCAGCACCACTTCCTTTCTAAGCACTCCTCCATGCTTGTGTCTCATCATCATGCTGGGTAAGCTGCTGTCCATGGCACCATCTGTCAGTTTCATGTCCAGATAGCTTCAAGTACATCACAGAGCATCAACCTCAGTTACCTTGATTTTAGGCTTCTGCCTGTACCTCTCCATACTGGAAGGCAAGGGAGCCAGGGTTGCAATTTCCACACCACCCAGGGACACTTAGGGGGTCATTCTGACCCCGGCGGGCGGCGGGAGCCGCCCGCCTGGAGGGAACCGTCAGAATACCGCTGCGCGGTCAAAAGACCGCCGCGGGTATTCTGGGTTTCCCACTGGGCTGGCGGGCGACCGCCAAAAGGCCGCCCGCCAGCCCAGTGGGAAACACCCCTCCATGAGGATGCCGGCTCCGAATGGAGCCGGCGGAGTGGAGGATGTGCGACGGGTGCAGTAGCACCCGTCGCGAATTTCAGTGTCTGCTAAGCAGACACTGAAATTCAGGGTGGGGCCCTCTTACGGGGGCCCCTGCAGTGCCCATGCCATTGGCATGGGCACTGCAGGGGCCCCCAGGGGCCCCACGACACCCCATACCGCCATCCTGTTCCTGGCGGGCTAACCGCCAGGAACAGGATGGCGGTATGGGGTGTCGGAATCCCCATGGCGGCGCAGCAAGCTGCGCCGCCATGGCAGATTCCTGAGGGCAGCGGAAAACCGGCGGGAGACCGCCGGTTTTCCTATTCTGACCGTGGCCAAACCGCCGCGGTCAGAATGCCCTGCGGGGCACCGCCAGCCTGTTGGCGGTGCTCCCGCCGACCCCTGCCCCGGCGGTCCTTGACCGCCGGGGTCGGAATGACCCCCTTAGTTTGCCTTTGTTAACCCCTTCTCCATCTCTAGGACATTCTCCAACCCCAAACCTACACTAGCAATCCCTGTGAACAGCCCACTAGTGGTTTTTTTGTGAAGACAGCATCTCCTCTCTTGAGTCCTGGCAGATAACAGTCAAAACACTTACCCGCTTCGATAGGTCATTAAACTTTCCTGCTTTTGTAGGATCAAAGTTCCTCCCCAAATACCTCTTTTTCTTGAAAATGGCATGGCTTGAGGCCCCTCCCTCCTGTGCAGGTTTTTGTGTGCCTTGTGAGGACTCTTTCTGTTTTTGACTTTCTTTCCTCTGGGCTTTCCCCTGGGAGGGGACCTGTCCTCCTTTTTTTTTTGGTCACCTCCCTGGTGTTGATTAGAAACCCAGGGTTCTCACTCACTCCTCAGCTGTCTCCCCCCATTTGCCTCAGACCAGACAACTTTGAATCCACTAGATACTGGTATAACTTCTCTTGTACACAATGAGTCAGCATGTGCTCCTTACAAATAAATTATACATCCCCTCATAAGTACTCACTTGGTTACCCCTAATCCAGCCCTCTAGTGGCTTCACTGAGACATCTACAAAGTCCACCCAGGACTGTGTGTTCAACTTCTGGGTGTCCCTGAACCTCACCCTGTACTGTTCTAGGATCAGATCAAATTTCTTGACTAAACATTGCTTCATGTGGGAGGAAGATTTTGCCTCCTCCCCCTATAGAGTCAGGAACCTATCTCTCCCAGCTATTGGATTCCCAATACTTAGACTGGACTTCCCTCATCTTAAGAGCCCTCTCAAATGCAGTCGGCCATTTGTCAATGTCATCCCCATTATTGTACATGGGAATTATTCCTTTGGGAAGCCTGGAATTAAATCTACCTCCCTGGGGTACCTCAGCACATTCTTCACTTTCGGTGCCACCATTTGATTTCTCTTCTTCCCTTGACCACTTCTTCTTCTATGGCACTAGTTTCTTCTCTATAGTTAGGGCTTCCAAATTAGTTTGAAGCGTTCTCTCTTCAAGGGACAGTTTTGGTTCCCCTGTGGGGAGCCTTTTCTCTCTCTCCTAGCTGGGAGTGTGACTCTAGTACTGGAAGTAGTGGACAGGGTGTCATCCTCCTCCTTCTGGTGGAGGTTTTTGGAGGGGTTACCCCACTTCATTCTCTGGAGCTGTCTGTGCCTAGGCCTTAAGGGACCCACTCAACTCTGCCTTCGTGATTTCATTGCTATAAGGTAGGCCCCCTGAACACACACTGAATGCTAAGCTCAGCCACTTTGAAATTGTTCAGTTTAGCCAGATCCAGCTTCATGGTATCCCTAGTTCTTGGTCACACAAACTTCACAATCAGAAATAGAACAAATTTGGAAAAATCTAAAGAATGGATTAAAAATCAGTTTTAGTCCAAATCTCAAAAATCTAAAATCAAAAGTTTTGTTCTAAGTCAATTTAGTGGATTTATACTGATCTTAACTCACTTTACTGCATGGTATAATTCACACACAAGTCCACATCCACACCGCTGAACACCAAATGTTGGAAAGTGGGCTATTAGTAGGTTAAGTACACACCTATAAATAGCAATAAGGCCACTAATCCAATGTTAGGCTCAGTCAAGGTCTCAAAACATCAGACATGGCTCAACCCTTGGTAGCTCGGCAACGTTCAGGCAGGTATAACTTAGAAGACAGCTATGTAAAGCATTTAAATATACCAATACAGTACATAAGTCAGACACAACACATAATAATATTCCCACACCGATCTTTAACATGACATTGAAATGACAAAGATCAAATATAGGGCACCGGAGATATACATTTTTAAAGACTAAACAAAAAATGTGCTTTCTAATGCTTAGAAATGATTAACGCCAACTCGGGACAACTGGTCATGCTAGACCGGGACCAAGTCACAATTTGAGGCTGATCGCGATGGGGCCGTGCTCGGATACACTGAGCGGGAAGCCTCTGTCAAACTTTTACCTTCCCACTTAGAAACTTTTCTTGAGCTTTTCTCTCTTTGCATCATGCGGTCCTCTCCAGCAAGCCAATTTTGATGCAGTGTCGTCAAATTGCCTTTCCACAAGGCCCCAGACAAATTCTGGAACTCTGGAGCTCTGGAGTTATCAGCAGGATGAACCTGGAAATCAGGCTGGGTCACAGTTGAAGGTAATTGGCTTGGATCACAAACATCGGGTCGGTCAACTTGGGGAGCTTTTTCCTCAGAGCTGCTCCAAGCTTCTCCAAACTTCTGGAACTTATTCCTAAACTTCCTCTTGATGATTCAAAGTGTCCATAACAGCTTTGAGATGGTCCTTGGCAGTTTAGGACCACAATTTCCACAATGTACCTGGCCAAATTCTTAAAAGTCCACTGGATGCATTGCAAGCTGGGGACTTTTGTGACAGTTGGTGCAGGCAAGCTCTGTTAACCTGTAGCTTTCAGGGAGTCCACTCAGTCCTTTTTGAAGCAAGGCACAGTCCTTAGGACTTTTGTTCCTATGTGCAATAGGCGCAGCCCTTCAGAGTGCAGTTCCTTCGGTTGAAGAGCAGGGCAGTTCTTCTTTGTCTTCTTGTACTTTCAGACAGCAGATCTAATTTGCAATGCACCTCCTAGATATTTATTCAATCGTCTTGGGAGACAAGCAAGTGGACACCCCTGCCCAAAGAGATGCAGAGTGCTACCCATAGCAGCTTCCTCCAAAGTGTGGCATTTTCTTCTCCCACAAAGCACTGCACTTTAAATTCCAAGATGGATGATTTTCTCCAGAGAAACAAGACCTGTCTAAACCAACCTACTGGTGTGGCTCATTTCCATTTTCACTCCCCCTCTAGACCATCTGTAAATTCCTTTCCTGGGCCTGCTATATGTCTGTGGGGTACATGGCAATATGACCATACTATTTTGAGACAGACCTTTAGCAAATGGAATCACAAAGGAAATCTGTGTTTTCACACTAGTTTCTGTATGCTTTCCCACATTAGGGGCTTTTTGCTGCCATAATATACTTGATGAAACATGTCTGCAGAAATTCCCAAGGGTGCTAATTTACTGTTTCCTGTCATTCAGTTTCAGCTGTCAACTGCTGTTATTGGCTGAAATTGGACTTTTTCAGCACTCCTAGACAGCCTTTGTCAATTGCATCAGGTCTTTAGATTCAAGGGTCACCCATTCTTGTTTTTTTTTTAAACAAATGACAGCCTGTATAAACTGCTGCCCACTGTTAGATGGCAGGCCTATGATTGTCAAAATGCTTTGATACTAAAAGCTTTGTTAGTGCGGTCGCTAGGCTTAGGCCACTTAGGGCATTAAGGGGGTGATTCTGACTATGGCGGACGGCGGAGGCCGTCCGCCATAGTACCGCCGCCAAATGACCGCACTGAGGTCAAAAGACCGCGGCGGCCATTCAGACATTTCCTCTGGGCCGGTGGGCGCTCTCCAAAAGAGCGCCCGCCGGCCCAGAGGAAATGCCCCTGCAACGAGGACGCCGGCTCAGAATTGAGCCGGCGTAGTTGCAGGGGTGCGACGGGTGCAGTTGCACCCGTCGCGTATTTCAGTGTCTGCAAGGCAGACACTGAAATACTTTGCGGGGCCCTCTTACGGGGGCCCCTGCCGTGCCCATGCCATTGGCATGGGCACGGCAGGGGCCCCCAGGGGCCCCGCGGCACCCCCTACCGCCATCCTGTTCATGGCGGGTTTCCCGCCATGAACAGGATGGCGGTAGGGGCTGTCAGAATCCTCATGGCGGCGGAGCGCGCTCCGCCGCCATGAAGGATTCCCCCGAGCAGCGGTAAGTCGGCGGGAGCCCGTCGACTTGCCGCTTCTGACCGCGGCTGAACCGCCGAGGTCAGAATGCTCGTGGGAGCACCGCCAGCCTGTTGGCGGTGCTCCCGTGGTCGGTGGCCCTGGCGGCCACCGGCCGCCAGGGTCAGAATGACCCCCTAAGTATGGTGCCACAAGCTGGGTGCCCTGACTAACTTGCCATACCATCAAGGCATCAGTGAGGGAGCCCCTTGCTCCTGCTAATATTTCCTCGGGAGGGCTGTTGCCCTGTACATCAGTTCTTCTTCCAATTAGCTCCCTTCACATGCTGTAACTCTGATTATTCTGGGAGCATATTGGCATTTATATTGTTACCTCTCGCCTGATCTCCCTATCCTTGTTGCCGCAGACTAACAGTGCATTAGAGTCATTTATATGCGTTTGTGTACTTTGGGGGCAAATGTAGTGTTAGTCGTTCAAATAGACATTGCCCCATTTACAAAAAAAAAAAACACATTTCCATTACTAAAATGAAAACGTATTGCTCAAAGTTTAATTACCAAACGCTTGTTTTTCCACAAGGAGTATTTTATATACTGAACGTATCAAACTTCACTCTAACAATCCTTTAAACACATATGCGAGCTTCGCATTGATTTCTCACGCTTACTCCTCATTAATTTTAAGCAAACCGAAAATGAACATAGCGCATAAATGTAAAAATAAAGACAACTTGAACTATAGCCCAGGGTCCACGCTGTAGACTTAGGACCCAGGAAATCCACCTGCTGATATTCTAAACTTTTCCACGCGTACGACTCGAAGCAACATTGTGAAATGCAAAGCGATGGAAACACACGAGCACATCCATCTGAACAGGCATCACCTTGCACGAAGACCTTCATAATCCTTAGACAGGGAGCAGACGTCCTAGCAAACATCTATAGGATTATGAAGCAGTTCAAACCCACTAAAACCATGCAAATTAATGTGAAATATCGTTGTGTCAAGTCCTAGTACCAAATGAAGGCAAGAGCAAACAATGTACAAAATGCACACCACACGAAAAATATAATATTATTGCATACTACATATAGGGCGCAATTTGACTTTGGGTGCTAGTTCTAAACCAAGCTGAATGGAGAGCCGCACCTTTTCCTACCTAGCCGCCAAACTGTTGAATTCCATCCCGTTCACGCATTCATTCAACCCTTCATTCATATACATACACAGAGGGCTTTTGGTTCAGCATTCTTCCTTCATTGGTTTGTACGACTGTCAATCACATGTCGCTTTTGCCCACCACAGCATAAAACAAGAGTTAATGGAATGCCCCCACTTAACCTATTGACTCTCTTTCGCCATGAGTGATGCCTTATCACTTGCACAGGTGCCTAAAAAAGAAGTGTGCTTCTGTGCTAGGCTTGGTGGGCCAGCACTTCACTTTTCTAATGTATTATTTCCATTCTATAGCATTTATATTTCTTTTCATCTCCTGTGAAAACTATTTCTGTGGGTTATAATAATTTTAAGTCATCAAGGCATTTTCTTTGCACAAACAAGATTCATATTTTCGTTTGGCCTGTTGTAAACTGTACATGGTTTCTGTACTTTTTCTTGGTACACATGCACTTATACACTTATTTTTTAATTTAAAATGTTAATGCAAACATATGTGTCACGTTTGGGTGGCAGTCTGATTTCTTTTCTTCTAGTTATTTTTCTTGCATATGCATTCAATAAAAAATACAAAAAAAATACAGTTGCACAGGTTTGACATCCAAAGCCTCGTTTGTTGTGCGATATAATAAAAACAATGAGTAACTGGTCAGATTAAAATTACACTTGGGATTTTACACAGTTTAAGGAACCAAAGCTGAGTGGTCATGCTGAACTCAAAATAAAGTGTTGCAAGTGGTCCAGTTTACCTTTTTCATCCTCCCCTATGTACTGTTTCCGGCAGTGGAGCTGGCGAGGCCCACTTCCTTCCTGGGACATTTTATCAGTGATGTTGTGACTGCATACTGCTTCGTCATTCTCCATGACACCACTGCAAAGATATATATTCAACATTAACAGTCAACATTACATTAAAAGACAAGCAGGAGTTAAATTATTTTACAATAGACATATTTTCACTTTACATCTTTTGTTTAAGCTACCAAATCTGATTGGTAATGCTGGTATTTCACATGCTACACTAGAATAGACCGACAGTCGCCCCTGCTCAATTTACGCAGATGGTTGCGGGTACTGGCAGGAGAAGGCATATTTCGGGGACGGGCGTATTTTTGTATCATGAGAATTTGATCCAGATCTAAAGAGAGAAAAATGCAGAAGAGGGAGAATGAAAAGGGAAGAGAAAGAGAGGAAAACTGTCACAAAAGGAGAAAGCATAGATAAAAAACAGAGGAGGGAGAGACAACGCGAAGAGCAGCTCCATTTCCGACTTCCAAAAGAAGTTTCGACACCTGAATGTAATCTTTTTTATTTTACAAATTATACAGTGCTGATTTTGAATGACTATGGAAAGAAACCAACATCATTTTAAACCCATTTAACCTATAAGCATTAAAGCTCTGATTACTTACCGGGTAATCCTCATTACTATTAGTCCTATTCATCCTTGACCCAGCTTCAAACCAAATGAGTTATTGCCCAATCAGAGACAGGAAGGAAAACAAGAAACGCTTGCTAACTCCACCCACTCTCCAGATAAGGCATATAACAACATACCTTACCTTAGCACTTCCTGAAGTGCCAAGCTTCACAAAGGCCTGATGTCTGGAGGCTTGGTGAGGGGTACGACTGGGTCGGGGACAAGTAGGACTACGAGTAATGAGGATTACCAGTAAGTAATCAGGTCATTACCTCTATGTCCCTCCTACTCGAGCCAGTCCTAACCAAATGAGGTGTACCAAAGCAACCCCACCATGCGGCCTTTTTGAATGCCGAGGGTCAAAGACTGAGAAGACAACATCAACCAGACATAAGGAGATTGCAGTGATTTAATGCCATAAATTACAAATAACCAGGTCAGACAGGGGCAGACGTGTCACAAGCCTGCAAACCCCACTTCCAAAATTCAAGTGACCAGGTTGTGCAAGCGATTATGTCTGATAATTGTGGATTCAGATGCCCAGGTCCTGACACAGCAAATTTCATTCACGGAAATCCCTTTAAAAGCATCCAAAGAGGCAGAGAGCTCCCTAGATGAACATTCCTGGTTATTCTCTGGACAAAGCAAACCAGGACCCTGATATGCCAAGAAAATTGTGCCCTTAATCCAACTCCTGAGAGTCAATTTAGAGGCTGCTTTCCTACGTCCTGTAAGACCTAAAGTCACAAAAAGACTGTCAGAGGTCCTAGAAGCTGCTGACTTGTCATCATACACAGATACAGCATGCTTAACATCCAGTATGTGCAACAACTGTTCCTCAGGAGAAGAAAGTGAATAACAGCAACAAAGTAAGATAAGTTCTTACGAAGAATGGAACTTAGAAGCAATTTTAGGAAGGAATCCAGCATCCAGGTTGAGAACCACAGCATTATCCATAAAATGCAAAAACAGAGAACACTGCAGAGCAGTTAATCCACTCAATCACCTTGCAGAAGTAATGGCCACCAGAAAAGAAACCCTAAAAGAAAGAAACTTTAGATCCACCAAGTAGAAAGGTTCAAAAGCTGGAGACTGAAAAGGCATGAAGAACCAAGAAAAGATCCCAAGAAGGGACAGAGGACATCACCAAAGGAGAGGATAGAAAGAAACTGTGAAACAATCTGGACACCAAAGGGTCCGAATTTTCAGAAAAAGAGACAGAATCCTGAAATGCCTAGATAGCCTGCTGGCCTTTCAAACTAGACATGGAGTAACCTTTCTCAAAACCATCCACAAAATATTGCAGGATAGCAGAAATGTAACAAGAAATAGAAGAAAGATCATGAAGGGAACACCAGGAGTCAAAATTATCCCAATATTTAGAATAAGACGACAGGGTAGACGTCCTTTGTGAGACCTGCACCACTGAAATAATATGAGCTGGCAAATTTTGCCTCAGCAAAGTCCACAGTTCAACCTCCAAACCGCAAGCATTAGGGGTACAGGAAGGTGTGGAATGAGAGTCCTCAAGGGAGAGGAGAATCTCGAAAGGAACCAAGGAGGATGAACAGCCAGGTTCTGCAACAATAGGTGCCAAGACCTCTATGACCAAAAGGGGAGAACGGCTGCCACCCGTGCTTTGTCCCTCTGAACCTTCATTAATAGGCATTGAATGAGAGGAAAGGGAGGAAACACATTGAGCAAAACCAGAGGCCACTGGATTGACAATGCATCCACTGCCATAATGCATGAACTGACAGATGATTCTAAGTAGCGCCCATTCCAGGGCGCTTGCATCTGTTGTCAGCATGAATGAAGATTTGGGATGCATCATTATACCTCTGTTGAGACTGGCTGAGTTCAACTACCATTGCAGACTCCAGACAATCTCCGGAGACACTGGGATTTTCAGAGACATGTTTTAAGGGAAATCTCACAAATTTGTGGAGATGCCACAGCAAAAGTTGCATTTGCAGTCTGGCCCACTGCACCATGAAGACAGAGGCTGCCATATGACTCTGCACCTTCATCCACTGATCCAGTGTGGCAGACTTCTTGGCCAACAGTGCTGCCAAAAGTGACTGTAGATGCTTGATCCTGGATTAAGGGAAAACACTCTATCCAGAAAAGTATTGAATTCTGCCCCTGTAAACAACCTCCAAGTCGTAGGCTGGAGATTGCACTTCGGGAAATTCAGAAGAAAGCCATTTCTAGTGTATGAATGGTCTGAGCCTGATGTTGCTGAAATATAGGAACAGAAGGAGCCTAGAGGAGCCAGTTGTCCATATGGGGAATACTGATATTCCCTGGAGATGCAGATGAGCTACCAACATAGCCACCACCTTCGTGAGCACTCTGAGTGAGGATCGAAGACCAAAGAGTAGGACACAATACTGCCATTGGTGACCCATCCTTGCAAACCAGAGGTATTTCTGAAGCTCCTGAGCCATGGGGGTGTGAAGATATGCAACCTGGAGACCCAAGGACATCATGACAAAGCTTAAACAAATTAATGAAATGATGCATTGCTGGGTTTCCATCTTGAAAGGAATCTTCTGGATATATTTGTTCAGGGACCTGAGATTGATAACAATCCAAAACACCCCCTGTCACCTTTGGGACCAGGATTATTAATTGAGTAGACCCCCTTTGCCCTACTGAGCTATGGGCATCGGAACAATCACCTTCTTCTCAATAAGAGACTGTATCCTTGCCTCCAATGCTTGCCATTTAACTGAATTATTTGGGAGAGGTGTAACCATACTCCCAAAATGTGGTGGGGATGACAGGAACTTGATTTGGTAACCCTTGGTGAAGAAGCACATCACCCACTTGCCGGATGTTGAGAAACTGACGAAGTCTCCCACCAACCACAAGTGTCTCTCCAGTTGAGGCGCTGGTGGTATAGTCAGGACCTCTGAACATCTCCAGTCTCTTTATGATGCTTCTTCTTGAACTTCCCCTGGAAACCTTTCCCTTTGATAAAAGGAGTTGACATTAAAAAAAAAACTGTTTATTATGTTGATGTTTCCAGAAGTACGAAGAATGTTCCCCTTGCTTTAAAACCTTTATGCAACTTCTCGCCCAAGCCTCTGCCAAACAGGTGAGAAACTCTAAAGGGCAGTCTCAATGCCATGGATGGTTGTGCAGCACTGTATTCCAATCTTTCAGAAATAAATTCAATCTGGCTGCAATGGATGCCCCACAGGATAAAGAGGAAGCTCTCACCGAGTCAAAGGCAAAACCCAACAGGAATTCTGTCTATCTCTCCATAGAATCCAAAAGATCAGGACACTGCCCACCTTCTTGCATCGCCTTGAAAAGAGTCTAAAAGTCTGTCAATAAAGACTGTGCCACATAAGCACCATATATTCCAAAGTGAAAGGTGGGATGGGCCCCAGCATAGGCCTTCTTCACTGAAAAATTAACTTTTTTATCTGCTACATCTTTAGGAATGTTCTGCTCAGCTATTGAGGGCAAACCCACAAGACTAGCAACAATGGAATCCACATAAACAGGTTCTGGCAGCTTATCTTCCATTCCTTCCAAAGGATAGAGTTGCGCCATGAAACAGGGCATAGAAAATTGTTCAGGATCCTTCCACTCATTCAAAAGTACATCCATGACAAATTGATGAATGGGCAACACCGTACTAGTCTGTTTCTTAAATTGAGGCAAAACTATCTTCTGCCAGATTTCCATGTTTTCCCTAACATGGGCAAGCAGCTCCGGTAACATATCCTTTGAGAGATATTTGCCCTTATGTTCCAGTGACCCTTTGGGAACATTCATCAGAGGAATTGGAACTTGAAATATCAGAATAAATATCACTCCCTACTGTTCCCTGATTAGTCCCCTTTTTTTATTTTTCAATGAGGACAAAGTCTCTAGAATGAGTTGTCTCAATGTATCCTCTTTCCCCATCCGCATCTATTTTAGAGGAGGAGGGAAAGCAGATAAGGATTATGAAGAAGAGATGGACGAAGAAGAAGTACAATGCCTTTGCTTGTCAGCATGCTTCCCCATCACAGTTTAATCCACCAACACTCCTCCAAAAGTGAGTCTGCTCCCACTGACAAAACCACAAAGAAGCCAGACAGCTCTCCCCTTTAAACATAAAGAGTGTGAGCGCACGTGAGCCGCAGTGACAGTAATCAAGAAAGACCTCTGTCACTGCTGATGTGTTAATAAGATTGCGGAGGCAGCATCTACAACAAAGACTCATTCAAGTGCAGGACAAATGCCACCTCCATTTCCCGAATGCAAGGAGAGCACTACCATGCTCCCTTAAGGCTGCAACCAGCTGCAAGAAACATGCATGCGGCCCACGTAACACAAAGCCCACCAACTGCAGTGGTGATGCTAAACAGCTCACTCACACTTTTGCCAAAGTAGCAGGGATGCCGAGACAATGGGCTGCGATTCCTTCATCCTGCAGTGTCCCACCACGTACAGGGAAAAAAGGAAGGCATCAAGATGTCTGCCCAGCAACACGGGTCACCCTCCTACCTGCAGAGAGATGTCACAGGAGGCCATTGACGCGTACCCGCATCCACTGGCACTCCCTCAAGGGTCCCAGGATCCCTCTGAGCCCGGTCCAGAAGCATACCCTGCAACAAAGTGGAGATGAGAAGCCTGGCAGCCACCTCTGAGTCTCCTGTTCAGCCCATCAAAAATAGGAAAAAAAATAAGAAGTGCTTAGGTAAGGTATGTTGTTATATGCCTTAGCTGGAGGATGGGTGGGGTTAGCCAGTATTTCCTGTTTTGTTTCCTGTCTCTGATTGGGCAATAACTCTTTTGGATAAGACTGAGTCGAGGAAGAGGACTGTAGAGGTAATTGTGGAATTCCTAAGTGCCTCACAGTGCTCTCTTGGATCATGAATGTTTTCTAATAATCCCTTCTGAGAAGGTAAGTGAGGATGAACAGGTCCAGTACTTTAGGCACAGTGGTGCAGGCTGGCCTTAAACCACACTTAAAGATATGTGCGGCCAATTCATAAAAAAGTAGTAAGTCTACACTGAGGAATTTACATCTACGTTAGAGGGTTAGAGAGTAGATTTACTATGTTTCAGTTTTAACAAAGAATTGTAAACAGTTGTCAAGCAAGTTCCTGGAAAGTCATGCAACTTGCTATTCGGGCTCTGATTTCCACTGCTGAGAGTTATCCGTAGAGGAAAACTGCTCATAGGTGAATTTGGATCCCTTATGCAAATACATTTTTTTTCTCCACATAGAAAATGTTTTTCCTCATAGAGAAACCTCTTGCTGGATACGCCCTTCAAATGTGACGGTGTTTTATTCTTTTCCAAACCTGGAATAGAATCTCCTCCAGGACTGTGCTGGAGTAAAAATCGCTTTATGCAGGGTGGAAAAGGGAACAACAGAAGGATTTACCAGCATGTTAAGAACTCCCCACATGTGGTGGAGATCTCCACATTTGTACATAGATTTACTTATGCCACGAATCCCTTTGTAATTTGTAGGTAGGTATAAATCAGGTAACAGAGTAGTAAACATATGTTCACCAATTAAATTTCCCTTTGAGAATAGGCTCCATAGTGCCAGTTTCGAAATTATATGTTGGAGGTGGCGGACAACATCATCTCTTGAGCATTTAATTGTGAACTAACCTGCAGTACTTTTTGAATGAGAGCTGTAAAGGTGTAGAGGAAAATCAAGTTACAAAGTTGCTATCTATTGGTAGGTTACAGGCAGCTATCGTTGAGCAGAGCAAAATCTATACTTTTCCGGCCAAATTATAAAGAATCGAGCATAAACTTGAAATTGCAGGTTTTTATGTTTTTTTGCCTGCCGAATTTAAACGATTTAAACTGCAGATTATGGACATCAAGATATCGGGCGCATACAAAAGTAATCCACATAAGGATAATAGCAGCGCTTGTGTGAAATGCAAATCAGTTTGGTTAAGTGTAGACAGACTCAGTTGATGTATTCGGCTCGTCAACAACTGCTGCAGGCTATATTGTAAACATGTATTCTTCGTCCGGAGACTCCCTCTTAGCAACAAGGCACCTGTGGCTCTGAGAAGCTATCCGCTTTCAGAGCGACGTTTTTTTTGTTTTTTTTTTTATTACCAAGGGAAACACACACTTGACAAGAAATGCCAATTACGCAACTTGCCTTTGTATTTTTTCAGGAAAAATATATAGATATCTGCTCAGGCCCTACATTTTTGAAAGCCAGGTCGAATGATAGTTGAAAATTGGTCAGATAAATCATAGAATCCCACAATATTAGTCTTAATACAAGTTGTAGGTAAACTCGGTGTAGCTAAAAAGAGACTTGCAAATATATATTTTATTAAAATCAAGACTGTTTAAATGTAGGAGTAAAAACTTAAAATAGAGAAAACACGAACCTATTTTTTTCCTTTTTCATGATGTTGTTTTAGATTCAGAACTATCGGTGGTTTAATTCGTTTTCTCGGTAAAATAAGTAAAACAGCTCAGGAAAAGGACTGTGGACAAATGGATCAGAGAGGGAAAAATACCGAGGAACACCATTTCCTATGAGCTGGAGTTCTGGAAAGTAATCTATAAGACTTCCAACCACCGAGATTGAGCCGAATCTTCGTGTATTTGTATTAACGTTAATTTAAAAAAAGACTGATTTAAAAATCAATTGACTGAAATAAAGGCACACAAGAATCGTGTCTGCAGGAGGCGTGTGACGATCATTATAATCCAAAATATGAGCGCTACAAGCCCAACAGCAATGTTCAGTGCAAACACACAGACAAATACAATAGGTCTTGACTTGAAAGGCAATTGTGGTGAATTTTTTAAAAATATTTGTTATTGCAAGCATATAGCACAAAAACAAGTAGAAAAAAGCATGCAGGATCTCAGATGCTTATAATCATTTTTGAAGTTAAAAACATTCAATGATGTCTGTTTTACCAGGGATATTTTTAAATGACAAGAATTGCAGTTGTCCCTTGGATTTTACTGTTATTAGTATTGTTTGTGAAATAGACAACAATAAATCAAATCCTTACAAGCACACCTAATGCAGGCTGCTACAACATTACAATCTCACATAAGCACTGTATTATACCATCTTAAAAAGGAAATAAAAAATAAATCATAATTTATCTTGTCACCGGAAGAGCAGTGAAATAACTAGAATTTGAACTTAATATTAGAAATAACTAAAATAAATCTGCTGTGTGTTACTCTACATGCATCAACTGTTTTCAGAGTATGTCAACAATTTTTACAGGCTTTATGCAGTCACTCAAAGTAAAGGGAGCCAATGGACAAAGAGTCTTGGCCCGTTGTTCAATGATGTATGCTGTCGTGGGTAGAAGCAAAATGTGAATGACGATTTGACAAAGCAAAGGGTGAAGCATGCTGACCAACAGCTACTATGTGTATGTATATTGTGTTTGAATTCTTGGAAAAACGATATCTTAAAAATGAGGTCTACGACTTTAGCAGCTTAAATATAGTAAACTTGTGCAAATGAGCTGGTCACAATTGCACAGCACGCAATGCCATCATATTTTGGATTAATGAGTGTGATCATATGGGCATTTCCATTTTGTACGTGCGCACTATCACAAGTGCACTGCATACTTACATCCTTATGCTGCATGTAGTGTTCTACACGTTTCTAAAGGAAAGCATGAGAACAGAAAAAAAAACTATGTTCTTCAAGAGGCTATGCAGCTCCTTTGCAAGGATATTTGGAGCTCAAGGCATAATAACATTTTTCTGTTTTGATACTCACAATGCCTCAGAAAAAGCACCATATTTGATGCCTTTAGTTACAACCTGAAGTGAAAGAAGAGAAAGTTCCACCCAGGGAAACTTGTACTTTTTTTTTTTAAATATATGGTATTTTATTACTCTAAGAAGTTCCTTTAGAAAATTGCCTCCAAGCAGTCTAGATGTACAGAATATTTTATTCAAAGTTGTAAGAAATTGGGTTGTTGGTAGATTGGGGTGTGAGCCATTGTCAAGAAGCAACCAAAATCATTTTCAGGGACAGGCACAAGCAAACGCCAAATTAACCTGTGCTCAACCCCTGGTAGCTTGGCACAGAGAAGTCAGACTTAACTTAAATGCAATGCATTAAGTATTTGTGCAGCAATTCAAACAGTAAGGCAGTGAAAACACCACACAAAAAAATCCAACACCATGATAGAAAAATAGAACTTAGTCTAATAATTAAAACAAGAGCAAAAATACAAATATCCAATTATTAGAAGCAGAGAAACTAAAGTTTACATTTTTTACAGAAATTAGCACCAAAAGGCATAAAGTGCCAATTTTGAATATCTGGTTACACCCAACCAGGACAAAGCCACACGTACAGACTGACTGTGAAGGATCATGGGCCAGCTACAGAGACCCAGTTAAGCCATCTGAACAGAGTTCCTTAAATACTGGATTGCAAAGCGTTGCATTGACCCACGTGGAACATGAACACGCAGCCAAAGCAATGCATCGGTCCTGAGATGTGGCTAGGCTGCTGTGAGAGGTCCTGTTCCATCAATGTCAAATATCCCATTGACTGGGCTTGCAATGCGATGTCCAGAGTCAGAGATGTGTTGCACACTTAGTTCTGAAGATCTGCAAAGCTGGAATATGGAGCCCTTCATCAAGGCAGCCATCAACAAGGAATGTGATTGCCTGTGCCGAGGATGCGTCACACAGTGAAGGTTTTGAAGGTGATACAGGCTGTGGGTGCAATGCAAATCTTTGCGATGGGTCCAATCCATGCAGCAGAGGAGCTACATCAGTTCTGCTGGATCCATAAAAGCTGGCAGAGCACCTAAAGCCCATTTCCAAGGGTCCAGGACTGGAGTGGCACTTCACAATGTAGATTCACAGATGCAAGAGTCCAGATGCTGAAGCCTGTTATGTCCCATAGACTTCAAATAACAAGAAAAGCCAAATAGCTCTTGGAGTCACTCTGGGTTCTGCATTCAAGAGATGCAGGTTCAGTCCTTCTCACCCAGGCAGGAGGGCAGCAGGCAGCACTGCAGCACTGCAAAGCAGGAACCGTGCACTGTCCAGTCCAGCATAGTGGCAGTCCTTCAGCAGCACAGCAGTCCTTTCTCGCAAAGTATCAACAGGTTCAAAAGTGTACTAAAGTGGTAGTGTCTAGGGTCCAGTATTAAACCCAGTAGTGCCTTTTACTGGGAGAGGAGCTTCTAGAGGTTTCCCTTCATCGTTCTCAGGCACCCTGCCATCCCTGCACTGGCTCCAGACTAACTACAGGGGTTATGCAGCCCTTTGAGTGGAAGCAGGGCACAGACTGTTTTGGTGTAAGCGGAGCTGTGCCCAGGCCCTCCCTCCCATCCTGCCAGTGATGGCACATCCAGGCACAACTAAGCTCCCTATTGTGTGTGGCTGCCTAGTAGGAATACACAATGCTCAACTGTCAGCTTTACCCAGTCCTGTGACCAGAGAGACTACATGCACTAAATGACTAAGGTTCCAAAATGTCAACACTCTAAAAATGGCATTTTCAAAATTGTAATTTAAAATCTGACTTAAACCTAAGCTAGGGTGTTTAGATTCCACTTCTAGAGACACCAAACACGAGTTAGTTATCTTTTCTTATTTGGAAATTACACTTCTAAAATGTAATATCGTAATCTCAATGTTATTCTATGGGAGAGATAGGCCATGCAGCAGTGAAAAAATGAGTAGAGTTTTTCACTGTCAGGAAACAACGAGTTAGAGTTTTTCACTGTCAGGATATACATATACTGCCCTCTGGGCTGTCCAGGTTCTAAACTAGAGGTAACCCAAATGTGTAAAAAAGGAAGGTTTGGCCCTGGTGGAAACTTTTTTTTTTGCCAGGTTGAAATGGCAGTTTAACTGAACAGACAGGTTCTGCAATAGCAGGCCTCAGACATGTTTAAAGGGCTACATATGTGTGTGGCACAAACAGCCCTGCAGGCCCAGTAGCAGCATTTCATTTACAGGGTGTTTGTATGTATAGTACTATTTTATATAGACTTATACGTGCTTAACTATGCTAATTGGGTGTAAGCCAATATTAGCATGATTAGAGGAGGGAGCACATGCACTTTAGCACTGGTCAGCAGTGGTAAATTGCTCAGAGTCCTAAGGCCATCAAAACAGAGGTAACAAAAAATGGAGGTGTAAGAAAGAACATTGAAGGGAAGACCACCCTAAGCCGGACAGGTCTAACATAAGTATATTATCTATTCAAATAAAGATGCACAATATGCTTCCACTCACAGAAAAAAACTTGAAATGCATTAAATCCAATTGTGTCGAAAGGGAAACAACCCCTTGGGTGGCCATCCCCCTGTAGGCATCCAACCCTGTGCCACGCACAGCCTTTTGCTGTATGCAGCAGGGGTTGGCTGCAGGGCCTGGCTACAGGCAGGCACTGGGGCCAACTCCCATAGTCATCCAACCCTGTGCCATGCGCAGCCTTCAGCCATGCGTGGTGCGGGTTGGCTGCAGGCCCTGGAAGCAGAGCTTCAACTGGGGCACTTGCTTTGTTTATATTTGTAATTGCTTCCCAGTCAGATTCAATTGATGTGAAATAAGCATTGGTGCCAAACCTGCTTATTTATCAAAGAAGAAGACACAGTTCTGCACAAAATGTCTACCCAACTCGAACACTTTTTACTGGCTAATTAGTAAGTGATACCTTGTGCTACCTTGTTGGGTAAATGTATAGAACATATTTCACACCACAGCTGTGTAAATGACCCGAGGTAATGTCTCCAGTAACCTTGTGTGTCTGTAATTGTGGCAATGTGATTGTTCCTCAAGCATCTTCATACAGATACCTGCATAACATGAATCCTGGTGTAGAGAAGAAGATGAGACTAAAAACAAGGGTACTTCCTCTTAATTACATGTAGTATGTGCTTCTTTGTTAGGTGGAAATGTGCTCATATTCCTCTCCATTAACTACAACTCTCCAAAATCTGTGGGATAGGCACCCGGGGGGGACTTTTTTTTAAGCAGTACATCATCTTGGAAAAAGGTGAGAAAAAGTTGCATAATACTAATTGTTAGAAATGGGGTCTTTAGTTGGCAGTCAGGTTACCTCCTGTCCAAGCAAGGACCCTCATTCTAGTCATGGTAAGTCACACACAAGCCAAATTATCCTGTGCCCACCCTCTGGTAGCTTGGCACTGAGCAGTCAGGCTTAACTTAGAAGGCAATGTGTAAAGTATTTGTGCAATAAATCATACAATAACACAACAGAGCACCACAAAAATACAGCACACAGTGTTTAGAAAAATATATAATATTTATCTGGATATTTGCAGGTCAAAACGATCAGAGATGTAATAAGTAAATGTAGAGATATCACTGAAAAGTGATATAAAATGTCTTAAGTCTTTTTAAAGCAAACAAAGTCTCTTTCAAGCAGAAGGTACCTGGTTCACGTGAAAAATCTCCGCAAAGGGCCGCAAAGGAGGAGAGGCGTGAAAACAAAGGGCGTGTATGTCGATTTCCCGGGCCGCACACGTCGATTCATTGTTTAGTTTCCACTCGGGGATGGCTGTGCGTGGAATCCTTGGCTTGCGGAGCGAAGTCACAAGTTTTGCGTCATTCCGGTGGGCATTGCATGGAAGTTTCTTCCTCACGACAGGCGCTGCATCGATTTCCCCTCTGGAAGTAGGGCTGCGTCGTCCCAGGTCGGCTTTGCCAATGGCATGGGCACTGCAGGGGCCCCCGTAAGAGGGCCCCACTTTGTATTTCAGTGTCTGCCATGCAGACACTGAAATACGCGACGGGTGCCACTGCCGCCCGCCAGACTTAGAATGACCCCCAAAGAACCTTAATTCCACATCATTTTCCTCCATTATGACTACTGGAGAAATTCAAGCCGAAGTTTCAATAGGCTCATCACCCAATTCTTCAACATATCACCCAACATTTTTTTCACTTCTCTCAGCAAAAGGCGCACACTTCTAACCTTATGCTGCACAGTTATGGCTCTCTGTTTTAATTTTATCTCATGTACATACCCTTTCAAGTCCCCCCATCTCTTTTCTGAATACATTTGTGCTCCCTCCAGGATGTCATCAAGGGTTTTGTCCTCTACCACCATCACCTGAGTTGGGGCACACCGATTGATGATAATGTGGAGGTCGTACTAATGAAACCAACCAAAAAATGGTGGTCCTCACACGTATTATTATTTTTTATGTGTCTATTTCTAAACGCAATAATAGTGTACATGTATCCTATGATATCTATTTGTTCTCCTTGACACCCACCCAGATTGATGTCCTTCAGCAATAATCATACTTGGGGCCGTTCAGATAAAAACATACTATTTTGTAGAATGGTATAAAATGAGTCAGAGTCCACCATCAATTCCACCTTCTTGTTCCAAATGGTAAACTCTGCGTTTGGTCTGTTCATTCTCCTCATACTACCTTCTGCTCACCCCAACACACAAAACTCTATCTGAACTTAAACACCCAGCCAAAAAAGGTACTTCCTCCAGTCACACTGCCACCTTTCCTTTCCCATTGTCCCTACACATTCTAGCAAAGTGCCCTTTACATGCGCACTTTCTGCATTGCTTTTGAATGGCAAAACAGTTTTTTGCATCTGACGTATGATAGCTACTTCCACACTTGCTATATACCTTGCTAGGGGATATATTGCTATAAACCCCCTTTTCCACTTTTGCACTGTTGCCACCTCCTTCTTCACTCGATCAATAGCAGACACCTCAAATACCCCTTTGACATCCCTCCGTTCCATCTGCCCCACACAATACTCCAACTCTTCCACTACCTAGGCTATCTCAATAGCGTCTTTCAAAGATGGATCTTTGGCAGCCCACAAACTCTCATGCATCTTCCTGTTCGTGCATTGCACTATAAGTTGTTCTCTTATTACTTTGTCTGTCACTGTTCCAAATTTACATTTGACTGACCATTCCCACAACCTTGTTACAATATCATCTACAGATTCACCAGGTCTCTTTGTATAGAATTTGTATCTCCTCATGACCACATTGTCACCTATGGCAAATCTCAACTCTAATCTTTTTTTTGCTTTGCTGTACACATCCTCTATTGGTTGACACTCGTAGTTCACTGCTGGCAGTAAATATTTAAAAATATGCTGCCCTTCCTTCCCCAAAGCTTTTTCTGGACTGGGCCAGAATTCCTTTTCATCAACTGCTTCAAAGTAATCATCAAACATATACACCCATTCATCCCACTCAATGGGTGGCACTCCTGGTTGTGCCAAAAAGAGTGGGGGTGGTGTAATGGAGTTTACTTACATAATTTGACAGTAGAGTTCAATAAGAGAGCAGTTTTCCAACACCTAATCACTTTGAACATGGGAACTTTTCCTTTAATCCACGAGGAAACGTGTTCACACACTTCGAATGGAGGATAACAAGGATCTGTCCTCTAATCCTCAGGATTGGGTGTGTCTGTGTCCATGAGCTTGAAATAGAGTAAAACGGTGGTGGGGGCCTTTCTGGTAACTCTCAGGAGTGGGCATGTCTAATAGTGTCAGGCACACCCTCCTGGGGCTGACAATGAGCATGCTGGGAAGGAGAGGGGGAAGATGCCATGACACCAATTTCACTAGTTAATTTATAGGCAAGTCTCTTGTCATGTGAACTCTGTGTGAGGCCTAGATTTTTACATGGAGCAACAATATAATCTATTCAATCGGACACAAGGGAGGTGCTTGTGCAGCACACACCCTAAACGTACTATTTCTAAGCTCATTCAAATACAATAAGTATGACGGAAGCAAGATGAAATAAAATATTTGCCTAGAATGGCACGATTTGGTGAAGCCTCGAATAATCCTGAGTTTTCTGATTTCATATTGTGCCATTCAGCCACCAGATGGGTATCTATCTACCTATGTCCTGTTTTACATCAAAGATTTTTTTTTTTTAATTCTTGGCATAATAGGTTAAAGTGTGAGTGGCAAGCCAAAGCCACATTAAACCAAGGCTCTTTTTGTGGCTTGAGGGTCCAGGAGGACCACGAGCTGAGCCAGAGCCAGTCGTCTTGCTCGAGCGTGGGTCGACCTTAGAGGGGCCCAACCATCTCTAGTAAGCGGTAATTGTTAAAATAAAGACATAAACTACGAATATAGAGAATAGTTGTGCACCTTGGTTCTATACATATTTAGGCTTTGTCGAAAATGAAAATCACAAAGGCGTCAGGATAAATAAACCACCTGATTTTTCTGACCCGCAGAATCGCAAATAATAACACACCCCACCGGGCACGTTGCCAAAAATGAACAACACAGACCTAAGCTCTTTTACATACTGGAAATTATTATATGCACATTTTGTCTTGTGAGTCATAGGCCATGTCTCCTGCTGCAATTCAGCTCCTCAGAACATCCGCAGAGCAATCTTATTCTGATAAGTAAATCTTGAGAAGGCTGTGTGGGCGACTTCTACAATACCAGAGTGCCTCATCACATTTACTGCTCCAAGGGCAGCCTCTGGGGTTTGAAATTGATGTGACATTTTATCCAGGTGTCTGCAATACTGTAAAACAACATTTACACGTTCCATGGGACCTACCGCTTATTGGCGTTTTGGGACGTTTTCAACTGCAAACGTTTCTTTCCTTATAGTGTTCACTGTTCCCTCTGATTTTCTTTTAAACATTTAGTGAGCAACGAACACATTTTGCATTTTTAGGCTTTCTATCAATTCACAATTTCTTCCCCTGAATTTTTAAGCCCTAAATAGTGAAAAAACTCAAGTCCTAATGACGTCGTTTCACAAATTTAAAAAGTTACAAGTATCTTTCAAATAAAGTGATTGCTTTCTAATACTGAAATGTGAAATGTTAAAAAAACAGCCACACTTGCAAATAGAATATAGGATACATAGAAAATACCGTGCTCGGTATAAAAAAGATGATTATTTAGAGGGCATGCAAGATGTTCACATTGCAATAGTCCTAAAGTAAAATATCTATTTTCTATCTCAGCTGAGTTCAGTTTCTTAGTATAGTCAAAGCAGTCAGAAAGTGTCCACAATCACTTAGTACGTAGGTGGACAATTGCAAAGTAAAACAATTTATACACGAACAATGGTGCCGTCATCTACTGAATAGCCAGAATACATGAGCCTTTGGACCCGAAAATCCACAGTCTTCACGATAAGGTGTGAAAGTAACACATTCGTCATCTAAGGCAGAGGTTAGAAAATACTGCACGATGTGAGAAAATAATACGTAGAACGCGTGCATGTTGTTGGAAACAATGTTAAGATAAAGGGTTTACAGCGATATCAAACTATAAATGCATGATTACATTAACAAGAATTGCTGCTGTTTGCTCCAGCTGTCGTGTGTCACAGCACGTACCACAGACCCCTTTGCCTAATATTAAGATACAGGCACAATTTAGAGGTGGGTGGTAATTTGTAGTTGCAGAGCCTGTGATTTGCAAAAATACAATGTGTGCGACTGCAAACTACCTTTTTCTTTTTACCTTGCACAAAAGTCTTTGTGACTCATAAAAGGGCTTTTGCAAACCTTTCCTAATTTCAAATAGGAGAGGGTTTTAAAGGGGGTGTCATTTTCCTACCTATGAATAAGAAAGGGATGTATACATGGTTTGTAATTGTAGATGTGGAAAAACCAATAGAAATACACCTCAAATGGTGTATTAATATCTGATCCTCAAAGGGGGAGTTGTCCCCCTGGGGTATTCTTGTGTTTGGGAATCTTGCCAGCAGTCCTGGGTATGAGCTGACAGTGATCCAAACTGTAGCCTTCCTAATTAGGCAGGTCATTTGGGGACCTACTGTGAATGCACAATATGTGATATAACCTAGTAGAACATAAGTTGCATTGCAAATTGGATTTTGCTTTTACAAACTAGTCAGTGTGCAAATTGCACACCCCTGATTTGTGAATGGAAATAATATATCAGGCTGAAAACATCTCTAATAAACTCATTCCTTAATGTTTGCAATCCTAAATCGAGATTAGGTGTGCAGAAAAAAGCCACCTGAGTTCCCAGTTTCTGAGATTCTGACTCACTCACTCACTTACTCACTCACTCACTCAATTACTCGCTTGCTCGCTCACTCACAGAATCAGGATCTTTATAAATTACTGATGTATGTCAAATTAAATACCGTGGAAATCTGAAAATAGGGTGGATCCTTCTCAGTACTCACTCAGGGTTAAAGAGGAAAAGGTGTTATAATTGATATGGAACTGTGTACAGCGCGTGGAACTCCCAAAAACAAAAACGTTTATTGGCAGCTACATACATTTGGTTTTGTTCACAGTGCTTCACAGTACCACAAGGAACAATAAAATGTGACAGGGAGTTAGAGTTCACAAGAGAAGGTAATTTATTTTGTCTGATATTCTTACCTCACAACCCCTGTTATCTGTTGAATTCAGTTTAAGGCAAACGTTTCCTGAACTACATGTAGTTAGTTTAGATCTCAGGCTGTGGATAAAAGCAGTTGAAAGTTTAAGTCCATGTGTGCCCAATGCCAAATGCCTGCTCATGGATTTTCTTTTTGAAAATATTTTAAAAATATATGTTTTACGGATGGCTCCATCATCTTGATGGAGTCCTGCGCAAAACTTTAAAAAGCATTGACAGGAACTGTTTAGCGATCAATTCTAATTTTGGCTGTTCGAATAGTCTCGGCAGAGCTGACCTTAATTCCTCCCCAGGCCAATGGTGATTACTCCATCTGCCAAAACTTAAATAGGAACCTAAGTCAGAAGGTAAAATATTAGACTGGGATGAACCTGGTGGGTTGTCTGATGTGCACTTCATCGCATTCAATCTCAAATTGTGCCAGGATCTCTTCCTACTTCTACCTTTTACTATCATTGGTGCTTTGTGCTTTTTGCTGCTTTATTTACTTAAAACGTCACAAATGTGTATCGCCTTTTTTTTTTTTTGTCATTTTGGTGTCATTTCATTTATTAAATTTGACTCTATTTTCCAATTATGTTTAGTGTTTTGATTGTATTACTGCTTTAGTACGGCTAAATAATTTACACATTGCCCTAAGCTATATCTGTCTGCTCTGTGCTAGAGATACCGGGGAGTTGAGCTCAGATTAATTTAGTAACTTTAAAGGATCACTCTGGTAAGTGTTGTGATTATTCCTTGAGATAGGCAGTCACCCACTTCAAAAACTAATCCACTTTCTTAGAAGTGTACTGAGGTATTCGTTTCTGTTAAGTATGCCGGCCCTTTGTCTCAGTTGACTTTATGGATAAAGCATTTAAAATTAAGTAACAATCAGTGTTTTTCAACAATGGGAGGGTGTTTCTCAAGAAGTTTTTTGTTTCTGTCCCAGTGTGGGCCTGTCAATTTTTGTGAATCCCAGAATAGTTGGAAATCATACACGTATGTTGAAGATTCTTAGTTTTTTGATTTGCTTCAAAATTAGTGAATAAAGCCAAACATCGTCATCCTACATTAATCAAATACTACATTTTTGATTGTTGGACACGTTCTGCACTTACACATGCTAGTACATGATGTACCATACATGTCCATCTCATCCCAATATTATTACAGCCTGACATTGCTACTTTTCCACATTTCATTTCTTCTAAATTTTGTACCTGCATGTCTTGACTAGTACCCATATGGGTTGCTGTTCATGATGGCATACCAAACTTTAAATATTTAAAATCATGTTTCCAAATCTTATGACTATAAGCACTGGGCTGAATTTAAAACTAAATTAATGAACCATCAGGAAGCCTCTCCTTTACGTTTGTCTTAAATTTAATCTGAGCCTATTATAGAGCCTACTATGGAGCCTAACTATTACCATGTCCCTCACCCTAACAGAAAACTATGTCTAGCCCTAATACTAACTCTGATGTTGTGCTGTGATCCTTGGAAAAACACATTTTCAGAGGCCTGCAACAAAGAATAATGCTAATGTTTCAACCTCTATCTAATGTGAGCCTCAGGCCTACACCTTATGGCAAACCTAGATCTATCTCTAGCCCTCACTATGTGCCTAATGCATGTTTTAAAACTCAACCTTCAACAAATCCCTGACTATAAAGACAACACTAAAGCTAATTCTAAACATCATATTCAATTGGACACTTTCAGTGAAAAAGACTAAGCATATGTTTCCAGAATCCAATAGTTGAACTTTGCATTGTTTGTTTACTAAACCTATCATTTTGCTGTGTTCCACTTACTATTTTATGCTCTGAATACCTGTGGTTTCAACATAGCCTATTTACATGGACAAGATATTTTAATTTCAAATTGTCCTGGCTTTTACTTTGTAAGATGAGTGTGTACTCTCAGTGTCTCAGATGTGGAGTTTAGTGAGAGAAGGGAATGGACTTTTACAATTGGCCATGCTTTGCCACTAAAAGTTTGAAAGTTTACTGGGTTACCCTTTAACATTTTCTGTAAGAAGACAATTTACCTGATACTGAAGAGGAGAGAAGATTGACATGCCTGATCCTGAAATGGATAATACCAGCCTGCCCGTTGAGTGGGGAAAATTATGTCCAGCTCTTTTTTCAATGTCTGCTCCTGAATTATCTTCAGGACTAATTCCACCAGCTTTTGGCTGGCTCACGAGGCCACAAATTGTAAAGGTCCTGTCACTGAAGCCTGATTACCCCTTAGATCCTCTTTAGTGTGGCTGCAGTTTACCGACGGTCTTGAGGAGGAAGCACTCTGTTGCATAGTGTGATGTTTTCATAGGACCTGTTTGAATGGAAATTTTGCTGACAAACAGAGACTAGAGAAGTGGGAATCACTCTACATCTGGAAACTAGATTGAGATTCCGGGAAAAAGTTATGAAGCCGCAGATACTTTTTTGCATGTGTATCAGTGATACGTGATCATTACATAAAATTCTTGTTTAGAAACTTAATTTTGGAAAGATTAGGGTTGGATGTCAATCCCAGCTCAAAAGATGCCTTCTTGACAACTTCTACCTAACGTGTCTGTGTGCTCTAAGCTTTGAAGAGGTGTTAGAAATGGGGTCTTTGGTTGGCAGTCAGGTTACCCCCTGTCCAAGCAAAGACCCTCACTCGAGTCAGGGTAAGTCACACTCAATCCAAATTATCCTGTGCCCACCCTCTGGTAGCTTGGCACTGAGCAGTCAGGCTTAACGTAGAAGGCAATGTGTAAAGTATTTGTGCAATAAATCATACAATACCACCATTTAGCACCACAAAAATACACCACACAGTGTTTAAAAAAATCTATGATATTTATCTGATAAGATGCAGGTCAAAACGATCAAATGTGGAGATATCATTGAAAAGTGATATAAAGTGTCTTAAGTCTTTGCAAAACAAGTAAATGTCTTTTAAAAACCATAAAAGTTAATTGCAAGCACAAAGTACCTGGTTTGCGTTAAAAATCTCCACAAGGGGCCACAGAGGAGGTGATGCGTGGAAGACGGAGAGGTGTGCGTCAGTTTCACCCCTTCGCACATGGACTTGCGTCATTATTTTCAACGCAGGGAAGGCTGTGCGTCGATTTGTGGCGCGTGGACTTGGTTCATCTTCAGGTTGAGGGGGTTTCTGGCGCCCCCGGCACTGTGCGTGGAATCCTGGGCTTGCGAAGCGAAGTCGCAAGTGCTGCGTTGATCCAGTGGGTGTTGCATGGAAATTTCTCCCGCACGGCAGGCGATGCATCGATCTTCTCTCTGGAAGTCAGGCTGCGTCATCCCGGGTCGGCTGTGAGTCGATCCGGTGGGCCATGCGTCGAAGTTCTGGTCGCAATGCAGGCTCCGGGTTGATCTTCTCCCTGCGAAGTCACACCGCGTCATCCCGGTTCGGCATGCAATGAATTTCTCACTGCGGGGCAGGCTGTGTGTCGTTTTTAGCAGGCTGTGCATCAAATGTTCACCACACATGGAGTGCAGTTGCAGGAGTGAAGTATTTTTGGTCCTGAGACCTTAGGGAACAGGAGGCAAGCTCTATCCAAGCCCTTGGAGAGCACTTCTCAGCAGAGCCAGGGAACAGCAAGACAGCAGGGCAACAGCAAGGCAGCAGTCCTTATCAGAAAAGCAGTCCCAGTGTGTCCTTTGTGAAGCCAGGCAGTTCCTCTTGGCAGGTCTGGTTCAGGGATTCTTCACCAGCAGGTTTCTTGTCCAGAAGTGTCTGTAAGGTAGAGTATGTACCCCAAGAAGAGTCTAAAGTCTGTGGTTTTGGGTCCTCTTCTTATACCCATTTTGGCCTTTGAAGTAGGCTTACTTCAAAGGAAAGTCTCACTTGATTGTGAAATCCTGCCTTGCCCAGGCAAGGCGTCAGACACACAACAGGGGGTTGGAGTCTGCATTGTGTGAGGGCAGGCACAGCCCTTTCAGGTGCAAGTGACCACTCCTCCTCTCCCTCCTAGCACAGATGGCTCATCAGAATATGTAGGTCACACCCCAGCCCCCTTAGTGTCACTGTCTGGAGACAGGTGCAAACAACCCAACTGTCAAACTAACCCAGACAGGGAATCCACAAACACAAAATGGTTCAAGTAATAAAATGCCCACTTTCTAAAAGTGGAATTTTCAAACACACAATCTCAAAGCCAGGTTAACTAAAAGATGTATTTTCAAATTGTGAGTTCAGAGGTCTCAAACTCCACATGTCTATCTGCTCCCAAAGGGAAGCTACGCTTTAATCCTGTTTAAAGGCAGGCCCCAGGTTAACCTATGAGAGAGATAGGCCTTACAACAGTGAAAAACGAATTTGGCAGTATTTCACTGCCAGGACATTTAAAACACATTAGTGTATGTCCTACCTTAACCATACACTGCACCCTGCCCATTGGGCTACCTAGGGCCTACCTTAGGGGTGTCTTATATGTAGGAAAAGGGAAGGGTTAGGCCTGGCAAGTGGGGACGCTTGCGAAGTCGAATTTTACAGTTTAAAACTACAAACACAGACACTGCAGTGGCAGGTCTGATACATGATTACAGGGCTACTTATGTGGGTGGCACAATCAGTGCTACAGGCCCACTAGTAGCATTTGATTTACAGGCACATTGCACCTCTAGTCCACTTTACTAGGTACTTACTAGTAAATTAATTATGCCAATCATGGATAAACCAATTAACAGTACAATTTACACAGAGAGCATATGCACTTTAGCACTGGTTAGCAGTGGTAAAGTGCTCAGAGTTCAAAAGCCAACAAAAACAGGTAAGGAAAAATAGGAGGAAGGAGGCAAAAAGTTTGGGGATGACCCTGCAAAAAGGGCCAGGTCCAACATGTGGGATATTTTAAGACTACAAAAAGATAGCCACATCTTGTAAAGTATTTCTCAGCTGAGGCTACCAGCCTTCTCATGCAGAAAAAGTAAGAGGTACAGCAAAACAATGTCTATTTTTGAAAAACCTATTGGGACCAACCAACAAAGTTTATATAGCTGCAGGTAACGGCTAGCCAACCACAGAGGGTGCCTAATCTATGGTCAAATGCATAAAGACATTTTGATTTTTTCACATTGTTTTGTATTTCCCATGGGATCTCATTGAGCACAATATCCAATGTTTTTCTAGGGAAATGATTTTTGTTTTCTTTTAACTTTTGATCCTTTATTCTGCCTTAAGTTTTTAGGTTTTGCTACTGACAGCTTCATCAGTATTTTGTGAGAGCACCTTTATCAATGTATCAAAAATCCAAACAGATAGAAATAAGTATTTAGAGAGAGTGGGATTTTGGTCAGCACTCTTGAGCCATAGGCTTTCATGTGTTATTCGTTGCTTGCCATTCGCTCCCAAGGCCATTACATTTTGAGAACGGTTACAGCGTCCGATGTGTGCTCCAATTACATTTTGGTGATGAAATCAAATTGTTCTCTTGTTAAATTGCGGACACAATAAGGGGGGTAGCTTGCAACAGAGAATGTATTTGTATTCTTTAACGTCTTAATTTCGCTGGCACAAGAACAATTTAATAGCTGAGCTAAAGAGGAAAATGCAATGATCGGCTGGTGAAGTGGATGTCAGGTGGAGCATATCCACAGGATGAGGCTGCAGGCTAGTGAGGACCCCTATACTCGGTGACCAAGGTGAGACGAGTCCAATAGGGGGTGCTGACACTCACTGGGTTTTACCATTCAAACTCAATGACATGGGAGGGCGGGTTGGGGTTAAACGTTGTTATGGTTGTAATAAACACTTTCTGTTAAAGGCTCTTCTCACATCCGTAGATGAGTTAGTAATGCTGCATGAGCCATCCTAACCCCATGCAGTGGTTCAAGAATAAGGAGGAATTATGTGCATTTTCACTATGGTGGGAGGGGAATGCTGTCTTTTTATGATGCTGCTCCCCGTGTAATGTGTCACTATGATTACTTGTACAATGTGGTTGTTGACTATAAAACTATACAACCAATAAAGAGATATTTAAAAAACTCATTGTAGGAAGTTGGCTCTGTATATACTATTTCAAAGTAAGAAATAGTGTCCACAGAGTCCAAGGGCTCCCCTTAGAGGTAAGATAGTGGCAAAAGTAGATAATTCTAATGCTCTATTTTGTGGTAGTGTGGTCCAGCAGTAAGCTTATCAGAGGGTAGTGTTAAGCATTTGTTGTACACACACACACAGGCAATAAATGAGGAACACACACTCAAAGACTTGCTCCAGGCCAATAGATTTTTACATTGTAAAATATATTTTCTTAGTTTATTTTAAGAACCACAGGTTCAAGATTTACATTAAACACTGTGAGAAAACAGGGCTGATTGCAGAGGCCCCCTAACTTTTTGCCCCCATTTTCCACTTTATGCTGGTGTTTTCCTGACTCTGATGGTGCCCTGGGTACTGCTAACCAGTCCCAGGGCCTGTGCTCTGTGTAAAATCAATATGCAAATTAGGCTAATTATAATTGGCTAAGTTAACCTACCTATAAGTCCCTAGTATATGGTAGGGCATGTAGGTTTAGGGACCACAGCATAGGTGGTGCACACCTAGGTGCACTGCTGAGGTGCCCAGTGTCATTTTAAAGGCAGGCCTGCCTTGCTGGCTGCTTTTAAATTAAAGTTATATGCAAATTCGACTTTGGAATTAAAAGTAGTTCCAAAGTCTTAAACTACCTTATTTTTACATATAAGTCACCCCTAAGGTGTGCCCTATGTGCCCCTAGGGCTGTGTGCCATGTAACTATAAGCAGGGACTTTATAAAAATAGATTTATAAACCCTGGTGAGGTAAAAACAGTCAAATTCGTTTTTCCCTCATTGAAGTAAATGGCCTTCATAGGCTAGAATGGGGAGACTTTATTTTAAATTTTAAAGTCTCCTTAAATGTTGCATACCAAGAATTTGGTATCAAATTAATTGTTGTAATAAATCCCACAACTTCCAGTTGTTGGATTTAATATAACTTGTTCAGCTAAAGAGTTTTAGACTTTACCTAAAAAGTTGCCAATTTCAGCCCTGCATTGTTTTTGCTGCTGTGCTCTGATTGGCCAGCCTGCAGCAGCTTAGGCAAGCTGCCTTGATGAGGTGTGAAGTGGCCTGGCTTCACACAAAGGAATGTGCTTGTGGGAGAGAATCTCCCCTCAGCAGATGGTGAGGCAGGAAGGGGGAGGGCTGCCAAACTGGTCTTCAAAGGCAGAGAAGGACATTTGGAGCAACCAGCAACACCCCCACATCCTGCAACCCCAGACACCTAGGTGCCCCCTTGATTAGATTAGGAGAGGGCAGGAGAGGGGTGTGTTTATGATTTTTAGCCACACCAGTGGGTGGGCTCAGCCAGATGTAACCTCCAAAAATCAGATTCAGCCATGTTGGATTTTTAGAGAATGTTGCCCACTGGGATGGATTTTTGCCACACTTCCCAGGAAGTGGTCATCACAGGGGGACGACCCTGTACCTGATTGGAGAACCAGGACCCACCTGCTTTTCACCCAGGAGAAAGGATAAAACTGGCAGACCTGCACCCACACCTCAGATCCCCGCCAGATTTCAAGAAGAAAAGAACTAAAGGAGAAGAAGGACTGCCCTGCTGGACCCCTGGCCTGCACCTGGAACCTGCACTCAGAAGGACTGCACCAGCTGCACACTTGGGCTTCACCACAAGAAGGACTTTGCCTGGCTTCAACTGGTTCAAGGAGGGACTCTCTGTTTGCTACAGGTGAAAAAATGCTATCCAGAGTCCCCCTGCACCAACTCCTGAAAAGTGACTAGCTGACCACTGTCCAGTGGCCAAAAAGGAGTTTGCGCCAGGTGCATTCTGGGAGTTGAAGTCCGCACCCCCCAAGGACCATCTCAGAACTTCTGGACCCTTGGGGTGAGCTGTGGAACCCAAAAGAACCTTAAAAGAACATCTGGGTGAAGCCCCAGAAGTTTGGAGAAGATTTGAGAATTTTTGTAAAAAAGCTCCAGAGAGGGACCGACCCGCCGCGGAAATTCTAGCCGGCTTGCCTCAACCGCGACCCGGCCTGACTTGGTTGTTCGTCCCGGTAAAGAAAAATCTCCAAAAAAGAGACTAAGGGGGTCATTTTGACCCCGGCGGGCGGCGGTCACCGCCCGCCTGGAGGGAACCGCCATATGGCCGCTCTGCGGTCGAAAGACCGCGGAGGCCATTCTGGCTTTCCCGCTGGGCTGGCGGGCGACCGCCAGAAGGCCGCCCGCCAGCCCAGCGGGAAACCCCTCCCCACGAGGAAGCCGGCTCCGAATGGAGCCGGCGGAGTGGGCATGTGCGACAGGTGCAGTTTGCACCCGTCGCGTATTTCAGTGTCGGCTAGGCAGACACTGAAATACACAGTGGGGCCCTCTTACGGGGGCCCCTGCCGTGCCCATGCCATTGGCATGGGCATGGCAGGGGCCCCCAGGGGCCCCGCGGCACCCCCTACCGCCATCCTGTTCCTGGCGGGCGAACCGCCAGGAACAGGATGGCGGTAGGGGGTGTCAGAATCCCCCATGGCGGCTCAGCAAGCTGCGCCGCCATGGGGGATTCCAAGGGCAGCGGTAAACCGGCGGGAGACCGCCGGTTTACCCTTTCTGGCCGCGGCAGAACCGCCGCGGTCAGAATGCCCTTTGGAGCACCGCCGGTCTGTCGGCGGTGCTCCCGTGGCCGGTGACCCTGGCGGTCACCGGCCGCCAGGGTCTGAATCAGGCCCTAAGTCCGAAGGTAAAAAGTTGACCGGGACCTCCCAGCCATCGTATCTGAGAAGGGCTCCACGGACGTCGGATCAAGATCCAGGTTTACCCCGGTCGAAGGATTTTCACCTCGAAAAAACAACTAAGTCCGAAGGTAAAAATCTCCACCGAGGAATCCAGCATCGCGTATCCGGACAAGGGCTCCAGGAGGTCGGATTCGACTGGCAGGTTCGTCCCGCTGAAGAAAATCTTCAAAATAAAGACTAAGGGGGTTATTCCAACTTTGGAGGAGGTGGTAATCCGTCCCAAATGTGACGGATTTACCACCAGCCGTATTACGAGTTCCATAGGATATAATGGACTTGTAATACGGCTGGTGGTATATCCGTCACTTTACCGTCACTTTTGGGACGGATTACCACTTCCTCCAAAGTTGGAATAACCCCCTAAGTCAGAAGGTAACTTTTTAACCGAGGCCTCCCGCGACTTGTAGCCGAGCAGGGCTCCATCGCGGTCGGCCTGAAACGTTGACTTTGCCCCGGTCGTGGTGCAACCAGATGACCCGATTGGCGCTTTTTGTTTCTAAGCGCTAGAAAAATAATAATTCTTTAAAAATTCATATCTCCGGTTCCCTTTATCCGATTTTATTCGTTTTTGTGTCATTTTAAAGATAAAAATATAAACTATTTTTATTAATTGGGTTTGGATTTTTAAACTGTTTCCTGTGTTTTATTTATTTACTGTTTTGTGATATTTGAATGCTCCTAAGTTAAGCCTTGACGCTCATTGCCAAGCTACCAAGGGTTGAGCTGGGATTAATTTACTGAGACCTAACTGTACCTAAGTGGAGGTTGGTGGCTTGTTGCTAGGTGTAGGTACCTACCTGCCCTTACCAATAACCCATTTTCCAACAAACACTTTAAATGTACGGTACTTCACTTAGATACTTTAGGAACTTTGAATAAAAGCAATATCATATACAGTCTTTGTAAAAATGGCAATAAGCTATTTTCAAAGTGGACACAGTGCAAAAATCAACAGTTTCTGGGGGTGGTAAGTAAAGGTAAGATTAGGAGGTATGTAAAACACTTACAAGTCTCAGTCCTGGGGCATAGGCAGCCCACCGTTGGGGGTTCAAGGCAACCCCAAAGTTACAACACAAGCAGCTCAGGGCCGGTCAGGTGCAGAGGTCAAAGAGGTACCCAAAACACTGAGGCACCTATGGAGAACAGCAGTGCTCCGGTTCCAGTCTGCCAGCAGGTAAGTACCTGCGTCCTCGGTGGGCAGACCAAGGGGGTTTTGTAGAGCACTGGGGGGGACATAAGTAGGCACACAAAATACACCCTCAGCGGCACAGGGGCAGCCGGGTGCAGTGTGCAAAGCAGGTGTCGGGTTTCAAGTAGGAAACAATGGAGGGACCCGGGGGTCACTCTAGCAGTGCAGGCAGTCACCGGGGGGCTTCCCGGGACACCACCTGGGCAAGGCAGAGGGTCACCTGGGGGTCACTCCTGCGCTGAGTTTCGGTTCCTTCAGGTCCTCGGGGCTGAGGTGCAGTGTTGGTTCCAGGCGTCGGGTCCCTTGATACAGGCAGTCGCGGTCAGGGGGAGCCTCTGGATTCTCTCTTCAGGCTTCGCTGTAGGGTCTCAGGGGGGTCGTCTCTGGTTACTCACGGGCTCACAGTCATCAGGGAGTCCTCCCTGAGGTGTTGGTTCTCTGAATCTCGAGCCGGGGCGTTGGGTGCAGAGTGAGAAGTTTCACGCTTCCGGCGGGAAACGTGCAGTCTATGGAAGTAGCTTTTTTGTTGCAAAGAAGTAGCTGGTTTTGAGCAGGGACGCTGGTCACAGGTGTTTCTTGGTCCTTTAGTCCAGGGTAGTCCTCTGAGGCTTCAGAGGTCGCTGGTCCCTGTCAGATGCGTCGCTGGTTGCAGGTTTTCGAAGTTGGAGACAGGCCAGTAGGGCTGGGGCCAAAGCAGTTGTCATCTTCCTCCTTCTCTGCAGGCTTGTAGGTCAGCAGTCCTCCTTGTTTCTTCAGGTTGCAGGAATCTGATTTCCTTGGTTCTGGAGTGTTTAGGTCTGGGAGGGCATTAGCCAATGGCTACTGTCCTGGAGGGTGGCTACACCCTCTTTGTGCCTCCTCCCTGAGGGGAGGTGGGCACATCCCTATTCCTATTGGGGGAATCCTCCAAAACCAAGATGGAGGATTTCTAAAGGCAGGGGACACCTCAGCTCAGGGCACCTTAGGGGCTGTCCTGACTGGTGGGTGACTCCTTGTTTTTCTCATTATTTCCTCTGGACTTGCTGCCAAAAGTGGGGGCTGTGTCCAGGGGGCAGGCATCTCCACCAGCTGGAGTGCCCTGAGGCATTGTAACATGAAGCCTGAGCCTTTGAGGCTCACTGCTAGGTGTTACCGTTTCTGCAGGGGGGAGGTGTTAAGCACCTCCACCCAGTGCATGCTTTGTTTCTTTCCTCAGAGAGCACAAAGGCTCTCACCCCAGGGGGTCAGAAACTCATCTCTCAGGAGCAGGCTGGCACAGGCCAGTCAGTCCTGCACTGAAGGATTCGGTAAGATACAGGGGGCATCTCTAAGATGCCCTCTGTGTGCGTTTTGTAATAAATCCAACACTGGCATCAGTGTGGGTTTATTATTCTGAGAAGTTTGATACCAAACTTCCCAGTATTCAGTGTAGTCATTATGGAGCTGTGGAGTTCGTTTTTGACAAACTCCCAGACCATATACTTAATATGGCCACACTGTACGTACAATGTCTAAGAATTGACTTAGACACTGTAGGGCATATTGCTCATGCAGCTATGCCCTTACCTGTGGTATAGTGCACCCTGCCTTAGGGCTGTAAGGCCTGCTAGAGGGGTGACTTACCTGTGCCACAGGCAGTATTTTGTGGGCATGGCATCCTGAGGGGGATGCCATGTCGACTTTGCCATTTTCTCCCCACCAACACACACAATCTACAATGGTAGTGTGCATGTGTTAGGTGAGGGGTCCCTTAGGGTGGCACAACATATGTTGCAGCCCTTAGGGACCTTCCCTGGTCACAGGGCCCTTGGTACCACTGGTACCTTTTACAAGGGACTTATCTGTGTGCCAGGGGTGTGCCAATTTGTGGAAACAATGGTACATTTTAAGTGAAAGAACACTGGTGCTGGGGCCTGGTTAGCAGGGTCCCAGCACACTTCTCAGTCAAGTCAGCATCAATATCAGGCAGAAAGTGGGGGGTAACTGCAACAGGGAGCCATTTTCCTGCACTCATTTCTTATCATGGCTCCAGTAAGGAATGCCATAGGGTGTATTTTTTATACTAACTATTTTCTTGTGGGTGGTGCCCATACCTCTCGTACCTAAGGCCTAGGTTCTGAAGAGGGTCCCTAAGAGCTGCAGCATGACATCACTCTAAGGGATCCAGCACCAAACCCATTCAGACTGCCACTACATGCTGTGTGACAAGGTGCTTCAAAAAGTGAAAACACAACATGTAACACTCTTTTGTGCCATGCCTCCTAAAACTGCCTGTAGTATTTGTAAGTTACCCTTACAGCCCTATGGCAGGGTGAAGAATATAATAGGCAAGGGAATATCTGCATGGCCAAATAGGTCAGAAACAAAGCCTGCTCTGGCATGGGTGTTACACACCCCTCTCAACAGGATGACCTTCACATATGCATTTCAAGGCAGGAAGCTTCAAAGGAGTCCATTGCCTTTGGTTTGCAGATATGGCTCTCCTCAGAAGCAGATGCTGAGCCCCCCACCCCCCTGCCCCAAGGCCCATTTGGCACCTGGACACTCGGGAAAATTAGCTATGCAGGAGTTGTGTTACACTGCGAAGCGGGACACACCTCTAGGGTGACTAGCGAGAAGTGAACACAGCCTTAAGAATTCCACCATCTTGGGTGTGGTGGATTTAGGGATTCTGGGATGGGGAGATACCCACTCCCCAAAGGAGTTAGCGTAGCTTAGGCTTGCAGGCTTGTGCCCTTTTACCTAGATAACATGATCTGTTTTATTATTCACTTTTATTCATTTTAGCATGCATTGCTTTCATTTTAGGAGAAATGTTTTTATTCCATAATCCATTGCCATTCCATGACAGCGTTATTATCAGTAATGTACGTATTGATTTGTCATTGTGTTCTTTGCTTTATTTTGGACAAGAACAGAATGTGACCATGTCAGGCATTTCTTATGATATTGCAGATACATGTTTGCGTCCACAATCTAACATTTAGGTAAATACCCATGTCAGGATGTCTGCACGAACAATAACATGTGCCTTATAAAAACACCTTGTGAGACCAAGGCCATGAGAGGGGGTTCCACCCAGGATATTCCATCTATACTGCTTGCCACTTTGCAGCAGACCTCCTCCTCAGCCTCTCTACGAAGCCTGATTTGGAGACTGGAGGCTTACCTTGCCCTAAGGTAACAGGGGTTGGGGCACTTCTCATGGGCATGGGCAGATTAAGTTTATCATACTTTGCTCTGTTTAGGGTTGAAAATACATTTAATGGAGGAATTTGCATATTCAGGTTTATTGCAGTATGTTGGGGTTGTTCATATTTACATCACTTATTCTCACAATTCTGATTTTGTTAATTGTCAGTATCCTAATCATTGCAGCTCATGCATTTTATAACAGATTGCAGTCTTTTCCATAAATGTATTGAAAACTATTCTGCAGCTTCTTTCTCGACTGTGTATGTGTAAGAGACTTATTGCTAACAAGAGAAAAGGGTAAGACTTGTTGCACCACAATTTTCCCTGAGAGGTTTTTCAGAGTCCAGGCGCTAGTCTGGCAGAAGTCACCTTTACTATTTGTGTTTTGTTGAGGAGCTGCTACAGAGCTGGAAGGATTGGGCTGACAGCTGCAAACTCGTGTAGAAGTGACTCAGTCACCTACAAGCAGAGGTAATGCCGCCCCTAATCCAGCAGTCTTGTAAAGATACGAGAGTCCTTACAACAGAGTCCATTGGCTACTACCCTTCACTCCCCTTAATGCCCCCTGAATTGAATATTTAGGGGAACCACTGATACCAGGGCCTCAGATCTTTGTTGGACACAAAGAAGAAGTGGCAAGAAGACTGCTGATCTAAGAACCGTGAGCATGACTGACTTTGTGCCAAACTTCTCCAGCCTGCTTGCTGCACCTAATTCTTGTTGAGCAACTAACCTGTCCTCCCACTGCAGCCTCCGAGAAACCAGGAAAGTTGTGAGTGCTTCACAAGCCACCAAGAAGAACTCCCTTAGAGTAGAGGAGCTGCTTCCCTGCATCTGCAGGCAACCAAAGAAAAACTGCAAGGACCCAAGACTGACAAACTCCGACGCCAGACATCACCACTGCACCTGATCCGCCTACCCTAAGCTGAAGTGATACAACAGTGTCAATGTGGTTCCCAGCCCCTCCAGATACAAAGCCCACCTTGAGTTTTCCCACTCAGGACTTCCCAACGGCGTCTGCAGCCTCTTTCTGGTGACGGAAACTTGACGGGCCACTTACCTCTGCTCCCGGACACCCCAGACCAAGGAAAAAAGGACCACTAGTGTTCCAACATCCCCTAGGCCTGTGGGACCCAAGCCCACTTGTTGGTTGAACCAGATTGTGGGACCCCTCTACCACGACCGCCTCCGGTGACGGTCCAAGGTACCTCTGCACCCGATTGCCTCGGACAGAGGAGAAGAGCACCACTGGTGTCCCTACGTCCCCAAGCATTACAAGAATGGAACTCCCTTGTGATTCATCTGGACTGGACACCCAGTCCACCCCTGCAGTATCTTTGTGACTGGACCAATCCCCATTGACATACACAGGGCAACTGATGCTGATCTGCACCACTGCACCTGACCACAGCAGTGCCGCCTGAGGTGACCTATTGGATTAGCCTAGGACCCTGTCCTGTACTCACCTTAAGTCCAGAAGATTGATCCTGTAAGTTGCTTTGAAGTACTTGTTCATTGTGTATGTTTTCTCTCCCATTGAGTAACATTGCAGCTGCACAAAAATGCTGACTTTTGAAAACTCTTCCTATCTTGAAAGGTACTCATCTGGTTCTGGTGATCTTGGCATCTAAATTTATATAAGAGTATGTGTTATTTTTATAAATTAGTGTTAGATTTCTTTATTGAGTGCGTGTCTCATTGTCTATGTGTGTGCCTTGCATGCTTAGCACTAACCTCTGATATGCCTAACTGCTCGCCCACTCTACCACAAAAGAGAGCAGTTAGGGTGTCAATTGTGCCTCTGTAATTCCTTTAGGATTTGCTTGGACTCTTTGCACAGTGTACCTCTTTTTGGTCCACTATATAAAGAGTCAGCTTCCTACATTCACTGAAAAAAACTAAGATTAAAGTGACATTGTGTTTAAGAATTGTAATAATAGGTTACTCTACATTTAAAAAATACCTTAGAATTCACTGAAAAAAACAAAGGTTAAAGGGACATTATAGGTAGATGAAAATGTCAGTTAAAACATACTGTTTTAAATAAAAAAGTACCTCAGCAGTTACAGTTATCTCACGTAACGATAAATTGTACCCTAAAGAAATTATAACTCACACTGTTGTCGTCAACTGCAATTTACCTCCCATTTTGTGTCACTAATGACATGATCTATTGCATCAATGATAACATCACTGTAAAATCTGAAGTTACATCATTTGTGACGACAACACTGTGTATGGTGGGGGTGTGGGATGGATTAATCCAACTCTGTCTGTTATAGCTACTTAGATACCTACTAAATCTACCTTTCATAACTGCTTATCTACCATACCTACTTTCCTACCACATTTACCTACAATCTAAAACCTACCATATCTATTATACCTACCTAATATACTTGCCATTTGTAACCCACTTTGCCTAACCCTACATACAATACCTACTTGCCATACCTTTCATCTCTACCTATTACACATTATCTACCATACCTAACCTATCATGACTCACTGCCAGAGTTAGAAGTCGGCGGACTGGTTACTCGGTTTCAACAGTGACGGATATCTGTCCGCTGAAATCTAAATCTCATCATATCCTATGGGATTTAGAATTTGGTGGACAGGATATTCATTACCATTCCAAATTATCCAGTGCCCACCCTCTGGTAGCTTGGCACTGAGCAGTCAGGCTTAACTTAGAAGGCAATGTGTAAAGTATTTGTGCAATAAATCATGCAATAACACAGTATACACACCACAAAAATACACCACACAGGTTTAGAAAAATATAAAATATTTATCTGGGTGAAATAAGGTCAAAACGATCAAGATTTGATAAGTACACATAGAAATATCACTTTAGAGAATGAAAAAAAAAGAGTCTTAAGTTCTTTAAAGCAATAAGTGTCTCTTGCAAGCACAAAGTACTGGTTTGCATCTAAATTATCCGCAAGGGATCGCAGAGGAGGAGATGTGTGGAAAACTGGGAGGTGTGTGTCAGTTTCTCTGGGCGCACACAAACGATGCGTCAATATTTTTCAAGCATCCAGGACCTTGCGTCGATTTCCGGTGCACTGACTTGGATCCTCTTTGGGTTGCCGGGTATTTAGATGCCCCGGGGACGATGTGGAGAAATCCTGGGCATGCAGGACTAAGTCACAGGAGCTGCATCGATTTGGTGGATGATGTGGGGAAATTTCTGTTGTGCAGCAGGCGCTGCATCGAATTTTCTCACAGGAAGTCAGGCTTCATCATTCCGGCTTGGCTATGCGTCGATCCAGTGGGCCGTGTGTCGAAGTTCTGGTCGCAATGCTGGCGCTGCATCGATCTCCACTCGCGGAGCCGGGCTGTGTGTTCCGGTTCGGCTTGCAGTGATTTTCTCACCACGATGCAGGCTGTGCGTCGTTTCTGACAAGTTGTGCATCACAATTTCAACGCACAAGGAGCTCTTTGCAGAGATTAAGGCCCATATTTATACTTTTTTAGCGCCATATTTGCGTCATTTTTTTATGTAAAAGCAGTGCAAACAAAAAATACAATAGTGTTTTGTAAGTTTGCGCTGATTTTGCATCAAAAAGCGACGCAAATGCGGCGCTAAAAAAGTATAAATATGGGCCTCAGTCTTTTTGGTCCTGAGACTTCAGAAAACAGGAGGCAAGCTCAATCCAAGCCCTTGGAGAGCACTTCTCAGCAGAGCCAGAGGGCAGCAAGGCAGCAGGGCAACAGCAGGGCAGCAGTCCTTTGCTGAAAAGCAGTCAGGTGAGTCCTTTGGGCAGCAATGCAGTTCCTCTTGACAGGTTGGAGGTTCAGGTCCAGAAGTGTCTGAGTTGGTAGGGTCAGATGCCCTGTTTAAATACCCAAATGTGCCTTTGAAGTGGGGGAGACTTCAAAGAGTGGCTTAGATGTCCCCTACTGGGACCCTGTCTGCCAAGGTCCCAGTACGGGGTATGGCAGTCCATTGTGTGAGGGAAGACCACTGTCCTTTGACATGTAAGTGTCAGGTCCTCCACCCTCCCAGCCCAGGAAGACCCATTCAGTATGCAGATGAGTGCAGGTGTGACTGTGCATCCTGTGCTTGGGGTTGTCTGGGTGAAATGCACAAGGGGCCTGTCAACTAACCCAGCCAGAGGTGGATTGTAAGGCACAGAAGGATTTAAGTGCAGAGAAATGCTCACTTTCTAAAAGTGGCATTTCTAAAACAGTAATATTAAATCCAACTTCACCAGTCAGCAGGATTTTGTATTACCATTCTGGACATACGAAATATGACCTTGTTTCTCCTTTCAGATCAGAATCTACCACTCAAATAGTATATGAGGGTAGCCCTAATTTTAGCTTATGAAAGGAGCAGGCCTCACAGCAGTGTAAAACAAATGTAGGAGTTTTACACTACCAGGACATATAAACTACAAAGGTACCTGTCCCGCCTTTTCCCTACATAGTACCCTGCCCTATAGATTACGTAGGGCCTATCTTATGGATGACTTATATGTAGAAAAAGGTAGGTTTAAAGCTTTGCCAGTACTTTTGAATGCCAAGTCGATTTGGCAGTAAAACTGCACACACAGGCCTTGCAATGACAGGCCTGAGACATGGTTAGAGGGCTACTTATGTGGGTGGCACAATCAGTGCTGCAGGCCCACTAGTAGCATTTAATTTGCAGGCCCCGGGCACATGTAGTGCACTTTTTTTAGGAACTTATAAGTAAATTAAATAAGCAATTGGGTATGAGCCAATGTCACCATGTTTTAAGAGAAAGATCATGTGCACCTTAGCACTGGTTAGCAGTGGTAAAGTGTGCAGTGTCCTAAAACCAGCAAAAACAGTGTCAGAAAGTGGAGGGAGGCAGGCAAAAAGCTGAGGGTGACCACCCTAAGGCTGTCAGCTCTAACAATCAGCATATGGTATTTTCTTTATTACTTCTTTTACTCCTTCGCCGGCAAGGTTCTTGAGGTATTGTATGTAATGTACCTGGTTTTCACTGCCTTTTGAGTTTCTTTGTACTCAACTATCACTAACTCTAGCACTTCTCTGTACCTGGTAATCACTACCTTTATTGTTATAGTGTCTTCTATCTTAAAGCTCTGTGTTGCGTTATGGCGCAGTATCTCTTTCACGGTTCGTGGTGCATGATACACAAATTTCTATGTAGGGCCTTCATCTTCTTTGAAAGGTTGTGACTGGCTAGAGTGGCACTTTGACTCCACATACGCCAAATGTTGATTTTCACTTCGACTGAGGCATGTGTGGCACAGACGAGTAGTTTACTAGACCATGTTAAACTTTCTCTGAGAGCAAGTTCTTCGGGATACTATCCTCTATCTTGTCACCAGTTCTAGCATCATCTCCAGCTGGGGTACTCATAAATGAACACAATCAATTCACCACACCTTATCACTTATGTCACAGTTCTACTAAGTCCATCAGGAACCAAAAGGGCACCCGTCATTGCGAACTCACAGGATACTACATTTAATGGCAGCCACCGCATATGTTAAGGGGTCAGGTGGAAGGGGACGGCAGAGGAAACATCATTTTAAAAAAAAGAAAACATTTCTCTCTGCCCATCTCCTGCTGCCATCTCCTGCCGCCTCGCTCCTCTTGTGGTGTCCCAGCATTTGCTTGCCAGACCAGCACAGGATCCCCAGCAATCCAGGTGCTGCTTACGTGCTAAACATAGCATGTAAGCAGCATCAGGATTGGTCTGAGCGGCAGTCCCTGCCACTCAGACACAAGCCCGGGCACTGTGCTGTTTCTCCAGCCCAGCTCTGTATTCAGCTTGGTGGAGACCCTAAGTGCACATACCTCAGATGGCCAACCAAGCACACATGCGCACTTAGTGCACTCTCCCCTCCTCCCCGCTCCCATCTCCCGTGGCACAGCCCCACCCCTCCCTTTACACTCTGCTGACTGAACCAGCAGATCAGAGGTTATGAACAATACAACAATAGCATGTTATCATGTTATTTTTCATCTGCTGGCTCAGCCAGGGGGTGCGACACCCCTATGCCACTGAGGAGGAGCTGCCTCTGACTACATTGTCCTTAACTACGTTCGGCAAAGGGAAAGGTTTCTGTGGCATTTGATCTGTGCACTGCTGTACTGTTGCCAAAGTAGTACAAACCTTGTCCACAATATATTGCAAAGCAATGCAAACAGATTATGATTTGTGTAATTCTTGTGTGAAACTCAGCATCATTCAATCATGACTACTCTGTTGTTCCTCATCTAGGTCTACCGGGTTTGGATACAAAGGTTCCAATGTGACTGACTGGATAAAAATGGGTGCTATAATTGTGTTTAGGGTAGGTCTCCAGTCCAGCCTGCACCCATTCCCTGCCCCCTGCCTGACCCTCAGATATCATGTGGGTGGGAATGGAGTGCTCCCAGCAGTAAATATTCTTCCCATCCTTCCACCATCCTTTCCACCACCTCAGTGCACTCCTGCTGTACAGGTTCAGATGAGATCGGAAATATGCATGTTACATGGAAAATGGAATAGCGTTTGTCATTCTGGTCAGTAATTCTCGTTCTACATAGTTATGTCACAATCTCAGGGATTTCATTTGTAATTCCGTGACCTATATGCGAAGATTCTAGAAGGCATCCAGACCTCTGCTTGCAATTCGTCACATTGCAGTTGGGACCGCAAGTATAAAACATGGCGGCTTTTAAAGAGCAGTTTCATGGTGCCGGAGCTATTGCTTATGCCAGCGTTAATAATGATGTTAAAGGCCACCGGCAAACAAATGACTAAATCTCCCATACTGTTACATGTGTGAGCCAGCAATAATTTGACGTTAATGCCATTGGCATTAGGCTGATTTAACTTTTCTCTTTAAATTAGTGCTTCTGTCATTCAGATACCTACAAACATGCCCAAAACGGATTTTATTAACCGAATAACCTAAAAATGGCTAGAATTACACAAATCTAAAATTCGTGATCTGTAATGCTCCAAACAATTCATAATGAGTATTGCAGACAAAAAAGGGGGAGGGTAAGAATCAGGGGAAAAAAGTTCATATTTGTAAAAAGACAATCGGTCATAGAGATCAATGAGGCATGTGAGGAAAAGCTTTCAAAAACGAGAAAGGACACAATACCGTGACTATGTAATTGGTGAAAGAAGATAGATTATGCACTTTATAGTACAAATAATAGAAAAAGAGTAATTACCAAAACATGTCAAGATGCAAAGGGGCAGCAAAACGAACACCAGGACCGCTTTGTAAACTGCAATGAGACACAAAACCTGAAGAAACAAGCAGTCCCAAGGATCCGTACAGCTATAGTGATGACACTGAGGACCTTATTAGGACCTTGACGGAGGGATTTCCTCCATCACAAATGTGACGGATATCTCGTCTGCTGTATTATGATCCCATTACATTCTATAGAGATCGTAATACGTTGGGGTGGATATCCGTCACATTTGTGGAAAGCCCTCCATCAAGGTCGCAATAAGACCCTGAGTCTGACAACAGGAACGAGGAGAGGGGATAAAACAAGATGGTTGTAGGCTATTGTCTCCAGCTTCAGTTTTGGCACCACACGCATTGCAGGAAATAGAGGATTTCGGGCGTGTAGTTCTCTCCTGCACCTGTTCAAGTGCACCATGTCACCTGGGTGGAACGGCCCCTCTCTATGTTTGTGCCCTGGGGATTATAAGTCCCCGACCGCCGGCCTGTCCATGGCTGTACACACTGCCATGGAAAGGCCGGCGGTAAGGGGACTTCGGGTGCCCCTGGGGGCCACTGCACTGCCCATGCACTTGGCATGGGCAGTGCAGGGGGCCCCATGCATAGGCCCGTCGCGCATTTCACTGCCCGAATTTTGGGCAGTGAAATGCGCGACGGGTGCTACTGCACCCACTGCACATCAGCATTGCCGCCGGCTCTATTACGAGCCGGCTGCAATGTTGATGTGACATTTCCAACACTGTTACCGTCCTCTGGCCCAGCGGAAATGTCATAATAGGGAGACAGAAATACCGCCGTCTGTCTCCCGCGGCCTCGGCGGTCTTTTGAAAAGACCGCCGAGGTCGTAATGACCCCCTGTATTTTTAAGCAAACTAACCTCTCTGATAGACAACATAATTTGTCCTCTTTCTAATGTTTTCTTGCAGCCAACCTTAACGGTCTCAACGCAAACATTAGCTTGGTATGTATTCCTTCTCTCTACCACTTGTATGACATCTGGAATTGTTAATTTTTCTGGTTTTTACATCCTCCTCTTAGCCCATTCTAAGCACTGAGGCAGGCACTCAGCTATCTATAAAAATAAATCAGAGATTGTCCGTGAGATATAGGTCCTCCCACCGCATGGTTAAGGTTATATACGGTTTTCCCATCTATAATGCCTCCTTTGTTGCTCCCAAAAGCTCACAGAGGTCAAAGCCAGAGCAGACTAAAGTGAGGAATTGGTTTGATGGTTGACTAGGTTGTGAGCCCTGGCCAAGCAGCAAACCACAATCTTTGTCTGGGTGAGGCAAAAGTCAAACCTAAATTGGTCTGTGCTCAAACCTCTGGTAGCTTGGCATAGAGCAGTCTGGCTTAACTGATAGGTAATGTGTAAAGTATTTGTGCAACATTTCGAACAGTACTACAGTGGGAACACCACAGAAAAATGATCACAAAGTAAGTTATAAAAACTGTGCAAAATTTAGTAAATAAAACACAACTAAAAGGACAAAACTCCACTCAGTGGAACCAGCGATATTAATTTTTAAAGAATATTAAAAGTAGTACCCAAAATCACAAAGTGCAAACTTGACATATCTTGTTGCAGTTGACTGGGTCAAAGACACACTTTCAGGTTGACCGTGATGGAGCGCGGGTCGAATGTGGTCACCAGGTTAGGCTTGCTGAAGTTTACTTTCTCAAAGTCCATTTCAAGAGTCCCATTCATGTTGGAGGGGTGTGTAAGAAGGACTGGAGAGAGTCATGGGAGGCTGCTGGCATACAGCAGGCCAGGCATCATGAAAAGGTGCTGGAGCTTCACGCTGGTGGTCCCCGTAAGTGGTCGATGGTGCAGTGTAAAGAGTGGGTCTAACAGAGATTTGTGCTGAAGTGTGGTGCGAGCGTTGAGGTCTCAGTGTTACTGGGCCTGTTCTCAGTTGCGAAGAGCCCAAAAGCTTGATTTCAGCTCTCTGAGCCAGGTTCCAGGACCTGAGGGACACCACTTGAGGGTGAGAAACTCACTCCAGCCGGTTCTAGGAGCTGGTGCAGGATGTTGGGGAGCTTTTTATGTCCTTTAGGGTTCAGATCAGAAGACCAAGGAGACTAGCCCTTGGAGTCACTCTGACAGCTCTGTGTTCAAGATAAAGTTGCAGGTCTCTTTCTCCCTCCCCAAGAAAGAGAGCAGCAGGGTAAAAAGGCAGCAACACAGCAATGCAGCAGCAGGTCAGCAGGTCAGCAGTCCAGTACAGTGACAGTGCTTTCAGCAGCACAACACTCCTTCTTCCTGGCAGACTATCCACAAGTCCAGAAGTATACTGAAGAGTTGGTGTCTGAGGTCCAGTATTTTTACCTAGTTGTGTCTTTGAAGTGGAGAGAAGCTTCTAGAGGCATGCCTTTGGTGCTCAGGCACTCTCCCTTCCTGGCTCCAGACTAACTACAGAGGGTATGCAGCCCTCTGTGTGGAGACAGGGCACGGCCTATTCAAAATGTAAGTGGGGCTGGGCCCAGCTCCTTCACTCCATCCTGCCAGGGATGGTCCATTTAGTCACACCTAAGCTCCCCACTCCATGTGGCTGTCTAGGAGGAATTAACAAAGCCTAACTGTCAACTACACCCAGTCATGTCACCCAGAGAAAGGCTGAATGCATCAAATATCTGAGGCAAGAAAATTCCAACTTTCTAAAAGTAGCATTTCCAAAATTGTAATTTAAAATCTGAACCATCCCATCCTGCCAGTGATGGCTCATCCAGTCACACCTAAGCTATGTTTTGTGTGTGACTGTCTAGGAGGAATACACAAAGCCCAAATACCAACTACACTCAGTCATGTGACCCAGGGACAGGCTGCATGCACCAAATGACTAAGGCAAGAAAATGGCAACTTTCTAAAAGGGACATTTTCAAAATTGTAATTTAAAATCCGACTTCCCCATAAGTTCAGATTTTAAATAGTTACAAATTCTAGAGACACCAAACATGAAATAGTTACCTGGTCCTATTTAGAAATTATACTTATAGAATGTAATAGGGCAACTCCAGTGCTATCCTATTTAAGAGTTTTTCACTACCAGGATATGTAAACCACAAAACTACATGTCTAACATTTTAAATATACTGCACCCTGCCGTTAGGGCTTTCCATGGCCCACCTTAAGGGTGAGTTATATGCATTATAGAAAAGGAACTCTTTAGCCTGGTAAAAGGTTTACTTGCCAGGTCGAAATGTCTGTTTGAAATTGCACATATGCAGGCTGCAATGGCAGGCTTGAGACCTGTTGGAAGTGCTAGTTAAGTGGGTGGCACAATCAGTGCTGCAGACCAACTAGTATGAAATAATTTACAGGCCCTGGGTGCCAGTAGTGCCGCTTTACTAGGGTCTTAGATGTAATCTAAATATGCCAATTGGGTATAATCAAACCTAACATGTTTAATGGAGAGAGCACAAACACTTTAGCAGTAGTTAGCAGTGGTAAAGGGCACAGAGCTCTAAAGCGAACAAAACAAATTCAGCAAACATAAGAGGAGTGAAGGAAAAAGATTTGGGAATGGCCCTGCAGAATAAGGCAAATCCAACAATCACCATGGGGAAGATGGCATTGGGCTTAGGAAAAGCAAATTAAAATAATGAACATTTCTACTAAGAAAACGTCACATACATCCTTATTTACACATTGAGAATCAATCCCTGATGCAGGCAACTTGAAGTTTGTAACCTCCAAAGAATTGTCACATATGGAGTCTAACAACATCCGCAAAAGGCCCTGGCCTTGATGGACCTTCAATTTAAGCAGTGTCACATGATGAAACACATAGGAATGGCAGTGTCTGAAGAGAGCCAATATTAAGCCTCTTGTTGTACTTCTTAATGTGCTTTTTCTTTCAGCATGGATGAGTTGAGGACCAGACAGACAAATCTCTCTGGAGAGAGACCTAAAAAGGAGATGTAGGAAAGCCAGTAATCTTGTGATTCATTACTGGTCAGACGATTTCATACAGTGCCTATAAGAATTGAAAAATAAAGGCTTACTAGCAAATATTCTGCGATAAATGTGTTTGCAAAATGAAGTCTCAATAATAGTGAAATGGCGAGACTCAAAACATCCCTGAAGCCGCAGATTGCATGCACTATATTAAATGTGATTAGCTATCATTAGAGACAATATTATTTTCTTAATGAACTTCTCCCGCTTAATCATCATTTGCGAAGAGCGCTCTTCAATCAACCTCTCTGCACAGCTGGAAGAATTAATTTGGTTTTATGATGAATTTGATGAAATCTAGAAACAACAGCAAAGGTAGCAGATGGGAGAAACTTAATACCTAACATGCATTACTTGTGTTTATTGAGAATAGCTAAATGCAATATTTTCACATAAAAATACATTTTAACAGATGATCACACAAGATAAAAATGCAAGTGCAGAATGTGACTTGGATAAATGTAAGTTTATTACAAAGGCACATGTCCTTTTTACTAAGTACAGTAGCTATATAGTGTTTCATCTGTTCTGCCAGGTTATTTATTGTAAGGGTATTGTTAGTACCATGGGAAGGATTGTCTTAGTGTCATGAATATGTCTGGCACCCTGTTTATTAAAGACACAATTAGACAATTGTCATCTATCACTTTCAGCAGGACTGGCACAAAATGCTCAACAAAAGAGAACTGTTCAGCTTGACTTAGCTGAGGATCTCTGAGGAAAAGCAATCATGTCGCTTTCCCGCAATAAATACCTCATTTTGAGAGTACTCTTCATAATTTTGTGAGGCTAGTTGGTGGTAATGGACAAAGAAACGTTGTCCTGCTAGAACGGTTTGAATTCTCGTGACACAGGAAAGAGCTCATTCGTAGACAAAAATGCCCCTATTCAAAATGTGACCGGTCAATACTTCATAACCAATCAGGGTTGATTCGCAACGATTTTTTCGTGAATATTTGTGACTCACTCTTGACTTATTCTTAAATTTCCAGGATATCATTACATATTCTCATCTAAGAAGCTTTGTGAATCATTCTAGATGTGAATACCTTAAGATATCTTCATAGTTTTCTCTGAGGAGTATTTTATATGAGATAAAGGATGAAAAAGGTCTTTAACAAATGTCATTTTCAGATGGCTTAGGCAGTTCCAAACCATTTACCTTGACAGACAAGTGTATAAATAATGTTTTGCACTGATAGATCAGTGTACATGTTATTTTGCACCATTCATTCAGTGTAGAAGCACATAGTACTCCTTTAAATGTAAATGTAAATTAGCAAAAAATGCAAAGAACTATGCAAAAATGTGTTCCTTGGGAGCATTAGCTACAGGGTCTTTTAGTTGGAGCATCAATTCTGCAGTGACACTATATATGCAGATCTCATTCTAGCAATAGCAGTATATATTCCTCCGAATAACATGGAATGTTTTGGTCTCTCACCTGCCAGCCGTACCAAAAGATGTTTTATTCTATAAATCCAAATGCAAATTAATGTAATTTGTTGCCTGCCATTGGATCCCACACTGACTATTGTTAAACCTTATTGAGTAACGACTTGAGAGTTTTGGGACTCCAAGTATCAAATTTAGGCCCTCATTACAACCTCTGCGGTCTTTTGAAAAGACCGCCGAGGCTGCGGGAGCCAAAATACCACCAGCGCCTTTTCTGGCTCCCTATTATGACTTTTCCGCTGGGCCAGTGGATAGTCATAGTGTTACAGTCCACTGGCCCAGCGGAAAAGTCACATCAACATTGCTGCCGGCTCGTAATAGCATCCATCACGCATTTCACTGCCCGAAATTCAGGCAGTGAAATGCGCGACGGGGCTATGCCTGGGGGGCCCTGGACTGCCCATGCTAACTGCATGGGCATTGCAGGGGCCCCCAGGGGCACCCCAAGTCCCCCTTACTGCCAGCCTTTCCATGGTGGTGTTTACCGCCGTGGCCAGGCTGGCAGTCGTGGACTCATAATCCCCAGGGCAGCGGTGCAGGCGAAAACCTGGCGGTATAGTGGAGGGGCCGGCGGTATGGCCGTGGCTATTGCACCACGGTCATAATAGCTGGCGGAACACCGCCAGCCTGTTGGCAGTTTTAGCGCTAGCTTACCGCCGGCAGCCAGGGTCATAATGAGGCCCTTAGTCTTTTTCTTTACCAGATTCATAAGTCAATTTGAGCACTTGCCTTGTAGCTGTGAGATGATAGATTTTACTCAGCTTAAAAAAACCTCAAACCCTTGAATACTGACGTTCTTTTCACTAACACCACATACCCTCTATGGGCTTCTACCGAATCGCTAGACCTGCTTACATCGCAAGTAGTGTCGAACTGGTGTATTGGGCAATCAGATACCCATGTCTGGATCGGTTTGTTGGCTGTTTGTGAGCCTGTTTTATGGTCTGCTAGGCTGGGTTTGACTGTTGATTTCCCTTATATTAAAATAAGCATTGCCCACTGCAAGCTCAAACAATGCACTCTATGATACCATGAAAAATACTCATATAGCGTGCCTCTACAAGTTCAAAACTGCCTCAATTTTCAAACATAAGACACTTTTTTGGCTATCTGACTCATTAATGAAGGCCACTTTTATTTTGGTCCAGGGCCTAATTTTGCAACAGTCTGACACTGATGGGCACCCATCAGGTCCCAGCAAAAGCAGATCTCAACTTGAATTTCATATTTCAACACTATTCTTCTCTGCAGTACCACATGGGTGTGGGCACCAGCTCTTGCTTTCTTCACTTGAGAGGCCTCCACGTCATCCTGACAGTGTGCTTATTGCGTATACAATCTGATCTTTTCTTAGATCTGCCAACTGTGATTTCCCATTCTGCATTCCAGTGACACACATGGCTTGCTGTAGAGCAGAGATTTCTTCGTAGACACATCCTGTCTGTTGAACTTTCCCCCCTTGTCACTTTGGGAACAACTCTCTCCCTCTTAAAATTTCATCAAGATCTGGAAATTTAAAGATGGCGCCAGACTCCGTAATTCGGAGCATGATGTTCTAACCTGAGTGGATTCTGTCTCTTTAGCACCAAGAAACCTCAAGTGCCAGTGTGTTCTACAAACAGAATTTATCATACCCTAACCTAACATTTCCTGTACATCCTGCATTGAATTCAGTTTGGAATGTTCTTGTTTATTTAAACATACTACTGAAACTTGTACCAGCTGTGCAGAGTGGATTGATAAGGACGATTGAGAGGCACTTTTCAGTTCCTAAAAGTGGATAAGTGTGCTGATTGTAGAGAGGCTGTTTAACAACACTCCTACAACAGTGTCATAGCCAATTATGGAATACATGATTTTTTATTCTAGTTCTTTATTCTTTGTTCACATCTTCTGAGCTATCCAGGCTTATCAGTTAATAAATAATCTCTCTGACTTTTTGGAAGCCCACAATTTAATGCACCCTGCTCAAACTGGCTTTCTCCCTGAATGAAGCATGGAACAGCTCTTCTAGCAGTCACAGAAGAGCAAAAATGGGTGTTCGACAAAGGGGGGGGGGGCCCGCTGTGGTGATTTTGCTTGATCTGAGTGCAGCATTTGATATGGCCTCTGCTAGAAATGTGGTCTCTGGTTGGCTAGGGTATACACCTCAGCGTGGCAGAACCCACCCACCCTAGTAAAGGCAAGGGTTACACAGAGGGCTTGGGTTACACCCTTGGTAGCTTGGAATCAGCTTGGAACGAGCAGTCAGGCCTATCCCAAAGGCAATGTGAAGTGTTAGCAGAACACACACACACAACACACGTGACCCACTATCCCCACAACAAAGGAAACACAACACCAAGTTATATAAAAAAAACTGTATTGTACACAGCATCATTAGACCAAACACAACATGTCAGTAATATCCTGCAACCCAAGCAGTTTTCAGAACATTATAAAGTACTATTACTCTGTGAAAGCCAGCAGTAGTCACAAAAAACACCTTCAGGATAGCTTGGCCTGCAACATAAGCAGTAGACAGGTAAATATTACTAAAAGAATGCACATGTCATAATAACATACATCATCATGAATGCGCCAGTTCACAGAAAACATGTTACCAAAAATGCACATGCCCTAGTACACATGCCATCCTAAATGTCCATACAAGGACCATTAGAGAACGCACGAGACAGTCATGAGAATCATATCATCAACATAGACAGGTGTAGTCAGTCTTGTAAGTTTGGGAATTGTTTTCCTTATGGTAAAACAGGGGAAAATAATGTTCCCCGTGCAAAAAAGTGGGCACTAGCATTGCAGGCTCCAGTCTCACTTCCCCATTCTCAGTTAGTGTAATTCTTCCTCATGTAAATTTCTACACGACTGGTTGGGCACACAGGGGAGATGTCATGTGATATTCCCAGTAGTAATCCTGACCACTAGTGCCTGGCAGCTCTTCATGCCTTTTACTGGGAATCTATGCGAATTGCAAAAAGTAGTAAACCTGCACTTGTACAGTGGCACACATTTATGGGAGCAGGATTACAATTTTCTTTGTGAATTATCTCTTTTGTTGTCATCCAGTTACTTTAAAAAAATCCTAAACTTATTGGTATGTGCTCGTGCTATACAAATATAACAAATACATGTCATTTTAGTACATGACTCCATTCAAAGAAGTAGAGTTTCACACGTTGATTTCGTTCATCATATTTGTTGACAGTGTAAAATTCTGTTGTTTTTTTCTCATGAATTCCTGTTTGTTTCACAAAGCACCGGTTGGTTTGTTGCAGACACGAGGGTATTGGCCTGCCTAAGCTGAAGCGCAGCACGACAGCGCATAATTGCATAATGAGTGTTGATGTTTGTACAATGAGAGGGTGACTCACTGGGCTGTTCCACTGGGTGTATGAGAGATACTACTTACACATGCTCAATAAACCGTGAGCGATGCAAACATGACCACGTCTTCCACAGGCAGGGTTCCTCGGCTGCACCTGCGCTGCTCTATCCTTTCCAGAGGGGGATACCTCGTTGTTTTAGTAAATATTGGCCCTGATTTAAGAGGGCCTAGCACCATATATCGCCACATTAGCATCATTTTTTTACAATAATGTGGCGATATAATGGAAAAAACACAGCGCCATGTGTCCAAAGTGACGCAGTGCATGCATTGCACCACTTTGTAACCCCTTGGGCCACATTATGACTGTGCCAGGCATAATGTATGCAAGGGGGGCATGCCGCCATTAAGGGAGGGGGGCGAAAAAATGGCCAATTAAATCTAAAAGCTTTCTTTGCGCCATTTTTAGCTGCAGTTATAACACCAGCACAGAGCAGGCTTTAAAAGGAGGCAGCCCATTGTTTTTAATGGGCCTCAAAGGGCTTTGCAGGATTACTGTCAACATTTTTGGCACAAGAAAAGTGGCGCTGCATTGGATGCAGTGCCACTTTTCTTAAATTCGGCCCATGTGCGCTCATTCGTATGTACTGTATTGTACCCAGCCTTTGCGTGAAAACGAGGAGCACAGTTTGTTGTGCATTTATACAAGAGTATTGCTTGAAGTCAGACATGGAAGTTTTTGTCTGAAAGGGACTCTTCAAAAAGACATTTCAATTTTTTGTACTACGATATCATCGATATCAAGTACGCCATAGAGATAGGAACAGCACAAAATACCAGTGAATCCTCAATAATATGAAAAAAGAAAACACCACTGTTTAAATGTAAGCTCACTTTCAACAAATCCATTAAAGTAACAGAAATAAATGGCATTATTTTGTAATTCGTACCCTGCGTGCCTTCCAATAATAGTTAAAAAAACTCTCCTTTCTGGGTAGCATTAACCACCTAGGGCCGAATAAAAAAAGACAGTGCTTGTTCCAAACACCTTTTACTGCCTATAATGAAAACAGTATTATAGAGGTGGTAATGTTTGAAGTTTTGCTGTAGGCATATTGGTCATATTTACATCAGTCATTCTATGCTCAGAATGTATTGTTGTATCAATAAAATTATGAGCATAAATGTGGCATCAGGGACGTGTCACCTATTGAAATGTAAATGGGTAAAAATACCAAATTAAGAAAGAAATGATTAAAGTGATGCACCATCTGTTCTACCTTATTCTGCCAACTGAAACTCTTGCTCAAGGGGGAATCCCGCACCAGGTGCCAACCACACCCCACAATATTGATATTTACCAAGTGTGAGATTTCCGTCTCGATCACCGCCCAACTTGTAACGAGAGGCTTGGATATTTCGAAGTGCACTATTTTTAACACTAGTGCAAGGTGATTTGATGTCCTCCCACCAGTAGAACTGTATGCAATGTCAAGTACTGCGAGAAACCAGCAGCGGCTTGCCGGGGTTAAAGGGAGTGCAGTAGGGTGGCATGGTGGGGAGGGTGAAGGGCTAAAGAAATTTTATTTAAAAAAAAATAAAAAAACTTACCTCTGCGCTGCTTCTCGCCGCACCGCTCCTCTCTTCCATCCTGCAGGCAGGCACAGGCACCCAAGCTGCCCTGCTTCAATCCTGACGCTGCTCAGCAGGATTGGCTGGGAGCGCCCAGCCAGGGTGCTCCCAGGCAGACTGGGAGCCTGTGCAGGCTCTCTCCAGCTGGGCAACTGTGTTGAGATAGCCTTCTGCACATGTATGTTTGGCCGGCCCGCGACGACCAGCCAAACATACATGCGCAGTGAGGGGAGTGCACATTGCACTCCCCTCACTGCTCATCACCCTATGGCCCTGCCCCTTTCACAAGGCAGGGACAATAAAAGAAGTTTATTGCTTGTGAAAGTTTTGCAGCCTCTGCTGCTGGCAGGGGGAGCGACGTTCCTCCGCCCAAACGGAGGAGTTGCCACTGCGAGAAACCATTAGGAACCTGCCAATCAAAACCGTGCCCTGCACAACCCTTGCACTTTGGGAACATGAAGGATCAACCATCATGCTCTGTTTGTATATGTTCGCGTATATTGGTCATACTTACACCAATCACTCTGTGCTCAGAATTAAACAGTCTATCAATAAAATAAATACGATTATATAATAGATCAGTGACGTTTTGTCTAGAACCGGGTAGTGAAGAAAAGATAACAAAACGGTTACCTGGCTGGCGCCAGAGTAACTTCCAGTGTTCCTGTCGCCAGCATCCCCTAGTGTGATATGGAGTTGAGATCCCCTAGCATGAAGCCTGAAAAGGAATTTCAAAGATGACCCCGAGCATCAGACTCATAAAAAACACAATCGGAGGATTCTGCATATCTTCACGCTGCAATAGACAGAGCTACATTTTCAAGCCTCGGAGTTGCTAGGCAACATAAGTCATGAGGTAGAGCATTGAGGAAGAGCTGCTCCCAGCCTATCCTTGAACTAACATCTGGCATAGCATCTTAACTAGCAATTGTACCAAAGCTGCACGACGAAAATTTGCATGGCACATAACACTTAGAATCATCAAAATACCGTCGGAGAAAATTATTTGGACATTCATATGTAGAGTTTAAATATGGTATTTGCAGTAGCAGGTGTATGTCTGGACCCTTGTTAAACTATATTTAATTTTCCTGAGCCTGTAATGCATCTCATGTAGTGTTTTTAGTTGCTTCCTTCCAGTGTATATTGAAGGCCAAAGGCAAAGGCTTCTCTACTGACTGAAGTCTGTTATAGACGTAAAGATACAAATGCATGTCTTAGCGGTGCCAATAAAGTCTGTGGTTGTCCATTAGGGGAGCATACAATGTGAAGTGGTTGTCTCACAACGAACATTGCGTTATATATTGGTAAACCGAATTTGCAAGCAGATAGGAAAATCAAATGTTTAGTTTTTCTCCCTAGTGGATAACGATCACAGTCATATAATGAGAGTGGCACTCCTAGTGCCCAAAAATGTATCATATGAATTTTCCATTAGGTGCAAAATCCGTATGATTAAATCAGGCAAATTAAATCCTTTTCCTAAACTGCGTGATGTCCGTGGGTGTTCACTGCAAGCATTTCTCCTAGCAGCCAATTACCAGTGGGGGATTTATTTATGATGTGGCAAATTCCCTACTTAGCCTCACTATTTCTACTTTCACTTCCAATTAGATATTTACATTTCTATGGACTTGTATGAACTGATTTTGTAGTGACAATTCTATGATTATTAAAATCGCAGGTATTGCAAGAACAAAAGTAGGAGCCTCAATGCAGTAAAGGCACTTTGTGAGCAAAGCGTCACTTGCACAAGACAAAAGGAGAGACCTTGAAAGAGCGATCCCCACTCGCAACTTGGAATCACACGTTTTGTGACCTCAGTTACAGTCATAAACTATTGAACCGGTAGCAACCTCCATTTTACAAAGGTATCCGGCTCACAAAATGAAGTTACCCTAGTGTTAATGTTTGTGGGTGACCTCAGAAAGCAGCAGGCAAAGAGTCAGGGTACAACTGCATGCTGTCTTTATGTCATTCTCAGCAAGGGTATACAAAAACAAAGAGAGAGAAGGAGGTTGTGGGGCTGGGACTGCACTCATAGCCTATATAACATTACAACAGAGGCCCAGCTACAAGAACTACCACAAGATGGATAGGAAAAAGGATTTTCTAGTTAGAAAAAGCAGGCTTACTTCTTGGTGGCGTGCTTCATCATTGGGTTTCTTCCCATTCCACTATGGAGCGGGGTGTGCTACAACCCAGGGTATACGTGGGAGCACTGATATAGTCTTGTCAATGTGAATCACAGGAGGCATATGAGCGTTAAAAATACCCGTCTCCTACTAATTCCAATGATTTATTAGATCTCTTGGAGGTGTTAAGATTAAAAAGGGGCTACGGAAGTGGGGGATGTAATGTACGTGACTTCCTAGTCTACATGTTTCTCTTCAGGACCAAGGTGGACTCCCTGGTGCCACTCCCTGTTTGACTACCTCTAATGAAGGCATAAATAATACATGCTCAGCGATAAGGTGCAATTCACATAACTAATATGGTGTCATAAGATGATACCTATCGTTTATGGTGTTCATCATTGAAACCTGTGGAAATACAAGAGAGGCATAGTTATCATAGCCCCCATTTGTAATGTGTTGCTATATATGTTGTTTGTGGGTGTAGTGCCACTTATTTGCAAACTGCACCCTACTCATGGGAAACAACACTCATGAATATCAGGAATGAGAGACCAAAGTGCTCTCACAATCAACAATACAAGACATACTACATTTAAAACTTTTAAACATATAAACCCACCACACAGCACACATGTGGTGCATGCGTAACCTACTCAGTTGTATTTGGACTCTCATATCATAACTCCTCTGGGAGAGGATGTGCTTGTAGTTACACTCTAAAGATTTGGCAAGGTTTTAGAATCAATTCATCTTACTGTATCTGTAGCGCGATGTAAACAATGTTCAAAAGGCACTTACTTCCTCAAAGCGACACTCCCGCTCTGTACCCAATGCTCACCTCCCCAGGTTCTGAATCTTGAATGCTCACATGGGAGCCGAGTTTAAATGTGCAGCAGCCCTTGCATTTCGGCATGCTAAAGGGTGCAACTCTAGACCGCTAACTTCCCCAAGACGGCAGCCTCCTGTGGAACAAAAGGGGGTCCGCGAGGACCCGAAAAGTAGGTATCCTACATTAGTGCCTCTAATTGCACTGAGGTCATTCGGACTTCATGGGCTTACAGAGGCAGAAGTGGTGATTCCCTTATTACTTTGACAATTATTTGATTGTTTAAATCCTTACAAACGGACACCAATGTTATTAAGTCTAATATAATGAGCTGCATATTCTGAATATCTATGGCCTCAACTCTCTCAAGTAAGCCTTGTTTGCTCTCTCTGGCAACCCTGAAGGAGTCAAATGCTAAAAGGAATTCTCATTTTGTTATCCAGTATCGATTCTATGTGAGACAAAAACAAAAAGAGGATTTCCTGCTTGTTGTCTAGCTTGTGGGGACCCACTTCCACCTCACCAAAAAATGTGGACTGTCTTTGTTAGAACCAATCCCAATAATTCCCAAAGTAAATCTGTTGGCAAACTGCTGATGTATAAAAGCAGTTTCCAGTTGTAAGGGATATTAGTGGTGCCAAACGGGAGGTCCACAATTGTCTGCTTACTGGAAACCAAGTTCCCAATTGAAGCAATTGACTCACTCAGGGTAATGAAGCAGAGCAGTACAAGGCCTACTCTGGGGAGGTGGTGTGCAATAGTAATCTCTCTCCACTGTCCTGCAATAACAACACTCAATAAATGATTGTCTAGTCAGTGCTTTTTCTTTGAAAAAGGGAAAATGGTTAGTTTGCTATTGCTCCTAACCCTTAAGAACTGTAATATTTACAGATGGATTTTATCAATTTCTTTCATTTGATATGTTGATTCTTACAGTTATTCTTTTAATATATCTTGTTTTGGGCCTGTACCTCTTTCTTTTTGTTTGGAACTGCATTATTTTTGGTTGATTATGTTATCCACGAGGCAGCCAGGGACACAACGAGATATTTACAGAAAAAAGGTTTTCCATTGTGAGCCCTACTATTTGGCACCATGGGAGCTCTGTGCCAACTCCCATCAAGACATTGAGCTCCATATCCCACAGACTGCCCGTCAGAATTCGTAGAATTAATAATTTTCAAAGTACACCTATTTCCTCAGCATTAACATAAATACAGTTGTTATTGTTTAACAATAAAGTATGTGAATAAATGTCTGACTGTTTTTGTCTACCTTGCAAAAAACATTTAGAGGTGATGTGTAACAGCATGTAACAAAATTCACAATCACGGTCATCCAATTGCAATAGCCTGAAGGAAAATTCTAGGTTTAAGTAAGTGTGTTATTTTTCAATGTTCAATGTTTTGTCTCATATCACTGTGATTGTACAATTCTGTGAACAAATGCAAAGAAGTAAAATAGGTTATAAGTTGAGAAAGCAGGCAGACAGATAATAGAATCCAGCGTTGCTTTGTTAATCAGAATTTGCACACTTTATCTCCCAGGTAAAATCTTTATTCAGCCCCCTGGGGCATCCATGCGCAAGTGTAAACATAAACAGTAAAATCATTTAGTCCTGGTTCTGTGAACGTCTGCTGAATCTATGGATGCTGATTTTTCTTTTTCACTCTATCTTACACTGTAATCAGTATCATACTAAGTATTGAAAAAATAACAATAAATACATACATTCCTTACTATAACTTCATGTTTTATTTCATAATCAAGATCTGAATGGTATATCAGTATGAGCCATTGTAAGAAACCTTAAGAAAAACAAAAGAAACATAAATGTAATAAACCTTAAAAACTACAAAAGGAATGTGGATATATGTTTTAACGAATGTCATTTAAAATTGAGAAAAAACTCTATTTAAAGCATAGTTGTTACATCAGGTAACAGCACTACAGAGCAGTAGAGTATATGGTCAGTGTGGTAGAAAGGTGACATCTCCCTCCATTGCCTGCACTGTAGCTTCACCTGTGCACTGCTGTAGCCAAAGAAAGAGTAAGGCAGTTTCAGCTTTTAATGCATTTGTCTGTGAATTAAGATGTCTTCGAACCTGTGCCTGACACACCTTCTCACATGCCCCAAGGGCAAAGCTTAAATAGAGGCAAAAGCATGTGTGCCAGTCAATTTGTATACTTTTTATTTTGTACATGTGCAAAATTTCTTTGAGAATGAATAATCCACAAAACCTGCCATCCTTTGAGCTGCGCCAGAGCAGATCAGGAAATATGCTTAGCAAATAAGACCCACAGTGTTAGGCATATCTAAGTAGCACACAGGAGTATGGACCACCAAGGCATATTGTTTTCACTCACTCTATAACATTTGGATATTTTGCACCCCTAGCATTTTGGTAAAATTATGCTAGTTCCAAAACTGGTTGCATATCAGAATATTGTCTGCAAAAATATATTTTAAGATAAATAAGATGTCCTCCTATTGTCCCACAGAATGTAGATTTTCAAATGTTAACTTAAAGTAGGCAATACTTTTGTAAACAAATATTTTAAAACACAATATTTAGGTCAGGAGATAATCTAGAACAGTATTCTTAATAACAGCAGTAAAGAAGAAATCAGACCATTTAAATCCCATTCATCACTACGTGATTTTTTGCACCTCGCCCAAATGGTGGATCAGTAGCAATATCTTTATTAATTTAAGTAACACTACTTGTATGCCTTATGTAAACTTTCTTGCAGAATGTGGGACAGCTTTGAACCTTTCTTGGAAAGTGGATTATTGGTAAGGGCAGGTAAGTACCTACAATTAGCATTAGGCCACTAACTCCCACTAGGGCCAGTAAGGTCTCAATAAATTAACCCTAGCTCAACTCTTGGTAGCTTGGTGCAACAAGGCTTAATTTAGGAGACAAAGGCCCTCATTCCAACATTGACGGGCGGCGGAGGCCGCCCGTCAATGTTGCGCGTCAGGAATACCGCTCCGCGGTCCAGAGACCGCGGAGGGTATTCTAAGTTTTCCCCTGGGCTGGCGGGCGGCCGCCGAAAGGCCACCCGCCAGCCCAGGGGAAAACGACCTTTCCACCATGAAGCCGGCTCGTAATCGAGCCGGCGGAGTGGGAAGGTGCGACGGGTGCTACTGCACCCGTCGCGTATTTCACTGTCTGCTATACAGACAGTGAAATACAAGCGGGGCCCTCTTACGGGGGCCCCTGCAGTGCCCATGCCAATGGCATGGGCACTGCAGGGGCCCCCAGGGGCCCCGCGACACCCCCTACCGCCATCCTGTTCCTGGCGGGCGAACCGCCAGGAACAGGATGGCGGTAGGGGGTGTCAGAATCCCCTCGGCGGCGCAGCAAGCTGCGCCGCCTTGGAGGATTCTATGGGGCAGCGGGAAACTGGCGGGAGACCGCCAGTTTCCCTCTTCTGACTGCGGCCAAAGCGCTGCGGTCAGAATGCCCTGCGGGGCACCGCCGGGCTGTCGGCGGTGCTCCCGCCAACCGCGAGCCTGGCGGTCTATGACCGCCAGGCTCGTAATGAGGGCCAAAGGGTGTAAAGCATCCAACTATCATAAAAGAGTAGAAAAATAAAACACAGGAAACAGATTTAAAATCCAAAACAAATTTATAAGAATATAGAATATTTTTATCTTTAATTTGACACAAAAACGAATAAAATCAGATAAGGGGAAACAGATATAGGAATTTGTAAAGAGTAAATGTTTTTAGCGTCCAGAAGCCGAAAGTGCCACTTCGGATATCTGGTCTCACTTCAACAGGGGTAAAGTAAAAATTTGAGGCTGACCACGATGGAGCCCTGCTCAGCTACATCAAGCGGAAGACCTCGGTCAAACGTTTACCTTCGGACTTAAGGCCAGATTTACAAGGCCCTTTTGCTCCTTATTGCCACATATTGCCACATATTGCTCCTTATTGCCACATTTGAGGCAAAATATTTGCCGCAAATGTGACGCTAACAGGCCACTACCATAGCGCCATATTTGCAAACTTGTAAACCCTTTGCGCCACATCATGCATAAAATATGCATGGCATATGCAAAGGGGGCGTTCCCTCATTAGAGGATCGCTACAAATGGCGCAATGAAATCTACAACATTCCACTGCATCATTTCTAGCATCATTTTTAGGGTCGAGCCTGCGTTGCATGCGCTCGTGCATGCGTATCGCAGCGAGACGCTTTAGGTATTAGAAAAGAGCTCGGAGCCCTGTCCACGTCACGTCAGTGTTTTTCATTGGTTCCTGGGCTTGTCTATTAAAATCTGCTTGCTTTCATTAGTCGAAGGCATGCATACGGCATGCCTTTTCCAGTGCCTAGCCCTTCTCGAGCGCATCGACCAAGTATAGAAAACATGCGAGGCTTGCTGCTTTCTGTCCGGCTCGTGGACTACTTTTACTCTATTTTCCTAGCCCGATTTCGCTTGGCAGAAGTCGAGCGCTTTACACAGTTAATTGCACTTTTTCGGGTTACCTACATAAATGCACCTTTGCCGATAGGTGAATAGTTGGGTTAGGAGTTTACAACGCTATCAGTTACCTTGCTATGGTTTAAAGAGCTACATTACATTCGGTAAGCTCATTAGTTTGTGGGCATTTTTCTTTTATTTAGTATTCTCCTTGTGTACCATTTCCCGCGCTGGCCGAGTTTTAGAGGCAGAGTGGTTTTGTAAACCTTAAAGCATTAGAGAGCCTCCAGTACCCATCTGCAGCGTTTGAAAGAAGGAGTTCGGTCACGGTTGGCGGATCCTGTTGTGCTTATTAGCGCCTCGGCATGTCGCTTTTAATGCAATAGTAACCTTCAAATGCCGTTTCCAAACTCCAAGGTTTGGGAAAAAGCCTGACCTTTGACAACCTCTCCTACCTTTCACCTACAGTCTGTCACTTCCTTCCCAAGGGTGCGATGTAAAACAGCTGCACAGCATTTAGCTTTACATTTGTGATGGTTCGCCATTCTGGTCGTTGTGCTGTTTGCAGATTGCCCTTCTAGTTATACGTGGCGATGTTGCAATCCAGTTTTAATTATAATACAAAACGCAGTGTTCTCAGGCTGATTTATGCAAAAAATGTTCCCACTCTGACACGGACCATAATTAAATTCAACAAAACTGTTAAATTAGCGGACCAAAAATTTAATCAGATTAAAAAAGGTGTTGCCCTTCACAGATTATTCTAATGTCAAGAACTATGTGCAAGAAATATAATCTGCAGTAAAAGATATTTGAAATTAATTTATGATCGTGTTTAGCCCTTGGACCGGCTTTCCAGGGTGAAGCAAAGGAAAGGAATTATGTTTGTAAGTAAAAGTAAGTGCTTTACGTTTGTCCCTCTTTGTGGCAATATAGTTGCCTACCGCCTTGGATATCCCCTTGTTACATGGCTAATTGTACTTTTGCCAATATGTTTGACTGAAAGCGAACTTCTTTTTCCTTTTGTGTGCTGCTTCACGCTGATGCCATGGCGCTTTGAATCGGCTTGCTTATGTGAAACTGTATTGCTTTCCATTTTCAATTTATGTTGCAAGAAAAGTCCGGTTAGGAGTTTGCAGCGCTAATAGCTCTAACTCGAGCAAATGCGAGACCCATAGCATGGCAAATGCTTGTTAACACCTGCTTCAAGCAGGAGTTAAAATGAGACTCTCATTGAATTCAATGGGCCTCTTGACACTATAATGGATTAGCATCATTTTTTCAATGCTAATCCATTATATGTTTATATGACGCTATTGCCCCTAACATGCACCATGGTGCGCTGTATTGTAAATACGGCAATACCATGGTAGCGTTAGGAGACAGAAGTGGGGTGCAAGAAAAATGGTGCATCACTAGTAAATTTGGCCCATAGTCTTTTTTTCAGGATAAGTTTCTCACCTGGATGAAGTCTCAGAATGTATCCGACTTCCCTGGAGCCCTCTTCAGATATGCATTGCAGGAGACCTCGGTGAAGAATTCTACCTCTGAAATTAGTCAATATTTCAGGATGGAAATCTTCACCCTGGCCGAACTTGAAATTGGATCCAACGTCCCTGGAGCCATCCTCTGCGGGAAGTCCTGGTAAACTTTTTACGTTTGGACTTTTTTGGAGCGTTTTCTTTTCCATGTAGGACAACACCCCACAGCAAGCTGATTTAAAGTTGACGTTGTCGGATTGTCTTCCCAGGATTCCCCAGTGAAATCCTGGAAGTCTAGGGCTCCGGAGCTTTCCAGCAGGACAAACCTACAAGTCAGGTTAGGTCGCGTTCAACGTAAGATGGCTTGGCTCACAACATTGGATTAGTCCCTTTATGGAGCTTTCTTCCAAAAGTTCTCCAGTCTTCTCCAAACTTCTAGATCTTCTTCTAGAAGGTCTTTGAAGGTCCTTTAGGAGTCCACAGCTAACCCCAAAGTTCCAGAAGCTCTGAGTTGCTCCTTGAGGGTTAGGACTCCAACTCCCAGAATGTACTTGGCTCAAATCCAAACACGGCCACTGGGCTGTGGTCAGTTGGTCAGTTTCTTCAGGTAGTGATGCAGGGGACTCTGGTTAGCTAATTTCTACCTGCAGCAAACAAGGAGTCCCTTCTTGAACCAGTTGAAGCCAGGCAAAGTCCTTTTTGTGATGAAGCCCAAGTGTGCAGCTGGTGCAGTCCTTCAGAGTGCGGTGTCCAAGTGCATGTCAGGGGTCCAGCAGGGAAGTCCTGTTCCTGATAGGGATCTGAGGTGTGGGTGCAGCTCTGACATATGTATCCGTGCTCCTGGGGTGAAAAGTGGAGGGGAGGGGCTCTTTTGACCAATCACATGCAGGCTACCACCCTCTTGGATGACCACTTCCTGGGAAGTGTGGAAAGTGTGGCAAAAATCAATCCCAGGGAGCAACGTTCCTCAAACATTCAAAATGGCAGCAATTCAATGTTGGTTAGGTCTAGTTGAGCCCACCCACTGGTGTGGCTAAGTTCCATTAAAACACCCCTATTCAGCCCTCTTCTAATTAAAAGGGCACCTGGCTGTCTGGGATTGCAGGAAATGGAGGAGGTCTAGACCTGCCCCTAATGTCCTTCCCTCCTTTGAAGTCCATTTTGGCAGTTCTCCCCTGATCCTGTTTCACCATCTGGTGAGGCAGATCTCCTCCCCCAGGCACTTCCTTTGTCCTCAGCCCAGGCCACTTCAGTTAGTTATTCAGTTAGTTATTTTAAAATCAGCAATGACAAGTTATTGGATTTATTATAACAATCAGTTTGATACGAGATCTGAAATAGTAAGCTCATTCTGTGGCATTTGTTAATTAAAAATACATTCTTCCCATTTTAGCCTATGGAGCCCAGTCACAACAGTGCAGGAAAATCAATTTTTACAAGGTCCCTGCTTCTAGTTAAACTGCACCTGACCCTGGGTGCACGTAGGGAATACCTTAGGGGTGGCCAATATTTACACAATTAGGTATTTTACGACTTTGGAAATACTCCAATGTCGAATTTGAAGGTAACTTTAATTGAAAAGCAGTCAGCAAGACAGGCCTACCATCAAAAGGACACTGGGCACCTCAGCAGTGCACCTATGGGTGCAATGCCTATGCTGAGGTCCATAAACCTACATGCCCTACTATATTTGAGGGACTCATAGGTAGGTTGATATAGCCAATTATAATTACCCTAAATTGCATAGTCCATTTTACACAGAGCACTGACTCTGGTACTGGTTAGCAATATCCAAGGCACAGCCAAGAGTCAGTATTCACCAGTATCTGTCCAAAATGTTTGGGGGTGACCAGGGCAAAATAAAAAGACTTTCCTATAACCTTTAAAAGAGGAGTACCAACCTAGAGAGTAAATGCAATACTTAATATTAAATAAACAAGAGATAATGGAGTCTGTTTTCTCTACTAAACAGTAGATGAATAATAATAATCATTGCTCTCATCATCATCCTAATAATAATTAAACAGGAAGTATTACAACAGTTCTTACTACTGTTAACACAAGAACAAAAAGGTCATTGGAAGTGGGAGTCTAGTAGAGAAAAACAAAAACATCAGTAGCCCTGGTGCATAGGGCTACTCCCCTTTGATCTTGCAAAAAATTTTAGTTTTCCGTCCTAGGGTCTGTCATGCTCTGCATGGTGAAACCTGGAAGAGTTACCGCTACAGTGACATGGTAGTCCTGTGGCAGGCAGACCACCAGTTTAAGTGCTTCCAACAGAGGAGCCAGCAGAGAATTTAGGGCCAGATGTAGGTAGCTAAAATATTGCGAGTCGGAAATTGCGAGTCGTTGCGACTTGCATTTTCCAACTCGCAAAATGGTATCCAACAAGAAAAAGCGACTTCATTTTGCGACTCGCAAATGAAGTCGCACCGCAGTTTGCGAGTCCACTGTTTGCGAGGTCGCTTTTTGCGACCTCGCTAAAAATGAACACGCAAATTGCGAGTGGGTGTCGCAAATTGCGACTGTGCCGCAAATTGCATGCAGGTGCAGCAGAACACTCTGGAAAACACTTCCTGGCTCTTGATGATGACATCACAGCCAGGAAGTTTACTAATACACCTGGGAGGAGGGAGGACCACACCCATTTCCAACTGCTGAACAGCCAACAGGAGGAACAGAAGCAAAAATGGAGGAATCAGCCAGAAAGAGAAAGATCAAATTTTCTGAAAAAGAACTGGAGGTGCTGACGGATGAATGCTGCCAGAACCATGATCAACTCTTTGGGAGAGCAGCCCTCAGTGTGCCAGAGCTGGAGAAAAGGAGGATTTGGACTGAAATCCAAGACAAAGTGAATTCAATGGTGTGAGAAAGTAGCCTCTTTCTAGCCTTGTTACCCCCACTTTTGGCCTGTTTGTGAGTGTATGTCAGGATGTTTGTCACTGTTTTCACTGTCTCACTGGGATCCTGATGGCTAGGCCCCAGTGCTCATAGTGAAAACACTATGTTTTCAGTATGTTTGTTATGTGTCACTGGGACCCTGCTAGTCAGGACCCCAGTGCTCATAAGGTTGTGGCCTATATGTATGTGTCACTGGGACCCTGTCACACAGGGCCCCAGTGCTCATAGGTGTGCATGTATGTGTTCCCTGTGTGGTGCCTAACTGTCTCACTGAGGCTCTGCTAACCAGAACCTCAGTGGTTATGCTCTCTCATCACTTTTAAATTGTCACTAACAGGCTAGTGACCAATTTTACCAATTCACATTGGCTTACTGGAACACCCTTATAATTCCCTAGTATATGGTACTAAGGTACCCAGGGTATTGGGGTTCCAGGAGATCCCTATGGGCTGCAGCATTTCTTTTGCCACCCATAGGGAGCTCTGACAATTCTTACACAGGCCTGCCACTGCAGCCTGAGTGAAATAACGTCCACGTTATTTCACAGCCATTTTACACTGCACTTAAGTAACTTATAAGTCACCTATATGTCTAACCTTTACCTGGTAAAGGTTAGGTGCAAAGTTACTTAGTGTGTGGGCACCCTGGCACTAGCCAAGGTGCCCCCACATTGTTCAGAGCCAATTCACTGAACTTTGTGAGTGCGGGGACACCATTACACGCGTGCACTACATATAGGTCACTACCTATATGTAGCTTCACAATGGTAACTCCGAAAATGGCCATGTAACATGTCTATGATCATGGAATTGCCCCCTCTATGCCATCCTGGCATAGTTGGCACAATCCCATGATCCCAGTGGTCTGTAGCACAGACCCTGGTACTGCCAAACTGCCCTTCCTGGGGTTTCACTGCAGCTGCTGCTGCTGCCAACCCCTCAGACAGGCATCTGCCCTCCTGGGGTCCAGCCAGGCCTGGCCCAGGATGGCAGAACAAAGAACTTCCTCTGAGAGAGGGTGTGACACCCTCTCCCTTTGGAAAATGGTGTGAAGGCAGGGGAGGAGTAGCCTCCCCCAGCCTCTGGAAATGCTTTGTTGGGCACAGAGGTGCCCAATTCTGCATAAGCCAGTCTACACCGGTTCAGGGACCCCTTAGCCCCTGCTCTGGCGCGAAACTGGACAAAGGAAAGGGGAGTGACCACTCCCCTGACCTGCACCTCCCCTGGGAGGTGTCCAGAGCTCCTCCAGTGTGCTCCAGACCTCTGCCATCTTGGAAACAGAGGTGCTGCTGGCACACTGGACTGCTCTGAGTGGCCAGTGCCACCAGGTGACGTCAGAGACTCCTGCTGATAGGCTCCTTCAGGTGTTAGTAGCCTATCCTCTCTCCTAGGTAGCCAAACCCTCTTTTCTGGCTATTTAGGTTCTCTGTCTCTGGGGAAACTTTAGATAACGAATGCACGAGCTCAGCCGAGTTCCTCTGCATCTCCCTCTTCACCTTCTGATAAGGAATCGACCGCTGACCGCGCTGGAAGCCTGCAAACCTGCAACATAGTAGCAAAGACGACTACTGCAACTCTGTAACGCTGATCCTGCCGCCTTCTCGACTGTTTTCCTGCTTGTGCATGCTGTGGGGGTAGTCTGCCTCCTCTCTGCACCAGAAGCTCCGAAGAAATCTCCCGTGGGTCGACGGAATCTTCCCCCTGCAACCGCAGGCACCAAAAAGCTGCATTACCGGTCCCTTGGGTCTCCTCTCAGCACGACGAGCGAGGTCCCTCGAATCCAGCGACACCGTCCAAGTGACTCCCACAGTCCAGTGACTCTTCAGCCCAAGTTTGGTGGAGGTAAGTCCTTGCCTCACCTCGCTGGGCTGCATTGCTGGGAACCGCGACTTTGCAAGCTTCTCCGGCCCCTGTGCACTTCCGGCGGAAATCCTTCGTGCACAGCCAAGCCTGGGTCCACTGCACTCTAACCTGCATTGCACGACTTTCTAAGTTGGTCTCCGGCGACGTGGGACTCCTTTGTGCAACTTCGGCGAGCACCGTTTCACGCATCCTCGTAGTGCCTGTTTCTGGCACTTCTCCGGGAGCTACCTGCTTCAGTGAGGGCTCTTTGTCTTGCTCGACGTCCCCTCTCGCTGCAGGTCCAATTTGCGACCTCCTGGTCCCTCCTGGGCCCCAGCAGCGTCCAAAAACGCCAAACGCACGATTTGCGTGTAGCAAGGCTTGTTGGCGTCCATCCGGCGGGAAAACACTTCTGCACGACTCTCCAAGGCGTGGGGGATCCATCTTCCAAAGGGGAAGTCTCTAGCCCTTGTCGTTCCTGCAGTATTCACAGTTCTTCAGCCTAGTAAGAGCTTCTTTGCACCAACCGCTGGCATTTCTTGGGCATCTGCCCATCTCCGAGCTGCTTGTGACTTTTGGACTTGGTCCCCTTGTTCCACATGTACCCTCAGTCAGGAATCCATCGTTGTTGCATTGCTGATTTGTGTTTTCCTTGCATTTTCCCTCTAACACGACTATTTTGTCCTTAGGGGAACTTTAGTGCACTTTGCACTCACTTTTCAGGGTCTTGGGGAGGGTTATTTTTCTAACTCTCACTATTTTCTAATAGTCCCAGCGACCCTCTACAAGGTCACATAGGTTTGGGGTCCATTCGTGGTTCGCATTCCACTTCTGGAGTATATGGTTTGTGTTGCCCCTATCCCTATGTTTCCCCATTGCATCCTATTGTAACTATACATTGTTTGCACTGTTTTCTAAGACTATACTGCATATTTTTGCTATTGTGTATATATATCTTGTGTATATTTCCTATCCTCTCACTGAGGGTACACTCTAAGATACTTTGGCATATTGTCATAAAAATAAAGTACCTTTATTTTTAGTATAACTGTGTATTGTGTTTTCTTATGATATTGTGCATATGACACTAAGTGGTACTGTAGTAGCTTCACACGTCTCCTAGTTCAGCCTGAGCTGCTTTGCTAAGCTACCATTATCTATCAGCCTAAGCTGCTAGACACCCTATACACTAATAAGGGATAACTGGGCCTGGTGCAAGGTGCAAGTACCCCTTGGTACTCACTACAAGCCAGTCCAGCCTCCTACATTGGTTGTGCAGCGGTGGGATAAGTGCTTTGAGACTACTTACCACTCTTGTCATTGTACTTTTCATAAGAGAAAAATATACAAAACAAGGTCAGTGTATATACACATAGCCAAAAAGTTTTGCATTTCCTCTTTTCACTCTTTTCTAAGTGCTGAAAAGTACTTCTAAACTTTCAAAAAGTTCTTAAAAGTTTAAAAAGTTTTTTTTCTGTCTTTCCAAAAAGTTCTGAAAACTTTTTTCTCTTTGTCTATCACTTTAACTCTCTCTAAAAATGTCTGGCACAGGCCAAAAAGTTGAACTGTCCAAACTTGCATATGATCACCTTAGCTGGAAAGGAGCAAGGAGTCTCTGCATAGAGAGAGGTTTGAGTGTAGGGAAGAATCCTTCTTTAGAACTGTTAATTAATATGCTTAGAGTACAGGATAAGGCCATAAGTGCCCAATCTGTAGAAAAAGTAGCTAATGGTTCTCAATCTGATCCAGGGACTCCCCCAGGAAAAGGTTCAGGAAAGAAACTTCTCAGCCTGCCCATTACTAGACAGTCTAGCATAGTTGGTACAGAGGTTGAATCACACCATACTGATGATGTGATCTCACATTATGCTGGTAGCCAAGCTGTTAGGGTGCCCTCTGTAAGGGACAGGTCTCCTTCTGTTCATTCCCATCATACCTCTGTATCTAGAAATGTCCCTCCCACCCACCCTGATGACAGATTGTTAGAAAGGGAGCTCAATAGATTGAGAGTGGAACAAACCAGACTGAAGCTCAAGAAGCAACAGCTGGATTTGGATAGACAGTCTTTAGAAATAGAGAGGGAAAGACAGAAGTTGGGTTTAGAAACCCATGGTGGCAGCAGCAGTATTCCCCATAGTCATCCTGCAAAAGAGCATGATTCCAGGAATCTGCACAAGATAGTTCCCCCTTATAAGGAGGGGGATGACATTAACAAGTGGTTTGCTGCACTTGAGAGGGCCTGTGCTGTACAGGATGTCCCACAAAGGCAGTGGGCTGCTATCCTATGGCTATCATTTAGTGGAAAAGGTAGGGATAGGCTCCTTACTGTGAAAGAAAATGATGCCAATAATTTTACAGTTCTTAAGAATGCACTCCTGGATGGTTATGGCTTAACCACTGAACAGTACAGGATAAAGTTCAGAGAGACCAAAAAGGAGTCTTCACAAGACTGGGTTGATTTCATTGACCAGGCAGTGAAGGCCTTGGAGGGGTGGTTACATGGCAGTAAAGTTACTGATTATGAAAGCCTGTATAACACAATCCTGAGAGAGCATATACTTAATAATTGTGTGTCTGATTTGTTGCACCAGTACCTGGTAGACTCTGATCTGACCTCTCCCCAAGAATTGGGAAAGAAGGCAGACAAATGGGTCAGAACAAGGGTGAACAGAAAAGTTCATACAGGGGGTGACAGAGATGGCAATAAGAAGAAAGATGGTGAAAAATCTCAAGATAAGCATGGGGATAAGGGTAAAACCAAAGATCCCACTTCAAATCTTAAACACTCTTCAGAGGGTGGGGATAAAACAAATTCTTCCTCTTCTTCCCAACCTGCACACATTAAAAAGCCTTGGTGCTTTGTGTGTAAAAATAGAGGCCATAGGCCAGGGGATAAGTCCTGTCCAGGTAAACCCCCTGAGCCTACCACCACTAATACATCAAGCTCTAGTGCCCCTAGCAGTAGTGGTACTAGTGGTGGGACTGCTGGCAACAGTCAAGCAAAGGGTGTAGTTGGGTTCACTTATGGGTCCATAGTGGAAACTGAAGTAATCAGTCCCAAGACAGTTTCTGTCACACCTAGTGGCATTGGCCTTGCCACACTGGCTGCTTGTCCCCTTACAATGGATAAGTACAGGCAGACAGTTTCAATAAATGGTGTTGAGGCCTTGGCCTACAGGGACACAGGTGCCAGTTTCACTTTGGTGACTGAAAACCTAGTGCACCCTGATCAACACATCATTGGACAACAGTATAAAATTATTGATGTCCATAACTCCACTAAGTTTCTTCCCTTAGCTATAATTCAGTTTAGTTGGGGTGGAGTTACTGGCCCTAAGCAGGTGGTGGTATCACCTAGCTTACCTGTAGACTGTCTCTTAGGTAATGACCTAGAGGCCTCAGGTTGGGCTGATGTAGAGTTTTATGCCCATGCAGCCATGCTGGGCATCCCTGAGGAATTGTTCCCTCTCATTTCTACTGAAATGAAAAAGCAAAGGAGAGAAGGCCTGAAAACTCAGGATCCCTCTCCATCAACAGGTAAAAAGGGTATCACAGTATCCCCTAACCACCCTACCATTCAGGATACTATTCCTGTGGTGGGAGAAACCTCTCCTGGGGTGGCACCTGTTCCAAGGGAATCATCAGCTGGCAAAGCTGGACTCCCTGAGGTGGAAGTACCTCTCTGTGGGATAACTAACATTGGTGAGGAAAACAGCACCATTTTAGTTAACATGGAGCATCCCTCCAACCCTCCCAGAGAAACTTTACTGCAGAAACCCTGCACTACCTCACAACACTTAGGACAGCATCCCTGCCCTAGTGTGGAGCTCATAGGACAGCATCCCTGCCCTGCTCCAACTAAAGAGAAACAGCATCCCTGTTCTCTCTTCCAGCCATATGGACAAAGTTTTTGCCCAGCTATGGCTTTATTGAGACAGCATCCCTGTCTGGCATTTCCATCATTACAAATAGGTTCAGTGGACAATTCCCACTGCTCTAAACTAAAACTTACTGATAGAAACTCTGAAAATACATCTTCACATTGTTGCTTAGCTAAAAAACTTCAAACAGGGTGGTTTACATCCCCACAGGGAAGTAGCCATATAGTGGATGATAAAGGGAGTAACCAGTCTATTGCAGAGCTACTCTCTACTTATCACCACTTAGACAATAAAGTCTCAACTGGCCAAGGTTAGCCTTATTGTCCTTCGTTTGGGGGGGGGGTTGTGTGAGAAAGTAGCCTCTTTCTAGCCTTGTTACCCCCACTTTTGGCCTGTTTGTGAGTGTATGTCAGGATGTTTGTCACTGTTTTCACTGTCTCACTGGGATCCTGATGGCTAGGCCCCAGTGCTCATAGTGAAAACACTATGTTTTCAGTATGTTTGTTATGTGTCACTGGGACCCTGCTAGTCAGGACCCCAGTGCTCATAAGGTTGTGGCCTATATGTATGTGTCACTGGGACCCTGTCACACAGGGCCCCAGTGCTCATAGGTGTGCATGTATGTGTTCCCTGTGTGGTGCCTAACTGTCTCACTGAGGCTCTGCTAACCAGAACCTCAGTGGTTATGCTCTCTCATCACTTTTAAATTGTCACTAACAGGCTAGTGACCAATTTTACCAATTCACATTGGCTTACTGGAACACCCTTATAATTCCCTAGTATATGGTACTAAGGTACCCAGGGTATTGGGGTTCCAGGAGATCCCTATGGGCTGCAGCATTTCTTTTGCCACCCATAGGGAGCTCTGACAATTCTTACACAGGCCTGCCACTGCAGCCTGAGTGAAATAACGTCCACGTTATTTCACAGCCATTTTACACTGCACTTAAGTAACTTATAAGTCACCTATATGTCTAACCTTTACCTGGTAAAGGTTAGGTGCAAAGTTACTTAGTGTGTGGGCACCCTGGCACTAGCCAAGGTGCCCCCACATTGTTCAGAGCCAATTCACTGAACTTTGTGAGTGCGGGGACACCATTACACGCGTGCACTACATATAGGTCACTACCTATATGTAGCTTCACAATGGTAACTCCGAAAATGGCCATGTAACATGTCTATGATCATGGAATTGCCCCCTCTATGCCATCCTGGCATAGTTGGCACAATCCCATGATCCCAGTGGTCTGTAGCACAGACCCTGGTACTGCCAAACTGCCCTTCCTGGGGTTTCACTGCAGCTGCTGCTGCTGCCAACCCCTCAGACAGGCATCTGCCCTCCTGGGGTCCAGCCAGGCCTGGCCCAGGATGGCAGAACAAAGAACTTCCTCTGAGAGAGGGTGTGACACCCTCTCCCTTTGGAAAATGGTGTGAAGGCAGGGGAGGAGTAGCCTCCCCCAGCCTCTGGAAATGCTTTGTTGGGCACAGAGGTGCCCAATTCTGCATAAGCCAGTCTACACCGGTTCAGGGACCCCTTAGCCCCTGCTCTGGCGCGAAACTGGACAAAGGAAAGGGGAGTGACCACTCCCCTGACCTGCACCTCCCCTGGGAGGTGTCCAGAGCTCCTCCAGACCTCTGCCATCTTGGAAACAGAGGTGCTGCTGGCACACTGGACTGCTCTGAGTGGCCAGTGCCACCAGGTGACGTCAGAGACTCCTGCTGATAGGCTCCTTCAGGTGTTAGTAGCCTATCCTCTCTCCTAGGTAGCCAAACCCTCTTTTCTGGCTATTTAGGTTCTCTGTCTCTGGGGAAACTTTAGATAACGAATGCACGAGCTCAGCCGAGTTCCTCTGCATCTCCCTCTTCACCTTCTGATAAGGAATCGACCGCTGACCGCGCTGGAAGCCTGCAAACCTGCAACATAGTAGCAAAGACGACTACTGCAACTCTGTAACGCTGATCCTGCCGCCTTCTCGACTGTTTTCCTGCTTGTGCATGCTGTGGGGGTAGTCTGCCTCCTCTCTGCACCAGAAGCTCCGAAGAAATCTCCCGTGGGTCGACGGAATCTTCCCCCTGCAACCGCAGGCACCAAAAAGCTGCATTACCGGTCCCTTGGGTCTCCTCTCAGCACGACGAGCGAGGTCCCTCGAATCCAGCGACACCGTCCAAGTGACTCCCACAGTCCAGTGACTCTTCAGCCCAAGTTTGGTGGAGGTAAGTCCTTGCCTCACCTCGCTGGGCTGCATTGCTGGGAACCGCGACTTTGCAAGCTTCTCCGGCCCCTGTGCACTTCCGGCGGAAATCCTTCATGCACATCCAAGCCTGGGTCCACGGCACTCTAACCTGCATTGCACGACTTTCTAAGTTGGTCTCCGGCGACGTGGGACTCCTTTGTGCAACTTCGGCGAGCACCGTTTCACGCATCCTCGTAGTGCCTGTTTCTGGCACTTCTCCGGGTGCTACCTGCTTTAGTGAGGGCTCTTTGTCTTGCTCGACGTCCCTTCTCGCTGCAGGTCCAATTTGCGACCTCCTGGTCCCTCCTGGGCCCCAGCAGCGTCCAAAAATGCCAAACGCACGATTTGCGTGTAGCAAGGCTTGTTGGCGTCCATCCGGCGGGAAAACACTTCTGCACGACTCTCCAAGGCGTGGGGGATCCATCCTCCAAAGGGGAAGTCTCTAGCCCTTGTCGTTCCTGCAGTATTCACAGTTCTTCAGCCTAGTAAGAGCTTCTTTGCACCAACCGCTGGCATTTCTTGGGCATCTGCCCATCTCCGTGCTGCTTGTGACTTTTGGACTTGGTCCCCTTGTTCCACAGGTACCCTCAGTCAGGAATCCATCGTTGTTGCATTGCTGATTTGTGTTTTCCTTGCATTTTCCCTCTAACACGACTATTTTGTCCTTAGGGGAACTTTAGTGCACTTTGCACTCACTTTTCAGGGTCTTGGGGAGGGTTATTTTTCTAACTCTCACTATTTTCTAATAGTCCCAGCGACCCTCTACAAAGTCACATAGGTTTGGGGTCCATTCGTGGTTCGCATTCCACTTCTGGAGTATATGGTTTGTGTTGCCCCTATCCCTATGTTTCCCCATTGCATCCTATTGTAACTATACATTGTTTGCACTGTTTTCTAAGACTATACTGCATATTTTTGCTATTGTGTATATATATCTTGTGTATATTTCCTATCCTCTCACTGAGGGTACACTCTAAGATACTTTGGCATATTGTCATAAAAATAAAGTACCTTTATTTTTAGTATAACTGTGTATTGTGTTTTCTTATGATATTGTGCATATGACACTAAGTGGTACTGTAGTAGCTTCACACGTCTCCTAGTTCAGCCTGAGCTGCTTTGCTAAGCTACCATTATCTATCAGCCTAAGCTGCTAGACACCCTATACACTAATAAGGGATAACTGGGCCTGGTGCAAGGTGCAAGTACCCCTTGGTACTCACTACAAGCCAGTCCAGCCTCCTACAAATGGGTGTGAGCCACAGGAGCTTTGATGAACTTAAAAAAAGGTGGTATGACCTGTGCTCCCGGACCAAGGAGAGGGTGGCAGAGCGCCTCCGGGAGATGAGGGGCACTGGAGGAGGACCATCTACCATACCACCACCCACACCCTTGGAGGAAAGAGTGTAAGAGACCCTGGAGCCAGAGGCAGTGTCTGGAATAGGAGAGCTGGACACGTCAGCGCCAGGACCATCAACCAGTGAGTACCATGAAACATGGATGTACACCCATATCTGCCATACCCCCACCCACCTAGTACACAGCAGCATGCACAACCACTAGAATGGTGCATTATAGGCAATGTAGTCAAGTAGGCAGCTGATAGGCAACAGTTTATTAGGAAGCATACAACAGATGGTAGATACTGACAGTGTGTTCCCTATGTCCCACAGGTCTCCCACAAGACACCACCTCCAGCCACACCGTCCAGGGGCCAGAGGTCAGCCACCAGGCAGCACAGGACCCAGGAGCAGCCACCACAGGGACCTGCACCACCCAACCACAGTCCTCTCCAGATGCACCAGTGGCCATAGTGGAGATAGAGGCAGCACCCGGTCCCAGCCACAGTGCCAGCGTACAGGACACAGATCCACCACTGCGTCGCCGGCGACGTGCCCTTGTCCCTATAGTGTCACAGAAAGAAATAGGGGAAGCCTCCATTTCCGCCGCAGAAGGCTGCACTCATCCATGGTCAGCGCCTGCAGACCAGGCAAATGAGACTGATTTCAGGGGCCATGCAGCGAATGGAAAGGAATCAAACAACAGGGCTGCAACAGGTCCACACAGAGCTACAACACCTGAACAGCAATGTAGGTGACCTTGCGCTCTCAATCAGACAACTAGTGGCTGAACTTGTCACGGAGAGAGAGGGTGCAAGGCGCCGTGACCGGCAACTAATCCACCACCTAGACCGCATGGCTGCCTCCATCGTCCGCCTGGCTGTAAATACCACAGGGCTGTCACGCCGCACAGTCAGCCTACAGGTGGACATGGGCCACTTTGCCAGTGATGTGGCTCGGGGGCTGGGACGCATAAGCCACGCAGTGGACATGATGGAGGCACGATAGGTGGCTAGGGGCTCGGCAGACACGCCGCAAGACAGTGAGGAGGGCTCTACTATAAGTGTTGCATCTGCCACAGACACCAGGGTGTTGCGTAGTGGAAGTGCACGGCAGGGAACTGCAGATGCTCCAGGAACCAGCCATGCTGGGCGTCCCAGGAGTAGGGTGTGAGCTACGCACTGACATACAATGGAGGCACATGAGGTTAATGTGTCCTCATAGCAGGTGGACTTTTACAGCCCCTGATCAATAGTTCATTTAAATAGTTTATTGGTTCACATCATTAAAGTTCTTGTTTGTTCCACTTCACACCTGGGCTCTTTGTGTGTGACATTTGTGTGTGTGGTGACAGTTACCACGTACCTTCCAAAGTATTGGTTTGCAATGTGGTCCCGTCTCTGTCTGCCTTGATTTGCAATGCTTCTATCCCCATGATGGCGATGTGGTAGCTCTTGCTCGTCATCCTCCGAATCTGGGTCTGCAGGGGTGAGATGTAGCCCACGTCTGGTGGCAATGTTGTGCAGAATAGCGCATGCGCCAACGATTTTGAAAGCTGTTATTGGGGCAAACTGGAGAGCACCTCCACTTCTGTGGAGGCATCTGAATCTTGCCTTCAACAGTCCAAAGGTCCTCTCTATAATATTTCCGGTCCTCCTATGTGCACTGTTGTATCGCCTCTCTGTCTCATTGCTGGGTGTTAAGTACGGGGTACGTATCCATGGTCGTAGTGCATATGCACTGTCACCTGTTTGGCACAAAATGAACAATGTTAGCTGGGCATAGATGGGTTCCACATTGACCTGTGTGTATGTCTGCAAGGTGTATTCAGCTATACCTAGGAGGTATCCGTCTCCAAACTCCCCACGTTCTAGGCGTTGGTGTATCCCACTGTGCCTGAAAATGTAGGAGTCATGTGTACTCCCTGGAAATTTGGCAACCATGTCAGTTATAACATAATGGGCGTCACATACCAACTGGATGTTCAGTGAGTGGGTACACTTCCGGTTGCGGAACAGATATTCCAGATTTGCAGGAGGGCATATTTGTATATGTGTCCCGTCTACACACCCTATTATATGCAGGAAGTTGGCAATCCTGTAGAATTCCAACTTGGTGCTGTGGATTTCTGCCTCATTCCTGGGTAGATATATGTATCTGGACATGTGTGTGAGTATGGCATCTAGGAATGCTCTGAAGAACCGTGAGCGTGCACTTTGAGATACCCCACCTGCCACAGCAATGACCCCCTGATAGCTACCCGAGGCCAAGAGGTGCAGTGAGCATAGCACTTGCACATGTGTGGGGATGGCGCTGCCGCGCACAGTCTGGCGTTGAAGCTGCGGGTTGAGTAGATCTATTAATTCTAATATTGCTGCACTGCTGAGTCTGTATTTATCATATATCTCCTCCTCTGTTTGTAGGAAAAGTGTCTGTCTGGTTCTGTATATCTTCTCCTGTCTCTGGCTCCTCCTCCTCCTCTGCTGGGCGGCGTGGGCTCTCCTCCTCCTTGCTATCACATATATCTCTGCCATCCTGAGTGACCCAGGTGCCTTCTGGGTCCCCTTTTATACTTTGGTTATGGTTACCACCTGCTCTGAGTTAGTGGTAAATTGGAAGTGCAAAATGGGCTTTTTGCGACTAGTCGCAATTTGCGAGTGGCTATTTCATATGGTTTGCGACTCGCAAATTGCGACTTCCTATTTGCGGGTCGCAAAATGGGGTCGCAATTTTTGCGAGTCGGTAATGGCTCGCGTCGCAATTTGCGATTCGGAAATGGGTTTTTTGCATCCCATCTCCGATTTTGCGGGGTCGCAAATTGCAATTCGGGCCATTTGCGACTCGCAAAGGTTTGCTACATCTGGCCCTTATTGTCAAAAACCTAGCAGTTCTCACCACCAAGTTGGGACAGCAGGAGCACCACCAATTGTGGCATGACCTCCGCGCTGCCAAAATCTAAAAAAAACCTCAAAATTAAACAGACTTGACAGCAGTAATGCTTAAGGAACACCATATTTTCTTCTCCATTAGTAAAATGCTCTCTCCATCCTTAGCTCTTTATTGAATATGAATCACTGTGCGCATGAGTAGTATTTCGATTGTTAATATAAAAAAAGACCTTTTTACCTACTTCTTTACAGAAGTATGGACTGAAGGTACCTTCTCGAAGTCAGAAAGTCAGGCAGAATTGCAACAGTGGTCATCATTGCATATGCCAGTGTCTGCGCTAAATATAGAGAGGTATGTTCAGTGATAAAAAGGGATCTCAGTTAATTAAATAAAGTGCACTGGAGGGATGATTCTTCACAATTGTTTCACTGTGTTTCAGGGTACCCTTGCAGAAAGAGAACACTTGAAGGGTGTTGTGAAGTGCTCCAGCGAGTTATGAATGACATTTACAGTGGAGTTCTCTGGAATCTGAACGAGTGCTGCGGACAGCTGTCAACATATCATTATGTAACAAATAAATATATCATATAACGGGTTTCACAGGCTAGCTATTAATGGAAAAAGGAATTCATGAAGACTCCAGTGTCAGGCGGTACTGGAATGATGTCATAGCCAAATATTGACTTCTGAACGTGGTCTTCTCACTGTGCTCATTAGACGCAACTATATTCAGAACAGGGCTATGGTAATCTGTGACCTAGTTACCATTTGTAATCCCTTGCCTCGTTACTGCCTCAAGTAGGACTTCTGATGTAATCAGGTATTTTAATTTTTAATATGTACTAATCCTGAGCATTTTAGCAATTAAAAAACAAAATTTGAGAATATTGTGAAGAACTGGATTACAAATTTTCTATTTTTTTTTAAAGCTTTGCTTTGTTTTTAACTTGTGTTTGTTTTCCTTCTACAGGTCTGCGATAATTTTTCATTAGTAGCCTTTCAATTCACATCTTTGGGAAACAGCAGGTGTGACAACTCTTCATGACCAAGTTTGTTTTCCATAGAAGATACACGTGTTTTTTTATGATGATAGCTTGTTTACTTATATTTGATTGTATGGCTTCATGAAATCTTTTTTTTGGCTATGATGGGGATTGTGAGGTGTAGTGTGATGAATGTGTTATTTGATGTTTGTATGGAATCAAACTTGAACAGCTGTGAGAGTGTCCCAGCCTCTTGGTTCACTTCCATGTGTCAGATGGCTATTGCCATTTCAGTTAGCTGTTGTGGTACAAATTACTGGATTTTTGCTAATTTTACATTTGCAGAAACATATTCAGAAATAAGAATGGTGGTGGAGTCCGCTCAGATCCTCTTTATGTTTATGTATCTTAAATGCCTATTGATTCCTTGTTTCATGAAAGAAAATACTTCAGCAGGACATTATGCACAGAGATTTGAGGTACTGAAAGTCTGGTATGTGTACCAGGTGGGAGGTAAACCAACAGCATAATGTTTGCAACAGAGCATTTCTATCGGTATTAAGCCCTTTCTGGCAAGCAAATGGGTTTTACGATTCATTCTGGATTATAAATAAGAGCAGGTATGAAAGTGGAGCCCCTTCCTATTTGAAAACTGCGTTGGTTTGTTTCTGTGTATCAAAGGGGGTGGTAACTGATTTTCAAAATGGAAGGTATCCCAGGAAGCAGGGACACCTTCCCCTCTTTGAATTGTGTTGCCAGCCTTGGTGAAGGGGAGGTAATCAGGGCTACAGGAGTCATCTGCCCCCACGATGTATTCCAAAAAGCAAACTTTAAAAAAGTCATACTGGGTCCTGTAATGTGCGCGGGTGGTTTTAACAAACAAACTTTCCATTTTGGGAATGCAAACACTGGACTAGTGGTCAGCTGTTGTTTGCAGGTCACCATTGTTGTGTTTGTAGCTAATCACAAAAGGTAGTAAATACTGACCTGCCAAATTAATATTCATTAGTCATGTCATACGCAACTGAAGATAATGTAATGCACCCAATGAGTAGATGGCAAACTCAGACAGTTTGCAAAACGTGGGTGCGCCATTTGCAACCACTTTGAATTACTTGACTCTTAGTACATTGGCCCTGATAAGAGACTTACGGTCCAGATTAACACAACCTGACTTTCACATTTGTGGGGTGTAAAATACAAAGTGTGTCCATGAGTGCTCACTGCCAAATTCTTCTACCATCCGAGGTCCCTGTCATGTGAATGCAAACATTGTGACCTTGCATGGTGGCAGAGTTGTCCAGTGAGCACACATAGGGATATAAAGAGGGCTTTGCTATGCTAGCTCCCATGTACCATGTGGGCATGCTGGCAGGGACCTGTTGATGTGAGTAGATTTCCACTTACATATCGATAAAAACATTTCCATGCAGGGATCTTGAAAAGGGCGTGCTTTTCAATGCATAGATATACATTTACACTCTAGATTTAGGTTGGAAATGTGAATTTGTTTTTCACTGCTCATGTGTTCCCTTGTTGGTGGAGACCAGAATCTGCAAAGGTCGCCCCTTTTCTAAGAAGTGCTGTAAGTGAACAGGGGGTGTGCTGGAGTATATTCCATGCCAGTGTCTCGGTCTGGAAATGAAGGAAGCAGCAGGATCCGCACTTACTACATCTGATAGTATTCCTCCAGTGCACATTTTTCACAGTTTTAAAAAGGCATGCGTTCTAGCCAATTTACACTGATGTCTAATATTTGGCATTTTTGGGGCAATTTCCCCAATCTAGAGTAGCTAGATTTCGAATTGGATCCTATGTGTCTTCAGCTGAAATCTGATGCGCCTCAGTGTTGTGACTCACCTGAAAGTTGGCATGGGCATATGGGGTGAGCAAAAAACTCATACTATGGTTGTCTAGTTAGAAATTTAGCTTTGCATATTTTCATGGGTTTGTTGGTATATGTCTAAAACACTTTTAATGCAAGTGACAGTACCTTTGCAATTTCACTTCTTAGGTTTGTATTACCGCAACTATCCTGGAAAATACTGAACCTGAACTTATTTGCCACTTATATGTGGATGTTATAACTTTAAGTTATTTTGGTATATGTTTTCTACATTAATCTACTCTACTATGAAGAAATGCAGTTTACCCAATACTTCATATTATCTTCAGAAATGTAATTTCGAAAACTTCTCCCTATCCATTTCTTCAACTAGATATTATGCATTGATCTGGACCCCTAATTTTGGTCCTTTCGAGTAGGAAAGTATTAATGAGGGTAAGGAGGAGGGTCATAATCAGCCACGGTGCAACAAAAGGCAACTAAATACCTGGCACCCAATCATCACTGCAGAGAGGTCAGTGGGCGCAGACCACCTTGACCTTGTGGGGCAACTACTGTCTCAAAAATGGCACCCTTCTATTGGGACACAAACACTGAAGTGAGAACTCTTTCTTTCTGTATTTACCATTCGAACTTCCAGCCTACATTATCAAACATGAAGTGTGCTCTGAGTCATGACTTTGCACTTCACTCTTCATTGTGCCTTTGCAATGACTGCCTTAACATGGATGTCTCTTCCTTAGTTATTTGTTGATACTGAGAACATCTTTCATAAAGTTGCTGCATTTCAATTTACAATGGAATAATCATGAGCAGAATTGACTATACGTGATTCACTCTTGGTGCTATGCTTGCCCAGAACTAGACTACTATGAGGCCAGTATTCTGGATCAATTCACTTAAGCAGTTTTCCTGCCATCCAACAAATCTTATATTGGATATCGAGGCTAAGTCCTGGTTTGGTAATCTGTGTACTGATGAAACTCTATCAATAATCCTTATATCTGTGTGTTTCATCACAAATGAACTATAATGGTCTACTTCAGGGGTATGAAGGGCCAGCATACATCTATTTTGAAGGCCTTCAGACAGCTGCTCTCTTTTCAGAGGTCCTGGGAGTAAGCAAAAACATACTATCAAACACTGATGACAGACACGAATTTCAAGAGGCATCATAGTGTCAGAAGTAAAGGGCATTACAGACATTGATAACTGCAGTTGAAAAGTCAATCACTGATCTCTCAAGGGAAATTAAATCACTATATTCAGATTCCGCAATTGTTAACATCTATCTGACAACCACTGATGAGAAACTGGAAACAATGGAAGAGCAATTGTCAAATATCACAGACTAGAGTGAAGATATCTGTATTCTCCATGAAACAGTCTCAGGCCTTGAAGGTTTCAACAGACACAGTAATATTGTTGTTTTTGGAGTACTTGAGAAGCAAGAAAGCACAAACATAATGGCCTTTCTAGCCCTCTTTCTTCAAGAAATTTTAGGTCTCACCTTTTCTACATTTCTGGAATTCCTAAAGAGATAATTGGCAACAGGTTTTCCAGGCTACAGGTCATTGTAGACCTTTTCTATACAACATGTTTTGCCTGACTTCAATGAAACTGTCTCTTTTTTCTTTTTATTAAAAATGCCAATTGCTTTTTGGTGAGCTTTATTCCTCAGTAAAATTCTGCTTTATTCTACTTATCTGCAATGATCATCAAGATTTAAGTGTTTTAAGGAACTGTGATGGTCTGACCATGTATAATAAGAAATAAAATACCATACTTTAAAAGGACATTATAAGTTATGTACGTGTCCTATGCCATTACTTTTGATCACATAACACCTCTGACTTGCAGTGCCCTTATAATGTATGACAGGGGTTATTTTATCCCATATATATTTGCTGTGTCACCTTTTGTTGTGGTGGTAATGTGTTGGATTGTTTCAGTGCTTTTGTGTTTTTGTTTTGCAGTATTTCATTGTGCTGTTTTGCATCCAGGTTTTAAGTTGCCTTGTCCCTTTTACGATGTTGTTGTGTTGTTATTTTACTTTGTAATATGTTTTGTGCTGCATTATATTGTGCTCTGTAATTACTTCAGATATGCCAACACATATTGATACTTTATCAACCAAAAACAGAACATTCTTTTAAGGTTCCAGTTACAAACAACCATTAACTATTCTCTATAATATTAACAGCTGCTACAGTTCTTCAATTGTTTACAACAACAGTTAGCTCAAAACTTAGCATAAACCAGTCTTAAATTACCACTGTCAGTGATCGCATTATGTGATAAAGCTCAAAGTCTGAGGTCACCTCTGACCCAACCCATTTAATCTGGCTGGTCACTTTCATTTAATGTTGGCTCATAAACCTTATGTCACACCTTGACAGAAAATGTTTTTAGTTGTATATTTGTTTAGTACCAATTTATGATACAACATATAAACATAAAATGTACACATTTGTAGATTTTACTTTCAAAAACCTAACAAATTGTGCAAAGAAATTGCGAAGCCAGATTCCATTAATACTTTAACAAATTAACTTCTGTCCATCAAATTCAATATTTCAAAAACTATTAGATCATTCAGGGAGAGACAATAAATGAATCCTTGTTCTAGTGATTTAATGTCCCTCAAAATAACAATTTGACATCACAATTGTCACTCGATCAATTCTAAATTATATTTTGGGCGTGTAAAGCAGACAGGAGCTCTGCATACCAGATCAGGCAGCAATGTTGCCTTCTCCGTCCGCTTCAGTAGAAGCAGACTAGGGTTACTGTAATTCACTACAATTTATATCTAACCATTTTATTGCTTATTTTCTGTGACCAGGCATGTTTTATGATTGGCACAGTGCCCACGCACATACATGTAGGGCTACAGGAATATTTTCAACAGAAGAGGGCAAAATTATGTGGCAGGGTTATGTAAACTATGCAGTAAGAAAAAAACTTTTCTTATAGCAGTGATACTCAAAGTACGGCCCGGGGCTGCATGCAGCCCTCCAAACATTTACATGCGGCCCCCAGGTCAACAGCAGCACTGTGCTGCTGTTTATTCGACGTGGAACCAGCACTAAACACTGTTAACTAAATGGGCAAGTATTTAGTTGGAGGCTAATTGAAAAGGGAGTAACTAGGGTGTCCTGGAACTTAACTTTAGAAACACTTTCATAATTAGAGACATTGTGCAGCAAAAATATAAAAGTATGATCTGTTTGAAATTCAAAAGGTGCATTTCATTAACCTGCAGAACAGTTTCACCTTAGCACACACAATTATATCACTGCACTGAGAAGTATTTCTAGAGTGATAATTTTCAAACATAAATTAAAAAACTTTCCTCCCCCTTTCCCCCCACAGCTTGGCAACAATGTGAACTGTGAACTAAGAGGCAAGCCAGCTGTTATGTGAACTCTTTGGGAGGGCTGGGTTTCTATTGTACACGAACAACATTATATTTGATTAAATCAGACACAGAAGGTATCATGCAGCATACATCCTGAAGACGTATTTCAAGGTTCTTATATGTGTTGATGAAGAAAAAGGAGGAAAAGTGAAGTCAACCATTTGCCTAGGATCACACAATTTGGTTAAGTGGAGAAGCCGGGATTTATACCCAAGTTTCTGGTTTCACATGGCGCAATTCAGACACTAGATATATACGCTTCACTTACCCTACAACCACTTTACCACTACCCCTCTGACTGCTGCCCTGCGAGCATCAATGCGGCCCTCGGTCACAACACAGACCAAAGAGTGCGGCCCCTGGGAAAATGTTTGTGAGTATCCATGTCTTATAGTATTACTTCATTTTTTCATTGTTACACTTGTTAACACCGTTGATTGTTTGTACGTCATTAGTACTAGTTTAACACCCACATATAGCATTAAGCATCAGAAGGTTTACTAGCCAACCTTTGCAGCGGGCATTCCATTGCACAGCAACACACGTCCCTGAGTTTTAGTAAGTATTGATGATTATGGGTTATGTGGTAAATACAGTAATTTATGCGAAAAAAAGCCGCACTCGCTGAATTGCATAATTCCAGTGGCCCTGCCTATATGATTCCGCGTATTCCAGCCCTACATAACTCACATTCCACCATGTACCCCACCATTAATCTTGTAAGGTTTTCATTACAAAGAAACTAATTTCTTCTTGTACTCCCTGTGACATGCGTCTCACCGACTGAGTTTCCAAAAATTATCGTTGTGGGCCTTGTCATGAAAGACCTGTGCCTATTCAAAAATCAGTTTTGTGCACCTTGAGCTGCACACGTGCACCCACATGTCAATGATTTACCAGCGTTCTCAACATCCCTTTGTTGTGATTAGTGCAGATTGTATTTTTTATCAGTTAATGCTCATTTTTGTAGGTTGTTCCTAGCGCAGAAAATGTCAGCAAAATTACAAGACAATATTTGCCATTATTTCAGCTATGAATAACTTCTTTAAAAGTGCACATAGGATGACAAATATAAACACCTTCGCTATTCACAAAAGACTGAGTGCAAACTGACCATCATTGATTAGGCGCATAAATCACAGGAACGCAGCTGCAACTGTGGAAACAAAGGCGCTGAATTTCATTTTTGCACAGACCTATAACAGACTGATCCAGATGTTAAGGAACATTATTTCAGCTAATCAAGTGTCTCAGCAAAGATCAAGCCCGGCTCTTCATTTTAAAGATACTCTGATGGCGGGATTGATTGCAACTATAGGGATGCGACAGGCCATTAGCAATAGGCAAAGCCAAGGGCTGTTCTGGCTGAATTGATGGCTGTGACACGTCTTTCGTGGGGGAGCTGTGTTTTTATTGCTTTTCATGGGTTTGGTCATGCGACTGCTAATATTCAACAAGCTGATAGAAGAAATTCTTATGTAAGAGCAGAAGTTAAATTCTTAAGGAGCCCATTTATCAATTATATGCATAAAGCAGGTTGTATTTGGTCGAAAGTTTACTTTAACTAGTTGGTCGAAAGTTTACTTTAAGTGTTTCCTAAAGAAGCTCCATAGGCTAAGGTTAAGCTGTTGCCATAGATAGGCTTGCACGAAATTGTAATTATGCCTACAAAATTTACGAAATTCTCTAGCCCCAGCTGTTTGTTTTCAGGGAGGAAAATGCAAATGTTATCTGACTGAACGAAATGACTGGTTTGGTTTAGTCTGCTTGGCCATGGCAAAGAGCATTTCAAATAAATTAGGGCCCACATTGTATTAGGCTAAACAAAACTAAAGCATTTTGGAACTAAAGGTTTGGTTCTGTGAACTAACACAGCATCTTCTGTCTTTATGTATCAGAATAACAGGCACTGGCAGCGCCAAACGGTCTTAGCTCTACACAACAGAGCTATTTGCTTTACCAGTTGTTGGTCTTTATTAGGCACATATAAACACATGTGTCAAGACATATGCATATGCAGGTGGATGCATGGTCAGCAATTTTCCAAGATGTTGTGATGCATGGTGTTGGGTCATGGCACGTGTACATGTGTTGTAACAAATGCATGTGCCATGAGACAAGGTGGATACTTTTAATTTACAATTCTTAAAAGGCTGACTGCCATGTTAGAGGAATACATTGTAAATAAAAGAAAAAAGGAAACAAGGTGCCCACAAATGCAAAAAAGGAAGCAAGTGGTCAAGTGGTAATTTGTAGCAGCCAGGCTCATGTTAAAACAGAAAAAATGTATTAAAAGATCAAGGGGTATGGGCAATGGGCCTGGGAGCATCCGGGAGTAGAGGAAGGGGTGAGGTGAAAAAAGGGGGTGGGTGACAGAGAAAAAAGCAGAGGGGGAGCCCTGAAAACACATACACTCTCATGAAGGTCTAAATGTCAACTAAAACAAATTCCCCTCATGTTGTTGGTGGAAGGGTACAACTCATCCAATTACATCACTCTGAAAGTGAAATACTGCTAGGCACGACAAACACAAGAATAGAGAAGAAAGCCTTTAAATTAAAAGCAGAAACAAGAGATTGAAAACAAAGTGTTATGTAGAACACATGCTTCCATTTTCTTACGATAATGGCATTACTCCTAGTCCTACTCCCTCGCCTTCCTTTTAACCAATGAGGCCTCCTGCCTCCCCCTAGACCCTCCCTTCCACTTTCAAAACCCCCCCCCACCCTTATCCCCTCCTGTACAAAAACCAAGCCCAAGCCGCAACTCGGACAGTCCGTACTGGGAGGGTGGGAGGCAACGGAAAAGGAAGGCAAGGGAGTAGGACTAGGAGTAATGCCATTATCGTAAGAAAATGGAAGCATTACCTCCCGTCCCTCCCTCGCCTTCCTTTTAACCAATGAGACATAGCAAGAAAACACACAGGAGACGGACACCGAGTTGCAAGACCTTTATTTAACATCCTGCACCAAGAACATCCCCCAACATTATCTCATAGAGGATAAGACCCGGTGACCTAGCACCGACTCCAAACTACCCAAGTCAGAAAGCCTATAATGACGCACAAACGTCGAAGGAGAAGCCCAAGTGGCGGCCCTGCAAATTTCCACCACCGAAGTCCCCTGAAGCTCTACCACCGTAGCCGCCATTCCTCTGGTAGATCTCCCCTGAATCCCTAGAGGAGGAACCACCTCTCTCAAGGAATAGGCCAACAGAATTAAAGATCGAACCCACCGACTCAAGGAAGCTGTGGAAGGCTTCTCACCTTTGCGAGCCGGACCAAAATTAACAAACAGTGAATCCCCTTTACGAAAAGGAGCCACCACCCGCAGATACTCCAACAAAACTCTACGTACATCCAACGAATGCAAACGGACCTCCTCCCTTGATGAGGGATTCGGACAAAATGAAGGAAGAATGACCTCCTGCCGGGAATGGAACGAAGAATTGACTTTAGGAATAAAAGACGGAACCAGAACCAGAACCACCCTATCGGGAAAAATCTTACAAAAAGGAAAGGAACACGCCAATGCCCCCAATTCCCCCAACCGACGAGCCGAAGTAATGGCTACCAAAAAGAACGCCTTCAAAGATAGATGTCGCAAATCACAGTCCCCCAACAGTTCAAAAGGGGCCTCCGTCAACACATCCAAAACCAAGGACAGATCCCATGAAGGAAAAGAACGTACCGGGCGAGGAAATAAATTAACAAGCCCTTGAAAAAATCTAGGCATCAATCGCCCTTCATCCTGAAGATTACGTCATGGTCCTCTGAATGCCTGAATAGCCGCCCACTGTACCCGAAGAGATGCCACTGACAACCCTAATTGAGCACCATCCTGCAGGAACTGCATCACCTCAAAGATAGAAGCGCAGGTAGGATCCAACTTACGACTTAAGCACCAAGACGAAAACACCTTCCACTGCCTACCATAAGAAAGCAAAGTGGAACGTCTCCTTGAAGCCAGCAAGGTAGAACTCAAAGCCACCGGCACCCCTAGACCTGTCAACCCCCTCCGTTCAACTTCCAGGCCGTCAAGTGTAACCTCCTCAATGACCCCACTGGGAGGCAGGGAAACTCCAGGGGAGACGGACAAAGAGGCAGAGGCCACATCCTCCCCTCTGCCATCAGCATCAACAATGGGAACCAATTCGCTCTCGGCCAAAGAGGCGCAATTAGGATAACCCTGGACCCCAGATCCCTTACTCGTAACAGAAATGCCCTGAGTAGTTGAAAAGGAGGGAACGCATACAAAAGGCCCTGCGGCCAAGGACATGACATCCCGTCCACCTCCCATGCTTGGGGACACCAAAACCGGGAGCAGAAGCGCTCCACTTTCGCATTCCCTACTGACGCAAACACATCCAGCACTGGAAGACCCCAAAGCCGAACCAGATGCTGAAATAGAGACTTCCGGAGAGAGAAAAGTTGGGAGGAAGGAATCACTCTGCTCAGCAGATCCGCTCGAACATTTACCACCCCCCGAATGTACGTAGCCCTGAGAGAAGGAACCCACTCCTGAGCCCACACAAAAATCTCCCTGACTAGATTGAACAGAGCCCTCGACCTGGTCCCCCCTTGCCGATTGACATAAGCCTTGGCCACTAAGTTGTCCGTGCGAACCAGAACCGCCGACCCCCTCAGGGAATCCTGGAAATGGACCAGAGCCAGGAATACTGCCCGCAATTCGCGCCAATTCGAAGACTGACTCGCCTCCCGAGGGGACCAAAACCCCTGAATCTGAGCCGACTCCATCCATGCCCCCCATCCTGAGAGGCTGGCATCCGTCGTTACCACCACGGGTCTCAGAGGTGATAAAGAAACCCCTACCCTCAGGTGGGCTGCCTCCAACCACCATTGCAACTCCCTGCGAATCAATCCGGACCCTGGAACCCTGTCCTTCAGAGAACTGGACCCTGGTGCCCACCTTCTCAAGAACCAAGTCATCAAGCACAGGAGATGGAAACGTGCCCAAGGCACCAGAAAGATCACCGACGCCAAATGACCCTTCAGACGCAACCATAGAAGAGCTCGGGGAGCAGACAGTAACAATACCTTCTTTACCAAAGCCTGGAGTACACCCAACCTTTTTTCTGACACAGTCACCAACCCTAGAAGAGTCTGAAACTGAGCCCCCAGAAAAAACAGATCCTGGGACGGCACTAAGTTTGACTTCTCCCAATTGATTAAAAACCGGTGGTTTTGCAGGACCACCAGAACTTGGACCACCTGCCTCTGCAAAAGGTCTCGTGATGGGGCATGAATCAAAATGTCGTCTAGATAAGGATGCAGAAACACCCCTTCTGAATGAAGCAAAGCCACTAGAGGAGCCAGCACCTTTGTGAAAAATCGAGGAGAAGATTTTAGACCGAAAGGCAGAACGCAAAACTGATAATGGTCCCGACCCACAGCAAACCTCAGGAACTTTTGAGAGGCTCTTGCCACAGGCACGTGTAGGTAAGCATCCTGCAGATCCATTGACACCAGAAAGTCCCCTTGCCTGACCAATGGAAAAATATTCTGAATGGACAGCATGCGGAAATGCACTGTCCTGATCCAGGTATTCACCTCCTTTAGATTGAGCACTGGTCGAAATCCCCCTGAAACCTTCTGCACAAGAAACAAGACCGAATAAGTGCCCTGACCCCGTTCATCTAGCGGAACGTGGGAAATGGCCCCCTTGACCAGTAAGTCTTGCACTCCGTCCAATAATGCCCTTCTCCGTGACCCCTCTGAAGGCAGAGGAGTGGGACGAACCCCTGAATCTGGAGGAACCACAACAAAATCTATGACATAACCATTGGACACAATGTCTAGTACCCAATGATCGGTTACACTGTCCTCCCAAGCTGAAAGAAAGTGACTCAATCTTCCCCCAACCGGCCCTCTGCCAGTCCCACAGTGATTGTCAGGACCCCTTCTTGAAACCACCCCGGGTCGCAGGAGCAGACTTCTTAGGCGAAAAACGCGGCTGAAAACGCAGTTTCCTAAATGAAAAGGATTTAGCATCCCTAGAAGGAGAAGATCTGGAACGCTTCTTCCACCCTTTACTCGAAGAAGAGCCTCCTTTATAAGGTAAGGCATGCTTCCTCTCCTTAAATGCCTTGGAAAGCATGGATGGTAATTGATCTCCAAACAGGTTACGGCCCTCAAACGGCAGTCTCAACAAGGCCGCCTTTTCCCCTGGATCAGCCTTCCAGGAACGCAACCAGAGGGATCTACGAGCCCCAATCAAAGACCCGGATACCAGAGCCGAAGTACGGACCACATCTGAAGACACATCAGCCAACAATCTGGCCTGCTGCTCCATGCCAGCCAGGAGCTCTGAACACTCCGCCCCTTCCTGTACAGCTACCGCCAGTTTATCAAAGTCTTGAACCAATGACTGTGACGCATAAGCAGAATAAATCCCTGCCTTCAGCGCTAGATTCTCCGCAGCAAAAGCCCTCTTAAGATCCGAATCCACTTTACGGTCTGTGGCATCCGTAGGCACACAATCCTCCGGATTGACTACCGTCTTGCCAATCAGAGTAGCCAAAATAGAGTCCAGGCGAATAGAAGGAGGCAAAACCTCCTCACCCTCAAGTAAGTAAAGTTTCTGAAGGAATCGAGGAACCTGAGCCTTCTCCACATCCTTCCACTCACGAAACACCATGGCCCTCATTCTGACCCTGGCGGTCTTTGACCGCCAGGGCGGAGGACCGCGGGAGCACCGCCGACAAGCCGGCGGTGCTTCAATGGGGATTCCGACCGCGGCGGTAAAGCCGCGGTCGGACCGGCACCACTGGCGGGGTCCCGCCAGTGTACCGCGGCCCCATTGAATCCTCCGCGGCGGCGCAGCTTGCTGCACCGCCGCGGGGATTCTGACCCCCCCTACCGCCATCCAGATCCCGGCGGTCGGACCGCCGAGATCCGGATGGCGGTAGGGGGGGTCGCGGGGCCCCTGGGGGCCCCTGCAGTGCCCATGCCACTGGCATGGGCATTGCAGGGGCCCCCGTAAGAGGGCCCCTACATGTATTTCACTGTCTGCTGCGCAGACAGTGAAATACGCGACGGGTGCAACTGCACCCGTCGCACAGCTTCCACTCCGCCGGCTCGATTCCGAGCCGGCTTCATCGTGGAAGCGTCTTTCCCGCTGGGCTGGCTGGCGGTCTGAACGAGACCGCCCGCCAGCCCAGCGGGAAAGTCAGAATTACCGCCGCGGTCTTTCGACCGCGGAACGGTAACCTGACGGCGGGACTTTGGCGGGCGGCCTCCGCCGCCCGCCAAGGTCAGAATGAGGGCCCATATCCTTCACAGGTCCCTGGAAAGGCATGGCAAACTTCGAAGGTGTCTGATATTGAGGAAATAAACGAGAATCCGAGTTTGTAGGTTGAAACACTGGGAAACCCAAATTGTCCCGAACATGTGCCATCACATCCCACCATTCTTCTCTGGAAACATATTTTCCCCCAGATGACGTCGATGGGGCCTCATCCTCACTCTCTGATGAGGATTTCCTTGCCGCTACCGATGAGAGCGCACGCTTAGCCTGACCAGACCTGGCCACGCCTGTTTGCAGTGCCCTGGTAACAGCTACCTCAATCATATCCTGCACTTCCTCTCTAGACATGAGGGGAGTACCTCTGTCAGGAACCTGAGGGTTCTCAGGAAGAGCCATGCTATCCTCACCTCCCTCCTCCGAGGAGGAAGAAGAGACAATCCTACGTCTCTTTGCTGCAGCTTTCGGCATGGTAAACCACAAAATCACACTGACTTCATTCCCAAAAAACTGCCTATATATGGGACCATGGTCCTCCCCCCAACAGGGCTCCACCAATCCCTAAAACGGCAACATCCTTCTAAAATCCATAAAAAACCACGGGCCGAACGCCCGTCCTACCTGCATCACAAACATGAAGGTCCTCGGTTCCTCGCGGCTCCGCGGCGCGGAAAACCGGAAACCAACGCCCCAGCCACAGAGGGCCGGCAGCCGGCCCCCAGAACACGCCTCTCGAGCAGCCATGCTGCTCGTACAAGCCGCGCCCCAGCCGTAGCACTCCTTGCGGAGCTCCGCGTCCCGAGGAGTGCCTCCTTCGATGACCTCCAGGCCCCGCCGTGCAGGTGAGAAAGGGAAAAGAAATACGTCTAGCGTGGGCTAGACAAAAGAACAGGAGGGGATAAGGGTGGGGGGGGGGTTTTGAAAAGGGAAGGGAGGGTCTAGGGGGAGGCGGGAGGCCTCATTGGTTAAAAGGAAGGCGAGGGAGGGACGGGAGGTAATGCATGTTGTTTTGTTATTATAAGTTTAAGGTAGAATTTAGAATGCTATGGGTGAGTGCGCATGTTGGAATGTAAGTGAGGTGGTTGTTGCAAGGAGTGACAGTTGTGAAGGAACGGGGAGAAGACAATGTTCACACTGTACCGGTCTGCTCTCATTGTAACAAAATTGGCAACGAGGGGAAGACACGAAGAGCAGAATGAGAAGTGGTGATTTCGACACAGGAAGAAAAGTCGTGGCAAGCACCCTAGGAAGCTGACGGAGAACGTTTACGGCAAGCAAGTTGATTAACACCATAAAACTATAATTCAAGGCTGTGTGAACTAACAGTTTATTCTGGCATTTGTTCGAGCGGGTGCTGTGGTTTGCACGAGCCCAGCTATTGTGTACACGCTCATGCAGAGGGGAACAAGAGTGCGGAAGCGTGTGATCAGGGATCATGGCTACAGGTCCAACATGCAGAGGACGCTTCATGCTAGGCATCACTTTAGGAGTTCAAAGCTGATTTCTGACAGCAATTTCTTGTTTGGTGGTGTAGCCATTTTAAAGTGGGTTTATTGCTATTGGGAATTGCAGTACGGATAGCTGGTGAACAGTGATGGGCACACCTTGAAAGTGCTTATACAGAATTGAAGAACACTTCGAGGAGTTCTTTATTTTTTTATTTTTTTAAACGGTGATGAGCACATTTGTTTGGTAACATCAGTTGGATCATATGTTGTACAGATTGGATGGTGTGACATTTTCACCAGTAAAGAGATCACTGAACAATTCCACATATTTTACATTTCTATAAACATGAGTCAACAAACTTTCAGCTTATCTCTCTGGCTGTCAGGATCAGATCCTCTTATGAAATGGAATGAATGGAAAGAGTATTTTTTTACTTACATTGAAACAGTGGACTCTGATGGAAAAATGACGCCTGAGCATAAAACTTGCATTCTTCTGCACTTGTTAGGTCCTCAGGGGCTAAAAACGTTTAATCAGATAGAAAAACAAAATATAGGTGGTGATGATGATAATACCTTTATTATGGCACTAATCATTTTAGATAGGCCTTTTGCTCCAAAGGTTTGCATAGCTATAAACAGGTTCAAATTCTTTCAAAGGAAACAACAGAAGTCGGAGTCGATTGATGAGTATGTTAGTGAACTACGGAAATTGGGCTCAGATTGCGCATTTTGTATCTTGTTGCAGGATCTGATAAGTGATCAAGTAGTGATGCATGCATTTAATCCTGCAATACAAGAGAGGCTATGGATGAATGGAGATGCATGTTTGAATGATGTACTTGCGATGTGCGTAAGGCAGAAACATCCAGCAGATGTGCGAGTGCAATAAGAATGGATCTAATTGAATCAAAGGAGATAGTAGGAAAAATACAATCTGACTAAAAATAGATGCATTTTGAAAATAAGGAGAGAAGTAAAAAAAAGTATGAAAAACCTAACAAGTATCGTAGATGTGGAAGAACAGAACATTTGGCATTTGCGAAATCTTATCCTGTTAAGAATGCGAAGTGTAGCATGTGCGGAGTGGCAGGACACTTTGCGAAGGTATGTAGGAAAAGATTGAAGTCAATTAAGTGTGTGAGAGACAATGAAGGAGGAGGTACAGATAAAGAGGGTTGTAGTAGTGAGATAGTTGTTTGGAATTTTGTTCTGATGGAAGAATAAGGATAGTTTTGAATGTCAAAGATATGTGTTTGGTTGAGCAGAACAAGTCTAAATGTTGGGTAAAAATTGGAGGTGTCAAGATTAAAGTGTAGGCCGATTCTGGATCACCTTACACCATTATCAATGAAGAAATATAGAATACATACTTCGTGAAACAAGTGGGGTGTAAATTGTTCAGTTCTGACATCGATCCAGAAGGATTTGGCGGTGAAATAATTGATATGGTTGGATGTTGTTGGTTAAAGTTTGAGTTTAAAAAGGTCCATCAGTGCTGGGATGGAAGGACCAGAAGGAACTACATATTATACTTTATCCAAATAGTGAGGAACAAGTGTTAGTTAGGGATGAAGGAGTAAAGTTAAGTGATGTGATGTTCAGAACATGTCCAGATGTATTCAAAAGGGAAGTTGGAAAATTGAAACGTTTTGAACATAAAATTAGACTCAAGGTAGGGGCTATGTCAAAAATACAAAAAGCTAGAAATTTACCTATTTCTTTCAGAAATGAAGTCACAGCACAATTGGAAAAACTGTTAGAGGCAGGTATAATTGAGCCAGTAGAGGATTCTGAATGGGTTTCTCCCATGGTAGTGGTACGCAAGAGCAATGGAAAGATTAGGTTCTGCATTGATTTACGCCATATGAACAATAACGTTATAGTGGACCAATTCCCTTTACCAAGATAAATGAAATAATGTCCATGTTAAAGGGGGCTAAATATTTTTCAACAATGGATTTATCTGCAGCATACCACCAGATATCGTTGACGAGGTGCATTAAGAAGTACACTGCTTTTATCATACTACAAGGCTGTTATCAGTTCAGAAGAATGCCTTTTGGTTTGGCATCAGCTACTGCAGTATTTCAGCGACTAATGTATCAACTATTTGGAAAGGTCAAGGGCACAAAGTTTTTTCAAGATGATATACTTATTTTTGGAGAAGATAGGGAACATCGTGACGAAACCTTAGAGGAAGTGTAAATAATTTTAGGTACACATGGATTGACCTTAGAACACACTAAAAGCACGTTTGCGAAAAGTTTGGTTGTATATTTGGGTCATGTAATCAACTGTGATGGGATTAAACCTAAAAAATCACTTATTGATGCTATTAAGATAGCACCTGCACCAACGTGCAAAGATGAAGTTAGGTCGTTTATTGGTCTGGCAGAGTTTTGTTCGAAGTATATTCCACATTTTGCAAACAGAACATATAATAAAAGAAAATTACTCAAAAGTAAAAAAAGAAAATTGAACGGTCAGCTGAAAGTGAAATGAATTTTCAGGACATCAAAGAATGTCTTACCAAGGTAGCATCTTTGAAATGTTTTGATTCTTAGGCACACAGTGTCATTACGACTGATGCCAGCAACAAGGGTTTGGGAGCAGTACTAACACAAGTACAGAAGGATGGTAAAGACAATGTTATTGTATATTCTTCACGGTCACTATCACCTAGAGGGGAAAAATATTTGGTAATAGAAAAAGAAACTCTAGCCTATGGTTGGGCAAATAATCATTTTATAGTATTTGTGTGGGGAACGCCAAAGCAATTGGAAGAGTGTGAGGATGAAATGTGGGATTCAGAAAAAGTGGCATATTTACACGATCAAGAAAAGAATGTCTCACTAAAGATTTATGGGAATCAGAGTATGCTAAGGATGAACAACTTTTGGGAGTTAAACAAAGTTTAGAGATAGGATGGAAAAAAAGTGGGAAAGGGAAATATGGTCAGACCTTTTTCGGAGATCAGAGATGAATTTAGTATACAAGAGGGTATGAGAAAATCTGTAATGGAATTATGCCATGAGGCACATTTTTGAATAATCAGAACCAAGCAAGATGTTAAAGCATCATTTTGGTGGCCATGCATGGACATGGAAATTGAGAACTATGGGCCAGATGTACAAACCGTTTTGCATGCGTTGGATTTTATATTACTATTTTAGAAATGATACTTTTAGAAAGTGAGCATTTCTCTACACTGAAATCCTTCTGTACCTTACAATCCACATCTGGCCAAGTGTAGTTGACAGTTCCCTTGTGCATTCACTCTGACAACCCCAAACACAGGATGCTCAGTCACACTTGCATACATCTGCATATTGAAGGGGTCTTCCTGGGCTGGGAGGGCGGAGGGCCTGACACGTACATGTCAAAGGACAGTAGCCTTCCCTTACACAAATGACTGCCACACTCCCTACCGGGACCCTGGAAGACAGGATGGAACTGAAAGGGGACCTTGTGCACTCCTAAGCCACTCTTTGAAGTCTCCCCTACTTCAAAGGCACATTTGGGTATTTAAGCAGGGTCTCTGACCCTACCAACTTAGACATTTCTGAGGTAGACACTTCTACCTCACAAACAGTTCCTGGAAAAGAAAACCAGAACCTGCAACCTGCCAAGAAGAACTGCCTGGCTGCCGAAAGGATTCACCTGACTGCTTTTCTGCAAAGGACTGCCGTCCTTGCTGCTCTCTGGCTGTGCTGAGAAGTGCTCTCCAAGGGCTTGGATAGAGCTTGCCTCCTGTTCCCTGAAGTCTCAGAACCAAAAAGACTTAATTCTTGCAAAATAACTCCCTGTGTGGCAGAAATCAATGCACATCCTGCAAGAAATGATGCACAGCCTGTATTGCGGTGAGAAAATCACTGCGCGCCAAATGCGAACGACGCAGCCAGACTTCGCAAAGAGAAGATTGATGCAGCACCAGCGTTGCGACTGGAAATTCGACGCACGCCCACTCGATCGACTCGAAGCAGAGCCGGAATGACACAGCCCGACTTCCTGAGAGGAATCGACGCAGCACCTCCTGTGCGGTAGAAATTTCCACATATTGCCCACCGGATTGACACAACCTCTGTGACTTCATCTTGCAAGCACCGGATTTCAACGCATCGGCCACCAGGCGTCCGAAAACTCTGCAACCCGAAGAGGATCCCAGTCTACGTGCTGGAAATTGATTCAAAGCCTGCCCTGCATGAAAACTCAACGACACATCGTCTGTGTGCGCCGGAATAATCAACGCACACCTCCCCGTTTGCCACGCGTCTCCTCCTATGCGGTCCCTTGTGGAGAATTTGAACGCAAACCAGGTACTTTGTGCTTGCAAGAGACATTTGTTGCTTTTAAAAGACTAAAGGCACTTCATATCATTTTTACAGTGATATTTCAAAGTATACTTATTGCATCTTGATCGTTTTGACCTGCATCTTATCAGATAAATATTAAATATTAAGGGGGTCATTACAACCACGGCGGTCTGCCTTGCAGACCGCCGAGATTGCGGGAGCCAGAATACCGCCAGTGGTGGCGGTATGGCTGGCTCCGTATTTTGACTTTTCCACTGGGCCAGCGGAAAAGTCACATCAACATTGCCGCCAGCTCGTAATTGAGCCGGCGACAATGCTGATGTGCAGCGGGTGCAGTAGCACCCGTCGCGCATTTCACTGCCCGAAATTCGGGCAGTGAAATGCGCGACGGGGCTCTCCCTTAGGGCCCCTGCACTGCCCATGCCAAGTGCATGGGCAGTGCAGGGGCCCCAGGGGTCCCCTGAGTCCCCTTACCGCCAGCCTCTTCCTGGCAGTGCAAACCGCCAGAAACAAGCTGGCGGTAGGGGAGTCATAATCCCCAGGGCAGCGCTGATTATCACCGCCGGGGCTAAAATGGCAGAATACCGCCAGCCCCAGCGGTGCGACCGCGGCGGTACCGCCGCGGTCAAAATATGGGTCTTCGTACCGCCAGCCTGTTGGCGGTATGAACGCCACTTTAACCCTGGCGGTCACCGACCGCCAGGGTTGTAATGACCACCTAAATATTTTTCTAAACAGTGTGTGGTGTATTTTTGTGGTGTTCTTCTGTGTTATTGCATGATTTATTGCACACATACTTTACACATTGCCTTCTAAGTTAAGAGTGATTGCTCAGTGCCAAGCTACCAGAGGGTGGGCACAAGATCATTTGGATTGTGTGCGACTTATCCTGACTATAGTGAGGGTCCTTGCTTGGACAGGGGGTAACCTGACTGCCAACCAAAGACCCCAGTGCTCTACTTTTGTGGTACATTGGCACTATAGACTAGGCTCAGCAAGACATATTTAAAGTAGGAAAATAAAGTGTAATATGTGACACTACATTTTTGTTGACAGAGTTCTGCCTTTGCAATGTTTATTTTCAGACAGTGTGGAAGATTCATTGATAGTTGTTTGCTTCAAGGACAGACCTGCAAGAGTGAACTTCTCTGGTGTATTGGTTCCAATAGTCAAACTTTTTTCCAGGTAAGGAAAGGTGACGTGGATAAGGGATTTACTTTGGCATATGTGGCACAGGTTTTTACCTGCTTCTTTGATTTTTCATGCCACCTTTGATCTGTTTGATAAGGGACTCCTATGGAGAAGACCAGTACATGCTGGTGTCAGTCGCAGCACTGTGAGATTGTTAGTTGCGCTAAAATCACTAAGAGAGTGGTTGAAGTATGCTGAGAGGTGGGGGTCAATGTTCTATCCGCTCTCCCAGAGAAATGGATTAGAACAAAAATATGTTCTTCCCCCTTTCTGTTCCATTTATATTTGATTAACATTTTCCGTAAAGTAATCTGCATACTTATCCCCCATCCACAAATCATATTTGTACTATTACATGCCCAATGTAAAGTGACAGGCTTACAATATTGCACAAAACACAAATTATTTTTTTAACGGCAGCTAAAAAAAAATATTTTCCAATTAATACCTTACATTTGAACAGTAGGATGAATATATTATTAGATGTACAAAGTTTCATTTACGATGGTTTTGCATTTAATCATTCCTCGGCTACACTATGGCTGATTATGACCCTGGGGTTTGGAATTTATAAGGGACATGAAATATAACCGTATACAAGTTTCCATTCTTAAAATGAGGAATTGTATGTGGCGTTTGATTCGCTCTACGCTAAAATCCTACCACAAATCACCTCACTTTTTCAACGGCTAATTTTCGACGGGTATGAAATGCTGAAACGATCATGGGAAAAAAACACGTGGGGGGTGCATTAATTGCTGCTAGACTTGTGTGTAATTCTGATCCCTTTGCAAACATATTTGCAATGAGATCCGAAAATAATGGATTTTTCGGAAGGAGAGCCTCAGATCGGATAGAGGGGAGCTGCTGTAGAGCTACTTTTGGGTTCTTCATGCCAAACCAATGGGTGGTTGTAATCTATGAAACACCTGGTTCAAAATACAATTCCAGAGTCCATAAGACACAGTGTACATGATGCAATGAATGTATGTAGTGCTATAAATCGATAAAGATTGTAACATTCCCCAAAAAATAATTCATGCCATTCATGAAGGTTTACATGACCCTGCCCATCCTATATTTTTCAGTATGCTCCTTGGGTTTCTAAAGTCGCAAACGTTTAAGTCACATATGTTAATTGTGCTAGAAGTAAACGCATTAGTCACGGCTCTAGATAGCGCTGCACCATCAAAATATCAAACACCTTTCCAAATATCAGTTACACCACCCAAGTTGAAAATTGATCATTGCTTTTCTGAGACGTCAGTGGCAAATTGTTTTGGATTGAGTCAGTAGTCTAGGGAGTTTAAATTATGCAAAGTGACTATGACAAATCAGTGTGAACTAGCAGCATCAATCATATTCAGAAGTTAGCCATATACACTTGGCTACTTCAAAATGTTCAACTTAGAAACAAGATCATCCACAAAGAAAATGTGCATGTTTTATTGTTTTCCTTAACCACACTGTTGGACTTGGCCCTCTCTGCAGGGTCACTCCCAGATATTTTGCCTTCACCCCTCCTATTTTTTGCAGACTTTGTTTTTGTTGGCCTTAGAACTCTGTGCATTTTACCACTGCTAACCAGTGCTAAAGTGCTTGTACTCTCTCCTTTAAACATGGTAAAATTGGCTTACATGTAATTAGCATATTTCATTTACTTATATGTCCCTTCTAGAGTGGTATACCATATACCCAGGGCCTGTAAATCATGTGCTACTAGTGGGTCTGCAGCCCTTATTGTGCAACCCACATAAGTAGCCCCTTTAAAGATGTCACAGATTTTACATTGCAGCCTGAATACAGTTTTAAACTGCCAATTTGACTTGGCAATATAATTCCTTTGCCAAGCCTTAAACTCCCTCTTTATTGACTATAAGTCACCCGTAAGGTAGCACCCAGGTAGCCCATAGGGCAGGGTGATTTGTAATTAGAATATTGAACATGTACATTTTAGTTTTACATGTCCTGGTAGTGAAAAACGTCTAAGCTAATTTTTCACTAGTATGGGGCCTAAATGTCCCATTAAATAGCATTGACTTGCCTTATTACATTTACAAATTTCTAACTTTTAATTGGGACAACATGAGCCTTTCATGTTTGGTATCTTGTAATTAAAATCTTCTTGAATGGTAAAGTCAGATTTTAAATTGCAATTTTGAAAAATACACTTTTAGAAAGTTGGCATTTTCCTGCCCTTTCCATTTGGTCCCTCCAGCCTCCTGTGGGTAACAGGACTGGGTGTAGTTGGCAGCTGGACTTTGTTGGTTCCGCCCAGACAGTCTCACAGTAGAGGGATTAGGCATGCCTGAATGGGCCAAACTGCTGGCAGCATTGAAGGGGGCAGAGCTGGGCACAGTCCCAATTTCAACTCAATAGGCTGTACTCTGCCTTCACACAAAGAACTTGTCACCAATGCATTGTCCTTACAGCTATCCTGGAGCCAGGAGAGAATCCTCTAGACACTTCTCCGTCTCCTAAGGTACCAAGTATAATAGCTCCCTTAGACCAGCTCTTCAATTTACTTTCTGGATCTTGGGAAAAACTCTCAAAGGACGCCTGTTGCTGTGGCCTGCTATCTACTGCTCAAGACTGCTTTGTAGCTCCTGGAATGACTGCTTTGCTGCCTGGACCCTGCCTTGAACATTCAAGGCCTGCCCTGGTGTTGGAGTCCTACTTCTTCACCTGAATCCTAGGATTACCAGAGTTACTCCAAGGGCTAGTTTGTGGCCTGCTGTTCAGAGCCACAGGGACATAGCAGTCTCTCACCATCCTAACCCCGCACCTGGACCCAGCCTGAGTGAGTTCTGAATGCCTAAGTTGTGCCCTTACAGCACTGGACCATTGGTTGTGGTGTTAAAGATGCCCAGATCACCAAAATCCAAAACTTGGGATGCTGAAAAGTTTTGATTAAAAACTGGTCTGTGAGCTGAGAGAAGACCAGGACCAACCTGCTCTAAGATCCACCCAAGGTGCATTGGGCTGACTTTGTGGCTGCTCCTGCTATGTTTTTCTCTGCAGCAGGTAATACTATTCAGTCTTCGTTTGCCAAAGGGGAATCCGGCCTCATGGAACTCTTGTTGGCTAGAGCCTCTTACCTCATCCCACTGGAGATTTTTGACTTCCAAAAACGATCATAGAAATCTTCCCCGTGGCTTCGTCCAGCGGCTCCTGGATGGAGACGCTTCCTCTTCGGATACCACTTATAGCCTTGCCCTACTGAACTTTACCTTCTCAGAACATTTTGTTCAGAATTTCTTCTAAATCTCGGGGTAAGCGCTGACTGAGCCAAATACACATTTTGTTTCTGATATGCGCTCTATTGTGATTGGCCATATTTTTCAACCTTGAACAGGTCTAACGCAATTAGATGTCCGTGGTTGGTGCTTTTATCTTTCAGGCACTTGTTTTTACTGAAAACGTTAAAAATTCATAACTACAGTTCTTCTTGTTGGTTTTTGTCATTTAAGTGTCATTTATTAAAATGTACTCCATTTTTCTAAACTGGTGTGGGATTTTTGTTGTGGCTTTATTACTGTTTGTGTGCTGCAAAAATACTTTACACATTGCCTTTTAGTTGAGTGTGACTGTTTTTTTGTGCCCAGCTGCCCAGGGTTAAGCACAGGTTAATGTAGTGACTTTTGTGGTTCGCCCTGACAGTGATTGACCAGGGCTAACACTCCAGTCAACCAATGACCCAATTTTTCACACAAATGTCTCATGCATATCAGTCACAGGGGGAAACAGAAACTGGCTCATCAAGCGCATTCAATGATAAATACATTTCCCCCATCCGATTATTAATCACTGCTTCTAGAAAGAAGAGATTTTGATTACATTTAATATGAAATGCACTTAAAAGCAATGGCTGTGAAAATTCAAGATAAACTTCGGTAGCAAGCTGATTGGCACTGAGCTTAAGAAAGTCCTGAATGCCTCCATCACCGTGGCCTCCTTCCCTGAGGGCTGGAAACACACTAAAGTGAGACCCCTCCTGAATAAAACATCCGCTGCCCCAGCAGATCCAAAGAACTACTGGCCCATCTTCCTGTTCCCTTTTCTGGTGAAGGTTCTTAAAAAGACAATCAACCAGATACTCACCAAACACGGTGAACACTACAACCTCCTCGACCCCTTTCAATCTGGATTCTCAGCCAGCCATTACACCAAGGCAGTCCTCATCACAGCCACTGACAACATCAGGGCGCTCTTAGACTGTGGTGAAACAGCAGCCCTCATTTTCCTGGTCCTGTCAGTCACCTTCAACACCATCTTTCACCACATCCTGATCAACAACTCCACCAAATCAGAATACAGGGAGACGCCCTCAAATGGATAGCCTCATACCTCAGCAGAAAAAACTGAGAAATAAGTCTCCCACTATTCATCTAAGAACCCAAGAAGATCATCAGCGGCATCCCACTATGATCATCCCTCAGCTTAATTTTCCTTAACACGTACATGACCCCAATGGGCAACATTGTCAAATCGCACAGACTCAACATGATCTCCTTTGCAGATGACACCCAGCTCATTCATTCACTGTCAGAAGACCCCTCCACCACCAGAGCCAACTTCCACAGATGTATGATGAACATCACCGATTGGATGGACAACTGTCTCAAGCTCAACACAGACAAGACAGAAGTCCTCAGCTTTGGGAACAACACCTTGCCATGGAGCAACACTTGGTGGCCTGCTGAACTCTGTCTCTCCCTTGCCCCAATAGACTACACCCACAACCTTGGCATCATCATGGACAGCAGGTTATCTATGCAAAAACAGGTAATCACAGTCTCATTTGCCTGCTTTCACACTCTGCTCATGCTCTGAAAGATCTTCAGGTGGCTCCCAATCAACACCAAAAGGACCATCACTCAAGCCCTCGTCACTAGCAGGCTGGACTACAGTAACACTCTTTACGTAGAAATCAATACATGCCTCCTGAAAAGACTACACACAATACAAAACTGAGCTGTGAGACTCATCCTTAACCTCATCAAAGACGGTCTCATGTCACCCTGCACCTCAAAAAGCTACACTGTCTCCCAATCCAGAAGAGATGCCAATTCAAGAAGTTGACCCATACATACAAAGCCCTGCAAAACCAAGGACCAGCATACATCAACAAACAAATGATCTGCCACCAACCAACCAGACACCTGAGATCTGCCTTACTGTTCCTCACAAACATGCCCAGGATCAGTCAATCCAACTGCAGAGGATGCTCCTTTCCTCACCTTGTCGGCCAAAGCCTGGAACAACCTTCCCCGGCACCTCAGAAATGTGGCATTGCTCCAGGAATTAAAAAAAGGACTCAAGACATGAATGTTCGAATGAACAGAGCACCACGAAGCAGCTAGTAACCCCAGTGGCTTGAGACTCTCACAGGTGATTTGCCATGCTTTATAAATCAGGATTGATTGATTGATTGACTTCCATTCCGAAGGTGAGCTTACTTTTTAGCCTTTAAACCAAACATGTTTATTCCGGTGAATTGGAAGCACTAGTGAAAATGCATTTTCACGTTTCCCCCATGTCACTCCATGATATTTTAGCTTGTTTATAATATTTAACAGTTGACATAAAAATTATAGGAAAATATTATGTCATTTTCATGGCCTCGATCAAATTATTTTACAGAATGAGGGGGAGCAAAGTGAAAAAATGTAAGAGTAATGCACTAGACATCTTGTACAATGAAAACATTGCTGATTTTTTTTTTTTAAATAATTAAATATGTGTTAGAATAAGCAACCTTACAAAAAAATTAGAGATAATAAATTTTATGGAATACAACTGTAGTTACACCTAACAAAAAATCCACAGTTGGGGTTGAGAATCTAAAAGATCATCAACAGTGTAAATTGTACTTGGCTCGTTTTATAATATTTTATTTGCATTGAAAGTGATATACGTAGAATACAAACATTGCTGACTTTTTCCCAAATTTTTCGAGAGCTCCCCTTTCCCTTTAACCCCTCGGGTGCCTCGGACATAACGGTTACGTCCTGGGCATCACTGCTCGGGTGCCAGGACATAACCGTTACGTCCTTGCACATGGCCCTCACGGTAAGGGCTAGCGCTGCCACAAGGGCCTCCCTCCCACCCCCTAGGGCAGGGCTGGAAGGGGAATCACTTCCCCTTCCACTCCTGCTCCCCCACCCCCATCTAATGACATCAGCACGCGATCACGTGCTGGCATCATTAGGAGCCGCCCAACGCTTCCAGCATGTCTCAGGAGGAAGAGGTGAGTTTATCTTCCGGCCGGGGGTGGATTTCTTCAGAAGAGGCATCGGGGGAAAGGAAAGGGTTTTCCTTTCCCTCAATGCCTCTTTTATTTTTTTTTATTTTTTGTGGGGGCCCTTGGGCAAGGGTCACCCCCCCAAAGGGGGACAAACACAGTTGGGCAGTTCTGCCCCCCTTGGGGGTAGATCAGCCTATTTTTTTAGGCCCATCTGCCCTAGGCACCAGGGATTTTCTTTGTGTGTGTATGTGTGTTTTTTGTGTAGGGGGGTGGCACTTTGAGCAAGGGTCACCTCCCTAAGGGGGCATAATGTTTTATGCTGTTTTTGCCCTCCTTTGGGGGCAGATCAGCTCATTATTTTTAAGTCGATCTGCCCCCATTCGGGGGCGGCAGAATCCACAGTGACAGCAGGGATATTTTGCACTTTTTTTTGTGGTGGGGTGGCCCTTTGGGCATGGGGGGCAGGGGGGCATCCCCCAAAGGGAGAAAAACACTGTTGGCACTTCTGCCCCCTTTGGGCAGATCAGCCTTATTTTTTTTTTTTTTAGGCCCATCCACTTTACACCAGTGTGTGTGCTTTGTGTGGGGGGGGTGGCCCCTCGGGCAAAGGATTGAGCACAGTATTGGTGGCCATTTCTGCCCCCTTGAGCGCAGATCAACCTAGTTTTTTTAGGCACATCTGCCCCCAGAGACCACTAGACACCAGGGAAATTTTTTAATGTTTGGTGGCTGGGTGTTTCTCAACTGGCGAGTTATGTACATTTGTGATTACATCAGTTTATTCCTCTTTTTTGTTCTAGTTCAAAGCTTTTGCTTCCTTTGCTGTGGCTCGTTGCGGTTTTGGCAGTGGTTGACCTGCAGTTTGCGTAGTTGCATGTTTTAAGTAAGTAAATTTACTCCAAAGGAGTATTGTTGCCATGCATGAATGACATGTTTGAAGGTGGTGTACTAAATGTAGGATTGAGTGTGAAATTGTCCTTAGATTTGTGCACAATGATATTTGTGTTGTCTTGTGTCTAATTTGATTTTCTTTTTTCTTTTTAGTGAGATATCATTGGTGTTAGAAATGGGGTCTTTGGTTGGCAGTCAGGTTACATCCTGTCCAAGCAAGGACCCTCACTCTAGTCAGGGTAAAAGAGAATCACCCTCAGCTAACCCATGCTTACCCCCTTGGTTGCTTGGCACGAGCAGTAGGCTTAAATTCAGAGTGCTAGGTGTAAAGTGTTTGTACCAACACACACGGTAACTTAACGAAAACACTACAAAATGACACAACACAGGTTTAGAAAAATAGAAAATATATATCTAAACAAAACAAGACCAAAACAACAAAAATCCACAATACACAAGTCAAGTTATCAATAAAAATGTAAAAAGAGTCCACATGTAATTTTAAACACACACTAACGCTGTTAGCGTGAAAATGTACCTTGGTACGTCAGAAATAACCCCGCACAGGTGAGTGTGCGTCAAAAAGGGCTTCCTATGCGTCGATATCATTTACGATTGAGACCTTGCGTCATTTCTCCTTTGGTCTGGTCGCGTGCGTCATTTCTTCTCTCTACAGGAGACCGAATCCGGTCAGCACTCTCGGGTCCAGGCAGGCCTTGCATCGTTTTTGCACGCCCAGCAGTTTTTGCGTTAGAAATCTAGCAGCACGATGATCTGAAAACCATGCAGCGTGGGTTATGATCTCACCAGCCTCCGTCAGCGATGCTGCACGTCGTTTCTCCAGCCACAGGTGTCGATCTTCCAGTCGCATTGCAGGCGAGCATCGATTTTTATCCACAAAGCCGGCAGCGTGTCGATTTTTCAGCCACAGATCGGAGTCGCATCAATCTTTTCCCTGCACGGCAGTCTGTGCGTGGATTTCTCACTCTTGGGCGGCCAGCTTTTCTTCTCAAGGCCCCAGGAACTGGATGGGCACCACTTGGCAGAGTAGGAGTCTCTCCAGAGGCTCCAGGTGCTGGCAGAGAGAAGTCTTTGCTGTCCATGAGACTTCAAACAACAGGAGGCAAGCCCTAAATCAAGCCCTTGGAGATCTTCACAAGAAGGAAGGCAACACAAAGTCCAGTCTTTGTTCTCTAGCACAGACAAAAGCAGCAACTGCAGGATAGCTTCCACAAAGCACAGTCACAGGCAGGGCAGCTCTTCTTTCTCAGCTCTTCAGCTCTTCTCCAGGCAGAGGTGCCTCTTTGTTTCCAGAAGTGTTCTAAAGTCTGTGGTTTTGAGTGCCCTTCTTGTTCCCATTTTGCCCTTTGAAGCAGGCTTACTTCAAAGGAAAGTCTCTCTTGATTGTGAAATCCTGCCTTGCTGAGGCCAGGCCCCAGACACACACCAGGGGGTTAGAGACTGCATTGTGTGAGGGCAGGCACAACCCTTTTAGGTGTGAGTGACCACTCCTCCCCTCCCTCATAGCACTGATGGCTCATCAGGATATGCAGACTACACCCTAGCTCCGTTTGTGTCACTGTCTAGTGAGAGGTGCAACCAGTCCAACTGTCAAACCGACCCAGACAGTAAATCCACAAACAGGCAGAGCCACAGAAATGTGTTAAGAAAGAAAATGCCCACTTTCTAAAAGTGGCATTTTCAAACACACAATCTTCAATCAACTTTACTAGAAGACGTATTTTTAAATTGTGAGCTCAGAGACCCCAAACTCCACATGTCTATCCGTTCCCAAAAGGAATCTACAATTTAATCATATTTAAAGGTAGCCTCCATATTAACCTATGAGAAGGACATGCCTTGCAACAGTGAAAAACAAATTTAGCAGTATTTCACTGTCAGGACACATAGAGCACATTACTATATGTACTACCTTATCCATACACTGCACCCTGCCCCTGGGGCTACCTAGGGTCTACCTTAGGGGTGCCTTACATGTAAGAAAAGGGAAGGTTTAGGCCTGGCAAGTGGATACACTTGCCAAGTCGAATTTACAGTTTAAAACTGCACACATAGACACTGCAGTGGCAGGTCTAGGACATGATTACAGAGCTACTCATGTGGGCGGCACAACCAGTGCTGCAGGCCCACTAGTAGCATTTCGTTTACAGGCCCTGGTCACCTCTAGTGCACTTTACTAGGGACTTAATAGTAAATCGAATATGCCAATCATGAATAAACCAATCAACAATACAATTTACATAGTGAGCATATGTACTTTAGCACTGGTTAGCAGTGGTAAAGTGCTCAGAGTTCAAAAGCCAACAGCAACAGGTCAGAAAAAATAGGAGGCAGGAGGCAAAAAGATCGGCGATGACCCTGCATAAGGAAAAAGTCCAGCACGACCCCCTACCGGCCTAAAGCCAGGGGAGAACAATCAATACTTTGATGTTCTTCCCTGATTGGTAAGATAGAACAGGGACCCAGGCCCACAATAGCAGGGGCATGTTCCAATTCTACGCCTTCCTGACTCCAGTTGGATCCTTTGGCCATACTCTCAGGGCCCACTAAGCAAACCCATGGAGAACCCTTTTCCTCACCTGCAGATACCATCTGTTTAGCACCTACCTTTACTGTGCTCACAGATGTATCCCAGGGGCAGATAGCACCACCAGGGCAAACACAGTAGTGTTACCCACTCCACCCCTGGGGTGTGACCCTTGTCTCTCCCTCAGGGGCAACTCTGTCCACCAGAACAGCAAGCCACAGTGGCCCTTGCTGTCAGGAATGAGAGCCAGACCTCAGGCCTCACGAACCACTATGACTGTGGAGAGTTGGGGGGGATTGCCCCAGGCGCCTGGCACCCTTTGACCACTCTCCCTTCCACCAGGTCAGGGATGACGGCCTGAATCTCGTCCTCCCCTCTGGGGTTCTGTACCCTCCCTCTAGGAGCGGCACCCCCAGAGTCCAATATTGTCAGGGTGTTTGTAGAAGCAGTCCTGCACAATTCTTCCACCAGTGCTGGGATGTGAACCTGCAGCTGGTCTTCCAACCTGGGGTCTGTACCTTCAGGTTGGACCAGGGCCAGGGGCGAAGCTTCCCTCCCCCGGCCTTCCCTTCTTGGGTCCTGCACCCCCCAACTAGGAGTGGACCCCCAGAAGACAACATGGTAGGGGCACTGTTAGCAGTAGCCCCTCCCTCCAGGTCAGGTGGGAAACCCTGAACCTGGCCTTCCAATCCAGGATCTGTACTCTTAGATTTCTCTGGGGTCAGGGGTGGATCTCTCCCTCCCCTGCCCCTACTCTCAGTGTTCTGCATCCCTCCCCCTACTCAGAGAGAGTACCCTGAGAAATCACACCAGGGGGTGTGATTGGGCAAACCACCCCCCACCTTCAGGTCAGGGTTTACCCCCTGCACCTGATCCTCCAGTCCAGGGTCTGTACCCTCAGACTGCACCACTGCCTGGCAACCCAGGACTTCCTGGGGAGAACACCTACACTCCACCAGGTCAGAGTTTACCCTCTGAACCTAGTCATCCAACCCAGAGTCACCACCCTGCAGTTGGACCACTGCCTGGCGCACCAGGACTTCCTTGGGAACCCACCTACTCCCCATCAGGTCAGAGTTTACCCCTGATCATTCAACCCAGAGTCACCACCCTTCAGTTGAACCATTGCCTGATACACCAGGATTTCCTGGGGGGCACACGTATCCCCCACAAGGGACACACAAGAGTCTGGCTGGTGCAGGTCTCCTGACCCCTACCCATCTGGCAGAGTCTGGATTCCCCCCAACCCAGAAATGGCCTCACCAAGGTCATTCCTGGGGGCTCTGCTCTCAGAGCTGACCCCTGACCCTCCAGGTTTTCCACTGGGGTCCGCAACCCCCTCTCAACCCTCTGTCTGGACTTCTGCACCCCCTCACTAGGAGTGGTATTGCCAGACACCAGAACTGGTGGGACACTGGCTGCAGCCGCCCCCCTCCAATTTCCCCTGACACTGTGGGGTCTCCCTCAGCAGATGGCCCTATGGTACAGTCTAGGATCCCCTCCTGGTGTTCCTTCATGGAACCCTCCAGGACCTGGGACTGGATCTCGGGCACCCTGGGCCTCAGCCCATCCCCATTCCCTCTCCTCTGAGACTGGACATGGGGTCCCTCACCCATCCCACTACACGGGGACCTACCTGGGACACTGCAATCCTTCCCTATCACACCTGGTTGGGAAATACCTAGACCACTCCCCTCAGGAGCACCCCCAAATGCCTCTTCAGACTCTCTGGTACTTACCAAGAGGCCTGCCTCCAGTGTAAGTTCCCTGGGGTCAGAGAACTTACACTCCACCTGGTGTTGGAGTAGCTCTGGAAAATATGGACTTGACATTTTCTCTCCAGCAATTACATCACACAGCCCCTTACATGAATGAACCAAACTACTCTTCACCCAACCATCCAGTGACTCAGCCTTGAAAAAGCACCCCACATCACCCTCCTGAGACTGGTCCCTGACGCTCAACCCACACTCTTCTGGGATGTCTTCACACTCCATAACCAAGACTTCTACCTGGGGGGAACCCCTCTCCCTGTCACTCTCACCTATAATCAGTAGAGTGTCCCTCCTACCAGTAGGAATATGACTCCCTATGCCAGTTCCCCAATCCACCACAGGGACTTGTGCATTACTGGAGCTACCTCATACCCCTGAACCTCCTGGTGTGTGTTAACTGCCTCCTTCAAGTCGGGCACCACATCTCTGGGCATGTGCACTTCTTCAGCAGCACTGGATATAGAATTGTTGCTGCCACCATTTGAACTGGACTCAGCCCTCGTGGTTTCCAGCTTCAGCTCTACACAGCTCAGCTCTTGAGCTGCCAACCTTTCTTTTTCCAGGGCTAAAGCTCTTTTATCCCCAGCCCTCTCAAGCTCTGCATCTAGCTCTTCCAGGCTCTGGATTCGAGCTAGGAGCCAATCATCTCTTTCTGTTTCTGTTCCCTCCTCAGGGCCACTGCCCTCCTCCTCAGAGTAGACCTCCTCCTCAGGCTCATCTGGTGGTGTTGCCTAGCAATGTTTCAACTCATACTGAAACAGGGCTGTCTTAAGATCATCCCTTCTGGATTTCTTAGTCACAGCCAGTTCCATTTCCATGCAGAATGCTTTAAGCTTCCACTTTTTATAGATAAATAGGTGCCAGAAGTTGACTTCCATTCTGCAAAGGCTTCACAACCCAAAACCAGAGTCCTAAGAAATCAACACTATATCCAGGAGGACATCAGAGAACAAAAAACAGAATCACAAGATAAGTAGTATGTGGTCACTTAGTGGTCTGAACTAAAAACAGTAGTGTACACTTAATCACTGTATGTCAAGTACAAATACACGTCCAATCCCAACCGCTGATCACCAATGTTAGAAATGGGGTCTTTGGTTGGCAGTTAGGTTACCACCTGTCCAAGCAAGGACCCTCACTCTAGTCAGGGTAAAAGAGAATTACCCTCAGCTAACCCCTGCTTACCCCCTTGGTAGCTTGGCATGAGCAGTAGGCTTAACTTCAAAGTGCTAGGTGTAAAGTCTTTGTACCAACACACACGGTAACTTAATGAAAGCACTACAAAATGACACAACGCAGGTTTAGAAAAATAGAAAATATTTATCGAAACAAAACAAGACCAAAACAACAAAAATCCACAATACACAAGTCATCACTAAAAATGTAAAAGGAGTCTTCATGTAATTTCAAAACACACAGTAATGTTAGTGTGAAAATGTACCTTGGGTGCGTCAAAAATAACCCCGCACGGGCGAGTGTGCATCAAAAAGGGCTTGCGATGCGTCGATATCACTCACAAGCGAGACCTTGCGTTGTTTCTCCTTTAGTCGGGTCGGCGTGCATCTTTTCTTCTCTCCACAGGAGAGTGATGTGTCGATCCAGTCAGCACTCTCAGGTCCGGGAAGGCCTTGCGTCGTTTTTCAACGCCCAGCTGTGTTTGCGTCAGAAATCCAGCCGCACGATGATCCGAAAACCACGCAGCGCCGGTTGCGATCACACCAGCCTCCGACAGCGATGCTGCTCGCCATTTCTCCAGCCACGGGCATCAATCTTCCGGTCGCATTGCAGGCAAGCATCAATTTTCAGCCGCGAAGCCGGCGGCGTGTTGATTGTTCAGCCGCAGATCAGAGTTGCATCGATCTTTCCCCCGCACGGCGGTCTATGCGTGGATTTCTCACTCTTGGGCTGCCAGCTTCCCTTCTCAGGGCCCCAGGACCTGGATGGGCACCACTTGGCAGAGTAGGAGTCTCTCCAGAGGCTCCAGGTGCTGGCAGAGAGAAGTCTTTGCTGTCCTTGAGACTTCAAACAACAGGAGGCAAGGTCTAAATCAAGCCCTTCCAGATCTTAACAAGAAGGAAGGCAACACAAAGCCCAGTCTTTGTCCTCTAGCACAGGCAGGAGCAGCAACTGCAGGATAGCTTCCTCAAAGCACAGTCACAGGCAGGGCAGCTCTTCTTCCTCAGCTCTTCAGCTCTTTTCCAGGCACAGGTTCCCCTTGGTTTCCTGAAGTGTTCTAAAGTCTGTGGTTTTGGGTGCCCTTCTTATACCCATTTTGCCCTTTGAAGTAGGCTTCCTTCAAAGGAAAGTCTCTCTTGATTGTGAAATCCTGCCTTGCCCAGGCCAGGCCCCAGACACACCCCATGGGGTTGGAGACTGCATTGTGTGAGGGCAGGCACAGCCCTTTTAGGGGTGAGTGACCACTCCTTCCCTCCCTCCTAACACAGATGGCTCATGAGGATATGCAGACTACACCCTAGCTCCCTTAGTGTCACTGTCTAGTAAGAGGTGCAACCAGCCCACCTGTCAAACTGACCCAGACAGGGAATCCACAAACAGGCAGAGTCACAGAAATTGTTTAAGCAAGAAAATGCCCACTTTCTAAAGTGGAATTTTCAAACACACAATCTTAAAATCAACTTTGCTAAAAGACATATTTTTAAATTGTGAGCTCAGCGACCCCAAACTCCACGTGTCTATCCGCTCCCAAAGGGAATCTACACTTTATTCATATTTAAAGGTAGTCCCATGTTAACCTATGAGAGGGACTGGCCTTGCAACAGTGAAAAACGAATTTAGCAATATTTCACTGTCAGGACATATAAAACACATTACTATATGTCCCATATACTGCACCCTGCCCTTGGAGCTACTGAGGGCCTACCTTAGGGGTGCCTTACATGTAGGAAAAGGGAAGGTTTAGACCTGGCAAGTGGGTACACCTGCCAAGTCGAATTTACAGTTTAAACTGCACACACAGACACTGCAGTGGCAGGTCTGAGACATGATTACAGGGCTACTCATGTGGGTGGCACAACCAGTGCTGCAGGCCCACTACTAGCATTTGTTTTACAGGCCCTGGGCACCTCTAGTGCACTTTACTAGGGACTAAGTAGTAAATCAAATATGCCAATCATGGATAAACCAATCAACATTACAATTTGCACAGAGATCATATGCACTTTAGCACTGGTTAGCAGTGGTAAAGTGCTCAGAGTTCAAAAGCCAACAGCAACAGGTCAGAAAAAATAGGGAGCAGGAGGCAAAAAGATCGGGGATGACCCTGCATAAGGAAAAAAGTCCAACAATTGGTGATTGCTGTGTCTGTGCAGAGTAGTTGCTGATGAGTCTAACTTTTTCAGGCAAGTGAGTGGTATAGTTTGTGAGTACATAACTCTTTGTGATAAAGTCACAGTTTGTTTATTACGTATTTTAGACAGTGCTGGTTGTTGTTGGCGTGTTTGTCACATTACACTTCTTAGGAAGGATCATGGCTAGCCGCAGAGTGACTACTCAGGAGGTTGTTGGCATGCTTTTTGAGTCATCTTCTGACCTTGATTATGAGACGGACTCTGTATCTGAGGCAGAGGAGGAAGAGAGATATTCTGGTAGTGAGTTTTCTGTCCGAGAGGAGTCATCTGATGAGGAAGCCATTCTCAGTGCAGATGAACGGTCTGTTTTAGAGAAGGACACCAATGTGCCAATTGTTCATCAGCCAGTAGCTGAAAGGCTTCCCATTGTAATACCTGACACCCGGGTTGCCCCAAACATGGAGCAGCCACAGTTGCCTGCCTTTACTAGTCTCCCAGGGTGTGGAGTGAATATAGAAAGCTTGTTGCCTGTCAATTTCTTTGAGTTGTTCATGGACGATCTATTTTTGGAAGAGATTGTTGAGTAGACTAATTTGTATGCAGAGCAGTATTTGAGGGACAACGCTCCCAGGCTTGACTTCAGTCTAGAGCTACCCATTGGATTCCCACAAATTTTGAAGAGATGAAAAAGTTCTTAGGTTTGACTTTTTTGATGGGGTTGATAAGGAAGCCGTCACTGTCTTCTTATTGGTCTACTAGTTCCTTGATGGCAATGGCTATATTTCCTGCAACCATGACTGGTAATCGGTATTTGCTTCTTCTTCAGATGCTGCATTTTGTTGACAATGCTTTAGCCTTGCCACGAGATCACCCTGATTGTGACCGTCTTTTGAAGATTAGAACTGTCCTTGATCATTTTGTAGATCGGTTTTTGTAGGTCTGTGTGTTCCAGGCAAAGAAATAAGTGTGGATTAGTATTTGGTCCTGTTCAAGGGTTGTTTGGTTTTCAGGCAGTACATTACTAGCAAGAGGGCACGGTATGGAATTGAATTGTATATGTTGTCAGAAAGTAGTACAGGATACGTGTATAATTTCTGGGTCTACACTAGTAGGGATTCCAGTATTGACCCCCCTGAATGTCCACCCACTTTTGGAGTTAGTGAGAAAAATGTATGGGAACTTGGTAGACGACTGTCTAACAATGGTCACCATTTGTATGTAGATAACTTCTACACTGGAGTTCGTTTGTTCAAGGAGTTGTTCAGAGTGGACACTGTTGCTTGTGGCACAATCCATTCTAACCAGAAAGGTTATCCAAGGGAGCTTGTCTGTAAAAAACCTGAGAGGGGACAGTGCAGTGCCTTGCGGAATGATGAGCTGCTAGCTTGGAAATTTATAGACAGGAGGGATGTGTACATGCTAACTACCATCCATGATGAGAGTACTTCTCCTGTGGCTGTTTGGGGTCAATTTGCTGAAGTGCACAAACCTGTGTGCATTTTAGATTACAATAAACACATGGGTGGTGTTGATAGAGTAGATCAGAGTTTGGAACCCTACACTACTGTTTGTAAGTCTTACGTGTGGTATAAAAAGTTAGCTATTCATTTGTTTAATCTAACAACTTTTAATGCTTTTATTGTGTTTAAGTATTGTTCCCCTGAGTCAAGGATGAAATTTGTTTCATTTCAGGAGTCAGTGATAGAGAGCCTTGTTATGGTGGATCATGCAAGAGTTTCTAGAGTTGCAGTTGTGGAGGATGTGGCTAGATTGAAAGATCGCCACTTTCCTGATCAGATTCCTCCCACTCCCAAAAAAGACTTTCCCGCTAAGAAATGTAGAGTCTGTGCCCGAAGAGATATCCGGAAGAAAAGCCGGAAGTACTGCTCGGACTGTTCTTCAAAGCCTGGGCTTTGTGGCAGGATGTTTAACCGCTTCTGTGCCGGGGACGTAATGGTTACATCAACCGGCACAGTGCTCCTGTGCCGAACACGTAACCATTACGCCCTCGACATGAGCTTGGAGGCCTCTGTGGGCTTCCCTCCCACCTCCCCAAGGCAGGGATGGAAGGGGAAGCCCTTAGCTGCCACCCCGACCCCCGTGACGTCTGATGATGTCAACATGCAATCGCGCGCTGACCTCATCAGAGGCCGCCGCCCCATTTCGATGGAAGCTTAGCTTCCAGCATGATCGAAAGAGAAATGCAAAGCATTTGATGGGGGCCTGAGAGGCTTCAAAGGAATTTCCTTCCAATTGAAGTCTCTCAGAGCATTTTGGCAGCCAGATTGCGAAGCGATCTGGCTGTTGAAATGCCCACTAGACACCAGGGTTTTTTTCAAATAAGGAAACTGGCAGAAGGGGAGTGACCCCTTGGTCAAGGGTCGCTCCCCAGGGTAGGACTTTTTTTCAAGGCCTTTTTTGCCCCCCCTCCCCTGGGGGCAGAGCGGCCTATTCTTATTAGGCCGAAACCTCTAGGCGCCAGGGATAATTTTTTTGGGGGGTGGGTGTTAGAGGTGGGGAGCGACCCCTAAGGCAAGGGTTGCTCCTCCAGGGGGAAGATTATATTTAGGCCATTTCTGCCCCCCTTGGGAGCAGATCGGCCTATTTTTGAGAGGCCAATCTGCCCCCAAGGGAGGCAGAAACAACTAGACACCTAGGAGTTGTTTTTTTTAAGGTGAATTCCCGTAAGGGGAGCCACCCCTTAGGCCCCCTCTGGGGGCAGAAACCTCGGCACCAGGGATCATTTTTTTTTTTTTTTTTTTTTTTTAGAGTTGGGGAGTGACCCCTTAGGCAAGGGTCGCCTCTCTGGGCGGCAAATTGTATTTTTATTAGTCCTATCAGCCCCCAAGAGGAGCAGAAACCACTAGACACCAAGGATTTTTTTTGTTATATACTTGCGCATAAGGGGAGTGCCTGCAACAGGAAAAGACCAAAAACCTGTAGAGATTGAGGGGATAGCACAGCGAGTTGATAAGCACATATTTTTCTTGTATACATATCTTTAGGCTGACTCTGCTTTGGGGACCCACACAAGTGGGGTATCATTTTATTTGGGAGGCTGAGAGGAACACTAGGTTGTAGGAAATTCATGCCGGAGTGGTGATCCTACAAAGAAAAGTGAGGAAAATATGCTTTTTTAAGCACATTTTGAGGTTTGCAGAGGAGTCTGGGTAAGAAAATGTTGGGGGATCCATGCAAGCCACACCTCCCTAGACTCATTGGGGTGTCTAGTTTTAAATAATTTCTGGGTTTGGTAGGTTTCCCTAGAAGAAGGCTGAACCCGGGACCCTGTAATTCACATGCTAGTATGGGCCCCCCAGAATTCAGAGATGTGCAAATAACCACTGCTTCTCAACACCTTATCTTGTGCCTATTTTGGAAATTCAAAGGTTTCCTTGATACCTATTTTTCACTCTTTATATTTCACCAAATGAATTACTATATTCCCGTTATAGAATGAAACCCCATTGCAAGGTGCAGCTCCTTTCTTGGCTATGGGTACCAAGGGATCTTGATGAAACTATAAGCCCTATATATCCCTGCAACCAGAAGAGTTCAGCAGACATAAAAGTATATTGCTTTTGAAAATCTGACATGGCAGGAAAAAGTTACAGAGTAAAACGTGGAGAGAGATGGCTTATTTCAATATCTTTTTATTTTAGCTGTTATTTTCTGTAGGAAACCCTTGTAGGATCTATACAAATGACCCCTTGCTGAATTCAGATTTTTGTCTACTTTTCAGAAATGTTTAGCTTTCCGGGATCCAACATTGGTTTCTTACCCATTCCTGTCACTAACTTGAAGGAGGCTAAAAGCACAAAAATAGTAAAAATGGGGTATGTCCCAGTAAAATGCCAAAATTGTGTTTAAAAATGTGGTTTTCTGATTCAGGTCTGCCTGTTTCTGAAAGCTGTAAATATGGTGATTCTAGCACTACAAACCTTTTGTTGATGTCATTTTCAGGGAAATAAACACAAGCCTGCTTCTGCAGCCCTTTTTTCCCATTAAAAAAAAAAAAAAATTGCTATATTTTAGCACATTTTTTGGTCTCCTTCAGGGGAACCCACAAACTCTGGGTACCTCTAGATTCCCTAGGATGTTGGAAAAAAAGATGCAAATTTGGCATGGGTAGCTTATGTGGACAAAAATGTATGAGGACCTAAGTGCGAACTGCCCCAAATAGCCGACAAAAAGGCCTGGCACCTGAGGGGGAAAAGGCCTGGCAGCAAAGGGGTTAATGGTAAATCTCTTGAATGGCCCATTAATAGCGAAAGTCTATATTAAGCAAAATTGTATGCATTTGGAAAATCCAGGGAGGCCTAGCAGCCCTCTCTCAGCTGAGAAGTCTTGTGTGGCATTCAAGTATAGTCCTGCAAATTAATTATACCACATCCAAGCCCAAAGAGCAAAGACTTCTGTGCTACTTGATTTTCCTACTTTCATGAAGAAATGGCCTTGCACCCTTGTCATACATATTTATGATGCAAGTGCCACATGCCACAAAATGCAAGACATCGAACCTTAAAAAGAAGAATAAAATGTTAGAGCTGTTTCTGTTTTCTGAGTAGTCTCTTTAAATTACTGTTATTTCGAGAACAATATGTGAGGTATTACAAGTTTATACGAATAACGAAGCAAACATTTTCACAACAAAGATGGAATCATTATTTCCATCATATTTGAGTTATATTTATATTTATTTAATCCATGCTGTGGACAAAATCTCTTTTTAAGTCCATTAACTGTGAACATTAATAATGTGTGGTCAAAAGCTTCACCTCATTAGTAACAGCTTAGTATTTGAATAAACCAACCAACTGAAAAGTGACCTGCTAACCTTTAGAAAGATTTTGTCATTGTTCTGCTCCATTTGTAGCACTTCTGCATATACGATCACATTTGGCTGAAAACACTTTTTTTTTAAACTCCACAAATTATAAAGCAGAGAGAAAACTATTGTGCTCCCTTTTACGGCACCCCATGTCAAAATGCAAAAGTTGCTGGAAAATACAGTCACTGAAGGTGCCCCATAAATAGTATGCCAAAATTTGATTTTCCTTTGCTATGTAATTTAGCCAGGCCTTCTTGCTTAAAGCTGAGTGGTTGAATGAAAATACACACAACCAATTAAAAGCCACATAATGCGCCAAAATCGGTGCATTTTCATTCAGCTGTTAAAATTTGACATTGGCATTTCTGTGTTAACCCTTCGTTTAGTGAACGTTCCTATAAATTTGATGAATACTGTGCCCAGATTTACTAAAATTTGATGCAGCGCAACACTGCATCAAATGGAGAGAGCAGAAACGAGTCATAATTGCTAACATATGGTGTATTCCTGCTCTCTCTCTCTCTCTCTCTCTGTGCACACACTTGTGGCGTTCAAGCGTCAGCTCAGGCACTCTTGCGCCATGATGCGAGGATGTCTGCCTTACAGCAAGTATTGTATTTTCATGCAGAAAAACAATCCCCAGAAGCACTTTCCTTGTTCGATCTGTGCTACAAAATGTCCCAAGCACTTATTTCTCCTTGAGACGCCTCACCTGGGAAGGAATAGCATTTTGACCAATTCCCAGGTTTACTGGTCTTAATAAATTGGGGAATGTGTCAAAATGCATGGCTCAGATTTACAATGGCCTAGCGCCATTCCAAAGCCACATTAGCATCAATTTGTTTACGCTAATGTGGCGGTGGAAGGGCAAAATCACTGTGCCATATTTAAAAAGTGGTGCAATGCTTGCATTGTGCCACTTTGTCACCCCTTGCGCCACATTATGCATGCGCCAGGCATAATGTATGTGAGGGGGGCGTTCCGGCACTAAAGGGGGTGTAAAAATGGCACAAAGCAATCAATGAGATTAATTTGCACCGTTTGTACCAGCATCTTTTAATGCCTGCTAAATGCAGGCAATAAAAACAAGTCCCTGTTCTGTTCAATGGGCCTCTGGGTGCTTTGCAGAAATAGCGTCAACATTTTTTACACTAGTCCTGCAAAGCGCCAGACTAGCATAAAAAATTATGACGCTAGTCCCCTTGACTACTGCCAAGGTACACGGAACTTTAAATACGGCACACACATGGTGGCATTAGAGAGATACTAAGGGGGGGAGGGGGCGCAAGAAAATTACCACTGCACTAGGTGCAGCACCACTTTTCATAAATCTGGGGCATGGGTGAATATGTGGCAACACACATGCTCTACCCATGGAATGACTTCCCCAGAATAAACAGAAGGCGCCGACTTGAGCACCCTTGTGTTACTCCAGGTTTGCTTAAACACACAGAGCCATGTAAGGTGGCTCTGCGTGGAATAGTAAATCTAACTTAAGGGCTTGCTTTGCCTTGCACCGCCTTGCCTGATGCAAAGACACTGCCAATGCAGGTCCTTGATAAATCTGGGCCTAAGTTTGGCTGACAGCCTAAATTATGCTTTTGATTTTCCTCAGTTTGATAGAAACTTGTCAAGGACACAAAGATGTTTACAATGAAACGTGAGTTTTATAAAGCAAGTTTGTTATCCTAATTTCCTTTATTCACTTATGGCCAGATGTATCAAAAAAATTTGCACTCGCAAACGGCAAAATCGGCCGTTTGCGAGTGCAAAATAGTGGTCTTCAATGCATCAAAGGCATTCGCAGACCACAAAATAGAAATCGCAAAAATTGCGATTTTTTGCGTTGCGACCTGGATTTTACGAATCGCAATTTGCGATTCGCAAAATCCAGGTCGCAAAGCAATTCTGCAAAAAATCGCAAATTGCGATTTTTCGCCGAATGGTATTTTGCACATGAAAAATACCATGGTCTGCAACCAGGTGGTAACCTGGTGCAAAAATTAAAAATGCAGTAAAACTGCATTTTTAAATGTAACATGTAAAGCACACATGCCCTTTTGGCATGTGTGTACATTACATGTTAAAAAAAAAAAAAATGGGGTGCAGGAGAGGGGGCCTTAGGCCCCCAGCACCCTGCCCTTTTGCATTTCCAAAATTGCGATTTCTGGTTCAGAAATAGCTATTTTGGAAATGCAAAAAATTTGCAGCTATGGGCCAACAGGCCCATAGCTGCGAATGGGGCCAGTATTGCAATTTGCGATTCGGTAATTGCATTTGCGATTTTTAAGAAACCGCTATTACCGATTCGCAAATGTGATACATGGCCCTTTGCGAGTCGGTAATAGTGATTTCTTAAAAATCGCAATTACCGAATCGCAATGGGCCAGAATCATACATCTGGCCCTTAATATCTTAACATATCTGAATTTAGCATACATTTATATAGAAATTCCAAAATAACCTGAAGTGAAAATCTGTGTCACTAGAATATTTTTAGAACCAATACAATTCTCTCAAATACATGTTACAACACATTTTCCTCATTTTAACGAAGTGAGAAATGTAGTTTGCGTGTTTATTCACCTCCACATGCATAGGCTTTTGGTTGTCAATGTGTTAAAGCAGACGCTGTCCTGCAGCCACACTCATTAAATTCAAACACTTGACAGCTACAGTATGACAATAAACTAACAGAGCTGACTACACAATGATTTCACTCCAGGCACCCTATGCCAAGAAAAGGAAAATCAATGTCAGTGCCCGAAAGACTGAATTACTGGTGCTGAACTAATGATTGGCCTGGGAGGTTTGAAGAGGAGTTCTATAAAAAGGGTGGAGGCCAGTTTGACACACAGATCGCAGCTGGGCTTGCTTTGAAACATGCTTGTATCTATTGGTATATCACAAACGACACTCTTTTCAATACTAGCCATGAAACCAAGAAGTCATTGTGTGCATGTTTGAAATGGGGTTTCTGGTTGGCTAGGGTATGTACGTAAGACAGGCAGAACCCACCCACTATAGTCAGGGAGAGGGAGTTACACACCCAAGATTACCCTTGCTCACCCCCTTGGTAGCTTGGTACGAGCAGTCAGGGCTATCCCAGAGGTAATGTGTAAAGCGTTTGCACAACACCCACAACACACGTGACGCACTTTCCTCGCCACAAAGGAAACACAACACCTTTATATACAAATAAACTGTACTGTACACAACATCATTAGATCAAACACAACATGTCAGTAATACCCTGCTACCCTAGCAGTTGTCAGAACATTACACATTACTATTACTCTGTGATAACCAGCAGTAGTCACGTATAGCACACAGGTTACTTATTATTCTGCAACATAAGCAGTAGTCAGAAAAAACATTACTACAATAATGCACATATCATTAGATCCTCATAAATGCCCATACAAGGAACATCAGGTAACACATGGCAAGTCATAAAAACATATTAGCATAAAATGCCCATAACAGGAACATTAGCAAGCACATGGCAAATCATGAAAACATATTAGCATACATTCCTTGCTCATAGTAAACATTCCACTAAGCATGCACATAGCGGGAACATCAACAAACACAGGGCAAGTCATACAGAACAGATATCACCCTAGATGCCCAAATCTTTGAAACATGCTGTTCATACGCAGGCAGAACGCAATTGCACTGCTAATGCGGGGGAGATGGTATCTCCCACACCCGGTGTCACCTAGGTGCTCCTGCGCTCCAATCCACAGGATGATGAGGGGGCACAGACTGGCTCTCGGTGGGACGGGGCCTCCATTGAGGCCTCCGTTCATCCCTCAGAACAATGCCCCCACAATTAAAGGCCCTGCCGTCCCCCAAAATATACCTTGGGTGCAGGAGAGAGGCAAAGCTAGCCCGCACCCAGAAATGGAGGCGGCCCCACTCCTTGCACAGGGGCCACCTCTCAAAAGCGACCTCCAGGTCATGGGGACCAGGCCCCCAAATAATCTTCCACCTGGCTGGTAGGAATCCTCACCTCCCTACCGGCTGGTGGGCTTCCTTCAGGCACAATTAGGGGGGCACACCGGGGCCCTCCATGTCCTCCCAGGTTACTCTGCTCTGTCCTCCAGGGCTGCTGCCTTCAGCAGCGTAGTGACTCTGACCCTTGACCAGCAGTCTTCTTTTGTCGACAGGCCTGCGATGCCCGGGTCGTGGCAGTGAATGAACTGAAGCAGGTGCCTGTCTGAGCTCCAGGGGCGGTTCTTGATGGCCTTCTGCATCCCAGCGGCACCACCAGGAGTACTCCTGCTCCCACCTTCCTCTTTCTTGTGCCCTGGGGGCACGTTGTACAGCACACGTTCGACGCACTTGTCAATGTGCCAGAGCCCAGGTCATGGCAGTGATTTCTTCACTTGGCATAAGTTAGAACATCGCTTACCGGGTGCTAGTAGATAAAGAAATAAATGCTCTCAAGGCACTGCAGCACATAAAGAAAAAACACTCTCAGATGCTTTAAGCCAACACATGGGGCTTCCCACACAGCGCTGTCCTTACTCTAGGAAGCTAAGGGTTGCAGAGGGCAGGGGCCACAGCACCCAGCCTATGGGGACACAAATGGAACACAGAGCGGCAAGGCCCAACAATCTGGCCAGAACAAGGGGGGGATCCAGTTAGTAGCAGTTCCTCCTAGAGAGCCAGTAGGTCACAGGTCAGAACAGAAGCAGCAGTCTAAGGCGGTTCCTGGTGAGTGCCTCCAGAAGCATTCTGTGTCCAGTTCCAAGTATGTTTCTTGTGTGTATGTGTCTCAGTTTCATGGGGGAAACCCCCTGTACTTATACTCAGTTTTGCACAAGGTTAACAAAGAGGGTAAGAGGTGATTCCAACCAGTTACAACTGGTTCCAGGAGTGTCCCCTCTCTCCTCCAGCACAAGCTCCAGACATCAGTTGGTGGGAAATGAGCCCTTTGTGTGAGGCCAGGGCACATCCTTTACAAATGCAAGTGTATCCTGTCTCCCCTTCTCTCATCCCAGGAAGACAATTCAAAATGTAGATGCACCTCTGTGACACCGCCACCCTCCCTGTGTGCAGGCTGTTTCAAAAGTATGCACAAAGCCCAACTGTCACTCTGCCTCAGATGTGGATTGGAGTCAAGCTGCAAAACACCAGAGTCATAGGCACAGAGAAATGCTTACTTTCTAGAAGTGGCATTTCTATAATGGTAATAAAAAATCCACCTACACCAGTAAGCAGCATTTCTCACTACCACTACAGCCATACAAAACATGCCTACGCTACACTTCATAAATCAGACAATATCCCCTAGTCATAAGGCAGCACATTTCCAATGCAATCCTATGAGCAGGCAGCACTCACAGCAGTGAGAAACCAAATAGGCATTTTGTCACTACCAGGACATGCCACGCAGCCAGGCACATGTCCTGCCTTCTAGATACTTAGAACCCTGTACATAGGGCTAGCTAGTGTACCTTGGGGTGACTTACATGTAGTAAAAGGGGAGTTCTGGGCCTGGCAAGTACATTTAGATCCCAGGTCCCTATGACAGTAAAATGTGCACGCAGGCACTAGCAGGCCTTCCGCAGGTTTGAAAGGCTACTTCAGTGGGTGGCACAAGCAGTGCTGCAGGCCCACTAGTAGCATTTAATTTACAGGCTCTGGGCATAGGGACACCACTGTACAAGGGACTTACAGGTAAACTAAATGTGCCAATTAGGTGTAAGCCAATCATACCAACTTTAGAAGGGAGAGGACCAGCACTTTAACACTGATCAGAAGTGATAAAGTGCTCAGAGTTCTACAGTCAACAACAAGAGGTCAGAAAAAATAGGAGGAAGGAAGCAAAAAGTTTGGGGATTACCCTGCAGAAAAGGTCCGGGTCCAACAGTGTACATTTAGTTATTCGTATTCTCTTCTTTCTCTGGTGCTGTGAGTATTCAAGACCTTGGCCTATGAGGCTGGTTAATGACATATATAAGCAGTCTAAATGTGGTAAAGAGAATAATGCATAGAGAAAGTACGTTGAACATATAGATATGGGGTGGCGGGGTCGAACCGGGAAATAAACACAACAGGAGATGAGACTGAGAAAGTGAGAGTGAGAGCCCGAGTGAGACTGAAATAGTGACAGGGGAACTCTGTGCAAGAGATGAGATCAAAGAGAGAAGGCCTAAGAGAAGGGTTAGCTAGTGAGATCGAGAGAAAGACAAGAGAGGGTTGCAGAGAGAGCTACAGTGCCAATGAGTGAAACACACTATGCAAGTGCAGTAGAGGCAGAGAGGGTGACAGAGAAAGAGACAAATAATGGATGAAACAGACATAGAGAATCAGTAAAAGAGAAAAACTGAGTATGAAGGGGGATCAAAACAGAGAGAGAAGAAATTAGGACTCAAATACAATTCAAAATTCCAATAGCATTGCAATCGTGCTATACTGTTAGCATGAATAACACTTATTTACAAAATAATATTTTAGAAAAAGAACACAAAAACATGTTGAATGGAAATGAGTGTCATCCTTTAAGGATGAGTTGTTATGGTTATATATGTAATAAAGTACCCCCTTGCATACATTATAAGAATATTAGAGGTCCGGTCCTTTGGAAGATTATGAAACACTGAGGTCACTCGCAATATCTTTATAATGTACAGCAGGTAGTACCTTTGTCCCTATATAAATGGTCACACCACCACCCTTCCAACAAACCTCTTAAATTCTTGATGTGGTGCTATTTCATATGAAAGAGACAGGATATTTGTAAACTCAGAGAATACAATTAGAATCTCCAGTGGAAAATTAAACACACAAAAAGGCATATCTCCTTATTCCTATTCATCTAGAAAAATGGAGTAAAGAAAGGAAAAGCCACCTTTTATTTTAGTTTTTTTAAAGTTCATCTTTACTTATGCTCTGTTACTTGACTTTGCCCTCAGCTGCTGTCTCTGGCAACAGGCATTGTGATCTCAGAACTCGCCTATAATATGTTGTTATACTTGAGCAGCCAAATCATTATTTTTATTAAAGGAAACTACAGAAGTTACAATTTGTCTGTAGTAAAGAAATCAGAGACAGGCTTCTATACAGGTATTATGATTAATACACGCAGGAGCTGTGAGTTAAATCTTATTTATTGAACAAGATTCCTCTAGCAACTGCTTGTTCCTCGCTCTGTCTTGTCACCAACATTCTAAAGTAAACTGCCCATGAGCATTCTAAAACAGAGCATCGAACAATAAAAAAGGAATACCAAAGGGTGGGGAGAGAAGGAAATTAAGAAATAGGACTGTACCAAGTAAATTACTACACTTCTCTTTATATCAAAAATCTAAATGGAAAAATACAGTTCAAAATACATCACTCATATAGGTGAGCCATATATGAAGATTACAGTTCTGAGAATCACATAATCCATATAGACAAGGAGAGAGTTTCCTCATTTTGTAATCTGATTGCCAAGAAGGAGGATGACAATTCCTGGTCACTTCAGATCTTTCATTTTCTGGCAAAGGTTTTTCTTCTTCCCGTTGTTCCTCAGATCTGGGAATGAGGGCCTCAAGGCACCAAGCTACATTGTCCATACTCCAAGTGTGACCATCCTCTATCACTACAGAGTTCCTTTCAACACATTTAATCCTTACTGGTTTGAAGAACGATTTTAGTTTGGGGTGTGTGGTAAAATGTATCTTAATAACAACCCATTGTCCTTTCTACCACTCATGATCTATAGTTCCCCATGTGGTGTAATACTTAGTTTTGTAATTGATTTGGTGTGTTCCTATCTTTTCTTTGACTGAGTCGCTATCAGGACTTCTACCATTAAGCCAATTAGGAGTACTCTTCGATCCAGGATTTCTACCTTTGAAGAAAACAAAAGGAGATACACCTGAAACGACCTTTAGAGTGGTATGATATAACCACAACATTTTTCACATGGGTTTCTCAACTTGTTCGTCTGATGTTAGGGATAATTTTTTGGTATCTTCAATCATCCTATTTAGCCTTTCAACTAGACCATTAGCTTTAGGACAATATAGAGGCATTCTAACATGTTTAATGGATAACTTCTTCAAACATTGTGCCATTTCTTCAGGAATAAATTGCACGCCGTTGTCAGACACTATTTTAGTGGGAATGCCTTCTTTAGAGAAAGTATCTGATAAAAACCCAATCAATGACGAGGTGTTGATGTTGTGCAAAGCCTTGGTAGAGATCCAGTGAGAATGGTAGTCCACCAATATAAACATGAATTTATTGTGAACATTGTATATATTAATGGGTCCTATCATGGCTAGCCCTAGCTTATCCCAGGATTTAGAGGGTACTTAAACTGCGAGAAGAGTTGCTTTATGTGTAACTTTGGTCTTGTCCCTAGAACTACACGCAGAGCAATCCTTCCCCTTTTCTTCTGTCATGGAATCCATGTAAGAAAACCAATAATCATTTTTGATTTTACTTTTAGTCATACTCCTTTTCTGTGGGCAATCTCAATAATATGATCTCTCATATCCTTAGAAAGTACTCTTTTATTTGATCTAAGTACTCTGTTACCTACTATAGATAACTTGTCTTATACATTCCAATATGATTTGAGGCTATACGGTAATTCATTACACTTTGTTGGCCAGATCTTGAATATTTTTTCTTTGACAGCAGATAATCTGTATCATTTTTATCACATTATTCCCATTTTACCTCATCAATAGCTGGAAATTCAATAGATAACAGAGCTTCTTCTGTGGGATTAGAAATGTGTGTAGAGACTATTTTAATGCATTTAGAAGAAAACATGGAAATTAGGGGTTTATCACATGTTCTCAGGAAGAATTGTATGCCCCACAAATACATTTTAAAATGAGTTATGGCCCAATAACATACCAATGCTTCCTTTTCTATTGTGGAGTAGTTCATTTCAGCATCCTTTAAGGTTCTGGATGCAAAAGCGATAATTGTTTCCTTCCCGTCGAGCACAGCAGCACAATCTGCTCCCTGCGCAGCACAGACTCTTGTCACCAAATATTATGATTAATACACGCAGGAACTGTGAGTTAAATCGTATTTGTTGAACAAGAGTCCTCCAACAACTGCTCATTCCTCTCTCCCTCTTCTCACCAACATTCTGAATTAAACTCCATATGAGCATTCTAAAATGGAGCGTGGAACTATACGCGTGATTAGCAAGGAGAGGGGGGAGCAAGAGTGAAGGAAAATAAGAAAGAGGAATGTACCGAGTAAATTACAGCAGGGAGTACTGTCTCCCATACATTATACAATAAATTACGTACTTGCACAAACACACATGTAAACGCATATAAGTGACACATCTGTTGGTCTATTAGGGTCGAGCATGTGAATTGACCACAAGCAGCAGTTTAGTATCACCCCTAAAAAGAGACCGTGTTGGCATCAACACAGAAGGAGAAATAAATTACATCTCAACACACTTAGGAATTAAACTGTTAGCAATTGCCTCAAAATCTGTTGGACGTCTTTCAAGTTGGGTTCTGGCCAGCTTAGAAAACAGACTCTGCTTTGTTTCCAATTTTCATTTTGTATTTGATGTTAATGGGTTTCAGAATTTATGTTCTGCTTCACTTATCTGCAATAATTGACATTTATTTGTGTAATACTTCATTCCCTACCAGATAGTGCTGTTCAGTCATCGGTCACTTCTATTAATATTTAGCAGCACAGAAACACCCATTAGGCAGTGGTGGGTGGAGTTAGGTGTAGTGGTTTGCTAAGCACACCACTGAGACAGAGGCAGAAAGGCTCAGAAGCTCAGCAATTTATAGACTACCAGAGAGAGGCACAAGCTGGTCTCCCAGAGATCAGACATAAGTGAGGGTGAAGGGGTCCTGTGAGTGCCCAGCTGCACCTCCCACGCAAAAAACGTGTTCATCGACTGGGGGAGCTAAAAGAGGCTGCAATCGCTCCTTGGTTAACAACATCATGAGCACACATTTTGCCATCTTCCATATAAACTGGTAATCAGTTAGTAACAATCATTTCTAACCAAGCTATGGCATAAGGCCAAGACACAGTTCTGAAATTGATAACTTCTTTTAATGCAACCCTGAACATTAAAATACAGAGGCATTCTGTTGTTGGATCACGACTTTGACTGACATCAAAGATCAAAGTATGAACATGTCTACTGAGTTTATTATCTAAGGGTCCACTGCAGTATTAGCATTTTTGGCTGTTATGATCAAATCATGCTACTTTGAAGTTGGGAACATCCTGTATCTGTAACTTTCGGAAGCCAGATATTGATTTGGATGTGAGATAGGTGTGAACCTTATTCTCTATTTCATCTTCGAATTTCCTTGTAATGGCTACTAGTGACCAAAAGAGAAAAGTTTAAATCATTAAGGATCTTCACTTACTGGTTGCACATTTGCCCGTAAAGATCAATGTGTTTTCACGTTTGGAACAACGGAACACTGCGTAGAGCTTTATCTTTCCTGGCCTGAGAATTTGGAAAATGTTATAAGTTGTCATGTACAACTGGACAGTGAACATTAGCACAGAAAGCCATTTCCCATCACATGGTTATGGGTGCAGTAAGTTGGTAAAACGGCTACTGAGAATCAGCTAACAATCTAATGAGATCACTGAAGGATCCTAAAGACATTAAAAGGCACTCAAACACCGCTGGAATGTATTTTGCATTCTTCCCCTAAAGGCATGTTTGGTCATTTCTTGTATTGCTCTCACTTATTCGAAGAAAATCGTTCGGATGATAGAAAAGAAGGTATTTGGTTTCTAGTCAGTGTATTTCTTCTGAGATGCTTCTCAGTTACTTTTCCTCCGAGTCTGTCAGGGTAATGTCACAGTGAAAAAATGGTAAAACCACCCATGAGTTTCCCATCCCTCTTTTTGTGACCATTCTTTAACTAAGGGGTAAGGTGGATCTTTTGACATGTATCTAAAGAGATTTATGGAATGTCCCAATCCAAAAATAACTGCAAAATACTGGGTGATGGGGAAAACAAATGGAGTCTTGCATCTTAATCTTTTGGGGGAGCTATCACTGAATAAAATCTGAAAATATAGATGATGTGGCTCTACAACTGGAGAGTTGCAGGTGCAAGGTCAACCTTCTCTAGAATAGAACAAATGGACTGTCTAGGGTAGCCCTAGTGCTTCTCTGGACCAATAACCTAGGTATCACCTGCCACCAATACGTGGCACTTTAGTGAAAATATGAGTGTACCAAAACCACTCCTGACGGACATCACCTGGGTTGGTGAACTGGAGATAGCTGACAGCTGTTTTAACAGAGTTAGGGAGACATAGAATTAGCATTTGCAGCAGTTCCTAAACTTCTGTGGTACTCAGTGAAAGAACTTTGTAACGTTGCTTTGTGGATACTCCTTCCTGTCATGTGTTTGGCTGAGACAGCAGTTGCTCTGTAAGACTGCCACGGAACTGAAAATAATTTGATGTGACTGCATAAAGCCTCCTCAGTAGCTGAGCTATCAGGTGAGTCAACCACATGCAAAGGCTCTCCTGCATTGTCCTGATGTTCATATCGTTGTCTGAATAAACTAGGTTATCATGAGAATCAGCACATATAAAATACTAACATAATTACTAAAATAATCAGCAGGACAATATTCATGCAGAATTAGTCCAGATCGTGTCCCTTTAACCTTCAATATAGTGATGAACCTAGAAGGAGAAGTGCACAATCTTTAGCAACAAAGGACTAATGGCAGATGTTTGTGTAAAAATAGCAAAAGCATATGTCATGTAAAAGCCTTCTGGACTTTTGGGAGGACTATACCTTCCCTTTAATGACAAGCATGTTGTGCTCCTCCTGAGTGGAATGGTTGCTATTACATGCTTTTAGCAATGTAACATGTGTTGGGTAAGATGGAATTGTCTCATTTCACAGTAAAGGATGCCATACAAATGAGAATTCACAAGACATCTTTTGTAATGTCTCACTGAAATAGGCATGGGCAAAGCCAATAGGTCTGGTGTTGTCCACCACCCTTTTGACAGATCTTGTTTATTTTGCCATAGTTTCTGCAAAATATTACTGTTCAGGAAACTGCCAGGTGTTTGTTAATCTATAAAAAAAAAAAAATGTCGACTAAGGGCAAAAATATTTTAAGCACACGTTACCATAGTACTCCCTGACAGAGAAAGGAACTGCTTTTGTGTGTGGATATGCTAATTGTTAAAGTGCAGCATGTCGTAATTCATAGTGAAGTCAGCCACTGACTGAAATCGACTGATGTGCTGCCCCTTCACGAAAGCTTGATTGGGTTGGAGAAAAATATATATGACACAACCAAAGGCAAATGGATGAAGTGTGGCTTGGCTAACACACGCACACCTAAATCGTTCGGCTACCAGCCACTTGTAAGAAAGAAAGAAAGAAAGAATGGAAGAGAAAAGAAGGTAGGAAAGAAAGAAATAAGATAAAAAGAATGAAGGAATTAAATAAAGAAAAAAGAAATAAGAAACAAAACAAAAAAGAAAGAAAAACGGAAACAAAAGAAACAAAGAAACAAAGAATGAAAGGATGAATGAAGGAAGAAGGAAAGACGTATTGAAAAAGAAAGAAAGAGAATCAAGGAAGAAGGAAAGAAGAAGGGAAAAAAGAAAGGCAAAAAAGAAAAAGAAAGAAACAAGGAAGAAGGAAAGATGTAGTGAAAAAGAAAGAAAGAAAAAATGAAAAAAATAGAAAAGAAAGAAAAAAGGAAAAGAAAGCATGAAAATAATAAAGAAAGAAACAAAGGAGGAAAAGGTGAAGGAGTGAAAGAAGGAATGAAAGATGCAAAGAAATAAAGCAGGGAAGAAAGAAAGATGCAAAGAAATAAAGCAAGAAAGGAAGGAAGAAAGAAAGAAAGAAAGAAAGAAAGAAAGAAAGAAAGAAAGAAAGAAAGAAAGAAAGAAGGAATAAGGAAAGAAGTATTGAAAAAGAAAGAAAGAAAAAATGAAAGAAAATAGAACAGAAAGAAAGAACAAAGGAAAAGAAGGCATGAAAATAAGAAAGAAAGAAGGAAGGAAAAAGGGAAGGAGGGAAAGAAGGAATGAAAGATGCAAAGAAATACAGAAGGGAGGGAAGAAAAGAGAAAGAAAGAAAGAAAGAAAGAAAGAAAGAAAGAAAGAAAGAAAGAAAGAAAGAAAGAAAGGGAATTAAAAAGGAAGGGAAGGAAGAAAAAATTATCAAGAAAGAAATAAGGAACAAAACAAAAAATAAAGGAAAAGAAAGAAATAAAGAAACAAAGAAAGAAAAGATAAGTGGAATGAAAGGAAGATGTTTAGAAAGATTAAAACAGGATGGAAAAAAGAAGAAAGAAAAGAGATATTGAAGGATAGAAAGAAAAAGCAAGGAAGGAAAGGGGAAAAGAAGGCAAGACAGCACTATGAAAAGAAACAAAGGAAAAAGGGAAGGAAGGTTAGAAAGAAAGAAAGAAAGAAAGAAAGAAAGAAAGAAAGAAATGAATGAAGAGAGAAAGAAAGAAACATAGAAACATAGAAATAAATAAAGAAGTTATTATAAAGTAAAAAACTAAAACACTGGCATTGAAGGGAACAATCTTGTGTGCAGACATGCTCATTGTGAAAGTGCAAAATGCAGTCACTCAAAGTAGAACTGACCATTGACTGAAGCAGGCTGACCCATTGCTGCATACTGTATGTTGTAGTGGGTGGAAGCAAAATGTGAAAGACACAACAACAGACCAATGGATCAAGGTGATTGAACACCCTTTAACATGAATATACTATACTTATACTTTTTAGAAAAAAACAAAAGGTCCTGGCTAATGCAAGACCTAAAAAGCAGAACAGAAATGTTCTCAGAACCAACAAATTGCCAGTTTGCACTAATTGTCCGCCCACATAGTTCATACATTGTGTCCCAACTTTGTAGTACTGTTTTTCAATGTTGAATAGAGAAAATATTACTGCTTTCAACACATTGAGGGAGTGGCTATATAAGGATCTTGTCTATTTTCACTTCAAGTGTTCCCATGGACTTTGTGTCAATATATGTACGTACGTATGTATAAATGTAATTATTAAAACATGTTTTTGGCAGCTGTACCCTAACGGCATTTTGGTACTACTCTATTAAATAGGAACAAATGCAAGACAATCAAGAAGGTAAGGCAAACAGCCTCATTATGAGACACATTTTAAAAGTAGGAAAGCGTCTCAAAAGGAAACAAAATCTGAAAATTGATCACTGTACAGTCCGTCTTTTTGAAGGATGAGTAAAAGACAATAATGTGTCGTTTGTAGGGAGCACTCCAGCAATTGGGTGGCATTTGTGTTAATCAAGGAATGCAGCTGTTTGTTATAATTGACCAGATGGTCCAGACAACAGGTTTTACATCGTATTCTCTTGGGTACAAAAATACATTTGACTCAGTGCAGAGGTACGATGTGTTCTGTTAGACAGGTTCCTGTCAGGAGTCAACCTGCCAACAAGGTGAACCCTTACACCCAGTGAGCAAAGGAACACTGCTGGGCTTGTTGATCATAGGGTTTTGCTGGGTTAAAAACTTGACCTTGCTTGATCATGGAACCTGTCTACATTCACTTGATGCAAAAGGTATCCCATTTTTATAAAATGTACATTCAGTCGATCCTTTTCAATGCAATGTTCACCAGCATATTCTTAAATTTGAATAATATGCAAGCACAGGAAGGGGGCTATGGAGAGATGAAGGACACTTTTGCTGGGTGGTAGTGAGGGAATGCAAGGAGGAGGTTATGGGATGGGAGCACAACAAATGGTTGTTTTACTGGGCGCTACTAGCACTAAAGGCAGTGATGTGATAAAATGGTTGGTGCCTTGAAGTGGCTTTATGGTTCACCTTCAGAAGGTTTGGTTTCAATATTCAGATACTTTGATAAGTATTTATGTTTTGAAACCATACTTTCTGGAGGTTTTAAAACCAACCAGTGTGAGTGGTGGATTAGCTTTAACATACTAGTACCAGGGGAGTCCAAGGGTGCTGGACTTATGTGGCTCTCACCAGTTTTCCTCCGCCCAGAATTCCTTTGAAATCAAAACCTTTGCTTATTCTGGATTCCCCAGTGTCTAGTTTTCAAAGACATATAGGTTTGCTGGGTTTCCTGAGGTGCCGGCTGAGCTAGAGCCCAAAATCCACAGCTAGGCACTTTGCAAAAAACGTGTCCCTTTGCTTTGGAAAAATGTGATATGTCCATGTTGTGTTTTGGGGCGTTTCCTGTTACAGGCACTAGACCTACCCACACAAGTGAGGTACCATTTTAACTGGAAGACTTGGGGGAATCCTGGGTAGAAGGAAGTTTGTGGCTCCCCTCAGATCCCAGAAGTTTGCTTTGTTGAAATATGAGGAAAATGTGTTTCTTAGACAAGCTTTGAGGTTTGCAAAGGATTCTGGATGACAGGACCTGGTGAGAGACTGGTAAACCACCCTATTTTAGATTCCCCTAGGTGTCTGGTTTTCAAAGATGTACAGGCCTGCTAGGTCTCCCAATGTGCTGGCTGAGCTAGTGCCCAAAATCCACAGCTAGGCAATTTGCAAAAAACGTGTCCCTTTTCTTTGAAAAAATATGATGTGTCTATGTTGGGTTTTGGGGCATTTCTTGTCATGGACTCTAGGCCCATCCACACTAGTGAGGTACCATTTTTATCAGGAGACTTAAGGGAAAGCTGGATAGAAGGAAGTTTGTGGCTCCCTTCAGATTCCAGAACTTTACACTGCTGAAATTTAAGGAAAATGTGTTTTTAAACAGATTTTGAGGTTTGCAAAGGATTCATGGTGACAGAACTTGGTGAGAGCCTCACAGGTCACCCCATTCTGGATTCCCCTCAGTGTCTAATTTTCAATGTTATATGGATTTGCTAGGTTTCCCTAGGTGCCGACTGAGCTATAGCCCGAAATCCACAGCTAGGCACTTTGCAAAAAACACTTCCATTTTCTTTGGAAAAATGTGACGTGTCCATGTTGGATTTTGTGGCGTTTCCTTTCGGGGGCACAAGGCCTACCCGCACAAGTGTGGTACCGTTTTTATTGGAAGGCTGGGGCAAATACTGGTTGGAAGGAAGTTTGTGGCTCCCCTTGGATTCCAGAACTTTGTATCACTGAAATGTGAGGGAAATGTGTTTTGTTAATCAAATTTGAGGTTTGCAAAGGATTTTGGGTGACAGACACTGGTGAGAGCCCCACAGCTCACCCCATTCTAGATTCCATGAGGTATCTAGTTTTCCAATACATATAGGTTTGATAGGTTTCCTTAGGTGCCAGCTGAGCTAGAGCCCAAAATCGACAGCTAGGCATTTTGAACTAACGCTTGAGTTTTCAGTATAAAAATGTGCAGTGTCCACATTGCATTTTGGGGTGTTTCCTGTCACGGGCACGAGGCCTACCCACACAAGTGAGTTACCATTTTTATTGGGAGACTTGAAGGGACACAGAATGGAGGAACAAGTGTTTTGGGCAATTGCCTTTCTCTACATTGGTCCCTTCCAAATGTAAGACAGTGTTTAAGAAAGAAGTCATTTTGAGAAATGTGCTTTAATTCACATGCTAGTATGGGGACCCCAAAATTCAGAGATGTGCAAATAACCATTGCTTCTAAACTCCATATCTTTTGCCCATTTCAGAAATACCTAGGTTTCCTTGATACCTACTTTTCACTCTTTATATTTTACCAAATGAATCGTTGTACACCTGGTATACAATGAGAACCCATTGCAAGGTGCTGCAGGTGCTGCTCATTTTGTGGGCCTGGGTACCTTGGATTCTTGATGAACCTACAAGCTCTATATATCACTGCAACTAGAACGGTTCAACAGTTGTAATGGTATATTGCTTAAAAAAAATTGCCATAGTTGGAAAAAAGTTACAGAAGAAAACATAGACAGAAATGGCTGTTTTTTACACCTCAATTTCAATATTGTTTATTTCAACTGTTAGAAAACCTTGAACGATTTACACAAATGACCCCTTGCTGAATTCAGAATTGTATCAACTTTTCAGAAATGTTTAGCTGGCGGTGTGGACTGACCACTGAATGAGATGGCCGCTTGAACGAGGAGCTCAGTATGCTGAAGGATCCCGATCGCAGGAAGTGGCGTTTAAAGTGCAATGGGGCCTACACCAGCTGAAACGGAGACTGCCTCTGATGGGGAGCTGAGGGCTATCAGATAGAGGGCAGCCCCCACACAGTGGATTGATCCATCCAGCCACCCTTGGAGAGGCGGCACCGTGACAAGGCCGCAGACTACGGCTCTGAGCCTGGAGGGCAGATCCGTTTTCCGCTCGGGCAGACTGGTCCACACTGGGGTGGCAGATGCCCCCGCCCTCTTGCTCCCATTTCTAACTCACATCTCTGCCCTTCGCCCCCTGGATGCCCACCCCTCAAGGCCTGCCCATGGTGATTACCAGAGGGGCCATGAGTAGATGCATCTCCAAAGTGGGGGAGGAGGCTGCACCGGCCCGCGAATGGCCAGACCTCTCCCCTTGTTCATCTGGATGATGCCCGCCAGTGCTGTTTGGGCTGGGCTGGCCCAACTTCATCCAGGGCAGGGGAGCCCTCTATTCAAGGGTCCTGAGGGCTGGTGGTAGCCAGTAGGGGTCCACCACCTACCAATCCCATCAGGAGGGGCAGAGTGATTGGGACTCATTGCTTCCCTGCCCAGATGCTGACGCTGGTACTTCCTGCCAAGGTATTTTACACCCTCCTGCCACTGCTAGAGACTGACTGGTCACTGACTCCCTGCGTGGTCAGTGTGTGACCTCAACCACCTGCCTTCTGGAGAACACAGGGACGTGGCTGCCCACTTCAAGGATTGCCTTCCCTCATCATCGGATGTCGCTTAGCCCTGGCTCTTCGCCATGCTTCAGATCAAAGGACACTCTGGCCTCCCTTAAATGCACCAAGGGGTACACTGGGTACTCCAGAACATGTGTCTGTGGGGCTGACGATCACTGCAGGTACTACAGAGGTTTGAACTTGTTTACCCTCATTCTCCTCCTCCCTCCTGCCCAGCAAGCAACCCCATTACCACTTCTCATTGAGGTCATTTGCAGTGGATACCCCTATGGCTCTTTGTACGACTATGCCTCTGGAACCCAACTAATAGATACCCAATGGTAAATAGCACGGCAAGTCAGTGAATAAATCTACATGACAACTCCTCTTCTCAGAGGCTCTGCAGCAGCACCGCTCCATGGCTACAGCAGGGGATGGACTGCTGCCTGACCGCTTCCCCACCCTCCCTGGTTCTGTGAAGGGCTCCACCATGGAGCATATCCTTCAGGAAATTACAGCCGTGGGCTGTCTGCTGGAGGGGATAGACTGGCATCTCTGCCCTGATGGCCGAGACCAAATCTATATGCCTGGACATTGCAGGCTTTCAAAATCGCATGGCAGACCTGGACAATGTGTCACAGTGGAGAGCCGTCTCAGTGCAGTGCCAGACAGAGATCAGGAACTCTTCTTTCTATGCCGAAAGGTAACTAAACTCAAAGAAAGGAGTTGAATGGATAATCCCTTTTTTTCTGGTTCCTGGAACAAATTGAGGGGGGCGAGTGTTGCGGCCTTTCTCCATACTACACTCCCGGTGCTCCTGGGCCTAATTTTTTGACTCCCCATTGGAACTTCAATGAGCACGCCACAGGGGTCAGAAATGCGCCAACGGGGCTACAGGGCCTCACCCCATCTTAGCCTGCTTCTTGTGCCACAAACAGGCCTGCCAACTTCTTGCCATGGCCTGCTCTCATGGTACTTACCAGCATAAAGGGTAGGCGATCCACATCATGGCGGATTTCTCTAAGGAGACCAGCAACCGCCACAGGGAGTTCTTGTCCTTGAAACCCTGGCTCCAAAAATGGCAAATCACTGGACTTTAATGACCCTGGGGACTTCCGGCATTTCCTGAATAACCTCACGACCCAGAACATGGACATAGCTGACCCGGTCTGACTTTCGTCATCCACAAACACTTCAACAATGTCTGTACTCCATCATGACACCCCGGATGACTGCTGGCACAGAGCTGGGGGCACACACCACAGGGGTAGAGACCCTGAGAAACCTCTGGATGACAGAACCCAAGCCCTGCTAGCGGTGTCCAATCTCACCCAGCCCCAAGACAGGGGATAAATCCCACTCATCCCTGAAACCTGCACCACCACCTAAATGAACTCTCTGTCACCCTTGGTCCTTTCCACCTTGCCTACCCATCAAGGAGCAGACACACATCCTGAGACCTCATCCTAACACATAGATAAGTACTTTGCTGTATGCTTTAAGCACTACAGGCCTTCAGTATGGTGCACTGTCGCATTGTCTAGGTTATTACTGTGCTAGGTGGCTGCATTGCTTGCTGAGGATAGTGCATTGCCTAAGATAGGGACCCATTAGCAGTCCTGCGGCTCCCTCTCCTACAGCCTTAGCCTTTATAATTCTACCTTAAAAAGTCTGGAAATGCTTCCTATGATGCTGTTACTCTTCACGGTACCAGTGGCCGACTGCCAGCCACAAATGTGCTCATACTAAGCTTGTTCACTGTTTTTCTTGTTTTGATGTGATTACTCTTATGCTATTTGACAATGTTTGTGGTGCCAGACTGATGTACTGTGCATTATTACCCTGTGGACCGACCCACTCATTGCCAGCTATGACATTCATTCCTACTACCCATGGCCAGTCAAACCTCTTCCTTCTAGGCTCTCCTGTGCTTTACCCACCCTACCCTTAGGGGACCGCCACCCACCCCCCCAGACCCTCTACTAGGGAGCATCAATCCTAACCGCTCGGGCACCTGCCTACCGACACGCTGTCTCTGGTTGGATCTGGGACCACCACTGATCCCTCCCTCGCGCTTCCTGTTGACGACTGTCGATATCACAATGCCCAGCTGGCCATGACGGGCTCAATATCCTCCCTCCTCCTCTCTGCCCCAAACACCCCTGTTGTGCTCTCACCATCCTACTTACCCCTTTGAGTGCTCTTCCCACTGGATGGGCCTAGCCGGTGTACGGTCTCCACAAGCTTGGACCCACGGTTCATAAATCGCTCCCTTAAGGTGTCACTTTGACTAGTGTTGAACCCTCTCCCTCGTTTCTTTCCAGCTCTTTCAGCTCTTTCTGTTCCTACTCCTTTACTTCTCTCCCAACCTTTTTCCTATCTTTTTCTTCTTCCTTTTCCCCTTTTAGACTTGAGCCGCACCCCTCCCCACTCATCCTTTTTTACTCATCATTTGTCACTTCTCACTTGTATATTACTCCCCTGTTTGTTTCTCTTCCCTATTTTTTTATGTATTTTAACCCTCTCAGTCTCTATTAACTACTCTGGTCCTATCTGGAGGTGCTGTTGGTGGCCTTGTCGTCATCTCACTGGCCTCGGTCTTTGGGGCCCCACCTCTCTCCTCCTTACTTTGCAGTCTATACCTGCCCCGCCCTTCTATTTTCCCGCCAACCCTTCCTTCCCTGACCGGTGCCCCCATTCCCCCAAGATTCTATGGCTGCACGTTTACCTGCATCCCTCTCCCCACGTCGGGCGACGACTGCTGCCCCAGCTCACCGGGCCCCTGCCAGCTCCATGTTCTCTCATGGAATGTCCATGGCCTAACCCATTATGTGAAGCATTAGAAAGTTTTATTCTACATACAATCACAACGCGCTGATGTGGCTCTCTTACAAGAAACTCCCCTAAACGACCATGAGTCCTGTAAACTGCATAGCAATTGGGTGGGGAGGTTTATCCACAGTAGTTGCCCTGCCCAATCGGCATTGAAGAGCGAGACCAGCAGGAAATGTTGTGTGGCACTTCTGTTCCATAAGACCCTGTCCATCACTATTGTTAAGACATGGTCTAACCCCGATGGTAGGTATGCCTTTGAGAAATTGAGAGTGGGGGATAGATCCCTTTGTCTAGACCTATGGGATCTAAACATGCATTTTTGCTCCACCTCAACCGTATTCTCACTGAGATTGGAGCCTCTCACTACATCATAGGAGGCGACTGGAACCTCATATGGGGTGCTGTCCTTCACAGGACTGGCACCATCGATTTATGTAGTAATGCAGACAGGCCCCTCATTAGGGATACAACTTCTGATCATGGCCTGGTTGACTTCTGGAGGCTTACCCATCTGACGGAAAGGGGATACACCTTTTGATCCTCCGTGCATGATACCCATTCTATCTGGACTACTTCCTAGTCTAGCAAAACGCGGTAGCCTCCACCTGTGACTCAACTATCCAGCTGGCCGCACTTTCCAACCATGCTCCGGTCCTCCTGACGATGGACACGGGCCTTACTTCTGTGGGCCGTAAACCCTGGTGACTGGCTATACATTGCTACCACACACTGCAGGGAATGTGTCAACTCTGGTCACATGTCACCGATTATGTGAAAGACAACAATGGCTCCGTTTCCTCCCAGAGGGTACTGTGGGTGGCAACTAAAGCCACAATACAGGGGCGTATGATGCAAGGCACGGCTACAGCTGACACACAAGCAGTGGCTCACCAACACACCTTATTTTTTCCCTTCCCCACCTTTACACACCACACCAATTGCTACTCATGCGCCGACATCTGAAACAAGCCTGGATAGCTCCTAACAAACTTTATACATCCAAGGCGGAGCATGCACTCCAATGACTCAAAAGCCACCAATATGGGCAGGGCGAGAAGGCTGGCTGCCTCTTGGCAGCACAATTACGACAACTGGAAGCAGCACAGGCTATCTCTGACAACTGCTCCCTGGGCAGAGTGGTACTTAGGAAACCGCAGGAGATTGACAATGAATTTTCTTGCTGCGTTTTATCAGCAGCTGTATACACAGGAGTCGGTGGATAGTACCCAACAAATAATGGCCTTCTTAGATGGTGTGAGATTGCCAGGGTTGACCAACGACGGGCGGGCTCTGCTGGATGGGTACATTAATGAAGACGAGATAGCATAGGCCATCTCCAGTCGACTCCCTTCATGAGGCCTTCCTAGAGGCTAGTCGTGAAGGATCCTTGAGCTCTCTTTCCAACAGAGCTGTGATAGCAGTGATCCCTATACCTGGAAAATACCCCCTCCACTGGGGCAGTAAAAACCTATCTCACTACTGGATGGGGATGTGAAAATCTTAGCAGGAGTCCTAGCCGCCCATCCCCGTAAAGTCCTACCATCTCTAATAAACCATACACAGGTGGGCTTTGCTCCAGGGCGCATCTCCAGAAATTATCTTGCAGAGAAAAGCTGAGAAAAGCCATTGCCCTCTCTCTTGCCGGGAAGAGGCGTTTGATTGCATAGAATGGGACTATCTATTTGCCACTCTGCAGAAGTCTGCAGAAGTTTGGCCTAGGTGACCAATTCATAGCCAAGGTTCATCTGCTCTATGAGAATCCGCTGGCCCAAGTAAACTGTGGTGGCTTCCTATCAGACTCTTTCTCTATATGGTGGGGGACGAGACAAGGCTGCCCACTCTCTCCCTTACTCTTCCTACTGGCCTTAGAACTCTGTGCGGCCACTATTCGGTGCTCTTCTCAACTTACTGGAGTACAGCTCCCTGGAGAGGAATACAAAGTCTACCTGTATGCAGATGACATGTTACTAATGCTAACAGACCTTCAGCGCTCTGTTCCAACTCTTTCGGAAATCATAGACGACTTCACACTTATTTTAGGCTACCAGGTGAACTGGGGAAAAAGCGAGGCATTACTCCTCTCCATCATCACCATGAGGGCGGTAGTACATGGCTATCCTTCCAGTGGAAATCATCACATCTGAAATATTTGGGGATCCTTGTCAATAGGGGGCTTGACTGCATGGTAGTGGATAACCTTGACGCACTGATAGCCCGCACACAGTTCGAGTTCACGAAATAGTTACACCTGAATCTCTCCCTGTGGTGAAGAGTGCAGCAGTGAGGATGGTCCAATCCCAAGTTACACATATGTGCTTAGCATGCTCCCACTAATGGTACCCCTATCGGTTCTATGTCTCGTAGATGTGAACATTCATACCTTTGTGTGGGGTACCCAGTTGGCTCCAGCTAAGCTTATGTTTCCAGAGGCAGACTGGGGCTCCCTTCGGTGGAACATTATGCCCTAGCCCTGCAGTTGTCCCAATTAATGTTTTTGCTCCCTGAGACGCCGGATCCCCGACAGTGGGTCGCCGTAGAATGACAGCTATTTGCCATGTGGAACAACAGCAGTCTGAGCCTTCTGTACAATGACATCCTATCCAGATCCCGCCCGCCAACCCAATACTCCGAGCCATGCACAAAGCCTGGCACAAAGCACACAGTCTCTTGGGAGTCCATACTAACTCCATAAGCGGGTCCCATATGTGGTAATGATAGCCTATATATTGGAGCAGCGGCCCCCACTTGGCCTCAGTGGTGCACGGCTGGACTCCACAGCCTCGAACAACTCCCAGCTGGCAATGGACTCAAGTTCTTTGAGCATGTGCAGGAGGAATTCGGCCACCATCCTCAGCAGCTTTTTGGGAGTTTGGCCGTGGTTCCTGCGTAGACGGCATTGCCCTAGTCCAGTCCATAGTCTCATCTTTATCCCTCCCACAGACCTGCCAGTCCAATGACAGTTATGCCCTCCTTTCCTACCTAGCCTATTTTCTACTGTTTCTCCACGTGCCACCCTGCACCCCCTGCATTGCCCCTGTTCCACTTGCCCAATAACACAACACCATTGGCTCTTCCTGACCGCCTGGATGCCTCAAACTTCTCCTCCTTGTATGCTCCTCCCTTCCTTTTCTCTGCTGCTAGCATTTTCACCGGTCATGACTGAGCCCCTACCCCATCCCCGCAATAAGTATCATTAGGGATTTCTGCTTCCTCCGGGTCCTTCCCTTTGAATAGCAAGGGCTCCATTGGGATTTCATTTCTCTACCTGTGGGCATTTGTGATACCATTACCATGCATGTTATTTACTGACTTTCCCTCTTCTCTTCCCTCACTACATCCCTCTCTCCTCCTACCCTTCCTGTTCCTCCCCTCCTTATTACTGATAACGGTTACTGATTTGTTCAGAGTTACTGTTCTCCTTCCATGGATATTTTCTGTAGCGACATGCGGTTGTCTACAGATGTCCTGTATATTCAATAAAGAATTGTTTTTTTTTTTTTAAAAGAGACATTTTTAGATGTCCGGGATCCACCATTGATTCACACTCATTTCTGTCACTAACTGGAAGGAGGCTGAAAGCACAAAAAATAGTACAAATGGGGTATGTCCCAGTAAAATGCCAAAACTGTGTTGAGAAAATTGGTTTTCTCATTCAAGTCTGCCTGTTCCTAAAAGCTGAGAAGATGGTAATTTTAGCACCACAAACCCTTTATTGATCCCATTTGCAGGTAAAAAAAGCAGATGCTTTCTTCTGCAGCACTTTTCCCCATTTTTCCCCAAAACCCCAAATTTTAGCAGTATTTTGACTAATTTCTCTGTCTCCTTCAGGGGAACCACCAAACACTGGGTACCTTCAGAATTCCCAGGATGTTGGAAAAAAAGGTTGTAAATTTGGGATGGATTGATTATGTGGACAAAAAGTTATGGAGGCATAAGCATGAAGTAACCCTAAGAGCCAAAAAAGGGCTCAGCATTAGGGGTGGGAGCCCAGAAGCTAAGGGGTTAACAAACAGGTTTGTAGGTGCCATTTCAACAGCCACTTCAGCATTCAATAAAGTGGACCTTACAAAATGATGCAACATGTGCATTGAGTTGAAAATAGATGTGCGCGGGTGGGGCTACGATAGCACCCCCAGAAATACTCATGCTGGAGTTCAATCGGTGAATGCTGCCTTCAAATTTTATGTTTATCTTGTCACACTGGCCACCAGATCAAAAACACAGGTCAAATGTCAGGCCTTTGACAAATTGCTGCTTATTCAGAAACTGGTATTTCCTTTTTGTTCTCTGACTCCAAAGTGAGAGAATTTTGCAAAATTGATCTTGGTGACAATCTTGTTGGGGTACACGACGTGATGTGAAAGGCTGTATGATGTCAGGTTTTTTTTTCTTGCATCCCACAGCATTTAAATACCAGTAAATGAACTATACACATATAGAAAATATATTTCAGAAATTAGCAAAACACAAATGAAGCCCGTTTTTTGTAATTCGGAAGTGTGATGGAAACAAAGATAGAATAAAAACAAATCAAGGCACTTTAATTGGTGATGTACCCATGATAAATATTCGCTGAAACCTGATTTTGGCACATTAACGTATTTGTGCATATACTTTTACCAATAAAACTGCACATCTGTGCAAATTTAGTGGTCATTTCAATGGAAAATATACACGACCAGCTACATATCACACATTTACCATTCTCTAATGGGCGTGGCACATTTGTTACACTTGTTTATTTTTGTGTGATGCTTGATTTTTTCACAATCCCTTTGACTTTAGTGTTATAACATTAATGGGAACACCTCCACTCTGAAAATTGTTCCAGCACTACTGAACATGCTTGAACTTTTCTAAAATCTGAGTTCTATCTTGAACTATGATGTAAACATGAATTCACGTCAAGAGAAACAAAAACATTATCCTAAAGAACGACTCGTTCTTTAAATATTTAAGGCTTTTGTTTCCTATTTCACACGAAAAAATCCTCTCAGTCCATCAGATGAAAGTGTTAACACAATCTTTGCAAATGTGTCATCTTTTTAAATGTGGGCAAAAGCATCACCATTTAAAATGACTGAATACAGCAATAATAATTTACAGTTGCCCAGTTCACCTCCAACAAACATCAGGAACAATGTTGCACTCCCATGTGCAACAAATTAAAGAACTTTTAGACAGTTGGAGAATTACCTGGCAAGTGTAGCAAATTCATGTTTACATGGCAGATGCGGCCGTGGAATCATGTTTTTTCCCAGTAGCCTGATCATTAGGTTGCTGCTTTGATTTTAGTAGGGCTCTCTGGTTTTATGGAATTTACTTTTTGCCATGTCTATCTGCATTTGGCCATGTTTATCATAAGATCAACTTTTTTAGCATTTAGCTGCGTTTATATTAATCTGAAAAAATGAATTTGAAGCCATTAGTTTTCCACATGCTTTTAAATTAGTATGTAACTCTGTGTGTTTTAGTGTTTCAAGTATTGACATTCAATACAACATAATACTCGTTTGGAAAGATTAATATTACAGTTCAAGAAGATTTCTAGCTATTTAAGGATCGCAAGTAAATCTCCTTCCTGTTTTTAAGTTCCCATAGTGACAATATGAACAGATGTTGTTTTGATGTTCATGACTGACAGCCAGCATGGGGCAGCCATTTCACAGACGACTTGTTTTCTATTTAGTTGAAAATAAATATAGATAATCTCCGAGCCTTTTTTGGAGCTTGTTATTTCTCAGACCTTTTGTCTAATACGTTTTTTAATGCCTACATCTGGCTACAACTGAGTAACTTATTTAGCCTTTAAAATGTTTCATCTTTTTGTTAGTAATACTCATATGCCTTGGTTATGGCTGAGCCGGCGAAGAGAGATGGGGGCTGCACAAAGCAATCAGTTTATGGTATTTGCAGGGTGTGATGCACCCCAAACCAGGCCTCGTAGTCCCGAGGATGCCCCCTTAGTCGGCTGTTGCTGTGAGACAGATAATGACAATGTCTCATTAATGCTGTAATGTTCAGCTTGCAGCAGGCTGGTGCCGAGCAACTCAAAGTTTGAAAGTTAAAAAAAAAAGTCTTGGAGGAAGGGGTTTTCTTTTCTCTAGAGCGTGTGAATGGTACATATTTTAGGATTCCCCATTATGTTTTCCACGTCCCTAAATAAGAATAAATAGTTAAAACTGCAAAAGTAGATTCTAAACATAACAGAGCTATGTTTTACTAATGTAAAAGCGTAGTGCAAAAAAGATTAGTAAATTAAAACAATATTAGAAAAATGCGGATTCTTTTCAGAGCACATTTTCCCGTGTACTTGCAAAAGAACAGAGGAGGAAAATTAAGGAAGGATTGAAGACGACTTTATACTAATAGCTAACAATGGCTTCGTGTACTAGGGCCCTAGTGCTCAAGACAAGAGGCAACTAGGGCAAGTTGTCTGTGTGAAGAGCAATCGCAAAGAGTCCGTGAAATAACGATAAACAAAAAACCACCAAGCCCAACGGGTCACAATCACGCGCCACACTGTCATCGAGTTAGGATGCTAGAACTGTGCTACTGCCAGTTGCTAAGCAACCAAAATGTCTGTTTCGGAATGGAAACAAAAACGATATGAGATACATGTGTATTATTTCACCTTGTTTTCCATCATAAAAATATCTTCATTTTTTTACGTTTAGGGGCTTTATTTAATCCATAAGAGGAAAAACTAAAATGATTTATTACAATCATTGTGCATATTAAGAATACAGAAAAGTGCAGCAGGTTAGTTATCTTTAAGTAAAAAATGCAAAAAGAAAATATTTTAAACTTTATTTTTAGCAACAGTAAACAATATAGAGCGCAAGGATAACAAAACAATATGTACAAAGCTATACATCACAGATCTTTTTATGACCGATACTGTTGTCACCGATCTAACTGGCAAAGAATTTATAACATGTTTCATGTTTGGAAATATTTCAAAAGGATGCAGTATTTAGCGAGCAAACCTACCAAATCAAAACACACTTTATTGCAGGCTTGAAAAAATCACTAAACTATGGAAGAGAAATAGTAAATTTTTGTTATTATTGGTGCCATGACACCAAATAGAATCATAAAGCGGCATCGCTTCTTCAGACACATAGCACTTTTAAAAAATGAACGTTCTATGAAATTCAATGTAGGGTAACAATTTTTCATGCAATCTTCATCAGCGGCGGCTCCTCCACTGTGGCGGATCAGCGTCTCCCCCCTTGCAGGCAGACACAAAAGTTGAAAAATAAAACAATAATTAAAAATCTTTATTATTGTTTTATTTCTCAAGTTGGGATGGGTCGAGTCTTGGGGGTGGGATTATCACAGTGAGGGAGCAAAAGGGGGAGTGGTGGCACTGCTATCAGTGTGCATGTGGGTTTAGCCAGCCGTCTCAGGATGGCCAAACCTACATGAGCACTGAGCTGTCTCCAGCCCAAGCTGGTTGCCGGGTTGGAGAGAACAGGCACAGACTTCCAGTCTGCCTGGGAGTGCAAATCGAAGGCCTTCAGGGCAATCCTGATGCTACTCTCATGCTGCCAGAAGCAAGAGAGCAGCTTTATGATTGGGCGAAGGGCAGTCTAGGAGTCTGTGCCTGCAGTGGAGAGGAGCAGAAAAGCGTTGATGTGGCAGGCGACAAGTAAGTAATTTTATGTTTGTTTTATTTCCTCTGCTTGTTTTGTGTTCGTGTTGTCCACCCATCCCCCTGCAACGCCACTCAGCCCTGACACCAGCCGCTGCTTTTTCTGATGATTCACCTCTCTACTTGCTGCCATCATCACCCTGTGCAATGATTTCCATGAAGTCATTACCATAGCAATAGAACTGGGGTCCAATTTACAGAATTAATATTGTTGTTGGAAATTAAAATTTGTACGTGGTATTTCCCAAGTTTTTTGCCTTCTTTCGATGTGCGTGTTTTGTGCTAGGCATAGGACTTTAACCCTGCTAACCAATGGTAAAGTGCTTGTGATCTCCCTAAACCTGTTAGAATTGGTATGCCCTCAAAGAAGCTAACACTAGTTTACACTATTGCAATTAATAATAAGTGCTAAATCTAGTTGGTGAGTAGGTAGAAAAACGGTTCAAGGACTGATTTTAAATTAATAATTTAAAATCCAACTTAATGAGCTAGTCAGATTTTAATTGAATACTTTAGAAATTACACTTTCAGAAAGTTATCATTTTCCTGCCCAAGAGAAAAGTGTCTTTCTGACAGTGCCCAGTGTCACTCAACTGTTGAGGGATCCCCAGTGGTGAGATATGGATTGCTCCCAGACAGTGGAAAAGGTGTTGTAATGTGTTTCGTCTTTCCTGAGCTTCAAAGGATGCCTAAACTATCACTGGCTGATATAGCTCACACCTAAGCCTGCCTTTCTTTGACTTCCTAGTCAGCTTCGCTCCAAGCCGTGAGCTGCCACAGAACTCATTTTGAGTGACCACAAGCAGTGTTTGCCCATCATCATAGCCATACCTCTGGGAGGGCACAGGGAGTTTTGATCAGGGGAAGAAAGGTTCTGCCATGTTGGATTTAGGTCGATAGGCACACTGTGGGATAGTTTACAGTAAAACTCACAGGACATGCTGCAGCAGTGGGTTGAGTCACCCCTGGAAACTGCCCAGTAGTTTCTCCCACCCACAGGCTGGCATTGGGCATAAATGTGACATTCTAAATACCCTCCTTAGATCCCTTCTGGACATATGAAAGAACAGAAGAGGTTTAGACCTGCTGTTTGTGACCTGAAAAGAACCCTTAAGACTGGATGTGCTCTTCCTCTTGTACCCAGGACAAAGAAGTGGACTCCAAGGGTTATATGACTGACCTCCTGTCTGGGCTACATGGACACAATAAGCTCTAATAAGCCTTCTCCTGCATTCTCAGCTGACCAGTTCCAATTGGAGCTGCCCATGACGCTTTTGCTGGCCTCTGCTGTAGTGGGTCTTGATCCCCAAGTCCAGTCTTCACGATCCTGGACTCTTGGCTGCTGTCAAAGTTTACTCCTCCAAAAGTTTCCCAAAACCTGGGACTTATGACATTTTGCCACATTTTTTCTCCGAGAACCGATGGACGCTGGAGACCAAATTGATAAGCCAAGCCTCCTAAAAGTGACTAAGTCCGAAGGTAGAAATCTGCACCAGATAAAGGTGTGAAAAGTATGTGAGCAGCGCTGGGCCCTCTCAGGTCAAATTTCTCCTGTCCAGAGCTTTCCCGTTAAAAGTTAATGGCTTTTCTGAGACATTGTGCAGTAGCTATTCGACAATGTGGAGCCCTCTCTGGTCACAGTCTGCTGCCTTGCCCGCTGAGGATTTTTTACTTTCATTTCAAAGACTTAGGGCCCTGTTACAATTTTGGTGGTCCGACAGCCAGACCGCCAATACAAGGTTGGGGAGGTGCCCGCCAAGCTGGCGGCCTTCACACCGCCATATTATGATGTTTCTGCCAAGCTGGTCGGCTGAAAGAGTGCAGTGGCATTGGACTTGGCTCTCAGGGAGCCGAGGCCACTGCTGTTGCACAGGCAGTGCCCCCAACACCCTAGGGATGCACACTGTTTGCCATAGCAGACAGTATCCATTCTAAGGGTGCTGACAGGGGGGTCCCTGCACTGTCCATGCCATAAGCATGGGCAGTACAGGTGCTTCCATCCCTGCCTTTCTGCCATGGAAAGGCCGCCAGAAAGACAGGTCGTAATCAGCATGGTTGTGCCGAACTCAACACTGACGTGGCTGACCATGACTTGCAACGCCACCAGTCCTTCAGGATCTCTGATCCTGATGGTGGCAGTGTATACTGGTGGTCCGACCGCTAGCATCATAATGTGAAGGCTGGACCGCCACGGTTGCGGTGGTCCGACCACCATCATGGGTACGGCAGTCCATGAACCGCCGTACTCATAATGAGGCCCTAAGTCTGAAGGTAAATTTTTTCAGCTGGACAATCATGGTCTCTGCATCTGACCCATGCTCCATCGCGGTCACCCTTAAACCATATGCTTGGTCTGACCAAGTGCAACTACATGGTGCAACTACATGGTGCTTAATCCTTTTTAGTAATATTTTGAACCTTACATTTTAAAAATTCATAAATCTGATCCTATTTATTGGAATTTTGTAATTTTCTTTTATTTATTAGAAGTGACTTTCTTTTATAATTTTGTTTGGGGTTTTTCTTGTGTTATACTTTCACTTAATTACTATCTGTACTGTATAAATACTTTACACATTGCCTCTAAGTTAAGCCTGACTGCTTTGTGCAAACCTACCAAAGGATTAAGCACAGGTTTATTTAGTGACTTTTATAGTTCACTCTGACATGGATTGTGATAATGATTTCATGTGGGTTCTCACCCCTCACCTAATAATTCAGTCTCTGATAGCTGCAAAAACAGACATTGCTAGGTCCAGGTTTACTGTATCCTCCATACAACAATACGGCAATCTGAAATCAGCCATATGGAGAAAAAAGGGTTATTTATATACTGTACTGGTCAATATTTCAGTCCAATAACAATGTTTACCTGGTTTGTAAAAACAAATATGGAGTTATGTCAGCAGTGAATAATATAGTTTCACATTTCATAAAAGAAAGTTTACAAATGATTCAATTCAACAACAGTGCTTGTGTAATTACATTCACTGACAGAATGACAGCAGGTGTCTTGGCATTTTCAGCACTTGTAACTTTGTAATCTCTAGCTGTATTTTATGCCACAGATTAGGTCCCAACAAGCCACAATCAATAAGGCAAGAATTATAGACATTAATGGTCACTGATGGTCTCTCATTCCCAAAAATGAGGTCACGGAGGGCAGCCCTGAAACAATGTACAAGGAACAGAAGGTGGGTATTTACACATTATTATGCTGTGATATCATTTCCTTAATAGAGGTATGTTTTGATGTTTGAAAAGATCTAAAATACATATCGTAGATTATAAAATGATTATCTCTATCTACTTCTACTACACTTTAAAAATTATTGACTGTGATTCCTCGATTTTGCTATTATGACATGTTGAGACCTAACCTGTGTCATAAAATGCAGTTTGAGATTCGAAATGTTTTCAATAACAAGTGTTAAAAGTACGAAGAGCACTTCACCTGCAATGTATAAATCTACAGTTTAATTAAACATGTTTGAGAGCACTTCATGATGGCTCTTTAACATCAGCATGTGCATAGAAATCCACAGGTGAATAATGTATTGTGAGGATAGGCTTTCATTTTTTCAAATATTTTGGCAAAAGGACTTTGACTTAAGCCACAACCTATTTGTAACATATGTCTGCAATTCACACTAGTTGACACAGTCTCTATTTTGTTTAAGTGAAGTGCTGTTCACACTTAAAAGTTTACCGGTAGTTAAAATGTGCATGTAAGAAATTGGGCATTTGATAGAGTGAAATTTAAACCCTACTCAAGCAACAGCCACAGTCCTTGTCAGGGTGAACCACAAAAGCCACTAAATTTACCTGTGCTTAATCATTTGGTTATTTGGCACAAAAACAGTCAGGCTTAACTTAGAGGAACTGTTTTAAGTATTTATGGAGCAGACAAACAGTAATAAAGCAAAACACAACAGGAGAAAAATCCCACATCAATTTAGACAAATAGAGCAAAGTTTAAAAAATAAATTTATAGAAGAAATTTTATGAATCCAAGCAACAGAACTGGATTATGAAATTTAAACGTTTTCAGTGAAAAATGGCTGCAAAAAGATCAAAGCGCCAACTGTGGGAATTTGGTCATGTGAGAGTGGGGCAAAATCAAAAGTTGAGGCCTACCACAATGGAGCGTGGTTTGAATTCACCAGGAGGATTCTTCCTGGTCTTAACGTACCTTCAGACTTAGAAGAAATTCTGAGAAAAAGTCCAGGAGATGGTGGAGTTCAGCAAGGCAAGGCAGCAGGCTGTGTCTGAGGAGGAGTAGTTGACACAGGCAAGCTCTGGACGAGGTCTTGGTGAAGCCATCAACAATGGTGGGAAAAAGTCCAGCATGGAAAAAGCCAAATTTCTAGGTCAAGGAAGTCATTGCCGCCAGTGGGGAGCCTATCACCGCCCAGCCCAAAGAAGATTCTCAACTTTGGACTTTGACAGCATTTTGGAAGTCAAAAACTTTAGCGTCACACAGCTGCAAGCCGTAGCCAAAGAGGGCTCCATGAGGCTGGATACCATCAATCAGAAGTCCTACTGAACAGTATTTGCTGCTGTGGAGAACAGCGTAGCGAGAGCCACACCAAAGTCAGGCAGAAAGGTGATGCACCTTGGGTGGATTGACTAACAGGTAGATTCTAGTCTTCTGTTGGTTATTCTGGCACTTTTTGGTGAATATTTTTCCAAGTTCCAACCTTTAGGGTTAGGCAGAAGCAGCATCTCTAACACCACTTCCAAGGTCCAGGACCTGGGGCCACCACTTCGGGGGTTGGGACTCACTCCAAAAGAGGCCAAGTACAAGGTTTAGATATCTGAAGCTTGCTATGCCACTGTAGCTCTCACTGAAGGTCAGCCAGCTAGCCTCTGGAGTCACTCTGGTAGTCCTCATGTCAAGGAGATGGTCCTTTCTCCTTCAAACAGCAAGGCAGGCCTCAAGCAGCAAGGCAGACCTCTGAAGAACAAGGCAAGTTTTAAGCAGCAGGGCAGTCATCTAGTGCCAGCAGGGCAGTCCCCAGAAGTACAAGGCAGGCCTCGGGCAGCGGGCAGTCCCCTACATCACAGGGCAATCCTTCTGAAGTCTTCTACAGGTCCAGGAGTGTGCTGAAGAGGTTCTTTAGGGGGTCCAACATTATTAACTGGTGCCAGAACAAAATTGCAAGCCATAGTCAAAGAGGCTCTGGGAGGTTGGATACCATAGTCTCAGAACATGATTTGTTGCGACAGAAAACAACGTGGCAGGAGCTAATATGGAATCAGGACTGCTGGCCTTGCAACTTGGGTGGATCAGCTAGCAGGTAGGACCCGGGCTTCTGTGGGCTCTTCTGACACTTTTTGGTGAAATTGCTTTGAAGTCCCGTCTTCAAGGCTATACAGGAGCAGCACCTCTAACATCACTTCCAAGGGTCCAGGACCTGGGGGGTTGGTATTCACTCTAGCCGAGGCCAAGTGCAAAGTTCAAGGTCCCTTGAGTTTTTTCTGTCCATGTAGCTCACACAGGAGGCCAGCAAACTATCCCTTGAAATAACTCTGGTAGCCTGGGTTCAAGGAGATGGTCCTTTCTCCTTCAAGCAGCCAGACAGGCCTCAAACAGAAGGGCAGTCCTCTGACAAAACAAGGTAGGCCTCAAGCAGCAGGACAGTCCTCTGGTAGCAGCATGGTAGTCCTCTGAAGTAAAAGGCCATCCTCTAGCAGCAGAGAAGTTCCCTAGAGTATATGGCAGCCCCTTGGAAGTCTTCAGCAGGTACAGGAGTGTACTGAAGGGGTGGTCAGGAGGTCCAATATTAATACCTGGTGCCAGTCTTTGAAGTGGATGACATCATTGCTACCCCCACATTTACCACTGGAAGACTTTTCCTTTCCGCTGGTGTCATGTTCCTTTGTGTGTGTGCTAAAGGCACCCCGTTTGAAATGTAAGTAGGGAAGGGAACAGCTCCAAACCCCCTTTCTGGCAAGATGGTCCATACTGTCAGCATCTAGCTCCTCTGTGTCTCACTTTCTGGGAGAAATACATAAAGGCCAACTGCAAAGCTATTCACAATCATGTGACCGAGGACACAGGCAGCAGGTATCACGTGGTTAGTGTCATGTCTTGTGAGTATGTATGATGGAACCTTTTTGGATCCTGAAAGACTCCTAGGAGAATTATGACATATGTTTTAAAATATGGTGACGTGAATGCAGGTTTAGAATATTGAGTTTGCGGTTGGGGAGGACACTACAGTTAGGACAAGAAAATGCCAGCTTTCTGAAAGTAACATTTTCAGAATTGTGACCTAAAATATGACTTTATCTTTAAAGAGGATTTTAAATTACAATTCATTCAGATCCAGACATGATATTCCTATTTCCTCGCAATCAAATATTCCCACTTATTAAATGTAATAGTGTAGCCCAGTGTTATCTAATGGAAGAGATAGGCCCCACAGCAGTGAAAATTAACTTTGAAGTTTTTCACTACCAGGACATGTAAACTTAATACACATGTCATACATTTTATATACAGTGCACACTGCCCTGTGGGCTGTTTAGGGCCTACCATAGAAGTGAAATATATTTTTAAAAGGAAGGTTTAGGACAGGTAAAATGTTTGTTTTGACAGGTCAAATTGGCAGTTTTAAAACTGCTCTACAGGCTGCAATTGCAGACCTGAACATGTCTTAAAGGGCTGCTTACGTGGGTGGCACTGTGAGTGCTACAGGCCCACAAGTAGCATTTAATAAATTTGCCCTGCGTACATGTAGTATCATACGCTAGAAATATATAAGTAAATTAAATATGCCAATCAGCTACAAGCCTATTGTACTGTGTTCAGAGGATAGATCACAAGCATTCTATCACTGGTTAGCAGTGGTAAAGTGCACAGAGTCCTAATGCCAACAAACCTCAAATTGAGAACACAGGAGGGGTGAAGGAAAAAACTTTAAGGGAAGACCGCAACATGGATGACAGGTCTAACAGAGCATCATGTAACATTTACCGTAGTGAATCATACTTGTCTCTGGTGCTACACTGTTTCTATTTCAGACATACACACAAGCATATAGAGTTAATATATGCTGTATATGCTTGTGAGCCCTTTACTACCTTCATTGTGTTCTAAAATGATTTATGCGTCTATAAAGTAATTTGAGGAACTGTTTTGTAGCTTAGGCGATGTCACCAGTAATGTCATCGATGGTGTCATTTATCATGTCATTAATCGATGGTGTCATTTATCATGTCATTAGTGATGTAATCTGTGAGGACATAAGCAAGGCATGTTGGCGGTGCAAGTTATAGTTTTTCACTGAAACTATAACTGGCACATTTCTGTGGGGTTTTGGTTAATAAACATTAGTTTTTAACCCATTTTAACACTTAACTACAACATTACTTTAAGTAATATTTATGACTGTAAGAATTGTTCTAAAGGTGTATGTTGGACCTGGCCCTTTTTGCAGGGTTATCCCCAAACGTCTGTTTTTGTTGGCTTTAGGACTCTGGGCACTTTACCACTGCTAATCAGTGCTGAAGTGCATATGGTACCTGTCTAAATTGTATTGCTGATTGGTTTATCCATGATTGGCATATATGATTTGCTAGTAAGTCCCTAGTATAGTGCACCATGTATGCCCAGGGCCTGTAAATCAAATGTTGCCAGTGGGACTGCAGCACTGATTGTGCCACTCACATCAGTAGAACTGTAAACATGCATTAAGCCTGCCATTGCATTGCCTCTGTGTGCTGTTTTACACTGCCATGTCAATCTGGAAAGTGCACCCACTTACCGGGCCCAAAACCTTCTCCATTATTACCTGTAAGTCACCCCATGGGCAGGTTCCAGTGTATTCAAAAGGTAGGGCATGTACTGGTGTGTTTTACATCTTGTGATAGTGAAATACTGCTAAATGTGTTTTTCACTACTGCAAAGGCTATCTCTCCCATAGGGTAACGTGGTGATTGCCTTGAAATATCTTTTAAGTGTAATTTCCCATTGGGAGCAGATAGAAAGAAGGAGTTTGGGATCTCTGAACTCTAAATTTAAAAATACAGCTTTTGATGAAGTTGGTTTTTGAATTGTGAGTTTGAAAATGGCACTCTTAGAACGTGGGCATTTCCTTGCTTAACCATTCTGTGCCTCTGTTGGTCTGCTGAATACAAGTCAAGGTCAGGATGACCGTTGGGTCTGTGTATTCACTCTAGACAGTGACACAATGAGAGTTGAGGTGTGCCCTGCATATCCTGATGGCCCATCAAGAGGCTGATGGGTCTTCCTGAGCTAGAGTGGTGGGAGGAGCCAACACTGTCACTTGAATAGGGCTGTGCCTGTCCTCACACAACACAGTCTCTAACACCCTGGAGTGTGTCTGGGGGAAGGGCAGGGAAAGGCAGGGTCTTGTGCACTACAAAGACTTCTTTTTGAAGTTTTCCTACTTCAAAAGCAGAAATGGGTATAAGAACTGGACCTCTGACACCACATAGTTAGAACACTACTGGACTGAGGATATTCTGCCAGGAAGAAAAGCCGGATGCTGTAGAGGGGACTGCAACTCTATGTGCTTTGTTGTGCTGGCCTCCTGCTTGCTACTTCTCTCCTGGGAGTGAAAGGACTGGACTACATCATGCTTTCCATGTTTTTCAAGGATTTGAGTTGAGCTTGCCTCTTGTTAAGAAGTCTCAGGTACATCAAAGACTTCATCTTCCAGCACCTGGGCTCCTCTGTTGAGAGCCCTGTCCTGACAAGTGGTGTCAAATCCACTGTAGGACCTTAAAGGAGGTTTTGGTGCTGCAAGAAGAAATTCCATACATTGACTCACTGCATTTTTCTGAACCGACAGATCGCTGCAAGAATTCAACCCATCACCTCTGCCTGCACTAGAGTGGGTCACAGCTTAATGCGATGACCACGGTTTTCCACTCAGGCCCCAGCTTTGCATCACAGCACATTAGAAGAACCACCGCTGTTTGAGCTTCAAGCACCGCATCACTGGAGACTGTGATGCAGGGCTCTGACTCCGACGCAATGTGTGCCTCATTGCTGTTAGATCGAAGCATCGGGGCTTGACTTCAGATGATCACTGACGCATCATCCTAGGCCATTTTCTTCATCGACACTGCACTGCAGTAAGGAAGCAACGCTTGGTACCACAAACAACGCATCACCTCACGTGTGGCAGTAAGGAACTGAAGCATCACCTCCCCTGCCTAGCTGTAAGGATCCGACGCATCACCTCCACTGTGACAATAAGGAACCAACAGATCTCTGGCTCTTTCGATCCCCTGCGGTCCGCATCATTTTAGTTTTTGATGCATCTCAGGTACTTGGCCTCAGTCAAGTGCTTCAGTGATTTCAAGGAACTACAATTGCATATAATCTTTTTAAAGTGATATATTTGCTTGTGTATGTTGGATATTTGTCATTTTGGCTTGTCTTACTCAGATAAATATTGGCTATTTTTTTAAACTTGTGTGGAATACTTTTGTAGTGTTTTCACTGTGTTACTTTGCATGTGTACAAATACTTTACACATTGCCTCTGAAATACGTCTGACTGCTTGAGCCAAGCTACCAAAGGGGTTAGCAGGGGTTATCCTAGCTGTGTCCCTCCCTTACCCTGACTAGAGTGAGGGTCCCTACTTGTCAATTTCTGGAATATGTGTGAGGAATTTAAAAAAAAATACTGAGGGTTGTGCATAAGACTTAGTTGTGCATGCCCTATCAATGGCTAATGCATCAATGCGAAGCAGCTTAAATTTCTATGTCAGATAAGGTATTTAACAGGTGCATCTAACTAAGGTAAATAATCATCAAACACACTTTGAACACTATTCAAGGTTTAACAAATTGCTGGTCACATTCATGTCTACAGAAGCATTACCAGGGCAATTCACAAAGGCAATTTACATTTATGAGTAATTTACACATGTGAGTTTACTCTTACATGATTGTGTTAATGTCTACAGAGAGAGATTGTGTTTCTTACACACCTGACTATCAATACAACTATGTACAAAATGTGGGTGATTTCAACGAAATGCTTCATGCTCTGCATGTTACAAAAGGTCACACTCTTTAGCATTACAGAGGTTGTAGAAGATTGGATCTAGATGTACCTTGTTAACTGTCTTCCAGTATGAATAGCATATAGCTAAATGTCTCAGGCACTGGATGATTTTATCAGTGCTTTTAGTAGTGATGTCATCAATAATGTTTTGAGATGTCATCAATCATGCCATCTGTCATGTCTGATGCATTATGTAAGGTCATAAGCAGTGTATAGCAGGGGAGCATATTATAGTTAGTTCACTGACACGAAAACTGGCACATTTCAGTGTTTGTTTGGTTTATAAATGTTAGTTTTTAACTCAGTTTAACACCTAACTATAGAATCACTTTAAACCATTGTTTTTGTCAACCAAAACATTACATTTTATTTATGTATGGTTGTAAGATTTTAGTGTATGTTTAAAAAAACACCTAGAAATTTACTAAAAGAAACAAAGGTTAAAATAACATTATAGTTAGGTGTTGAAATGAGTTAAAAGCTCCTGATTTTAAAACTATATATACCTGTGCTTTCTGTATAGCTCTACAGTGTATTTTGTTTCTAACAAATAATTCCTCCATTTCTCAAAAGATCTCTTTATGATCAAGAGATCATTTTCCATAATAATGCAGTTTAAATCTGCTGCTGAAAATGTATTTGAAAAGTATGCGCCTGGATGAACTTGGCCAGTCTATTTTAAAGACAGGGACATGCAGGGACCCAACTGACTCCCAACACAACTGATCTCCTTTTCCTACTTTCTCCGATCATGTTTCATTACAAATATTTCCGCTTCCTCATAGGAATCCTGGGTGACCTGCTTGCCAGGACCAGAGGACCTCTATCAAAGCATCAAGCAGCTGTCTGTCTCACATTGGGAAGAATGCATGAAGACTAAGTACAATGCACATTTACCTCCACTCCACCTCCATAAGAAATACCCCCATTATGTTCCCAACTGTGCACCTCTCCCCACTGCAACAGCCTCTCTGTCCAGAATGAGTATTACATTCCCACTGGTGAAAAGGCCATTCCAGAAGCTGGAAGTAAACAACAAACAGACTTAGCTAGCAAGAAGAGCTGATCCCGTCAAGCACAAATATTCAATCTTCACAGGAGACAGGTCTAGTTTCATACATTATGAAGATGTAGAGGGATTATATACCTTGGGGGAGAGAGGAACTACACTCATTTAGGATGGACTGTGTTGGGAAAGAGTTTCTAATGAGAAAACAATTTGCAAAAAAGGCTTAAACTACTTGGTAGACTTACACCTCAGCATATTCATAGTTTCTTGCTTCTCAGTACTTATGAAACTATCACCGCTTTTTCCTTTGAAGCAGTCATGGTGTAATACTGGGTGTTAGTTTTGTTAGCCTCATGTGGTCTTCCCCCAAACATTTTACCTTTCTCCTCCACCTTTTGCTGATCTCGTTTTTGTTGGATTCTGATTCTGTGCACTTTACCACTGTTAATCAGTGTTAAAGTGTGTGTGCTCACTCCGGTAAACATGGTAAAATTGGCTTACACCCAATTTTACATTTAATTTATCTATAAGTCCCCAGTAAGTTGGTACTAGATGTACCTAGGGCCTGTAAGTTAAATTCTGCTAGTGGGCCTGCAGCATTTATTGTGCTACCAACTTAAGAAGCCCATTAAACATGCCTCAGGCATGCCACTGCAAACTGTGTGTACAGTCTAAAAAAACATTTCAACTTGGCAAAGTAAGCTTTTTGCCAGGCCTACACCTTCCTTTTCAATTCATCTGAGTAGCAGTAGGCCCTAAACAGCACTTAGGGCAGGGGGCAGTGTATTTCAAAAGTTGGATATACTTTAACCTTTTGCATGCCCTGGTACTGAAACACTCTTAAATTCATTTTTCACTACTGCAAGGTCTGTTTCTCCCATAGGATAATATTAGGTTAACTTATTACATGTAACAAGTTATAACTTGCAATTGAGAGCAAGAGGATATCGAGTTTGGTGTCCATGGAACTGTGATTTAAAACCCCTTTTTAATGATAAAGTCTGTTTTTAGGTCACAATTCTGAAAATGACTTAGAAAGTTGTCATTTTCTTGTCCTAACCATTTGGTGCCTGCTGCCTTAACCTGGGTAATGTCTAGGGGCAGCTGACAGTTGCTCTTTATGTATTGCTCCCAGACAGTGAGACAAAAGGCAATAGGTGTTGGAAAGATGGGCCATCTCTGACTGGATGGAGGAGGTGGAGCTGTCACTTACAAAGGTCCTGCATGGGAACACTCACAAAGGATTTGGCACTAGTCATTTATGACCACAGACAAGCTGGCGCTAAGACAGAGAGGCAGGAAGTTCCAAACACCTCTGAGGGTAAAAACCTCCAGAAACGTCTTCTACTTCAAAGCTGGCACCAGGTAAAAATAATAGATCCTCAGACCCAACTCTTCAGTACACCTCTTGACCTATGGAAGACTCTGAAGGATTGCTGCACTGCTCTGCAAGAAGGAATGCTACATTGCTACCTTGCTGCCCTGATGCCTGAGTGAAAGGACTGGACCTGTATCTTGAACCCAAGGCCAACAGAGGGACTCCATGGGCTAGGTAGTTGGCCTCCCGATCAGAGTCTCAGGAACAGGAAATGTTCAACCATGCTGAACCCAGCACCTGGATTTTACTTGCTGTGAGTCTTTCCCTCTGGTGCCATCTCAGTCCTGGAACCTCAGAAGTGGGCCTGAAGGTACCCTGCCAGCGTAGCTCTGGTCCTGTGAACAGCAACGACACAGCGTGAGGCATCTCCTCGCAGCCTCATCTGCACCGTCTCAGCATTATGCATCCCAGATGCAGGACTTCGCATTGCAGTATCATCGGATCCATCGCTGTGCGATGCATCCACAAAGCAGGACTAAGAATTGTAAGCCACTCGTTGGCAGCATCCTCAATGATGACACAGTGCAGCCTCGCAGCTTTTCCGGAACTGCCAGTGTACAGCGCATCTTCAACTCAGGACTTTGCATCGCAAACCCCTCATTGACAGCATCCTCATCGACAAAGCAGCACAATGTTTCTTTGACATAGGACCTCACAATGCACTGCAACTAGGATTTAGTTTTTTTTTTTAGCAGCCCTAACCTTGTCCCTGTATCCGGCCCACATTAAATAGCAATCGGCCTGAACTTGTGACTTTGTCCCTCTCCAGCATCACCAGATAATTAGTTAGCATTTTGTGCTTTTAGGCACTATTTTCACTTTTATCTTTAAAACTGCAGATTTCTTGTTCGACTCATTGAACTTGTGTCATTTTGGTCTCAAATAATTTATCAACTTTTACTGTACTTATTTTTAAGTTGGTGTGGGATTATTCTTGCATTGTCATTTCACTTTATTACCCTTTGAAGTGCTGCATAAATATTTTACACATTGCCTCTAAGTTAAGTCTGACTGCTTAGGGTCAAGCAACCAGAGGGTTCAGCACAGGTTAATATGAGTTTGCTATGTTTCACTTTTATGGAGACTGTGGTTGCTGTTGGAGAAGGATTTCCCTCTCTTCAACCAGTAACCCAATTTCCAACACCGGGAAAATGTTTTGTAAATTCACTTTTTTCATAGGTATTCAAATTTGAAAAATGCAGGGCACAAACATGAAATGTCAAATGGCAATGTCTTTGTGCAAGTGCACATTTTTTCTCTTTTATTATTGCAGAGAAAAAAATGTTTTCCTTCTGAAGAGGCTCTTTTTTACTAAGCACACAAAGGGGCTTATTCCGAGTTTGGCGGTCCCAATGCGGGACTGCCAAACTTGCGGGGAGGGGGCCACTGCCATGGCGGTGGCACCCTAGCCATATTACAAGGTTTCCGCTGGCCTGACCTGGCTGACCGACAGAAAACTTGAAATAGAGCATTCCCACCAGTCTGACCGATGGGAACAGTGCTACGAGATAGTACTTGGCTCCCTTAAAGGAGCCAAGTGCTATCGCATAGCACAGAGGGGGGAGACCAGCACCCTCAGAATGCGCACTGTCTGTAAAGCAAACAGTGCGCCTTCCTAGGGTGCTGGGCAGGGGCCCCCTGCACTGCCCATGGCATGTTCATGGGCAGTGTAGGGGCCTCTCTGTGGACCCCAGCACTTGTTCAGCCTTTTCATGGTGGGGAAACTGCCATGAAAAGGCTGGTGGAGAACAAGGTTGCAATCAGCAGGGCTGTGCATAGTTCAACACCACCCTGGCTGATTACACCCAGGATCACAGTCACCCCATCAGAATCATGGATGGCAGTCTGTTGATGGGTCCGGCCACCAAACTCTTAATGTGGCAGTCCTGTGTAATGAGGCCCAAAGTCTGGAGTTTTCCATTCCTCTACTAACCTGGAAACTAATTTATTCCCAAGGGTGGGAAAGGGCCAGGGGTAAATTTGTTAAAGGCTACAATGTACATGTCTATTGGCGTTCACAAACTTGTAAGACCACAAACTTTTATGTCTGGACGTGCCTTTAAACAGTCACTCACCACTCCTTATGTAGGATTTACTCCTCTGTAACAATACATTGATGTGGAGGTAATAATACACAATAGTAACAGGATTTACGACAGCGAGGTTATGTTCTGTGAAATCTTTAAATAGGGAAACCCTTCCATTAAGATGCCCAACCCAGTGTACTTAAGCAAAATGCTTCATGATTCGACCTGGTGTGGGTGACGAAAATGTATTTTCAAATGCAGGGGTTGGGAGTCGGCGGTAAGCAAGAACAATGAAACTCCCTCGTGCCGAATGAAGAAATGTATTTTGTGCCCATTGCTCTCTGTGACTGGTTCCGTCTGACCTGCTTGTCTTTCAGAAGAAGGTAATTACTGCCTGAGTGTAATGAGTTGCCCCTGGGTAGCGTCATAGCGCATTGCCCATTACTGAAGCCAGAAGCAGTTTACAGGCTACTGACAAGTGCAATCGACACAGTAAGATGCGGCAGACTGAGGGATAGTGTTTTCTGAGACAGGGACCAGCAGACTGAAGGAGACGTGATACGTGTGAAGGGTGAATAATAAACAGAGCTACGCGGCTAGCACATGAGGAACACGGGAAGCCCTCAAAAATAAATCAATGTCACCTTCCATTCCGCAGCTAGCCCTCGACCTCACTAACCTATTTAAAGTAAAAGGAATAGTCGTTGCTTCATTAAAAAAATACCAGCAACACTGCACGAACACTGATGTTAATACCATGTGTTTATTGTCTGTTTCGCACCAAAGCCTTTTGGTATATTGAAATGGTTTCTGTGGTAACCATTTTTCTAGATCTTTAGCAGCACAATAAATGGTTGCATAAATCCTCGAAAAGCAAAAGAAAATGGCAGCATGCCTGATTTTATGAGGAGAAACCCGTTTCCATGCCTAATGAGTGCGGTTTTAGCAGTTCAGTATTTGAATACCTCACTTTAACCCTACATGATACCATTTTTAAATTAACCACTTATCGGCAGAACAGTAGCAAGTTGGCACTTCTCTGTAGGAAAGTAAATATACACGTACATTCCACTAAATGGAAGGCCTCGCATTTACTCCAAGACATTTGCCATTTAGAAAAATCCTCTTCTAAATCCGATCCCTGCTTCCAAGAAATGATGTGTACTATGTTCGCTGACCTATACATGAGAGACTGTAAGCCACATTTATCTTGGCACAAACCCAGACTTTCTTTCAGTAGCATGTAAAAAGTCTGAGGTAGAGAATGTAAAATAGTTCCCTGACTCCAGGTTCCCTAATAACTGCATGGCACTCTGAAATAAAATCAGAAGTATTTAAAACAATAAACACACACGCAGGGGTCTGCACTGGCCAGATCTACCTGACCGAAGTAACCAACACGCAATGCACAGTTCAAAACCTCTTAATGCAAAACCTCGTAATAGATGCATACAGGGCATTTGAAAGTAATTTAAGAACGATTTTACACGCTTTTTCAGTTTTCTACAGCCCGAACTTCACAAAAGCATTAAAGTGCAGTACACGAGCATCATGTTACAGTATATATACACCCAAGGTCGTAGCACTGGAAGAAACATTGATCTCTTGCTTCCATTCTCCGGAGCCAGTTGGGTTGGAACTACTACAGAAACGAGAATGAAGAACGCGGACTGTAAAACATATCGACATACCAGCTATAAAGAGTTCCGGGTAAAAAAGGAGCACTTCTTAGATATCCGACATAAAGGATCTGACTCCAGGAAGCAGATATGTTGTTCAATGAAGTACTATCGGGTATAGCGGCAGGGTGGACTAAAACAGTTTAATAATGGCATAGTGTTTATTTGTAAATAAAAGGCGAATGAGAAAGACTGAGAATGTTTTGTGGAATTTTCAAGTATGGACGAGCGCACCTTGCAGAATGGTTCCTATCCAAAATTCAGTTTATTCAAAATTCACAGATTTTGAATGGTTAAGGATGGGCCATAAGCTTGTATACGTGTATATTTGGGTGTACTTTTATTTGGCAATTAATTGCAATGCAACATATAAATGTAAAGTAGTAAATCTTAAATCATAATATTCGATCCTTCTTTTAATAGAAACTATGCCCACGGATGGCTTGCGATGAAGATAAAAAAACAAAAAAACATGTCTTTGTATTGCAAAATGCACTGTCTATTTGGGCTTCGGAATAATTTACCAAAGAAAGAAGATGCTTCAGCTTGGTCCAATGAAAATAGTATGGCTACGCTTGGCGTGGGATGTCCAAGGACTTGGAATGCCCTCCTGAAAAACAAAACTTCATCTCGCAGGTCTTGCTGAAGAAACTCAGTAAACTAAGTGAAACTCAGCTCCGGAAGGCCACTGTTGAGACTCCAGACTGAGGGATAAAGTCACTTCATTATTTCGGCACATTTAGGTTAGCTTCAATGCACCAGCACATTATTTGGGTGTGTTGCAGAAAACCTACTGTCTTGTTCTGCCTATAATGAAATCCAAGAAAGTTGCAGCAAAGAGAGGCACGAGCCGTTTGAGTCGCATTCACAGGTATGCTGTGTTGCTAGGCATTAGAAATCAGCACAATGGTAAGATGATTTTTGGGCTGCCCAACTGTTGCAGTTTCCCATTTTTCGGATATTTAGGGCCTGGTGTCAATGTTCCACACACATTGGCAATATCTCTTTGTTACCTCTAGATGGCTGTGAAAATCGTTGTGCCATTTTGTTGCAACTTAAATTTAAAATAATTTTCTCTGCAACAATGAATCTGAATGGATGTTGGTGATCTTCTGTCTTCTTGCAACTACTCATAAGAAGTTCAAAGGTTCTGGCTTCCACACTTGAATCCATCTGTGACCTATGTGGAATAATTTGAGTACTCTCAAGAATTACAAAAGATCGCAAGAGAAAACTTGGCATACTCCCAGCTTGAACTATATATGTCTGTATGCATGTCTGTATGTTTTGATATTTCTACAGTGCTGCACACGGGGCAAGCGCCAGTGGGGATATATGAATGTGTATGGTATTCAGTTCTACCCTTGTGGTTGGAGAGGTTGACCGAAGATGATTTAGGTCATGTCAGTTAAGGTGATAACTCTTGTATTTGTTACAATGGACTCTCTATCATTGAAGTATATGATATTACTGGGACAGCAGATGATAAAGCATTAGCTGCTGAAAGAATATTACTATTTCAAGCCTACAAAGAACGTTCTTATAATACCACATCAGACCAGAAGGAAAGCAATAACTTAAGTCTTTTAGGAAAGGTGCATTTACACTGTTAGGCATAGTAAAATATATCAGTATAACTAATAAAAGAAAGCATATGTTCCAATCATTGACCTGAAGACAAATATACAGTCCACAATGTTTTCAATGTCTGTGATAAGTGCACAATAGTCAAGACCTATATTTGCAGAGAAACTCGGGAAAGTTGAAATCAATGAATGAGGTACAATGAAACTGTGTTCAGTGTGGACACCTTATATTACTGTAATGCAATCGACAAGCTCTAGAAAATTCCAGAATCTCAATTCAATGAATCCATTAATCTTGAATTCTGGGTGGTGAGGTGACTTCATGAATAGGTGAATCTGATCAGTGGTCGAAGCTCAAGTGGTGAAGACATTTGCAATTTCTACTTTATATAATTTAAACCAAATCTTTAGTTTATGCAAATAATGTATTTTTACTGCCTATGAGAGAATTTTGACTCTGTCATGTAATTGTCTTCTGAATATTTTGGTGGTTGAAGGAGCAGGCAGTGAGGACGGTCCTTTGATGGCTATCACATGAAGACATAGTTGCTTATAAATGGCAGCGTTGGAGTAGTAGAGGGTGGTGTAAGAGTGGGTGAACGTGAGAATAGCATTCTACAAAAAGTAGCGAGGTGACAAGGCTAAAATATTGGGTGAGTTTGTGGTTGTTTCTCAAAAGTGGCTTAAGGGACAAAATAAATGAAAAATGAAATGGCATAATTTTAACATAATGAGCCACAAGGGCCCAATCAGGGACGATCCCACTCCAGTATATGAGCTAGCATGGCAGCTTTCAGAACTTGCAGATTAGATTACATTCAATGATATTTGACATTAATACCTTTGGCATCCCGACATGCATCCAAGACCTACCATATGCAGAAAAGTATAATAGCTTGTGTGTTGAGATGGGGCTTACAGTTATAGGTGCAGAGATCATCATAGACTCATATGTTACTCACACTTGTTAGGACAATACTCATGCTCATCCAGATTAGAGTACTATGAAGCTATGTTCAAACTAACAGAATCCTGTGTCACTTGGGGACAGATGTATCAAAGACCCGTTTTGCATTTCTTAAACAGCAAATTTTAAGAAATCGCTAATTGAGAAATGCAAAATGGGATGCAAGAAAATAGCGAATCCCTACTAGCCATTTCTTAAAATTTGCAATCGCTATTAGGGAATCGCTATTAGGGAATGGAACTCCATTTTTCCCCATGGGCTTGAAAGCCCATAGGTGCGTATGGTTTTGCATTTCCAAATTTGCAAATTTCTGTTAGGAATTTGCAACTTAGTTAATGCAAATCTAAGGGTGCTGGGGGCCTCAGGGCCACTTTGATTAACCCCCCAAAGAATTTGTGCACATGTAAAGTGCACACATGCCATAGGGGCATGTGTGCACTACAGGCACTTTTAAAAATGCATTATTAATGCATTTTTAAACATTGCACATGGTTACCACCAAATTTGAATTTGTGGTAATTGCATTTCCTAAATGCCCAGTTTGCAATTAGGAAATGCATGATGCATGTGTATAGGTAACCGCAAATAGGTATACCCTATTTGTGATTACCTATTTAGGGAATCACTATTTTAGTGATTCCTTAAATGGCACTGTGAATGCCTTTCATAAATCCTAAAACGCTATATTGCATTCGCAAACTGTAGAATTTTACAATTCGCACCGTTTGCGAATGCAAAATTGTTTGATACATCTGGTCCTTACTTCCCAGTCTGTTTTTTTGGTACATGCTGTTATATTGGCGGTAATGGTGAATTCCCTTAATAACCCCCAAATCAGTATTGTTCTCAGCGGACTTAATACATCAAGTGCAAGCTAATATTGTAATGTTCTTTCAAGATAGCACAGGCTCATCTGATTTAACTACACTAGAAAATATTTAAAACCATGGCTCACAAACGTTTCATTTCAGAAGTGTACACTGGAGTGCCAGAATACTCTCAAGCTTTAAACAGATTTGTATATTGAAGAGACAGTGTTTGGGTTCAAAGAAGTTAGAAGTCACAGAAAAAATGGGAAGTTGCCAAGCACACTCTATCAGACTTATTTCCAGTGCAAAAGAGTTAACAATCGGATCAGAATTTCTATGAGGAGGGGTACCATTTAGCATGTTCCTTTCATGGTCCAGTAGCCAAAAACAGACTGTCATTTGATTACTTGAATTCAAGACTCAACAGATTCAGACACCCATGATGCTAAGCATACTTTATATGTCTGTTTACTCCATTCTAGTGATAGCTACTTCATGGGATGTTCGTGGATGAGACAAAACAATTATAACAATATGCTCAAGTGAGATGGGGAAACAGGGAAAACTCACTAGTGGAATACCCATAAAGAGAGGAGTACATCAAGGATGTGCCCTGGTACCCACACTCTTTTCGTTATTTATCAATAATGCATTCAGGTGTTTATCTGATTTCACCCATGATACCCTCAAGCTTGATGGTAACTGTTGGAAATGGGGTTTCTGGTAGGCTAGGATATGCACCTCAGCCAGGCAGAACTTACCCACTCTAGTCAGGGCTAGGGAGTTACACGTCCAAGATAACCCCTGCTCACCCCCTTGGCAGCTTGACATGAGAAGTCAGGCTTAACGTGGAGGCAATGTGTAAAGCGTTTGCACAACACACAACACATGTGACGCAAAATGTACACCACAAAGTAAACACAACACTGAGCTTTGTAAAAATAATCTATATTGCACAAAACATAATTAGACCAACATTACACGTAAGTAATACCCTGCTACCTTAGCAGTTGTCAGAATGTTACACAAGTTACTAATACTCTGCAAGAATATGCAGTTGTCACATTAGAACACGTAAGTACTCACGATTCTGCAACATAAGCAGTAGTCAAGAATTATAGCAAAGGATATATGCACTTGTCATGAACAATTCCTAAATACCCATAAAAGCAACATTAGAGAATATCTCCCAAGTCATATAAATACATATCAGCTAGACATGCCCATAAAAAGGAACATTAGCACATATACGTAGGAACAGTAAACAGGTAGGAAAAAGAAAACACCCACAAGTCTGTATTAAGCTCCTAGAGCCTAGATTTCCTAAAGAGTACCTGTTTTCTGGTAGAGAGGCACTCCCAGTGCCTAGGACTTGAGCATGGGGGCCTCCGGCACTCCTATGCGCAAAAACGGGGGCCACACGGTGCTCTTTGGGGGGGAGGGGCGTTCAGCACCCTTGCTCTCTTGTGGTTAGAACGGGCCCCTCTGGGAACCCGTGATCCTGGTGGGGGGCCTGCCTCGGCCACCTCACACCCTGTCCGTGAGGTGGGGGCTGGGCGTGACCCAGCGACAAGTAAGTGGGCAAAAAAGGCGGGAAGGGACCTTCGCCGAGGTCTCCCTTCCCGATTGCCTCGAGAGAACAAATTGACCAAAAACAGGAGCGTCCTTGCGCAGCGACCGGGGAAGGGGGGAGCTCCCCACGCCTTCCCCGAGTTCTGCCTCACGGTGAAAGGGAGCTCGTTCCCCTCCGGGGGCCCGAGGGAAATACTCGCCCGCACCCGATGTGGTGCGCCAGTCAGGGAAGCTGCTCCCGACCCGCCGGGAGGCTTCCTGCAGGATCGAAGGCAGCTTGTGCCCCGGGGGAGCTCCTGAGAACGGACAGTGCCCCGGGGGCACCGAGAGGAGCACGCTTGCTCCGTTTACTTCTTTACGTGCCCCGGGGGCACTAGAAACAGCACAGACCCGGCGCTAAATGAAAATCAAAAGCCCGGGTTGCGGCGCTGATTTCGGAAAGCAAAACAAAGTGCTTTTTACAGCGCTAAAGCCAAGCCTGCAGCCTGGGCTGTGGCTGTGATCTTTTTCAGCAGTTTCAAGAGAGCGCTCTTTGCAGCGCTTAGTGAGAGCCTACAGAGATCGGTGCAGGGGTCAGGGGCACAGCACTCTGCCCCTGGGAGCAACCAGGAGACAAAGGAGCACAGGGCTGGTGGGCCCAGCTACAGGCCAGCACAAGGGTTGCAGATGGTGGCAGTTTCCTCTAGTGATCAGGTGGGTCACAGATCAGCACAGCAGCTGCAGTCCAAGGTGGTTTCCTGGTGAGTCCATTCATCAGCGTTCTGTGTGCAGTTTCAGTTCCAAGAATGTTCAAATTGTGGGGAAAACTCCCCTGTACTTATAGTCAGTTCTTACAGTGTTTTACAATGGTAGGGAGAGGAGGTTCCAGCCAGTTACAACTGGTTCTGGGAGTGCCCCCTCTCTCCTTTCAGCACAGGCTCCAAACATCAGTGGGGGGTTAACGACCCTATTGTGTGAGGCCAGGGCACAGTCTTTACAAATGCAGGTGTGCCCCACCTCTCCCTTCTCGCAGCCCAGGAAGGCTTTACAATATGTAGATGCACCTCTGTGACACCTCCACCCTCCCTGTGTTCAGGCTGTCTGAGAAGTATGCACAAAGCCCCAACTGTCAGTCTGCCTAGACGTTGAGTGGAGACAGCTGCAAAACACCCAAGTTATAAGCACAGATAAATGCGCACTTTCTAGAAGTGGTATTTCTGTGATAGTAATGCAAAATACACCTACACCAGTAAGCAGCATTTCTTACCACTGTCCCAACCATACCAAACATGCCTACGCTACCCCTCATAAATCAGACAATACCCCTTACACATAAGGCAGGGCATTTCCAATGCAATCCTATGAGGAGGCAGCACTCACAGCAGTGAGACACCAAGTTAGGCTGTTTGTCACTACCAGGACAGGCCACGCTACATGGTACATGTCCTTCCTTCTACATACATAGCACCCTGCCCAAAGGGCTAGCTAGGGTGTACCTTAGGGGTGACTTACATGTAGTACAAGGGGAGTTCTGGGACTGGCAAGTAAATTTAGATGCCAGGTCCCTGTGGCAGAAAACTGCACACATAGGCTCTGCGCTAGCAGGCCTTAGATAGGTTTGACAGGCTACTTCAGTGGGTGGCGCAAGCAGCGCTGCAGGCCCACTAGTAGCATTTCATTTACAGGCCCTGGGTATAGGGATACCACTTTATAAGGGACTTATAGGTAAATTAAATATGCCAATCAGGTATAATCTAATCATACCTGTTAGAAATGGGGTTTTTGGTTGGCAGTCAGGTTACCTCCTGTCCAAGCAAAAGCCCTCACTCTAGTCAGGGTAAGTCACACACTATCCAAGATTATCCTGTGCCCACCCTCTGGTAGCTTGGCACGAGCAGTCAGGCTTAACTTAGAAGGCAATGTGTAAAGTATTTGTGCAATAAATCATACAATACCACCATATAGCATCACAAAAATACACCACACAGTGTTTAGAAAAATATATAATATTTATCAGGATAATTGTAGGTCAAAAAGAATAAAGTTGCAATGGAAAATTGTAGAAATATCACAGGGAAGTGATATAAAGTGTCTTAAGTCTTTAGAATGCAATACAGTGTCTTTCAAGCACAAAGTACCTGGTTTCTGGTGGAAAATCTCCTCAGAGGGCCACAGGAGAAGAGATGCGTGGAAAAAGGGGTGTGTGCGTCGATTTCTCCTCAGCACACACAGACTTGCGTCGGTCTTTTCCACGCGGGGAAGTCGGGCGTCGTTTTCCGGCGCGCAGACAGTCTCTTTTTGTGGATCGCGGGGATTACCAGATGTCCCGGGTCTGTGCGTGGATTCTCCTGCTTGTTTTCCGGCTGCGCGTCGTTCTGCGGGGCTGCGCGTCGAAGTTTCGATCTCACGGTAGGCGTCGCGTCGATTTCTCCTTGGAAGTCGGGCGGCGTTGTCCTTGCGAGGCCGTGCGTCGAAAGTTTGGTCTCACGGCAGGCGTCGCGTCGATTTCTCCTTGGAAGTCGGGCGGCGTTGTCCTTGCGAGGCCGTGCGTCAAAGTTTCGCACTCACGGTGGGCGTCGCGTCGATTTCTCCTGGAAAGTCGAGCGGCTTTGTCCTTGCGAGGTTGTGCGTCGAAGTCTCGATCGCCCCGAGGGCGTCGCGTCGATCAGCGTCGGTGTGCGGCGTTTTTCTCGCCGCGAGACAAGCTGTGCGTCGAAATTTTCGGCGCACGGAGCGTCCAAGTGAAAGGAAGAAGTCTTTTTGGTCCTGAGACTTCAAGGAACAGGAGGCAAGCTCTATCCAAGCCCTTGGAGAGCACTTTCACAGCCAGACAAGAGTTCAGCAAGGCAGCAGGGCAACAGCAAGACAGCAGTCCTTTGTAGAAAGCAGACAGGTGAGTCCTTTGAGCAGCCAGGCAGTTCTTCTTGGCAGGATGTAGTTTCTGGTGCCGGTTTCTTCTCCAGCAAGTGTCTGAGGAGGTAGGGCAGAGGCCCTGTTTTATACCCAAATGTGCCTTTGAAGTGGGGGAGACTTCAAAGAGTGGCTAAGAAGTGCACCAGGTCCCCTTTCAGTTCAATCCTGTCTGCCAGGGTCCCAGTAGGGGGTGTGGCAGTCCTTTGTGTGAGGGCAGGCCCTCCACCCTCCCAGCCCAGGAAGACCCATTCAAAATGCAGATGTATGCAAGTGAGGCTGAGTACCCTGTGTTTGGGGTGTGTCTGAGTGAATGCACAAGGAGCTGTCAACTAAACCTAGCCAGACGTGGATTGTAAGGCACAGAAGGATTTAAGTGCAAAGAAATGCTCACTTTCTAAAAGTGGCATTTCTAGAATAGTAATATTAAATCCGACTTCACCAGTCAGTAGGATTTTGTATTACCATTCTGGCCATACTAAATGTGACCTCCCTGCTCCTTTCAGATCAGCAGCTGCCACTTCAACAGTGTATGAGGGCAGCCCCAATGTTAGCCTATGAAGGGAGCAGGTCTCCCAGTAGTGCAAAAACGAATTTAGGAGTTTTACACTACCAGGACATATAACTACACAGGTACATGTCCTGTCTTTTACCTACACAGCACCCTGCTCTAGGGGATACCCAGGGCACACATTAAGGGTGACTTATATGCAGAAAAAGGGGAGTTCTAGGCTTGGCAAGTACTTTTAAATGCAAAGTCGAGGTGGCAGTGAAACTGCACACACAGGCCTCGCAATGGTAGGCCTGAGACAAGGAAAAGGGGCTACTTAAGTGGGTGGCACAATCCGTGCTGCAGGTCCACTAGTAGCATTTAATCTATATGCCCTAGGCACCTGGAGTGCACATGACTGGGGACTTATAAGTAGATTAAATAGTTCAATCAGGTATGATCCAAAGTTACCATGTTTACAGAGAGAGAGCATATACACTTTATCACTGGTTAGCAGTGGTAAAGTGCGCAGAGTCTAAAAACCAGCAAAAACAGTATCCAAAACGAGGAGGGAGGCAGGCAAAAAGTTAGGGGTGACTACCCTAAGGCTGTCAGGTCTAACAATACCAAATTTGTAAGAGAGAGCACATGCACTTTAGCACTGGTTAGCAGTGAAAAAGTGCTCAGAGTCAAAACGTCAGCCAACAAAGGTCAGAAAAATAAGGAGGCAAAACATGTGTCCCCCCCAGCTGAAAGTGGGGAGAGCTACCCGACCTCCTGGGAGCTCTCATCGCTAAGGCGGAAGTACCTGGAGAGACCATCAGCATTGGCGTGGTCAACCCCTGGGCGATGTTCCACCGTAAAGTCCATCCCCTGTAGGGAAATGGACCACCTCAGAAGTTTTGGATTCTCACCCCTCATCTGCATGAGCCATCTGAGGGGCCTGTGGTCTGTCTGAACTAGGAAGTGAGTCCCAAACAGGTAGGGCCTCAGCTTCTTCAGTGCCCAGACCACAGCAAAAGCTTCTCTTTCAATAGCACTCCACCTCTGTTCCCGTGGTAATAGCCTTCTGCTAATAAAGACTACCGGTTGATCTTGGCCCTCCTCATTTAGCTGTGCTAGGACTGCCCCTATGCCATGCTCTGAAGCGTCTGTCTGCACGATAAATTCCTGGGAGTAGTCAGGGGCCTTGAGCACGGGGGCCGTGCACATGGCTTCCTTTAGGGCGTCAAAGGCTTTCTGACAAGCCTCTGTCCAATTCACCAACCTAGGTTGCTTCTTGGACGTGAGTTCTGTCAAGGGGGACACAATGGTACCATAGCCCTTGACAAACCTTCGGTAGTATCCGGTGAGGCCTAAAAAGGCTCTCACCTCAGTCTGGGTTCGAGGTGGTTGCCAGGCCTTGATAGTTTCGATCTTGGCCTGGAGTGGCTGCACCTTGCCACCACCTACTAGGTGTCCCAAGTACACCACGGAACCCTGCCCAATCTGGCACTTACTAGCCTTGATGGTCAGGCCTGCCTGTTGCAGGGCCTGAAGCACCTCCTTGAGGTGGAGCAGGTGTTCCTCCCAGCTGGAACTGTAGACAGCTATGTCATCCAGGTAGGCTGCACAGAAGGCATCCTTGCCAGCCAGGACCCCGTTAACCAACCGTTGGAAGGTAGCGGGGGCATTTTTCAATCCAAACGGCATCACACGGAACTGGTAATGGCCGTCAGGGGTGGAAAAGGCGGACCTTTCCTTAGCCCCCTCAGTCAGGGCGATCTGCCAGTACCCTGAAGTAAGATCAAACGTACTCAGGAACTTGGCAGCGCCTAGCCTGTCCACGAGCTCATCAGCTCGGGGGATGGGGTGAGCATCAGTCCGTGTGACTGAGTTGAGACCCCGGTAGTCCACGCAGAACCGGAGTTCTGGCTTCGCGCCTGGGGCAGTAGCCTTGGGGACCAACACCACTGGGCTGGCCCAGGGACTACTAGACTTCTCAATAACCCCTAGCGTCAACATCTTGGAGACCTCCTCCTTGATGCTGGCCTTCACCTTATCTGACAACCTGTAAATTTTGTTCTTCACAGGGAGACTGTCACCGGTGTCAATATCATGAACACAGAGGTGGGTCAGTCCCGGAGTAAGGGAGAAGAGGGGGGAGAACTGCTCCAACAGCTCATAGCAGTCTCCTTTCTGGTTTAGAGTCAGGGAGTCAGACAGAATGACCCCGCTTACGGACCCATCACCTTCTTGGGCAGAGAGGAGGTCCGGGAGAGGTTCACTCTCCTCTTCCATTCCTTCATCTGTGACCAGAAGCATGTTGATCTCTGACCTCTCAAAATGAGCTTTTAGTCGGTTCACGTGGAGCACCCTTAGGGGGTTCCTAGGGGTTTGGAGGTCCACTAGGTAAGTGGCCTCCCCTTTCCGCTCCTTTATTTCAAATGGGCCAGACCAGCGGTCCTGGAGAGCTCTGGGCTCTACTGGCTCCATTACCCACACTTTGTCTCCAGGTTGAAACTCTACCAGAGTGGCCTTCTGGTCATACCATTGTTTCATCACCTCTTGACTGGCCTCCAGGTTACTTTGGGCCTCTTTCCAGAAGCGGGTCATCTGATTGCGGAGGGCCAACATGTAGCTGACCACGTCCTGAGGGGGTGTCTTTGGAGCGTTCTCCAATCCCTCCTTGACAATGCTTAAGGGTCCCCTGACGGGGTACCCATAGAGAAGCTCAAAGGGACTGAACCCTACCCCCCTCTGGGGGACCTCTCTGTAAGCAAAGAGAAGGCATGGTAAGAGGACGTCCCATTTACGCCTCATGGCCTCAGGGAGGCCACCAATCATGCCTTTCAGGGTCTTGTTGAATCTCTCCACAAGCCCATTAGACTGGGGGTGATAGGGTGTGGTGAACTTGTAGGTTACACCACACGCATCCCACAGATGCTTCATGTACGCGGACATGAAGTTAGTGCCTCTGTCAGACACTATCTCCTTGGGGAATCCCACACGGGTAAATATCCCCATCAGGGTTCTGGCTACCACCGATGCAGTTACGGTCCTCAGAGGGATTGCCTCTGGGTACCGGGTGGCATGGTCCACCAAAACCAGGATAAACCTGTTGCCTAAGGCAGTTTTGGGGTCCAAGGGGCCAACAATGTCGACGCCCACCCTTTCAAAGGGGGTGCCAACGACAGGAAGTGGAATCAGGGGGGTTTTAACCCTCTTTCCTGCTTTACCACTAGCCTGGCAGGTAGGACAAGCCCTGCAGAATTTGTCTGAGTGTGTCCTCATTTTGGGCCAGTGAAAGTGGGTGACAAGCCTGTTGAAGGTCTTGTCTTGTCCCAAATGTCCTGCCAGGGGAATGTCGTGAGCCAGACCCAGTAGGAAGGCTCGGTAACATTGGGGGACCACCAGCACACATGCTGCCCCAAAGACCGGAACCCTAGGCTCACTGTAGAGGAGATCATTCTCCCAATATAGGTGGTGATGGCCAGAGGCGTCACCTGCTGCCTGGTTTAAGGCTTGTTTCCTCAACCCTTCTAGAGTGGGACACTCTTTCTGCGCCTTGCAGAATTCCTCCCTGGTGGGTCCACCCTCAACTTGCCAGCCAGCAAGCTCCGGTAAGTCACCCAGGGTGGCAATGTCTTCCCCAGTTGGCTCGGGAGTCTCCTCCTCAGGAGCCCCGTCAGCCACTGTGGGAATTTCTGGGGCCGGTTTCCCGCGCCCCTCGTCCCTCCTCTTGGCAGCTCCCTGGGCCATCGTTCCAGGCTCCAGATGCCCTTGACTTCCCTCTCGGTCAGCCATGGACCGGGTGGTCATGCAGACCCACTCAGGTAACCCTAACATCTCCAGGTGAGATCTGAGCTCTACTTCTTTCCAAGCAGTATGCTCTAGATCATTGCCTAACAGACAATCTACAGGCATGGCAGGACTCACAGCTACTTTCAGAGTACCAGAGACCCCCCCCCACTCAAAGGGAACCCGAGCCACCGGTAGGTGACTCTCGCGATTGTCAGCGACTATGACCTGGTGGAATGTATTAGTGATTATCTGCTCTGTGGACACCAGCTGACTCTTGATAGTAGTCATACTGGCTCCTGTGTCACGCAGAGCCTCCACCTTCTGCCCATCAATGAGGACCCACTGCCGGTACTTGGAAGTATTTTTAGGCATGTGGACCTTGGACATCATTTCTCCTTCTCCCAGGGACACTAGGGAAATCTCTACCTGCTCCCCAAAGCTAGTGGGGTCCATCTCCCCCCCGAGTGCTACACTAGTCAACCCAGGTGCCTGTCCGGTAGTGGACGGTGCCCTCTTGGGGCACTGTGGATCGCCTTTGTAGTGACCATATTGGTAACACTCCATGCATTTGGGGCTAGATTTTCCTGACCTGTCAAATGTCCCTGGTTTCTTCCCAAATTTGGAAAAGGAAGGGTTGCCACCCCCTCCCTGGGAATTCTTTTGGGGGCCTTTAGAGAGTTCCTTATCTGTAAGTTTATCTCCCCCCTCTTTCTTCTGTTGGGAACCCTGACCACCTTTGTGGGAGTCCCCCCCAGGTACCTTTTTGGACACTCTGGTGCTAACCCAGAGGTCCGCCTCCTCAGCAAGCTTCCTGGGATCAGTCAGCTTACTATCCACTAGGTGCTGGCGCAAATCGGTATAAGTAACATTAAGCATATGCTCTCTCAGGATCAAGTCATATAAACCTTTATAATCTGCTACTTTGTTGCCCCGCACCCATCCATTCAGTGCCTTACTAGAGAAATCAAAGAAATCTACCCATGTTTGTGTGGTTTGTTTGGTGCTGTCCCTGAACCTCTGACGGTATCCCTCAGGGGTCAGCCCAAACTTGGCAAGTAAAGTGGCTTTCTGGAGTGGGTATGTGTTTTGATCCGGTGGATCCAATGTGAGAAGTGTGTCCCTCCCCAATGGCGGCACATAACCCCACATAGCTACCCCCCATTGCCCTTCAGGAACCTCATGAGCCCTTAGTGCAACTTCATAAGCAGCTAACCATTTATCTATGTCATCTCCCACCACAAAACTGGGCACCACATTTTTGGGTATACGAACCTTCTTTTCTCCAGCAGGTCCTGTCTGTATGCTGCCACCATTATTGCTGGATTCAGACTGTCTTGCCTTGATCTCCAGCTCCTTGAGACTCAGTTCATGAGCCAACAATAGTTTCTTTTCAGCCAACGCTCTTTCAGCTTCCACTTGTTTGGCTGCTCTTTCAGCTTCTGCTTGTTTGGCTGTTCTTTCAGCTTCAATCTGTTTGGCTGCTCTTTCAGCCTCAGCTTGTTTGGCTTCTCTTTCTGCCCTCCTCTCCTCCTGTTGTGCCTCAATTTTCAGTTTTGCCATTTGCAATTGGAACTCCCTTTCCTCTCTCCTTTCCTCTGCGGTCAGGCTTTGCATGGAGACACTGCTCCCTGGTCTGGAAGGGTGCACAATTGCAGTGGTAACACCATCCATAGATAGTGAAAATCCTTCTGAGGGGCCATTTTCTGGCTCCTCTTCCTCATCATCCTCTAAATGGGCTTCTGCCCAGGCCCTCAGCGCCACTTGAAAGTCCTCCTTTCTGGAGGCCCCTTGGGTGGGTACCCTTAATGCCCTGCAGAATCCTCTTAGTTGTTTGACCGTGTATGTATCCAACTGGACTAGGTCAAAGTCCCCTGTCTGAGACCCAGTCAGAGACATGTTGAGTGAGGATTTAGTTTTTGAAAATTGTCAGGAAAAAACGGATTTTCAAAAAGAGATAAAAACCAAGTTGACCTTCAACTGTGGGTATGTAGTGAAATACTTAGCTACTGTATGTCACTGCACAAATACAAGTCCTATCCTCACCGCTGCCACCAATGTTAGAAATGGGTTTTTTGGTTGGCAGTCAGGTTACCTCCTGTCCAAGCAAAAGCCCTCACTCTAGTCAGGGTAAGTCACACACTATCCAAGATTATCCTGTGCCCACCCTCTGGTAGCTTGGCACGAGCAGTCAGGCTTAACTTAGAAGGCAATGTGTAAAGTATTTGTGCAATAAATCATACAATACCACCATATAGCACCACAAAAATACACCACACAGTGTTTAGAAAAATATATAATATTTATCAGGATAATTGTAGGTCAAAAAGAATAAAGTTGCAATGGAAAATTGTAGAAATATCACAGGGAAGTGATATAAAGTGTCTTAAGTCTTTAGAATGCAATACAGTGTCTTTCAAGCACAAAGTACCTGGTTTCTGGTGGAAAATCTCCTCAGAGGGCCACAGGAGAAGAGATGCGTGGAAAAAGGAGTGTGTGTGTCGATTTCTCCTCAGCACACACAGACTTGCGTCGGTCTTTTCCACGCGGGGAAGTCGGGCGTCGTTTTCCGGCGCGCAGACAGTCTCTTTTTGTGGATCGCGGGGATTACCAGATGTCCCGGGTCTGTGCGTGGATTCTCCTGCTTGTTTTCCGGCTGCGCGTCGTTCTGCGGGGCTGCGCGTCGAAGTTTCGATCTCACGGTAGGCGTCGCGTCGATTTCTCCTTGGAAGTCGGGCGGCGTTGTCCTTGCGAGGCCGTGCGTCGAAAGTTTGGTCTCACGGCAGGCGTCGCGTCGATTTCTCCTTGGAAGTCGGGCGGCGTTGTCCTTGCGAGGCCGTGCGTCAAAGTTTCGCACTCACGGTGGGCGTCGCGTCGATTTCTCCTGGAAAGTCGAGCGGCTTTGTCCTTGCGAGGTTGTGCGTCGAAGTCTCGATCGCCCCGAGGGCGTCGCGTCGATCAGCGTCGGTGTGCAGCGTTTTTCTCGCCGCGAGACAAGCTGTGCGTCGAAATTTTCGGCGCACGGAGCGTCCAAGTGAAAGGAAGAAGTCTTTTTGGTCCTGAGACTTCAAGGAACAGGAGGCAAGCTCTATCCAAGCCCTTGGAGAGCACTTTCACAGCCAGACAAGAGTTCAGCAAGGCAGCAGGGCAACAGCAAGACAGCAGTCCTTTGTAGAAAGCAGACAGGTGAGTCCTTTGAGCAGCCAGGCAGTTCTTCTTGGCAGGATGTAGTTTCTGGTTCCGGTTTCTTCTCCAGCAAGTGTCTGAGGAGGTAGAGCAGAGGCCCTGTTTTATACCCAAATGTGCCTTTGAAGTGGGGGAGACTTCAAAGAGTGGCTAAGAAGTGCACCAGGTCCCCTTTCAGTTCAATCCTGTCTGCCAGGGTCCCAGTAGGGGGTGTGGCAGTCCTTTGTGTGAGGGCAGGCCCTCCACCCTCCCAGCCCAGGAAGACCCATTCAAAATGCAGATGTATGCAAGTGAGGCTGAGTACCCTGTGTTTGGGGTGTGTCTGAGTGAATGCACAAGGAGCTGTCAACTAAACCTAGCCAGACGTGGATTGTAAGGCACAGAAGGATTTAAGTGCAAAGAAATGCTCACTTTCTAAAAGTGGCATTTCTAGAATAGTAATATTAAATCCGACTTCACCAGTCAGTAGGATTTTGTATTACCATTCTGGCCATACTAAATGTGACCTCCCTGCTCCTTTCAGATCAGCAGCTGCCACTTCAACAGTGTATGAGGGCAGCCCCAATGTTAGCCTATGAAGGGAGCAGGTCTCCCAGTAGTGCAAAAACGAATTTAGGAGTTTTACACTACCAGGACATATAACTACACAGGTACATGTCCTGTCTTTTACCTACACAGCACCCTGCTCTAGGGGATACCCAGGGCACACATTAAGGGTGACTTATATGCAGAAAAAGGGGAGTTCTAGGCTTGGCAAGTACTTTTAAATGCCAAGTCGAGGTGGCAGTGAAACTGCACACACAGGCCTCACAATGGTAGGCCTGAGACAAGGAAAAGGGGCTACTTAAGTGGGTGGCACAATCCGTGCTGCAGGTCCACTAGTAGCATTTAATCTATATGCCCTAGGCACCTGGAGTGCACATGACTGGGGACTTATAAGTAGATTAAATAGTTCAATCAGGTATGATCCAAAGTTACCATGTTTACAGAGAGAGAGCATATACACTTTATCACTGGTTAGCAGTGGTAAAGTGCGCAGAGTCTAAAAACCAGCAAAAACAGTATCCAAAACGAGGAGGGAGGCAGGCAAAAAGTTAGGGGTGACTACCCTAAGGCTGTCAGGTCTAACAATACCAAATTTGTAAGAGAGAGCACATGCACTTTAGCACTGGTTAGCAGTGAAAAAGTGCTCAGAGTCAAAACGTCAGCCAACAAAGGTCAGAAAAATAAGGAGGCAAAAAGCAAAAAGTCTGGGGAATGACCCTGTAAAACGGCCAGGTCCAACAGTAACATTATTCCAGGTCTTCTTTTTACAGATGGCACTCTGCTTATCTCAAGAACCCCAATGGGATTGCAGAATTTGCTGAGTAGATTGCAAGCCTTTTGCCATAAAAAGGGCTGGGAGATTAATACTCTTGAAAAAATGTGAATGTCATTTAGACATCACAAATCTTCCAGTGGTTGCTGTAGACAGGAGAAGAAGTGGCACGTTAACTTAGATACTAATGAGAAAGACAAGTACAAATCCCTACTTGCCACATATAAGGTGACAATCCTAAAGGCCAAATCCATCCTACTACACATCAAAAATTACACTAGCCAAGAACTCCACCAAGGAGCTTTTTAAAATGGTCAAGAACTTATCTAATTTCCCCTGGTAAGCAACAAACCAATACCTTTCAAGCATTCTGCAATAACTTGGCAATGTTTTTCATAAACAAAATTCTCAAAATTTACTGAGTTTTATTTTGTTGAGTCATGTGAGGAGGAAAATTTTATTCAAGGTGCCCCATGCCTGCTGTCTTTCCTGCCAATATCAGCACACCAGGTAAAAGAGATCCTGATGAGTATTAAATCAGGGTCTCCCCCTGACAGGTGCCCTCCAAAAATTCTACAGTTGGTCCCTGATCCGGTAGCTTAGTTCTTGAAAAAAAAGTTCAATTACATCTTGAGATCAACTCAATGAGAATACAGGTGGACCAGGGCGGGGCTGCTTTTCTAGTCCTACTGGACGTATTGGCAGCATTTGATCCTGTCTCTCCTTTATGCATGGTCAAATGGCTACAGCAAGTAGGGATGGGAAAGAATGTTTTAATTTTCTAAACAGTCATTGACCCTCTGATTAGATGACACCCATGGTTCTGGGGACCCCAGGTTAGGAACCACTTGCTTATGCAATATGCCTCCTTTGTCGAGTCATTAGCCACACATATAAGGCATTCCAGTGGTAAACATTCAGCGGTGAGGAAAACATCAGTTCTAAAATGATTTGAGGACGCGTTGCACTGTTTCCTGTTCCCCAGGATTGGATAGCTTCTGTTTTTACAGCTCTACAGTTACTTACGGATTTTTCCAAAGTGGAAGTTTAGCTATCTAATGGTATGTGAGTGGGTAAAACCTACCATATCTGCCTGCACTGATTGTTTCTAATTTGAAGGAAAGGAGGTCTTCACTTCCCTTCACAAAGCTATGCAACCGTTGCTAAATTGATGTCCGGCTTGGTCACACCCCAAGACAGCACTCATTCTGATAACACTTTTCTGATATTTGTACTTCAGGTTCCCTGATCTTCCTTGTTTTCTTCAGAACCACGAACCTCAAAGTCAGTCATATATAGAATATTGGTGAACCTTAAAGTGTTTAATTTGAGCTGGTGGTGGCAGGTGGGGGCCATCAGCACTCGTTTTGGGGGACTGACAGTTATTTTTACTTATCAGACAACAACCCAGAGTAACATACAAAAATAAAACACACACGTAAGACAGAGAAAGAAGGAACACCTGTTAGAAAGGGAAAAAGCAGTGTTGAAAACGAGCCTGGAAGAGTGAGTTAAAGTGGCAGGGAGTGTCTGAAGGTGGATTAAAGAGGCACAAGGTGGAATCAAGACTATGCAGCATTGGTATTTGGTACCCCTGATATTTTTAATGCCGACTACAGGCTTCTGAGCAAAACGTTGGGCACTGGCACTTATTTATTTACAAATTAAGCATTAGAGTCTTATTAAGTAAGTTACTGCATTCTTCCACTACTTTCGACTCCAAAATGTATGTTAGTTTATCTGAATATGGTGGGTAAAGTGATACAACTTGGTGGGGTCTTAAAAAAAATTGGTTGCGTTTTTCATAGAAGACAGAGAAGACCAAAGGAGGCTCCGGTTTGCTTATTAGCCGTATTCCAGTATCTTTGATTTGCTGATACACACTGACATATATAGGCCATAAATCTGGTTATGGCAGTGTTCTCAGCTAGTATGAGTGGAAACAAATTGAGTGTACTGCATGCCAGCCTGGGGAGTAAGGGACCAGAGACTAACTCGTCAAATAGGCTAATAGCAGCAGAATTCAATGGGTGTTGTATTAATCACTTCAAGATGGTCATGGATCAGGTTTTTGGCGCTTCGAAGTGCATCAGGTAATAACATGCAGTTTTTAGCATGTTATACACCAGCTGTGCTACATGGATTAAATCCTATTATACCTGGTCCAGCCCTAGAAAGCGGATCTTTTCTATGATAGTGGATCTTTCTTTAATCGCTTTTGATTTGGAGGTCAAGTTGTCCCCCAAGTTATCCGTATGAGTTCTTAAAATAACAACCATCTGATCTGATTACTTAAGTTGTCTAGCAGGGACTGACATAACAGGACGGACTGGTTTCATATGTTGTTTTCTTTTACATTAGGCATCTTTCGTGGGTGATAACACTAAATATGAAGTGGGAAGTTTAATTCTGTATGAATTTAAATAAAGAACAAAATAGTACATCATGGTTTTTATAGAGGTGTTCCCTTCTATCAAGAAAAAGATTACTTATGAGGTGTAATATTGACATTGTATTATGAATCAATAAACAAAAAAAAACAAAAAACACGTCTGTAACACTGCTAGCCAAAACATGGAATACAATAGCGCCAACATGCCTTTGCTACATGCCAAAGCACGAGGGAACTAACAAATTATTAATATGATTTATACATCTTTCATTGGTTCATTGGATTTTATTGATTTAAAAGACATGCTTGCTATTGTCTCCTTTAGGCTGTTTTATATGTACACCTCTGTTAATAACATGGTTTTCTTTTTTATCACTGATGTTGGTGAATACCTTTTGATTTTACTAACATTTTATTTATAATATACTAAGTTACAGAGGCTTCCATCAATGTGTCTGTTGTGTCTTTCATACTGTGTCCACCCATTACAGCATATCTCATGCGGAACTGGTGAGCCTGCTTCAGCCCTTCACAGTGGGTGAAAGCATTCTGCCCTTCTGCATGGAACCCATCCACGTGCAAATTAGTTTCTTTAGGTGGGACTACAGTAGACAAAAGTGCTATTCTTTTGCCCTTGTTGCTCTTTACATTGTCCCGGAGTCGGCAGGTTCCCCAACAACAAGGTTTTGCAAAAACCGTGGCACAACAAAACAAGCGTTGATAAAGCCAAAAGGCTAGAGGTGAGCACCATACCTACTGGCTTTGCAAAATTGTGTTACTTGATTGTTCATTCCTCATGACTGGTTTTGTAAAGTGACAGGGACCTATAAGTAAAGTAATAGAAAATACTTCTGGAATGTCCTATCCAGGCACAGTCATAATTTCCCTACTGCTAAAGATGATCCAAAGTGCGAATGTGCATAGAACTGGAGCATTACAAAACTTAGCATGTACTCGCCATAGCTAATTAACTTCGTACTGCTTTGTCCAATGTAATAGGAATGAAAGGACCATGGGTCCAGGGCCTATCTTATTTGATTACATGCACACATGTGCATTCAGATATTTTATAACTGCACAAATGTAACCTCTTGTGCTCCGAGAGTACTGGCATGCAGCAAGATTATATGAGCCATACTGGTTGCACAGTGGCTCAGCAATATTTGAACTAGAGGCAGGTATCAGTCCACTGTTATGACGAGATGGGTAATGCATTTGTCCATCAAGCCTGAGCTCATCAAATATAGCGTGTGCTCTGTGGTCAAATGTCTGCACGCAAAATAGGCCGTGTTTTGAAAAAAACCTTTTCATTTATTTGCGCTGTCTTCTGCTGATTCCTGTGGTGTCCCAGGAAACATGGGTGCCAACATCTTCAAATATTTGCCTTGGACCGCTCTCAACTATGTTGACAAAAAGAAAAGGTGCATATATTGGAAATGTGGACATTTTGGGGATTATTACTTCATTTTTCCCATAGTGACAAACGTATCGTATTACTTGTCTCTCAGTTTTTTTGCCAATTGTTCTTCTAAGATGGGATACATATTCTCAATAAAAAATCTCGTTTTTCTCTGAAATTTTAAACAGAAGTACTTGAACCATTTTTTTAGTCAATAAGTGACGTCGCTAATAGATTTTCAACAAATGCGTGACCATTCGCTCGTTTTTTGATCTCTTCTATATTAAAAATTTCTTTACTTTTTTATGTAGCTTTAATATTTAAAGAAACAGTCCTAATGAATAATTACAATGTGCAAATGTTTCATATTATGATGAAGTTTAAACCATATCCTTGCAATATAGAAATGGCTGTAAGTGGAATACCGACTAGAAAATATTGTGATTTCATAATTTCGTAGCCAAAATATTGAGGCAAAATATTGAAAGGTAAGTGCTTATATATTAAAGCATAGAACTACTCTTCTTAACTCTACATCTGCATAACTTGAAGATATATTTATCATCAAGGTATGTATGTGGAGGTAGAAAGAGACAATCTATACATACTTACCTGTTAATATTGTTGTCCTCGATATATTGGCTACAACATTAAGGTATGACGATATTCCAGACTTGATTTTCCAGACCCACACAATAGGATACCTATTTTTACAGTGGCTGTTCTTGTTCTGTATGGAAGTGAGGTGATATGCAGTCAGGATCAGGCTGAATGGGACACTACAGCACTGTGTGCAGCTCCATCAAATACGTACAGGTTCAGGGGGAAGGATTGTAGGAGGCACACACACAGCAACATTATAAAAATGCAACACACACCATCCAGAATTGATCAAGAGATGCTCATCAACAGTAACCCTGTGATACTTTTCAATAGAAGGCATAGAATGCAAACAATCATCTGCTGGACGTTCAATCTGTTCTCTGTCACTGTGATGCCACACAAAAATCAAGTTGAAAGGCTCATGTCCAGATGACTAAACCCTTAGCGATGGCTTTACATCTGCTGCAAGTATCAGGCCTTCAGAACTGCCGAAATGTGCAAACCACCTGGATACAGGTTATCTTCAGACTCACCAAGGCAGTGACAACGTGTTTAATTAATTAGAAAATAATGTTTATTTGCATTTGTTTAGGTTAGCATTAAGGCTACAAATATAATTTACTGGGCCTTTGCTTTGTTCACTCTGACATCTGCTGCAAAGTAACTGAAGAAAACGTGGCTTTCAAGCTGCACAAACAAGTTTCCAACCTGCGTGTGTTTTTTCTTGAGTGCATTGTTTTTCACTTCTCTGAAACTGTAAAATGTGCATTTTCTAGGATCTGTGCCAGATCTTTTCCTTGAACAATTATCTGACTTTAAATAGATTTTCCCTGTTTTCCTTACCAAAATCTGTTTGTGTCGGCGTGTACTTTCATTTGTATTAGATTCTCCCTTGACTTAGGCATTGAGCAGATTTCTGCTAGTTCATTACTGAACTATATTTTAATTTTAGAGCATTCGTATATGTTATGATCTCTCACAACAGTGTTTATATGTATGTATTATTGATGCTGATTTGAATCTATTTTTTGCCTTCTGTACTGATTCTTAAATTTGAATGAAGTTTATGGTGTTTCCTTGAATATTGCCCTGCAAAGGATTTCTGTATTTGTATTAGGGCTCCTCTCCTTTAGGACTCAGATGGCCCTAGCCTGCATATCGGCCCCTTGAAATTATTAGTGCAAAGCAGTACGCCAGAAGAAATATGTTTTTCCATATTTGACGTAATTGGGAGAGCTAGTGTGGTATTTCAAAGCCTGGTCACCTCTGATCATGCTCCAGTTACTGTTGTAATGATCTTAGAAGAGAGTATTTGAAAAGGACAATGTTATCCATTTTATTAATTTCTCCTCACTCATTCTAGTTTTAGGGGAAGCTTTAAGGAGGAGATGAATATTATGCATATATTAGAGGATACTGGACCACACCTGTTTGATTAAGGAACAAAAAGATGCCAAAATAGAGATATGCTCGTTGGATGATTTTCTTCGGGGATGTGAGGTTTAGTTTGCATTGGAAAGTGGATCATAAGATTCAAAATTCCTGCTAACTGCAAATGCAAAGATGTGTGCCTCAGGGTTGGCAATTAAAATAGACCAACTAGTTTTTGAAAGCATTTCTCTCTGACAGCGAGCAATTTTACCTGTATGGGATGCCACCACTGCTATTAATAACATCTTGACCACAGCACAAGAGTACTGGTCCAAAAGAAGGTATCTGATAGGTCTTCAGATTTTATACATGGGCCCTCCTCTCCAGATCTGATTTTAGTTAGAAGATGGTATCTACAATACATGGACTGCAGTTCTCGGTGACCAAAACTTGACAAACTTAAATTACACATATTTATGGGTAAATCCTCGCAGTTTTTTTGTAATCTTCAAGAGACTGTTTTTGCCTGTGTTCTCTTTTTTTACAAAGCACTTACCTGAAATTCCGCAGCAGACAACTGTACTGCACTTAAAAAACACAATATGGCTAAGCATAACACAGAGCATTTCCATGGGGGAGACTGTCAATGCAAAATGCATTGAACACTAACAACCCCGGAGTTTTGTGATTTTTGACAATGATTTTGCAAATAGTTTTGTACTTCTAGGAAGTGAAAGCAATACCTCTTTTTCATGGTAATGTAGGTGAAGTGGGTTCCCAGCAACAAAAATATCATAAAAAAGACTTTTGCAAATGCACATTTTCATATAATTTAGATATATGTAGTGTGTTTTGCAAATATGGAGTTTTGCCGGAAATCTATGACTGTGCCAGTACTCCTGAGATTATTTGTAAATCTCATAAAGCTCCTAAAAGTCTGGAATCTACACCAGACAGAAGCAGAGATTTAAGGGAAAGTTTCATTAATTTGGTCCAATATCCATATTTTGTCTAGGTCACAAAATGGTACTGGACATTGTAGTGTTGGGGCCTTAGGCCCCCATGCTACTAAAAGAAGACGACACGGACACCGTTTCTGTGTGGGTGGAACTCCCCTGGGCACGTGCGCCCGGCCCTTTTTCTTGGCAGGGTCACCTGACCGGTGACTCCTATGTTGGGTGGGTGTGGGGTGTATGTGGGAGGCCAGCCCTCAGCAGAGAGGCTGGCCAAACACTAGAACGTGTCCAGCAGGACACTACAGACATCACAAACTAAAATGGCGAAAAACTGCATATCTCTATGAGTATAATGGTGGTAACCAGCACCACGGTGTGAATTAACCAAAATATTACACCCTCTGCAGTTTACGTAATCCAGCTCACGGTCCATAAACAGACGCATCATGGTGACTTTCACCGCTTCCACCTCGCGGCTTGGCACCTTTATGAAGGAAGCTAAGGGTGCCAAGCAGTGAGCCTTCTTGGAACTCAAACCACTAAGCAAAAGCACAGAGTCCAGACTGGGAAATCATACTTGTCATAGGAAAAAATGAAATGCTACGAAGCCATGTTATCAGGAATGGGCGGGTTTTGAAGCACTGTGTTAATAATAATTATCTTTTACTTTGTTCTGGTCTCACTTCAAACATTTCAAACCTAATGGAAGAATCAAAAATAGAACAGTAAATGACGCCCTTGTGTTCTTTATGTGTGTGAGTAAAGAACAAACGCCCACACATTCTCAATGTTTGTCTGCTCGCAACAAAAAGTGAAGAAAATTGAAGAAAAGTCAAGCAGTAATTTAAATAGGTCAGCATAAAGACCTTTATTTGCACTCTGCTTTTCAAAGGTAGAGTATTAAAATATTTTTTAACATAAAAGACACTTTGATTTACTATTATTCGTTACAAAAGGGGGGTTATCATTGAATGGCAATAATTTCACTGATAATAAGCATTGCAAAACCACACATTAATTATAACAATAAAATTATGCAACAACAAAGCTCATGACGTCTTCCACAGAGAAGATAAAAGTTTGCTGTTCTAGATCATTTACAGCAGAGGTGAGACAGAATCGAAACAAACTGTTCAGTTTTATGGCATATACTTTTGCACATTTTCTCTCCTTAGAGAAAACAAGTCTTTCATGTGTTCTCCCTGGATTTTTAAAAATTTTTTTTTATAGGACTGGATGTACATGTCCGTTTTCACTCTTGTCACTGGCACAAATGTAGTGACCACTAAACTAAACATGATGAGACATTAGATAACCCCACATGTCTTATCTAAAATTAAGGTAACTTCATGCAGAAATAGCATCAGTGGCATAAAAGTTAGATGTTACATGTGGACTGTAGTGCAGGTTTACACCACCCAAGTGGGTAACTCTAAAAACATACAGTCAGGTCTGCTGAACCAGCTCTCAATGGCTTCAGCCAAAACACTCCAGCATACACACAGCACTAGAAACATAAAAGCTTTAAAAGTCTACTTCTTTCATTAGTTGTCACCTATAATTAGTATCTTAAATCCCCAACTCCTGGATGCATATTGCACAAAATAACGTGCAAAGGTAGGACATGTAATACATATTATGACTGATATGCCTCTTCAGTGTCAGGCAACAAATGTTCTCTTACACTGCATTATGCTGTGGTAGCCCTTTCCAAAAGTAAAAGCCTACTTGGGAATATAGGTCATATTTACATAGAGTTTTGTTACATATGCAACGAGGTCTGTCTGGAAGCCTGTACTGTAATTAATTGAGCTCTGACCAGGCTTTCCCTTCTATAGTGACAGTAACTCTCGATGAGGTATGAAATACTTGTCTGAGAGAGAACAATAGGCATGCCCTGCTGGTAGTAAGTCAAGAACGAATTAATTTCTTTCGCTGGTGTCTTGGAATGAGGGAGAAGCAAATGGACAGGAACAGCCGATCGCCCATACAAAGAAGTGGCAGTTAATGGTAACCAGTGCCATACTGTGTCTTCAAAGATACTCTGTTCCAAGCCAGAACGTTTCAGCTTACTGCAGAAGTCGATCCCAGTTCAGATGTTACCTATTTCCTTTGGACAACACATTGGGGAGACATAGAGATAGTCGCATGCAACAAAGTTATTCTGTCCCTTTCAGAGACCCCAGTGCAGTGTTTCTTGGAATTGTTAGCAGAAAGTAGACAGTGACTACTGAAAAAGACGGCTAGGTGGGCTGTGGGATTTTTCTTCAGAGTTAGAACCTATTATCAGTCACTAACTAGTGGCCTCATTTAGAGCCAAAAACAAGGTGAGCTTCCTACCTTCCAAAATCGCTCTTGGGACTTTCTAAAGAGCTCTGGGAATTTCAGGGGTGGTGTAATGGCCCCCAAAAGAGGAGAAATGATCCAAATCTTGGTAATGCAACTTATGTATGACTCAGATGCAATTCGGATGAACAGAGACTGCCTTTGAAGCAGCCAACTATGTCCTGCTCACTACGCCATCCTCATCCATCCTCATCCACATTTCCATAAGAGTAGTATGGATTCTAAAATAATATGCTGTGGCCAGTGCTGAGAAGGGCTGCCCTCCACTGTGGTCTGGAGATTCTGTGACACTGCTGTGTGAGGGCACTAATCTTTTGAAGTGGGCTATGGCGGTCCACAGGATTGTAAGAGCCAAACGGTCCAACAGCAAAATTCTGCTGGCTTAGTGAACTGATCCTGTGGCCAGAAAAAGGAATGCCACTGGAGCGATGCTTATCTTGAAGGTTAAGTTCCTTCTCACTCCTGTTTCTCATTGGCCTGATCTGCTTCTCATTTAGGCAGATGTTGTGGAGGTGAAAATCTTTGAATTTTTCATAGTAACAAATGGTGACACCCTCTGATGTCAATGTGTAGCGTCCCCAGTTGGCTCTATATGGGCACTCCCTATGATGCTGTTGTGAGTGCCTTGCCATGAGCTCCTTCCCTAAGGCTCACTTTGCTGCTTATTTGATTTGATTAATTGGGAGCACTTGCAGGTGCCCTGATGCCCACTGCTTCTGCTGTCTTTGGCTCAATACATTGTTGGTGTCATTTATGCATTGTACCTGGGCACCCTATTATTCTAGATGGCAGCTCAAATAGATGTTAAACTTCCCGTGGCCCCCTGTTGCCCGGATTTCTAAGCTGTCCAGGCAGCTACAATTTTCAAAGACATTATCTGGCAGCAGGTATCAATCCCCCAGTCACATCCGGACATAATGTCTGGGGTCTCCCACAAAGCCATTAGGAAAGAGATCTCAGCTATTGTTACCAAGATGGGCACTTTGACTCCATTGTGGCTGAAATCTTTTCCAAAATCAAGTCCATGATGGGGGATTTTGTGTTCCTGCGCAAGCGAGTGAATTCCACGGAAACATGGTTGGACGATCCGGAGAAGCCACTGTTCTCCGAACAAGATAGGAACAACAAAATCGAGCACAAGTTCACAAACTTGCAAGCCCATTCCAGGAGAGATAATGCCCAACTCTGTGCTTCCCGAGGAGGCTGAAGTGGGAGATACAAGCTATTACTGCACTTTGGTGGAGACTTTGGTTCTTTCTTGTTGGCCTAAAATTTCTGGAGCCTCTTAATATCCTGATGTCTATCACAGCCTGCACCACCAATATGTTTACGCTATTCTACGAGCAGCTAAGAGACACAAGGTCTCATTATTGTATTACAGGGATCTTATCGATGTTACAGCAGAGTATTTGCAATTCACAGCAATCAAAAGGAAAATATTTCTGGCACTGAGACCTAGGCTCTGCTAGTAGAACATTACATTTGGCCTCTCACACTCTGCTTAATTGATCCTTACTTTCAATGGTAAAACATCAGAGTTCATTGAACCAGAGTACCTGGATGATTTTCTGGATTTTGAGGTTGTGGTCCCTATTGAGTCTGTGACCGCCTAAGAAGACTGTGGAACTGAGACGTTAGACAGGTACTGAACTTCAACCACCTGGTCATTTTCATTTATTGCACTCCTATCATAGACCACACCACAGTTGCTCAGACTGGAGAAGCTACAGTAAGGTGGTGAAATCCCAAACACAAGACAGAGTCACAGTACCCTTTGAAGGAGCGTGCATCAAAGAGAACTGAACAAGACACCCGACAGGATTCACTGTCAGCTATCTACTTGTATTTCACAGACCAATTTAAAGTTATCATAGTTAGTTGATTAAGTTCCCAGGGTTGGCAACCATCACTGAGGACTGCACATTGACAGCCATACCTCACTCCTGTTACCAGTTGGTGCTCAGCTCATAGTACATCAGCCTGTATTACATATTGTTTTCCTTTATTGCTGCTGTTAGACCTGGGAAAGCTTGAACCTCTCCCCTCCCCCAATTCTCCAGTTCCTCTCACTGAGACAGTAGAGTGATCTTTAGTCAAGATAGTATCATCCTAGCTTTGGCTGGTGTTAACCTTGATTAGTTAGTTTCTCTGGTCAATGATACTTTTGGTCATGGTGAGCCCTTCATCTTTCCTTCACCATGAATATTAATGGCATAGCTTGGTATGTGAAGAGAAAGAAAAACTTAACTACCTAAATATTAAAAAGACTGTTGTGGCCCTATTACAGTGCACACATCTTCCTTACAATGACCCTGAAATATAGGTTTACCTTTGTGAAATTCAAGGAAACCAATCAGACGTAAGTACTAGGCTCCCTTTATGTCCCACCTCTGGTAAGGCCAGGATTTTCTCACAGTTATCATCACTACCCACTGAAGTTAGGAAGATGCGAGAAGTAGTTGGTTGTGGCTGGACAGTGGCCCTAGTTAAGTGCAAGTAGGATACAGGGCTTGAATGTATGGTGCACAACAAACCAAAATGACAAGGTTTATACCTTTCCATCACCAGTACATGGTACTTCTTCCCGAATCAATTACTTTCTTATACAGAGTTCACTTGTCTACCTGGCACCGAGTACCAATATATTACCAGAGGGCCTGCTGTTAGACCACTCCCCATTTCAGGTGAACATCAACTTAGAACATATTTCCCCTCCTAAGCAATACTTAAGAATGCAGGTATCTCTATATCGGTGGCCCAAAAAGAAACCTCTTCCTAACTTGCACATTCACCTCTGCATGGAGGAAAATGAACATTCTGTCTCCACAACTCAAATGACATGGGCAGTGGGCTCAGCAAGCAAGCCTCTAGGGGTATTCTGATGCAAGAATACACTGTAACCAAGAAGAAGGCCTCTGCTGAACTACTCGGACTAGAACCAGCTATAGCATATCTAACGTCAGACGACAGGACAGACAACACCCCACTTCTTTATTCTCCTCATATGGGATCCTATTGTCTTGCTCCTCAGCTTTTGCAGCTGCTATACATGGTGACAACAATACCTAAACCATGCCATGGGTTGCTACTAAACATAATTTACAATCCTGTGATTGGAGGTGAGAGAGCATCACTTGGCTAAGCCATTATACACTATGGATGCAACATTAAATTGTAATCAATGACATATATAACGTGTATTCTAATGTATTAATGTCAACATAGTGCATTGAAAATCACATTAATGAAGGTACACCCATGAGAAGAAACATAGAAAAGCTGTATGCATGTTTCTGTACTGCCATTTACTGACCAAAAAATTAATACATGTACTCATTCATATTCAATGTTTTGGGGATTAATGCATTATTGTCAAACATATCATTACAGTTATTCATCATTTATAGTACTGGTGAGAAGAAATGCACTTACAGTCACATATTCAAATGTGTGTAGTAATCTGTGTTAGGTTGACCCAAGTAAAGGCCTGAAATGTTTTTTGTGTTTAACCTTCAACGCAGAGTTTTGCTCGTTTTGCATTTTCTTTATTTGCAGGTGTGTCTGCACAAGTCTACAGTTAATGAAAGGCCTGTTGTGAGTTTTTGAGATAAAGTGGTATGGGTGGGTGTGTTGGCAAGGATGAGGAGTGCTAACTGAAGATGAGAGAGAAGAAATCCCCTCCAAGCTCCTGGATATGGGTGGTACCCATGGTAGGCCTGATGTTTGGTTCATGGTATAAAAGCTTGATGGGACTTAGAAATTCCTAGCTGCATAGATAATGGAAAGTTGTTGGAGATGATGTGGACTGTCAAAGGTTCTGCAAGATCTAATGTGGCTTTCAGTTCGTTAGGAGGGGTAGTGTCTTTTTACCCTTTGACTAGAGCGGACCCCTACAGACGTAGAGGGGTACAGATCTCTCTACTTTATCTTGGCTAAAGTGGCTTGCAGAGCTTCTACTGAGGTTCTTTTTTGCTGACACTTTTAACTATTTTCCTATTTCTTACAATGCTGAGAGAATCTTTAGGTTTTCCCTTAGCTTAATTAGAATAATTAGATTTAATTAGGCTTCAGATTGTTAGACAGGGAGATCGCAATTTAGACTCTGAACACCAAGTGTTGCTTCTTATGTTGCTGAGACTGAAATATTGGTATGCTTTATGCTTGTATGAGTTAATCAGATTAGATGATTTAATTCTCCTTTGGTGATTCATTAATTATATAGTATGTTTCTTAGACTCATTTACATAAGCTTGGACTTAAATTTGTAAAAATAACCTTTGAATTTGAGCTTCTGTCTCTGATATTTAATGTGTGACCTAACGGGATACTTTGTAAATTGATTGAGAATGTCTTGGTTTATTTCTCATTACCTCTCAGAATTCCTAGAAACATTCATTGATACCGTACCAGAGAAACTAGAAAATGGGCCAGATGCATTCTCAGGGGCTTCAAGTGTTGTATATGTACAGATTTCTGTCTTCAATGATTGATAGTCTGATTAGTGAGGCTATTCTCCTCACCTGTCGGCCTATGCATAGACACTTGGTAGTGAATCCATGGATAATTACATCATTGCATTTGTGGTGTAACCAGGGCCTGACAGTTGTTAGCTTCTCCTCACGTGGGAAGCATAGAACTCAGACAGAACAGCCAGAATAGAACACCTTTTTTGGGTGATGTCTTAAAACCCTTCCAGGAGCTGGGATCTGAATCTGGACTCAGTCCGACACAGCACTGGAGTTTTCTCCAGATCCCCCATTATCTCTGTGGCCAATGTATATGGGGTCCCAATGTTTATCCACTCCTCTTTGATATGGACATGGGAGGTTTCAATGGGTTGAGTTTGGAGTTTTGTGGGTTACTTATAGATTGTGTGTAGTTATCTGCAGTTGGCAGCTAGGGACATCTGTCAAGCTCCACTTCATCATGACTACACACCACAAGACTGATCAGCCTTGTTCGTAACAGGACCGCCTTCTCAGAGATGCAGGTTTGAAACTCTTGTAGTTTAAAGGGTTTCATAATTGGTACTGATCACTGCCCTGACTGCAAAAGGTGGGGCTTCAGCACCATTCTGCCTTTTGCACATGTGATTCTCCTTGTACATATACTCTTGGATTGCCCCAGGCTCACCCCATATTTTTTGTCACAGTTTATTAGCATTTTACAGTGAGAAACAAGGATGAGAACATATCAAGTGCCATCGCATATAGGATTGTAGTGGGCTAATTTTAGTAAAATGGTCGGGCACATATTTTTAGCTTAGCTTAGGCCTGTGGCCTGTGCCCTTTTACCTAGAAAATATGGTCCATTCTCATCTATTCATTGTAGAATAACTTGCTTTTCAGTGGGGATGTTTTATTTTTCCTAATCAGCTGCTAATTTGAGAGAGAGTTGTTATTATTATTAGGCATAACATTTCTCATCATGTTACTGACCCAAGGTTGACAAGAAACAGTACGAGACCAGCACAAGATTATGTTTGGCATTGGCGTCACAGCAGCACGCACATGATCTAACACTTGGCACATGCCCAATTCAGGCCTATTTCTCAGAACGAAAACATGCTTTTCTATAAAACACCATATAAGCCAAAAAGGGGGTTCAGAGGGTTCCTTCTGACCAGGATTTACATCTATGCAGCATGCCATTTTTCAGCCAGAACTCAGCCTTGTCTCTGCAAGCCAGCTAAGGAGACAAAGGGAAGATCATCATCCTGAGGTAATGGGGATGGGTGCTCCTCTCATGGACTGAGTATAGACAGATTGGGCTATCACCGCTGTGCTCTTGCTAGAAGCTAGACGCTAGGCGGTAGGTAGGAATTCTCAATACATGTTAATTGCAATATGTTGGGGTTGGTGCTCTTTTTTTCAGTAACCTTCTCAATCCTAACTTTGGAAGGCCTCATTATCCTAATAATTGCAGCTCACATATTTTATCGTAGATTACAGTATTTTAAATAAATATATTGAAAACCACCCTGCATCTCTTTATTGCCTGTGTGTGTGTGTGTGTGTGTATGAGACCTTTTGCCAACAAGATAAACGGGTGAAATCTGTTCACCAAGACATCCCAGAGAGGTTACTAGAGTGTCTTGCGATAGGCTTCCACAAGTCACCTTTTCTTCTTGGAATGGGTGAGGTGCTGCTAGCAAGCCAGTAAGGTTGGGCCAGCAGCCGCCAACTGGTGTGGGAATGACTCAGTCATCCACAAGCAGTGGTGCTTCCACCCCGAATCCAGCAGTCTAATTTGAACAACAAGAGTCCTACAACAAGATGGACAGCTACAGTAAGTGTATTCAGTAAGTCAGAGCATGTATATAACACTGCATACATTTTGTTTGAGGCACTGCAGGCCCACTTCAGTTCCTGTGCTATACTAGGTACTCCAGTAGTGCACTGCAACAGCATCATCAACAGCATTTTTATGAAAAACAAAACACAATTCTATAACCCCTGTCCACTTGACCAGCCCATGTGTCACCCAAGGGGAAGAGCATGGATAGGTACTCACATTGCCAAAATCTGTTATAAAACAGTCTGTAGGTATGTTGGGGCATCTATGCAGATGCCTAGCGTTGCTACAGAGAATGTGGCAGGTTGAGCATCGAGTATGTCCGGGAAAGTGTATGGTACATACAGGAACAGTCACCAGGTCCATCTAGGGTATGGTGAAACCTTCACGGTAAAGAGCTTCATCTTGCTTAAATTTGTCCAGCAGATCTTCCCAGGCACAAGTCACCTCCTTCATGATCCTCCAACATTTGGCATCTCTCATCAGGTCCATATTCTCAAGTCAGTCCAGTGTGAGGTTCACTTCGTATTTGACAACATTATGATCAACTCTAGCTACTGTGGGTAACATCACTCTGACACTCTCAACCTCTCTATCTATCCACGGATTTGTATAATGCACCTGTCATCCATGAGGGTATTCTGGCGCTGTGAGCTGCAGAGCTCTAGTCAAAAAGCAAGATTCAGAGGCCTTTACTAAACTTCTGGAGGGATGGGGTCATTCTCAGGTGGGATGGGAAGCTGTGCCAATGCTTTGGCTGCGATGAAGGAAAAAGCGCAGCCTCTGCGGGTGCTGCAATGGATGCGAGGGTGACTGGGAGAGAGAGGGAAGCTGAGTGAAGGTGTCTAGAGGGTTAGTAGAAGTCCAGTTGGTGTTTGAGGCAGGTGGGTCCGAGGTTGTGGAGGGCCATGTATGGTCAGAATCTTGAATTGACAGTGTTTGTGCATAGGCAGATTGTGGAGGTACCTTAGGTGGAGGGAGATGTAGGTTCTTCTAGGTAGGTCCAGGATGAGGCTGGCAGCTGAGTTTTAGATTACATGGAGTCTTTTTGTGAGGTGGGCTGAGACTCCTGAGTAGAGAGCATTACCATAATCAAGGTGGCTGCTGATGAATGCCTGGGTGACAGTTCTTCTCATGGTGACTGCGAGCCACTTGAAGATTTTCCGTAGCATACATAGGGTGAGAAAGCAGGTGGCAGAGACTGTGTTGATCTGTTTCTCCATGCTGAGCTTATTTTCTAGGATGACCCTCAGGATCCTGGTGGCATTGGAGGGGGAGTGGGGCAGTCCAGGCTTATCAGGCCACTGGAGACATCCCAGGGTGAGGTGGAGTTTCCAAATACGAGGACTTCTATTTTGTCTGTGTTAAGCTTGTGCAGTTGTGCTTCATCCATGTGGCAATGAATGTCATGTAGAGGTGGAAGCTGGCTTTTGTAGTGGGGATGTCTTTGGAAAGCAAGAGGACAAGGTGAGTGTTGTCTGTGTAAGAGATCATTTTCAATCTGTGGTTCTTGACGATGCTGCCAGTTGGGTCATGTAGATGATGAAGTGGGTGGGGCTGAGGGAGGAGCGCTGTGGTACTCTGCAAATGATGTCCTTGGATTGAGAGGTAAAGGGAGGGAAGAAGACTCTTTGCAATCTGCCGGAGAGGAAAGAGGCAATCCACAGTAGGGTGTTTCCTCTTATGCCGATGTGGTGGAGTCTTTTGATCAGTGTGTGGTGGGAGACCTCATTGAATGCCACTGAGAGATCGAGGAGGATGAGTGCGGCTGAGTCTCCTTGGTCAAGCAGGATTCTGGTGTATCTGTGGTGGAGATCAGGGCACTTTGGTGAGATACAGCGGTTGTTTTTGAGCTCGTTTGGGTTTACACAGGGTTTGATGAGGAGGGGCTTGACTACAGCATGTTTCCCCTCTTTGGGTAACTATTGTGATGGAGATCTTGAGGATGTCCGTGAGTTTGATGCTGATGGTGTTGTTGCTTTTGGTGCCTACCTCGCACCTATCTGGTGTCAGGGCATGATATGTTGTAGGATGCAATTCCCGTCCAAAAGAATAGGTGACTTTTGATGGCAGCATTACTGAATGTAGCTAAGACCTGAATCCTAGGGCTCTGGAGAAAGTCTACAGTGCTGACACATAAAGAGTGGTTAGCCGAAATGACGAGAATTTCTGCATGAGAACAAATTGTGTATAAGCCTAATAATCAGACAGACATTTTTGTGCAGGTGTAGGATCTGTTTCTTTGGCCCCAGTAGGTGGTGCACCATTAGACCAGGATATTGTCTGATATACTGAGTGAGTGATTGCCTACTGGCCTAACGCCCATCCTGTTCAGACCTTTGCATATGCCATATGTTCTTCTGGTCGATTTCCACTGAAATGTGTACTACCACAATTAGGATGCTTCACACCTGGACGATGTAAAGGGTATGGATGGACTGGTTAGGACACTCTATTACTGTATTGTAGTGGCAAGAATGCAGCATGCTCTCCAACTGTCTACTTCCACCTATTTACCTTTTCTGTTCCTGAAATAATGGGATTAAATGGGGAATCTAAATGATAAGTTGGATTTCATTTTATCTGGGCCTGATTCCAGACTGTTACAATTGGATCAAATCATCTTTGAATCATTTAAAGTTGCAATGTTGGGCTGTACTTTATCCCCTTACATTTCTGTAGTCTTCTGTGTAATTGACTGTTCTAGTATATAATACATTGCAGGATCCTTTATGATCATCCTGCATGCACGTTGACCATTGAAAATGTATATGATCTGTTGCTCTTTATCCTCCACTTTACATGAAAATTAAAATAAATACATATTGCAGAAAGAAAAAGAAAATCTCCCAACCACTTGCTACTTAGAACATAGGCCCAGATTTAAAAGGTCCTAGCTCCTCCTTGCACCACATTAGCGTCATTTTTTTATGCTAATGTGGCTCAATGAGACCAAAATCACTGCACCAGGTTTACAAGGTGATGCAATGCATGCCACTTTGTAACCCCTTGCTCCACATTATGCCTCCGCCAGGCATAATGTTTTCAAGGGGGCATTCCCCCTTTAGGGGTGCCGAAAAAATGTTGCAACGAAATCTAAAAGATTTCTTTGCAACATTTTTTCTGGCATTTGTAACGCCTGCTCAAAGCAGGCGTTAAAAGGGGGCACACCATTGGTTGCAATGGGCCCCTATGTACTGTTCAGGGTTAGCGCCAACATTTTGGCACTAACCCTGAACAGTACTTCAATAGCTTAAAAAATAATGACCCTATTGCCCCCTACACTGTGCCATGGTGGCGGTAAGGGTGCGCTAAGGGCGCACCCAGTGCAGCGCCACTTTTCTTAAATCTACACCTTAATTTCTTTTGGAGAATGTAAAAGGGCGAATCTGGTGCCTGTACCTAGCTAGAGAAGGAACAAGGCCTAAGATCCTTCTGTCCCATGTACACAAGCTTTGAAAGTGCTTTTCAAGTTTCAAGCCAACTGACCTTCTGGAGCCACAGGGAGATAAAAGGCAAAAGAAACGTATTTTGGAAGAACAAACAGCAGACAGATTGAGACTGATACCTGGACTGATACTTCTTGTTGGAGAAAGAGGATGAACCTGCCTCCTACAGCTGACTGTGGTCTGGTACCCTAGTAGGATTCCTGGTTGTCTCAGAGTTTTAGTTGTGACCAAGAGGTCATTATTCAACATGTGGAGAAAAAGAGACATTTGGTTGTAGTAGAACACAGAGACAGAGACATCTGTATCCCCTTTGATCTGTAGCTGCCCTACTAAATATGTGCTGGGAATATATGAATAATGTGAATACACCTGCCAGAAAGGTAACAGACCCTGCCCTTCCGGCCTCTTTGAAGCAAAACAATGCTGGCAACTGCTTTTTGTTTTGGATGCAATAGTAGACTCCAGTTTCCCCTTTTGGTAATGCACACAGATTAGCACTGATTTTTACACACCCCTTATTTCCAAGGGAAATTTAAAAACAAATTCAGAAAGGCTCAGCCAAACGTTATTATGTAAAGCTGTGCATTTTTAGACATTTCCTATATTTTAAGTAAGTCACCTCAGGGTGCCATAACCTTATAAAGGAACTAAACCTTCAGCCTTGTTCCTATTTGTGCTTACGAGACTGCTCAGTGACTTGCAATATCCTTATAATGTTTGGCAAAGGGCAATATAATTGGTTCTGCATCAAGCAAAACAATCCTATGTAAAGCAGTATCCAGAAAATGTTAAAGTACAGGAACTACAGGAGCACTCTTTTACTTACTCTTACATGTTTTTTTGGATCGGCTACAAAACATCAAACGCCCTATTGTAAAAAGTGCAAAGATGACATAGTCCTTTCAGGTGCAATAGTAGTAAATTAATAATTCCTGTATAGCCCTCTTTTGTTTCCATTTTAGATGTTTTGAGGCCTGTTGGACTTGCCCTTTTTGCAGGGTCATCCCCAAACTTTTTGCCTCCTTTCTCCTATTTTTTTCTGATCTGTTTTGTTGGCTTTAGGACTCTGGGCGCTTTACCATTGCTAACCAGTGCTAAAGTGCATATGTTCTCTGTCTAAATTGTATTAGTGATTGGTATATCCATGATTGGCATATTTGATTTACTAGTAAGTCCATAGTAATGTTCACTAAAGGTGGCCAGGGCCTGTAAATCAAATGCTTCTAGTGGACCTGCAGCACTGATTGTGCCACCCACATAAGAAGCCCTGTACTCATGGCTCAGACCTGCCACTGCAGTGTCTGTGTGTGCAGGGTTAAACTGCCAATTCGACCTGGAAAGTGTACCCACTTTCCAGGACCAAACCTTCCCTTTTTATACATGTAAGACACCCATAAGGAACCCCAATGGGAAGGGTGAAGTGTATGTTAAAGGTAGGGCATGTACTGATGTGTTTTACATGTCCTAACAGTGAAATACTACCAAATTTGGTTTTCATTGTTACAAGGCCCATCTGTCTCATAGATTAACATGGGGGCTGCCTATAAATATCTTTTAAGTTCAGTTTCCCTTTGAGAGCAGATAGAGATTTGGAGTTTCTGATCTCTGAACTCACAATTTAAAAATACATACTCTTTTTGTAAAGTTGTTTTTTGGATTGTTTGAAAATAAAGTGGGTATTTTCATGCTTTAACCATTCTGTGCCTCTGCCTGTTTGTGTATGCCATATCTGGGACAGACTGACAGTTGAGCTGTTTGTGAATCCCCTCTAGACAGTGAGACAAAGGGTGCTGGGGTGTAGCCTGCATATCCTGATGAGCCATCTGTGCTACAGTGGAGGGAGGAGTGGTCACTTACACCTGAATGGGCTGTGCCTGCCCTCTCACAATACAGTCTCCAACACCCTGGTGTGTGTCTGGGGCCTGGCCTGGACAAGGCAGGATCTTGTGAACATCAAACTTTCCTTTGAAGTAGGCCTACTTCAAAGGCAGAAAGGCAGAAAGGGGTGTAAGTATTGGACCCAAAACCCCTAAAAATTAGATTACTTCAAGGATTCAAGAGGAACCTCTGCCTGGAGAAGAGCTGAAGAGCTGAGGAGAAGTGCTGCTCTGGCCTGTGACTGTGCTGTGTTGGGCTATCCTGCAGTTGTTGCTTCTGCCAGTACAGATACTGGACTTTGTTTTGCATTCCTGCTTGAGATGTATCTCCAAAGGCTTGGAGTAGAGCCTGCCTCCTAATTTGAAGCCTCAGGGACAGCAAAGGCTTCACCACCCAATTCTGAGTCTGCCCGCTGTGGACTCTAGCTTGCCAGAGGGTGCCATTCCAGTTCCTGGGCCCCAGGAAGTGAATTTCTGGAGAAAAACTGTCTAACAACTGTGGGTGCCACCGTGCGACTTTGTAAAGGATGCCACTGCCCGGAACAGTGACACCGCCTGCCCCAAGGCTGTAGATTTCGTAGAAGTGTGATGACCCCGACTCAGACCCGTAGAAGAGGGTCTTAACACAAACTTCGAAATGGAATACTACCTAGGGGATTAAGGTAACTCTTAGTCTATCCGGCTAACATGATCAATGATAGATTTATGAATGGATTAATAATGTCTATCAAAGGATCATTGACTTAATGGTAGATCAGAGTTTAAGAATAGGGTTAACAAATATATATATATGGGAGCTGCTTGCAGTTATTGATTATAATTAGATAGACTGTGTAGTTTTTCGTTTATTCTATATGTATGTTTTGTGTGTCTGTCGACTGTTAATTTCAGTTATGATTAGTACACATAAATGGGAATTCTTTTGCTATGTAAAATGTGAGATGGTCATGACACACGTGTGAAATGTCCTCATCTAGTTACATCATAGCTTATTATCCTTTTCTTTCCCCTGTCCTCCTTTCTTAATGTGACCCAAATATTAAGTTTGGCAATGCCTGTGTTATGGTTTAGGTATTTATTTTGACCATATATTTCTGTAGTTTCTACATTCAATATGGCACTCGTTTTTCTAGGTAGGCACTGACATAATGCGATTATGGCATTTTATATACGTTTTACTTATTTCCTTAGAGATTATGTCAGACATAGGATAATGTAGACAGATACACCTCGTCTCTTAAATCTGCAAGAGGTGTTATTCATAATCTCCTCAAGTCGTTGTGTTGGGTTTGGGGTTTGCTGTAGCCCATGCTTGGGCACAGTAATGAATAATCGTTAACTGCGGTATGGAGTTATTTCCATTTCCAAGATGGTGCCCGCGGCGGGGACGCTAGTCCTCTTTTACTCTTTGTATACGAATGTCTGGGAGTACGCTATAAATCATGGGTCCTCCCAGAGTGCCGGTGCTTTTCGTGACACGATATTTAGGAACGCCGCGGGAGGACAATAACGCGGTCTTCCACTTGTTTAAATTAAAGGTGAGCGAGCAGGCTGATTATGGTGGCTTTTCGAGCACTATTTAGCAGAAATTTTTAACTTGGGTCGAAATTAACTTCAGTACTTCAATTGCTTATTTACAGTGGACATTTTAGTCAACATACTGAGCAGCATGGCACAAATTTTGGACGTTAGCATACGGTGTACGTAGAAACCTTGATGCAGTCATTAGAGTTTATCATTAATTGTGCAGGTATTTGCATGTCAGTTTTGTAATCAAGTAGGGCTCACTTTGAGATATCGCTTTATTGTAGATACCTGAGTATAGTTTGCTTGATGGTGATTCCAGAATCGCTTTCTAAGCTTACCGGCTCGGAAGTCCCCTTAATTATTATAGAATGTATGCCTTATGAATACTGGATTATTTTTCATAACACTACTTTTGGCATTAGGAGGAGCTGTTAACAATATGGTTTCTCTTCAATTCTTTTTGGACTCCTGTTGACTGTTTGGGACACACTCTCTTTATTTTGTGAGGATGTGCACGCGGGTGTCATGACGATCTTAATGCTACTGGTTCTCTAATTAGTTTTTTTCCCCTTGGTCTCTTTTCTTTCTTCTTTTTTTACTAAATATTAATCCTTGCTAATCTCATTACATGGTATTCTTTCATGTTAATTTGCTTTGTTATGGACTATTAGCTTGTATTATGGTGACCTTCTGTGCAACCTAATGCTTTTATTATTGTTTATGTCACACAAAGTCACAAATTTTGATAGGTTTTCTCACAAAAGTCACGGGGGCAATGTTATTAGTTGCTCAGTGGGACGAGCTCTACTATAATCATGGTTACCATTTATATTTTTTACAGCCCTGATGAAGTCTTTGAGATTATTTATCTCATAGGACGAAACACGTGTTGGCTGTTATTGCATTGTGGACATTGGTTTCCAAGGATGGTTATTGTGACTTTAATGGATCTTGCATTTCAAGATTAAATTGAACTTTGCCTACTATCCTGGTCCGACTCATATTCGATGACTTACCAAGTCTTGACACAATTGGAGGACTGAACTTTTATTCATGAGTGCCCTGACATATGTTTGTTGACCCCAACTACCCTGTAGGCTTTGCGTCCCTCCAGCTGCTGATCCTACCCAACTTCGCTGACTTCAGAGTGTTGTAAGTCTGAAGTCTATGACATCTGACGCCATCGCCCCACCAGCACCCTGTAATGCGATGATGTTATCGCAACCTCGTGAAGTCGCCCCACAGCATCATGACTTGGCCTGACTTCATGCCTGCCAGACCCAAGGGACCGACTTTGCAACCAATGCCACTTTACCTCCACCGCTCTGCAGTAAGGGCCAGACACCGCTGCTCGATGCCTCTGCTCTTCTGTCTCATAGCAACGGAACCGATGCCACATCGGATCCAGTGACGCCTTGCTCCTCCACGACTCCGTGCACCGGCATGTTTTGTACTTGTTTTCTAAGGTATTGACCCTGGGGGTCGAACGACTCAGTAAACGGCGCCAGTGGCAGGCCAATGTAGGAAACAACTCCGTCATGATGCCGCTTATACCAACTTGCAGCATTTGTGCACTATTTTTGTGCTTTTAAGTGCTAAATTCATATTTCTAACTGAGTAGTGTGGATTTTTATCGTATTTGGCCTTGTTTATTTAGATAAAATAATAATTTTCTTTCTAAACCTATGTTGTGTCATTTTGTAGTGGTACACTATATTACTGTGTGTGTTTGTACAAATACTTAACACATTATCTCTGAAGTCAAAGCTGCCTGCTCGGGCCAAGCTACTGACAGTGGGGCGAGCAGAGGTTAACTGAGTGTGATTCTCCTTTACCTTGACTAGAGTGAGGGTCCTTACTGGGACATGGGGTAACCTGACTGCCAACCAAAGAGCCCATTTCTAACATTGGTAGTTTGAATATCTGAGTTGTGTACCTGAGCGCATATCTTGCGTGGCTTCCTCACAGATGCCTCAATACTTAACTGGTAAAATTTCACTCACATAGAAAATGGCGAACATGTGGAGTATGTGGTATTGAAGAACTGCATGCTAAAAGCTTCTTGCAAAAAATTGCCCACACATTTGAGACATTTAAATATTTTTTTGCAATTTCTGTAAGGAATATGTGAGGGTTGCAAAAAAAAACTTTGTAACTTAGCACAGCCCTAGCTGATAACAAACAAGGACTTCAGCCAAATCCTTTTCCTTAGATCTCAGCTCTTCTGTTTTTCCTACTTTACTCCCTAAGGCATAAGCAGTTTTACGATTTTTATTCAGGGGAAAATAGAATGCTAGTGCATGGGTATGAAATTGACAATATAATTATTCTACACCTTACCTGAATTTTAATCTGCAATCAATTAGTACTTTCAGGTTCAATGAATAAATAATAATTTTAAAAGTGGGTTACCGCAAAAGGCTCCTCTGCCATCTCTTTGCTAAACAAGGGATTTGAACAGTTCAGACAGCTGTGAACATTTTTCTGAATGAAGCACCTCCTCAAGCAATTGCAGGAGAAAGAAAAGTTTTGAACAAAGGACATAAAATGATAAGAAATCTAAATTCACCTTTAATCACTTTAGAACTGTAAGGCGCAGTGTTAAGAATGCCAGAAGAAGGAATGTGACCTAGGAGCTGGAGTGTGCAATATTTACATCATGAGAAATACAGCAATAAGCTTTTATGTACTTTGACGTGTGTTAGGCCAGTAGACTTGTGTGTATGGCCCTGTGTGTACAACCACACCTGGCCCCTGCATAACGTTTCATTTGTATTGTCATCATAGCCGCACGTTTTAGTCTTTTACCTGTACTATCGTGCTATATGCTATTGTGCCTATAGGTCTCATTCTAATCACAGCTCGTATTAATTTTATGAATCATCTGCACCAGCTTGAAGACTTTAAAGGTCTTTTCATGTGCGCTGTGAGAACAGCTGGACATCTTTTATATTTGCTTGCATATATCGTTGGCATTTTTTAGTTTAAAAATTATCTACAAACAGTGTTATTTATGGAGCTCTTTTATCCCTTGTATATGTTGTATCAATTCTGATTACATTGGTATTGCATGGTTCTCACTTTGATTAACTTAACTTGTCAAAATAAATAATTAATAAACTATAAAATGTGTGAATATATCTTTTTGAGTGGGCTTCATGATCAGTAATCATCTCACAAATGTATGAATCATTAAAAACAATCCAAATGTTTGTAAGAACCTGAAAACAAGCTGCACCTCCCAAAATATAATATTGTATGAAGGGAACAATGCCAAGCGGACAGCAACTCATAGATACTGACAAATAACTTCCTTCATGATTCGATATGTAAATGAGACTGCAACATTTTACAAGACTGCCTTTTGCATACTTTTTGCTCCCTGGATAATAAGGAATGGAGCATTCATGTTTCCTTACGGGGAATGTTATATTGGTAATTTGCTTTAATTTTTCACTATATTTTCAGAATATTAGCTATGCAACAGAACAAAGTAACCTCTAATTTCAAACCCACATCTTATTTATTTGACACAGAGATCAATATTTGCAGAAGTTTTAAGTAATATGGATGCTCTGGGATTTACGGGTCATGCTCAAATGTTATATACATTTCAGAGACTTCGATAAAGGGTCAACAGAGGCTTTGGTTGTTTGAGTATTTGTTGCTTTTCCCACTGATTATGTAAATGCTCTGCAAGTGACTCACAGCCCTGGCCCCTTACTATACATTCTATGATTGACATCTGGAATCTTCAGCGTAAGCAAGGGGTCGTAAATACCTTTGCAATGTACCTTCCAACGGAGGTGTGACTAATGCTCATAATAGACTCATGTTATCGTCAAACCCTTGCTGATCACATACACTTTGCATACTATGCCATTCATGTTGCCAATTGAAATGCATTATATCCCACCGATGTGATATGATTTTTTAAATTGTTCATTCATCCCTTAATTCCACCCTCTTTTATTCTTGTGTTTCAAATATCTTTTGCATTTCCAAAGCTAAACTACAGGAACCGATTTATAGGAGCATGCCATGTTCAGTTGCTACTAAAAGCATATATTGCATAGTTCTCCAGTGCCAGATTTCTTTATTTGTTATTCCTTATATATTTTTATAGGTGAATCATGCAAAAACGGTCCATCAATGTGTCATTGATTTTAACAGTGTGTCACTGATGCCTAGCTTGTTTTCCATTGAAAATCTTCAAAGTTGTCATGATGGAGGTATATTCAGCAAAACAACATTCTCTTGTTACATAGTCATCTAGTGTAATCAATAAAAGGAATCGACTGTGGCTTTGCACTTGTTAGGCGAGATGTTGTTCAGTGCTCGGGTGTATTTCCCACCGATGTTCGAGGCAAGGTGCTAAACTATGGTTTTGTGCATACTGACAAAGAGTTTTATATGTTTGAGTAGGGATTATCTGTTTGAGTGGGGACTAGCTCACAAATTTGATAAAACTGGGGTGCCTGGAGAGCATTTTGTGGAGCTTTAAACTGATATTCTGTACAAGATACTTACATTGTATATTTGTTTGTATTGTATTTTGCATTCTACCTCACCATAGTGATATGTTCTGTCACTGCATGCTATTTCCTTTTTATGTTGATTCTGTGCACCAATGAAGTGTGAAGCCATTTTCTTTTTATAAGAGGTCAAAGTGTTCTGTATATCTGTGGTGTTCGTGTTTATCGGCTTGTTAGAATATATATATATATATATATATATATATATATATATATATATATATATATGCAAAGAAAAGATAAATATAATACTCGCACACTCGGATTTCAGGAACAAAAAAAATCAGTTTAATCTACACAACGCGTTTCGACTGACACAGCAGCCTTGGTCACGTGATAAACATCACCACTAAAATACCATTTAAATACCCTGTTAGCATAGACATAGAAATAGGACATCTAAAATGTGCAACCAATAACAACACACACTACTTTGCAGATGTTATCATAATAATACTTTTAGTACTTAGATCAGTTCATGCCCCTATATAATACCAGATATAATTCAGATATAATTATTAAATTACAAATCATTTCCCCCAATATTATTAATAAAATTAATAAATGAGTATTATCAGTTTTTAATGAAAATTCATTGTTGAATTTAAAAGTGGAAATAACCAAGTTAAATAACAGTGTTCTATCTATTAAAATTAATATTTCTTTGTTCTAGACCATAATGTCTGTAAAAATATTTATCATTTTAAAAAAATAGAGAGATGGTAAAATATATACACTGCAAATATATCATCATAAGCTTATTAAAGGCTAAAAGTCATCAACAGTACTAATTTTAACAATCAAATCTGAAAATCTGCAAAGTTAACCACCCATTAATAACGTGAAAAACACTGGAGAATGAATATAAACAAGCGGGTATTGTATTATATATTTGGCAAGGGGAACTAGGAATTTTTCCTAGGGGTTTCAGGTTACATGTGAATAATTACGTTTGTTTTTTTATATAATATATTTTTTTGCATAGTATTTATATATATTTTTTTGGAGAATGAATGATGAGATTGAAAACGAGAGACGACTGGCGGCGCAGGCACTGTTTTCTACAGATGTCATTAAGAAGACTCCTTATTGTCCTGGCTAGGACAGTACCAATGATCTGAAATCTTTACTCTATAAATTAGAGAAAATGTGTAAAGCTGAATTAGCCAAATGGTGGGAAGCCACATCATTACAGAACTATGTGGATCAACAAATGGTTCCCAGGCGCTTACGAATTTTCATTACCCCCTCTTATGAGACTCCCAATCCGGAAATGCTGAAGGAATGGGCAGCTAACTCTGCCCTCAGTTCCAGACACATGCTTGAAATTCTAATTAAATATGCCTGGCATGATCGGAGAGTTGTATTAGAGGATATCAGAAGAATGAGGGATGAACTTGAGTTGAGACCTGAAAAGGATTTTATATCCAAGTTTATGGAAGCTATGAATCTGAGATTAAAGAAATATGAGGATGATATCAAGTCTAAGAAACAACAAAAGCTACATAGAGATATAGGTGACTATGAGAGTGGAAGAATCCTAACTTTCAGTAGGAAATTTGATCATTTATATAAGTCATCCCCAATGAATTATCCATTACAGGAAAGACAGTCTGTTTCTGAGAGTGATGTGGAAAATACAAGGGAATCTGATACTCCTAGTTCCACGGAAAGTGAGAAATCTATTGAGGAAATTACAAACAAACCAGCTACTTTTTTAGACGAGTATCGCCTGCTGCGTCATGGCAGGCAAATTTCCAAGAACCAACAAGGACAGAACCTGAACCACAAAGGAAGGACACCGGGCCGAAGAGGAAGACGGGGCGGACCAAGAAGAGGAGAGAGAGACTTAGAAACCATAACAAGAACAGACTATTCAATGGGACAAGTGGGAAAACTAACAAGAAGTTCCAATGTACAGATATAATGGATAGCAATATGGTAAATAAGACAATTGTGAATTTGTCTAATTTTGCTTTGTCCGAAAGTGATAAACTGACATTATGTTTAGGCCTTTCATTTTGCCCTACTGAACGCTTCAACTATGCTGAGACAAGGATTGATTTTTACAAATTCATTAGAAAACTGAAATTGAAAAAATGGTTTAAATCTAAGAATCCATTTGAGGGAGGGGATATTAATTCCCAGACTTCTGAACATCAGGATATATTGAGTATCAGTGATGTAGATTCCATAATAACATTTTATGAACTAGAAAGAAATGATGTAAATCCTGATGTAATCAGTAATGTTTATCAAATTCTTGATGAACTGAATATTACCTATGATTTATCGGTTCCAACCGGCTTTAAACCTAAGTCTACATTCTGTCCGACCATGAATCATGACAACATTGATACATTATATGATATGGTGGTGAAGGATCTAATCAAATTTTGTCACAAAACATGGTTTAAACCTAGATATAATCAGAATCTTACATCAACACAGAGATTGTTTATTACAAAATTGGTTGATGATAAGGACACAGTTGTTTGTCCCGCTGATAAAGGTGGTAATATAGTACTCATGGATAAACACAAGTATATTGAGGAGGCTATGCGTCAACTCAACAATACACAGTTCTATAAGGTTACTACCAAAGAGGCATATGTCAACAGTGTTACCGGAACTTGGCAGTTATTGATGGAATGGAAAGACAAAGGTCTATTGGTATGGGAGGAGTATTGCTTTCTGAAGAGAGATTTTCCCAAATTGCCTGTTTTGTATATCTTACCCAAAATCCACAAAAATGAAATCAATCCCCCGGGACGCCCTATTGTATCGTCTTGTGGTAGCGTACTTGAAAATGTTTCCAAATATGTGGATCATTTTCTGAGAGAATTTGTTGTGAATTTACCCTCATACGTTTGTGATACAAAGGATTTTCTAGGTAAATTGGAGGGTATCATATGGGAAGATGATTTATTGTTGTTGACTATGGATGTTAACTCCCTCTATACCATTATAGATCACGATAAGGGCATTAATGCATGTAAACATTTTCTACACACAAGGTCATTGAAGTATTTGGCCCATACTGAGATGGTAATTGATATGATAAGGTATTGTTTAACCAATACCTTTTTCTTGTTCAATGGGGTACTTTACCAACAGACCCTCGGGACTGCTATGGGCACATGTTTTGCTCCAAGTTTTGCCTGTCTTTTTCTTGGTTGGTGGGAAGAGACTGTTTTCAAAGATGATGAACTATATCCAGAAGCGAATCAGGCAATTCTCTGGTTAAGATATATCGATGACATTTTCATTATTTGGAAAGGAACCAGAAAAGAGGCTATACAGTTTGTAGATAAGTTGAACAGGAATGATCTGAATATTGGTTTGACCTGTAATGTGAGCAGCTCCTCCATTTAATTTTTAGATACTATGGTAAAGATTAGGGAACAGAATATTACTACTGAACTGTTCCGGAAACACTCGGCGGGCAACAGCTTATTACATGCCTCTAGTGGTCATCCGGATAGTTTAAAATGGAGTATCCCCTTTGGCGAACTACTAAGAGCTAAAAGAATAAGTAGTACTGACGAAGCTTTTCAGGTTGAACAAAGGGAGATAACTATGAGATTTAAACAGCGAGGATATCCAGAATGGGTAATTAAGAGAGCAATCGATAAGACTAAGGAGATAAAAAGATCGGATACCCTTTTTGATAATATAACCAAACAACAGGCAGATGATAATGATGGGACTAGACTCATCATGACATATAATGAGGATACAAGACAGATCAAGAACATCATTTCAAAGAATTGGAATATTTTGAAAAGTGATCCCGTTATTGGAAGTAATATACAAAAGAGACCTCAGATTACCTATAGAAGAGGACGTAGTTTACATGACATTTTGAGGTCTAATGATATCACTTCTACTCCACAACTGAGACAACACAATTTGCAAGGCTTTTTCCCATGTGGCCATTGTAAAGCATGTCGCTACAGCACTATGCGGTAGCAATATGCCACATGCAAACCTGGAAAAGTCAGACAGATTAATCAATTTATAACATGCAGTACCCCCTTTGTAATCTATGTATTGGAATGTCCTTGCTTACAATGGTATATTGGCAGCACCAAACATGGTGTTAAGAAAAGGATTTTAGAACACATGCGTGCAATTACATCTAATGTCGAACATTATCCGGTAGCAAGGCATTTCAAAGAAAAACACAACTCTGATTGTACCAAATTATCCTATTTTGGTATTGAACATGTTCCTCCACATCATAGGGGAGGGAACAGAGAATTAGCGTGGAGGAAAAAATAGTCAGTATATATCTTAGAATTAGAGACTAAGACTCCGATTGGTTTGAATATGGGGGAGGAATTAAATACTCACCTATATGATAACTATTAATTTATCTTGATGAGACTTTTTACTGATTGGAAAATTCTTTTTACCATAATATATATAATGAGTTGACTGTACAGAGATTTAATTTTATTATATATAGAATTCATTTATGGGTTTTAGATCAAGTACCTTGGTCAACTATGTGATATGTATTATGAGTGTCAAGTTTATATTCAAATATTAATTTGATGTTTAAATTTTCAGTTACTGTTCTAATTTTGACTCTAATTTTCAGATATCTCTTTTAGATAATATGGTCGGAGGAAGAAGTATCAAACTTTACCCGCTTGTTTATATTCATTCTCCAATGTTTTTCACGTTATTAATGGGTGGTTAACTTTGCAGATTTTCAGATTTGATTGTTAAAATTAGTACTGTTGATGACTTTTAGCCTCTAATAAGCTTATGATGATATATTTGCAGTCTACATATTTTACCATCTCTCTATTTTTTTAAAATGATAAATATTTTTACAGACATTATGGTCTATGTTGGACTTTTGGCCATACGCATGGTCATCCCTAGTCTTTTTGCCTCCTTCCTCCTGGTTTTTCTGACCTTTCGCTGTTGGCTCTAGGACTCTGAGCACTTTATCACTGCTGACCAGTGTTAAAGTGCAGGTGCTCTCCCATCTAAAGTTGGTATGATTGGCTTATACCTGATTGGCATATTTAATTTACCTATAAGTCCCTTGTACAGTGGTATCTCTATACCCAGGGCCTGTAAATTAAATACTACTAGTGGGCCTGCAGCGCTGCTTGCGCCACCCACTGAAGTAGACTTTCAAACCTGTCTCAGGCCTGCTAGCGCAGGGCCTGTGTGCGCAGTTTTCTGCCACAGGGACCTGGCATCTAAATTTACTTGCCAGGCCCAGAACTCCCCTTTTACTACATGTAAGTCACCCCTAAAGTACGCCCTGTGGGCAGGGTGCCATGTATGTAGAAAGGCAGGACATGTGCCATATTGCATGGCCTGTCCTGGTAGTGACAAACAGCCTAACTTGGTGTCTCACTGCTGTGAGTGCTGCCTTCTCATAGGATTGCATTAGAAATGCCCTGCCTTATGTGTAGGGGTATTGTCTGATTTATGAGGGCTAGCGTAGGCGTGTTTGGTATGGTTGTGATGGTGATAATAAATACTGCTTACTGGTGTGGGTGTATTTTTTATTACTATCACAGAAATGCCACTTCTAGAAAGTGCGCATTTATCTGTGCTTATGATTCTGGTGTTTTGCAGCTTGACTCCAATCCACGTCTGGGCAGAGTGACAGTTGGGGCTTTGTGCATACTTTTCAGACAGCCTGTACACAGGGAGGGTGGAGGTGTCACTGAGGTGCATCTACATACTGAATAGTCTTCCTGGGCTGAGAGAAGGGAGAGGCGGGGCACACCTACATTTGTAAAGGCTGTGCCCTGGCCTCACACAATAGGGTCGTTAACCCCCCACTGATGTTTGGAGCCTGTGCTGAAAGGAGAGAGGGGGCACTCCCAGAACCAGTTGTAACTGGCTGGAACCTCCTCTCCCTACCACTGTAAAACACTGTAAGAACTGACTATAAGTACAGGGGAATTTTCCCCACAATTTGAACATTCTTGGAACTTGAAACTGGACACAGAACGCTGATGAATGGACTCACCAGGAAACCGCCATGGACTGCTGCTGCTGTGCTGACCTGTGACCTGTCTGGTCACTAGGAGGAACTGCCACCATCTGCACCCCTTGTGCTGGCCTGTAGCTGGGCCCACCAGCCCTGTGCTCCTTCTTGTTTAGTTGTTCCCAGGGGCAGGGTGCTGTGGCCCCTGACCCCTGCAACGATCTTTGACATCTTTGCCCAGGATGCCTGAAGAGAAAATAAATGCATTCTTTGAATGGTGGAAGCTGCTGAGGTCCTAGCGCTTTGAAAAGCGCTTTTCTTTTGCCAAAGGAAGAATCACCGCCGCAGCCCAGGCTGCAGATTTTACTTTAGCGCTGTGAAAAGCGCTGTATTTTGAGCCCCGGATCACCGCCGCAACCCGGGCTTTAAAGTGTGCCCTCGCGCTTCCTGGAGCGCGTCTCTGCGATTGGAAATCACCGCCGCAGCCGGGTTCGGAAAATATCCCTGAGCGCGAGGTCCGCGCTCAGCACTGTGCCCCCAGGGCACGAAGGAAACCCTGTTTTCGTCTTAAGGAGCAAGCGTGCTCCTGGTGGGGCCCCCGGGGAGAGGACCGCTCAGTGTAGTCCCCCCGGGGCACCGGAAGGCCCTGCCTTGGGCCGGAGAGCCATAGAGGCGGCGGGAGGAGAGGAGGACGCCTCTCTCCCGCCGGGAGAAGCCTCGGAAGGCTTCGGTGGCCAGGGGGAACGGGCAGCAGCCTCATCGGAGGCTCGCTGCACCCCCAGGTCCCTCGGGGCCCCTGCGAGGGCCAGCTTTTCAATAAAGGGGTCTCCCTTGGCGAAGGGGCCGACGGAGGCCCCGGGAGACCCCAGGAGTTTGCAGGTCCCCAGAGGGGCCCGTTTCTCAACCGGAGGGGGTGCGTGGCGCCCCCCTCCCCACCTCAAAGGTTTCCCTGACCGGGCGCCCCCCTCGAGAGGGCCGGTGGAGGCCTGGGGGGGCCCCCAGCGTTTATGGTCCCCCGAGGGGCCCGTTTTTCGTTAAGGGGAGGTGTGTGCTACCCTCCTCGCTCCCCACATTGTCAGGGGCCCCCATTTTGCACAGAGGAGCGCTGGGGGTCCCTTTCTTCTTTGTCTGCAGGCACGGAGGGTGCCTGCTTCATCAAAACAGGTACTGTCTAACATAGACCAATATGCTGATAATCTAAAGTTCTTTTTACAGACTTTATTCATTGTGTTATATTACCTGCCTGTACTATGATGATTTTACATATGTGTGCACATGTTCCTTTTATGGGCATGACTTGCTAATATGTTTCCCTCACTTGCCATAGGTTTTCTAATGTTCCTACTATGGGCGTTTTATGATATCCTTATGACAAGTGTTCTAATGTAATTACGTGTTTCCTGACTACTGCTTATGTTGCAGAATACTGAGTAACCTGTGTGTTATGTGTGACTACTGCTAGTTTGCAGAGTAACTAATGTGTAACGTTCTGACAACTGCTAAGGTAGCAGGATAGTACTGTTATGTGATGTTGGTCTAATAATTACGTTGTGTACAATACAGTGTATTTTCATATAATCTGGTGTTGTGTTTCCTTTGTGGTGGGGATATTGCGTCACATGTATGTGTGTGTTGTGCAAACGCTTTACGCATTGCCTCCGGGTTAAGCCTGACTGCTCGTGCCAAGCTACCAAGGGGGTGAGCAGGGGTTATCTTGGACGTGTAACTCCCTTGCCCTGACTAGAGTGGGTAAGTTCTGCCTGGCTGAGGTACATACCCTAGCCAACCAGAAACCCCATTTCTAACAGTCTAGAACAAAGAAATATGAATTTTAATAGATAGAACACTGTTATTTAACTTGTTATTTCCCCTTTTAAATTCAACAATGAATTTTCATTAAAAACTGATAATACTAATTTATTAATTTTATTAATAATAATGGGGGAAATGATTTGTAATTTAATAATTATATCTGAATTATATCTGGTATTATATAGGGGCATGAACTGATCTAAGTACTAAAAGTATTATTATGATAACATCTGCAAAGTAGTGTGTGTTGTTATTGGTTGCACATTTTAGATGTCCTATTTCTATGTCTATGCTAACAGGGTATTTAAATGGTATTTTAGTGGTGATGTTTATCACGTGACCAAGGCTGCTGTATCAGTCGAAACGCGTTGTGTAGATTAAACTGATCTTTTTTTGTTCCTGAAATCCGAGTGTGCGAGTGTTATATTTATCTTTTCTTTGCTTAACTAATTACCGGCTTGCTCGTGCCGGTTCTCGCACCACCCCTTTGGGCTGATTGAGATCATACTTCGAGTATTTTTGTAGTCATATGTATATATATATATATATATCTATATATATATATATATATATATTTAAACATATGTATACAAACAACAGTGATCTTACTTCTTAACTGCTTGAGTATTATGAACATTATGAATATATATTTGACTGCTTGCAAATGTAGGTGTAGGAAATCCACCTTTTCTGCATAGTCAATCGTATTTTTCATTCATGTTTTACTAGACCCTATATTTTTGCTTGCTTTAGAGCTCTGTGCACTTTACCCCTGCTAACCAGTAGGAAAGTGCCTGTGCACCTCTTTAATCATGGTCGAATTGACATACTCCTAAATGGTATATTTAACTTTCCAATGAGCCCCTTGTTTATGGTACAAAATATACCCAGAGCTTGGAAGTTAAATGTCACAAGCGACTGCAGCACTTATTATGCCATCCACTGCAGTGTAAAATACTGTCTCTTCTAAGATAAGCCTAACAAGTAATCTGTACAGTGTACTGTACTATATCTGCATATAGTACAGTGCAAATGTACTATACCTGCAGTTTTTCAGAGGTGGTAACCGACATCAAAATCCTTACCTACCACAGTAACATGTCAGATTCCATGTACGAAATACCGATTTGTAGGCTTCAATACGCAGTAATAACAATCTATTCATAAGTTCCTATTGACTTTATCATATAATATTCACAATCCATATGTCAGTCATATAAACTGGCACCCACCGTTCATACCGTTTTCAGATACAAATATGCTTAGAAATACAATTTGCAAAGCAATATACAACCCCTCACGATTTTTCAGAGTGACTGCACAATACGAAAAAACCTTGCCTACTACAGTAACCTGTGAGATGACATATAACAAAATACCTGCCTATAGCCTGTGACACAACGTGGTAACTCATTGTTAAAGGCATACTGGCTTTAACAAATGCATTTCACAATAACAAAGTTAGGCTTATTGCCTTTATCATAATTTTTCACAATAACTAGATCAGACTGTGGCACTTGACAGAATTGTTCCCTGTGCACCAATTAGCCTTTTCTATTGTCATCATAGCCAATTCAGACCTAGTGTTTTGTGCATAAGCTTTCCTACAAATCAACCATGAGGCACACAGACATAAAATTACAAAGCTACAGAAAATTACAGCTGGCTAAGCAAACTCTTATCCCTCCGAGGTGGTCTAAAAAGGATTCTCCAAAAGCAAATCCTCCAAATACATTGTCTGCCATGGATAGAACCAAGGCCAAGACCCTTGTCTCCTACAGTACTCTGTGAGAATCCATTTAACAAAATAGTTCTCTGCGGGCTTTCATACATAGTAATAATTATTTTATCCTAACATTTCAGAATAAACCAATCAGGTGTACAGTCATTCTCACTGGTTTGCCACCATAACTATCTAAGTCTCACTGTGTTGAGAATAAGTGTTTTCACAGGCAAAAAATGCAATACAAGCAGACTTTTTATTGGATGCACACAACCTCGGCCCAATGAAATCCTGTTCTCATAGGAACCAACATATAGGTGTAGCTTGAGCTCCTCTCGCATTAGTACTCTTAGTTTTTTTTGATCACTTAAGGACTGGTTACAGCCGCACTGACAAGCCAGACAACTTACTCTGCTGAAGAGAAATATTTGAACCCTGAGATTCAAATACAGTAAATTAAAATATTAGGAATGCTCAAAGAAAAACGATTTATAATATAAAAACTTAGGGCCTGATTCACTGAGGACAACTTACACTTTTGTGTAACTTTACAATTGTTTGCTATTCACAAAGAAATTTACGTGTAACATCTTTATAAGCGAGGAGTCTCCGCTCCAAAAAAGATGTTAAACCACTTTGTGAATAGCAAACAATGGTAAGCTTACACAAAAGTGTGTTTGCCTTTGTGAATTAGGCCCCAGGCACTTTGCAAACGACTTTTTTCTCTTGCGCCATCCCCTTTGGAACCTGATAGCCCCGGTTGCATTCACAAACGCTGGTGAATATTAACTTTGCTTTGATAGGTCACATTTTCCATCTGATTATATTGGGCACTGCAATAAGAGATGAAACCATGTCATTTTATTGAAGCTAAAGAATGTAATATTGAGTGCTGAGGACCAATTCAAAAGACAGCTGCAAAATTCCAGATGTACAGAGAATACCTACATATGCACAGTGAATGCCTATCGGAAGTCACAACATATAGTTATGAGGTATGCTAAACGGCATTTCATTGCACATAATGTGTGGTAACTCTATTTAACTTTCCCTAATCTTATTTTAAGTGTATGTTCTATTGCTACTTCTTAAAAAAGATAAACAATAGTTATAGTTACATGGAATAAATCTAAGAACTGTATCGTGAAAAAGCATCTTGTATTTGGTTGCAAACATTTTAATGTGTTTAAACAGCTACATTTTATAATGTACGACTTCTTGTAGACCAGCTCATCATTTACTGTAATGAAATTATGCAGTGCAATAAAGAATATATTGTGGCGAATGTCACCGTATCAGCTAACTAGTCAGTGGAAAATAGGTAAGAGGTGAAAAGCAATGTATTAGTGTACACTTATAATTCTGCTCAGTGCAGAGGCTTTGGCTCTGGTATAAGGTATTGTGATTTCGGAAACTAACTACAACAACCTTATAGTAGAGAGGATACGTTATTGTCTGGTTTCAAGGGAGTACAAATGTCATCTACAGGACTGGAGTAAAACTATTAAAGATTCATTTTTTATACACAGATTGCAGAATTATTATTATTATTATTGTTGTTATTATTACTGTTGTTTTTATCGTGATATCTTTATTATTGTTGTTGATGTTCTTGATATGTTATGCTACCGATATTTGATAACTTGTGGTAGAAGTAAGCTAAAGCAATAAGAGACACACAAATAAATTGTTTTATGAAACATTTAATTAATTATATGTGCCAACTAGTCAAGATATACCATGATGCAGCAACACGTAGAGCACACATAAGTATACATTGGGCTAAAATACACAATCAATACCTTGCAGACATGTTTTTTTGTGCAGTGGTATTTTTTGTTCCCACAACTGCAGTGTAAATGAATCCAGAGCTGGAATTGAGAGGTATATGGAATATGAGAGGTATGTCATCGCTTTCTGGAACTCTGAAAAATGAGACCTGGATCATTCACTATAAATATACGCACTGAAGCACAGAAAACTTTCCTCTGTTAATGAGAGATTAAGTTCAAAAGTGTCACATGCGCAGTTGAAAAAAACAAAGGCATTGGGGATATTATTAATGTTTTCCTACATTAGACCCCCTTGTGACTGAATCTTCAGCACCCTATTATCGATGAATGACGTAATCAATCAATCAATGGCAGTGACAGTGAGCATTAATCAACACACTTGACAAGCTCACCCTTGCAGGCCCGTTCTTGATGCAAGATCTACCCGTGTAAAAATAAACATTATAAACACAGAACCTGGACAGCAAAAAGATACACTGTCCTACACTAAACTTATTTTCTTTGTTTATGTAGGTTGTGTTATACCTACTCTAAAGTACATACAAAGCATATTTTAGAATGTACATTTTTAATTTCCTTAAAATGTGCTTTGCATTTAAAATTTGACCTGTAATAAGCACTACTGCATAAAACGTACTTTAAATATTCGTACATTATCACCAATAAGAAAACAAATAGCTCTTAGTAGAAATATATATCTGCAGTCTCAGGCAAACAATGAATACTAAACCGATATTGCTCAACAGTACTAAAATTAATTAATAAATCATGTAATAAACATGCATAAAGAATAGTATCTATAGTATGGTCCTAGATGGTTATTTAGGAGTTCAGGCAACATTAATATGCCACTCATTCCGTGTGAATGTGCAGTGACTCATGAGGAGCTAAGCATCGAGTAAGTCATGATGCAGCCCCACCAACGGTAATAAATAGAATATTGCACCCTGCACATTTGCATATAAAGTTTATGCCATGGCCTTTTTTCATGTGTACTTGCCCTAGTAAAAGGTGTTTAACCAAAACCATGATGCAAGCTGTTAGTGTCTTGTTTATTAATACTTGAATATAAGTATTTATTTTAACAAATTTCATCCAAATGCATATACATTCAATAAAATAGCATTGCCATTGTATTACCTGCAATCGCACACAGTTTTGCAGTACTAAAATTAAAGTTTTTACTTGAATGCTTTCATTTCACTCCTTCCCTCTAAGGTCATTTATCCAGCAGACCAAAATATAGCCATTGTAATCTTGCTTTCAAAGTCTTATCATGTGAACAAGTCAGAAATAATTACACACATAATGTATTCTATAGCCTTACAATGATCTGATGTTTTAAGTAACATTTGGTTGAAGCAGCAATAGGGAGGAGAAGAATACATTTCCAATTATGACTGGTCTACTAAGTCTCATTGAAATGGGTTTGCCTTCTTGTTTCCCTATAACTTTCTTTTCTCTCTAATCAATTTTTAACATTACAAGCTGGTTCCACTGTCAGGAACTAGACAACTAAACCTTAGGGAGTCCACAAGAAACCATATTCCTTCGCCCTTGGTGCAGTACTAAAGATCAAAGGCTGAGTGGGCACTGACATTATTCCCAATCCTCTGCCAGGCATAAAACAATTAATCCAGGATGCATTCAAACCTTCTTTACGTTTAGGGAAGAGTAAGCTATATCCCCAGGATAAATCAATCAAGAGAACTTAAAGAGCAGCGCCAGATAGTGACTTGAGAAGACCACAGTATGAATTCTAGTAAAGATCTCACACTTTGTTGACCCAACATTGTTTAAAAAGCAAGCCATTTTGTGTTTTGGGACATGCTTCTGACAAAAGCTGTTCCACAGCTCTTTTCACTACAGAAAATAAATATGGCAGAAACTTGATTCCCTTTCTCCAAGCTTCCTCAAAATCTGACCCAGTTACTCCCACCAAAAATCAATGCAAAGCTACACATCCCAGGCCACATTTGCTCTTCCTTACAGTGAGCTGCTCCAGTATTCTGTTATATGACTTCCTATTCAACAGAAACGTGTGTTGTAGTTTTCCTTTCACTGTGAATGTCACTTTGGGTATCAGGAGCAAAGTTTCATCCCTTGCTGCTCCTTTTATGTGGTGAACCTTTGATACCAGACAGTTTGCCACCTCTGCTCTAGGTGACATTAGGAATGAAAAGTGTCAAAGATGTAAGAAGCACGAAAGATCTGATAAAAAAGCAAACACTGTTACTAAACACTTTTCTGGTATGCTTCAGGGTGGCAATATTGCAAGCTTTGAAACATAGATAGTAGAAAACCCACTGGTTCCATTGATTTTGTTTAATTAACCATGTACTGAAATCTGACATTTGTAGCAAAGAAGTTAGGAATATGCATTCCTTTTTATCCATGTGCCACCTATAGCAAAGGGTTTTTTGCTGCAGAGACCTGGGCTATTGAGCCCATATTATGCCTTTTGGATGCAAGTGGAGGGTATAGTCAATACACTCTTCCAGCTCATACCTGTGTCTTCCACAATTTCATGAAAACTTTACGTGCTATTACACTTGTTTATTAAAATGACAACCACGGTAACATCAAAGAAATAATGCTTTTCATAGTTAGGACTTGGGATACGTAGCTGAAATTTGATCACTAGGCTCGACTTCCCCAGATGTTAAACACATAGGCCCTCATTTCAACATTGGTGGTAAAAATTGCCTACCGCTGCGGCGATGGCCGTCAAAAGACCGTCGATGCGGCTACCAGCCATCCGCCATATTATGACCACAGCTGGATTTCCGCCACAAGAATGACAGAAATCCGTCTGTGGCCATACTGGCAGATGGCGGTAAGGTGATGCTGCTACCACCAGCAGCGCCACACCAGTAGACCGCCGCCAACCTCATTATGACAAATAATACAGCCTGGCGGTGTTCTGCTGGTGGGCGCTGCTGGCAGATGTCCCGTGCCATCCCATTTCCTGCAAGAGGAACCCCTGGATCCAGGTAAGTCGGGTCTCCGACAGGGGAGGGGGCAGGTGGTGTTGTGTGTGTGGGGGGGGTATGTGAATGTATGTGTGTGAGTGAATGCGGGTATGTGTTAAGTGTTGAATGAGTGTGTGCATGTACAGACGTGTGAGAGCATGTATGTTGTGAAATGTGAATGTGTGTCTGTGTGTACGTTTGGAAGTGTGTGTGGATGTGTCTGTGACAGGATGTAGGCATGCGTATATGTATGTGTGAATGTGTGTGTGTGTGTGCATGTGTGTGTGTGTGTGAAGGGGAGGCGTGGATGTTGGGGGGTATGGAGAGGTGGGGGTAACTGGAGAGGTGGGGGGAGACCCCTATAAGTGACAGGGAAGGAATTCCCTGTCACTGACAAGGCCTACTGCAATGGTTTTTGTGGCATTACGAACTCCAAGAAAACCACGGTGGTAGGTGGGGTCATAATTCCGCAGGCAGCACAATGGCGGCCACCGGGCGGTTGGAGTGGTACATTGTACAATGTCATAATGTGGCGGTAAGTACTGCCAGCCTGTTGCTGATACTTACCGCAACATTATCGCCGACCGCTGGGGTTGCAATGACCCCCATAATGTAATCAGCACAAAGAGAAATAAAGGGGGGAGGCAAAAGATGTAGTCCCTCCCACGGACAATTTTTCAGTTTAGAAACATAGATATTGTTGTTAATTTAAGAAATTTGAAAAGGGTAGTGCACTTTAGCCCTCTGGCTCTGCAGATAAATGACAAACACCATTTAAAATAGCACATGCACTACATACATAAGGTTGTCCAACCTTTGCAAGTGTGGGAAATCTGCCTTTTCTGCATGATCACCCTTGATTTTTCATATTTTTCTGAACCTCGTTTTTGCTGTTTTTTTAACTCTCGGCACTTTACTCCTCATAAATAGGAATAACATGCATATGCTTCCCCTTTAAAGATGGTTAAATGGGAATATACCCAGGCCCTTGATGTAAAATGCCACCAGTGGACTGCAGCACTCATGGTGTTATCCACAATCTTGGCCAGTAAATTATGGCTTCAGGCCTGCCATGTGTAGCCTGAATGCTGCAGCAGAAAACCTGCAAAAATAACCCCTTTTTAACAGGTGAGAACCCACTGCTTTTAAATATCAGTAAGTCACCCTTTAGTACACCTTGTCACCTTGTCACCCTCAGGGCAGCTTGCCTCATTTTTTAAATTGGAACATGTAGAATTGACATGTTCTTTCAGTGACTAGACACCAAAAGCTATTTACACTATTAGGGTGGTATCTGGATCCTGGAATATGTCAAACTACTGACTATAAAAGGCAATCTGTACCTTTCAAGAGAAAATGGCCACATTAGTCCCTCAAAGGCTATTTTATATACTAATTAGAAGTCTAATTCATTGGTGTAGTTAGATTTTTTAAAAAGAAGTATTTAGGAAAATTAACTTTTAAAAAGTTACCTTTTCCCTGACTGAAGCTCCAGGAGGCTAATTTGCATTAGCCTGCCAGCAGCTGTCCAGAAAATGTTTGACCTTAATGACATGTAAAAACTGTTCCGACAGCAGAAGAATGATTTGGGTCTGGAGACAGGATGAGCTGGGTGAGGCATTTATCAGTCCAGCTGAGGTTGATTCAAGAACTTCATTAATTTGAAAGGGACAGACATGATGCCTGCCCATTGATATTTTAGTGTAAGGAAAGACCTGAGAAAGTGAAATCCTTTGTCCCTCAAAGCCCACACAAGTCAATGTAGCTCCAAACTCAATGGAAAATAAGCTACACATAGAACTGGTTTGGAGTGGACAGGGAGGGGACTGCACATTTCCTTGGCCACATTTCAGGGAGGACACAAGAGTTCTGCTCTAGGGACGACTGATTTTTGTCATCTGTGATTTTAGGAATGAGGGACAGTGTAGGATTGTTTCTAATAGCGCAAACAAGAACTGGTAAAAAAGTGGGCATTATTTCCCATGGAAATATTTTTTATGGAGGAGGCAGAAGTCAACCCTACTCACCAGCATCATAAAGCACTCTCCTCAGGTCACTTTCTGGACCTTCAGAGGAATAGAAGAGAACTGGACTCTGCTTGCTGTGATCTGAGAGGAGCTGCGAAGGACTGGATCTGCTCTCTCTTGTACCTAAGTTAATAATATGGTCTCCAAGATGGGCTAACTTTCTGTGTGGTAGAAGGACAGAGACAGCTGACAAATCACTCTGTCCTGGAAGACCAGTTGCCAGTTCCAACTGGACCTACCCTGGACCCGGCAGAGCTTTGACAGGATCAAACCCTAAAAGTCCTAAGAAATTCCCCTGAAGTATGGAAGTCTTAGGTGAAGAGTTAAGGGGAAAAAGAGACTGACCCTGCAAACTTGGTACTTATAAAATGTTTGATCTGCCAGACCTCTGGGGAACCAGGACCAACCACCAAAGCCAAACCACTAAAGGTGCAACCTCTGTGGAACAGGTTTGCCATACTTGGAGCCTCTTTTCAGCAGTAAAACCATTCTAGCATCTGCCGCTCCCTACCACGCAGCTCCACCAGTGTGCTGCCACCCCTCGTGCTGCTCTGTGAGCTCTACTGCTGTGAGCTCAAGGCCCTCCTCCACCCATAGGCTCCCACCTGCACCTTATCCCAGGTGACTCAGTGGTGAGCCTCTGTCTGTCTCTGCCTCCTTTAAGCTCTTTATTCTGCTTTGCCTTTGTTCCTCTCATCAGCCCTTATGCCGCTCCTCTCCCCTCCCGCCCTTGCTGCTGCTTTGTCCCTGTGGCCCTACCCCCTCTCAGCATCTTGAACCCACCTCCCAGCTGATCCGCTCCTCCCACCTCCATTGTGTCAGGGAGACTAAACTGACCTCTGCAACCAGGCATCGGATGTGCTGCTGCCGCACCAAAGGCTAACCCCCACCTCAGCCCTGGCCATTGCCACTACCATCCCCAACAGCTACAAGATCATCCACAAAGACTGCATCAACCTACCAGCAGGAGTCTTTGATATCGTCCACAGAAACATCCTCCACCTCACAACCAGCTCCAACAACCACTCTCCTGGCATGGAGCACCTCCACTTCCAGATTAGACCAACCCAAACACCACCCTCCATGGAACCCTCATCTACAGACCCCCCCGGACCACACCCCACATTCAGCTAATTCGTAGCCAACTTAATCGCTTCCCACACCCTCACCTCAAGGGAATACATCCTCCTCCATGACCTCAATTTCCACCTAGACAACATCAGAGACCAGAACACCTCATCCCTACTAGAGAACCTCGCTACTCTTGGACTTAAACAACTGGTCAACTCCCCAGCCCTCTCAGCAGGACACACCCTTGAGCCCGTCTTCTCCGCCGGCAACAACATCTCCGTCTCATACACCTCCGAACTACACTGGACTGACCACCACTGTGTCAACTTCTCCTTCACCAGGAACACAGAATTCCACCATGCCACTACCACCCCTGCATAAACTGGATCAAGGTCTCCAGAGTCCAACTCACAGAAGCCCTCCGCCTTGCCCCACCACTGGACACCACGGACGGCAATGCCTCAGCCCACACCCTCCATCAATGGGTCTCCGACTGCTCCAACACTCTGGACCCCCTCAGGAAACCCTCCAACAATCTACACCACAAGAAAATCAGCTGATTCTCCCCCAACCTCCAAGAATCCAAGCACACCTGCAGATGACTCAAGGGAAAGTGGTGAAACAGCAAGAGCACGGCAGGCCACAAAGCCTTCACCACGCACTACTTCCTCATCAGAACAGCAAGAAAATCGGCCATTCGGGAATGCATCAACGCCATCACTCACAACAGCAAGGAACTCTTCACCGTGGTCAAAGAATTCAACAAACCCAGCATGGAAACCACAGATATCCCACCCTCCCAAGACCTCTGTGACAACCTCACCACTTTCTTTCACTGCAATATCCAGAACATCTTTGATGGATTTACCACCCAAGACCCACCCACCCTGCCCACTGCCACCACACCAAAAGACCCCACCTCCTAGATCAATCCAATATTGAAGAAGTGCTCTGCCAACACGATGGACCTGAAAAACTACAGACCCATCTCACTGCTTCCCTACCCAGCCATAGTCATTGAGAAGGCCATCAATGCCAAGCTCACCAAATTCAGCAACCATATCCTAATTCAGGAACAGGTGCAACTGCAACTCCTTGCAGCACGGATGACACCTGCACCCTCTTTGACCATAGTGAAACAGCAGCCCTCATCCTCCTAGACCTCTCTGCCACCTTCGACACCGTCTCCCACAACACCCTCTGCATGTGACTACATGACACCAGCATCCATGGCAAAGCCCTTGAGTGAATCATTCCTCCTTCACAGGCCAAACCCAGAGAGTTGGTCTCCCACCATTCACCTTGAAACCGATGGAGACCAGCTGCGGTGCCCCCCAGGGCTCCTCCCTGAGCCCCACTCTCTTCAGTATCTACATGACCCCGCTCGCTAACATCGTCAGACACCATGGTCTCAACATTGTCTCCTACGACACCCAGCTGATTCTCTCCCTCACCGACAAACCATCACCAACCATCAACAACTTCCACAACAGACTGGAGGCAGTCGCCACTTGGATGAAAGACAACTGCCTCAAGCTCAACTCTGACAAGACTGAGGTCCTCATCGTGGGCCCTACCCCCTCCACCTAGGACTGCTTTTGGTGGTCCGCAGTTCTTGGCTCCCACCCCCCTCACACACCGACCATGCACACAACCTTGGCATCATCATCAACTCCTCGCTCTCAATGGCCCGCCAAGTCAATGCTGTCTCATCATCGTGCTTCCACACACTTCACATGCTCCGAAAGATATTCAAATGGATCCCCATTGAGGCAAGAAGGACAGACACCCAGGCACTCATCAGCAGCAAGCTTGACAATGGCAATGCACTCTATGCCGGCTTCACCAAGAAACTACAAACAAGACTCCAGAGAATCCAGAACACCACAACTACATCACTGCATCACTCAGAAACCTCCACTGGCTACTAGTCAACAAAAGAATCACCTTCAAGCTCCTCACACGCGCATACAAGACCCTACATAACATCGGACCAGCCTACTTCAACCACGCTTCTCCATCTACACTCCAACCAGACATCTCCGCCCTCGCCAGCACCCCAAAGATCTGTAAGAACTCAGCTGGAGAAAGATCCTTCCCCAACTCACTGTGCAGACCTGGAAGATGCTGTCTCACTTCCTCAGTGTTAGACTTTTTGCCTTACGCAGGGTCATCCCTAGTCTTTTTGCCTCCTTCCTCCTGGTTTTTCTGACCTCTCGCTGTTGGCTCTAGGACTCTGAGCACTTTATCACTGCTGACCAGTGCTAAAGTGCAGGTGCTCTCCCATCTAAAGTTGGTATGATTGGCTTATACCTAATTGGCATATTTAATTTACCTATAAGTCCCTTGTACAGTGGTATCTCTATACCCAGGGCCTGTAAATTAAATACTACTAGTGGGCCTGTAGCGCTGCTTGCGCCACCCACTGAAGTAGACTTTCAAACCTGTCTCAGGCCTGCTAGCGCAGGGCCTGTGTGCGCAGTTTTCTGCCACAGGGACCTGGCATCTAAATTTACTTGCCAGGCCCAGAACTCCCCTTTTACTACATGTAAGTCACCCCTAAGGTACACCGTAGCTAGCCCTATGGGCAGGGTGCCATGTATGTAGAAAGGCAGGACATGTGCCATATTGCATGGCCTGTCCTAGTAGTGACAAACAGTCTAACTTGGTGTCTCACTGCTGTGAGTGCTGCCTTCTCATAGGATTGCATTAGAAATGCCCTGCCTTATGTGTAAGGGGTATTGTCTGATTTATGAGGGGTAGCGTAGGCGTGTTTGGTATGGTTGTGATGGTGATAATAAATTCTGCTTACTGGTGTGGGTGTATTTTTTATTACTATCACAGAAATGGCACTTCTAGAAAGTGCGCATTTATCTGTGCTTATGACTCTGGTGTTTTGCAGCTTGACTCCAATCCACGTCTGGGCAGAGTGACAGTTGGGGCTTTGTGCATACTTTTCAGACAGCCTGTACACAGGGAGGGTGGGGGTGTCACAGAGGTGCATCTGCATACTGAATAGTCTTCCTGGGCTGAGAGAAGGGAGAGGCGGGGCACACCTGCATTTGTAAAGACTGTGCCCTGGCCTCACACAATAGGGTTGTTATCCCCCCACTGATGTTTGGAGCCTGTGCTGAAAGGAGAGAGGGGGCACTCCCAGAACCAGTTGTAACTGGCTGGAACCTCCTCGCCCTACCATTGTAAAACACTGTAAGAACTGACTATAAGTACAGGGGAATTTTCCCCACAATTTGGAGACTCTTGGAATCATCTTGGAACTGGACACCAAAGGCTGAAAGGACTCACAAGGAACCGCCATTTACTGCTGCTGCTGTGCTGACCTGTGACCTGCCTGGTCACTGTGAAGGACTTGCCATTTGCTGCCTTCCCCTTGTGCTGGCCTGTAGCTGGGCCCTCCACCTGAGGACCTTGTCTTAAGATTCTGCTCCCCAGGGGCAGGGTGCTGTGGCCCCTGACCCCTGCATCCATTTCTTCACGAGGGGTGCTTCTCCGTGGTTTTCAGCGCGCTTATGGAGCCTTGGGAGCTTGTAGGCTCCTGGCTGCATTGTGCCCTTTTAAATAAGATCACCGCAGCAGCCCGGGAAGCTGGAAGAACACTCGTGCACCGCATCGGGTACAGGCGAGTGTCTGCTCGGGCCCCAGGAGGGGTCTGATCTTCTTGTGGCTTCACGGCAGGACTAGGGGAAGGCGCGGGGAGTGCCCCTTTCCCCCTGGCCACTGCGTAAGGAGCAGGACGCTCCTTTTCTGCTGTTAGGTAAAATGGGCATTATTGTGGGGCCCCCCCTTGGTGGAAGGGCCAGTGGAGGCCCCCAGAGATCGCAGGTCCCGGGGTGGGCCTGTCGTTAAACCGGAGGGGGTGCGTGGTGCCCCCCTCCTGCCCTAAGTTGTTTGTGCTGGCTTTGGCCCCCCTCGTGAGGGCCGGTTGAGGCCCTGGGGGGCCCCCAGTAATCACGGTTCCCGGAGGGGCCTGTCTATAAAAAAGAGGAGGTGCATGTCGCCCTCCTCTGACCCCAGAGTATAATGGAGGCCCCCGTTTTGCACATAGAAGCACTGGGGGCCCCATTGTTCACCTTCTAGGCACTGGAGGTGCCTTCATCCAACCAGGTACTGTTTAAAGGACCAATATAGTTGGAATCCAAAGTTCTTTCTACAGACTTTTGTTTGATTCATATATTACCTACCTGCGTTTGATGTTTTTACATATGTGTATGCAAATGTTCCTTTTATGGACATGCTTGCTAATATGTTTTTCTAACTTGCCATATGTTTTCTAATGTTTCTACTATGGGCATTTCATGATATTCTTATGACAAGTGCTGTGATGTAATAACGTGTTTTCCTGACTACTGCTTATGTTGCAGAATACTGAGTAACCTGTGTGTTATGTGTGACTACTGCTAGGTTGCAGAGTAACTAATGTGTAACGTTCTGACAACTGCTAAGGTAGCAGGATAGTACTGAAATGTGATGTTTGGTCTGATAATTGCCTTGTGTACAATACAGTATATTTTCATATAATCTGGTGTTGTGTTTCCTTTGTGGTGGGGATATTGCGTCATGTGTGTTGTGTGTGTTGTGCAAACGCTTTACACATTGCCTCTGGGTTAAGCCTGACTGCTCGTGCCAAGCTACCAAGGGGGTGAGCAGGGGTTATCTGGGACGTGTAACTCCCTTGCCCTGACTAGAGTGGGTAAGTTCTGCCTGGCTGAGGTGCATACCCTAGCCAACCAGAAACCCCATTTCTAACACTCAGGCAATCCCCCTTGTCCTGTTCAGGAAGGACCTCAAGACCTGGCTCTTCGACTTATCTCCATCCTTCCCCACAGTGCCTTGAGATCCTCTGGGAGTACGCCACGCTTCATAAATACCTGATTGATTGATTGATTGACCAGGACCACAGCAAGAACATACCCAGCCTCATGGATCCCTGCTCCGATACAGCCCTGCTGCCTTGCCCTGCTGGAGGAATCCAAGCTACAAAAACTAGACTAAGAGATTTAGATTTTGGTAGATGTGTTGCTCCATCACAACGGTGACAGGTATCCTGTCCGCTGAAATATAAATCCCAAATGAAATACTGGGATTTATACTTTGGCAGATGGGATACCCTAAGTCATGTTATTAGAAATCAGCTTCAGATGAAGGTGTCAAAAAATCTGCCAATCCGGTGACCTCTGTGGGCACAAAATTTGAACTTTTCCCACTCTGAGCTTTTTCCATCAAAACCAAAAGCTTCAGCAGGACCTCACTCAATGCCTATGTGACTTCTATGAGACCTTTCATACACAGCTTGCTACCTTTCCCCTAGAACAGGTTTTGCCCTGCATTGTGCAGACCAAGTCAGAAGTCAGAAGGTAAAATCATTGACTGTGCCATCCTGCTGGTATATCCAACATCAAGATCCAGTTCACCTTTTTGTCATTATTATTTTGTTAATTAGATTTCAAGGTATTGTAATTAGGTTTGATATTTTTATTATTTGGTGTTTTGACTTTATCACTGTATTGATACTGCATACATATTTTACACTTTGCCTTAAGGTAAGCTTGTCTGTTCTCTGCTGCAGCTATCAAAGAGTTGAGCATTACTTATCACCACAGTTGATTCCATCTGTGTGTCCTTCAGAGTCTTTTACTGATCCCAGAGTACAGCAAATTTTCTCCTATAGTTTGCACCATGAGGTGTAAAAGGACAACATTTTTGCAAATAGTTTACCACAGAGGTAACATGGTAATTGTTTCTACAGTGGGAACAAGTCAATAAGCATGTATAAGTATACAGATATCAAATGATTTATCCAGCATTAACAAACAAATGAATTAATTGTTTTCCACACCTTGCTGTAAAAGAGGCAAGTTGAGAATGGTGGTACTTCATCACTAAATCCTTCTTGGAAAATGTGGTTGTATTTGGCATCTTTAGTACCAGTCACTATCAGTACAGCCGTCCACATTGAGCCCTTCATAACTTTCCTTAACACATTTCAAATATTTCTCCTACTACAACCCTTTACCTGGACGCTAATGACCTCACCAAGCACTCCCCACCATCAACTTCCCTTTGCTAAGCAAGTTATTGGAAAGCACGTTAAAATGAATCTTCCAGACCACAGTCTCCTTCAAGCATACTAGCCAGTGTTCCTTCTCCACCTCACCACATCAACAGCCTCAATCATGGTTGTCATTGATGCCATAAAAATTATAGGCATTGAAAACTCCTTCTTTTATCAGTGACCTTCAATATGGTTAATGGCCAAACACTGCTTGAAGCATTCTTCCCCACATTGGCATACACCACCTGAGATGCTACCTGTACCGTATTCAATCCAGGATATCAGCAATTTATCTAAAATCTTCCCTAGAGTCAAGTGGAAGATTAAATTAAAATATGCAGTCATCTCTCTTTGCCATCTTCCCCTGAATAAATGTGAAGTTTCTGGATCTCAACATCAACCTCTGCTTTTCATGTAAAGCCATGTGAAAAAGAAAGCCTAAACACCTTGGCACTCACTCACTCTTAATATACCTTCCTATGCCTATTTTCTTTTCTATAGTGTAAGCTTAAATCCTCTTGCACATTGGAAGTGTTAACACCTTGCTCAGAGCCTCTAAAAAGCATCCTTCACAACGGTTGCCTCACAACTCTTACAGATTGCCCTCAATGCATTGACCATCTTTTTTGTCTCCCTTCAATCTACAGATGTGATGATTGCTTTGTCCTGGGCACAAAGGGATGTGTATTGACCCAAAAGCAGATCAACAAATAAGTACCAATACCAACCATCAAGAAATGTATTTCAAGACCCAGTAAGAGGTTATAGATAAATACAGATGAGTTCCTTATTTAGGCTGTCGTTTTATAGGGATACTATGATCAGTAATGAATCTGAGATCCACAGCTTATCGGACTTCACCATCTTTCCTGGGGTAGCAAAGAAATTTGGAAAACCAAGCATTATCAAAGAACAAATTGAATATAGCAGACAACTTGCTGGCCAAAGAAACACAAATAACTGGCTGAGTTAAAGTTGCAGTTTTGTTAGTTGTTAATTAGACTCATGTTAGACCTGTCATCCTTACGTTGGTCTTCCCCCGAACATTTTTCCTTCCTCCTCCATTTTTGCTGATTTCATTTTTGCTGGCCTTAGGGCTTTGTGCACTTTACCACTGCTAACTGCACTTGAATTGTATTCATCCTCTAAGAACTAAATGTACCAATTAAAAAGAGAAGGACCAGACCATGTATCCTGATAATGTGTTTTATTGAATACAAATAATTCCGGGAACTAACTCAGAGTACTGTATGTAACAGACACATGCAGGCTATGAAACAGAATACACTTCAGGCGATAATCTTTAACCCCACCATGTCTTTTAAGAACCTAGATTTTCTTTCGCATAAACATTAATGATAGATCCTTAAATTCAAGGGAATTCATCATGAATTGCTTATAATTTTGCGCAGATACCGAGGGCTGAGTTTTCATTGTCAGCTGGTATTTTGACACAAAATTCTTGCCATTACAAAGTGTTTTTTTTTACCGAAGTAAGGACCAGGAGCTACTGGGATCTGTTAAGAGCAGTCTTCCAATTTGTTTGCAGTTAATACAGACATTTTCTGCCTTCTCTAAGCAGACGGAAAGTGTCAGTGCTGGGGCCATTGAGGGTTTGGGTGTTGTGGGGATGGAGGGTTGTAGGGCATTCTTGTGTCTGTGTCTGGGGAGCATTGTATGCCATCCCCTTCTGGGGGCAGGAGGTGGGTGGAGGCTGAGCAATACTGCTGATCGCAGACTTTGGCCCTGCAGCAAATATTGCTGTCCTGATGGATTCAAACCTGGAATACTCGAATCTGGAGTTTTACCATAAATTAGGGCCCAGAGATTCATAATTGTGACTAGAGGTATTTCGTCCGGAGTTATCAATTCCGAGTGGAAGTACAATGCCCCAGTTTGATTAACCCATCTTTCGAATTATGTGATGTGGGCTTCAAAGAAAAATATATTAAAATATTGTTCCAGTGTGAGGTAATGAAGGATGTACATTTGGTTGCTTGAGGCAGTTGCATAGGTAAAATGTTTGTTTTCTTTTCTAGGGGATAGACAAAGTGAACTTTAACAGTGTGATGAAAGAATGGAAAGAGAAAGTGAAGGAGGAACTTAAGGCAAATGCAATCATGCCTTGTATAAATGAAAAAATATATATTTTACCTAAGCTGTCAAAGCTTCCTGGACAACATATAAAAATTGTTTTTGAAGCAGTCATTACAACTAAAACAACACATCGATTTGGTGAGATCACAGTGACAGAAATAAAAATATCTGTCTGAGCATAAAATAGCGTAAGAAGAGTAATAGCTTCACTTCTTGTATTAGGTCTGACTTGACAGACCAGCCATCAATGGACCTTATGTGATCATCAGAAAAGGAGTTTTAATAAAAACTCATACATGTTGATCTCCCACTCTACATGATTTGATTAAGCCCGCGTTGTGTGCTTTCACTGTAAAATAGGGATATGTGAGAAACTACCTCTTTTTGTGTTGTCACTCTTATTTTCTGTGGACTGATCCTGCTGGTGTTTGAACTCTGAAATAGACCAGGGTAAAATGTTATTCATGGCAGTTTAATTGACATAATCATGGTAATTGTGCATAACAAAATGTGTGTGAAATTACAGACATTATGCCATTATGTCAGCATGCACAATTTTGGGGAGTGTGCTGTATCACTCGGGTAATTGTTTAATGCGAGCAGCATTTCAGGTAAAAGCCATTCAAATAATTTCAGAGCAGAGAGAGAGTACAAATTTGTACCTGAGCAGCAGTGTCTTGAACATGAGTAGCCGTTCCTTTAATGTAGACAGACAACAAACATTTCAGGAAGATTTTTTACCTGAGGGGACTGTTCAGATATTTTTTTAGTGCAAAACTACAATTCCTAATGTGAGCTACAGTGTTTTGCTCATGAGCGACCAGAAACCAACTTGAAACTACATTTTCAAGTTTAAATTTACCCAAGTAATATTTAGAGTGCAAGATGCATTTCGCATATTTATGTGAAATTTTGCAGTAATTTTGTATAATTACGTTACAACAAATTAGCACATTTTGCACAGCCCTGCTCTGCACACTGTGGTAATACTGTCTGGGAGTTAGTGTATGTGTTCTGACCCTTAAAACATGACAGAGTTGGCCAGCTCCAAATTGATGTATTTAACCTTATAGTAAGATAGACCAATGACTTTGGAAGTTACATTTCCCATGTGGAGTTCAGCACATGTTTCACCATTCTCTGAGCTGACAAACAAAACATGACTTCAGGCATACCTGTATAGCCTGATCGCTGCAACATTTAAACCTCCAGGTGAACTTGTTGAAATAACCAGTTTTGACAGGAAAGAACCCTACTGTTTAATGTTACATACCTCACTACTAACTAGGCCTTGTAGGCAGGCCACAAGCCAGAATGCCTTTAATTTAAAAATTGTACATACAAAAACTTGGCTTTGGCATGTACCTACTGTAACTCTGCCCCACAAGCTATTTTCACTGTAAGTGACTGTAGCTATCATATGAGAGAAACTAAAGTTCAGAATAAAATACTATTTCTTCTAAGTCGGGCTTGAGATAAGCTACAGAAATCATTCAAACATAATTTTTAATATTTATTAAAAATCAAATTCATTGGTGAAGAAATATCTTTAATAAACATTTTGAAAAATTAACTTTTAGAAAGTTAGACTCTGCCTATCAGTAGGATAATTAGCATTAGCCTGCCAGCAGCTAGCTCCTGTCAGTGCTTCTCCTTAATGAGGTGTGAAAACTGCTCCTGGAGCAGAAACAATTTTGTAGGCCTTTTGGCAGGAAGATCTAGGTGTGAGATATATATCTCCTTTAAGCTCAGCAAGGGCAGCTGCAGGGCATTTAAGAATGTCATTAACTTGAAAGAAAACAGGGTGAGGCCTGGCAAGTCATAATACTGTGTAAAGGAAAACTTGTAGAAAGAAGCCTTTGGTCTCTGGGCCAACTAAAGCCAGGGTGGCACCAGCCAGGTGGAAGACAGGGCTAGTCCTAGAACCAGTTTGATGGGGCTGAGATGGGAACTGCACATTCTCTAAACATACTCCTGACAGGGAATCAGAAACCTCCAGGGGCAGAAGGTTGCTGCCATGATGGATTTCACTTAGAAACGTGCACTGTGGGGACTAATTGCAGTGAGGCAAACTGAATGTACTGCAAAAATAGGAAGTGTTGTCCATAGAAACTATTTTCTTATTGCAGCAAATTGGGTTTTGGTTAAAGGGGGTTAATATCCTTCTCAAGCAACAACCCCTAGCCTGCTAAAAAAAGTTAACTTCTCAAAGTCCAGCATGAAGTTCAAGGTGGAACAGCCTGTGAGGAGCAAGAAGAGCATTGCAGATGGTTGCTGCTGTAGCACTAAGAGTGGGCTGAGTGTTGCAGATGGTCATCACTGTAGAGTGAAGATCCTGTTGGTAATCGTGGATGGTTATTGCTGGATCTTCACATTGGTTGTCACTACAGGTTGTTGATGCGGTAGCACGAAGTGCAGCTCTCGCGTTGGCGGTCGTCGTTGTAGCTTGAAGGGTCAGGTCCACCAGAGCTTTGCATTAGCAGTCATCATAGGCGTCAAGCTCACATCGCGAACGGGCCTGTTCACACTTGTGAAGAACCCAAAACTTCAAGATGTCTCCTTTTCTTCACGGGACAAGCTCAGCTGATGCCAGCCAAGGATCCAAGACCTGGTAAGGCACTTCTTGGGAATCAGAAACTCACTCCAACAGAGGCCAGCAGGTCTCTTGCAGGTCTAGTTGCAGGTCAAGGCAGGTCCATTGCAGCAGGTCAGCTGGGCAGTTGCAGGGAGGATTTTGGAGCATGTTGTGTCCTGTAGCTCAGAACAAGAGGTCAGCAACCTGACCCCTGAAGTCACTCTGCCTGCGATAAAGGCAGCAGGTCCAGTCTTCCTTCTCAGAGAGCAGGACAGGCCTTAGGCAGCAGGGCATTTCTCTAGCAGCATGGCAGACCATCTTCTGTAGTATCCACAGGTCAAGGAGTGTGATGAGAGTTGTTCTGAGGGTCCAATATTTAAACCTGGTGCCCGGTTTGAAGTGGGAGAAACGTCTAGACATCTCCTCACATCTGGACCTGGAGTTTACTTCCCTCCCCTTCCCAGGCTCCAAGGGGTCTTGATTGACAGTACGTTGGCATCAAGTTCTTTATTAGTGTGCTGGAGGGAGCCCCTTTAAAATATAATTGGGGCAGGAAACAGCTGTGCCCCTCTCATCCTGCCAATACCCTTTGTCTTACTGTCTGGGATCAATACACATAGGATGACTGCCAGCAACACTTACGGCCTGAGGTAGAGTTTGGCAGTGGGGTTACGTTGTCACAAATGTGACAGAAATCCTACCGCTGTATTACAATTTCCACAGGTCATAATGGAATTGTAATACCGCGGACAGGATACCCATCGCATTTGTGATGGAGTAAACCCCTGCATCAAACTCTAAATCAGGCCCTTACCCAACTCAGGACATATATGCTGCAGGCACCAAGGACCAGATGTATCATCATCCCGGTTTGCATTTCCTAAATAGCGATTTTTAAGAAATCGCTATTTAAGAAATGCAAAATGGGATGTATGAAAATTGTGATTAGGTAATAGCGATTTCTCAAAAGTCGCAATTGCTATTACCGAATCTCAATTATGGTATGGGACTCCATTCAACCCTATGGTCCTGTAGGCACATAGATGCGAATGGTTTTACAATACCTAATTTGCGAATTCCTGTTCGGAATTCGCAAATTAGGTAATGTAAACCCCAGGGTGCTGGGGGCCTAAGGTCACCATTGATGCACCCCACAATGTGAAGCGCACACATGCATTTTTAAAAATTGCACATGCTTACCACAAACTTGGATTTGGGAGTAATTGCATTTCCTAAATGCCCAATTCACATTTAGGAAATGCTTTATACATGTGCTATGGAAATCGCAAATAGTAATTCCCTATTTGCGATTTACTATTCAGAGAATCGTAATTTCCGATTCTCTATATGGAGTCGCAATTTCAGGGAATCGCTATTTTAGCGATTCCTTGAAATTGCATTGCGAATGCCTTTCATACATCTTGAAAGGCATTTTTGCATTTGCAACGGCCGAATTTTGCGATTCGTGCTGTTTGCGAATGCAAAATTGTTTGATACATCTAGCCCCAATTATTACAATAAAAAAAGTCAACTTTATAAAAGTGCAATTTTCAGAATTGGAACAATATCCAACTTTACCATTAAAGGGGATTTCAAATGACAATTATTTTTTTATGTAAATATGACATTACTACACGCTCCTAATCAAATGTTATCACATATTAAATGTAATAGGTTACCCAATGTTTACTGTTGGAAAGGTAAGCCTTACAGAAGTGAAAAACACATTTAGAAGTTTTTCACTATAAGGACACATAAAACTTAAAAGTACATGCCTAACTTTTTTTAATACACTACACCCTGTCCTTTGGGGTTTAGGGCCTTCCCTTGAGGAGAAATGTATATTAAAAAGGGGGAATTAGGCTTTGTCAAAATGCTTATTTTGCCAGGTCAAATTCACAATTTACAACTGCATGCAGGCTATAATGGCAGACCTGACATATGTTTTAAAAGGCTACTTCAGTGGATGACACAATATGTCCGGTTGGCCCATGAGTAGCATTTAATTTACAGGCTCCGTGTACATGTTGCTCTGATTTACTAGGGACCTTTAACTATAGTTAATGTACCAAACAGGTGTAGGCCAATTTTACAATGTTTTAAGTAGTGAGCACAAGCACTTTATCACTGGTAATGTGCACTCAGTCATAAAGCCAACAAAACAAAGTTCAGCAAACAGGAGGTGAGTAGGTAAAATGTTTGGAGGAAAACCACGCTAAAACTTTCAGTTCTAACACTCATTGGTTAGGAAGTGTCCAGGATATGGCCTCAAGTGAATCATGCAAAAGTGGATCCTTGCCTACAGCTTATTAAAACACAAAAGAGGACTTGATCTGCTGCTTCTGACCTGTGTGGAGACCTGACGGGGTGGACCTGCTCCCACTTGTACATGACACTGAGAAGTGCACTGAAAGGGTCAGTTTACTCACCTCCTATATAGCTACAGTTCCAGAACAAGCTGCAAGAGACATTTTTGCTGGAGTACCCAGATGGCCAGTAGCTCTGGATCAGGACTGGACCCAGCTAGTGGCCTTGGTTGGAGTCAGTCATGTCCCCAATGTGCTGTTCCTGGAATCCTAGGAGCTTTAGAAAAGACTAAGAGAAGCTGCTCTAGAAAGCCTGAAAATTCAGGGCTTATAACATTTTTGGACTAACGAGGCCGCTGGATTGTCAGGAGGACTTCATGACGACAATGTTGTCATATACAGCTTCATACTTGGACCACTCGATGATTAAAAGCTCCATAAAAAAGCCCAAGTCTGAAAGTAGAAATATTGACCAGGCAAGTGCGCTAAAAGTCTCCAGCTAACAAAAGGACTTTAGGTGCCAGAAAGTTTGAATTTATCCTCATGGAGCTTTTCCATCCAAAACCAAAGACATCATCAGGGCCTTTGTCCCAATGCTATCTGACATCAAAAGTTTTTCACCAGACACAGCCTGCAGCCGTCCTCACTGGAGGATTCTGAATTCCATTTCAGAGACTAAACAAGTGGGCCAGAAATTGAACCAAGATTCCATTCAACTGCAAACAGTTACTTCTGATTTGCACTTCACATTTTCTTGGTGCTTTTTGCCCTAAAACAAATATATATTTTGTGTTCCTCTTATAGAACTTTAGTCATTTTGGTGTCATTTTTCTTATCATTTTTTTAATTTGTTTGAATTGACTGTGGGATTTTAATTGTGTTATGATTGGACTTTTTAAATGTTTTAGTACTGTTAATACACATTTTCCATAAGTTAAGCCTTTCTGCTCTGTCCCATAACTACCAGGGGTTGAACCCAGATTGATTTAATGAACTCATATATTGTACCTGGCAGGATTGTGGATCTATTACTTGTGAAGTACGCACATCCTCCCCATCTAATAACCTATTTTTTTACCAGCTTGCTTGAACACTTTTTCTCAGTAGGGTACGCTTGAGTTGGCTATGGTGACAAATCAATGAACAAAACTGAATGCTGATTGGTTTACCTGGAAACGTTAGGTCACATAGCATTGTGACAAGTTATGACAAATGCAACATGCCTAAATTTTATTGTGAAAAGCATTTGCTAAAGCCAAAACGCTTTTAGGAGTGAATTGTGGTTAAACTTTGTTAAAGCCTGTGTACAAGTATTATTTTTTATATAAGAATTTTCATAGATCACTGTAACATGCATGTTTTAGTTGCTTACTGTGAAAAACATTGTTTTGTAATTGAATTGGTGTTTTGGTCTGGCTTGACAGCATAATAATCTGCCAGGGCCTATATGATCACCAGAAAAAGAGCTATAAAAAGGAGTAGTAAGAGAGCGGCTGTAGCTCCTCAAACATGTTTATCTTCACTACATAGATTTAGTTGAAAAACTGTTGCCTTAAGCTTTCCTAAGTAGTTCCATTGCTCATGATTGATATAGAAATGATTAACACAGACCCCAGGTTAAATACACTAGGAAGGCACTTTCCATGATTTATCTCCATAAACAGTACGGCAGAAAGGGGCATCACATTATGAACTCTCTGACAAATGTTATGGGAAGGAATTTTATATTGAACTGTTAGCTAACAATCATAAAAAATGGCTTTACATTGTGAATCCACTGACAAATTTAACAGGAAGAGCTTGTACATTTTGAAGTATATGACAAACACCATATGTATGGGTGTTAAAGTGTGAGTTCTTTGTCAAATATATTAGAAACCTGTATTGCATTGTGAACTCTGACAAATGCAACAAACATGTTTTTTTATGGTGAACACTCTGGTACATAAAATGGGAAGGGGTTTTACAATATGAACTCCATGACAGACACTATACGAAGGATGAGCTGAATAATACATTAGGAAGGGGATTTTGATGGGGCGTGGGTAGGCGCCTAAGATGGCGGACGTCTAACTCTGCTGCTCCGGACCGGGGCCCATTAATTATACTCACAACCGGCCACAATCTGCCCCAATTCATCACTCCAATGTAGTCCGCATTATGAAGAACGTGTGCCACACTGAAGTCTGTGCTGTGGCTGGGTAACCGTGCTTTGGTGATGGAGGCAGGGCCGCAATGAAGTTGGGCCGTGCCACGATGGGTTGCAGCCTCATGCTGGACCCACAATCTACTCCTGCCATCCCTCTTCCTGAACTGATTGGTTCCCTGCAACGTAGTGACTACTGCTGGAGCGGCCAATCATGCAGTGCGGTGAGGAGTGGGCGAAGATCCAGTGTAGCGGGGATAGTGGTGGCCTGGCTGCAACAATGACGGACCGGGTTGCGCACCTCGGAGGCCACGGTGTGAGGCGGACATGCACCCCTGGAGGCCACCTGACCTGCACGCACCTCTGGGGTTGAAGAGTTGCCGGAGCCACCCTGGAGGGGAGGACAGGTCTGGCCCAGCGATGCACAGCGGACTGGTGGGCTATGTGGAGTTTGGGGCCCCAGTGGGCTGCCTTGTGTGAGGCTGTTGACTGCCACATCTGGACACTAGTGAGGACTGGCAGGGGGCTAGAGTAGGGCATCTCTGCAACAAGGTACAAACTACCTGGAGGTATGGGCAGACTGAAGGAGTAGTGGTGCCAAAATGGGCTACCTAACTTGAACTAGTTCATAGCAGTTCAAGCCTTGCATGTGTCGTGCGCTAGCAACAGGATCCCCCCGCTGCACTGTAATTGAGACCTGTGGAAAGTGACCACTGGGGATCGCTATAGGGGTATGCTCCTACAGTGCTGGTCTGTGTACTTGCGTGGCTCCTGCCAGACGCCTGGAGGTCGGCCGTAGTGTAACACCTCTCCAGGACCTACATAAGGATAACACAGCGGGGGCAATAGAAGTGGGATGTTCTCCTCATGGTGAGCATCTGGCTGCAAGCACATTCCCTGCCATCGGAGGAATCAGTTACCTCGACTTCTGTGAACTGTATTCCCCCCATGTTGTTGCACCCCCAGTGAACAAACTGGACATTGAATTGCAGGAAGTATATGACTCCAGAGTAGCAATGGAACTGAAACTTGTCACCCTTACCACGGATATCACTCTGCTAAAAGACAATCGCCATAAACTTGCAGACAGGGTCAAATCAACAAAACAAACATTATCCACCTTAATGCAGGGACATGAGGAACACGGATCATTGATTGCCCGGTTGCATAAACAAGTGGAACAACTTCAGGATCGTGCCGAAGATGCAGAAGGCAGAGCATGCAAAAATAATACCCACATAGTGGGTTTACCAGAAGGTATTGCAGGCACTCAGCCCACCCAATCAAATCATTGAAACATGGCTGTAGTCACAGGTAGCATCTTCACAGTGGAACAGGCACATTGACTGCCCGCCAGGAAACCCATTCCGGGTACCCCTCTGAGTCTAATAGTGGCAAAAATTGTGAACTTTAGAGACAGAGACATGCTACTCTGTGCAGCCTGCAAACATGCACTGCTTACTGTTGGAGGACCAGGAGTGTTTATATACCCGGATTAGACGGTGGCAATGCAGCAACAGAGTGCTTCCTTTCAGGAAGTGAAGCGTCAGCTCAGAACCTGTGGTCTTACGTATGCACTGATATTCCCAGCAAACTAAAAATCGTTCACGAGCAGCGCTCTTACTTTTTTTTTCACCAGAGGCAGCCAGAGAGTGGCTGGAGCAGAATTTCCAGGGGTCGCAAGATGGACGCCCACATGGGACTGCACCTCGGATGTCTGGCCGACGGGCCCGGGGTAGGTGCCATAAGTCTGGCGCTAAGGCAGTGCTATCCCCACAACAGGCCTGTGTGAGCCAATTCAAGGCTATTCAACTAGCAGCAGTCCTGCATGGTCCCGGCCGAGGCCCCAGCACTGAATCATCCCTGGATAAGGACTCAGACACTGACACTGTGGGTAACACGACCTTATTCCCAGTTATAATGCCACAGACGGCCAATGACTTGTAAAGGCCTGAGTCGCGGAGGTGCCAAACTACATGCTCCCTACACAAATTTGATACCTGCAGATTTAGATGGGGAGGGGAGCTCCCCGCACACCATAACCTATACTGTTACAAGGAATGCTGTGTAATGTTCTGAATTTCCCATCAGTTCAATAACTGTTACCTAATATTTACATGTGATATCCTTACGTATTCCACCTTGGTTTTAGGGATTGCTATGTGACCATTTCGTCATAGACAGAGTCCGGGTCCAATCCTCCAGTAGTGAGGCAGTAACATTATCACCTTGACATGGCGTAGCATAGTGCAGGGACCATCGCAACCCATCAGCGTAAGCATTGGTATCTCCATGCCAGTTACATTCTGTTATATTTGGTTAACTGGTTGAGCGACGTTTTTATGCTGGAGCACGGATTGGGAAACATTAGTTGTTGCTATGCTTCTGTCATTGATGAATTACTGGTGGAGCACACAAGGTCCATTATTGGGGGCACTGACTTATTAAACACTTGGGCTACAATCCCTAAATATTACAGTAAAGTCACCTGGAATGATAGGGGGTTGTGCTCAATCTATAAACGTCATAGGGTTCTGGCACAGTTGCATCAGCGTCATACACACATGGCCTTCCTACAGGAAACACATCTTACTGCACCAGAAGCCCTTAGGTTACAGTGGAAATGGAGGAGGCAGCTCTTCCATACCTCCTTCTCTGCCTCTGCATGGGGGAGGGTGGAGCAGCCATATGAATATGGGCTGGAATCCCGTTCTTGGCCCAAGACACTAAAATTCACAAGGTTGTTATATGCTGCTTGATGGTAAGCAGGTAGTCCTGGGATGTTTTTATGCACCGAACCAAGAACAAGACATATTCCCTTCCCATCTCTCTACAGTTTTATAAGAATGGGCCCATCTCCCTAGAGGGTTGTGTGGGGATTCCAATGCAGTTCTTGATGTCCTTATGGACTGCTCACGTCCACCCCTCCCAAACACTGCTTTGATTCAAGAGGCCAGGGCATTGCAACAGTGAACTGAGGGTTGGGACCTTTTGGATGTGTGGTACAGCTGCAAAGTTGACTCCAAAGAATATTCATTTTACTCCCGCCCCACACATGCTCCACTCCCACCTGGATCAGTTTCTGTGCACTTGCCACTTACAACCACATATAACTCATACCACATACTTAGGTAAAAAACTGTCAGACCGTAATCCACTTGAAACTACGCTCTTATGAGGTTGTGTGCCCACGCCGATACCAACTCGGCACCTCAAACCCATGTTACTAGAAGACACAGTATATCAGGAGACTCTGGCAACCACTATTGATGCATTCTTCTCAAAGAACACTGACATAGCTTCCTTCCCACTGGTTGAGTGGGAGGCCTTCAAGGTGGTATTATGAGGGGCCTCTTTCTCCGCACTAGCGGGCATACGGGGGGGAAGTACTGAAAGATTTCACACAACTAGAACATAATCTCGGTGCTATGGAGCAAGCGGCAGCATGTAGTGACACAGATGACACTCAATTACAATCAGCCCAAATCCGTCACATGGAATTCCTTGAATGCCTCAGGGTCATTGACTATAGGTCCTAAACTCAAGTGGTACACACGGAAGCAGAGAAGCCTGGCACCCTCCTGCTAGATTAAATAAGCGGCAGCAATCACCTACACCTATAATATCTATACACTTCCCGCATCTGGGCATGGTGAATACACAAAAAGGCATTAATGAGGCCTTCCGTCACTATTATGCTGACCTATATGCCACACTACCACCTATAGAACTAGCCACCGTATGCTTGGTTCTGCATCATTAAACACTCGCCAAAGTGGCAGCTGCTGAGAGAGAGGCTCTGAGGGCCCCAAATGCGTCAGCCAAGATTCTGGAGGCACTTAGGGAGTTGGATTGCAACAAAACCCCAGGATCCAATGGACTGCCAGTGGAGTTTTACTTCACACATGCGACATGTCTGTTCTCCCATCTTGAGAGACTGTATAACAGGTCACTGGAGGAAGGATTGCTTCCACCCAGGAAGCAGTAGTGACCTTGCTGCTTAAACCTAACAGGCCCCCTTCAGAGATGTCCTCCTATAGACCCCTGTCTATTTTAAATACTGAGTATAAGCCCCTTATTAAGATACTGGTGTGCCACCTCCATCCACTCCTTTTGCGGCTCCTGCACAAGGATCAAAGTGGCTTTGTTCCACATCATAGTACATTGTTGAACGTTCACCAGCTGTTTCAGCTGATGGATGATATGAAACACCACTATCCCCATGACGGCTGCATGTTCCTAGACATGCGGCAAGCATTTGATACCCTTAGCTGGGATTTTATTTTAGCAACTCTGGAGGCCTACGGAACACCCTCACAAAATATCCAATGGGATGGAGCTCCTCTATTGGGATCTCATGGCTAGAGATAAGACTGGCGCACATATCTCCACCTCCTACCAAATATACCATGGAACTAGACAGGACTGCCCCCATCTCCTCTTTTATTGGTATTAACAGAGGAGCGACTCATGCACCACCTTCACCACAGCAACAAGGGAATGGGGGATTGTACCAGTTGCACTACTTACTCGATTTCACTATATGCAGATGATAAGATCCTATATTATAGGGATTTTTGGGAAGTTATGGGGCAAGTGGCACAAATATTATCTCAATTCAGATATTTCCGGGCTCCAAATTAATGCTGATAAATCCTGCGTATGTTCCTTTGGCAACACTTATCCAGAATTATTGATTCGGTTTGGATCCATGACCATTATCCATGACCGTTACAACAGGACCCGTGTTTTTCTGGTATCCCGAAATCCTTATATACCACGATCACACAGACTTGTTAGAGGGCAACCTACTGTGGAGGATTACAGCACTCTGGTCTCAAGTAAATTTGTACCCCTTTCTGTGTCAGGTAGGGCGGCATTAGCAAAATTGGTGGTATTACCTCGTTTTTTATATTACATTGTTAATCTGTCACTTCTGGTATTCCAACTGTTAAATTCCTTGCTGATTGATCTTATATGGGGGAAAGGCCACCTCTGAATCAGCCTGGTAAAGATGCAGTTGGAGCCCGATGAGGGTGGTCTAGGGGCTCTAGATTTTAAGGCCAATTGCATAGCGGGACAATTGTAAAGGTTATCTTACTGGCTGGCCAGTCATGATATTGGAAAAATCAACTGCACAGCTGCAATTCTGAGGAGGGGCTTTCTACACCGATTGCTGTGCCCGAACCCCCTAAGACACCTACAGGTGCTTCATTGCAGTTGGGTATTACCCTAGCACAGTGGTTCCCAAACTTTTTTGGCCCCCGGCTCCCTTTATCTATTGGCCGTTGGCCACGGCTCCCCATTATGCTACTTTTTCTTGGCAGGTGGGGGGATATAATCCTGGCCTCAGGAATACTTCCATTTTTATTCCCAAAATGATTGGGATAAAGCTGTTGAAGGTATTATAATCGCAGATGTAACATAACTATCTGAAGTTGTTTTATTAAACAACTGTTATAATTTTGTTAAGTCAGAGAAAATACTCTTCAACAGTGGGGTTTCCACATGAAAAAATTGTTTAACCACTTTTTGCTTTAAAGCAATTGCCTCTAGGCTTGGGGCTCACTCCTGGGAGCCAAGTGGACAGGGAGATGAGTAGGGAACGACATAAATAATTCTCATTGGTACCTTACATAATATCACTGCAGTCAGTTGTTTTCAGTGTCCTGACATTTGGTGTCTTGCGAATGAATGTCAAGATACAGAACACAGGGCTCAGATATCACTATAATAAACTATCTTTTTATATTTCAAGAAAAACATACTGGCCACTTGAAATGGAAATATAAATGTGAATGCACTCAGTAACCTAAAGTACCTGTTTGGTACTGAAAAGTGCAATTTCTCTCCCATTAAAAGTATTGACCACTTCAGAGAAGTCCAAGTACTAGATATTTCAATTTGAAGAAGTGAAGGTACTCTGTACTGGATAGCGCCATTTAAAGGACTGGTCTGTGATTTTCTAACATAAGAAAGTAAAACATATCCAGATAGTGGATGAATCACCAAAGGCCTAACCCAGCAGAACACCACAAAAACACTGGATGAATTCAAAGAGGCTGCATCTATTGTTAAATGAAGAGTATTAAAAATGTGTGTATATTAAGTGGATGGCAAGAGGCTGGTCAAGCGGTGCCATTCAACCACACTGTTACCTATTATTGTTAGAAAGAGCAAAGACGGGGTAATAAAGGTGTTTATCCAATTAAGTAATGTGTGAAGCTTACTATTTAAATCTGTATCGGCCTCTCGACCAAACAATACTGAAATTAGACCAGATTTTTAAGCTAAACTTCTCCAGTGGACACAGTTACTGGGTTAAAAATGTTTCAAAATTAATGTACACCCCAGACAACTCCAAATCATCATGCAAGCAGTTTACCGTCACCAAATGTAAACTAAACTCTCTTTCATCCTACACATTTCCCAGCTAATAAAATAAAAACTTGCCTGAAACCAAAGACTCTTTCCTGCTGACTCAGGCCATTATGCTACACTGGCAACACGCTGGTGCCACTATCGTTGTTTCACAGAGCAGCACACGTTTACACATACAGCAGAGAGAAGTAGGCAACTGAAGGTGGACGCTTATTAGCAGTGACTGGCGACAGCCTAAGTAAGTGTGGATAAGCTTAGTGGCGCAATTGCAGGTTCAAGAGAGCACCTCCTGTGCATGACAACTTCCACCAGATAGGAACGAGTAGATCTGGTTACTTAAACTGGAGATATTACTTAAAAATAAGACAGGCCCTGACGGTACCAGATAAACAGAACTTAGAGTTGTAATTTCCCCAAACTCCTGCGCTCAAAGCTGTGCACACTCAAGTGTGCTCTCCAACCCAGAGGCTCTCACTGGCCAACATTTTGGGTAAATGTAATCCTCAGATTGCCAAGTGTTCGGCTGTCGTGCTTCTAACCATCAGCCAGTTCTGGTAATGTATCCCAGCAGAATGTTGTATTATGGGACATGTATTTTTTTTTCATTACAGTTGTGCGCTGAAAACCCCTGGCAACAAGCTGCCGTCAAATGAGATGTGCTGACTGGCTGAGGGTTTCAGACATGGCACTTTGGGCCCAAGTGCTGGGTTTTTTATTACATTTGCTAAACAGTACCATCACTGACCGAACAGCGTTCATACCCACCATTAAATCAATTCTTGGTTAAACTGCTAATCTTAATTACTGCCCAGTGACGGAGGCTAAAGCTAAAAACAGTATTAGTGGAAGGATGGTTAGTTCACGATCATCACAAATACGAGTAATGTGTCGACCAGTGATCTCAATTCTCTGTACTTATTCACGTGCAACCCAAGCTCCACTGAAACAATTAAAACTATCAGCAGTCATTAGAACTCTTGCAAACTCTTCCTCAGATACAGGGCATCAGAGGCGGGCACACCCCGGGATGTGGAAACTTTATAATTTCCATTTACAAACTGAATTATTTACCTTGCACTGAAGGGAACCAGGTTGTTTCTGTTTTGAACCATATAATTTGTGTTTCTGGCACCCACTGATGCATCTGTTGTTTGTGATCTTGTTCACAGTGCCACCTGGTGGATAAATCACTGCATTTAATGTCACCAAGTTGTTAAAGAAACCTAATGGTATAATCTGTTTGTCAAGCCAACATGATTCCGATTCCTGTAAACGTAGAGGAATTAACCTTATTTAAACGCTAAATGCATGTGTCAAGCACGTCCCATTCGGGTTCTATGTGTCTTGCACAGAATCCTTTCTGCTGGCATTAAGCGAGCTACTTTACAGCCCAAGTGGTTCTGAAACTGTATGCTTGGTGTAATCTGTTCACGGCGCCCCTGGATAGCTTTGTTGGCGCACCAGGGTGCCGCGGCGCACAGATTGGGAACCGCTGCCCTAGCATATTGGAAACCAGCGATGAGAAATATGGCCTCATCGGTCCCATATGCACCGAATGTGTCACTTTGGGGCTTCCCATCCCCCTAGGTGCTATAACAGCTGATATGCTCCGTATGTGGGAACAGCAAGGAGTCCAATCTTTGGAAGACTTGTTTAAAGATGACATGTTAATGCCACATTCAGACTTTCTGCAGGCTAATGGGCGGCCTGAGACTCTCATTTTTACCCATGCTAAACTACTAGCCTATGTGCACAGATACTGAGCTCTGGACGACTCAGAACCGGTAACACTTGAACTTCTTCAGGCCCTTCATACAATGGGACACGGTAGGCACCTTACCCAATGGCTGTAACGGGGACTCCATGCGCATCTCAACATACCATTAGATTTGCTTAAAACAAAATGGGCTGCTGACATTGGGCGGGACATCACACCTAAGGAATGGACTTTTCTACTGCAATGCTCCAAAAAGGTATCCTGCAATTCTAGATTTAAGTTGATACAATTCTTCCTCTTTCATCATGCATATCTTACACACATAGACTTAATACAGTATACCCCTCGGCTTTGGCACAATGCCCTCAATGTCATACTCCCGATGCCAACCTCCTCCATATGATTTGGTCATGCCCTTCCCTCTCACAGTATTGGTCTGACATAGGGGCATCATTAACAGACCTCACAGGAGTCACTAGAACAAACATCAGATCATTTTCTATTAGGTTTATACCCTAGACCTCGAGGCTCAAAAGTGACTTCATGCTTTGTGGATCTGACTATGCTTTTAGCGAAGCAGCAGTTAACTAGGCTTGGGAAGTCACCCTGGGTTCCACTCATAATCTCCTGAGGTGCTGTGCTGGGGCCAGGCTGATAGCCTTGCAATCTACCGCGAAGAATACAGAAGGCTATGACAGACACTGATGTCACTGGAATGGGATGCTTTGCTCAAGTCATTTTGGGCGCAGAATGAGTCTGAGGGGTCAGAACACTGAACTCAGCTATGCCTTTCATGATACACCCTGTACCTATGAGATGGTCTAGACCCCTAGCCCTTTATATTTCTGGATTCAGGAGCCTCCCACCCTTACCCCTCCCTCCTCAACACCAGTAAGCTGTTACTATGTAGATAGCCTTCTATAGTCCTTGACTCGAGTACATGCAAAGGCCCCAACTTTGCCTACATACCTGTGGGCTTAACTGGACTTGCAACCCACATTTGGTTTAGTTGCCAATCAGATTGACAGAAATTAGTTTGGGAGGGCGGGGGGAATGGGTTGGGTTTGCACATCCTGGCATTATTGGATTGTACTGTTGTTTATCTGAATGTTTTCACTGTACAAACCATTCAGACTGTATTATCTACCTACTATTATGTACACCAACATATTTGTCTATATAATCACAATGGAATTTTTACCAAAATGCTAATAAAGTTTGTGTTAAAAAAAAGAAGGAAGGGGATTTAGATTATGTACTCTCTGACAAATGCAGGAGAAAAGGGATTTACATTTGAAATTCCATGGTAACTGCAACAGGAAGAACTGTGTGTTGTGATTTCCATGACATACTCCACAGGGGAGGCTATACATTGTTAACACTAAAATACATTCTCACACACATCTCCAATTAAGGTGGTGTTACAGAGATCTTGTTTGAACTGTGTACCTTTGTAATGTTATAATTACTCTTAATTTGTGTGTAAATTAAAGTATTTTTCATTTTTAAAAATAAAGTTACTCGACATTCTGTTCATTGATTTCATTGATTTATTAAAAAGTGTTGTGCATTTTGTGGAGTTCTTTGGCATTTATTTAAACTCTTTAGATGCTTTAATTCGTTCTTTTGGCTTAACATTTTTTACTATTCTGTAATGCTGAATTCCTGATTTAACAAAGTGGCAGTAACTCTGACCTTCCCCTAAACGTCCATAAAGGCTTACTTCATTCATATTTGAATGACCAATAATCTTTCTGAGATGAAAGCAGATAAAATGTGATTGTTGGTTATAAGGTGCTATCCTTAGTTCTGGATTTCCATTTTCTAGGGACTGTTTTTTCACTCAACCATTGACCCTGCTACTATTACCAAAAATGTTGATGCCACTATCAGTGTCAATCTTACCTTCTGTCCACTTGTCAAGAAGATCACTGGTACATACTACTCCCTTTTGAAAAGTTGAAGAAACCTTCTTCTTTGCCTCCTAGTTAAAGGGAGAAAGTTGGTGATCCAGGCAGCTGTCTCATCTTGAAGAGATTACAGGAATGTACTCTTGCTTGGCTTACCTAAATGTTTCTTATCTGACAACTTCAAATGGCACAAAATGCAGCTTCCATGTTTTTGCCTAATTTACGTCTGCAACAATCTGTTAAATTCCATTCGGCCATCCTTTTAGTTAATTTACTCCAGTACCAATTCATTAAATCCCAGTTGGCTTTCCTCTACAGCTTAATAGTAAATAAACATATTTTGTTTAAGACATGTTGTTTGGTGCACAAGGCACATGTTGGCTCTTGCCCTGAGTATCCCAGCTTTAGCCTTATGTCCTCTCTCACATTCTTTGCTCCTCTTCTCATGTACTCTTGGTTGAGTGATGTTTCATTGCACCAGAGCAGGCAGACGCTCCTTCTTGCTCCTATTCCCAGTGCACCAGAGATTAAAATCTCTGCCTGTGTGAATGCAGGGTGAGCCATGTGCCTGTGAGAGTGCGGGGTGCAACATATGAAAAAACAAGGTCTACTGACATTGGCAGTTTTCTTTTTATGCCCTTTTATCTGTACTCAACAAGGTACCCTCTCCACAAGCTGAAGAAACATAATAGTTTCTATGGTCACTAACTATTGATAGAGGCCTACATTTTGTCCGTGAGGCAAGTACATGCCTCTTGAGAAAATAGGGAAGAGGAGATCTTGGACACAAGTTGCTTCAGGGCTGCCTAAAAAGTGCAGTTGCACAAAATTTAGGAGCTGGACTGTAAATGAAGTATGGTGAAAGAAAAGACCTATATTAGTGGTTGAGATTTATGCATGAAAGGTACACAGAAACAGACAATGAGACGAGTTGTGGCCATAAATAGTGGGGTTATGTATGGTAACTAGGGAACTAAAGTTACAAGTAATCAAATAAATTAAAACTTCAAAAATATGCTCAGAACTATGAGGCTAGGTTATTCACTCGCCAACAAGGCAACTAGAAATTTCCATGCGCGGGGCGTATAATGACTGAGGATCAATCTTTATAAACGTTTTATTTAATTAATCTATTTGCCACTTTTTTTACGATAACGGAAGCAAATACCTGCATTATTATTATATATAACATTAAACCCGGAGGAGATTTTTCTTCATGTTTGTAACTCGTATATGTATACTAAAAAGAATATTTTAAAAAATACAATTTGAAATATGTATATTTTAAATTATTGAACACTTTTAAAAACAACATCATTTTAAATATGCCTTCAACATATGGTATAAAACTGCATATTGGTCAACGAATTAGATGCATTTGGTTCCTGTTAAACTGAAAAAAGGACAGCGCTTAATAGGCATGGAAAGGTAACGTGACCGACGCGTCACTGTAATTTGTCCTTCTGAAATGTCCTACCCTTGAGAAGAGGGGTCCCCTGTTTGAAACAAGAAGGTAGTCTTCCTCATTATGTTGATGGGGCAAAACACGCCTAAGGCTCTAGTCAGCAACAGCTGCAACTGAACTACACTGAAGGAATTCTCAACAGGTGGGAGCGAGAGGCCAAGAAGCTAGCAGTAACCAGCTAATAAATTACACAGGCAAGTAGGCAATGTCCCAGACCAGAGGCAGTTGGCACATATTGAATGTGGCTCTAAGTGAGTGACAGAGAAACCAGATACGTTCAGGCATGATCCCAAGTTTTTTCGGTTTTGTTTCTTGAACAGATTTTAGATTTCAAAAGTCTTGGTGAACTACGTTGCCCATTCGAGAGATATCGCAGTGGTGTAATGATACTTCAGGGAGACACCGTGCAAGGTACACGGAGAGCACCCCCCTCGGGAGCTAACAGGCCAGTGTACTGTGTTGAGGGGGCCCATGGAGCTAGAGCCCCCCACCCCACTCATCCCCCGGAACCGCAAGGCTGAGGGTGTCTATGTTACGCAACCTCAATATGGGGAACTACTCAGCACATGGGTTACAGTAAGAATATTGAATGTGTAGATGCTTAAGAAGTGCCTAGTGAAACGTTAGGACAATAGACCAAGAGGGCAATGCCTTATGGTGCACATCAGATGGATGCTTTCGCATCTCTTTTGAAATGAAATAAAGTGGCAAGACCAGCCCAGGCTCTTGGGGGTAGTCTGATAGATGCAGCAGCCTACTGGTGAAACAAAAAACAAAAAAGTGGGCTTAGATTTTACTATGCGCTATGTCAAAGGCATGGGGAGGTTGGACACACCTCTCTGTGCCGACATGTTTTTATTCACCAACTTTAAGTAATATACTGCACAATTGACGTAGCACAACATTCCATTTTACAGGTTCCTTGTGCACATTTTCTCTGTGCACTGGCAAACAGAATCCATGGCCCTGATCTACTAAAAAAAAAAAATTATCAGGGATGTGTCATTTATATGGAGTGGCCTGGATGCGAAATCTATTTTAGGATTTACAAAGCCACGAAGATCACGATTTGTGTGGCTTTGTAAATAAAATACCAGAATGCAAACCATACAGCTACTTTGTGTTACCTTGCATCAGGTAGGCATTACATGGGTGGTGCATGGGTGTTCACATGCATCCACCCATGTATTTTGATACAAACCCATATTTACAAACATCATTAAACATGTTTTGTTTGCAAAAATGTTGTGCCTATCTGAGGCTGACATAATCAGTAGAAATATATTTCTCTTTGTTTTGTTTTCAAGTATCAATCATACATGTGCTCTTCATCAACGGCAACTTCAGTTTTTAAATCAAATGCACCTTTTTTAGATGATTTTGCATGCAGGACTACACTGGCAAAAATGTTCAAATGTTCAAATCAGCCTCCCTCCTTTTCTCATCACTTGCTCTTACTTTGTCTTTCTTTTCTCTCGCTCTCTCCTCTTTCACTTCTATAAAACACCCCCCCTCAGCCTGCTGTAATTACCTGGGGAGCGGGATAAAGTAGAAGAGGTGACATCAGTGGCACTTTGCCTCAAAAACCAACCCAAGGGTTACCAGCTGATCGAGAAAATATCCGATGGAACAACACTGGCAAAGCAAATAGATCTTACCTATGAAAAATATGTTGGCTTTGCCAATGTGTTTTAGCCATGTAGTACACCAGTGTGGCTGCTGTTCAGCATGGCTAAAATGTGATGGCATAGATGAGAGTGGTGTGGACTGGAGTATTGTAGAGTGGAGTGGAGTGTCATGGAGTGTTTTAGAGTAGAGTGCTGTGGAGTAGAGTGTCATGGAGTACAGTGGAGTGGAGTGTCATGTCATGGAGTACAGTGGACTGTCATGGAGTAAAGTGGAGTGTTGTGGAGTAGAGTGGAGCGTCATGGAGTAGATTAGAGTGTTGTGGAGTGTAATGGAATACAGTGGAGTAGAAAGCATGGTATATAGTGGTGTGGAGTGGTTTAGAGGCGGAGGGGCATAGATCGGAGTATAATCAAGTGACGAGAGGGCCTGATTTAGAACTCGGTGCACAGGTTTATCCATCACAACAGTGACGGAGATCCCATCTGCTGAAATCTTAATCCCATATAATATACTGGGATTTAGATTTTGGCAGATGTGATAAGTGTCACCAGTATGGCGGAGTAACCCGCCTGCTGTGTTCTAGATCAGGCCCAGAGTGTTGTCGAGTGGGATGGATTTGAGTGTAGTGGTGTGGAGTAAAGTGGAGTGGTGTAGAGGGAGTTGCATTAAGTGAAGTAGAGTGTCATGGAATGGAGGGGTGTAGAGTGGAGGGACATTGATGTCATAGAGTGGACTGGAATTGTCACAGAGTCGAGTGGCATACAGTGGAGTGGAGTATTATAGAGTGGAGTGGGCAGTGCAGGGGCCCCCTAACAGGGCCCCATAATGATTTTTAGTGTCTGCCTAGCAGACACTGAAAATCGCGACGGGTGCCACTGCACCCGTCGCACCCCTTCAACTCCGCCGGCTCCATTCGGAGCCGGCTTCATTGTTGAAGGGGCTTTCCCGCTGGGCCGGCGGGCGGCCTTATGGCGGTCGCCCGCCGGCCCAGCGGGAAAGTCAGAATGACCGCCGCGGTCATTTGACCGCGGTACGGTCTTCTGGCGGTTCCCGCAAGGCGGGTGGCCGAGGTCGGAATGACCCCCAGAGTGTCCTAGAGTGATGGCATGTAGAGTGTTGTAGAGTGGAGGAGCATAAAGTTGCATAGAGTAGAGTGGAACAGACTATATGCATGGAATGGTTGTGTACTACCATTACAGAAAAATCATTTTAAATTGAAATTCACAAACATACAGTCTTAGTGATAAAACTATAAAGCGCACAAACAATAATGTGTGGAAATTGCATGAAATAGTGTATTGAGTTGTTTTGATAGTATTACAATACTTTTTCCACCACACTTCAGAATTACAAAAAAGGTGCTTCATTTGTGCTCTCCTATTTCTGATATTTTCTGAAATACTTGCACAGCTCCTTACAGACATTTAGATTTTGCTGTGTGCTAGAAAAAAGCTTTTCCTTTCATACCCCTAGATAGTCAGACAAATCCTCCCAATTTGAAGTCAGAAAGATAAAAATAAACACCAAGCTCACTCGGAAGACAGAGCCTGATATTTGTCCTCTATTTTTGAATGTAGCGTAAAATAAATAAAGCTAGCAAGTAGAAAGCAAGCAATTGTAAGCCTTCAGAATGGCTCCATGATGTCTTAAGCAGCCATACAGCTGGGCTGTCTGGTAGGCTTCCCCTAAAAAGGGGAGTTTAGTGCAGTCCAGAAGGGTTTGAATAAGGATTGAAAACCAATAAATTCAAGATGTCTTAATAGAAGGGTAAACACAGACGTTTAGATTTTGCTGTGTGCTAGAAAAAAGCTTTTCCTTTCATACCCCTAGATTGTCAGACAAATCCTCTCACTTTGAAGTCAGAAAAATAAAAATAAACACCAAGCTCACTCGGAAGACAGAGCCTGATATTTGTCCTCTATTTTTGAATGTAGCGTAAAATAAATAAAGCTAGCAAGTAGAAAGCAAGCAATTGTAAGCTTTCAGAATGGCTCCATGATGTCTTAAGCAGCCAGACAGCTGGGCTGTCTGGTAGGCGTCCCCAAAAAAGGGTAGTTTGGTGCAGTCCAGAAGGGTTTGAATAAGGATTGAAAACCAATAAATTCAAGATGTATTAATAGAAGGGTAAACACTGCCACCCTCGGGGTTAATATGTTAATGTCCCCATTATGGGCAAGTTTCCAGAGGTCCCGTAATTCCAGGAGCAGTAAGACAGTATTGAGTCAATGGCGCTTTGAATGCTAGGCATAAGAGCTTCCCGTCTTAACGTTACTCTTGCCCTAGAAGAAAAAGCTTCATGTTGCATTAACTGAAAATTATTCTAAATGAAAGCACTAGGACCATGGAAATTAACTGAAAAGATCTGTTAGACTGATTGTAAAGGAAGACAAGTGGTAGTAGTTCAATGAACCGACGACATCTCTCCTTTCAGTCTCATTACTATGCATGCAACATGTTAAAGATGAAAAATACAATTAAAGATGAAAAATACAGTTGTAGTTGTAAATGTTCTTCTGTTTTTTTTGTGAACAAAAAACTAATTTACAATTAGAGATGCGTTGCCCTTTCTACTTAAAGTTAAAGATAATAGTTATGTTTTTCTCAATAGCTCTCTGTTCTTGGTGAGGAGTCTTGTGATTGTGAGACAAACGCTTTTCTATTTTCATCCTAATGTCTGCAATAGCATATCACAGGAGTCTTTTTGATTTTGTGGCATACGCTTGTTCATTTGTGTCCCTAAGTCTACAATGGCAGTAACATCCATTGCACACGTCTTGGGTAGTCAGCCTGATTTCAGACAACTAATGATGACGTGCCCAGGTGATGGGGTAGGAGGACTGGAAAAAGTAATTTGAAGACATGCAAATTTCCAAGTTCACTAACTCATACTTATTCCTTAGTTATAACTGCCAAAAGCATATCTGCAGGGACATGCAGGCAAGTGATCTGCTGGAAGAGGGGAAATCATGCTTTCCCAAAACCCAAGTGACATCTCCCTCTCAAAGGAAGCCATATCGCTTGGTCTCTTTGTGCGGGTGGGCATCATCAGCCAAAGAAGTTGCGTCACAACACGTTGTTGCTGGGACCTGGAAGGTGGGTATTTTCCTTTATTCCTGGGGGAAGTTTGTGCAGTGACCGAGGGGGAGAGAGACGAAATAAGACAGCTGCCATTTTGGTTAAGTGCAGTGCAAACGATTCTGGGGTAGATGTTGCAGTAAAATACACTCCTGAAACTAGAACTGAGTTAGTCTGTTCACATATTAGGCAGTAAAACTTTGCCTAAAGAGTGTCACCATCCACTGATCGAGTTTGTCATTAAACAACTCTGCACCTATACTCTCAAAAAGAGAGCTGCCTGTAACAGAAGAGGAAAGCCTGCCGCTTTCAGTCTGCTGGGAGAATTCTCATGCAGAAGACTGTGAAGAGCATTTCGTCTTGAGCTCTAGGTCCAATCTTTGAGACTGAAAAGCTGCTCCAGTGGATACGTTAAATAACATTTTGCTGACCCAATGAGAGTGCAGGCACTAGAGAGAATTTTTGCTAATGGAACTTCTTTCCTAAAGTTGGAGAGGGTAGAAGGCGCTGCAGAAAAAGGAATCGGCAAAAACCTTGAAATGAACTACTGAACCAGTAGTAAATGAATATTTCTGCAGCCTACCCATGTAAATAGTCTCACCTAGCGACACGATGGTTGCACCGTATTTAGAATACGATGTACCATGGCGGTCGTTAGCACAATAGCATCAAAATATTTTTAGCTATTGTGGGGCTTTGCTACACTAGCGTCAAATATGTTGACAATAGGGTAGCAAAATGCAAGGTGGCCCATAGGTTTCTATGGGAGCATCATTTTAATGCCTTCTCTGAGCAGGCATTAAATATGATGCCAAAATGGTGCAGTGAAATCTGTTAAATTTCACTGCACCAGTTTTTCAGGTCGCCTTGTGCCAGAACAGCCCCCCTTGCATATATAATGCCTGGTGCAGGCATAATGTGGTGAAAGGGTTTACAAAGTGGCCCAATGCATGCATCGCACCACTTTGTAAATATGGCGCTGGGAGGGCGGCACTAAGGTGGTGCTAGGGGCTCTTAAATATGCCCCAAAGTGTAACTGGATACTTTGCTGTCGACCTCATCTGGATTTGTGGGGAAACGTCTTATATCTTAAATCTATCACTTGGCATCCATGAAATGTTTCCTGAATTTTTAGAGATTTTGGGAGCACCAGGAATGAAATTACAAAACGTTTCTGTAAAGGTGGTACTTAGGGGTTTGGCCTGACAAGATGGCAATCTAGACGTGTCTTGATACTGTTCCCACACGGAAGCACAAAATCCGGCCACATCCCGGGTCTTACACAACTTTGGGACCCCTAAAAAGAACGTGGAAGTGATAAACTGCCTTATTGATGGTACTGGGCCTGAGGCCGGCCGGTCTGAAAACACTGACAGTGCTGCGCCTCTAAGAATTGTTGGAGTGCATCCGAGGATGCAGGCCACCCTACATCGGTGGGGTTCCCAGGTAGACTGACTGGAGGTGCCCACTGCTTCCCCCCTCCCTGATAATAATCCCTTCATCCCAGCAACAAGAACATAACAACAGGGAGAGCTGATGGAGGAGACGAAGCGATTGCCGACTTCACCCAACATGGCAACCAGCAGCGGTGGTAATTAAATGGGAGGGGAGGAAAGTGAAAGTGACTTGCCTCTAAACCTCCGGCCAAGGCTGAGAGCCATTGTGGTGTTGCCATAGACATGGGAGACATGGACTTCTGCTGTGCCGGGGTCCAGCTTTGATGGCTGCCTCGGGTACGCAATGCTTGCTGAGTGAGGCCTAGGCAATGCAGGAGGGAGTGATGTGGAGGCCTGGGTTGTATCGAGAACCACAAAGCAATATAACTCTCCCACTGCATGGGAGAGGCGCTGTAAAGAGAAAGCTATTTTTTATGCCAAATACCACAATACTGCTGATTGTGTTTGAGGTGGCATCAGGAACTGAATGTGAGATGAGCATGCAGATTATTGACAGTGACTGAATTGGTGACAGGTGTAATAGAAACCCCTGTCTTCTGGTAATCTCAGAGTTGATACTATACAGCAGCTTACACACCCACTGACAAATGCTAAGAGACATCAGAGAAGAGCCTTGTCGAGTCAGATATGACAGCCTATACGGGGCACTGGAAGGTTGTTGTTTAAGTTATCCCCCAACAGTTATTGGTGATGTCAGAAAATGGGACAGTTGCAAACCTTTCTCAAATTAGTTCCATTACAGGACCCAGGTCTTTATGCATTGTAGAGGAACACACTACAAATTCCTCACATGGAATGTGAGGGGACTCAACAAACCTGGGAAGAAGGCCCTAGTATACGCCTACCTTAAAAGATATGAGGTGTTTATAGCATTTCTCCAGGAGACCCATGTTTGGGACGACTGTTTCAAATACTTAAAGAGGAGATAGAGTGGATAGATACACGCCGCGTCCCACTCAGGATATACCTGAGGTACCCTAATATGGATAGCTCCGGGAGTCCCATTCTTGAAAACAAAAGTCCATGTAGACGAAGATGGGAGATATGTTATACTGGTGGGTACACTGGATGGCCATGAACTCTGCTTAATAAATGTCTGTAGCCTGAATGTTGATAATGGGGTATTCTTTGGTAGGATGATGGTGGCAGCACATGACCACATGGATGAAGAAGTGATAGTGGCAGTTGATTATAATTGTATAATGGATGGTGAGTTAGATAGATCTCACCCACGACAAGACGTCAAGTCAAATATGAGTTCAGCCCTCAATTAACTGCAGGCAAGCACAGGTCTGGTAGGCGCTTGGAACATACATCATCCTCATCTGCAGACATGCTCATGCAATACACCGGCAACTGCCACTCATAGCAGGCTAGATTATATTCTTATTCAATATACGGAACTATACAGAGTGCTAAACACATGATACCTGGGGCGGTATATATCTGATCATGCACCCCTCCTGTTCACCTATTCACTGGCATGTACACCCCACTAGTACCCCTATGGCGACTTAGTACAGAATCTTTGACGGACCCGGTTTTCCACAACACACTGTCTCAGGTAGTGACCTACTCTTTTGCTAATAAATGGGAAACTGGGAACGGTCCGGCAATAGAGTGGGATGCCTTCAAGCTAGTGGTTCAGGGGGGCTGCCTGGCTATGACAGTGGACATACGACAAATGTTAGAAAAGTAATTAGCTCAGGGTAAAAAAGCACTGACAATACTTGAACAGGCATGGATTGATTCCCGAAGGCAATGGCGACATGGGACAGACAGGGCCATTGTATTTGTGAGACATGGGACCAATTGAGTAAACATGTTCGACAAACTAGTCGTAGACATTTATACATGGAAGGAGATAGGGTGGGGAGATTATTGGCACGATTAATACAATCGGAATCTAGCCCAAACCCACTTTTATTGCTGTGTGATGTAATGGGCCGGATAGTCACCAGACAAAAGGCCATTAATGAGGTCCTTACAGTCCACCTACAACGCATATATGAGTCACTATACAAAACAGACTTTCCCGCCCTTTCCTACTATTTGGCTGAGTTCCAGCTCCCCTGGCTGGAGTCCGAGGAGAGGCACAAATTTGAAGCTCCATTGTCTCAGCAGGAACTGATGAGTGCTATTAAAGCACTGAGGATGGCCATGGCACCAAGGAGATGGTATACCAGCAGAATTTTCTAAGACTTTCGCAGGACCATTGGTTGATAAATTGGTAACAGTGTATATGAAGTGTTCCTTGACTCTATGAGACAGGTGCTCATAGTGCTGATACCAAAACCAGGGAAAGATCCACAAGGGGTGGGATCTTATCGACTGCTGTCTATGTTGAAAGTGGCTCAAAAAACTCTCAGCCATGCATTTTCAGCAAGACTACTGCTATTTTGCCACAACTGATACACACGAATCATTCGGGATTTATTCCCCATAGGAACACTTTATGCAATATTTGCCATTTGACACATGTTCTTCATGCCCTGGAAGTGGTGACCCATCTTTACACGCTGGCCTTTCTCGATATAGGGCAAGCGTTTGATTCAGTGGGATGGGAATACACCTGGAAGCTACTAGAAGTCATGGGGCTATGTGCTGAATTTATCCAGTGGGTGGAATTATTATACGGTCACGCAGTTCAGGACGGGATAGTATGTGTTGTCAGCCATACTCTTACAACATGAAATGCATCAGGGATGCCCTCTATCACTTTTGATACTTGCTCTTGTAATGGAGCCCTTGGCCTGACATATAAGATGGGTGATACGAGGGTGGGGCTTCCATTTGGGCCATACCAACCACATCATCTTGATTTATGCAGTCAACACTATGGTCTATTTCTGTCAGCTGGAATACTCAGTTCCTATCTGTGAGAAAAAAGGGCTGATGCAGAAGCCTCCTAACTTTTTGCCCCATTTTTCACTTTTTGCTGCTGTTTCCCGACTCAGTTGGTGCCCTGGGCACTGCTAAGCAGTCCCAGGGCCTGTGCTCTGACTAAAATGATTCTGAAAATTATGCTAATTATATTTGACAGTATCAACCTACTTATAAATCCCTAGTGTATGGTAGGGCATTTAGGTTTACGGACCCCAGCATAGGTAACACACCCATAGGTGCACTGCTGACGTGCCCAGTGTCATTTTAAAGGCATGCCTGCCTTGCTGGCTGCTTTTAAACTAAAGTTATATGCAAATTCGACTTTGGAATTAAAAGTACTTATAAGTCACCCCTAAGGTGTTCCCTAGGTGCCCCCAGGGTTGGGTTTGGTGTAACAATAAGAAGTAACCATATAAAATATGTTTTAAAAGCCCTGGTGAGGAAAAATAGCCACATTTGTTTTTCCCTCATTGTAGTGAATAAGCTCTATAGGCTAAAATAGGAACACTTTATTACATTTAAAGTTTGGTATCAAACTTATTGTTCTAATAAATCCAACACCTTGCCATTGTTGAATGTAATATAACTAGTTCAGGGAAAGAGTTTTAGAATCCTGAAGGTTGCCAACTTCAGCTCTGTCATGCCCTTCTCTGATTGGCCAGCCTCTGGCAGCCTGGCCAGACTGCATTGATGAGGTGTGAGGTGGCCTGGACTAAACACAAAGGAAGTGCATGGGAGAGGAGATCTGCCTCAGCAGATGGTGAAACAGGATGGGGGAGGGCAGCCAAACTGGTATTCAAAGGAGGGAAGGACATTTCGAGCAGCTCAGGACCTCCCCTGTTTCCTGCAACCCCAGACAACCAGGTGCCCCCTGATTAGATTAGGGGAGGGCTGGAGAGAGGTGTGTTAAGGGAACTTAGCCACACAAGTGTGTAGACTCAGCCAGAACTAACCTCCAAAATTCAGATTCTGCCATTTTGGATTTTTAAAGAATGTTGCTCCTTGGGATTGATTTTTGCCACACTTCCCAGGAAGTGGTCATCCAAGAGAATAAGGGCCTGCCTGTGATTGGAGCCCCCACACCTGCTTTCCACCCCAGGAACAAGGATAAATGTGGCAGAGCTGCACCCACAGCTCTGATCCCTACAAGGAACAAGACAAAGATGAAGGACTGCCCTGCTGGACCCCTGACCTGTACCTGGACACTGCACTCTGAAGGACTGCACCTGCTGCATATTTAGGCTTCTCAACTAAAAGGACTTTGCTTGCCTCCAACTGCTTCAAGAAGGGACTCCCTGTCAACTACAGGTACAAATGAGCTGCCCAGAGTCCCTTGCATCAAGTTCTGCAAGAAGAGCCCAGCTGACCAGCATCCAGTGGCTATTTGAAGATTCTGACCAGGTGCATTCCGGAAGCTCTGAGGACCCCCTCGAGCTTCTGGAACCATTGATCAAGTTGTGGACACTTCAAGGACCCAAAAAGGACCTCTGGAAGAAGATTCAGATGTTTGGAGACATTTGGAGCAACTGTTGTAAACAACTCCATAAGTTGAAGAGGTGTATTGTGGGACCCCAAGAGGCAAACCAGAGCCTCTGAACCCTTGGCTGGTGCTGTGTACCACTTTCCTGTATCAAGAAACTCTTCTGAAAGTAAGTGTAACAGTGTTACATCATGGGTGACCTGAACTCTGGACTTTGTCCCTGTCCAGTGTGACTTTTTTCAACCCTTTGAGCGGTATTTGCTTCTAAGCGCTAGAATTACTTTTAACCTTTTAAAAATCACATCTCCGGTTCCCTTTATTGGATTTTTGTTGTTTTAATGTCATTGTAAAGCAACAAATAAGATCTTTTTCTATAAATTGGTGATGGATTTTTATTATTTGTTGTGTTTTACTTATTTACTGTTTTATGATTTTTAAACACTTCACACGCGTGTCTCCTAAATTAAGCCTTGACGCTCATTTCCAAGCTACCAAGGGTTGAGCTGGGGTTGATTTATTGAGACCTAACTGGACCTAGTGGGATGCTAGTGGTCTATTGCTAAGTGAAGGTACTTACCTGCCCTTACCAATAATCCTCTTTCCAACATTTTTGGTGCGCAGTGGTGAGGTCCAGTACTTGTGCTTAATATCACTCTAGGGTTTTAAGTGAAATAAGTTACAAATCCTCTAAATTGACCTAGAGCAAAAGTATTTTTGATTTTTCAAATTTGGACTATTTTTTTAATTACTTTATTTTAGATTTTTCTAAACTGTTGTGATCAATTGCTTCCAAAGTTTTTTAAGTGACACAAAAGCTAAGGGAGACCATGGAGTTTGATCTGGCTAGTCTACCCACACTCAGTGCAGCTGAGCTTAGGGTGTTGTGCAGAGAGATGGGACTGCATGCTGCTAACAATCTTAGGAAGGCTGTGATGATCATGTCCCTTAAAGCTATGTAGTGCAGATAGAGGAAGAGAAAGCTTCAGCGATAGGAAGGGAGGCTGAAGATGTCCTTTCCAACCTCCAGGAGGAGGAGGATGGTCGCCTGTCCATTACTGCAGTAGTAGGGTAGTTAAAAATATAGGGGGTCATTACGACCCTGGCGGCCGGTGGTAAGGTGGCGGTAACACCGCCAACAGGCTGGCGGTGTTCCGCCAGCAATTATGACCGTGGCACAAAAGCCACGGCCATACCGCCGGCCCCTCCAATTTACCGCCAGGTTTCCACCTGGTGGTCATAATCCGCGACCGCCCGCCTGTCCGTGGCGGTAAACACCGCCATGGAAAGGCTGGCGGTAAGGGACTTGGGGTGCCCCTGGGGGCCCCTGCACTGCCCATGCCCTTGGCATGGGCAGTGCAGGGGCCCCCAGGCATAGCCCCTTCGCTCATTTCACTGCCCGAATTTTGGGCAGTGAAATGCACTACGGGTGCTACTGCACCCGCTGCACATCAGCATTGCCACCGGCTCTATAACGAGCCGGCAGCAATTGCGATGTGACATTTCCGCTGGGCCAGCGGACGGTAACACTGTTACCGTCTGCTGGCCCAGCGGAAATGTCATAATAGGGAGCCAGGAATACCGCCGGCAATGGCGGTATACTGTCTCCCGCAGCCTCGGCGGTCTTCTTGCAAGACCGCTGAGGTTGTAATGACCCCCATAATCTCTTTTTATAAATTGGAGTTTGTGTTTTACTTATTTACTGTTTTGTGATTTTTAAATGCTTTACACTCCTGTCTTCTAAATTAAGCCTAACTGCTCATTGCCAAGCTACCAAGGGGAGAGCTTGGATTAATTTATTGAGACCTAACTGGACCTAGTGGGGGTTAGTGGTCCATTGCTAAATGTAGGTACTTACCTGCCCTTGCCAATAATCCACTTTCCAACATTATCCTCTTAAATGTCATGGCAGAATTTGGTGAGCACTCCAGATTATGAGTAAACAATACGAAATTGGCTTAGTTCCCCACAGGGAAACTGTTTCTATAAAAAAACTGCCTTGGGTAGGTATGCAATGGAAAGCATACAGCATTAAATATTTGGGTATCCATGTCACTTGCAATAAACTGCAGGTCTTTGAGTTGAATATTGGCTGTGTAATTCGCAATCTACAACCATCTATTGAATTTTAGAACTCCTTGCAATTGTAACTCATGGGAAAGATTGCTTTAATAAAAATGGACGTCTTGCCCAGATATTTGTATATCCTCCAACGCTCTATGTATGAAATACCTCATCAGGAATTTAAGGATATAGATACACTCCTAGTGCAATCACTGTGGGTGTGTAAATGATGTAACATAAGGCTTGCAACCCTGCAGAGAGCATGGGTACAAGCCAGGTATGGAACTCCCAGATCTCGACCTAAATTACTGCCTGCTCATCTCCAACATGCAGTCCACTGGTGCAACACTGAAAACAGTTGGGAGAGGGTGCTGCTCACTGTCACATATAAGGGACAACAATTAGGAGAACTGTTGATGCGGGGCGCATGTGTTCCTGATACCCTCCCCTATCTCATCTGACTATTATGTAGAATATAGGAGCCAGTTGTACGATGGATACTTCAGCAAGCGCCATAAGCCCCAGAATTAGATATCTAGATCATACGCCCATTTGCGCAGATTGCCCAAACAATGACTATCAACAAATGGAAGGAGAGAAGATGTTTAATGCTGTCCAAACTATACCCTGGGGGACGTTTTATAACTATCCAAGACGCCATTGACACCTTCGGACTGGGCAATGGACAGTTTTTGCAATAGGCAAAGATTGCTGCCACCGCAAAAGAACTGCAGCCTTCATTTCCAGATGCTCCTGAACACTTGCAGATGGCAAAAGCACGGATACCTATGGTGGGAGGTGGCAAATTAGTCACAGGTATATATCGGGCCCTACGCTGGACAGACTACCGCTACATTGATCGGGAGAGTCATGTCAGCAAGCCAGTGAGGAGTCCACTACCAACAAGGGATGGGGTACAATACATGAGACAGTACAAAAAGTCACACTCAACACAAGGTTTAAATTGGCCAAATATAGTTATGTTCACATGACATATCTTTCTCCGAAACAGTTACACAACATATACCCTACCAGACTGCAGAATGGACTTTCTTCACTTAGTATGGAATTGTTTAGCAATTAAAATATACTAGACAGAAATTCTGGCTCACATCAAAACAGTTATGGGCTGGGAGGTTACATATACAACAAAACAATGCTTATTGGCCTTGCTGCAAGGTGTGACCAAAAAGAAGTTAATCAGGAGGTTTGCACGGTAAGGTCTTATAGTAGCAAAACAATGCATTATAATCCACTGGCGAAGTGTTTTACCCCCTGAGGTAATAACCTGGAGTGCATACTTATTTGAATTCGCAGGACCAGAAGGGGCATACATGAGAAGGACAGGAAGTAATGAAAAGGCAGCAAAAGACCTTCCCTCTTGGGGCATGATGACGCAGAAGCTGGCAGCGCTTTGGGAGGGATGATCCTTAATAGAAATATAAACGCCATAGGGTGCTGGGTTTGACAGCTTTGTTATAAAGATGTGAAAACTCGAGGGGATTAGAGGCTCTGTGATCACAGGCATGCTGTGTATACTGTAAATGGGCCAATTTCTGTGCTCTTAAAGTTCGCACTGAAAAGCTCAGATTACAAAATTCATGTTACACAGTGAAAAGCACCATATTGAATAAGTAAGAAGGGGGAAGGGGTAGAGGAGGGTTTTCTTTTTACTTCAGAATGGTTTAGTGTGTGGTATGCTTCAGTTTGAAACTAGCTATAAGATGCAGATGTTTGCACCTAAGGTGATGTTGCATATATAACGGATGACCATGTCAGCTCTGGTTGATGTGGCTGTACAAATGGAAAAGACAAATTGCAATGTCTTCTTCTATTCTGATACTGTAAGAAGTTGCAGTAATAAAAAATGCCAATAAATAAATTTTAAAAAGGTTGTACTTAGAATTGCTTCACCTTAGAAGGCCCAATGTTAACAGCAAAGTCTAGTTGAAAAATACACAATCTCTCCAATTACAATGTACTGGCTTGTCCAAGACTGAACTTTTAGATATGAAGTTTAAGGCTACTGCAGGAAGGCAAAAAGGAACTAAACAACTTTGTGGAGCTCCATCAAGTTACAACTTCCAGCCTTGGCTCCATGAAATTTTCTCCTTTCAAATTTGTTAAAATTCTACTGTAAAGCTGTTGACCAGAACAAATGATCACATCTTCTGTACCTCAATCAGCCAAAAGAAGTGTCTTGGAACTTCACAGCTTTTGACTAGGGTGACCCACCAATTTCTACCCAAGCACACTTCATTCTCAGTCAGTAACAATAGATGTCTAGCTTCAGGTCTACCGCATGACTGCAACCTGTACGAAATTGGAAGCTCCACTGAGGCAACAAGCCCAGTTCTTGTCAGGGTGAACCACAAAAGTCATAAAATTAACCTGTGCTCAATCCTCTGGTAGCTTGGCACAAAAGCAGTCAGGCTTAACTTAGAGGCAATGTGAAAAGTATTTATGTAATACACAATAATAAAGTGAAAACACAAGAAATATCCCAAACAATTTAGAAGAATAGAAACAGCCAAACAGTGGTAGTGGAGACATTCAGTTTTAAAGTTTTAAGTAGAAATAACATAAAGAATCACAAAGTGGCAACTGTGGTTTTCTGGTGGCGCCGGGCTGGGATAAAGTCACAAGTTCACTCTGACTGCGATGCAGCACGGGCCGGATACAGGGACAAGGTTAGTCTGACTGAGAGTTGTACGTCATGTCCTTGATGTGCAGCTTTGTGTCAGTTTCAATCAGGAACTGTGCAGTGCTGCAATGCAGAGTCATGTGTCGAGTTGCATTGTGATGCATCAGTTCCCATCAGGAGCTGTGAGGACTCCGGTATGAGGTCTTGCATTGAGTTGTGTGGCGCTGCTTCAGTTCATATAAAGCCATCGATCAGGATCTGTGATTTGTGGTCCAGTGTCAGGATGAGTCACACTGCATCAGATTTGATGGACCACACATTAGTTAAGGAGGAGCACACAATGACACCAGCAAAGGGTCCAGGACCTGGGGGTCAGCTCTTGGGGATCCAGACTCACTCCAGGAAGAGGCAGCAGGAGGCATCAGGCAGGTCCAGTTATGGGACCAGGCAAGTTCAACTGAAGCAGGTTAGCTGGGTAGCTGCAGGGAGCGTGTTATGTCCCTGTAGCTCACACAGAAGACAGACAACTAATCACTGGAGTTATTTTGCATTAGCAAGGGATCAAGTTAAGTAGGGCCAGTCTTTCAGCAACTCAGTCATCAAGAACCAGGAGTTTTCTAAATGGTAGACTTGGAGGTCCGTTGCTGGGCTCAAGATTATTATTTTTCAGTTGAGACGTGCACTGTGCTTGTTTCATTCTAATGTGTACCTGATATTCTACAGTGACACAGTTCATATGTTCAGTGATTCTACAACTTTTCTAAGACCCTTTGCTGATTGTTCAGTCCTAGGTTCTGGTGTTATATTTGCTCTAAGAAATCTCCTCCATTTCTAATGAGGTGACGTTTGAATGAGAGGAAACTGAAGGCATTCCAGTTGGACGTACACAGGTCCACTCTTACTCTGGCGACTAAGGCCTCATTATAAACACGGCGGTTTTCACCACCGTGTTCATGCTGGCGGTCTTTCTAGTGACCGCCATCCCCCCTGGAACCCCGCCGGCCGTATTATAAACATTCTGCTGGGCCGGTGGGCGGAAACATTGTTTCCGCCCGCCAGCCTAGCAGAATGCCTGGCCGGGACATTGCCGGCGGCTCCATGTGGAGCCACCCTCAATGCCTTTGTGCGACGGGTGCAGCTGCACCCATCACGCAGATCACTGCCCGTAAATCATGCAGTGACCTGCGTGATGGGTCACTGCACATGGGCCCCTGCACTGCCCATGCATGGGCAGTGCAGGGGCCCACAGGGGGGAACCAGAGCACCCCTTCCGCCAGCCTTTCACTGGCGGGGAAACCCGCCAGGGAAAGGCTGGTGGAAATGGGATCATTATCTGAGGGGCAGCAGCGCTGCCCTGTCGGATAATGATGTTGTCCACTGCCAGGCTGCCTGGCGGAGGCAGCCTGACGGTGGAGGAGGGGCGCCTATGGCGGCCCTCCCTGTCATCATTATGTGGTGGTCTGGGCCGCCATGCCGGAATGGCGTGATTTCCCGCCACCGCCGACATGGCGGCCCACACCGCCATGACCATAATGAGGACCTAAGTCCTAAAGCTTATGCCTCATCTTTTTTGCTTAAAGACCCTTGTTGATTTATGAATGTCTGGGACTCTTTTTACAAAAAAGTCCTGATTTACTCTGGCAGAGCTGCCTCAGAGGGAGCAGAAAATCTGTTTGCTGATCTAAACATGTTCACTTCTCTAAGAATCTTTAATGTTGAACAGGATGGGTTACTTACTTTCTGAGATAGAGTATTAAAATACACAGATTACATCCTATACCTTATAGTTATTTCCCAAAAGGCTCACTGTTCCCCTTCCTACAGGGGTTTTGAATTTGACCATCTTTTGGTTGTAGCACTTGGTTGCAATTTTGTCTTGTCTAATTTTCACTCTGGACTACACCTCTTTAAATATGGCACTTTTTTCCCACGGTCCAAGATCTGGGTAACTATTCACACATCCTATTAGTGGTCAAACTGTACAAATAAATACATTTTGGAGCCTGGAACGAAAAAACATATTGAAAACTTTATAAGAAGGGGGACACCCTCATGGTCTCACTTGTTCAACGTCTTATTGTCTCACATCCATATTTTATTTTTTCAGTTATAGTGTCTATAGCTGTGCCACTCTTACCCCAATAGAACATTATCTCTCCATACAAGGGGTTGGATCGCGATTTTCAGAGGGACCAGGATCTTAAAGATCAATGCTCAATTCCAGTGTATGACTTTTAATATGAGTGAGGCCACCTGTTAATTGCTTTACCCCAGAGCACAGATTATAAATTAATAAATTTTGCTGTTTATTTAGATATTTTACTTTGTAGGCTCATGAGATGAGTAATTTACTAGAAGCAATATGCAGGCACAAACACTCATCTTAGCTAATAGGGCACTCCACCTTATTTTGCATTACGATTGAGACACTGTCTTTTAGCATGGTATCAATATATATATTAGAGTGCCATGACTAGCCAGTTTCTTCTGCAGCATAATTGTGTGCTCCAACTAAATGGATTTAAGGTCTTCCCCCCTGAGAGCAGAGACAACGAATAGTACCTCTCTGTTAGTACACTGTAACCTATTAAATCCCAATAGGCTATCCATTAATTCAGCACATTGGCACAACATCTTCCCATTTCAATAGTCTCCAAAGGAGCAAATAATGTTGGACTCTTTGTCGTCCCAAGACATCAATGTGCAATTATCACTCTCAAATTGGTCTGAGTTATCACTAGTCTGATATACGTCTCCTCCCGGAAGTCAAAAGTACCAACAATGGAACCTGTTGCCACAATTCCAATCTGGGGTACATATATATTGTTTCCCCTCAATCGGACTTCATCAACAACTCATTATTTGGGAAAATTACATATTTATTGATAACTAGTTGTAAGCAACTTATCGTCATAATCGGCATCTCAGTTCTCCCTGCTTTTTTGCTTCAGCAATAGTTAGAACATGACTTCAGTCATGAGACAGTGGATCCAAAAGATGCTATTGTTGTTTGACGAAGTAACACACCCCATACAAAAATAGAGCTGGAATAGGTCCAAAAAGGCAAGTGTGTTTGAATCTCATGTAAACAGGTTCTTTAAGTAGCTTGACGATGTTTTAAGCTGTGTATTAGACCAGCTACGCTACAGAATGAGTCAGGCAATAACAGTGAACAAAGAAACACAAAAAGGTGAAACACAGGAAGAATCTGTCAAGAAGCCATACTTGCCACTGTGCTTCCTTTATAGCCCACGGCATGGGTGATTTTGCAAACACTGATTCAAACCAGCCATGCTAAGCAATGCAAAACAAAACAGTAGTTATCAATTGCAGCTGGGGTGGGCAGTGAAGGTGAAACAAACATCACCAGTCATAGTTAACTTAAGAAACTATAATATGTGACCATGAACAGTGTTGTCATCAATGATATCATTTCATCAGAGTATGTTATCAATCATGTCATAGAACAAGTCATGAGTGATGTAATACGTGAGGTCATAAGTAGTGCCTGATGAGGAGACAAGTTAATGTTTCTTGAGTTAACTGTAACTGGTGAATTTTTCTGTTTTTTGCTTAAGAGCTACATTGTAACTAAACTTTTCACCGAACTATAATGTCGCTTTAACATTTGTTCTTTTTAATGATTTTCTGACTTTTTAAATCTAAAATAAAATATTATTACCATACCTAACAGTAACGTCACTTTAACCTTTGTTTTCTTCAGTGAATTTCTAGGGGATTTTTTTTAGCGTACAGTAGTATGTTGCTACAATTCCCAACCCCCCGTGGACAGCCAGCACCTGCCACTCATGGCTGAACCTCCCCACCCCAAGCATCTAACCCCACAGCACACATGGCCTTATCTCATGTGGGGTGTGTGGGTGGCAGCAGGGCCAGGCCTGAGATCAGGCCCTACATCCAACCCCCACCAAGCACGGCCTTTGGGCTGACCTCCCACCACACAAGGCCCTTGGTCATGTGTGGCGTGGGTTTGGCTGCAGGGACTGGCCCGAGGCCAGGCCGGCATCCAACGCCAACATGGATGTCTAAGCTCACGGAGACACACTCATAATTTTTTTTAATGGTCTCCCGATCCAGCTGGACTCTTGTGGGAGTGCATGGGGAGATGCATTGCCTCACAAGGGAGTAAAGGGACTTGCTTTGGCTCCTGTGAGAGTCCTGCAGGATTGAACAACCTCCCCACAATTTTTATTTTTTTAACCTTTGACCTGGGGGAGTCCTCTGGGATTCCCCGGCAAGGATAGGCTGTCAGGGTATCCCTTCCATGCCCCCCTTATGTCATCAGAAGTTTTGTTTTTCAGGACAGAAGGACTGGATCCTTGAATCCTGTAATGGCAAATCCAACATTTCTCTTCATGTTGCAGCCAGCCAATCAGAGCACAAGATTCTGCAGAACTTGTGGAACCCACCTGCTCTCTTGGGACTGAGGCAGCTGATGGGATAAAAACAACCCTCAGCACATCAGATCACCCTATCATTTAAAGTTGTCCCACGTAGCCAACCGTCCAGACATCTATAGATTTTGAGCCTTAATCTCTCACAAACTATGCAACCGAATTACACCAAATCACAATAACCACATTTTCTAGGTAGAGATCTGGATTACTGCCAAAGTCATTGTGAATCTGTTCAGACGTTTGGGCTCTGGCACTGTTTTAATTTCCCTATGGAAATTTCATGTGAAAACTGCATTGTGGGACAGTACCTTTTTGTCCTGACCCCCACTTGACGGATCACCGTGAAACTTTCCTAGAAGGAAGTGAGGTGAATAAACTTGCTTGTTTAGAAAGCATCATGAAGATTCATCAAATGGCACAAAAGATATTTCCAAAGCAACAAAAAATAATTTTCTATGGTAACTATTTTGTCATAAGTGCCACAGTGTAATAAATATATATATTTTTTTCAAGGTGCGTAGATGTGGAGTTAAGAATAGTAAACCTATTAAAATCCACATAGCCTTTTATGAGTTGATTTAGTAAAAACAGAATTGGGATTGGTTATGCAAAAATAGAGGGTACAGTAAAAACTAGAGCCAGTTGGAAATTAGATGGCAAAATCAGAATGGGATTTAATGTATACATCTAATCAGGGTTTCTTATGGGTAAACTTTTGTCCATCCCCCCTTTGCCAGTATTTAAAACTAGAACAATAGTCACCAGGTCAATAGCTTTGTTAGCTTTATAGATAGGAGTCTTGTCCTGACATTGGCTTCTTTCATATAACGCTACCAACTAAGACTCAGATTTAACAAATATCATGCTATCGAAATGCTGCATGAAATTCTGCAGTACTGCATTTTGCAAATTTTAAAAAATGCACATTTCCAGATGTACTAATAGTCACATTCTGATTATGTCATTAGTCATGTGTGCACAAAAAAGACAGTTAAGTGAGCCAGCAGCGAGATTTGTACTCAAAGTGCAGTTACTAGTATACAGTTAAGAACTGTTAAGGGGTAACAGTCTTAAATAAGTAACTTCGCTGCAATTATACATTACATATGGGTGTATTATGTAACATTCTGTTTGTACTTTGTGTCTGATAGCATTTGACTGTAGGATTTGCTGTAGAGCCAGGTCACACCAGCTTATTATATATTGCTTTCTGTCAAACCCTAGTAGTTTTAAATTTTTGCTTCCCAGTTTAAACCTCCTTTGCATAAAAACAACAAGGAATTGGCACTCTACAATGCTAAGCATGTTTGGTGCTGTGCTTACATCAACTTTCAATGCTAAAGCACTTTTTGTGAATGATGCTCCTGTTCACCCCCATTGAGGAACTGAAACTGCTTAATAACTCTGGGCTTTAACATGGTTCCTAGGATAGCCTTAGGAATCCAGCTTGGGTTACAAATATGAACAGACAACTTGACCAGGCTGCATGAGACCTATGGAGAAATTATGCTTTAGGAGAATAACTTCCATTAGGTAAATTTGCTTGGGTCTAGTTCCAGTTGCACTTAAGATAGACCCTTTTTAGATCATGCTTAGAAATGTTTACTTGCTCCGTTTAGATTTCTGCAAATCAGTAAATCAATCAAACATATTTGTAGAATGCAACTTGTCACCTGTGAGTTTATCCAGGTGCTGAAGACTCTGTTGTGTGGGGAGATCAGTTGAATGGCTAGGTCTTGAGTCCTTTCCTGAATCTGAGCAGGAAGGCTGATGTCCGCAGGTGAAGGGGGAGTTAGGTCCAGGATTTCGAGATGAGGTAGGAGACGGAGCGCCCATCACTGTTTATTCAGCAGATGCAGTGGTGCTGGCGAGGGAGGGGGAAGTGGAGCATAGGTGGCTGGCAGGCTGGTGGCAGTTCAGGCGGTAGTTGCCGTATGCTGGTCACTGGTTGTGGAGGGCCTCGCATGTGTGGATCAGCATCTTGAATTAACATCTTTCGCAGCTGGGGAGGCAGTGGAGCTTCCAGAGGTGGGGTGTTATGTGGGTCAACTTGGGGAGGTCGAGGATGAGACTGGCTGCTGCTTTCTGTATGGGCTGTGGGGTCTTTCCAGGAGGTGGGATGTGATTCCTACATAGAGTATGCTGCCATAGTCTAGCCAGCTGTTGACAGGGGGCCTAAATGACTGTTTGTCTGGTGTTGATGGGGAGTTACCTAAAGATCTTGCAGACCACGTGAACGGTGAAGAAGCAGGCAGAGGAGACTATGGTCATCTGGTTTTTCATGGCTAATTTGCTGTTCAGGGTGATGCCAAGGTTGTGGGCATGGTCTATCAGTGTGGGTGAGGGTCCTACTCCATAAGGTCACCAGGAGTGATGCCACGGGAGGCATTGTTCCAGAAGATCAGTACTTCAGTCTTGTCTGTGTTGAGTTTGAGGCAGTTTCCTTCATCTAGTTGCCTATGTCTGCATGCAACCACAGAAGTTGGTCATGGTGGTGGAAGGGCTTCTGAGAATGAGAGGATGAGCGGGGTGTTGTCAGTGTAGGATAAGATGTTTACTCCATGGGTTCTGATGATGCTGGCCAGGGGGTCATAAAGGTCTTGAACAAAGTGGTGCTGAGGGACGAGCCTTGAGGGACACTGCAGATGATGTTCTTAGGTTACGAGGTGAAGGGCGGTAGGTGGAATTTCTGGGATCTTTGGGTGAGGAAGGAGATCTTCTTGGATTCCGATGTGGTGAAGTCTCTTGATGAGGGTGTGATGGAATACGGTGTTGAACACAGCTTAAGGGTCAAGGAGGATCAGGGTGAATGAGTCTTCCTGGTGGTCAAGAATGGTTCTGATGTAATTTGTGGCCACAATGAGGGCTGTTTTGGTGCTGTGGCTGGAGCATAATGTGGATTGGGAGGCATCCAGCAGGTTGATTCTCTCCAGGTGCTTCATGAGTTGATGGCCTTTTAAAAGACTTAGGTGGGAAAAGAGAGCACTTAGATGGGACGAAATTTCTTGAATTTTCTGGGGTTGGTGGAGGGTTTCTTGAGAAGGGGTTTGACTTCTGCAAACTTTCACTCTCAGGATAGATGGCAGTGGTGATTGATATGTTGAGGATCATGGGGAGTTCGATGCTGATTATCTTCCTCACAAGGTTGTATATGTGGTGAGGACAGGGGTCAGTGGGTACTCCTCAGTGGACAGAGTTCATGATGGCTGTGGTGTTCTCAGTGGTGAGCTGATTCCAGGTGGTGAGCATGTGGTAGGAGTTTGTGTCTGTTGGCGCAAGGAGGCTGATGGTGACGTCGGTAGAGGGTTGGGGTGTGGAGTGTTTGTAGAGGGTGTGGATCTTATTGTGAAAGAAGGCCTCCAAAGTATTACACAGTTCCTCAGAAGGAGTGATGATGTTTTTGCTGGCTCAAGGGTTGGAGAAGTCTCTCACCAGTTCTTTGTTGTGGCTGGAACTGGCTTTGATGCAGTTGGCAAGGGCTCTTCTTTTTGTTTGTTCCAGGAGTTGGTGGTATAGGTTGAGGGAGGCCTTGAAAGAGACACAGTCTGTGGGCTATTTGCTGATACACCATTTCCTCTTGAGTCACTTTCTTTTTTATTTAGTGGTTCTCAGCTCTGTTGTGTACCAACTAGCCTGTTTGGAAGAACTCTTGTGTTTAGTGATTTGAATGGGGTAGTTCTGTCGGCACAATTGGTGATCTATGCAGAGAAGTTCTTCACTGCCTGTTATAGGTTGGTTGTGGTGCTGGGGCGGGCAGTGTTGAGAGCGTCGGACCATTGGCTCTCAGATACTTTGCTTCAGTTCCTGTGGTGGAGTGGGGTGGCTTGGCGGCAGTGCTGAGGGTCCTGCGACGGTGAAGTGTGCAATAATCTGGTCTTTCTAGGTAAGCTCAGTGATGTGGGTGTACTTGACTTTGTCACTGGCCGTGAAGATAGGGCTGAGCGTGTGTTCTCTAGTGTGCATGGAGTTGGTAAGTAGCTGGGTGAGGCTGATGTTGCACATGCTTTCAAGGTGTCTGGTGGTGCTAGTGTCATCGGGGTTGTTGAGGTGAAAATTGAGGTTGCAGAGGGAAATGTAGTGTTTGGAGTCAATGGCGAGTGGGTGATTAATTTGGGAATGGTGTTACAGAAGCTGGGGTGAGGACCTGGTTGTCTATGGGCAAGGGTGCCTCTGACAGTGGTTTTGCCATTAGTGTGGAGTTGGAAGCTGGTACGTTCCATGACTGGGATGGGCTCACCCTCTGAGAGTGTGTAGTGGATGGCTTCTTTGTGGATTAGGATTATTCCACCTCCGTTTTTGTTGATGCAGTTTCAGTGTACTATTATGTAGCCGTCTGGCGTCTCTGAGGTTATGTCGGGTGCGGATGCTGGGTTGAGCCAGACCTCGGACGTTCTTCCAGTTGTGAGATATTCTTAACCTGTAATAATAACTCACATCTGAGAGTAAGTTAAAATAGTGTAATTACAGTGTTTTGTGTAGTAACGTCTTATTGTTGCTGAGGATAAAAAATGTTTGCTGCTAGGAATTGTGATCAAAGTCTGTTTTTAGAAGAATGACACAGGCTAAGTTGCACACAGATCAGTGTGGATGGTTTAGGGAGTAATGGGTGTTGTGCCATTAATGAAAGTTCAGGTAGTGCAAATAAGAGAGAGCTTCTAGGGTAACTGATAGACATTTTGAGCAGTCATACACTATTCTGTATTGCTCATGTTTTCCCCCGATGATGCATGGGTATGTGGTGTTGGAAAAGCTCTGATGCAAAGTGCGGGATTTGTAGTAAAACGATAGAAACACGAAGCACGTCTGATCTCAATGAAACACCTGCACCCCATCGAGATTCCTTGTTGATGATAACTTTTTTTTCGAATGTAATGTTTAATAAATGTAATTACGAACAAGATATAACTAAGTTTCAATCTGCAATTTGCTGGACTTTAGCTGGGATCATAAATAGAATGTGTGACTGTTTGTTTTTTATTTCAAATAAACTTATTTGAAAGAGAGTGATCTTCTATTTTCCATACAATTAGCAGAGATGTGTGCAACACACATTTTTCATCTTAGCCTTTATTGTATTCCTCTTCTGCATGGGGATATTGTGAGGCATGACATAGATTCACTCTAAACACTACTCACTGATTATTTGCTAAACTGACGATTCTGTTGCGTGATTGCGATGAGCTACATCACATTAATAATCTTCCCCAACTGCGCCAATTCTTGGCTCTGTAAGATGATTTCTTCTGGAGTCTCAGAGAATGGAAAATGAGGAAATGATGCATTCAGTCCACCTGGGAGGCGCTGGTGACTACATGAAAGACTGACTCCTCTGAGAGACATGTGATGCTTGGGACAGTCAGTGGCATGTCAGGCAGAGCTCTCTCTTGTGTGTAACAGACTCCAGACCTGCCACTGCCAGCCTTCAAAAAATGCCATACTTTGCAGTGATGTCTCAGATTCCTTAAAGGTCAGTGCACCTCTGAGGATGCATTGAAGCACAGATGCATACAGGACAGTTTGTTGTGCTGCCACCCTCCAGCCCACTTCAAGAAAGGCAGTTGTTTTGAGATTTCCAGCTGTGATTTCCCCTTGAGACTTTATCTATGGCTACTCTTGATATTTCATTAAAAACAATATAATATAATGTATTTGGAACCTGGGCCTCTGTCGGATCGAAAATACATTTATTTACACCTATATGCAGTGGGCTATAGTCATACTAAAAGCATATTGGCGTCCTAACTTTGGCATTCCATTTTTAGTGCCAATGCATTGGTAATGTTTCAGACCAACCACAGTGCTCTTCTGATTTAAAAAAATGCATCTCATTCCGAAGATCCACGGTCAGAGAGACGTTTTACTGTGCACAAGACAATGGAATCACTTGGAGATTGATTTCCTTTCGGTTTAGGTTTGCAAGTCACACTTTTTGGACTTAATATACCCTAAAACCAAAACTGCAAATCTTAAATGTATTTCAAATGGTAAAAGAGTGCTTCGCCAATCCACATTGTGAACAAAGGCCCTTGTATATTAACGCATTCCCGATAGAGACAGAATGGGTAAAAAGCTATGATACTTCAGGTCCTTATTTTGCATCAAGCTAACCAACATTGCACATGGACAGACTTTAAAAATACAGAAGGCTCTTGTGAATGAGGAGAGACATGATGAGCGGTCTCCATGGATAAGTCAGACGCAGTCCCACACGCATGCAATGTTCAAGTTAGGCTAGCAGTCTTGTGCCAAGGGGGGGCACATTCAAGCAAACCCAGCCATACACAGCATCATGTAAGAGAATGCGCAGCAGGTGCTGTCTCCTTTGGAGAGTCAGAGCGAGAGGGGGAGTGGGTGGCAGAAACCTCCTCAGCATTCCACCGCCCCTCTCTGCACCCGCCATCTTTCTGGCAGGCATGCTGATGAGATGGCAGCAGCCAAGCCCTCCCATCCCTCGCATTCCTCCCACAGGACTGTAATGCGGAGGGAGGGGATTAGGAGATTTGTTTGCAGAGATGCTGAGCTGGGATCTGCCAAAGGCTTTGGCGTTCATTGAGCGGCAGTCAGAACAAAATGAAAGTTATGTGCGACAAAGCCTGTGTTCGGAAGACGAAGATCCCATTTCACATGTCTAAACTTTACAGCCGGAGAGTACACCCGAGGTGTCAGATGAGTAAAGTGGGTGCGCATTGCTGCTTCTATCTGTGCCTGCTGGCACGTCTCGTACTTCGAAATACGCGCCCAGAGGTCACTGTCAGGCAGTTTGTGGCACTTTACAACGCTCCCAAAGAGATAAATAAAATAAACACAATATCCAGAAAGGAGGGTTCTGCTGTTTTGAAGACTGTGCGCATGCATTGACAGTGATCAGCACAACATGTGCCTACTTCATGGAAGTAAGTACTTTGAGGGTCTGCATGTGCATACACAGTTATTTAAATCTTCACCCTTAAAGCCTCTGTTTATACAAGATATCATGCCTGGACTTAAAGTACACACATTGTCTGGGCTCCATGGACTAAAGTTGTGACCTCTGGATATATATGAGGGGTGCATATGAAGGCACATTTGCGGTAAAAATACTATAACTGACTCAATGAATGCCTAGAAGATAGACTAGGTACTGGTGAACCTGTGAATGTGACCTCTGTGCTGACTGTTAAACGCTCCTCTTCACATGAGTGACGTAAGGAAGTGCCAGGCCTCCCATGACAGAGAAGGCAACAACTAGTGTGAGCGGAGGACAATTTATTTAGATTCAATCTCTCAACTAAATCGAAGTTTTGTTATGTCTCGTTTCACTAATCAGCCCTCTTTTAAACATATTGTGCTCACTTATTTAAAATATATGAAAAGTGGGCTTTGCCTTCACCAGAACTGTATCGCTTTCTTACCACATGCAATTGGCTAGTTGGTGTATCATTCTATCTTCCCTGGAATGCACGAGGGACTAATTTACATCTGAAAGGTGCACTTAGTTATCACAGTGTTTATGACATATGACCTATATGCATGCTATACAAAAAGCAATCCTGATTTTTAGGGCTAGCTTGACAGCAGAGCCGCCACCAGAACTATGTGATCAACAGAAAATGGTCTTTCAAAAGTGCTACTGAGAAAGGGCTTACGATCTGTCCACATGTTAATTCTCTTTGGTACAACATTCAACTAAGCCAAAATTGTATGGATTCAAATAAGCCAAAATGTTATGCTTCCACTGAAAAACAGTTCTTGCATTGCACGTTTTGGCTTGTTGTAAAGCTTATGCTTAATGCAGCAAGTCTCTGTTGGTTATGATGAGTAGCTAATAATCAAGGCCGTAGGCCTAATCTGTTTATTTGAAGAGTTACGATAAAGGCGAGCTCCTGATATATTTCATGTGAAAAGCAGTTGTTAATGTTAATAAAAATTGTAGGGTTATTATTGTTTATTAAAACCCATAGAGAGGTTTTTGTTACATGGAACCTCACAGATTACTGTTGTATGCAAGTGTTTTGGTGTTCGTTACTCTCTCTGAAAAACGATGGGGTTAAAAATTTGCACGGTGTAAATCTTTGTTAGGTCCTCTGAGAATAGATAGTATTTTAGTTTCCCAACTGTAATATTGCATAAATCGGTAATTGTATAACTGTAAAATGGTTGACTCATGGGAAAGCTTATGCTCAGTACACTAGCTCTGAGTTGGTATGGTGATAAACCGATGATAAAATCTCCAGGCCTGATTGGTAACCTGAGTAAAGCTATGTCCGATACCATTGGCCTGAGCTGCTGACTATGAAAATTTATGCAAGAAGAAGTATGCCTAGTTTATTTATTGTCATAAACTTTTCTAAAGCAAACTGAACTTTAACAGAGGCTCCATATCGCATTGTGTTGCAGGCTGTATACAGGTATAATATTACATGCAATCTCACAGATTGCTGTAGTAGGCAAGGGCTATGGTGATGGTCCTCCAATGCGATAGAGGGAGAAGGTTTTCATTCTGATGATTCTTTTTTTAACCTTTCGAGGAGGATTTAATATGTGTTGCCAAATATGTTTGTTAATTTTATGACTGTACACATGATGGTAGCCAACTTGTAAGCACTGCTAAAGGCACTAGGCCTTACTGGCTCATTGAGAAAGGTTTTAGCAGAATCCATACGTTTAGGTTTGATCTGCTTATGAAAAATGATTGTGAAAAACATGTGTTAGACTCATAGGGTCTTAAGTGTATATTGCAATTCCACTACGCTAAAGCCTGTAGGCAGGTATTTTGTTAACATGGACTCTCATAGATTTCCGCAGTATGTAAGGGTGGTTCTGTTAGTGGCACACTCGAACAGAACATGGGGAAAAAAGAAGCATTATGATAATCCCTGTTAGCCCCACTTAGGAGAGATGTTCTGTTGCATTGATTGTGTCTATGTTTTTAATGTTACAATGTTGTACCTGATGGTTGCATTGTGGGAAAGCTTATGCTCAACTCTGTAAGTCTTAGTTGGTTGTGGTGAGAAGTCAATGATATGGGGTATTTGCTTACTGGGTTAATTTGGTTCATTGTTTTAATTTTTTCAGATTCCATAAGTCTGGCCTGTTTATTATGAAAATCTACAATAAGGTAGTTGACTTGATTTATTATGGAACACATAAAAGGCTGTAGGCTGGATTATATATTATGAAACAAATATGTTAAAGCTACTAGCTCGTTAAGAGTAGATAGTTTCTGCTACATGTTAAAGCTTGCAGGTAGGCATGTGTTTATATGAAACCTCACAGATACATTTGTAGGCACGGATGTTGATGTTGATTGCCCTGTTTGATAAACTCTAGGGGTACAATATTTGCTATTTGCACTATAATAATTCGTGCTAAAATCTCTATGAAAGGCTTAGTTCACTGCCAAATCTTGGATAAAAAATTCAAACCAATGAAATAATTTCCTCTCTCTCCCTCTCTCTCACAAACACATCCTGCCATTGGTCTGTATGACTGCAATGTACACTCTGCTTCCATCCATGAGAGCATATTGCATGATGCAGTGCGTTCAGCCTCTTCAGCCATTGGCTTTTCTGCTCTGTGAGTGACAGCATTTGTCTGATCATGTTTGCACATGCGTCTGAAAATGACTGCATTTCAGTGCCAGGGAAGGTAAGACTGTTGATTAGTTTCATATTTTCTCCTTGAATATGCCCTTTCCTTTCACTGTGTTCATTGTTTAGAGTATACTACAGCTCCCACTTTTTTCCTTCTGCATTGCCCCATAACCCAGGCTGTATCTGCCTCTAAACCGGCTACCATGGTGAATTGGTATTGTCCAAAGTGTGTCATTATTTACCATTTCAAGACTGCCAGAACATTGTAGAAACGTGGCAGCCGTCCTGGAGATTGTAAGCATTTACCTGCCATATTTATGCAGCAGGATGTTTTCCTTATTCTTTTATTTTGCATAAATCATTGAACTGACGTTTTTTACTGAGATTTTGCAAGTTGGTGAATGCAATAATAAGTCAGTGCAGAGATGAATAGATGCATGAGTGCAAAAATGAGTGACAGAGAGTATGTGTAATGGGTGACTGAATGCCAAAAACCATAAATGAATCAAGAGGAATGTTCATTTTTAAGTCAGACCTATTGGCATCACTAACACTTTCTTTACTTTTTTTCTCAGCTGTGGCATAGCCAATAGGGCAGATTTTAATGGGATAACCATCATTTGTGAATGCTTTGTTTACACGTTAGCACATTAATGCCATTTAATGAGCATTGTTAGGTCTTTTGATTGACATTTAGTAAAAATGTGAGGGTTCATGACTTTTATTTGATTGCATGTTTACACATGTTAAATTTGGATTAACTCGGTGGTACAGTGTGATGCCTGTTCGAAAACACTAGTATTCTACCTAAGCACACCAAAATGATGCATCTTTAAAAAGCATGTACCAAACTATGGAGCTAGGGGCATTTCTCTCCGGAAGTATTCAGAGTGAAAGGTCTCTCAATTAAGCCAATGTACCACAATCCTTGAAAAATAGAGACATCCCTTCCACCTGATTTCAGAACAGTGGTGCGTTTCTGAAACTTCAGACTAAATTTTGAAATTGCATAAGTATTATAATAATGCAAGCAAAGACCCATTACTCTGGAATAGTACCCAGAGGACAATAGGCAGCACATCCGGTAATGCACTCCGAGCTGACGGACTGGAGATAGTTTGCCTCAGGAGTCCCTGTGGGCTAGGAAATAGCAGATTCTGTCCAGCTTCAGAATCCGTTACAGGTCCTAGTGCTTCAACAAAAACAATTCGACGGATGTGATTGATGCTATATAAAAACATAATGTGCATATAACCCTTGGCCTTCCTATCAGTTAAGTGTAAAGACCAGTGTTTAAAATGTGGACAAGTGTCCGCTAGTGCTCTGCAGTGCAGTGTTCCAGTCATCCACAACAGAGTTTCCCACAACCTTCAAAAACTCACACTCGAAAACAGCCACTCACTTTTACCGTGCCTAGAAAACAGTTTTCTAAAACAGTACAAAGCTCTAAAACAGTCATCTGTTGCAGCGTTATCTTTAAGCTTGTGTGCGTGACTATCAGTCTAAAAGTGTGACAACATGAAAACCACAAACCTTAGATGCTGCCAGGAAGATTCCTCTGGGTGTACGTGAAGTATCCTCCACCGGAAGAAGGGCAGCCAGGCGGTGCTGAAGCTCAAAGTGGAAAAGGCTCGAATGTCCTCCAGCATCTCAACAGGTGTTGTTCCGAAGATCTGATTCCAACAGTGAGCCGCGTAGACCACCAAACACTTCTGGTGCCACCCACCATTCGAGAGACATTTCTGCATTTCCAAACTTTGAAGAGATCCGACTTTGCATTTTCTAGTGGGGCAGGCGTTGTTTACATCCTCAGTGCCATGGAGTGATGACAGAAACCAGAAAGAAAAGGGAGGCAGGGCGCGTCCATTTCAAGACTGCTTCTTACTTGGTGTTAGTACTCTTATGGGGTGCATTGGGTCTGAATTCCAAGACCTCCTCCGTTCCCTCAGATCCCTGTTTGAACCGAAACGGTGCCTTCATTCTGACACAATAGAAACCAATCCAGGCCCAAAACAGAAGGTCGGTGGGGTAACCGTGGGCACCAAGGAGCAGCGCAGTCCTCATTGCAGCATGTTAAGTAAGCTCATTCCATCTAATGGCCTCTAACCGCTCTTTTCTTTCAATGTAATTTACAAATGTAGACTGGATTGTGTAGCAATGTCCTAGTCTGCAACAGAAACCAAGAGTGGGCTACGTAAAAAGGTCATTTAAAAAAGCAATCCTTCACTAGAAAATAAGACCCCATTGTTTCAGGGAGTGTATGTTTTTTAAAGAAAGAAGAGCGTTGAACTGTTAGAAAAGGTGGACTATTCAGCGCTTTAATAAAATATCTTCGTAAGGAAATATATCTACAATATTTAATAAATTAAGGCTCACATATATAAACGTACAATAACGTGTATTTTTCAGAAGAAAAAAAACTTTCCTGCTAGATTCAAAAGCACCAAATTCACTACAAGTACTAGATAGACCATGTATGTAAGTTCACAATAAAGTGTAAAGTCTGAAAATAATTTATTCAATGTTTTCTAGTCTTTTAAGTGCTTTACTGAAGAAGTTTTTTTACAAAAAAAGTCCCTTTCGTTATTCACGTGTACGGTTTGTGGGTGTTTGTATGTGGACAACAGTGTGCATATATACATACTATCTGCATATTTACACGTGTATGCATACATATACATACGTGTCTCTGTGTGTGCGTGCGTGTGTAACGTTTGAAAAAAATACGTTCGAGCTACAGTACAAAAAATCCATTCAGCCTTCACGAAAATATTCTCTTCACACTAAACTTGTCTGAGATCAAATACAACTGATTACCTGCACGCCAGCTCAAAATGCTTCTATATGCAGGTCAGTACTTTCGTAAAATAGTTCATCTAGACCTGAAGCAAAGTTGTTCACCCGTTTATTTTAAAAAATAAATAAATGATCTTTATGTCATGGAATAAAATCGGATCACTCCTGGACTTCTGGGCTTAGAAAATATATGCATGACCCCAATACTGGCAGAAGTGGTACAAAAAAGTTTTCAACATAAAATACTGTGCAGCTGCTACCTATAGAGGGCCCTGTCCCTATAGTTTGTAGTTTGTTTGGTCGGCCTTGTTCCTCCCTGACGTTCTGTTTGTTCTAAAGCTCCTACAGGTCGGTCTCCCTGCTGGTGTCCAGGCAAAGGGCATACAGGGACTTCCGGAGGTCTACGTTGCTCTTGGCCTTGAGGTTGGTCTTCTCCAGGGAGCCCGTACCGTTGTTGATGCCCTCCATGGGGTCCATGTGCAGGCCGGACTTGTTGAGAGAGGCCCTGCTCGGGCTCTTCTTCAGCTCCTCGCCTCCGCCGCTGCCCTGTCCGCTGCTGCCCTCCTCCTTCAGGATCACCTGCTCCTCGTGGTCGGTTTCCCGATGGTAGAAGTAGTTGAAGTTGGACACGATGACGGGCACGGGCAGGGCGATGGTCAGCACACCGGCGATAGCGCACAGCGAGCCCACGATCTTGCCCCCCACGGTCACGGGCCGCATGTCTCCGTAGCCCACTGTGGTCATTGTCACCACCGCCCACCAGAAGGCGTCCGGGATGCTGGAGAAGTGCGACTGGGGGTCGTCGGCCTCTGCGAAGTAGACGGCGCTGGAAAAGAGGATGACCCCGATGAAGAGGAAGAAGATGAGCAGTCCCAGCTCCCGCATGCTGGCCTTCAGGGTCTGCCCCAGGATCTGCAGCCCCTTGGAGTGGCGGGACAGCTTGAAGATCCGGAAGACGCGCACCAGCCGGATGACCCTGAGGATGGCCAGGGACATGGCCTGCTGCCCGTTGTTGCCCTGCTGCTCGGCCAGCTCGGTGCCCAGGGTGATAAAGTAGGGGAAGATGGCCACAATGTCTATGATGTTCATGATGTTCTTTGAGAATTCGGACTTGCTGGGACAGGCAAAGAAGCGCACCAGCAGCTCGAAGGTGAACCAGATGACGCACGTGGTCTCGATGATGAAGAAGGGGTCTGTCAGGCTGCTGGGCAGCCCGGCTGGCACTTGCGTGCCATTCTGGCCCTTGAGGGACTGGGGCTGTTCGCTCTCGTCCCGGAACTCGGGTAGAGTTTCGAGGCAGAAGGTGATGATGGAAATAAGGATGACCAGCACTGACACGATGGCAATGCCCCGGGCCGAGCTGGAGCTCTCGGGGTACTCGAAGATCAGCCAGACCTGCCGCTGGAACTCGTTCTGGGGCAACGGCTTCTCCTCCTCTTTCAAGAAGCCCTCGTCCTCCCGGAAGCGCTCCATGGCTTCCTCGCCTAGCTCATAGAAGCGGATCTCGTCGGCGAAGACGTCGATGGAGACGTTGACTGGCCGCCGGATCTTGCCCCCCGACTGGTAGAAGTAAAGGATGCCGTCGAAACTGGGCCGGTTCCGGTCGAAGAAGTACTCGTTTCGCAGGGGGTCGAAGAAGCGCATCCTCTTCTCTGGGTCGCCGAGCAGGGTGTCGGGGAATTGGTTGAGGGTGGAGAGCTGTGTCTCAAATCTCAGGCCCGCGATGTTAATGATGACTCTCTGGCTACTCTCGTGCTCCATGATGCCCATGTCGAAGCGGTGGTCCTCCTCATCAGGGTGGTGGTGCAGGTGGACATGAGAGTCCTCCTCCTCCAGGCGGATGACGGTCTCGATGGCATTCTGGCTGCCAGGATGGTTCATGGTCCTCTCGCTAACTCTCAGGCACTCGCCCACACCACAGGCAGCGGCGGCGGCACCTCCCCCTTCGCACCCTCCTCCAGTCCCCTGGGTCTGCTGCTGCTGGCAGATCCCACCGTCTTCCTCGTCCTTGCTGTACACGTTCAACCAAGATGGTGCCGTGGGAATCTGCAGCAGGTCCATCCTACCGGGTGCCCTACCTGCCATGGCATCATCGCGATCTCCTGCACCCCGGGCCGGGCCGGCAGCGCCCCTGGTCTCCAGAGTCACCAAGGCGATCTCCATCCCGGCGCCACTAGTGAGCCATCTGCCTTGGGCATGCTGCTGGCTCAGCGGCTCTCCTACTCCGGCTCCCAAAACTCGCACTTCATGGACCAGCCACAGGTGGGGAAGAGCCGAGTCTGGCCTGGAGAACCGCCGCCAAAGCCAGGCTGGTACCAAAAATACCTCTTCTTGTGGGAATTACGGCTCGTTCAAGCCCCTAATGTTTATGAGCAGCGAATAAATCACACAAGGAGAGGGGGCAGAGGGAACCCGGATGAAAAAGCAATCATCATCCCTGACGTCAAAGAGGCGCTTTCCCTCCATCCATAGTTACCAGCATCCCTCTGAAGCAGATGCAGCCCTCTCCAGCGAGAGCAATCTGTTCATCTCTATCTCCCAGCGACTCATCCTCCGCCCACTGCCTCGCCCCCTCCTCCACGGGCAGAGAACGGCGAGGGGGCGGGCGACAGCCTTTCTTCCAGGCTCGATCGACAGGTACCAGAGGTAGTTTTGGGAGGCAGTCCCTACCTCCAGACTCGGGCATGTGTCAGGAGCAGTCTCTGGGAGGGGGCACCTGTACCAGAGGGTGGTCCTAACAGGTGTGTGGTGGGGTTCGGGGGGGGGGGGGATTCTCTCCTGACACTGGCACATGTGCCAGGAGCATGCACTTGGAGGGGTACCTCTTTCCCCCAGACGAGGGTATCGCGTGTCACCGTGGGCTAGCGTGGCTCTTTGAAAGGGATCGGCTCTGTTTTTAGATATAGTTAGCCCTGGGAGGGGCAGTGCCAGACAGGCTACTGAGGACAGGCACCACATGAGAGGATGCAGTAATAAAGCGATTCACCAACAGAATGTACTATTGTGGATACAGGGGCCGGCTTTTAAAGACGTATCAATCTACCTCTAATCCTGAACTACAGGTGCCAATTTGGAAGAATGAGCGTGTCCCCGGGCAGGACACCTCTACCTCCAGACAGGAATCCTTTCTAGGAGGGTCAGCTCTACCTTGGTGCATGAGTACACGAGCTATAATAGAGAAGAGACGCCAACCAGAAGGATGAAAGGAATCCTCCGTCCAATCGCAACCCCTGGCTGGGCAATCCTTTATTTAATTGCAACGGCTCGTCAGGAGTATTAAGCGCTATATAAGTTCAAGTACCTCTAGCCATGTGCTACAGGTTGCAGCGTTTGAGTAACAGCCGGATATAAGGGGAGGGGGAGTCTACCTCCACATATTGGCATGAGTAGCTGGGCGGGCGCAGGTACAGGGTGCAATACTCTTGCACCAGGAGGTCGCAGTTTTACCTGCAGCTACAGGAGCGTGATGCGCCTTCATGTCGGATGCAGACGTGGAGACCATTCGCCAGGCGAGGTGATATGACGAGTTCTACGTCCAGGCTTAGGCGGTTCTAGAAGGGACACTTTTACCACTAAATATCAGCGCTGGATTGTGCAACCTCGGGGAGCTGGTGGGGGTGGGTGGGGGGTAGCTTTACGAGTAGGTCCCCGGGAGAAGGCACTGCACCCAGTGATGTAACGCACAATGACACCCCGTCCCCCTGAAAGGGCTAAGGGGTCCCCGAGTCTCCTAAACATTACAGATTTTGATTGTCCTTTTGCTGAATAGGGCGCCATCTGAAGGGTTTGGGCCTTTTGCCCCTCTCAATCCCCTTGCGCAGTAGGGGTTTGTTTTACGCCCCTGGCACTTCGAAGCCTCAGCTGTGCCAGTGCGTGGGCGGTGACGATTCGTAGCAGCGAGAACGCCTACAGGTGCCCCTCTTGGCTTCACCCCCGGGTAGCGATGAAGGAACGCAGCGAGCCCGGCCTGGACACCAAGGCTGCGATCTGCTGATATTGGATTTCACGTGTTTTCGACACTGACCTATTTATCTACTCAGTGTTCACAAAACCAGTCATGCTGAGCAGAACGAGTTTATCGTCCGTTGATATCTACGCAATGTCTTCAGCAAAGGGCAAACATTGCACTAAACGAAAAAAACGTAAACTTAAAATGAAACGAACCAAAGAACAAACGAAACGCTTTGAGTTATATTTTGACTGGCCCCTCACATAGCTCTTCGGATTGTGAACAAAACGAACATTATTACCACCCACAATCCATCGAGTTGTGCTTGTCTGGTTCTCCACTTGTTGTACTGGTTACCATGGCACACAGAGGCGGCTCTGTCTATTAATAAACGGAGCGCTTGGTTCCACACCAGGTACTATTTTCATGATTACGCGAATTTCCATACACATAGGACTCCGCGACGGCGCCTCCCTTGTTTTCCACACAACCAGAGTGCACATGTGCGATTAGCATGCTCCCACAATACGGGCACAGGGAGCGCGTCGCAGCATTCTCTTGTTACCTGAAGTAATGCAACACGCAGTACAGGTGTGAACAAGTGTGTGTTTTATTTATGGCGCTGCGTAATCAGCGGAAACAGCATTAACTAGAAATACAACCCGTGTCATGTAGATTGTGCGACCTGGGTGGGGGTTAAAAATAGAGCACTCATTATGACCATCCACGAACAGAGTGGAAAAAACCCTTCTCTCGTGTTCTGTTTTCCATGGTATAAAAAGAAGAAGAAAAACGGATTGTCCTGCAGAACGCGGCGGCAGAAGAGGCTGGTCTGGGGAGGGGCGTTTTTTTAATATAAAGCTGTACCAGATGTCGTAACCCCTGGGAAAGGCAATTTCTCTGCGCGAAGTCAGCAATTCCCGTGGGATTACAGCGCGTGCTCTTACTTATAACCACGTACATTGAACTCCATATCATTTCACAGCGAGAAACCGAATCAGATAGAACGTTCAGGTGGCGCTAGCTCCTTGGACGGGAGCTGGTGACAGTAGAGCCTGGTCTCAGGAGATCAGACAGGATCCCTTCTTGGGACCTGCACATACTTGTTAGCAAGAACGGGAACTGCAGGGGGCGACGAGAGACCAAGTGATAACACAGAGCTTCTAGGTGAGCTGTGTCTCCTTGTGGCGCAGACAGTAATTACAGTGGAGATGATGAGCCAAGTGATCAGGCGGTACCTCCTGGCCCCCTGTCCAAGGACCACGTGATTAGAGATAGCCTCCCAGAGGACGGAATATAGCTTAGTCAGTGTTGAGGTTGTGAATCTCAAATTTCCCACCTAAAAAGCGGCGGTGCGCAGGGTGAATGGGTGTGATAGCTAAAGTGCTGGATGGACTGTTCCCAAGAAGAAAAGACTCAGTATGGATTTGCATTAGATGGGCTTCTGGGGCTGATTTAGAGTTCGGCAGATAGGTACTATGTTAACAGGGCAAAAAAGTTCCCTGTCTACCATGATCACTGCCCGATTTTGAGTCAGTCCGACCACAAGTTTTATGCTGAATGAGTAAAATGTACTATACTGGTGTAAAACATACAGCGATGGCCCAATGAAGTAGGTGTCCTCAGAAGTAAGCCACCCAATGGTCCACCGTATTTATTTAGAGTGGACGATCGGGTGACTTTTGTTTACTGTTGGTCTTTTGAGAGGCAGTAAAAAAAAAATGTCAGCACTGTCCCAGTTCTTGGGGGTGAGCTTGTAGCTCTTGCATCACATGGACAGTTGTCTGAGGTTCCTACTCCAATGGGGTATAGATTAGGTGCTTGCTGCACAAGGGGAGGGTTCTTCTTTTACCTGCTCTGCCAGCCCTGCAGGAGGTTGGTGTATTTGCCGAACCCTCCTCTCCAGTGCTTGCTACTGCCTTTGGTGTGTATACCCCCAATCACCCTGGGTAGCAGTGCCCAACATGCCTCCTGGCCTTAGCCTGTAGTCTGCCAGCAGTGAGGACTTCACAAAAAGAGAAAGTAGCAGGATAGCCACGCACTACTGCTGCCTGTCATACGACCTTATCTTAAGAGTAGTCACATTCCAGCATCGAACATCAAAAAAGCCTAATAGTTTTTGAAAAAACACTTCACCGCACCCGCTTTGTTGAATTACCTGATTCACGACTTCAATATGTAGAAACTTAATGGAGATTGTAGTCTGCTTATTCCCTGGCTGGGGCTGAAATGAGAGGCTGAATCTTGCTGTCAGTACTACAAACCCCAGCATGCAATGCTCTGTTGTTCCACATTATCAAGTCTTTTCTAGTGACCATGTTAGGTGTGGGAAACTCTCCAACAGGTAATCGGAGTGTAATACAAGCACTCTTTAAGGTGAAGCACTCAGTTTATGCCCAATCAAACCGTGTACTACTAGCTGCCAACATGTGGGCAGAGCAAAGCCCCTCTTGCCTGTTGATTGTCAAGCTAGCCAATAAAAATAAAAATGATCCCAACACAGTGGGACAAAACTCCCATCGCATTGAGGCCATTCGTTTCTTTTTTCACTTTTCAAAAACAAACTCCAGCTTTGGGTGGTTGTTTTTTCAAAAATATAAAACTTTAGAAAAGCTTGAGGGCCAGCAGCTGTGTTTGATGGAGCCGTCCTTCAAACGTTTGATAGATTGACAGGATCTGCTACAACGACTGGTCATACCAATGTATAGAGATGTCTGCAGGGCTGGAGGACATCTCTAAATTTGTCAGGCAGGGTTGAGGATGTAAAGTCATCTGCAACACCATAGGACTGCAGCACCAGCCTCGGCAAACTTTTGAGCTTTTTTTTTTTTAGCAGAAGGGGATTTGGTGGGGAAAGGGTGCAGAAGTGCCTCTTAGGTTGTTCTTGGCACAATGCCTTGCCCCGCACGGCCCCCCTTCTTTACACGTACAATACATATTTTACTTATGCATTTTATTTAAACTTTTTCCTGCTAGTCAAAGGATAACGAAAATTACAGTCCTAAGTGCGGGTCATACCAGGGAAACCATTGTAAGATAATTTCCAGTTGTATACATCAGAAGACTGGGCTGGGAAGACCCAAAGCACCTCCCTATATGAAAATTGCAGTGTTATAACTTTTCTCAAATCAATAATAAGTGCCTAGAATTCCACAGGGTCTGAGATCTGATCCTTAGCTAGTCGCACCAACTGTGGGGTTCTGGGTACCCTCATCTCTCTTATCACATGAGTATGAAAGTGGGTCCATATCTTGTCATGTCAGGGCTTGATGCCTCGTAGTAAAACAGAGAGACACTCCATGTGTTAATGTTCCAGACTTTAATCCCCCACATGCCAAGGGTCAGTGGTACGGGGCCCTGCCATTTCTTTGCCACTACTAGTCAGGCAGCCACCAACAAGTGAGTCAATAATTTAGTCATAGGTGAGGAGATGGGGCACAACCCCTCCTCTTCTGTTAGACCCAGTAGGGTTATTAGGGGTTGCAGTGGTAAAGTTACATGTGAACTCTTTTTGATAGTCTCCAATACTTGAGCCCAAACTGGTGTGTCTGTGTATGAATATAGGTCACTCTCAACATCACCCTCTCCAGCAGGCATCTGAACTATTGTTAACTGTATTCATGCATACGGGTGCCAACTGCCATTACAACATGATTATGTTGAGGACATATGGAGGATTTTACTTCACTTCTCCAATTCAAGATCCAATCAGCCTCCATCAATTCGAGGCTGAGTTCTTCTTCAGGTGGGTTAACCTGGTCTCACTATCTGGCTTGTGCTCCGTCGCAGTCAGCCTTAACTTGTGACTTCCCCAGTCAAGCATGACCAGATGACCGCAAGTGGCACTTTGTGATTTTTGGTGATATATCTACCTAACATATTAAAATCATATTTATCTCTAGTTGTAATGATTCAATATTTGTATTCTGGTCTAATTTTATGTATTACATTTTACTCTATTTTGCTTAATTGGCTTTAGAGTTTTCTTGTGTTTTTAACTTGTTACTGTTTGTGTGCTGCATAATTACGTTAATGCAAAAAGAACAGATGACGGACAGACTGCTGAACAATGTCAAACATCCATCCCCAGTCAGAGATATGGGTCTAAATCCATTTTTTTTTTCTGACAATGCTACTCCAGTTAGGACCAGCCATATGCAAATCGGTCATACCCCTGCCCCAATGGGAACAGGTGAGCCCGAACTGCAAGGCAAGGTCCTCCCTGAACTGAAAACAAGCATCCTGGGACCGGTTTCAGAGTATCACCCTTCATCAGCCAGGCTAGTTTGAATCCAGGAGCAAAGTGAGTCCAGGACCCACATCTGGGCTTAGGGCAACAAATGGAAAAAGAACAGTTGACGGACGGAATACTGAGCAATGTCAAAAATTCACCCCAATTAGAGATCTGTGCTTAAATCCATTGTTTTTTTTTGCCCACCGTGCCTCCCCAGTTTGGACCCAGCCATATGCAAATCAGTCTTGACCCTGCTCCCCATGGGAATAGACCAGTCTGATCTGCCAGGCTAAGACCCCCCCGGACCAAAAACAAGGATCCTGGGACCAATTTCAGGGTATCAACTTTCATCAGCTGGGCTAGCTTGAATCTGGTGGCACAGTGAGCCCAGGACCCATGTCTGGGCATACCCAGCACACTTAGAATGACAAGTGCAAAAAGAGCAGATGATGGATGGAATGCTTAAAAATGTCAAACATTCACCCCCAGTCAGAGATCAGGGCATAAATACAATGTTTTTGCTAGTCCTGCCACCACAGTTTGGACCCAGCCATATGCTAACCAGGCTTGACCCTCCGCCCTATGGGAACAGTCCAGCCCAAACTGCCAGGGCAGATCCTCCCTGGACTGAAAACAAGCATCCTGAACTGATTTCAGAGTATCACCTCTCATCAGCCAGGCTAGCGTAATTCCAGTGGCACAGTGAGCCCAGGGCCCACATATGAGCATATCTGGTGCACTTAGGGCAACAAATGTAAAAAGAACAAATGATGGATGAATGCTGAACAATGTCAAACATTCACCCCCAGTCAGAGATCTGGACCTAAATCCATTGTTTTTTTTGCCCACCATGCCACCCCAGTTTAGACCCAGCCATATACAAATCATTCTTGAACCTGCTCCCTATGGTAACAATCCAGTCTGAACTGCCAGCCTAGGTCCTCCTTGGACTGAAAGCAAGTATCATGGGATCGGTTTTCGGGTATCACCCCTCATCAGCCATGCTAGCTTGAATCCAATGGCATAGCAAGCACAGGACCCACATCTGGACATACCCTTCCCACTTAGGGCGACAAATGCAAAAAGAATAGATGATGGATAGAATGCTGAACAATGTCAAACATTCCCCCCTAGTCACAGGGATTGTGGTTGTTGCCTGAATGGGGCTTCCAGCCCCTCAACCAATTACCCAATTTCGTACAACCAATGTTCAGTTTATCTAACTTTGATACAGACTGAGTACTCTTTTGGTGCGGTCTAGTGCGATATTCATATCATCTGGACCATGCAGAAGGGATTTGAACAAGTCTTGAATACAATGGGGCAAATCCCAATCTGTGACTGTGTCCGTGATGCCCCTGATGCACACTTTCTTCCTTCAGCAACGTTTTTCGCAGTGTCCAACTTTGTCCATACATAAGCCACTGAAACCACTTTCATGCTCTCCCAGATGCACTCCCAGTTTGTCCCTTTCATGGGCCCCTTTAACTACTGTCACCTCTAAATGGTCCATTCTCATGTCAAGTTTTTGAACAACATGATCCAGGGCAGTTAGCTACTTGATAAAATCTTGTTGTACCCGGCCCAACTCTTTCTTGAATGCAGCCATCATTAGATTTTTCTCTCATTACTGGGGCTCTCTTATCATCCCTTCAACCATGAGGGGTCTGCCCGGAGCCAGTTGGTAGACATTGGTGTCTGTCATGGACATCATTGGATGCATTTTTTGGGCATGCAAAAGCTCTTTAATGGATGGGTCTTCACCCTCAGACCTTACATCAATGAAGTGGGTCTGGCAATCCACGGCTGAGCTGCATCACCATTAATAAAAATGAATGTCCGGCCCAGCAATTACAGCCAAGCGATTTCCAGGAGCCTTCCACAGGCCTGCATGGAGATCTAGATGCAACAGTGCTTGATCCCTGCTGGGGCAGTTCATGGGGTTTGAACCCCAGCCACTCCATAGCACCAGGCCTCAAGGCAGGCCGAAATGCCCCTCTCTTTTGAGCTGATCACAGGGCCTATGCAGGAGTGGAGTGGGGTACACTGAAGCTCTTCAAGGGCTGCAGGGCCGCAGGACTACAGGTTGAAGGCTAGCCCAGATGAGCAAGAGTGGTCACGATTCAAACCTCTCCCTGGGGACACCTCTCTAATGGCCCCAGGAGCCAACGCAGGGTAAGGCACACCATTGATCCTCACTGCAGGCTGTGGGAACCACCGGAGCTTCATTAGTGGCCATATTGTCTTGGTCCACCCTAAGAGGAGGGGAGATGGCAGCAGCGCAGGTCATGCAGCGGTCTCGGGGGGGTTACACATTTCAGCACCCCCCAAGTGTCAAAAGAGCCCCTGTGTCTGGGCTTTAAACCTCAGGGTTGCAAGGGTCGATTTGGCACGAGTACTTGTGGTGGAAGGCCCTCTGGTTTTCAGAGCTTGGCGACGACACAACCACACCCCCTGGAATATTTTGCAATATATATTTTTTTTCAGTTGGCAGGACTGCTCTTATATGCCATTGTGAATATACCCAAACCCATCCAATTCCCTATTAGTGAAAGTGCAAAGACAGAAAAGCCCTGTTTGTACTCAATAAACATGACTATTACCTGAATATCCCCACTTTACTGCCATTTTAGCTGTTTTGGAGACAATTCACAAAGGCATGTAAGCGTATGTACGAGTACTACAGGACTACTCATCTGAATACACAAAATTATTTGTGTCGTTGCCCCACATCTTTATTAATGGACGAGGACATATTCTCCCATAAGACCTTCGGGTATATCCTCAGCATGTTTTCTGTTGTTTTTTACTAATAATGCAAATAAAGCTAAATTGCATTACAAGCTCTCAGCCTGTTGTCCTTCTATGGATAGTCTCGGTGCAGAGTCAGCCCGCAGTGCATTGATCTGGTGGCAGAGTTCACTGTCACCTGTTGTGTTCAGACACTGGAAAGAGTGCAAGAAGCACCAGGCTGGAGCCTGGCAGGCCAGACAGCAGTGACAGCTCTTGTGCAGTGTCAGTGACAGACGAAGCGCCAGGCTCTGGCGCACAGGCTGCTGGTGTGTTTCTCCGGCGCCGCCCCCCCCCCCACCCATCCCGAGCTGTACTCAGTTACCGCACCTGCCCATAATTTTAGTGATCATGCGCGCTACAGTGCCTCTCACCTAATTCGGCTTTGATTTCTCATGGCGTCCATTCAATATGATACCAAGTGAGTCCCGGACATGTCCTCCTGTGTTCTACAGTTTTACCCATCTCACTGGCCCAGCACTTGACAAGGACCCCAGGCTTCCTCCGCACTTCCTCACTTCGTTTTGCACTGCTCACTTCCCCACTAAGTGTCTTGTCCACAGTCCCTAAACTTCCCTCTCTTGCGCCCTTCTGCCAACCATGGTTTTATATACACCAGCCTCTTGTATGCCAATTGGTTGCACAAAATATTTACCTTTTTGTTTTCCCATTTATTCAATCGCACATGCACTTTGAAATGTATCGTGTGCCATAGTTATACACACGTGGATTGAACATCTTGGTCTCAGCGATACCTAGAATCATATTTTAGAATTAAGCCATCGAAGCAGATTTTAAGAGAAAAAAATGAATTGTGCTGCAGCATTTTACTTAACCAAAGAAGTACACAAGTAAAGCTGATAGGACGACTAGATGAGTTGGTTGCTCTCCGCTAAAATATGCGATTTTCTAACTGCTGGTCCACCCTGCCAAGATGTGTAAATTGTGCAAACGAGACACGTTATTTGCAACGCCTAGAAACTGCAGAAGTGTAAGATTAAGCGATATATAAATTGTTGTAGATACTATGGCCCGTATTTATACTTTTTGACGCTAAACTGCGCTAACGCAGTTTAGAGTAAAAAAATGTTGCGCCGGCTAACGCCATTCTGAAGCGCCATGCGGGCGCCGTATTTATTGAATGGCGTTAGCCGGCGCAAGCAGACCGCCGCTGCCTGGTGTGCGTGGAAAAAAACCACGTACACCAGGCAGCGCCGGCGTAGGGAAAAATGGCGTTAGGGCATCTTAAAAATGGCGCAAGTCAGGTTGACGCTAAAAAATCGTCTTAACCCAATTTGCGCCATTTTAAACGACGCCCAGACGCCATTTACATGACTCCTGTCTTAGTAAAGACAGGAGTCATGCCCCCTGTCCCAATGGCCATGCCCAGGGGACTTCTGTCCCCTGGGCATGGTCATTGGGCATTGTGGCATGTAGGGGGGCACAAATCAGGCCCCCCTATGCCCAAAAAAAAAAAAAATTTTTTTTTTTTTTACTTACCTGAACTTACCTTAATGTCCCTGGTGTGGGTCCCTCCATCCTTGGGTGTCCTCCTGGGGTGGGCAAGGGTGGCAGGGGGGGTCCCTGGGGGCATGGGAGGGCAGCTGTGGGCTCATTTTGAGCCCACAGGTCCCTTAACGCCTTCCCTGACCCAGGCGTTAAAAAGTGGCGCAAATTCGGGGTTTTCTGCCCCGCCAACTCCCGGGCGTGATTTTTGCCTGGGAGTATAAATACGACGCATTTGCGGCGCAGTCATTTTTTTGGACGGGAACGCCTACCTTGCATCTCATTAACGCAAGGAAGGCGTTCACGCTAAAAAATTACGCTCTTTACTCATACTTTGGCGCTAGACGCGTCTAGCGCCAAAGTATAAATAAGGCGTTAGTTTTGCGCCGAATTTGCGTCGAAAAAAACGACACTAATTCGGCGCAAACGGAGTATAAATATGCCCCTATATGTGGTGCTTTACGCGTCTGCAATTTAGAACTGGATAAAATATGGATTATTCGTATGCACGTGTTTTATCACGAAGTGCATATTCCAAAACGAATCGTAGTCCCATATTTAAGAAGTGGAATGTAGCGCAACAACCTGGGTGGTCGAATACCGGTGTGAGTGTTTTTGTTGTTGTTGTTAGTGATCTGACGCTAGAAACCAAGGGTTAACTTCCAATGTACACCATCACTTTCTAATCTCAGGCAGCCTGATCCCCCATGAGTCCCGGCGATTTATTCTTAAACTGTCAGTCCCAGAGGGAGACCCCGGTTGCCTGCAGAACACTGGCATTTCCTGCTTGGAAGGATTAAATACACGCTCATTGACAAATTACAGCACAGTTCGGCATCGGAGCCTATCGTGGGCACCGCTAATCCATAAAGCAGTTCATTACTAGAGCAGCGTGTCCTCGATTTGCGTTCACTTTCAGCGCGCAGGCCCTGCGAGGGAGGCAATGCTTCAAACACCAGTCACCTATAGCGTCGTTTAAGCCGTATTTCCAAATCTCAAGCACCGCTTGATTGCGCTATAGGTAGCACGAACTTCTTTTACTCTCCAATGACTTTTGTGGGCCTGTTTAATTCGGAGGGAGTGGTTCCAGCATGGATCGAACCATACTTCTGAAACTGCTCTTAACGTGTAAAGTGTCCAATGGCAAATCACCCCCCCTCCCCATGAACAAGGAGCCCTCCAAAGCTCATCTTCTCGCCCACACTTTTCAGTTGATACATGGACCTCCCTTACCTCTATCTTGAATAAATCCAACATTCCATTCCACCCTCACGCTGACAACACTCAACTGCACCTGAAGATCTCCTCCCCAGGCGATAGAACCAGTGCTTTAGATGTGCAGGTACTGACCGGCACTGAATACCAACACTTTTTTTTAATGAGAAAGGGAGAGTACCTGCTCTTCTCAGCACTGCTGCAATACATTACAATGGATGAGTACAGCAAATTGTCAGGAGCAAACAGGTGCTCTAAATATTGAGTACCTGCACTTCTATATTTCCAGAATCCAAGCACCGGTGAATGACCCAATACCCCCTGAAACTAAACCCACAAAAGTGTAATTCCTGCCAAATTCACAGAAGCACCCCTGTACACACTTGGGTGGACTCGTCAAACAATCTAGACTGTAAACCCATGATTGTTGAAACAGCAAAATGTCCTTGCTTCATCCTGGTCAAGAATCTAAGGGCCAGATGTAGGAAAAAAGCAAATTGCGACTTGCAATTTGCGAGTCTGTCTGACTCGCAAATTGCAAGTCGCAATTTGCTATGCAGAAATGTGTCTCAGGCACCTTCTGCAACTCGCAATGGGGTCGCAAAGACCCACCTCATAAATATTTATGAGGTGGGTTGCAGTTTGCGACCCCATTGCGAGCATGGGCACTCACAGGGATGGTGGCTTGCTGGAGACAGCAGACCACCATGTCCGTGACTGCTTTTTAATAAAGCAGTTTTTTTTTTCTATCTGCAGCCCGTTTTCCTTAAAGGAAAACGAGCTACACTTAGAAAAAAAAACGAAACCTTTTGTTTCGGTATTTTTCAGATCAGGCAGTGGTCCACTACCTGCTCTGAAAAATTGTTTTTGTGATCATTCACAAAGGGGAAGGGGTCCCCTGGGGACCCCTTCCCGTTTGCGAATGGGTTACCATCCACTTCAAGTGGATGGTAACTGCGATTTCGTTTGCGACCGCGAAATTGCATAGCATTGTGAGTCGCAAATAGGTAGGGAACACCCCTTCCTATTTGCGAGTCGGAAATGCATTTTGCAAGTAGGATCCGACTCGCAAAATGCATTTCTGCATAGCAGAGGGGCTTTTGCGCCTCGCAAACGGCGTTTTTCGCCATTTGCGACTCGCAAACCCTTTGCTACATCTGGCCCTAAATCTTCACACCCACTTCCATACCATAACAAGGAATACATAAAAACAAATCAGACTCCATCAAAAAGTCAAACTCTTCATTCCTACATAAGAATTGAAGTCTATAGTGCAATTAACAGTCTTCTCAAAACTTGAATAAGGAATGGGATTCCAACCAGCATTCCAAAACAAACACACTTAGGGCCAGATGTAGCAAAGGTTTTTACCCATTCTGTGTCTATGGGAAAAAGTGTTCGTACATATGGCCCTTAGTAGCTCTAACAGCAGCACTCAGCTCCACAGCACACCACTTGATATCAGGCGATTTTAAACGAGATAACATAACACCCACGCTGATAGCCTCAATTAGTTTCCGAGTGAAGCCAGAAGTCAATTCAAATAACCAGTATTACCCACAAGGCCCGGCCTACACAGTGGAACATGGACCTGCCTAGCCCATAAACCTAGAGTCCCAGGAGGATCCTCAACGCTCAGGAGTTTGAAATCTCTAGCTCTTGACACCTCTCTGCTCAAAACGTCTGCCCCGAGAACCGGACCCTCTCAAGCAACATGCCTAAGATCTGGAAGTCCATCCCACCAAACACTTTCTCTTCACTCAATACTTCCACTCACGAACCGACAACATACGAACACTCAACATGTCTGAAGTAAAAAATCATGAAGAATATATCACACCTCGGAGACGTCATCAGAAGAGTGGATTCCTGCCATGCTGCGATTTAAACTGCCCATCGCCCTTCATCGCATTCATGCAAAGCAATCTGATATTCTGTTGGTTCTGGTTCACACAATTAAAACTGCAAATAAATTAATAAATACAGTTAAAAACTTTAAACACATTCTCAAAACATTTTTTCAGAAGCGAGACACTCTGCGTGCTATATGTAGAGTTTAAAAAGCTATCGTACTCTTCCTCTCTACATACATAGTTTATTATATGACTTTTTTCAACTGTATCTTTTTAAACCACATTTTTTAGCCAAAACCAGAATTCAAAGAGTTAAAAGTGCACATTAAAGTAAAACCACATTAAAGAGCCCCCTGAGTGAAGTGGGAATAGTTGTGTTAAGTGATGGCTTTGTGCAATCTGTGAGTTAATACACAGTGCCTTTGTAATGCCAATGTTGGTGTGCTGTGTTAATAAACCAGAAATTGATCTTTTCACTCCAGTAATAAATGTGTGAAATGTAGTTGCTTCATATAACATGTTTTATCGGCCCACATTTATTTTGACTACATTTAACATATATGCAGATGCACTGAGTGTAATGTGCTATTTATCATCATTGTAGAGTGGGCGGAGGAGTCGTGATGCCTGTCCCTCTCCTTTAATAATGGTAATAAACGGACAATTACAGCAATCGCATTACTCCTAGTTCTAAGGGTCCACGACCCATTCTTTACAAATGAGGAGATCCAGAGGTTATTCACTGCTTCATACAGGAAAACCAGCAAGATAAGGCTACATTATTACCCCCGCCCCACCCACTGGGTGTTCTAAGGACTGAGTACCGAGAGTTCCTTATGTTTTTGCCAAGCCACCAACTGAAGGCCAGACCAGTGAGGGCGGGTGTGACAAAGGGAATGAGTCAAGGACCCTTAGGACTAGGAGTAATGCCGATTATTGGTAAGTCATTAGCTAGTATTTCCACGTCCCAGGTCCTCATATACTTCATTACTAATGAGAAATATCAAAGCTATGTAATGAGCTTCGACTTATTTTTAAGATATTCATCACTACTGCAGCACATAATGCTACACCATAGTGATTCATTTCATGAATGGCATATTAAGCGACTGTATTCAAGACCCCAAAACCAAAATGTTTGCCTTCAGTCAAACATTCTATCGTCTCTAATGTTTCACTAAGGCATTAGGAGCTGCCAACCAGGCCCTGCGCCCAACCCCCCACGAGTGACAAACCCCCTGCCATGCCCAGTCTTCCGCCGTGCATGGTAGGCAGGTTGGAGCAATGCCTGACTACAGCCCAGCGGGCACAAGCCCATTTGTAAGAAAGTGGTACTATTTTCTGTGCTTTTTGTGTGTTATTTTCACATTTTTTTTGCAGTTTTCACCAACTGCTTTTGTAAATTGTTTTTGATATCACGGTTTATATTTATCCCACTATACTATAACTGGAGAATTTCAGTGGTTCTTTAGTTTGTTTACTTCGTTTCAATCCCTAAGTATAATGCCACTTTAACGTTTTTTCAATTTCTTAGGTTTCTTTTTTAACTTAAGCTACAATTTTATTACCATCTCTAACTATAACATAACTTTAATCTTTACAATTTTCACTGAATTTCTTATTTTTTTATTTAAGTAAGATCTTATTATCATACCTCCAGAGCAGTTGGTTCTCTGTTTACCAGTCGCGTCTTCTGCATCTCTTCATATGCTATGTTGTTTGGGTGCATAGCCTGCTGGTGCTTCTACAATGCAGTGGTTGCCATTGAATACAGGTCAGTCTTCCCTCTGTGTGGCAAATTCTGCCCCAAAGTGCAAGTAAAGTTCTCTGCACTCATTTGTTTGCCAGCTAGAAGGTAAAAAACTGCGACACCAGTAATTCCTTTGCTAGCTTTGCTTCTTGTGGTGCTGAAGAAGGGCTTGGGAAAAGATTGCTGTCATCACCGCCAGATGGAGTACTTTGCATAGGATTGGTGCATGACACAGTTATTGTTTACTGGTCTCCAGTTTTATATAATCCCATGATGACTTTAGATTGTATTTCCTGAAAACTGTCTCTGTTAAACACCAATTAGTAATGGTGGTTAGTAAAATCATTTGAGGCTGTTTATAAAGAATGCAAGCTTTATTTTGATTATTGTGTCGTCAAAAGCCAGTGAAATGGCAGCGTTCATTTTTAATTGTTTTACCTACCATAAGTTACCACAGTGATCTTGCAGGATGGAACACCTAAACAATAAGTTCTGTTTACTATGAAGGGATAGCTTTGTTTACATTTCAAGTCTAGAGGTTTCCTCACAGGCCCAAATAAGAAAAGTTTCTTGAAGGTTTTAGTGGAACACATTCATTTTTAGGTGTTGCAGTATACAGTCCATGAAAAGTGTACTCGGTTACCTGTGACAACCTGAGAAACACCATTTCACTGGCTGAAATTATTAGTCTGTTGTAAATAATCTTACTCTTATTAGAGTACAGCATTTCACATTACTCACAGCCTGTGCACTAGGGGCTCAGATAGGGCATGAAAGTGTCAACAATCTGAAGGTTTACCTGGACGCTTAGTCCTATGAGAGTCCCACGGGACTCTTGCAATATCACAGAATTTGAAAAATAGGCCAGTCTGATTGGTCTAGGGAGCTTTTTCTCCCATTGTTCATGTTATTACAGGACTTGGGCACTCACTGAAATGAAAGCCCAAATAAGAGACATGGTGGACACACTCTTGCCACTAGGATCATGTGGGTGGTGAAGGTGGGGCACCAAAGAGAACTGCCCTCAAGTCAAATAAAAAAAAACATTTTGGATAGCTTGCATAGCAGTACCTTCTGTTTCTACTTGTACCACAGTAGCAAAACAAAATAAAAAACTCAATCGTATGGTCATTAAGCAAATGCTGTGGTCATCTGCTATTGTGCAGGCCATATGCAGTGCAATACATGCAGTGGGGTGGACGCAGGGCCACCCTCAGCAGTGCACAATGTTGAAGGCTGTGAACAACAGGGTGTTGGCACTGCTAAGGGGGTTAAGCACCATGGGGGAATGGGCCCCTGCAATGGATTGGCAGTAGGGCCTGGCCACAGGCCAAGCCCTGTTGCCAACCAATGCTGTGCAGTGGGGGTTGGTCATCCAACAGTGGGATGGGTGCAGGGCATAGTGGCTAGCCAGACTGTATGGCCAACCCCCATTGCGCATAGCTGAAGGCCTTCAAAGAAGCAAGGGCGGGGTCTGTAAAGTTGGATATTAACATTACTATTTTAAGAAAAGCCTGTTTCAGAAAGTAGGGATTTCTCTGCTCTTACTGCTCTCTCTGCCTTATGGCATGTCTCTAATCCATGTCTGGTTTGTGCTGGGTGACAGTTCCCCTTGTGCATTCCATCCAGACAGCCATAAACACAGGTCACTCAGCTGCATCTGCATAATGGTTGGGTCTTCCTAGGCAGGAAGGGTGGAGAGGCTCTCACACTTCAAAATCCAGTGGCCCTACCTCACACAAAGGACTGATAACTCCTTACAGAGCTATTGGCAGACAGAACTGAGCTGAAAGGAGAATTAATGCACTTCAAAATCACTGTTTGAGGTGGCCCCCACATCAAAGGCACATTTGGGTGTAAGTACTGGGACTCTGCCACCCTCAAATCAGACACTTCTGAACCTACAATTGGACTCTGTCAAAAGGTCTGCGGTGCTGCCCAAAGTACTCAACTAGACTGCTTTTCTGGAAGGACTGCTTTTCGGCTTGTTGCCCTGCTGCCTACTGCTCTCTGACTCTGCTGGATAGATTCTACCTTCCCACCACAAGTCATCGCCAATGGCTTGTTAGCTTGCCTCCTGTTCCCAAGACTCAGGGACATCAAAGACTTGAAACATCTGCACTGGACTCTACAATCTGTGAGTTTGCCCTGCCTTGTAAGTGGGTGCTCTACCTTCTGTGGTGTTTATCAGAACTGTTGCAAAGCAACAAAAGCCTCGCCATGCAGCTGCCAGCCTCACCGGACACAGCAACGGGTGACTCGAAACCTAGCAAAGCCTCGCCGCTCAGCTGACAGCCCATCAGAACTGAGGCACTGCAAAGCTAAGCCTTGCCACACAGCTGCCCAGGATTGATGCAAAGCGACACCAAACCCCAGAAAGCCTTGCCACACAGCTTCCCAGGATCAGTGCAAAGCAACGCCAATCCCCGCAAAGCCTCACCACACAGCTTCTCTGAACAGATGCTGGATGACGCAAAGCCTCGCAAAGCAACACCACGAAGGCCACGCACCGGGATTTAAGGTCCTGTGTTCAGCGGGCCCAAGTGAGTCTCTGTAGCTGGCTCACACTCCATTGCAGTGGACCTGAACTTGTGACTTTGTTTCAGTCCAACACAACCATATACCCACAGTTGGCGCTTTATGCTTCTTTCACCTAAATCTTTAAAATTGCATACCTCAGGATCAAAGTTTTGAATTCTTTTCATATTGGGCTTGTTTTATTTATAAATGATAATCTATTTTTCTAACTTGGTGTGGAGTCTTTTTGTGGTGTCTTCACTGTGTTCCTGTATGAGTTATTACACAACTACATTACACATTGCCTTTTAAATTAAGCCTGTCTGCTCTGTGCCAAGCTACAGGAGTGAGCATAAGATAATTTAGGTAGTGTTGTGACTTACCCTGACAAGATTGTTGTCCCTACTTGGACAGGGTGCATACCTCTGCAAACTAGAGACCGGATTTCTAACACTGGTTATCAGCGATGAGGATAGGCCTTGAGTTTGTGAAGTGCCTTACAGTGATTTGGTGTACGCTACCATCCACATCTAAAGACCATTCCGGGTTGTTTTCTCCTTTTTCTCTCCATTTGTCATTTTACCAAATTTGATTCCTACCTCTCCTTCATAAACTTGGTACTCTTTGTGTTGCACCTGTGATACCTTAACAGATTAGAAATGGATTCCAACTTCCAAGCAGACTACAATGAAATTGACCTGGTCTCAATTGATGCCTTAGCAAGGCTAGGCTGAGGAAGTTCTGCAAGTGAAGAGGGCTGGCTATGAAAACAAAGTCCACCAAGCAGGATCTGCGGGGTGCCTTATATGCTTTTGAGGAAGCACGTTAACTAAAGGCTGCAGCAGAGAACCAAAAAGGTGATGACCATGAGAAGCATAATCAGGAGGATACTGACATAGCAGTTGCCCCAGAGGAGCGAGGGCATCGCGCAGAGAGGGGGTCCCCTGCTGGATCATTTGCAGGAAGCAGTGTCTAGTCCCATACCTTGTCCCCTGAGAAATTGAAGGACAGACAGGGTGAGAGGGTCCTTAGGCTGCAGCTGGTCCAACTGGCAGGAAAGAAGAAAAGAGCTGAGGCTGACAAAGCTCTGGCAGAGGAGAGGGGAGCTGAGGTTGAAAGAGCCTTTGAAGAAAGAAGCATCTTGTAGCTCATGAACGGAGTCTAAAGGAGCCGAAATCAAAAGCCAGTGAAGTAGAGTCCACTTGTGTCAGCAAAACTACCATGTCCAGTGCTGAAAAAGTCAACACACCAAGAGATTTTCTGCCTGACATCAGGAAGGGGGATGACATAGACAGGTGGTTTGGGGTGTATGAGGTCACTCTAGTAGCACACAGGATCCCTGACGAGGATTGTGGGGTTGTCTTATGGAGGCATATACCTGGTGATGGAAGGAATGCCCTACTGGCCTAAGATGGGAGAAACAAGCGGAGGTATCCCACCATGAAAGAAACTGTTATCAAGAGATTTGGCTTCACCCCAGAAGAGCACAGGTTGAGATTCAGGGGCAGAAGGAAGCTGTGCCACTAGTCCTAGGGGATTTTGTGGGTCACATTTGCAGGGCACCGGATGGTTGGGTGAAGGGTAATTTGGTAAACATTTTTGAGGGCTGTACTATTTGATTGCCAGAAAGCACATGTTCAGTCACTGTTTTCCGGGGCTACATCAAAACCTGGTTGATTGTAAGTTCTCTGACCCCAGGGAGCTTTCAAAAGAGGCAGAACTCTGGATGAGTACCAGAGTGTCTAAAGAGGCATTAGGGAGTGATCCTAAGGAGGGTGGTTTAGGTTTCCCTCAACAGAGTGAGAGGGAGGTAGCCAGTGATCCAGACAGGTCCCAGTATGATAAGATGGGAAAAGGGTTCCATCTGCCTTTTAAAAGTAGGAAGAGAGGCGTGGGTGGGCAGAGGCCAGGATGTCCTAATTCCAGCCCCACAGCTTGAACTTTTCCCACAGGAACCCAAGCATGGTAACCTAGTTTGCACTGAGAGATCATCCACTGATGAGAGCTCCACAGTGTCAGGAGAGCTGGGAAGACCGGCTGCCACATTTGCCCTGCCAGTTCTGGGAGTACCACTCCAAAACAGAGGGTACAAGGTCCCAGATGGAAGGGCAGTGTGAGGGAGGACTCACCCCTGCCCCCTGTTCAGCCTTAGGGTATAGATTATGGGTTGAGTGACCAGTGTCAGGGTACCACCCCTGAATAGGAGGGAGGTAGGGTGAAAGTAGGGTGTAAAACCCTTCTTTGAAACACCTCAGAGGTCAGAGAAAGCTCAGGAGCCCATAGGGAACTCCCTGCCAGCCCCAAGGCTGGAAGAGAAGCTTACCCAATGGCCCTGCCTATGGCATCAACGTAGCAGTGGATAGTCTAGGACCTGGCTCTTTTTGTTGCTGACCTGGTGGACAGGGTTTTTTCCTGGGTTGGGACAGAAGTCAGACCCATGGAGTGGAATGGGCCACATCACTTTGTTAGCCATGGTGGTACGGTCTGCTTACTAGGATGCATCTGTGAGCAAATTAAAGTTTGGTGCTTCACAGATAGGATTCACAAGTGAGGAAGAGGATCCCCAGGGGTCAGTTCAGTGGCCCAAGAAAATATATACCGATGGATCCAACTGCGTTCAGAAAGGTATAGAACTAGCAAGCTCCCCTGCAGTAGTGGGCCATTGTCCACGTTCTATCACACTAAGCAGGGAAGTCCATCACAGTATTGATTAGTGTTGGACTTTTTGCCTTACGCAAGGTCATCCCCAGTCTTTTTGCCTCCTTCCTCCTGGTTTTTCTGACCTCTCGCTGTTGGCTCTAGTACTCTGAGCACTTTATCACTACTGACCAGTGCTAAAGTGCAGGTGCTCTCCCATCTAAAGTTGGTATGATTGGCTTATACCTAATTGGCATATTTACTTTACCTATAAGTCCCTTATTCAGTGGTATCTCTATACCCAGGGCCTGTAAATTAAATACTACTAGTGGGCCAGCAGCGCTGCTTGCGCCACCAACTGAAGTAGACTTTCAAACCTGTCTCAGGCCTGCTAGCGCAGGGCCTGTGTGTGCAGTTTCTGCCACAGGGACCTGGCATCTAAACTTACTTGCCAGGCCCAGAACTCCCCTTTTACTACATGTAAGTCACCCCTAAGGTATGTCCTAGCTAGCCCTATGGGCAGGGTGCCATGTATGTAGAAAGGCAGGACATGTGCCATATTGCATGGCATGTCCTAGTAGTGACAAACAGCCTAACTTGGTGTCTCACTGCTGTGAGTGCTGCCTTCTCATAGGATTGCATTAGAAATGCCCTGCCTTATGTGTAAGGGGTATTGTCTGATTTATGAGGGGTAGCGTAGGCGTGTTTGGTATGGTTGTGATGGTGATAATAAATGCTGCTTACTGGTGTGGGTGTATTTTTTATTACTATCACAGAAATGTTACTTCTAGAAAGTGCTCATTTATCTGTGCTTATGACTCTGGTGTTTTGCAGCTTGACTCCAATCCACGTCTCGGCAGAGTGACAGTTGGGGCTTTGTGCATACTTTTCAGACAGCCTGTACTCAGGGAGGGTGGAGGTTTCACAGAGGTGCATCTGCATACTGAATAGTCTTCCTGGGCTGAGAGAAGGGAGAGGTGGGACACACCTGCATTTGTAAAGACTGTGCCCTGGCCTCACACAATAGGGTTGTTAACCCCCCACTGATGTTTGGAGCCTGTGCTGAAAGGAGAGAGGGGGCACTCCCAGAACCAGTTGTAACTGGCTGGAACCTCCTCTCCCTACCATTGTAAAACACTGTAAGAACTGACTATAAGTACAGGGGAATTTTCCCCACAATTTGGAGACTCTTGGAATCATCTTGGAACTGGACACCAAAGGCTGAATGGACTCACCAGGAACCGCCATGGACTGCTGCTGCTGTGTTGACCTGTGACCTGCCTGGCCACTGTGAAGGACTTGCCACTTGCTGCCTTTCCCTTGTGCTGGCCTGTAGCTGGGCCCTCCACCTGAGGACCTTGTCTTAAGATTCTGCTCCCCAGGGGCAGGGTGCTGTGGCCCCTGACCCCTGCATCCATTTCTTCACGAGGGGTGCTTCTCCGTGGTTGCGGCTGCCATAGCGCTGATTGCAGCGCACTTATGGAGCCTTGGGAGCTCGTAGGCTCCTTGCTGCATTGTGCCCCATTAAATAAGATCACCGCAGCAGCCCGGGAAGCTGGAAGAACACTTGCGCACCGCATCGGGTGCAGGCGAGTGTCTGCTCGGGCCCCAGTAGGGGTCTGATCTTCTTGTGGCTTCACAGCAGGACCAGGGGAAGGCGCAGGGAGTGCCCCCTTCCCCCTGGCCTCTGCGTTAGGAGCAGGACGCTCCTTTTCTGCTGTTAGGTAAAACGGGCATTATTGTGGGCCCCCGCCCTTGGTGGAAGGGCAAGTGGAGGCCCGGGGGGGGGCCCCCAGAGATTGCGGGTCCCGGAGAGGGTGCGTGGTGCCTTCCTCCTGCCCTAAGTTGTTTTTGCTGGCTTTGGCCCCCCTCGTTAGGGCCAGTTGAGGCCCTGGGGGGCCCCCAGTAATCACGGTCCCCGGAGGGGCCTGTCTATAAAATAGAGGAAGTGCATGTCGCCCTCCTCTGACCCCAGAGTATAAGGGAGGCCCCCGTTTTGCACATAGGAGCGCCGGGGGCCCCATTGTTCGCCTTCTAGGCACTGGAGGTGCCTTCATCCAACCAGGTACTGTTTAAAGGCCCAATATACAGTAGTTGCAATCCAAAGTTCTTTCTACAGACTTTTTGTTTGATTCATATATTACCTACCTGCGTTTTTACATATGTGTATGCAAATGTTCCTTTTATGGACATGCTTGCTAATATGTTTTTTTTAACTTGCCACATGTTTTCTAATGTTCCTACTATGGGCATTTTATGATATTCTTATGACAAGTGCTGTGATGTAATAAAGTGTTTTCCTGACTACTGCTTATGTTGCAGAATACTGAGTAACCTGTGTGTTATGTGTGACTACTGCTAGGTTGCAGAGTAACTAATGTGTAACGTTCTGACAACTGCTAAGGTAGAAGGATAGTACTGATATGTGATGTTTGGTCTGATAATTGCCTTGTGTACAATACAGTATATTTTCACATAATCTGGTGTTGTGTTTCCTTTGTGGTGGGGATATTGCGTCACATGTGTTGTGTGTGTTGTGCAAACGCTTTACACATTGCCTCCAGGTTAAGCCTGACTGCTCATGCCAAGCTACCAAGGGGGTGAGCAGGGTTTATCTTGGACGTGTAACTTCCTTGCCCTGACTAGAGTGGGTAAGTTCTGCCTGGCTGAGGTGCATACCCTAGCCAACCAGAAACCCCATTTCTAACAATTAGTCTCCCCTAGTTTTAGGCTGGAGGGGTTGTGATGGAAAATGGCCCTCTCTGCTTGGTCATCCCAAACCTTTTGCCTTCCTCCTTCTGTTTTTCTGACCTCGTTTGTGTTGGCTTTAGAACTCTGGGCACTTTCCCACTGCTAACCAGTGCTAAAGTGTATGTGCTTTCTAAAACATGGTAACATTGGCTCATACTCAACTGGCATGTTTAATTTACTGGTAAGTCCCTAGTGAAGTGCACTACATGTGCTCAGGGCATGTAAATGAAATGCTACTACTGGGTCTGCAGCACTGATTGTGGCACCCACATACATAGCCCCTATACCATGTCTCAGGCCTGCATTGCAGAGCTTGTGTGTGCAAAATGACTGCCACTTTGACTTGGCATTTAAAACAATTTGCCAAGCCCTAAATCCCCACTTTTATTTCATATAAGACACTCTTAAGGTAGGCCCTATGTGACCCACAGGGCAGGGTGCACTGTATCTAAAAGGCAGGACATGTACTTGTAAGTACTACATGTCTTGGTAGTGAAAAACTCAGAAAATCATTTTTCCTTATTGTGAAGCCTGCTCCTCTTATCAGCCAGCATTGGAAACTCCTTATGTACTGTTAAATGGTCATTTCTGGTCTGAAAAGAGTGGCTTTGTTATGTTTGACACGGTTGGAATGGCAATGGGAAATCCTCCTTACTAGTAAAGTTAAATTTAACATTACTATTTTAAGAAATGCTACTATTACAAAGTAGACATTTCTCTGCTCTCTGCTTTCTGTGCCTTACAGCCTGTCTCCAATCCACGTCTGGTTTGTGCTGGGCGACAGCTTCCCTTGTGCATTCCATCCAGACAGCCATAAACACAAGACACTCAGCTGCATCTGTATGCATCTGCATACTGATGGGTCCTCCTGGGCAGGGGGGAGGGAACTGTCACTTATATTTCAAAGGCTAGTGTCCTCACCCCACACTAAGGACTGATAACCCCCACCCCCTCTCCCACAGAGCTCCTGGCAGATAGGACTGACCTGGAAGGGGAACTGGTGCACTTCAAAACCACTGTTTGAAGTCTCCCCACTTCAAAGACGCGTTTGGGTGTAAGTACTGGGGCTCTGCCCCCCTCAAATCAGACACTTCTGGACCTACAACTGGACTCTGTCAGAAAAGGACTCAACTAGATTGCTTTTCTGAAAGGTCTTCTTTTCTGCTTGTTGTCCTGCTGCCTGCTGCCTGTTGCCTGCTGCTCCCTGATTGTACTGGGAAGACTCTGCCTTCCCACCAAAAGTCATCTCCGAGGGCTTGTTAGGTTGTCTCCTGTTCCCAAATCCCAGAGACATCAAAGACTTGAACCATCTGCACCTGGACTCCACAAGCTGTGAGTCTGCCCTGTCTTGTAAGTGGACCTAAGGTGCTCTACCTTCTGTGGTGTTGGTTGGAACTGCCGCAAAGGCATGTGAAGCCTCGCAAAGCCTTGCTGCACAGCTGCCAGCCTCACCAGACTAACGCTAGTTGGTGTGAAGCCCTGAAAAGTCTTGCTGTGCAGCTGGCAGCCCATCGGAACCAACGCACAGCGACGCCAAGCCCTGCAAAACATCACCGCATATCTCCCCAGAATCGACTCATAGCACCCCCAAGCCCCACAAAGCTGCACTGCTCAGCTCCCTGGAATCAACACAAAGTGACGCCAATCGCTAGAAAGCCTTGCCGCACAACTTCTCGGAACCAATGCTGGACGATGAGAGGGCTCACAAAGCAAAGTCAGACAGGTCGTCCATCAGGATTAAGGATTTAAGGTATTGTGTTCAGCGGGCGCAAGTGGGTCTCTGTAGCCAGCTTGCACTCCATTGTAGTCAACCTGAACTTGGGACTTTGTCCAGGTCCAGCACGACCAGGTGACCACAGTTGGCACTTTACGCTTCTGTCACAATCTGCTTTTCTCTTAGAACCCTGGTCTGATGAGCCTGGAGTACGGCCTCGTTTCTTACACAGTCTAGTCTGGCTGAGATACGGGTGACCCCTTCCGGTAGCCATGGTGCTGCTGACAAGAGTTACACCGAAGCAGTCCGTACCCTCCAGAAAGAGTCCCAGAGATAAAACCCAAGTGGGAAAAATCCTCTTACACAGGAACTCCTAAATATAGGAACAAAGCTAAACATCAGAAAAACAGGACTTTCGGAATAAGGAACTTCAAGAACTGCAGGAAAAGAAAAGCAAAAAGATACTCTAAAAATACAACGAGCCGGAGAGAAGACCACCACCAGCTGGAAATGTTTTGCAACACAAGAAAAGCAAGAATCTGGTGCCTTATATACCCATAGATAGGAAGTGACATGTAGGAAGACTGAAAAACACTATCTTGGATCGGGAATGTTCCATAGAAAAAAACAGGAAAAAGGCACCATCTTGGAAAGAGAAAGAAAAAAGGGAACCAGTATATGCAGGGAAAAAAATAGAATTGTGGGAAGAAGAAAACATGGGCCGAAGAAGAAGAAATGCCTCCACTCCAAGACAGTTAAGTAAAAATAATAAAGGGGGGGCGTGGACCCAGGGGTCTCCATCAGGCTGTGCCCCGAACACGGCGAGGCCTGAAACCTAATCGTGGGCCATCGGACCATGCCGTGGTGTCAACACCAGGGCAGTGCGTGCTCTATTGGCGACCAGAATGCAAAAACCCAGCACTCTCAAAACAACGTAATTTATGCATTGTGCTGATATGTTGTTGTTTAACCTTTTGCATTGCAGAGTACAATCCTGAAGACTTATTTTTAATGTGCTTACAAATGCTGTTCATCTGAAATGTATTGCTGCAGGCTTTCAGAGTGTGTTAGGGTGTGATCCCTTTCCAGAGACTTCTAGAGACTTTCCCTGCAACATGCCTGGGTGTGGTTGTGGGCTGGGCCAAGACTCTATAAAAAGGAGCCAGCCCAGCTCCAAGTGCTCACTATTCAGAGGTCCCGGTGCAGAGCAGCAGCTACTTCCTGAGCTCCTGTACGGGTGGCCTATTTGATCTTCCAGACATCTGACTTTCAATCTTCATTTGGAGATCCTTGTTCTGGGTGGTAAGACGGTGGTTGGGCTGGCCTCCCGACGCCATTATCGAGAATTCTCATGTTCTTGGGCCTAATTCTTTTATGATTTGACAGAGTACTTTGCGAGTGTGAAATATGCGCTTGAGTGTTTGTGACATTTGCAGGGTGACTTGCGAATCGGCAAGACGCGTGTTTCGTTTCATGATAATTTAATCTTGTTATTCATTGCACGCTACCATTTCTTGACATTTGCATGGTGGCTTAAGAATTGGCAAGACGCGTGATTTGTTTTATGGTGTTTTAACTTTGTTGTTCATTGCGCACTACCATTTCTTGACATTTACATGGTGGCTTAAGAATCGGCAAAAGACGCGCAATTCATTTCATTGTACTTTGATCTTGTTGTTCATTGTGAGCTGTTATTTCTTGGCATTTACATCGTGGTTTACGAATCGGCAAGACGCGTGATTCGTTTAATGATGATTTGACTTTGATATTCATTGCGTACTATCATTTCTTGGCATTTTACATGGTGACACTCGAATCGGCAAGACGCACGATTCTCTCCTCGAGTTTAATTCATGTTGTTTATTGTATGCCACTATTCTAAGATATTTATCATGTAATATTCGAGTTGACAAGTTATGTGATTTGTTTTCCTGAATCCATATTGTGTTATTCATGGTGCACATTCCTTTTATGGTGTTACTATATATATATATATAAATCTACAATATGAGCAATTTGTGTTGAAACATTTCAAGAGTACACAGAAGATCAGAGTTTCTAGATGCAATATTGTATGGTTCTAGTATGCATTCTCAAAAAAAGGATTTATATGACTGGTTTAAAATTTAGTCAGAATGTTTTTCTGATTCTCATGTAAAGGAAAGTATTTGAATAAGAAAGTTTTTTCTTAATCCATCTTGATTCCCTTACAGGTATCCGTCCATCTTGAAACTTAGTCATTTTAAACTTAATTCTTAGATTGTTCATGTTTTCAGAATGACTATGCTTAGAATCATAGTCTAGTATTGATTTCAGGAGATATAATTTTCATATTGTGTGTTCTAACCTTTTTCTTACTACAGGTCTCCTTCCCAGCTGTTTCCCTTCCTAATCCCCTCTTCCCCTCTTGAACTCTCTTAGCCTCTGTGGTTTATCTATCAGAGTCTTGGAGCTGTTCGGTGGTGGACGTGTTGGGAATGTGCGCAGACCCTGAGGATCTGGTGACTCTGACAGAATAGTGAGCCAACAAGTTATTATCCTCCTGGTTTGTGTATGTTCTCAGCATGGCCACGTTGGACGAGTTAGTCAAGGCTATCACCCAGCTCCAAGCAGAGGTGGTATCATCTAAAGAATTGACAACTAGCTTAGCTGAGAGAGTCAGTCAGTTGCAAGATAAGGTTGAGAAGAAGGAACAAAGTCCCACAGGTGTGTCCTGGCCAGGTACTTCTTCTCAGGCTTCTGGAAGTAATCCGACAAACATTTCCCTAAATGTTCCTTCCGCAATTCCTTTATCTCCCCCAGAACGTTTCTCAGGTGACCCTTTGAAAGTGCAATCTTTCCTGGTTCAAGTGGGACTACACTTCACCAGCAGACCACACACTTTCCCGATGCCCAGTCCAAAGTAGCTTTATTGTTATCATATTTGGCTGGGGATGCAACTACTTGGGCAATTCCTCTTGTGCGTAAAAATAGTCCCTTGTTGTACAACTGTTGTTCTTGAGTTTGAGAGAGTTTTTGATCGTAGAACTGTAACACAGTCAGCAGATCGTTAATTATTAGATTTACGCCAAGGGAATCAAGACCTAGTGTCGTATTTAGCCAACTTTAACCGGCTGGTTGCCGAGAAATCCTGGCCTGAAGAAAAACAAGCGGTCTTGTTTTACAAGGGACTCAAAGAGGACCTAAAAGATATCTTAGCGCAAATCGACCCACAACCTACAGACTGTCAAGAATTAATAAACCTTGTCTTGAGGCTTGATCATCGTTTAGCAGAACGTAATGGAACGCGCAACAAGATTGAAAAATATTCATGGTGTGTTCATGATAACAGAGACTCAAGAACTCCGAAAGAGAGAACGCCGGAACCGATGGAAATTGGAACCATCAGAAGACCTTTGACCAAAGATGAAAAGGACCTATGCAGAAAAAATGGGCAATGTCTTTATTGTGGGCGAAAGGGTCATTTTGCCAAAGATTGTCCAATCAAACCAAAGAACAAGCAAGGTCCAGTTTCAGAAGGTCGCAGCCAATGCACCAGTCGAGTTGGGAAACTAAAACACCCAAGATGCAGAGAAGGGTTGCTCTTGGGTGTCACTGTGGACCCTTCACAATCTAGACATCTTAAACTGGAAATAAGAGTTCAGGTCAAGAAAAAGATCTATTTCAAAAAAGCTCTAGTCAATTCTGGGGTTACTGGGAACTTTGTTGATGTCCAATTGGTTCGTGCATGGGGGATCCCATGTATTGAAAAGAAGACCACAGAAATCATCCAGGCAGTCGATGGAAAACTCTTGACTGGAGGTCCAGTAACTCTTCAGTCTATCCCCTGATGGATGATTTGTGAAGATAAGAATCAAAGAAAGAAACATAAAGAGAAAATCATTCTTGACGTGATCCATGCTCCCCAATATGGGATTATCCTCGGCTTGCCATGGTTAACTCATCACAATCCAGAGATCAATTGGGCAGAACGAAAAATCATGTTCTCATCTGCGCTATGTAACGAACAATGTCTCCAAAAGATTCAAGTACCAAATGTTTGTAACTCTTATATAGCTACTGCTGCGGAGAAAGAAATTCAGCTGCCCAAACAGTATTCATCTTACAAAGATGTATTTGATGAGAAAGGAGCAGAGACTCTACCTCCTCATAGATCTTATGACTGTCAAATTGATCTAGCCCCAGGTGCGATACTTCCCAACTGTCATGTATATGCCCTGTCAGAACATGAAAATCAGCATTTACGAAAATACCTAGATCAATTTTTGGAGAATGGCTTCATTCGCCCCTCTAAGTATCCTGCAGCTTCGCCTTTGTTGTTTGTTACAAAAGCTAATGGAGAACTTCGAACTTGCATCAACTATAGGGGTTTGAACAAAGTTACCATCAAGAATAAATATCCTTTACCCCTAATTCCGGTATTATTGGAACAAGTATAGAGAGCAAAAATCTACACGAAGCTTGACCTTCGAGGTGCTTATCATTTGGTCAGAATGAGAGAGGGTGACGAATGGAAAACAGCGTTCAAGACAAGATATGGCCTTTTTGAATACAACGTCATGCCTTTTGGTCTGTGTAATGCTCCAGCAGCATTTCAATTTTTCTTGAATGACGTTCTTAGAGAGTACCTCAACATATTTGCCATAGTCTACATCGATGATATTTTGATCTACTCTGACAATTAAAACGAACATGTCCAACATGTCAAGAAAACTCTTGCAGCCCTTCGAAAGCACCATTTATATTGCAAACTAACCAAGTGTGAGTTTCATGTTACCACAGTTGAGTTTTGAGGAGTTATTCTTACCCCTCAAGGTATGGTGATGGCAGAAAAGAAAGTAAAAGCCACATCTGATTGGCACACCCCAAAGACTGTTCGTGATGTACAATGTTTCCTGGGGTTTGCAAATTTTTACCAGAGATTCATAAATCATTTCTCCCAGACAGTAGCTCCAATCACTAAGCTACTAAGAAAGAAAGAAAAGTTTGTATGGTCCCCAGAAGCTGATCAAGCCTTCTCAACTTTGAAGAAAGCTTTCTCCACTGCCCTAGTCTTGACTCATCCTGATGCGAATCGGCCTTTCATAGTGGAAGCTGATGCTTCAGATGTAGCAATAGGAGCCGTCTTATCACGACGAAATAAAGACACTGGTCAACTTCATCCTGTAGCTTATATGTCTCCGAAGTTGAACGAAGCCGAACAGAACTATGTCATTGCTGAAAAAGAGCTTCTGGCGATTCGGGATGCCTTTAAAGAATGGAGACATCATTTGTTGGGTGCCAAATACACTGTCACATTATATACTGATCATCGTAATCTTCAATTCATGAGTTCTGCCAGACTTTTGACCCCTCGGCAATTACGCTGGATGCTGTTTTTTGCCGAATTTGATTTTGTAGTAACCTTCCGGCCTGGTAAAGATAATCCCAAAGCTGACGCCTTGTCCCGTCAAGAGTCTACCACGTTGCCTGCATTTCAAGCCTCCAGAGCTATCATTGCTCCTGACAAGGTTCTATGTATCATAAAAACTGAAGATTTCTTTGAAGAAATTCGCAACTCTTTCACTGTTGAAAAATGGCAAACATGGGCCCTTTCAGATCCCAAAAGGTCAATCAAGCAAGGACTACCCTTTCATGACGCTCGTTTGTTTGTACCCCCTACCAAACTTCGCAAGATAGTGTTTCATTGGTTGCATGTTATACCGACTGCAGGTCACCCAGGTATTTCTAAAACTCTTGAACTGATCCAACGCTATTTTTGGTGGCCTACCCTAACAAAAGATGTAAAAGCAATGGTAAACAACTGCGAAGTTTGTGCTCGCATTAAAACAAGTCATTCAAAACCAAAAGGGTTGTTACATCCACTTCCAACCCCAAGTCGTCCATGGGAGCACATTTCTTTAGACTTTATTACCGGTCTGCCAGTGGTTCAACAGCATTCAGTAATTCTGGTGGTAGTAGATAGTCTCACGAAATATGGACATTTCATTGCCTGTAAAAAATTGCCCACTTCTAGTGAACTGGCAACTATTTTACTGAACAGAGTGGTTCGTTATCATGGACTGCCAAAAGTTATCCTCTCTGATCGGGGTCTCAATTTGCCTCCAATTTCTGGAAAACATGGTGTAAAACACTCCAAGTGACAGCTATGCTATCTAGTAGTCACCATCCTCAAACAGATGGTCAAACAGAGAGACTAAGGGGGTGATTCTAAGTCTGGCGGGCGGCAGAGGCCGCCCGCCAGACTTCCCCCCTCCAGAATACCGCACCGCGGTCGGAAGACCGCTGCGGCTATTCTGTGTTTTACACTGGGCTGGTGGGCGACCGCCAAAAGGCCGCCCGCCAGCCCAGTGTAAAACTACCTTCCCACGAGGATGCCGGCTCAGAATTGAGCCGGCGGAGTGGGAAGGTGCGACGGGTGCAGTTGCACCCGTCGCAAATTTCAGTGTCTGCAAAGCAGACACTGAAATTCTTTTTGGGACCCTCTTACGGGGGCCCCTGCAGTGCCCATGCCATTGGCATGGGCACTGCAGGGGCCCCCAGGGGCCCTGCGACACCCCATAGCGCCATCCTGTTCCTGGCGGGAGAACCGCCAGGAACAGGATGGCGGTATGGGGTGTCACAATCCTCCATGGCGGCGCAGCTTGCTGCGCCGCCATGGAGGATTCATTTGGGCAGCGGAAAACCGGCGGGAGACCGCTGGTTTTCCACTTCTGACCGCGGCCGAACCGCCGCGGTCAGAATGCACAGCGGGGCACCGCCAGCCTGTTGGCAGTGCCCCTGTCATTTTAGCCCTGGCGGTCTTGGACCGCCAGGGTTAGAATGACCCCCTAAATCAGACTTTGAAACAATACTTACGTGCCTACGCTGAAAAGGCACTTCATTCTTAGACAATTATGCTCTGGTTAGCTGAGTTAGGTTACAATAACTCATTCCACACTTCTATTGGCGTTACACCCTTTTCTGGTTTATTTGGCTATCATCCTGACACCCTGCCCATCACAATTCCTCAAGGAAGTTCTCTTACTCCAGCTGTGTCAGAAACCATTCAGCATATGCATCAAATCCAGAAACTGATTCAAAAGCATTTAGAAAAAGCCAAACAAAAATACGAAAGGCATTATGACAAGAAACATTGTGAGGGACCACAATATCAACCAGGTGACAAGGTGTGGCTTTCCACAAAAAATATAGACTTCAAGAAGAAGCACATGTTTAATCCCAAATTTATAGGTCCTTACACAGTCCTTCAGCAAATCAATCCGGTGACCTATAAACTACAATTGCCCAGATCCTTACGGATTCATCCAGTGTTCAACACACCCTATTGAAAAGGGCAGTCCAAAAGGTCCACCCTCATCCAGCTCCTGTTCTAGTACAGGGAGAAGAAGAATATGAAGTTAAGAAAGTGTTGGATTCTAAACTACGAGGACGTAATCTATGGTACTTAATCTCATGGAAAGGTTATGGTCCTGAAAGTAACTCATGGGTTTCCGCATCTGATGTTTATGCTCCAGTACTTGTGAGATGCTTTCATTGTCTTAATCCAGGCAAACCAGGCCCTAGAGCGCGTCTGGGAGAGGGGAGTGCTGTCAACACCAGGGCAGTGCACGCTCTATTGGCGACTAGAATGCAAAAACCCAGCACTCTCAAAACAACGTAATTTATGCATTGTGCTGATATGTTGTTGTTTAACCTTTTGCATTGCAGAGTTCAGTCCTGAAGACTTATTTTTAATGTGCTTACAAATGCTGTTCATTTGCAATGTATTGCTGAAGGTTTTCAGAGTGTGTTAGGGTGTGGTCCCTTTCCAGAGCCTTCTAGAGACTTTCCCTGCAACATGCCTGGGTGTGGTTGTGGGCTGGGCCAAGACTCTATAAAAAGGAGCCAGCCCAGCTCCAATTGCTCACTAATCAGAGGTCCCGATGCAGAGCAGCAGCTACTTCCTGAGCTCCTGTCCCGGTGGCCTATTTGATCTTCCAGACATCTGACTTTCATTCTTCATATGGAGATCCTTGTTCTGGGTGGTAAGACGGTGGTTGGGCTGGCCTCCCGACGCCGTTATCGAGAACTCTCATCTTCTTGGGCCTAATTCTTTTATGATTTGACAGAGTACTTTGCGCGTGTGAAATAAGCGCTTGAGTGGTTGTGACATTTGCAGGGTGACTTGCGAATCGGCAAGACGAGCGATTCGTTTCATGATAATTTAATCTTGTTATTCATTGCACGCTACCATTTCTTGACATTTGCATGGTGGCTTAAGAATCGGCAAGACGCGCGATTTGTTTTATGGTGTTTTAACTTTGTTGTTCATTGCGCGCTACCATTTCTTGACATTTACATGGTGGCTTAAGAATCGGCAAAAGACACGTGATTTGTTTCATTGTACTTTGATCTTATTAAGAAAAGAAATTGGGTGTAAGAAAAGGGGACTGATGGCGCTCAGGAAGCTAATTGGCCAAAACTAACATTAGGGATAACCTACACAAGGGAAAACACCCCTCCCTTAAAGGTTCTAAGAAACCCAACAAAGATAAACACAATGTGAGGTCCCCCCTTGTTCTTCTTTCTTATTTTGCAATTTTAACAAAGTTATCTAGTTGACAGTCAACCAGGTCAAAATTCAAGTGAGTAAAGTTCAAGTGAATGCAATCATAAATATCACGCCAGTCTTTACATAGTCCAATTCTATCCAAGATTTATTGGATCACATCTTCTGATAATCCATATCTTTCATGAAGATACATCTTGAGCCATACACATTGAGCCAACACGTGTTTCGTCTTGGGATAATCCTTTTGTCCCCAACGACTTCTTCAGGGCTCTAAATTATGAATACATAGTTTGTATTAGAAACCAAAATGCTCAAACCATATAATATTTAGCGTACAATCTAAAATGTCCTTAAGAAAAGAGAGACAGTAAACACCAAATGGTATTAGAGAAATAGTGATTCACCTAATTAACAAGCCTTTAAAAGATCCATTCTGGACACCCAATAACAACTAACAACCATCACTTAAAGCACACCCTCATTGGTGCTCTTATCAGGTTAAACTATGACGATGTTCACAGTGCTATCCATCACCAGAGAGATTTTTTTAAAACACACACGAAAAACAACAGGTGAAACCTATAAATGTGATGATCATTACCCACACAACATAATCTATGTATGTGCAGTACAATTGAAATTCAACAAGCCAGAAATTAGGAGTATTCAAAATGAGTACATCCTATTCGTCAATGTATAGTTAAAGTTAATTTTACCATATATACTTACAATCTCATATAATCTTGAGTTATTTCAAAGTGTCCTTATTTTGAATAAGTAGTTCATCAGAAAGGTATACCTATAAAATCAAAACACAACACCCAACATGACTAAATAAGTAACCACAAGCCCGATATAGAAGTCCAAATATAGTTAAAACCGTGAGTCTTACATCTATTTCCTCGACTTTTAAAAGTTCATGAATTTTTGATGGCCGCATATTTCATGGCTAAAGAGAAATAAACATATTTTAAATGTTATAGTCACCAAGACTATAATCACCATTAATCAAAGTTCAAGATTATCTACTCACATAATCAAGATACACTCTCTGAGATGTCCTTACCTCCTACTGTTATGGATGGAACAAAGTTGGTGTTTCCATGATAAGGAAACGCTTCATCGCGAGTGCGCAAGGGCGCATCTCGCTTCTACAACCGTTTAAATTAGTTACCGGCGTTCCTGTTGACGAGCGACACTTTGTGTTTATCTTTGTTGGGTTTCTTAGAACCTTTAAGGGAGGGGTGTTTTCCCTTGTGTAGGTTATCCCTAATGTTAGTTTTGGCCAATTAGCTTCCTGAGCGCCATCAGTCCCCTTTTCTTACACCCAATTTATTTTCTTAACAAATTTGAGGGGGGTAGCTTGGACAGAGGCCGTGACATTATCACACTTGTGCAACATGGATAGAACTAAATTGGCTGAAGAACTTTTTGAAAGTGTAGCCAAGGGGGTACAGTTCAGAGCTTAGCACGAAGTAGTTCAAGCACACTCAATGAAGGATTAAGGAGTACATTTATTAGATTGGAGAGATTAAAAAAGAGTGAACTGTCCAAATGGTGGGACGGGGCGACACTTAAACAATATAAGAAATTGAACCGCATCCCCCGTGGCTTAAGATCTCAGATTTTTCCCACATATGATGACCTGGACATGGATTTGCTAGTTATGTGGGATAATGAGCTGACCAATAGTTCAATGAAACTGATGGATATTTTAATTATTAATGCAGAGAGGAAAGTGACACAACTACAAAGAGACATTGGGATCTTAGAAAAGGAAATCGTTAACTTAAATCTTAAAGAAGCAACTGAAAAAAATTATAAAATCCTGGAAGAAATATTGCTGAAGTATCAGGAAGAGATCAGGCAGAGAAAAGCCTGGAAACTGAAACGGGATGAAAAGGACTACTTGACAGGGAGGATTTTTACGTTCTCCAGTAAATATGATCACTTAGTACACACAAACTTAGCCCCCAGAAGGGTGAGCATTTCCAACATCTCAGACTCAACATCGATTAGCACCTCGGTCACTAGTGAAAGTGAAGGGGAAAGCGGTCCAAGTACATCGGCCCATAACAGTGACAATCTGGACGGTATAACTTTTTTACGGGAGCTAATGAGAATGAAACAGAGCAAATTTATCCAGAACAAAGGAACACCTCCTATAAAAAGACGAGAAGGGGCAACCGAGGATCAGGGAGTCAAAACAAAGGAGCAGGAAGGGATCATATCAAGATCTCGGGACAAAAAGAATTAGAGTGTGAGGGAGATTCAACCATTAATGTGATCAATTTGTCAAAAATAGAACTAACATCAGGAGATATTAATCTTTTGTCTAAGGGACTAAATTTCTGCCCTAAGACCTTTGGGGACCCTTGCAAATCCAAAATTTACCTTTTTAGATTTATTCGTAAACTTAAAATCAAAAGGTATTTCCAAATGAATCAAATGGAAAACAGAGCTTCAGATGAAACAGTTTCTTCACTTAGCACTCTGTCAATTGAGGAAGTACAGGATACAGCATACTGTCTCTAGCAGAGCAGGATGAGGATCCAGACATGTTTGCTAGGATATTAAATGACCTAGAGGTTGATTTCAACAAAAGTATTTCCAGTGGCTTAAAAAATAAATCGTGTTGGACTCCAAGATCATGTGGTTTGGTTATTTTTGATAAGTTTTTTGACTTGGTCTGTCAAGATTTTGATAAACATATGGTCAAAAATAAATTCAGACATATCTCACAAAACTTAACTCCGGATGAATTGATTGCACTGGAAAAACTTAGACAAGAAAAAGAAATTGTTATTAGACAAGCTGACAAAGGTGGGAATGTTGTTCTTATGAATAAGGTTGATTATGACAATGAAATCTTATCACAACTAAATGACTTGGCATGTTATGAGAAGGTCACAGGTAACCCCATCCCCCACTTAGTGGATATGATGAACAGTAATTTGTACATTTGGCAGCAGGAAGGGCTACTAAGCAAAGATGAATACCTATACTTGAAGGTGACTCATCCAAGATATCCATGTCTCTACACACTACCTAAGGTTCACAAAGGACTGCCCTTTCCACCGGGAAGACCGATTGTGTCAGGTATACAGGGACCAACGGAAAGACTCTCGGAATTTGTTGATTGTTATTTACAACCACTAGTTTGTAACCTTCCGTCTTTTATTAAAGACACTACCCATATCCTGAGTATTTTGAATGATTTAGAATGGGACAGTAACATGTTGTTAGTAACACTGGATGTAGCATCCCTTTACACCTGTATTAAACATGAATTGGGACTGGAAGCCACTCGTTTTTTTCTAACCAAAAGATCAGCAAGCCTTTGGCAACACACTGTGATGGTATTAGAAATGATTCACTTGATTCTTGACAACAACTTTTTCTTGTTTAATAATTGTTGGTATAGACAAAAACGAGGTGTTGCAATGGGCTCCAAATTCTCTCCCTCTTACGCAAATTTATTAATGGGATGGTTCGAGCATAAATGGGTTTGGGGCGCTGAATCCATTCAGTGGCAAACAGACATTCTATATTGGGGCAGAATTATAGATGACTGCTTCCTGATTTGGACTGGAGGAGAACACAAGTTATTAGAATTTTGTTCTTTCCTAAATTCCAACACCATGAATGTGGAATTTACGTACCAATACAGTGCGGAGAAGATTGTTTTTTTGGACGTCGAGGTGTTCATTATAGATAATAAGATTCAAAGTAGACTTTATAGGAAGACTACGGCTTGTAACTCAATTTTACATGCAGGGAGCGCACACCCACGATATCAAATTGCGTCTATTCCTTATGGGGAAATGGTAAGGGCGCGACGAAACTGTAGTCTAGACAATGAATTTTTGTTTCATGTGAATGACATGGGTAAAAGATTTAGAGCACGAGGTTACTCTAACAAAGTCATAAAAAAGGCGCAATTAAGAAGCAAAAAAATCAATAGGAAAGACACCCTGAAAACTAAAGACTCCAAGAAAATGGTAGAAGAATCTAACAAGGTGCGCTTGATAATCAGATTTCAATCATGCATCTATAATCATGGGAAAGATTGTGGCCAAACATTGGCACTTGTTAACACATGATGAATCAATCAGAAAGCTAGTACCAGCAAAAGTGCCCACCACTTACCGAAGAGGTATTACATTACGGAACATGTTGAGCCCTAGCTTCACTACTGTGCCTCCCGATAAAACCTGGCTATCTGCAAAGATCATTGGTTTCTTTAAATGCAGTAATTGTGGAGTCTGTCGGTGGACTTGTCATAAAATTAAAGAATTTCCTTTTGAAGGGAAAGTTTACAAAATCTGTACCATAATGAACTGTAACACTACTCATGTTATTTACGTAATACAATGCAAATGTGCTCGCATTTATGTGGGGAGTACAATACGCCCATTAAAAGCAAGGATTGGAGAACATATTCGCTTGCTTAAAAACGGTGATGTAAGATATCCATTAGTTGCTCACATTTTATCATGCAATTCACAATCAGTGTATAAGAACTTTGAATTTTTTGGATTGGAACATGTTCCCCGTGACCCAAGGGGGGGTAATCGTGAATTAATGCTACGTAGAAAAGAGGCAATGTGGATAATGAGGCTAAAGGCGGTTGAAGTAGGCCTCAACTCTGACAGAGAGTTGGAGTTCTTTTTGGGAGATCACTGAGAATGTAACATGTTAACCATTGACGTTATTGAAAACATTTGGGTTTATATCTAGATTTAAATTTATCCACGTCTAGCTTGTTACTATAAACTATGTTTCCCACACCATTATTTCTCTAATAGATCAGTTATGGCTAATTTGAGGATTATCATGTTGAAGATTTTTGGGGTCTATTCACTGTTTCATTATTTTGTCATGTTTAATTATGTCATTTTAAACCAAAATTCTCACACTATATGTTTTCTTTAGTGTTTAGTTTTGATCAACCTCAATTTCTTAATCAACTTATCAAACTAATAACCTGTCTCCTTCTTTTCTCTATATCATCTCTACTACTCCTTTGATTTATGGGGGCAGGTAGTCTAAAAATAAGTTTCATTCTTGAACCTGGACGCATGCCCGAAGTGTAACGTTAGTAGCTAATTAAGTTGTGCTGGTGATTTAGTCTATTGATGCATGAGTTTTCATTTATTTTGGCCCCTACGATTGATGTAGTCCTTGATTTTTGTTGTGTTTCACACTTGGAATCGGCTGATACACTTGACTGCTAACATTGTTTTTACTTTCCGCATTGATCTAAACAGTAGTTGTTAGTCCGTTCTTTATTGCACTATGCGCGTTGAACTCGCGCTCCGGAAACACCTCTCAATACGACAAACACGAGACGTGCATTTGCGTACTCGGCACGCGACGTGGTCTATCTTTAGTTACAACGTAATTGTGTCGCTCGTCAACAGGAACGCCGGTAACTAATTTAAACAGTTGTAGAAGCGAGACGCGCCCTTGCGCACTCGCGATGAAGCGTTTCCTTATCATGGAAACACCAACTTTGTTCCATCCATAACAGTAGGAGGTAAGGACTTCTCAGAGAGTGTATCTTGATTATGTGAGTAGATAATCTTGAACTTTGATTAATGGTGATTATAGTCTTGGTGACTATAACATTTAAAATATGTTTATTTCTCTTTAGCCATGAAATATACGGCCATCAAAAATTCATGAACTTTTAAAAGTCGAGGAAATAGATGTAAGACTCACGGTTTTAACTATATTTGGACTTCTATATCGGGCTTGTGGTTACTTATTTAGTCATATTGGGTGTTGTGTATTGATTTTATAGGTATACCTTTCTGATGAACTACTTAGTCAAAATAAGGACACTTTGAAATAACTCAAGATTATATGAGATTGTAAGTATATATGGTAAAATTAACTTTAACTATACATTGACGAATAGGATGTACTCATTTTGAATACTCCTAATTTCTGGCTTGTTGAATTTCAATTGTACTGCACATACATAGATTATGTTGTGTGGGTAATGATCATCACATTTATAGGTTTCACCTGTTGTTTTTCGTGTGTGTTTTAAAAAAATCTCTCTGGTGATGGATAGCACTGTGAACATCGTCATAGTTTAACCTGATAAGAGCACCAATGAGGGTGTGCTTTAAGTGATGGTTGTTAGTTGTTATTGGGTGTCCAGAATGGATCTTTTAAAGGCTTGTTAATTAGGTGAATCACTATTCCTCTCACACCATTTGGTGTTTACTGTCTCTCTTTTCTTAAGGACATTTTAGATTGTACGCTAAATATTATATGGTTTGAGCCTTTTGGTTTCTAATACAAACTATGTATTCATAATTTAGAGCCCTGAAGAAGTCGTTGGGGACAAAAGGATTATCCCAAGACGAAAAACGTGTTGGCTCAATGTGTATGGCTCAAGATGTATCTTCATGAAAGATATGGATTATCAGAAGATGTGATCCAATAAATCTTGGATAGAATTGGACTATGTAAAGACTGGCGTGATATTTATGATTGCGTTCACTTGAACTTTACTCACTTGAATTTTGACCTGGTTGACTGTCAACTAGATAACTTTGTTAAAATTGCAAAATAAGAAAGAAGAACAAGGGGGGACCTCACATTGTGTTTACTTTGATCTTGTTATTCATTGTGAGCTGTTATTTCTTGGCATTTACATCGTGGTTTACGAATCGGCAAGACGCGCGATTCGTCTAATGATGATTTGACTTTGATATTCATTGCGTACTATCATTTCTTTTCATTTTACATGGTGACACTCGAATCGGCAAGACGCACGATTCTCTCCTCAAGTTTAATTCATGTTGTTTATTGTATGCCACTATTCTAAGATCGAGCTGGGCTAATAGGTCTTGTTTACATTTATTAAAGGAGATACTAATACGGAGAGCTAAAGGGAAACTAATGGAGATTGAATCTCATTAAATTACTAGAGACACGGCATAGGTAAGTCATGTGTTAAATTATTTAAGCAAAGAAGTACATTAGCTTCAGCACAGTAGGGAGTCAGACAACTCAATACTCGCTACTTTTTCTTTCTCTTTTTCTTTATACAGAAGTTTATGTCGAGGATTTGCGTAAGCTAAGAACTCTTAAATTAAAAAATTGGAGATATTCTGTGAGGTAGGGTCAGCTGCAAGGATATATTTTCATAATGAGATTTATAAGGCAGCTGTCACTGAGTCATCACAAATAGGATGTTGTGGTTTGGGATATTGCATGTTTATATGTTTTATTGATTTCACATTTGTGCTCACATGGACATTGTTTAAACACATCAGTAGATAATTTGTGTGTCTAATTTGGGTAAAATATATGTAATAGATTTGGTTTCCAATGCATATTTCCTATATTAATTTTTTATGTTGAAGGATTACACTGTGGCTTTTCTTACATTGGTGTTTATGATGATATTATTGTAGGAGGTCCTGATGAAATCCAGGGGTACCCCCCGGATGAAACACGTGTTGACGACAGGACGGACATACCAATAGAGGACAGTTCTGAATTGGATCGGATCATGCTTGGATATCTTGAATATATTTTGGATTCCCAATTGAAATTGAGGAAATGTTAGGACTTATATTAGAAAATGGACTACTTATCAACTTGTGATTGGATTCTTGTAACATAGATTCTATATATCTTGCTCAGTACTCCTATGTATATTGTTGACCTATTTTGTTATAAATAATGGTAATTTTTTGGATTGTATTGTATTTGAATTGAGTATTTACTACTGGGTTAATTCTATGTGACATTTAACGTGTGCTAATACTTTGCGTTATGTTCTAGGTAACGTTGAGTTACCAATTGAGGGTATTGGAGGGGTTTACCTCAGTATTAGGCACCGTTTAATATTGGATGAGTAGTTAGTAATATTATGAAGGTAGGAGCGCCATTCACTTGGTTTTCATAACCCCCCCCTAGAGTTTATAATTATTATAGTGGGCAGCTCCTCTTTCATATACATAGTATTAGATTTTCTTTTTTTAAGAAGATGGAGGACAGAATGAAAATAGCCGAGGATTTATTTAAAAGTTTAAATAGAGGTGTAACAGTACGACAGGTGGTAGGCAGTGGAAACCTTAAGAAAAAGGAAGGACTTAGGGATAAATTCATTAGGTTAGAAAAATTGAAGAAAAATGAGATGTCACGATGGTGGGATGCGGTCACATTACAACAATATAAGAAGCTCAATAGGATACCACGGGGTCTTCGTTCACATATATTCCCCACATATGATGATTTAGATGAGGATCTGTTAAATAAATGGGAGGAGGAGCTACGATCTAACTCCATGAAACTGATGGACATTCTGATAGAGAATGCAGAAAGAAAAGTGGGAAGATTACAATCTGAAATAGATATATTAGAGAAAGACATTTTGGAATTGGATCTTAAAGAAGCCACTGAGAAAAATTATCACATCTTGAATGATGTGATTTTGAGATACCAAGATGAAATCAAACAGAGAAAAGCTAGAAAATTCAAACGGGACAAACTAGATTATGCGAATGGAAGGGTTTTTACTTTTTCACGTAAATATGACCATTTGGTTAAATATGCAAAAGTGACAGTAGAACCTAATATCTCAGCAGAATCTTCATCCACGTCTAGGAGCAGTTTGAATACCAATATTAGTGACACAGAGGGTAATGAATTACGTGGGAATATCGATACATCAGGTGTAAGTTTTTTACAAGAACTGAAGAGAATCAAGCAGGGCAATTGGGAGCTAAACTCAAAGATGAGCAGAACAGAAAGACGAGAAGAGGAAAAAGAGGAGGGAAAAAGCGATGTATATTAGGGTATGAAAACGAGATCAAGAGACAAAAAAGTGTAGAATTATCTGAGGGTATAGTAAATAATGTGGTAAATTTGTCAGACAAGTCCCTGTCTCTTGATATGATCAGTCTTCTTAATAAAGGCTTGGGTTTTTGTCCATCGTCAATTGGAGATATTTGTAAGTCTAAGATTGATTTGTATAAATTCATTAGGAAACTTAAACTTAAAAAGTTTTTTGAATTACGTGCTAAGGATAAGGAAACAGTATCTCACGTTAAACCAGTGCTAAGTGGTTTATCTATTCAGGATATATATGACACCGTAGCGCTAATGACAATTACGGATTATGAAGAATACCCGACTACTACATCTACAGTTTTACAGGATTTGAATATACCGTCAAATTTGCATATTACGAGTGGTTTGAAACAAAGATCTACCTGGATGCCGAGATTCACAACAGATAGCAATATAGAAACGTTCTATAAATTGGTGTGGGAAGATTTGAACAGATCACATACAAAGAAGACATATTTAAATAAATCGAATTTGAATAAAAAGGAGCTAGCAGCATTAGAATCTCTTAGATTGGATGATGAATTGACTATTAAGAGAGCGGATATGTGAGGTAATATAGTGATTATGAACCGTAGGGATTATGAGCAGGAAATTTATTTACAACTGAATGATGAGACATGTTATGAGAAGCTATCTTCCAATCCCATTAATATTTTGACCAGAAAGATTAATAACTTATTGAAGAACTGGAAGGATAGGGAGCTGTTGGATGAGGATGAATACTTATATCTTCAGGTATATCGTCCCAAATTTCCTTGTATATACACGCTGCCCAAGATTCATAAGCAGTTGGCTTTCCCACCTGGTAGACCAATTGTCTCCGGAGTAGGTGGCCCCACTGAAAGATTGTCAGAATTCGTTGATACTTTTTTACAACCTTTTGTCTGTAATTTGCCCTCATATATTAGAGACACGAAACATATATTGAGTATACTTTCAGACATTTATTGGGATACAGGGATGATCATGGTCACCTTAGATGTGGTGGCATTATATACTAGCATACAACATGAAATAGGGATTAAAGCGATTGAACATATCCTGTACAAGAGGTCAGCTAGTCTGATGGAACATACACAGATGATAATTACGATGATTGATCTTATACTCAATAACAATTATTTTCTTTTTTAAAATGACTGGTATAAGCAGAAACAGGGTGTAGCAATGGGCTCCAGATTCTCCCCCTCATATGCCAATCTGTTTATGGGGTGGTTCGAGGAAACTTGGATTTGGGGCCCAGGCGCAGCGCAATGGCATACTTATATTCTGTATTGGGGACGGTACATCGACGATTGCTTTATGATTTGGACAGGAGATGTCAGTTCATTAGAGGAATTCTGTAAATATCTGAATGATAATGCTGTGAATATCAAATTTACACACAAATTCAGTGAGCTTCGATTAGAATTCCTAGATGTGGAATTATTTAATGAGAATCATAAAATTGAAAGTAAATTGTATCGCAAACCGACTTCATGTAACACTATACTGCATGCTACAAGTGCCCATCCACAGCATCAAATAGAGGCAATACCACTTGGAGAAATGATCAGAGCAAGGAGAAATTGTAGTAAAAATTGTGACTTTGTAGAGGAGATAGAGAATATGGGACAGAGATTTTTAGCCAGGGGTTATTCTGACATCACAATAAACAAATCATTACGAAAAGTGAAAAATCTATCACGTAGACAGACATTAAGTTTGGATATATGCAAAAGGGATACATGTGATACGAACAAGGATCCAAGGACTAGAATTATTTTGGATTACACGGAGAAGTCTAAAATACTCATTAGGAATATGAAAAAACACTGGTCTATACTAACTCAGGATGACACACTTAGTAAATTTATAGGATATAGACCTGACGTAGTATTTAGAAGAGGTAATACCCTAGGTAATATACTTAGCCCTAGCTATCCGCAGGAGAAAAAAGAGCCAGACTGGCTGAGTAGGCGCAGCCAGGGCTTTTTTAAATGTGGTACATGTGCGGTCTGTAAATGGGCTTGGCAGCCTATGAAGGAATTCAGTCATCACAGTGGAAAAAAAATATCTATCAGATCACATATAGACTGTAATACTAGGTATGTGGTTTATATGATTGTATGCAAATGTGATAAGATCTATATAGGCAGCACAATACGCCCATTAAAGGTTAGAATTTTAGAACATTGGAGGGCAATCAATCAACAAGATGAGCGCTATCCTATAGCTTCGCATATGAAACTTTGTAATGCACAGGGAGTTCACAAGACATTTACATTTTTAGGCTTTGATCATTGTGAAGCTAACCCCCGTGGTGGAAATAGGGAATTAGCCCTTAGGAGAAGGGAATCGCAATGGATTCTAAAATTGGGGGCTGTAGAACAAGGTCTTAATACGGACTACGAATTGGAATATTTTTTGGGAGAAAAATAATTTAGGTTTATGGATTAAATTTATATTCAGATATATGTGAAATATCCAATATATTACAACTCTTGAAAGTATTCTGTTGTGTATTACTGATGAGGTTACACTACTAGGTATGTAGGTATTATTCCAGTAGAATAGAATTTTAGAATCCATAATGCCAAATAAAGTATTAGAATAGTGCGTTTCTTTAAATAGAATCAGATTTACTTTAGGAGTTCTTAGAGAAGCTCTTATGTATTAAAAACACCTGTCTGGATGTAATTACAGGCGGGGTTTAAACTGTATTATTTGGATTTTATAATAGAATGAATTACGAGAAGCCTCGGCAATCTCCGATAATTTTGTTATAGTATTGTCCGTTTTTAGTTTCAGTTATGGGAAACATACGGACGCAAACTAGTTTAGTCCTTTCTCTATTTTAGTCAAAGGACGGCTGTATAAAGCGTTCTCAATTCAGGAGTGTCGGCTTTGACACTCGGAATAGCGTACTCGCTTAGTACGGCTTTAATTTTGGAAATAATGAGTAAGTGGCAAAGCGAGGTCGTTGTACCTCGGATTTTTTCTTAAGATTTATGTTAATACCAGACTATATTACTCAATCGAGCTGGGCAAATAGGTCTTGTTTACATTTATTAAAGGAGATACTAATACGGAGAGCTAAAGGGAAACTAATGGAGATTGAATCTCATTAAATTACTAGAGACACGGCATAGGGTAAGTCATGTGTTAAATTATTTAAGCAAAGAAGTACATTAGCTTCAGCACAGTAGGGAGTCAGACAACTCAATACTCGCTACTTTTTCTTTCTCTTTTTCTTTATACAGAAGTTTATGTCGAGGATTTGCGTAAGCTAAGAACTCTTAAATTAAAAAATTGGAGATATTCTGTGAGGTAGGGACAGCTGCAAGGATATATTTTCATAATGAGATTTATAAGGCAGCTGTCACTGAGTCATCACAAATAGGGTGTTGTGGTTTGGGATATTGCATGTTTATATGTTTTATTGATTTCACATTTGTGCTCACATGGACATTGTTTAAACACATCAGTAGATAATTTGTGTGTCTAATTTGGGTAAAATATATGTAATAGATTTGGTTTCCAATGCATATTTCCTATATTAATTTTTTAAGTTGAAGGATTACACTGTGGCTTTTCTTACATTGGTGTTTATGATGATATCATTGTAGGAGGTCCTGATGAAATCCAGGGGTGCCCCCCGGATGAAACACGTGTTGACGACAGGACGGACATACCAATAGAGGACAGTTCTGAATTGGATCGGATCATGCTTGGATATCTTGAATATATTTTGGATTCCCAATTGAAATTGAGGAAATGTTAGGACTTATATTAGAAAATGGACTACTTATCAACTTGTGATTGGATTCTTGTAACATAGATTCTATATATCTTGCTCAGTACTCCTATGTATATTGTTGACCTATTTTGTTATAAATAATGGTAATTTTTTGGATTGTATTGTATTTGAATTGAGTATTTACTACTGGGTTAATTCTATGTGACATTTAACGTGTGCTAATACTTTGCGTTATGTTCTAGGTAACGTTGAGTTACCAATTGAGGGTATTGGAGGGGTTTACCTCAGTATTAGGCACCGTTTAATATTGGATGAGTAGTTAGTAATATTATGAAGGTAGGAGCGCCATTCACTTGGTTTTCATAACCCCCCCCTAGAGTTCACTATTCTAAGATATTTATCATGTAATATTCGAGTTGACAAGTTATGTGATTTGTTTTCCTGAATCCATATTGTGTTATTCATGGTGCACATTCCTTTTATGGTGTTTAATATATATATATATATATATATATAAATCTACAATATGCGCAATTTGTGTTGAAACATTTTAAGAGTACTCAGAAGATCAGAGTTTCTAGATGCAATATTGAAAGGTTCTAGTATGCATTCTCGAAAAAGGATTTATTTGAATGGTTTAAAATTTAGTCAGAATGTTTTTCTGATTCTCATGTAAAGGAAAGTATTTGAATAAGAAAGTTTTCATTTAATCCATCTTGATTCCCTTACAGGTATCCGCCCATCTTGAAACTTAGTCATTTTAAACTAAATTCTTAGATTGTTCATGTTTTCAGAATGACTATGCTTAGAATCATAGTCTAGTATTGATTTCAGGAGATATAATTTTCATATTGTGTGTTCTAACCTTTTTCTTACTACAGGTCTCCTTCTCAGCTGTTTCCCTTCCTAATCCCCTCTTCCCCTCTTGAACTCTCTTAGCCTCTGTGATTTATCTATCAGAGTCTTGGAGCTGTTCAGTGGTGGACGTGTTGGGAACGTGCGCCGACCCCGAGGATCTGGTGACTCTGACACGCGGGCAACCAAACAGGTTGTGGCCTGCCAAATTGTCAGCAGTGAGCTCGATGTCTGGAAAAGCGGACTGCCGACCCCATTGTGGCCGGAGAATGAGGAACCGGGGCGCCCACGGTGTCACTGCTTTATACACTATTTTCACCTAAATCTTTAAAATTGCATATCTCAGTATCTACGTATTGGATTTTTGTCATCTTGATTTCCTTTTATTTATACTATCATCTATTTTTCTAACCTGCTGTGGAGTCTTTTTGTGGTGTTTTCTTTGTGTTAATTTATGAGTTGTTGCACAAATACTTTACACATTGCCTTCTAAGTTAAGCCTGCCTGCTCTGTGCCAAGCCACCGGAGGGTGAGTAGAGGATAATTTATGTTGTATTGTGACTTACTCTGACTAGGAATGTGGTCCTTACTTGGACAGGGTGCATACCTCTGCCAGCTAGATGCCAACTTTCTAGCAAATGGTGTGGCAATTGGTACTCCCAGGGAAGTGCTCACCTTTTCTGGTTCACCTGCCAACCAAAACTTTGTTATTTCTTCCAGACTTGACAGATAGGCTTCCCCACAATTTTTTTTTTTTTAATTTGACATGTTTACCTTGAGGCCTTGTTCTTTGCAGAATGACTCTCTTCTTTCTAATAGTGTTTGCAGATGTGTTGCTATTTTTTTGACTCTGTGCTGTAGGATGCTACATTCTGGTGCCTAGTTTATGGGCTCTGGCCTCCAGAACATGTACAAATGGGCTAATTCCTGCTTCACATATTGATCCCTCCTGTAAGGCTATACATAGTATGTGGTATAGAACCTATGCCCATGGCATGGAAAGTTATTGTCAACTGTGGTCTGCAGCACATATTATGTTGCCAAACAGTGTAAGAAGGAATGGCTTCAGCTTTTCAATGTAGCCTGACTGCTGCATTTTAACCATACATTCCAACTTGTCAAAATAACTCTTTTGACAGCGTAACAACGTATATTTCACTAATAATAAGTAAGCCATAAGTAAGCTGTGCCTAGTATTGAAAAGTGAGACATGTAGAAATTTGTGTTGGCATGTTCCTACAGAGCCCGGTCCCTAAAAGCTATTTTCTGCTTTCCTCATAGGACAGCCCTGGCTGTCCCCTGGGGAAAATTACAGTGCAGGTTAATATATTGATTTTGCTATTTTGGGATTGGGACAACCTAGAGAAAATGTATCCATCACTATTTTTAATATTTATTAAAATCCAGTTCAGTGGTGGTTAGACGTTTATATGAATATTTAGGAAAAGTAACGTTTAGAAAGTTATGACTTCTTGCCCAGGTAAATGTAGAGAGAGACCTGAAGAAGGGAATGCCTTTGTTCTTTAGGCACTCTGTAGCCAGTTAAGCACCAGCTCAGAGGGTAGTAAGATGGTCCCACAATATGTTTGGTGTAGCTGAGGAAAAAGAGACTTTGCATTTCTCTAAATCTAGCTCTGTCTGACCCATAGGCTCACTTTAGGGGCAAAAGTCTTGTTTGATTTCCCTGAGAATGGTGCAATGTAGGAGAAACAGAATGTGCTGTAAAGTGGGTAGGATTGCCATCAGGAACATTCCCCCCATTGGTTAAGGAGTGTCCCCACTAGCCACTGACTGCTGAACTGTACAAAATGGATCTCACCACCAGCTGCTCAGAACACTTTCTGGACCTGCAGAAAAAAGTAGTTGTACCCTACTGTGTGAAGCCTATTATGTGACCTGAAGGGCTGGATCTGCTCTCACATGTATTCAAAAGTGGACTCCAAGGGTGAGGTTGCCTGAGTAGCTACAGGGACTTCAAAAGCTGCAAGATTCCTTTTTCCTGAATTAACCAGTGACTTGTTGCAACTGGTTGAGGACAGAACCCTGGTGATGACCTCTGTGGGAATTAATTGACCTCCTAAGTGCTGTGCCTGAGGTTCTTGGAGCCTTAGTGGAGTCCAGGAGGGCTTGGCAAAAAAAACAGATTGTCACTGCCTTGAGCTTTTTTCCTTCTGAAAAGCCAGTCAGGTGACCTATCCAACTTCAGTGCAGTCTGTGATTCAGCCTGCTGCTATACCCCGATAAAGGAATCAGAGCTCCAAAAAGGAGGTTGGGTCTCAAGGTAGAAAGCATGACTGGGACAAGGCCCACAAATATCTGGCTGAAGAGAAGACTTATCTATGTGTGGAATGTGACATTTTCCATGCAGAACGTTTCCTGCAAAAATCAATGGCTTCACTGGGACCTCACTCAATGCCTATCTGCTTTGAAGGGACTTTGTTGGATTCAGCCTGTTACCTTGCCAAACTGGAGGATTTTGACTTCTATTTTGGAGACTGAGCCAGAAGGTTAAATCTTTGATCACAACATACCTTATGCCCGATTCCAGGAATTTTTATCTGGATAGCCAAAAGTGTGTTCAGGTAGACCAATAGTGGGCCCAATTTTTGTCAATTCTGGAGGTGGCCTACAAGCCCTAGACTTACATCATATCTTCTTTTTAACAGGCACACAGAGCAGGTAAAGAGTTATTTGAGAGTAAGAGCTGATGTTTATACTAGTCAGTGTCAGCCCTCATTATTTCCAGCTTGCCAGGCTTTAATACAAGTACCTAGATGCCAAGCAGATTTTAATAGTAGTCAAGCTTAAGGAAGTCCCTGTTAGCTCACCCAAGCCTTGACATTGTCACACTAGGAAGAATGGCTATGTATTCCTTGCAATTTGCCCACCACTTATTTCTTTGAGGTTGAAATAATTCTGGCCACCTACTTATGGATATTCAGCAGCCTACTGTTGAGATGCTTGTTGATCCTGGCATAGAGAATGTTCATGAAATCTAGTTTGCTGGTGATGAGAGCGCTCGTGGTGGTTTTATGAATGTTGACTGGGAACCATTTGACAATCTTCCTTATCATCTTCAGGGTGTGGAAGCATGAGGCAATGATAGTGTTGGCTTGGGCTGTGCTGTCAAGTTTACAGTCAAGAATGATCCTGAGGTTCTTGACTTGGGTAGTTGGGTGAGAGTAGATCCTAGCTTTGTCGGCCACCAGGTAGAGTTGCATGGAAAGGAGCTCTCCCCAAAGATCACAACTTCAGTCTTGTTGGTGTTCAGTTTCACGTAGTTGGACTCCATCAATCATTCATATTCTAAGCAGATTCAACTTGGGAGAGAGAAGCACTGATTGCTTGTATGGCTTGCAGTTTTTAAGACCATGTTTGTGAATGGTGAAAATGTGTACCTGTGTATCTCTTGTATGTGGGATCTACATATGCACATGTGCAGTTTGAGTGAGTGTTATGTGTGTGTGTGTGCTTATGCCCTAGTGATTTTTGTTTGTGCTTGTTTGTGTGTGGTATGGCCATTTTGGTGTGGGTTTTTCCACTTGCAGAATTCATTTAAGACTGCTATGAGGTGCTTGGGCAGAAACATGGTGTTTGCACATGTAGTGTATGTCTGCTTGTGGTGTCTTTTGTGTTCATTAAACACTAGAGGGGTTTGCAAAATGATATAAATAAAATGACACAATGTATTTGAGGGCAGCAAACAGCATATTTTCTGAATGTGCATGTGATGCCGCTTTGGCCCTGAAGGTCGAGGGACCACATGCTCCGCATGGATCATCAGATGTGACCTTTTGCTTTAACAGTGAGCCTATCAAACCTACCCCCTTGCAGTGAAATGTAAAAAGTAAACAAACACTATTTAGGAAAGGTGACCAAAAAGAATAGATGAAAATGTGTCTTAAAACTGTATATACTTGGTTTTAGTATCACTGTATAAAATATATGCTGCCAGTCACAGAGGGCCTCATTACGAGCTTGGCGATCCGAAGACTGCCACGGTGGAGGTGGCGGTCGAACCATCTCCAGCCCAGCTGAGAAGACCGCCATATTTTGGCCATGGCGGTCTTCTGAACTGTACACAGCCAATTCCCCACCAGTACCGCTAGCGCAGATGGACCGCCTTGGATGGCGGTATCCATCTCCAGCCCAGCTGGGACTGTGTTTCCGGTGAGCATATTATGAGGTAGCACACCACCACGGTTTCCGCCATGGTCGCAACCGCCACCAAAACCCAGGCAGAAAGGAACCACATGAAAGGGGACACCCCCTTCAGGAACACAGACAAGTCCGGAGCCACCATGCAACCAGAACTCAAAGTTTTCCAAATGCTCCTGCTCGCACTGCATCTCCAGAACCAGCAATGACGAAAAGGACAACAACCGTAAGTACACACGCCTAGCACAAACTGGAGAGAAAGCCATTAGAACACATGCACACACAACAGACACAGCCGGGACAGATAGGACCAACACACACCTGTAAACAGACACCTATACCAACACACACCCACACAAAAAACACGCACGCTCATGTGCCATGCACACAGCAAGCCCAACACACAGGTATCAGACACGCACCTCCCCACACACAGACACACACATCACCACCACATACCAACACACATACACACAACACCAGAGTCACACACAAGCACAACCGCAGCTACACAAATATGATGCCACAACATAGCACTGCACACCTAAACATGACAACACACACTCATAGATGACTTACAGCCAGTCAACACATGCACACACCCACACAACATACCAAATAACACACATTACCCACTCAGCACACACCACAGATGAGAAAGCCGTAGCTACAGACATGTACACACACACAACAACCACACAATGACAAACAACAGCACCACAACAACACATCACAACATGTAGAATGTACAACTAAGCAACACACATGCATGGAACCACACAATCATAACGTTCACACAAAACACATCACTAACATCAGGATCAATAGCAGGGCCACACACACAAACACATGCATACAAGGCAACACAGCTAGCACAACCAACACACACAACTCACACACACAAACCAAAGTCCATAAACAGCAAATAGACATGTAGAAAGAAAGGCAGGACACACATGTCACTATCAACACCAACAGTATGTTGGGTATGATCTTTTAAATATGAACATAAATAAAATGAACAACTATATACAAGTAAAAGGCCAGTGGCAGTCCTTGTCCGTTTGTGTCCATAGAAACATATGGCAGCATGCATCTGCCCCAACTTTACTCCTGACTGCAAAATATATCTCCACATGGTAGGGGCATCAAGGGGACAGGCAGGCACCTCAGGGGTGAGGGTGTGGTGAGGGGGGTGTTGGGCTTGGGAGGGAGGGCCTTGGGTTTGGGCTTGGGTGGGGGGGTCTTTATCTTTAGTTTTAGGAGGGGGACTCTGGATTTGGGTGGGTTAGATTTATTTGCAGGGAGTGGAGCTTGGGATACACCAGCAGGGGCATGGGAGAAGGCAGAGGTGGAAGGGCAGGATTTTAGCAGGGACACAGGGTGCTTCTGAGACTCACGGGGTGGGAGAGGGGCAGGGGGCTGGGTAAACTCAAAAAGAAATGTTTTTTAGGTACACAAGGGCGGTCATGGGAAAAGCATTTGAGAGTGTAGGGAGTGGGAGTGGTTGTCAGAAGAGTCCTTGTGTGTGTCTTGGGTGCAGGTGCATAAATGGTATGCATGTGTGTGCTGGGTGTCTGTTGGGTGGGTGAGTGCAGGCGTTTAGGTGTTTTTTGGAGGTGGGAGGGAGGAGGTGCTGGGATTGGCCATGATGGATGGGTGACTGTGTGTTGGGGATGTGGCTACAGGTATGGTGGATGTGATGCATGTGGGGGTGTTGGTGACTGTGGTGAGTGCCGATATGGTTACAGGGTGGATGTCTGTGGGTCAGCTATTGTGGTGACTGTGGGTAAGATGAGAGAAGTGGCTGGATCAGGGAGTGTGGATGTAATGCCAGCAGGTGTGAGTTTAGTAGTGGCTATGATGAAGGGGGTGGTGGGGGAGTCTGTGCAAGGAGTGGATGTTGTTGTGTCTGCAGGTGTGTGTTGTCTGTGCACATGCAGGTGGTGGACCTTGTGGTGCTTGTGTTTGTCATGTGCAACCGTGTCTGTTGGAGTGGATGCCTGCGTGTGGTAAGTTGTGCTATCAATGGGTGTGGGGAGTGGAGATTGGGATTGGGAAGAAGTAGGTGGAGGGGGAATGGTAGACAAAGGGACACTGGCTTCAGTCAGGCAGGAGGCCAGTGTCTGGAATGATCTCTGCAGGCCAGACAGGGCATTGTGAATGCCTTCCAGGAATGCATTACTTTGTTGTGCTTGAGCTGCCAGTCCCTGGATGGCATTCACGATGGTGAACCCACAGAGATGGACCTCCTCAGTTAGGGCAGCAGGGCTGACTGGGGCCGGGGCAGAGGTGTCTGCGGTTAAGGAGACACCCACCTTTTTGGGTGAGCGGGGAAGGACAAATGAGTGGGGAACTACAGGGAGGGGTGTGCTAATAAGGGGTGTGGCAGACAAAGATGTTGCTGGGGTGGTCCCAGGTGGGCCTGCCACTGCCAGGGAGTGCCCACTGGAGGAGGATTCCAAGGATGATGTTGATGATCCGGTCTCCCCAGTGGCACTCTCCTTGCCTTCTGACCCACTCGGTCCCTCAGCCTCACTGGATCCAGCCTCATGGGTCCCATGGGCTGCCACTTCCCCACTCGTCAGTACCCCTTCTTCTTCACAAGATGATGCTGATGCCCACAAAGGGAGAGAAATACAGGGGGAGAGAGAGTGAAAGATAGGTAGGGAAACGGTCAAAAACTAACTCGCATTAACACATATGTACATGTACATATCACACATTGCATCACGTCAGTGCATGCCATTGCAATTGCACTCCAAGTCTGCCAATACCTATTTCATTCTGCAAAGCTGTAATTGACATGTCACATTAGATGTGCACACAAGTAGGAATATGGAGATGAAGAGGCAGTGACACTGCATCACACCAGGGTTTTGGCAGGAGATATGTAATTCTACATGGATTCACAAAGTTGTCACTTCAGTGACCTCCCTGAGCACTTACCACATCTAGTACTATCCCATTGTTGTAAGACAAAGTCTGCACACTGATATCTACAACAGCTGCACTTGCAGTACCATTTGCCCTCGTGTAAGATCATTTAGCAGTATCCCTTTGTTGTGTCCCTAAACATCCCTAAACACTAAAGCTGACATATGATTCCATACTCAGATCTCAGGCCAATACTCCTGTCCCATTAAGGCACTTCTTGTGGTGGAAATGTGGAGACAGACCCACGTACAGTCAATGCCTGCAACTATACCAAACCAATACATACACTGTTCCAGTAGGAGACTAACACAGATGGATTTGCATTTACAGCTCTTTTACACTGACGGCGATGGTTGGAGCTTCTCAGACACAATGTATAGGCAGTGAAATCAGCCCCAAACAAGGTAGGTTTGGGAATGCACTTCACTGACAGCAGTGTCTTGTCTCACATAAACATGGGTACCCTGGCAGGGTCACTGATACCAATCGTAGTTATGTATCTACCATTGTCCACATTCACAGTATGGCAGAATCATGCCACCAAATCCCACTAAAGCCCTGTCAAGTGCAAGATAACGGTCAGTACTCACCCCCTTGTAGCTGCTGTGCTGTGCTCAAGTGCCCATGCACCTCAGTGTAGGCCACTGTCAAAATACGGACCATTTGGGGGGGTCAGGGTCCATCAGACACCCCTCCCTCGTTGGGAGGTCATTCCCAGCTGGGCCTCCACAATCCTCCGGGCCCAGCATCTCAGGTCCTCCCACTGCTTTCTCAATGGGTGCTTCACCGGCTGTGGACCCCAGGGTGCGCAGTTGCTTGGCGATGGCACGTCATATCCCCTTCTTCTGATGGGTGCTGACCTGGATGGGGGACACAGAAAGGAGGAGAACAAGATTAGGAGTGGCACAACATCGACAGCAGTGGACTACAAACAGCAGACACACCACATTGCCATCCACATCCATCTAAACGGGTCTCACTCCACATATCAATGCCCCCAGCATTCATGCGCTCCATGGCTGGTATACCTACACCACTCACTATGACACACACACCTAACACACACTACAATGGTATGGTGCTCACCTACTCCTCTGAAGGGCCCATATAGCTGTCTATACAGGGGTAGGACCCCTTCCACCAGTTTTTCCAGTTCTTTCTGGGTGAGGGCTGAGGCCCTATCACCTGCAGGACATGGCATGATGGCTCCCAGAGACAGTACACAGCAGCTCACGTAGTGGAGGTGTTGCTTGCAGGAGTGTCATGAGTCAAGTGAGCTAGGCGGCAGAAAATGGCAGTCACGGCTGCCGCGTAGAGGAGCGTTACCGCCGGCGGTCATCTTCATTGGCCCCAATCCCCTATAGGCAGCAATGTTAACCAATGAGAAGTTGCATGGCGGTTGCGACTACCTACCGCCATGACGGCATACACCTGTGGTCTTTCATCACTTCCAACTGTCCTGTACTGCAGGACAGGCGGCTGTCATTTTACTTACAGGTAGTGGGATTTTTCATAAAATGTAAGTGCGTCATGAGAGTGATATGTCCATAATGCTGCACAGGCCCATGTATTTACATTATGTATGGGAACATACATTTGGCATTCAACATGGATGTCACCTGAAGTGCATTTGCCCATACATGCTGCCCCATAGGCAGTGTTGCACCCTGGATCACTGTCATATCTACATGCATGTTACGTGCAGGACACATGTGTGCACGTGACTGTTGCAGGGATCTGTCCATGATGCCTACATTTTGAGGAACAGCAATGTCCCACACATAATGGCACATCTACAAAGAGATAGGGCTTGGCTCATTGCTAGGTATCAGTGTGGATATGTGTCTCTGTTGTTGCACCTGTCAACACTGCCTTCCCTGTTCCTGTCCTTGTTTTTCCAACTGGTACTGCCATTATTCATACAGAAGACTCAGGATATCTGTTGACACCAGTGAAGTACCCTACCACGGATGCCGAAACACATTACAATGATGCCCACTTTTGGCCTACTCAAGGCAAGATGCTGGTGTCTCCATGTCTAGGTAGATGTCCTCCTCCACAGTTCCCAAAAGGTTTGCCAAATCATTGTTGCCTGCTGTATGCTCCACAATCTGGCCCTCAGATGTCAAATCCCATTACTGGCAGATGAGGAGATGGCTGCTCACAAGGCACTGGACAACACCGGATGAGAATGCCTCAACAGACGGCTCTCCTTCTACACCCCGATCCAACAGCTTCACTCCGCCGACCTTGCCCTCACCACCGTCCCACGCATCCGCAGAACAACCGCTGGCAGCAGATCATTCTACCACCTCGCCGCCAAGATGTGGAACACTCTTTCCACCCACCTGCATCAGACTAAGGACCTACTTAACTTCAGGACACATCTCGAGACATGGCTGTTCGATCAGTAGCAGCCCCCCAGCGCCTTGAGACCCTCACGGGTGAGTAGTGATCTTTATATATTCTTTGATTGATTGATGATTGATTGATTGCTTGCCCAGAGGGGTGGTGATGGACACAAGGAAAATTATGAGGAGGCAGATGATGATGGGGCAGCAGAGTCTAGGACCGAGCTGATCAATTAGTACTTCCAATGGCATACAGGTATGTTGTGTGTGTAATGTAGCAGGTGAAATATTTGCACTTGGGTTCAATAAACAGCCCCTCCTGGCCAGGTACATCAGTGGGAATGTCACTTTGACATATACCATATGTGGGTGGTGATAGACTACTAAGTTTATGTCAGGAGCATTGTCAGTGGTCTAAACACTGCCATTTGTACCATATACAGATTGCTAGTTTGACATCTACGGAGGACAGTCCTGTCATGTCATCTCCTGTCCAAATGTGAATCAAGCTATGAGTTTTGTACAGCATTTCCTTTCATATCCTAACGGTTTCCTGAGCCTTTCCAGGCAAGTTTAGTCTGCTAGCAGTTGGAGGTGGTGTGTTGAGTCCATTCTAGATGTCAGCTACAGGTTTTTAGTTATGTCATTCTTGTGTTTCTTGATGTAGAGGTGTTATGTGTTCTGCCTGTTTGTTTGGCAAAGCACAAGGGGCACTGCTACAAATTACTGCATATGTGCACAGGGTAGCACCATGGCTCACATTACAATATGTGTCCCTGTGTTGTCCTTTTTTACAGATTGGATAACTTGATCTACTCTGGTGTGTGGCTGGACTGCTAACTCTCCTTGAGAAGTCTAATGTAACATCTCTGGTGTCCTATGTTCCCTTAGGTGGATGCACACTGGGGGGAGTTGGACAGTGGACAGTCAATAAAGGTTGTGCTCATTGCGATCCCCTTGCTGTGCTCCTTGTAGTCACAACAGAAATTGACTCTGGTCGGGGAGCGCACTGACACAAGACCTGCGGGTAATTGAAGAATCACTGTATGCAAGTGGAGTGCACTCATTGCCCGCTGCCTGCAACCCTGTCACTGGATAATTGAAGGGTTCGTCAGTGGCCAGCATAGTGGGCCTCGTGCAGCATGGGTAAGGATAGAACAGGCAGAGGTGCACGGCAGACCAGGATGGACCAATTTACGGCCCAGAGCACGGGAGGAGGGTTGCAGAGAGAGACTAGCGGACCCACGGGTGAGGTATGTGAACCCACCAGGGCCCAGATCCCGGCAGCCATTGAGGCCTCAGTGCAGGCAGTGCAGGTGCATATCGCTGCCATGGCAGTGGATGTTAACTTGCTGAGAGTGGATCTGTGGGTGGTGGCATAGAGATCGGTGGCCACTGAACAACAGGAGAACAGCATACAGACAGACATAGAATCTCTGAAGGCCCCTGTGGCCGCCCTTGAGGCTAAAACACACAAGTTGGAGGCAAGAGGGGAGGTTGCAGAGGGGCAGTCACAGCGGTGCTACCTGCGAGTCGTGGGATTCCCGGATGGCTGGGAGGGGACAGATCCGGAGGCCTTCTTGAAGGATTGGATCAAGAGGACAATGCCCACTGCTCCCCTGTCACCTGTATTTGTGGTGGACTGGGAGCATAGGGCCCTGGCCACCCCCCCACTGCCCGTGCTCCCCCCAGGATGATTATTGCTTAGATCCTCAATCACAGAGACCGCAACATTATACTGCAGGAAATACGCAAGCACAGCGAACCCTCTTAGGAGAATCACACTATTCACTTTTTCCTGACTACACAAAGGCTGTCAAGCTCCAAAGGCAATCATATGGCAGAGTTAAACAAAAATTCAAAGAAATGGGGTACATATACGTATACTCGGACAAATTGAAAGTCCTACATGTAGGTTGCTCGCAGTTTTTCCAAACACCAGAAGCAGCATTGGACTGACTGGAACTCAGAGGGGGCGAGCGACCCCCAGAGACCCCCATGGAAGGAGGGTTGGGGATCCACTGGCCACTACGCAGAGGAAAAGCAGAAGATGATGCCGTGCCAGCCAGGAGAACAAGGTGATAGTGTGCCTAGATGGTACCTTTAGTCTGGAGACAGGGGCAAGAGGAGGCCAGGATGCTGGTGGAATCTGTCACCTCTGCAGAATCCTCACATACTGGCTCGCTACTGGGAGAGACGGGCCCAACTCCAGACTTGGACACTATCAACACTTGATGGGTGATGCAGCAACTGCGCGCACAGTAGAAGTGAGGGCACACTTCCAGAGCACATGAGTGACAGATGACAAGTGAACAGTGGTTTAAGATAAAGAGGCACTGCCCCCCTGCGCTTTGATGCTTACTCCCCTGAGATAAACTGTTGCGGCCCCCGGACTACTGCTTGATACTGGGGAATCTCGACCTCCTCCCCACCTCTCCTTCTCTCCCTCCTTTTTCCCTCTCTTTGCCCCTTGCCTATGCTGGTGGGGGTGGGGCTTCTGGTCAGCAACAATGAATGGGATACAGCACCATAGGAAGGGAAACCCCCCACCTCTGTCATGACTATCCCTCTTTTCTACCTCTTACTTGCCTCTAGTCTTCTGTGAGAGTACTATCTTTGACTTCATCTACAATCTCTACTGTATTGTTATAGTTATGACAATTGGGAATGGTGTGTGTGTGAACTGGATGGCTGTGGGGGGATGCTGGAGAGCTGCTTGCATGCCAAACTGCAACATCTTGGGTTGCCCTTTACTGTAGGGTGGGGGTAACTAGCATGCTGCCTCCCCCTTCTGGGTAACACCGGGAGGGTATAGCAGGAATCACACACAGTTTGGGCAGACACTAGTTGTTCAGAGGTGTTTACTCAGGGAGGGATGCAGTAGTTCCCGTGATGTTGTCTGTTGTTTTTGGAGTTATGCTTTACAAAATTGATGGGCTGCGTGCATTGCAATGGCAGATACTGCAATGGAGTGCAGAGAGAAGGCTAATCTACTATGCATGCACCTGACCGGTGGATGAGAGGTGGGGGGCCCTGGGCAGTGCCAGGGAGGTGACGGGGTGCTTCTGCTATTGAGGACTGGAATAGGCTAAGATGGGTGATGCAGTGCGAAATATCATGGAACGTGAGGGGGATGAACTCCTTTGTAAAACGCTATTGAATACACACATACCTCTGGTGAATGAGTGCACAAATTGCCCTCTTCGAGGAGACGCACTTGATGGATGCTGAAGCACAAAAACTACAAGAAAAGTGGAGGGGACGGCTCTATTCATCCACGTATTCGTCCTATGCTAGGGGGTATCGATGTGGGCTGCACCCAGGGTACCACTCCAGCTAAGTAGGCATATAGGAGACGTGACAGGCTATTATGCACTCCTACACGGAAACTTTGATGGGTGTGAACTCTGTATCCTAAATATATATGCCCCCACCTCTGGTGACGATGAATTCTTTAAGGGAGTTGGAGCAAGAATTATTGCCCTATGTCTGGATGCCCATCATCTGGTTTGCGGACCTTAACTGCGTCCTAGATGGTAAATTAGATGGATGCCAACCGAAACTGGGCACAAAGCCCCACATGACTATTAGGCTCAGGGAGATCATGACTAGACTGCAATTTGTTGATGTATGGAGGGAGCTGCACTCTGCGTCCAAAATGTACTCATGCCACACTCCCGCCCATGGGTCATACAGCAGATTGGATCAATTTTTATTAGCAAATAACAGCACTTTAGATGTCCGGCAGGCAGTCTATCAGGTCAGATTCCTGTCAGATCATGCCCCACTGTTGTGGGAGTGTGAGACTCACGCCCCTAGGTCGGCGATCCCCCTGTGGTGCCTGCAGCATGAGATGCTCAGGGACCTATACAAACAGCACTAAATGGATATATCAGGGAGAATTGGAACATGGCCCAAACACGCAGAGTAGAATGGGAGGCTCTAAAAGTCACCACTTGAGGCAAAAGCCTTGGTAAATTCTACGGTAATAGAAAGAAATTGGAGTGAGAGCTCACACAGAAGGAGGGTATCCTGACTACGCTCCAAAGCTGAGAAGGCGATAGCAATGCGAATGAAGTGGGCCATCAGAAGGTGCATAGGTGGATAGAGGCCATTTGGGACAGGTTGGAAAACTATATGCAAGAACTTTAGACAGCAGCTACACTGAGAGGGAGACCACTCGGGACGCATGAGGGTTTGGCTGCTCAAGCACAAGAGCCCCCCGCCAATAATCCTGTCACTTCGCGGGCCGACCGGGGAAATGCTATTAGGACAAATGAGGGTCAACTCACTTCTGTGAGACCACCTGAAGAGTGTGTACACTTCGCCGGAGCGTGAAAATAGACACCAGCTGCTTGAGTACCTTGATGGTCTCCAGCTCTCGAAGTTGTCGGAGGCGCAGGTGGAGGAGCTTGAAGGAGACATAAACTTGGAAGAGCTGCAGGAGGCCCTGTGGGCTATGCCCTCCGGAAAATCACAGAGACCAGATGGCCTTCCGGCTTAGTTTTATCGTGCATTCTCTGCATCTGTCCACCCTGGCCTACTGAAGTTGCTCTGCGAGGCTCATAGGGAAGGAGTGTTGCCAGTGCATCTGAGGGAAGCCTTGATAAACATGAGACTGAAGCCGAGGAAGGATCCGGCTGACCCCAGCTCCTATCGGCCACTGTCCATGCTCAACATAGATGTAAAATTACTTGCTAAAGTACTGGCAATGTGATTAAGCCGTGTGGTTATACAACTGGTACATGAAGACCAGTGTGGATTTATGCCTGGAAGAGGAACGCATATGAATCTGCGGAGGGTGTCTCATGTGATGCATGAAACCCGGGACTCTGCAATGCGTGCTGCGCTGTTTGCCTTGGACATAGAAAAGACATTTGACACCCTGTCATGGGATTATTTATGGGAGGTACTGAGCCGAATGGGGATTGGACCGAGCTTTCTGACAAAAGTGTCCAACCCATTTTGTATCGAACACGGCACACGGCAGGGTTGCCTGCTGTCGCCGCTCCTATTTACACTTACGATGGAGCCGCTGGCAGTGCAGCTCAGGGCAAGCCTTTCTGAGTGGGGCATAAGAATGGGGCCCAGAACACATATTGTATCTCTGTGGGTAGACGATGTCCTGGTGTATGTCACTGAACCGAAGCAGTCGGTTCCACTCCTCTTGCGTATTATGGGTTGATTGTAGTAAAATGGTTTTGCTCTCATGCTGCCTGTACGTCATGCAGAACTCGTTCTGCGAGGTGCCAATTGCACTATTTCACCAGCTGGATAAGCTGCTGCTTTCCCTGATCTGGGAGGGTAAGCAATGCAGAGTCTGCCTTGAGGTCCTGAAGTTGAATCTGGCCGACAGTGGACTGGGGCTGCCATATCTTCATCTACATTACATTGCAGGCTTGCTACAGTATGCGGCAATGTGGTATGATGACACCCCCCAACTGGGAGAAAAAGTTACTGGAAGGCTCTGCACACATATCTCAGCTTCCAAACCTGCTCATGTGTGACACTAGGCTCCCGGATGCCAATCCCTTCACAATATCGCAGGAGGCATGAATATGGGAGCGGGCAGTTACTCAGGTACTGAGGAGGGCACCCTACACGCGCTTGCTCCTGGTCTGGCGGCTGCATCCCTTCATGTGCATTGCGGACACACTGGACTTCTCGAGATGGAGAGCAGGCGGCTGTAATAATGCAGGAGATCTATGTCAGAATGGCTCATTTGTAACCTCAGAGGAGGCTGAGAACCTATTTGGGACTGGCAAAGGACAATTCCTGTAATATGCCAGCATATCACAAACGTCTCAAGAGATTTGGACCTCCTTCCCGGAGTAGCCCACTGAATCCCATCTCATGAGGGAGCTGTTAGACCCAGGCACCAACCGAAGTCTCCTTTCCCGAATATATGCAGCCCTTAAAAATAACAGACAGATAGATGTAAACACGGCCTGAGCAATGTGGGATGCTGAGCTGGAGATGCCACTTACAGATGGGGAATGGAATAGGGCCTGTACGCTGGTGCAGGAAGGGTCCAGCAATGCCAGATTTAAAGTAACGCAATTTTACTATTTGCACAGAACTTAACTGATGCCACAGCACCTTCATAGAATATTCCCAACACTATCTGATGCTTGTGCACGCTGCAGTACATCTCCAGCCACTTTCGGGCACGTCACATGGATGTGTAGCTGCCTACAACCCGTTTGGTGTAAGATAGTGCAAATACTAAAAACAGTGACAGCAGTGAAAGTGGAGTTAGCAATGCGACACTGCTTACTGGGATTGCTGCCAACCCCCAAAAAAGGTCAAAAAATGGCATACAGATTTTCACAGCTGGGGCTGGTATTGGCCAAGAGTTGCATTGCCATCCAGTGGTCTAACCCAAACTCCCCAACAAGTGATAAGTGGCTGACTGATCTTATTAAATGGGTAACTGCTGAGGGATATCGGCTTCACAGGGTCCATGTGTATGAGCACACAGAGTGAAATTTGGAGTCTTGGAATGGCATGATCAAACAACTGCATGGGGGGCTGGTGAGGGGAGACGGGGATTTCTGGGCTGATGAGTGCCCATGTGTGAATAATGAGGGAGATTTTTCCCCTATGTGAAACTGCACATGGACCTGCTAAGACTGTCAATGCTTATGGACTTGGTGACCACCTCAATGGGATCCTAAAACATCTGCGGAGGAGTGAGCTGATGGACCACGCAATGAGAGGCAGGACATAACAGTCCTGCCGCTTGCCCCTCCTCTCTCTGTACCCTCCCCTCACCTGGCTCAGTTCATACACCTCTCTGCAGGGTGTCCACCTCCCTGCGGGGGCTGTGGCTCTCCTACCCCCTTCTCTCTGCCCCCGTGGCCCCATGCCCCTTGCTGTCTAGGCCACCAGGGTCCTCTATTAGCTCTCTCATCCTGATTGGATAAAGTAATCATGCACTGCTGAGCTATCATCTATTTGTTACTGTTCAGTGTATCATACAACGCGGTTTATACTGTTATGCTTAACAATGTGAATAAACAAATTTGGAAAAAAAAGACACAAATGCATATGCTGTGCTCTACAGTGATTATTGTGCACATATTGTCCTATAGTTGATGAGTGGGGTCATAGTGAATGCTTTTATCGGAGACTAGATGGCCTAGCTGTAGGTAGCACAGGTCCAGCGTCCAAGTGTCATCGGAAAGGGTTAGATATGACATTAAACAGTCAATAGGGTGTGTCCTTGGCACACAAGGGAGAATTTTCAGGAGAGGTTTACTTCCTGGTAGTGGTATTGGTCTTGGCTTCTGCTCCAGCCGGATGCCTGGATGGATGACCACATTTGCGGGGTGGGTTTCCTCAGCTACAGAGGGAGGTGTGTCAGTGGCCTGTGGGTCCCATGACACAGCCTCCAGTCCACTGGCTGCTGCTGATGTAGATAGCTCTGATAAGGGGGTGCAGGGTGTTGGGGACCCGTGCAATGGCGGCCATGGAGGCATTGAGTGCCTGTCATTGCTGCATAGCCTTCTGATGGTATTTCTTCTGCAGCCTTTGGTTTCCCCCGAAGGTGGTGAGAACTTGGCCCATCTTGTCCTGGGATTGCTGGTATGCTCCCAGGACTTGGGAGATGGCCTTCTGGTCAGTCGGGTCCCTTGGCTGCCCCACCTTCTGGCCTACAGGTGCCCTCCCACACCCCCTGCCTTCATGTGCATATGCCACAGGCGTGGTGTGCCCACTCCCAGAATCATCAGGACCTTCACTGTCTTGTGTTTGTGGGTTAGACTCTGGTCCCTGTACTGTGGGACACACAACTGATTGACCAGTCCTTGTGACACAGGTTTGGGGGTGAGGGGTTGGTTGTGCTGTAATTGATACAATGGGGGTCATTCCGACCCCGGCGGGCGGCGGGCGGCGCCCGCCGGGCGGAAACCGCCCAAACACCGCACCGCGGTCAAATGACCGCCGCGGTGATTCTAACTTTCCCGCTGGGCCGGCGGGCAATCTCAAGAAGAGCGCCCGCCGGCCCAGCACGAAAGCCCCTGCAAAGAGAAAGCCGGCTCCGAATGGAGCCGGCGGATTTGCAGGGGTGCGACGGGTGCAGTTGCACCTGTCGCGATTTTCAGTGTCTGCAAAGCAGACACTGAAAATCATTATGGGGCCCTGTTAGGGGGCCCCTGCACTGCCCATGCCAGTGGCCCCACGACACCCGTTCCCGCCAGCCTCTCCCTGGCGGTGTAAACCGCCAGGAACAGGCTGGCGGGAAGGGGGTCGGAATCCCCATGGCGGCGCTGCAAGCAGCGCCGCCATGGAGGATTCCTTGGGCCAGGGGTAAACCGGCGGGAAAACGCCGGTTGCCCTTTTCTGACCGCGGCTTTACTGCCGCGGTCAGAATTGCCCATGAAGCACCGCCAGCCTGTTGGCGGTGCTTCCGCGGCCCTCTGCCCTGGCGGTTTCAAACCGCCAGGGTCAGAATGAGGGCCAATGTGCCAGAGGGATTGGATGTGGGTGGGCTGAGGCTGGGAGTGGTGGACTGACCAGATGTGCCCAATAGGCAAGGTAAATCATCACTGTCAAGGCATCATGAGGCGTACTCGTCACTGGAAACTTCATCCTGGGAGGGCTGGCAGTCTCTGGCATCATCTCCAGGGTGTCAGTGGCTGGGGTACCTGTGAAAGGAGTGGAAGATTGTTATCTTAAACTTGTGTTTGGTTGTCTGTTTTACTGATGCATACAGTGGCGTAACTTGATACCCCGTTAAGGCAATGACAGATGCAGCACTGCAGGCAATGTTTGTGGATAGTGGATTGTGAACGAGATGACACGTTACACAGATAATTGGAGCATGGGGATTGCATTGCTGTCATTGTACATGCAGGAATTGTACTGTGCAGTGCTGTTAGCAGGTTTTGATGTGGATGAACATGTGCTTTATGGGTGTTGTAGTGATTGTTCATGGCAGAGCTGTACATGAACTTGGGTGGGACTGTGTGGGCATTGTGGCAGGGTGATGGTGTGGCATGCAGGGGAGGGTTATTACGTGATTGGGTGTGAAGAAGAGTGGTATATGGGGTGACTTTGGGAGTGATAGGGTGGTGAGGGTTATGCTTGCCAGGTGTACCTAATGACAGGGGAGAGATGGTTTCTTACCAGACTCCAGTCCTCTGGATATTCCAGTAAGGCCTTCAGGATGCAGGACTCCCACGATGCAAATTCTGGGGGAGGTGGTGGGTGCCCACCGCCAGTCTTGTGAACAGCTATCTGGTGTCATGATGCCAAGCAACGCTCCTTTCCCCGTAGGTCATTCCATCTCTTCCTGATGTCCTCCCTTGTCCATGAATGGTTGCCCACTGAGTTGCCCCTTTTGACAATTCTCTGCCATAACTCCATTTTCCTGGCATTGGACGTTTTCTGGACCTGTGCACCAAACAGTTGTGGCTCTACCCTGAGGATTTCATCGACCATGACCCTTAGCTCATCGTCTGTGAAGCGTAGTGCTTTTGACATGACATGGTGGTTGTGTTGTGGGTGGTGGTGTGTGTTGTATTCAAGGGTGCAGTGTGGGGTGGTTGGTGGGGTGGGAGGTGTTTTGTTGTGTGCGCTGGTTATATGTGGTGCTTGTGTGCAGTGGCGATGTTTGTATTGTGTTGCTGGTGCAGTTGGGTGGTGTGTGATGCATGTGAAGTGTGATGGTGGCTATGGTATATCAGGGCTATGTCCTCCGTTTGTGCGCTCCTCGCTGTCAATGTGTTTTTTTATTGTTGCAAAGGATTGTGGGTGTGTGTAGGGGTGTTGTATAGTGCAGTTTGTAGGTGTGTCTGGTGTGTGTATGTTTCTCAGGTGTGGGGCATTCGAACTGTCCAATGTGGGGTTGTGTTCTGACAGGAGTGAGTTTTGAGCGCAACGGTTCGACCACCATTGGTTTTCCACCATGGAAGGATCGCTCTACTGATTTGTGGATCGTAATCTGGTGGGTGGAAAGTTGTCAGCGTGGCAGTGCTGGTGGTGCAACCGTCTCTTTCCTGCCCTCCTTCGTCCTGGCGGTGTCGGATTTGTGGTTGTTTTAGGCGCTATACGGCAGGCTGGATACCGCCAACAATGGTGGTCTTTTGGTGGCTGCCACTGCGGCGGTCTTACCAAAAGACCACCAAACTCTTAATGAGGGCCAGAGACTATCCATTTATCTGAAATAGTTTGTGGCAAAACTTGATAGATGTCTATTTTTAGCATAAGTAGCACCTCATTATTACCAGTTTAACACCCAAGTATAGCAATAAACAAGAGAAATGTGACCAGCCAACCCTTGCAAAGGGCCTTCAACTGCACGGCAACACATGTTGCAACATTGTTAGTAACTTTTGATCCATTTGAGCTAGAAACTTATTTTTTTTTATAAATCCACAATTATGCAGCAGATGATTGATTATCTGGCAAATCCATAATTATGCTGAAAATACCACAACCGCAAAACTGCATAATTTCAGTTGCCCTGACTATCACCCAGCAATGTGCTGTAACAAGATATCAGAATATGAAATGCTCACATTTGTCTCACTGCCCGACCCGTGAGAACAAATTCAGCACAGCACAATATTTTACTTGAAATATTCTGGTTATTTACATTACAATAGCAAATGACACAGAACAGACAGATAAACATACTCAAGTAGGAATTGCAACTCCACATTAAGGGCCTGATTTAGAGTTCAGGGGATGGGTTACTCCATCACATATGGAATGGTTATCCCATCCACCATATTATAAGTGCATTATATCTAGTGGCAATTGCAATACAGAGGGTAGGATATATGTTCCATTTGTGACAGAGTAACCTGTCTGCTGAACTGTAAACTGAACTGATTTCCTCATGGCAGCTCATCCAATGAGGCATTCACTGCCACTATCTGAACGGTATAGTCCATTCTACAGTATATTACTGTGCGTATTGTACACAGACTAAAAAACATAAACATTCTTCAGAACTTGCAATGAGACACAGCCATAACTGAGGTGCAAAAAGCTGTTCACAGCCATGGACCCTGGTACAACTTCACCTGCTGAATCATTGGCAGGTAAACCCCTGTCCCCAGTGCCCCAACTCGCACCACCCAACAGCAGCTTGCTTCAGGTAGAGCTAGGGTTGCCACCTGGCCTTTTTTTTCACCAGCATGACATTATTTTAATGTCTGAGCCAGTACACAAATAGAGAAAATCACATTAAGTCAGTTGTTTACCCTTATTAGTAAATACTTAAAACACAGTGCACTTTAACATTTGTTCCAGAGGTTCTTTATTGACCCCTGACTAGTATTTAAATTAAACAAACTGAAAACAAATCATAAAATTCCGACATTGACAGCCCTGCCCAGTTTCCCAGTTCTATGCATGCAGTGCCGCTCCAGTCCAGGTTTTTTCTTTGAATTCTGTGCATGAGTTTTGTTCATTCCATAATAAAAACCTGCACCGGTGCAGCGCATCATGCATGGATTTGGGAAACTTTGGGAGCTACGCATGGAGGAAGCACTTAAAAGGTGGATTCTCCATAGCCTCTGCTGCTGACTGGGAGGGTCAAAGGTCATGTTTGGGTGGGTCTGGCCCACCTGGCCCACTCACTAGAACCGGACTTGACATACCTGCTTGGTGTATCCGACCAGTGCTCTAGCATGGTTGGCTTAAAATTACACATAGGCCCGAACTCTTAGATCTTTAAACATTCTCACCTCTAGGTCCACTTGTGGATTTTTGTTGTTTTGGGGTAATGTTTTGATTGAAATGTCACTAGTTTTATTGTGTTATGTTTTTTAACTTTTAACAGTTTTGGTACATCTATATACTTCACACATTTTCTGTAAGTGAGGCCTGTCTGGTCAGTGCCATAGATATCAGGGGTTGAGCTCAGGTTTAAATTATTAAAACCTTGTACTGAAACTAACATGCTGGTGACATGTTTACTTATAATGGACTACCATCCACCCCAGATTTATAATTCACTTTCTTGCATGTGTGCAACAGGGAACAGACTTTTCTGTTACTTATCTTTAGGACATCAGTGGTTACTGTTGTCAGTTTCATTGCCATCTCATTGATACATTGTAAACGATATTATCATTGTAGAGTGGGCCGAGGAGTTGTGAAGCCTGCCCCCTCCTTTAATAATGGTAATAAATGGACAATTACATTAACCAGCATTTACTCCTAGTTCTAAGGGTCCTCGTCTCATTCTTTACTTATGAGGTAAATCAGAGGTGATTCACCTCTTCATACAGGAAAACAAGCAAAATAAGGCTACATAATTACTCTCCCCACCAACTGGGTGTCCTCAGGACTGATGTACTAAGAGCTCCTTATGTTTTTACCAAGCCACCACTTGAAGACCAGACCAGGGAGGACAGGTGGCCCATAGGGAATGAGCCAAGGATCCTTAGGACTAGGAGTAATGGCGAGTATTGGTAAGTAATCATGTCCCAGGTTCTCATATACTTCATTACTAATGAGGAATACCAAAGCTATGTAATGAACTTTGACTTCTTTTTAAGATAATCATCATTACTACAGCACATAATGCTACACCATAGTGATTTATTTTATGAATAGCATATTCAGTGAAAAACTGCATTGAAGACCCCAATACCAAAATTTTAGCCTTCAGTCAAACATTCTGTAGTCTCTAATGTTTCACTAAGGCATTGGGAGCTGTCAACCAGGCCCTTCACCCAACCCCCACAAGTGACAACCCCCCTGCTTTGCTCAGTCTTCAGCCATGTTTGGTAGACAGGTTGGTGCAGGATTTGTAGGAGAGTGGATAGTATTTTTGTGCTTTTTTGTGTTATCTTTTCACATTTTCTTGCAGTTTTCAACAACTGCTTTTGTAAATTGTTTTTGATATCACAAGTTATATTTACCTCACTAAGCTATAACTGGAGAATTTTGGTGGTTCTTTGGTTTTGTTTACTTTGTTTCAATCCCAAATCCTAATACCTAACTATAATGTAACTTTACCAGTTTTTCAGTGAATTTCTTTGGTTTCTTTTTTTAACTTAAGCTAAAATTGCATTACCATCCCTAATTATAACATCACTTTAATCATAGATTTTTTCACTGAATTTCTGAATTTTATATTAATGTAAAATCTTATTACGATACCTCCAGAGCAGTTGGTTCTCTTTCTACCAATCACGTCTTCTACATATCTTCAGATGCCATGCTGTTTGGGTGCATAGCCTGCTGGTGCTTCCACAATCCAGTGGTTGTCAATGAATACTGGCCAGTCTTCCCTTTATGCAGCAAATTCTGGCAAAAAGTGCAAGTAAAGTTCTGTGCACTCATTTGCTTGCCAGCTAGCAGGTTAGTGATTCCTTTACTGGTTTTGCTTCTTGTGGTTGGGAGAAGACTGATGTGATCACTGCAGATGGAGTACTTTGCGTAGGATTGGTGGATGACGTGGTTATTGTGTACTGATATCCAGGTTTACATGGTTCCATGATGGCTTTAGATTGTATTTCTTGAAAACTGTCTCTGTTAAACACCAGTTGGTAATGGTGGTTAGTAAAATCATTTGAGGCTGTTTGTAAAGAATGTAGGCTTTATTTTTGATTATTGTGTCCTCCAAAAATGTATAAGCAATTAAAATCACACTCCGTATCTGGTCTATATTCTTCACCAAGATCCACAAGATTTAAGTGCTGTCCCTACTCATGGGCTTTAATGGATACTGGTACTAAGGGCATTCACTCTATATCCTTTTTGCACTTCCAATCATGGTCTTTCTCTTCCCAAGGCATTTCTGGGTGGCTCTGGTAGTCATCCTCCAAGAATACTTTGCTGCTCTTTTTCCCCAATTAGATTCACCAAGCAGTAAACTGAACCATTAAGTGAATCTGAAGTTTAATAAGAAATAAAAATATGTTGCCCCTTATTGTCCACTTCTTTTCCTTCCAAGGGTCATGCTTCACTACACCTGTTGAGAAACGGGTAAGGAAAGGACCAAGGAAATGGGTAGGTAGAGGCCCCTGAAGTAATTACATTAGTTCATCATTTTTACTGCCGTACCACCATGTCTCATCACTTTTTATTGTAAAACACTTGTTTCAAATTAGCATCCGTTCTTCGTGTGCTCTCATTCATCATATGCTTTAAATATGACGCCACTCTGGCTGACATGTTAGTTAACATGCTTCCTCGTGGAAACAGCATCACCTTTGGAGCATAAATATATAAAATTTCCACAACTCCTAGAACACCCAGTAGGGGACCTTTAAAATGAGCATGGGAAGGAGAAACTGCAATACAAATGTCAATATGAATATGAATTTCCTACAAACTTGAGAAATTTAGTTAGAATTTAAAGGTTTTATTTTTCATAAGTTTTTTAAATCTTTCTTTCTTTCTCAAGCATTAGTTACAGAACTCTGTATAAAGCGTGTCCCATACTTTAATCTCTATTCTATATTTCTAAGTCAAAAATACATTGAAGTCGAGTTACTCATGAAGAGCTTTCTCACACGAGAGCATTAAAGGTTTTAGCAATAAATAAAGAAAATCTGAAAATATCAAGCAATGTAATATAAAATAGTAAAAAGAAGCAGATGCCTGAGAATCAATCTAGCCAGTAAAACTACCAGAGCATGAAGAATACAGTTTCAAGCTCTGGTCTAAGGCAGATAACAACTCTGTGTGAGAGTCGAAAGAGTGAGAGTCTGTCAAATCCTGTGGTAGCATTGCCAACAGTTCTTTCCCTGGGACACTTTTATAATAGAAGTCAATAATGCAAGACTATATCAAATGTTTCACATAAGTTGTACAATCAGCCAATGAAATGATGAGAACACAGTGAGACAGGAACAGTGTTCCATCTAGATGGTAAGTTTAGACAGATAGTTTCAAACACAAAATATATTTTGTAGAAACTTTTATTCAATTTGAAACACCAAGAAATGTTCTCCATTTCCCTGGTCTCCAAAAGAAAAAACACTCATGTAGGTTTTATGCATATTTGCATCAAATCACTTCTTCACACTAGAAGCCTATTCATAAAGAAGCATGTTTAAGATTAGTCTAGCATGTTTTGAGGTTCCGATGCAGGTCAAGAGGTTAACAATGAATAGAAATTATAACTTTCTTTATTAGCATAGGAAGTTTGTGTCATGAAAAAGACCAAGCAAAAGCAACAATTGACACATTTCTGCTGAGCTATAACCGTTTGGAATTTGTCAATGTTCACAAATTGAACAAGTCAAACAATTGTGGGTCATGCGAAGTTTAGAAAGGAAATTGTATGTTTAAATTGCAGCATTTAGTTAGGACTGTATTTCATTCATACAAGTCATTAGATAAATAGATTTTATTTGTTTTGTAAATCTCTAGCAACTTTTTTTGTAATTCTCAACTTTTAAATCTTGTAGAACTTCAATAAATTCCTTTCCTGCAATGTCTCGCAACATTTGCCGATGAAAAGGACATGGTAAAAATGTTCTAGTTGCAAAAACATAAATTGGATTCCTCTTGGTTCTAACAGTTTCAGCCACCAATATTCATTACCTTAAATTAAAATCTTGCATGAAGAAGAATCAACTTTCTACTTGATTCAATAGCTCAGCATTTTGTGGTTGTGTGTTGTTTGAGGTATTGAAGAAATCCCAACAATGTGTGCATTTCAATTTTACAAATTTGTCTTTCCTGCAATGTTCATCATCATTACTGCAAACAGTCTTCAGTTGCTCCTTAATGTCACACTTTGACCCAGGACCAGCTTTAATGCAGTGTGACTGGTGCAGCCATACCTGGCACTGACTTCGGCAGAGAAATCTGTGTTTAAAAATTAATTTTGCTTTAAAAGCAAGTGAACTTCCTTGTATGTGCAGCAGTTTTAAGGCAACAATAAAAATGTCAAGATAACCTTGGAGATTAATGTTCCTACTAGTGAAAGACCAAACTTCTGTCTAGTGGTAGTTTTGGTTCATCAGAAAGTAGCACAGAGGGTTAATCTGCCTGCTGTAAAAAACGTTCACCATGAAGATCACGGAACTGAGAGTGAGTGAAGTATGAGTAGCACGATAACAAATTAAATGCTTGTCAGAGAAAAGCTATGGAGAGATGACACACACTGTTGGAGAGTGGTAGTGATGGTATTCATGGAGAAGGAGGTCATTGATGAAGGGTGCCAAAAACAGATTGCCGCGCTGGGCACCAGCAGTGCTAAAACCAGCCATACTTTGACCATTATCTGTGCCCACAAAAAGCTCTTTGTCAGTGGGCTAATCTGCACATCCCATCAAGATACTTATCTTGTGCTGACAAGGAGTTTGGTCCGAAGCAAGTTTTTTTTTCCCACACTTATCCAAAAGATGGGTAGTTGTAACTGAACTTCTTTTAGTCACAAAGCACATTGCTATCATTTTGCCCAGCTGGTCTTTGGATTCCAGTGGAATATAGTGGGCCTGATTATGAGCCAATCAATACATCACGACTCACGTGTAAACGGGTTGTTGTTATGAGTTGAAAGGTTTTCAACATACCTAACAATTATCATATGCATTAAATACATTAAATATCTCAACGTTCATTAAAATTCAGCAGGTCAAAGCTGCTGCAATTTAACGGGGGAAAAGCTTATGGTATTTACCATATCATGCAGTTGTTGGGGGCTTAAAAAACAAAGCTGCATGTTATTATCCACAGACTCATAATAGGTGCTATTTATCGCATCTGATAAATAATATGCCCTTTGGAATCATTATTTGTCAGGTGTGATAAATAGGGCCCACACTCATGATCAGGGCCGGGGGGTTGCCTGAAGGATTGGGGATATTGATTATCAGAATTTCCTTGGCATTCCACATAGTTGTTGGTCCAACAGCTGGAATCCCATACATTCAGTCTTTAATTTATGGTACATTTGACTTTCGATTTCTATATATTTAGACTGTGTCAAAGATTCAATACAGTAGAGTTTGAAAAATGTTGCCACACCGCTTGCTGCCTTCTCTATTTACTGACCTTTTGATGCATGTGCTCCAATTGATTTGTGGTGGAAGATGGTCCTCTCGGACGGGTCACCCCAATCTTTTTCCTTCCCCCTTCTCTTTTTCTGACCTAATTTTTGTTGGCTTTTGGACTCTGTGGAAATTACTGCTGCTAATCAGTGCTAACCTGCATGTGTGTTCTCCCTCAAACATGGTAACATTGGCTCATACCCAATTGGTATATTTAATTTACTTGTGTGTCCCAAATAAAGTGCACTACATGTGCCCAGGGCCAGTAAATTAAATACTACTAGTGGCTCTGAAGTATTGATTATGCCAACCACATAAGTAGCCCCTTAACCATACCTCTGGCCTGCCATTGCAGAGCTTGCATGTGCAGTTTCACTGCCACTTTGACTTGACATTTAAAAGCTTTGTCAAAGCTCTAAATTCCCCTTTTATGTAATTAAAGTCACCCCTAAGGTAGGCCCTACGTGACCCACAGGCAGGGTGCAATTTATCTAAAGCCAGGACATGTACTTGTAAGTTTTACATGTCCTGGTAGTGAAAAACTCCTAAAGTGTTTTTTCACTATTGTGAAGCCTGTGCCTATATGTAAGCCAGCTCTGGGAACTCCCTTATATACTGTTAACTGGTAATTTCTGACCTGAAAGGAGTGGCATTGTCATGTTTGGTATGGCTGGAATGGCAGTGAGAAATTCTGCTAAAGTTGGATTTAACATTGCTATTTTAAGAAATGCTTCTTTTAGAAAGTAGGCATTTCACTGCTCTTACCGCTCTCTGTGCCTTACAGCCTGTCTCCAATCCACGTCTGTTTTGTGCTGGGTGACAGTGCCCTTGTGCTTTCCAGCCAGACAGCCATAAACACAAGAGACTCAGCTGCATTTGTATACTGATGGGCCTTCCTGGACAGGAAGGGTGGAGTGGCTCTCAACTACACTTTAAAGGCTACTGGCCTGACCCCACACAAAGGACTGATAACACCCCATAGAGCTCCTGGAAGACAGAATTGGGCTGAAAGGGAAATTGGTGCAATTCTAAACCACTGTTTGAAGTCTCCTCCACTTCCAAGGCACATTTGGATGTAAGTATTGGGGCTCTGCCCCCTCAAATCAGAAAGTTCTGGACCTACAACTCAACTCTGTTAGAAGGACTGCCATGCTGCCCAAAGGACTCATCTAAGCTGCTTTTCTCAAATGGCTTCTTTTCTGCTAGTTGCCCTGCTGCCTGCGGCTCCCTGACTCTGCTGGAAGGATCTGCCTTCCCACCACAAGTGATCTCTAAGGACTTGTTAACTCGCCTCCTGTTCCTAAGTCTCAGGGACATAAATCACTTGAACCATCTGCACCTGGACTCTACAAGCTGTGAGTCTGCCCTGCCTTGGAATTGGGCCTAAAGTTCTCTACCGTCTGTGGTGTTAATCGGACCTGCTGCGAAGCAAGGCAAATCCTCACAAAGGCTTGCTGCGCAGCTAACAGCTTCATCAGACTCCACGTCAGGCAGCACGAAGCTCCACAAAGCCTTGCTGCGCAGCTGCCAACCCATTGGAAGCGACACAAAGCAACGCGAAGCCCTGCAAAGCCTTGCTTCACTGCTCCCCAGGATTGAATCAAAGCAACACCAAGGCCCACAAAGCTTCACCACACCACTCCCAGGGATCAACGCCAAGCCCGACAAAGGCTGGCCACACAACTTCTTGGAACTGATGCCGGACAATGCAAAGGCTCACAAAGCAACACCACGCAGGCCGAGTACCAGGATTTAAGATACTGTGTTCAGCTGGCCAAGTGGATCCCTGTGGTCCATAGTGGTCAGCCTGAACTTGTGCGTTTATCCCGGTCCAGCGCGACAAAATACCTACAGTTGGAGCTTTACACTTGCATAGGCTATTTTCACCTGTCTTTAAAATTGCATATCACAGGATCTACATATTGAATGTTTGTCATCTTAGTCTTGTTTTATTTATAAAATCATAATATATTTTTCTGATCTGATTTGAAGTTTTTTTGTGGTGTTTTCTATGTGTTACTTTATGAGTTGTTGCACAAATACATTACACATTGCCTTCTAAGTTAAGCTTGCCTGCTCTGTGCCAAGCTACCGGAAGGAGAGCACAGGATAATTTATATTGTATTGTGACTTACCCTGGATAGGAATGTGGGGCCAGATGTAGCAAGGCATTAGCGCCTCGCAAACGGCGAAAAACGCAGTTTGCGAGGCGCTAATGCCCGCACGCGATGCAGAAACACATTTTGCGAGTCGGAATCGACTCGCAAAATGTGTTTCCGACTCGCAAATAGGAAGGGGTGTTCCCTTCCTATTTGCGACTCGCACCACGATGTAAGTTGAATTCGCGGTCGCAAATCAACTCGCAGTTACCATCCACTTGAAGTGGATGGTAACTCATTCGCAAACGGGAAGGGGGCCCCATAGGACCCCTTCCCCTTTGTGAATGCTCACAAAATTATTTTTTCAGAGCAGGCAGTGGTCCTATGGACCACTCCCTACTCTGAAAAAACCCAAAACAAAAGGTTTCGGTAATTTTTTCTATTTGCAGCTCATTTTCCTTTAAGGAAAACGGGCTGCAGATAGAAAAAATAAACTGCTTTATTTAAAAGCAGTCACGGACATGGTGGTCTGCTGTCTCCAGCAGGCCACCATCCCCGTGAGTGCCCAGACTCGCAATGGGGTCGCAAACTGCGACCCACCTCATAAATATTTATGAGGTGGGTCTTTGCGACCCCATAGCGAGTCGCAGAAGGTGTCTGAGACACCTTTCTGCATAGCAAATTGTGAGTTGCAAATTGCGAGTCGGAAGGACTCGCAATTTGCAACTCGCAATTTGCTTTCTACCTACATCTGGCCCGCGGTCCCTACTTGGGCAGGGTGCATACCTCTGCCAACAGGAGACCTAATTTCTAACAAATGGTGTGGCAATTGGTACTCCCAGGGAAGTGCTTACCTTTTCTGGTTTGCCTGCCAGCCAAAATTGTGTTATTTCTTCCACACTTGACAGATAGGCTTCCCCACAAAACATTTTTTTTTAATTTGACATGTTTACCTTGAGGTCTTGTTTTTTCAGAATGACTCTCTTCTTTCTAATAATGCTTGCAGAGCATTCGGAATGCAAACTGAGAGGACCAAGTGATCCACACTGCGAGAAAAGCCATCTATTTGCTTGGTCAACCATATATTTTGTTAAATAGTATTGCTATTTGTTTTTAGCCTGTGCTGTACGATGCTGCATTCTGGTGCCTAGTGTATGGGCTTTGACCTCCCAAACATCTACAAACTGGCTAGTTCCTGCTTGGCATATTTATCCCTCCTGTAAGGCTATACATAGTATGTGGTATAGAAACTGTGCTCATGGTATGGAAAGGTACTGTCACATGTGGACTGCAGCACATGTTATGCCCCCAGCAAGTGTAAGAAGGAATGGCTTCAGCTTCACATTGTAGCTTGACTGCTGCAGTTTAACCCTACATTCCAACCTGTCAAAATAACTCCTTTGACAGCGGAAAAATGTATTTTTCACTATTAATAAGCCAGCCATAAGTAAGCCTTGTTGCCAACAAGGGATTGTGCTTAATATTGAAAAGTAAGACCTGTAGAAATTGTTTTGGGCATGTTCCTGCAGGGCGAAATCCCTAAAAGCTATTTTTTGCTTTCCTCATAGGGCAGCCCCGGCTGTCCCATGAGGAAACCTAGAGTGCAGATTAGTCTGTTGATTATGCTATTTTGGGATTGGGACAAGCTAGAGAAAATGGTTCAACCACTATTTTTAATATTTAATAAAAATCCAGGTGGTTAGATGTTCTTATGAATATTTAGGAAAAGTAACTTTTAGAAAGTTATGATTTCTTGCCCATAGCTCCAGGAGGTTAGTTTGCATTAAGCCTGCCAGGAGCTGAGTGTGCCAGTGCTAGACTCTTATGAAATGTCAAATCTCCTTCCAGACTCGTTGAGGAGGTGAATGGCTTAGACCTGTTGGGCAAGATTGGCTGGGTTCAAGGTATGGGACACCTGTCAACCCAGGAAGGTTGAGGACTTTAATTTGCTTCAGAGATGCATGGGTTAGCTCTACCGATCCCCAGGTAAATGTCAGGAGAGAGCTGATGAAGGGAAGGCTTTTGTTCTCTAGGTACTCTGTAGCCAGTTGGGCCCAAGCTCAGACGGTAGTAAGATGGTCCCTGAACCAGTTTGGTGTAGCTGAGGAGAAAGAGACTTCCCATATCTCTAAACATACATCTGTCTGACCTATAGGGTTACTTTAGGAGCAAACCTCTTGTTTGATTTCCTCGAGAACGTTGCAATGTAGAATAGTTGCAATAAGGCAAACAAAATGTGCTATAAATGTGGGTTGTTTTGCCTTCAGGAACATTCCCCCCCCATTGGTTAGGGAGTGTCCCCACCACTCACTGACTACTGAACTGTACACAATGGACCTCACCACCAGCTGTTCAGAATACTTCCTGGACCTGCAGGAAAAAAAGAAGATGTACCATACTGTCTGAAACCTATAAAGTGACCTGAAGGGCTGGATCTGTTCTCATATGTATTCAGGACAAAGAAGTGGACTCCAAGGGTGAGTTGACCTACCTCCTGTGTAGCTACAGGGACATCAAAAGCTGCAGCATGTCTTTTTCCTGGATTAACAAGTGACAAGTGGCGGCTGGATGAGGACAGAACCGTGTTGGTGACCTCTGTGGGAATGAACTGGGATCCTAAGTGCAGTCCCTGGGGTTCTTGGAGTATTAGTGGTGTCCAGGGGGGCTGGGCAAAAAAATCAGATTGGCACCCCATTGAACTTTTCCCTTCTAAAAATCCAGTTAGTAGGCCTATCTGACTTCAATACAGTCTGTGATTTATCCTGCTGCCATGCCCCTCTAAAGGAATCCAAGCTCCAAAAAAGATGGTGGGTCTTAAAGTAGAAAGCATGACTGGGAGAAGGCCCACAAGTATCTTGCTGAAGAGAAGACTTATCTAGGTGTGAAATGTGACATTTTCCACTTAGAGCTTTTACTGCAAAAACCAATGGCTTCAGTGGGACCTCGCTCAATGCCTATCTGCTTAAAAGAGACTTTGTTAGATTCAGACTGTTGCCTTGCCACATTGGGGGATTATGACTTCTATTTCAGAGACTGAGCCAGAAGGTGAAATCTTTTATCACAACGTACCTCAGTCCCGGTTCCAGGAATTTGCATCTGGATGGCGAAGGGTGTGTTTAGGTGGACAAATAGTGGGCCTAATTTTTGTAAATTCTGAAGGCAGCTTACAAGCCATATATTTACATTATATCTGCTTACTACCAGACATGCAGAGCATATAAAGAGTTAATTTAGAGTAAGAGCTGATGTATACTGGTCAGCCTCAGGCCTCTGAATTTCCAGCTTTCCAGGCTTCAACACAAGCACGTAGATGCCAAGCTGATTTTAGTAGTAGTCAAGCTTAGGGAAGTCCCTGTTAGCACACCCCAGTCTTGAGATCATCACACGAGGACGACTGGCTATGTATTCCTTGAAATTTGCCCCCCACTCATTTCTTTGAGGTTGAAATAATTCTGTCCACCAACTTCTGGATGTTTAGCAGCCTTTTGTTGAGATGCATGTTGATCCTGGCATAAAGGATGTTCATGTAGTCTACTTTGCTGGTGATGAGAGCATGGGTAATAGTTTGATGGGTGTTGACTGAAAGCCATTTGACAATCTTCCTTATCATCTTCAGGAAGAATGAGGCAGTGACAGTGTTGACTTGGGCTGTGCTTTCAAATTTGCAGTCAATGAGGATCTTGAGGTTCTTGACTTGGGTGGTGGGGGTAAAGTAGACCCGAGCTCTGTCTGTCACCATGTAGAGTTGGATGGAAAGGAGCTCTCTCCAAAGATCACAACTTCAGTCTTGTTGGTGTTCAGTTTCATGCAGTTGGATTCCATTAATCATTCATATTGTAGGCAGATTCAACTTAGGGGAGAGAAGCACTAATAGCTTGTGGGGCTTGCAGTTTTTAAGACCCTGTTTGTGAATGGTGACAATTTGTGCTTGTGTATCTTTTGTATGTGGAATCTACATATGTACATGTGCAGTTTGAGTGAGTGTTGTGTATTTGTGTGTGTATGCACCAGTGGTGGTTCTGTGCATGTGTGTGTTTGGTATGGCCATCCTGATGAGGGGGGTTTTCATGTGCAGCTTTCGTTTGAGCCTGCTGTATATAAGCTACCGGAGGGAGAGCACAGGATAATTTATATTGTATTGTGACTTACCCTGGATAGGAATGTGGGGACAGATGTAGCAAGGCATTAGCGCCTCGCAAACGGCAAAAAACGCAGTTTGCGAGGCGCTAATGCCTGCACGCAATGCAGAAACACATTTGTGTTTCCGACTCGCAAATAGGAAGGGGTGTTCCCTTCCTATTTGCGACTCGCACCACGATGTAAGTTGAATTGCGACCATGAAAGCGGTCGCAAATCAACTCGCAGTTACCATCCACTTGAAGTGGATGGTAACTCATTCGCAAACGGGAAGGGGTCCCCATAGGACCCCTTCCCCTTTGTGAATGCTCACAAAATTATTTTTTCAGAGCAGTCAGTGGTCCTATGGACCACTGCCTACTCTGAAAAAAACCGAAACAAAAGGTTTCGGTAATTTTTTCTATTTGCAGCTCGTTTTCCTTTAAGGAAAACGGGCTGCAGATAGAAAAAATAAACTGCTTTATTTAAAAGCAGTCACGGACATTTGTGGTCTGCTGTCTCCAGCAGGCCACCATCCCCGTGAGTGCCCAGACTCGCAATGGGGTCGCAAACTGCGACCCACCTCATAAATATTTATGAGGTGGGTCTTTGCGACCCCATAGCGAGTCGCAGAAGGTGTCTGAGACACCTTTCTGCATAGCAAATTGCGAGTTGCAAATTGCGAGTCGGAAGGACTCGCAATTTGCAACTCGCAATTTGCTTTCTACCTACATCTGGCCCGTGGTCCCTACTTGGGCAGGGTGCATACCTCTGCCAACTGGAGACCTAGGGCCAGATGTAGCAAAAATAAAAATTGCGACTCGCATTTTGCGAGTTGATGCGACTCGCAAAATGCGAGTCGCAAATTGGAATGCCAGAAAAAAAAACTATCCGATTTTGCGACTCGCAGCCGGACTCGCAACGCTGTGTGCGAGTCCGCAGTTTGCGAGGTCGCTGTTTGCGAGTGTGCAAAAAACGAACTCGCAATTAGCGAGTAGGTGTCGCAAATTGCGATTACCTTCAAAATTGCTTCTTGTTTCTTCATGACATTAATAAAACAGTTATTTTTGTTCCACTTAACAAATGGAGTTTATGGTTAATAGGTGAGTATGGTGGGAGTTGACACGTACCGTCCAAAATATTGCATTGCAATGTGGTCCCGTCTCAGTCTGCCTTGATTAGCGATACTCCTATCCCCATGATGGCGATGTGGTTGTTCTTGCTCTTCATCATCAGGATCTGGGTCTGCAGGGGTGAGAGGTAGCCCACGTCGGGTGGCTATGTTGTGGAGGATGGCGCATGCGACCACAATTTTGAAAGCGGTAATGGGGGTGTATTGGAGGGCGCCTCCACTGCGGTGGAGGCATCTGAATCTTGCCTTCAGCAGTCCGAAGGTGCGCTCGATCAGCTTCCTGGTCCTCTTATGCGCACTGTTGTATTGCCTCTCAGATTCAGTTCTGGGTGTTAAAAACGGAGTCATGATCCAAGGCCTGAGAGCATATGCACTGTCACCTGTTGGGCACAAAAGTACACTGTTAGGAACTCCAGATAGTCGTGCACAGTGACCTGTGTGTATGTCTGCAAGTGTCTGTGGCTCTACCTAGGAGGTAACCGTCTCCAAATTCCCCACGTTCCAGGCGTTGATGTATCCCACTATGCCTAAAAATGTATGAGTCATGGGTACTGCCAGGAAACTTAGCTACGATGTCCGTGATGACATAATGGGCATCACAAACAACCTGTATGTTGAGTGAGTGGGTACACTTCCTGTTGCGGAAAATGTGTTCCAGATTAGCAGGGGGGCATATTTGAATGTGTGTCCCATCTACACACCCTATGACATGGGGAAAGTGGGCAATGCGGTAAAAGTCCAGCTTGGTGCTGTTAATTTCTGCCTCATTCCTTGGTAAGTATATGAAGTGAGACATCTGCGTGACTAAGGCATCTAGGAATGCCCTGAGGAACCTTGACACTGCACTTTGGGATACCCCACCTGCCACGGCAATGACCCTCTGATAGCTCCCTGAGGCCAAGAGGTGCAGTGCGCATAGTACTTGCACATGCGTAGAGATGGCGCAGCCACGCAGAGTCTTGTGTTCTAGCTGTGGTTTCAGTAAATCTATTAATTCTAGAATGGCTGCGCTGCTAAGGCGGTATTTGTCATAGATCTCCTCTTCAGTTTGCTGAAAAAGAGTCTGCCTGGTTCTATATATCTTCTTCTGTCTGTGGCCCCTCCTCCTCCTCTGCTGGGCTGCGTAGACTCTCCTCCTCACTGCTATCAGGTATATCTCCGCCATCTTGAGTAACCCAGATGCCTTCTGGGTCCCCTTTTATACTTTGGTAATGGTTACCACCTGCTCTGAGTTAGTGGTAAATGGGACATGCAAACTGGGCTTTTTGCGACTAGTCGCAATTTGCGAGTTGCTATTGCATATGGGTTGCGACTTGCAATTTGCGGGTCGCGAAATGGGGTCGCACCGGATGCGACTCGCAAACGGGTCCCATCGCTTTTTGCGAGTCGGAAATGGGCTTTTTGCATCCCATTTCTGATTTTGCACTGTCGCAAATTGCGATTCGGCCCGTTTGCGAGTCGCAAACGTTTGCTACATCTGGCCCCTAATTTCTAACAAATGGTGTGGCAATTGGTACTCCCAGGGAAGTGCTTACCTTTTCTGGTTTGCCTGCCAGCCAAAATTGTGTTATTTATTCCACACTTGACAGATAGGCTTCCCCACAAAAACATTTTTTTTAAATTTGACATGTTTACCTTGAGGTCTTGTTTTTTCAGAATGACTCTCTTCTTTCTAATAGTGCTTGCAGAGCATTCGGCATGCAAACTGAGAGGACCAAGTGATCCACACTGCGAGAAAAGCCATCTATTTGCTTGGTCACCCATTTATTTTGTTAAATAGTATTGCTATTTTTTTTAATCCTGTGCTCTAGGATGCTGCATTTTGGTGCCCAGTGTATGGGCTTTGACCTCCCAAACATCTACAAACTGGCTAGTTCCTGCTTGGCATATTTATCCCTCCTATAAGGCTATACATAGTATGTGGTATAGAAACTGTGCTCATGGTATGGAAAGGTACTGTCACCTGTGGACTGCAGCACATGTTATGCCACCAGCAAGTGTAAGAAGGAATGGCTTCAGCTTCACATTGTAGCTTGACTGCTGCAGTTTAACACTACATTCCAACCTGTCAAAATAACTCCTTTGACAGCGGAAAAATGTATTTTTCACTATTAATAAGCCAGCCATAAGTAAGCCTTGTTGCCAACAAGGGAATGTGCTTAATATTGAAAAGTAAGACCTGTAGAAATTGTTTTTGGCATGTTCCTGCAGGGCGAAATCCCTAAAAGCTATTTTTTGCTTTCCTCATAGGGCAGCCCCGGCTGTCCCATGAGGAAACCTAGAGTGCAGATTAGTCTGTTGATTATGCTATTTTGGGATTGGTACAAGCTAGAGAAAATGGTTCAACCACTATTTTTAATATTTACTAAAAATCCAGGTGGTTAGATGTTCTTATGAATATTTAGGAAAAGTAACTTTTAGAAAGTTATGATTTCTTGCCCATAGCTCCAGGAGGTTAGTTTGCATTAAGCCTGCCAGGAGCTGAGTGTGCCAGTGCTAGACTCTTATGAAATGTGAAATCTCCTTCCAGACTCGCTGAGGAGGTGAATGTCTTAGACCTGTTGGGCAAGATTGGCTGGATTCAAGGTATGGGACACCTGTCAACCCAAGAAGGTTGAGGACTTTAATTTGCTTCAGAGATGCATGGGTTAGCTCTACCGATCCCCAGGTAAATGTCAGGAGAGAGCTGATGAAGGGAAGGCTTTTGTTCTCTAGGTACTCTGTAGCCAGTTGGGCCCCAGCTCAGACGGTAGTACGATGGTCCCTGAACCAGTTTGGTGTAGCTGAGGAGAAAGAGACTTCCCATATCTCTAAACATACATCTGTCTGACCCATAGGGTTACTTTAGGAGCAAACCTCTTGTTTGATTTCCTCGAGAACGTTGCAATGTAGAATAGTTGCAATAAGGCAAACAAAATGTGCTATAAATGTGGGTTGTTTTGCCTTCAGGAACATTCCCCCCCCATTGGTTAGGGAGTGTCCCCACCACTCACAGACTACTGAACTGTACACAATGGACCTCACCACCAGCTGTTCAGAATACTTCCTGGACCTGCAGGAAAAAAAGAAGATGTACCATACTGTCTGAAACCTATAAAGTGACCTGAAGGGCTGGATCTGTTCTCATATGTATTCAGGACAAAGAAGTGGACTCCAAGGGTGAGTTGGCCTACCTCCTGTGTAGCTACAGGGACATCAAAAGCTGCAGCATGTCTTTTTCCTGGATTAACAAGTGACAAGTGGAGGCTGGATGAGGACAGAACCGTGTTGGTGACCTCTGTGGGAATGAACTGGGATCCTAAGTGCAGTCCCTGGGGTTCTTGGAGTATTAGTGGTGTCCAGGGGGGCTGGGCAAAAAAATCAGATTGGCACCCCATTGAACTTTTCCCTTCTAAAAATCCAGTTAGTAGGCCTATCTGACTTCAATACAGTCTGTGATTTATCCTGCTGCCATGCCCCTCTAAAGGAATCCAAGCTCCAAAAAAGATGGTGGGTCTTAAAGTAGAAAGCATGACTGGGAGAAGGCCCACAAGTATCTTGCTGAAGAGAAGACTTATCTAGGTGGGAAATGTGACATTTTCCACTTAGAGCTTTTCCTGCTAAAACCAATGGCTTCAGTGGGACCTTGCTAAATGCCTATCTGCTTCGAAGGGACTTTGTTAGATTCAGACTGTTGCCTTGCCACATTGGGGGATTTTGACTTCTATTTCAGAGACTGAGCCAGAAGGTGAAATCTTTTATCACAACGTACCTCAGTCCCGGTTCCAGGAATTTGCATTTGGATGGGGAAGGGTGTGTTTAGGTGGACAAATAGTGGGCCTAATTTTTGTCAATTCAGAAGGCAGCTTACAAGCCATATATTTACATTATATCTACTTACTACCAGACATGCAGAGCATATAAAGAGTTAATTTAGAGTAAGAGCTGATGTATAGTGGTCAGCCTCAGGCCTCTGAATTTCAAGCTTTCCAGGCTTCAACACAAGCACGTAGATGCCAAGCTGATTTTAGTAGTAGTCAAGCTTAGGGAAGTCCCTGCTAGCACACCCCAGTCTTGAGATCATCACACGAGGACGACTGGCTATGTATTCCTTGAAATTTGCCCCCCACTCATTTCTTTGAGGTTGAAATAATTCTGTCCACCAACTTCTGGATGTTTAGCAGCCTTTTGTTGAGATGCATGTTGATCCTGGCATAAAGGATGTTCATGTAGTCTAGTTTGCTGGTAATGAGAGCATGGGTAATGGTTTGATGGGTGTTGACTGAAAGCCATTTGACAATCTTCCTTATCATCTTCAGGAAGAATGAGGCAGTGACAGTGTTGACTTGGGCTGTGCTTTCAAATTTGCAGTCAATGAGGATCTTGAGGTTCTTGACTTGGGTGGTGGGGGGAAAGTAGATCCGAGCTCTGTCTGTCACCATGTAGAGTTGGATGGAAAGGAGCTCTCTCCAAAGATCACAACTTCAGTCTTGTTGGTGTTCAGTTTCATGCAGTTGGACTCCATTAATCATTCATATTGTAGGCAGATTCAACTTAGGGGAGAGAAGCACTAATAGCTTGTGGGGCTTGCAGTGTTTAAGACCCTGTTTGTGAATGGTGACAATTTGCGCTTGTGTATCTTTTGTATGTGGAATCTACATATGCACATGTGCAGTTTGAGTGAGTGTTGTGTATTTGTGTGTGTATGCACCAGTGGTGGTTCTGTGCATGTGTGTGTTTGGTATGGCCATCCTGATGTGGGGGTTTTCATGTGCAGCTTTCGTTTGAGCCTGCTGTGAGGTGCTCGGGCATAAACATGGTGTTTACACATATAGGCCCTCATTACAACCCTGGCGGTAAACGCAGCCTACCGCCGTGCTGAAGGCCGCCAACATACCGTGATCGGGGCAGTAATCCACCACGGGTATCATGACCCACACATAGAATACCGCCACAATACAGACACCCAAACAAGTCCGTCAGACCAAAGGTCAGTGATAAACTGGCGAAAGCAAAACCCACACCGTTACGCCAACAGGAATACACCCACAGTATCACGAATCAACGCGGCGGTCTTTCAACCGTGGTAAACCATTGGCGGTACACACTGCCGCGCTCAAAATACACACACACTTACAAAACTACACCACATTGGACAATTTAAACTACACACACCTGACACGCATATACACACCACACCCACACACCCACACCACTATAAAACACACACCCACATTACCCACAACCCTTTATGAGAAAAAAAAGATTGCAAACAGAGAGAGAGACAAGCCAGTAGCACCCACTCAATCTGAGCCGCAGAACATCATCACTCATACACCATACACGCACCTCACAGCACACACCACAACACATCACCCCACAAATCACCCCCACACATCCTCACACATATCACTCACACCACATCCATGGCACCCCAAATACACCTCAGGTTTTCTGGGGAGGAACTAAGGGTCATGGTGGAGGAAATCATCCGGGTGGAGCTACAGCTATTCGGATCACAGGTGCAGCAGACATCCCTTGCAAGGAAGATGGGGCTATTGTGGAAAATCGTTGCCAGGGTCAACGCCGTGGGACAGCATCCAAGAACAAGGGATGACATAAGGAAGAGGTGGAACGACCTACGGGGGAAGGCGTGTTCTGTGGTTTCAAGACACCAGATTGCTGTACAGAGGACCCCCACCTTCTTCCCACAACTAACAACATGGGAGGAGCAAGTCTTGGTAATCATGCATCCTGAGGGCCTTGCAGGAGTAGCAGGAGGACTGGACTCTGGTAAGTCAAATCTGAACTACATTATCCCCTCCCCCACCTGCATGCCATCACAAACTCCTACCCCCACCCCATCAGTCTACCAACTCACATATACCCCACTAACACAACCCACCCATCCCAATACCAAGCCCTACATGCACCCCCAATGCATGGACACCCATCACAGACCTCCATGGGCACACATCACCCCAGCATGCCCAATAGAGTCTCACCCAGCCCATAATATATCACCACTCACACAAGGCCAAGCCGACAAGGAAATCACATTCATAGAGGGAAACACAGCCATGCACAAGATGGCACATGCAGATACATTGACAATGCATTTGCATCCCAACAGGACCCCTACCCAACATCACCGGAGAGGAGGTGCCAGCTACATCCAGCGCCCCCCCCCCCCAGAAGAGGTCCACAGTGATGACAGCAGCTCAGCATGCCTGGATCACGATGACCAACCTGGCCCATCAGGGACCTATGGACAGTCGGTTCCCCTGCCACAGTCCCAACACACCACAGAGACTCTCCCCTCAGGAAACACCAGCATAGCACCCAGCCAGCGGGCCCATGCCACTGTCCACAGAATACGGCAATCAGCAGTGTGTCCACCACTACAGGGACCCCAGGCAACCCCACAAACACAAGATGATCAGGGACCTGGGGTCAGTGGCAGTGGGCACACGGTTCAGGGAACAGAGGCACAGGACAAGAGGGAAGCTGGGAGGACTGCTGTGAGACAGGGGGAGGACAGGCCCAGGGAACCGACCCTCCACGAGGCACTTTCAAACATCATTGGAGCATACCACAATTCCCAGGAGACCATGGGCCAGATACTGGCCAAGTTACAGGACACCCAGTGGCTGCAGGACGGACAGCACCTGGGGATCATGGAGGACCTAACAAAAATATACACCATCCTGGTCACCATAGCAGGGGTGCTGGCTGACATGGGCAAGACCATGAGGGAGTCAGTGGCACAACGGGCGCCTGACACTAGCCAAACCGAGGAACAGCCTTCCACCTCCGCCAGTGCTAGTGGACAGTAGGCCCCGCCACAGGACCAACAGGCCACCAGTACCCCAACCCCTGCAGAAGGAGAACCACCCCGCAAACGGTCCCTGCAATCCAGGCAGAAGACAGAGAACATTGCCAAGACCCCGCCAGGAAATAAGACTCTCCTGATTGTCACCTTTCTGTCCCACTATGTCACCCTGTCCACCTCGAACTGCCATTGCTCCACTTCCTATGTCCCCTTGGACAATGCACCTGTGATACCAATAGACTGGACTCTAACTGGACATTCCTCCACCATCACCCCAGCCCCTTGTACATACCCCCATACTTATTGACACAAAAATAAACATCCTTGAAACAAATACCATACTGCAGTCAGTGCCATTAATCAGTGCCATGAATCGAAAAATTTATTAGTGCAACATTATCAAAGCATTGCAACATATATGTTCAGTGAAATATACAACAGGAGGACCTTTGGTTGGCAGCAGTACATACAGCAGGAGCCAGAATGGGGCACACAGATCTGAAAATAGAGAATCCAAAGGGTACAGTCAGTGTCCATAGACAGAGGGTAAGAGGCTGCTATGTACAATGTCCAAAAGATTACTGAAAACTAAATTTGAGTTACAGTCTCTTACCTGTGTGTCACTGGAAATACTGCTGTATAATGTTTGTTCTGTTGTCCACATCTTCTTCATCTGCCTCCTCTTCCTCACTGTCCACAGGCTCCACCGCTGCCACAAGACTATCTCCAGGCTCATCGTCCTGCAGAAAAGGCACCTGACGTCTCAAGGCCAGGTTGTGCAACATACAGCATGCCACGATGATCTGGCACACCTTCTTCACTGAGTAGTACAGGGACCCACCTGTCAGATGGAGGCACCAGAACCTGGCCTTCAGGAGGCCGAAGGTTCTCTCAATAATCCTCGTTGTACGCCCATGTGCCTTATTGTAACGTTCCTCTGCCCTTGCCCTGGCATTCCTCATTTGGATCAGTAGCCATGAGAGGTTGGGGTAACTAGAATCAGCTGTAAATATCGAGGGACAACTGTTAGACACACACTAACCCTTAGGGACAACCCCATACCCAAACACCAACTAATACTGTGTGGGGACCTTGGGTTCACCTATTAGCCACACCCGGTGCCTCTAGAGTTGACCCATCACATAAGTGATGCTGCTATTCCTCAAGATACAGGCGTCATGCACAGAGCCAGGATATTAGGCATTCACATGGGAGATGTACTGGTCTGCCAAACACACCATCTTCACATTCATCGAGTGAAAGCTTTTTCTATTCCTGTAAACCTGTTCATTTCTCCGGGGGGGAACAAATGCCACATGTGTACCATCAATGGCACCAATGATGTTGGGGATATGTCCCAGGGCATAGAAGTCAGCTGTCACTGTGGCCAAATCATCCACCTGGGGGAACATGATGTGGCTGCGCATGTGTTTCAGCAGGGCAGACAACACTCTGGACAACACGTTGGAGAACATTGGCTGAGACATCCCTGATGCCATGGCCACTGTAGTTTGAAAGGAACCACTTGCCAGGAAATGCAAAACTGACAGAACCTGCACTAGAGGGGGTATTCCTGTGGGCTGGCAGGTAGCTGACATCAGGTCTGGCTCCAATTGGGCACACAGTTCTTGGATTGTGGCACGATCAAGTCTGTATGTGATGATAATATGTCTGTCCTCCATTGTCAACAGGTTCACCAGGGGGCTGTATACCGGAGGATGCCGCCATATCATCATCTGCCTCAGCGGTTGTAGCCTATGGAGGAGAACAGTGAGCAGAAGGTCATATTTCCACATAGAATGCACAACTGTTGTTGAATTTAGGTCACAGAAGCAGTATGTGAAGTCGAGAGTCAGTTGCTCGGCCAATGTCTGCTGTGACGCAGTTAGGTGTCATGCCATGTCCCCCCCTGAAATGGTGGTTGCCTCACCTGTGAGGAGGGACAAGTGGAAATGAGGTAAGTGCGCTGGCATTGTGCACCGTCGCGGTAGGCGGTCGATGACCGCCGTGCAACTTCGCATTGGTTATCATTGGGCCCTATGGGTTCCAGGAGCCAATGGCGATGTACGCGGGTGGTGACGGTACGCACCCCCGCGGACGTCACCACCATTTTCTAACTATTCACTCACTTGCTACCTGACCGTCAACGGGAGAGGACCTACACTGCAAGTGCTGCTGTGACCTGAGTCTGGAAGCAACAATGGCTAGAGTGTCTGGGGAAAGGGCCCCTGTCTTCACTGCGGAGGAGTTGGAGAAACTGGTGGATGGGGTCCTACCCCAGTACACATTACTCTACGGTCCTCCAGACAAACAGGTGAGTACACTGTGAGCATGATGTGTGGGCAATGCATGTTTGGAGTGGTGTGGATGTAAGCCACATGTTGGATGGTGCTGAGGCGTCCTGGCCTGAGTGCTGCATGAGAGGTGGTCAGTGTGTGTGCGTCAGGGCATGGGTGGGAACTGGGGGGCAATGAGTATGCCGGTCTGGACGGGTGAGTAATTTCCTTTTCTGCTGTCTTTTCCCTCTAGCTCAGCGCCCACCAGAAAAAGGGTATTTGGTGTGCCAAGGAGGTGAGGACCTGGGGGGTCTATCACAGGCAGAGCACCCACTGCCTCAAGAGATGGGAGGACCTGTGCCGCTGGACCAAGTAAACAGTGGAGGCCTAGCTGGGGCTGGCCTCCCAATGTGGAAGGGGTGCCCATCGCACCCTGACCACCCCTGATGTTCCACATCCTGGTGGTGGCCTATCAGGAGTTGGATGGGCTCTTGAGGGCATCACAGCAGCCACAAGGGGGTGAATACAGATTCTGAATCCTGACTTTGTGAGCTTTAGGAGCTAGCTGGGTGGGGGATGTGGGTTGTGGGTGCCCCTAGGCCAGGGCAATCATATGGCAGGGGAGGTCCCTTGAGTGCATTACTCTGAAGCACTCTAAACCCAATGGTGTTAGTGGGCATATACTACTGTGCAGGGTCCTGTGGGTGTCAGGTGTACAGATGCTGGTGTTAGGCATTGTACCCCATGGGCTTGTGACTACCTTAGTGACTGGTTGGGCATGGCCTAGTGCATAGGGCAGCTCCCTGTGTGTTGTGTACACCAACGGTAGTGTTGTTGCTGGCATTGACCAAGTGTATCCTCTGTCTCTCCCCCCCTTTTTGTTTTGTCACCCTGACCTTGTGTGCATTAGCATCATCTGGTGGAGGAGCAGAGGCACTGGTGACGGAGGGAGCTGCATCCCACATGGGCCTGGAGGCCGAATCCACTGAGGGTGAAGGCACCAGTGGGATGGAGGGTGAGGGGAGCACCACAACGGGGACAGGAGGATAGACCAGTGACAGCGACTCCTCCTCCGATGGAAGCTCCCTGGCGGTGGCCGACACCTCTGTGCCCATGCCAACAACAGGTACAGCCGCCACCCCCCCACCAGCATCGCCCTCCTAGCAGCCCCTCAGCATGTTTCCTGTGTCCGTTCACCCAGGAGGGTGGGCATCTCCTTCGCCCCAGGCACCTCAGGCCCTGCCTCAGTCAGCCCTGCTGCCCTCAGTGAGGAGGCTATTGACCTCCTGAGATCCCTCACTGTTGGGCAGTCAACCATTCTGAATGCCATCCAGGGTGTCGAGAGGCATATGCAACAAAAAAATGCATACCTGGAGGGCATTTCAGGCTCTGGCCTCAGCACTGATGGCAGCCATTGTCCCTGTGTCCACCCTCCCCCCTCCAACTTCCTCTACCCAGTCCCAGTCCCCTCAACCCTAGCCTATCCCAAGCACACCTTCAGACCAGCAATCAACCAAACCAACACACAGAAGTGGCTCAGGCAAACACAAGCACCACACTTCATCATGCAGGCACTCAGACAAGCACCAACCCCATGCAGACACACCAACATTTACTGCCTCCACTGTGACCCCTCCTCCTCATCGTCTACCCCCCTCCCAGTAGCGTCTCCACTCTCACCTGCATGCACTACATCCTCATCCACTACGTCCATCACCAGCACGCCCATCACAACACACCCCTCATGACCAGTCACCACCCCCCACAACCATGCACACGTTCCCTCTGTCCTCTCCCAGTGTGTCTGTGACCCCTTCTCCCAAAGTACACAAACGCAAGCACCCACCCACCCAGCAGCCATCCACCTCACAACAGCATCCAGCCCATGCACCTTCACCCAAACTCAGCAGACGTACACCTCCTAGAACCACTCCCACGTCCTCTACTCCCAAACACTCTCCATCTTCCTGTCCCAGTGTGTCTAAAAAACTTTTCCTTGCAAACTTTGACCTCTTCCCTATGCCTCCCCCCGTCCTTCCCCTTGGGCCAGGGTGTAAAGATTCCAGGCCAGCACCTCTGCCCCCAAGTCAGCGTCCGCTGTGGTACCTGCAAGTCCCAGAGGATCAAAGGAGGCACCCGTCACGGCTGCCAGTGTGCCACTGACCCCTGCAAAGGACCAACCCATTCCGCCACCTGCCAAGGTGAAGAAGGTGACAGCATGCAGCACAACCAAGAAGCACGACCCACCCAGCAAGGCCTCCTCCTAAACTGCATCTGCCAGTGCCAAGGTCCCAGCTGCGTCTGCCAAGGTGGGGAAGGGGAAGAAAACCCAAGGCAAGGCACTTCAGGCCTTGGAGCCTCCAGGTGAGGGACTGGTGCCCACCATCAGTACCAACAGCCCCACAACCTGTACCGCGGAAAGCACCGCCCCAGGCACTGCCACCTGCACCGCCGCCTGCCTCGCCGTCTGTCCCGCCACCTGCACCACCCCCTGCACCGCCACCTACACCGCCGTTGCCACGACAACTGTCGGCAGCATCATCCCCAGTGGGAAGCCGTCCGAGGCTGCATGAGATGGCCTGGTGTCTCCCTCAACCACTACTAGCACCTGCACCACAGCCAGCCCCAGCAGCATCCCCGCCGCAGACACCGCCGCAAGCACCGCCACCTGCACTGCCATCTGCATTGCCACATGCCCAGCTGGTGCCACTACATCTGTCATCAGCAGCAGCCCCAGTGGGCAGCCGTCCGGGGATGCAGGAGGTGGCCTGGACCCTCCACCCACCACTTCAAGCACCAGCACCGGCACTACCAGCAGTTTGCAGCCTTAGTCGCTGCAGGATGGAGTCTGGCTCTACCTCCATGGAGTATCATGCTACCTGTTCCCAGCACATCTCGTGCCTCAGACACCCAGGTGAGGGAATGGGAACTGCCACACCCCAGGTGCAGCATCACTGGGCACAAGGCCCCCTCCAGAAACAGTGGAGATATGCATCCACTATCACTGTCCTTGGCAGGATGAAGCAGACTGGGCACAAGGCCCCCTCCAGAACCAGTGAAGATATGCATCCACTATCACTTTCCTTGGCAGGATGAAGCAGACTGGGCACAAGGCCCCCTCCAGAACCAGTGGAGATATGCATCCACTATCACTTTCCTTGCAAGGATGAAGCAGACTGGGCACAAGGCCCCTCCAGAACCAGTGGAGATATGCATCCACTATCACTTTCCTTGCAAGGATGAAGCAGACTGGGCACAAGGCCCCCTCCAGAACCAGTGGAAGAAGGCATCCACTCACTCCCTCCTTGGCAGGATGAAGCACACTGGGCACAAGGCCCCCTCTAGAACCAGTGGAAGAAGGCATCCATTTGAGAGACTGTGGCTTTGCACTCCCCAGGACCAAGCAGTGGGCAAACCACCCACTTGAGAGACTGTGGCTTTGCACTCCCCAGGACTAAGCAGTGGGCAAACCTCCCACTTGAGAGACTGTGGCTTTGCACTCCCCAGGACCAAGCATTGGGCAAACCACCCACTAGAGAGATTGTGGCTTTGCACTCCCCAGGACCAAGCAGTGGGCAAACCACCCACTAAAGAGACTGTGGCTTTGCACTCCCCAGGGCATCGCTGTGGGCATGTTGCCCTCTCCAGGATCAGTGGCGTAGTACCATCTTCCAGCTGAGGTGCCCCCCCTCACCTTCCCCCAGAGGTGCCTCTGTGTTTTCGACCTGATGCCCCTGCAGTGTTCTCTCTGTTTTGAGGCAGGAGTCAAGTGTGGGCTTCTCCCATGATTTTTTTGCCCACTGGGCCATAAAAATTTGCAAAGGACAGTGTACGGCCTCCTGTACATATTGTAAATATTTGTATATACTGTTTTTTGCAATCGTTATATTTATCTGCATATTTCTAAATATCACTATTTGCACTCAATTCCTTTTGACCTTGCGTTCTTCCAGGGGGTTACGGGGTGTAAATGTACTGTTGCTGTATGTGTTTGTGTGTATGGTGTTGTGGGAGAGGGTGGGGGTGTTTCGTGTTGTGTGTGTGTCACTCTCTTTTTCCTGCCCCCCTCCCCTTTGTGCTAGGTGCAGTACTCACTGTGGTCGTTGCCGCTGCCGCCACCGTCTTTGGTGTTCCTGGTGTATGTATTAGCAGATACACCAGCATTGACAGGACCTATAGTTCGGGCTCCATGGCATCCTGGTTGTTCATTGAGTGTCGAAAGGTGAGTGGTTTCCCTTCAGAACACTGTTTCCGCCATGCTTTTTTTGGTGTTGGTACCGCCCCAGAAAAGCTGGCGGATTGGCTGGTTGTGATAGGGTGGGCAGTACATTTTCTTCCGCTTGTCTGGTGGCGGTGACCGTCGCGTTGTTTGTTGCTACCGCTGTGGCGGTTGGAGTGTTAAAGTGGCTGTCTATGATGGCGGTTTCCGCCGTGTTTGTGATCCCATTTTTTTTTACCGCCGGCCTGTTTGCGGTATTACGCCCGCTTTAACACCGACCGCCAGGGTTGTAATGAGGGCCATAATGTGTGCCTGTATGTGCTGTGGTTTGTGTTCATTAAACACCATATGGATTTGCAAAATGATATAAATAAAGTGACACAATAATGTATTTGAGGGCAACTAACAATGTATTTTCTGAACATGCATGTGATGCAGCATTGGCCTTGAAGGTCGCGGGACCACATACTCCGCATGGATCATCAGATGTATGACCTTTCGCTTTAACAGTGAACCCATCAAACCTACCCCCATGCAGTTAAATCTAACAAGTAAACGCATGCTATTTAGGAAAGGTGACCAAAAAGAATAGAGGAAAGTTTGACTTAAAACTTTTATGTACTTGGTTTTAATATGGCTGTATAAAATATATGTTGCCAGACACAGGGACTTTCCATTTATCTGAAAATAGTTTGTGGCAAAACTTTATAGATGTCTATTTTAAAATGTCTGTTGAATTAATTATTTAATTCTGAGGTAGATTTGGATAATTAACATTAATACCACCATGCCAGTCGCATAAACACTGGCAGCCCTTTATTGAACTAAATTATGATCAGTCCTATTATGAGTGAATGTGATTACAAAAAGAGTAAGATCAAAATACCAGGGCCAATGAAATTATGCCACAAAGGGAGGACCAAATGATGCAGCAGGCCTGACAAAATTATGTGGATATAAAAGGCTAATTATGCAGAATAACATGGCACATTTTGTGATAGCATTACATCATTATTTTGTCATTTTGTTACACTTGATAACACTGTCTTGGCCTAAGTTGCACCTCATTAGTACAAGTTTAACACCCAAGTATAGCAATAAACACGAAAAATTTGACTAGCCAGCCTTTGCAAAGGGCCTTCAACTCCATTGGAACACGTTGCAACATTTGTAGTAACTTTTGGTCCATTTGAGCTACAAACATTATTTATTTTTTACATTTACAATTATGCAGCAGATGATTGATTATGTGGCAAATTCATAATTATGCTAAAAACACCAGAAGCGCAAAACCACATAATTTCAGTGGCTCTAACTATAACTTAGGAATGTGAAATGTACTGTAGAAAGATATCAGAACATAAATGCTCACGTTTGTCACCCTGCCCTACTGGTGAGACCAAATTCACCCAAGCACAATATTTTACTTGAGATAACCTGTTTATTTACTTTACAAAAGCACCCAACAGAGAACAGACAAACATACTCAAGTAGGAATTGTAACGCCACACTTAGGGCCTGATTTAGAGTTCCGGGGATGGGTTACTTCGTCACAATTGTGGTGGTTATCCCAGCCATCATATTACAAGTGCATTATAGCTAGTGGCAATTGTAATACAGAGATTAGGATATCTGTCACATTTGTGACAAAATAACCTGTCTACTGAACTGTAAATCAGGCCCTAGTTGTTCATAGGTAAAACACAGACATTTATGATTCCCTCATGGCAGCTCATCCAATGAGGCATCACTGCCTCTATCTGAATAGTATAACACGTTCTACAGTATATTACTGTGCGCACTGTACACAGATTAAAATAAATAAACATTCTCAGAACTCACACACAGACACAGCCATAACTGAGGTGAAGAAAGCTGTTCTCAGCTATGCACCCTGGTACAACTGCACTTGCTGAATCATTGGTAGGTAAATCCCTGTTCTTAGTGCCCCAACTCACACCACCCAACAGCATCTTGCTTCAGGTAGAGCTAGGGTTGCAACCTGACCTTTTTTTTTGTTTGTTTTACCAGCATGATCATTATTTTAATGTCTGAGCCAGTACAAAAATAGAGAAAATCACATAAAGTCAGTATTTTTCCCTTTATTAGTGCATACTTAAAACACAATGCATTTTAACATTTGTTTCAGAGGTTTTTAATGACCCGTGACTAATATTTAAATTAAAAAAAAAAAAAAAATCATGACATTCCACCATCGACATGGACGGACCTGCCCAGTTTCCTGGTTGCATGCGTGCAGTGCTGCTCCAGCTCAGGTTTTTGGGACTTGACTTTTGTTAATTCCATTGTAAAACAAGACCACAAGTTCCAGAATTCAAAGGAAAAACCTGCACTAGCTCAGCACATCACACATGAATCTGGGAAACTTGGCAGCTACACATGGAGGAAGCACTTAAAAGGTGTGTTCTCTTTGCCTTGACAGTAAGAATAACATTTTAAATGTTGTTTTTAATAGTTGTTAAAAATGTAATTTCCTAAATTGTTGTTTTATGTTCTATCATTTTATGGTTATTTTGTCATTTCTTGTAGTATTTAATTAGTGTAATAAGTTAATTATCTTGTAAATGTTTCAGTTACAAGTTATTTAATGTAATTTATAAATATTATATTGAGCTTTCTAACTATTAATTATTTGAATTTTGTGTTTATATAAGTTTTAAAATGTTATCGGAGAAGGATGTTAGGTTTATACAGGGTATGGGGGTATGGTGGAGATGTTTCTGACACATATTTCTATTACTTTTTGGTAGAAATTTTAGATTTATGGTTTAATGTTAAGTTTCATTTATTATTTTACTATGTAATCATTTATATTCTTTAGAACTTCTTACATTTTTATGTTTATTTTTAATTTTGTAAACATATACATTAATATTATTATTTAGAATTGTACAGATTTTTGTGTACATTAATTACATATTTGTATATCACATCAGTCAATAATTTATAGTTTTTAAGTTTTTAGTAATGTTTAAATGTTTGTATGTTTTGATTTAAAAAGATTAAATATATGTTAGATTAACGTTGGTTTTGAGCATATTAGGAAAACTACATTAATTATTCATTTTTATGTGTAATGTATATGTTTACAGTAGTGGTATTTATTTAAAATAGCACATGAAATATAATTTTTATCACTCATAATTGTGTTTTTCTTTGCTTTACATTGAGTGTATATTAGTCATATATTTATTTGTTGTGTTTTTAATGCACTATTTTGATTTAAATCTGTAATCGAAATGAATATATAGCAATCAAGGAATATTTTTTGCTACCTTATAATTTAATATTATTGAATGCTTTTTTAAGATTTCAAAAATGTTTTTTTTTATATAAAATATTTATGATTTTAAACATATTTTTAACCTCATATTATTCAGTTACTAATTTATATAATTTTGGAGTAAACGTTCCCCTGATTGGCTTCAATTTGAGTGGGAATAGTAAATGTCACCCCTTTAGTGTCCAAACCCTTCTCCTAAAGGGCTTAGATTGGAGTGGGAATGGGAAATATGACCACTTTATTGTCAAAACCTTCCCCTAAATGGCTTAGATTGGAGTGGGAATAGTAAATGTAATCACTTTAGTATCCAGAATCTTCCCCTAATGATTTAGATTTGAATGGGAATCGTAAATGTTATCCCTTTAGTGTCTAGCACTTTTCCCTAATGACACAGGGCCTACTTACAACATTTACCGTCCTAGGACTGCCAATGCTGTGGTGGGGGTTCGAACTGCTGCACTCCAGGTGGTCCGACCACCACATTGTGACCCTGCCGGTCAGACCGCCAGGGGACTGCCATCCTAATCAGGAACATAGTTCCGGATGGGCTGACTCGTAGTCAGCCATAGTTTCCAACAGCCTTTTCATGGCAAGGAGCCCATCCTTAGGTGTCCACCACCTTTCCTGAAATGGCTTAGCTTGGAATGGTAACAGCAAATGTGACCACATTAGTGTTCAATACCTCCTCTTAAATGGTTTAGATTGGAGTGTGACTAGCAAATGTCATCCCCTTTAGGTTCCAAAATCTTCCTTTAAATGGCATAGACTAGAGTAGGAATAGTAAATGTCACCCTTTTAGTGTCCAACACTTTTCTGTAAATGGCTTAGATTGGAGTGGGAATAGTAATTGTGATTCCTTTAGAGTACAACATAACCACTAACATGGTATCAATTGTAGTGGAAGTAGTAAATATAACTATTTTAGTGCATAATATATTATAGCTAATATGTCACATTAGAGTGTGAGTATTAGAACTTTAGGTACTGTGTGTTTCACATACTTCATTAGAAATGACTTTTAATAAGAAGACAGTAAGTAAAATATTTTTTAATTTTTATACTTTTATTACTTTTCGTTTTTTATCTATTTTATTTAATGTATCGGTTCATATTTTTTAAACACACACATATGTAAACTTAGATATAAAATAATACGTTTTTATTGATACATTTCAACATTTCTTATATATGTTTTTTAAATATAAAATGTGTCATATATTATTATAACATTGTTTCACATATTGGTATTTTTCAACATTTTTGCAAATATGGTACATTTGTTTAACCATATACATTTGTTATATATACATATTTTATATCAGTTTTGATATGCTTTTTAAGTATACTATCAATAGTACTGTATTATATTATTTGCTATTTTCATAGGACTATTTGTTTTACACTTTACATATTTATAAATATTTTCATGATGCCCTATGTTATCTATGTTATAATAATGTCACATATTTTAAAACATTTTAAAATATTTTTTACTTAAAGTCCCATTGTTTTCTAAATGGAGACAGTCTTTTTTGTTTTAATTTAGCGGTCATATTTTTACCACTAAATGCACTTTTGTAGTCTAGTCCTGTCATTTTTTGTCAGATTTGCTGGTAGCAAGTTGTGGCTACCTACTGATGATTGTTGGATAAGTTTAGAGGTTTTTCGGGGTAGAAGAGTTGGGGGTAGAACTAGTTAAGCGTAGTTATAGTTAGTTTTTATTTAGGGTTAGTTAGTCACTTTGTTGTTAATAGTGTTGTGTGGAAGGCCTACTTAGAATTTGGTAGTATCCCAGTGTTATTTTAGATATTATCATGTTATAAATTGTATTTATCACAGTTGTAATTTAATGTTTATGTTGTATTTGAAAATAGTGTTTTGTGTGAGTGGGTATTCTAAGTTTTTTTTTACAATTTACAGACCAGGAGTAATTCCATGAACCTGTGATTTTAAGTTTTAAAAAAAAACATTAATTTAGTTTCTAGTAAACCAATATTATTTTTAATTTATTTTGATTTTTCAGGTTTCCTGGAGCATTTCTTTTTTCATTGTATGAGTTGTTAATAGTTCCTTATAACTTTGGATTACTTTGATGGATGTACCTTGGACTTTTTTATTATTATTTTTTCTTTAATTTCACGTTTTACTTTTCTTGGATTATATTTTGACAACATGGATGTGAACAAAGATGTATAGCTACAGGATTGTAAGTCTAAGTTATTTATTTAGTTATGAGTGGGAAACGTTTTATTTTATTATGTGTGCAATGTGTTTTATTACATTTCTGTATGTTGGATTTACTTGATTTCATTTTGCATTTATTTCTAATGTTTTGCTTTGTGATGTTGATTTGCTGTTTTTAATTAAAGATTAAGCATATTCTTTTTATTTATCAGTCTTGTTTTCTATGTGATTTGTATTTTTGCTTTACTAAAAAATAAACTGTTTTATTTATATTTTTCTAAAAATCCTTAAATTATGGCGGTATTTATCTTTGTTAAGGTTTGCTAATTAGTGTGTAGGTAGCGAGGTGTTTTATGATATAGATTTTTCTATCAATTCGGAGTAGTGTACACCTTTGTTGTTTATAAAATGCTAGTATACATTGTTGCATGTTGTAGATTCTACTGGTTTGCTTACTTATTTTAGCCTTAATTTGGGTTCCTGATTGCTCAATTCTTAGTCGTTGAGCAATGGTGATGTCATAGACATTGCAGCATGGTATTTGACATTTGGGTTGGGGTCTGTGTCTGGAGCAGTGCTGTCTTCCAACCCGAGTGTCTTCAATGTAGTCCATTATGAGATTAGTCTGTGTTTGTTTTGTTGGTAGAAATCATTTTTTTATAAGGAAGTTGTAGCGATTAGCTACCTCTCTTACAGGGACACAGGTTAGTGTAATTATTATGTTTGTACCTCAAAGCAAACTGACTGTTTGTTGCATATTCTACACTTAGTGCATATGTTTGATAATGGCTCCAAAAGCTTTGATTAAAATTGAAATAATAGCTTTGAAAGGCTGTGTGTGGGTAAAGTTTAAGCATTGTTTGTATCATAGGTTGTTCAAAGTTGATTAATATTTTAGGTGGGTTGTATTAATTTGCTTTAATTTTACTAGTTCGTAGTAAGTGCTACTTTGTTTAATAGGTGAAAGGTGTTTTGATATTCACCATGCATGGTGTATTTCTGAACGAATTGTTTAAGGTGCATTTTGAATCTTCCATCCATCGTTGGTTTAACATTGGTTTGACATTGGGTCGTTATTGTTAGAACTGGGGTTGCTGGTTGCTCATTATCAGAGTATGCACCATCATCATTACATCTTGGGAATCTTCCTGGGAGCTTACTCACATCCTTCTTTGACCAAACTCAGAGGTCGTCTGACAGGGTACGCATACAGAAGCTCAAAGGGGCTTAAGCCCACTCCCTTCTGTGGTTCCTCCCTGTAGGTAAATAGCAGACATGGCAAGAGGGTATCCCACTTTTTCCTTCAAGGCTTCAGGTAGACCTCTAATCATGCCTTTTGGGGTCTTGTTGAATCTCTCAAAAAGCCCATTGGTTTGTGGGTAATAAGGAGTGGAGAACTTGTCGGTCACCCCACACTCCTTCCACATTGACTGTATGTATGCAGTTTGTGCCCCTGTCTGACACAACTTTCTAGGGGGACCATTCGTGTAAAAATTCCCTTCAGGCTCTTTGCCACTGCAGGTGCAGTCATGGTCCTCAGAGGGACTGCCTCTAGGTACCTAGTGGCCAATGTTAGAAATGGGGTTTCTAGTTGTCAGAATATGCATCCTGTACAAGTAGGAACCACAACCTTAGTAAGTGTAAACTAGATACATACTTAGAGATAAATTATGCTCATCCTCTGTTAGCATGGCTAACAGAGGGCGCTGAATCGAAATAAGATTTTTTAAATAATAAATACAAAAACAATGCTTAGAAGTCAATAACGCCTAGAGGTTACTTGAGGTTGCACTAGACCAGGGAAAATCCAAAGTTCAGGCAGACCGCGATGGAGGGCAGGCCAGCTACAGGACTCTTTTAAGACCCACTGAAAAAGTACCTTGGATGGAGGAAGCATTGATATTGAAGGCTCGGTTCATGGAGCAGAGGAAGTGATGCATCAGTGCCGATCTCATGGAAGGAGGCAATGCATCGGTTCTGATCTGCCCGGTCAGTGAATGCTTCATTGACAAACCCCTTTGCGATTGAGGTGCTGCGTCTTCAGCGAGCCGCACACTCAGGGAAGCTTTGGTGTCGAGCAGCACTGAAGATGGGCAATGTGGCGTAGTCGGGTTAAAATGCTCCAGTTCTGATCGGCACAACAGTGTCTATGCATTGGTTCTGATGGGTCATCACAGCAGAATCACCTTTCAATGCCCAGAACTGGATTGGCATCACTTGGCAGGGCTCATGGATTGCAGGGTCCTGCTGCAGTCACAGTGTTGATGATAGCCTTTGATGTTTCCTAGACCTCAGAACAGGGGGCAAACCAACAAGCCCTTCTATCACTCTGGGTTCAAGTAAGTAAGGGTCCAGTCCTTGTCCTCAGCAGGGCAAATATCAGGAGGCGGCAGAGCAGCTCAGCAAAGTAGAATGCAGTCCTTCCAGGGCAGCAGTCCAGCAAAGTGGCAATCCTTGTAGCACAGCAGTCCTTGCACTCCAGGGAGTTCTTCACAGGTCAAGTAGTATATTGTCTTGATAGGGTCAGAGGCCCAGTATGTATAGCCAGTTGTGCCTTTGAAGTGGGGTGACTTCAAAGAAGGGTCTTTGAAGTACACAGAGGGCCTCACTCCCTAGCCCTGGCTCCAGACTATTAGCAGGGGGTAATTAGCCCTTTGTGTGGGGACAGGCACGCCCTTTTAAGGTGTGTCAGTCACCCCTTTCTGCCCAAGAAGCGCTTTCAGAATGCAGATGAATGCAGATGTGTTCTCGGTCACACCCACCCTTCCTCTGTTTGTGGTGTTCTAGAGGTTATGCACAAACTGTAGCTGTCACCCACCCCAGACATGTATTGGAGACAGGTTGCAAGGCACACACAGCAATGTGAGCAGAGAAATGCACACTTTCTAAAAGTGGCATTTCTGAAATAGTAATGTTAGATCCAACTTTACCATTAAAGAGGATGTATCATTGCAATTCCAAAGTTATGAAACATGATACAGCTACTTCGATTTAATCAGGAATTACAGCTTAAAAGTGCATTAAGAAATTCCCAATGCTAGCCTATGAGAGGAGTAGGCCTCATAGTAGTGAAATAAGAATTTGTTTTTTTGTCACTACCAGGACATGTAAAATTAGAAGCACATATCCTACCTTTTACTTACAAGTACACCCTGCCCTTAGAGCTATCTAGGGCCTACCTTTATGGTGAAATGTATATTAAAAGGGGAGGTTAAGGCTTGGTAAGTAGTTTTAAATGCCAAGACAACGTGGCTGTAATCCCTGTCAGGACTGAGACAGGGTTGAAAGGCTACTTGTGTAGGTGGCACAATGGTCAGCAGTGATAAACTGCTCAAAGCCCTAAAGCCATCAAGAAGATAAAACAGAAAGAGGATGTATGTAGGCAAAATGTTTGGGGGAAGACCACCCTAAGGATGACAGGTCTAGCAATCATTATGTGTGATGGTTAAGTGATTAGAAATTTGGATGTCTTTGTATCTTCTAGGGGAAGCAGGAGTATCAATGGTGGCTTTCTTAGTTTGTGCTGTTAAGCATCTTAAAGTGGGTATAGCTTGCCGATGTCCAGTGATGTGTTCAGGTACTTTAGGAAGTATATCTTTTAGAATTGTAGTAGTGGTCTTTCTGGAATTAGTGCTTGCCTCTTTTAAATCATGAAGTTTGTGTCTTATTTCGACTTTGGTGACATTTGGGGGGTTGTTGTCTTCTCTCATGTTAATAAGATCATTTTCTGCAGTAGCCCTCCCATTACATGCATTAGAGTTATAATTTGTACATTTCAATTAACATTCTCAGTGCTTGTGCTTACTTGGCTATAAGTGTAGCCCATGTGCAAGAGTAATTGTTTGCCTTTCCAGGAGGTGCTATATTTTGCTTTTTCTGTGACTGTCTGAAAATAATTTAATGATAAAGTTAAATGAATTGTAATAATTTTAGTTTTGGTTTGAAACTGTGTATAAAATATTATGATAATTGTTTTACATTTTATACTTGCACATGTATTATTGATTGTAATTGCAGTTATTTTTCTGTGTTCTAATGTGGATTAGGTGGTTTATTTTCTGTTGGGGGAAACAGTTTTATTACTTATATTTTCAAACATGTATTTCTGAATAGTTAGTAGGGGTTGATAACTTTTAGTTTTACTTTTTACACACAATTTTGATACGTAGAAGTGATTTTATTTTATTTACTTTTTATGTGCCTTTTTCCAGGTGTTCGATTGTTGAATTATATTGATGGGTCTTGTAGATGATGTTGAACTTTTTCTCCCTTACCTAAAGTTTGGTAGATAAATAAAAATAGAGAGTTTGGTTAGATATTTGTCATTTATACTTTTTAAATAAGCTACTTTCTACTATATTATAATACATTTTTTAATACTTGTGAAGGTAGTGCTTCTTTTTTTTGTCCTCATTTGCCATCAGATTAAGTGGGATACAACCTGAATAGAGCCTTTTTGCCATCGGGGAAAATACTACTGAGAGGAAAGAACTCCTTACACCTGAATCATCTCTGCAAATCGGGCTTAATCACAAGACCCGGAAGTCAGAATTGCACTCTCACAGTGCAATATAGGTTGACCACAGCCCTTCAAGACTCTTACTTTTATTATGCTTCAAGTCAAATTTGCACACTTTGGGGCTGATTAGGAGTTTGGAGGACGGAAAGACCCGTCCGCCAAATTCCTGATCTCCCCGCAGGCTCCATTACAACTTTCCCACTGGGCTGACCGGTGGACACCAAGATTTCCACCAGTCAGCCCAGTGGGAAAGGGGTGGCAGCATTGTCGCCGGCTCACAATAGAGCCGGCGGCAATGCTGCTGCACACAGGGGGCACCAGCACCCTCAAAATGCTTGCTATGCGCACAGAAGACAGTGCGTATTTTGAGTGTGCTGGGAAGGGGGACTCCTGCACTGCCCATGCCATGGGCATAGGCATGTGCAGTGCAAGGGCCCCAGTGTGGTCCTTTGCACCTGTTCTCCACCAGCCTTTTCATGGCAGCGGCATGAAAAGGCTGGCAGAGAACAAGGTTGTAATCAGAAGGGCGGTGCTGACTTGGCTGATTGCAACCTGCACTGGCGTCAGCCCATCGGGATCTGAGACCATGGCGGGGACGGCAGGAGTTTGGCAGGTCTGCACGCCAACCTTGTCATGTGACGGGTGCACTGCCACAGCCAAGGGGATCTGACAGCCACCATGAGGCTGGCGGTCTTTTGTCCGCCAGCCTCATAATCTGGCCCTTTATCTGCTGCCTCCAGTCAGTTGCTCAGTATGGGAGGGGTTACCTTCAACCAGGTCATGCAGATCTCTCTCCTAGCCAGCAGAATCCAAAAGGAAAGGCAATGAGATATAGGGGGTCATTGAGAGTCTGGCGCCAGACTTGCATTGGAGGTTGGACTGCCGGCAATGCAGTGATCCGAGCGCCACATTATAACAACAGTGGTTGTGCCACGGTCGGACCACCAGCATCGCCAGGATCAGAGATTCCGGTAGTTTGGCGGTTGTGGCGGTCCTCATCCACCATGGCAGCGCTGCCCTGGGGATCATGACCTGGTTCTCCACCAGCGATTTCAAGGCGGTAGCACCGCCATGATAAAGGATGTGGAGAATGGGTGCAGGGTCCCCCTGGCCAGCACTATCACAATGTTCACTGTCTGCTTTGCAGGCACTGAACATGGTGAGGTTGCTGGTGCACCCTGCATCCTACATGTTAGAAATCGGGTCTTTGGTTGGCAGTCAGGTTGCCCCCGTCCAAGCAAGGACCCTCACTCTAGACAGGGTAAGTCACACACAATCCAAATTATCCTGTGCCCACCCTCTGGTAGCTTGGCACTGAGCAATCAGGCTTAACTTATAAGGCAATGTGTAAAGTATTTGTGCAATAAATCATACAATAACACAGTAGAACACCCCAACATTACACCACACAGTGTTTAGAAAAATATATACTATTTATCTGATGAGCTGCAGGTCAAAACAATTAAAATGCAATAAGTATATGTTGAGATATCACTGTAAAAATGATATAAAGGGTCTTTAGTCTCTTAAAAGCAATAAATGTCTCTTTCAAGCACAAAGTACCTGGTTTGTGTTCAAAATCTCCGCAAAGAACCGCAGAAGAGGAGAGGCGTGGAAAACAAGGAGGTGTGCGTCGATCTCTCAGGCCACACACAGTGATGCGTCGTATAGTTTTCATTCAGGGAAGGCTTTGCGCCGATTTCCGGCGCTCGGTCTTGAGTCCTCTTCAGGTTGCAGGGTTTTCGGATGCCCCGGGAACGATGCATGGATTTCCGGCACTGACAGGATGAAGTCACAGGGTCTGCGCCAATCCGGTGGGTGTTGCGTGGAAATTTCTAACGCACGGCAGGCACTGCGTCAATTCATCTTTTGAATTCGGGCTGCATTGTTCCAGCTCTGCTGTGCATCATTCCAGTGGGCCATGTGTCGATTTTCTGGTTGCTATGCTGGCGCTGCGTCGATCTTCTCCTCGCAAAGTTGTGCTGCGTCATTCTGGTTCGGCGTGCAGTGAATTTTTCACTGTGATCCAGGTTGTGTGTCATTTCTGGCAGGCTGCACAAGGAGTCCTTCTGTCGAAGATGAAGTCTTTTTGGTCCTGAGACTTCAGGGAACAGGAGGCGAGCTCTATCCATGCCCTTAGAGAGCAATTCTCAGCACAGCCAGAGAGTAGCAAGGCAGCAGGGCAACAGCAAGGCAGCAGTCGTTCACAGAAAGCAGTCAGGTGAGTCCTTTGGGCAGCCAAGCAGTCCTTCTTGGCAGGTTGCAGATTCTGGTTCAGGTTCTCTTCTCCAGGAACTGTCTGTAACAAGAGTGTCTTGTCAAGAAGTGTCTCCGTTGGCAGGGTCAGAGACCCTGCTTAAATACCCAAATGTTCCTTTGAAGTGGGGGAGACTTCAAAGAGTAACTTAGAAGTGCACAAGGTCCCCTTTCAGTTCCATCCTGTCTGCCAGGGTCCCAGTAGGGGGTGTGGCAGTCCTTTGTGTGAGAGCAGGATACTGTCCTTTGACATGTAATTGTTACGCCCTCCACCCTCCCACCCCAGGAAGATCCATTCAAAATGCAGATGTATTCAAGTGAGACTGAGGCATCGTTTTTTTTCGACGCAAATTCGGCGCAAAACTAACGCCATATTTATACTTTGGCGTTAGACGCGTATAGCGCCAAAGTATGGGCAAATAGCGTCATTTTTTTGCGTGAACGCCTTCCTTGCGTTAATGAGATGCAAGGAAGGCATTCCCGTCTAAAAACAGACGCACATAGCGGTGCGTGGTATTTATGCTCCAGGGCAAAAATCACTCCCGCGCGGCAGGCGGCGCAAAAAAATGGCGCAAAGCACGAATAGCGTGAAATTTTAACGCCTGGGTCAGGGCAGGCGTTAAAATGGGGCAAACACACCTGTACTTAATCAGAACACACAGAACAAACAACAGAGCAGCAGAGCAGCAGAGCAGCAACAGGAAGACATGGAGGTGCTTTTTCTTCAACGTGCACGTAGACGCAGAGCCCTGCAGCAACAACAGCAGCCACAACAACAACAGCAGTGACCCCAAAGACAGCGCAGAAGGCAGGAGAGGATATTCCGCCCACGAACAACCCTGCATGGCCTCAGGGAACGAGACATCATCCAGAGGTACCGGTTGAACTGGCAGGCCATTCAGTAGCTGCTGACAAATATTGAACAGCAATTGGCCCCCACTTTAGTGACTCCACGCACTATCCCAACCGAAACAAAGCTGCTTGCCGTACTTCACCTGCTGGCAAGTGGCTCCTTTCAGACAACTGGTGCCCTGGTTGGTGGAATCTCACAACCATCTTTCTCCGCATTCCTGCCTAAAGTACTGGATGCCATCATTGGACTGACACCCCGCCACATCTGCTTCCCTAACACACTGCAGAAGCAGCAGGAAACAAAACAGGGGTTCTACGCCATCAGTGGCTTTCCGCACGTCCTTGGTGCAATTGACTGCACACACGTTCGCCTTGTGCCACCTGCTGCGAGTGAACACCTCTACCGCAACAGGAAGCACACACATTCCATCAACGTGCAGGCCATAGTCGATCACCAAGGACTGATCAGCAACATTGTGGCTAAATATCCTGGGAGTGTACATGACGCATTCATCTTCCGTCACTGCACCATCAACCAACACTTCCAGGATGGACGGTATGGCAATGGACTACTTGTTGGTAAGGACAAAAATCTACTTATATACTCACTGCACAGAAACCCTCTAGGATAAACAACCCATACACCACAATAGCAACACCTAGACAGGAACACACTGAGGTACTCACATCACTAGCCATGTGTCACAAGTCACCGTTGAACCTCTCACACATTTGAATTTACTCCACAGCTTAGTGTGAGGACATTCATGACTGTGGTTGCCTAAATGTCGCCTTGCAAATTGGAAGTCTCACAATAACCTGTACACTAATACAATGCATAACTTTTAAGGGATGGGATGGCCTGGCTATGTTCATATGAACGTTTCTAATACCCTTTCATGTTTCAACTCTGCATGGAACTATCATCACACCCCCAGTGAGGACACACGGACACCTGTGTCACAAGTCACAATGCAAGGGAGGGCACACTGTACTTGAGAAACCAATACATCCTGCTGACAAACAGTTAGACAACAAACACTTGCTCAGCCAAGGAAAAAAAACAATGCCAAAGTTTCCACCAACAACCATAGGTTGTCACATTAGTACACAAAATAGTCACAGACAACACAACACAACTACTGCCATCAAAGATACGTACAACAGTGCCTCCTACATCTAATTGATACCATTCTGTGTTTCTCTTTCAGCTGATCAGGGGTATGGCATCCAGCCTTGGATAATGACACCATATGGGAACCCAAATACTGCTGCTGAGCGGGCATACAATGACGCCCACAAGAGGACACGCAGCATTGTGGAGAGGACCTTTGGGATCCTAAAGTCAAGGTTCCGCTGCCTTGACATCACTGGCGGAAGCCTACTATACTCCCCAGAGATGGTATGCAAAATCATACTCACTTGTGCCATATTACACAATATTTGTGTACAAAGGAACATTCCCCTCCTTGAACCGGACCCAGACATGCCTGAGGATGATGATGAGGAGGATGCTGGCCTGCAACAGGAGGGGGAACAACCTAACACTGCAGCAGGAGTGCGTAGGCGCCAACAGCTTGTGAACAATTTTTTTACTTAAGTCATTATAATCACTTGTATTCCACACTTGTAAATAAACACAGATCACAAACACCACATCATGCTTTGGCCTATTCATTTCTGACCACCTTTAGTTTGAAATAGCTGAAGATGAATGTCGTCTCATTGATCAAGAATGCCATTAAAATTCATCACACCAAAAATAAACATCACAACTGTATGCACAGAGGGTAGGATGTGACATGTTACATTACCATACACAGAGCCCAACAAGAGTACAAATGTGACAATTACACATGCCGGATCCAAACAACTGAAACAGTCTCTCATCCAGCCCAAAATTGGAGATCATTTGAAAGTCACATCACACGTGTTCAGAGACAGGGTGGGACCATCCATGTGTACGTGAACATGTCATCAATGGCTTCTCTCAAGTGTATGATGTGAGCAATACACAATTGCAACAACATCAGCTGCCACTAACTCAGGAGGAGACCTTGAAGTTACAGTGACAACATACACACAGACAGGTCATACTGGATCCACATTCCCACACACATGTACACATATGTCATACAACCAGCCTAATATTTGAAAGTAGACCATCACAGTTGTGTCCCAGTTTGAACCTAGCAGGAAGATTGTAACATGACACTAAACCAGTTTATGCAGAAAGGGACACAGACAAGCAAAACAATCTTCGCATTATCACATCGTGAACGCTGAGAGTCTTGCAAACTTAGGGGGTCATTCTGACCCTGGCGGTAATTACCGCCATGGCGGAGGTCGGCGGTAGCACCGCCAACAGGCTGGCGGTGCAGCGATGGGCATTCTGACCGCGGCGGTTCAGCCGCGGCCAGAAACGGGAAGTCGGCGGTGTACCGCCGACTTCCCGCTGCCCTTGAGAATCCGCCATGGCGGCGGAGCGCGCTCCGCCGCCATGGGGATTCTGACACCCCCTACCGCCATCCTGTTCCTGGCGGGTCTTCCGCCAGGAACAGGATGGCGGTAGGGGGTGCCGCGGGGCCCCTGGGGGCCCCTGCAGTGCCCATGCCAATGGCATGGCCACTGCAGGGGCCCCCGTAAGAGGGCCCCACAAAGAATTTCAGTGTCTGCTTTGCTCCATTCTGAGCCGGCGTCCTCGTGGGAAGGGTGTTTCCCGCTGGGCTGGCGGGCGGACTTTTGGCGGTCGCCCGCCAGCCCAGTGGGAAAGCCAGAATGACCGCCGCGGTCTTTCTGCGGGAACCGCTTGGCGGGCAGCGACCGCCGCCCGCCGCGGTCAGAATGACCCCCTTAGTCATATGAAAATGGTATGCAACTTAGCTCCAAATCATCAATACTGCAAACGTCAAATGGGCTAATGAGATGAATGAATGGTCAACAGTCATTCATACCATATGGCCTTACATTCGCCCGCTGCTGCAGGTTTGCCAGGATATGATAAAAATACTCCATGGATACAGTAGCTATTCTGGATGGTCAAATCCTAGGGTGCTGGGGGCCTAACTCCACCTCTACCACCCCCAAAACATACAGGAATCATGTACTTGTGAACTAAACACATGCATAAGGCACATGTGTGGCCTCCATGTCACAAGTCCTACACAAATATGAAACACAAAATCATAATGGGACATGGTCAGCCCCATAAAAACTGAAAGTGACTCTCCCACTCCCTGTTAGGACTACAGATAAAAGCATCCCCATCATAAAGGTGGGGACATTTTGGAGACGGAATACATAATGGTATCAAAAACCTCATTTCAAAATAGCCATCAGCAATTACACCAAATATGTTGTCAAATATGGTCAATACATTAGTTAACGTATCCCAAACATCACAGTGTGAAGGCCGTCTATACATAAAAGTACAGACATTTGTCATATACAAACACAAATGTGTCTCACATCGCACCGTTTTACCATGACAAATCACCTTTCCAAAGCTAAACACATGAAGACATTTGGATAAATTTGCTCCATATTCTACGCATACAGCATGGCCGTCATAATTTGTTCATGTACATGAGTGCACACAATGCAGAGTCAGATACAAATGTATCCAAAAGTGTCTTGATATTTCACCTTCAAATTATTATTTACATCCACAATATTTTTGACTCTGCATCATGTGCACTACTGTACGTGTAATAAAAACCACGCCCATGATGTATGCGTCGTGAAATTGACGCTATATGCACAATATATTGGTCATTTCATGTACAGTATTAATTATTAATATTCATACCATTTTTTTTCACTCCGCATCATGTGCACCACTGTACGTGTAAAAAAAATGACGCCCATGATGTATGCGTCGTGAAATTGACGCTATATGCACAATATATTGGTCATTTCATGTACAGTATTAATTATTAATATTCATACCATTTTTTTTCACTCCGCATCATGTGCACCACTGTACGTGTAAAATAAAATGACGCCCATGATGTATGCGTGGTCAAAATGACGCTACATGGACAATATGTTGGTCATTTCATGTACAGTATTAATTATTAATATTCATATCATATTTTTTGACTCCGCATCATGTGCACCACTGTACGTGTAAAAAAAACGACGCCCATGATGTATGCGTGGTGAAATTGACGCTACATGCACAATATATTGGTCATCATGTACAATTTGAAATATTAATATTCATATCATTTTTTTTCACTCGCCATCATGTGCACTACTGTACGTGTAAAAAAAATGACGCCCATGATGTATGCGTGGTAAAAATGACGCTACATGGACAATATGTTGGTCATCTCATGTACAGTATTAATTATTAATATTCATATCATATTTTTTGACTCCGCATCATGTGCACCACTGTACGTGTAAAAAAAACGACACCCATGATGTATGCGTGGTGAAATTGACGATACATGCACAATATGTTGGTCATCTCATGTACAATTTGAAATATTAATATTCATATCATATTTTTACACTCCGCATCATGTGCACTGTAATGCGTCAAAAAAATATGACGCACATCTGTGTATGCGTGAAAATATGACGCATTACGCGAAAATAAAAAAGGCGGCCATTTTATGCAGGAAGTGATGTAATAGGATATCCTGTTTACCAAATATGTACTGGGAGTTGACTTTCACTTTCACTTTGCAGTCTCAGAGTTATCTAGACTGTGTGGTTGTGTGAAAGGTGTTGTCCTGTGTTTTACTGCTTTAGTGTCCTGTGTGCCTTGTATTTTGTCTTTGTGTCAATCTTTTATTGTTGTCTAACATTGTCTCAGTCTGTTTAGTGTTATTTTGTCTATACCTGTGATAGTTTGTATTGTCTGTGGGAGTCTGTTGTGGGTAGCATAGTTTGGGGGGTTAGTTGGGCTATTTTTCTCCTTCTTCTTTTTCTTTCACACCTCTACCTTTCCCCATTTCCCACTTTTTCTTTCATTTTTCTTTTGTACTTTTTTACACCTCTCATCATGTCAGGTAGGCCTCGCCTGTCCAGGATGGGTGAGGACGAATTGGGGGGCTTCATATGGCTCGTAAGCCATTTCCTCCCACTGATGCTGGAGGCTGGGGGCCGTGTGATACAGGGGTATCACACGGAGGCGAGGAAAATCCGTTGGGAGAAGGTGCGCCATCACCTGGTCCGGGTCTACGGGAGTCTGAGGAATATCCATCAACTCAAGCACCGCTGGGCAGATCTGATCAGCAGGGAACAGGACCTGCTGGACCACCTGGGACTCCGGATTGGTGGCTATGTTGGTGAGTAATAATCAATTACATGGGAATAATAGGAATGTGTGCGTGAACATGTGATGATTGGTAGCCAATCTGCAAAATAAGTAGCTGACTGCGTGTTATACTAGGGAAACCTAGGCCCATGGGCATACACATAAATCCCCATTTTTGCTACACATGTACACCCAATAACAGCAGTAAAATGCAACATCTATTTGTATTTTGCTAAGTAGCCCCCTCTCTGCGTCACAAAATGATGCAAATGCTGCGCTACAAAGGTATATATATGTGTCCAAATGTGTATTTGTTGCAGGGTGTGTATGAAGACCTATGCTACCAGGCCGATGCCTCATTTTTGCAACACATACCAGATGGCTGTAGCTGCATGGAATGTACTGTTGCATTTGTGTCTGAAAAGCAACACGTGAACTGCTCTATTTGTACTCTACTGGTCATAATGGCCAGTGAGTACGTCATGTAGAAACAACATACCTACATATGTAGACGCCATAGCTAGACCGAAAATTGCAAACACATGATGATGCTACACCTGTGTGTTGCCTTCACGTCACATGAAGTTAGTCATGTTGTCCACACATATGTCACATGTGTGTCTGGTTGCTGTGTGTTGAACCTGTCCACATAGCCTGTTTGATTGTGAGTGGTCATGCAGTCCTCATGGAACCAGTTGTGGAATGTTTCTCTCTGGGATGCACATGCTGAGATGTATGGATCACATGATTGTTCGGGCCTACTAATGGAGGATTAACTTGGACGACACATGACTGTCCTGGCCACTGCATGAGTGTAGTAGGGTGTGTCACTGGAGCAGGAGACTCATCCAATGATAATCTAGAATACAAAGTCAGCCAGGCAGGATGAGCATGTGTGAAAGTGTATCATTACCATGTAATATTCACACACTGTCATTGTAACAGAAATTATTTGTCTGTTCACCCAGTCTGAGTATAATCTTCCTTTCATGCTTTACAGGTGGACCAGCCCCGTACACCGTTGGTGAGGTAGCCCATTTTGACGACCCCGATACCTACAGTGAGTGTTGCCTAAGTGCTATTTACATTGTTTGGAAATGAAGCATGATGGATTACTGTGTGTTCAGGATAATTCATGATTTGATGTGCTGGCCGTTCATTGGCTTTGTTGTTTTGGTGTGATATCAAATTGGAATAATGTTTCAGTAAAGCAATACCTAGTCATCTCTCAGATTGAGGGGCAGTAGGTCATTCAATTAGTGCGACAATTGGGAATAGCATGACTCATTTTGAATACACTGGTCAATGTTAGACTTGGTCAGGAACTTGCCATTAACTGAGTCAGCATATCAGACTGACAGTCTCCCAGATAGCTTAGGCACATGGCTTCGATGACAAGTGCTTCTTCCTAGTTGAGGATGGACTGTGTACACTGTAGGTCGGATCTTCCGGGGGCATGTACTTCCACAAGGTGACCTCGAAGTGTGTGTGACTTGAGTGCAATGGCCTAGGTGTTCTGTTGAATCATGTGAATGGGTGTTCTACCTCCTCTGTGTGTGTTGTAAAACATGCCTCACTAATAGTATGTTATGTTTGGCTAAGTCATATCATTTTGACATGTGTGGACCTGGGATGTGACAAGGTTGGGCTGACTCCAACGTGTTGCTAGCCCTTCATAGGTGTTGTGTGTGAAGGCACATGCTTGTTGAACTTTCTGTACACTCCTGGTTGTGCATTGATCATGGGATTGTTGTTTGTTCTTCCCACACCACCCACAAAGACTGGGATGTTACTGTGAAACAGGGTACCTAGGACTGTAGCAACCAGTATGTTACACGTACTTAACACCTTTTGTGACTTGAGTTTGTACCTAGGTCCAGATGTAGCAAAATGTCTCCACATTGCAAATAGCATAATTTGATGTTAGTGAGTTGCAAACGTCTGTTTCCTAATCCGAAATGTTTTTGGTGGTCATGTACATATTCGCAAAATGCTTTTCAAAATGAAAAAAATAAAGGAGTTTACCAGCCCTACTTGCAAATCACAGTGGTAGGCAATCCCATTTGCTAACGAGTACGTGGTTGCAAAGTGAGTAGCTGTTATCATCCACTTGAAGTGGATGCTAACCAACTTGCTGACTGGAAGGGGTCCTCATTGTGAACCTTCACCTTTGTGAGTGGACCAAAATACTCCTGCACAAAACAGCCAGTGGTCTAGGGGAGCAATAATTATTGTGTAAATTACGAAAAATCAATTGTTGTGAATTTAAACAAATCGCAGCTCATTTTCCTTTCAGATAAAGGGCCTACACTTGGTGAAAAATAACTTGCTTCATTTAAAAGCAGTCACGTCTATGGAGTTCTGCTGTTCCCAGCAGGCCTCCATCTCCGTGAGTGCCCATAGTTGCTAAGGTGGTGCAAGTTGGAACCCACATCATTGATGTTCATGAGGTGGGATTTAGGGACCCCATAGTGACTCGCAGACGGTGTCAGAGACACCGTTCAGCTTTGCAATTTGCTAGTTGATTTCCCATCAATTCCTACATCTGGCCCATAGTGTCGACATATGATTCATGGCCAGGGGTTCAATCTTAGCACACAACTATTTCGAAATGCCATTGAGTGAGGAGTGTGATTCTTATCACATAGAATGACATATGTAGTGAAGTCAGTATGCGGACGAGCTGGTGCCATAATGTATAATGCCTTAGGTATGAATTGTATGAGTAGTTTAGGGTGATGTCATCCATCATGTAGAGACATGGATATGCTATATGTGATATGCCCTTCAGTATGCATGATTCACATGTACTTCCTCTGAGCCTTCCCGTGAACTATGTTGTAACAATTGCTGCAACCAATACATTGCTAGTTATGGACAAATTACCCATTGTGGTATTCAACCCACTGTAAATTCTATGCTCAATATTTGCCTTTTCCCTTCACAGCTGCAAACCTGAGTGCCGCAGCTCGCAACCAGTTTGAGCGCCGGGCAATGAGGTACAGCCACATCCTGCAGGTGCAGTGTGGGTATCGGAGGATGGCCCGCAGATACAATTCGGAACGGGCCTCCGGGGCGTGGTATGCCACACCACAGGCTCCCCCAACGGTGCCCACAACAACCCCCGCCACTACATCCACCAGGTCTGGCCAAGTGGACCCAGCAACGGACCAGGCATCCTCATCCAGACCTGGACCCAGCCGTGTGGTGGGAGCAGGGCAGTCCCATGCCCACACCACTCCACCAACACAATCCACCTCCACCGGCACCCAGACCTGCACTGACCCTCCGATCAACCCAGCGGACTTCCACGCATTGTCAAGGAAATTGGACAGGTTGATTGGAAAAGTTGACACCCTGACAGAGGACATGGCTGAGGTGAAGAAGAAGGTGCGCTCCATCCGGCGAACACTACGGAGGCCAAATCAGTAGACATTTTGCCCTCCAGAACTTTTACCCCTCCCCTCTCACCTCTTTCCTATTTCATACTGTTAGTTGGGTTTGGGGGGTTAGTTATAGGATAAGTGTAGGAAATTAGCTTAGTTAGTGTTAGGTAAGAGGGTGGGGGGTCCTTCTTCTTTATATCATATCTTTTTGTGTGGGTGGGTGGGTGGGGGGCAATGTTGGGATTCCTGTTTAAAAAAACAAAACAAAAACAAAAACAAAAAATATAAAAATAAAAAAATACAAAAAAATATATGTTTGTTTAGGATAGTGTAGTATGTGTGTAGGTTAGTAAGTGTTGTCCTGCATGTGTCTTGTCTCATAATGGTGGGTGGGGGGTTGATGTTTAGATCGTTTCGTTACATGTGTAGAGTAAGTTTAGCTTCGGTTAGTTAGGGACAGTTGTGGGTTAGTAGTAGTCAGGTTAGATTAGTGTAGGTTTATCTTTCCCTTAGTTGCCTCTTTTATTACTTATTGGAAATAAAAATTTTGTTAACCCTTTACCTGATGCGTTAGGTGCTTCCTTTTCATGGCCTTGACATCAGTGTAGCAGAAAGTTTTAGTATGACATTTGTGTCCTATGCTCGCTATCCCCAGGCTATTGAGGTTTAACATGCCAGCTACCCGTGTGCTAACTTGGTAAGTATCCACCATGTGGGAGAGCCACCATTGGTAGTGTGCATAGATCATCAAGATTTGGGGTTGGTATGTATCCTACTTCACAAAGAGTGCTTCCAGAGTTGATTTTGTAGGTAAATAGATAGGTCGGACAGCATTGTGAAGTTCAGGGAGAGCTTTGTAGATGAGTATTTGTTCACACTCTTGTCTTGTTGCTGTCATTGCTGACCTACATCATGTGTGTACTGCTTGAGCATGACTTTCCTTCATGGTAGTATACGCTGTAAGGGTGATTGATGCAGTGTAATTTGGTTATCATTCCTTTCATTTTACAGCATAATGTCTTGTTTTAGTATTGCAAGGTGCCTACATTTCTCAGCCACCATTAGTTGTCTAGAATAGCTATGGATGGGGCCTCATTCTGTCCAACACAGCATGATTGTGTGTGCTTAGTCCCTACATCAGTTATTTTCCTCAGTCTAGTAAAGCTATGATGCAATCCTGGCCACTGCACAGATGTTTCAGTATACATGAAATCAGGACAGTAGTATAGAGAATCGACATGGTTGCCACACAGCCACTTTGGAGTTATGTACTGCACAGTTGAAGTGTGAAATGACACAGAGACACAATAGGTGTGCAAGTGATATTTATTTTTAGGTGGAGTAGTGCAAAAAGTCCATTAACAATGTTAGGTGAGTCCGTTCTGGTGCATTCTTAAATGGTGATCCTATTTACAGGGTGTGGATGATGCTCCTGACATGCTGGGGTGATGTCACAGACGGTGCAGAGGAACAGGAATTGCCAAATGGTAGGAGAGAAACATTTACAGCCAATGTGGACAAGTTAAACAGTAGATTGCCGAGCAGTCATTGAGGGTAGTTGGAGTGAGGCTGGCATGTGTCAAAACGTAGGACCTTGGTCAGAGTAGGGCATGGTGCAGGGACTAGGGCTTCCGGGTACTCTTGCGAGTGAATGTTATCTGTTCCATGTCTTCTTCTTCTGATGTGTGTGTTGCCTGGTGTGTCCTTGTTGTTGTTGGTTGTGAAGGGGCAACACACACCTCAGTGTCAGAAGACATGGAGGCAGACATCCCGGGGGCTGATCCCTGTCCAGTTATGAAGGGCAGTACTGCAGCAAGGAGAGCGTGCTGGTTTTTCAGAATGGCAGCCACATCCCGATGGTAGGCAGCCAGGTCGGCCCTGAGGGGTTCGATGTTGCATTCGTGCACACGCTGACTGGCTTGCTGTTGGAGTTGTTTTGGTCAACTGGATGACAGCTGTGCAGATTGCCTTCTGTGTTACTAAAAGTTCCTCCAACAGCGATGTTCTGGCTTGCATTGCAGCTGCCTGATCAGCAGTTGACAGCATGCACGAACGCACCCCCTCAAGGCTGGCTGCCATAGTTTGCATCCCCACCCGCACCTCCTTGGCCAGCTCCCGCTGGACCCCAACGACTGTTCTTTCGAAGCTGGTGCCAGTGTCGTCAGAGTCCTCAGCTGTGTTGGAGCTGGCAGGTCTTACAATTGGGGTGGCGGGTGGTTCTACTGTGGTGGCTGCTTCTTCTTGGCTCCTCCTTGTTACTGAAGGGGGGGTTTGGAGGCTTTCGAGGACCATGTCAATGGTCTCTTGTGTGAGGTTGATGGTCTCGTCATCCATGTCATCAGGGAACTCATGGACAGGCATATCGGCAGGAGATCCGTGTTCCTCTGCAAAGAAACAGGGTACAATTAGGGTGTCTGTGTTGAGATCATTTAGCACTAAGATACAAGCCTTTGGATGCCTTAACTTTGTACTCTGATTTTGTCTTGGTATCTGCTGTCCGTCATAGGGCATTGTTGTAGGCCTATGGCCCACCTGTGTGTCACATGTATGATATGGAGCTATCAGACATGCCTGCCAGGTCATCTCTAGGTGTTGATTTGTAATTATTTCGGAATATGCATTTTTTTGTCCTACTCCTCCCTCGGTGTTTCACTATTGTTATGGAGGGACATTTGTTTGGGTGGGCTCTCATTATCCTACATGTGATTCTTGGCTTTCTAGGCAGCAGGATAGCTAATGGTGTGGGGGACTAAGTTTGACCCACTTGTAAATAACTCTGTCACCCAGATATTCTATTTAGCTCAGACAGACTAGCAGTGCCTCTGGTCTCCCACAACAGAGGAATGTTTAGAAGTCCAAGCCCATGACATCTTTGGGACTTCTCAGGGAAGTGGTGGTCACTCAGGTCCTACACATTTCTATCTTTTCCGGTATGTTCCCATACACAAATGACACAGACAGTATTTGTTTGATATGAAGTTTCATTGTACAACTGACTTGTAGGAATTTAGGTGTGAGCCCCAATAACCAAAACAATACACACAGTTAGAACTGAAATAGTCCGCAGGAGAGTAATACATTGGTACACAGCTATCATGGTGCCTAACAGTTTCTACTCTCCCTCTGCTTGTTCTATATATAGCACTGCATGTTAAGTTTGGAGCTTGGCTGTCTGAATCACAGGGGAGACATCATCCCTCATATCAGAGGAATGGGATGGGATCTGGTTGTGCATCAGCAGCAAGGCAGGCAGCATCTAGATGTGATTTTCTGTTTGTAAACTCCCCCATGCGTGTCTTGGGACGAGGAAGTGAATTTAAAAGACATATGTCATTGTGATGACAAAGTTTCCCTACGCAGGAATGGCAAACCTTAACCCCTACCACATCTATCATCAACGAACCAGACGGTATCCTTGACTGGGGCACAGAGTGAATATGTTCTGGCAAACTCCAGTGCAGAAGTAGGCAAAACAGGGTGATTTGACTAATTGCCAACACCTTAGGACTGACTATTTGCTACATTAACTGATAGGAAGGGCAATGAGATTCATTTAGTGCAAAGTGCTCTGAGGCACTTAGATGTGAGCAAATGAGTATAAGTACATTCAGGGTAAGATGCACAAAGTCCTCCAGCCTGAGGCTATTGCGCAAAGTATACGTTTCACTTGCCACGCTACACTTTGACTGACTGTGGGTGTTGTGACTGCCCTGCCAGCACACTTGCCTCACAGGCCCTGCACCATACACTTTTTATTCACATTGCATGATCTGTACATGTTAGGTGGCATGACCTATGTATGTCAATGTTAGGATGTGGTATGGATGTAAACATTGTTGATGTTTGTATCTGATGGGGTCTCATGTGTGTCTTACTGGATTGGCCTGTTTATCGTATGAATGTCCTATTTTTTGGTTAGACTGTGCAGATGTGTTTCATTGACCAGTTGCCTGTGTCCCCTCGTCAATGTTGTTGTCTGAGCAGTATGACATTTGTGATGTAGCATTGTTAGGCAGGCACGTGAGGGACCCTGACGTATGCAGCATGTGTGTGTCGTTAGTGCTGTGTGGCTCCTATTGCTGTTTACTTAGGCTTATGTATGTGTCAGTTATGGACATTCGGCATTTAAGTGTACTGGTACCTTTGTCTTATTTCTAGGAGTAGTTGCAGATGTCATCCTCACCCCCTAATTTAGGAATGTATGTTCCAGGGTGGGGTTCCTGCCATTTGGTACTATAGCTGCCCAGAGATGAGAGGTGTTATTGTCAACTGTGGTGGCAGTTAAGTTGCAGTTGTTGTATTTGCTACTGCATTACAGGTAGGGACCTAGTTGATGGGGAATAGTTTGTGCAAAACAAGTGCCTGGATGTGGATTCAGGGTAGTGTCCTTCCCACCTGTCACTGGTTTCCCTTGGCTCTCTTGTTGTAATTACAGGATGTCCCCGTGGGACTGTAGTGGTGGCAGTATTTTGTCGTGCCCCGGCTATGGTCAGTACTGGCCATTCCCCCCTGCCGTGCCCCTTTCCCCATGCCACTTCATGTATGTGCTAAGTTACATGCATTGTGTAGTAGGTATCCCCCCCCTGCTTACAGTCCCCATTATTGCATTGTAATTCCCCATGCGACTTACCCTGCATGTGCGTAGTGTCGTGGTAGTCTGCGCTGTCCAGTCCTTGTATCCCTGTGACGATCTCCTCCGGGATGACGGCTGCGACCATCTCCTCCATGTGGTCCAGGGCCTCCTGTTGTGCTGTACTCCCCCCTCCAGTCTGCATTGCTGCCTTCCTGTTCCTGGCCATTTTCTCTTTGGTCCTACGTTTACAGTCATGCCAGCGTTTCTTACACTCGGTGACTGTCCGGCGTTCTTCAGCCACACTGTTTATCTTGTCCACAATTTCTTTCCAGATGGCCTCTCTCCTACTGAGTGGCAATTTTGAGGATATGAAAAGTTGGTGCTGGTGTTCCGTCACCTCTTTCACCAGGATTTCCTGCTCCTCTGCACTGAAGCGACACTTTCTTTTTTTCTTTAACATGTCCTGGTTCCTGTATGCTTCCTCCTGGCTGGGTCCTGGTCTGCTCTCATCCTCCTGGGGTCTGTTGGGGCATCTAGGATCCATTTTGGGTCTCCTCTCCTGTAAGTGCAGTTTTCGCGCAAAAATGTCACGCAATAGCGTGAAAAAAACCGGCGTTTTCACGATTGCGCTGTCGTAAATCGACCCACAGTGATTTGCGTCCCTTTTACGTGGGTTTCCCTTACGACAGACCGACGCTGTTTGCGTCACGAAATAATGACTCCCACCTGTTGGTTGCGCCGCCGTACGTCAAAGTATAAATTTGACGCCCGAATGGTGCATCCAAATGGCGTTAGACGGCGCAAATTTTTTTGACGCAAAACTGCGATAGCGCAGTTTTGCGTCAAAAAGTATAAATATGGGCCTGAGTATCCTGTGTTTGGGGTGTGTCTGAGTGAGTGCACAAGGGAGCTGTCAACAAAACCTAGCCAGACGTGGAATGGATGGCACAGAAGGATTTAAGTGTAGATAAATGCTCACATTCTAAAAGTAGCTTTCCTAAAATAGTAATATAAAATCCAACTTCACCATTAAGCAGGATTTTGTATCACCATTCTGGCCATACTAAATTTGACCTGGCTTCTCCTTTCAGATCAGGATCTCCCACTCAAACAGTGTACGAGGGTAGCCCCAATGTTAGCCTATGGAAGGAGCAGGTCTCACAGTAGTGGAAAAACACATTTAGGAGTTGTACACTACCAGGACATATAAACTACAAAGGTACATGTCCTGCCTTTTACCTACATAGCACCATGCCCTATGGGTTACCTATGGCATACCTTAGAGGTGACATATGTAGAAAAAGGGGAGTTTAAGGCTTGGCAAGTACTTTTAAATGCCAAGTCGAAGTGGCAGTGAAACTGCACACACAGGCATTGCAGTGGCAGGTCTGAGAAATGGTTAAGGGTTACTTATGTGGGTGGCACAACCAGTGCTGCAGGCCCACTAGTGGTATTTAATTTACAGGCCCTGGGCTCATGTAGTGAACTTTGCTAGGGACTTACGAGTAAATTAAATATGTCAATTGGGTATGAGCCAATGTTACCATGTTTTAGGGAGAAAGCATATGCACTTTAGCACTGATTAGCAGCAGTAAAGTGTGCAGAAACCTAAAGCCAGCAGAAATGAGGTAAAAAAAAGTGAAGGAAGAAGGCAGAAAATTTGGGGGTGACCCTGCAGAAAGGCCATTTCCAGCACTTTAGCATTGCTGGTGGCTCGATTACAAGCCTGAGACAATGCTGTAGGATGTTTCGCGCTAGGCCAGCCAGCAGAAACTCAGCTTTCTGCCCGCTGACCTAGAAGGAAACTCTTAATGGGCCCGGGGTGGAGGTAGCCACTATGGCAGCAACCTCCCTGTTGGAAGTTCGGCGGATGGCCTAAACCGTCCACCAAACTCGCAATAAGGCCCATAGACAAATCAAGTAGAGCATCCCTTCCAGAAAGGAACAGGAGAGGATATAACTTAATTAGACTGTCTGTAATTCCAAGTAGTATACTGCTTACCCTTTCTCATAGGTTGTTCAGCTAAGGACAGAAAACAAACATGTCATGTTACACAATTTATAGAGCGCATGGCTACCCTCGGGTTTCCCAGCGATACTAAACCCTAACCACAGAGGGGATGAGAATGATACGCAACAAGAAAGGAATGAGCAAAACTGACCTAGAATAACCAAGTTTTCAAGGCCTTTTGAAATTCCAGTTCTAGCTCCATCAGCCGAAGATTAAGGGGCAGCGAGTTCCACAATTTAGCTCCTAAAAACATCAGAGAGGACCCGCCCCATCTTGCTTTCTTTATTTTCGGAACGGTTACTAAAGCTAGAGTAGTGAGTATCAAATCGGCCTATAAAAAGTGGCCAGATTCCTAAGGAGCACAGGTCCTCTATCATGCAAAGACCTGTGGATCTGACATAGAGCCTTAAATTTGATCTGCTGTCCAACAGGCAACCAGTGCAAAGAGGCCAATCCAGCTTTCACAGAAGACCTTCTCGGGATGTTCAATAATAAACGAGCTGCAGCATTTTGAACTCTTTGTAATTTCTTTTTAACATATACTGGGGAACCTAGGAAAAGGCCATTCCCATAGTCTAGCCTTGAAAGAATAATAGCTTGCACAATAAGTCTTCCAGCCAGTGCTGGAAGAATAACAAAAATCTTCCTAAGAAGTCTCAATAAGGCAAAGCAAGTAGTAGATATGCTCGTAGCCTGCAGGTCTAGCATCAGAAGGGGATCCAAACTGATCCCCAGGCTCTTAACATGCTTTTTAGGAGGAGGGAACTCACTAAGTGCCGAATGACAAGTGTGAGAAATTCCAGGCCTTGGTTCAGGGCCCATTATCATGACTTCCGTCTTCTCCTCATTTAGTTGCAATTTACTCTGAGTCATCCAACTTGAAACCGCTTGCATACAAGTAAGGAAAGCGTCTCCTTCTGAGGTCTCAATAGCAGAAAGGGAAACCACCAGTTAGGGGTCAACAGCATAGGACACTAAAGCTAACCCAAATGATTCCACCAAAGAGGCCAAGGGAGCCATATAGATATTAAACAGTGTCGGACTAAGGGCAGAGCCTTGAGGTACATCACACCTGCACTGAAGTTTGTTTGATAGGAACGATCAATCTAGGACCTGAAAGGACCTGTCCTGTAAGAAGGAGGTAAACCAGGCAAGTGCCTGTTCCTTAATTCCGAGCTCACTCATTCTCTGGATCAATACCTGGTGGTCTACTGTGTCAAAAGCTGTGCTCAAGTCCAGCATGATAATCACTATGGTAAGACCCTTGTCTACCCTCTTTCTGGCCTCTTCCGTCACCGCAAATTAATGCAGTTTCCGTGCTGTGACCAGTTCTAAAGCCCATCTGAGTGGGATGGAGCAACCCATTCTCTTCTAAAAAAGTAGAAAGTTGCCAATTGATATATTTGTCCAGAATTTTAGCGGGGGTGGGCAAAAGGTAAATGGGTCTAAAATTCTTCAACACTGTCAGGTCAAGAGAAGGTTTTTTTAATAGCGGTTTCACTATAGGACGCTTCCAAGAGTTATGTACTACTCCTTTGGAAAGAGAATCATTAAGTAAATGTGTCAACATCGGGACTATAACTTCTGCCCCCTGCACAAATATGTGATGAGGGGCAGGCTCCAAGTGGGATCCTGATTTCAGGACACAACACTTGAGTTTGAGAAAGAGGGTTAAAGTGAGAAAGACAGGCTGTATTAACACCATTAACAAACTCCTCCTCCTTCAGTGAGGGACTTTTCTCCCCAAAAGTGGCATAGATGTCCAAACTTTTTGGTGGAAAAATTCACCTAGTAAATTGCTGTGTTCTATGGAAGCCTCTAAAGGATTGTCTTTCACCGGCGCATGTAGAATATCTTTTAATATTTGGAAAACTACTTTGTGGGAACCTGCCGCACCCTCAATTTTCTGCTGGTAGAAATCCCTCTGTTCCTCCTTAATTTCAGCATGATACCTTCTAATAGCCCCCTTGTAAGCTTCCCTATCTGCTGGAACAAACATCTTTCTCCAAGTTCTTTCTAACTTTTTACATTCCTTTTTTAGGAAAGTAAAGAGGGGGTAAACCAAGGGGCACTAGTTGTTCTCCGCGGACCAGACTTTTTCCTCAGGGGAAAACTATGTCCAGACTTTCAGTGATCCAGTCACTGAAAGCCTCAACTTCAGATCCCCTCTTGCTCATGACACTGGACTTCCAGAGTGACTAGAAAATTCTCTTTATCCAATTCATTCCATGATCTCCCGACCTGAACACCCGGCTTACTCCCACTCACCAATGTACCTGTGGCTAATTCAATAGGAATAAAAAATGATCAGACCACGCTAGTGGGGTCAGAGACCTACAAGTCAGGGCAGGAGTGTTACTAAACACTAAATCAATAGTATGACCCATTTCGTGGGAAGGGCCTTTAACAAGTTGGGTCAGGCCCATTGCTTCCATACCACCAAGTAGACGTCTTGAATCTGTTCGTTTAGGGATCTCACCAAAAATATTAAAATCTCTTAAGATTGTAAAATTCGGTATGGCACATATAAAATCTGCCGTACAGTCTAAAAGAGAGTCTAAAAACTTTTCGGAGGGGCCTGCGGGGGCGATAAATTAGGATCCCTGAGAAAGTATAACGAGGGTTAAGAGCTAGAAAAAAAAACATACCTTCCTCCTCCACTAGCTGAAGAGGCTGAAAGGAAAGTTCAAACACTCCCTATAAATGACTGCAATACCCCCTCCTCTTGCCATCCCTCTGTCTAATCTGGCGATTCGATACCCAATGAGTAATGCAAGGCTAATATCTGGATCAGAAGCATCATTCAGCCATGTTTCGGTTAGGAACAATGCTGTGGGCGAGACCTCAGTTAGCAGTAAATTAATATCAAGTTTGTGGGCGACCAATGAGCTGCAGTTAGTGTAGAGCAAGGAGGTAAGAGGAAGAGGCAGGGCAGCGCCATGTATCTCTAGGACACTTTCTGCATATAATACATTCCTTGTTCTCTAAGACTCTCAGGTCATGCAGCTCCTTAGAGGAATAACAGTAGATAGAGGAGGCATCACTGACCCCTGAGGCATTGCGCTTATAACAGCCTTGGAAGGGGCAATTAGTGGTCCAAAAAACAACTGGACCGCTAACCCCTCCAATGTGGCTGCCGCAAAGGGCACCAGGCAGCAAGGAAAAAATGGCGGCCGGCAAAAGAACGAACCCCAAAACAAATAGCCCAAAAATGAAATCAGGGCTACAGGGACCCTAAACACAGGTCACAAGCAGCAGTCCCCTTCAGGATGAAAAATAAAACCAGATTCACAAGTTTAAAAAAAAAATATTCGCCATAAAAAGTATTAAACATAGTAAAACCAATTCTATACTAATGTTGCACAGATCAAAATGTTCCAATTTTAACTTAGCAGATTACTGGGCTAATTGGCCCTCTCACCCCTCATATGGACAGGGTCCAAAGCGCACTCGCCGCATCGCGCTTAAAATAGCCTTGGGAGGGGCAATTAGTGGTCCAAAAAACAACTGGACCGCTAACCCTTCCAAAATGGCTGCCGCAAATGGCACCAGGCAGCAAGGAAAAAATGGCGGCCATCAAAAGAACAGGCCCCAAAACAAATAGCCCAAAAATGAAATCAGGGCTACAGGGACCCTAAACATGGGTCACAAGCAACAGTCCCCTTCAGGATGAAAAATAAAACCAGATTCACAAGTTTTAAAAAAATATATTCATCATAAAAAGTATTAAAAATAGTCAAACCAATTCAATACTAATATTGCACAGATCAAAACGTTCCAATTTTAACTTAGCAGATTACTGGGCTAATTAGCCCTCTCACCCCTCATATGGACAAACATATATATCAATAGATTTCTATTCCCCATACTGGTCACAGCATGGTATTGCCCATTTGGTGAATTTTGCCATCTTCCTCAGAGTCTAGTAAATTCTAGAGAATGTAAAAAAATGTGATTAAGAGCAGCAGGTTTAACTGTGGAATAATGAAGACATAAGGACACTTGCTTTTGGTTTGGTTGCTCTTCCCCAATGAGAAGGAGTAGCCTCCCCAAGAGTGAAGAGGAATCTTACAATTATCATCCGGTTACACTAATTCCCAATCCCACTTGGATATTTAATTTTTTTAATGGCTTACAGCCTTGAATCCTTCCTTCAAATTCCCTGCTCTCCCAGCTTTATCATCTTTGCCCTGCCCCCCATGAGGCCACTTGTTGATATCTATACCATAAAACAGTGCCCTTGGTTTCTTTCCAGTAGGATCGCCCAAGAAATTACAGTGGTGCCTGCTCACAACTGCCCCCAATAATTAAACTGGCTTTTATCAGCTAAGCTTATCCTCTAAAAATGCGGGGGGGAGTGTTACCTGGGGAATTCCAGGTGGGGGCATACTCTGAATCGTAATCTATACCAAGTATTTTCCTGATTTGACACCACAATTCCAAGAAAAGCCCCAGTACCTTCAACCACAATTTCTTTAAAAAATCTGAGGTCCCTGAATTTATGAAAAAACCCATCCTGCACAATCAAGTCCAGCATAGGAGCATAATCTGCTCCCCTACTGGAGTCATCAGGCTTGATAAAAGCATTCTGCAGTTCCTGAATTGGAAAGAGAGACATTATAGTAGAACATCCAGAAGTGATGCCCCATGTTTTCTAATTTCCTTCTTAGCTTCTTCCATCTAAGTCTGAATCACTTAGAGGCCCAGATGAAGCTCCTTTATCTGTCTTGTATTGTAGCTAAACATTCCTTGAGGAACGGGAAAGGGATGCTGTTCAATAGGTAAGTCATCTTTGGAAGGGTCGCCATCCTGACTAAATTTGTCCTTCTGTACAGCATTAGTGGAAGGTTCCCCCATCTTGCTAATAGCTCTCCAGTTATGCTTCAGTACCTCATCTAGTTTTTGCTTGTCTGATTCCCAGTTATTTAATCTTTGTTTCAGAATGTACCACAAAGCTGTCCAAGTTCAGCCCATCACATCAGTCTTATCTTTGTTTATGGAGTATCCAAAAAGTCCTCAAACGCATCAGTGATTTCTTCAATATGGTCCACTGTTCTTCTGAGATTCTTTGTATAGAGAGTAATATCATTTGCATAAAGGGCAATCTTGTTCACATATTTCTAAGGCTCAAAGGGTAATATGTCATTATCCCCCCTGAAGGCCTGTGTTAAGGGTTCAGTATACAGATCAGAAAGTAAGGGGGAGAGTGGGCATCCCTGTTGAGTTTCTATCAGAATGTTTATTCTCTTTGCCAAAGTCCCATTAAACAGAATCTGTGCAATAGTGGTGGTAATAGCATCTTAACTACTGCAATAAATACTGGTGGGAGGCCAACAATCTCTAAAACCTCTTACAGGTAGACCCAGAACACCCTATTGAATGTTTTACCCGCATCATTAGTTACTACCTAGCATTTATCATTTCTTGTCTGGGTGTATGATATTGCTCACTACTATAGAAAGTCTAGATTAGGGATAATCAATCGGAACAGTCCAGCCTGAAATGCCAAGCCAGGTCCTCCCTGAACCAGAACAAAAGTATCCCATGACCATTTTCACCCTTGTTATGGACTCTTCAGCCAGGTATAGCTTGATTCCAGTGACACAGTGTGCACAGGACTCACCTCTGAGTATTCCTGTCCCACTTAGGGCAACATACCAAATTATGCAAAAAGTCATGGATGGAATGCATTAATTGATATCAGCTGCTGGTAATTACTCAGGGTGGCATCACAGTCACATTGTTATTTTGCATACCATGCCACCTTAGTTTGAAACCAGCTATATGCAAATCAGTCTTGACCGTGCTCCTATAGGAGAATTTCAGCCCGAACTGCCGAACCATGTCCTTTCTGAATCAGAACACAGGTAACCCAGGATCTGTTTCACCTTTAAGAGCTCATCAGCTGGGTATAGTTTGGTTCCAGTGATACAATGAGATGGGTATGACCAGACGTGGGTCCCTTGCACACTGTGTCACTGGAACAAAGCTGTTCCTAGCCTATGAGCTAATAACTAGGGTGAAATCGGTCCGGGTTTCTTGTGTTGCGGTTCACAGATACAATCAAAATGGCTGAACAGAATGACACTAAATTTAGCAGAAGGCTAGATCCTGGTCCAGAAAGCATGCTTCTTGTAATTTGGCTTAAATCTGTTCAGTAGTTTGTGAGAAATTTAGGTTCAAAATGTATGTATATAGCTTGCTGTGAAGGATTCATGGATCCAACAGATCAAAAGGTGCGATCTGATTGGCTGCAATCCCATCAACAAAGATGTGGCGGTGGCTATTTTATGATTCAGGGACTCAGCCCCCTATCCTGTAAAAAGTTAAAAAAACATGTAGGGGCAGGGTAGGGATACCCTGCCTCCGTAGGCCTTGTGTGAGGATCCATGGATACGCAAAGTCAATTAAAAAAATACAGCCTCCCATGCGTTTGAAATATGCGCCCAATAGCGTAGCTGCTTGTAATTTTTATTTGGGAGGAAGGTTTGAGGGCCCCTAACTAAGATTCAGGGAGGCCCGAGAACCCGTTAGCCTTGGGGGGCCCAGCCTAAAGTGGCCGATGAGAGCAGTGTTCCGCTGAGCCCATCCCCTGGAATACTGCTGTTGGCTGCCCAAAAGAGTGAAACAGAATAAAGGAAAAAGTGGATGCTCACTTGTGAGACCAGAAGACTGGCTTTCACAAAGATAGATCCTGCGCACATGAGATTGCAACACTACGCATCATATTTGAGCAGTTGATGGAAATTATATTCCCCCTCTGTGTCAACTCCATCAACTATGAGAAGGCATTCAACAGTATGGACAAAGAGACCCTTTAGAAACTCTTTCACCAATATGGCGGGCTAGTTTAAACTTTAATTAATCATCAGGAACTATTACGATGAAATGACTTGTGAGATAGCCCATTGAGGACAACCCACAGGAGCCTCCCAAGTGCAGACTGGAGTCTGTTAGAGTTATCTGCTCTCACCTTTTCTCTTCCTGCTGGCCATAGACTGTTCACCAATACATCCACAGCAAGGAGAAGAAATAGGATCCAGTGAATGCTTAGAACACAGCTCAACGACCTGGACTTTGCAGATGACCTGGTCCTACTCTCCCATATCCATCTACAGATGCAAGAGAAGACCAACAATGTGGCAGCCATGTCAACACAAATGTGCCTCAACATCCACAGGTTAAAAACCAAGATCCTGAAGGCTAACAAGGCCAGCACAACTGCAGGCACTCTTGCAGGCAATGCACTGGAAGAGGTTGAGTCCCTCACCTACCAAGGCAGTATTATAGACAAGGAGGGCAGCACAGACACCAAAGTCAAGGCAAAAATTGGCAAAGCAGGGGCTGCCTACATTCAGCTAAAATTATATGTAGCTCCAAGGACCTAATGCTGTGAATCATATCAGGCTTTTTAACACCAACATAAAATCGGCCTTTTTGTATGGAGCAGAAACTTAGAGGATAACAGTGACCACCACCAACAAAGTCCAAGCCTACATCAACACTTGTCTGAGGAAAATCCTCCAAATCTACTGGCCAAATATCATCATCAACAATGACCTATGGCAGCAGACTACCCTGCTCAGGAAGAAAGCATGAAAAGACGCTAGGGCCAGATAGGTCACACCCTTCGCAAGCCTGCGTCAAACACCACCAGGCAAGCCCTGACCTGGAAACCTCAAGGGAAAAAAAAACAAGAAAAGGCAGAAAACCTGATGCCATGGCTTCAAGGCTGACTGCAAGTAGATGAGTTACACCCCGAGTCAGATTGAAAGGAAATCCCAGAACGGAGATAGCTAGAGAGTCCAGGTTGATGGCCTATACCCACGGGTGTAGCAGACATACATAAGTAAGAAATACTGTTGTAAAAAGTGGTATTTTGGGTAGTTAATCTCCCAAATTCACTGGAAATTTGTTGCACAAAGGAAAGGTTAGTTGGATGTCTGTAACCTTTATTAGAATTACAGGTTGAAAACAGCCCAACAGGAAAGGTGGTGAGGCCCTGAACCCAACCCCCAATGGTATACACAGCTGTATCATGTAATAAGAGAAATGGTGTCAGTTTAAAGTAAGGCAGACCGATTGGCTTTGTCAAAGGGTCAAAACATCAAAAATGTAAAATGCAGGGGGCTGATTCGCTTCAGCTTTATGAAGTGGTCAGCACATCTACATGTTTAAAGCAGAGCAGACTATTGGCTTTGGCAAAAGTCAGTTCTATCTATAATCCAAAGCATATTTTATAAGTTCACACATTGCAATGTTTGATGGTAGTGACTGCCATATGTTTTCAATAAAGTGTTCTTTAAATGAAAACATTGAACATTTCTGTGAGACTTTTTAAACATTTTTCATGCCATGAAATACAGCGATAAAACCAACTGGAAAGGGTCCTTTACATTAAAAAAAATCTTGGTAGTGTCCCTTCTGGGGGCACCACCAGGATCCATCGAATATGACTAAAAAGCCTTTGCAGGGTACTTAGGGGTGTTCCTTGCCAGAGCAGTGAGTAATAAATGAGCAGCTCCAGGTGCTCATTTTTTAGGGTGGAACATAGCAGCGCGAAAGCGCTGCTTTTCCAACGTGTTGGTATGTATCTGGGCTTTTAACCATGCCCTTTGCATGCCCATCACTATCACTCACTCTTGGGCTTGCCTTTCAAAAATCTTTTATTTTCGTTGGTAATGCGCTTTACTTTTGTCCCTCCTTAGGGCAGTTTTGTTACCGCCTTGGGGACCAACCCTGTTACCTGAATAATTGCAGGTTTGCCAATAACTTTGACTGCGAGCAAACTTCTTTTTCCTTTTGTGTGTCTTCTTCATGCTCACGGTGGTGCTTTAAATCAGCTTGCTTTTGTCAACTGTTTTACTTTTTCCTTCAGTTTGTGTGGCAAGAAAAGTCTAGTTAGTAATTTACAATGCTAATAACTCTAACTCAAGCTAACGTGAGAACCATTGCATTGTAAATGCTTGTGATTCTTTCTTTCTACACTCTAAAATGTTGTCGGTAACCTGGTTCCCATCCAAGGCACCCTCGGGCCCTGTCAGCTCCACACCAGCACCCATACCAGGTGCTACCTGGCACTTTTTTTTTAAAGTGGTGCACTGGTGCCTACCTGAGGCACCCACAACATAGATATTTTTGGGCATGAATGGGGGGAGGGCCAAGACCCCCTTAGACCCTGCTGACTCCCTAGACAGCACCCTTACTGGGTGCTGGTGGAAGCAAGCTCCATTCCTTTGTTTCCACTTAGCTGAGAGCAGCCTTTTTCTGTGGTTCCGCTTAGGTGGGACCAAAGTTGTGTTTCCTGTCTGAGAGAGTTTCTTCCTTCGGTGCTGCAGTTGAATGGCAAGTCCTTGACACTGGCTGTATGTCTGATGAAGACTACGTCACAAGCTGGTTCAGCAGTTCTTCAAAGTGCTCCACCCATCCTTGTTTTTGGTCATCGTTACCAATAATTGTGTTCTTAGCTTTGTCTTTAACAGTTCTGTCTGGCTTGCTGAATCTGCCAGAGAGTTTCTTTGTTATGTCGTGGAGTTCTTTCAAGTCTCCAGGGCTTGCTGCTTCCTAGGTTTCTATGGCAAGACCATCAAAGAATCTTGGCTTGTCTGCTCTTAGCGTTCTCTTTGCTTCTTTGTTTTGGTGTATTTGACTTGAGCTTTCACTTTTACTGCTCTTGTTCGACTGGTGTTGACTGCAGCTTTTTCCTTTCTCTCTTAGATTTTAGGGAGAGTCTCAGTGGAGATCCAATCCTTATACTGGTTTATCTTGGGATCTAGGACCTCCTGGAATGTTGATGTCACTCTTTCTTTGATCTTCTCCCACTGGTTTCTACTGTGTCTCTGCCATCCTACAGTTCTTGCAGGACTTGAAACTTGTTACTTAGGGTGACTGATGGTTGGACACCACATCTGCTTCTCTCTTCTCTCTCACATCTTGCAGGGACCTGCAGAACTGGCAATGCACACATGGTCGATCTGATTCTCTATTGAAGGGTCATCCACATTGCCTTGTGTATTCTTTTGTGTGGGAATACACTACCACCTATCATGAGACTGTTCAGGGCAAAGAGATCTGTGAGCCTTTCACCATCTCATTCATGTTACCAAAGCCATGGGTGCCTGTGACTTCTTCGTACCCAGTGTTGCCAATTCCAATCTTGGCACTGATGTCCCTCATCATTATGTTGATGTCTCTCTCAAGGCATTTCTCTACGATGGACTAGAGTCTATGTATAATGGTTCTTTTTCCTCTTCTTTGCTGACATTCGTAGGTGCATAGCACTGGAGAACATTCATGTTGATCCTCGTTTTCTTTGTACAGAAGGTCGCTGTGATAATTCTGGGTTTGTGGTTTCTCAACAGTATATTTTAGTAGAAGTTATTTCTTTTGCTACATTCCATCAAACAAAGCATGCGTATTGTCACCAGTCATGAGATATTCCAGCAAGTAATAATGTCCTCTTTTCCACCTTTATAGGCTATTTTTGCAAACATTGCATACTGTATCCATTGCATATTGTCTATGTGCTACACAGTAACCTGAATCCAGATTGGGAGTCCTGCAGGAGGTTATTGTTCTAGATTTTCAGTTGCACCTGATTTATTTTTGTAGTTGGGTGATTACTTTTTTTGATATTTTTTCCTAGGAAGGGAAGGTGGATGATTAGGAGGTAGTTGTATGTGTCAACTGGAAACACAGCTGTTTTGGCATGAGCTGAATTTTTCCAGTCAAAACGGAGTCTGGAAAGATGCCTTGGATGGGAGAGGAGTTGGTGATGTTGAGAAGATGCGTTTGAGATTTTTCACCCATCTTTCATTATGGATGATGATAATGTGTTGTTTCCAAATAATTTTTCATCCAGGGATGGGAGTAAGGTGGCTAGGTCTTCCAAGGAGATGGTGTTGCAGATACGGTGAATCAAGGTGATGATTGAGATAATGATTGCTGGAATAACCAGAGTTGACAATATGTTCCTGATTTTGTGCACCCTGTTTGCAAATAGCTTATTTATTACACTGTACTACTCCATGTATTATTGCTTCGATGTGTGTCATTTCTTCTCCTTGTGTTGGATGGGTCATTTATTATTCAATGGGGGTTTGCACTAGCAGTTTCCCTTTCTCTGATCAGAGTTTGAGTGGTGTCTGGTTGTTCATCTAGCCATGTCACCTGATTTATATGGTGGCATCAACCCTGTGGTATCTAGGTACTGGCACATACCATAAAGATGCCAGTCACAACATGCCTAAAACCGATGAGTGTAAAAGGGCATGGAATGAACCATCACTTAGCAGGAATCCTAGGAATGAGACAAAAGAGAGAGACATAAAAACACATGAAATATTCTGCCTGTTGACACGACATGCTGGTGCTGAAATATAAATGCACCATTGATTATAGCTGCATGAAATAACATGAACTGCATTATGGGTTTCTATATACTGTAGGTAACTAGCTTAATCAGTTTGTTAACCAAGTCCGTGATCTGCATAATTCTTAATTCAAAACGTTTATCATCTGTAACACAAAGAATACATATTAATATTGTGATTCTGTTCCTGACAATGCAAATTCACATCCCCACCAACAGCAATACTTTAACTCCATACAAGGCTCTAATGAATTAGGTTGAGGATACCTTATGGTCCTCTTCTAAAATTATAATTGTAATAGGGTTTATAATCCATGGAGGCTTGACTCAAGTAGTAGCATACAAAACAAAGCCTAAATCCTCGATCTCCATTGTTATCTCAACATACTCCTTTGCTTCTAGTAGTGTATGATAACTGCAGATGAAACATGCAATAATTTCCAAACTCCTGGCCACACGATTCTGGATGCAGCAACAAAGTGTCTCGATTGCCAAGCAAGGAATGCTCTGAAGCACAAGGAACATACACCTTACGAATCCGAAATGGCCGTCACCATTTTAAGTTTCATAAGAGCTCTGTGAAGGTCTTGGACATTTACTTGGCCTTGACTCCACTTGTAGGTTTCATATAGCAAAAGGCTTGCAGCCACAAATTCTCACCTTGTGGCACCCATACTCCGCGAGAACCATTGAACTCCTCTGGGAGGAAGGGCTTGAGCATCGAAGACGTTCAAAGGAGTCTCCCTGCGAGCCTTGCGTAATTCTGCGGACCTCAGAATTGTCAATGGTGTTGTTAACAGGCAGTGGCGGACCGTCCTTTAGGGCGGAGGGGCCACACCCCCCCATCTTTTGCCCCTCATGAAGAGTGTATGTGAGGCTGAACAAAGGCCAGCCTGACAGACACTCTTCATTTTCAGCTCAGACAGCCAGGAGTGAGCCATGCGCGATTTGCGCAGACTCCTGACTGCCTTAGCTGAACTTTGCTGGGCTGAGGAGGTCACAGCTCCTATGGGTGTGACCTCCTCAGCTCAGCGAAGGTGCCTCGAGGCCCTCCCCTGGGTGACGAGGAAAGTGTCACCCATTGACACTCGCCCTGGGCGCTTCAGGTTTAAGCCCTGAAGCGCCCAGAGCGAGTGTCAATCAGTGACACTTCGTCACAGAATGGGGTGGGGCCATCAGTCTCACTGACCCCATCCCACTCTGTGACAAGGCTGGGACTGCTGCCTTCCCTCATTGGCTGACCTACTGCAGGATAGCCCAACAAAGCACAGTCACAGGCAGGGGCAGCACTTCTTCTCATCTCTTCAGCTCATCTCCTTTGCAGAGGTTCCTCTTGGTTCCAGAAGTGATCTCATTTTCAAGGGTTTTGGGTGCAATACTTATACCCCTTCTGCCTTTGAAGAAGGTATACTTCAAAGGAAAGTCTCTGTTGTTCACAAGATCCTGCCTTGCCCAGGCCAGGGCCCAGACACACACCAGGGGGTTGCAGACTGCATTGTGAGAGGGCAGGCACAGCCTATTCAGGTGTAAGTGACCACTCCTCCCTCCACTCTAGCACAGATAGCTCATCAGGATATGCAGGCTACACCCCAGCTCACTTTGTCTCACTGTCTAGAGGGGATTCACAAATAGCCCAACTGTCAAGCTCACCCAGACAGGGAATCCACAAACAGGCAGAGTCACAGAATGGTTTATGCAAGAAAATGCCTACTTTCTAAAAGTGGCATTTTAAAACTAACAATCTAAAGACCAACTTCACTAAAAGATGTATTTTTAAAGTGTGAGTTCAGAGACACCAAACTTCATATTTCCATCTGCTCTCAAAGGGAATCTGGAAATGTAAAGTTATTTAAAGGCAGCCCCCATGTTAACCTATGAGAGAGATAGGCCTTGCAACAGTGAAAACTGAATTTAGCAGGATTTCACTGTCAGGACCTGTAAACCACATCAGTACATGTCCCACCTTTAACATACACTGCACCCTGCCCATGGGGCTACCTAGGGCCTACCTTAGGGGTGCCTTACATGTAAGAAAAGGGAAGGTTTAGGCCTGGCAACTGGGTACATTTGCCAAGTCAAATTTACAGTTAAAACTGCACACACAGACACTGCAATGGCAGGTCTGAGACATGATTACAGAGCTACTTATGTGGGTGGCACAACCAGTGCTGCAGGCCCACTAGTAGCATTTGATTTACAGGCCCTGGCACTTCTAGTGCTCTTTACTAGGGACTTACTAGTACATCAAACATGCCAATCATGGATAAACCACTTACATACAATTTACACAGAGAGCATATGCACTTTAGCACTGGTTAGCAGTGGGGAAGTGCTCAGAGTTCAAAAGCCAACAGCAACAGGTCAGGAAAAATAGGAGGCAGGAGGCAAAAAGATTGGGGATGACCCTGCATAAGCAAAAAAGTCCAACATCAGAGGAACCATAAAAAGGGGCACCACTTGTAATATGGAAACTATAGGGTCATAAAATTAAATAAGCAGATCTCAAGACAATTGAGATTAAATAGCTTGAAAATTAGTGCTGGAGGATTACAACATATGCCATTTCCATTCATTCCTGAGGACAGACATGGCAAAGTATGTGACTAAAATATCTATATGTACGGAAGCTGAACTGAGGTTACATTGAAGAATTTATGTCAGAAGGCAAAACCTGTTTGCCCCAACATATGCCATACATGCATGTTGTATTCTACGGAGACAGCAATGTAAGCAATAGTTATTTGTTATTTCTGTTAAATCTCTACATACCTTTCAGAACTGAGGAACAGTTCACATGTACCTGCTCATTCACTGTATCAACAGTCATCCAGACCACGCTTGTGAACAAACACAGAACGAAACACTCAATTTAGGTGAAATTGGAGAACGAGTTCAACAACAGTATTACATAAAAAGATGTACAAGAAAAACAAGCATTGTCAATGCCAGTAAGTGTTGCCTACAACTTAAACGACTGCTAAAGGTTATGTACATCTTTGTTTTGGATATTGTACACTCATCACCTTTCCCTACTCCTGCTTTCTTTTCTCATATTAGCACTGTAATACGTGAAGCGGCAGTGTGATCACTGCACAAACCTACATACAAAAAATAATTTTAACAAAATTAAGATGAACAATAAGGGATGACTCAGGTCTAGCAAATTGAAAATAGATACTTTTTGCCACCATATTTGCTAACAGCATTGATATTTCTTACATATCCAGGCCCAGATTTATGGGCTTTAAGGCCAGGCTAGCGTAGCTCCACTGCTTTGCGTCACAGGTGCTGACGCAAATATGCTAATTAGAAAATTATTAATGATGTTTATGTGTTTTGATTAATGAAAAGCTCATAGAAATTAATTGTAGAAAAAAAATAAAGTGCATGTTTGAAATTGAGACCACGGGGAGTGGCAGCCATTTACACGAAGTTATGCTAAAACAACTAAAGATATGTGAATTAATGAAAATATATAATAAAAATGTAGTAATATGTCATATTGAAATGTATAACCTATGTCTTATATTGATTTGTAGAGTTAACTTATCTGTGACCAAGGCCTATCCTTTTTCCAGGCCTCACGAGAAGGGTTGAATCACTAACGCACTGTAGAAAAGCAAATGCATGTCTTGACCCTGAACTGCCTGATGTTAAAGTTGCTTAGCTGGAATTTTCTGAAATGTACCGGCGGACGGGAGATGATGAAGACAATTTGATATAATTATGTGTAGGGTAGGCTAAATGTACCTTCCCAGGACTTGAACAATGGAAGCACTGACTGAAGAGGAACATGCAACATTTTCGATACCTGAGGAGCCGGATGATGAGGACATCATATAGTGGACCAATCCATGTCTTGTGAAAGGACTAATATTAAAATTTATAGATTTAGTAAACTAATATTATAGTTTAAAGTCATATCTGCCGACTGACAGACCAATAGGGTATTAGGGGGATGGACTCAGAGACCCTAATAAAAAGTTATGACAAGGGGCTAAGATTTCAGATGCGGGAGAATAGGAGTGAGACATTGATGACGTCAGTAGACACTGTTTGAGATTCTGTCATTGGGCTCATACTCTGAGGGCCTGATGTATTGCTGATCCATTGATGACCTGTAGACGAAAACTGACTTTGTTGCTGATCCATTCTGTGGATAGGTAGCTATGAAAATGTGACTGACTAACTTGTGCCTTTTCATCTAGGTACCAACTGCGCTGTTTTATAGATTTTCATTTAGAAAGATGTTTTCCAAATTCATGTTTTCCTAAATTGTTTTGCATGAAGTCCCACATGCTAATGCTAATCTTGGTTAGGTAGGCTTTCCTAGGAGTGACGTTGACAGTGACAATTGACAGATGAACTAATTGCTGAACTCTGCTATTGAGGTTGCGTATTCTGTTACTGGCTTATGTTAAAGCATTCAGGCATATGATTTCTCAAGTTTTGATTAGATCATGTTATTGATGTCCATTAATAAATAAATTCTGAGCTGATTGAATAAAGTTTGGTCTAACTCAATGATTTAGTATTGTAACCAATAGGGAAATAAAATTGTTTAACTCTTTACCGAGTTGTGGTTATTCATGAATAGGTGGTTTTAGACGTTGTCAATAAATATTAATGGTTGGTTATGCTACTGATCACTACATGATTAGGATATTCCATGTGATCCCAAAGGTTCATCGACCTATACGCGTCCCCTTGTAAGTTTACTTACTAAGGACCAGGCGCGCTAACAGGTTTTGGTAGCAGCTTGATGATTAGATTCCTTGGAAAACTAGTTATGCAGTGATTACTGGTTATAGTGGTAGTTTGAGTTAGGATTAGTTGTTCGTATTTTATGAGATTTGATTTTTGTTTTTCTGAAATGGCAATTGTAGCAAAGATGATGTCCCTGTAAGCCCAGAAATGACTTTCCCAGATCCTGGATCCCGCTAGTAAAGATGGGTATGTTCTCAGCGTTCTTATGATAGTATAAAAGTGGGAGGTTGCGCTTGCAGAGGCTTAAGCAAATCGCAGGTGAATTGTGATGTATGCGAGGTAAAGTAGGGAGTTTGCGTACTCCAGTTGAGGTTAGTAGGAGTGTGCGTACTCCGCAGTATGAGAGTAGGGAAGTCGTCGAACTTCATATGTGTGTGGCGCTTTGTGCTAAAAAATTGTGCACGTGGTTGTTGGTGATGTAGGGACCCTGCGTCGTCTAAGACTCCGGAATATATTGACCAGCGTATGAGACACTTGGTTATATGTTGTAATCTGCCTGGTTTAGTAGGTTGATCGGGCATGGTCAACTAGTCGGTGTGTGAGTTAAATGAGTAAGAGCAATTTTTCGACTGAGATTTGGCGAGTCCTATGTGCACCAGGACAGACCCATTGACCAGTTGAGAGTAGAATTCGCGGGTCGAATTTTGCTTGCAAATGTGGGACACTGAGAGAGAGGAATAGCTATATGAGCGAAAGGGCCATTAGTGAAAATCTGTAAGGTCTCTGAAGCGATTGTGTACCTTCCTGTAGTAACCCAGCTGATTTGTTTTGGTTATTGGTTTTTGGTTAGTGCTCGCAATATTTTTGCTCGCAATATTTTGCATTAGTTTTGTGTGAGTTGAAGTCTAGGAGGACAAGCCGCAAGGCTTTGTCAGCCGCAGTGAGTGAGTGTGACTTTAGAGTGTGCCGCGCTGGGATAGGTTGGTAAGTAAGAAGAGTTCCGAGCGGATTGGCAGCCGTCCGCAAGAGGCAATTGGTTGAGTAAGAGGGTGAAAGGAATCTCTGGAGCAAAAGTAATTTCATTATTGAATCAAAATATATACAACAGAGAAAATGAAGTTTTTCAAAGCGTTTAGGAGTGCCATGAAGGGTGATTCTTACATTAAGGCATCAGTGGGAGAGCCAACCCCACCGGAAAATTCTCCGGCATATATCGTAATGGAGGAGCAAAGGAGTCGCACCATGTCTTTGGTTGAAACAGTGGTGCATGATGACAAAGAAATTGGGAGCTCTAGCGTTTCCAGAGCATGGAACACTTAACTTGAGAATTTTGGATCAATTGCAAATTACATTATATGAGACAAGGCCATTACCGAGCTCAGTACAGTTTGAGGCATTAGCGGTTTGGGAGTTGGTAGCCAGACAGCAACAAAAGTTGAAATTTCAGAGGATAATAAGAAAGGTGGGAAAGTCCTTCACAGAAACAAGGTGGGATTGAGAACATAAAGGGTGGAGAACAGAGACACTACAGGGAATTAAATTATTTCATGCAATTACAGAAGATGAGTCAGATAAAGAAGATGCTGCTAAGGGTGATGAGAGTCCAGAGACAAAGAAAAAGACTTATGTAGAAGAAGAAGATTCAGATGTTGAGGGTCTTATTACACAGTTGTTGAGGGATCGACCGCTACCATATGCGACCCATGCAGGGGGTCCAAGTACTAGTTCTGCCCAAATGCTTCAGCACAAGAATCGGGGACAGTGCGACCAGTGCAGACAGATAGTGGGCAGGTACAAGGGGTAGTGCAGAGTACTCCTAATGCAGGGATTACTTCTGTAGTCCAAGTGCAGATACATCCACCATCGATACAGAGAATGTATCCAGATGTACCAGTCCTTGAGATGATCTCGAACTTAGTAGTGCCATCGGAGCAAGTGCTCCCGAGACCAATGCTAGTTCAGACTGAGCCAACTCCAATGTTATTGCCTCTGGCACAGCCACAGGGTTTGTCGAAGTTTATACCAATAGCAGGGGCACAGTCAGAGATGAATCAGGCTATGGGGGTAACTTTTCCACAAGGTGCGAGTGTCAGGACAGCTCCAGATGCAATATCGCTACTGATTACTGTTGGTCCAGCGGTACCTCTATTTGTACAAAAGAAAGCGAGTGCAGGGGATCAGAGTGAAATGTCACAGAGCCTCATGAGGAGGGGAGTGAGTGATCATGTGCAGATGGTGTCATCTATGGGTCAGATCCATGGGTAAATGGTCTGAGTGCGAGTCAAAGTTTGAAACTTTTGACCCCACAAACTTCAGGTGAAGTGATGCAACAGGTACCAGCGCCAAATGCAAGTAACATCTCATTACAAGGGTTGACAGCTCAGCAATTCAGTGAATGGTTGGACAGTTTAAATACACTTCCAAATACATCCAAGGGTGAAGAGCAGATAAATCGAGTAAGGTTAGCTACAGAAGTAACAGAGCTACTTGAGGGAACGATGGGCATGAACAGGTTAGAATCCTACACAGAAGAAGAGCTAAGGTACTTGTGTCCAAGGATTACAAGGGGAAGTGAGCAAGATACATCAGAAATTGGCAGAGTTGGCAGAAACACATGACATCGAGATTGAGAAAACAAAGCGTTTGAAACAAAGTTACAGGCTAAATGTTGAGGCAAAAGATTTCGAGGACATGAGGTCGGCAGGAATGAAGGCTCACTTAAAAGAATTGTTGCAGAGGGCTCAGATCTGGGGAGCACTAGAGAAATGGGAAGGTAGATGGGCAAAGAAGAAGGATAAACTGAAACAAGACTCACACGTAGAGTCTGAAAGTGTTCAGAAGGAAAAGGATCCAGTAAAAATGTTACTAATGGGGGAAATTCCAGGAGGGCAGTTTGTTCATGTCCCATGGCACAGAAGCGGTATAATGTCATTCACAAATGATTACCCAAAACTGAGAGAGAAACCGGTTGAGTGGTATCAGCAGACAGACAGGTTCGTGAAACTCTCTAAATGTCTGTGGGAAGACTTGAATACATTGTTGGAAATAGTGGTTCCAGCTGATTTGTGGGTCAAATGCAAAAGGGCAGTGGATTGGCCGACAAGTGAACCGGAAAGGGATAGAGTTACAGGTGCACCCTCACCTGAGGTGATTAAACATTATTATAAGGTGATTGAATTCCAGAAGACGAGAATTTCACCTAAACATATTGATTGGCAGAGAATTGACAGGACAGTGCAAGAAACTAAGGAGTCGATACACACCTATTATGAGAGATTGCTGAAAGCATTTAAAGAGTACAGTGGTAAGGAAGCAATTGAGCCAAAAGACATGTTGCATTTTGTGTTCAGATTCATCGAAGGATTGAGACCAGAGGTAGGACAGATGATTAAAAGTCATTTGATTTGTTGCCAAGCAAAGCCGATTGATGAGGTGTTGCAGTATGCAAAATACTGAAGTGATGAGATTGAACTGAAGCAAAAAAAGTTGAAGGAAAAAGCAATGGTGATGCACATAAAGACAGCTCAGACAGGAGTGCAAGGAGCTTTAGTACAACCGATGCCGCAGCAACAGAGAACTATTATGTTCCAGCCTCAGATGAGAGGTAGAGGTTGTGGAATTGACATAACACGTGGTCCGGGTTTGGGTACTGTGGTAGTTCAGAATGACATGCACGGAATGGAAAAGATGTTACCATGTCATTTGTGCGGAAACGTGGGACACTGGAAGCGGGAGTGTCCGTTGATGATGCAGGATGGTGTTGTTCAGCAAGGTGGTGATGTCAGTACATTTCAAACCGTGAAAGTCCCAAAAATTAGAGGATTTATTCCAAATGTTCAGAACTGAGTGCAGAGTTTTCAACCCATGCAGCAGGTGCAGGTGCCGCAAGCACAACTGACACAATTCCAACCAATACAGCAGCAGGTTCCCATAGCACCTAGACAGCAAATGCAGATACCTCAAGCCCCGATAGAACAGCAACAGATGATGCTTACTCAGCAGGTCACAGGTCAGAGACAAGCCAGAAGTAATGACACAGTACACCAATTCCCATTTCATAGTGAGGATGAAATAAATGAAGAATGGATGAGTGACAGTTCAGATGAAGGACAGTGTATGCTTGCAGTGTCCCTAGACGTAGATCAGAAAGGACCCTTTGTGAAAGAAGAGGTGATGGGTTACAGGGTTTCATTTTTAGTGGACACAGGAGTTACACGCTCTACAGTGGGACGTGCAGAAGTTCAAAATTTACCTATTTCAGGCAGAACAGTTCAAGTTGTGGGAGTGGAGAACAGACAGTTGACAAATCCAATCACAGATCCAGTGCAGGTTGAGATTGGTAACTTCCAGGGACTGCACAGGTTTGTAGTCTGTGACTCAAGTCCTGTATCCCTACTGGGAAGGGACTTACTGTGCAAGACAAAATGCTCCATTAATTGTTTGAACACTGGGATAGAGGTAAAAACTAATAGTGATGATGAAGAAGAACAGGTGTCTGAGACCATGATTAACAATGTCAATGAGGAATATCCATTGATCAAGTTTTTCTCAATGTTTACTGTGAAAGAATTGTACACAGATCTACAAGGAACAGTGAAGGAAATGTGTGGGACTTGACAGGAAAAGAAGTGGGTTTGATTAAGGGAGTGGAACCAATTAAGATCACACTGAAGCCAAACGTAGTTTCCAAAGTATAATATGGCACAGAATGTCCTAATTAAAGTGGAACAGATAATTGGAGATTTTCTAAATCAAGGAATTTTGAAAGAGGTGTTGAGCAGTCCATGTAATTCACCGATAATGGGCTTAAAGAAGCCGTGTGGAAAAGTGTGCATTGTGCAGGACTTGCGCAAAGTGAACGACATGGTGGTCAAGTGTTGTCTGGTAGTGCCAAATCCAGCAGTGATACTGTTTCAGATCCCTTGCGATGCACAGTGGTTCACAGTGGTTGACCTGTCACAAGCTTTCTTTTCTGTGCTTCTACATGAGGATAGTCAGTTTCTTTTTAGTTTCAAATTCCTAGACAGAGTCTACAGCAGGTGCAGGCTTCCACAAGGGTATACGGAGTCACCGTCACTGTTTAATCAGATCCTGAAAAATAATCTGGAGTCATTGGAATTACCGTACCAATCGACTCTAGTGCAATACATTGATGATTTGCTGTTTGCATCCAGGACAAGGGACGAGTGTAAGTATGACTCGATTGCCCTGTGAAATCATTTGGGAAAATTTGGACATAAGGTGTCACCTTTGAAATTGCAGAGATGTCAGAATGTTTCTGGGAATGGTAGGGTATTGTCAACAGTGGATTCCAAATTTTGCTGATATTGCTAAACCATTACAGCAAATTAGGTGCTCCAAATATAACATTGAAAAGATGTACAGTGTTGAATCCAGCAACATTGCTTCTGAGTGATACTGTTGAAATGGATAAGGAGGAAGACATCGAGCATGATTGTCTTGAGGTAACCGAACTGTGTACAAAACTGACGCCTGATATTAGAGACACACGATTGGAAGAAAATGACCAAATTGTCTTTGTTGATAGTTCATATCTCATAGATGGTATCGGGACACTGAGAGCAGGATATGCGGTATGCACAATCACAGGCACATTAGAAGCTTCCTGGCTTTGAGGTGTATATTCTGCACAAGTGGCGGAATTGGTAGCTCTTACTAGGGCATGCCATGTGTCTGCAAGACTACGAGTCACAGTCTATACAGACAACCAATATGGATTTGGAATTGTTCATGATTTTGGTCAATTGTGGTGACAAAGAGGTTTCTTGACCTCTACTGGTACACCAGTGAGAAATGGCAACCATATAAAAGAGTTGTTGTACGCAATACATTTACCTGAAGAAATTGCCGTGGTAAAATGCAGTGCATATCGAAAGGCACTGGATTACATTTCATTGGGAAATGGATATGCGGATCAAGTCGCAATGCTTTGCGCATTGAACTTTATATCTTTTAAAGACAAGTGGGAATTGATGTCTGAAGAAGCTAGTACTTGCACAAGTTTTGCATTAAACAGGATTGATACTTTGGAAGAATTGAAAATATTGCAAGATAATGCAGACAAGGAAGAAAAATGACTTTCGGTTAAATTAAAGTGTCCAAAGATCTGATGAAATGTGGGTTTCTGAGGAGGGTCAGATGGGCTTGCCCATTAGTTTATTGTCTCAGATGGCTAGGTACTACCATGGCCAGGCACATATTGGAAGGGATGCCATCGTCAGACTATTCAAGATTGATTGGTTTAATCCTAAATTCAGGCAAGCAGCAGAGGCAGTATGTCATCAATGCACAGTGTGTCAGCAACTGAACGTGGGAAAAGAGACAGTGGTGAATCTGAGCCACATTGGAAGAGCAGGAGGTCCATTCAGCAGAATGCAATTAGATTTCATTGAGATGCCTGCGTATGGAGGTTTAAAGTACGTGTTAATGATTGTGTGTGTCTTTAATCACTGGATTGAAGCATACCCCACAAGAAGAAATTACAGTCTCACAGTAGCAAAGCTGTTGCTTAGGGAGTTTATACCATGTTTCGGATTTCCGCTCTCTTTAGAATCATATAGGGGAACTCACTTCAGCAACAAAGTGATTAAACTCCTATGTGCAGCACTAAACATTGAGCAGAAGTTGCATTGTAGTTATCGCCCTGAAGCATCAGGACTAGTAGAACAGATGAATGGTACCTTGAAATCAAGAACTGGCAAGATGTGTGCCGCTACAAATCTGAAATGGCGAGACGCATTACCTTTGGTGTTGATGTCAATGAGAAACACACTTGACAAGAAGACAGGGCTGTCGCCCCATAAAATCCTCACGGGTAGAGCAATGAGATTGCCAGCAGTTCCAGCCAATGCACTTGTCAATATTACAGATGATATGGTGTTGGACCACTGCAAGGGTCTGGCTGATGTTGTTCGCTCTTTCTCTCAGCAGGTGCAGGCCACCACCCTGACACCCATCCATGACCAAGGTCACAATCTGAGAGCCGGAGACTGGGTCGTCATCAAAAAGCACGTCCGCAAGACCTGTTTGGAACTGCATTGGAAGGGCCCTACAGTGTGGTGCTAATGACTACGACAGCTGTGAAGTGTGCAGTACTCCCGAACTGGATACACACAAGTCATACAAAGAGAGTGGTGTGTCCACCAGAGCATGAAGAAGTGTTGTTGAGAGCACCAACAACAGCGAAACGGGTTGCCACACTTGAACTACAACTGAACCTGAAATTGAACCTGGGCTTGTGGAAGATGGGTCTATCACCCCTATAGGAGACGAAAGTGAAGAATTACAGGAGAGTGTGCAAGAACCTATCTCACCGGACATAACAGGAGAGCCTAGTGCAGCAGAGGTTCTCCCAGAAGCAGATGGTGCTGAAAAACAGACAGAGCAAGTGCCAGACCAGGAGGGTGAAAGAGTTGAGACGGTTCACAGTCAAGGTGATTCAACTCCTCCTGAGCATGTTGCAGGTCCATCAAGAGAAAACACTATAGAGAAAGAAAAGGAGAAGAATCCAATCTTGAGAAGAATATTGACGGAAGGGACAAGGAAAGGAGATAATTGGCCTGAATCGCAGATTGAGAAGAAAAAGGAATTGGTCATAAACGAAACAATAGAAGAAGAAGTGGATACTACGAGAAAGGAAGAACTGAGTGAAGGAGAATTGGGTGGGAAAGTCGAAGATATGGAGGTCCTGAGTGGGCATATACAGCTACCAATGAATGACAACACAAGTTTATGTCTTTTTGTTTTGATAGAGAAGTTCTGAGTCAGTATTTTGATGTAACCTGAAGGTGATCAAAGAACTGAATTGTTGAGCTGATCTGAGAAACGTAAGAAAGAGACTGTTGCAATAAAACTGAAAGAGACATTGATAACCTGATATGACAATTTAAAACTCGGATGTGACAAGCTTCTAATTGATTTTGACAAAGGAAAAAGGGGGTTCCTGGATGTGAAACTGAACTGTGAAAAGATAATTTTTCTTCATTTTTGATTTTTATTGCACTTATCCAAGAGTTACTTCTGCTTTCTGATTCTTTACAGATCATGGCTAAGCTAAATAACCAAGTTAGAAATATTAGGTACTGTAGATATCTGAGTGTAGGAGTGGCAGTTATGTGTGGAATAATGTTTATAATAATGATTGTGGGAATGTCTATTCATGATATGAAAAAGGCTACTATTGCTTCTGTTGCTGAAACCACTACACTAACAGCTTTAGAGAGGTTTAAGCTAGATGAGAAATACTTGAATGATTATACTAATGCTCAAGGAGAGCTTTCTTCTAATGTTTTCTATCGCTTGTTGAGTGAGTATGTGGAGACAATGGATGCGAGGAATTGTCTTGTGTATACGCAAATTCCTTCATCAGTAGAGGAAGGAGTTATGTACCATAGTCTCCCTCTAACTTATGGCATAAGCTGTAGTTTGCTACTAACGAGATTCTATAACCAAGAGTATATACAATACTTTTATTCGAACTATGATTTAGTGTTTTCATTTGTACCTATTATTAGATATCTGAGTAAAATAGCTAAGGAGCATGATATAGTACTAGTTAGAGGTTTCTTTGAGCCGACATTAACTTTTGGAACCGCATACACACACAAGATCAATCTAACATGCTTGCTTACCCCTTTAGAAAAGAGCTTTATAGGGCATACTGATGATAGGAGAAAGGCATTGAAGGAGAAATTAGAGAAAGGATTGGTGAAAAGAACTTATAAAAATGATGATTCTTACACTGCTATTAAAACCCAAGGGAAATTGGCTCTAGATGCATTACATATAGGGAAGCTTTGTATATATAGGCCAAAATCATGCACTGACACTTTATTTGTGGGAATGAGTGAATGTAGGCATGTGTTTTTGTTTCAGAGTAAATGGACTTTCATGCTGAATGGTCAGGACCCTGCGATTCCTGGGATCTATTATATTTGTGGACTTAATGCTTATTACCATCTTCCTAGAAGATGGTATGGGACATGCTATTTGGGGATAGTTTTCCCTAAAATTTATCAGATAGATGACTTAAAGAAATTTCCGAAAATGATTGAATTACATCATAAGCAACAGAGGAGGGGAACCTCTTCTGCAATTGTGGGAGATATTTTTGGTGCAGTAATTCCTTCTGTGGGAGTTATTTTGAATGCGATCAAGATACAGAAGTTGTCTACTATTGTGGATAACATGCTGACAAATTTTACAGGGGAAATACTTCTGTTAGATACTGAACTAGCTGCAAATAGAGCTATGATGTTTCAAAATAGGCTTGCTTTAGACATACTTTTAACAAAAGACGCCGGACTCTGTAGGATGATTAATGCTAGGCACTGTTGTTCATTCATACCTAATAATGATAAAGAGAAACTGAAAGTAAATCTTGTTTTACATAAACATCTATAGCAAAATACTAGTGCTAGCATACTTGAAGCAATTCTTAACATGTCTGACACATGTGACAAAACACTGACACTGGCAGTAATTCTTAGCATATTGGGCACACAAAAGTAAAATACTGGTACTCGAATACTAGAGGTAATTTTTGCATTTGGGTCACCTGTGAAAAAATGCTGGCATACATGAGGAAAATGTCATGGAGGCAGCCATGACAAAATGCTGGTGCAATCACATTGGAGGTAATTCGTAGCATTAAAAGGGTAACCTGACAATGGGCGGGTGGCAACCATGACAGAATTCTGACCCTTGCATACAGATGTAATTTCTGAAATAAGGGTCACCTATGGCATATTGACAGCATAAATGGCAACATTCTGGCAATGGCATATTGGGGCCATCCATGGCATGTGGGGACCCTTGACAGAATGCGGGCCCTAGCACAATGGACATCATATTTGACATATAGGGACACTCATAGCACACGTTGAATAAAACTCCTGTCAGGAAACTTCCTCAACAATGCGTGGTCAACAACATGGATGTTTCCCACGCAAGTAGAACACTGCTTGCTTGAAGAACGACTGCCTTTTTCCTCTGCCTTAACCATGCATGTGCCAAACTACACATATGCGTGGTTAAGACAGAGAAAAAGGCAGAGAGCAGTTTAGTGGATTGGGAGAGGGCACAGTTAGGTAAGTGGGCTGGGGGTAAGTTTTTAGGGGTGGACTGGACTAAGGGCTTACGGTGGGTGGTGGGGTCAGGGTCGGTTTTTTTAGAGGCGGGTGGGGGTATCTGGGTAGTTTATTTTTTAGGGGCAGTGTGGAGGGTTGGGGTAGTTTTTTTAGGGCTTAGGGTGGGTGGGTGTATCTTAGTAGTTTATGTTTTAGGGCAAGGCAGGGGGTTGGGGTTGGGGTTGTTATTTTTAGGACTTAGGGTGGGGGCGGGGTAGTTAATTTTTTAGGGGCAGGGGAAGGTTTAAGGAAAGGCAGGAGGAGAGGAGGAAGGATCCGGAGAGGACACAGTGAGGTAAGGGGGCTGGATTTAGTGCTAAGGGTGGTGGGGGGTCGGGTAGTTTATTTTTTATGGGCAGGGTGGGGGGTTGGAGTATTTTTTTTAGGGCTTAGGGTGGGTGGGCCATGTAGTTTATTTTTAGAGTTTGGGGAGACGGGTTTATTTTAGTTTTAATGGGGTGGAGGAAGGTTTAAGGAAGGGAGGGAGGAGGGAGGAGAGAAGGGGGGATTGGGAGAGGACGCAGTGATGTAAGTGTGGTTAGGGCAGGGTTTGGGGTAGTTTTTAGCAGTGGGGCTGGATGTAGGTCCTTCAGGATAGTTTATTTGTTAGGGGCAGGTGTAGAGGATGTTGGGGTAGTTTATTTTTTAGGGCTTAGAGTGGGTGGGGGGTCAGGATAGTTTACTTGTTAGGGATGGGGGAAGGGTTTTAGGGCTCAGCGCGGGTGGGGGTGTCAAAGTAGTTTACTTTTTAGGGGCAGGGTGGGGGGTTGGCGTAGTTTATTTTTAGGGCTTATGGTGAGTGAGTGGTCGGGTCAGTTTAGGTGTTAGGGGTGGGGGAAGGTTTTAGAGCTCAGGGCGAGTGGGGGTGTTGGGGTAGTTTAGATTTTAGGGGTGGGGTTTGGGGATAGTTTTTGTAGGGTTATGATGGGTTGAGGGTCGGGGTAGTTTTCTTATTAGGGATGGGGAAGGTTTTAGGGCTCAGTGCGGGTGGGAGGTATCTGGGTAGTTTAATTATTAGGGGTGGAGGTAGTTTTGAGCCTCAGGGTGGGTGGGGGTACTTTTTTAGGTTAAGGGGGTGGTTGTATGACACAACCACGCATGCTGTATCCACATATGCCTTTACTAAGCATGCTTTTACAACAACATTTGTTGTAAAGGCATGCATGGTAAAGACATGCGTTGTGGTTCTGACCGCTTTGTAAAGGTATGCATGGTTGTGTCATAGAACCCTGCTGGTGAGTGTCAGGTTTCAATAGCTTCGCACACAGTGAAAGGAGTTGAATATTGAATTAATGTTCTTTCAAATCCCATGGCAATTTAAGAAATGTATGTGAAAATTGTGTTTTAAAATGCACTATTAGATACATTCCAATAATTTCTAGGGGAGCTAAACTCCCTAGAACAGGTCTGACTTACTCGCTCCTCTCGCTACTTACTATAATTCTGAGCAAGTATTATGCCCCAGATCATTCAACGATCAAGTCAGCACTGTAATATAGGAATATAGGTGCTATTTTGAAGACTTTTTTCGGTGGTGTCTTGTTACATTAAGAATGCACTTAATATGTACTTCTGCAATGAGAGTTAGTGTGAGGTAATCACAATTAAGTTCAGATGAAATGGTTTCCTGGAATAAATCAGGGTCAAGGGTCAAATGATGTCACTTTCTGCGATGTCATTAAGGTCAAAGGGTAGATAATGTTACTTTTGCTACCCCTTGGTATTTCTGATTAATCAAGGTCCATGGCTATACTCTGATAAGTGAATAATGATCAGTACTTTGACAGGAATACTATTGCATAGCAGATCACTCGTCAACAAAACAAGAAACATTTCTATAGATGAATCCAGAAGGCTATTTAGACATTTTCATTGTCTAAGTCACAGAAATTCTCTTTTTTTATTATGAAAGTTATTACGTTTACCCCTAGTCTGGATCTTTTCATACCTTACAAAATGTCATATTTGATTGCATGATGAATCTGTTTCCATACTTTGCATGCCATTCTACAGTCAAAAGCTCAAGATTTTCTCACTTCAGTTTGATTTCACTTATCTGACTTATAGAGTGGCAGAGAGATCATTGATGATGAACTTGACTGTATTGTGTTCTGCTGCTGTTGTTTCATACTACGGATTTCACCCACATTCCTGTTGAAAGGAGAGTTGAAGTATGCCATTTAAGTATGCTAACTATTTTAAGGTAATTGATTTCTTTTTTCATAGTTTCAACATCCTCCCCAGTAAATATGACTGTTAAACCACTTGATGCTTCGGTTGTTTTAAAGCGGTAATTGATATTAATATCTATACCCTGTGCACTTCCTTTTAAATACTTTATTAGCTCATAGCACACACTCAAATGATATAGATGTTTTGTTTTCAAATGGTTTGACACAGATGACCGAAGTTTAAAAATTATTTTTTAAACTTTGCACCTGGACCAATGTAAATTTAAACTGTATTTCAGTAATATAAAATACAAAAAGAATGATGCAGACATACAAAAGGAATGCAGGACAATGATCAGAATGTAACGATACCAGCTGCTAAACGACACATCCAAGAAGTAGGTACATAATACTTTCATTTGTCAGCAGAAACAACTGAATGTCCCAGTATGCAGAAAAGTGACTGAGGCAATTTGAAAGAACTGAGATTGGTAAAATGTAAAAGAAAAGAAAAGAAGAAAAAACCATAAGACAAGTCCCGGTTGTACCTCAGTTCTCAAATGACGGACTGACTATCCGGAGACTATTTGTAAATGTCGTGGCAGAAACAGAGGGCACGGCCATGTCAGACTGATACACTGTCACTCTATTCACCAGCCACTTTTAAAATCACTAGAAACAAACATTATGTCAGTCATTTTTGTTGTATTTGGGAAATAAATGATTAATGTAAGTTATTTTAGACTTTTATCCCCGGACAAGCCACAGAGCAGACAAGGTGGTTTTGTCCTTCTCTACTGAAAAGACACCGTTAAAATAAACATACACACTCTAGCATGCAGCAAGCGAGCGGCTCCATTTCTGTATGAGAGAAGCTGATGGGGAACTAAAACGGTGGCAACTGGAAAGCAAGCGACTCGGTTTTCACAGAAAATAAACGCAAAGCCGAGAAAAGCCAATATCAACAAATCATGTAGCTGAAAATAAAACACGTTGGCACACCAGTGCTGGCACAACAGCAGACTCATTTCAGACAGACTTGCACATTTTGCACAAGCAAAATGAGGAGTGAGGCGAGACAATTGCTGAATTGGTGCTTCATGCTGTGGTGGGTGTAAGCAACTGTGAATGACAACGTAACTGACCAAAGGATGAAGACCTCAGCCTTAACGCTCCTTTGTGTGTGTATATTATTTAATATGATGTTTTAAGAAATAGAATAATCTGGAGAGGCAGCGAAACCTGTCTTAAAGTGAATAACTAAAATCTACACCACGTGACTGGAATGCGTCCACATGTTCTCCTGTTAGAATGTGGAAGTATTTGCAGCCTCAGCCTTCCTAGTCAGATAGCAAAAGCCTAATGTGGTCTAACCAGGATTAAGTGCTGATTTGACATTTGAAATCTCTTGCTCCCCTGTAAATAGCACATACTCGTATTCTATTTCACCAGGTTGCATGGGCAGCCAATAACTGTCACTATACCGCCGTACTGCATGACCGTTCTGTGACAAGATCACTAGTACCCACCTATACTTTAAAAACAAACAATGTAAGTCGCATTAATGTCCATAATTCTTGTTCTAACACTGCTGAAAGTTGTGAGGAGCTAGGATTTCGGTGAGGAAGGTTGATGAAGTTATTCGGATTTTGAAGAAAATTGCATGGCTATATTTCAATGTGTGTCCTGGGATTTCCAGAAAATTAAGGTCCAAAAAAAGTCCGGAAGCCCATACACTGTACAGAAGAGTTGCAATTAAACAATGACAAAGGTCAGTTGCAAATTGACAACTCACCCCATACACCTTTTCAAAGAGTTTTGAAACATGGAAAGGAGCAGTGAGCACTGTCAAACAATCACTGGGAAACTGCGACTCAAAGCTCCAGTAACTTGAGCCAGAGCTGAGAACAGATGAACTCTAAAAGATTTTGCTAAGTAAAGGTAGTGTTTTAAGAGCAAAAAAACATGGAAGTTGAGGGCAAATAAGATCTACCTGTTCCAACAGATCTACCCAACCCCTTGCAAAATGTAGCTACACAAAACGTATATGGAATCTGAAATTACCATTGTTCTGTCAATACCTTTGAAGCACATGGCTCTATTATGAATATGGAGGTGTCCCATTGGAGGCACCAGCACAGACCTTTATCAGGGTGCATTTAATGCCATTCACACAAAAGACAGTGGCGAGGTGGAGCATCGATATCTGTGCACTTTACCACATGGAAGGCACAGCACTAGTCTTTCAACTAGCAGAGCCCACATTCCTGCAGGCACGCATTCTCAAATTGGCGAGTCTTTCAGCCTCATCCCATTCTTTGACTTTTCTTATTACTGCAGGAGAAACAAGGCGGGAGCAGAAACAGGTCGTGATTGAGCCAATGGACACCCTTGTAGGTAAGGCTAACCTACTGACCAAGACACCCATGAGACAGCCTAAGCGTAGCCCCTCCACCACAGCATTTCACTGGCATCCCTAAAGCACGTGAATTCGATATGACAGTACTCTAGTTTCTCAGTGCTTAACCCCTTCGCTGTCATGCCTTTTCCCCCTCCTGTGCCAAGCCTTTTTTTGGCTATTTGGGGCAGTTCTCGCTTAGGCCCTCATAACTTTTTGTTCACATAAGCTACCCACGCCAAATTTGCGTCCTTTTTTCCCAACATCCTAAGGATTCTAGGGTACCCAGAATTTGTGGGTTCCCCTGAAGGAGACCAAGAAATTGACCAAAATACAGTGACCATTTTGTTTTTTTCAAAATAATGGGAAAAAAGTGCTGCAGAAGGCAACTTATGTTTTTTTCCCTGAAAAAGGCATCAACAAAGGGTTTGCGGTGGCAAGATCAGCATCTTCCCAGCTTTCAGGGACAGGCAGACTTGAAGTGGAAAACCCAATTTTTCAATACAATTTTGACATTTTACTGGGACATACCCCATTTTTACTATTTTTTGTGCTTTCAGCCTCCTTCCAGTTAGTGACCAAAATGGGTGAGAAAACAATGCTGGATCCCAGCAAGCTAAACATTTCTGAAAAGTAAACAAAATTCTGAATTCAGCAAGGGGTCATTTGTGTATATCCTACAAGTGTTTCCTACAGAAACTAACAGCTGAAATTAAAAAATATTGAAATTGATGTGAAAAAAAACAGCAATTGTTCTCCACGTTTTACTCTGTAACTTTTTCCTGCGATGTCAGATTTTTTATAGCAATATACAGTTACGTCAGCTGGACTCTTCTGGTTGCGGGGATATATAGGGCTTGTAGGTTCATCAAGAACTCTAGGTACCCAGAGCCAATAAATGAGCTGCACCTTGCAATGGGTTTTTATTCTATACCGGGTATACAGCAATTCATTTGCTGAAATATAAAAAAGTGAAAAAGAGGTATCAAGAAAACCTTTGTATTTCCAAAATGGCCACAAGATAAGGTGTTGAGAAGCAGTGGTTATTTGCACCTCTCTGAATTCTGGGGTGCCCATACTAGCATGTGAATTACAGGGCATTTCTCAAATAGACGTCTTTTTTACACACTGCCTCACATTTGGAAGGAAAAAATGTAGAGAAAGACAAGGGGCAATAACACTTGTTTTGCTATTCTGTGTTCCCCCAAGTCTCCCGATAAAAATTGTACCTCACTTGTGTGGGTAGGCCTAGCGCCCATGAAAGGAAATGGCTCAAAACACAACGTGGACACATCACATTTTTTCACAGAAAACAGAGGTGTTTTTTGCAAAGTGCCTACCTGTGGATTTTGGCCTCTAGCTCAGTCGGCACCTGGGGAAATGTAGCAAACCAGTGCATTTTTGAAAACTAAACACCTAGGGGAATCCAAGATGGGGTGACTTGTGGGAATCTGACCAGGTTCTGTTACCCAGAATCCTTTGCAAACCTCAAAATTTGACCAAAAAAACACTTTTTCCTCTCATTTCGGTGACAGAAAGTTCTGGAATCTGAGAGGAGCCATAAATTTCCTTCCACCCAGCGTTCCCCCAAGTCTCCCGATAAAAATGGTACCTCACTTGTGTGGGTAGGCCTAGCGCCCACGAAAGGAAATGGCCCAAAACACAACCTGGACACATCACATTTTTTCACAGAAAACAGAGGTGTTTTTTACAAAGTGCCTACCTGTGGATTTTGGCCTCTAGCTCAGCCGGCACCTGGGGAAACCTAGCAAACCAGTGCATTTTTGAAAACTAGACACCTAGGGCAATACAAGATGGGGTGACTTGTGGGGTTCTGACCAGGTTCTGTTACCCAGAATCCTTTGCAAACCTAAAATTTGACCAAAAAACACTTTTTCCTCTCATTTCGGTGACAGAAAGTTCTGAAATCTGCAAGGTGCCACAAATTTCCTTCCACCCAGCGTTCCCCCAAGTCTCCCGATAAAAATGGTACCTCACTTGTGTGGGTAGGCCTAGCGCCCACAAAAGGAAATGCCCCAAAACACTATCTGGACACATCAAAATGATCAAATACAAAACAACCTGTTTTTGCAGGGGGGCACCTGCGTTTTTGATCCTGGGCTCAGCAGCCTTCTAGGGAAACCTACCAAACCCAGACATTTCTGAAGACTAGACACCCGAGGGAGTCCAGTGAGGTATGACTTGAGTGGATCCCCCAAAGTTTTCTTACCCAGAATCCTCAGGAAACCACAAATTTATCTAAAAAATCTCTTTTTTCCCACATTTCTGTGTAGGATCACTGCACCGGGACCAATTTCCTACCACCCAATGTTCCCCTCAGTCTCCCGGTAAATGATACCTCACTTGTGTAGGTGGGCCAAGTGCCTGTGACAGGGAAGAGCCAAAAACATGTCGAAATTGAGGGGGAACCAAAGCGGGTCCAAAAGGGCAGTTTAAAAAAAAACCTTTCTAGGCTGACAAGTGCAGCAGTATTTTTATCCGTATAGATGAGACAATGCTGGTTGATAGGAATTTTGTGGATTCCTGTAGATTCCGCAAGGTTCCATCACAAAAATGTGGGACACATGTGTGTTTTCCAGCAAAGCTGGAGGGTTGCGGGGCATTGTGGGTAAGAAAATGGTGCGGGGTGCATGTGAAGCACACCAACCTGGAATCACCCAGATGTTTAGTTTTCAGATCTGTTTAGGTCTTGTGGATTTTTCTACATGGCAGCATCCCAAAGTCCAAAAAGTGCAGCCCTCACTATTCTAAGTGGGACGATTTTGAGAGTTAGCCAAGATCTCATGGCCCAAATGTAAAACCAAAACTCAAAATAATCAAATGTCCTCTTGCTTGTCATGGGATAAGATGTTTTAGTGTGTGGGGGAAGAGCTGAAAAACTGTTACCCCCTTCAGTTGGGGTGGGGGCATAACCAGGCCCATGCTGGTTGGTAGCCACCACCCCACTATTTTTTTTTTATTCCCTGGCATCTAGTAGACTTTCTGCCCCCCGAGGTGTGGATCGGAGGTAATTACCCCATCTTCCAAAAATAGGCCGATAAGTAATGGGGAGCGACTCTTGCCCAAGGGACTGCCCCTCAAACAAAACACGCACATGCACACACACCAATCCTGGGGGCCTAAGTGGTTTCTGCCCCCCCGGGGGCAGAGCGGCCTAATAGAAATAGGCCGATCTGCCCCCAAGCGGAGCAGAAATGGCCTAAAATATATTCCCCCCCCCCAGGGAAGCAACCCTTGCCTAAGGGGTCGCTCCCCTTGCGTGAAATTGGCACTAATAAAAATAGGCCAATCTGCCCCCAAGTGGGGCATAAATGGCCTAAAATACATTTGTCCCCCAGAGGAACAACCCTTGCCTAAGGGGTCGCTCCCCTTGCATGAAAATGAAGCAAAAAATAAAAATTCCTGGAGTCTAGTTGTTTCTGCCCCTATTTGGGGCAGATTGGCCTAACAAAGATAGGCTGATCTGCCCTCACGGGGGCAGAAATGGCCTGAATACAATTTGTCCCCCAGGGGAGCGACCCTTGCCTAAGGGGTCGCTCCCCATACATAAAAATCTAAAGTAAATAAAAAAATATATATATATCCTTGGTGTCTAGAGGTTACTGCCCCCCCTGGGGGCAGATCAGCCTAATTATAATAGGCCGATCTGCCCCCAGGTGGGGCAAAAAGGGCCTAAAAATATTTTGCCACCCTGGGGAGTGGCCCTTGCCCAAGGGGCCGCTCCCCTTATGCGTAAGAATATAAAAAAAATCTGTGGTGCCCAGTGCAGATCGGCCTAATTACAATAGGCCGATCTGCCTCCCCGGGGGGGCAGCAATGACCCAAAAATATTTTGCCCTAATTATATTAGGCCAATGGGGCAGAAATGGCCTAAAAATAATTTGCCACCCCGGGGAGCGACCCTTGCCTAAGGGGTCGCTCCCCACATATAAAAATAATATATATATATCCCTGGTGTCCAGGGGTTTTCTGCCCCCCGAGGACAGATCGGCCTAATTATAGTAGGCCGATCTGCCCCTAGGGGTGGCAGAAATGGCCTAAAAATAATATGGACCCCTGGGGAGTGACCCTTGCCCAAGGGGCCACTCCCCTTATTCCAATACATAGAAAAAAAAATCCCTGGTGTCTAGTGGGCACTTCTGCTGCCCAATCGCATCTCGATCGGGCAGCAGAAATGTTGAGATACATGAAAGGAAAGGTCTTTCCTTTCCTTTCATGCCTCTCCCACCCCACCTCCAGATCGGAAGAGAAATGCTTTTGTGTGCTTCCAGCGCGATCGGAGGTGACCTATGATGAGGTCAGCGAGCGATTTGCATGCTGACGTCATCAGACGCCACTCGGGGGTGGGGGGATCAGGGGTGGATGAGGAAGCGATTCTCCTTCCATCCCTGCCCTAGGCCATGCAGGACGAGCTGTTCTCATCCCCAGCACACAGGAACTGTGTGCGATGACAAGACCAGCTCACCCCAGGCACATTGGGGGTTAAAGATTATTAAATTACAATTCTTCAGACAGCAAGCTCGACATTCCTTCCTGCTCTCAATTGAAAGTTATCTCTTATTAAATGTAATAGGGTAACCCAATGTTGTGCTATGGGTGAGGTAGGTTTTGAAGTACTGAAAAACAAATTGATGAGTTTCTCACTACGAGGACACGTAAAAGTTAAAAGTACATGTGCAACGTTTTAAATACACTGCACCCTGCTCTATGGCTACTTTGGGACCCACCTGAAGGGTGACATATGTATTAAAAAGGATAGTTTAGGCCTACGCAGATGTTTATCTTGCTAGGTCAAAATGGCAATTTAAAACTGCACACACAGGCTGCAATGGCAAGCCTGAGACATTTTTAATGTACCTATAGTAACGCTTTACTAGGAACTTAAAAGTAAGTTAAATGTTCCAATTGGGTGCAGGTCAATTTACCATGTTTGAAGGAGAGGGTACAGCAAGCACTTTAGCACTGGTTAACAGTGGAAAAGTGTGCAGAGTCCTAAATATGAAAAATGAGTTCAGCAAAATACAGGAGTAACGTGAGAAGCTTGGGGAGACCACCTTAAGCCTGACAGGTCCATGTTGGTTTTGAAGCAGATGGGCTTCATTCAGGTGGCCCCTTCACTCATGCACAATTTGAAGTTGTTTCTCATTTTGGGTGTTGCGTCTGAGTGGGACAGTATCAGTTGTGTGCCATTGGCATAGCTTAAAATGCCAATGTTGTGTGCGCGAATGACATCTGCCAGTGATGTCATGTAAATGTTAAAGAAGGATGGGCTGAGCCAGGAACCCCACAAAACTGAAATGAATTGCCAGACTTCTGAGGAATATGATGGCATGTTGACTGTTTGCGTTTTTCTGATAAGAAATGGCCAGAATGGTGCAGCTAAGTTCCAGAAGAGATTTGAGGACATATCAGAACCCTATTGTTTTACAGTCTTTGAGGAGGCCAAGGAACAGTAGGTTGTTCACATAACCCTTTGCTAAGCAATTCTGATAACTTTATTAATACCTAAGAAGCCTTCTACCTTCAGCCTACTCTTTGCTTCTTAACTCTGACATCAAGATCCTGGCTAACATTATTGCGAATCGGCTGGTCCTCCTTCTCCCAGTCTTGATACACTCAGATCAATCAGACTTATTCGAGACAGGACAATCATGCATAAACTAGGTTGCTGTTGTCCATGGGATGAGACCTAGCTGGGAAGTCTTTTTTAAAATGCATCCAAGGCACTTCATTCCCTGGAATAGGAACATTTGTTTAACATCTGGGCCAGACTGGGCATTCAGCTGGTTTCATAGAATGGATCAGGTAATAATATAACTTCTTTATGGCGCAGGTTCATTTCCGAAATAATCATCTTTCATCTCCCTCTGGAACCTGTAGCTGATAAACTTTGTCAGCACCATTCTGGGTGTGCACTCCGGTTAATTAATTGCCATATTCTTACTTCAACTTACGCAGACTCTAAGGAGAACTTGTGAATGTCTTAAATCATTAAAGGGGAATTTCAAGTTCTAGGGCCATATCGGTAGAATATTGATCGGAGAAATATCAAATAATTCCTCTCACTGACAACACTATTAGATTCACTTCAGAATTCCAGCTACTCTGGTGTGGCATCTCACTGAAATAACTTGCTTTTGAATCAGCCAGGACATTGATTCAGTTCTTAGGGCAAACTGTGAGGTGGTCCTAAATAAGCATACTGAACAAACCACATGATGGTCATCTCTCCCACTATTACTTGAGGGGAGGATTTCCTTTAAGAAAATTATTATACTTCTGAAGTTGTTATACCTCTTTGCAAATATTCTGATCTTACCCTAAAAACCTTTTTAGGCACATTCTGATCTTTGCTGGGATCACCACACTATCAACAGGTCCAGTCCATAAACAGCACCATACCTGCATAAGATGACCTGTGAAAAAGAGTGGCAGCTGATACAATATACTCCCCAAATCTCCCACTGGCCCATCACACATTACTCACAGTTACACATCAAGTGAAAGTGATTTCTCAAATGAGGTCACTGAGACTTCTGGCTTGGGGTGTTCTACATAAAGATTGCTGTTTAAAACTTTGGCACATATGGGCAACTTTGGCAGATATTGGGGATAACATCTTTTTAAATTACCGCTTTCCTTCCCCCTGTGGATCTGCAGTCTCATCCTTTCCCCTACAGCAAGCCACATTTAAAACTTTTGATCAATTTATAGGGAGGACACCCACAAGGCAGCTTGTCTCTTTGTTATATTGTTTGTCACAAAAGGAGGATTCAAGTGTTTTATACCCGGCCAATTAGATATATATGAGGGAGCCTCTGTCTGACATTATCTGAAAGCAGCAGACTCCATATTACCCACTTTGCATTTCTGCATAGAGCATACTACATCCCCGTGAAATTTTGAAAGTGCGGCATCCAGTTGACTTCATACTATGGTAGAGGGGATTGCCTACATTTGGCATGGTCGTGCAGCCCTGTTCTGATATACTGAATGGAAGTCACTTCTGCGATATCTAAAATGATCAACTGAGCTGTTCCGTTGGATCCTAGGATTGCTGTACTGGGTTTGGTAGGGCAGCTCTCTATTCAGTACAAAGAGCTAGAAGCCCTTGCCCTTTTGATGGCCAAATTATTGGTTGTATGCAAATGGAAAAGAGGCAGAACTTGCAAGTTCAAGGTATGGCTGAAATAACTTGTATTGTGTAATGTTCAGTTCGACATCTATGTAGAAATCCAGCTAATGTCATCTCAGCAGAGGTATACATTGTTCTCCATTGAAGTCTTATCTGCTCACATCCCAGGTTTGAAAGATAATTTTTTTCTTCTTCTGCCCCAGCATCCATTGTCTATTCACCACCTTTCCCCTTGGTGTGGACTGTTGGCCCCTTAGCAGATGATTTGTGGGAGGTAGTATGTGACCACTGACTGGTATATTTAACAGAACATAAGCACTTACCAAGTGCTTCATATTCTATGTACCATCGAGAAATGGTATTACAAATATTCAACTTCACCCATAATATACAATGTCTGTGCACTGGAACAGTTGTTTGTTTGTTCTTGCTTATAAAATCAATACAAAATTAAAAAAAGAAATGACACAAAATTAGCCCCAGACTTAGACCTATCAGTCTGCAGTTTGGTATTGTCATTGGGCAGAAATCTCCATTCATGGGGCCAGGGTTCCTACTTGATGACTACTGGGGATCATACACCACTGAAGGCCAAGAATATTCCTGTGCTTAGGTTTGTCGCTGACACTCAACTTCCCTTTACCAGGTCTCTGATCATAAACCTAAAAGTTCTGCAGCCTGCCAAGAAGTGCTGCCTTGACAATACAGTGAAGCGATGAGCCAATTGACTGATGGGGAATCGGGAGACTGAAAGTAACCTTACACAAAGGAAAGGCTGCATAGGAAAAGACAGCTGCAATAGTGCATATCAGCGACCCTCCCCAGCAACATTGGTAAATAACTGCTGTGCCCACAATGAATGAAATAACACACAACACTTAGATTTGTGGAAAATAATGTTTGCTGTGTGTTTCTCTCAGAAAATGAAATATGCCAAATGCTGAGTTTACTTACAGGCAATCCAAGGGCAGGAAGCAATGAGTAACCTAAGCTGCCCACCCCCTGATGAGCTAAACCACACTGTGGGCCAACCCATTCAATGCTTTGATTCTAGTTGGGGAGCTTGGAGTGTTTTCCTCCCTCACAGACAACAGGCCACCAGTCCAGGAGTAGAACCCATGCCTTTTGAGGTAGGTGCATCACCAGGCAAACCCCCAGTTCCTCTGGCTTGTAGCTACCAGTGGGACTAATAGGGTTCCACCACTTACATCCCAGGGTCCTGCCTTAAAGACTCACGGATTTCGACATAGAGCACCCCTGCTGTAGTCCCTGAGAACGTACCCTTATGTATCAAAATTACCTCCAGATAAACCTGTAACTCCACCACAGCCTTGAATGTGGCAGCTGTCACATCCGGGGCTCCCTCCACCATGGCTGGCCCCGAAATCACCTGCAGCTTCCAGTGCTTTTTGCAGGTCCTAGGAAACAAATCCATTCAAACCTCCCATAGGTTTTACCCCATCCCTATCAAAGAACTTCATGTTGCTTGCATTTAAACAGCCATGCGTTGTGAACCCATAACCCTTCTGCTTGGTGAACTTGCGCTGTTTATCCTTCTGCATAAATGTTCAGTGGCATCCCCATACCTGGCTCCATGCTTGTGTGGGATTATCTTAGACCACCGTAACTCAAATTGCCCCATGAACTTGCAGATTTCACCCATGGTAGACTTTATTGCCCTGATTAATGCGCAATGCCCCAGGGAGATAAGGTCATTGTCCCCAGGTAAATTATCAAAATGTAAGGTTGAGAATCACCCCTTGCTAGTCTGTGCTACAATTTGGGGATCAAACTACACCAGTGTATGCCATGGAATCCATCTATGATATCCATCTGAGGGCGAAGCCGTGCTTCTGGGTCCTGGCCTTTGCCCATCATGCCACCCAAGCGACGAATGAGTGGCTGATCACACACACCTTGAACCCGAGAGAAATAAAGAAAAGCACATTTTTGTTCACACAGATTTCATTGTTTGAACCACACAATAGACACATATACCTGAAAATTGTGCAATGCAGGTCACACTAAGAACAAATCATTGTTGCTGAATGAAAGCACACAAAAACCCCCACCCATACAATTTTTCACATAATGCTCATTATTCACATGATGGATTTATAGTTGCATTGACATCCCCTGTGACCCTTCTGACCTGTCAAGTTTGGATGTAATGTCTGTAACAATAAGAATTCCACCAGCCCATCTTCTTAATGCTGTTTGGAGTAAGACTGACCTGTTAGCTGTGGTGGCTGTCTCTATCTGGAAGGAGTGCGTAGTGAGACTTTTGCTTGTGTTCCCGGACACTTCTAAGCAAGACTTCATGACCTTCCCAAACTGGTATCTGGTGAGAGGGGAATGTTATATATGCACTACGAGGTAACACTCCCCCGGAGGCCTGCCACCAGGTAAGCTGTGACCCATGCAATAGGCCAGTCGGTTCTGATGTCTGGGGATGCAGCACTATTGACAAACCAAACCCTTCTGGTCGATTTTGGAGCTATGCAGCACTATTTTGAGGTGCTCTCTCCCACAATAAAGTCCTGTATACATAGCGTGTCCTTGGTTTCATCTTTCTTTGAGCTGGTTACCAAGTTGTTCACTCGGAAGGCCCCAAAAAATACCCAGTTAATGTTACTGCACACAGGGTGGACTTGTGGTCATTCTACTCCCCTTTTCACATCTTTCAGAGCTGACATTATGGGAAAAGCCCTAATGGTTTCTTGGTAGCCTCCCAGTTTTGCATGGTGACTGACATCTGCTGGGTGCCCTGTGACCCATGAATGGCCCTTTTAATGATTGCTAGCCTATAAAAGAAAGTATTGTGCATTACTTTTAGGGGTTGCTGCTCCACCACCCCAAGCCCCTGTCTTTGGACAAAATGCAGAAACGTAGTTCTTGTACCGTGTCCCTGTCCTGGGAGCGAACAATAGTTCACCTTATCTCATGAGATGTTGGTCCACTGCAATAGGTGCCAAAGCTGTGGAGAGAATAGTGTCATCTTGGCTCTCTCTTGCGGCCAAGCCTCCTGGAAATGGAACCACTGGAAAAAAAAGAGAGCGCATCAGCCGCCAAGTGCTTTACCCCCCTCAAAGTGTCACACACAAATGTCTACATTGTTGCACAGGCAAGCCCTCCCAAGCTCATTCTGAGTACCAGTGGGCAGCTGGCAGATTGAGAATTGATGGCCTGCAGCACCACCATGTTTTCTGACCAGAACAAAACCATTTTAAAAGACAGTGGCCTCCATTATGACAATGGCAGTAAAAACCGCTGACTGCCGCAGTGACTGCCACCAAAAGACCGTCACCGAGGCTTCCATCCGTCCGCCATAATATGACCACAGCCAGATTTCAGCCACAAGGAGGGCGGAAATCTGGCTGTGGTCATACTGACAGATGGCAGTAAGGTGGCGCTGCTACTGCCAGCAGCGCCATGCCAGTAGACCGCCGCCAGCTGTATTATGAAAAATAATACTGCCTGGTGGTGTTCTGCTGGCGGTAGCAGCGCCCTATCCCGTCCCCTGCCGGAAGACCCCCTGGATCCAGGTAAGTCGGGTCTCCGTCAGGGGAGGGGGTTGCAGGTGTTGTGTGGGGGTGTGTGCATGTATGTGTGAGTGTGTGCGTGAATGTGAGTGTGTGTTTAATGTTGTTCACATGCGTGTATGAATGTGTGCAAGTGCGTGTATGTATGAAAATGTGAATGCGTGTCTGCATGTTTTGATGTGTATGCAGATGTGTGTGTGAATGGATGAATGCATGTGTGTATGTATGTGTGGATGAGTGTGTGTCTGAGTGAGTGAAAGGGGGCATGGATGTGGAGGGGTGAGGGGAGTTTGGAGAGGTTTAGGGGGGGCCTCTTATCAGTGACAGGGAAAGAATTCCCTGTCACTGATAGTGCCTACTCCCATGGTTTTTGTGGTGTCACGAACGCCATGAAAACCATGGTGTTAGGCTGGGTCATAATACTGCCGGCGGCACAATGTCGCCCGCTACCGCCATGGTGGTCAGAGTGGTTCATTGGCCGCCAATGTCATAATGTGGCAGTAAGTATTGCCAGCCTGTTGGCGGTACTACCGCCACATTAGTTCTGACCGCCGGGGTCATAATGACCCCCAATGTCTCAGGCCACAAACAAAAAGCAGCAATGATGGGAAACAGTTGTAGCACAGTGAAATTTGCAGTAATCTTCCTCTTGCTCCAAGAATTAGGACATTTATGTACGCACCACTCATTCCCTAGTATGGCTCCAAAACTTACCTTGCCAGAAGCATCAGTAAAAAGGTACAATACAGGGCTGCTGGTCCAAGGTGATCTCCATATTAATGTCCCATTGAAATCGGTCCAGAATTCGACCTACATCCTAAGGTCCTCCATAAATCCCTTGTTCAATCTAACTAGGCGTGGTTTGAGTGTCACCTTTGCTGTTGCCCTGACCAATCTTCCAACAAAAACCCTTCCAGACAGGATGACCTGTTCCTCTAAGTTCAGTTTGCCCAATAAGTTCAGATAAGGCTACTTGTTATGCGGTTTCCACAAATTAAGTAGGATTTTGTTCTGGTCAACATAAACTTCAGGTTATAAGGACTCAGTCTGGCTATACCATCAGGAAATATTGACACAATTCCTAGCTAGCTCACACTGCCCTATCTGAAACCCTAAACTTACCGGGACACCTGATGGTATCTACAACCTTGTACATGACAACTTGAATTCTCAAGGAAATTGTGGAAACAGATCAACTCTTTCATTGTTACTTTGATTACCCAAGATAGGACACAAGACAGATACGAGAATATATATATTTTCATTTATTGTAACACTTGTATTCCTACTAGGAAGCACGAGCTGCGATTATTAGGCAGTTGAAACAAAACATGGTAACCAGCATTAGAACAATGGTGAAAAGATAAACAAATCAACCATGATAATGTTATTGTGTTGGTACACTCCTATCTGTTACTACATATAAGAGCACTGTACCCTCTGCCAGATCAATTGGGATAGCCTAACCATCCTTACCTGGGTAAGATGTACTGAAAAACCAGGGAGCCTGTCTAGTGTAGTTCTCGCTATCATCCTTTGTAAGATAGAGGCCAGAGTTAGCAGGGCGGCATCTTGAGCACAGTGCACTGCATTCCAGGATACTCCAAGCAGAAGTGTTCCTCTGCCAAATGTAGCACAGAGGCAGTTTTTATAATAAAAGCACTGTTCATATCAGTGTCAGAGGCACATAACTGATTTGATGATATGTCTGCAAATAAGGAGCAGTGACGGGCAATCATAGTATGAGGGCATCATGTTCTGTGTGCCTGTCCTTGGACGGAGTATACAGACTACACAGCAGCAATGTTTACAAGATATATTCTACATGTATAGTAAATGTTCAGTACACTATCACATGAGTTAAAAACTGAGTAAAAGTTCACTACCAGAAAGAAAGGGTAAGCTAAAATGTGCATTCTAAAATAGAGGATTTTATGCAGGCCCTGTTGTAGTTTACAACACAGGGTTGCCTTCCCTTTTGGCAGGACTGCTTAGATGTCCTGGAGCAAGGCACTCACCTTCTTTAGCTGGAATCTCAACACATCGTACACTGAGTCCAATTCTATGCTCAGAAATGTCAAGACCTGCATGAGGCCCTCAGTCTTCCATAGTGCTAAAGGGATCCATAGCTGGTCTGTCAGGGCTGAAATGTCTGCAGTGTGGCTACACAATCCTGTGTCCCCTCCTCCTTAATGAAGAGAAAATTATCCAGGTAGTGGGTGACTTTGCTCACCCTGTGTGCCTGTAGGATTCCCCATTGCAGGAAAGAGTTGTGGATGACAGAACACAGCCTGCTGCTCGACCATACGTTCACTGAATTGCCGTGATAGGTGATGGATAAGCCTGGATTCTCAAGCTTCCTTATTAAGGACCACACCCAGAAGTGACACCATAAAATTCTTTAGTGGGGGGGTGGACTGGAAGGGGCCAGCTACCCTCATTAGCGCTAGTTCATTTGCTATCTTCCTGTGGACTACTGACGACAGCTCTTAGGCTGATTCTCAGTATACCAATTTACCAAGGGGGTCAGTGTATGGTATTCTGAAACCTTCTATAAAACTGTTTGCTAACAGTTCTCTGAGGTTGGGGTAACTCCTGAGCTATTACTGGAGGGTGCGGAGGATGATGAGTGAGGGGCCTTTTTTATGGTCCTCAGAAGTCAGAGTGGAAGTACTGGTGTCTGAGATGGCCGAGTGTGGGGAGAATGAACTTGTGCAACCGGATATGGTACTGGGCTGTTAACTGTCTTTTTGCTGGTTTGGTGGGGATGGGAATTTTTGGGGTCCCGCACAGGAGGAAGATGGGTGGAAAGCACCACACTTAGAAAATCTGTGTACAAATGTACATGCTTTGCCCAATGAGCAGGGGCCAGCATTAAACAGTGTGCATGCCCATTGTGGTGCCCTCCTGGGCCCCCCTTTCTGCCCCACCCACAGAGCATGAACCCCAAAAGGAATGCTTGAAGAAAGGTTTGCCAGGCTGAGACTGTGATCTAAAGGTTGTTTGACCAAATTAATTCCTTTTCTAGGGGTCCTTCTTTTGAGGCAGGGGGTGAATTTGCCCATGTATTCTGTCCACAGCTGGACTCCCTTCTTATCCCACCCCAGCTCATGGCACATGGACATCTTCTTCCTGATCACTCTGTCATACAGAAACCAACCAATGTCCCCCTATCCTGATGGTCTCATTGTGGACGGTACGTGAGTACTGAAACAGTGACTGATCCTGTTATGGATATTTTTCCATTACTACTGCTGAAATAATAGAAAATGCCTCAAGCCAATTTTCGAAGGTGTTGTCTGGCAAAGCCTCTTCTTGTCCTCTTCCTTACTACCCATGTGCCATCCATCAAAAGTATCAGGATGTCTAAGAATTTGCACTGCCACATCCCTTATCTGCCAATGGCACTTGCCAAGCTATCAAGCAGGGCTCTGATACCAATGGGGCAACTGTGATCAGGGGTAAAGCATTCCTGACTGAGAATATCTCATTGTGCAACTGTTTCAGGTTTGAATGGGCAACTGTGCTATTCGTGGCACTCATTCCTGTGTTGTCAATGTGCCCCACCTCCAACCCCGTGTGCTGGGCGGATACCCCAAAGAGGAAATGGGGTAGTGCCTGCTGATGCAGATAGCTGGGAGTCAAGTGGACTGGAGCTACTGCTTACCCCCATACTGGACACGACCTGATAGTTCAGTCATGGGATGGTAAGTTGTTGCTGTGCAGTGGGCATGGTGGCTGGGGTGAGTGGTATGCTTGGACTGGATAACCGTTTGTTGTTACCTTCCTTTTCCAAAACGCTTTCTTTCTGAGACCCCTCACTCCCCAGTAATAAGTGGGGCCTCCTGTTGATGCTGTGGCTGACAGTGGCAGACTATGGATTTGAATTCCAACATAAAACTCATCTTTGCTCCATCAGCTTAACTATTCTGTCCAAACTTTCCAGGGCTGCTGATGCCACATTGTTAGAGTCTTGGGCTGCTGTCACAGTGATTGGTGCTGTCCTATGTTGTTTTTCTGGGGCCATGGCCGCTCGCTTAGGGCCCTAGGTTTGGGGGCCATTAGCGTGTGGATTTTGGGCCCTATTTGTCCTTGATGGCCTTAGGTTCATTTGCTTGGGTTGCAGTCTGCTCGGTCTACCTGCTCAATGCCAGAATCATTGGGTTCCTGAGAATTTGTGATGCCCATTGCCCATTCCAGACCTTTTCCTCAAGTCATATCCATATATGCTGCCCAGGCTGTATCCTGTGTAGTGCCAGGCTGGGACTCATCCACCACTGGAGAAAAGGAAGTCCATGACCTAGCCACCTATGGCCTTGATCTTGAAACACTAGCCTCAAACTTGAATGACTCATACAAAGGGAAAGGAATGGGTGTGAAATTACACTCACATTCCAGTGACCCTTAAGTACACTCTCTTATGTCACAGTGTCCTGTAGTCTCCTGAAACACCTTCCCAGTTTTAGAGCAAAAGGACCCATCTTGCTTGTTGCTGCCAGAGCCGGGCCCAGGGAGATGCCTGATTGTATATTTTATACTCACCTCTCAAATGTGTTAACGCAACTCTCACTCCCAACACACTACCACCCAACAGGTGTACTGTCGTGCCTCTGTGCCACAATCGTCCCTGAACGATTCATGGTGGTTGGTTCTGCACAAGCTTAGAGATGGGGAGAAAAGGTGGCAGTAACAAATTAGCCTATTGAGCGGGCTACAATCTCCCCACCAACACACTGCTCCTGTCTGACATAGCAGTGAGAACATATTGCACCTGCACTCCGGTCCTAAATACTTACATTTTAATTCTGTCACAAATTCACCACCACACAGATTTTCCATCCTTTTGACCCTAAAGATAGGCAGATAATTCCATCAACTTGGTCATTGTGCATGCCCCACCCGGTGCAGCAGAATGTTGTGGAGGTTAAATAATTGAGTAGTCTGCTTCAAAACATGCACCAAAATCAGCATGCTATTTGGTCACCCTAAGACACTTTGACAGCAATGGTGGGGTGTGAACCCTTGTCGAGGGGCAAGCCTGTGCCATCAGAGACATAATACCGTGCCACTGTGCTATTGCTCCTTGGTAATGTTTACACATATGTGTGAAAAAAAGCATTCATCCTCATCTAAACGAAATCCGCAATAAAATAATAAAAAGTATGCATCAACTATCGTGGGTCACATGAACCTTAAAAAGGAAAAACACTAAAGCAGTGCCTCCCTGTGGCCAGATACATTATGGCACCAGGCGAGGCAGGCAGCTTGCTGGTAACCAACATCTCCAACTTGGGCCTGAAAGGCTGGCCACCTCTCACTTAACCCAGCCGGCCACTAGCCTACTGTAAAAGTGTTTTAAATTGGCAAAATGTTTGCTTCTTAACATTCAAAGTGGCCCATGCCACAGGCTCCTTGTTTTTTTTTCCTCATTCCCGGCTCAATCCTATTTTGCTGCAGAGAGGGATATCTTTAACTGGTGGCTCTGATGCATCTCAGATAGGTGCACTGTTCAGAGCCAAGCGTCTGTGTGTCACCCGCCCACGTCCCCATCATTGATGATTGAATGCTTGCAAAAAAACATCCCCAGCCTTGAAGGAGGACTGTGGTGAACCTGTGGACAGTCACAAAGGAAACACTGATCAGACATTCTCACTTTTTTGACAATCTGCCACCACCAGTATCTCAGGAATATCCCAAAATAACAACTGCAGTACTGGTGCCTAAAGCAACTTGGGCACGGCACCTGGTGGTGGAAGTGGGCGCGAGCTGCCAAGGGCCTCGAGTGGTGACCAAATACTGCATCACTAGGCATGAAAGAGCTTAAATTACCCTTTTATTTGGCAAGTTACCCTCTTTCAGGGTTGTGAGCCACCCTCTCTTCAAAAGAGGTGAGAGAGCATAAAGTTTTCCTGAGTAACCCGCTAGGGGGGAGGCGGTTCACCCACTTACCGATTTGAGGGAGGATGCAGCCCACTTATATGTTTAAGCATGCACCACGAAAGAGACAATTGTACCCCAATGTCTGCCACAAAACTCAGTCAAGATAGTATATTCGTGGATTCTAGCCACAGCATGAGACTCCATTGACTCTTCCTTTACCAAAATCAGCTGTTATACTCAGCAGCCCAATGGGGTCAAGGGTGCAATGGTTTTGGGTTGGGGAGAAGGGGCTGTGAGGAGACAGCGTTGGGCATGCATAGGGCATGGCTGGAGGGGAAGCTCTTTCACCCCTCCACTGTAGTCCACTGTTACCAAACGCACAATCGGAAAAATGGCCCTACAGGACCCGGGACTCACCTCACCACTGAAGGACTAACGCAGTCCCCAACCCTCACACGTGACCCAAAAACTCCTGACGCACACAACGTGTACAGTGGGGTAACAATGTGGCCACCACCTGGATGGGGCAGGTACAAGTACCTGCGTCCCCCACCCACCCATGACTTGAAGTAATGCCGGGAGCACGCCAGATGTGAAGGACTCCCCCAGGGGTTCCCGACAAGTGGACCATAGGGGGAGTGTGCCTGAATATGGCATAAGGGGCCTCCCTCTTTGGATGGCACCCTGCTTGCAACATGGGCAGCCACAGGAGCTGCAGTAAAGGTTATCACATGCACCTGCCTGTGTGTTCATGTCTATATGGAAATGATCAATTCACCAACAGACCCACTCTTTCTGATGGAAATCCCAAACTGTTACGAGACTTCACACCTTGGAGTAGGTGAAAGTAGGTTTTTGCTGAGAGAGAGAAAATAACTTTGACTTCACAGGACTCTTCCAGGTTTGGCTAGTTCCCTGAAGCCTTTAAGGAACTTACTATTGTCTGTTGCTTAGTAGGAGCAATTCATGAGGAAATACTTTTAAAACTTAAGACTTATTAACTCTCAAAACACTAAGGCCCTCATTATGACTTCGGCAGTTGCACTAAAAGACCTCCGAAGCCGCAAGCGTCACTATACCGCCAGTGCTGGCGGTATATGTGGCTCCCTATTATGACTTTTCCGCTGGGCCAGCAGACGGAAACAGTGTTTCTGTCTGCTGGCCCAGCGGAAAAGACACATCAACATTGCAGCATGGTCATAATAGGGCCGGTGGGAATGTTGATGTGCTGCGGGTGCAGGAGCAACCGTCGTGCATTTCACTGCCCAAAATTCAGGCAGTGAAATGCCCGATGGGGCTGTGCCTGGAGGCCCCTGCACTGCCCATGCCAAGTGCATGGGCAGTGCAGGGGCCCTCAGGGGCACCCCAAGTCCCCCTTACCGCCAGCCTGTCCATGGCAGTGTTTACCGCCATGGACAGGCTGGCAACCGCCTGGTAGAAGCCTGGAGGTCAGTTGGAGGGGCCGGCGGTATGGCCGTGGCTAATGCACCACGGTCATAATACACTGCCGGTACACCTTCAGCCTGTTGGCGGTGTTATCACCGGTGTACCGCCGGCCATCAGGGCCGTAATGAGGCCCTAAATGTACATGATAACACACTGAAATGGTCTGTACTCATGTTGTTATTGTGGGTGCTCTTTTGTTAAACAGTGAAAAATTCCTCTTATTTAGACTTAGTATGGGAACTTGAGAACATACTAACCAAGAAACACAAATCCCACCTGAGTACTATTTTATTATATTCTTTAAACTACTTTAACTTTTCACCTTTTATTTTCAACTTCTGTTATAGGAAGTTACTTCACATCATCTGATGATCATGGTTATGTAACTTCCAAAAACCTGAAGAAAACAACAACAGTACCTTGAATCAAAAATATGATCACCAAATTAGCCCATCAGATTAATTTCTATGCATAGTTTACTAGAATCTGTTTTCTTGAGTTGTTTTTATAATCTTTACATTTGGCTTATTTCTTCCTGCAGGGTTCATAGTATGACGATGAATAGACGAACAATCACACCAATGCCAGAGCAGAAGAAAGGCAGAGAATCCAAAGTAAGTTCCAATATTGATTGGCTTTTAAAAACTTTCCCCAACATATTATCTGAAGTTTTAAGTCTACAAAACTTTTTTATTTTCTAGGTTTACTGGTTTTCACTAACAAGGGTCAAGAATGAAAAACAGCAGTTGGAAGCACAGCGGTGAAATGAATCAATGGCAGGAGCAACCAGGTGAGACACTTCTCTATCTAGAAGAGCTGAAGAATTGGCTGCTATTTCAGGCTGACAATACAGAGTTGTGCTTAAGATGACAGCCAGGACATATAGGCCCTCATTCTGACCCTGGCGGTCGGTGATAAAGCGGCGGCCAAGCCGCCAACAGGCCGGCGGTCTAAAATATGCAATTCTGACCCTAGCGGGAACCGCCAACACAGCCCGCCAACTTAACACTCCGCCCGCCACAGCGGTACAAACAAACAGCGCGGCGGTTCCCGCCAACAGCCCGGCGGCAGACAAAGTACCGCCCACCCTATTACGACCCACCAATCTGCCACCTTTTCCGGGGCGGGAGCACCGCCGATAAGAACACGGCGGAAACAGACTACGAACGGGAAAACGCTCACCTCTACGCACTCCACGCGAGATTCCGGCAGTATGGAGCCAGAGTTGCAGGTCATCCCCGCACTCCTATTCCTCCTCATATACCAGGAGCACGCCCGGCGGCGCGGAAGACATCGGTGAGTACGGCACCTACGACACAGGGGAGGGAAAAGATTACCGGCACACACCCACCCACCCACACACACATCAATGCATTCCCACAGATCACTGTCACAACCCACAAACCACCCCCCTCCGAAATAATGCAAAGACCAAAAGAAGAGATCATAAACGGGCAGATATATTGAAATATGTACACCAGTAATCCCAATAAATAAATAAACTATGTACAAAATATATACAGCTACTAAATGTAGTCCAACCACTGTCCGTGGATCACAGGGGTCCTGTGCAAAGGGGCAAGGCCCAGTCCCACGACAAGAACTCCACGGAGAGAACACTGCAGGGGCATCAGAAAGAAAATAGGACAGGCACCTCAGGGGGAAGGGAAGGGGGGGCACCTCAGCCACTTGAGTACACAACGCCAGATCCACGAGGGGACTCCATGACCACTGGCCCATCCTGGGGAGAGCAAAGCCACAGTCCAAACAGTCCATACAGTGGGTGGCCTGCCCACTGGGCCATCCTGGGGAGAGCAAAGCCACAGTCCATACAGTCCATACAGTGGGTGGCCTGCCCACTGGGCCATCCTGGGGAGAGCAAAGCCACAGTCCATACAGTCCATACAGTGGGTGGCCTGCCCACTGGGCCATCCTGGGGAGAGCAAAGCCACAGTCCATACAGTCCATACAGTGGGTGGCCTGCCCACTGGGCCATCCTGGGGAGAGCAAAGCCACAGTCCAAACAGTCCATACAGTGGGTGGCCTGCCCACTGGGCCATCCTGGGGAGAGCAAAGCCACAGTCCATACAGTCCATACAGTGGGTGGCCTGCCCACTGGGCCATCCTGGGGAGAGCAAAGCCACAGTCCATACAGTCCATACAGTGGGTGGCCTGCCCACTGGGCCATCCTGGGGAGAGCAAAGCCACAGTCCATACAGTCCATAACAGACCCCACTGCCACTGGCCAGAGGACATCCTGCAGCCCTGCCCGAGATAGATCCTGCCCTGCCACGTCTGCCAAAGGGCCAGCGGTTCTTGCCCTGAAGGGCCCAGTTCAGCGGTTCTAGAGACGGCGGGGCCCAGTTCAGCGGTTCTTGAGACGGCGGGGTCCAGTTCAGCGCTCCTTGCCTTGAAGGGCCCAGTTCAGCGGTTCTTGAGACGGCGGGGCCCAGTTCAGCGGTTCTTGAGACGGCGGGGCCCAGTTCAGCGCTTCTTGCCTTGAAGGGCCCAGTTCAGCGGTTCTTGAGACGGCGGGGCCCAGTTCAGCGGTTCTTGAGACGGCGGGGCCCAGTTCAGCGGTTCTTGCCTTGAAGGGCCCAGTTCAGCGGTTCTTGAGACGGCGGGGCCCAGTTCAGCGCTTCTTGCCTTGAAGGGCCCAGTTCAGCGGTTCTTGAGACGGCGGGGCCCAGTTCAGCGGTTCTTGAGACGGCGGGGCCCAGTTCAGCGGTTCTTGCCTTGAAAGGCCCAGTTCAGCAGTTCTTGAGACGGCGGGGCCCAGTTCAGCGGTTCTTGAGACGGCGGGGCCCAGTTCAGCGGTTCTTGCCTTGAAGGGCCCAGTTCAGCGGTTCTTGAGACGGCGGGCCCAGTTCAGCGGTTCTTGAGACGGCGGGGCCCAGTTCAGCGGTTCTTGCCTTGAAGGGCCCAGTTCAGCGGTTCTTGAGACGGCGGGGCCCAGTTCAGCGGTTCTTGAGACGGCGGGGCCCAGTTCAGCGGTTCTTGCCTTGAAGGGCCCAGTTCAGCGGTTCTTGAGACGGCGGGGCCCAGTTCAGCGGTTCTTGAGACGGCGGGGCCCAGTTCAGCGGTTCTTGCCTTGAAGGGCCCAGTTCAGCGGTTCTTGAGACGGCGGGGCCCAGTTCAGCGGTTCTTGCCTTGAAGGGCCCAGTTCAGCGGTTCTTGAGACGGCGGGGCCCAGTTCAGCGGTTCTTGAGACGGCGGGGCCCAGTTCAGCGGTTCTTGCCTTGAAGGGCCCAGTTCAGCGGTTCTTGAGACGGCGGGGCCCAGTTCAGCGGTTCTTGAGACGGTGGGCCCAGTTCAGCGGTTCTTGCCTTGAAGGGCCCAGTTCAGCGGTTCTTGAGACGGCGGGGCCCAGTTCAGCGCTTCTTGCCTTGAAGGGCCCAGTTCAGCGGTTCTAGAGACGGCGGGGCCCAGTTCAGCGGTTCTTGAGACGGCGGACGGTCTATGGCCAACTGCTAATTGCCTGGTGGTGCCCTCCTGGGCAGCGGGGATGGTGCTCCTTCACTGCCCACCTGGGCTGTGGGTGGTGGGGCCCTCCTGGCCAGCTGGGCTGGGTCCTCCCTGGGCAGCGGCTATGGGGGTGGTGGGCTCTCCCGGGGCAGCTGTGCCGGTTCCTCCCGGGGCAGCGGCTATGGGGGTTGTGGGCTCCTCCTGGGCAGCAGGCCTGCTGCCTGACCTCTCCAACTTGCTGCCCTTGCCCTCCTTAGTCGTCGGCCTGTGGCCCTTTCCTCCCTTTGGAGCTGTGGCTGGTGACTGTCGCTGGGTGGTGTCCGGGGGGGATGTAGAAGGCGGGCTCCTGCGGCGCCCCTTCCGCCTTCTGCTCCTCTTCCCAGGGGGTGGGCTGGCTGTCCCCTTGCTGCTGGGCGAAGATCCAGACATGCGGGCTGGCGGGCTCCAATACCCCTGCACCCTTGTCAAGGGGGCTGCAGGGCTGGTGGTGGCTGAGGTGCTCTTCTTACCCTGACGAGAAGGAGGGGGGGGCTCAGGGTCAGGAAAGAAGTTAGTAGTGGCAAGGAAGAGCTTCTTGGGACAATGGAGAGTGGTAGGTACAGTGGGAATGGGAGTGGATGGAGAGGATGTGGTTGTAGGTGAGTCACGTTTGCTGTCTTTGGGTGCAGGTGCAGGAGGGATAGGCTGTCGTGAGGTGGATGGCTGTTGGGTGGGTGGGTGGCTGCGTTTGTGTGGTGTGGAAGAGGGGGTGACAGACACAGTGGGAGAGGACACAGGGGACGTGTAAATGGCAGTGGGGGTGGTGACTGCACGTGTGCGGACTGGAGTGGAGGGTGTGCTGGTGATGGAAACACTTGCTGATGGTGAGGTGAATGGAGGTGTGAGTGTAGACGTCACAGGGAGGGAGGAGGGAGACGAGGAGGTGGGGGTCACAGAGGTGGTAGTGACTGTTGGCATGTCTGCATCGGAATGTTGCGTGTGTGAATGTCTGCGTGATCTGTGGTGCTTATGTTTGGATGAGCTTCTCTTGGGTGTTGAGGTGTGTGCAGGCTGGTCTGATGGTGTGGGTGGGACAGGCAGAGGAACAGGAGACTGGGAGGAGGGAGTTAGTAGAGGCAGGCAGGAGACAGGGACAATGGCTGCCGTCAGTGCTGAGGCCAGAGCCTGGAACGATCGCTGATGGGCAGCCTGACCCGAATGAATGCCCTCCAGGTACGCATTGCTGCGATGAACCTCCCTCTCCACCCCCTGGATGGCATTCAAAAGGGTAGTCTGCCCAACAATGAGCGTTCGGAGGAGGTCAATGACCTCCTCACTGAGGGCAGCGGGGGTAACAGGGGCAGGGCCTGAGGTGCCTGGGGCGAAGGAGATGCCCGGCTTCCTGGCAGAGCGGGCACGGGGCGAACGCGGAGGGGCTGCTGGGAGGGCGGAGATGGTGCGCTGGGTGGCGGCTGTACCTGTAATGGCGGGGGGCACGGATGGTGCCACCCCCGCAAGGGAGCCCCCTTCCGAGGACGTGTCCGTGTCGCTGCAGGCTCCAGTCGTCCCCGTCGTGGAGCTCCCCTCGCCCTCCGTCTCACTGGTTCAGTCTGACTCTGTGGCATGGCCCTCCTGGGCCATGTGAGATGCAGCTCCCTCCTGCCCCGATGCCACTTCTCCTCCGCCTGATGATGCTGATGCACACAAGCACAGAAAGACAAACAAAAAGGGGGGGGGAGAGAGAAATAAAGGGATATTGAGTACATGGATCTCCGGTACAGTTAGCGGACATGACAGACACAGATGCCCCCTGCACTAAGTTGCGCACTTGGGGTACGCTACGCATTCCGTGGAACATGGCCTACACGCCTAGAGTTGACAACTGCACCCATGGATGACACGGCCCAGGGATGGCTGTACTGACAAACTACTGAGGGTGGTGGCTGGGGACACAGGGGCTTACGGGGGTGCCCAGCCTACAGATATCGCCATGGCCTAGGGGGACCCCCAGCCCTCCTCCCCCACCCAGACACCTCCACTGCGCGACAACAGAGTAGATAATGCTTGTACTCACCCCCTTGTGTCTGCTGTGCTGCCCTCACGCGCTCATCCAATTCAGGGTAGGCCACCGCCAGGATCCGGAACATCAGGGGGCTCAGTTGACGGCAGGCACCCCGCCTACGTTGGGAGGCCATCCCCAGCAGAGACTCGGCGGTCTTCTTGGTCCCGCGGCGGATGTCCTCCCACCTCTTGCGGCAGTGGGTGCCCCGTCGATGGTGGACCCCCAGGGCCCGGACTTCCTTGGCGATGGCACGCCAAATCCCGATCTTCTCATGGGCGCGGACCTATGTGACACGTACAGGGAGGGAGAAATACCACGTTCAAGTTTCTCAGCATTTTCCTTTCCAGTGGCCCAACGCCCCCCATCCCCGCCAGGCCCCCCGCCATGCCCCCCGCCATGCCCAACATGCCCCCCATCCCCGCCAGGCCCCCCGCCATGCCCCCGCCATGCCCAACATGCCCCCCATCCCCGCCAGGCCCCCCGCCATGCCCAACATGCCCCCCATCCCCGCCAGGCCCCCCGCCAGGCCCCCCGCCATGCCCAACATGCCCCCCATCCCCGCCAGGCCCCCCGCCATGCCCAACATGCCCCCCATCCCCGCCAGGCCCCCCGCCATGCCCAACATGCCCCCCATCCCCGCCAGGCCCCCCGCCATGCCCAACATGCCCCCCATCCCCGCCAGGCCCCCCGCCATGCCCCCCGCCATGCCCAACATGCCCCCCATCCCCGCCAGGCCCCCCGCCATGCCCAACATGCCCCCCATCCCCGCCAGGCCCCCCGCCATGCCCAACATGCCCCCCATCCCCGCCAGGCCCCCCGCCATGCCCCCCGCCATGCCCAACATGCCCCCCATCCCCGCCAGGCCCCCCGCCAGGCCCCCGCCAGGCCCCCCGCCAGCCCCAACATGCCCCCCATCCCCGCAGGCCCCCAAGCCAGACAGTGGCCCCAAATCCATATTGAATTAAACTCACTTGTTGGTCTGGAGGACCGTAGAGTAGCGCATACTGGGGGAGGACCCCATCCACAAGTTTCTCCAACTCCTCTCCAGTGAAGGCAGGGGCCCTTTCCCCAGTCGCAGCAGCCATTGTCCCTTCCAGACCGAGGTCACAGCAACACTTGCAGTATAGGTCCTCTCCTGTGAAAGTTCAAGTCGCAAGTGGATAAGTAGATAGAAAATGGCGGTCACGTCCGCGACGGTGCGTACCGCGGCGGTGCGTCCCGCCACCGCCGGCGCCCTTCGCCATTGGCTCCTGAAACCCATAGGCTTCAATGTTAACCAATGCGGCTTCGCGCCGCGGTCTTCGCCCGCCGCCAGCCGCGGTGTGCCACGCCAGCGCATTGACCTCACATCCCATTGTCACACTTCACAGGTCAGGCAGCCGCCATTTCCAGGGCCCACATGGCTCAATTTCAACTGCGTCACACAGGCCTAGGCCTTGCATAGCCACTCAGACACGCCATTCACTGCATAGAGAATCGTATACTGTGCTAGCTGTGAGTACGTACCTGTGGGTTGCTTGACTGTGTGCTCCATGTTGTCCTTCCTAGGCACCGTCCGCTGGGTTGGGCGAGGAGACGGATGAATCCTCCCGTGTACCGACCGCTGGTGGACCTGTCGACAATGGAAGAACGCCACATTATCCTGACCTACCGTCTTAACCGTGCCACTATCCATGAACTGTGTGCCCGGCTGGAGCCCGACCTGATGTCCCCCATCCGCCAACCCACAGGGATTCCCCCTCTGGTGCAGGTCATGTCAGTACTACATTTCTTGGCAAGTGGGTCATTTCAGACAACCGTGGGAATTGCTTCCGGGATGTCTCAGCCCATGTTTTCGAAGGTGTTATCCAGAGTGTTGTCTGCCCTGATGAAATCCGTGAGGAACTACATCATTTTCCCTGAGGTGGGCGAATTGGCTACAGTGAAGGGTGATTTCTACGCCCTTGGACATATTCCCAACGTAATTGGTGCCATTGATGGGACCCATGTGGCTTTGGTTCCCCCAAGAGACAGGGAGCAGGTGTACAGGAACAGGAAAAATTACCATTCAATGAACATCCAGGTGGTGTGTTTGGCTGACCAGTACATCTCGCATGTAAATGCCAAATTCCCAGGGTCAGTGCATGACGCCTACATCCTCAGGAATAGCAGCATCCCTTACGTGATGGAACAGCTACAGAGACACCGTGTATGGCTAGTGGGGGACTCTGGGTACCCCAACCTGTCGTGGCTACTGACCCCAGTAAGGAATCCCCGGACCAGGGCAGAGGAACGGTACAATGAGGCCCATGGGCGTACTAGGAGGGTGATCGAACGCACCTTTGGCCTCCTAAAGGCCAGGTTTCGCTGCCTGCATATGACCGGTGGATCCCTAATGTACTCACCTAAGAAGGTGTGTCACATCATCGTGGCCTGCTGCATGCTTCACAACCTGGCTTTGCGCCGCCAGGTGCCTTTCCTGCAGGAGGATGGTCGAGACGGTGGTGTTGTGGCAGCGGTGGAACCTGAGGAGAGTGACGAGGAGGAAGACGACGGGGCTGAAACAGACAACAGGGACAGAATCATTGAACAGTACTTCCAATAGGACACAGGTAACATTTCAAAGATAATTTAGTAAATGTTAACTACTCTGCAGCATCTCTGCTGCCTGTCTATTTGCCCCAGTGTATGATGACTGAGTTTTGGCTTTTCCCTCCCTATTTCAGATCTGGGGTCCCCACTACGAGTCCTGTGCTTCGTTTCCCCATGGACTACAGCTTTGTGGCAGCTGTTTGTTGACTTCACCATGTACAAGGACATATTTGCACTGTCATGTCAATTACAATCTATTGAAATCACAGCCAGACTCCTGATATTTTGGTGCAAAATAGGTGTTTATTGAAGTGCTCAAAATGGGATGGGTGGTTTCAAGTGGGTGGGGGCTATGGTGAAGAAATGTCCATGGCAGAGTCCAGAGTAACAGTCACACAGGTGCATTGTCCAGAGGCCTGTGGAGAGATGGAGCATGGGCAGTTCAAGGATGGACAGGGTGACAATGTGGGACAGTGGGATGACATCAGGTGGTATCCATTGCTGGCGGGGGTCTTGACATCCTACTCTGTCTTCTTGCGAGATCTCAGGGCCCTCTTGCGGGGTGGTTCTTCTCCTGCAGGAGGTGGGGGTCTGGTGGGCTGCTGCTGTGCGGGGGCCTCCTGTCCACTAGCGCCGGCGGAGGTGGATGGCTGTTCTTGGTCCAGGCTAGTGGCAGGGGCCCTTGGGTGTTGTTCAGTGTCCGCCCTGCTGTTTACGAGGTCCTGCAGCAGCCCTACCATGGTAACCAGGGTGGTGTTGATGGCTCGGATGTCCTCCCTGTACCCCCGATAGTGTTCCTACTGCAGCACCTGGATCTCCTGGAACCGGGCCAGTACCGTCGCCATCGTCTCCTGGGAGCGGTTGTATGCTCCCATGATGGTGGTGAGGACCTCGTGGAGAGTGGGTTCCCTGGGCCTCTCCTCCCCCCCCTGTCGCACAGCTGCCCGCCGAGTTGCCCTGTTTCCCTGGGCCTCTGCCCCCTGGCCGGTGTGCCCACTACCACTGCCCCCAGGTCCCTGTTGTTGTTGGGGTGGTGGGTTATCCTGGGTGCCCTGTAGTGGTAGACACACCGCAGATTGACGCGCCCTGGAGACAGAGGCATGGGCCCGCTGGGTGGGAGCTGTGCTGGTGTTCCCAGAGGGGTTAGGGTCTGTAGTGGCCTGTGCCTGTGTGAGGGGAACCGACTGTCCAGAGGTCCCCGATGGTCCGGGCTGGTCATCGGTGTCCAGATCGACAGAGCTGCTGTCATCGCTGACGGCCTCTTGGGTGGGGGGTGTGGATAATTCTGGCCCCTCCGCCGCGGTGTGTTGACGGTCGGGTCCTGCAGGGGTATAGAGGTATGGTTATAGTTTCAATGTGTGGCATATGGGTGTATCTGTGGGTTCTCGTGTCCCCAAGTGCTGGCATTCTTGTGTGGGGGCTTTGGTGAGGGTGGCTTGTGGGGGGGATGTGTATATGCATTGGGCATGCTTTGGTGATGGGTGTCCATGCTTAGTGGACGCATGCAGGCCTAGGTTTTGGGATGTGTGGGTTGTGATGGTGAGACATTGGCGGGGAATAGGTGTGCTGGGGGTGGGGGTGAGGATGGTGGTGGGGGTGAGGATGGTGGTGGGGGTGAGGGTGGGGGTGACGATGGGGGTGGGGGTGAGGGTGGGGTTCGAGGATGGGGGTGAGGTTTGGGGTCTGATTTGGCATGCAGGTGGGGGGGAAGCAGTATTGAAGCTTCAACTTACCAGTATCCATTCCTCCGCCGACTCCTGCGAGGCCGTCAGGATGCAGGATGTTCAAGACTTCCTCCTCCCATGATGTGAATTGTGGGGGTTGAGGTGGGGGTCCTCCGCCAGTCTTCTGCACGGCGATGTTGTGCCTGGATACCATGGAACGCACCTTCCCCCGTAGGTCGTTCCATCGCTTCCTGATGTCTTCCCGATTTCTGGGGTGCTGTCCCACTGCGTTCACCCTGTCGACAATCCTCTGCCATAGCTCCGTCCTCCGGGCAATACTGGTGTATTGTATCTGTGTGCCGAACAGCTGGGGCTCTACCCGAACGATTTCCTCCACCATGACCCTGAGTTCTTCGTCTGTGAAGCGGGGTTGTCTTTGGGGTGCCATGGGGTGGTGTGTATGATGTGTGGGGTGGAGTATGTGTATTTAAGTGAGTTGAGTGTGGTGGTGTGTGTTGTTTTGTGTGTGGATAGTGTGTGGGTGATGGTGTTGAGTGGCTGTGGCTGTTATGTTTTGGATGCTGGTGTCTCGCTCTTGTCTTCTTTACGAATTTTTAAGCGTAGGGGTTTGTGGGTGATGTGGGTGTGTGTTTTATATTGTATTGTGTGTGTGGGAGTGGTGTGTGTATGTGTATCAGGTGTGTGGGATTCAAATCGTCCAATGTGGCTGAGTTTTGTTCGTTTGTGTGTATTCTGACCGCGCCGGTGTGTCCCGCCAATGGAATACCGCGTTTGAATGACCGCCGCGTGGATTCGTGGGTCGTAATGGCATGGGCGTATTTCTGTTGGCGTGGCGGTGGAGGTTTGGTCACCTCCACCTTTCCGCCGACCGCTGGTCTGGCGGTCTGTTGTGGCGGTCGGATTTTCGGAGGTTTGCCTTCTGCGGGTCAGAATGACCGTGGCGGGTTTCCGCGACCGCGGCGGGATTATGGAGGATTTCTGACCGGCGGTAGGCGCCTTTTACCGCCGAGGTCAGAATGAGGGCCATAATCTAGAAATGTCTTGTCATTTCCTTTGAGAATACTAGACCCATGTAACCTTCTCCTACCCCCGACGACCACTTCAGTTGCTCAAAGGAGTATGTACCTGGGGCATAGGGGCTGCAATTAATCTGTTAGAACTGGGGATGTAGCTGGAAATAAGGCAGTAACACAGCAGCTGCACACAGAGATCTATAATTGATCGTCTGTAGTGAACAACCTTTACCACTAGACTGTACGGTGAGGGCTTATTACCCTGGTTCACCTTCACCCAAAATGAAAGCATCTTAGTCTCCAAAAGCTTTACTTGCATCTGGGTCTCAGGAAGACACAACCCAGTCTCTAGATCTGTGGAGTAAGTGACCAAAAGAAATAGTAGTGGCCCAAAAAGACAGAATTAAATGACCAGAATGACCATATCGCATTACAACACACTGCTACCATGATCAATGTTATATGATCAACAAGATGAAACAGCACCTTCAATGATATGGTTCTACAACTATCCACTTTGCAATTGATGGTTCACCATACCTTGAGTTGGGATCTTTGTTTGCTTGAGTGAAGGGCTTTAGCTTTTGGTCAGAGCAAGACACCAAGAAGAAGTCTTTCTCACTTTTCTGATACAAGAGAGGGTGACCACTTGTTTCCTGTGCTCTGACCAATTCCCCTAAACTGACCTACGGGCAGGCACCTGTGCACACCCACACTGCCAGAAGACAATGAAGGAAACCGTTAAGACTCGTCAGAGACCCAAAGTGTGCTATAATCCAAATTAGAAGTGACAGTAAAAAAAGCAAATGTTTGTGGGCAAGTTAGTAGAAATTATATTCCAGCAAGGACTTGGATGCATCCTGAACGTGTTTTTGTCTTTCTGATCTTGAGGTGACAGAAGAACTGTATTAAGTTCAAAGGAACTGTGTACCTTTCAGCCACTATATTTCATATGTAATATTTATCTGTGTGCCATGATTAAAGCGCCTTTTAAAACACTGGTTGGACAATGATTTATTGGTATTTTATGTCTTATTGTGTTCAAAGTTTTGCTCCATTTGACCTTCCTGACTATTTGGGTATAACATGGAGGTAAAGCCACAGGAGACCAACATAGTTGTATGAGGAGTTTTGTGGATCGTTGGTCCAAAGGGTGATGCCTGTGAAGTTTCCAGCCCTGCCTATTAAGTTTGGAACTTGAAGTCTGGTTTTGGCAAAACGCTTTAAAGCAACAGTTTACAAACTTGTGTGCAGCAAGTTATTGTGCCCAAAACCTCTCAGGAAAGTTAATTCTCTCCCATCTAATAGTTTTCACAAATTGGCGGTGGAGGCAGTTGTTTCTCTTTACATGGTAAACTAGATGATTATCATACATCAACTGATAAAAAACACTGCACTTAGACTTAAGACCTGATGTAGATTTTGGTGGGACTCCCGTCTTCCCTCCATGGCAAAGTTTACAAGTACTCTGTCAAGCTGACGGATTCCTGCCCACTCTATTTAGGTGTATGCAGCTGAACCTCTGACCGCATCAACAGACTATTTTCTGTGATATAATCCGTCACATAATCAGCACACCGCCACCAACGTGGAAGACTCCTATGCTCGCTAACACTACTCTGTCGCCATCAGAGTGGAAGGTTTGCCCCAAGCATATTTAGATTTTACAGGTGTGCTGGTATTGGTTATAGCAGCGGATTTCTGATGGCAAGAGTCTGTCACAGGACGGGTTCAACATTGTACTATGCCTGTGAGTTGTGGATGGAGGCTAGCAGCACAAACCTGATGTGTGTTGGCTAATTGTTTTCACCTGCATACCAGACTATTAAACACACTCCATTACAGGCCGTGATCTTTTGCCATTCCACTACAGCACAACATTGTGAAGCAGGCATTTTGTCAGTGTAGTCAAGTTCTTTTTAATTACTCTTTTTCTTGTTAATTTTTCTCCTCTCCTTTTTTGTGTTTTTTTTTTTTTATGGCAGGGAGGAGAAATCACCATTTTACAGAAGGAGAATTGTCAGTCATTGTGGATGAAATCATTAGAGCAGGGCCACAATTGTTTGGAGCCCAAGTACAACCATTGCTCAGAAAAGGCAATTGTGGGCCAGAATAGTTGACAGAGAGAATGCTGTAGCAAACATCCCGTGCACACAGGCATAAATTAGGAAGAAGTGGGATGACTTGCAGGAAGAGTAAGTTCCCTGGCCTCCAAGCATCACATGGAGGCCCAGAAGACTGGTGGTGGTTCTCCCCTTACACATTTTTCCCTGGGAGGAGAAGGTCTTGCGGATCCTCGATCCTGAAGGCGTGACAGGAATCCCTGGTGGAGTGGAGACTGGTTAGACTTTTAAATGTGTCACTAAACAGAAATGTTTTTAATTTAGCTGTCTTTTGCACATTTGTTAAACATATAAACCCAAATTTAAAATTCTCAAATTGATTTTTATCTTCAAATTTGTTGCATTATTGTTGTATCTCTTGATTTACTACTGGTCATTATGTGTTGTCAATATGCATGTGTTTTTATGGATCAGTTGGTGTTTTTTTCCTTGTTTGTTCGATTGTTTTAATGTATTTTGTTGTAGTTAAGATAACAGGTTTCAATCTCTATTGAATTTCACATGAAGTTATGGTGTTTGTGTTTTTTTCACCTACTAATATATTTCCCATATGTTTTCTATCTTGTAAATGTTTGATCATCTTCACTGCATATATTGTGCTAGGTATGTGAAACTTACAATTTTCCAAGTGATTTTAATGTTTAATTGAATTGACTACAAGCACCATACCTTGTTTTTTGTATTTTAAAAATAAGATCGCAATGGTCATTCTCTCTTTCTTTCATATATGCACATATGTTGGAGTGTCATGTATTTATCAATCTCCATTTTATGCTATTTGTCAAAATGTCATTTATTTGTACAATTTTTATATTGTCACTTTCTTGTTGTTTCATTGAATTAATGTAATTGTTTTCCTAAATCAAAGTATGTTGACTTAAAGATTTCTCAGATATGTTATTTTGGGTGCTGAATATACGTTGTATAGATAATAAAGGAACTTTGCAATGTTTATGTGATGACTAATGTTATTTATCCTTCTGAGTTATATAATAGTCTTAGTTTTAGCTTGCTAGGCCTTGGATTGGTTTAGTTCACATTTCTCTTCTCTACTGTGCTGTGCTGAATATTTGGTATGTTTTATATACACTTTGTAATTAATAATTTTCTTTGCAGGACAACTCTTTACCTGCTTTTTTGAAGTTTTAATGTGTGTAATTTAAACTGGCTGAGTAATTTATCATAAAACCACTGAAAGATCTAATCATTCTATTAATTTCTTTAATCCTTTTAGGTTGCTTCATTTGCAGCTTCAAACACATGTAATGTATAATCCAGACTTTGACAATTTGTTTTTTTTGTAATTCATATTAGGTCCAACACCCAGAGTACATGGACAACCACCTGCCACTGAGGATACCTCCATTTCAGACCAGGATCAAGTCTTCTGTGAGAACCCTACTCCTGCAAGTCCAGATAATGAGGAGCTGCCTGGTCCATCTGGTCTACTTGGGCAGACAGATACGGTGAGTCTCACTCGGCCCACACCTACACCTCCCACCCCAGCTGTCATCAGCCCTTAGCCTCAGGATACATCCACGCCCTGTGTCCAAAGGCACATAACCCCAATCTTGCACACCTCAGTCCTGACTGCTATTGATTCAACAGCACTACCACCTCCAGTTCAGCGAGGCCCCAGTGGGATGGGGCACACTGGGTCAATGGTTCAGGGCAGTGGGATTCTGGTTTGTGGGAGGGAATCTGGGGGCCAGCAAAGTGAGGCTACTGAGTTCACTGTCACCCATGCTACCATCGGCCAAGTTTTAGGATCCCTCTATCAGTCCCAAGACAAGATGGGTCAAGCCCTTACAGAGCTCGGGGACATGAAGAAGTTGCAAAGGGAACACAATATACAGATGGAGAATCTAAACTCCAGTTTGGGATCCCTGACTTGGGTACAACAACATCTGGGCCAACTACATCTGCCTCAGTCACAGAAAGGGAGGCCCTGCCACAAGAGGAAATACCTGCATCTACCTCTGTCCCTGCAACTGTAGATCCACCAGCCCTCCTCAGTGGGGACGTTCATCCAGACCACCAGGAGAAGATAACAAGACCTCCATCACCACCACCAGAAAAATACATAAAATCTAATTTCCTCCAGTGTGTGACTGCCATTCACTCTGTGGACTATTTTCTAGGCACATGTACCTTTTTGATGCCAGATGTACTTTGTGCCTTGGAGTACTAACAATTTTGGCTCCACAATAATAGTTTCATTCACCATGATTGAATTTTTATTTGTTCATAGAGTTTTTGTTTTCATCCTGTGACAGTTTATTTGGGTCATCTGAATAAAATCAAAACCTACAAAGTCAAAGTCTGGTGTTGTACTTCTGTTATCAATTTGTTTATTTTTTCCATAATACATTTAAAAATGTAAATAATTAAAATGTTTGTTATTCAAAAATAAATTCCATGTAGGTAATGCTTTTCACATTTTTAAGAATGACAAAAAAAGAACAAACCTAACAATTCAAAAGCTAGTCTTTTTTAAAACTTGCAAAAAAGAGGTGCTTGCCATATTTTCCAAAAATTATCACAGCCCAATTAAAGTCAAATATTCTGTGCCATTTTTACACTTAAAGTTCCAGATCTTGCCACCCTAGAAGAATGGGCTGCAATCCTAAAGATCAGATTCAATAGCAAAACTTTTATTGATTTAAGTTATCAGCTGGAGCCAGACCTTGTGCCTCACAATACAAATCCCACATCAAGCACACCAACAATCAAAATCATGGCAGTACTACATTTCTTGGCCACAGGATCATTCCAATACACTGTTGCAGTGTTTGGTAGAATGTTACCACCACCTTTCAGAAGTGTGCTACAAGACGTTCATTCTTCAATCATAGGACACATCAACAGCTTCATACACTTAACACAAAATGAAGATTTTGACAGTATGAAGGGAGATTAGTATTTTCTGGATTGACAAACACGTGGTTAGAGCTATTTAAGCATCACATATTGGCAACATTCAACAGAAACAAGTCTAATGCAATCTCAAAAACTTCAAAACAACCACTGTGCAAGTTGTCTTTTAACAAGATATGTACACCAAAAGTGTGTCTTTCACACGATCAATCTATTTTCCCTTTGTACTTTGCAACAGCAGAATATAACTGCAAATGTCACAACTTTGAAATATCCAAATGAAGATGACACAGTGAAGGAACACATAACAGAAGAAAACCAAAAGATTCTTTAAATAATGTGACAAAATAGACACATTACAAATGAATAATTTTGAGGACAAATTTTCTAAGAACAATAAAAAAGAAACTATGTAAGTGAATACAATAGTCACTGTGTAAACACTTTAATCAACAAACATATTTGCCCTGGAATTTCCTAAACTTACCCTTCCTAAAAATGTTCAGCACAGACTTTTATCCTCATTAGATTAAAAGTTGGTTTAACATTTAATGTAATAATATGTGAAGATATACTTACACCTATATGAAGAAGTTGTCAATAACATCTTGACGTAAGTCAATTCCTTCTTCTTCATCATTAGCATCTTCAGTTGGCATTTCAACAGCCTCACTCCCTAGCTCTTCGTGGTCGCCATCCTCAGCAATTTTCAGGATGTTCCATTGCAGGGCTATGTTGTGCAACATAAAGCATGCCACAGTGATTTTTCACACCTTATCAGGTGAGTAGAGGAGGGCTCCACCTTTCTTATCCATACATCTAAATCTGGCCTTTAGGAGCACGCTCCATTGACTGCCATGTTCTTCCATGGGCCTCATTGAAGCATACCTTCCCTGGCGTTGTTTGATTTCTCAGCGGTTCTAACAACAATTGTCGGTTAGGATAAACTGAGTCTTCTACATGAATAACAAATAAAAATTAGCCTAAAAATGTAATCTCGTTGTAGATCCTTAAACTGGAAATTGAGCAATAAATATATGGACAGATTGTACTTACCAACAAGCCAGGTCCCTCAGGTTCAAGTTGTGACATTTACAGGCGTATGCTGCTGTTTTTATAGTACAAAGGAATCATGTGTTGATTCTGGAAAATGCACACACATGCTTGTAATGTGCAAATCAGGTAAGGAGACAACTTGCACATTGATTGAATGGAAGTTCTTTCAAGTGCTGCAGACCTTCTCTCTGTCATGTGGTGGCACTAAGGCAATATGTGTGCCATCAAATGGAACAACCACAGATGGTAGGGTACCCAAAGAATAAAATTCTCCCTTCACAATAGCAAGATCCTCATTTTGTAGAAACTGTATGAAGTTGTTGATGTGTCTCATCACTAAAGAAAGACCTTCTTGTAGCACAGCACTTAAAGTTGGTTGTGACATTCCACCAGATACTGCGACAAAATCCATTAATTTGACTATTGGTGTTATTGATGTGGGATTCCTATTGTGAGGCAAAATGTACGACTCTAGCTGATGACATAAAGCAATAATAGTTTGCCTATTCAATCAAAATTTTTGATAATATCCTGTACTTCCATGGTGACAAGGAATGATCAAAAAATTTGAGGCTGTCGTCTTCCCCCTCTCACTGGGTTCATATGTCTGCATTGAAAAAATAGACTTTTTTAAAAATGTGCAAACATTTCTATGATATTAATACAGATCTCATGTATTAAGTAACATCTTTTTGGTTTCTTAACATATCTGTACACAACATTTAATAGATATTTTTCAATTTGAAAATCCATTTTTGATATGTCTTTTATTTTTTCTAGCAATGGGTAATTAACACTTTGTAAATGTAGTAGGCACACGTTCTAACTTTTTTTTCAACAAAAATTGTGAAGGAAATTGCACTGGCAATTACAGGTGACATAGAATAAAATGCTCTTATGATAAAATGGATATTCCAAATGTCCCATTGGTGAGTTGATAATATAGACAAACAATACTGAGCATGTAAGTAAAAATGACTAGAAGCTTGAGAAAAAATTGCAACATTTTTTAGTAAAAATATATTGCAAATATGTTTTTACTAAAACAAATTCAATTCAATTTATGTTAAAAGTGACAGATTGGCATGATGTTTCTCCTTCACAAATGTGCATATAAGCCTGTCTATTTTTTGAAAAATGAATTTGATGGTCATACATTTCTGAAAAAAAACAGACAGGAATGTAAACACATTGTACCACATACCCAAAAGGAACATTTTTATGTCCTTTGTAATGTCCAGATGATAAATCAATATTTAGCAAAAAGAGATCAGTTAAAGGGACTTTTGCAGATGGACAAGGAACAATGAACAAAGGTTTTTTTGCTTGATAATACATTTTGTGACATAAGTTCACTATTCAGAAAAAACAATCTGAACTATTCAGAGGTGTTAAACAATTCCTGGAGAAAAGTTAAAATAGTTAAGAGAAATAATCAAAAATTATATGGGAGTAAATACAAAACTTTGACAAAATGGGTTCTGCATAGGAGTGAGTGAAAACTTCCGCTCTGCCGGCAGAGTTAGTGGAGTTTTTCCCACTCCATGCTCTGCGAGTTTGGAATAACTCCACAAAGTGACGTGTAGTTTTTTTTTTCTCCCTCGCCAATGTTAAGCGGTAGTAAGAGAAATCACTAAGTTGGCTGGCGTGAGTGAGATTTCTGAACACGAGCAATCGCAGTGGCCGTGACTGCTAATAATGAGAAAGCACCCTCTGGCACTCTGCGTGATGTCGGTCACTCTGCTTTTACAGCACAGAAGAAACTCCTGGTGCTGAAAATCAGAATGAACTGCATGACGTACCCAAACTCTGCCACTCAGTGAACTCCGCATAGAGCGGCAGAGTTTTTTCGGCACTTCACAGATTTCGGCTTAGCAGAACTCCGCAAACTCCACCCAGGCCTAGTTCTGAAGGTGCTCTCTACATGCATGATATAATGGTAAAGTAAACCTAAGTTTGAAAACCTTGAAGCAGGTGAAATATAAACATTTGGAAAGTGTTTTGTGAAAAAAACCAATGATCAGTTTTATTTACACAGATACAATTAAACTATTGTATATGTCGTTCAGCATCTTCAGGAGCAGGCACAGGGGACTTTTGCCATGAAGGCGGGGAAGCAGCTCGCCACAATTTGTCAGGTGGTGAGACCTTGGACACCGATGCACACAGTGGCATGGGGGTGAGGGGACTGGAACGAAGGCTACCAGATCTTTATCATTTTCAGAGGCCTCCCCAAGCAACCAATCCCTAGTGGTGGCTGACCCTATAGAAACTGTACCAATCGTAACCTTGTCCATTATTTAGAGACCAATCTCCACCCTCCCTCTTGCTCCCTCCAGTTGCACAAAACCAATCCCCTAAAACGACTGATGTTCCCTTTGCCACAGGCACCTCACCCGTCCCTGTTTATCTAGTTGCACTCAGTGAGGAGGCAATTGACCTTGTGTGCAGCATCTCCCTAGACCAGACTGTGATCGTGAATGGCATCCAGGGCCTTAGTTGCCAAATGTAACAAATGGTTGCATTCCTGGATGCCGTTCATAGTTCAATGTCTGGCATTCAGAGATTTCTTGCTAAAATAGACTCCACACTGACCGCAGCCCACCAACCAGCCCAACCTTGTGCCCTAACTCAGATCCCTTCCTCGTCCCAAGTCCTAACTCCCACTCCAATTCCAAGCACACTCACCTCTTTACAGGCACCCACTCTAAAAGACACAAGCAGCACACACACACACAAACACAAAAATAAATACAGACAAACACCTAAACAATGTACAAACACTACTGACACTACACCCACAGGCACCACACCCACAAGTACTACAATCACCACCACACCCACACTCATTACTAGGCCCATAATCACCACAACCACTGGCACACCCACACCTACCAGCACACCTACAAGCACGACAACCATCAGCACACCCACAATCACCACACTCACAAGCACCACAACCATCAGCACACCCACAACCATCACCCCACCCACAACCATCACCACACCCACAAGGACCACAATCACAACAACCACCTTAACAGCACACTCATTTAAACATATTCACAAAAAAGCACACCTACATGTAAAACAATACTGACAAACCCCAAACGCACACACTCACTGTAACACCAAACACCTGCTAAACTATACACATCCAAACATACTCCAGTCACACATGCAACTGCAAAGCATACAGACACAAACACACCACAACCGCATCAACCACCCCAACAGCACACTCTTTCAAACACACTCACACAAAAGCACACACACAACACCAACCAAACCCAAACACATGCACTCACCCAAACACCAAAAACCTTCCAAAAAGCACACACCCAAACATATACAACATACACCAGACACACATGCAACTGCAAAACATAGAGACAAAATTCAGATAGAGACAGCGACACTCTGACAGACTTTTTTTCATTGACCCGCCACATCTAAATACATCTGCTGGACCTCCTAGTAGGCGGACAGAAAAACCGACAGAAAAATGAGAGATGGACTAAATTGCCATGATCTAGATCAGTCCCTTAATCTTTATCTGAGCCTTGAGGATCATCTTATAAATCTTCACCGGCTTTCAACAGCAAGATGCATTATGTTCAAACATGTGTATCTCCCATTATGCCATTTACTATTAGGTGAAGTGGCTGGCACTGTATTCCCAGGAACCTGGCCAATAAATGAATAAAAAAGCAGGTTCCTTCAGAGTCATTCAAAATAAACTTTTTGTTGTTTCTAGGTTGTGCCTTCTATAGCGCAAACATAATTGAAGTTGTTTTAGGAACTCAATTTAACACAAGTATGTAAATGAAGGAACTGAATTGGTGACTGCCTCAAGGGGATTGTTTATCCAATTCAAATTATCAAAAATGTAATGAATTCAGGAAATGTATATCAAAGTATACATATTTGTCTTATTAATCAAGGGGCCTGAACAAAGGACAAACATTGGTAATCTATGAAAACACTCTCATTGAAATATGGCAGTTTTGGATGAGTAGTCAAGAGTCAGCCAAAAGCTGATTGTTCTTGTTCAGCTTTTCACTAAAAGAAATATCACCATGGGAAATTCAGTCAGATACAGCTTCTCCATCTTGACATTTGTGCTGGAATCCCACCAGAGGCAGAGGAAGGCATGGGGGACAAGGGGGAGGGTTTTTAGTCCTACTGAGGAGTCTAATCGTCAATCAGAGTATAGTAGGAGAGCAGGCTGTGCCTACATATGGGGCATCTTCAGTTTTGTCTCAAACTTGCCAGTGTATGTGGTTGACTTTGGCTAAGAAACACTCTCACCCTGATCATTGTCCAGAGCTGAGCATAGCTTTCAGTTTGTTCCTCCACCTCTCAGTTAAGGAAGTGGCATGGCCTGGGAGGTACAATGAGGAAGGGAAGCCTATCCTGGCATTTCCCTGTGACTTCTGTGGCCCTAGGTTCTCTGCTTGCCTGGTGGGATCAACTGCTTCAGGAGAGACCACAGAGGATGTTATAGTGCTATATGTTATTTATTAGACCGGGCCCTTCCTCACAGGCTCCCCCTCTCCAGGACAAACATTAGACTGATGCACATACTATTTTAGACCCATCATCAAAGTCATAACTTGTGATGGAGGCTTGGAACTGTTTTACAGTGAAGACTCACTTAACATAAGACAGGTTTTTGCCACACAGATATTTTAAATAGTAGAAGAGCAGGAGGAGCGGAGTTTTACAACTTTAGACAATTATCACTGGACATGTAAAGGAATGTGCAGCTTGTGGCTTGAAATGTAGTAGAATTTGTTGTTGGCCCTTAAGTAAAAAGAAAAAGTGATAACACAATATCATAACACAACTGTACATAAACATAAATGGCACAGCACAAAGAAACAGTTAAACACAAAACAACAACCACAGTACAAAACACCACCACAATACAATAAAGCACCACAAAAACACGCCACCACAAACAACACAACATATCACCACCACAATAAAAGGCAGCAAAATAAATAGGGGGAGGGGCCAAGATGCTACCTAAACAACTGTACTTTATCAAAGCTCCGGTGTGACCACAATTGAACTTTCCCTTTCAGCTCCCCTTAATATCTTTTGGCTCCCAAAAGATGTTAATGGTGTCCAGGGTTGAGAGCTGGTAGTACACTGCAGACCTTGAATATTTGCAAAAGGGTCATCACTTGGACGAAGGCATGCTCAAGAGGGCTGCTCAGCAAGGTTGCACCGAGGATGATAGAAGCAAGTATTGCCGGCCAAGGAGGCGAGCGGACTGAGGACAACCTGCTGTGGCTCCCCAGTTCCACAGACATCGCTGCTACCGTGGACAGCAGCTGGCAGCACATAAGGTATAGGGCCTGTGGCAAACAAACATACCATTGAAGAGGTTTTGTTGAAAATGGTGCATGGTAGTGGAGCGAGGGATACCTAAGGATCTGATGCTGAAGCTCTCTCCACTACAGAGTTGAAGCAATTGATACTAGAAGACAAGAAGGTAATAGCTGAAAAAATAAATAGTGTGGCAATCAACTTAGAAGATAGTTCAAGGCACATTCATGTCCATATTTTGGGATTGGTGAAAGAAACTGAGGCACAACTGATGAAACATTCCTGGTGTCCTTATTGCCTACCCTTCTAAAATGTTTGGAGGGGGACAAATAAGATCTAAATCGACAGAGCTCATAGAACACCGTGAAATAAACTGCCCCCAGAGACCCCCTCAGAATGATAATGGTGAGAGTACTTAGATAAGATTTGCATTCTGGCAGCAGCACATTAGCAGGGCACTATTGAATATAATGTCACTAATATGTCTTTCTATTCTGACTATGAAACTGCTCCGCGAAATAATATGAAATCATTTCATGAAGTTAAGTGTGAACTGAGAGAATGGAACTTACATGTGCCTTGCTCCCTGAGGTGCTCTTAATGTGGGCATCCAATGGAAGAAGTTTTTTTTTATAACACAGAGGATGCCAAGCTGTTCATTGAAAAAAGTGCTTCTGCCCTCTCCTCAAACATGATAACATTGGTTTACACCCAATTGGCCCATTTAATGTACTTGCAAGTCCCTAGAAAAGTGGTACTACATGCACCCAGGGCACGTGTGTGTGCAGTTTTAACCTGCCATTTTCCCATAGCAAGGTAAAACGTCTCCTCCTCCTTTTCATTACTTATAAGTGAGCCCTAGGTTAGGCCCTAAACACTCAGTAGGGCAGGGTGCAGTGTATTTAAAAGGTTGGACATGTACGTTTCACTTTTATATGTTAAGGTAGTGAAAACTCTGAAATCTTTTTTTCAATCCTGCAAAGCCTGCCTTTTCTGTAGGATAACATAGGATAACATTGGGTTACTTTTTTACATTTAATAAATGATAACTTTCAATCAATTGGGAGCAGGTAGAAATGTCAAGGTTGAAATTGTAGCCTAAAACCCTCTTTAATGGTACATTTGGCTTTTAAGTCACAGTATGAAAATGCCACTTTTAGAACGTTAGCCTTTTCTTGCCCCAACCATTTGGTGCCTACAGCCTGAATCCTGGGTCACCTGACTAGGGATAGCTGGCGGCTGGTCTTTCTGTATTACTCCCAGACAGGGAGACAATTGAGAATTAGGTGTTGGCGGGATGGGCCATTTCTGGCTTGATAGGGAGGTAGGCTGTCACCTTCCACACTTGTACATCACAAAGACTCTGCCTCAGCACACTCACAAAGGGTTTCACACCAGCGCCTTTTGTGGCCCCAGACAAGCTGGGTGCCAGGGCAGGGCAGGCACCTCTGTTCGGGTAGGACTCTAAAAACTTACTTCTCAACTTCAAAAAGGGCGCCATATATAAATAGTGGACCCTCAGACCCAATTCTTCAGTGTACATCTTGATCTGTGAAGACTAAGAATAAAGACTGCTGTCTGCTCTCCTGCAAGAAGGACTGATATTCTGCTGCCCTGCTCCTATGCTTTCAAGCGGCTGAGTGAGGACTGGATCTGCATCTTGAACCCAGAACCACCAAGGTGACTCCAAGGGTTAGATGGGTGGCCTCTTTATCAGATCCTCATGGGCAGAAAGGGCTCCAACCACCTTGATCCCTGTACCTGGACTCTGCCTTCTATGAGTCCTACCCTCCAAGTGGTGTCATCCCAGTCCTGGACCTTTGGAAGTGGGCCTAAAGGTACTCTGCCAGCTCAACTGTGGTCCTGGCAGAACTGATACAGTGGGGCACATTGCTGTGCAGCCTCGCATTGGAATGGCAACTGTGTGATGCACCCCGGATGCAGGACCACATAACACAGCCCTGCAGCTCCTCAGAACTGCTGCTGCACAACGGATCCTTGACCCGGGATCCCACAATTCTCCACAACTAGGATTTACGGTGCTTTGTTCACTGGGCCTAACCCTGTCCCTGCGTCTGACCTGCACTTCATTGCAGTCGGCCTGATCTGGCATTTTGTGTTTTTAAGTACTATCTTTACCTTAATCTTTAAAATTGATTAATCTGGTTCTACTGATTAGATTTTCATAGTTTTCGTGTCAAATAATTTATTCAAATTTTGGGCCTCATTTAGATCTCGGTGTAGGGATTAATCCATCGCAACTGTGACGGATATCCTGTCCTCCAAAGTCTAAATACCATTGTTTTCTATTGTATTTGGAGTTTCGCAGACAGGATATCCATCACTGTTATGTCGGATTAACCCTTCTGGCAAGATCTAAATCAGGCCTTACTCTTTTGATCTAAGTTGTTGTGGGTTTTTTCTGGTGTTGTATTTTCCCTTTATAATGGTTTCAATGCTGCATACATACTTTACACCTTTCCTCCAAGTTAGGCCTGACTGCTTTTGTGCCAAGCTACCAGTGGTTTGAGCACAGCTTAATTTGGGGTTTGCTTATGTTTCACCCTGACAAGAATTGTGGTTGCTGCTTGAGTAAGGTTTCACCCCCCCCCCTCAACCAGTAACCCATTTTACTAAAGGGGCAATTTCCTGAGATTTTTTGGAAGGGACAGTGCAGTTATAAATGCTCTACGTTCACTATAATATATTATGGATGGGAGACTTTAATGGCATATTAGACAGATGTCTGGCTAGTTCCCGACCAACAACTAGGACCTTGAGAAAGTCCTCTCAGACACTACACAATAGTATGGAAATGTGAACTCTGATAGAAATCTGGAGAACACATATATATAGGGAGAGGATGAGTTATTCCTTTTACTCCCCACCACATAATTTATTTTCTCAAATTTATTTTGCCTTAAGATAAATCTTGAACAGATAATGCACTAAAGGGAGGTGAAGTACTTTGGCTGCCCATTGTGAGGCCATGCTCCTCTCTCTGTTGAGTAGCTAGGTGGAAAACTGCAAGGCCAAGACCAGGTAAACCTTGGACAGATAATGCACTAAGGGGAGGGGGAGTACCTTGGCTGCCCATTGTCAGGCCATGCTCCTCCTTCTTTTTACTCCCCACCACATAATTTATTTTCTCAAATTTATTTTGCCTTTAGATAAATCTTGAACAGATAATGCACTAAAGGGAGGTGAAGTACTTGGGCTGCACATTGTCAGGCCATGCTCCTCTCTCTGTTGAGTAGCTAGGTGGAAAACTGCAAGGCCAAGGCCAAATAAACCTTGGAGAGATAATGCACTAAGGGGAGGTGGAGTACCTTGGCTGTCCATTGTCAGGCCATGCTCCTCTCTCTTTTGCTAGGTGGAGGAAAGCCAGGTATTTAGGAAGGAAATTAGAGACACTTTTAGGTAATTCTTTAGTCTCAATAACAGATCAGTTTAATCAGTCAGAACTATATAGGAGGCTGTGACTATAGGTGTTTAAGAGTGAAATTTGGAGTGTGGAAATCCCTCAAAGATAGGATAGATGAGTTGAAGATTCAAATTGCTGCCATAGATAAATGACTGGTGGTGACATCAGTGGACTGTTACACCCAACAGGCAGTGTGACAGTATAAGGAAACATGACTACAGATTGTACTTTGGGGAACAAAATGAGCAAGAGAATAAATCTGGCTGCTTATTTGCCTGGTTCGTAAACAGAGAAAGAGGGGGTAAGAAGGGAGTAAGATGGGATAAGATGGTGACAGTAATTAAAAATAGAAAGGGACAGGTTCTCCCCAAAAAGGATGCTGTCCTCCAGATACTTGAGGATGTCTAAGCCACACTGTATGCAGGCCAGGAAATGGCAGATACTGCACATGTTGGAGGAAGCCCAATTGGAGAAGTTATCTGCAAAACTACAAGACACCATTAATGCATTCATAGATGAAGCTGATATTAAATGAGCTATACGTGATATTAGAATGGGAAAGGCACCTGGAAATGATAGCCCAGCAGATGATTTTTGCTGAGTTTTGTCAGTAATAAAGTGACCTGTTAATTTTGCCTATATTGGCTATGTTCTGTGAGGTCTTGGATAAAGGTATTCTTCCAGAATCACTTTGTAAAGCCCACATAGTGGGCCTGCCAGAGCCTGGGAAGAATTATTTGGACTATCAATCGTTCAGGCCATTGTCCATGACCAATGTTGATGCCAAACCGTTAGGGAACATTCTAGCTTGGAAGTTAGCAAAGGTGGCCAAGATTCTGATTCATAAAGACCAAGCTGAATTTGTGGTGGGATATGTGACAATCACTAATATTAGAACAACATTCCTTACAATGGAAAATGCAAAGAAAACAGGTGAGAAGAGTGCAGTTGCAAGTTGTGATGCACATAATGCTTTTGATACTGTGGATTGAGTATTCATGAGGCAAACACTAGGTGAGTACAATCTGGAACACAATTTCATGTGGTGGGTAGACCTATACACCGGCAACGTGGCACTGGTAAAGGTGGGTAATAAGATTTCTGAGAAGTGGGCGGTGCAGAGAAGAACAAGACGGGGTGCCCCATCCACCCCATTTATCTTTGCTTTAACAGCTGAACCACTTGCACAATTGATAAGACTTAAATATTCACATAATGGTATTATGCAAAGGGCATGCATACAATTTTATCCTTGAATGCCAAGGACATTTTTGTGACCATCAGGGATCTGATGGACACACTGGGAAACATAGAAGACACAATATATGAAGTGGGATACCAGTAGGGCATTAAGCTCAATATTAATATATCTGTTTTACACCCCAAGAATGGTGGCCTGTTGGGAAGGTCAGAGGCATCTTCAGTTATACAAATCTGTCCATTTTCATATTTGGAAATGCTAATGATTACTGATTTTGATTAAATGTAAACATGCAATTTTGGTACACTGTTAAAAGGCTTGGAAAAAAAGTATAAATAGATGGTTACATTTCTCAATGTCACTTATGGGTCGTATTGTCCTTAGCAAAATGATGATGTTACCCCACTGTATTATTCGTCCATGCATTTAGTAGACTTGTGCTTCTGCTATCTGGACCAACTGGTGAGTCTGTTGTAGTGAGGGAAGGTAGAGCAAAATATCCCTAGAAACCACTGAGTGGGATCTGATCTGTGGGACAATATGGTAGATTATGCAACCCACTCAATTGTTTGTACTTCCCCTGCTGAATATCCCTAGACACCACTGGGCTTCGATGAGACAGAGGGCGTATGCATGTTCCTAACTTCAGAACATTTCCTCAAGCAGCACAAAACACAGTATGTGGTTCCCTCATTACATACAACAGAGTGTAATCTGCTCTGTGGGACGATATGGTAGATTGTGCAACCCACTCAATTGTTTGAACTCCCCCTGCTGACCCTGCGAGAGTATATAAGGTTCTACCAGTATGCCCCAGAACGGTTCTCATGGTGTGGGGGACTAAGGTTGAAGTCACTGACTGCATATAAATGTCAAAGCTAATCCTGTGGGGTACATCATTGTGTTCCTATATTCTGGGATATCTACAGAATGGGGATGGAGGCTATTATCACCAGAAACCTGGTGATTTCTTTGAAGAAGGTAGATTGCTGCGATTGACAGATTTTTGCAGTAAATGGAATACGGAAAAAAAAGTATTCCTTCTTTTGTGCTGGATTTGCAGCAGCCATTTGAAAACTCTGGCCAGCCTTACCCCAAGAACCTGACATACATATTGTTAACCAGGTGTTGGTATTTATTCAGGATGAGAGCAAACTAATCTTAAGGTTAAATGTTCTGCCCCTGCCAAAGAGTGATCAGAAACTGGTCATGCTCATGGCACATTGGAGAAGAGACTTGGGAAATGAAGTTGTGGAGTGCATCTGGAGTGAAAGTTTCAGTAACTACAAAAGAGTCACTCACAACTCTAGGTTGAAACTTGAAAATTATCACTGTATTCATAGAGCACAAATAACACTGAAGTGGTTATACAAAATAAACCAAATATAAAGGAGATCTGTCCTAAATGTAAAAATGTAGTAGGCACTGTCATACATATGAGGTGTTAATGTCCAGGAATGATGTGTTTCTGGTTGGAGGTGGTTTAAAATATCAGTAAATTGTCGAGCATGGCACTGCAAAAACATGTCTCCTGGAACTGGTAGTTAGGATTTAACATACCAAAGTATTGTTCAAGGTGATTGAATTAGGTCTGGTTGTAGAAAAAGATGTATTGCAATGCACTGGATGTGGAACCACCTGCCAATGCAGTTGCAGCGGGTAAAAGAACTGCTCTGATTGGTATCGGCTGAATATGGGATTAGACAAAAGTTGAAATATACAGGTTTAAACCAGGGAGAGGAATGGAGTGGGAACTGATGAAAATAATATTCCTGCATGAACATACTGTGAAAGATGATGATAAAGATCCTCTGAACGCACAGAGTGAAATAAGTAGAAATATGATGGGAATGTCGGAATCTAGCTGTTAGACACCACTGTGCCACATAAGAGATGCATAATATAACAACTGTGACTTACACTGATATGGTACTGGATCTAGGGTTTGAGTTATTCTGGTGGGAATCTAAATAGGGTGAGGAAGATCTATTGATTGATGTATCTATCTGACAAATCAATAAAGAAATTAAAAAGAAAAAAGCAACACAATAAATATACACAGACTTTCTTGTCACATATGGTCACCCCTAGAATTCTGTTCTCACAAATAAGTGGTAAAATTGTTTGTACCAACCATTGACTTACTTACCACCAAGGAGAGACAGTAGGGCTTTCATAATGTTTTGTTATCTGTCTACAACTGCATTTATCCCCCAGATAGAAATATTGCTCACATATCCACACAGCCGTGGCCAACATAAATTACAATTGGTGGGGCAGGTGGACCGTGGTGGTGGTGGGGGGTTAATAATTAAAAGAAAACACTTACCAGGTGCTGCCTGCCACCTTGCTTCCTGGTCTCAACAGTCCCTGGGACAGCACCAAAGACTCCCTATGCAATCCCCACGCTGCTTTTGTGCTATTTCCAAGCATGAGAACAGAGCAGGGATTGGTCTGAGTGGGCTGGTTTGCCACTCACTCAGGTGCAGGAAGGCTGTGCTGTTTCTCCAACCAGGCTGTTAAATACAGCCGGGTTGGAGAAACCTAACTGTGCATGTCTGTTTGGCCAGCCTAGAACGACCGGTCAAACAGACATGTGCAGTTAACTGCACTCACTCCCTCTTCCATCCTACCCCCTCCCTTGGCCCTGCCCCACCACTCCATGTTCCAGGCTATCTCTACCAGCAGCTGAAAAATAAAACAATACTAAAATATTGTTGTTTTTTTCAGCTGCTGGCTCTGAGCCAGTGGGATGATGGTCCTCCGCCATTGTGGAGAAGCCACTGCTATATCCACATATTTTCACTTTAGTTAAGCAGTTTGACATCCATCATTCCAGAGTCCATGTCCACGTCATTGGGGCACATCGCCTGCTGGAACCTCTGCCTGATTTTACATTTTATCTTTATGTCAATAGCGTCATGACATCACCTGGGTGTATTTTTCCTATTTCAATTTACTGTCTTCTATTCTGACATCATGAGTAAGAAACATAAATCTCCCTTGTGTGTTTGTGATTTATTTAACTAATATTTTAATGACATTCTATTGTGCGTTAATTACACTGATAGCTCACATTACAATATAATTTTCTTCTCACTAAAGGACATTTTCATGCTGATGTGGTGGTTATGACTTGAGATTTTGCATGGCCTACTTTGGTAGCATTCCATGACCTGTTGCCTTGCATAGACCAAGTACGATTAGAGTAACCTGTAAGATAAATCTGTAGGAACAGTTAACTTGAGATGTAGCTTGTTGGAAATTGCCTTCTTCCTCTATTTTTTCTCATCTTTTTTTGCTGGTTGTAGGTCTCTGGGTACTTTACCACTTCTGATCAGTGGTAAAGTGCAAGTGCTCTCTGTCTAAATTGGATTGGTGATTGGTTTATCCATGATTGGCATATCTGATTTACTAGTAAGTCTCTAGTATAGTGTACCATGTGTGCCCAGGGCCAGTAAATCAAATGCTACAAGTAGGCCTGCATCACTGATTGTGCCACCGACATGAGTAGCCCTGTAAACATCTCTCAGACCTGCTACTGCAGTGTCTTTGTGTACACCTGTGCACTGCCAATTCGAGTTGACAAGAATACCCACTTGCCATCCCCAAACTTTCCCTTTTACTGCACGCAAGTTACCCCTAAGGTAGGCCCTTGGTAGCCCCATGGGCAGGGTTCAGTGTATTTAACAGGTAGGGCATATACTGGCGTGTTTTACATGTCCTGATATTGAAATGCTGCCAAATTAGTTTTTCACTATTGCAAGGCCTATCTCTCCCATAGGGTGACATAAGGATTGCCTTTAAATATCTTTTAAATGCTGTTTCTCATTTGGAACAGATGGCTGGTATGAGATCTATGAACTCACAATTTAAAAATACATTGTTTGGTAAAGTTGGTTTGTAGACTGTGAGTTTGTAAAGGTCACTTTTAGAAAGTGGGTATTTTCTTGCTTACTATTCTGTGCCTCTGCTTGGCTTGCCGATTTGATGTCTGGGTCATACTGACAGCTGGGCTGTTTGTGAATTCACTCTAGTCAGTAACACAAAGGGAGCTGAGATGTGTCCTGTATATACTGATGAGTCTTCCTGGGCCACAGTGGGAGGGTAGAGCTGTCACCAGCCCTTAAAAGGGCTCTGTCTGTCCCCTCACAATACAGTCCCAACCCCCTAGAGTAATGCTGGGGCTGGGGAAGGAAGAGACAGGGCCCTGTGCACTACAAAGACTTTCTTTTTACATTTGCCTAATTAAAAGGCAAAAATGAGTACAAGTAGTGGATCTAAAACCCCAGACCTTTTGTACACTTCTGGATCAAAAGGAACCTCTACCAGGAAGAAGAGCTGGCGAGATAAGAGGAGACGTACTGCCCTTTTGCTGTGTGTGCTTTGCTGGATTGGCCTGCAGTTGCTGCTTCTGCCTTAGAGAGGATAAAGAATGGACTTTGTTGTGTATCCTACTTGTGAAGATTCTCCAAAGGCTTGAACCGAGCATGCCTCCTGTTAAGAAATCTCAGGGACATCAATGACTTAATCTGCCAGCACCTGGGCTCTCTTACTGAGATCCCTTGGCTTGCCAAGTGGTGCCACATACAGTCCCTGTGCCCCTGGAAGGAAAAGCTGTCAGACCCTGAGTGAGAATCCACGCACAGGAGCCAAGTGACAGAAAAATTGATGCAGCACTCGCCTCGCGGCTGTAAAATCGATGCAGCAACTGCCTCACGGCTGCAGAAATTGATGCATCGCCAGCTCAGTGGGACGTCACCGTTGCCGTCCATCTGGATTTTCCACACATTGTCCCTGGGCATCAAAATCTTCAACATCGCCACAGAGACTCAAGGCTTCCCATCTGGAAATCGACACATCTCTTCCCCGCGAGGAAAGAATCAACACAGTGCTTATCCCGCAGAGAAAGAATCGATGCATGGCCTCATTTACAAGTAAAGGATCGACGCATCTCTTGCTTTTCTGATGCAGCCTCGGCCCTGCTGCTTTATTTTTGACGCACACCAGGTATTTTGTGCTAAAACAACGCAACCATTGATTCTTATGTATTAAGACTCTTTTTACTTTAAAAATTGATATTTCTTTTTGTGTATGTTGAGATTTTGTTGTTGTGGTCTTGTTTGCTTAGGTAAATACTGGCTATTTTTCTAAACTGGTATGGTGTCCTTTGTTGGTGTTTTCACTGTGTAATTCTGTGTGTTCATACAAATACTGTACACATTGTCTCTGAGATAAGCCTACTGCTTATGCCAAGCTACCAAGGGGGTGAGAAGGGATTATCTGAGCTGTGTATCTCTCATACCCTGACTAGACTGAGGTTTCCTACTTGGAAAGGGTGTAAAGTGACTGCCAGCTAGAGACCCCATTTCTAACATAGCTCAATTATCCAAGTCTGTTATATCTGTTTAACCTCAGTGATAGTTCTTCTCTTTAAGATATAAAATTGTGGAATTGTCAGATCTGGGGAGAGTGCAATGAGATAACATATCCTGACATACTATTGGCCTCATTAGGAGTTTGGTGGTCCCACTGCAGGACTGCCAAGCTCAAGGGGACAATGTCACCACCGTATTGTAATACACATTCCCATGGGTCAGTCCAGTGGGAAATGTGCTATAATATAGGGCTCTGCTCCCCTATATCATGGCACAAAGGGGGCCTGTGAGAAAAGCCCTCTTTTGACATGGTTAGCCCCCACGGTTTGCCTGGTAAATAAGGTAGCCTTAAAGTTGTTAGTTCCCAGGGCCCCTGCTAACCAGGTTCCCTAGGCCATATCTCTTTCTCTAAAACTGCATAAGCACAATTGGAAACACCTTTAGCTGTCACTAAAAGTCACTAGTAAATAATACTTAGGTACCCAGGGCATGCGGTACAACGGCCCCTGAGAGCAGCAGCACTGATTGTGCCACCCTCTACGGCCATGCATTTAGGTGTACCTAGAACTGCAATTACAGGTTGAGTGTCCTGTTGCATACCCAAAAGACAAACTTGACATGGCACACCACTTGTGTGCCCTGTCCACCATACACTGCATGCTCCATAGGTAAGTCACCCCTCTGGCAGGCCGTCTAGCCTTAAGGCAGGGTGCACTATACAGTAAGTGTGGGCATAGATGCATGAGCAATATGCCCCACTGTGTCCTTGCAAAACCTGACACATATTGAGTGAACATAGCAGCCAATTTAAGTCCAAGTGCTGGACACTGGTCAATACGAGTTTTACAGCTACATGATGGCCACTCTGAACCCTGGGTTGTTTGGTATCAAACAACTCAGACTAATAAATCCAAATTGGTACCAGCATTGGATTTATTGCAAAATGTACCCAGGGGTCACCTAAAGGTGCCCCTGCAAAAGCTAACTACCCTGGCATGGTTGGTGGCCGGTCACCACCAGCCTGCCACCACCAGACAAGAGTCTGAATCCCTGGGATAAGAGGTCCTGCACTGGGATTCAGAACAAAACCCTTCTTGAGTGAAGGTGCTAACAACCCCTTCCTAAGGAATGTGGAAAATAGCCAGTCAGGTGTCAGGAAGTGACCTCTGCCCACAGGAAGTGGTCACTTAGTGGGCGTAACCACCCTAAGGTAGATGACCCATTGGTCACTATTAGTTTCGCCCCTAGAACGCACACTAAATACAGTATTAAGTGGGAATCCCTAGACCAAAAAAATCAGATTCCATGGACAAAAGAATACCAGCAACAAAGAAGACACAAGGCTTGATAACTGAAGTTCTGCTGCACCAAGAAAAGTCACCAAACCCTGCCTCATGTACCCAGGACTCAACAATTACTGCTGAGGGGTTGCTTGGATGTCAGACAGACTCTACAAACCCACAGAGGACCTCCACTCTTTGCAAATCACCAAAGATCTCCCTACAGAGTGAAGGCATCACTCTACAACCCCAAGGAACCAGACATCACAGCAAGACCAATCTTCACCCATCAGACCATGAGGACAGAACCTACCAGTGTGTCAGGTTTGGAGGCACTGTAACCTTCAGAGGCCAGACCGTGCAATACCCACAGGTACTGGTCACCTCACATCGGACACTCATGTTTATAGAGCTATTCATGTGGGTGGCACAATTAGTGCTGCAGGCCCACTAGTAGCATTTGATTTACAGGCCCTGGGCACCTCTACTGCACTTCACTAGGGACCTACTAGTAAAGTAAATATGCCAATCTTGGAAAAGCCAATTACACATACAATTAACGCAGAGAGCATATGCACTTTAGCACTGGTCAGCAGTGGTAACATGCCCAGAGTCCAAAGCCAAAATCTGGTCAGAAAGAAATAGGAGGAAGGAGGCAAACAGTGTGGGGATGAACCTGCAAAAAGGGCCAGGTTCAACAGTAAATATATTCTATTAAAACAGTGTCCATGTTGTTATACAATGATGAACATTAATAATTTTACCTGTACTTTCCTTTCGTATGATCTCCATTAGGGTGACAGAAGTCTCCACTTTTGTGTGAAAGTTACAAGCAGTAACTTTGCACTTGTAAATCCAGGAATAGGAGGCTCCACCAGGAGGTGGAGCCATATAATTCTGCAGCCAGGAGTAACTTTATCCTCAAAAATGGTTAATGGTAACAAGGTGGAGTTACACATGAGTACTTTTAAACATGTAAGCTTACCTTTGTGAATCGACCTTAGAACTTATTACCTGAAGTGGGGTTGGAATATGATACCCACTAAAGATGTGGAAGACAATGGGCCTCATTATGACATTTACGGTAAATCCCACATACCGCCATGCTGACTGCCGCCAACATACCGCCACCGCAGTGGATATCTGCTAACCATATTATGACACACACACACCAATCCGTCATTATACAGCCACACACACAAATCCGCCAGCCCAAAGGTCAGTGATAAACTGGCAGTATCAAAACCCACACCGTTACTCCAATAGAACAACGCCACAACATTATGACCCATGAATCACCACAGCAGACATTCAATGGCCATAAACCATTGGCGGTACATACTGCTGCACTCAAAATACACACACACATACAAAACAAAACCACATTGGACAATCTAAACTACACACACCTGACACACATACACACACACCACACCCACACCACTATAAAACACACACCAACATTACCCACAACCCTTTACGACTACAATTGCCACCAGAGAGAAACAGCAAGATCACCCACACAACCAGAGCTACATACCACCATCACCTATACACCACCCTTACATCACACACCCCAACACATCACCCTACACATCCTCACCCTCACCACTCACACTACACCCATGGCACCACAATGACACCACAGATTCTCTGAGGAGGAGCTAAGGGTCATGGTGGAGGGTAGAGCCACAGCTATTTGGATCACAGGTGCAGCAGATATCCATTGCTAGGAAGATTGAGCTATGGCAGAGAATAGTGGACAGGGTCAATGCCGTGGGACAGCATCGCAGAACAAGGGATAACATCAGGAAGAGGTGGAACGACCTACGGGGGAAGGTGCGTTCCATTGCAGCAAGACCTCAGCTCGCAGTACAGAGGACTGGAGGTAGACCCCACCTCCTCCCCCACAAATAACAACATGGGAGGAGCAAGTCCTGGCAATCATGCATCCTGAGGGCCTGGCAGGAGTAGGAGGACTGGACTCTGGTAAGTCAACTCTTTACTACTTTCACCCCCTACCTGCATGCCATCACATACCCCTACCCTTACCCTCATTTCCATCACTCCACCACTTCCCACACACCCACCACCACAACCCACTCATCCCAATGCCAAGCCAAGCATGCCATACCAATGCATGGACACCACTCACAGCCCTGCATGGACACCTATCACTACAGCATGCACACTAGAGAGAATTAGCTAACCCACCAAATAACAGCTCACACAAGGCAAAGATGCCAGGGCAATAACAACCGTAGAGGGCAACCCACCCATGCACAATATGTCACACACAGAAACAATAACACTGCATTTACAACCCCACAGGTATCCCAGCCAGTATCACCAGAGAAGAGGTGCCAGCAACATCCAGTCCCCCCACAGAAGAGGCCCACAGTGATGACAGCAGCTATGGTTGACTGGATCTGGATGACCAACCTGGCCCTCCAGACAGTCGGTTAACCAGGCAGAGTCTCACACCACCACAGAGACCCACCCCTCAGGAAACACCACCACAGCACCTACCCAGCGTGCCCACACCTCTGTTCCCAGTACACATCACTCAGCAGTGTGTCCACCACTACAGGGACCCCAGGCCACCCCACAAACCCAGGACAATCAGGGACCTGGGGTCAGTGGCAGTGGGCACACGGTTCAGGGGACAGAGGCACAGGACAACAGGGAAGCTGGGACGACTACTGTGTGCCGGGGGAGGACAGGTGCAGGGAACCGACTCTCCAGGAGGCACTCAACATGATCCTGGGAGCATACCAACATTCCCAGGATACGCTGGGTCAGATCCTGGACAAGACACAGGCGAACATGCGGCTGCAGGAGGGACAGTACCTGGGGATCAGGGAGGGAATTAAGTCCATTAATACTACCCTGGTCTCCATTGCAGGGGTGCTGGCAGACATGGCCAACAGTGTGAGGGAGGCAGTGGCACACCAGCGGGTCCTTGACACTAGCCAGACTACTGAACAGCCCTCCACCTCTGCTGCTGCTATTGGACAGGAGGCCCAGCCACAGGACCAACAGGCTACCAGGACTCCTCTCCCTGCAGAAGGACAACAACCCCGCAAATGTTCCCTGTGATCTAGGCAGAAGCCAGAGACTATTGCCAAGACCCCCACCAGGAAATAAGACTCTCCCGATTGGCACCCCTGTGTCCCACTCTGTCACCCTGTCCACTTTGAACTGCCATTGCTCCCCTTCCTAGGCCCCCTTGGACAATGCACCTGTGCTACAAATAGACTGGACTCTAACCTGGACGTTCCTCCATCATCACCCCAGCCCATTGCACGTCCCCCTTTTCATCAGAGCACTGCAATAAACACACTTTGAAAAAATACAAATATGGAGTATGTCAAATGATTTAAGTATGTATTAGTTTAACAAGGTTTAAACATTGCAATTCAACTGTACAGTAATGTTCACATAGGAAAGACCTGTAGTTGGCTGCAGTGAACACACCAGGAGCAATAGTGGGGCACCACTATCTGCAAAAAGAGATGCCAATGTGTACAGTGAGTGGGCATAGAAGTAGGAATTCGCAGCCTGCTGATGTTAAGCATCAAACTGTCAATGAAATGTGAAATGACACTGTCTTACCTGTGTGTCATTGGAAGTATTGACGAATGACTGCATTTCTGTTGTCCTCATCTTCATCCTCTGCCTCCTCATATTCACTGTCCACAGAGTCCTCTGCTGCACGCCATCTCCAGCCCCCTCCTCCTGCAGAAAAGGCACATGGCATCTCAAGGCAAGGTTGTGCAACATACAGCATGCCACAATGATCTGGCAGACCTTCTTGGGCAAATAGCACAGGGATCCACCTGTTAAATGGAGGCACCGAAATCTGACCTTCAGGAGGCCAAAGGTACTTTCAATAATCCTTCTTGTTCGCCCATGTGCCTCATTGTAACGTTCCTCAGCCCTTGTCCTGGGATTCCTCACAGGGGTCAGTAGCCATGATAGGGTTGGGTAACCTGAGTCACGTGCAAATATCGAGGGACAACTGCTAGCCACATACTAACCCTTATGTCCCACACCATACCCATACACCAACATCCACTGGGTGGGATCCTGGGCTCATCTATTAGCCACACCCTGTGCTTCTGGAGTTGGACCATCACATTTTGGATGCTGCTATTCCTCTGGATAAAAGCATCTTGCACCGAGCCTGGATACTTAGCATTGACAAGGGAGATGTACTGGTCTGCCAAACACACCATCTGCACATTCATCGAGTGATTACTTTTTCGATTTCTGAAGACCTGTTCATTTTGCCGGGGTGGGACAAATGCAATATGTGTCCCATCCATCACACCAATGATGTTGGGGATATGTCCCATTGAATAGAAGTCAGCCTTCACTGTGGCCAAATCCTCCGCCTGGTGGAAAACGATGAAGCTGGACATGTGTTTAATCAGGGCAGACAACACTCTGGTCAGCACTATTGAGAACATTGGGCCTGGTGCTGGGACTCTGTCGGAGCCCACACCACTAACCATGGTGGTGCAGCCGTCCAAGGCTGCAGGGGATGGGCTGGAGCTTCCCCCCATCACTACATGCAGCAGCAGCACCACCACTGCCACCACTGAAAAGCCGTCACTGCCCACGGACATTCTGTAGGCCTCCATCCATGGGCTGTTGTGCGGCCTGACCCCTGCAAATCCTGTGGGTATGACACCCAGCTAAGAGACTGTGACCTTGTACTCCCCTAGATCTGAATAACTGGGCACAATGACCACTCCAGAACCAGTGGAGATGACATCCACTCACCCCATCCTCCCCAGGATGAAGATCACTGGGCAGGATGCCCCCTCCAGAACCAGTGGAGATTCCATCCACTCACCCCATCCTCCCCAGGATGAAGATCACTGGGCACGATGCCCCCTCCAGAACCAGTGGAGAAGCCATCCACTGACCCCATGCTCCCCAGGATGAAGATCAGTGGGCACGATGCCCCCTCCAGAACCAGTGGAGAAGCCATCCACTTGAGAGACTGTGGCCTTGCACTCCCCAGGACCAAGCATAGGGCTAGTTGCCCCCTCCAGAGCATGTGGGCAAGTCACCCACCTGGGAGACTGTGGCCTTGCACTCCCAGGGCCAAGAACAGGGCATGTTGCCCCCACCAAGACCAGTGGTGTTGTACCATCTACCGGCTGAGGTGCCACCCCATTCCCCGTCCCCCTGAGGTGCGTGCCTATTTTCGACCTGATGCCCCTGCAGTGTTCTCTCCGTGTTGTTGCAGGAGTAAAGTGGGGCCTTGGACTTTGTAATGTGGCCCTGTGGCCCACGATCATTGAGGACTGGGCAGTGTCCCTTGATTTATAAATATGTATATATTTTTTATTTGGATGCACGTATTGCTACTATATTTATCTTATTACACTCACTTTTATCTATTGGAGTTGTCCTTGCATTATTCCTGAGGGGTACGGGGTAAATATGTTATGTTGTTGCATCTGCTTGTGTGTATGGTGTTGGGGTGTGGGTGTTGCGTGTTGCATGTGTGTGTCACTCTCTTTTTCCTCCTTCCCTCCCCTGTGTGCTAGACAGCTGTACTCACCGTGGTCGTCTTCGCTGTCGTTGTTCTTCGTGGTGGAGCAGGACATAACTCAACATTGGGAATATGTGCAGCTTGGGCTCCATGGCGGTGTGGTTCTTCCCTGAGTCTCCACAGGTGAGTCCTATGACTTCTGAGATCTGTTTCCACCAGTCTTTTGATGTCGTTGGTACCACCCCGGAAAAGGTGGCGGATTGGGCTGTCATAATACAGTGGGCAAAACATTGTCTTCTGACTGGCTGTAGGCAGCTACCACCGTGGAGCCTGTTGATTCCGCCCTGGCGGTCGGTGTGTTAAAGTGGCTGTCTGTCTGAGCTGTTTCCACCATGGTCATAATTTGGTGGTATTTACCGCCAGCCTGTTGGCAGTATTACTGCCACTTTATCACCAACCGCCAGGGTTGTAATGAGGGCGAATGTCTTCAAATGGTGTTCTACCAATCAAAATAAAAAGATATTGTAAATCCAATATCTACATAATCCTAAAAACATACAATGGTGTGATAGCGCATAATGCACTGCTTCACTGCATTTGCTTCCACATCATGAATCGAACATACATTTTATTACACAGGTTTTAACAAATTCAGAGGTTTCTGTTACTATGGTCATATCTAGCGATATGTTCCCTGTTGAAGCAGAAATTAAAATGTCACATTTGCAAGTATATAAGCCTAAATAAGTACAGACAGTTACGATTGTGTAATCCATCTGCAGTACAGCAAGGCATACGCATTAAGATCTATTCATATGAATGTAGTATTTGTTTATTCATACATGTAATGTGAATTAAATAACTTTAAAGGACTTGCCTGATAAATTTGATTAGAAATGCGAGCTTCTAAAAGAAAATTGAGAAACATGCAGTGGTAGTTTATTAGCAATATTTGGAAAATGCAGAACAATGAAATTAAAATCTATAAAAAGTGTCATCCCTGAAGATACTTCCTCAGATAAGATAATTCCTGCAGATTGGCCTCTCAAGTGAACATGTAGAGGCAGAATTCCAAAGTTTCTTGCTAAAAGTTGATGTTCACACATGCACGCATTCTCACAGGGAGCCTATGTATTTTATGGGTTCCCACATTGATACTCATGCCCCACAAAAGCATTTTTACATGTAAATCTGACTTGCATGTGCATTTATGTGGATTCACAACTGGATAACATTTACAAAATGTGGCTTTGCGGTCATAGGTATTTCCACTCTTGGATAATATTACTCTACTACCCACCGGGTCAGTTGTGAACTTTCAATTTGGCAGGCAGAGAAACAGGGTAAAGGATGGAAAGTCCTCTGCAACTCTGACTGCCTTTAATTTGTCTGCCAAACATTAAATCAGGCATTAAATTTCAGTATTTTACCTTCTGCCAAAAGTACACAGACATTTAGGGGGTAATTGTGACTCGAAGGGCAGATTTCCGCCGTGCGGTTGCCTTCCCGTGGTCCCCATTTAGAGTTTCCTGCTGGGTCAAAGGGTGGAAATGGTGTTTCCCCCTCCTGGCCCGGAGGGAAATGCCCTGCAGCATTGTCTCTGGCTCATAATAATGTTGTAGTACGTAGGGAGCACAGGCACCCATCACAATGTTCAATGTCTGTAAAGCTGACAGTGAACATCGTGACAGGGCTAGCCGGGGGGGGGGGGGTCCTGCACTGCCCATGCCAATTGCATGGGCAGTGCAGGAGCCCCCCTGGGGTCCCCTGCACCCCATCTCTACCAGCCATTACATGGTGGTGCTACTGCCATGTGAACGCTGGCAGAGAAGGGACTCGTAATCCTAAAAAGCAGCACTGTCTTGGCGGATTAGGACCACCAGCACCGCCAGACTGATGAAAACTCGTAATCTGGTAGTTCTGGCGGTCCGACCATGGCGCTACCGCCAAGGTTGTAATGTGGCAGTAGGACCTCCACATTGGCAGCGGTCCAACCGCCACCACGGCCTTAGCGGTCATAAGACCATCAGGGTCGTAATGACCCCCTTAGGAATGCTACTGGGCAGGTTGATTGTTTTGAAATGTGGCTGATTGCTTGTAATGTGGCTCATTACTGGACTCACTTGCCAAATAATAGAAACATTCTTGAAATCTTTCATTGCCTTAACTAAATCATATATTAAAGATTTAGAACATTCATAGTGACCAGTATCATTTCACCTGGAATATAAAAGTTTTCTACCCCAACATACCTTAGGGTAAAGTTTTGGCAGTTAATAAATATTGTTTTAGTGCAAGAGAATGTACACTTTCACTAACCACAGAATTTATCACCACAAATAATGTTTCAAATCGGAAGGTATTGTGCGATATTAAATATCTGGTCTTCTATAATTGGAAAAGGGAGACTGCATGCTCTTCTCAGCACTGCTTCAATTCTTTTGAAGGTAGAGTACCAGCACTTCTCAGGAGCAAGCGGGTACTCTAAATAGTGAGCACCTGTATTTCCATTGAAAGCACTGATCACAAAACACAAAACTGGTGCTATCTAAACTGTTGCTTTGCAGAAACCTTTTTCTGTTTGAAGGTCAATTTTATCTCTAATTAAGAGGACGCCGCTGGAGCGTGCCTCCACCCGTGAGCTGGCCATTCTTTTTAAGATCCATGAAGAGGACAGATTGATTTTTGATTACAAACAATTCAGCCATCATGCAGTAACCTGGAAAAGTATAACAACATTTTCTGCATCTGGTAAGGGATGGAGAAAGATCTGAATTAATGTTTGAAATGTATAAACCATAGGTCATAAATCATAAATGTCTCAGCGGAAAAAAGCAAGACAGGGGTACACTTTATAGATACCTACATCGAAAAGCTAGCTGCCTTACTTTATATCAAAGAAACAGAAAAAAACTATTCTTCATACCATAGTTTCGATCCAAGGTACCGTAGACACAGTTTATCCACCCACGGGTAGTTTCTACATTTATACGGGAATGGCACCACGAAGAAGATGCAGTCACACGTGCTTCGACTCTGTCACAAGATATGCAAAATAATCTTTCACCATAGCAAGAAAATGGCATGGTACAAATCAGACAGTCACTCCTTCTAGACAGCCACAAGCAAAATAATGCATATCTGCTGTGAGTGAGCACTTTGTGTTCTGTGACTAAGGAGGTGATAGTTCATAAGGACTGGCAGATTGTGGTCTCTTGCTCTGCAAGCTGGATCAGTGGCAGCCCACTCTGGAAAAATGTAAGAATCTGAAAATGCAACTGGCAAATTTTGCGTTGTCAACAGTAAAAGAATCTAAAACTCATTTGCTTCTTTATAAAACCTACCGCTAACACAGGGACTCCACTATCATGGCACGTTTGCTCTTTGATCAGTCTGTCAATGGAGATTGCTCTGAATATTTTGCTCAAAGAATTCTTTATACTACCCTCGCCAGCTGCAGCCTGAGAAATATTATCTCTAGTTTAATTTATCCATATGGCGAACCTTACATTAGAATGACCGCACAATACATAAAATATAGAATAATCGAGTGAAAATCAAAATCTCTTGTAAGATCAGGGTGCTCCATTGGTGAAACATTTTGAAGAAACTAGTGACTTGGAAGCAAGAGAAGATAATATACATCAACAACTACTTAGAACAAAAGCTACATTAATTTAATGTCATACCATACGGGCCTTAATGAGATACAAGAATTACAGAACCGATTTTTTGTCCCCCTCCCGCCTCCCAGCTGTCCTGCTTAATGGCGGCCGCTGCATGGCTGTTCAGCGGACGTGCACAGCGGTATGCGCCACTGGCCCGCTGCTGGTGCACCAAAGGCAAACCCGTCTGCGCCCGTCTGCGTCGTGACCACGTCCAGTGCCAGAATTCCTAGCACCCATCCCCCCCACCGCCGCCACATACGTCTTCACTACGACGACGCAACCCTCCATGCCCTCAACACCGGCCGCTCTCCTGCCTGCCTTCAAGCCTCCCCGCAGACCCCCCACGGACCCTTCTGCTGCCAGAACTGCACCTCACCCGCTTCCAAGCCAATGACACACCCACCAAGGCAGAATGCAACCATCTCAGATGTATCCTCCTCAACATCCGCTCTGTCCACAAGCACGAAATAGAGCTATAGAATCTACTCGACTCAGCCTCCCGAGACATCGCCTTCCTGACTGAGACCGGAATGAACCCCTCCTCAGCGCCTAACATTGCCATAGCCATCCCGGATGGCCACAAGATCACCCGCAAGGACCGCTCCAACAAACCAGGAGGAGGCATCGCCATCATCCACAAGAACACCCTCAGGATCATGACTAACACCGAAGACACCCTCAGCACCGCCGAACTCCTACACTTCCAAATCACACTGACCCAAACACCACCCTTCGAGGGACCCTTTTCTACCGCCCCCCCGGCCCACGACAGCAGTTCAGCGACTCCATTACCAACATCATCAGCATGCACGCTCCCGCATCCACTGACCACATACTCCTCTGAGACTTAAACTTCCACCTCAAGAACACCGCCACCCTGCTCGACAACCTCTCCAACCTCGGCCTCAAACTGCTCGTCACGAAACCAACCCACTCTGCAGGACACACACTCAACCCTATTTTCTCCACTAGCAATCATGTCTCTTTCAGCCACACCACCAAACTCCACTGGACAGACCACCGCTGCATTCACTTCTCCTTCAAGAAACCCACAACACACCGCCAACCACAGCGGATCCCCACCGCAGTTGGAACAATGTCACCGAAAATCAACTTATGGCAACCCTCTCCCAGAACCCACCCATCGACACCACCGACACTGAGGCAGCTGCCCGCAACTTCAGGCAATGGGACAACACCTGCGCCAATACTCTCGCCCCAATCAAGAATCCCTCCAATAGACGCACAAACATAAAGGCCTTCTGGTTTACCGCCGACCTCCACGAATCTAAGCAAAGCTGCCGTAGACTCGAAAGCAAGTGGCACCAAGACCAGACTCTGGACAACCACACAGCCTTCAAAAACGCCATCCGCAGACACCACCAACTCATCCGAGCCGCCAAAAGAACCGCCTTCAAAGACCGAATCCACAATGCACACAGCCACAAGGAGCTCTTCAACGTCATGAAGGAACTCTCCAACCCAAGCTCCAATGTCAATGACATCCCGCCATCCCAAGACCTATGCGACTCCCTTGCCTCCTACTTCCTTCGAAAGATTGCAGACATCCACAACAGCTTCAGCACCCAGACCCCCCCGGCAACCACCAACACCACAGATTAACCTCCGACCAACCTCCTGCTCTCCTGGACCCCCGTTAATGACAACAACACCATCAAAATCATGAACACCATCCACTCCGGCTCCCCATCTGACCCCTGCCCTCACCACATCCTCAAAAAGCAAGCTCCGTCATCGCACCCCCAACTACGGAACATCATCAACAGCTCCTTTGAGTCTGACACCTTCCCGGAGAGCTGGAAACACGGCGAGATAAACGCCCTCCTAAAAAAACCAAAGCCGGACCCAAAGGACCTCAAGAACTTCCTGCCTATCTCCCTGCTCCCCTTCCCGACAAAAGTCATTGAGAAGGCCATCAACAGACAACTAACCCACTTCCTAGAGGAGAACCACACTCTGGACCCTTCCCAATCCGGATTCCGCAACAACCATAGCACCGAAACTGCCCTCATCGCCGCCACAGATGACATCAGAACCATACTGGACAGCAGCGAAACCGTGACCCTCATCCTCCTGGACCTCTCGGCTGCATTCAACACTATCTGCCACCACACCCTATGCTCAAGCCTCAGCAATGCTGGAATCCACAACAGACCCCTGGACTGGGTCATCTCCTGTCAAACTGGCAGAACCCAAAGAGTCCGCCTCCCCCCATTCCTCTCAGAGGCCACCGAAATCATATGTGGCGTACCCCAGGGTTTGTCCCTCAGCCCGACCTTCTTCAACGTCTACATGGCCCGCTCACTAACATCGCCCGATCCCACAACCTCAACATCATCTCATACGCCAACAACACCCAGCTGATCCTCTCCCTCACCAAGGGCTCCGCCAAGACCTACCTCCACGAAGGAATGAAGGCCATTGCCAAATGGATGAAGAGCAGCTGCCTCAAGCTCAATTCGGACAAGATGGAAGTCCTTATCTTCGGCTCTACCCCCTCCGCATGGGATGACTCCTGGTGGCCTGCCACTCTTGGAACCTCTCCGAGTCCCACTTACCACCCACGCAACCTAGGATTCATCTTGAACCCCTCACTATCCATGACCCAGCAAGTCAATGTCATCTCCTCCTCCTGCTTTAACACCCTCCGCATACTCTGAAAGATCAACAAATGGATACCCACCGAAACCAGAAGTACAGTCACTCAAGCTCTTGTAAGCAGCAAACTGGACTACGGTAATGCCCTCTATGCAGGAACCACAGACAAACTCCAGAAGAGGCTGCAACGCATCCAGAACGCCTCCACACGCCTCATCCTGGACATCCCCCACCACTGCCACATCGCAGACCACCTAAAAAACCTGCACTGGCTTCCAGTCAACAAGAATATCACCTTCAAACTCCTCACCCACGCTCACAAAGGCACTGCACAACACCGGACCAGAATACCTCAACAAATTATTCTCCTTCTACACCCCGACCCGACATCTCTGCTCTGTTGACCTGGCCCTCGCAACTGTCCAGCGCATCCGCAGAGCTACAGCCGGCGGTAGATCATTTTCACACCTCGCTGCCAAAACATGGAATACTCTTCCCTCCCACCTGCACCAGACCAAAGACCTCCTTACCTTCAGGAAACTTCTCAAGACCTGGCTGTTTGAGCAGTAGCAGCACCTCCCTCCCCACCTTCCCCCCCTCCACTACTCAGCGACTTGAGACCCTCATGGATGAGTAGTGCGCTTTACAAATCCCTGATTAATTGATTGATATAACACCAGACCACTCCCTCAGGAGAGCATAGAACCTCCTTAAGATTTAAAAAGAAAAAGGTTCAAGAATACATTTGTATATAGTCGCATAACTAGAAGATAGTGATCTTCCTACTGTAAGAAACTATTTTTTATAGAAGTGATCCCTACTCCTTTTCACAAGAAAGGCAGTTTTACCAGCATCTGGGGCCTGATGTGCAAAGCTTTCTGCATGGTGCAAACAGCAAAATTCGCTGTTTGAGCCATGCAAAAAGCACATTGTGCTGCTCATTCCCATTTTGCGAGTCGGTAACCTGGTTACCGACTCGCAAAATGGAAATGCGACTCACAAATAGGAAGGGGTGCTCCCCTTCCTATTTGCGATTCGCATTGCGATGTAGAATTGCTTTGTGACCGCGAACGCATTTCAAATGGGTGCTAACCCATTTGCAAAAGGGAAGGGGTCCACATGGGACCCCTTCCCCTTTGTGAATGGCCCTGATCCTATGGACCACTGCCTGCTCTGAAAAAAAGAAACACAAACGTTTCATTTTTTAGCTTGTGTGGCAACTTGTTTTCCTTTAAGGAAAATGGGCTGCAATACAAAAAAGAAAAAAACTGCTTTATTGAAAAGCAGTCACAGACATGGTGGTCTGCTGTCTCCAGCAGGCCACCATCCCTGTAAGTGCTGCGAATCAGAAGGGGGTCGTGAATTGCGACCCACCTCATTAATATTAATGAGGTGGGTCTTTGCGACCCCCTTGCGATTCGCAGATGGTGTCAGAAACACCATCCTGCATCCGGATTTGTGACTCACAAATTGCGAGTCGCTCAGACTCGCAATTTGCAAGTCGCAAACTCGGACTTTGCTACATCTGGCCCTTGGCTCTTTAAGTCAGAGCACAATTTATAGCAAACCACTCATATGCAAAATCGTGTCCAAACTGCATGTGAGCATCTTTTGCTAACAGCAGAGCGCAACTAAAAGAACAGTGTGGGAAACAACATGTGACTACCATCTGTGTAAACATTCTCTGCATAAAATAGTGAAGCCATATGCCAAACGTACTTGTGGTATGAATGGAATGGGAAAGAGTTGAAACGTGTCTCATAGACCAGAAGAGATGGCGATAAACGCAAATCCAAGGAACGCTAACCATCCGTACGCTTATATCCCAGATGAAAAGTGAAGAAAAGTAAACTCATCTTCAATAGTGAGGACATCAACCCATATATATGCCTTAATAATTGCTGATACATACTCTTTAGATACTGTAAACCATTTTGAGAGTTAGGAGACAAAAAACAGAAATGAAAGCTAACACAACGTGCTAAAAGGTGAACATGGTACTATTAAAACAGAGAGCCCAGTAACTAGAATGTCTTGGGCAAAATACAAGTGTTAGACTTGGCCTTCTCTGCAGGGTCACCCCAAACTTATGCCCTTCACCCCTTCTTCTTTCTGAACCAGTTTTTGTTGCCATTTAGGACTCTGTGCACTTTACCACTGTTACCAGTGGTAAAGTGCTTGTGCTCACTCTTTTAAACATGGTGAAATTGGATTACACCCATTTAGCACATTTAATTTACTTGTAAGTCCCTAGGAAAGTGGTACTACATGTGCCCAGAATCTGTAAATTAAATGCTACTAGTGAACTTACATCACTTATTGTATCATCAACCTAAGAAACCTTTTAAAACACATCTCCTGCCTGCCATTGCAGCCTGTGGCAGTTTTGAACTACCAAATAAAACTGTTGCCAGGCCTAAACCTTCCTTTTCATTAACGTTGTCACCCGTGCAGTAGCCCCTAATAGCCCACATGGAAGAGTGCATTGTATTTAAGAAGTTGAATCTGTAAGTTTCAGTTTTGCATGTCCTGGTAGTGAAAAACGTGTTTTCATTTTTCACTACCATAAGGCCTACCTCTCCCATACAATAGCATTGGGTTACCTTATTGCATGTAATCAGTGCTAACTTTGCATTGGGAGCTTGTAGATGACTGCCTTGCACTTGAGGCCTGCCCTGTTCTTAAGAGGACTGTCCTGCTGTTTGAGGGCTGCCTTTCTGCTTGAAGGAGAGAAGACCATTTCCTTGAACCCAAGACTACCAGAGTGACTGCCAGGGTCAGCTGACTGACCTCCTGTTCTGAGCAAAAGGGATACTACAAGCTTAAGAGTTATCATTGTAACTGTCCAGGTGACCTGCTGCAACTGACCCTGCATGGACCTGCAACTGGACCTTCATGGACCTGCAACTAGACCTGCCTGATCCCCACTGGCCTCTGCTGAAGTGAACTCATGATATACAAGAGCTGACTCCCTACGTCATGGAATCTTGGCTGGCATCACCTGTGAAATCCTGAATTTTTTAAAGCTGCACACCAACCTTTGAGAAGGTTACCTTTTCAGCAGAACTAATATGGTTACTGTTAGACTTTTCATCCTTGGCGTGGTCTCCCTTAACTTTTTGCCTCTGTTCCCCAGGTTGTTGATGTGTGCTGGACTCTGATTTTGCTGTTTTTGTTACTCTGGGCACTTTACCACTGCTAACCAGTGCTAAAGTGCAAGTGCTCCTGTTTAAATTGTATGTAAGTGGTTCATCCATGATTGGCATATTTGAATTACTAGTAAGTCCCTAGTAATGTGCACTAGAGGTGCCAGGGCCTGTAAATCAAATGCTACTAGTGGGCCTGCAGCACTGGTTGTGCCACCCACATAAGTAGCTCTGTAATCATGTCTCAGACCTGCCCCTGCAGTGTCTGTATGTGTATTTTTACACTGTAAATTCGACTTGGCAAGTGTACCCACTTGCCAGGCCTAAACCTTCCCTTTCCTTACATGTAAGGCACCCCTAAGGTAGGCCCTAGGTAGCCCCAAGGGCAGGGTGCAGTGTATGGATAAGGTAGGACATATAGTAATGTGGTTTATATGTCCTGACAGTGAAATACTGCCAATTTCGTTTTCACTGTTGCAAGGTCTGTCTCTCTCTCATAGGATAATATGGGGGCTACCTTTAAATATGATTAAAGTGTAGATTCCCCTAGAGAATAGATGGACAGGTGGAGTTTGGGATCCCTGAACTCACAATTTAAAAATGCATCTTTTAGTAAAGTTGATTTTGAGATTGTGCGTTTGAAAATGCCACTTTTAGAAAGTGAGCATTTTCTTGCTTAAACCATTCTGTGACTCTGCCTTGTTTGTGGATTCCCTGTCTGGGTCAGTTTGACAGTTGGGTTGTTTTTCACCTCACACCAGACAGTGACACAAAGGGAGCTGGGGTGTGATCTGCATTTCCTGATTAGCCATCTCTGCTAGGAGGGAGGGGTGGAGTGGTCACTCTCATCTGAAAGGACTGTGCCTGCCTCTGACAATGCTGTCTCCAGCCCCCTGGTGTGTGTCTGAGGCCTTGCCTGGGCAAGGCAGGATTTCACAAGAAGGTGTGAGTCCCCTTTGAAGGAAGGTGACTTCAAAGACTAAAATGGGTATAAGAAGGGCACCCAAACTTACAAACTTTAGAAACACTTCTGGAATCAAGAGGAACCTCTGCCTGGAGAAGAGCTGATCGCTGAGGAACAAGTGCTGCCCTGCCTGTGACTGTGCTTTGTGGAGCTTTCCTGCAGTGCTGCTTCTGCCTGAGTAAGAGGGCAAAGACTGGACTTTGTGTGCCTTCCATCTTGAAGAAGAAATCTCCAAGGGCTTGATGTAGAGCTTGCCTCCTGTTGTTGAAGTCTCAGGGATAGCAAAGACTTCTTCCTGCCAGCACCTGGAGTCTCTGGAGAGACCCCTACTCTGCTCTGTGGTGCCCTTCCAGTTCCTGGGACCCTGAAAGGAGAGGCTGGCAGCCTAAGGACAAAAATACACGCACCGAGCACCGTGCGGAGAAAAGATCGACGCGAATCCGATCGCGGCTGAGAAAACGACGCGACGCCGGTTCCGCAGCTGAGAAACGACGCCGCAGGAAACGCGACCGAAAAACCGACGCCCGGAGCAGGAGAAACGACGCGCAGCATCGCTGACGGAGGCTGAGAGATCGCACCCTGCGCCGCGGGACTTTCGGATCGTCGTGTGGCTGGCTTTTTCAACGCGCACCGCCGTGCCGAGTTGTTTTCGACGCACACAGCCGTGCAGGGTTACTTTCGACGCACACCGCCCGTGCGGAGTTATTTTTGACGCAAACCAGGTACATTTTCACGCTAGCAGCGCTAGTGTGTTGTTACAACTACCTAAAGACTCTTTTTATTTTAAACCTTTAAAAAATCATAACTTGACTTGTGTATGTTGGATTTTTGTCGTTTTGGTCTTGTTTTGTCTAGATAAATATTTCCTATTTTTCTAAACTGGTGTTGTGTCATTTTGTAGTGTTTTCATTAAGTTACTGTGTGTGTTGGTACAAATACTTTACGCCCAGCACTCTGAGGTTAAGCCTACTGCTCTGCCAAGCTACCAAGGGGGTAAGCAGGGGTTAGCTGAGGGTGATTCTCTTTTATCCTAACTAGAGTGAGGGTCCTTGCTTGAACAGGGGGTAACCTGACTGTCAACCAAAGACCCCATTTCTAACATTGGTGACCAGCGGTCGGGATTTGGACTTGTATTTGTACTTGACATACAGTAATTAAGTGTACACTACTGTTTTGATCTCAGACCACTACGTGACCACATACTACTAGTCTTGTGATTTTTGTTTCTTACTTGGACTGTTTTTCTCTGCATTCAGTTTCTTTTTTTCACTGATCCCGTGATTGACTTTTCTGAAACTTCATTTGAGAACTTGCTTTTCTGTTTTTGGAACTGTGCATATTTTTTTTTAACCTCTCATCATGTCTCAGTCTGGAGATGCCCTAGCTGAAGCTGCTTTTGACTTGGAGAAATTGGAGAGCTACAAAGTGGCTCAGTTGAAGCAGTTTTGTAGTAATGTTGGCTGTCCCATTAAGAGCTCATCCAAGAAGGATGAGCTGCAAAAGGCGCTGAGGGCCTGGGTGACAGCCAAAGCAGCTGAGGGGCACACAGATGAGGAGCCAGAGGGGGAAGAGGAGTTGCAAGTCACTCACACTGATGTAGTGGGTGGGCCTGCTATGTCTCAGGGGGGAATCTCCAGGGCAGGTAGCAGTGTGTCCTCCAAGAGTCTGACACCTGGAGAGTTACAGGACAGACAGGCAGAGAGGGAGTACCAGTTGGAGCTGAAAAAGCTCAGTCTAGAGATGGAACAGAGAAAGCTGGCCCGTGAGGTGGAACAGAGAAAGCTGGACCTTGAGGAAAGGAAGATAAACATGGCTCATGAGCTCAGTTTAAAAGAGATGGATCAGAGGAGTCAGTCCAGTAGGGATGGTGGCAGCAATTCTACAGTGCAGCCTGAGAGAAGGGTACACATCCCAAAAGACCTTGTGAGGGATTATAAGAGGGAGGATGATATCTACTTGTGGTTCAAGGGTTATGAGTCAGCTCTCCACATGAACCTGGTCCCTGAAGCCCATTGGGGGGCAGCCCTGTGGAAGCATTTTGAGGCAGAGGGGAGGGACACACTGACGGCCTTAGGGGATGCTCAGAGTCTCACCTACCCTGCCATGAAGGAGGCCTTACTTACCAGGTATGGTCTCACCCCTGAGCAGTACAAGGAGAAGTTTAGATCCTACAAGAGAAAGGAATCCCAAACATGGTTGGAATGTGTTGATTCTTGTTGCAGGTCACTGGATGGTTGGGTGAAGGGCAGTAAGGTAAACACGTATGAGGGGCTTTACAATTTAATTGCTTGGGAGCACTTGTACAGTTTATGTTTTCCAGAGCTGCGCCAGCACCTCATTGACAGCAAGCTGACTGACCCCAGGAAGCTTGCACAGGAAGCGGACCGCTGGGAGAGCACCAGGGTCCAAAAGAGGTATGGGGGAGACCACGCCAAGGGTGGGCAGGGTCCCTCTCAGACGAAAGGGGGGGGTAAGGGCAAACAGGATGAGTTCTCTAAAGGGCCCCAAACTGATTCCCAGGGTAAGGATTCCCAACCCTCCAGTGAAAAGAAGCCATGGTTCTCCAAAGGGAGACCAATGGCAGGTGGTCCCCTACGTAAGTGCTATTCATGTGACCAGGTGGGTCATGTGAGGGGGGACCCCAAATGCCCCAAAAGTCCACCGGCACCCACTGGTGCACCGTCCCAGGGTTTGGCCAGTGTAGCGCTTGGGGAGGAGTTGGTTTCAGGTGGGTGGGAACCAGCAGAAATGACCCTTGTCTCACTAGGGGACAGTGAGATGGTCCAGAGAAACCTAGTGCCTGATAACACTAAGAAGTACAGGCAATGGGTGACCATCAATGGACAGAGGGTGGAGGCTCTAAGAGACACTGGAGCCAGTGTGACTACAGTGAGGAGTCACCTGGTGTCTGAAGAGCAGATTGATCCCCGGGTACTTCACCAAGTAGTTGCAGTAGACAATTCTGAGCGCCTTTGCAGAGTGGCGCAGGTTCCCTTTGAATGGGGGGGGGTCTCAGGTTCCTGGAAAGTAGCTGTGAGTCCAACCATGCCTGTTGATTGTTTGCTAGGCAACGACCTGGAAGATTCCCCTTGGAAGGAGGTGGAACACAGGTCTCACTTGGAGATGTTGGGTCTGCCTGGGTGGGTATGCGTATCCACCCGGTCTATGGCAGCCAATCAGGGTAGTCAAGAGCCCCTGGAGCCTGAAACAGTGGCCCAGGGGACCGCCAAGAAGAGGAAAGGCAGGAGGCGCGGGAAACCCGCCCCAGAAGTTCCCACGGTCCGGGAGGAGGCAGAGCCTGAGGGTGATGCCCCGGAACCTACAGGGGAACAGGTGGCTGAACTGGGGGAGGTCCCCGAGCTGTCGCAGTGGCAGCAGGAAGGGGGACCCACCAGGGAAGTATTCTGCACAGCGCAGAAGGAGTGCCCTACTCTTGAGGGACTGCGGCAGCAGGCTGCAGCCCAGGCGGCTGGCGGGGCGCCAGGTACTCACCTGATTTATTGGGAGGATGGCCTCCTGTATAGTGAGCCTAAGGTTCCTGAGCCGGGGTCAGCTCGTATGCTGGTGGTACCCCAGGGCTTCAGGACCTTCCTACTGGGTTTGGCTCATGATGTGCCTTTGGCAGGACATCTAGGGCAGGACAAGACCTATAAGAGGCTTGTCTCCCACTTTTACTGGCCCTTGATGAACAAGCAGTCAGCTGCTTATTGTAGATCTTGTCAGACTTGTCAGGCAAGTGGCAAGAGTGGGGGGAAATGCAAAGCTCCCCTCCACCCTTTACCGGTAGTCAGTACTCCCTTTGAAAGGGTAGGAATTGACATTGTGGGGCCTCTGGATCCCAAGACAGCCATGGGCAACAGGTTCATCCTGGTCTTGGTGGACCATGCCACACGGTACCCAGAAGCTATTCCTCTAAGGACGGTCACCGCCCCCGTGGTGGGACGTGCCTTGATGGGGGTTTTTACCCGCATGGGGTTCCCCAAGGAGGTAGTATCTGATAGGGGTACAAACTTCATATCCACTTATATGAAGTCTCTGTGGAAGGTGTGTGGGGTAACCTACAAGTTCACCACCCCTTACCACCCCCAAAGTAATGGTCTGGTTGAGAGATTCAACCGCACCTTGAAAGGCATGATTCAGGGCCTGTCAGAGCCCTTGAGGCGTAAGTGGGACGTCCTCTTGCCATGCCTTCTGTTCGCTTACAGGGAGGTGCCTCAAAAGGGACTTGGCTTTAGCCCCTTTGAGCTCATCTATGGCCACCCTGTGAGGGGACCGCTCAGTCTGGTGAAGGAGGCTTTGGAGAAAGCTCCTAGTAAACCACCCCAGGATGTATTTAGCTACATGCTGGCACTAAGAAACCAGACTGCCCGCTTCAGGAGTCTCGCTCAGGAGAACCTGGAAGCAAGCCAGGAGGACATGAAACGGTGGTACGACCAGAATGCCACTCTGGTTGAGTTTCAGCCTGGACAAAAAGTGTGGGTCATGGCACCAGTGGAGCCTAGGGCTCTCCAAGATAAGTGGACTGGGCCTTTTGAGGTGGTGGAAAGAAAGAGCGAGGTCACCTATCTGGTAGACTTGCAATCCCCCAGGAACCCCTTGAGGGTCCTACATGTCAACCGCCTCAAACCACACTTTGAGCGAACTGAGCTATCCATGCTCCTAGCGACAGATGACGGGGTGGAGGAAGAGAGTGAGCCTCTTCCTGACCTCCTGTCTGCAGGAGAGAAAGATGGGTCTGTGGAGGGAGTGATCCTCTCCCCCTCCCTGACTGAGGAACAGCAGAGGGACTGTCGCCACGTGCTGGGACAGTTCGCCTCACTGTTTTCCCTGATCCCAGGAGTCACACACCTGTGCACACATGATGTGGACACTGGGGACAGTACACCTGTTAAACATAAGGTTTACAGGGTGACTGACAGGGTGAGGGCTTGCATTAAGGAGGAAGTCTCCAAAATGTTAGCCCTAAGGGTTATTGAGCACTCCAGCAGTCCTTGGGCCAGCCCAGTGGTCTTGGTCCCAAAGTCTACTGCTCCTGGTGCCACTCCAGAACTTAGGTTCTGTGTGGACTACCGGGGTCTCAATGCGGTCAGCAAGACTGACGCACACCCCATCCCCCGAGCTGATGAGCTCATTGATCGGTTAGGAGCTGCCAAGTACCTCAGTACGTTTGATTTAACATCTGGGTACTGGCAGATTGCCTTAACTGAAGGGGCAAAGGAGAGGTCAGCATTCTCTACCCCCGATGGGCACTTCCACTTCAATGTGATGCCCTTTGGGATGAAGAATGCCCCTGCCACCTTTCAGAGGTTGGTCAACCAGGTGTTGGCAGGACTGGATGAGTTCAGTGCCGCCTACCTGGATGACATTGCTGTGTTTAGTTCCACATGGGAGGAACACCTGCAACACCTCTGGAGAGTGTTAGAGGCCCTGCAGAAGGCAGGCCTCACTATTAAGGCGAGCAAGTGCCAAATAGGGCAGGGTTCTGTTGTGTACTTAGGACACCAGGTGGGGAGTGGCCAGGTGGCACCCCTACAGCCTAAGATTGACACGATTCTGGCTTGGGAGCCTCCCAAGACCCAGACTGAAGTGAGAGCCTTTTTAGGTCTCACAGGATACTATAGGAGGTTCGTTAAGGGATATGGTACCATTGTTACCCCCTTAACTGAGTTGACTTCTAAGAAGCAACCCAAGAAAGTGATCTGGACAGAGGCTTGCCAGAACGCTTTTGATGCCCTGAAGGCTGCCATGTGCACAGCACCTGTGCTGAAGGCACCTGACTACTCCACGGAGTTTGTTGTTCAGACAGACGCCTCAGAGCATGGTATTGGAGCAGTACTCTCACAGCTGAATGAAGAGGGCCTAGATCAACCCGTAGCCTTCATTAGCAGGAGGTTACTACCCAGGGAACGTAGGTGGAGTGCCATAGAACGTGAAGCGTTTGCTGTGGTCTGGGCACTGAAGAAGCTAAGACCCTACTTGTTTGGGACTCACTTCCGAGTTCAGACCGACCACAGACCCCTCAGATGGTTAATGCAGATGAGGGGTGAGAACCCAAAACTGTTGAGGTGGTCCATTTCCCTACAGGGGATGGACTTTACGGTGGAACATCGACCCGGTACAGAACACGCCAATGCTGATGGTCTGTCCAGGTTCTTCCGCCTTAGTGATGAGAACTCCCATGAGGTTGGGTAGTTGCTCCCCACTTTTAGCTGTGGGGGACACGTGTTAGACTTTTCATCCTTGGCGTGGTCTCCCTTAACTTTTTGCCTCTGTTCCCCAGGTTGTTGATGTGTGCTGGACTCTGATTTTGCTGTTTTTGTTACTCTGGGCACTTTACCACTGCTAACCAGTGCTAAAGTGCAAGTGCTCCTGTTTAAATTGTATGTAAGTGGTTCATCCATGATTGGCATATTTGAATTACTAGTAAGTCCCTAGTAATGTGCACTAGAGGTGCCAGGGCCTGTAAATCAAATGCTACTAGTGGGCCTGCAGCACTGGTTGTGCCACCCACATAAGTAGCTCTGTAATCATGTCTCAGACCTGCCCCTGCAGTGTCTGTATGTGTATTTTTACACTGTAAATTCGACTTGGCAAGTGTACCCACTTGCCAGGCCTAAACCTTCCCTTTCCTTACATGTAAGGCACCCCTAAGGTAGGCCCTAGGTAGCCCCAAGGGCAGGGTGCAGTGTATGGATAAGGTAGGACATATAGTAATGTGGTTTATATGTCCTGACAGTGAAATACTGCCAATTTCGTTTTCACTGTTGCAAGGTCTGTCTCTCTCTCATAGGATAATATGGGGGCTACCTTTAAATATGATTAAAGTGTAGATTCCCCTAGAGAATAGATGGACAGGTGGAGTTTGGGATCCCTGAACTCACAATTTAAAAATGCATCTTTTAGTAAAGTTGATTTTGAGATTGTGCGTTTGAAAATGCCACTTTTAGAAAGTGAGCATTTTCTTGCTTAAACCATTCTGTGACTCTGCCTTGTTTGTGGATTCCCTGTCTGGGTCAGTTTGACAGTTGGGTTGTTTTTCACCTCACACCAGACAGTGACACAAAGGGAGCTGGGGTGTGATCTGCATTTCCTGATTAGCCATCTCTGCTAGGAGGGAGGGGTGGAGTGGTCACTCTCATCTGAAAGGACTGTGCCTGCCTCTGACAATGCTGTCTCCAGCCCCCTGGTGTGTGTCTGAGGCCTTGCCTGGGCAAGGCAGGATTTCACAAGAAGGTGTGAGTCCCCTTTGAAGGAAGGTGACTTCAAAGACTAAAATGGGTATAAGAAGGGCACCCAAACTTACAAACTTTAGAAACACTTCTGGAATCAAGAGGAACCTCTGCCTGGAGAAGAGCTGATCGCTGAGGAACAAGTGCTGCCCTGCCTGTGACTGTGCTTTGTGGAGCTTTCCTGCAGTGCTGCTTCTGCCTGAGTAAGAGGGCAAAGACTGGACTTTGTGTGCCTTCCATCTTGAAGAAGAAATCTCCAAGGGCTTGATGTAGAGCTTGCCTCCTGTTGTTGAAGTCTCAGGGATAGCAAAGACTTCTTCCTGCCAGCACCTGGAGTCTCTGGAGAGACCCCTACTCTGCTCTGTGGTGCCCTTCCAGTTCCTGGGACCCTGAAAGGAGAGGCTGGCAGCCTAAGGACAAAAATACACGCACCGAGCACCGTGCGGAGAAAAGATCGACGCGAATCCGATCGCGGCTGAGAAAACGACGCGACGCCGGTTCCGTAGCTGAGAAACGACGCCGCAGGAAACGCGACCGAAAAACCGACGCCCGGAGCAGGAGAAACGACGCGCAGCATCGCTGACGGAGGATGAGAGATCGCACCCTGCGCCGCGGGACTTTCGGATCGTCGTGTGGCTGGCTTTTTCAACGCGCACCGCCGTGCCGAGTTGTTTTCGACGCACACAGCCGTGCAGGGTTACTTTCGACGCACACCGCCCGTGCGGAGTTATTTTTGACGCAAACCAGGTACATTTTCACGCTAGCAGCGCTAGTGTGTTGTTACAACTACCTAAAGACTCTTTTTATTTTAAACCTTTAAAAAATCATAACTTGACTTGTGTATGTTGGATTTTTGTCGTTTTGGTCTTGTTTTGTCTAGATAAATATTTCCTATTTTTCTAAACTGGTGTTGTGTCATTTTGTAGTGTTTTCATTAAGTTACTGTGTGTGTTGGTACAAATACTTTACGCCCAGCACTCTGAGGTTAAGCCTACTGCTCTGCCAAGCTACCAAGGGGGTAAGCAGGGGTTAGCTGAGGGTGATTCTCTTTTATCCTAACTAGAGTGAGGGTCCTTGCTTGAACAGGGGGTAACCTGACTGTCAACCAAAGACCCCATTTCTAACAGTTACCCCACTCAGTCCACACTTTATTGTGGTCAGATATTTGTCCTGGTCTAGCACGACCAGATACCTACAGTTACTGCTTTCTGCTTATTTGCACTATTTTTATATAAATCTTTCAAGTAGCATATTTCCATTTCTACTAATTGGATTTTTGTTGTTTGATCTCATTGTATATATTATATTTTATTCTATTGTTCTAAATTGGTGTGGGATCTTTATTGTTTTGTGCAATCTCTTTATTACTATTTGTGTGCTGCATAAATACTTAACACAGTGCTTCTAATTAAGCCTGACTACTTTTGTGCCAAGCTAGTAGAGGGTTTAAGTACAAGCTAATTTAATCACTTTGTGGTTCCCCCTGATAAGGGTTGTGATTGTTGCTCGAAAAGTGTTTTCACCCCCCTCGATCAAAACCCCAATTTCATACTTTAGTATTCAGTGGTGGGATTCAGTGCTTGTGTTTGTGAAGTACTCAGTGATTTTGTGTAACCCAAATATGCCATATAAATAGCGTGATACCAGATTCAACATTTTTCATTTCTCCTTGATTGGCTTCTTTTGTTTTTTACAATGAATTTGTGACTCTGCATGCTGCAAGCATAGAGTTTGAGCTCAACAACCTGGAGAACTACACTGTGACTGAGCTCAAAAGATCCTACAGGAAAAGGGGGCTTCCGGCAAAGAAGAACTTCAAGACACAGGAGCTCCAAAAGACTCTCAAGGCCTGGGAAGAGGCCTGCCAGTTACAGTTAACAGCACAGGAGGATGAGGAGGTGGACTTTGAGGAAGAGGAATTGGATATATAGGTTAAAAACCCCCTGATTTCAGCCCCAGGGGAAAGAAGAGAGCCGACAGAAGTAAGGTTCCATGCCAGATCAAGGGCAGGCAGTATCTCTGTCGGCAACCTGTCCCCCGAGGAGATAGAGGACAGGAAGACAGAAATGGAGCTCAGGGCAAAGATAGCCAAACTGAAAATGGAGGAGGCTGCTGCAAAAAAGCCTGGGGGGCAAGCTGGCAGAGGACAATGCTGTGGCAGAAAGAGCCTTGGCAAGTAAGAAGGATGAGGCATAGGAAGCCTTGGAAAAGTAGAAGGCTGAGGCTGACAGGGCCCTGGAGGAAACAAATCAGTCCCTGTTGAAAGTGCAAACTGAGGATGAAAGGGCTTTGGCTGAAAGAAAACTGGCACTGGTTCATGAAGTGAGTTCTAAGTAGCTACACCTTAAAGCTAAGCAAGCAGTGGAATCCAGAAGAAATGCTGACAGCATGAAATCAGTGTCATCTGGAGAGGTGGGATTCTGCATACCAGAAGACCTGATGCCCAGGTATGTGGTGGGTGATGATATAGATAATGGGTTTCTGCCCATGAAGTACCCCTTGCAATGCACAGGGTCCCAAAGGAGGATTTGGGAGTAAGCTTGTGGAAACACATGCCCACAGTAAGAAGGGACACCCTTCTGACACTAGAGGTGGGGATCAGATGAAGTATGCTCCTATGAATCCCATTTTTTTCACCAAGTTTGGATTGACCTTTGAGGAGTACCATATTAGGTTCAGGGACAGCCAGAAACTGCCAAACCAGTTTTGAGTGGATTGCATGGATTATTCCAGCAAGGCATTGATTGGATGGGTGAGGGCAGCAAAGTGAGTGATTTAACTGGGCTGTATATTCTAATTTTGAGAGAGCACATACTCAGTACCTGCTTTACAGAGTAGTGCCATTTCCTGCCTAACTGACCCCAGGGAGCTTCGAAAGGAGGCTTGTAGAAGGCTGGCCTGGCTTGTAGTGGGTACCAAGGGGTACTTACACTCTGTACCAGGTCCAGTTATCCCTTATTAGTGTAGAAGAGGTGATTCTAGCAGCTTAGGATGATAGAAGGTAGCTATAGCAGAGCAGCTTAGGCTGAACTAGGAAACATGCAAAGCTCCTACTATACCACTGGTGTCATATGCACAATATCATAAGAAAACACAATACACAGATATACTAAAAATAAAGGTACTTTATTTTTATGACAATATGCCAAAAGTATCTCAGTGAGTACCCTCAGTATGAGGATGCCAAATATACACAAGATATATGTACAAAATACCAAAAATATGCAGTAATAGCAAAAGGAAGTAATGCAAGCAATATAAAGTTACAGTAGATTGCAATAGGAGCACATAGGTATAGGGGCAACACAAACCATATGCTCCAAAAGTGGAATGCGAACCACAAATGGACCCCAAACCTATGTGAGCTTGTAGAGGGTCGCTGGGACTGTAAGAAAACAGTGAGGGTTAGAAAAATAGCCCACCCCAAGACCCTGAACGCTAGGTGTAAAGTGCACCTATATTCCCCAGAGAGCACAGAAGTCGTGATAGGGGAATGCTGCAAGGAAGACCAACACCAGCAGTGCAACCAAAGTGGATTTCTGGACGAGAGTACCTGTGGAACAAGGGGACCAAGTCCAAGAGTCGCGACAAAGTCGAGATTAGGCAGATGCCCAAGAAATGCCAGCTGAGGGTGCAAAGAAGCTGCCACTGGATGGTAGAAGCTGTGGATTCTACAAGAACGAAGAGTGCTAGAAACTTCCCCTTTGGAGGATGGATGTCCCACGTTGTGAAGAAGCTTGCAGAGGTGTTCCCATGCAGAAATACCACAAACAAGCCTTGCTAGCTGCAAGGGTCGCGGTTAGGGTTTTTGGATGCTGCTGTGGCCCAGGAGGGACCAGGATGTCGCCACTTGAATGAGGAGACAGAGGGGGCGCCCAGCAAGTCAGGGAGCCCTCACAGAAGCAGGCAGCACCTGCAGAAGTACCGGAACAGGCACTTAGAAGAGGAGTGAACCGGAGTCCACCCAAAGTCAGAAAAGGGAGTCCCACGACGCCGGAGGACAACTCAGAAGGTTGTGCACTGCAGGTTAGAGTGTCGGGGACCCAGGCTTGGCTGTGCACAAAGGAAATCCTGGAAGAGTGCACAGGAGCCGGAGCAGCTGCAATTCACGTGGTACCCAGCAATGCAGTCTAGCGTGGGCGGCAAGGACTTACCTCCACCAAACTTGGACTGAAGAGTCACTGGACTGTGGGAGTCACTTGGACAGAGTTGCTGAGTTCCAGGGACCACACTCGTTGTGCTGAGAGGGGACCCAGAGGACCGGTGATGCTGTCTTTTGATCCCTGCGGTTGCAGGGGGAAGATTCCGTCGACCCACGGGAGATTTCTTCAGAGCTCCTGGTGCAAGAAGGAGGCAGGCTACCCCCAGAGCATGCACCACCAGGAAACAGGCGAGAAAGCTAGCAGGATGAAGCGATACAAGGTTGCAGTAGTCGTCTTTGCTACTTTGTTGCGGTTTTGCAGGCGTCCTGAGCAGTCAGCGGTCGATCCTTTGGCAGAAGGTGAAGAGCGAAGTGCAGAGGAACTCTGGTGAGCTCATGCATTCGTTATCTAAAGAATTCCCCAAAGCAGAGACCCTAAATAGCCAGAAAAGGAGGTTTGGCTACCTAGGAAGGAGGATAGGCTAGCAACACAGGTAAGAGCCTATCAGAAGGAGTCTCTGACGTCACCTGCTGGCACTGGCCACTCAGAGCAGTCCAGTGTGCCAGCAGCACCTCTGTTTCCAAGATGGCAGAGGTCTGGAGCACACTGGAGGAGCTCTGGGCACCTCCCAGGGGAGGTGCAGGTCAGGGGAGTGGTCACTCCCCTTTCCTTTGTCCAGTTTCGTGCCAGAGCAGGGCTGGGGGATCTCTGAACCGGTGTAGACTGGCTTATGCAGAGATGGGCACCATCTGTGCCCATCAAAGCATTTCCAGAGGCTGGGGGAGGCTACTCCTCCCCAGCCCTGACACCTTTTTCCAAAGGGAGAGGGTGTAACACCCTCTCTCTGAGGAAGTCCTTTGTTCTGCCTTCCTGGGCCATGCCTGGCTGGACCCCAGGAGGGCAGAAACCTGTCTGAGGGGTTGGCAGCAGCATCTGCAGTGAAACCCCAGGAAAGGTAGTTTGGCAGTACCCGGGTCTGTGCTAGAGACTCGGGGGATCATGGAATTTTCTCCCCAATGCCAGGATGGCATTGGGGTGACAATTCCATGATCTTAGACATGTTACATGGCCATGTTCAGAGTTACCATTGTGACGCTATATATAGGTAGTGACCAATGTATGGTGCACGCATGTAATGGTGTCCCCGCACTCACAAAGTCCGGGGAATTTGCCCTGAACGATGTAGGGGCACCTTGGCTAGTGCCAGGGTGCCCACACACTAAGTAACTTAGCACCCAACCTTCACCAGGTGAAGGTTAGACATATAGGTGACTTATAAGTTACTTAAGTGCAGTGGTAAATGGCTGTGAAATAACGTGGACATTATTTCACTCAGGCTGCAGTGGCAGGCCTGTGTAAGAATTGTCAGAGCTCCCTATGGGTGGCAAAAGAAATGCTGCAGCCCATAGGGGTCTCCTGGAACCCCAATACCCTGGGTACCTTAGTACCATATACTAGGGAATGATAAGGGTGTTCCAGTATACCAATGTGAATTGGTGAAATTGGTCACTAGCCTGTTAGTGACAATTTAGAAAGCAGAGAGAGCATAACCACTGAGGTTCTGGTAAGCAGAGCCTCAGTGCGACAGTTAGTCATCACACAGGGAACACATACAGGGCACACTTATGAGCACTGGGGCCCTGGCTGGCAGAGTCCCAGTGACACATACACTAAAACAACATATATACAGTGAAATATGGGGGTAACATGCCAGGCAAGATGGTACTTTCCTACAAGGCTGACCTCTGGATTAGTACCAGAGTGTCTGCAAAGGCATCTGGGGGTGACCCTCATAAGAGTGGTTCAAGTATCCCCAGCAGAATGAGGTGGTGGTCAAGAAAGACACAGCAAAGTCCCTGAATAAGGTGGGTGAAAAGGGTTTCTATGCCCGTCTGAGAAATAAGGAGGAGCTCCTGGTGGTCAGTGGGCCAGGGTGCCCCATTTCCTGCCCCAGTGCTTAGATTGTTCCGAGTTGGGACACAAGCATTGGGCCTCTGTCTGTCTAAAGAAACCACTCACTGGTGAAAACTCTACAGGGGTAGCCAATCTGGCCTTATGGGGAAGTAGTCTCTAGGAATATGTGGTATAACATACTGTAGGCTCCCTTAGTTCGGAGGAGGACTCAGAAAGTGGACTGGTGATCCCTGAAGGTAGGTTTTGTCACTTTCAAAAGGTCACAGAAAATTGGATCCCTGACACTTCTGTGAGGGGACAATTGAGCTAGCCAGGCCATGGTAGTGGAAAGACTGGTTTCCCCAGAACAGTACACCAGACTGGTATACCCTCCCACGCCCCTCCAAAAATCAAAACAGCTGTAACAATTTAGAGTTCAAATGCCAGAGAAACCAAGAGCCAGATGTATCATCAAGGCCATTTGCGAATCGGAAATAGCTATTTTTAAGAAATCACTATTTCCGACTCGCAAAGTGCCATGTATCACATTTGCAAATCGGTAATAGCGATTTCTTAAAAATCGCAACTTGTATTACCGATTTGCAAATTGCGATACTGGCCCCATTCGCACCTATGGGCCTGTTGGCCCATATCTGCGGATTTTTTGCATTTCCAAAATTGCGATTTCTGAACCAGAAATCGCAATTTTGGAAATGCAAAACCCCAGGGTGCTGGGGGCCTAAGGCCCCCTCTGCTGCACCCTAAACATGTTGTTTCACCATGTAAGGTGCACACATGCCAAAAGGACATGTGTGCTCTACATGTACAATTTAAAAATGCATTTTAAATGTATTTTTAAATTTTTCACATGGTTACCACCAAGTTCAACTTGGTGGTAATTAGCAATTCCTAAATGCCAAAATCGCATTTAGGAATTGCTTCATACACGTGCTAAGGAATCGCAAATAAGGAATCCTTATTTGCGATTTCTAATTTAGAGAGTCGCAATTTGCGACTCTCTAAACAGGGTCGCAATTTTAAGGAACCGCTATTTTAGCGATTCCTTAAAATTGCGTTCAGAATGTATTTCAAACATTCTGAAATGGCATTTTGCATTCACAAACGGGCATTCGCACCGTTTGCGAATGCAAAATGCTTTCATACATCTGGCCCCAAATAACATTCCAGAAATTTTTCACAACATTACTCTTCGGCTCAGCATTCAATACCATATTACTATGTCCTGGGCTATTAAAACAGTTATTATAGTAGAGCAGATCGGAATGGTAGTCTGTGTATTAAAGTTCAGTGTGAATATGATAGATGCTACCTCAACACTCACCCCTGACATCAGCAGTGATGTGATGCTTATAGTTTTGTATCTTGCAAGATAGACGCAGTCTCCCATCTTTCTGATGCAGGTAAACGGCACACCATTAATTGGAGTAATGATAAAAATCATTCATTTACTGTTGTCAAAAGTGGAAGACGTGCAATATGTAGCGTTATAGTAAACAAGTGTTTACGATATGTTGTCAGGTTTTTCACTAAGGTCTGTATTGTATCTTATTGTGTGTATTTTGCACCAAACTGGTCTAACTTGAAGCTACCTTGAGGAAACATGTGACACTACAAAACATTGAAATCAAATATAAACAATAAAACTTCATTTAACTGATGAAAACTGAACATGGTGGAAAAGAGTTATTAAACAACTGCGAAATATTTAATAATACTAATTAGATATCATCACAAATAAAAAATTAGTAATAATAGGGCAAATTATTATCACAATAAAACACTAATGTCATTTCTACTAATAACTATTAGCAGTAATAATCGCAAAATACGCTTGTATAGTGTTCACAATGACCATCTATTTCTTTGAGCTGAAAAATAGTTAGTTGGCTTTCAGGTGCAGATCAAGTCGTCGATATTCGAAACTGACTTTTCTGATTACACGCTGATCTTTGGGAGCGATATACACTCCCATTCCTATGCAGCAACAAAGCTGTACGCCCAACTCCTCCTTCCCCATTCAGGCCTCTCGTTGTTATTTTTCGTAAGCTGTGTGAAGTGAAGTCGGTAAATAGGTATATGCTTACCCTGATATTAGATTTCCCTCTGGAAGCGCTATTTGATGAACGACCATGGTATCACATGTCTTTGAGACGGTTTTGGACATCGGGGCAGGTGCTAGGCTGGTTGTTAATTATTTTCCAGGGCATGGAACAACCACCTTGCTGTGGATTGAAGTCGCTACACCGAGCCAGACGGGGCAGAAAAGCAGAAGCACCTCGTCCTTCCATCGTGACCTTGCCGTGACAGAACTGCTATATTTATGAAAGTGTGAATAAGGAAGCATGCGGTAATTCTAAGGATATTATAATGCGGCAACTGCACCAAGCCTGAATCCGTAACGCGCCCTCACTACGTGGCAAGGTGAAAATAGTGTTTCTGAATGTCAGCTGTAGCTAAATACTCAAAAATTATATTCACTGCTTTTCAAAGTTCATCTGATTGTAACTCATGGCATGCCCTCATACCACACAAGCAAAGGCCGAATGCAGAGTACAATGGAACTCACAAAATTGTGCGCAGCCAAAAGCACTGCAATCCAGCTTGGCAAAGGTGAAACTAAATACAAAACCAACAAAAATAAGGAAAGTAATCTATTTGTATATCGAGTAAGCAAAAGAATTGTTAGACCAGGAAAATCCTTAATGATCCAGCCTGACAACTGCCATTACTCTTACACACCAGTACTTTATATTAACAGAGCACTGTGCATTAACGTGGGGTGCTGGGAGACAATAAAATGTATATCAATTGAAGTGTTAGTGCACTAGGCCACACTTGGAGCTGTAAATCCCACATCTTTATTCCTTTGTGTGTACCAGTGAACTCCAAGCATTCATACAATATGTCATACACTGATACCAAGGAGTCTTCAGGGAGCAAGAAAGGTTTCTTCTAAATCATGCAAGACACTACATCTCCCCCTCTGTTAAGTGAAAACTTGCAAATTTTTAGAAAATCATGAGACCAACACAAATATATACATCAGGGAGCTTCAAACTAGTGGGGGGTGGGGGGGCCGTAGGAGGCCTCAAATGATCCCAGAGGGAGGGGGGCAGGCTCTGGCCAAAAGAAGCAATATGCTAATAACAGGGCTTTGTTTCAAGCTGAAAAAATGAGCAGCAGTAAACTGCTTTGTAATGGGCCATCACTAACATGTTTTGTCATTTATATCCTAAGAGGGAGGATGTGTCAAACGGGAACTCCAAATACTCCTGAAAACCCCCACCCTCATTTCTACTAATCAAGCTGTGGATACTTTTACAAGTTAGTAAGGCCTGCCTGACCAGAATAGTATGTTTGGCATAATTTATTTGATTGAATTTTTAAAACAGTAACATAATTTAACTACATTGTCTAAATAAATGTAGGCATATTTACACATTGCCAATTTAATGGAATAGTTGTGAAAAATTTGGAGGTGGGGCCCAATGATTTGTTTTCCACTGTGGGGGCGTGACATTAAAAGTTTGAAGACAACTGGTCTACATATATGGAGAAACATGTTCAACTAGGGGCAGATTTATGGAAAGTGGTGCTGCACTTGGCCGTTGCCCCTTACATTGTGGCACTTTTCCTGCACCCCTTAGTGCCCCCCTACTGCCACCATGTGTGCACTGTATTTAAAATATGGGGCACCATGGCACAGTGGAGGGGGCAATAGCATCATTCTATGTTTCGCTGTTGATTTACTGAATGTCAAAACATTGGCGCTACTCTGGCAGAGTGCATAGGGGCACATTCTAAAAAATGGAAACCCCCTTTTAACGCCTGCTGTAAACAGGCGTTAAAAGTACCAAAACAAATGGTGCAAAGAAATCTCATAGATTTTCTTGTGCCATTTGTTCAGTCTTCCTAACAGGGAAACGCCCCCCTGGCATACATTATGCCTGGCGCAGGCATAATGTAGCGCAAGGGTTTACAAAGTGGCGTAATGCAATCATTGCATCACTTTGTAAATATGGCATTGTGAGGAAATGCCACCTTAACGCCACATTTGCGTAGAAATAAATGCTGCAAATGACGCGCAAGGTGGCACAAGGGGCTCATAAATATGCCCCTGTGTCTCTTAAATTAATCTTCTTGGCACTTTGATCTATCAATCTGATCTGGTTATTGGACGCTGTAAACAATTGTCTTCAATTTTGGAGATTGTAAATGATGGTAAGGAATCAGCAACAGTCATTGAATTACCAGAATCAGTCTTTCTTTTACCATCTGAAGTTGAAGAACAATGAAACACAGGTCTGAAGAGAGAAGAGCCTCTGGTAAGGGATTACCCAGGTCATTGGGCAGACACCATGTTTCCTTTGGTAGACACTACATGAAAAAGTTCTGCATCGTGAGGAGCATCAGATTTTCTTTTTTTTACTGTTGAGCCATTACCAGATCTCCTTTTCGTAAAGAGATATCTTTTGCATTTCGTTTCTTGTCTTCATACACTTTCATTTTCTGTTTTTGAACCCAGCTCCTCGTACGAATCAGGTTATCCTTATTATTTCTTTCTGTGGTTCATTGGGGTGCCTTGGTTGCCATCGCTCTTCCAAACATCAAAGTCACATATATTTCACCTGTGGTCGAGTGGGGTGTTGAACGATAAGCTCATAGAGTTCAGTATTATTTTTAGACTGAGCTTTTCAACAGTTGCACACTGCACTGCTTTCTTTAGCATACTTAGAAACCACTCAACAAGCCCATTGGCCTGTGGCCATAAGGGTGTGATCTTTGATGATTTATGTTTAGATGCTCCAGAAATTCTTTACATTTTTTGCTGTTGAAGGGCGGATCATTGTCAGACTTCAAAATGGCTGTTAATCCCCAGTTGCAAAGATGCCATCAAGTTTTTAGGTTACTCACTCGTGTTATGGATGAGAAATTTCAACCAAAGGAAAATGTCAATATTCATCTATGATCACCATTGAATAATGTCCATTGTCACGGATATCAAAGAAATCAATTGTGATTATCTCTGAGGCATGCATAGGGAGTTCTGAAATGTTCAGAGTATGTTGAGTGAGCTTGGTTGACAGACAATTGCATAAGTAGCAGGCTTTGGGTTCCTTTTCAACTCTTTCATCTAGAAATAGTAACCAAACTCACTCTTGGACAGCTCTCTTTGTAGCAACAGTCCACAATATCATTTGTGAGATACTCCTATTACCTTTTGTTGTAGACTCTCCATAATCAGGATTCTCAATCCTCATAATATAACTCCTTCCTGAGTTATGGACAATTTATCTTTGACTTTCTTGTACTTTTGATATTCACCATCATTACTGAGAGGTTGAGTGTGTTTTTTCCACGACACAACACAGCCCGCCACTTTAACACTCCGACCGCCACGGCGGGACAGACAAACAGCGCTGCGGTCACCGCCAACAGGCAGGCGGCAGACAATGTACCGCCCACCCTATCACAACTCACCAATCCGCCACCTTTTCCGGGGCGGGAGCCCGCCGATAAAAACACGGCGGAAACAGACTACGAATGGGAAAACGCTCACATATACACACTCCACGAGGAACCTGGACAGCATGGAACCCGAATTAAAGATCCTACCAGCTATTGTCTACCTGCTCATCTTCCATGAGTACGAACGCCGGCGCAGACGACAACGGTGAGTACTGCACCTACGACACAAGGGAGGGGGGAGGAGGAAAGATTACGTGCACACACATACGCCATACACCCACCCACCCCCCCCCCAACTATCTACACACCAATGCAGAGCAACAACTCAGAGGTTCATTGAAGTCATGGAAAAACATCTATTTTAAATATTTAAAAAAACAAATGAACAGTGCTAAATCTAAATACATAGGCAAGAAGTCCAGCTCATTTCGTTAAAGTTCCACAGTCCGTGGGTCAATGTCCACAAACACATGGGCAAAGCCCACACAGGAGACCAGATACTGTTGGAGAGAACACTGCTGGGGCATCAGATGATAAAACTACAGGCACCTCAGGGGAAAGGGAAGGGGGGGCACCTCAGCCACAGGAGTCCACGACGCCAGATCCACGAGGGGCCTCCATGGCCACTGTGCCATCCTGGGGAGTGCAAAGCCACAGTCTCACAAGTCTCTACAGTGGGTGGATTGCCCACTGTGCCATCCTGGGGAGTGCAAAGCCACAGTCTCACAAGTCTCTACAGTGGGTGGCTTGCCCACTGTACCATCCTGGGGAGTTCAAAGCCACAGGCCATCAGATGGATAACCGACTCCACTGGTATTGGAGGAGGCAGGGTGCTCAGAGTGCAGCGTGAACACCAGCTCGACACAGAACCGGCACTGTCAATGGGCCAGCGGTGCTTGAGACGGCGGGGCCCAGCGGAGCGGTGCTTGACAGGAAGGGCCCAGCGGAGCGGTGCTAGAGTTGAAGGGCCCAGCGGAGCGGTGCTTGAGATGAAGGGCCCAGCGGAGCGATGCTTGAGATGAAGGGCCCAGCGGAGCGGTGCTTGACAGGAAGGGCCCAGCGGAGCGGTGCTTGAGACGGCGGGGCCCAGCGGAGCAGTGCTTGAGATGAAGGGCCCAGCGGAGCGGTGCTTGACAGGAAGGGCCCAGCGGAGCGGTGCTTGACAGGAAGGGCCCAGCGGAGCGGTGCTTGAGACGGCGGGGCCCAGCGGAGCGGTGCTTGAGATGAAGGGCCCAGCGGAGCGGTGCTTGAGACGGCGGGGCCCAGCGGAGCGGTGCTTGACAGGAAGGGCCCAGCGGAGCGGTGCTAGAGTTGAAGGGCCCAGCGGAGCGGTGCTTGAGATGAAGGGCCCAGCGGAGCGGTGCTTGAGACGGCGGGGCCCAGCGGAGCGGTGCTTGACAGGAAGGGCCCATCGGAGCAGTGCTTGACAGGAAGGGCCCAGCGGAGCAGTGCTTGAGACGGCGGGGCCCAGCGGAGCGGTGCTTGAGATGAAGGGCCCAGCGGAGCAGTGCTTGAGACGGCGGGCCCAGCGGAGCGGTGCTTGACAGGAAGGGCCCAGCGGAGCAGTGCTAGAGTTGAAGGGCCCAGCGGAGCGGTGCTTGAGATGAAGGGCCCAGCGGAGCGATGCTTGAGATGAAGGGCCCAGCGGAGCGGTGCTTGACAGGAAGGGCCCAGCGGAGCGGTGCTTGAGACGGCGGGGCCCAGCGGAGCAGTGCTTGAGATGAAGGGCCCAGCGGAGCGGTGCTTGACAGGAAGGGCCCAGCGGAGCGGTGCTTGACAGGAAGGGCCCAGCGGAGCGGTGCTTGAGACGGCGGGGCCCAGCGGAGCGGTGCTTGAGATGAAGGGCCCAGCGGAGCGGTGCTTGAGACGGCGGGGCCCAGCGGAGCGGTGCTTGAGACGGCGGGGCCCAGCGGAGCGGTGCTTGACAGGAAGGGCCCAGCGGAGCGGTGCTAGAGTTGAAGGGCCCAGCGGAGCGGTGCTTGAGATGAAGGGCCCAGCGGAGCGGTGCTTGAGACGGCGGGGCCCAGCGGAGCGGTGCTTGACAGGAAGGGCCCAGCGGAGCAGTGCTTGACAGGAAGGGCCCAGCGGAGCGGTGCTTGAGACGGCGGGGCCCAGCGGAGCGGTGCTTGAGATGAAGGGCCCAGCGGAGCAGTGCTTGAGACGGCGGGCCCAGCGGAGCGGTGCTTGACAGGAAGGGCCCAGCAGCGGGTCTTGAGACAGCGGGGCCACCTTCAGCGGTGCCTGTCTTGGCGGGGCCCACTTCAGCGGTGCTCTTCACGGCGGGGCCCTCTTCAGCGGTGCTCTTCACGGCGGGGCCCTCTTCAGCGGTGCCTGTCTTGGCGGGGCCCTCTTCAGCGGTGCCTGTCTTGGCGGGGCCCACTTCAGCAGTGCTCTTCACGGCGGGGCCCTCTTCAGCGGTGCTCTTCACGGCGGGGCCCTCTTCAGCGGTGCTCTTCACGGCGGGCCCTCTTCAGCGGTGCCTGTCTTGGCGGGGCCCTCTTCAGCGGTGCCTGTCTTGGCGGGGCCCTGTTCAGCGGTGCCTGTCTTGGCGGGGCCCTCTTCAGCGGTGCTTGTCCTGTCTTTCAAGGGAGCCAGACCTGGCCAGGACTCCCCGCCTAGTCGCCCTCCGACCGTGCGGTTGCTGGCCCCTCCTGTGATGAAGTCCTGGGCCCGTGGGTGTCCTCCGTCACACCCGGTATGGGGCTGGTGGGGCCCTCCTGGTCCGCGCGCCTGCTGGCTGACTTCTCCGCCCTGCTGCCCTTGCCCTCCTTCGATGAAGCTCTCTGGCCCTTGCCTCCCCTTGATGTTGTGGCAGGTGACGGGCCACGACTACGCTCCTTGGTGGCAGCCGTCTCAGCCTTCTCGCGCCGGCCCTTTGTTTTTCGGGTTCTCTTCCCAGGGGGTGGGCTGGCTGTCCCCTTGCTGCTGGACGACGTATCTGCACTCGGGAAAGGTGGACTCCAAAACCCGTGCACAATGGTCGCCCTCGATGCAGGGCTGGTGGTGGCTGAGGTGCTCTTAGGACTCTTACCAGATGGAGGGGGTGGGTCAGGTGATGCAAAGAAGTTAACTTTGGAGAGGAAAAGTTTTTTAGGAGCAATGGGAATGGTAGGTGCAGTGGGTATGGGAGTGGAGGAAGAGGATGTGGTTGTAGGAGAGTCAAGTGTGCTGTCTTTGGGTGCAGGTGCTTCTGACGTAGGCTGTGGTGAGGTGGATGGCTGTTGGGTGGGTGGCTGCCTGCGTTTGTGTGTTTAGGAAGAGGGGGTGACAGACACACTGGGAGAGGACACAGGGGACGTGTAAATGGCAGTGGGGGTGGTGACTGCACGTGTGCGGAGTGTACTGGAGGGTGTGCTGGTGATGGAAGAACTGGCTGATGGTGGTGTGCATGCAGGTGTGAGTGGAGACGTCACAGGGAGGGAGGAGGGAGACGAGGAGGAGGGGGACACAGAGGTGGTAGTGACTGTTGCCATGTCTGCATCTGGATGTTGTTTGTGTAAATGCTTGTGGGACCTGTGGTGCTTATGTCTGGATGAGCTGCCCTTGGGTGTTGAGGTGTGTGCAGGCTGGTCTGATGGTGTGGATGGGATAGGCAGAGGAACAGGAGACTGGGACTGGGTGGAGGCAGTTAGAAGAGGGAGGCTGGAAACCGGGACAATGGCTGCCGTCAGTGCTGAGGCCAGAGCATTGAACGATCGTTGATGGGCAGCCTGACCCGAATGAATGCCCTCCAGGTATGCATTGCTCCGATGCACCTCCCTTTCTACACCCTGGATGGCATTCAAGAGGGTAGACTGCCCAACAATGAGTGTCCTGAGGAGGTCAATGACCTCCTCACTGAGGGCAGCAGGGGTAACTGGGGCAGGGCCTGAGGTGCCTGGGGCGAAGGAGATGCCCGCCTTCCTGGGCGAGCGGGCACGGAGCGAAGGCCGAGGGGCTGCTGGGAGGGTGGGGCTGGTGCGCTGGGTGGCGGCTGTACCTGTTGTGGCGGTGGGCACGGATGTTGCCGCCACCGCAAGGGAGCTCCCTTCCGAGGACGTGTCGGTGTCGCTGACGTCTCCACGGGTCCCCGTTGTGGAGCTCCCCTCGCCCTCCGTCTCACTGGTGAACTCAGTGTCTGTAGCATGGCCCTCCGGGGCCATGTGAGTTGCAGCTCCCTCGTACTCTGATGGCAATTCTCCTCCGCCTGATGATGCTAATGCACACATGCACAGGACGATAAAGAAAATGGGTGGAGGGAGAAATAAAGACAGGTTGAGTGCATGCATTGGCAACACCGTTGGCGGAGAGGACAGACACAGAAGCCCCCTGCACTACGCCGCGCAATCGGGGTACACTACTCAGTACTTGTGACTAGGCCTACAGGTCTATGGACAACAAATGCACACATGGGTGATGCAGGACCATGGATAGCTCGACTTGGCACCCTACAGAGGTGGGGGGCGGGGGCACAGGGCCATGCCTAAAGGAGGGGACTAGCCTACAGAAAGCGCCCTGGCCTAAAGTCACCCACAGCCCTCCTCCCCAACCCAGACACCTCCACTGCGCGCAAAGATAGCAGAATGTGCTGATACTCACCCCCTTGTGTCTGCTGTGATGTCCTCACGTGCCCATCCAAATCGGGGTAGGCCACCGCCAGGATCCGGGACAACAAGGGGGTCAATTGGCGGCTGGCACCCCTCCTATGTTGGGAGGCCATCTCCAGCAGAGACTCGGCGGTCTTCCTGGTCCCGCGGCGGATGTCCTCCCACCTCTTTCGGCAGTGGGTGCCCCGTCTGTTGTGGACCCCCAGGGCCCGGACGTCCTTGGCGATGGCACGCCAAATGTCAATCTTCTGATGGGCGCTGACCTATGTGACATGTACAGGGTGGGAAACAAAATATCATCACTTTTCTGCATGGTAGATGTGAGTGGCCCCCCCCCCAACCTTGGCATGTTTCACATGCTCTCATCTGTCGTGCGTTGCACTCCTCATTCGCTCCCCTCCCCACCATCTTACATACACCCCACTCAACACAGGCATAGCCCATTCAACGTGCACCCAGTGTACTCACCTGTTGGTCTGAGGACCGTAGAGTAGCGCATACTGGGGGAGGACCCCATCAACAAGTTTCTCCAACTCTTCTGAAGTGAAGGCAGGGGCCCTTTCCCCAGTCGCAGCAGCCATAGTATCTCCCAGACCGAGGTCACAGCAGCACTTGCAGTATAGGTCCTCTCCTGTGGATGATCAGGTCTCGAGTGATTAAGCGGCAAGAAAATGGCGGTCACGCCCGCGGCGGTGCGTACCACCGCGGTGCGTACCGCGACCGCCTGCGCACATCGTCATTGGCTACTGAGACCCATAGGGTTCAATGTTAACCAATGCGGCTTCGCACCGCGGTCTTCGACCGCCTACCGCCACGGTGTACCACGCCAGCGCATTGACCTCACATCCCATTGTCACACTTCACAGGTCAGGCAGCCGCCATTTCAAAGGCCCACATGGCTTAATTTCTACTGCGTCACACAGGCCTAGGCCGTGCATTGCCACTCATACACGCCTTTCACTGCATTGCGATTCATTTACTGTGCAAGCTGTTTGAACGAACCTGTGGCTTGCTTGACTCTGTACTCCATGTTGTCCTTCCTAGGCACCGTCCGCTGAGACTTGCGAGGAGAAGGATGAATCCTCCCGTGTACCGACCGCTGGTGGACCTGTCGACAATGGAAGAACGACATATTATACTTCGTTACAGACTTGACAGAGCCACTATTCATGAACTGTGTGCCCAGCTGGAGCCAGACCTGATGTCCCCCATCCGCCAACCCACAGGGATTCCCCCTCTGGTGCAGGTTCTCTCAGTACTCCATTTTTTGGCAAGTGGGTCTTTTCAGACAACAGTGGCCATGTCATCAGGGATGTCTCAGCCTATGTTTTCGAAGGTTTTGTCCAGTGTTGTCTGCCCTGATGAAATACATGCGGAGCTACATTGTTTTCCCTGAGGAGGATGAGTTGGCTACAGTGAAGGGTGATTTCTATGCCCTTGGACATATCCCCAACATCATTGGTGCCATTGATGGGACCCATGTGGCTTTGGTACCCCCCAAAGGCAGTGAGCAGGTGTACAGAAATAGAAAGAGTTATCATTCGATGAATGTCCAGGTGGTCTGTTTGGCAGACCAGTACATCTCCCATGTGAATGCCAAGTTCCCTGGGTCAGTGCATGACGCGTATGTTATGCGAAATAGCAGCGTCCCCTATGTGATGGAACAGCTACAGAGACACCGTGTGTGGTTATTAGGTGACTCTGGTTACCCCAACCTCTCCTGGCTATTGACCCCAGTGAGGAATCCCAGGACAAGGGCAGAGGAACGGTACAATGAGGCCCATGGGCGAACTAGGAGGATAATAGAAAGGACCTTTGGGGTCCTGAAGGCCAGGTTTAGGTGCCTGCATATGACAGGTGGATCACTAATGTACTCACCAAAGAAGGTGTGCCATATCATCGTGGCCTGCTGTATGCTTCACAATCTTGCATTGCGACGCCAGGTGCCTTTTGTTCAGGAGGATGGTCCAGATGGTGGTGTTGTAGCAGCTATGGAGCCTGTGGAGAGTGAAGAGGAGGAAGACGACGGGGACGACACGGACAACAGGGATACAGTTATACAACAGTATTTTCAGTAGCACACAGGTAAGATTCACCCACGCCAATTTACATTTACTTGAGGCCTCCTGCGTCTCTACTTTCTGTGTTTCCCCCCATTTCCTTTTAACTGAATTGTGACTTTCCCTTCACTTTTCAGAGCTGTTTGACCAACTGCGTGACTTCTGCTTTGTTTGCCCATGGACTACAGCTTGTTGTCATTGGTATGTTGTCATTACAATGTAACAGAACATAATTGCACCGTTATGTGTGATACATGATAGTAAAATAAAAGCAGACTCCTGTAATTGTAAGTGCAATAAGTGATTTATTATAAGTGCTACATATAGGTACATGATAGTAAAACGGTGATGGGTGGGGGTGGAGAAATGTCCATGGCAGAGTCCAGTTCTCAGTCGCACAGGTGCATTGTCCATATGCCTGTGGAAGGATGGAGCAGGGGCAGTTCAAGGTTGGACAGGGTGACAATGTGGGACAGTGGGATGACATCAGGGGGTATCTTATGCTGGCGGGGGTCTTGCAATCCTACTCTGTCTTCTTGTGTGATCTCAGGTTCCGCTTGCAGGGTGGTTGTTCTTCAGCAGGAGGTGGGGTTCTGGTGGCCTGACGTTGTGTGGGGGCCTCCTGTCCACTAGCGCCGGCGGAGGTGGTAGGCTGTTCCTGGCCTGGGCTAGTGACAGGGGCCCTTTGGGGTGCCACATGGTCCCGCAATGTGGTGACTATCTGGTTAAGGGCCAGGACGATGGTCCCCATTGCAGTACCGATGTTCCTCAGTTCCTCTCTGAACCCCATGTACCGTTCCTCCTGCTGTGCCTGGATCTCCTGGAACCTGGCCAGTACCGTCACCATCGTCTCCTGGGAGTGGTGGTATGCTCCCATGATGGTGGTGAGGGCCTCTTGGAGAGTCTGTTCCCTGGGCCTGTCCCCCCCCTGTCGCACAGCAGCCCTCCCAGTTCCCCTGTTTCCCTGGGCCTCTGTCCCCTGGCCGGTGTGCCCACTACCACTGACCCCAGGTCCCTGATGTTGTTGGGGTGGTGGGTCAACCTGGGTGCCCTGTAGTGGCGGACACACCGCTGATTGACGTGTCCTGGAGACAGAGGCATGGGCTCTCTGGGTGGGAGCTGTGCTGGTGTTCCCAGAGGGGGTTAGGTCTGGTGTAGCCTGTGGCTGTCTATAGGGAACCGACTGTCCAGAGGTCCCCGATGGGCCGGGCTGGTCATCTGGGTCCAGGTCGACAAAGCTGCTGTCATCGCTGGGGGCCTCTTCTGGGGGTGGGATGGACATCTCTGGACCCTCCTTGGCGGTGTGGTGGCGTTCGGGTCCTGCAGGGGTATAAGGATATGGTTATTGGTTCTGTGTGTGGCTTTTCGTGTGATGGGTGGGTGTCCGTGTACCCAAGTGCAAGCATTCCCGTGTGGGGGCTTTTGTGAGGGTGGCTTGTGGGGGAGATGGTTATGTGCAGTGGGCATACTTTGGTGATGGGTGTCCATGCTTTGTGGTCGCATGCAGGTCTAGGTGTTGGGATGGGTGGGTTGTGATGGTGGTACATTTGGAAGGAGTTGGTGTGATGGGGGTGGGGGTGAGGGTGGGGGTATGTGCTGGCATGCAGATGGGGTGGGGGTGGGAAGTAGTAGTTAAGATTTGACTTACCAGAGTCCATTCCTCCAGCTACTCCTGCGAGGCCCTCAGGATGCAGGATGTGCAAGACTTCCTCCTCCCATGCTGTGAATTCTGGGGGAGTAGGTGGGGGTCCGCCACCAGTCTTCTGCACCGCAATGTTGTGCCTTGATACCATGGAACGCAGCTTCCCCCGTAGGTCGTTCCATCTCTTCCTGATGTCCTCCCGATTGCGTGGATGCTGTCCCACCGCGTTGACCCTGTCGACTATCCTTTGCCATAGCTCCATCTTCCTAGCAATTGTTGTATGCTGCACCTGTGCCCCGAAGAGCTGGGGCTCTACACGTACTATTTCCTCCACCATGACCCTGAGTTCTGCGTCAGAGAACTTTGGGGTGCCATGGGGTGGTGTGGATGAGGTGAGGGATGTTGTATGTGTTGTGGAGTGTGATGTGTGTGATGGTGTATGGTGTTTTGTGCGTTGTAATTGTGTGGGTGATGTTGTTATTAGCCTCTGTGTGATGGTCTACTCTAAGCAGTGCTGTCTCTCTCTGTCCTTGATTCGCAATTGTGGAAGTAAGGGTTTGTGGGTAATGTGGGTGTGTGTTATATATTGTATTGGGTGTGTGGGTGTGGTGTGTGTATGTGTATCAGGTGTGTGTATTTCAAACTGTCCAATGTGGTTGTGTTTTGTAAGGGTGTGTGTATTTTGAGCGCGGCGGTGTGTACCGCCAATGGAATACCGCGTTTGAAAGACCGCCGCATGGATTCGTGGGTCGTAATGGTATGGGCGTATTTCTGTTGGCGTGACAGTGGAGGTTTGATCAACGCCATTTTTTCGCTGACCTTTGGTGTGGCGGACTTCTGTGGATGTCGGGTTTTTGGCGGTTTGCCAGTTGCGGGTCAGAATGACCGTGGCGGTTTACCGCGGCGGTGTTATGGCGGTCTTCTGGCCGGCGGTAAGCGCCTTTTACCGCCGAGGTCAGAATGACCGCATATGTCTTTTAACTTTAGCAGGTCACTATCATGACTTGTAGCAATGACAGCCTGGGATAACAATACAGCAGCTGGTACACTTGATTTGAATATGAAAATTGATATAGGCCTACAACCATTTTAGATGGAGTACCATGACCTTCAATAGGCACTCTCCAAAAGTAGTCAGCAGGATTTTGATCCTTTCCTGATCGATGCACAGTTGTATAATCATATTCTTGCATTCGTAGTGCCCATCAATCAATTTGAGGAGGCATCTTGGCTTTTGGATTGCCGCAGATGGTCAGCAAAGCTTGATGATCAGTCACCAGGGTAAAAGGCTTTCCATATAGGAATAAATGGAAATGTTCAGTAGCCCATACTACAGCCAAGCTTTCCATTTCAGGGTGTGAGTAAGCCCATTCTGTTTGAGACAAACTTCTACTAGCAAAGGCCACAATATGTCGGCTTGCATTTGAGCGTCCACTATGCTGTTCAAGAATGGCCCCTACCCCAGCAGAGCTAGCATCAACCTCATTCTCAGTGTGGTTTTGGATTGAAGTACACAATTTCGGTAGCATGTTTAATGGCATGTTTGATGCTCTTGAAACTCACTGAACATTTCCTTGACCGTTTAAAGGAAACACTTTTCTTTGTTAACACTTGCAATGGAGCACTGACAGTGGTAAAGTCCTTTATGTATCATGAGCAGTAGCTGGCAATTCCAAGAAACAAACGTATAATTGAAACATCTCGTGGGGGTTCCGCATTAGTCAAGACTTGGACCTTTGCAGAATCAAGCGGCATGCTCCCAACAGAAATTATATGGCCAAAAAACATCAGTTTTGTCTTATTGAACTCATACTTATCTGCATTTAAAATTAAACCTGCATCACTGAGTGAAGGAGGCTGGCCTGGCTTATAGTAGGTACCAGATGTGCCAGGTCCAGTTATCCCTTATTAGAAGATTAGTAGTGTTCTAGCAGCTTAGGATGATAGAGGTAGCTATATCAGAGCAGCTTAGGCTGAACTAGAAGACATGCAAAGCTCCTACTATACCACTTATATCATATAGCACTGTATCATAAGAAACACAATCCTCAGAGTTACTAAAAATAAAGGTACTTTATTTTTGGGACAATGTTTCAGAAATATCTCAGAGGATATACTCCCTTAGGAGGTAAGTAAAATACACAAAATATACACACAAACCAAAATCAGGTAAATAAACAGTTAGAAAAGTAGTGCAAACACTGTAGAATACAATAGGATGCAATAGGCCTAAGGGCAACACAAACCATATACTCTAAAAGTGGAATGTGAAACACAAATGGACCCTAGGCTTAGTGTAGTGTGTAGAGGGTTGCTGGGAGTGAAAGAAAACACTAAGGGTGTCCAAGATACCCCACCCTAAGACCCTGAAAAGTAGGAGTAAAGTTACCCTACTTCCCCAGAAACACACTAAAGTCGTGATAGGAGATTCTGCAAAGACAACTGACTGCAAAGCACTGAAGACGAATTCCTGGACCTGCGGACCTGTAAAGGAAGGGGACCAAGTCCAAGAGTCACGAGAGTGTCCAGGGGGGGCAGGCGTCCACTAAACCCCGGATGAAGGAGCAAAATGCCTGCCTGTGGGTGGAAGAAGCTGAAGATTCTGCAACAAAGGAAGATGCCAGGAACTTCTCCTTCACACAGAAGATGTCCCACGGTGTGCTGGAGGATGAAGAGTTGTTTCCACGCAGAAAGACCACCAACAAGGCTTGCTGGCTACAAGATTTGTGGTTGCTGGGAGGTCGCCCCTTGGAAGAGGAGACAGAGGGGGCGCTCAGTAGTACAGAGAGCCCATGCAGAAGCAGGCAGCACCCGCAGAAGCACTTGAACAGGCATTTAAGAAATCTGAGAATGGAGGTCATCTCAACACTACAAAAGAGGTACCCACGAAGCTGGTAGTCAACTTAGCGAGTTGAGCAATGCAGGACGGAGTGCTGGGGACCTGGGCTGTGCTATGCACAAAGGATTCCTTGCAAAAGTGCACAGAAGCCCTAGCAGCTGCAGATCATGCAGTACACAGGATTACTGTCTGGCGTGGGGAGGCAAGGAATTAACTCCACCAAATTTGGACAGAAGGACCACTGGAATGTCGGGGTCACTTGGATCCAGCTCCTGTGTTCCAGGGACCATGCTTGTCAAGATGAGAGGGGACCCAGAGGACCAGTGAAGCAGAAGTTTGGTGCGTGCTGTTGCAGGGGGAAGATTCCGTCAACCCACGGGAGATTTCTTCTTGGCTTCCAGTGCAGGGTGAAGGCAGACAGCCCTCAGAGCATGCACCACCAGGAAACAGTCACGAAAGCCAGCAGGATTAGGCGCTACAATGTTGGTGGTAGTCGTCTTGCTACTTTGTTGCAGTTTTGCAGGCGTCCAGGAGCAGTCAGCGGTCGATACTTGGCAGAAGTTGAAGAGAGAGATGCAGAGGAACTCTGGTGAGCTCTTGCATTTGTTATCTGAAGAGAAGCCCACAGGAGAGCCCCTAAATGTCACGTTGTAGATGCTCCTCAGACTCGGTGCGATGCAAATAAGGGTCCGCCTCCTGACACCACCAAGTCACCTATATAAACCACGGTGCATTGGAGTAATCGGGTGGGGGAAGGAAGGGGAAGGAACAGCAGGGACGGGATATCTGTAAAGAGAGGAATACACAGTGTTAATATCACATTGCCTGTCTACTCTCGCAATGTCTCGCTAAAGTACCTGCCCATAACTCATGAGGGCAGAACTAATCCAACACCTATCTGTGCTCCATCTGAATCATAGATGGACGCCCCAAGCCAACAATTAATACCAATGATCTCTAATGGGTTGCTCAACACCCACTTTTATACAAGATAGTCACGAAATAATGAGGAGACAGAAACAAAGAGAAAGGGAATAAAATTAACGATGATAAGAACCTATCTCGTAGTCCTTTCTATGACTCAGTTAATCCACTAAGCCCCATGTCATAGTCACGCAATTTGTAGGAATAACCCGGTGTTATTTCATTACGTATTGAAAAGAAAAATCGTCCCGGCAGTTCAATTCCCGCAAAAATAAACATTAACCCCCTGTCGTAGCCAAACATATAATGTTCTCTGGCCCCAAGGATAATCGTTCGTGCTTTATTGGTAACTCAAACAAAAGACCGCCGTGCTTCAGAAGTTACCAGTGTCCTTGTCGAACTGTAAAATGAAAGGCGAGGGATTCCGGCACCAAATCGTCTCACCGCTTACCACCTCTCCTTCGTGGCAGGTTCCCCTGGGAAAAAAACTCGACACTCGGGAAGGTCCCAGGCTCCACGGAAAACCGGAGGAGGAATTAAACCTCCTAAGCAAACAACTCAACATCGGAAACGCCGTCAGCAAGAGCCCTCGTTGTCCATCCGACTGGTTTCTAGGAAACGAATAACGCACATTACTTCCTGTATGTGCTTGCTTTTTAAGTGACCTCTTCCCCTCTAGGCGTCATGGGATATGTAGTCCAAAAGGACTATGTTATCCCGATCGGCAATGTAGGCGCCGTGGCTAACACCTGACAGTACGCCCGCCTCCAAAGCGCCTCCTAGGACCAGGTTTAGAGGGATGACGGGCATGAAACAGCCGTACTGCCCTAGGGGCATGGACATTGCTTTCCGGCTCCCATGAATCGTCCTCAGCATTGTACCCCTTCCATGAAACCAAGTACCACAGCTTACCCCCCCGTCGTTTGGAATCCAACACTCTGCGCACCTCGTACTCCAGCTGCCCATCTCTGACCACCGGAGGCACCGCCTGCCGGGTCGCTGAAAGAGCCGGTTTCAAAAGGCTGCAATGAAATACCGGATGGATCCTTAAGGAAGCAGGTAAGTTGAGACGGTAAGCCACAGGGTTTATCTGGCGTAACACCTCATAGGGACCAATGTAACGAGGATGAAAGACGCTACGCATCTTGAAGCGTATATACTTGGTGGAAAGCCACACTCTATCGCCTGGCTGATATGCCGGCCCCTCACGCCGATGTTTATCACCCCACTTTTTATACTGTTCTTTGGCCTTCTCCAGATAGAGCCGTATCTTCTTTTGCACGGATTGGAGATTCTTAATCATGGCATGAACCGTAGGTTGATCCGTGACTTCCCTAGGTATGTTTATGGGCAACATTTCCGCGTGGAACCCCGTGTTAGCACGAAAAGGAGATTCTCGTATCGAGCTATGCCAAGCATTGTTGTATGATAGTTCTGCCAGCCATAGCAACGAAACCCAGGATTCGTGAGCGTCCTTTGCATAGCACCTCAGATATTTTTTCAGGGTTTGATTGAGGCGCTCCGTCTGGCCATCGGTTTGTGGGTGGAAACTGGTGGACAGTGCGGATTCAATGCGCAGCACCTTGCACCACATACGCCAAAACCTAGCAACAAACTGGGGGCCTCTGTCCGAAATAATGGTTCTCGGTAGACCATGTAACCGCACCACTTGAGACAAAATTAGATGGGCGGTTTGACTGGCTGTAGGCAGATTTCTACAAGGGAGAAAATTACCCATCTTGGTAAGGCTGTCGATTACCACCATGATAGCGTTGTACCCCTGATCCATTGGTAATCCTACCACAAAATCCACGCTAATGGTTTTCCATGGTTTATCCGACGTGGGCAAAGGTATCAGTCTGCCCTGGCTCTTCGCGTTTTCTCCCTTGGCCCGTGCACATATCTCACACCGAGCCACCCAGGCCGCAACGTCTTTAGCCCAACCTTCCCACCTGAAATGTCGTTGAACTATTTGCGCCGTTTTGGTGTAACCAGGATGACCAGCCGTTACCGCATCATGACACCAATTAAAGGCTTGCACTCGGAGTTCACGTGTTGGCAAATACAAACGATTACCTTGCAACGGTATTCCATGCTTAAGGGTACGGTCCTGACTTAACTCCGCCCATTTCTTCCACTGAGCAGCAGACTTATGCTTAGAAACCTTTTCTAAGAAATGGGAGATATGAAGGGCACAAAGCACTCTTTCAGGTTTGATGATTGCTTCCTCAGGTCTTGAAGCGATGGTTCTCACGTCCTCTTGTCGAGACAGTGAATCTGCCTTGCGATTGTCAACCCCAGGACGGAAGGTCACCACAAACTCGTATTCTGAAAAAAACAGCATCCACCTCATTTGCCGCTGGGTAAGTTGTCTTGCCTCCTTCATATACTGCAGATTTCGGTGATCAGTATATACCGTGACCGGGTGTTGAGCTCCCCATAGGTAGTGTCGCCATTCCTGGAATGCCTTTTTGATGGCTAACAATTCCTTTTCTGCCACTGTATAGTTAAGTTCCGCAGCCGATAGTTTCCTAGATAAAAACGCAACAGGATGAAGCTGTCCGGTGGTTTTGTTTCTTTGTGATAACACGGCCCCTATCGCTATATCCGAGGCATCCGCTTCGACGATAAAAGGGGCATCCGGCTGTGGATGTTGAAGTATAGGTGCGGAGCAGAAGGCCTGTTTCAAAAAGCAAAAGGCCTCCTCTGCTTCCTCTGACCAAACAAAAGACACCCCCTTTCTTAGTAACCTTGTTATAGGTGACACAATGTGAGAAAAATGAAAGATGAATCTTCTATAGTAATTGGAAAACCCAAGGAAGCATTGCACGTCTCTCACACTAGTGGGTACTGGCCACTCCTGAACAGCCTGTATTTTTCTTGTCGACATGCAAAACCCTTCAGGGCTTAAATCCACCCCCAAGAACTCAACCTTCCGGACATGGAACTCGCATTTGCTCAGTTTGCAAAAAAGACTATGCTGTCGCAATGCTAGGAGTACTAAGGAAACATGGTCAAAGTGGCGCTCCAGGGATGTGGAATACACCAGAATGTCATCTATATAAACGATCACGAAACGGTCTACGTATTCCTTGAGAACATCGTTCAGAAAATACTGGAATGCCGCCGGGGCGTTACACAACCCGAACGGCATTACCAAGTACTCAAACAGACCATAACGGGTTTTGAACGCCGTTTTCCACTCGTCCCCTTCGCGGATTCTGACCAGATGGTAAGCTCCCTTCAGGTCCAACCTTGTATAGATTACCGCCTCTTTCACCTGTTCCAATAACACAGGAATGAGAGGAAGAGGGTATCTATTCCTCACTGTATTCTTGTTCAGCATTCGATAATCGATGCAGGTTCTCAACTCTTTATTAGCTTTAGCTATGAAAAAGAGTGGAGAGGCTGCCGGAGAACAAGATGGTCTAATGAACCCGATCTCTAGGAAGTGATCCAAGTATTTTCTCAAATGCTTGGTTTCTGGGTCTGATAGAGCATATACCCTACAGGAAGGAAGGAGAGCTCCAGGAATCAGATCTATCTTACAATCATATACACGATGGGGTGGCAATGTCTCAGCCTGACCTTCGTCGAACACATCCTTGAACTCGGCATAAACAGAGGGCAATATCACTGTTTTCTCCATCACTGTGGCCAACTGTAACCCTTGAGCCAATGCTAACATGGGGGATTCGTCATACAAGAAGCAGATATTCTCACACCTCGAGGACTGAAAACTAACCGTCTTGGTTTGCCAATCTATAACAGGATTGTGTTTTCTTAACCAGGGCATTCCTAAAATAATTTCATACTGAGGAGCCTCTATTATATCCAGTCTAATTCTTTCTTTATGTTCCGGAGATACCCCATTGAAGATCAACCCAACGTCCTCAGTATGTTCTGTAAGGGGCCCAGATTTCAGCGGTGTACCATCAACCGCCAACACTATTTCGGGGTCCTTTCTCGGAATGCTAGGAAGTCCCAATCTCCTAACCACCCCTGCATCTATGAAATTTCCCGTGGCTCCGGAGTCTATCATCGCCCATACTGGAAACTTTTGTTCTTTGGACACCAGCTCCACTGCTAACAAAAGGTGGGACGCTTTTTCCTCCTGTGGAAAAAGGGCTAAGGAAGTTAACCGTAACACCGGTTGGGGTTCTATAACGGGCAATTCCTCTTTCTCCGATGTTTTTCCTGCCGTAACCGCTGCCTTTTGAGTGGGGGAGTAGGAGAATCTCTTACGTGGTTTCTGGGGACACTCTCTTACATAATGACCCTTCCTGCCGCAATACATGCACAACCCCTGTACCCTCCTACTCTCCTTCTCGGACTTCGACAAGGGTGCCCTAACGGCTCCCAAGTCCATAGGCTCCCCACCTATATCATTGGGAGTAGAAACAGATCACACTTCCCTTTCTGGAATGCCTGGTCGCCTATCCCCCGCTCTACGCTCTCCCCTTCTTTCTGCTAATCTGTGATTCAGTCTCAGGGTAAGATTCACAAGATCTGTACAAGTGGAAGGCTGCGGGTCTATTTGAGCGAGTATATCCTTCATGTCGTCTCGTAAACCTTGATAATAGAGAGACATTCTCTTCTCCTCTGCCAACCCTGATTCTGCCACCAATCTATTAAAGGTCGTGAGATAAGAGACCAGATCAGACCTCCCCTGTCTCAACTCCAGTAATTCCCTGTCAGCACTAAAAGTGGTTGTTCTATGATCAAACACCCTCTCGAAAGCCGTCCGAAAGGCATTCCAGTCCGATAACAAGGGGTCATCGTTCCTGACTAATGGTACGGCCCAATTGGCTGCGTCTCCCGAGAGATAAGAAATAGCGAACATTACCCTGGAAAGGTTAGAGGGAAAAGACGCGGGTCTACAAGAGAATTGTAGAGACAACTGAGTTAGAAAGGCCTGAACTTTCCTGGGGTCCCCTGAATACCGTTCCGGGCTGGCCAAAGGGATAGGAGGGGAGACATTCACGGTTACCTGTGGTGTGGATGCTGAAGCATCGAAGGGATTCCTAGTAAGCCTTTCTACCTTTTCCTTTAACGCTGCTGCCTCCACCCTAGAATTAGCCAATTCTTGTTGCACTACTACTAACGCCTGTAATACATCATCCATAGACGCCATCTTTGTATCACACCGAGCGGGAGGAGCGTTATTCGTGGGTGCGTTATTCTGTCACGTTGTAGATGCTCCTCAGACTCGGTGCGATGCAAATAAGGGTCCGCCTCCTGACACCACCAAGTCACCTATATAAACCACGGTGCATTGGAGTAATCGGGTGGGGGAAGGAAGGGGAAGGAACAGCAGGGACGGGATATCTGTAAAGAGAGGAATACACAGTGTTAATATCACATTGCCTGTCTACTCTCGCAATGTCTCGCTAAAGTACCTGCCCATAACTCATGAGGGCAGAACTAATCCAACACCTATCTGTGCTCCATCTGAATCATAGATGGACGCCCCAAGCCAACAATTAATACCAATGATCTCTAATGGGTTGCTCAACACCCACTTTTATACAAGATAGTCACAAAATAATGAGGAGACAGAAACAAAGAGAAAGGGAATAAAATTAACGATGATAAGAACCTATCTCGTAGTCCTTTCTATGACTCAGTTAATCCACTAAGCCCCATGTCATAGTCACGCAATTTGTAGGAATAACCCGGTGTTATTTCATTACGTATTGAAAAGAAAAATCGTCCCGGCAGTTCAATTCCCGCAAAAATAAACATTAACCCCCTGTCGTAGCCAAACATATAATGTTCTCTGGCCCCAAGGATAATCGTTCGTGCTTTATTGGTAACTCAAACAAAAGACCGCCGTGCTTCAGAAGTTACCAGTGTCCTTGTCGAACTGTAAAATGAAAGGCGAGGGATTCCGGCACCAAATCGTCTCACCGCTTACCACCTCTCCTTCGTGGCAGGTTCCCCTGGGAAAAAATCTCGACACTCGGGAAGGTCCCAGGCTCCACGGAAAACCGGAGGAGGAATTAAACCTCCTAAGCAAACAACTCAACATCGGAAACGCCGTCAGCAAGAGCCCTCGTTGTCCATCCGACTGGTTTCTAGGAAACGAATAACGCACATTACTTCCTGTATGTGCTTGCTTTTTAAGTGACCTCTTCCCCTCTAGGCGTCATGGGATATGTAGTCCAAAAGGACTATGTTATCCCGATCGGCAATGTAGGCGCCGTGGCTAACACCTGACACTAAATAGCCATTAGAGGAGGATTGGCCACCTAGTCAGGTAAGCACCTATCAGGAGGGGTCTCTGATGTCTCCTGCTGGCACTAGCTACTCAGAGGCCTCCATTGTGCCCTCACACCTTTGCATTCAAGATGGCAGAGGTCTGGGACACACTGGAGGAGCTCTCGGCACCACCCCTGGGGTGGTGATGGACAGGGGAGTGGTCTCGGGAGGGCAGAAGCCTGTCTGTGGGTTGGCAGCAGCAGTAGTTGCAGTGAAAACCCCAGAGAGCTGATTTGGCAGTACCCGGGGTCCATGATGGAGCCCCCGGGATGCATGGGATTGGCACCCCAATACCAGATTTGGCATTTGGGGACAATTCCATGTTCTTAGACATGTTACATGACCATATTCGGAATTACCGTTGTGAAGCTACATATAGGTATTGACCTATATGTACTGCACTCATGTAATGGTGTCTCCGCACTCACAAAGTCCCGGGAAATTGCCCTGAACTATGTGGGGGCACCTTGGCTAGTGCCATGGTGTTTTCACACTTAGTAACTTTGCACCTTACCTTCACTAAGTGATGGTTAGACCTATAGGTGACCTATAAGTTCCTTAAGTGCAGTGTAAAATGGCTGTGAAATAACGTGGAAGTTATTTCACTCAGGCTGCAGTGGCAGTCCTGTGTAATATTGGTCTGAGCTCCCTATGGGTGGCAAAAGAAATGCTGCAGCCCATAGGGATCTCCTGGAACCCCAATGCCCTGGGTACCTAGGTACCATATACTAGGGAATTATAAGGGTGTTCCAGTGTGCCAATCAGAATTGGTAAAAATGGTCACTAGCCTGCAGTGACACTTTTAAGGACAGAGAGAGCATAAGCACTGAGGTTCTGGTTAGCAGAGCCTCAGTGACACAGTTAGGCACCACACAGGGAACACACATTCAGGCCACAAACTATGAGCACTGGGGTCCTGGCTAGCAGGGTCCCAGTGGGACATATAAAACACACTGACAAATAGGGTTTTCACTATGAGCACTGGGGTCCTGGCTAGCAGGATCCCAGTGAAACAGTAAAAACACCCTGACATGTACTCACAAACAGGCCAGAAGTTGTGGTAACAAGGCTAAAAAGGGGCTACTTTCCTACACTGAGTAGTTGAGACTTGTGTGAGGTCTCTATCGTGCTCCTTCTGTGTTGCTCCAAAGACCAGTATTTCATTGCTATAGTTAAATGAATTCACAGCAGTTTGCATGATGCAAAATATGACATATTGGAAAAGTTCTACGGCTGATAATACACCAAACTAGAGGCCTGATTTAGAGTTTGGCGGACAGGTTACTCAGTCACAAATGTGAGGGATATCCCATTCACTGTATTACAGTCTCCATTTGTGACAGAGTATCCCCCTCCACCAAACTCTAAATCAGGCCCTAAGTTTCTTGAATTTAAATAAGCCAACATGAGTAGCAAAGGTTGTAAAATATCTGAAGCTTTTTACTTGTTCTAACTGATGATATCCTTTATTCAAATCAAGCCGAGAGGAGATCTTGGCAGAATTCATTGGTGTGGTCATGTCAGCAATGTGTGACCCTGGATGTTGCTCTTGTTCAATCGCTTTGTTCACCTGGCGCATGTCAGCATGTGTGCTCATTCATGGTCCTTTTTAGGCACTACTAATATGTGAGAAATCCATGCTGTTGGACCAATGGAACATTCAATAATGTAAGGCTTAAGTCATGATTCAAGTTTTTTTTCAACAGCTTCGTGTAAATGAAAAGCAACTTAATTAAGTTTCTGAGCAACAGGACAAATCTTAGACCTGGCAGCTCTTGGCGTTATTTCCCTGTATGTTTCGCTTCTGATCTTTTTTTGGACCCTGTGCTGTAATTCGTTTTGGCTTGTTTTGATACTCTGGGCACTTTACCACTGTTTCCCAGAGCTAAAGTGCAAATGCTCTCTGTCTAAAAGATATTGGTAATTGGGTTTCCATAACTGGTACATTTGATTTACTGGTAAGTCCCTAGTAAAGTGCCCAGGGCCTGTAAGTCAAATGCTACTAGTCCTGAAGCACTGCCACCCACATGAGTAGCCTATAAACATATCTCAGACCTGCCACTGCAGTGTCTGTGTGTAAGTTTTGCACTGCCAATTCGACCTGGCACGTGTACCCACTTGCCGGGGCCCAAACCTTCCCTTTTACTACATGTACATCATCCCTAAGATAGGCCCTAGGTATCCCCATGGGCAGGGTGAAGTGCATTTATAAGGACATGTACTGGTGTGTCTTACATGTCCTGATAATGATATACTGCCAAATTCAGTTTTTACTATGGCAAGACCTGCCTCTCACATATGTTATCATGGCGACCGCCTTTAAATGTCTTTTAAGTGTAGTTTCCCATTGGGAGCAGATAGAGATCTGGAGTTTGGGGTCTCTGAGCTCACAATTTAAAAATACATCTTTTGGTAGAGTTGTTTTTAGATTGACTGTTTGCAACCAGCACTTTTAGAAAGTGGGCATTTTCTTGTGTAACCATTCTGTGCCTCTGCCTGCCTGTGTAATCCACGTCTGGGTCAAACTGACAGTTGGGCTGTTTGTGAATTCCTTCTAGACAGTGACACAAAGGCAGGAGTGTCCTGCATATCCAGGATGAGTCTCCTGGGCTAGAGTGGGGAGGGAGGTGCTGACACTTACACCTGAAAGGGCTGTGCCTGCCCTCCCACAATGCCAACTCCAATCCCCTGGAGTGTGTCTGGGGCCAGGCCTGGGCAAGGCAGGATCTTGTGAACAACAGAGACTTTCCTTTGATGTTTACCTACTTCAAAGGCAGAAATGAGTATAAGTAATGGACCCTAAACCCAGACTTTTTGATTACTTCTGGATCAAGAGGAACCTCTGCCAAGGAGAAGAGCTTAAAGTTTGAGGAGGACATGCCACTCTGCCTTTTGCTTTGCTGTGCTGGCCTGCTGCTGCTTTTGCCTTTTGAGGGAAAGGATTGAACTTTGCTTTCTGAAATCCTGCTTGTGAAGTTTCGCCAAGGGCTTGGACAGAGCTTACTTCCTGTTAAGAAGTCTCAATGACATCAAAGACTTCACCTGCAAGCACCTTGGTACTCCTGTTGAGGACACTGACTTGCTAATTGGTGCCAATCCTGTTCGTGGACCCTTGGAAATGGTGAGAAATAAGAAATAAGAAGATCCAGGCACAATGACTCCTAACGACTCCAGAACCGGCACCACTGCCCGACTGTGCCACTGCCTGCACGACGAAGCTGTGGTCCCCGCTAGAGTACAATGACCCTGACTGACAGCAGGCCCAACGCTGCTGCAGCCCCGCTGACATCCGTGACTTTGTGAGTCAAAGTGCAGTGTCACTGAGGTCCATGACACTCGACTCCACCGCAGTGCCTGACCCACCAGATTCATTGACCACACTGGATCATCAGGAACCGATGCCTCACACTGGTGCTATTTTGTCTCCCCTGCAGTAAGGAACTGACGCCGAACTGAATCCGGTGATGCCTCATATCCCCGACTCCGTCCACCAGCTTGTTTTCCTCGTTACCAAAGGTACTGTAGCTGGGGGTACATGCACTCCGTGACCGGCACCGCCCTTCTCGCAAGTGGTGTTGGATTGTTGAGAACGACTCCATCAATGATGTCACAATAGCCCAAGTTGGAACTATTGTGTTTCTAAGTGCTATATTGAAGTTTAATCTTTGAAAATTCATATCTTTGCTTGTGTATGTTGGATTTTTGTTGTTTTGATCTTGTTTGACTTCAATAAATATTGGCAATTTTTCTAATCTGGTGATAAGTGCTTCTGTGGTGTTTACACTGTGTTACTGGGTGTGTTTGTACAAATACGTTCCGCATTGCCTCTGAGATAAGCCTGACTGCTTGTGCCAAGGGGGTGAGCAGGGGTTATCTGAGCTGTGTTTCTTCCTTACCCCGACCAGAGTGAGCATCCTTGCTTGGACAGAGTGCAAAATGACTGCCAACCAGAGACACCATTTCTAACATTTGGTGATCAGCGGTGAGGGTTGAACTTGTATTGGTACTTGACATACAGCGATTGGTGTAAACTACTGTTTGTTGCAGACCATTACACAAACATATACTGTTTTTCTTCTAGATATTTTTTTTCCTTTTTGGATTTCCCTTGCCTTCTAAAACTCTGCATCTTTGTTAAGCTTTACTCACAATCATGTCTCAGTCTGAGCCATCAGTTGGAGCTACAGAAGTAGTGTTTGAGCAGGAGAGGCTGGAGACATATACAGTACCTCCGCTCAAGAAGGTCTGTAAAGAATTCAAGTGTCCTTTTGAAGTCCTCACTAAAAAGGAGGAGCTGCAAAAGATGCAGAGGGCCTGGCTGGCAGCAAAGGAGCCTGATGAGCCCATGGAGGAGGAGAATGTTTCTGGGGATGTGAAGGTGCACAACATCCATGATGATTTGTTGGATAACCAAGGCCTGCCTGGAGGGAGGACCTCCAGGGCAGTCAGCAGAGTTTCTTTCAAATGCCTGACCCAGAAAGAACTGGAGGACAGGCAGAAAAACAGGAGGTAATGACTGGAAATAGAGAAGCTCAAGCTGCAGCATGAAAGGGAGCTGAAGCTGGCTAGGATGAGAAGGGATGAAGAGAAAGACAAAATTGATATGGAAAAAGAGAGAATTGCTATGGAGAAGGAGAAAATGTGAATAGCTCAGGAGCTGAGTTTGAAGGAGCTGGGTTGCAGGAGCAGTGCACCTTGCCCAGAGAGTGGAGAACGAGTACACTAAGGAGGATGACATCCTCAGGTGGTTTAATGGCTATGAGACAGCTCTCCACATGCACAGGATCCCTGAGAGAGTTTGGGGGTGGGCCTGTAGAACTACTTCACAGCAGAGGGGAGGTGACACCTTGTTAGCACTAGGGGCATATACTGTAGTGAGCTCACCTACTCTAACTCATCATTAGGTATGGCCTCACACCAGAAATGTACAGGAAGATGTTCAGGGAGAGTAAGAAACTTGATTTGAAAACCTGGCTTGAAAGTATGGATTCATTTTGCTGGTCACTGCTTGGTTAGGAGAAGGGCAGTGAGGTAACAGATTACCCGGTGCTGTACAATTTGTTTGTATGGGAGCACTTGTCTAGTCTGTGTTTTCCAAAGCTGCACCAGCACTTGATTGACAGCAGGCTTACTTCACCCAGGAAGCTTGCTCAGGAGGCAGACCGTTAGGTGAGTACCAGTGTCCACAAGAAGTTGGAAACAGTTGGGAGCACAGTGCCTCACACTCCAGCATGCAGTTTGCTCCATTGCATTATGGTAAATGGCTCCTTGAGCCAGGAAGCTGACGAGCTTTGGTTGATGCACCTGTGTGCCAGTGAGTGGTGCTGAGACCTTAGAGGACTTTGGCAGCATTTCCAGCAACCCCAGAAAAAAGCCTACTGATATCTACTGATGAAGAGCTAAACCCAGAAACATGTGTATAAAGATATACAGCACTAGCTACACCCACTAAGGTGAGAAACTACATGCTACAGATGAAGTAAGCACAAATTTGTCCTGCATTTACCATAATGCAATTGGGCAAACTGCATGCTGGAGTGTGAGGCAGTATGCTACCAATGGTTTTTCTGTCCACAAGAAGTTGTATGTGGGAGATTCTACCAAGGGTGGGCAGAGTCCCCAACAAAGGAAAGTGGGGGGGGGGGGGGGGGAACGATAAAAGTAAGGAGTTCTCTAAAGGGCCCCATACAAGTTCCAAGGGTAGAGTTTCCCAGCCCCCGTTGAAAAGAAGAGTTGGTTCCCCTCAGTTAAGTCTGCAGGGAAGGGACCCATCAACTGCTGTTCCTGTGGTCAAGAAGGGCACATCAGAGGGAGTCTCAAGTGTCCTAAGTGGGCACAGCCCACCACCGGTGGGAAGTCAGTTGGGGTGGCCAGTGTAGTAATTGGGGAGGAGTTGGCCTTAGTTAGTGGTGGGTAGCCAGCTGCATTAACCCTAGTCTCCCTGGGTGAGGGTGGGGTGGTCCAGAGAATCTTCATGCCTGATATTACAAAGAAGTACAGGCAGTGGGTGGCCATCAGTGGGAGTCAGCTGGAGGCTCTTAGAGACAGAGGAGCCAATATGACAACAGTCCGCTGTCATCTGGTGTCTCAAGAGCAGGTAGTCCCTAATGTGGTCTACCATGTTGTAGAAGTAGACAACAGTGAGCGCTAATGCTTGGTAGCTCAGGTTCCCTTTGAATGGGGGGGGCGTCTCAGGTTCCTTGAGGGTAACTGTGAGTCCATCCATGCCAGTTGACTGTCTGCTAGGGAATGACCTAGAGCATACTGCCTGGAAGGAAGTGGAGCTCAGGTCCCATTTGGAAATGTTGGGATTGCCAGAGTGGGTGTGTATGACCACACAGTCAATGGACGCCAGATAGGGTGATCAAGAGGACCTGTAGCCTAAAACAGTGGTCCAGGTGCCTGCCAGGAAAGGAAGGGACAAGGGGCATGGGGCATGGGAAACCTGCTCCTGAAATTCCCACGGTCAAGGAGGAGGCTGAACCTGAGGGGGAAGGCCTGGAACCTACAGGGGAAGAAGCGGCTGAACTGGGGGACCAGCCTGAGCTGACCCATTGGTAGGAAGAAGGCCCCACCAGGGAAGAGTTCTGCAAAGCGCAGAAAGCATGCCCCACTCTTTAGGGTCTTCGAAAATAGGCTGAGGCCCAGGCAGCTGCTGACATCTCTGGAACTCACCTGGTTTACTGGGAGAATGATCTCCTGTATAGTGAGCCTAAGGTTTCTAAGCATGAGGCAGCTTATGTGTTGGTGGTACCTCAGTGTTTCAGAGCCTTCCTACTTGGTCTGGCTCATGATGTGGCACTGGCAGGTCATTTGGGGGCAGGGCAAGACCTTTGACAGGCTTGTCACCCACTTTTGCTGGTCTCAAATGAGAAAGAGCTCAGATGCATTCTGCAGGACTTGTCAGACCTGCCAAGCGAGTGGCAAATCTGGGAAGAGGTGCAAGGCTCCTCTTCAACCCTTTCCTGTCATAAGCACCCCTTTTGAGCGGGTGGGCATTGACCATGTGGGACCTCTGGATCCCAAAGCAGCCATGGGCAGCAGGTTTGTCCAGGTTTTGTTGGACCATGCCACCCGGTACCCAGAAGCTATCACCTGAGGAAAGTGTTTGCACCCGCAGTGGCCAGGGCACTAATGGGGATCTTAACCCATGTGGGTTTCCCCAAGGAAGTGGTGTCTGACTGGGAACCAATTTCATGTCACTGTACATGACGGCCATGTGGAAGGCATGTGGTGTAACATACAAGTTCACCACGCCTTACTACCCACAAAGCAATAAGTTGGTTGAGGGATTAAACCGTACCCTGAAGGGCATGGGTCTCTCTGAACCCATGAGGCATAAGTGGGACGTCTTGTTACTATGCCTGTTGTTTGCTTACAGTAAGGTACCACAGAAGGGGTTTGGATTCAGCCCTTTAGAACTTCTGTATGGGCACCCTGTGAGATGGCCTCTCAGTTTGGTGAAGGAGGGCTGGGAGCAAGCTCCCAAGAATCCCCCCTCCCCGCCCAGGATGTATTCATTTACATGCTGGTCTTCAGGAACCAGATAACCCACTTCCAGAAACTTGCCCAAGAGAATCTGGAAGCTATCCAGGAAGACATGAAATGTTGGTGTGACCAGAATACCTCTCTGGTTGAGATTCAGTCTGGCCAGAAAGTGTGGGTGATGGCCCCAGTAGAGCCCCATGCTCTCCAAGACTGTTGGACTTGGCCATTTGAGGTCAAGGTGTGCAAAAGTGATATCACTACTTGGTGAACATGCAGGATCCTAGAAACCCTGTGAGAATGTCACTCATAAACCGCCTCAAATCAAACTTTGAGAGGTCTGAGTTGACCATGCTCTTGGTTACATGTGATGGGGTGGAAGAGTCAACCTCTCCCTGACCTCCTGGCTGCCAAAGAGCAGGATGGGTCTGTGGAGGGTGTAAACCTCTCCCCCACTCTGACCCTAGATCAGCAAAGGGACTGTCTCCGGTTGATGGAACAGTTTGCCTCTCTCTTCTCACTTACACCTGGAGTCACCCACTGGTCCACCCATGACATTGATACTGGGGACAGTCTGCCTGTTATGCACAAAGCTTAAAGGTTAACTGACAAAGTGAGAAACAGAATCAAGGAGGAAGTCCCCAAGCTGCTGTAGTTAGAGGTGATTGATGTGATAAAAAGCCTCTTTTTGACATGGTTAGCTCCCACTTTTTGCCTGATGCATGATGTAGCCTAGAAATTATACGGCCAAGGGCACCTGCTAATTGGGTTTCCTGGGCCAGAACTCTTTCTCTAAAACTGTTGTGATGCATTGTCACAATTGGATACATGTTTAGCTACCACTATAAGTCCATAGTAAAAGGTTCCCAGGGCATGGGGTACTAAGAGTAGGCCCCCGAGGGCAGCAGCCCTGATTGTGCCACCCTCTAGGGCCATGCATCCAGATGCACTCAGCACTGCCTTTGCAAGCTGGGTGTCCTGGTGCATACCTAAAAACACAAACTCGATATGGCACACCGCCTGTGTGCCCTGTCTACCATATACTGCATACACTACGGATAAGACACCCCTCTGGCAGGCCTTCCAGCCCTAAGGCAGGGTGCACCATATTATGTGTGAGGGCATAGCTACATGAGCAATATGCCCCCACTGTGTCCTTGCCAAACCTGGGAGATAGTGAGTGAACAGAGCAGCCATTTTAATACACGTGCTGGACACTCGTCAACACGAGTTTCCAGCTACATGATGGTCACTCTGAAACCTGAATTGTTTGGTATCAAACTACTCAGAATAATAAATCCAAACTGGTGCAAGTATTGGATTTATCCCCAAATGTGCCTACCTTAGAGGTACCCCCTGCAAAAGCTAACTACCCTGGCATGGTTGCTGACTGGTTCTATCGAACCTGGCACTTCCAGACACCCAATCTACAAAGATTGGGGAGAGATCTGTCTCTCTAGTTTGTAGAACAATGCCCTTGTAGGGTGGAGGTGCCAAAGGTTGGTGCTCAATTGGACACCACCAGGTTTCCCATAAACGTCCCATAAATTCGGTATTTAGTGGGCATCCCTAGACCAAGTAATGAGATTTGATGGACAAAAGAAGACCAGCACCAATAAGATCCGAGGTACAAGAACTGTGGACCTGCTGCAACAAAGAAGAGGTGCCACCCCTGCTTGCTGCACCCAGGACCCGACAATCGCTGCTGAGGAGCTGCTGGACACCGGAAAAACTCTAAAGAACCACAGAGGACTGCCAGGCTTTGAAAATTGCCCAAGAGCTCCCTCCAGAATGGAGGTACCCACTCTACAACAGCAAGTAACCAATAAACCAGTGAGGGTTACTTCACTGACCAGCCACTAACTCCCAAACTGAAGGTTGCAGCTGGACCCAACAACACATTGATGACCGCAAGGAAAAACCATGCAAGTGTGCCAAGCTTGGTGGCACTGCGCCCTCCAGTGGTCAAACCTTACTAATACACTGGGATTTGGTCAGCTAACATCGGAAAAAGGACCAGGAGAAAGCCCTAGCTGAGAGACTTTAGGAACATCCCGGACCTCCTGCCAGAGTATCCCCATTGTCCTGCAAACGACTCTTGAACTGATTTACCTGCAGCTCCAAAGGGCATTTTTGCGCACAGCTCCTGGTTCACCAATTTGCTCTGCACCTGGCCCCCCCTGTGCCCTGCACCGAAGAACCTGCTGTGCCCTCAGGGTCCCCCACCGCTTAAGACTTCGACACTCCAAGGGCACACCAAGGAACCACCTCTAAACTTACCTGTACAGTGCTTTTCCAAGAGGTCCCTCGCAGTGGACCTGCACTAGCTCCAGAGATATTTAATCGCTGCTCTGGCCAGAACCAGGAGCCACCCGAACTTCTCCAGCTGGCACAGCATGCCCACTAACGACCTTGACCAACCTGCAAAAGAAGAACTTGGTAAACCAACTTTACGATTTTATATGCATTTTTAAAGGTGACTGTCCATTGATTTCTATGTGTGTAATTAAATATGTCAAAACCAATTTTTATAATCTTGATCTTGAAAATTACATAATAATCTGAAGTATTTTTTATAAATTAGTCTTGAGTTATTCCTTTGAGTGTGTGAGTTGCATGATTAATACTGGGAGTGCAACAAATGCTTTGCACTGCTCCAAGATTGGCATCTGCTCAAGCAATCTACCTTAAAAATTAGAGCATTAGGTGATCTAGTTTTTACTTCTATAAACCAATGTGTGGTTGCCTGGGACCCTCTGCGGTGTGCCTAACTTTTCATACTACATAGAGGGCCAGCCGCCTACAATTGAGCACTCCAACCGCCCTTGGTCCAGCCCTCTGGTTCTAGTCCTCAAGGCTGCTCCACCTGGTGTCACACCTGAACTGGGGTTCTGTGTTGACTACCGGGGGCTCAATGCCATCACTAGGACTAACACACACCCTATCCCCAGAACTGATGAGCTCATTGACCGGTTGGCACTGTCAAGTTCCTCAGCACATTTGATCTGACGTCTGGGTACTGGCAGATTGCTAAACCCTGGGGGCAAAACAGAGGTCTGCGTTCTCAACACCAGAGGGGCACTATCAGTTTTGTGTCATGCCCTTTGGGTTGAAGTACACCCTGCCACATTCCAGAGGCTGGTCAACCAGGTCCTATCTGGATTGGAGAACTTCAGTGCCGCCTACCTAGATGACATTGCTATATTCAGCTCCAGCTGGGAGGACCACTTGCACCACCTCCAGTAAGTGTTGAAGGCTCTACAGTGTGCAGGCCTCACTATTAAGGCCAGTAAGTGCCAAATAGGTCAGGGGTCTGTGGTGTACTTAGGACACCAGGTAGAGAGTGGCCAGGTGGTGCCCCATAGGCAAAAATTGACACCATTCTGGCTTGCCTCCTCCCTCAGACCCAGACTAAGGTGAGGGCCTCCTTAGGACTCATTAATGGATATTAATGGAGACTTGATAAGGGTTATGGCACTATTGTTGCTCCGATGACAGAGCTGACTTCTGAGAAGCAGTCAAGTCAGGCAATCTGGACAGCGGTGTGCCAGACTGCTTTTGACATCCTGAAGAAGCCTAGGAGCACAGCACCCATGCTCAAGGCTGCTAACTTTTCCAAAGAGTTTGTGGCGCAGACAGATGCTTTAGAGCATGGTGTGGGAGCTGTGCTCTCACAGCTGAATGCAGAGGGCCTAGAGCAACCTGTAGCCTTCATCAGTAGGAGGTTCTTTCCCAAGGAACAGAAGTGGAGTACAATAGAAAAGGAAGCTTTTGCTGTGGTCTGTGCACTGAAGAAGCTGAAACCCCACTTGTTTGAGATTCACTTACAGGTTCAGACAGACTTCAGGCCCCTCAGATAGCTATCGCAGATGAGAGGTGAGAATCCTAAACTGTTGAGGTGGTACATCTCCCTACAGGGAATGGGCTTTATGGTGGAACACCATCCTGGAACACAGCACGCCAATGCTGATGGTCTTTTTAAGTGTTTTTCAAATTAGTGATGAGAACTCCCAGGGGACTAGGTAGTTCTCCCCACTTTCAACTGAAGGGGACACATGTTAGACCTAGCAGCTCTTGGCGTGGTTTCTCTGTACTTTTTGCTTCTTACCTCCTGTTTTTGGAACCTGTTTTGTAATTTGTTTTTGCTGGTTTTGATACTCTGGGCACTTTACCGCTGTTACCCAGTGCTAAAGTGCAAGTGCTTTCTGTCTAAAAGATATTTGTATTTGGCTTTCTATAATTGGAACATTTGATATACAAGAAAGTTTCTAGTTAAGTGCACTATGTGTACCCAGGGCCTGTAAATCAAATGCTACGAGTGGCCCTGCAGCACTGACTGTGCCACCCACATTTAGTAGCCTTATAAACATGTCGCAGACCTGCCACTGCAGTGACTGTGTGTGCAGTTTTGCACTGTGAATTCGACCTGGCAAGTGTACGCACTTGCCAGGCCCAAACCTTCCCTTTGCCTACATGTAAGCCACCCCAAGGTAGGCCCTAGGCAGCCCCTTCGGCTGGATGCAGTACATTAAAAAGGCAGGACATGTACTGGTGGGTTTTACATGTCCTGATAGTGAAATACTGCTAAATTCGTTTTTCACTATTGCAAGGCCTATCTCGCCCATAGGTTAACACGGGGACTGCCTTTCAATATCTTTTGAGTGCAGTTTCCCATTGGGAGCAGATAGAGATGTGGAGTTTTCTTGCTTAACCATTCTGTGCCTCTGCCTGCCTGTGGAATCCACGTCTGGGTCGAACTGACAGTTGGGCTGTCTGTCAATTCCCTCTAGACAATGACACAAAGGGAGCTGAGGAGTGTCCTGCATATCCTGATGAGTCTCCTGGGCTAGAGTGGGGAGAGAGGAGCTGGCACACCGTAAAGCGCTGTGCCTGCCCTCACACAATGCAGACTCCCACTCCCTGGAGTGTGTCTGGGGCCAGGTCTTGGCTAGGCAGGATGTTGTGAGCAACAGGGATTTTCCTTTGAAGTTTACCTTTCTTCTAAGGCAGAAATGAGTATAAGTAGCGGATCCAAAACCCCAGACTTTCTGATTACTTCTGGATCAAGTGATGTAGCTGTTTGGCCTAGTGGGTGTGTGTTGAACGTTGCTTCAGGAACGTTGGGGGGCATTTTGTCTTTGCGCCTTGAGGAATTTACCTTTTCCCTCACTCTGCACATCATCACAAAATGGTTCTCTTGGCTTCTTCATCATTAAATTAATTTAAAATTTAACCTACAGTGTTTGATAAGTGTGTTGAGTCTTTCCACAAATTCATCTATTGTTTCACCAACTATTTGACATTCTTGACTGAAACATAGCATTCATAGTCAATATTTTGTACTAGATTAAATTTAAGATTCAATGCTTTCTTAATCTGATGGTATGTGACTTCATCAGTTCTTGGCATTTTCTCTATGACTTCTTTCACATCATCACCAGCAATATTTTTGAGATACTTGATAATCTTCCTGTTCTCATTCTCTTCAAGTACATCACTGAAATTTTCAAATCTTCCAATGTATCTATCCATGTCGCTATCCATGCAGTCCATCTATCACCAATATTTTGCCTTTTGGCAGTGTCGAATGGTGGTAGTACTTTGAGAATGACAGCAGCAATGTAACTGTTCAATGGGATGTCCAATGTTGAGGGTGGAGCTCTGTCAAACACTGTTAATTGCTCCCAAGATTCTGCATCATCACTGAAGCCTGACAATTTTTCAGTCTCTGAGTCATCCAAAACAGTCTTTGAAGTTTTTACCTTCTTGGTCTTTATCACAGCCCCATCACTCATGGAGACCTCTGGAGTTGTTGTGAGCCACCACCCAGCAGTTTTGATGGTAAGCACAAGCCCAGTGCTATTTTTTGAGTCTCCCCACCCAGTGCCTAGGTTGTAATACTCTACTCATCAAAACTCATGTAACAGCAATAACTGTATGCTTTTTTACTTGCTCTGTCAGCCAGCACTATTTGGTATGTGTTTAAGTGTGCTTTATAAACCGTTAAAGCTGCCTTCAGCTTTAACACTCCGTGTTTTGTATACCTTCATTCTGCGTGGCAGTGCAGTACTTTTATGTGAGATCTTGGTTGCAGTTTCTTCACCAACGATACGTAGACTTTTCTGTGAAGCTCTCTTTCCATTCACATGCTTCACACCAGTTGGAATTGCACTTTGACTTCACATACGACACCTATTGATTTGGCACTTAGACAAAGGCACACATGGCATGTACAAGCAGTTTGCTTGGACTAAGGCAAACTCTCCAGGAGAGCACTCTGTTCTGGTTACTTATCCCCTATTGCATTGGCCGTGGTAGCATCTTCCCCAGTCTGGTACCTGCTGAATAACTAGGACACAACACATGCATCTGTAGATCACTTTTCTATTCCTCATGAGTGTACCAGTAAACTCCAACATTCTAAACCAAGCATTGATACATTCTATTCTAACAAAGTCACACAATGATGCAGAGTCCTCGGGAAGCCAGAAAGGTTCTGTTCTAAATCATGCAAGGCATTCCAAATTCCACATTTAACTTTGAGAACGGCATTACAGATCACATATTTTCAATTGCAGTACATTTCATGTTTGATTTAAGACACACAGATTATAGGCCTAATTTTGAGTTTTGTGGATTAATCAGGTTATGCCCTCTCAAGAATTCCTTTTACCAGATTACCCGAGAAATCCAGAGGGAGAGGCAATAACATATTCTTGTACTATTGGTATTTCTATGTGATTCATCCAAGTTTTCCTCGAGTCATTTACATGGAGATGCCTGCTTTCACCACTGCCATCTCCATGTGAATCACCATAGCATTTAATCCTGATGAGGGTGGTAACTCCTGTTACTAGTCTGTTCGACTTTGCCCTCTCTGCAAGGTCGTGCCCAGACCTTTTGCCCAAACGACCCTGTTTTCTGAGCGGGTTATTGTCAGTGTTTAGCCCATTACCACTGCTAGCCAGTACTAATGCACTTCTTCTCTCTCCTTTAAACATGGTTTAATTGACTCACAACCAATTGACACATTTAATTTACTTATAAGTCTCTAGTCAAGTGGTAGTTTCATGACAGTGCCTCAAATCACACACAAAGAACTTGACAGTAGCCTATTGTAACTTCATACAGTCTGGGACCAGGGCAGGGAGGTTCGAAATTCAAGACACTTTTGTGGAGGGAAAACCACAGATCAGGGGTCTCCAACCTTTTCTGTAGTGAAGGCTACTTCTGATCAGTGAAAATCATCGTGGGCTACAGGCTAAACAACTTGAGCATTATTATCAGACACCTCCATGCCCAGCTTCCTTCATTTTAAGCCTAATTGCCATACAGCCAGATATTATGGTTTGAACAAAATACATTGATTAAGGGCACAATGACAGTGCTGCCAAGTGTGTGTCAATGAGAGCGTGGTCTTTCGGGAAGTATGAACATATATGCACATGAATTGGATGTATGAGTAAGTGAGAGCCTGTGTCATGTGTATCTGCGGCACAGGACATACCTTTTATCATCTTTGGCACTGTTACATGTATAACACAAACATTCAGCCATTTTTTAAATGGGAGAAAATTAAACTGCAGAAATATTTATAATGTGGAATATTTTTCTGCACTTTAAGTTCTGCCATTTAGAAAATTACTATTTTTCAGCTCTAAATATGCCACGGTGTTCTACTGCCCACTGGGAGCAAGGAGCCTGCTGTTTGTAAATGCAACACTTTGAAAACAAATGAGAAAAAAAAATGAAAATGTACCTTAATTATAAAGTTACTTTTCATTTTTTCTGATTTTATAGCATCATTGTGCCTCCAATATTGAGCTGACAAGGACTTTTATTTAGGACTTAAATACTTTAGTGCTTCTATTCTTCACCTCTGTGACCTGGGTCATAAATCTGATTCCAGCACTGCTCCTTATCAGGCCCTGCTAACTGCAGCCTGATGATAATAATGTGAAGTAAACACAGATTTCTCTTAAATTAAAAAAAAAAAATGTGACCCTGTGCTTATTTAAAAATGAACTCAGTCCCTCGGGCTACTTAGAAGGGGTCTGGGAGCTACTGGTAGCTCACGATAGACTGGTTGGAGACATCTGCTCCAGATGTTTTTTTCACTTGAAAGTGGGCACCAGGTATAGAAATTGGACTCTTAGACCCACTCTTACGTACACTCCTGGATCTGTGGATTATACAGAAAGAGGGCTCACCCTGCTGCCGGAGTAGTGTCCTGCTGTCTGAGGCATGCTCTGCTGTCTGACAAGGAAGACTGAACCAGCTCCCATCATCCCATGCTAACTGAGAGACTACAAGGGTCAGCTGACTCACCTCCTGTTCTGAGCTACAGGGTGACAACAAGCTCCAGAGGCTTTTCTGTAGCTGCCAAGCTGACCGGCTGCACTGTACCTGTCTGGACCTGCAACTGGACCTGCCTCAGCCCTGCTGGCCTCTGCTGGAGCAAGTTCCTGACCCTCAAGTGGTGCATACCCAGGTCCTGGGCCCTGACCAGCATCAGAGAAAGCTCTCCTGGCCTAACTGAAAGTTTCATCAAATACAGAGTGAAGCAATGCAAAGCCCCACCTCACCACATAGCTCATTGGAACTGATGCTGGATGATGCAAAATAACACCACGAAGACCGTGCATCAAGACATAAGGTACAATCCTCAGGGGGTCAAACTTGGCCCTGTGCCCATCCTGTGCTCCACCATGGTATACCTGAACTTGCGGCTTTGTCCCGGTCCAGCGCAACCACATACTCTCAGTTGGCGCTTTGCACCTTTTGGTACTACTTTTATCGAAATCTTTATATTTGCTTATCTTCACTTTGACTGATTGCATTTTTGTTATTTTGGTCTCAAACAGCTTAACACATTCATCTCTATTTTTCTAAACTGGAGTGGGATTCTTTGAATTCATTACTGTTTAAGAGCTTCATAAATGCTTCTAAGTTAAGTCTGATTGCTTTTCTGCCAAGCTACCAGAGGGTTAAACACAGGTTAATTTAGAGACGTTTGCAATTCACCCAGTCAAAAATTGTGGGTCTGCCTTTAAAAAAAGGGCTCACACCCCCCTCATCCTACAACCCACTTTCTCACAAGCTCCCACTGAAATTGCACTGGTTACTTGCAATGAGGCCCTCAGTGAGTTTCTAGAATCACATTATTTCAGCGGAGTACTTGAGGCAGGAATGGAGTCAAGGGCCCTAATTTGGCAACATTAACCCTAAATCTAAACTCCTCTCTGTCCAGTTGAGGTTAAGAAACCAGATACCTCTCCGCACTTTTCACTTTTTGGACACAGAAGGGGTAAAATTACCTATTCCCACTCCAGTCAGTTCAACAGTAGGGAAAGTGTTGGACTCATGAGGGGTAAAACTTACTATTCCCACTCCAGCGTGTGCAACAGTAGGAAAAGCATTAGACACCAGAGGGGTAACATTTACTATTTCCACCCCAGTGTGTGCAACAGTAGGGAAAGAGTTGGACTCACGAGTGGTAAAATTTACTATTCCTACTCCAGTCTGTACAACAGTAAGGAGAGTGTTTGACACTGCAGGGGTAAAATTTACTATTCCCATTCCATTCTCTGCAAAAGTAGGGAAAGCGCTGGACTAAGGAGGGGTACTATTTACTATTCCCTCTGCAGTCAGTGCAACAGTAGAGTAATTCACTTCAAACAAATACCATATTTTAACAACACTGTGAATTACTAAAACAGATAAAATTCTAAATATGAAAATGCTTCTGTTGCTGTGGTCCCAGGCAGCGTGGAGGCTGTGTCGAGGCAGGAATGCCTCGGCCAGGTTAGGCTTCTGGGAAAATTCAGCACAAGCTGCCTGCGATTTTTAAAAATCTTTCTTTCCCAATGCCTTGCTGATCATCACAGCTTTTTGGCACAGGGCATACAGGATACACAGGTCGTCCCAAACTACTCTTGCATGACCCCAAAATGATTACCGGGGCCTGGGTCCAGAACAAGGCAGCAAGGGCAAAGACCAGGCAAATTGTTGACAATTGACGCTGTTTCAAATATAACTGTAGAAGACCCTGGCCTTGCAATTTTCCAAAGTGAGTTGTTAACTGGCCCTGGATCGAGGACCAGACATGCAACTAAAGGTAGGATTTACAATTTGTCGGCTTTGCGACATGAGGAAGGGGGTCCTAATCATAGTAGCAAGCCTTTTCAAAAACATATAAGAAGAAGTTGGGGCCATGGTGGGACCACTTACTGAGAAAGTTAAAATTACCTCCTCACTTAGATCCTTTTTTAAGATACAGAAGATTCAAGAGCACACAAGGCAGTCTAATCCACAGGATGTAGCAACTCCCCCATTAAACATGGAACCTACCTTGTTACCCCAGTTAAACAACCTCGAAGGAACAGGTTCCTATTTTCAGTCCAGGTTCAAGGGCTTACTCAGAGCACTTCTATTTTAGAAGTGGCAGTGGGGGCCTCTGCTCTAACATAGGAGGCAGACACTCTACAGTTCTAAACAAGCCATATAGACTCTGCATTGTGTTCTTTGTTGGATGAGATGAGAAAAAGATTTGCAATATCTGAGTCCAACCAAGCAAAAATTAAGGGGGTCCATGACAATCTAGACACAAAACTAACCTGCTGAACAGAAAGGATAGGGGCCATAGAGGCCTCTTTGGGAGTACTACAGGCAGAGATGGAAACAAATAGGAAAGAAGTACAGGCACTGAAGCGTAACAAAAAAGAACTATGTGAAAAACTGGAATCCTTGGAAAATAAATGAAGGCAGAACAACTTAAGACTTTTGAATATCCCGGAAGGAGCTGAAGGTGAAAAGATTAAGGAGTTTTTCAGAGCTCTAATTAAAGAGCTTATCCCCTCTGTGTCCCACATTAACCTGGACCTGGAGATATAGAGAGTTAATTGCGGCCCCTTTAGTAGAAATTTATTAGAAATAGACCCAGGAAAATCCTTATTAATTTTGGTTCATATTCAGTAAAAGGGCAGATTCTCACAGAGGTCCTTAAGGCTAAGGGCCAGATGTATCAAGAAACCGAATTACATTTCTTAAATAGCGAGTTTTAAGAAATCTCTATTTAAGAAATGCAAAACGGTATGTATGAATTTTGCGATTTGGTAATAGCAATTTCTTTAAATTCGCAAATGCTATTACCAAATCGCAAACAGAGAATCCAACCCCATTCACACCTATGGGCCTGTAGACCCATAGGTGCAAATGTTTTTGCATTTCCCAAATTGCGAATTCCAGTTAGGAATTAGCAAATTAGGAAATGAAAATCCCAGGGTGCTGGGGGCCTAAGGCCCCCTGCTGCACCCCAAAAAATTTATAAGGACATGTGAAGCACACACATGTCTTAGGGGCATGCTTGCGCTACATGTCAATTTTTAAAATGCATTTCTAATGCATTTTTAAAATTTGCACATGGTCACCACCAAACTTTAATTTGTGGTAATTGCATTTCCTAAATGCCCAATTCGCATTTAGGAAATGCTTGATACATGTGCTTTGGAAATCGCAAATAGAAATTCTCTATTTGTGATTTCCAATTCAGAGAATCGTAATTTGCAATCCTCTAAATGGGGTCGCCATTTTAAGGAATCGCTATTTTGCAATTCGTGCTGTTTGCGAATGCAAAAAAAGCTTGATACATCTGGCCCTAAATGCTTTAAACATGAGGGTTGGTCTTTTAGCATACAATCGGATATTTCCAGGGCAACTCAAAGCCAGCACTAGGAATTAGGGAAGTTCATTCAGGAACTTAAAACATTAAGGTGGTCATTACAACCCTGGCGGTCGGTGCTAAAGCGGCGGTAAAACCGCCAACAGGCCGGCGGGAAAAAAAATTGAATCACGACTGTGGCGGAAACTGCCAACAAAGACAGCCACTTTAACACTCCGACCGCCACGGCGGTACAAACAAACAGCACGGCGGTCACCGCCAACAGACAGACGGGAGTCAAAGTACCGCCCACAGTATCACAACAGTCCAATCCGCCACCTTTTCCGGGGCGGATTCACCGCTGGTAAAAACACGGCGGAAACAGGCATTTCGAAGGGAAAACGCTCACCTCTACACACCCCACGAGGACACTATGGACCCGGAACTCCAAATCCTCCTAGCTATAGTCTTCCTGCTCCTCTACCAGGAGCACGTATGCCGGCGCAGAAGACAAGGGTGAGTACTGCACCTACGACACAGGGAAGGGGGGAGGGAAAAAACAGTGACACACACATACAACACCCCCACCCCCACCCTCACCCACTACAACACACACACTAATACATATCTATACATCACAGTAACACCCCCCAGACCCACTGGAAGAATGCAAAGACAAAAGGAAATGACTGTAACCATTGAAATATATTGAAATACAGCAATCAAAAATATATACACACTAAAAACTATTATATACATCAAATTTACAAGTCCAGGCATTGTACCAGGCATTGTCCGTGGACCACTGGGCCCAAAAAACACCGGATACTTGACCTAAACGGAGAGAACACTGCAGGGGCATCAGATATCAAAACTACAGGCACCTCAGGGGGAAGGGAAGGGGGGGCACCTCAGCCGGATGAGTGCACGACGCCAGATCCACGAGGGGGCTCCATGCCCACTGTTCCATCCTGGGGAGTGCAAAGCCACAGTCTCTCAAGTCTCTACAGTGGGTGGGTTTCCCACTGTTCCATCCTGGGGAGTGCAAAGCCACAGTCTCTCAAGTCTCTACAGTGGGTGGCTTGCCCACTGTTCCATCCTGGGGAGTGCAAAGCCACAGTCTCTCAAGTGGATAACAGTCTCCACTGGTTTTGAAGGGGGCCTGGTGCCCAGAGTGCATCGTGCAGCCCTGTCCGACACAGATGCGGCACTGCCCCTGCCGCTCATGGGCCAGCGGTGCGTGAGATGGCGGTCCCCTGTTCAGCGGTGCTTGAGATAGCCGTGCCCTGTTCAGCGGTGCTTGAGATGTCGGTCCCCTGTTCATAGGTGCTTGGGATAGCCGTGCCCTGTTCAGCGGTGCTTGAGATGGTGGTCCCCTGTTCAGCGGTGCTTGGGATAGCCGTGCCCTGTTCAGCGGTGCTTGAGATGGCGGTCCCCTGTTCAGCGGTGCTTCAGATGGCGGTCCCCTGTTCAGCGGTGCTTGGGATAGCCATGCCCTGTTCAGCAGTGCTTCAGATGGCGGTCCCCTGTTCAGCGGTGCTTGGGATAGCCGTACCCTGTTCAGCGGTGGTTGAGATGGCGGTCCCCTGTTCAGCGTTGCTTGAGATAGCCGTGCCCTGTTCAGTGGTGCTTCAGATGGTGGTCCCCTGTTCAGCGGTGCTTGGGATAGCCGTGCCCTGTTCAGCGAAGCTTGAGATGGCGGTCCCCTGTTCAGCGTTGCTTGAGATAGCCATGCCCTGTTCAGTGGTGCTTCAGATGGCGGTCCCCTGTTCAGCGGTGCTTGGGATAGCCGTGCCCTGTTCAGCGAAGCTTGAGATGGCGGTCCCCTGTTCAGCGGTGCTTCAGATGGCGGTCCCCTGTTCAGCAGTGCTTGGGATAGCCGTGCCCTGTTCAGCGGTGCTTCAGATGGCGGTCCCCTGTTCAGCGGTGCTTCAGATGGCGGTCCCCTGTTCAGCAGTGCTTGGGATAGCCGTGCCCTGTTCAGTGGTGCTTCAGATGGCGGTCCCCTGTTTAGCGGTGCTTGAGATGGCAGTCCCCTGTTCAGCGGTGCTTGGGATAGCCGTGCCCTGTTCAGCGGTGCTTGAGATGGCGGTCCCCTGTTCAGCGGTGCTTGAGATAGCCGTGCCCTCTTCAGCGGTGCTTGAGATGGCGGTCCCCTGTTCAGCGGTGCTTGGGATAGCCGTGCCCCGTTCAACGGTGCTTCAGATGGCGGTCCCCTGTTCAGCGGTGCTTCAGATGGCGGTCCCCTGTTCAGCGGTGCTTGGGATAGCCGTGCCCTGTTCAGCGGTGTTTCAGATGGCGGTCCCCTGTTCAGCGGTGCTTGGGATAGCTGTGCCCTGTTCAGCGGTGCTTGAGATGGTGGTCCCCTGTTCAGCGGTGCTTCAGATGGCGGTCCCCTGTTCAGCGGTGCTTGGGATAGCCGTGCCCTGTTCAGTGGTGCTTCAGATGGCGGTCCCTAGTTCAGCGGTGCTGCCCATGCCGGGGTGCTCATGTGCCATCTGGCTTGGGCCTGGCGGGGCCCTCCTGCCCACCTGTCCTGTGGGTGCCGGGGCCCTCCTGGGCAGCTGTGCTGGGGCTTTTGGTGGCCTCCTGGGATGGGGATTGCGGGGCCCTCCTGGCCAGCTGGGCTGATAGCGGTGTTGTCGGGCGTGCTGCCCTTCCCAGCTTTTCCTGCTCTCCTGTGGCCCTTCCCCACCTTGGCCGGTGTCCCAGCTGCCTCGACACTCCCGCCGGGAGCCCTGGTAGGGGTTTTTATCCCTGGTGTCTTGACCCTCTGCCGCCGTGCACTGTCAATTTTGGGATGTTTCTGAGGGGGGGGGCTGGCTGTGCTGTGGCTCCGTACCAGACTGGATGCCTTGGTGGGCGGTGCACTCCAGTGACCATGTACGACATGCAGCACCGGGCCCGGTGATGTAGTGGCTGAGGTGCTAGCTCTGGGCCTATGACATGGACGGGGTGGGGGAGTTGAGGGAAAGAGGTTAAGTTTGGACAGGAAAAATTTTTGGGGAGCAGTGGGACGGGTAGGTGTACTGGGTATGGGAGTGGAGGAAGAGGTTGTGGTTGTAGGAGGCGTAAGTGGGGTGGCTTTGGGTGCAGGTGCCTGGGCTGTAGGCTGTCGTGAGGTGGATGGCTGTTGGGTGGGTGGCAGCCTGCGTTTGTGTATCTTGGGAGGGGGCAGCACAGACACACTGGGAGAGGACACAGGGGATGTGTAAATGGCAGTGGGGATGGTGAGTGCACGTGTGCGGGGTGTTCTGGTGTGTGTGCTGCTGAGAGACGTAGTGGCTGAAGATGCTGTGCATGCAGGTGTGAGTGGAGACAAGACTGGCAGGGAGGAGGGAGACGTAGAGGAGGGGGACACAGTGGAGGCAGTGGATGTTGGTATGTCTGTATGTGGATGTTGCTTGTGTGACTGCCTGTGGGATGTGTGGTGCTTATGTCTGCGTGAGCTGCCCTTGGGTGTTGAGGTGTGTGCAGGCTGGTCTGATGGTGTGCTTGGGATAGGCAGAGGTACAGGGGATTGGGTCTGGGTGGAGGAAGATGGAGGGGGGAGGCTAGACACAGGGACAATGGCTGCCATCAGTGCTGAGGCCGGAGTCTGAAAGGCTCACTGAAGGGCCGCCTGACCAGAATGAATGCCCTCCAGGTATGCATTACTTTGGTGCACTTCCCAACAGTGAGCGACCTGAGGGCAGCAGGGTTGACTGGGACAGGTCCTGAGGTGCCTGGGGCGAAGGAGATGCCCACCTTCCTGGGTGAGCGGGCACGGGGCAAACACTGAGGGGCTGCTGGGAAGGCGGTGCTGGTGCGGGGGTGGCGGCTGTACCTGTTGTTGCGGGGGGCAGAGATGTTGCAGAGATGTTGCCGCCACCACAAGGGAGCTCCCGTCAGAGGACGAGTCTGATCCACAGTCTGATCCACTAATGTCCGCTCGTGTCCCCGCTGTGGAGCTCCCCTCGCCCTCCGTCCCACTGGCGATTTCAGAGTCGGTAGTGTGGCCCTCTATGGCCATGTGGGATGCAGCTCCCTCGTGCTCCGGTGCCACTGCTCCTCCGCCTGATGATGCTAATGCACACATGAACAGGAAGACCACAAAAAGGGGGGGGGGAACAGAAGAAAGACATGTTGAGTGCATGCATTCCCGCTACCGTTGGTGGACAGCACAGACACAGAAGCCCCCTGCAATACGCCGCGCACTTGGGGTCCTCTTTGCAATCCCTGGGAAATGGCCTACAAGGCTATGGACGACATCTGCACACATAGGTGACACAGGGCCATGAGTAGCTGTACTTGGCACCCTACAGAGGTGGGGAGCGGGGGCACAGGGCCGTGCCTTACGGAGGGGCCTAGCCTACGGAACTCGCCCTGGCCTAGGGATACCCACAGCCCTCCTCCCCCACCCAGACACAAAGTTAGCAGAATGTGAGTGTGCTCACCCCCTTGTGTCTGCTGTGATGCCCTCACGCGCCCATCCAACTCGGGGTAGGCCACTGCCAGGATCCGGAACATCAGGGGGGTCAAGGTCCGACGGGCACCCCTCCCACGTTGGGAGGCCATCCCCAGCTGAGCCTCCGCCGTCTTCCTGCTCCAGCGGCGAATGTCCTTCCATCTCTTCCGGCAGTGGGTGCCCTGTCTGTGGTGGACCCCCAGGGTCCGGACGTCCTTGGCAATGGCACGCCATATATCCGTCTTCTGGTGGGCGCTGACCTATATGAAATGTACAGGGGGAGAAAAAAAGTAATTACCTTCTGCACCATCAATGTGAGTGGCCCCCCATCCCTACCCTTCCCATGTGGCACATGCACTCACCGTTGTTTCAAGCATGCCTCAATCTCTCCCCTCCACCATCTTTCATCCACCCCACTCAACACAGGCATAGCCCATACAGCATGCTCCCAGTGTATTTACCTGTTTGTCTGGAGGACCGTAGAGTAGCGCGTACTGGGGGAGGACCCCATCCACAAGCTTCTCCAACTCCTCCGATGTGAAGGCAGGGGCCCTTTCCCAAGTCGCATGAGCCATTGTCCCTTCCAGACCGAGGTCACAGCAGCACTTGCAGTGTAGGTCCTCTCCTGTCGAAGATCAGGTATTGAGTGAATTAACAGAGAGAAAATGGCGGTCACGTCCGCGGCGGTGCGTACCGCGACCGCCGGCGCACATCACCATTGGCTCCTGAGACCCATAGGGTCCAATGTTAACCAATGCAGCATTGCGCTGCGGTCTTTGACTGCCTACCGCCACGGTGTGCAACGCCAGCGCAGTTACCTCACATCCCATTGTCACACTTTACAGGTCAGCCAGTAGCCATTTCAGGGGCCCACATGCCTTACTTTTTGTACTCCATCACACATACCTAGGCCTTGCATCCACACTCATACAAGCCATTCGATGGGTTAAGATCCGTTTTTTTTTAAAGCTGGGGTTACGTACCTCTGGGATGTTTGACTCTGTGCTCGCTGTTGTCCTTCATAGGCAACGTCCGCTGGGACATGTGAGGAGATGGCGGCATCCTCCGGTGTACAGACCGCTGGTGGACCTGTCGACAATGGAGGAGAGATATTTCATCCTGACATACAGGCTTGACCGTGCCACTATTCTGGAACTTTGTGCCCAGCTGGAGCCAGACCTGATGTCACCTATCCGCCATCCCACAGGAATCCCCCCTCAAGTGCAGGTGCTGTCAGTACTCCATTTCCTAGCAAGTGGGTCATTTCAAACAACAGTGGCCATAGCATCAGGGATGTTCCAGCCTATGTTTTCCAATGTGTTGTCCAGAGTGTTGTCTGCCCTGCTGAAACACATGCGGAGCTACATCGTTTTCCCCGAGGTGGAGGATTTGGCTACAGTGAAAGGTGACTTCTATGCCCTTGGACATATCCCCAACATCATAGGTGCCATTGATGGGACCCATGTGGCTTTGGTCCCCCCCCACAGGAGTGAACAGGTGTACAGAAACCGGAAGAATTATCATTCCATGAATGTCCAGATGGTATGTTTGGCAGACCAGTACATCTGCCATGTGAATGCCATGTTCCCTGGCTCAGTGCATGACGCCTACATCCTGCGGAATAGCAGCATCCCTTATGTGATGGGTCGGCTCCAGAGGCACCGTGTGTGGCTAATTGGTGACTCTGGTTACCCCAACCTGTCCTGGCTACTGACCCCAGTGAGGAATCCCAGGACTAGGGCAGAGGAACGCTACAATGAGGCCCATGGGTGAACTAGGAGGGTGATCAAGGGGACCTTCAGCCTCCTGAAGGCCAGGTTCAGGTGCCTCCATATGACAGGTGGATCCCTATTCTACTCACCAAAGAAGGTGTGCCAGATCATCGTGGCCTGCTGTATGCTTCACAACCTGGCTTTGCGTCGCCAGGTGCCTTTTCTGCAGGAGGATGGTCCAGATGGTGGTGTTGTAGCAGCTGTGGAGCCTGTGGAGATTGAAGAAGAGGAAGATGAAGAAGACGACATAGACAACAGGAACACGGTGATACTGCAATATTTCCAATGAACAGAGGTAAGAATACCGGCCTACTACATGTACTTAAACACTACTACCTCTGTACTGTCTGTCCTTTTCACCCAGTGTATGGTAACTGAGTTGTCACTTTCCCTTACGATTTCAGAGATCTGGGTCCCACAGTGTGACATCTGCTTTGTTTCCCCATGGACTACAGCTGTGTGACATTGGTATGTTGGCATCACAATGTAAATAAGCATTTTGGCACTGTAATTACAGATAAATATTTTCACATTCACAGACAGACTCCTGATTGTTTTGTGCAATAACGGTGTTTATTAAGGTGCTAATTATTGGAGGGGGGTTGTAAATTGGTGAGGGGTGATGGTGGGGGAATGTCCATGGCAGAGTCCAGTCTTTTAGTCTCACAGGTGCATTGTCCAAATGGGTCTGGGAAGTGGAGCTGGGGCAGTTTAAGGATGGACAGGGTGACAAAGTGGGACAGTGGGATGACTATCAGGGTGGTATCCTTTCTTGACAGGGGTCTTGGCATCTTACTCTGTCCTCTTCCTGGATCTCTGGGACCGCTTGTGGGGTGGTTCTCCTTCTGCAGGGGGTGGGGTGCTGGTGGCCTGTTGGTCCTGTGGCGGTGCCTCCTGTCCACTAGCGCCGGCGGAGGTGTTGTGCAGTTCTTGGTCCATGCTAGTGTCAGGGGCACTTTGTGGTGCCACAGTGTCCCTCAAAGTGGTCACTACCAGATTCAGCACCCCTACGATGGTGCCCAGGGAGGAGCTGATGGTTCTGAGTTCCTCCCTGAAGCCCAAATACTGTTCCTTCTGCATGCGCTGGGTCTCCTGAAACTCGGCCAGTACCGTAGCTATCGTCTCCTGGGAGTGGTGGTATGCTCCCATGATGGAGGAGAGGGCCTTGTGGAGAGTGAGTTCCCTGGGCCTGTCCCCCCCCTGTCGCACAGCAGCCCTCCCAGTTCCCCTGTTTCCCTGGGCCTCTGTCCCCTGGACCGTGTGCCCACTGCTACTGCCCCCAGGTCCCTGTTGTTGTTGGGGTGGTGGGTTAACCTGGGTGCCCTGTAGTGGTGAACACACTGCTGCTTGATGTGTCCTGGAGACAGAGGTGTGGGCCCGCTGGGTGGGTGCTGTGCTGGTGTTTCCAGAGGGGAGTGGGTCTGCAGTGGCCTGTGGCTGTGTGAGGGGAACCGACTGTCCCGAGGTCCCCGATGGGCCGGGCTGGTCATCTAGATCCAGGTCGACAGAGCTGCAGTCATCACTGTGGGCCTCTTCTGGGGGGGGAGTGAACATTTGTGGACCCTCCTGTGCGGTGACGTTGCGTAGGGGTCCTGCAGGGGTATAAAAGCATGATTATTGCATCTGTGTGTGGAATGGTGTGCAATGGGTGGGTGCCCGTGTCCCCCAGTGCTTGCATTCCTGTGTGGGGGCTTTTGTGTCGGTGGTTTCGGGGGGGTATGGGTATGTGCAGTGGGCATGCTTTGGTGATGGGTGTCCATGCTTTGTTGTCGCATGCAGGGCTTGGTGTTGGGATGGGTGGGTTGTGATGGTGGGACATTTGCAAGGAGTAGGAGTGATGGGGGTGAGGCTGAGGGTGGGGGTATGTGTTGGCATGCAGGTGGGGTGGGGGGGGTGAAGTAGTGAAGATGTGACTTACCAGAGTCCATTCCTCCAGATACTCCGCCGAGGCCCTCAGGATGTAGGATCGCCAAGACCTGCTCCTCCCATGTCGTAAATTCTGTGGGAGGAGGTGGGGGTCCGCCGCCAGTCTTCTTCACTGCAATCCGGTGTCTGGATACCACGGAACGCACCTTCCCCCGTAGGTCGTTCCACCTCTTCCTGATGTCATCCCGATTTCTTGGGTGCTGTCCCACTGCGTTGACCCTGTCGACTATTCTGCTCCATAGCTCCATCTTCCTTGCAATGGACGTCTGCTGCACCTGTGCTCCGAATAGCTTTGGCTCTACCCGGATGATTTCCTCCACCATGACCCTGAGTTCCTCCTCCGAAAACCTGGGGTGTCTTTGCGGTGCCATGGGGTGGTGTAGGTGATGTGTGGGGTGGAATGTGTGGTGATAAGTGTGGTGATGTGTATTGGTGTGTTGTGTGAAGTGCGTGGTATTTGTGTGGGTGATGGTAATATGTGCGTCTGGGTGCTCGATTCTTCTATATGGTCTCTCTCTCTGTGCGTCGTCCCGATTTTTTTGTGGTGGGGGTTTGTGGGTGTGTGTTTTATATTGTATTGGGTGTGTGGGAGTGGTGTTTGTATGTGCATCAGGTGTGTGTATTTGGATTTGTCCAATGTGGCGGTGTTTTGGAGATGTGTGTGTATTTTGAGCGCGGCGGTGTGTACCGCCAATGGGATACCGCGGTTGAAAGACCACCGCTTGGATTCGTGTGTCGTGATAGTGTGGGCGTATTTCTGTTGGCGTGACGATGTCGGTTTGGTTATCGGCAGTTTATCGCTGGCCTTTGGTGTGGCGGACTTCTGTGGATGTCTGTATTTTGGCGGTTTCCGAGTTGTGGGTCATAATGACCGTGGCGGTTTGCCGCGGCTGTGTGTTGGCGGTCTTCTGCACGGGGTAAGCGGCTTTTACCACCAATGTTGTAATGAGGGCCTAAGTGCCACCCCAGAGGTGAAGTTTCCCACCACCTTGAGAGTAATGTGAAGAAATAGAATGCACAATATGAGGGATTCTCAAGAGGTTGTAAGAATAACAGAACAAATAAAGACAGCAAGATAATCGCTCCAAAGAGGTGAGGCTCTAGGGTAGGATGGACTACCCAGTTTGGTTAAAGGGAGGGTTCCCCAGAGAGGGTTGGGGGGAGGTAATCTAGGGGGGAGAGTTTCACTTAATAGGATAAGTAGGTTAAGTTTTCACAGGGTGGGGAGCATCTGGAAAAAAATGAAAGAAAAAAAGAGTCCTCAGATTTGATTAGGATTACGATTCTTTGGGTAGGAAGCAAGCATCAGGAACAGGAGTAGGATGAAGGGGCCTGGGACTGACCTTAGGTTAAAAATGCTCTCCTTTAATGTAAATGGTCTTAGGGTAGGTAGCAGGAGATGGAAAACTCTAGAATTCTTGAGGCTCTCAGATAATCAGGTCATTTTATTATAAGAAACACATCTAAGACAGGAGGAGTGGAAAGAAATTCTTAAGGGGCAAAGATGGATTAACCAGTTTGCGTGCACAAACCAAAACTGCAATGTGAAAGGGGTGGCAATCATAGTAAAGAGTTCGATTCAAGGCCATCTGGTGAATGTAATGGTGGACCTAGGGGTAGGTGGCTGATCACAAACATTACACTATACGGTGTTGAGTGCGCTTTTGTGTCTTATTATAGCCCAAACACGGATGACCCTGCCCTGCTTATAGAACTTTATAATCAATTGGCAGAGACCAGGAAACTGATAATAATAGGAAGGGATTTAATGCCCTGCTGAATCCTGCCCAAGAAAGAGCCACCTCTATACCAATAGTCAGTACAACTAAAATGAGAGACTGTCTGCACAATACAATGAAGAATATGGGCCTGATAGATCCCTGGCAAAGCAAAGCAGGGCAAGTTAAGGAGTTTACCCTTCAAAACAAGAAATATGGGCACGTCTCTAGGATTGATTTCTTATTGCTAGCATCTTATTGCTAGATGCTAGGCTTCGAAACAGGCCAGTAAGGGTCACTCATCGGTCAAGCCACCTTTCAGACCATTCAGCAGTACAAGCCAAACTCTATCTGGCTAGCTTGTCTGTATTTAACAGATGGACCCTTGATATGACACTTTTGGGAGAACAAGAGATCATAATGCTCCTGAAAATTGACACCAAGGAATTTCTTGAGCTAAATTAAGGCTCGGCCTCAATAAGTACCATCTGGGACATGTATAAGGCCTTTATTCGTGGGAGGCTGATTAGCTACGCTGCATTTAGAAGAAAGAGATATAAATTATAATGGAGAAGCTGGAGGTAAAGATCCTGTGAATTACAAGGTCTTCTTGACATACATAGCAATCCTACAGGTCAAGTGGCCTTGCAGAATCAGATCCAGAAGTTAAAAGCTCTCTAGAGGAATCTTTTGAGGAAATTGTGAGGAAAAAATGGGAAACTGGTAAACTGGTGCACTATGAGTATGGTGAAGGATGTGGGAGGTTACTAGCATTGAAGGTTAGGACAGAGAGTGCCAGAAACGTGATTAAGAAAATAGTGACTAATGAGACTGGCAAGCATTTTGTAGAAGACCTAGATAGTGAGAGGGCTTTTGTTGGTTTCTTTCAGGGTCTCTATAAAGACAATATATCTGCTTCTGAGGAGGAAATCGATAAATAGTTAGGGGAGGATATGCTCCCCATGTTAGATCAAGATACAGATCAAATACTCAATCAGCAGATTAAGATAGAAGAAGTAGATAAGATTATCGATGAGTTGAAGAAGGGAAAGAGGAACTTACCCCAGTCTTAACTCATCTGATGAATTCCTTGTTCGTAGAGGCTTCTTCGATCCCAGCCTCCTTGAATGAGGCTATTATAACTTTAATTTTAAAACCACAGAAAGATCCAAAAAGATGTGAGTCATATATACCTATTTCATTGCTTAATAATGATTATAAAATGTTTGTGCAATTGCTGGCTAAGAGGTTGGACATAGTAATTGGTAGTCTGGTTCCTGATAGTCAGAAATGCTTCCTGAGAGATAGACATCTAGGGGAATTGACTCATGATCTGGTCTCTGTAATTGACATTGCAACAACTACTAACTCTCCTCTGTCTATTATGACTATTGACGCCGCAAAGGGATTTGACAGAGTGAGTTGGCCCTTTTTACAAGCTGTAATTAAGCAGAATACCTTAGGAGGTAACTTTCTTAAAGCTATTAATGCAATATATAGATCTCCCACTGCCAGAATTCTCATTAATGGTAACCTCTCTCTGCATTTTCAGCTAGGAAGAGGTACACAACGAGGATGTTCACTCTCCCCACTCCAGTTTAAGTTATATATAGAACCACTTGCTAGGAAGATCAGTTAACACCAGAGGATTCTACCTTTTTACCATGAAGGTTGGGTTAAGAATGAGGCCGTCTACGCAGACAATTTACTGATTTATATGCAAGATTTCCAAAGCAACTTCAGAAATTAGAAATGACTTTGGGAAAGTCTCTGGTTATTCAGTTAAAGCTGATAAGTCAGAGCTGATGACTTGGAATGGACCACAATATAACCCATTAGAAAAAGAGGAAATCTTATTTTTAGGAGTTAAGGTGGTGAAGAACTTGGGAGATATGGCTCATCAAACTTTATGAGTCTCTTAAAGGAAACAAAGAGGCTTCTTCATTAATGGTCGCACCTCCCGCTTAGCATTCTAGGGAAGACAAATTTAATAAAAATTATGATATTGCCTAAATTCACTTTCATCTTTAATGTCTTGCCTCTATATTTTAAAGCTGACTGGTTTTAAAAACTCCAGGGGGAAATATCTAGCTTTATTTGGTCACACAAAAACCCAAGAATTGCTTGGAAGAAACTGCATAAAAAGAAGCTTCCAGCCTTTCAATTATACTGTTGGGCCTTCCAACTGAAGAACATTAGACTACAATTATCTAAGGATTATGCATGCCCTCCACTGCAGGTATTAACAGATGTCTTCCGAGAGCAGGGTTCTTATTTTCTCTTCAAATTTGGTCATCCAAGGTACTACTAAAAAGTTAGGTTGAAAGTACTAAATGCAGTCTATAGGACATTTGTGACAGGTGAGGCAAAAACTAGTAATTCCTCATTATAGTGAGATGGCCCCGATCTGGAATTCCCGGCACCCCGGCCTGCCTGCAGGATGCATTGTCATTTCCATTAATTGACATGGGTGTTATACAATTGAGACAATTGGTTTTGGGGGATTCTGTGATTTCATGGGACTCATTATCTAGATGGACCAATGCCAGACTATCTAGGTTTAAATACTTACAAATGAAAAGCTAGTTACAAGGAGAACCTGAGGTTTGGCTCAGCACAGATTGGGAAAATGAAATAATAAACACACGGGTGCTAAAAAAGGAGGTATCAAGATGATACTGGTCATTGGTTGAAGCAGAAGACGCTTCTCTCCCATTACCCAAAGACGTTTGGAGAACAGACCTGCCAACCTCCAATCTCTCGCAGCTTTGGCAAGTATCAATGAGTACACTTTGGGTGGTTGTGAAGTCTGCACTCCTTAGAAGGAACCATTTGTTTACTGTGTACAAAGCCTACTGGACACTGAGAAAATTGGCGAAACTAGGAGTACTGAGAAAGAGTAATTGCATGAAGTGTGCTTTGGAAGGTGCAAACGTTGTACATCTTTGGTGGCAGTGTCCAGAAATCCAGAACTTCTGGGGAGAAGTGTCTAAGGCTGTTTCAATCATAATGAAAAGAGGAATAGAGCTAAATCTATCAATGGTTATATTTGGTCAATACGAGGAGGTCGGGATGAGACCATGCGATGAAATAGTGAAGCTTCAATCACGTCTTATCTTTTATTTAGTATTAACTGGTTATCTAAGTCTCCGCCTACCCAAATGGATTGGTTATCCTTGGTTAACAGAATTGCTAAATTAGATTGTATAAATGGTTCAGAGAAATATCTTAGATCTTAGAATATGGGAACCTTTCTTATCCTTATATTCTGCTCCTAGCCTGGAAGACAACTCAACCTGCTCCGACAATTGAGGATATGACAGTCCAATGATTAAGAAATAAGTACCAACAAGGAGGATGTGTGGGCAAGGGTTTGCTCTCACCCTTTTCCCTATCTTTTCTTGTTGGCGGAGGTTAGATATCAGGGGCCAAGCCCATGGGGTTTAAGCCAGAGCTTGGACATAAGCTTGATACCTCCAGCTTTACTACAAATGAGGACTTACATTTTTTTTCAAAAAATGATATGTCTAAATGTTAACAAAACTACAACAATAATTATTATCAATTAAAACAAGTAGTATTAATATAATGTAATGGAAATAAAAAAGTATAAGACAGTTAACGTTAAGTAATGAAAAAAATGTTTTAAAAAAATGAATAAATAATTTAATTTTATGATTACTTATATTACTTCCCACCTTATACCTCTACAAGCTAAACACACATCTAAAGTATAACATAACAAATATGATAATTTCACAATTAACATAATAATGAATCAAATAATTAATATTAAATTAATAATTAATTATCAATACATTATTTCTTAACTTCCCTTAAACTCAACAACCCATACCTAAAATATGACTTGAAAAAATCTTAATTACACAATTTACATAGTCAATTATCAATGAAATGTTTGATAATAATTACAAATATTTATTAATTACTTATAATTAATTAACTTCCTATCCTTTACCTCTACAAACCTCACAACCTGGACCTGAAACATAAGTTGAAAAATAAATTAATTACACAAATAATTATCAATTAAATATGTAATAATAATTAAAATAAATTATTGTTTAATTATAATTAATTTACTTCTCACCATGTACCCATACAAACCCCATACCCCATTACAACACTAAAAATGACAATTTAAATTAAAAAAAAAAACTAAAATGTTGCAAACTATACTACAAAATGTTAACAATAATTATACAACACACATACAATTAAAACATATACTAAAATACATAAAGATAATAAAAAACAATATAACTTAATTTATATATTGATCTTTTTGTCAACGATATTCCTTCATCATGGTATTTGACTATCACAATATTAAAAACTAGATATTTGTGTGCCTTGATATTTTTAACTCAATAGTTTGTCCAAAACCCCTGACATTTCTCTCAATTATTCCTTTGCTGCTTCTTCATTTCCATCATAGAATTTCTAACCCTTTCAGAAGCCAATGCTTTGGAATCAATTACTGTTTCTCAACCTTCCTCCGAGATAACCAAGAAGTTTGACATGCAAAAATAATTGTGAATTGAGCAGATTTTATGGCAGACACTTTTCAGGACTTGAACAGCCAGAGAAGACTACATGAAACAGTTTTCTTGAGATTTTTAATGGAAAGGCATTTCTTTTTTCATCATATGGTAGAGCATGGGCAGGGTGGTGTCACTTTATGTCTCTGATTTAGTTCTTGTTGGCCAGACAATGACAATTTTCCTATCCTTTCACAAACATTTCTTTGTTTTCCATAATGTGTTCTGTGCCTCTTTTTTGGATTTCAGGAATCAGTAATTTGCTGAGCAGCCTGCATGGCAAAGATGTCTCACTTCAGTAAATGTTTTACTTATGAACAGTGTTTAATTTTAGCTGGTGGAGGGTACCTGCACTTATTTTTTGGGGTGTCACCTATTGTTTTGCCTCAGGTATTTTTTTAAGGCAAGAGAGGGAAATCCACACTGATTGAAAAACAGAGAAAGAGAAAGATGGCAATACCGTCATAAAAGGAGAAATCAGGACCCCTCAAGAGCAAGAAAAAGAGACAAGGAGTGTCTGGTAGCAGATTAAAGACCACCAGCCTTGGTATGTGGGACGTGCGAGGATTAAGTGCACAGGACGCAAGCTTCTGACAGAGCTTCGGACAACAACACTTTCTTTAACATATTAAACAGGGTTTATGAGATTAGGGTATTGGTAACATTTGATTCCTAGCTCTTTGCTCTGTCCTTCCTGAGGTGCAGTGGTACATAGAACTTCAGGTGTCCCAGACCCTTCTTGATATTAGGGTGGGAATCGGGGGTTCCTGTGATTTTTACCTCCCCTTCATTCTTCTCCTGCATCGGTATGCCAGTCCCGGTAGTAGTCCTTTACCACAATGTTCTGTGGACCTTGTTCTGTTTTCCTAAGCTTGTGCCTCATTGCATGCACCCTGGAAAAACAGGATCTGTGTGCCACATCACAAAGCAAAAATATGCTGTCCCCACTGCAAGTGCACTCTTGTACTTGCACTACGAATAATGCAACAGTAAAAAAAGGAAGAGCGTTTTGAAACCACTCCTCCATATATTTCTGCAAGTCAACTGGCCTGACTTTCGTGAACGTTATGGGAATGTCTAAAAGACAGTTCCAGTATGCAATGTCAGCTGTCTGCAAAGAGGCACCTCAGGGGTCCTTCAGACCATTGCAGCTCTCCCTGAACGGTACCCATAGAAATGCACTAAATGTCTATAACTTCCTCTGTGACATACAGTTACCCACCTCACGAGCCTGTAAAGGCCTGTTTTGCCTAAGTTATACTGCACAGAGTCAAAGCACTCTATGCCACACACTGCAATATTATAGGTGTGGTAGTCCAAAATTTGACACACAGCGCAGTGCAACACTCCTTATGTGCTCAGGACAGTTGTTACTATATCAGCCACCAATACATTGTGCCTCACAATTGGGGGCGAAGTGACCTCACTAAATACGCTCCCAACGAGGTTACTGCTGCAAATAATAATTTTAGTTGTGCTCGCTACTGTAGAGCTTTATGGGAATTGTAGTCTCACTATTTATGACACTGTGCTCAGTACAGTTTATGAATGTCATTCTGTTCTTAAAATGTCTATGAAATTCAAGTATGAGACACTCAATAATGTATTTGTTCCTTGAACTACTGGCTAATCTACTTTAAATGCAGGTATAGTAGGTATTTTGTGTTTGTAAATCCTGAACTCTATGTTTCTATAGAAATGTGGGCACCTCACTTGATAAAGCTTTCTTCAAGGCAAAACCTGTCATCATCTGTGCTAGAAATGGGGTCTTTGGTTGGCAGTCAGGTTACCCCTGTCCAAGCAAGGACCCTCTCTCTAGTCAGGGTAAGTCACACACCTTCCAAATTATCCTGTGCCCACCCTCTGGTAGCTTGGCACTGAGCAGTCAGGCTTAACTTAGAAGGCAATGTGTAAAGTATTTGTGCAATAAACCATGCACTGACACAGTATAAACAACACAAAAATATACCACACATGTTTAGAAAAATATAGAATATTTATCTGATTAAATGCAGGTCAAAACGATCAAGATTTGCTAAGTACTTAAAACCAATAAGGCCCTCATTACAACCCTGGCGGTTGGTGATAAAGCGGCGGTAATATCGCCAACAGGCCGGCGGTAAAAAAAATTAGATCACTACCACGGCGGAAACCGGCAACATAGATAGACACTTTAACACTCCGACCGCCACTGCAGTAGCAACAAACATCGCGGCTGTAACCGCCAACAGACAGGCGGAAGACAATGTACCGCCCACTCTACTACAAGGCACCAATCCGCCAGCTTTTCCAGGGCGGTACCAATGACATCAAAAGCATGGCGGAAACGGTACTCTGAAGGGAAACCACTCACCTTTCGACACTCAACGAAGAACTCGGACGCCATGGAGCCCGAACTACAGGTAAAGCCGAGTCTGGTCTATCTGCTAATACACCAGGAATATCAAAGAAGGCGGCGGCGACCACGGTGAATACTACACCTAGCACACAGTGGAGGGGGGGAGGAAAAAGAGAGTGACATACACACACGCAACACCCCCACCCCCATCCTCACCCACAACACCATACACACAGAAACATGCAGCAACATAACATTTACACCCTGTAACTCCCTGGAAGAACGCAAGGACAAAAGGAATTCAGTTAAATCAGTGATATTTAGAAATATGCAGATAAAGTTAACGATTGTAAACAACAGTATATATAAATATTTACAATATGTACAGAAGGCCGTTCACTGTCCTTTGCAAATGTCCGTGGCCCAGTGGGCCAAAAAACATGGGTGGAGCTCACACTTGACTCCTGCCTCAAAACAGAGAGAACACTGCAGGGGCATCAGATCGAAAACACACGGGCACCTCAGGGGGAAGGGAGGGCACCTCAGCCGGAAGATGGTACTACGCCACTGCTCCTGGAGGGGGCAACATGCCCACTGCTTGGTCCTGGGGAGTGCAAAGCCACAGTCTCTCAAGTGGGTAGTTTGCCCACTGCTTGGTCCAGGGGAGTACAAAGCTACAGTCTCTCAAGTCTCTCAAGTGGGTGCACTGCCCACTGCGTGATTCTGGGGAGTGCAAAGCCACAGTCTCTCAAGTGGGTAGTTTGCCCACTGCTTGGTCCTGGGAGTGCAAAGCCACAGTGTCTCAAGTGGGTAGTTTGCCCACTGCTTAGTCCTAGGGAGTGCAAAGCCACAGTCTCTCAAGTCTCTCAAGTGGGTGCACTGCCCACTGCTTGGTCCTGGGGAGTGCAAAGCCACAGTCTCTCAAGTGGGTGACATTTTCCATTGGTTCTGAAGGGGGCATTGTGCCGTCTGCTTCATACTGCCATGGATAGGGTGAATAGATGCATATCTCCACTGGTTCTGGAGGGGGCCTTGTGCCCAGTCTGCTTCATCCTGCCAAGGATAGGGTGTGTGGATGCATATCTCCACTGGTTCTGGAGGGGACCTTGTGCCCAGTCTGCTTCATCCTGCCAAGGATAGGGTGAGAGAATGCATAGCTCCACTGGTTCTGGAGGAGGCCTTGTGCCCAGTCTGCTTCATCCTGCCATGGATTGGGTGAGTGGATGCATATCTCCACTGGTTCTGGAGGGGGCCTTGTGCCCAGTCTCCTTCATCCTGCCAAGGATGGGGTGAGTGGATGCATATCTCCACTGGTTCTGGAGGGGGCCTTGTGCCCAGTGATGCTGCACCTGGGGTGTGGCAGTTCCCATTCCCTCACCTGGGCGTCTGAGGCATGAGATGTGCTGGAGACAGGTAGCATGATTCTCCATGGAGGCAGAGCCAGACTCCATCCTGCGGCGATGTAGGCTGCAAACTGCTGGTAGTGCCGGTGCTGGTGGTGGTGATCCAAGTGGTGGGTGGGGGGTTGACGCCATCTCCTGCAGCCTCGGACGGCTGCCCACTGGGGATGCTGCTGCTGACAGATGTAGTGGCACCAGCTGGACATGTGGCGGTGCATATGGCGGTCCAGGTGGCGGTGCCTTCTACGCTGACTGCGGTGGAGATACTGCCGGTGCTGGCCATGGTGCAGGTGCTGGTAGTAGTGGAGGGAGACACCAGGCTGTCTCCTGCAGCCTCGGACGGCTGCCCACTGGAGATGATGCTGCTGACTGTTGTTATGGCAGCGGCAGTGCAGGGGCGGTGCAGGTGGTGGTTCAGATGGAGGTACAAGTGGCGGTGCCTGCAGTGGTGCTTTTCACGGTACTGGTTGCTGGGCTGTCAGGACTAATGGTGGGCACCAGTCCACTACCTGGAGTCTCTGAGCCTTGATGTGCCTTGCCTTGTGTTTTCTTGCGCTTCCCCACCTTGGCTGATGCTGCTGTGACCTTGGCACTGGCAGATGCAGTTTTGGAGGTGGCCTTGCTGGGTGGCTCGTGCTTCTTGGCCGTGCTGCATGCTGGCCCCTTCTTCACCTTGGCAGGTTTGTCCTTTGCATTGGTCGGTGGAACACTGCCAGCCCTGACAGGTGCCCCCTTTGATCCCCTGGGACTTGCAGGTACCACAGTGGACGCCAAGTTGGTGGCTGAAGTGCTGGCCTGGGATCTTGAAACCCTGGCCTTAGGGGAAGGTATGGGGGGAGGCGTAGGGAAGAGGTCAATGTTAGCCAGGAAAATCTTTTTCGACACACTGGGATGGGAAGATGGAGGGGGTTTGGGAGGGAGTGGAGGAAGAGGGAGTGGTTGTAGGAGGTGTACATCTGCTGAGTTTGGGCGAAGGTGCATGGGCTGGATGCTGTTGTGAGGTGGATGGCTGTTGGGTAGGTGGGTGCTTGCGTTTGTGTACTTTGGGAGGAGGGCTCACAGTCACACTGAGAGAGGACACAGGGGACGTGTGCATGGTTGTGGGGTGGAGACTGCCCGTGAGGGGTGTGTAGTGATGGGAATGCTGGTGATGGAGGTAGTGGATGATGATGTAATGCATGCAGGTGTGAGTGGAGATGCTACTAGGAGGGAGGTGGATGAAGAGGAGGAGGGGTACACAGTGGAGGCAGTGGATGTTGTGTGTTTGCATGGGTATGGTGCTTGTTTGAATGCCTGTGAGATGATGTGTGGTGCTTATGTTTTCCTGCGCCACTTTTGTGTGTTGATTTGTGTGCATGCTGGTCTGAAGGTGTGCTTGGGATAGGCTGGGGTTGAGGGGATTGAGTCTGGGTAGTGGAAGTTGGAGGGGGGAGGCTGGACACAGGGACAATGGTTGCCATCAGTGCTGAGGCCAGAGCCTGAAATGTTCTCTGTTGGGCCGCCACGCCAGAATGAATGCCCTCAAGGTATGCATTTGTTTGTTGCAAACACCTCTCGACACTCTGGCATTCAGAATGGTTGACTGCCCAACACTGAGGGATCTCAGTAGGTCAATAGCCTCCTCACTGAGGGCAGCAGGGCGGCCTGGGGCAGGGCCTGAGGTGCCTGGGGCGAAGGAGATGCCCACCCTCCTGGGTGAGTGGGCACGGGAAACACTCTGAGGGGCTGCTGGGAGGGCGGTGCTGGTAGGGGAGGTAGCGGCTGTACCTGTTGTTGGGGTGGGCACAGAGGTGTCTGCCACCGCCAGGGAGCTTCCATCGGAGGAGGAATCGCTGTCACTGGTCTCCCCTCCTGTCGCCATCATGGAGCTCCCCTCGCCCTCCGTCCCACTGGTGCCTTTACCCTAGGTGGATTCGGCCTCCAGGCCCAGGTGGGATGCAGCTCCCTCCGTCGCCGGTGCCTCTACTCCTCCGCCAGATGATGCTAATGCACACAAGGACAGGGTGACAAAACAAAAAGGGGGGGAGAGACAGAGGATTCCCTTGGTCATTGCCAGCAACACCACTACCGTTGGCGGACACAACACACAGGGAGCAGCCCTATGCACTAGGCCATGCCCAACCAGTCACTAGGGTAGTCACAAGCCCAATGGAGCACAGTGCCTAACACCAGCATCTGCACATTTGACACCAACAGGACCCTGCCCAGTAGTACTTGGCCACTTGTACCATTGGGGGAGGAGTACTTCAGAGCCTGCACACAAGGGACCTACCCTGCCATGATCACCCTGGCCTAGGGGCACCCACCGCCCCATCCCACTCTGTGCTAGCTCCTAAAGCATGCAAAGTCAGCTTTCAGAATCTGTACTCACCCCCTCGTGGCTGCTGTGATGCCCTCAAGCGCCCATCCAACTCCGGATAGGTCACCGCCAGGATGCGGAACACCAGGGGGGTCATGGTGCGACGGACATTCCTTCCACATTGGGAGGCCAGCCCCAGCTGGGTCTCTGCTGTTTTCTTGGTCCAGCAACGCAGGTCCTCCCATCTCTTGTGGCAGTGAGTACTCTGCCTGTGATAGACCCCCAGGGTCCGCACCTTCTTGGCCATGGCACGCCAAATACCCTTTTTCTGGTGGGCACTGAACTAGAGGGAAAAGACAGCAGAAAAGGAAATTACTCACCTGTCTGGAACGTCATACTCATTGCCCACCAGTTCCCACCCATGCCCTGATGCACATACACTGACCACCTCTCATGCAGCACTCAGGCCAGGATGCCTCAGCACTCCCCAACATGTGGCTTACATCCACACCACTGTAAACATGCATTGCCCTCACATTATGCTCACAGTGTACTCACTTCTTTGTCTGGAGGACCGTAGAGTAACGTGTAATGGGGTAGGACCCCATCCACCAGTTTCTCCAAATCCTCCGCAGTGAAGGCAGGGGCCCTTTCCCCAGACACTCTAGCCATTGTCGCTTCCGGACTCAGGTCACAGCAGCACATGCAGTATAGGTCCTCTTCTGTTGATGGTCAGGTAGCAAGTGAATGAATAGCTAGAAAATGGCGGTAACGTCTGCGGCGGTGCATACCGTCACCGCCGGCATACATCGCCATTGGTTCCAGGGACCCATAGTGCCCAATGTTAACCAATGCGAAGTTGCGCGGCCATCGACCGCCTACCACGACGCAGCACAATGTCAGTGCACTTACCTTATTTCCCCTTGTCCCTCCTCACAGGTCAGGCAGCCGCCATCTCAGAGGGGCACATGGTATGGCACATAACTGCTTCACAGCAGACATTGGCACATCAACTGACTCTCAACTTCTCACATGCTTCTGTGACGTAAATTCAACAATTGTGCCATCTATGTGGAAATATTGTGTTCTGCTCACCGTTCTCCTCCGTATGCTACAACGACTGAGGCAGATGATGAGATGGCAGCATCCTCCGGTGTACAGACCCCTGGTGGACCTGTCGACAATGGAGGACAGACACATTGGGGGTCATTCCGACCCTGGCGGTCCATGACCGCCAGGGCCGGGGATCGGGGAAGCACCGCCAACAGGCTGGCGGTGCTTCCAGGGCCATTCTGACCGCGGCGGTTTCCCGCCGGTTTACCCCTGGCCCAAGGAATCCGCCATGGGGATTCCGACCCCCTTCCCGCCATCCTGGTCCTGGCGGTAAATACCGCCAGGAACAGGATGGCGGGAACGGGTGTCGTGGGGCCCCTGGGGGCCCCTGCACTGCCCATGCCAGACACTGAAAATCGCGACGGGTGCCACTTCACCTGTTGCACCCCTTCGGCTTCATTGTTGAAGGGGCTTTCCCGCTGGGCAGGCGGGCGGCCTTCTGGCGGTCGCCCACCGGCCCAGCGGGAAAGTCAGAATGACCGCCGCGGTCATTTGACGGCGGTACGGTCTTTTGGCGGTTCCCGCCAGGCGGGCGGCTTCCGCCGCCCGCCGGGGTCGGAATGACCCCCATTATCATCACATACAGACATGATCGGGCCACAATCCAAGAACTGTGTGCCCAATTGAAGCCAGACCTGATGTCAGCTATCCGTCAGCCCACAGGAATACCTCCTCTAGTGCAGGTTCTGTCAGTGCTCCATTTCCTGGCAAGTGGTTCCTTTCAAACTACAGTGGCCATGGCATCAGGAATGTCTCAGCCAATGTTCTCAAACGTGCTGACCACAGTGTTGTCTGCCCTGCTGAAGCACATGCGCAGCTACATCGTGTTCCCCCAGGTGGATGATTTGGCCACAGTGAAAGCTGACTTTTATGCCCTGGGACATATCCCCAGCATCACTGATGTCATTGATGGTACACCTGTGGCATTTGTTCCCCCCGAAGAAATGAACAGGTTTACAGAAATAGAAAAAGCTATCACTCGATGAATGTGCAAATGGTGTGTTTGGTGGACCAGTACATCTCCCATGTGAATGCCAAATATCCTGGCTCTGTGCATGACGCCTATATCTTGAGGAATAGCGCATCCCTCATGTGATGGTGCAACTCTTGAGGCATTGGGTGTGGCTAATGGGTGAGCCCAAGGTCCCCACACAGTATAAGTTGGGGTCTGAGTATGGGGGTGTCCCTAAGGGTTAGTGTGTGTCTAACAGTTGTCCCTTGATATTTGCAGGTGACTCTGGTTACCCCAACCTCTCATGGCTACTGACCCCAGTGAGGAATCCCAGGACAAGGGCAGAGGAACGTTACAGTGAGGCACATGGGCGTACAAGGAGGCTTATTATTGAGAAAACCTTTGGCCTCCTGAAGGCCAGGTTCTGGTGCCTCCATCTGACAGGTGGATCCCTGTACTACTCACCCAAGAAGGTGTGCCAGATCATCGTGGCATTCTGTATGTTGCACAACCAAGACTTGAGACTCCAGGTGCCTTTTCTGCAGGAGGATGAGCCTGGAGATGGTCTTGTGGCAGCGGTGGAGTCTGTGGACAGTGAGGAAGAGGAGGCAGATGAAGAAGATGTGGACAACAGAACAAACATTATGCAGCAGTACTTCCAGTGACACACAGGTAAGAGACTGTAACTCAAATTTGCATTACAGTAATCTTTTGGACATTGTACATGGCAGGCTCTTATCTGTTTATGGACACCGACTGTTCCCTTTGGATTCTCTATTTTCAGATCTGTGTACCCCATTCTGGCTCCTGCTATATGTACTGCTGCCCACCAAAGGTCATCCGGTAAGATTTTTGACTGAACATAGACGTTGCAATGCTTTGATAATGTTGTAATAATACATTTTTCTAATCATTACACTGACTTCAGCATGGTTTATGTTTCAAGGGTGTTTATTTTTGTGCAAATAAGTATGGGGGTAAGTGCAAGGGGCTGTGGTGATGGTGGAGGGATGTCCAGTTAGAGTCTAGTCTCTTGGTATCACAGGTGCATTGTCCAAGGGGGCATAGGAAGGGGAGCAATGGCAGTTCAAGGCGGACAGGGTGACATAGTGGGACAGAAGGGTGACAATCAGGAGTGTCTTATTTCCTGGTGGGGGTCTTGGCAATGTTCTCTGTCTTCTGCCTGGATCGCAGGGACCATTTGCTGGGTGGTTCTCCTTCTGCAGGGGGTGGGGTGCTGGTGGCCTGTTGTTTCTGTGGCGGGGCTTCCTGTCCACTAGTGCCGGCGGAGGTGGAAGGCTGTTCCTCGGTTTGGCTAGTGTCAGGGGCCCTTTGTTGTGCCACTGCGTCCCTCATGGTCTTGCCCATGTCAGCCAGCACCCCTGCAATGGTGACCAGGATGGTGCATATTTTAGTTAGGTCCTCCTGATCCCCAAGTACTGTCCCTCCTGCAGCCGCTGGGTCTCCTGTAACTTGGCCAGTATCTGGCCCATGGTCTCATGGGAATGGTGGTACGCTCCCTTGATGTTTGAGAGTGCTTCGTTCCCTGGGCCTGTCCTCCCCCTGTTGCACAGCAGTCCTCCCAGCTTCCCTGCTGTCCTGTGCATCTGTCCCCTGAACCGCATGCCCACTGACATTGACCCCAGGTCCCTAATCGTCCTGGGTTTGTGGGGTTGCATGGGGTCCCTGTAGTGGTGCACACACTGCTGATTGACGTCTCCTGGGAACAGAGGTATGGGCCCGCTGGGTGGGTGCTGTGCTGGTGTTTCCTGAGTGGGGAGGCTCAGTGGTGGTTTGGGACTGTGGCGGGGGAACTGACTGTCCAGAGGTCCCTGATTGGCCAGGTTGGTCATCGTGATCCAGGCGTGCAGAGCTGCTGTCATCACTATGGGCCTCTTCTTGGGGGGGGCTCGATGTAACCTCCTCTCCGGTGACGTTGAGTAGGGGTCCTGTTGGGATGCAAATGCATTGTTAAAATATCTGCGTGTGCCATCTTGTGCATGGGTATGTTTCCCTGTATGATTGTGCTTTCCCTGTGGGCTTGGCCTTGTGTGAGTGGTGATTTTGTGAGTTGGGTGAGTCTCTCTATTGGGCATGGAGGGGTGATAGGTGCTCATGCAGGTCTGTTATGTGGTCCATGCATTGTTGTTGCATGCAAGGCTTGGTATTGGGATGGGTGGGTTTCTTATAGTTGGATATATGTGAGTTGGTGGAGTGAAGGGAGTGAGAGTAAGGGTGGGTGTATGTGATGGCATGCAGGTAGGGTGGGGGATATAGTAATAAAGATTTTCCTTACCAGAGTCCAGTCCTCCTGCTACTCCTGCAAGGCCCTCAGGAGGCATGATCGCAAAGACTTGCTCCTCCCATGTTGTTAGTTGTGGGGGAGGAGGGGGAAGTCCACCGCCAGTCCTCTGTACAGAAATCTGGTGTCTTGAAACCACGGAATGCACCTCCCCCGTAGGGCGTTCCACCTCTTCCTGATGTCGTCCCTTGTTCTTGGGTGCTGCCTCACGGCGTTGATCCTGTCCACAATTCTCCGCCATATCTCTATCTTCCTAGCAATGGACGTCTGCTGCACCTGTGATCCGAATAGCTTTGGCTCTACCTGAATGATTTCCTCCACCATGACCCTTAGCTCCTCCTCAGAAAACCTGGGGTGTCTTTGGGGTGCCATGGATGTGGTGTGAGTGATATGTGTGAGGATGTGTGAGGTGATGTGTGGGGTGATGTGTTGGGGTGTATACTGTGATGTGCGTGGATGGTGTATGGGTGACGGTGTTCTGTGCCTCTGATTGAGTGGGTGCTCTTTGCTTGTCTCTCTGTGCTTGGTCTCTTTTTTTGTTGTTGTAAGGGGTTGTGGGTAATGTGTGGTGTGTGTGTTATAGTGGTGTGGGTGTGTGGTTGTGGTGTGTGTATGCGTGTCAGGTGTGTGTAGTTGGAATTGTCCAATGTGGTGTGGTTTTGTGAGTGTGTGTGCATATTAAGCGTGGCGGTGTGTCCTGCCAATGGTTTACCGTGGTTGAAACACCGCCGCGTTGATTTGTGGGTCGTGATACTGTGGGCATATTCCTGTTGGCTTAATGGTGTGGGTTTTGCTAACGCCAGTTTATCACTGACCTTTGGTGTGGCGGACTTGTGTGGGTGTCTGTATTGTGGAGGAATTGTCTGTGTGGGTCATAATACCCGTGGCGGATTACCGCCGCGGTCACTGTATGTTGGCAGCCGTTGGCTCGGTGGTAGGCAGCATTTACCTCCAAGGTTGTAATGAGAGCCTAAGTGTCTCTTACAAGCTCAAAGTACCTGGTTTGTGTTTAAATTATCCGCAAGGGACCACAGAGGAGGCGATGCGTGGAAAATGGGGAGGTGTGCGTTGGTTTCTCTGGGTGCACACAGACAATGCATCGACATTTTTCACACAACAAGGGCCTTGAATCGATTTCTGGCACATGGACTTAGATCCTCTTCGGGTTGCGGGGTATTTGGACGCCCGGGGATGATGCAGAGAAATCCTGGGCTTGCAGGACTAAGTCACAGGAGCTACGTCGATCAGGTGGGCGATGCGGGGAAATTTCAGTTGCACTGCAGGCACTGCGTTGACTCCTCTTTGCAGGAAGTTGGGCTGCGTCATTCTGGCTCCGCAATGCGTCAATCCACTGGGCCGTGCATCGGAGTTCCAGTCGCAACCGGGTACTGGGTCGATCTCCACTCGGGAAGCCAGGCAGCATCATTCTGGTTCGGCGTGCAGTGATTTTGTCACTGTGGTGCAGGTTGTGCATCGATTCCAGGCAGGCTGTGTGTTGATTTTTTCACTGCACAAGGACTTCTTTGCAGAGATTAAGGCCCTCATTATGAACACAGCGGTAACAACCGCCGTGTTCACACTGACAGCCAGCGTTCCCCAATCCCCGCAGGCCAAATAATGAACATTTCTGTGGGCCGGCGGGATGAAACATTGTTTCCGCCCGCCAGCCGACAGAAAGGCCTGGCCAGGACATTGACGGTGGCTCCACATGGAGCCGCCGCCAATGCCTCTGTGTGGTGGGTGCAGCTGCACCCGTTGCGCAGATCACTGCCCGAAAATTGGGCAGTGACCTGCGCAACAGGGCACTGCACCGGGGCCCTTGCACTGCTCATGCAAAGTGCATGGACAGTGCAGGGGCACCCCCTCCGCCAGCCTTTCCCTGGCGGTGTAACCCACCACAGAAAGGCTGGTGGATTAGGAAACATTATCCGAGGGGTAGCGCTGCTGCCCTGTCGGATGGTGTTTCACTCACTGCCTGGCACCGCCAGGCTGCCTGACAGAGGAAGCCTGGCGGTGAGTGAGGGCTGCCAATGGCAGCCCTCACCGTGATCATTATGTGGCAGATTGGCCCGCCATGCCGGCTGGCTGTTTCAGCCTCCAACGCCCTCATGGCGGGCCAACCCTCCATGTTCATAATGACCACCTAAGTCTTTTTGGCCCTGAGACTTCAGAAAACAGGAGGCAAGCTCAATCTAAGCCCTTGGAGAGCACTTCTCAGCAAAGCCAGAGGGCAGCATGGCAGCAGGGAAACAGCAAGGCAGCGGTCCTTTGCAGAAAAGCAGTCAGGTGAGTCCTTTGGGCAGCCAGGCAGTTCCTCTTAACAGGTTGCAGGTTCTGGTTCAGAGTTCCTTTCCCAGTAGGTATCTTGTCAAGAAGTGTCTGAGTTGGTAGGGTAAAGGACCCAGTTTATATACCCAAATGTGCCTCTGAAGTGGAGGAGACTTCAAAGAGTGGCTTAGAAGTGCATAAAGTCCCCTTTCAGTTCCATCTTGTCTGCCAGAGTCCCAGTAGGGGGTTTGGCAGTCCATTGTGTGAGGGTAGGCCACTGTCCTTTCAAATGCAAGTGTCAGGCCCTCCATCCTCCCAGCCCAGGAAAACCCATTCAGTATGCAGATGTGTGCAGGTGTCGCTGAGCATCCTGTGTTTGGGGTTGTCTGAGTGAAATGCACAAGGGAGCTGTCAACTAACCTATCCAGGCATGGATTGTAAGGCACAGAAGGATTTTAAGTGCAGAGGAATGCTGACTTTCTAAAAGTGGCATTTTAAAAATGGTAATATTAAATCCAACTTCACCAGTCAGCAAGATTTTGTAATACCATTCTGGCCATCCTAAATATGACCCTGTTACTCCTTTCAGATCAGAATCTACCACTCAAACAGTATATAAGGGTAGCCCTAATGTTAGCCTATGAAAGGATCAGGCCTCATAGTAGTGAAAAACGAATTTAGGAGTTTTACACTACCAGGACATATAACCTACACAGGTATATGTCCTGCCTTTTACCTACATGGCACCCTGCCCCATAGGTTATCTAGGGCCTACCTTAGGTGTGACTTATACAGAGAAAAGGGAAGTTTAAGGCTTGGCAAGTACTTTTAAATGCCAAGTTGAAGTGGCCCTGAAACTGCACACACAAGCCTTGCAGTGGCAGGCCAGAGGCATGGTTAAGGGGCTACTTATGTGGGTGACACAGTCAGTGCTGCGGGCCCACTAGTAGCATTTAATGCACAGGCCATGGGCACATGTAGAGAACTTTACTGGGGACTTAAAAGTATATCAAATATGCCAATTGGGTGTGAGCCAATGTCACCATGTTTTAAGGGAGAGAGCATATGCACTTTAGCACTGGTTAGCAGTGGTAATGTGCGCAGGGTCCTAAAACCAGCAAAAACAGTATCCAAAAAGTTAGGGGTGACCACCTTAAGTCTGTCAGGTCTAACAATGCTGCCCTTTATAAACGGGTGTCTTACATCAGAGTGCCGTTCCTTCTTATTAATTTGCTCTTTTGACAATGTATAGCCTTTGTAGTTCGGCCCATCAAAATGCTCGGGGGTCCAATGTGTGCCCTCTCCCTAAATTCCCCTTCTAGATACGCAGCCGGAATTAATGATGACTGGATGGGCTGTATTACCTACAGGAATGGCGTGAGAAAGAACTTAGCTTGATTTTTAAGGTGATGAATGCTGACATATCTTCGTAATAAATAAAAAGTTTAAAAATGTGGCAGCTAAGCCTTGCTGCAGGACAGTTAGTTCTCCATAATTGATTCACAGCTGCAGTTACATCAGGTGAAAGCGGCATACAGTGCACAATTTGCAATACTCTTGATTTCAAGTATTGATTATTGCATTTGGCTTCCACTATCTTTTCCTGCCTATATTATTATATTGTTTCTAGCACTTTCAGGTGTTTTTCAAGAATCTGAAACCAACACTATTTTTTGGATTGGGGACACAGTCCATTAAAGCAGTGTTTTTCTGCACGTGCTAGAAAACGTGAATATGTATAAAACGTGTAGAAAATCTGTCATGCACTTTTAAAGTTAAAAAATCTCAGACTGGGCACTCACCAGAGGCACTTTGCAGTTTTCATTCGTTTTTTTCAATCACTCAATTTTTTGACAGCCTTTTGGTATATTTGAGACCAGTGTTGGAACGGCTCCATATATTTATTACGTCCATGCTGAGTATTGGACATAGAACGGACTTTGAGCTCACGTTTTTACTGGGTGCACATTTCTAGTGCACTTTATCGTCTCTCATTATTGTTCCTGGCTTAGTCTGCTCTCCCACTTTAACCTAGAGTGCCAATTATACACAGGGAGGCTCGCATGACCACTTATAGACAACGGTACTCCAGGCCTGGGAATTTAGGAATAAATAACAATGTCCACTTAGCTACCCCAGAGACGGGAGCAAAGGCCTAACATGACACACTGCACCTTTCCTGCTCCATGTCAGTACCAGAGTGCCCCATCTGTTCCGCAAAAACATCCGGACGGGCAGTACAATAACTGGCTCAGCAAAGCAGCTTAGAAGTTCGATGAAATGCGCTTTTAATATGCGTTGCATTAATTGTGTTGGTATAAAATAAACACAAACAAATTGTGAACCCGTAAGACATTATTATCATATTTTCTCCATGGCCATAATTGAATATTGCTGGACAAATCTCAGGTATCCGTGGTTTATAATGAAAGGCCATCTCCGGCTTGCTAAAGGGATAGGTGGGGGAGTGGTTTGACCGCCCCCCGCCCCACCTCTGAGAATTTCACAAAAGCTTAAGTCAAAAGGCATTGCTGGAAATACATTTCTAAGCTCGTCAGTGCTTACTTTTAAAGTTGTTTGCTTGCATATCTAACGCTTTAATTCAGTTTTCAATCCCTCAGCTCTATGTTTTATTAACACGAACAGAGTGAAAGAAAATTAAAACCTGAGATAACATTTCACTTATCTGTCTACTTCAGAGGAGACTGCTGACATGTTATCCTGTGGTTGTATTTCCCTGCATTCTGTACTTGTTAATAAAACATTAGGCATAGTAGGGTGCTTGGCAAGACAGGGAATCAATTCCCTTAAAGTAGCGAATTGTAGTTTCTGTCTGGGAAGGGTGGGGTGGTGGGTCTTAGCTCTCTCTTTCCCATTGAAGGGATAGATGTACCAACATTTCATGCTGATTTTGTTTCTGAAAACGACTTTGAATTAGTAGTATAGACAAATGTACGTTGTAATATACTCAGTGTCTGCTCTCTAAAATAATAAAAACACAATAAAAGGCACCCTTTTTGCGGTAGTTTCCCATTTACATCAAATGATAGAAAAAGTCATCAATAGTCTCTGGTATTCGACTCATTTTCACCAATGAATGTTAATAAAATATTTTATAGCACCCACTTTAAACTGAATCGTCTCTATGTGTGAATACTCAGTGGTACTAATTTTGTCAGTCTCTGGAGGATGGAATTCTGAGCCAGCACTGAAACGAGCTTTATTTTTTAAACTAATGACATCGGATACAGATATAGGTATAGGCCTGGTCAATGAACGAATAAATGTAATGTTATACAACATGGCTGTGACCTTGCACTATGTTGTGATTACTGTATCAACATTTAGCACTTATCCAATGTAGTGGCCTCAAAGATTTTCAGAGTGCAATGATTATCAATGGCACTAAAGTGACTAAGAAGCAAGTTCTCCCGATCAGCCATCACGAAAGAAAATGAATGACTAAGCTGTATGGGTCCTTTGGTCAAGAGATTGTCAGAGTCTGATAGAAGAGACAGTTAGGGAGTAGCGACAAAAGTGTGAGTTTGAAAAGTGAGGTGCAGTATCTGTCAAAGATGTGTGACAGATGCACATAACGTGAATACAATGCACTTGTGAAGAGAAAGTCGATATAAGCCCCTAACATGGTTGGAAATAGGTTCCCCACCATGACGTCCAGGCACAAAGTGAGCAGACATTTTCTGAAGAACTTGCATCTTGTGGATAAGGTATTCGGAAAAGCCCAAGATTGCATTATTGTGATCAGATCTCAGTAATACAAAGGTCTGAATAAAGGTCTTCCTAAGCTACGGTTCAGAGGACAAATTCTAGTCAAATCCAGACTCAAAATAACAGGCCTGTGTAACTGCCACATGGGAGATGGCCGCCATTACTGGAACCAAACAGAATAAGAGATATCAAACATTTAAGGGGTCTATTCACAAAAACTATTTTGGAGTATGTAAAGTAGTACTACATTATTTAGTTCAAAATGCAATTCACAGACCTCCTGCTGTAGATCCCCGCTTCTACTGCTGCCACTGTCTCTCCTATCTTTTCAATATAGAGTTCTCCATCCTTATGGCAAAGAGCTCCAAACCTGTATATATAAGATTAGAAGTAAATATGAAGGGATAAAGTTGTAAAATGATAAATAACTGCTACAAAATATGCTACAAAATGTGTGTGTGTAGAATCCATTTTATTTCAGGTTCCATTTTGTGTCACTTTGGCCCTCATTACAACCCTGGCAGTCGGTGTTAAAGCGGCGGTAATACCGCCAACAGGCCAGCGGTAAATAAAATGGGATTTGGATCCTGGCGGTTACCGCCATCCAAAACCGCCACTTTAACACACCGCCCGCCAGGGTGGTAACGACCGCTGTGCTGGAGACTTCGGTCTCCAGCCCAGCGGCCGTCACTAGACCACCGGGGGTATCAGGACCCTGCATACCACCATGGATTTCGTGAGGTTTTCTACCGCCACAAAATCCATGGCGGTATGTACCATCAGTGCCAGGGAATTCGTTCCCTGGCACTGATTGGGGTCTCCCCCTCCCCTCTCCTCCTCCCCTGAGTCCTCCCCCAACACCCACGACTCCCCTACCACCCCCCAAAGGTGGTAGGACCCCCTCCCCACCCCCACCCCCATGGAAACCCACACCCCCTACACGCACGCTCACACCACTCACACACATACACGTGCACATACATGCACACATGCACACATACATACATGTTCCATCTCCCATACACACATTACACCATCTGCATGCATACACGCACTCACACAACCCCTCTACACACTCACACCCCCATGCACGCACACAACAAACAACACCTCCCCACCCCCTTCCCTTAACGGACGATCACCTTACCTGTTCCGGTGATCCTCCGGGAGGGAACGGGATCCATGGGGGCTGCTCGGCCGCCAGCACCCCATTGCTAGAACACCACCAAGCCGACTATTGGGTCGTATTACAGTGGACGTTGTTCTGATGACGTGGCAGTGACGGTGGAGCAGCCTCCACTTCACCGCCGACTGCCAGTATGGCTGCTGGCGGCTCTCCGTCCAAAAAAGGGCAGAGGGTTGCCAGCAGTCATAATATGGTTGGCGGAAGACTGCCTACACTGGCGGTCTTCGGCCCGGCGGAACCTCACGGTCTTGTGAAAAGACTGCGAGGTTCAAATGAGGGCCTTAATGTCTTAATGTTTGAAGGTCTGATGACCTGTGCTGAGCTTACAGTGACCACAAGGCCTTGAGAAATAAAGGAAATCATGATACTATGAGTGTACTGCCACTTTGCTTTTGTTGCAGAGCATTTCATAAGTCAATATCCAAATACAGTTACATGTCTGTTATTGATTAATGATTGGATAAATATTCAGGAAGTTCCAGCACTAGGTGATGCCACATTGACTGTGTTAAATAGACAAGATGCATCGGAAGGTATAAAAACTCATGTGAATTAATGTATGTCGGGCTAGTTCCTTTAGAGATTGTCCCCACACCACAGTGTTTCATGACAGTCTTGATTTGAAATTTACTGCATACTTGTATTTGTTTTATTTATTTATTAGTAAGCTTCTACAGGTAAGGTTTAAGGGAAATTGAATGAAGGGCATCAGGCGTGAAATATTAATACAAAACATACATTTGCATATGAGTAAGACAATTGAAATTCACAAAATACACATTTAAATCTACTACAGAAGGGATACAGACAGGCTTAAATGTTACCTAGACAAGCCTTAGAGTAAGTCAAGCACCACACATGGTGTTAGAAATGCAGTTTCTGGTTGTCAGAATCATACTCTGAGATAACCTGAGCTCACACTCTGGTAGCATGGCATAGAGCAGTGAGGCTTATCTAAATAGGCAAAGTGGTTTATTTATGCAACAAACTCACACAGTAACACAATGAAAACACCAGAAAAATACTCCACGCTGGGTTAGAAAAATAGATTATATTTTTATGAGTAAAACAAGACCAAAAGGCCAAAACTTTTAAATAAAATCAGAATTATCAATTTTTGAAGAAGAAATCAAAAAGTAGTGCTTAGAAGTCAATATCGATTAGAGGTTCCTTGAGGCTGCAATAGACTGGGTTAAATGCAAAGTTCAGGCCCACCAAAATGAAGGGCAGGCTGGCAACAGGAATTGCTCAAGTCCTGCTGAGAAAATGCCTTGGATGGAGGAACCATTGCGTGAAGCAGAGGAGGCAATGCATGGGCGCCAATCTCGTGGATGGAGGCGATGCATCGGTTCTTATCCATGCAGTCAGTGAAGGCTTGGTCGACGAACCCCTTCTAATGCAGGTGCTGCATTGTTGTCGAGCCGCACACTCAGGAATCTTTGACGTTGAGCAGCGTTGAAGATGGGTGATGCGTCATCATTGAGCTGCGCACTGAGGGAAACTTCGGCATCCAGCAGTGCTGAAATAGGCTATGTGTCGTCATCAGGTGGAAATGCCATGGTTCAGATCGCCATAACAATGTTGATGCATCGGTTTTGATAGATCAGTACAGCAGAAATAATCTTTGAAGGGCCCAGGGCTGGTTTGGCACCACATGGCAAGGCACGTTTCACAGATTGCAGGATCCTGGTGCTGTAGCAGGGCTGAAGGAAGTCTTTGATGACCCTAATATTTCAGACTGGGGGCAAGCCAGCAAGCCCTTGAAGTCACTCTGGGTTCAAGTGAGATGGGTCCAGTCCTTGACCTAGCAGGGCAGAGATCCGCAGGCATTTAAACAAAGAAGGGAGGTGTCCTTCCAGGGCATCAGTCCAGCAAAGTGGCAAACCTTGCAGCACAGCAGTCCTTACTCCTGGCACAGTTCTTCACAAGTCTAAAAGTGTCAGACATGGTGAGGTCAGAGACCCAGCACTTATACCTAGTCATGCATTGAAGTGGCGGTGACTTCAAAGAAGGGTGTTAGAAATGGGGTTTTTGGTTGGCAATCAGGTTACCCTCTGTCTAAGCAAAAACCCTCACTCTAGTCAGGGTAAGTCACACACAATCCAAATTATCCTGTGCCCACCCTCTGGTAGCTTGGCATGAGCAGTCAGGCTTAACTTAGAAGGCAATGTGTAAAGTATTTGTGCAATAAATCATACAATAAAACAATATAGCACCACAAAAATACACCACACAGTGTTTAGAAAAATATATAATATTTATCTGGGTATTTGCAGGTCAAAACGATAAAAGATGCAATATGAAATTGTAGAGATATCACTGAAAAGTGATATAAAGTGTCTTAAGTCTTTAAAAAGCAAACAAAGGGGGTCATTCTGACCTCGGCGGTAAAATGCCCTTACCGCCGGTCATAAGACCGCCATAACACCGCCGCGGCCAACCGCCACGGTCATTCTGACCCACAACGGCCAAACCTCCAAAAATCCGTCCTCCACTGCAGCCCGCCACATCTGCGGGCAGCGATAAACTGGAGATGACCAAACCTCCACCGTCACGCCAACAGAAATACGCCCATGCCATTACGACCCACGAATCCACACGGCGGTCATTCAAACGCGGTATTCCATTGGCGCTACACACCGCCGCGGTCAGAATACACACACATCACCAAAACACAGCCACATTGGACAATTTGAAATACACACACCTGATACACATACACACACCACTCCCACACAATCAACCAACTATAAAACACACACCCACATCACCCACAAACCCCTGCGACCATAATTACTGAGAGAAGGAGAGAGAGACACAGCAGACAATCCATAGCAAGACACACTGAGGCACACTACACCATCACACACACCACATAGTAGCACAAAGCACCACTCACCAACATACTCCTCATCACATACACCACCCCACACCTCACCCACACCACCCCATGGCACCCCAAAGGCACCCACGCTTTTCGGACCAAGAACTCCGGGTCATGGTGGAGGAAATCCTAAGAGTGGAACCCCAGCTCTTCGGCTCGCAGGTGCAGCACACCAGTATAGCCAGGAAGGCGGAGCTATGGCAGCGGATCGTGGACAGGGTCAACGCAGTGGGACAGCATCCCAGGAATAGGGAGGACATCCGCAAAAGATGGAACGACCTACGGGGGAAGGTCCGATCGATGGTCTCCAGGCACAACATCGCGGTCCAGAAGACTGGCGGCGGACCCCCACCCACCCCTCCCGAATTTACATCGTGGGAGCAAGAGGTCTTGACCATCCTGCATCCTCAGGGCCTCGCTGGAGTAGCCGGAGGAATGGACTCTGGTAAGTCCCATCTCAACTACTATATCCCCCCCACCCCACCAGCATGCCAACCCACACCCCCACCCTCACCCCCAAACCCCCAGCACACATCCTCCCTGACAATGTCTCACCAGCACAACCCACCCATCCCAACACCAACTCCTGCATGCCAACACAAATCATGGGCACCCATCACCTAAGCATGACCACTGCACTAACCCCCCCCCCCACTAACTACCCTCACAACACCTCCCTCAAGGGAATGCCTGCACTGGGGGACAAGGGCACCCATAACACGCACGCTATTGCACACACAGAAACAATAACCAAACTCTCTTACCCCATGCAGGACCCGAACGACAACACACCAGCCAGGAGGGTCCAGAAGTGTCCATCCCACCACCGGAACAGGCCCACACTGAGGATAGCAGCTCTGTCGACAGTGAACCTGATGACCAGCCCGGACCATCGGGGACCTCTGGGCAGTCGGTTCCCCTCAGGCAGCCACAGGCCACACCAGACCCGACCCCCTCTGCCAACACCAGCACAGCTCCCACCCAGCGGGCCCATGCCTCTGTCTCTAGGACAGCTCAATCAGCGGTGTGTCTGCCAATACAGGGCACCCAGGCTAACCCAACACCCCAACAACAACAGGGACCTGGGGGCAGTGGTAGCGGGCACACCGTCCAGGGGACAGAGGCCGGGGGAAACCGGGCAGCTCGGAGGGCTGCTGTGCGACAGGGGGGGGAGGAGAGGCCCAGGGAACCCACTCTCCAAGAGGCCCTCACCACCATCATGGGGGCCTACCACCACTCCCAAGAGACGATGGCGACGGTACTGGCCAGGTTCACGGAGATCCAGGCACAGCAGGAGGAACGCTACATGGGGTTCAGGGAGGAGCTGAGAATCATCGGGACCGCAATGGGGACCATCGTCCTGGCCCTCAACAGGATAGAAGACGCGTTGCGGGACCATGTGGCACCACACAGGGCCCCTGTCACTAGCCCGGACCAGGAACAGCCTACCACCTCCGTCGGCGCTAGTGGACAGGAGGCCCCAACACCACGGCAGGCCACCAGAACCCACCTCCTGCTGAAGAACAACCACCCCGTAAGAGGAGCCTGAGATCCAAAAAAAAGACAGAGTAGGATGTCAAGACCCCCGCCAGCAGGACATACCCCCTGAACTCTTCCCACTGTCCCACATTGCCACCCTGTCCAACCATGAACTGCCTCTGCTCCATCCTTCCACAGGCAAAAGGACAATGCACCTGTGAGACTGAGAACTGGACTCTGCCATGGACATTACTCCACCCCCACCCATCACCCTTATAATCACATGTACCAATATCTAGCCCTGTAAATAAATCACATATTGCACACAAATCAGTTTGGAGTCATGCTGTATTATTAGCAAATGTATTACATATTACTGTTCAATATCTGTTCTGTCAATTAGTGATGACAACATACCAATGTCAATACGCTCTAGTTCATGGGCAAACCAAGCAGAAGTCAGGCACTGCGTCATACAGCACTGAGAAGGGAAGGAAAAATCAAAAATTACCCAAAAATATCTGGTGGGAACTACAGAAAGTACAGATGCAGGAGGCTAGAAGCAATTGGGAAATGGCGTGGGTGATTCTTACCTGGGTGTTACTGGAAATACTGTTGTATCACTCTGTCCCTATTGTCTGTGTCGTCCTCTGAGTCTTCCTCCTCTTCACTCTCCACAGGCTCCACGGCTTCTACAACACCACCATCTGGACCATCCTCCTGCAGGAAAGGCACCTGGCGTCGCAAAGCCAGGTTGTGAAGCATACAGCACGCCACGATGATATGGCACACCTTCTTTGGTGAGTACATTAGGGATCCACCTGTCATATGCAGGCACCTAAACCTGGCCTTCAGGAGGCCAAAGGTTCGCTCAATCACCCTCCTAGTACGCCCATGGGCCTCATTGTAGCGTTCCTCTGCCCTTGTCCGGGGATTCCTCACTGGGGTCAGTAGCCACGGCAGGTTGGGGTAACCAGAGTCACCTATTAGCCACACCCGTTGTCTCTGTAGCTGCTCCATCACATAGGGGATGCTGCTATTTCGCATCACATACGCGTCATGCACTGACCCTGGGAACTTGGCATTTACATGGGAGATGAACTGGTCAGCCAAACAGACCACCTGGACATTCATCGAATGATAATTTTTTCTGTTTCGGTACACCTGCTCATCGTCTTTTGGGGGTACCAAAGCCACATGGGTCCCATCAATGGCACCAATGATGTTGGGGATATGTCCAAGGGCATAGAAATCACCCTTCACTGTAGGCAAGTCACCCTCCTCGGGGAAAATGATGTAGCTCCGCATGAGTTTCATCACGGCAGACAACACTCTGCTCAAAATCTTAGAAAACATAGGCTGAGACATTCCAGATGACATGGCCACTGTGGTCTGGAATGACCCACTGGCCAAAAAATGGAGGACTGACAAAACCTGCACCAGAGGGGGAATCCCTGTGGGTTGGCGGATGGGGGACATCAGGGCTGGCTCCAGCTGGGCACACAGTTCATGGATAGTGGCACGGTCAAGTCTGTATCGAAGTATTATATGGCGTTCTTCCATTGTCGACAGGTCCACCAGCGGTCGGTACACGCGAGGATTCCTCCTTCTCATCGCAAGTCCCAGCGGACGGTGCCTAGGAAGGACAACATGGAGCACAGAGTCAGCCAAACCACAGGTACGTACAGACAGCTTGCACAGTTAAAGAATGGCAATGGGTTGAAAGGCGTGTATGTGTGGCAATGCAAGGCCTAGGCCTGTGTGTCGCAGTCAAAATTAAGCCATGTAGGCCCTTGAAATGGCGGCTGCCTGACCTGTGAAGTGGGACAATGGGATGTGAGGTCAATGCGCTGGCGGGGCACACCGTGGCGGTAGGCGGTCGAAGACCGCGGCGCAAAGCCGCATTGGTTAACATTGAAGCCTATGGGTTTCAGGAGCCAATTACGAAGTGCGCCGGCGGTCGCGGTACGCACCGCCGCGGTACGCACCGCCGCGGGCGTGACCGCCATTTTCTATCTGCTTAATCACTCGAGACCTGATCATCCACAGGAGAGGACCTATACTGCAAGTGCTGCTGTGACCTCGGTCTGGAAGATACAATGGCTGCTGCGACTGGGGAAAGGGCCCCTGCCTTCACGTCTGAAGAGTTGGAGAAGCTCGTGGATGGGGTCCTCCCCCAGTATGCGCTACTCTACGGTCCTCCAGACCAACAAGTGAGTACACCGGGTGCACATGGAATGGGCTATGCCTGTGTGGATTGGGGTGGATGTAAGTTTGTGGGGTGGGGGGCGAATGAGGAGTGCAACGCACGACAGATGAGAGCATGTGCCATATGGCAAAGTGGGTGGGGGGGCCAATTACATCTAACATGCAGGTCATTGATGATTTCCTCCTTTCCACCCTGTACATGTCAAATAGGTCAGCGCCCATCAGAAGATCGAGATTTGGCGTGCCATCGCCAAGGAAGTCCGGAACTTGGGGGTCCACAACAGACGGGGCACCCACTGCCGCAAGAGGTGGGAGGACATCCGCCGCGGAACAAGGAAGACCGCAGAAACACTGCTGGGGATGGCCTCCCAACCTAGGAGGGGTGCCAGTCGCACCATGACCCCCCTGATGTCCCGGATCCTGGCGGTGGCCTACCCTGAATTGGATGGGCGCTTTAAGACATCACAGCAGACACAAGGGGGTGAGTATCAGCACATTCTCCTATCTTTCTGCGCAGTGGAGGTGTCTGGGTGGGGGAGGAGGGCTGTGGGTGACATTAGGCCAGGGCGCTTTCTGTAGTGTAGTCCTCTCCCTTAGGCATGGCCCTGTGCCCCCGGCCCCCACCTCGGTAGGGTGACAAGTACAGCCATTGAAGGTCCAGCATCTCCCATGTGCGCGTTTGACATCTCTTGGCCTGTTGTCTTAGTCAGTAGTACTGAGTAGTGTACCCCGAATGCGCGGCTTAGTGCATTAGGCACCTGTGTCTGTCCTCTCCGCCAACGGTGTTGACATTGCATGCACTCAACCTGGTCTTCTTTTTTCTCCCCCCACCCTTTCTCTTCATCTTATTGTGCATGTGTGCATTAGCATCATCAGGCGGAGGAGATTTGGCATCGGAGCACGAGGGAGCTGCAGGACACAAGGCCCCGGTGGGCCCAGGAACAGACACCGAGGGCACCAGTGATCCGGAGGGCGAGGGGAGCACCACGACGGGGACCGCTGGTGAGAGCAGCGAAAGCGACACGTCCTCGGATGGGAGCTCCCTAGGGGTGGCGGCAACATCCGTGCCCCCCGCCTCTACAGGTACAGCCGCCACCCAGCGCACCAGCCCCGCCCTCCCAGCAGCCCCTCAGTCTTCGCTCCGTGCCGGTTCGCCCAGGAAGGCGCGCGTCTCCTTCGCCCCAGGCACCTCAGCCCCTGCTCCTGTTGCCCCTGCTGCCCTCAGTGCGGAGCTCATTGACCTGGTAAGGACGCTCATTATTGGGCAGACGACCCTTTTGAATGCCATCCAGGTTGTGCAAAGGGAGGTGCAACAGAGCAATGCGTACCTGGAGGGCATTCATTCGGGTCAGGCTGCCCATCAACGAGCGTTCACTGCTCTGGCCTCAGCACTGACGGCAGCCATTGTCCCTGTTTCCAGCCTCCCTCTTCTTACTGCCTCCAGCCTTTCTCTGTCTCCTGTTCCTCAGCCTATCCCATCCACACCATCAGACCAGCCTGCACACACCTCAACACCCAAGAGCAGCTCATCCAAACACAAGCACCACAGATCCCACAAACACTCACCCAAGCAACACCCAGATGCAGACATGCCAACAGCCACTGCCACCCCTGTGTCCCCCTCCTCCTCGTCTCCCTCCTCCCTCCCTGTGACGTCTACACTCACACCTGCATGCACCCCAACATCAGCCAGTGCTTCCATCACCACCTCACCCTCCAGGACAGTCCACACTCGTGCAGTCACCACCCCCACTGCCATTTACACGTCCCCTGTGTCCTCTCCCACTGTGTCTGTCATCCCCTCTTCCAAGACACACAAACGCAGGCAGACACCCACCCAACAGCCATCCACCTCACGACAGCCTACAGCACCAGCACCTTCACCCAATGACAGCACACCTGACTCTCCTACAACCACCTCCTCTACCTCCACTTCCATCTCCACTTCTCCTACCCTTTAACTTGGCCCTAAAAAACTTTTCCTGGCTAACCTTAACCTCTTTCCCCCCGTTGAGCTCCCCCATCCATCTTCAAAGAGTCCCAAGAGCACCGCAGCCACCACCAGCCCAGCTTCGGGTGTCACTGTTGTGCCTGGGTTCTGGAGCCCACCCTTTGCCAACAGTGACACATCGATCAGCAGCAAGGACACATCCAGCCCCCCCACCCGGCAAGAGGACCCGCAAAAACAAGGGCCGCCGTGCGAGGACCGACAGGGCTGCCCCCAAGGAGCAATGTGCGGCCACTTCACCACCCACGCCATCTAGGGGAGGCAAGGGCCCGAGAGCCCCATCAAAGGAGCGGAAGGGCAGCAGGAGCGCGGAGAAGGTGGACCCCACATGCCACATCCCAGCTGGGAAGGAGGACACTAAGGAGGCCAGGAGTCCGTCCCCGCAGGGTCCAGAAACGTCACGGTCCGAGGGCGACTGAGCAGGGAGTCCAGGCCAGGTCTGGCTCCCTTGACCTGCTGGATGAGCACCGCTGAACAGGGCCCGCGGTGCAGAAGAGCACCGCTGAACAGGGCCCCGCCGTGGAGAAGAGCACCGCTGAACAGGGCCCGCGGTGCAGAAGAGCACCGCTGAACAGGGCCCGCGGTGCAGAAGAGCACCACTGAACAGGGCCCGCCGTGGAGATAGGCACCGCTGAACAGTGCCCCGCCGTGGAGAAGAGCACCGCTGAACAGGGCCCGCCGTGGAGATAGGCACCGCTGAACAGGGCCCCGCCATGGAGAAGAGCACCGCTGAACAGGGCCCGCGGTGCAGAAGAGCACCGCTGAACAGGGCCCCGCCGTGGAGAAGAGCACCGCTGAACAGGGCCCGCGGTGCAGAAGAGCACCGCTGAACAGGGCCCGCGGTGCAGAAGAGCACCGCTGAACAGGGCCCGCCGTGGAGATAGGCACAGCTGAACAGGGCCCCGCAGTGGAGAAGAGCACCGCTGAACAGGGCCCGCGGTGCAGAAGAGCACTGCTGAACAGGGCCCCGCCGTGGAGAAGAGCACCGCTGAACAGGGCCCGCGGTGCAGAGGAGCACCGCTGAACAGGGCCCGCCGTGGAGATAGGCACCGCTGAACAGGGCCCGCCGTGGAGAAGAGCACCGCTGAACAGGGCCCGCGGTGCAGAAGAGCACCGCTGAACAGGGCCCCGCCGTCTCAAGCACCGCTCCGCTGGGCACCACCGTCTCAAGCACCGCTCCGCTGGGCCCTTCCTCTCAAGCACCGCTCCGCTGGGCACCGCCGTCTCAAGCACCGCTCCGCTGGGCCCCGCCATCTCAAGCACCGCTCCGCTGGGCACCGCCGTCTCAAGCACCGCTCCACTGGGCCTTTCCTCCCAAGCACTGCTCCGCTGGGCACCGCCGTCTCAAGCACCGCTCCGCTGGGCCCTTCCTCTCAAGCACCGCTCCGCTGGGCCCTTCCTCTCAAGCACCGCTCCGCTGGGCCCTTCCTCTCAAGCACCGCTCCGCTGGGCCCTTCCTCTGAAGCACCGCTCCGCTGGGCCCTTCCTCTCAAGCACCGCTCCGCTGGGCACCGCCGTCTCAAGCACCGCTCCGCTGGGCACCGGCGTCTCAAGCACCGCTCCGCTGGGCCCTTCCTCTCAAGCACCGCTCCGCTGGGCACCGCCGTCTCAAGCACCGCTCCGCTGGGCCCTTCCTCTGAAGCACCGCTCCGCTGGGCCCTTCCTCTCAAGCACCGCTCCGCTGGGCACCGCCGTCTCAAGCACCGCTCCGCTGGGCCCTTCCTCTCAAGCACCGCTCCGCTGGGCCCTTCCTCTCAAGCACCGGTCCGCTGGGCACCGCCGTCTCAAGCACCGCTCCGCTGGGCCCTTCCTCTCAAGCACCGCTCCGCTGGGCACCGCCGTCTCAAGCACCGCTCCGCTGGGCACCGGCGTCTCAAGCACCGCTCCGCTGGGCCCTTCCTCTCAAGCACCGCTCCGCTGGGCACCGCCGTCTCAAGCACCGCTCCGCTGGGCCCCGCCGTCTCAAGCACCGCTCCGCTGGGCACCGCCGTCTCAAGCACCGCTCCACTGGGCCTTTCCTCCCAAGCACTGCTCCGCTGGGCACCGCCGTCTCAAGCACCGCTCCGCTGGGCCCTTCCTCTCAAGCACCGCTCCGCTGGGCCCTTCCTCTCAAGCACCGCTCCGCTGGGCCCTTCCTCTCAAGCACCGCTCCGCTGGGCCCTTCCTCTGAAGCACCGCTCCGCTGGGCCCTTCCTCTCAAGCACCGCTCCGCTGGGCACCGCCGTCTCAAGCACCGCTCCGCTGGGCACCGGCGTCTCAAGCACCGCTCCGCTGGGCCCTTCCTCTCAAGCACCGCTCCGCTGGGCACCGCCGTCTCAAGCACCGCTCCGCTGGGCCCTTCCTCTGAAGCACCGCTCCGCTGGGCCCTTCCTCTCAAGCACCGCTCCGCTGGGCACTGCCGTCTCAAGCACCGCTCCGCTGGGCCCTTCCTCTCAAGCACCGCTCCGCTGGGCACCGCCGTCTCAAGCACCGCTTCGCTGGGCCCTTCCTCTCAAGCACCGCTCCGCTGGGCCCTTCCTCTCAAGCACCGCTCCGCTGGGCACCGCCGTCTCAAGCACCGCTCCGCTGGGCACCGGCGTCTCAAGCACCGCTCCGCTGGGCCCTTCCTCTCAAGCACCGCTCCGCTGGGCACCGCCGTCTCAAGCACCGCTCCGCTGGGCCCTTCCTCTGAAGCACCGCTCCGCTGGGCCCTTCCTCTCAAGCACCGCTCCGCTGGGCACCGCCGTCTCAAGCACCGCTCCGCTGGTCCCTTCCTCTGAAGCACCGCTCCGCTGGGCCCTTCCTCTCAAGCACCGCTCCGCTGGGCACCGCCGTCTCAAGCACCGCTCCGCTGGGCACCGGCGTCTCAAGCACCGCTCCGCTGGGCCCTTCCTCTCAAGCACCGCTCCTCTGGGCACCGCCGTCTCAAGCACCGCTCCGCTGGGCACCGCCATCTCAAGCACCGCTCCGCTGGGCACCGCCGTCTCAAGCACCGTTTATGGTTCACTGTGCCCACCATGCCTCCTCCTTGACCAGTGGAGACTGTCATCCACCTGATGGACTGTGGCTTTGCACTCCCCAGGATGGTCCAGTGGGCAGCCCACCCACTGTAGAGACATTGAGAGACTGTGGCTTTGCACTCCCCAGGATGGTCCAGTGGGCATGGTGGCTCCTCGTGGATCTGGCGTCGTGGACTCATGTGGCTGTGGTGCCCCCCCCTTCCCTTCCCCCTGAGGTGCCTGTAGTTTTTACATCTGATGCCCCTGCAGTGTTCTCTCCAAAGGACTCAGGTCTCCTGTGTGGGCTTTGCCCTTATTTCTCAAGACTTTGGCCCACGGACATGCTGAATTCGTAGGATGTGCAGGACTTGGTACTTCAGTTATACACTGATGTGTATGTCATTAGTTTTGTTGTGAATATCTTTCATGGTTGTACGATAATTTTCTGGAGCTTTTTGGTACATAAATATTTATTCCAAATATGATTATGTCCTAGCATTTTTCAGGGGTGTTTGGGTGGTGTCACTGTGACTTGGTGCTCTGCATTGGTGAGTACATAGTTGGGGGGGGGTCGCATATGTGTGTGCCCGTAACCTTTCGTCCTCCCCCTCCCGTGTGTCGTAGGTGCAGTACTCACCGTTGTCGTCTGCGCCGGACTTCGTACTCGTGGTAGATGAGAAGGTAGACGAGAGCAGGTAGGATGTTTAATTCGGGTTCCATGCTGTCCTCCTTCCTCCTGGAGTGCGTAGTGGTGAGCGTTTTCACGTCCGTACTCTGTTTCCGCCGTGTTTTTATCGGCGGTGCTCCCGCCCCGGAAAAGGTGGCATTTTGGTGAGTTGTAATAGTGTGGGCAGTACATTGTCTGCCGCCTGTCTGTTGGCGGTGACCGCCGCGCTGTTTGTTTGTACCGCCGTGGCGGTCGGAGTGTTAAGGTGGCTGTCTGTGTTGGCGGTTCCTGCCAGGCTCAGAATCCCATTTTTTTTACCGCCAGCCTGTTGGCGGGTTGGCTGCCGCTTTAACACCGACCGCCAGGGTTAGAATCACCCCCAAAGTCTCTTTCAAGCACAAAGTACCTGGTTTAAAGTGGAAAATCTCCGCAAAGGGCCTCAGAGGAGGAGATACGTGAAAAATGGTGTGTGCGTCGGTTTCGCCCCTTCACACACGGACTTGCGTCGTTATTTTTCACGCGGGGAAGTCGTGCGTCATTTTCCGGCACGCGGATAGTCTCCTCCTGTGGTTTGCGGGATTACCAGATGTCACGGGGTCTGTGCGTGGAATCCTAGGCTTGTTTTCCGGCTGCGTGTCATTCCAGTGGGCTGTGCGTGGGATCTTCTCACTCACGGCAGGCGTCACGTCGATTTCCTCTCTGAAGTCGGGCGGCGTTGTCCAGGCGAGGCCGTGCGTCGAAGTTCCGGTCACACCGCAGGCGTCGCGTCGAGCGGCGTCTTTCCGGATCAGCGTGCAGTGAATTTTTCACCGCGGAGCAAGCTGTGCGTTGAATTTTTCGGCGCACAAGGCGTTCAGTTGAAAAAGAGAAGTCTTTTTGGTCCTGAGACTTAAGGGAACAGGAGGCAAGCTCTATCCAAGCCCTTGGAGAGCACTTCAGCAGCAAGGCAAGAGTTCAGCAAGGCAGCAGGGCAACAGCAAGGCGGCAGTCCTTTGTAGAAAGCAGTCAGGTGAGTCCTTTAGGCAGCCAGGCAGTTCTTCTTGGCAGGATGCAGGTTCTGGTTCAGGTTTCTTCTCCAGCAAGTGTCTGCTGTGGTAGGGTAGAGGCCCTGTTTTATACCCAAATGTGCCTTTGAAGTGGGGGAGACTTCAAAGAGTGGCTAAGAAGTGCACCAGGTCCCCTTTCAGTTCAATGTTGTCTGCCAGGGTCCCAGTAGGGGGTGTGGCAGTCCTTTGTGTGAGAGCAGGCCCTCCACCCTCCCAGCCCACGAAGACCCATTCAAAATGCAGATGTATGCAAGTGAGGCTGAGTACCCTGTGTTTGGGGTGTGTCTGAGTGAATGCACAAGGAGCTGTCAACTAAACCCAGCCAGACGTGGATTGTAAGGCACAGAAAGATTTAAGTGCAAAGAAATGCTCACTTTCTAAAAGTGGCATTTCTAGAATAGTAATATTAAATCCAACTTCACCAGTCAGCAGGATTTTGTAGTACCATTCTAGCCATACTAAATATGACCTACCGACTCCTTTCAGATCAGCAGCTACCACTTCAATACTGTATGAGGGCAGCCAAAATGTTAGCCTATGAAGGGAGCAGGCCTCACAGTAGTGTACAAACAAATTTAGGAGTTTTACACTACCAGGGCATGTAAACTACACAGGTACATGTCCAGCCTTTCACCCACACCGCACCTTGCTCTAGGGATTACCGAGGGCACACATTAGAGGTGACTTATATATAGAGAAAGGGGAGGTTTGGGCTTGGCAAGTACTTTTAAATGCCAAGTCGATGTGACAGTGAAACTGCACACACAGGCCTTGCAATGGCAGGCCTGAGACAAGGTAAAGGGGCTACTCAAGTGGGTGGCTCAACCAGTGCTGCAGGCCCACTGGTAGCATTTAATCTACAGGCCCTGTGCACATATAGTGCAACTTACTAGGGACTTATAAGTAGATTAAATAGTCCAATCAGGTATGATCCAAGGTTACCATGTTTAAAGGGGGAGAGCATATGCACTTTAGCACTGGTTAGCAGTGGTAAAGTGCGCAGAGTCTAAAAGCCAGCAAAAACAGTATCCAAAAAGTGGAGGGAGGCAGGCAAAAAGTTAGGGGTGAATACCCTAAGGCTGTCAGGTATAACATGTGTCCCCCCCAGCTGAAAGTGGGGAGAGCTACCCAACCTCCTGGGAGCAGTCATCGCTAAGGCGGAAGTATCTGGAGAGACCATCAGCATTGGCGTGGTCAACCCCTGGGCGATGCTCCACCGTAAAGTCCATCCCCTGTAGGGAAATGGACCACCTCAAGAGTTTAGGATTTTCACTCCTCATCTGCATGAGCCATCTGAGGGGCCTGTGGTCTGTCTGAACCCGGAAGTGAGTCCCAAACAGGTATGGCCTCAGCTTCTTCAGTGCCCAGACCACAGCAAAAGCTTCTCTCTCAATAGCACTCCACCTCTGTTCCTGTGGTAATAGTCTTCTGCTAATAAAGACTACTGGTTGGTCCAGGCCCTCCTCATTTAGCTGTGCTAGGACCGCCCCTATGCCATGCTCTGAAGCGTCTGTCTGCACGATAAATTCCTTGGAGTAGTCAGGGGCCTTGAGCACGGGGGCCGTGCACATGGCTTCCTTCAGAGAGTCAAAGGCTTTCTGACAAGCCTCTGTCCAATTCACCAACCTAGGTTGTTTCTTGGAAGTGAGTTCTGTCAAGGGTGACACAATGGTACCATAGCCCTTGACGAATCTGCGGTAGTATCCAGTGAGGCCTAAAAAGGCTCTCACCTCAGTCTGTCTTCTAGGTGGTTGCCAGGCCTTGATAGTTTTAATCTTGGCCTGGAGTGGCTGCACCTTGCCACCACCTACTAGGTGTCCCAAGTACACCACGGAACCCTGCCCAATCTGGCACTTACTAGCCTTGATGGTCAGGCCTGCCTGTTGCAGGGCCTGAAGCACCTCCTTGAGGTGGAGCAGGTGTTCTTCCCAGCTGGAACTGTAGACAGCTATGTCATCCAGGTAGGCTGCACAGAAGGCATCCTTGCCAGCTAGGACCCCGTTAACCAACCGTTGGAAGGTAGCGTGTCACGACTCACGTGCTGCTTGCGCCTGGAATTTGCAGATCTGGTGGCGTGAATCTTCAATGTTCGGCTTTGGCCCAAAAAGGGGCGACTCTTTCTGGTAGCCACGGTGCTGTAGGCAATGGAGACACCAAGAACAGACCGTGCCCTTCAGAAAGTAGCGCCAGAGGGAAAAACCCCTTCCAAAGGGGAAAAACCTCCAAACAGGAAAAGTCCTGGAGAAAAACAAGAACAAACAAACAGGAATCCAAAAGGAGCAAAATTCAGAAAACACAGAATGCTGAGTCCAAAACCAAAAGGCAAGGAAATCAGGAGCGAAGACACCAACTGAGCAGAAAGTGTTGCAGCGCAAGGAAAGAGGAAAAACACAGCCCTTATATACCAACAAAGAGGAAGTGACCCACAGGAAGTAAAAGGACACCATCTTAGATAGGGAAACAATATATAGAACAGAATAGTAGAGGAACCATAGAGAATAGGGAACAAGGAATGCTGGGAAAGCACAGGAATCTGGGAAGGAGGGAAAGACATAAAGAAAGGCACACAACAGACTGCAAACAGAAGAAAGGACAAGGAAACGAAGAAAAACAGGTAAGAGGGTTCAGAGACCCCTGGGACAGTGAAAGGCAGAAGGAAGAACGAGGCCCCAAGCAAATCTGGGGCCTCGAAACGCGCAGGAGAGGCTGGGGGCGCGCCGCGTCTTAATAACGCGGTGCGCGGCCCGAGCCGAACGCCCGGCCGAAGTCGAGCTCTCGGCTCGCGCCGCACCGCGCGGCGCGACAGTAGGTCCCCCTCCCGAAGGCCCAGGTTTAAGAGGGAATAAACAGTGAAAGCGTTGAGTCAGGAGAGGAGCGTGAACGGAAGAGGCATCTTCCCATGAACATTCACTGAGAGGATAACCCTTCCAATGAATCAGATACTGAAGTCGTTTATGAAAAAGACGAGAGTCACAGATTTCCTGCACTTCATATTCAGGAGCATCATTCACAAGGACAGGAGGTGGACAAGGAAACTGACGTGAGTAAGGATCAGGCACATAAGGTTTAAGCTGAGAAACATGAAAAACCGGATGGATCTTCCATGTATGGGGTAAGTGAAGACGGACAGTGACAGGATTGACCAACTGGAGAATACGGAAAGGCCCATAGTAACGAGGTGTGAACTTGTTTTGAGAGAGACGTGAGGGCAAGAATTTGGAGGAGAGCCAGACTTTATCTTGCAGATGATAATTTGGATTGGTTGTACGTCTCTTGTCTGCAGCCTTCTTCATATACCTCTTGGTATGTAACAAATTAGATCGAATTAGTTTATGGAGTTGGAGAAGGCGTTTGGAGAAATAGTTAATAGCAGGTAGAGGAGAGTTGGATTGTGGAGAAGTAGGGAAAGAGGTAGGATGAAAACCATAGGAACAGAAAAAGGGAGTGACCTTGGAGGCACTATGGACTGAGTTATTGTAGGAAAATTCAGCTAAAGAGAGGTAAGTGCTCCAGTTACTTTGGGTAGAATTGCAAAAGCATCGAAGATATTGCTCTAGTCCTTGGTTCAGACGCTCAGTCTGTCCGTTGGTCTGAGGATGGAACCCTGAAGACAGGGCTCTATTCATATTCAGTGTTTTACAAAAATGCTTCCAAAATCGGGAGATGTACTGAGGTCCTCTATCAGAGATTATGGTATGTGGAAGTCCATGGAGACGGAAGACATGATCTATGAATATTTGACCTAGTTCTTGGGAAGTAGGCAGCTTTTTTAGGCCAGTGAAATGAGCCATCTTTGTGAAAGAATCCACTGTGACCATGATAACCCGGTTTCCTGCTGATGGTGGGAGCGAACACATAAAATCAGTAGAGATAGTATGCCATGGGGCCGATGGAACAGGCAAAGGTTGTAGTAATCCTGCCGGTCTGGTGTGAGGTATTTTGACTTGGGCACATATGGGACAGGCCTGAACGTATCTTTCCACATCCAGTTTCCAGGTAGGCCACCAAAAAAATCGTGAAAGTAATTCTTGTGTGGCCTTGATGCCTCTGTGACCAGCTACAGGGGAATCATGGCACATTTGTAATGCTTTCTTTTGCACCTTGTTTGTAGGGAGGAATATCAGGTCTTGGTAATAAAAATATCCTTGTCTTTTGTACAATAATGGTCTTAGTTCTTCTATGTCATGGTCCGATAGGTTGGCGTATTCTTGTTGTACTTCTTCCAGGAAAGACTGAGCCACTCCAATGATCTTACTGGGTTCTAGAAGATACTGGGATGAGGAAGGAGAACACTCTGGATATCGGCGAGACAGAGCATCAGCCAGAATGTTTTGAGATCCTGGAATATATGTAATATAAAAATCGTACTGACTGAAGAAAAAGGCCCAGCGGGCCTGACGACTATTCTGGCATACAAAATTTCTTAAACATTGTAAATTACGGTGGTCTGTCCTCACCTCAAATGGCTCCTTGGAACCCATCAGAAACTGCCTCCACTCAAGGCAGGCTGTTTTCAGAGCCAATAATTCCCTTTCAAGTACGGAATAATGTTGTTCAGCTGTGGAAAGGATATGAGACAAATAGAAAACAGGATGTTCAAGGCCATCATCCTCTTGTCGTTGGAGTAAGACAGCTCCGATGGCTCTCTCAGAAGCATCAGTTACTACTATAAATTGCTTGGTGGTATCTGGATGTCTTAAGATGGGGGCTTGGGTGAAGGCTCTCTTTAAGCTTTGAAAGGCTGCTTCAGCAGCCTCAGTCCAGACAAACCCCTTCTTTAAATTGTCCTTCTTTAAGGTGTGAGTTATGTGGCTAGTCTGACTGGCAAAGTCTAGAATGAATTGTCGATAGAAGTTTGCTAAACCTAGGAAACATTGTGTTTCTTTTATGGTAGAAGGAGAAGGCCACTCTAGGATAGCTTGTACCTTTTCTTGATCCATAGCTATGCCGGTGGGACTTAAATGATAGCCCAGATATTTGACTTCCGTTATGTCGAACTCACATTTCTCTGGTTTGCAAAATAGTTGATGATCACGAAGTCTTTGAAGAACTTGTTTCACATGGGAAGTATGGAGTTCAGGATTTCTAGAATAAATAAGAATGTCATCTAGGTAGATCACGACTGTCTGATTAAGTAGGTCTGAAAACACTGAGTCCATAAATCTCTGGAAGATTGCCGGGGCGTTAGTAAGACCAAACGGCATAACCCTATATTCAAAATGGCCAAATGGGGTCCTGAATGCTGTCTTCCATTCGTCGCCTTCTCTTATGCGTAAAAGGTGGTAGGCTCCTCGTAAATCCAATTTAGTAAAACGTTGGGCCCCTCTGATTGCTTCCAGTATGTCCCTGATGAGAGGCAAAGGATAACGATCCTTAATGGTGATTTTATTCAGACCTCGAAAATCCAGGCACGGACGAAGATCCTTAGTCTTCTTGGGCACAAAAAAGAGAGGGGCCCCAGCCGGAGACGACGATGGAACAATAAGACCACTCTGTATATTTTCGTCCAGATACTCCTTTAGAACTTCCCTTTCGGGTTCCGTGAGGGAGTACATCCTCCCAAAAGGAACAATTGTGCCGGGTTCTAATGGAATTGCACAATCATATTCTCGATGTGGAGGTAGCACAGGTTTTGACGGTTTTTGGAAAATATCCTGAAACTCCAAATAGTGGTCTGGGACCCCTTGGACCGTATTAATGGACATACCAGTGGCACCTTCAGTAGCTAAGGATCTTTTCGGAGACCAATACTTGTCGGAAGTAAAACAGTTCTCGTGACAAAATTGCGAAGACAAAGAGACTGTCCGGGTAACCCAATTTATATATGGGTTATGTCTAATGAGCCACGGAATTCCAAGAATGATGGTATGGTTAGGGGACGTAATAAGATCGAAGGAGATGTGTTCTTGATGGTTTCCCACCTGTAGACTTAACATCAGGGTAGTGGTGTCTACAGGACCAGAGGATATCAAAGATCCATCCACAGTGTGTACCTGTTCGGGTACTTCTTTTGCTTGAGTAGGAACTAGGTTAGCAGCAGCCCATGTCTTGTCCATGTATATACCACTAGCACCACAGTCTAGTAATGCCATAGTCTTTTCTTGACGACCGTCAGGAAGTTGTAACAGGACAGGAAAGATGAACAAGGCAGTTGTATTGTCATTAAAGGAGCTGATGGAAGGTATAGCTGTAGATCCCGTCCCCTCCCTTCTTACAGAGGACGGGAGGTGGCGTTTCCCGAAGGTCTGGACGGACGTACTGGACAGGTACGGAGTATGTGACCAGCAGAACCACAATACAGGCACAACCCTCTCTTGCGTCTGTCTTCTCGTTCACTAGCAGAGAGCGGACCTCGGGTAGTATCCACCTGCATGGGTTCCCCTTCGATGTCTCTAGCAGGAGTGCGAGGTTCCTCGGAACGCTGCAGGTATGCACGTGAGCTACTTGGCTGGGTAAATCCTCTACTCCTTTTCTTTTCCGATCTCCGTTCCTGAAGACGATATTCGATGGACAGTGCTTGATCCATCAGGCCACGAAGATCTTCCGCTCTGGTAGAATGCACTAGTTCATCCTTTATTTCTTCTTTGAGTCCTCTACGAAATAATGTTACCAGAGTACGTTCCACCCAAGTGGTCTCTGCCGCCAGCTGACGAAAACGGGTTATATATTGCAGGACGTCTTGGGAGCCTTGTTGGATGTCGCACAAGGCTTCTTCAGCGGAGGCTTCCAATCCAGGACGGCTAAACATTTGTTTGAAGCGACTCACAAAGGCGGAATAGTCTGACAATACAGGGTCGTCGGAGGACACCATCGGGGTTGCCCAGGCCAAGGCTGGGCCGGATAAGGCACTGATAAGGTAACCCACCTTGGTCCTGTCGTGGGAGAATTGAGTAGGTCGGAAGGCGAAATACACCGTTAAAGCATCCAAGAACTCGCGAAGCTTGGTTGGTTCACCAGAGAAACAAGGGGTAGAAGCGGAGATTGTCGGAACATCACTGGTGCGGAGGGCCAAAGCCTGTCGTAATGCAGCATTTTCATTACGTAGTTGTTGCAACTCCTGGGCTTGTTGCTGAATCGTGGTTAACAGAGATTGCTCCGGATCTGCAGCAGCCGCCACTGTATTATCCATGGTGTTTGAGGACGTCGGAATGGTTAGGCGCTGCAATCTGTCACGACTCACGTGCTGCTTGCGCCTGGAATTTGCAGATCTGGTGGCGTGAATCTTCAATGTTCGGCTTTGGCCCAAAAAGGGGCGACTCTTTCTGGTAGCCACGGTGCTGTAGGCAATGGAGACACCAAGAACAGACCGTGCCCTTCAGAAAGTAGCGCCAGAGGGAAAAACCCCTTCCAAAGGGGAAAAACCTCCAAACAGGAAAAGTCCTGGAGAAAAACAAGAACAAACAAACAGGAATCCAAAAGGAGCAAAATTCAGAAAACACAGAATGCTGAGTCCAAAACCAAAAGGCAAGGAAATCAGGAGCGAAGACACCAACTGAGCAGAAAGTGTTGCAGCGCAAGGAAAGAGGAAAAACACAGCCCTTATATACCAACAAACAGGAAGTGACCCACAGGAAGTAAAAGGACACCATCTTAGATAGGGAAACAATATATAGAACAGAATAGTAGAGGAACCATAGAGAATAGGGAACAAGGAATGCTGGGAAAGCACAGGAATCTGGGAAGGAGGGAAAGACATAAAGAAAGGCACACAACAGACTGCAAACAGAAGAAAGGACAAGGAAACGAAGAAAAACAGGTAAGAGGGTTCAGAGACCCCTGGGACAGTGAAAGGCAGAAGGAAGAACGAGGCCCCAAGCAAATCTGGGGCCTCGAAACGCGCAGGAGAGGCTGGGGGCGCGCCGCGTCTTAATAACGCGGTGCGCGGCCCGAGCCGAACGCCCGGCCGAAGTCGAGCTCTCGGCTCGCGCCGCACCGCGCGGCGCGACATAGCGGGGCATTTTTCAACCCAAATGGCATCACCCGGAACTGGTAATGGCCATCAGGTGTGGAAAATGCTTATCTCTCTTTAGCCCCCTCAGTCAGGGCGATCTTCCACTACCCTGAAGTAAGATCAAACATACTCAGGAACTTGGCAGCGCCTAATCTGTCAATGAGCTCATCAGATCGTGGGAAAGTGTGAGCATCAGTCCATGTGACTGAGTTGAGACCCCGGTAGTCCACACAGAACCTGAGTTCTGGCTTCGCACCTGGGGCAGTAGCCTTAGGGACCAACACCACAGGGCTGGCCCAGGGACTACTGGATTTCTCAATAACCCTTAAAGCTAACATCTTGGAGACCTCCTCCTTGATGCTGGCCTTCACCTTATCCGATAACCTGTAAATTTTGTTTTTCAACAGGGAGACTGTCACCTGTGTCAATGTCATGAACACAGAGGTGGGTCAGTCCAGGAATAAGGGAGAACAGGGGGGAGAAATGCTCCAACAGCTCATAGCAGTCTCCTCTCTGGCTTAGAGTCAGGGAGTCAGAGAGAATGACACCTCTCACTGACCCATCACCTTCTTGGGCAAAGAGGAGGTCGGGGAGAGGTTCACTCTCCTCTTCCATTCCTTCATCTGTGACCAGAAGCATGTTGACTTCAGACCTCTCAAAATGAGGCTTCAGTCGGTTGACATGGAGCACCCTTAGGGTGTTCCTAGGGGATTGAAGGTCCACGAGGTAAGTGGCCTCCCCTTTCCGCTCCTTTACTTTAAATGGGCCAGACCAGCGGTCCTGGAGAGCTCTAGGCTCTACTGGCTCCATTACCCACACTTTGTCTCCAGGTTGAAACTCTATCAGGGTGGCCTTCTGGTCATACCAGCGTTTAATTACCTCTTGACTGGCCTCAAGGTTGCTTTTGGCCTCTTTCCAGAAGCGGTTCATATGGTTGCGGAGGGCCAACATGTAGCTGACCACATCCTGAGGGGGTGCCTTTGGAGTTTTCTCCAACCCCTCCTTGACAATGCTTAAGGGTACCCTGACAGGGTACCCATAGAGAAGCTCAAAGGGACTGAACCCTACCCCCTTCTGGGGTACCTCACTGTAAGCAAAGAGAAGGCATGGTAAGAGGACATCCCACTTACGCCTCTGGGCCTCAGGGATGCCACCAATCATGCCTTTCAAGGTCTTGTTGAATCTCTCCACAAGACCATTAGATTGGGGGTGATAGGGTGTGGTGAACTTGTAGGTTACACCACACGCATCCCACATAGACTTCATGTATGCAGACATGAAGTTAGTGCCTCTGTCAGACACTATCTCCTTTGGGAATCCCACACGGGTAAATATCCCCATCAGAGTTCTGGTCACCACTGGTGCAGTTACGGTCCTCAGATGGATTGCCTCTGGGTAACGGGTGGCATGGTCCACCAAAACCAGGATGAACCTGCTGCCTAGGGCAGTTTTGGGGTCCAATGGACCAACAATGTCGATGCCCACCCTTTCAAAGGGGGTGCCAATGACAGGAAGTGGAATCAGGGGGGGCTCAACCCTTTTTCCTGTTTTACCACTGGCCTGGAAGGTAGGACAGGATCTACAGAACGTATCTGAGTTTGTCCTTATTCTGGGCCAATAAAAGTGGATGACAAACCTGTCAAAGGTCTTGTCTTGCCCCAAATGTCCTGCCAGGGGTCGTGAGCCAGACCCAGTAGGAAGGTTCGTAACACTGGGGGACCACCAGCGCATGCGCTGCCCCAATGGCCGGAACCTTAGGCTCACTGTAGAGGAGATCATTCTCCCAATATATGTGGTGATCGCCAGAGGCTTCACCTGCTGCCTGGGCTGAGGCTTGCTTCCTCATGCCCTCTAGAGTGGGACATTGTTTCTGCGCCTTGCAGAATTCCTCCATGGTGGGTCCACCCTCAACTTGCCAGCCAGCAAGCTCAGGTAGATCACCTAGGGCGGCAATGTCTTCCCCAGTTGGCTCTGGGGCCTCCTCCTCAGGAACCCCGACAACCACTGCGGGAACTTCTGGGACCGGTTTCCCGCGCCCCTTGCCCCTCCTCTTGGCAGTTGTCTGGGCCATTGTTCCAGGCTCCAGGCGCCCTTGACTTCCCTCTCGGTCAGCCATGGACCGTGTGGTCATGCAGACCCACTCAGGCAATCCTAACATTTCCAAGTGAGACCTTAGCTCTACCTCCTTCCAGGTAGTGTGCTCAAGGTCGTTGCCTAACAGACAATCTACAGGCATGGCAGGACTCACAGCTACTTTCAGAGTACCAGAGACCCCCCCACTCAAAGGGAACCAGAGCTACCGATAGATGGCTCTCACGATTGTCAGCGACTATGACCTGGTGAAATGTATTTGGGATGACCTGCTCTGCTGACACCAGCTGACCCTTGACAGTAGTCATGCTGGCTCCTGTGTCATGCAGAGCCTCCATCCTTTGCCCATTGATGGCGACCCACTGTCTATACTTGGAAGTATTGACAGGCATGTGGGCTTTTGGCACCATCTCTGCATCCCCCAGGGACACTAGGGTTACCTCTGTCTGCACCCCAAAAATGTCTGGGACCATCTCCTCCCCGAGTGCTACGCTAGCCAACCCAGGTGTCTGCCCTGCTTTGGGGGGCTGTGCCCTCTGGGGGCACTTGGAGTCGCCCTCAGAGTGCCCATACTTATTGTACTCTGAACAGTGGGGTACAAACCTCCCTGTTTTATGGTCAGTGAAACCTTTCTTTTGAGAATCGGACCGGGACTGGTTACCATTCCTCCCTTGGGAACTATTTTGGGGCCCTTTTGAGAACTCCTTGTTTTTAAGTTTTTCTCCCCGCTCTTTCTTCTGATGGGAACCCTGACCACCTTTGTGGGTGTCCCCCCCAGATACCTTTTTGGACACTCTGGTACTAGTCCAGAGGTCCGCCTCCTCAGCAAGCTTCCTGGGATCAGTCAGCTTACTGTCAACTAGGTGCTGGCGCAACTCTGTAAAACAAATATTGAGCATATGCTCTCTCAGAATCAGATTATACAATCCTGTGTAATCATCTACTTTGCAGCCCTGCACCCATCCATTCAGTGCCTTACTGGAAAATTCAAAGAGTTTGGTGCTGTCCCTAAACCTCTGACGGTATTTCTCAGGGGTCAGTCCAAACTTGGCAATTAAAATGGCTTTCTGACATGGGTGTGTGTTTTGATCTGGTTTGTCCAATGTGAGAAGTGTGTCCCTCCCCAAAGGTGGCACATAACTCCACATAGCTGCACCCCATTGCCCTTCAGGAACCTCATGAGCCCTTAGTGCAATTCATAAGCAGCTAACCATTTATCTATGTCATCTTCCACCACAAAACTGGGCACCACATTCTTGGGTATACAAACCTTCTTTTCTCCAGCAGGTCCTGTCTGTATGCTGCCACCATTACTACTGGATTCAGACTGCTTTGCCTTGAGATCCAGCTCCTTGAGACTCAGTTCATGAGCCAACAAAAGGTTCTTTTCAGCCAAGGCTTTCTTAGCTGCTTGGGCTTCTCTCTCTGCCCTTCTTTCCTCCTGTTGAGCCTCAATTTTCAACCTTGCCATTTGCAATTGGAACTCTATCTCTTTTCTCCTATCCTCTGCGGTCAGGCCTTGCTCAGAGATACTGCTCCCTGGTCTGGAAGGGGGCACAATTGCAGTGGTAACATCACCCACTGATGGCAACAAATCCTCTGAGGGACCATTTTCTGGCTCCTGTTCCTCCTCATCCTCCTCTAAATGGGCTTCTGCCCAGGCCCTCTGTGCCACTTGAAAGTCCTCCTTTCTGGAGGCCTCTCGGGTGAGTACTCTCATCACCTTGCAGAACCCTTTTAGCTGTTTGACAGTATATGTCTCCAAAAGGGCTAGGTCCAAATCTCCTGCTTGAGACCCAGCCAGACACATGTTGAGTGAGGATTTAGATTTAGAAAATTGTCAGGCAAAAAAACGAATTTGCAAAAGAGATAAACAATCAAGCTGACCCTCAACTGTGGGTAGGTAGTGAAATACTTAGCTACTGTATGTCACTGCACAAATACAAGTCCTATCCTCACCGCTGATCACCAATGTTAGAAATGGGGTTTTTGGTTGGCAATCAGGTTACCCTCTGTCCAAGCAAGAACTCTCACTCTAGTCAGGGTAAGTCACACACAATCCAAATTATCCTGTGCCCACCCTCTGGTAGCTTGGCACGAGCAGTCAGGCTTAACTTAAAAGGCAATGTGTAAAGTATTTGTGCAATAAATCATACAATAACACAATATAGCACCACAAAAATACACCACACAGTGTATAGAAAAATATATAATATTTATTTGGGTATTTGCAGGTCAAAACGATAAAAGATGCAATATGAAATTGTAGAGATATCACTGAAAAATTGGATAAAGGCCCTCATTCCAACCCTGGTGGTCTCTGACCGCCAGGGCGGAGGGCAGCGGAAGCACCGCCAACAGGCTGGCGGTGCTTCCAGGGCTATTCTGACCGTGGCGGTAAAGCCGCGGTCAGAAAAGGGGAGCCAGCGGTTTCCTGCCGGTTTTCCCCTGGCCCAGGGCCGCCATGGGGATTCCGACCCCCTTCCCGCCAGCCTGTTTCTGGCGGTTTTCACCGCCAGAACCAGTATGGCGGGAACAGGTGTCGTGGGGCCCCTGGGGGCCCCTGCACTGACCATGCCACTGGCATGGGCAGTGCAGGGGCCCCTAATAGGGCCCCATAAAGATTTTCACTGTCTGCTTTGCAGACAGTGAAAATTGCGACGGGTGCCACTGCACCCGTCGCACCCCTGCAACTCCGTCGGCTCCATTCGGAGCCGGCTTCCTTGTTGCAGGGTCTTTCCCGCTGGGCCGGCGGGCGGCCTTTTGGCGGTCGCCCGCCGGCCCAGCGGGAAAGCCAGAATGGCATCCGCGGTCTCCTCACCGCACCTTGCCCTAGGGGTTACCTAGGGCACACATTAGAGGTGACTTGTATGTAGAGAAAGGGGAGGTTTAGGCTTGGCAAGTACTTTTAAATGCCAAGACAAGGTGACAGTGAAACCGCACACACAGGCCTTGCAATGGCAGGTCTGAGACAAGGTAAAGGGGCTACTTAAGTGGGTGGCTCAACCAGTGCTGCAGGCCCACTAGTAGCATTTAATCTACAGGTCCTGGGCACATATAGTACACCTTACTAGGGACTTATAAGTAGATTAAATAGTCCAATCAGGTATGATCCAAGGTTACCATGTTTAAAGGGAGAGAGCATATGCACTTTAGCACTGGTTATCAGTGGTAAAGTGCTCAGGGTCTAAAAGCCAGCAACAACAGTGTCCAAAAAGTGGAGGGAGGCAGGCAAAAAGTTAGGTGTGACTACCCTAAGGCTGTCAGGTCTAACAAAGGGTCTTTGAAATGCAAAGAGGTCCTTTTTTCCAAGCCTGGGCTGCAGACTATCAGTAAGGATAATCATCCCTTTGTGTGGGGACAGACACTGCATATTCAAGTGGAAGTGTCAGCCCCTCCTACCCTTCCCAGAATGCATATGATCACTCAGGCACACCTAACCTTCCAGTGTCTGTGGCTGTCTAGAAGGAATGCACAAAGCGCAGCTGTCACTCATTCCAGACGTGTATTGAAGACAGGCTGCACGCTCACAGAGCTGTAAGGGCAGAGAAATGTCCACTTCTTAAAAGTGGTATTTCTAAAATAGTAATGCCTCTATTTTCTGATCTTGAGCTATATAGTTTTGAGAATTAGACAACATTTTGAATTCAGCAATAGGGCATTCATGTAGATTCTGCAAGGTTTTCCCAAATGAACTAACTGTAGAAATAAACAAATATTGATAATGAGAAGGAAAAAATGGCCATTTGTGAGAAGGATTTTATCTCTAACTTTTTGTCAGGATGGCTGATTTATAAAAGCAATATACCATTATGTTTGGTAGACCCTTCTGGTTGCGGGATGTATAGAGTTTGGAGGTTGTCCAAGAACATAAGGGACCCAGAGTTAACAACTGAGCTGCACCTTATAATGGTTTTTCGTTGTGTACAGAGTATAGAGCAATTCCTATGTTTAAATATGTAGAGTGGAAAATTTATATCAAGAACACATACGATTTTCTGAATTGGGTATCAGACATAGAGTTTAGGAGTAGTGCTCATTTCTGCATCTCTGAATTTGTTTGTACCCATACCAGCATGTGATCGAGAGGGCATTTTTTAAAATATTTTTTCGTACATACTTGTCTACATTTGCAAGGCACAAATGCAGCAAAAGCAACTGGTTAATAAAAACTATACTATTTTCTGTTTCTCCATGTCTTTCAATAAAAATGGCACCTCACTTGTGTTGGTAGGGCTAGTACCTGTGACAGGAAATAGCCCAAAATGCAACATGAGCATGTCCATGTTGCGTTTTGGGCCCGTCAGTGCACTAAACAGCTGGTCTTCTGTTTAGCAGTTGTATACATAAAGGTTATGACCTTTATGAAGAAGAGATTGGGCAAGCTCCCATACACTCTACTCACTAGCTCCTAATGTGGAAGAACAACCTACAGGATTTATTGCAGAGTCCTTCCCTGTGTATACTCTCAGGCTGCACACATTACCAGTACAGTTTAGACACAACATGTACACCTTGATGCCATAATGAACTCTTTTACTAGGTATGTACTGTCTGAGCAACAGTTGCTCTTTGTACAAAAACAAGGACCCATCAACTGCTATATGTTTTACTGCAGCATAAATTAATTTCTGAACAATGGCAGACAAAAGTTCAAAGACAGACTGAAATGTGAATAGCCTTCTGTGGTCTGGGTGGTCCATTGTGATCGAAATGCAGCATACACTGCAAAATCCAAAAACTGTCCCTGCTCATGTCTGGTGCCAAACAAGATGTTGCCTAAACTGTGGGAATAGACCAGTAGGACTGTACAGTTGGTTTGTGGACTATTCCCATCTTCAGGATTAGGCACAGAAGTTCCTTAAGGCCCAAAGTTAAGTGGGGGTTGATATGTGTGCCCTAAACTGAGACACCAGAGTGCCTCCATGCTTCCTCAAAGACAAATGCAAACTGCACATTTCCTACAGGAAGTCTGCATCCAAAAAAAGATGGAAGTAATCAATAGGCAAAAATGTGCTGTATTGACCTTACCACCAGCGTCTCAAGTGAATGGGGGAATTACTGGCTGAACTAAATTAGGAGTTTATCAAGTTTGTGGTCCGCACCGTATATGCCTGCACTCTACACTAGTCTACACTGTCACTACTTCTATAGTGCACACTTAGTGCTTGCGAAGAGACATCAACTGCCAGGGCTATGTTCCCCTAAGTCAATGGAAGATGAGTCATCATTGGAGGGAACTTTCACTGAAAATCACTCCCAGATCTTGCTCCATGACAATCTCCCTCTACTGCTGTCTCATTATCAGAGCCTGCTTCAGAGCTCACCTCTTTCATTCGAGTTAGAGTTTTGAAAGCAGTCATCCAACAAGATGCCATCTCTGTTATCTAACTAAAACTTTCTGGCCTTGTTTGAATGCAGAGATACTTGTAGAAATTATTGTTGTGTCTGTGTGTCGGGAGCGAAGGGGTGGGTGGCCCCTCTGTTTCCACCCACCACAGGCCACGTCAGACACTAACTAGTGTCTTCACATTTTACTTTTACTCATCATTCCGGAAATAAGTGAGCACACTTTAGTCATTTATAAGGATCTTTGACACCAAAGCAAAGCTCTCCTTGTAAGAAATAAGAAATTTTAAGAAAAGTAATTTTTAATAAAATGAAGATTGTAGACTATAGTTGATTTATTAATAAAAAAAAATTAAATGGCATGAAGTAAACAAACGTAATGCTTTGAGAGTGTTGTATATTGTGATCACAACAACAGTCTCAAACTCCAGTTATCTGACACAAAGAACTTCTCTAAAGATCCAACACTGCCCAAACTTCTCCAATAAAGCTAAGAGAAAATATAAGAAAAAAATAGTTTATTTTGCAATATACACAATAAGACAAAAGCTACATTTGTCGCTAATGCCAGGAGAACATTCTTCGTAAGACGTGCTCCTTCTGAAAGAGCAGAACATGGGTGACTCACAATTAAATGTTAAAACTTTCAGGATCGTGGACCGTGGGTATGTTCAAGGACTGCAGCCCACAAGGTAACAATTTTGCAGGAGCTGTTCCTGAGTTTAGGAGGGTTACCTGAGTAAGGGATACATACATTAGTGTAAGTGGCACTAGTATGCCAGAACACTCTAGTTTGAGAGCACTCCTACTCTTTTACAGTGAGGACTAGGCCATTTTTTATCTCTTTTTGGTCCTGAAGAAATGCCATTTGATCCATATGGAGTATTGAGGCATGAAACATGTTGACCCGTACTCTGTAACATTGTAATTTAACACAGAGATTTTCATTAGGAAAATGTCGGAGCATTATCTTTGGTGTTTTCCCCATTTTTTATTTTTTATCTTGACAAAGGTACACCTGTTCATAGTAAAAGATCACCACAGCACCTAGAGTCAAATTTAGCTCAACACTTTCCAGCACCACGCCACATTACTCTTTGGGATTCACTTTTTTCCTTTTTGACTCTGTTGACACCTTCAAAAATTATGTCCTTGTGGGGCCTGTCAGGCATTGCAGTGCTAGCCTGATAAAAAGCATGCCCGATGATAAAGCATGCCACCTAATGATGGGTGAGGGCTCTTGTTTCTAATTAGTAGACCGTGTTTCCGCTCCAAAGTGGTTTTGAGAAACACTAATTAAGGAACTGTGTACTCATATGTTTTGACGGTTGAATCATGAGAGATTCTACACTGGACCGTTAACATGTCCCAGTCCCTCTTTATTTTTTCTATTGGTTCACAATAGAGTTAGCCATTTGCACAGTGTGCCGCTCTGTTTCCACCCACCACAGGCCACGTCAGACACTTCACATTTTACTTTTACTCATCATTCCGGAAACAAGTGAGCACACTTTAGTCATTTATAAGGATCTTTGACACCAAAGCAAAGCTCTCCTTGTAAGAAATAAGAAATGTTAAGAAAAGTAATTTTTAATAAAATAAAGATTGTAGACTATAGTTGATTTATTAATAAAAAATATTTAAATGGCATTTCCTTAATCCTAGTCACCTACAACTATCACAGTAACAAGGGACAACACACCTGTACTACAACTTAACATGTTAGTACATTTCAACTTAATTATTTTTTATGTTTATTTTTTTACTATTATTTAATTTTTTAACAATTAAATTCAATCAAATGGTAATTCCCCCTCCCCCATACCTTAAAGTATCATTTGTGTTGCATATGTCTGGGAGCAAGTTCTGTATAATTTGTAATTTAATTAAACACATTTGTCCTTTGCAATATATTTTATTAACCCCTTTAGTGAGGATGATGAAACATTGATCTCTCCACACTACCTCCATGATGTGGAGTACACCAATGGGTTGTCCTCCTGGTGGGGGGTTAGGGAGAAACTCCGGTGCTCCCATCAGAGGCTTCCCCGCATGTTGGCTTCTGCGTGGGCTGAAGCTGAATCGCTTCAGTGTAAGCCCCCGCTCCACCCCTCACCCATCAGTGATTTCAGCACACTGCACAATGCCGTGAAGAGTAGCAGGTAAGGATGCTCCTGGGGCGTTCAGTGAGCTTTTCCCCCTCCAGCCTACCTTTATGTGTTTCAGGGAGAGAGTCTCCTCTGTTCAGCTTTTCTGTCACTTTTGAGAGAAAGTAGCCACCAGCATATCTTCTGAAAAAAATGGGGGTGATCAGGGCAAAAAAGATGACTTTCCTACAATAGCTAAAATATTTTCAGTAATTTTGCAATCAAGATTTATAAATGAAATTAACCTACAAATTTACAAGCTAAGAAATAGTTATGTTTATGAAAACAAACAAAGATTTCTCCACTTTTTTCATTGAAATAAAATTATTCAGGAGGCAAGGCTTGAGTGTGATGGAAATGCCGCCTTCTAAAGAGCTTTATGTGGGCTGCCCACTATTTTGAGGTAATATTGATTTATTTCCTCATATTTCAAACCACAATGTTACTGCTAAACTGAAACTGCCTGGTTTGATGATCCACATGCTCACTCACTGTGACCTGAATTCAGATTGATGTGCATTATAGCCTCTAGCCACCCCAAGCCATCCTTTGCAGTGGTGCAGCCAGAACACAACACCTGAGCCCAAAGACACACCCCTGTCTTGAACACCAGAGAGGACACAGAGACTTTGTGAAGAGGTGCAGATGGTGTCAGTAAGCCACTCTCCATGCTTTATGACATGGAACAGAGGCCCCAACACAAGGGCCTGTCTGCCCCAAACACCCATGCATATACAATACTCACTCAGAGGCTGACAGTGAATTAGCGACAATAAAAAGCCCCACTTTTACCACATTTACCAGCTATTGGGGTCTGGTAGGCATCATCTTGGCTTTGGCTGGACAGGAACAGATGATGTGTGCAATGTCTTTGGTTAAAATCATGTTGATTTAACTCACAACCAATTCACTAAATTAATCATGACTGCCTTCTTCTGTTGAAGTTGATGAACTGCAGGCCTTTCTTTAGTTTTCAGTAACAAATAGTGTTCTGGTGACTAGGCGCTTATTTAGAATGAGAACACAAAATCATGTAATTTAAGAGACTGTACTAATATCTAGAATCACATCATCCAGGCACTTAATATTCTCTGGGCAACCCCCATCAAGATGTGCCAATCACAGTATTATCTCAAATAGCACTGGACATGTTAATGAAGGAATTAATATGACATCCATTCCTACCATGGAGCACTCCATGACAGAAAAATTAAAAGATCTCAGAACTCTCCACACCAACATGACAACATTGAGGATAAACAACAGTACAGAGGAGTTGAATGTGGACAATATACCATGGACCGAAGATCTGAAAATGAAAACTACTGATATTGAAGACATGAGCCACAGAGAGAATGTTAGCTGTACAGAGTCCCCAAGTGCAAAGAAAAATGATGTTTGGCTTCATCTCCACTTTCCCACTACAACATCTTGAATTCAACTTTATGTCCCTACTAGAGGGTCTAAGGGCATACAAGCTACAGACAAAATGAGGCAGCATAAAAATGTCCCCCAATCAACCATAATGAGACTCGTGTGACACCAGCGAGCCTGAGTGATTATCTAGACTGATAATAAACAATCTGTTTTCTTCAATGATCCTAAAATTACAATAACTGCAGACTTTTTGTATGACACCACCCTACAGAGTAATGAATTCCTAGCCCTAGACCCTTGCTGAGACAGAAGGAGCTCTCATAGGAATTGGGAGATCCAGCAGTGATGCTTGTGACAATCAATGGCAGGGTTAGAGAGTTCATTGACCCACAAGAACTCAAAAGGTTTCTAGAACATCTGGATCAGTTCCAGATGGATCAGTGTCCTGCTACTGATCATGAATAGACATGTCGTCCAGTCCTATGTTTAGATGGCTTCAGAGCTGAATGAGAGCCGCCAGCTGCAGCTTCTTTAATTGCAAGACTCTCTGCCCAGTCCATATTGTGTTTGAGTGATATGATTACTACCACTAGTCTTATTGCCTCTAAAGTTTCATGAACAAGTCCTTTTATATATTCACACTGTATTTACCATCTCTTAACCTGTGCACTTATTGATACACTCTTTGATCATCCCAGAGCTGACCCCTCATGACCCATAGGGTCACCAACATTTCATCTGGTTCTTAAATGTCAATGGCTTGACATCTTACATCTAAAGGAAAAATATTCTGAGCTCCTTGGTCCCAAAGAAAACATATATTGCTCTTACTCAAGAGACTCATATGCCACCACTGGTGTCTAAACATTTAAAGAAGATGAGTGGGGAAAATGATCATGCCTCCTGCTCCTAATCTGAGAGTGCCACTTCTATCAACAGATTGCATCAGCACAGGAAAAATCAGGAGGCCATTCTCCTTGAATTTTGCAGTCAAGTTTGAGAAGAGATAGATGCAGGGTCCTCTCCAACCTGGGTACTCGTAAATGAATATTCCACACACAGAGCTAAGTGGTACCCATCTTTTGTGCACTGCAAGTAACAACAAACTCAACATTCTAACCATCAAATCTATTCTCCCCCCAAAACAATTATGTCACAGTTCTACAGAGTCCATCAGTAATCAAAAGGATCATGTCATTGCTAACTCACAAGAACCTACATCTCCCCTTGTTACATTTTTATTTATTTTTTATATATAAATATATAAACATTACAACTCCTCTATAAGTCATTGTTGAGCTCTGACCAAATGACTAGCTTGTATTCCTTGATGCTGTGATGAGAGGAGAGAAGCGTACATGACTGGCACTGCTGATGCAGGGACAGATGCAGACCGGGGGTTCTTTACAGTCTCAATTGAACCAGTCTCATCTCTTACATCTGGAGCTGGCAAAGAATGAGGCAGATCACTGAAGTGTAAAGAATCTCAGGTAATGGATTTTCCAGGATGGCAAACAGGTACCATGTGTCCTTTGCTAGTCATAACTCAGAAGGGTCCAGCATCAAAAGAGAACATTAAATATGCATTTCTCTGTTGTTGTAGCAATACTCCATCACAGTGACTGAAAAAATTGTTCTGGGCACATTGACACTTGTCGGTATATACCTTCATCTTTTGTTTAAGGCACAGGTCTGTTCAACGAAGTTCAACATCTGTTATAGATCTCCTGTTGGTACATTATGGTAACTGGGGTGTAATGACTCTCTAGAACATAAGGATGGCAGGACTTTCACCTGTAATTGAATTAGGAGTCAACCGGTGAGCTTGAAGAGTAGCATGGAGAGCTGACTTCATATCAAGCTTCTCCAATTTAGCATGCTGAACAGTCTTTTTAAGTGTCATCATAAAGTGTTCACAAGCACCATTTGCCTGTGGCCAAAGAGGTGTGATTTTCTGATGCTTCACATTGAGATGATTAAAAAAGTCTCGGAATTCTCAACAGTTGAAAGGCAGGCCATTGTCAGACTTTAGAATTGAAGGAAACCCCCATATTTCAAAAATGCCCTCCAACCTCTCGATTACTCTTTCTTGAGTAATCAATGAGGGATCTTCTACTAACAGAAAAAGGAAGCATTCATCATGTTAATTGTCAAAAGGACCTAATAAATCCACAGGGATTCTCTCTAAAATGTTTTGGTAAATCAGTGCTCAAGATATATTGAGTGCTTTTGGGGATGAGGAATTGCACAAATGATAGGCTTTCAACTCTCTTTCAACTTTCTCATCAATATGAGGAAATTAAATGCAGTCTCAGAGAGCTTGTTTAGTGGTAACAATTCCACTATACCCTTCATGGGCCACTTCAATTTCTTATTGTGGCAGACTCTGTGGTATGACAATACTCAAACTTTGCAAGACAATACCTTTGTGAGTAACAAACAGTTCATCTTTCACATTTTTAAACTTCCAAAATTTGCTATCACATGTGAGAGGTCAGGTGTGCTATTTCTAATAATGATGTGTAATAATGTCCTTCAATATCAACATGTCACTGTCTTTCCTTGTTGCAGTAATAATTTGTTCCCAATAAATAGCGGCACGGGTACTAGACTTTACAATTAAATTAATGTAGGCTTCAGCTGCTTTGGAAGGGTTACCATGGCACTGTACTGGCACTCGTGAAAAGTAGTCAGAAGAGTTTTGATCTTTCCCTGGTCAGTGCACAATACTGTAGTCATATTCCTGTATGTGCAAACCCCAATGTTCAATTCTAGGAGGCATCTTAGCTTTTGGATTGCCAAAAATGGCAAGCAAAGCTTGCTAATCAATTGCAAGAGAGAAAGGTTTTCCATTTAAGAAAATGGGGAAATGTTTACAAGTCCACACCACTGCTAAATTTTCTTTCTCAGGTTTTGAATAGGAACATTAAGTTTGTGACAAACGTCTGCTTGCTTATGCCACAATGTGCCTTTTAGCCTTTGGGTGTCTATTATGTTGGGCAAAGGTCACGCCCAATCACATTGGGCTTGCATCAACAACAACCTCCATATGAAGCTTTGGATCAAAGTAGGCCATTTCAGTGGTGTTCTCAATTGTATGCTTGATTTTCTTAAAACTATGTTCACATTAGTGTGACCAGTAAAATGAAACATTTATTATTGTAAAGCATCCTAAGAGAGCACTTAGTGTGGCAATGTCACATGTGTATTTGGAACAATTACTTGCCATGCCAAGGAATGACCCTACCATGGTAACATCTTGTGAAGGATTGGTGGCTGACAAGACTTGTACTTTAACTGGTTCCGGCATCATACTCTTATTAAAGAAAATCTGAGCAACAAATTTGAGTTTTGTTGCGTGAAGATCACATTTCTCAACATTGAAAGTTAAACCTGCATCAGCAAGTAAATGGCACACTTGTGTCAGAGTTTATCATGGTACTTTTGCGTAGCTTTTTTTGGTGTTTGGACAAAACATTGAAAAAAATATTATGTTACAGAAATATTGTTGCAAGAATACTGTGATGTCCAAAATATCGTTGTCATAAATATCAAAGTTAAGACTACTGTTTAAGGGGTTTTCCTTAATATTGTTGTAAAAAATATTTTTAGCAAAAGATCGTTTTAAGGGTATTCTGTTATGGTTTTTGTGTTTTTATTAAGTGTTCTATGTCAATTTGTATTGTCAAATTTTTGCATTGTAATATGTTTTATTATAAAAAGGATTTTCTATAGTTTTTTTAATCCTTGGCCCAGCTATCTCTCTCAGTGTTGACTTCTGATGAGCCAGACACTTGCCCTCCTTGTGCTTCATTTTTTACTTCTTCTAGTCTTTGCCTTTTGTGCCTTTTTCCTTTGCCTTAGTGCTTTTTTCTCTTTTGTGCCTTCCGGTGCCTCGTTTTTTCCCTCTTCTTCTCACTCCTTTTTCCTCCTTTTCCTCCTAATGTTTCCTCCCTCTTGTTTTGACACCACCCATTTCCCACCTTCTGCTAGTCCTGCCCACCGCCACCAAGCGCACTCCCTCCTCCCAAGACCTACTTAATAGAAGTCACAGTGATGCTGTGCCACAGGCACGCTGAAGGTGCACCAAAGTTAAGCCTGTCCAATGCTAGGAACCCTGGCTCTCCTACAGCCCCTCAGTTACACCGCTGCTGAACTCCAAGCCCTGAACCATAGATGCCAGGACAACTGCTGCTGCTACACCTTCCCTCAATTCATCGTAAGACATTTCTCCTGTATCCATTGCTCCTTCTCCTGCACCAACGGATCACTAACCAACACACCATCCATGACCATGCAAACCATCCAACACAATGCACCTATCTCACAACAACTTGCCTGCCTCCTCCTCAACACGCTCTCTTGGCAAACACGCCACCAAGATTTGGGGCCTCATCACCACCGTCCCTCCTGATGTCCTCTTTCTCATTGAGACCTGGCTCACACCTTTGTCCGCTCCTGATATATCACCCAGCAACACCTGATGGATACAAAATCACACACCAAGACTGCACCAACATCGAGTCCATTTCCAACCACAGTAAAGAGCTCTTTGACATTGTCAGTAAGTTTTCCAACCCATCAGCCACAGAAAACAGTATCACCCCCACCCAAGAATTATGTGACAGACTCACTGACTTTTTCCACAACAAGATCACCACCATCCATAAGAACTTCAAACACCAACCCAAGACCTCAGATTTCCTTCACCTCACATACTCACCAAAATCAACATGGACCACTGACTTACCTAATGGGACCAGCTCACTCCCCAGGACACCACCACCATCATGAACTCTGTTCACTAAGGAGCCCTACAGCCCCCTGCCCCCACCACATTTTCAAAGTTGGAAGCCACAGGATCAGCAGCAAGCTCACCACTCTCTTCATCTTCTCACCTTCCACGGCCACCTTCCCTGAAGCCTGGAAACATGGAGAAGTCAAACCACGCCCCAAGAAACCAACTGCAAACCTGATCAAACTCAAAAACTACAACCCCATCTCCCTTTTCCATTTCCTTGCCAAAGGCCTTGGAAAAAGCCATCAACTGACAACACACAAAATATCTGGACACCTTCTAATCTGGATTCCATGCCAATCACAGTACCAAGAATGCCTTGATCGGAGCCACCAATGAAATCAGAGCCCTTCGCGACCAGGGAGAAACAGAGGCCCTGATTCTCCTTGACCTATCAGCAGCCTTTGATGCTGTATCTCATCACACCCTGATCAGAAGACTACATCACATCAGTATCCAAGGAAACACCCTCAAGTGGATCACTTCCTTCCTCAGTGGAAGAAGGTAGAAGGTCAGTCTACATCCATTCACCTCTGAACCCAAGGAAATTACGGATACTCCCTCAGTCCAACCCTCTTCAACACCTATATGAGCCCCTTGACCAGCATTGGCGCATCCCAAGGACTAAACATGTTTTATGCAGATGACACCCAGCTCATCTTCTCCCTCTCTGAAGACCCAGCCAGCACAAATGCCAACTTCCAGAGGTGCATTCCGAGCATCGTCAACTGGAACATAGACAACTGCCTGAAGCTCAATAATGACAAAATGGAAGTGCTTATCTTGGGCAAAAACAAATTCCTTGGAAAGACTCCTGGTGGCCCTTGGAACTACCGCCCCCCCAGGAACCTCAGCATTATCCTAGACAGCAAAATTACCATGAAGTCCCAGATCAATGCAGTCAACTCTACCTTTTATCACACACTTCGAATATTGTGAAGTCTTCAGATGGCTCCCCCTAAATACCAGGAAAAACAGTTAAAATATTTATGTCAATTGTTTTATTTTGGTTTATATGTGCATTAAAATTGTTTAAAGAACATTGCAATATGTTTATGTTTCTGTTTTATGGAATTAGAAATATCATGTGCAGTATTTTGAACAATGAAGACAATTTGTATATGTAGTTTTTAAAAAGTATTAAAATCTATTTTAAATAAAATTACATTTTGTTTCTTTTTTTAATACTGTGGGGCAGATTACGAGTTTGACGGTCCTGTGATCACCATGGTCCGAAAGCCAACAGTCTGGGGGAGCTGACCACCATATTATGAGTTTGGCGGTCGATGAAATAGAAGACCGACAGTGGCCTGTCGCCACCGCCAGGCAGCACAGACCGCCGCGGTCGTTTGGAGGCATAAACAGTCTGCCAGACCTATTATGAGGTTGCACACTGCCAATATGACTGCCGCGGTCCAACCACCACATAGCAGAAGGCAGAAATAAGCAGTTTAAAGGGAAACACTTACCTACAGACAGCAACACATGTCCAGAGAAGCCATGGAGCCATTCCTAAACATCATGCCGCTGCTCCTGCTCACCGAAAGACAAGGGATACAACACTGACCTGGATGACAGCAACTGACCATACTTGTAAGGAGGCTGCATTGGGGCATATCATGTTGAACAAGGCACCAAACAACATGCACACAACATGCACACAGTACTTGCAAACAATTGAATATCAGGGACAAGCAATAGCAATTGTAACTCACACTCACACTCCATGGGACATACCCCTACACCAACCAGTGGCAAGGGAAACACACAAAAATGGTCACGTGCACTCAAATGCAAAGCTAACAACCACAAATCAACACACTTCAGGTCTGCACTGACAAAATTCAAGAACACACACATCACATGCAGACAATAGCCATATCAGGGAACAAGTCATTCACCATACATGCCCATATTTCACAACACAAAAAGATACACATACCACTACAAACACAGCACTATGGCATGGCACCAACATTGCAGCAACACACACACCCATCACACAACACATACCCTTCCCTTGCAGGACAACAGCAGTGCACACAAACTCACATACTTCAAAAAACACCACATGGAGCAGCAAGCAGTTCAAACACACACAACTATGGACACACAACCAAGGTCACCCAGGAACAACAGAAAACTAGGAAAGGAAATGCAGGACAAATGTTTATCCAAAACACCAACAACTGTTTGGGTTTATTCAATAAACTGTCTTGTAGTTCAAGGCCATTGTCAGTCCAAACATGTCTCCCCATAAGGCACAGTGTAGGGGCATTAAGGGGGCAGGCAGGCGCCTCAGGGATTATTGGGGAGCGGGTTTGGGTTTGGGCATGGAAGAGGGAATAACCTTGGGAGGAGTAGACTTCTTCTTGGTGGGGGAGGGGCATGGGTGCTTGCACGGGGGTCAGGAGGCCTTAGAGGTGGAAGGGATGGCCTTTGGGAGGGAAACAAACCTTGTTGCGTTTGTGGGAAGTGTGCTTGTGTGTGGTAGGAGTCTGTTGGGTGGATGAATGAGAGGGCTGAGCGGGATGGAGGTGCTGGGGAATGCTGTGGTGTGTAAGTGGGTGTCTGTTGTGGCAGTGCCTACAGGTATGGTGGATGTGCGGCATGTAGGTGTGTCTGTAGTTGTGGTGTCTGCAGGTGTGGTGACTGGAGTAGATGTCTGGGAGTCTGCTGGGGTGGTGTTTTCAGGTATGATAGGTGTGGTGGCTGAATTAATGATTGTTGGTGCTGTGTCTGTAGGTTACCAGATTTCATGTGTATGATGTTGGGGATGGGGGTGTGTCAGGGAAAATCATGACTAATGCTGTGTCTGCAGGTGGATGTTGTTTGAATGCATGCCAGTGTGTCTTGTGGTGCTTGTGTTAGGGTGTGCTACCCTTGTCTGTTGAAGGAAGCAGAAGGTGGAGGGGGAATGGAAGACAAGGGGTGACTGGCTGCCATCTGTGTGGAGGCCAGAGCCTGAAATTTCTTCTGTAAGCTAGAGATTGCACCATGAATGCCCTCCAGGAAGCATTGCTTTGCTAGATCTGGCCTATCAGTCCCTGGATTGCATTCACAGAGATCGTCCTCAGGGGGGTCAATAGCCTCCTCACTGAGGGCAGCAGGGCTGACAGGGGCTTGGGCAGAGGTGCCTGCAGCAAAGGAGACACCCATGTTGTGCTGCGGCACGCGGCGCGAGCTGAACATTCCGCTCGAGGCCGCTGCGCACGGCACACAGACACGAAGCGCCCCCAGCCTCTCGTGCTGCTTAAGAGGCCCCAAATTGGGCATGGGGCCTCGTTTCTCTACCGCGCGGCACACTTTCAGGCATGCTTAACCCTTCCCCCACTGACCTGCTATTATGTCCTTTTCTTTCTGTCGCCCTTATTGTGCCTCCCTTTATGTTTTTTCTTCTTTCCCATTATTCCCTTCTCTTCCCAGCCTGCCATGGTCCCTACTTTCTATGGCTACTTGTCCATTACTTTGTTTGTGGTTTTTTCCTATCTAATATGGTGTCTTTGCACTTCCTGTTGGTCGCTTCCTGTTTTTGGGTATTTAAGGGCTGTGATTCTGTCTCTCCTTGCGCTGCAACACTTTCTGTTTGGATGGTGTCTTCGCTCCTTCTTCCTTGTGTCTGCCATTGGTTTACGTCTGTTCCAGTGCTTTTTTCCTGTTCTTTTTGGAGCTTGTATTTACTTTTGACTTTTGCTGGTTTTTCCCCTTTTTAGGGTTTTTTCCCTCTGGCACTAATTCTGTAGGACACAGCCTGTCCTTGGCGTTCCTATCGCCTGCACCACCGTGGCTACCAGAAGCAGTTGCCCCTACCTGGGCCAAGGCCGAATATTCAGGAACAAGAACCTCGCCACTCGTTCAGCCAATTCCAGGTAAAAGCAGCGCGTAACTCGTGACAGCCCACCCTTATGGGTGAACAGGCAGGGCCAACTGGGTGGGGAGCAACAGGGAGGGCAGTGATAGAATGGGGGTGGTGGACAAAGATGGTGCTTGGGTGGTCACAGATGGGTCCACCGTCACTAAGGGGTGTCCACTAGAGGAAGAATCAGATGATGTAGAGCCAGGTCTGGTCACCCCTGCGCCACTCCCCTTGTCGCGTAGGCTCTCATTATCCTAATGAGACTACTGGATTTGAGCGACACAATCACTTGCTCTGTGGGGGACTGAGTCTGAACCCACTACAGGTGACAACTGTTGGCCTTATCCGGGTTTTGTTCCGGCTAACTATCAGTGCCTCACCTCCACACAAGAGCAGGGATGATTGGGCAACCGAGCGCATGACGCAATTGACTCCTCAGGGAAATCGTGGTCACTCAGATCTCATCTGTTTCTCTCAGTTACAATAGTCTCACATATGCAAGGACAAACAGAGGCAGAATATATTTCAATAAGGTTTTATTGAAGCAACTGCATCTTAGATAATAAAGCATGTACTGCAATAACTAGGAAGATGAAGCAGGACAGGATTAAAATTGTGACAAGGAGAATGAAGCATAAAAATAACTCTGGAGTCAACAGCGACTAAGATGTATTTGTATACACTGTCCGGTGTTAGAGGAGCACAATGGTCCAAGTACACATTGTAAAGGTTTGTTGGAAATTAAGAGGGGTGTCTGCAGTGGGCGTTTGATGGTGGAGCCTTTAATTTGTTGGCAGATGTCACAACAAAGTACATACTGCTTGGCCTGTGTGTATAGACCTGGGCCACCAATACCGTGCTTGGAATAATGATATTATAGCCGCCACACCAGCATGGGCAGATGCAACCCCCTCATGCTCTGCTTTAATCAACTCTGGTCTTATGTCTTTATTGGGAAATACTCAAACTCCCACACCTGCCATTTTTACTTCTGGAACAAGGAAGTACCCAATTCGGTAGGAATATTAAGCAGGAAATGCTTTTGGATAGGGCGTGCCTTCAGCCGTAGCTTTCACTGCAGCCCATATGTCATCGTCCGGTTTCGTTCCTGAATGAGTTACTGCAGCAACAGAAGCCGGAGCTACTGCTGATTTGGCTGCTTCATCAGCCAGTGTATTTCCAGTAACGTGTATTCCAAAGCGCGGGTGTCCAAGTGTATTTACAACATGGACGTTTGGTGGCGTTTCCTTCAGATCCTCTACTTGCCCCCACAGAAGTCTGTGTTTAACGGTGTTGCCTTTAGAATCTCTGAACCCATTCTGGCACCAGTAATGCAGGTATTCATTGAAGGATTGGACACAATAGTATGAATCACAGGCAATCAGTGTTAGCTGTGCAGGATCCGTATGTTTCAGTGCCATCACCAGAGCTTTTAGCTCTGCTAGTTGTGCTGTGCAAACCCCTACGGTTTGCGCGAATATACGTTGTGGATACAATTTATTACCCTCCATATAGCCTCTCATGACTGCACAAGCAGCGGAGTATTGATGCTTTGTGCCTATTACAGGTTGTGCTGAGCCATCTGTGTACATGACTCTTTGATATTGATCAATAGGCAATGTATTTACCGGAACTGGGTATTCTAGTTCATATTGCAAAAATTGGGTCGAAGATATAGTCAACATCAGTGGCTGTCAAAGATTTTACCCATTGAATCCAACGTGGATGTAATGCTTTAGCGTTTGGAAACGCTGGCTTTGGTAACAGCCTCAAGGGCTGGAATTGGAGATACGACAATAATGCATTTCCCCTTTCTTTAATGACGGCCATATGAACAGCAGTGAGAATTTTCCTCAGTGGGAGCAAAGTGTTGTTCTGCTGTAGAGTACAAATGTGATTTGTATGCAATCGGTACTGTTTTATCCTCATTGAAAGTTACATAGGTGAAACCAATTGCAACAGCAATTACTCTGATGACTAGATGCTTTTTATTGTCCCTTGTGTGTAGGTGTTGTGCTGCAAGCATGTCTGTTTGCAAAGCTCTGAGAATGCGTGTGTGTTTGACTGTCCAAAATTTACAGCAAAAGTCAGGACGTATTCAGTCATATAAGGGTTTTATGTGTGATACATAATCTGGAATATAAATTGTGCCAAAATTTAGGAAACCCAATCGGCATTGGAGATTTTTAATTGTATTTGGTGGTTGTAACTGCACGCATTTTTCTAAGAATTGTGGCTCTAGGCTCTTTCCTTCACATTATAGCTCGTATCCCAAAAACAGGACGCTAAGGAAAGCTAATTTAGTTTTTTAAAGTTACATTTATAGCCAAATTCGGCAAATCCTACAACAATGTGGGCTACCTGTCTTAGTTGTTGCAGTAATTCATCACCCGTGAGATAAATATCATACACATAGGACAATGCTTCAGGGTCAATGTCGTGCAATATTGAAGTCACATGAGCCGCAAACAGTCCTGGACTGTTCTTGTACCTCTGGGGTAAATGACAGAAATTTTTCTAGGAGCCTAGTGTGCTGAAACTTGTTAAGTCTCTACTCTCAGGCACTATATTTTGGCAGAAGAATCCGTTGGAAATATCAAGTGTTTTGTATTTTTTACACACTATGTTGTTGATGAGTGCTGTGCTATGTGATTTTTGTATAGCGTATGTGCGTGTATGACTGTTTTAATGTCTGTAATCTAAGACTATTCTGTATGAATGGTCGGGTTTAGCTACTGGAAATAAGGGATTATTCATTGGTGAGACACGGGGTTCGATTACACCTTGGTACTCCAGTTGTGTGAGGATTTCCCTCACAGGTGCCTTAACATCATGTTTTATTGGATACTGTGGTTGAGGTTGAGGTTGATTTTTAATTGGAATTACATAATAGGGGGAATCATTATCCCACCCTACGTGGTTGTGATATAACGCGGGTGCCTGCGCCAATGCCCAATCGGTGGCGTAGGATTCTGCGAGCTCATCTGGAACAAGGGGCTAGAAAGAAGGTTTGATAACATCTTCCCCATATGGGCAAGTACAGATAGATTTAGGTGGCCAATCCCTTTCGGCCATTAGAATATCATATATATTTATGACGCAGTCCCAAAAGATTGCATCAATTGTGCGTTCAATGTCTCCTAACTGTAACGTTAATTTGTACACCCTTTCAGGCGTGGAGACACGCATGTCCACAGTTTCAACTTGTAAGAAGTCATCAGTTGCTTTCACCTTCAGATGCTCTTGAATATTCTGGCGAACTATTGTGACCTCTGCCGCACTGTCTAATAGCGCTAATGCCCACTTCTTGTTCTTCAATAGAGCCCTCTTCTTGAGTGACATGATGAACTGCAACTGCTGCCACTTTTTTCTTTTTAAATTGGGGTTTTTGTTGGGGAGGTTTCTCTTCTTTTTTAACAGAAACATCTGAAGAGCGTTGTCTTGGTTTCACGTACTCAGTTCTTTGCTCTGACCGTCCAGCTCTCTCACTGCGTTTTTCCGGTGAGCCCTGAAATTAACGAGATTGGCGTGTATCAGTATATTGATATCTGCCAGGCGTTTTAATATTATCTCTATTTCTGAGATTGTATCTGTTCTGTACGTGGTCTCTGTCTGCGTAGATTCTCCCACTTTTTTTTATGTGTTTGTGTTTTTTTTATGCCAGCATTTTTTAGTACCCTCAGGAGCTTGCTTGGTAGAATCTTTATTACATGTACCCTGAAATTGAGGTTTTGTAGGTCTGGCCCTGAGACTATCTCGACCGATACTAGAGTAGGGCTCTGCGATAATCTTTGGCAGCTCACGTTTTTGATCCTGTATAGGAACGTCCCAGAGCCACATGTGCACGGCTAGTACAACTGCTTCCCCTTTAAGGTTACTTAATATAATTGAGGATACTGTGGCACAATTGCCCATTAGCTGCATCCTCAAGTCCAGGGCTGGGGCAGCCCCGTGTTCATCTTGAATTTGTTTCAACACTTCTGGTAAATTGATAAGTGTCGGCCTACCATGTGCGGTAGTATAGAGCATAGCAAATGCCGTTCCCCAAGTATTGCAGTTATCTACTGTGGGAACCATCCCAAATGGCAAGCATATAGTTATTATTCTATGCTTATCCTGAGATCCTGTGTGGGGAAACACTGTTTCCAGTGCATTTACTTTTTGAGCTAACCAAAACAGAATCTCTTCTCATTTGGCGGGTACTTTACCCATGATCGAATGTACAGATGTAGGATTAATGCCTGGCGTTACTGCATGCGGTTGTGCCGGGGCAGCACGTGCTGTGTTTGTATTTATTTAATGTTTGCATTACAAACTGTAATAATCGTCTGTATATTACCGTAAGCTCAGCATATAAGCGACGGACCGCAGCTATCGTTAGGTTCACTGCATCAGCGTGAGGTGTATATGGCCAGGTAGGACCATCATTAATTAGAGGACCTAACCTAACATGTAGAATTGTATGGGTAGGGCGCCATCAAGCCAATTATTATGTTCTTGATAAGATAGAGGTATTTCTAGGTTTGCATATGCTCTTTGAAGGTGTGTTAGCAGGTGTATAGTGATTAAATGTTTTTGTGTTCCCATCAGCTGCTGGAAATGTGACCCAAGAATAAAAAAATTCTGTTTTATAGGCTGGATGAGCCTCAACAACAAATGTAACAGGGCTCCCCTGGGCCATTAGGCCATGTGCCAATAAATGTGCAGTAAGAGGTGATCACATATTGACTGCAATTGCTACCTGTTGTGGGTTTGCCATGATGAATGGTAATTTTGTTCAGAGATAAGCACACCAAATGAGCATTATCCTTTTAGATTTGAAGCTTCACCTACAGTGTTGGTTAGGTACTCCCTACTTAGCTGAGGAATAAAATCCTCAATATCCTTGTGTGTAGTGAGACAGAGATACTCAGGAGGACCCGGAAATTAGAGCCTAACCAAGTGTTGGGCGCCATGTCGTATAGGCTCTCATTATACTAATGAGACTACTTTGATTTGAGTGGCAGAATCACTTGCACTGTGGGGGACTGAGTCTGAACCTACTACAGGTGACACCTGCTGGCTAACCAGCAGTGTCTCATCTCCACCCAAGAGCAGGGATGATTGGGCAACCGAGCGCATGACACAATTGACTGCTCAGGGAAATCGTGGCACTAACTAGGCCGATGAGGCAAGACAGGATCAAAATTGTGCAAGGAGAGTGAGGCATAAAAAATAACGCTACCATATTGTCAACAGAATTATTAAAATAGCTCCTACCTAGGCTATGTTAGATCACAGCATGTTGAGCTCTAGTTCTGCCCTTCAGGTTCCCCTGGGAAGACATCATCCCTCATACCTGAGCAAGAGGCCTGTGGTCTACATAAGCAGCTGTAGCGAAGCATTCAGCAATCAGCATTCAGTCGTGGTCATCTCGCTAGAATCTCCCTCTAACGTACATGGGTCACAGTAGTGTTTTTATAATAAAATAGCTGATGTTCCAAGAAAGGATCCCTACGTAAGAGTCTGTATGTTTCTATGAACACTAGAGACAAAGCATTACCACGTTTGCTGGCAACCTATCTTACTGCAGCCTTGAGAAAAGCACTGAGTGAAAGAAATGTAATGTTTAAGAAAGCAGTGCTAGCATAGGCAAAGAACAGCTAGATAGAGAAAATAAAACAACCGCAAATGTGGCTATTGTTAAAATAATAAAACAAAGCTAAATAAAATATTTCTAGGTTAAAGTGCATAGCGGCAGGCCAAGTTTGCTAAAAGAACGTGTACGAAGCTATAAATAAAATGGCTACACAACACCCTCGCCCTCCAGGCCACTGGGTCCCTTGTTGTCGGTGGTCTCATGACCTGCGGTCCAGTGGCCAGATGCTTCCCCCTTTGGCTCAGCCCCGTCTCCTTTGCCACTCCAGTGCTGATGCTGCCAAAAGAAGGTGACGTAAGGTCATAACATGTACATGATGACACATCAATCAAAAGTCTCAGAGACAAAACATACCATCATGTCAAGTGGCCCACTGCATAAAGTGACAGCAAAGAGCCAGAATTATGTGCCAATATAGAACCAGGCATCCCATCTCGAATCACAAAGGCAACACATTACCTAATTTAGTCTCAGACAACTACAGTAGCATGGATGAAGTGTAGCTACCCCACTAACCATAACCCAACTAGGTGACTACTCCACATCAAACGTGTGCCACATGCAGCCCACCACATAGAATCAGTATCCAACAAATGAATACCATTGTAAGGTACTCTACCAATTACACTCAGACAAGCATATGCACACATCTAACGTGCACCAATATGATGTCTCACAACAAGTGATGTTGGTAAGGAAAGGCAGACAACACTGGTTCATACATGCCATACCTGGATTAGGTGGCATGGAAAAATCCATTTCACAATAGACACACCCCATTAATGTACAGCTCCACAAGTCACACCTTTTCAAAATGAGTCAAGGAGGTAGTAAAAAGGTCAACCAGTTGTGCACCACATTGGGCTTTCCATTGAACAACAATGAAGTCAGGTCCCAAAACTCATAGAGCAATGTCTCCAGAATACACACATGAATGGCCCTGTTGGGCTCTGGATAGCCCCCACCAATGTCACACACCCATTTCCATGTTCACTTCTGAGTGTTGGTTTAGTAGACAACTGTATTGTGCAGGATGGAGGGGCACAGACCTTGCAATCACTATCAGGAGGAAACTAAATTGTTGTATGATGAGAATAAACATCACTACCCACATATCAGACTTGAAAAGTATGGCATTTGTCTGTGGATGAATCCCTGACCCCAAACATGTCATGCAAACATCAATGCAAGTCACTCCACGATACATCCATACAGTCAGGGCACAATTTCTAAACAACACACAGCTGCTGTGGACCTACAGTCATCATATCACATAAAGGGTACAAATCATCATCAAGTGGATCAACACCCTGTCCCTACCTGTCATGTCCATCCAAGTAACTGCAGTTACACATGACTTATGAAATACTATGAGGCATTAATGTTTCTTTATGACTACATATGATGGTCACACAGCCCAGTCTTAGACATCACAGTAAATGGACAGCCATTGCAGATGTATCACAACAACAACAGGACCCCATGAACACATATGTAAGAGTTTTTCAACATCATCCCATATGCATAGCTAGCACATGCAATACATCTACTGCAAATTTATGTATCCTAGTAGGAATGGAGCACATGCAGACATGATGGCACAAGGTATGTTTACTACACTGATGACACATTACCTATGACAATTCACATTCCCCACTTACCAAGAGAAAGTAATATGCCACAGCTGCCAAGCTTTTACCAGGTAAGTCATGTCATATGTATGATGGACACCCATGCATCACAGACTGCTGTGAGGCACCAGCACCCAATACATGATGGAGAGAAATTGCACCTGGTTTGAAGCTGTCAACCTACACATATTCCCAGACACATGACAGAGGACTGTGACCCACATCCTACTTACCTTTAAACTGTAACAGTTGTCAGGAGTGATCTGTTAGTGGAAACTAACAAGGACCTGGGCAGTTAAAACAGGATATCCAAACACTAAATACAGTCATATCTGCTCCATGCTGGGCATTTCGACTGAGGGTTCACCATAGTTTAGTCCTAGGTCCCAGCTCCAAAAGGATGAGCACACCAGTTGAAAACACATGTCCTGTCTACACCAATTTCATCCCAGAATATTTGTGACACATGACACATACTACATTGTCAGGGGGAGCAGTCCATCCCTCAATCATGAATTTTCTATGTGCTTACCCTCTTGTGACTGCTGTGCTGACCTCAAATGCCTATCCAAGGCCAGATAGGTCACCACCAAAATGGGGGCAGAGGGATCATGGTCCGACGGGCACCCTGTCATTGTTGGGAGGACATCTCCAGCTGGCCAAGATCATGGCACATAACTCAATAGCACACTGCCTGCTTAAGTGCAATGTCCGAAATAAAAGGCACATGCACTGACCACATCAGAGCTGGATGAAAGACAATAGGGCTCAAGGGATCTGTGAAGTCCATGTGACACACATTGTCACAAATGATGAGCACATCAGTCACAGATTATGACCCTGCACCAATACAATTCCCGTAGTAATCAGTGGGCATGGTCTCAAGAAACTGCATATTGGCAGTGAGGCATGATTTGGCACCATCACATGCTGTCCAGGGATCCAGAGAGCGGGCATAGTTTCACTCTTGTAGTTGGAAAAGGAATCAATACCAGTCTAGATGTCTAGTTAGGGAGTAAGTGATAATACACAGGGTCCCTTCTCTGCATAATGAGCAGACATACCTACATAATACACCATGTCCAAAAACATCACATGCCTCATAGTACATCATGTAGCCTACAGCCAATTTTCATTGGCTGCTTATGTGCAGAGTTGAGGGGCATAGTGCGTCATTACCTGGCTTCAGAACAATGGTCCAAAAAGGCCATATGTGGCCAGAGATTACTGTGCAAACACAGAAAGAGCTCAAATGGTGGCCAACCAACACACGCATCATGAATTAAACCCTCCGGCTGTCATGGAACCACATGTGACTACACATTACAGACATCTTGTGCCAAGATTACGCTGAGGATGGCTGTCATAACACCTCACTTCGCAATGTGCATCAAACGCAAGTTGGTTCAGGCAACACTCAATGCACGCTAACCACATTGTCTCAGGATGACAAACCTGTCACTTGACATAGATAAACTGGTCTTATGCCTTGGATGACTAAATATAATATAAGTAGAGGTACAGAGAAAAGTGTGCACATGGTACATTTATCTGCTCCTCTGGTGCACCATGTGCTGTTCATACAGGGATAGGACCTTCTCCACCAGCTTCTCCAGCTGTTTAGGTGAGAAGGCAGGGGCCCTATCACCTGTAAGATCACCTATACGATGCAAAATAATTGCTCTCAGAGACAGTACACAGCAGCTCGGGTCAGTGAGGTCTCAAGTGAAAGAATCAGTAGTAAATGTTGGTCATGTCCGCCACATATGCGACTGTCACCACCGGCGGGCACTGCCATTGGCCCAAGACTGCCACAGGCAGCAATGTTATCCTATGGCAGTGTTTGCTGCTGTAGCATCCGGATACCGCCATGAAGACTTCCATCGTCAGTCGCAGGTGGTTCCTAATGTTCAGTGGAGTAAGTCAAGCAGCCGCCATTTTAGAGGTATACAATGCAATTAAATGATATATTTTGATGTGACACAAGTGTTAAAATGATGTCCTTGTGAATATTGTGTGAGGGCCTTGTTCTGTGATGTAGGTCAATTGTTTCCATTATAATGTAGATAGGTTGTCATGCTGATGTTGGGGCACAGCCACCTCCCTCCCCTACACATGTAATTCAGGATTTGGAGGTTTGAATCACAGGCAGTTTATTGAGTAATCTGGATGTGAGGACCAGATAGAGGTTTTGTACAGATATGTACATAAGCAAGGCGTTAACATTTCACAAATATTTCACAAATGTGCAAGTTTTATCCTTGGTGTGTGTTGTGTATCATGTTTATAGTGACTCATGACATGACACTTTTCATATCTGATCTGTATGATGTAACTTGCTAGGGAGACATTGAGTGCCTTTTTATCTTTTTTGGGCCACATAATTACCATAGGAGGAGAAGGATCGGACACCCTCCTGTGTACGGTCCACTAGAAGACTTGCAGACCATGGAGGACAGACATGTCATACAGATCTGCTGCCTGGATAGGCAGAACATAATGGATCTCTGTCATCAGTTGGACCCAGATCTGATGCCAGCCATTCATCATCCTGGCCACAGGATCCTTCCAAAACACAGTGGCCCTATCTGCTGGGATGTTCCAACCTATGTTCAGTTTGGTTTTGAAGGATGTTCTCTCAGCAATGTTGAAACACCTGAACAGCTACATTTATTTGTTCAACGTGACGATTTTGCTCATGTGAAAACAGAGTTCTATGGTTTGACACACATACCACATGTTGTGAGTGCTGTTGGTGGTACTCATGTAGCTCTGGTTCCACTGCATGGCAAAGAACAGATCTATTGGAACAGGAAGAACTTCCATTCAATCAATGTCCAATTAGTATGCTTGGCGGACATCTACAGTACATTTCTCAAGTCTGTGCCTGGTACCTGATTTCAGTCCATGATGGCTTCATCATGTGGAACAGTGCAATTCCCCAGCTCATGACATGACTGTACCCAGAGAGCACCTGGTTTGTTGGTAAGTAACATATGTCATGTGTGTTTGTATGCTCTGTCTGCTGATGGTGAGTTGTTGCTCTGGACTGAGGGTTGCACGCATGTTGCATTTCCTTACAGGGGATTCTGCCTACCCAAATCGTCCCTGGTTGTTGATACAAGTGAGGAACCCAAATATGGCAGGGGAAGTCCACTTCAACGAGGCCCATGGAAGAACATGTTGTGTCGTGGAGCAGGTTTTGGGGTCCTCAAGGCAACATTTCACAGCATAGACAAATCATGTGGAGCCCTCCTCTATTCACCGAAAAAGTTTGTAAGATCAGTGTAGCCTGCTGCATTCTCCACAACCTTGCCCTGAGGAGAAACATCCCGTACATCCCTGATGAGGGGGATCTGGCAGTGCCACCAGGCGAGCCTCCTGAAATGCCAAGTGAGGATGACAGTGATGAGGATGAAGGCGGAGACATGTGAGCTGATCTCAACAATCAGTACTTTGCTTGAGTATAAGTATGTGATGTTCTGTGATAACTGTGCTTGCATGGGGTACTGTAGGGGTCAGGATTTGTGGAGAAGGGCATCTCTGCCACCACGAGACAGGGAATCTTATGCTATGCGTCATACAGGCCAGGTTTGCTGGCTACATCAGACTTGAAGATTTGCCTCTCTTGAGGATCTATTTGTTTGGCTACACTGTAAGAGAAATAATAGAAGTTTAATATGACTTTTGTATCTCATGTATGCCTTTGGATGCCTAAACGTCTTTTATGTCACTTCTCCTTGCCAGGCCTCTTCACCTTGCCATCCTCATGTGGGCATTTCAGAGATGTGTCATTGGCAGTTGGTTGTAGATGGCCTAACATGTGAAGGGGGCATGGAATTGATCCAGGTACTGTTTGTTGCAAATTTGGGTTGTGTGAGTTCCATGCCCAGGCTGCCTGGACAGTGAAAGGGCAGTTATCTGAGCTGCAGAATAGACCTGTTTGCCCTGGAATGTTGGTCCAATGGTTTCATGTGTGTCAAAATGTGGCCTTGTAACGTCATCCTGTGTAATCCACCCATTCTCCCTTCACATTGTGTTGATAATGATCCTGTATGCCCTGTACGTAGATGTTGATGTGTTTCCCCATTGCAGGCCATTGTGCCTGTGCCACAACACTGACATAGGTGTGTAACATGCCACTAGATGCCTAACCATTGTAATAGGATGCTCCTCTGAACAGGGACTGTTGAACTGTCCTCTGTCTGTGTAATTGGGTGTGTTAAGTTGGATAGATCTGGTTTTGGTATGTGATAAGGGTCAAGCTGAAGACAACATACACAAATCTGTTTGCCTATTCTACGGGACAGGGTCTGACATAACCCTCTTTTCTGTGGCTATGAGGATGGTACTTTGAGATATGTAGCCAGAAGCAACAATGTTTACTCATTCTTGGCAAAGACAGTCCATACATACTTGCAGCCTATGGGCTGTACAGTGTAAATAAAAATGTTGGTGTGAGTGACCACTTGTGTTGTTGTGTTACTAGTAATCCTCAGCATGCCACTGACTGTGACATATCCCTCATTATTACCATCTTTAGAGTACCTCATTAGTATCACATTCATTTCACATTGTACAGCCCACAATGCTGAACAATACTATAAGGCATTGATTGTGTGCTAGATGTTTATTCACATGTGCTCTGAACATAAAGGTGGAAATTGATTTAAAAAATGAGTCAAATAGTGTAGGAATCAGTCTTGGTGGATGGAATAATTTAAGTAGCTGCCAAAACATTTGAAGTCCAAAGTCCAGTGTCCTACTATCCCGGAAAATGGATTGTGTATGAAAAACAGCCTCTTAAATAGGTGAACTTGTGAGTCCTTGCTCTCACAGAGGTGGCCCCTTTTTGTTTTTAACCACACCAACAGTCACCACTATTAAAAGTGTATTTTTTACACAGGTATCTGCTTAGGTGTTTTTAATATGCCCTAGATTAGCTGGATCCAACATCTTTCCAGAACAGTGATAATTTACGCACTCCCTCCTGTTCCTTTGACAGTGAGGTTGAGTCTGCCCAGGTGGCATTGTCCTACCTGGGTGGGGCTAGGTGGTCATATGATGAAGCATGACACTATATAGTGTTTGAGACCACCTAGTCCGCAAAGGAAACTTTCCCTACCTCACTCACCTTTGAATCTCTACTCTCCACATCTTCCGCCGGCTTCAACTTACCTAATAAGGTTCTAGAGCCACGAGGAATTCCCTTTGGTTAGAGCTCTGCAATGAACTTGTGAACCCCATACTTTTTGTGGGATTTTGGATCTGTATTTAGGGAGATCGGTACGGCGTGTTCCCTTCCAGGTATTATAATTTTATACCCGTTACTCTCCCTCACTCTCCGGTTGTGTTATGATGATATGAATAACAGTCAACAGAGTGATTCTGTGGCACACAAAGGAGCTCCATCAACGGTTCATTTCTTGGCAGTGGTTGAGGTCTTGGCATCTGCCCCTCCTGGATGTTTGGGTAGACGTCCCTTCTTGGGGGGGGGGTGTTCTTCAGCTACAGAAGCAGGGTGAGTGAGGCAGGTCCTTTCACAGGCAGGGCTTCCCTTCCACTGGCTGCCACAGAGGGTGAAGGGGAAGATGTGAATAGGCCAATGTAAGGGGTCTGGTGTTGTTATTGATCCCTGCTCAGGGTTGTGTACATGTCCCTCAGCACACCTGTTAGTGAGGCCAAGGTGGTAGTGTGGGCCTTCCACTGTTGCAAAAATTAATGGAGGTAATCCATCTGCAGCTGCTTGATCTCCCTGAGTTTCGGTGAGTAGCTGGCCCATCATGCATTGGCGTTGTTTGGAGGCTCCAAAAACATGGGTTATAGTGTCCTGGCCAGACCCATCCCCAGTAGCCTCATGCCACTGACCCACACCAAACCTTCCACGCACCCTACCCCCATGTGCCTGTGCCCTTGGTACAGTTTGCCCCTACCACTGGGTTCAGGTCCATCATTGTCAAAGGTGTCTAGATCTAACTCAGGTACCTGGACTGGGGGACACAAGATTGTTTATTCTGTCCTCTAGACCCAGTTTTGGGGGCGACTGGTTACCTGGGGTGTTGTTGCTACAGAGCTGGGAGGAGTTGATGTGGTCAGGGAGACGCTGACAGGTGTAATCTGACCAGGTTACCTGGGTTGGCCCAGCACCGTCCTCAACGTCCACACAGCCAGGAGTGGTATCCTCACTGAGGGCATTACCCATGGGGGAAGCAGCAGTCTCTTGATAGGTGTCTGTGTACCCAGTGGCAGGTAGACCCGTTTAATTGAGAGAGAAAATGTTATAGGTTGTATTGTGACATATACCCACAGCAGTTTACTGTGACATATGATTAAGGCCATGTACACATTGGCTTTGCATTTTCCCCTTTTATGAGAGACACTCCTGTTAACAACTGTATAGACTGGACATTTTGGGAAAATACCAATTCCGTTTCTACTTGCCTCAATGCAGGATATCTGAGTATCTTTGCACTTTGATATCTGTTCATGGATTCCTGCCTTTCCAGCTGTGCAATCAACACTGTGGCTGTGCATAACGTGGCTTGTGTGATCACAAGATCTAGTAGACTGTTATGCGGGTAGACCTGGATCCTTGTCGTTATGTATGTTAGTTGTCATCATGTGGTCAGTTCACAGTGAATATGTGTTCTGCCACAAGCATTTAGATGATGCAAGTTTGGTACCTTTGAGTTGTCCTACATTCATTGGGCACATAGGTTGGGCTGTCCTTCCTGTCCACATTATTTTCATCTTGGCTCATCTGCTCAAGATGGATTTAGTTGATTGGGCACATCACTGCGTGTACCATGATCTGTATGTTGTCTCTCCCAGGTAGGTAACCTGCATTTATGAATTAACAGACAGCAGCACAATGTCATTGTGGACAGTGTCCTGGTTATTGGAGTTAGGCGGACTGTCCCTCCTGGGATTTACAGTCATGTTACACCAAGTACTAAACAGAGCATACATAAATCATTCTCTCAGGTGAGTAGACTTTCATTGCGAGTTGATGTACATGGATGTTAGGACAGATGCATATTGAGCATGTGTTTTACCTTGAGTAGACAGTGCCTTCTGACCTTGGCATTGCAATCATTGCCTGTCCTACCCACACCCTATGCAGATGATATGCCCATAGGTGAGTACTTGGCAAAGGTTGAGTAGATGGGGAATGGTCCTAGTAGCAGAGCACACACTATTGGCTGAGTGGAGTGATATTACCAGTAACATCACAAAACAAAATAAAATGATGGACGGAGTGTTGAAACTTTTCAAACACTCACCCCCAGTCACCGATCTGTCCTCCCTGGACAGGAAACAAGGATCCTGGGACCAGTTTCAGGGTATCACCCTTCATCAGCCAGGCTAGCTTGAATCCAGTGGTGCAGCGAGCAAGGGACCCATGTCTGGGCATACCCCTTGCCTCTTAGGTAGCACAAAGCAACATCACAAAACAAAATAAAATGACGGACGGAGTGTTGAAACTTTTGAAACACTCACCCCCAGTAACAGATCTGGGTTTAATCCATCATTGTTTCGCTCGCCACGTCACCCCAGTATGGACCCAGCCACATACAAATCAGTCTTGACCCTGTTCCCCATGGGAACAGTCCAGCCCGAACTGCTAGACCAGGTCCTCCCTGGACAGGAAACAAGCATCCTGGGACCGGTTTCAGGGTATCACCCTTCATCAGACAGGCTAGCTTGAATCCAGTGGCACAGCAAGCAAGAGACCACCGTCATGGGCACACCCCTGCCTCTTGGGGCACACAAAGCAACACCACAAAACAAAATAAAATGATGGACGGAATGTTGAAACTTTTCAAACACTCACCCCCAGTCACAGATCTGGGTTTAATTTAATCCATTGTTATTTTGCTAGTCATGTCACCCCAGTTTGGACCCAGCCATATACAAATCAGTCTTGACCCTTTTCTCCATGGGAACAGTCCAGCCCGAACTGCTAGGCCAGGTCTGTGACTGGGGCTGAGTGTTTGCATTGTTCAGCACTCCGTCCATCATCCTTTTGTGTGACATTACCAGTGCCTGCTGACCTTGGCTTTGCTGTCTTTGCTTGTCCTACCCACATATTATACAGTTGATATGCCTGTAGGTGAGTACATGGCAAAGGCTGAGTAGAGGGGGAATGGTCCTAGTAGCAGAGAACACAGTATTGGCTGAGTGGAGTGGCACCAAAGAGCAGTGAGCCCATAACTGGGCCCTGCTCCCCCTTCGCTCCCCTCTCCCCCCCTCCTCACCATAGATCCCCCCCAGCTTGGACGGGGGGGCGGTGGAGACGGATGCATGGCTGCGTGAGCCCTCTGGAGGTGCCCCCCCTTCGACATCCCCTAGCGAGGCGCGCCCCCCCCAGAGAAGACCCGGGGAGTGCAAGAGGCCCTTGCAGGCGGGGCTTGCGGAGCGCACGTGCAGTCGGACCAGGCCTGGACCTGGTGGACGGCGCGCTGCGCTGTCTCACCGTGAATACGCCTGACTCCTGCGGTGAATCAACGAGCGCTGGAAGCTCGCACAGCGCTCGCCTACGGGAGAGATCCTCCTTCCCCCATCTCATCAGAAGATCCAGGGCCTAGGAGCTGTCGCCAACGGGGGAACCGGTAGGGGCACGAGGTTCTTGCCCCCCCCTTATCTCCTGCCCACACTGTTCGTGGATTTAGCAGTGAGGGGCCCCCGCCCATCCGAGTCAGAACCTAACTCTAGAGACTAACAGGAGGGCCGAAACCTTAGAACATGGAGCGCACATCGGTGGTGGCCCTCCCCCTAACCGGCCCCGGGAACGTGGGTGACCGCGTGGGTGCGTGCGAAACGAGGACACACGACGGAGAGGCACGGGCACGCCATCGGCGAGGTCACCTGCCCGGCTGCACCTGGGGGAGCGGTACACCCACCCAAAGGACATTTACAAACAAGGCAGAATGGCCGGGAAGTCCAAATCGGCGAAAAGCCAAGACCGGAACACGCACGGACCAGTAACTGGCGATCAACAACTCATACCTACCCTGCAGTCACTGGAAAGCACTCTCCAGGCCCACTCCTCACAATTTGAGAAAGTGCTACAGGCAATTATGGACACTAAGGCCCTCATTCTGACCCTGGCGGTTCTCTACCGCCAGGGCCAACGGGGGCGGGAGCACCGCCGACAGGCCGGCGGTGCCCCCTTGGGCATTCTGACCGCGGCGCTTTGGCCGCGGTCAGAACGGGAAAACCGGAGGTCTCCCGCCGGTTTTCCACTGCCCGTAAGAATCCTCCAAGGCGGCGCAGCTCGCTGCGCCGCCGAGGGGATTCTGACAATCCCTACCGCCATCCTGTTCCTGGCGGCTCGCCCGCCAGGAACAGGATGGCGGTAGGGATTGTCGTGGGGCCCCTGGGGGCCCCTGCAGTGCCCATGCCAACGGCATGGGCACTGCAGGGGCCCCCGTAAGAGGGCCCCGCTAGTATTTCACTGTCTGCGCAGCAGACAGTGAAATACGCGACGGGTGCAGTAGCACCCATCGCACCTTCCCACTCCGCCGGCTCGATTACGAGCCGGCATCCTCATGGGAAGGGAGTTTTTCCCTGGGCTGGCGGGCGGTCTTTTGGAGACCGCCCGCCAGCCCAGGGAAAAACTCATAATACCCTCCGCGGTCTTCTGACCGCGGAGCGGTATAATGGAGGGTGGAATCCTGGCGGGCGGCCTCCGCCGCCCGCCAGGGTCATAATGAGGCCCTAAATCCTCACTGGAGAGCAGGATAAACACGGTGTCGCAAGATCTGAACATCCTCAGAGCAGACCATCGCAAATTATCCGAAAAGGTGAAGTCAACGGAGGAGGTGTTAAGCGAACTGGCCCCCACAGTGGCGGATAATCAAAAACAAATTCTCCGCCTAGACACAGAAGTAAAGACCCTGCTGAGAAGAGCAGAAGAAGCAGAGGGCAGATCCCGCCGTAACAACATACGTTTCTGGGATTCCCTGAAAAATCACTGGATCAAAACTCAGAACTCCTGCTGGAACACTGGCTAACCAAAGAGGTTTTGAATGGAGCCCCATCGAAGTTCTTCTCTGTAGAAAGAGCGCACAGGATCCCGGGGCGGCCCCCGGTCCCGGGCCAACCCCCAAGACCGTTGATAGCCAGATTCCTGAACTTTAGAGACCGTGACGCTATACTGTAGCAATTCCGTAACAAAGGCCCATTTAAGTATGAGGACTCAGTTGTCAATGCCTATCCAGACTTCACTCAAGAGGTGCAAAAACAACGCAACTCCTTTGTCAAAATAAAGCAGCACCTCCGAGAACATGGCATAAAATATGAACTATTATTCCCTGCCAAACTAAGAGTGTCAACAGATGAGCGCACCCACGTGTTCACCTCACCGGAAGACGCCTGGACGTGGATCTATGCCAAGGGGCTCGCCCACCCTCGAGAGGCGGATGGCACCGACGAGGACTGGTCAGTGACCTCATCGTGGAAACGCTCCAAGAGGCGCACCAGGGGACAACCCACAGTGAAACAGGCCGCAGATGAGAGAGCCAAGGCCCTGAAAGAAACCCCCTTACTGACTCGGAACTCCTTTGAGACTCTCAGGACGCATCCGGAGGAGAGCTCAGAGTCGGACTCGATCAGCTCTGACTCCACATTAACAGATGTGCTAAAGGGACCGGAGCTTACCCCCAGGACCGCAGATGCACTCTGAACGAGTATCGCTGCCCCAACCCCCGCCAGAACCGGCCGCCGCAACTGAGGAACAGAACGGAACTGAACGTACCCCACTGGAAGTGGGCGATTACCACACTTGAACCTATGTATCTTTTTTCTTCTATTCTAGAAAACAGCTTCCATACCCAAATTGCGCGCGGCTGGCGGCGAAGGCACACTGGGGGGGGGGTTCAGCTCACCCCCGGGAGCACCCCAAATCATCTGCAGACTGGGTCTGCAGAAGGATGCGAGCCCCATAACGAGCCACATCCGGATAGTAAAATTGCTCCCCCACAGACATCCACATGGATACAGTTCTGTTCGCTCACCAATGGGGTGTGTAGTTTGTTGCTAGTTCACAGTTGGGGAAGGGACACGGTTGGGGAGGGAAAGAGGGTAATAGTTAGTTTGTACACTACAGGTCCGTCCACAGTACAGGGAATATTGCCAAAAGCGGGGTGGCCGACTGCGGGGGGGATGGGTGTGGGGGGACTTGACTGGGTCCCACTGGCAGGAAGAGCACCAGATGCACCGCCACAAAACAAAACATGGCCCAACCGATAGCTTATAGCACGCACAAATACGATATAATCACCTGGAATGTCAGGGGACTGGGGACCCTGAGCAAAAGGTCCCGGGTGCACGCGCGACTCAAACACCAGGGCATACATATCGCAATCCTGCAGGAGACTCACTTGCAGGAGCCGGACCTGCGGGAACTGCGGAGTAAATGGGGGGGACAGATAATAGGCACGTCTTACTCAACCTTCGCGAGAGGGGTTCTTATATGGATAGCAGGGAGCGTCCCCTTCCTCCAAACATCGCACAGGATAGACCAGGGAGGCAGGTATGTGGTGGTGGAGGGTAGACTCGACGGCAAACCACTATCACTAATAGGGTTATATGCTCCCAATACCGCGCTAACCGGGTTTCTGAGTACGCTTACCCCAGCATTATTTGTGATTCCTGAAGCGCCCGCCATATGGGGTGGGGACTTTAATTGCATACCAGACCCAGCACTGGACAGGTCAAACCCCCCCACACAACTGATAGCCAATAGATATTCCAGACGCCCACTGCAAGCATGGGCCAGGGATATGGGCCTCCATGACATATGGCGCGTGAAGCATCCACTACAAAGGGAATACTCATTCTATTCAATACCACATAAGGTACACACCAGGATAGACACACTGTGGGGCACCCAGGAAATCTGCACAATGGTCAGCAGGACAGAATACCTAGCTAAAACACTATTGGACCACTCGCCGCTCATAGTAACTCTGAGCTGGGGCAGAAAGCGCCAAGTGATTCCAACATGGAGACTTCAGGTGGAAGCCCTCCATGATCCAGCATTCACAGACACATTGAAAACAGCGCTAAAACAGTACTGGGAATTAAACGCTGGCACCACTAACCTAAGAGCGGTCGAGTGGGACGCGCATAAAGTAGTGGTTCGCGGCCACTGTATCTCAACTACTTGGGGGTGAGACGTACACTCCACGCAGAGGTCAGCAAATTGGAAAAGAAACCTAAGAACACTAGAAAACGCAGTTGCTCGCAACGAAACACCATATACGACATTAAATGATGCACGCACAGAATACGCCGCCGCAGACACCACACTCCGCCTTCATGATTACAAATACCACTTGACCCGACTTCAAATGGAAGGCGACAGATCGGGTAGGCTACTTGCGTGGCTCCTGCACGAAGATCGGCAGCTCCCCCCTATCGGGCAATAGAAACAGGCGAAGGTACACTGGCAATCACGCAAGAAGAAATAAATGACGCGTTCAGGGAATATTATACAAAATTATACGCTAAACGTACATCATGCACCACCCAACAACTTAGGTCTTTCCTGGTGGATTCACCCCTACCCCAACTTACACAGACAGATAGAGAGATACTAGAGGCCTCAATGACACTAGGAGAACTCAAAATAGCCCTTGAGCAATTACCTAGGAACAAAGCACCAGGCGAAGACGGCCTTCCACTAGAATACTATTCCACCTATGCAACACACCTCAATACACACCTCCTGAAAGTATTCGAAGAGGCATGGGCCAGCGGGATTCTACCCCCCACACTGAGGGAGGCAATGATAGTGGTCCTCCCCAAACAAGGACGCGACCCCACAGACGTTAAATCCTACCGACCTTTATCATTACTAAACCTAGACTGTAAAATACTTGGTAAAATTCTGACCAATAGGTTAGCTCCCCACATGAACACCCTGGTACACGAGGATCAAAATGGGTTTATCCCAAAGCACAACACCTTTCTTAATATCCGGAGGCTGTTGAGCGTAATGGGTGATACTCCCCCGAACGCACCCGAGGAAGCGGTGATCTCACTCGATATTGAGAAAGCGTTTGATACATTAGAATGGGACTTTTTGTTTGCCACTATGCAACACATGGGTATCGGCCCTAAATTCACACGCTGGGTACGCATATTGTACACTGACCCACAGGCTAGGATGAAAACAAGTGGGGTCATATCAGGGAGCTTCCCGATCAATAGGGGCACAAGACAGGGATGCCCCCTGTCCCCCCTGTTGTTCGCCTTGGCAATGGAACCGCTGGCCGCACGCATTCGTGCAGAAAAAGAAAGGTGGGGGTAGTCAGGAACGGGACCCACCACGCCATATCGCTATACGCAGACGATGCCTTGATATATATACGAAGAGGGGATGAGGTGTTACCCTCGGTGATGTCGCTACTGTCTGAATTCGGAGGGATCTCCGGCCTAATAGTTAACTGGGGTAAATCCTGTATATTCCCACTAACCAACTGACCCTCAACGAAACGTGAGAACGCCCCACCAAGCCGCCTAAAATGGTGCTTCGACACATTTAAATACTTCGGAGTTAACATCTACCACAGAACAGAGGACCTCAGGGATGGCAATTTGGGGAGAGCGGTGACCTCCATGAAGGGCTCAATGCGATTCTGGAATAAATTACCACTCTCACCACTGGGCAAGGTGGCCCTAGCGAACATGCTGATACTACCTAGATTGTTATATCACTTTGTGGCCCTGCCACTTATTATTCCCAAAAGTTTCTTCAAAAGCCTGAACGCCATCCTACTGCAGCTTGTGTGGGGAGAAGGCAGAAGGCGGGTCGCACTCACCACGCTGCACCACCCGGTAGCAGCGGGAGGGCTGGGCGCCCCAAACTTTGAGCTTTATAACGCGGCCGCATAGTTACAGTGGATACTGAACTGGATCCACAGGCCTAGCTCGGCGGAATCCATTTGGCTCATGTGCAGACTCCAGGGAGTCCCCCTGCTTGTATGGCTTACAAATAAACAAATCAAAAGCGCACGCGAAAATCCATTGATGGTGGCGGCTCACGCATGTTGGAAGAGGTATATCCAAAGAAACGCAAAAGAACTTGCTGACTCGCCGCTTCTCCCGCTAGAACGGCTCCCCGGGTGGGCTGAGGCTGGATTATATTCGCCTGCAACCTGGTCAGACGCGGGCATACACACAGTGGGAGATTGCTTTGAGGAGGGGAAACTAATGTCCTTTGAATCCATGCAAGCCCTCACAGCAGTGGGCCCGGGGCAATTCCTGGCCTATCATGCTATATGTCACGCAATCAGAAAAGCATGGGCGGCCGGAGAACTAGAACCAGACACCTCTCCTACATTGCACCATATGCTGAGCTGCGACACCCAAATAAAAGCAGTATCAAACACGTATAAACTCCTGAATAGGCCCCCGGAACCCAATTTGCTAAAGTCCTGGGAGAGGTGGAATGCCGTACTGCCTGCCCCGATCTCTGGAGCAGAATGGCCAAAAGCCATGAGCCACACTCGCGAGGTCTCAAGGAACCCCAGATTCTGATATACACAGTTTAACTACATACACCAAACATATTTAGCACCGGCCAGGATCAAACACATGTTCCCTGGGACGGACCCCGTCTGCCCCAGATGCAAAAAACCAGTGGCACAGTTCTACCACATGGTCTGGGATTGCCCACAGATACAAAAAGAATGGGCCAGGGTGGTTACAACATTAGCAGAAATGACGGGTCTCGACCTGGTCGTGAGTCCCAAGTCCTGCCTACTTGCCCTCAGGACAAGGGCGAAAAAACACAAACACATACACAGGTTTGTGGATCTGGCTTATGTAATGTACAAGAGACTAATAGCCATGAACTGGAAAGCCCCCAACGCACCCGATTTGAAAGCCTGGCTCACCCTCACACTGCGATGGGCCCGTGCTGAGCACCAGGTGCTAACGACCCTGGCGCGAGGGGGATTGCGTCACGCGGGTTGAGAAAGTTGGAGCACGCTAGTGTCTAAGCTAGAGGCAAAAAATGACGAGAGACCCCCATGAACTATGAATTGCCGTGAACACCTCGCCGGCTATATACACGAACTCACCCCCAACACAGCACTCCACTAGGGGATGCATGCACCCCCATCAACAACACCTCACCCCCACCGACAACACACTAAAACCCCATGAGTACATATCTTAAATAGCGCCCACGGGCCAATATGCCCAGCCACCAGATGCCTGCACTCCAAACGCTCGCGCATTCCCTCCCCCCGTGCGGAAGTTAAGACCCCACCCTGAGCTACCGCGGGACCTCCCCACACTTAAATGCGCTAGTCACCGGTGTGGGAAATAACTTAAACATACTGATCAGATGGTTCAGACCTGGAAGTGTACGAGGTGTTCTTAGTTGTTTGTTTATTTCAATTTGTGCAATCTACAAGAATTACGTAAACCATCAATATCCTGTCATTGATACACATGTATGTAACACATTGCTCTGTTTCCTTGGAAAAATCAATAAAAACATGTTATAAAAAAAAAAAAACAGTGCCTTCTGACCTTGGCATTGCTGTCTTTGCATGTACAACCCACACACTGTACAATTTTAATCCTCTCAGATGGTTACACTCCAATGTGGAGTTGACAAAGGTGGTGATTTAAATTGGACTACACTGCTCTGGTATTAGTGATGGTGGAACTGTGCCTGCTAGGAGTTGTAGTGCTGTCAATCGTTGTACTACACACACCATACAGAGATGGGTGTGATTGGCATGTAGGAGGCCAGAAAGGGGTTTATGGAGAGGTGGACACTGGACTGAATGCTTTGACATTGTAGGTGGGGAAAGGTGATCAATGAGCATGCATGCCAATCCATTTTGTAAGGAAACCTTTTTTGATGTGACTTACCCAACTCAACTTCCCCAGGTATTCCTGTCAAGACCTCAGGATGCAGAATGGCCAAGACCTTCTCCTCCTATAATGTAAACTGTGGGGGAGATGATTGGGGATGACCCCTAGCTTTGGGGATGACAGCTTGTTCCTGGCGGACATGCAACGTGCCTTTCCTCCTGTGGTCGTTCTACCTTTTCCTGATGTCGTCCTTTGTGCATTGGTTACTGAGTACAAACTTCACTTTGTCAACTATCCCTTGTCACATTTCCATTTTCCTAGCAATAGTGGTCTGCTGGACTTGGGCTCCAAATATATGTGGCTCCACTGGAATGATATCATCCACCATGATTCTCAACTCGTCATCTGTGAAACAGGGATGTTTTTGTGGTGACATAGTAAAGAAGTATGAAGAAAATAATGTCTAGGTGCTGTGTGATGAGAGGGTGACGGGGAGTAAATAGTGCAATAGGGTGCAGTTATGTGTGTTTTCGGGTGGGTGTTGTAAGGATGTGTGACATATGCTTTGTAAGAGGTCGTGGGGTCCCTAATCTATGGTTTGGTTTGCTCTGATGTTGCTCCGGCTTCTGTGTTTGGGATGGAAGATACAAAGGATTGCGGTGGTTGGAGGGGTGTGTTATATATTGTGGTTGGTGGGTGTGTCGAGTGTGTAGATGTGTGTCAGTTGGGCTAATTTCAAATCTATCCAGTGTGGTGTGGTGTATTACTTTGTGGACCGCCGACTGCTGCGGTTTGCACCGCCATTGGTATATCACCATGGCTAGACCACCATAGCGATTTTTGACTTGTAATAGGTTTGGTGGTTTTTGATAGGCTGGCGGTACTGGTGATTGGACCACCTCTTTCCCGCCCTCCAGAGTCCTGGTGGTGTCAGGATATTGGCTGTCTTTGGCTGTTCTGACTGTGTAACTCGTAATAGGGCCGTATGTATGAGCGCCAAAATAGCATTCTTTTGGCGGATGTCTACGCGGCGATCTGACTGTCAGACCATTAAACTCGTAATGAGACCCTATTTGTTGTAATGTTTTGAAATGATATTTTATTAGGTTTAGCTAAATAACCTTTGTACTTTTAAATTGTTATGTTGGTTATAGTTTAGTATATATTTACTTCCATGTTTTACAGTTTGTTTAGTTATTTTGTTATATTAACATGTGTGGTGCTTACTTTAATGACTTTCATTTACAATTATTATTGAATTATTTCATTATTATTACATAGTACTCCAGTAATGTATATCTGCAAATTATAATATTTATTTGAATTATTGTATTGTATATGTGTTTGATATATAAAATGTATTTTTAATTATAAATATAAATTTTATTTTATTAGGTCTAGATAACAAAAGTAAATATTTTTATAATAGAGTGCTAACTATAAAATCTGATGTTTTAGTGTCCAACACCTTCCCCAAATTGGTTTAAATTGGAGTATGAATAGCAAATGTGAACCCTTTTGTGCACACCTGCCCTTAATTAGCTTTGATTGGAGTTGCAATAGTAAATGTGGCCCCTTTAGGGTTTAACACCTTCTTTAGAATGGTTTAGATTGGAGTTGAAATAGTATATTTGGCCCTGCTAGTGTACAGTACCATCTTTAAAATGGTTTTGATAAGAGTGGAGATAGTAAGTGTGCTCACTTAAGCATCCAGCACCTTCCCCAAATGAATTTAGATTTGATTTAGAGTAGTAAATATGAAAGTTTTGTCCAACACCTTCAACAGGGAATAGTAAATGTGACCAATCAAGTATTCAATGTCTTACTCAAATTGGTTTAGATTGGAGTGGGAATAGTAAATATGATCCTATTAGTGTCCAACACCTTTACCCTAATATATTACATTACAGTGGGAACAATAGATGTAATGTTTTTAGTATTCAGCATTTCACACAAAACATTATGGGGGTTATTCTAACTTTGGAGGAGGTGTTAATCCGTCCCAAAAGTGACGGAAAAGTGACGGATTTACCACCAGCCGTATTACGAGTCCATTATATCCTATGGAACTCGTAATACGGCTGGTGGTATATCCGTCACTTTCCCGTCACTTTTGGGACGGATTAACACTCCTCCAAAGTTAGAATAACCCCCTATTTCTTCTGTTTCTTTTTTTCTACAGTGAATGACACATTAAATTTTTATATTGTAATTTATTTATTTTTTTGTAGTTAGTTTGTATGTTAACATTTAGTTACACACAACTTTTAAATGTAAAATTAAAAGGTTTTATTATTTTAATACATTTATTACACTTAATATCACATGTAATGTCTTTCCTTATTTATTTAACATATTTATATTTTTAAACATTTTTGTAAAAATGGTACATACATATTTTTCACATATCCATTTATTGCACATACATATTTTGATATATACATGTTTTATAATTTACATATTAATTTATATTTTGTTTATATATTTTTAGAACGTGTTTGTATAATCATATAACATTGTTACAGATTTTGTAGACATTTTACAAACGTTTTTGAACTTTTATTGTTTTCTCTGTTTCTGTTTTCATGGAGTGGCCATTACTCCTCTCCAACATGTATTTTGTAGTGTATTTCTGTTATTTTTATTTAGATTTCATTGAAGTGAGTTGTAGTTACCTACTGTTGGTCAACAGATAATGTAAGACTTTCTTTTTTTAAAAAATAGGATTTTAACCCTTTGGGTGCCCGGGACGTAATAATTATGTCCTCGGAGCAGCGCCTCCCACCCCTTCCCCTGGGCGGAGATGGCAGTGGTTAAGGGTAGGAGAGATGTGGGTATATGTAGGTATTCTGTGGTAAAGTTGTAGTTTTGTTTTTTAGGATGATTTATAGCAGTTTGTGTTATGTTGCTTAGTAGTGTTGTGTGTTAGGCCTAGTAACAATTTGGTAGTAGACTTGTGACTTTACATATTGTCATGTGCTTTCTTGTGTTTTTATAGTTCTAATATAATGTCTATGGTCTATTGGGCAAGTGTGTTTTGTGAGAGTGGGTATGTTGTGGTTTTTTACGGGTTTACAGGTCAGTTCAGGTACAAGAAGAGGACTGGGCCTGGTTAGCGCTTACCTTTGGAATTTGAAAAATGTCTGGGAAAAACTGTATGCAAAGGTAAAGTTAGCTGGGGAAGGTACAGCACATGTCTGAGAAGGGGCGTCATCGTCAGATGGAAATGGTTCGAAGCCGTAGTGAAGATTTCTACATTCAGACTTAGCTGATGAAATGAAAGTCAAAAATCTCCAGAAGAACCAGGAAGAGGACTGTAGCAAAAGACACTTTCACAATGTTGGATACCCCTTTGTGGAAGGACTACTGAAAGGGATTTGCTGCTGTAGGGAAGAACATTGCAGGAGAAGCTTAAAGGTCAATCTGACCGGTGATACACCTCAGGCAAATAGGTGGGCAGGATGATCCCTTTCTCATCCTGGTTCTCTGAGCAGTTTTTGTCCAAAGTTTTTTCAGTTTGGGGATTTGGTCATCTGGGCACAATAATCCCCACAGTCAAGGGTTCAGGATTGGTGGAACACCTCCGTGGGAGTTCAGGACTCACTCAGGCAGGTTCCAGGTGCAGGTGCAAGATTGTGGGAGCCTTTTGTGTCCCTTTGGCTCTGAACTGGAGGCCAGCAAACTAGCCTCTGGAGTCACTCTGATAGTCCAGGGTTCCGGTAAAGATGCAGGGCCCAATAGCAGAGCTTGCCTCAGAGGGTTCAAGGCAGCCTCCCAACAGCAAATCAGTCTTTCCATGTGCAGCAGCGGTCTTGCAAAGTGCACAGCAAGTCCCAACAGCAGGCAATCCTCTGAGCATGTGTCAGAAGATCCTATTTTTATACCCTGGTACCATTCTTCTTAAGGTGTGAGAAGCTTCTGAAAGGTTCTTTGGAGTGCATGGGAACTCCCCTTATCTGCCTCCAAGCTGGCTGTAGTGACAATTTGGCTGGCTGTAGTGACAATGTGGGGTTGTTAGGCCATTTGTGTAAAGGCAGGGAACAAGATCTTCATTTGCAAGAGGGGCTTTACCCAAATGTCCTGCCAGCAGATGGCTCAATGAGGCACACCTAATCCCTTTATTGTGTGACTGTCTTGGAGGAATTCACATATCCTTTCAGCTGCATCCAGTCATGTGACCCATGACATGCTATAGGCACAATGGGCTAAGGCAGGAAAACGTCAACTTTCTAAAAGTGGCATTTTCAAAATTTAAATGAAAAGTCCGACTCCACCATCAAAGAGGGTCTATCATTACAATTTCATAGATCCCAAACATGACATAGCAATCTGTTCCCAATTAGGAATTACAGAGTACACAATGTTGTAAGGAATCCCCAATGTTATCCTATGGGAAGGGTAGGCCTTACAGTAGTAAAAAATGAATTTAGGAGTTTTTCACTACTAGGACATGTAAAATTTAAACATCATTGTCCAACCTTTTAACTACATAGCACCCTGTCCTATGCCTATCTAGGGCTTACCGTAGGGGTGACTTATATGTTATAAAAAGGGAGTTTAAGGCTTAGAAAGTTTACATGACATTTTAAAACTTCATTCAGACTGTGATGGCAGTCCTCAGACATGTTTTACAGTGTGACATAAGTGGGTGGCACAATAAGTGCTGCAGGTCCACTGGTAGCATTTAACTTACAGGCTTTGGGTTTATGATGTACCACTCTGTAAGTAACATATAAGTAAAGTAAATATACCAATTTGGGTATATGCCAATCAAACCATGTTTAGGGGAGTAACCACAAGCACTTTAGCATTGGGTAGCAGTGGTAAAGTGCACAGAGTCCTAAGGCCAACAAAAAATAATTTCACCAAAGGTACAAATGGTTTGAGAGAAGAACACCTTAAGGCTGACAGCTCTAACATATGTGTACTTCTTCTAATTGCAATGCCATATTTTTATTTTATATGTGTGTGATTTATTTGGTTTCATGTTGTGTTTATTTAAAAATATGCTTTGTGGTTGTTGTCAGGCAGATTTGTAATTGGATACTAAAACCTATTTGTTACTCTTGATCAGTTCATTCATATGCTAATATTATTTTTGACTGATTTATAAAAATATATTATTTAATATTTATTTAAAAATGTTTAGGTTATGGAAGTCTTTTCTTTTGTGAAGGTTAGTGTAGGTAGGTGTATTATAACAGGGATTTTCCAATTACTTCTAAGTGGTCTATTCCTTTGTTGTTAATGAACATTCTTACTTTACACTATAGCATGGCATACAGTTTACTGGTCTGTTTACTTATCTTAGGTTTAATTTGGCTTACTGATTGCTATATCCTTGGTTGTTGGTAGCTTTGTTCTTCACTTCACTTTATTCGGCAAGTTTCAAAACAGATATAAAAGTACATCCAATAAAAATACAACATCAAAACACAGAAATAAAACATGCACCCCTCTCATTTTTATATCTAACACACAATACTTTTCCTAAATTGTTTTGCCCCCCTTATAAAAAAGTCCAACAATAAAACATACACAGGGATCTCCAAGTGTAAACAAGCAACTCAGTGCATTTCTGTAATCTCTAATGGTTTGAGATAGTAACTCTTAAAGTTCTTATAAAAGTCACAGAACAACATAAAGTGCTGAGTGTTTTGCTCGGACAAGTCATCACATGGACAGGGTGTCATGTCTGGTGGGTGAATCTTTATGTTAGGGAATACAACCACGTGATGGACTGTGCCCACTTGTAATCTAGTCAGGACATGATGGACCTGGATACTATTTACACATGACCGATAATATTGGCAGCCTTCTGGAGATTGATTGACATATAAAAGCAACAATAGTTTCCTTTACCCCCTCTCACATTCATGCTCATATCTATGTTTCAGAAAGATCGCCTTGTAAGTGCTTTTGTCAAGTGATAAAACTTTAAGTGCGTCTTTCAGAACAGACATTAAATAAAGTACTAAAAGATTCATTCAAATATGAAAGCCAAGGAATATGAGAAACATAATCCAAGGTAAGACAGTCTGAAATAATTTATTTTGTAAATCTTGTTTTCTCTTTAGACCATATGGAGAACCAGATTAACAATGGTTTTAGTAAAAGTAGATCCTCCAAGTAATGCAAGCCTACCTCTTAGTGGGCAATCAAAGATGAAGCAGAAACAGGTAGGCATGGCAGACTTTTTTCAGAAACTATTTTCCTCAACCTGAAGGGGGTAACTGGGAGTATAGCCTCACAGCCCTGCCCCAAAAGTAGCAGCGGACACCATTCTAGCCTTACATACACCTATCATCTCCTTAACAGGTAGGCTACAAGGTTTATGGGAAGGCCTAAAGGTCTCATGGGAATTTCAGCTCGTGTTCAATCTGGAATTTTGGACATGATGGGACCATGCACCACTGTTCGAGAATAAAATTCCCAGGCAGCAAAATAAATTTTCACTAGATGTCAGGGTATTCACAATAATGAAGAGTCTACATTTTTTGTGATTTTTTCCCACATACTATAGCATACGTTTTAGTTTTGTTGATCAATAATTTCTTGGATTTCATAAATGCCCCAAATGCATTCATCAGCTTCTGCATGCCAATAAGTGTCCTTGATAACAGGACAGAGCCGTCGCTGTACAGTAACACAGGGACCGGAAGACCCACAACAATAGGTGCATTGGCCTGCAGAGCCTGGAGGACACCGTCAACCCCATTAAGTGAGAACAAAAGGGGAGCCAAGACGCAGCTTTGTCTGATTCCCTTCATTATCATAAATGGGGGGGACCATTCACCATGGGGGCCATATTGTATCTTATATGATAACTTCTCATACCGATGTGCAAGTAAGCAGATGATCTCCCCCGGAGCACCAAGGGTAATCAAGGTTGACCACAGAATAGAATGGTCTACCAGATCAAACACACTGCTTAAATCAGCAAAACAAAGGTAGAGGAAAGATGATTTAGCCCTAGTATACTTCTCAATCAGCAACTCCAGATTTACACATTGCTCGACCGTCCCCAGGCCCTTCGTAAATCAAAACTGTGCTTCTGATAAAATTGAGTTATTCTGAGCCCATTTCTCTAATCTCGTTAGCAGTATCCTACTCATCTATGTTACTGTTGAATCTAGAAAGTAAATAGGGCAATAACATTTGGAGTCTGATTTATCACCCTTCTTGAAAATGAGTACAATTATCGACATTGCCCAGGAGTTTGGAATTGTACACTCTGCTGCTGTGTTAAACACATGTATTAGAATTGGCCCCCCCTAAGTCTCTGGCTGCTTTAAAAGTGTCGACTGGTACCCCATCTGTGCCTGGGGCCTTCCCAGCTGTATTTTAGTGAAGGGCAAGGATGACCTCCTCAAGGATGTTGTTTAAAGGGAGAGAGTACCTACTTATGTCTCCACCACACACGGATAGGCAACTACCCTCCTGATTTAAGTTAGAGATAGCCGAGAAAAATGCCACCCATGATTCACAAGAAATGAGGGAATTAAGCTCTGGGACTAGATCACTTTTTAAAAAAGGGCCATTAAATGTATCCCAAAAAGGTTTTGTGTCTTTTATGTCAGCAGAGTTGATCAGCTTGGACCAGGCTTCTTCGTGGCTGCTACAGCCTGTTTATAATTTTTACTGAGGAAATTAATAGCCAAGTGGTCACTAAAGGAATTGTGAAGGGTCGCCTTCAAGCAAGAGAGGCCTGAGAACATGAGTGGTCAAGTCCCTCGTGAATTTTAGTTTTTTTGGGTCTCAACGGTTGTGTGAGAAGGGAACTTAGGGCCAGATGTAGCAAAGTTTTGCGAGTCACAAATGGGCCGATTCGCTATTTGCGACCCCGCAAAATCCGAAATGGGATGCAAAAATCCCATTTCCGATTAGCAAATAGCGATGCGACCCTGCACCGACTCGCAAAAATTGCACAACTCTAAAAAATTGAGACCTGATTTTGCGACCCGCAATTAGGAAGTCACAAATTGCGAGTCGCAAACCATATGCAAAAGCCAGTTGCAAATTGCGACTAGTCGCAAAAAGCCCGTTTTGCACACCCAGATTGCCACTGATTCAGAGCAGGTGGTAACCAGAACCAAAGTATAAAAGGAGACCCAGAAGGCATCTGGGTGATTCAAAATGGCTGAACTGTACGTAATTGCATGGAGGAGGAGAGACCAGGCTGCCCAGCAGAGGAGGAGGAGGCAGAGACAAGAGAGGATATACCGAACCAGGCAGACACTATTTCAACAAACTGAGGAGGAGATTTATGACAAATATAGACTGAGCAGTGCTGTTATCTTAGAAATAATTGAACTGGTGAAACGTCAGCTTGTACGACAGACAATGCGCGACAGCACCATCCCAACGCATGTGCAAGTGCTATGCTCACTGCACCTCTTGGCCTCGGGTAGCTATCAGGGGGTGTTTTCAGTGGCAGGTGGGGTATCCCAAAGTGCCCTCTCACGATTCTTTAGACGTTTCCTAGATGCCATACTCGCAAACATGTCCAGATATTATACCTTCCCAGGAATAAGGCAGAAATAAACAGCACCAAGTTGGACTTCTACAGAATTGCTAACTTCCCCCATGTAATAGGGTGTGTGGACAGGACACATATACAAATTTGCCCACCTGCAAATCTGGAATATGTGTTCCGCAATAGGAAATGTACCCACTCACTAAACATCCAGGTGGTATGTGATGCCCATAATGTCATTACTGACATTGTAGCTAAATAGCCAGGGAGTACACATGACTCATACATATTCAGGCACAGTGGGATACACCAAAGCCTAGAACGTGGGGAGTTTGGAGACGGATATCTATTAGGTATTGGTGACCACACTCTGAAGCCATACATACAGGTCACTGTGTAACCCTGTGATGCCCTACTAACTTTGCCTTTTTGTCAAACAGGCGACAGTGTATATGCCCTGAGACCATGGATACTCACCCCATACCTAACACCTGGCAATCAGAACGAGAGGCGATATAGCATTGCACATCGACGAACCAGAACTGTAGTCGAGAGGACCTTTGGCTTGTTAAAGGCAAGATTCCGATGCCTCCACAAAAGTGGAGGTGCACTTCAGTACGCCCCAGAAACAGCATGCAAGATAGTTGCCGCCTGTACCATCCTATACAACATTGCCACCAGACGTGGGCTACATCTCACCCCTAAAGACACAGACACGGAGGATGAGGAGCAAGAGCTACCACACTGACAGCCTGGGGATAGAAGCATCGCAAATGAGGGTAGACAGAGACGGAACCACATTGCAACCCAATACTTTGGCTGGTACGTGGCAACCGTGAGCACACTCACTAATGTCAGACACACATAGCCCAGTTATGTAGTGAAACAAACAAAAGCTTTTTATTGCTAAACTATGATGTCATTAGAAATGTGCAGTATGCCACAGTCTGGAATTGTAAACAGTCAAATCAGACACATTAATTGCATGTGCCTCAGTAATAGTACGTCAGTGGCTCACAGCCTCCTCTAACTGCGGCCACCATGGCTCACTCCTGGTGGGTCCCCTGAGCCCTGCCGTGCACTGCTACTCCGCAGCACATGTGCATCAGTGGCAGACACACTGCTTATTGTAGAGCCCTCCTAGCTGTCCTGCGGGGTACCCCCTGTGCCCCTTGCAGCCTGTCTGGTCTCCATTATGTCAATCGCATGGCTGATGCGGCCAAGTCCCCGTGCCACATCACCAGCAAAATGACCCAGTTCGACCTGCAGGCTGACAGTGTGCCTTGACAGGCAGGGGGTGTTTGTAGCCAGGCGCCCAATGGATGCTGCAAGTCTGTCGAACCGGGATGCAGTGTTGCGCTCCCTGTGCCGTGCCTGTGCCCTGTCAGCCACCAGTTCCCTGACCAATAATTCGATGGACTGTGTCAGGTTCCCCAGATGCGTGTTCATAGTTTGGAACTGATTGTCCACATTAGCCAGCCCATGGGTCATAGTGGTCTGCAGTCTTGTTAGGTTCCTGTTAATTGATCTCAACTGTCTGTTTTTCAGGCGCTGACCCTGTACTAGTGATGCCTAAAGTCCCGCAAACTCAACATCTGCGACATCCTCAAAGTGCACAGACTGCACTCGGTGGCGGCGTCTGCGCACTGCTCCTGCTGCTGGCTGTGTGTGCCTCTCTGTAGGCCTGGGCCCTGGTGCTACCACTGCTGCCTCCATATCCAGCGCAGGATCTTCTATGGACTCTGGTGGCATTTCCATGGGTGGAGGTGTCCTGCTGTCCCCTGCTGTGTCAGTGGCAGCCTCCTCCTGTGGGTCTGGCCCATGTTCCTCTCACTGCACATGTTCGCTGACAGGGGGGGCCTCGTGGGAGACCTGTGGGACATAGGGGATACACTGTGAGTCTCGCACATCTGTTTTTTGACTCATAATAAACATTTGCCAATATTTGGACTACTGTACTACATTGTCCATAATGCACTATTCTAGAGGTTGTTAGACTGGAATGGAGCTAGTCTGGTGATGCCTGCTGCTGTGTACTGGGATTGTGTGTATAATGCATTTGTGGGTGTCAAAGCATATATCATGGTACTCACTTTTTGATGTTCCAGGCGCTGAACTGTCCACATCTCCTATGCCCAGTACAGTCTCCGGCTCCAGTGTTGTCTCCACCATGGTTTCCAGGGCTGTAGCTGGTGGAACGGTGGATGGGCCTCCTCCAGTGCCCTGCATCTCCCTCATGCGCTCCGCAACCCTCTCCTTGGTCCTGGAGCGAAGGTCATACCACCTTTTCCTGATTTCATCTAGGGTGCAGTGGCTTACCCCAATGGCATTTTTTTTTCCTGATGTCTTGCCATTTTTTTTTCTTTTGAGTGTCAGGGACACTCATTGCTGCCTTGCCAAAGAGTTGGTCATGGTGCAGGCAGCACTCCTCCGTTAGTACCTCCAACTCCTTGTCAGAGAACTTTAATTTTCTCTTCCTGCCAGCAATGGCTGTCACCTTCTCCATTGTTGCTGCAGGTCCTCTCACCTGGGTGTGGCTCTGCAGTTTGGGTTGGGTGTGCTCCTCCCTCCTCCCAGTTCTATTTGGTGACTTCCTGGTTCTGATGTCATCACCGAGAGCCAGAAAGTGGGTTTCCCAACTGTTATGTTCCAACTGCAGGAAATTTGCGAGTCAGTCGCAATTTGCGACACCGGACCACACCCTTCGCATAAATTGAGACGTCGCTGAAAACAGAGGTCGCAAATTGCAGTGCGACACGTCTGCGACTCACAATTTGGTTTGGTGAGTCTTTATGGCATTCGATTTTGCGAGTCGGAAATAGCGATTTGCATGGAGTCGCTATTTCCGATTCGCAATTTTTTACCTAGCTACATCCTGCCCTTAATGTACAAATATTCTGGTAGAAGGTGAACAACAAACTTTCCTGATCTGCCACCACCCAGACAGTAAGCAAACTTGGCCATGTTACTGCTTACTACTTGATGCAATACTTTGCTGGGGTCTATTCCAGTCCATTTAATACATACGCCATTGGTGTTTAACTAGAGCAATATTAGCAATACATTCTTAGGAGCCCAAAAGAAAAATGGTAATACTACTGGATTATGATCGCTCCATGCGGCCGGAATAATACTGGGCGGTTCAAACCCTGGTCGTAAGCACAGCTAGAACTCAGACTATAATCAGTGGTTGTATGGGCATTCCTATAAAAAAAGAGGAACTCTTTTCCCCATCATCTTGCTGCTTATAATCAGGCAAAACTAGGTTGTATTTAAAAATTAGGGAATTCAATGCATGTTCATAATCATGGTGACAGAAATGTTAAAGGCTAACCCTGTCATGGCTACAAGACTATAATTGCTGATCTTTTTTTCAGTTTTCCATTCAAGCTGGTGAAATGTGGCTCTTGTGGTTTGTTTTATGTTTGGAGAAAAAAGTTTGTTTTAGTTGCATTTTGAATGTTTATTTTTGGTTCGTTTTTTGGGGTTGTGGGTTTTTAGGTTTTCTTTTTCATTTAAGGCTTTCTCTTATGTTTAGAAGTTATCTGAATTTACTGAGTAGTAATAAGCCTTTGTCCAGGTGTTTGGGTTTAGAATTTAATTGGTGGTTGTGTCACTGATTTTCCTGCACTAGTTGTCTGGTTTCTAAAGATTGGTAGAAACTTTTTTTAATTATGTGTAGTTTACCATATTTAGATTTAGTTAGTTTACATGGTGTTAATTAACATTTTCTAACTTACTTGTTAGGGAAGTGGTAGTTTATTTTTGAGTTTTCATCATTGGTGTTCTGTTGGGAATCCAGCAGAGTGTCTTTCTCTTGCAGGTTTAGTATTTTTGTGTGAGAAGAAAATGTTTCTGTTCTTTATATGTTGTTTTATTAATTAATTAGGAATTTTATTGAGTACTTTGGTTCATTGTAAATGTTAATGGTTAGTGCTCATTTAGTTAGATTTTTCCAGCTATTACCATTTATGGTTGAAGCTAATTTTTGCGTATAATGTGTAGTTGTGCTGTTTGCATTATTATGAGTGGATTTTTAATGGTGAATTTTATATTTCAATGTTTAAACATTTTCTTATGTTTGCATTCATTTTTAATTAGTTCATTTATTGTAAGGCAATTTTTTATTTGTAGGTAAAGATCATTTGGATGTTATCACATTTAATATATTTTGATGTATTAATTTATGTTAAGTTTAATTTTGTTTGTTTTACAATTGAAATACAATTTTGTTTATTATTTTCTAGTAGCTTGGCTCATTTTCTTTTAAGTAATATTATTGTGATTGAAATTGTGTTTTCGTTCTTTTGGTTATTTTATATAGTTATTTGAAGGCAATAATATTTTTTCCCATATCTGTTTTTCCGCTATTGTTAAAAATAGATATTTTAACTGTGATATGTTGGTCATCGATATTTGTGTTTTGGTTAATTAGGTATGGGATTTTTGTAACCCATATTTTCTGGCATTATTTCTGTGAGTCAATATTGTTTTCCAGAATATTATGTTATTGTTCTGTATTATTTGGTAAGTAAAACAATAATGTATGCTGTATTCCATTTTCAAAAACCCTTTACAGGGATCTAACACAAAGGGCCTGGTTACAAACCTGGCAGTACCATGCCTGCCAGGTTGATGGTGGTGCTCAGACCTCCACCACATTACTACCGGGGTGGTTGCACCACGGTCAGACTGCCAGCACCATCAGGAGTAGTCATCCAGGTAGTTGTGGCTGCCCTGGGAATTGCAACTTTGTTCTCCGCTAGCAATTTCATGGCAGAAGCACTGCCATGAAAAGGCTGGTAGAGAAAGGAACTGGGGTCCCCCTGGCCAGCACCATCGCAAGTGAACATTGCGAGGTTGCTGGTGCACCCTGCAACCTACAGCATTTCTGCACCTGGCTCGATTACAACTGGAGACAATGCTGCAGGCTGTTTCGCCCTGGGCCATCGGGCGGAACCTGAAGTTTTCACCGCTGACCTAGCAGGAAAATTGCAATGGGCCCGGTGGAGAGGCAGCCACTATGGCGACAACCTCCCAGTCGGGATTTCAGCAGATTGGCTTTTCCGTCCGCATAAATCGTAATAAGTCCCAAAATAAAATGCTTGAATAGATAAAATTGTTTAGGCACTAGAACTTTAGAGAACTGTAAATACAATTATACAGAGAACCAATCTGCTCCTTTACCCTACAAAGGGGCATATTTGTGAGAAGCTTGCACCGGCGTTGCACCACAAATTTTAATGCAACAGTAGTGCAAGCAATACTCCATATTTAGAAGATGACGCATTTGCCCTCATGCATCATTCTTGAAGGTTTGCATCAGACAAAAGCTAAGCCTAAACCAGCTACGTTACACACAAATTAAAATGTGCAACGTAGGTGTACCCCTTCAAAACATGATGCAGATTTAATGCAGTGATATTTATTGGTTTGGCAATGTGTGATGCATCATTTGGATGCAGTGTGCAAATTCACCAAAACATCTGCACCTCAGCAACCCAGGCGTAGGAAGTGCTGCAGTGGCTGCGGAATAAAAATGCAAAAACCCAGCACTCTCAAAACAAAGTAATTTATGCATTGTGCTGATATGTTGTGGTTTAACCTTTTGCATTGCAGAGTTCAATCTTGAAAACTTATTTTTAAGATGCTTACAAATACTGTTCCTTTGCAATGTATTGCTGCAGGTTTTCAGAGTGTGTTAGGGTATGGCCCCTTTACAGGGCCTTCCAGAGACTTTCCCTGCAACATGCCTGGGCGTGGTTCTGGGCTGGGCCAAGACTCTATAAAAGAAAGCCAGCCCAACTCCCAGTGCTCAATATTCAGAGGTCCCGGTGCAGAGCAGCAGCTTCTTCCTGAGCTCCTGTTCCGGCGGCCTATTTGGATTTTCCAGTCTTCTGCCTTTCATCCTTCATTGGTGATCATTGTTCCAGGCGGTAAGACGGTGGTTGGACTGTCCTGAAACCGTTATTGAGAATTTTCATATTCTTGGTTTAATTCTTAAATGAGTAACAGATTACTTGCGCGCTACCATTTCTTGACATTTATATGGTAGTTTACAAATAGGCAAGACGCGCAATTGGTTTCATAAAGCTTTGACTTTGTTATTCATTGCGTGCTACCATTTCTTGACATTGGCATGGTGGCTTAAGAATCGGCAAGATGCGCGATTCGTTTTATGGTGTTTAAACATTGTTGTCCATTGCGCGCTACTATTTCTTGACATTTATATGATGTTTTACGAATTGAGAAGACGCGCAACTCGTTTCATGAGGATTTAACTTTGTTGTTCATTGCGCGCTGCCATTTCTTGACATTTACATGGTGACACTCGAATCGGCAAGACGCACGATTCTCTCCTCAAGTTTATTTCATGTTGTTTATTGTATGCCACTATTCTAAGATATTTATTATGTAATATTCGAGTTGACAAGTTATGTGATTTGTTTCCTGAATCCATATTGTGTTATTCATGGTGCACAATCGTTTTATAATGTTTACTATATATAGTGTGCAGTGTGTGCAATTTGTGTTGAAACATTTTAATAGTACACAGAAGGCCAGAGTTTCTAGATGCAATATTGTATAGTCCTAGTATACATTCTCAAAACAGGATTTATATGACTGGTTTAAAATTTTGTCAGAATGTTTTTCTGATTCTCATGTAAAGGAAAGTACTTGAATAGGAAGGTTTTCATTTAATTCATCGTGATTCCCCTACAGGTATCCGGCCATCTTGAAACTTAATCATTTTAAACTTAACTCTTAGATTGTTCATGTTTTCAGAGTGACTATGCTTAGAATCATAGTTTAGTATTGATTTCAGGAGATATAATTTTCATATTGTGTGTTCTAACCTTTTTCTTACTACAGGTCTCCTTCTCATCTGTTCCTTTCCTAATCCCCTCTTCCCCTCTTGAACTCTCTCAGTCTCTGTGATTTATCTATCAGAGTCTTGGAGCTGTTCAGTGGTGGACGTGTTGGGAACATACACAGACCATGAGGATCTGGTGACTCTGACACTAGGCCATCATGGAGCATCTGTGGATGTTCAATAATGTACTAGTCAAATAGCCTGGAAGTGTGCATGGCGCCTACATCTTCCAGCACAGTATCATCAATGAGCACTTCCAGAATGGCAACAAGGGAATAGCCTAGTTGTTGGTAAGGAAATCTGATGTACACAACATATCAACAAAAATATAGAAATGTATAACATAATAGTCATCTCTGTATCTTTTGAAGGAGCTACGGGCATATGTACAAGAGATGTACCTCATACTTGCACCATGCATTATGGTATATGTGTGATGTAAACTCTTAAGTCTGATATTTGAGGATATGCAAAGCCACTTTGCGTGGCTTTGAATGGCATAAACAATCTGGGCTAATGCAGCACAGAGCAAAATGCTTCAGTTTCCGCCCACAGGCCCAGTGGATAACAGCCTACAGCATTGTCTCTGGCTTTTAATCGAGCCCGCAGAAATGCTGTAGGTTGCAGGTTGCACCAGAAACCTTGCAATGTTCACTTGCGACAGTGCTGGCACAAGGGAGGTGTTCCATGGGCGTTGTGTGGGTGTATGCATGCAACTCCCATGGTTTGTGATGAATGTCATGTATACCATACATGGTAAAAGTGGGAATGCGTCAAATAAATGTGACTCCTAGGTGATACGTAATGAGGATAAATGGCATAAGTCATCCAAGTCAATTCCCCTTACTATGTGTGCTGCATTTTGTGACACACACATATAGAGGGTTATTCCTCTAAGGATTGTTTATGTGCAGGAAGGTGCTTCTTCATGCACAAAAACAATCCTGCAAGCAACATTGGGACACCTGAACCATGGTGCAAGGGTCCCTGTGTTTGTGCGAGGCAGCCCAATGTGTGCCAGTGCATGATGAAATGACAGAAATGTGCTGTATGTCTTAAAACTGTGAATTCCTGCCCTTTTCCAGTGACACAGTCCAGCACAGCAAGGTAACTTGCTGTGCTGCACTGTACCACTTTGACAAACATCTGCCCTCTAGTATCATGTGCACATAGTGGGAACAATGTACTGCAACATGTAGACAATAATATCCCATTCTGTCATTCCCTCACTAATCCTGCAATGGCAGTAGCAACATAACATCTGTGCCTAGTATTGTGACATTTCACACTGCGTTAATGGACTGAACCACATCATCTGCACTGTTTAACAAATCAAGAAAAAATTATGTGGTAAACAATACAACTTAATACTAGTACAAAGTGCACATGATGGGTAAGGGTGAAATGAGTGTTTCCTCCAAGGCACACCTAGTCTCTGTATCAGTTGAACTTCAAATACATAAATGATGTGAAACCAAATCATGTGTTCATAAGTAAGTGTGTCACACATGGCAGAATAATTGTATGTTGCCCATCGTTTCTTAAGAAACACTGGAAGAAGTAGTTGTAAAGTCCTTTTGTGTCAAGCAATGTAAGTGTAGGCCCCATTCATGTGTAAATGTCAAATTAGCATACCAATGTGATACCAACATTACAAAACACACATATGTCTCAGCTATACTGGCAGTCTAGGTACACACATATACATACATATCAAGCCACATTGACATATGTAACCAATGTGATAGATCACCAGTATTGTTTTGTAAGTAAGTCAGATGATTCCTTCCATGTGAATCCATCAGTGTTAAACTCACAAAGTCAAGCACAATGCTGTCAAACATGTCTTACACCAGTAACTAACACAGAATGAAATGCAACGAGGGCAAGGTATCATTAGGCACTCAGAAGCCAATTTCAACATTATTTAGCTACATCAATAATGACAGAATCAAGGCATAGAAGTTCAGAATCCCTTAAAAGGTAGAATCATATACCTACATGTGAAAACCTAAAGTATTGTGTCCAGGTCTGTAGTAGAAAGCTACTTGTATCTACATCAGTGTGTCCTACATACAAATGACCAACATTTCCATACCTAGGTGTCAATCTAAATTCAGCATAATTGTTTGACAACACGTATTAGCTGAAAGCTGATAAAAAAACATAAAACTATCCAGGCCACAAGTTGGTAATGCAATGCATGTAGGCAGCAAATTTCCATGCCACACTAAGTGCCTGATTCTAACCGCTGGGGCCATTCTGACTTTCCTGCTGGGCCGGCGGGCGCTAGCCAATATAGCGCCCGCTGGCCCAGCGGGAAAGCGGCCTGCAACACTGAAGCCGGCTCCGAATGGAGCCGGCGGTGTTGCACTTGTGAGACGGGTGCAGTAGCACAAGTCTCGCTTTTCACTGTCTGCTAGGCAGACAGTGAAAAACATACTGGGGCCCTGTTAGGTGGCCCCTGCACTGCCCATGGCAGTGGCATGGGCAGTGCAGGGGCCCCCAGGGGCCCCAGACACCCGTTCCCGCCAGCCTGTTCCTGGCGGTAATGGAGAAATTCGGCCAGCCGGGGTTAATCCGGCGGGAAACCGCCGGACCCGCTTTACAGCCTCGGTCAGAATGGCCCAGGAAGCACCGCCAGCCTGTTGGCGGTGCTTTCCGTCGTTTTTACCGCCAGGGTCGGAATGACCCCCTAAGTCTGGATCAATGCCATGTATGCAAGCAAGATCATCCAGTTGTTTCAAAAATACATATGTATGTGTGAATGTCAAACAGGTTGGTATTTGTTCAAACCTATCTAGGGCTGAATATATGACAGAAAATCAGATCACTAGTTTGTCACTTTGCACATGTAGTGAGTACAAATATAGAGAGTCGTCAAGAACATTTCAAGATACCTATCACAGTAATCTACTGCTGAATATGAAAGTCAGTATGTATAAGTGTCCAAAGTATCAGGCCTTGGTCAACATTTGCAAAGACACAGAGAACTGGAAGAGACGTGTTAAACAATGGTCAACTGTATATAGCACATAAAATTCAATAATGTAAGAAATATGTATGGATTAGTCAGTATACATAACACATATGGACAGTTATGTCTCTGTAACAATATGCATAATCACTAACAGTTGTATTATTCTATTTTCAGCTGACCAAGGATATGGTTTGTAGCTGTGAGTTATGACCCCATTTGTACTTCCCTAGACGGAACCAGAAAAACGGTTCTGCCAGGCACTGCTCAGGGCAAGGAATGTAGTTGAATGGACCTTTGGTGTTCTGAGGTCCGGGTTTCAATACATGGGCATGTCTGGGGAAGGATGTTATACTTCCCCCCATGGTGTGGAAGATACTACTTGTGTGTACAATCCTATACAACATATGGGTACGAACAAATGTCTCACTGAAGAGACTGACCAAATGGAGGAAGTGGATTATAACAGAGGAGACATCCATCACACAATGGCTGGTCACCGGTGACGCAACAACATTGTGTCCAATTCCTTTTCTTGAAACACTGACATGATGGACAAATTGTCTGCAACTGTCTGAAATGTTCAATATGAGATCAAATGTTTGAACTCATTCACTGTGTTGTCTTTATGTCACAATCAATGTAAACATCAAGACACTCACATCTACCCAACTAGATGTAGGCCTAAACATGTCTCAATCCTGTTATCAGACCCTTTGAGCAGCAAGGGGCCATGGCTCTAAATTTTTAATCAACCGATGCAGCAATGTGATACTGTGTACTGCATGAAAGGGACAGACCAGGCTTGTTGCATATCCATTTCTAAATAGTACATGCCTGCCTTTACACACTTGAGCAGAGCACTGCTGCACAGCTAGCAGTCTTGCTGTGATCTGCAGCAGCAAAGTGTGCCTCATAGGCTACTCAGTGAGTGTTGGAACACAATTCACCCACAATGTCCATACCTGAGACAAGCCACTCATTGTAGTGTCTCGCCAATGTGGTACCATGCAGGATGGCAGCTCTTTGCAGGAGCAAATGTTGTTGCACAAACCACTACAGATCAGGAGTGACAGTTGTCATGGACAAAGGCTAAGTATCATGTGTACATGTAAAATGTTTATTTATAAAGAAGGCATACATTCATGTGTGAGGATCCTCAAAAGGCTACACAAGCGAGTCAATTCCTGGCCATATTCCTATATATGCATCAGACCACAGTTGACAAAATACATATTTTACACACATTGCACAGCAATGCGATGAGATTCAAAGTCCTGTAACATAACACTATGAACAGATGACTTTACAATGTGAGGGATTATCTACAAAAGTAAAACAATGAAGATGTTTTTGCAAACATCACAACACCTGAAGAATACAGAGATGGCAAAAGTATGAAGTGCCCATGTCAAAAGTCACGAAAATGTATGTGTACGCAGACTAACTCATTGAACATGGTGTGATGGAGGAGGAGATCACAAATCTTGCATCATCCCAAAGGGGAAATGGCATTTGAGTGTGTGCCATTACAAAGGATTGTGCCCTGGATTGCAGTCACCTTAGACCAGGAAGGCTAAGCAAAGACCTGCCATCAGAGTAGATGTACTGCTACTGTCTTTGACAGGAGTAAGACAGAGCTAAAGTGGGTTCGACAGCATGATGTTTTTTGAACAGTAGTAGTGACCATGACCATTTAACCTTGGTTCACTGCAGTGAGGCCTACTGGCTCCCTCACCTATTCAAAAGGTTTCTTGCTGTGTGTTACACTCACCCATGCCCAACATCATGGTGACCAAAATGTGTGTGCATGATAAAACCATGTGCAGAACACATGTGCCTGAGCAAGAGCTATACAATACATAGGTTCCAACGTGGAACAGTGTGCACATGATGAGAGTGTATGTGCTAGTAGAGTGTGTTCACCTTCAGACACTCTACCACAATCCAAAGGGAATGTAGAATAGTGTGTTGTGTCTGAGTGTACGCACTGGACTTTGAGATTTTTGTAGTATGCTGATACATGTTGACCACAGCATTGCTCCCCTAAAGTCATGTTATTGTAAACAGAGGGGCACATAATGATCATGGCCACACAGTGCTGCACAGATAGCCACCCTACTGCACCGCTATGTTTGAAAGCAAAAGGAAAGTAAATGATGTGCTGTATCTAATGGAATACAAATCATTCCTGGCTTTTCCCCTGCGCCGGTGCTGTTTTGGCTGCCTAGGGCCAAACCAGAGACACATGCACCATTGCGCAAGGATACTTGTGTCTCATGCAGGAATGTATTTGTGCTTGAAGGTGATCCCTCCTGCTAACCAAAATATCCTGTGAGCCTTATTTCACCATCTATGTGTGCTGCAAAATGCAGCACACATTGAAAGATGAAGTAACAAGGAGATTTAAAGGTCTAACTCCTTGTAATACCACTCCTGGAAAGGTTATACTTCCTGGCGCATTTCAAGGTTTACCTGGTTTAGTAAGTCCGGGAATGCCTCTACAACCATGGAATGTGAAAGGGTACCAACGGTCATAGATCCTCTCTCTCATGCATTGTAAGGCAATGCATTGATTTGCAAAGCATTGTGTCACTCGAGATTGATGACACTTCTCAGGGCTACACAAGGTAGCCTTGGGTGGCTCAACAAATTTTCAAATAGATTTGTGTTGCCTATTTACCATGGTGCGTTGTGCAACCACCACACATATTAGGTCATACATATAGCCCTGAGTACAGAAGTGTCTTTGCCACTACATCACATGAAGGACCTCCCCTAGCTTTGTGTGCTAAGACATGGCTGCCTAACAAACACAGGTGCAATATTGGAACTACACCAGAAGGATTGAGAAAGTCCAGTAATTCTGAAAGCTCGGTGGCACATGCACTGTAGTATGGGTTAGCCAGCCTGTCTCTGTGCTTCCATAAGTGTGTGTTGCATCTGTGACACATCATATTGAAAGATTCCTGACACATTGCATGAATAAAGAGATTGGGCAGAAGAGGGAAAGCAATTGAGGGGGCCATAAGCCCCAGAAGCAATCTTCACATGCACATATGACTGTACGAGACATCAAAGTGTGTACCCTGGTAACGGCTGTGACAACTGATGTGTGAACAAACAGCTCATGATTTCTGCCTTGCTGTGCTTCCATGTTGCCTGCTGTTCCCCTAGCTGGGTGAAGAGGAACGCACATGCATTCCTTGAACCCAGAGTGACTATGCATGTGTGCTGGCCCACCAGTCATGTAGTGACAGGGACATGAAAGACTTACAGCCACCCATATTCACCATCTCAAAACTGCCCTTTGTCACACAAACCAGCCAAGTGGTGCCACCCCAGGCCACAGCTCAAGCAAGTACCACACAACACTGGATATACTAACCCATTTGTGAAAAATCCCCACATTACGACAGGTACCTAAGTCCACCCAAGACCACTACAAATGACAAAAAGAAGTAATGTTTATAATTAGTATCATAACATGACAATAATGACTTTGTTACCCTCACAACAAAGAGTCACTCAAAAGAAGTTGAAATGTCACATATAAGCCTACTATGACCACTGAAATGTCACATCCAAGCAAACTGAAAACTTAGCAGCTATAAATCCAGGACAAATTGAATTGTGCCCAAGATGTGTTATCCTGCATTTTACTGTCCTCTACAGTAGATACCACACATTAGGCCAAGCACGTGGGTCAGAACCCATGCATCGCCCCTGTTGCGCAGAGCATTGCTGCAGTTGCACCTATAGTAAGCTGTGCATCAACACCAGTGCATTGAGGTGACTGCAGAAGTGCTAATGTGATGTGCGTTCATCACCCAATGACCATTTCAGTAGCAATGCATCACAAAAAGTGATGCAGTTGTCAAAAACAGGTGGGATATACCCAGGATATGATGCAATGGGTTTGGCAAGCTGCATACTAGGAAGAGTGAAGTTACTTTCTCTGACTCTCTGTTAGTTTGTGCTGGGAGTTGGGATTGTTTCTAAGAGTGTCTGCACCTGTGGTGAATGTTTGGTCTTGTCAGTGTTTGATCTGTCCCTGCCTTATGTGTTTGTAACAGCTTTTTCTCCTTTAATATTATTTTGTCCATATATTTGTCTCTGTATTGTTGGGGGTTTGTCTTTTTGAGGTTTACAATTTTAGGGCTAGTTACAGCTATAAGGGCTGTTATTTTGGGTTTTACTGTGTGTTGGAGGAATAGGGACATGTCAGGCAGGGGGAAGAATCTTTCAGAGGGGGAGTTTGGTGGCCTACTATGGCTAATAGTTCATTACTTGCCCAGGATGCTGGCCTCTGGGGGTAGGGTCAGTTATGGCTACCCACCTAAGGACAATAAGGGTAGGTGGGAGCGTGTGCACAGCCATCACAATCAGACATTTGGCATGGATCGGATCGTCGTCCGTGTGCCTCCTGTGGTGGCACAGGAGGCTGATCTTGTCAACCACCTTGGGCTGGAGTTTGGAGGACCAGGAGGTATGCATGTATGTTCCATCTTCATGTAGTAATGTAGCTATAGCAGTAACACAAAACATAAACATGGAATGTACATAATTTGTTTACATAACATGTGCATAAAAATAACTTACTGTAAGGAAATTAAGCTACCTAAGGAAACTTTGTGTGCCTTAAAGTGGCTACATTAAGCAAGCATAAAGCAAGCTCAGTGGCAATAGCTGGTTTGCCATAATGTGGCACAAGGGGCTGCTTAATGCATTGTAGGTGGTTGTTTCCAGTAAAAATGCATGGAATTATGAGCATTCCATTATGTAACATGAATAACCAGGGTATGCATCCAAATTGACAGCGCACCACTGTTGATGGCTAAGCAGGAGATATATGTCCAAACTCAGTTTAAGTCAAATGTTTCATGTATGCTGCATTGTGCTATACTTGTGCACAGATTAATATGCCTTATAAAAATGTACGTGAGCAGAACTGTGGGTTTTATAGGGAAACACCAAACCATAACACCTGCTAACAAGGAATGCATCCTTGTACAAAGTTTGAAGGTATAAAGATTTTCTGCTAGCCAGCACTATGTGCACCAGTGCCAGTAAACCCTTATATGTCTTTTATGATGTCACATCTGGGGTATGCCTATGCTTTACCATCAAAGCACTACTTAGTTTTGCTGAGAGTCAATGGTGTCACCAATGTGTAATGGTACAATGGAGTCTGACATGATGCTGGCCAGCATTACTAAGTGCATCACATGCCTAAGGCATGCTTCAGGCATGTGATGATGGGTACCTCTGACCTTCATCATCCAGCCAGCTCAGACCTGCAAGCTGACTATCAGCATCCCATATTAACATACTATTTAGGTACATGTGTCAAAGCTGTTGGGTATATCTGAAATACTGAGATGATATACTTTGGAATATATAAATTTAAACATACGTAAATGCACTATATACAATGCAATGTTCAATTTCTTGTCCTTTTGGTGGACATCTCCCATTCATCTGGGCTGAGGTGGACAGATTCCAAGACCCTAATGCTACCAGTAAGTGTCATAAGAAAATGTATGTAGCATTGTGATGTCTATGTGTGATCTATGTGAATTGTAACATTGTAAAGTGTTATGGGAGGTAACAATCACCTACTACTATTTTGCTTTCACTGTGGCAACACGACAGAACCTCCCCACAGATTCATTTGTAATGAACAAGGTGGCATTCATAGTGAATGTAAGGTGTATGTATGCAGGCCTATAATCTGCATGTTTTCAATCCAAACACATTTTGTCATACAACAAATGGCACAAACCAAATGAATCATATTTCTATGTATATAACAGCACAGTCAATTGTATTTTGCTAAGCTTGTCTGGGCAGGTTTCTGTTGCATTTGTCCAAAAGTATGTATGACACATGTGCTGATGATGTGTAATATTAATACACAGACACTGTTACCAAGTATGAACAGATAGGTATCATTAAAATCAGTCACACTCAATGTGTGAATATGCCACATATGTTCCATCAACATACAGCATAATTTTGAGTACTCCTGCAACACCATTTCAGTTTGACTGACCATAAGCATATCCAAGCATACCTGCTGTGTTACACTTAATTTGTTAGCAGATACATACCTGACCCTGTAGCAGTATTTCAAACCAAAAGCTAAATTGTTAAAGCGTTTACGACAGTGTCAGCAGGGTATCCATCACAATCTAACTGGTATTGAAGATGATAGATGCTGCTTTTTGTTGTTGTGTCAGGCCAAATTATTCCTAATTAATGGATTTGACCTATGAAAGACAACAAAAGACATGGCTACATATGGGGGTGTATGTGTGGTTGTACATTATCATATGGACTTCAAGATCTTCAATTTCCTATCCTAGCATCAGGTATGGCTGTTATAATTCATCCTCAGGGGTACGTGAGCCTCCCTCACAGTAGGTCATGTCATCACTATGTGAAATGGTGTGACATAGGAACATTCACACTGGTGCCCTGGAGGCCATAGGGATGAAGGCCAGCTACTCCAGGTAACCATTGTGTTGTCTAGATCATTACCTGAATTACTGACAGAAGCACAGTATGAATGTGGATGTACACATGACAATGTTGTAATCATATTGTTTTCCAGGTCTTAACTGGATGTCTGCCTTCTCATCTCTGTGCAATGTGTATTTTTTTCAAGCCTGCATTTGCAGTTGCTGTGAAAGCTGTGGAGCACCAGTAGGCCTCATTGCATGGATTCAGTCTGATTGGTGTGGTGTGGCCAGCTGGGCAAACACACTAGTCTGCACATAGATTGGCCTTTAAATGCAACACCCATGCTCTCCATGTCCCTTATCCTACATTTATGGAAGGCATTCATGCACTGCAAGGTAAACAGTAATGTTGCTGCACTGTGTGAAAGTAGACACGGAGAAATGCAAATAGTGGTGGGCTAAGTGGGACTTGGTCGTGCCAAAGTTGTCAGCCTGCATCATGGTGCAAGTTGTCTCTGCATTACATGTCACAAAGTTCTTGTTGAGATGAGTGCTCCAGCATACATACACAAACTACTAAGATGCATTGTGTGATTTAAAATATGTGCAGATGAATGCAACCCTGGTATTATGTGCGTACAGAAACATGTTTAAGTCAAAATCAACATGTTTTTGGCTGCAAGTGTGAACCAGAAGCTATATGTCACATTTCATTACATTTGCCTGTGTTGTTGAAATGTACCACAGGCATGTTTTGTAGGAAATAAATGACAACCCCTGATCCATCTATTGGCTACCTGATGCTGAGTACATGAAGTCAGCAATGTGTGCTGCCTTGTGTGACTCTAGATGGGGTATGCAATGCAGAGGCACACTACCTGGATTGTATCACCCTAACCACTTTCACTTATGTTGATGAGTAAGTCTCAGACCACTTGCATGATGCAATCCCAACACCTAAAGTTTCAATTTCTGGACTGTGTCTTATTTAAAATCAGCACATCATCATCAGGAATGTGAATCATTGTTCTGTATGATATGGTTGTGATCTCATTGTGCCTACATATCCATATTGTGCATCTACACAGACAGCACCTGACTCAATTTTCCTTGCTCAAGTAGGGGATGTCTATGTAGTGATGTTATATTGTCCATATATCCATCACAAATTTCACAGTGGTTTGGACAGCACATATGATTGTGTTACAATCTCTGCCTATTTTTGCACAGATCACGCACATGTACAGCTTGAGCCAAGACTGTTCTTATGTTACCATCCTAGATAACATGACAGCCAAACTTGCCAAAACATTTGAGATGTGCAGGGACCATTACTGCCACATCCACTTTAGGAGCGAGCGAAGCCTGGAATATCTATGGCAAATCGAAGGCAGCAGCCACTACATGAGAAAACAAACCAACCACAGGTGTCCAGAGCCAGCAGGAGCCACCCTAACCACAGGCCACAGCACCCACACCTGTAGCCTACACAGCCCTAAGCCACACGGACCCAGAGGCCCAGAAGAAACTAGATGTTGCTTCCTCTACTAAACATGGAGTATATTAGTCATAGTCTAAGTTGGCAGTCAGGATGGTTTACTGTATTTAGGTTTTAGCTTTTAGATATTTGAATAGGTAGCTGTTTTAAAATCTGTTTTTATGCTTTTATGGTTTTAGTAGGTGGGTGTTGATATGCAGTGTTTGCAAAAACATTTTGTAATACAATTATAAAAAGAAAAATATATATTTGTTTAGCTTTAGCTGTGTAATTAGTATATGTTTAGGCATAGTTGCTATTTGTATTGAGGCAATCTATGTATTTCAAGGGGGAGGGTTGATGTTTAACGTGATATTTGTGTTTAAGATAATTCCGGAGAAGGTAGTGTAAGGTAGTTTTAAGTAAGTTAGTGTAGGATAGCTAGGTGTAGCTAGTATAGGACACGTTTAGAAAATGTAACGTAGTGTTAAGGTTAGTGCAGGATAGGTAGTTGTAGTTTGTTAAGAAAGATTTTATGCCATTTTTTATACTTTCACAACATCGTAATCATTGCATCATTTGTATAATTGAGTATGTTGAATGCATGATGTAGCTATTGCCCTGCAGTCTATGGAGGTATATGTTGCTTTGTGAGGGGCCTATGGACAAGAGTTAGTGTTCCTCACATTTGAATCACATAAGAACTCTTTACCATTCCTTAGGCACTGTAAGTGATCATCATTGTGTGATTTGACACACAGTCCAACATAGATAGTCACCTACTGGGCATTGTGTATGAAAGAGATACATCATGTAGCGTTGGGATGGTCTTGTCACTACAGATTCCAGATTCCTGGCTGGTGCCTGCCACTAACGCACACATCCTTGCACTATTGTGCACATATGTAATTGTCGTTAGCTGCTTACAAATCACAAATGTGTCCATACCTGCTTGAAGAATCTCTATTATTATCAGAATTGACTACTTGCTAGGTGTGGTACTACATGCATGTAACCTTTTAAACACCTTGCAAAGTTTGAAAACCGTAAGTCCTCCACTTTCCTCTTTCCCTGGAGAGGTGTTGCTCGGTTCCTGTGCTTTGGCTCCTATGGAGTAATTTATGTGTGTATATTGTACAATTGATGTCATGTGTGCTTACACTCACATGCATAACATGAGGTCTCTCAGAGGCAGAGGAATATACTTACCCTACGTATTCCGGTGTAGCTTTATGCACCATTTACCAGTTGACACAGAAACCTAACAATAACCCCCTGAATATCATGTGTAATCACATCCAATGTATTGGACTGATCTTGTACATCTTTGTTTGGCACAGGTATGAAGCAAATTCAGAAGAAGTCTTGGCATGTGTATCAGCATATTTTCAGACCAGCCAAGACAATTTATGTACTTAAAGATCTCTTCAGTGTGAGCACTGAGGGTATTGTATGTATTTAACCACATTGTCATGTTGACTGAGCTAGATATATGTGGATGAGTGGAACAGTGTTATTGGCTCACATGCCTCACAGGCCTCATTTTTAGCAGGTAGGCATTTGTGTGTTTAGTAGGAGCTTTTCACTGTGTGTCAGTCAAGTAACTGAGGCTTATTGTCACACTCTAATGTTCCATTGGGATGCAAGACATTCTGCATAATGCCTTCAAAGGGGATGGATGTACTTGTTGGTGGTGCATATCCAAAGAAAGCAAGTGATAGTGACTTTAGCTCACTCTCCTTGAGGTGCTAAGAAGTGGGTTCTATTAATACACACCCACCATGGTATAGGTAGTACTTTCTGCAACAGACATACAACACTCTGGTTTATAGGAGTGAATTGTTTTACAAATGTGGGGGGTCAGCAGATGCTAAGAAGTGGGTTCTATTAATACACACCCACCATGGTATAGGTAGTACTTTCTGCAACAGACATACAACACTCTGGTTTATAGGAGTGAATTGTTTTACAAATGTGGGGGGTCAGCATGAACATTTTGCAGGGTTTAGAGTAACAACACCAACATTGATTGTGAGCAAAAGGATGTCCACATTTAGTCCATTTGGAAGACATGTGATGCGACATGTAGAGGTAATGAGAATTTCAAAGTCCAAAAGTAGTTAAAATCAGCAGATGCCCAAACAAGGGTGGCAAAAGGGATAGCATGATATCAAACACAGGCTCTTAGACACTGACAAATGTCATCAGGCAGATTGTCACTGAAAACTAGTAAAGAGCTTATCTTCTTCTTCTGATGGGTTATGCCTCCCCTACAGGTGATGGTGTTTGTACCGGAGGCATCTGAGGCACAAACACATAAAAGGCCAAGTATGTGGCTTTCCTGTTGTCATGGGCATTCATCAGTGCCAATAAAGCATCCTGAAAATCCCTGACCAGGGTCACCTTGCTTGCCAACAAAGCAAAGGCATTGCTATTAAGGTCATCCATTATTGTTATGTAGGAGTCCAACTTTCCCTCCATGGATTCCATGATGTAACAGATGGTCCCCAGCTGCGTGGCAACTTCACTGATGTCAGAAGTAAAGGGCTGATGTTGTTCCCTCTACATAATGACGCCAGCTTTGTCACATAGGGACTCATCAATCAAATGGTTAAAGCGTAGGTGTCTGTAATAGCCTTGGCCATATCCTTATTAGGACTCAGACACCTACGGACTCCTTCTAGGGTTTGTGGTGGTTTTTGAATTTATTAAATGTCTTTGGTTAATTTGAATTGTCGCATTACTGTGACTTTGATGACATTATTGACATATTAATTGACATGCTGATCAGCTATCTCGTCCTAAGGTGTCTTCAATCAGGGTCAAAAGATTCATTGGCCTAAAACGAGTCCCAAAGTGAGTAAATGAGTTATATAGGGACCCGTTAACAGTTCTGGTAGCAGAGCGACGGTTTAGGCCGTGTGGGGTCCTAGGACGGAGGACTATTGTTTAAATTGTTTTTCGAGATAATGCAAATTGGAGGTATGATGTGTTTCTAAATTCCCCATGACTTTCCCAGAATCTCGGAGCTCACCTAAGTAAGTTGGGTATGTTCTCGGCGTTTTAGCATGTGTGGTATAGAAATTGCGCTGGCTCAGCTTATGCATATTGCAGATGTTTTGTGAAGTTTGTGTGGATTCAGGCCAGGTAATGTTGTTTTAGTAGGAGTGGGCGTACTCCGCAGTATGAGAGTAGGGAAGTCGGTAAACTTCATGTGAGTATGGTGCTTTGTGCTAAAAAATTATCTACGTGGTTGTTAGTGATGTACGGACCCGTTGTGGTCTAAGACTCCGGAGTATAATAACAAGTGTAGGAGACACTTGGGTTTATGTTGTAATTTGTGCGGTTTAAGAGGTCAATCGGGCGTGGTTGACAAGTCGAGTTTGGGTCAATTTGTGTGAGTGAAACCTTCGATGGAGATTTGGCAAGTTCTAAAGTGCACTAGAACAAACCATTGACAAGTCGAGAGTAGGATTTGCGGGTCGAATTCTGCTTGCGAGTGCAGGAGCTGAGAAGGAGAGAGTAGCGGCCGATGCTTCAAGTGAAATCTCTGTAAAGTTCTGAAGCAATTGTGTTACCCTTCCTGTAGTAAACCGGCAAATTTGGGTTTTCTGTTGTTAAAGGTCTCGCAATATATTGCATTAGTTTGTGTAAGGAGGACAAGCCGCAAGGCTTTGTCAGCTGCAGTGTGTGTGAGTGTGACGTTAGCGGTGCCGCGCTGGGATAGGTCAGTTGCTGAGAGGGGTCGTGCACGGATTGGCAGCCGTCCGTGAGAGGCAATAGGTTGAGAAAGGTGGGTAAAGAGTGTTCTGGGAATTAAAGTCACTTTCTGATCAGATTTTAAACAAAATAAAAGACGCAAAAATTAAGTTTTTCAAGGCTCTAAAGAGTGCTTGGAAGGGAGATACATGTATTATGGCAAGTGAAGGGGAGCCTACACCGCCTGAGGGTACTCCAGCTTATATCATGATGGAGGAAAAGGGAGTCGCGTCATGTCTTCGGATGAAACTGTGGCGCAAATTAACAGAGAAAGAGGGATTTTTAGCGTTTCCTGAGTACGGAATGTTTAATACAAGAATTTTAAAGAACTTGAGGTAGATGTTAAGTGTGCAAAAACCGCCTCCGAGACCAGCTCAGTACGAGGCGTTAGCAATTTGGGATTTAATGGCCATACGACAAAGACAACAGAAATTTGAAAGGAGAATGAAAAGAGCAGGAAAGACTTTAGCTGAGGCTAGATGGGATAATCAGACCAAGATGTGGAGAAGAGGAATAGTTGACAGACTTAAATTTTTCCCGGCAATAACACAAGAAGATGAGACACAGGGAAAGAAAGCCACCTGTAAGATAGACAAGCGCTCTAGTAAGCCAAAGGTGACTCAGAGGTCTTGGGTAGATGAAGATGATTCAGACGATGAAGAGTTTCTTAACCAGTTGTTACATGATCACCCGCCACCATATGCTATAAATGATAACACGCAGAGCACTAGTGTGAGTTCTGAAGAACCAGCACAGAGTAAGGGCGTCTCAAGTAGAGTGCAGACAAACGATACAGTTCTGATACAGAATGGTGTCAGTGTACTCACTGCACCAGAGACACAGATACAGTTGCAGCCACCACAGATTCAAAGGATTTATCCAGACGTCCCAGTACTAGAGACAAATACGAGTCTGATGGTGCCACCTGATCCGATATATACAAGATCAAAATTAGTGCAGATTGAGCCAACGCCGCAATTGCTGCCCCAGCCGCAGCATCAGCTGGTTCCAAGTTACAATGCAGTCGCAGGACAGCAGTCAGTAGCTACAACACCTATGATGAATCAAGCTATGGGAGTTAAGGCCCCACAGAGTTTGGGACTTGGACAGTCACCAGCTGCCATATCATTGCCAATTACTGTTGGTCCACCAGTACCACTGTATGCGCAGGGTAAGCCTGGTGTGTGCGATCAGGGAGTAATGACCCAAGAGGCGAAAAGAGGAGGGTTTGCAGGAACTTCCCAAGGAATGACACAGGCAGCAGAGGGACCTAGATCTTTGTTAGACTTTAGTCCGATTGGGGTCCCTTTGGAGACAATGAGACAAGCAGGGTTGAGAACACTAACCCCACAGATAATGAGTACCAATACGACACAGACACCAATGGTGCAGTCTGAAAACATTTTGTTGCAGGGCTTAACAGCGCAACAATTGAATGAGTGGTTAGACAAGCTCAACACTCCGCAGACTACTGCAGTAACAGCAGAGAGGGATGAATACCTGAACTTTGTGAGACTGGGAGTAGAAGCCATGGAACTAGTGGAAGGGACAATGGGGGTGAACAGATTAGAGTTGTACACAGAAGCAGAATTGAGGTATCTGTGCCCCAAAATCACTAAAGAAGTGGGCAAGGTGCATCAGAGGTTGGCAAACCTGGCAGATAAATACGGCATAGACATTGAAAATACTAAACATTTGAAAAGAAGCTACAGATTAGATTTTGAGTCTAAAGACTTCGAGCACATGAGATCTACCGGGATGAAAGTGCATCTTAAAGAAATACTGCAGAGTACTCAAATTTGGGGAGCCTTAGAGAAGTGGGAAGGCAGATGGGCGAAGAAGAGAGATAAAGAGAAAGGCGAAAGTCCAGAACCAAAACAGGCTAAAGCCGCACCGGACACGGGGACAATAAAAATGTTACCAATGAGAGAAACAGCCGGAGGGGTTCTAGTCCATGTACCGTGGTCTAGGGGTGACATCCTGTCATTCACAAATGACTATCCCAGGTTGAGGGAGAAGCCGTCCAGCAGACGGACAGGTGGGAGGACTTGAATACCCTGTTTGAAATTATAGTTCCACCTGACTTATGGCTTGAGTGCAAGAGAGGTGTGGACTGGCCGACAGAGGAGCCGGCAAGGGATAAGGTTACTGGAGCACCATCCGCAGAAGTGATGAGGTATTATCATAAAGTGATTGATTTTTTGAAGCAGAAAGTGTTGCGGAAAGTGACTGATTGGCAGAAAATCGATCGAACCTCACAGGAAGCCAAAGAGTCGATTCATGCTTATTATGAGAGATTGTTGAAAGCATTCAAACATTACAGTGGCACTGAGGTCATTGAGCCGAACGACATGAATCATCTTGTGTTCAGGTTTGTTGAAGGGTTGAGGCCAGAGATTAGCCAGATGATTAAGAATCACTTGATCGGTTGGCAAGCGAAGCTGATTGATGAGGTGTTGCAGTATGCAAAATACTGTAGTGACGAGATTGAGTTGAAGCAGAGAAAGTTGAAAGAGAAAGTGATGGTGATGCAGATTAAGGCAGCACAAGCAGGAATGCAGGGGAATGGAATACAACAGGTGGTACAACAGCAACCGCAAGGGAATGGCATATTTCAGGCACAACCGAGAGGTCGAGGAGGTTTTGTGAACCGTAGTCCAGACTTGAATACTGTTGTGGTTCAAAATGATGTGCAGGGGATGAAAAAGATGTCACCATGTCACGCGTGCGGGGTGTGGGGCATTGGAAGCAGGAATGCCCAATGGTGGTGCAGGATGGTGTTGTTCAACAAAGCAATGATGTTGGTACTTTTCAAAATGTGAGGGGTCCAAAAATTAGAGGACAGAATCAGAACTTCCAGAATAACATGGTACAGATGCAGGGGTTACAGCCCATGCATCAGATGCAAATGCAGCGTGTTCAACCAGCACAAATGCAGCAGGTACAACAGCAGGTTCCCATGGTACCTATACAGCAAATGCAAATACCATTAGCTCCAATGGGACAGCAACAGGTGATGCTTCCTCAACAGGTCACAGGCCAAACGATGAGTCAAAATAACACAGTACAACAGTTCCCATTGCGTGGTGAGGATGGAATAAACAATGAAGGGTCGGATGATTGTTCAGACAGTCAGGAGTGCAGGCTTGCAGCGTCCCTAGAGGTAGATCAGAGGGGTCCCTATGTAGAGGGAAAAGTGATAGGTCATAAGGTTTCGTTCCTAGTTGATACAGGAGCTACACGCTCTACAGTCAGAAGTGCAGAGGTTCCAAAATTACCACTTTCGGGCGTACCATAAGATTGATAGGAGTAGCAAATCAGTTCCTGACAAATCCGATTACAGACCCAGTCCAAGTTGAAATTGGCAACTTCCAGGGATTACATAAATTTGTAGTCTGTGATTCGAGTCCCGTATCCCTACTGGGAAGAGACTTACTGTGTAAAACGAGGTGTTTGATTACCTGTTCCAATGAAGGGATTGAGGTGCAGACAAACAGTGATGATGAAGGGGACGATGGTCAGTTTCCAGAGTTAGAGATGGATATCACAAATGAGGAATACCCTTTGATAACCTTATTACCAATGCTTACAGTAACAGACTTACCACCTGAGTTTCAGGGAACAGTGACAGAGAAAGTGTGGGACCTGACAGGAAAAGAAGTGGGAATGATCAAGGGAGTAGAACCGGTCAAAGTACAGGTAAAGCCGAATGCAGTGTTTCCTCAGGTACCACAGTACCACATGGCACAAGATGACCTCATTCAGGTAGCACAGGCGATTGCGGACTTTGTGAAGCAAGGGGTTCTGAAGGAAGTGCTGAGTAGCCTGTGTAATTCACCAATAATGGGTTTGAAAAAGCCTTGTGGAAAGGTTCGAATTGTGAAAGACTTGAGGAAAATAAACAAGATTGTGGTAAAATGCTGACCCATAGTGCCAAATCCAGCAGTGATTATGTTTCAGGTTCCGTGTGATGCAGAGTGGTTCACAGTTGTGGACCTGTCTCAAGCATTCTTTTCGGTTCCTCTTCATGAGGACAGCCAATTTCTCTTCAGTTTCAAATTCTTGGATAAGGTGTACAGTTGGTGCAGAATTCCTCAAGGGTTTTCTGAGTCACCTTCCATCTTCAATCAGATATTGAAGAAGAATTTGGAGTCATTAGAACAGCCTTTCAGTTCGACTCCAGTACAGTACATTGATGATTTGTTGATTGCGTCTAGAACAAAAGATGACTGCAGGTATGACACAATTGCCTTACTGAGCCATTTGGGAAAGAATGGACATAAAGTGTCCCCAAAGAAGTTGCAATACTGTCAGAAAGAGGTGAAGTACTTAGGTCACCTAATTGAAAAGGGATCAAGAAAAATATCCAAAGAAAGAGTGACAGCCATACTGCAGATGAATCCCCTGACAACTAAGAGAGATGTCAGAATGTTTTTGGGAATGGTAGGCTACTGTCGTCAGCGGATTCCCAACTTCTCAATTATCTCTAAACCATTGGTGAAACTGACAGTTAAGGAAGTCCAGGATGACCCGGGGTACCATAACCATGTCCGAGAAAGAGATGGAAGCATTCATGAAATTGAGGGAAAGCATGTGCAGGGCACCAGCTTTAGGTATGCTTGATTACACGAAGCCTTTCCTACTGTTTTGTCATGAACGTGATGCTTGTTCTTTGTCTGTTTTAACACAGGTCCATGGAGGTGCAAACCGCCCAGTAGCAAATTTTTCAGCTAATTTGGACCCAGTCGCAGCAGCCTTACCGGGTTGTTTGTGTGCAGTTGCAGCAGTTGGTCAAAGCCTCACCCAATGTGAGGGCATAGTGATGGGACATCCTTGAACAGTAATGGTTCCCCATTCAGTTGAAATTCTGTTAACCCGAACCAAAACGCAGCACATGACAAATGCGAGACTGACAAAATATGAGACAATCATACTGGGGTCTCCTAATGTTTCCCTTAAAAGATGTACTGTATTGAACCTGGCAACTTTACTTCCTATTGAAAATGCAGACATTAACAATACTGAGGAAGTAGAACATGATTGTCTTGAGGTAACAGAACTATGCTCCAAACCAAAACCTGACATTAAAGATATCCAATTGGAAGAAAATGATTACATTATGTTTGTTGATGGTTCATGCTTGAGAGACTCAGTAGGAGTACTGAGAGGTGGATATGCCGTGTGTACAATTACCGGTATTTTAGAAGCTTCCTGGCTTGAAAGATTGCACTCTGCTCAAGTGGCTGAATTAATTGCTCTTACTAAGGCATGCCACGCAGCTGAAAACTTGAAAGTCACTATCTATACTGACAGCAGATACAGATTTGGAATGGTACATGACTTTAGCCAGTTATGGTCACAAAGAGGTTTCATGACGTCTTCTGGTTCTCCAGTGAAAAATGGCAAAAAGATTAAGGATTTGTTGCACGCGATTCAGTTACCTCTTTAAATTGCCGTGGTGAAATGCAATGCTCATGTTAAGTCACAAGACTTTGGGGGTGATTCTAAGCTTGGCGGGCGGCGGTAGCTGCCCGCCAAGCGGGAACCGCCAGAAGACCGTACCGCGGCGGTCATTCTGGGTTTCGCACTGGGCTGGCGGGCGACCGCCGAAAGTCCGCCCGCCAGCCCAGCGGGAAACACCCTTCCCACGAGGACGCCGGCTCAGAATGGAGCCGGCAGAGTGGGAAGGTGCGACGGGTGCAGTTGCACCCGTCGCGAATTTCAGTGTCTGCAAAGCAGACACTGAAATTCTTCGTGGGGCCCCCAGGGTCCCCGCGGCACCCCCTACCGCCATCCTGTTCCTGGCGGGAGACCCGCCAGGAACAGGATGGCGGTAGGGGGTGTCAGAATCCCCATGGCGGCGGAGCGTGCTCCGCCGCCATGGAGGATTCTCAAGGGCAGCGGGAAGTCGGCGGTACACCGCCGACTTTCCATTTCTGGCCGCGGCTGAACCGCCGCGGTCAGAATGCCCAGCGGTGCACCGCCAGCCTGTTGGCGGTGCTACCGCCGACCTCCGCCATGGCGGTAATTACCGCCAGGGTCAGTGTCAATAGGAAATGGATATGCAGATCAAGTCGCAAGGTTTTGCGCATTGAACTGTATATTGTTTCGAGATCAGTGGGAATTGTTACCTGAAACTGAAAATGAAACATGGTTAAACTTTGCATTAAGAGTGGTTGACACATTAGATGAGTTAAGATCACTGCAGGGACGTGCCAGCAAAGAGGAGAAACGCTCCTGGCGGAGAATGCAATGTGTACAAAGATCTGATGACTTATGGGCCTCAGAAGAAGGGAAAATGGTTTTGCCAAACAGTCTTCTGTCACAGTTTGCAAGGTTTTACAATGGTTAGGCACACGTTGGGAGAGATGCAATGATCAGGTTGTTCAAAATCGATTGGTTCAATCCAAAATTCAGACAAGCTGCAGAGGTTATCTGTCACAGGTGCATTGTCTGTCAACAGATGAATGCAGGAAAAGGGACTGTGTTGAATATGAGCCATGTTGGGAGAACTGGTGGTCCATTTAGCAGAATGCATATGGATTTTATTGAGATGCCTGTGTGTGGAGGCTTGAAGTACGTGTTGGTGATTGTGTACATTTTCAGTCATTGGATTGAAGCTTACCCTACACGTAGAAGTGACAGCCTCACAGTAGCAAAGCTGTTGCTTAGGGAGTTAATACCCCGTTTCGGATTCCCGATCTCTTTAGAATCAGATAGGGGCAGACACTTCGACAATGAGGTGATTAAGCTTTTGTGTGCTGCATTGAACATTGAGCAGAAGCTGCATTGTAGCTATCACCCTGAAGCTTCACGACTAGTGGAAAAGATGAATGGTACCTTGAAGTCGAGAATGGCAAAAATGTGCGTGGCTACCAATTTGACGTGGCCAGATGCATTGCCCTTAGTACTGATGGCAATGAGAAACACACCTGACAAGAAAACAGGAGTATCTCCACACGAAATTCTAATGGGTCGAGCTATGCGATTGCCCGCAGTGCCTGCAAATGCTCTTGTGAATATCACGGATGATATGGTGTTGGACTACTGCAAGGGTCTGACTGATGTGGTCCGCTCTTTTTCTTACCAGATGGAGGCTACCACATTGCCACCGATAAGTGATCCAGGTCACACTCTGAAAGCCAGTGATTGGGTGGTTGTCAAGAAACACGTGAGGAAATCGTGTTTGGAGCCGCGTTGGAAGGGGTCATATCAAGTAATACTGACAACAACTACTGCTGTGAAATGTGCAGGCCTTCCGAATTGGATACATGCCAGTCACACAAAGAAGGTGACGTGTCCAACTGATGAGGAACTTGAAGTGTCCAAAACAACAGCTGCAGAGAAGGAAGCCTCAGAGCCGGAGAGTATTCAAAGCAGAACTGAGACTGAAGGAGAGCACGTTGAGGATGGCTTAGTCACTCAAAACGAGTTCCAGAGGGGTGACAGTGAGCTTATCTCAGCTGAGGTAACAGGGGAACCAACACAAAGAGAGGTTTCCCCAGAAGCAGACGGATACAGGTTTGAAGTTGAGCCCGTAACAGACCCTGAAGGCAAGGGGGAAGAGGCAGAAGGAGGTCAAGGTGTTCCGACTCCTCCTGAGCCGCTTGCAGAGCCATCAAGAGAAAACACCATAGCACAAGAGGAGGGTGCTGTTCAACGTTCTGAAAGGCCAAGCAGGAAGAAAACTCATAAAGGAGATAACTGGCCGAAGCAACAAGCTGCAGGAGAGAAAGTGGTCCCTAGTGAAACAATAGAGGAAGAAGTTGACACAACCAGAAAAGAGGATCTCATTGAAGGAGAGTTGCAAAGTGAACATAAACTGAAAAGAAAGAGAGTTGCAAATTGAAGGTACGCAGGTCCTGTATGGGCGTATGCAACATCAGCTGAATGGCAACAAGAATTCTTTGCGTTCTGTTTTGATCGGGAGGTTCCACCTTGCCAATGCCCCCATAGACCTTCTTGCAGCTAGTACCGAACATAAAAAATTTGCCAAGGTTCCACACATTTCAATAGAGGATAAACCCTGTATCCTGATATACACACTACGGGACTGACGCAAGTTAAGCGATCTTAAAGGAGGAACTAGGAGGGTCTTTCTCTGTTTTGTATAAAATTTGCAGAACAAAACCACATGAATCGTAGACTGTAATGACGTTGCTTCACAAGGACATGCCCTTAAGATTGGACTCCAATCATTCATAGTCGGGAAAGTTACTAAACGGTGGAAGGTATCTAACCTTAGTCTTGTGAGAACAAAGCGGTTCCGAGGATTTACCACATTTGCCAGATAGGGCTGCATACCCTCCACGGACAGAATTAATTGGTTAGACATTACACTGGGCTTTTTTGATTCCGCTTCCCATCGACGTTCTTCTAGATACTTCAATGTTAAAACCCTCAGTTCCTTCCTAGAAATGTATTCCAATGAGTCCGGATTTGTGTAGTATTCTTTACTACCCATGTCTTCAAAAAAGGTCTTAATACATATCAACCAGGGGACTCTTAACGAATATGTTAGAGAAATACAATCAGATAAAATAGTTTTGTTTAGTCCAGTGTGTTCAGAGGTCCAAACTTTGTGCCATAATAACAGTGGCTGTATCCTTATCAGATCAGATCAGATAAAAACGAGACCCCTAACTCTGCGTGGATTATATACGATGATGTACCATTTGGTACCAATAACAGGTGTCTGAGGAAGTCATTTTCCACCCTCTGGATTGGTTTACAATTAATATATCCCCGATACCTGATCCATACATCGCGGACGGAATATACTTGGCTTTATAAATTTTTACCATGTTCGGCGGGGTAATCCCTCCTAGCTTTTTTGAGAAGATTTTCAGAGCCGCTGTTGTCTTGATAATCTGGTCCTTTTTCGTTTTCATACAGTGTGCCCAGGAACCCTTTTTATGAAACATTATGCCCAAGTATGAAAATGTTCGAGCTATGTCGACCTTCCCCCCGTGGGTAGTAATGTTTTTGATCTTGCCCTTTTTCTACCACAATTCATTATAAATGTTTTGGAGTGATTAACGGAGAGGCCCAAGTCTGTCATAAATATTATGCAGGCAGTTAAAGGTTTTTGAAGGGCTATTGGTGTCCTGGCCATAAGAACTGCATCCTCTGCGTAGAGTAGTACCGGAATGGCACGATTGCCTATTTGGGGAAGATCTTTACATCTAGTTGTCAGTTCGGATTCTAAATTGTTTATGTATAGTGCAAACAAGAGCGGGGCGAGTACGCAACCTTGGCGAACTCCTCTATATATGCTAAAAGGCCTAGTGCATTCCCCTCTTGTCCCATACCTTACTCTTGCTTTGCACCCTGCATAGAGGTCCCGTATGAACTGAATTATTGATGAATCTACACCCAGTCTACTTAGAATATCCCATAACTTCTCATGTAGTACGCAATCAAAGGCTGAAGATAAATCTATAAAAGCCAAGTACAAATTACTCTCTCTGGTCCTTGTGTACTTTCCAATTATGATGCTTAAGTTCAAACCCTGCTCCACCGTTCCTATTCCTGTACGGAAGCCATATTGTACTGGAGATAAAATACCTTTTTCATCTGCCCATATTTGTAATCTATTCAAGATAATTCTCCCTGCTATTTTAGCTGATGTGTCGAGTAGAGAGATTGGCCTATAGCAAACCGGGTTTACCCGGTCGCCCTTTTTGTATATAGGGACGATAATAGAGTCTCGCCATGATGATGGAAGGCCCTGTATGCAGAATGTCCTCAGTGTCTGAGTCAATAAGGGGCCCCATAGCTGCGTATTAGACTTATATAAATCTATCGGGGCACCGTCAGGACCCGGCGCCTTCCCCGCTTTGCTTAAATTTATGGCTTCCACTACTTCCTCTAAACTGAACTGAGGTATTACGGTCGGGCGTGGGCTTTCCTGGACAACTAAATCTTTTAAAAGTTCTGGAGACTCTCTGTCGCTGGGGTAAGAATACATTTTTGAAAAATGTGCAATCCAATCCTCTTCGGAAATTGCAATTTCCATCCTAGGAGTGTCTGTCCCCCAGCATTGGAGTGTTTATTGTTTTCCAGAAGAGGATGTTGTCCTTCGTTCGTCTAGCTTCATGTAAGGTTTCCCACAATTTTTCTTTCAAGATAGATTTCCTTTTTTTATGGCTATTTTGTATTCCTGTCTGTACGTGCGTATTTCAGTCTGACACCTTATTGGGGCACTTAGAGCCTTTTTTAATCTCTTGTGTGCTTTTGTGCAGTCCATTTCCCTTCTCTGTCCTACCTTTCCCGTTCTAATTGTGAGAGCTTCTTTCACACCTTGCGTAATCTGCAAGAAGGCGCTTAGCCACTTTCCCTGGTCAATGTTCTCGCTAAGGCAATCTATAAAGGCTTGATTATGGTCATGTATTAGCTGCTTAAGTAAGGTCTGTGGATCCGTTTGGGCCCATCTCAATGTGTATCCGTTGCATGAGGCTAATTCGATATCACTTACCACTGTGACCTTGTCGAGTTTGACCGTTATGGGGTGGGTTAGGGAAAGGTTCACACTCTGAGAGAAGTGATCACTTATCGCAATGTCAAATAACGTATAGTTAGTAAGGTAATGTGCAAGATGGGTTGAAATTAACACATAATCAATCACTGTATCTGCTCCCCTTCCATTAAAGGTTGGTTTAAACTGAAGTGGTTCCGAAAATAGTTCATTTACAAACGACAGATTAAACTTTTGGATCATTAGGTTCATTGCATCTCCTTGAGTGCTGTGAGTAAAATGGGGCCTTAAGCCAGTGTTTTCAGTGTCCCAGCCACATACCTTCTCTGAAAGTTCTTTACAAGGATGGTCATTAAAATCACTGCCCCATATAATGAGGGTCTCACGCCTGTTAGTTGCCCATATTTTCTCTAAGTCCTCACCCATCTCCGTTAAAATATTGGGAACTTCCCCTGGTGGGGCATTATTATAAAAGTTAATGATCACTAGCTGGGTCTTCTGATCCAAATGACTTTCTATCATTTGATAATACGGTCTCATGGCTTGCATCTTTAAATTCCGTAACCATACTTTATTGGAAATATATGTGCATAGGCCTCCTTTTGGCCTACCATGGTTAGTCTGCACAGCTGGAGTGTGTAAAGTCTTATAGCCGCTTATATGAACAGGATCCAATAACCAAGTATCCTGGAGACATAGGCATGAGAAATCTTCTATGAAGTTCACCCAGAGTGGGTTATTGATCTTATTAGTTAGGCCTGCCACATTCCAATAAAGTAGGGTTATTTCGAGTTTCTGTTGGTTTTGGCATTGCACATTATTTATGATTATGGGGGGTATGTCACCATCTATTGAATGGGTTACTGTTGGGAGGAGGTCTCTCTGGTTTATCTGGATTCCTGCTAAGTTCCTTTCAGATTCCACTTCAGCGGGTATATCTTTCTTAGTTGTGAGAGACCCTTCTATATTCGATTCTGGGGCCAGTTCGTAGGGTACGTCTTTCTTATTAATGCTGAGTCAATCTATGTCTTCTAAAGTTGTAAGAGGATGAAATCTATTGAAAAAGGGGATGGGATCTGGTCTGTTTATGAGTATTTTACTTGTTGATTGTAAGATCTCAGTATAGTGCCGCGCCAGACTTTGATAAAAGAATCCCAGGGGTAGTAGGGAAATTCCTTCGGGGGTGACTTGCCTGGGTCCTAGTTTACGGATAATTATATCCACAAAATCAGGAGATGTAAATGAAAGGACCACACAGTCTCCCTCCAGTACCTTCCTACTACTTCCTACCTACTTGACTCTTCTGATCATTTTAATATCATCAAAAAGGGCCCCCACTGTTCCGGGGCCCAGACGGGTACCTATCCAATTAAGTGCCTTGTTCCTCAGTGCCGTCCACGATTCCTGCTGTTGATCTTCCGCAGGTGGGACGTTGGCCAAAACCACTACATATGGGGTGGCCTCCGGAGGAAGGTGTAAAAAGTCACTTGGGATGTATATAGGCTTCAAGGGTCTTATTCCACTGGGATGATTCCGTCCTGAATCTGGCTGGGGGTGATCTATCCTAGTCGTGGATGGAAGATTATTTGTTGTATTTGCTGTATTTAACAGAGTATAACTAATGTTAGATACTGTTGGAAGTGGTTGTGACTTGGTCAAAGGTTTGGAGGTTGGGTATGATTGCCTAATGTTTAATGCTATTAATGGTGATGATGGTTGTAATTTCCTCTGGGGCTTTGGGTTCAAGTATAAATCGTCTGCCCTAACTTTCGTGGCAGGTTGGGTATTAGTCTCATAATTTAAAATCAACAATGATGTACTAAAGGCTTTCTGTGCATCATGTAAGTCCTTAGGTTGTAGGGATTTTATAATTCCTAAACCTACTTCAAGATTAGATTCTACAATTTTTAGGCGCTCTGACAAAGAATCCAATGAAGCCCCAATTGATGATTTCAAGGTGTTTACTAAATCGTAGAGATTTATAAGGAGGGTTCGGGTTGTATCTGCTGAATTACTTGGAATTTTCCTTCGGGACGGTTTCTTTGGTGGCAATTGGCCTGGGATGATTACTGAGTCTTTCTTTGACAATTGTTTTGGACCAATAGCACACCGCAATAATCTAACCTGCTACTAACACCTGTAGAGAAGAGCTTTTTAGATCACACTGATGATAGACAAAAGGCATTAAAGGAAAGGCTAGAAAAGGGATTAGAAAAAGGCATGCTTGCAAATGATTAGTCTTTCACTGCAATAAAGACGCAGTGCAAATTAGCTATAGATGCATTACACATAGGTAGACTTTGTATATATAGGCCGAAATATGAGCATGACACTTTATTTGTGGGAACGAGTGAATGTAGGCATGTGTTTCTGTTTCAGAGTAAATGGACATTCATGTTAAATGGACATGATCCAGCGATCCCTGGGATCCATTATATATGTGGGCTCAATGCTTATTAGCGTCTTCCAAAGGGATGCTATGGGACATGTTATTTGGGAATAGTTTTCCCAAAGATTTACCAGATTGATGACTTAAAGCAAATTCTTAAAATGTCTGAATTACAACATACTAGACAAAAGCGAGAGACAGCGGCTGCTGTCGTTGGTGACATATTTGGAGCCACAATTCCTTCAGTAGGGGTTATCTTAAACTCCATAAAGATTTGAAAGTTGTCTACTATTGTGGATAACATGCTGACAAACTTCACAGGGGCTATACTCCTGATGGATACTGAACTTGCTGCGGAAAGAGCTATGACTCTTCAAAACTGGCTTGCTTTAGAGATTCTTTTAGCAAAGAGTGGCGGAGTCTGTAAAATGCTTAATGAGCGCCATTGTTGTGCATTCATTCCCAGATAACAGTAAAAAGATTAGAGGTATGCTTACTAACCTAACAAGAGATAGTGCAGATTTGAAAGAATTGAAGGAACCTGGAGTTTGGGAAAAGGTTGGGAAAGGAATTACCAAAGTAGGGAATTGGTTTAGTAGTATTTGGAACGGGGTTCTTGCAAAAATATTAGGGGGTCTATTGATTGTCCTGATATGTTTATTGGGATTATGGTTATCATGTAAAGTAAATGAAAGAATTAAAAGAAATTTGGCAAAACGAAACAAAAGAAATGAAGAAAAAGAAAAGGAGAAAATGTTCAAAGAAATTTGGGAAAAATCACACAGGGGGGATGATGTTGAAATGTGTATATTGAGAAAAATGAAAGGTTGTGAAGGGAAAGGTTTTGTGTGATGACAAGTGTCATCAGAGGAGGGACTGAGAAAGCGTAGCTTATATAATCAATATTAACAAGAAATGTTTATGGACTAATGTGTAATAATGCCGCATAGAAAATGTATTAATATGTTTTGCTGAAAACGTTCGCTTGAAATGTGCCTACGGGGAGTGGCCGCCAATATATACAATGACTAATGAAACTGACTAATAATGTTGAAATGTTATATCATGATATGATTTTGCACTAATAATAATAGGTTATATGTAAAAGTTTTGATAATAAATCATTAAGTCTTAGTTAGCATGAGTCGAGGCCTAGCTGCCTGGTTTCATATAAAATTTGCTTTTCTAACGTGCAGTGTGCTGACTTGCTGAAGGACATGAACTCTTGTTTTTTTTTCAAACTAGAAGATGAATGTAACTATAGTAGATACGTTCTCATGAAATTCGACTTGCTTAGTGAAACATTTTTGCTGAACGCAACAGTGTAGACTGTTCGCAGGTACAAGGTCGTCTGAACTGGTACAGACAATGGAGCCACTGACTAAAGATGCAAAGACGACCACGAGAGTATGAAATCATACCAGACATTCCACCCACTAAAGACGTCAATCATAAGGACCAATAAAATACGTGACAACTGTTATGGGATAACAAATTTGATGAGATAATTGAAACTCTATTGGAGGGAGATAGTGGGGTGCAACCCCTCATCCAACCAAATTTTAGGGAAATGTACAACAAAAAGGGGATAAAAACCTTGACACAAGGAAGTAAATCAGAACAGGAGAGAATAGGAGACTAGGAGGTAGATAAGAGGGAGATGCTGTCACGTTTTTATGACCTAGACACTTTGGGGGTCATTCCGACCCCGGCGGGCGGCGCCCGCCGGGCGGAAACCGCCCAAACACCGCCCCGTGGTCAAATGACCGCGGGGACCATTCTAACTTTCCCGCTGGCCCGGCCGGCGATCTTCAAAAGATCGCCCGCCGGCCCAGCGGGAAAGCCCCAGCAAAGATGAAGCCGGCTCCGAATGGAATTTGCTGGGGTGCGACGGGTGCAGTTGCACCCGTCGCGATTTTCAGTGTCTGCCAAGGAGACACTGAAAATCTTAATGGGGCCAGTGGCATGGGCAGTGCAGGGGCCCCCAGGGGCCCCACGACACCCGTTCCCACCAGCCTCTTCCTGGCGGTGTAAACCGCCAGGAACAGGCTGGCGGGAAGGGGGTCGGAATCCCCATGGCGGCGCTGCATGCAGCGCCGCCATGGAGGATTCCCCCAGCCGGGGGAAATCCGGGGGGAAATCCGGGGGGAAATCCGGGGGGAAATCCGGGGGGAAATCCGGCGGGAAACCGCCGGACCCGGCTGGGCGACCGCGGCTTCACAGCCGCGGTCGGAATACCTGATGTAGCACCGCCAGCCTGTTGGCGGTGCTACCTCCGGCCTCCACCCTGGCGGTCTATGACCACCAGGGTCGTAATGAGGCCCTAAGTCACTCTGCATAGAGATTTTGCCTTATATTGTCCAACCTGAGTGCTGACCCAATACAGAGGGTAACTATATGACAATGAAATTGTAATTGTCTGTTTGCTTTTCCTTTCTAGGTACCAACTGCTTCTTTGACAGAGACCATAGCTAGATGCTTTCTAAATTGGTGTTACTAAATTGTTTTGCATGAAGCCCAACATGCCAATGCTAATTCAAGGTTAGGAGAGGGATTCACTAAATTGACGCAAATAGACAAATGACTGAATCTATGCTTTGTTGAATAATGTGCTAACGTTACTCTGCTAAGGATAACCTATGTTGACGCTGTGTTATGTTCCAATATTCGTGATTCTTGCTTTGATGAAATCTTATCAGAGTTGTCATGTTTCTTGGTTTTGAGATTAATAAACTTATTAGTAGAATTGTAATCAATAGGGAATAAACTTCACAAAATCCTGCTCAACTGGTGTGGTTATTCATGACTGAAAGGTTGTGGTGGTTTTTGAGGTTATTTAATGTCTTTGATTAATTTGTATTGTCGCATTACTGTGAACTTTGATGACATTATTGACATATTAATAGACATGCTGATTAGCTATCTCGTCCTAAGGTGTCTTCAATCAGGGTCAAAAGATTCATTGGCCTAAAACGAGTCCCAAAGTGAGTAAATTAGTCATACAGGGACGCGTTAACACTATTAAGGTCATCCATTATTGTTATGTAGGAGTCCAACTTCCGCTCCATGGATTCCATGATGTAACAGATGCTCCCCAGCTGCGTGGCAACTTCACTGGTGTCAGAAGTAAAGGGCGGATGTTGTTCCCTCTGCATTATGACACCAGTTTTGTCACATAGGGACTCACCAATCAAATGGTTAAAGTGTAGGTGTCTGTAATAGCCTTGGCCATATCCTTATTAGGACTCAGACACCTACGGACTCCTTCTAGGGTTTCCCCTATGGTCCCCATCCCCACTCATACCTCATCAGCCATTCACTTCTAAACTCCTACCATCCACAATTGAAATTCAACTTGAGGGTTCCCGGAGTCCTCAGCTGGGATTGCACAGCTATATGGGGCCTGTCCTGTGGATGGCTGTTCCTCTGAAGACCCTGCAATGTTGTCCTCACTTGGAAAGGCAGGAGGAGGATATTCAATAGAGTCCAAGAGTAGTTGGAAGATGTCATCATCCATGGAGGGTAGGATGGTGTCATCAACAGGTTGGTCATCAAGGCCAGGCTGCTCTACAGGAGCTGTTCATTGTTCCTCTGGATACAGATAGGAACATGTCGCCATTGATTCATAATATATGTAGACATAAGTATTTTTACTGATATTCATACTGTTTTTCCAGTTGTCAAATACACATGGATATGTGGCACGTATGTTACAAGAAGTAGTTGAGGCCATATTAGACTATTGTTACCTTACACATGGCAGAACCTTAACATTGTTCAGACTACCTCTGTATGAACAAGGTGTACCATTAGTTTAATGACACACAACACAGCGTGGCAGCTTGCTGGTCTGTCCTCCATAAAAGAGGGAGTGCAGGTAATGGGCACCTCTTACATTGAATGTGATTTTTGTGGTTAGTGCCTACACTGATGTTAAATTAGGTTATTCACCCCACTTCTGAGACCATTGCACCATGCTACCAGGGTGCCAGTGTTCCCTCTAGCCATATGGTAATACCACAGCAGTGTCCAAGTCATGTTATGTTGTTGTTTCATTAATTATCCTGCACTCTCCCTTGCACACAATAAACTACAAAAATCTGTGTTGATGTACTGTATTGCATGCAATTGTAACAAATTGTGTGGCATAGGGGTCATATGTGTCACACACCCATGTAACTCCACACAACAAGCAACCATGATAATCTGCAGGAATGGTTAAGGAGATGTATAAACAATACTTCAATTTTATTTTGATATCCAGTAGTTTCCTAGCATACATATTAATCTCAAGACTACAGACCAGTATACATTGTCCCCGTCTTGAATGGAATTACGAACATCCAAATTTAAATTATGCAACATCTCAAGCTCAGTCCATTGATTCTGGACCTTTGATACTCATCTGTGGAGTCCCACTGATCTATTTACTCAGCCACACTTAGTTGAACTTGCACATGACTCATCATGCAATCATCATTTAGACCCAGACACTGTACCTAATCTCACACATTGATGACAACCCATATCAAATGATGGCTCTCAGAAGACACAAGCACCACCAACATTTGTTACATTATGCTGTCATCCAGCATGTCTATCTGTATACGAGAGAAACAGGTCATACTGAACCTCAGTAGATGTTAGTCAGAATAATCTGCAACATGTACCTACCTTGTTTGCCCACACAATTAGGCCCAAAACCCTCAACATCCAACCATCCTAGACACCTGACCATCATCCTGGACAACTACATCACCCTTACGATTCACAAATCCGAGTTTCACATCCACCTGATTTTACATATATTGCACAGTCAGATGTATCTTTTTTCTTTTCCCCTCCTGCCACCTGTGACATAATCCCCCAGGCCCTAATCACATGTAGACTGTAGTACACTAATAACCTCTACCACAGCATCTCTGCACAGCTGCAACACTTGTTAAACTATCATACACAGCAGTGCCTGACTACTACTCACCCTACCTTGTGGCACACATATCATACCTTGCCACCTTGAGATACAATCATATGTCCCCTTTCAAATACAATGCAAGATCAGTCTGCTCCACATCACCTACAAGGCACTACACTACCTGGGCCCCACTTAGCTCACACACCATTTATGCTGCCATAATAAATCATAGACCTCTGCTGTGCGTCACTTGCATTAACTCCAACCCCCAAACTACATATGAGCAAGATAGGGTGTAAGGTGCTCTCTTGCGTGGCAGCAAACACCTGCTACAACCTCATCCAGCACATCAGGACAGCTGCGTAAAACATGGCTACGTTCAAATGACAGGATTTTCAGATGATCCTACTTGGTAAAGTTGGCACACACTCAGCACCAGAATGCACTCTTGGATGAGAAGTTAGCACTCTGACAAAGTACAGTACTAAACAATCCATTCCATTCTGCTTTTTTATGCTAAGACCCAAGACAAGCACACTTGCTACATGGTGCAAGGAAGCATATTAGTGAAAGGTGGCAGAGCTGGTAATAAACATATGTGATAGGGAAAATTTTTCAGAGTTATGTGACACATGAATTCATATGTGAGACATTCCTGCCCGTTCACATGCACACAGCACAGCAAAGTGACTGTCTGTGCTGCATTGCATTACAAAGCACTTCAATATGCCCCATGATCCTTTGTTTTCTCTTACCCTGTAGTTGTTCCTTGTCCTCAACCACAGCACTGCCCTTTCTTTCGACCCCTGCCACCAACTCAGTTGGGATGAGTGATGCCCCCTGCTCCTCTAATGGGTCCAAGCCATCCTGGAGATCAGATCCTCCTCCGATCCTCATGGCTGCCCTAAGGTCATTGGCCAGTTTCTCTTTGGTCCTGCGCTTATAGTCATGCCACATTATTTCAACTCCAGCACTGTCCTCTTTGTTTGCCCTGTACTGTTGATTTTGTCCAGTATGGATTTCCAAATTGCTTCCTTGTTCCCTAATGGCAATTTGGAAGTGACAAAGAGAAGGTGTTCGTTTTTGTCGCCTCAGCTATTAATATTTGGTTCTCCTCCTCAATGAAATTGATCTTCCTCTTCCTCATCCCCTTGCCTGCTGTTTGGCCGTCTTAGCTAGGGATGGGATTGTTGCACTCCTGACTTGTAGATAGTGCTCCCTTCATTTTGTGTTGTTGTTTTGGGCTGCTGTTCTGATTTTTAAAATGTGTCTTTTATTTCAGCTTCCCACTATGCAACACACTCCTAAGTGACACAATGTAGATTAGCAGCACTTATAACTGTTTTTTGAAAGAAAAATCAGCTTTGCATCACACAGGGGCCTGTTGCCTTATGACACGTTGCATCATTTTAATTTTAAGATGTGCCAACATTTTTGGTGCACCTTCGGACCTTACAACATGGTGTGGCAGACCATAAATCCGGCGCATCCATGTCACAAGATTTTCTAACTCGATGCTACCATAATGCAGCCTTTAGTCACTGCTCCTAAATATGCTTCTAGGTTTAATTAATGTTGAATACATATCAGTTCTATATTCCTTTAATGTTTAATGTTAGTTATGTGTCAATCTTTCCTAGAAATGATTGGAAAGAAAAGTCAATAGAAACAGTTGAGGTAAATGTTCAGGAGTTTTACCTTAAAAATAAAATCACAAAACAATTAGACATATCTCAATTTTAGATAGCATCACTATATTTGACCTAAAATAGTTTTAACATAAGATTTTCAACAGCTTTAAAAGAATACTAAATCATTGTTCTGAAGTAAATTACTGTGTATTTAGGGAAAAAATAAACAGCAAACATTTCAAATTATTATTATTATTATTATTATTATAATTATTATTATTATTATTTCAAATTAGTCAATGGACATCTCTGGGTTTCAAGTATCACTGAAAGATGATGCCAACTCAAAATAGATACATGAACCACTAGTGAACAGGAAAGAGGTAAATGGGGGCAAATGGAGATCTGATAATTGCAAACTCACCATGTTCACAGATGTTACCATAGTGTCATTGGCAGGCCGGCTTTCACTGTGCCCCGCTGTTGGAGGAACTGGAGGAATGCAAATGTTTCCAGCTTTAAAATTAACATTACTAAATAAGAAGCCTTGCTTCTTCACCTGCATCTGTTTTATATCTTATTAAATGGACTCCCTAAAGAAGATATTTTCCCTTTTCATGGGACTGTAAAGCGATAAGCTACTTGAGCATTCTGCCAGGCCATGCTACCACACAGGGAGTGATGCTGAACTATCCCTAGCTCTTCAAAGAACTAAAACAAGACCTTTCAAATTCACCACAGAACCCTTTTCCTGTGTGTTTGAAGTGGCTATCAGAAAAATGACCATCTTGACAAAAATATGTACCCATTCTAAAGGATCCCCTCAGTAGTGCCAGACACTGTGCTTAAATAGATTCCGTGCACAAAATACCTTTATATGGCTAGGGAAAGCTCCTAGACTCACTAGCCTATTACCTTTTAAGCTGGATGCTGTCAGGGAATGGCAGCCCCCCATATACTCATTTACTATATAGTTTCTAAGCTTTAATATTTGGTTGAATGGGAGAAGGTAGAAACAGCTAAACAGTGGTGTTACAGTGATTATCTTATAACCGCCTCCCCATTATGGCAATGCCCCTAGTTGCATCACCATCGGAGTAGCTGGTGATCATATTCCTCACGGACAACAAGAGCAATTTAGCAGTTTGGGATGAGGGTGGGAATGCAATTGTGCTGAACCTCCTTTCCCTGTCCTTTTACTCTGATGGGTTTTAACATGGATTTTCCACCTGCATTAAGAAAAATAGCTTTAAAAAATGGAGCGAAAATAGGTGTTTCATGGTGAGGTCACTGTTCCAGGATGGATTAATAAAACCTTATGAGGCCATTAGGAGATGATATGGTCTGGCAGAAATGGAAATATTATTTCATCCCTCAATTAAAGAAGAAGTGACTCTCCTGCTTACAGATTTTGAAATATGGTTAAAAAATGGGTTGCATGATCGCCATATTTCCGATCTATAAACGCATTTCTTGGGCTTTGGTCCTACACAGGGCCGGACTGTCTACCTGAAGTTATTCTGGGCTGACAGAGTGGTGGCAGGTCACCTTCCTATATGAAGCATTTCTAAAAGAATAATGCAAAAGCAAATGGTTTTAAAGCATGCTTAATTGTACTTTATAATCATTTGTTTTTGCATTGTTTAGTTAGAAGCTTTGCAAGTAAAAAAAAAGGTTGCCTGGTCTCTAGCAACAAATCCGGTCCCCACCAGCGATGAAACTGGGCTTCACCCTGCCTGCCTACTGGAACGCCTGTTGCCCAGTAGGCCAGTCTGGTATAGTGCTAAATGCTAGGTCGCACTCCTTGAGTAATTGTGCATATTTTTGCTTAATTTTGCTGTAATTTTCCATAATTAGACTACTGCAAATTACGCTCACTCCTAATTTTGACTTGCCTGTTATTGGGAGGGGCTTATAATAGCCAGGCTTTTGAGGTGCAGGTATCTAGAGACACGGCAGTCATTTTGGTCCTCATTACAACTTTGGTGGTCTGACGGTAGAGCGCTGCGGTGGTGGCAGCCAAAAGACCACCATGCTGGCATTCATACAGACTGCCCTATTACACGTTACACGGCCAGGTTGCCGAAACCACTTCAAAATGCCGACACCACCAGGATTCTGGAGGGCGGGAAAGAGGCGGTTCCGCCACCAGCACCACCAGCCTTTTAGAAATCCTCCGAACCAATTACGGCACACAAACCACAATAGCGGTTCTCCCATGGCAGAAAACCAATGGCGGTGCGAACTGTGGCAGTTGGCGGTCTACACAGTAGTACACTACACCACATTCGATAGTTTAAATTCCACACACCTGACACACATCCACACACCCGACACACCTACAAATGGCACTATAAAACACACCCCTTCACACCCCAAAATCCTTTGCTTCAAAAACGCGATACACAGCGAGACAGAAGCCACACACCAAAGTTAGGATCCATAGAATAGACAACCCTCACTACTCCAAATACCACTCATCCCACACTTGCACATCATACATATCATAACAATATTTCCTCCACACATCAGACACCACCCATCACCCACTCACAACACAGCACCCACACCTCATCATACATTTTTTTTATGTTTTCGTGTTGTCCAACACTACCATGTCCCCACAAAAACATCCCGCTTCAAAGACGATGAGTTGAGGGACATGGTGGATGAAATCATCAGGGTAGAGATACACCTTTCTGGAGCCCTAGTCCAACAAACCACAATTGCCAGGAAAATGGAGATGTGGCAAAACACAGTCGACAGGGTGAATGCTGTAGGCAGCTATCCACGCACAATAGAAGACATCAGGAAGAGGTGGAATGACCTCAGGGGGAAGATACGTTCCATGGCCACAAGGCCCCAGCTGGCGGTCCTCAAGACTGGCAGTGGGGCCCCACCTCCTGTCTCAGTGTTCACATCATGGGAGGAGAAGGTCTTGGAGATCCTGCAGCCTGAGGGTTTGGCAGGAATACCCGGGGGAGTGGAGTCGAGTAAGTCACAAAACTGGAAATGTGACCCTAAAGTTCTGCTTTGCATGCTCACTGATCACCTTTTGATATCTTAACAGCCAACACACTCACCACCCCTGTGTCCAGGTGTCCAAATACCCCTCTCTGCCATATCATATGTCAACTAATCTCACATGGGGGCACAGTGTCTGTGTATGGCATAGGTAGTACAGGGACTGACAGCACTATAACTCCCAGCAGGCACTGTTCTACCATTAAGAAAACCAGAACAGTGTACCACAATGAAAATAGCCCTGCATGTCAAATGCACAAACGACTCAATCCACCTGAATGACCTCTTATTTTAGACATGTTATTTTAACAAACTGGGCCTGCCGTTGTGCCCTTTTTACCCAGCTGCATTTTTTTCAGCATTGCTTTATTTGTCTAGCAATAGCCACATTTGCGGTGTAATTTTATTTTCTCTCTCTAATTGTTCTTTCACCTAGGAAAGCATTACGTTCTTTGCAGGACATTCATTTCACTTTGTGCTTTCCTCAAGACTGCTGTCAGATAGGGTTGCCAGCAAAAGTGGCACCCTATATATCTCCAACATTCACAGAAACATACACATTCCTACGTGGGGACCCTTTCTTAGAATGTCAACTGTTTTATTATAAAAACACTCCTTTGTCCCATACACGTTAGAGAGAGATTCCAGCCAGATGATCATGACTGCATGCTGACTGCCTTCGCTACAGCTGCTTGCATAGACTACCAAATCCCTGGCCTACATGGGTATGGTATCTCTCTAGACTACAGGCTTCCTTGCTCAAGTATGGTGGATGATATCTTCCCCAGGGGGAAACCTGAAGGATAGATTATGCTTATAATGCTGTGCTCTAACATAGCTTAAGTAGGACAAATATATACCACTCCTAGCACCAGTATGGTAGAACTGTTTTTGTGTTTCACTCTCATTGTCACAATTTTGTTCTTATTGTGTTTTATCATCCTAGTTATTGCAATACATGCCATTTTATCTAAGATGCAGTTACTTCAATAAACCAATATTGAACTATATTCCACCTCTGTTTGTCTTTGCTTGTGTGAGACTAATGTAACTGAGATAAAGGGATGAGATCTGATCAACCATGATTCCCCAGAAGAGTCTTTCTTGTCATGCGCCCTGTTGCCACAATCATCCCTGCAAGTACAATACCATCAACACATAGCTATTGCTGCGTCTTTTGCTAAAATGGCCCTCTCACCTCCCATCACCCATTGATGGATACTCACCTGGGAGGAATACACATATATGCAGTGTGCTGTACCAGGTGTACCCTGATATATATGGGCAGGTAGAATCGCTACTCCTAAGCTGATGGACAGGTCAGTGTCCACTTTACATTCTGCAGCTGTGTGATTACTCAATATGTAACTACTGCTAACTGGGAGGTACCATGAACAACATCAAGCTACACAGCTGCCAAAACATGCATCTATAGAAAGGCCTCCAACTGCCCGGCTAATCTGATATCCTATAGCATGGTGTATGCTATAGGAAGTCCCTGTATTCCATATAGATGTACCCCATATTTGAAAGCAGGTGTCACTATCATATCAGGGGATCCGGTAAAGCCTTCCTGTGCATAGCTCAAAGCACATCCACCTGTCAAAGTATGATACCACATGTTGCTTGACAATCTGTAACTGTCTGCCCCCCTTCTCCAAGAGGTCCCATACCCATTGTGAGCATGGAAAGGACACCTGAGACAGTCACTTCCCCCTGGATGAAGCCCTCAGTGAGGACAACAACCCTGGATGTGAGGACAATGAGAACTACTCTGGCCCATCTGTGAAACCTGGTCAGACTACATCTGTCAGCCTCACTCTGCCCATAACTATTCCTCCCAGCCCTGTTGCTTTGACATCCCAGGCGACCATTTTGCCCCAAAACCTGTGTGCCAAGGACAGTGAATACCATCATGTGTCCCCCAGTGCAGGTACCGGAGTCACCACTAGAGAACCCAGCCAATGAAGAACCTGACACTAGTGGGAGTGGGCAAATTGGCACATGGGGGTAGGGTGCATGGGAGAGATGCTGTGGGCCAGCGAATTGAGGCTGGCCAGGACACCATCTCCCAAGTTTAGGGAGCCTACCAACAGACCCAAGGCATGATGGGCCAGGGACTTGCCATGATGAGGGAGATCAAGCAGATGCAGAGGGACAACCACCAGGAAGTCATGCAAAAGTGTGAGGCCCACAGTACCAACATGTCCTCCCTAACAGGGGTGCTGAGAGACATCAACATCACCCTGGGTAGATTATGTCCACCACAGCAGACCCCTTTCATTGATCATGTTACATCAGGCCCCTCTACATCTGTGGCAGCCAGTGGAATGGAGGCTCTGCAATGGGACGGACATGCCTCAGACACCCCTGCCTTTGTAGCTGAAGACCCCCCTGCAAATGTGGATGTCCATCTAAATATCCAGCAGGATTAGATTCTAGGACCTCAACCACTGCCAGGAAGTGATCATGTACACAGTGGTTCCCCTTGTGTGTGAGAGATACACCCTGTTGACTGTTTTACTCCCACCTCCATTTTCCTAGGCACAAGGACATTGGACTTGAGACTCCAAATGTTGCAGAAGCTACCCTGATGATTGCATACACCATGACTCAACTCTTCACTGTTTTGCACTAATGATTTAATCCCATTCCTTTCACCTACCTGTGCACATGTAAATAAGCTAATCCACATATCTTGGTTGAGAGTCATTTCTTTGCTATATTGAATAGTAAACTGTGAAAAATGTTGTATACACTTGATATTCACATATGTTCCCATTCTCCAAAGTTCCAGCTCACATGTACAATTGAATCTTGGTCTGATATATGTAAAATTTTACAAAATGGACACACTCCTTTCCCATTTAGTGCACTTGCTAGCACATAGGTTGACAACATGCCAAATATCACACAGGGCAGTATAGCCACACAATGTATTGCTTCTACATAGGTATAAATAACAAGAACCCCACAGACTACTGACATTAGGGAAATGTAAGTGTTTGCCTATTCAAATAGACAAACAGATTGGTTCAGTGTTTCATCAGCTAAAGCCTTATCACGTTCCCATACCATACCTCCCAAATGACCATACCCCATACTACTGACAGAGGGCAGTACAACTGTCCCAAGTCATGGAACCTTCCACTTACCATAGTCAGGTATCCGTAGCCATGCTACTCACCTATGTCAGTCTTGACACTTATGCACAGTGGCCTGCAATAAGGAAACGCAGTGACAGCTACATACAAGTTAAATAGTATCATTATGAAACCAATGAGAAGGTTAAGGTGATGGAGTACAAAGGCAGCACTGACATGACTAGTACGATGGGTTGTATGCTATTTATTTTTGAATGACAAATGGCAGGTATCAGATGTGGCTCCAACTGACGACACAGATCCATAATTGCCTCCGTATCCAGGCGGTAGATTTGGATGACATGTTGATTCTCCATGGTCTGTAGGTCTGCTAGTGGACAGTACACTGGAGCTTGCCTGACCCTTCTCATTCCAGGGTAACTAGATGTAGTAATAAAAGAAGGTATGTTGATCAGTCATCGTGTCCATTGGAAGTGTGAATGCACATATGTCACACATGATGCATGGACATGCCATATGACATACAGGACATACCCAGGTAAATGAAGTCCTTTCGCAGCAATGTCAGCCCCTTACTTCGATTATGACTAGTACATTGATACGCCTGTCACTGAAAGTCACAGAGATAATGACATTCATATCATGTTTCACACATGATAGATACTAATACGATCTATCCAGTTGACGTGAGGGTGCAGAGCATGCCACTAATGATACATGATTCACATATTATGTATCTCACTACATACATATTTAATAGGACGTTAAATACGTGGTTGCTCGCAGCCAGCACTGAATACTATTGTGCATGCATGTTTGTGACCTTGTGACACACCTTCATTAGGACTTTTCCATCCATCCAAGGACCTTTAGGTGGCAGCTGCCTGACCTACTATACTGGACATCAGGAAATGACCTACGTCTGCAGGTGGGAGTCAACATGACGGTAGATGGATACTGCCGCAGTAGGAACTGTCATTAGAACACATTGCTACTTGGGCCAATGGGGATGTCCGCCAGTGGTGACGGTGTCCTATGTGGCAGACATGAGCACCGTTTCAAAATTCATCTTTCACTTGACTCCTGATACTGCTGCCAGCAAGATCTCCATGACTTGAGCTGCAGTTTACTGCCTCTGGGAATAGTCATGCCACATCCTACTGGTGATAGGGCCCCTGCCTTCTCACCTGACGGAGGTCCTTCCCCTGTATGAACAGCTTTATGGTGCACCAGAGGAGCAGGAAAGTGCACCGTTTGCACAAATATTTCCTTAGCCCAAGCATACTTCATTAAACTAAGTAAGGCTGATGGACAACATTTCTGAATGTGTGCTTAATGTCTTTAGGGTTCTAAAGTTGTAATAAAATGGCATGGGTACCTGGTCATGTACTGACGTTTGATGATAGATTGTGATTCCTACGACATTGTGGAGAGTGTTTGATTATGTTCCCTGAGCCACCTTGTAACTTTTGCACAAGGTTAGTGGAGTTGATATACCAGACTACTCCTGATATTGCATATTTGCAAATGTGTTTGCTGTGTGGACACATGTGATGACATGACAGCTGGTGCTGGAGATGCATGTTGTCTGCCTGTTTCCACCGCACATCTGGCCTGACTGCATATGCTCATCTATTAGTGTAGGGGATGTTAATGACAGCATGTGTTTGGCTTGTTCAACTAACTAGTTATAACCCTGCCTGTTGTAGTGTGGTACATGTGGACATAACATAGTTTTTTATCTATGTCATCCATGCAAGTCGACACCCACCAGAAGAAGGGGATTTGACGTCCCATCGCCAAGAAAGTGCAGACCATGGGGCTCCACAGCCAGCGGAGCACACACTGGCGGAAGAGGTGGGAGGACCTGAGACGCTTTGCCCGGAAGACCGCAGAGGTCCGTCAGACACTGACTCACCTAATCGCCGCATTTTGGCGGTGGCATGCCCTGAGTTGGATGGGCGTTTGAAGGCAGCACAGCAGACACAAGGGGGTAAGAACATACTATGTCATGTTTTTCCCTTTACCAGGTGGTTGAGTGAGGGAACTGGATGTTTGCTCTTACAACGTGGTAAGTGCAAAGTGTCACAGATTTTCTGTGTACACATTGATGTACTGTAGCCGTATATGGCACACAGATATGCACATACATATGTATTTAGAGGCATGTTACTCAACTATGTTGTTCCCTCAGTACAGTTGCATATATTGGTGCTCATATGACTGTGTCATATGTGTCTCAGTATACTTCATGTTTTACTTTGTTGATTGTAGATACCCACCAACAGGTAATTCCTCCCAATGTAATCATGGTATGGTGTGCAGGTCCTTGTACTCTGTCCTCTGCAATGTCTCCATATTCATCTTAATTTGCAACATAGGGCAGACATATACTATTCGTCACTAGTTTACTAATGCTTTCTGATAAGTGACAGCAGCATGTGAGGCTGTGATGTCCATCTGACATGTCACATGACCTACGTGTTTAACATCTGCACACCTGTTACAAGGTATTCCCCCTTTGGTAAGTGAGGGATGTGCAAAAACATTTGTGATGCCTCATCAGAGTAGACAACATTTATGTTAGATACCATTGATGTGTCCCAACTTTTTCTAGGGGCATACATATGTTGAAATCAGAAGCTAGGAATGTTACAACCTTGCTAATGTTCTGTGAGTGGAAAGTGGCCACACAGCATTTTCCTTGGGTATAATGTTGTAGGTATTACACATGGGCAATGGTAGCCTATTCACATGTACATACTTGACAGATATGTATCAACATCATGTATCATTGGCAAGGTTCAGGAAACAATCATTATAGCAAATTGTTATGTATACTTGCATTTGCTATGAAGGATATGGCAAATGAATCCTGGCTGTTTGGGACACTAATGTTGGCATGGATACCGATGTGGTGATAGGTCAGAGGCAACGTGCCCCTTACTTGACAGGTGATGTTAGTTGTCTGAAGACCAATGACCTAGATGACTTAGTCCACCATGTTTTCCAATCTATGATACATCATTGGTTGTGCATGTGTGTGTGACGTCGTTCTGACTCCTTTACCCTAACTAACAATGTATGGCAATTTGAGGTCTTACAGGTTTGCATAGGTCCATTGGGTATGTTTATAAGTATGTGAAATGAAATAGGTTTGGCTTTTCTATACCAGACTTGTATGCCTTTACTTTCTAACATGTGTCATAGCCTGGTACATGACATCAGCTTAAAAGTATTTGTATGTGTTGAGTATGTGTTTATGATCATTGGTGAGCAATTGCAATTTCCTAAACTATTGCTTCATTGGTGCTTGACCATGTTGTTGTGGATAGGGAAACTGTATACTGTGGCAAAGACAACTTGTAATAATATTGTTTGTGTGATTGGTCTACTGCATTCATGGTATTATAGGTGTCCGTTACATATTGCTGGTGTTTGACAATGTTCATACTGAGGGAAAAACATCCAAATTTGCAGTGACATGATGTTGGCACTTTACTGACACTACCTGGGGGTATTGGTGACCAGGATGTAATATGACATGTGTACTGTATGATGGAAGTGTTTACTTGGGAATGTAATGACCATATCTGACTTTCAGTTTTTCAGCAACAGCACTGGCAGGCGAAGGAGATGTGCACAGCCGAGTGGGGAAGCTTCTGGCCACGGGTCCTCCAGTAATGAGAACACTAACAGTGAGGGACCCAGTAGCCTGGAGGGTGAGGGAAGTGCCACGGGAGGGACTGGATCCAGTACAGCATCTTTGGAATCCTCCTCCAGTGGCCACTCCCTAGTGGTTGTGGACCCATCAGGGACCACCCCAGTACCATCTCTGTCCACCACCCTTATTCTATCACTGTTTTACCTGTAACTCCCCACTCAGTTGGCCTTGCCTGCCTATCCAAGAGAGTGGGTGTCTTCTTCGCCAAAGGCACCTCGTCTCCAGCCCCTGTTAGCCCTGCTACTCTCAGTGAAGAGGGTATTGATCTCCTGATACCGATCTCTGTGGGTGAGTCAAAACATTGTGAATGCCAACCAGGGACTGGCAACTCAAATCCAACAGAGCAATGCTTTCCTGGAGGGCATTCACAGTGAACTGGCAGGCCTACAGAGATAATTTCAGGCTCCGGCCTCCACACTGATGGCAGCCAGTCACCTTTTGTCTACAGGCCCCCTCCACCTTCCTCTTCCCATTCCAAATGTGCCTTCCCCGACCCAGCCAAAGCACACGAACAGACAAGCATGCATTCACCTCAACATCAAAGGGTCACTCAGACAAACATAAGAAGCACAAGACACACCATCGGAACGCACACATTCAACATTCACCTGCAGACACAGCAACAGTCACGACCTGCCCTGACACTGCCTCCATCCCCAGCATCACAGACACAACACCTGGCCCACCTGCAGACAACGCACAACCTTCAGTGATCCAGCCACCACACCTATCCTACCCACAGACATCACCCCAGCAGACCTTCAGACATCCACCCCAGTCACCACACCCGCAGACACCACAACCACTGACACACCTACATGCAACACATCCACCATACCTGCAGTCACCACCCCAATAGACAGCCAACAGCCACCCCTCCAACATGGCATCCCAAGAAACATGAGAGCCAACACTCACCCACCCAACAGATACCCACAAGCATACGTCCCTCAAACATGCATTCAAAACATCTACACCAACACATCATACAACCACTCCCTCACCCTGCACATCCAAACCCCATTCACATGCCCATCCCCGTGTGTCCAAGAAAACTTCCCTTTCCGAGTTTGACCTTTTCCCTACTCCTCATCCCCTTGTGACAACCATAAAAGATCTGTTTCCCTCCCCAAATTCCATCCTTTCCACACCCAAGGCCTCCTCTACCCCGTGACAAACCCATGCCTCTCCCCCGGCAAGAAGAAGTCCACCCTTCCCAAACAGATCCTCCCCCTCCCAAGCCAAAGCCTAACTCCCCTCCCAAGCCTAAGACCAAACCCATCCCCTCCCCTACCACACCCAAAGGATCCCTGAGGTGCCTGCCTGCCCCCTTGATCAAGCAATCAATCAATCATTTGTTAAGTGCGCTACTCACCCGGTAGGGTCTTAAGGCGCTGGGGGGGTGCTACTGCTCGAAAAACCAGGTCTTGAGGTGCTTCCTGAAGGTCAGAAGGTCCTGGTTCAGACATAGGGAGTTCCAGGTCTTGGCAGCGAGGTGGCAGAAGGATCTGCTGCCGGTTGTGGTACAGTGGATGCGGGGGACGGTGGCGAGGGTGAGGTTGGCGGAGCAGAGCTGGCGTGTCGGGACGTGGAAGTTGAGATGCTCGTTGAGGTAAGCAGGGCCGGTGTCATGGAGAGCTTTGTGAGCATGGATCAGGAGTCTGAAGATGATCCTTTTGTTGACAGGGAGCCAGTGGAGGTCTCTGAGGTGGGCTGAGATGTGTTTGTGGCGAGGGAGGTTAAGGATGAGTTGTGCTGAGGCGTTCTGAATGTGCTGAAGTTTTCTCCGGAGCTTGGCCATTGTTCCCGCGTAGAGTGCCTTGCCGTAGTCCAGTCTACTGCTAACAAGGGCGTGGGTGACAGTTATTCTGGTTTCAATGGGGATCCATCTGAAGGTCTTGCCTGCACCCTTGATCAAGCAATCAATCAATCAATCAATCATTTGTTAAGTGCGCTACTCACCCGGTAGGGTCTCAAGGCGCTGGGGGGGTGCTACTGCTCGAAAAACCAGGTCTTGAGGTGCTTCCTGAAGGTCAGAAGGTCCTGGTTCAGACGTAGGGAGTTCCAGGTCTTGGCAGCGAGGTGGGAGAAGGATCTGCTGCCGGTTGTGGTACAGTGGATGCGGGGGACAGTGGCGAGGGTGAGGTTAGCGGAGCAGAGCTGGCGTGTCGGGACGTGGAAGTTGAGATGCTCGTTGAGGTAAGCAGGGCCGGTGTCATGGAGAGCCTTGTGAGCATGGATCAGGAGATTGAAGATGATCCTTTTGTTTACAGGGAGCCAGTGGAGGTCTCTGAGGTGGGCTGAGATGTGTTTGTGGCGAGGGAGGTTAAAGGATGAGTTGTGCTGAGGCGCTCTGAATGGGATGAAGTTTTCTTCGGAGCTTGGCCATTGTTCCCGCGGAAAGTGGGTTGCCGTAGTCCAGTCTACTGCTAACAAGGGCGTGGGTGACCGTTATTCTGGTTTCAATGGGGATCCATCTGAAGGTCTTGCAAAGCATGCGAAGGATATTGAAACATGAGGATGAGATGGCGTTGACTTGCTGGGTCATAGTGAGCGATGAGTCCAGTATGAAGCTGAGGTTGCGTGCGTGGGTGGTGGGAGTTGGAGCGGCTCCTAGAGTGGCAGGCCTCAGGAGTCGTCCCATGCTGATTTGTTTGAGCCAAAGATGATGATCTCTGTCTTATCCGAGTTCAGTTTGAGGCGGCTTACCTCCATCCAGTTGACGATGGCATGAAGTCCATTGTGGAGGTTGGTCTTGTTGGTGGTGGGGTCCTTCATGAGTGAGAGGATCAGCTGTGTGTCATCCGCATAGGAGACAATGTTAAGGCCATGGGATCGGACGATGTTGGTGAGTAGCGCCATGTAGACATGAAAAGGGTGGGGCTGAGAGAGAATCCTTGGGGTACTCCGCAGATGGTCTTGATGGCTTTTGACAGGAGGGGGGAGGCAGACTCTCTGAGTTCTGCCGGAGAGGAAGGATGTGATCCAGTCCAGGGTCTTGTGGCGGATTACAGCATTGTGGAGGCGTGTGCAAAGTGTGTGGTGACAGACAGTGTCGAAGGCTGCCGAGTGGTCAAGGAGGATGAGGGCCACGGTTTCACCTTTGTTGAGCATGATCCTGATGTCGTCGGTAGCATCGATGAGAGCGGTCTCGGTGCTGTGGTTCTTGCGTAAGCCAGATTGGGAGATGTCGAGTAGGCTGTTGTCCTCCAGGAAGCGTGATAGATGGCTGTTGACTATCTTCTCGATGACCTTCGCTGGGAAGGGGAGTAGGGAGATCGGTCAGTAATTCTTGAGGTCTTCAGGGTCGGCCTTGGGTTTTTTGAGCAGGGCGTTGACTTCGGCGTGTTTCCAGCTCCCAGGGAAGGTGGCGGTCTCGAAGGAGCTGTTGATGATGGTACGGAGCTGGGGGGCGATGATTTGGCTGGCTTTATTGAAGACGTGGGGAGGGCAGGGGTCGGCGGGTGATCCGGAGTGGATGGTAGTCATGGTCTTGGTGGTTTCCTCGTCGTTGGTGTGGGTCCAGGTACTCAGGAAGTTGGTGTGGTTGGGTGCATTGGGGTTGGTGTTGGCAGCGGTGGTCATGGGGATCGGGGAGGCAAAACTGCCATGGATGTCTGTGATCTTGTGGTGAAAAAAGGTGGCGAGGGAGTCGCAGGGGTCTTGCTAGCGGGGGGGTTGGCGGAGCAGGACTTGGGGTTGGTGAGTTCTTTGATGATGCTAAAGAGCTCCTTGCTGTTATGTGCGTTGTTGTCGATTCGTTCTTTGTAGAATTATCTTTTGGTGGTCCGGATGAGCTGGTGATGCTTGCGGATGGCAGTCTTGAGGGCGGCGTGGTGGCTCTCTGTTTGTTCTTGGTGCCAGACCTTCTCAGTTTTCCGGCAATCCCACTTGGAGGCCTGAAGGTCGGCGGTGAGCCAGGTTGCTTTCTTGCTGATGCGGTGTTGGTTGATTTCCTAAGTAGAGCGAGGGTGTTGTCGCAGTCGTCTAGCCTTTGTGTGAGGTTGAGGGCGGCGATATTGGGGTCACTGGTGTTGGGTGGCGAACGTGGGCGAGGGTGGAGATCAGTTGGTCCTTTGAAGTGGACACAGCGGTGGTCGGTCCAGTGGAGTTTGGTGGTATGGGTTAAGGTGATGTGGCTGCTGGTGGAGAAGATGGGGTCGAGTGTGTGGCCGGCTGAGTGGGTGGGCATTGTGACGAGTTGTTTGAGATCGAGGTTGTTGAGGTTGTCGAGCAGGGCTGAGGAGTTTCTGTCATCGGTGTTCTCCAGGTGAAAATTCAGGTCGCCTAGGAGCATGTAGTCCATGGAGGCGAGGCATGTAGTTCGTGGAGGTGCCTACCTGTGGAGGTTAGATGACACTCAGGAGTCAAGTGGGGCACCATGTAGTACCTTTGGTGCTGTTTGCAGCAGCTGTGAACTGGCCTATTGGCTTGGACATTGTTTTTAATTAACATGTTCCACTTAAAGTTTAAAGCAACCAGTTGTTTGTTGTTGTTGTTTTAATGTGCCTTTCGTTTCCTAGGTTTGAGTTGTTCATGGCTGAAATTGGTTGTGTGGCAGTATTTGTGTGTGTGTGTGTGTGTGTGTGTGTGTTGCTTGATGGTTCTGGTATTGTCTGAGCAGTCTGTGAGGTCGTGTGCAGTGCTTTTTCCCCCCAGGAATTGTGTGTGTTTTGTGATGGGTATGTGTATGTAGCTGATTTGTTGTTGTCATGGTGGTATGTTGTGTTAGTGTTGATATGTGTTTGTTGTAGTGCTGTGTGGCTTTGTTTGTCCAGTTTGAGTCTGCATGTATTGTGCATGGCATAATAGGGTCAGTGTACCATGTGTGTGTGTGATGTGTATGTGGATTGCTAGGTTGTATGATGGTGTAATTGTGTGTGTTTCATCACAGATGGTTGAATATTGTGTTGTATGTGTGCGGAGTTCCTGGCCAGTGTCGGTTGGGAGGTTTGACATGTGTACATATTTGTGTGGTTGTGATATTGGTGTTACAAGTTTGTTTGTTGTATGTGAATTGGTGGGGCTGGCCCTGTGCTGTGCTGCAATGCATATGTGTGTGTCCTTGATGTGTGGTGTATGTGTGTGCTGACTGCAGTGTACGTGCTGTGTATGCATGGGTGTGTTTTTTTGCTGTATGTGTGGGTCAGTGTGTGAGTATAACCCTCGCCCCCTTCCTATGGTATGTTATGTAACAGTTGTAATTCATACATTTTACAAATGTAACAGGTGAGTGTGTGTACTTACAGTTGTTGTCTTCCTCGTCGGTGATGATTATGTTGTCTTTCGGTGAGAAGGAGCAGCGGGATGATGTCTAGTAGTGGTTCCATGGTGGCTCCGGACAAGTATGGCTTCCTGGAGGTGAGTGTCTCCTTTAATTCTGTTTGTTTCTGCCTGGTATTCAGTGTGGTCTAACATCGGCGGTTATGTTGGCGGTGTACAACCTCATAATGAGTCTGGCAGAAACGTGGTCTCTGCCAGACTGATGCTGGCTCTCCTCGACCATGGCGGTCAGGCCACACTGGCGATGCTGGCAGTGCTTTGGTAGGATCCTGTGTGCATCACTACAAATGTCAAAATTTGGCAGTCTTCAAATCAAGTAAGAAACATCTATTATCCAAATCAGCACCATTCTTCATATAAACATAAAGATTTGTGATAAAGTACAGCCACTCCATTCTTGTGATTTACTGCTGATGAAAAATAGAGCTCACAAATTAAATAGCAACTTTTTTACATACATCTTGATGAGAAAGGTGAGCTTCTTGTAATAATGCTTGTTGACACTTTAATTTATCCAAATAGGTAAGTACCTGTTATCGTTTCACTGGGCTGGATTGACATTCCGAGTAACTACATTTTGCATAAACAGCTTTAAAGCTTGCTTCAAACCTCCAAACAAGTAAGGGAAAAATGTAGAAACATTTTGTAACTTCATGGAGATGATAGAAAGAAAAAGCCTGACAAACAAGAAAAAGAAAGAACCTAACTGAAAAAAGAGGGAATTACAACCAATCACCAAGTGAAAGGACAGAACACTTGATTAGAGGCCCACCGTGCCTCAACCGTAGATACAGACATCAGCAAAGTAAAGAATGAGCTGCCATTTTCCTTGCCTCATTTCTACTTTTGTGCCCTTTCAAATCAAACATTTATTTGTGTTCTTATTATCACATAAATATATGTTACAATGTATGTTTTTTATAATCTTGTTTACATATATTTACTTTAAAATGTGTTTTGTATGATAAAATATCAATGAACTCATAGATTATACAATAAAGTTAGACAAATGTTTAAGGGAATTCACACAGTTGTATTCACATCTAACATCACCAACCAAAGGGCTTGCTTTTCTCATAATGATATTGAGAAATAGTAAATAACGCATGTTAGGGGCCTATTGGGAACTTCGATCATTAATGTCCAATCCCAGCCAGAAGCATGAAATCCCTGTACCCTACTGAGTCCAAGAGGTTGGACCTTTAGAGTGAGTCTGAATTATTCAAGAGCTACAAATCAACAATCTACATTATAAATATAATTTGCATTGTATGAGATTCAATAATGAGATTTTGATGTAAGTTTTAAAGTGTTATTAAATGTCTTTAGTAGTTAATTTCTTTATTGAAAGATCATCAATTAGTCAATAAAAATATTAATACAATGCAGACCAAAGCATGTTCCATAAAATTTAACCCTATTCTCATCTAAGAAGAAAGGAGAAAAGTGTCAAAAGAACCCATGAAGAGTCCTAAATTTGAAAGGTACAGCATGAAGATTTTAGCATATATTTCAGTCATTTGCAGAACTTCCCATAAAGAGAGGTTAAAAAAAAACTCAGCAGAGTCTCAGAGCAGCATAGATTCAAGTAGGAGAAATAAGAGTTTCCCAGTATGAGTCTGAGAAGCATCCGCAAACAGTCTGGGTCAGAATGTATCTGAGGCGAAGGGCTCTCAAGAGACATAGAAGAAGGTGGACCTTCTCTCTATTCTGGGAACTTTGGGCCAGATGTAGCAAAGGGTTTTTCCCATTCTGTGTCAATGGGAAAATGTGTTTGTACATATGGCCCTTTCTTATGAAAGTTAAATGGGTGAGAAAGCTAAAGCATAACCCATCTTCTATTCATTTAATTGTCTCAAAAATGCATTTGCATCATCATATTTTAATGTTCATGGCCATTACACAGGTCAGAACAAAACAAAGAAGAAAAAGGAAGAGGGAAAATATGCATTTGTCAACGAATTAGGCTAAATACATGTCTCTATGGAAGTTTGAGGTGCAAAGCCTTGTTTGTTTAAAATGCAGGTTAAAATGCAGTGTGTGTCTGAGGCCTATCCTATGTATCTTGTAGAATAATTAAATCAATGTTATTTAGTTGAAATACTCCTGCAAGGCTGGAGTGAAAGACTCTTGGAATGTGAAGCTTCAGGAATTCTTGACAGAACATCTATGAAATAACTCTCTGCATCACGGTTTCACATGGAGCACACAGGCACTTGCTCTTGCCATCTACTCTGCAAACATGTTGCCAATTTTTACATGTATTGTCTTTATTTTAGTAGCCATAATGGTCATATATTCAATTACACATATTCATATACTCTGCACTAAAATGGGGCTATAGCATATTAACAAAGCATTTTAAAATAGCAGTGTGGGTTTAATATGTGTGTAACATTCTCAGAAAGGTGTTTCAGCAACACACATTGGACTAGATGTTTTCCTGGCTGTCTCTCACAGAACTGACAGTTACCCAATACACATTATTTACAGCTAAGTAATGGGTGATGCATAAATAACAGCCGGTCCGTCCTGCTGAAATTGCTAAATTGGTTCAAACCTTTGCTTGCTCCAGGTCAAAGGAAAGTCTACTAGGCAGTAATTAGTAATTACAGACAGACCTGTAAGAAAGCATCAGAGAAGCAGTAAGTAACTGTAACAGAGAGCCAAACCATACAACCTTCCTAACAACATGTTACAAAGAAAAACTCCTAAATGATACCATATCACTAGAGACAAAACATATAACAAAATATGTTCCAGAAAAACTGCATCAGTGAATCAAACTAAAACACAAATTAAGTTTTATTTAGTATCAACGTACATCAAATATGCAATCAAAAGATGGTTCCAGAAAATAAGAAACAACAATTTACCTGGTAATGAACCTGAGGAGGATATACATAAAAGATCCACAATTTATACTGTAAAGAAATAAACATAATAACACCAGATGATAGTCATCTGTGAGGGGCCAGAAGATACGGTTAGGCACTTACCTGAAGGAGACAAGCAGGGTCCTGTGACATAGCCACCAGAACAACACCTAAAAACAAGAAACTAACCTATTTTCTGAAAAGGGGCAGGGGGCTGGTCGGGCAAAAGGAAAAGTGGAAAGAACACAAGGGAGCAGCGGGAAAATGGGCAGAGTTGTGAATGTGAGGAAACAGTAATGACAGGCTCCTGTGGGCAGGACAGGGACTGAACGACAAGGAAAATATCGGAGGAAGATGGCAAGAAGGGGGAAAAGGAACAGGAGATCCACAAGTAGGCAGAAAGGGGGTGGAAACCACTAAGACCAGGAACCAAAAACAAGCCCAAAAGGAGGGCCGACTGCATTGGATAAAGCAAACTACGGAGGAGTTACACCGGGGCAACCAAAATGTGACTGGTAGGAGGAAGGGGCGGGGAATAATGAGGAGGACAGCTGGTCAGAGGACAGGTGGAAGCCCTAGCCAATATGAAACCACCCCCCACAATTCAGGAAAGTTGTGGCTTCCTGGGTAGTTTCAGACAACCAGGTAAAAGGAAGGGTTGTTGGGTCAGGTTTTTTTCCAATTCTTTCATTTTTCATTCTTGTTCTTTTTTCCTTTGTCATTAACTATAAGTTATACTTCAGTTTGGTGCCTGTCACTTCACTTTTCTTGGCAGTGGTGAAGATTCAGAGGGGACAAGGGAATCTGTTATCCTCTGAACGGAAACAACCAACCCTATTGACAGGGAACCTGAATGTTTTGGGAAGTCACACAAAGAAACAGTTGTTTTAAGCATGCCCACCAGATGGTGACAGAACTATCAATCTAAAATTAAAGTTCGTTGTGGGAACAATGAAGTAATGAGAGAGACAGAGATAGACTGAGAGAGAGAGAGAGGTAGTCATGCTATAAACCTCCTGTTATATTTACCTGGGTGTACTGGTTTCTGTTTTTCCCCAAGAGCACTTATGGAATCTTCCAGTAGGCCTGAGAATACAAGGAAACACCACGCTTTAATATAAAGGTCAGACAACCTCCTGACTACCCTGGAGTGATAACAAGGACTGTGCATTGTAGTCCCAATAAGGGAGTTCCCGATGTACTGTTTCTTTACTCTGTGTTAATAAAAAAAGCCATCATACGCAAATATGAAAATCCTTCTGTCATATTTCTGCCATCCCTCTACAAAGTGGTGTCAAAAGTGTGGATGTGAGGAAATGGAGGCTTTTGTGGCTCAACTTGCAGATGGCCAAAAGCAACCAGAAAGGACCTTAGAAAAAATTATGGTTGTGGCTACAGAAGATAGAGAATCCTTCCATAAGGCCCCACAAACCTAAGCAGAACAGAAAGATAAAGTAGCCAAGAGTCAGGAGATGGCCATTGAAAAACTAGCTACGGTGTTAGGCCAGCAAGACGGACACACAGCCTTCCCCTCGGTAGTCCTGCAAAAGTATGCAGACCCGGACATTTTCTTTAATAATTTTGAAATGATTGCTCAGGCCGCGGCATGGCCTGTAGAACATTGAAGACAGTATTTAGGTCCTCTCCTCATGGGGGAACTCCAGTGGGCCTTCAAGCCATCATTCCCAAAGGAATTACCCTGTATGCCAGACAGATTGGGGATAGATAGGGAAACCTACAGGATATGATTATGTCAAGTAAAAGAGGGGTCTAGTAAAATACCTAGAGCTTTGTTCTTCCAAATTCACTCATAGGTTGCTCAAACCAGAGACAGCCATGAAAGAAGAAATACTAAAATACGTAAATGATGGGAACGGGGATCGTGAGTAGTAATAAACATTTATTTTGTACAAAAGTAAAGGAGCCACCCCACAACACGTCCCATACTCTCACCAACCGCCGCTCCCAGTCCTTGTTCACTCGAATCCACGAGAGCTCGAGAGTTTGGTATTCACCATTCCAATAGAATTTAACTACAACATTATCTCCTTCTTTTTTTCATTTTCTTTTTTTTAGAAACACCAAAAACAACATTCATAAAACTATAATGACCCTACAAAAGTCTTAACATAATAGGAACAACACATTCTTAAACCTATGAAGACAGTACAAGAAACTAAACATAATCTAAACAATCAATAGATGGTATGAACCAGGCCCCCCCCAAAAAACGTGGAAACAACATAGAAGCACTGGATAGCACAACTGTGACTACCATCCCCAAAATAAATAAAGAAGAAGAAGGGAAATAAAAACAAAAAATAAAAAAATAAATAAAAAAAGCAGCACTTCACTCAAATGTAATTAATGCACTTAGCTTCAGCTTCCAAAGCAAATATTTTTCTTGGGTAGATCTGTATATACTCACATTCCCCGATACCAAAGGAAGACTTTGGACATTTGAAAATCCTTGTTCTTTTTTCGGAAGATACACTGCTGGACAACCACCAAACCCCCTATCCCATTCAACACCTGTGGGAAACTCCTCTGGCAACTTGACAATCTTGGCCATATTCCACCAATGACCCCCATCCACCATTACACCATTGCCACAAGTTTTTATCACCCTCACTGGGTCATTAAAACAGACATCACCTTATCTTACTAATGTACTTTTTGTTATACGTACTAAATCCCCCGGGTTATTATTCCTTAGTTGCTGGCTTTGATGGAGTTGTACCTGTTCTTCATTTGTACCTGACCCAAACCAACTTTCTCCCACTTTTCGACACACCTCACATCTCTTGGAACCTTAAGCCAGATGTATCAAAGGATTTTGCATTCGCAAATGGTGCGAATCGGTAAATTTCACTGTTTGTGAATGCAAAATCGCCTTTCACGATGTATGAAAGGCATTCGCAGTTAAAATTTAAGCAATCGCAAAAATAGCAATTCCTTGCAACTGCAACATGAATTTGCAGGCCGCATTCTGTGAATCGCAAATAGCAACCTGAATTTGCGAATCGCAGAATACGAACTGCAAATAGCGACCTGAATTTGCGAATTGCAGAATGTGAATCGCAAATTCCGTATCGCAATGAAATGCATCAACAATTCGCAAATTGCAAATTTTCGCAGAATGGCTTTTTGCATGTGCAATTTACCACAAATTGAAATCAGGTGGTAAACAGGTGCAACCTATATAAAGTGGCCCAGAATGACTCAGTCTCTTTTCCACAATGGCTGCACTCTACGTCATGGCGAGGAGGATGAGGATCCTGGCAGGTTTGAGGAGAGGGAGGAGGAGACAAGAGCACATTTTTAGAGTGCGCATTACCCTTTTTGACCAGACAGAGGAGGAGATATATGATAAGTACAGGTTAAACTCAGCCACCATACTTGACCTGATAGCTGATCTACAACCCCTACTGCAGTGCAACACACACAGGGCAAATAGCATACCCACCCACGTGCAGGTATTATGCTCCCTGCACCTCTTAGCCTCAGGGAGCTATCAAGGGGTCATAGCATCAGCTGGAGGTATCTCACAGAGTACACTTTCATGCTTCTTCAATGCATTCCTCAGTGTCATGCTGAGAAAAATCCATCAGAACATAAGATTTCCCAACACCCCACAGGAATTGCTACAAACCAAATACAACTTCTACCAGATTGCCCAATTCCCACATGTCATTGGCTACATTGATGGGTCACATGTAGCTATCTGTCCACCATCGGCCACAGAGTATGTGTATTGGAACAGAAAGAGTACACATTCCATGAACGTACAGGTCATAAGCAATGCCTCCAAAATTGTTACAGATCTTGTGGCCAGATACCCAGGTAGCACACATGACTCCTACATCTTCAGACACAGCGGAATACACACAAGACTACTTGCTGGGAGATTGGCGATGAAAACTTACTTGGTAATGTAATAGTTGACAATGTCACCTTGATGTATATGTGATGTCACAGATAACAAATACTCATGTTACTCTTCTGTCATTCTAGGAAATAGTGCATATGCAGTGTGCTCGTTCATACTTATATCCTATCTGAACCCTGCCACGCCAAGCGAAAGGAGGTATAATGCAACACACAGGGTGACACGCAGTGCTGTAAAGAGGAACTTCGTCCTGCTAAAGAGCCGTTTCAGATGCCTGCACAAGAGTGGTGGTGCACTGCAATACAGCCCTGAAAACACATGCAAAATCGTGGCTACATGTGCTATGTTGCACAACATCGCAACAATGAAGGGTATACCAGTAGAACCCACAGAGCCTGACTCAGATGAGGAGGATGATCCCTTGCCACCCCTTCAGCCAGCAGACAGAAGCTGTGCAGCAGAGGGCAGACAAAGATGTGCTGAGATCACGCGCAACTATTTTTGATGTAATAATGACAACACAACGTCAACATTTATGTATTGCTGTAGGTAGCATCTTGATTGCCTTGACTTCAGGTAATATATGTGTGATTAGGACATAGGTAAGCACCAAACACATACAGGTGCTAGTTACAGTGTAACACTATTAGCATCATAGTATCACTGCATTGCTACATTATATGCAAGTCCCCTGTACCTCTCAACATTACTTCCTATGTCCATGAACTCCATTTGAGTGCTCAGGGGACTCAGTGGCACCTCTTGTTGCGGGTTCAAACACAGTACTGTGTCTGGTACTGCAATGCCTAGGATCAGTCACAGGGGCTGTGAGGCTGCTGAGGCTAGCGAGCTCCTCACTATCCCCACCACCTAGTTTGCCGTTTGTAACACTCCGTGCTGTCTGCATTGTCTCCAAAACATTGGTGATTTGCACCAATCTCTGTGCAATGTCCTGACTGCAATGTGCCATCTCCACTTGCATGCCCACTACACGTCGTGATACCAAAGCAGTTGTGGTAGTGAGCCGATTGACAGATCTGCAGAACCCATCCAACCTGCCCATCAATTGGTGATGGCGCTTACAGTGGCTTACATGCTCCTGCTGCATCACGGTGCAGAGTTCCATAATGGCATTTGTCATCTCCCTTGCGTGTTCTGCTGCTGTTGCTGTCCCTCATGCAGCTTGCACATGTTTTCATTGAGAGACTCCAACTGCTTGTGCATTGATCCCATGTTTTCATTGAGTGTATCTAACTGCTTGTGCATTGATCCCATGTTGTCATTGTGAGACTCAAACTGCCTGTGCATTGTGCCCATGTTATGATCGATTGACACCAACTTCCTGTGCATGGCCTCATCTGTTTACATTGCAGGCGCTGCACTTTCAGCATGGAAGCCTCAAGGCCACCAAACAGTGATGGGCCCTCACCTTCCTCTGAGCACTGTCTGCCTGCTTCGCAACACCTCCTGAGGGGAGTGGACTGACTCTGGGGTAGGGAATGCTGTCTGACGGTGCTTTTAGCTTCTGGGGGTGGTGTGGGTAATTCATCTGGCACCTCATCAGAGTTCAGGTTATACTCAGGGAGCTGTAGCACTCTTGCCCTGCATCTAGTTGGTGCTTGTATGAAGGACTCACTGGTGTTTGAGTCAGACTGTGGCTGAGTTTCGCTATCCCCCACATTTCCACCTTCTGCTGCGTCAGGGCCCGGAACATCTGCAACAACAATATGCAGCATGTCATTCTTGGATTAGTACTCAAATAGTTGCATAATAGTATTACATTTACACTGGCAAAGTAGCATTGAGAGTCCTTTGTGTTGTTTCTCTGTTTGTTTTTATACTCTCTTTCTATTTATATGGTAGTTGCACTTTAGGGGTGTGGACTACCATTCCCATAAGGCATTGTTGTGTTGTATGTAAGATGTGGCATGGACTACTTATTGCACTGCATAGTGCCATAGCTATTTTCTAAGGTCCATTTGTACATGCACATATAGGGAAACACATCATTACTGCCCTTACCTTTGCTGGTGCTGGGTGTGCCTGAGGTGTCAGTGTCAACTTCAGGAAGCAGTGTGGACTCCACCATGTCTTGAATTGGTGTAGACGGTGTCTGGATGGGTAGTCCTCCTCCGGTGCTCCTTGCTTCCTTTTTGCTTGCTACCCTCTCTTTGGCACGTGAACGCAATTCGTACTATCGCTTACGTACGTGCACAACACCCACTGCACATATTTTGGTCTCGATGTCTGACCACAGTTTCCTTTTCTCACTTTCAGGTGCCTGTAGTGAGTGTTTTCCAAAAGGTTAGTCATGGTTCCTGACCACCTCCTTGGTGAGCACCTCCAATTCCTGTTCACTGAATTTGAGTTTGCGCTTCCTGTCTCCTTTCTCCTTCACATTCCCCTCAGGAGCCATAATTCTGTTTGGTCCTGGCTGGCTCTCAAGACTGCCTCCCTGGTGCTTGGCTGGGTCTCTCTGCCTGCTCCATTGGGTGGGGCTTCTGGAAACAGCATGGACTGACTCACTTCCTGGTTGTGATGTCATCAGGCTGTTCCAGGTTGCCGTTTTCGCAATTTGCGATTTGCAAATACTGATTCATTATTTTTTGTGATTCTGTATTTGCAACTCGCAAATTGCGATTGCGAATTTTAAGAAATCGCTATTACTGACTCGCAATTTTCATACATCCCATTTTGTATTTCTTGAATTGCGATTTCTTAAAAATCGCTATTCAAGAAATGCAAACTCGGAGCTTGATACATCTTGCCCCTGAATCCTTACGGAACTTGCTAATCGTTCAGGAAATAGAATGGAAGTTGGTTTTCGACCACTTAAAGTTTCAAAGGGAGACACCTTAGTCAATAAATGCAGTGTAGAACGGTAAAACTACAACATGGTCTTTACCGCTTCTTCAGTATCAAAGTTGTTGTTCCTAGCCCATTTTATACAATCTCCTACCAATCTGTTCTTTCTCACGACCAAACCATTCATTTGAGGATAGTAAAGGGAACTCTTTCAGTGCCTAGTACTAGATTGTTTCAATAAACTTTCTATCTCAAGATTAACAAATTGAACCCCGTTGTCTGAAATGATATCTTCTAGAAAACTTTCCCTCATGCCAATGTCTTTCAGGAAACTCACTGCATTGGACATGGAAGGTGTGTCACCAAAACGTACTTCCGGTCATCTGCTGTGAGAATCCATCAGAAAAAAAATGCGTACCACAAATTATGAGGAAAAAAACTAAGGCCCATATTTATACTTTTTGACGCACAACTGCGCCAACGCAGTTGTGCGTCAAAACTTTTACCGCCGGCTAACGCCATTCCAAAGCGCCATGCGGGCACCTTATTTATTGAATGACGTTAGCCTGCGCTGCGGACTGGTGTGCGTAAAAAAAAATGACTCACACCAGGCAGCGCCGGCGTAGGGGAAAATGGAGGTTGGGCGTCAAAAAATGGGGCAAGTCAGGTCTGAGGCAAAATTCAAGCCTCAACCCGATTTGCGCCATTTTTTTTGACGCCCAACCTCCATTGACATGACTCCTGTCTTTGCAAAGACAGGAGTCATGCCCCCTTGCCCAATGGCCATGCCCAGGGGACTTATGTCCCCTTGGCATGGTCATTGGGCATAGTGGCATGTAGGGGGGCCCAAATCTGGCCCCCCTATGCCACAAAAAAAAAACGAAAAAAAATACTTACCCCAACTTACCTCAACTTCCCAGGGATGGGTCCCTCCATCCTTGGGTGTCCTCCTGGGGTGGGCAAGGGTGGCAGGGGGTGTCCCTGGGGGCATGGGAGGGCACCTCTGGGCTCCTTCTGAGCCCACAGGTCCCTTAACGCCTGCCCTGACCCAGGCGTTAAAAAACGGTGCCCATCAGGCTGGGCGCCGTTTTTTAAGGCCTGCCCCCTCCTGTGCGTCAAAATGACATCAGAGTATAAATATGGGGCACAGGCTTAAAGTCATTTTTTGGAAGGGAACGCCTACCTTGCATATAATTAACGCAAGGCTGGTTCCCCCTTCCAAAAAATTACGCACATGGTGGAACTTTGACGACCGCAGGGTCGGACGTCAAAGTATAAATATGGGGCAGGGTTTGCGCCGATTGTGCGTCAAATATTTTGATGCACATTCGGCGCAAACAGAGTATAAATATGCCCCTAAATGGGCCAATCATGTCGATGCCCAGCTTCACCCACGTTCTCCCTGGAAGGCCTATGGGTTGCAAAGCTGGGATGCTAAATTTTAACCCTTTCTCAGCACTGTTACAAACCACACACTCTTTTACCACTGCATCTACATCCTTATTCATGGAAGGCCACCAATAAAGCTCTCTTAATCTCTGTTTCATCATAGATGCCCCAAAGTGACCTTCATGGGCAGAATTAATCAACTCAGTACGAACACCATACAGTGGAATACACTTCTCACACCTCAAAAGTACCCATCCTCAATATAAATTTCCTCTTTGATTCTGCAAAATGGTTGCAAAGACCACGTCAAATTTCTCTCTTTCGGCCCACCATTTGCCACATATTCCCCCACTTTGGCTAGTACCTCATCTTCGCTCTCAACTTTCTTCAGTCAGCTTCACTAAAAGCTTTGCATGTAGGTAAATCCACACTAACAACAAAACAGTCTTCTCTATCTTCCTCTTCATCCATTTCGTCCAAATCATCGATCGATAACCTGGAAAGAAAATCAGCTCTTACATTATCTCCAGTAAGTACCTAACTTCCAGATCATATTGCAGAAGTTTCGCTGTCAAGCGAGCAATGTGTGGTGTAGTGTATTTAACCTTGCCACCTCCCAAAATATACATGAAGTGTTTATGATCAGTTAGAATTACAAATATTCCACCCCAAACATAACTTCTACATTTCTCACTTGCCCAGACACATGCAAGAAGTTCCTTTTCAATCATCGAATAGTTAAACTCAGCTTCTCTCAAAACCCTTGAAGCATAACTAATGGTGACTTCCTCCTGTAATAATTCCTGGGTGAAGACTGCCCCCAAACCATACTTGCTGGCATCTACCATGACAGTACTCATCAAATGGGGATCATATGAACGTATCTGTAAAACTGACCTCAGAATAGCATCATGATCCACTAATTGTTTTGCGGAAATGAGAACATCATCCTGGAAAATCAAAACACCCTCAAGCTCCTTTAGTAGCTGAGACATAATCCGCTGGAAAACCAAAGCCGCAGAGGCGAGACCAAAAGGCATTCTAAAAACCTACAAACTGACAAAAGGTGTGTTAAACGCTGTGTAATGCCTAAAGTTTTCCTCAAGCACCACTTGGCGGTACATCGATGCCAGATCAATTTTCAAAAACCACTCCGCACCGATAGGTTTTTCTAAGAGATCAAAAATTCTGGGAAGAGGAAATGAATCAATCCAAATCTCCTTATTTAAAGTTCTTAAGTCAATACACAAACACATCTCCCCATTATGCTTGTGTACCACAACAATGGGTGACAACCACAGACTAGATTCAACTGGTTCAATCACCCCACTCTCTTGCAACTTCTCTAACTCCTGCTTAAGGTCATCTCTCAAACTGAAAGGGATTGACCTCAATTTGTGTTTGATAGGAACTGCTCCTAGTTTGACTTCAATTCTGTGTTTAAATCCCCTGTTACACCCTAATTTACCCTAAAAAACGTTAGGGAATTTATTGTACAGACCTTGTACCTCCAACACACATGGTTCTGTAACCACCATCACCTGTTCACTATTGCCAGGTTTGAGCACCATTCCAAAAAGGCCCTGATGGAACCATCCAAGAATATTAAGTCCTCGACATAAACCTTACCATGGATCTTACGCTCTTTGAACTCTAAAATGTCCTCAATGTAACCATCAAGCTCTATCTTTCTGCCTTCATACGAAACTGGAGGTCTATCAGGAGGAAACAATTTCCTAGTACCCCATGTTCACTTAAATAATTCTGAAGTCACCATAGTAATTCATGCTCCCGAGTCCACAAGCAAGTATAGGGTCTTACTCCAACCACAACAACCACATAGGGATCCACACACTCACTGGGATCACCTGTGACGATACCGTCATCCAACACAACTACAATCATATCTCAGAACTCAGTTTCCAATTGTTGATCTGAAACAAGATCAGCTTTGGAGATGCTGTTAACTTTCACATTTTTGTTTCCGCTGCTCTGACACACTTTGGCAAAATGACCCATACGTCCACATCTGAGACAAACAACAGCCCTTGCAGGACAACCCACATAATGTCTCCCATGTGGTAAATTGACACATCTAAAACATTCATTAGTATGTTATTAGACCTGACAGCCTTAGGGTGGTCACTCCTAACGTTTTGGACACTATTTTTGCTGGTTTTTAGACTCTGCGTACTTTACCACTGCTAGCCAGTGCTAAAGTGCATTTGCTCTCTCCCTTTAAACATGGTAACATTGGATCTTACCCAAATGGACTATTTAATTTACTTATAAGTCCCTAGTAGTGTGCACTATATGTGCCCAGGGCCTGTAGATTAAATGCTACCCGTGGGCCTGCAGCACTGATTGTGCCACCCACTTAAGTAGCCCCTTAACCTTGTCTCAGGATGGCCATTGCAAGGTCTTTGTGTGCAGTTTCACTGCCAATTCGACTTGGCATTTAAAAGTACTTGCCAAGCCTAAAACTCCCCTTTTTCAACATATAAGACACCCCTAAGGTATACCCTAGGTAACCCATGGGGCAGGGTGCTGTGTAGGTAAAAGGCAGGACATGTACCTATGTAGTTTACATGTCCTGGTAGTGTAAAACTCCTAAATTCGTTTTACACTGCTGTGAGGCCTGCTCCCTTCATAGGCTAACATAGGGGCTGCACTCATACATTGTTTGAGCGGTAACTGCTGATCTGAAAGGAGTAGGAAGGTCATATTTAGTATGGCCAGAATGGTGATATGAAATCCTGCTGACTGGTGAAGTTGAATTTAATATTACTATTTTAAAGTACCACTTTTAGAAAGTGAGCATTTCTCTGCACTTAAATCTTTCTGTGCCTTACAATCCACATCTGGCTGGGTTTAGTTGACAGCTCCTTGTGCATTCACTCAGACACACCCCAAACACAGGGTACTCAGCCTCACTTGCAGACATCTGCATTTTGAATGGGTCTTCCTGGGCTGGGAAGGTGGAGGGCCTGCTTTCACACAAAGGACTGCCACACACCCTACTGGGACCCTGGCAGACAGGATTGAACTGAAAGGGGACCTGGTGCACTTCTAAGCCACTCTTTGAAGTCTCCCCCACTTCAAAGGCACATTTGGGTATATAAACAGGGCCTCTGCCCTGTCCAACTCAGGCACTTCCTGGAGAAGATAACTGGAACCAGAACCTGCATCCTGCCAAGAAGAACTGCCTGGCTGCCCAAAGGACTCACCTGACTGCTTTCTGTGAAGGATTGCTGCCTTGTTGCTCCCTGGCTGTGGTGAAGAACTGCTCTCCAAGGGCTTGGATAGAGCTTTCCTCCTATTCCCTGAAGTCTCAGGACCAAAAAGACTCTCCTCTTGCAATTGGACTCCTTGTGCGGTGAAAATTTGATGCACAGCTTTCTAAAACCGACGCACAGCCTGCTCCGCAGTGAGAAATTCACCACACGCCGAACCGGAACAACGCAGCGTGACTTCGCAAGGAGAAGATCGACGCGGCGCCTGCGTTGCGACAGGAACTTCAACGCACGGCCTACCTGATCGATGCACAGCTCACCTGGGACGACGCAGCCCGACTTCCAGAGTAGAAATCGACGCAGCGCCTGCTGTGCGGAAGAAACTTCCACGCAATGCCCACCGGATCGACGCAGCGCTTGTGACTTCGCTCCACAAGCCCTTGGAAATCGAAAAATGATGCAAGAAGAGAAAGGGTTCGAGTGGGTAGCTGGAATGGAAAGAAGAGGCCCTGTGGGAGTCAGATAGGAACTTCAAAGGGAAGCACACCACAGAGTAGTTACCAAATAGCAACAGCATACTCATATACATATCCAATGAATCAACTCCAAAATGCGACAAGTTCAGAGCACTGTATATGGTTCTAAAACTATTCTTAATTTCATCTCACAACACATTTTGTCCCTGAAAGCAAATGGGACTTAGTTAGTGTTGTCCTAAAGCAAAATAAGCATACTTTCAAATACAATCAAAACTAGTTTAATAATTAAAATGTGTTTCATGATACAACTCTGAAATATCCTTATCCATAGGTACATTACCACAAATGTAAAGTACCCAAATATATAACACAAACCATGAGAAGTTAATCATTTGTCAACATGAAGTACGTATTACAAACTGAAGTGTGCATCCTGCTATAGCTCAAACAAAGCAGGAACAACAATAATATTGCATCAGATGACAGGAATAAAAGTTCGTACAATAACTCCTCAATTCCTTTAGCATAGTCTGATCCAAAAATAAAAGACAATGTATATCTTCAACATCGGAAATAGCCACATTGGACGATGATACCTTTTCTTTAATGTCTTGAAATTTATAAGGGTTTGTGGCAAAAACTCTTTCCTGTTTAAGAGTTAGATTTCAACCCTCAACCACATACTACCGTCCTTCTCTCACCTCTGACCCCCATCACCAAGGTCACCCCACTCACATAGTGCACCCCGGGAACCAACGAAAACACAGCAGCTATAATGGCATCCATCCACTCTGGGGCCCCCTCAGACCCATGTCCCTACTTTTTCTTCACTCTAGGGAAACCCACAACATGCTCTGCAATAAAAACCATCATCACTACTTCTATCATTAAAACCACTTTCTCGGACACTTGGAAACATGCAGAAGTCACCCCACTCCTCAAGAAACTATCCTAGGACCCCAAAGTTCTCAGCAACTACTGACTCATCTCCTTGCTCCCTTTCCCAGCCAAAGTCATAGAGTACGGAAGCAAGCATTAGTTATCCTACTACCTTTTAACGCGGTTAACTCCTGGGCATCCTGCAATCAGGTTTCCGCAGCAACTACAGCACCAAGACGACCCTCATTGCAGCTTTCGAGGAAATTTGCTCCATACTGGATTGAGGCCTGACTGCTGCACTTATCCACCTGGACCTTTCTACCTCTTTTGAAACGGTCTACCACCACACACTCTTCTCCGGACTCCACAAAACCGGAATCCAGGGACCAGCTTTTAAGTGGACAGCCTCCTTTCTGACCAGAAGAATGCAACCAATCACCTCAGATCTCCAGGACCTCAGGTGAGGATTTCTGCAAGGCTCTTCACCCAGCCTCACCCTCTTCAACATATACATGACTCCTCTAGCATGATTGAGACCAAAGGACTAAATATCATCTCTCACTCCAACAACACCCAACGCATCCTATCCCTATCAGAAGACACCAACAGCACCAAAAGTAATGTCAAAATATGTATGACCAATGTGGCCAACTGGAGGAGAGATAACTACCTCAAACTCAACACTTACATGATGGAAGTACTAATATTCAGCAATCAAAGCTCACCCTGGGACTCCACCTGGTGGCCCACAGAACTAGGCCAGCCTCCGACCATGCCAGAAACATGACCATCATCTTGGACACCAACCTCACCATGAGACATCAAATTAATGCTGTCACCTCCGCCCGCTTTCACATAATCTGCATGCTTAGAAAAATCATGAAATGGCTTCATCCAGACACTAGAAAGACCGTCACCCAGCCCCTCATCACAAGCACACCAGAGTATGGGAGCACCCCTTCCTACAGCATCTCTGCACACCTGCTACACAAGCTGCAAACTATCTAAAACGCTGTTGGCAGACTAATACTGAACATTCCTTGCCACACGCACATCACATCTCATGTCCGAGAACTACACTGGCTAATCATTCAGAAACGCTTCGAGTTCAAGATGCTCACCCACGCCTACAAGGCATTACACAACCTGGGTCCCACCTACCTCAACCACTGCCAATAATTCCACCACCCAACTAGGAACCTCTGATCTCCATCGCTTGCCCTTGCTGCACCTCATTGTCCGTAGAAGCAAGACAGGAGGCATGGTGTTCTCTTACTTGGCAGCCAAATCTTGGAACAACCTCCTCAAACACATCAGGACAGCCACGTCACTTATGGATTGCCACTAGAAACTGAAAATCTGGCTTTTCAGTTTAACCTACTTGCAGAGCCTGCACCTGCTCAGTACCTATATACACTCACTGGTGATAAGCTTAAGCTCTACCAATCCATATTATATTACATACATACATTACAAGAGTTCTAACAAGTTTGAAAAGATTAACATGCACTTCTGAAAATATACATTCACTGGATGGATATTTAATCCTCTAGAGAATGCATTTATTTCATTGTGACTAAGAGCATAATCTAACAGATTCACAACTAAGTTAACCAGAGTCTCTAAAGTTTGATCACCAGTGATGTAGCCAGTTATTGTCTCTTTTTCAACAGATTCCTCGTTTTGACTCCTACGATTGAATCTGTGTTTTTGTTTTTCTCACTTTGACTTTGTTTGCAACTCATCCGGAATCATTTGTATTCCTCTAAAAAGGTTGAGCAACATGCTGGACGAAAACAAGGATTATCAGAAGTGATGGGTGTGACTTCATCTATTGATTAAATATCTGGGTTGCTTTCATTACTAGTTTTCCTGCTCCATTTTCAGAATCTTGTTTTTTGAATGGAAATAGTTTGATCATATTTCTTTGCAAAGCAAAAAGCCTACCATCCCTATAGTCACGATCATCTCTTGTGATTATTCACATTTTCCTTTTTTTAACAATAGTTTGACATTTTTGTAGTTTGGTTTTCAAAATATGCAAATCTTTCATTAGCTTCCGTTAGATTCCATTTGTGAGAAACTGGGGCTGATTGCAAGGGCCCCATAACTTTTTGCCCCCATTTTCCACTTTATGCTGGTGTTTTCCTGACTCTGATGGTGCCCTGGGTACTGCTAACCAGTCCCAGGGCCTGTGCTCTGTGTAAAATGGATATGCAAATTAGGCTAATTATAATTGGCTAAGTTAACCTACCTATAAGTCCCTAGTATATGGTAGGGCATGTAGGTTTAGGGACCACAGCATAGGTGGTGCACACCTAGGTGCATTGCTGAGGTGCCCAGTGTCATTTTTAAAGCAAGCCTGCCTTGCTGGCTGCTTTTAAATTAAAGTTATATGCAAATTCGACTTTGGAATTAAAGGTACTTCCAAAGTCTTAAACTACCTTATTTTTACATATAAGTCACCCCTAAGGTGTGCCCTATGTGCCCCTAGGGCTGGGTGCCATGTAACTATAAGCAGGGACTTTATAAAAATAGATTTATAAGCCCTGGTGAGGTAAAAACAGCCAAATTCGTTTTTCCCTCATTGAAGTAAATGGCCTTCAAAGGCTAGAATGGGCAGACTTTATTTTAAATTTTAAAGTCTCCTTAAATGTTACATACCAAGAATTTGGTATCAAATTGATTGTTATAATAAATCCCACAACTTCCAGTTGTTGGATTTAATATAACTAGTGCAGGTAAAAAGTTTAGACTTTACCTAAAAAGTTGCCAATTTCAGCTCTGCATTGTTTTTGCTCCTGTGCTCTGATTGGCCAGCCTGCAGCAGCTTCTGCCAGGCTACTTTAATGAGGTGTGAAGTGACCTGACTTCACACAAAGGAATGTGCTTGGGGGAGAGAATCTCCCCTCAGCAGATGGGGAAGCAGGAAGGGGGAGGGCTGCCAAACTGGTCTTCAAAGGCAGAGAAGGACATCTGGAGCACCCAGCAACACCCCCACATCCTGCAACCCCAGACAGCTAGGTGCCCCCTTGATTAGATTAGGAGAGGGCAGGAGAGGGGTGTGTTTATGATTTTTAGCCACACCAGTGGGTGGGCTCAGCCAGATCTCTCCTCCAAAAATCAGATTCATCCATTTTGGATTTTTAGAGACTATTGCCTTCTGGGATGGATTTTTGCCACACTTCCCAGGAAGTGGTCATCACAGGGGGACGACCCTGTCCTTGATTGGAGGACCAGGGCCCCCCTGCTTTTCACCCAGGAGCAAGGATAAAACTGGCAGACCTGCACCCACGCCTCAGATCCCCTCCAGAATTCAACAAGAAAGGAACTAAAGAAGAAGAAGGACTGCCCTGCTGGACCCCTGGCCTGCACCTGGACCCTGCACTCAGAAGGACTGCACCAGCTGCACACTTGGGCTTCACCACAAGAAGGACTTTGCCTGGCTTCAACTGGTTCAAGGAGGGACTCCCTGTTTGCTACAGGTGAAAAATTGCTAACCAGAGTCCCCTGCACGAACTCCTGAAAGAAGCGACCAGCTGACCACTGCCCAGTGGCCAAAAAGGAGTTTGCGCCAGGTGCATTCTGGGAGTTGAAGTCCGCACCCCCAAGGACCATCACAGAACTTCTGGACCCTTGGGGTGAGCTGTGGACCCCAAAAGAACCTTGAAAGAACATCTGGGTGAAGCCCCAGAAGTTTGGAAAAGATTGGAGAATTTTTGAAAAAAAGCTCCATAAAGTGACCGACCCGACGCGGAAATTCTAGCCGGCTTGCCTCAACCGCGACCCGGCCTGACTTCGTGGTTCGTCCCGGTAAAGAAAAACATCCAAAAAAGAGACTAAGTCCGAACGTAAAAAGTTGACCGGGACCTTCCAGCCATCGTATCCGAGAAGGGCTCCACGGACGTCGGATCAAGATCCAGGTTTACCCCGGTCGAAGGATTTTCATCTCGAAAAAACGACTAAGTCCGAAGGTAGAAATCACCACCGAGGAAACCGACTTCGCGTATCCGGACAAGGGCTCCAGGAGGTCGGATCCAACTGGCAGGTTCGTCCCGGTGAAGAAAAACTTCAAAATAAAGACTAAGTCAGAAGGTAACTTTTTAACCGAGGCCTCCCGCGACCTGTAGCCGAGCAGGGCTCCATCGCGGTCGGCCTGAAAGTTTGACTTTGCCCCGGTCCTGGTGCAACCAGATGACCCGATTGGCGCTTTTTGTTTCTAAGCGCTAGAAAATAATAATACTTTAAAAATTCATATCTCCGGTTCCCCTGAACCGATTTTAATCGTTTTTGTGTCATTTTAAAGATAAAAATATAAGCTATTTTTATAAATTGGTTTTGGATTTTTAAACTGTTTCCTGTGTTTTATTTAATTACTGTTTTGTGATATTTGAATGCTTTACACTTTGTCTCCTAAGTTAAGCCTTGACGCTCGATGCCAAGCTACCAAGGGTAGAGCTGGGATTAATTTATTGAGACCTAACTGTACTTACGTGGAGGTTTGTGGCTTGTTGCTAGGTGTAGGTACCTACCTGCCCTACCAATAACCCATTTTCCAACACCATTATTTTCTTTTCTTTCCCAGTTTACGAATATCTCCCCTAAATGTTACATATTTTCAATCCACATGTTTAATCAAAATATTTATAATCACAGCAGAGCTGTTATAAAATGTTTCTGCCTAGTCTTGTAAAAAATCTCTATCTAGATAATCAAAATTTGGAAAAGTAAAAAAACGTACTCCTCTGCGAATTTCTTTTATTATCTAGATAATTTTGAAGTGTTGTCCCATCCCACGACTTAGTTCTTGTTTTTTTCAATTTCTCAAGTCTGATAAACTTACTTTGCAACCCCACATCAAGTTTTTTTTTACGTTTTGTCTTTATTGGAAACAACTGGAGTAATATTAAATAGATCCTTGGCCACCTCCTCTAATCATCAAACAACGTCATGCTGAATTTCGAACTTCTATATTAGGAGACAAGGTGCTGCAGCATCACTGTTTACACAAGATTACTACTTTGAACGGTTGTGGTATATGTTACATCACTTAAAGTCGTTCCACAAAAGTGAGTGATCTACTTCCCTGAGTTAACCGTACCCCAAACATTACAAATAATCCATCAGATGCATCAGAAAAAAATTGAAAATGGCAAGAGTTTACATTTTTTAGGGAACTTCTTTTCATGTACTTGAGGTATAAAATGAATGGACATCTAAAGCAAAGTTGTTGATAGAAATTTGAAATAATTTAATCTGCATATTTATGGTTTCCTGTTCTGTGGGAGTGAATGTATTACCACTTAGAAGTGTACATTTCCCTATGTGATGGTTCTTCTGCCATGGCAGGATGTATTAATTAATGTAAACAGTTCTGTATAGCTCCTCTACAATAATATTGGGATTTAATTTTGATAGATATAGTCGGACAAATTCAGTTATACCAATCTCGCTGTATAATTGTCATCTGATGTAATATTATTGTTTTTCCTGTTTTGTTTAAGATATGATAGTATAGATGCTCAAACATGTAATGACTACTTCATGTTGACAAATGATTAACTTTGCCTGGTTTGCGTCATATTTTTGGGGACTTTACCTTAGTAGTAATGTACATATAAATAATGATATTTCAGAGTTGTGCCATGCAGCACATTTTAATTATTAAAATATTTTTGATTGTATGCTAATGCAGAAATACTCTGTAGATGTGCCTTTTCCATATTCTCTTTTGGATGTATTTAATTGCTTGAAAAGTTTGTAAAGGTTACTTCGACTACTCCGGGCCAAGTTGGGTGACTAAGTCCGACAGGACTGAGGTCTCTGTGGTCAAAAAGGATACTTTAGGCAGTTACCTGGCCATCAGAGCATTTTTCCAGCAAGATTCAAACTTTTCAGGGTGACCACCATAGATGACAATGGAGTGGTCCTGGTGCTCAGAGATGCAGGCTATAGGTGCTCTAGGATACTTCGGATGCTCCCGATGCTGTGCGGTCAACGGAGGTGAAGTCCAGTTGAGTCCTCAATTCACAGATCAGAGGGGCGACTCTGCCCCACAAAGTCTTCTGCACAGGTTCCCAAGGGCTGACGATGCAGACCTTGCACTTTTGCAAAACAGCAGTCACAGTAAAAATCTTTTGTGGGGGCTAGTGTCCCTCTTAGTCAGCGAATCTGGTCACAAGTAACACCCATGGGTCCACCAGACATAGGTGCACCTTTTGGCAATCTCCAAATTATCCTTTGCAGTGTCCAGCAGTGGCAAAACTTCTGCAGTGGCTTCTAGAGATGTGATTTGGGCTCTTTCAGCTTTAATGTCCCCAGTGCATTTGGGGAAGTCACCAAACTGACCCTTGGAGTCTCTGCTTTGGACTGGGGCTGGGAATCAGATCTTCTATGAGCCAAGAAATATTGTAAAACATATGTCTCACTTAACAAGATATAGCTCCTTGCCATAGTACTCTAGATGCCTTCCTTAGCAGAGGCTTACATGTAATAGTAATGGATAGGGTGGCTGTGCCATGGGTTGAAATTGCAAAGTCGAACTGGCAGTGAAATCACCATCCTTCAATCTGCAGTGGCAGGCTGGGAGCCAGATTGTACTTTGTCACACAAAGGGTGGCACAAACAGTGCTGCAGCCTTGAGTAGACACTCTGTCTTACATGACCCGAGTACCGTATACTAGGGACTTAAAGATAAGGTAGGCCTTACCAATTGGGTGTATCCAGTTTAACATGCAATTTGTCTAGGGTTAAAACACTGGTACTGAGGTCTGGTTAACAGGCCTCAGTGCACTCTCGGAGTTTAAAAACTGGCAGCATCAGTCCGAAATTGTGGAGTTGAACATGCAAAAAGAAGCAATTTTTACACCTATTATATGTGAAAGGGAGAAAATCACAACCCATCCAGCTCTTAGACCCTGAACCATTGAGAGGGAAAGTAATGTACCTAGCGCATGGTCATTTATTAGGAGTCACTGTAGTAAGGAAAAGAATACAAAAGCCAATCTGGAGCATGTCTAGTGGCCCGGGATATACAATTACATTAGGAAGTACTGCAGTGAGTGTATCATGTGTCAAATATATCAGCCCCCAAAGCCCCTTTATGCCCTTTGCCCAGTATCGAAGAACCCTTCTTGAGAGTATTTTACAGGCTTCCAGAGTTACTTCAATATATAAAACGTATAGAGACAGCGGTCTCAGAAATCAAACATCATAAAAAAAAAGTTTAAAAAAAGTAATTTGTCTGCCTGACAAGTGAAATATCTAGGCTACTTGTTATAGAAAGGGATCATCCAATCCCCAAAATAAAAAGTCACTAATAACACACAAGTCTTCTTCCCAAAGATGAAAAGAGATTTGAGGGCTTTTTTTAGGTCTCCTGGAGAATTACCGCCACTTTGTTCCCTATTTTCCTATTGGTCCATCCTCTTTACAGACCTCCTGATAAACAAAAACCCAGGGCCAATAAACAGTTAAAACAACTATGCCTGCAACACTAAAAGTATTTGAAAAGCTAAAAGAACTATTTTCCTCACACCTGGTGCTTCAGGCCCCAGATTTTTCAACTAAATTTATCTTACAATACTTTGGCTTGGTGTCCCCCTCTTCCCTTCTCTTGTCAGTGGTAAATGTTTCAAGGGGATGAGGGAACCTCCTACTGGGGGAAGAGAAGCAACCAACCTCCTGACAGGAAACCTAAATGTTTTGGAAAGTGACGCAAACACACAGATGTTTTAAGTATGCACACCGGATGGTGACAGGACTATTTAAGTTTGGTTTGTGACTATTACAGGAAAGAGAGGGAGGGCTATTGATGCTGTAATTCTCCAGTTACACTTACCTGGGTGTTCTGGTGTCTGTTTTTTCCCGAGGGTGTTGTGGATATCATCCTAGTAGACCTGAGAGCATAAGGAGTAACCATATTTTAATATAATGGACAGACAACATCTTGACAACCCTGGAGTGATGACAAGTACTGTGCCTTTTCTTCCTTTTAAGGGAGTCCCCAATTAATCTATTTTTAGTCTGTGCTAAAAAAAAATCAATCATTCATAAACCAGAAAAGCCCGGACCTTGACAACCAATTTGACAAAAGAGGAGAAAGAAAAGCATTAGATGATATAGAACACACTTAGATACACAGATTCCAAACTCTTAAAACGTGCCTTCTACAAGAAAACATCATGATTAAGTGTTACAAGCTAAATGTGAATTTTGAGCGGGAAAGTATTAAGAAGTGTAGTTTTTACAAACATCCATTACCTCTCCCTTAAGTGAATAAACAAAGCACCTTAACGTTGGAGGATCTTTAATTGAAAAAAGCTCATTTGATATGTAACTTTAGGGAGACAAGGATGCACTAGACCAATTCTGGCACTCATGGATCTGAAAACTGGGGCAAGCTCAATGATCTCTTTTCTTTTGGTCGTAGTCACATAAAAAACATCCTGTGAAAAGAAAACCTTATGTCTTACCAGTAACAACCATTTTTTTCTGCTTAGCCAGAGACAAAACTACAATTAAAATCTGTGAACTAACTGAAAAGACTGATAGTTCCTTTAGGTCTGACACCTTATACATTAGAAAAAATCCTGACCAATAAAATGTGATTTTCGATTAATAAGGGTATAAAACTCAAAGTATTAGTTGAGGGATAATCTATGTTAGGCAGGCAATTATATCTCTGCCATTTGAAACCTCTGGAACACCATATGATCTGAGATTATTTCTTGGATTTCTGTTGTCTGAACATTTTATTTGTCACTTAAGACAGTCAATTTCTTTGCTAATTGTCTTTGCTGATTCCTCATCCTGAGCATCACACACTCTCTGGTGCCCCTTCAACACTTTCATATCTAAAGAAGTCTATTTACCATCATTCCTGGAGAGTGTTTTAGTATCAGCGAAAAATTGTTTCATCATTTTCCTTTCTACCAATAAACATTTCGACATTAGTGGAAGGGGTAAAGCAGGCAGTGATGTGAAATATTTGTATTTTTATTTCTCTTATTAAAACATGATGAGTTGTCTTTTCAAGAAAGAGACCCAGAAGCCACCAAACCAGATGGTTTAGTCATAACCGAGCACTAGTTGTCCACTGTAGAAAATTACCCATTTAGTTTTCAATAGACTCCTTTTTGTAGCAATGATTGCAGCTGCCCTGTAAAAAAGATACATGCTTGCGAAAAGCCTTTGTCTTTTAGTTCTTTCTATAAAGGACATATTTTATTTAAATATCGAAGCAAATTGGCTGTGTCACTCATGAGAGTAACAGCAGAGATTATGCAAGCAAGCAAAATTAAATTTCCATCCAGACTCCAGTACAGATTCCAACATATATTAGAGGCTTCCAGAGTTACTACAATTTATGAAATGTATAGAGACAGCTGTCTCAGGAATCAAACATCATTAAAATTGAAGATAATCTGACATTTGCCTTTGAAAGAGTTGACCTGTGGTGGGTCTTTTAGTCTCTCTCCAAGGCAACACGTCATGTCTTAAGATGAAAGGTGCAGCCAAGAGGCACAGAGGAGGAAATACATAGGCCTGAAAACATCTTCAGAAACGAATAGCCAACAAACTATACCTCCTGCCCTCTTAACTGTTTTGCCACCTAAACCCACATTAATAAATGTATTTTTGATAAAAGGACATGGCTCCTCCATGAAGCCAATGCCATCAAGGAGGTCTAATGCTAGGTGGCCATCTTCAAGGGTCTCCAAGCCAAAACCCGTACGTTAAATATTTCACAGTGCACATCATGCACCTCACACACTGATCAATCGGCATTTTAGCACAATACCACAACAGAATATTGAAAGAGATGGCTGGTAACTGAGGGGCAAAAGTAGAGCAATAGGACAGAAGTCCATATTCAAAATATTATCTCGTGGAATATGCTGAGATTCCTTAGATTGTACCAACTTTGAACAGCAAAGCTTTTATGACCATGAACACTGCAAATTAGTAAATCAGATACTAGTCCAAGCACATGAACCTCATCCAGCAACTGTAAACTTGTTTGAAACATTGTTCTAACAATGTATCACTGTGGATCATTTTAGTTATCATTTATATTCGCTTGACGTACATGTTGCTAGACATGGATCTTGTAGAGGTATGCTGTTTGAAAATGTATTGAATGTCTCCCTCATGGTATTCACATCCACAATAATGGATGGTTGCATTTGTAGTGATCTAGACAGAGGTTACAATGTCAATTCCATATTGAGGGACATCTCAGATTTATGAAACATGTAGGCTGAACTTCATCATCACTGGACAGTGCATGGAGGCAAATGTTATCTTCTCTTAGAGAAATAAAAACAAACAAAAAGCAAACTTCAGAAGGAACGGTAGGCAGCAAGAAAAAGGATGTGGGTTATAATAAAGAGGACTGAGAAGAAGAATATCCTTGGTAAATATTGAATATTGGTATTTTAATGCTTCTTCAGTATCGACAGTTAGGAAGCTGCCTTGGAGAGTTTCTTTCAGAGGTAGGAACTCAAATAAGTGTTTGAGGATTTGAGTTTGTAACATGAGCACTGAAATGAACAAGGAAGCCCTGCACCCTAAAACCATAATGCCCAAAACTCTACGTGCTGAGCACAATGTAGTGGGTGCAATTTGTACAGGTTAGACCTCCTACTTTTGTCAGGATGTCACCACACTAGTTAAAAAAAGAATCATATGGGAAATTTGTCAGGTTTTAACCACAATAGTAAAAAAAGAATTATAAAGATAACATCTTACTATAATGTTCAACTACACATACAATGATGCACAAAAAGTGCTGCTGTTGACAATAAAATGTCCTTATTCAACATTGTGCAAGGTATGAGTGTTGGAAAATGGGTTATTGATAGGGCAGGTAGGTACCTACACCTAGCAACAAGCCACAAACCTCCACAAAAGTACAGTTAGGTCTCAGTAAATTAATCCCAGCTCTACCCTTGGTAGCTTAGCATCGAGCGTCAAGGCTTAACTTAGGAGACAAAGTGTAAAGCATTCAAATATCACACAACAGTAATTAAATAAAACACAGGAAACAGTTTAAAAATCCAAAACCAATTTATAAAAATAGCTTATATTTTTATCTTTAAAATGACACAAAAACGATTAAAATCGGTTCAGGGGAACCGGAGATATGAATTTTTAAAGTATTATTATTTTCTAGCGCATAGAAACAAAAAGCGCCAATCGGGTCATCTGGTTGCACCAGGACCGGGACAAAGTCAAACTTTCAGGCCGACCGCGATGGAGCCCTGCTCGGATACAGGTCGCGGGAAGCCTCGGTTAAAAAGTTACCTTCTGACTTAGTCTTTATTTTGAAGTTTTTCTTCACCGGGACGAACCTGCCAGTTGGATCCGACCTCCTGGAGCCCTTGTCCGGATACGCGAAGTCGGTTTCCTCGGTGGTGATTTCTACCTTCGGACTTAGTCGTTTTTTTCGAGATGAAAATCCTTCGACCGGGGTAAACCTGGATCTTGATCCGACGTCCGTGGAGCCCTTCTCGGATACGATGGCTGGAAGGTCCCGGTCAACTTTTTACGTTCGGACTTAGTCTCTTTTTCGGATGTTTTTCTTGACCGGGACGAACCACGAAGTCAGGCCGGGTCGCGGTTGAGGCAAGCCGGCTAGAATTTCCGCGTCGAGTCGGTCACTTTATGGAGCTTTTTTCTAAAATTTCTCCAATCTTTTCCAAACTTCTGGGGCTTCACCCAGATGTTCTTTTAAGGTTCTTTTGGGGTCCACAGCTCACCCCAAGGGTCCAGAAGTTCTGTGATGGTCCTTGGGAAGTGCGGACTTCAACTCCCAGAGTGCACCTGGCGCAAACTCCTTTTTGGCCACTGGGCAGTGGTCAGCTGGTCACTTTTTCAGGAGTTGGTGCAGGGGACTCTGGTTAGCAATTTTTCACCTGTAGCAAACAGGGAGTCCCTCCTTGAACCAGTGGAAGCCAGGCAAAGTCCTTCTTGTGGTGAAGCCCAAGTGTGCAGCTGGTGCAGTCTTTCTGAGTGCAGGGTCCAGGTGCAGGCCAGGGGTCCAGCAGGGCAGTCCTTCTTCTCCTTGTAGTTCTTTCTTCTTGAAATTTGGTGGGGATCTGAGGCGTGGGTGCAGGTCTGCCAGTTTTATCCTTGCTCCTGGGTGAAAAGCAGGGGGGCCCTGGTCCTCCAATCAGGGACAGGGTCGTCCCCCTGTGATGACCACTTCCTGGGAAGTGTGGCAAAAATCCATCCCAGAAGGCAACAGTCTCTAAAAATCCAAAATGGATGAATCTGATTTTTAGAGGAGAGATCTGGCTGAGCCCACCCACTGGTGTGGCTAAAAATCATAAACACACCCCTCTCCTGCCCTCTCCTAATCTAATCAAGGGGGCACCTAGCTGTCTGGGGTTGCAGGATGTGGGGGTGTTGCTGGGTGCTCCAGATGTCCTTCTCTGCCTTTGAAGACCAGTTTGGCAGCCCTCCCCCTTCCCCATCTGCTGAGGGGAGATTCTCTCCCCCAAGCACATTCCTTTGTGTGAAGTCAGGCCACTTCACACCTCATTAAAGTAGCCTGGCAGAAGCTGCTGCAGGCTGGCCAATCAGAGCACAGCAGCAAAAACAATGCAGAGCTGAAATTGGCAACTTTATAGGTAAAGTCTAAACTTTTTACCTGCACTAGTTATATTAAATCCAACAACTGGAAGTTGTGGGATTTATTATAACAATCAATTTGATACCAAATTCTTGGTATGTAACATTTAAGGAGACTTTAAAATTTTAAATAAAGTCTGCCCATTCTAGCCTATGAAGGCCATTTACTTCAATGAGGGAAAAACGAATTTGGCTGTTTTTACCTCACCAGGGCTTATAAATCTATTTTTATAAAGTCCCTGCTTATAGTTACATGGCACCCAGCCCTAGGGGCATATAGGGCACACCTTAGGGGTGACTTATATGTAAAAATAAGGTAGTTTAAGACTTTGGAAGTACCTTTAATTCCAAAGTCGAATTTGCATATAACTTTAATTTAAAAGCAGCCAGCAAGGCAGGCTTGCTTTTAAAATGACACTGGGCACCTCAGCAATGCACCTAGGTGTGCACCACCTATGCTGTGGTCCCTAAACCTACATGCCCTACCATATACTAGGGACTTATAGGTAGGTTAACTTAGCCAATTATAATTAGCCTAATTTGCATATCCATTTTACACAGAGCACAGGCCCTGGGACTGGTTAGCAGTACCCAGGGCACCATCAGAGTCAGGAAAACACCAGCATAAAGTGGAAAATGGGGGCAAAAAGTTAGGGGGCCTCTGCAATCAGCCCCAGTTTCTCACACAACCCCCCCCAGCCCACACGCCCAGAAGACTCAGCCCAACCCTGGGAGAGTCTTCCTGGCTTGTTAGGCGAGGAAGACAGTGAAGAAAACTGGCTGTCCCTTTGCAGGGCCTACTCTGCCTTATATCCTCCTGTCAGGGTCACTCCCTCTGGGTAGTGAAGCCATCCCAACAGTAAAAGGACCCAACCAAACTGAAACTTCCCTCTAGGGGGGTCTTCCTCCTCTCTCTCTGCCAACTTGGGTAGTGAGGTGCCCACCTCCCCTACTCCTAACTTTGCTAGGGCAAGACCTAGCTTACCCAAAGAGGTCACCCAACACTTGAGCAACCCCACCATGACCAACAGGGTCAGGGGGCCTACTTTGCTATTGGCCTTGGGGTCTGCCTCCCAGGCCAAGTACAGTGCTGCCAGGAAGGCTAGCACCCAGCAGAGGCTACTGACAGCTGTCAGTACCCAGAACCACACCCTAAGCTCTCCACTGACAGGTGGCTGAGCTGCTTTAGGGGCATCTTTGGGGTCCTGGCACCCCTCTTGCTGTCTAGAGTGGGGGGCTACCACCTCCTGTGGCAGACACCCTCCTTCCACTCTCCCTTCTGTCAGTGCAGGGGCAACACCTTGCATCTGGACAGCTGCCTGACTACTCAGGACTTCCTTGGGGTCAGGTGAGGCCTCACCAGTGCCAACTCTGGGCTCCCCCCCTACTGGGGCAGAAGGCCTTTGGCTCCCTGGAACTCTCTTTAAGAGTGGCCTACCCTTCCTTTTCTTCTTTCCTTTTCTTGGGGACCCCTGTCTCCTAACTGTAGGGACTGACTCCCCAGGACTTTGGGTTGGGGGGGCGCCCTGGGCGACCACCCCATCTGTGACCAGACTCACCTCTGGGAGGTCATTGCCCAGGATACAATCTAGGGGAAGGTCAGCACTGACTACCACCCTAATCCAGTCAAGGATACCCTCCCTCTCTAGGGGCACTATGGCTACAGGTTTGGAGGTGACCTCCCCTGTGGCTATCCTGACTTTCTTTGTCTTTCCTAGGACATACATGTCTGGGGTCACTAACCGGTCACTCACTACAGTGTGACTGGCACAGGTGTCTCTCAGGCCAGTGGTAGGGATCCCATTCACTTGAATGTGGTGGAAGTGCCTACTCCCACCCTCAGGGATCACCAGCTTACCATCTGGTCCTGTCTCCCAGCACAATGCTAGGAGGACTTCATCATCTGAGGAATCCTCCTCTATGGCTACACTGGACAGCCCAGTGTTAACCACCTTCTTTGGACAGGCTGCATCTCCTCTGAAGTGACCTGTCTGCTGACAGTCAAAGCAAGCCCTACTGTCCAAGAGCTTTTTTAACCCTGGGTCTCCCTGTCTCTGCATGTCAGAGTGGGAGTGGGATTTACTCTCCTCCTTCTTAGGGTTCTGGGGTACAGAGGGAGTCTCTGTGGTGGGCTTACCACCTCCCTCCTTAGGTTTTTGGGGACCTGTCCCCCCCTTCTTGGAGTCTCCCCCCTGGGACTTGACAACCACCCTGGTTCTCAACCACTCATCAGCTGCCTCCCCTAGCTCTCTAGGGTTGGTCAGCTTAGAGTCCACTAGATGCTGGCGTAACCTTTCTTGGATACAATTGGTCAAGATGTGCTCTCTCATGATCAGATTGTATAACCCCTCATAAGTATTTACTTTGTTGCCAATAATCCAGCCCTCCAGTGCCTTTAGTGAGGTGTCCACAAAGTCAACCCAAGACTGGGTACTGACCTTCTGGGTGTCCCTGAACTTCATTCTATATTGCTCTGGGGTCAGACCAAACTTCTTGGCTAAGCACCTTTTCATACTAGGGTATGAATCTGCCTCCTCCCCCCTTAAGGTCAGAAGCCTATCCCTCCCTGAGTTGGGGACCAACTCCCACAAAAGGGAACCCCAGTATTGAGGCCTAACCCTTCTCATTTGGAGTGCCCTCTCAAAGGCCTCCAGCCACTTATCTATGTCATCCCCCTCTACATAAGCAGGGACCACCCCCTTGGGTAATCTGGGGCAAACTCCCCCACCCATGGACACCTCAGCTTCTTTATCGCTGCTTCCATCTCTTTTTTCTTTGTATGCCCACTTTTTCTTTTCTAGGGCCAGCTTCTCTGCTTCCAAAGCTATGTATGCTAGCTGGGCCTCCAGCTCTCTTTCTCTGATGGATGGGTTCTCTCCTCCTGAAAGGACCCCTTTCCCACCACTAGCTTTGGATCTGCCCCTAGTGACTGTATTTACTGAGGACCGTTCTTCCTCATCCTCACTTGGGCTCAGATGCCTTCCCTCCCCTGAGTGGTTAGAGCTTGCATCCTCCCTTCTTTCTCCCTCCTCTGGAGCTTCTTCTGACTCTACCTCTTGGGCCTCAGCCCATGCTGTCAGGGATGTGATAAGGATTTGCTTCCTGAGATCAGTGGTTGCAGGCAACCCTCTTTCAATACACAACCCCCTAAGCTGGACTACTGTCAGTGTGGGTAGGCTAGCCAGATCAAGCTCCATGGTTCCCTGGTTTTGTGTCAACAAAAACTTTTTGCAAAAATTGGAAACAAGAATTTAGAAAAATTACAAAAATTCAATAATTGAAATTAATCCAAATTAAAAATTAAAAACAATTTTTGCACTAGGACAATTTAAAGGATTTTTAATTTGTTTTACCTAAAACTGTAACGTGATATTGAACACAAGTACAGGATCCCGTCGCTGCTTCCAATTATGTTGGAAAATGGGTTATTGATAGGGCAGGTAGGTACCTACACCTAGCAACAAGCCACAAACCTCCACAAAAGTACAGTTAGGTCTCAGTAAATTAATCCCAGCTCTACCCTTGGTAGCTTAGCATCGAGCGTCAAGGCTTAACTTAGGAGACAAAGTGTAAAGCATTCAAATATCACTCAACAGTAATTAAATAAAACACAGGAAACAGTTTAAAAATCCAAAACCAATTTATAAAAATAGCTTATATTTTTATCTTTAAAATGACACAAAAACGATTAAAATCGGTTCAGGGGAACCGGAGATATGAATTTTTAAAGTATTATTATTTTCTAGCGCATAGAAACAAAAAGCGCCAATCGGGTCATCTGGTTGCACCAGGACCGGGACAAAGTCAAACTTTCAGGCCGACCGCGATGGAGCCCTGCTCGGATACAGGTCGCGGGAAGCCTCGGTTAAAAAGTTACCTTCTGACTTAGTCTTTATTTTGAAGTTTTTCTTCACCGGGACGAACCTGCCAGTTGGATCCGACCTCCTGGAGCCCTTGTCCGGATACGCGAAGTCGGTTTCCTCGGTGGTGATTTCTACCTTCGGACTTAGTCGTTTTTTCGAGATGAAAATCCTTCGACCGGGGTAAACCTGGATCTTGATCCGACGTCCGTGGAGCCCTTCTCGGATACGATGGCTGGAAGGTCCCGGTCAACTTTTTACGTTCGGACTTAGTCTCTTTTTCGGATGTTTTTCTTGACCGGGACGAACCACGAAGTCAGGCCGGGTCGCGGTTGAGGCAAGCCGGCTAGAATTTCCGCGTCGAGTCGGTCACTTTATGGAGCTTTTTTCTAAAATTTCTCCAATCTTTTCCAAACTTCTGGGGCTTCACCCAGATGTTCTTTTAAGGTTCTTTTGGGGTCCACAGCTCACCCCAAGGGTCCAGAAGTTCTGTGATGGTCCTTGGGAAGTGCGGACCTCAACTCCCAGAGTGCACCTGGCGCAAACTCCTTTTTGGCCACTGGGCAGTGGTCAGCTGGTCACTTTTTCAGGAGTTGGTGCAGGGGACTCTGGTTAGCAATTTTTCACCTGTAGCAAACAGGGAGTCCCTCCTTGAACCAGTGGAAGCCAGGCAAAGTCCTTCTTGTGGTGAAGCCCAAGTGTGCAGCTGGTGCAGTCTTTCTGAGTGCAGGGTCCAGGTGCAGGCCAGGGGTCCAGCAGGGCAGTCCTTCTTCTCCTTGTAGTTCTTTCTTCTTGAAATTTGGTGGGGATCTGAGGCGTGGGTGCAGGTCTGCCAGTTTTATCCTTGCTCCTGGGTGAAAAGCAGGGGGGCCCTGGTCCTCCAATCAGGGACAGGGTCGTCCCCCTGTGATGACCACTTCCTGGGAAGTGTGGCAAAAATCCATCCCAGAAGGCAACAGTCTCTAAAAATCCAAAATGGATGAATCTGATTTTTAGAGGAGAGATCTGGCTGAGCCCACCAACTGGTGTGGCTAAAAATCATAAACACACCCCTCTCCTGCCCTCTCCTAATCTAATCAAGGGGGCACCTAGCTGTCTGGGGTTGCAGGATGTGGGGGTGTTGCTGGGTGCTCCAGATGTCCTTCTCTGCCTTTGAAGACCAGTTTGGCAGCCCTCCCCCTTCCTGCTTCCCCATCTGCTGAGGGGAGATTCTCTCCCCCAAGCACATTCCTTTGTGTGAAGTCAGGCCACTTCACACCTCATTAAAGTAGCCTGGCAGAAGCTGCTGCAGGCTGGCCAATCAGAGCACAGCAGCAAAAACAATGCAGAGCTGAAATTGGCAACTTTATAGGTAAAGTCTAAACTTTTTACCTGCACTAGTTATATTAAATCCAACAACTGGAAGTTGTGGGATTTATTATAACAATCAATTTGATACCAAATTCTTGGTATGTAACATTTAAGGAGACTTTAAAATTTTAAATAAAGTCTGCCCATTCTAGCCTATGAAGGCCATTTACTTCAATGAGGGAAAAACGAATTTGGCTGTTTTTACCTCACCAGGGCTTATAAATCTATTTTTATAAAGTCCCTGCTTATAGTTACATGGCACCCAGCCCTAGGGGCATATAGGGCACACCTTAGGGGTGACTTATATGTAAAAATAAGGTAGTTTAAGACTTTGGAAGTACCTTTAATTCCAAAGTCGAATTTGCATATAACTTTAATTTAAAAGCAGCCAGCAAGGCAGGCTTGCTTTTAAAATGACACTGGGCACCTCAGCAATGCACCTAGGTGTGCACCACCTATGCTGTGGTCCCTAAACCTACATGCCCTACCATATACTAGGGACTTATAGGTAGGTTAACTTAGCCAATTATAATTAGCCTAATTTGCATATCCATTTTACACAGAGCACAGGCCCTGGGACTGGTTAGCAGTACCCAGGGCACCATCAGAGTCAGGAAAACACCAGCATAAAGTGGAAAATGGGGGCAAAAAGTTAGGGGGCCTCTGCAATCAGCCCCAGTTTCTCACAATGAGCCATTCTTCCACCTTTACACCTGCTGAAAAGCAGTTACAATACTTTCAAAATAATTACCCTATCTTTCCAACACCATAAGAAAAAAGCCCATGCTCCAGAAATACCTTTAAAGCAAGGAAAATGTATCTAGGGTCATACATATCTCTACCTGGAAGACTTAGAGTGACATTTCAGATATTTAGGTAAAGTTTATTTTATCCCTTTTATCCCCGCAGCACTTCTGGTAGCTCCCAAAGCCCCTTTGAACCATTAGTGATGCCCCTGCCCCGCCACCCCGGGTACAATGGAGCACTATGTAAATAAAAGCCCCAATAACCTGTGTTGCTTTTAGCCTACCGAATTACCCTTTTAAAACCAGAAGTGCCAGTAAATATTTCTTCTGAAAGCACAGTCAGCACATTTTCTTTGCTTTTGTTTTGTTTTAAGTTGGGTGAACAGGCTCAAGCAGTCACCTACAGTAGTTCATCAGGAACTGAGATTAAGCTCCACAGCCCTTGCAATACTGTCCTAGCCTGCTCCCTGAACATGCCTATCATAGCTTTGTGGGTGTCAGCATGTGTGCTGGCTTCTTCCTGGCCCAATAAATGCATTAACAAGAAAGGACGGGGTCCTTTACGCTAAGTGCTCTCTTCACCCCTGACATGGCCACAGAAACAGGTGAGATCTGGACCATCCTGCAAGCTCTCCAAAACAGCATACCAGTACTGGACACTTCCCTGGGGAGCTGTGTGCAATAGGTACATAAGAGCACAGTGTCTTTGTGCTCCTGTTCACCACAGGGGTGCTGACCATCCCAGAACACTGTTGGATTATCCTGAAACAAGAGCACCACATGTACCGCCACCTCCTAACGTTATCATCTTCCAGGGTCCAGGCCCACCCATGGAGTGCAATAGAGAGAATGAGTGAGTAGGACAAGTGTCAGCAACGTTTTTTCAAGCCAGAAATGTAGCTCATACATAGCTACAGCGGTAACTACAAATAACAAGAGTTGTTTTCTAAGTATGTCTTCCTTATCGTGCACTAAACTTGGAAATCTCCTTAGAGAACTATACTTTGAAGAGGCACACTTTTCATCTACCACATGAGGGTTTATTTGAATTAAGGTGATTTATTACAGTATTTATTTGCCACCTGAGTGTATTATCTCCCAAATTTTACACGCACCTCTGAGGTGGTTCATAATTACCATTACATCTCTTTCTACTGTTTTGGGAGGTGTACATGATGTCTTTTTTCAACGTTAATATGGTTCATTTCATACCAGATATACTGTTCTTTAATTGACCAGTTTTTCCTTAAATCGTCAGAGGATTTATTTATGGGCACATTCATTATAGAAGTCAGTCACTATTTTTCTATGGAGAGAAGACCAGTTTTCCCACATCAGGGAGTTAACAGTTTGTTAGAACAGTATACTATAAATACAATTATTTACCATTTATTGACTGTATTCTTCATTTAGGAACATTATTTACTTATAAATATGGAATTGTTTGTGTCCTTCACTTTCCAGACATGATTGTTGAATTTCTTCCTCTTATATGCATAGAAATCTTGTGTGGGCAGACAGAAAAAGAGCGCAAAACAGATTTCACTGCTTCTGCATACAAATTTATCAAACAATCCTCTATCCACTCCAAATTTCTCAAAATGGAGGATTCGACTACTACTGTGCATAAAGGATATTCAGTTGCCTCGCCGTCTACACCCATAGCATTAACAGCTGAGAAAGCCTCTACCAAACGTCTCAAAAAAGATCTGCCTTCTCCAACTAAATCACTTCCCACAGCATCAATAGATATCTCACTAGAAGAGATGTGTACATTACATCGATATATGGAAGCAATAAGTGCTAAACTTAAACTCCTTAGTGAGAGATGGTCTCAAATGGATGAAAGACTTGTCACAGTTTAGAGCAATGCCCCTTCCTTCAAAGCCACAAAAATTCAGGGCAATACTCAATCTCAGGTCCTGTCGCTTCAAAGGTAAGTTGAAGACCTGGAAAATTGGAACAGACGTAATAACCTGCATATCAATGATCTGCCCGAAGAAACACAAGGTACTAAGCTGATTAGGTTCTTTAAATCTTTTATTTCCAAGGTAGTACATATGCCAGTAACAACTTCACCTAATATTCAGCGTGCTCACAGACCTGGACATCAACCAGCCATTTCATTCACTTCCCAATGACTAAGAGGAGTTATTTTATATTTCTTGGAGTGAATGTTCTATCAGCGTTTAGTCTTATTATCTTTGTTTCTACTCCAACCTCTTCTTTTCACTATCATTTTCATTTTATTTGTATGTATTCCTCTTTCTTTCCTTCAGGTTTCATATGATAGATGACATGTTTGGTTCAATATTCTGTACTGAATTTTATCCAGGTCTTCAAAAATTGTTTCTTGGAATGTCAAGGGACTTAATTCCCCAATTAAAAGACAGAGAGTTTTAATGCACTTGCCAAACCTATGAGCCAAGAATGCACTCAATCAAGAGTCACATCTAATATCAGTCTAACAGCAGCTGAATACTTGAAATTGAAAGGGGGATGTGTAGGTGAAATATTATTCTCTCCATGAAATGGCAAGAAAAATGGTGTTATAACATTGTGTCATAAACCGTTAGATGTTAAACAGGAATCTGATGATAATGGTATATGGATATATACGGAACTATTAATCGATGAAACTCCACTTTCTCACTTTAATTTTTCTGGGCCCACTACTACAGACTGCCAATCGTGGTCCCACCTAACTTAAAATCTCATGCAATATCAAGGGACAACCACATCTTTGCTGGTAATAGCAATCAAATCTTTGATCCTTTTATTGACCGCTACTCGACTCCCAGCTTTATTCCCAACAAATCACAAAAACTATTTCTTAATATACTCAAGCAGAAAAAATGAACAGCTGCTTGGAGACTATGCAATCCCACTTTGAGGGAATATACATATTTTTTCCCTGTTCACCATACACACGTATTGGTTACACATTCCTCACACGTAATCCCTTCTAAACTCGAAACTCAGCTGATATAGGCTCTATTTTAGTATTAGATCATGCCCCTTTTTCTACAAATCTAGATATCCTCCCTAAACCTACGCTACCCAAAAGAGGGTGAATCAATAATTCACTTGTTTTGAACCCCAAGCTTAATACAACTTTTCATTCTGTTTTTTTCATAAATGTATTCAGTTGAATAGCACAAACTACTTGCCCTTTCACGCCATATGGTATGCCTTCAAAGCTTTACCACACAACTTCATTAGTAGCTATGTCTCCAAAAAACAGAAACAATCCTGAATTCATTGTGGAGTGATTCTTAAAAAAATTAAAACCTTAGAACATACTTACTATACATCTAAATCAAAAGAAGGTTTAAATGATCCTATTAATGCCAAACGTCAATGCAATAAAATTTCCACAGATCAAGCTTCTACCTATCTGCTGAAATCAAGTGCAAAGTTTTATAGAGGCCACAATAAATCTGGCAAATTGTTGGTGTATTATCTTAAAATAAAGAGTAATAAGCTTAAAATTGAACCAATTATAGATTCACAACAAGTCCCACAACACAAAGACTATTTAAGGGAATGTGTTAACTTTTAAAAAAAGCATTATATAACCCAGAGGAAGCTCCTTCTGAATCTGATATCATAGGATACTTATCCAGTTTACAACATAACTTTGACTCCAAACCTGATTTTCAAGCTATTAGAATGCAATATTAGGCAAACTTTACTTTATTTTGCCCTAAATATTCTCAACAAGGATAAAGCTCCAGGACCTGATGGCCTTACTGTTGAAGTTTGTACCCACTTTTCTCACCTATTTCCCCCAAAGTTACACAATCTTATAGCTTCTTTTTCACACACAAGGAAATCTACCAATTCTTTTTTAGACACCCTTATATGCTTAATCACAAAAGAAAGAAAAGATCCCCATCAATGGAAAAATGATAGGCCTATTTCACTTCTAAATATAGACTATACAATTTTCTCTAAGGATTAGGATTGGAATCGTTCCTCCCTACACTCTTGGGTAAAAACAATCAGGCTTTGTAAAAGGAAGATTTATATCCAATGATACTTGTTATTTTGTTTACATTTTATCCAAATACTCACATCATTCTACTCCTTTTTGCAGCAGTTGCCATGGATGCTGAAAAAGCTTTTTGATCGAGTATACTGGCCTTTCATTTTTCATACCCTTAAATCGTTTGAATTTGGTCCAGATATTATCTCTCTGATTTCCCTACTCTATACATCCCCAAGAACAGCTATATTTGCAAATGCACTCACTTCTTCCTATTTTACATTAGACAGAGGTGTCAGGCAGGGATGTCCTCTCTCTCCTTTTCTTTTCAAGTTAGCATTGGATCCCTTTTTATCTAACATCAAACAAAGCAATTATTTACATGGATACACCTATAAAAGCAAGCAAATCAATCTGACAGCTTATGCTGATGATATGTTGTTATTCCTTTCCAAACCACATTCTACAATTCCAGCTTTCCTCCTTGAAATCTCTTGATATGCCTCAGTATAGGGATACAAATTGAATAAAGTGAAAGTGAAATATTACCTATGATCAAGTTTACTTTTAAACATGACTATTCAGCTTCCAATTTCTTATGGAAACCTCACCATATTAAATATCTCAGTATATGGTTCACTCAAGCCATTAAAGCATCTATATCACTAAATATGGACAAATGTCTTTATAAACTGACAGAGCTAACTAACAAATGGCCTCACTTGCATCTCTCCTGGTGGGGTCGACTGTACACTAACAAGATGATGTTGTCCCCCATCATCTTATATACTCTCTCTAATATACTGATTCCTAGTCCCCTTAAGTATGTCAAGAATATTAATACCATACTTCCCTCTTTTCTTTGAAACAGGTAAAGACTACACATGCCACAAATTAAGATGACGTGACATTAATCAGAAGGAATTGTTAATTTTCCTCATTTTCCCACGTATCAAACTGCTTTTTTATTATGGCAATGTGCCAGTTGGATTTCTGATTCTTCTCTCAATACATCACTAAGGGCCAGATGTAGCAAAGGGTTTTACCCATTTTGTGTCTATGGGAAAATGTGTTCGTACATATGGCCCTAAGTCTGGATAATGAAAGAGATTTTTCATCACCTCTCTCTTTTCAGGATTACTTATCTTTTACTCATAAGCCCCAAACTCTTTCCTATACTCAAATGCTCATGTACATTTTTAGAACCTGTAATAAACTCTATTCCCACAGATTTTCATACTTTTTTGAGTTCTTCTATTTGGCATAATATGGTGATTCAAATCAATAACAGACCTGTTTATTGGAAAACCTGGAAAAATAAAGATATAATTTGGGTTCATCAACTTTTTCACCAGAATGCTCCTGTGGCTTTCATACAAGCTCAAACTCTTTTTAAGCAGCCCTCATCCTTTCAGCGTAAATTGTTTACCCTGAAGAATGCTCTCACCAGTGCTTATACTCATTTGTAACTTGTTTCCTCTCTTCTAGCAACCCCAATAAATAGTCTACGTACTCTCCTCTCCATGGCTCCTAAAGCCTTTACAATTTATTCTCGTCTACAGATCCATAAACATACTAGAGGCAAAACAAAAGTAGAACTATCTTGGGAACACGAAGTAGACATTGACTGGCCTATCTCTCCTTGGAATAAGATATGGACTAAGATCAGGAAATCTTCTAGAGCAGCAAGCACAATACAAACATTATTCTATGTATGCAATAGTCTCCCTCTCTCACCAGATTTCTTACATAAAGTATGTCCAGCACTTCCTCATACATGTTGGACTTGCACATGAAACATTTACTTTTCACATGCCCCATTGTATATAACTTAGGTCAGAGGTTTGGGCACACATAATCACAATTTTTCATTCTATGACACCTTTCTCTATTATCAACGTTTTCTTGTGTAGTGTAACTGATGATTGGGGTACAATTTATTTTAACTTGCAAATATTAGCTCTACTTTTAGTTGTTTCATTCCAACAAATTTTGAAATTTTTTAGAGATCTCACAATAGCGTCCTTTCAGGTTTAGTAGTGTGCAGCATGCTACAATCATATACTGGATACTGTTTACGTGTACACTATGTCATTGGTTTCGAAACAATCTTGTTGGTGGTCTCCTGTCACTACCTTCTTAACCAAACATGCAAGCAGAGCACATACACATACCCCTGAACAACAAGAAGTCCCTCAACCTCTGTCACTTTCCCATTAATTAGAATATTACTGCTGTACATTATTCAATACTGTTTTACTGCAACTTACCAACCTGTTGTTTATTTACAAGACTGTTGATTTCGTAAATTGTGTACTCCTTTCCCCTTACTTTCCTCCCCTTTGATATTTATTGGTTTATTCTACTGTATCAAAATAATATTTTGTTTTTCAATTACAAATTTACCATGTTATCTGTATTATTACTCAAATTCAATAAAATTAATTAAAAGGTAAACAAAGGAGTAATAAAGGTAAACCTTATGTTAAAGGAAAAATGCACAGTGGCAAAGGTGAGAATGTTCTAAGTCACTCAGGTATGGTGTGCACAACCTTGCACAGCAGAGTCCTCCTAAATAGAATATACTACCTTTCAGGATGAATCCGAAGGATCAGAACGGGATATGGGCACAATTTGTTCTCCTTGTCATTAATAAAATCTAGAAGTCCTTGTTGCAAGTTGGGGCAATCACAATTTTATGTTAAGAACAAGAAGGGATCATTAAGTGGCATATTTAATACATAGTTAATAAATAGTTCAACACATGGTCAATTGATTTGAAATAGCAGATCTCGATAGGGAAGAGTTGGCCCAGCCAGTGCCCCTCAAATATCATTCAGGCTGCAGAGAGACCCTGAAAGCCACGGCTCCACAAGTAGAATGGGCTGAGAACATGGAGATATTGATGCCTATTTCAGATAGTAACCAGAGAATCCCACTGGTCATACAAGGGGTACTGCCTGCCTGATAAAGGTTTCTGAAGGAGATAAGCAGGATCTAAGAAGACTGGTATTTATATTGTTCTCTATAAGGCAGCTGGTGACGTGGAGTTGTGGGAGTTCGAGGATGTAAGGGGAAAAAATAGAAGGGAATTGGCCTTGGTCTTTTCAGACATAAAAAAGACAACATTGTTTGGAATGCAGCATGCAACGTGGGAACAAAGCCATGGATTGCTAGAGTACTAGTTGAGCCTGACAACAGTGAATGTGAAGGAGAACACAGGGAATTAGGCAGAAGCGGGAAATTCGTTAACCAGGAATTGTTCCTGTCTTGAAAAAAGCGTACATTGTGCACCTTCCTGATCTGGGTGCCAACTTATAATTCTTTGAAATTGTATGTTGAGACAGAAGTCAAACTAGTCTACCCCAAGAGGGTCCAGGGAGAAATAATTATTGAGACAATTTATTGATCCACCATCCAGTCACTTAAGGAGTAAATGTGATGGTAAAACCACTCTGCTACAGAGTTGGAGATACTCTGCTTTGTTTGAGACGTCCCTTTCTAGGCAAAAGCCTCAATGATACAGAAAGGAAATGCCAGAGACTGGACTTGGTTCTCCCAAGCTTATTTACAGAACAGACTGCTAAAACAGTGTTCATTCAAAGTGAGTAGCAATGGCTGTTTTTAATTAAAGGAGTGTTAGAAATAGGGTCTCTGGTTGGCAGTCAGTTTGCACTCTGTCCAAGCAGCGACCCTCACTAGTCAGGGATGATGGAGATACACACTTATGTAACCCCTGCTCACCCCCTTGGTAGCTTGGCACAAGCAGTCAGGCTTATCTTAAAGGGAATGTGTAAAGTATTACAGTGACAACACTACAAAATGGACACCACACCCATTTTGAAAAATAGGTAATATTAATCTAAATCAAACAAGACAGAAAATGATAAATATCCAACATACACAAGTCGAGATATGAAATTTCAAAGTAAAACAAGTCTTACTCCATTGAAAACAATGGAAATGTTGATGCTACACAAAGTACCTGGTTTGTGGCATAAATAAAGCCACACGGGCAAGCATGCATTGAAAAAGTCAGCTATGCGTCAATTCCATACTCGCAAGTGAGGCTATGCGTCATTTTTTTTCCGGGTCGGGTATGCGATGTGTCGTTTAGTTCCCTGCAAGAGAGCGATGTGTCGATTTCCGGACAAGGCACCTTGGATCCCCACAGGTTCATGATGACTTTGACGCCCAGCAACAATGCATGACAAATCCTGGTTGCACGGTGATGGAAATCTGCACTGCATGGGGTTTGCGTCATTTTCAGCAGCTGCAAGAGGATGTTGCATCATTTCTCCAGCCTTGATGCTGGTGATTGATTTAAATAAGATGTGAGGCTGGTGGTGTGTCGTTTTTACAGCCGTGTTGCAGGTCGTGCGGCAAAGTTTTCCCCACACTGCTCCCTGTGTGGATTTTAATCCTTGTTCTACCAGCTTCGCCTTTCAAGGGCCCAGGGACTGGATAGGACACCTCTTGGCAGGGCAGGAGTCTCAGCCAGGAGAGGTCAGGTGCTGGCAGAGGAAGTCTTTGATGGCCCTGAGACTTCAAACAGGATGCAAGCTCGGTCCAAGCGCTAGGAGATTCTTCACAAGCAGGAATATACCACAAAGTCCAGTCTTTGTCCCCTTTCCCAGGCAGAAGCAGCAACTGCAGGATAGCCAACAAAGCTCAATCACAGGCAGGGGCAGCCCTTCTCCTAAGTTCTTCAGCTCTTCTCCTTGGCAGAGGTTCCTCTTGGTTCCAGAAGCGAATATACAAATCTGGGGTGTTGGGTTCGCTACTTATACCCCTTTCTGCCTTTGAAGTAGGTAAACTTCAAAGGAAAGTCTCTGTTGTTCACAAGATCCTGCCTTGCCCAAGCCTGGCCCCAGACACCCACCAGGGGGGTTGGAGACTGCATTGTGTGAGGGAAGGCACAGCCCATTCAGGTGTAAGTGACCGCTCCTCCCTCCACTCTAGCCCAGACGGCCCATCAGGATATGCAGGCTACACCCTAGCTCCCTTTGTATGACTGTCTAGAGGGGATTCACAAATAGTCAAACTATCAGTCTGACCCAGACAGGTAATACACAATCAGGCAGAGTGACAGAATGGTTTAATTAGGAAAATGCCCACTTTCTAAAAGTGGCATTTTCAAACAGACAATTTAAAAAACAACTTTACCAAAAGATGTATTTTTAATTTGTGAGTTTAGAGACCCCAAACTCTAGGCCTCTATCTGCTCTCAAAGGGAAACTACACTTAAAAGATATTTAAAGGTATCCCTTATGTTAATCTATGAGAGAGCTAGGCCTTGCAATAGTGAAAAACTAATTTGGCAGTATTTTACTGTTAGGACATGTAAACCACATCGTTACATGTCCCACTTTTAGGATACACTGCACCCTGCCCCTGGGGCTACCTAGAGCCTAACTAAGGGGTACCTTACATGTATAAAAATGAAAGGTTTGGGCCTAGCAAGTGGGTACACTTGCCAGGTCGAATTGGCAGTTTAAAACTGCACACACAGACACTGCAGTGACAGGTCTAAGCCATGTTTACAGGGCTATTCATGAGGATGGCACAACCAGTGCTGCAGGCCTACTAGTAGCATTTAATTTACAGGCCATGGGCACATCTAGTGCACTTTACTAGGGACTTACTAGTAAATCAAATATGCCAGTCATGGAAAAGTCAATCACACATACAATTTACACAGGAGCACTTGCACTTTAGCACTGGTCAGCAGTGGTAAAATTGCCCAGAGTATCAAAAACAGCAAAAACAGAGCCCAGCACACAGTCACAGTAAAAACATGGGAAGCAGAGGCAAAAAAGATGGGAGACTATAGCAAGGAGTGTGTTGATTTCACAACATACCTGTAAAATAAATGTAGTAGTTAAGAGTAAATACATTAATTACTATCCCTACTGTACACGAGTATTATTGTAATAATAATAATAATAATAATAATAATAATAATAATAATAATAATAATAATAATAGTAATAATAATAATAATAATAAAAAATAAATATAATTATTCTTATTATTATTGGTAGTAGTAGTATTTGCTGCTACTTTTGAAAACTGATTGCCAAACTGTGGAAGAGGTAACCTCAGAATTGATATGCGTTGTAGCGCGACTTCCAAAAATTCAAACCAATCTTATTCCTTTTGAGTAAACAAGTTTATGTGAGGAATTTCCGTCTAACTCTTGATAGCTAACTCTAGTAATGGAAATCGTAGGTTGCCTTCACAACAGATATCAGGCTGCGAGTCTATTAAACCTTTGAACCTTGACCCTATTTAGAGTAGTCATTCTGAAGTATTTTGTTCCTGTTCTTGACTGCCAGAGAATGCCTGATAGTTCCAAAGAGAAACAAATTAAAATTACACCCACATATTTGATAGCAAAAATCTTAGAGTGGAAGAAATCTTCAAAAGGTTGATATTTATGTCCATCTTTTGTCAGGTAAACATTGATGCTTATCCAGCTGTTACAGTTTAGCTTCTGACTTTGAAACATATCTGGAGGTTGACATCTATCAACAGGGCACGGTAGGAAGCCACAGCCAGGAAACGTTACAAAAGGTGTTTTCATTATCTCGCTGGAGCCTCAAACCTTGTGGCAGATGCCACGTGCCACTGATTTTGATGTCCTTTACAGGCATTTGCTGCTCTCCTTTTTATTAGTATTGTCCGTACTTTCCTATGCTTAGCAAGAGGTGTAGCAGTAAGTGGATTTCTCCCAGAAAGGATTATGACACCTCTCCTTAAAGAGGTTGGTTCCCCTATTTTTCAGAGTAGCATTTCAAGTTCAGCGATTCAGGATAAATCTGGAGGAAATATTCATGCTGTATGGCAATGTGGAAGGGTTTATTTGAACAGATAGTCCTCTTGCCTCTTCTTCTGTCCCAAACAGCCCTCTCCCTTAAGAATGCTGTCTAACAGCTTTTATAGGTTGAACTCAACTGTATTGGAACAGTTATAAAAGTGAATCCAGCCTTAAGTGAATCAACCAGCTACCTAAAACTGAATTAATGCCAAAGCAAGGACAGAATGATTTGTCTTTCGAGAATGACAGAACTGGGTCTGGCCTCTAACTCTCTCTATTTGTCTCTCTTTTACTCAACTCTTAGAAAGGCTCATATATTGTGGCCTCTAGAGGATCATCATCAAAAATAATTTGTCCCTTTTCCAACTGAGGATGTGCCATGGAACTTATTGACAGGCAAAATTTATATATTGAAGTTCCTGTGACATGAAAAACCATGAATCAGAGTATTAAAGAAGAAGAGCAAGTGCAATATTTGTAAATATGTATGAGCTATAAGAGGCTAAACTGAAGAGATGCAATAAAGGTCAACAAAGACGTGCTACTTTTAGACAGAAAATGTGACAAGTTATCACAATCCATTTGACGCTAAGTCCACGAGGGGGACTGCAAATGCCAGACTGCTCTTTGGCCCCAGGAGGTGGCCATTTTCTGCCACAGCTGCTCCCAATCACCACACCAACAAGCGCTATAAAGCGCTAGGGAGCACACTGCAGCACGGGATGCACTAACTCCAAGAGGGGGACTACGTATCCCAGACTGCACTTTGGCCCCAGAAGACGGACATTTTCTGCCACAGCTGCTCCCACTTGCCACACCAACTAGTGCTTTAAAACGCAATGGAGCACACCGCAGCACGGCACATGGTAAGTCCACCAGGGGGACTACAGATACCAGACTGCTCTTTGGCCCCAGGATGCAGCCATTTTCTGCCACAGCTGCTCCCACTCGCCACACCAATGAGCGCTATGAAGCGCTAGGGAGCACACCGCAACGCTGGACGCGCCAACTCAATGAGGGTGACTACATATCCCAGACTCTGCTTCGGCCCCCAGAGGCGGACATTTTCTGCCACAGCTGCTCTCACTCACCACACCAAAAAGTGCTGTAAATCACTAGGGAGCACACTGCAGCGCAGGACATGCTAAGTCCACAAGGGAGACTACTTATCCCAGACTGCAATTTGGCCCCAGGAGGCGGCCATTTTCTGCCACAGCTGCTCCCTGTCACCACACCAATGAGCACTATAAAGCGCTAGGGAACAAACTCTAGCACGGCATGCGCCCAGGCAAAGCCCGGGCCAAGGGCAGGCCCATCCATGCCCATAGAAGTCCAAAGGAGACTGGGCTGGGCCACCCCCCCTAACATTTACCATCAAGTGGGCCTCAATCTATTGATCTAATTGCCTATTAAGCACTTATCCATTGATCAAAGTTCTTTTGATGGGAAAAAGAAAAGCAATTGAGGGCAGGGTAGGGGTGGTGCTAAAAAAACAGAAAAGGCAAAAGCATGCAGCAAGTAATTGTGTTATGAATAAAATTGATAATCTCTTGGGTGAATGTGAAGAACTTTTAACCTCTTCCGCGGATAGCGTGTCCAATGATACTGAGTGCGAGCGCTCCCCAGTTAGGAAGGGGATGTGTCACAAGAAAATTTCAGACAGGTTTAAAAAATGTGGACAACAGGTTACAGTTGCTACGGGGCAAGGGGAAGACAGAAATTTCATCACCCACGTTCCCTTAATATTAGTGAATGAGCCATCACTCAATGTTAGTGACACTCTGCAATGCCAACCACTTCAGCCCCCTAATCAATATTTCAGATTCACATGATAATCCTGACTTAAGTGCTGTGGTGGGTGGAATAGTAGACACAAATGTAAACTCAGCTCGATCCAATGCTCAGTACATCTCATGTATACAAGTTCTAAACAGTGAGGCGGCAGAGCTTAAATCTATGGTAAATTATTTAATTTCAATAGTCAAGCAACTAATCCTTTTAGATTACCATCATGAATCATATTTGTAGTCCCATGTCTAATCCCTCAGGACCCCCGTTGAAGTTGCCCAAATTGCCCATGACCAGTTGTAATAATAGTCATATTTGTGTTTCCTGTCCTGCTGCCTCTGGCTCAACACCCTGTGCTGACCAACCTTCATTAGGTGACAAAACTGGGAACTCTTATCAGCCTTCCTCACATAAAAGCTTAGGCAAGGAACCAAGGCTCTGTTGTCAAATCTCTAAATCTACGAATGACACTGTTCCAAATTGTGCTGCACAGCCTGTTACTGACCGTCCCCAATTTAACAACACTGTTCTAATGGTTAATGCCCTAAATTATATATACTGGCCTAAAGGGAAGGGTGATATTCTGTCAGAAACAAGGTAATCTATTGGATTCACCATGTGAGAGGTTGCTATTTTGAAATACGTTAGGATATAATTGAAGCAGTTAACAGGCCTGACCCAGATACACACTATGATATGATAAAGCTGACATTTAGGGAAGGGAGCATGGTAGATAATTTGGTGGCCCTAGACGCAAGAACAAGTGCTCCTGGGCACTCTTGTATTCAGTTCAAATACCCTAGGCATCCCTTGTACCATGAGGACCGGCTTACCCACTATTCAGCAGGTAACTATCAATGAGAACGATTGACTTGAAGTATCACCGAAATCCTTGTTGAATTACCCTCTGGCTCATACTAAACAACTGTCTCTGGTTTGGTTGCATCTTCTAATACTGATGCCACAAGCTCTCACGCTCCTCTTCCTGACAGACTCCATCAGTCTACTCAGGACCAATTGCTCAACTGTGATAACATCGCATTCTCATTCCCCTATGGACCACATCTGTCAATCCAGGATCAGGCAGCTAAGTGTGAGAACATTAAATCTATGGTCAGGTCAGGCAATTGTTATAGTAACATCCCCCTCCCCCTCCGATTCCACCTGCCAAATAAAAATATAAAAATCTGGTAGCTAATCCTGCGAATATCACATCTGTGGACAGGGCAGTTCCCCAAAGCATTGTGGTGCGATATGTTTCTTGGAATGTGGTAGGTTTGAGATCTGTCCTCCTCTTCCAACCTTTACTTCTTTCATCGAGGAACATGACCTATGTCTTCTCCAGGAGACATGGTCGATTGATTCACTTTTTCAGACTGGTTACTTAAATTTTTATATTCCGGTTCTTCCCAGTACCAGGGGTAGGCCTTCTGATTGCTTAACTATTTGGAATAGAACACCATTAAATTATTGCATATTCCAACTATTGTCAATTCCCCTGACCTATTAGGTCTTCAGTTATCATTTGGGACAAACGCAGTTGTGGTCACTTTTAACACTACACTAGAGGTGTTGGGGGGCCGGGCTTCCAAAACCCTTTGTGTTCTGGAGACATTTCTGCGGAATTGTCTCCAGCATTATAAAATCATTGTGGCAGGTGATTTCAATGTCACGTTTCAACCTCTCGATTGGGATGATCTTGGCTTTACTCATGAGGAGGATCGGACATGGTCTAGTCCCGCCTTGGACATTCCGCCCTCAAAATGTGGTTGCATGTTGCTGTTCAGGCCAAGTCTTTGAGCATTGAATTTGGGCTCAAGGCACTTAATGGCTGGACTGAACCTGATACAAAGGGTTACCATACTTATAACAAGGTCAACCACACTAGCAGAATTGACCATTGCCTATTTGACATAAAATTGAGGACCCTAATCATCGATATGATGGTTATTGAGAGATCTGAGAGCGAACATAACCCACTCTCAGTTCATATGTTTGCTCTGTTTAATCGTATGTTTATGATTAATACCCCAGTAACAGCACCGGTGGGAATTAGTTTGGCTAATGACAAACATCACTTACAGTGAAATAAGGTTCTGGCTCGATCACATATTATTAGTGCTGCTAATGATATTTTAAAGACCTCATGGTGTGTTTAGAAGAGGGTTCTGCAATCCCCAACAAGCAAATAAGTTTAACTCCCACTTCATGCTTTGAGGGCATTGCTGCCCATTTTACAGTAGATATAGGCCCTAATTCTAAGATTGGTGGCAAATGCGGCCTACCGCCACGGCGACGGCTGCCAACATACCGTGGCTACCGACCATCCACCAAATTATGACCGTAGCTGGAATTTCGGCAGAAGGCTGGCAGAATTCCAGCTACGGTCATGACGGCGGACGGCAGTGATGCCAGCAGAATGACGCCGACCGTATCATGAGCCATGATTCGGCCTGACGGTGTTTTGCTGATGGACACTGCTGCTGGCAGCAGCATTGCGTCCCGTCTCCTGCCGGAGAATCCCCTGCAAGCAGGTAAGTCAGGTTCTCTGACAGGAGAGGGGGCGGGGGTTGTGTGCATGTGTGGGTGTGTGTGTGACTGTGTTTGAATGCGTGCATGCGTGTGTAATGCGTATGTGCATGAATGTGTGTGTGTACGTGCATGTTGTATCATGTGATTGTGTGTGTGCCTGGATGTATGTTCGTAAGTGTTGCTGTGAGTGAGTATGAATGTATGCATGCGTGGGTGAGTGTGTGTATGTGTGTGTGTATGGGTGTGTATGTATGTGCGTGTATGTGTGTATATGTCAGGGGGGTCGGCAGGGGGATTGGGTGGCGGAGGGGGGCAGAGGAGAGCCTTTTCAGTGCCAGGGAAAGAATTCCCTGGCACTGATAGTGCCCACCGCCATGGTTTTCATGGCGGTACAGAACCCACAGAAACCATGGCGGTGGGCGGGGTCAAAATTCAATGGGCAACCCTAGTCTCCAGCCCAGCAGTCGTTACCGGCGTGTCGGTCGGTGTGTTAACTTGGCGGTTTGTCTTTGCCCAAACCTCCAATGTCATAATAGTGGCGGTATGTACCGCCAGTCTGTTAGCGGTACTACTGCCACTATTACACCGACCGCCGGGGCTGTAATGACCCCCATAGTCTCTGGCGGCAAGAGGACTAAGGGTAGACACCGCTGGTTTAATAAAAATTGTCGGACATCTAACAAGCATTTAATCCAAGCCATTAAATCTAAAGATGTAGATCCCATTTATTCAGCTAGGAAGCTTTATAAATTAGCTGTTTATAAAAGCCAAGCATGAGCAAGGTGACAAGTGGTGGGCTGCCCTTAACGACGTTTCACGTGAGAGGAATTGTAGTGAATTTTGTTCCCTCACAGCGCGCGGTCCTGAAAATAGCACATTGAATATTACAGCCAATATTGCTCCAAAGGACTGGGTAGACCATTTTAGCAGGTTGTACTCTCCTGATCATGATAGTATGGCTCCTGAACAGAAGGTTTCTTGGTCAATTATTAACCCAACCCCTACCCCTCCACTGACGTAATTGTTTTCCCATGCGGATATAGTATATTCATTGGGTACTCTAAAGTGCAGAAGGGCACCTGGTTCTGACGGTGTTCCGGCAAACCTATTCTTAACTGACATTGAAGTTTGGTCAAGATATATTACTATCATATCTAAGGCAATAGCAACTGGGGCACCAATCCCTGAATCTTGGTGGGGTGCTATTGTAATTTCGATTTTTTTAAAAGGTGATTGAGCCCTCCCCTGTAATTCTAGGCCCATTAGCCTATTGGACTGTGTGCAGAAGTTTTGTCACTGCCTTCTGGGCAAGATTCAAGATTGGATGACCGAACGTGACATTCTTAGTCCACTACAGACTGGGTTTCATAAGAAAATATTCACTATTCAACAAGCCTTCAGATTTTATATTGGAAGACAGCTTTCCTTGGCAAAGAGAATGTGTATGTTGCCTTTGTGGACTTGAAATCCGCCTTTGATCTAGTGCCTCGTAATAAGCTGTGGGAAGTTCTTTCTCTGATGGCAATCCCCGAGCATATTAATATGGCTTCACGAGGATAACTATGCACGTGTTAGGTGGGATGACAAAGGGCAGCTCACTGACAGAATCTAGGTGTCAAGGGGAGTACGTCAAGGGTGTGTCCTTGCCCCCCTTTGTTTTCTTTATATATTAACAATATTGTTTCCCCTTTACTCAGAGTAGAGACTGGTGCACCATCATTAGGCACACACAAATTTCCAGTCCAGCTATTTGCAGATGATATACTTCTGATATCTAAAACCCCAAGCAGATTACGAAAACTCTTTATGAGCTTTGATGAATTTTGTTCCACGCGGGGTTTGAAATCGATGCTTCCAAAACTAAATTTATGACACTCAATCCTCACAGATCCTTCAAAGGAAAGTTTCTGCTTGAAGGTACGCCACTTGAAAAGGTGAACACATTCAGTTACCTGGGCTTAATGTTAACAGAGAAAATGTCTTGGAAGTCACACATTGCAAAGCAGGCATTAAAACTGCAGCCTCCTTTACTGCAGCCCTGTATGTCATTTTAGAAACTGACCGGTCTCAAAGTAGCCCCTGCCTCAGGCATATCAAAGAGTTACTTTATTAGCTTGGGCTTAATGAACTCTGGGACTCGCCAACTATTGCCTCCTTTCCGTATGTTGGAAAATGGGTTATTGGTAGGGCAGGTAGGTACCTACACCTAGCAACAAGCCACTAACCTCCACATAGGTACAGTTAGGTCTCAGTAAATTAATCCCAGCTCAACCCTTGATAGCTTGGCAACGAGCGTCAAGGCTTAACTTAGGAGACAAAGTGTAAAGCATTCAAATATCACAAAACAGTAATTAAATTAAATAAAACACAGGAAACAGTTTAAAAATCCAAAACCAATTTATAAAAATACTTTATATTTTTATCTTTAAAATGACACAAAAACGATTAAAATTGGTTCAGGGGAACCGGAGATATGAATTTTTAAAGAATTATTACTTTTCTAGCGCTTAGAAACAAAAAGCACCAATCGGGTCATCTGGTTGCACCTCGACCGGGGCAAAGTCAAACTTTCAGGCCGACCGCGATGAAGCCCTGCTCGGCTACAGGTCGCGGGAGGCCTCGGTTAAAAAGTTACCTTCTGACTTAGTCTTTATTTTGAAGTTTTTCTTCACCGGGACGAACCTGCCAGTTGAATCCAACCTCCTGGAGCCCTTGCCCGCTACGCGATGTGGGTTTCCTCGGTGGAGACTTTTACCTTCGGACTTAGTCGTTTTTTCGAGATGAAAATCCTTCGACCGGGGTAAACCTGGATCTTGATCCGACGTCCATGGAGCCCTTCTCGGATACGATGGCTGGGAGGTCCCGGTCAACTTTTTACGTTCGGACTTAGTCTCTTTTTTGGATGTTTTTCTTTACCGGGACGAACCACGAAGTCAGGCCGGGTCGCGGTTGAGGCAAGCCGGCTAGAATTTCCGTGGCGGGTCGGTCCCTCTCTGGAGCTTTTTTCCAAAAATTCTCAAATCTTTTTCAAACTTCTGGGGCTTCACCCAGATGTTCTTTTAAGATTCTTTTGGGGTCCACAGCTCACCCCAAGGGTCCAGAAGTTCTGTGATGGTCCTTGGGGGGTGCGGACTTCAACTCCCAGAATGCACCTGGCGCAAACTCCTTTTTGGCCACTGGACAGTGGTCAGCTGGTCGCTTTCTTCAGGAGTTGGTGCAGGGGACTCTGGTTTAGCAATTTTTCACCTGTAGCAAACAGGGAGTCCCTCCTTGAACCAGTTGAAGCCAGGCAAAGTCCTTCTTGTGGTGAAGCCCAAGTGTGCAGCTGGTGCAGTCCTTCTGAGTGCAGGGTCCAGGTGCAGGCCAGGGGTCCAGCAGGGCAGTCCTTCTTCTTCTTTAGATCCTTTCTTGTTGAATTCTGGAGGGGATCTGAGGTGTGGTGCAGGTCTGCCAGTTTTATCCTTGCTCCTGGGTGAAAAGCAGGGGGGCCCTGGTTCTCCAATCAGGGACAGGGTCGTCCCCCTGTGATGACCACTTCCTGGGAAGTGTGGCAAAAATCCATCCCAGAAGGCAACAGTCTCAAAAAATCCAACATGGATGAATCTGATTTTTGGAGGTTACATCTGGCTGAGCCCACCCACTGGTGTGGCTAAAAATCATAAACACACCCCTCTCCTGCCCTCTCCTAATCTAATCAAGGGGGCACCTAGCTGTCTGGGGTTGCAGGATGTGGGGGTGTTGCTGGGTGCTGCAAATGTCCTTCTCTGCCTTTGAAGACCAGTTTGGCAGCCCTCCCCCTTCCTGCCTCACCATCTGCTGAGGGGAGATTCTCTCCCCCAAGCACATTCCTTTGTGTGAAGTCTGGCCACTTCACACCTCATCAAGGCAGCCTGGCAGAAGCTGCTGCAGGCTGGCCAATCAGAGCACAGCAGCAAAAACAATGCAGAGCTGAAATTGGCAACTTTTTAGGTAAAGTCTAAACTTTTTACCTGGACAAGTTGTATTAAATCCAACAACTGGAAGTTGTGGGATTTATTACAACAATCAATTTGATACCAAATTCTTGGTATGTAACATTTAAGGAGACTTTAAAATTTAAAATAAAGTCTGCCCATTCTAGCCTATGAAGGCCATTTACTTCAATGAGGGAAAAACGAATTTGGCTGTTTTTACCTCACCAGGGCTTATAAATCTATTTTTATAAAGTCCCTGCTTATAGTTACATGGCACCCAGCCCTAGGGGCACATAGGGCACACCTTAGGGGTGACTTATATGTAAAAATAAGGTAGTTTAAGACTTTGGAAGTACCTTTAATTCCAAAGTCGAATTTGCATATAACTTTAATTTAAAAGCAGCCAGCAAGGCAGGCTTGCTTTTAAAATGACACTGGGCACCTCAGCAGTGCACCTAGGTGTGCACCACCTATGCTGTGGTCCCTAAACCTACATGCCCTACCATATACTAGGGACTTATAGGTAGGTTAACTTAGCCAATTATAATTAGCCTAATTTGCATATCCATTTTACGCAGAGCACAGGCCCTGGGACTGGTTAGCAGTACCCAGGGCACCTTTAAAGTCAGGAAAACACCAGCAAAAAGTGGAAAATGGGAACAAAAAGTTATGGGGCCTCTGCAATCAGCCCTGTTTTCTCACACCGTAAAAAAAACCCTCAAAAACAATATTGGAAGAAAAGATGATAGACTTTGAGGAACTAGGGGTAACACTTCTGTGAGAAAACAGGGCTGATTGCAGAGGCCCCCTAACTTTTTGCCCCAATTTTCTACCTTTGGCTGGTGTTTTCCTGACTCTGATGGTGCCCTGGGTACTGCTAACCAGTCCCAGGGCCTGTGCTTTGTGTAAAATCAATATGCAAATTAGGCTAATTATAATTGGCTAAGTCAACCTACCTATAAGTCCCTAGTACATGGCAGGGCATGTAGGTTTAGGGACCACAGCATAGGTAGTGCACCCATAGGTGCACTGCTGAGGTGCCCAGTGTCATTTTAAAGGCAGGCCTGCCTTGCTGGCAGCTTTTAAATTAAAGTTACATGGAAATTCGACTTTGGAGTTAAAAGTAGTTCCAAAGTCTTAAACTACCTTATTTTTACATAAAAGTCACCCCTAAGGTGTGCCCTATGTGCCTCTAGGGCTGGGTGCCATGTAACTATAAGCAGGGACTTTATAGAAATAGTTTTATAAGCCCTGGTGAGGTAAAAACTGCCAAATTCGTTTTTCCCTCATTGTAGTGAATGGCCTTCATAGGCTAGAATGGGGAGACTTTATTTTAATTTTTAAAGTCCCCTTAAATGACAGATACAAAGAGTTTGGTATCAAATTAATTGTTATAATAAATCCCACAACTTCCAGTTGTTGGATTTAATATAACTTGTTCAGGTAAAGAGTTTTAAACTTTACCTGAAAAGTTGCCAATTTCAGCCCTGCATTGTTTTTGCTGCTATGCTCTGATTGGCCAGCCTCTGGCAGCCTGGCTAGGCTGCCTTGATGAGGTGTGAAGTGGCCTGGCTCCACACAAAGAGATGTACCTGTGGGAGGGAATCTCCCCTCAGCAGATGGTGAGGCAGGAAGGGGGAGGGCTGCCAAACTGGTCTTCAAAGGCAGAGAAGGACATTTGGAGCAGCCCAGCAACACCCCCACATCCTGCAACCCCAGACAACTAGGTGCCCCCTTGATTAGATAAGGAGAGGGCAGGAGAGGGGTGTGTTTATGATTTTTAGCCACACCAGTTGGTGGGCTCAGCCAGATGTAACCTCCAAAAATCAGATTCAGCCATGATGGATTTTTGGAGAATGTTGCCTCCTGGGATTGATTTTTGCCACACTTCCCAGGAAGTGGTCATCACAGGGGGAAGGACCCTGCACCTGATTGGAGAACCAGGACCCCCCTGCTTTTCACCCAGGAGCAAGGATAAAACTGGCAGACCTGCACCCACACCTCAGTTCCCTACCACATCCAACAAGGAAGAACTACAGAAGAAGAAGGACTGCCCTGCTGGACCCCTGGCCTGCACCTGGAACCTGCACTCAGAAGGACTGCACCAGCTGCACACTTGGGCTTCACCACAAGAAGGACTTTGTCTGGCTTCAACTGGTTCAAGGAGGGACTCCCTGTTTTCTACAGGTGAAAAATTGCTAACCAGAGTCCCCTGCACCAACTCCTGAAAGAAATCAACCAGCTGACCACTGCCCAGTGGCCAAAAAGGAGTTTGCGGCAGGTGCATTCTGGGAGTTGTAATCCACACCCCCAAGGATCATCTCAGAGCTTCTGGACCCTTGGGGTGAGCTGTGGACCCAAAGAGAACCTTAAAAGAACATCTGGGAGAGGACCCAGAAGTTTGGAGAAGTTTGGAGAACTTTAAAAAAAAAGCTCCACAGAGGGACCGACCCGCCGCAGCAACTCTAGCCGGCTTGCCTCAACCGCGACCCGGCCTGATATACAGGTTCGCCCCGGTGAAGAAAATCTCCAAAAAAGAGACTAAGGGGGTCATTCCGACCCCGGCGGGCGCCGCCCGCCGGGCGGAGACCGCCAAAAGACCGCACCGCGTTCAAATGACCGCGGCAGTCATTCTGACTTTCCCGCTGGGCCGGCGGGCGATCTCCAAGAGATCGCTCACCGGCCCATCGGGAAAGCCCCTGCAAAGAGGAAGCCGGCTCCGAATGGAGCCGGCGGATTTGCAGGGGTGCGACGGGTGCAGTGGCACCCGTCGCGATTTTCAGTGTCTGCAAAGCAGACACTGAAAATCTTTGTGGGGCCCTGTTAGGGGGGCCCTGCACTGCCCATGCCAGTGGCATGGGCAGTGCAGGGCCCCCCAGGGGCCCCACAACACCCGTTCCCGCCATCCTGTTCCTGGCGGTAAAAACCGCCAGGAACAGGATGGCGGGAAGGGGGTCGGAATCCCCATGGCGGCGCTGTAAGCAGCGCCGCCATGGAGGATTCCCTGGGCCAGGGGTAAACCGGCGGGAAACCGCCGATTCCCCTTTTCTGACCTCGGCTTTACCGCCGTGGTCAGAATGGCCCAGGAAGCACCGCCAGCCTGTTGGCGGTGCTTCCGCGGTCGTTGGCCCTGGCGGTCGGTGACCGCCAGGGTCAGAATGACCCCCTAAGTCCGAACGTCTCAAGTAGACCGGGACCTCCCAGCCAGAGTATCCGAGGAGGGCTCCAGGGACGTTGGATCAAGATCCAGGTTTGCCCCGGTCGAAGGATTTTCACCTCGAAAAAACGACTACGTCTGAAGGTAAAAATCTCCATCGAGGGCTCCTGCGACGCGTATCCAGAGAAGAGTTCCAGGAGGTCGGACTGGACTGGCAGGTTCGTCCCGCTGAAGAAAATCTTCAGAAAAGAGACTAAGGGGGTCATTATAACATTGGCGGTAAAAGCCGCTTACCGCTGTGCAGAAGACCGCCAACACATCGCCGCTGCAGCAGAATTCCGCCACGGTCATTATGACCCACAGCTCGGAATCTGCCAAAATTGAGACACCCACAAAAGTCCGCCACACCAAAGGTCAGTAATAAACTGGCGAAAACAAAACCTCCACCGTCATGCCAACAGAAATACGGCCACACTATCACAACCCACGAATCCACGCGGTGGTCTTTCATCCGTGGTATTCCATTGGCGGTACACACTGCCGCGCTCAAAATACACACACTCTTACAAAACACTGCCACATTGGACAATTCAAAATACACACACCTGATACACCTACACACACCACTCCCACACACCCAATACAATATAAAACACACACCCACATCACCCACAAACCCTTACGACCACAATTGCAACAGAAGGCCAGAGAGAGACACTACAATCTACAACCAAGCATCCACAGGCACACAACACCATCCCACATAACATCCACGCACCTCACACAACACACCACTAAAAATCACCCCACATATCACAACACACATCACCCCACACATCATCCACACCACCCCATGGCACGGCAAAGACCGCCCAGGTTCTCTGAGGAGGAGCTCAGGGTCATGGTGGAGGAAATCATCCGGGTAGAGCCACAGCTATTCGGATCACAGGTGCAGCACACCTCCATAGCTAGGAAGATGGAGCTATGGCAAAGAATAGTGGACAGGGTCAACGCAGTGGGACAGCACCCAAGAAATAGGGATGACATCAGGAAGAGGTGGAATGACCTACGGGGGAAGGTGTGTTCCGTGGTCTCTGCGGTTCAGAGGACTGGCGGAGGACCCCCACCTCCTCCCCCACAACTAACAACATGGGAGGAGCAAGTCTTGGCTATTCTGCATCCTGAGGGCCTCGAAGGAGTAGCTGGAGGAATGGATTCTGGTAAGTCCAACCTTAACTACTATATCCCCCACCCTACCTGCATGCCTTTACATACCCCCACCCTCGCCCTCACCCCCATCACTCCTACTCCTCACAAATGTCCCAATATCACAAACCACCCATCCCAACACCAAGCGCTGCATGCAACAACAAAGCATGGACACCCATCACCAATGCATGGCAACTGCACATACCCATACACCCCCCTAAACCATCATCACACAAGGTCCCACACTGGAATGCAAGCACTGGGGTACACGGTCACCCACCCATTGCACACCATGGTACACCCAGATGCAATAATCATGCTTTTACACCCCTGCAGGACCCCTACCCAACGTCACCGCAGAGGAGGGTCCACACATGTCTACACCACCAACAGAAGAGGCCCACAGTGATGACAGCAGCTCTGTCCAACTGGATCTAGACGACCAGCCCGGCCCATCTGGGACCTTGGGACAGTCAGTTCCCCTCACACTGGCACAGGCCACTACAGAGCTTGCCCCCTCTGGAAACACCAGCACAGCACCCACCCAGCGGGTCCATACCTCAGTCCCCAGGACACGTCAATCAGCAGTGTGTCCACCACTACAAGGAACCCAGGCTAACCCACCACACCAACAACAAAAGGGACCTGGGGGCAGTGGCAGTGGGCACACCGTTCAGGGGACAGAGGCCCAGGAACACAGGGGAACTGGGAGGGCTGCTGTGCGACAGGGGGAGGACAGGCCCAGGGAACCCACTCTCCACAAGGCCCTCTCCAACATCATGGGAGCCTACCATCATTACCAGGAGACAATGGCAACGGTACTGGCCAAGTTTCAGGAGACCCAGCGGCTGCAGGAGGAACAGTATTTGGGCTTCAGGGAGGAACTCAGATCCATCAATTCCACCCTAGGCACCATCATAGGGGTGCTGAAGGAAGTCCTCAACACCAGGAGGGACACTGTGGCACTACAAGGGGCCCCTGACACTAGCCTGGATGATGAACTGCCCACCACCTCCGCCGGCGCTAGTGGACAGGAGGCACCTCCACAGGACCACCACACCAGCACCCTACCCCCTACAAAGGGAGAACCACCCAGCAAACTGTCCCTGAGATCCAGGACAAAGACAGAGAATGATGCCAAGACCCCCTCCAAGAAATGAGACTGCCATGAATATCATCCTTTTGTCCCACCTTGTCACCCTGTCCATCCTCAAACTGCCTCAGCTCCACTTCCTATGCCCCTTTGGACAATGCACCTGTGAGACTAATAGACTGTACTCTGCCATGGACATTCCTCCACCATCACCCCTCACCATTTTACAACCCCCTCCAATATTGAGCACTTAAATAAACACCCTTAAAGCACGAAACAATCTCGAGTCTGTATGTGATTTTGAAATAGTGTATTAGCAATTACAGTGACCCAAATGCTCTTTCAATTGTAATGTCAACATACCTTTGTCACACAGCTCTAGTCCATGGGGAAACAAAGCAGATGTCACACAGTTGGACCCACATCTGTGAAATCGTAAGGGAAAGTGACAACTCAGTGACCATACACTGGGTGAAAAGGACAGACAGTAGAGAGGTAGTAGTGTTAAAGTACCTGTAGTAGGCAGGTTTGTCTTCTTACCTGTGTCTCACTGGAAGTATTACAGGATCACAGAGTTCCTGTTGTCGATGTCCTCTTCTTCTGCTTCCTCATCTTCACTGTCCACAGGCTCCACAGCTGCCAAAACACCTCCATCTGGACCATCTTCATGCAGAAAAGGCACCTGTCGTCGCAAAGCTAAGTTGTGAAGCATACAGCAGGCCACAATGATCTGGCACACCTTCTTTGGTGAGTAGAATAGGGAACCACCTGTCATATGGAGGCAACGGAACCTGGCCTTCAGGAGGCCGAAGGTCCGCTCTATAATCCTCCTAGTTCGCCCATGGGACTCATTGTAGGGTTCCTCTGCCCTTGTCCCGGGATTCCTCACTGGGGTCAGTAGCCATGACAGGTTGGGGTAGCCAGAGTCACCTGCAAATGGCGATGGACAACTTTTAGACACACACTAACCTGTAGGGATATCCCCAGACCCAGACAACTATTCCCACTGATTTGGTTCCAGGTGCTCACCTAATAGCCACACACGGTGACTCTGGAGTTGCCCCATCACATAAGGGATGCTGTTATTCCGCAGGATGTAACCGTCATGCACTGAGCCAGGGAATTTGGCATTAACATGGCAGATGTACTGGTCTGCCAACCACACCATCTGCACATTCATCGAATGGTAACTCTTCCGGTTCCTGCACACCTGTTCACTCCTGCGGGGAGAGACCAAGGCCACATGTGTCCCATCAATGGCACCCATGATGTTGGGGATATGTCCCAGGGCATAGAAGTCACCTTTCACTGTAGGCAAATCCTCCACCAGAGGGAACACGATGTAGCTCCACATGTGTTTCAGCAGGGCAGACAACACTCTGGACAATACGTTGGAAAACATAGGCTGGGACATCCCTAATGCTATGGCCACTGTTGTTTGAAAAGACCCACTTGCTAGGAAATGGAGTACTGACAGCACATGCACTTGAGGGGGGATTCCTGTGGGATGGCGAATAGCTGACATCAAGTCTGGCTCCAACTGGGCACACAGTTCCAGGATTGTGGCACGATCAAGCCTGTAGGTGATGATTACATGTCTTTCCTCCATTGTCGACAGGTCCACCAGCGGTCTGTACACCGGAGGATGCCGCCATCTCCTCACATGTCCCAGCGGACGGTGCCTATGAAGGACAACAGCGAGCACAGAGTCAACCAACTCAGAGGTACGTAAACACAGCTTACTCAGAAAACCATTCATAACCTGAATTTGGCCTGTATGAGTGTTGAGGCAAGGCCTAGGTATGTGTGACACAGTTAAAAATAAAGCCATGTGGGTCCCTGAAATGGCGGCTGCCTGACCTGTAAAGTGGGACAATGGTATATGTGGTAACTGCACTGGCGTTGTACACCGTCGCGGTAGGCGGTCGAAGACCACGGCGCAATTCTGCATTGGTTAACATTGGACCCTATGGGTCCCAGGAGCCAATGACGATGTACACCGGCGGTGACGGTACGTACAGCCGCGGACGTGACTGCCATTTTCTATCTGTTCAGTCACTCAATACCTGATCTTCGACAGGAGAGGACCTATACTGCAAGTGCTGCTGTGACCTCGGTCTGGAAGAGTCAATGGCTCGTGCGTCTGGGGAAAGGGCCCCTGCCTTCACATTGGAGGAGTTGGAGAAACTCGTGGATGGGGTCCTCCCCCAGTACACGCTACTCTACGGTCCTCCAGACAAACAGGTAAGTACACTGGGAACATGCTGTATGGGCAATGACTGTGTGGAGTGGTGTGGATGAAAGATACGGGGGGAGAATGATGCATGCATGAAACGACGGTGAGTGCATGTGCCACATGGCAAGAATAGGGATGCGGGCCAATGACTGTGACGTGCAGTTGGTAATAACTTCTCTTTTTCCCCTGTACAATTCATGTAGGTCATGTGGGCCACCGTGGACCTCGCTGAACTTGAATCCGACAACCCTGTGAGGAGATGCCGCTTCCCAAGATCTGCAATGCCACCTGCCCTGATTCCATGGACCTCTTAGAAGTCAGACAGCCCTGTACGCCTCGAGTCACTGCAATCACTGATCCTGCCCGACTTCACTGACACCGGAGTGTTGTAAGTCCAAAGTTCGTGATGATCCGATGCCATTGCAGCGCCTGCAGCCCTGTGATGTCATCACGACCCCATGAAGTCACCCTGAAGCATCACAACTCCGTCTAGACTTTGCATCTGCCAGAACCAAGGGACCGACTTTGCATCTGACGCCTCTTCACCTCCACCGTCCTGTAGAGAAGACCTGACACCGCTGCGTGACGGCGCAGCCCTTCTGCCCCTTGGCACGGGAACCGATGCCGCATCAGACCCAGCGAAGTCGCTCTCCCCAACTCCGTGCACTGGCCTGTTTTCTACTTGTTCTTGAGGTACTGTACCTGGGGTCGACAGACTCCAACAATGGCATTATTGGTGTCGCATTGTAGGAAACAACTCTGTTACAAAGCAAAATTTTACCAGCTTTAAGTGTTTTTACCTCAAATCACTGTTTTCTTGCTTTTAAGTGATAAGTTTGTATTTTTAACTGTATATTGTGGATTTGTATCGTATCTGGTCTTGTTTATTTAGATAAAATATTGACTAGTTTTCCAAACCTGTGTTGTGTCATTTTGTAGTGGTTCACTGTGTTACTGTGTGTGTTGGTACAAATACTGAAAACATTGTCTCTGAGTTAAGCCTGCCTGCTCCTGCCAAGCTACCAAGGGGGTGAGAGGGTTAACTGAGTGTGATTCTCCTTTACCCTGACTAAAGTGAGGGTCCTTGCTTGGACAGGAGGCATCCTGACTGCCAGCCAAAAAAAACATTTCTAACAAGTTTGATGGACCTTTTGACTGCATTTAGAGTAGTTGCCACTATAAGACTCAGTTCCAATACAAATCAATACCAATACCAATTAATAACATCAATAATCTTGGAAGTCAATATTTTCCATGCACGATGACCCCTTGGCCATGAATAACCACACCTTTATGTAACACATTAGAATGTTTATTTCCCTATATTAACAATGCTAATATCATGTAACTTAGTCTCAAAATCAAATGATAAGCATACAGAAACAATACATGTTGACGGAATCTTCTAAAGAATCTCAATTTAATCGAAGCTTAGATCACTACGCATTCTAGAGTTACAGTGCAAATCAACAGCAAGAATAACTGCGCAATAGAAATGACATACATTTAGATTCTGCAAAGAAAAGACATCAACTGTTGTTAGTATTTGGCAAGCATCATTAGTGAGTGTCCTAACTAACTTTCTGTTCAGAATAGCATGTTTGGGCTTCATGCAAAACAATTTATTCAACACAAATTTGGAAAAAACATCTAACTATGGCTCCATCAAAGTTAGCGGTTGGTACCTAAAAACAAAAGCAAATAGACATAGTAACATCAGCTTATGCCTTTCCTCAGTTTGTTTCAACAAGCTGTGACTGCCTTCATCAATTGGCCATCCATTTGGTCAGCAAAGCATCAGAATTCAGCAAGAGAGTTCAAGATAGAAATATCTCAGGAATGGATATAATAGAATGTTGATTCTTGATAAAGATTTAGGAAAAAGTGAGCACATCTCCTCTCGGCTGTCAGGAAAAATGGGGCTGTCTCCTCTCGGTGCAGTCTACCTAAGTTAGATTCCCTAAAACTACTTCCAATGCTGCTATTGGTAAAAGAATCGTATATTTACGTTTAGTACAAAGAAAGTAGAACCTCAAATCTAGGAATTTACTAAATCATTGTTTACATGACGATGATTGACTCCGTTTCTACTGTTCCCGTTGTGGGGCTCGTCAGGTAACAAATTTATATCAGCTTATACTCCAGTCAGTGCCTCCATTGTTAATTCATGGGAACCTCGCCTCTCAAACACACTAAGTTTTACAAGTATCAGTAGCTAGTACAATATATTCTAGCAAGCAGTTCTCCTGGGAAAGAATTTCAGCTAATAGCATTCGGTCGGCACACTGGAAAATTACATTTGAATTCTCTAAGTAGCCATTTTATGATTCATCTAAGCAATGCAACTTGACATGAAACTGTGCAACTGGGCCCAAGACCTCGCTAAGTTAAGGCCTATGATTAATAAAGCAAATACATAATACATGACCATTAGAATGACATACTACTACATTAATCCAAACATGCGCTCGAGATTTTACATTAATAAGCTGTTAATAAGTACACTTCGCGATTATTGATGGTCACTCAGGTAGGCACATTTTCAAACTCATGTATTATTTCGCTACATTAACTCATTTTCTATGCAGATTTTAGCATTATGAATACATGAATATTTATTAGTAAAATTTCAGTGTTCACACTTCCTATGGGGTTTTATTTTTAAGTTTCTACCTCCACTATTTATTCCGAAGAGTGATGCACTACGTTTGAGTAGACAAGTGCGGAGCTGGACTTACTCCTGGTCTGAGATAGAGTATTTTTCTGGCTGTTTTTTATCTTTTTTTACTATAGTGACCATAGAAGTGCAGCTTGTGAATAGCAAAACGCGGGGGTCCCCTCCACCCCCCAACTCGTACTCTGGTTTGCCCCTGAACCTCTAGCTGCAGCTAAAAACCAGTCTACGAGGTAGGGAGCATAATGATCTCGGGTATGTCAATCTTGTGTGGTCTGCATTTATGAGATTTTGGAGGCAGCAATATAGTACCTCCAATACGATTAGCATTGGCATAAACCAGGTGCAAGTAGACAAAATAAATAAACAGACAAAAAGACCAAAACAAACGTAAATAGACTTCGTAGAGGTGGGCAGGCTAAGCAAGGCTCTAATCTGTTTCGGGCTAATCGTGAGCCAAAATAGAGCAGAGTCAAGTATCTCATACACAACTTTAACCCTCCATTGCACTGAATGCTTGAAATGTGAGATAATGCTTTAATGATATTTGTGTTTGCAGCCAAGCTGAACGGCAATTCACCTGTTTTGCTGAAGACCTGTGAGTAGTTTAGGTAATCGTCTCCCTCTTTGCTGTTTACACAGCAGAAACCATTTATACTATCATAAAAATAGTCTTCCACCTTATATACTTTTCCTTTAATGTTGCTTCACTTACAACAACAGATGTGGTCATTGATGCACATGTCAAACTGACATCTCGTGGATCCATCATGCCAATGTTTTCAGGGCACTGGAAGTAAGAAAAGTTCATGTTTAACAACTATTGCTTTAAACAGATGTCAATACAGTTATGTAATGCAATGTGCTAATGCGTTGCAGAGGTTCTCAAGGATTAACCGATTTTCACTCCGAAAGAGTCGTATCATATTTTTTACAGGTTGTTTGATGTGCCAGTCACATGTCAAATCTATTGATAACTCGGCTCGTGCTTTGGCTCGTAGGGCCAAGCCAGAACCCTGGCTGGGATATCCTTAGGAATTTCCTTGCTTGACCACCTCTAAGACATTGTCAACTGGAGAACAATAGCACAATTAATGGTAAAATAGAGGACGTCTCTAAAAGACCAATGGAATCAATATGAAAAGCGCCCCATATTCTAAAACACATCCAGTCCTCAGTGAGTTGTTATTCTCGGCCCCGTAGTAAAGAATTCCTTGTCTTAGAAGGAAATGTTGCTAAAATTTGGATTTCTACATTTACTCCCCGAAGGACAAAATGTGTCGCGTTATCATGGCTGTGACATCTTAATTCGTCTTCGGACGTCAAACTCTTTTTTCGTCTTCTTTGATTAGAAATGAAAAGTGCAAGCTTGTCGGCGTGTTATTGGGATATTGATCAAATTCCTTTTAGCCTCTGAAAGTCGTAGCATTTCACGACGTAGGAAAAGGCTGAGATATAAAATGTGGGCATTCATTTTATAGCTGACGCACTTCTTCTACCGTGTTGCTGATTTTATAGAGTAAAGAAAAAACCAAGATTCCTGGAAAGTGTCCATGACACAAATATTTCACTTAGAAGGTTGACAGGGAACAAGTGTATAGTAAAACGAGGGCGTGGGAGTGTGTGCTGGGAAGAGTCACGAGCATAAATAGGACTCTGTTCTATAGTCCATGACCTGTACACGTGTCTTACCCATCAAGCCTCTTGTCATCGAGGAATGTCTTCAACTATTCTTCATCTCTGCATTCAAATGCAACTCCAAGGGCAAGCAGCAGGCACCGAGGCACCAGTCAGGGTTATTTCAGGCACAACATAACCCAGAAAGGGGCATGCACCACCACCTGTTGTGCTGGGGCCCGTATACGTCTCGTAGAAATACGCCGATATCAGCCACAAACTGCGGTGGATTGCAAAAGAAAGCAAGAGCTCAGTTGGAAGTGTCATCATAAACGGAGGTTCTTAACAACTTTGGAGATTTATCAAAAACGAAAGTAATATTAATATAGGAAACACAGGGTGGAGGTAGAGCGAAATCTATGTAAATCATATTTGTTAACTCCAATAGTGTTCTGCATGAGTTAAGCTCAACTGTGGTGTTCTATAATTTGGAGAACCAGGAGGATTTGTCAAGACATTGCAGAGTCACCAATGTCAAAAATTCAGTTGTGTTGAAGATGGTCAGTGCCCAACAAGTACCCAACCGGATTGGCTGGGGAAAAACATCCCTGGCATGTCCTTTGCACCAGCAACATATTCAACCAGGTTATTGGAAGGTCGGGTCTATTCTTGCAAGTGGGTAGTCCGTGGTGGGGCCCTGATAAGCCCAAACACCTGTACTCTCCTGGTCCCGAGAGAGTCAGACGGAGCCGGTATTGGCGTGCACGCTTCGGACTTCGGATGTTTGGCATACACAGCCTTACATCACACAGGACCCACGTTTTCCTGTAACTAAGTAACTGTCGTTTGGACTCAGAAACCAAATTTGTTATATGGTTTGCTTTGGACACTTTTCGTGCTTCTGCACAATGAAAAATATAACTTTTTTGCCTTGAAAAAGTCCTGCTGGACGAAACACGTGTTGGCTGTCTCTGAACATTTATGTTTTCTTTGTTTCCAACATAAGGAATTAAAATTTCTGCTCACTGTGAACTTATTCATTTGAGTGCCCTGGTACTTTCTGTTTACAATGTATCAGTGTATCCTGAAAATATTTATGATTGTTTTTCAAATATGCTCAGATATTGTCAAATACATTTTATGATTCTGCTTAAATATAATGGTGCTATTAATGATAATACATTTAATGCCGCACACTGCTAATGCTTTTTCCCATTTCACACTTTGCTAAGAAAAAAGGGCTGAAATGTGAACAAGGAAAAGTGCCCAAGACAAGGAAAAAAACTAGGAAATTAGTGCACAAAGAATGATTTATGAATTTATCTTCAATTGAAGACTTTTAATGCAATGGGAAACGTTGTAATTATTAGACCTCAGTGTATCAGTCTCCAGGATGTAGTGGTAGTACTACCACACTATTTTAACATCGGGCACTTAATAAACTCTCTTGAGTCCTGTTCAGATATTCCAAAGTGCTGTTAAAAGTGCTAGCTAGTGGTGTTATCTAATGCCGAAATATACTAGGACTGCTTCTTGTGCGTTTTGGAGAGGGCCATCTTTTGTGTGGTATTTCCCTAGATTTATGCCTTTCTATGCTTAACCTGTTTTGCTGGTCCAGGGATTCTGTGCACTCTACTCCTGCCCACTAGGGGTAAAGTGCTTATGCTGTCTCTTTTAAACATTGTTAAATTGGTATATACCTATTTGACACATTTAATTTACTTATAAATCCTTTGTTTATGGCACTACATGTACATAGGACCTGCAAACTAAAAGTTACTAGTGGGCTGCAGCACCCACTGTCGTATCCACTGAAGTAGTACTGATAAAATATGTCTCAGGCCTCTCATTACAGTCTGTTTCAAACTGTCATGGTGGCCTGACAAAAAATCTTTTGCCACGCCTTTTTACTACTTATACTTTATCCCTAATGTATACTCTAAATGCTCAGAGTGCAGGGTACATAGGTGGTCATTCCAACCTCAGCGGTAAAAGGCGCTTACCGCCAGACAGAAGACCGCCATAACACCGCCGCGGTAAACCGCCACGGTCATTCTGACCCACACTAGGCAAACCGCCAAAATACCGCCATCCACAAAAGTCCGCCACACCAAAGGGCAGCGATAAACTGTCGATGACCAAACCTCCACCGTCACGCCAACAGAAATACGCCCATGCCATTACGACCCACGAATCCACGCGGCGGTCTTTCAACCGCGTTATTCTATTGGCGGTACACACCGCCGCGGTCGAAATACACATACTCGTACAAAACACTACCACATTGGACAATTCGAAATACACACACCTGATACACATACACACACCACTCCCACACACCCAATACAATGTAAAACACACACCCACATCACCCACAAACCCCTACGACCAAAAATTCCGAACGAAGACCAGAGAGAGACACCACAGTCAACTACCAAGCATCCACAGGCACACAATACCAATACCCACAGAACTTCCACGCACCTCTCTCAACACACCACTAAATAGCACCCCACCTTTCACTACACACTCCACCCCACACATCATCCACACCACCCCGTGGCACCTCAAAGACACCCCAGGTTCTCAGATGATGAACTCAGGGTCATGGTGGAGGGAATAGTACGAGTAGAGCCCCAGCTGTTCGGGACACAGGTGCAGCACACTACCATTGCCAGCAAGATGGAGCTATGGAGCAGAATAGTCGACAGGGTCAACGCTGTGGGACAGCACCCAAGAAATCAGGACGACATCAGGAAGAGGTACAACGACCTACGGGGAAGGTGCGTTCCATGGTATCAAGGCACAACATCGCGGTACAGCGGACTGGCAGCGGACCCCCACCTCCTCCCCCAGAATTTACAACATGGGAGGAGCAAGTCTTGAACATCCTGCATCCTGAGGGCCTCGCAGGAGTCGGTGGAGGAATGGACTCTGGTAAGTCTCATCTTCACTACTTCATCCCCCACACCCCACCTGCATGCCAACTCATACCCCCACCCTCACCCCCATCACAACTACCCCTTGCAAATGTCTCACCATCACAACCCACCCATTCCAAAACTTAGCCCTGCATGCGGCCCCAAAGCATGGACACCCATCACCAAAGCATGCCCAATGCACATATCCATCACCCCCCCCATCAAAAACACCGTCACAACAGCCTCCACAAAGGAATGCCAGCACTGGGGTACACGGGCACCCACCCATTGCACGCCATTGGCACACACAGAAGCAATAACCATACTTTTATACCCCTGCAGGACCCGAACGCCAGGTCACCACGCAGGAGGGTCCACAAATGTCCACTCCACCCCCAGAAGAGGCCCTCAGTGATGACAGCAGCTCTGTCTCCCTGGATCTTGATGACCAGCCCGGTCCATCGGGGACCTCGGGACAGTCGGTTCCCCTCAGACAGTCACAGGCCACAGCAGACCTTCCCCCCTCTGGGAACACCAGCACAGCACCCACCCAGCGGGCCCATACCTCTGTCCCCAGGACACGTCAATCAGCGGTGTGTCCACCACTACAGGGAACCCAGGTTAACCCACCACCCCAACAACAACAGGGACCTGGGGGCAGTGGTAGTGGGCACACGGTCCAGGGGACGGAGGCACAGGGAAACAGGGGAACTGGGAGGGCTGCTGTGCGACAGGGGGGGGGACAGGCCAAGGGAACCCACTCTCCACGAGGCCCTCTCCTCCATCAAGGGAGCATACCACCGCTCCCAGGAGACGATGGCGACGGTCCTGGCCAGGTTTCAGGAAATCCAGCTTCTGCAGGAGCAACAGTATATGGGGTTCAGGGAGGAACTCAGAAACATCAGTTCCGCCATGGGTACCATCGTAGTGGCCCTGAATGAGTTAATCACCACATTGCGGAACACTGTGGCACCTCAAAGGGCCCCTGTCACTAGCATAGACCAAGAACTGGCTACCACCTCCGCCGGCGCTAGTGGACAGGAGGCCCCGACACAAGACCAACAGGCCACCAGAACCCCACCCCCTGCAGAAGGAGAACCACCCCGCAAGCGGGCCCTGAGATCCAGGAAGAAGACAGAGTAACATGTCAAGACCCCCGCCAGCAAAGGATACCGCCCTGATTGTCATCCCACTGTCCCACATTGTCACCCTGTCCAACCTTAAACTGCCCCTGCTCCACTTCCCACAGGCATTTGGACAATGCACCTGTGAACCTGATAGTCTGGACTCTGCCATGGACAATCCTCCACCATCACCCCTCACCGATTTGCAACCACCCATCCAAATTAGAGCACTTGAATAAACACACTTATTGCACATAAACAATCTGGAGTCTCTCTGTGATTTTAACAAATGTATTAGACATGACAGTGCCAAAATGTTTATTCACATTGTGATGCCAACAAACCGCTGTCACACAGCTGTAGTCCATGGGGAAACTAAGCAGATGTCACGCAGTGGGGCCCACAGCTCTGAAAACGGAAGGGAAAGTCACAACACAGTTACCATACACTGGGGGAAAAAGTCAGACAGTAGAGAGGTAGGAGTCTTTAAAGTAAATGTAATATGCCTGTGTGTACTCTTACCTGTGTGTCACTGAAAGTATTGCTCTATTACTGTGTTCCTGTTGTCTATGTCGTCCTCTTCGGCTTCCTCTTCTTCACTCTCCACAGGCTCCACAGCTGCTACAACACCACCATCTGGACCATCCTCCTGCAGAAAAGGCACCTGGCTGCGCAAAGCCAGGTTGTGAAGCATACAGCAGGCCACGATGATCTGGCCCACCTTCTTTGGTGAGTATGTTAGGGATCCACCAGTCATATGGAGGCACCTGAACCTGGCCTTCAGGAGGCCAAAGGTTCGCTCGATCACCCTCCTAGTCCGCCCATGGGCCTCATTGTACCGTTCCTCTGCCCTGGTCCTGGGATTCCTCACTGGGGTCAGTAGCCAGGACAGGTTGGGGTAACCAGAGTCCCCTAATAGCCACACCCGGTGCCTCTGGAGTTGACCCATCACATACGGGATGCTGCTATTCCGCAGGATGTACGCTTCATGCACTGAGCCAGGGAACTTGGCATTAACATGGGAGATGTACTGGTCTGCCAAACAGACCATCTGTACATTCATCGAATGATAACTTTTCCTGTTCCTGTACACCTGTTCACTCCTGCTGGGGGGTACCAAAGCCACCTGTGTCCCATCAATGGCACCTATGATGTTGGGGATATGTCCAAGGGCATAGAAATCACCCTTCACTGTAGGCAAATCCCCCACCTCAGGGAAAACGATGTAGCTCCGCATGTGTTTCAGCAGGGCAGACAACACCCTGGACAACACCTTGGAAAACATAGGTTGAGACATCCCTGATGATATGGCCACTGTTGTTTGAAATGACCCACTTGCTAAGAAATGGAGTACTGACAGCACCTGCACTAGAGGGGGGATCCCTGTGGGTTGGCGGATGGGTGACATCAGGTCTGCCTCCAGCTGGGCACACAGTTCATGTATAGTGGCTCGGTCAAGCCTGTATGTCAGAATGACATGTCGTTCCTCCATTGTTGACAGGTCCACCAGCGGTCTGTACACCGGAAGATTCCGCAATCTCCTCGCATTGCCAAGCGGACGGTGCCTAGGAAGGACAACAGCGAGCACAGAGTCAATCAACTCACAGGTACGTTCCCACAGCTTGCACAGAACACGATTCACTATGCATTGAATGGTTTGTATGAGTGTTGAGGAAAGGCCTAGGTATGTGTGACGCAGTAGAAATTAAGCCATGTGGGCCCTTGAAATGGCGTCTGCCTGACCTGTGAAGTGTGACAGTGGGATGTGAGGTCAATGCGCTGGCGTGGCACACCGTGGCGGTAGGCGGTCGAAGACCGCGGCGCAAAGCCGCATTGGGCAACATTGAAACCTTTGGGTTTCAGGAGCCAATGACGATGTGCGCCGGCGGTCGCGGTACGCACCACCGCAGTACGCAGCGCCGCGGGCGTGACCGCCATTTTCTATCTACTTAATCACTCGATACCTGATCTTCCACAGGAGAGGACCTACACTGCAAGTGCTGCTGTGATCTCGGTCTGGAAGAGACAATGGCTGCTGCGACTGGGGAAAGGGCCCCTGCCTTCACTTCTGAAGAATTGGAGAAACTCGTGGATGGGGTCCTCCCCCAGTATGCGCTACTTTACGGTCCTCCAGACCAACAGGTAAGTACACTGGGAGCATGCTTTGTGGGCAATGCCTGGGTTGAGTCGGGTGGATGAAAGATGGTGGGGAGGGGAGCGATTGAGGCATGCATTAGACGACAGATGAGAGCATGTGCCACATGCCAGGGGTGGGGATGGGGGGCCACTCACATCGAGCATGCAGAAGGTGATGACAATTTTTCTCTCCCTGTACATGTCACATAGGTCAGCGCCCACCAGAAAATCGCGATTTGGCGTGCCATCGCCAAGGACGTCCGGACCCTGGGGGTCCACAACAGACGGGGCACCCACTGCCGGAAGAGGTGGGAGGACATCCGCCGCGGGAGCAGGAAGACGGCGGAGGCTCTGCTGGGGATGGCCTCCCAACGTAGGAGGGGTGCCAGTCGTCAATTGACCCCCCTGATGTCCCGGATCCTGGTGGTGGCCTGCCCCGATTTGGATGGGCGCGTGAGGACATCACAGCAGACACAAGGGGGTGAGTACACTCTCATTCTGGTGACTTTGCGCGCAGTGGAGGTGTCTGGGTGGGGGAGGAGGGCTGTGGGTCTCCCTAGGCCAGGGCGATTTCTGTAGGCTAGGCCCCTCCGTAAGGCATGGCCCTGTGCCCCCGCCCACCACCTCTGTAGGGTGCCAAGTTCAGGTATCCATGGCCCTGTGTCATCTATGTGTGCAGTTGTCATCCATAGGCTTGTAGGCCATGTCCCATTGATTGAGTAGTGGACCCCAAGTGCGCGGCGTAGTGCAGGGGGCTTCTGTGTCTGTCTTGTCCGCCAACGGTAGCGGTAATCCATGCACTCAACATGTCTTTATTTCTCCCCCCCCCCTTTTTTGTGGTCTTCCTGTTCATGTGTGCATCAGCATCATCAGGCGGAGGAAGAGTGGCATCGGAGCACGAGGGAGCTGCATCCCACATGGCCCTGGAGGGCCATGCAACGGACTCTGAGTACACCAGTGGGACGGAGGGCGAGGGGAGCTCCAACGTGGGGACTCGTGCTGATGTCAGTGGCAGCGACTCATCCTCTGAAGGGAGCTCCCTTGTGATGGCGGCAACATCCGTGCCCCCCGCAACAACAGGTACAGCCGCCACCCAGCGCACCAGCACCGCCCTCCCAGCAGCCCCTCAGCGTTTGCCCAGTGCCCGCTTACCCAGGAAGGTGGGCATCTCCTTCGCCCCAGGCACCTCAGGCCCTGCCCCTGTCACCCCTGCTGCCCTCAGTGAGGAGGTCATTGACCTCCTCAGGACCATCATTGTTGGGCAGTCTACCCTTTTGAATGCCATCCAGGGTGTAGAAAGGGAGGTGCACCGGAGTAATGCATACCTGGAGGGCATTCATTCGTGTCAGGCTGCCCATCAGCGATCGTTCAACGCTCTGGCCTCAGCACTGACGGCAGCAATTGTCCCTGTCTCTAGCCTCCCCCCTCCAACTTCCTCCACCCAGACCCAATCCTCAGTACCTCTGCCTATCCCAGACACACCTACAGACCAGCCTGCACACACCTCAACACCCAAGGGAAGCTCATCCAGACATAAGCACCACACATCACACAAGCATTCACACAAGCAACATCCACATGCAGACACACCAACAGCCACTGCCTCCACTGTGTCCCCCTCCTCCTCGTCTCCCTCCTCCCTCCCTGTGACGTCTCCACTCACACTTGCATGCACAACATCTTCAGCCACTACGTCCATCACCAGCACACCCACCCGAACACTCCGCACACGTGCAGTCACCACCCCCACTACCATTTACACGTCCCCTGTGTCCTCTCCCAGTGTGTCTGTCACCCCCTCTTCCAAACCACACAAACGCAAGCAGCCACCCACCCAACAGCCAACCACCTCACCACAGCCTCCAGCCCAAGCACCTGCACCCAAAGACACCAGACTTCACACTCCTACAACCACATCCTCTTCCTCCACTCCCATACCCACTACACCTACCCGTCCCTCTCTTTCCAAATTGCTTTTCTTTTCCAAACTTGACCTCTTTCCTACAACTCCCCCATCCCGTCCATCTCCTAAGACTGCAATCAGCACCTCAGCCACCACCAAACCAGGACCTATCAGGACTGTTGTCCAAGGACTGTGGAGTCCCCCACCCTCAAGGTCAACTACTCCTGCCAGGAGCCAAGGCACGGCCAGCCCACCCCCGGAAAAGCACCCAAAAATTAGCAGTGCCTAGCACGAGAGGCCACGGACACCAGGGACCAAAATCCCTACCCTGGCTCCGTCTGGAAGTGGGGTGCCACCTGGCACACCGCCAAAGGTGGCAAAGGGCCACAGACGACCAGGGAAGGGTGAGAAGGGCAGCACGCCCGACAAGTCCAGCAGCAGGCCAGCTGCCCATGAGGGCCCCATCAGCCCCATCCCAGGTGTGCAGGAGGACACCCAGAGGCCCGGTACGCCAGCCCAGGAGGGCCACGCAAGCCAACAGACAGATGGGCAGGAAGGCCCCGCCAGCCACATGTCAGGTGGCGAGTGACATCCATGCCTGGGCCGGAACCGCTGCACTGGACACTCATCTCAAGCACCGCTGAACAGGGCCCTTTCAATCAAGCACCGCTGAACAGGGCACCGCCATCTCAAGCACCGCTGAACTGGGCCCTTTCAATCAAGCACCGCTGAACAGGGCACCGCCATCTCAAGCACCGCTGAACTGGGCCCTTTAAATCAAGCACCGCTGAACAGGGCACCGCCATCTCAAGCACCGCTGAACTGGGCCCTTTCAATCAAGCATCGCTGAACAGGGCACCGCCGTATCAAGCACCGCTGAACAGGGCACCGCCATCTCAAGCACCGCTGAACTGGGCCCTTTCAATCAAGCACCGCTGAACAGGGCTCCGCCGTTTCAAGCACCGCTGAACTGGGCACCGCCATCTCAAGCACCGCTGAACTGGGCCCTTTCAATCAAGCACCCCTGAACAGGGCACCGCAATCTCAAGCACCGCTGAACTGGGCCCTTTCAATCAAGCACCGCTGAACAGGGCACCGCCGTATCAAGCACCGTTGAACAGGGCACCGCCATCTCAAGCACCGCTGAACTGGGCCCTTTCAATCAAGCACCGCTGAACAGGGCACCGCCGTATCAAGCACCGCTGAACAGGGCACCGCCATCTCAAGCACCGCTGAACTGGGCCCTTTCAATCAAGCACCGCTGAACTGGGCACCGCCGTCTCAAGCACCGCTGAACAGGGCACCGCCATCTCAAGCACCGCTGAACTGGGCCCTTTCAATCAAGCACCGCTGAACAGGGCACCGCCGTATCAAGCACTGCTGAACTGGGCACCGCCATCTCAAGCACCGCTGAATTGTGCCCTTTCAATCAAGCACCGCTGAACAGGGCACCGCCGTCTCAAGCACCGCTGAACTGGGCCCTTCATCTCAAGCACCGCTGAACTGGGCCCTTTCAATCAAGCACCTCTGAACAGGGCACCGCCGTATCAAGCACTGCTGAACAGGGCACCACCATCTCAAGCATCGCTGGCCCATTGGCGGAAGGGGCAGTGCCGCATCTGTGTTGGGCAGGCCTGCACGAAGCACTCTGGGCACCAGTCCCCCTCCAGAACCAGTGGACACTGTCATCCACTTGAGAGACTGTGGCTTTGCACTCCCCAGGATATGACAGTGAGCAACCCACCCACTGTATGGACTTGAGAGACTGTGGCTTTGCATTCCCCAGGATATGACAGTGGGCAACCCACCCACTGTATGGACTTGAGAGACTGTGGCTTTGCACTCCCCAGGATATGACAGTGGGCAACCTACCCACTGTAGAGACTTGAGAGACTGTGGCTTTGCACTCCCCAGGATGGAACAGGGGGCAACCCACCCACTGTCTGGACTTGAGAGACTGTGGCTTTGCACTCCCCAGGATGGGACAGTGGCCATGGAGGCCCCTCGTGGATCTGGTGTTGTGTACTCATGTGGCTGAGGTGCCCCCCCTTTCCTTCCCCCTGAGGTGCCTGTAGTTTTTCTATCTGATGCCCCTGCAGTGTTCTCTCCGTTGGTGTCAGGTATCTTGTGTGGGCCTTGCCCATGTGATTTGGGCCCAGTGGTCCGCGGACAATGACAGCTAAAATTATCAGACTTTTAATATTTATATATATATATTAGTTTTAAATGTGTGGTATTTTTATAAGCCAATAATACAATATTTTCGACTGTTTATGATCATTTCCTTTTGTCTTTGCATTCTTTCGGGGGGTTTTGGGGGTTGTAACAGTGATGTATTGCTATGCATTGATGTGTGTGTTGTAGTGGGTGAGGGTGGTGGTGGGTGTGTCGTGTATGTGTGTCCCCGTAATATTTTCTCCACCCCCCTCCCCTGTGTCGTAGGTGCAGTACTCACCGTTGTCTTCTGCGCCGGCGTTCGTGCTCCTGGTAGAGGAGCAGGAATACAATAGCTGGTAGGATGTGTAGTTCGGGTTCCATGCTGTCCAGATTCCTCGCGGGGTGTATGGAGGTGAGCGTTTTCCGTTTCAAATGTCTGTTTCCGCCGTGTTTTTATCGGCGGGGCTACCGCCCCGGAAAAGATGGCGGATTGGTGGGTTGTGATAGGGTGGGCGGTACATTGTCTCCCGCCTGTCTGTTGGCGGTGACCGCCGCGCTGTTTGTTTGTCCCGCCGTGGCGGTCGGAGTGTTAAAGTGGTGGTCTCTGTTGGCGGTTTCCGCCAGGGTCAGAATTCCATTTTTTTAACCGCCAGCCTGTTGCGGGTTAGCCGCCGCTTTAACACCGACTGCCAGGGTTGGAATGACCCCCATAGTGTTTTAAAAAAGAACATGGATATTTGAAATTCTACTTGTCCTGGCAGTGAAAAACCTTCAAAGTAGTTTTTCACTGCAGCAAGGCTGGCTCTCCCATAGAAAAGCACTGGTTTACATTATAAAACATAAAATGCATTACTTCAGTTTGAGATTAGTTAGCAAAATGATTCAAGCACTCATGGGAATGGGAATTTAAAATCCAACCTTATGGCCAAGTCAGATTTCCCATCACTATTTTGAAAATGCCACTTTTAGAACTTTTGGATTTTCCTGCCTATTCCAAATGTGCCTTTCTGTCAATATCCAGGATCACCTGGTTGTTAATGGTTTCATATGTTGTAATGTATATTCCTCACAAAAGGTGGACAAAAGGTCCTGGATATGGCAAGGAGAGGATTTTTCTGAAAGGATGGCTAAGGAGGAGGTATGGCCCTTCCCTGATTGCACTTCAAAGGGAAGAATGAGGTTGCAAACAGCCCATACTGACTTCAGAAGAATGCAGCTCACACCTGTCCCTGCCAGCCCTTTGTTTCACTTGCTAAGCTAAAGCAAAACCTGAAGGGAAATGGAACAACTGACCAGAACCTGTTTTAGGGCTAGACAAATGAGTTTTTCCCCCTCACAGGTTTGCACTGGGCCTAAAAATGGCTTCACAGAACCTGAAATGAGAACACTCCTGGACCTAAGATGATTCAGAAGAAGGTCTGTCCTGCTCTCTGAAAAATTAAGATTGGACCGGCTTAATCTCAGGACCCCAGAAGTGCCTTCAAGCGTCATTTGGCTGACCTCCTCTTTGAGCTGCTTGGATACAATACACTTCAGGAAGCCTTTCCTGCTTTCCAGCTGACCACATCCAACTAGATATGCTCCAGTCCCCTCTTCTGGTCTTTGTAGGAGTACTGACCCTTAAGTGCTGTCCTTAATGGTTATGGACCCTTGGCTGGAGTCAGAGTATTCTTCTAACTGCTAAACTGAAGTTTTCACTGGATCCGAAGCAGACAGAAGCAGAGCTTTGCATCGCAGCCCCACACAGTTCCTGATTGGCAGCTTCATCAGATGCAATGCAGAGCCTTGTATCGCTGCACCATACAGTTCCTGATCACTAGCTTCAACGGACCTGATGCAGAGCGACGAAGAGCGTCACACCACAGCATCAATTAGCTCGCACACCAAGGACAGAAGGTACAACTCCCAGCAGGCCGAACCTGGTCCCATACCTGGCCCACACGAAATCATGATTCACCTGAACTTTTGACTTTGTCCAGATCTGGCACAACCAGAAATCTGCAATTGACGTTTTGTACCTTTTGGTGCTATTTTTACACTAAACTTAAAAAATTCATAACTCCAGTTCTACTGATTGCATTTTTGTTGTTTTGGCATAGTTATAATTATTATTAAAACATCTTTTATGTTCCTACATTAGTTTGGGTTTGTTCTTGTGTTACGTTATTATTGTTTAAGTATTGCATAAATACTTTACACATATCCTCCAAGTTAAGCCTGACTGCTTGATTGCCAAGCTACCAGAGGGTTATGCACCGGTTTATTTAGTGGCTTTTGTATTTCATCTGAACAAGGTTTTTGATTATTATTTGAGGTGCGGTCTCCTTCCCTTAATAATACCCCAATCTTTTACAGTGCCAGTGTTCTGCTCATTGTTGGGGTTTGGATTGCATTCTACTGAGGGTGCCAGTACTGCTGCCCAGGGTGTCAAGTCAGGTGAAAGTTACTTAGCATCAGCAGGTTACAGATTTGCAGCTGACACTACGCTTATTCCTCAGGTAACAGATATTGCCATGATTCCCAAGAATGCAAAGCACAAAATGGCAAGCAAGTAATAACATTTCATACTTCAGAATATAAAGTACCCATTGCTATGGAAGAATATAGGTTGCCTATATCATGTAAACCATATTACCACAGCAGTTTCACTGCTGCATTGCTCAGTATTTAAAGCACACATCACCACCCTTTCACATACCTCCAGTGTGTAAATCCCAATTGCCTCATCCTATTCACCTTATACAGTACTACTGTCCTACAATTGTCCACGCAGCTTACAAATGCAAAGCTCCATAGCAATGTCCCTAGCATAAAAGTATCTCTGCCTTACAAATTTATAAATTAGGGCCCCAGTGAAAAAACTGCACTCTAATGGAACCATTCCACATTATAGCTTTAGTATGGCAATCGCCAATGACAAGCCCACAGGGTAAAACGCCACTAACACACCTCAGTCCTGGCACTAAAAGCTCCACTGCATGCTTGGCCTCCTCTTTAGAGTTCTTTTCATACTCCTCTTCTTGCTTGCTCGCACCTCAGCAATGAAGACCCGAAGACCCGGACACAGCCGAAAGGAATTTTCAGGCAGGAATGGAAGTGGTCGCCACCTGGATGATAGAAAGCTGCCTGAAGCTCAACTCCGACAGACGGAGCTCATTATCTTTGGAAATGCCACATCAGCTTGGGATGATTCAATGTGGCCCTCATCCCTCAGCGCCCACCCTGCGCTGACCTAGCATGCCCGCAATTTAGGAATAATACTCGACTCCTCCCTATCCATGACCCGCCAGGTAAACAATGTCACCTCCTTCTGCTGGCACACACTCTGCAAACTCCAGAAGATCTTCAGATGGATCCCAGCAGACTGTCGCAGGACAGTCACCTATGCCTTAGTCATGAGCAAGCTCGACTACAGCAATGCCTTCTACACTGGCACCTCAACTGGGAACATCAAAAAACTTCAGCTCATCCAGAACACTGCAGCCAGAATCATTCTGGACCTCCCTCAATGAGAACACATCTCCCAACACCTGAGGACACTCCACTGGCTACCGGTCAAGAAGCGAATCACATTCAAGCTTCTCACCCACACATACAAGGCCATACACAATGCAGAACCAGCCTACCTGAACCACCGTGTCTCCTTCCACACCCCCGCCAAATACCTCTGCTCTTTTACCTACATTGCAGCTAAGAGCTGGAACAACCTCCCCCTGCACCTCAGACAAAGCCCGTCGCTCACCATCTTCAGGAAGAACCTCAAGACATGGCTCTTCGGATTAGGGCCCTCCCCCCTGTGCCTTGAGACCCTCACTGGCGAGTATACGCATTTTACAAATACTGATTGATTGACCTCCTGTCTAATTGTGCTGCCTCATGACTAATGGGTGTTGGAAATGGGACTTACCCCCAGCTCCAGCACAACTTCAAAACAAGCAGCTGTGTACTAAATAAAGTGCTGATTACTAAATTAAATGCAAATACAGTTTTGCTTTAACAAACCCTCTCACTTGCTTTCTTCGTGAGACAAAAGGGAAAGTTTCAACTAGCTAGGTGGGTAGTGAAGTATTTTTTCAAAATATGCTCTTGCAGCTCTTAAATTGTTTTGTGCTAAGAATTAGAAATATATTTAAAAAAAAAAAATTGATCCAACCGGAGAAAACCCCCATCAATGTATAATCCAATTCTAATAACAATAGTTATTACCACACATAGATACAGAACAACCATTAGGAGAAACAACATTAAAACTTCCATTCATTACTCCATATTAAAAATCCTTCAATAATTTATAAAATATAAATTGAACTTCCTACCATATCAAGACAAAAAGAAGGACAGAAAAAAGTGTAAAAGATAAAGGGGGTCATTCTGACCCTGGCGGTCTTGGACCGCCAGGGCCACGGACGACTGAAGCACCGCCAACAGGCTGGCGGTGCTTCATTGCCCATTCCGACAGCCGCGGTCGGAAAACCGGGTCCGGCGGTCTCCCGCCGGATTTCCCCCGGCTGGGCGAATCCTCCATGGCGACGCTGCAAGCAGTGCCGCCATGGGGATTCTGACCCCCTTCCCGCCAGCCTGTTTCTGTCGGTTTTTACCGCCAGGAACAGGCTGGCGGGAACGGGTGTCCTGGGCCCCCTGGGGGCCCCTGCACTGCCCATGCCACTGGCATGGGCAGTGCAGGGGCCCCCTAACAGGGCCCCAGTATGCATTTCACTGTCTGCCTAGCAGACAGTGAAAAGCGCGACGGGTGCCACTGCACCCATCGCACACCTGCAACACCGCCGGCTCCATTCGGAACCGGCTTCAGTGTTGCAGGCCTCTTTCCCGCTGGGCCGGCGGGCGCTATTTTGGCTAGCGCCCGCCGACCCAGCGGGAAAGTCAGAATGGCCCCAGCGGTCTTTCGACCGCAGAGCGGCCATATGGCGGTTCCAGCCAGGCGGGCGGCGACCGCCGCCCGCCGCGGTTGGAATGAGGGCCAAAGTGCTTGTGATTTAGAAACAACAAAATCGACAACAGATCTCCCACATATCCAATAACACATTAAGGGCCAGATGTACCAAAGGATTTTACCCATTCTGTGTCTATGGGAAAAATCTTTCGTACATATGGCCCTAAATTCTAAAACTCTGTTGGTTGACCATTCCTCCAATTGAATCAACGTTTATTAGTGCCCGGGTTCAGATCCCCAATTTTTGTCCTCCACTTAATTCCAAAAAACAATCCAGGCTACCACATTATCATCGCTGTTTCGAACGAATACCAGTTCTAGGGCCAATTCCGGGTTTCAAAACGGGTCTTCCTCAGGACTTATATGAAGGGAACATCTAAACGAATACAGAATTGTCCAATCTTAATATTGTATTATTGTATTACTTTTGGTTCTATGCCACATGGAATCTACATCATTGCTCACCTAGAATCCACTCCAACTTCCAACCAACATTTTCTAAGTTATATCCCCGAACTTCCTCAGAGCTGGAAAAATAAACTCATCAAATTAGATACTCTTCAATCAGTATATTACTTCCTAAACAACCCCTCAAAATATCTCTTACAATGATGAATATAAATGCATTGACATCATCCTCTTTCTCAACTGCCTAAAGCAATACATCCTTCCGCACAGTTATTATTTCCTCCTTAGGGTCCCTTTGAGTAAACATATATATATTTCTTTCTTAGATATCATGACTCCAATATATTATTTAACTTAACTAAACATGTAACCTTAAGACCCTAAATACTTTTATTTTTTATTATTTTATTTTTTTCTTTTTTTATACAGGAACCTCATCAGTATATAATGCCTAAACAAGTTGCCCAAACCATCAAATTATACCATGCTCAAACAAGAAATCAACTCCTAACTCTCTTGTTCTGGATAGCCATCTTAATTAGTTAACAAGTAACTTTTCTCAATGTACTTTTACAATTACCTCCATATCACCCAAACACCTTTTTCACAATGCTAAGAATCTGATTAATAATGAAAGCACAGCATCTTCCCATTCTATGTAGCCAAACCTTTTTCAAAAACACCCGAGGGGTCAAACTAACTGCCACGATACCTTGAGATAGCAATCGTTGGTCTTCTCCATACAACCACAGCTCCCGTCTCAACAGCTCTATCCACGTGGAAAGAAACCCGCAAATAAATAACCAGCGTCGGTGTCCACGTGCAAGATGCTAGAAAATATGTTAGGAATGCAGATGTAAAAGCGACTTGCAATCGAGGGCACAGGAGCTCCTGCCTAATTGCTTAGTACCTCATTAGCATACATTTTATCGCATCTGTAGCCACACATCTACCATTAACCAGCTAGACAGAGATTCTCAAATAACCTAAAATGAAACACCACATTTTGTTTTCAACAACACCTATCATCATAAAATGAAATTGAGGCACATCATGATATCGTTAGAGGATAAAACCCCTCCCTACAAAGCTAGTGGCATATTATTCACTATTTGGAACACAAAATCTCAAATTATATATCCAAATTCCTCACATCATAACCATTTGCATAGATATTTAATTAACCTCCATGCTGCTATTTAGATTATTCTGACCTCCCAAATATCCTGACCTCTCCTCTATTTTGACCCTCAAACGTCTCTCTCCTTACTATAAGTGTCACATTTGCCCCAAAACACTGTCTCCAGCGGTGACACCTCTTATATCCCAACAGAGTTTCTCTAACCCACATCGGTAAGAGATTCTTAACCATTAGTCAGGCCTGCCGTCTGTCTAGCTATCCCCTCATACTCATTCAGAGTCTGTGATACTGAATCTAAAAGGTGAATCCATTTACATTCACATAAATTTAAGATGTTGACTATATCACCCCCTCATTGATTCGTACTGATTTTTCAATCACCAACCATCTCATTGAGTCTGCCGCGTGATCCAATGTTGTAAAATGATCAAACAAAGGTGCACCCTGTACCTTACATCTAATATGGCTACAGTGTTGCAAAATGCACACCTTTATTTTCTGTCTTGTCTGTCCAACATATAATAAATCACATGGGCATTTGATCACATAAATTACATTCATGCTATTACAATTAGTATGTTCCTTCAGTGTAACAGACATATGTTTATACTTGAATATTTTTGTACCCAATGTACATGCCTTACATGCCCCACATTTATATTGGCCAACAACCTTTGGTAAATTCCACATTGATAACAGAGAGGGTTTTGGAGGTTCAGCTAAAAAATAACTAACTACCCAATCTTTGATGTTCTGTCCTCTCTTAAAAGCATACATCGGGGGATCCCGAACATCCAGCTCATCTGAGATCGAGGTCCAATATCGATTAATAATCTTTTTTATTTCAGTGATCCTGGTACAATACGTGGTGACACATATCATCCAACTGTTTCCTTCATTTGTCCGCCTTCTAGGCTCAAGTACATTTGCCCTATGGCGAAACCAAGCCCTCTTGCCTGCTTTCCTAACCAAGCTCCTAGGGTAACCATCATAATCAACCGTCTCATAAGATCTTCTGATTCTTCAAAGAAGTCCTGCTTCCGAGAACAATTTCTCTGGTTGGTTGGAAGGTGGAGTGGATTCTAGGTGAGCAGTGATGTAGATTCCATGCAGTTTGGAACCAAAAGTAATACAATAATAAAATATTAAGATTGGACATTGCTGTATTCGTTTAAATGTTCCCTTCCTATAAGTCCTGAGGCGGCGGTCGTGATTCAAGTACAGTATCCCTACTGGGAAGGGACTTGCTGTGTGAAACAGGATGCTCAATTACCTGCTCAAATGATGGAATTGAGATACAGACGAACAGTGATGATGAGAATGACCGAGCTCCAGAGACAGAGTGTGTGATAATAAATGGTGAGTACCCCCTGATGAGCTTCATTCCAGTTTTCACAGTAAAGGATCTTCCTTCTTCCTTCTGACTTACAAGGAACAGTTAAAGAGAGGGTGCGGAATTTGACAGAGAAAGACATTGGTCTGATAAAAGGAGTAGAGCCAGTTAAGGTTCCAGTAAAACCAAATGCACTTTTTCCCAGATTTCACGGTACCACATGATACACAAAATCATTGAAAAAGTTGTTCCTGTATGTTAGAAAATGGGTTATTGGTAAGGGCAGGTAAGTACCTACACTTAGCAATAGGCCACTAACCTCCACTTAGGTCCAGTTAGGTCTCAGTAAATTAAACCTAGGTCAACCCTTGGTAGCTTGGCAAGGAGCGACAAGGCTTAACTTAGGAGACAAAGCGTAAAGCATTCAAATATCACAAAACAGTAATTAAATAAAACACAGGAAACAGTTTAAAAATCCAAAACCAATTTATAAAAATAGATTATATTTTTATCTTTAAAATGACACCAAAACAAATAAAATTGGTTAAGGGAACCGGAGATATGAATTTTTAAAGAATTAATGCTTTCTAGTACATAAAAGCAACTAGCGCTCAAAGGGTTAAAAACACTGTCAGGGTTTAGAGGCTCTGGTGTGCCTCTTGGGGTCTGGGACTACAACTCCCATAATGCACCTCTTCAACTTATGGAGTTGCTCCAAACATCTCCAAACCTCTGGATCTTCTTCCAGAGGTCCTTTTTGTGTCCTTGAAGTGTCCACAACTTGATACAAGGTTCCAGAAGCTCTGAGTTGCTCCTTGGCAGTTGGGACTACAATTCCCAGAATGCACTTGGTCAGAATCCTCAAATGGCCACTGGACGCTGGTCAGCTGGGCTCTGCTTGCAGGACTTGATGCAGGGGACTCTGGGCAGCTCTTTTGTACCTGTAGCAAACAGGGAGTCCCTTCTTGAAGCAGTAGAAGACAGGTAAAGTCCTTTTAGTGGTGAAGCCCAAGTGTGCAGCTGGTGCAGTCCTCCAGAGTGCAGTGTCCAGGTGCAGGTCAGGGGTCCAGCAGGGCAATCCTTCTTCTCCTGTAGTTCTTCCTAGTTGGAATCTGATAGGGGTCTGAGGTGTGGGTGCAGGTCTGCCAGTTGTATCCCTTCTCCTATGTGAAAAACAGGGGGCTCCTGGTTCTCCAATCAGGTGCAGGGTCCTTCCCCCTGTGATGACCACTTCCTGGGAAGTGTGGCAAAAATCAATCCCAGGGAGCAACATTCCTCAAAAGTCCATCATGGCTGAAAGTGATTTTTGGAGGTTACATCTGGCTGAGCCCACCCACTGGTGTGGCTAAAAATCCTAAACACACCCCTCTCCTGCCCTCTCCTGATCTAATCAAGGGGGCACCTAATTGTCTGGGTTTGCAGGATGTGAGGGTGTTGCTGGGTTGCTCCAAAAGTCCTTCTCTGCCTTTGAAGACCAGTTTGGCAGCCCTCCCTTTTCCTGCCTCACCATCTGCTAAGGGGAGATCTCCTCCCCCAGGCACATCTCTTTGTGTGGAGCCAGGCCACTTCACACCTCATCAAGGCAGCCTGGCCAGGCTGCCAGAGGCTGGCCAATCAGAGCACAGCAGCAAAAACACTGCAGGGCTGAAGTTGGCAACTTTTCTGGTAGAGTTTAAAACTCTTTACCTGAACATGTTATATTAAATCCAACAACTGGAAGTTGTGGTATTTATTATAATAATTAATTTTATACCAAACGTCTGGTATCTGTTACTTAAGGGAACTTTTCAAATTAAAATAAAGTCTCCCCATTCTAGCCTATAGAGGCCATTCACCACAATGAAGGGAAAACTAATTTGGCTGTTGTACCTCACCAGGGCTTCTAAAACTATTTTTATAAGGTCCCTGCTTATAGTTATATGACACCCAGCCTTAGGGGCACGTAGGGCACACCTTAGGGGTGACTTATATGTAAAAATAAGGTAGTTTAAGACTTTAGAACTACTTTTAATTCCAAAGTCGAATTTGCATATAACTTTAATTTAAAAGCAGCCAGCAAGGCAGGCCTGCCTTTAAAATGACACTGGGCACCTCAGCAGTGCACCTATGGGGGCACTACCTATGCTGGGGTCCCTAAACCTCCATGCCCTACCATATACTAGGGACTTATAGGTAGGTTGACTTAGCCAATTATAATTAGCCTAATTTGCATACTCATTTTACACAGAGCATAGGCCCTTGGACTCGTTAGCAGTACCCAGGGCACCAGCAGAGTCAGGAAACCACCAGCAAAAAGTGGAAAATGGGGGCAAAAAGTAAGGGGGCCTCTTCAATCAGCCCTGTTCTCTCACACCGTAACTGCAGAATTTGTGAACCAAGGGGTTTTGAAAGAAGTGTTGAGCAGCCCATGTAATTCACATATAATGGGATTGGGAAAGCCCTGTGGGAAAGTTCCGATTGTGCAAAATTTGAGGAAAATAAATGACATTGTTATTAAATGTTGTCCTTTAGTGCTAGAATCAGCCATGATTTCAGATTCCATGTGATGCTGAGTGGTTTACCATTATAGACTTATCACAAGCATTCTTTTCTGTGCCTCTTCATGAGGATAGTCAATTTCTCTTTGGTTTCAAATTTCAAGTTTACTGTTGGTGTAGAATTCCTCAAGGGTTTTCAGAATCACCTTCCATATTCAACCAGATCTTGAAAAAGAAACTGGAGTAATTGGAAATGCCTTTCTAATCAACACTGGTACAGTACATTGATGATTTGTTGATTCCATCTGAAACAAAGGAAGAGTGCAAATATGACATGATTGCCTTACTGAACAATTTAGGAAAGAATGGCCATAAAGTTTCCCCAACTAAATTACAGTATTGTCAGAAAGAAGTCAAATATTTGGGTCACCAGATTGAGAAGGGAAGTAGGAAAGTATCCGGAGAAAGGGTCATAGCTATATTGAAGATGAGTCCCCCAGCCACACAGATAGATGTCAGGATGTTTTTGGGGATGGTAGGCTACTGTCGCCAGTGGATTCCCAACTTTTCAGTCATTTCAAAGCCATTGCAGAAGCTGACTCACAAAGAAGTTACTGATCCCCTAGTGTTAGATCAGGCCAGTATGAAAGCATTTTCTAAGATGAGAGAAATTTTGTGCAAAACCCCGGCTTTGGAAATGCCTGACTACACAAAACCCTTCATGATGTTTTGTCATGAGTGTGATGCATGTTCTTTGTCTGTCCTGACTCAAGTCCATGGTGGTGTAAACCGCCCAGGAGCATATTTTTCAGCTACTTTGGACCTAATTGCAGCAGCTTTTGCGTTCAGTCGCTACGGCTGGACAGAGCCTCGCACAGTGTGAGGGCATTGGGATGGGACATACCTTGACTATTATGGTCCCCCACTCCATTGAAGTTTTACTTACATTAACCAAAACGCAGTACCTAACAGGTGCCAGGCTAACTTTTTATGAAACAAACATCCTGGGGTCCCCAAACGTGTCATTGAAAGATGTACAGTGCTTAACCCAGAACCTCACTCACCAATGAAAATGTTGAAATTGAAAAATAGGAAGATATTGAGCATGATTGTCTTGTAGTAACTGATCTGTGCACAAAACCGAGACCCAATATTAGAGACACCCGTTTGGAAGAAAATGACAAAATTATCTTTGTTGATGGTTCCTGTCTAAGGGACAATACGGGAATATTGAAAGCAAGATATGTTGTCTGCATAATTTCTGGTATACTTGAAGCGTCCTGGCTTCGAAAAGTATACTCTGCACAAGTAGCAGAACTGGTAGCCCTTACTAGAGCATGCCCTGTTTCTGCACAGCCTAAAGTTACCATGCATACGGATAGCCAGCATGGATTTGGAACAGTGCATGATTTTCACCAGTTGTGGTCTCAGAGAGGTTTCCTGACTTCTTCTGGTTCACCAGTAAGAAATTGTGAGAGAATTCAGAAGTTGTTGCAAGCTATCCAAATGCCCAAAAAGATTGCTGTGGTAAAGTGCAATGCACATCTAAAATCACAAGATTTTGTGACAATGGGAAATGGATATGCTGATCAAGTCGCAAGGTTTTGAGCGTTGAACTGTATATCGTTCAAAGATAAGTGGTAATTGTTACCTGAGGAAGATGAGACATGTCCAAGTTCTGCATTACATGTTATAGTTACCTTGGAAGAGCTGAAGACCTTACAAAATAATGTTGATAGGGAGGATAAAAGGTCATGGGCCAAAATGAAATATGTACAGCGTTAGGATGGATTTCGGAAGAAGGTCAGTTGGTACTGCGGAACAGTTTGTTGACTCAAATGGCTAGATATTATCATAATCAAGCACATGTTGGAGGGATGCAATGATTTGATTGTTGAAGCAGAATTGGTTCAATACAAAGTTTAGACAGGTTTCTGAAGCAGATTGCCATTGCTGCGTCATTTGCCAACAAATGAACGTGGGCAAAGGGACAGTGGTCAATTTGAGCCACATTGGAAAAGCAGGAGGTCAATTCAGCAAAATGCAGATGGATTTTATTGAGATGCCTATGTGTGAAGGATTGAGATATCTTTTGGTGATTGTCTGCATCTTTAGTCATTGGATTGAAGCTTACCCTACACGAAGAAATGGCAGTCTCACAGTACCAAAATTACTTTTTAGGGAACTGATACCACGTTTTAGGTTTCCAATGTCTTTAGAATCAGTTAGAGGAAGTCACTTCAACAATGAAGTAATTAAATTACTATGTTCAGCTTAAACATTGAGCCGAAGTTGCATTGTAGTTACCTCCCTGAAGCATCAGGACTTGTGGAACAGATGAATGATACATTAATCGCAAACGGCGAAAATGTGTGCGTCTATGAATCTGAAATGCCCGACGCACTACCATTAGTTCTGATAACAATGAGAAACACACCTGACAGGAAGACAGGACTGTCACCGCATGAGCTCCTCACAGGCAGAGCAATGACGTTTCCAGCAACTCCTGCAAATGCTCTTGTGAACATAACAGATGATATGGTGTTAAGGGTCTGGCTAATGTGGTTTGCTCTTTCTCTCATCAGGTGGAAGCCACCACACTGCAACCGTCTTGAGATCAAGGACACAACCTGAGAGCGGCTTAGTGGATTGTGATCAGAAAGCCTTGGTGGAAAGGCCCTTTCCAGGTAGTTTTGATCACTATGACAGCTGTGAAGTACACTGGAGTTCCGAACTGGATCCACGCAAGTCATATGAAAAAAGTGGCATGCCCTTTGGACAATGAAGGAGAGTTGTTGAGAGTACCATCAATGACCAGACCAACCTCAGCACCGGAAAGAGGAGAAAGAAGAACTGAGTCTGGATCTGAGCAAATCGAGAGAGCTCAGCCACTCCTGTGAGAGACGAAGGAGAAGACTTACTGGAAAGTGAAAGTGAACCAATCTCAATTGAGGCAGCAGGAGAGTCTAGTCAGAGAAGGGCTCCCCCAGAAGTAGACAATCTTGAGAGACAAATAGAGCAAACGACAGACCCAGAGGGGGGAGAAGTTGAGGCGGATCAAAGCCACTGTGGTCTAACTCCTCCTGAACCAGTTTCAGGTCTGTCAAGAGAAAGTCCTGCCGAGACAAGAAGAAGTCATCAGTTCGATACTGAAAAGAACATTAATAAAAGGTCCACTGAAAGGAGATAAGTGGCAGGAGTCACAAGCAAAAAGAAGGGAAGCAATTACATTGACAACTATTGAGGAGGAAGTAAATACGACAAGGAGAGAAGATCTGAGTGAAGGAGAACTAAATGGAGATCGAAAGCTGGCAAGAAAGCAAATTGCAAGTTGAAGGTACGCTGGTCCTGAATAGGCATATGCAACAACGAGTGAATGGCAAAGATAATTTTTGTCTTTTTGTTTTGACATTCCAGGCTAATATTTTGGCACTTGAGGGAAACCAATGAACTGAATTGTTGGAACTATTCGCTGAGAGAAGTGCAAAAAAGGAAAAGAGACTGTTGAAAGTAACCAGAAAAGGCTTCTGATAACCTGATTTGACAGGATAACCTGATTTGACAAACTGCTAAACCAATTTTGACTAAAGGATCCTGGAAATAAGACTGAAAGCTGTAAACAAAATTGCCTATAGAAGATTAAAGATTTTGTTTTTGATTTTTGCTGCATAGTTATCATTTTTCTCTTCTACTTTCTAATTCTCCACAGATCATGAGTAACATCAGCCAGCAGGGAAGGAAGAATAGGTGCAGTAAATACTTGAGTATTGGTTTGGCTATTGTATGCATGATATTGTGCCTGGTATTGATTGTGGGAATACCTGTTCTTGACAGGGGTAAAGCCACCCATACTTCAGTTTTAGAAACAACAACTGTACTCACAAAAATAGAGAAGTTCAGGTTAGATGAGAAATATCTGCACATAGATAACTAATGTTTTCTATCACTTATTGAGTGACTATGTTGAGACGATGAATGCGAGAAATTGTTATGTTTGCACGCAGATTCCTTCATAAGTCGAAGAAGGAGTTACGTATCATAGTTTGGCCCTGTCTTATGGGATAAGTTGTAGTCTGTTACTAACAAGATTCTATGACCAGGAGTACATCCAGTTTTTCTACTCCAACTACAATTTTGTGTTTTTGTTTGTCCCTATAATTAAGTACCTGAGTAGAGTAGCTAAGCAGAACACTATAGAATTAGTGAGAGGATTCTTTGAGCCTACTTTAACCTTTGGCACTGCATATGCACATAGAAACAACCTGACATGCTTGCTTACACCACTAGAAAAGAGCTTTTTGGATCAGACAGACAACAGGAGAAAGGCATTAAAAGAGCAATGAGAAAGAGTTTTAGAGAAAAGGACATTTAGAAATGATAATGCACTTAATGAAATAAAAACACAAGCTTTGAATACAAAGCCCTAAATCTAGTACTGATGCGTTGTTTGTGGGAACGAGTGAATATAGACATGTATTTTTTTTTCAGTGTAAGTGGACATTTATGTTGAATGGACGGGATCCAGCGATTCATGAAATATATTACATCTATGGGTCGAATGCTTATTACCGTCTTCCAAGAGGATGGTATGGCACGTGTTACTTGGAGACAGTTTTACCAAAGGTATTTCAACTTAAAGACTTGGGAAGATTACTGAAAATAACTGAGTTACATCACATTAAACAAAAGAGAGAGTCTCCTTCTAGTATAGTGGGAGATATATTTGGAGCAATAATTCCTTCAGTAGGAGTTGTTCTGAAAACTATAAAGATTTGAAAGTTGTCTACTATTGTAGACAACATGTTGACAATTTTTTCAGGAGCTATGATCCAAATGAATACAGAAATGGCTGCAGTAAGGTCTATGAATCTTCAGAACAGACTTGCATTTGAAATGCTTCAGCACAAAATGGCGGAGTTTGAAAAATGCTGAACTCGAAGCATTGTTGTTCATATGTTCCTGATAATAACAAAGAAACCAGAAGCTTATTTACTCATCTTACTAATGATAGTACTGATTTGAAAAAAACTGAAAGAACCAGGTGTTTGGGAGAAAGTTGCAAAGGATTTGCTTCATTGGGAAATTGCATCAGCAGCATTGGGAAAGGGATAATATTGAAAATAATACAAGGGATATTGATTATTGTGATTTGCATTATTTGAGCATGGGGAATATGTAAATTATATCATGTGATTAAATCAAATAAAATGAAAAATGATCAGAGGAGGGAAGAGATGAAAATGGAAAATGTATTTAGGGAACATTCAAAGAGGAAACAAATATTAAAGGGGATCGAGATGACAAATCTTACCTGATGAAAAAAATTGTGTGGGAAGATTTAAGTGTGATGACATATTTAGTCATCAGAGGAGGGAATGTTCACACTGAAATTTTACTAATGAATATTTCTGTATTCATAATGTTAAAATCTGCATAGAAAATGAGTTAACTTAGACAAATAATACATAAGTTTGAAATTGTGCCTACTTGAGTGACCACCAATAATTACAAAGTGTACTTATTAACAGCTTATTAATGTAAAATGTCGAGCTCATGTTTGGATTAATGTAGTAGTATGTCATATTGATGGTCATGTACTATGTATTTGCTTTATTAATTATAGGCCTTAATTTAGCGATGTGTCTGGCCTAGTTGCACAGCCTAATGTCAAGCTGCATTGCTTAGAAGAATCATAAAATGGCTGTTTAGAAAATTAAAATGTAATTTTCCACTGCGTTGACCGAATGCTAGTAGCTGAAATTCTTTCCCATGAGAACTGCTTGTTAGAATATGTTGTACTAGCCACCAATACTTGGTAAAACTTAGCGTGTGTAAAAGCGAGGTTCCCATGAATTAACAATGGATGCACTGACTGGAGTATGAGCTAATACAAATTTGTTACCTGCCGAGCCCAACGACGGGAACAGAAGAAGACGAGCCAATGATCGACATGTGAACAATGGTTTAGTAAATTCTTAGATTTGAGGTTCTACTTTCATTGGACTAAACGTAAATGTACGATTCTTGAACCAATAGCAATGTGGGAAGTAGTTTTAAGGAATCAAACTTAGCCAGACTGCACCTAGAGGCGACAGCCCAATTTTATCCTGACCTACCAGTGAGGAGATGTTCCCACTTTTTCCTAAATCTTTATCAAGCTATTTCTATCTTGAACTCTATTGCTGAGTTCCAGTGCTTTGCTGACCGAACAGACGCCCAATTGACAAAGAGAGTCGCAGGTTGCTGAACCAAACTCAGCCAAGGAATACGATGATGTTACTGATTGCTATGTCTATTTGCTTTTGTTTTCAGATACCAACCACTAACTTTCATAGAGCCGTAATTAGATGTTTTTTCTAAATTTGTGTTGACTAAATTGTTTTGCATGGAGCCCAAACATACCATTCTAATCAGAAGGTTAGTCAGGACACTCACTGATGAAGCTTGTCAGATATTAACAACAGTTAATGTCTTTTCTTTGCTGAATCTAAATGTATGTCATTTCTCTTGCACAGTTATTCTTGCTATTGATTTATACTGTAACTCTAGAATGTGTAGTAATCCACGCTTTGAGTAAATTGAGATTCTTTAGAAGATTCAGTCAACCAGTATTTTTTCTGTGTGCTTATCATTTGATTTTGAGACTAAGTTACATGATATTAGCATTGTTAATATAGGAAATAAACATTCTAACTTGTTACATAAAGGTGTGTTATTCATGGCCAAAGGCTCATGGTGCGTGGAAATTATTGACTCCCAAGATTATTGACATTATTGGTATTGCTATTTGTTTGTATTGGAACTGAGTCTTATTGTGGGAACTACTCTAAGCGCAGTCAAAAGGTCCATCAAACCTCTAACGCGTCCCCTTATAATCTTAACGATAAGAAACCTAATAAGGTCAGACGCGCTAACAGAAGTAATGTTAACATAAGTTAATGTATTTACATTTTTTTTAAATATGTATAAATGTAATTTAATGTCACAAAAGTGAAATATAAATTCTAAATAAATATCAACTTATTGTCTATTTCATTAAATTTAATATACTTATTCATTATATGAATGAAAAATAAGTTATAATTATGGAAGCATTTTTTAAAAAAATTCTATGTTTAAAATACATACAAAAAATAAATTAACATTTATCTTTAAAATATGCTTACTATTTTTGATAAACTATTATAATGTCATTATACTTTACCATACAGAGATCTCAGCTCCGATTGCAGAGGCCCCAGCCAAGAGGGTGGAACATAAAATATGGTCATAAGGTCATTTTAAGCAGTAACCTAATGCTTGTATATGATATTTCAGGAATGGAGAAATATAATTCTACACTTTATAGCAACTTTATGCTTGGAAATGGAGCATAGCCCAAACTGCTACGTCCAAGATAAAAGAAGTATTTTGGGCGTGGCGATGTAGGCTGCAGCTTGCACTTGGCTTTTGAAACAGTCCATGGTACCATCCTATGGGGTCTCCTGTCTTGAACATATGGACTAGGAGCAGTTTGAATCATGCTGGGAACCCTGGTGTTGATTATTATGATTATACAAGCAAGGATGTTTCCTATGGACCTTTTCTACACAAGTTGTTTGCTTTAGTATATATATATATATATATATATATATATATATATATATATATATATATATATATGTATGCCCTTACTCAAATAAGCAAAACACGTTGGCTAGCTGTGTCTTTAAGCTGCATTTATTGGAAACGTTTTTTCAGAATTTACATTATATGAAGATTGGGTACACATGAAAGGAAGAAATGGAATATTGGACATTCAAAGTTGATTTCTTTTGGAAAACAATTGATGGTTGTTAGAAATGGAGTCTCTAGTTGGCAGTCGGATTACACACTGTCCAAGTAGGGACCCTCACTCTAGTCAGGGTAAGGGAGATACACAGCTTAGATAACCTCTGCTCACCCCCTTAGTAGCTTGGCACAACCAGTCAGGCTTATCTCAGAGCCAATGCGTGAAGTATTCGCACAAACACACACATTAACACAGTGAAAACACCACAAAATGACTCCACACTAGCTTCGAACAATAGCCAATATTTATCTAAATTAAACACTACCAAAATGACAAAAATCCAGCACATATAAGTAGAGATATCAAATTGTAAATTAAAAAAAGTATTAATCCGTAAGAATCAATGGATGAGCTGTTTTAGCACAAAGGCCATCATTACGAGGCTGTTGGTCATAAGACCACCAGCCTCACTGTGGAGGTCTTACGCCGCGGACCCGACGGTAGGGACAGCCACATCACAAGTTGTGGGGCTTGGCAGACGCCAAGCCTCTACAACCCCGCTGGTACAGTCGCACCTACGTGGCTGTCGGTGTGCACCTCCAACCCGGCAGCAGGCCTGAGCCTGCAGGCCTGATTACAAAGCTGCAGACTGCCAGACTTTCCATGGTGGTCCCCCTGCCACGAAAACTCAGGTGGTCACATACCCGGTGACAGGAATCCCATTCCTGTCGCTGGCACACACATGCACACATGTCCACACACATGCACACCCCCCCACCCGTCCAAATACTCACAAACACCCCATCCCTTTACACACGCAAGCATTCACATACATACCCCTCAGCATACGCATACATCAACACAGATACCCCCACTCACTCGCAAACATGCAGACCCCCCCCACTCACTCACAAACTGTCAGGAATCCCCAAGGTGCCTCCTGCATTATCTGTCAGCATCCCCAGGGATTAGGGTTAAATCATATCTCTGTTCTTGGTTAAACCTTCATGTTTCTAAGTAAACATAATGTGCTGTGTTACACAATTGGTTTTATCAATGCGTGTTTTACCAATGCTTGTTTGCTAATGTGAGCAGGTGTAGACATGTGCTTCTAATTGGGTGTGGTGACTCATCCACTTGTGGAAACTCAACTGCTTTCCTGATTGGCTATAAATAGCAGAGTGAAGCATGCTTCCCTGCTTGGCTTTGTTTTGCTTCCTGATCTCAGCATCTGATTTGGCAGTCCAGCCCCTGCTGTCATCCTCATATACATGACTTTTGAGGCAATTATTTTCTTTGTTCCTGTACCAGCTGACACCAGGCATTCCTCCAGCACTCCGGAAAAGACTCCAGCTAAGTAACTAGTATTCTCCAGGGAGTTTGTTCTTTGAGCACCGCGCTTTCCTAGAACAGCTGGTGTATTTTAGACCTCGTATTTTGGCTTATCTTGAAGAGACAAATGCATTTCTGAACATTCTACATTATTATTGTAGTTACTTATCTAAATGTGCTTCAGGAAATCTGTTTGAGCTCAAGTACTACAAAAAGTGACAGTGCAATTTTAAATGAGCATTTACGTGACTTTTCTTTCTCTAATAGCATAACTCTTGGATTTAAGTTGTGTCATTCATGACTGTGTTTCAGGTTTGAGGAATTTGCTTTTTGAAGGGGTTTTTCACACACAGAGTGAAACCAAACCAAACTGTGCCATCCTAACTGTTTGAACCCAGAGTGGACATTTGTATTTCTTGGATTGTTTTTGTTCCTTTTAGTTTAACCCTATGCATGCAGGAAAGTTATATGTAATATAATGAATGCCCTTGTTTGTCTCTCTTGTGCATGATACGTGCAGCCACCACAGCTCTTGCTATAGTGTGCAACAGTGAATCTCTGTGGAGCCAGCCCCAGTGTTGCAGTACTTATTGTTATGGTACTCAGTTTGGGTTTTTGGTAATGCAGAGTTAGTAATTGTGCCAACAGTTAATATTATCCAAGAAAAGTGCTGGAGCATCCCGGTGTTCTTCTACTGCTCCCATGCCCATATCAGAAGGAGAGATTCAGTTTCAAAGAAGCTCAGTGCACTAACTCTACTACCACTCTGTCAACAACGACCTGCCCCCCGAAGATACAAGGTGCCTGGCTGGACCGGCAGGACGTGGCAGTGTTTTGTCTCTTTCTCTTCCACTCCCCCTTTCCTTTTGGGACACTTGCCGGGGTTTCTGTGTCCACCAGGAAGTGCTGAGAGGTGTTCCAGGAGGTCGGGGGCATACCGTCGCCCCTGCAGACATCCTGCTTTTCAGGTGAGAGGCCCTGTCTCGACACAAACATGCACTCAGACACCCCCATACACACACACAAACATCAACACAGACACCTCCACTCACTCGCAAACATGCAGACACACACCCACACTCGCTTACAAACATGCACTCAGACACCCCCATACACACGCACATACACGGACACACACATTCACATTCACTTGCATACACACAGTCACCACCCCCTCTGTATACACGCACTCACACTACACCCCATCCATGCACACACACACCCACACACATAGACACCTTCCCACCCCTTTCGGACGCCCACTCTACTTCTTTGTTGAGGAGGTTGTCTGGGAGGAGATCGATCCTGGCAGTCTTGCACCACCAGCACCACAACTCCAGCAGGACTCCACCAAGCCGTATTACGGCTTGTAATACGGCGGGTGGAGTCTTGCTGCTGTGGCGGTGCTGTTGATGCAACCGCCTCTTCGGAGTCAGACCTCCACCCAGAAATGGGCAGAAGTCCTCCAAAGACTCCTAATATGGCGGGCAACAGACCGCCAACGCTGTCGGTCTGTTGCCTGCAGCTGCTTCAGCGGTCTTCCAAAAAGATCGCCGAAGTCGTAATGAAGCCCAAAGTACCAGGCATGCATCAAAAATAAAGCCGCACGGCCATCGGAAAAGCAAGCAATGCATTGATTCCTTACTCGCAAGTGAGGTTATGCATATATTCTTTCTCCTCCAGGTCAGCAATGTGTAGGGTTTACGGACAAGCAGCCTCGGGTCCGTGCTGTGATATTGAAGATTTTAACACCCGGGGATGATGCATGGAAAATCTGAATGCACTGCAGCGATGAATCCATGCTGAGCTGGTGATGTATCATTTTCACCGGTGCTATGTTAATTTTTCAGATGTGCTGAGCCAATTGTTCTGCCATTCTGCTCGAGTGTGTGAATTTTCACTCTGGTTCTGCCAGTTTCTCCTTCCATCAATCAATCAATCAATCATAACATTTGTAAAGCGCATTATGTACCCGTCAGGGTTTCGAGGCGCTGGTGGGTGGGAGGAGGGGTGGGTGAGCTGTTAGCGGTCGAAGAGCCAGGTCTTGAGGAGTCTCCTGAAGGTGAGGAGGTCCTGGGTCTGGCGCAGTGAGGTGGGGAGAGAGTTCCAGGTCTTGGCGGCGAGGAAGGAGAAGGATCTGCCACCGCCGGTCTTGCGCTGGATCCTGGGGACGATGGCGAGGGTGAGATTGGCAGAGCGGAGTTGACGAGTGGGGGCGTAAAAGTTGAGTCTGGAGTTGAGGTAGGTAGGTCCGGTGTTGTGTAGAGCCTTGTGAGCGTGGGTGAGGAGTTTAAAGGTGATCCTCTTGTCCATGGGGAGCCAGTGGAGGTCCTTCAGGTGAGGGGAGATGTGACATCGGCGGGGTATGTCAAGGATCAGGCGGGCGGATGCATTTTGGATACGCTGGAGTCGTTTGATGTCTTTTGTTGGGATGCCTGTGTAGAGTGCGTTGCCGTAGGCAAGTCTGCTACTGACGAGGGCTTGGGTCACCGTCTTTCTGGTTCCTGTTGGGATCCACTTGAAAATTCTGCGGAGCATTCGAAGGGTGTTGAAGCAGGAAGAGGAGACGGCGCTGACCTGTTTGGACATGGTGAGGGCTGAGTCCAGGATGAAGCCGAGGTTTCTTGCGTGGCTGGCTGGGGTGGGTGGGGGTCCGAAATCGGTGGGCCACCAGGAGTCGTTCCAGGCCGAAGGGGTGCGCCCGAGGATGAGGACTTCCGTCTTGTCGGAGTTGAGCTTCAGGCGGCTGTCGTTCATCCACTCGGCGATGGCATTTAGTCCCTCGTGGAGGTTGGTTTTGGCGGTGAGTGGGTCTTTGGTCAGGGAGAGGACGAGCTGGGTGTCGTCGGCGTAGGAGATGATGCTGAGGTGATGTTGGCGGGCCAGTTTGGCGAGTGGGGCCATGTAGACGTTGAACAACGTAGGGCTGAGGGAGGATCCTTGGGGAACGCCGCAGATGAGGTTGGTGGCTTTGGAGCGGAAAGGGGAGAGTCGGACTCTCTGGGTTCTGTCGGAGAGGAAGGATGAGATCCAGTTGAGGGCTTTATCCTGGATGCCGGCTCCATGGAGGCGGGTCAGTAGGGTGCGGTGGCAGACTGTGTCAAAAGCGGCTGATAGGTCGAGGAGGATGAGGGCCGAGGTTTCGCCGTTGTCCATTTGGGTTCTGATGTCATCTGTGGCGGCGAGGAGAGCAGTCTCGGTGCTGTGGTTTCGTCTGAAACCGGATTGAGAGGGGTCTAGGATGGAGTTGTCTTCGAGGAAGTGGGCGAGCTGTGTGTTGACGATCTTCTCGATGACTTTTGCTGGAAAAGGGAGGAGAGAGATCGGTCGGAAGTTTTTGAGGTCGTTGGGGTCAGCCTTGGGTTTCTTGAGGAGGGGTTGGATTTCTGCGTGTTTCCAGCTGTCTGGGAAGGTGGCGGAGTCGAAGGAGAGGTTGATGATCTCGCGGAGTTTGGGGGCGATGATGGCGTTGGCTTTGTTGAACACGTGATGAGGGCATGGGTCCGTGGGGGAGCCTGAGTGGATGGTGTTCATGGTTGTTATTGTTTCGGTGTCGTCCACGTGGGTCCAGGCGGTGAGGTGGCAGGCGTCTGTGGAGATGTCAGGCGTGGGGTCTGGCGGCGGAGTGGCGTTGAAGCTGTCGTGGATGGTTGTGATTTTCTGGTGGAAGAAGGTGGAGAGGTCGTCGCAGAGTTTCTGGGAGGGCGGGATGTCGTTGGAGTTGGCGTTGGGGTTTGAGAGTTCCTTCACGATGCCGAAGAGTTCTTTGCAGTCGTGGGCATTGTTGTTGATGCGTTCAGTGAAGTGGGCGCGCTTGGCGACTCGGATCCGTTGGTGGTGTTCACGGTTGGCGTTTTTGAGGGAGGCGAGGTTGTCGGGTGTGCGCTCTAGGATCCACTTCTTCTTGAGCTTCTGGCAGAGGCTTTTGGAGGCGGTCAGTTCGTCTGTGAACCAGGCTGGTTTTTTCTTTCCTTGGTTGGCGGTGGGTTTCTTGAGTGGGGCTAAGGTGTTGGCGCAGTCGAGGATCCATTGATGGAGCTTGATGGCGGCAGTGCTTGGGTCGGTTGAGCCGGGTGGAGGGTCTTTGACGAGGGTGCTGGTTAGTTGGTCTTGGGTGATTTTTCCCCAGCGGCGGTGAGGAGGTCGAGGGATGCGGTGGTGTTCGGTGATTTTCGTATAAGAGAAGTGGACGCAGTGATGGTCGGTCCAGTGGAGTTCGGAGGTGTGGCTGAAAGAGATGTGGTTGCTTGAGGTGAAGAGGGGGTCAAGAGTGTGTCCGGCGATGTGGGTGGGAGTGTTGACCAGTTGACGGAGTCCGAGGTTGAGGAGGTTGGAGGTCAGAGATGCGGTGTTGACGTCGTTGTTATTTTCCAGGTGGTAGTTTAGATCTCCCAGGAGGATGTAGTCTGGGGACGCGAGGGCGTGGGTGCTCGCGAGGTCGGCGACGGTGTCGCTGAAGGGGGCTCTTGGTCCTGGAGGGCGGTATATGAGGGTTCCTCTGAGGGTCGTGTTGGGGTCCGTGTGGATCTGGAAGTGGAGGTGTTCGGCTGTCTTGAGGGTGTCGTCCGTGTGGGTGTGGATTTTGAGGGTAGATTTGTGGGCGATGGCTATTCCGCCGCCGTTTCCGTTGGTTCGATCTCTTCTGGTGATTTTGTATCCCTCCGGTATGGCGATTACGATGTCTGGGGCCGAGGAGTCGTTCCACCAGGTTTCGGTCAGGAAGGCCACGTCAGGGGCGGTGGTGTCGAGTAAGTCCCAGAGTTCGATGGCGTGTTTTCGTGCGGAGCGTGTGTTGATGAGGATGCAGTTCAGGTGGTTGGTGTTGGAAGTTCTGTTGTTGGCTTCGTCGTTCTGTCGCAGGAGATGTTGCAGGTGCGGCAGGAGAAAGGTCCTTTTGTGTGCTTCGGGGTTGCAAGGAAGCACTCTGCGGAGGGGCCGGGGTTGAGTGCGCGGAGTTCGTTGGTTGAGTAGCGGACGCGGGTGATGCGGGGGGCGTGAGGACCAGGGGGGGTGGCGCTGGGCGTGGTCCAGGCGCGGACGGGCACAGACGGGCTTGCCTCTGGCGCCTCTGGCGCGCCAGCGGCGCGGGCGCGCAGCGCCAGCCATTAAGAAGTGAGGGGTGAGGGAGGAGAAGCTGGGAGGCGGGAGGCGGGAGGGAGCGGCGAATGGGGGCGCGAGGGGGGCGGGGCCGCAGGGAGGCAGCGGCAGGGATCGGAACGCTTGGGGGAGCGCACAAGAGGCAAAAAGCACAAAAAACGAGCAAAAATAAAGGCAATCACAATAGAAAACACTCAGTATGAAATACAGTAATGGCACAGTACACGATCGGGGAGACAGCAATCAGGGGGGCACAACGGGGGCAGAAGCGCCGGCGGCGAGGCGCAGAAAAATCGGAAAAACAATCAGAAAAACAACTTACAGGACGGCGGAAGCGGCACACGGGTCAAGTGGAGCTAGGCAGAGCCCACTAGACACCAGGGATGAGGCGCAGGAGGATGCCTGCGGGTGGAGGAGGGCCTCGAACACGCAAACAGCAGCGTGGTCGGGGGACAGAGGCAGGAGGCAGCAGGTTGGTGCTGCGGTCGTGGGGGGCGAGCTCAGGACCTGAAACAGGTCAGAGGTCGTTCACTCGCGACGCGCAGCGCCAGCCATTAAAAAGGGAGGGGGGAGGGAGGAGCAGCTGGGAGGCAGGAGGCGGGAGGGAGCGGCGAATGGGGGCGCGAGGGGGGCGGGGCCGCAGGGAGGCAGCGGCAGGGATCGGAACGCTTGGGGGAGCGCACAAGGGGCAAAAAGCACAAAAAACGAGCAAAAATAAAGGCAATCACAATAGAAAACACACAGTATGAAATACAGTAATGGCACAGTACACGATCGGGGAGACAGCAATCAGGGGGGCACAACGGGGGTAGAAGCGCCGGCGGTGAGGCGCAGAAAAATCGGAAAAACAATCAGAAAAACAACTTACAGGACGGCGGAAGCGGCACACGGGTCAAGTGGAGCTAGGCAGAGCCCACTAGACACCAGGGATGAGGCGCAGGAGGATGCCTGCGGGTGGAGGAGGGCCTCGAACACGCAAACAGCAGCGTGGTCGGGGGACAGAGGCAGGAGGCAACAGGTTGGTGCTGCGGTCGTTGGGGGCGAGCTCAGGACCTGAAACAGGTCAGAGGTCGCTCACTCGCGACGCGCAGCGCCAGCCATTAAGAAGGGAGGGGGGAGGGAGGAGCAGCTGGGAGGCGGGAGGCGGGAGGGAGCGGCAAATGGGGGCGCGAGGGGGGCGGGGCCGCAGGGAGGCAGCGGCAGGGATCGGAACACTTGGGGGAGCGCACAAGGGGCAAAAAGCACAAAAAACGAGCAAAAATAAAGGCAATCACAATAGAAAACACACAGTATGAAATACAGTAATGGCACAGTACACGATCGGGGAGACAGCAATCAGGGGGGCACAACGGGGGTAGAAGCGCCGGCGGCGAGGCGCAGAAAAATCGGAAAAACAATCAGAAAAACAACTTACAGGACGGCGGAAGCGGCACACGGGTCAAGTGGAGCTAGGCAGAGCCCACTAGACACCAGGGATGAGGCGCAGGAGGATGCCTGAGGGTGGAGGAGGGCCTCAAACACGCAAACAGCAGCGTGGTCGGGGGACAGAGGCAGGAGGCAGCAGGTTGGTGCAGCGGTCGTGGGGGGCGAGCTCAGGACCTGAAACAGGTCAGAGGTCGCTCACTCGCGACGCGCAGCGCCAGCCATTAAGAAGGGAGGGGGGAGGGAGGAGCAGCTGGGAGGCGGGAGGGAGCGGCGAATGGGGATGCGAGGGGGGCGGCGCCCCAGGGAGGCAGCGGCAGGGATCGGAACGCTTGGGGGAGCGCACAAGGGGCAAAAAGCACAAAAAACGAGCAAAAATAAAGGCAATCACAATAGAAAACACACAGTATGAAATACCGTAATGGCACAGTACACGATCGGGGAGACAGCAATCAGGGGGGCACAACGGGGGCAGAAGCACCGGCGGCGAGGCGCAGAAAAATCGGAAAAACAATCAGAAAAACAACTTACAGGACGGCGGAAGCGGCACACGGGTCAAGTGGAGCGAGGCAGAGCCCACTAGACACCAGGGATGAGGCGCAGGAGGATGCCTGCGGGTGGAGGAGGGCCTCGAACACGCAAACAGCAGTGTGGTCGGGGGACAGAGGCAGGAGGCAGCAGGTTGGTGCTGCGGTCGTGGGGGGCGAGCTCAGGACCTGAATCAGGTCAGAGGTCGCTCACTCGCGACGCGCAGCGCCAGCCATTAAGAAGGGAGGGGGGAGGGAGGAGCAGCTGGGAGGCGGGAGGGAGCGGCGAATGGGGGCGCGAGGGGGGCGGGGCCGCAGGGAGGCAGCGGCAGGGATCGGAACGCTTGGGGGAGCGCACAAGGGGCAAAAAGCACAAAAAACGAGCAAAAATAAAGGCAATCATAATAGAAAACACACAGTATGAAATACAGTAATGGCACAGTACACGATCGGGGAGACAGCAATCAGGGGGGCACAACGGGGGCAGAAGCGCCGGCGGCGAGGCGCAGAAAAATCGGAAAAACAATCAGAAAAACAACTTACAGGACGGCGGAAGCGGCACACGGGTCAAGTGGAGCTAGGCAGAGCCCACTAGACACCAGTGATGAGGCGCAGGAGGATGCCTGCGGGTGGAGGAGGGCCTCGAACACGCAAACAGCAGCGTGGTCGGGGGACAGAGGCAGGAGGCAGCAGGTTGGGCTGCGGTCGTGGGGGGCGAGCTCAGGACCTGAAACAGGTCAGAGGTCGCTCACTCGCGACGCGCAGCGCCAGCCATTAAGAAGGGAGGGGGGAGGGAGGAGCAGCTGGGAGGCGGGAGGGAGCGGCGAATGGGGGCGCGAGGGGGGCGGGGCCGCAGGGAGGCAGCGGCAGGGATCGGAACGCTTGGGGGAGCGCACAAGGGGCAAAAAGCACAAAAAACGAGCAAAAATAAAGGCAATCACAATAGAAAACACACAGTATGAAATAGAGTAATGGCACAGTACACGATCGGGGAGACAGCAATCAGGTGGGCACAACGGGGGCAGAAGCGCCAGCGGCGAGGCGCAGAAAAATCGGAAAAACAATCAGTAAAAACAACTTACAGGACGGCGGAAGCGGCACACGGGTCAAGTGGAGCTAGGCAGAGCCCACTAAACACCAGGGATGAGGCGCAGGAGGATGCCTGCGGGTGGAGGAGGGCCTCGAACACGCAAACAGCAGCGTGGTCGGGGGACAGAGGCAGGAGGCAGCAGGTTGGTGCTGCTGTCGTGGGGGGCGAGCTCAGGACCTGAAACAGGTCAGAGGTCGCTCACTCGCGACGCGCAGCGCCAGCCATTAAGAAGGGAGGGGGGAGGGAGGAGCAGCTGGGAGGCGGGAGGGAGCGGCGAATGGGGGCGCGAGGGGGGTGGGCCGCAGGGAGGCAGCGGCAGGGATCGGAACGCTTGGGGGAGCGCACAAGGGGCAAAAAGCACAAAAAACGAGCAAAAATAAAGGCAATCACAATAGAAAACACACAGTATGAAATACAGTAATGGCACAGTACACGATCGGGGAGACAGCAATCAGGGGGGCACAACGGGGGCAGAAGCGCCGGCGGCGAGGCGCAGAAAAATCGGAAAAACAATCAGAAAAACAACTTACAGGACGGCGGAAGAGGCACACGGGTCAAGTGGAGCTAGGCAGAGCCCACTAGACACCAGTGATGAGGCGCAGGAGGATGCCTGTGGGTGGAGGAGGGCCTCGAACACGCAAACAGCAGCGTGGTCGGGGGACAGAGGCAGGAGGCAGCAGGTTGGTGCTGCGGTCGTGGGGGGCGAGCTCAGGACCTGAAACAGGTCAGAGGTCGCTCACTCGCGACGCGCAGCGCCAGCCATTAAGAAGGGAGGGGGGAGGGAGGAGCAGCTGGGAGGCGGGAGGCGGGAGGGAGCGGCGAATGGGGGCGCGAGGGGGGCGGGGCCGCAGGGAGGCAGCGGCAGAGATCGGAATGCTTGGGGGAGCGCACAAGGGGCAAAAAGCACAAAAAACGAGCAAAAGTAAAGGCAATCACAATAGAAAACACACAGTATGAAATACAGTAATGGCACAGTACACGATCGGGGAGACAGCAATCAGGGGGGCACAACGGGGGCAGAAGCGCCGGCGGCAAGGCGCAGAAAAATCGGAAAAACAATCAGAAAAACAACTTACAGGACGGCGGAAGCGGCACACGGGTCAAGTGGAGCTAGGCAGAGCCCACTAGACACCAGGGATGAGGCGCAGGAGGATGCCTGCGGGTGGAGGAGGGCCTCGAACACACAAACAGCAGCGTGGTCGGGGGACAGAGGCAGGAGGCAGCAGGTTGGTGCTGCGGTCGTGGGGTGTGAGCTCAGGACCTGAAACAGGTCAGAGGTCGCTCACTCGCGACGCGCAGCGCCAGCCATTAAGAAGGGAGGGGGGAGGGAGGAGCAGCTGGGAGGCGGGAGGCGGGAGGGAGCGGCGAATGGGGGCGCGAGGGGGGCGGGGCCGCAGGGAGGCAGCGGCAGGGATCGGAACGCTTGGGGGAGCGCACAAGGGGCAAAAAGCACAAAAAACGAGCAAAAATAAAGGCAATCACAATAGAAAACACACAGTATGAAATACAGTAATGGCACAGTACACGATCGGGGAGACAGCAATCAGGGGGGCACAATGGGGGCAGAAGCGCCGGCGGCGAGGCGCAGAAAAATCGGAAAAACAATCAGAAAAACAACTTACAAGACGGCGGAAGCATCACACGGGTCAAGTGGAGCTAGGCAGAGCCCACTAGACACCAGGGATGAGGCGCAGGAGGATGCCTGCGGGTGGAGGAGGGCCTTGAACACGCAAACAGCAGCGTGGTCGGGGGACAGAGGCAGGAGGCAGCAGGTTGGTGCTGCGGTCGTGGGGGGCGAGCTCAGGACCTGAAACAGGTCAGAGGTCGCTCACTCGCGACGCGCAGCGCCAGCCATTAAGAAGGGAGGGGGGAGCAGCTGGGAGGCGGGAGGCGGGAGGGAGCGGCGAATGGGGGGCGCGAGGGGGGCGGGGCCGCAGGGAGGCAGCGGCAGGGATTGGAACGCTTGGGGGAGCGCACAAGGGGCAAAAAGCACAAAAAACGAGCAAAAATAAAGGCAATCACAATAGAAAACACACAGTATGAAATCCATGGGCCCAGCGACTGGATTTGGCACCATTTGGCAAGTCAGGGGGTCTCAGCAAGAGAGCCCATGTGCAGGCAGATGAAGTCTTTGATGTCCCTGAGATTTCTCAACAGGAGGCAAGCTTGGTCCAAGTCCTTGGAAAATCTAGGATACACAGCAAAGTCAAGTATTTGTCATCTCTAACGCAGAAGCAACAACTGCAGGCCAACCCAGCAAAGCACACAGAGCAACAGGCAGTACTCCTCCTACCAGCACTTCTCCTTGGCAGAGGTTCCTCTTGATCCAGAAGTGTTCTAAACTTATGAGGTCAGCAGTCCAATACCTATTCTCATTTCTGCCTTTGAAGTAGGCAAATGTCAAAGGAAAGTCTTTGTAGTTCACAAGGCCCTGACTCTTCCTTGCCCTGCCCAGACACACACTAAGGGGTTGAAGACTGTATTGTGAGAGGACAGGCACAGCCCTTTCAAGTGCAGGTCACAGCTCCTCCCTCCTACTCTAGCCCAGGAAGACTCATCAAGAAATGCAGGACACATCTCGGCTCCCTTTGTGTCACTGTCTAGAGTGAATTCACAAACAGCCCTACTGTCAGTCTGAGCCAGACGTGCGTTCAGCAGCCAGGCAGAGGAACAGAATGGTTAAGCAAGAAAATGTCCACTTTCCAAAAGTGCCATTTTCAAACAGACAATCTAAAAACCAACATTACCAAAAGATGTATTTTTTGAAATTGTGAGTTCAGTGACCCCAAACTCCACATCTCTATCTGCTCCAATTGGGAAACTGCACTTAATAGACATTTAAAAGCAATCATGTTAACCTATGGGAGGGATAGGTCTTGCAATAGTGAAAAACTAATTTAGCAGTATTTAGCAAGGTGCCTGGCTGGACCGGCAGGACGTGGCAGTGTTTTGTCTCTTTCTCTTCCAACTCCCCCTTTCCTTTTGGGACACTTGCCGGGGTTTCTGTGTCCACCAGGAAGTGCTGAGAGGTGTTCCAGGAGGTCGGGGGCATACCATCGCCCCTGCAGACATCCTGCTTTTCAGGTGAGAGGCCCTGTCTCGACACAAACATGCACTCAGACACCCCCATACACACACACAAACATCAACACAGACACCTCCACTCACTCGCAAACATGCAGACACACACCCACACTCGCTCACAAACATGCACTCAGACACCCCCATGCACACACACATACACGCACACACACATTCACATTCACTTGCATACACACAGTCACCACCCCCTCTGTATAGACGCACTCACACTACACCCCATCCGCATACATGCACACACACACCCACACACATAGACACCTTCCCACCCCTTTCGGACGCCCACTCTACTTCTTTGTTGAGGAGGTTGTCTGGGAGGAGATCGATCCTGGCAGTCTTGCACCGCCAGCACCACAACTCCAGCAGGACTCCACCAAGCCGTATTACGGCTTGTAATACGGCGGGTGGAGTCTTGCTGCTGTGGCGGTGCTGTTGATGCAACCGCCTCTACGGAGTCAGACCTCCACCCAGAAATGGGCAGAAGTCCTCCAAAGACTCCTAATATGGCGGGCAACAGACCGCCAATGCTGTCGGTCTGTTGCCTGCTGCTGCTTCAGCGGTCTTCCAAAAAGATCGCCAAAGTCGTAATGAGGCCCAAAGTACCAGGCATGCATCAAAAATAAAGCCGCACGGCCATCGGAAAAGCAAGCAATGCATTGATTCCTTACTCGCAAGTGAGGTTATGCATATATTCTTTCTCCTCCAGGTCAGCAATGTGTAGGGTTTACGGACAAGCAGCTTCGGGTCCGTGCTGTGACATTGAAGATTTTAACACCCAGGGATGATGCATGGAAAATCTGAATGCACTGCAGCGATGAATCCATGCTGAGCTGGTGATGTATCATTTTCACCGGTGCTATGTTAATTTTTCAGATGTGCTGAGCCAATTGTTCTGCCATTCTGCTCGAGTGTGTGGATTTTCACTCTGGTTCTGCCAGTTTCTCCTTCCATGGGCCCAGCGACTGGATTTGGCACCATTTGGCAAGTCAGGGGGTCTCAGCAAGAGAGCCCATGTGCAGGCAGATGAAGTCTTTGATGTCCCTGAGATTTCTCAACAGGAGGCAAGCTTGGTCCAAGTCCTTGGAAAATCTAGGATACACAGCAAAGTCAAGTATTTGTCATCTCTAACGCAGAAGCAACAACTGCAGGCCAACCAGGCAAAGCACACAGAGCAACAGGCAGTACTCCTCCTACCAGCACTTCTCCTTGGCAGAGGTTCCTCTTGATCCAGAAGTGTTCTAAACTTGTGAGGTCAGCAGTCCAATACCTATTCTCATTTCTGCCTTTGAAGTAGGCAAATGTCAAAGGAAAGTCTTTGTAGTTCACAAGGCCCTGACTCTTCCTTGCCCTGCCCAGACACACACTAAGGGGTTGAAGACTGTATTGTGAGAGGACAGGCACAGCCCTTTCAAGTGCAGGTCACAGCTCCTCCCTCCTACTCTAGCCCAGGAAGACTCAACAAGAAATGCAGGACACATCTTGGCTCCCTTTGTGTCACTGTCTAGAGTGAATTCACAAACAGCCCTACTGTCAGTCTGAGCCAGACGTGTGTTCAGCAGCCAGGCAGAGGCACAGAATGGTTAAGCAAGAAAATGTCCACTTTCCAAAAGTGCCATTTTCAAACAGACAATCTGAAAACCAACATTACCAAAAGATGTATTTTTTGAAATTGTGAGTTCAGTGACCCCAAACTCCACATCTCTATCTGCTCCCATTGGGAAACTGCACTTAATAGACATTTAAAAGAAATCATGTTAACCTATGGGAGGGATAGGTCTTGCAATAGTGGAAAACTAATTTAGCAGTATTTCACTATCAGGACATGTAAAACACACTAGCACATATAGGGAATATCTGATTAACAGGAACCCTCCATATACTAAAGGATGGGCCCCATCGGGGAAAACATCAGGCTTGAGCGGTCCACTATGGTTCTCAGTAGTACAGCATGCACTGGCAAACCTACATCGCTCTGTGTCCCCCTGTTAATCAGATATTCCGTATTATGGGTCTCTAATTGCTTAAGGATTAGGTACGTGTCATGGTCCTAATGAATCGCACTAGATCATTATTGACTAACTAGCGAGAAACATGTTGACCTATTATACAAAGTAACACAGGGGACCCTGTGTGTACTTTCACTACCCTCCATTGAGAGACCTAGTGATTATATTACTTTTTGTCCTGCTGGGGAGTTTAGACATCATTTTATTATCTTCCCACATGCCGTTTTTAATCATGTCAGAGGCATCAATATCCTAATAAATTGCATTTCTTACCTCTAGTCATTTTTAACTATCTCTATGCCAATCCTAGATTAGTTTGTTTTTGACCGGTTGTTCATCATTAACAAAAGATCTCCGGCAAAGAAACCCCTTGTGGGGCCCGTCAGGCATTGCAGTGCCGGCCTGACGAGGAGCATAGCCTTCTGATGAAGCATGTCACCGAAAGGTGAGTGAGGGCACTTGCTTCAAACAAATTGATTTTCCACTAATCTCAATATAGAATTATCATTTTGAGAGAGACACCTTTTTTGGAACTGTGTATACATACAATTTTTGATTTGATAACAAGGTATTGTCATACATTGATAATATCCATCTTACCGATGATGATTTAGATTCACACCAAAAGTGTGAAGACCATATTAGCAACACATGGTTCCGAAATCAATTTTAAGAAATCAAAAATTGCCTACCCGACGCTGACTTTCCTAGAATATGAGTTATCCAGTGAGAGCAAGGGCATAGCTGCATACTTTCTTCAGCAGTGTGCTATTTTCCAGCCTCCGGATACACTGAAAAAGTTACTTATATTTAGACATACTTGCCATAGTGTTTTGTACAAGGATGGCTCTGCCCAACCAGAGGTGGGAATCCAAAATATAAGTACTCTGCAGCCTGTGCACAGCAGTGCACGGTGTAGGGGAGGATGGGGAACTCCTTGCACAGTGACCCACACTAAAATCCTAGATAACAACACTGCACAGCATGCAGAACTACATGCCCTGTTACTTGTGCTATTAAAGGCTGACTTCTCAGTTCCTACACCTATTGTGTCAGACTCATTATCCTTTTGTGTGCAGGGTTACAATGTTGACTTGCAGAATTGAGGTTTGAATGGATTCAAGGATTCAAAGGGAAAACATATGAAAAATAAATAGTTTTATTGGAAAAGGTAGTCTTACAATGGAAGGTTTCACTGATCCATGTAATGCCAATGGCAACTGTGCAGCCAACCTGGGCAAAGGCTGCAATTCAGACTCTTGGAGTAGCAATACTAACAAGATCTCAAATGAAGATTGACACAGATATCTTAAAAGCCATAAATACAAACAAACAAGGTGGAAAATCTCCTGCAGGCTCTCCTGACAGATACTCCTAAACCCTTAGTTCGGATAACACTACTGTAGCTCACTACTAGGGGTAATCTGTCCAGATCAGATTTAATCAAAGAAGCCCCTGAGGTACAGGCATATGGACAAGTAGGAGTCAATTCAACTGTAACAATGCCACAGCAATGTTACTGGTTGCCTCACTTATATAAACAGAGTAGGGATTATGTTATGTAGTGTGATATTTGTCAGCAGATTAAACCCTCCACTGTCAAAAGACTCATGTCAAATTGCCTCATAATCTCCAACATCCCCTTTCAGTTTATTTATTTGGATAACCTTGGTCCCCTTTACTCAACCAACACATATGAATACATATTGGTGGTAATCGATTGTTCTCAGTTCCTATGGGTGTGGTCACTGGGAAATACAAGTGTTTCAGCAGTAGTAAAGGATTTGTATTGTCTGGTAGTGATTGGGGCAGTTCATTCATTTGATTCAGAAATAGGTCCTTTGTTTGCCTCAGAGGTTAATATGCTCATTTCAACTTTGGCGGTCTTTTTGCAAGACCGCTGAAGCCGTGGGCGCCAAAAGACCACCATATTACGACGTTGTGCCGATTTCCGCCTGATTTCATCATAGAGGTGATTTCCACCGCCGGCACCACCATGCCAACAGGACTCCGCCCGCTGTATTATGACCTGTAATAAGGTGCAATGGTTTTCTGCACGGTGGTGCGGTGCCAGTGACGGAAAGCTCAGGGACCTATCCCCTTCCGGACGACCACCTCGCCGAAAGAGATAAGTTGATTGTAGGAAAGTCCTCCTTTTTTGCCTGATCACCCCCACTCTTTTTGGATAGGTACTGGTGGTTACTGACTCTTGGCTGTGCCCTGGGTACTGCTAACCAGTCCCAGGGCCTGTGCTCTGTGTAAAATGGATATGCAAATTAGGCTAATTATAATTGGCTAAGTTAACCTACCTATAAGTCCCTAGTATATGGTAGGGCATGTAGGTTTAGGGACCACAGCATAGGTGGTACACACCTAGGTGCACTGCTGAGGTGCCCAGTGTCATTTTAAAAGCAAGCCTGCCTTGCTGCCTGCTTTTAAATTAAAGTTATATGCAAATTCGACTTTGGAATTAAAGGTACTTCCAAAGTCTTAAACTACCTTATTTTTACATATAAGTCACCCCTAAGGTGTGCCCTATGTGCCCCTAGGGCTGGGTGCCATGTAACTATAAGCAGGGACTTTATAAAAATAAATTTATAAGCCCTGGTGAGGTAAAAACAGCCAAATTTGTTTTTCCCTCATTGAAGTAAATGGCCTTCATAGGCTAGAATGGGCAGACTTTATTTTAAATTTTAAAGTCTCCTTAAATGTTACATACCAAGAATTTGGTATCAAATTAATTGTTGTAATAAATCCCACAACTTCCAGTTGTTGGATTTAATATAACTTGTTCAGGTAAAAAGTTTAGACTTTACCTAAAAAGTTGCCAATTTCAGCTCTGCATTGTTTTTGCTGCTGTGCTCTGATTGGCCAGCCTGCAGCAGCTTCTGCCAGGCTACTTTTATGAGGTGTGAAGTGGCCTGGCTTCACACAAAGGAATGTGCTTGGGGGAGAGAATCTCCCCTCAGCAGATGGTGAGGCAGGAAGGGGGAGGGCTGCCAAACTGGTCTTCAAAGGCAGAGAAGGACATCTGGAGCACCCAGCAACACCCCCACATCCTGCAACCCCAGACAGCTAGGTGCCCCCTTGATTAGATTAGGAGAGGGCAGGAGAGGGGTGTGTTTATGATTTTTAGCCACACCAGTGGGTGGGCTCAGCCAGATGTAACCTCCAAAAATCAGATTCAGCCATGTTGGATTTTTAGAGACTGTTGCCTTTTGGGATGGATTTTTGCCACACTTCCCAGGAAGTGGTCATCACAGGGGGACGACCCTGTACCTGATTGGAGAACCAGGGCCCCCCTGCTTTTCACCCAGGAGCAAGAATAATACTGGCAGACCTGCCCCCACACCTCAGATCCCCGCCAACTTTCAAGAAGAAGGAACTTAAGGAGAAGAAGGACTGCCCTGCTGGACCCCTGGCCTGCACCTGGACCCTGCACTCAGAAGGACTGCACCAGCTGCACACTTGGGCTTCACCACAAGAAGGACTTTGCCTGGCTTCAACTGGTTCAAGGAGGGACTCCCTGTTTGCTACAGGTGAAAAATTGCTATCCAGAGTCCCCTGCACCAACTCCTAAAAAAGAGACCAGTTGACCACTGCCCAGTGGCCCAAAAGGAGTTTGCACCAGGTGCATTCTGGGAGTTGAAGTCCGCACCCACCAAGGACCATCACAGAACTTCTGGACCCTTGGGGTGAGCTGTGGACCCCAAAAGAACCTTAAAAGAACATCTGGGTGAAGCCCCAGAAGTTTGCAGAAGATTTGACAAATTTTGTAAAAAAGCTCCAGAGAGGGACCGACCCGCCGCGGAAATTCTAGCCGGCTTGCCTCAACCGCGACCCGGCCTGACTTCGTGGTTCGTCCCGGTAAAGAAAAACATCCGAAAAAGAGACTAAGTCCGAACGTAAAAAGTTGACCGGGACCTCCCAGCCATCGTATCCGAGAAGGGCTCCACGGACGTCGGATCAAGATCCAGGTTTACCCCGGTTGAAGGATTTTCATCTCGAAAAAACGACTAAGTCCGAAGGTAGAAATCACCACCGAGGAAACCCACATCGCGTATCCGGACGAGGGCTCCAGGAGGTCGGATTCAACTGGCAGGTTCGTCCCGGGGAAGAAAAACTTCAAAATAAAGACTAAGTCAGAAGGTAACTTTTCAACCGAGGCCTCCCGCGACTTGTAGCCGAGCAGGGCTCCATCGCGGTCGGCCTGAAACTTTGACTTTGTCCCGGTCCTGGTGCAACCAGATGACCCGATTGGCGCTTTTTGTTTCTAAGCGCTAGAAAAATAATAATACTTTAAAAATTCATATCTCCGGTTCCCCTGAACCGATTTTAATCGTTTTTGTGTCATTTTAAAGATAAAAATATAAACTATTTTTATAAATTGGTTTTGGATTTTTAAACTGTTTCCTGTGTTTTATTTAATTACTGTTTTGTGATATTTGAATGCTTTACACACTGTCTCCTAAGTTAAGCCTTGACGCTCGTTGCCAAGCTACCAAGGGTTGAGCTGGGATTAATTTACTGAGACCTAACTGTACCTAGGTGGAGGTTAGTGGCTTGTTGCTAGGTGTAGGTACCTACCTGCCCTTACCAATAACCCATTTATCAACATTGATCGTCTGAAAAAGGATTGGGTATGAGGGTGCGGGGGTGTTGTGTGAATGTGAGTGGTGTCTGCGTGCGTGTATGAATGCAGGGAGAAGGGGATGTCTGTGTATGTGTGTGTAAGTGCATGTATGTTTGTGTGAATGCAGGGGAACAAGGAGGTGTCTGTGTGTGTGTATGTAAGTGCCTGTATGCCGAGGGGTGTGTCAGTTGTGTGTGAGTGCATGTATGTTTGTGTGAATGAGGGGGGAAGGAGGTGTTTGTCTGCAAATAAGCGAGCAAATGTGTATGTTTGAGTGCGTGCATGCGAGTGAATGTGTATGTCTGAGTGTATGCATGCGAGTGAATGAGTTTGCCTGAGTGCATGCATGTGAGTGAATGGGTGTATCTGAGTGAGTTTTTGGGTGCAAGTGTGTGGTGGTGTTTGTAAGTGAATGCGTGGGGGTGCGTGAATGTGGGTGTGTGGGGGTATGTCTGCCAGTGACAGGAATGGAGATTACTGTCGCTGGGTGCATGACTGCCAGCATTTTCGTGGCCGAGGGCCCGGCATGAAAATGCTGGCCGTCTGCTGAGTCGCAATGCCAATGGCAGTATTGCAGCTACCACTGTCCTGGCGGTATGGGCGGCGTTTTAGCTGTTTGGCTTCTGCCAAACCACTGTAGTCATAATATGGCGTTCTTTACTGCCAGCCCGGCGGCAGTAAGACCACTACCGCAAGTCTAGTGGGCCAAGGTCCGCCAGACTGGAAATGAGGGCCTAAATGTCTGCTCTGGGAATTTGATTTGCAGTTCATTAACTTGTTCAAAGCTGAATAAACAGTGTTGTTCAACATGCTAATGGCATCACTGAAGAAACCTTAACTTTTAGGGTAATTGGAGTTCCTATGTATGATTTTTCTTGTGTTATGTTTTCATTTTAATACAGCTTGTGTGCTCCATAAATACTTTACACATTGCCCCTAAGTTAAGCCTGACTGCTCTTTGCACATAACCACCCAGGGTAAAGCACAGATTAATGTAGTTTTTTTTTTTGTGGTTCACCCTGCAAGTGATTGTGACTCTTACATGACCAGTGCTCACACCTCAGTCGATCAACAACTCAGTTTCTCACAGTTATCATCACTATGCACATCACTACATATATAGGACTAGCTTCCCTAGAGAAATTCACAATTATACACAGTGAGAAGACTGTGAGACACTGCCTCCTATTAGTCATTCTAATTATTTAAAGAAATTATCTTATTTTCAGAATGCTGACAGATCACACCCTTTAGCTTTCCATTTCATACAGGAGCCACAACAGCTTCTAAAAAATCTGATCACTATTAAAAAGCTAATTTACTCTACTGACTTTAGGCAACATCTCGCTACTCAAGGATATGGGTAACGTTTGGCAGAATCATGGCAAAGAAGCCTTATTTCAAGCATGCATAATATTGAATAAAATATTTTTTCTGAACAAAACAATCCAACAGACTACCTGCCTGGGATTTGCAACAATGAAGGACTTAAAGAAACCTTCTATACCAAATGTCAATTGATTGGGTTCACTCATTTGCACTTGCAAATAAATATGTCAGAATGAGATATAAATGAGAGGATTCAAAACGGAACTCATAATTCGACTCAATTCCATTGTAAAGATTTAGCCTATAATTCTGACGCCAGTATGCGTTGTGTTCTTTCCAATACATCTGGAACTAAACTAGATTGCCTGACCAGCATTATAATACACAAATACCTGTAGTAGTTTCCACATAGAAAAAAAATAATTTCCCTAATTAACTAAAACATGGATTTTTCTGACGTTCTCCTGGGAACACGTCATAGAAGGAATACAAGATTCCTGGCTACAGAAATATATGTAATTTATAATGAATTAAGTAAATATACTTAAAAAAAGAAGCTGCAGAAAGAATTAGGCAAATAGTTCAAGAAAACTTTCAAACCATTTTTCAAGATATCCACAATAGGATGCATATGCTTTATAAAATAGTGTATTATTTAAATCAAGTTCTGTCCTTAGGTTTTGGCCTCATAAAATGTGACCTGGATTTGTTACAACATTGTGTGGGCTCAATTCAGAGCTATTGTTGGACCTGGCCCTTTTTGAAGGGTCATCCCCAAACTTTTCTGTGTCCTTCTTCCTATTTTTCCTGACCTATTTTTGTTGGCTTTAGAACTCTGAGCCCTTTACCACTGCTAACCAGTGTTAAAGTACATTTGTTGTCTGTTTAAATTGTACTGTTGATTGGTTTGTCTATGATTGGCATATTTGATTTACTAGTAAGTCCCTAGTAAAGTGCACTAGAGATGCCCAGGGCCTGTAAACCAAATGTACTAGTGGGCCTGCAGCACTGGTTGTGCCACCCACATAAGTAGCCCTTGTAATCATGTCTCAGACCTGCCACTGCAGTGTCTGTGGGTGCAGTTTTGAACTGTAAATTCGACTTGGCAAGTGTCCCCACTTGCCAGGCCTAACTCTTCCATTTTCCTACATATAAGACACCCCTAAGGTAGGCCCTAGGTAGCCCCATGGGCAGGGTGCAGTGTATGGTTAAGGTAGGGCATATACTAATGTGTTTTAGATGTCTTGACAGTGAAATACTGCCAAATTCGTTTTTCACGGTTGCAAGGCCTATCTCTCACATAGGTTAACCTTGGGGCTGCCTTTAAATATGATTAAAGCGTAGATTCCTTTTGGGAGCAGATAGACATGTGGAGTTTGGGACCTCTGAACTCACAATTTAAAAATACATCTTTTAGTAAAGTTGATTTTGAGATTGTGTGTTTGAAAATGCCACTTTTAGAAAGTGGGCATTTTCTTGCTTAAACCATTTTTGTGACTCTGCCTGTTTGTGGATTCCCTGTCTGGGTTAGTTTGCCAGTTGGGCTGTTTGCACCTCTCTCCAGACAGTGACACAAAGGGGACTTGGGTGTAGCCTGCATATTCTGATGAGCCATCTGTGCAGACTCCAACCCCCTGGTGTGTGTCTGAGGCCTTTCCTGGGCAAGGTAGGATTTCACAAACGAGTGAGACTTTTCTTTGAAGTAAGCCTACTTCAAAGGCCAAAATGGGTATAAGAAGAGGACCCAAAACCACAGACTTTGACACTTCTTGGGGTAGACACACTACCTCACAGTCGCTTCTGGAAAAGAAACCTGCTGGTGAAGAATCCCTGAACCAGACCTGCCAAGAGGAACTGCCTGACTGCCCAAAGGACTCACTGGTACTGATTTTCTGAGAAGGACTGCTGCCTTTCTGTTGCCCTGCTGCCTTGCTGCTCTCTGGCTGTGCTGAGAAGTGCTCTCCAAGGGCTTGGATAGAGCTTGCCTCCTGTTCCCTGAAGACTCAGGACCGAAAATAATTCACTCCTGCAACTGGACTCATTGTGCTGCAAAAATTTGATGCACAGCCTGTTAAAAACGACGCATAGCCTGCCCCGCGGTGAGAAATTCACTGCACGCCTAACTGGAATCACGCAACTGTTTTACAGTTTACAGTTTATGCAGCCTGACTTTGCAAGGAGAAGATCGACGCACCGCATGCTTTGCGACCAGAACTTCGACGCACGGCCCACCTGATCGACACACGGCCAACCCGGGACAGTGCAGCCCGACTTCCAGAGAGGAATCGATGCAGTTTCTGCCATGCAGGAGAAATTTCCAAGCAATGCCCACTAGATCGACGCAGAGCTTGTGACTTCGCTCCGCAAGCCCAGGATTCCTCACACCGTCCCCGAGGTGCCAGAAAACCCTGCAACCTGAAGAGGAACCTAGTCCGTGCACCAGAAATTGACGCAAAGTCTTCCCCTGCTTAGAAAATAATGACGCAGGTCGGTGTGTGAAGGGGCGAAACCGACGCACACCTCTCCATTTTCCACACATCACCTCCGGTGCAGTCCCTTGCGGAGATTTTGAACGCAAATCAGGTAATTTGTGCTTGGAAGAGAAATTTATTGTTTTTAACAGACATTAGTTTGTTTTTAAAAGGCTTAAGACACTTTGGGGGTCATTACGACCCTGGCGGTCGCGCCGCGGTCGCACCGCCGGGGCCGGCGGTTTCCTGCCGTTTTAGCCCCGGCGGTGATAATCCGCCAGGGCAGCGCTGCATGCAGCGCTGCCCTGGGGATTATGACTCCCCTACCGCCGGCCTGTTTCTGGCGGTTTGCACCGCCAGGAAGAGGCTGGCGGTAAGGGGAGTCATGGGGCCCCCTAACAGGGCCCCATGCAACTTTTCACTGTCTGCATAGCAGACAGTGAAAAGCGCGACGGGTGCTACTGCACCCGTCGCACGGCCGCAACACCACCGGCTCCATTAGGAGCCTGCTCCTATGTTGCGGCCGCATCCCCGCTGGGCCGGCGGGCGTAAACTAGGTTTGCGCCCGCCGGCCCAGCGGGGATGTTGTAATGGGGTCCGCAGGAGTGCGGCCGCATTGGCGGCCGCACGGCGGTTACCGCTTGGCCAAGCTTGTAATGACCCCCTTTATATCACTTTTACAGTGATATCTCAACATTTACTTATTGCTTTTTATTCGTTTTGACCTGCAATTATCCAGATAAATATTATATATTTTTCTAAACACTGTCTGTTGTATTTTCGTGGTGCTATATTGTGTTGCTGTATGATTTGTTGCACAAATACTTTACACATTGCCTTTTAAGGTAAGCCTGACTGCTCGGTTCCAAGCTACCCGTGGGTGGGCACAGGATAATTTGGATTGTGTGTGACTTACCCTGACTAGAGTGAGTTTCCTTGTTCGGACAGGGGGTAACCTGACTGCCAACCAAAGACCCCATTTCTTACAGCTATCATTCAATTAAATTGGACATTACAAACATTTCGAACGGGTTTCATTCCTTGGCAACTTCTCAAGGAAACAGCCATGTTTGAATGTCTGATTTGATATTTACTCATAGAACGGCAGCAAAGAACCCCCATACACACTATTGAGTATAGAACAAATTGAAGACACACCATTTACAGTAAGCAACACTCCTTCTACTACCTTGTTAATAAGTGGTGTTATTTATTTTTCAATTACCACATTTAACGTCCATGATTGCCAACGTCCATGATTGCCAAAAATATAAATCTATTGGCCTGTATAAAAGTTTGCATAACTCACAATTGTTCCATTTATGGAAGTTTTCTTATTCCAACATTTGTTTCAATGAAAACGAAGATGAACCTGTATATATTAGTAGAGCAAATTGCAGAAATCTGCTTGGACATTCTCTTTTTGTTTAGGAGGCTGTCCTGGTTTGTAGTGGGTACCTTGGGTACTTACACCTAATACCAGGTCCAGTTATCCCTTAATAAGTGAAAAGTAGTGGTGTTCTAGCAGCTTAAGCTGATAGAGGTAGCTATAGCAGAGCAGCTTAGGCTGAACTAGGAGACATGCAAAGCTCATGCAATACCACTTACAGTTGCACAGTACTTATACACAAGTAAAGGCAATACTCAGTGCTACTAAAAATAAAGGTATTTATTTGGGTGACACAGTACCAAAAATATCTTAGAGACAATACTCTTTCTGGAGGTAAGTATTATACATAAAATATACACTAGACACCAAAATTAGACAAGTAAATAGTCATAGAACAATGCAAACAATAGGAAATGCTATAGATTGCAATAGGAAAAAATAGGTCTAGGGGAAACACAAACCATAATCTAAGAAAGTGGAATGAGAATCACAAATTACCCCCTAGACAAGTGTAGTGTGTACAGAATCACTGGGACAGTAAGAATACAGTAAAGGTAATTAAATTACCCCACCCCAGAGCCCGGAAAAGCAGGAGTAAAGTACTGCAAGTTTACTTAGGACACACTACACTTCGTGATTGGGATTTTGGAGTGACCAACCAAGTCTGCAAACAATAACTGCTGGATTCCTGGACCTGAAGACGTGCAAAAGAAGGAGAGCAAGTCCAGAAGTCTAAAGAAGTTCCAGGAAGGACAGGATCCCCCACCAACCCAGAAGAGCGTGCAAAAGAAGAGTCCCTGGTTAGTCGAAGACTGCCGCAATGCACCCTAGGAAGATGCCAGCGGGTTCCTGCATGATGCAAAGGATGTTCCATGATGTGAAGGTGGATGCAGATATGATTTTGTGTTGGAAGTCGCCAACAAGCCCTGGCTACGACAAAAGTGCATTTTGCTGGAGCCAAGAGGGACCTGGGGGCCTCAACTCTGTGTCAGGAGGAAGAGGGGGCTCTCATCACTTTAGAGAGCCCTCAGGATGCCAGACTGCACCCACAGGAGTCCCAGGACATGGGAACAAAGAAGATGCAAAATGCAGTTGGTGCAGCACAACAAAAGAAGGTCCCATGCCGCCGAAGAACAACTCAGCAAGTTGAGCGTTGCAGGATTGAGTGCTGGGGACCTGGGCCAGACTGTGCATGAAGGAATTTTGCAGATAGTGCACGGAGGCCTCAGGAGGTGAAGAAGATGCAGTACACAGGTGTACCATTGCTCTCAGTGACGGCAAGGTCTTACCTCCTCCAACTTGCATCAGCAGGACCTCAGGACAGTCTATGTCGATGGGGTCCAACCTCTGAGTCCTTAGGAGCATTCTCGTTGTTGTAAGAGGAGTCCAAGGGTACCGGTCATCTTCTTAGAAGGTGCCTGCTGGAGCAGGGGAGTGACTCTGTCACCCCACAGGAGATTTCTTCAGTCCTTCTGGTGCAGGGTGAAGACAAGGAGTCTTCAGAGCGTGCACACCATGGAAACTGTTGCAGTTGCTGGCTGGAGCTGAAGTTGTAGAGGAAAATATCCATTGTGGATACTTTGTTGCTGTTACAGCAGTTCCTGGAGTAGGCTGCGGTTGATCCGAGGTCAGAGGATGATGAAGTAGTTGCAGAGGAATCCTGAAGGAAACCTGCAAGCAGAATCTGAAGAGAACCCACAGGAGAGACCCTAAATAGCCCTGAGAGGGGGATTGGCTACCTTATCAGGTATGGGCCAATCAGGAGGGGTCTCTGATGTCACTTGGTGGCACTGGCCCCTCAGAACCCTCCAGAGTGCCCCCACACCTTGCAAAGCAAGATGGCTGAAGTCTGGGACACACTGGAGGAGCTCTGGGCACCACCCCTAGGGTGGTGATGGACGGGGGAGAGGTCACTCCCCTTTCCTTTGCCAGTTTCGCACCAGAGCAGGGGACAAGGGGTCCCTGAACCGGTTTAGACTGGCTTATGCAAAGAGGGCACCATCTGTGCCCTTCAAAGCATTTCCAGAGGCTGGGGGAGGCTACCCCTCCCCAGCCTGTAACACCTATTTCCAAAGGGAGAGGATGTAACACCCTGCTCTCAAAGGAAATGCTTTGTTCTGCCTTCCTGGGAGTGAGCTGCTCAGACCCCAGGAGGGCATAACTCTCTCTGTGAAGTGGCAGCAGCTGCAGTGCACACCCCAGAGAGCTGGTTTGGCAGTACTGGAGTTCCATGGTGGAGCCCCCAGGATGCATGGAATTGGCTCCCCAATACCAGATTGGGAATGGGGCGACAACTCCATGATCTTAGACATGTTACATGGCCATATTTGGAGTTACCATTGTGAAGCTACATATAGGTATTGACCTATATGTAGTGCACGCGTGAAATGGTGTCCCCGCACTCACAAAGTCCTGGGAAATGGCCCTGAACTATATGGGGGAAACCTTTGTTAGTGCAAGGGTGCCCTCACATTTAGTAACTTAGCACCTAACCTTCAGCAAGTGAAGGTTAGACATATAGATGACTTATAGGTTACTTATGTGTAGTGAAAATGGCTGTGAAATAACATGTGCGTTATTTCAGGCAGGCTGCAATGGCAGGCTTGTGCAAGGGTTTGTCTGAGCTACCTATGGGTGGCAAAAGAAATGCTGCAGCCCATGTGGATCTCCTGGAATCCTAATGCCCTGGGTACCTAGGTACCATATACTAGGGACTTATAAGGGGGTCCAGTGTGCCAATTGAAATTGGTAAATGAAGTCACTAGCCTACAGTGACAAATTTAAAAGCAGAGAGAGCATAAGCACTGAGGTTCTGGTTAGGAGAGCCTCAGTGACACAGTCAAGCACTATACAGACACACACATTAGGCCATAAACTATGAGCACTGGGGTCCTGACCAGCAGGATCCCAGTGAGACAGGCAAAAACATACTGAAATACAGGAAAAATGAGGGTAACATGCCAAGGAAGATGGTACTTTCCTACAGTTACATGGAATATGTATTGCTTTGATGCTTGGTTAAGTTGTGTTTTATCTGTTTCCCCTATGACATCCATACCCACACATCATGAGCTCCTTAACAGTGGTTCTCATTTATTTCTAGCAAATGTAACTTGCTCTGAGTTAGAATTTCGGCCAGCTATAATTGATAACAGTTTCTGAAACAATGCAGTATTGGGGAAGGACCTTGTACTCGCCACCTTCCCTTGGCCTAGTATAGATATGAAACCCATGTGTTTGGATGATCTAAAAAAGCTGTTGTCTATTTTATTACAATATGAAGCCACTCTGACTTCATAGGTTGCAATCTATAACTTACAGACAGCCAGAACAGCTTTAGAAATTCAGAGGCCAATTACACATGCAGTATCCCACACACTTTGCTGATATTGTACAAACTATATTCAATTAATCTTTGACAACTGGCGTCATGCGTCTTTTTAAGAATACTGGGTGTAGTCTGGTGACTAGATTTAAAGCAGTATTCGAACGTATGCTATCATTTTTTCACTGTATATTCTTCAGCCTCTTTGGCGGATTTCCCAACATCATACTCCTAATTGGCTGTGGTTTCAGAATCTTTTTTCTGCTCTGACATGAAAATCAGCACCATGGATTAGATGTATCCAGCTGAACAACGGTGCCAAGAGACTCTTGTGCATTTTTCTTTGACCAACTGTATTTTTCACGAATGTCTTGAAACAATGCAAGACTGAAAGGTTTTTGTGCTTTGCTTCACTTGCTACATATATTTATGATATTTATGATATATTGATATATTAATTGTCTATGTTTTATGATATAAAGGGGATATATATATATGTATATATATTAAATATTTATCATGTTTTCTACTCATCAGCTAAGTCCCCCCCTCCATGTTAGATACGCCCCATGACCTTACATTAGACATACAAGCCGAGATAATGATGTAGAGCCCCTAAGGACTGACTCCTCTAACTCAATTTTGCGTAGGCTGCTTTTGCCATTTTAGGCAATGGAAGTCACCATTTTAGATCATGTATGCTACCACTTAGGTGATGGAGGTTGCAATTTTTCTCAATTTATGCAAAATCATTATCATGTCTGCCATTTGATGCATATGTCATCTGACCTTACCTTTACTGTGTAAGTGTCAGGTCCTTCGACTGATGACATACATATAACACCTGATACAACATTGGTCTGGGTCAAGGGTCTACTTACCACCATGTCAAGGTCAAATAAGAACAAGTACAGACATATAGTCAAATTAGTATAGTCCTATTTGACATTCTCTTGTGTCAGAAATTCCAATATCAGATAAGATTTAGTATATAACTGTCATTTGTCCACTTAAGACAAGAGTTCCTTAATCAAGATTATCACCTATTATTCTGTCAGAATATGGTCTTGCTTACCTGCAGCACACTTTGAAGATGCTACATCTCGCTCAGCACTTATAAAGCTGAGTCCCGTAGGAAGACTGCTACTGCAGTTTGTGTTTGCCCTTCACAGGGAAAATTGCCTTCACGCCTCATCTGATATGACATCTGTGGCATTCTGTATATAGAATCTTTAGGCAGAATGTATGTGTTGGAAAATGGGTTATTGGTAAGGGCAGGTAGGTACCTACACCTAGCAACAAGCCACTAACCTCTGGCTGGCAAAGTCTATGTTTCTATGAAAGGAGATTCCCTCATTAGCTGGTTCCACCAAAAAGATTTAAGAGTGTATCTTGATCCCAATGAATATCCATCTGTAAGATTGAAAAATGATGTGCATGTTGATACTGTGGAAAATGATGAGTGTGTCAAGATTAACAGTCCGAGACCATCATATGAGCAAGAATTTCCAAATCTTTTTCAAAACAAACTCGGGTGTATGAAAGGTTATGTGCATAAAATTAAGATGAAGAAAGATGTCACACCTGTGGTCAGTAAAGTAAGAGGTGTACCTTTAATGGTCAAGGAAAAAATGAGAGCAGAATTAGATAAGCTAAAACAGAATGGCATTATCGAAGAAGTGGAAGCCACTGAATGGTTGGCCCCAGTGGTTATGGCTGTAAAGGCCAATGGTGAACCAAGGCTTTGCATTGACTTGAGAGAACTAAATAAATGTATAGTGGTGGATCATTATCCTTTGCCCAACATTAATGAAATGCTATCTTTATTAGGAAATGCAAATTGCTTCTCTTCTATAGATTTAACGTCTGCCTACCACCAAATTACTTTACATAAAGACTCTCAAAATTTAACAGCGTTCATCACTCCTTTTGGTATCTACAAGTTTATCCGTATGCCCTTTGGCCTGGCTTCAGCTGCAGCTGTATTTCAACGTGCCATGGAGAGACTACTAGAAGGACTGCAAGGAATCAAGATATATCAAGATGATATGCTTGTATATGGTAGAGATGGAAAAGAACATAATGAAAGAGTTCGCAGAGTTCTTCAGAAACTGGAAGAGAGTGGCTTGACCTTAAAAGCAGAAAAATGCAACTTTAATCTTCATGAAATTGACTATCTTGGTCATAAAATTTCTTCCAAGGGTATTGAACCTAAGAAAGAGTTGGTAGATACTATAGTTAATTTTTCCAGTCCTTCTTCAAAAGACGAGGTTGTAAAATTTCTTGGCATGGCAGAGTTTTACAGTAAATTTGTGGATCATTTTGCTGACAAAACTATATGCATGAGGGAATTAGTGAGGAAGGGTGTTGCTTTTAACTGGAGTGATGAGTGTGAAAAAGAGTTCAATTTAATGAAACAAAGTTTGAAGTTTGCTTCTAGTTTAAATAGTTTTGAACCTGGGCATGATACAGTAATAATGTCTGACGCTAGCGCCAAGGGCCTTGGGGCTGTCTTGTTACAAACTTATAATGGAGTTGAAAGAACAATACTCTTTTTATCCAGGTCGTTGAAGGGGGCAGAATTAAACTATTCTGTTATTGAAAAGGAAGCGTTAGCCGTGTTCTGGGCGGTGAATAAACTAAAAAGTTTGTGTGGGGTAGCAAATTTTTTATAAGAACGGACCATAAACAGTTAAAAGAGATCTTTGAAAAAAAGGGTTTGGATGCTATATCTGGTAGAATCAGAAAGTGGGTAGTAGCTTTGCAGGAATTCTCATTTGGGGTCCAGTACATACCCGGAGTTGAAAACAACCTGGCAGATTGTTGCTCAAGATTGGTAAGTGACAGTTTGGAGAATGAGGATGTTTCCATGTATGGTAGTGATGATTTTGAGGTATGTATGATCAAGGATGGTATAATCAAGGAGAGTGAATGGATGTTGGAGTTACTCGGTGATGAAGTTTTAATGAAAGTTCTTAAAAAAATCAGAAGTGGATGGGATGGTACTGAAAAGAAGGATCAACAATTATGCGGATTCTGGAGAGTTACAGATGAATTGTCAACTCATGGTGATTTCATATTGAGAGGAACTAGGCTTGTTCCTCCGGAGAAGTTGAGAGATGAGCTAATCTCTATAGCTCATGAGAGCCATCCTGGCATTTCTAAAACAAAAGAAAGGTTGAGACTCATGTATTGGTGGCCAGGTATGGATGTGTTAATTGAAAGATGTGTTAGGGAGTGTGCGGAATGTTCGAAAGCTGACAAGACTTTAACTTGTAGAGTCCAGCCCATGAAAGTGAGGGAGCTTCCGAAAGAACCTTGGCAAGAGATTTCTTTGGATATTTTGGGTCCGATTAGACACTCCGGCTCTGGTAAATATATAATTGTGTTATTGGATATGTATTCAAGGTGGCCTGAATTTAAAATCACTATCTCCGTGGAAACACGGGATGTAATAGGCTTTCTCAATTATATTTTTGACAGAGAAGGGTTTCCTTCCTCTATTCTCACAGATAATGGTGTACAATTGGTCTCACAGGACATGGAACGCTTCTTGAGTGAAAGAGGCATTATACATAAGAAAACTTCTCTTTACCATCCTGAGACCAATGGTATGGTGGAGAGGCTAAATAGAGTATTAAAGGAAACTATTCAAATGTCTCTAGCGTGTAACAAATGTTGGAAGGAGGAAGTGTCACGTAAGATCAAGATTTATCGGTTAACTCCTCATTCTGTTACGGGCTTTTCACCTTTTGAGTTATTCAGGAGGAGAAAACCTAACACGTTGGTGTGTCCCTCATGGGTTAATGATAAGTTTGGTTCGAAATCTGAAACTTTATGTAATGATAAGCAGAGGTGGTTGAAAGAATTTAAGAAGGTTTCAGAAAGGAAGATCAGATTTGATAAGTGGAAAGCAGTGAAGAAAGTAGTGATTCGAGTAGGTGATTTTGTCAGAGTGAAGAATCCTCGCTTTGGTCTTTCAAAAGAACATTACAAATTTTCTATGCCTCTCGAAGTTAAGAAAGTTCTGGGAAATGCGGTAAGAACTGAAGATCACAAAGTGTGGAATATTGGGAGAGTGGTCAAAGTGAAAACTGCTTGTGGGGAAAATAATTCTGAGGGAGATGGTGTAGAGGTAAAACATGATAATGTTGACAATCATTTTTTACCTAGGAAGTCTTCAAGAGTTATCCAACGCCCTAAAATTTTAGATGACTTTGTTTAGTATTTATGTCTCTTTATTTTATGTGTTCCCATGTTATATGTTGTCATTTTTAATTGGATGCCCTTGACTGTTGTTTGGTTAAATTTCTTCTTTTGTTAATGAAGGGGGGGAGATGTGTGGCATTCTGTATATAGAATCTTTAGGCAGAATGTATGACACCGGAACCTGGTGACAGTAACTAAGGGTGATCCGGCAGTTGGAAACAGGGAGTGAGAAGACATCTGTTGGCTGGGGTGTTTCATGGATTCCTTATCTTGAATAAACTAAGGCAGATTATGGGGGTGATTCTAACATTGGCGGGCGGCGGAGGCCGCCCGCCAAAGTTCCCCCAACAGAATACCGCTACGCGGTCAGAAGACCACCGCGGTTATTCTGTGTTTCCCGCAGTAGCACCCGTCGCGATTTTCAGTGTCTGCATGGCAGACACTGAAAATCTTTTAGGGGCCCCCATGGGCCCCACGACACCCCTCACCGCCATCCTGTTCCTGGCGGTCAAAACCGCCAGGAACAGGATGGCGGTGAGGGGGTCGGAATCCCCATGGCGGCGCAGCAAGCTGTGCCGCCATGGAGGATTCCTCAGGGCAGCGGAAAACCGGCGGGAGACCGCCGGTTTTCCGTTTCTGACCGCGGCCATACCGCCGCAGTCAGAATGCCCTTGGGAGCACCGCCAGCCTGTTGGCGGTGCTCCCGCGGTCCCCGGCCCTGGCGGTCCTTGACCGCCAGGGTCAGAATGACCGCCTATATCTCAAAGAAGTGTCTCTCACCATCTTTTCAACATCCCTTGCTGTCAACGAGGTATGCGGTGCATCTCCTCTCCCTAAGAATTTCTAGACTGCAAGTTGCTCTGGTTTTCAATCTCTCTTTTCATTTCTGCTTTCCATGTTCTCACATAAAAGTAGGTCTTGGGGTGTTAGGTTTTCAATGTCATGCTAAAAATGTTAGAGATGTTCATTATATTTTTGCTACTTACAAAGTGCCTTTTTGCTGCTTTAACGATATCCTGTGTAGTTGTTTTACACCTGCTAAGAAACAGGCTATTCATGTTGTATTACATGCTTTTATTTGAAAGTGTCTATTCTTCTTAGTGCAGTGTGTGTAATAATGTGGACAACAAAATATGTTGGTTTCAGTTACCACAATGTCCCTGATCTACTCATAGGGATTATTAGTAACACAAAGGCAATAACTCTACTTCACAATGTATTCCATAGGCTTATGCAGGGCTATAATAACCTGTCTTTCACATTTAATGCTGGTGCATTGAACTAATTTTTCTTGTGTCACCTGTGGGTTGTAAAACAAAACTTGTAGAATTATGCCAAAGTTGTAATTTACACAAAGGTGGGGAACAAAAAATGGAGTGATACAGAAACAGTGAATAAAATCTGTCACCCACAGCCTTCCCGATCCCTAAATCACAGGCCCAAGGGTTCAGTCCCAACAAGGAATGCTACATCAACCCTACTGAAGGCAGGAGGGCTCTAAACCACAACCCCTATCATCCTTCTTGAACAAATTGGAACCAATCACTGTCCCATCTAGTTATCAAACCAGTACCCATTGAAAACAAACTGCTGGTGCATTGAACTAATTGTTCTTGTGTCACCTGTGGGTTGTAAAGCAAACCTTGTAGAATTATGCCAAAGTTGTAATTTACACAAAGGTGGGGAACAAAAAATGGAGTGATACAGAAACAGTGAATTAAATCTGTCACCCACAGCCTTCCCGATCCCTAAATCACAGGCCTAAGGGTTCTGTCCCAACAAGGAATGCTACATTAACCCTATTGTAGGCTTGAGGGCTCTAAACCGCAACCCCAATCATCCTTCTTGAACAAATTGGAACCAATAACTGTCCCATCTAGTTGTCAAACCAGTACCCATTGAAAACAAATATGTTATTGTACAGGATGATTCCGTTCAGTTAAAATAACATATTTGTGTGTTCAGTTACATCCACTGACCTCTTTTTTAGAAAGCATATTATTGTGTATGTTCCACATTTGTATGCAATGTTCAGATACAGCACCATTACATCTAGTGTTACTAGTGTCATTCCTTCCTCCCAGGTCAGGTCATTGGTCATATTGAATACAGGTTGTGTATCTCAACTATATGATGGTAAGTTAGTAACAAAGTTGACAACAAAAGGACTGAAGAATATGTCCGCATATTCAGAAGGTTTTTCAGTGGGTGTATTAATGACTGATATGATAAGCCTCTGTGGGGTAAAAGACATTTGCTTATGTGTCTTATGAAGTGTATACATGCAAGTGATACTGGGCTTGTCAACATTTTGGTACAAATATTCCTCATCCTTTAAGAGATCTTTGGCATACTAGTAGCTTTGTGTTATTGTCTCTGCAAATTCCATACATAGGGTTGTTACCCAGCAAGGGCATCGGGCTGGTTCATTGTGGTGGGATAGCATTTTATTGTCATAATCAGTCTTGCTCCTAATAATAATGTGATAATGAGAGTGATTTTAGATACAAAACCTAGAGAGGATAATGATTTCAATTAATGTTTTATGTAATACCTCTGTCACAATTTCAAAATTACACCCTTACCATTTCAGTTCTAAAATTATTAAAAGCAATGGTAACAATAGATCACAGAAGGTATGAAGGAGAGGGGAAGCAATTGCCACAGCTTTCCAGTGGCTGAAATTGTGCTTGTTCTCAGGTGTATAACATGGGCCTGATTCTGAGTTTGACCATCCGTCAGGATAGGGGGGATATTATCTTTGCCATCTTAATGGATTGCGTCTGTCAAATCTAGAGATAACCCCTAGATCAGCAGTCATCTTTGCAAACTGGAAGGAACCACAACACAGGCAGTTCATTTTAATGTACTAAAGGTTTGGTGGGCAACTGCTGACAGTTTTAATGATTGTACATTAAACCTTTTTCAATTTTTTTGTTTTTCAGAAACAAATTCCCAAACCAGGAATGTATTTTTCAAAAACAACAAATGAATTACATCTGTACCCTGGAATATCTTTCACATAGTATGTGGGTTATTATTTTTTCTGTTCTTAACCTCCTGGTTTCTCCTGGTAGAGATGGACAGAAAAAAAGCACATTACTCCATCCTCACTAAATAGGGTGGGTGGTGTAATGTCCCTCCTCTGATTGCCTGTACTCTGTCGGGGTGTCAGAGGACGTTTTTACTTGACAGAGTCAACAAGGACTCTATTGATGGAAAAGTTAAGGTCCACCTGTTTTTAAATGATGCAAGCAGACCAAGGGTTTGGTGGGCAAATGTGACAGAGTAACCTGTCCACCACTCTCTAAATTGGGCACCATGATTTGCTAATGACAGTGACACTCAACTCCAGCAGTTCCTGTTTCTGTAACTCCAAAACCAGAACAGTGATCACTTGCCCACATACCCTTGTTTGCAACTCACAAATGAAGTATACCACCTGGGTGGAGAACATTGGAAAAGTGTGTGAACTAGTTGGAATAACCTGACTGCAACCCACAGGAGGCACTGTTTCAGCAACTCAAAACACCAGAACAGTGTTCATTTGTTGAAAGACCTCTGATTGGCAACCCTTCAGCTAGGAGGATGCCATTTGTACAGTGTGTGTAGTAGAGGGGCTGACATGACGTCTTAGGCCAGAGGGGTCCGTCACTGTTACTTCACTCACCAGCCCAGTGCCCTCTCCTCCAAAGACTCCTGTTTGGTAACTCACAAATGAAGTGTTCTCACCTAGGGGGATACCATTTGTATAGTGTATATAGTACAGGGACTGACATGAATGCTAAGGCTAGGAGGCCTTGTTTGTGTACCTCCAAACACCAGCACAGTGTTCCCTTGTACAAAGACCCCTGTGTCTTAACTTTCAACTTAAAGTGTACTCATCTGGGGGATAAAATTTGTATAGTGTGTGTGCTAGAGATAGTGATGTGACTGCAACTCCCAGCAGGCCTTGTTTCTGTAACTCCAAACACCAGCCCAGAGTTCTCTTGTCCAAAAGCTCCTATTTGGCAACTCACATCCAAATGAAGTTTACTCACCTGAGGGGATACCATTTTTCAAGTATTGGGGAGTAGTGAGAGTGACCTGACTGCAACTCCCAGCAGGCACTGTTTCTGTTACTCCAACCACCAGCCCAGTGTTCTCTTATCCAAAGACCCCTGTGTCTTAACTCTCAATTGGAGTGTGCTTAGCTGGAAGGATGATATTTATATAGTCCATGCAGTACAGGGAGTGACATGACTGCTAAGTCCAGGAGGCACTGCTGTACTAACTCCTGTCCAGTGTTCAGTTCTCCAAGTATGCTTTTTTGGAAACTCACAAAATTGTACTGACTTGTGGGGATGACATTTATCAAGCGTATGAAGTAGAGGGAGTGACATGACTGCTAAAGCCAGGAGGCTATGAATTTTACTCATCTGGGAGGATAACATGTGTATGGTGGTGGGAAGTAGAGGAAGTGACCGGAATGCTAACCCCTTTAGGCCCTGTGTCTCCAACTCCAACCCCCAAAACAATGTTCACTTGCCCATATACATCTATTTATGAACTCTCAATTGACGTTTACTCACCTGGAAGGATACAATTTTTCAAGTGTATGTAGTATAGAGAGTGACCTGACTGCAACTCCCAGGAGGCACTGTTTCAGTAACTCCAAACACCAGACCAGTGGTCACTTGTACAAATATCCTTGACTGCTAACTCTCAGTTGAAGTTTACTCACCTTAGAGTGACCAAGATACAGATCATGCTCAACTCTGAGATGTGTATGGCCACCTAGCTCCATCTTGACCAACTAATCCAAGCTGAAACTATTGAGGACAGGAAGGACAGTTTACCCAGTGTGCAAAACAATGATCCCAAAGGCCTCAGGATGCATCACCAGAATGGTATTGGCAGCAGACACATTCACAATGCACTGACCACATGACATCTCAAGTCACATATACAACAACATGCTGGGTCTGCCTGCATAACAATCTAGTAGGCCTCAAAATGGCCAAAGACATATCTTGCTTAACCACTGTTTTGCCTGAACTTGTGGCATTCTTAGGCCATCCTCCCAAGACCTATTGATCTGTACATTTTAGCAGCTCCTTGACTTAGATGGAATTGACATGCTTCACAAATGTCAGGTCAATACAACCAATGTCATGGCTACTTGCCACAATAAGATTAACTGCAAAATAACTTTGTACAAGGTTCATGCTTAATGTAACACTAAATTGCTGGAGGTAGATTTCACAATACAACCAATAACATTGTATATTTCACATCAACAGGTGGAACTGCCACTGGGTACACAGAGGCCACAGAAGAGACTGACACTACCCCACTGGAAGAAGCCCTCAGTGAAGAAGACACTCCTGGATGTTGGAAACGGAGGATGGATCTGGCTTATCTGGGCAGCCTGGTCAGGCACCAACAGTGAGTCTCACGGTGGCCACATCAATACCTCCCAGCCCAGTTGCCTCAACATCACAGGCAACCATTCGCCCCCCAACCTGTCTCCCTAGCACAGTTTCTACCATCATGTGCCCCCCAGTCCTGGATCCTGAGTTGTAGCATAACACTTCCAACAATAAGGGTCCAGGATCCATTAGAAGAGGGTACCCTGTGGCATGGGTACAGGCCTATGGGGGTAGGGTAGTAGGAGGATTGCTGTGGGCCAGCAGGGTGAGGCCACTGGGGCTGCTTCTGGCCAATAAACTGTCAGCCACATTTTGGGGGTCTATCAGGAGTCCCAAGGCATGATGGGCCAGGTAGTGAACAAACTCTGGGAAATCAAGTAACTATAGAGGAACATCCATAGGAATATGCGCAAACAGTGGGAGGCTCAAAATACCAACATGGCCTCCCTAAAAGTGCTGATGAGGGTTTTAATACCACCCTGAGCAAGGCTCTACAACACCATTCTACCCTTTCCTTTGATGCATCAACACCAGGCCCTTCTTCATCAGTGCCAGCCTCTGGAAGGAAGGCCCTGCCAGAGGAACAAGCCCCAGACACCCCTGCCTCTGTTGCAGCAGATACCCCACCACGCAAGCAGAAATGTCCAGCAACAAATCCAGGAGGTGCGGATGGGAAGACAGCCATCACTGCCAGCAAGTGACCTCTTACGAAAGGAACTCCTTTGTGTGTCACACATTCACTCTGTTGAATGATCCTGAACTACCTGCCAGTTCCAATGGGAGGACTTTGGACTCTCAGTGGTGTGGCATATTCTCTAATGATGTCATTCACCATGGCTGACAACTTCACTTTATTATTTTCTTCTTTTCTGTCAAGATTTTATTTACTGCATCAGGACTGTAATAAGTTTACCCATCACAAACTCCTTGTCTTCTTGATTAATTTGAACATTTTGCTATGTAAAGATGAAAGATCATGTGAAACATATGATGAAGATCTAACTTACTTGTGCAAGGAGAGATATGTTACAGATACACAGTGCTCTGCTCAGGATTACAAGCATTACACACAAAGACATACGTAAAAGTGTCTGATCACACCAAGCATTTTATTCTAGTGTATAGCACATAGGCTGTCCATATGTTTGGACCTTTTTGACACAAGAATGTCTGACTCATACTGAGTAAAAGTACATATTCCACGGTACAGCTCCCAGACCACAGAAGGGAGATATTTGTCAGACACTGTCCTTAGAATAGGCAAACATTAAAGTGGATGATGTCAGCAGCTTGAGCCTTATCACATACCACAGCAAAGTAATCTAACATCACATAATCCAAGATATAGACAGATGGCAGTACAACAGTCCCTGATCACAGGCCCAACCTTCCCCGATGAGCATGCATCTGGTGGTATGACACAAACATATGTCAGTGTTGTGGCACAGGCACTGAGGCCTGCAATGATGAAACACTTCTATAACTGCAAACATGTCATACAAGTATATTGTTTAGTCAATGTTAAGGGTGAATGACTTGCTCACAATCGATGACTACATATTTCATGCCCACATGATGACACATATGATGCAGTTGGCCAAACACAGCACACAAAACAAGCCCAATGTGCACTTCTGACCTTCCACACCAACACTGTGCAAGCTGCCTTGACACAGGTCTCATACATCCTAAATCTGTGACCTACATTAGCGGGAACGATCCATGTCCACTTTGTATGTAAGAACAGCATTAGATATCTGCCAATGTCACATCTCTGAAATGCTCACATGAGGATATCACTGTGAAGGTACCTGTACAAAGACGAAACAAGGAGTATAGATTTGAAAACATACCTATTATACAAATCACATAACAAGCAACTGGAAATGAAATTACATTGCAAGGAAATTGACAAAAACAAAGCAACATCATCAAGATGGGGAATAAGTCAAAGGACAATGCTTCAAGCATCCTTTGGCTGAATATTGCAGAGTATCAGTGTTAGACCTGGCATCCTTGGTGTGGTTTCTCCAGTCTTTTTACCTCAGCTTTCTGTGTTTTTTAGTGTGTACTGGACTTGGTAGTTTAGGCACTTTGCCACTGCTGACCAGTGCTAAAGTGCAAGTGCTCTTTGTGTAAACTGTATTTGTAATTGGCTTTTCCATGATTGACATTTGATTTACTAGTACGTCCCTAGTAAAGTGCACTAGAGGTGCCCAGGATCTGTATATCAAATTCTTCTAGTGGGCCTGCAGCACTGATTGTGCCATTCACATGAGGAGCCTTGAAAACATGGCTGCCACTGCAGTGTCTGTGTGTGCAGTTTTAAATTGCCAATTCGACCTGGCAAGTGTACCCACTTGCCAGACCCAAACCTCCCTTTTTGTACCTGTAAGGCACCCTTAGGGTAGGTCCTAGGTAGCCCTATGGGCAAGGTGTAGTATATTTAAAAGGTCGGACATGTACTGGTGCGTTTTACATGTCCTGATAGTAAAATACTGCCAAATTCAGTTTTCACTATTGCAAGGACTGTCTCTCCATAGGTTAACATGGAGACTGCCATTAAATATCATTTAAATGCAATTTCCCATTTGGAGAAGTTATAGATGTGGAGTTTGTGGTCTCTGAACCCACAATTTAAAAATATATATTTTGGTAAATTTGGTTTTTGGATTGTCAGTTTGAAAATGCTGCTTTTAGAAAGTGGGAATTTTCTAGCTCAACCATTATGTACCTCTGCCTGCCTGTGGAATCCACGTCTGGGTCAGACTGACAGTTGGGCAGTTTGTGAATTCCTTCTAGACAGTGACAAAGGGAGCTGAGGAATGTCCTGCATATCCTCATGAGTCTACGGGACTAGAGTGGGGAGGAAGGAGCTGACACTTACAACTGAAAGGACTGTACCTGTCCTCTCACAATGCAGTCTCCAGCCCCCTGGTATGTGTCTGGGGCCTGGCCCGGGCAAGGCAGGATCTCATGAACAACAAAGACGTTCCTTCGAAGTTTGAAGGCAGAAATGAGTATAAGTAGTAGACCGAAAACCCCAGATTGTCAGATTACTTCTGCACCAAGAGGTATCTCTGCCAAGGAGACGAGCTGAAGACCTGGAAGAGGAGTACTGCCCTTTGCCTGTGAGTGTCCTTTGCTTGATTGGACTTCAGTTGCTGCTTCTACTTTGGAGAGGACAAAGACTGGACTTTGCTGTGTTTTCCTGCTTGTGGAATGTCTCCAAGTGCTTGGACTCAGCTTGCCCCCTGTTTTGAAATCTCAGGGCCATCAAAGACTTCCTCTGCCAGCATCTGTACTCTTGCTAAGACTCCTACCATGCCAAGTGGTGCCCTATTCAGTCCCTGAGCCCTTGAAAGGAGAAGCTGGTGGAACCAAGGCTGAAATCCATACACTGGAGCCTAGCAGGAGAAGAATCAACACAGCATTTGTATCGCTGCAGACAAAATTGATGCATCACCCACATAGCGTGGCTCTTCGCCATCGTGCGTCAGGATTTTGCACGCATCATCACTGGGCGTCAAAACCACACTTAACCTGCACGGACCCAAGGCTGCTCCTCTGCTCATCTGGAAACTCTTTCTGCGGGAGAGAAAAATGACGCATCGCCTACTCGACCAGAGAAAAAACAAGGCACTGCCTCCCTTGTGAGTCAGGTCAGGAATCAATGCATTGCTTACTTTTTTGACGCACGCTTGCCCGTGTGGCTTTATTTTTGATGCATACCAGGTACTGTGTGTACAAACAATGCATCCATTGATTTCTATGGAGTACAACTCTCTTTAATTCAAGAATTCATATCTTTACTTGTGAATGTTGGATATTTTTGTTTTAATCAGATAAATATTGGCTATTTTTCTAAACTGGTGTTGAGTCCTTGTGTGGTCTTTTCACTGTGTTACTGTGTGTGATTGTACAAATGCTTTACACATTGTCTCTGAGATAAGACTGACTGCTTGTGCTAACCTACCAAAGGGGAGAGCAGGGGTTATCCTAGGTGTGCATCTTCCTTACCCGAACTAGAGTGAGGGTCTTTGCTTGGACAAAGAGCAAACTGACTGCCAACCAGAGACCCCATTTCCAACAATCAACTCTCTAGTTATTGCTAAAACACTCAGATCCACACACTCACAAAACTGCAGTTCATTGTACAGTCACAGTCATTATATCACACAACATACTTACACTCATGAAAAGGAGCTGATGATGAGATCTTCCAGCAAGTCAGCTCCTTCCTTTTCACCACTGTCCACCTTACTTGGCATTTCAGGATTCTCACCTGATTGCACTCAAGGCTCCCCCTCATCTGGCATGTATGGGGTATACCTCTACAGGGCGATGTTGTGAAGCATGCAGCATGCCACAGTGATCTGACACACTTTTCTTTGTGAGTAGAGGAGAGCTCCACCAGTCGTGTCCTGACCCCTAAATCTGGCCTTAAGAAGCCCAGAAGCCCGCTCCACTACCCGCTGTGTACTTCCATGGGCCTCATTGAAGCAGACTTCCGCTGGTGTAGTTGGATTCCTTATTGGTATCAACAACCAAGGATGGTTTGGATATGCAGAGTCTCCTGTAAAGGAATGGAACATATGTGCAACAATGAGTCACTCACTTTATGATTGTAGCACCAGACATTGCACACACACAAACAGGACAGATCTGGCATGCCAACCATCCAGGCCCTATCTAGGTACAATCATGATATCAGCTGGGATATGGTGTTGCTTTCCATTTTGAATGAATCATGGAGTAAACCCGGATAATGGGCACAACGTGAAATCTAGAGATCCTCCAAACAGACAACTTGCACATTGATGGAATGGAAGTTCTTTCTGTTGCGATAAACCTTTTTATTGCCCTGCGGTGGGACCAAGACAACATGTGTGCCATGAATTGCCTTCACCACATGTGGGATGCATGCAAAACCATAAAAGTCAGCCTTCACATGAGCTAAATTCTCACATCAGGGAAACAGGATATAGCTGTCAAGGTGTTTTAACATTGCTGAGAGGACATCCTTCAACACCAGCTTGAACATCAGTTGGGACATATCAGCAAATAGGGCTACTTTATGTTGGAAGGACTCTGTGGATAGGAAGTGCAATACTGACATGATGTGTACAATGGGTGGTGTGCTGGTTGGATACTTAAAAGCTGGCATCATATCTGGCTCCAACTGACGGCACAAGTCAACTATTGTTTGCCTATCCAGGTGGTAACATGCTTTTATGTGCCATTATTCTGTGGTCTGAAGGTCTAGCAGTGGATGGTAGATAGGAGGTTGTCACATTCTCCCTCTCCTTGGGTACCTATTTTTGATAAGACATGATTTGTAACATTAGTCAACATGTCCACAGCAACATACATGATGCATGTCAAAGATATCATGTGACAAGGCATTTCTGAATGAATGAACATGGCAACCAGTCCACATCACAGCTGCAAATAAAACAAGGCTCACATGTCACCATCATGTTTTTCCACACATGTCCACAACATGTATTGACCAATCTTAAAGATGTGCAACACAATTGACCCACTAAATGTGACTGTATATCCTGAATGCCAAAATGACCATCTGCGGTGGTGGACTGTGTCCCACTGTTAAATTCCATCCGTGCCCTGCAACACAATACAATAGTGTTTAATAAGTAGTACCTACATGACAAGAGAGGAAAAGTATGTTTGTGAGGTCAAAAATCCTTGTGCAACGCAGTTTCTAAAGGCCAATGCAGCATTTCAGGGCACCAAAATGGCGCTGCCTGACCTACTCCACTGCACATTAGGAACTGCCCGCGACTGCTGGCGGAAGTCGTCATGGCGGTAGACGGTTGAAACTGAGGCGGGCACAGCCATAAGCTAGCGTTGTTGTCTGTGGCAGATGCGGCCTAATGGTTGTGTCCACTGGCAGTGACAACCACGTATGAGGCGGACATGACCGCCATGTTCTGAAGATTCACTTACTTGACTCCTGACACTGCTGCCAACAACACCTCCACAACCTGAGCTGCTGTGTGCCACCTATGGGAGCAATCATGCCACGTGCGGGTGGTGATAGGGCCCCTGTCTTCTCATCAGAGAAGCGGGAGAGGCTGGTGACTGAGGTCCTACCCCTGTATGAGCAGCTCTATGGCTTACCAGAGGAGCAGGTAATTACCTCATGTGCACAATTTTCTTTATACTTTACCATCCTTTCCCTCCTCACAGGCTAGAATGTGCCCATGTGTGCCAGTTAGACGTCTTGTGTGCCTGTTGTTGCAGTCTGTGTGGCATCAAAGGGATGGATAATGTGCAGGTATTGATGGAAGGTGCCATATGTTAAGTTCAGTCAAATTGTGTTGTGTGAGGTTTTTATGGCCCTACCTCCTCCTTGTGTTAGATGCACATAAGTAGGTAAGGAGACATTACTGCCATCCACTGACATCTCTTTTCTTATGATTTTCTTTTTGTTTCCTCATTCACTTAACCCCAGAGTCTGAAATGTTTTATCGGGTACTCCACTGGGGAATGGATTCATTCGATATCAATCTCCCCTTTGAGGCTCTCAGACCGGGATGTGATCAATGTCTCTTGGCTCGGATAGCCCTCGGAGCGCAGCTGCATCGCGTTCCCTTGGACTTGCACTTATGTAATCATAGGACAAACACTATTACATTGCAAGCCAGTTTATTAGCGGCCCCTAGAACCCATTCCTATTCTCAGCTTTTTCCTTCACCCTTGTATCATGTACTAAATTGTACATTACAGAGTCTTTCCATTTCAGGAGTGTTGGGGGGGGTCGGACTAGTCCATTTCCTACATTTCTCCCTCCTGGCCAATAAGATGACATAGAACAACAACTTGTCCCTGTCTTTATTTACCTCAGTTGTCCCCTGTATACAACCTAAAATAACCAAAGGAGGGCTTACCTTACACTTCATAGGTAAAATCTTATTAATACATTCACAAACCTCACTCCAAAACTGGCTAAGTCGAGGGCACTCCCAGAACATATGCAAATCTCCTGCGGATTCCAGGCCACATTTCCCGCACCTGTCCTTATTACCGGGCTTCAATCTTGTTAGCTTCTCGGGGGTACAAAGGGCCCTGTGAATTGAAAACAAATGATTCCTTCTTAAACAGGCAGGTTTAACTGTAGAATACAGCAAGGTAATAGATACTTGCCATAGTTCTCTTATCTGTGCTCTTGGGAAATGTTCTTTCCAAATTTGCAGTCTATCGTGTCCAGGAGTGTCCAGTACCATCTCGATATTTCTTTTTTGTCAATGTCGGCCTTCTGAAGCAACCTTTCCATCCTGTTCGAGCCACCCACTACCCTTAAACCTCTTTCACCCAGCACCTTATTTGCAAATATTTAAATTTAGAGAAGTTTCCTGCTGTTTCCCTGATAAGGTCTTCATAGGAAATCAAGCCCTCTGCCATACAAAATTGCCTCCATTGCTGAAGACCGAGCTCCTTCAGAGGTACAGCTAAAGCATATTTACTGTACTATGGCAAGTTAGTGGCCCTCCTCACCTCATACCAAGTTTTTGCTGAATCATGCAATAATCTAAATCTCACCTTTTTGAAAAATTTGCAACCTTCTCAAATTTCATCATAACTTTTACTATCTGCCCCAACTTGGAGATAGTCGACCCTACCAGAGCCCCTCTCATATTTTTCATAAAGAATGCACATTCAAAGTGTTATATATCTGGTAGCGCTAACACTCCTTCTCTTTTCTTTGCCTCAGCTTCTTCCACGCTGTACATGCTCCCTTGTTGACCCATATAAAACTCCTAATCCTGCCCTGAAACTTACTCAACCATTCCTCATCAAATCTCAGCGGTAGGGCATTAAAAATAAATAGCAATTTTGGTAACATATTAATCCTCCCTAAGATCGTAAGGGGTAAATTAACCCAGCTCTTTATCTACTTACAAGGCTTAGGGGGTCATTCCGACCCCTGCGGGCGGCGGGCGGCGGGCGGCGCCCGCCTGGCGGGAACCGCCACTTGGCTGCTCCGCGGTCAAAAGACCGCGGAGGCCATTCTGACTTTCCCGCTGGGCCAGCGGGCGCCCGCCAAGGGAGCGCCCGCCGGCCCAGCGGGAAAGGCCCTGCAACACAGAAGCCGGCTCCGAATGGAGCCGGCGGTGTTGCAGGGGTGCGACGGGTGCAGTTGCACCCAGCGCGATTTTCACTGTCTGCTGTGCAGACAGTGAAAATCATGCTGGGGCCCTGTTGGGGGGCCCCAGCACTGCCCATGCCAGTCGCATGGGCAGTGCAGGGGCCCCCAGGGGCCCCACGACACCCGTTCCCGCCATCCTGTTCCTGGAGGTAAAAACCGCCAGAAACAGGCTGGCGGGAAGGGGGTCGGAATCCCCATGGCAGCGCCGCCATGGAGGTTCAGCCCAGCCAGGGCCCGCCGGATCCCCTTTTCTGACCGCGGCTTTACCGCCGCGGTCAGAATGGCCAGGAAAGCACCGCCAGCCTGTTGGCGGTGCTTTTCGTCGTTCACGCCCCTGGGAGGTTTTACCGCCAGGGTCGAAATGACCCCCTTAGTCATTACCTCTAAATTTCTTTCTGCAATTTCCCCCATATCATGTGTTATCGTAATGCCCAAATATTTAAACTCTCTCTTACTAGTAACACTACCCTTAGTCATATTCCAAGCCATAACTTCTCTTTTACCTTTATTAACCGCATACCCCGCAATTTCCCCGAATTTTCCAGGACAGGTAAGGATTGTTTCAAGTTGCTTGTATAAATCATCAGATCATCTGCATACAGGGCCACTGTCCTATACCAAAAGGGCAAATTAAAGAGCAGTTGACCAAAATTCTTCCAACTGTGCTTTGATATATTGTCCGTAATACCCTTATTAACCTCCTTCCGAAGTTAAGAGACTCACATAGAGTAGTCAAATACGACCAATTAACCGTATCAAATGCCTTAGCGGCATCAATTCTCAACACTGCTAAAGGTCCCTTACACATGCTTTCCAGGTCTATTGTGCCTATCAAGCCTTGAGTTAACTCATGCAAGTATCTACCCTTTATAAACTTTGTGGTCTGCATGAATCAGTTTGCCTAGCACCTTACCCAACCTGACTGTCAAAATGTTTGAAAAAGTTTGTAATCACTGTTCAGTGAAGAGATTGGCCTATATGAGACGCAATGCAAGGGGTCTTTCCCTGGCTTAAATATTAGTGCAATCATTGCCTCCCTCCGGGGGGGGAGCATGGCCCTCTCCATCAAAATATTGTTACACAACCCTGCAAGGATTTTAGTTATGCTGTCCCCTAAAACTTTATAAACTTTGAGAGGTAACCCACCCGGGCCTGGCGCTTTCCCTGGTTTCCCCGACCATACCACCTCATCCACTTCACCCTGCTTAATTGCTTCATTCAAAATGTTATTGTCCTCCTCTCCCAGGGTGCTGAGATCTAAATCTTCCAGCCATGCCTGGATCATCACTGGGGACACCTCTAAACTCTCTGTATGAAAGTCCTGGAAAAAAATCTGGAAACAACTCACCAATCTCCTCATTTCTCCTACAGATAGCCCCTAGATTTTTACTCTGAATCTCCACCACCTTATTTCTTACCAGTTTTGACTTTATTTGGTAGGCTAAAAATTTCCCACAATTTTCCCCATATTCAAAATAAGTCATCCTATTCACATCACATCTTACCTTAACTCTTTTATCTAATTCTACTGCAAGCTCATTTTGTAGTTCTTGAAGCACCTTGGCTAATTTTTCAGTTTCTTCTTCCTCACCACTTTCGTCTATCAGCTCTTTCTCTACTGATTGTATACACTCTTCCAAGCCGCTAATCTCATTTTTATATAGTTTCCTCTTAAAGGAAGCTTTTCTAACCAATCTGCCTCTCAAGAAAGCCTTAAAGGCGTTCTCTGGTGGTGATGAACCCTCACTCCACTTAAAGAATTCCTTTGTGTCTGCTCTCAAACCTGCCACAATAGCTTCATCTAGGAGGAGGGTTCTGTCTAACGTCCACCTACTCTGTGCGGTTTTCCTGCTAACCCGGAAGCTCACACTCACTGCTGAATGATATGATAAGTGCACTCCAACATGAAAAATTTCTTCAACACTCTCTTTCAACCTACCATCTACTAACACAGCGTCAATCCTCGATTGGTGTCTATACTTCTTGTTATTGTATGTATACTCTCGCTTTGTTTCCATCATCTCCCTCATTCATTTTTGATCTACTTCCTGCCAACCCATCTAAATCATAATTTAGCACTATATTGAAATCCCCCTCCCATATTATTGGATCATTCCTCACCAGGCAAAAACGCCTTAGGAGGGCCACCCCAGGCCCATGAGTACTAACTATATTGAGTCTGTACACTTTAACCAAGAGGCTGGTTGCCCTTGCCTAACGTCTTAATCAAGTCATCCACATCTCTACCATCACTAAAGGTATACATTTTATTGTTAGCCATAACTCTCAAAGAAGCCAGGAATTTCAATTGGGCCGTAGCCCCTAACCCCTTCGAAACTTAAATTCTCTTTCCCAGTTCCCATTGTTTGTTCAGTGTGACACTAGATAAATCAGATCTAATCTCAAAACTGATACCCTCAACCGGTAAAGTCTTTTTTTTCAATCCAGCAGCTAAAATACTCTCCTTAATAGCATACATATGGAATCAGACCAACATCTTTCTAGGTTTGTCTCTGTTAGGGGTTTTTCTAAATGGATCCCTATGTACCCTCTGGATATCTTTTGCTATATTTTCTTCTGTATCATCAACCTGGACCCCTTGTTTGATCAAACGGACCACCAAACCCCTCAAATCACCTTCGTCCAGGCCTTTGGGGACTTTTAAAAACCTCAAATTATTTCACCTCAAGTTATTTTCCATTAATTCGAGCTTTAGTTGGACCTTCCCTCCCCCGTTTTCAGATGTTGAATTGCCTCCCTATTTTCCTCCACATCTCTTTTCTCATGATTGTTGTAAATGTTAGACAACATGTATGTGCATGACAGCATGAGCTGTGTATACACGTTGTATGACTCAAGTGAGAGTCATATGAGCAATGTGTATAGTGCCCCAGATCTTTCAAACCACATCTGCCCTTTCTAGACTGTTGTGTGGAAGGCATATCATGAGTCACTCTGCCCTCCAGGTTTCCAGACACACACCACATGACAAATTGCTGTCGGCTACATGATGTACTGTCATGCATGGAAGTGATGGGAATGGAGTGTCATGTAGGTTCTGTCAGCTCAACCTCCAGAGACCAAGGGCCTGTCAAATATATCTTCCAGTATGGGGCCTAATCTAGGCTCTGGTAGAGTCACTGAGGCTATGCCACTGTGGTACTGTGCCCACTCCGTGTACCACAGCAGATCCTGTCATCTGGCCAATATGAAGCTTTGGTGGCAAAACCTGCCTTGAATGCCTCATTCCTTTGACTATATTAGAAAGTTTTTTTTGTTTGACCTTGCCCTTTTCCCTGTTCCCTCCACCCCCACCCCAAACCCAAGAGGCCTGACCTAAATCCCAACCCATCCCTTCCACCTCCAAGTTATCCCCTGTCACACCCGCCCCACTGCAAGCACCCATACCCTTCCCCCAAAAAGAAATCCATTTCTCCTACGAAGCTATCTTTCCCTCCCAAACCCAAATCCAATCCCACTGCTCCCAAATACGACCCCCCTCTCCCCCCAAAAGATGATCCCTGGGGTGCCTTGATGCCAACTTATTGTCCCTTTCTGTGGAGGCTCCCAGGCAGTTAGGAGTCAAGTGACAGCACAGTGATGTGCCTATGTAGGACAAAATGGACTGTCCAATGGCCTTGGAATTATCAAGTTTGAATTTGATAAACTTGTTTTTGTGCATACATTTGTCCTGCAATTTCTACCTTTATGTTGTTCCTGAGTGACTTGTGTTGTCTGACTACAGTTGTGTATGTTTCTGCCTGCTTGCTGATCCATTTGCTGACTTTGTAGGCAGTGCTGGTGCCCCCCAAGTCAAGGGGATATGTTGACTGTATGGATATGTGGGTGTAAATGCAGTGATGTGTAATAGCATTGTGTACTGTTTGGTGTGGCAAGTATTTCATCTTGTGGTGTCCAATGTGAGCATGTATGGTATTAGACCTGTCCCCCTGATATGGATTATGGATTCATCTAATATGTGGCAGCTTGAGATTTGTTTGTGCAGACATGGAGTGTGTTTAATGGTGCTGTCTTCCTTTGCATTTGACTCTGCATGTGTCCATTTAGCTGTGTATGCCTAGAAGATACTTCATGTAGAGGTATGTCCCATCCAGTTGGAGTTGTATGTGCTTTGTTGACTTGCACTTCCATATTGTGCAGATAGGCATGTAATTTGAGTCTAGTATTGTCGCTGAGATACATGTAGGGCCAGTTTCTGTGCAAATGTTGTTTAAGAGGCATGTGCAAAGTGACATGTATCCCAGTGCAGCCTCCTTCCCTGAGTGTTCCTGATGCCCCCATCCCTATTGCGCAGGTATTGTTTAGATATTGATCTTTGTATATGTGTCCCTCTGTCTATTGTACATCCCATTGTCCTCCCATTGTGTTGCACTGTGGGTGATGTGTGAGTCCATTGCAGGGCTGTTTCCTGAGAGTGGTATTTGTGTTCCATGCCACATCCATACATGTGTGTTGAATTTGACAACAGTCCATGGCATGTGGGGAATGAGTGGTTGACATGTATTTGTAGATGTGATGTTGGTGTGTTGTTGGTGTTGTGTGAGACAATGTTGTATACAGTTCACTGTCCCTGTGCCTGAGCTGAGCAGACTGTTTTTGTGCAGTGTGGCAATACAGTGTGAGTGACCTGCCCAAAGGGGACATATTGTGACTGTCAATGTGTCCTTCTTTGTGTCTGATTCTGACGCGGGACACTATGGCGGTCATTACAACATTGGCGGTAAAAGCCGCTTACCGCCATGCAGGAGACCGCCAACACACCGCGGCGGCCGCGGAATTCCACCACAGCTATTATGACCCACATCTCGGAATCCGCCAAAAGTCAGACACCCACACAAGTCCGCCACACCAAAGGTCAGTGATAAAGTGGCGAAAACAAAACGACACTGTCACGCCAACAGAAAAACACCCATACTATCACGACACACAAATCCACGCGGCGGTCTTTCAACTGCGGTTCTCCATTGGCGGTACACACCTCCGCGCTCAAAATACACACACTCTTACAAAACACAGCCACATTAGACAATTCGAAATACACACACCTGATACACATACACACACCACTTCCACACACCCATTACAATATAAAACACACACCCACATCACCCACAAACCCCTTCAACCACAATTACCGAGAGAAGGCCAGAGAGAGACAGCACCAGCAAAAACAACGGCATCCACAGGCACACAACACCATCACCCACACAACTTCCACGCACCTCACACAACACACCACTACATATCACCACACTTATCACCACACACTCCACCCCACACATCACCTACACCACCCCATGGCACGGCAAAGACACCCCAGGTTCTCGGAGGAGGAGCTCAGGGTCATGATGGAGGAAATAGTCCGGGTAGAGCCACAGCTATTCGGATCACAGGTGCAGCACACCTCAATTGCAAGGAGGATGGAGCTATGGTGAAGAATAGTGGACAGGGTCAACGCAGTGGGACAGCACCCAAGAAATCGGGAGGACAGCAGGAAGAGGTGGAACGACCTACGGGGAAAAGTGCGTTCCGTGGTCTCAAGACACCACCTGGCGGTTCAGCGGACTGGCGGCGGACCCCCACATCCTCACCTTCAACTAACAACATGGGAGGAGCAGGTCTTGGCGATTCTGCATCCTGAGGGCCTCGCAGGAGTAGGTGGAGGAATGGACTCTGGTAAGACAAAGCTTTACTATTACATCCCCCACCCTACCTGCATGCTATCACATACCCCCACCCTCACCCCCAGCACCCCAACTCCTCACAAATGTCCCAACATCCCAAATCACACATCCCAACACCAAGCCCTGCATGCAACAACAAAGCATGGACACCCATCACCAAAGCATGTCCACTACACATACCAATACACCCCCCTAAACTATCATCACACAAGCTCCCACACAGGAATGCTAGCACTGGGGTACACGGTTACCCACCCATTGCACACCATTACACACACAGATTTAATAAACATCCTTTTATACCCCTGCAGGACCCCTACCCAATGTCACCGGACAGGAGGGTCCACACATGTCCACACCACCAACAGAAGAGGCCCACAGTGATGACAGCAACTCTGTCCAACTGGATTTAGATGTCCAGCCCGGACCATCGGGGACCTCTGGGCAGTCGGTTCCCCTCACACAGGCACAGGCCACCACAGACCTTCCCCCCTCTGGAAACACCAGCACAGCACCCACCCAGCGGACCCATACCTCCATCCCTAGGACACGTCAATCAGCTGTGTGTCCACCACTACAGGGAACCCAGGATAACCTACCACCCCAACAACAACAGGGAGGCGCTTGAACACAGGGGAACTGGGAGGGCTGCCGTGCGACAGGGGGCGGACAGGCCAAGGTAACCCACTCTCCACGAGGACCTCTCCTCCATCATGGGAGCCTACCACCACTCCCAGGAGACAATGGCAACGGTACTGGCCAAGTTTCAGGAGACCCAGCGCATGCAGGAGGAACAGTATATGGGCTTCAGGGAGGAACTCAGAACCATCAGCTCCACCTTGGGCACCATCGTAGGGGTGCTGAAGGAACTACTCAACACCAGGAGGGACACTGTGGCACTACAAGGGGCCCCTGACACTAGCATGGACGATGAACTGCCCACAACCTCCGCCGGCGCTAGTGGACAGGATGCCCCACCACAGGACCACCACACGAGCACCCCACCCCCTGCAGAGGGAGAACCACCCCGCAAACGGTCCCTGAGATCCAGGAACAAGACAGAGAACGATACCAAGACCTCCGCCAAGAAATGAGACCACCCTGATTGTCATCAAACTGTCCCACTTTGTCACCCTGTCCATAATTAAACTGCCCCAGCTCCCCTTCCTATGCCCATATGGGCAATGCACCTGTGAGACTAATAGACTGGACACTGCCATGGACACTCCTCCGCCATCATCCCTCACCATTTCAGTACCCCCTCCAATTTTGAGCATTTAAATAAACACACCTAAAGCACAAAATGATCTGGAGTCTGTCTGTGATTTAGAAATAGTGTATTAGCAATTACAGTGACAAAATGTTTTTTAAATAGTAATGTCAACATACCTATGTCACACAGCTGTAGTCCATGAGGAATCTAAGCAGATGTCACACAGTGGGACCCACATCTGTGAAACCGTAAGGGAAAGTGACAACTCAGTGACCATACACTGGGTGAAAACGAAAGACAGGAGAGAGGTAGTAGTGTAAAAGTACATGTACTAGGCAGGATTGTATTCTTACCTGTGTCTCACTGGAAATATTGCTGGATCACGGAGTCCCTGTTGTGCATGTCTTCTTTCTCTGCTTCCTCCTCATCACTGTCCACAGACTCCACAGCTTCAACAACACCGCCATCTGGACCATCCTCCTGCAGAAAAGGCACCTGGCGTCGCAAAGTCAAGTTGTTAAGCATACAGCAGGCCACGATGATGTGGCACACCTTCTTTGGTGAGTAGAATAGGGATCCACCTGTCATATGGAGGCACCTGAACCTGGCCTTCAGGAGGCCGAAGGTACGCTCGATCACACTCCTAGTTCGCCCATGGGCCTCATTGTAGCGTTCCTCTGCCCTGGTCCTCGGATTCCTCACTGGGGTCAGTAGACATGACAGGTTGGGGTAACCATAGTCACCTGCAAGTGGTGAGGGGCAACTGTTAGACAAACACTATCCTGGAGGGATAACCCCAGACCCAGACAACCATTCCCACTGACTTTTTTCCAGGTGCTCACCTATTAGCCACACACGGTGCCTCTAGAGTTGACCCATCACATAAGGGATGCTGCTATTCCACAGGATGTAGGCGTCATGCACTGAGCCAGGGAACATGGCATTCACATGGGAGATGTACTGGTCTGCCAAACATACCATCTGTACATTCATAGAATGATAACTCTTCCGGTTTCTGTAGACCTGTTCACTCCTGTGGGGGGGGACCAAAGCCACATGGGTACCATCAATGGCACCTATGATGTTGGGGATATGTTCCTGGGCATAGAAATCACATTTCACTGTAGGCAAATCCTCCACCTGAGGGAAAACGATGTACCTCTGCATGTGTTTCGGAAGAGCAGACAACACTCTGGACAATACGTTGTAAAACATAGGCTGGGACATCCCTGATGCCATGGCCAGAGTTTGAAAAGAGCCACTTGCAAGGAAATGGAGCACTAACAGCACCTGCACTTCAGGGGGGATTCCTGTGGGATGGCAGATTGATGACATCAGTTCTAGCTCCAACTGGGTACACAGTTCCTGGATTGTGGCACGGTCAAGCCTGTAGGTGATTATCAAATGTCGCTCCTCCATTGTCGACAGGTCCACCAACGGTCGGTACACCGGAGGATGCCGCCATCTCCTCACATGTTCCAGCGGACGGTGCCTATGAAGGACAACATCAAGCACAGAGTCAAACAACTCAGAGGTACTTACCCACAGTTTACCCAGAACACCAATCATACTCAAAAGGTGGCCTGTATGTGTGTTGATACTAGGCCTAGGTATGTGTGACGCAGTTGAAAATGAAGCCATGTGGGCCCCTGAAATGGCGACTGCCTGACCTGTAAAGTGGGGCAATGGGATGTGAGGTAACTGCGCTGGCGTTGTACACCGTCGCGGTAGGCGGTCAAAGACCGCGGCGCAATGCTGCATTGGTTAACTTTGGACCCTAGGGGTCCCAGGAGCCAATGAGGATGTACGCCGGCGGTGACGGTACGCACCGCTGTGGACGTGACCGCCATTTTCTATCTGTTCAATCACTCGATACCTGATCTTCGACAAGAGAGGACCTACACTGCAAGTGCTGCTGTGACCTCGGTCTGGAAGAGACAATGGCTTGCGCGTCTGGGGAAAGGGCCCCTGCCTTCACATCGGAGGAGTTGGAGAAGCTCGTGGATGTAGTCCTCCCCCAGTACATGCTACTCTACGGTCCTCCAGACAAACAGGTAAGTACACAGGGAGCATGTTGTATGGGCTATGCCTGTGTGGAGAGGGCTGGATGTAAGAAGGAAGGGGGCAGAGTGTTGCATGCATGAAAGACGGTGAATGCATGTGCCACATGGCAAGGGTAGGGATGGGGGCCAATCACTTTGACGGTGCAGTTGGTAATGACTTCTCTTCTACCCCTGTACATTTCATGTAGGTCAGCGCCCACCAGAAGAAAGAAATTTGGCGTGCCATCGCCAAGGATATCCGGACCCTGGGGTCTACCACAGACGGAGCACCCACTGCCGTAAAAGATGGGAGGACATTCGCCGCTGGAGCAAGAAGACGGCGGAGGCTCAGCTGGGTATGGCCTCCCAACGTCGGAGGGGTGCCCGTCGCACCATGAACCCCTTGATGTTCAGGATCCTGGCGGTGGCCTACCCGGAGTTGGATGGGCGCTTGAGGGCATCACAGCAGACACAAGGGGCTGAGTACACTCTCATTCTGCTGACTTTGCGCGCAGTGGAGTTGTCTGGGCGGGGGAGGAGGCCTGTGGGTTTCCCTAGGCCAGGGCGAGTTCCGTAGGCAAGGCCCCTCCGTAAGGCAGGCCATGTGGCACCCCAGCCCACCTCTGTAGAGTGCCAAGTACAGCTATTCATGACCCTGTGTCATCTATGTGTGAAGATGTCGTCCATAGCCTTGTAGGCCATTTCCCAGGAATTGAAAGGGGAGCCCAAGAGTGCGGCGTAGTGCAGGGGGCTTCTGTGTCTGTCTTGTCCGCCAACGGTCACCCTTGCTGCCCTCAGTGAGGAGGCCATTGACCTCCTCATGTCCCACACTGTTCGGCAGTCTACCATTTTGAATGCCATCCAGGGTGTAGAAAAGCAGTTGCAACAAACTAATGCATTCCTGGAGGGCATTCATTCTGGTCAGGAGGCCCTTCACCGAGCTTTTCAAACTCTGGCCTCAGCACTGATGGCAGCCATTGTCCCCATCTCTAGCCTCCCCCCTCCAACCTCCTCCACCCAGACCCAATTCCCTGTACCTCTGCCTATCCCAAGCACACCATCAGACCAGCCTGCACACACGTCAACACACAAGGGAAGCTCAGGCAAACATAAGCACCACACATCCCACAGGCACTCACGCAAGCAACACACACATGCAGACACACCAACATCAACTGCCTCCACTGTGTCCCCCTCGTCGTCGTCTCCCTCCTCCCTCCCAGTCTCGTCTACACTCACACCTGCATGCACTACCTCTACAGCCAATACGTCCCTCACCAGCACACCCACCAGCACACCCTGCTCACGTGCAGTCACCACCCCACTACCATTCACACGTCCCCTGTGTCCTCTCCTAGTGTGTCTGTGACGCCCCCTCCCAAGATACACAAACGTAGGCACACACCCACCCAACAGCCATCCACCTCAGGACAGCCTCCAGCGCATGCACCTGCACCCAAAGTCACCAAACGTACACCTCCTACTACCACCACCTCTTCCTCCACTCCCAACCCCCTCCAGCTACCCGCCCAAGTGTGTCCCAAAAACTTTTCCTGTCCAGCCTTGACCTTTTTCCCACACCACCCCCACCCCGTCCATCTCATAGGTCCCGAAGTAGCACCTCAGCCACAACATCTCCGGGACCAGTGGTGCCTGTAGTCACCGGTATGTGGAGTGCACCAGCCACCAGGACAGCCAGTGTGGCACGGAGCCACAACACAGACAGTCCCCCACGTGTGAAGCATCAGAAGTTGGCCAGTGCCCGGCGGGAGAGGGGGAAGACTCCAGCCACCAGAGCCGCTCTCAGGGGTCCCGTGGGGAGTGTGGAGTCAGCTGTGACAGCCAGTGTGGCACTGAGCCACAACACAGACAGTCCCCCACGTGTGAAGCATCATAAGTTGGCCAGTGCCCGGCGGGAGAGGGGGAAGACTCCAGCCACCAAAGCCACTCCCAGGGGTCCCGTGGGGAGTGTGGAGTCAGCTGTGACACCTTCCAAGGTGGGGAAGGGCCACAAGAAACCCGGCAAGTCTGGGAAGAGCTGCACGGCGGAGAAGACCACCATCATCCCCGCTGCCCAGGAGGCCACCGCCAGCCCCAGCCCAGCTGCCCTGGAGGCCACCGCCAGCCCCAGCACAGCAGCCCAGGAGGCCACCGCCAGCCCCAGCACAGCTGCCCAGGAGGCCACTGCCAGCACAGCTGCCCAGGAGTCCACCGCCAGCCCCAGCCCAGCTGCCCAGGAGGCCATCGCCAGCCCCAGCCCAGCTGCCCAGGAGGCCACCGCCAGCCCCAGCCCAGCTGCCCAGGAGGCCACCACCAGCCCCAGCACAGCTGCCCAGGAGGCCACCACCAGCAACAGACCCGCTGATCCATGAAGGACTGCCAGCAGCAGCCCCGCTGGGCCATAAAGGACCGCCAGCACAAGCCCCGCTGAACAGGGCACCGCCAAATCAAGCACTGCTGAACAGGGCACCGCCAACTCAAGCCCTGCTGAACAGGGCACCGCCAATTCAAGCACCGCTGAACAGGTCACTGCCAACTCAAGCACCGCTGAACAGGGCACCGCCAAATCAAGCACCGCTAGCCCATGAGCGGCAGGGGCACTGACGCAACTGGGTCGGTCACGGGGTGAGTGATGCACTCTGGCCACCAGTCCCCCTCCAGAACCAGTGGGGACATCCATCCTCTACCTCCGTCCTTCACAGGATGAAGCACTCTGGGCACCAGTCACCCTCCAGAACCAGTGGAGACATCCATCCACTACCTCTGTCCTTCACAGGATGAAGCACTCTGGGCACCAGTCCCCCTCCAGAACCAGTGGAGACATCCATCCACTACCTCTGTCCTTCACAGGATGAAGCACTCTGGGCACCAGTCCCCCTCCAGAACCAGTGGAGACTGTTATCCACTTGAGAGACTGTGGCTTTGCACTCCACAGGATATGACAGTGGGCAACCCACCTACTGTAGAGACTTGAGAGACTGTGGCTTTGCACTCCCCAGGATATGGCAGTGGGCAACCCACCCACTGTAGAGACTTGAGAGACTGTGGCTTTGCACTCCCCAGGATATGGCAGTGGGCAACCCACCCACTGTAGCGACTTGAGAGACTGTGGCTTTGCACTCCCCAGGATATGGCAGTGGGCAACCCACCCACTGTAGAGACTTGAGAGACTGTGGCTTTGCACTCCCCAGGACTGAACAGTGGGCATGTGGCCCCTCGTGGATTTGGCGTCATGCACTCAAGCGGCTGAGGTGCCCCCCCTTTACCTCCTCCTGAGGTGCCTGTTTTCTTGCTGTCTGATGCCCCTGCAGTGTTCTCTCTGTTCTTGTGTGGGCCTCGCCCATACCGTGTGGTCCCAGTGTTCTACGGACTTTCTTTGTGCAGTACCTGGACTACTATGCCTGGTATATATTTTGTGCATGGTGTATATATATATTTCTGCCTACTTGTTTGTAATATATTCCGATGGTTACACTCATTTTCTTTGGTCTTTGCATTCTTCCGGGGGGGTTTGGGTGGTGTAACTGTGATGTATTGATATGCATTAGTGTGTGTGTTGTAGTGGGTGAGGGTGGGGGTGGGGGTGTTGTGTGTGTGTGTCCCTGTTTTTTCCCTCCCCCCTCCCCTGTGTCGTAGGTGCAGTACTCACCGTGGTCTTCGCCGCCGGCGTTCGTGCTCCTGGTAGAGGAGCAGGAAGACTATCGCAGGTAGGATTTGGAGTTCCGGTTCCAAGGTGTCCTCATTCCTCGTGGAGTGTGTAGAGGTGAGCGTTTTCCCTTCGAAATTCCTGTTTCCGCCATGTTTTTATCCACGGTGAATCCGGCCCGGAAAAGGTGGCGGATTGGCCTGTCATAATAGTGTGGGCGGTACATTGTCTTCCGCCTGTCTGTTGGCGGAGACCGCCGCGCTGTTTGTTTGTACCGCCGTGGCGGTCGGAGTGTTAAAGTGGCTGTCTTTGTTGACGGTTTCCGCCACGGTCGTAATTACAATTTTTTACCGCCGGCCTGTTGGTGGTCTTACCGCCACTTTAACACCGTCAACCAGTGTTGTAATGACCACCTATGACACATCTACTTGGTTCCTGTAGTGTGATACCTATATGATGTGGATGATTGCATGACGATCTATTGTTAAGCATGATGACACAGGTAGGTGTGTGTACTTAGGGTTGGTTGTACCCACAGCGCAAGGACTTTGGGCTCCATTGGTGGTCAGCAGCAGGACATGTGTGATGGGCTCCATGCTGGCACCGGATGTGTGAGGCTGCCTGCAGGTGAGTGTCTCCCTTTATGATGTCCCTTTCCATCTGCTGAAACGTGGTGGTTCGACCTCTTTGGTCACATTTGCGGTGTGCAACCTCATAATGTGTCTGGAAGCAAACAAGCCCTGCTGGCCTGTTTGTGCTGCCTAGTTACCGCAGCAGTCTGTGCTGCCTGGCAGTGCAAGTGGGACTGCAGCGGTCTTTGCTCCACAGGTCTGCATGACTTGTAATACAGCAGTCCAACCGCCATGGTGGTCCACGGACTGCCAAATTTGCAATGGGGCCCTATGACTTTTTGGTCAGTGACAGATGGCAAACTCAGTTTATGTGAAAATGTTTACTTTGACCCATGGTCATGTTTATAACTTAAGACACACTATATGGTATAGGTGTGTGTTTTTTAGAGTATTGTTTACCTAAATATGTGACAACTTTAAAGAGAGCTTTGCTTTGCTTCTATTAAGCTTCCCATTTTGGGAAGTAGAGGGGGCTTAGTAGAAATATAAATATCTTCAAACTTAGGGCTGTGCCTCCATGGGAGTCAGTGGATGTATTCCTCGTGGGACAAATGCCTCTAAATGTACGTGTAAATGAAGATGGTCGGAAGCAAAACCTTGTTTATTTTTAACTACAACAGTCTTTGTTTACATGCAGCAGTTGAAGTGTCTGAAAAATTATTCAAACTGTGATCGGCATGCCATAGGGTCGGGGTCGGTGAGCAGGATAGTGGGGCCAAAGATGTAGCTAAAATGAGCAAAATATTCTGTAATTCATTTGTTATTTTTTCACTTTCAGGTAACCACATATGAAATAACACACATGTTAAATAAAAAATAAATTCTACTTAAACTAATAGTGGGAAATACCCTCTTTTACCTTGTGAAAATTCAGTGGGCTAATGCAATAACTGCAGATGTCTGGGTGTGACCAGAGTCACCGAATTGAATCCAGTAGGTGCAGTGAGAGATAGTGGCTTGTGTGTTTATAGTGTACGAGGTCTCAGCCTGTGATAGAAAGCACTGCAAATTTATGTCATCATTGATAACCATATATTTTCTAACAAGTAATCATACTATACCAAAAACATATTTGTAAGCATCCATTAAAAGGACTCACTCTAGAATATAGCTGGTAACACCTTCACATTACCTCTCAAGAAGACTAAGGGCCTGATTACCAGTTAGGTGCTCGGACCGCCAGAGTGGCGGCCACCAAAAGAACGCCATGTTGGCCATCACACAGACCGCCATATTACAAGTTACACAGGCAGGCCTGACAAAAGCCAGACAAAAAAACAGCACCATCAGTACTTTGGAGGTTGGGAAATAGGTGGTCTGACCACCAGCACAGACAGCCCGTCAACCAAACACTTAACCTATTACAAGTACAGAGTCGCAGTAGCGGTCATCCATCGTGAGCCGCCAATGGCGGTCCAAACAAAGGCGGTTAAGGTCAATAAAGTAAAACACAACATCACATTGGATGGATTTGAAAACAACACAGCTGACATACATTGCCACACCTGACACACCTGCAAAGCACACTACATAACAGACCCCTTCACACAGCACAATCCTTTGTATCCGTAACGCCAAACACTGTATCCATAGCGCATTATCAAAAAAGATAAAACCATAGAGAAGGCACCCCTCCAACTTTCATTAAGCACATATCCCACACCCTCAACACACTCCTATCATATCCATTTGCGCCTCCCTACTCCATTTATCACCTGCCACATGTTTAATTCCCACCACCCATAAATTTTTTATCGCCACCATGTTACCCCTGAAAAATTCCAGTCATGGTGGATGAAATCATTAGAGCAGAGCCACATCTATTTGGAGCCCAGCACACTACCATCTCCAGGAAAATAGAAATGTGGCAAAGGACAGTCAACATAGTTAATGCTGTAGGCCTCACCCCACACACAAGGGAAGACATCAGGAAGAAGTAGAGCAACCTCAGGGGCAAGGTCTGTTCCATGGCATCCAGGCACCAGCTGTAAATCAGGAATACTGATGGTGGGCCCCCACCTGCTGCCTTACGACTCACATCCTGGGAGGAGAAGGCCTTGGCCAACCAGCATTCTGAGGGCTTAACAGGGATACCTGGAGGAGTGGAGTTGGGCAAGTCACAACAATAAAATATCTCCAAAGTGTACATTAATGCATGCTCACTGATCACCTTTTGACAACTTTATTGTCAACCTACTCAACAGCCCAGTGTCCACCTGTCCATAGACCCCTGTCTAGCCTCTAACAGTTGAACTACAATCACCTGGGGCAACAACATCTCTGTTTACTGTGTGTAGTATAGGGATTGAGAACACTACAAGTCCCGGCAGGCACTATTCCACCATTACAAAAACGGAACAGTGAAACCTACTCAAAATTACCTTGTTTGTCAACTCCCTATTGGAATGTACACAGCTGAGAGAATAACATCTGTATTCTGTTTGGGGAGGGAGGCACTGACAGGAATGCCAAGACCAGGAGGAACTGCTACTGTCACCCCACTCAGCCACAACAGTGCCTTCTGCTCCAATAACCCTTCTCCTTCTACTCAGCCTTTGAACTGTACTCACCTGAGAGGATGATATCTGTATGCTGTGCAAGTAGGACAGGCACTGACAGATATGCCAAGGCCGGGAGGTACTGCTACTCTCACTACATTCATCTACAACAGTGTCCTCTACTTTAATGACCCTTCTTCCTCTACTCATCCTTTGAACTGTACTCACCTGAGAGGATTACATCTGTATACTGTGTGTAGTATACGGAGTTACATAGCTGTAGCTCCCAGGAGGGCCAGTTCTTCTAACTCCAATAACCAGGCCAGTGTCCATATGACACTGTGCATCTGTCTGTGAACTCACAAATGAAGTTTACCCACCTGTGTGGGACCAACATACAGATCATGGTACACTCTGTGAGGTGGCTAAACACCTAAATCCATCTTGAGCAGCTATGCCAAGATGAAAATATTGTGGACAGGAAGGACAGCTCAACCTATGTGCCAAAAACACTTGCAACAGATCAAAGGCCCCAAGATGCATCATCTAAATGATATTGGTAGCAGACACATTCACAATGCACTGATGACAAATATCACATATACAGCAAGATTCTGGGGTTGGTTGCATAACAGTCAAATAGGTCTTAAAATGACCTAAAGCACATCCTGCCCAGCCACAGTTTAGCCTGCACTGCTGGCAATAAATGAGTCTGTGACCATCCTTACAAGTGCTAATAAACTCAGACATTATGAAGATAGTTGACTGAAATGGAATTGGTATGCTACCCAAATATCAAGTCAATACAAGTGATGGCATGTGTACCTGTCACATAAGGGAAATCTGCAAATACAATGCGTACATGGCCTTAGCCAAATGTCACTGTTTACTATTGGAGGTAGATGTCACAATACAACCTTTAAATGTATCTCTCCCATCAACAGATCTAGCTGCCTCTGCAAATACTGAGCCCACTGAAGAGACTGCCACTAACCCCATGGATGAAGCCCTCTGTGAGGATACCACTCCTGGAAATCTGGATGTTGAGGGTGGTTCTGGCCTATCCGGGAAACCTGGTAAACAACACCAGTGAGCCTCACTGTGACCACATTGAATCCTCCCAGCCCCATTGCTTCAAAATCTCAGGCAGCCAGTTGTCCCCAAACCTGTCTCCTGAGGACTGTGACAACCATCTTGTGCCCCCGAGTCCAGGATCCTGAGTCTCAGCAAAACACCTCTGACAATGGAACCAGTGGTAGGGGGCAAGCTGTGCCAGGGGTGCAGACATGTGGGGGTAGGGTATATGGGAGCAATGGTGTGGGCCTGTGGCATGAGGCTGCTGGGGATGATCCTGGCCAGGACACCATCAGCCAGGGTAATAGCCGAACTCCGGGAGATAAAGCACCTGCAGAGGGTCTTCCATCACGAGTCTCTGGAAAAGTGGGAGGCTACCAACACCATCCTTGCCTCCCTAACAGGGGAGTTCAGGGAGATCAGTAGTACCCTGATCAGGTACTGTGAGCCACACCACACCCCCTCCTTTGGCCAAGCAATATCAGCCCTTTCAATATCTGTGGCTGCCACTGGAAGGGAGGCCCTGTCAGGGGAAGGACCTGCCTCAGACACCCCTGCCTCAGTAGCAGCAGCCCCCCATACCCCCCCAAATAGGGACGTCTACCCAAAACTCCAGGAGGTGCGGATGCCAAGACATCAACCACTGCTAGCAAGTGACCTCTTCCTGAAGGAACTCGTTTGTGTGCCACAGATTCACTCTGTTGACTGTTCTTTAACCACTTTCTATTTTCCATGGTAGTAGGACACTGGACTTTGGACTTCAAATGTTGTGGCATCTACTAATTTGATTTCATCCACCATGACTGATCCCTTAACTTTACTTTTTTGTTGAGTCTCACAATTATGTCATGTACATATGTATTTAAACACACCTGTCACAAGAACACTGCCTACTACCATTTTCTTAACATTTTGAAAGGTTGAATTGTAAACCCATATGATACAAATGAGGGAGACATAAGATGTTAATGGAAGGAGGGATATGTCTCCGGTAGTGTCAAGCTGAGGAAAATTAGCAACACAATGATACAAATGTCTGGTCACACCAAACATTTTATTGTACAGTACAGCACATAGGCTGTTCAAATGTCTGGACTGTCATAGCCAAGAATGGCAAAACCATATTGAGTCAGGTTAGATATCATAAAGCTACTGTCCCCCAGGCCCCAGAAGAACGGGCTTTGTCAGACCTCGTCCCATAGAATAGGCTAACAAACATGTGTATCTTGTCAGTAGCTACAAACTTATCACATACCAAAACTATGCCTGCCAACTCAACATATACCATGGCACAGACAGAGGGCAGTACAACAGTCCCTGATCATAGGTCCATCCCATTACAATCAGCATGCATCTGGTGGCATGACACAAACCTATGTCAGGGTTGTGGCACAGGCACTGTCGCCTGCAATGAGGAAACACATCTACAGCTGCACAAAGTTCATACAAGATCATTGTCAACACAATGTGAAGGGAGAATGCATGGATTGCACTGGATGACATGTTTCAAGGCCACATAATCACACACATGAGACAATTGGACCAACTCACCACATCAAACAAGTGTATTGTGTACTTCAGAATTCCACCCTCCCACTGTGCAAGCGGCTTTGGCACAGGAGTCATACACCCCATATCTGTAAACAACATTACCTGGATCAATCCATGTCTACTTCATATGTCAGAACAGCTACCTGCCAATGTCACCACTCTGAAATGCCCACATGAGGTTGACATGGTGAAGAGACCTGGATAAAACACAATACAAGGAATTTAGGCAGGAAAAATGCATATATATGACCCAAACCTCATATCAGACTTCAGAAGATCTACTCACATTGAAATGAGACTGACACAAACAAAGCAGATTATCAAAGTAGTAACATTTCCAAGTCTGACTTATAAAGCAAACCTTGTCATTGCATGCCATGAGAATCAATACATCCTAACGCCTACAGTTCCCCATGCAGTCACAGTCATCACATAACATTACATACTTACACTCAAGTGAAGTAGTGATTGATGAGATCTCCCCACTAGTCTACACCTTCTGCTTCATCACTGTCATCCTCACTTGGCATTTCAGGATTCTCACCGGTGGTACTACTATCTCCCCCTCATCTGGAATAAATTAAATATCTCTCCTCAGGGCAATGTTGTGGAGCATGCAGCAGGCCACAATGATCTTACATGCTTTTTCGGGTAAGTAGAGTAGGGCTTCACCTGTCTTGCCCAGTCTGGCTTTCAGGAGCCAGACTGTGTTCTTCCATGGGCATTGTTGAAACAGACTTCCCCTGGCGTAGTTGTGTTCATCACCAGTATCAACAATCAAGGACAGTTTGGGTATGCAGAGTCCCCTGTAATGAAATGGGACATATGTGCAACTATGAGTCCCACTCATCTGAATTTTTGCAGCAGACATTGCATACAAACAAACATGACATGTGTGACTTACCAACTAGCCAGGCCCTCTCTGAGTACAGTCATGACATCAGCAGTAGAATTGCACTGTTCCGCATGATGAAGGCATCATGGACTGAACCCGGATAACGGGCACAGACCTGTGAAATGTAGAGGTCCTCCAGACAAGCAACTTGGACATTGATGGAAAGGAAGTTCTTCCTGTTACAATAGACTTGTTGATTGCCATGCAGTGGAATCAGGCCAACTTGTGTGCCATGAATAGCTCCCACAACATGTTGGATATGTGCCAAACCATAGAAGTCAGCCTTCACATGAGCGAAATCCTCATGTTGCGGAAACCGGATGTAGCTATCCAGGTGTTTCAACATTGCTGAGAGTACATCCTCAATAAAATACTGAACATAAGCTGGGGCTGGTGGCCAGAAATTGCAACACTGCCATGACTTGTGTTAATGGGTGGTATGCTATTTGGATGATGAATTGCAGGCATCAGAGCTGGCTCCAACTAGCCTACAAGTGTTTGCCTATTCAGAAGGCAGATTTTACCCATGTGTGTCAGAATATAAAGTCAAGGCCATGGAGGTGGAGTCGGTGTGGCAACAATGAGAGAGTCAATGTGCATTTAACTGTGTTCAGTGCCAGATGTGGAGTCCTTAGACTTTGGTGTGTGTGTCTGTTTTGAGTGTACTCTGTTGTACCTTATGTTGGATGCACAGAACTAGCGGCCAGATGTAGCAAAGGGTTTTACCCATTTTGTGTCTATGGGAAAATGTGTTCATACACATAGGTGAGGTGACATCACAGCCATCCCCATACGTCACTTGACACATGAATGTTGTCCATGTGAGATCACATGTATTTGCATGACAGCAAGAGCTGTGTATGCAAGTTGTATGTGTCAGATGTGTGTAAAGTGAGCTTTGTGTATGTTGCCACTGAGATTTCAAACCACTTCTGGCCTTAATAAACTGTTATTCTGAAGGCATAGCCTGACTCACTCTGCCCTTTAGGTTGCCACATACACACCACACGCCAAACTATTGTTGGCTACATGATGAATTGCCATTCATGGAAGTGATGGGAATATAGGGCCAGATGTAGGAAATTCCTGACTTGCGACCCGCAAATTGTGAGTCAGAGAGACTCGCAATTTGCGAGTCGCAATTCAGGATGCAGGATGGTGTCCCTGACACCATCTGCGACTCGCAAGGGGGTCGCAAAGGCCCACCTCATTAATATTAATGAGGTGGGTCGCAATATGCGACCACCTTGCGACTTGCAGCACTCACAGGGATGGTGGCCTGCTGGAGAAAGAAGACCACCATGTCTGTGACTGCTTTTAGATAAAGTATTTTTTATTTTTTTTGTAATGCAGCCCATTTTCCTTAAAGGAAAACGAGATGCATTACAAAATGAAAAAATAAAATGTTTTTGTTTCATTTTTTCAGAGCAGGCAGTGGTCCATGGGACCACTGCCTGCTCTGAAAAAATGTTTTCCATGCCATTCACAAAGGGGAAGGGGTCCCAGTGTGACACTGGTGGTCACTGCGATTGCTTTGCGACCGCGGTCAAAAAGCAATGCAGCATCGCACTATGACACGCAATTAGGAAGGGGAACACCTGGTTACCGACTAGCAAAACGGGAAATGGGCATCGCGATGTGGTATTTGCACTTCACAAACAGCGAAATTCGCTGTTTGCGACATGCAAAACCTTTCCTACATCTGGCCCATAGTTCCTTGTAGGCTCTGTCTGCTCAGCCTGCAGAGACCAGGCCTGTCAAATGTTTATCTCAGTATGGGTCCAAGTATAAGCTGGTGCTGAGTAATTTTGACTTTACATTTGTGACACTGTTCCCACTCCCTGAATCCCAGTGTTTCCTGTTACATGAACCAATTTAGGCTCTGTGATAAAATGCAGTTTATTGAAGTTCTTTCCCTGATGATCAGGTGAATGGTTTTAGTAGGGAGCCAATGATCTGTGAATAATGTGCACTTGGCATCTCTGTCAATGTGTGTCTCTGACCCCTGACAGGTCCCTTACTCCCCCAGCCCTGTTGACATCATCACACAGATCATAATTGTCCTGTGCAGGCTTAATGCTTTAATGATAGCCTCACAGTGCAAACAGTGTGATGAATCCTGGTAACTCATCATATGTGACTCATTTGTTTAGTCACATAACCGAAAATGGACAATGTATGCCTTTGTTTGTTGGATGCCATCACTGTAGAATGGACGCATGATTATGAATTTTTCAATCCACATGTCCACACATGGAGAGGTTAGACACCTTCCATCGCCACCATGCCAGTCCCTTCTTCATTAGCCATGTGTAAGGTTTGAGTTTGTACTCTGGCAGTAGCCTGTATGAAATGTATGCAGGGAATCATTCTTACAGAGTGTGAGTGCTTTAATGCATTCTTGCCTAAGGACTGTACCATTCAGAAGCCACAGCAGTGTGGTATGTCCCATAGTTCCTCAGCTCTCAGTCAGATAACTAGAGCATGTCCCACAACACTGTCTCTGCCGTCCTGTTTGTCCTTTCTTGTGACTGTGGTGGTCTGTGCGGCCTGGCGCTGCTGGAGGACCGCTGGCGGTTTTCTGTTTGTACTACTGCCAAACTTGTTATATGACGGTCTGCTTCGCCTGACCATTAGCTGTCGGACTGCCAACATGGTGGTCACCGTACCGCCAAACTCGTGATGAGGCCCTAAGAACCTGATTTAGATCCTGGTGGAAATCCTGTTGTCTTTCTGTGGCAGCCTTTACAAGCACTCTGTCAAGCTGACATCTTTCTGCCCATCCTATTTAGATGTCTGCCGGCTAAACCTCCGTCTGTGGTAACAGAGTGTTTTTTGTCATGTAAGCGGTGGAGCTCCGATGACATTGCAGACTCCTCTGAGGGCTAACATTACTCCATCGCCGTAAGGGTGGCAGGATTGTACCTAGCATATTTAGATTTCAACGCTGTGCTGATGTTGTCCTAGTGGCGAATTCTTGACTGCAGGATTCCATTGTGGGATGCATTGAGCATTGTTTTATGCCTGTGGCTATTAGATATATGCTAGCATCACACACCGCATGTGTTTTGGATAATTGTTTTCCCCTGAATGCCACACCATATAAAACACACTCCATTTCAGACCATGATCCGTTGCTATTCCACTGCTGCAGACCATTTCCCACAATAATTTTTGCCAGAGAAATCATTTTTTTTATCCCTCTGTTTCCATTTTTTTTGTTTCACATTTCTTTATTGAAAGTATTATAGCATAGTGGGTGGGGGGCGAGAGCAATACACATGATGCATCTTAAGGTCACACATTGCAAACGGGCATCAGATGACGCAGATCATATGACAACCCAACCTATCTAGGCTGTGCAGGAGGCTCCCTTTGTTTCTTTTTCTTTGGTCCTTTTTTTCTTTAAACCCTTCTCTGTCAGGCCTTTTCCCCCTCCTGTGCCCGCTTTTTTGGGGCTATTTGGCATAGTCTGCGCATAGGCCTTCATAACTTTTTGTCCACATCTGCTACCCACACCAAATTTATGTCCCTTTTTTCCAACATCCTAGGGATTCTAGAGGTACCCAGAGTTTGTGAGTTCCCCTGGAAGAGACCAAGAAATTAGCCAAAATACAGCTAAAATTTCATTTTTTTTTTTAAATGAGAAAAAAGTGCTGCAGAAGAAAGCCTGTGTTTTTTTCTGTGAAAAAGGCATCAACAGATGGTTTGTGGTGCTAAAATCACAAAGATCCCAGAATTATCGAACAGGCAGACTTGAATCAGAAAACCCTGTTTTCCAACACAATATTTGCATTTTACTGGGACATACCCCATTTTTGCTATTTTTTGTGCTTTCAGTCTCCTTTCAGTCAGTGGCAGAAATAGGTGTGAAACCAATGCTGGATCTCGGACAGCTAAACATTTCTGGAAAGTAGACGAAATCCTGAATTCGGAAAGGGAGCATTTGTGTAGATCCTTCAAGGGATTCCTACAGAAAGTAACAGCTAAAATTAAACAAAATATTGAAATTGAGGTGAAAAACAAGCCATTTCTGTCCACGTTTTCTTCTATAACGTTTTCCAGCTTTGGCAGATTTTCTAAAACAATATACCGTTACATCTGCTGGACTCTTCTGGTTGCGGGGATATACAGGGCTTGTAGGTTCATCAAGAACCCTAGGTACCCAGAGCCAATAAAAAGATCTGCACCTTGCAATGGTTTTTCATTGTATACCGGGTATACTGCAATTCATTTGGTGAAATATAAGGAGTGAAAAATAGGTATCAAGGAAACATTTGTAATTTCAAAATGGGCACAAGATAAGGTGCTGAGAAGCAGTGGTTATTTGCACATCTCTGAATTCTGGGATCCCATATTAGCATGTGAATAACAGGGTATTTCTCAACTAGACGTCTTTTTGACACACTGGGGGTCATTACGACCATGGCGGACGGTGTTAAAGCAGCGGAAACACCGCAAACCGTCCGGCGGACAAAAAAAGGGAATTTTGACCCTGGCGGAAACCGCCAACAAAGACAGACACTTTAACACTTCGCCCGCCACAGCGGTACAGACAAGCAGCGCGGCGGTCACCGCCAACAGACAGGCGGAAGATAATGTACCGCCCACAGTATTACAACCCGCCAATCCGCCACCTTTTCCGGGGTGGATTCACCGTGGATAAAAGCACGGCGGAAACAGCTTTTGCTATGGGAAAACGCTCACCTTAACATATCCCACGAGGAACGAGGAATCCATGGAGCCGGAACTCCAAATACTCCCTGCACTTGTCTTTCTGCTCCTCTACAACCAACAGCTACGTAGGCGCCGCAGACAACGGTGAGTACTGCACCTACGACATGAGGGAGGGGGGAGGCAAAAGTTAGGGGGACACACACCAAACACCCCCACCCCCACCCTCGCATATTAAAACATACACACCAATGCATTCACAAAAACTCACAGTAACAACCCACAATCCCCCCGGAAGAATGAATTCACAAAGCGAAAAACGGTCAAACAATGTAATGTGCCAATATACATGTCATACAAAAATATACAGATATGTATTTGAAAAACAGTCATAATTATCTACAAGACGAGAAGTAGTGCAGATATGTACATAACAATGTCCGTGCACCAACAGTCCAAAAATGCATGGGCGAGGCCCACAAACGATACCTGACCACAATCGGAGAGAACACTGCCGGGGCATCAGATAGAAATACTACAGGCACCTCAGGGGGAAGGGAAGGGGGGGCACCTCAGCCGGATGTCTGCAAAGCCAGATCCACGATGGGGCTCCATGCCCCTTTATGCCATCCTGGGGAGTGCAAAGCCACAGTCTCACAAGTATTTGCAGTGGGTGGGTTGCCCACTGTGCCATCCTGGGGAGTGCAAATCCACAGTCTCACAAGTCTTTGCAGTGGGTGGGTTGCCCACTGTGCCATCCTGGGGAGTGCAAAGCCACAGTCTCTCAAGTTGATGCAGGTCTCTACTGGTATTGGGGGGGACTGGTGCTCATACTGGATGAGTCTCCCCGTGAAAGGTCGTGTCCTGTCACTGTCCCAGCTGCACATGGGATAAGGATGCCTGATGTGGCGGTCCATTCATTCCTACCCGGTGCATTGCCCTGTTCAGCGGTGCTTTGCCATGGCGGTTCAGGACTGTTCAGCGGTGCTTTGCCACGGCGGTCTTTGCCCTGTTCAGCGGTGCTTTGCCATGGCGGTCTTTGCCCTGTTCAGCGGTGCTTTGCCATGGCGGTCTTTGCCCTGTTCAGCGGTGCTTTGCCATGGTGGTCTTTGCCCTGTTCAGCGGTGCTTTGCCATGGCGGTCTTTGCCCTGTTCAGCGGTGCTTTGACATGGCGGTTCTGATAAGGACATTGGTGTGTGCCATGACGTTTCATCATTGCCCAGCGGGGCTGTGGCAGCCGGGGCCCTCCAGGGCACTGACTCCGGCGGTGGTCTCCTGACCAGTGACGATACTTGGGCCCTCCTGGGCTGTGACTCTGCCGGTGGTCTCCTGACCAGTGACGATAATTGGGTCTCCTGACCAGTAACGACGGTGCTGGCGGTTGTGTTTCGACCGCCGTAAATGATGGTACACTTCTCCGCCGTGACACTCACAACAGGCTGGGGAAACTTACTCTGGCCCTTCCCCACCTTTGGTGGAGTCACAGCTGACTCTCCAATCCCCTTGGAACCCATGTCAGTTGTTTTCCCACCAGGAGTCTTAACACGGTCCCGTCGTCCACTCTCCAATTTTAGAGCCTTTACAGGGGGTGGGCTGCCAGTGCCTTGGCTCCGGGTCCTACTGCCTGCCCTGGTGGACGGTGCGCTCCAAAAACCTTGAAAAGGCACCACTGGTATTGGAGGCTTTTTGGCTGAGGCGCTACGACGGGACTGATGAATTGGAGGGGGGTGGGGGCAAAAAGGTCAACTTTACAGAGGGACAGTTTCTGACGAACACTGGGATGGGTAGCTGGAGGGGTCTGGGAGTGGAGGAAGAGGAGGTGGTTGTAGGAGGTGTCACTTTAGCTGTTTTGGGTGCAGGTGCAGGTTCTGGAGGCTGTTGTGAGGTGGATGGATGTTGGGTGAGTGATTGCCGGCGTTTGGGTACTTTGGGAGGGGGCGTCACAGACACACTGGGAGAGCACACAGGGGACGTGTAAATGGCAGTGGAGGTGGTGACTGCAGGTGAGCGGCTTGTGGTGCTGGGTGTCCTGGTGCGATTCATGGTGCCTGTAGATGTGGTGCATGCAGGTGTGTGTGTAGACGAGACTGGGAGGGAGGAGGGAGAAGAGGAGGAGGGGGACACAGTGGAGGCAGTGCATGTTGTTGTGTCTGTATGTGGCTGAGGCTTGCGTGAGTGCCTGTGGTGTGTGTGGTGCCTATGTTTGCTTGAGCTACTTGGGTGTGTTGACTTGTGTGCATGCTGGTCTGTAGGTGTGCTTGGGATGGGCTGGGGTACAGGAGATTGGGTCTGGCTGGAGGAAGTTGGAGGGGGAAGGCTAGACACAGGGACAATGGCTGCCATCAGTGCTGAGGCCAAAGATTGCAGAGGTCGCTGAAGGACAGCCTGACCAGAATGAATGCCCTCCAGGAATGCATTACCGTGTTGCAACTCTCGTTCTACACCCTGGATAGCATTCACAAAGGTAGACTGCCCAACAGTGAGTGACCTGAGGAGGTCAATGGCCTCCTCACCGAGGGCAGCAGGGGTGACTGGGGCAGGGCCTGAGGTGCCTGGGGCGAAGGTGATGCCCACCCTCCTGGGTGAGCGGGTACGGGGCGAATGCTGAGGGGCTACTGGGAGGGCGATGCTGGTAGGGGAGGTGGCGGCTGTACCTGTAGAGGTGGGGGGCACAGATGGTGCCGCCATCACAAGGGAGTACACATCGTCGAACGAGTCCGTGTCGCTGCTTGGTGATCCAGTTGCCGACGTGAAGCTCCCCTCGCCCTCCGTCCCACTAGTGCATTCTGAGTCCGTGGTGTGGCCCTCCATGGCCATGTGGGATGCAGCTCCCTCGTGCTCCGGTGCCACTGTACCTCCGCCTGTTGATGCTGATGTACAAAAGGACAGGGAGAGCAGAAAAAGGGGGGGAGACAGAAGAAAGAGGGTTTTAGTGCATGGCATACTGCTACCGTTGGCAGACAAGACAAATGCAGCTTTCCCCTGCATTACGCCGTGCTCCTGCCCTCTGCACATACAATATCTGGGATCTGGCCTATATGGCAATGGTGGACATCTGCGCACATGGTTGCCACAGGGGCAACTATACCTCGACTTGGCACTCTGCTGAGGTGGGGTAGAGTGCCACATGGCCTACATTACGGAGGGGCCTTGCCTACGGAACTCGCCCTGGCCTAGGTACACCCACAGCCCTCATCCCCCACCCAGACACCTCCACTGCACGCAAAGTCCGCAGAATGAGGTTGTACTCACCCCCTTGTGTCTGCTGTGATGCCCTCAAGCGCCCATCCAACTCCGGGTAGGCCACCGCCAGGATCCGGAACATCAGGGGGGTCATGGTGCGACGGGCACCCCTCCCACGTTGGGAGGCCATCCCCAGCTGAGCCTCCACCATCTTCTTGCTGCAGCGGCGAATGTCCTCCCATCTCTTCCGGCAGTGGGTGCCCCGTCTCTGGTGGGCCCCCAGGGTCCGGACCTCCTTGGCAATGGCACGGCAAATATCCCTCTTCTGGTGGGCGCTGACCTACATGACATGCACAAGGAAAGAGCAACAGTCATTACCAACTGCACCGTCGTTGTGAGTGGCCCCCTCCCTACTCTGGCCATGTGGCCCATTCATTCACATGCATTGATGTTCTATGAACTCTGCCCCCTTCCCTCTTCCAACCAGCCCTCTCCACCCAGGCCTAGCCCATACAACGTGCTCCCTGTGTACTAACCTGTTGGTCTGGAGGACCGTAGAGTAGCGTGTACTGGGGGAGGACCCCGTCTACCAGTTTCTCCAACTCCTGTGCAGTGAAGGCAGGGGCCCTTTCCCCAGACGCAGCAGCCATCGTCGCTTCCAGACCGAGGTCACAGCAGCACTTGCAGTGTAGGTCCTCTCCTGTCGAAGGTCAGGTATCTAGTGATTGTACAGATAGAAAATGGCGGTGACGTCCGCGGCGGTGACGTCCGCGGCGGGGCGCATCATCACCGCCGGCGCACCTGTTCATTGGCTCCTGGGACCCATAGGGTCCAATGTTTACCAATACAGCATTGCGCCGCGGTCTACGACCGCCTACCGCGACAGTGTGCAAAGCCAGCGCAGTTACCCCACAATCCCATTGTCCCACTTTAGAGGTCAGGCATCCGCCATTTCAGGGGCCCACATGGCTTCATTTACTACTGAGTCACACATAGCTAGGCCTACACTCAACACACATCCAGGAAGGGTTTTGTGAGTGGTGTAGTCTTGTGTGTGACTGTGGGTACATACCTGGAGGAATAATGACTGGTTCTTCGCTGTTGTCCTTCGTAGGCACCGTCTGCTGGGACATATGAGAAGATGGCGGAATCCTCCGGTGTACCGACCGCTGGTGGACCTGTTGACAATGGAAGAGCGACATGTAATCGTAACCTACCGGTTTGACCGTGCCACAATCCAGGAACTATGTACCCAGCTGGAGCCAGAACTGATGTCACCAATCCGCCATCCGACTGGAATCCCCCCTGACGTGCAGGTGCTGTCAGTGCTCCTCCCATGTTGTTAGTTGTGGGGGAGGAGGTGGGGGTCCGCCGCCAGTCCGCTGTACCGCCATGTTGTGCCTGGAGACCGTTGAATGCACCTTCCCCCGTAGGTCGTTCCACCTCTTCCTGATGTCCTCCCGATTTCTTGGGTGCTGTCCCACGGCGTTGACCCTGTCCACTATTCTGCACCATAACTCCATCTTCCTGGCTATGGATGTGTGCTGTACCTTTGAGCCAAATAGCTGTGGCGCTACCCGTACGATTTCCTCCACCATGACTCTGAGCTCCTCCTCGGAGAAGCGGGGGTGTCTTTGGCGTGCCATGGGGTGGTGTGGGTGATGTGTGGGGTGGTGTATGTGGTGATGGTTGTGGTGTGTGTAGTGGTGTGTGGTGTTTTGTGCGTGGATGTTGTGTGGGTGATGGTGTTGTGTGCCTCTGTGTGGTGGGGTTGTCTATTCTGTGCTCTCTCTCTGTCGCCTTTGTCTCTGATTTTTGGTCGTAGGGGTTTGTGGGTGATGTGGGTGTGTGTTTTATATTGTATTGGGTGTGTGGGTGTGGTGTGTGTATGTGTATCAGGTGTGTGTATTTGGAATTGTCCAATGTGGCGGTGTTTTGGAGATGTGTGTGTATTTTGAGCGCGGCGGTGTGTACCGCCAATGGAATACCGCGGTTGAAAGACCGCCGCGTGGATTCGTGGGTCGTAATAGCATGGGCGTGTTTCTGTTGGCGTGGAGGTGGAGGATTGTTTTCCGCCAGTTTATCACTGACCTTTGGTGTGGCGGTGTTGTGTGGGTGTCTGATTTTGGGCGGATTCCAAGATGTGTGTCATAATAGCTGTGGCGGAATGCCGCCGCCGCAGAGGTGTATTCGCGGTCTTCTGCACGGCGGTAAGCGCCTTTTACCACCAATGTTGTAATGACCCCCACTGTCTTTCATTTGGAAGAAAAAAATGTTCCCCCAAGATTACCAATAAAAATGGTACCTCACTTGTGTGGGTAGGTCTAATGCCCGCGACAGGAAACGCAACATGGACACATCACATTTTTTACATTGAAAACTGACGTGTTTTTGGGAAAGTGCCAAGCTGTGGATTGTGGTCTCTAGCTCAGCCGGCACCTAGCAAAACCTACCAAACCTGTGCATTTAAAAAAACTAGACACCTGGGGAAACCCGGGATGGGGTAACTTGTGGCGCTCTCACCAGGTTCTGTTGCCCAGAATCCTTTGCACACCTCAAAATTTGCCCAAAAAAACACCACTGTTTACTCACATTTCGGTGATAGAAAGTTCTGGAATCGGAAAGGAGCCACAAATGTTCTTCCACCCAGCATTTCCCCAAGACTCACAATGAAAATGGTACCTCACTTGTGTTGGTAGGCCTAGTGCCCGCAACAGGAAATGCCCTAAAAGCAACATGGACACATCACATTTTTACATTGACAACTGACGTGTTTTTTGGAAAGTGCCTAGCTGTGGATTTTGGTCTCTAGCTCATCCGGCACCTAGGAAAACCTACCAAACCTGGACATTTCTAGAAACTAGACACCTAGGGGAACCCCGGATGGGGTAACTTGTGGCACTCTCACCAAGGTCTGTTACCCAGAATCCTTAGCAAACCTAAAACTTTGCTGGTGCCTAATGGTTTCTGCCCATCAGGGGCAGATTGGCCTAATTAAAATAGGCCAATCTGCCCCAAGGAGGGCAGAAATGGACTAAAATAAATTTGCGATCCAGGTGAACGATCCTTGCCTAAGGGGTTGCTCCCCATCTGTAAAAAAAGAAAGAATCCCTGGTGCTTAGTGGTTTATGCTCCCCTTGGGGTCAGATTAGCCTAATAAAAATAGGCTGATCTGTCCCCAAGGTGGGCAAAAATAGCCTAAAATAAAGTTACGACCCAGGGGAGTGGCCGTAGCCTAAGGGGTTGCTCCCCATCTGTAAAAAAATCGAAAATCCCTGGTGCCTAGTGGCTTATGCTCCCCTTGGGGGCAGATCAGCCTAATTAAAATAGGCTGATCTGCCCCCAAGGGGGGCAGAAATGGTCTAAAACAATTTGCCCCCCAGGTGAAAAACTCTTACTACTGTAAATAAGTAAAAAAAAAAAATTATCCCTGGTGTCTAGTGGCTTCTGCCCACACTTGGGGCAGATCGGCCTAATTAAGATAGGTAAATCTGCCACCGAGGGGGCAGAAAAGGCCTAACTTGAAAATGTCCCCCAGGGGGGCCACCCATGCCTAAGGGGTCACTCCTCTTCATTGTGTATATAAAAAAAAATCCCTGGTGTCTAGTGGGCCTTTCTGCAGCCTGATCGCTTTACGATCGGGCTGCAGAAATGCTCAGAAAGACATGAAAGGAAAGGCCTTTCCTTTCCTTTTATGTCTCTCCGCCCGCCCTCAACCCCCAATCAGAAGAAAAATGCTTTTATTTCTCTTCTCATCACGCTGGATGCTGAGCTATGCAGTCGTCCTCTGATGAGGTCAGTGTGTGATTACGTGTTGATGTCATCAGACGTCACTGGGGAGTGGCGGTGGAAGGGGAAGCGATTCCCCTTCCATCCCTGCCCCCAGGCCCTAGCGCTTCCCCAGAGGGCCGGTACCAGGACATAATTGTTACGTCTGTGGCACCTGAGCGCTGTGCCATGGGACATAACCATCACATCTGTGGCGGGAAAGGGGTTAACATGTGGGTTCCCAATTTAATTTAATTTAATTTCCTTTTAATGACAGGGAGGAGAAATCTCTGCTCCACAAATGGAGAATTGTCAGTCATGGTAGATGAAATTATGAGAAGAGAACCACAATTGTTTGGAGCACAAGTACCAAATAAAACTATAGAACAGAAAAAGCACAGGTGGTCCAGAATAGCTGTCAGAGTGAATGCTGTAGCAAACAACATGCAGATACAGTATGAAATTAGGATGAGGTGGAACAACCTGCAGGGGAGAGTGCATTCCCTGTCCTCCAAGTGTAGCCAGGAGGCCCAGAGAGGACTAGTGATGGTTTTCCCAGACCCTCCTTACAACTATATCCCTGTAATGGAGTAGATCTAGCAGATGAAGGCTTGACAGAAATCCCTGGTGGAGTATATGCAGGTAAGTTATACTTTTGAATGTGCCACTAAACCTAATGTAATTTTTGCTTTTAATTTAGTTGTTGATAATGTGTTTTCCATCTTTTTCATACACAGAAACGTAGAATTTAATTTATACTTTTCCTTTTTAGTGGAAATTTGTAGCATTCTTCTTTCGCTTTTTTAACTAATACTTGAATGGTTTTGTCAATATTTTTCTCCATGTTTCACACTTATTTTCCCTGACTTGTTTGTATGAATGTGTTCTATTCAATTTACGCTTACAGATTTCAATCTCCATCAATTCTTACAATATACTATGGTGCAAGTAAGTGTTTCTACTCCTCTGAACACATTTCCTATATGGAAACCATTTTTGAAATGCCAATTTATTGCAACTACATATTTTACTAGATATGTTTCACTTACAATTTTGTGAGTGTTGGTAAAGTTTAATTGAAATGACTACAGCTACTATGATATCTTATTTTTGATTTGTTCAAACAATATTGCAATGTTATTTTGATCAATCTTTCTTTTCTTACATATAGGTTAAAGTGTTATGGATTTATTAATCCATATAATATGCAATGTTGAGAAATGTGATATTGTTTAATTTCTTATGTTTTCATTAACCTGATATTTAATTGAATTGATGGTTTCTGTCTCACTAATGAAAGTTTGTTATCTTTACATTTTTAATGTTTATTTTGTATGCTGAATATACACTTCTAAGCTCTTTACCCCGCTAAGCCTTTGAATGGTTTTCTCACATTTCTCCAATCTATTGTGTTGTGCTGAAAGGTTGGTATTTTTCATGTACAGTTATTTTGTTTACATTTCATAACATCATTTTATATGATTTCCTAAAGAGGTTTTGTGTGTAATTTAAGTTGTTAGGTAACTTATGAATACTGAAGGCTACAATAATGATAGTAATTGCTTTTTAACTTTTAGGTTGCTCCATTTTTCCCTCAAACTCATTTGATCTACAACCCAGACTTCTAAAAACAATTTTGTAATTAATCTTTGGTCCAACACCAAGAGCACGTGGACCACCATCTGCCACAACACCAGAGGACATCTTCACTCTAGACCAGGAACAAGCCTTCAGTGAGGATTCTACTCCTGCAAGTCCTGATAGTGAGGAATACATTACTCCATCTAGTCTGCCTGGGCAGACAAATCCAATGAGTCTCACTCAACCCACACCTTCACCTCCATCCCCAGATGTTACAACATCTCAGTTATTGGATACCTCCACTAACTGTGTTCAAAGGATGATCACTCTAATCTTGTGCCCCCAGTCCTGGCTGCTGTTGAGACAACACTGCCACAACCTCAAGTTCAGCCCTTGACCCAGTGGGATAGGGCACACTGGGTCAAGGGCACAGGGTGGAGGTAGGGGCCGTTTGAGGGAATCTGTGGGCCAACAATGTAAGTTACTGGGGTTACTGTTACCTAGGCCACCATCAACCAAGTCTATCTATCTATCAATCAGTCCCAAGACGTGATGGTCCGGGTACTCAGAGACCTCCAGGAGATGAAGCAGTTGCAGAGGGAGCACAATTGCCAGATGGAAAACCTCAACTGCAATTTGCGCTCCCTAACTGGGGTGCTGTCAGATTGATCACATGTGTCAGGGGAGCCAACACATATAAATCCCCCTTCACAGTGACAAAATCTTCATTTCTAGGGAACTGCATGAAGCTGTTGATGTGTCTCATCATTGAAGAAAGTATGTCTTGTAGCACCCCATTGAAAGTTGGTTGTATAATTTCACCAGATACTGAAACAGTGTATTGGAATGATCCTGTGGCAGCAAAATTGAGTACTGCCATGATTTTCACTATTTATGTTATTGATGTCGGATTGCTATTGTGAGGCAGAAGATCTGGCTACAACTGATGACATAAATTAATAATAGTTGGCCCATTTAATCTGTATTTTTTTTTATTATATCCCGTTCTTCCATGGTGGCAAGGTCTGAAAATGGTCTCATGACTTAAGGCTATTGTTTTTTCACTTTTCATGGGTTCATAGGTCTGCATTTGAAAGGGTAAATTTGTTTTAATTTTTTAAACCAATTTTTAAGAAACCCAAAAGTAATTCATGTTTCAAGGATGATTCTTTTACAGTATTTCTTCACTCATTTATTTGTGAATACATTTTTTACATTCAATTTTTGATGCATCCAAAAAAAACAGAAATTAAGAATTTAAATTAATGAATTACAAATTCAATTTTTTTCAAATTTTATTTATTGTTCCCTAAATGGAAGTGGAAAGGACAATGCATATATATAACATTTTACCACAGTAGCACATAACACAATCCTTTGTTCAAAAAACAAGGAAATAATTTTAACATTTTGAATATTTATGAAAACTAGGCATCATTTTGAGTGCTGGTGAAGTGCTTTGAGTGTATCTAAAATGGCGGGAGCCTGACATCGCCATCAGGACATTCACAAGTAGATTGAAATCCGTGGAAGTTGAACAGGCAGTGGATATGCAATTCCAATACAGGCACAGCCATATGCTAATGTGTGTGAAAGCTATGTGTGAAAACCAATGGAAGTGTTTGTTTCCGTTGACGATCTAGCACATTGTGTGCATGTACGCGGTGTCCAAAAAAACGGACTTGCCTCCTAACAATTCCAACACATCCTCAACTTTTGCTGCTGTTTACTGACTCTGGGAGCTACTATGCCTCGTAAATCAGGAGACAGGGCCACCAAAATTTTGCCAGAGGAATTGAAGATGCTGCCTGATGAGGTCATACGGCAACTGTATGACTCATCAGAGGAACAGCAACATGTGTAAAGTGGCAATTTAATTTTGAGTAACTTTCTTTTTTTTTAAACACAGGCTATAATGTCCCTTTTAGTACTTGAGTGAAGTTTAGTGATTGTTTTGAAGTTTCTGTTTATTTTCAATTAGATAGTAAATTATGGTGTGTAGCTTTAAACACATTTTAAACATATACCACCGCAACATTACTATGCGTTGTTTGTTTGACAGATTGTTTTTGGTGTGTATATATATATATATGCACAAACAATTGGTCCTCCTTATGGTGTGCTATTTCATGCTGGTGCAGTTTTTGAGGAATGGATCTTTCCTCTAAATAATTCCAAAACAAGCAGTTAAAAACAGCTGCAGAACTGAACTCCAGGAGAAACATTAACTCTCGTCTTTATTTGCAGTCAAAAAAGTCACCAACCATCACCACCGACGCATTTCGACCTACTGGTCTTGTTCACAGTATCTCAGTCTTTCTTCAGTGTCTCTTATTTATGGTCTTTTCACTACTACCCATTCTGATGCATTATGGGAAATGTAGTGTATTGAAGAAGACCCATGTTAAAAACAAAGGATTCCAGGTACTAATTCTGTAAACATACAATACTCTAAGTGAATAAACCAAACATTATTGACAAATGCATCTAAATAAATCCAAACTAGGATATATAAATTATAACTTATAGATGACTGTCTAGTTGTTATAGTCCTATTTCAGGGGATTAATTCAAAATGCCATCGCTACTGTTCATCATATAGTCTATCCTTTTGACCTCAATCTTATTATTAATCTACATAATATTGCATTAATGTATACCGGTCAGTGTATAGAATTGTTACATCCATTAATATTATATAATGAGGTGCTGATATACCTACACTGTGTCCCTTCATATCCGTGCTGTTGCATTTTAAATTAGAAATGATAATGAAGTTCTTCATCCCCGTTAAGGCCCCTCGGACTCTTGGTTCTTAGCTGTATAATAAAACGTGATTCCAGACGCCTGTTTCAAATCCCTGTTGCCTCCTCTTTCATTACTGTCAACACTCGCAATTCCAAAGAATTTCATATCAGTCCAACTGGCCCCATCATGAGTCATCAAATGTTTAGCCATGGCATAGGTCTGATCCTTGTTTTGGACAGCTCTAATATGCTCCAGGATCTGTTTTTTGAGAGGGCAGATCGTGCTGCCCACATAACATAATCCACATATACATTGGATTATATATACCACATAATTGGAATTGCAAGTGATCCTTTTTTTATTGATTATCACCTTATTACCATTAGGGTCCACAAACTCCTTCATATTCATTCCTATGCGACATGCTTTGAATTTATTACAACATACAAAGCCAGTTGTTTGTACTGTCAGCCAATTTGATTGTTTTTTCATCTGAAAATGGCTATTAACCAACAAATCCTGTAGAGACAGAACTTTCTTATAAGTTATCATTGGTCTGTTGCCCACCATTTTGCCTACATCTGGGTCCTTTTTAATAATATCCCAATATTTGTTCAGGATATTTGAAATTAAATGACTTTCCTTGCTGTATGTCATTATAAATCTTATGTTCAAGTCCTCCTGTATATTATTTCTCTTAGATTTATTCAATAATTCTTCTCTTGTTCGCGCTCTTACTTTCAATTCTCCAGATTTTATATCTTTGTTTTTATATTTTCTCTGAAGAAACCTATATCTAGTTTCCATGAACTTTTGTTCCATTTCTTGTTCAGTTGAGCAATTTCGTCTTATCCTGATAAATTCCCCATACGGTATGCTCTTTTTAAGTGGTGTTGGATGGAAGCTTTCAATATTGCAATATGCAATATACTGTTAGTAGACGTTTCTTTTCAAAATAAGGTTGTCTCAATTTGATCATTTTCTATGTACAGCTTAACGTCCAGCAATTGAACACAGTTATCACTCGTATTATACATTAATTGTAGACCCATATCATTTTGATTAAGCTTTTCAAAATATTTCATGAATTCCTCTTCTGTGGCATTCCAAATGATAAAAAGATCGTCTATGTATTTTAACCAAAGTACAGCCTTCTCCACTAGTACTTCATTATCTTCACCCCACGCAACATGTTTTTCCCACCAACCAATGGTGAGATTCGCGTAGCTAGGTGAAAAGGACACACCCATCGCTGTCCCGCAAATTTGGACATATAGTTGGTGATTGAATAAGAATATATTATTGTTCAGGCACAAGTCTATCATTTTAAGTAACATTTGTGAATGTTTCAGCTTACTCATATCACGTTGATGCAGGAAATAGTGCACTGCTTTCAATCCTATTTCATGGTTAATGGATGTATAAAGGGATACCACATCAATAGTGACTAGTTTATAGCCCTCGTCCAATCCAATGCCTGCAAGGATCCTCAAAAAATCACCAGTGTCCTTAATATAGGAGCTTATATGTTGTACTAATGGTGCAAGAAGTAATCTACATAGGTTGATACATTTTCATATAATGCTCCACAGCTGGAAATGATTAGGCATCCTGGCGGATTTTTCAAATTTTTATGTATCTTTGGGAGAAAGTAAATGGTGGGGGGCGTGGCCGGGCCACGAAACAAGATGGCCGCTTAGAGCGAGAGCTCCGCGCCGAGGCGGTCCCGGAGGGGCGACGGGGGCGAGAAGACAGCCGGACAACACACCGGGTTCGGTGCCCCTCCACCCCTACAACAGCGGCGACACGGAACCATGCCCGGGGACCCCGTAGGAGCGGGACGCAAGGCAGGAAACTCGCGACTCGTCCCAGGCTGATAAGGCCTGGAAAAAGGGGGCGGAGTCGCGTCTTCGGAAGACCGCGGATGGCGTGCCCGTAGCGGCAAGGAGCAAGCTGAACAGGCCGCAGGGACTGCGGGAGTCGTGACGACCCGCATCCATCTCCCTACAACGCCAACAAACACCCGTGGACCTTTCCCCCCCCCCCACAGGGAGACGGGAAGACACAGCAAAGGGGTGCGGCCCCTTCGACAGCCGGGAGAGAAACCCAAAGAGAGGTAGGATCGAATCTCTTCAAAATAAGAACGGCATCGCCGGAGGCAGAGGCACGACTTCTCCCCTCTTTTCCATCACAGAGGGACAACAAAAACCCTCCCGCTGAGATAATAAACTTTCTCCCCCCCCCCTCCAGACAACTAATACTGAGGAGGGCGGAGGGGCACGACGGGAGGCACGTGGAGGCGAGGGGACGAGAGGGGTGAGCGACTGGGGGGGCACCGGGGATGAGGAGAGCCAGAGGGAGCCAAGAGAACAGAGATACAGGAGAAGGGAGTGGACTGACACCAGTGTAAGCCACCGAACATCTATATCCTTATCGGAATCTACGGAGGGAATCTCGGGCCCCACGTGGTTAGACTCTGTAGACAATTGAGGCGATGCCCGGCAACAAACCGAACCATAAACCTGTCAGCAAGCCTGCACGACAACTATTATTCTCAGAAGCGCTACAACACAAACGCCTAACCCCCACGAAGATAAACCCTCAAACATCGCCACCTTTAAACGAGTTCACCACGATGCCTGATAAAGATCAATCCACGACTATGGACAGGATACTACAAGAGATCACCACCGTCAGCCGCCGCATAGAGGGGATGGACGCCTCTATAACTTCATTGACACTAGAAACCAAATCCATGCGATCTGACATTGCCGGCTTTCAATCTAGAGTGACAGGGCTAGAACAACGCATGGGATCACTAGAGACGCAGATCAACACGTCTCAGGTGCGAGAACAAGACTTCATCTACCTCAGGAGCAAACTAACGGCCATGGAGGACAGGAGCCGGAGAGACAATATCCGCATACTTGGGATCCCGGAAATCGAAGAAGGCTCGGATATGCAGACTTTTCTGACCTCCACTCTTCCAAAAATGATTTCATTGGACTTTGACCCGCCGCTAGAATTCCAACGGGCACACAGGATAGGCCCAAAACGCTCTGACAACTCCTCAAGGCCCCGCCCAATCATCGCATGCTTGCTGCGGCATAATCAAACCCGACAAATACTCCAAGTAGCACGCAACCACGGCCCTTTCCGAATAGACCAGCACGAGATCCGAATAACCGCCGATTACTCCAAGGAAACCAACGAACGTAGAAAGGCTTTCCTAGCCCTACGACCCCGGCTTCGCAAACTAGAGATGAAATACGGTCTCTTTGACCCTGCAAGAATGTGGGTTACAAAAAATGGAGTATCCAAGGACTTTTATAACCCCGACGAATTGAGACTCTTCCTTGACTCTTTCCAATCCCAGCCTATGGACTCTTACAACACAGACAGTGAGCATGACATTGTAGGAGGCAGTGATAGGGCCGAAACCCCCCACTCGGGAATAGAAAAGGTGAAGACGGCTCTACACGACACCGGAGCCAGTCATAGAGGTAGAGACATGGAGAGACTAACTAGATCATATGATGACAGGGGTCAGATTTTACACGCAGTAGTAACCCACACCCAATTATCGGAAAGAGACAAATCCCGCTCCCCTTTAAAGCCTACAACTGGGTCTTCTTGAGAAGGTAACGCGACAAGACGACTTATGGGACTATCGCCAGAGAGTCGAAAATAACAACTATAGACTCCGCGGAAGGATGAGTACCTTTCCAGATCATATGTGTATTACTATTGTAATTGTCTAAGACTGCTAGTATCAATGTTAAAACCAGATACATGAAAAATATATGCTCTTTATGACTAGAGCCGAGGCCCTATAATGGAAACTACCAGTAAATCGTTATTTGCCCTCAGTACACAACAGATGATGATTACTAGAACAGGGATCAGACCCCACCAACTCACTGTATGTTGAATAAGGGCCCGGTCCCGACCCTATAACCCTATAATAAGGTAACAAGGTAACAGGGGCATTAAACAGATAACAAAAAATAAACACTAATTAACTATCATGGAACTTACCTTACATTCCACACACTACAAAGTATCTCATGGTAGTAAACAACAAAGTATGTGAAACTTTCCTAATACACACCACACTCGACCAGCGCCGACATTAGAACCGTTTAGCCCCCATTATCACCCCAAGGGATGGGACTAGACAACGTAAAGATAAATTAATTCCAATACAGGGACACACAATACGATATAACCTGAAACATATCAAAGCTCCCACTACTTGACTTTACCTTATTCTACAATAAGAAACTGGGGAAAAAAAAAATAGAACACGAGGACATAATACAACATAATACCGCATAACAAAGCGAAATATTATGACATTCTACACTGCCACTCCACACCACATTATAACATCACAATGTAAATTATAAACTATTAGCTATTCTTTTCCCCAGATGTTCGTACCTATCCCCATCCTAATCATTATTACTATCTTAAACTATCACCAACAACAGAACGACTATGATGGTGGCACATACCAAGTAAGACCTTAGTAGGTCAGTATTATGATGTAATAATACACGGCAAGGAGTTAGTAATAGGATGAGATACGCACTATCCTCGCGTAACCCGGGGCTCAGCTACACTCATTACCTATCCTACGATTAATAGAGAGACGTTTGGCATAATGGCTCCTAACATGATAATGTGATAAGATGCCAGGATATGTTATGTTGATCAACCTAATATGTCATTGAACAGTTGTAAGGCGAGATGAGACGAGGCAGTGTTATAGTTGAACAGAAATGCTCAGGAAGTATTATATTATACTGTATATTGGTATCTTTATGTACCTATGCATACGCGAGAACTATAATACTCTGTTTGAGCTCTCTCCCCCCCTCCTCTGCCCTGCCCCCCCTCCCCTCGCCAGCCGGTCTCAGTCTTTCTGTCTGCCCAGTCCCTACTTTAATTTACGACCCTATCTTATGAACTCCTAAACACCTTACGATACCATACAACATCAAGTACTAGGCACAACATCCTAAACACCATACCCCATCAACACCCGACACCCCCTCCCTCCTCTCCAGCGCCGCTCAGGTACTATAGTTATTAACCGATCATTACTTCTGCCAATATACACTTTAGTTATATAACTAATACACTAGCCACTAACCACCGATGAACAGACCCACTTCCCGATACATAAACATAAGCACTGCTGTGTGCCCCCCCCCCCCACCCCTCCTTATCACCGACATATCGATAACTGGCTGTCTGCTGTTTCCCCCCTTCGCCCCCCCCGATCGAGACCGCCCGACGGCACGAGAGCTCCGAGAGAAATCGGTCCCGCCGTTTACAGACCTAACGAACGAAGGAGGTTGGACTCCTAACCTCCCTCATCCCTACCCTTCTCCACTTCTTCCCCCAAATTGCACGCTCTCTTGCTATACTCTCAATCTCAACTTCAGCACACGCATCCATCCCTTCCCCCCCTTCTCCCTCTTTTCTTCTCCCTCTCATTTCTCCTTGCCTTCTTTTTCCCTCATATTTCCCCTCCATCTGGCTCTCGTCCTACTTATATTACCTCTCTTCCTTCACCCTCTCCTCTCTCTTCTCTTTCTTCTCCAGAGGATTCCCTTGGCCTCCACCAGCTACTAACCCCCATATAAAATAAAATAAAATAAAACACCGTATCATATCGAAACACAACTCCCACTCTAACTACTAAGTCAATATCTCCCACCCTCCCTCCCCCCCCCACCAACACCAACCCCGGATCGAGGGTGCTTACTTACTCACAATTATCCAATATGTCGAAGCCCCACCCTCAAGCGACGCGACCATTACGCATACTCTCTTGGAATGTACACGGCATGACGAGCTATGTTAAGCGGAAAAAGATACTGTCCTATCTTCAATCCAAAAAAACAGATATAGCTCTGATTCAAGAGACTCACCTTGACACTCTGGAATCCAGTAAACTTAAACGGGATTGGGTAGGGAGGGTTGCCTTCAGCTGCCGTCCAACGAGTCAGGAATCTGGAAGTAACGGACCCCGCAAATGTGGAGTGGCGATACTAGTGCGTAAATCCCTCCCGGTCACTATCATTAAAACCTGGAATGATACGGAAGGAAGGTATATATTTGCTAAATTAAAACTAGGGGACACTGTTTTATGCGTGGGATCCGTTTACGCACCAACCGGCCCAAAACGCCCATTCCTTCTACTGCTAAATCGCCTCCTGACAGAAATCGGAACTACTCGATACATAATCGGGGGAGATTGGAATCTCGTCCAAGACGCCATAATGGATAGGACAGGCCCTGTCGATGTATGTAACAATCACGACAGAGCGCTTCTGACAGACCTGACCACTGACGTCGGTCTGGTGGACTGCTGGAGAATACAACACCTGAAAGATAAGGAATATACTTTCTTATCCACCGTCCATGGCACCCAATCGCGTCTGGATTATTTCTTAGTATCACACACTGTAATCCCTCATATACAAGACACCTGTATCCTAGACAGTGGGCTCTCAGATCACTCCCCAATACTAATCCGGATCCAGGTGGGACTCTCCTTCTCTGGTCGTAAACCATGGCGATTGGCTGTACACAGATATCGCTCTCCACAAGGGAAGGAACAATTAAAAGCTCATGTAACCACATACATGGCCGAGAATTCAGGCACTGTATCCTCAAAAAGGATCCTATGGGCGGCAGCAAAAGCAACCCTAAGAGGGAATATGATGCGAGATGCAGCACTGGCCAACAAAGACAGAATAGCCCGCCAAACCACCTTAGAGACCACGATACAGGACCTCACTAAACAATATACCGCCCAACCATCCCCTAGGCTGCGGCACGCCTTAGAACAGGCCCGCATGGCACACAATGAACTCTATACATCTCAGGCGGAATACGCACTGTAAAAATTGCGAGGCCGCCATTACGAACAAGGGGAAAAAGCAGGTCGCCTCCTAGCGGCGCAGCTCCGACAAAGAGAGGCAGCCTCTGCCATTGCGGCCATAACATCTTCTTCAGGAGCAGTGCTAACTCGCCCACAAGACATTGTAAACGAGTTCGCCAAGTACTACCGCCATTTGTACACTCCTGAAACAACGACAGATCAAACACAAATGGAGACATTCCTTGCCGCGGCCAATCTACCCCGTCTGTCTGAGGCAGGCAGGGCCCTCTTGGACGGTAACATAAGCAAAGAAGAGATAACCCAAGTTATAACAAGCCTCCCCTACCATAAATCACCAGGAGAGGACGGATTCCCTGCGGAATTCTATAAATGGGCTGGGGAGGAGGCAATAACCGCAGTACATGAAGCACTGACGGAAGCATGTCAAGAAGGCTCCCTGGGCGCTCTATCCAATAAAGCCACGATTGTCATCTTGCCTAAGCCAGGGAGAGACCCCCTTCTTTGCGGCAGTTACCGTCCTATCTCCCTTTTGAATGGGGATGTCAAACTCCTAGCCAGTGTTCTAGCAGCGCGGCTCCGCAAGGTGATACCATCGTTGATTCACAATACCCAAGTAGGATTTGTACCAGGCCGTACCTCCAGAAATCATATGCGAACTCTTTACCATACACTGTTAGAATCCATACAATTACCTGACAAAGCCCTGTCCCTAGACGCGGAGAAAGCATTCGACCGCATTGAGTGGCCCTACCTATTCACAACCATGAAGCATTTTGGTCTGGGGGAACAATTTATCTCTAAAATACGTTTATTATATGACCACCCCACAGCACAGGTTAACTGTGGGGGCATCATGTCAGACCCATTCCCTATCGGAAGGGGCACACGCCAGGGATGCCCCTTGTCGCCACTTCTATTTTTATTGGCCATGGAACCCCTAGCTACCACCAAACGAAATTCTCACCAAATAAAAGGGATCCATATCACCGGGGGCATATCCAAAATATATCTCTACGCAGACGACATTCTGTTAACAATGTCCGATCTTGAAACCTCGCTCACAGCACTACTTTCCACTATAGAAGACTTTGCATCCCTATCCGGATATCGGGTAAACTGGGATAAAAGTGAGGCACTACCATTATCCCGCATAACGACGAGGGCAGCGATACATGGCCTTCAATTCAAATGGACCCCGACCCTCCTTAAATATTTAGGAACGTTTATTAACAGAGGTCTAGAACATATGGTCAGGGACAACATAGACCCCCTTATATCTAAAATGAAACAAGACTTTGCCAAATGGTCCCTAGTAGGCCTGTCCATGTGGGGCAGGACACAGGCGGTCAGAATGGTCACCTTACCACGCTTCACATACGTGTTAGGCAGGCTTCCCCTACAGATACCTCTTTCCTCACTCCGATTAATAGACGCATCCATAAGGGCCTTCGTCTGGGGCTCCTCACGCCCAAGACTGAAACCTGCAATAATACTGGCACGACGGCTCTACGGAGGATTAGGACTACCCTCGGTAGAACAATACTCTCTGGCCCTACAACTCTCACAGCTAATATATACGCTTCCGGATATAGCCGATCCACCGCAATGGGTGATCACAGAGAAACTCCTATATGGACAGTATACGGAGATGGGAGGAACATACGCCGACCACGTTCCCTTAACTAACCCCATCCTCAAGGCTACAAACACAGCGTGGTGCAGAGCCCATCGACTACTAGGAGTACACCCCTCCCTGCATACTCAGGCTCCCATAGCAGGGAATAAAAGCATTAAAATAGGAGGGACTATTCTCAGATGGCCCCAATGGTCCGAGGCAGGTATCCACAATATATCTCACATAATAGATGGAGATAGCTTCCGCACATTCGCCTCCCTCCAGGAAGAATTCGGTATCCAAAGTAACCAGGAGTGGCGATATCTACAGCTCAAACACTGTATGCGGAGAACATTAGGAACCCCCCCGTGGCTGCTCAAAACCTCACCCATCGTCACCTATCTTCAGAAATGGGGCAGACAAAAAGGCGTCTTGGCTGGCCTCTATGCCGAATTAACTAACCACCTTTACTCTCAGCCTTTACTTGAACGAATACGCTTAAAGTGGCAGGACATACTAGAGATAACCTACACGGACGAAGAATGGCCAGACATACTAGAAGCCCTCGACAGGGGCGTACGTGAAGCACGCCTGAAATTTAGCCTATTTAAAATCCTTCAGGGATGGTACTGGACCCCCGTTAAACTCTTCAGGGCAGGGTTGATACCTCACGCGAACTGTTGGAGATGCACAGAGCCATATTGCGACCAACTTCATATTTTATGCCACTGCCCCACGGTACAGTCACTATGGGACGCGGTACGCCTCGCCTTATCGGACTTCATACAGATACCAAAACCGACCCCACCAGCATTTATCATTCTACATGACATTCGCCCGTATCCCTCCCTATCGCGGGCACATAAACGATTAATCCACACGGCGCTAGCCACGGCCAAAATATGCATACTCCGGCACTGGAGATCTAGCATTGCCCCCACACCCATGGAATGGATGACGGCCATGTATCAAACGGCTACCCATGAACGAGTGATTTATAACCTACAGGACCAAGCAGAACAGTTTGAGGAGGTCTGGCGCCCATTCTTGAAGAGACCATGAAGCGGCTGGTGGATGACCAACGGATGATCAATGTTCAATGATCAATGATTAGGGAATATTAATTACCAATCACCCTCTGAGAATCCTAGACTCCGGAAACACATTTAATCTCCTACTGCCCCCTCTCTCTCTCCCTAGCTACGCTATCCTCTCTTCTCTCTCTCTTTTTTCTCTCTCTCTATCAATCCACAGGCCTCTAATTTTGTCACATGCCCGAGACCCTGAACTACCCAAAAAAGTAATACAAGTCGCTTCCTAACACAAACAAGGACTGAGAAATCAACTCATATAAGACGTAGACACTCTCTAACCGACCTTACCATATCTATCATACATATTATCTACCCCTAGATAATAACTTGCTACAGACGGAGAAGTACAGAACGATCTACTCTTAGGCCTGAACAAGCTAGTCTCAGGATACAAAGACCCCCTGCCTACCTCGAGTCTCTTCATTCTACATTCCCCCGCGATTACCCTTCCTCTTTCTCCCTCTTTCTTTCCCTTCTCTCCCCTCCCCATTTCATATGACTATTTTGCCTCTCCCCTATACCAAGACCAACCCCTCCTACACAACCCTATCCTCGCTCCCCCTCCCCTTACCACCCCCCCCCCCACCTGTTTTCCACTCTTCTTCAAAATAAGGGTACACAACTCAACTATGCAACTGGGAATTTTTACTTACCTGACAGTACATGTATATATGCTTACAATGGAAATAATTGTGGTAAACGAACAAAAACAATGTTTTGAAAGCTAAACAGTTTGTTTATATGCTGTATGTACCGCCTTATATATTCTTAATAAAACTTTTGAAACTTAAAAAAAAAAAAAAGAAAGTAAATGGTGGGTAAAGTTGGATTCTCGTTTCTCGATTCTAGTATATATATATATATATATACAAATCCATCTGCTCTATACGAGGGCCACAGACCCTGCAGGGGCTGCCTTGGTTGCAAGGGTTGAGGCTTTTGAGCAGTAGGTTTGTCCATTTCCCTAACATGTTTCGGCATACACTGCCTTGTTCACAGATGAGTAGAAGCAAATCCCTTTACTTCTAGTGCTTTTACATTGTCAGTCATGTGACTTCATAGTTGAAATACAATTTCCACAATGCACTGTTCAGTACTTATGTCTTTGTTACTGGAGTGCTTAATCTCCATAACTTTAAAACAAATGTCTCTAATTAATTCTCCACATGCTTGTACTGGTGCTGCTCAACTTGATAACTGCCACTGCCACAGACTCCGTGAAAAGCTGGAAGAGAGGTGAAATACCTCTGTCCCATCTCTTGCTCACCTCCATCGTTGTTTTGGATAAATGCCATTTCTCCCAAAAGTGAACGGGTCGGGCCTCCCACATTTCAATCCAAATACATCTTCTCCATACAAGGGCCACAGACCTTGCAGAGCGGCCTTGGTTGCAAAGGTGAAGCTTCCCATTGTAATATTAGTCCTAAAACGAAAAAGACCAAGTCACCAATCCACGTAAATCTGAGCCTTTATTCACGCTTTTGAGCAGTAGGTTTGTATATATATTTTGAATAATTTATTTTCATTTTTTGGAACATTGAAAAATGTGAATTCAAGCATGAACATATATGTATTAGCTGAATTTACATATATTTTTTTACATACCAAAAACAAAGTTTAAATTTTTAGAGATTTTGACCAATGATTCAGCCTAAATTGTGTCAGTGGTCTGAATTAGTAATATAAGGACATAACAAGGGATAGGTTTACTCAACAGTTTACTACAAATGTGTGTTATTTTAATTTTGTAAAATTAATTATAACACAAATCAAAATGAATAAAAAATATGCTGGTTTACTGGATAAGAATGTTTATGACTGATTTCCCAAATTTGTGTTACATAACACAAAAATAAATAAAAAGTCAAGTTTTTTTTGCTCTTCCACTTCCTCAAGTGGACTCCCATCAGGCAAGGGACATCTTGAAGATTATTGCAAAGATGATGCAGAGCCTGGGGGTCTACAAGCATTGCAGCATTCACTGGGGGGACCTATGACGCTGGACCAAAAAGTCAGATGAAGTCCAGCTCGGCCAGTCCTCCCAGCATGTGAAGTGCTTGCGCCTCACCCTGACCTCTAAAGGCCCGAATACTTGCAATGGTCTATCCCCACCTTGATAGGTATTTGAAGGCCAAACATCAGAATGAAGGAGGTTAGTTCATATTTTTTCTTTTCAAATATCGAATGTTTGTTACAGCATCAAATTTTGGCTTCACCTTTAAGTGCCTGATTATGAGTTTGGTGTACGGGATGACCCGTCTGCCAAACTTCCGATGGGGAGGTTGCCACCTTATTGGTTACCTCCCTGCTAGGCCCATTACGAACCTCCCCAAGGGACATTATGAAGGCTTTACCCCATTGGCCCATTACCAAGGTTTGTGCCCATCAGCTGAGGGGGGAAAGTGGTGGCAGCTTTGTCACTGGCTCATAATCGAGCCAGCGGCAATGCTGCCACCAGCAGGGTGCACCAGCACACTCGCAATACTCACTGTCTATGGTGTAACTGTCATGAAAAGGCTGGCGGAGAGCCAGTTTGTCATCAGCAGGGAGGTGCTGAGTTCAGCGGCGCCCTGGCTGATTCCAACCTGATCCTGTCAGGAACATTGTTCCCAGTGGAGACGGCAGTGGTTTGGCTGTCCAACCAACAAACTCTTAGGGGGTCATTCTGACGGCCACGAATGACGGAAGCACCGCCAACAGGCTGGCGGTGCTTCCTAGCCCATTCTGACCACGGCGGTAAAGCCGCGGTCAGAAAACCGGGTCCGGCGGTTTCCCGCCGTTTTTCCCCCGGCTGGGCGAATCCGCCAGGGCAGGATTCTGACCCCCTTCCCGCTAGCCTGTTTCTGCGGTTTTCACCGCCAGGAAGAGGCTGGCGGGAACGGGTGTCCTGGGGCCCCTGGGGGCCCCTGCACTGCCCATGCCACTGGCATGGGCAGTGCAGGGCCCCCCTAACAGGGCCCCAGCCAGCTTTTCACTGTCTGCCTAGCAGACAGTAAAAAGCGCGACGGGTGCAACTGCACCCGTCGCACGCCCGCAACACCGCCGGATCCATTCGAAGCCGGCTTCAGTGTTGCAGGCCTCCTTCCCGCTGGGCCGGCGGGCGCTAACATGGTTAGCGCACGCCGGCCCAGCGGGAAGGTTGGAATGCCGGCAGCGGTCTCTTGACCGCGTAGCGGGCAAATGGCGGTTCCCGTCTGGCGGGCGGAAACTGCCGCCCGCCAGAGTCGGAATGACCACCTTAATTTGGTGGTCGGGCCGTGAAACTGGCGGTGGTCAGGACAACCACCATAAGTCTGGCTGTCTGTTGGCTGCCAGACTCCTAATCACATCCTAAGAGTGACACAAGACCAACACACAATAAGTGTTCTTGATGGTGCAAAGTTTGCAGAAATGTTTTCAGCAGACACATGCCTGCTTAAAATAAATGTAACATTATTTTGTAACATTTTATAAGGGACATGTGAGAAATTGGGTTGTTGGTTGATTGGGATGTGAGCCCTGGTCAGGTCAAGCAACAGCCACAATCTAGGGTTAACCACAAAAGTCACTAAAATAACCTGTATTTAAACCTGAGTAGCTTAGCACAAAAAGTATTTATGCAACACGCAAACAGTAATTAGGTTAAAACACAACATAAAAAAAGCCCAACCCAATTTAGAATAATAGAGAAAATGTTAATAATGTATTTGATACCATTGAAATTCACTTAGTAGAACTGGAGTTATGAATTTTCAAAGTTTAATGTTCAAAATAGCAAGTTCTCAGTTTTGAAATATGGCCACTTGGGCAACTGTAGCACCACAACCATGGGTCCAGGATTGGATGGAGACCTCTTGGGAGTTCAAGGCTGTGTCCAGTTGTGCCAGATGTGGGCTTAAGATGGTGGGAGCCTGTTATGTCCCTGTGGCTCTGAATCAGAGGACAGCAAAACTAGTCCTTGGAGTCACTACAGAAGTCCTGGATGCAGGTGAAGATGCAGGGCTGGCCTCAGAAGGATCAAGGCAGGCTCCAGACAGCGAAGCAGTCCTCTGGCAGACTGCACAGCAGGTCACAGCAGCATTCACTGCTTTAAGGGCCTCATTACATGTTTGGCGGTCAACGGACGTGGTGGCCGTCAGACCCTGTATTCCTGGCGGTCTGACCACCATGTTATGATCCTGATTATCGGACTGCCAGGAGACCGCTGAACCTTCCAGGATCAGAGATCCTGATGGGTTGGCGGCAGTCGAAGTCTTAGTCAGCCACGGCGGTGCCGAGTTCAGCGCTGCTGTGCTGATCACAACTTCACTTTCTGCCACCACCATGAAAAGGCTTGCAGAAAGCAACTGCTGGGGGCCACAGGGGTGCCCCTGCAATGCCTATGACCATGTCATGGGCAATGCAGAGCCCTCCGCCAGTATTCTTGAAATGCGTACTGTCTTCTATTGCAGGCAATGCGCATTGTGAGGATTCTTGTGTGTGACCACATTGGCCACCGCTCCTAAGGGAGCTGAGACCAATGCCACCCAGCTGTTTCTAGTGAAAACATCGTAATATGATGGGCTTGATGGCAGCCTCTCCCCTGCCATATTGGCAGTCTCACCAAAATCGTAATGAGGCCCTAACAGTCCTTTGGCAGGTCAAGTAGTGAACTGAAAAATGGGTGTGAGAGACCTATTTTTATATCCTAGGGCCCGGCTCTTAGAAGTTGCAAGAAGTTTATAGAAGGGTTCTTTGAAGTTCCATGAGTCCTAGCTGGCTGCTCTGACAACACATGGTAGTTAAGCCTCCACCTCCATCAAGTCAGTTAATGGCCCATGCAGGTTCTGCTAATCCCACTATTGTGTGACTGTCTGGGGTAAATTCGCAAAGTATCAACTGTCAGCTACACCCAGTCATGTGACCTAAGACAGACTGCAGACGCAGAGGGCTATGGGAAGGAAAATAACAGCTATCAAAAAGTAGCATTTTCAAACTTGTAATGATAAATCTGACTTTACCATTAAAGAGGGTTTATCATTACAAGTTCATAGATACCAAACATTACATATCTAGCAAGCCTGGTTTAGGACGTACAGCTTATTGAATATAATAAATAATCCCCAATGTTATCCAATGGGAGTGGTATTCCTCACAGAAGTGAAAAAAGAATTTGGGAGCTTTTCACTACTTGTGCATGTAAAACTTAAAACTACATGTCTTACCTTTTACTTACACAGACCTCTGCCCTGTGGGTTACCGAAGGTCTACCTTAGGGGTGACTTATGAAATAAATAAAAAGGGGAGTTTAACTTGGCAAGGGGTTTTAAATGCCAAGCCAATATGGCTTCAAACTGCAATGCCAGGCCTGTTACATGTTGCAAAGTGTGACTTAGGTGGGTGGCACAATGAGTGTTGCAGGCCCTCTGGTAGCATTTGATTTACATGCCCTGGGTGTATAGTATACCACGCTACAGAGGACTTACATGTAAAATTGAATATACCAATAAGGTATTTGCCAATCTAATAGCACTTATAGGAGTGAGCACAAGCACTTAAGGACTAGTTATCAGTGGTAAAGTGCATAGAGTCCTAAGGCCAACAAGCAAAAATCCAGCGAAAAGTGGGAGGAAGAAGGGACAAAGATTGGGTGTGACTCTGTAGAAAGGACCATTTCCATCAGGACAGTTTGACCAAACTGGGCAAAAATCTTTTTTTGTGTCAGGTGTTATTCTCCTTCACAATTGTGAAGGTTGGTACATTACCCCTATTAAAAGTGACATAGCATCAAATGCACCTATGATAGAGTGCATTTTTCAAAATTAACAATTGTGGGTCAGTATTGTGAACAATCAGTTATTAAACATGTGAGCCAAATTAGCAAAAAAAAATCTGAATAAATGGTTTAAATTTGATTGCTAACATATTGTTGTTGATGTAATGTTGATTTTTGCAAAATGTCACAATTTCCCATGATCTCTTACTCATTCACCAATGTGCATGTAAGCCAGTGAGATTTTAGAAAAATTTATTCTATAGGCATCATTTCTTCTAAATAAGTGACAGGGAACTGTATACATTTGTGACAGGGTAACACATAGCAAAAACACATTCATGTAATGTCCTTTGTGATATCTAGTTGAAATATCATGAATGATGAAAAATAGACTTCTTAAAGGGACTTTTGTAGATGGAATGTTCCAGCACCTAAAAAAACTAAAATTTGTCCTAGCTATTTCATGGTCAATATTTCCCAGTGCCCATGGATGTTGACGGAGGGAAATTCCATCATGTATATGTTGTAGTATCCTATCTTCAAAATCCCAATCATGCACAAAAAATGAATCTTTGTGAACTTTAGGAAATGCAACAAAATAAACATTTGAAACCTGATAAATTTCATTTTGAATGTCCTTTACTTTTTTAATTTCATATGAATCAATGTGTGTTAAATTTGACAATAATGAAGTAGCAATATTTGACTTGCCTAAACACAGGTACCACAATCACAACGACACCCACAACCACCACAACTACCACCATTCCACAATGACCATCACCAAACCAATATGCACCAAAACCACCACCACACCCTCAACTACCAGCACACCCACAAGCACCACAACCACCACGATACCCACAACCACCAGCACACCCAAATGTATTTCAACCACCAGCATACCCATAACCACACCCTAAGCATCAACCCACCTCAACAGCACACTCATCCAAAGCAACAAACTCACACAAGAGCACACCTACACACTAAACAATAACAACCAAAACCAAACACACACACTCACCCACATACCAAGCACCTGCCAAAAACATACATCAAAGCATACACAACATTCTCCAAACCCACATGCATCTGCCAAACATACAGATACACCCACATCACCAACATCACCCCCTCCATCTTCCCCTGCCACCAAATCCCAGTCCTCTTCAACTCATCCTACTCATTCTCCTCCTCCCAAATTGATATCTTACCTGCCCATATCCCCTGTCAAACCTAAGCCCGCCCCTCTAAGAAAGATCTTTAAGGTGCTTGCTCTGTGCCCAATAGATGTCCCTTCATGAGGAGGTTACCCTTTGGCAGTATGTATAGGAGGCAAGTTAGGGGCAACACAACCACATCTTGTTGGTATGGGAACACCTTTGTTCTCCTTTCATGTTTTGAATTGCTTAAGTTATTTATGAGAGAAGTATTTCATTTACTAATAAAACGTTTTTAATTTCACAAAGTTTGTCTGAACATTTTTTCCATTTCCAATTCAATGATTCATAAAAGCTTTAATGATGAAAATGTGTGACATATTTCTACTTACAATTATGACAGGTAAGGTTTGTAAAGTCCCTACACTAGTAAAAAAAAATTGTGATGGCCATACATTTTTTGGTGAAAGCATTCATCATGATAATGGACACTTTGCAAATAAAATGAAATGTTTGTTTTTAATTTTTAATTCAACAGTATTTGTTTAAACTTAGTAAGTGAATAAATAAACACATGTGCATTACACCTTTCAAAAAATAAGATAATTTAAATTTAATAAGACACAGGAAATCCACTACACAAGGAGAAATGTTACATAAAAAATATAAAAAAATGATTTCAGTTTAGTACAAACAATGATTTTACATATATTTTCAAAGAAAACATTTTACATTGGCTAGTGCAATTCCTAAATTGCATTACATTTAACTTATTCAAAAATGTGTAATATGTATCTTTATAAGTTGATAGTTTGATAGAAACGAAGAAATACACAGGTATGAACATATTATTAATTGTGTTTGATGTCATCTTTTGTATAAGTGTCCTGTATCAAGAAGTATGCTTGCACCAAATTTGACAATAATGAAATTAATGTACTACAGATGTGTTTATTTAAATTTCTTAAACAACAACATTGATACATATGCATTACACATTTGTCATAAACTACTTGTAAGTAAAATACAATATGCACTAATTCAGAGCTAAGGTAAATTGACAATACAAAAGTCAACAAGTAAAAAAGACGCTTACCTTTGATTCAGGTGACAACAGGGTTGATTTGCTTCATAGTCAAGAAGCAGCAGCAGAGGAATTACTTGGACAAGTGGGTTCATGACAGAGAGGGAGGTGGAAAAAAGAAAAAAAGGTTGGGGCATATTTATGAGCCCCTAGCGCCACCGGAGCTTCACTTTACGTGACACTCCAGTGGAGCTATGCCCTGCATCATATTTTCAAGGAGGCGGTAAGCCACTTTTTGTGGTTTAACGCCACCTTGTAAATACAGCCCCTTCACATGCAACACTTTGTGTGGAAGGGGTGTGCAATGGGTGTTGCTCTGGGCATGCCACAGCAACACACATTGCATTTGGACACTGCCCCACGTTTATATGTTTTCATTAACCTGAGGCTGTGCCAAAATCTAACGCCACCCCAGGGGTGGCATTACAGTGGCACAATGAGGAGGAATACTTTTATTCCTCCTCGTTTTTTCTTTTTCTATGTGTGCTCTATTATGCAGCACACATAGAAAGAACAAAACACGAGAAATTATTGTTTATGTGCCAGAAGATGTCCCTTCTGGAACATAAACAATCATTCAAAATGACGCTTTGGCACTTCTGTGCTGAGTTCTGCCATTAGTGATTGCTTATGTGCAGGAAGGGACACCTTCCCACACATAAACAATCAAGCCCCTCAACACAGAGATGCAATGATGCCGGCATTGACGCTAGACAACTCAATTTAGTGCCAGCGCAGGGAGAAACACAGGGGTGCGCCATAGTCTAATAAATAGAGCGCATTCCTGCGTTTCTAAAGTGGCGCAGTGTGGTGCTGCCAATTGTGGTGCAGCGCCACACTGCGCCATTTTCTGTTAAATATGGGCTCAAGTGCCTATTTTACATCACTTTGAAACAACCAGCGCAGGTGTGGAGGTTTACCTCCCCCAGTTACTTCAGCTGGAAGGCACATTGTGATTGGTCCAGTGGAAATCTTGGCTGTACTCCCTCCAACATCCGCTTTTACCTATTATTCTGTCAATGTGGATGAAAAATTGTGGTGGAGATGGTGGGATGCAGACAGACTATAACTCATAGACCCAACAGCATTTAAATAGAGTGGGCGGACCACCTTGTAGGGGGATGGATTTGTCACATAGGCTCTCATTATTCTAATGAGACTACTGGATTTGAGCAGCAGACTGAGTCTAACCCACTACAGGTGACACCTGTCGGCCTAATCTGGGTTTTGCACAGGCTAACTAGCAGTGCCTCATCTCCAACCAAGAGCAGGGATGATTTGGCAGCCGAGCTCATGACACAATTGACTCCTCAGGGAAATCGTGGTCACTCAGGGCGCATCCGTTTCTCTCAGTTACATTAGTCTCACATATACAAGGACAATCAGAGGCAGTATATGTTTCAATAAGGTTTCAATGAAGCAACTGCATCTTAGATAATAAAGCATGTACTGCAGTACCCAGGACGATGAAGCAAAAGAGGATTAAAAGTGTGACAAGGAGAGTAAAGCATAGAAATAACGCTACCATATTGTCACTAGAATCATTAGACTAATTCCTACCTAGGCTTTATTAGAGCGCAGCATGTTAAGCCCTAGTTCTGCCCTTCAGGTTCCCCCAGAAGACATCATCCCTCATACCTGAGCAAGAGGCCTGAAATCTGCATAAGCAGCTGTAAAGAAGCATTCAGCAATCAGCATACAGTTGTGGTCATCTGGCTGGAATCTCCCTCTAATGTGTATGGGACAGAGAACTGTTTTTATGATAAAACAGCTGGTGTTTTAAGAAAATGTCCCTACGTAAGGATGTTTATGTTTCTATGAATACCAGAGACATTTACCAGCAACCTATCTTACTGCAGCCTTTAAAAAGCACAGAGAGAAAGAAATGTCTTGTTTAAGAATGCAGTGCTGGCCTAGGCAAAGAACAGCTAGAGAGAAATAAAACAAGACAGCAAATGTGGCTATTGCTAAAATAATAAGCAAAGCTAAATAAAATATATCTACGTGAAAGTGCACAGTGGCAAGCCTTGTTTGTTAAAATAACGTGCATGGAGCTATAACTAAAATGGCTATGCAACAGATTAACAGACAGAAAAATGACAGTGCAACCAGATCCATCAACATCCAAATTAGGCCCTAAATCTTTGTCACCCATGGAGATTCAAGTGACTCCATCTGTAAAGACTATACTGGCTCCGAAGCAGACGTTATATTTGCGGATTCACCGGTTGCACACATTTACATCTTACAGGTAGCAGACAACCTGATGAGAGGGCTTATTTCTCCTTTAGTTTTCTGTCCCTCCCTTGGTTTCACAGCACAGAAACCATCTATAACTTCACTTTCAGCAGAGGAGTCTCAAGAAGGCCCGGGTGGAAAACTCTGCTTGACTCGCTGAGTTTTTTAGATTCAGGCACTTTGCGCCACAAGGAGCAGTGCAAAGTTCCCAAAGTCTGCAATCTGGAGGGAAGCAGAGTTTATTGTTTTCCGTTTGTGCATGCTACATTTGCTTTTGGCGTTCATTTGCGAACACCACGATATTCTCAGGCTGCTAGCGAGCATGCACAAGATTTTGCGCCCACTCACATGGCTTCCAGCCATGATGGTGCCGATATGATGCTGCTCAATAGTGCGAATGCGCCTACAGTAGATTTTCATCTTGACAAGCAGCTAAATCTACTCAAAAATGGATTTTTGAGTGGATTTTCTTCTATAACGGACCTTTCAAGGTGTTATGTAGTGTGAGAAGCCTTTTTTTCTCTACAGGAAGCAAGTGACCCAGAGACTCCATTTTCCTGTTCCTGTCCAGCAGGCTCCTCCCAGGCTCCTCCAAGTGATTTGTACTTCTTCTGTCACTTTTCGCTTCGATTTAGAGGTGGTAGGATCACTCTCTTTATCTCATGGAAATATACCTTCAGATTTAAGGAGTTTGAGCCTCATTGCGAGTTTGGCGGTTGGACGGCCAGATTGCCATGTTGGTGGTCATACAGATTGCAGTATTACAAGGTTCCGAGGCTGGAGCGACAAAAGCCAGCCAAAAACTTGAGCCCGCTAGGACTCTGGGGGGCTGGAAATAGGCAGGAAATAGGCAGGCCAATCACCGGCACCGCCAGCCCATCAACCAACCACTGATGGTATTACAAGCCAAAAATGGCGGTGAGAACCGCAGCGATCCGTGGTCACCACAGTAATACACTACACCACATTGGCTGCATTTGAACACACATCAACACACTTGACACTCCTACAAACCACACTATAAAACACACCTCTTCACATACCACAATCCTATGACTGAAAATCTGCATGTAGTACAGGGAGTCACATGACTGCTGAGGCCAGGAGGCTCTGTCATGTAAGTCCACACACCTCAGAAGATGGACAATGTGAACTGTGAGTTGAATCAAGAGCAATGTCAGAATACATATAAGGAGGACCAGGGCATGTAACCCCAAACACAAGATCACTGTCCAGATGATATTGAGCCACAGTCCCCAAACTGACCTTGAATGTGATACACTTGGGAGGGACAAGGATTCAGATCATGGCACACTCTGTAATGTGGTAACACACCCAGATCCATCTAGAACTGACAATAGTGTAGGCAGGAAGGACAGCTCAACATTTCTGGTAGGAACTTCCTACACAGATCAAAGACCCAAAAATTTGTCTGATGTATGATATTGCCAGCACTCACTTCCACATTGCACTGATCACAGGATGACAACTATCACACATCATGGAGGGTCCTGACAATACCTGCATGACAAGCAAGTAGCTTCCAAGATGACTCCAACACCATGCTGCCCAGATAATGTCCTGCTTGCACTGCTGGCAACATATGAGCCTATTACCAACATATGAGCTAAGGATACCAGACAGTCTGAGGCTGGGTCCCTGAGCAGGAATTGGTATGTGCCTACAATGTCAGCTCACTACAAATGACAATATGTGTACCTGTCCCATGAGGGAAAGCAGCAATTACAATGTATACCTGGCCCAAGCCCAATGTCAATGTCAATTATTGAAGGTAGATGTCACAATGCAACCACTATCATAATCTCTCCACATCAAAAGGTTGTGCTGCCACTGCTACTGTAATGCTATCACCAACTCCACAGAGGAGACTGCCACTACCCCAATGGATGAAGCCCTCTGTGAAACGAATACTCCTGGACCGCTGGACATGGAGGACAATTCTGGCCCATCCAGCCAACCTGGGGAGATGACACCCGTCAGCCTCAGCCTGACCACATTGACTCCTCCCTGTCCCCTGGCTTCAACATCACAGGCAACTAGTCGCCCCCAGATCTGGGTCCCCACAACAGTCTACTACATCTTGTGCACCCCAGTCCAAGATCGCAGACGCAGAGGGCTATGGGAAGGAAAATAACAGCTATCTAAAAGTAGCATTTTCAAACTTGTAATGATAAATCTGACTTTACCATTAAAGAGGGTTTATCATTACAAGTTCATAGATACCAAACATTACATATCTAGCAAGCCTGGTTTAGGACGTACAGCTTATTAAATATAATAAATAATCCCCAATGTTATCCAATGGGAGTGGTATTCCTCACAGAAGTGAAAAAAGAATTTGGGAGCTTTTCACTACTTGTGCATGTAAAACTTAAAACTACATGTCTTACCTTTTACTTACACAGACCTCTGCCCTGTGGGTTACCGAAGGTCTACCTTAGGGGTGACTTATGAAATAAAAAGGGGAGTTTAACTTGGCAAGGGGTTTTAAATGCCAAGCCAATATGGCTTCAAGCTGCAATGCCAGGCCTGTTACATGTTGCAAAGTGTGACTTAGGTGGGTGGCACAATGAGTGTTGCAGGCCCTCTGGTAGCATTTGATTTACATGCCCTGGGTGTATAGTATACCACGCTACAGAGGACTTACATGTAAAATTGAATATACCAATAAGGTATTTGCCAATCTAATAGCACTTATAGGAGTGAGCACAAGCACTTAAGGACTAGTTATCAGTGGTAAAGTGCATAGAGTCCTAAGGCCAACAAGCAAAAATCCAGCGAAAAGTGGGAGGAAGAAGGGACAAAGATTGGGTGTGACTCTGTAGAAAGGACCGTTTCCATCAGGACAGTTTGACCAAACTGGGCAAAAATCTTTTTTTGTGTCAGGTGTTTTTCTCCTTCACAATTGTGAAGGTTGGTACATTCCCCCTATTAAAAGTGACATAGCATCAAATGCACCTATGATAGAGTGCATTTTTCAAAATTAACAATTGTGGGTCAGTATTGTGAACAATCAGTTATTAAACATGTGAGCCAAATTAGCAAAAACAAATCTGAATAAATGGTTTAAATTTGATTGCTAACATATTGTTGTTGATGTAATGTTGATTTTTGCAAAATGTCACAATTTCCCATGATCTCTTACTCATTCACCAATGTGCATGTAAGCCAGTGAGATTTTAGAAAAATGTATTCTATAGGCATCATTTCTTCTAAATAAGTGACAGGGAACTGTATACATTTGTGACAGGGTAACACATAGCAAAAACACATTAATGTAATGTCCTTTGTGATATCTAGTTGAAATATCATTAATGATGAAAAATAGACTTCTTAAAGGGACTTTTGTAGATGGAATGTTCCAGCACCTAAAAAAACTAAAATTTGTCCTAGCTATTTCATGGTCAATATTTCCCAGTGCCCATGGATGTTGACGGAGGGAAATTCCATCATGTATATGTTGTAGTATCCTATCTTCAAAATCCCAATCATGCACAAAAAATGAATCTTTGTGAACTTTAGGAAATGCAACAAAATAAACATTTGAAACCTGATAAATTTCATTTTGAATGTCCTTTACTTTTTTAATTTCATATGAATCAATGTGTGTTAAATTTGACTATAATGTAGTAGCAATATTTGACTTGCCTAAACACAGGTACCACAATCACAACAACACCCACAACCACCACAACTACCACCATTCCACAATGACCATCACCAAACCAATATGCACCAAAACCACCACCACACCCTCAACTACCAGCACACCCACAAGCACCACAACCACCATGATACCCACAACCACCAGCACACCCAAATGTATTTCAACCACCAGCATACCCATAACCACACCCTAAGCATCAACCCACCTCAAAAGCACACTCATCCAAAGCAACAAACTCACACAAGAGCACACCTACACACTAAACAATAACAACCAAAACCAAACACACACACTCACCCACATACCAAGCACCTGCCAAAAACATACATCAAAGCATACACAACATTCTCCAAACCCACATGCATCTGCCAAACATACAGATACACCCACATCACCAACATCACCCCCTCCATCTTCCACTGCCACCAAAACCCAGTCCTCTTCAACCCATCCTACCCATTCTCCTCCTCCCAAATTGATATCTTACCTGCCCATATCCCCTGTCAAACCTAAGCCCGCCCCTCTAAGAAAGATCTTTAAGGTACTTGCTCTGTGCCCAATAGATGTCCCTTCATGAGGAGGTTACCCTTTGGCAGTATGTATAGGAGGCAAGTTAGGGGCAACACAACCACATCTTGTTGGTATGGGAACACCTTTGTTCTCCTTTCATGTTTTGAATTGCTTACGTTATTTATGAGAGAAGTATTTCATTTACTAATAAAACGTTTTTAATTTCACAAAGTTTGTCTGAACATTTTTTCCATTTCCAATTCAATGATTCATAAAAGCTTTAATGATGAAAATGTGTGACATATTTCTACTTACAATTATGACAGATAAGGTTTGTAAAGTCCCTACACTAGTAAAAAAAAATTGTGATGGCCATACATTTTTTGGTGAAAGCATTCATCATGATAATGGACACTTTGCAAATAAAATGAAATGTTTGTTTTTAATTTTTAATTCAACAGTATTTGTTTAAACTTAGTAAGTGAATAAATAAACACATGTGCATTACACCTTTCAAAAAATAAGATAATTTAAATTTAATAAGACACAGGAAATCCACTACACAAGGAGAAATGTTACATAAAAAATATAAAAAAATGATTTCAGTTTAGTACAAACAATGATTTTACATATATTTTCAAAGAAAACATTTTACATTGGCTAGTGCAATTCCTAAATTGCATTACATTTAACTTATTCAAAAATGTGTAATATGTATCTTTATAATTTGATAGTTTGATAGAAACGAAGAAATACACAGGTATGAACATATTATTAATTGTGTTTGATGTCATCTTTTGTATAAGTGTCCTGTATCAAGAAGTATGCTTGCACCAAATTTGACAATAATGAAATTAATGTACTACAGATGTGTTTATTTAAATTTCTTAAACAACAACATTGATACATATGCATTACACATTTGTCATAAACTACTTGTAAGTAAAATACAATATGCACTAATTCAGAGCTAAGGTAAATTGACAATACAAAAGTCAACAAGTAAAAAAGACGCTTACCTTTGATTCAGGTGACAACAGGGTTGATTTGCTTCATAGTCAAGAAGCAGCAGCAGAGGAATTACTTGGACAAGTGGGTTCATGACAGAGAGGGAGGTGGAAAAAAGAAAAAAAGGTTGGGGCATATTTATGAGCCCCTAGCGCCACCGGAGCTTCACTTTACGTGACACTCCCGTGGAGCTATGCCCCGCATCATATTTTCAAGGAGGCGGTAAGCCACTTTTTGTGGTTTAACGCCACCTTGTAAATACAGCCCCTTCACATGCAACACTTTGTGTGGAAGGGGTGTGCAATGGGTGTTGCTCTGGGCATGCCACAGCAACACACATTGCATTTGGACACTGCCCCACGTTTATATGTTTTCATAAACCTGAGGCTGTGCCAAAATCTAATGCCACCCCAGGGGTGGCGTTACAGTGGCACAATGAGGAGGAATACTTTTATTCCTCCTCGTTTTTTCTTTTTCTATGTGTGCTCTATTATGCAGCACACATAGAAAGAACAAAACACCAGAAATTATTGTTTATGTGCCAGAAGATGTCCCTTCTGGAACATAAACAATCATTCAAAATGACGCTTTGGCACTTCTGTGCTGCGTTCTGCCATTAGTGATTGCTTATGTGCAGGAAGGGACACCTTCCCACACATAAACAATCAAGCCCCTCAACACAGAGATGCAATGATGCCGGCATTGACGCTAGACAACTCAATTTAGTGCCAGCGCAGGGAGAAACACAGGGGTGCGCCATAGTCTAATAAATAGAGCGCATTCCTGCGTTTCTAAAGTGGCGCAGTGTGGTGCTGCCAATTGTGGTGCAGCGCCACACTGCGCCATTTTCTGTTAAATATGGGCTCAAGTGCCTATTTTACATCACTTTGAAACCACCAGCGCAGGTGTTGAGGTTTACCTCCCACAGTTACTTCAGCTGGAAGGCACATTGTGATTGGTCCAGTGGAAATCTTGGCTGTACTCCCTCCAACATCCGCTTTTACCTATTATTCTGTCAATGTGGATGAAAAATTGTGGTGGAGATGGTGGGATGCAGACAGACTATAACTCATAGACCCAACAGCATTTAAATAGAGTGGGCGGACCACCTTGTAGGGGGATGGATTTGTTACATAGGCTCTCATTATTCTAATGAGACTACTGGATTTGAGCAGCAGGCTGAGTCTAACCCACTACAGGTGACACCTGTCGGCCTAATCTGGGTTTTGCACAGGCTAACTAGCAGTGCCTCATCTCCAACCAAGAGCAGGGATGATTTGGCAGCCGAGCTCATGACACAATTGACTCCTCAGGGAAATCGTGGTCACTCAGGGCGCATCCGTTTCTCTCAGTTACATTAGTCTCACATATACAAGGACAATCAGAGGCAGTATATGTTTCAATAAGGTTTCAATGAAGCAACTGCATCTTAGATATTAAAGCATGTACTGCAGTACCCAGGACGATGAAGCAAAAGAGGATTAAAATTGTGACAAGGAAATAAAGCATAGAAATAACGCTACCATATTGTCACTAGAATCATTAGACTAATTCCTACCTAGGCTTTATTAGAGCGCAGCATGTTAAGCTCTAGTTCTGCCCTTCAGGTTCCCCCGGAAGACATCATCCCTCATACCTGAGCAAGAGGCCTGAAATCTGCATAAGCAGCTGTAAAGAAGCATTCAGCAATCAGCATAAAGTACAGTTGTGGTCATCTGGCTGGAATCTCCCTCTAATGTGTATGCGACAGAGAACTGTTTTTATAATAAAACAGCTGGTGTTTTAAGAAAATGTCCCTACGTAAGGATGTGTATGTTTCTATGAATACCAGAGACATTTACCAGCAACCTATCTTACTGCAGCCTTTAAAAAGCACAGAGAGAAAGAAATGTCTTGTTTAAGAATGCAGTGCTGGCCTAGGCAAAGAACAGCTAGAGAGAAATAAAACAAGACAGCAAATGTGGCTATTGATAAAATAATAAGCAAAGCTAAATAAAATATATCTACGTGAAAGTGCACAGTGGCAAGCCTTGTTTGCTAAAATAACGTGCATGGAGCTATAACTAAAATGGCTATGCAACAGATTAACAGACAGAAAAATGACAGTGCAACCAGATCCATCAACATCCAAATTAGGCCCTAAATCTTTGTCACCCATGGAGATTCAAGTGACTCCATCTGTAAAGACTATACTGGCTCCGAAGCAGACGTTATATTTGCGGATTCACCGGTTGCACACATTTACATCTTACAGGTAGCAGACAACCTGATGAGAGGGCTTATTTCTCCTTTAGTTTTCTGTCCCTCCCTTGGTTTCACAGCACAGAAACCATCTATAACTTCACTTTCAGCAGAGGAGTCTCAAGAAGGCCCGGGTGGAAAACTCTGCTTGACTCGCTGAGTTTTTTAGATTCAGGCACTTTGCGCCACAAGGAGCAGTGCAAAGTTCCCAAAGTCTGCAATCTGGAGGGAAGCAGAGTTTATTGTTTTCCGTTTGTGCATGCTACATTTGCTTTTGGCGTTCATTTGCGAACACCACGATATTCTCAGGCTGCTAGCGAGCATGCACAAGATTTTGCGCCCACTCACATGGCTTCCAGCCATGATGGTGCCGATATGATGCTGCTCAATAGTGCGAATGCGCCTACAGTAGATTTTCATCTTGACAAGCAGCTAAATCTACTCAAAAATGGATTTTTGAGTGGATTTTCTTCTATAACGGACCTTTCAAGGTGTTATGTAGTGTGAGAAGCCTTTTTTTCTCTACAGGAAGCAAGTGACCCAGAGACTCCATTTTCCTGTTCCTGTCCAGCAGGCTCCTCCCAGGCTCCTCCAAGTGATTTGTACTTCTTCTGTCACTTTTCGCTTCGATTTAGAGGTGGTAGGATCACTCTCTTTATCTCATGGAAATATACCTTCAGATTTAAGGAGTTTGAGCCTCATTGCGAGTTTGGCGGTTGGACGGCCAGATTGCCATGTTGGTGGTCATACAGATTGCAGTATTACAAGGTTCCGAGGCTGGAGCGACAAAAGCCAGCCAAAAACTTGAGCCCGCTAGGACTCTGGGGGGCTGGAAATAGGCAGGAAATAGGCAGGCCAATCACCGGCACCGCCAGCCCATCAACCAACCACTGATGGTATTACAAGCCAAAAATGGCGGTGAGAACCGCAGCGATCCGTGGTCACCACAGTAATACACTACACCACATTGGCTGCATTTGAACACACATCAACACACTTGACACTCCTACAAACCACACTATAAAACACACCTCTTCACATACCACAATCCTATGACTGAAAATCTGCATGTAGTACAGGGAGTCACATGACTGCTGAGGCCAGGAGGCTCTGTCATGTAAGTCCACACACCTCAGAAGATGGACAATGTGAACTGTGAGTTGAAGCAAGAGCAATGTCAGAATACATATAAGGAGGACCAGGGCATGTAACCCCAAACACCAGATCACTGTCCAGATGATATTGAGCCACAGTCCCCAAACTGACCTTGAATGTGATACACTTGGGAAGGACAAGGATTCAGATCATGGCACACTCTGTAATGTGGTAACACACCCAGATCCATCTAGAACTGACAATAGTGTAGGCAGGAAGGACAGCTCAACATTTCTGGTAGGAACTTCCTACACAGATCAAAGACCCAAAAATGTGTCTGATGTATGATATTGCCAGCACTCACTTCCACATTGCACTGACCACAGGATGACAACTATCACACATCATGGAGGGTCCTGACAATACCTGCATGACAAGCAAGTAGCTTCCAAGATGACTCCAACACCATGCTGCCCAGCTAATGTCCTGCTTGCACTGCTGGCAACATATGAGCCTATTACCAACATATGAGCTAAGGATACCAGACAGTCTGAGGCTGGGTCCCTGAGCAGGAATTGGTATGTGCCTACAATGTCAGCTCACTACAAATGACAATATGTGTACCTGTCCCATGATGGAAAGCAGCAATTACAATGTATACCTGGCCCAAGCCCAATGCCAATGTCAATTATTGAAGGTAGATGTCACAATGCAACCACTATCATAATCTCTCCACATCAAAAGGTTGTGCTGCCACTGCTACTGTAATGCTATCACCAACTCCACAGAGGAGACTGCCACTACCCCAATGGATGAAGCCCTCTGTGAAACGAATACTCCTGGACCGCTGGACATGGAGGACAATTCTGGCCCATCCAGCCAACCTGGGGAGATGACACCCGTCAGCCTCAGCCTGACCACATTGACTCCTCCCTGTCCCCTGGCTTCAACATCACAGGCAACTAGTCGCCCCCAGATCTGGGTCCCCACAACAGTCTACTACATCTTGTGCACCCCAGTCCAAGATCCTGAGTCTGCCAACCCTGGCAATAATGGACCTGGATCCAGTGGAAAGGGGCAGGCTGCATCAAGGGCGCAGGCACGTGGGGTAGGGTACGTGGAAGGAATAGTGTGGCCCAACGGCAGAAGGGCTGATGGTTATATCCCTGGCCAGGATACCATCAGCCAGGTGTTGGCTGCCTACCAACTTTTACAAGGTGTGATATATAAGGTACTGAACAAACCCAGGAAAATCAAGGAGCTACAGAGGACCTATCATAGTGAGATGTAGGGACGAGTGGGAGCCCCAAAATTCCAACATGCCTCCCCTAACTGGGGTGTTGAGGGACATTAAGAGTATCATGAGTAGGGATAGGCAAAAACAGAATACCTCTTCCTTTGGCGCATCTACACCAGGCACTTCGTCGGTGCCAGACACTGAAAGGGAGGCCCTGCAGGGGAAGCACCTGTCTCAGACACCCATGCCTCTGTAGTTACTGATCCCCCTGCAAGCGGAGATGTCCAGTCAAGCATCCAGGATGTGTGGGTGGCAAGACATCAACCTCTGCCAGCAAATGACCACTTTTTGATGTCACTCCTTTGTGTGCCATGGATTCACTCTTTTGACTGTTCCGTAACCACTTTCCATATTCCATGCTAGTAGGACACTAGACTCTGGCCCCCAAATGTTGTGGCCTTGTAGTGAATCCTAGGTTGGTTTAATGGGATAACAGGAGTTAGCTTAGCCTTTGGCTTGCAGACTCTTGCCCCCGTCACCTAGTGACTTTTAACCTACTTAGCATGCTCTGTCTTAGACCATTTATTTAATTAATTCTTCTAAGATGGCTGCCTTGTTTATAGTTAGGCCATTTTGTTTAGATTTATGTTATCAGTGTCACCGCGCTAAGGCGTCAACTCATGCGACAAAGACAAACAAACGGTAGGTGCTCACATTAGAAATTACCGTCCCAAGCATGCTGTGTTATCTATTGTTTTGGAACAACCTGCATCAGGGGTCCAAGTAGATCTGTATAAATACATCACACTTGAGACAGATAATCAGAGGGATTCCGACCAGATACCATCACTGCTATCAATGCTGCATGTCACCTTGATGATGACCTGGACTTCGAGTTCTTACGAAGTCTGAGCTCGAGACCTCATTTCAAGGTAACGAGGTTTGGGGGTTCCTTCCAGGGACATAGTATTGGCAGATTAGGTTTAACATACCCAGCTCTCCTCTAGGTAGAAGGTTAGGCCTATTACAATAGGGTACGAGGACATATTATACACTTTGGGGGTCATTCTGACTTCGCCGGTAAAAGGCACTTACCGCCGGTCAGAAGACCGCCATAACACCGCCGCGGTCGCGGTAAACCGCCACGGTCATTCTGACCCGCAACTGGCAAACCGCCAAAAACCCGACATCCACAAAAGTCCGCCACACCAACGGGCAGCGCAAAACAGGCGATGACCACACCTCCACCGTCACGCCAACAGAAATACGCCCATGCCATTCCGACCCACAAATCCCTGCAGCGGTCTTTTAACCGCGGTATTCCATTGGTGGTACACACCGCCGCGCTCAAAATACACACACCTTTACAAAACACTACCACATTGGACAAATCAAAATACACACACCTGAGACACATACACACACCACTCTCACACACCCAATTAAATATAAAACACACACCCACATCACCCACAAACCCTTACGACCACAATTGCGACTGAAGGACAGAGTGAGACAGCACAGCATAGAGTAGACCATCACACAGAGGCAAATCACAACATCACCCACACAATTTCCACGCACAAAACACCATACACCACCACACTCACCACACACTACAACACATACACCACCCCTCACCTCATCCACACCACCCCATGGCACCCCAAAGACACCCCAGGTTCTCTGACGCAGAACTCAGGGTCATGGTGGAGGAAATAGTTTGTTTAGAGCCCCAGCTCTTCGGTGCACAGGTGCAGCACACCACCATTGCCAGGAAGATGGAGCTATGGAGCAGAATAGTGGACAGGGTCAACGCTGTGGGACAGCATCCACGCAATCGGGACGACATCAGGAAGCGGTGGAACGACCTACGGGGGAAGGTGCGTTCCATGGTATCAAGGCACAACATCGCGTTACAGCGGACTGGCGGCGGACCCCCACCTACTCCCCCAGAATTCACAGCATGGGAGGAGGAAGTCTTGCACATCCTGCATCCTGAGGGTCTCGCAGGAGTAGGCGGAGGAATGGGCTCTGGTAAGGCAAATCTCTACTACTTCATTCCCCCCACCCCACCTGCATGCCAAATCATACCCCCACCCCCATCACACCAACTCCTTGCAAATGGCTCACCATCACAACCCACCCATCCCAAAACCTAGCCCTGCATTCCTCCCCAAAGCATGGACACCCATCACCAAAGCATGCCCACTGCACACACCCATCACCCCCTCAAGCCACCGTCACAAAAGCCCCCACAAGGGAATGCCAGCACTGGGGTACACGGCCACCCACCCATTACACGAAATGCCACACACAGAAGCAATAACCATACTCTTATACCCCTGCAGGACCCGAACGCCACCACACCGCCACGGAGGGTCCAGAGATGTCCATCCCACCCCCAGAAGAGGCCCCCAGTGATGACAGCAGCTCTGTCTCCCTGGACCCAGATGACCAGCCCGGCCCATCGGGGACCTCAGGACAGTCGGTTCCCCACAGACAGCCACAGGCTACACCCGACCTAACCCCCTCTGGGAACACCAGCACAGCTCCCACCCAGCGGGCCCATGCCTCTGTCTCCAGGACACGTCAATCAGCGGTGTGTCCACCACTACAGGGCACCCAGGTTGACCCACCACCCCAACAACAACAGGGACCTGGGGGCAGTGGTAGTGGGCACACCGTCCAGGGGACAGAGGCCCAGGGAAACAGGGGAACTGGGAGGGCTGCTGTGCGACAGGGGGGGGACAGGCCTAGGGAACCGACTCTCCAAGAGGCCCTCTCCTCCATCATGGGAGCATACCACCGCTCCCAGGAGACGATGGCTACAGTACTGGCCAGGTTCCAGGAGATCCAGGTACTGCAGGAGGAACAGTACATGGGGTTCAGAGAGGAACTGAGGAACATTAGTTCCGCAATGGGGACCATCGTCGTGGCCCTTAACCAGATAGTCACCACATTGCGGGACCATGTGGCACCCCAAAGGGCCCCTGTCACTAGCCTGGACCGGGAACAGCCTTCCACCTCCGCCGGCGCTAGTGGACAGGAGGCCCCCACACAACGACAGGCCACCAGAACCCCACCTCCTGCAGAAGAAGAACCACCCCGCAAGCGGCACCTGAGATCTCACAAGAAAACAGAGTAGGATGCCAAGACCCCCACCATCAAAGGATACCCCCTGATGTCATCCCACTGTCCCACATTGTCACCCTGTCCAACCTTGAACTGCCCCTGCTCCATCCTTCCACAGGCATATGGACAATGCACCTGTGAGACTGAAAACTGGACTCTGCCATGGACATTACTCCACCATCACCCATCACCGTTTTACAATCATGTTCCTAAATGTAGCACTTTAATAAAATCACTTATTGCACTTAAAAAATCTGGAGTCTGCTTGTATTTCGAACAAATGTATTAGACATAACGGTGCAATAATGTTCAGTCACATTGTGATGACAACATACCACTGTCACACAGCTGTAGTCCATGGGCAAACAAAGCAGAGGTCACGCAGTGGGGCCCACAGCTCTGAAAACGGAAGGGAAAGTCACAACTCAGTTAACAGGAACTGGGGGGAAACTCAGAGAGTAGAGAGGCAGGAGACTTTAAGTAAATGTAAAATGGCGTGGTTGATTCGTACCTGTGTGCTACTGAAAATACTGTTGTATCACAGTGTCCCTGTTGTCTGTGTCGTCCCCGTCGTCTTCCTCCTCTTCACTCTCCACAGGCTCCACAGCTGCTACAACACCACCATCTGGACCATCCTCCTGCAGGAAAGGCACCTGGCGTCGCAAAGCCAGGTTGTGAAGCATACAGCAGGCCACGATGATATGGCACACCTTCTTTGGTGAGTACATTAGGGATCCACCTGTCATATGCAGGCACCTAAACCTGGCCTTCAGGAGGCCGAAGGTTCTTTCTATAATCCTCCTAGTTCGCCCATGGCCTCATTGTAGCGTTCCTCTGCCCTTGTCCTGGTATTCCTCACTGGGGTAAGTAGCCACGACAGGTTGGGGTAACCAGAGTCACCTATTAGCCACACACGGTGTCGCTGTAGCTGTTCCATCACATAAGGGAAGCTGCTATTTCGCATGATGTACGCGTCATGCACTGACCCAGGGAACTTGGCATTTACATTGGAGATGTACTGGTCAGCCAAACAGACCACCTGGACATTCATCGAATGATAACTTTTTCTGTTCCTGTACACCTGCTCACTTTCACTGGGGGGAACCAAAGCCACATGAGTCCCATCAATGGCACCAATGATGTTGGGGATATGTCCAAGGGCATAGAAATCACCCTTCACTGTAGCCAAATCGCCCACCTCAGGGAAAACAATGTAGCTCCGCATGTATTTCATCAGGGCAGACAACACTCTGGACAAAACCTTAGAAAACATAGGCTGAGACATCCCTGATGATATGGCCACTGTTGTTTGGAATGATCCACTTGCCAAAAAATGGAGTACTGACAGAACCTGCACCAGAAGGGGAATCCCTGTGGGTTGGCGAATGGGGGACATCAGGTCTGGCTCCAGCTGGGCACACAGTTCCTGTATAGTGGCTCTGTCAAGCCTGTATGTCAGTATGACATGTCTTTCTTCCATTGTCGACAGGTCCACCAGCGGTCTGTACACAGGAGGATTCCTCCATCTCCTCGCAAGTCCCAGCGTACGGTGCCTATGAAGGACAACATGGAGCACAGAGTCAAGCAACCCACAGGTACGTAACCACAGCTTGCACAGTACACGATTCGCTATGCATTGAATGGCTTGTATGATTGGCAATGCAAGGCCTAGGCCTGTGTGACGCTGTAGAAATTAAGCCATGTGGGCCCTTGAAATGGCGGCTGCCTGACCTGTGAAGTGTGACAATGGGATGTGAGGTCAATGCGCTGGCGTGGCACACCGTGGCGGTAGGCGGTCGGAGACCGCAGAGCAAAGCAGCATTGGTTAACATTGAACCCTATGGGTCTCAGGAGCCAATGACGATGTGCGCCGGCGGACGCGGTACGCACCGCCGCGGGAGTGACCGCCATTTTCTATCTGCTTAATCATTCGAGACCTGATCTTCCACAGGAGAGGACCTATACTGCAAGTGCTGCTGTGACCTCGGTCTGGAAGAGACAATGGCTGCTGCGACTGGGGAAAGGGCCCCTGCCTTCACATCTGAGGAATTGGAGAAACTTGTTGATGGGGTCCTCCCCCAGTATGCGCTACTCTACGGTCCTCCAGACCAACAGGTAAGTACACAGGGAGCACGTTGTATGGGCTATGCCTGTGTTGAGTCGGGTGGATGTAAGATGGTGGGGAGGGGAGCGAATGAGGAATGCAACGCACAACAGATGAGAGCATGTGCCATATGGCAAGGTTGGGGAGGGGGGGCCACTCACATCGACCATACAGAAAAGTGATGATATTTCTTTTCCCACCCTGTCCATGTCACATAGGTCAGCGCCCATCAGAAGATCGACATTTGGCGTGCCATCGCCAAGGACGTCCGGGCCCTGGGGGTCCACAACAGACGGGGCACCCACTGCCGCAAGAGGCGGGAGGACATCCGCCGCGGGAGCAGAAAGACCGCCGAGGCTCTGCTTGGGATGGCCTTCCAACCTAGGAGGGGTGCCACACGGCAATTGACCCCCCTGATGTCCCGGATCCTGGCGGTGGCCTACCCCGATTTGGATGGGTGCGTGAGGACATCACAGTAGACACAAGGGGGTGAGTCTCAGCACATTCTGCTATATCAGCGCACAGTGGAGGTGTCTGGGTGGTGGAGGAGGGCTGTGGCTATCTCTAGGCCAGGGCGGTTTCTGTAGGCAAGGGCCCTCCGTTAGGCACGGCCCTGTGCCCCCGCCCCCCACCTCTGTAGGGTGCTAAGTACAGCTATCCATGGCCCGGGCTCACCTATGTGTGCAGTTGTCCTCCATAGACTTGTAGGCCAAGTCACAATAATTGAGTAGTGTACCCCGAGTGCACGGCGTAGTGCAGGGGGCTTCTGTGTCTGTCCTCTCCACCAACGGTGCCGCCAATGCATGCACTCAACATGTCTTTCTTTCTTATCCCCCCCTTTTTTTTGGTTTTCCTGTTCATGTGTGCATTAGCATCATCAGGCGGAGGAGAAGTGGCATCGGAGCACGAGGGAGCTGCATCTCACATGGCCCAGGAGGGCCATGCAACTGACTCCGAGTTCACCAGTGAGACGGAGGGTGAGGGGAGCACCACAACGGGGACCCGTGGAGACGTCAGCGACACCGACACGTCCTCGGAAGGGAGCTCCCTTGTGGTGGTGGCAACATCCGTGCCCACTGCAACAACAGGTACAGCCGCCACCCAGCGCACCAGCTCCGCCCTCCCAGCAGCCCCTCAGCGTTCGCCCCGTGCCCGCTCGGCCAGGAAGCCGGGCATCTCCTTCGCCCCAGGCACCTCAGGCCCTGCCCCAGTTACCCCTGCTGCCCTCAGTGCGGAGATCATTGACCTCCTCCAGATGCTCATTGTTGGGCAGTCTACCCTTTTAAATGCCATCCAGGGGGTGGAAAGGGAGGTGCATCGGAGCAATGCATACCTGGAGTGCATTCATTCGGGTCAGGCTGCCCATCAGCGATAGTTCAACGCTCTGGCCTCAGCACTGACGGCAGCCATTGTCCCTGTCTCCAGCCTCCCTCCTCCAACTCCCTCCACCCAGTCCCACTCCCCTGTTCCTCTGCCTATCCCAGACACACCTACAGACCAGCCTGCACACACATCAACACCCAAGGGCAGCTCATCCAGACATAAGCACCACAGATCACACAAGCATTCACCAAAGCAACATCCACATGCAGACATGCCAACAGCCACTGCCTCCTCTGTGTCCCCCTCCTCCTCGTCTCCCTCCTCCCTCCCTGTGACGTCTCCACTCACACATGCATGCACAACATCATCAGCCACTACGTCCATCACCAGCACACCCACCAGAACACTCTGCACATGTGCAGTCACCACCCCCACTGCCATTTACACGTCCCCGTGTCCTCTCCCAGTGTGTCTGTCACCCCCTCTTCCAAACCACACAAATGCAGGCAGCCACCCACCCAACAGCCATCCACCTCACGACAGCCTCCGTCACAAGCACCTGCACCCATAGGGGGTGATTCTGACTGCGGCGGACGGCGGTCGCCGCCCGCCACGCGGTTCCCGCCGAAAGACCGCTCCGCGGTCAAAAGACCGCGGCGGTCATTCTGGCTTTCCCACTGGGCTGGCGGGCGACGGCCGAAAGTCCGCCCGCCAGCCCAGCGGGAAACACCCTTCCCACGAGGACGCCGGCTCAGAATTGAGCCGGCGGTGTGGGAAGGTGCGACGGGTGCAGTTGCACCCGTCGCGAATTTCAGTGTCTGCTAGGCAGACACTGAAATTCTTTTTGGGGCCCTCTTACGGGGGCCCCTGCAGTGCCCATGCCATTGGCATGGGCACTTGCGGGGCCCCCAGGGGCCCCGCGGCACCCCCTACCGCCATCCTGTTCCCGGCGGGAGAACCGCCAGGAACTGGATGGCGGTAGGGGGTGTCAGAATCGCTCCGCCGCCATGGAGGATTCTCAAGGGCAGCGGAAAGTCGGCGGGACACCGCCGACTTTCCGTTTCTGGCCGCGGCTGAACCGCCGCGGTCAGAATGCCCAGCGGTGCACCGCCAGCCTGTTGGCGGTGCTACCGCCGACCTCCGCCATGGCGGTAATTACCGCCAGGGTCAGAATGACCCCCATAGACAGCACACTTGACTCTCCTACAACCACATCCTCTTCCTCCACTCCCATACCCACTGCACCTCCCCTTCCCATTGCTCCTAAAAAGTTTTTCCTCTCCAAAAATTAACCTCTTTGCATCACCTGACCCACCCCCTCCATCTCGTAAGAGTCCAAACAGCACCTCAGCCACCACAAGCCCTGCACCTACTAGGACCATAGTTCAGGGCTATTGGAGTCCACCAGCTCCTAGGGCCGGAACATCGGCCAGCAGCAAGGGGACAGCCAGCCCACCGCCTGGCAAAAGGACCAAAAAAGGGAAGGGCCGGAGCGACAGGCCTGAGACGGCTGCCCCCAAGGACACTACCCTTGCACCGTCACCTGGCACATCCACAAAGGGAGGCAAGGGCCCCAGAGATTCGACGAAGGAGGGCAAGGGCAGCAGGGCGGACAAATCCGGCAGCAGGCGAGCTGCCCAGGAGGGCCCCACCAGCCCCATTTCGGGTGTGACGGAGGACACCCACGGGCCCAGGACTCCAGCACGGGAGGGCCCCGTTAGCGAAAGGTCGGATGGCGACTGAGCGGGAATTATTGGTCAGATCCGGTTCCCCAGGAACACAAGACAAGCACCGCTGAACAGGACCCCGCCGTGACAAGCACCGCTGAACAGGGCCCCGCCATGACAAGCACCGCTGAACAGGGCCCAGCCGTGACAAGCACTGCTGGACAGGGCCCCACCGTCTCAAGAACCGCTGAACAGGGCCCCGTCGGGACAAGCACCGCTGAACAGGGCCACGCCGTGACAAGCACTGCTGAACAGGGCCCCGCCGTGACAAGCACCGCTGAACAGGGCCCCGCCGTGACAAGCACCGCTGAACAGGGCCCCGCCGTGACAAGCACCGCTGAACAGGGCCCCGCCGTCTCAAGAACCGCTGAACAGGGCCCCGCCGTCTCAAGAACCGCTGAACAGGGCCACGCCGTGACAAGCACTGCTGAACAGGGCCCCGCCGTGACAAGCACCGCTGAACAGGGCCCCGCCGTGACAAGCACCGCTGAACAGGGCCCCGCCGTCTCAAGAACCGCTGAACAGGGCCCCGCCGTGACAAGCACCGCTGAACAGGGCCACGCCGTGACAAGCACTGCTGAACAGGGCCCCGCTGTGACAAGCACTGCTGAACAGGGCCCCGCCGTGACAAGCACCGCTGAACAGGGCCCCGCCGTGACAAGCACTGCTGAACAGGGCCCGCCGTCTCAAGAACCGCTGAACAGGGCCCCGCCGTCTCAAGAACCGCTGAACAGGGCCATGCCGTGACAAGCACTGCTGAACAGGGCCCCGCCGTGACAAGCACCGCTGAACAGGGCCCTGCCGTGACAAGCACCGCTGAACATGTCCCGGCTGTGACAAGCACCGCTGAACAGGGCCCGCGTCTCAAGAACCGCTGAACAGGGCCCGCCGTGACAAGCACCGCTGAACAGGGCCCTTCCTGTCAAGCACTGCTCCGCTGGGCCCTTCCTGTCAAGCACCGCTCCGCTGGGCCCTTCAACTCAAGCACCGCTCCGCTGGGCACCGCCGTCTCTGAACTGCTCTGCTGGGCCCTTCCTGTCAAGCACCGCTCCGCTGGGCCCTTCCTGTCAAGCACCGCTCTGCTGGGCCCTTCATCTCAAGCACCACTCTGCTGGGCCCTTCAACTCAAGCACCGCTCCGCTGGGCACCGCCGTCTCTGAACTGCTCCGCTGGGCCCTTCCTGTCAAGCACCGCTCCGCTGGGCCCTTCCTGTCAAGCACCGCTCCGCTGGGCACCGCCGTCTCTGAACTGCTCCGCTGGGCCCTTCCTGTCAAGCACCGCTCCTCTGGGCCCTTCCTGTCAAGCACCGCTCCGCTGGGCCCTTCCTGTCACGCACCGCTCCGCTGGGCCCCTCAACTCAAGCACCGCTCCGCTGGGCACCGCCGTCTCTGAACTGCTCCGCTGGGCCCTTCCTGTCAAGCACCGTTCCGCTGGGCCCTTCCTGTCAAGCACCGCTCAGCTGGGCCTTTCCTGTCAAGCACCGCTCCGCTGGGCCCTTCCTGTCAAGCACCGCTCCGCTGGGCCCTTCATCTCAAGCACCGCTCCGCTGGGCCCTTTAACTCAAGCACCGCTCCGCTGGGCACCGCCGTCTCTGAACTGCTCCGCTGGGCCCTTCCACCAGAAGAACTTGAGAAGTTGGTGGATGAAGTCCTACTCCTGTATGACCATCTCTATGGTGCATTAGAGGAGCAGGTAAGGGCACCATATGCACAATTTTCTCTGTACCTCTACTCATCTGAGTTTTAATCAGCATAGGCTTCAGTCCAGTTTCTCAGATTGTGTCCTCAGTGTGCAATCATTGTTGAGTCCATGGGCATGTACCCATGTCAAGAGACATGTTTAGAGTCCTGAGGCATTGTGGTGAGTGTGTATTGGTTGTTCCCTGACCCATAATATGTTGGATGCATATGACATTGTTGAGGTGTCATGACAGCCATCCCCATGCAACTCTTGCCATAAAATGTGTATCATGTGTGGTCAAATGTGATTGCATGACAGCAGGAGGTGTGGATGCATGTTGTATGTATCAGTTAACCACTATATGAGCTCCTTCTGTGCTTGTACAGTGATCTCTGGCCACATTTGGCCTTGTTTTACCGTTCTTCTGCAGCCAGGCAATGATGCACAATGCCCCTCAGTCCTTTAGATAGACAACCAATGGTGATTGGCTGTAGGCTACAACATGTACCTTGATGCATGTGATTTGTCAGACATGGTGTTTTGTGTAGTCTGTCTGTCAATACTCACAGCAAAAGTCAAATTTTGGACTGGCTTTTGCAATGTTAATGTGACACTGTGCCCACATCCTGTACCACTGCACAGCACGTGATGTTGCTAAATCATGCCTCACTGCCAATATGCAGCCTCCTGAGCTGTTGTCCACTGATTAATATGGGAAGTGCTTTGAGGGCAGGCTGGCAATCTGTGAATATTGTGCTCTTTTAAACTCTGACAATGTGTGTCAAATAGCCTTGACAGGCCACTTGATCCCACAGCCCTGTTGTCTTTTTTCCCCAGCTCTGATGTGTCCTGTGTATACTCTGTGCACTTTGGACACTGCAAACAGTGTGTTGTGAGCTGATTTGCTATGATATCAGACTTGGTGGTTTGGGCATAAAACTGGCCATGTACAATGCATGGCCAAGTTTCGCTTAAGGTACTCTAGGTTTCAAGAACACATTTGGTGAAGTGCGTATTGTTATGTTGAAGTGACACACAGAGCCACAGCCCCTGAAGTAGCAGGTGCTTGCATATGTATCTGCAAATGTCCAACATGAACAGGCTTGACTCTTTGTGTGCTCAATCTGTCACTCGCTTCATTGTGGTGCAAGCACAATGGGTCAGTAGTTAGAGTGGCTGTGACCTTTAGGGACTGTATGCGGTTGATGACAGTTAGCGGATGCTTGTGGACGTTCTTTGCTGGGTGGTGTACATGTCACTTGCTACTTTGTGTGATGTGTCAGGCAAAGGCCTGAAGTCTGCATAAGCAGCTGTAGTGAAGCGTTCAGCAAACAGCATACAGTCGTGGTTCTTTAGCTGGAATCTCCCTTTAACGTGTAAGGGACAGGACGTGTTTTTTATAATAAAACAGCTAATGTTCTGAGAAAATGTCCCTACGTAAGGATGTGTGTTTTTCTATGAATGTCAGAGACGAAACTCGTACCACATTCACCGGCAACCTATCTTACAACAAGAATGTCTTGTTTGAGGACATAGTGCTGGCCTAGGCAAAAACAGTTAGATGGAAAGAAATAAAACAAGACTGTTAAAATGGCTATTGTAACAATAACAAAATGAACCCAAATAAAATATATCTAGGTTAATGTGCACAGCGGCAGGCCTACTATGCTGACATAATGTGCATGGAGCTATGATTAAAATGGCTACATAACATAGAAACTGACTTCATTGTTGTTCCTTGCAACACCACATATGGGCCACTTCTGACGGCCTTGCTGCTACCCCCTGGACTGATTTTGGGCAGGTGTCACTTGTAGGAGTGTACATTGTTGGGAGGTTCCCATAGTAACAGGACATTTCCATGTCTCCTAATCTAGGTATGGCATGTTTGTATTACAGTTTTCTGCATTTCCTTAGCAACATCTGTTATTGTTGATACATTACATCAGTGCAAGTTGAATGTGTGCATGGGCTTGTGTCTGTGTAATTAGCAGGGTACCTTACAATGAGATCTATTTGTTGGCTACTTGTTCACTGGGGTGTGCTGTGTGTGGCACAGGTATAGTGGTCACCTAGCTGTGTTATAGTTAGTGTGGCACCTAGACTTCATCCATGCTATTGTAGTTGTCTGTGACTAAGTTTTTCTCATGTGTTACCTTTGCAGTTCTAGAAGGCATGCAAGGTTTGGTTTTAGCACATGATAGTGGCACTTTGCTGGCACTTCATGCAGGGGGCCACTTAACATGATGGTATGTTGTGTCTCTAAGAGTTGTGATTGAAGTGTTTTCATGTCCATGTGATGACCTTACTTCGTTATCTTTTGGCAGTATCAGCACCGACAGGTGAAGGAAATGGGGCCACGCCAAGTGGGGAAGCATCTGGCCACAGAACTTCCAGTTCTGACACCACCGACACAGAAGAATCCAGTGGCCTGGAGAGTGAGCAGATTGCCACTCGGAAGATCGAACATTCATCTTCATCTTCAGGTTCCACCTCCAGTGGCCACTCCCTATTGGTAGCAGACCCATCAGGGATGACTCCAGTACCATCTTTGTTTGCCACCCTCATTCTATCACTGCCCTCCATGTTGCTCCCCACCCAGTTGGCTGTGCCCACTCACCCAAGAGGGTGGGCATCTCCTTTCCCTTAGGCAGCTCTGCCGCAGCCCGTTACTCCTCCTTCTCTCAGTGAGGAGGCTATTGACCTCCTGAGATTGATCTCTGGGGGTCAGTCTGCCATTGTGAATGCCATCCAGTGACTGGCGACCCAAATCCAACAGATCAATGCATTCTTTGAGGGCATTCACGGTGCAATGGCTGGCCTAGGGAGATCTTTTCAGGCTCTGGCCTCCACACTGACTGCAGCCAGTCACCCCTTATCTCCCATCCCCCCTCCACCTTCCTCTTCCCAGTCTAAATCCCCTTCCCTGACCCACCCAAAGTACATAGGCAGACTTGCATGCATTCACCTCAACAGACAAGGGTAGCGCGCACACAAACACAAGCACCCCAACACACACCGGCACACACACAGACAACATCTGCCAGCAGACATAGTCACGACTTGCCCTGACACCCCACCACCCCTAGCATCACACACACAACTACCGGGACACCTTCAGACACCACATCAACAGTCAGTGATATAGCCACCACACTCATCGTACCAACAAATACTACGCCAGCAGACTTTCAGACATCCACCCCAGTCACCACACATGCAGACACCACAACCACTCACACACCTACATGCAGCACATCCACCATACCTGCAGTCACCATCCCAACAGATACGCACCCACCACAGCATTCCCCCACACCACCGCCTTAGCCCAAAACACATAAACACCCTCACTTACCCACCTTTCAGACTCCCAACACACACAAGCACACCTCCCGCAAACATGAATCCAAGACATCCACACCTATACATCAGACAACCATTCCATCAACCTCCAAATCCCAACCCCCTTCTGATGACTGTCCCCATGTGTCAAAAAAAAGTTTTCCTTTGTGGTCTTGACCTTACCCCTGTTTGCCCCGTGTGCCAACCCCAAAAGTATAGTTTCCCTCTCAAAGTCCCTCCCATCTACCTCCAAGGCATCCCCTGCCCCCCGCAAGCACTCATGCCCCTCCCCCCACCAAAAAGAAGACCACCCCTCCACAAAAGGCTCCCCTTCCCAAACTTAAACCCACCCCCTCCACTGCCCCCCCAGATGATCCCTTAGGTGCCTGCCTGCCCCCTGGATGCCCCTACCTGTGCAGGTTACATGGAAGTCAGGAGTTAAGCAAGGCCCAATACTGTGTTTTGGACTGGCCTATGCCGTTGGATTTTGGTTTCCATATTTATTAATTAAGCCAACCTGTTGTTGGTTTATTGGATACACCTTTGTCCTGCATTTCCTTCCCTAGCTTTCTGTTGTTCCTGAGTGACATTAGTTGTGTGCCTGCAGTGGGTGTGTTAGGACTGCTTGCTATTCCATTTGGTGTTTCTTGCAATATGTGAGTTGTGTGCAGTGCTTTTATCCCCCAAGGGAATGGTGTGTGTTGGGTATGTGTATGTAGCTGTAAAGTTGGTGTCATGGCATTGTGTTGTGTTTGTTGTGGTGCGTGTTGCATTTTGTGTTGTGCGATGTGGGTTTGTATGGTGTTGGACTTATCCATCTGACATGGCTATTGTCTGCATGTGGTGTGTTTGTTCTTGAGTTTCGTCAGTGCAGGCCTGGTGTGTGTTAAGTTTTGTTATTTTGCTTTTCATTTCGTGTGCATGTGTCAATTTATGTGAGTGTCCCTTGTAGTTGGTTGGTGTAGGAGGATGTCCCATGGAATGTGAATTGTGTGTGCTTTCTTCCCTTGCCCTTCCCCATTGTGTGACTGTGCATGATAATTGGTATTTGTATTGCTTGTCCCTGAGATCCAATTGGTGACAATTCCTGTGCGCAAGTTGTCTGTGGCCCTGTTCAATGTGATATGTGTCCCGGTATAGCCTCCTTCCATGTATGGTCCTGATGCTCCTATCCAAGTTGTGCAGGTTTTATTGTGGTATTGCGCTTTGTGTCTTTTTTCTATATGTCTCTGTGTGTATTGTGCATGGCATCGTGTTTCTGTTGTGCTGTGTGTGTGGGTGTATTGTGTGTGTGGATAGCAGGGTTGTTTGGTTGTGGTGTTGTGTGTGTGTCATGGCACATGTATGTATATGTGTGTTGTGTGTGTGGCCAGTCCCTGGCCAATGTTGGGTGTGAGTGTGTGGAATGTATTTGTATATGGGCAGTTGTTGCTGTTTGTTTGAATGTTGTGTGGCCTTGTGAGTCCCTGAGCCTGTACTGTGTAGCCATGCATACATATGTAGTGTGTATGCATCGTCCCTGGCATCAAAAAGATACCTGCATCACAGTGAGGAAGCAAGCCTTCACTCATGTATCATCTGTGCCGTGCCGGAAAATCCGATGCACACCCTATTTTTCCTCGCATCTCCTCATGTGTGGTCTCTGTGCACGTTATGTTTTACACAAACCAGATACTTTGTGAAAATAAGAGACAACTGTTGATTTCAATGATTTAAGACTCTTTTTAATCTTAAAAAAGTGATATCTCAACGTTTGCTTATTGAATCTTTATCGTTTTGACCTTAATTTAACCACATAAATATCATATATTTTTCTAAGCCTGTGTGGTGTATTTTTGTGGTGTTTTCAATGTGTTACTGTATGATTTATCATACAAATACTTTACACATTGTCTTCTAAGTTAAGCCTGACTGCTCAGTGCCAATCTACCAGAGGGTGGGCACTGGATCATTTGGATTGTGTGTGACTTACCCTGACTAGGATTGTGGTCCCTATTTAGACACAGTGGAATACCTCTACCAAATAGAGACCACATTTCTAACATTTGTGATCAGAGGGGAGAGGATAGGACTTGTGTTTGTGCAGTGACATACAATAGCTACATGTACACTACCTATCCACAGTTTAAGGTCAATTTGATTTTTCTCTTTTTGCTGCAATTTGTCCTGCTTGACATTTTTTATCTAAACAACATGTCTCTGGCTGGGTCTCAAGGAGGAGCTGGAGAGTTTTACCTAGCCAAGCTGGGGACATACACTGTCAGCCAGCTAAAAGTGTTCTGCAAGTGGATGGAAGTACCTACCCACGGTGCCTCCAGGAAGGAGTAGTACCAAAAAGCGCTGAGGGCCTTGGCAGAAGCCAGTTCACAAGAGAATGTTGAGGTGGAAGAGCCAGGGGATGGCTCCCCAGAGGATTTGCCAACAGCACTAGGGGATGACACCCCTGGATCTGTGCTCCCTGCAAAACCAGGGGGTAGTGTCTAATGTCACAGCCTGACCACAGATGAAAGGAGGAAAGAGATAGAGTTTCAACTGCAGTTGGTCAGATTAACCATGGAGGGAGAGGGAAGCAGAAAGTGAGGCTGAGAGAGCAGCCAAATAGGCTCAGAGAGAGGCTGAGTGGAGGAGAGCAGAAAGAGAGTCTGAGAGGGGGTTGGCTGAAAAGAAACTTCTTCTGACTCATGAACTGAGTCTCAAAGAGCTGGACCTCAAGTCTAGGCAGTCTGAGTCCAGCAGTGATGGTGACAGCATACATACAGGACCTGCTGGAGACAAAAAGGTCTGTATAACCACCATTTCTCACACTGGTCCTATATTGTGCAGTGCCTTGAAGGTGTGGATCAGAAGTTTGTATGTGGTGTGCTTGTTGACTGGGAACCAGTGTAGGTCTCTGAGGGGGGGAGGAGATTCGGCTGTGTCAGGGGATGTCAAGGATGAGTCTGGCTGCTGCATTCTGGAGTCTTGATTGAAGTTTCTTGGTAATGCCGGCATAGAGTGCATTGCCATAGTTCAGTTTGCTGGTGATGAGTGAGTGGATGACTGTCTTCCTAGTGTCAGGGGGAATACATTTAAAAATCTTCTGCAGGTAACGGAAGGTGTGGAATCTTGATGAAGAGACGACGTTAGCTTGGCAGGTCATCAATAGAGAGGAGTCCAGGATGATGCCCAGGTGGCGCCATGGTCAGTGGGGGCAGGGGCGTTACCCAGAGCAGTGGGCCACCAGGAGTCATTCCAGGCAGAAGGGGTAGAACTGATCACAAGGATCTCTGTCTTGTCTGAGTTGATCCAGGTGGCAACTGCTCTCATCCCGTTGTGGAAATTCATCTTTGCTTGCGCAGAGTCCTCAGACAGGGAGGTCAAACCCAAACAGTTGGGTGTTGTTGGCGTAGGAGAGGATGTTTAGCTTGTGTTTTTTGGTGTTCTTGGTGAGCAGGGCCATTTAGACATTGAAAAGCGTCGGGCTGAGTGAGGATCCTTGCGGCACACCACAGCAAGATTGTTTAGGTTCTAATGTGAATGCTGGTAGTCTGACCCTCTGGTGAGGAAAGACCTGATCCACTTCAGGGCTTTATCTCAGATGCTGGCATTGTGCAGTCTGTTGCAGAGGGTGGAGTGGGAGACGGTGTCAAATGCAGTAAAAGGTTGAGGAGGGTGAGTGCGGCATTGCCTCCATGGTCCAACATGGTGCATGTGTCATTGGTGGCTGCTAAGAGTGCGATTTTGGTGCCATGGTTGCTTCTGAATCTGGACTGGGAAGGGTCTAGGAAGTGTCTCAAGGAACTCGGTGAGTTGCTGGTTGACAGCTTTCTCTGTTACCTTGGCTGGGAAAGGGAGCAGAGAGATGGGTCTGTAGTTCTTTTGTTTCCTAGGGTCAGCTGTAGGTTTCTTGAACAGCGCGCTGATTTCAGCATGTTTCCAGTCTAAGGGGGAATGTGGTGGTCTTGAAGGCTAGGATGATGGTTCATCAGAGCTCCGGTGCTATGGAGGCACTGGCCAAGTTGAGGATGTGATAAGGGCATGGATCCAAGGGTGCTCCCAAGTGGATGGAGTTCATCAGTCTTTGGGTGTCCTCAATGGTGATGGGGGTCCAGGAGTTCAGTATTTGGTGGGGTGCTAGGTTCGTGATGGTGTGGATGCTGGCGAGCTTTGGTTCCTGAAGCCTTTGTAGATGTCCTGGATCTTACAAGGAAAGAAGGTGGGGAGGTCGTTGTAGAGGTCTTGGGAGGGAGGGATGGAAGAGGTGTCTGACCCAGGGTTTGTGATCTCTTTGATGATGGTGAAGAGCTTTTTGCTGTTTTGAGTGTTGGTGTTGAGGCATGCTTGAAAGGTGGCTTTTTTGGTTGGCTCTGATGTTCTGGTGGTGCGTGGTGACTGCATTTTTGTAGGCTGTGCGGTCTTCGTGGGTTTGCTGAGCCTCCATTTATGTTCCAATCATCTGCAGGTGCGCTTGGATTCCTGTAAGCTTGGAGTAAACCACTTAGGTGTTTTGCTCTGATGATTTCCTTAGGGGGGGCTACATTGTTTGTGCAGTCTGAGAGCCAGTAGTGTAGGTTGTTTGCGGCTTCATTAGCGTCTGTTGCGTCCGGTGGAAGGAGTGGTTGGGAGCATTGGTGAGCTGCACTTCTGTGACTTTTTCCCAGCATCCGTCAGGTGCTGGGAGGTGGGGTGGCGTGTGGTGTTCTTTGTGTGGGTAAAGTGGATGCACTTGTGGTCTGTCCAATGGTGTTTAGAAGTGTGGGAGAGGGGGATGTTGTTACCTGCTGAGAACATGGGGTTGAGAATGTGCCCAGCTTTGTGGGTGGGAATGTTGACAAGTTGTTTGAGGCTGAGAGTTGTGATGTTGTCTAGGAGGTTTGAGGTGTTGGGGTCATCCAAAGTATCAAGGTGGAAATTGAGGTCACCAAGTAGGATGTACTCAGAGGAGGTGAGTGCTTGGGGGGCGACGAGGTCGGTGATGTCTTCACAGAACTGGGGACAGGGTCCGGGTGGCCTGTAGATGATGGTGCCATGTAGGGAGGTGTTTGGGTTGATCTGGAAGTGTAAGTGCTCATGCATTGACTGAGACTGTGACTCAATGGTGGTAATCAGGCAGAGACTCTTCTTGTAGATTATGGCAATGCCTCCTCCAGGCCGATTGTCTCTATCCTTGTGGGTGAGTTTGTAGTTGTCCAGGATGGCCGTGGTGATGTCTGGGGCAGTGGTGGAGGTGATCCAAATCTATGTGAAGAAGGAGATGTCTGGGGATATTGAGTCAAAGAGGTCCCAGACTTCTACTGCATGTTCGACGAGTGAGCGTGTGTTGAGAAGTATGCATTTGAGGTGTCTGTCCATGCTTGGTGCAGGATCATGGGGTGGTCCTTTGAGGGTGCTGGAGCAGGTGCAGCAAGAAAAGGTCCATGGGTGTTTCTGTGGTTGGCTTGGTGGCAGGCTGATGATCTTCCTGGGTTGAAGGCACGTAGAGTGTTGTCGTAGAACTGGCAGACGGGACAAGAACCAGGGTCTGTGGCGATGGGTGCTGTCCAGGTGCGGACGGGCAGAGAGGGGCTTGCCTTTGGTGCTCCTCTGGTGCGACCCCTCTGTGGCTGCCATTAAGAACGGGAGGGAGGTGGGGGGACGGTCAGCTGAGAGGCAGGAGGGCAGAAAAAGTGCTTCGTGGGGGAGAGCGGTGGGGCCACAGGGGCAGCAGCGGCCTTGGGAGAAGAGGCATGAGGGGAAAAAGAAAATGAGACAGAAAAATAAAAACAAAGTAAAAACAGTAGAAAGGCAGAAGTAAAAGGCAGGAGTAAAGAGACAGAGAGAGACAGAAGATACTTACTTGCAAGTGTCCACCAGGGATGAGGCACAGGCAGGAACTTGCGGGTGGAGGAGTGCTTGAACTGAGATTCAGGCAGGCTCTCAGTTCATACAAAGCAGAGACAGCAGCAGCAGCAGCAGGAGGAGCTGCACTGAGGAGAGCAACAGACACTGACCAAGAGGTCAGAGGAGTCAACCTCTCTCATCGCTGCAGCCACCATTAAGAAGGAGAGGGAGGCGGTGTCCGATCAGCTGGGAGGCGGGAGGATGGAGGGGCCGCAGGGGCAGCAGAGCCGTGGGGAGAATGCGGGAGGAAGAGGAGGCAAGAGGGAAAAAAAGAAAAAGAGACAGAAAAATAAAAACGAAGTAAAAACAGGAGAAAGGCAGGAGTAAAAGGCCGGAGTAAAGGGACACAGAGAGAGAAAGAAGATACTTACTTGCAAGTGTCTACCAGAGATGAGGCACAGGCAGTAGCCTATGAGTGGAGGAGGGCCTCAAACTGAGAGTCAGGCAGTCTCTCAGTTCATCCAAAGCAATGGCAGCAGCAGCAGGGGGAGTTGCACTGGGAAGGGCAACAGACGCTGACATAGAGGTCAGAGGAGTCACCCTTTCACAGAGATGCGACCGCCATTAAGAAGTCCTATCCAGTCAGCTGGGAGGCAGAAGGGCAGGAAAAGCGATTCGCGGGGGAGTGGGGCCGCAGTGGCACGGGAAGAACGCAGAAGGGAGAAGAGGCAAGAGGGAAAAAGAAAAAGAGAAAGAAAAAAATGTAAGTAAAAACAGAAGAAAGGCAGAAGTAAAAGGCAGGAGTAAAGAGAGACAGAAGATACTTGCAGATGGCCAGTAGGCCACAAGGGATGAGGTGCAGGCAGGAGCCTGCAGGTGGAGGACAGTCTCCAACTGAGAGTCAGGCAAGCTCTCAGTTCGTCCAAAGCAGAGGCAGCAGCAGGAGGAGCTGCACTGGGGAGGGCAACAGCTGCTGACCAGGAGGTCAGAGGAGTCACAAGCAGTAAGAAGGTGGCAGCTAAATCCCAATTATGGCTGTTTTAGTATCCTTCCTTGCATTATCGCCCAGAGTACACTTGGGGCCATATGTAAGAACACATTTTCCCATAGACACAGAATGGGCAAAACTGCTTGCTACATCTGGCCCTTGCTGTGCTAGACGTTGCTTTCAGCATCAGAACAGAGGCCTTGGAAAACTGAAGCAGGGAAGACACCTTAGTTTTAGCATCACAGAGTTGGCAGGTAGGAGATTGGGGCAAGATGAGGGCACATGTTTTTATCGAAGGGAAGAGGAGACAGCCCAGTTTGTAAGGCAGCATCTATCTGTAGTATAGCTGGAGCAGCGGCAATCAGGTCCATAGGTCTGAAGTGCCCAGGGATCTGAAGGCCTCATTGTATCACAATTATGACTGTCTTTCTTGGGTACTTTTGCTAACACTAAGTATGAGGGCATCTTTTTTGTAAAAAGGTGGGCTACACACAGGAGCTCATGTAAGATGTCACCTAACAGTGATTGGCAGATTGTCTTACACTGTTTTAAATAAATGAAAGCACAATGAGTGCAGCAGCCATTACAAGTTCATGGTTACATTATTCCCTTGAATATAAGTACGGAAAGAACAAAATGTATTCTCCAAGCTAGCATATAAGTAATTTCCAGCTGTTTCTTTTGAAATAACGAGTAAAAACGCTTATGTAATCTATGGGATAAAGTTCCCCAAACCATACATTAGAAACTTACTGCAGGACACTGAGGCAGTTCCCTGACCATAGAGATACACAAGGGCGCAGGGCCCTTATATGGTCACTGAAAACCAACGTTTCTTCAAAATCCTTTTTAATTGCACATTGAAATAGAGTTTTATTATTTCTTATGAAACTTGGATTTGGGTGATACAATGAATGCAGGCACAAACGAAGGTGATTCCCAGATAGTTGTGAGTGTGTTTTATTTCCATGTGAATGGTTCTAATGAAAAGCTAAGTTTCACAAATCCTTTAGTGAATAGTTAATGCTGTTTAGGATTTTAATTTGCATTATGGTATTTGGAGCCCTAATTTCATTACAGAAAGAACAAGACTCCAAGGGCCAGATTTACAAGAAATTGGCACATCAGATGTGATGCACCATTTTTCTTGCACCCCTCTACCAGCACTTAACGACACCATGGTAGCACCGTATTTACAATACAGCACACCATGACGCACATTAGGACAATAGTGTCAGAATTAATGAAGCTATAGGGTGCTATAGGGTGCTATAGGGTGAAAGTAATGGGCGCGTCATTTTAACTCCTGCTCTGAGCAGGTGTTAGAAATGACGCTGAAATGGTGCAGTGAATTGTTGTAAATTGCACTGATCCATTTTTATGGGCCTCCCACAGCTGGAATGCCCCCCTTGCATACATTATGCTTGCCACAGGCATAATGTGGTGCCAGGGTCGCAAAGTGGTGCAATGCAAGCATTTTGCCACTTTGCAAATATGGCAAAGGAAAATGGCCTCCTTATCGCCACATTAGCATAAAAAGAAAGGGCGCTAGTGTGGCGCTAAGAGGTACTAGGACCTTGCAAATCTGGCCTCAAGTGTCAACATACAAAAAAAACAACAAAAAAACGATTAACCTTTTATTCGGTAGAGGGCTGGGAAATGTAAGAGGTCTGATGGTTCTGGCAGTCTCCGGCCCATTCTCCATATGACTTCAGACACTACTAAGGTGAAGGCTTGGACTTTGAAGAGTACTTCGGAGGCAGAAGTGTTACTCATTACAGAAATGAGTTGATCAAATAGATCTTGTGCATGCTAGCACATGTTCCAGGGAGAAGATTCAGAAGGGTACCAAGAAGCACGTCAGAGAGATACTAAGGGGTTTATTTACAAGCCCCTTGCACCATAGTTCCATCATTATTTTTCCCCTACAGTGCACCATATTTACAAATTGGCACAATGGTACCATTGCGCCAGTTTGTAAAGACTTACGCCACATTATACCTGCGGTGGATATAATACATGCAAGTAGGTGTTCCCCCTTTAAAAGCCACGCAGTACTGGTGCGGTGAAATCTAGACGTTTTCACTGTGCGGTTCTGCACCTTCACTGCATCAAAAATTTCACGACTGCTCATAGAAGGCATTAAAATGACGCAAAGCTTTTTTAAATGGCAGCATTCCATGCATTGCTGGCGTAGCATCATTCTTTTGATGCTAGTCCAACAATGTGTCATTTTTTGGGCACAGATGAGTCAGAATTTCTGACGCATCTGTGGAAAATGTGCGCCATGGAGCTCTGTATAGTAAATATAGCACTATCATATCATCGTACGGGGGCGCAGCGCAAGAAATCTGATGTATCGGAGTTGATTCATCTGATTCTTTTAAATGAGGCCCTAAAAGTGAAGAGGTGTGGAAGGTGCCACAAATAGGACCAATTGAACCTTTTGAATGGGCCAGTCTGTGCTGTGGTCAATGTTACATAAACCACACATGTTGTCGAAGCTGGTTCAAATGAGGTTTTTTCAGTAGAACTGCATCACCAACAGCATCCAAGCTTTTTCTTGCCGAGCTTCCAACTGTTCCCCACCAAACCTTACTAACTTGGATGTGATCTTCCATATTCCACATGCCTATTCTTCCATATTCTACATGCCTAACATTATATAACTAAAGAAATTAATATTGTTGCATAGAGCTCAAACCCCCTCCAACCCCACCACTAAATAAAGACAGACAGACAAAAAACAAAACACAAAACAACAACAAATAATTCCCAACCATAATATATACAATGCATATTACAGTCCTAATGGTGGAAAGAAGCGTTAGTAAAGTCGGTTAATACATAACCTAAAATCTCTTCCTATTTCATGATGTAGTCCTTGAACCTTGGAGGAAGATTCCTTGATTTTCTGAATACTCTTGATTTCCAGAATCCTTATTCTTGACTCTTCCCAGATTGCTTGCATGCCAGCGTTCTTCTCTAAACCTTCATGATAACTCTCTTCAACTCCACCATAAGAGCTGCTAGTCTCCATACGTCCTAAGTGAGACCTGATGCTTTTGACTGTACACTTGACTAAATTGGACATGCTTCAAGTGTCACCAGTATGGACAGTGACAAAATTACTCTTCACCCCTTCGCTGCTAAGCCCCGAGCTTAGTCTCATTTTGGCTGTTTGAGGTAATTCACTGTTAGAAATGGGGTCTTTGGTTGGCAGTCAGGTTACCCCCAGTCCAAACAAGGAACCCACTGTAGTCAGAGTAAAGGAGAATCACACTCAGTTAACCCCCGCTGACCCTTGATAGCTTGGCATGAGCAGGCAAGCTTAACCTAGAAGCAATGTGTAAAGTAATTGTAACAACGTTCACAGTAACACAGTGAACCACTACAAAATGAAACAACACAGGTTTAGAAAAAAAAAACTAAATATTTTATCTAAATGAACAATACCAAATACAATAAAGATAGACAATACACCATTAGAAATATGACCTTTGCACTTAAAAACACAAAAATAGTGCCTAGAGTCGCAAATGCTCCAATTTGATGTTAAGCGGCGTCTTGACGGAGTTGTTTCCTACAATGCGACGCCACTGGCATCGTTTACAGAGTCGTATGCACCCCCAGGAACAGTACCATTGTAACCAAGTAAAAAACAGGCCGGTGCATAGAGTCGGGGAGAGAGGCATCGCTGGATCCTATGCATCGTTGGTTCTGGTGCTACGGGGCAGAGGAGCAGAGGCGTCATGCAGCGGTGTCGGGTCCTTACTGCAAAGCGGTGGAGGTGAAGTGGCATTGGTTGTGAGTTGACGGTCCCTTGGTACCTCCGGCAGATATGAAGTCCAGCGAAGTCACAATGCTGCGGGGTAACCTCACGGGGTAGCCATGACATCACAGGGCTACAAGCGCTGCAATGGAGTCACGGACGTCGTACATAAAACACTCTGATCTCAGCGAGGTCATGCGGGATCAGTGGCTGCAGAGACATGAAGCCTGCAGAGTCGTTGGGGTTGTCGCGCTTCTGCGAGGTCCAGGGCTTCGGGGCAGGTGATGTTGCAGTTTCTGTGCAGCAGCATCCTTAGCAAAGTCACACAGCGTCGTCCAGCATCGTTAGACAGGTTTTCTCCAGTAATTCACTTCCAGGGGCCAGGAACTGGAATGGCACCCTCTGGCAAGCTAGAATCCACAGAATGTAGACTCAGAACTGGACGGTGAAGCCTTTGCTGTCCCTGAGGCTTCAAAACAGGAGGGAAGCTTCACTCCAAGCCCTTGGAGATTCCTCGCAAGCAGGAATAAACCGCAAGTTCCAGGCTTCGTCCCCTTTCACAGGCAGGAGCAGCAACTGCAGGATAGCCCAACAAAGCACAGTCACAGGCATGGTCAGCATTTCTCTTCAGCTCTTCAGCACTTCAGCTCTTCTCCTTGGCAGAGGTTCCTCTTGAATCCAGAAGTGATCTACTTTTCAGGGGTTTTGCGTCCAATACTTAGACTCCTTTCAACCTTTGAAGTTGGCAAACTTCAAAGGTGAGTCTTTCTTGTTTGCAAGATCCTGCCTTGCCTAGGCCAGGCCCCAGACTCACACCAGAGGGTTAGAGACTGCATTGTGATAGGGCAAGCACAGCCCATTCTGGTGTAAGTGGCCACTCCTCCCTCCAATCTAGCACAGATGGCTCATCAGGATAAGCAGGCTACACCGCAGCACCCTTTGTCTCACTGTCTAGAGGGCACTAACAAGCAGCCCAACTGTGAAACTTACCCAGATAGGGTATCTACAAACAGGCAGAGTCACAGAATGGTTTAAGCAGAAAATGCCTACTTTCTAAAAGTGGCATTTTCAAAGTAACAGTTCCAAAAAAAACTTTACTAAACAATGTATTTTTAAATTGTGAGTTCATAGACCCCAAACTCCATATTTCTATCTGTTTTCAAAGGGAATCTGCACTTTAATGATATTTAAATGCAGCCCCAATGTTAACCTATGGGAGAGGTAGGCCTTGCAACAGTGAAAACAGACTTTAGCAGTATTTCACTGTTAGGACATGTAAAACACATCTGTACACGTCCCACCTTTAGCATACACTGCACCTTGCCCATGGGGCTACCTAGGGCCTACCTTAGGGGTGCCTTAGATGTATAAAAAGGAAAGGTTTAGGCCTGTCAAATTTAAAACTGCACACACAGACACTGCAGTGGCAGATCTGTGCCATGTTTACAGCACTACTAATGTGGGTGGCACAATCAGTGCTGCAGGTCCACTAGTATCATTTGATATACAGGCCCTGGGTACCTCTAGTATACTTTAGTAAGGACTTTCTAGTCAATCAAATATGACAATCATGGAATAGCAAATTGCACATACATTTTACACAGGAGCACTTGCAGTTGTAAAGTGCCCAGAGTATAAAACAGAGCAAAAACAGAGTCTAGCACACATCAACAACCAGGGAAGCAGAGGCAAAAAGTTACAAGAGACCACACCAGGGATGCCAAGTCTAACATTCAGACCTAGGCCTCTATAACATTTTATCCACATAAGATATGCATGCCAAATGTGTGTCCTTTTTTTCAACATCCTGAGGATTCCAAAGGTGCCCAGGGTTTGTGGATTTCCCTGGATGGGGACTGAGAAAGTAGCCAAAATACAGTTACAAATTGTTTTTTGGGTGGGGAAAAAAAGGAAAAAGTGCTGCAGAAGAAAGTCTCTGTTTTTCCCCTGCAAATTGCATAAACAAAGGGTTTGTCCTGCTAAAATCACCACCTTCCCAGCTTTCAAGAACCGGCAGACTTGAATCTGAAAACAACATTTTCATCACAGTTTTGGCATTTTACTGGGACGTACTCCATTTTTCAGATTTTTCCTATTTTTCTGCTTTCAACCTGTTTCCAGTTAGTAGTAGAATTGGGAGTAAAACCAATTGTGCATCACATAAATCTATACATTTCTGAAGAAAGGAGAACATTCTGAATTCATCAAGGGGTCATTTGTGTAGATCCTTCAAGGTTTTCCTACAGAAAGGAGCACTTGAAATAAAGAATATGGAAATTGAGTTGAAAAAAACAGCCATTTCTGGCTATGTTTTCTTCTGTAACTTTTTCTAAGTATGGCATATCTTCGAAAGCAATTTACTGTTGCATCTGCTGGACCCTTCTGGTAGCGGGGATATATATATAGGACTTGTAGGTTCAACAAGAACCTGGGGTAGCCAGAGCCAATAACTGAGCTGCACCTTGCACTGGATTTTCATTGTGTTCTGGGTATACAGCAATTCATTTGGTAAAATATCACGTGAAAAATAGGTATAAAGGAAACCTTCGTATTTCTGAAATGGGCACAGGGTATGGAGTTTAGAAGCAGTGGTTATTTGCACATCTCTGAATTTGGAGGTACCCATACTAGCATGTGAGTTAGAGGGCAAAGTGACTTCTGTCTTACACACTGTCTTACATTTGGAAGGTGCAAATGCAGAGAAAGACAATTGGTCAAACACTTGTTCTTCTTTCTGTGTTTCCCCAAGTTTCCTGATAAAAATGGTACCTCACCTGTGGGGGTAGGCCTAGTGCCTGTGACAACAAATGGCCCAAAACTCAACGTGGACACATCACATTTTCCACTGAAACTGATTCATTTTTTGCAGTGTACTTAGCTGTGGATTTTGGGCCCTAGCACAGCGGGCACCTAGGGAAGCCTAGCAAACCTGACATTTTTTAAAGCTAAACACCGGGGAAAAACCAGGATGGGGTGATTTGTGTGGCTCTCACCAGGTTCTGTTACCCACAATCTCTTGCTAACCTCAAAATGTTTCTAAAATACATATTTTCCTCACATTTCCGTGATGGAAACTTCTGGGATCGGAATGGAGCCACAAACATTCTTCGACCCAGCATTCCCCTGTATCTCCTGATAAAAATGGTACCTCACTTTTGTAAGTAGGCTTGGTGCCCGTTACAAGAAATGGCAAAAAACACAACGTGGACACATCATATTTTTCCACTGAAAACAAACTCATTTTTGCAATGTGCCTAGCTGTAGATTTTGGGTCCTAGTACAGCCGGCACATGGGGAAACCTAGCAAACCTGTACATTTTTCAAAACTAGACACCTACAGAAATCTTAGCAAACTTGTACATTTTTTAAAACTGGACACCTAGAATATTCCAAGATCGGGTGACTTGTGTGTTTCTCACCAGGTTCTGTAACCCAGAATCCCTTGGAAAAGTTACCTACAAAACACATTTTCCTCACATTTCTGTTTTTGTAAATTCTGAAATCTAATGGGAACAACAATCTTCCTCCCACCCAACATTCCCCCAAGTCTATTGATGAAAATGGTATGTCACTTGTGTGGGTTTGCCTGGTTCCTGCGACAGGAAACAGCCCAAAATGCAACATGGACACATCGTATTTTTCCCCTGAAAGCGGACTCATTTTTTGCATTGTGCCTACCTGTGGATTTTGGGCCCTCTCACAGCCAGTACCTAGGGAAAATTAGCACACCTTTACATTTTTAAAAACTAGACACCTATAGAAATCCAGGATGGGGTTACTTGTCTGGCTCTCATCAGGTTCTGTTACCAAGAATCTCTTTCAAACCTCAAAATCTGTCTAAAACACAAATCTTCCTCACATTTCTGTGATGGAAGGTTCTGGAATCTGAGCGGAGCCACAAACTTCCTCCCACCCAGCATTTCCCTAAGTCACCTGATAAAAATGGTACCTCACTTGTGTGGGAAGGCTGAGTGCCTGTAACAAGAAACGGGCCAAAACGCAACGTGGACACATCACAGGTTTTCACAGAAAACTGACTTGTTTTTTACAATGTGCTTAGCTGTGGATTATGGGTCCTAGCACAGCCGGCACCTAGAAAACCTGTACATTTTTTTAAACTAGACACCTAGGGGAATCAAGGATGGAGTGACGTGTGTGGCTCTCACCAGGTTCTGTTAGCCAGAATCCATTGCCAACCTCAAAATCTTTTTCTAACAAAATCATTTTCCTCACATTTCAGTAATGGAAATTTCTGGAATCTGAGGGGAGCCAGAAACATTTCTCCACCCAGCATTCTCCTAAGTCTCCTGATAACAATGGTACCTCACTTGTGTGGTTAGGCCTAGTGCCCATGGCAGGAAACAATGCAAAACGCAAGGTGGGCATATCACATTTTTCCACAAAAAATTGACTAATGTTTGGCAATATGCCTAGTTGTGGGTTTTGGGCCCTAGCACACCCGGGTCCTAGGGAAAACTAGCAAACCTGTACATTTTTTAAAACTAGACACCTAGGAAAATCCAGGATGGGGTGAGTTGTGTGGCTCTTACCAGGTTCTGTTACCCAGAATCCATTGCAAACCTCAAAATGTCTCTAAAAAAACATTTTCCTCGCATTTCTGTGATGGAAAGTTCTAGAATCTGAAGGGAGCCACACATTTCTTACCTCTCAGTGTTCCCCTCAGTTTCCTGATAAAAATTATACCTCACATGTGTGAGTGGTCCAAGTGATTGTCACAGGGAGGGGCAAAAACATGTAGAGTTTGAGGGTGAACCAAAGTGGGTCCAAAAGGGCAGGTTACTTTTAATAAGTTTTTAGGCTGACTCTGCTTAGGCTCTCACACAAGTGAGGTATCATGTTTGTCAGGAGACTGAGGGGTACATTGAGTGGTAGGATATTAGTGGTTTATTTCTATTTCTGGAAGAATGTAGCACAGAAATGCAGGACAAATATGTTCTTTTAGTCACATTTGGAGGTTTGTAGGGCATTGTGGATAAGAAAACTTGTTGGGATCCATGAGAGGCAAACCACCCTGTACTCTCCTGGGTGTCTAGTTTTTGAACATATCTAGAGTTGGCAGATTTTTCTAGACAAAAAGCAAGCACAACACCAAGACTCTTACTTCTGTAATGTCCAAATCCCTTAAATTGTGAAATAAAGCCCTTAGGTTTTGTTAAAAAGACCACTCACCCACCAAACTAATTGGTGGCAAGCTTTATCACTGGGTTCCCACCCGAGAGACCTAGAGTGTCAGGGGTGTGTTTCAATGCCTGATTACTGAGGAGTGGGATTTTTTCATGAGTTGATTTCACAACTGAGACAAGAAGTGCAATAAAATGGTCTTATAACATATCAATACTGGTTGGATTTGGCACAAGGGTGAGTGATGGTTCAGTCCCTTACTGTTCCTAAAAATATGAAGTCCCTGGTGGCCTAGTGGTTTTAAAACCCCTTGGGGGCAGATCGCTGACAAAACAACCAATCTACCCCACCGGGGGGCCAAAACACAGAAGAAATATTGCTCCCAGGGAGCGACACTTGCCTAAGAGGTCGCTGCCTTATTTTGTTCTAAATATATAACATCCCTGGTGTTCAACTTCCCCTCGAGGGGTCAGATCGGCCAAAGAAATGGCCCATCTACCACCAGGGGGGTGAAACACAGAAGAAACATTGCCCCCAGGGAGCGACCCTTGCCTAAGTGGTCGCTCCCCAACATACACCAAAAAAATAACCTGGGGCCCAGTGGACTGATTCCTGCTCCACGATCATGAGGCTCACCTGCAATTGTGAAGCAGGAATCAGTTCAAAATAAGCACAGGGTGAAATGAACAACTCCTTCCTTTCCCCCTGTGTCTGTTTTGAAAATAAAATCCCCTCTCAGTCCCCTGAGAAGCACTTCCTGTGCCTCTCTCCTTCCTGTGCCTCTCTCACCCTGGGAGCAGGAATGGCTTCTAGCGCCTTGTGCGCAGTGACATCCTCTCTCCACCGCCCTGGGAGCAGGAATGGCTTCTAGCTTCCAGTGCCTTGTGCGCAGTGATGTCATCAGATCGATGAAAAGGGGTGGGGGCAGCACTGCCATCCCTGGTGGGAGATGGAAATGGGTGACACACAGGGAGCATCAGCGCTTCCCGTGTGGGTAGGTGCTAGGATGGAATGGTTTCTTCCTCAGACCATGCCCACGCAGCTGAGAAGAGATTGGTTCATTCCTCAGCATACAAGCCGTTCATCGACACAATAGTGAAAGGACATGTGAACTGAGTTTTTCCTTTCTTTGCCACTGAGGCGTCTTTACTCACACCAAGTTTCCAGCATTTTGTTTCTTAAATTTTAAAGAGAGTTTCTCATCATACCTCTTTTTGTATTTCTACTGGTTCTTCCCATACCCACCACATTATCTCTGTCACTGGACATTTTCTGCCTAAGAAGTAGCCTGGCAGAATTCAACTTGGAATTAGGTGTTCTTCTCTACACCAGTTCAAAGGGTGAAATTAACATCACATAATTTGGAGCAGTGCAGTGTGCCTACCATGTCTCTCTCAAAACATCCTTAAGTGGAGTCCCAAATTCCACTGTTTTCTGCACACGTGACCTTATCACCCTCTTTATTTTTCTGCAAAAACATTAGCTTGTGGAGCATACAAGGCTGTTTTCTGCTGAACAATACTCAGGTCTTTCAGGAAACCTTTGCATGTCATGAGGTGGGAACTGCACCCCATTGTCGGTCACTAAACATTTAGGTACGCCCTCAATAGCAAACTCATCCATTAGAAAATCTAACACCATCCTGGTAGATTCCACACTTGTGCATCTCATAGACACCTACTTGGGGGAATAGTCTTCCTATAACATTACAAATTACTCTGAAGAGCATAACAGCTCAAATGGACCAATGATGTCTAGACCCAATTTCAACCAATGTTTCCCTGGAACATCCACTGGTGACATGAATGCCTGGCACATGATGTTTCATTGTTGGAACATATGAAACTATCTTTAACCACTTTCTCCACTTGGTGATCGATTGCTGGCCACCAATGCATTTCTATCACCCTAGCTCCCAACTGTTTCCGACAGAACCTTCCTACCATTGATGTAGCTTTCTATATTACACATGTCTAAATTTCCATATGCCACTTGCCTAACATTCTATAACTAAAGAAATAAATAAAATGTTATAATTCAAAGACCACAACAGTCAGAATAAGGGGAGACTAGCCATGGACAAGGAGCAATGATTTGTGTCTAAAGGGGATCTTGGGATTGGATGGTGAAGGCGAGTGTCTAACGTCTCAGGGTAGTGTGATTGTTAATGTGAAAGATGTTGCATCATGTCTGTCATCCACATATTTGTAAAAACTCACTGCTACTTGAGTTTTGTCATCTCCCAATCCAGATGTTGCATCCATGGCTTCTCGGCTGCCTTGGTGCCCAAGAACTTCAATACTACTTTATTGGGTACCTCAGTTTCCAGGCCTCAGAAGACCCAGAACGAAGCCCACAGTTGAATATTGGGAGAGACTCTTGTCTGGGCCTGTTTCCTCTCATGTTTTGGTCACCTGGCTGCTGCTCCTTATCTCTTCAATTGCAAAAGGGCAATCCCTCCCCGAGGGTTTTCAGCTGCTTTTTAAAGTGACTCCATAGCTAGTACACTTCAGGTTTTTATTCTCTTTTAGTTCCCTTTCCATCATGCCAGTTCCTCCATTGGTTTCTTCCTGACTTTCCTAATCTACTATGTTTCCTCTCTATTATTGTTGAATGTAATTTCTTTTCCCTGTATTTTCAATATTTAAAAGCCCCAATCTGGTTGGAGAGTGTGTTGCAAAAAAATCTATGCTCCTTCTCTTGTTTCCTTGTTCCCTCTACTTAAAGATCATGACTTCTCTCTCCTTAAGAATTCCACTATTGTATTCTGGATTCCTGGTGTTATTTAATCCTTTGAAGTCGTAGGGACCTCATTACAAGTTTGGTGGTCATGAGACTGCTAAACTTGCGGTGGTGGTTGGAAATTGTGACTTTGTCGTACGGACCGCCAAAGGACCGCTGTCCCAACAAGGAACATGGCTGACGGCATGACGGCAGTCTGGCTTACAACCAGCCTTGGCAGCACTGAACCCAGCGCCGCCTGGCTGATTACAACCCCTCTTTCCACCAGCCTTTTCAAAATGGACATCCTGTCATGAAAATGCTGGCAGAAAGGAAGTTCTGGGGGCCACAGGTTAGCCCCTGCACTGCCCACGACCATTTCATGGGAAGGTCCCTGCCCAGCACCGTTGGAATGCACACTGTCTGCTTTCCAAACAGTGCACATTCCAAGGGTGCTGAGGGCCAATATCCTAACACTGTTCTCGCCGTTCGGCCCGGTGAGAACATTGTAACATGCTCGGGGGAATGTCACTGATATGGCGGTGGCATCCTCCCCGTTAGTTTGGCGGTCCTGTGGTGGGACCCCCAAGCTCTTAATGAGGCCCTTGGTCCAACAAGGAGGTTTTTTCACATCTTTGCATTTTTCTTCCTGAGAAGGTGCCAGCGAGTTGAAGGCACTTGTCTACCACATATTATTGTACGTGGTGACATCATGGCTTCCAGAAATACTCATCCATACATCAGAAGACCCAGACTGGATTACTGGAAAGTGTCCAGAGCTGAGCAATATGTGTGACTAGGTCTACAAAAACAAATTGTGATTTTGGTCCTCTCTCACAGCTCCACTCACACTTAGGCAATCTAATAAAAGAGATTAGTAACTATTTCAATTAATAATTTGAATAATGAATCATGATGATCTGTTGTCAGAACATGCTTCTTATATGAAAATAAGGTTTTTGTAGTGGGATTATACTCTCCGACCTATGATAAAGGGCTCCATATAAATATTGAGAACATTTAGAATGCAGGAGCTCTTTTGTCTCTCTCTCACTGTACTCTACTTAATTTTTAGGGCAGACTTCGCTCCCACACTATGATTGCTCCTCTGCCTCCATGCCATGTGCCTTGAATTCTGCCACTGAACTGCCCTACAAATTTTCTTTCCATCTTATCTGAGGACCTCTAGAACCAGCCATTGCAAGAAAGGTCTCAACTATTACACTGTATGTACATCTCTGGAGTAGTTATTTTCATCCCAAACTTGTCCATTCTTCACATGTTTAAATCTAACATCACTCAGCACATAGAAAAGAGATTAGGATGTACTTAATGACAAAACAATGGGTGGTTGTACAACCCTATCAATAATTTTGGTTTTATTGGAAATTAATATTTTGTCTGTTCATGTTTCTGTTCATTAAATGACCATTGAATGTAACAGGCACACCTAGCCAGCCTTGAACTGCCTACAGATCAGGGAATCACAAATAGAGTTTGAGATTACAAAACAAAATGTTAAATATTGTGAGTAGTCAGGTTGAACAAAGAGGTAATGGAAAAGTCATTACATAGTAAGATTCACACAAATACTCATGAAGGTTACTTACCCTGTAAAATAACTGATAGTTTTACCACAGGGGCACACATAAATGGATGGCAGTAACATAATGTCTACCTCATTTCTAGGTTGAAAATTTCACCACAGAAAAAATACTAGTAACACATGGAGTGTTGTTTTCTAGGGGTAAAATCTCCACAAAATGTTAAGTTAATGAACACAGAATGAGACATTTTATGAGGTTTTAAATTTTGAACAGGTCTTTATCTCATATTGTGTCTCTTCCCGCCCTCATTTCCTCATGTAAATTTCATGAACTATGTCCTGGTTAAAGCAGCACAGAGAAAACTATCTGATGTGTGGTAGAAAACTAGTTTACACAAGAATCACAACTGCTGCCTCCTTTCTCTCTCTATGCCCAGCCACCTAGCACTATTTGTGCTGTCAACCTGGCCTCTTGATGTCAAACATAAATGCGAAGATTTAGGTTAGTGCCATGAAGGGTCTACAGAGAGCCCTGATTAACACACATTACAGTTTCATCTATAGTCTTCAGGTCCAGAGGCACACAATGCAGTCTTGAGTTCAACCTACCAAACCTAATGAATAGACCAATATTCCTCATCTTTTTCCCTTCCACCAATCCTCCTAAACAATAGAGGGCTCCAGCCATATGTTGCCTACACAAGTAGAGAGGGCTAGTGATGTACCTTGTCCCTCCTGCCCTCCTCCTACTCTGACTCCCAAATCCTCTTTTTGCCCCAATGATAAAAGTGCCTATTAGGCTCAGACACATGCATGGAACATGTCTTTGATAAGGTGTTCCAAAAATATATATTACCAGAAAAGTATCATGAGGCACAAATATTATGTTTTAAATATTGTGATGTCAAAAATATTGTACCTCAGAATATTGCAGGTAGGATTGTAGTTTGGTTTTAATTGTATTATCACTGTTACAAAATATTGTTGTGTGTTATATCTTTGTGAATTGAATAGTTCCTAAGAGTATTTGGTGTATTTTGTTTTGTTTTTTGCAGTAGGCCAAACAGGACATTCTGAAAAAGTGGATAGGGTGTCATGTGGGAACCTTTACCACATGTTAGGGAACAACCTGGAATCATCCACCTGCCCACCAACTAATTGGTGAACAGACCTGTGGAAGAACAAACTAGGGTCTGACCCTGCGATGGGACTTAGAAATTGTTAAGAGAGAAATCTCCAAAACTCCAGAGTGCTAGTGTGGCCAACCTGTTTCAGGTGTCCACCTTTCATTTCTACAGTGGTGGCTGCATTTTCAGCAGCAACCCACGTGAGGAGCATTTTTCTTCTAAAAAAGGTAACAAAGTCCCATTTTGCATTGGGATTTAGAAGAAATGTAAACAATTGTCATCAGGAAATTGTCAAAGCATTTGTTTTGACTTTATAATCCATTGCCTTTCACTGGGATCAGTTCACTTGGATAATTCAACCTTGGATCCATCACAGTGACCCTGAAATTGCACTGTGATCCTGGTCTACCATGACCATTGACTTACATTTGTTGCTTCATTTTTTTTTTGGCATTGTTCTCACTTAAATTACTAAAAAATCATGTCTCCGGATCCCCTTATTGACTTTTTCAGTTTTTTGCCACTTTGCCCATTAAATTTTTCTTTATTTTAAAACATTTGAGTCAGATTGTTATTGTTCTGAGTTTTTTCTTTTTAACTGTTTTGGTACTTCTTAATGCTGTCCACATTTTCTGTGGGCCTGTCTGCTTTGTGACATAGTGACCAAGGGTTGAGCTCAGGTTTAAATTACTGGAACCCTTACTGGACCTAACAGGACCTAACAGGTTAGTGACCTATTACCTCTGGTGGACTACTTTCCACACCAAATAAAATGTATGAAAATGCATCAATTTAGTTAGAATGTATCAGTAATTCAGTTTCTTGTAGTGGATTTTGGTAATGCCTCCATATGCACTGGTTAAAATGATAGTAGCTTCCCTGAATTGCAGTGTGAGTAGAACAGTCAAAATCAGTTCCTGTTCAAAATCTATGATGAATGTTTCATAGTTATAGTTGTTAGTTTGTTGTTTTTTGTGTTAGCATTTAACTGTAAGTTGCACTTTGATAGATGAAAGTGCATACACTAATGGGATATTTTTTGCTATTGATAATTAATTCTGTATATTTGACACAATGGTCGATGGCACGTCTTGAAAGTGCCATCCATCATACATGTGCTACATTGAGTTAAGGTTAGTAAATTGTTTTTAGTATTGTAAATGATTTATTTGTATTGTTATTGTGGTTGTTACATAGTTAAAAGTCTCTCTTTATGTGTGATGGTATGTCTGTAGCTTCATAATATTTTAGGTAGTACTGTTATTTCTCTGATTGTTCTACATGCTTTGATAATTAATTTTTCTAGTGTTAATAAACCAGGAAGTTGACCTGTTGCTTGTTCATGAATGTGTAGTGTAATATATTTCAGTCTCATTTCTTTTGGCTCCTGTGAGCTTGTTCTGGCCTCTTTTATGGCCTGACTTCTCTTTTGGTAATATTAGGGGGTTGGGTATGATCCCAATTCTCTTTCCGCTATTTCATTTTTAGTGATAGCTTTGCCATAGAATGTGTTTGAATAATAGTTGGTGCATTTTCAGTATGTTTTCTCACTGGTGGTGCACTCTTTATTATAAGTATACCATCTATAATTACATAACATCTACAGTTTTGGAAGCTGATGTATTTTTCTCTTTATGACATTTTGGGGGTCATTATAACATTGGCGGTAAAAGCCGATTACCGCCGTGCAGGAGACCGGCAACACACCGCTGCGGCAGCGGAATTCCGCCACAGCTATTATGACCCACATCTCGGAATCCGACAAAATTCAGACACCCATACAAGTCCGCCACACCAAAGGTCAGTGATAAACTGGCGAAAACCAAACCTCCACCATCACGCCAACAGAAAAACGCCCACACTATCACGACACACAAAATACACACACTCTTACAAAACACAGCCACATTGGACAATTCGAAATACACACACCTCATACACATACACACACCACTCCCACACACCCAATACTATATAAAACACACACCCGCATCACCCACAAACCCCTACGACCACAATTACAGAGAGAAGGCCAGAGAGAGACACCACCATCAACAAACTAGCATCCACAGGCACACAACACCATCACCCACACAACTTCCACACACATAACACCACACACCACTACATATCACCACACTTATCACCACACACACCACCCCACACATCACCCACACCACCCATTGGCACGGTAAAGACAGCCCAGGCGATTTTCCTTCCTGAGGGCCTCGCAGGAGTCGCTGGAGGAATGGACTCTGGTAAGTCAAATCTTAACTATTACATCCCCCACCCTACCTGCATGCTATCACATACCCCCACCCTTGCCCCCACCCCTATCACTCCAACTCCTCACAAATGTACCAATATCACAAACCACACATCCCAACACCAAGCCCTGCATGCAACAACAATGCATGGACACCCATCACTAAAGTATGCCCACTGCACATACCCATACACACCCCTAAACCATCATCGCACAAGCTCACACACAGGAATACCAACACTGGGGTACACAGTCACCCACCCATTGCACACCATAACACACACAGATGCAATAATCATGCCTTTACACCCCTGCAGGACCATACCCAATGTCACCAGACAGGAGGGTCCAGACATGTCCACCCCACCCACAGAAGAGGCCCACAGTGATGACAGCATCTCTGTCCACCTGGATCTAGATGACCAGCCCGGTCCATCGTGGGCCTCAGGACAGTCGGTTCCCCTCACACAGGCACAGGCCACCACAGACCTTCCCCCCTCTGGAAACACCAGCACAACACCCACCCTGTGGGCCCATACCTCCGTCCCCAGGACACATCAATCAGCTGTGTGTCCACCACTACAGGGAACCCAGGATAACCCACCACCCCAACAACAACAGGGACCTGGGGGCAGTGGGCACACGGTCCAGGGGGCGGAGGCCCAGGAACACAGGGGGAGGGCTGCTGTGCGACAGGGGGCGGACAGGCCAAGGGAACCCACTCTCCACGAGGCCCTTTCCTCCATCATGGGAGCCTACCACCACTCCCAGGAGACGATGGCAACGGTACTGGCCAAGTTTCAGGAGACCCAGCAGATGCAGGAGGAACAGTATTTGGGGTTCAGGGAGGAACTCAGAGCAATCAGCTCCGCCCTGGGCACCATCGTAGGGGTGCTGAAGGAACTACTCAACACCAGGAGGGACACTGTGGCACTACAAGGGGCCCCTGACACTAGCATGGACAATGAACTGCCCACCACCTCCGCCGGCGCTAGTGGACAGGAGGCACCGGCACAGGACCACCACACCAGCACCCCACCCCCTGCAGACGGAGAACCACCCCGCAAACGGTCCCTGAGATCCAGGAACAAGACAGAGCAAGATGCCAAGACCCCCACCAAGAAATGAGACCACCCTGATTGTCATCCCACTGTCCCACTTTGTCACCCTGTCCATATTGAAACTGCCCCAGCTCCACTTCCTATGCCCATATGGGCAATGCACCTGTGAGACTAATAGACTGGACTCTGCCATGGACACTCCTCAGCCATCACCCCTCACCATTTAACTTCCCCCTCCAATATTTTGTATTGAAATAAACACACCTAAAGCACCAAAAGATCTGGAGTCTGTCTGTGATTTCGAAATAGTGTATTTGAAATTCCAGTGACAAAATGTTCATGAAATAGTAATGTCAACATACCTATGTCACACAGCTCTAGTCCATGAGGAATCTAAGCAGATGACACACGTTGGGACCCACACCTGTGAAACCGTAAGGGAAAGTGACAACTGAGTGACCATACACTGGGTGAAATCGACAGACAGGATAGAGGTAGAAGTGTTAAAGTACATGTAGTAGGTAGGAATGTATTCTCACCTGTGTTTCACTGGAAATATTGCTGGATGACTGAGTCCCTGTTCTGCATGTCTTCTTCCTCTGCTTCCTCCTCATCACTGTCCACAGGCTCCACAGCTGCCACAACACCGCCATCTGGACCATCCTCCTGCAGAAAAGGCACCTGTCGTCGCAAAGCCAAGTTGTGAAGCATACAGCAGGCCATGATGATATGGCACACCTTCTTTGGTGAGTAGAATAGGGATCCACCTGTCATGCAGACACCTGAACCTGGCCTTCAGAAGCCCGAAGGTCCGCCCGATCACTCTCCTAGTTCGACCATGGGCCTCATTGTAGCGGTCCTCTGGCATTCACATGGGAAATGTTCTGGTCGGCCAAACATACCATCTGTACATTCATGGAATGATAACTCTTCTGGTTCCTGCACACCTGTTCACTCCTGTGGGGGGGGGGACCAAAGCCACATGGGTCCCATCAATGGCACCTATGATGTTGGGGATATGTCCAAGGGAATAGAAGTCACCTTTCACTGTAGGCAAATCCTCCACCTGAGGGAAAATGATGTACTTCCACATGTGTTTCAGCAGGGAGAAAACACTCTGGACAATACGTTGGAAAACATAGGCTTGGACATCCCTGATGCCATAGCCATAGTTGATTGAAAAGACTCACTAGCAAGGAAATGGAGCACTGATAGCACCTGCACTTGAGGGGGGATTCCTGTGGGATGGCGGATTGCTGACATCAGGTCAGGCTCCAACTGGGTACACAGTTCCTGGATTGTGGCACGGTCAAACCTGTAGGTGATAATCACATTTCTTTCCTCCATTGTCGAAAGGTCCACCAGCGGTCGGTAGACCGGAGGATTCCGCCATCTCCTCACATGTCCCAGCGGACGGTGCCTATGAAGGACAACAGCGACCAAAAAGTCAAACAACTCAGAGGTATGTACCCACAGTCTACACAGAACACCATTCATACACAAAATGCGGCCTGTGTGTGTGTTGAGACTAGGCCTAGGTATGTGTGACGCAGTTGGTAATTAGGCCATGTGGGCCCCTGAAATGGCGGCTGCCTGACCTGTAAAGTGGGACAATGGGATGTGAGGTAACTGCGCTGGCGTTGTACACCGTCGCGGTAGGCGGTTGGAGACAGCGGCGCAATGCTGCATTAGTTAACATTGGACCCTATGGGTCCCAGGAGCCAATGACGATATACGCCGGCGGTGATGGTACGCACCGCCGCGGACGTGACTGCCGCGGACGTGACCGCCATTTTCTATCTGTTCAATCACTCGATACCTGATCTTTGACAGGAGAGGACCTACACTGCAAGTGCTGCTGTGACCTCGTTCTGGAAGAGACAATGGCTCGTGCGTCTGAGGAAAGGGCCCCTGCCTTCACTGCGGAGGAGTTGGAGAAGCTCGTCGATGGGGTCCTCACCCAGTACACGCTACTCTACGGACCTCCAGACCAACAGGTAAGTACACACGGAGCATATTGTATGGGCTATGCCTGTGTGGAGAGGGCTGGTTGTAAGAAGGAAGGAGGCAGAGTGCTGCGTGCATCAAAGACGGTGGGTGCATGTGCCACATGGCAAGGGTAGGGATGGGGGCCACTCACTTTGACGGCGCAGTTGGTAATGACTTCTCTTCTTACCCTGTACATTTCATGTAGGTCAGCGCCCACCAGAAGAAGGATAATTGGCGTGCCATCGCCAAGGACGTCCGGACCCTGGGGGTCCACCACAGACGGAGCACCCACTGCTGTAAAAGATGGGAGGACATTCGCCGCTGGAGCAAGAAGACGGCAGAGGCTCAGCTGGGGATGGCCTTCCAATGTGGGAGGGGTGCCCGTTGCACCATGACCCCCCTGATGTTCAGGATCCTGGCGGTGGCCTACCCGGAGTTAGATGGGCGCTTGAGGGCATCACAGCAGACACAAGGGGGTGAGTACACTCTCATTCAGCTGACTTTGCGTGCAGTGGAGGTGTCTGGGTGGGGGAGGAGGGCTGTGGGTTTCCCTAGGCCAGGGCGAGTTACATAGCCTAGGCCCCCCGTAAGGCATGGCCCTGTGGCCCCCCACCCCACCTCTGTAGAGTGCCAAGTACAGCTATTTATGCACCTGTGTCATCTATGTGTGCATATGTCATCTATAGCCTTGTAGGCCATTTTCCAGGAATTGCACTGTAGAGCCCAACAGCGCGACGTAGTGCAGGGGACTTCTGTGTCTGTCTTGTCCGCCAACGGTAGCGGTAATCCATGCACTCAATATGTCTTTCTTCTGCCTCCCCCCCTTTTTTGTGGTCTCCCTGTCCTTGTGTGCATTAGCATCATCAGGCGGAGGAGCAGTGGCACCAGAGCACGAGGGAGCTGCATCCCACATGGCCATGGAGGGCCACACTACGGACTCCGGATACACCAGTGGGACGGAGGGCGAGGGGAGCACCACAGCGGGGACAGGAGCTGAAACCAGCGACACGGCTCCCTTGTGGTGGCGGCAACATCTGTGCCCCCCACTTCCACAGGTACAGCCGCCACCCCCCCTACCAGCACCGCCCTCCTAGCAGCCTCTCAGCCTTCGCCCCGTGCCCGCTCACCCAGGAGGGTGGGCATCACCTTCGCCCCAGGCACCTCAGCCCCTGCCCCTGTCACCCCTGCTGCCCTCAGTGAGGAGGCCATTGACCTCCTCAGGTCACTCACTGTTGGGCAGTCTACCATTTTGAATGCCATTCAGGGTGTAGAAAGGTAGTAACAACAAACTAATGCATTCCTGGAGGGCATTCATTCTGGTCGGGCGGCCCTTCACCGATCCTTTCAAACTCTGGCCTCAGCACTGATGGCAGCCATTGTCCCTGTGTCTAGCCTCCCCCCTCCAACTTCCTCCAACCAGACCCAACACCCTGTACCTCTGCCTATCCCAAGCACACCATCAGACCAGCCTGCACACACCTCACCACAAGGGAAGCTCAGGCAAACATAAGCACCACACATCCCACAGGCACTCACGCAAGCATCACACACATACAGACACACCAACATCCACTGCCTCCACTGTGTCCCGCTCCTCGTCGTCTCCCTCCTCCCTCCCAGTCTCGTCTACACTCAACCCTGCATGCACTACCTTTACAGCCACTACGTCCCGCACCAGCATACCACCAGCACACCCCGCTCACGTGCAGTCACCACCCCCACTACCATTCACAAGTCCCCTGTGTCCTCTCCCAGTGTGTCTGTGACGCCCCCTCCCAAGATACACAAACGCAGGCACACACCCACCCAACAGCCATCCACCTCACGACAGCCTCCAGCGCATGCACCTGCACCCAAAGCCACAAAACGTACACCTCCGACAACCACCACGTCTTCCTCCATTCCCAAACCCCCTCCAGCTACCCGTCCCAGTGTGTCCAAACAACTTTTACTGTCCACCCTTAACCTATTTCCCACCCCCCGTCCAACTCATAGGTCCCAAACTAGCACCTCAGCCACAACATCTCCGGGACCAGTGGTGCCTGTTGTCACAGGTATGTGGAGTGCACCGGCCACCAGGACACCCAGTGTGGCACGGAGCCACATCACAGCCAGTCCCCCCGGTGAAGCACCAGAAGTTGGCCAGTGCCCGGTGGGAGAGGGGGAAGACTACAGCCACCCAAGCCGCTCCCAGGGGTCCCGGTGGGAGTGTGGACTCAGCTGTGACTCCTCCCAAGGTGGTGAAGGGCCACAAGAAACCCGGCAAGTCTGGGAGGAGCAGCACAGCGGAGAAGACAGCCATCATCCCCGCTGCCTAGGAGGGCCCCGCCAGCCCCATCATCGCAGCTGCCCAGGAGGGCCCTGCCAGCTCCATCGTCGCTGCCCAGGAGGGCCCCGCCAGCCCCATCGTCGCTGCCCAGGAGGGCCCCACCAGCCCCATCGTCGCAGCTGCCCAGGAGAGCCCCGCCAGCCCCATCATCGCAGCTGCCCAGGAGGGCCCCGCCAGCCCCATCGTCGCTGCCCAGGAGGGCCCCGCCAGCCACAGCCCAGCTGCCCAGGAGGGCCCCGCCAGCCACAGCCCAGCTGCCCAGGAGGGCCCCGCCAGCCACAGCCCAGCTGACCAATGAAGGACCGCCAGCCTCAGCCCAGCTGGGCAATGAAGGACCGCCAACTCAAGCACCGCTGAACAGGGCAAGCACCGCTGCACAAGGCACCCACCTCTGAACAGGGCAAGCACCGCTGAACAGGGCAAGCACCGCCAACTCAAGCACTGCTGCACAGGGCAAGGACCGCCAACTCAAGCACCGCTGAACAGGGCAAGGACCGCCAATTCAAGCACCGCTGAACATGGCAAGCACCACTGAACAGGGCAAGAACCGCCAACTCAAGCACCGCTGAACAGGGCAAGCACAGCTGCACAGGGCAAGGACCGCCAACTCAAGCACGGCTGCACAGGGCAAGGACCGCCAACTCAAGCACCGCTGAACAGGGCAAGGACCGCCAACTCAAGCACCGCTGAACAGGGCAAGCACCGATGAACAGGGCAAGGACTGCCAACTCAAGCACCGCTGAACAGGGCAAGCACAGCTGAACAGGGCAAGCACTGCTGAACTGGGCAAGGACCGCCAACTCAAGCACCGCTAGCCCATGAACGGCAGGGGCACTGACGCAACTAGGACCGTCACGAGGTGAGTGATGAACTCTGGGCACCAGTCCCCCTCCAGAACCAGTGGATTATCACATCCACTACCTGAGTCCTTGGCAGGATGAAGCACTCTGGGCACCAGTCCCCCTCCAGAACCAGTGGAGACATGCATCCACTACCTGAGTCCTTGGCAGGATGAAGCACTCTGGGCACCAGTCCCCCTCCAGAACCAGTGGAGACCTGCATCCACTACCTCAGTCCTTGGCAGGATGAAGCACTCTGGGCACCAGTCCCCCTCCAGAACCAGTGGAGACATGCATCCACTACCTCAGTCCTTGGCAGGATGAAGCACTCTGGGCACCAGTCCCCCTCCAGAACCAGTGGAGACATGCATCCACTACCTCAGTCCTTGGCAGGATGAAGCACTCTGGGCTCCAGTCCCCCTCCAGAATCAGTGGAGACATGCATCCACTACCTCAGTACTTGGCAGGATGAAGCACTCTGGGCACCAGTCCCCCTCCAGAGCCAGTGGATTATCACATCCACTACCTCTGTCCTTAACAGGATGAAGCACTCTGGGCACCATGCCCCCTCCAGAACCAGTGGAGACTGTCATCCACTTGTGAGACTGTGGCTTTGCACTCCCCAGGATATGGCAGTGGGCAACCCACCCACTGGAGAGACTTGAGAGACTGTGGCTTTGCACTCCCCAGGATTAAGCAGTGGGCAACCCACCCACTGTAGAGACTTGAGAGACTGTGGCTTTGCACTCCCCAGGATGGAACAGTGGGCAAACTACCCACTGTAGAGACTTGAGAGACTGTGGCTTTGCACTCCCCAGGATGGAACAGTGGGCAAACCATCCATTTTATAGACTTGAGAGACTGTGGCTTTGCACTCCCCAGGATGGAACAGTGGGCAAACCACCCACTGTATAGACTTGAGAGATTGTGGCTTTGCACTCCCCAGGATGGAACACTCCCCAGGATGCAGCAGTGGGCAAGCCACCCACTGTATAGACTTGAGAGACTGTGGCTTTGCACTCCCCAGGATACATCAATGGGCATGGAGCCCCCTCATGGATCTGGCGTTGTGCACTCATCCGGCTGAGGTGGCCCCACTTCCCTTCCCCCTGAGGTGCCTGTTGTATTTCTATATAATGCCCCTGCAGTGTTCTCTCTGTTTTGATCTGGTATCGTGTGTGGGCCTCGCCCATGCATTTTGGGCCCAGTGGTCCACGGACTATGAATGGTACAATACCTGGACTACTAATCTTGGTGTATATTTTGTTAATAGTGTATATATGTATATTTTTGCTTACTGAGTTTTGATATATTACAATGGTTACACTCATTTCCTTTTGTCTTTGCATTCTTCCGGGGGGGGTTGGAGGGTGTAACTATAATGTATAGATATGTATTAGTGTGTGTGTTGCAGTGGGTGAGGGTGGGGGTGGGGGTGTTGCATGTGTGTGTCCCTGTTTTTTCCCTCCCCCTCCCCTGTGTCGTAGGTGCAGTACTCACAGTGGTCTTCCCCGCCGGCATTGGTGCTCCTGATACAGGAGCAAGAAGACTATCGCAGGGAGGATTTGGAGTTCCGGGTCCATGGTGTCCTCCTTCCTCGTGGAGTGTGTAGAGGTGAGCGTTTTCCCTTCGAAATTCCAGTTTCCGCCGTGTTTTTATCCGCGGTGTATCCGCCCCGGAAAAGGTGGCGGATTGGCCTGTTATAATAGGGTGGGTGGTACATTGTCCTCCGCCTGTCTGTTGGTGGTGACCGCCGCGCTGTTTGTTTGTACCGCTGTGGCGGTCGGAGTGTTAAAGTGGCTGTCTTTGTTGGCGGTTTCCGCCATGGTCGTAATTCCAAATTGTTTTCTGCCGGCCTGTTGGCTGTCTTACTGCCGCTTTAACACCGTCCGCCAGGGTTGTAATGACCACCTTTATCTGTGGGCTTAAAAATCTTGAAAATATGCATACATTTTCTAAAACCAATATGTGATGTAATATTAATTTTAATATGTTTACATTGCAGGTACACATTTCAACTTATGTTTTGGATGTTGTATTTACTTAATTATAGCTATAAAAGTTTGCTTTACAGGTCAGTTTCTTGTTAGTTTTGGCAGAGTTTTCTTTTGTTGCATTCTTTTGAGAAGCAAAATGTATTAGTTGTGCTGACTTATTTGGTTTATTTTTTTAATCTGTCAAAGTATTGTAAAGTGATGTTAGTTCTGTTCTTTAGTTACTCTACTTACTTTCAAGGCTTTTTTTTTTTAATTTCCACTAATGAGCTCAGTGTCTTTATTTTACTTTCCTTTAACATTTTCTCTTCTTGGAAAGGATGGATCTGTAATTTACAAAATAAATGTGAGTATTTTAATTATTTGTTGACCTAAAAACATCTAGCTATTTATTCATTTTATTAGCTTTCATTGATTCTCTTACTTACTTTGTTTGCAGTATTTAGGGGTTCACTGAAGATCTGCTTTATTTGTAATTTTGCAGTCTAGTAATGCTGTCCTGCTGTTCTTCCTTTTTAAAAAGCATTTTTTGTACATTTAATGGCTCTTTTATTTGATTGGTTGGTTTGAGAATAGTTTGAATTGTTTTTGCATCATTTGTGGTAAACACTAATTAGTGTAGTAGTTTAATTTATTATTTAATGTATGTTGGATATTAAGTTTATTTTGACTTATTTTTATATCTGCATAGATTGAGTATACATTTAATGTAATATTGTGTGTTTTGTTTAGGATGGTGTTGATTTTCTGATGTTCGATATTTTGGTTTTTGTAACTGTTGCCACATGTCCTTAGTTTTAATGTGTAGGCAATATTTGCTATCTCTTTATTTTTATTTATGATACTCTTGTAGTTTAGATACTTTTTCTGCATTATTTGTTGTCCTTGATATTTGTGTGCTTACTGTTTACGTGAAGGGTCACATCATTTATATTTTTCATCTTTTTTGGCATTGCATATGTCTATATCGTTTTTCTCTTTGTCAGGGGTCTCCAACCTTTTCTGTAGTGAGAGCTACTTCTGATCAAGTAAAATAATATTGAGGCACTGAAGACTAAGCAACTCATGCACTGTTACCCGACACCCCCATGGCCAGCTTCATTGACTTTAAACCTAACGTCCATAGAGGCAGATACCATGGTTTGAACAAAATACTTTGACTGAGGCATTATGACAGGGCTACAATGTGTGTTTGTGAGAGCGTAGTTTTTAGGGGATATATGGAAATATGTGCATAGGAGTGAGATATATGTGTATGGGTGACTGAGAGAATGCAATGTATGTACTTATAGCAAAAGGCATATTTCACCATATGTGGCACTGTTACATGTATAGCACAAACATACAACCATGTTTCTTTTAATGGGAGAAATTTAAAGTGCAGAGAAATGCTCTGCAAAAATATTAAAAATATGAAAAATTGTTCTGCAATTTAAATGTCTTCCATTAAAAAACTACTGTATTTTCAGTTATACATATGACACAGGGCATGATTAGGACCTTGGCGGATAGGATACTTAATCACAAAAATGACAGATATCCCACCCGCTATATAACAAGTTCCATTATATCCTATGGAACTTGTAAAACGGAGGGTAGGATAACCGTCACATGTGTGACGGAGTATCCCATCCTTCAAGGTCATAATCAGACCCATAGTGACTACTGGCCACTGGGGAGTGGGCAGCAAGAGGCCTGCTGTTTGTAAATGTGACACTTTGAAATAGCAGAAAAAACAAGAGTTAACTTACTGATCAAGGTAACTTTTCATTTTAATTTTTTCACCTTCAACACCATTTAGAAACATAATTTTGTTCCCACCCTCCAATACTGAGTTAACAAGGACTTTTATTTAAGAGTTAAATACCCCTGTGCTTTAGTTTTTCATCTCTGTGGCCCAGGTGCAGCCTGGATCGTTAATATGGCTGAACACTGCTTATTATCAGGTCCTATTACCTGCAACCTGATGATAATAATGCAAAATAAACACAGCCCTCCCTTAACTATAAAAGGAAAATATTGCCATGTACTTGATTAAAATGAGCCCAGGGCCGCAAGCTACTCTAATGGTGCATGTGAGCTACTGGTATCTTGCCATTGAGTGTTTGGAGACACCTGGTCCATATAGTGTCATGCAACACTTTGATAAAGAGTGAGGATAGGAGGTAAAGGAGAGAAGGAAGGTGCTGTGGTGGCTGAAAGTGGCATGCTCATGCTCACCAAGATAAGCATGAGCGAGCACTGGAAACAGGTAAGTGATGATTATTAGTGGTTGAACAATGAAATGCTTTGATACATCCTGTCAATGTAGCACTAACCTTGTAATACGGATCGAAACTAAAGCAATAGCAACATCTGCACTTACCTAATGTACTGGTGACTAGTACATGAGAGAGAGAGAGAACCAGAGACACTGGATATCTTCATCCTGCCTATCACTGCTGGGCTCAACCTGCATTGCAGGTGTTGAAATCAACAAGAAATACATTTTTTAGTGTTTTGTCAAATACATTACAGCACACTATTTCTACTATGAAATATGACGTACCTTGTGACAAGTTCCTATTTAAACTACTTTCTATAATTGATGAAACCTCTATAACTTCCTAGGTGGGAAAGACTTTTTGTTAGATGCACAAAATAAACCGAACAGTAATACATTTTCCTGTATAGAAAATGATCTTCAGTTAATTCTAAACCAGCTCTGTGACTGAATACTTCTCCATATAATAGTTATTCAGCATGAATGAATACACAATATAATTTCTGACAATGTGCATTCAGTTTTGCAATGTAGGTATTACATTCATACTATATGCAATTCAAGTAATGTAAATAAGCCTGTACAGGCTGAGGATTCATTAATTCCTCCCATTAAAGTTTTCAGTACAGTTTGTAATCCTAGAAAGTATGATTGCAGTGAAATAGATGTCAAACTCCTGCAGGGATGACTTCAGTAATAATGTGTATGCAAATTAAAGTCTAAATCCTTGATCTCAAGCATTTTCCAAACACTTCTCTGTGATCAACAAGTCCATGTTAACTCAAGATGAAAGCACAATGAGTTCCAGTCTCTTGGCAACAAGGTGATTTCCTATATCAGAACTTTCTAAAAACACAGGCCCGTATACTCTGTCGGTCTAAAGAGACTTTTACCATTGCAATACTTGTAGGAGGCATGTGGTGCTCTCAGAAAGGTAGGTAATACTGACTACATTTTGGGGTAGTTCAAGTGTTTCACCCACAAAGCCTCACACTAAGCAGCTCTGACACTGCATGTACTGCTGACCTACTCTGTAGTGGAAGATTTGAGCAACTTTGGAAGTTTGGAGAAACACGTGTGTGCCTGTGGAGCTTACACAGATAAGCTCAAGCTGTGGATTTAGTCACATCCCTCAACGTGTCACTGTTGCTTTATGTTAAACTGTGCTACACTAAATTGATTCAGACTCCATTTTCTAAATTCCAACAATTCCCAACTTTAGAGTGCCGTGGCTAACGATACCTCAGCTTATTCCTGCCTTTTCCTGTCTCTGGACCCTTTTAGAGGTTTTGCACAAATCCCATCACTCTCCAGACAACAGAACACATGTTTGATGATCTGCAAAGTATCTACAAATGAAAAGTAGGCCACCTGGAAAATGAGCTAGAAAACATTTTCTGCTTATTTATTTGGTTGCCAAGATAGATGCATGATCATGCACAGCTGCTAAATTAGTGAGAACTGTTATAGCAATAGCAGAACCTGTGTTTTCAAAGGCCCTGACTTCTGCCCTTGCTAATTCTGAAACTATCCCAACAAATATCTCTCCCAAAGTCAGAAAATAAATGAAAAGTAACTTAATCTATATATTCTACCATGACGAACATCACACTAACCATGGTCTCTGAACAGATACATGTGGCAAGATTCTAGGTTTCAACATTTTCGGGTTTTTTAACAAAGTGATAATAGATAAACAGAAGGATGTTTTCTTTATACCTCACCAAGATGATTCCTAAAATAAGGAAATTTGCAAAGAAAGAATTACAGGAACAATATCAAGCAGAGAGAAAACAACCAAATGCAACTGGAGTGGCGAGATAATAGGGTGGTTATTAGGGCAGTAGTAAGGAATTATGAAATAGGGGAGAAAGGGGAAATCGAAGTGGAAACGACAGAGGACCAAAGGCCTGCTTGACGAAAGCCATACAGACTGTGATCCCTGGTGTACAATACCTAGAAGAAGGAAACTCTTAAATACGAATTTAATTGACAAGAATCATTTTTATGTTTTTGGTCCTATAAAGTTCTTATCCAGTATCCACACTGGAGACATCACTGACATTCATTTAGTTGTAATGCGCTAGCACTAAAAGTGGTATGGCACAGAGATAGACGAGGTGGGCTACTTGATACTGTGGCATGGGGTATCCACACATAGAGCCAGGCAACTCCCCGGGGTGGCCTACTTCCAATGGCATAGATGTTGAGATCAAGATCATAGTAGATATTACTCCATGTGCAGAAGGGGCTCCTGTATTTCTGTGGATTTATGTAGTTGGTCATTTAGTTTACATAAGAGAGTTTTAAGAGCCTCAGTTTTTTACACAGCCTCAGACCATTCTAAGATTGTGAGACAAGGAATTGTTTTTTTTCTCTACAGAATACATGACATGGCAGTCGCTAGTGAGGTGTCAAGTGAACATTTCGTATGGGCATTATAGACCTCCATGCCCTATAAGTCGTAGAGTAAAACTAAGACTAGCAACAGAAATATCAATACAGCACTATTTTAAGATAGAACGTTGAGGACCAAAAGGGTTGGATAAACAGGCAGGACCATAGAAATATGTGACAGTCCCTTCATGTTGCCCACATCTCCAGCAGTTCGTGAGGGACCTGGTTCACTTTGTGAAGCTTAATGGGTGACTAATGCCGGTTATGAAAAGTTTTAAAAAGCTAACTTTCAGCCTGCCTTCTTTCTTACTTTTTTCACGAGCTTTAATTAGATGAGTCCAATCTTAATTAATGTATTTTTTCACAGATTTCTTTCCCATTCACTTTTAAGTGTTGCCATTGTTGGTTTAGAGGAATGTTCTGCTATAAGGGTTTCATAGAGACCTGTTGCTAGCTTCCTGTAGTTGCTTTATTGAAGCAGATAACAGTGTATTTTAGAAGTAACAGGAACCTGTGTTTATTTAGCTACTGTGGGGGTCATTCTGACCTTGGCGGACGGCGGAGGCCGTCCGCCAAGGTACCGCCGTGAGAACACCGCACCGCGGTCAAAAGACCGCAGTGGTGATTCTGAGATTTGCCCTGGGCTGGCGGGCGGCCGCCAAAAGACCGCCCGCCAGCCCAGGGCAAATCAACCTTCCCACTAGGATGCCGGCTCAGAATTGAGCCGGCGGAGTGGGAAGGTGCGACGGGTGCAGTTGCACCCGTCGCGTATTTCAGTGTCTGCTAGGCAGACACTGAAATACTTTGTGGGGCCCTCTTACGGGGGCCCCTGCTGTGCCCATGCCATTGGCATGGGCACAGCAGGGGCCCCCAGGGGCCCCGTGGCACCCCCTACCGCCATCCTGTTCCTGGCGGGAGAACCGCCATGAACAGGATGGCGGTACGGGGTGTCAGAATCCCCATGGCGGCGGAGCGCGCTCCGCCGCCATGGAGGATTCTGACGGGTAGCGGAAAGTCGGCGGTACACCGCCGGCTTTCCGCTTCTGGCCGCGGCTGTACCGCCGCGGTCAGAATGCCCGGCGGAGCACCGCCGGCCTGTTGGCGCTGCTACCGCCAACCTCCGCCATGGCGGTAATTACCGCCGGGGTCAGAATGACCCCCTGTGTGTGTAATGCAATGCGTCAGTTGAATGTACCTCCAGTACTTCCTTTTTGCAGATCAATGTCCTGTCGGAGGTTTGTGAACATTCTGAATCAGTCGATTTTGAAGGGGTCACCTAAAACTAAGATGCCATTAGAAATACAATGAGTCCACTGGATAGGACTGAGAGCAATGCATATGGCCACGCTGTTCTGTATAGGAGTCAGTGAGTGGAGAGAGACATGCAAGCCCAGTTTTCTATGGATGCATTTCCAGATGTTGATCAAGCAGTGGAGGATAGGGTTTGTTGGCCATCAGCTCCCTTGTGACCTCTATAAAGGATCTGTGTTCAAGCTTTAACATTTTCTAATTTTGATTCTGTTGATAATCAGTCTGGGACTTAGAGATTCTTAGTTAAATAATATGGAATTTGTGAAATCAGCTGGGAGGCATGAAATAGTTCTATGTTCAATAATCGGAGGCCTTTGGATGTTGTAGCGGATGCCAAGCGGGAACCGCCAGAAGACCGCACCGCGGTCAAAAGACCGCGGCGGTCATTCTGGGTTTCCCACTGGGCTGGCGGGCGACCGCCAAAAGGCCGCCCGCCAGCCCAGTGGGAAACACCCTTCCACGAGGAAGCCGGCTCCGAAAGGAGCCGGCGGAGTGGAAGGTGTGCGACGGGTGCAGTAGCACCCGTCGCGAATTTCAGTGTCTGCTAAGCAGACACTGAAATTCAAAGTGGGGCCCTCTTACGGGGGCCCCTGCAGTGCCCATGCCGTTGGCATGGGCACTGCAGGGGCCCCTAGGGGCCCCACGACACCCCTCACCGCCATCCTGTTCCTGGCGGTCGAAACCGCCAGGAACAGGATGGCGGTGAGGGGGTCGGAATCCCCCATGGCGGCGCAGCAAGCTGCATCACCATGGGGGATTCCCCTGGGCAGCGGAAAGTCGGCGGTACACCGCCGACTTTCCGTTTCTGGCCGCGGCTGTACCGCCGCGGTCAGAATGCCCAAAGGAGCACCGCCAGCCTGTTGGCGGTGCTCCCGCGGACCCCGGCCCTGGCAGTATTTACCGTCAGGGTCGGAATCACCCCCTATATGTCCATTTTGCTCCTCCCTTACCCTGTGAAAAATTTGTAGCGATATTTGACTTAGAGTCACATTCATTTCTGGAGGATGAACAATTTGGCTTCCGACCAGGATATGGCACGGAGTCTGCCTTACTTGTTGCTTTAGAATGAGTTCTGAATGCAAGTGGGTAGGGGGTAGGGGGCAGTTGGCGGTTGTGATTATGTTTGACCTGTCAGCTGCCTTTGATGCTGTAGACCAAACAATTCTACTGTCGAGACAGTCAATTTGTTTAGGGGCCACAGCTTTGAATTGGATGAAATTGTAGCTCTTGGTTAGGTATCAAGCTGTTTCTTTTCTTCCTTATTGATCTGAATTCAAACATCTACAAAAGAGAGTAGGCGGGGTTCTTCGTTCAGCCCCAACATGTTTAATATTTATTTGAGGCCACTCATTACCCTGATAAAGAAGCATGGATTTTAGATGATCTGTTATACTGAGGACACCCAGCTAATTTTGTCCTTCAATACATATCAAGAGGAGTTGGGAATCCGCTACATTACAGATTTGATAGATATTGCCCCCCCTTCTGTTATGGATAAAAGTATGGTCAAATCCGGCGGCTACTTTAACACATGATTGTGTAAAAGACTGTGGCCCTCATTCCAACCCTGGCAGGCAGCGGAAGCACCGCCAACAGGCTGGCGGTGCTTCCAGGGCTATTCTGACCGCGGCGGTAAAGCCGCGGTCAGAAAAGGGGAACCAGCGGTTTCCCGCCGGTTTTCCCCTGGCCCAGGGAATCCTCCATGGCGGCGCTGCTTGCAGCGCCGCCATGGGGATTCCGACCCCCTTCCCGCCAGCCTGTTTCTGCTGGTTTTCACCGCCAGAACCAGGATGGCGGGAACGGGTGTCGTGGGGCCCCTGGGGGCCCCTGCACTACCCATGCCACTGGCATGCCACTGGCATGGGCAGTGCAGGGGCCCCCTAACAGGGCCCCATACAGATTTTCACTGTCTGCTTTGCAGACAGTGAAAATCGCGACGGGTGCCACTGCACCCGTCGCACCCCTGCAACTCCGCCGGCTCCATTCGGAGCCGGCTTCCTTGTTGCAGGGTCTTTCCCGCTGGGCCGGCGGGCGGCCTTTTGGCGGTCGCCGGCCGGCCCAGCGGGAAAGCCAGAATGGCATAGCGCCCATTTGGCGGTGACCGCATGGCGGGCGGCGACCGCCGCCCGCCGCGGTCAGAATGACCGCCTGTATCTCGTTAGCAAACGACTACAAAATTCCATGGTTAAATTTTGTTCATAACTGTTTTCGAAATTTGGACTTGGAGTTTATGTATTTCAAACCAGAGCTCTTGCCCGCCAATGCGAAAGAAATTGTTAAATTCTGATATAAAGAGTCGGTTACGAATCTTAGATATCAAGTTGCAGAGAAATTGAGTTCTTTTGATTTATATGTACAAATTTCATCATCGAGTTCGATAGAACCTTATTTTGTTTGGTTTCCGATCCCTTCCCTATATTCTTTACTTGTACTTTTTAGATTTAACATGATTCATTTTAGAGTGGCGTTTCCGACAAAATGCGTGTGGGAAAAAACATTACCGCCATGCCCTCGTGACAATTTTTCGAAACAAAGTACTTGTCGCTTTATTTTATTTTGTACACTCTACTCAGCTCCTAGGGAAACCTTTTTATTACCTATTTTGCGTAATTTGCACACCCTTTCTAATAAAGAAGGATTGATTGGCATTCAAAGCCTTTCATCCAAACAAATGTGCAGCTCTATTTTAAGTTTTATCAAATCCGCTATTACCATTAGGAATCGATATGAATTAGCAACGCCACTATTTATTAAGGGAATTCAAATACTATTTTACTGTTGTATACGATTTTATAGTATTTATTATTATTATATATTGATTTAGTAGGCTTAAGTGGTATGTTTAGATTTTATAGACTTGCAGATCGAAGAGTCTTGCCTTTGAATTATGCAATAAGTACTGTATTTTTATATATGTATGTGTACTTTTATGGCAATATGCCGAATAAAGTTATTTTGACTGACTTGACATATCAAGAGGAGGTGATGTTGGCCTTTCAAAATGGTATGCTTGATATTTCCAGATGGATGAATGCAGACTCATTAAAATTAAATGGAGATAAAACTGAATTCTATGCTGTTCAGCAAGTAAGATTCCTATGATTGTCCCTCATAATTTTTGGACCCTCCAGTATCAAGCTGAGTTGGCTCAGTTAGAAACAGTCCATGATCTGGGGGTTATCTTTGACTATAAGTTATCAGTCACAAAAACAGCTGGCACATGTTTCTCAATTTTCTGAGTCAAGTCAAACCTCTTATAAAGTGCGGAGTTATACTTAGATAATTAGACTAGTACAATTCTTTGTTGGTGAGTGCATTTGAATATCTGCTTAATAAATTGCATGGAGTCCTGGTGGCAGCTGACAAACTTGCCTTGAACAGATTTCATAAATCATCAGCATCGAACGCCTTGAGGGAACTGCATTGGTTGCCATTGAGACAGAGGATAATGTTTAAGGCTATGTGTATTGTCTTCAAGGCATTACAAGGCTCTGTCCATTGCCCCTAAGACTAAAACTGAAAAGATATACCCCTGGATGACATTTGCGTTCTGGCACTGCAAATTTAGGGGCTTATTCACAAGGAGTTAGTACCACTGCAGTGTCATTTTTTTTTATTGCTGCCACGGCAGTAAAACAACTCTCTGTATTTTTAAAGTGGCACTAAATGCCTCTAGCATCACTTCCACCCCAGCATAAGTTTTAACAGTGTTGGATCTGGCTGCAACAGAAACCAGCAATTATATGCAAGGTAGACATTCCCCCTTAAAAAATGACACTGGTTTGATGCAGTCGTATTTCCAAGCTTTCTGAAAAATTACGCTTGCTTGGGAAAAGTCGTGCTAAGTCTGACTAGCATCAAAACTGTAACATGTGGTCAGACCAGGTGTTAAAATGACTCTTTGGTACAGGTACATAAGGACAACCACCCAAAACACTGGCATCCTAGAGGACAACATATGTTACTCCTACTACAGCCTGGGGTACCAAGAAGTCCACCGCAGCCACCACATCCACTAGAACCACCACAATCACCATCATCTGTATCATACAGGCAACGCGTGAGAAAGTCATCCTGTTTGCATATACAACCAAATTAGACTGATTGAAAATGTTGGTGATTGATCTTGGCTGTACCCTTGGTCTGCTAACCAGGTCTAGGGCCACTACTCTGAATAAAAGGTATATGCTGAAGGGGTACAAGTACAACTGCCAATGACAGACTCCTGTACGTCCCTAGTAGACAATAGGGAAAGGGGGAATCAAACTAACTATAGGTCTCTAGTAGATACTAGGGCAAGGGTTGATCAAACTACCCATTGTTGGAAAATGGGTTATTGGTAAGGGCAGGTAGGTACCTACACTTAGCAATAGGCCACTAACCTCCACTAAGGTCCAGTTAGGTCTCAGTAAATTAACCCCAGCTCAACCCTTGGTAGCTTGGCAACGAGCGTCAAGGCTTAACTTAGGAGACAGAGGGGGTCATTCTGACCTCGGCAGTAAAAGGCTCTTACCGCCGGTCAGAAGACCGCCATTCTACCGCCGCGGCCGTGGTAAACCACCACGGTCATTCTGACCCACAACTGCCAAGCCACCAAAAACCCGACATCCACGGAAGGCCGCCTCATCAGCAGTCAGCGATAAACTGGAGATGACCAAACCTCCACCGTCACGCCAACACAAACACGCCCATGCCATTACGACCCACGAATCCACGCGGCGGTCTTTCAACCGCAGTATTCCATTGGCGGTACACACTGCTGCGCTCAAAATACACACCCAGCTCCAAAACACAGCCACATTGGACAATTTGAAATACACACACCTGATACACATACAAACACCACTCCCACACATCCAATCAACTATAAAACACACACCCACATCACCCACAAACCCCCACTACTAGAAATTCAGAGAGAAGGCGAGAGAGAGAGAGAGAGCACAGCTATCGAAAACCCCAACACACACAGGAACACAACATCATCACCCACACTACATCCACGCACAAAACACCACACACCACCACACACACCACACTCATCACCACAAACACCACCCCACACCACCCCATGGCACCCCAAAGACACCCCAGGTTCTCGGACCAAGAACTCAGGGTCATGGTGGAGGAAATAATTAGGGTAGAGCCCCAGCTATTCGGCACACAGGTGCAGCGCACCACAATAGCCAGGAAGGCGGAGCTATGGCAAAGGATCGTCGACAGGGTCAACGCTGTGGGACAGCATCCCAGAAACCGGGAAGACATCCGAAAGCGCTGGAACGACCTACGGGGGAAGGTGCGGTCGATGGTGTCAAGACACAACATCGCTGTGCAGAAGACTGGCGGCGGACCCCCACCCACTCCACCCGAATTCACAGCATGGGAGCAAGAGGTCTTGAACATCCTGCATCCTGAGGGCCTCGCTGGAGTAGGCGGAGGAATGGACTCTGGTAAGTCTAATCTCAACTACCTTACCCCCCCCCAACCACCAGCATGCCAACCCACACCCCCACCCTCACCTCCAACCCCCCAGCACACATCCTCCCTGCCAATGTCTCACCAGCACAACCCACCCAACACAACACCAATCCCTGAATGCCAACACAAACCATGGACACCCATCACCTAAGCATGACCACTGCACATACCCATCCCCCCCACAAACCACCCTCACAACTCCTCCCACAAGGGAATGCCAGCACTGGGGGACAAGGGCACCCACAAATCGCACGCCATGGCACACACAGAAGCAATAACCATACTCTTTTACCCCTGCAGGGCCCGAACGCCAACACACCGGCCAGGAGGGTCCAGATTTGTCCATCCCACCCCCAGAACAGGCCCCCAGTGATGACAGCAGCTCTGTCGACCTAGAACCTGATGACCAGCCCGGACCATCGGGGACCTCTGGACAGTCGGTTCCCCACACACAGACACAGGCCACAGCAGACCCAACCCCCTCTGGGAATACCAGCACAGCTCCCACCCAGCGGGCCCATGCCTCTGTCTCCAGGACGCGTCAATCAGCGGTGTGTCCGCCACTACAGGGCACCCAGGCTGACCCACCACCCCAACAACAACAGGGACCTGGGGGCAGTGGTAGTGGGCACACCGTCCAGGGGACAGAGGCCCGGGGAAACAGGGGAACTGGGAGGGCTGCAGTGCGAGAGGGGGTGGACCGGCCCAGGGAACCCACTCTCCAAGAGGCCCTCACCACCATCATGGGAGCATACCACCACTCCCAGGAGACGATGGCGACGGTACTGGCCAGCTTCCAGGAGATCCAGGCACAGCAGGAGGAACGGTACATGGGGTTCAGAGACGAACTCAGGAACATAGGTTCCGCAATGGGGACCATCGTCCTGGCCCTCAACCAGATAGTCACCACATTGCGGGACCATGTGGCACCCCAAAGAGCCCCTGTCACTAGCCCGGACCACGAACAGCCTACCACCTCCGCCGGCGCTAGTGGACAGGAGGCCCCCACACAACGACAGGCCACCAGAACCCCACCTCCTGCTGAAGATCAACCACCCCGCAAGCGGAACCTGAGATCACACAAGAAGACAGAGTAGGATGCCAAGACCCCCGCCAGCATAAGATACCCCCTGATGTCATCCCACTGTCCCACATTGTCACCCTGTCCAACCTTGAACTGCCCCTGCTCCATCCTTCCACAGGCATATGGACAATGCACCTGTGCGACTGAGAACTGGACTCTGCCATGGACATTACTCCACCCCCACCCATCACCATTTTACTATCATGGACCCATATGCAGCACTTAAAATAAATCACCAATTGCACTTCAAAAATCAGGAGTCTGCTTGTATTCTTTACAAATGTATTACACATAACGGTGCAATAATGTTCAGTCACATTGTGATGACAACATACCAATGTCTATAAGCATTAGTCCATGGGCAAAAAAAGCAGCAGTCACGCTGTGGGTCATACAGCTCTGAAAAGGGAAGGGAAAGTCAAAAATCAGTTAAAAGGAACTGGGGGGAAACACAGAAAGTAGAGATGCAGGAGGGCAGAAGTAAATGTAAAAAGGCGTTGGTGATTCTTACCTGTGTGCTACTGAAAATAATGTTGTATAACTGTGTCCCTGTTGTCCGTGTCGTCCCCGTCGTCTTCCTCCTCTTCACTCTCCACAGGCTCCACAGCTGCTACAACACCACCATCTGGACCATCCTCCTGCAGGAAAGGCACCTGGCGTCGCAATGCAAGATTGTGAAGCATACAGCAGGCTACGATGATATGACACACCTTCTTTGGTGAGTACATTAGGGATCCACCTGTCATATGCAGGCACCTAAACCTGGCCTTCAGGACCCCGAAGGTCCGTTCTATAATCCTCCTAGTTCGCCCATGTGCCTCATTGTAGCGTTCCTCTGCCCTGGTCCGGGGATTCCTCACTGGGGTCAATAGCCAAGGCAGGTTGGGGTAACCAGAGTCACCTATTAGCCACACACGGTGTCTCTGTAGCTGTTCCATCACATAAGGAATGCTGCTATTTCGCATGACATACGCGTCATGCACTGATCCAGGGAACTTGGCATTTAGATGGGAGATGTTCTGGTCAGCCAAACAGACCACCTGGACATTCATCGAATGGTAATTATTTCGATTTCTGTACACCTGCTCATCGTCTTTTGGGGGTACTAAAGCCACATGGGTCCCATCAATGGCACCAATGATGTTGGGGATATGTCCAAGGGCATAGAAATCACCCTTCACAGTGGCCAAATCACCCTCCTCAGGGAAAACAATGTATCTCTGCATGTATTTCATCAGGGCAGACAACACTCTGGACAAAACCTTAGAAAACATAGGCTGAGACATCCCTGATGACATGGCCACTGTTGTCTGAAAAGACCCACTTGCCAAAAAATGGAGTACTGACAGAACCTGCACCAGAGGGGGAATCCCTGTGGGTTGGCGGATGGGGGACATCAGGTCAGGCTCCAGCTGGGCACACAGTTCATGTATAGTGGCTCGGTCAAGTCGGTATCGAAGTATAATATGTCGTTCTTCCATTGTCGACAGGTCCACCAGCGGTCGTTACACGGGAGGATTCATCCTTCTCCTCGCAAGTCCCAGCGGACGGTGCCTAGGAAGGACAACATGGAGCACAGAGTCAAGCAACCCACAGGTACGTTCACCCAGCTTGCACAGTACACAAATCGCTATCCATTGAAAGGCTTGTATGAGTGGCAATGCAAGGCCTAGGCCTGTGTGACGCAGTAGCAATTAAGCCATGTGGGCCCTTGTAATGGCGGCTGCCTGACCTGAGAAGTGTGACAGTGGGATATGAGGTCAACGCGCTGGCGTGGCACACCGTGGCGGTAGGCGGTCGAAGACCGCAGTGCGAAGGCGCATTGGTTAACATTGAACCCTATGGGTCTCAGGAGCCAATGACGATGTGCGCCGGCGGTCGCGGTACGCACCGCGGCGGTACGCACCGCCGCGGGCGTGACCGCCATTTTCTATCTGCTTAACCACTCGAGACCTGACCATCCACAGGAGAGGACCTATACTGCAAATGCTGCTGTGACCTCGGTCTGGAAGAGACAATGGCTGCTGCGACTGGGGAAAGGGCCCCTGCCTTCACTTCAGAAGAGTTGGAGAAACTTGTGGATGGGGTCCTGCCCCAGTATGCGCTACTCTACGGTCCTCCAGACCAACAGGTAAGTACACTGGGTGCACGTTGAATGGGCTATGCCTGGGTTGTGTATGGTGGATGTAAGATGGTGGGGTGGGGAGCGAATGAGGAGTGCAAGCCAAGACAGATGAGAGCATGTGCCACATGGCAGGGTTGGGGAGGGGGGGCAATCACATCTAACATGCAGAAAAATGATGAAAATTCCTTTCCCATCCTGTACATGTCAAATAGGTCAGCGCCCATCAGAAAGTCGACATTTGGCGTGCCATCGCCAAGGAAGTCCGGGCCCTGGGGGTCCACAACAGACGGGGCACCAACTGCCGAAAGAGGTGGGAGGACATCCGCCGCGGGGCCAGGAAGACCGCCGAGTCACTGCTGGGGATGGCCTCCCAACGTAGGCATGGCCCTGTGCCCCCGCCCCCACTTCTGTAGGGTGCCAAGTACAGCAATCGATGGTCCAGCATCACCCATGTGCGCATTTGTTGTCCATAGACCTGTTGCCCTAGTCACAAGTACTGAGTAGTGTACCCCGATTGCGCGGCGTAGTGCATGAGGCTCCTGTGTCTGTCCTCTCCGCCAACGGTGTTGACAATGCATGCACTCAACCTGTTTTTATTTCTCCCCCACCCTTTTTCTTCATCTTCTTGTGCATGTGTGCATTAGCATCATCAGGCGGAGGAGAATTGGCATCGGAGCACGAGGGAGCTGCAACTCACAAGGCCCCGGTGGGCCATGGTACAGACACCGAGGTCACCAGTGATACGGAGGGCGAGGGGAGCATCACAACGGGGACCCGTGGTGACACCAGCGACACCGACACGTCCTCGGAAGGGAGCTCCCTAGCGGTGGCGGCATCATCCGGGCCCCCCGCCTCTACAGGTACAGCCGCCACCCAGCGCACCAGCTCCGCCCTCCCAGCAGCCCCTCAGCCTTCGCTCCGTGCCCGCTCGCCCAAGAAGGCGGGCATCTCCTTCGCCCCAGGCACCTCTGGCCCTCCCCTGTTACCTCTGCTGCCCTCAGTGAGGAGGTCATTGACCTCCTACAGACCATCATTGTTGGGCAGTCTACCCTTTTGAATGCCATCCAGGGGGTAGAGAGGGAGGTGCATCGGAGCAATGCATACCTGGAGGGCATTCATTCGGGTCAGGCTGCCCATCAACGATCGTTCAATGCTCTGGCCTCAGCACTGACGGCAGCCATTGTCCCTGTTTCCAGCCTCCCTCTTCTAACTGCGTCCACCCTGTCTCTGTCTCCTGTTCCTCAGCCTATCCCATCCACACCATCAGACCAGCCTGCACACACCTCAACACCCAAGGGCAGCTCATCCAGACATAAGCACCACAGATCACACAAGCATTCACCCAAGCAACACCCAGATGCAGACATGCCAACAGTCACTACCACCTCTGTGTTCCCCTCCTCCTCGTCTGCCTCCTCCCTCCCTGTGACGTCTCCACTCACACCTGCATGCACACCACCATCAGCCAGTACTTCCATCACCAGCACACCCTCCAGTACAGTCCGCACACGTGCAGTCACCACCCCCACTGCCATTTACACGTCCCCTGTGTCCTCTCCCACTGTGTCTGTCACCCCCTCTTCCAAGACACACAAACGCAGGCAGCCACCCACCCAACAGCCAACCACCTCACGACAGCCTACGTCACAAGCACCTGCACCCAAAGACAGCACACCTGACTCTCCTACAACCACATCCTCTTCCTCCACTCCCATACCCACTACACCTACCCTTTACATTGGTCCTAAAAAACTTTACCTCTCCAAACTTAACCTCTTTGCCCCACCTGACCCACCCCCTTCATCTGCTAAGAGTCCCAAGAGCACCTCAGCCACCACCAGCCCTGCTTCAAGTGTCACCATTGTGCACGGGTTTTGGAGTCCACCCTTCCCCAGCACTGATACATCGGCCAGCAGCAAGGGGACAGCCAGCCCCCCCCCCCTGGAAAGAGGACCCGTAAAATCAAGGGCCGCCGCGAGAAGACTGACACGGCTGCCCCCAAGGAGCAAAGTCCTGGGCCGTCACCTGCCACAACATCCAGGGGAGGCAAGGGCCAGAGAGCCTCATCGAAGGAGGGCAAGGGCAGCAGGGCGGAGAAGTCAGCCAGCAGGGGCGCGGACCAGGAGGGCCCCACAAGCCCCATCCCGGGTGTGAGGGAGGACACCCACGGGCCCAGGACTCCGTCACAGAAGGGTCCAGCAACTGCACGGTCGGAGGGCGACTAAGCAGGGAGTCCTGGCCAGGTCTGGCTCCCTTGAATGACTGGACAAGCACCGCTGAAGAGGGCCCCGCCGTGCAGAAAGGCACCGCTGAAGAGGGCCCCGCCGTGCAGAAAGGCACCGCTGAAGAGGGCCCCGCCGTGCAGAAAGGCACCACTGAAGAGGGCCCGCCGTGCAGAAAGGCACTGCTGAAGAGGGCCCCGCCGTGCAGAAAGGCACCGCTGAAGAGGGCCCCGCCGTGCAGAAAGGCACCACTCCGCTGGGCCCCGCCGTCTCAAGCACCGCTCCGCTGGGCCCTTCCTGTCAAGCACCGCTCCGCTAGGCCCCGCAGTCTCAAACACCGCTCCGCTGGGCCCTTCCCGTCAAGAACCGCTCCGCTGGGCCCCGCCGGGCCCCGCCGTTTCAAGCACCGCTCCACTGGGCCCTTCCTGTCAAGCACCGCTCCGCTGGGCCCCGCCGTCTCAAGCACCGCTCCGCTGGGCCCTTCCTGTCAAGCACCGCTCCGCTGGGCCCCGCCGTCTCAAGCACCGCTCCGCTGGGGCCCGCCATCTCAAGCACCGCTCCGCTGGGCCCTTCCTGTCAAGCACCGCTGGCCCATTGACAGTGCTGGTTCTGTGTCGAGCTAGTGTTCACGCTGCACTCGGGGCACCCTGCCTCCTCCATTACCTGTGAAGTCTGTAATCCACCTGATGGCCTGTGTCTCTGCACTCCCCAGGATGGCACAGTAGGCAGACCACCCACTGTAGAGACTTGTGAGACTGTGGCTTTGCACTCCCCAGGATGGCACAGTGGGCAGACCACCCACTGTAGAGACTTGTGAGAGTGTGGCTTTGCACTCCCCAGGATGGCACAGTGGGCATGGTGGACCCTTCGTGGATCTGGCGTCGTGGACTCATGTGGCTGAGGTGCCCCCCTTCCCTTCCCCCTGAGGTGCCTGTAGTTTTGTCATCTGATGCCCCAGCAGTGTTCTCTCCAACGGACTCAGGTCTCCTGTGTGGGCTTTGCCCATGTGTTGATACACTTTGGCCCACGGACAGTGGAAATTTAAGTGACTGTGCAGGACTTATTGCGTATGTTTATCGGTTTCGCAATGTTCTTACTTGATTTTTTACAATTCATATTGCTATTTTACCATGACTTCAAAGAACCTCTTTTATACATAAATTTTGTTTCTCACTTTAATTATGTCTTTGCATTATTCCGGGGGGTTTGGGTGGTGTCACTGTGACTTGGTGCTCTGCATTGGTGTGTAGATAGTTGGGGGGGGGGGGGTCGCATATGTGTGTGCCAGTAAGCTTTCCTCCTCCCCTCTCCCCTGTGTCGTAGGTGCAGTACTCACCGTTGTCGTCTGCGCCGGCGTTCGTACTCGTGGTAGATGAGCAGGCAGACAATAGCTGGTAGGATGTTTAATTCGGGTTCCATGCTGTTCTCCGTCCTCGTGGAGTGTGTATAGGTGAGCGTTTTCCCGTTCGTAGTCTATTTCCGCCGTGTTTTTATCGGCGGGGCTCCCGCCCCGGAAAAGGTGGCGGATTGGTGAGTTGTGTTAGTGTGGGCGGTACATTGTCTGCCGCCTGCCTGTTGGCGGTGACCACCACGCTGTATGTGTGTCCCGCCGTGGTGGTCGGAGTGTTAAGGTGGCGGGCTGTGTTGGCGGTTCCCGCCAGGGTCAGAATTCCATTTTTTGGACCGCCTGCCTGTTGGCGGGTTGGCCGCCGCTTTATCACCGACCGCCAGGGTTGGAATGACCCCCAGAGTGTTAAGCATTCAAATATCACAAAACAGTAATTAAATAAAACACAGGAAACAGTTTAAAAATCCAAAACCAATTTATAAAAATATATTATATTTTTATCTTTAACATGACACCAAAACGAATGAAATCGGATAAGGGGAACCGGAGATGTAAATTTTTAAAGATTTTTTTTTTTTTTAGCGCCTAGAAACAAAAAGCGCCAGTCGGGTCATCTGGTTGCACCTCGACTGGGGCAAAGTCAAAGTTTAAGTCAGACCACGATGGAGCCCTGCTCGGTTACAGGCCGCGGGAGGCCTCGGTTAAAAGTTTACCTTCACACTTAGGGGGTGATTCTAACCCTGGCGGTCGGCGGAGGCCGCCCGCCAGAGTTCCCCCCTCCAGAATACCGCACCGCGGTCAGAATACCGCACCGCGGTCAGAAGACCGCTGCGGTTATTCTGGGTTTGCCACTGGGCTGGCGGGCAACCGCCAAAAGGCCGCCCGCCAGCCCAGTGGGAAACACCCTTCCCACGAGGAAGCCAGCTCTGAATGGAGCCGGCGGAGTGGGAAGGTGCGACGGGTGCAGTAGCACCCGTTTCAAATTTCAGTGTCTGCAAAGCAGACACTGAAATTCTTTGTGGGGCCCTCTTACGGGGGCCCCTGCAGTGCCCATGCCGTTGGCATGGGCACTGTAGGGGCCCCCAGGGGCCCCACGACACCCCATACCGCCATCCTGTTCCTGGCAGGCGAACCGCCAGGAACAGGATGGTGGTATGGGGTGTCTGAATCCCCATGGCGGCGCAGCAAGCTGCGCCGCCATGGAGGATTCATCTGGGCAGCGGAAAACCGGCGGGAGACCGCCGGTTTTCCTCTTCTGACCGCGGCCAAACCGCTGCGGTCAGAATGCCCTGCTGGGCACCGCCAGCCTGTTGGCGGTGCTCCCGCCGACCCTGGCCCCGGCGGTCAAGGACCGCCGGGGTCAGAATGACCCCCTTAGTCTTTTTTTCAAAGATTTTCTTCAGCGGGACGAACCTGCCAGTCCAATCCGACCTCCTGGAGCCCTTCTCCGGATACGCAATGCTGGAATCCTCGGTGGAGATTTTTACCTTCGGACTTAGTCATTTTTTCGAGGTGAAAATCCTTCGACCGGGGTAAACCTGGATCTTGATCCGACGTCCATGGAGCCCTCCTCAGATACGCTGGCTGGGAGGTCCCGGTCAACTTTTTACTTTCGGACTTAGGGGGTTATTCTAACTTTGGAGGACTGTTAATCCGTCCCAAAAGTGACGGTAAAGTGACGGATATACCACCAGCCGTATTACGAGTTCCATAGGATATAATGGAGTCGTAATACGGCTGGTGGTAAATCCGTCACTTTTCCGTCACTTTTGGGACGGATTAACACCTCCTCCAAAGTTAGAATAACCCCCTTAGTCTCTTTTTTGGAGATTTTTCTTTACCGGGACGAACCAGCAAATCAGGCCGGGTCGCGGTTGAGGCAAGCCGGCTACAGTTGCCTCGGCGGGTCGGTCCCTCTATGGAGCTTTTTGTTCAAAAGTTGTCCAAACTTCTCCAAACTTCTGGGGCTTCTCCCAGATGTCCTTTTAAGGTTCTTTTGAGGTCCACAGCTCACCCCAATGGTCCAGAAGTTCTGAGATGGTCCTTGGGGGGTGCAGACTACAACTCCCAGAATGCACCTGGCACAAACTCCTTTTTGGCCACTGGACAGTGGTCAGCTGGTGGCTTTCTTCAGGAGTTGGTGCAGGGGACTCTGGTTAGCAATTTCTCACCTGTAGCAAACAGGGAGTCCCTCCTTGAACCAGTTAAAGCCAGGCAAAGTCCTTCTTGTGGTGAAGCTCAAGTGTGCAGCTGGTGCAGTCCTTCTGAGTGCAGGTTCCAGGTGCAGACCAGGGGTCCAGCAGGGCAGTCCTTCTTCTTCTGTTGTTCTTCCTTGTTGGATGTGGTAGGGAACTGAGGTGTGGGTGCAGGTCTGCCAGTTTTATCCTTGCTCCTGGGTGAAAAGCAGGGGGGTCCTGGTTCTCCAATCAGGTGCAGGGTCCTTCCCCCTGTGATGACCATTTCCTGGGAAGTGTGGCAAAAATCAATCCCAGGAGGCAACATTCTCTAAAAATCCATCATGGCTGAATCTGATTTTTGGAGGTTACATCTGGCTGAGCCCACCCACTGGTGTGGCTAAAAATCATAAACACACCCCTCTCCTGCCCTCTCCTAATCTAATCAAGGGGGCACCTAGTTGTCTGGGGTTGCAGGATGTGGGGGTGTTGCTGGTTGCTCCAAATGTCCTTCTCTGCCTTTGAAGACCAGTTTGGCAGCCCTCCCCCTTCCTGCCTCACCATCTGCTGAGGGGAGATTCCCTCCCACAGGCACATTCCTTTGTGTGAAGTCAGGCCACTTCACACCTCATCAAGGCAGCCTGGCTAGGCTGCTACAGGATGGCCAATCAGAGCACAGCAGCAAAAACAATGCAGGGCTGAAATTGGCAATTTTGTCAGGTAACGTTTAAAACTCTTTACCTGAACAAGTTATATTAAATCCAACAACTGGAAGTTGTGGGATTTATTACAAGAATTAATTTGATACCAAACTCTTGGTATCTATCATTTAAGGAGACTTTAAAAATTAAAATAAAGTCTCCCCTTTCTAGCCTATGAAGGCCATTTACTACGATGAGGGAAAAACGAATTTGGCTGTTTTTTCCTCACCAGGGCTTATAAAACTATTTTTATAAGGTCCCTGCTTATAGTTACATGGCACCCAGCCTTAGGGGCACATAGGGCACACCTTAGGGGTGACTTATATGTAAAAATAAGGTAGTTTAAGACTTTGGAACTACTTTTAATTCCAAAGTCGAATTTGCATATAACTTTAATTTAAAAGCAGCCAGCAAGGCAGGCCTGCCTTTAAAATGACACTGGGCACCTCAGCAGTGCACCTATGGGTGCACTACCTATGCTTTGGTCCCTTAACCTACATGCCCTACCATAAACTAGGGACTTATAGGTAGGTTAACTTAGCCAATTATAATTAGCCTAATGTGCATATCCATTTTACACAGAGCACAGGCCCTGGGACTGGTTAGCAGTACCCAGGGCACCATCAGAGTCAGGGAAACACCAGCAAAAAGTGGAAAATGGGGGCAAAATGTTAGGGGGCCTTTGCAATCAGCTCTGTTTTCTCACACCCATAAGTTCCTAGTAGATAATAGGGCAGGGACGTTTTGACTGTCTGTTGTATGTAAAATGTGATGCCAGTTGCAGAGACAATCTCTGGAGACAAACTGCCAGTGTAACTCCTGATGGGAGGCCTCTGGATGGGGGGACATGAGCAAATTGCGCCATTCACATATCCCTTCGTATGTGTGCACTAGCTATCACAGCACTTGCCTGCACTTGAGACTGTGACCCCCTCCCCATTGCTTGACAGCCCATTGTCTGCACTTTGGGACACTGTACATATTGGCGGACATCTGCGCTCTACTAGATGTAGGTGTTGGGCCAACATTCCAGGGCAAGTCCATGGCATCCCTGGGGGTACACTAAGCAATGGACTCAGTTGCCAGCGCATGGGGAGCACATGGGACAACCCTTCAAAGGTGTAATGTCAACAAAACATAGGAAATGTGCCCTATGCAAGGTCTGATCCTTGTAATCCATGTACGTTCACCCATGTACACTACAAAACATAAATTGGACACATGGAAAAAGAAGAAAGTGTTAAACACAACTATTAACAGGCAACACAGCAATTGACACCATACATATATACACATAGTTTATTCATTGGGTCAAAACAATTGAGGCATTGTCACAATTTGTGCTTTTTCAGCCATCACGCATCCCAAAAATTGTTGCATCCCATGTGACGCATAAGGACTTCCTCATGCAATGGATCAGCCATGTTGCAAATCAGGAACTGTAAAGTTACTTTCACTTATACTCACGGTCTTTGAGTCTGTGCTTAGGAAAGGTTGTGTGGTGTTGGAGTTGTGTTGAGCAGTGCTGTTTCAGGAATCTTTTGTGCTGTCTGCTTTCTCTGTTGTGTCCCTGCCGTCTGTTTTGTTGTGTCTATTTGTGTCTATTCTGTTATACTTTACTTTATATTGTCTGATCTTTGTCCTTAAGGTAGACTAGTCTGTTGGGGTAGCTTTTTTTTCCCCATTAGTTTAATGGTGGGTTTGGGTTGCGACATGTCCGGGAAGGGAAGGGTCCATGGCATTAGTGCGGAGGAGTTGGGGGGCTTCATCTGGCTGGTCATCCACTACCTGCCAAATATGGTGACCATGGGCAGTGATGTGATCCTGAGGTAAATGACGGAGGCACACAAACTGTGGTGGGGAAAGGTCTGCTTCCATGCAGCAGATCTTCAAGGTGGTGGGGACGACCCACCACCTGAAACATCGATGGGCAGACATCATTCCTTGGGAACGTGACATCCTGGACTACCTCAGAATAGAGGTCAGGGGAACTGTTGGTAAGTACACAATCTTTGTGAGTGATTCCTATATCACATTTGCAAGTAGTCTGCTGCCCATAGGACCTCCTTTACTAAGTTAGGACACAGGGCTGGGCTGCGAGTCATGTTGCTGCACCAACCAACATCCCTGCAGAAATGTGCCATAAACATGCCATATGGCACATTCCTACAGTATACTTGTCCCAATGCTAACTCATAAATTGCCGATGAACACCAATGCAAGCACCCTTGTGTCATGTTGCAAGGGTACATGTTTGCCAAGGGTGAGTGTACATGGGCAGGAAGGAGCACCTTCCTGCCCATACACAATCATCCATGGCATTGTCCTTTGTCTATGTTGTAGATAGCAGCACACATAGGAAGCTGAAAAATGTGGATAAATAAGGTATTTCATTCCCATCGGGCCACTGTGACACTCCTCCTGAGGTGACACATGACTCTGAAACCTTCCCAGCCTTGTGCCCATTGCCAGACACACTCTGCCACATAAACTCAAAAGACATATTGCTCTGGTGGTGCAGGGTGACGCTTGGGCTGGTAACTGTGGCCCATTGTGTCAGTGGTTGACATTTGTCGGGGCTCATATGCCATCACACCACAAAAAAGTCATTTCAGAGACAAACAATGACACAAAGATTTCCCAAAAATGGGCTGTCATGCCTCTTCACTGAGAAGTGTCCCTAGGATTCCTGACAGACACTTTCCTGTTAGCACCACGGTGCACATGTAACCTGATGTGCTGTGCGCAGCCTGAGGAAGTGTGAACATTTCCAATAGTTGGCCTACTGCCAGGGCATGTGTCAACGTGTGCCGCTCTGGGAGATGTCCCTTAGCATTAGCGGTCTAAATTTGAGACACTTCAGTAGATCATGTCTCAAGTAGATGAGGCATGATGGACGTGACATGTGTATACACGTGGATATGCCACACACGTTTGTACCTGAAATTAAAATGTGCAGGTTTGGGGATGGTGAAAACATGGATGTTCATTGTCTTTGACCATGCAGCTGACGTCTAACAATGTCTGATAAATCTGGGGACAAGGATGTCTAACTACTGTTGTATGTTACATAGTCATGTACATGCAATGGCAAGAGTGAGGCAGGAGTATTACTAGTCATGGCTGAGTGTGTTTTGTGAGTCATGTAGGTGCAGAGTGTAGCTTTGAACATCTTGCAGTAGTAAGTCATTTGAAAGCCTAAAACTATGTACATGAGACATGTATGGATGGTACCATCACATGTCAGCCTCGCCTACCAATGTATAACATTGAGACATATCCAATGGCCTATTTGAGTTGTTACAACCATAATGCTTTTATGGCCATTTGCAAGTTATGTGTATTTTTTACCACAGTGTTCATTGTTCAACATTCACAGTGCTATGTCTCATTTTTTATCTTGCAGATGGACCAAGCTGTACCACTGGAGAGGTGGAAAGCTTCCACGACCCTGATGCAACCGGTGAGTGGCATCCTGTATGTGTAATGGCTAGTGCAAGGATTGTGTGTGATGTTGTACCCTGTGTGTAATGCCATGTACAAAGAGCATGTATACAAAGTACACCTCCATAGGCTATACATGTTCATGGACAGTAAGGTAGAGGTTGGGTCCAGGATGTGCATTTGCATCTGACTAATGTCAAGGAGGTTCCGATTGCTATCACTGATTTTTGCTGGGTTAACCAAAGAGCAAAGACCACAGTGCCAGGATCTGTGGACATATGTGGTGGTGGATACATAACTGAACATGACAGGGCACTGTATATGTGAGAAAAGCTTTTCATGTGCACAGATAAGCTGTTGTTACTCATGGTGCAATCTATGTCTGATGTGTCTGGCAAGCCCACAAATGGTGGATGAGTTAAAACACAGTGATGACAGTAAGAACATGTGCCAGCAGTACAGGGTACTACACATCTATGCAGAGTAACAATATGTGGCTTACAAAGCATGCTCCTGCTGTGTGTGCCACAGGAACATCACAGTAAGTCATGTACTTCCAGGACTGAGGGACATGTGAATAGGACCCTAAGATTAGCAGGACAGTGGTCAACATACTACACTTGGGTTTGCAGTTGAATTGCCCACTCATGTGGTGTGATGCCCCATACTCTATGTTGTGTGTTTCAACATTGCTTTCCCCTGTCATCTTCAAATATCTGAAAATGTGGTTTAGACTAGAGAGATGTCCATATAACAGTGTCATACAACATGACATTACCCAATTCAGCTTCAGATAGTGCTGATCCTGATAGTCTACAGGATGTAATGCAAACAGGTTCATACATTGAACAGCATTATCCATTGCTGTACCAAAATCCCTTTGCAGATGAGATGTAGGGCATGCCTGCACCCACCTATTAAATGGCTGTGTTGCATTGCTGGTGTGTAGCAAGGTGACATGAGTTTTGGACCCATGTGTACAGGCAATGGGCTGCATAGTGGGAGACATCTAGTTACTCGGGGAGCATGCTAGGATTCATGGCACGGCATACCATGTACTCACAGGTGTGGACATGGGAGCAGTTTCATGCACCTCCGTGTGATGTGAGTGAGCTATCCACACTCCATTCTCACATATGGTACCTAGCACATGTATATTCCATGTAGCAATGTGTCAAGATATGTGTCCTTGTCCTATCAGGCACACAATGTTATGAGTCATGCCATCTAAAGTACAGTCCTTGCTCAGATAACGTTCCTAAATGCCAATTGTTCCAAGGGCAATGGAGCATGTAGAAGGGACATTGATGAGCAATACAACATGATGAGTGTGCCATACCATGGTCACAAAACAGCTTTTATCTTAACCAAAGTCAACGATGACATGGTAATTCAAAGATGTTCCAAAACAGGTCATAACTATTGAATATCTTTAGCTTAGCCTGCGTCCTTGGCCATAATCAATATGAAGATGATGCATATTGGGCAGATGTCTGTTCACTTTGCCATTCAAGGTATTATTGTGATTTGTGATGTGCCTCATTTGGTGTCTGTAGGTAGTATTTACATGGTATGCTTGATGTTCATTTGCCAAATTAACATTTGTATGACATGTATTCTTTCTGTTTACCCAGGATACATGACTCCATTCCAGAAGTGGAATTTGAAGAGAAGGCTAAACGCTATCATCACATCCCTCAGTGCGAAAGGCCTTCAAGAAGATGGGGAAAACAAATGACTGGGAGAGAGCATTGGGGTCCTGGAGTGCCTTTCCCCATGGGGCTACAACCATAGAACCAGTTATCTCCACACACCATGGAATGTGCAAGGCTCGGGCCACAGAAAGGAGTGGGTCTGCAAGAGCATGCCCATCCAGCTCCACTGCCACATTGACTGCCCCATCCACATCACAGGCCCCACCAAATATACTTTGGGAGATTTTGAGTGGGACATTCAGCAGGAAGTAACAGACATGAAGTTCCAGTTGTCCAGCTTGGAGCACAAGCATGACCGGGTGATCATCCTGCTCCGGGAGATAAAGGCAGCCTTGACAAGACGATGAGGAGAAGGATGGACAAATGGACCCTTATGTCCCTTCCCCTTGTACATAATTTTTTTATTGTTTAGGTTTTTAGATAGTTAGTTTTAGGTAACTTGTTGTAGTGTAGGTTAGTTGTAGTACGTAGTAGTTTTTATTAGGGTTAGGTTATTTTTGGGGGGTTTCTTTTTATTGGGTGTTATTGGAGGTATGTTTTAGTTCTGTGTTCTTTAAAAAAAAATAACCCCCCCAAAAAATCAAAACATAAAAAAAAATACAAACAAATTATGGGGGTCATTCTGACCCCGGCGGGCGGCGGGAGCCGCCCGCCTGGAGGGAACCGCCGAATGACCGCACCGCGGTCAAAAGACCGCAGCGGCCATTCTGGCTTTCCCGCTGGGCCGGCGGGCGACCGCCAGAAGGCCGCCCGCCGGCCCAGCGGGAAACCCCCCTCAACAATGAAGCCGGCTCCAAATGGAGCCGGCGGAGTTGTAGGGGTGCGACGGGTGCAGTGGCACCCGTCGCAATTTTCAGTGTCTGCAAATCCAGTGGCATGGGCAGTGCAGGGGCCCCCCGGGGCCCCACGACACCCGTTCCCGCCATCCTGTTCCTGGCGGCAAAAACCGCCAGGAACAGGATGGCGGGAAGGGGGTCGGAATCCCCATGGCGCATGGAGGATTCCCTGGGCCAGGGGTAAACCGCTGGTTGCCCTTTTCTGACCGCGGCTTTACCGCCGCGGTCAGAATGGCCCGGGAAGCACCGCCAGCCTGTTGGCGGTGCTTCCGCGGCCCCCGGCCCTGGCGGTCATGGACCGCCAGGGTCTGAATGACCCCCTATATCTTTGTTTAGGCCTAGATGTTTAGTTAGTTTATGTAAAGCTGTAGTAACTGTTGTCCTTGTTTACAGATGTGTTTTGAAGGGGTTTGGTGGTTCATGTTTATCATTTGACGTTAAATGTATAGCATAATTTAAGATAAGTTAAGTTAGTTGTAGATATAAATGAATCTAAGGTACTGTTGGATAGATTAGGATAGTTAGATTAGTCTTTTTAGGTAGTTTTTAGTGAAAGATTTGTCGTTTTTTTGTTTCATGCCTTATGGTCTCCATCATGATTTATTGTCTAGGATTTAGCATGTCTGCACAGGTTATGTTAGGTACATGCATTTGGCTTTGCAAGCAGTACTTGGAAACTTATGACAAGGTGTATTCCTTATGGGCAAGTACGTTGGCAATGGGATCCCACCAGCTATCTACAAACATCATTGAGCAAAGTAAGTGACAATCTGGATGTGAATGGATACCCATCCTATAACAGGTATTCATGTGCATTTGCTCTGTGTTGGTAAGTCATGGGATATGTATTGGTGTAATGTTGTTGTTATTGCACTCACCTTAAATCATAGATTTGTTACTCACACACTTATGCATGTCCTTCACTGACTTAAACTTGCACCAATTGGCTGTCACATCATTGTAAGATTGTTGCTACTATACTTGCTTAGGCCAGCTACTTGTGGGATGATGTACATCAGCTGTCACAATAACTGCATGATAACTGTTGGATTACATGTTTGGGAGCCTCAAAAACTGTCTGTTTATCAATGTACATATCATATTCATCAAGTACATTCACTCAGTCTGTGCGGCTTTGTCTCAGACTGCAATCCACATATATCCCGCTGGTAAGCAGTCAGTATATTTGCTTCAAACAATGCAACATGTTCATGTTGTTCCTGCCTCAGACACACATACAACACCAAGGTTGTAGTAAGTGATTTTATATATATACGTGTTAATTTTCGTGCAGTACTGATGAACATTCCATGTAAGAACAACCCCAACAGATGTGTTTAGCCATTGGATGTCCAGACAGAGGCCATGGGGAGTGCTTGAGTGAGGAGGAGGACCACATTGCTATTAGGGAATGTTGGCACAATGACCGTCTACATATTTGAGAGGTCAACAGTGGGAGATTCTAATTGAGGACGGTGCCAGGTATTTTCACACTGGCATGATCTTAAGCACAGAGAAAAGAGAAAGGGGATATGTGCCACAAAGAAATGCTACTGGGCAGTTTTCCTGGTGAAAGATGTTCCTTCCACATCTTTGTCTTCTGATGTATGTGGTGCCTCCCCTGACAGGGATATTGTAAGTGCTGAAGTAGAGGGAGGCACACATACATCATGGAAGATGTGGATGCATTGTCCACAGCAGCTCTCATCTGTGGGAACACATGAGGTATCACAGCAGCAAGGAGGACCTGCAGGCTCTGCAACACTGCAGCAACATCACGTGAAGGGCACCCAGGGAGGTGGCAATAAGGGATTCCTGCTTCAGCTCATTGACTACAAGACATTTTGTATTGCCCCCGGCCTGTTGGCAACCTCGCCGTGCCACTTTACTGGAGATTGGCTCATGCCTCTGCCTCATGACACCAGTGATGTCAGCCATGGACTGCTGAAGGCTATGAAGTGGAGATTAGGTGCCTTGTATGGAAGCCGAGTTGTCCTTATTCAGACTGAGGCACCTATGGGCTGTCTCTAGGCTACCGGCCACAGTCTCCATTCACTCGCACCGCATCTGACAGTTCCTGCTGGACTCCTACTGCAGGTATTTTTTATTGCCCCCAGCCTGTTGGCAATCTCGCTGTGTCACTTTGGCTGGGCATTTTCTCGTGCCTCTGCTTCATGACACCAGCAATGTTAGCCAGCAACTGCTGAAGGCCCGAAGTGGAGAGTAGGAGCATTTCATTCCTCTCCTTCTGCGTTGCTGTACAAATTGCTGCCGAGGGCCAACAGAGGCACCTTTGGACCATGTTGCAAGGATGCCTGCGTTGCAGGAATGATTGTTTTTGTGTAGGAAGGGATACCTTCCTGCACAAAAACAATTACAAGAGATGTTTTCCTCTTTCTATGTACGCTGCAGAATGCGTCCTTCTTATACCACACCTGAGGTGTTGTAGGAATCTGACGCGTTCCCGGACAGTACAAACATCACGTTAGGATTTGTTGTTACATGGCGTTAAATATTTTGACGCATTGTTGCGCTATGGCAGCGGTGAGTCATTTTTTGTATATTAGGTCCTAAGTCTTTGTTAATAAGCTCCAGATGGTAAAATAGGGTGGTAGGGCCTTGTCAGTGAAAGCCAAACAAATTTAGAATAAGCTCCCACCATCAGTGCAGCATATTTTTTGGAAAGCCTTGAAGACTTAGCTGTTCTAAAAATAAGTTCCAGTGCACATTGGGCAGAGAATAGGGTTGGAAACTATGCATATCTATTTACACGTTAGCGTCCGGATACCAGTTTTGGTGACAGTCAAGCTCTATATATGTTATAAATAAAATAAAAAAGTTTCGGTAAGACCTTGCTGAATTCTGGCCGCATTGTCTGCAATTCCTTGTAGACAATTTGGAGCAGAGGAATCACCTGAAAGACAATGATTTTAAAGAATTCAGGACCATATTTATAACTTTTTGCATGGTACTTTAGCGCAAACTTAACTCCATATTTATATTTTGGCCAAAATATTGGAGTTAAAGTAATTTTTGGGATACGAGAACCTACCTTGCGTCAATGAGATAAAACTCTAAGGCCCTAGCGCCTTATTTATCCTCCCATGCAAAAATGGTGTATGAGAGGGAGGCAGGCCTAAATAATGGTGCTAAGCATGCTTAGTGCCATTATTTAATGCCTGGGTCGAGGGCCTATTTCCATGCTGAAACACCATGGAATAAGTCCACAGGTGCCCTTCCCAGGCCCAGGGACATCCCCACCCTTTCAATTGTTAACTTTCAACCCTTTGTGTGTTTCACTTTGAGCAGCCCATCTAAGCAAATGCTATATATGCAGTTAATGTAAACGACTGCGCCATCGGTTATTTTATCTTCAGATTTATTACTACGCATGTTGGCATGCTTCTTTTTTATATTTGTGGAATTCCTCAGCACAATATACATTTTCAAAAATGTCCTCATTCCTGGGAGTGGTTGGTAAGTTTGTGGAATTGGAGCGTTTGAGCCTGGCTTGATTTTCTGCACTAAACACAAATGATAGATAGTTGGTGCCAATTATGTCAGTCCACCATTTTTTTTGTTTTCTGAATGGCTGTTAAATTACAACAGATCTCTTACACTATGTAACTTTCCATAGTTTGTTCCAACTTGAGAAAGCTGAGCAATACAAATGTTACGCAACCACACAGGAAGCTATTTAAAGTATTATGTTTTTTTTGTTATTAATATGCTAGCCAATAACCTCTAAGCTGTACCTACTACAAACTACTAAGCCAAAGTAAAATAAAGCTTACTAATTATTACTCACAAATATTCATAATAGACTTTGAGCAAGGAATCATACAAACAATTTTAAAAATCTACCTCTACATAGCCAAACTTCTAAATAGTTGGTGCCAGATATCTTTTGCTCCTTTACACAAGTAAACACACTTCACCCAGTAACATATGTTTAAGGAGTTTATCTCTGTACAAAAGCAGACAAAAAGGAATGTTTATAGCTTTCCAAAAAGATCCTATCACAGAAAACCTAGCAATAAGGAGATGGGGCATGGTCTGAAAGTACTCCTGTTTCAGTGGCTCATCAAAGGATTTTCTGTATCAGAATATTATTCGTCAGGAAGTAGGCTACATTTGGTGAAGTTGTGTTTTGAATGTCGCTAAATCCCATTGTAGCAATTTCAATTCATTGTTAATCTCTGTGGTAGATTGTGCAGCTGTGATAAAAGAGGTCTTGATGCTTTTAAGTTTGATCATTAGTGAGTCCAGCATGACATGTCTGGAGTTTTCATTTAGATGATTATTGTGGGCTATGGTGCAGCAGTGTGAAGATGTTCACCTTCAGGTGAACCATTGACAAGAGGTATTGGGAACCATTCTGATCGAAAATAGCAGATGTCACAGTTGAAGAACTGAAGAGGACAGAGCTGCAGTGACTAAATCCCTCCAGGGCTGTCCTCTCCTCCTCTCAGTGAGATGTGCAATGCGCCGAGCCTGCTACTGTGGTGGGTGTCACTCATCAAACCACATTGGCTGCTTCATGTAGAGAAAGAAATTGGGCGAGGTGAAGTTGTGGCCCATCAGCCAGGTTTTGGGCTGAGTGAGGCGATCTGAGCATAAAATTGATGTGGTCAAATTGAAAGCCCTTCGAAGAAGGCCTGTGATGCCTTCAGCTCTATTTAGTGGGTTTGCAGTAAATTGCTCTCTCCAGCAGGGCTGCCTCCACTTAGGAAATCAGGCATGGATCCTCAAGGACCCATTATGCTTCACCCTGGTACTCTTGCAGTAAAAAATTGGAGATCTGTAGCAAAGATTAAAATTTGGATTAAAGAGGCTTGATGCTGGAGCTTATCGAGAGTCGACCATCTTCCCAGCGGACAGGCTCTGCAACCACCTATGGCAAATTTCTTGGAAGGCTGACCCAGATGGAATAATTTAGAAATCAACTGATTTATTCTACAAATATAGGAGCTTGGAACAACTCTTAAGGGTTCTGTAAGTCCTTTAACCAGACCAGGCTAGGGACATATATTTAACAGAGCTCTTTGAATGAAAGCACTTTTGATGCCATCCATGGCTATGTTGCTAAGGATCCTGTAACATTTGGAGAGTCTGAGTGCTATTAATTTAAGTGCTATTGTTTTTTGTCAAATTTCTATCTGGAATTGAGGTGGGGCATTTAACAAAACAACTAGGGTTCAATGGGAAATGAAGATGTTTTGCAGAACCATACTGTTCCTAGAGGAGAGGGTGAATGACCTAGGCTAGTAATCGAGGTCAGTTAAGTGCTAATAGAATAACACCCCTTTAACTTTAGGTTCTCGGAGCAGATTTTTCTGTATGGATCTAAAGCCAACTCAGCTATGGGGTGTTGGGAATACCTTTTGCAAAATACTTTGAGACTAATACCCAGGGCTGAGGGGAAAGACTTAAAGTACACTTGTGGATGAACTTCAGAAGTCAACAAAACAATTAGAAAGGCACAATTTTGTACTGGTAGGCGCATGGTTAGTGCAGTTTATGTGGTTGTAGTTCGGAAAATCAACCACAAAATCATTGACCCACACAAATATTGAGGTTAAAATATTGGCTAGCAAAATATTATGAATCATATAAAACAAAAGAAAAATGATTCCAAAATAATGTCTAACAAAAATATGTAAAATAAAAAAAAACACTAAAATAAATGATAGATGTCAATAATATTGAGGTTTCAAATTAATATTTAAATTGTCAAAAATGTTGGAAAATGTTGAGAAAACTGAAACATAGTGTAAATCATATTAAAAAGTCATACTTAATAATAGCAAAATATACAATATAAAATATAACATAAAAAATAAAGTATGAAGATTAAAGAATACATATCTAAAACACAAGACATTTTAAAAGATACAAATAATAAAAAATATACATATTACTTATATGATGACAAAAACAAAATAACATGTAAAACTCTCAGCAGATTGGCTTTTCTTCCTAAATAAACAGTTAAAATATGAAACAGGAGAAATTTAATAAGAAAAAGGACCCCAAAATATCTAAACCCCAATGAGGGGAATCGAAGATATGAATTTTTAAATTTTAAGGCAAAAACCGAAACAAAAAATAATCTGTCAATAAGAAATAACTGTTCATCGTTAAAGAGGACCTTGGCACAATTACAAACTGATGGTGATGTGGGGTGGTCAGATACCCAAGCATGTAGGGCAGATTTTATACTTTCTGTCAGTCTTTCTATGGAAGATAAAATCCTCCAGCGGGGCGACATTGAAGGCTGAATCCTGCAAAGCCCCCTCAAAGATTAACAGCCATTCGATGAGGTCCCACTGAACCATTGGTTTTGGCAGGAAAGGTTTAAAGTGGGAAAATTCAAATTTTGCATCAGACGAAGTGCTATCATCTGTCGGTTACTTTCTGCACCTTCGCTCAGTCAAGATTTATGCAATGTCTAGATGTCATGTCAAGATTTCCTCCAACAGGGCAAGTTTAAAGTTGCTTCTGACAACATCCCTCCGACTATTTGGAGCAGTTCCTCTTGGTCATTTTTAAATCTCCCAGGACCTCAGGGACAACACTTAGGGATGAGGACACACTCCAGCAGATGCTAACAGCAAGGACCAGCCCAGGTTCAGCTGTAACTGATCATCTTTTCACTCCAGTGAAACACCTCTTGCAGCTTTTGATGCCCCCATAGCCACACAGGAGGTCAGTCAGATTTGAGCAAGTCTAGCCGTTCAGGTCCCCACACAGATCACAGACAGCAGGTTCATCACTCTTCCATTCTTTCGAAGGTCCAGAAACATGTTATGAGGTGGTGAGTATGAGGTGCTACTTTTGTTCAGTTCACAAGTCAGTAGGTGGGGATAAAACCTAGACATTGCCTGACAGTGGGCTAAAGGGTTTCAAGGGGTACCCATTCCCACTCATACAGCAAATCCTGTTTGTCTCTCACAAGCTATCTCACAGCCTACCATGCTCAATAAAATCCAACATAGCGGAATCCTTCTGCCCTTGGAGGAAGCCTGTGGTTTGCTACCTAGACAAACCTAGGGATGTGTCTATTTAATGAGCAATTTTCTCCTAATTAACCACTGCAAACTGGTTCTGGGGTTAGTTACTTCCTCCACTGAGAATGACATTAAAAGAGCTACAGTGTAACCTGGGATTTAAGATTTCTTCCCTCCAAGGCTTTCTGTTCTCTAAACTATAAAATTACAAATCTCCCCCAGTTCCTCTAAAGTTAGTGAAGTTTCTAGACCTTCTGTGACTGCCCATCGTGTGTTAACCTGTGACTCATTACTCACCCAAGTCATGCTGCCAGGCCTTTGTCATTGTCTCTTTGCTCTGAGAGCAGTATTTGCACCTCATCAAAGACAGCACTGCCAGGCCAGCTGTAGGCAGGCTACCTGCCTGTTTCAAGCAAGCAAATTGCATTTCCTATGTATTCATCAAAAATACAACTATTGAATTAGATTTTTAATACATATTATTGGACCTTGTTTTTTTCCTACAGAAACAGCTACAACCATATGCAGAGAAAATATGTTTTGGGAGCAAGTTACTGAAGAAGCATGTCAACATGAAATTATTGCATGTTACATTTTAAAATACAAGGCACACTGGCTACTGGCTCTGCGAAGAGTGGACTTGTTTAATATTTTAAAGTAGGGTTCATTCCTGTCTAAAGGGTTTTGACAGGTGCACACTCACCTGTCAGTCTTCACATGTGGATTTGATGCCATGTTGTTCTTGTCAGCCTAGTGAATGGCACAATAGGTGCCCCACTTCAAGGGTGACATTTCACTTTCTATGTAATTGATATATTTTTCTACAATGCTATGCTGTTACTGGAATGTGAAATATGCTGAATGGAGGTAAGACAATTTTGCCATGTTTTAGGGATCAGGAAGTATATACTGGGGAATGGAGAGTAGTAACGTAGTGAGCAGTGTTAAAAAAACAGCAACACCAGTCCTCAAAAAGGAGGAGTAACCAAAAAAAGGGGTACCTTTCACACTGACCCCCAAGATGAAAAGTGAGCCATTCCCATCACAGTTATCATTGTCTAGGAGGAAAACCTCTGAAGACCACCTGCATTGGTGTGGTCAATTCCAGGGTTTTACTCCACTGGGTTCTCCCCTCTCATCTGCATTAGCCATCTCAGAGGTCTGTGGTCAGGTTGAACTCTGAAATGAGTTTTTACTATGGTACAGCAAGGATTAAATGCCTAGGCCAACTTTGAAAAGCACAGGAAGAAATGAGTTAAAGAGATTAGTCAGAATATTTAAAACTGAAATCTCTAGATATGTGATGTTTGCTGTCCCAATTTCCATGTAGGTTGCTTGGATGATAAGGTGAAGCAATCTTTGACTGCTTTGCCGTTCTTAAAGTTTGATCTTATTTTGCAAATGTATCACCTGTGTTATTCTCTGGTCCATAGATGTAGTGCAACAATAACATTTTTAAAAATAGAACTTTTATTATGAGTTAAAACTGTTGAAATTATGACAAAAGAATCTGTGACCGTAGTCATACATGAAAAACAAATATTTGATTCACCAATCTTTACTAACCTTAATAGAATGCTGTATCTGGTGATGAAAAATGTATGAGGTTACAAAGCAACCAAAACACCCAGATAAACACAAATGCATGGTCCATGCACCTACACTTTTATCCTTACACTAGAAAAAAATGAATTGCAGTTAAAGTTAAGTTTTCTTACCCACCCATCAATAAAACATGCAATTTATAAGAAAATCTGGAACAACTAGCCACTAACATGTGCAGTGAAAACATTTACTAAGAGCAAAATAAATTAAAACCTTGATGGCTTTGAACTTTAATGCTAACTTACACTCAATACTAAGGGTTTGATTTAGACCCTGGTGGAGGGAATACTCCGTCACAAACATGATGGATATCCTGTCCACAGTATAACGATCTCCATAGGATATTATGGGATCATAATAAGGCAGACGGGATATCCGTCACATTGTATTCTCCACTGCCAATATCTAAATCAGGCCCTAAGGCCCTAAGTTGCTTGGATATACCCTAGAAACCAACCTCATCCACCTTTCTTCCACAAAAGTGAATTCAGAACTTCAGGTCAAGTGCTAACACTCTTACGTTTGTATGGTGATTACATCCTGCTCCATGGCCTCTCAGACACCACAAGGCACCCCTAAATGGCATGCTATACACCACACCACATCTCACCCATGGCCTGAAGAAATAAGATCACATCACATCCCTTCTGAATGAACTCTATTGGCTCCCCTTGCTGATTTGCACTGACACTGCTCCATCTTGCGCCCTAAATGCTGTGGTTTGAACTCACAGGGCTCATGTCAACCTTCCCTTCTGGCACCTCCCTCACCTGAGTACTCCCAATCATGCTTGCTTCCCTAATGGCTCATGTCAGCCCAAGCTCTCTCTATGGTTTTTCCCCTTCCTGAAAAGTCTGAACTACTGGCTCTCCTGTTTCGTTGCTGTGAAAGTTTACGCTACTTAGCACCTGCAGATATCACATGTATATTTAAGATAGTCACGTTTCCACTGTGAACCATTGGGTTGTACCATCATGCCCTTGGGTTCCATTGTAATTGTTATAGTGTCAATTACTATTTGCACCTGCTAAGTGTTATGCCCATTTCCATAGTTATATAGCATGTGATTTTCCTCCAGGTTCATTACAATAGTCCATGGTTCTGTCTGAGACACCTGTCCTTATGGAACACTCTTGGTTTCCTGTATAAATAGCCCTTCTGAACTTGCATCAAGCCTGGCCTGGCCTTTAACTTGTTCCCGATATAAGCAAGCATCGTTCCTGCTCTCACCAACATGCCAGTCCTGTGCAAGTCTTTTTTCTGCAATCGTCTTCTGATTCACCCAGTGCTTCCAGCGCTCTGGTTTTCCAAGCCTTCATAATGATTCTGTGATTCTGGCGCCTGCAATGCTTCCAGTGTCTTCCTTCATGAGTTACAATTCCGCCTTTTCTTGAGCTTCTTGTATCAAATTTCCTGTCACCTTCGGATTCCTGTTCCGGCTAAGTACTTAACACTCAGGTTTATGCACAGTAATCCATAGAGTAGCAATATATCAAGAATAAGCTCCCGGAAGGCGCAAGCCCCTTTTGGATTTGAACATTGTTGAAGGATTGAACCCTCCTCTTCAGTCCCAGTGCTCTGAATTCTTCAGCCATGAACTGAAAGCTTGTCATTGTGTTTCTTGTCAAGTTGTATCGAATATCTTGGAATAAGTTCCTAGAGACTAAAGTTGAATTTGTTTAAAATTGGAAATCCTGTATGTTCCGGATTTCCAGAAAATCAGCAATTTTTCTTGAATTGATTGATGCTCTCTTTCATGTAAAGTTTATGATGATTTCTGTAAGTGTACCAGAAGCGCACACTATTGTTTGAGATCCTATGTTGGGAATTTTTAGGTAACATTGGCCCTCATTCTGACCTTGGCGGGCGGCGGAGGCCGCCCGCCAAAGTCCCGCCGTCAGGTTACCGTTCCGCGGTCGAAAGACCGCGGCGGAAATTCTGACTTTCCCGCTGGGCTGGCGGGCGGGCGCCTTCAGACCGCCAGCCAGCCCAGCGGGAAAGAGGCTTCCACGATGAAGCCGGCTCGGAATCGACGGCGGAGTGGAAGCTGTGCGACGGGTGCAGTTGCACCCGTCGCGTATTTCACTGTCTGCGCAGCAGACAGTGAAATACATGTAGGGGCCCTCTTACGGGGGCCCCTGCAATGCCCATGCCAGTGGCATGGGCACTGCAGGGGCCCCCAGGGGCCCCGCGACCCCCCCTACCGCCATCCGGATCTCGGCGGTCCGACCGCCGGGATCTGGATGGCGGTAGGGGGGTCGGAATCCCCGCGGCGGTGCAGCAAGCTGCGCCGCCGCGGAGGATTCAATGGGGCGGCGGTACACTGGCGGGACCCCGCCAGTGGTGCCGGTCCGACCACGGCTTTACCGCCGCGGTCGGAATCCCCATTGGAGCACCGCCGGCCTGTCGGCGGTGCTCCCGCGGTCCTCCGCCCTGGCGGTCAAAGACCGCCAGGGTCAGAATGACCACCATTGTCTTTTATTGTTTATAGTGTATCGCACCTGCATAGAGACTCTCGAGGTCCAGAGAGTTCCTACCTTCTAGGCAGTACACAAGGCAGTTGAGCAGTTACTGCACATACATTGGTTCATCTTTTTCTTGTTTTCTCCTATCCCTCTTAACCCCGGGGGCTGTTGGTGGAACCTGGCAGTCATTCCTAGCTGGGATTGGAGGTCCAGCATCATCCCCGCAATTGGATCCAGTAAAATGCATGACATGAACCCTCCACTAAACCAGATGCATCATTTACAAAGCTGTCATGGAAAGCATTGCTGCTTATCTTGCAGACATGCTCACCCCCTCCGGTGATTCTTGGGACACCCAATAGCGAGGACACCATTAGATTGCATACTAAGACCCTCATCATGACATTGGCGGTAAAACCCTGTTATCGTCGCGGTGACGGCCGCCAACATACCGCAGCGGAAGCGAACATCCATTCGCCAAATTATGACACACAAATACCAATCCAACAGACACATACACAAATCCACCAGCCCAAAGGTCAGTGTTAAAGTGTCGGTACCAACACCCATACCGTTACACCAACAAAACAGCGCCCACCACATCATGACCCACAAATCACCACGGCGGACATTCAATGGCGGTAAACTATTGGCGGTACACACTGGCGAGCTCAGAATGGACACCCAAATACTAAACTACACAACACTGGTCAATACCAAAAACACACACCTGACACTAATACACACACCACACACACCCTCCCACAGCACTATAAAACACACACTCACATTACCCACAGCCCTTTAAGAATACAAATTATTGCCACAAGAATGCCACCAAGACCACTGCGACAACTGGACACACACACACGACATATACCCATACATCCATCACACAACACACTTCACACACCCAACCACATTACCCAACACCCTCACAACTACACACACCACACAACACCCATGTCCCCAAAAAGGCGCCCCCGTTTCACAGATAAAGAGTTACAAGTCATGGTGGAGGAAATAGTAAACGTAGAGCCACAGCTGTTTGGAGCACAGGTACAGCAAATATCCATTGCCAGGAAGATGCAACTATGGTGGAGAATCGTGGACAGGGTGAACGCCGTGGGACAGCTTTGAAGAACAAGGGACGACATCAGGAAGAGGTGGAACGACCTATGGGGGAAGGTACATTCTGTGGCAGCAAGGTACCAGCTCGCCCCACATAGGACTTGCGGTGGACCCCCACCTCCTCCCCTACAGCTCACAGCATGGGGAGAGCAAGTCTTGGCAATACTGCATCCTGCCAGACTCACTGGAGTAGCTGGAGGACTGGACACTGGTGAGTCAAAATTTACTACTTTTCACCCCTCATACCTGCATGCCATCTCACCCCCTCACCCTTACTCCTATCACACCACTCCATCCCACACACTGCACCTACACATCCGACTAACCCCAATGCCAAGCCCTGCATGCTATACCAATGCCCCATGCCATTGCACCTTTCCCTCAATTATTTGCACTAGAATGAACACCCTTGAACACAACTTGAGTGACACTGTTTTATGTGTTGAAAATGTGCATTTATGGGAACAGTCACATCTAGTGTAAATTATCTGAACACTGTGATAGCATACAAGTAATGACCTGTAGCTGTCTGTAGTAATCATATCAGGACACATCTGTAAATTGACAAGCCATAAGTGACAGTAAGTTGAGATGCAAAGGAAGTGAATGCCTTCATGCTACAGCCACACAGATAAAATCAATAGTCAGAGTAATGGTCAGTTCCACTGTCTCACCTGTGTGTCATTTGAAGTATTGACATATAACTGATGTTCTGTTGTCCACAATGTTATGGGGATAACACCTGAAGGCATACACTGACATACAGTAGGGGGGACTCTGGCTCACCTATTAGCCACACCCTGTGCCTCTGTAGTTGGGTCATCACATTTGGGATGCTGCTGTTCCTCAGAACAAAGGCGTCATGCACCGACCCAGGATACTTGGCAGTGACGTGGGAGATGTACCTGTCCGGCAGGCACACCATTTGCACATTCAGTGAGTGGAAACTTTTCCGATTCCTGAACACCTGTTCATTCTGGCAGGGGGGACAAACGCAATATGTGTTCTATCAATCACCCCAATAATATTGGGTATATGTCCCATTGCATAGAATCCTGCCTTCACAGTGCCAGATCTTCCACCTGGGGGAAAGCAATGTAGCTGCACATGTGTTTCAACAAGGAAAACAATACCCTTGCCAGCACGATTGAGAACATTGGCTCTGACATTCCTGCTGCCAAGCCCACTGTCACTTGGAAAGAACCAGTTGACAGGAAATGGAGCACTTATAGAACCTGCACAAGAGGGGGGAATCCCAGTGGGATGACGGATAGCTGATATCAGGTCAGGCTCAAATTGGGCCCACAGCTCTGTGATTGCACCCCTGTCCAGTCTATAGGTGAGTATTATGTGCCTATCCTCCAGTGTAGCCAAGTCCACAAGGGGTCTGTACACAGGGGTTTGTCTCCTCCTCCTATTCATCCGCAGTGGTAGGTATTGAAGGGACACAAGAGTGAGTAGGCTGTCACAATTTGAACAATGAAACTACCACCTCAGTGTGCAGACAGCATTAATGTGATGGGACAGTGGGAATGGCAATGTAAGTGCAATTTTCAGCAATGACGCAGTTATGGAAGATCTGAATGTTGTCCACCACCAAGAAATGACAACTACCTGTCCTGTACATAGGGACAGATGGAAGTGAGGTAAGTCCGCCGACGTTGGGCGTCATGGCAGAAGGCAGTCTTACATTGCGTGCAATTCCTCATTGGCTAATATGGGGCTCTATGGAGTATAGTGGCCAATGGGGATCAGCGGCGGCGGTGAAGGTGTGCACCGCGGCGGACGTGGCCGTTATTTTCCAACTGAATCTTCACTTGATTCCTGACTCTCCACAGGACAACACCTTCCTGACTCTCCACAGGACAACACTTACACTGCGTGTGCTGCTGTGACCTGTGTCTGGAACCTACCATGGCCCATGTGACCGGGAAAAGGGACCCTGCCTTCACTTTGCTGGAGTTGGAGTGCTTATTAGATGGGGTCCAACCCCAGTATGTACAGCTGTATGGGTCTCCAGACCAACAGGTGAGTACACCTTGGGCACGATGCAGGTGGGAACGTTGCTTGGAGATGTGTGTGCAGGTGGTAGTGTACATGGTGGGCGCTGGGCGATGTGTGTGCCAATGGAGTTGGAAATGGGATTTGTGGGCCATATGTGTAATGCTGTCCTCCTGTCTGTATTACCTCTGCAGGTCAGCGCCTGTTGGACTTTTTTCCTTTTGCACGGTCATCCCCAATCTTTTTGCCTCCTGCCTCCTATTTTTTCTGACCTTTTGCTGTTGGCTTTTGAACTCTGAGCACTTTACCACTGCTAACCAGTCCTAAAGTGCACATGCTCTCTGTGTAAGTTGTATGTAATTGGTTTATCCATGATTGGCATATTTTATTTACTGGTAAGTCCCTAGTAAAGTGCACTAGAGGTGCCAGGGCCTGTAAATCAAATGCTACTAGTGGGCCTGCAGCACTGGTTGTGCCACCCACATAAGTAGCTCTGTAATCATGTCTCAGACCTGCCACTGCAGTGTCTGGTTGTGCAGTTTTAACTGTAAATTCGACTTGGCAAGTGTACCCACTTGCCAGGCCTAAACCTTCCCTTTTCTTACATGTAAGGCACCCCTAAGGTAGGCCCTAGGTAGCCCCAAGGGCAGGGTGCAGTGTATGGTTAAGGTAGGATATATAGTAATGTGTTTTATATGTCCTGACAGTGAAATATTGCTAAATTCGTTTTTCACTGTTGCAAGGCCTGTCCCTCTCATAGGTTAACATGGGGGCTACCCTTAAATCTGATTAAAGTGTAGATTCCCTTTGGGAGCGGATGGACATGTGGAGTTTGGGGTCTCTGAGCTCACAATTTAAAAATACATATTTTAGTAAAGTTGATTTTAAGAGTGTGTGTTTGAAAATGCCACTTTTAGAAAGTGAGCATTTTCTTGCTTACAGCATTTCTGTGACTCTGCCTGTTTGTGGATTTACTGTCTGGGTCACTTTGAAAGTTGGGCTGGTTGCACCTCTCACTAGACAGTGACACAAAGGGAGCGGGGGTGTAGTCTGCATTTCCTGATGAGCCATCTGTGCTAGGAGGGAGGGGAGGAGTGGTCACTTACACCTGAAAGGGCTGTGCCTGTCCTCACACAATGCAGTCTCTGACCCCATGGGGAGTGTCTGGGGCCTGGCCTGTGCAAGGCAGGATTTCACATTCCAAAGAGACTTTACTTTGAAGTAGGCCTACTTCAAAGGAGAAATTGGGTATAAGAAGGGCACCCAAAACCACAGACTTTAGATCGCTTCTGGACATCAAGAGGAACCTCTGCCTGTGGAAGAGCTGAAGAGCTGAGGAGAAGTGCTGCCCTGCCTGTGACTGTGCTTTGTGGAGCTATCCTGCAGTTGCTGCTTCTGCCAGAGTAAGAGGGCAAAGACTGGACTTTGTGTGCCTTCTATCTTGTGGAGAAATCTCCAAGGGCTTGATTTAGAGCTTGCCTCCTGTTGTTGAAGTCTCAGGGACAGCAACGACTTCTCTCTGCTAGCACCTGGAGTCTTTGGAAAGACTCCTACTCTGCCCTGTGGTGCCCATCCAGTTCCTGGGCCCCTGAAAGGAGAAGATGGCAGCATAAAGACAAGGAAATCCATGCACAGAGCGCCGTGCGGGGAAAAGATTGATGCGACTCTAATCTGCAGCTGAAGAAACAATGCGCCGCCGGCTCCGCAGCTGAGAAACGATGCTCGCAGGAAACGCGATCGAAGAATCGATGCACGGAGCAGGATAAATGACGCGCAGCATCGCTGACGGAGGCTGGGAGATCACAACCCGCGCTGCAGGGTTTTCGGGATCACCGTGTGGGTGGATTTTCGATTCAAGTACCACTGTGTGTGGAAAAAAGACGCAAGGCCTGCCTGGACCCGAGAGTGCTGACCGGATCAACGCTTCGCTCTCCTGCGGGAGAAGAAACGACGCACACCGACCCGGTGAAAGGAGAAACGACGCACGGTCCAGCTCGTGAGTGGAATCAACACCTCGCAAGCCCTTTTTGACGCACACTCGGCTGTGCGGGGTTATTTCTAACACACACCAGGTACATTTTCACACTAGCAGCGCTAGTGTGTGTTTAAAACTACTAAAAGACTCTTTTTGCATTTTTATTGATAACTTGATGTGTGTATTGGCGATTTTTGTCGTCTTGGTCTTGTTTTGTTTAGATAAATATTTCCTATTTTTCTAAACTGGTGGTGTGTCATTTTGTAGTGTTTTCATTAAGTTACTGTGTATGTTGGTACAAATACTTTACATCTAGCACTCTGAAGTTAAGCCTACTGCTCTGCCAAGATACCAAGGGGATAAGCAGGGGTTAGCTGAGGGTGATTCTCTTTTTACCCGGACTAGAGTGTGGGTCCTTGCTTGAACAGGGGGTAACCTCACTGTCAACCAAAGACCCCATTGCTAACAGCGCCCATCAAAAGAAGGGATTGTGACTTGCCATTGCCAAGGTCGTGTGGACCCTGGGGGTCTACAGCAGGCAGAGCACCCACTGCAGGAAACAGTCAGAGGACCTGAGACGCTGAGCACAGAAGACCGCGGAGGCCCAGCTGGGGATTGCCTCCCAACGAGGAAGGGGTGACCGTCAGAACCTGACCCCCCTGATGTCCTGCATACTGGCGGTGGCCTACACAAAGCTGGATCGTTGCTTCAGGGCATCACAGCAGCACAAGGGGGTGAGTACAGTGGGCGTTACTACAATAATTTGTAGGTGGCATGGGTTCCAGGTGGTGGGTGTGAGTAAATGGGTGCCCCTTAATGCCAGGACAGACATTGCAGCATGATCAAGCTCAAGGGTAATGGGCGTATAGCAAATACAGGTGACCTAGCTCGGTTGCATTCCATGTCAGTCACAGCTTTGTGGGTCCCAGGAGGGGTGCTGTTGGCGGTGGTTGGCCCTCATCTTGCTGAGGCACATAGCCAATTGAACGGATAGTGCTCTATCCTGATCCCTGTTTGTGATGGTACTGTGTATGCCAACTGTAGTCTTGGTGCTACAGTTGACCCAGTGCTTCCTTTCTCTTCCTCCCTCCCTTTCTCCTTCTGTCACCTGTTCAAGTGTGCATTAGCATCATCTGGTGGAGGACCCAGGGCACCAGTGACTGAGGGAGCTGCATCCCACAGGACCCAGGAGGCAGAGTCCACCGACGCAGAGGGAACCAGTGGGACGGAGGGCGATGGGAGCACCACAGCAGAGACAGGAGGTGACAACACAGACTCTGATTGCTCCTCCGATAGAAGCTCCCTGATGGTGACTGACACCTCTGTGACCACCCTAGCTGCAGGTAAAGCCACCACCCCCATACCAGCACCGCCCTCCCAGTAGCCCCTCAGTGAGTTGCCCGTGTCCGCTCACTGAGGAGGGTGAGCATTTCCTTCACCCCAGGTACCTCAGGCCCTGCCCCAGTGAGCCCTGCTGACCTGAATGAGGATGCTAATGACCTCCTGACATCCATCTCTGTAGGGCGGTCAACCATTGTGAATGCCATCCAGGGGCTGGCATCCCAGATGCAGCAATGCAATGCATTCCTGGAGGGCATACACAGTGGATTTGTGGCCCAACAGAGATCAATTCAGGCTCTGGCCTCTTTTCTGATGGCAGCGATTGTCCCTGTTTCTACCGTCCCCCCTCCAACTACCACTTCCAGTCCCAGTCTCCTCAACCCCAACCCATCCCATGCACACATACAGACGTGCATGCATACAAGACATCACACAAGAGTGTCACAGTCAAACACAGGCACCACACTTCAGTCCACAAGCACTCACACAAACAACAGACAGTTGCACACACATCCATATCCATTGCCTCCACTGTCTCCCCCTCCTCCTCCTTTTCCCTCACAGTCACGTCCACACTCACACCTGCATGCACTGCTTCAACAGCCACCACCAGCATCATCACACCAAGCAGCACACACACCTCAGTAGCAGACACCTCTACAACATCCATCCACATGTCCCCTGTGTCCTCTCCCACCCTGTCTTTCCCCCCTCCTAAAGGACACCCAACAGCCATCCACCTCACATCAGCACACTGCCCATGCACCTGCACCCAAGTCCAGCAGACGTACTCCTCCAACAACCACTCCCTCAACCTTCACTCCCATCCCTCCTCCCTCATCCCGCCCCACTGTACCTAAGAAGCTTTTCCTCGCCCAGCTTGACCTCTTCCCTCTCCCTCCCGCCGTCCTGCCCGTAAGAGCAGGGTCCCAATGACCCAGCCCAGCACATCAGCCAAACAGTCCATGGGGACAGTGGAGGCACCTCCTAGTCATGGAGACAAGACAGCGAAGGACCCCACTCCACCAGCCAGGAAAGGGAAGGATACCACTCCACCAGCCAGGAAAGGGAAGGATCCCACTCTACCAGCCCCAAAAGGGATAAATCCCACTCCACCAGCTAGGAAAGGGAAGAATCCCTCACCTCCAGCTGAGACACAGCAGCCCTCACCTCCAGCAGAGGCTGGCAGGGTACCAACACCACAATCACCAGTGTGCACGGGGCCCTCATCCCCTGCTGAGGCACAGCCACCCTCACCTCCTGCACAGGGTGGCAGGGTACCAACACCACCAGTGGGCACAGGCCCTCATCCTTCACTGAGACACAGCAGCCTTCATCTTCTGCAGAGGCTGGCAGGGTACCAACACCACCGCCACCAGTGGGCACGGGGCCCTCATACCCTGCTGACACACGGCAGCCTTTACCTCCAGCAGAGGCTGGGAGGATACCAACACCACCACCATCAATGGGCACGGTGCCCTCATCCCCTGCTGAGACACAGTAGCCATCCCCTCCTGTAGAGGCTGGCAGGGTACCAACACCACCCCCACCACCACTACCAGTAGGCACTTGCCTCTCATCACCTACTGAGACACAGCAGCCCTCACCTCCAGCAGAGGGCATGTAGGCCACCCTCCAGGGACTGATGTACAAGGATCTCCCTCCTTAACCAGTGGGCAATTTCCCCACCTCAGAGACTGTGACCTTGCACTCCCCAGTAAAGGATAATGGGCATGGCGTCCCCTCCAGAACCAGTGGACAAGTTCCCCACCTCAGAGACTGTGACCTTGCACTCCCCAGCAAAAGATAATGGGCATGGAGCCCCCTCCAGAACCAGTGGGCAAGTTACCGACTTCAACTGAGGTGCCCCCCACTCCACCTTCCCCTGAGGTGCCTGTCCACTTCCAAGATGTTGCCCCTGCACAGTTTTGTGCAGAGTTAGTCAGGATCAAGTTGGGGCTTGGACTGTGGCCATGTGGGCCTTTTGTACTTTGGACTGGGCACTAGCCCTTTCTGGACAATTGTTCATATATCTTTGTTCTCCAGTTGGTTCATATGGTGAGTGTTGCCATGCAATTACAATCTCAGTACTGCCGACCTGTAGTCCTTGTATTATTATGCCGTGTGTCCTGTGCCATTGGTTTACATCAGCAGCAGGTTGTGTATGGTGTGTGTGTGAATGGTGTGTGTCATGCGTGTGTGTGTCACTCTCCTTTTCCTCCCTCCCTCCCTTGTGTGCTGGGCGGCTGTACTCATGTCCTCGTCCTCGTCGGCGTTGGTGTTCCAGGTGGAGCATGGCATAGAACATAATTGGGAAGACTTGAAGTTCCGCTTCCTTGGCAGCGTTGATCTTTTCTGTGTCTCTGTTGGTGAGTCTTTGGTCTTCGGTGTTCTGTTTCTGCCAGGCTTTTGATGGCGTTGGTACTGCCCTGGAAATCATGGCGGTTTGTTGTGTCATGATATGGTGGGCGGTACCTTGTCTTCCACCTGGCTGTTTATGGCTACCGCCATGGTGTGTGGTGTTAATGCCCTGGCAGTTGGTGTGGTACATTGGTTGTCTATGGGAGTTATCACTACCATGATCTAAATTTGGTGGTAATTACTACCATCCTGTTGGCAGTATTACCACCACTTTATGACTAATGACCACTTAAGAGTGCAAAAACTGAAAAATGAAGCAGCAGGTCTTTTCCATATATGCAACCAGGACCTGGGACAGCATACCTGTATCCATCCAAACAAATCAACGCTCTTCCAATTTCTAAAAGAGTTGAATATGCGCCTCTTTAAGGAACACTACATCACAATGCATTAATAGTCCACAACCTAGCTCCCTCTCCTATCACTTGGAAACTTTATGGTCGTCTTTGACCTTGCACAGTGCTCTTCTGAATTTTGGTTTGGTATAACACATACATGCATGCATACATATATGTATGTTCCTAAGAACTGCATCTGCAGTAGCACCTGGCATCTCCCACAGAGCAATGGCAATTGTCACTAGTCCAATTGCTCTGTTATTGGCCCCTCTGTAGTTGTTTGCCTATTTCCACCAGATGCTGGAATATATCCACAACTTCTCCAATAAAACACAGGAATCATTGCAGTGCCACCTGACCGGCTGACTGCCAACAGCATTGTCCTTTCCAATAGGAACAGACACTGTGGTAAATGCTGGGGGGTCATCAAGGTCAATGTGACTGACACACATTGTTCAGGCAAAAAAACTAAAGTCCTCAAAATTGTGCAGCCTCCTCCTTTCTCATCTACTTGGTTTTTTTTAGGGGGGATCAAGCACTGTAGTTGAAGCTAGACATCTCCTTCATTACGTTGACCTTCCACTCTGTGTTCGATTGAAAGCTTAGGTTAAACAAGTTATTTGTAGTATAAATTGTTGCAATTGAGATAATCTGACACAATCTTCATAATAATAACCCCATCTCAATGCCAAATCACAATTGTCAGAATTCCTACCCCTGCTCGTGCTCCCATCTGCGCACTCTGCACTAAAGTCAATAACACTCTCAGGAACCCACTCTCCTTAAGCTTTCCTGCAATTACAACAACACCTGCCTACTCTCAATGTTTTGGAAACTCTACTTGAATTTCCTCTTTCTGGTGAAGGGACTGAATGGGTCCTAGAAACAAAGACTGCTACCCTGAACAAGAAACAAGCTCTTACTGCACAATGGCAATGTTGGATGTGGTTTTGCTATTAAACCACACCCACATTTCTAGATGTGCTTTTTCTTAGTCTGACTGTTTGCCAAGCAGTGGTGCTGAGATACTCCACCAGAGTCCCTTCCTCAAGATCACTGAACTGGCTCTGCCACAGCCCAGTGAATTGAAAAGCAGGATATTTCACATTTGCATACCAGTCATCTGTTTATCAGGCACCTGAGAATTGGAGGAACAATCTACTTTGAGGTTGCTCACTTCGATTCTCTAAAGACAAGCAACTGTTTTGTTAAATTGTGGCATAGAGCCTGACTTAGAATTTTTGGATGGGTACTCTATTCCAAACAAGACCAATATCCTGACTGCCTTATTACAAGTGCATTATATGCTAATACACTTGTAATAAGACAAAGGGAATATCTGCCACATTTGTGGCTGAGTGTTTGTCCGCCAAACTCTAAATCAGGCCCACAGTTTTGTTAATAAATCCTCAAGACAAATTTCAAACATGAGGTTAGGTGTGTGCTCTACATTTATTCTGGCGATAACAGCAAGAAGTTCAGATTAAGGTTTTGCAAGAGTTGTTGCAAGGCCACCACCATCCCATCAAAGTGGGGCTAAAAATTGAAGGGAGTCTAAGTTAAATTTAGACACTGGTACATAGTTGTATCTATTTTCAGTGTTAAAGAGCCCTCAGAAAACATAGCTATTTATGACAGGTTTTGCCACTTCTTGGATAGGAACTCTCCAATGGGGGCATTTGACTTGTCTTAAGCAAAAGTAGGAAAACACTGGCTATTCCGAGTAGTTTAGTGGATGAAATAATTGATGTTAATTGGATTGCACTTATTACTGGTCAAGATAAAAATCTGAAATCTCTCTCTCTCTTTCTCTCTCTCTCTCTCTCTCTCTCTCTCTCTCTTTCTCTGTCTTTTTCTGTCTCTCTCTGGCTACCTCCCCTGGATTCATGTCAGAGGCTCAAGCACAAGGTTTACAGAGTTGTGGACTAAGTTATATGACACAATATCAACAACCATAATATGAGATTATCATTATATTGCCAAACAAGTATCATTCTCCAAAAGTGTTACCATTTACTTAGTACTACACACATGTTGATAAACAATATTGAAGTAAAATGACTAAACTACAATATTGAACACAAAAATATTAAAGTAAAATGTATTGTCAATCCCTTAATTATATCAAACATAACAAAAATATCAGAAAGAACACTATCGACAAATATAAAATTTAATTAATCATTTATACTTCCTATACAGGTCAACAATTCAGGAACCACCAAAAAATAAATTAATTACTTAAATTATAAACCAAAAAGAAAAGATTTTAAGTTATTTATAAAACCATATCTACTCACAGCATAACTAAAACAAATATATTACAACTTCAAACAATTAAACAAATAAAAATAATATCAACTAATAAAGTAAAATATATACTAAAACATTCACTCAAATATAGCCCATTTTATGGAAGGCACATTTGGGTAAAGTGTTGGTTATAAAAGGTATCTGCGTAACTATTCCCTCTCCAATTTAAGCCATTTTAGAGAAGGTTTTAGACATTAAACGGTTTTCACTTACTATTCCTATTCCAGTCTGAGTCATTTTGGGGAAGGTGTTGGACATTAAAAGGGTCTTATTTACCGTTTATATTACGACCTAAGAAATGTTGTGGAAGTTGTAGGAGAATAAAGGGGTCTGATTTACTATTCCCACTTACATCTAAGCTACTATGGGGAAGGTGTTGGAGTTTAAAGGGGTCTGGTTTTCAACTCCCAAATGGATCTAAGACATTTTGGAAATGGTGTTGGAGATTAAAAGGATCATGTTTACTATCCACACTTCAATCTATGACATTTTCAGGAGAGTGTTTGATATTAAGGGGTCTAATGTACTATTCCAACCCCAATCTAACCCCAATCTAAGGTCCTCATTACGAGGCTGGCAGGCCAACGTTGCCCCTCCAGCCCCATGGAGAGGAGACCACCGGGGAGTTGGCATTCTCCCCCGGGGCCCATTTTGCAGTTTCCACTGGGCTGAAATCAGAGGTTTCTGTCAGTCAGCCTAGTGGAAACCATGCACCACCATTGGCCTCTGCTCCTCGGTGTAGAAGATAATGTGCTTTCTGAGTGTGCTCCGCAGGGAGCCCCTCCCTGTGGCCAACAGGACTGGGTTTCTGCCATCCTTTTAATGACAGGGTAAATGCCATGAACATGCAGGCAGAAACTAGACTTGTGATCAGCACAGCGGCGCTGAACTCAGTGCTGCCATTGCTAACCACAACTCTGACCACTATCAGCCCATCGGGAACCATGTTCCTGGTGGGGACAGCGGGTCATAAGGTGGTGCTCCGTCTGCCTGGATTGCAACAGCCAGACCCCATTGTAGCATTGTCCTTGAACCACCAAAGTCGTAATGAGGCCCGAAGTCTTTTTGGGGAGGTGTTGGACATTATAAGGGTCACATTAACTATTCCCACTCTGATGAAAGCCATTTTGGGGGAGGTGTTTAGATTAAGGTGGTCTGCTTTATTATACACACACGAATCTGTACAATTTTGGAGAAGGTGTTGGAGATTTAATCGTCTGAAATACTTTTTATATACACTTTATATATTTTATTTGAGAATATTTTTACAATTTTTTTATAAAATAAAAAATTGTAGTTTTTTTTTTTTTACTTATTTGTAGTAGAGGTATGGTGGGGTTGTAGCGAAAAAGGGTGGGGAGATTTTTTTAAACTGATGATTTATATGATTACAATTTTATTTTATTTTTTTATTAATTCTTTAGATCTATAATTCAGTTTTCTAAAAACTTGGGGGCATATTTATGAGAAGTTTACATTCCTGTTGCATCACTTTTAGAGATGCAGCAGCAGCGCAATCCTTTCAACCATATCTATGAGGCCACGCAAAGACAATTTGAGTGGCTTTGAATGGCCTCATACATATGAGTAAGGGAAGGCAGGGAAAATTGTTGCATTGCATTACTCAGCACCAGGGAGTCGTTCCATAGGTGTTTTGGTGGGTTTTCCCACACAATATCAATGGCTTTTGATGCATCCCCAGATTTACAAGAGCTTGTATAACTGGGGATGTGCCAAAACCTTAATCGCACAATGAGGAGAAATAGCCTAATTTCTTCTTGTTGTTTCCTATGTGTATGTGTGCTGCATTCTGTGCAGCATGCATAGAAAGAGGAAAAAGCCTCAGAGGATTGGTTTTGTTCAGGATGGTGCCCCTACCTGCCCAAAACCAATCCTGACTACAACACAGACACCCTTGCACAATGGTGCAAGGGTTCCTGCATTGGCACTAGGCTGCCAAAACAGCACCAGTGCAGGGGGAAAGGAGAGGAATGCTCTGTAAGCCATAGATACGGCACATTTCTGCCCTTTTACTTTGACTCAGGGCAGCTTAGCAAGGCGTTGCTGCTTTGCCCTTCACCAAATCCCCATAAATGTGGGCCTTGATATTTTGTCCAAACAGCGGACGAACATCACTTCTTTAAGGCTTCACACAACTAAGGTTAGTGTTTGCTTTTATTTTCTGGGTACAAGAAATGGAGATAACACTACGCCAAGCCTGCACATAATTTTTTTAATAAAACTACTTTTATAACTTTAATTACCATGAATACGAATCCTTGTTATATTAGAGCAGTGACATTGTGAACCCTCCACTTAATCAGCTGAAGCTATGGCTGCCGCTGGGACCTGTGGCCTGGTGAACTTGGTCTTAATAAAATATTTATTGGTCATTTATGATCGCTTATGTCTGCTGACAAAATACTAATAAATAAGGTAGAGGAAATACCATGACAGAGGGGTGTGGGCACAGGAAAAGGACAGAGGGAAAGGAAAATCATGGAATGGTGGGACAGAGAGAGGGAGAAACAGAAAACGTGTGCGTTAGAAAAACAGGTATTTGCAATGCAACGGGCCTCGCATTTGCTCGAATTAGAACTAATAGCGTTATAAACTCTTAACTGGACTTTTCTTGCCACAAAATTAAAAGAATACAAATGTGCGCGATCATGCTATGTAAAACCCAGCGTGGTTGCGCTGCGTGGAAAATAAAAAGATAAAGTAGTCCAGAAAACAGGCTGAAAACATGGAGCCTTGTATGTTTTCAGTAGTTGGTTGGTGTGCTCGAGGAGGGCTAAACACCAGAAAAGGCATGACGCATGCATGCCTTTCGCTAATGAAATCAAGCAGATTTTAAAAGGCCAGCCCGTGAACCAATGAAAGTGACAGGTGTGACATGGGTGTGGTTAAAAGCCCAAAGAGAGGCTACAACAGGGACGGAGTGCTTGTGCGCTCGACCCTTAAAAGGATGAAACAAAATGAGGGCAGAAAGTAAAGAAAGAACAGAAAAGGAAGTAGGAAGGGTGAAAGGAAGAACAGTGAAGGATATGAAGAAAATGTAAAAATTAGAAAAGAAGAGTGAAAGAATAAATGGATGAAAGTGAAAGAGTGGAATGAAAAGATCGCGTGAAAAGGTGAAAATATCAAAAGATGGAAGGGCAAACAGATGGGTGGAAGAGTTAAAGGCGAGGGAAGTAAAAGGGTGAATGAATGAAAGGATCAAGAATGGACAGTTGGTAAATGTGAAAGGATATTTGAAAGTGTAAATGGATAGATAGCTGAATACATGGAAAGGAGACCGGATTGGCAGATGACTGGATGGATAGAAGGGTAAAAGGACTGATGAATAGATAAGTAAAGGGCAGTGAAAGGGTAAAGGTGAAGGGAACCCTCCGATACAAGGTAAGGTTTGCTCGCTTTGTATGCTCGGTATAGAGGTGTGGTTCATACGGGGGTATTTTAATGTTGTGATTACTTCTGTGTGTTAAAACAATTGTGCTCTCGAGTATTTGCATTGCACAACTGATAGCCAGTTAATGGGTAGTGTAAAATACAGAACAGTGTTCCTTGTGCTGTAGATAGTAGAAACGTTTTTTATTCATTTGCAGGCGTTGAAAAACGTGTTAGAGTCGTTGCTAATATGTATTGAATATTTTTTCTTTACCTGACGAAACACCTTCCCACTAATGAAAGGGCTTTCGATTTAACTTTCAATCGTTTGTGTGTTTGCCTTTGAACAGCCCATCTAAGTAAACGCAATATCTGAAGTTATAATAAACAACTGCGCCTTTTTATCTTCAGATTTATTACTACACATGTTGGCATGCTTCTTTTTTATATTTGTTGACTTCCTCAGCAAAATATACATTTAAAAAAATGTCCTCATTCCTGTGAGTGGTTGTTAAGTTCGTTGAATAGGAGCTTTTGAGCATGCATTGAAATAACGTTCCCAATGGATTTTCTGCACTAAACACAAATGCTGGATAATTGGTGCCAATTATGTCAGTTCAACGTTTTTTTTTCTTTTCTGAATGACTGTTAAATTCCAACAGATCTCTTACACCATGTAATTTTCCACAGTTTGTTCCAATTTGAGAAAGCTGAGCAATACAAATGGTACGCAACCACACAGGAAGCTATTTAAAGTATTATGTTTCTTTTTTGTTAAGATGCTAACAATAAGTAGCCAATAACCTCTAAGCTGTACGTACTACAAACTACTAAACCAAAATAAAATAAAGATTAATAATTACTACTTACAAATAATCATAATAGACTTTGAGCAATAATTTATACAAACAATTTTAAAAATCTACTCCTACATAGCCATACTTGTACATAGTTGGTGCCAGACGTCTTTTGCTCCTTTCCCACTGATCTGAGTTGTACACGAGTAAACAAACTTCACCCGTAACAGATTTCTAAGGAGGTTTTCTCAATACAAAGGCAGACAAAAGGAATGTTTATAATTTTCCAAAAAGATCCTATCACATTATAACTATAGGATGTCATCTAGATATATGTTTATACAGAAAACAAAATGCATTTTTCAATACAGCTACTTTAATAGAACCATACTGATGATAATTGTGTAGATGTAATCTTTAGCATGATAATGTGATACTGTCTGGATGACATACTGCAAATCATAACAGTAAAACACACTGTGGCACTGCGGAAAAGGTTACTGTATATGTTGACAGAATTCTTTAAAAAGCGTAATTATCAGCGTTGGGTCCCACTTATTTAAGCCAACTTGTACACTGAGACAGCCTAGCACCAGTCACAGCCATCACTGGTCTGTCGAAAGATATGACTTCAGTTAAGATAGCAAGGTGACTGTACTATAGTGGAGGTTTATCCATTGTCGGCATCCAGTACTATAGTGGAGGCTTATCCACTGTCGGCATCCAGTACTGGGCCCTTGAGGTGGGTTCTGAAGCTGTTTTTATAAAAACTCTTGCATTGCCGTCAATGCGCGGATCGGAACCACTTCATCTCTCCTTGATGCCGACGCATCACTGAGGCCGCTGAGAACAATCACATCTGGGCACCGACTGTATGGTTCAGAATCAATGCATCGCCTTCACATCACCGGCTGCACAGCATGTGATGACACCTCTCCTTCACCGCCAAAGGTTTGTCCATGACACAGATTGGACAGACTGGAACTGACACATCACCTTCACATTGCCCTTGCATATGATACTCAACGTCGATGAATCCTTCACTCAAGGTACTTTTTCAGTGGGACAAGGTTGGTCCCTGCAACTGGCCCATGCTCCATCGCAGCCAGCCTAAACTTTGGATTTACCCCCGCTTAGTGCGACCAGATTGCCCCAGTTGGTGCTTTAAGCTTTTAAGCACTACATTTTCTGATATTCTTTAAAAATTGATATCTTGACTTCTACTTATTGGATTTGTGTTGCTTTGGTCTTGTTTTACACCTAGAAATATAATCTATTCTTCTAACTTGGTGTGGAATCTTTTTGTGGTGTTTTCACTGTGTTACTCTTTTATGTGTTCCACAAATATTTTACACATTGCCTCCTAAGTTAAGCCTGCCTGCTCTGTGCCAAGTTATGAGAGGGTAAGCACAGTTAATTTGTGGTGTAAAACTGACTCATGCTGACTAGGATCATGGTCCCTACTTGGACAGAGTGTTTATCTCGGCCAACTAGAGGCCGAATTGCTAACACAGGTGATTAAAAAAGCAAAAAAACTAGGCATATCAAATGGGCAGAACCCATTTTGCAAGAGGGTTTCTTTTACTTACTTTTTTAAGGTGGTCTGTTTTGTGTTGGTCACTTCTGCAATTTCAATGCAAATTAGGCAGAGTGCTGATGTCATCTAGATATAGTGCACTTGCTGCTAGGTTTTGGTGGTTTTTCTGCTCTTTTTCATTGTGTTTATTTAGTTAGATTGAGAGCTATATTAGTTACTTTGTATAATACGCAATTTTTGGTTTGAATTAAGTATTATGTGTAACTGTTGCATATATACTTGTATCTATGAAGGTTATTTATTTTACACGTATGTAAATGTATATGATATTTTTTTAATTATTGCTTTATGTGCATATGCTAATTTGTTAATGCTATTTTTTTGTGTGTAATTATTTAAATTTGTTACATGTGTATTTATGTTGCTTATTTAGTAAATATTGCTTTATATACTTTCTTCAGTCATTTATTTTGAGTTCATTTGGTTATTGGAATAAGTAAAAAAGTTTTTTTGGGGTTTTGTCAAGTTTAAGTTGTTTACTGTAATTATTAATTGCACTGCCCATGCATCTGGCATGATCAGTGCAGGGGCCCCCTGCCACTGCCCCATGGAGCTTTTCAGTGTCTGAATAGCCGACAGTGAAAAGCGCGACGGGGGCAACTGCACCCGTCGCACCGCTGGCTCCTGTGTTGCGGCCGAGATCTCCGCTGGGCCTGCAGGCAGAAACTAGGTTTCTGCCCGCTGGCCCAGCGGGGATTTCCAAATGGCCACTGCGGGGGTGCGGCCGCATTGGCGGCCACATGGCGGAAACAACTTGGCGGACGGCGCTTGCCGCCCGCCAATGTTGTAATGAGGGCCATAGTGTTTTAGATATTTTCAACTGCAATTTTTGTTTTAAATAATATTGCTTTTCTTGTTTGTGTACATTGTGGCTATATTGTGGTAAACAACATTTGCTTGCAGTATTGTGGTAAATCAATGCTTTTGTGGTCAATATTGTGTCGACTAACTGCCACACCTGTAGTGACAGAGAAGACCTTGCAATGAGTTGTTTGAGCTCTGATTTCCGGCAGAGAACACTTTTCTTATTGGATCTTTGTAAGAGAGCCAGCTGTTCCCAATCTCCCTGTGCTTCTCTCTTCTGTTGTATGCGGAACGGCTAAATAGGCGATCCCCCAACTAGCAAGTACATTTTGGAGATACTCAGAGGGTTCTCTGGACTAGGGCAATTCCCTCTGGCTCTCTAGGGTCACTAGGAACTTGTCAGTCACCATGCACCTTTAAGGCAAGAAACCTTGAAAAACAAGAACTCACATTAGAGTCTTTCATCAAATGCAGAAGCCAGGGATTCCACGTCACCTCCTGCATGTTTTCAAAAGCTACACAGAAGCAGTAAAGATATCTTAGTTCCCACCGGACCATTGTGATTAGGATTGATGGTATTCAACTCTTGTTTGTGGCTTCATCAGTCTGCAGCATTAGCCAGGATCCTTGCTTAGCTTCCTATTTTTGCAAAGCCTACTTAGGTCTTCTTAAAGCCTCTAATGCAACTGTTGTCTCCTCCACAATGCAACAGCTAGGCTGTTTGGGCTCTGGGATTGCCTTCCTGCCCAGCCCCGCTGATCTCCTGGCCTATTACATTCCTCAGCAGCATTCCACTAGGGCCTCTGTGGCAGACCATTCTCCTTGCCTTGACTCCACAGCTATCCAGGCAGAGAGTCTCCACAGTGTCATGGTGAACAACAGCCTAATTCCTTAAGACACTGCAGCAGGAGTCCAACTGAAGTCCAAAGAACCACGTCCGTTATGGTCTGCAACAAGTTCTCTTTCCGATGGGCCTGGGAGAAAGTGAAGAAACTGGTGTAACCAAAGCTGAAATTAGTCTGAATAGATAATAGTACTAATCTGGGGTAGATGCACCTCCAAACTTCTAACAGAGGCCACAAGTTGTTCTGCCCTACCTCTGTTCTGTCCAGGCTTCTTTCTGGTTTTTCCTGCCAGCACAGAGGTGGAGAGTTCCATAATTAATGAGGCAGCCACACAGTCTAGCAGGTCTGCACTATCCTTCCACCCTTGGGTCGAGATGATTTAAAATCCCTTTCAGAATCAGGGCATTTCATTCTCTGAATTGGTCTCTCCCCAGTCACGCCTGTTTATTCGCTCCAAATACCATAAGAGCGGGAAGCTGCTTGCAAGTAGAGACAAAAGTCTGAGCCTGTCCCATTGTCTTCTCTAGGAGTTTCCCTCCCCTGAAATATCAAGCAACTAATGTGATGGCAATCGATATTCCGGCCTGGACCCCTTTCTCAAGCAGAACCAGAACCATCCGTGGAATGGGACCAATGTGTCCTAGGGCTTTTAATCTCTCAAGTGGTGCTGCGCAGCAACTAATACAGTCAGACAGGCAGCACAAAGGAAGAGTTTCATGAAGGGGTTCATTAAGGGATTTATACAGCTTAAAAATTCCTTCTGACTCATACGCACATAAAAAAGGACACATACCAGTGACTATGATCCCTTTGTCATGTTTAATTCTAAAGTTTTAACTCAAAGTGTGCATAAAGCGCACAACGTGCAACATATTCTACAAATTGTACACAATAGCAGTGGTGGAGTTCTCTGCAGTCTCCAATTCCATTACAACAAATTAGGCTAGGCCCCCACTGCTGTACATGCGCAGATGAAAGGGGAATAATAGTCTTCCTCGTTCAGCAGGTGCATGCGCACAGAAATGTGCACACGTGCCAAGCACAGCCTGTGCTCAGAGCGTCTTAGGCTAGCTGTGCCCAGCAGCAGACCTTATTTTAAAAAGTGGGCTCTGGAGTTTGAAGCTGGAATTAATTTTAAACAGAGTTTTTCAGTGTGAGAGACTCTTTTATGGGGCCACATGCCCTAGCTGGGGTCAAAACAATCAGAGGTCCAAAGGCAAAGCACAGGTGTTAGACCTGACAGCCTTAGGGTGGTCACCCCTAACTTTTTGCCTGCCTCCCTCCACTTTTTGGACACTGTTTTTGCTGGTTTTTAGACTCTGCGCACTTTACCACTGCTAACCAGTGCTAAAGTGCATATGCTCTCTCCCTTTAAACATGGTAACATTGCATCATACCCAATTGGACTATTTAATTTACTTATAAGTCCCTAGTACTGTGCACTATATGTGCCCAGGGCCTGTAGATTAAATGCTACTAGTGGGCCTGCAGCACTGATTTTGCCACCCACTTAAGTAGCCCCTTAACCTTGTCTCAGGCCTGCCATTGCAAGGCCTGTGTGTGCAGTTTCACTACCAATTCGACTTGGCATTTAAAAGTACTTACCACGCCTAAAACTCCCCTTTTTTCTACATATGAGTCACCCCTAAGGTGTGCCCTAGGTAACTCCTAGGGCAGGGTGCTGTGTGGGTAAAAGGCAGGACCTCTACCTGTGTAGTCTACATGTCCTGGTAGTGTAAAACTCCTAAATTCGTTTTTACACTACTGTGAGGCCTGCTCCCTCCATAGGCTAACATTGTGGCTGCCCTCATACATTGTTGGAGTGGTAGCTGCTGATCTGAAAGGAGTAGGTAGGTCATATTTAGTATGACCAGAATGGTAATACTAAATGCTGCTGACTGGTGAAGTTGGATTTAATATTACTATTTTAGAAATGCCACTTTTAGAAAGTGAGCATTTCTCTGCACTTAAATCTTTCTATGCCTTACAATCCACGTCTGGCTGGGTTTAGTTGACAGATCCTTGTGCATTCACTCAGACACACCCCAAACACAGGCTACTCAGTCTCACTTGCATACATCTGCATTTTGAATGGGTCTTCCTGGGCTGGGAGGGTGGAGGGCCTGTTCTCACACAAAGGACTGCCACACCCCCTACTGGGACCCTGGCAGACAGGATTGAACTGAAAGGGGACCTGGTGCACTTCTAAGCCACTCTTTGAAGTCTCCCCAACTTCATAGGCACATTTGGGTATAAAAACAGGGCCTCTGCCCTACCACCTCAGACACTTCCTGGAGAAGAAATTTGTAACCAGAACCTGCATCCTGCCAAGAAGAACTGCCTGGCTTCCCAAAGGTCTCACCTGACTGCTTTCTGTGAAGGACTACTGCCTTGCTGTTGCCCTGCTGCCTTGCTGCTCCCTGGCTGTGGTGAAGAAGTGTTCTCCAAGGGCTTGGATAGAGCTTGCCTCCTGTTCCCTGAAGTCTCAGGACCAAAAAGACTTCTCTCTTGCAACTGGACTCCTTGTGCGGCCAAAATTCGACACACAGCTTGCTAAAAACGACACACAGCCTGTCCTACGGTGAGAAATTCACCGCACGCCGAACCGGAACGACGCAGCTCGACTTCGCAAGGAAAAGATTGACGCGGCACCTGCGGCCCACCAGATCGACACACAGCCAACATGGGACGGCGCAGCCCAACTGCCAGGGGGGAAATCAATGCAGCGCCTGCCGTGCGGGAGAAATTTCCCCGCAACGCTCACCGGAACGATGCAGAGCTTGTCACAAGCCCAGGATTCCACGCACATACCCCGGGGCTTCTGAAAACCCTGCAACCCGAAGAGGATCCACGACAGAGCGCCGGAAATTGACCTACAGCCATCCCTGCGTGGAAACTAAATGACGCATCGACTGTGTGCGGCTCGAGAAATCGACGCATATCCCTTTGTTTCTACGCTTCTCCTCCTCTGCGGCCCTTTGCAGAGATTTTTCACGCAAACCAGGTACTTTGTGCTTGAAAGAGACTTTGGGGGTCATTCTGACCTCGGCGGTAAAAGGCGCTTACCGCCGGTCAGAAGACCGCCATAACACCGCCGCGGCCGCGGTAAACCGCCACGGTCATTCTGACCCGCAACTGGCAAACCTCCAAAAACCCGACATCCTCAAAAGTTTGCCACACTAAAGGTCAGCGAAAAAAAGGCAATGACCAAACCTCCACCGTCACGCCAACAGAAATACGCCCATACCATTACGACCCACGAATCCACGCGGCGGTCTTTCAAACGCGGTATTCCATTGGCGGTACACACCTCCGCGGTCAAAATACACACACCCTTTCAAAACACAACCACATTGGACAATTTGAAATACACACACCTGAGACACATACACACACCTCCCCCACATACCCAATACAATATAAAACACACACCCACATTACCCACAAACCCTTACTTCCACAATTGCGAATCAAGGACAGAGAGAGACAGCACTGCTTAGAGTAGACCATCACACAGAGGCTAATCACAACATCACCCACACAATTACAACGCACAAAACACCATACACCACCACACTCACCACACTCCACAACACATACAACATCCCTCACCTCATCCACACCACCCCATGGCACCCCAAAGACACCCCAGGTTCTCTGATGCAGAACTCAGTGTCATGGTGGAGGAAATAGTACGTATAGAGCCCCAGCTCTTCGGGGCAAAGGTGCAGCATACAACAATTGCTAGGAAGATGGAGCTATGGCAAAGGATAGTCGACAGGGTCAACGCGGTGGGACAGCATCCACGCAATCGGGAGGACATCAGGAAGAGATGGAACGACCTACGGGGGAAGGTGCGTTCCATGGTATCAAGGCACAACATTGCGGTGCAGAAGACTGGCGGCGGACCCCCACCTACTCCCCCAGAATTCACAGCATGGGAGGAGGAAGTCTTGCACATCCTGCATCCTGAGGGCCTCGCAGGAGTAGGCGGAGGAATGGACTCTGGTAAGTCGAATCTTTACTACTACTTCCCACCCCCACCCCATCTGCATGCCAGCACATAGCCCCACCCTCACCCCACCCCCATCACACCAACTCCTTCCAAATGTACCACCATCACAACCCACCCATCCCAACACCTAGACCTGCATGCCACCACAAAGCATGGACACCCATCACCAAAGCATGCCCACTGCACATAACCATCTCCCCCACAAGCCACCCTCACAAAAGCCCCCACACGGGAATGCCTGCACTTGGGTACACGGACACCCATCCATCCCACGAAAAGCCACACACAGAACCAATAACCATACCCTTATACCCCTGCAGGACCCGAACGCCAACACACCACCACGGAGGGTACAGAGATGTCCATCCCACCCCCAGAAGAGGCCCCCAGCGATGACAGCAGCTCTGTCTCCCTGGACCCAGATGACCAGCCCGGCCCATCGGGGACCTCTGGACAGTCGGTTCCCCACCAGACCTAACCCCCTCTGGGAACACCAGCACAGCTCCCACCCAGCGGGCCCATGCCTCTGTCTCCAGGACACGTCAATCAGCGGTGTGTCCGCCACTACAGGGCACCCAGGTTGACCCACCACCCCAACAACAACAGGGACCTGGGGGCAGTGGTAGTGGGCACACCGTCCAGGGGACAGAGGCCCAGGAACACAGGGGAACTGGGAGGGCTGCTGTGCGACAGGGGGGGGACAGGCCCAGGGAACCGACTCTCCAAGAGGCCCTCACCACCATCATGGGAGCATACCACCACTCCCAGGAGACGATGGCGACGGTACTGGCCAGGTTCCAGGAGATCCAGGCACAGCAGGAGGAACGGTACATGGGGTTCAGAGAGGAACTGAGGAACATTGGTTCCGCAATGGGGACCATCGTCCTGGCCCTTAACCAGATAGTCACCACATTGCGGGACCATGTGGCACCCCAAAGGGCCCCTGTCACCAGCCCAGGCCAGGAACAACCTATCACCTCTGCCGGCGCTAGTGGACAGGAGGCCCTCACACAACGTCAGGCCACCAGAACCCCACCTCCTGCTGAAGAACAACCACCCCGCAAGCGGAACCTGAGATCACACAAAAAGACAGAGTAGGATTGCAAGACCCCCACCAGCATAAGATACCCCCCGATGTCATCCCACTGTCCCACATTGTCACCCTGTCCAACCTTGAACTGCCCCTGCTTCATCCTTCCACAGGCATATGGACAATGCACCTGTGCGATTGAGAACTGGACTCTGCCATGGACATTTCTCCACCCCCACCCATCACCGTTTTACGATCATGTACCTATATGTAGCACTTATAATAAATCACCTATTGCCCTTACAATTTCAGGAGTCTGCTTTTATTTTACTATTATGTTTCACACATAACGGTGCAATTATGTTCTGTTACATTGTAATGACAACATACCAATGACAGCAAGCTGTAGTCCATGGGCAAACAAAGCAGAAGTCACGCAGTTGGTCAAACAGCTCTGAAAAGTGAAGGGAAAGTCACAATTCAGCTTAAAGGAAATGGTGGGAAACACAGAAAGTAGAGACGCAGGAGGCCTCAAGTAAATGTAAAATGGCGTGGGTGAATCTTACCTGTGTGCTACTGAAAATACTGTTGGATAACTGTATCCCTGTTGTCCGTGTCGTCCCCGTCGTCTTCCTTCTCTTCACTCTCCACAGGCTCCACAGCTGCTACAACCCCACCATCTGGACCATCCTCCTGCAGGAAAGGCACCTGGCGTCGCAATGCAAGATTGTGAAGCATACAGCAGGCCACGATGATATGGCACACCTTCTTTGGTGAGTACATGCAGGCACCTAAACCTGGCCTTCAGGACCCCGAAGGTCCTTTCAATTATCCTCCTAGTTCGCCCATGGGCCTCATTGTAGCGTTCCTCTGCCCTTGTCCTGGGATTCCTCACTGGGGTCAATAGCCAGGAGAGGTTGGGGTAACCAGAGTCACCTAATAACCACACACGGTGTCTCTGTAGCTGTTCCATCACATAGGGGACGCTGCTATTTCGCATAACATACGCGTCATGCACTGACCCAGGGAACTTGGCATTCACATGGGAGATGTACTGGTCTGCCAAACAGACCACCTGGACATTCATAGAATGATAACTCTTTCTATTTCTGTTCACCTGCTCACTGCCTTTGGGGGGTACCAAAGCCACATGGGTCCCATCAATGGCACCAATGATGTTGGGGATATGTCCAAGGGCATAGAAATCACCCTTCACTGTAGCCAATTCATCCTCCTCAGGGAAAACAATGTATCTCCGCATGTATTTCATCAGGGCAGACAACACTCTGGACAAAACCTTAGAAAACATAGGCTGAGACATCCCTGATGACATGGCCACTGTTGTCTGAAAAGACCCACTTGCCAAAAAATGGAGTACTGACAGAACCTACACCAGAGGGGGAATCCCAGTGGGTTGGCAGATGGGGGACATCAGGTCTGGCTCCAGCTGGGCACACAGTTCATGAATAGTGGCTCTATCAAGTCTGTAACGAAGTATAATATGTCGTTCTTCCATTGTCGACAGGTCCACCAGCGGTCGGTACACGGGAGGATTCATCCTTCTCCTCGCAAGTCCCAGCGGACGGTGCCTAGGAAGGACAACATGGAGTACCGAGTCAAGCAAGCAACAGGTTCGTTCAAACAGCTAGCACAGTCAATGAATCGCAATGCAGTGAAAGGCGTGTATGAGTGGCAATGCACGGCCTAGGCCTGTGTGACGCAGTAGAAATTAAGCCATGTGGGCCTTTGAAATGGCGGCTGCCTGACCTGTGAAGTGTGACAATGGGATGTGAGGTCAATGCGCTGGCGTGGCACACCGTGGCGGTAGGCGGTCGAAGACCGCAGTGCGAAGCCGCATTGGTTAACATTGAACCCTATGGGTCTCAGTAGCCAATGACGATGTGTGCCGGCGGTCGCGGTACGCACCGCGGCGGTACGCACCGCCGCGGGCGTGACCGCCATTTTCTAGCTGCTTAATCACTCGAGACCTGATCATCCACAGGAGAGGACCTATACTGCAAGTGCTGCTGTGACCTCGGTCTGGGAGATACTATGGCTGCTGCGACTGGGGAAAGGGCCCCTGCCTTCACTTCAGAAGAGTTGGAGAAACTTGTTGATGGGGTCCTTCCCCAGTATGCGCTACTCTACGGTCCTCCAGACCAACAGGTGAGTACACTGGGTGCACGTTGAATGGGCTATGCCTGTGTTGAGTGGGGTGTATGTAAGATGGTGGGGAGGGGAGCGAATGAGGACTGCAACGCACGACAGATGAGAGCATGTGCCACATGCCAAGGTTGGGAAGGGGGGGCCACTCACATCTACCATGCAGAAAAGTGATGATATTTTGTTTCCCACCCTGTACATGTCACATAGGTCAGCGCCCATCAGAAGATTGAGATTTGGCGTGCCATCGCCAAGGACGTCCGGGCCCTGGGGGTCCACAACAGACGGGGCACCCACTTCCGAAAGAGGTGGGAGGACATCCGCCGCGGGACCAGGAAGACCACCGAGTCTCTGCTGGGGATGGCCTCCCAACGTAGGAGGGGTGCCAGCCGCCAATTGACCCCCCTGATGTCCCGGATCCTGGCGGTGGCCTACCCTGATTTGGATGGGCGCGTGGGGACATCACAGCAGACACAAGGGGGTGAGTATCAGCACATTCTGCTATCTTTGCGCGCAGTGGAGGTGTCTGGGTTGGGGAGGAGGGCTGTGGGTGACTTTAGGCCAGGGCGCTTTCTGTAGGCTAGTCCCCTCCTTTAGGCACGGCCCTGTGCACCCGCCCCCCACCTCTGTAGGGTGCCAAGTCGAGCTATCCATGGTCCTGCATCACCCATGTGTGCATTTGTTGTCCATAGACCTGTAGGCCTAGTCACAAGTACTGAGTAGTGTACCCCGATTGCGCGGCGTAGTGCATGGGGCTTCTGTGTCTGTCCTCTCCGCCAACGGTGTTGCCAATGCATGCACTCAACCTGTCTTTATTTCTCCCCCCACCCATTTTCTTTATCTTCCTGTGCATGTGTGCTTTAGCATCATCAGGTGGAGGAGAATTGGCATCGGAGCACGAGGGAGCTGCAACTCACATGGCCCCGGAGGGCCATGCTACAGACACCGAGTTCACCAGTGACACGGAGGGCGAGGGGAGCTCCACAACGGGGACCCGTGGAGACGTCAGCGACACCGACACGTCCTCGGAAGGGAGCTCACTTGCGGTGGCGGCAACATCCGTGCCCCCCGCCACAACAGGTACAGCCGCCACCCAGCGCATCAGCCCCGACCTCCCAGCAGCCCCTCGGCCATCGCTCCGTGCCCGCTCGCCCAGGAAGGCGGGCATCTCCTTCGCCCCAGGCACCTCAGGCCCTGCCCCAGTTACCCCTGCTGCCCTCAGTGAGGAGGTCATTGACCTCCTCAGGACACTCATTGTTGGGCAGTCTACCCTCTTGAATGCCATCCAGGGTGTAGAAAGGGAGGTGCATCGGAGCAATGCATACCTGGAGGGCATTCATTCGGGTCAGGCTGCCCATCAACGATCGTTCAATGCTCTGGCCTCAGCACTGACAGCAGCCATTGTCCCGGTTTCCAGCCTCCCTCTTCTAACTGCCTCCACCCAGTCCCAGTCTCCTGTTCCTCTGCCTATCCCATCCACGCCATCAGACCAGCCTGCACACACCTCAACACCTAAGGGCAGCTCTACCAGACATAAGCACCACAGATCCCACAAGCATTCACACAAACAACATCCAGATGCAGACATGGCAAAAGTCACTACCACCTCTGTGTCCCCCTCCTCCTCGTCTCCCTCCTCCCTCCCTGTGACGTCTCCACTCACACCTGCATGCACACCACCATCAGCCAGTACTTCCATCACCAGCACACCCTCCAGTACAGTCCGCACACGTGCAGTCACCACCCCCACTGCCATTTACACGTCCCCTGTGTCCTCTCCCACTGTGTCTGTCACCCCCTCTTCCAAAACACACAAACGCAGGCAGCCACCCACCCAACAGCCATCCACCTCACCACAGCCTACATCACAAGCACCTGCACCCAAAGACAGCACACTTGACTCTCCTACAACCACATCCTCTTCCTCCACTCCCATACCCACTGCACCTACCATTCCCATTGCTCCTAAAAAACTTTTCCTCTCCAAAGTTAACCTCTTTGCATCACCTGACCCACCCCCTCCATCTGGTAAGAGTCCTAAGCGCACCTCAGCCACCACCAGCCCTGCATCGAGGGCGACCATTGTGCACGGGTTTTGGAGTCCACCTTTCCCGAGTGCAGATACATCGGCCAGCAGCAAGGGGACAGCCAGCCCACCCCCTGGGAAGAGAACCCGAAGAACAAAGGGCCGGCGCGAGAAGGCTGAGACAGCTTCCACCAAGGAGCGTAGTCGTGGCCCGTCACCTGCCACAACATCAAGGGGAGGCAAGGGCCAGAGAGCTTCCTCGAAGGAGGGCAAGGGCAGCAGGGCGGAGAAGTCAGCCAGCAGGCGCGCGGACCAGGAGGGCCCCACCAGCCCCATACCAGGTGTGACGGAGGACACCCACAGGCCCAGGACTCCATCACAGGAGGGGCCAGCAACCGCACGGTCGGAGGGCGACTAAGCGGGGAGTCCTGGCCAGGTCTGGCTCCCTTGAAAGACAGGACAAGCACCGCTGAAGAGGGCCCCGCCAAGACAGGCACCGCTGAAGAGGGCCCCGCCGTGAGGAGCACCGCTGAAGAGGGCCCCGCCAAGACAGGTACCGCTGAAGAGGGCCCCGCCAAGACAGGCACCGCTGAAGAGGGCCCCGCCAAGACAGGTACCGCTGAAAAGGGCTCCGCCAAGACAGGCACCGCTGAAGAGGGCACCGCCGTGAGGAGCACCGCTGAAGAGGGCCCCGCCAAGACAGGCACCGCTGAAGAGGGCCCCGCCAAGACAGGTACCGCTGAAGAGAGCCCCGCCAAGACAGGCACCGCTGAACAGGGCCCCGCCGTGAGGAGCACCGCTGAAGAGGGCCCCACCAAGACAGGCACCGCTGAACAGGGCCCCGCCGTGAGGAGCACCGCTGAAGAGGGCCCCGCCAAAACAGGCACCGCTGAACAGGGCCCCGCCGTGAGGAGCACCGCTGAAGAGGGCCCCGCAAAGACAGGCACCGCTGAAGAGGGCCCCGCCAAGACAGGCACCGCTGAGCAGGGCCCCGCCGTGAGGAGCACCGCTGAACAGGGCCCGCCGTGAGGAGCACCGCTGAACAGGGCCCCGCCGTGAGGAGCACCGCTGAAGAGGGCCCCGCCAAGACAGGCACCGCTGAACAGGGCCCCGCCGTGAGGAGCACCGCTGAAGAGGGCCCCGCCAAGACAGGCACCGCTGAACAGGGCCCGCCGTGAGGAGCACCGCTGAAGAGGGCCCCGCAAAGACAGGCACCGCTGAAGAGGGCCCCGCCAAGACAGGCACCGCTGAACAGGGCCCCGCCGTCTCAAGCACCGCTCCGCTGGGCCCTTCCTTTCAAGCACCGCTCCGCTGGGCCCATCCTGTCAAGCACCGCTCCGCTGGGCCCCGCCGCCTCAAGCACCGCTCCGCTGGGCCCTTCCTGTCAAGCACCACTCCCCTGGGCCCTTCCTGTCAAGCACCGCTCCGCTGGGCCCTTCCTGTCAAGCACCGCTCCGCTGGGCCCCGCCGGGCCCCGCCGTCTCAAGCACCGCTCCGCTGGGCCCTTCCTGTCAAGCACCGCTCCGCTGGGCCCTTCCTGTCAAGCACCGCTCCGCTGGGCCCTTCAACTCTAGCACTGCTCCGCTGGGCCCCGCCGTCTCAAGCACCGCTCCGCTGGGCCCTTCCTGTCAAGCACCGCTCCGCTGGGCCCTTCCTGTCAAGCACCGCTCCGCTGGGCCCTTCCTGTCAAGCACCACTCCGCTGGGCCCTTCCTGTCAAGCACCGCTCCGCTGGGCCCCGCCGTCTCAAGCACCGCTCCGCTGGGCCCTTCCTGTCAAGCACTGCTCCGCTGGGCCCTTCAACTCTAGCACCGCTCCGCTGGACCCCGCCGTCTCAAGCACCGCTCCGCTGGGCCCTTCCTGTCAAGCACCGCTCCGCTGGGCCCTTCAACTCTAGCACCGCTCCGCTGGGCCCCGCCGTCTCAAGCACCGCTCCGCTGGGCCCTTCCTGTCAAGCACCTGCTCCGCTGGGCCCCGCCGTCTCAAGCACCGCTGGCCCATTGACAGTGCCGATTCTGTGTCGAGCTGGTGTTCACGCCGCACTCTGAGCACCCTGCCTCCTCCAATACCAGTGGAGTCAGTTATCCATCTGATGGACTGTGGCTTTGAACTCCCCAGGATGGCACAGTGGGCAACCCACCCACTGTAGAGACTTGAGAGACTGTGGCTTTGAACTCCCCAGGATGGCACAGTGGGCAACCCACCCACTGTAGAGACTTGAGAGACTGTGGCTTTGCACTCCCCAGGATGGCACAGTGGGCAACCCACCCACTGTAGAGACTTGAGAGACTGTGGCTTTGCACTCCCCAGGATGGCACAGTGGGCAACCCACCCACTGTAGAGACTTGTGAGACTGTGGCTTTGCACTCCCCAGGATGGCACAGTGGCCATGGAGGCCCCTCGTGGATCTGGCGTCGTGGACTCCTGTGGCTGAGGTGCCCCCCCTTCCCCCTGAGGTGCCTGTAGTTTTATCATCTGATGCCCCAGCAGTGTTCTCTCCAACGGTATCTGGTCTCCTGTGTGGGCTTTGCCCATGTGTTTGTGGACATTGGCCCACGGACTGTGGAACTTTAACAAAATGAGCTGGACTTCTTGCCTATGTATTTAGATTTAGCACTGTTCATTTGTTTGTTTAAGAATTTAAAATAGATGATTTTCCATGACTTCAATGAACCTCTGAGTTGTTGCTCTGCATTGGTGTGTAGATAGTTGGGGGGGGGGGTGTATGGCGTATGTGTGCCGTAAGCTTTCCTCCTCCCCCCTCCCCTGTGTCGTCGGTGCAGTACTCACCGTTGTCGTCTGCGCCGGCGTTCGTACTCGTGGTAGATGAGCAGGTAGACAATAGCTGGTAGGATGTTTAATTCGGGTTCCATGCTGTCCAGGTTCCTCGTGGAGTGTGTATATGTGAGCGTTTTCCCGTTCGTAGTCTGTTTCCGCCGTGTTTTTATCTGCGGGGCTCCCGCCCCGGAAAAGGTGGCGGATTGGTGAGTTGTGATAGGGTGGGCGGTACATTGTCTGCCGTCTGTCTGTTGGCGGTGACCGCCGCGCTGCTTGTCTGTACCTCCGTGGCGGTCAGAGTGTTAAAGTGGCGGGCTGTGTTGGCGGTTCCCGCCAGGGTCAGAATTCCATTTTTTTTACCGCCTGCCTGTTGGCGGGTTGGCCGCCGATTTAACACCGACCGCCAGGGTCAGAATGACCCCCTTTGTTTGCTTTTAAAAGGCTTAAGACACTTAATATCACTTTTCAGTGATATTTCTACATTTACTTATTGCATCTTTGATTGTTTTGACCTGCAAATATCCAGATAAATATTATATATTATTCTAAACACTGTGTGGTGTATTTCTGTGGTGCTATATGGTGTTATTGTATGATTTATTGCACAAATACTTTACACATTGCCTTCTAAGTTAAGCCTGACTGCTCAGTGCCAAGCTACCAGAGGGTGGGCAAAGGATAATTTGGATTTTGTGTGACTTAGCCCGACTAGAGTGAGGGTCCTTGCTCGGACGGGGGGTAACATGACTGCCAACCAAAGACCCCATTTCTAACAACAGGGTTTCCCAGCTAGAACGCGGAATCCTTATGGCAAGTGATTCGTATTTGGAGCCACTAAGTTTGACTTAATAAAGGCTGGTATGTTTAGAGGCACAGTATTCTGTATTTCTACAGTCACCACTGCGACCCGGTAGCCACCTTGTCTTATCCATGTGCTACTTCTATGTACAAATCAAACCTATAAACATGTTGTCAAAAATAAAATGATTGCCATTGCCAGTGGTAATTGACAAAGCAAGATGATCATTGCAATTTGTTAGAGAACGTATGTCAGATTGTATGGTCAGCAGATAAATGCCACTGTAGCACAAATATGTGTATTTATTTTCTTCAGTTCACATGTAGAATTTTCAATTAGGTTTTCAGAGCTTGGACGAAAATGCACAATTGTCTATTTTTCATTTTTGACAAAAGGTGTTGTCGAGGTTGCTACAAGGATTTTTCCCAGACCATGATCCAATGTTTGCACTAAATGTGTTTGGAGGAAGCTTCTTCTCTGATATTTGCTGCTTGACTTGTAGGCATTTTCCGACATTTGTAAACTCATTTCAGTTGACTTACAAAAAGGAGGCTTAAGCTCATCTCATTATAACAACTATTTCCACGTTTATAGAAGGGAAAATCCGAATTGCCTACGTTCTAGATACCACCTCTCCGTACCGCCAAAACAACTTATCAATACGAAAAAGCTTGATTACCTGAACAAGCCAATTCCCCCCAAATAAATGTCACATGGGTACTACATACCTTGTTGGAATTGTTATTACCTAGGTGGAAAAAACTTAACAAGTCATCTGCACTGGCATACCATCTACTCCAATGCACCGAAATGCCCTTCCCATCTAAGGAGATGGCCGTCCAAACAAACGTAGGTTTCTATCCTCTTATCTGCATCAATTAGGGTTGGCCTCAGTGGTTTTGTTGATCACACAATGGCAAAGGCCCTTCTTTCTACAGTACTCTAAGGCTGTTATCAGACCTCTACTGATGATGAGCATTGGTTGGGCTATCATACCTTTATTGAGTACAACAGAACTGTCATTATTCCACGCTTAGAAGCATCTGCCTGTGCTATCTACTCCTTGCAGGCAGGTGCCCCTAGCACTGCTTCAGAGAACAGAGGGGAATATTTATACTTTTTGACGCGGAACCGCGCTAACACAGTTTTTTCGTCAAAAAAATTAACGCGGGCTAACGTAATTTCTTATTACCACCCGTGCGTCAAATTTATACTTTGACGCACAGTGGCACTAATGACTGGTTAGAGTATTTTTTTTTATGCTAACCATTGTGCCACCTCGTAAAGCAAAATGACGTTAATGCAGGGAAAATGACTCTAATCCGGTTTGCGACGCGGAAAACATTGCAAACCAGATATGCTCCATTTTCCACCGCAATAGCGTCAAAAAGTGGCGCAAACGCAGCAAAGTCCAACAATCACTAGTGCAAGGACTACAACAGTGTGTGAGGGACTTCACCACTGCAGCGAGGGAGTTGCCACATCACCTGACCTTCCAAACTTTTCACTGCATGCATGACAACAATCACGACTCCCTCAGGGCTGGCCTGGCTGCCTACCACAGGGATCTTGCTGCTATACTCAATAACCAGCAGCTCCTCCTTGCTGCAGTAATGCCCTTAATAGTTCCACATTTTGCAGCTACCGGGAATTCAGAGTCCACTTCTCCAAACACTGAAGTGTGTGTTGTCCCCTGAAACCCACCACTACCACTACCAAGGGCAGAGGAGACGATACACACATCAGAAGATGAAGATGTGGAACAGATCACCTTCACCAGTAGGAGTACCCGGATTTTCGTATGTCCTGTGCTTGACAACATGCCAGTCTTGATACAGTTGGCAACATGCACTGTTCTCCAACACACTGTTTACCTTACCACTATGGACTGCAATTGTTTCTCATTACCCAATTGGAAATTCATGTACCTCTGCACTGAATGACACTCTATTGCAGCATGTCCAATGACATGTCCCTCAACATTACACTTGTGTTGCGTCACAATAGTATGTGTCACACCAATGGACTTACAAACCTGGACTATGTAAATATTGCACTACAGCACTTTCAAATAAACAGCACCTACACAACCACTTTGTCTCTATTTAATGTGACACATCTACTGTGCAGACGTTTTGTGATGCACGTAACATGTCAATGGCCACAGAATGTGAATACAAGAGCGTAGAAAGAATGTGGGCTGATTTCTATGCACAAGGATCTTGATTTTACAATCAGCTGTGCTGCTTGTGGCTCATTTCTGAAGTTAAAGCACCACAAACAGTATAATGCTATGTAAATATTGTATATGTCAGGCCCAAGGTATCTACAAGATGAAACTCAATGCTGCCCACATCCCCTACAAGACAATCATTGTGTGTGTGATATATGACTTTAAACCTAAATCCCACAACCACGACATACAGCAGGAATGTAAGAGTGTTTGGACAATAATGTCACCTGGGAGTACAATGAGAAAACTCATAGGTGTGATTTTTGTATACTGAACTTCATAAGATTATGACACCACTCAGTTTATCTGGATTCACATGAACATCAGGCTGCAGGTAGATGTCCCACAGTGCCCAAGATTCCAACACAGGACCCAAACAATGACAGCTTAAAAAAAACACATCTACCTCTCCAGTACATGGGAACCATAGTCACCTTGAGTGGTGGGTTCAAGGGATGGCAGATGCATAGGCATGTAGCTTTTTGTTGGAGCTGCCAATGTGACAGCTCATTTGGAAGTGGGAATAAACATGTCAAGAATGGGATGTGGATGCAGGATGGAATACACAGGCAAACACCAATTTGCCACTGTACACTCATGCAAAGGCCCAGACCTCCAAGCATATGACACATACCGTAAAGGAGTACCTAAAACTTTATCACATATGTATGAAAGAAAACTTAAACTATGTCAAACACCTATACTAACCTAACCTATCCTAACTATACATTAACCACAACTGGCCCTAACTACCCTATGCTAAACTTACTTACCACATGTAACTAAACACTCTAAACATCAGTCCACCACCCACCTTATATGACGGGTCATGTGTAGGACAACATATACCAACCTAAACAGATACTAATACCAAACAAATATATATTTTTTTTATTTTTTTTATTTCTGGAATACACATAAACCCCAACATCAACTCCCACCCACAAACTAACATGTAATAATATAACTCCCCCCACCCCTCAAACCTACTTATCCTATCTGAACTAATAGCCTACTCTAACCTATCACTAAACCCCCTAAACCCACTAAAAAACAGTATAAAGAAAGAGGAGGGAGGGGACGGAATTAGGGGTGAGGCAAAACTGGACTCAGAGGTTTGCCCTCCTCAAAGTTTTTTTTATTGACTTGAGTCTTCGGCTGTTGCGGGCTACCTTGTAGTCTTGCCATTTTTAATATAGCTTCATACACTGTAGTTTAGCATACTAGGCCGCTGTGCACTTTGCCCTAGATATATTTTATTCGATTTCGTACTGTTATTTTACAATAACCAGTTTTACGGTCTTGTTTTAATTTCTTCTATCGCACTGTTTAGCTTAGTTCAGCACTGTGTTCTCAAATAATGCATTGTTGATCGCCGTGTGCTTCAGTCAAGGTTACAGTCTGGTACATTGCCGGTAAACGTGGTAGAAGTTTAGTCTCCAGTATTCATAGAAAATACACATCCTTATGTAGGGACATTTTCTTAGAACATATGCGTGTTAGTATAAAAATACTTCCTAGTCCTAGTACACGTCAAGAGGGAGATTACGGCCAGGAACCTACAACTAGATACTGAATGCCCGTTGCAGATGCTGATGCAGATTACAGGCCTTTGCTCAGGTATGAGGGTTGATGCTGTGCTCGAAATATAACTTAGAGAGAAAATAATCTAGCGGCACTATGATAGCCTTATTCTTGTGCTTCACTCTCATCGTTACTATTTCAGTCCTACTGTGTTGTGTAGTTCTGTTTATTGCACCTCACGCTTTGCTATCTAAAATGCAGTCGTTTTATTAAATCAATCTTTAAAACTTAAACTGCCTTTGTCATTTATATATGAGACCATACTTTGTATGAGAGAACTGGTTGTGACCTGAGTGACCCTGACGTCCCTGGGAAGCGCTAAGATGTCATGTGCTTGGCTGCCCAATTGTCTCTCCAATTTTGGAGAGATGAGGCACTACTAGTTAGCCTGAGCAAAACCCGGATTTAGAGTGACAAGGGTCCTTCACTGTGGGTCAGACTTAGTCCCCCACACTGTGAATGATCTTGCCGCTCAAAATCCAGTAGTCTCATTAGGATAATGAGAGCCTATGTGACATGGCGCTGCCAATGTTTGGTCAGGCTCTAATTTTCGGGTCCACCGGCATATCTTGGTCTCATTTTTATATAATGACTCCTCAGTTCCTTATATAGAGACGTCCGTGGTACTGTGGATTTCCACCACCGCCGTATAGGTAACCCTATTTTACAGTAGGTGGTTGTTCAAGCTTGAACCTTAAAAGGAAAAAAAAACATCTTGGTGTGCCTTCTCTGAACTCTTAGTGCCTTTATAATGGCGAATCCCCAGGCTGTACAAATAGCTCTTAACATGAAACAACCACTTGCGACACATTGACTAGCACATGGTCTTACAGCACAGGGAGGTCCAGTCACATTTGTGGTGGATGCTCACACAGTGTATAGAACAGAGATGTTTTACTCTTGGGTCACATTTCCAGCAGTTGATGGGAACACAAATACATTTCATACATATACAGTTGCGAACGCACCTGGGCAGCACAGTGTGTACGCATACTTAGTGATACCTCTATCTTATCAAGAACATAATAATTGGCTTAATGGCGCCCTACCCATACAATATTACTAGTAAGGTTAGGTCCACTAAGTAATGATGGTCCTACCTGGCCTTTATTGGCCACATATACACCTCATTCTGCGGTTGCGAATATGGCGGTAACTGAGGTTCGACGCTTATCTATTGAATTAACAGCAATATATAGACGATTAGTACAATTTGTGATGCAGACACTAAATACAAACCCAGCGCGTGCTGCTCCAGCACAACCACATGCAGTAACAACAGGTATAAATCTGGTGACTGTACACTCTATTATGGGTAAGGTCCCAGCCAAACGAGAGGAGACTCAGTTTTGGCTAGCACAAAAAATGTGTACGCTGGAGGCAGTATTTCCCCATACGGGACCTCAGGATAAACATAGAATATTAACTATGTGCTTGCCCTTTGGGATGGTTCCTACAGTTGAACACTGTAATACATGGGGCATGGTATTTGCCGCGCTCTACACAACGGCACACGGTACACTGACGCTAGCCAACCTACCGGAAGTGCTTAAACAAATTCAAGATGAATACGGGGCTGCCCCGGCCCTAGACTTGGGAATGCAACTGATGGGCAATTTTGCCACAGTTTCTTCAATTATCCTAAGTAACCTTAAAGGGGAAGCAGTTGCACTTGCAGTGCGCATGCGTCATCGTGATGTTCTGCAACAAGATCAGGAGCGAGAACTGCCTAAAATAATAGCGGAAACATATTCCAGTATCGGTCGAGATAGCCTTGGGGCTACACCACAAAAACCTAAATTTCAGGGTAAAATTTATAAAGAAAATACTAAACAACAACCTGAGGGTAATAAGAAACGCTGGAAGAAAAAACAACAAACGCCTAAAAAAGAAAGGGGAGAATCTCCACGCACGGAGACCCCACAGAATAGGTATAATCTCAGAAATAGAGAGAATATAAAAACGCCTGAAAGATATCAATATACTGATACACGCCAATCTCGTTCCTTTCAGGACTCATCGGAAAAGAGAAATGAGAGAGGTTGGTGATCAGAGCGCCGAACAGAGTACGTGAAACCAAAACAGGAATCACAACGCTCTTCGGGGGTTTCTGTTAAGAAGGAAGAGAAACCGGTACAACAAAAACAACAATTTAAAAAGAAAAAAGTGGCAGCTGTCTCAGTTAGACATGCCACTCAGGAAGAGGGTTCTCTTGAAGAACAAGAAATGGGCTCTAGCACTGCTAGACAGTGCAGCAGAGGTCACAATGGTTCGCCAGAATCTTCTAGAGCATCTGGAGGTGAAAGCAACTGATGACTTCATACAAGTAGAAACAGCAGATATGCGTGTCTAGTGTAACTCTGCAATTAGAAGGAGACATTGAACGCACCATACACGCAATCTTCTGGGATCGTGTAGTAAAAATATATGACATTTTGTTGGCTGAACAAGATTGGCCGCCTGATTTTGTCCGCACCTGCCCATATGGAGAGGAGGTTATTAGTCCTTCCTTCTCACCCCTTGTTCCGGAGGAACTCGTTGAGTCCTATTTTATTGCATGGGCTCTAGCACAAGCACCTGCGTTATATAGAAATCACGTTGGGTGCGATAGGGATTCTCCATACCATGTAATTCCCATTAAAGGTGAAACTCAGCCACAACCGCAGTATCCCATAGAACATGAAGCAAGGGCACCGGTGAGAGAAGTACTTACGCAATTAGAATACCGAGGGGTGATTGAACCTTGTGTCTCACCGATGATTAATCCCTTGTTTCCTGTAGCTAACCTGGACCATTCATACAGAATAGTTTTAGACTACAGACATTTAAACGGACATACACGTACATATGCTACACAAAATTCGCATAGAACTGCACTAATGAGCAACAAATTTAAAACGACTTTAGGTATCTTGAATGGATTCTTCTGCCAGAATATAGCACCTGAAAGTAGAGATTTAACAAGATTCAGCGCACTAGGCTCCAAAAAAAAATTCTGTTGTTTGCCTCAAGGGTATAAAAACAGCCCAGGACAGTTTGCAACTTGTGTGACTGCTATTTTACACGAGATAGACCCTGAAGCATTGTCATACGTGGACGATATATATCTGACGGATGACGAGTTACTACAACATTTAAGACGGGTAGCCCGTATTGTTGTAGGGTTTGCCGAAATCGGCTACAAATTTAATTAAAAAAAAATCAAAAATTGCCTTCCTCAGTGCCCTGTTCCTGCGATATGAGCTGTCGAATGAAGGGAAAAGCCTAGCGCCACAATTTTTAGAAAAATGTGCACAATTGCAACCACCAAATATGATTAAAAAACTACAATCATTGTTGGGCTTTCTAAATTTTGGCAGAACATACATTCCTGATTATGCTACACGCATAAAACCTTTATATGAATTGATAAGTCCTGATTTTTCAAGCAAATACTGGACAATTGAACACACACATACTCTTCGAGAGTTACAGGCAGACATGCTAGCAGCAAAACATTTACACACACAGGGACAATAAGACACATTTGGTCATCAGGGTGAGAGCTGGGGCCATTGGTTTTACATATGTCACCTTTAATGAAGGTGAGACAGTCCCAATTGCACACAAATCACACCTGTATTCCGCTGCAGAACAACGCTTTGCGCCCACGAAGAAAATTCTTACTGCTGTCCAGATGGCTGTTATTAAAGAAAGACCTCTTGCCCAAGGAAAACGCATCATTGTCGTTTCTCCTATTCCGGCCCTTGAGGCTGTTACAAAAGCTAGCGTCCCGAATGCAAAAGCACTTCATCCGCGTTAGATACAATGGGCTACGTCTTTAACAGCCACTGATGTAGATTACATCTTTGACCCAAAGTTACAAACTCAAGAATTTCTACAGTATGAAGTAGAATATCCAGTTCCCGCTGACACCTTGCCTATTGATCAATATCATGTAGTCATGTACACCGATGGCTCTGCGCAACCAGCGATTGGAAACAAACATCAATATTCTGCTGCATGTGTGGTCGTGAGTGGCTATATGGAGGGGGAGAAATTCTGTCCCCGAGATACCTATACACAGACCTTAGGGGATTGTACAGCACAATTGGCTGAGCTAAAGGCTCTACTAATGGCAATAGAACACACAGATCTCACACAGTTTACACTGTTTGTTTGTGATTCTTATTATTGAGTCCAGTCTTTTGATGAATACCTGCATTACTGCCGCTTGAATGGGTTCAGAGATTCAAAAGGCAACACCATAAAACACAGACTCCTGTGGGGGAAGGTAGCAGACCTGAAAGAGACGCTACCCAAAGTCCATGTTGTGCATACACTTGGACACCAGCGCGTTGGGATACAAGTTGCTGGAAATACTTTGGCTGATGAAGCCGCAAAGTCGGCAGTGGCAGTTGCCACTGTAGCTGCAGTGACTCGTTCGAGTTCCAAACCAGACACAGACATGATGGCTGCCATAAAAGCTACGGTTGATGGTACGTCTTATCCTAAAGGATTTCCTAATAAATATCAATTCTTGATGGGAAGTATGCTGAACGCTGAAGTTAAAATTCCAGGCGTACGTGACATCCCCAATAAAGATGTAAGATCACAATTGATTAAAGCAGTGCATGAGGGGGTGGCATCTGCACATGCTGGCGTGGCGGCTACAATATCACTCTTGCAGGACCATTACTGGTGGCCTGGTCTCTATAAAGAGACTAAGCAGTATGTCCTTTGTTGTGACATCTGTCAACAAATTAAAGTTTCCACAGCTAAGCGCCTGCCGCAGACACTCCTCTTAATCTCAAATACACCATTACAATGTGTGTACTTGGATCATTGCGGTCCATTAACACCCGATAGTGCATACAAATATATACTAGTCGCTGTTGATTCTTGCTCCAGATTTGTGTGGGTGTGGCCACAACGCTCGGCTGATGCTCGGACTGTTATTAAAGATTTGCGAGTCTTTGTCGGTACATATGCAGTTGCGGCATTCCATTCGGACCAGGGCCCTGCTTTTGCCTCAAGGGCATTCAGGGACACCATGGCTTCGTTGGGGGTCCAGCTCCATTACTCGTCTCCATTTCATCCCAAGGGAAATTCTGTAGTGGAGCGATTAAACCGCGATTTAAAGCAATCCTTAACGGCCAGAGTCTCAGGTACGGGTCGTAGTTGGCTAACCCACCTGTATGAAGTTCAGAGAGCACTAAATACCCTGCGTAGAAGGTCCCTGGGGGGGGTCGTACTTCATATGAGTGCCTGTTCGGAACACAAATGTTTGTTCCGGATCGTGATGGTCTTGGTGTGGAGGCGGCGGAAACACCTTTTGACATAAATGAACGTATCACTATTTTACAGGAATTACAGCAGTTCCGTGAAGATGACTCTTCCAAAAGTGCTTCCTCCACAGGAATTAAGGATGTGCCAGTAACACCTACCGGCTGGATTCCCAGAGTTGGGTATCTTGTGCATGAAAAGGTCGCAGTGAAAAAAGAATTCGGCCCTTCTGATCGAGCACCAGTCCCTGTGTTGGGGATGCACGGTACCAGAACTGTTATTCTACCACCGTTGCCAGGTGCCAAAGAAAACCGCTTTGTTTCCATTGACAATGTCAAGCTACAACATGTGGCCGATTCTACACAGCTGACCAAGAGGAACATCCAGTTGTTCCCGAATCCCTCTCACTACTGAAAAGAAGTTCCGCTTCAGTTTGTTTACACCAACACTGATGCCTCTCCGAGCTTGGGGAGGGTGGATGATGATGATCTTGCATTGGTTCCACTAACGACAAGCAACTTAGAAACATTTGATCAAGTCACTATGACTACAAGCCAGACGGATGGTGCTATTTACAGTGTACCACCACAGGAAACACCAACTCCTCCATTGACTACGGCAACCTTTTTTGCACAAACTGTCTCTGGTTACTTTGCCAACTACAACAAAGGTCTATCGGACTCGTTTGCATCCTCGACTGCTGAACTGTCAGGTGCACGTAAACTGATACATTGGCTTAAAGATACGTATTTCATTTTTCCATGGAACTATGTGTGGCTTTCCTTGACTGTCCTAGCGTTTTTTCTTTGGATTGGGTTTGTTATTACCTTTTTTCTGTTAATACATGGTCATTTTCTTCCACAGAGATCAGCGGTTGAACAGGTGGAGGAGGTATTGAAACCACATTTTTCATCACATAAGGTTCGAAGAGACTTGTCCTTTGTGAACATTTCTGCGGTGCCAATTCCGGATGGGATTGTGTGGGATAAAGTAATGGTTGATATATATGGTCCCACTGAAATAATTCAAATACCGTTTGTGTTAAAGTTATTTATGAACGATATAGTAACACCAGGCATTGTATCTGATGATTGCGATGTGAAAGCAGTTGATTCAATGATAACAGAACTGCAATATTATACTGTCTATTAAAACAAAGATGTTTACCAGTTTAAAGACAATTATGGTGACATGTTTTGCTATAATTCTTATGGGCACCACTTCATACATAAAGCGAGCAGTCCTAAAACGATATTTGATTATGCACAATGGGAACATTGCCCAACTCCCCCGCAAGGGAGTTCGAAAACTTATTTTGAAAAATTTGCGTATTTTTCTGGGCATCATCAAAAAAATGCTGAGTCATATTATTTTAAGATAACTCCGACGAGAGATAAACAAATGTTGTTGACCAACACAAAATTTAAATATTCGGACTCCTTTGTTTCCCGGTTAGAGGCTTAGCTACAGTTAGAGAATTAAACATGCCCAGTATACCTGCCCCTGCAAAATTTAATAACTGGCAAAAATACACAAATGCAACTTTTAGTGAGCTTAATGTGTGGGTCCAGAATGGTACGATTAATGCTTCATTGACACGTCCAGGCGGGTGGTTATTGTGGCCAATAGATACCAACGGGTGTCATCAACGTTTTGTCATCTCCTCGGGGGGTTACCAAACGAGTAGGTCAGACCCTCGCTATATATCACCAGAACATGCTGAAATAATTACAACATATAGGGGGTCATTACAACCCTGGCAGACGGTGTTAAAGGTGCGGTAATACCGCAAACAGGCCGGCGGACAAAAAAAGGGACTCATGACCGTGGCGGAAACCGCCAACATAGACAGACACTTTAACACTCTGACCGCCACGGCGGTACAGACAAGCAGCGCGGCGGTCACACCCAAAAGACAGGCGGGAGACAATGTACCGCCCACAGTATCACAACCCGCCAATCCGCCACCTTTTCCGGGGCGGATTCACCGTGGATAAAAACACGGCGGAAACAGCTTTTGCAATGGGAAAACGCTCACCTTCTACACATCCCACGAGGAAGGAGGACACCATGGAGCCGGAATTACAAATCCTACCTGCCCTTGTCTTCCTGCTCATTTACGAACACCAGCAACGGCGGCGCCGAAGACAACGGTGAGTACTGCACCTACGACATAGGGGAGGGGGGACACAAAAGTCACGGACACACACGCAACACCCCCACCCCCACCCTCACCCTCGCACATTACAACACACACACCAATGCATTTCCAAAATCACAGGAACAACCCACAACCCCCCCGGAAGAATGAAAAGACCCGGAAATCAGTTCAAAAATTGTAATGTAGCAAAATACAGTTACCAAATATATACAGATATATATACACATTCTGGCTCTTATACATTACGAGAAGTAGTGCAGGTATGCACATATCAATGTCCGTGCACCACTGGGCCAAAAATGCATGGGCGAGGCACACATTAGAGACCTGTCCACAAACGGAGAGAACACTGCTGCGGCATCAGATAGAAATACAACAGGCACCTCAGGGGGAAGGGAAGGGGGGGGCACCTCAGCCGGATGACAGTACCACGCCAGATCCATGACAGGGCTCCATGCCCACTGTCCCATCCTGGAGAGTGCAAAGCCACAGTCTATCAAGTCTCTACAGTGGTTGGTTTGCCCATTGTTCCATCCTGGGGAGTGCAAAGCCACTGTCTCTCAAGTCTCTAGAGTGGGTGGTTTGCCCACTGTTCCATCCTGGGGAGTGCAAAGCCACAGTCTCTCAAGTCTCTACAGTGGGTGGTTTGCCCACTGTTCCATCCTGGGGAGTGCAAAGCCACAGTCTCTCAAGTCTCTACAGTGGTTGGTTGCCCACTGTTCCATCCTGGGGAGTGCAAAGCCACAGTCTCTCAAGTCTCTACAGTGGTTGGTTTGCCCACTGTTCCATCCTGGGGAGTGCAAAGCCACAGTCTCTCAAGTCTCTACAGTAGTTGGTTTGCCCACTGTTCCATCCTGGGGAGTGCAAAGCCACAGTCTCTCAAGTGGATTACAGTCTCCACTGGTTCTGGAGGTGGACTGGTGCCCAGAGTGCTTCATCCTGTTAAGGACAGACGGAGTGGATGCATGTCTCCACTGGTTCTGGAGGGGGAATGGTGCCCACACTGCATCAGGGTCCCCGTGACGCTTCCTGTTCCGTCACTGTCCCAGCTGTACATGGGATAACGAAGCTTGATGTGGCGGTGTTTTCATTCTTCAGCGGTGCTCTGCCATGTTCAGCGGTCTTCACCATGGCGGTGAGTTCCTTGTTCAGCGGTGCTTAGCCATGGCTGTCTCTGACCTGTTCAGCGGTTCTCTGCCCTGTTCAGCGGTTCGCTGCCATGTTCAGCGGTGCTTTGCCATGTTCAGCGGTCTTCACCATGGCGGTGAGTTCCTTGTTTTGCGGTGCTTTGCCATGGCGGTGCTCTGCCCTGTTCAACGGTGCTTTGCCACGTTCAGCGGTCTTCACCATGGCGGTGAGTTCCTTGTTCAGCGGTGCTTTGCCATGGCGGTGCTCTGCCCTGTTCAGCTGTGCTTTGCCATGTTCAGCGGTCTTCACCATGGCGGTGAGTTCCTTGTTCAGCGGTGCTTTGCCATGGCGGTGCTCTGCCCTGTTCAGCGGTGCTCTGCCCTGTTCAGCGGTCTTCACCATGGCGGTGAGTTCCTTGTTTAGTGGTGCTTTGCCATGGCGGCCTCTGACCTGTGCATTGGTGTGTGGCATGACGGTTACTCATTGCCCAGTGGGGCTGTGGCTGCCGGGGCCCTCCTGGGCACTGACTCCGGCGGTGGTCTCCTGACCAGTGACAATACTCCTGCCCTCCTGGGCACTGACTCCGGCGGTGGTCTCCTGACCAGTGACGGTACTCCTGCCCTCCTGGGCACTGACTCCGGCGGTGGTCTCCTGACCAGTGACGAGGGTGCTGGCGGTGGCGTCCCGGCCGCCGGGGAGGATGGCGCCCTACTCCGCCGTGCTGCTAATACCAGACTGCGCAGACTTCTTCTGGCACTTCACAACCTTTGGAGGAGTCACAGCTGACTCTGCAATCCCCCTGGGAGCCTTGTGAGCAGTTTTTCCGCCAGGAGTCTTCACCCTGTCCCGTCGGCCACTTTCCAACTTGAGATGCTTTACAGGGGGTGGACTGGAAGTCCCTTGGCTCCGTGTCACACTGCCTGCCCTGGTGGCCGGTGCACTCCACACACCTTGAACACGCGCCACTGGTACTGGAGTCTTTTTGGCTGAGGCGCTACTACGTGGCTTATGAATTGGAGGGGTGGGGGTGGGGGCAAAGAGGTCAACGTTGCTGAGGGAGAGTTTCTGATGAACACTGGGATGGGTAGCTGGAGGGGGTCTGGGAGTGGAGGAAGAGGAGGTGGTTGCAGGAGGTGTCACTTTAGGTGTTTTGGGTGCAGGTGCAGGTACTGGAGGCTGTCGTGAGGTGGATGGATGTTGGGTGTGTGGGTGCCCGTGTTTGTGTACTTTGGGAGGGGGCGTCACAGACACACTGGGAGAAGACACAGGGGACGTGTAAATGGTAGTGGGGGTGGTGAGGGCAGGTGAGGAGGAGGGAGACGACGAGGAGGGGGACACAGTGGAGGCAGTGGATGTTGCTGTGTCTGTATGTTGGTGATGCTTGTGTGAGTGCCTGTGGGATGTGTGGTGCCTATGTTTGCCTGAGCTACTTTTGTGTGCTGAGGTGTATGCATGCTTGTCTGATGGTGTGCTTGGGATAGGCTGGGGTACAGGGGATTGGGTCTGGGTGAAGGAATTTGGAGGGGGGAGGCTAGACACAGGGACAATGGCTGCCATCAGTACTGAGGCCAGAGATTGCAGGGTTCGATGAAGGGCAGCCTGACCAGAATGAATGCCCTCCAGCAATGCATTACCGTGTTGCAACTCCCTTTCTATACCCTGGATGGCATTCACAATGGTAGACTGCCCAACAGTAAGTGACCTGAGGAGGTCAATGGCCTCCTCACTGAGGGCAGCAGGGGTGACAGGGGCAGGGGCTGAGGTGCCTGGGGCGAAGGTGATGCCCACCCTCCTGGGTGAGCGGGCACGGGGCGAACGCTGAGGGGCTGCTGGGAGGGCGGTGCTGGTAGGGGAGGTGGCGGCTGTACCTGTAGAAGTGGTGGGCACAGATGGTGCCGCCACCACAAGGGAGCTCCCATCGGCGGACGAGTCTGTGTCGCTGTTTGGTGATCCGGTGACCGACGTGAAGCTCCACTCGCCCTCCGTCCCACTGGTGCATTCTGAGTCCGTGGTGTGGCCCTCCATGGCCATGTGGGATGCAGCTCCCTCGTGCTCTGGTGCCACTGTACCTCCGCCTGATGATGCTGATGCACAAAAGAACAGGGAGAGCACAGAAAGGGGGAGGGACGACAGAAGAAAAAGAGGTTGAGTGCATGGCTTACCGCTACCGTTGGCGGACAATACAGACACAGCAGCCCCCTGCACTACGCCGCGCTCTAGGCCTCTACAGCTGCAATTCCTGGGATCTGGCCTACATCGCTATGGTGGACATCTGCACACATGGATGCCACAGGGGCATGTATACCTGTACTTGGCACTCTACTGAGGTGGGGTGGAGTGGCACATGGCATGCATTTCGGAGGGGCCTAGCCTACGGAAGTCGCCCTGGCCTAGGGAAACCCACAGCCCTCCTCCCCCACCCAGACCCCTCAACTGCGCGCAAAGTCCCCAGAATGATGTTGTACTCACCCCCTTGTGTCTGCTGTGATGCCCTCAAGCGCCCATCCAACTCGGGGTAGGCCACTGCCAGGATCCGGAACATCAGGGGGGTCATGGTGCGACGGGCACCCCTCCCACGTTGGGAGGCCATCCCCAGCTGAGCCTCCGCCGTCTTCTTGCTCCAGCTGTGAATGTCCTCCCATCTTTTACGGCAGTGGGTGCCCCGTCTCTGGTGGACCCCAGGGTCCGTACGTCCTTGGCGATGGCACGCCAAATGTCCTTCTTCTGGTGGGCGCTGACCTACATGACATGCACAGGGGAAGAAGAGAAGTCATTACCAACTGTGCCGTCAAAGTGAGTGGCCCACATCCCTGCCCTTGCCATGTGGCACATGCATTCGCACTCATTCATGTTCCCTGAACTCTGCCCCCTTCCCTCTTACAACCAGCCCTCTCCACACAGGCATAGTCCATGCAATGTACTCCCTGGGTACTTACCTGTTGGTCTGGAGGACCGTAGAATAGCGTGTACTGGGGGAGGACCCCGTCTACTAGCTTCTCCAACTCCTGAGCAGTGAAGGCAGGGGCCCTTTTCCCAGATGCAGCAGCCATTGTCTCTTCCAGACCGAGGTCATAGCAGCACTTGCAGTGTAGGTCCTCTCCTGTCGAAGATCAGGTATCGAGTGATTGAACAGATAGAAAATGGCGGTCACGTCCGCGGCGGTGACGTCCGCGGCGGTGCGTATCATCACCGCCGGCGCAATTCATCATTGGCTCCTGGGACCCATAGGGTACAATGTTAACCACTGCAGCATTGCGCCGTGGTCTACGACCGCCTACCGCGACGGTGTACAACGCCAGCACAGTTACCTCACACCCCATTGTCCGAGTTTAGAGGTCAGGCAGCCGCCATTTCAGGGGCCCACATGGCTTCATTTACTACTGCGTCACACATACCTAGGCCTACACTCGACACACATACAGGAAGATTTTTGTCTTTGGTGTCGTGTTCTGTGTATCTGTGGGTACATACCTGGGATTTTGTTGAGTCTGTAGTCGCTGTTGTCCTTCCTAGGCACCGTCAGCTGGGACATTTGAGAAGATGGCGGAATCCTCCGGTGTACCGACCGCTGGTGGACCTGTTGACAATGGAGGAGCAATATTTGATCATCACCTACAGATTTGACCGTGCCACTATCCAGGAACTATGTACCCAGTTGGAGTCAGACCTGATGTCACCAATCCGCCATCCCACAGGAATCCCCCCTGACGTGCAGGTGCTGTCAGTGCTCCATTTCCTTGCAAGTGGGTCTTTTCAGACAACAGTGGCCATGGCATCAGGGATGTCCCAGCCTGTGTTTTCCAACGTGTTGTCCAGAGTGTTGTCTGACCTGCTGAAACACGTAAGGAGCTACATCATTTTCCCTCAGGTGGAGGATTTGGCTACTGTTAAAGGTGACTTCTATGCCCTTGTTGTTAAAGGTGACTTCTATGCCCTTGTACATATCCCCAACATCATATGTGCTATTGATGGGACCCATGTAGCTTTGGTCCCCACCCACAGGAGTGCAGGAACAGGAAGAGTTATCATTCGATGAATGTACAGATGGTATGTTTGGCAGACCAGTACATCTCGCAGGTAAATGCTATGTTCCCTGGCTCAGTGCATGACGCCTACATCCTGCGGAATAGCAGCATCCCTTATGTGATGGGTCAACTCCAGAGGCACCGTGTGTGGCTATTAGGGGACTCTGGTTACCCCAACCTGTCCTGGCTATTGACCCCATTGAGGAATCCCAGGACCAGGGCAGAGAAACGCTACAATGAGGCCCATGGGCGGACTAGGAGGGTGATCGAACGCACCTTCGGCCTCCTGAAGGCCAGGTTCAGGTGACTCCATATGACAGGTGGTTCCCTATTCTACTCACCGAAGAAGGTGTGCCAGATCATCATTGCCTGCTCAATGCTTCACAATCTTGCTTTGCAATGCTGGGTGCCTTTTCTGCAGGAGGGTGGTCCAGATGACGGTGTTGTGGCAGCTGTGGAGCCTGTGGAGCCTGTGGACAGTGATGAGGAGGACGCTGAGGAAGAATACATAGACAACAGGGAGTCAGTCATACAGCAATAGTTCCAGTGACACACAGGTGAGAACAGTTTTCTTTTTACCATTACATTCACTTTCACACTTCTACCACTATCCTGTCTGTTGTTTCATAGCAGTATTTGGTCACTGAGGTGTACCTTTCCATTACGGTTTCACAGGTGTGATTAGCAACGTGTGTCATCTGCTTGCATCCTTCAAGGACTTGTGATGTGTGACATAGGTATGTTGGCTTTACAATTGGAAACACATTTTGACACTGTCGTTGATTATACATATTTACCAAATCACAGACTGACTCCAGATTGTTTTGTGGTTCAAGGGTGTTTATTTAAGTGCCCAAATATGGAGGGGGGTAGTAATATGGTGATGGGGGACGGTGGAGGAATGTCCATGGCAGAGTCCAGTCTATTAGTCTCACAGGTGCACTGCCCATATGGGCATAGGAAGTGGAGCTGGAGCAGTTTCAGTATGGACAGGGTAACAAAGTGGGACAGTGGGAGGACAATCAGGGTGGTCTCATTTCCTGGCGGGGGTCTTGCCATCTTGCTCTGTCCTGTTCCTGGATCTCAGGGACCGCTTGCATGGTGGTTGTCCGTCTGCAGGGGGTGGGGTGCTGGTGTGGTGGTCCTGTGGCGGGGCGTCCTGTCCACTAGCGCTGGCGGAGGTGGTGGGCAGTTCATCGTCCTGGCTAGTGTCAGGGGCCCCTTGGAGTGCCACGGTGCCCCTCATGGTCTTTTGTATGTCCTTCAGCACCCCTACGATGTTGCCCAGGGCGGAGCTGATGGTTCTGAGCTCCTCCCTCAACCCCAAATACTGCTCCTCCTGCAGGCGCTGGGTCTCCTGAAACTTGTCCAGGACCGTCGCCATCGTCTCCTGGGAGTGGTGGTATGCTCCCATGATGGAGGAGAGGGCCTCGTGGAGAGTGGGTTCCCTTGGCCTGTCCGCCCCATGTCACACAGCAGCCCTCTCAGTTCCCCTGTGTTCCTGTGCCTCCGTCCCCTGGACCGTGTGCCCACTACCACTTCCCCCAGGTCCCTGTTGTTGTAGGGGTGGTGGGTTATCCTGGGTTCCCTGTAGTGGTGGACACACCGCTGATTGACGTGTCCTGGGTACGGAGGCATGGGCCCGCTGGGTGGGTGCTGTGCTGGTGTTAGCAGAGGGTGGAAAGTCAGTGTTGGGCTGTGCCTGTGCAAGGGGAACCGACTGTCCCGAGGCCCAAGATGGTCTGGGCTGGTCATCAGGATCCAGTAGGGCAGAGCTGCTGTCATCACTGTGGGCCTCTTCTGTGGGTGGAGTGGAGTTGTCTGGACCCTCCGGTGTGGTGACGTTCCTTAGTGGTCCTGCAAGGATATAAGAGCATGATTATTGCATGTGTGTGTGTAATGGTGTGCAATGGGTGGGTGTTTGTGTACCCCAGTGCAAGCATTCCTGTGTGTGGGTTTGTGTGATGATGGTTAGGGGATTGTTCTGGGTATGTGCAGTGAACATGCTTTGGTGAGGGGTGACCATGCTTAGTTGTGTCATGCAGGGCTTGGTGTTGGGATGAGTGGATTGTGTTATTAGGACATTAGTGAGGAGTGTGAGTGTTAGGGGAGGGGGTGAGTGTGGGGGTGTGTGATAGCATGCAGGTAGGGTGGAGGATATGATAGTTGAGATTTGACTTACCAGTGTCCATTCCTCCACCGACTCCTCCGAGGCCCTCTGGATGCATGATGGTCAAGACTTGCTCCTCCCATGTTGTTAGTTGTGGGGGAGAAGGTGGGGGTCCGCCGCCAGTCCGCTGTACCACGATGTTGTGCCTGGAGAACACTGAACGCACCTTCCCCCGTAGGTCGTTCCACCTCTTCCTGATGTCCTCCCGATTTCTTGGATGCTGTCCCACAGCGTTGACCCTGTCCACGATTCTTTGCCATAGCTCCATCTTCCTGGCTATGGATATGTGTTGCACCTGTGAGCCAAATAGCTGTGGCTCTACCCGTAGGATTTCCTCCACCATGACCCTGAGCGCCTCCTCAGTAAACCGGGGATGTCTTTGGCGTGACATTGGGTGGTGTGGGTGATGTGTGGGGTGGTATAAGTGTTGATGTGTCTGTTGATGTGTAGTGGTGTGTGATGTTTTGTGTGTGTAATGTTGTATGGGTGATGGTGTTGTGTGCCTCTGAGTGGTGGGGTTCTCAGTTGCTGTGCTCACTGTCTATCTGGCCTTCGTCCCTGAATTGTGGTCGTAGGGGTTTGTGGGTGATGTGGGTGTGTGTTTTATATAGTGTTGGGTGTGTGGGAGTGGTGTTTGTATGTGTATCAGGTGTGTGTATTTCAAATTGTCCAATGTGACGGTGTTTTGGAGATGTGTGTGTATTTTGAGCGCGGCGGTGTGTACCGCCAATGGAATACCGCGGTTGAAAGACTCGTGTGTCGTGATAGCATGGGCGTGTTTCTTTTGGCGTGATGGTGGAGGTTTTGTTTTCACCAGTTTATCACTGACCTTTGGTGTGGCAGACTTGTGTGGGTGTCTGAATTTCGGCGGATTCCGAGATGTGGGTCATAATAGCTGTGGCGGAATTCCGCGGCCGCAGAGGTGTATTGGCGGTCTTCTGCATGGCGGTAAGCGGCTTTTACCGCCAATGTTGTAATGACCACCATAGTGTAGGAAAATTGTACCAACAGTGGCTAAAATCATCCTCACTAGATGCGGTTAAGACACACCTCAGTCTCCTGTCTAACAACACTGACTTACAAGATTTTTTGTCAGGCCCAAAGATTCCACGTAGGAAGCGTTTCTTGTATGAGATATACAATGAAATATGGAAACTTTCCCAAAAAGAGGCTGCAGCCCGGTTAAGGCAGATAGATCAGGAAAATCTGAAAAAGGCATTAGCTGTTGTGGATAATGGGATTCACACCTTGTCCGACCGGATATACACAATTAACAACATTGTTTCTTCTGCTATAGACATTATCCAATCTGATATGTCTTCTTTATATCATGAACAGAGTCAGACCAGGTCCATTATGCAGTTGGGTTGGACACTTCAGACATTGAAGGCAGGTCACGTTCCGTGGCAGCACATCAGTGCCAGGGAATTATTGTTTTCCTTTAATTTGACGCCACAACAACTACTAATGGCTAAAAAGGAAGCAACTTATGTCATGCTTAACATTGAAAAGATAGAAAGATTGCCTTTTACCGTGGCTGAGATTCCCTCAGCAGAGTGGTTGATACACAGGGTTATTAATCTGCCTATTTCTACATTACAATTCACTTCTTGTTTGAAACATGTTCCGGTAGGCAGATATGAAAAGTTTGGAGATAGTTACATCCATGAGGTGTTGGAGCTTCCCTTCTCGTACAAATGCCTCAATGGTATGAAAGAGGTCTTTCTTAGCGGTAGTGAATGCAAGACTTCAGTCAGCCATTCGATGATTTGTAAGAAGCTGTCCTTGCATAGGGCGTGTAATGCCTAGGTTGCGAACTTGGGTTGCTATCTGAAGGGAGTTCCAGTCCCCTTGATTAAACGCACGTTCCAGATGCTTTCAAATGGCAGCTACGTCCTTCTCAATAGTGAAGGCTGTTGTGGCATGCGGGCCGGAATAGTTTACGTTGTTTCGGTCACTAAGGTCGTTACCTGGTGCGGGAACGTGTTGTTTCCCCCACTAAAATTAGGGAGGTAGCAGATATTTGGCCTGAAGGCTTTATTGTTTCAGAAGCATGTGGCCCTTACATCTGCACCCGAGACCTACGCATTTCAGGTGGCAAGGTCATCGGCGGAAATACAGTCCCTGTTAAATACAAACTTTCCGAGACACTTTGGTGAACTCGTGGGACGCATATTTAATGCGTCCAGCACGACTGGATTAGCAAATTTTTTCAAAGCTGTTGGTATTGGTTTTGTTCACACCTTTTCCTCCATATTCGGTTTAATACCTTTGGCTATTCATTCAATTTTCGGAAGCATTTTGGGGGGATTTCCGATAACTTTGGCTTTATTAGCCGGCATTTTGCTGTTGCTGTTGTATTTCCGCAATGGCTGTCCCACCGCAACAAGGACAAATGAGGGTGCCTCCATCAGCGCAGCTGTGTCGTGAACGCATGATGCAGCACTTTGGAGCAACACTCCTGGAACATTTGGGGTGTGACTGGTCTCTGTCATTCAGACCGGTTTTGGATTGTGTGCAGCCTGTGTTTCGATGCCGTTGGTGCTCTTTTGAACAGGCACTAGAAGTTTGTCTCTCACAGCAATGCCCCTCAGTGATTGATGTTGATCTGTTGATGTTCTCGGTGAGGGTTCATTACCAGACATGCGCGCTGCGGCTGCAGCTGCGTTTGCTCAGAGAAGCCGATTACGAGCTACCCTTCCTGGAGGAAGTTACCATTCACTCGTTCACAGGCACTGCACGGGATGCCGCCTTGGTTGACGCTGGGGCTATGGAACACACCTGCTCCTTGATAGTTTTTGGCGTGGATTTACCGGTTTTGTCATCTGCTGAGGTGGAGAATCTCCTGCTTTCCATGACTTATGCTTGATTTGGAATGGTCCTAAATTGACGTTTTCCTTTGAATTTGGCTTTTTGGCCGCATGCTCGTTTTAAAATTACCAAATAGGGTGCTTGTGTGTCCTCTTAACTTGTTAAAATTAAGTAGGGTTTTACATATATTTTAGCTTAGGCTTAAACCACTTTCTACCGACAAGTTGAGGGTGTAGTGTAGCCATTTTTAATAAAGCTTCATACACGTTAGTTTAGCATACTAGACCACTGAGCACTTTGCCCTAGATATATTTTATTTGACTTCGTACTGTTATTTTACAATAACCAGTTTTACGGTCTTGTTTTAATTTCTTCTATCGCACTGTTTAGCTTAGTTCAGCACTGTGTTCTCAAATAATGCATTCTTGATCGCCGTGTACTTCAGTCAAGGTTACAGTCTGGTACATTGCCGGTAAACATGGTAGAAGTTTAGTCTCCAGTATTCATAGAAAATACACATCCTTACGTAGGGACATTTTCTTGGAACATCTGCTTGTTAGTATAAAAACGCTTCCTAGACCTAGTACACGTCAAGAGGGAGATTCCGGCCAGGAACCTACAACTAGATACTGAATGCCCCGTTGCAGATGCTGATGCAGATTACAGGCCTTTGCTCAGGTATGAGGGTTGATGTCCTCCCGGGGGAACCTAAAAGGCAGACTTAGAGCTTCACATGCTTTGCTCGAAATATAACTTAGAGAGAAAATAATCTAGCGGCACTATGATAGCCTTATTCTTGTGCTTCACTCTCATCGTTACTATTTTAATCCTACTGTGTTGTGTAGTTCTGGTTATTGCAGCTCATGCTTTGCTATCTAAAATGCAGTCGTTTTATTAAACCAATCTTTAAAACTTAAACTGCCTTTGTCATTTATATATGAGACCGTACTGTGTATGAAAGAACCGGTTGCGAACTGAGTGACCATGACTTTCCTGGGAAGTGCTAAGATGTAATGCGCTCGGCTGCCCAAACGTCTCTCCCATTTGGGAGAGATGAGGCACTGCTAGTTAGCCGGAGCAAAACCCGGATTTAGAGTGACAAGGGTCCTTCACCATGGGTCAGACTTAGTCCCCCACACTGTGAACGATCTTGCCGCTCAAAATCCAGTAGTCTCATTAGGATAATGAGAACCTACGCGACAACCTCACTTTGGAGACTGTCCATTCGCCTTACGACCCCACCCATGTTCTTCTGTAGCTAACACAATGCGGCCATGTCCATACCACCTGCTGTGGTGGTTTGTGTCGCAGTGGATGTAGCAACTGCAGGTGCTGGTGCCGTGGTTGGGGGTGGTGGCATAGATGGTGCAGCAGTTGTGCCTTGTGCTGCAGATGTTGAGGGTGCAGCAGGTGTGGCAGAGATACCGGTGTCCACTGTGCCTGCAGTTGGGGTGGTGGCAGCACCTATTGTGGCCGATGCTGGGCCCCTTTGGCTAAACGCCCACCATGTTCCTGTTGCTCTTTCACAATGATAGCGTCTTGCCATCATTCAATAACCAGCCTCCACCTCGAGGATGTGCCTGTATCGCACTGCCCACCTCTGAAACTTTCCTGGGCATTCATGTTAGCAGCTGTAAAAAAGAGACAGGCAAACATTTGTGTCATCATTGGGTGATGCATGTACAGATGATAATGTAACACTTCCTCACAAATTGCACATGCAGTCCGAATCACAGTACAGATGATAGAATGTCCCTGAGGAATGACATGCCAATGCAGCCTACCCATCAACTATCTAACAGCACAACAATGCACAACAAGGTGTGTACCAAATTAACTGATCTGTGCATATATGTAGTACAATTGGTCACATTGCAACTACAGCAAGTACTCAACATGTGCCAGGCCAACTAATCCCTATCATCTGGATCAACTTCAGGGCATACAAGACCTGTGATTTGTATATGGAACTGGCAGGATGGTGTGCATTTGCTAATCATAAGGGGTCACTGTAGTTTGGCACACATGCATGCTTGAATTACACGTCTGTCATCTACACTGTGACCGTCACACCTAGCTACGTATTTTTCTCCCCCTAACCCTGTGCCTCAGTTGGAATGGGCATGCAATACATATTTTCAACTGTCAAGGACAACCACTAAGCTTTGTCCATCTGTACATGGATTTAGTGAGTGGAACACATGTAAGGAGGCCTGCCAACTAGAAGTGAATCAACTATTTGTCATTCACATCTACATTCATGTTACCATTTGTGGAAAATCATCAATATCAGATCACAATGACACATTTCCTAAATCACCCACATTTATGCAGGCACACATCTGGCCTTGACCTACATGCATGCCTCTAACATATCACTCAAATTGTACGTAAATGGAGTACAACATGTGGGGCTAGATGCTGGGGGACAGTCAACCATACATTCTTAGATATTAGTGAAGGTTATAAAGAGCTTGGTACATATGGCCCTGAATACTGTTCAGACATGGCTCAACGAAACTGTGGACTGCATTGTTACCATTTATTACCATGTGTAATACATCACATTCCTGGTACACTTACAGTTTGTTCAACTTGCATTCCACAGGGCCACAAACATTGCATGCAGCATGTCACAACATCTGCTACTGTCACTCAGGAGCATTGAACTGTATACATTTGTCAATGTGATACTCATCAACAGGGCACCAATCACCACACCCAGGTGGTCCAGCAGGTCCTGCTCTCGGGCCATCAGGTCAGCCCAGCAATGCTTCAGCTGGCGCTCATTCTGTGCGATGTTAAATATCCTCCTCAGGTGGAACAGCACCTTTGCCCACCGCAGCTGCCTTGCCTCCGTGTGATACCCCTGTATCACACGGCCCCCATCCTCCAACATCATGGGAAGGAAGTGGCACACCAGCTACACAAATGCCCCAAGCTCCTCCTCACCCATGTGCCCCAGCCGTGCCCTTCCCGACATAATACAAAACATAATTTCTGACAGTAAATAGGGAAAAAACAGGGAAAGGAAGTAGAAAAAAGGAAACTTGTATAACCCAATTAAAGACCCAAACAACCCCAACTACTCCTACCCACAAACAAACCCCCAACAGTAAGAATACAAATACAACAACAATAAAAGGCACAAAAACACTTACACAGGTACAAAATACAGTTAGTAAACACCAAAAGACAAAAGATAGACCACACAGGAGACCAAGTTACAAAATCCACAGAAGAGCATACCAACACACAGCCACACAGTCTAGAAAAATCACAGACTGCAAACTGATAGTGAAACTACACCCACTGTACCATTTCTGTAAACAGGATATCCTATTACATCACTTCCTGTCTCATTTGCGACCCATTTTCTGTCTTGCGTGTAATTTGTTTACGCTTACGTAGTTTGGATCAAAATTTTAGGCCCATAGGCCTCAAAATCCCACGCATTCATGGATCAATACATTTTCAATGGATATCCGCATGCCTGGGGTGCACTGGTGGAATTAACGTTAGGGTCCCATTGATGTTATTTGAGCGTTTGCATAATTTTGTGATGCATTTGAGTCGAAATTTCTGATTCAAACTGTGTTTCCGTCATTTTTCATATTTTGACATGAAAGCAGCCTATAACTAGACAAAGATAGGATGGTATGACCTGCAGTGTGTGTTCTACTAATATCGTTGTGTAGGATTAGCTTTCTTAACTGATGCAACAGCAGCAGAAACTTTGTAAATTAAAATGGATTTTTTAAGTTTGCGCAGGCGTTGCGTCAATAGAGGACAGCAAGGCTACACTACAAAAATATGAATCATGGCCTGGGTGTTTTGTGTGTGAATTGACTGTTAAAACTATTTGTGTGCTTCTGTTGGAACGGCATGCAATACATTTGGCGTAATGTTCATGAATGAATGTGTTACAAATGGGTATCACAATCAGATGCCAATCAATGAGGTACTATAATATAATACACTGTTCCAAAACTAGCGGGAGGAAAGAGAGAAGGAGTCCTGATAGTCAGGAGCAAAAGTCCTCACACAACACATTTGGTGTCATGCTTCATCATCGGACAGCTCCTTGTCAGGCCGGCGCTGCAATGCCTGACGGGCACCCCCCAAAGGGGGGCTCTTTGCCGGAGATCTTTTTGTTAGCGATGATGCCGCAGAGCCAAATATGGGTCCAAGAACGAGGAAGGAAAAACAAGAAAAAGTAAAATTGTCTCAAGACCCTCACTAAATAGTTTATTATTTGCTATTGGGAAATGGTCAAGATTAAAAAAGTAACCACGGAGTGAAACAAGAGATAATGCTCAGACACTCACACAAAAATCAGGATAGAGGAAGACAGTGATTATCCGAAATCCCTCAATATATGGTCAATAGGCGGTCGACATGTTTCGCATCTCTTATGGTCCAACAGGATCCCCTGACGCTTCTTCAGGACCTACTTAATCATTGGATTTTTCCAATTGAAAACAAAGGCGAAACAAATTTCCAGCTCCTACGATCTAGCGCTCACAGTCAGAACGTCATCAGTCACTTACTGGAGGTAAACCGGACTGGCTTTCCTTTCCTATCAGTCGCCCTAGATACAGGGAGAAAGCTGAGGTTAGCAATTAGCGTAACTACTTCATCTGCACTCGGAGAGTAGTGCGTATGAGTCAAATGTAAAAAATTAGTGACAAACTGTGCAACACATAGTGATAAAGTGGATGATAGCAACCCATGCTCGTGATATATAGGAGGGCTTACCATCTCCATTAGAAAAAGGGCTTCATGGGATCACGCAGGCCTGTTGCCCGGTTCACAGTGAATCTAGTTATGAGATAAACACAAACAAATAACAGAGGGGACAAGGTATCTCTGTTACTCAATCATAAGCCAGACTTATGACAAGGTCACTGGGAATAAGCATAACATAGTTGGAAGTGTAGACTGGATACAGGCAAAATGTAGTATGCATCCACACATACATAATAAGAACCGAAACACAGCAGTATAATTGCAGATATGTCGTCATAGGTTACATGGTGATAGTAATAATCATCACCCTGGTTATTAATATATGTACATGAGGTCTGTAAAGTGCCCACCATCAGGGAGAAATTTACAATGTACTCAAGTTACTTGGGTCAACTAACGAGGGTTAGTGTCTAAAAATATTTTTTTGAATAATAATAATAAACATTAAATGTGGGAGGTAGAGATAGGGGGGACCGGATGTCCTATCTGTACTGGTTCCCTCCCTACTCATATCAGGAACAACATCACATGCAAGCAGCACTAAGCCCAAATAGTAGGGGGATGTATTTCCCATCATTATATTTCAAGCGGAAAATTAAAGCGAGCCGCTGGAAGCGCAGCGCGCCCCACCCAAGGGGCTGACGAACATATAAGAGGACACGCGATCAACGTATCGCGTTCTGACCGACAAACTGCACGGGCCCGAAGCACTTATTTGTGTGATAGCCGGCGTTCAGAACAGCACCTACCCCTGCGGCTGCGTTCCCGGATTTGAATAGAGCCGGGAACTCGGGGTATAAATAAGACGTGTGCAGAGCACGCGTTGTTCAATTACTCAATTAGTTGCCAGGCAACTACTTCGAGCCCGGTAGAAACGGTCGGAGAGCGAGGAGGGACTTAACCCATAAGATCGCTAGGGGTAGTCACAGGAAAAATGGGTAGATACTCCAATGTGATTTATGAAAATGGGTAAAGGACTGTCTACCAACGTAAATAATGTAAACACCGATCATAAACTCCTTGTGTTAGTAAAAGGAGACAAAGTTATAGAGAGAATGGGAATTGAAAAGTTATGGTCAGAGACCATGTCAGTAGTCAATCTTGCAGCAGTCAGAAGAAGACCCAGACTAGGGGTGAGTCATTAAAAAACCAGCAGCCCTCTATGTTGAGAGATTGAACCACGGAATGTCGTCATTCAATCCGGTGTTAAGTCTGTACACCCAGCGTTGTTCAAGCTCAAAGAGTGGGCGAGTGCCTGTCAGGGCACAGGTCTGTAGTACTACCCACCACATGTCGTCTGGTGTGTGATTAAGTTCAATGAAATGGATACTAAGTTTAGTTGTGGCACGTCCACAGCGGATGTTGCTGCGGTGTTCATTTATCCTTACTTTCACAGGTCGTGTGGTCATACCTACATATCGCAGATTACATGGACACGTGATAAGATAAATACAATTGCGAGTATTGCAATTAGTATGTTTCAACAATCGCTATGTTAGTAGGGGTTCTAGTGCAAGGGTGTCTACCCGTTTAGTAAGTGAACAAACGTTGCAGTTTCCACAAGGGAAATGGCCCTTAACTGGAGGGAGATCCCATAGTGACCTTTGACTGGTCGGGGTCATGGTGGGTCTTGGTCGAGTATGTACCAACATGTCTTTAATGTTGGAGGTTCTCTTAAAGGCAAAAACAGGCTTGGGAATATTCTCACCTCCACTACAGAGGACTGACCATCTTTTGTTAATTACTTTTTTGACTTTGTTGGAAAATGGTACAAATGTAGATACACAGGTAAGTTTAGTTTCCGTGGATTTAGGAGTCAACTGTAGTAGTGATTCTCTGTCACTGTATTTTGCTCGTTTGTAGGCTGTATTGATAACTCTGTTCGGATAGTGATGGTCATGTAGTCTAGTCTGTAAATCAGTGACTTGTGTATTAAATAGCTGCAGATTACTACAGTTCCGTCGGAGGTGTAAAAACTGCCTATACGGTAAATTCTCTCTTAATGCCTTTGGATGGTAGCTGTCATATAATAGCAAACTGTTCCGATCCGTCACTTTATGGAAGGTTCGAGTTTTCAGTTGGCCCTCCTCTATACTAATCAGCAAGTCTAAGACAGAGATCTCTGTAGTAGAGACAGCAGATGTAAAGTTCAGAAAGGGATCCAGACCGTTTATCCAAGTGGTGAAAGAGTCTACTTCAAATATGGAGCCATGCCATATGACAAGAATGTCGTCTATATACCGACGCCATAGTTTTATGTTGTCAAAAAAAGGGTTGGACTCAGGTAGGATAAAACGTTTCTCAAAATCGTACATATACATGCAGGCTAGGCTCGGGGCGAAGGTACTGCCCATTGAAGTGCTGTGAATCTGGTGGAAGAGTTTGTCCTCAAACTGGAAAAAATTCTTAGTCATGGCTAAACTCGCACAGTGCATGATGAAGTGAACAGGAGTCATTGAATTTAAGCTAGCAGACAATAGAGATGTCTCAACTACCTTCAGTGTAGCTGCCCGCGGAATATTAGTGTATAAAGCCTCAACATCAAGGGTGATGAGGGCGTTCACGTGGACTGTTGAGTTGATGGACTCTATGAGATTCAGGACATCTTTAGTGTCTCTAAGGTAAGTTATATACTGTTGTACAAGCGGTCGTAAAAAATGGTCACAAAATATGGATAGTGGTTCAAGAACAGAAGTAATCCCTGAAACTATCGGGCGTCCAGGAGGTGGAGATCTACCCTTATGGATCTTTGGGAGGCAGTAAAAGTACGGAATACGAGGATCCTCAGTGTCCAGAAATTCTGCTTCTTTCTGGGATATCCAAGTATTACTGTAGGCTTCCTCTATCATACCTCGGATCTCTGTTTGCAGACTAGCTGTAGGATCCTGATCCATCTGGGCATAGTAAGTGGAATCACCTAAAAGGCGAAGACATTCCTGTCTATAGTCCTCAGTGTTCATCACAACAATTGCACCTCCCTTGTCCGCTGGTTTAATAGTGATATTAGTATCAGCTGATAGATCTCGGAGTGCCTCATTCTCAACTTTAGGTATATTGATAAATTGATGATGTGGTCGTATTCTCGTTACGTCGGAGGTGACCGCTTTTTCAAAAGCCAGAACCTCGCAAGGCATCGAGGAGGAGGGAGGCATGAACTTTGAAGGTCGTCTGAGACCAGAGTCCGAAGGAGAGTCAACAATGGGTCTATCTTTGAAAAAGAATTGAAGACAAATTTTTCTGAAGAACCGAGAAAGTTCACATTGCAAACGAAAAGGGTCAATCTTGGGTGTAGGAACGTACCCCAATCCTTTATTCAGTGCCCTTGTTTCGTAAAGAGAGAGAGGCCTTGAGGACAAATTAACCACTAGGTCTTGGATGGGGGGGTCTTGCCCTGGCTCCTTGTGACCATCTGTGGTTCTTCCTGAGACCAGTGAACTCTCCTGCCTCTTCCTCATCTTCTGCCTCTTCTTCTGCCCCTGCCCTGGCCTAAAAAAGGCATGTATTGTGGCATTGGGCGTGGTTGATAAAAAGGGTAAGGTTGTTGCCATGCCATCGGGTGACCTGGGTGGTATTGAGGAAGTTGTAATAAGGTTGTGGTCTCTCGTCTTCAGTACTCCATCCGTCAGAGGATGAGCTATGGCTATATTTGCGAGGTCTTCTACCAGGGGTAGAAGATTCGTCTGATGAGACGGATGGCGTATCTATAGTGTAGTCTTCATTGATATAAGGATAGACCTTCTCTCTATTGAACTTGTTGATATCTTTCTGTAACTTTGTGATCTTCTGTTGTGTTAAGAACTCTTTTGTTTCATTTAGATCAGTATTGATTTCTGCTAGTCGGCTCTTAAATGCTGCTATCGAAATTGTGGTTTTTAGTGTATTCTCCATAAAGGTGATCTGTATAGCTATGGACTCTGCTAGTCGTCTAGATGTATTAATGATTAGGACTAGCCAATATCGAGTGCACTTCCATGCAATCTGGGCCCAGTCCTTCCTAAAGACGAGGTCCTGCAGGAAGATCCTGGGCATATTCGACACAAGTAGTCCGTTAGGGGCTATGTTGGCTCTGAGGTATTCGGTCATGATGGTCAAATGTAAAACTGTTTTTACCAAATCACGTTTAAGTGAAGACAGTTTGTCCCTCTCCTACTTGGTGGGACCAGATGGTCCTGCACCATCGTTAGTAAGAATGGAAGGGGTCTGCAAGATAGCAGACACAGGCCCTCATTCTGACCTTGGCGGGCGGCGGAGGCCGCCCGCCAAAGTCCCGCCGTCAGGTTACCGTTCCGCGGTCGAAAGACCGCGGCGGTAATTCTGACTTTCCCGCTGGGCTGGCGGGCGGTAGCCTTCAGGCCGCCGGCTACCGCCCGCCAGCCCAGCGGGAAAGAGGCTTCCACGATGAAGCCGGCTCGGAATCGAGCCGGCGGAGTGGAAGCTGTGCGACGGGTGCAGTTGCACCCGTCGCGTATTTCACTGTCTGCGCAGCAGACAGTGAAATACATGTAGGGGCCCTCTTACGGGGGCCCCTGCAATGCCCATGCCAGTGGCATGGGCACTGCAGGGGCCCCCAGGGGCCCCGCGACCCCCCCTACCGCCATCCGGATCCCGGCGGTCGGACCGCCGGGATCTGGATGGCGGTAGGGGGGGTCGGAATCCCCTCGGCGGCGCAGCAAGCTGCGCCGCCTTGGAGGATTCAATGGGGCGGCGGTACACTGGCGGGAGCCCGCCAGTGGTGCCGGTCCGACCGCGGCTTTACCGCCGCGGTTGGAATCCCCATTGGAGCACCGCCGGCTTGTCGGCGGTGCTCCCGCGGTCCTCCGCCCTGGCGGTCTTTGACCGCCAGGGTCAGAATGACCGCCACAATGTCATCATCGAAGCTGAGACCTTGAAAATTATCCATATTGAGGATCTCAGAGAAATTATCTGATCAATAATCCCACGGAAAACCTGCTGTTCTGAGTATTACAAATAAAGAGAAGGGATAGGAGGATTTTATGGTCCAGTGTATACCCTCCAGTCAACCTGATAATATAATATAATACACTGTTCCAAAACTAGCGGGAGGAAAGAGAGAAGGAGTCCTGATAGTCAGGAGCAAAAGTCCTCACACAACAATGTGGTGTGTGAGGACTTTTGCTCCTGACTATCCGGACTCCTTCTCTCTTTGGGTTGACTGGAGGGTATACACTGGACCATAAAATCAATGAGGTACAACAGTCATGATATGTGTTTGTAATATGTGTTGACTCTTTTGCTGCGTGTAGTTGCTTGACTTTGGGGACAATACATTTCCCACGAGACACAATACACAGGGAAGATCAAGGATGGCTGATGAGGGCTATGTCGGATATCTTACCCCTCACATGTCATGAATTGTTGGCTACCACTGCATGGTCACTTGTGTGTATACTACCCTTGAGTCAGGCATTTGAACATGTTTGGTAGGAACAGTGTTTGCAACACAGATCCTCAATTCCAATCATAAAATTGTTATGTACACCACAGTTTGACTAATGTAAATGACCTATGTGCCTCCTGTGGCTGTGGTGGACCAACATCCCAGGCTGCATGTATTCACATATTTTCAAAGGTTCATTGCACAAAGTGTCCAGTTCAAGTGCGTGGCCATGTGTACCCTGTGTCAGTATTGGCCTACATGGTGTAACGGTTGCGTGCAGGTCTGGTCAGGAGTCTGTGGAGCCAACCCTCGAGTTCACAGAGTATCTTTCAAAGCAGATTTGACCTAAAGCTGAAGATCAGCTAAAGGCATACAGGGGGATAGGGCAGCTATGGTACAGCAGAAAATACAGAAGAGTGAAGACAGAGCAACCATGGTGTGGACAAATATGTTACGGATCAGTAATGGACAAACATTCAGGTTTCATCACTACCTTTGTACACAGGGTAGGGTTCTGAACTTCCCACAGCAACAGGGAACATCAGTGCCTCTGTGCAGATTAATCTCACAGCTAGTCACCACGCAAGCCCCATCGAAAGGTGGCAGCAGAAGTGAATCTGTGTCTCGACCGTCAAGGCACAAACATGGATTTTCCTTACATACATATTACCAGCCCTTATTTGTTGGGCTGGAGGCACAGTACCAAATCCAGGAATACAGCCATAGCACACTGTCACTGTTTGGCTCTAATGAATACATGCAAAACTAGACGAAGGATGGGGGCTGGATTCGCCCCCTGGAAAACATGTGCCAATACAAAAAAAACTATTCAATACAGTTGGGGACTGATAGAAGACTTACCACACACAATACCCCAAGAGGAAACGGAGGGCATGGAAACCAACTATGAGGCAAATGTAGGCACAGGGAATGGCTCTGGTTAACGCACAGACTGGAACCAATCTGGCTAACAGGAAGCAGGCTCTGTCAGGAACAAACATGAACAAGGCAGAAAAACAGGGAGCAGAGTCTGACTGGAACAAGCAGGAACAACACTGTGGAAACAAAGAGCAGTTTCCGGGGTACTCAGCACGTTAACACAATCCAACAAGGGCTCTGGTACTCAAATTAATTGTACTCCAATGCACAACAAGGAGCTTCAGGGAATGGCAGCTCATAAGCAGTTCCAGGCGGCAGCAAGGCCAGGGCAGGTCAAATGGCTGGGCTGCATGAGAGAGCTCACAGGTGTGTGCAGCTTCAGTCAGAATGGGAGTCTGGGTGAGTGTAAATGATGATTCCCAGGGTACAGATAGTCCATTTACAGCACCCCTCAGAGAAGGGAGGGCAGAGACTTAAAACATGGCAGAGGCAGAACTTATTCCCTGGGATGGACTGCGCAGGGCATGTCTTGTGAGCATTGCTTGTCATACCTGGGACACTCCTGCTACCCATTTTCAGGATTGATGCACCACTTGTCACCCAGGCTCCGTCACAGGTGTGTGCAGCTTCAGTCTCTCACATGTCCTGGAGGTGAGAATGCAGTATAAAGGGCCAACAAGACTTTTCCCATGGGAAGCAATGGACAGAAGATTACAGGTCTTTCTTATTACAAGGTAGCGCATTATGGGATATGAAGTCTATGCAGGCTGATGTAGCTGAACTATGGCATGCCATATTGAAAAGGGAAGAACACAGGAGTCAGAGTGGGAGTTTGGGTGAGTGTAGATGATGATTCCCAGGGTACAGATAGTCCACTTACAACGCCCCCTAGAGAAGGGAGTGCAGAGACTTAAAACATAGCATTGGCAGGACTTATTCCTTGGGATGGACTGCACAGGGCATGTCTTGTGAGCATTGCTTGTCATACCTGGGACACCTGTGCTATCCATTTTCAGGATTGATGCACTTCTTGTCACACATGCTCCTTGCAGAGATAGCTGATGTCACACTTACTGGTGTCAAGGGTCTGGTCATACATACCTATTACCAATGATATTTCACATCCACTCTCTCATGTATGACACACCTATGTACCTTATGATTGATGATGTCATAGTTGGGTGTCATATGCTGCAATAGACCATGTTGGCAACATGGATGTCTTTCATAGCTGTGGTCCTATGAATTTGCCCTTCAAATGTGAAATAGAAAAGACGTTTTTCATACAAATTGTGTGTGATGTTAGCTGTACAATCATACCCATCAAATGTGATGTGGCATCAGAAGTAGTCAAATTTGTCTTTTTGAAATGCTCCCTGAGGTAATACTCTGATTCCTAGAGAACATTTGATGCATAAATAATTATCCAGAGCAGGATTGAGAGATAACTAACAAACTCTGATATCCGCGGCTCAAATTAACTAATAATAATACTAAAACTGTACTCATTATTTAACGATACTAATCCATCACTAATTCTTGTTGGGTTCCAGAGTAGCGTGCTACTCATCGAAAAGCGATTCGACGCCTCGTCAGGGGTAGTAAGCGCTATATAAATACGATTACAATACAATACAATACAATACAATAAAGTGAGGTGTTTAATTCCATATCGTAACAATGTGTTGATAGTGACTATTGTTGCAAAAAGTTTTGAACTATCTGTTGTCTGCAACACATTCCTGCAGCTGTGTTACGATGTCCCCCCTCATTTTCCCGGCCAGCATCCACCTCCTCCTCCTCCTCTTCAGGCAGTTCTTGTTCAGGTTCATATAGGGGTATGTTCCTCCTAAAACAAATGTTGTGCAGGATGGGACAGGTCAAAATGATCTTGCAGACCATTACTGGGGAATATGGGAGGCTGCCTCCGGTGATGTCCATGCACCTGAATATGAACTTCAGGATGCCAAATGTCCGTTCAACAATGGTGTGTGTCCTCCAATGTGCCTCATTATAGGCACGCTCTGCTGCTGTGCTTGGGTTGGCAAATGGGGTCATGATCCATTGCTGGATCCCGTAACCCTGATCAGCTGAAAGAGAAAATAGGGGTAAGTATTTTGTTGTTGCATGCACCAGGAATGTCATTTTGCATGGCAGTTGTTATCTTGTGTCGCCTGTGACTCATATGTGTTTGTGGTATTGTGTGGGATCCTGGGCTTCTGTGAGGTTCTTTCTGCATTGGGTTGTTTGACTTGAAAAACCTGTGTTTGGCTAATGGACCTGATATCTCTGGTATATTTTCAAACTTACAGTTCAGTGTGTATCTTCCATGTGTTATGTAGTGAGCAAGATGTTTTAGTGTGTGTTCACTGGAGGTGACATGATACTTCCACACACACAATAGATTCCACTGTGGTGGTAACATGGTTGCACTACATGGCCTGGCCATCCCATCCAATTAGACATATGTCATTGCTGATGAAATGCAACAGTGACGCCCTTTGATTAGGCTTGGTGACAATGCACAACACATCTCCATAAGTTGGCAGCGCTGAAGTGTTCAACAGTGACAATGCACAATTGTCCCATGTGTGACTAGTTCTATGCAAACCTTTTTTGTTCTCTCTGCCAGTGGCTCATGTGCAACCTTGCACCTACACTACTGAACTTGCTCCAGGCGAGCTGGCTAACTTGCTTGTGGAGGTGGATGTATGTGTGCAGGAAGGGCCATCTCCCTGTACGTCTGTTATGTAGATGAGGAACTGTCTCTTTCAGTATGTGCAGCAGTGTGCACTTTGCATTAGTGTGACATCAACATGTTTTCATAGCACAATCCACTTCCTTATTGCTAGCTGGCAATGTCACCCCAGGAGTGATGTGAAATGTTGGTACTGCCTAAAAAATTCCATGTCACCTCCATTTGAGTCAGCGTCATCATGATATGTGTCTCATGGTGTTTGACCTGCAGCAACACACATTGCACGCTCCTTACACAGTACATCTTGTTTGGAAGGGTGTGGGATTGACTATGTGGCCTTATGTGATATTGAATGGTTAATCTTCCAAGTTGTACTGCCAGTGCAGGCCATCTCATTGTCACTGTGTGGTTTTAAATTGGTCCCTTGTGGCTCTAGAGTGGCATCTATTGTTATTGGCAGCTGTTGTTTGTCCATAGGTGTGAATCCCATTGGGTCAGGATATCAAACATAGCTACCAGTGTCACACCTCAGTGTCTTCCTGCCCATGTGTCAATGTAGTGGTGTATGTCTTGTGTGTCCTACAGGGTTGCTGTGCTGTGTGTATATTACAAGGTTTCTGGACTTATCGACAAGAAGGCCATTGCCATATCGTCCATCCTGGAAGTGCTCATTGATGGTGCTGTGGCGGAAGATGAAGGAATCATGTACACTCCCAGGATACTTTGCCCTGATGTTGATTAACAATCCCTGGTGGTCAACAATAGCTAGCACATTTATGGAGTGGGTGTGCTTTCTGTTGCGGTATCGGTGCTCGGTTGCAGCAGGTGGTACAATCCGGACATGTGTGCAGTCAATGGCACCAAGCACATGCGGGAAGCCATGTATTGGATAAAAACCCTGTTTGGTCTCCTGCTGCTTCTGCTGTGTTTTGGGGAAGCTGATGTGGCAGGGTGAGAGGAAGATGATGGCATCAAGAACCTTGGGAAGGAAGACGGCGAATGAGGGCTGTGATACCCCAGCAACCAGGGCACCCGTAGCTGGGAATGAGCCACTTGCCAACATGTGCAGGACAGCTAGCAGCTTGGTCTCTAGTGGAATAATGAGGGGTGCCTGCAGACTGGCTGTTAACTGTGGATCAATTTGGCACAGCAGCTGCTGTATGGCTTGCCAGTTGAGTCTGTATCTCTGGATGATATCCTGTTCCCTGAGGCCCAGGATGGTTGTCCTGGTCCTGAATAGCCTCTCCTGCCTTCAGTGTTGCCTTTGGGGTCCATGTTGGTGTGGTGGTAGCTGCTGCTGTTGGTCCTGTGCTCTGTGTCGTCTGGCATGCTGCATGAGTAGCACCTCCATGAGCAATGATGTGGGTTGTGTGAGTTTTCCTTATGTAGTGTGTGTTTGCCTCATTTTAACTCCTGCCCTGACCCAGGCTTAAAAATTTGACACAAATCGGGCTTTGTGTCATTTTTCGGGTCTGCTTCTCAGCCGTGCGTCATTTTTGCCCGGTTGGACAAATATAGCGGACTGGTTTTTGAGTAATTTTTTGGACGGAACGCCTACCTTGCATCTCATTGACGCAAGGTGGTTTCACGCATCCAGAAAATGCTGCAAACTCTGAAATTTTGACGCTAGACAGGTCTAGCGTCAAAATATAAATATGGTGTTACATTTGTGCCGGAATAGCGTAAAAAAAAAAGACCCTAATCTGGTGCAAAGAGAGTATAAAAATGGGCCAGAGCTTCTTTCAGGGTGTCAGAGACATTCTGTCGCTCTGCTGTTCATTTTTGTTGGGAGCTGTTGCTGAGCTCCCTCAATGTTAAAACTATCGTCCTAATAAGCAGACATATTTATGTGATTTAGGGCCATATTTATACTTTTTGACGCTAAACTGCGCTAACGCAGTTTAGCGTCAAAAAAATTAGCGCCGTCTAACGCCATTCTGAAGCGCCATGCGGGCGCCGTATTTATAGAATGGCGTTAGCCGGCGTTAGCCGACCGGCGCTGCCTGGTGTGCGTGGAAAAAAACCACGTACACCAGGCAGCGCCGGCTTAGGGGAAAATGGCGTATGGGCGTCTCAAAATGGGGCAAGTCAGGTTGAGTCCAAAAAATCGCCTTAACCTGATTTGCGCCATTTTTTTACGACGCCCATCCCCCATTAACATGACTCCTGTCTTAGCAAAGACAGGAGTCATGCCCCCTTGCCCAATGGCCATGCCCAGGGGACTTCTGTCCCCTGGGCATGGTCATTGGGCATAGTGGCATGTAGGGGGGCACAAATCAGGCCCCCCTATGCCACAAAAAAAAATATATATATATACTTACCTGAACTTACCTTAATGTCCCTGGGGTGGGTCACTCCATCCTTGGGTGTCCTCCTGGGGTGGGCAAGGGTGGCAGGGGGTGTCCGTGGGGGCAGGGGAGGGCACCTCTGGGCTCATTCTGAGCCCACAGGTCCCTTAACACCTGCCCTGACCCAGGCGTTAAAATCCGGCGCAAATGCGGGGTTTTTTGCCCCGCCCACTCCTGGGCGTGATTTTTGCCCGGGAGTATAAATACCACGCACATGCCTGGGAGTCATTTTTTTAGACGGGAACGCCTACCTTGCATCTCATTAACGCAAGGAAGGTGTTCACGCAAAAAAATGACGCTAACTCCATGGACTTTGGCGCTAGACGCGTCTAACGCCAAAGTATAAATATGGAGTTAGTTTTGCGTCGAAATTGCGTCAAAAAAAACGACGCAATTTCGGCGCAAACGGAGTATAAATATGCCCCTTAATCTTTAGATTAGCCTTGGAAAATTGGGAAAAGTAACATGGCCTTCCTCGCGTGTGGCATTTGTACTGGAGTATCACACTTCAATACTGATTTCTATGCAAGGACAACTGCCTTCGTGAAAACTTCGTAATATATGTAACTTCCTAGATATGTGTCGGCTGGCACTGTCACACGATATTCAGCCCGCCCGCTTTTTGTTCCAGGTTTCAACTGAAGTCATTATTTCTTTGTGTGCAATTATATGGGTGCTTGTGCTGTTCCCACCCTCTTGTGTACCAATTACGTCTTTTTCGTTGTATTGCCACTACTTATTACAATACCATTTGGTGGTAGGCTTTGCTGCTGCTTTTCAGCGCAAAAAATATTTTTCGTGGCAAGGATGACAGATGCCAGGTGCACCGCGTTGTCACGCGATCGCCGCACCAGGTAGACCGTGGAGCCTTGCGAGAGAGATAGGTTTCTTGAGTGTGGTTAATATATAATATTGGATTTTCTAACACGTCCAATCATTTTATCTGAAAAAGATAAATGTCTGATCTAAAATGTATAGATACGCAGAGACGTTTTCATGCAATGGCAAAGTGGGCTCTGGCCCAGGGCCACAGCATTTCAGCCCCACCACCACCCCATGGAGCCAGGTCTGTTCTCCACACAGTCTTTCCCTGATGACCTTAAATGATTCTTAAACAGATTGTTTACAAAAACATTTGCCCTTTTAATATGAATGAAATGTGAGGGTCTATTACAGACACGTTGCAGAGAAATGTGTGTTTCGCAGCACCATGCAACATCCATAAAAAAGTTCCTTTTAGATCAAAACAGGTCCTCATATATGAGAAATGACAGTCGATCGCAGAGATTATTTGCATTAATATTGGAGAGCTGCTGCTGTATTTCAATACTGAAAACACACATCACAAACCATGATTAATAGAAAGAAGCAGATTTAGAATTGAACCACAGTGTGGTCACTTGGCAAAAGAGGGCATGAAAAAGCTGAAATTGGATCATAACTTCAGAACTGTTCCGAACAGGGGCGCCCAAAGTACGTGGGGCCCAGTTCACCCAAAATCCTTAAGCTGTCCCTGTGGATGAGTCGAGAGATTTCACTTTCCACACAGATCCTTGTTGTCAGGTAATGGTCTGAGTTTACTTTGTTTTTTTTTCCAGAGGTACAGCACCGCCCTCTAGTGGCTAAATGCATAAAGAAATAAAGCAGCTTTCCAACAAAATTATTCTGTAAATAAGCTATGTGTTCTCTGTCACTTGGCTCCCTGCATTGTGAGAATTCCACTTTTTCAGGATCCTGAACATGTTGTAGTTGCTTATGGAGACTGACCCCTGCATGCCTTTAAAAGTTGGAATAAAATCAGCTACAAATATAAAAATGTAAACTATATTTGTAACTCAAAAAATACAAACTATTAAATATAAACTCATATTTCAAAAGGGTAAACATTTAAACTATTTCTGTAACTCAAAAAATACAAACTATTAAATATAAAATCATATTTAACAAGAACATTTTTTAAAAATGTATTTCGATTAAAAAGTAAATTAATTTTTAACAGAGGTTTATTACATAAATTACTTTCAGCAATACATGTAATAATTATACAGTTGAAACTGCTCCTCCTTGCAAAGTTAGCCGCAAACAGTTCGCCTTCTTCTTCCTATTTTATCTCACCTGTTTTGCTGGATTTAGGACTCTGGGCGCTTTACCACTGCTTACTAGTGCTTAAGTGCATATGTTCTCTGTCTGAAATGTATTGGCAAATGGTTTATCCATAATTAGCATATCTGATTTACTGGTAAGTCTCTAGTAAAGGGCACTATGGCCCGTATTTATACTCCGTTTGCGCCGAATTTGCGTCGTTTTTTTAGACGCAAATTCGGCGCAAAACTAACGCCATATTTATACTTTGGCGTTAGACGCGTCTAGCGCCAAAGTATTGGCAAATAGAGTCATTTTTTTGCGTGAACGCCTTCCTTGCGTTAATGAGATGCAAGGAAGGCGTTCCCGTCTAAAAAAATGACGGCGACGCAAATGCGTCGTATTTATACTCCCGGGCAAAAATCACGCCCGGGAGTTGGCGGGTCAAAAAACCCCGCATTTGCGCCACTATTTAACGCCTGGGTCAGGGTAGGCGTTAAGGGGCCTGTGGGCTCAAAATGAGCCCACAGGTGCCCTCCCCTGCCCCCAGGGCCCCCCCCTGCCACCCCTGCCCACCCCAGGAGGACACCCAAGGATGGAGGGACCCACCCCAGGGACATTCAGGTAAGTTCAGGTAAGTATTATTTTTTATATTTTTTTACTTTTTTTTGGGTGGCATAGGGGGGCCTTATTTGTGCCCCCCTACATGCTACTATGCCCAATGACCATGCCCAGGGGACACAAGTCCCCTGGGCATGGCCATTGGGCAAGGGGGCATGACTCCTGTCTTTACTAAGACAGGAGTCATGAAATGGCGTCTGGGCGTCGTAAAAAAATGGCGCAAATCGGGTTGAGGCGATTTTTTTGCCTCAACCTGACTTGCCCCATTTTAAGACGCCCTAACGTAATTTTTTCCCAACGCCGGCGCTGCCTGGTCTACGTGGTTTTTTTCCACGCAAACCAGGCAGCGCCGGTCTGCTTGCGCCGGCTAACGCCATTCCATAAATACGGCGCCCGCATGGCGCTTCAGAATGGCGTTAGACGGCGCTACATTTTTTGACGCTAAACTGCGTTAGCGCAGTTTAGCGTCAAAAAGTATAAATATGGGCCTATGTGTGCCCAGGGCCCATAAGTCAAATGCTACTAATGGGCCTGCAGCACTGATTGTGCCACCCACATGAATCTGCCATTTAGACCTGGCAAACACACCTAATTGCCAGGCCCAAACCTTCAGAGACCCCTGAGGTATGCCTAAGGCAGCCCCAAGGGCAGGGTGTGGTGTATGTAAAAGGTAGGACATGTACTGGTATTTTTTACATGTCCTTCTAAGGAAATACTGCTAAATGTGATTTTCACTATTGTAAGGCCCATCTCTCGAACAGCATAACATGAGAATTGCCTTGAAATTTCTTTTAAGTGTATTTTCCCCCTGGAAGCAGATAGAGATGTGGAGTTGGGGTCTCTGAACTCACAATTTAAAACTACATCTTAGTGAAGTTGGTTTTTGAATTATATATTTGAAAATGCCACTTTTAGAAAGTGCATAATCCAACAGGGACAACACTATAAGCCTACGGGACAAGGATAATTACATAACTATGCACAAAAATAATCATCTCTTGGGACTCATTGAGTCAGGGTTAGCACCACAAAATGTCCGCAAGCCTCTGTTAATTACTTCTACTCATTCATGAATGAGTAGAAGTAACTAACAGAGGCTCACAGATTTTTGGTGATGCTAGCCCTAGTGCAATGAGTCCCATGTGATGATTGTTTTGTGTATAGTTATACTTTTAGATAGTGGCCATTTTCTTGCTTAACTCTTCTGTGCCTCTAGCTATCTGCTGAAAGTACGCCTGGGTCAGGATGACAGTAGTGCATTCACTCTAGATAGTCAAACAAAGGGAGCTGAGGTGTTTCCTGCATACCTTAATGGCCCATCACCAGGCCGATGGGTCTTCCTGAGCTAGACTAGTGGGAGTAGCTGATACTTGCTCCTGAATAGGGCTGTGCCTGTCCTCATACAAAGCAGTCTCCAACTCCCTAGAGTGTGTATGGCGCCAGGGCAGGGAAAGGCAGGGTCTTGCCCCCAATTTCCCTAAATGAGAACTAAGGGGCATATTTATACTCTGTTTGCGCCGGAATTGCGTCGTTTTTTTTTACGCAATTCAGACGCAAAACTAACTCCATATTTATACTTTGGCGTTATATGCGTCTAGCGCCAAAGTCCATGGAGTTTGCGTCACTTTTTAGCGTGGACACCTACTTTGCGTTAATGATATGCAAGGTAGGCGTTCCCGTCTAAAAAATTGACTCCGAGGCATGTGCGCCGTATTTACACTCCCAGGCAAAATTCACGCCCGGGAGTGGGCGGGTCAAAAAAAATGACGTACGGCCGATTTTGCGCCGTTTTTTAGCGCCTGCTCAGGGCAGGCGTTAAGGGACCTGTGTGCTCGGAAGGAGCCCAGAGGTGCCCTCCCATGCCCCCAGGGACACCCCCTGTCACCCTTGCCCACCCCAGGAGGACGCCTAAGGATGGAGGGACCCATCCCAGGGACATTAAGGTAAGTTCAGGTAAGTATTTTTTTTTTTTTTTTGTGGCATAGGGGGGCCTGATTTGTGCCCCCCTACATGCCACTATGCCCAATGACCATGCCCAGGGGACAGAAGTCCCCTGGGCATGGCCATTGGGCAAGGGGGCATGACTCATGTCTTTGCTAAGACAGGAGTCATTTCTATGGGGGTTGGGAGTCGAAAAAAATTGCGCAAATCGGGTTGAGGCGAAAAATTTGCCTCAGCCTGACTTGCCCCATTTTTTGGCGCCCAAGCTCCATATCCCCCTACGCCGGCGCTGCCTGGTGTACGTCGTTTTTTTCCACGCACACCAGGCAGTGCCGGCGGCTAACACCGCCTAACGTCATTGATTAAATACGGCGCCCGCATGGCACTTCAGAATGGCGTTAGCCGGCGCTAATTTTTTTGACGCAAAACTGCGTTAGGGCAGTTTTGCGTCAAAAAGTATAAATATGGCCCTAAATACTCCATAGTAGTGCTTGACTCTCTCAGGACACTGTTAGACCTGGCATCCTTGTCGTGGTTCCCCCTAACTTTTTTGCCTTCAGACCTTCTCTTTTGCTGACCTCGCTTAAGCTGGCTTTAGGACTCTGGGCACAATATCACTGCTAACCAGTGATAACGTACGTGTTCTCTGCTTAAAAATTGTAACATTACCTTATCCACAATCAGCATATTTACTTTACTTATAGATCCCTAGTAAAGTAAACCACCTGTGTCCAGAGCCTGTAAATTAAATAGTACTGGTGGGCCTGCAGCACTAACTATGCCACCTACTTCAGCATCCCTTAAACATGACTCGGGCCTGCCATTGTAGAGCCTCTATGTGCAACATCAAACTTCCATGTCCACCTGTCAAGTCAACCCACTTTCCAGGCCCAAACCTTCTTTTTTACTACATGTAAGTCACCCCTAAAGCAGGCCCTATCCACACCAGGGGCAGGGCGCAGTGTATTTAAAAAGTAGGACATTTACTTTTAAGCGTTACATGTGCTAGTAGTGAAAAACTCTTAAATTTGTTTTTCATAACTGCAAGGCCTATCGCTCCCTCAGGATAACATTGGGATTACCTTATTACATTTTATAAGTGTAATTTCCAAGTTGATCCAGATAGATATTTTACGTTTTTCTCTCTCGACTCACAATTGTGCTGCTAAAGTTGCCTTAAGTGGAACGGGTATGCCCAGATGCGGGTCCTGTGCTCACTGTGCCACTGGATTCAAGCTAGCCTGGCTGATGGAGGGTGATACCCTGAAACGGGTCCCAGGATGCTTGTTTCCAGTCCAGGGAGGACTTGGCCTGGCAGTTCGGTCTGGACTGTTGCCCCTGGGAACAGGATCAAGACTGATTTTCATATGGCTGGGTCCAAACTGGGGTGGCATGGTGAGCAAAAGAACGATGGATTAAACTCAGATCTGTGACTAGGGTTGAGTTTTTTAAATGTTTCAGTACTCGGTCCATCATCCTTTATCGCTGCTAAAGTTGCCCTAAGTTGGAAGGGGTTTCCCAGATGTGGATCCCGTGCTCATGGTGCCAATGGATTCAAGCTAGCCTGGCTGATGAAGGGTGATTCCCTGAAACCGGTCCCAGGATGCTTATTTCCGGTCCAGGGAGGACTTGGGCTGGCAGATCGGGCTGGACCATTCTCATAGGGAACAGGGTCGAGACTGATTTGCATATGGCTGTGTCTAAACTGGGGTGGCATGATGAGCAAAAGAACAATGGATTAAACCCAGATCTGTGACTAGGGGTGAGTGTTTGAAAACTTTCAGCACTCCATCCATCAACCTTTTGTGCTGCTAAAGTCTCCCTTAGATTCACATAAAGCAGGCAGTTAGATCTGTATGTTGTATGTTGATTGGAAATGACATGTTATGTTATGGTGGCGTAGTTTGACTTTGGAATGGATACACTAGTGTTAATTATTTAGGATAATAATAACTTACATAACCAACCATGCTAAATTATATTGGCTTTGTCTGTACGAATTCTAACTGCAAAAATGCCATGTTTCACTAAATGTTTCTCTAGATTTTTTGCTTTTAGGTGCTTAAGAGACATCATCCACAGTATTGCCAGACAAAAATCCTGTACAAAGTGACGTGACTACACAACACGTGATGTGAGACCTCCTATCGCTTCCACTTTGACAGCTCTGTGCCACTGCCAACTGACAGCTTCAAGATGGCCAAAAAGAAAGGTGCTGCCAAGAAAGTGACCAGAGAGAAGAAGCAGCTTTCCATCACTGGTGTGCTGACCACAACCTTTATATAGAAAGTTGTGTCTGACACACTGGCCTCCATGGAGCAAGCTGGGAGCAGCACTCCAGCATCAACAGCACCACCCCACCCTAAGCCCAAGCCCATGTGTGTCAGCGAGGCAGACACTGCAATTATGGCAATGCCGACAAGTGACGTTGAATTGAATTTGTCTATTTCACAAAGTAGTACCCAATTATTGCAGGAAACTGAGCAAAGTGGGCAACATCCAGCACCAGTAGCTCTTCCTGAAGTAGGAGCAAAACAGGAGGTTGAGCTTCCTGCTGATCAAGAACTGCCTTTTAGTACCACTGGCTTCCAGATCTCTAGCAAGAAAACTATCTTCTCCCTCCCATCTGATGATCTGGACATAGATTGGAACCTGGCAGAGTCCAAGACACATAAGGAGAGGCAAAGAAAAAGGAAAGTTCCAGAAAGCCTTAGACTTATGGAAGGAGATGAGGAAGATGATGAGCCAGTTATTGGCATGGAAGCTAGTCCAGAAGAGACTGTCATTACCCCTTCTATTCAACTTGTTCTGAGGGATGTGGCACTTGTACTACTACCACTGCCAGATCCCATATTTGTAAGGCTGCTGCTGGGATCTGCATCCACCACTACCTCATAAGAAGTATGCACTGAAAAGAGGCAATCAATGACACACCCACCTACCTCCAGTGCTTCTTCGGACATTGGAACTGGCACACTATAAAAACTCTTCTCCCCAGCTTGGTACTTTTTAATGATTAACAGGCAAGAGGATAACATTGCAATATGCCCCATTTGCCACACAAGTGTTCATAGAGGTAAGCCTGGTTCACACTATGGTGCAGGATGCCAAATGACCCATATGAAAAAACATCATACAATCCGGTGAGAGAGGCACCTTAAAGAAATTTGCTGCAGGTGGTGGTGGTGAAGGCGAGGAGAGCGGGGAATCAGCTCTGTTCACGGTGGGAGGTCAAGGTGATGAAGAAGAGGCTGACACCTTTACACAAAGCAGCCCTGTCCCAGAAGTCACCCACCTCAGCAACCTCGAAATGACACAAGAATCTGATTGAGACACCACAGCATACAATGATTGTGTCAAGATGCACATTGATCAACCACTTCCTTCTTCTCAGAAATTGCCTGCATCGGTGCCACCAGAAAACAAAATCCAGGCTACCATTATCAGCATTATTGGGCATGAGAGGACCTACAAAAACACAACCATTTAATGGCATATTTGCACAATGGGAAGCTGGCTAATATGATAGTGCTGAGGAAGGGGTGGGACTTTTAGAATTTGTGGTGGCCATCTTTCCAAAATGGAAGGTTCCCAGTTGGACTTTTTTTTGTCAGAGTTGCTATTGTAGCGCTCCATCATGATGTGCTGCACTTGGTTGGACAAGCTTTGCAGCACAGTGCTGTACACACTATCAACCTGATGAGAGGCATGTGGATCAGTTGTCAAGCAGTTAATTACATATGTGTAACTTCACACTTGATCTCTTTTTTGAGGGTTAGGCAACAGCAATCTAGACATCTCAGCACTGAAGTAACTGTTCAGGGCTTTTGGCGGCATACAATGGTAGCCATGTTCGCCATGGAGAAATTCCATGTAGCTCAAAACACCTTGGAAGAATATAACAGCGAGGTGTTTGAATAGCTGTGACCCAGAGGTCTCAGAATTGAATTTTTGCCATGGCAGTGACAGTAATATAGTTAAGGCCATGGCAGATGGTGGCTATTTTAGGGTCTTGTGTTTGCTGCATTGCATCAACCTGGTTGTGCAGGACTTTCTCAAACAAGAAGACATAGTCAGCAACATACTGACCATATGCAGAAGAATCTGCACTTATTTCTGCCATTGTTTTAAAGCCCAGAAGCAGCTGAGGATGACTGAGTGTGCAAATAGAGTACCAGTTGTAGCCCTCATAGAGGTAGTGCCAACATGTCGGAGCTTGACCTATTACATGTTGACACATCTATTTCAGCAGTACAGATTAATCAATGACTATGGGGGTCATTCTGAGTCTGGCGGGTGGCGGAGGCCGCCCGCCAGACTTCCCCCCTCCAAAATACCGCTCCGCGGTCGAAAGACCGCGGAGGGTATTCTAAGTTTTTCCCTGGGCTGGCAGGCGATCGCCAAAAGACCGCCCGCCAGCCCAGGGAAAAACTCCCTTCCCACGAGGATGCCGGCTCGTAATCGAGCCGGTGGAGTGGGAAGGTGCGACGGGTGCTGTTGCACCCGTTGCGTATTTCACTGTCTGCCAAGCAGACAGTGAAATATTTGTAGGGGCCCTCTTACGGGGGCCCCTGCAGTGCCCATGCCAGTGGCATGGGCACTGCAGGGGCCCCCAGGGACCCCACGACCCCCCCTACCGCCATCCGGTTCCCGGCGGGCGGACCGCCGGGAACTGGATGGCGGTAGGGGGGGTCGGAATCCCCTCGGCGGCACAGCTAGCTGCGCCGCCTTGGAGGATTCCAAAGGGCGGCGGTACACTGGCGGGAGACCGCCAGTGTTGCCGGTCCGACCGCGGCTTTATCGCCGCGGTCGGAATGCCCTTGGGAGCACCGCCGGCCTGTCGGCGGTGCTCCCGCGGTCATTCGCCCTGGCGGTTTTTACCGCCAGGGTTAGAATGACCACCTATGTCATTTCAAAGAGGAGGGAATGCAGTTTGGAAAAACATGACCATGGATACAGACAAATGGGGCCTAGTTAAATGTCTGACACTAATGCTAATTCCTATTGAGGTTTTCACACAGGAAGTCAGAGGACAGTACATTAGACCAAGTTATTCCATTGTTTCGTCTGCTACAGGACCAGTTAAAAAAGGTCTCACAAAGGTTCACAGGTGTGAACAAAAATGCAGAAGCGCATGCCTTGGTTGAGAGCTAAATCCTTTGCTTGGCTGTCAATACAAGTATTCAAAGAGACATCATGCCACACTACTTGATCCATGGTAAATAAAATAAAAATGACCTCTTTAATTCCTTTTTCAGAAGGGGATGTTTCACAATACAAGACGTGGATTGTGGAGCATGCCAGAGACGTGGAAGAAGAATGGCTGGAAATTAGAGTCCCACCCTGGGCAGAAGTTCTGGGCTAATGCATTCAACTTCCAGAGAGGGCAGTTCAGTTGTCTCACAGCAGACAACAGCAGTAACAAGAACACCAGTGTTAGACTTGACAGCCTTAGGGTGGTCATCCCCCAAATTTGTTGCCTGCCTTCCTCCACTTTTCTGACACTGTTTTTGATGGTTTTATTACTCTGCACACTATGCCACTGCTAACCGGTGCTAAAGTGCATATGGTCTCTCCATTAAACATGGTAACATTGGTTCATCCTGAATTGACATATTTGATTTACCTATAAGACCCTAGAAAAGTGCACTACATGTGCCCAGGGCCTGTCAATTAAATGCAACTAGTGGGCCTGCAGCACTGAGTGTGCCACCGACATACATTGCTCCTTAACCACGTCTCAGGCCTGTCATTGCAAGGCCTGTGGTTGCAGTTGCACTGCCACTTCAACTTGGCATTTAAAAGTACTTGCCAAGCCTTAAACTTCCCCTTTTCCACATATAAATCAGCCCTAAGGTAGGCCCTAGGAAAGCCATAGGACAGGGCGCTATGTAGGTAAAAGGCAGGACATGTACCTATGTGTTATATATGTCCTGGTAGTGAAAACCCCCTAAATTCATTTTTCACTGCTGTGAGGGCTGTCCTTTCCTAGGCTAGCATTAGGACTGCCCTCATATACATTTTGAGTGGTAGATTCTGATCTGAAAAGGGTAACCAAGTCATATTTAGTATGGCCAGAATGGTAATAGAAAATCTTGCTTATTGGTGAGGTTGGATTTTATATTATAATTTTAGAAATGCCACTTTTAGAAAATGAGCATTTCTCTGCACTTAAAACCATATATGCCTTACAGCCTGTCTCCAATCAACATCTGGTCTGCACTGGTTGACAACTCCCTTGTGCATTTCACCCAGACAACCACGAACACAGGTCACACCTGCATTCACCTGCACATTGAATGGGTCTTCCTAGGCTGAAAGGGTGGAGGGCCTTACACTTACATTTCAAAGGCCAGTGGCCTGCCCTCACAGAATGGACTGCTAAACCCCCTAATGGGACCCTGGCAGACAGGGCTGAACTGAAAGGGGAACATGTGCACTTCACAACCACTCTTTGAAGTCTCCCCCAATTCAAAGGCATTTTGGGGTATATAAACTGGGTCTCTGACCACACCAACTCCGACAGTTCTGGACCCACACCTGCCCCCAGTCAAGAGGAACTTCCTGGCTGCTTTTCTGTGAAGGACTGCTGCCCTGCTGTTGCCCTGCAGCCCTACTGGTCTCTGACTGTGCTGAGAAGGACTATGCCGTCCCGAAAAGTGCTCCCTAAGGGTTTGGATTGAGCTTGCCTCCAGTTTTCTGAAGTCTCAGGGCCAAAAAGACTTAGGGGGTCATTCCAACCCTGGCGGTCGGTGATAAAGCGGCAGCCAACCCGCCAACAGGCAGGCGGTCAAAAAAATGGAATTCTGACCCTGGCGGGAACCGCCAACACAGACCGCCACTTTAACACTCCGACCGCCACGGCGGGACAGACAAACAGTGCGGCGGTCACCACCAACAGGCAGGCGGCAGACAATGTACAGCCCACCCTATTACAACTCACCAATCCGCCACCTTTTCCGGGGCGGGAGCCCCGCTGATAAAAACACGGCGGAAACAGACTACGAACGGGAAAACGCTCACCTCTACACACTCCACGAGGAAGGAGGACAGCATGGAACCCGAATTAAACATCCTACCAGCCATTGTCTACCTGCTCATCTACCAGGAGTACGAACGCCGGCGCAGACGACAACGGTGAGTACTGCATCTACGACACAGGGGAGGGGGGAGGAGGAAAGCTTACGGGCACACATATACGCCAAACACCCCCCCCCCCGCCCCAAATACCTACACCCCAATGCAGAGCAACAAGTCAGAGTGACACCCCCCAAACCCACCGGAATAATGCAAAGACACAATTAAAATGATCTATAAAATATATGTATAAATAGCTCCATTGAAGTTATGGGAAATATGCAATATGAAAGATACAAAATAAGGAATGAACATAGTTAAAAATATATACATAGGCAATAAGTCCTGCCCATTCTGTCAAAGTTCCATAGTCCGTGGGCCAATGTGCACAAACACATGGGCAAAGCCCACACAGGAGACCAGATACCATTGGAGAGAACACTGCTGGGGCATCAGATGATAAAACTACAGGCACCTCAGGGGGAAGGGAAGGGGGGGCACCTCAGCCACATGAGTCCACGACGCCAGATCCACGAGGGGCCTCCATGCCCACTGTCCCATCCTGGGGAGTGCAAAGCCACAGTCTCACAAGTCTCTACAGTGGGTGGCTTGCCCACTGTGCCATCCTGGGGAGTGCAAAGCGACAGTCTCTCAAGTCTCTACAGTGTGTGGCTTGCCCACTGTTCCATCCTGGGAAGTGCCAAGCCACAGTTCATCAGATGGATTACCGACTCCACTGTTAATGGAGGAGGCATGGTGCCCAGAGTGCTTCGTGAAGCCCTGCTCGACACAGAACCGGCACTGTCAATGGGCCAGCGGTGCTTGAGACGGCGTTGCCCAGCGGAGCGGTGCTTGACAGGAAGGGCCCAGCGGAGCGGTGCTTGAGATGAAGGGCCCAGCGGAGCGGTGCTTGAGACGGCGGTGCCTAGCGGAGCGGTGCTTGAGATGAAGGGCCCAGCGGAGCGGTGCTTGAGACGGCGGTGGCCAGCGGAGCGGTGCTTGACAGGAAGGGCCCAGCGGAGCGGTGCTTGAGATGAAGGGCCCAGCGGAGCGGGCCTTGACAGGATGGGCCCAGCGGAGCGGTGCTTGAGACGGCGGTGCCCAGCGGAGCGGTGCTTGAGATGAAGGGCCCAGCGGAGCGGTGCTTGAGACGGCGGTGCCCAGCGGAGCGGTGCTTGAGATGAAGGGCCCAGCGGAGCGGGCCTTGACAGGAAGGGCCCAGCGGAGAGGTGCTTGAGATGAAGGGCCCAGCGGAGCGGGCCTTGACAGGAAGGGCCCAGCGGAGCGGTGCTTGAGATGAAGGGCCCAGGGGAGCGGTGCTTGAGACGGCGGTGCCCAGCGGAGCGGTGCTTGAGATGAAGGGCCCAGCGGAGCGGTGCTTGAGACGGCAGTGCCCAGCGGAGCGGTGCTTGAGATGAAGGGCCCAGCGGAGCGGTGCTTGAGATGAAGGGCCCAGCGGAGCGGTGCTTGAGACGGCGGTGCCCAGCGGAGCGGTGCTTGAGATGAAGGGCCCAGCGGAGCGGTGCTTGAGACGGCGGTGCCCAGCGGAGCGGTGCTTGAGATGAAGGGCCCAGCGGAGCGGGCCTTGACAGGAAGGGACCAGCGGAGCGGTGCTTGAGATGAAGAGCCCAGCGGAGCGGTGCTTGACAGGAAGGGCCCAGCAGAGCGGTTCTTGTCACGGCGGGCCCCTGTTCAGCGGTTCTTGTCACGGCGGGGCCCTGTTCAGCGGTGCTTCTCACGGCGGGGCCCTGTTCAGCGGTTCTTGTCACGGCGGGGCTCTGTTCAGCGGTTCTTGTCACGGCGGGCCCCTGTTCAGCGGTTCTTGTCACGGCGGGCCCCTGTTCAGCGGTGCTTCTCACGGCGGGGTCCTGTTCAGCGGTTCTTGTCACGGTGGGGCCCTGTTCAGCGATGCTTCTCACGGCGGGGCCCTGTTCAGTGGTGCTTCTCACGGCGGGCCCCTGTTCAGCGGTTCTTGTCACGGCGGGCCCTGTTCAGCGGTTCTTGTCACAGCGGGCCCCTGTTCAGCGGTTCTTGTCACGGCGGGGCCGTGTTCAGCGGTACTTGTCACGGCGGAACCCTGTTCAGCAGTGCTTCTCACTGCGGGGCCCTGTTCAGCGGTTCTTGTCACGGCGGGGCCCTGTTCAGCGGTTCTTGTCACGGCGGGCCCCTGTTCAGCGGTTCTTGTCACGGCGGGGCCCTGTTCAGCGGTGCCTCTCATGGCGGGCGCCTGTTCAGCGGTTCTTGTCACGGCGGGCCCCTGTTCAGCGGTGCTTCTCACGGCGGGGCCCTGTTCAGCGGTTCTTGTCACGGCGGGGCCCAGTTCAGCGGTGCTTGTCCTGTGTTTCTAGGGAGCCAGACCTGGCCAAGACTTCTCGATCAGTCGCCATCCGACCTTGCGGTCGCGGGGCCCTCCTGTGATGGAGTCCTGGGCCCGTGGGTGTCGTCCGTCACAACCAGAATGGGGCTGATGGGGACCTCCTGGGCAGCTCGCCTGCTGCCTGACTTCTCCGCCCTGTTGCCCTTGCCCTCCTTCGCTGAAGCTCTGTGGCCCTTGCCTCCCTTTGATGATGTGGCAGGTGACGGGGCAAGGCTACTGTCCTTGGTGGCAGCCGTCTCAGGCTTGTCGCGCCGGCCCTTAATTTTTTTTGTCCTCTTCCCAGGGGGTGGGCTGGCTGTCCCCTTGCTGCTGGCCGATGTTCCTGCCCTAGGAGCTGGTGGACTGCAATAGCCCTGCACTATGGTCATAGTAGATGCAGGGCTGGTGGTGGCTGAGGTGCTTTTTTGACTCTTACCAGATGGAGGGGGTGGGTCAGTGATTGGAACGAGCTCAAGGTTGGAAAGGAAAAGCACTTGGGAAGGACAGGGACGGGTAGGTGTAGTGGGTATGGGAGTGGAGGAAGAGGAAGTGGTTGTAGGAGAGTCAAGTGTGCTGTCTTTGGGTGCAGGTGCTTGTGACGGAGGCTGTCGTGAGGTGGATGGCTGTTGGGTGGGTGGCTGCCTGCGTTTGTGTGGTTTTGAAGAGGGGGTGACAGACACACTGGGAGAGGACACAGGGGACGTGTAAATGGCAGTGGGGGTGGTGACTGCACGTGTGCGGACTGTAATGGAGGGTGTGCTGGTGATGGAAGTACTGGCTGATGGTGGTGTGCATGCAGGTGTGAGTGGAGACGTCACAGGTAGGGAGGAGGGAGATGAGGAGGTGGGGGACACAGAGGTGGTAGTGACTGTTGGCATGTCTGCATCTGGATGTTGCTTGGGTGAGTGCTTGTGGGATCTGTGGTGCTTATGTCTGGATGAGCTGCCCTTGGGTGTAGAGGTGTGTGCAGGCTGGTCTGATGGTGTGGATGGGATAGGCAGAGGAACAGGAGACTGGGACTGGGTGGAGGGAGTCAGAAGAGGGAGGCTGGAGACAGGGACAATGGCTGCCGTCAGTGCTGAGGCCAGAGAGTTGAACGATCGCTGATGGGTAGCCTGACCCGAATGAATGCCCTCCAGGTATGCATTGCTCCGATGCACCTCCCTTTCTACACCCTGGATGGCATTCAAAAGGGTAGACTGCCCAACAATGAGCGTCCGAAGGAGGTCAATGACCTCCTCACTGAGGGCAGCAGGGGTAACTGGGGCAGGGCCTGAGGTGCCTGGGGAGAAGGAGATGCCCGCCTTCCTGGCCGAGCGGGCATGGGGTGAACGCTGAGGGGCTGCTGGGAGGGCGGGGCTGGTGCGCTGGGTGGCGGCTGTACCTGTTGTGGCGGTGGGCACAGATGTTGCCGCCACCGCAAGGGAGCTCCCTTCCGAGGATGTGTTGGTGTCGCTGACGTCTCCATGGGTCCCCGTTGTGGAGCTCCACTCGCCCTCCGTCTCACTGGTGTACTCAGAGTCTGTTGCATGGCCCTCCGGGGCCATGTGAGATGCAGCTCCCTCGTGCCCCGATGCCACTTCTCCTCCGCCTGATGATGCTATTGCACACATGAACAGGAAGACAAAGAAAATGGGGGGGGGGAGAAATGAAGACAGGTTGAGTGCATGCATTGGCAACACCGTTGTCGGAGAGGACAGACACAGAAGCCCCCTGCACTAGGCCGCGCAATCGGGGTACACTACTCAGTTATTGTGACTAGGCCTACAGGTCTATGGACGACAAATGCTCACATGGGTAGCTGTACTTGGCACCCTACGGAGGTGGGGGGCGGGGGCACAGGGCCATGCCTAATGGAGGGGCCTAGCCTACAGAATGCGCCCTGGCCTAGAGATAGCCACAGCCCTCCTCCCCCACCCAGACACCTTCACTGCGCGCAAAGATAGCAGAATGTGCTGATACTCACCCCCTTGTGTCTGCTGTGATGTCCTCACGCGCCCATCCAAATCGGGGTAGGCCACCGCCAGGATCCGGGACATCAGGGGGGTCAATTGGCGGCTGGCACCCCTCCTACGTTGGGAGGCCATCCCCAGCAGAGACTCGGTGGTCTTTCTGGTCCCGCGGCAGATGTCCTCCCACCTCTTTCGGCAGTGGGTGCCCCGTCTGTTGTGGACCCCCAGGGCCCGGACGTCCTTGGCGATGGGACGCCAAATGTCGATCTTCTGATGGGCGCTGACCTATGTGACATGTACAGGGTGGTAAAGTAAATCTCATCACTTTTCTGCCTGGTCAATGTGAGCGGCCCCCCTCTCCCCAACCTTGCCATGTGGCACATGCTCTCATCTTTCGTGCTTGCACTCCTCATTCGCTCCCCTCCCCATCATCTTACATACACCCCACTCAACACAGGCATAGCCCATTCAACGTGCACCCTGTGTACTAACCTGTTGGTCTGGAGGACCGTAGAGTAGCGCATACTGGGGGAGGACCCCATCAACAAGTTTCTCCAATTCTTCAGAAGTGAAAGCAGGGGCCCTTTCCCCAGTCGCAGCAGCCATTGTATCTCCCAGACCGAGGTCACAGCAGCACTTGCAGTATCGGTCCTCTCCTGTGAATGATCAGGTCTCGAGTGATTAATCAGATAGAAAATGGCGGTCACGCCCGCGGCGGTGCGTACCGCTGCGGTGCGTACCGCGACCGCAGGCGCACATTCTCATTGGCTACTGAACCCCATAGGGTGCAATGTTAACTTAGCACTGCGGTCTGTGACCGCCTACCGCCACGGTGTGCCACGCCAGCGCATTGACCTCACATCCCACTGTCACACTTCACAGGTCAGGCAGCCGCCATTTCAAGGGCCCACATGGCTGAATTTCTACTGCGTCACACAGGCCTAGGCCTTGCATTGCCACTCATACAAGCCTTTCAATGCATAGCGATTCGTGTACTGTGCAAGCTGTGTGAACGAACCTGTGGGATGCTTGACTCTGTGCTCCATGTTGTCCTTCCTAGGCACTGTCCGCTGGGACTTGCGAGGAGAAGGATGAATCCTCCTGTGTACCGATCGCTGGTGGACCTGTCGACAATGGAAGAACGACATATCATACTTACATACAGGCTTGACAGAGCAACTATACATGAACTATGTGCCCAGCTGGAGCCAGACCTGATGTCCCCCATCCGCCAACCCACAGGGATTCCCCCTCTGGTGCAGGTTCTGTCAGTACTCCATTTTTTGGCAAGTGAGTCTTTTCAGACAACAGTGGCCATATCATCTGGGATGTCTCAGCCTATGTTTTCTAAGGTTTTGTCCAGAGTGTTGTCTGCCCTGATGAAATACATGCGGAGCTACATTATTTTCCCTGAGGTGGGCGATTTGGCTACAGTGAAGGGTGATTTCTATGCCCTTGGACATATCCCCAACATCATTGGTGCCATTGATGGGACCCATGTGGCTTTGGTTCCCCCCAAAGAAAGTGAGCAGGTGTACAGAAACAGAAAAAGTTATTATTCGATGAATGTCCAGGTGGTCTGCTTGGCTGACCAGTACATCTCGCATGTAAATGCCAAGTTCCCTGGGTCAGTGTATGACGCGTATGTCATGCGAAATAGCAGCATCCCTTATGTGATGGAACAGCTACAGAGACACCGTGTGTGGCTAATTGGTGACTCTGGTTACCCCAACCTATCGTGGCTACTGACCCCAGTGAGGAGTCCCCGGACCAGGGCAGAGGAACGGTACAATGAGGCCAATGGATGAACTAGGAGGATCATAGAAAGGACCTTCGGGGTCCTGAAGGCCAGGTTTAGGTGCCTGCATATGACAGGGGGATCCCTAATGTACTCACCAAAGAAGGTGTGCATATCATCGTGGCCTGCTGTATGCTTCACAATCTTGCTTTGCGACGCCAGGTGACTTTTCTGCAGGAGGATGGTCCAGATGGTGGTGTTGTAGCAGCTGTGGAGCCTGTGGAGAGTGAAGAGGAGGAAGACGACGGGGACGACACGGACAACAGGGATACAGTCATACAACAATATTTTCAGCAGCACACAGGTAAGAATCACCCACGCCATTTTACATTTACTTAAGGCCTCATGCGTCTCCACTGTCTGTGTTTCCCCCCAGTTCCTGTTAACTGATTTGTGACTTTCCCTTCCCTTTTCAGAGCTGTTTGACCCACTGCGTGACTTCTGCTTTGTTTGCCCATGGACTAAAGCTTATTGAAATTGGTATGTTGTCATCATAAAGTAACTGGACATTATTGCACCGTTATGTGTAATACATTTGTTAAGAATACAAGCAGACTCCTGTTATTTTAAGTGCAATAAGTGATTTATTTTAAGTGCTACATATAGGTACATGATTGTAAAACGGTGATGGGTGGGGGTGGAGTAATGTCCATGGCAGAGTCCAGTTCTCAGTCGCATAGGTGCATTGTCCATATGCCTGTGGAAGGATGGAGCAGGGACAGTTAAAGGTTGGACAGGGTGACAATGTGGGACAGTGGGATGACATCAGGGGGTATCTTATGCTGGCGGGGGTCTTGCAATCCTACTCTGTCTTCTTGTGAGATCTCAGGTTCCACTTGCGGGGTGGTTGTTCTTCTGCAGGAGGTGGGGTTCTGGTGGCCTGTTGTTGTGTGGGGGCCTCCTGTCCACTAGCGCCGGCAAAGGTGGTAGGCTGTTCCTGGCCTGGGCTAGTGACAGGGGCCCTTTGGGGTGCCACATGGTCCCGCAATGTGGTGACTATCTGGTTAAGGGCCATGACGATGGTCCCCATTGCGGAACCGATGTTCCTCAGTTCCTCTCTGAACCCCATGTACCGTTCCTCCTGCAGTGCCTGGATCTCCTGGAACCTGGCCAGTACCGTCGCCATCGTCTCCTGGGAGTGGTGGTAAGCTCCCATGATGGAGGAGAGGGCCTCTTGGAGAGTCGGTTCCCTGGGCCTGTCCCCCCCCTGTCGCACAGCAGCCCTCCCAGTTCCCCTGTGTTCCTGGGCCTCTGTCCCCTGGACGGTGTGCCCACTACCCTTGCCCCCAGGTCCCTGTTGTTGTTGGGGTGGTGGGTCAACCTGGGTGCCCTGTAGTGGTGGACACACCGCTGATTGACGTGTCCTGGAGACAGAGGCATGGGCCCGCTGGGTGGGAGCTGTGCTGGTGTTCCCAGAGGGGGTTGGGTCTGGTGTAGCCTGTGGCTGTCTGTGGGGAACCGACTGTCCAGAGGTCCCTGATGGGCCGGCTGGTCATCTGGGTCCAGGGAGACAGAGCTGCTGTCATCGCTGGGGGCCTCTTCTGGGGGTGGGATGGACATCTCTGTACCCTCCGTGGCGGTGTGGTGGCGTTCGGGTCCTGCAGGGGTATAAAGGTATGGTTATTGCTTCTGTGTGTGGCATTTCGTGTGATGGGTGGGTGTCCGTGTACCCAAGTGTAGGCATTCCCTTGTGGGGGCTTTTGTGAGGGTGGCTTGTGGGGGTGATGTGTTTGTGCAGTGGGCATGCTTTGGTGATGGGTGTCCATGCTTTGTGGTCGCATGCAGGGCTTGGTGTTGGGATGGGTGGGTTGTGATGGTGAGCCATTTGCAAGGAGTTGGTGTGATGGGGGTGGGGTTGAGGGTGGGGGTATGATTTGGCATGCAGGTGGGGTGGGGGTGGGAAGCAGTAGTGAAGATTTGACTTACCAGAGTCCATTCCTCCGCCTACTCCTGCTAGGCCCTCAGGATGTGCAAGACTTCCTCCTCCCATGCTGTAAATTCTGGGGGAGTAGGTGGGTGTCCGCCGCCAGTCATCTGCACCGCAATGTTGTGCCTTGATACCATGGAACGCACCTTCCCCGGTAGGTCGTTCCAGCGCTTCCTTATGTCATCCCGATTGCGTGGATGCTGTCCCACCGCGTTGACCCTGTCCGCTATCCTTTGCCATAGCTCCATCTTCCTGGCAATTGTGGTGTGCTGCACCTGTGCCCCGAAGAGCTGGGGCTCTACACGGACTATTTCCTTCACCATGACCCTGAGTTCTGCGTCAGTGAACCTGGGGTGTCTTTGGGGTGCCATGGGGTGGTGTGGATGAGGTGTGGGGTGGCGTTTGTGGTGATGAGTGTGGTGCGTGTGGTGGTGTGTGGTGTTTGGTGCGTGGATTCTGTGTGGGTGATGGTGTTGTGTGCCTCTGTGTTGTGGGATTGTCTATTCTGTGCTCTCTCTCTAGCCTTCGTCAATAATTTCGGGTCGTAGGGGTTTGTGGGTGATGTGGGTGTGTGTTTTATATTGTGTTGGGTGTGTGGGAGTGGTGTTAGTATGTGTATCAGGTGTGTGTGTTTCAAACTGACCAATGTGGCTGAGTTTTCTATGTGTGTGTGTATTTTGACCGCGGCGGTGTATACCGCCAATGGAATACCGCGTTTGAAAGAGCGCCGCGTGGATTTGTGGGTCGGAATGGTATGGGCGTATTTCTGTTGGCGTGACGGTGGAGGTTTGGTCATCGCCATTTTTTCGCTGACCTTTGGTGTGGCGGACTTTTGTGGATGTCGGGTTTTTTGGCGGTTTGCAAGTTGCGGGTCAGAATGACCGTGGCGGTTTACCGCGGCGGTGTTATGGCGGTCTTCTGACCGGCGGTATGCGCCTTTTACCGCCGAGGTCAGAATGACCGCCTTAATCTCTTCAGGAAACAACTGGTGCGTCGAAATTCGATGCACCGCCTGCCAAAATCAATGCAAAGCCTGCATTGTGATGGAGAAATCACCGCACAGCTGACTGGAACAATGCAGTCTGACTTCCCAAGTGAAAATTCGATGCAGCGCCTGCCTTGCGATGGAAAATCTGACGCATCACCTACCAGATCGACAACCCGCCTGTGCCTTCTTCCAACACATCAAGGATTTTCCCCACATCGTCCCTGGATTTCAAAATATCCGTGCATCATAGTGAGTAACCGAGACCGTAGGCCAAAAAACAACACAAGCCCCATGCAGCGTGGAAAAAAAACAACACACCGCCTGTGTTGTGCTGGAAAATTCAACACAACACCCTATTTTTCCATGCATCCCCTCCTCTGCGGTCTCTGTGCATTGTTATTTTAGAAGTACACCAGGTACTGTGTGTAATAAAGAGACTGCTCCTTATTTCCAAGGATTAATACTCTTTTAAACCTTTTAAAATTGATATTTCAACTTGTGCTTATTGGATCTTTGTCATTTTGACCATGTTTTATTCCGATAAATAATATCTTTTTTCTATACTTGTGTGGTGCATTTTTGTGGTGTTTTCACTGTGTTACTGAATGATTTATTGCACAGATACTTTACACATTGCCTTCTAAGTTAATCCTGACTGCTCAGTGCCAAGCTACCAGAGGGTGGGCACAGTATAATTTGAAATGTATGTGACTTACCCTGAATAGGATTGTGGTCCCTACTTGGAAAAAGGGTGTATACCTCTGCCAACCAGAGACCGAGGGCCAGATGTAGCAAACTTTTGCGAGTCGCAAATGGCCCGAATCGCAATTTGCGACCCCGCAAAATCGGAAATGGGATGCAAAAATCCCATTTCCGAATCGCAAAATGTGACGCGAGCCATTACCTACTCGCAAAAATAGTGACCCCATTTTGCGACCCGCAAATAGGAAGTTGCAATTTGCGAGTCGCAAACCATATGAAATAGCCACTCGTAAATTGCGACTAGTCGTAAAAAGCCCATTTTGCACTTCCAAATTACCACTAACTCAGAGCAGGTGGTAACCATAGCCAAAGTATAAAAGGGGACCCAGAAGGCACCTGGGCCACTCAAGATGGCGGAGATATATGTGATAGCAAGGAGGAGGAGAGCCCACGCCGCACAGCAGATGAGGAGGATGAGCCAGAGACAGGAGAAGATATACAGAACCAGACAGACACTTTCCAACAACCTGAGGAGGAGATATATGATAAATACAGACTTAGCAGTGCAGAAATACTAGATTTAATAGATTTACTCAATCCGCAGCTTCAACGCCAGACTGTGCGCGGTAGCGCCATCCCCACACATGTGCAAGTGCTATGCTCACTACACCTCTTGGCCTCGGGTAGCTATCAGGGGGTCATTGCAGTGGCAGGTGGGGTATCCCAGAGTGCACTCTCACGGTTCTTCAGATCATTTCTAGATGCCATACTCACACACATGTCCAGATACATATACCTACCCAGGAAGGAGGCAGAAATCAACAGCACCAAGTTGAAATTCTACAGGATTGCCAGCTTCCCGCATGTAATAGGGTGTGTAGACGGGACACATATACAAATATGCCCTCCTGCAAATCTGGAATATCTGTTCCGCAACCGGAAGTGTACCCACTCACTGAACATCCAGGTGGTATGTGACGCCCATTATGTTATAACTGACATGGTTGCCAAATTTCCAGGGAGTACACATGACTCCTACATTTTCAGGCACAGTGGGATATACCAACGCCTAGAACGTGGGAGTTTGGAGACGGATACCTCCTAGGTATAGCTGAATACACCTTGCAGACATACACACAGGTCAATGTGGTGCCCATCTATGCCCAGCTAACATTGTACATTATGTGCCAAACAGGTGACAGTGCATATGCACTACGACCATGGATACTTACCCCGTACTTAACACCCAGCAATGAGACAGAGAGGCGATACAACAGTGCACATAGGAGGACCCGAAATATTATAGAGAGGACCTTTGGACTGTTGAAGGCAAGATTCAGATGCCTCCACAGAAGTGGAGGTGCCCTCCAGTATGCCCCAATAACAGCATTCAAGATCTTTGGCGCATGCGCTATACTGCACAACATTGCCACCAGACGTGGGCTACCTCTCACCCCAGAAGACCCAGATTCGGAGGATGACGAGCAAGAGCAACCACATCGCCATCATGGGGATAGAAGCATTGCAAATCAAGGCAGACAGAGACGGGACCACATTGCAAACCAATACTTTGGAAGGTACGTGGAAACTGTCACCACACACACGAATGTCACACACAAAGAGTCCAGGTGTGAAGTGAAACAAACAAGAACTTTAATGATGTGAACCAATAAACTATTTACAGTAACTACTGATCAGGGGCTGTAAAAGTCCACCTGCTATGAGGACACATTAACCTCATGTGCCGCCAGTCTATGTCAGTGCGTAGCTCACACCCTACGCCGTATCCGCCCAGCATGGCTGGTTCCTGGAGCGTCTGCAGTGCCCTGCCGTGCGCTTCCATTACGCAACACCCTGGTGTCTGTGGCTGAAGCACTGCTTATGGTAGAGCCCTCCTCACTGTCTTGCGGCGTGTCTGCTGCACCCCTAGCCACCTGTCGTGCCTCCATCAGGTCGACTGCGTGGCTAATGCGTCACAGCCCACGTGCCACATCGCTGGCAAAGTGGCCCATGTCCACCTGTAGGCTGACTGTGCGGCGTGACAGCCCAGTGGTGTTTACAGCCAGCCAGACGATGTAGGCAGCCATGCGGTCCAGGAGGTGGATGAGCTGCCGGTCACGGCGCCTTGCATCCTCTCTCTCGGTGACAAGTTCAGCCACCAGTTGTCTTATTGAGAGCGCAAGGTCACCAACATTGCTGTTTAGATGTTGCAGCTCAGTGTGGACCTGTTGCAGCCCTGTGGTCTGGTTGCGTTCCATGCGCCGCATGGCCACTGCAATAATTCTAATTTCCCTTGTCTCCAGGCGCTGACCATGGAGGAGTGCAGCCTCGGCGGCGGACATGGAGGCGTCCCCTACTTCACCCTGAAGGGACATTGAGACGTCGCCTGCGACGCGGTGGTGGTTCTGTGTCCTGTACGCTGGCACTGTGGCTGGGACCGGGTGCTGCCTCACTCTCCAGTATGGCCACTGGTGTATCTGGAGGGGACTGTGGTTGGGTGGTGCAGGTCCCTGTGGTGACTGCTCCTGGGTCCTGTGCTGGCTGGTGGCTGACCTGTGGCCCCTGGACGGTGTGGCTGGAGGTAGTGTTGTGTGGGAGACCTGTGGGACATAGGGAACACACTGTCAGTATCTACCATCTGTTATATGCTTCCTAATAAACTGTTGCCTATCAGCTGCCTTCTTGACTACATTGCCCATAATGCACCATGCAGGTGATTGCTACTCTGAAATGGAGCTATTTTGGTTGTGCATGCTGCTGTGTACTAGGTGGGTAGGGGTATGGCAGATATGGGTGTCCATGCATGTCTCATGGTACTCACTGGTTGATGGTCCTGGCGCTGATGTGTCCAGCTCTCCTATCCTGGACACTGCCTCTGGCTCCAGGGTCTCCTCCACTCTTTCCTCCAAGGGTGTGGGTGGTGGTATGGTAGATGGTCCTCCTCCAGTGCCCCTCATCTCCCGGAGCCGCTCTGCCACCCTCTCCTTGGTCCGGGAGCGCAGGTCATACCACCTTTTCTTTAGTTCCACAATACTCCTGTGGCTCACACCCATGAGTTTACTTTGTCCTGGATTTCACTCCAAATCCTCCTTTTTTCCTGCTCTGGCACACTGAGGGCTGCTCTCCCAAAGAGTTGTTCGTGGTGCTGGCAGCATTCCTCCGTCAGCACCTCCAGTTCTTTCTCTGCAAATTTGAGCTTTTTCTGCCATTGTAGCTGCTCTTCCTCCTGTTGGCTGTTCAGCAGTTGAAAATGGGTGTGGTCCTCCCTCCTCCCAGGTGTATTAGTAAACTTCCTGGCTGTGGTGTCATCATCAAGAGCCAGGAAGTGTTTTCCAGAGTGTTCTACTGCACCTGCATTCAATTTGCGGCACAGTCGCAATTTGCGACACCCACTCACAATTTGCGTTTTCATTTTTAGCGCGGTCGCAAAAAGCGACCTCGCAAACAGCGGACTCGCAATCTGCGGTGCGACTTCATTTGCGAGTCGCAAAATGAAGTCGCTTTTTCTTGTTGGATACCATTTTGCGAGTCGGAAATTGCGAGTCGCAACGACTCGCAATTTCCGACTTGCAATTTTTTTGCTACCTACATCTGGCCCTTAATTTCTAACAACCGTCAACAACCGCAACAACAGGAACAGAAGAATCATCCCCAAACTCTGCATTGACTCAGGTTTTAAATCCAGTATAAAGGTGAAGGCAAAAGAGGTAGAGCAAGTGACAGTATCAGCAACCATTCAGAGGATGTTCTAGGACTGTCTGAATGACCCAAAAGAGGTCTATTTGGATCGAAACCCATTGGTGTATTGGTATGGGAAGATGCGCCATGGCCAGATTTCAGCAGGCTGGCAAACGAAGTAGATGGCTTGTCTGGTGTTGGGATTTGCCCTTTTTGCAGAGGCATCCCCGAACTTTTTGCCTTCTTCCTCCTATCTTTTCTACTCTATTTTTGCTGGTTTTAGGACTGGGCACTTTACCACTGCTGACCAGTGCTAAAGTGCAATTGCTCTTTGTCTCAATTGTTTTGGTGATTGGTGCCTGCATGATTTGTACATTTGATTTACTAACAAGTCCCTGGTAAAGTGCAATGTGTGCCCTGGGTCTGTAAATCAAATGCTACTAGAGGGCCTGCAGGACTGATTGTGTCACCCACATGAGTACCCCGGTAAACATGTCTCAGCCCTGCCACTGCAGTGTGTGTTTGTGCAGCTTTGTACTGCCGGTTTGACCTTGCAAATGTACCCACTTGCCAGGCCCAAACCTTCCCTTTTACTACAAATAAGTCACCCCTAAGGTAAGTCAAGGGCTGCCCCATGGGCAGCGTGCTTTATATTTAACAGATAGGACATGTACTAGTGTGTTTTACATGTCCTGATAGTGAAACTCTCCTAAATCTGTTTTTCACTACTGTAAGTCCTATCTCTCCCATAGGTTAACATGAGGACTACCTTGAAATATGTTTTAAGTGCATTTTCTCATTGGGAGGAGATAGAGATTGTTAGTTTGGTGTCTCTGAACTCACAATTTAAAAGTAATCTTGTGGTGAGGTTGGTTTTTATATTGGGAGTTTGAAAATTACACATTTAGAAAGCAGGCATATTCTTTCTTAACTAGTCTGTGCCTCTGCTTAGCTACTGAATTCATGTCTGGATCAGACTGACAGTTGGGCTGTGTGTGAATTCACTCTACACAGTAATACAAAGGAGCTGAGGTGTGTCCTGCATATCCTGATGTGTATTCCTGTGCTAGAGTGGGAGGGAGGAGCTGATACCTGCACTTGAAAGGGCTGTGCCTGACCTCACACAATACAGACTCCAACTCTCTAGAGTGTGGCTGGGGCAAGACAAGGAAGAGGCGGGGTCTTGTGCACTTCAAAGACTTTACTTTGAAGATTGCTTACTTCAAAGGCAGAAATGAGTTTAAGTATTAGACTGCTGACCTCACAATGTTGGAACACTTCTGGATCCGGAGGAATCTCTGCCAAAGAGAAGAGCTGAAGAGCTGTGAGGAGGAGTACTGCCCCTTTGCTGTGTGTCCTTTGCTGGGTTGAGCTTCAGTTGCTGCTTCTGCCTGAGAGAGGACAAAGACCGGACTTTGCTGTGTATCCTGCTTGTGAAGTTCTTCAAGGGCTTGGACTGAGCTTGCCTTCTGTCAAGACATCAACGACTTCACATGCCAGCACCTGGGGTCTCTTGCTGAGACCTCTGACTTCCCAAGTGGTACAACTCCAGTCCCTGGGCCCTTGGAAGGAGAAGCTGGTAAAAGCTGAATGAAAATCCATGCACTGGAGCCAAGCAGCAGACAAATCGATGCAGCACTCGCCTCGTGGCTGTAAAATCAACAGAGTGCCTGCTTCACAGCTGCAGAAATTGACAGATCGCCAGCTCAGCATGACTTGGATTTTCCATGCATCGTCCCAGGGCAATATCCTTTCTTGTGTATATTGGATTTTTGATGTTTTGGTCTTGTTTGATTTAAATAAATATTGACTATTTTTTTTAACTGGTGTGGAGTCCTTTTGTGATGTTTTCACTGTGTTACTGTATGTGTTTGTGCAAATACTTTACACGTTGCCTCTGAGATAAGCTTGGCTGCTTGTGCCAAGCTACCAAGGGGGTGAGCAGGGGTTATCTGAGCTGTATATCTCCCTTACCTTGATTAGAGTGAGGGTCCCTTCTTGGACAGGGTGTAAACTGACTGCCAACTAGAGACCCCATTTCTAACATTAGGTAGCCAGTGTGTCTGCGGAACGTGTGTTCAGTTCAGCTGGCACAGTTGACACAGTGAGAAGTACCAGTCTCTTGCTCAAAACGAGGATATATTGACAATGATCAAAATGAACCAACACTTTATACCACACAATTAAACTGTCCTTGAAATCTCACAGGAGTAGGAGGAGTATGAGGTTGATTGGTCATACTCAAGTGCGTTAGTTGACCAACGTCTGGGTGAACCACCTGAGTCTGAGGATGAACTCCCTGAGTAGGCCACCATGGAACTTTTTAATAATTTATCATCAAACTGATTTGCCAAAGAAAAGGATGTAGCTAGTGGAACATTATGTTTGTGACTGACATATGCAGCCCCACCATTTTGAGGAACATGGATGGCTGGATTTCAGTTGGACAAGTGTGCAGTGAAATAGCCTCCCCATTCCCTCCAGGAAATTGGAAACAATACCTGCCTCCATTCCATGCCTATACTTTTTTTCATCACCTAGCAGGGCTTCCTCAGAAGATCACTTGAATTGCAAGACTGCCAAATTCCAATGCGTTGCCTTCATCAAAGATGAAATACAATTGTGTACCTACCAACATGCTTGGATGGGAAGAGGTAACTATAACACCAATGAGTGATGATATATTATTGAGAGATTGTGAGTGATGAATTATGTTGTGGTAGATAGAGGTCTGTGATGAATTCCACCTTGCCGGTGATCTCAGAATTCTGCACAAAATCTCTGCAAAGTGGCTAAGAGCAGAATTTTTCCTCTTGCTTGAGCTCGCCAACTGTAGGTTGGCAAGCGCAAGTGAGAAAAATCAAACAATAGACACGAGCAAGAAACATCAAATAATCGACAACCTACCGCTTGCCAACTGTGGTCTGGTGAGTGAAAAAACTCAAATAATAGACAACCTACCACTCACATTAATAAACCTGCCGCTCACGTTGAGGAAGCTGCCCTTCGAGGAGAACATCTATTCAAGTGGCAAAAAGTAGCAGTGCCCTATTGTGCTGCGCATTGTACCACTCGTGATGATTTCACAGCGTAGGACAAACTCCTGGAGTTAAAAATCACTGTGAGAAGCATGACTTACCACACTCCGCCACTCACAGAATTCCATGTAGCACGTTGGAGTTTTTCCTGCACTTCACGGAGTTCTGCACAGCAGAACTCCATGAACTCCACCCAGGCCCAGTGGCATACAACAGGGGAGGATGTTCAACTAATTTGCAAACTTAACTTCTATGATTTGCAATGTTTAGGGTGATCATTTTTCTTGAAGGTGAGTGGCCTCTTCACGATTAGAGAAATTTACTTGCAGGGTCAACTCCTTTTTTTTTGGTCCTTCAGAGACCTGACCAGTCACTTTAGTTGAGAAACACAAATCTACACAAAATACTCAAATTCTGTTTTTCTTCTTGTTCTTCAACAGCAGTGTACTACAGGTTTGTCTCACTCGGGTTGGGACAGAGTTGGACTGATTCAACACTTGAAGTTAGGAGGACAATGGAAGGACTCAATGTGGGACTACCTCAACAACCAGAAGAAAAAAGTTATGGACTTCAAAGGGAAACCATTATGATGATCACTGTGAGTCCTACTCAGCTCTGGGGACTGGAGAGAGGTGCGTTGATTTGGGAAACGCTGTTGAGTGTTTGTGCTTGCTCAAATGTGAAATTCCTCCGATGTGGTTGTGGTTGGGTGGGGGGGGCTCTTTTGCTTGCAATGGAGACAGACGTGTGATGCTACTTCATCACATGGTATGTGCACTGAGATAATTTCTATGAAGATGACAGTTGTGAAATTAATCAGCCAGATACATGCAGCTATGTATCTGTGATTGGTTGTAAATTGCTCTCACTGCTCAGTTAATCAATCACACTTGACATGAGTCATAAAATTAAATGAATGATTGCAGCAGTCTATAGTCTTGCTCTGCCTCTGAATCTTCTTGGTACACCTCTCTTGAAGGATACCTTCTGTCTTTCTCCTTGATACTACAATATTGTTTCTATTTACAATCCATAGGCCTTCTCTTCTCTGGTACGATAGGCAAAAACTCCATACCATACCTGCTTACCTTAGTGAACTAGTTCAGCCAGACACCCACAAGTGATGGACATTCTGAGAAGAATGCAGATGCACAGCCCAATTTGGCAATACAGTATAATGTTTCTTTTGACAATCATAACTTTTAGAACTGGGTGAGTTCACTTCACTCCTCCATTATTTGTATTTTTTAAACTTAGATGACAGAACATTAAGACATCTAGTAATAACTTGGTTCTCTGGATCTAAAAGACTGTTTGAAATGCATTTAACTGGACTGTGTCATACTCATTCTTTCATTTCCTTCCACAACACATTGATGATGACGTGCTGCTCATGACCCTGATGAAAATTGTAGTTGTGTTGTGTTATGTTTATCTTTGTCACACTTTTCCCAAAACCCCCTTTTCTATCCATTCATCAAACCAATAACCCTTTTCCTCCTGGCTGGGAGATTATTGAGGTGTGAGTTAAATCACATCATAAATGGATCATACACCTGGTGGGGTGGATGTGGTGAAAGCGACCCCAACTCACTGCAGGGTCTTCTATTACCTGAGCAAGAGCTCACACCACCCCCAGGAATCCACCCATGCATAAAAGTGATCCATTTCTTACACATAGAACAAACTTTGTCAACATCTTCATGCAGGCAGTGTGTTACGTAAACACTTAGGCCCATATTTAAACCTTTTTAGCGCTGCGTTTGTGCCGCTTTTTGACGCAAAAACGGCGCAAACTTAGAAAATACAATTGTATTTTGCAAGTTTGTGCTGCTTTTGCGTCAAAAAGTGGCGCAAACGCGGCGCTAAAAAAGTATAAATATGGACCTTAATCTTGTTGACTCCACTCCTGACTCTGGGGGTCATTCCGACCGTGGCGGTCGGCGGTGAAGCGGCGGTAAGACCGCCAACAGGCTGGCGGTCTTTTTTCATGAATTCTGACCATGGCGGTTACCGCCATGGCCAGCCGCCGCTTCACCGTTCCGACCGCCACGGCGGTAACAACCTCTGGGCTGGAGACCTGGGTCTCCAGCCCGGCGGTCGTCACATACCGCCGGCGGTATTCCAACCCACCTGACCCCGGCTTACCGCCATGGATTTCATGCGGTTTGGGACCACCATGAAATCCATGGCGGAAAGCACTATCAGTGCCAGGGAATCCCTTCCCTGGCACTGATAGGGGTCTCCCCCCCCAACCCCCACCCCGACTCCTTCCCCTAACCCCCTACCACCCCTGCCACCCCCAAAAGGTTGCAGGACCCCTCCCCAACCCGATCCCCAAAATATACACACACATACACGCACGCATTCATGCACACACTCATGCACATACACACACACCCGCATTCATGCACGCACTCACACGCCCCCTCAACATACACACACGTACACCCCCATGCACGCACACAACTCACAACACCCCCACACCCCCCTTCCCTAACGGACGATCACCTTACCTGTTCCGGTGATCCTCCGGGAGGGAACGGGACCCATGGGGGCAGCTCCGCCGACACCGCCACGCCAACAGAACACCGCCACAGCGAATCACAGGTCGTGATTCGCTGGGCGGTGTTCTGTTGGCGTGGCGGTGGACGTGGAGCTACCTCCACTTCCCCACCTGCCGCCAGTATGGCTGTTGGCGGCTCTTCGTCCGGAAACGTGCGGAGCGCTGCCAACAGTCATAATGGCCTGTGCGGAAGACCGCCAGCACTGGCGGTCTTCCGTACGGCGGTCCCTCGGCGGTCTATTGAAAAGACCACCGAGGTCGGAATGACGACCTCTGACTCCACTTCTTCTGCTTTGAGGATAGTTTTAATTAAATACTAGCTCCCCAATAAACTGAGCAGAAGAAAATACTGTTATTAGCCTTTGTTTTAAGATCAGGTATTCTTTTCTTTGCTGTGTTATGGTGGTAGTAGTTTGCTCTCAGTCTTTATAAAGCTATGAAATAAATATATTAACTCTTGTGTTTTTCTCTTATTTTAGTTGCTTGTGATGAATAATCATTTTGATTAATCTTACAGTTAGAGCTCCCCTTGGTGGGAGTGGGCCCTCGCTTGTTGTGAATGTGACGTCTTTCCTTTTAGCACACTAGTCTGCTACTATGACCACCACCATTAAGAAGGCAATTTGCGAAAGCCTGCAATGCGTTTTGGAAGATTGAGAGACATAGCAGCCATTGCTTCATATACTCAGGTAAGGGAACAAGTACAGTGCAGACAAGTACATTGACATTCCTTGTTTATCTATGGTGTTGTAGGCAATATAGGTATTGGCAGCATCCCTTGCCCATCTCATAGTCAATAATATTGTTACAGATGGTGGAAGGACATGGGTATAACTAACTGTAACTAACTATACAATCACTTTGGCAAGCAGATTTACAACAAAGGCTGTGCAAAAAGTGCAAAGTAAAAGTGAAACACAAAAAAATACTTCTGGCATAAAGCATTAGAACAAAAGCATATTTTTCCCCTTTATTTTGAACAATATAAAACAGTTTTAAAAGCCACCCAAAACAGGCCCACTGCTGTCCCCAAACAAACCACCCTGTCCCCAACCAATTTCCAAAAAGTCCACACTCCATGGCCCTCCCTGATTTCCACTCTCTCTACTCCAAATCCCTCCCACCAAAAAAGAGGTAGAGGCAGGAGTTGTCTTTGAAGGTCAGGAGGTCCTCCTGGGTTTGCTCCAGGCGTGCCATCTGATGTCTCAGCTGTGTCAGATTCAGCATGATGATGCACTGAAATTGGCAGTCTGAGCAGGCATGGCGTAAGCAGTGGTTGATCTTCTGGCAGCTGATGCAATGCTTTGATATTGTTGCCGGGAGGTTGGAGGTGCTGTCGGCTGGTTGGAGGAACTGGTGCCTGGGGCATTGTCAGGTGCCTCTGTCGCCTCCTCTTCCAGGACCACCACCTGTTGATACTCCTCCCGGATTTCCTCCAACCTCAGCTGACATAGCTCGGCTATAATTTCCTGCAGTGCACGTGGTGGACCAGCTGCAGTAGCTACATCAAGAAAGAAAAAATAAAGAAAAAAGACAAACTGTAAACAATGCTCTTTGTGGACTCTTGTTTAAAACTATATAATGACACAGTAGCAGTACATTGCTGGTCCCTTAGGGACATTGGAATTTGATGTGATTACAAGTTACAGGGCCATTTTTTACCCACGCTTGCCACATATAAAAGCACTGACTGGCTGAAAAGAATTACAGCAGGATAACAGCACATCAGATTTAAAAACCTGTTATTTTTCCATTTAAAGGAGTTCCTAGTAAAAAACTAAACAGACAGTTTGTGTGGAAAAATAAAAAAATTAATGTCCTCTCATTAATGAATAAGTCAATATGCACTATGCATTACAAGTATTCTCTGCAGTCTGCAGCTAGAACAGCTGTAATGGGCAATTGTTTTACTTTATTTCCAATGGCCCTGCTCTTATCCTAAAGCATTTAAATTCTCCCCTGACTCCAAAGAAGCAGATACATAATAATGATACTATATCACACGTCACATGTAAAATATAAATATCCTGTCTACTGTAAGTAAACGGTGGGAAAAACGATGCGCTGTAATACATGGGAAAGGAATAGGATATATAGATTGTATTTGACATGTTTGTGAGAGAATATTCCAACTACAACATTTTAAAACAGGCACTTAGTCCCACTTTACTCTGTGGCCTCATCCTCCACTGCAAATTATTTAAACATCCTCTTAGCAGTAACAAAACAAAACTTAACATACTCTATTGTAGGGTTGGTTGGAGGAATTAGGCCAGGTAGGAAGAGGTTTTGCTATAGAATAGTGGGGTGTCACTGATCATCATCATGGCCTGGCTTAGCCAGTCACGGTAGTTGATGCATGTTGAAATGAAAACATTTGAACAGGCATAAATCAATTATGGATGCCATGAATTATAGGAATCACTTGGTCCAAAAAGTGTGGCACACGCCAAGTTTTAGATTTTTCATTTTTTTATATGTTGGGACAGAACTTAGGAAAGAGTGAAGTACTAGGAGGTGAAGTGACCAATTGGGCACTGGGAAGGAAGGGAAACATACTTTGTTTTCAGTTTTCAAATTGCAATGCATTTAAAACTTTGTTAATCCCACATTAACTGAAGCAGGCACACATTGCACACTGCAGTGTCCAATTGAACCATGCTGCAGTTAAGTCATGAGTGGTGAAATGCCATGAGCAGGGTTGTGATGAATAATGATGGATGGAGTACATTTCTGACTCACTTAACAAATACAGGGCCATATTTATACTCCGTTTGCGCCGAAATTGCGTCGTTTTTTTTGACGCAATTTAGACGCAAAACTAACGCCAACTAACGCCATATTTATACTATGGCGTTAGAGGCGAATAGCGCCAAAGTTCCCGGAATGTGCGTCATTTTTTAGCGTGAACCCCTTCCTTGCGTTAATGATATGCAAGGGAGGCGTTCCCGTCTAAAAAATGACTCCCAGGCCTTTACGTGGTATTTATACTCCCGGGCAAAAGAGACGCCCGGGAGTTGGCGTGGCTAAAAACGGCGCATTTGCGCCACTTTTTAACGCCTGCTCAGGGCAGGCGTTAAGGGGCCTGTGGGCTCAAAATGAGCCCACAGGTGCCCTCCCATGCCCCCAGGGACCCCCCCTGCCACCCTTGCCCACCCCAGGAGGACCCCCAAGGATGGAGGGACCCACCCCAGGGACATTCAGGTAAGTTCAGGTAAGTATAATTTTTTATTTTTTATATTTTATTTTGGTGGCATAGGGGGGCCTTATTTGTGCCCCCCTACATGCCACTATGCCCAATGACCATGCCCAGGGGACAGAAGTCCCCTGGGCATGGCCATTGGGCAAGGGGGCATGACTCCTATCTTTACAATGATAGGAGTCATGTTGATGGGGGATGGGCGTCGTTAAAAAATGGCGCAAGTCGGGTTAAGACGATTTTTTCGACGTAACCTGACTTGCCCCATTTTAAGACGCCCATGCGCCATTTTCCCCCTACGCCGGCGCTGTCTGGTCTACGTGGTTTTTTCCCACGCAAACCAGGCAGCGCCGGTCTGATTGCGCCGTCTAACGCCATTCCATAAATACGGCGCCCGCTTGGCGCTTCAGAATGGCGTTAGACGGCGCAAAACTTTTTGACGCTAAACTGCGTTAGCGCAGTTTAGCGTCAAAAAGTATAAATATGGGCCACAATGAGTCAAACAAGTAGACAGAAAATTGAAATATCCCTAATTTGAACAAAAGCTTTTATAAAACCAAGCAAGTGAAGTGGGAGGGCATGCCCCTTTCCAGAAGAGCTTCCTTGTTTTTTCATTCAAGAAGTTTTCTATTCATCATCTCATTGTTCTATTCACCCTTTGATACACACCATTTAAGCTACATTCTCTCATCCAGTCTTTCACCATTCCAACCCATCCATCCATCCACCATTCACCTATCCACCCTTTCAACCAACCTTTGCTTTCACCCATCCATCCATTTATGCACCCTGTAGGAAAGTACCATCTTGCCTGGCATGTTACCCCCATTTTTAGTTGTGTGTCAGTTTATTTTTGCCTGTGTCACTGGGATCCTGCTAGCCAGGACCCCAGTGCTCATAGTTTGTGGCTTATATGTGTTCCCTGTGTGGTGCCTAACTGTATCACTGAGGCTCTGCTAACCAGAACCTCAGTGTTTATGCTCTCTCTGCTTTTAGAATTGTCACTGCAGGCTAGTGACTATTTTCACAAATTCTGATTGGCACACTGGAACACCCTTATAGTTACATAGTATATGATACCTAGGTACCCAGGGTATTGGGATTCCAGGAGATCGCTATGGGCTGCAGCATTTCTTTTGCCACCCATAGGGAGCTCAGACAATTCTTACACAGGACTGCCACTGCAGCCTGAGTGAAATAACGTCCACGCTATTTCACAGCCATTTTACACTGCACTTAAGTAACTTATAAGTCACCTAATTGTCTAACCCTCCCTTAGTGAAGGATAGGTGCAAAGTTACTAAGTGTGAGGACACCCTGGCACTAGCAAATGTTCTCCCACATTGTTCAGAGCAATTTCCCCGGACTTTGTGAGTGCGGGGACACCATTACACGCGTGCAATCAATATAGGTCAATACCTATATGTAGCTTCACAATGGTAACTCTGAATATGGCCATGTAACATGTCTAAGATCATGGAATTGTCCCCCCATGCCAAACGTGGTATTGGGGTGCCAATTCCATGCATCCACTGGGCTCCAGAATGGACCCAGGGTACTGCCAAACTAGCACTCTGGGGTTTTCTCTGCAGCTATCGCTGCTGCCAACCCTCAGACAGGTTTCTGCTATCCTGGGGTCTGGGCAGCCCAGTCCCAGTAAGGCAGAACAAAGAATTACCTCTGAGAGAGGGTGTTACACCCTCTCCCTTTGGATATAGGTGTTAAGGGCTGGGGAGGAGTAGCCTACCCCAGCCTCTGGAAATGCTTTGAAGGGCACAGATGGTGCCCTCCTTGCATAAGCCAGTCTACACTAGTTCAGGGATCCCCCAGCCCCTGCTCTGGCGCAAAACTGGACAAAGGAAAGGGGAGTGACCACTCCCCTGTCCATCACCACCCCAGGGGTCGTGCCCAGAGCTCCTCCAGTGTGTCTCAGACCTCTGCCATCTTGAATACAGAGGTGTGAGGGCCCAATGGAGACCTCTGAGTGGCCAGTGCCAGCAGGTGACATCAGAGACCCCTCCTGATAGGCTCTTACCTGGTTAGGTTGCCAATCCTCCTCTGAGGGCTATTTAGGGTCTCTCCTGAGGGTATCTCTTCAGATAACGAATGCAAGAGCTCACCAGAGTTCCTCTGCATCTCTCTCTTCAACGTTTGCCAATGTTCAACTGCTGACTGCTCCAAGATGCCAGCAAAACCGCAACAAAGTAGCAAGATGACTATGAGCAACATTGTAGTGCCTAATTCTGCCGGCTTTCTCGACTGTTTCCTGGTGGTGCATGCTCTGAGGGCTGTCTGCCTTCACCCTGCACTGGAGGCCAAGAAGAAATCTGTGGGTCGACGGAATCTTCCCCCTGCTAACGCAGGCATCAAACTTCTGCATCACCGGTCCGCTGGGTCCCCTCTCATCTTGACGAGCATGTTTCCTGGAACAAAGGAGCTGGATCCAAGTGACCCCGACAGTCCAGTGGTCCTTCTGTCCAAATTTGGTGGAGGTAAGTCCTTGCCTCCCCACGTCAGACATTAATCCTGTGTACTGTGTGATCTGCAGCTGCTAGGACTTCTGTGCACTTTTGCAAGGATTCCTTTGTGCACATCACATTCCAGGTCCCCAGCACTCCGTCCTGCATTGCTCAACTCACTGAGTTGACAACCGGCTTTTTGTGACCTTCTTTTGTTGTGTTGAGATGACTGACATGCTCAGATTTCTTGAATGCCTGTTCAAGTGCTCCTGGGGGTGCTGCCTGCTTCTGCGTGAGCTCTCTCTGTTGCTGAGCACTCCCCCTGTTTCCTCCTCAAAGGGGCGACCTCCTGGTCCTTCCTGGGCCTGGACAGCACCCATTATCTTTAACCATGACACTTGCAGCTAGCAAGGCTTGTTTGCAGTCTTTCTGTGTGGAAACAACTCTGCATCCTCCAGCACGCCGTGGGACATCTTCTGACCAAAGGAGAAGTTCCTGGCACCTTCCGTTGTTGCAGAATCTTTGGCTTCTTCCACCTGGAGGCAGCCCTTTTGCACCTTCATCCGGGGTTTAGTGGGCTCCTGCCCTCCCTGGACCTGTGCATGACTCTTGGACTTGTTCCCCATCCTTTGCAGGTCCTCAGCTCCAGGAATCCATCTTCAGTGCTTTGCAGTCAGTTGTTGTCTTTGCAGAATCCCCTATCTCGACTTTACTGTCTTTCTGGGGTAGAATATAACTTTACTCCTACTTTTCAGGGTCTTGAGGTGGGGTAACTTGGGCACACTTAGTGTTTTCTTACACTCTCCGTGACTAGGCCTGGGGTCCATTTGTGGTTCGTATTCCACTTTTGGAGTATATGGTTTGTGTTGCCCCCTGGCCTATTGTCTCCTATTGCATTCTATTGTGTTCTACTTTTCTAACTGTTTACTTACCTGATTTTTGTTTGTGTGTATATTTTGTGTATTCTACTTACCTCCTAAGGGAGTATATCCTCTGAGATACTTTTGGCATATTCTCACTAAAATAAAGTACCTTTATTTTTCGTAACTCTGAGTATTGTGTTTCTTATGATATAGTGCTATATGTTATAAGTGGTATACTAGGAGCTTTGCATGTCTACTAATTCAGCCTAAGCTGCTCTGCTATAGCTACCTCTATCAGCCTAAGCTACTAGAACACTACTAATCTACTAATAAGGGATAACTGGACCTGGCACAAGGTGTAAGTACCATCAGGTACCCACTATAAGCAAGACCAGCCTCCTACACACCCATGCATCCTTTCACCAATCAACGCTTTCACCCATCCTTTAACCCACCCAAGCAAACTTCACCCACCCACCCAGGCATCCTTTTACCCATATACCCTTTAACCCAGCTTTTCACCCCCCATGCGTCCTATCACCCACTTAGGCATCCTTTCATCACCCATCATTTTAACTTTCCATCTTTCTTTACTTTTTCCAACAACCCATAATTTTTAGAGTTGAATATGATCTTTTGTATGCTGAGTTGTAGATAGAAGAGACAATTCATAACCCCACTGTTGCTGTTAAAGCAGGGAGTTCATAGCACCCTTGCAGTGAGTACACGTGGTTTGTGTGGCTAGAACAAAACAGTACACCCCTTATTATTTTTGTTAGCAAAATGCAACCACAATACATCGCTACAGTTCTGTTAGCAGTATCTTCTATCAAAAATAGCACTTTGGGCATTTTGTTGGTTGATAATGTTAGAAAAGCCAGGTAATAAAGTCAGCCAAAAACTTTTCATAATGGAGGGGCTATACTATGATGACTCTGAGTCATTGAAGTGCAATGAAAGAGTGGAATAATTGGTCACTGAAGGACACATGGTCTTGGTTGGCAAATACAATGGGACTGTCCTTTTACTACTTTCCAGCCATGCTGCACTGTCATTGTAACTGATGGTATATTACTATATAAATTAATGATAAATGGTACAGCACAACTTTGGAAGGGGTGCACCATGACCATGGCCACTCTCACGTTTTAATGTTTGAGCATGAGCAAGAAAAAGAAAGCCTTTATAATAGACAGAAACCGCTAATTTACAGATACTCGTACTACCACTATCTTAGTGACAGGGTGGAGGAGTCTGCATATGGCTTCTTAAACAATCAGATCAAACAAGCACTGATGAGCATGATTAGGTAGTGCCGACCACCTGGCTAGGTCAAACTGGACTACATAATATACGTAATGTAAAATTAACTCTCCTGTGAGTGTAAGCCACATGCTATTTGAATTTATTTTTATTTTTAGTATGCAACAAATACATTATAATCACTGAGCCCCTCAACGTCTAGCAGGTCGAGCAGGTCCTGCTCTCTGTTGAGGATATTGGCCCGGCGGTGCATCAATTGCTGTTGAGTGCACTGGACCCCTGTGTTATGAGGCACAGATCAGTGCATCTTCCCCCCCACAGCCGATGGTCCCACAAGCGTACCCATGCCCAGACCTGCCAGCTGCTACCGGCCTGGTGGGGAGGTGGTGCTACTCATAAAAAACGCATGCAGCCACCTTGGCCTCTAAAAATATGGCACAGGACTGCACCCATTAGCGGCACCATTCCCAGTCTCTCCTTGATCTGTATTGGTGATGAGTGGGGGAAAAAAATGAAGAAATAAAAAAAGGGAAGAAGAATAGAAGAAGAAAGGAAGAGCTAGGGAAGTAAATGGAAACCACAAAAAAAGTATAAGAAAAAGAAATAATTACAACATGTAAAATAAACAAACACAAAGGGCCATGCTAATAAAATTAAGGTAAATTAGGGGTGGATGAGTGGGATGGGGAGAATTGGAAAGATTTTGGTTGGACAGAGAAAGGCCCAGCACCATGCACAGACAGAACACAGGAAAGCAGTTAAAACAAAATGGCCACACGCACGCCGACTGCATGGTGTCTTTCGCATTGATTTTGCAGCGTGCAAGGGTGTATCACGCTAATAACGTACAAAACTGTGGGACGGAGTCCTTAGTTTTTTTTGGTAATCAGGGGTTTTCACCTTTCAGTTGTCCATGGATGTCACAGTATTTGGGTCCAGCAGCGAAAAGCACAAAAAGCACCACGCAAGAAAGAGGTCTCCCCCTTGCACAAGAGTTTTTAAAGGTAGGTGGGTGTTCTAGAAGCCAGGCTCCCCTGGCCATTCTCTAGGTGCCACATCACCCATCCACCTCTGTTCCACCCCTCCTGCACAGCATGCTGGCACAATTCAAGATGGTGCCCCTGGGGTTTCAGATCCACTGACATCACTGTCAGTATATTTCCCATCAAATCTTCAAAGAGGAGCCCGCTATTGTGTTGGTTCCAGTTGTCTGGGCTTTCTCCTTTGTTCAGTGCAAGTAATTAACAAACGAAGATTTTTATTCTCACACTTTCCAGCTCAGGAGCTGAAGGAAGCACTGTTTACTACCTTTGTGTGATGGAGCCTTTGTTCCTGCTGCTGGAGAGAAATGTGATTAACTTGGCACAGCAGGATGACAAGGCCTGGGCTCTCATTCTGAACTAAGCCAGAGAAATGTGACAATCCAGGATGACCTATATGTTGTACAGATATCCTCTTGGAACTTTCAGATTTTCTTTTCTCACACATGGCACCATTTTGATAAGTCACCAGACTTTGTAGGACAAAGGGAAGTGAAACTGCACTCTAAGGCAGTTTTCCTTCCTTGTGTGTAATAAAGTGTCACTGCTGACACGGCAATAAACCACACAGACTTTCTCTATGATTGTATACTAACATCATAAGTCCTACCACAGGTCAATATCTAATCTTGCATAGTCACCTCTGTGCCAAGCTACTTGTGTGCAGTTAGTAGTCTTACATGCATCACCCTTACGTGTGCGCACGCATATTTGTTCATCGGTAACGCCCCTTACCCTAGCTGCATTAGTGCAGCATTATCTTAGCACGTGGACACTGTCAGTAAACACATGCAGTCCATTTCCCATGTGATTACCATGGATGAGACACATGTAGACTCGCCCACAGTAAAAAGTCAAAAATCAGATAATCTAAAAAGCAAAACTATCAGGTTATACTGAATTATCAGAACCCAATTGCAAAAATTACTATTTGAAGTGTTGAATAAATACTATACACATTGCCTCTAAATTAAGCCTGACTCCTTTGTGCCAGCTACCAGATGGATAAGCACATGCTAATTTGGGGTTGGTTGTGTTTTACCCTAACAAGTGTTGTGGTTACTTCTTGAATAGGGTTTCAGCCCGTTAAACCTGTAACCCAATTTCCAACACCCAGTAAACCACCCAAGCCATAATTTAAACATAGAAAGGAAAGATTTTTAAAAATATACATTTAAAATGTTTTGACAAATTATTTAAGGTGCTGGAACCATCTAAAGAAAAACACATTGCCGTATGAGCCCCTAGCACTTAAGCGAACTACTTCATGTGTGGATGTGCGCCTTGTGAAAGGATAGAATGTCATTACTCAGATGGCTGAAGTGGGCTGATCCATTGCCCCATGATGTATGCTGTAGCATTCTTTCAGTGACATTGAGGCATGAGAGATGAAAAAGCCCAAGTGAAAGAGATTTCAAATTAGTAAGGACCTATTAAAAATGATTTTTTGAAATGTGTTCCTTTAGGTCTCCAATTCCCCAAAAATCATCCTAAAAAGCCAATGCAATTTAGCACCCAAAGACAGTAAAACTGTTACCAAAGTAGACAGAGCAGTTTAATCTTAGGGATTTGTCTTTAATACACAATGGGACCAATTCGCAAAATACGCAGGAAATATACACTTGTAGATTTTACACCAACAAGTGAATAAAAGTTTAGATCTTTCCAGCATTCACGAAAATCCCCAGGACCCACACAGAATGCTTTGTCAGTTCACAAGATTTCATATGGATTCACTAGAAGGTCATTTGATATTCCAATCAGGGACATATTTTCCCTATTGGATAACTCTTCACAGGAGCTATAAGATCTCTTGTGCCAACGCACAAATTTTTTCTCCACAAGGAAAATATTTTTCCCAATTGGCAAAGGTCTTCTACTACACTCCACCCAAATCTGATTCACTCCCCTTCAATACCTGGAAAGAGATTTATGCTAGCACTTTTAAGGCTAGCCATGGCATGGAACACCTCGTATCGCCCATAATCCAACCCCTTGAGTGTGATTTATGGACGTGAAGAACACTGCGCTCTTGACAGAGAACTCCACACATGAAAACAGGCCTCGAATCTCTGGCATGCACATAAAACTTGAACATTTGGTTACAAACTTAAATTTACAACCAAATGTCCCTTTCTTCTGAAGTCTGAGATCAGTGGCATAGCTTATTTTTTTAACCACATCTGGTTGTGCTACCTAGGAAAAATTTAAATTATACCAGCATAATTTGGGGAATTTCTAGTTATACTTGTTACATAAAATTCCTGAAATTACACCATTATGCCACTTTGCATGATAATGCATCATTTGCAGTAAAAATTTGTGAATGCGAATTTCGTGTTAACAATATACCTCAAATCCACTGGAATATTAGAACATGAGCAGCTTTTATTCATAATGCATTTGTTTAGATGAAGCCTCACGCCAAAAACCGATACGAGGCTGCATTTCACGCAGAAAATATAGTGCAAAATGAGAAATTTCATTTCATACATTTGCATGTGCTTTTGAGTAAATTTGCAGTAATTTTGCATAATTACACAAAAGCATATTATGTGAATGTTGCACATCCTTATTGGTAACGTGCCTCTAGAGGTCACACTCCAGTGCTGGCTGTTGGATTAAAAGATACATATACTGACCCTACTATCCTATCTTTACACTTACCTTTCCAATCTGAATTAGAGGTGAATCCAAATCAATCTTTGTCTGAAATTGAATACCCAAAATTGTGAGGGTATGCCAGTGACTCACCATTTGAGAGTGCCATCTGTGCCATCATTGCTACAATGAGAGCCGATATTCACTTTGGTATTGCAACACTGAAGGTGATTAAAGAGATGAGTAGAAATGTAATTTCCACTGCAGTGCTCGTCAAGTAATTCACGGCCATTCAAATATGTCCTTGCCCAGCAGCAGGAAATATTTTCTGCTGTTAAGATCTTACACTGCGGTTGGATGTTGTCTACATTATGGTGCACTCTTAAATACAAGTTTTAAATCAGGCCTCTCTTGGTCCTTTTGCAAATGTTGGGCTGGGTGAGGGCAATAAGTGAAACTCAAGGCAATTCAAGAGTCAATGGTTCCAATGGGGATTCTAATCGTTACGTTTTACAATTTGCATCTGGTTTTGCAGAAAAGAGGTGAACAATTTGAGGTCATTGCAATATATTATCATATGGGGTTTCATAGTGTCCAGGAGCGTCTTGTGGTCTGCTAAGCTCAATGAAATGGAGAAATCAAGCAGTATAAGTAATCATGCTCCGACGTTGCTCAGAATTTGCAATGCATTATCTGAGATCTCCATATTGCCAGTTTCAGTGCTTCAGCAATGAATGATGCTTAAGTGGTATTAACCTAAAAGTTGTTTTCTGTAATATGTTTGGTGAGCTCTGTAGAAATATAGCAATGTACTATAGTTTTCCTGATTGAGAGAAAGGCCAGTGATTGCACTAAAGTACGTCCGATCATGAATGAATGAATACAAAGATTTATCAAGCGCATAGCTACTCCTTGAGTGCCCCGGCACTAGAGGTAAACAGCCATCAGAAGAGGTCAACAAACAGTTTGAGCTTCAAACAAGTGAGTTTTTAGCTGCTTGCATAATTGTCTGTTGGCTGGTATGCATCTGAAGGGGAGGGGAAAATTGTTCTAATGTTTGGCAGCCAGCACTGAGCAGGCTGATCCTCTCCACCTCTTCTTTTTGGTAAAAGGAATGGACAGAAGGCGAGACAATTGTGAATGAAGGGATCTTTGCAGGCAGTTGCTGGTCAGTCTTTCAAGCAGTTATGACCGGCTAGTTTTGTAAAAGGTCAAGTGAGCTACAGTTAGGGCTTTAAAAATGACCCTCTTTTTACTGGTAACCGGTGCAACTGGTTAGGGTATTGAGTGACTGGTGTATTTGGAAAGATTGAATAACAAGTGGACCGTCACATTATGGACTTTTTGCAGTCTGTGGGGAAGATAATCTGGGAGGCTTCTGTATAAAACGCTGGCGTAGTCCAGCCTCGATAGAATCAGGGCCTGAACCACCGACGTCTGAGCTTCCCAAGGAAGCCGTTTAAGGAATTTTCTCAGCATCCTTAGTATTCAGCATGCAGTTTTAACCACAGCAGTGATCTGAGTTTAAAGGATTGGTCTGTGTCAACTAGGATCCCTACATTTCTGGCCAAGTAAGAGGGTGGGGAGCAAGGAGCAGCAGGGAAGCCAGGCCCCTGACCAGCCAGGGAGGGGGTCAATTAAAAAAAGTAGGATCTCCGTTTTATCAGTGTTACATTGTAAGGAATTTGTTTTGAGCCAGCTCATCACTGCTGTCATGCAAATGGCAAATTTAATTTCAGTTTCCCAGTCATTATTGTTGTAGGTCAGCAGGCGTTGGGTGTCATCTGTGTTGGAGACCATCTGAATACCAACCAATTCAATAAGATAGACCAACGGAGTCATATGGATGTTAAAAAGTGTGGAGCTCAGAGCTGAGCCCTGTGGTACTCCATACCTGATGACTTTGGCATCAGAGAAAAATGGTTCAAGTCAAACTGTTTGTTCTCTATGCTCTAAGAAGGAACCTAGCCAGGCTAGCGTCGTGCTCTCTACTCTGATGTAAGCAAGGCATTGAAGTAGGATCTCTCATGTGAGATTGTGTTGAATGCCACTAAGAGATCTAACAAGATTAGTGCGACATTTTGACCAGCATCCAAGTAAATTTAACGGTATCCGTAATCTCCATGAGTGCAGTCTCTGTGCTATGAAATGCTCTAAAGCCAGACTGAGATGGATGGAGAAGGCTAGATTCTTCTGAAATGACATTTGCTGGGTGTGAACTACTTTTTCTAATATCTCCGAGACTCCAGGCAGCGAAGATATGGGTCTAAAATGAGAAAGGATTTTGGGGTCTGCTTTAGATTTCTTTAATAGAGAGATAACGCTTGTCTTTTTCCAGGTGGAAGGCACTATCCCTGAATATAGGGAAGAGGCAAAAAAGCTCATGCTAGATGGGGTTTAGGCAAGACCCTAACATCCTCACAACTTGGGGGAAAGGTGTCTTGCGAGGAGCCCCACCCCCTGATATGTCCTCACAGTGCTATAGAGCACAAGCAGGAGTGTACCAGACTGCTAGTACAACTAAGCAATACTCTACTACTACTTTAGAAAAAGTGATTTAATATGCAGCTCAAGTTGTCATTATAATCAGTTTGTAAAAATATGTAAAAAAGAGTTTGTAAAAAAGACTAAAGGAATAGTCCATTCCAGTGAATTGAGGAGTATGTTTTATCCTCAAAATCAAGACAAATTCAATTTCAGATTCAAATTCACCACCGTTTCAAGGTTACAAAAATTTCTCGAGCAGATATTACCTCAAACTTATTATTGGCTTCTAACGGCCCTGGATTGGTATCCAGTTAGATCATTTAAGAGTTTCTCTATGGGATTGGGACATCATGCAGGCTGCTGATTTATAGGTATATATCACTTCCTCAAACAATTACTCGAGTTTGCTTTTTAAAATATGCACATTGACATTTATTTTGTTGGTATTGTAGTATTTCCTCGCTACTTGTACGATGGTAAAAAGGTCTTGAATTGGTGTTAATTACTTTCTGTTGCTTTTAGGCATTTTGGGCCAGATGTATCAAAAAGTTTTGCACCCGCAAACAGTGCGAATCGGTAAATTCGGCCGTTTGCGAGTGCAAAACAGTGGTCTGCGATGCATGAAATGCATTCGCAGACCACAAATAAGAAATCGCTAAAATTGCGATTTCTTGCGTTGCGACCTGGAAATTGCGAGTCGCAAGGCTATGTTGGAAACAATTGCAAATTGTGATTTTTCCATAAATGGCATTTTGCACTTGCAAAATACCATGGGGCATATTTATACTCTGTTTGCGCCGGAATTGCATAGTTTTTTTTTACGCAAATCCGACGCAAAACTAACTCCATATTTATACTTTGGCGTTAGACCCGTCTAGCGCCAAAGATCTTGGAGTTTGCGTCATTTTTTAGCGTGGACACCTACCTTGCGTTAATGATATGCAAGGTAGGCGTTCCCGTCTAAAAAATGACTCCGAGGCATGTGCGCCGTATTTACACTCCCGGGCAAAAATGACGCCCGGGAGTGGGCGGGTCAAAAAAAATGACGTTCAGCCGTTTTAGCGCCATTTTTTAACACCTGGTCAGGGCAGGCGTTAAGAGACCTGTGGGCTCGGAAGGAGCCCAGAGGTGCCCTCCCATGCCCCCAGGGACACCCCCTGCCACCCTTGCCCACCCCAGGAGGACACCCAAGGATGGAGGGACCCATCCCAGGGAACTTAAGGTAAGTTCAGGTAAGTATTTTTTTTTTCTTTTTTTGGTGGCATAGGGGGGCCTGATTTGTGCCCCCCTACATGCCACTATGCCCAATGACCATGCCCAGGGGACAGAAGTCCCCTGGGCATGGCCATTGGGCAAGGGGGCATGACTCCTGTCTTTGCTAAGACAGGAGTCATGTCAATGGGGGTTGTGAGTAAAAATAATTGGCGCTTATCGGGTTGAGGCGAAAATTTTGCCTCAGCCTGACTTGCCCCATTTTTTGGCGCCCAAGCTCCATTTTTCCCTACGCTGGCGCTGCCTGGTGTAAGTCATTTTTTTTTTACGCACACCAGGCAGCTCCGCCGGCTAACGTCATTCCATAAATACGGCGCCCGCATGGCGCTTTGGAATGGCGTTAGCCGGCGTTAAATTTTTTGACGCACAACTGCGTTGGCGCAGTTGTGCGCATAAAAGTATAAATACGGCCCCATGCTTTGCAACCAGGTGGTAACCTGGTGCAAAATTTAAAAATGCAGTTAAACTGCATTTTTAAATTTAACATGTAAAGCACACATGCCCTTTTGGCATGTGTGTACCTTACATGTCAAAAAAAAAGTTTTGGGGGTGCAGGAGAGGGGGCCTTAGGCCCCCAGCACCCTGGCCTTTTGCAATTTTGGCTGCGAATGGGGCCGGTATCGCAATTTGCGATTCGGTAATAGCTTTTGCGATTTTTAAGAAATCGCTATTACCGATTCGCATATGTGATGCATGGCCCTTTGCGAGTCGGTAATAACGATTTCTTAAAAATCGCTATTACCGAATCGCAATGGGCCGTGATGGTACATCTGGCCCTTTATTTTTGCATTTAGCTCCACTAAGGTCAAAGGAAAAGACATTTAGGCATTGGCATTTTTCATGATAATGACATCAGGTTTTTGGCTTGTACCAGGGGATAAATAATTTCAAATAAATATTCATATGGAAATTCCCAATGTACACATGGGTGAACGCCTATATGAGGTCCTGTGCAGCTTGTAAAAACAGTCATGAGAAAAATGTTATACCCTTTGTGCTGGAGTAGACAGTACAAGATGGCCGTTGAGCCATATACAAAATGCCAATTCAAGTACTGTTTAGGAACTTTCTGGTGACAGATCTGACTTACCCATAATCAGAAAGCATACATATTTTATATGATGTTCTTTAATTTGTATTAGAATCAATATTGTTAGACCTGTCAGCCTCAGGGTGGCCTTCTCCCAAGAACTTTTGCCTTGTCACCTCCAGTTTTGGTGGACCTGTTTTTGTTGGGCTCAAGACTCTGAGCACATTACTATTGCTAAACAGTGCTGACATTAATGTGCTCACTCCTTAAACCATGTTAGTAGTGGCTTCTTCCTCAATTGACATATTTGATTTACCTATACATCCCTAGTAAAGTGGACTACATATGCTCAGGGCCTGTAAATGAAATACTACTAGTAGGCGTGCAGCACTGATTGTGCCACCCACTTGAGTAGCACTTTTATAACATGTCTCAAGCATGCCGCTGCACAGCCTGTGTGGGCAGTTTATACTGCCCTGTCGACCTGACAAATTAAAGCTTTTGCCAGGCCCAACTGTTCTACTTTAATACATTTAAGTCACCTCTAGGGTTGGCCCTGGACAGCCCAGAGGCCAGGGTGCAATACTCAAACAATAGTACATGTACGTTTTAGTTTTACGTGTCCTGGAAGTGCTAAACTCTTAAATTTGTCTTTCACCATTGCAAGGCCTACCTCTCCCATAGGATAATATTGGGGCTGCCTTCTTACATCTTATATGTGTAACTTCCAAATAGGAAGAGAGGACCCCTTTGAGTTTGGTAAAAACCACAATTTAAAATACTAACTTATGGTGAAGTCAGCTTTTGAATTGTAATTCTGAAAATGCCACTTTTAGAATGTTGCAATTTTCTTGCCTTAGCCATTTGGGAGCATATTTATACTCTGTTTGCACCGAATTAGTGTCATTTTTTTTTACTCTAATTCGGTGCAAAACTAACTCCATATTTATACTTTGGTGCTAGACCCCTCTAGCACCAAATTTATGGAGTTAAAGTCATTTTTTGAAAGTGGAGACCTACTTTGCCTTAATGAGATGCAAGGTAGGCGTTCCCGTGCAAGAAATGACTCTATGGCCTTAACGCCATATTTAGGGGCATATTTATACTCTGCGGCATATTTATACTCTGTTTGCACCGAATCAGTGTCATTTTTTTTTACTCTAATTCAGTGCAAAACTAACTCCATATTTATACTTTGGTGCTAGACCCATATAGCACCAAGGCCCTGATTTAAACTTTTTTTGCACTGCATTAACGTCATTTTATGACACAAAAGTGGTGCAAACGTACAAAATATTGGCCCTTATTTATACTTTTTGCTGCAAAACTGCACTAACTCAGTTTTGCACCAAAAAGTTTAGCACCGGCTTGCACCATTTCTGTGCACCAGCCGGGCACCATATTTATGGAATGGTGCAAGCCGGTGCAAAGGTTAGGCTAGAGTTTAAAAAAATGACTTTAGTAGGGTGGGGCTGGCAGTATGGAAGAAGAGGGTTTAGCACCAAACAATGGCTTTAGGCAGGTTAGAGTAAAAAAAAATTACTCTAACCAGATTAGCGTCATTTTATGGTGCTAAACCTACCATGCCACATGACTCCTGCCTTAGAAAACGCAGGAGTCATGCCCACCACCCCAGTGGCCAGCACAGAGGACAGGGTTCCCCTGGGCATGGCCATTGCACCCGGTGCCATGTATGAGGGCCCATTTCAGGCCCCCCTATGGCACTTTCAAAAATAAAATGCACTTACCTGTACTTACCTGGGATGGGGTCCCCCATCCTCGCAGTCCCTCTAGTGTGGGTGGGGGTGCCCCTAGGGCCTAGGGAGGGCACCTCTGGGCTTATTCCATGGTGTTCCACCATGGAAATAGGGCCACAGGTCCCCTAACACCTGCCCGGACCCAGGTCTTAAAAAATGGGGCAAAGCAAGCCTTGCCCCATTTTTTGACCCCTCCTCCCTCCCTTGCACCATTTTTACATGGGAGTATAAATATGGTGTTAAGGCCATAGAGTCATTTTTTTGCACGGGAACGCCTACCTTGCCTCTCATTAAGGCAAGGTAGGTTTCCACTTCCAAAAAATGACTTTAACTCCATAAATTTGGTGCTAGACGGGTCTAGCACCAAAGTATAAATATGGAGTTAGTTTTGCACTGAATTAGAGTTTTAAAAAAAATGACGCTAATTCAGTGCAAACAGAGTATAAATATGCCCTTTAGCGTCAAAAAATGATGTTAATCTGGTCAGAATCATTTATTTTGACTCAAAACTGCCTAACGTCATTTTTTTTTAAGCTAGCCTACCCTTTGTACCGGCTTGCACCATTCCATAAATATGGTGCCCAGCTGGTGCTAAAAAAATGGTGCAAGCCGGTGCAAAACTTTTTGGGGCAAAACTGCCTTAGTGCAGTTTTGCACCAAAAAGTATAAATAAGGCCCTTGGTGCATTCAGCCTGGTCACATGACTGAGTGTAGTTGGCAGTTGGGCTTTGTGTATTCCTCCTAGACAGCCACACACAATAGGACCTTAGTGGGTCAGCCTGGGCAGGATGGGAGAGAGGAGCTGAACACAGCCTCCCTTACACCTGTACAGGCTGTATCCTGTCCACACACAAAGGGCTTAACAGCCCTGTATTGTCACTCCAGCCAGTGTAATGACGAGGAAATAGAGGATGAAGTGTGTATCTGTTTTTTATTATCTTCCTCCTCCGAATGCCCCAACGGTCACCCTCTACCTTTTTCCACCCCCCAACATTCCAAAGACTGTGCGTAGCGTAAACTGCGCACACATACACACCAGGTAAAACAGAGGGAAGGGAAACACATGATACACAGGGCTGAATGACAACATTATGTTTCTGCGCTTTGACAGAACACTACGGGGCAAAAACAACAAGTGATGGACGGAATGCTGAACATTGTCAAACACTCACCCCCAGTCACAGATCTGGGTTTAATCCATCGTTCTTTTGCTCACCATGCCACCCCAGTTTGGACCCAGCCACATGCAAATCAGTCTTGACCCTGTTCCTCATGGGAACAGTCCAGCCCGAACTGCCAAGCCAGGTCCTCACTGGACCGGAAACAAGCATCCTGGGACCGGTTTCGGGGTTTCACCCCTCATCAGCCAGGCTAGCTTGAATCCAGTGGCATGGGAAGCACGGGACCCACGTCTGGGCATACCCTTCCCACTTAGGGCGACAAAGCAAAAACAACAAGTGATGGACGGAATGCTGAACATTGTCAAACACTCACCCCCAGTCACAGATCTGGGTTTAATCCATCGTTCTTTTGCTCACCATGCCACCCCAGTTTGGACCCAGCCATATGCAAATCAGTCTTGACCCTGTTCCTCATGGGAACAGTCCAGCCCGAACTGCCAAGCCAGGTCCTCACTGGACCGGAAACAAGCATCCTGGGACCGGTTTCGGGGTTTCACCCCTCATCAGCCAGGCTAGCTTGAATCCAGTGGCATGGGAAGCACGGGACCCACGTCTGGGCATACCCTTCCCACTTAGGGCGACAAAGCAAAAACAACAAGTGATGGACGGAATGCTGAACATTGTCAAACACTCACCCCCAGTCACAGATCTGGGTTTAATCCATCGTTCTTTTGCTCACCATGCCACCCCAGTTTGGACCCAGCCATATGCAAATCAGTCTTGACCCTGTTCCTCATGGGAACAGTCCAGCCCGAACTGCCAAGCCAGGTCCTCACTGGACCGGAAACAAGCATCCTGGGACCGGTTTCGGGGTTTCACCCCTCATCAGCCAGGCTAGCTTGAATCCAGTGGCATGGGAAGCACGGGACCCACGTCTGGGCATACCCTTCCCACTTAGGGCGACAAAGCAAAAACAACAAGTGATGGACGGAATGCTGAACATTGTCAAACACTCACCCCCAGTCACAGATCTGGGTTTAATCCATCGTTCTTTTGCTCATTCTGACCCCGGCGGGCGGCAGTCGCCGCCCGCCTGGCTGGAACCGCCATTTGACCGCTCTGCGGTCAAAAGACCACTGGCGGCATTCCGACCTTCCCGCTGGGCCAGCGGGCGCTAACAATGTTAGCACCCGCCGGGCCAGCGGGAAGGGGGCCTGCAACATTGAAGCCGGCTCCGAATGGAGCCGGTGGTGTTGCAGGTGTGCGACGGGTGCAGTTGCACCCGTCGCGCTTTTCACTGTCTGCTAGGCAGACAGTGAAAAGCAGGCTGGGGCCCTGTTAGGGGGCCCCTGCACTGCCCATGCCAGTGGCATGGGCAGTGCAGGGGCCCCCAGGGGCCCCAGGACACCCGTTCCCACCAGCCTCTTCCTGGCGGTGTAAACCGCCAGAAACAGGCTGGCGGGAAGGGGGTCAGAATCCCCTGGGCAGCGCTGCTTGCAGCGCTGCCCTGGCGGATTTGCCCAGCCGGGGGAAATCCGGCAGGAAACCGCCGGACCCGGTTTTCTGACCGCGGCTTTACCGCCGCGGTCAGAATGGGCAGGGAAGCACCGCCAGCCTGTTGGCGGCGCTTCCTCCATTCGCGGCGGAATGACCCCCTACATCTTTTTCCTTTTATCAACAATTAACTCAATACATAAGCCTTGAACTTCACAGGTAGCACAATAGCTCTTTTGGTCGTTACAGCGCCCTGTGGACTGGTTACAACTGTAGTTAAAGACATGTTAGAAGGGTTACCATCTGTGACATTTTCATGCCTTGTTTTACATTGCTCACTGTGCTTTTCAATTTGACTGTGTTCAGGCAAACTATTATGAACAACTTCATGATCCCTGCCTGGTAATTTAACGCTGACTACATGCGATCCATTCCACCATTGACCATTATCCAACAAGACAGCTGTGCCATTAGTTTTAACCACCTGCCTTGGTTCACTGTATTTGCTCATATCAACTCCTTTATTCCGATATCTCACTCTCACTAAATCACCAGCACACACATTCATTTCCTTGACTGTATTTCTAATATTATAGTTGCTACTCATGCGTTTTTTACGCTGGTCAACTAGATTACTCATTTCAATCTCTTTTTCCTTCAAGCTCTTTTTTCCCATTTCCTCCATGCCACCAACCAGTACGGCTGCAATTGTGTGATGGCCACAATACCCCTGAGCAACTCGAAAGGTGTTCTGTCTGTGGTGTAGTGTGGAGTGGTGCGATACAACCATAGTCCAGTTCTAAGTGCTGCTTCAATAGGAATGTGAGACCTTAATGCCATTTGAATGGTTTCTTTGACTAAGTGATTGGCGTGTCTAACCTGCACATTACTTTGGGGGTGGTATAAGGATGACTGTATGTGCTTTATGTTATTTACTTTTAGTAACATGGTCATTTCTTGTGACAGAAATTGCACTCCATTGTCTGAGACCAGCTGATGTGGAAAGCCCTCCCTACAAAACATCTTTAGGAATGTTGTCACCTCATAAGTGGTGGGCTTTGATACAAACTTAGCCTCAATCCATTTACTAAAGTAGTCAATAATAACAATGGCATAATACATGTTTAGGGGTAGAACATTTATTGACCCAATAAAGTTGATTCCAATTTGTATCCACGTGCCTTCAGGCAACTCAACAGATAACATTGAACAACGGTGAGCAGACATGGTTTTGTCCACTTTAGCCCATACGGAACATCGGCTGACAAATATGTCAATGTCACGATTCATGGCTGACCACCAATACCTTTCCCTAAGCATTTGTTTAGTACCTGTCATTCCTACATGACCTTCATGTGCTACGGCCATCAACTTCTCTCTCAATAACATTGGTGCAATCAGGGTTTCACCTCTAAGGAGGACCTCATCAGGAATGGTAATGTCATCTTTAATTTTCCATTATGGTTGCAATTTTTCCTTCAATCGCTTTTCACACAGCCACCCTTCAATTATTTACTTTTTTATCTCTGTAAATATGTTGTCATTTCTAGTTGCCTCCACCCACTCTTGTTTTGTAACAGCACAATGGGGCTCTTCACTATTAAACAAACATGCAGCCAGAACATCATCATCATACTCGTCTTCTTCACAATCAGTTTCACTAACACATGGTGCATGTGACAAGTAGTCGGCAGTAACATTCACTTTGCCAGAAATATGCTCTGTTCTGAATTGGTACCATTGTAACTTATATACACGCTTTGCTACTCTTGGAGTAGGTTTACTCAAACCTTTTCCATCTAGGATGCTGACTAATGGCTTGTGATCTGTATGTAAAATTAACTCTTTTCCCCAAAGAAAACTTTTAAACTTTGTAAGAGCCCAGACACAGGCTAAAAGCTCACGTTCAATTACTGAATACTTTGGCTCAGCCCCTCTCAGTTTTCCTGAAGCAAAAGCAATACTTTTCTCCTCTTTAGCCACTCTCTGGCTTAGCACCACCCCCAACCCAACCCGACTAGCGTCAGTGGTCACTATGCTTTGTATTTTTTTAAAAAATTATTTTATTTATGCTTGTAAACACTTTCACATACAGTAAAGGCAAAAAAAAGGCAATTGCATCCAATCACAATATAATTGACAATTATACAGAACCCGACCGTCCCAGCGTTGTCCAGACAGTTCCAGCAGGAGGCTTCCACATTACTGTTAATATCCACATCCAAACCAATGCCGTCACAGATCCAACCCCACTCTCTCCTCAAGTGCCACTACATGCGCCCTCTGGTTCACCTGTATCTTTACCAATTAAATATTGTTTGTAGATGTCCCACTATTTTGCTGGTTTGTTAGTTGGTGGAAGTAGTTTGCTATAAACGTCTGTTTGTGTGTTACAATACACCATATATTTGTGGCAGTCTTCAGCTGTCGGCACCGGGCCGTGCTCCCAATGCATGGCAATTTGATGCTTGGCTAGCAGCAGACCAATAGCCACAAACCGTCTAATCGATTTCCGTACATCTCTGTCCCACCCCAGAAGCGCCAAAATCGGTTCACGACTAAGTCGCGGTCCACATATCGCCTCCAGCTCCCCGAAAACCGACCCCTAGAATTGCTGCACCCCAGCACAGGGCCAGGACATATGGAAAAAGTCTGCTTGGTCTTCACTACACCTGGGACAAGTCGCATTAGTGCGCAAGCCATATCTATAAAGTCTAAGGGGAGTGTAGTATACTCTATTTAGATATTTAAAGAGACGATGTCGACCATTCAAAAAGACGGTAGTAGTCAATGAACAACAATAACGCCACTGATCGTCAGTGAGCTGCACTCCCAAATCTCTCATTCAATTCATGCTTTGTTCAAGTCATTGAGACGTGTCTTCTGTATGAGTGAATATAAACATGATACCAGTCTCCGGGTTTGATCATTGACCAGCACTATGGATAAGGCCAGCATATCTGGAGGCTCCTGCATATCCTCCCCTAAGTGAGCTGCCATAGCATGCCTCACCCTATAATATTGACATTGGAGCAGTGTGGTCGGCCCTGCAATCCGTTCCTGTATCATTTCCCATGGTCTCATAACACCGTCCTCAAACAGATCCCCCATAGTGGTGATATCTGGGTGCCCAGGGCCTGTATTAAACTCTTATCCCACCACAACTCAAACCAAGCACACCAACCCAAAGGCACATGCGGAGAGTATAGCAGAGGTAACCCCTGCCTATGTAATAAGCCATGCCAAGCACGCACAACAGAGTTCAGAGACGCCAGCTCGCTACAACGTCTATCTGGAGTATTGTCAACATCAGGGCAGTGCGTGCTCTACGGGCGACAAGAATGCAAAAACCCAGCACTTTCAAGATAACGTAATTTATGCATTGGGCTGATATGCTGTTGTTTAACCTTTTGCACTGCAGAGTTTAATCCTGAAGACTTATTTTCAAGGTGCTTATAAATACTGTTCATTTGCAATGTATTGCTGCAGGCTTTCAGAGTGTGTCAGGGTGTGGTCCTTTTCCAGGGCCTTCTAGAAGCTTTCCCTGCAGCAGGCCCGGGTGTGGTTTGTGGGCTGGGCCAAGACTCTATATAAGGGAGCCAGCCCAGCTCCACCTGCTAACTATTCAGAGGTCCCGGTGCAGAGCAGCAGCAACTTCCTGAGCTCCTGTTCCAGAGGCCTACTTTGATCTTCCAGGCCTTGCCCTTTCACTTTGTTGGTGATTCTTGATCAGGGCGGTAAGACGGAGGTCGGGCTGGGCCCCCGATCCCGTTCTTGAAGGCTTTTGAGTTCTTGGGCCTAATTTGCATGCTGAAACATTTTGGTTTTTGTGCGTGTGAATGTGCGCTTGGTGTTTTAATGGCATTTACATGCTGAATGCTCGAATCGGCAAGACGCGCAATTCATTTCTTGTGCTTAATTCATGTTATTCATTGTGCGCTACCATTTTATGACATTCACAAGGTGGCATTCGAATCAGCAAGACGCACGATTCATTTCTTGTGCTTAATTCATGTTATTCATTGTGCGCTACCATTTCATGGCATTCACATGGTGGCATTCGAATCGGCAAAACGTGCGATTCATTTCTTGTGTGTAATTCATGTTATTCATTGTACGCTATCATTTCATGGTATCCATATGGTGGCAGTTGAATCGGCAAGACGCGCGATTCATTTCTTGTGCTGAATTCATGTTCTTCATTGTGCGCTACCATTTCATGGCATTCACATGGTGGCCTTCGAATCTGCAAGACGCGCGATTCATTTCTTGTGCTTAATTCATGATATTCATGGTGTGTTACCATTTCCTGGCATTTACGTGGTGACATTCGAATTGGCAAGACGCGCAATTCATTTCTTGGGTTTAATTCATGTTATTCATTGTGCACAACCATTACATGGCATTTACAAACTCTTGTGGAAATCCGCAATGTGCGTAATTCATGTTCCTGCATTCTAAGAAACTAAAGTGCTAGAATTCTAGATGTTATATTGTGTGTGTATAATAAGTCCCTTAAGTACATTTCCTATGGAGTTATAGAATTCATTCAGATTATTTTCTTGTCCTCATGCAAAACACCATGCTTGAATTTGAAAACGTAATTCTAGAAGATTCTGATGTTTTCTAATCCATGTGTAACATTTCATTTGAGAGGTTCATTGAACAGTTGTATTAATCCTTCTTGATTCCTTCACAGGTAACCAGACATCTTGAGGCCTAGCTATTTAGTCCATGCCTAAGTTATCCATGTTTCTAGTATGACAATGCTTAGAATCATAGTCTAGTAATGATTAACGTGATATAATCTTAATATTGTGTGTTTTAACCTTTTTGCTTCCTACAGGTCTCCTTCCCAGCTGTTCTCTACCTAATCCCCTTTTCCCCGCTTGGACTCTCTTTGACTCTGTGACATTCTAATCAGAGTATTGGAGCTGTCTTGTGGTGGATGTGTTGAGAACGTGCGCAGACCCCGAAGATCTGGTGACTCTGACAAGTATGGAATATCCTACTCTGCAATGGAAACGAGGATGCCAGCTCACGCTCTATTTGCAAAAACGGGATGTCACTGGACCCACAGACCCAGGTATGAGCGGCTGCAGCATGCGCAACCGAATGGTAGGTCTCCAGGTCTGGGGGTCCTAGGCCACCCAGCATATATGGGAGCGTCAGGGTGTGCCACCTAACTCGCGGCTGTTTACCCACCCATGCTAGATTGATAAGTAACCCTCTCAGAGCCGGAAAGTATGTTTTCGGTAATGACATAGGGATATTCTGAAATAGAAACAGAAATCGGGAGAGCACTACCATTTTCATAAGTGGTATGCTGCCCATCACTGAGAGCGGGAGTCTGATTCACCTCTCAATGTCACCTGCTAACGCCTCACGAGCGACCGTGTAGTTATCTGTCATCGCCACCTTTGGGTCCATATGGACTCTGATGCCCAGGTAACTGACCGAGCTTGCCTCCCACTTGAGGGGGAATCCCACATCTACCTGTGATGCGGCTGGCATCAGGGGGAACATAATGGATTTGCCACAGTTCACTTTAAGAACTAAAAAGGTATCATACCGCGCGATCTCCCGCAGGACCGGAGCATCATTGCACTACGGGTCTTTAATAAATAGTAACGTGTCATTTGCATAGGCTGAGAGTAGAAGGGTGTAGCCAGAAAAGCGGAGACTGTGGTATTCCCTTAAGGCACACCCCAAGGGCTCAGCTACAAGTGCGTATAGGAGACGGGACAGCGGGCATCCCTGCCTGGTGCCCCTAGTGATAGGGAATGCATCAGTAACCATCCCACTAATTCTCACTCTAGCCGATGGTTCCCCGTACAGTGTGGATACCAAGTGCATAAAAATGTCCCCCACTCCAAACCGTTGCAGAACCACCTTCATAAAGCACTGTTCCACCGAGTCAAGCGCCTTTTCGGCATCCAAGAAAACCGCCACAACCTTCAGTTCTGAGTTTATGTTCTGTATGGCGCCGAACAGTGTTCGGAAGTTCATAGTGAGACTGCGGCCTGGTACAAACCCCGATTGCTCCGGTCGCACCATTTTCGGCAGCAGCTTGGCTAACCGGTCCGCCAATATCTTAGCATACATTTTAACATCCACATTTAATAAAGACAGCAGCCGATAAGATGAGCACTGTACTGGGGGCTTACCCAGCTTGAGTAGCGTGATCAGCATTGCCTCACGCATTGAAGGGGACATAAGACCATTCTCTGCCATCTCCTCATAAACCTCTTTGAGATGGGGGAATAGTAGGTATTTGTAGGCTTTATAAAACCTCACAGTGAGCCCATCAGGGCCCGGGGCCTTTCCTTCTGCTATGCCACCTTTTGCTTTGTCCATTTCTTCTAGTGTCAGGGGTGCGCTGAGAGACTCTCTATATATGCCTACCAATCTCAGCAGCTCAATATGCACTAAATAATTCAGCAACTCCTCTGAATCCGGAGCGACCCTTAAAGTGTAAAGAGTTTTGAGGTAGTCCTGGATTTCGCTACCATCGTCTGGCTGTATCACTATAATCACGTTACTTTCTCTGTTAGGATGAATCACATTCGCCAGGGCCAATCCCGGCCTATCCCCCTCTCCATACACCGAGCCGTAGAATATTTCCCCAGATGCTGAACCTCAGACAGCGCCGTGTCCTGAAACTCCGTCAATTTATCTCGCAGGCAACCTGAAGTCTGCTCATCAGCGCCAAGCAGCTGTTCCTGCTCTAACTGTGCCAGCTCCTGTTCTAGCGTGCATAGGCACTCCCTGATCGACCGCAGAACTCCAGCATGCTTGAAGATTGTGACCCCTCTGATATACACTTTGAATGCCTCCAACACCGTGCCCACAATAGCCACCGAACCCTTATTGATTTGGAAAAAGTCTTTGATCGCCGTGGCAAGCACTTTTCGGAAGACTGAATCTAACAGTGAATAGGGAGGGAATCGCAATGAGAAGGGGGGACACCCACATGCCTACCCTCACATTAAATGGGACCGGGGAGTGATCAGAATATGTCCTCAGCCACGGAACCCCTGGGTGTGCACCACCCAAGAGGCTCCTGGCAACAAGCCAAAAATCAATGTGTGTGTGCAGATCGTGTGCAGCTGAGTAGTGCGTATACCCACCCATGTCTGGATGCCTATCTCGCCATACATCTACCAGCCCCAGGTCAGATGCCACTTTCGTCACTGCTCTAGCTGCAGCCGCCAGCCTACGGTCGACCCCCGCCTGACCTGGCAAGCATGGGATCCAGTGTACAGTTGAAGGCTTCCCCCCAGATCTGCTGCAACTCCCACCCCAAGAGCCGGTCCTAGCAGCCAAGTCATAGTAAAATTGAGGACTGTCAAAATTTGGGCCAAAAATCCCCACCAGCAAGAATGGAGCAACACTCCCATCACACTGCGCCACTATATAACTCCCTCCTGGATCTGCCATAACCTCCCGAGGCCCACACCCGAGGACCGTTAAGCCCAGATCAATACACCCCGTGCATGAGTAGTGAAACCTGCCGCCACAAATTGCCCTTGTAACCTTCTAGGGGTGAGTATGGGGCTGCCCAGCACTAAATGCGTCTCTTGCAAAATGGCACAATCCACTTTGTGTCTGTGTAAGTAGGCGACCACCTTACAAACTTTTTGAGCATCATTTAAGCCTCTCACATTCCACATGACCATTCTGAGCTGGCCCGGGCTCCTCCCATGATCTGGGTGCAAAGAATCATGTGACATTGAGTGCATGGTAATCACGATAGCCTGCTAGTCCCGTCCCATTCATAAGTCTGCAAACGCTTGATTGGATACGTACAGCACAATATCTACAGTGAAAGTACAAAATACCCCTCAACTCCCACCCCCCTCCCACAGCAGGCACTACACCAACACACCTATCTGACATTAAACACTCAACTACCCCCCCTCCCTTATGTGAGTAAACTACCCCTGTTCCCTTTTAAAAGCGTGGTACACGCTTAGGTGGATGCTACCCAGAAGCTTCATACTGCACCTATGCGTCAGCTACCTGTAGTTATAACAAACAAACTAGCAAGCAGTAGAATGATTCATATTCCAAAAAGCGTGATAAGCAAGGATCAAGAAAGCTTCTCCATTAGTACCAGAGAGTACAAAAGTACCAATTGTGCCAATGGCAACCAGCAGAGCATAAGTCCTACAACCGCCAATCTGTAGACAGCGAATCACGTAAATCATTACAGCATAGCTCACAACACCATGGTGCTATCAATGCCCCCCAAAGGTACACAACATGAATGGGCAATTCAGTCTCCAGCTGCTTGGGAATCGGTTTCTTCAACACCACAATCCCACTCCTCGCTGCTCTAAACTTAATAAATTGAGCAAGATTTTTTTGGTCAGTAAAAAACAACGGCTTCCTGTCCGCCTCCACAAGTAACTTGGCTGGGTAAAGCTTACTGTATTCTAGATGTAGGTCTCTAAGTTGTTTTTCCCCGCAAAAAACTGTTGTCTCGCCTTCTGCCATTGCAGTGTGAAATCCGGGTATAGCGACATCGTCATGCCCTCATAATACAGTATCTTCAGTTTCCTGGCTTGGCGCAGAGCTGTATCCCGGTCCCTGTAATTTAGTAGTTTTGCTATGATAGGGTGCGGAGGGGCATCAAAAGCGATGGGCCCTTTCAACTACCAGCACATCAGAGAAGGTGGTTCGTCCCAGCAACTGGACTAGCAAGCATTCAATGAAACTTTCCATGTTGTCTATCGCGGTGGACTCCACTATACCAACTATGCATAAGTTGTTTCTCCTGGACCTGGCCTCCAAGTCGTCCACTTTGGCCTGTAAGTAGCTCACACTTTTGCTCAGTTGCGTCTGCCCAGCGGTCAATTCCATCTGACCATCCTCTACCTCGGATACACGCCTTTCCAACTGGTCCAACCTCTCTGCATGTTTGTCTAAGCGTTTGGTCATTCTGTCCATGCGGTAGGGGAGGGAGTCTATCTTTCCATCAATTTGGGTCAAGCTGTGCTGCATCGCCACCAAGATTTGTCTCAAGTCCTGCTCATCACCTGCCAGCACACCCGATCCCCCTGCCTGGCCAGGTCCTGCATCATCGCCGGGGGGGGACCGCCTGTCTTACGGCTGTTGAACTGCAGCTTTGCCTGGGTTTTGTCCGACTTGCCCATTGTATGGACCTCGGGGGGCACGCAATGCCAGCTAAGACTCTCCTCACCACAGCGATGTCGCACGCCCTAGCTTGCGGACACCAAGATCCACTCCGCGCAGCACTGCACTGTTGCTCTCTGGGCAGCCGTACCTCTCCGACCGTACTGCCCCACTCACTACCAACCACACTGTCTTGCCTTGGCAGCAGCCCGCTTCAAGCTGATGTGCCGCATCACCAGCTACCCAAGGAACACATCCAATGTTACTGCCCCTCAGTCCGCGGGGCTGTCAGTGTGCTGCCCCAGGGCAGTCAACCTCAGAAGACAGATTTCAAAGGGAGAGCCGGGGGGCCATTCTCACCAAGCAGAGAATTTCACTGTAGCACTCCTGGACAGGCGGCCGGCCAGTCGCACGACACTCCCCGCTGGGCTCCACAGCAATGGGCCACTCCCGGGCCAGGCGCAGCACTCTGATAGCACAGCCCTCCAGCACCGTGCCTCAGCCCGGCCCCAGGCAGCCTCCCTCCTTGCTGCTGCCGCCGCCCCAGGGCACACCGCAATGCGGCATCTGACCCCAGCTGACGCCCGGGCCGTGACAGCCACCACTTTCCTTGCGGCTCCCCCGCACCTCCGCAGGATACCGCCGCACCCCAACCTGCACCCGGAGGAGGAGCCGCCCGGCTGGGTCTGCTCCCAGGCACGCCAGCACACAGGTCCCCCCAGCCTCAGTACCGGCTACCACGGACACAGGCAATCTCCGTAGCGTCCACCTCAATCTTCACCACCGGTGCCGGCAATTGCAGTACTTAATCAGGTTTCTTAGCTTGATCGTAGTAGAGGATTATGCACGGATTGTGAAGTGGCTGATGGAGCGCTCTCACAGCGTGGCCATCTTGAGGCCAGGCAAGCTCCGCCCCCATGCTTTGTGGTTTTTCACTGAAAGACTGCAAGGAAGGTGCCTGCTGAAGTTCTTATGTTTTTCATGCTTTCTTCACATATCTCATCCCATATGAACTCTGCATCCTTCTTTGTTGCCTTTTGAAATGGTTCCACTTTTGTTGCATAATTCTGTATGAATTTAGAGTGAAATTCGCACATTGCTAAAAATGATGCAAGTTCTTCCATGTTGCTTGGGGTTGGTGAGTTTGAAATTGCAGATATTACAGATGGCTTTGGTCGAACACCTTGTTCATCAATAAGGTGTCCAAGGTACACTACTGTTCCTTTGAAAAATATACATTTGTCTTTTTGTTGCGTTAGACCACTGTCTTGAATTCTCCATAATACTTTTTTAAAAATAGACAGGTGTTCTTCCTCTGTTTTACTGTAGATTAGTATGTCATCCTGAAATGACCTTACACCTTCCAAACCTGAAACAAGTTGGTTCATTAAACGTTGGAAGACCGCTGATGCCGAACACAGCCCGAAAGTTAATCTACAGAACTGGTAAGCTCCTTCAGGAGTGATGAACGCTGTGTACCTCTTTGAACCTTCCTCTAACTGAACTTGATGGTAAGCTGCACTAAAGTCCAGATTAGTGAAGAATTTTGCTTGGTCCAAGGTCATCACCATCTCATTTATCAGAGGCGAGGGTTGAAAATCAGCTACTACGTGATTGTTGAGTTGGAGAATATCAATGCACAAACGGTTGAGCCGTTCCTTTTCTTAGCTAGGACCACAGGGGACAGCCACTCAGATGCATTGATAGGTTCTATTATTTCTTCGTCGCACTAACTCTTTAAAATAGCCTTGACCTCGGAGCGGGCAGACAAAGTTATGTTTCTTACATGTTGTTTCACAGGTTGCTCGTCTTTCTTCAAAATTATTTTATGTTTGAAATTCTTTAAGCACCCAAGTTTTCCACTGAATACTTCTTTGTACTCTTCAAGAATATCTTCCAAGCTGTCTTCTTGGATACTAAACACATAGGGCGGTCGGCACGGGGTGATCAACATCCTCAGGCTCTGTTGCTCCAACCAACCAAGGATGTTGACATTGTAGTCTACCACGAATACCTTTGAGGATGTATTTTTGTCCTTGAAGTTCAGATCAGCATTAAATACTCCTTCTAGCTTTATTTTGTGACCTTCATAGGCTCCTGGAATAATCTTGCTAGCCTTTAGCGGTGCTTTACATTCTAAGGTCTCAGAAGTGTTCTTTGATAAAATAGTAATTCAGGATCCAGTATCAACTAGCATTTCCACACTTTCCACACTTTCCCCATTTACACGAATGTTGCATTTGGGTTGATTATGTAAGTCTTCCTTACTGATGATGGCCACAAGTAACACTAAGGCCCGTATTTATACTTTTTGACGCTAAACTGCGCTAACGCAGTTTAGCGTCAAAAAGTTTTGCGCCGGCTAACGCCATTCTGAAGCGCCATGCGGGTGCCGTATTTATTGAATGGCGTTAGCCGGCGCAAGCAGACCGGCGCTGCCTGGTGTGCGTGGAAAAAAACCACGTACACCAGGCAGCGCCGGCGTTGGGAAAAATGGCGCTAGGGCATCTTAAAAATGGTGCAAGTCAGGTTGACGCAAAAAATCGCCTCCACCCGATTTGCGCCATTTTTAACGACGCCCAGACGCCATTTACATGACTCCTGTCTTAGTAAAGACAGGAGTCATGCCCCCTTGCCCAATGGCCATGCCCAGGGGACTTATGTCCCCTGGGCATGGTCATTGGGCATTGAGGCATGTAGGGGGGCACAAATCAGGCCACCCTATGCCAAAAAAAAATATAAAAAAAAAAAAAATTATACTTACCTGAACTTACCTGAATGTCCCTGGGGTGGGTCCCTCCATCCTTGGGTGTCCTCCTGGGGTGGGCAAGGGTGGCAGGGGGGTCCCTGGGGGCATGGGAGGGCAGCTGTGGGCTCATTTTGAGCCCACAGGTCCCTTAACGCCTGCCCTGACCCAGGCGCTAAAATCCGGCGCAAATGCGGGGTTTTTTGCCCCGCCCACTCCCGGGCGTCATTTTTGCCCGGGAGTATAAATACGACGCATTTGCGGCGCAGTCATTTTTTTTTACGGGAACGCCTACCTTGCATCTCATTAACGCAAGGAAGGTGTTCACGCCAAAAAATGACGCTCCTTCCTCATACTTTGGCGCTAGACGCGTCTAACGCCAAAGTATAAATATGGCGTTAGTTTAGCGCCGAATTTGCGTCGAAAAAAACGACGCTAATTCGGCGCAAACAGAGTATAAATATGCCCCTAAATTCTCCATCATTTCACTGTCGTCTGAGTCTTCGTCTAGATTCTTCCACCTTGAAGACTTTCTTCACATGAGAAGATTTGCAAACTTTAAGGAAGTGTCCAACCTTTACACATCCCTTGTAAGTTTTGCCGATGGCAGGACATCCCCTGCTGTATGCTAAATGGGTACTGGATCTGCAGCAGTAACATCATCTTGTTGCTGCATGAATTTGAACTGCTTTTTCTATTGTTTTTTTCTTTTGACTTGTAGACGATTCACCTTCTTTGCAAATCAGATTGACATCTGCTTTATGGTTATCAAATTTGCACAGCAATTTTATTCCCTTTGCTGATCTTCCCATACTTTTAATGGTTGATACCACCTTCTCCAAGCTAGGGTTGCAATGGCACAACAGTTTTTCTTGCACTTTAATACAAGTGGTGCGCATAACTACCTGATCGCGGATCATTTCACCCATGTCTCTGAATGAGCATGTTGTAGCTAACATCCTCAAGGTTGCGACATATGACTCAATTGACTCTCCTGGAGCTTGATAACAGTAATAGAAATTATATCTTTCCATAATAACGCTCATAGTTGTATCAAAGTAGTTTTTCATTCTTGCCTTGTCTTCAGTGAACATATCCCATTCTTGATCTCCCTCCTCCTCTTTCTCAACAGGAGCTATGTGATCAAACAACCTTCTTCCTTTTGCCCCCAGACAGTTGTACATCATGGCTTATATTCTGGCTGGATCATACTTGGTTCCATCAATAGCCTTGAAGTGTTTTACAAAACATCTGATCCATTGCGCGAAGTTTTCTGTAGGAGGTCCTGGGACATCTAAAAAGGAGCTTGGTATTGCCACTGCATTAGTTATGCCAGTCATGATAATGTTAATTTTCTGGGATTTTATTTATAATTATACGTAAATTGGAGCCAGAGTAGGAGAGGAAGGAACTCCCTGCCCTTTAAAGCCACTGTCTAGAAGCTTCTACCACTCTTCAGAACCAGGGCACCAAAGTATGCATACTGGACCTCAGACACCACTACTTTAGTACACTTCTGGACTTGTGGATACTCTGCCAGGAAAAATGATTACTGCATTGCTGAAGGACTGCCACACTGTTGGACTGTTGTTTTGCTGGACTTCTGCTTTGCTGTGCTGACCTGTGACTGCTGCCCTCTTGGAAATGTGAAGGACTGGACCTGCATCTCTACATCTGAAAAAATGATCAAGAGACCAGCCAACTGGTCTCCTGAGCTGAAGTCTCAGGGACATAAAATAATTCCAACCAACCTACTTCTGCACCTAGACTCTCCAGCTGTGGGTCTGCCCTACAACTGTTGCCACCCTTGTCCTTGACCCTTGGAAGTGGGCCTAAGGTGCTAGCAGAACCGATGCACCCACTATCAACCCGATGCATCAAGGCCGATGCGAGGACCAGAACCAGTGCATTGGTCCTATTGCATGGATCCGAACAGGCGCATCGTCAATGCCATGGGGATTGACCCCAATGCATCACTGCTGCTGCAAGTACAGAACCAAAACTGGTGTATCAGCTTTGGACCTGCTGCATCTTGGAAACAATGCATCGCTATTGCTGCGTGGAGAAAATCAATTCATCTACTCTACTGCATGTGAAAAATTGACGCATCTCCTCCTCTGCAGGGATCAACACTGGTGCATCACTTCACCTGCACCCTGCATCTTTATCATCAATCTAACATGGATTAAGGTGCTTTGGTTCAAAAGTCCACATTGGGTCCCTGTAGCTGGCCCAGGATCCATTGCGGTCGGCCTGAAATTCTAACTAGGCCTGGGCAGAGTTTACAGAGTCACACTACACAGAACTCTGCGAGGTGGTAAAAACGTGTGGCTGGAGTTCTCTGTGACACCCGTTTGCATTGCGCTTGATGGCAAACATAATGCGAAGTACATACTTGCATTGAAAATCGCATGCGAACAACACCAAATGGTTCACAAGGGCGCGGCCATCTTGTTTTTCACTTTGTTTATGATAAAGGGCCTGATTTTTTCATCCCTATTTATCTTTGTAACCCTCCTATTTAATTTAATTTACCTCTCTTTTTTAATTATTTCATTACTGAATCTGTTTTTTTAAGTTTTTGTACATTTTTTTTCATGTTTTCTATTACCTTTTGTATTTTTGTTTATGTTTCCCTTATTTTCATCATTCCTTCCTTCTCCTCTTATTTTCTAATCTTCTTTACCCCACCCCACCCCAACCTTGTGGGTGGCGGCATTGTCAAAAGATGCAGCCTCTGACCATCTTTAGCGAGGAGGGGTTGGCAGCACCAGGTTTGGGAGTGGTTACACTCTTCTGGAGCATCAACTGCTGTGGGGGAGGATGCGCCAGTTGGTTCGTCACCACACTAGGGGAGAGCACAGTCAGAAGCAGTTGATTCACTGTTAGGAGGACATAATCATCCGGGAGCAGGACCTGCTCGGCCTGCTGGGTGTCAAGGTGTCAGGGCTTCATGAGTAATAGTTATTTATTATTGTTTGTGTCATTTCACAATGTAAATTCTAATAGCAGTGCTGGCTCTCGGAGGTAAGTGAAGGTTATGTTTATTTATCATGTTATGCAGTGAGCTAGCAAGGCGAGAAAAGTGGCAGCACTTTCTAATTGCACTCATGAGTGTGCTTTTGGGCTGACTATTTAAGAAGCCATGCAGACAGAGACTCCTCCTGTTACCATCAAGAAGAATAAGATAGTGGTAGTAGTAATAAGTCATATCAGTGAGTGAGTATTCCCTTCTCTTATGCAGTCCCTCCCAATCACAATTTCCCAGGAAATGTGTAGTATGATATCATCATGGTATGTATGTATCAATTCGTTAAAAAAATTGGAGTCTGAGTCATCCCACCAAAGGTGGTTAAGAAGCAAAGATCATTTGTTGCATTATGAATGCATTGTTAGTGGTACATAGTTGTGTAGGAGGCTGGCCTGGTTTGTAGTGGGTACCAAAGGTACTTACACCTTATACCAGATCCAGTTATCCCTTATTAGTAAAATGTAGTCAGTGTCTAGAAGCCAGGCTCTCTAGGGGTAGTGTGGACATCAGCCAAGGCCTAACTAGGAGTCATGCAAGGCTCATGCAATACCACTGTAGTCACCAGTACTCACACACGAAAGAAAATACTCAGTGCTACAAAAATAAAGGTACTTTATTTTGGTGACACAAATGCCAAAAATACCTTAGAGACTATACTCCATTAGGAGGTAAGTAATATACACATTATATAAACTAAAATGCATAAATAGCTGAAAAAACAGTTAGAAAACAGTGCAATTAGTGAAAATCACAATAGTTAGAAAGGGGTCTAGGGGGAACACAAACCATATACTAAAATAGTGGAATGCAAAAGTCGGTTTCTCACCTGGGAGTGTAAGAAAACACCGAAGGTAAGTAATAGAACCCACCCCAGAGCCCAGGAAAGCAGGAGTAAATCACAGTAAGTTTCCTACAACACAAAAGAACACATGATAGAAAATTTAGCAAGAACCAGAAGAGTCTGCAAGACACCAAAGATGGATGCCTGGACCTGAAGACCTGTGGAAGAAGGGGAACAAGTCCAAGAAACACTGAACAGTCCAGGAAGAACAGGAGCCCCTGCTAACCCAGATGAAGGTGCAAAAGAAGAACCACCGGTGCCGAAGAACAGTCAGTACTACACCCAAGAAGATGGATGCGAGTTCCTGGTAGGTGCAGATGATGCCCCACGCCGGATGGATGATTGCAGTCTGGCTTGGGTCGCTGGATTCCGCCAACAAGTCTTGGCACACGCAAAGCTCACGGTTAGTGGAAAACGCCACTGCCAGTTACCAGGAGGGACCTGGTGGACTCTACCCAGGAGGGAGACAGAGGGGGCTCTCAACAACTCAGAGAGCCCTCAGAAGATCAGGCAGCACTCACAGGAGTCCCACTGCACGGGGACAAATCATGTGCAAAAGGATGCACATGCAGCACTACACAAAGGGATGTCACGCTGCCGGAGAACCACGAAGGAGGCTGTGCGTCACAGGAAGGAGTGTTGGGGGCTGGAGCAGCACAGTGCATTAAGAAATTTGTGGAAGGATGCCAGCATGCCTTAGAAACTGCAATACACAGAGTGCACAGAGTACTGTCTTGCGTGGGGGGGCAAGCTCTTACCTCTACCAAAGTTGGACAGCTGGACATCAGGACCATCGGGACCACTTCAGTCCACCAGCCGAGGGGACCCAAGCCACCGGTAGTCGATGCAGAGGGGTGCCTGCTAAAGCAGGGAAGTGACTCCTTCACTTCAAGGGAGATTCCTTTGTGCTTCTGGTGCAGGCTGAAAATAGGCAGTCCTCGGAGGGTGCAAAATCTGGAAAAAGTTGCAGTTGCTGGAAGGAGCTAAAGATTCAATGTTGCAGAAGTCGTCTTTGCTTCTTTGTTGCAGTTTGTAGAGTTCCTGGAGGGTCCAGATGCAGTTCCGTCAGTAAGACGGTGAAGTAAAGGATGCAGAGGATTCCTGCTGGAGTCTTGCAATCTGAGTCTGAAGAACCACCCACGTTGAGAGACCCTAAATAGCTCTGAAAAGGGGATTGGTCACTTATCCAGGTAAGCACCTATCAGGGGAGGGCTCTGATGTCGCCTGCTGGCACTGGCCACTCAGATGTTCCCAGAGTGCCCTTACACCTTGGAATCCAAGATGGCAAAACCCAGGGACACTCTGGAGGTGCTCTGGGCACCATCCCTGGGGTGGTGATGGACAACGGAGTGGTCACTCCCCTTTCCTTTGTCCAATTTCACACCAGAGCAGGGACTGAGGGTCCCCAAACCAGGGTATACTGAATTATGCAAGGAGGGCACCATCTGTGCCCTTCAAAGCATTTCCAGAGGCTCTGGGAGGCTACCCCTCCCATGCCTGTAATACCTATTTCCAAGGGGAGAGGGTGTAACACCCCTCTCCCAAAGGAAATGCTTTGTTGTGCCTTCCTGGGCTTGAGCTGCTTGAGCAACAGGAGGGCAGAAACCTGTCTGTGAGATGGCAGCAGCTGGGGCTGCCTGGAACACCTCGGAAGGCTGTAATGCAGGGGTGCCCTCACACACAGGTACTATGTACCCAGCCTTCAGGGTTGGAAGGCCTGGTTTATGGGTGACTTATAAGTGACCTGGTACAGTGTAAATGGCAGTGAAAGGGTGCATGCACCATTTCACACAGGCTGCAATGGCAGTCCTGTAGAAGCCCTGGTATGGACTCCCTATGGGTCACAAAAGAAATGCAGCCCATAGGATCCCCTGGAACCCCAATGCCCTGGGTACCTAGGTAACATATACTAGGGACTTATAAGGGGGCACCAGTTTGCCAATTATGGTTGTAATACTGTGTTAACAGTATCCAACAAACAAATTTAAGAGGGAGTGAGCATAAGCACTGGGGTCCTGGTTAGCAGGAGCCCAGTGACACAGTCAAACACACTGACAAACAGGCCAAAAATGGGGATAAGCTGGCTAGAAAGAGGCTACTTTCTCATAAGTTGTAATTGTAGGACCATATTTATTTACAAGGCCCTTTGCACAGCTGAAAGTCATGTTTAGTGATGGTTCGGTGGCACACACTGCAGGGCCATATAGTTGCAAGCCATGTAAAGCGAACCTGTGTGGCTCTTCAAGGCCTTGTTAAAGTGGATTGAGCCAACGTAGCTCAAGTTGCTGCGTTTACTCACCCAGCTGCAAGGAGGTTTGCCATTGATGTTACTGTAGGGGTTCTCACATAACACCCATGGCATTTGACATATTCCCAGATTTACAAGGTTTTGTAAACCTGAGAATGCATTAATGGCCAGATGTAGGTAGAATTGGTTTTGCGAGTCGCAAATTGCGAGTCGGAGCGACTCGCAATTTGCAAGTCGCAAAACCATATGCAGAATGGTGTCCATGACACCATCTGCGAATCGCAAGGGAGTCGCAAAGACCCACCTCATTAATATTAAAGAGGTGGGTCGCAATTTGCGACCCCCTTGCGATTCCCTGCACTCACAGGGATGGTGGCCTGCTGGAGACAGCAGACCTCCATGTCTGTGATTGCTTTTTTAATAAAGCAGTTTTTTCTTTTGAATTGCAGCCCGTTTTCCTTAAAGGAAAATGAGTTGCAATACAAAAGAAAAAATTAAACCATTTGGTTTTATTTTTTCAGAGTAGGCAGTGGTCCATTGGACCACTGCCTGCAATGAAAAAATATTTTTGGCGACATTCACAAAGGGGATGGGGTCCTCTGGGGACCCCTTCCCTTTTGCGAATGAGTTAGCACCCACTTGACATGGGTGCTAACTGCGAATTGCTTTGCGACCGCGTTCACAGTCACAAAGCAATTCTGCATCGAGGTGCGAATTGCAAATAGGAAGGGAACACCCGGTACCGACTTGCAAAATGGGAATGTGCATTGCGATGCGCCATGCAAAACGCTGTGTACATCTGGCCCCAAAAGCCTACGCCTCCCCACCTTAATTTTTTTCCTCATTTTTTTCCTTTTTCTATGTGTGCTGGATTCTGCAGCACACATAGGAAAACAAAAACTCCTCTTGTGATTGTTTTTTTGCAGGAAGGTTTCCCTTCATGAAGAAAAACAATCATCCCCTTAATGCAGACACCCTTGCAGTATGGTGCAGGTGTGCCTGCATTGGTTTAAGGCAGCCAATTGGGGGCCAACACAGGGGAAAAGGACGGGAAAGTGCCATCTGTTGTAGATATGGCACATTCTTGCCTTGTCCTTTTGACAGAGGGCAGCACTGCAAGAACGCTTGCAGCACTGCACTGCGTCAATTTTTTTTAAATATGGCCCATAGTTCAGGAAATTTTAGAGTAGGGCTTAGGTGTAGGAATTAAGAATTTGAAAGTAATAGGTCAACTCAAGTTGGGTCAATCATACTAGGCAAACTGATTTAGAAAAGTACATTACTGTGTTTGTCTCTGCTTGCCCCAAAAATATTTTTGGGGAGATTATGGGGGTTATTACAACTTTGGAGGAGGTGTTAATCCGTCCCAAAAGTGACGGTAACGTGACGGATATACCACCAGCTGTATTACGAGTCCATTATTTCCTATGGAACTCGTAATACGGCTGGTGGTATATCCGTCACTTTACCGTCACTTTTGGGACGGATTAACACCTCCTCCAAAGTTGTAATAACCCCCTATGTGTACTGCTAACCTCTTTCTTTATCTTTGTTTATTTCTCACCTCAGTACCCAGAGGGAAGAAGAGGGCAACATTGTCCAGAAGGAGATGAGTGTGCCAGTGACACCACCAGTGTGAATGCTGCTGCATCTGCTGGCCCCAGTAAGCCTTCATGTTATATTATGTTTATTATTATTATTTCCTTAATTTTATTTGTCACCTCTCCTCATCTCAAATACATTTTCTTTTAGTTTTACTGTGCCTGTCTAACCTTTTTGTATTTATTTGTGCTCTATATAGGCTTTGTTAACCCTTCATTTATGTGTTTTACATGTTTCTTCTCTACCTGACTTTCTCATGTCTGCACTAGCTTTCTAGTGGTACTTAATACTAAAAGGACAAATTTTTAGGACAGATACTCTATGGACAAGATTTTCTACGCATGTTTTTGAAGGTTTTCTTTGCCTTGCTCATGACCATTGCTTTTGCCAAGCAAGACCTCACCATAGCTTCTCCTGGATTAACCAAAGAATTCCACCCCTTTATCACGCGTCAGTGATTTAGCTCTTCCTCATTCGTGGTTGATTTGTCTACCTTGCTTTTCTAACAACCGACAAAATTCCTAAAGTGAATGATAGAAGAAGATAGAACTGTAATGATCTACTGTGGTTCTATTCATTTTGTTGGAACTAAATTGTGTAAAACAAATTCCAGCCGCACCGACCACCAGTGCTGGGGCCAGCCGCAGCACCAGTTCACCAGATGCAGCAGCGGTCAGGGGGTAAACCTGCGCCAGAAGGGACTGGCTCTAGTAAGTCATATTGCTCTTGCTCATTGACAATTACTAATACTCACTGCAAGGGTGTTGCTTATGAAGCCCCTGGTTTATCAGCTCCACTCGGAAATGATTTCTTAATGGCCTCTTCTCTCTACAAGTCAGCAGACAAAAGCTCATAATGAATGGACACTAAAAATAATGGCTTGATGGAAAAGCAAACAAAAAATGGATGGCTAAAAGAAATAATGGGTGAAATGGTTTATGAGTGAAAGGATGTGTTGGTAAAAGGAAAAGATGCATAGGTGAATGATAGGAGATGCATGTGTGGGTGAAAATGGGTGAAAAGGGGGAAAATGGGGTGAAAGGATGCCTCAGTGGGTGAAGGGTGGATGGGTAAGGGGCTGATGCTCAAGTGAAGAATGGGTGGATGGATGATAATGAACAATACATGGGTAAATGGATGGAAAGGTGAAAGCAGGGTGTTTAAAAGGATGGATACTGGCTAGGTGGGTCTATGGATGGATGGGGTGGATAAATATGGATGACTGCATTGAAATAGCGAAAGACAGGACGAGAGATTGTAAATTTCCATCAAATGTTGGGAATCAGAGCAGGGTCAATAGAATAGATGAATCAAAAGATGAATGTATAATTACTTGGATCAAGAGATAAGGAAGTTGTGGAGAGGGATGTGCTTGCTTTTCGCCTAATTTGCTTGGTTTGCATGGTTATTAAAGCTTTGGTTTAAAGTGGGGATATTTTAGTTTTCTGTCTTCTCCCTTAACTCAATGAGGTTGATACAAAGGTATATATGTATCTTCCCACCCACCATCACCAGTCACCAGTGCTACTATGATGTAACTGCAGCGTGGCATTGTACAATAGTGTTTTCTGTGCAATGTGTGCATCTGCTTTAGGTAATGCAGCATTTACAAAGTTGTCAATGCAGTGCAAACTTAAGATTTGTTTCGCTTCCACCCCAGTACCCTCTCTGCACCGCTTAGTGCTTCAGTCCTTTATTCCTTCCAAAGTTCTGTCCCGGCACCCCAAAAAATTTTTAAAAATTATTTTTGCATGCACTACATTTATGTATAATTTAATATTTCATGGCTTCCATAATGGATTCATGCCTTTTCAAATTTTACCCTTTTGACATTTGTCAACTACAGTGAGGCATTTGTGGGTAAGGACACTGTGACTCATCATAATTAGCCACATCAAATTTCAATGGCCCCAAGGGACCAGCAGTTAACTGCTACTGTGCAACTCTGCTTTAAAAAAAAATGTTTTTACAGAGTACGGTTTATAATTTTTAATTTTCCTCTTTCTTACCTGCTATAGCTACTCCCAATGGACATCATCCAACTCACCAGGAGATTGCAGCCCGGCTGCAGCGGCAGAGGCTGGAGGGGATCCACAATGATTATCAGTGGCTGGTGGCCCTTCAAGAGGAGGGGGATGAGGCAGAGGCCGCAATGGCACCGGTGCCGGCCCTAGATCCTCCAACCATCTGTCAGCACCTCCAGTCCAGCCTCCCCGTGGCACCACCATTGCAGCCACAAACGGCATCAGCTTGTCTGCATTACACCACTGCTGCCCCCCCTTGTGCTCTGACGGCATTTTTCAATGGCATGTCCTCCAACACCTTGCGCGTCTGGACCATTGGATAGAACACATGGAGGCTGGACCTGTTTCAGGAAGCCCTCTTATGACTCGTTTTAAAAAAAAATGTTGTTTTAGTGGGAGAGACGCTTGTTGCAGTTGGAGAGGTTAGTGAGGGAGTTGGGACAGGGATTTTGAACATTACATATTGGACTTTTCGTTGAACTTTTTGGGGGTGGGCTATTTCTCTGTTTGGGGAGAGGGGTGGGCCAATTGTGGGTGTAAATGGTGGGGTTTTGCATTCGTTTAAAATAAAGAGGACAATTTATTCCCTCAATTTATTACTCAAATGTTTCGTTTGGTGTTTTACTTTGCACTGCTGTCTTTTAGTGTAGCCTGTTTTTCAAATCTGCTAAAAAGATGTATCTCATTTACTTATACCCTTGCTCTATTGCCATGTGCAACTATATTGACCAGTAGGGGATGATTGACATTGCCTATTGTGCCTACAAAAACGTAGATACACATAGAGAAGTAAGACAACATCTTCTTAGTAGAAGTTAATCACTAACTAAACAATTTAACTTCTTCTTTTACCTGTATAGATGTAGCAAGGGAGTCTTCTTACTGCAGGAATTTTCCCAAAGATGACATCTTAAGGGGGTGGTATGAAGGTAGTAGTAGTAGCAGGCTAGCTCACTAACAGGGAAGACAGAACTGAACAGAAGGTGCCACTCCCACCTATGCGAACTCCAACTACAAAATTAATCAAAGGGTTATCCATCACTGTTAACTTGATTAAAAGAAAACAGTTAGTGGGTCATCATCACATTATCATAACTTTAGGAAGACTGAAACCAGACTACCACAATGACAGTATCTGACAGTTGACACACAAAGAAGACCAGATATGATAATAAAATCTAGCAATATCATTTATTCCTGAGCAATAGTGGAGAGCTACAAAGCTAAACTGAAATTAAATCTTGGGGCAGGAGAAGTAGGCCCATGCTCAAACGGTTGGACCAGGTTAAGCGTTTACAAAACACACACACAAGGCATGAATGATAATGTTGATGAGGCCGGCTTGGAATATTGCTCAGGTAATAGAAGGTTGAGGTCATGCAGTGAGTTGGTGTCGCTTTCACCAAATCCACCTCAGCAAGCTTGTGATTCATTTATGGAGTCAAATTAAGTCACACCTCAAGAAATCACACAACCTGGGGGAAGAGAGTTAGGGGCTTGATGAATGTATGGCAAAGGGGAGTTAGGGAAAGTTGTGACAAAGACAAACTCTACACAAAAGAAGCCACAACAATGTTCATTTGGGAGCTGAGCAGCACACCATCATCAAAATGTTGTGGAAGGAAACTAAGTAATAAGTATGACACGGTTCAGTTAAATGCAATGCAAACACTCCTTTTACCCCAGAACGACCGCAGATAGTATATTCTGTGTCATGTCTTCTAGTTTTGAAATATGGAAGATTTAATTTAACCCACCCAGTTCTAAAAATTATGATTGTTAAAAGGGAAATGATACTGTATTGCAAACCTGGGCGATGCATCTCCATTCTTGGCATATCCATCAAGTGGAGTCTTGAGCTTTCTTCAAGTTTTGTTTGTTCAGGAGAGGACTAGGAGAAGACCTCTGTATTGAAATAGTATAAATATTTTAATATATGGTATTAAAGAGTAAAGAAGAAGGACAAAAGAAAGCATGGTAAGCTTCATGAGGAGTCAGGAGTGCCCCAAGAAGACTCACAGGCAGAGTAAGTACATAAGAGGAGTTTCACATTTGAGTTAGCACTGCAGCAAACACATACTCAGCAGCATTTCCAAATCAATGCACCACTTTCTAGCTCACATAGCTGAGTGATTACTAGGCCTCAGAGTCTTTGCCATCATCATGGGTTCTCTTTCAAGTCTATAACTTTCCCCTTTCTAGCTGTTCAGGTAGTCCCGCCCTGAGTCCTTCTATCTTCCTCCTCCAGATTATGAGTGAATCCACCCCAGTCCCAAACCGAGCATGGTACACCTGTGAAGTGCACTGCTGTTGAAGAACAAATAGTGAAACAGAACTGGAGTATATTTTTGTGTAGATTTCTGTTTGGTAACTAAAGAGGCCGGTCTGTTCTGAGAAACCAGAAAAAATGAATGGACCCTGCAGGTAAGTTTCACTAAGTTTGAAAGGCCAATCACTTTCAGGAAAAGAATTGTCAACCATCAGCCCCCAAACATTGCAAATCATCGGACACAAGTTTACAAAGCGGTTTAACTGCCTCCCTCACTGTCAGCCACCACATACATCAGTCTTCACTCAAGAATTCACAATCACTCAAAATATCACCACTCATTGGTGCATTGTTACTTAGAGGTTACCTCTTCCAATTCAAGCACAGTGGCTGAACAAAATATCTCCTCTTTGATTGTATCCACACATTGGAATTAGGCATTGGTACTGGCAGTCTTTTAATCAATGATGTTCTAGGGCAGCACGAGTAGGTGATGTAAAGCAATTGTATAGGCAAAGGCATGAGAGGGAGGCATGCATTAATGTCCTAAAAGGTATGTGGGGGCTTCTTCACTGCACATGGATTCAACTACATTCTGGGGTTACATGTGACTATAAAATGTTGGGGCAGCAGAAATTTGACACCAACATGATGTTGCACTATTATTTGTTTTGCAAAGAAAGAGAAAAAATGCTGAATGAGAAATAATTAAATAGTCCTATGGTGGCACTGACATACTCAGTGTGGGAAGTAGAGTTCATCCTCAAATTCTGGTAGTTCTTCTAGACGTTGGTTAGCTAACAGACTTGATTCAGACCAATCATCATCTTCCTCTTCCTGTTGTGTTCAGGAAGGGTGTAAACAGGTGGTATAAAATGCAGGTTTATTTTTCAATCTCTCCATGTTTTGAGGCAAGAGACTGTCCCTTCTCACTGTAATAACTGCACCAACTGCCCTGAACACACATTGAGCAGAAACACTGCAAGAACAAGCCAGAAACTTTATTGCCAGCCTGAAGAACTCTGGCATTTGGCATATCATCCCATACCAATACACTAATGGGTTTTGATCAATATACATTTCTCTCAGGTCATCCAGATACTCCTGGAACATCCTTTGAATTGTCATTAGTGCTGCCTCATGCTCAAAAGCTTTTTCCTTTACCTCTGCACTGGCCATAAGACCTGCTACTTGAAACCAAGGCAATGCAGATGTTGGGTCCTATTCTTCTGCTACTGTTGTCATTGGGGTTGGCACATGTGAGACAAGAATGCCCTCTGTGGAAGTTGATGACAGCACCCCAGAACTGCGGTGTGGGACTCTAAGTTCCAGCTCTTTTTCTTCCAGTTCTCCTGCTTGCTCAACAATCTACCTCTTGTAATGTGAAACATCCATTTCAGAAAAAGGAATGAAAGTGGAAAGATTTTTTTTTGTAGCGTGTATCAAATAGGGTGTCACAGATGTACACTTAGGACAATATGATATCATTTTGCAGCCTTGCATTACAAGTCAAACACTAGCTTAGGCTCCCAACCGAAACATGCACTTCTGGGTTCTCATTCGCACCCCTGAATTCAAACCTTCCAGACACCTTCTTTAGCTTCTCCTGTAGCAGATGCAATAAGGGATAGCTTGGCCTATTGTACTGACCTCCTTTCTAACTTCCCACATGAAAATCTCAAAAGGGAGCAGCATTTGAGGCATTTGACTAGGTGCTATTTGTCCGCACCCATGGTCATAGCATTCCCAATTGCATCAGCTCCTCTTTGAATGACATACTCATTGATCAGTTTCTACTGCTCAAACAGACGTTGCATCATATAATAGGTTGAGTTCGAAAATGTTGGCACCTCTTGCATCAGGCCTTTTACTGGTACTCTGTCACCACTCTGAATAATCCACAACTGTTTCAGGGCTTTAAAAGAATGGCTGAAACAAAAGCAAATGTGTCTGCAGGTGGTCAGTATGCTGCTGATTACGTCTTCTTTTTTAAGAAAGTTTTGCACAACACGTTGATGCAGTACACCAAACACAGGATCCTGAAAAAGCCTCCGTCTGCCATGGCCTTGACTATGTTGCTGCCATTGTCCGTGGTAACAAATCTAATTCGAAGACCTGTGGGCCACAGCCATTTAGACACCTTGTTATTAAATTCCTCCAAGATGTTTGCAGCTGTGTGTGATTTCCCCATGGCGAACATGGCTACTGTTGCATGCTGCCGAACACTTAAAAAAAATCTTCAGGGCCTGGACCTGTCAATAGCCCTATCTTTACTCCCACAAAGGAGATCCAGTTTGTAGTAATGCACTTGTAATCAGTCGCTTAACAACTGGTCCACATGTCTGTTGTCAGGTTGACAGTGTGGACAACACTTTGCAGCAAAGCTTGTCAAACCAATTGCAACACATTGTGATGCAGTGATGGAAGAGCAACTCTGGCAAAATAGGTCCGACTTGGCACAAACTCACAGAAAAACACTCCTTCACAAAAGACAGCGGGAGGAGGTCCAAAGCTAATATCTTTCTGGCTTCCCATTGTACAAACGTGCCATTGGGTGTTTCCGGTCATAAGACCCCCCTTTCCTGAACATGACCATATTTGTAGCCTGGATATTCTTATTTTTTTGATGCCACTGATGCAGGTGACTTTTAAGATGGGCTCTGCAATGCCTGAAGATGAACTGGAGGTAGGTGGGTGTGTCGATTGCCTCTCTGCAGTACATGCTTCTACTGACGTATGGGTTGGTGCAGGTCTCTGCTGGGGCCTTAGCAAATATGGGAGCTGGGGTTGCTGCCTATGCCACATCCCTTGGAATTGGTTGGATAGTTATGTTGGACTCCTCTGTGCCAGCTTCCACAATTACTGGCTTGTCATCATCATCCTCCTCATCATCATCCCCTCCATTATTCTAAGGTTTTTTGGAACTTTTCTTCTCCCTTGCCTTTCCTGGTGTCTCTCAGACTCTGCTGAGGTCCACTCCATGTTCCTATCATTGCCATCAGAAGTGGTGCTTAGTGAAGATGGTTGGGTAGTACCCTTCCTTTTTCTTGCTGGAGATCTGGGAGCCATTGATTCTAAAACAAGAGGTTCATGCTCAGCAGGAAGCTTGACCTCCTGTTCTTCTCTAACTTCTGGAAGATGTGGCTACAGCTGCTGTCCATTTTGCTCTGTTTCCTGAAATGATTGGATACCACTTTGTGAAATGGACAAATCCAATTCAACATCACTGCTCATCAGCTTTCTTATGTTTGCAGTGACTGCCTCACTGACAGACATGGTCATGGGCTTGGATTGGGGTGGTACTGTTGATGTGGTAGTGCTGCTCTCAGGTTCTTCCGTGGAGGCCAGTGTGACAGGTACACCTCTCCCGAAAATGTTTGTGGTTGGCACACCACCTGGGAAAAGCTGCTTCTCCTTACTGACCACTTTCTTGTGAGAAACTTTCTTTTGTGCCATCTTAAGCTCTAGGTTCTTAGTGGCATTAAGATGCACAAGTGAAAGAGTTTGGTGCCTGTGGACCAAAGTAATTGTAAGGTCTTCTCTTTGGCAGTACTGCAGAAGATGTGAGGCCTCTTCTCTTGTGCACCTAAAAACAACCAAGCAAGAAAAAAAATCCAGTTAGTGAAACGTGGCATTGTTACAGTTTGAAATAGTACAGAGGAATGCAATCTTAGTGCAGTTGGTTACTTATGTAATATACATTCTTAATCAAACATTGTAAAGGCAAACCACACCACCACACCATAAAGAAAACTACATTTCAAAACAGATAGCACAACAGGCAGATACAGCTCTTTGCTTTATCTCAATCTGTTTTAAAGGGGACACCTGGAGTAGTCAGAGAGAGGTACATGGGTAAATAGAATAATCCTTTAAATAGCACATGGCAGCAAGGTGGACCAGGGGGAATAGAATGATAGTTAACAAAATGAATTATGCTGTTGATTTGTTGCCAGGGTGTCTTGAAGGAAATGGAATTACACTTAAAGAAATTGATTGCTGTAGTGCCGCTGTGCATTTTTGGTGGATGGACGGATGGATAGATGATGGAATGGATGGATGGATGAATAGATCAAGGCAAAATGCAGAATTAAATAGAAAACAAAAATTATGAAAACTTTTGAAAAAAATAAAATAAAAAAAATTGATTACAAAAGAAGTAAAAATATTAAAATTAAAAATCAAATAAAAAAATACATTAAAACATTAAAATAAAAAATAAAAATAAAAACTAAAATAAAAAAGCAAATAAATAAAAATATAAAAACAAATTAAAAACTAAAATATAAAGGTCAAAATAAAAATAAATTAATAAAATTAAAATCAGAAATATAAATACAAAAATTAAAAAGCTAATAAAATATCAAATTATAACAAACAAAACAGAAAAATTTAAATTGCAACAAAAAATTTAAAATAAAATAAAAATGTAATAAAACTTAACATTAAAATTAAACACTAAAAATTGAAATAGAAAAATACAAATAAATAGAAATAGAAAAATAGAAACTTAAAAAAGGAATGATCAATAATTAATGAAGTTTGTATACATGCCTGTGTCAAAGACACACTGGCTGCATGCACAAAATGGCTGCCACATGGTCCAACAACAACAACAAGGAGCAAGGAGCTGTGCAAAGGGACACTGGCTGGATGGACCAAATGGCAAACAGTCATGGCAAACAAAGAAAACATGAAAGCCTATGGCAGGAACTCTTGCTGGATGGACAAAATGACCGCAAGCCACATGGTCAAACAGCAACAATAAGGAGCAAGGAAGCATGGCAAACAAAGTACACATGCAAGCCTATGGATAAAAGGGATACTGGCTGCATGCACAAAATGGCTACAAGCAAAATGGTCAAACAACAACTACAAGTAGCGAAGGAGAACAAAGAAAAACACATGCAAGCCTATAGCAAAAGGACACTGGCTAGATGGACAAAATGACCCCCAGCCACATGGCCAAACAACAACTATGAAAAAGGAGGCATGGGGAACAAAGAACACGTGCAAGCCTGTGGCAAAAGGACACTGGCTGCATGCACAAAATGGCCACCAGCCACACAGTCAAACAATAAGTGCAACCAAGGAGGCATGAAGAACAAAGAACACATGTGAGCCTATGGCAAGGGACACTGGCTGGATGGACAAAATGGCTGACAGCCAGCCACATTGTCAAACAACAAGGAGCAAGGAGGCATAGCAAATAAAGAACACATGCAAGCGTACGACACGGGACACTGGCTGGATGGACAAAATGGCTGGCAGCCACATTGTCAAACAACAAGGAGTAAGGAGGCATGGTAAACAAATAACACCTGCAAGCCTATGGCAAAGGGACACTGGTTGCATGCACAAAATGGCTGCCAGCAACTTGGTCAAACAACAACAACAACAAGGAGTAATGATGCATGGTAAACAAATTTCACATGGAAGCCTATGACAAAGGGGCAATGGCAGCGTGTAAAAAATGGCTCTCAGCCATATGGTCAAACAGCATACTCCTATGCCATCAGATATTACCCCACAATATATACACTTTTTGCAAACAAATAAAATGAAATGCAAACAATAGCCAACATTTTTAATTTAATCCAATGTGACCCCTGCACTAAATGACGTTTTAACAACATATATCACTTAAACATTTATTGCATGCCCTGATGACTACCAGTAGAGGGTCTACTGGCTAAATGGCCCTTTGGAAGCCTAGACCACATTGCAAAGTAATATTGCAAGTGTTACATACATGTAGAAAAGGATTGATACTGAGCTGTGCAACAATGTTCCTTTACAAAAGGTTAAAAAAACAATGTACTGCAAAATATATCACTAGGCTCATACTTAAACTCCAGGGCACCCACCAGTATACATTTTCAAAATTAAATTAAAGTACAAAGAAATACTTGTGCATGCCCAAGCAAACAAACAACACCCTTCTTCAATAGTTTTGGAACTTACTTGTGTGATTTCACAAAACAAATGTTCTTAAACCCAAAGGTATATCGAGGAGACAAAGAGGGTGATCCTTCTACCTCAAAACCCAAATGAAAAGTGACCAGGAATAGACAAAGCTCTGGGAGAAACTATCTAAACAGGAAGTTGAAGTCTCTGATGTGCTACTTACCTGTTTGAAAAAAAATGCTTCTCAATCTAAAAAATAGATTGCAGGGTCCATTGGAGAAGAAAACCTAGAAAAAATGTATTCTTGACTAGATTTAGTGGCATCTAAAAAAGAAAATCTACTCCAGAAATGAATTTGCACTCACCAGCTGCACTGTTGTGGCATATCGGTGTGGGACCCAAAGCAGTGCAAGCAAATGTGAAGTCTCACGCGTCCCTAGTGGCCCGGGAGTGTTGTGTCACTTGGAAGAGAGCGGTATAACCCAATCTCGGAGTGCGAACAACCTCCTCTCCGAGCCAGAGAGTGGAATTCAGAAACACTGCACTACTCCTCAGAATGCGAAGTGCCCTAATTCTGCAAACTCCACCAGCAGAGTGGAGTTCTACGCTCAGGCTTACTTCTGACTTTGTCCTGATTTGGCACAAGCAGGTATCCCCAGATGCCGCCTCTTGCTTGTAGGTGCTATTTTTTAGTTTGAGCTTTAGAAAATTCATAACTCCAGTTCTGCTTATTGGATTTTTGTCATTCTGGTCTCATTTTATTCAATAAAATAAGGCTAGTTTTCTAAATAGGTATGGGATCCTTTTTGTGTGGTGTCTCACTGTTGTACCATTTGAAGTGTTGCACGAATACTTTACACATTGCCTTCAAGTTAAGCCTGACTTCTCCGTGCCAAGCTACCAGGAGGTTGAGCACAGGTTAATTTGGAGTTTGCTTGTGCCTTTTCCTAACTAGGATTGTGGTTGCTGTTTGACCAGGGCCCACATCCCAGTCAACCAACAACACCATTTAAAAAAAGAAATGATTTTTCTTCAAATGTAAATTTTTACTTTATAAAAAGATAAAAAAACAGTTTATTTAGAACAATTGAATTTACCAAGTTGAGCAGACAAATCTATTTGGAATTAGCCACTTGACTTGACTGAGGATACATCACAAAAGGCTGCAAATGTAAAAGAAATATGGCCCAGATATACAAGAAATGGCACAAAACTGCACCAGTGCAGTTCTGTGCCCAAAACATTAATGCCGTGCTATGACATGTTCTTGCAGCATTTATGTGCCATATTTACGATATGGCACTACATGGCGGTAAGGAAAGCTTAGCACCATAAACAATGGCACTAATATAAGCTCTGTGTCGCAAAAGAAAATGTCACTTTTGCTGGAAAAGTGATGCTAACCTCATTTGCGGCACATTATGTGACGCTAATCACAACAGCGTCACATTTACGCTAGAAGCCCAAACAGAAGCCTGAAACTAGGAAAATTGAGGATTGTGGACAGGAGAGACCCCAGAGAGATCCCAATGAGCCAGGTACCAGCCAGGGTGCCCAGGCAGACTCACAGGAGAAGGGGTAAAGAAGGAGCAAGTGGAGGTTCAGCCAGGAGGAAAATAAAATACTGATCACAGAGGTGACAGATCACCAACGCTAGCTTGTTGTCCCCTCTAAATTGCCAATAGGTAGGAAGAAGGCCATTTGTCACACCATAGTTGATAAAGTCAACAGTGTGGCAGAGGTCAGAAGAACTGTGGAGGATTGTAAAATGTGCAGAACTAAAGAGAAACTGGCCAGCAACAGAAAGGCAGCACTGCAGACTGGAGGTAGAAGCCCTGCGCCTCAGGAGCAGCTGGAGGAGATGGTGGCAGTGGTCATCCCGAATGAGGAGGTGTAAGGAGCCCAGGGACAGGACACTGCAGCAATTCAAAAACCACAACAAACACATGGTAAGGAGCAAGGGAGGCAATGTTGTATTCCACAAATGACACAGTGTGGGAGGCACTTAGGAGACACTGTATGCATGCTAATGGGTTGCATGGGTGCACACTAATGGCTAAACTTAACATGCATGTAATGTCCACTGATCCCCCTACACCCTTAGATGCACAGACCGCCGCACTACTGTCACTCCACTAACTTCACTGTGTCAACTGTACTATCTAGCCATTTCTGACTCACAATGGGCACATGCACCAGGCACATGGTGCATGGGGGGCACCAAGGGCTGTGAAAGGCTTGCCTGTATCACTGAGAAAGGGCAACAATGTAACTTGTGCACAACTGATGGGGCTCCAATTTCTTCACCACTTGGACTGCTGCACATTTTGTTGCCATGTGCCTATACAGACACATCAGCAAAATACTGCAAGAGGAACTGTGTTGAGGGGATGAGCCCTTTTGGGCATAAAGTGACACCTACTTGTATGGACACCTACGTACAAGGTGGGCGCATCATACTATGGATGATGCAGGGTAATGAAAACAAAACAAAACAATGGAGGATGCATGTTGACTACAACTCCCCTTGCATCACTTCTACAATTCAAATTTGTTGGCATAGGTACCAGACACAGTCCCTAAAATGCTGATGTGGCAATGCAACAAATTCTCCTTGATTCCATGGGTCTTGCATGGGTACACCACAAACAACACCCATGGCATCCAGATACAATGCAATGTACAGCAAGAAATGGGTCATATGCGGCTGCAAATGAAAAAGTTGCATAACTGAGAGGTGACATGCCTTGGACATGTGGACTTGCACAATGTGTCAACAGAAGGTTATCCAAATTCATGTCCTGGTGCCACTGTGTGCAGCCAGGGGCCTGTGAATTGGGGACTTGATATGTGGCAGAGTGACAACTTAGGACTGAATAGAATAGCTAGTACAGGACAACAGTAACACATTTCCATCCCATTGCAGAGACTGCAGAAATCCCTCCTGACCAGTTGCCTGTCCTGGACTTCCAAGATGATCTTGATGACCAGCTGGCAACCACCAATCCAGACACCATCCATCAGATTCTACATTCCATCTGGTTACCATCTCTGCTTGCAAGGAGGACACACAGGGTTGCGGGGTCTCCAGATGACTCACCCAACAGAGCACACACACCACCTGCCAGCTAGCACACAGCCCTGGACTCTCAGGACCCTGACATAGTTCCCCAAATTCAAGTGATTGGAGAGCAGCGGGAGCTGGCTCAAAATGTACGGTTGGTGATGGAAACCATGGCGGGCAGCTTAGCTAAAGTACAGAGGTGCCTTAGTCCCAATAGGGACAACTCAGCTCCCATCTGAGGCACCTACTCCCCACTGCATGGACTGAAGCACTCCCTGGCCGATATTGCCGGCGTTCTTAGGCAGAGGAACAAAAAATGCCCTACCAAAGTGGCACCAGGGAGGTTGCCAACAGACTGAGGGAAATGCTCACTGTCATGCTGTACATGCAGCAGGAGCTTGTATCCATCAAGGAGCACTTGGCTGCCTACCACCATGATGTTGCTGCTGTGTTGAGAAACCAGCAGTTCCTCCTTGCTGCAGTGATGACGCACATCTTCCCACAAATGACTACTACTAGGACCTACGATTCTACTTCTTCTGCACCATATGTGTGTGTGCCTCCCTCAACACCAACTCCAGCACAATCCCTGGCACATGGGGTATCTCATACATGAGAGGATGAAGGTGTGGAAGAAACAATTATCACTCATAAGACATTCTGGTAGCTACAGTCTGTGGCTCATGGACAGTTTATCTTTAGCTCTGTGTTCAAGATCATGCCAGTGTCGCTAAAACAATCTACGCCCCCACTCCACATAGGGATTGTCAATGTGCCCCATCCTACCTAATGGTAATGTGACCAGCTCCTGACTGAACCACTCCTCTTCCACACATGTCTGGTTGCATGTCCCCCAACCTTTGACTCGTAGGGCATCCAATGAATTGGGGTCTTTTATGGGGTCTATCTCCTGTGCATTGAACTGGGTGAATACCTCACAATACCAAATATAAATAAATGCATGTTACACATGATCTGTGTCAATATGTGTCTGAGGTCAAAAGTATTTGAACAGAATGCATTTCTACAAGTGAAGTAAATATTCTGAATTGTGTCTTACACGAAGTGTAAAGTGGGGACATATGAGTAGATCAAAGACAAAGTGTGTGCCTACAGTAGCTAATGTGTATGATCTACAGCTTAGCACCATGCTGCAATGTGAGGCAGGCCTGCAGCTGATAGCTGCAGTTTGTGCAGGAAGGTGTCCCTTTCAGAATGACAAAAGTCCCTGATGTATCTTTGCACTCCTCATGTATGTAGGAAAATGGGGCACACATAGTGGAAGCCAATCTGTGAAGCAAGAATTGTCTTACTCACAAATGTGCCATGTAAACTACACCCCTGGGCTGGTGACAGTAAATTATCCCTAGCCTCAGGCAGACATATCATTGTGTGGATGATACTATGTTAAACGTCATGAATGTTGCTTGGGTTTGGCCAAATCACTGCCCATTTAATGCCCCTCAACCACATCACCCTGATGCAGGGCAGCTACTCATGTAAATTTGCGCTGTGGCAGCTACAGTGCCACAGTTGCCATTATCACGTTTGTGAAAGAAATCATCACCACAGCATTGTTGCAATAAATGACGATATGGTGGTGTCATTGCTTTGCACATATGCGACTGTGTACCTACCAAAGGGATATATGTGTCAATGTGTCTGGAATAATCCCACATATACTGACTGCAACATGATAACTGTTACTGAGTACTATGAGGAGAACCAAGTAATACATGAACCATCCAAGCATGGCATGTGTCTTGTAGCATGCGTGTATCACCACATCTTACCTAAAAACAAAAACACATGTGGATGTGCAATGCAAATCTGTTTGTTACATCACACCATCCATATGACAATGATATGATGCATGTATAAGATTGTGAGGGGCAGGCATGAGTGACCCTGTTCCCAAAACCTTGATGTAGGGGGAATCTATTGACAAATAATACATTGACAGTGTCAATCATATAACTTCAAACCACATTGCAAATTTACATTAGAATACTTGTGTCAGGATGTTTATCCATCCACAACCATAGCGCCAAGTACCTTGCACAAATTTGTCCTCACTAGCTGACATCACACTATTGGCAACCTGATAGGAACTTCAGCACAAGTGATACACATTTTCAAATATGTCACAAAGTACTGCTGCTCAGGTCATTGGACAATACAATAAAACTTAACTGAATAGACATGCTATCACCTACACAATAGACATGATGGAGAGGAAGCTGTGCAGTACAACAATATTTATTTAACAACATTTTTAATGCAAGTAACACACTAATTATAATAGCTAACTAAACTATGCTAACCTACCCTAACGTATTCTATTTTATAACTACAACTATCTTAGCTTAGCCTAATCTATTCTAAACATCAGCCACCACAATTGAACATCAACCTCCCACCCCCTTAATCATGTCCAAGACAACAGTGACTAAAGCTAAACATTGGTAAACCCTACACATATGCTATACAAATATATATTGTTTGTATTTTTTTTCCCAAAAATTAATTCATTTTTTTTTTTTTAGCATGGAACATTGACCTAAAACATCAGCTCACCACCCCCCACTTTCACCCTGATGCCCCCCAGCCCCACCACTCTAACAATGAACAGCTATGGCCTAAGAATTCCTATACTAAAGTAACGTTCCTATACTAACTAACTAAGAAAACTTCAAACAATAGAAATTAACATTTTGAACAGAGGGTTGGCCTGTGTGTCCTTAACAATACTCAATATCTGTTCCACCTTATTTTCAAGCCTCACAAGTCGGCATTTTTGATCTGCCAGTTCTGTGTGTAGGTCCTATAGATAGGGTGGCTCAACAAGGTGTTGTCCTAGCTGTGATCTTGCAGATGGTGGCTTGACATTTGGTAGCATAGATGCCGAGGATGGTCTTGCTCCAGATGGGCCTCCAACATCTCCTGTTGCTGACCTGCTGCTGGTTAGGTGGCGAAGTCACAAAGTTGCTTCCTTGTCCCTCTGCAGGGAAAGCCTTCCACCTCCCTGAGCTCTTTTCCTGGTCATACATGGCCTAGGTCTCCCTGTACCACCTGCAGACCTGCCTGATGTGGCGATAACGCTCAGCCCTTCGTGAAAAATTCTGCTTTTCTTCTGGGGTCATGCTGGCAGCTGCATGAAAAAGAGGACATGTTAGGCTGCAGTCTGTCAGGCAAATGACAAATAGACATCCAGTGAAAACAGCAACTACAAACCTATATTTCAATAATTGGGTCATAGAGACAAAGTCTGGCCAATTTGGCTCATATTAAGCTTTCCTAAAAATGAAACATGTTCAGGGTGTCTCAGCTATCAACTGTGGACCAATAGAAAAACACTACCCTTGTTCATCTCCTAAGGACCATGACACCATTGACAACTATTATCACATACAGCATTCATGTGTTCATGGTATGTAGTAGTCATCATGTGGGATAGCTCTTCATGTACCCTCATTCAAGCAACATAGACACATGCTCTTATTGCATGTACAAATTCCATCTGAGCAAAGAGTGCTACCGACAGGTAGGCTCACAACAGTTTGCCTGCTCTGGCAGGGATATTGTCTGACCAGTTGCTACATTGAAAAGGTCCGTCAAGCATATGCTATGGAAGATTGATTGGAACACCAGTCACTCATGTCACACAGAGGAAGGTTACACATTCCAAATATAAACACACTCTGTACCAGGTTTCTTCTGCCATAACTGATGGGAATATCTAAGAGTACTTTCATGCCTAGCACCATGTTTAGGATACCTTGTGTAATGGTCCTAAACATATTTATTGCATGTAGCACTACAGCACTCAGCCCCATCATCTCATATGTGGAGGTACAGATATCAAAGACCTGTTCAGCACTGAAAATTTGGGTCAGCACTGACTAATTCTGTACATGTTGTAAAGCAGATTGATTCACATCATGGACACTTACAGGTCCTTCACTAACAACGAATGTTTGACAAGATGGATTGTGGTCTGACAAGGTTGTAGGACAAGCCTCAGCCCACACATGTCAAGTTATTAGAGGATCACATGTAGTGACTAATGACAATGAGTATGGGATATGGCACTGTCATGCTGGTTGAGATGTGTGTAGTACTGATTTATTGTACCCCGCCCATTATACAGCATCATCTGGGTAGTAATTAAAGCATTAGAAATCCCACCATGTAGGCAGTCGACGTGTGCCACATGGTCACACACAGGTCAGTCACATATTTAGCAAATGACACATGAACATTGTCCAAGTGTATGTCTGATTGTAAAAAAACATGGACATTTACAAACAGTCAACACTGTTCTTGGTATTCTAATGACATGACCAATATTTACTTGTCTCTACTGGTACAAGTAGACAGTAGGACAGTAGGGAATTTAGTACTAGTGATTCTCATATCAAACATATGAGCAATTAATCAATCCACATCCATATTTTCCATATGAGGATTGTAATGGCATACATGCAAAAGTTCAAGACCATCACAGATGGCTATGCCACATCTCACACCATGTTATCACTGTAGAAGATGTGAAGTATTGTCAAACTTACTGGCATGTTCGGGATCAGCAAAAGTGGCGACTTCTCCACTTCATCTGCTGTCCATTGGTATAGGGACATGGACCACCTGCAAGAGTAAGTATGAGACATTGCTTTGTGGATGTTGAACAATTAACAGCATGGTTACATATTGCATATCATGCATATTTACATGAAGTACATAGGGGCCTTTCGATGAAGATAACCCAAAAAATAGGCTAATTGAGATGTACACGTTACAAAACATTTCATACATCAGCTTGGCATGGTAACGTGTGCTGGGACAATACGTGTCTCAGCCACATTGTACACAGTTTTGCGTAGGTCTCATCAGTGCTTAAATTAGTAAACAAGGACAATTGTCATGTCACACAGTGCATACGTGACTCAAGGGACACACTCAGGCATGTTTACTTGACTCTTGCATCACTTCATCATCACATGTACAAGACTATGCAACATACGACATATGTAAATTCCTTACTGGTCCAGGACATATTTTCCAGAATTGACTTCACACACTAGGCAGCCCAGATGCTTTACCTAGAAAAACATTGGGGATATGTCAATCAGACATGCAGTAGCATTCGCACACCTGGATTAACCTACACAATCCTCATACTAACCCACTGTTCCGCCGACCTCAACTCCAAGGAAGTCCAGCAGGTCATCGCCACACGCAATCAGGTCTGTCCATTGATGCCTCAGCTGACGTACCGTCCACTCCACTAAAATATCCGATTTATATCGGCCAGAACCTTCCCCCAACACAGCTTCCAGGCCTCAATCCGGTAGCCCTGGATCACCCTTCCACCTTGGACCACCATGTGGGGGAGGTAATGCAGGATCAACCAAATAAATCCCCCCACCTTATCTGCTTCAAAATGACGGAACCTACCCTTCCCTAACATTCTACCCTCCCACAGCACCTTATCCTCACAAAAATAAAAACAAACATTTCCCTTACCCCCAACTGACCCAACTACTAAACTACCCCTAATACAAACACCCCACAATGCAATGACCTCACAGTAGACAAAACTATTACTACACTCCAAAGGGACACAATGAACAATACAGGGACATGACACAGCATAACACACCACTTTAAAACCACCTCAAATCTCTTCACAAAACTCTCAGAACCTCCCTCCAAGACAGACAAAAGGACTGTGATCAGAAAATAAAAGCAAAAGGAAGTCAGCAGATCCTGTTTGACATCATGCCAGATGTGTTACATAACATTCTGTGCACATGCTGCACGTTTTTGGAATTTTTTTGTTTTTTATGCAACACTCAAATGCATCATTTCCCATGAAGTCGCAATACCAAAACATGAGGTAGTGAATATGCGTTGCATGGTATGCATCATATTTTTCACATGCAACATGTGTAAAAAGCATGCATATGACTAATGTGTTGTTTTTAAAGTAGAAATGTGTGCAATATGTGTTTGCAGGTGTATGGTGTCATTTTGTAAACAAGTTCCATGCCTTGTGGATGTATGTCCTGTGTATGTAAGCTTGTTTTGCACATACTCCTCTACACACATGTACAATGTCTGTGACAAGTTATGATACATGCCTTACAAGGATAAGATTAAGGCTACATTTTGTGATAGTATTCTACATGTAAACTACAGATATTTGTTTCATGTGCTGGCATTGTGTTGTTGTCAGATTACAGTGCCCATATCACACCCATGGATGCGATGTACTTGACATGTGTTAGAAATGGGGTCTTTGGTTGACAGTCAGGTTACCCCCTGTTCAAGCAAGGACCCTCACTCTAGTTAGGATAAAAGAGAATCACCCTCAGCTAACCCCTGCTTACCCCCTTGGTAGCTTGGCAGAGCAGTAGGCTTAACCTCAGAGTGCTGGGCGTAAAGTATTTGTACCAACACACACAGCAACTTAATGAAAACACTACAAAATGACACAACACCAGTTTAGAAAAATAGGAAATATTTATCTAGACAAAACAAGACCAAAACGACAAAAATCCCACATACACAAGTCAAGTTATGATTTTTTTAAAGGTTTCAAATAAAAAGAGTCTTTAGGTAGTTGTAACAACACACTAGCGCTGCTAGCGTGTAAATGTACCTGGTTTGCGTCAAAAATAACCCCGCACGGGCGGTGTGCGTCGAAAATAACCCTGCACGGTTATATGCGTCGAAAACAACTCGGCACGGCGATGCGCGTCGAAAAAGCCAGCCACGCGACGGTCCGAAAGTCCCGCGGCGCAGGTTGCGATCTCTCAGCCTTCGTCAGCGATGCTGCGCGTCGTTTCTCCTGCTCCGGGCGTCGATTCTCCGGTCGCGTTTCCTGCGGCGTCGTTTCTCAGCTGCGGAGCCGGCGTCGCGTCGTTTTCTCAGCCGCGATCGGATTCGCGTCGATCTTTTCTCCGCACGGCGCTCGGTGCGTGTATTTTTGTCCTTAGGCTGCCAGCCTCTCCTTTCAGGGTCCCAGGAACTGGAAGGGCACCACAGAGCAGAGTAGGGGTCTCTCCAGAGACTCCAGGTGCTGGCAGGAAGAAGTCTTTGCTATCCCTGAGACTTCAATAACAGGAGGCAAGCTCTACATCAAGCCCTTGGAGATTTCTTCTTCAAGATGGAAGGCACACAAAGTCCAGTCTTTGCCCTCTTACTCTGGCAGAAGCAGCACTGCAGGAAAGCTCCACAAAGCACAGTCACAGGCAGGGCAGCCCTTCCTCCTCAGCTAACAGCTCTTCTCCAGGCAGAGGTTCCTCTTGATTCCAGAAGTGTTTCTAAAGTTTGTAAGTTTGGGTGCCCTTCATATACCCATTTTAGTCTTTGAAGTCACCTTTCTTCAAAGGGGACTCACACCTTCTTGTGAAATCCTGCCTTGCCCAGGCAAGGCCTCAGACACACACCAGGGGGTTGGAGACAGCATTGTCAGAGGCAGGCACAGTCCTTTCAGATGAGAGTGACCACTCCACCCCTCCCTCCTAGCAGAGATGGCTAATCAGGAAATGCAGATCACACCCCAGCTCCCTTTGTGTCACTGTCTGGTGCGAGGTGAAAAACAACCCAGCTGTCAAACTGACCCAGACAGGGAATCCACAAACCAGGCAGAGTCACAGAATGGTTTAAGCAAGAAAATGCTCACTTTCTAAAAGTGGCATTTCCAAACGCACAATCTTAAAATCAACTTTACTAAAAGATGTATTTTTAAATTGTGAGTTCAGGGATCCCAAACTCCACATGTCCATCTACTCTCTAGGGGAATCTACACTTTAATCATATTTAAAGGTAGCCCCCATATTATCCTATGAGAGAGAGACAGACCTTGCAACAGTGAAAACGAAATTGGCAATATTTCACTGTCAGGACATATAAACCACATTACTATATGTCCTACCTTATCCATACACTGCACCCTGCCCTTGGGGCTACCTAGGGCCTACCTTAGGGGTGCCTTACATGTAAGAAAAGGGAAGGTTTAGGCCTTGCAAGTGGGTACACTTGCCAAGTCGAATTTACAGTGTAAGAATACACACACAGACACTGCAGTGGCAGGTCTGAGACATGATTACAGAGCTACTTATGTGGGTGGCACAACCAGTGCTGCAGGCCCACTAGTAGCATTTGATTTACAGGCCCTGGCACCTCTAGTGCACCTTACTAGGGACTTACTAGTAAATCAAATATGCCAATCATGGATAAACCACTTACATACAATTTAAACAGGAGAGCATATGCACTTTAGCACTGGTTAGCAGTGGTAAAGTGCTCAGAGTTGAAAAGCCAACAGCAACATGTCAGAAAAAAATAGGAGGCAGGAGGCGAAAAAAGACTGGGGATGACCCTGCATAAGCAAAAGTCCAACACGACCCCCTACCAGCCTAAAGCCAGGGGAGAACAATCAATACCTTGATGTACTTCCCTGATTGGGGCGATAGAACAGGGACCCAGGCCCACAACAGCAGGGGCATGTTCCAGTTCTACGCCTTCCTGACTCCAGTTGGATCCCTCTGTCCATACTCTCAGGGCCCACTAAGCTAACCCATGGGGAACCCTTCTCCACATCTACAGACAACATCTGTGCAACACCTAACTTTACTTTGCTCACAGATGTATTGCAATGGGCAGATAGTACCACCAGGGCCAACACAGTGGTGTTGCCCACTCCACCCCCGGGGTGTGACTCTCGTCCTCCCCCCCCCAGGGGCAACTCTGTCCACCAGGACAGCAAGCCACAGTGGCCCCAGACAACTGTCAGGGATGAGAGCCCGACCTCAGGCCTCTCTAACCACTGTGACTGTGGAGAGTGGGGGGTGGTAGCCCCAGGTGCCTGGCACCCTTTGACCACTCTCTCTTCCACCAGGTCAGGGATGACAACCTGACCCTGGTCCTCCCCTCTGGGGCTCTGTAACCTCCCTGCAGAAGCGGCACCCCCAGAGTCAAAAACTGTCAGGGTGCTTGTAGAAGCAGTCCTGCACAATTCTTCCACCAGTGCAGGGATGTTAACCTGCAACTGATCCTCCAACCTGGGGTCTGTACCTTCAGGTTGGACCAGGGCCAGGGGTGAGGCTTCCCTCCCCCTGCCCTCTCCTCTGGGGTCCTGAACCACCCAACTAGGAGTGGCCCCCCCAGAAGACAACATGGTAGGGGCACTGTTAGCAGTAGCCCCTTCCTCCAGGTCAGGGGGGACACCCTTAACCTGGCCTCCCAATCCAGGGTCTGTACCCACAGACTGGATCACTGCCTGGCAAACCAGGACTTCCTGGGGGGCATACCTACCCCCTACCAGGTCAGAGTTTACCCTCTGAACCTGGTCATCCAACCCAGGGTCACCACCCTGCGGTTGAACCACTGCCTGGCACACCAGGACTTCCTTGGGAGCACACTTACCCCCCATCAGGTCAGAGTTTACCCCCTGAACCTGATCATTCAACCCAGAGTCACCACCCTGCGGTTGAACCATTGCCTGGCACACCAGGACTTCCAGGGGGGCACACTTACCCCCCTCAAGGGACACACTGTCCCGAAGGGCCACACAAGAGTCTGGCGGGCGCAGGTCCCCTGACCTCCGCCCATCTGACAGAGTCTGGATTCCCCCCAACCCAGAAATGGTCTCACCAAGGTCATTCATGGGGGGCTCTGCTCTCAGAGCTGACCCCTGACCCTCCAGGTTCTCCACTGGGGTCCGCAACCCCCTCTCAACCCTCTGTCTGGACTTCTGCACCCCCTCACTAGGAGTGGTACTGCCAGACACCAGAACTGGTGGGACGCTGGCTACAGCCGCCCCCCCAAGTTCTCCTGACACTGTGGGGTCTCCCTCAACAGATGGCCCTATGGTACAGGCTAGGCTCCCCTCCTGGTGTTCCCGCAGGGAACCCTCCAGGACCTGGGACCGGATCTCGGGCACCTTGGGCCTCAACCCATCCCCATTCCCTCTCCTCTGAGACTGGACATGGGGTCCCTCACCCATCCCACTACACTGGGACCTACCTGGGACACTACAATCCTTCCCTACCTCACCTGGTTGGGAACTACCTAGACCACTCCTCTCAGGAGCACCCCCAAATGCCTCTTCAGACTCTCTGGTACTCACCCAGAAGTCTGCCTCCATTGTAAGCTCCCTGGGGTCAGAGAACTCACACTCCACCTGGTGTTGGCATAGCTCTGGAAAATAAGGACTAGACATATGCTCTCCAGCAATTACATCACTCAGCCCCTCGCATGAATTAACCAAAGTACCCTTCACCCAACCATCCAGTGACTCTGCTTTGAAAAAGCACCCCACATCACCCTCCTGAGACTGGTGAGACAGTACTTGACTGTCCCTGACACTCAACCCACACTCTTCTGGGATGTTTTCACACTCCATAACCAGGACTTCTACCTGGGGGGAACCCCTCTCCCTGTCACTCTCACCTAGAGTCAGTAGAGTGTCCCTCCCACCAGTAGGAATATGACTCCCCATGCCAGTTCCCCAATCCACCTCAGGGACCCTGTGCATTACTGGAGCTACCTCATACCCCTGAACCTCCTGGCGTGTGTTAACTCCCTCCTTCAAGTAGGGCACCACCTCTCTGGGTATGTGCACTTCTGCAGCATCACTGGATATACAATTGTTGCTGCCACCATTCCAGCTGGACTCAGCCCTCATGACTTCCAGCTCTTTCAATTTAAGCTCGTAAGCATAAATCATTTTTTTAATCTCTAAGTTCCTCCTCCTTTCTTCCAACTCCCAATTGAGCTTTTTCAGCTCCCATTGGTACTCCCTCTCTGCCTGTCTGTCCTGTAACTCTTCAGGAGTCAGACCCTTGGGTGACACCCTGCCATCCCTCCTGGGGACCCTCCCCCCAGGCGTAACAGGTTCCTCCACTACACCACTGTGTATCCTCTGCACTCCCCCCCCCATATTCTCCTCCTCTGTGTGCCTTCCAGCCTTCTTGATTGTCACCCAGGCCCTCTGTGCCTGTTGCAGCTCCCCCTCCCTGGTGGAGCTCTCAGTGGGACAGTCAAGATCTTTAAGGAACTGTCTCAATTGAGCAACTGAGTACTCCTTCAGTTTCTCCATTTCAAACACAGCTCCAGCTGTTGCATCTCCAGATTGAGACATGATGGTCACAAGTGCAAAGTTCCAAAAGGCAGAAAAAAATAATTTCCCAATGAAGTAAAAAGAATCAGTCAAGGGATCAGCAAAATCATGGAAGTAGAATAAAAAGAGTCCTTAAGAGAAAAATCAAAAGATCACCAAACAAGTAGTATGTGGTCACGTAGTGGTCTGAGATCAAAACAGTAGTGTACACTTAATTACTGTATGTCAAGTACAAATACAAGTCCAATCCCGACCGCTGGTCACCAATGTTAGAAATGGGGTCTTTGGTTGACAGTCAGGTTACCCCCTGTTCAAGCAAGGACCCTCACTCTAGTTAGGATAAAAGAGAATCACCCTCAGCTAACCCCTGCTTACCCCCTTGGTAGCTTGGCAGAGCAGTAGGCTTAACCTCAGAGTGCTGGGCGTAAAGTATTTGTACCAACACACACAGCAACTTAATGAAAACACTACAAAATGACACAACACCAGTTTAGAAAAATAGGAAATATTTATCTAGACAAAACAAGACCAAAACGACAAAAATCCCACATACACAAGTCAAGTTATGATTTTTTTAAAGGTTTCAAATAAAAAGAGTCTTTAGGTAGTTGTAACAACACACTAGCGCTGCTAGCGTGTAAATGTACCTGGTTTGCGTCAAAAATAACCCCGCACGGGCGGTGTGCGTCGAAAATAACCCTGCACGGTTATATGCGTCGAAAACAACTCGGCACGGCGATGCGCGTCGAAAAAGCCAGCCACGCGACGGTCCGAAAGTCCCGCGGCGCAGGTTGCGATCTCTCAGCCTTCGTCAGCGATGCTGCGCGTCGTTTCTCCTGCTCCGGGCGTCGATTCTCCGGTCGCGTTTCCTGCGGCGTCGTTTCTCAGCTGCGGAGCCGGCGTCGCGTCGTTTTCTCAGCCGCGATCGGATTCGCGTCGATCTTTTCTCCGCACGGCGCTCGGTGCGTGTATTTTTGTCCTTAGGCTGCCAGCCTCTCCTTTCAGGGTCCCAGGAACTGGAAGGGCACCACAGAGCAGAGTAGGGGTCTCTCCAGAGACTCCAGGTGCTGGCAGGAAGAAGTCTTTGCTATCCCTGAGACTTCAATAACAGGAGGCAAGCTCTACATCAAGCCCTTGGAGATTTCTTCTTCAAGATGGAAGGCACACAAAGTCCAGTCTTTGCCCTCTTACTCTGGCAGAAGCAGCACTGCAGGAAAGCTCCACAAAGCACAGTCACAGGCAGGGCAGCCCTTCCTCCTCAGCTAACAGCTCTTCTCCAGGCAGAGGTTCCTCTTGATTCCAGAAGTGTTTCTAAAGTTTGTAAGTTTGGGTGCCCTTCATATACCCATTTTAGTCTTTGAAGTCACCTTTCTTCAAAGGGGACTCACACCTTCTTGTGAAATCCTGCCTTGCCCAGGCAAGGCCTCAGACACACACCAGGGGGTTGGAGACAGCATTGTCAGAGGCAGGCACAGTCCTTTCAGATGAGAGTGACCACTCCACCCCTCCCTCCTAGCAGAGATGGCTAATCAGGAAATGCAGATCACACCCCAGCTCCCTTTGTGTCACTGTCTGGTGCGAGGTGAAAAACAACCCAGCTGTCAAACTGACCCAGACAGGGAATCCACAAACCAGGCAGAGTCACAGAATGGTTTAAGCAAGAAAATGCTCACTTTCTAAAAGTGGCATTTCCAAACGCACAATCTTAAAATCAACTTTACTAAAAGATGTATTTTTAAATTGTGAGTTCAGGGATCCCAAACTCCACATGTCCATCTACTCTCTAGGGGAATCTACACTTTAATCATATTTAAAGGTAGCCCCCATATTATCCTATGAGAGAGAGACAGACCTTGCAACAGTGAAAACGAAATTGGCAATATTTCACTGTCAGGACATATAAACCACATTACTATATGTCCTACCTTATCCATACACTGCACCCTGCCCTTGGGGCTACCTAGGGCCTACCTTAGGGGTGCCTTACATGTAAGAAAAGGGAAGGTTTAGGCCTTGCAAGTGGGTACACTTGCCAAGTCGAATTTACAGTGTAAGAATACACACACAGACACTGCAGTGGCAGGTCTGAGACATGATTACAGAGCTACTTATGTGGGTGGCACAACCAGTGCTGCAGGCCCACTAGTAGCATTTGATTTACAGGCCCTGGCACCTCTAGTGCACCTTACTAGGGACTTACTAGTAAATCAAATATGCCAATCATGGATAAACCACTTACATACAATTTAAACAGGAGAGCATATGCACTTTAGCACTGGTTAGCAGTGGTAAAGTGCTCAGAGTTGAAAAGCCAACAGCAACATGTCAGAAAAAAATAGGAGGCAGGAGGCGAAAAAAGACTGGGGATGACCCTGCATAAGCAAAAGTCCAACACGACCCCCTACCAGCCTAAAGCCAGGGGAGAACAATCAATACCTTGATGTACTTCCCTGATTGGGGCGATAGAACAGGGACCCAGGCCCACAACAGCAGGGGCATGTTCCAGTTCTACGCCTTCCTGACTCCAGTTGGATCCCTCTGTCCATACTCTCAGGGCCCACTAAGCTAACCCATGGGGAACCCTTCTCCACATCTACAGACAACATCTGTGCAACACCTAACTTTACTTTGCTCACAGATGTATTGCAATGGGCAGATAGTACCACCAGGGCCAACACAGTGGTGTTGCCCACTCCACCCCCGGGGTGTGACTCTCGTCCTCCCCCCCCCAGGGGCAACTCTGTCCACCAGGACAGCAAGCCACAGTGGCCCCAGACAACTGTCAGGGATGAGAGCCCGACCTCAGGCCTCTCTAACCACTGTGACTGTGGAGAGTGGGGGGTGGTAGCCCCAGGTGCCTGGCACCCTTTGACCACTCTCTCTTCCACCAGGTCAGGGATGACAACCTGACCCTGGTCCTCCCCTCTGGGGCTCTGTAACCTCCCTGCAGAAGCGGCACCCCCAGAGTCAAAAACTGTCAGGGTGCTTGTAGAAGCAGTCCTGCACAATTCTTCCACCAGTGCAGGGATGTTAACCTGCAACTGATCCTCCAACCTGGGGTCTGTACCTTCAGGTTGGACCAGGGCCAGGGGTGAGGCTTCCCTCCCCCTGCCCTCTCCTCTGGGGTCCTGAACCACCCAACTAGGAGTGGCCCCCCCAGAAGACAACATGGTAGGGGCACTGTTAGCAGTAGCCCCTTCCTCCAGGTCAGGGGGGACACCCTTAACCTGGCCTCCCAATCCAGGGTCTGTACCCACAGACTGGATCACTGCCTGGCAAACCAGGACTTCCTGGGGGGCATACCTACCCCCTACCAGGTCAGAGTTTACCCTCTGAACCTGGTCATCCAACCCAGGGTCACCACCCTGCGGTTGAACCACTGCCTGGCACACCAGGACTTCCTTGGGAGCACACTTACCCCCCATCAGGTCAGAGTTTACCCCCTGAACCTGATCATTCAACCCAGAGTCACCACCCTGCGGTTGAACCATTGCCTGGCACACCAGGACTTCCAGGGGGGCACACTTACCCCCCTCAAGGGACACACTGTCCCGAAGGGCCACACAAGAGTCTGGCGGGCGCAGGTCCCCTGACCTCCGCCCATCTGACAGAGTCTGGATTCCCCCCAACCCAGAAATGGTCTCACCAAGGTCATTCATGGGGGGCTCTGCTCTCAGAGCTGACCCCTGACCCTCCAGGTTCTCCACTGGGGTCCGCAACCCCCTCTCAACCCTCTGTCTGGACTTCTGCACCCCCTCACTAGGAGTGGTACTGCCAGACACCAGAACTGGTGGGACGCTGGCTACAGCCGCCCCCCCAAGTTCTCCTGACACTGTGGGGTCTCCCTCAACAGATGGCCCTATGGTACAGGCTAGGCTCCCCTCCTGGTGTTCCCGCAGGGAACCCTCCAGGACCTGGGACCGGATCTCGGGCACCTTGGGCCTCAACCCATCCCCATTCCCTCTCCTCTGAGACTGGACATGGGGTCCCTCACCCATCCCACTACACTGGGACCTACCTGGGACACTACAATCCTTCCCTACCTCACCTGGTTGGGAACTACCTAGACCACTCCTCTCAGGAGCACCCCCAAATGCCTCTTCAGACTCTCTGGTACTCACCCAGAAGTCTGCCTCCATTGTAAGCTCCCTGGGGTCAGAGAACTCACACTCCACCTGGTGTTGGCATAGCTCTGGAAAATAAGGACTAGACATATGCTCTCCAGCAATTACATCACTCAGCCCCTCGCATGAATTAACCAAAGTACCCTTCACCCAACCATCCAGTGACTCTGCTTTGAAAAAGCACCCCACATCACCCTCCTGAGACTGGTGAGACAGTACTTGACTGTCCCTGACACTCAACCCACACTCTTCTGGGATGTTTTCACACTCCATAACCAGGACTTCTACCTGGGGGGAACCCCTCTCCCTGTCACTCTCACCTAGAGTCAGTAGAGTGTCCCTCCCACCAGTAGGAATATGACTCCCCATGCCAGTTCCCCAATCCACCTCAGGGACCCTGTGCATTACTGGAGCTACCTCATACCCCTGAACCTCCTGGCGTGTGTTAACTCCCTCCTTCAAGTAGGGCACCACCTCTCTGGGTATGTGCACTTCTGCAGCATCACTGGATATACAATTGTTGCTGCCACCATTCCAGCTGGACTCAGCCCTCATGACTTCCAGCTCTTTCAATTTAAGCTCGTAAGCATAAATCATTTTTTTAATCTCTAAGTTCCTCCTCCTTTCTTCCAACTCCCAATTGAGCTTTTTCAGCTCCCATTGGTACTCCCTCTCTGCCTGTCTGTCCTGTAACTCTTCAGGAGTCAGACCCTTGGGTGACACCCTGCCATCCCTCCTGGGGACCCTCCCCCCAGGCGTAACAGGTTCCTCCACTACACCACTGTGTATCCTCTGCACTCCCCCCCCCATATTCTCCTCCTCTGTGTGCCTTCCAGCCTTCTTGATTGTCACCCAGGCCCTCTGTGCCTGTTGCAGCTCCCCCTCCCTGGTGGAGCTCTCAGTGGGACAGTCAAGATCTTTAAGGAACTGTCTCAATTGAGCAACTGAGTACTCCTTCAGTTTCTCCATTTCAAACACAGCTCCAGCTGTTGCATCTCCAGATTGAGACATGATGGTCACAAGTGCAAAGTTCCAAAAGGCAGAAAAAAATAATTTCCCAATGAAGTAAAAAGAATCAGTCAAGGGATCAGCAAAATCATGGAAGTAGAATAAAAAGAGTCCTTAAGAGAAAAATCAAAAGATCACCAAACAAGTAGTATGTGGTCACGTAGTGGTCTGAGATCAAAACAGTAGTGTACACTTAATTACTGTATGTCAAGTACAAATACAAGTCCAATCCCGACCGCTGGTCACCAATGTTAGAAATGGGGTCTTTGGTTGACAGTCAGGTTACCCCCTGTTCAAGCAAGGACCCTCACTCTAGTTAGGATAAAAGAGAATCACCCTCAGCTAACCCCTGCTTACCCCCTTGGTAGCTTGGCAGAGCAGTAGGCTTAACCTCAGAGTGCTGGGCGTAAAGTATTTGTACCAACACACACAGCAACTTAATGAAAACACTACAAAATGACACAACACCAGTTTAGAAAAATAGGAAATATTTATCTAGACAAAACAAGACCAAAACGACAAAAATCCCACATACACAAGTCAAGTTATGATTTTTTTAAAGGTTTCAAATAAAAAGAGTCTTTAGGTAGTTGTAACAACACACTAGCGCTGCTAGCGTGTAAATGTACCTGGTTTGCGTCAAAAATAACCCCGCACGGGCGGTGTGCGTCGAAAATAACCCTGCACGGTTATATGCGTCGAAAACAACTCGGCACGGCGATGCGCGTCGAAAAAGCCAGCCACGCGACGGTCCGAAAGTCCCGCGGCGCAGGTTGCGATCTCTCAGCCTTCGTCAGCGATGCTGCGCGTCGTTTCTCCTGCTCCGGGCGTCGATTCTCCGGTCGCGTTTCCTGCGGCGTCGTTTCTCAGCTGCGGAGCCGGCGTCGCGTCGTTTTCTCAGCCGCGATCGGATTCGCGTCGATCTTTTCTCCGCACGGCGCTCGGTGCGTGTATTTTTGTCCTTAGGCTGCCAGCCTCTCCTTTCAGGGTCCCAGGAACTGGAAGGGCACCACAGAGCAGAGTAGGGGTCTCTCCAGAGACTCCAGGTGCTGGCAGGAAGAAGTCTTTGCTATCCCTGAGACTTCAATAACAGGAGGCAAGCTCTACATCAAGCCCTTGGAGATTTCTTCTTCAAGATGGAAGGCACACAAAGTCCAGTCTTTGCCCTCTTACTCTGGCAGAAGCAGCACTGCAGGAAAGCTCCACAAAGCACAGTCACAGGCAGGGCAGCCCTTCCTCCTCAGCTAAAAGCTCTTCTCCAGGCAGAGGTTCCTCTTGATTCCAGAAGTGTTTCTAAAGTTTGTAAGTTTGGGTGCCCTTCTTATACCCATTTTAGTCTTTGAAGTCACCTTTCTTCAAAGGGGACTCACACCTTCTTGTGAAATCCTGCCTTGCCCAGGCAAGGCCTCAGACACACACCAGGGGGTTGGAGACAGCATTGTCAGAGGCAGGCACAGTCCTTTCAGATGAGAGTGACCACTCCACCCCTCCCTCCTAGCAGAGATGGCTAATCAGGAAATGCAGATCACACCCCAGCTCCCTTTGTGTCACTGTCTGGTGCGAGGTGAAAAACAACCCAGCTGTCAAACTGACCCAGACAGGGAATCCACAAACCAGGCAGAGTCACAGAATGGTTTAAGCAAGAAAATGCTCACTTTCTAAAAGTGGCATTTCCAAACGCACAATCTTAAAATCAACTTTACTAAAAGATGTATTTTTAAATTGTGAGTTCAGGGATCCCAAACTCCACATGTCCATCTACTCTCTAGGGGAATCTACACTTTAATCATATTTAAAGGTAGCCCCCATATTATCCTATGAGAGAGAGACAGACCTTGCAACAGTGAAAACGAAATTGGCAATATTTCACTGTCAGGACATATAAACCACATTACTATATGTCCTACCTTATCCATACACTGCACCCTGCCCTTGGGGCTACCTAGGGCCTACCTTAGGGGTGCCTTACATGTAAGAAAAGGGAAGGTTTAGGCCTGGCAAGTGGGTACACTTGCCAAGTCGAATTTACAGTGTAAGAATACACACACAGACACTGCAGTGGCAGGTCTGAGACATGATTACAGAGCTACTTATGTGGGTGGCACAACCAGTGCTGCAGGCCCACTAGTAGCATTTGATTTACAGGCCCTGGCACCTCTAGTGCACCTTACTAGGGACTTACTAGTAAATCAAATATGCCAATCATGGATAAACCACTTACATACAATTTAAACAGGAGAGCATATGCACTTTAGCACTGGTTAGCAGTGGTAAAGTGCTCAGAGTTGAAAAGCCAACAGCAACATGTCAGAAAAAAATAGGAGGCAGGAGGCGAAAAAAGACTGGGGATGACCCTGCATAAGCAAAAGTCCAACAACATGGAATGTGATTGTTACATCAACATATAGACTGGTCCATATTCCACATATTACGACCAAATTCATGAAGTGCTGAGTGTATGCCATCATGCAAGGTTGTTAGTGGGTTCATTTATGGCTGAAGACATCTTGTCGGATGTGATGGTTAGACAATTTCAATGGTTTCTAGATTATTGACAATACAGGCATGTGCATGATAACTGTTCTTCGTGGATCTTCATCTTTTGCAAACAACAGATGTGTGTTCTGAGAGTAAAGCTTTCCAACACTTTAGCTGTATGATAGGTCATTGTAGTTCTTGTGTGCAGTTTCTTCGCCCATTATAGTATATTACATGATGTCCAATGTTGAGATATCTCTGCTCTACATAGGTGTGCAGAGGTGATGTGACCACACACCAGGTACGTTGCTGCATCATTGCATTTGCGCATGGTCAAAATAGTTCTACACACAATGTAGGGTGCAACAAGGGAGTAGAATTTGGTAATAATTTGTGTAGAGGTACCTTGCACATACACTTTGACAGTGGGCTTGCGCTTCTTGTGTCATTGTACTTTTGACACACACTCTGTATGGCAGGGCTTGTGTCAGACAAGGAGTGCAGGCTACACAGCAGTGCACCATGATGTGCAGTGACACTAAACCATTGCCTGCATTCCACTGCCCTATTATCTACTAGGGACTTACAGGTCGATTGGTTTCAGCCATACCCATTATATCCCGGGACTTGGTGGTGAATTGGTAGAAGTCATGCCCTATTATCTAGTAGGGACTTACAGGTCGATTGGAGTCAGTCATACCCATTATCTCCTAGGACTCAGTGGTAAACTGGTTGTAGTCATGCCCTATTATCTACTAGGAACTTATGGGACACTGTGATATGTGGTTTTCATGTCTTCCGTCTGTGGTGTTACACTTCATTAGTAGACTTTGGGACAGGGACATGTTGCCACCTAGGATTCAAAGAGTGTCAGTGGCAGCATGCCTCACTCATACTTGTTAGTGCTGGCCCATCACACTGGGGGCTTCCTAACAATGAGAGTGTGATTTAAAGTCACATACACAATGTGTATGTTTGTGTGTGGGCTCACATGGCTATAGTGTTGTTTTGTATACTCAATATGACATTTTGTGATGCTTCCCAGTCATTGTATCTACCTTGTGTGGTGTAGGTATCTGTTGTCACTTGGATGCCACTGTTTGCATCTTTTAAATTAGCTCCTCATCTTCCTCATCCACACTATCCACGTCCGTCATGCACATCACAGTATATGTCTTGACACAAAACTTGCTCATGCATTGAGGACTATCTGTATTTGCTGTGGCATTTCCATTGTACACATGAGTGGTGGCTGACCCCCACACAATTACATACTTTAGCCACAACACTTGTGCAGTCTGTGAGTGGGCTCCACAAAGTGGGTTGGCCAGTTGAGTAGAGGAGTGTTTCCTCTGTCCTTCAAAATGTGTAGGTTTCATATGTGTTCTCCCACATGGCTGCATCCAACATCCATTGTCAGATGCACAATGGTTTGGGATAGCATGTATGATAAGTTCTGACAGATATGGATGCAACATGCTTGTAATTATGTGTCTAAGTTCTATGTTCCAAATACACTTTTCCTTGGATTTGGAACATGAAATCTCTAACTTTTACATACATGGAAGATGACAACTGACTTGAGTGTGAAAGGGCTAGACATTGAGGTGCTGTGTACTCTGTATTTCAGTCACTAGATGTTACACATGTGGTTACCACTGAGGGGTACGTTGGAAGTTGTAACCTGTGGCGGTGCCAGTCAGACATAGATTTGTCACATAGCTCACAGTGACCCATTGATGCAGGCACTGACTACTGCTGTTTTACATTTGGCTAATCTATGGATGATATTCATCAATTGGATTTCAATATTGTATGCAGTCATGTTTCATTCTGACAGCCTTGTGTGATCTGAGTGTAGCTATGTGATAACTATGTTAAAAATGCAGTGTATACATTTGACTTGCACATTTCTTCAGCAGTGTAGTTTGTGTATATGGTGGGAGTTCTAGACTGTGTGAGTCCTTGTCTACCAACGTTTGCAGGCTATGCATGGTATGAGATTTGTGGATGATTTACTGCTGCATACTACTGTCTAAAATTACTCCAAGACAATTGTGATGAAATGTGATTTATTTACAGCAATGGTGCACAGTGAACATATGTTGTCGAAATTCAAGAAAAGTAATTTTGGTCTAATGCTGCCCTTCTGCGTGCCCCAGCAGCAGCATTGAGCAGTCCTCTTTCATGTGGTGGGGCATTATTGTCCACATCTTCCTCCCTGGAAACATCTACCTGTTCCTCCAAGGGGACATTGGTCCTCACACATATACAGTGCAATATGGCACACACAACTCTGATTTTGCACACAAGTGGTGGTGAGTACAACAGTTTGCCTCCAGATAAATTACAACATCTGAAGCTGCCCTTTAGTATGCCGAATGTCCTCTCACCCATGTTTCTGGTCATTTTGTGTGCCTCATTACACGCCTTCTCAGAGTCTGTTTGTGAGGTGACAAATGAGGTCATCATTCATAGTTGGATGCCATATCCGTAGCCTGCTGCAATGGGAGAGGAGAGTTTGTGTTAGACTTGCCCCTCTGTATCATTTTGACTGGCCTGGCACAGTTTTGGAGTAGGATTTAGATGTTGAGACTTACTTCACACATTGTGTGAGTTCCTATTTGTATCCATGATTATATAGATGGGAAGTGGCACTCCTTCTAGTTGAGTGTGCAGCTTAAGGGGCTTGGGTATTGTGTCATTTGCATGGCTTTTCAGTTCACCCATGAAGGATGTGTATGATGTTGATGTCTGTAGATGAAGGTAATTGTTACAAGTGATCTACCAAAGAGCCATGCTGTGAGTTTGATCCCTATGTATGTTTTGTGCCATGTGACAGGTGTTGTGCTGTGTGTGTGTAGCATGCAAACCACACACTTCTTGGGCATGGTACTCTTTCCCTCCTGTAATGACTATTTTCATATTACGGACTCACATGCATGTGTGTGTGTGTGTGTGTTTGCATCCTGCAGGGTGTGGAATAGTATTTTGGGTTGTCTTGGCATGTTAGTGGTTTTTAGGGTGACAGGAGTTGTCTTGAAACACCACCCTATACCACTGGGACATATCAGCAGTGTGCCACTACCACTGCTGTTCTCAGCCACTTTGCTGACACTTGTTCAGCTGCCAAATTTCAACAGAGGCAGCCTGGCACCTTGATACCATGATGCCTGTATTGCAGGTGTAATTGTTTGTGTTTAAGACTGTCACCTTTTCTGCATATGACATACCAATGTAGACAAATGGTTATTTTTGTGTGTGCCGTAGAATGGTGTACACAGTGGGAGATGAAAAACATTTAAAGTGTGGATTGTTTATCCTTTTTGCAGACTACTATTGGTACTACTACGGTGGGCTTAATTTGTGTTGCTGCCTCAGGTATACATATTGCTGTATATGTGTGCAATGCAAATATGCAATATATTATGTAGTGGCACACCCACATCATGATCCAATGTAAGGCCCTTCCACACTCAGGGGTGGATGTGATACATATATGTTGACACAGCTGTTTATAGTGCCAAATGAATTGTGAACACCACCTTGTGAATGCAGAGCTGGCATTATTATATAGGAGCATCATTGTAAATGCCACTCAAGTGGCAGTAGGGGCTTGTACAGTGACCCTTATATGTTAGAGATGTGTATTGTAAGTTTGCTGTGATGCAGGTTGCATGTGTGTTGCTGATTGTTGATCCATGTGCCCCTAACCATATGTGGGGAGTGTTGTGTGTGTATAGCTTGCACCATCTGTATTGTGTGTTGTAGGTTTTAAATGACAGCTGTTTGCTTACCTACTAGTAGGCCACTTCCATATTGTCCATCCTGGAAGTGTTGGTTGATGGTGGAATGCCAGAAGATGTGGGCATCATGCACACTTCCAAGATACTTGGCCTGGACATTGGTGATTAGTCCCTTGTGGTCCTCAATGGCCTGCACTTTAATTGAATGTGTGTGTGTTTTCTGTTCCTGTACAGGTATTCGGTTTCAGCAGGAGGGGAAAGTAGCACATGCATGCAGTCCATGGCACCAAGCATACATGGGAACCCACCAACTGCATAAAATCCCTGTTTGGTCTCCTGCTGCAGTTGCTGGGTGTTGGGGAACAGGATATGGCAAGGAGTGAGGCAGATGATGGCATCCAACACACTTGGCAGTAGGGCTGAGAGGGAGGGCTGGGATCATCCACCCATTTGTGCCACAGTTGACTGGAAAGTGCCAGAGGCCAGCATGTGCAGCACAGCCAGGAGCTTGGTCATGGTTGGTATGTTGGTTGACCTATGCATCCTTGCTGTGATTGCAGGTGCTATGGCATGCAGCAGCTGTACTTTGGATTCTGGATTCAGCCGGCAGTATCTGATGAAAGTTTCCTCTCTTTGGCCAAGGATGGATATCAATTGTCGATAGATCGCTCTCTCCTCCTGCGCTGCCTTGGTGGTTGTTGAAGTGGTGATGGAGGGTCCTGCGGTGAGGCCGGCAGTGCTTGGCATTATTGCTGTCTTCTTCTCCACATGCCTAGCTGGAGCAGAAACAGGTACATGTTTCTCTGGTGGTTGCCAGAGTGTTTTCCTTTTATATCTGTTCCTTTGCACCATTTTAAAGCCTGGTCTGAGAAGGCAGCATTTTTGCGGCTCTAATGGGTCTTTGCGGCATTTTTCAAATCCGCTCGCGATTTTTCAACAGGCTTCTAAATATGGTATTAGGTGGTGAGCCCTTTTTTTTAGTAGGGAACGGCTATCCTGCAGATCATTTTCATGAAATTGCGCTACTGAGAAATGCCGCAAGGACCAGGAAAGTCACACTAAACAGGTCTAGTGCAACTCTGTAAATAGGGTGTTAATTTTTTGTCTCAGTTGCGCCAAAAATGTTGACGCTTATGCGGCACGAACTACTTGTAAATCTGGACTATAAGGTCTAAATAAGCCTAATTGCCACTGAACGTTGTTCTAAGGAGGACCAGCAACAGATCACTGGGACAAGCACAGTGAGTGACAATTTCCTCTGACGAAGAAACAGACATGACTTTGAAATGAACTTGTCCCAGTAAGCAAAGCTCTGGGCCACGTTCGCATTCCCAATATGTTTATGACATGAACTTCACAGACCCTGACCATATATCTCAAGATTTTTGCTTGGCTACACTGCTGGAAGACAAGTGGAAATCACCTTAGAGACAGTTTAGGATTTGCATACTGTACATTGGAAAATCTCACTAAAGAGATTATGGGTTTTCTTTATGAAAAATGTCAAGCAGTGCCCACAAACGCTATATCACTTTAGGAGAAGATTTAACTCCTATCACCAAAGTCACAAATCATAATCCCTATTCTCACATGGAAATTATCCCCCTTGAGCCTTGGCTGTCATGGCTGGAGAATATAGCTTTCCGATTTACCCCAGGTGTAGTCTAATGTTTTATCAGCTGCTGGTACCTTGTCTGCCTCTTATTTAGCCCAGTAAGATATTGAGTTTTTGATCGAGGTGGTGAAAAACATTTTCAAGCAACAACCAAAATCCCTGTCAGGGTAAATCACAAAAGTCACAAAAGTCCTTAAATTAACCTGTGCATAATCCTCTGGTAGTGTGGCACAAAAGCAGCCAGACCTAAACTAAAGGCAAAGTGTAAAGTATTTATGCAGCAAACAAACAGTAATAAAGTGAAACTCTGCAAAAGAGAAATCTCACTCCCACTGAGAAAAATAGAAAAGTAGTACTAAATATTTTGACACCAGAATGGCAAAAATCCAATCAATAGAACAGCACTTATGAATTGTTAAAGTTTTTAGTAAAACTTAGGTGGTCATTACAACCCTGGCGGTCGGTGTTAAAGCAGCGGTAAGACCGCCAACAGGCCAGAGTCTGAAAAGCTCGCTGAAGGGCTGCCTGACCAGAATGAATGCCCTCCAGGAATGCATTGTTTTTTGCAACTGCCTCTCTATACCCTGGATGGCATTCAAAATGGTAGACTGCCCAACAGTGAGGGACCTGAGGAGGTCAATGGCCTCCTCACTGAGGGCAGCAGGGGTGACTGGGGCAGGGGCTGGGGTGCCTGGGGCGAAGGTGATGCCCACCCTCCTGGGTCAGCGGCCACGGAGCAAAGGCTGGGGGCTGCTGGGAGGGCGGTGCTGGTAGTGGGGGTGTGATGGAAAATGGGTTATTGGTAAGGGTAGGTAGGTACCTACACCTAGCAACAAGCCACTAACCTCCACGTAGGTAAAGTTAGGTCTCAGTAAATTAATCCCAGCTCAACCCTTGGTAGCTTGGCAACGAGCGTCAAGGCTTAACTTAGGAGACAAAGTGTAAAGCATTCAAATATCACAAAACAGTAGTCAAATAAAACACAGGAAACAGTTTAAAAATCCAAAACCAATTTATAAAAATAGTTTATATTTTTATCTTTAAAATGACACATAAACGATTAAAATCGGTTCAGGGGAACCGGAGATATGAATTTTTAAAGAATTATTACTTTTCTAGCGCCTAGAAACAAAAAGCGCCAATCGGGTCATCTGGTTGCACCTCGACCGGGGCAAAGTCAAACTTTCAGGCCGACCGCGATGGAGCCCTGCTCGGCTACAGGTCGCGGGAGGCCTCGGTTAAAAAGTTACCTTCTGACTTAGTCTTTATTTTGAAGTTTTTCTTCACCGGGACGAACCTGCCAGTTGAATCCGACCTCCTGGAGCCCTTGTCCGGATACGCGATGTGGGTTTCCTCGGTGGAGACTTTTACCTTCGGACTTAGTCGCTTTTTTCGAGATGAAAATCCTTCGACCGGGGTAAACCTGGATCTTGATCCGACGTCCATGGAGCCCTTCTCGGATACGATGGCTGGGAGGTCCCGGTCAACTTTTTCCCTTCGGACTTAGTCTCTTTTTTGGATGTTTTTCTTTACCGGGACAAACCACGAAGTCAGGCCGGGTCGCAGTTGAGGCAAGCCGGCTAGAATTTCCGCGGCGGGTCGGTCCCTCTCTGGAGCTTTTTTACAAAATTTGTCAAATCTTCTCCAAACTTCTGGGGCTTCACCCAGATGTTCTTTTAAGGTTCTTTTGGGGTCCACAGCTCACCCCAAGGGTCCAGAAGTTCTGTGATGGTCCTTGGGGGGTGTGGACTTCAACTCCCAGAATGCACCTGGCGCAAACTCCTTTTTGGCCACTGGACAGTGGTCAGCTGGTCGCTTTCTTGAGGAGTTGGTGCAGGGGACTCTGGTTAGCAATTTTTCACCTGTAGCAAACAGGGAGTCCCTCCTTGAACCAGTTGAAGCCAGGCAAAGTCCTTCTTGTGGTGAAGCCCAAGTGTGCAGCTGGTGCAGTCCTTCTGAGTGCAGGTTCCAGGTGCAGGCCAGGGGTCCAGCAGGGCAGTCCTTCTTCTCCTTAAGTTCTTTCTTCTTGAAATTTGGTGGGGATCTGAGGCATGGGTGCAGGTCTGCCAGTTTTATCCTTGCTCCTGGGTGAAAAGCAGGGGGGCCCTGGTTCTCCAATCAGGGACAGGGTCTTCCCCCTGTGATGACCACTTCCTGGGAAGTGTGGCAAAAATCCATCCCAGAAGGCAACAGTCTCTAAAAATCCAACATGGATGAATCTGATTTTTGGAGGTTACATCTGGCTGAGCCCACCCACTGGTGTGGCTAAAAATCATAAACACACCCCTCTCCTGCCCTCTCCTAATCTAATCAAGGGGGCACCTAGTTGTCTGGGGTTGCAGGATGTGGGGGTGTTGCTGGTTGCTCCAAATGTCCTTCTCTGCCTTTGAAGACCAGTTTGGCAGCCCTCCCCCTTCCTGCCTCACCATCTGCTGAGGGGAGATTCTCTCCCCCAAGCACATTCCTTTGTGTGAAGCCAGGCCACTTCACACCTCATCAAGGCAGCCTGGCAGAAGCTGCTGCAGGCTGGCCAATCAGAGCACAGCAGCAAAAACAATGCAGAGCTGAAATTGGCAACTTTTTAGGTAAAGTCTAAACTTTTTACCTGAACAAGTTATATTAAATCCAACAACTGGAAGTTGTGGGATTTATTACAACAATTAATTTGATACCAAATTCTTGGTATGTAACATTTAAGGAGACTTTAACATTTAAAATAAAGTCTGCCCATTCTAGCCTATGAAGGCCATTTACTTCAATGAGGGAAAAACGAATTTGGCTGTTTTTACCTCACCAGGGCTTATAAATCTATTTTTATAAAGTCCCTGCTTATAGTTACATGGCACCCAGCCCTAGGGGCACATAGGGCACACCTTAGGGGTGACTTATATGTAAAAATAAGGTAGTTTAAGACTTTGGAAGTACCTTTAATACCAAAGTCGAATTTGCATATAACTTTAATTTAAAAGCAGCCAGCAAGGCAGGCTTGCTTTTAAAATGACACTGGGCACCTCAGCAGTGCACCTAGGTGTGCACCACCTATGCTGTGGTCCCTAAACCTAAATGCCCTACCATATACTAGGGACTTATAGGTAGGTTAACTTAGCCAATTATAATTAGCCTAATTTGCATATCCATTTTACACAGAGCACAGGCCCTGGGACTGGTTAGCAGTACCCATGGCACCATCAAAGTCAGGAAAACACCAGCAAAAAGAGGAAAATGGGGGCAAAAAGTTATGGGGCCTCTGCAATCAGCCCTGTTTTCTCACAGGGTGGCAGCTGTACCTGTAGATGTGGGGGGCACAGATGGGGCCGCCACCGGAAGGGAGCTCCCATCAGAGGAGGAGTCCGTGTTGCTGGTGCCAGCTCCTGTCCCCGCAGTGGAGCTCCCCTCACCCTCCGTCCCACTGGTGAATTCGGAGTCCGTAGTGTCGCCCTCCAGGGCCATGTGGGATGCAGCTCCCTCCTGCTCAGGTGCCACTGCTCCTTCGCCTGATGATGCTAATGCACACAAGTACAGGGAGAACACAAAAAGGGGGGGGGACAGAAGAAAGACATGTTGAGTGCATGCAATACTGCTACCGTTGGCGGACACAACAGACACAGAAGCCCCCTGCACTACACCACTCACTTGGGGTCCACTATTCAATCCCTGGGACATGGCTTACAAGGCTATGGCTGATTTCTGCACACATGGATGTCACAGGAGCCTGACTAGGTGTAGTTGGCACTGTACCCAGGTGGGGTGGGGTGCCACAGGGACTGCCTGAAAAAGGGGACTTAACTAGCAAACTCGCCCTGGCCTAGGGGAACCCACATCCCACCTCCCCCACCCAGACACCTCCAATGCACGCTGAATCAGCTTAATGAGAGTGTACTCACACCCTTGTTGCTGCTGTGATGCCCTCAAGCGCCCATCCAACTCTGGGTACGCCACCGCCAGGATCCGGAACATCAGGGGTGTCATGGTGCGATGGGCACCCCTCCGACGTTGGGAGGCCATCCCCTGCTGGGCCTCCGCCGTCTTCTTGCTCCAGCGGTGAATGTCCTCCCATCTTTTCCGGCAGTGTGTGCTCCGTCTGTGGTAGACCCTCAGGGTCCGGACTTCCTTGGCGATGGCACGCCAAATATCCTTCTTCTGGTGGGCGCTGACCTACAGGAATTGTAAAGGGGAAAAAGAGAAGTAATTACCAACTGCACTGTCACAGTCATTGGCTCGCATCCCTACCCTTGCCATGTGGCACATGCACTCACCGTTGTTTCATGCACGCCTCTTTCTCCCCCCCTATCTTTCATCCACCCCACACAGGCATTGCCCATACAGCATGGTAACTGTATACTTACCTGTTTGTCTGGAGGACCGTAGAGTAGCGTGTACTGGGGGAGGACCCCATCCATGAGTTTCTCCAACTCCTCCGTGCTGAAGGCAGGAGCCCTTTCCCCAGACGCACAAGCCGTTGTCTCTTCCAGACTGAGGTCACAGCAGCACTTGCAGTGTAGGTCCTCTCCTGTCGAAGATCAGTTATCGAGTGATTAAACAGTGAGAAAATGGCGGTCACGTCCGCGGCGGTGCGGATCGTCACTGCCGGCGTACATCGTCATTGGCTCCTGGGAGCCATAGGGTCCAATGTTAACCAATGCAGAATTGCTCCGCGGTCTTCGACCACCTACCGCAATGGTGTACAACGCCAGCGTAGTTACCTCACATCCCATAGTCCCACTTTACAGGTCAGGCAGCCGCCATTTCAGGGGCCCACATGGCTTTATTTTTTACTGCGTCACACATACCTAGGCCTCGGCTAAACACTCATACAGGCAAAATTCGGTTTATGAATAGTTTGCGGAGTAAACTGTGTTTACGTACCTCAGAGTTGGTTGACTCTGTGCTCGCTGTTCTCCTCCATAGGCACCGTCCGCTGGGGCATGTGAGGAGATGGCGGCATCCTCCGGTGTACAGACCGCTGGTGGACCTGTCGACAATGGAGAAAAGACATGTGATCATCACCTACAGGCTTGATCGTGCCACAATCCAGGAACTGTGTGCCCAGTTGGAGCCAGACCTGATGTCAGCTATCCGCCATCCCACAGGAATCCCCCCTCAAGTGCAGGTGCTGTCAGTACTCCATTTCCTAGCAAGTGGGTCTTTTCAAATAACAGTGGCCATAGCATCAGGGATGTCCCAGCCTATGTTTTCCAACGTGTTGTCCAGAGTGTTGTCTGCCCTGCTGAAACACATGCAGATCTACATCATTTTCCCTCAGGTGGAGGATTTGCCTACAGTGAAAGGTGACTTCTATCCCCTGGGACATATCCCTAACATCATAGGTGCCATTGATGGGACACATGTGGCCTTGGTTCCCCCCCCCGCAGGAGTGAACAGGTGTACAGAAACCGGAAGAGTTACCATTCGATGAATGTGCAGATGGTGTGTGTTAGACCTGACAGCCTTAGGGTGGTCACTCCTAACTTTTTGCCTGCCTCCCTCCACTTTTTGGACACTGTTTTTGCTGGCTTTTAGACTCTGCGCACTTTATCACTGCTAACCGGTGCTAAAGTGCATATGCTTTCTCCCTTTAAACATGGTAACCTTGGATCATACCTAATTGGACTATTTAATTTACTTATAAGTCCCTAGTAATGTGCAATATATGTGCCTAGGGCCTGTAGATTAAATGCTACTAGTGGGCCTGCAGCACTGGTTGTGCCACCCACTTAAGTAGCCCCTTTACCTTGTCTCAGGCCTGCCATTGCAAGGCCTGTGTGTGTAGTTTCACTGTCACCTCGACTTGTCATTTAAAAGTACTTGCCAAGCCTAAACCTCCCCTTTCTCCACATATAAGTCACCTCTAATGTGTGCCCTAAGTAACCCCTAGAGCAGGGTGCTGTGTGGGTGAAAGGCAGGACATGTACCTGTGTAGTTTACATGTCCTGGTAGTGTAAAATCCCTAAATTAGTTTTTGCACTACTGTGAGGCCGGCTCCCTTCATAGGCTAACATTGGGGCTGCCCTCATACCATATTGAAGTGGTAGCTGCTGATCTGAAAGGAGTAGGAAGGTCATATTTAGTATGGCCAGAATGGTAATACCAAATCCTGCTGACTGGTGAAGTTGGATTTAATATTACTATTCTAGAAATGCCACTTTTAGAACGTGAGCATTTCTTTGCACTTAAATCTTTCTGTGCCTTACAATCCACGTCTGGCTGGGCTTAGTTGACAGCTCCTTGTGCAGTCACTCAGACACACCCCAAACACATGGTACTCAGCCTCACTTGCATACATCTGCATTTTGAATGGGTCTTCCTGGGCTGGGAGGGTGGAGGGCCTGCTCTCACACAAAGGACTGCCACACCCCCTACTGGGACCCTGGCAGACTGGATTGAACTGAAAGGGGACCTGGTGCACTTCTTAGCCACTCTTTAAAGCCTCCCCCACTTCAAAGGCACAGTTGGGTATAAAACAGGACCTCTGCCCTACCGCATCAGACACTTGCTGGAGAAGAAACCTGAACCAGAACCTGCATCCTGCCAAGAAGAACTGCCTGGCTGCCTAAAGGACTCACCTGTCTGCTTTCTACAAAGGACTGCTGCCTTGCTGTTGCCCTGCTGCCTTGCTGAACTCTCGCCTTGCTGCTGAAGTGCTCTCCAAGGGCTTGGATAGAGCTTGCCTCCTGTTCCCTGAAGTCCTTTTCATTTGGACGCCTTGTGCGGCGAAAAATTTGACGCACAGCTTGTTCTGCAGTGAAAAATTCACCGCACGCCGATCCGGAAAGACACCGATCGACGCGACGCCTGCGGTGCGACCGGAACTTCGACGCACGGCCTCGCCTGGACAACGCCGCCCGACTTCAGAAAGGAAATCGACGCGATGCCTGCCGTGAGGGAGAAGATTCCACGCACAGCCCACCGGAACGACGCGCAGCCGGAAAACAAGCCTAGGATTCCACGCACAGACCCTGGGACATCTGGTAATCCCGCGAACCACAGAAGGAGACTGTCCGCGCACCGGAAAAACGACGCACGACTTCCCCGCTTGAAAAATAACAATGCAAGTCCGTGTGTGCAGGGGAGAAATCGACGCACACACTATTTTTCCACCTCTGCGGCCCTTTGCAGAGAATTTCCACTTTAAACTGTGTACTTTGTGCTTGAAAGAGACTCTGTTTGCTTTTTAAAGACTTAAGACACTTTATATCACTTTTCAGTGATATCTCTACAATTTCATATTGCATCTTTATTCGTTTTGACCTACAAATATCCAAATAAATATTATATATTTTTCTAAACACTGTGTGGTGTATGTTTGTGGTGCTATATTGTGTTATTGTATGATTTATTGCACAAATACTTTACACATTGCCTTCTAAGTTAAGCCTGACTGCTCGTGCCAAGCTACTAGAGGGTGGGCACAGGATAATTTGGATTGTGTGTAACTTACCCTGACTAGAGTGAGGGATCTTGCTTGGACAGAGGGTAACCGGACTGCCAACCAAAAACCCAATTTCTAACAGTGTGTTTGGCAGACCAGTACATCTCCCACGTTAATGCAAAATTCCCTGGCTCAGTGCATGTCGCTTACATCCTGCGGAATAGCAGCATCCCTTATGTGATGGTGCAACTACAGAGGCACTGGGTGTGGCTATTAGGTGAGCACCTGGACCCAAATCAGTGGGAATAGTTGTCTGGTTCTGGGGATGTCCCTAAGAGTTAGTGTGTGTCTAACAGTTGTCCCTCGCCATTTGCAGGTGACTCTGGTTACCCCAACCTGTCATGGCTACTGACCCCAGTGAGAAATCCCAGGACAAGGGCAGAGGAACAATGAGGCCCATGGGCGAACTAGGAGGCTTATAGAGCGGACCTTCGGCCTCCTGAAGGCCAGGTTCCGGTGCCTCCATATGACAGGTTGATCCCTATTCTACTCACCAAAGAAGGTGTGCCAGATCATCGTGGCCTGCTGTATGCTTCACAACTTGGCTTTGCGACGACAGGTGCCTTTTCTACAGGAGGATGGCCCAGATGGAGGTGTTGTGGCAGCTGTGGAGCCTGTGGCCAGTGAAGACGAGGAAGCAGAAGAAGAGGACATCGACAACAGGAACTAGGTGATCCTGCAATACTTCCAGTGAGACACAGGTAAGAAGCCAAAATTGCCTGCTACATGTACTTTAAAACTACTACCTCTCTCCCGTATGTCCTTTTCACCCAGTGTATAGTCACTGAGTTGTCACTTTCCCTTACGATTTCACAGATGTGGGTCCCACTGTGTGACATCTGCTTTGTTTCCTCATGGACTAGAGCTGTGTGATATAGGTATGTTGACATTACATTTGAAAGAGCATTTTGTCACTGTAATTGCTAATACACTAATTCGAAATCACAGACAGACTCCAGATTGTTTTGTGCTTTAAGGGTGTTTATTTAAGTGCTCTATATTGGAGGGGGTGTAAAATGGTGAGGGGTGATGGTGGAGGAAGGTCCATGGCAGAGTCCAAGCTATTAGCCTCACAGGTGCATTGTCCAAAGGGCATAGGAAGTGGAGCTGGGGCAGTTTGAGGATGGACAGGGTGACAAGGTGGGACAAAAGGATGACAATCAGGGTGGTCTTATTTCTTGGCGGGGGTCTTGGCATTGTTCTCTCTCTTTGTCCTGGATCTCAGGGACCGTTTGCGGGGTGGTTCTCCCTCTGCAGGGGGTGGGGTGCTGGTGTGGTGGTCCTGTGGCGGTGCCTCCTGTCCACTAGCGCCGGCGGAGGTGGTGGGCAGTTCATCGTCCAGGCTAGTGTCAGGGGCCCCTTGTTGTGCCACAGTGTCCCTCCTGGTGTTGAGGACTTCCTTCAGCACCCCTACAATGGTGCACAGGGTGGAATTGATAGATTTTAGTTCCTCCATGAAGCCCAAATACTGTTCCTCCTGCAGCCGCTGAGTCTCCTGAAACTTGGCCAGTACCGTTGCCATCGTCTCCTGGGAATGATGGCAGGCTCCCATGATGTTGGAGAGGGCCTTGTGGAGAGTGGGTTCCCTGGGCCTGTCCTCCCCCTGTCGCACAGCAGCCCTCCCAGTTCCCCTGTTTCCCTGGGCTTCTGTCCCCTGAACGGTGTGCCCACTGCCACTGCCCCCAGGTCCCTGTTGTTGTTGGTGTGGTGGGTTAGCCTGGGTTCCCTGTAGTGGTTGACACACTGCTGATTGATGTGTCCTGGGGACAGAGGTATGGGCCCGCTGGGTGGGTGCTGTGCTGGTGTTTCCAGAGGGGGGAAGCTCTGTGGTGGCCTGTGACTGTGTGACGGGAACCGACTGTCCTAAGGTCCCAGATGGGCCGGGCTGGTCATCTAGATCCAGTTGGCCAGAGCTGCTGTCATCATAGCGGGCCTCTTCTGTGGGTGGTGTGGACATGTCTGGACCCTCCTGTCCGGTGACGTTGGGTAAGGGTCCTGCAGGGGTGTAAAAGAATGATTATTGCATCTGTGTGTGCCATGGTGTGCAATGGGTGATTGACCGTGTACCCCAGTGCTTGCATTCCTGTGTGGGACCTTGTGTGATGATGGTTTAGGGGGGTGTATGGGTATCTGTAGTTGACATGCTTTGGTGATGGGTGTCCATGCTTTGGTGTTGCATGCAGGGCTTGGTGTTGGGATGGGTGGTTTGTGATATCGGGACATTTGTGAGGAGTAGGAGTGATGGGGGTGAGGGTGAGGGTGGGGGATATAGTAGTGAAGATTTGACTTACCAGAGTCCATTCCTCCAGCTACTCCTGCGAGGCCCTCAGGATGCAGAATAGCCAAGACCTGCTCCTCCCATGTTGTTAGTTGTGGGGGAGGAGATGGGGGTCCACTAGTCCTCTGTACCGCGATGTGGTGTTTTGAGACCATGGAACGCACCTTCCCCCATAGGTCGTTCCACCTCTTCCTGATGTCATCCCTATTTCTTGGGTGCTGTCCCACTGCGTTGACCCTGTCGACGATTCTTCGCCATAACTCCATCTTCCTAGCTATGGAGGTGTGCTACACCTGTGATCCGAATAGCTGTGGCTCTACCCGAATGATTTCCTCCACCATGACCCTGAGCTACTCCTCAGAGAACCTGGGGTGTCTTCGCCGTGCTATGGGGTGGTGTGGGTGATGTGTGGGTTGGTGTGTGTTGTTATGTGTGGGGTGATATTTAGTGGTGTGTTGTGTGAGGTGCGTGGATTTTATGTGGGTGATGGTGTTGAGTGCCTGTGAATGCTCGTTTGTAGATGGTGGTGTCTTTCTGTGGCCTTCAGTCGCAGTTGTTGTCGTAGGGGTTTGTGGGTGATGTGTTTGTGTGTTTTATATTGTATTGGGTGTGTGGGAGTGGTCTGTATATGTGTATCAGGTGTGTGTATTTGGAATTGTCCAATGTGGATGTGTTTTGTAAGAGTGTGTGTATTTTGAGCGTGGCGGTGTCTACCGCCAATGGAATACCGCGGTTGAAAGACCACTGCGTGGATTCGTGGGTCATGATAGTGTGGGCGTATTCCTGTTGGCGTGACGGTGGAGGTTTTGTTTTCACCAGTTTATCACTGACCTTTGGTGTGGCGGACTTGTGTGGGTGTCTACATTTTTGTGAATTCCGACCTGTGGGTCATAATGACTGTGGTGGAATTCCGCAGCCGCAGTGGTGTGTTGGCAGTCTTCTGCACGGCGGTAAGCAGCTTTTACTGCCAATGTTGTAATGACCCCCTTAGTGTCTAATCAATCAAAGTGCCAACTGTGGACATCTAGTCAGGTGAGGCTGAGTCAAGGTCAAAAGTTGTGGCTGACTAGAATGGAGTGTGGTTCAGATACACTGGTAGGATGGGGCTCAGTCTCAATTTACTTTCGGACTTGCAAGAAATTTGTTGAAGATTTTGCTAAAAAGGTAAAGTTCAGTGGAGCAAGTCAAGTCAGTCAGCAGTGAGGAGGAAGCGCCATGTTCGGGGAGCCACTGGCTGAATTTGTCGTGAAGGTTTCTGTGTTCAGACTTTGTCATTTTTTTGGAAGTGAATAATTTCCAGCAGGACAAAGCCGCAGACTATAGCCGACGAGGAGTCCATGAGGCTGGATACCCCTTCTAAGGAGAGTCACTGAACAGGATTTACTGCTGGAAGAGCATAGTGGTGGTCGTGGGAGCTACCACAAAGTCAGGCCAACCATGGATGCATCTTGGACAGGTTGTCAAGGAGGTGATCTGGTCTCAGTCTCCTATCAGTCCTCAGCCCACCTTTTGATGGAAATGTTTCCAAGTCCCAAGTTTCAGTCTTTGGCTGTTGGGGCACATTTAGCCCCACTTCCTAGTGTCCCGGACTGGTGAGGTACCACTGGGAGGGCAGGACACACTTCAGGCAAGGATCAGGTGTGGGCTGACAGTTGTTAGAGCCTGTTGTGTCCCTGTAGCTCAGAACAGGAGGCCAGCCAACCAGCTCTTGGAGTCATTCTGTTAGTCCCTGCAGGTCCAGGATTGAACAGAAGAGTTGATCTGATGGTCCAATATGTATACCTGGTGCCACCCTTTGAAGTGGAAGAAAAGTCTAAACTTCCCCCCATCTCGTTATGGAAATTCCTTTCCTTCCTCTGTCCAGGTTCCAAGTAGGCTAGGGTGACCATAGGCTGGTGTTAAGATCTTTTGTGATTGTGCTGGAGGCAGCTCTTTGACGTGTAAATGGGGCAAGGAACAGCTTCACCCCTTCCATCCTGGCAGGATTGCCCATTCTGCCAACATCTAGTCACTCACCTTTGTCTCACTGTCTGGGAGGAATACACAAAGGCCAATGGCCAACTATTCACAGCCATGTGACTCAGGACAGGACACAAGCTACAGACTCCAAATGGTTAGTACAAGAAAATATCAACTTTCTAAAAGAGGTATTTTCAGAATTGACACACTTAAAAACTGACTTAGTCATGAAAAAGGATTCTAATTTACAATTCCATCTGTTCCCAATCAACCGTTAACACTTATTAAATGCAATAAGGTAACCCAATGGTATCCAATAGGACAGATAGGCCTCACAATAGTGAACAACAAATTCAGTATTTTTCACTACCAAGGCATGTAAAGCTCAACATCACATGTCCTACTTTTGAAATACAATGCACTCTGCCCCATGGGCTGGTTAGGGCCTAGTTTACAAGTGTTTTATATATATTAAAAAGGATGGTTTAGTTCTGGCAAAGGTTTGGTATGCCAGGTCACATTGGCAGTTGAAAATTGCACTACAGGTTGCAATGGCATGCCTGGGACATGTTAAAGGGGCTACTTAAGTGGATTACACAATGAGTGCTGCAGGTCCTCTGGTAGCATTTAATTTACAGGTCCTGGATACATTTATTACCACTTTACTAGGGACCTGTAATTTAAATGTACCAATTTTACCATGTTTGAAGGAGGGAGCACAAGCACTTTAGCACGGGTTAGCAGTAGTAATGTGTACATAGTCCTAATGCCAACAAAAACAAAATTCAGAAAATAGGAGGGGTGAAAGCAAAAGGTTTGGGGATGGCCCTTCAGAGAGGGCCAAGTCCACCAAGCCTCAAATGCATAGACTTTGGATGTGGTCAAATCTAAATAGACTTGAAGAACAGGAGAGTTGAATGATCTGTAGGTGCAGCTACTTGGGTCTAACAGATGTCCTGCTGAATGCCTAGGGTAAGCATAGCACAGAAATAATCAGAGATGTTGGTACACACTGCCTAGCTGTTGTGGTGTTAATTGGTCATAAGGCACCCAGCTTAAAGGTTTCTTGAGCCCACCATTAAAAACCCATTAATGTTTTCGAGAGACTCAAAAGCAAATGTACACTGCCCAGTTGCCTTGATTTTTACTCTGGTACATGGGTAGTATTTGACCCCAGCACATACCTCCAAGGCCATAATAAAACACCTTTACTTTGTCATAATCCATCCACAGTTAGCTGTGTGGATTAAGTTACTTAGTAGCATTTCTACTCAATGTAATAATTCACTGCACTGCCATAAGGCGAAAAAATATGGTGAATTAGCCAAAGTTTCCATGATTTCATCTACCGTACAATGCCCAAAGGCAATATAATTAGTTAAGGAAGCACCATGGACTAAAGTAGCCCAGCAATCCTCCTGCTCTCTATTTCCTTAAGGAACTTGTCTCATACTATGTTTATCTTGACTTTGACCTAATTGTGGGACACCAGAAAGAATACGAAACCCCTCGGTATAATCTTCTCTCAATAAATGTGCAACCTATCTATGTATCTGGGTACTTTTCAACCACAGATTAATAACTTTCACTTTAATTGGAGTATTGGTGAATATGCACTTCATTGAGGGTGAATTATTATCACCAAATGTGCCAATTTGTGGGCAGTATAGCACGTGGACTTCAACTGTGTAATTTATCATTGAATGACATGTACGTATGATTTATGACAGTGCCCTTTGCCACAGTAGGGTTAATCAGATTGTAGTTATTCTTCTCTTATGTTTTAGGTGTATTAAACAGACGGCAGTGTCCTGAGGAGACCCAATAAAATCGGGTGCGCAACGTAGACATCCCCTCTCCTCGGTTGCCTCATGACTTGTGTAAGCTTATGTCGATCATTACATAAAGTTTAACAATTGTATTTACACAGCTTCAGTTTTAGTGCTTGTGTACATTCCTGTATGAATGCTAGCAATGCGTTGTCTGCACTATTGTTTCAGTGTATGTTACGCTCTCAGATCTTTTCAATGAAAAACAGTATCGGAAACTAAAGGAAGCGTATTTTGATTTATTCCACTCTCAAATGAAATCTTGTTTTGTATGATCAGTATGGCGAACATATTACATAGGAGGTGGTCACTTAAATGAGACCGATGGGACAATTGTATGAGTATATTTGTTTACTCTAAGCCCAGTGGTCAAAGGTGTTTTGTATAGCCACCTTTTTCAGGTGCTGGTCCCACTGGGAAAGGTGGTCCAAACTGCCATCCTGCCACTTTAACTACCTCCTTACCCTCTAGGCACTCACTCACCATCCCCTGTGGTCTGTCCTCTTCAGCTGCGGCTCTGTTGGATGGCACCAGAACTCCATCTCCCTCAATCTTCATAGCTTGTGTCTCATTCCAGCAGATACACTTCTCCCAGACCTTGAAGGGGAGAAATAAGGCAATGTTACTACGGTTAATTTGACTGACACTACCTTGTTTGGTACCTTGATAGTGTTATAATATGGGTTGCTCTCCCTATACCCGTAGGATTGTTCCTATACCTGTGGGGTTGTTCCTGTTTGTCAAAACAGGGCCAGCTACTTAAACTTTTTGATTACATTGGAAACTTCTGTGAACCATTCACAAGTAATATCTCTGTTATAAGAAGAGTAAACGGCCGCCAACGTAAACCACCTAGCACAAACTATACTCAGATAAAATGAAACAATATAAAAAAAAGTGCCAACATAGTACCAAGATTCGAATTACTGTCGGATACTCTGGCCCATATTTATACTTTTTGACGCTAAACTGCGCTAACGCAGTTTAGCGTCAAAAAATTTAGCGCCGTCTAACGCCATTCTGAAGCGCCATGCAGGCGCCGTATTTATGGAATGGCGTTAGCCGGCGCAAGCAGACCGGCGCTGCCTGGTGTGCGTGGAAAAAAACCACGTAGACCAGGCAGCGCCGGCGTTGGGAAAAAATGACGTTAGGGCGTCTTAAAATGGGGCAAGTCAGGTTGAGGCAAAAGAATCGCCTCAACCCGATTTGCGCCATTTTTTTACGACGCCCAGACGCCATTTCATGACTCCTGTCTTAGTAAAGACAGGAGTCATGCCCCCTTGCCCAATGGCCATGCCCAGGGGACTTGTGTCCCCTGGGCATGGTCATTGGGCATAGTGGCATGTAGGGGGGCACAAATAAGGCCCCCCTATGCCACCAAAAAAAATAAAAAAATATAAAAAATTATACTTACCTGAACTTACCTGAATGTCCCTGGAATGGGTCCCTCCATCCTTGGGTGTCCTCCTGGGGTGGGCAGGGGTGGCAGGGGGGGTCCCTGGGGGCAGCGGAGGGCACCTGTGGGCTCATTTTGAGCCCACAGGCCCCTTAACGCCTACCCTGACCCAGGCGTTAAATAGTGGCGCAAATGCGGGGTATTTTGACCCGCCACCTCCCGGGCGTGATTTTTGCCCGGGAGTATAAATACGACGCATTTGCGTCGCCGTCATTTTTTTAGACGGGAACGCCTTCCTTGCATCTCATTAACGCAAGGAAGGCGTTCACGCCAAAAAATGACGCTATTTGCCCATACTTTGGCGCTAGACGCGTCTAACGCCAAAGTATAAATATGGCGTTCGTTTTGCGCCGAATTTGCGTCGGAAAAAACGACGCTAATTCGGCGCAAACGGAGTATAAATACGGGCCTCTGTAATCCATGAAAGTAGTTCTGACTATACCTTTTAATATATAATTGTGTGTTTTGCTGGACATATGTAGGTCAGATCTCAATACACTAATTATGCTAAGTACTGCACTAGTTGACTTTTGTATACCATTCCAAATTGTTACACGACTTGTATCATGCCTCGATTTTACAATCTCTAGTTATTTTCACATAAAGATTATTGTGAAATAATTCCAGGCAGTTGAGTGCAAAAGAGGAAACCCTGGCTATATTTATTGACTCACGCTGATAAAAAAGTACACTCCCAAAAGTTCTCATAACTTTAATGTTCAATCAAGGCTACAGTCTATAAGGGCCTTGGGAAATTTGCTGAGATCAAATATGCACATTTCACAGACATCTAGCCCAGACAATCACCCATGTTCATTTTTCACCTGCCAGGTTTAGATTGTAAGAGCAGGCTGTCACTGTTACTCAGATGCCCTCATTTTGAAGGTAAGCGTCGCAACAGCTGGTGAAGTTATTTTAGCGCAGTTGAACTGTGGAAGATGGTGAAAGAAAGAAATTAAAGCGGATGCCAGTTTTCCGAGAAATATGTCAAGAATTTCCTCTGCCAATCTGGTGAAAATTGAAAAGAGTAGCATGTTTTGCAAACATATCTCAAAAGCCTGCCAATTATCGCATTAAAAACAGCAGTGCCGAAGAATATTTACTTTATGTTAAAGTCAGCTTTGAAAGTTAAAAAATAGAAAATCAAATATCAACAATGAACGCTGTTTTTTTCAAGTTTTCCTCCAATGCCATCTCCTTTTGCTGCTTATTTTTCCAGTGTGAAAGGACAAAGGTGGGCATTTTAAGCTTATTGTGAACATTATGGGGTCGATTCACAAAGGCATGTTAAAGTACTTTAAAGAGCACTCCCGTAGTAGTACTTCGTGTACTCTTAAATGCTTTCATGAACCGGCCCAAAGTATTTTTGGAATCCAAATAACAGTTAACAAGTGGCCCATGGGGCAAATTAAAAAGGTGCAACTCAGCTGCTGACAGCACGTACACTTGAGAAGAGACAACCCTTGGGGCCTTTCCTGGTTGGTCCATAGGCAGCTCTACCTGTCCAACATGATAACATGTTAAAAGTACTCCTTTTTTCAACAAGTAAAGATTTGTGCACAAATAGGCTTTCTTAAAGATGCATTCAAAGTATGCCCCTTTGTTCAATGTAGCTACTATGCTATAGTTTGAGGTATATAGCTTTAGGTTCACCATTTACAATGAAAACTTCATTCTTCAGCTCCTTTTCTTAACCCTCTTTTCCTGGGGTTCATCAAAGGGACCTTACTCTCAGCTTATATATTGTTGTAGCCCAAGATGTTGCTTCAATATGGAACCTTTTTTCTATGGCAGTTAAGGGCAACATAAAGTCTCCCTCCACTTACTGTATCAAAACGTCAGACCTATTGACTTTGTGAATGCTTGTTAATTAAATATTTTAATTAGCCAAACTGCATATGTTCCACTTAAAGGAGATGTATTAGTCTGTACTCTGAGACTACAGGAGAAATGGAAGTTAGTCCTGCTCATGAAACTTTCATCATTACTGGTTGAAAGGTATAGAACATTAAAATTAAATAAATTCTACGTTACTACAGGAATGAAAGTTTGCATCAACTTCTCATAGTTCTTCAGTTAGTCTTTGGACAGTTGAAAATTAAGGCTAAGGACCTTTAAAAGGGCAATCAGTATTTGAAGACTTATAACGGAGGTGTAATAATTGAGTGTGGAGTATCCTTTTTAATTTCTTGAAGTTTTATTTATGAGGAACTTGGCTGAAGACAACAGAGCACTTTACGTGAGAACCAGATCACATTACACATTTTTTGTTTGTTTTTGGCATAGGGCCAAAGGGCCTGATTTAAATTTTGTCAGTATTACAGCCAAGTCACGTAGGTGGTGGGCCCAAAAAAGACCATCATGTCGGCGGTCTACCGCCTGCCATATTTAGATGTTAGTGGTTGGGAAACAAACTGCTTTGGTGACGGTTTCCCATTGCTGGCAAATTGGACTTCGCTGCCATCAGACTGGCAGTGCACCGCTGATCAGATTTAAATGTTCCCACTATACCAGTGGTGTGATGGCAGCAGTTTAGCGATGCAGGAGGAGTGTCCCAAAGGATATATGTGTTCATATAGGTGTTTTGCATACAATGTATACAATGACCTATGTTAACCTATATTTCAATTCCAAGAAAAAAAAACATAGTTACATGTATGTTGACTGTCAGGTCACGTTCAAGGGTAAAGCGTCACCTCTTTGTGTACATGTCCCATGTACTGGTCACCTTTGTGTTCGGCGATGACAGGGTCGGTGTCCCTCATGCACAAGTGTCAGCAGCATTGGCAGGAGTCCTCCAGGTGTGTTCCTGTGGAAAAGGTGATAGAAAATGGGGGAGTAGGAAGGTTTTCACCCCCTTTCTCTCCCAATCTGCCAGCCTTGGGTTGGAGGCATTCCCCCACAGTTGGCCTAGCGGGAAGGCAGATTGGAATATGCTTAGCAGGAACAGTGGCTGCAGTCCTGCTGCCAGCCATTGTTTCCCATTACACCACTGACGCAGGATCCCAAGCCTGGCGGAGTTGGCGGGACTGTGACAGTCTTTCATCGATGTTCCTGCCAACATCTAAATAGGGCAAGCGGACCACCAAGCTGGCGGGTGGGAAATCTGACAAAAAAGCAATGGCAGGACGGTTACTGCCAACATCTAAATCAGGCCCTAAGTGTCTGGCCAAGTACCACAAAATGTTGAGCCTATGCGGTACTCAAACCTGCTTTCCAAGTTCCAACAGTTGACACCTATGGCTGTTAGGCCAAACTCTTCCATCATCGTGCTTTTTTCTTAAGATTACTAAAGCTGAGTTTCTGAAAATTACTCAGCCTTCTTGGCCCAATTCAAAAGATGGATAATGTGCCACTAAAACATATGAAATGAACATGGATTCAAAATAAGTGAAAGCTTAAAAAAATCTGAAGCTCATACATCAATGTTAGTTATGGTTCAAAAAAGACTTCATTTGAATCTTGGAAAATAGGTGAATTCAGGTTATGGGCAACTATCACTCCCCTGTCTTCCACTGCCCAGAGCTCCCATTTCAGCTGGGTGTTGCCTTTTGTGAAATAAGAGCTAAATCATATCCCTGTGTTTGAAGAAATTTCACTGGCAGATGAGCCGCTGGATTTTCTAATTCATCCACAAACTGGAGAATTTTTAATTTCCACCAAGCTTTAATTCCATTTTGGAGTGTATCTTATTGTGACTGAAATGTTCAGAGAGAGTACAAGCCCGGGTTCAGTCTGGAGTGCCCTAGGTTCTTTTCCGCTGTCCTATCTCATCACCTTCCTTGCGTTCTTAACTAGTCCATGCCAAAAATAAAATTCAAGTAGATTTTAAATATTATTAGACATCCCTTTTTATACATTGGATAGCCTTTCTCTGATTGTTAAAAATAGGCTGCTTACCCATAGTCAAAAGACCACTTTCAAGAAGACACAAAGATCAAAATGAACGTATCTATGCACAAACGTGGGCATGCATAACAGCGTGGTCACTTAAGTGCACATGTAGGAAATGCCCCAGTGGACACGCCTTACCTACAACACCGGCTTGCAATCTAATGACATGTAGTTGGAAAAACAACACAGAAAAATTGAGACAATTCGCAAATAGTTGCCTCGAGCATTAATTTGTACTCCTCATGGGTTTATCTATGCATCAAATATTGCTTTAAGTAATCCAAATGAGTCATATATTCTTCACCGATATTTAAAAAAGGACCAGATTCACAAAGCAATTTACCCATTTAAGTCGAGGTTAGCTGAGCAAAAGTCTTGATTTACGTGTGTAAGTCATATTTTCCTTTTAGAAACTGTGACTTTAGACTTGTACATGCATTTTCTCACATTTAATGCACTCCTGTTTAGTGAAGCTCTTAATGTGTCACTTTCACGTTAGAACACTCCAAAGACACCAGAGGAGATGTTGGGAATGGGTTTAAGACGTAAGAGTTGACAAAATACATTCTTCAGCTTTTTTGCATTAGCCTTAGCTGTGAGGATTAGCAACAGCAGGGTGAACATTGCGACCATGGAGCCACAGAAACACATAAAACCACTGACCCTCATGTTGTTCATTATTTTATTACCACTTTATTTATAAAAGGTAAACAAAACAAAACATTATAATTCCAATAAGTTCCCATTAGCAAAAATAAAAGTTATCGTCACAAGAAAAGAATACAATAACCCCAGAAACCAATGGGTAATCAATACCACACCAAGAGCAAAGTTTCCTTCTGAGCAATTACTGAACCAATTTAGATAATGAGAAGCACATACATTTTAACTGAAGCCTCGCCCAAACAGCTGAACAGTGATTTTTACACTGCCCCATTCAAATGGGATTGTTATTAACTAATACAGCCTATCCCAATGCTTGCTGAAGTTCGTAAATAACACTCCACTCCTCATGCCTTTGCCTTGAAATAACCTTCTTTGATGGACCGCTGGGACGTCTCTGTGGACAATTACATTACCATTTGCTGATATAAATCCATTATTGACTAAAGAAAAGTTACCCATCGTTCTTGACTAATTCAAGCTTCACTAGCTAGAATAAATATAGGGTTGTTGTTTCCTCAAGTTTTTGTCCTGGTGATGACACCAAGGCATAACTTTATTTGTGTCCAAACGTCGTCAAACTCCTCCATATTGGACTGCCTATTTGATACCCTTTCCTTCGGGCTGTTAGTAGGAAAGTGGACATCAACTACCCACCCACTGCCTTTGAAAACGCAGCAGGCACGGAATGTTTCTTTCGATGTGCTTTCGTTTCTTCATTCGTCTGCACATTAACATTACTGCACTGTCACTTATTCAACTTTATAGCACCCTTATTAGTCGTAAACTGTGCATAACGTGTTCTTAATTATAAATTGTTGACATATTGTTGGTGTGTACATCCATATGCTCTACCCACGATTAATTAATTTGAGTTACAATTTGAATGTTCCCTAATATCTAAATTGATTCAGTAACTGCAGCAAAGTAAGTGCACTAAACTGTTTTTGTTATCATACATCACCCTACCCTGAACCGTCCAGCAATAACCCCAGTAAATCCTGCCAACATCTGGAGTAACATCTAAGTTAGTTGTTCACAACCCCAGTGAAGGCAATACTGCTGAAAGCAAAAAAGAAACAGGTCGGAAGTAAAGTGTGCATCATACCAATAAGTGAGGTATGGCCACGTCTGGTGGCTTAGTAGACTAATGCGTCCACTATAAGAACCTGTGTTTGACCTCATGGTCACAGGTTTAAGTCCCAGTGGGTCCAATCAGCCTTTTATCCAAGTTCTGAGGTCAACAAAATGAGTGCCATTGAGTTGGGTAACAATAAACATCTGTTATTCAGTGCCAAGATGCCTATGGGTTACTTGCGCTTACAAATACACGTTATGTTACTGTTTTTTACTAAAGTAAATTGTGACATTTCTGCACATCACGTGCATTGCTTTTGCTTTGGTTTTGGATTTTGGGCTATCAATTTAAAGTCGGAGCAACCATTAATTGTTAACAGATTGTCCAAACAGCAATGTACTAGGAAAAGAATATTCTGCAAGTATTACACGTTATCCCTCTGTGCTACTTTATGATGAGTCAAAACTGCCACTGGACAAAAGTCTGATCTCTGGCCAGCAAATAACATTAATCGCCAGAGTTATCTTGTTAGTTTTAGTGTTGCCTGAAACTGCTGAAAGCACAAGGAAGTTCATGTGTTTTTAAACTCTTAAGGTATTTCTAAACACAGACCCCCCACCGAAGTCAGTACCAGATGCAGTTGCACCAGGTGCACCACCCCAAAGACAGCTCTGGGTGGGAGAGTGAAATGTGGGGTATGTCTCATAGATGGTCCTGAAAAACACGGGCAGAGGTTTGGATAGCACCTTATTTTAGCAGCTCTCCTTCCAGCCTGGTGTAAGCAATAGATGGTAGCAAGTCACATTCAAGATCTTTTGGGTCCTTGTCTACATGTTTATCATTACCCAGCATTTGATGTCAATCCACTGCACTAGAGCTTGGTTAGATGAAGAAGACTAATTTGACAGTAAGAACAATATCAATCTTCCTTTGAAATTGTTCGAAATAATTAATACACAATCTGACGGTTGTGTATCAACCCCTGAGGCCCATTCGCCATAAATCTTTCGATGTTTCTCTAGGTGTGACAGTGGTAATCCCTATACTTCCTTGGTTGACTGACATACATATTGAGTTGTAGTCTATATAATCAGAGCAATTTTGGTCATACTGGTCCACTACAATAGACCATAGGCCTTAGAATTTGGTACACCTACTTAGAAGCGCCTTGAAAATATATGCACCCATGTCTCTGCCTTCTGGGTTCTTAATTTAGTATTAATAATTTGGTCTCCTCTTTAGACTGACTCAAGCCGTTCCAAAATTCTGCCTTCCCCCAGCACTGGATTCTGGGTCTAATGAACTACTCCTAATTCCATTCTACTCCAGGATAATTGTGAGAGCTGCAGGTCAATTCTAAAGGAAGGGATGCTGTAAGAAGTCGAGACAGAATTAGGAGCAGAGCAGTACTCAGAGTATCGAGCACAGCAGAATAACAGACAGGACAAATGTTAAGTTGGATGGAGAAATGGGAGTGGGGAGAACAGGCGGGGCATTGAGCATGTGTGCGTGCATATGTTTCAATCTATGTGAATTAGAGGTAGGAATCTCCCTACATGTATGCACACAGCCACACAATCACCGATACACAAATGCACAAAGGTATTGCTTCTTTCTGTGTGATTGTGGATGGTCTTTCTTGAAACCTTTTTTGTTTACTTTTAACTGCCAAGTATTTATTCCAGCAACAGTGTACATTAGCCCTGTTATGTGGCTTGATTTGCTTTTATTTTAAAATAATCTGGGTACTTTCCTTATATTAGGAGTATGATGTCAAGTAAATTCTATTTACTTAGGTAATTTCTCTAACCCAAACATATTGAATCTGATTCTCCTTTTTAACATGATTTCAGTTTGATTTTAGTATTACCTCCAAAGCTTTATTTTAGTTTTGTTGTATAAGCTAATTATTTTTTGACAGTTTAGTGTTATATTATTTCTCTCTCGTTTTTTCCAGTGCTTTTCTGTTTGTCTTCCTTTTGAGCTCTGGGAAAATGCAAATTTTTCACCCACACTGATATTTCTTCATGTCAGCTCTTCTTTTGTTTCTATTAACTCACCCCTACGGCTCCAGCTACACCAACATGCTTAACGTCCCAGCAAAAAACATTATATTATGAGGTAGGAGCAGGAAATGTTGCTAACCCTACACAATTTATAGTTTGAATCTGTCATTTCTATGTTTGTTGATTACAAGTATCGAGTGGAAAAATGTGTATGATCTTTCAACTGCACAATATCCTTCCTTATTGGCTATACCACCAATAACTCTTACACGCCTGTTAGAAATCAGGTTTCTGGATGACAGAGGGAAAGCACAAAGTGTAGCTGTCACCCATCCCAGATGTGTATTGGAGACAGGCTGTTGGCAAACAAAGCTGTAGGAGCAGAGAAATGCTGAGAAACCACAACCCATGTGAGGGTAAGTCACATACACATTTAGAGATCACCTGTACTCACCCTCTGGTAGCTTGGCATGGAGCAATCAGGCTAATCTAGAAAGGCAATGTGTAAAGTATGTGTGCAACATGCACACAGTAACACAAAGTAACACCACTGAAAACTCTACACAGGTTTAGAAAAATAAATGATTATATCTTTAACTACACAAAACCAAAATGACAAAAATCCAATAAGCACAGGTTGCATTATGAACTTTAAAAAAATAAGTGTAAAAATAGCACTTAGAAGCAGATAGCTCCCCAGGGGTTACTTGAGGTCATGCCGGACCGGGGCAAAGTCAACAGTTCAAGCCGACTGCAATGGAGCGCAATAGGAGTCATGAAGGTCTGGGGAACAGAGTACCTTTTTCCTGGTTGCATACACAAGATGAGGGGTCGATTCATTGGAAGATGGGTCGATTTCACTCCTGCAGTTGAGGGATGCTTTGATTTTTCACATGCATTAATGGCAATATGTTGGTTTCCAAAGATGGGCATTGAAGCTGCGATGCATTCATTCCGAAGCTGATGCACCAGGTTTCTCCACAGTGTCAAATGGATGTGTCGATCATCCTTTTACTGGCGTATGGATAGTGATCTGAAACAAGCAGCAAACCCCAATCCACAATGTGTTGCATAGCTTACTATCCTATGAGCCAAATATCCTGATGCTTGTCTTTATGTGACTGTAATCCATAGAAACTTGCGTAAAGGATATATATTTTGCATTGTGATGTTGAGTGTGGTTTATAACCTCAGGATTTGAATGTTGTTTTATGCACACCACTAAGTTTTTCATGAATCAGAAGGTAAATGTTGTAAAGGACCATCTTTGGTATGGTATTCCCCCAGATTTTTGCCTTCTTTTTAAAATCCAATTTTTGCTGGCCATCACATGTTGTGCATTTTACTCTCGCTAACCACTGGTAAAGTGCATGTGCTCTCCTCTCTAAACATCTTACAATTGCCATATATCTAATTGGCATATTGAATTGACGTGTAAGTCTAAGGACATGGCACCACCTGTACCTAGGGCCTGTAAATTAAATACTACTAGTGGGCTGCAACAGTCTTGTGTGCAACCCACTAAAGCAGTACCATATGACCTGCCTTCAGGGCCTCCCATTGCAATCTAGGTCGTGAGTTCTGAACTGCCATTATGATCTGAATAAAACAAAACGTTTGCCAATCATGTACCTTCTTTTTTAATACTTATAAGTCATCCCTAATGTAGGACTTAAAATACCATAGGCTGGGTCACAGTATTTAAAAGTAGGACATGTATTTGAAATGTTTTACATGTACTGGCAGTGAAAACCCTTTAAGGCTGTTTTTCACAGTGCCAAGGTTGACTATCCAATAGGTTAACACCAGTTTACACTATTACCTTTAATAAGTGCTAAATTCATTTTGGGAATCACTAGAGAAATGGTTGAAGAACTTGTTCTAATAGCTGTTTAAAATCCAACCAAATGAGCAAGTCAGAATTTGAATTACTCACTTGAAAATTACACTTTAGAAAGTTGTCATTTTATGGCCTAAAATGGGTTTTTCTGTCAGTGTCCAGCTGTCATTGGACTCCTAATGGTTCACCTGTTGTGAGATGTGTATTGCTCCCAGAAAGTGGACAAAGGCCTCTGGGTGAGGGGAGAGGGACTCCTCCCTTGTCAGGGTGGCCAGGGGACTGTGTCCAGCCCCTTTCTGAGCTTCAATGAATGCATACCTTTTTTTACTGGCAGCTCACACCTAGGCATATTCCCTTTTGTCTCTCTAGTCAGGCTGAAACCAAACCCAGTGAGGGTGGGGACTGACCAGAATTGGTTTAGGGAGTGGACAAAGACTTGGCATCCACCCACAGGTTGGCACTGGACATAAAGATGGGCCCCACAGACCTCTCCTCAGGATACTCCTGGACCAATGACAAATCATAAGAAGGGCTGCTCTGCTGTCTGAAGAACCTGAAGGAAAACTGGACCTGATTGCCTTAAACATAACACCCTATGCATGATTTCAAGGGTCAGATGGCTGACCTTCTCTTTGAGATAAAGGGACACAACAACCTTCAAGTGACTTCTCTCCCTGCATCTGCCCAGCTGCCCAACTCCTACTAGACCTGGCCTGAACCCTGCTGCTGGTCTCTTTTGGAGTGTGTGCTAATTCCATAAGTGGTGCCAGCCAAGTCCTAGACCCTTGGTTGGTGTGAGAGTGTACTCCTTCAGTCTCTAAGCTTCAAGAAGTAGGACTTAGAGGTGGGACTTAGAAACTTTTTTCCAACTTTCTGCCTAACTAACAGAGACCTGGATCACTGTCAGAGCCCAACTGTTGACATTGAATCGCTGGTGTACTTCAATTTGTCAGTTTGTCCTGTTGAAGGAAGGCCAACTCCCAGAAAAGTTTCTACATCTGACTGTAGAGGGCTTCACCGGGACTGGTGTAAAACAGCATTGATGTCGACTTTGAAGGATTCCTGGACATGGAGCTTGCCCAGTCAGTGCCTTCCCACCTTTATCCATGACCTCAATAGGATCCCGCTCTTCTGCAACATGCTGTTGTCAAGCTCCTCTTCAGATCCAACTTGCGCTTGTGTGTGACCACTTTTGCTCCATAAATGTTTCAAAGTCAGAAGGTAAAATTTCCACCAAGACAAACCTGGTCCCTGTATCTGACCTACACACCATCTCGGTCATCCTTTACTTCTGACTTTCACCTGCTCTTGCGCGACCAAATAATCTCAGGTGGCGCTTTGTGCTGTTTGGCACTATTTGTAATTCAAACTTTAAAAATTCCTGTCTCCAGTTCTATTTATTGGATTTTTGTAATTTTGGTTTAATTTTAATTGCTCAAATATTCTCTATTTTTCTAAATCAGTTTGAGATTTGTTGTGTAGTGTTTTCACTCTTTTATTATTTACTGCATAAATACTTTATACATTGCCTCTATGTTAAGCCTGCCTGCTCTACTCCAAGCTACCAGAGGGTGAGCACAGGATAATTTAATTGTGACTTATACTGAATAGGATTGTGGTCCCTACTTGGACGGAGTTCATACCTTTGCCAACTAGAGACACAATTTCTAGCAACATTTCTCTAACAAACTCCAATTAACAATATCATGTAACAATATCATATCACAAAACAAAATATTTTTGATTGTTTCTAATGCATGTCTTTGGTAGTGAGACAGTGCTTAGCTTTTACCTCTGTGTTATGAAAGTAGATTCTTGGAGATGGTAATGTGTATTATGAACAGTTCTTATTATGTTACATTTTTATCTTGTAGCATTGGTGTGTTGTATTGCTTTTGGGCTGTTGTGTTTTGTGCTACATTATAGGATAGTGTAGTTGTGCTGTTGTGTGGATGTTGTATAGCATTCTGTTTTGACTTTTTTGTTGTGCTGTGGCACTTTTGTGTTTTGGATGTGTTGTTATGTTGCTTTTTGGTATCTTAATGTCTTATGTTCTGTAATTTAGAGATGTCAACAATGCTGCTGCATTTGCAGCCATAAGAAAAAACTTAGAAGGCAATATGTAAAGAATTTGTGCAAAAGCTCATACTGTAACACAGAGAAACACCCCACCAGAATAGAATAATAGAGATTATTTATATTAGTAAAGTAAGAACAAAATGACAAAAATCCAACCAGTAGAAGTCAAGATTTGACGTTCCAAAGATTAAATCCAAAATAATGCTTAGAAGTCACTTGCAGTCAAAAGGTTGCTTGAGGTTGCGAGGGATAGGTACAAATCCAATGTTTAAGCTGACCATGATGGAGGGTAGGTCAGCTACCGCACCCTTACAGTGTGCACTGAAACAGTACCTTAGATGGAACAAAGCATTGACTTCAAGGGCACAATGCATCAGTATTTTCCACGCAATCGGGTCATTGCATTAACATCAAACTCAGTTGAAGTGAATGGGATGCATCGTCATCCTCACCTATGCAGCAGCGTTGAAGGATCGATGTGGCCGAATTTCTCATGCACTTGAGGTGATGCATTGGTTTTTGCACATATCAGCTGCATAACCCACTTCTGTGGCCCAGAGATTGCAGGGGGCACCTCAGGCAGGGGTGAGATTTCCAGAAGGCAGAGCCCACCAGAACTAGCAGAATGGCAGAAAGTCTTTTGAGTCCCTGAGACTACAGACAACAAGAAGCAAGCCAGCAATCGCTTAGGGGGTGGAAGACAGAGGCCATCATTAGGACCCTGGCAGTCGGTGATAAAGTGGCGGTAATACCGCCAACAGGCTGGTGGTAACTACCGGCAAATTATGACCATGGCGGAAAGATCTCCGAAAGACAGCCAATGTACCACACCAACCACCAGGGCGGAAACAACAGGCACCATCGCGGTAGCGGGCTACAGCCAGGCAGAAGTCAATGTTCCCCCCACCATATTACAAGACCACAGTCCGCCACCTTTTCCGGGGTGGTACTAATGACATCAAAAGTCTGGTGGAAACTGAGCTCAGAAGGGAAAGGACTCACCATTGGAGACACAGGGAAGAACGACGCCGCCATGGAACCAGAACTGCATGTTTTTCCTATGAAATTCTACGTTCTGCTCCACCACGAACACCAACACCGGCGAAGATGACGACAGTGAATACAGCCGCCTAGCACACAAGGGAGGGGGGGAGGGAAAAGAGAGTGACACACACACGCACAAAACACACCCCACATACACACACCATACACATAACCAAATGAATTACAAAAACAAGTTGACCCCGTAACTCGGCTGAATAATGCAAGGGCAAAACGCTTTCGCAAAAGGGTTTGTAATAAGATCAACACAGTAGAAATAATAAGTTAGGCAAGATAATAGATATATACATATTTACCAAAAAAGGGACACAGCCCAGTCCTCAATTTTCGTGGGCTACATGGCCACAGGCCAAAGTCCAAGGCCACATGTACCTGCTTCAACACGGAGAGAACACTGCAGGGGCATCAGTTGGTAAATAGGCAGGCACCTAAAGGGGAGGGGGGAGGTGGGGCACCTCAGCCGGGAGACGTAACAAGACCACTGGTTCTGGAGAGGGCAACGTTCCCTGTGCTTGATCCTGGGGAGTGATGGGCCCCAGTCTCACAGGTGGGTGTCATATCCACTGGTTCTGGAGGGGGCAAAGTGCCCTGTGCTTGATCCTGGGGTGTGATGGGCCACAGTCTCTCAGGTGGGTTTCATACCGACTGGTTCTGGAGGGGGCAACGTGCCCGGTGCTTCATCCTGGGGAGTGCAAGTTCACAGTCTCTCATGTGGGTGTCATAGCCACTGGTTCTGGAGTGGACAGGCCGCACAGCAGCCCATGGTGGCAGGTTATATACCGTCTGGCGGCGGTGATGGCTGCACAGTCGTAGAGCTGCTGGTGGGGGGAGGCTCCTGCCCATCCCCTGCAACCTCGGACAGCTTCACAGTTGTGGTGCTGCTGGTGGGGAGAAGCTCCTGCCCATCCCCTGCAACCTCAGATGGCTGCACAGTGGTGGTGCTGCTGGTGGGGGGGGGCTCCTGCCCATCCCCTGCAACCTCGGACGGCTGCACAGTGGTGGTGCTGCTGGACAGGGGAGGCTCCTGCCCATCCTCTGCAACCTCGGAATGCTGCACAACCATGGTTGGGGGTGGGGGCTCTGTCACAGTTCCTGGTGCAGGTTCCTTGCACTTCCTGCCTGCTGGTGCAGGCTACTTGCTCTTCCTGCCTGCTGGTGCAGGATCCTTGTTCTTCCTGCCTGCTGGGGCAGACTACTTGGCATTTTGTGTGGCAGGTGCAGGCTCCTTGTCCTTCAGTACATGTGGCCTGGATCCCTTTCCACCACAAGGGGGGTGCAGTTAGCACTGGGCCCGTCGACTGTGTGGCTGAGGTGCTTGGCTGGGTTGGTGATACCCTGCCCATATGTGCAGGATGGGGGGAGGGGTAGGAAAGAGGTCAATGGTGGATAGGAACAGTTTTTTAGGGACATTGGGGCGGAAAGAGAGAGAAGGAATGGGAGTTGAGGATGAGGGAGTGGTTATTGGAGGTGTCTGTCTGCTGCTTTTGGGTGCAGGTGCATGGGCTGTATGCTGTTATGAGGTGGATGGCTATTGGGTGTCTGAGTGCTTGCGTTTGTGTACTTTAGGAGGGGGGACAGACACAGTGGGAGAGGACACAGGGGACGTGTGCATGGCTGTTGTGGAGGTGTCTGCCAGTGAGGTGTTTGTTCTGCTTGGTGTGGTGATGATGCTGGTAGTGGATGATGATGTGGTGCATGCAGGTGTGAATGTATACGTGGCTGGGAGGGAGATGGAGGAGGAGGAGGAGGGGGAGACAGTGGAAATAGTGGATGTTGTTGTGTCTGCAACTGGATGGTGTTTGTGTGAGTGTCTGTTGGATAAAGTGTGGTGCTTGTGTTTGCCTATGACACTCTTGGGTGCTGTCTTGTGTGCATGCTCATCTGTATGTGTGCTTGAGATAGGGTGGGGTTGAGGGGAATGGGACTGGGCAGTGGAAGTTGGAGGGGGAACAGTAGAAACAGGGACATTGATTACCATCAAAGAGGAGGCCAGAGCATGAATCGATCTCTGTTGGGCCGCCAATTCAGTGTGAATGCCCTCCAGGAATGCATTAGATTGTTGCATCTGGGCTGCCAGCCCCTGGATGATATTCACAATGGTTGACTGCCCTACAGAGATGGATCTCAGGAGGTCAATAGCCTCCTCACTCAGGGGAGCAGGGCTAACTGCGTCAGGGCCTGAGGTGCCTGGGGCAAAGGAGATGCCCACCCTCCTGGGTTAGCGGGCACGGGCAACTCGATGAGGGGTTGCTGGGAGGAAGGTGCTGGTACGGAGGTTGGCGGTTGTCCCTGTAGTTGGGGCCATCACCGAAGTGTCCGCACCACCAGGGAGCTTCCATCGGAGGAGGTATCTGTGTCAGAACTGTTCCCTCCAGTCCAGCTAATGCACATAAGGACAGGATGACAAAACAAGAAAAGGGGGGGAAGAGACTAAGGATACACAGGATCAAGGGCTACACCAACACCACTGTTGGCAGACACACCACACTCACAGACAGGGAGCAGGCCTACACAATATGCATTGCACTACCAGAGAAATAGTTAGCCACCAAGGCATGGGGAGGGACACACACCACCAAATGCAGCACACCTGGGACCCACGCAGCCCTGATCGGCAGTGGCTGCCTACGAGCTAGGTAGCAAAGATGTCCCTTCTGAACCGTAGCCACCAGGGGACTTACGCTGCAATGTCAGGCCTGGCCTGAGGGCACCCACTGACACACATCCCCCACCGGATACCACCCTACCATGCATAAGTTGTAATGATGGGCACTGTACTCACCCCCTTGTGGCTGCTGTGATGCCCTCAAGCGCCCATCCAGCTCCGGATAGGCCACCTCCAGTATGCAGGCCATCAGGGGGGTCAGGGTTCGACGGGCATCCCTTCTTCTTTGGGAGGCCATCCCCAGCTGGGCCTCCGCCGTCTTCTGTGCCCAGCATCTCAGGTCCTCCCACCATTTCTGACAGTGGGTGCTCCACCTGCCATAGACCTCTAGGGTCAGCACATCCTTGGCGATGGCACGCCATATACCCTTCTTTTGATGGGCACTGACCTGCAGAGGCAATACACACAGGAAAATACCATTAGACAAACAGTCCTGCCTGTTACACATATGGCCCACCATACCCGTTCCCATCACCATTTACACACACATGGCCCAGCACACAACCTGTACGCCACCAAGAGGACATCCACCCACCCCCTTACACGAGGCCTTCATACACACAACTCCATATATTCATGCCACATGCCTCGTGCTCACAGTGTAATCATCTGTTGGTCTGGAGGCCCATACAGCAGCCCACACTGGGGTAGGACCTCATCCACCAGTCTCTCCAACTCCTCCGAAGTGAAGGCTGGGGCCCCTTCCCCAGTCACACGGGCCATGGTAGGTTCCAGACACAGGTCACAGCAGCACTTGCAGTGTAGGTCCTCTCCTATGGAAGGTCAGGTGACAAGTGAGGAATCAGATAGAAAATGGTGGTCACGTCTGTGGCGGTGCATACCGTCACCGCCGGCGTAGATCACCATTGGCCACTGTAACCCATAGGGCACAATGTTAACCAATGAGGAGTTGCACGGCGGTTCCCAACCACCTCCCGTAACGGCGCACAATGTCAGTGGAATTACCACACGTCCACCTGTCCCTCCACACAGGACAGGCAGGACGCCATTTAAGGGTGGGGGGAGAGGCCCTGGAATAATGCTGTATCACAGGAAATATTAGCACATACTGGACAAATCACAATGACACATTTCATGTTTACAGGATGCAAAGTTCTGTTCCAGTTCCGTTGTTCAGTTTGTGACCTGCTACTCACTCTTTTGTCCCTTGGATTCCTATTGCTGCGGATGAATAGGAGATGGAGACAAACTCCCGTGTACAGACCCCTGGTGGGCTTGGCTACACTGGAGGACAGGCACATTATCCTCACCTATAGACTTGACAGGACCACAATCGCAGAGCTGTGTGCCCAAAAGGAGTCTGACCTGATATCTGCTATCCGTCACCCCACTGGGATCCCCCTCTTGTGCAAGTGCTATCAGTGCTCCATTTCCTGGCAACTGGTTCTTTCCAAGTGATAGTGGGCTTGGCAGCAGGGATGTCACAGCCAATGTTCTCAATAGTGCTGACAAGAGTTTTGTCTGCCCTGATAAAACACATGTGCAGCTACATTGTTTTCCCCCAGGTTGAGGATTTGGCCACAGTGAAGCCGAGTTTTATGCAATGGGACATACCCCCAACATAATTGGGGTAATTGATTAAACACATATTGCATTTGTCCCCTCCTCCCACCCGCCAGAATGAACAGGTGTTCAGGAATCATCAGAGTTTCCGCTCTATGAATGTTCAGATGGTGTGCTGGGTGGACCAGTATTTCTCCCACGTCAATACTAAGGGCCATATTTATACTTTTTGACGCAAAGCTGCGCCACCGCAGTTTTGCGTCAAAATTTTTACCGCCGGCTAACGCCATTTCGACGCGCTGTGCGGGCATCAAATTTATACTTTGACGCACGGCGGCGCAATCAACAGGTGGGAGTCATTTTTTTTTACGCACATCGCAGCGTCAAGTCGTAAAGGAAAACGACGTTAACGCGATGTAAATGACTGTGGGTCGATTTACGACAGCACAACCCGGAAAGCGCAGTTTTTTTTATGCAATAGCGTCAAAAATACCCACGAACACTGCCCTTTCAGCAGAGGAGAGCCAAAATGGATCCCAGATGCCACTACAGACCCCAGGAAGATGACAGCAGACCAGGAACCAGCCAGGATGATCCATACAAGAACCAGGACATATATAGAAAAAAAAAGAAAGTGTCGCTTCAGTGCAGAAGAGCAGGAAATCCTGGTTAAAGAGGTGACGGAACACCAGCACCAACTGTTTATCACCTCTAAGTTGCCAATCAGTAGGAGAGAGGCCATATGGCAACAAATTGTTGACAAGATCAACAGTGTGGCTGAAGTACGCAGGACAGTCACCGAGTGTAAGAAACGCTGGCATGACTGCAAACGTAGGACAAAGGAAAAAATGGCCATGAACAGGAAGGCAGCACTGCAGACTGGAGGGGGGAGTCCAGCACACCAGGAGGCCCTGGACCACATGGAGGAGATGGTCGCAGCCGTCATCCCTGAGGAGATCGTCACAGGGATTCAAGGACAGGACAGTGCAGACTACCACGAGACAACGCACATGCAGGGTAAGTCGCATGGGGAATTATAATGCAATAATGTTGACTGTAAGCAGGGGGGGAAATACCTACTACACATTGCATGTAAGTCAGCATATACATGGAGAGGCATGGGTAAAGGGGCACCGCAGGGGGGCATGCCCTGCACATACACAAGCTGGGGCACAACATAACACAACACCAACAACAGTCCCATGGTGGCATCCTGTCATGACAACAATGGAGCTAAGGGAAAGCCTCGACAGGAGGGAAGGCCACTACGTCAAACTTACATCCTGGCACTCGTCAGCCAAAATATCTCCTACATTAACTAGGGCCCCATCAGAAATCCACTAGCCAAAACAACAACTGCAATGTAACTGCAACAACAGTTGACACCACCACCTCTGATCTCTGTGCAGCTATAGTAGCCAATGGCAGTAACCTCCCCATGGAACATACATACCTAAATTAGGGAGTGAGGATGACATCTGCAACAATCTCCTGAAACAAGACAAAGGCCCCAGTACACTCATATGTCAATGCCCATAGTTGTCACATACATCAGCCAAAGTAAACAGCAATAGGAGCGACACAGCACTAAGGACACACCCATGCTGCATATGTCAGGGTCCTTCACATGCCTGGCTAACCAGGCAACATCACAAATGTCATACTGCTCAGAAAACAGCATTGAGGAGGGGACACATGCAACTGGTCACTGAAATACACCTGCACAGTCAGAGGACCAAATAGGACATTGATACGATAAACAGGGCAATCCAATTAAACACACATTACCCAACATCAGCAGGACACATTAGCAATGTCTACATCCATATCACATCATAACATTGCCATGCATAGGATATGCCACATGTCAATTACAATTAAGTCAATGTGAACAATCAGGGATTGGGGCAGGTCCTGAGAGGCAAGTGTGCTGCCAGGGCAATCAGAACAACCACAGCCAGTGAAAGGTCTCACCATAACAATAGATATACACGGAGGGTTGAGTAGGACAAAAAGATGGCTATTCCCTATTTGGTACAAAGCAACACCTAGAGGCGATTAGGCAGACAAGTCTGATAACTCAATATCATACATGTGACACACAGGTGGGCCATAGGCCTATAACAATGCCCATATGAAGGACAGCAGATACCAATACCAAACAAGATCACAAAGTAAATTCACCAAAAGGCTGGCATGTTACGTCAAAATTGTCACAACACAGACACACTAATTGTACCCTGTTTCATTGCAGAGGAACATAGATCTCCTGCCGATATGCCTGTCCCTGATTTCCCTGATGACATGGATGACGAGCACATAAACATTCCCCAGGAGACCATCCAAAAGGTCCTTGAAACCCTCCAGACCCCACCTTCAGTCAAAAGGAGGAGCACAGAACAAGCAGCCATCACAGAAGAACCACCCACCACCCCAATTGCAAGACCTGCCAGCTCCTACACAGCTGAGGACTCTGACGACACTGGCACCAGCTTTGAAAGAACTGTAGTTGGAGTACAGCGGGAGCTGGCCAAGGAGGTGCGGGTGGGGATGCAAAATATGGCAGCCAGCCTCGAGGGGGTGCGCTCGTGCATGATGTCATCTGCAGATCAGGCAGCAGCTATGCAAGCCCTAACATCCATACTGCAAGGACTACAAGAAACTATAAAGGAATTCACCACTGCAGCAAGGGAGTTGCCACAACACCACGCACCCCAAACTTTCCACTACATGCACAAATGCAATCATGACTCTCTCAGGGCCGACCTGGCTGCCTACCATCGTGATGTAGCTGCTATTCTCAAAAACCAGCAGGCCCTCCTTGCTGCAGTACTGCCCTTAAGACCATCACAGGGAGCAGCCACCGGGATGTCTGACTCCACGTCTTCTAACACTGAGGTGTGTGTTGCCCCTTCACAACCAACAACAACAAGGACAAAGCAGGCAACACACACATCAGAAGAAGAAGACATGGAACAGATCACATTCACACGGAAGAGTACCCGGAAGCACTAGTCCCTGCACCATGGCCTACTTTGACCAAGGTCCTACGTTTTGTCAATTGCCAGTCTCACTACAACTATACTCAATGACTGTTCTGCTAACCACTGTATGACTTGTCAGCATTGCCAGTGAATGTCTCTCTCCTACTAATCGGCAAATCCTGTCCCTCTGCACTGTCTGTAACATCACCCCAGCATGTCAGGAGCATCATCCACACCCCTTCTGTAGGATCACCATGTAAGAATGCACTAGAACGGACTCAGCAAACATGGACAATGTACATTTTGCACTACAGCACCTATCAATAAATAGCACTTGCACACCTAATATGTCTCTGTGTAATTTGACACATCAACTGTGCAGTAGATAACTCAAAAGTGCCTGTGTGACAACCATGTAGCTTGTCAATACAACTGTCCTGACATCATGTAGTCTGATACATCTGTGCAGTGGCCAGGATTGCATCATAGCCTGACCATCCTGAGGAGAATAACTGATCAAGGGAGAAACCAAACACAATCATGCTGTGTCGGACAGAATAATGCTCCATCAATAGCAATCAAAGTCAACTAATGGTGGCGGATAAATGTGGGCACCATGCAATACTAAAACATTAAATTATGCAGTCTAATCTGCGCAAACACAACTAAACACAGCATCAATCACCCTTTCTGAGTCTACTTCCAAGAAGGGAAGTCATGCAGAATTGTTGCACACATGATCTATGTCAGAAATGAAGACAAGAAGACAAGAGTGTTAACAATACCTCATCTACAAAGATGTCCCTGAACATCACACTGCAGTCCGACCTAATAAATTCCCCACAATACCAAGTCTGGAAGCACACTTTGTGATGTAGAAAACATACTCATCAACACAAATCCTTTGTGAGCCATGTAAACTCCAAATGGTGGTTCTATCAAATGGTGGATACTTACCAAGTTAGCACAGGGGTAGCTGCCATTTTAAACCTCTTTCTTCTTCGGTGTGTAGCATAAGACACAAATGTCATAGAACAACAATCACCTACACTGATGGCAAGGCCATGATCAAGTAGCAGTTAACACATAATGCAAAGGGTTAACTATATATTTATTCATAAGTATTCACACCAGAGGCAACTAAGGGAAAAGTCATACCTACACTAATCTAATCTGACTACTCCTAACCCACAACTGTCCCTAACTAACCTAAGCTAAACTTACTCTACACATATAACGAATCGATCTAAACATCAACCCCCCACCCACCATTATGAGACAGGACACATGCAGGACAACACATACTAACCTACACACATACTATACTATCCTAAACAATCATATTTTTTTTGTATTTTTGAAATAGTTTTTTTGTAATTTTTTTTTTTTTCTTCTAAACAGACAGGAATCCCAACATTGACCCCAACCCACACACTCAAAAATGAAAAATAGAAAGAATAAGGACCCCCCACCCTCCTCCCTAACACTAACTAAGCTAACAACCTATACTAACCTAACACTAATCCCCAAAACCCACCTATCATGATAAAAAGGAAAGAGGAGAGAGGGGAGGGATAAATTAAAATAGACCATATAAGTCCTAGAGGTTGCCCCTCCGTAGGGTCCGCCTGATGGACCTGACCCGCTTCTTTATGTACGCCACATCCTGGCTCAGCTTGTCCACCTTCTGAATGAACTTGTCCATTTTGCGGTCTAAAGCCTGGAATGCCGCAGGCTCAATTGGAGGTGCTGCTGCTGTCTGTGTGCTGGCAGAGGTGCTCTGTGTGGGAGTTGTTTGTAGCCCACTGGACTGTCCTGCAGCTCTGATATTGCTGGGTCCAGGTCTTGCTGCAGAGGCAGGGACAACTGTCCCCGCCGTTGCTGGGGCCACTTGGGGAGAACTGGTGGTTGTGGTGGTGGTGGCTGTAGTGGGCAACGTTGGCCCACCCTGTGGTGAGGCCCACCATTCTCCGGAGGCCCGATCCGCCTGGTATTTTCGGGCCATCCGTCGGAACCCCGACTGCACCTGCAGCTTGTGCCGGTATCATGCCTCTGTGCGGCACTCATGTTTGCAGCTGTGAAGAGAAAGGGCAACTATTTACCATAGTAAATGCATTGGGTGGAATAACACAATGGGTCAATTTGAAATTACTTTTACTGTAGTTGTAACAGCTCATATCACCACATAGATCATTGAAAGTCTCAGAGGAAGTACATGGGAAGCCTGCATACAAAGGGCATCTCACACCTAGCACATACATGTCTATACATGATGGGTGACATCAGCCTAAACTTCTCATCAAAATAATTAGTAATGCAGCTGACATTATGGCTGCACCTCCTCCGCCTATTGCCTTGACTACATATGTCAGTGTATGTGATAACAATCACAACCCTCAATATCTGCGATTTGTAATTGGATTTGCTAGTATAGAACTCATGTGCCATAACCGAGTGTGTACACTAGGTTCAAGACAAAGTTTCAAATGGTCACAAGTTTGTGTAACATACTGGTTGCTACAGTCCTAGGTACCCTATTCCCAAACACATGGCAGTCTTTGAGGGGGGGGTGGGAAGAACATCCAACAATCCCATAATCAATGCACACCCAGGAGTGTATAGAAAGCTCAACAAGTTTTTGCCTCCACACACACAACACCAGTGAAGGGCTAGCAACAAATCGGAGTCAGCTAAACCTTGTCCTATCCAAGGTCCACACATGTCAAAATGTACTGACTTAGGCCAACATCACATACTACCAGTGAGGCATATTTTTCTACAGACACAGAGGACCAAGAACACCCATGATCATGAGTAGAATGTACACCTAGGCCATTGCACTCTAGTCCCACACACTTCTAGTACAACTTGTGGAAGTACATGCCCCCGGAAGATCCAACCTACAGTGTAATCAGTCCATCGTTAACTAGGGAAGCAGCAGATTTCAGACAAGCCATTTGTAGAAGCTATCTGGGAGAATGTCAGTCTGAAATGCAGACTCAGTCCGAGACAAGTCCCAGAGCAACTCTTACATTAACCAGTGTATTCCACATGACTTACCCCATTCCCCATAGCGGGCCCTACTGGAATGGCCTACAGACCCAAAATCTGAGAAATGGATAACCATAGGTCAACTCAAAATGAAGTGATAACTAAAAACCCACTAATGGAACAATACTAATTAATGGGCAGCGCATCAAACCTTGAATTCTGTTGAACACACAGTAGTCCATCATGCATCACCAGCAAACATTAAAAATAGCACACATGCAACACTCACTGTAGGTGTCGGGGTCCTCAAAATGAGCCACCTCTCCCACTGTGTACGGTGCAGGTCTACCTGTAAAGCATGGAAGGAAGAATATACTCAGAATCCGTGCACTGACAATCAATTGCAATTACAGAGACAATGTGAGAATATGACATGAGTAATGAAACCCTTTCACACATGCTCATACTGCATGGAATTATTCATGAGCAACATTTACATTGGATGAGTCTCCTGCTACAGTTACACACCCTACTACACACATGCAGTGGCCTGAACAGTCATGTGGTGGCAAAGATGCACCTCCATTAGTATGCACCAACAATATAGGGGTGCATTCATCTCATCATGTGCATCCAAAAGCTGGTTACTTGAGGACTGCATGACCTCTCAAACTCAAACAGCCTATGTGGTCAGTTTCCATACACACCAACCAGACACACATGTGACATATGTGTGGACAACATTGCTAACTTCAATTGACGTGCAGGCAGCACTCATTTATAGCATCATGTAGGGTTTACAAATGTCAGTCTAGCTATGGCGTCTACATATGTAGGTATGATGTTTCAACATCCATTTTTCACTGGCTATTGTGACCTGTAGAGTCCTAATTGCATCATTAATGTGTCGCTTGTCTGACACAAAGGCAGCACTACATTACATACTGCTAAAGGCAACCGGTATGTGTAGAAAACATGAGCTACCTGACTGCTAGCATTTGTCTTCCTTCACATTGTGCATCAATTACCCAGTAGGTTTCCCTAGCATTACACACAGTCAGCTACTTATCTGGCAGATTGGGCAACAATCATCACATGTCGCCACACAGCTTTAAAATGTGCACATGTAATTGATCTGTACTCACCAACATGGCCACCAGTCCTGATTCCCAGGTGGTCCAGCAGATCTTGCTCCATGGATATCAGATCAGCCCAGCGGTGCTTCAGTTGATGGTCATTCCTTAGGCTACCATATACACGGACCAAGTGATGGCGCACCTTCCCCCACCGGACTTTACGGGCCTCCGTGTGATACCCCTGTATCACCCTACCCCCAGCCTCCAGCATGAGTGGGAGGAAATGGCAAACAAGCCATATAAATCCCCCCAATTCCTCCTCAGCCATCCTGGAAAGCCGTGGCCTACCAGACATGTCCGCACTGACAAAGGGGAAAAAGTTGTAGAAAAAGGAAAAGGGGGAAATGGGGAAAGGTAGAGTGGTGAAATACAAAGAAAACTTAAGAAGAAGAGCCCAACTAACCCCTATATTACAGTACCCACAACAGACTCCCACAGACAATACATAAAACACTGGACTTGACAAAATAATACATCACAGACTCAGACAGTATTCAACAACAAGACAATGATGACAAAAGCACAATTGAGATGGTACACTGGACACAAAAGCACTAATACACAGGACAACACTTTGCACACAGCCACACAGTCTAGAATAATCTGAGACTGCAAAGTGAAAGTGAAAGTACACCCACTGTACAGATTCTGTAAACAGGATATCCTATTACATCACATCCTGCATAAAATGGCCGCCGTTTTTTTCTCCGCTATGCGTCATTTTTTCACGCATACAGCTTGTGCGTCATATTTTTTGATGCATAGGAGTGCAAATAATGCAGAGTCAAAAAACAAATCTTCATTGGGCTATTATATTTGTTTGAGCCTTATTTTACAGTTCTAGAGTTGAAAATTAAGCCGGAGGAAAATATGATATCTAAATAAGAAAAATATTTTTGACTCTGCATTATCTGCAATCCTGTGCGTCAAAAATTATGACGCACAAGCTGTATGCGTGGAAATATGACCCATTATGGAAAAAAATGGAGGCCATGTTAAGCAGGATATTATATCTATTTTTGAAAATATTTTTTGACTCTGCATTATCTGCACTCCTGTGCGTCAAAAATTATGACGCACAAGCTGTATGCGTGGAAATATGACACATTATGACAAATATGTCTTTCATTTGTCAATTTGAGAAATGAATTTTGTCATGACCAAACGGTGCTAAGTGATACATATTTGGGGTTAGCTATGGCAAATGTCCCTTATAGGATGTATAGAAGGTATTCACAGTGCAATAGTAATGATTGGTCAGAATGGATATTACTCATAATTGTACACATATGTGGGTAATTGTTGATGGCTATTTTCAAAATATGAATGGGATACCAGGATGTATTCCTTAGCAAAAATGTGTCCACATTTATCACGGTAATCAAAATTATGTAAAGGCCAAATAGGTAGTGCAATTGTCGCCTACACTTTTTAAGGGGGTAACCATGTCCTAATTACGAGTTAATGTATCTTAAATGTGTTTTACTTTTGACATGTAGGGCACACATGCGCCTTATGCATGTGTGTGCTTCACATGTGCATAAATAATGTATATTTGGGGGGCAGTAGAGGTGGACTTAGGCCCCCAGCACCCTAGGGTTTGCTCTTCCAGACTTGCAAATTTATCCAAGGGTTTCCCAAATTCAATGATGCTAAACCTTCAGCAGCATGCTCATGGAAGCAAATAGGGTATGATTCACTGTTTGCCATTCTGTAATCCCATTTGCCCATTTTACGTGTGCCCTATTGATTCTTTGGAGAAATCTGACATACCATTTTGCATTGATATATTTTGCAAAATCTCAACGTTCCTCATCTCATGATAGCAAATAGGTTGTTGATGTATGTGGCCCTTTATGCATTACCTGGTTTAGTGGCATGTTTCATTCTTCCTGCTAGGTTACAACTGGGATACTACTGTGATCGGCTGCTTGCAAATATTTTGTTGATTGAATGGTACATGTACATGTGTGTGGTCCAATATTGATCCAGTATCAACTGTCAGGGTGTATGTTGTCACTGTAACTTCCAGGTCTCCTCATGAGTTAGTGGCAGCTAATCTTGTTTCTATTGGGTATTGTTTGTAGCAAAATTTGAGAGAAGCCATTGAGGACATGGTCACCTACACATGGATGGTCCCACCCTGTCACTGAAAACGTGTAATGAGACTTTCAACTGGGCAACCTTGGTGTGCTGAGTGAGAGAATGTCTCAGGTGTCTGGATCCGGCATGTGTCATTGCAACATTTGTACTCCAGTTGGCCTCTGTGGATGGTAATGTATCAGGAAACATCATAGCCTCTGTGCAGAAGTAAATGGCTGGTATTCAACACACACGACTCATCTTTATCATTTGAACAATGTTACTCAGCGTTTGAACAGTCAGGGTCCTCATATGTGTTGACTTTTCATGGACATTATCTGAGGTTGCTGGTTTTGATGGAGGCCATTTACACCATCATACACTATGGTCCTGGTCCACTGTCACACTTTGTAGTTTAGGCATTAATGAGGGCCAGACAACTGAAGGGCCAAGATTTGGCTATTCAAGGGCACTGTCACAAATCGGATGCAAATAACAGTCAGATGATGCAATACTATGTATTTGAGTATACATTGATGAGGCTAATGACAAATTAGTGTCTGAGGTACAAGAGGTTTTGGACAGCACGTGTGGTCCATAGGTGGACCCCAGGTATCTGTAGAGTGACCCACGGACAGGTGCCAGTCAGGCTGACAGGATGCTGGGTCAATCAGGAGCAAGTTCTTTCAGTAATTACATGATCAAGTGTTCTGACTAGGATTGGTCAGAGGGAGCAGTAGACAGTTGAGATGTCACACTGTGTATGTCCTGTGTTGTTTTGAAGGTGACACATGAACCCTGATTAAGTTTTCTACGGAAACATTAGTGTCAAAGCTTAATGATGTAATAGCTGAAATTCAAACATGTATGCAGTAGGAGGCATCAGCAGGGACGGGGCATGTACATTTGGGTGGTGTGCATGGAGGGGATCACTGGTGTGGCCTCCATCAGTGGCTCACTAGTCCTGTCAGATGGGATTTGCTGATAAATAGCCTACAGTACCTTTCACAGAAGAATCAATCTACAGGTGATACCAGGCCTTATAAACTCTAAGCCAGTGTATTATATGAGCTGAGTTCCATGCAGTGAGATGGTACTATGACAATGGTAGGCATAGGAAAGGGTGTGGCACACTGGATGACTCTTGTTAGTGTGTGTGTGTAGATGAGGGAATCTCAGTGTACACAAATCGGCATTCCAGGGACCTCTTCAGACAGGTGGGGTGTGAGCAGCTGCAAGTGTGTGTAATGTATTTAGAAAAGGGCTGATATGTAGATGGGATGTGATGTGCTGGATGCTTGTCATAGGTGTAGCACTTGTGCTGTGTATGTTCTGCTTATGTGTAACTCTAGTGACAGATAGTCATTGCAATGATAGTAAGTAGTTGGAATTACTGTTGGCAAGAGTCTAGTACTACATTCCTGTTCCTGAAGCATTAGCATGTGAACTGCCTGATGTATGAGGCCTGTTTTCCCCTAGTTGAGTGATGGTGTTTTAGTTGTGTGCCATCTGCTGCGATGATCCATGTTTACTACATGTATGTGAGTCATATGTGTGGTCCTCAGCTATTGCCCTTCAAAGGTGAACTGTACAGGATGTCTGTCATTTACATTGTGTGTGTATTTGACCATTGTATGGTGGCCATTACATTTGTGGTGTATTTTTTTGTGTCATGATTGTTATATCATTATTGCTCAATGAGACGACATTCTTCTTCAGATATTTCAAGCTAAAGGTGGGCAGAAATGAATAGGCCAAACCATGATGTGGTGTTTGTTATCAGTGTTTATTTACAGTAGTGCATTAAGTGGTGATGGTGATAATTATGAAAATAAATTATTTACAATGTGTTGGCACCTACGCACTCCAGCAGCTGTGTTTGGTTGTTCCCCCTCCTGTTGCAGGCCAGCATCCTCCTCTTCTTCGTTGTAAGGAAATGCCTCCTTGGCATGGTTGCCCCCTGACTTTTTGCCTTTGCTGATGCTATGTTTACAATTGAAAGTGTGCTGAGGCCTGCTAACCAGGCCCCAGCACCAGTGTTCTTTCCCTAACCTGTACTTTTGTATCCACAATTGGCAGACCCTGGCATCCAGATAAGTCCCTTGTAACTGGTACTTCTAGTACCAAGGGCCCTGATGCCAAGGAAGGTCTCTAAGGGCTGCAGCATGTCTTATGCCACCCTGGAGACCTCTCACTCAGCACAGACACACTGCTTGCCAGCTTGTGTGTGCTAGTGAGGACAAAACGAGTAAGTCGACATGGCACTCCCCTCAGGGTGCCCTGCCAGCCTCTCACTGCCTATGCAGTATAGGTAAGACACCCCTCTAGCAGGCCTTACAGCCCTAAGGCAGGGTGCACTATACCATAGGTGAGGGTACCAGTGCATGAGCATGGTACCCCTACAGTGTCTAAACAAAACCTTAGACATTGTAAGTACAGGGTAGCCATAAGAGTATATGGTCTGGGAGTCTGTCAAACACGAACTCCACAGCACCATAATGGCTACACTGAAAACTGGGAAGTTTGGTATCAAACTTCTCAGCACAATAAATGCACACTGATGCCAGTGTGCATTTTATTGTAAAATACACCACAGAGGGCACCTTAGAGGTGCCCCCTGAAACTTAACCGACTATCTGTGTAGGCTGACTAGTTTTAGCAGCCTGCCACAAACCGAGACATGTTGCTGGCCCCATGGGGAGAGTGCCTTTGTCACTCTGAGGCCAGTAACAAAGCCTGCACTGGGTGGAGATGCTAACACCTCTCCCAGGCAGGAATTGTCACACCTGGCGGTGAGCCTCAAAGGCTCACCTCCTTTGTGCCAACCCAGCAGGACACTCCAGCTAGTGGAGTTGCCCGCCCCCTCCGGCCAGGCCCCACTTTTGGCGGCAAGGCCGGAGAAAATAATGAGAATAACAAGGAGGAGTCACTGGCCAGTCAGGACAGCCCCTAAGGTGTCCTGAGCTGAGGTGACTCTAACTTTTAGAAATGAGGATTCCCCCAATAGGGTTAGGATTGTGACCCCCTCCCCTTGGGAGGAGGCACAAAGAGGGTGTACCCACCCTCAGGGCTAGTAGCCATTGGCTACTAACCCCCCAGACCTAAACACGCCCTTAAATTTAGTATTTAAGGGCTACCCTGAACCCTAGAAAATTAGATTCCTGCAACTACAAGAAGAAGGACTGCCTAGCTGAAAACCCCTGCAGCGGAAGACCAGAAGACGACAACTGCCTTGGCTCCAGAAACTCACCGGCCTGTCTCCTGCCTTCCAAAGATCCTGCCCCAGCGACGCCTTCCAAAGGGACCAGCGACCTCGACATCCTCTGAGGACTGCCCCTGCTTCGAAAAGACAAGAAACTCCCGAGGACAGCGGACCTGCTCCAAGAAAAGCTGCAACTTTGTTTCCAGCAGCTTTAAAGAACCCTGCAAGCTCCCCGCAAGAAGCGTGAGACTTGCAACACTGCACCCGGCGACCCCGACTCGGCTGGTGGAGAACCGACACCTCAGGAGGGACCCCAGGACTACTCTGATACTGTGAGTACCAAAACCTGTCCCCCCTGAGCCCCCACAGCGCCGCCTGCAGAGGGAATCCCGAGGCTTCCCCTGACCGCGACTCTTTGAACCTAAAGTCCCGACGCCTGGGAGAGACCCTGCACCCGCAGCCCCCAGGACCTGAAGGACCGGACTTTCACTGGAGGAGTGACCCCCAGGAGTCCCTCTCCCTTGACCAAGTGGAGGTTTCCCCGAGGAACCCCCCCCTTGCCTGCCTGCAGCGCTGAAGAGATCCCTAGATCTCCCATTGACTTCCATTACAAACCCGACGCTTGTTTCTACACTGCACCCGGCCGCCCCCGCGCTGCTGAGGGTGAAATTTCTGTGTGGACTTGTGTCCCCCCCGGTGCCCTACAAAACCCCCCTGGTCTGCCCTCCGAAGACGCGGGTACTTACCTGCAAGCGGACCGGAACCGGGGCACCCCCTTCTCTCCATTCTAGCCTATGTGTTTTGGGCACCACTTTGAACTCTGCACCTGACCGGCCCTGAGCTGCTGGTGTGGTGACTTTGGGGTTGCTCTGAACCCCCAACGGTGGGCTACCTTGGACCAAGAACTGAACCCTGTAAGTGTCTTACTTACCTGGTAAAACTAACCAAAACTTACCTCCCCTAGGAACTGTGAAAATTGCACTGTGTCCACTTTTAAAACAGCTATTTGTCAATAACTTGAAAAGTATACATGCAATTTTTATGATTTAAAGTTCCTAAAGTACTTACCTGCAATACCTTTCAAATGAGCTATTACATGTAGAATTTGAACCTGTGGTTCTTAAAATAAACTAAGAAAAGATATTTTTCTATAACAAAACCTATTGGCTGGATTTGTCTCTGAGTGTGTGTACCTCATTTATTGTCTATGTGTATGTACAACAAATGCTTAACACTACTCCTTGGATAAGCCTACTGCTCGACCACACTACCACAAAATAGAGCATTAGTATTATCTATTTTTACCACTATTTTACCTCTAAGGGGAACCCTTGGACTCTGTGCATGCTATTCCTTACTTTGAAATAGCACATACAGAGCCAACGTCCTACATTGGTGGCAGCGGTGGGATACAAGACTTTGCATTTGCTGGACTACTCAGCCAATACCTGATCACACGACAAATTCCAAAATTGTCATTAGAAATTGATTTTTGCTATTTGAAAAGTTTTCTAAATTCTTAAAAGACCTGCTAGGGCCTTGTGTTAGATCCTGTTTAGCATTTCTTTTAGAGTTTAAAAGTTTGTAAAAGTTTGAATTAGATTCTAGAACCAGTTGTAGATTCTTAAAAAGTATTCCAACTTTTAGAAGCAAAATGTCTAGCACAGATGTGACTGTGGTGGAACTCGACACCACACCTTACCTCCATCTTAAGATGAGGGAGCTAAGGTCACTCTGTAAAATAAAGAAAATAACAATGGGCCCCAAACCTACCAAAATACAGCTCCAGGAGCTTTTGGCAGAGTTTGAAAAGGCCAACCCCTCTGAGGGTGGCAACTCAGAGGAAGAGGATAGTGACTTGGAGGACAATTCCCCCCTACCAGTCCTATCTAGGGAGAACAGGGTCCCTCAAACCCTGACTCCAAAAATAATAGTCAGAGATGCTGGTTCCCTCACAGGAGAGACCAACACCTCTGAAATCACTGAGGATAGCCCCAGTGAAGAGGACATCCAGTTAGCCAGGATGGCCAAAAGATTGGCTTTGGAAAGACAGATCCTAGCCATAGAGAGGGAAAGACAAGAGATGGGCCTAGGACCCATCAATGGTGGCAGCAATATAAATAGGGTCAGAGATTCTCCTGACATGTTGAAAATCCCTAAAGGGATTGTAACTAAATATGAAGATGGTGATGACATCACCAAATGGTTCACAGCTTTTGAGAGGGCTTGTGTAACCAGAAAAGTGAACAGATCTCACTGGGGTGCTCTCCTTTGGGAAATGTTCACAGGAAAGTGTAGGGATAGACTCCTCACACTCTCTGGACAAGATGCAGAATCTTATGACCTCATGAAGGGTACCCTGATTGAGGGCTTTGGATTCTCCACTGAGGAGTACAGGATTAGGTTCAGGGGGGCTCAAAAATCCTCGAGCCAGACCTGGGTTGACTTTGTTGACTACTCAGTGAAAACACTAGATGGTTGGATTCAAGGCAGTGGTGTAAGTAATTATGATGGGCTGTACAATTTATTTGTGAAAGAACACCTGTTAAGTAATTGTTTCAATGATAAACTGCATCAGCATCTGGTAGACCTAGGACCAATTTCTCCCCAAGAATTGGGAAAGAAGGCGGACCATTGGGTCAAGACAAGGGTGTCCAAGACTTCAACAGGGGGTGACCAAAAGAAAGGGGTCACAAAGACTCCCCAGGGGAAGGGTGATGAGACAACCAAAACTAAAAATAGTAAAGAGTCTTCTACAGGCCCCCAAAAACCTGCACAGGAGGGTGGGCCCAGAGCCTCTTCACAAAACAATGGGTACAAGGGTAAAAACTTTGATCCCAAAAAGGCCTGGTGTCATAGCTGTAAACAGCATGGACACCAAACTGGAGACAAGGCCTGTCCCAAGAAAGATTCCACTCCAAACTCCCATCCAGGTAACACTGGTATGGCTAGTCTCCAAGTGGGATCAACAGTGTGCCCAGAGCAAATCAGGGTCCACACTGAAGCTACTCTAGTTTCTGAGGGTGGGGTGGATTTAGCCACACTAGCTGTCTGGCCGCCTAACATGCAAAAATACAGACAGCAACTCTTAATTAATGGGACTAGAATAGAGGGCCTGAGGGATACAGGTGCCAGTGTCACCATGGTGACAGAGAAACTGGTTTCCCCTGGCCAATACCTGACTGGAAAAACTTACACAGTCACCAACGCTGACAATCAGAGAAAAGTACATCCCATGGCAATGGTTACTTTAGAATGGGGAGGGGTCAATGGCCTGAAACAGGTGGTGGTCTCCTCAAATATCCCAGTGGACTGTCTGCTTGGAAATGACCTGGAATCCTCAGCATGGGCTGAGGTAGAACTAAAAACCCATGCAGCAATGCTGGGTATCCCTGAACTGGTGTGTGTGAAAACAAGAGCACAGTGCAAGGCACAGGGTGAACAAGTAGAGCTGGAGTCTGGAAGAATGGCCCAGCCTACCAAGAGAACAGGAAAGTCAGTTGGGAAACCAACTGCAACACAGCAAAAGAAAGGGAACCTCTCTTCTCAGGAAGAAGTTCTGCCCTCTGAGGGAACTGAGCCTTTGGAGCTTGAACCTTACCAGGTTGAGCTCTTAGGCCCAGGGGGACCCTCAAGGGAGGAGCTGTGTAAGGAACAAGAAACCTGTCCCTCTCTTGAAGGCCTTAGGCAGCAAGCTGCTGAAGAGTCCAAAGGCAAGAAAAATGGAACGCATAGGGTCTATTGGGAAGATGGACTCCTGTACACTGAGGCCAGAGACCCCAAACCTGGTGCCACTAGGAGAGTGGTAGTGCCTCAGCTGTTCAGAGAGTTCATCCTAACATTGGCCCATGACATTCCCCTTGCTGGACATTTGGGTCAAACCAAGACGTGGGAGAGGTTAGTCAACCACTTCTACTGGCCCAATATGTCCAACATGGTTAAGGAGTTTTGCCTCTCCTGCCCCACCTGTCAAGCCAGTGGTAAGACAGGTGGGCATCCAAAGGCCCCCCTCATTCCACTTCCAGTGGTGGGGGTTCCCTTTGAAAGAGTGGGTGTGGACATAGTTGGTCCACTGGAACCCCCCACAGCCTCAGGAAATATGTATATCCTGGTAGTAGTGGATCATACTACCAGGTATCCTGAAGCTATTCCCCTTAGGTCGACTACTGCCCCTGCAGTAGCCAAGGCCCTCATTGGTATCTTTACCAGAGTGGGTTTCCCTAAGGAGGTGGTGTCTGACAGGGGTACCAACTTCATGTCAGCATACCTAAAGCACATGTGGAATGAGTGTGGAGTGACTTATAAATTCACTACACCATACCACCCACAAACTAATGGCTTGGTTGAGAGATTCAACAAGACATTAAAAGGCATGATCATGGGGCTCCCAGAAAAGCTCAAAAGGAGATGGGATGTCCTCTTGCCATGTCTGCTTTTCGCTTACAGAGAGGTGCCACAGAAGGGAGTAGGATTCTCACCCTTTGAACTTCTGTTTGGTCATCCTGTAAGGGGACCACTTGCTCTTGTTAAAGAAGGCTGGGAGAGACCTCTCCATGAGCCAAAACAAGACATAGTGGACTATGTACTTGGCCTTCGCTCTAGAATGGCAGAGTACATGGAAAAGGCAACCAAAAACCTTGAGGCCAGCCAACAGCTCCAGAAGTTTTGGTATGACCAAAAGGCTGCACTGGTTGAGTTCCAACCAGGGCAGAAAGTCTGGGTTCTGGAGCCTGTGGCTCCCAGGGCACTCCAGGACAAATGGAGTGGCCCTTACCCAGTACTAGAGAGGAAGAGTCAGGTCACCTACTTGGTGGACCTGGGCACAAGCAGGAGCCCCAAGAGGGTGATCCATGTAAACCGCCTTAAGCTCTTCCACGACAGGGCTGATGTCAATCTGTTGATGGTAACAGATGAGGATCAGGAGGCAGAGAGTGAACCTCTCCCTGATCTTCTGTCATCAGACCCAAAAGATGGTACAGTAGATGGAGTGATCTACTCAGACACCCTCTCTGGCCAACAGCAAGCTGATTGTAGGAGAGTCCTACAACAGTTTCCTGAACTCTTCTCCTTAACCCCTGGTCAGACACACCTGTGTACCCATGATGTGGACACAGGAGACAGCATGCCTGTCAAGAACAAAATCTTTAGACAATCTGACCATGTTAAAGAAAGCATCAAGGTGGAAGTCCACAAGATGCTGGAATTGGGAGTAATTGAGCGCTCTGACAGCCCCTGGGCTAGCCCAGTGGTCTTAGTCCCCAAACCTCACACCAAAGATGGAAAGAAAGAGATGAGGTTTTGTGTGGACTACAGAGGGCTCAATTCTGTCACCAAGACAGATGCTCATCCAATTCCTAGAGCTGATGAGCTCATTGATAAATTAGGTGCTGCCAAATTTCTAAGTACCTTTGACTTGACAGCAGGGTACTGGCAAATAAAAATGGCACCTGGAGCAAAAGAAAAGACAGCATTCTCCACACCTGATGGGCATTATCAGTTTACTGTTATGCCCTTTGGTTTAAAGAATGCCCCTGCCACCTTCCAAAGGTTGGTGAATCAAGTCCTTGCTGGCTTGGAGTCCTTTAGCACAGCTTATCTTGATGATATTGCTGTCTTTAGCTCCACCTGGCAGGATCACCTGGTCCACCTGAGGAAGGTTTTGAAGGCTCTGCAATCTGCAGGCCTCTCTATCAAGGCATCCAAATGCCAGATAGGGCAGGGAACTGTGGTTTACTTGGGCCACCTTGTAGGTGGAGGCCAAGTTCAGCCACTCCAACCCAAGATCCAGACTATTCTGGACTGGGTAGCTCCAAAAACCCAGACTCAAGTCAGGGCATTCCTTGGCTTGACTGGGTATTACAGGAGGTTTGTGAAGGGATATGGATCCATTGTGACAGCCCTCACTGAACTCACCTCCAAGAAAATGCCCAAGAAAGTAAACTGGACTGTGGACTGCCAACAGGCCTTTGACACCCTGAAACAGGCAATGTGCTCAGCACCAGTTCTCAAAGCTCCAGATTATTCTAAGCAGTTCATTGTGCAGACTGATGCCTCTGAACATGGGATAGGGGCAATTTTGTCCCAAACAAATGATGATGGCCTTGACCAGCCTGTTGCTTTCATTAGCAGGAGGTTACTCCCCAGGGAGCAGCGTTGGAGTGCCATTGAGAGGGAGGCCTTTGCTGTGGTTTGGTCCCTGAAGAAGCTGAGACCATACCTCTTTGGGACTCACTTCCTAGTTCAAACTGACCACAGACCTCTCAAATGGCTGATGCAAATGAAAGGTGAAAATCCTAAACTGTTGAGGTGGTCCATCTCCCTACAGGGAATGGACTTTATAGTGGAACACAGACCTGGGACTGCCCATGCCAATGCAGATGGCCTTTCCAGGTTCTTCCACTTAGAAAATGAAGACTCTCTTGGGAAAGGTTAGTCTCATCCTCTTTCGTTTGGGGGGGGGTTGTGTAAGGAAATGCCTCCTTGGCATGGTTGCCCCCTGACTTTTTGCCTTTGCTGATGCTATGTTTACAATTGAAAGTGTGCTGAGGCCTGCTAACCAGGCCCCAGCACCAGTGTTCTTTCCCTAACCTGTACTTTTGTATCCACAATTGGCAGACCCTGGCATCCAGATAAGTCCCTTGTAACTGGTACTTCTAGTACCAAGGGCCCTGATGCCAAGGAAGGTCTCTAAGGGCTGCAGCATGTCTTATGCCACCCTGGAGACCTCTCACTCAGCACAGACACACTGCTTGCCAGCTTGTGTGTGCTAGTGAGGACAAAACGAGTAAGTCGACATGGCACTCCCCTCAGGGTGCCCTGCCAGCCTCTCACTGCCTATGCAGTATAGGTAAGACACCCCTCTAGCAGGCCTTACAGCCCTAAGGCAGGGTGCACTATACCATAGGTGAGGGTACCAGTGCATGAGCATGGTACCCCTACAGTGTCTAAACAAAACCTTAGACATTGTAAGTACAGGGTAGCCATAAGAGTATATGGTCTGGGAGTCTGTCAAACACGAACTCCACAGCACCATAATGGCTACACTGAAAACTGGGAAGTTTGGTATCAAACTTCTCAGCACAATAAATGCACACTGATGCCAGTGTGCATTTTATTGTAAAATACACCACAGAGGGCACCTTAGAGGTGCCCCCTGAAACTTAACCGACTATCTGTGTAGGCTGACTAGTTTTAGCAGCCTGCCACAAACCGAGACATGTTGCTGGCCCCATGGGGAGAGTGCCTTTGTCACTCTGAGGCCAGTAACAAAGCCTGCACTGGGTGGAGATGCTAACACCTCTCCCAGGCAGGAATTGTCACACCTGGCGGTGAGCCTCAAAGGCTCACCTCCTTTGTGCCAACCCAGCAGGACACTCCAGCTAGTGGAGTTGCCCGCCCCCTCCGGCCAGGCCCCACTTTTGGCGGCAAGGCCGGAGAAAATAATGAGAATAACAAGGAGGAGTCACTGGCCAGTCAGGACAGCCCCTAAGGTGTCCTGAGCTGAGGTGACTCTAACTTTTAGAAATCCTCCATCTTGCAGATGGAGGATTCCCCCAATAGGGTTAGGATTGTGACCCCCTCCCCTTGGGAGGAGGCACAAAGAGGGTGTACCCACCCTCAGGGCTAGTAGCCATTGGCTACTAACCCCCCAGACCTAAACACGCCCTTAAATTTAGTATTTAAGGGCTACCCTGAACCCTAGAAAATTAGATTCCTGCAACTACAAGAAGAAGGACTGCCTAGCTGAAAACCCCTGCAGCGGAAGACCAGAAGACGACAACTGCCTTGGCTCCAGAAACTCACCGGCCTGCCTCCTGCCTTCCAAAGATCCTGCCCCAGCGACGCCTTCCAAAGGGACCAGCGACCTCGACATCCTCTGAGGACTGCCCCTGCTTCGAAAAGACAAGAAACTCCCGAGGACAGCGGACCTGCTCCAAGAAAAGCTGCAACTTTGTTTCCAGCAGCTTTAAAGAACCCTGCAAGCTCCCCGCAAGAAGCGTGAGACTTGCAACACTGCACCCGGCGACCCCGACTCGGCTGGTGGAGAACCGACACCTCAGGAGGGACGCCAGGACTACTCTGATACTGTGAGTACCAAAACCTGTCCCCCCTGAGCCCCCACAGCGCCGCCTGCAGAGGGAATCCCGAGGCTTCCCCTGACCGCGACTCTTTGAACCTAAAGTCCCGACGCCTGGGAGAGACCCTGCACCCGCAGCCCCCAGGACCTGAAGGACCGGACTTTCACTGGAGGAGTGACCCCCAGGAGTCCCTCTCCCTTGACCAAGTGGAGGTTTCCCCGAGGAACCCCCCCCTTGCCTGCCTGCAGCGCTGAAGAGATCCCTAGATCTCCCATTGACTTCCATTACAAACCCGACGCTTGTTTCTACACTGCACCCGGCCGCCCCCGCGCTGCTGAGGGTGAAATTTCTGTGTGGACTTGTGTCCCCCCCGGTGCCCTACAAAACCCCCCTGGTCTGCCCTCCGAAGACGCGGGTACTTACCTGCAAGCGGACCGGAACCGGGGCACCCCCTTCTCTCCATTCTAGCCTATGTGTTTTGGGCACCACTTTGAACTCTGCACCTGACCGGCCCTGAGCTGCTGGTGTGGTGACTTTGGGGTTGCTCTGAACCCCCAACGGTGGGCTACCTTGGACCAAGAACTGAACCCTGTAAGTGTCTTACTTACCTGGTAAAACTAACCAAAACTTACCTCCCCTAGGAACTGTGAAAATTGCAGTGTGTCCACTTTTAAAACAGCTATTTGTCAATAACTTGAAAAGTATACATGCAATTTTTATGATTTAAAGTTCCTAAAGTACTTACCTGCAATACCTTTCAAATGAGCTATTACATGTAGAATTTGAACCTGTGGTTCTTAAAATAAACTAAGAAAATATATTTTTCTATAACAAAACCTATTGGCTGGATTTGTCTCTGAGTGTGTGTACCTCATTTATTGTCTATGTGTATGTACAACAAATGCTTAACACTACTCCTTGGATAAGCCTACTGCTCGACCACACTACCACAAAATAGAGCATTAGTATTATCTATTTTTACCACTATTTTACCTCTAAGGGGAACCCTTGGACTCTGTGCATGCTATTCCTTACTTTGAAATAGCACATACAGAGCCAACGTCCTACATTCGTCTTCAGGTATGTATGGGTCTGGTTCGAGGAGGGGAATGTTCCTTTTTACACAAATGTTGTGCAATATTTCACATGTGAGTATGATCCTAGAGACCATCTCGGGGGAATATAGTAGGCTACCGCCAGTGATGTCAAGGCAGCGGAACCTTGACTTGAGGATCCCAAATGTCCGCTCAACAATGCTGCGTGTCCTCTTATGGGCGTCGTTGTATGCCCACTCTGCAGCAGTACTCGGGTTCCCAAATGGTGTCATTAGCCATGGCTGGATGCCATACCCCTGATCAGCTGAAAGAAAAACACAGAATGGGATCATGTAGATGTAGCTGGCACTATTGAAGAGACCTTTAATGGCAGTAGTTGTCTTGTGTTGTGTGTGACTCTTTTGTGTACTAATTTGACATCCTACACTTGTAGGCTATCCCATCTGCATTGTGTTGTTTCCTTGGCTGAGCAAGTGTTTGTCTGCTAACCGTTTGTCAGCAGTATGTTTTGGGATTTTCAGTACAGTGTGCCCTCCCTAGCATTGTGACTTGTGATACAGGTGTCCGTGTGTCTTCACTGAGGGAGAGATGATAGTTCCATGCACATTTAAATTTGGAAGTGTTGTTAACACGTTCATATCAAAGTACCCTGTACATCCCATACCTTGAAACTTATGCAATGTAATAATGTAAAGGTCATTGTGACACTTAAAATTTGCAAGGTGACATTTTGGCAACCACACTCATTAATGTCTTCACATTAGGCTGTGCAGTAAATTCCAATGTGTGACATGTTCAATGGTGAGTTAAGAAACATGGCTAGTGATGTCAGGACCTCAGTGTGTTCCTGTCTAGATGTTGCTGTTGTGGTGTATGTGTTGTGTGTCCTAGAGGGTTGCTGTGCAGTGTGTATATAAGTAGGTTTCTGTACTTACCAACAAGTAGTCCATTACCATACCGTCCATCCTGGAAGTGTTGGTTGATGGTACTGTGACGGAAGATGAATGAGTCATGGACACTCCCAGGATATTTTGCCACGATGTTGGTGATCAATCCCTGGTGATCGACTATGGCCTGCACGTTGATTGAATGTGTGTGCTTCCTGTTGCGGTAGAGGTGTTCTGTTGCAGCAGGTGGAACAAGGCGTACGTGTGTGCAGTCGATTTCACCAAGGACGTGTGGGAAGCCACCGATTGCGTAGAACCCCTGTTTAGTTTCCTGCTGCTTCTGCAGTGTGTTAGGGAAGCAGATGTGGAGGGGTGTCAGGCGAATGATGGCATCCAGTACTTTTGGCAGAAATGCGAAGAATGATGGTTGTGATATTCCGCCAACCAGGGCACCAGTTGTTTGAAATGAGCCACTTGCCAGCAGGTGAAGTACGGCAAGCAGCTTTGTTTCTGTTGGGATGGTGCGGGGTGTCACTAAAGTGGGGGCCAATTGCGGTTCAATGTTGCGCAGCAGCTGCTGAATGGCCTGCCAGTTCAACCAGTACCTCTGTATGATGTTGTGTTCCCTGAGGCCATGCAGGGTTGTTCTTGGGTGGAATATCCTCTCCTGCCTTCTGCGCTGCCTTTGGGGTCCCTGCTGGTGTTGTTGTAGCTGCTGTTGTTGCTGCTGGGCTCTGCGTCTACGTGCACGCTGGATAAAAATCACCTCCATGTCTCCCTGTTGCTGCTCTGCTGCTCTACTGTTTGTTCTGTGTGTTCTGATTAAATACAGGTGTGTTTGCCCCATTTTAACGCCTGCCCTGACCCAGGCGTTAAATTATGACGCACATCGGGCTGTGCGTCATTTTTTTGCACCGCCTCCCGGCCGAGAGTCATTTTTGCCCGGAAGCATAAATACGACGCACGGCAGTTTGCAACGTTTTTTGGACGGGAACGCCTACCCTGCATATCATTAACGCAGGGCGGGTTGCCGCATCCAAGAAATGACGCACACGGCGGAATTTTGTCATCCGCTGGCTCGGGCATCAGAGTTTAAATATAGGGCAACGTTTGCGCTGATTGTGCATCAAATTTTTGGACGCACAATCGGCGCAAACGGAGTATAAATATGCCCCTTAGTATCCTGGTTCAGTGCATGATGCCTTTGTCCTGAGGAATAGCAGCATCCCAAATGTGATGGCCCAACTACAGAGGCACAGGGTGTGGCTAATAGGTGAGCCCTGGTTCCCACCCAGTATATGTTGATGTATGGGTATGGTGTAGGCCATATGGGATAGTGTGTGGCTAAATGTTGTCCCTCAAGATTTGCAGGGGACTTAGGTTACCCAAACCTATCATGGTTGCTGACCCTGTGAGAAATGCCAGGACAAGGGCAGAAGAACGTTATAATGAGGCACATGGGCGAACTAGAAGGATCATAGAAAGGACCTTTGGCCTCCTGAAGGCCAGGTTCTGGTGCCTCCATCTAACAGGTGGATCCCTGTGCTACTCACCAAAGAAGGTCTGCCAGAAAGTGGTGGCATGCTACATGTTGCATAACCTGGCCCTCAGACGTCATGTCCCATTCCTGCAGGAGGAGGAGGCTGGATATGCCTGTGTGGCAGCAGTAGACCCTGTGGGCAGTGAGGATGATGAGGAGGACAACAGAACAAATGTGATCCGACAATACTTCCAATGACACACAGGTAGGACAGTGTTACTTCACTTTTCAATAACATTTGTTTTAAATTGTGTGGCAATGGCATGCTGATATTTTCAACTTCTAGGCCCAGTGACTGTTCCCTCTGGCAATTCATTTTGCAGATGTTCATGACCTGACATATACTCCTGGTGTAATCACTACAGCCAGCTACAGGTCATTAATCTATGCTCATTCTTTGTACAGTTGATCTGCAATGTTTGTACCTGTTACAATGAATACTTATTTGATATACATGACATGCTCCATAATGTTTTTTTAAAAGGGTGTTTATTGAAGTGCTAATATATGGAGGGGCAAGTGCAATGGGATGGGGTGATGATGGAGGAAAGTCTAGGGTATTGCTCCAGTCTGTTTGTAGCACAGATGCATTGTCCAAGGGAACATAGGAAGGGAAGCAATGGCAGATCAAGGTGGACAGGGTGACAATGTGGAACACAAGGGTGACAATCAGGAGAGTCTCACTTCCTGGGGGGGGGCTTGGCAAGTGTCTCTGGCTTCTGTCTGGATCGCAGGGAACATTTGCAGGGTGGTTCACCTTCTGCAGGGATAGGGGTGCTGGTGGCCTGTGAGTCCTGTGGCGGGGCCTCCTGGCCACTAGCGGCAGTGGAAGTGGAAGGCTGTTCAGATGTCTGGCTAGTGGAAGGGGCCCGCTGGTGTGAGACTGCTTCCCTCATAATGTTGGCCATATCAGCCAGCATCCCTGCAATAGAGATCAGGGTGTTGTTAATGGCCTTCAAGTCCTCCCTGATCTCTGGTACTGTCCCTGCTGCAGCCACCTGTTCTCCTGCACATTGTCCAGGATCTGGCCCATCGTGTCCTGGGAAGGTTGATAAGCTCCCAGGATCTCCGAGAGAGCCTCCTGGAGAGTCGGTTCCTTGCTCCTGTCCTCCCCTTGGCACACAGCACTCCTCCCAGTGCCCCTGGTGGCCTGAGCCTCTGTCCCCTGAACCGTGTGCCCAGTGCCACTGACCTCAGGTCCCTGATTGTCTTGTGGGTGAGGTGTGGCCTGGGGTCCCTGTAGAGGTGGACACAATTCTGATTGACGTGTCCTGGGGACAGAGGTATGGGTACGCTGGGTGGGTGCTGTGGTGGTGTTTCCTAGTGGCATTTAATTTACACATGTAGTGCTCTCTACTAGGGACTTATAAGTAAATTAAACACGCCATTTGGGTAGAAGCCAATATTGCCATGTTTAAGGTAGACAAAACAAGCACTTTAGCACTGGTCAGCAGTGGAAAAGTATGCAATTTTCTAAAACCAGCAACGACAAGTTCAGAAAAATGGAGGGAGGCAGGCAAAAAGTTGGGGGAGGACCACACTAAGGCTGTCAGGTTTAACAAGTGTGAAGAGGAAATGTTGTTCAGTGAAAACCTACACTATTCAGACGCTCTTATTTAAAGGTTTTTAGGGTAAGGAATACCCCACCTTATTTCCAGTGTTGACGGAGAAATTCACCTTCTGAGACTGAGTGGCATATTTTTGTGAGTCTTGCTGGGGCCGGAGTGTCACTTTTTTTGATACTCCGGCACCGCAAGCCTCTCAACCATATCTAAAAGGCCACGCAAACCTACTTTGCATGGCTTCGAATGGCCTCATGGATATGGAGCAAGACAAAGCAGTGCAAGTCACTGTGGTGCCACTCTGCACCAGGAAGGCGTTCCATGGATGTTGCAGTTAGTTTTCCCACACAAAACCCATGGACTTTGATGCTGCCCCAGATTTGCTTAATCACGTAAGCCTGGGGAAGCACCAAAACCTTAAGCCTCCCAGAACAGGCAAAACAAGAATATTTTCCTTTCTTCTCGTTTTTTCTTCATATTCTTCCACATATAAAGAGGAAAACTCCTCTCGGGTGCAGCCTTAAATAAACCCCTAAATGCCTTCATCTTTAATTAAGCACCATGTTCGTAAATAAGGTGAGACATTGTTAGCAAAAGTACTTAAAAATATAGTACATGAAGATTTCCAAAACCTAACTATAAATTATCGCAAATAGTTTCATGGATTCAGTTCACGTAAAATAGATAAGGGGTTGAAAGCACAAGACTATTTAGGACATTTAAGCAAAGATCGTGTTATTGGCTTGTTAGTTCTAATGTCTGCCACTAGAGGCCGGTGATGTCCTATGCATTTTGTAAACACCTTTTTTCACTACAGTAACCTAGACATTTTGTTACGAGAGTGATAATTTCACAAACACATCTACTGTATATTGAATATATGTAATTGATACTAAAACTTTCGTAAGTGAGCGTTTGATGATTTTAAAATGCAAGAAATATCTGTAAACAAACACAGATGTTAAACACTAACGTTCCAACACCCTGTGTTTACAAGGCAGCCACATTTGTATTACTCGAAATTCTGTTTAGTGGCAGCCTAGTTCAATTAGCAAGGTATGTATAATGATATACTGGTACCGTAAAACTACTACTATATTTCTCCTATTAGTTTATGTATGAGATATATATATATATATATATATATATATATATAGAATGTTTAAGTGTGCATTATTCTCTGATATAGTTGAAAGAGGTAAACCGCATGAAAAGTACATATTTATCAATATCGTGGCAAAATGTGTCCAATGCTTTTAAACTCTTATTCCAGATTAACAACAATGGTTGTTTTAAATGCCTTTCCCCAATTTGTTACTTCTCAGGTGGTATAGATGATAGCTAAAAAATACCCTCTGATAATGGATGGTCACCGGAGTCTGTCTTAATGCTCAGTCCTACCATGCAAGAGATCACGCATTTTTAGCGGTCTCGCTTCGGACGGCTCCGGCTTTCTGTTGTAGATAGCGTTGTATACTATAGTAATCATCCCTCGGACATGATTAGATAGCTTTGTTTCAAATTTCATGGAATAAACAGAAGATGATGATATGTAGAGGCTGAGCCCATAGAAGGAAGACTGGAAGGGAAAGTAAGAAAGTAGGAGAGAAGGGGAACGGAGGGATAGGAGAGGTTGAATAATAGTATAGTATGCGTTAGGGGGAAAAGCAATATCGGAAGGGAAAACAACGCTTCTGAGATGTGTGCGGTGTTTTTCAAGGAGCCTTAACTTTTGCCAAGTACAAATACCATTTACACCACAATAAAAGGGAAGCTTTATTGTTAAAGTCACAAATGTATAAACTGTTGTCGCGCTTCTTGTGAGATATATCCAGGCCCATGATGTATGGTAGGTGATGTTGTTAAAGTTCTTCCAATTTGATAGAATGGTTTTTACACCAATAGAAACTAAGATATCAATCAGAAAGTGGTCCTAAATGTTTAGTCTAACAGTGGAGCATCTGAGCGGGCCATGATTCCTAGGAAAACGATCAAATGATTTTGGATCAGTTTCTCCCCAAAAGGGATTAACGCATTTCCAATAACAGAGTAAGGGCCATACCTGCACGGAGATTGCACCACCGTTGGGTCACTATTCTTGGTGCTCCAGTGGTGCAATCAGAGCGCCATATCTACAAGGCAGCACAATAGGGCCACTGCGTCAGTTTTCCAGTGGATGCATTAGAAAATGTCTGTGCCACAACCGCCTGCTCCACGCAGCTTTTAAAATAAGCGAGGTAGTCGTTCCGACATAGAATTCATCAGAAAACTGATGCATCGGTACCTGCAAGGCAGGCAATGTGTGACGCATCTTTCTGCGGTGTCATGCTAAGCCTGCAATAAGTCAGAATTCCTACCCCACTGTAACCCAGGCATAGAAACTGATGCAGTGACTGTTCCATACGCAAGTGACCAGCTGAAGTCACTTCACACTTCCCAATTAGTGTAATTAACACATTTCTCCATTGTTAGTGGCCCTTTAAATGTCCCACTGTACATATTTAACTCCTAGGGCAGCATGGGGCTATTGGACGTTAGGTTTGATTGTATACTGCGGCATACGTATGTCACACCCACTTAGTGGTAAGATATACATTAGCCGACTGTGGACAATGTAATGTTGCACATAGGCACATTGTACACTTGTCTGTTATTCGTCCTGGCAAAATAGAAGTGTGTTAAGGGTGAGGATTCCTTAATTTATCGTACTTTTGCATTACCCTCACACAATAGGCCAGTTGTGTCACTGTGCAGTGGCGCATCACCTCTGTTGCGTGACACATTGCTGAATTTGGGTTTTTAAGTCTAAATTCAGCAAAGCATCACATTTGGTCCTGTTGCACTGTGCCTTGCTTCCCTCTGATGCTTCAGATTTACTGACACACTATAGAAGCTTGCAATTTAGGTGCGCTGTCTTTTAGATACAGCACACCAAGGCCCATCTTTATACTTTTTTAGCGCCGCATTTGCGTCGTTTTTTGACGCAAAATCGGCACAAACTTACAAAACACAATAGGCCCATATTTATACTTTTTGACGCAAAACTGCGCCAACGCAGTTTTGCGTCCAAAAAATTAGCGCCGGCTAACGCCATTCTGAAGCGCCATGCGGGCGCCGTATTTATTGAATGACGTTAACCGGCGTTAGCCGCCGGCGCTGTCTGGTGTGCGTTAAAAAAAACGACGTACACCAGGCAGCGCCGGCGTAGGGGGAAAATGGCGTATGGGCGTCCAGAAATGGTGCAAGTCAGGCTGAGGCAAAAAATTCGCCACAACCCGATTTGCGCCATTTTTTTACGACACCCATCCCCCATTCAAATGACTCCTGTCTTAGCAAAGACAGGAGTCATGCCCCCTTGCCCAATGGCCATGCCCAGGGGACTTCTGTCCCCTGGGCATGGCCATTGGGCATAGTGGCATGTAGGGGGGCACAAATCAGGCCCCCCTATGCCACAAAAAAAAAAAAAAAATACTTACCTGGACTTACCTTAATGTCCCTGGGGTGGGTCCCTCCATCCTTGGGTGTCCTCCTGGGGTGGGCAAGGGTGGCAGGGGGTGTCCCTGGGGGCTTGGGAGGGCACCTCTGGGCTCATTCTGAGCCCACAGGTCCCTTAACGCCTGCCCTGACCCGGGCGCTAAAATCTGGCGCAAATGCGGGTTTTTTAGTCCCGCCCACTCCCGGGCGTCATTTTTGCCCGGGAGTATAAATACGACGCATATGCATCGCAGTCATTTTTTAAGACGGGAACGCCTACCTTGCATATCATTAACGCAAGGAAGGTGTTCACGCAAAAAAATGACGCTAACTCCATGAACTTTGGCGCTAGACGCGTCTAACGCCAAAGTATAAATATGGAGTTAGTTTTGCGTCGAATTAGCGTCGAAAAAAACGACGCAAATTCTGCGCAAACGGAGTATAAATATGCCCCAATTGTATTTTGCCCGTTTGCGCCGATTTTGTGTCAAAAAACGATGCAAATGCGGCGCTAAAAAAGTATAAATATGGGCATGCAGCGCTAAAAAAAAGTATAAATATGGGCCTTGGGCCCATATTTATACTTTTTTAACGCCGCATTTGCGTCGTTTTTTGACGCAAAATCGGCACAAACTTACAAAACACAATTGTATTTTGCACATTTGCGCCGATTTTGCGTAAAAAAACGACGCACATGCGGCGCTTAAAAAAGTATAAATATGGGCCCAAAGGCCTTATGAATTTTCGTAGTGCACCACAACTTAAAATGATGTATTGCTGCCTTAGCGTCATTCCTTCTAAATATGGCCTTAAGGCCTGTATTTATACTTTTTTTGCGCTTCATTTGCGTCACTTTTTGACGCAAAAGCGGAACAAACTTACAAAACACAGGCCCATATTTATACTTTTTTAGTGCTGCATTTGCGCCACTTTTTGATGAAAAAACAGCGCAAACTTACAAAATACAATTGTATTTTGCAAGTTTGCGCCGTTTTGGCGTAAAAAAATGATGCAAATGCTGCGCTAAAAAAGTATAAATATGGGCCCCAATTATATTTTGTAAGTTTGCGCTGCTTTTGCGTCAAAAAGTGACGCAAATGCGGCTGAAAAAAAGTATAAATATGGGCCTAAGTGTTCAAGATCACCAGAGGGGCAATCACAGTGCCAGCAAGCTTCTGATTCTGATAAGCCATGTTTATACAGTCGTGTAGGAGACCAGAAAGATCTATGAGCAGACCAATATTTGCCCTGAAGGATCAAGGAAGATATTTTGTTATGGAAAAGCGAATCCCATATTTTCTCCCAAGAGGTGGGAGGAATGAGTTCATTGTTATATTTAGAACAGGAGTCCTCCCGTAGCTGGTAAGTGTGCATTATTTGTCTTGAAGTTCTTTTACAAGATCCTATAATTCTGGGAAGTGGTATGAGACTTGGTCGAAAGTTTCTCTAGGAAGAATAGGCAATCAGCAAGTTGAGGGTGCTTGTACTCATACAGAGCAACTTTAACTTTCAGAAAGGTATGGAAAATATAAGGCTGAACCTTTCAGACAGCATAGAAAAGGAGATGGGGTTACTGGAATCACCAAGATCTTTAATGTAAGCTATACGAAGAGCAGCCTGTTCCCTCCAAAAGGTTAGGGTGGAATCAATTTTGATGGCGCTACTGAACCACAGTGATGTAAATTCTGAGCCTTTCATCCAATGAGTGAAACATCTATCTAGAGTTTTTAATCATCAGTATTGAATCTTTAACCCATTCGCTGCCAGGCCTTTTCCCCCTCAGGTGCCAGGCCTTTTTTTGGCTATTGGGGGCAGTTCACGCTTAGGCCCTCATAACGTTTTGTCCACATAAACTGCCGATGCCAAATTTGCATCCTTTTCCCCAATATTTAGGGATTCTAGAGGTACCCAGAGTTTGTGGGTTCCCCTGGAGGAGACCAAGAAATTTGGCAAAATACAGCGAAAATGCAGTTTTTTAAAAAAAGGGTAAAAAGGGCAGCAGAAGAAGGCTTGTGTTTTTTCAACTGAGAATAGTATCAACAAAAGGTTTGTGGTGCTAAAATCACCATCTTCTCAGCTTTCAGGAACAGACAGACTTGAATCAGAAAACCACATTTTCAACACAATTTTGGAATTTTACTGGGACATACCCCATTTTTACTATATTTTGTGTTTTTAGCCTCCTTCCAGTTAGTGACAGAAATGGGTGTGAAACCAATGCTCGATCCCACAAGCTAAACATTTCTGAAAAGGAGACAACATTCTGAATTCAGCAAGGGGTTATTTCTGTAGATCCTACAAGGTTTTCCTATAGAAAATATCAGCTGAAAAAAAATCTTGAAATTGAGGTGAAAAAAACAGCAATTTTTCTCCACATTTTACTATGTACTTTTTCCTGTGATGTTACATTTTTTAAAGCAATACACCGTTGTGTCTGCTGGGCTTCCCTGGTTGCGAGGATATATATGGCTTGTAGGTTCATCAAGAACCTAGGTACTCAGAGCCAATAAATGAGCTGCACCTTGCAATGGGTTTTCATTCTGTACTGGTTATACATCAATTAATTTGCTGAAATATAAAGAGTGAAAAATAGGTATCAAGGAAACCTTTGTATTTCCAAAAGTGGCACAAGATAAGGTGTTGAGAAGCACTGGTTACTTGCACATCTCTGAATTCCGGGGTCCCCATATTAGCATCTGAATTACAGTGCATTTCTCAAATAGACGTCTTTTTTACACACTGTCTTACATTTGGAAGTAAAAAATGTTGAGAAAGACAAGGGGCATGTGAACGGGCTCGGTCGCTCACAAGCCGCGCTGCACCCGGAATAGACGTGTCGGACCTCTCCGACACGTCACTTCCGTGTTCCCACGTTGCCGTGGGAACGCCATCGAAAGACGGGTGGCGTCCTCCTGTTGCCACGGGAACCCAGGAGGGGATCCGGGCCGTGGCCGCAACGAGGCAGGAAGTTCCCTACGTAAAGGGACTTCCGGACGCCGAGGGGGGGAAGGAGGAGAACGGAGATCAGGAGAGGAACGGAGAAAAGGAGGAGAACGGCGAGCAGGAGAGAGACGGAGAGCAGGAGGAGAACGGAGAGCAGGAAAAGAACGGAGAGCGGGAGGAGAACAGAGAGCAGGAGGAGGAGGACGAGCAGGAGAAACTAACAGAGGGATCAGGAGAAACGAGAGGATCACGGAGGGAAAAGGAGGAGATGATTGTCCAGGACAGCACCCCAAAGGAACACCCCAGCTCCAGCCAACGTACCAAGGTACGGTCCTTGTGGGAACACAAAAGAGGTTGTCACAATTAAGAGGGCACTGGGGAAGGGGACAAAGACAGAGGGAGGGAAGGAGTTTGAAGGGACTTTAATGAGCACAAGACAAATCACGAGAGTCACAAAAGTGCACTATTGGGAGTTTATTCACTTGACCCTCACTTACCATCCTCACCCCCTGGTCCCCTCCTCCCCTTTACGTTAATAAATCATAAAGCACATTAAAATACCCCACTTACCATAGCGTTTCCTTTTTGTCACCACGGTACCACCCATTGGAGGCTGCCACCAGACGAGAAGAACACTCCCCTGGAAGAAGAAGAGACAAGACAATAAAGAAAAGAAGGAACAAGAGACAGTACTGAACCACTAAGAGGAAGGAAAGTGACAATTAGAGAAGTTTCTATAAAAACTCCAATAAACCTTCTTCCTGAACATCATACTTATTCTTTGTGGGTTTTTATACCGTTCGACCTACTACAGTGGTGTCAGAAGTGGGATCTTAGTAAAGAAGTATCCCACGGGTAACCGAACGGTATACATAATGAGTGACAATCCGTCCCTAGAAGATATGATTAAACAACTAGCGGAAGGCCAATGCCATCTGCAGTTAGTTTGGGAAGCCCACCAACGAGAAGCGAAAGAAGTCAGGGAGGCCTTACAGTCAGCCTTGAAGAGCCAAGCAACGATATTAGCAAACAATCAACTGGTCCATGAAACGGCCATGAAAAAGCTAACGGAAACAATCGCCGCTAGCAAAGTACATCCCAGTTCAGTATTGCAAAAATATCAGGAGGGAGAAGACCCGGAATCTTTTTTCACTAACTTTGAAAGGGTTGCTTCTTCAGCCCAATGGCCGGAGGATAGGTGGGGTCAATATGTGGCACCATTACTTACAGGCCTCCTACAAGCTGCTTATCAGGCCGCTAATCCCGGGGGAACAACACCATATAAAGATATTAAGGCCAGCATCCTAGAACGGGTAGGCCACGACAGCGAATATTATCGAGTTAAATTCCGGAAAGTAAAGTGGGGACCAAATGAGGACCCCCGAACTTTCTACTTCCGCGTGAAAGATCTAGCTTTGAAATGGCTGGGTCCAATTGGGAATAGCAGCAGAGAGGAGGTTATCCAGACTATTGTCCTCGAACAGTATCTAGACTCGTTACCTACGTCAACGAAACATTGGATTCGACAACATCCAAAAGTGGATACCGAGATGGCCATTGAACTAGCCTGCGCATACCACCGATCCACAGATGTGAAAGGTATGCCACCACGGCCTCCCATAAAACCGGTTGTAACCCATCCAAAACCTTTACCAAGATTTCCACTGGAAGACCCGGGTCCCCGCCGAGTTCCCGAAGGTCCTCCTTTACAGGGACCACAGTGCTATAATTGTGGGGAATGGGGGCACATAGCTCGTATGTGTCCGCGGAAATTAGAGGGAGGTGAACCTATGGAAATAGGAGTGACCCGGAGACGCGTACTTTGTACAGGACAGGGAGACCTTAAATTCAAACAAACCCTTAGACTAAAAGGCCGGTCTGTCTGTGCACTAATCGATTCGGGTTGCAGCCAATCCGTGGTTCGTGAAGATTTAATAAGCCCAATCGATAGAGAATCCAGTAGGTGGGTCACGATTTGTTGTATTCACAGTGATAAGGAACAATACCCCGTGACAAGAGTTAACATAGAGTGGGAAGACTACAAGGACTTACATCCAATGGGAGAAATGTCCCAACTGATTGAGGAATGTATCATTGGTACTGACTATAGACATTTCCCAGAACTTCTGGATCATGTTCGTAAACCGAAAATCCACCAGGATTGGTGGTTTGAGGCTCCTTTTTCAGACAGTAATATTGAAGGTCCTTTACCAAGAAGGAAATTATCACGTAAAGAGAAGCGAGATATAAAAGTTCAGTTCAGATCTCAGAATAAGCAGGATCAAACTCAGAGACTTATAGCTGAAATACATGAGGCACCCCTAAGTTTCCACCAACAACAGAGAGAGGATCCCTCACTCGCTCAAGCATGGAAATCGGCAAAAACCGAAGAAACAGAGGAGGTGGGTCCTTACTTCCTGGTTAAACGAAATTACTATATAGGGTGACCCATACCAGGGACGGGGATCATAAACATCAGCTAATAGTTCCCGAAAATTTTAGGAATCAAGTCCTAACCCTAGCTCACAGTCAACCAGGGGGAGGACATTTCGGGAGAAAAAAAACGGAAGAATATCTCCTCAGACGATTTTACTGGCCAGGGGTTTTCGCACATATCAGGAGGTACTGTTCTCAGTGTCCCCGGTGTCAACTGACAGACCCTGGTAAGCTCAGGAAAGCACCACTTTTGCCTCTTCCCATCATAGACATACCATTTAGCAGGGTAGGAATGGATTTAATTGGACCATTAGTACCGTCTTCTAAAGGGCACACATACATATTGGTGATCGTTGACTATGCCACCCGATATCCAGAGGCCATTCCTCTGACCAGCATGACCACAAAATCAGTTGCCCAAGCAATGATAACAGTTTTCACCCGAATAGGATTTCCCCACGAAATACTCACAGATCAAGGGACCCCATTCATGTCTAATCTCATGAAACAAGTTTGTAAGACTTTAGGAATTTCCCAAATAAGAACATCCGTTTACCATCCACAAACGGATGGATTGGTGGAACGATACAATCGGACCATCAAAACTTTACTAAAGAAAGTAGTCACTGATTCAGGGAGAGACTGGGATCAAAAATTACCATTAGTTTTGTATGCTATTAGAACTCATGAACAGGCATCCACAGGACATAGCCCATTTGAATTAGTGTTCGGGCGACAACCACACTCCCTTTTAGACATGGCCATAGAAACTTGGAAAGAAGAAGCTGAGGAGGGGGGTAGACCATTGCTGGAATACATACACAACTTAAAATCCCATTTACAAGGGCTGTGGGAGGAGGTACGAGAAAATATGGAACAGGCACAAATAACACAAAAACACTATTATGACAAAGGGAGTAAGTTGAGAGTTCTACAGACAGGAGAACAAGTTCTCATCATGCGTCCCACATCGGAACAAAAACTACTTGCCAGATGGCAAGGTCATTATCGAGTGATCCGAGCAGTCTCTCCAGTTACTTACCTGATTGAGTTATCGGCTAACCCTAAAAAGACACAAATTTATCATATAAATCTGTTGAAGAAATGGGAATCATCGGAGAACACAGACAATGTAGTAGAAATGGGACAGTTTCTATATCCAAGTAAGGAATCACACATTGAGTGTTACCCCCACTATCAACCTGGGAATAATAACATACCCGCTATTAATGAGTCCTTAACAAGGTCTGAGAAAGAGAAGTTAATTTCCCTATTGCATCACTTCCAAAAGTTCTTTTCAGAAAACCCTGGTAAAACCTCTTTGATTTATCATCAAATACGGACCTCACTGGGTAAAATAGTCCGTTTACGACCTTATCGTATTCCAGAGGCAAGAAAGCACATCATAGAGGATGAGGTTCAGAAAATGTTAGCTCTTGGAGTGGTGGAGCACTCCCATAGTCCCTGGTGCTCCCCGGTAGTCTTAGTACCAAAACCTGATGGGGCTGTAAGATTTTGCATAGATTTTAGGAAACTTAATGAGATCTCTATGTTTGACACCTATCCAATTCCTAGAGTAGATGACGTCCTTGAGAAATTAGGGAAAGCAAAATATATGTCCACAATCGACTTGACTAAAGGATACTGGCAGATTCCTCTGGCTCCAGAGGATAAAGAAAAAACCGCCTTTTCCACCCAATCCGGGCTTTATCATTTCACAGTATTACCTTTTGGCCTACATGGAGCCCCAGCTACCTTTCAAAGGTTAATGGATAGGTTACTTAAGCCCTTCCAAACATTCTCAGCAACGTATTTGGATGATGTAGTCATTTTTAGTGAGTCATGGGAGGAGCATCTAAAACATCTAGAATTTTTTTTCCATACCCTGTCAACAGCAGGATTAACAGCCAATCCCAAGAAATGTGTCCTAGGGAACACCGACATATCGTACCTCGGGTATAATATTAGTCAAGGCACCCTCCAGCCCCAAATAAAAAAAGTAGAAGCCATAAAGAATGCCCCTACCCCTAAAACAAAGAAAGACCTTCGTTCTTTTCTGGGTCTAGTAGGATATTATCGCAGGTTTATACCTGGATATTCCACTCTTGCTGCGCCACTCACGGATCTTTTGTCTAAATCCAACCCCAACCAGTTGTTGCCCTTTTCTGAGCTACAGAAGAACAGCTTTGAGGGACTAAAATCCTATCTCACAAAAGAACCGATATTACGATGTCCAGACTTTACTAAACCATTCCATCTGTAGACAGATGCATCCGATGTGGGTTTAGGTGCAGTTTTGAGTCAGCCGGACGAGGAGGGCCGAGATCTCCCCATCCTATTTCTTAGCTGAAAGCTATTCCCTCGGGAGCGTCATTATCCTATCATCGAACGAGAATGTCTAGCCATTAAATGGGCAGTGGACAGTTTACAGTATTATCTGTTGGGTCGGTCTTTTGTTCTTTATACGGATCACGCTCCCCTCACCTGGATGGCTGCCCATAAAGATTCCAATTCACAGATTTTGCGTTGGTTCCTTGAACTGCAGCCTTTTTCCTTTCAGGTTCGACACGTTCCTGGGTCACAACAAGGTCCTGCTGACTATTTGTCTCGCTACCCTTGCACCTCTTCAGTCCTCGAACAGGACAGATCTTGGGAAGGGGTGTATGAACGGGCTCGGCCGCTCACAAGCCGCGCTGCACCCGGAATAGACGTGTCGGACCTCTCCGACACGTCACTTCCGCGTTCCCACGTTGCCGTGGGAACGCCATCGAAAGACGGGTGGCGTCCTCCTGTTGCCACGGGAACCCAGGAGGGGTTCCGGGCCGCGGCCGCAACGAGGCGGGAAGTTCCCTACGTAAAGGGACTTCCAGACGCCGAGGGGGGGGAGGAGGAGAACGGAGATCAGGAGAGGAACGGAGAAAAGGAGGAGAACGGCGAGCAGGAGAGAGACGGAGAGCAGGAGGAGAACGGAGAGCAGGAAAAGAACGGAGAGCGGGAGGAGAACAGAGAGCAGGAGGAGGAGGACGAGCAGGAGAAACGAACAGAGGGATCAGGAGAAACGAGAGGATCACGGAGGGAAAAGGAGGAGAGGATTGTCCAGGACAGCACCCCAAAGGAACACCCCAGCTCCAGCCACGACCCAGGAGGGTCGTGGCTTACCAAGGTACGGTCCTTGTGGGAACACAAAAGAGGTTGTCACAATTAAGAGGGCACTGGGGAAGGGGACAAAGACAGAGGAAGGAAGGAGTTTGAAGGGACTTTAATGAGCACAAGACAAATCACGAGAGTCACAAAAGTGCACTATTGGGAGTTTATTCACTTGACCCTCACTTACCATCCTCACCCCCTGGTCCCCTCCTCCCCTTTACGTTAATAAATCATAAAGCACATTAAAATACCCCACTTACCTTAGCGTTTCCTTTTCGTCACCACGGTACCACCCATTGGAGGCTGCCACCAGACGAGAAGAACACTCCCCTGGAAGAAGAAGAGACAAGACAATAAAGAAAAGAAGGAACAAGAGACAGTACTGAACCACTAAGAGGAAGGAAAGTGACAATTAGAGAAGTTTCTATAAAAACTCCAATAAACCTTCTTCCTGAACATCATACTTATTCTTTGTGGGTTTTTATACCGTTCGACCTACTACAGGGCAATAACACATGTTCTTCTATTCTGTGTTCCCCCAAGTCTCCCAATAAAAATGGCACCTCACTTGTGTGGGTAGGCCTAGTGCCTGCAACAGGAAATACAACATGGACACATCACATTCTTACATTGAAATCTGACGTTTGTTTGCCTCTGGGAAAGCTGGAACCTAGGAAAACCTACCTAACTGTGCATTTCTAAAACCTGGACACCTATGGAAATCCAAGATGGGGTGACTTGTTGGGCTCTCACCAGGTTATGTTACACAGAATCCTTTGCAAACCTCAAAATTTGGCTAAAAAAAACACTTTTTCCTCACATTTCAGTGATAGAAAGTTCTGGAATCTAAGAGGAGCCCCATATTTCCTTCCACCCAGCATTCCCCCAAGTCTCCCAATAAAAATGGTTCCTCACTCGTGTGGGTAGGCCTAGTGCCTGCAGCAGGAAATGCCACAAAAATCAACGTGGACAGATCAAATTTTCCCAAAGAAAACAGATCTGTTATTTGCAAAGTGCCTAGCTGTGGATTTTGGCCTCTAACTCAGCCGGCACTTAGGAAAACCTACAAAACTGTGCATTTTTTAAAACTAGACACCTCGGGGAATCCATGATGGGGGTAACTTGTGGGCCTCTGACCAGGTTATGTTACCCAGAATCCTTTGCAAACCTCAAAATTTGAAAAAAATAACACTTTTTCTTCACATTTCGGTGAGACACAGTTCTGGAATCTGAGAGGAGCCACAAATTTCCTTCCACCCTGTACTCCCCCACAGCTCCCAATAAAAATGGTACCTCACTTGTGTGGGTAGGCCTAGTGCCCACAGCAGGAAATGCCCTAAAACACAACATGGACACATCACATTTTCCCAGAGAAAACAGAGCTGTTCTTTGCAAAGTGCCTAGCTGTAGATTTTGTCCTTTAGCTCAGCCGGCACCTAGGGAAACCTACCCAACCTGTGCATTTTTAAAAACTAGACACCTAGGGGAATCCAGAATGTGGTGACTAGTGGGGCTCTCACCAGGTTCAGTTACCCACAATCCTTTGCAAACCTCAAAATTGGGCTAAAAAACACGTTTTCCTCACATTTCAGTGACATAAAGTTCTGGAATCTGAGAGGAGCCACAAATTTCCTTCCACCCTGTGCTCCCCCACAGCTCCCACAAAAAATTGTACCTCACTTGTGTGGGGAGGGCTAGTGCCAGCGGCAGGAAATGCCCTAAAACACAACATGGACACATCACATTTCCCCAAAGAAAACAGCTGTTTTTTGCAAAGTGCCTACCTGTGGATTTTGGCCTCCAGCTCAAACAACACATAAGGAAACCTACCAAACCTGTGCATTTTTTAAAACTAGAAATCTAGGGAAATCCAAGATGGGGTGACTTGTGGGGCTCTCACCAGGTTCTGTTACCCAGAATCCTTTGCAAACCTCAAAATTTGGCTAAAAAAAACCTTTTCTCCTCACATTTCGGTGAATTAACGTTCTGGAATCTGAGAGCAGCCACAAATGTCCTTCCACCTAGTGTTCCCTCAAGTCTACCAATAAAAATGGTACCTCGCTTGTGTGGGTAGGCCTAGTGCCCGCAGCAGGAAATGCCCCGAAACATCACATTTTCCCAAAGAAAACAGAGCTGTCATTTGCAAAGTGCCTAGCTGTGGATTTTGGCCTCTAACTCAGCCGGCACCTCGGAAAACCTACTAAACTTGTACGTTTTTGAAAACTAGACACCTAGGGGAATACAGGATGGGGGTGACTTGTGGGGCTCTGACCAGGTTCTGTTACCCAGAATCCTTTGAAAACCTCAAAATTTGACCAAAAAAAAAAAAAACTTTTTCCTCACATTTCGGTGAGATAAAATTCTGGAATATGACTGGAGCCACAAATTTCCTTCCACCCAGCATTCCCCCAAGTCTCTCAATAAAAATGGTACCTCACTTGTGTCTGTAGGCCTAGTGCCCGCAACAGGAAATGCCCCAAAGCACAACATGGACACATCACATTTTTCCAAAGAAAACAGACAGTTTTTTTACAAAGTGCATGGCTGTAGATTTTGTCCTGTAGTTCAGCCGGCACCTAGGGAAACCTACCTAACCTGTCCATTTTTAAAAACTAGACACCGAGGGGAATCCAAGATGGGGTGACTTGTGGGGCTCTTCCCAGGTTCTGTTACCCAGAATCCTTTGCAAACCTGAAAATTAGGCTAAAAAACCACTTTCTCCTTACATTTCGGTGATAGAAAGTTCTGGAATCTAAGAGAAGCCACACATTTCCTTCCACCCAGCATTCCCACAAGTCTCATGATAAAAATGGTACCTCATTTGTGTGGGTAGGCCTAGAGCTCACACAAGGAAATGCCCCAAACACTATGTGAACACCTCAAAATTATTGAATAGAAAACTACCTGTTTTGCAGGGGTGGGGCACCTGCGTTTTTTGTCCTGGTCTCAGCACCCATACAGGGAAACCTACCAAACCCAAAAATTTCTGAAAACTAGACACCCGAGGGAATCCAGGGAGGTTTGACTTGCGTAGATCTCCTAGTGTTTTCTTACCCAGAATCCTCAGAAAACCTAAAATGTAGCTAAAAAAATCATATTTTTCACACATTTCTGTGTGGGATCACTGCACCAGGACAATTTTCCTACCACCCAATATTCCTTTCAGTTTCCCAGTAAAAATGATATCTCACTTGTGTAGTTGGGACAAGTGCCTGTGACAGGGAAGAGCCAAAAACATGTTGAAATTGAGGGGGACCCAAAGCGGGTCCAAAAGAGCAGTGTGAAAAATAAAAATTTAGGCTGACAAGTCGGGCAGAATTTTTATCAGTATAGATTCGCCACTGCTGGGTGGTAGGAATTTTGTGGATTCCTGCAGATTTGAAAAGGTTCCATCATAAAAATGTGGGGAAAATGTGTGATTTCCAGCAAAGTTGGGGGTTTGCAGGGCATTGTTGGTGGGAAAATGGTGCGGGGTGCATGTGAAGGACACTACCCTGGAGTTACCCATAAGTTAAGTTTTCAGAGGTGTCTAGGCCTTGTGGATTTTTCTACATGGCAGCATCCCAAAGTCAAAAAAGTGCAGCACTCACCATTCCAAGCGGGATGATTTTGACAGTTAGGCAAGCTTTCGTGGCCCAAATGTAAAACCCAAACCCCAAATCATCTAATGTCGTCTTGCTTGCCGTTGGGTAAGATGTTTTAGTGTGCGGGAGGAGAGCTGAAAGACTGTTACCCCTTTCATTTGGGGTGGGGGCATAACCATGCCCCTACTGGTTGGTAGCCACCACCCCACTATTTTTTTTATTTTTTATTCCCTGGCATCCAATAGGCTTTCTGCCCCCGGGGTGTGGATCATGGGTAATTGCCCTATTTGCCCACCAGTGGGAAGAACAACTTTGGCCCCATTTATTTGAGACGGGGTATGGACATACTCCCACGCTCTTTTTAGAAAAAACAAAATCTTCCCTGGTCTGTGGTGGGCTTTCTGCCCCCCTTGGGGGCAGATAGACCTTCCAAAAATCGGCCGACCTGCCCCCGGGGGGGGCACATATGGCCAACAGTATTTTCCCCCCCATGGGGAGCACACCTTGCCCAAGGGGATGCTCCCAAAACAAAACACACACACCAATCCCTGGTGCCTAAGTGGTTTCTGCCTCCCCTGGGGAAAGATCGGCTTAATATAAATAGATCGATCTGCCCCCAAGGGGGGAAAGAAATGGGCTAAAATAAATTTCCCCCCCATGGGAGTGACCGTTGCCTAAGGGGTCACACCCCTTACGTGAAACTAATCAAAAAATAAAATCCTGGGTGTCTGGTGGTTTCTGCCCCGCTTAAGGGGGGTAGATCGGCCAAGTAAAAATAGGCTGATCTGCCCCCAAGGGGGGCAGAAATGGCCTAAAATAAAATCCCCCCCCCAGGGGAGCGGCAATCCCTGGTGCCTAGTGGTTTCTGCCCCCCCTGTGAACAGATCAGTCTAATTAAAATAAGCCGATCAGCCCCCAATGGGGGCAGAAATGGCCTAAAATAAATTTGTCGCCCCCAGGGGAGTTATCCTTGCCTAAGAGGTCACTCCCCTTACGTGAAACTAATCTAAAAATAAAATCCTGGGTGTCTAGTGGTTTCTGCCCCCCTTAGGGGCAGATTGGCCTAACAAAAATAGGCTGATCTGCCACTAAATGGGACAGAAGTGGCCTAGAGATAATTTTGCCCCCGGGGGAGCGACCCTTGCCTAAGAGGTCGCTCTCCACATGTAAAAAAAAAAAAAAAAAAAAAAAAGAAATGTATCCCTGGTGTCTAGAGGTTTATTATAATAGGCTGATCTGCCCCTGGTGGGGAACAAATGGCCTTGAAATAATTTGCCCCCCTGGGGAGTAGCCCTTGCCCAAGGGGCCACTCCCCTTATGTGTGAATAAAAAAAAAAACTCCCTGGTGTCTTATAGACATTTCTGCTGCCCGATCCCTTCACGATCAGGCAGCAGCAGAAATGCTGAGAGAGGCATCAAAGGAAAGGAAAGGCCTTACTTTTCCTTTGATGCCTCTCTCACCCCATCCACGTGATCGGAAGAGAAATGCTTCTGCATTTCTCTTCCCATCCGCGCTGGAAGCTGAGCCCGCAATCGCACGCTGACGTCATCAGTCTCCATGGTGGGTCGGGTTGGAAGGGGAAGTTCTTCCCCTTCCGGCCCTGCCCATGGGAGGGGGTGCAAAGCCCCCAGGTGGAGCGCTACTGCTTTCCCCAGGGGCCCATACCAGGACGAGGTGGTTACGTCCCTGGCACCTGAGCGCCACAGCAACAGATGTAACCATCTTATCCCGGGTACCCAAGGGGTTGATGATCTGAAAGGAGTGGGAGACACCGCGTTGTTTGATTGTTAAGGGTGCTAATCAGAGAAAGAGGGCTGACTCGGTCAATCTCAATGTCTACCAAGGCAGGTTAAGTAGGGATGTTCAGATTTAGCCACCAGGGAGTTTGTCTATCCTGAAAGGCGAATTCATAGTTTTTGAAACTGGGAAGGCCCAGGCCACCCTTCAATTTCTTTGTTTGGAGTTTCTGCATCAAGATTCTTGCTCTCTTAAAAGACAATGGGGGTCATTACAACCCTGGCAGTTGGTGATAAAGGCTGGTGGTAAATACCGCCAAATTATGACCATGGCGGAAACAGCTCAGCCAGACAGCCAATTTAACGCACTGACAGCCAGGGCAGAATCAACAGGTACCACGGCGGTAACCTCCTACAGCCAGGCAGAAGACAATGTTCCGCCCACTGTATTAATACAGTCCAATCCGCCACCTTTTCCGGGGCAGTACCAACGACATCAAAAGCCTGGCAAAAACAGAGCTCAGAAGATAAAGGACTCACCTGTGGAGACTCAGGGAAGAACCACGCCGCCATGGAGCCCGAGCTGCATGTCTTCCCCATGATCTTCTACGTGTTGCTCCACTACGAACATCAACAACGGCGAAGATGACCACGGTGAGTACAGCTGCCTAGAACACAGGAGGGGGGAGGGAAAAGAGAGTGACACACACACGCAACACCCCCACCCCCAACACCATACAAACAAGCAGATGCAGTAACATAACATATTTACCCTGTACCCCTCAAGAATAATTCAAGGACAACACAAATAAATTAAAAAGAGTGCAATAAGATAAAATAGTAGCAAAACGTGCATCCAAATTAAAAAGTGTATACATATTTACAAATGTAGGGACACTACCCAGTTCTGAATGTTCATGGGCCACAGGGCCACATTACAAAGTCAAAGGCCCCACTTGAGTCCTGCAACAACATGGAGAGAACACTGCAGGGGCATCAGGTCGAAAACAGGCAGGCACCTCAGGGGGATGGGGAGTGGGGGGGGCACCTCAGCCAGAAAATGGTACAACGCCACTGGTCCTGGAGAGGTCAACATGCCCTGTGCTTGGTCCTGGGGAGTGCAAGGCCACAGTCTCACATGTGGGTGACTTGCCCACATGCTCTGGGGGGGCAACATGTCCATTACTTTGTCCTGGGGAGTGCAAGGCTACAGTCTCTCAAGTGGGTGTCTTTCCCACTGGTTCTGGAGGGGGCATCGTGCCCAGTGTGCTTCATCCTGGGGAGGATGGGGTGAGTGGATGTCATCTCCACTGTTCCGGAGGGGTCATCGTGCCCAGTGCGCTTCATCCTGGGGAGGATGGGTTGAGTGGATGTCATTTCCACTGGTTCTGGAGGGGGCATTGTGCCCAGTGTGCTTCATCCTGGGTAGGACTGGGTGAGTGGATGTCATCTCCACTGGTTCTGGAGGAGGCATCGTGCCCTGTGATGCAGACTTTGGGGAGTGCAATAGCACAGTCTCTCAGGTGGGTGTCATACCCACTGCATTTGCAGGGGGCAGGCCGCACAACAGCCCATGGATGCAGGTCTACAGAATGTCCGACAGTGGTGACGGCTGTTCAGTGGTGGCAGTGGTGCTGCTGCCGCTGGTGGTGATGGGGGGAGGCTCCAGCCCATCCCCTGCAGCCTTGGAATGCTGCCCACTGGAGCTGGTGGTGGTGCTAGGGGGAGGCTCCAGCCAATCCCCTGCAGCCTCGGACGGCTGCCCACTGGTGCTGCTGCTGCTGGTGGTGGTGGGGGGAAGCTCCAGCCCATCCCCTGCAGCCTCGGATGGCTGCCCACTGGTGCCGGTGGTGGAGGTGATGGTGCTGGTGGCGGAGCTGGTGGTGATGGTGGGGGGAGGCTCCAACCCATCCCCTGCAGCCTCGGACGGCTGCCCACTGCTGCTGCTTCTGCTGCTGGTGGTGGGGGGAAGCTCCAGCCCATCTCCTGCAGCTTTGGACAGCTGCCCAATGGTACTTGTGGTGGTGCTGGTGGCGGAGCTGATGGGGGTTGTTGAGAGAGGCTCCAGCCCATCCCCGGCAGCCTCGGATTGCTGCCCACTGCTGCTGCTGGTGGTGGTGGGGGAAGCTCCAGCCAATCCCTTGCAGCCTCAGACGGCTTCCCCCTGGTGCTGGTGGTGGTGCTGGTGGCGGAGCTGATGGTGGTCATGGGGGGAGGCTTCAGCCCATCCCCTGCAGCCTCGGATGGCTGCACCACCATGGTCACAGCACCAAGCCCCTTGTCCTTACTGTCTGCTGGTGCAGGCCCCTTGCCCTTCTCCCAGAAGCTGGGGATGGCTCCTTGCCCCTTTTGGCAGCAGCTGGGGCTGGCTCCTTGCCTTCCTTCCTACAGCTGGGGCTGACTCCTTGCCCTTCCTTCCTGCAGATGGGGGGGGCTCCTTGCCCTTCCTTCCTGCAGCTGGGGCTGGCACCTTGCCCTTCCTTGAAGCACTTGGGGCAGGCACCCTTTCCAGCTGGCTGGCTGGGATCCTTTCCCACCTGGAGTTGCTGGGGACACTACTGTGCCAGTGGACTGGGTGGCTGAGGTGCTTGCCTGGGTTTTGACCACCCTGGCCTGACGTGAAGGACGGAGGGGAGGGGTAGGGAAGAGGTCAATGGTGGAGAGGAAAAGCTTCTCAGGGACATTGGGGTGGGAAGAGGGAGAAGGTTTGGGAGTGGAGGAAGAGGGTGTGGATGTACGAGGTGTCAGTCTGCTGTGTTTAGGTGCAGGTGCATGGGCTGGATCCTGTTGTGAGGTGGATGGCTCTTGGGTATCTGAGTGCTTGCGTTTGTGTACTTTGGGAGGGGGACAGACACAGTGGGAGAGGACACAGGGGATGTGTGCATGGATGTAGGGGTGGTGACTGCCAGTGAGGTGTGTGTTCTGATAGATGTGCTGGTTATGGTGGTAGTGGAAGAGGATGTAGTGCATGCAGATGTGAGTTTAGACACAACTGGGAGGGAGGTGGAGGAGGAGGAGGGGGCCACAGTGGAGGCAGTAGATGTTGGTATGTCTGCATCTGAATGGTGTTTGTGTGAGTGCCTGTGGGATGAAGTGTGGTGCTTGTGTTTGCCATGTCCACTCTTGTGTGTTGTCCTGTGTGCATGCTCGTTTGCCTGTGTGCTTGGGATAGGTTGGGGTTGAGGGGAATGGGATTCGGTAGAGGAGGTTGGAGGGGTGGAATAGGGACAATGGCTGCCATCAGAGAGGAGGCCAGAGCCTGGATTGATCTCTGTTGGGCAACCAAGCCAGTGTGCATGCCCCCCAGAAATGCATTGGACTGTTGTATTTGGGCTGCCAGCCCCTGGATGGCATTCACAATGGTTGACTGCCCAACAGAGATGGATCGCAGGAGGTCAATAGCCTCCTCACTCAGGGCAGCAGGGCTAACTGGGGCAGGGCCTGAGGCGCCTGGGGCGAAGGAGATGCCCACTCTAGTGGGTGAGCGGGCATGGGAAACTCGCTGGGGGGCTGCTGGGAGGGCGGTGCTGGTACGAAGGGTGGCAGATGCACCTGTAGCTGGGGTAGGTACAGAGGTGTCCGCCACCACAAGGGAGCTACCATCGGAGGAGGAATCCGTGTCCAAACTGTCCCCTCCAGTCTCTGCCGTGGTGCTCCCCACGCCCTCCATCCACTGGTGCCATCACCGTTGGTGGACTCGACCTCCTGGGTCCTGTGGGATGCAGCTCCCTCCGTCGCCGGTGCCTCTGCTCCTCCGCCAGATTATGCTAATGCACATAAGGGCAGGATGACAAAGCAAAAAGAGGGGGAAGATACAAAGGATACACTTGGTCAATGGCAGCACCAACACCACCGTTGGCGAACACAACACACTCACATACAGGGAACAGCCCTTCGCACTTGGCAATGCACTACCATTTACAATGCTAGTCACCAGGCCATGGGTACAGACACATACCCCCAACTGCAGCATACCTGAGACCCACAAACTCCTGCCCAGTAGTGAATGCCTACTAGCTAGGTTGCAGGAATTTCACAGCAGAACACTGCCCAACATGGGACCTACTGTGCAATGTCAGGCCTGGCCTAGGGGCACCCAGAGCCCTACATCCCCCACCCAGATACCACCCCACCAGGCGTAAGTAGTAATGAAGGGCACTGTACTCACCCCCTTGTTGCTGCTGTGATGCCCCAAGCACCTATCAAGCTCCGGATAGACCACCACCAGTATGCGGGCCATCAGGGGGGTCATAGTTCGATGGGCACCCCTTCCTCGTTCAGAGGCCATCCCCAGTTGGGCCTCCGCTGTCTTCCGTGCCCAGCGTCTCAGGTCCTCTAACCATTTCTGACAGTGGTTGCTCTGCTTGCCTCAGACCCCCAGGGTCCCCACATCCTTGGCGATGGCACACCATATACCACTCATTTGATGGGCACTGACCTGCAGAGAAATACACACAGGAAAAGGTATTAGTCAGACCGTCCTGCCCGTTACACTCATGGACCACCATGCCCCTTCCAATCCCCACTAGTACAGACATGGCCCAGCATACGTGCTACACGCTGCCAAGGGCCCATCCACTAACCCCCCTACACGATGCCTTCACACACAGCACTCCATGCATTCATGCCCTATGCATCGTACTCACAGTGTACTCACCTGTTGGTCTGGAGGCTCACACAGCAGTCGGTACTGGGGTAGGACCCCATCCACTAATCGCTCCAACTCCTCTGAGGTGAAGGCAGGGGCTCTTTTCCCAGTCACACGCACCATGGTAGGTTCCAGACACAGGTCACAGCAGCACATGCAGTGTAGGTCCTCTCCTGTTGAAGGTCAGGTACCAAGTGAGTGACCAGATTTAAAAAGGTGGTCACGTCCGCAGCGGTGCGTACCGTCACCACCGGCGTACATCACCATTGGCCACTGTACCCCATAGGTCCCAATGATAACCAATGAGGAGTTGCACAATGGTTCCCGACCGCCTCCAACAACGGCGCACAACATCAGCGGAATTACCTCATTTCCACCTGTCTCTCCATACTGGACAGGCAGACGCCATTTCAGGGGGGGCAGGCCATGGATCCTAACTGCGTCACAGTTCACAATTTTACATTCTGGACATATGCCACCAAAATATTGTAACAATCGCAATATGCAGTGAACTGTAGTGGTTACAAAATACAGATAATGACCAGCTGCTCACTCTTTTACCCCATAGATTGCAACCACTGCAGATGAATAGGAGATGGAGACATCCCCCCGTGTACAGACCCCTGGTGGACTTGTCAACATTGTAGGACAGGCACATTATCCTCACCTATAGACTTGACAGGGCCATAATTACAGAGCTGTGTGCTCAATTGGAGCCTGACCTGATATCGGCTATCTGTCACCCCACTGGGATCCCCCCTCTTGTGCAAGTGCTATCAGTGTTCCATTTTTTAGCAACAGGTTCTTTCCAAGTGACAGTGGGCTTGGTAGCGGGAAAGTCACAGCCAATGTTCTCAATAGTGCTGACCAGAGTGTTGTCTGCCCTGATTAAACACATGGAGCTGCATTGTTTTCCCCCAGGTGGAGGATTTGGCAACAGTGAGGGCTGACTTCTATGCAATGGGGCATATCCCCATCATCATTGGTGCGATTGATGGGACACATATTGCATTTGCCCCACCCCCGGCAAAATGAACAGGTCTTCAGAAATCATAAAAGTTATCACTCAATGAATGTGCAGATGGTGTGTTTGGCAGACCAGTACATCTCCCATGTCAATGCTAAGTATCTAGACTCGGAGCATGATGCTTTAATCCTGAGGACTAGCAGCATCCCAAATGTGATGGCCCAACTCCAGAGGCACAGGATGTGGCTAATAGGTGAGCCCTGGTTCCCACCCTGTGGATGTTGGGGTATGGGTGTGGTGTGGGCCATAAGGGATAATGTGTGGCTAACAGTTTTCCCTCGATATTTGCAGCTGACTCTATTTACCCCAACCTATCATGGCTACTGACCCCTGTGAGGAATCCCATGACAAGGGCAGAAGAACGTTACAATGAGGCACATGGGCGAACCAGAAGGATTATTGAATTTACCTTTGGCCTCCTGAAGGCCAGGTTTTGGTGCCTCCATCTAACAGGTGGATCCCTGTGCTACTCACCCAAGAAGGTCTGACACATCATCATGGCATGCTGTATGTTGCACAACCGTGCCTTGAGATGCCACGTGCCTTTTCTGCAGGAGGAGGAGGCTGGAGATGGCCGTGTGGCAGCAGTGGACCCTGTGGACAGTGAAGATGAGGAGGCAGAGGATGAGGATGAGGACAACAGAAGTGCACTCATTCGTCAATACTTCCAATGACACACAGGTAAGACAGTATTATTTCACATTTCATTGACAGTTTGATGTGTGACATTGTCACTGGCAGGCTGTGAATTCCTACTTCTATGGCCACTCACTGTACCCTGGCATCTCTTTTTGCAGATGTTGGTGCCCCATGATTGCTCCTGGTGTGTTCACTGCAACCAACTACCGGTCTTTCCTATGTAAACATTACTGTATTTATGTGTGTCACTTGCATGTGAGACCAATGTTGTTGTGTATGTTGTGTAGCTGTGTGCAACATTCAGGTGAGTGTCGCTGTTGTTTGGTAGACGTTGTTATGATATGTATAGTTGTGCTTGTGTGTGAGTGTTTGTGTAGCTGAGTGTGTAGTTGTGTTGGTTGTTGTGGTTGTGTTGTGTGTGGGTACACTTTCAGTGGTGTCTATATGTTGTGTCATGGATGTATGTCACTGTGTATTTTCAGCACGTACAGGATGTGTTGTGTCAGAATGGCAATCTGTTTTGTGAATGTTGTGTGTTATGTCGTGTGTAATGCGGGGCTATACATATGGATAAGGGACAGTGTGTGTATGTCACTTACCTCTCTTTCATAGCCCCTGCCAGTGTACGAAGTCCATTGTTTCCTGCCGCCGTCTCCCTCTGTCAGCAATCCCTTGCCGGTCAATCTGCTTGCAGCGCTGTAACATCTAAATACAGTGAGCGGAAGACCATCAACTTGATGGTCTTCTTGGGTATGCAGCCGACACAGCTTTGTGATGCCATCACCAAGATTTAAATCAGGCCCTAAGTTTTTCCAAGGCAGCCCGGAGGAAAGTCCATGAAGCTTTGTCAAAGGCCTTCTCTGCATCTAAGGTCATAGCCATGGTGGGAGAAGGAACCTGTTTAGCTTCTTCTGTTGTTTTGCAGAATGTTTGAATATTGTCTGCAGCCAATGTTCACTTTACAAAACCAGATGTATTAGATAGGAGAGTACCTTCTCCATTTAAGAGCTAGTAATTTAGCATAAATGTCATAGTCGATCTTGAGTATTGATGTGGGATGAAAGTTTTTAATCTCCATTGGGTCTTTGCCTTCTTTAGTATAACTACTCTATGAGCTTCTGAAATTAATCCAGAGATTTTGCCTAGTATCTCAAATTTATTAAACAGATCAGTCAGGTGGCATAGTAAAGTATGTTGATTATATTGCTAAAAAGAGGCTGGAAACCCATCTGGTCCAGGTGCTTTTTTCTTTTTAAGGGAATCAATTGCCTTTCTGTTTTCATCTAGTTCAGTTGGTTTATTAAGAGCAGTTCAGTCAGTCAAATAATTTTATTCGGCAATTGCCATAAAAGTACAAACCAAGACACATTTACCGATCTATCAATAGTATAAAATAAAACTTAAAACCATTGCTGAAAACACCACATGAGCATCCAATCTGAAACCCCTTGACATACATAGATAAATATACTAGACATGATTAAAAATCACAAAGTCAGAAAAGTACAAATATTAGCTTTAAAATGATATACTATACGTACATAAATTTTTAAAAAAGGAGTAGGCCTTTTCCTAATACTTAAAGAAGCTGTGACAAAGTCTAATACATGATGACAAATTTGAATATCAGGCAATCTCTGAAGATATAGTAGGGCTTCCTTATAATGAATGGGTCTAAGAAGGCGTAACGTGGGTAAAATAAAGGCCCCTCTAGGAGCAGCGTATAAAGGGCAAAAAAGAAAAAAGTGCAAAGTGCTCTGAGTTGATTTGGAGTCACAGGGACAAAGTGGTAAGTCCTTTTTCCAGAAACATGGTTCGGGGAAAGCTACCTTAAAATGAATTAGATTAAGTCTAAAAAGTGTTAAAAAGGAAATTATTCTAAAACTTGAAAACCAAGTCAAATAGGGTTCAAGGCATGGAACAGTCACAATCCGAGAGTAGGAATCAAAAGATTTCAATTTCAGGGAACTATAAAATCTCTGCTCTGATATGTGCTTGGAGTAAGTAGACTTCAAAACAGACCTAGAGTTTGTGGTTAACAAATGAGGATCATCAAACATGTATCTAAGCCCTAGGTTCTCAAAAGAATTTTGCAGAAACATAAGCCAGGGAATCCTATTTGAATTTTCCAATTGTAGACAATCAGAGACACAGTCTTGGACCAAACTTGCCATAGGGTTTGACCAACATCTGATCCAGAGCAGTAGGGGGGCCATAAAGACCCTGTCCTCCAAAAAGCACTGACCAAGTTCTTCATGGCAGATTATATTTGCGGTGCATTTTGGAACCAACAATAATCTGCGCAGGAATTTATTTTCAACACTCTGAAGAGACGGTATTTTATTATAGCCCCAGACGCCTGCCCCATAAAGGACTGATGCAGTGCATTTGGAATTATAAAGAGTTTTCAACTGTGCAGGGGGTCTGTGACCTAATTTATTTGAAAAGCGAAAAATTGCTTTGTTGTTCCTTATCAACTGTTGGAGCTTAAAATTAATGTGTGTCTTCCAGGACAAGGAAGAACTCATGTACATGCCTAGATAACAAAATTCTTTGACCTTAATAAGAGTGTGCCCTCCCATAGTAAATTGTTTAGACTTTGTATTGCGTGGGCCACAAGTCATAACGAAAGTCTTGGGGTAATTTATTTTCAGATCAAGGTTCAACATAAAATCATAAAATACATCCAGTAGTCCCTGTAAACCGTTTGCAGTACGAGCAATTAAAACTGCATCGTCAGCATATAATAAAACTGGAAGTTGTCTCTGGCCCATCTTCGGTAGGTCCTTTGCATGCTTTAACAGTGAATCATGGAGCCTATTAAGAGCAGTTAAATCTTTATCCGCTAGTCTGGGTAGCTAAAGTGAGTACAAGAACATTTTGTAAGCCTCCCAGTTATCCCAGCACCTTGCAGAGGATGGGTTATACAAGTCTGTATAAAAGGAGTTAAAAGTGCCAAAAATGTTTGTGTGATCAACCTGAAGTACACCATCCCTATCTTTAATGGCCAGGATGTTAATGGATATTTAGAATATTTAAGGGTTAAAGCTAGGAGTTTACCAGCCTTGCTACAGTCCAAAATATTTTGTGCTTTAATTTCAGAGGACCATATGGGAGCTCTTTCACTTAAGATTTTGTTATATTCATAATTAAGATGTTTTATATTGGATGAAGTGGAGGGGTCTAAGGATAGTTTTCTGTCATTCTCCAGATTTTTCATCTGCCTCTCTAAAAAGGTTCATTGCGTTTAGTTTTTTTTTTTTGCTGCCATAATGCTGAGCAGCTCAATCTCTGATAGTCTCCTTCATCACATCCCACATCATCTATACGTTCATGTCCTGGCCTCCCAGGGTCTACTTTATGGCGGCCGCAGAGTGGCCATGCTGTGGACAGGTGTAGCAGGTGCACCGATGGCATGTCAAAAACACACCAAAGGCAAGCCTGTCTGAACCCATCCATGCCTGGACATTGCCCAGCACCAGGATCCCTCGATCAAGCACCACTCACAGCTCAATTTCTGCCTCCCTTCGCGCCCTCAACCCTGGATGCCACCATGAACACTATCACTGTGCCGCTCCACATTCCATGGTAGGCCCTTCCACCTGCATCTTATGCCACTTCACCTGCCACAACACACAAACCCCTAACCCCAGCAACACCCAACCCATTCAACACACACCAGCTACCCACCATCAGCTCGCATGTACCCTCCTCAACATTTGCTCACTCCACATAGAAGGACACAATCCCAGCAATGGAACACCTCAACTTCACTAGCCAAATGGGCGAGAAATCCAGCATTAAGGAAACACTTGCATACCATCTACTGGGACCTCAAACCACCTTCTGCAACCTAATCACCAATTTCATTGCCCCCTTGCAAGCATTTCAGAGGACTACATGTTCCTGGGTGCTCTCAACTTCCACCTCAATGACATAACCAGCCCTAACTCAGCCAACCTCCTTGATAACAACATCGGCCTCACCCAACTCGCACACAAACCCATGCACATTGCAGGACACATACTCAACTCCATATTCAGCTCCAGTAGCCACATCAAATACAGCTACACCACCAAACGCAAATCGACTAACCACTCAACCATCCATTTCATCATTATGACCCACATGCCCTCCTCCCAAAGCAATCCCACCCACCCTTAGCAGCTGGAACAAGGCCTCAGAGACCGAATGGACCAACACCCTCATCCTCAGCCCACCCAAACACTGAATCAATGTGAACCAGGATATGAGAAGCTTCAACATCTGGATCACTGGCTGCAATGACATGGTCACCCCCATCAAGAACAAGAAACACAGAAGATCCACGAAGCAAGTCAGCTAGTACCTCAAGGACCTCAGGACAGCCAAGTACCACTGCAAGCACCCCAAGCGAAAGTGACACACCCAAAAACAAATTTCTGAATTCAGCAAGGGGTTATTTCTGTAGATCCTACAAGGCTTTCCTATAGAAAATATCAGCTTAAAAAAAATATTGAAATTGAGGTGAAAAAAACAGCAATTTTTCTCCACATTTTACTATGTACTTTTTCCTGTGATGTTACATTTTTTAAAGCAAAACACCGTTGTGTCTGCTGGGCGTCCCTGGTTGCGAGGATATATATGGCTTATAGGTTCATCAAGAACCTAGGTACTCAGAGCCAATAAATGAGCTGCACCTTGCAATGGGTTTTCATTCTGTACCGGTTATACATCAATTAATTTGCTGAAATATAAAGAGTGAAAAATAGGTATCAAGGAAATCTTTGTATTTCCAAAAGTGGCACAAGATAAGGTGTTGAGAAGCACTGGTTACTTGCACATCTCTGAATTCAGGGGTCCCCATATTAGCATCTGAATTACAGTGCATTTCTCAAATAGACGTCTTTTTTACACACTGTCTTACATTTGGAAGTAAAAAATGTTGAGAAAGACAAGGGGCAATAACACATGTTCTTCTATTCTGTGTTCCCCCAAGTCTCCCAATAAAAATGGCACCTCACTTGTGTGGGTAGGCCTAGTGCCTGCAACAGGAAATACAACATGGACACATCACATTCTTACATTGAAATCTGACGTTTGTTTGCCTCTAGGAAAGCCGGAACCTAGGAAAACCTACCTAACTGTGCATTTCTAAAACCTGGACACCTAGGGAAATCCAAGATGGGGTGACTTGTTGGGCTCTCACCAGGTTATGTTACACAGAATCCTTTGCAAACCTCACATTTCAGTGATAGAAAGTTCTGGAATCTAAGAGGAGCCCCATATTTCCTTCCACCCAGCATTCCCCCAAGTCTCCCAATAAAAATGGTTCCTCACTTGTGTGGGTAGGCCTAGTGCCTGCAGCAGGAAATGCCACAAAAATCAACGTGGACAGATCAAATTTTCCCAAAGAAAACAGATCTGTTATTTGCAAAGTGCCTAGCTGTGGATTTTGGCCTCTAACTCAAACGGCACTTAGGAAAACCTACAAAACTGTGCATTTTTTAAAACTAGACACCTCGGGGAATCCATGATGGGGGTAACTTGTGGGACTCTGACCAGGTTATGTTACCCAGAATCCTTTGCAAACCTCAAAATTTGAAAAAAATAACACTTTTTCTTCACATTTCGGTGAGATACAGTTCTGGAATCTGAGAGGAGCCACAAATTTCCTTCCACCCTGTACTCCCCCACAGCTCCCAATAAAAATGGTACCTCACTTGTGTGGGTAGGCCTAGTGCCCACAGCAGGAAATTCCCTAAAACACAACATGGACACATCACATTTTCCCAGAGAAAACAGAGCTGTTCTTTGCAAAGTGCCTGGCTGTGTGTTTTGGCCTCTAGCTCAGAAGACACATAAGGAAACCTACCAAACCTGTGCATTTCTAAAAACTAGACACCTAGGGGAATCCAGGATGTGGTGACTTGTGGGGCTCTCACCAGGTTCTGTTACCCAGAATCCTTTGCAAACCTCAAAATTGGGCCAAAAAACACGTTTTCCTCACATTTCAGTGACATAAAGTTCCGGAATCTGAGAGGAGCCACAACATTCCTTCCACCCAGCGTTCCCCCAAGTCTCTCAATAAAAATGGTACCTCACTTGTGTGGGTAGGCCGAGTGCCAGCGACAGGAAATGCCCCAAAACACAATGTGGATACATCACATTTTCCCAAAGAAAACGGATTGTTTTTTGCAAAGTGCCTAGCTGTAGATTTTGTCCTTTAGCTCAGCCGGCACCTATCGAAACCTACCCAACCTGTGCATTTTTAAAAACTAGACACCTAGGGGAATCCAAGATGGGGTGACTTGTGGGGCTCTCACCAGGTTCAGTTACCCAGAATCCTTTCCAAACCCCGAACTTTGGCAAAAAATACACTTTTTCCTCACATTTCGGTGATAGAAAGTTCTGGAATCTGAGAGGAGCCACAAATTTCCTTCCACCCTGTGCTCCCCCACAGCTCCCCAAAAAAATTGTACCTCACTTGTGTGGGGAGGGCTAGTGCCGGTGGCAGGAAATGCCCTAAAACACAACATGGACACATCACATTTTCCCAAAGAAAACAGCGTTTTTTTGCAAAGTACCTACCTGTGGATTTTGGCCTCTAGCTCAAACAACACATAAGGAAACCTACCAAACCTGTGCATTTTTTCAAACTAGACATCTAGGGAAATCCAAGATGGGGTGACTTGTGGGGCTCTCACCAGGTTCTGTTACCCAGAATCCTTTGCAAACCTCAAAATTTGGCTAAAAAAAACCTTTTCTCCTCACATTTCGGTGAATTAACGTTCTGGAATCTGAGAGCAGCCACAAATGTCCTTCCACCTAGTGTTCCCTCAAGTCTACCAATAAAAATGGTACCTCGCTTGTGTGGGTAGGCCTAGTGCCCGCAGCAGGAAATGCCCCAAAACACAACGTGGACACATCACATTTTCCCAAAGAAAACAGAGCTGTCATTTGCAAAGTGCCTAGCTGTGGATTTTGGCCTCTAACTCAGCCGGCACCTCGGAAAATCTACTAAACCTGTACGTTTTTGAAAACTAGACACCTAGGGGAATACAGGATGGTGGTGACTTGTGCGGCTCTGACCAGGTTCTGTTACCCAGAATCCTTTGAAAACCTCAAAATTTGACCAAAAAAAAAAAACACTTTTTCCTCACATTTCGGTGAGATAAAATTCTGGAATATGACTGGAGCCACAAATTTCCTTCCACCCAGCATTCCCCCAAGTCTCTCAATAAAAAAGGTACCTCACTTGTGTCTGTAGGCCTAGTGCCCACAACAGGAAATGCCCCAAAGCACAACATGGACACATCACATTTTCCCAAAGAAAACAGACATTTTTTTTACAAAGTGCATGGCTGTAGATTTTGTCCTGTAGTTCAGCCGGCACCTAGGGAAACCTACCTAACCTGTCCATTTTTAAAAACTAGACACCGAGGGGAATCCAAGATGGGGTGACTTGTGGGGCTCTCCCCAGGTTCTGTTACCCAGAATCCTTTGCAAACCTGAAAATTAGGCAAAAAAACCACTTTCTCCTCACATTTCGGTGATAGAAAGTTCTGGAATCTAAGAGAAGCCACACATTTCCTTCCACCCAGCATTCCCACAAGTCTCATGATAAAAATGGTACCTCATTTGTGTGGGTAGGCCTAGAGCTCACACAAGGAAATGCCCCAAACACTATGTGTACACCTCAAAATTATTGAATAGAAAACTACCTGTTTTGCAGGGGTGGGGCACCAGTGTTTTTGGTCCTGGTCTCAGCAGCCATACAGGGAAACCTACCAAACCCAAAAATTTCTGAAAACTAGACACCCGAGGGAATCCAGGGAGGTTTGACTTGCGTAGATCTCCTAGTGTTTTCTTACCCAGAATCCTCAGAAAACCTAAAATGCAGCTAAAAAATCATATTTTTCACACATTTCTGTGTGGGATCACTGCACCAGGACAATTTTCCTACCACCCAATATTCCTTTCAGTTTCCCAGTAAAAATGATACCTCACTTGTGTAGTTGGGACAAGTGCCTGTGACAGGGAAGAGCCAAAAACATGTTGAAATTGAGGGGGACCCAAAGCGGGTCCAAAAGAGCAGTGTGAAAAAAAAAAATTTAGGCTGACAGTTGGGGCAGAATTTTTATCAGTATAGATTCACCACTGCTGGGTGGTAGGAATTTTGTGGATTCCTGCAGATTTGAAAAGGTTCCATCATGAAAATGTGGGGAAAATGTGTGATTTCCAGCAAAGTTGGGGGTTTGCAGGGCATTGTTGGTGGGAAAATGGTGCGGGGTGCATGTGAAGGACACTACCCTGGAGTTACCCATAAGTTTAGTTTTCAGAGGTGTCTAGGTCTTGTGGATTTTTCTACATGGCAGCATCCCAAAGTCAAAAAATGCAGCACTCACCATTCCAAGCGGGATGATTTTGACAGTTAGGCAAGCTTTCGTGGCCCAAATGTAAAACCCAAACCCCAAATCATCTAATGTCGTCTTGCTTGCCGTTGGATAAGATGTTTTAGTGTGCGGGAGGAGAGCTGAAAGACTGTTACCCCTTTCATTTGGGGTGGGGGCATAACCATGCCCCTACTGGTTGGTAGCCACCACCCCACTATTTTTTTTATTTTTTATTCCCTGGCATCCAATAGGCTTTCTGCCCCCGGGGTGTGGATCATGGGTAATTGCCCTATTTGCCCACCAGTGGGAAGAACAACTTTGGCCCCATTTATTTGAGACGGGGTATGGACATACTCCCACGCTCTTTTTAAAAAAAACAAAATCTTCCCTGGTCTGTGGTGGGCTTCCTTCCAAAAATAGGCCGACCTGCCCCCGGGGGGGCAGATATGGCCAACAGTATTTCCCCCCCATGGGGAGCACACCTTGCCCAAGGGGATGCTCCCAAAACAAAACACACACATACACACACACTAATCCCTGGTGCCTAAGTGGTTTCTGCCTCCCCTGGGGGAAGATCGGCTTAATAGAAATAGGTCGATCTGCCCCCAAGGGGGGAAAGAAATGGGCTAAAATAAATTTCCCCCCCATGGGAGTGACCGTTGCCTAAGGTGTCACTCCCCTTACGTGAAACTAATCAAAAAATAAAATCCTGGGTGTCTAGTGGTTTCTGCCCCGCTTGAGGGGGGTAGATCGGCCAAGTAAAAATAGGCTGATCTGCCCCCAAGGGGGGCAGAAATGGCCTAAAATAAAATCCCCCCCCCAGGGGAGCGGCAATCCCTGGTGCCTAGTGGTTTCTGCCCCCCCTGTGAGCAGATCAGTCTAATTAAAATAAGCCGATCAGCCCCCAATGGGGGCAGAAATGGCCTAAAATAAATTTGTCGCCCCCAGGGGAGTTATCCTTGCCTAAGAGGTCACTCCCCTTACGTGAAACTAATCTAAAAATAAAATCCTGGGTGTCTAGTGGTTTCTGCCCCCCTTAGGGGCAGATTGGCCTAACAAAAATAGGCTGATCTGCCACTAAAGGGGACAGAAGTGGCCTAGAGATAATTTTGCCCCCGGGGGAGCGACCCTTGCCTAAGAGGTCGCTCTCCACATCTAAAAAAAAAAAAAAAAAAAAAAAAAAAAAAAATGTATCCCTGGTGTCTAGAGGTTTATTATAATAGGCTGATCTGCCCCTGGTGGGGAACAAATGGCCTTGAAATAATTTGCCCCCCTAGGGAGAAGCCCTTGCCCAAGGGGCCACTCCCCTTATGTGTGAATTAAAAAAAAAACTCCCTGGTGTCTTATAGGCATTTCTGCTGCCCGATCCCTAAAAGATCAGGCAGCAGCAGAAATGCTGAGAGAGGCATCAAAGGAAAGGAAAGGCCTTACTTTTCCTTTGATGCCTCTCTCGCTCCATCCATGCTCCATCCATGCTTCTGCATTTCTCTTCCCATCCGCGCTGGAAGCTGAGCCCACAATCGCACGCTGACGTCATCAGTCTCCATGGTGGGTCGGGTTGGAAGGGGAAGTTCTTCCCCTTCCGGCCCTGCCCATGGGAGGGGGGTGCAAAGCCCCCAGGTGGAGCGCTACTGCTTTCCCCAGGGGCCCATACCAGGACGAGGTGGTTACGTCCCTGGCACCTGAGCGCCACAGCAACAGATGTAACCATCTTGTCCCGGGTACCCAAGGGGTTGATGATCTGAAAGGAGTGGGAGACACCGCGTTGTTTGATTGTTAAGGGTGCTAATAAGAGAAAGAGGGCTGACTCGGTCAATCTCAATGTCTACCAAGGCAGGTTAAGAAGGGATGTTCAGATTTAGCCACCAGGGAGTTTGTCTATCCTGAAAGGTGAATTAATAGTTTTTGAAACTGGGAAGGGCCGGGCCACCCTTCAATTTATTTGTTTGGAGTTTCTGCATCAAGATTCTTGCTCTCTTAAAAGACAATGGGGGTCATTACAACCCTGGCAGTTGGTGATAAAGGCTGGTGGTAAATACCGCCAAATTATGACCATGGCGGAAACAGCTCAGCCAGACAGCCAATTTAACGCACTGACCGCCAGGGCAGAATCAACAGGTACCACGGCGGTAACCTCCTACAGCCAGGCAGAAGACAATGTTCCGCCCACTGTATTAATACAGTCCAATCCGCCACCTTTTCCAGGGCAGTACCAACGACATCAAAAGCCTGGCAAAAACAGAGCTCAGAAGATAAAGGACTCACCTGTGGAGACTCAGGGAAGAACCACGCCGTCATGGAGCCCGAGCTGCATGTCTTCCCCATGATCTTCTACGTGTTGCTCCACTACGAACATCAACAACGGCGAAGATGACCACGGTGAGTACAGCTGCCTAGCACACAGGAGGGGGGAGGGAAAAGAGAGTGACACACACACGCAACACCCCCACCCCCAACACCATACAAACAAGCACATGCAGTAACATAACATATTTACCCCGTACCCCTCAAGAATAATTCAAGGACAACACAAATAAATTAAAAAGAGTGCAATAAGATAAAATAGTAGCAAAACGTGCATCCAAATTAAAAAGTGTATACATATTTACAAATGTAGGGACACTACCCAGTTCTGAATGTTCATGGGCCACAGGGCCACATTACAAAGTCAAAGGCCCCACTTGAGTCCTGCAACAACACGGAGAGAACACTGCAGGGGCATCAGGTCGAAAACAGGCAGGCACCTCAGGGGGATGGGGAGTGGGGGGGCACCTCAGCCAGAAAATGGTACAACGCCACTGGTCCTGGAGAGGTCAACATGCCCTGTGCTTGGTCCTGGGGAGTGCAAGGCCACAGTCTCACATGTGGGTGACTTGCCCACATGCTCTGGGGGGGCAACATGTCCATTACTCTGTCCTGGGGAGTGCAAGGCTACAGTCTCTCAAGTGGGTGTCTTTCCCACTGGTTCTGGAGGGGGCATCGTGCCCAGTGTGCTTCATCCTGGGGAGGATGGGGTGAGTGGATGTCATCTCCACTGTTCCGGAGGGGTCATCGTGCCCAGTGCGCTTCATCCTGGGGAGGATGGGGGGAGTGCAATAGCACAGTCTCTCAGGTGGGTGTCATACCCTCTGCATTTGCAGGGGGCAGGCCGCACAACAGCCCATGGATGCAGGTCTACAGAATGTCCGACAGTGGTGACGGCTGTTCAGTGGTGGCAGTGGTGCTGCTGCCGCTGGTGGTGATGGGGGGAGGCTCCAGCCCATCCCCTGCAGCCTTGGAATGCTGCCCACTGGAGCTGGTGGTGGTGCTAGGGGGAGGCTCCAGCCAATCCCCTGCAGCCTCGGACGGCTGCCCACTGGTGCTGCTGCTGCTGGTGGTGGTGGGGGGAAGCTCCAGCCCATCCCCTGCAGCCTCGGATGACTGCCCACTGGTGTCGGTGGTGGAGGTGGTGGTGCTGGTGGCGGAGCTGGTGGTGATGGTGGGGGGAGGCTCCAACCCATCCCCTGCAGCCTCGGACGGCTGCCCACTGCTGCTGCTTCTGCTGCTGCTGCTGGTGGTGGGATGAAGCTCCAGCCCATCACCTGCAGCTTTGGACAGCTGGCCAATGGTGCTGGTGGCGGAGCTGATGGGGGTTGTTGAGAGAGGCTCCAGCCCATCCCCGGCAGCCTCGGATTGCTGCCCACTGCTGCTGCTGGTGGTGGTGGGGGAAGCTCCAGCCCATCCCTTGCAGCCTCAGACGGCTTCCCCCTGGTGCTGGTGGTGGTGCTGGTGGCGGAGCTGATGGTGGTCATGGGGGGAGGCTTCAGCCCATCCCCTGCAGCCTCGGATGGCTGCACCACCATGGTCACAGCACCAAGCCCCTTGTCCTTACTGTCTGCTGGTGCAGGCCCCTTGCCCTTCTCCCAGAAGCTGGGGATGGCTCCTTGCCCCTTTTGGCAGCAGCTGGGGCTGGCTCCTTGCCTTTCTTCCTACAGCTGGGGCTGGCTCCTTGCCCTTCCTTCCTGCAGATGGGGGGGGCTCCTTGCCCTTCCTTCCTGCAGCTGGGGCTGGCACCTTGCCCTTCCTTGAAGCACTTGGGGCAGGCACCCTTTCCAGCTGGCTGGCTGATGGCTGGGATCCTTTCCCACCTGGAGTTGCTGGGGACACTACTGTGCCAGTGGACTGGGTGGCTGAGGTGCTTGCCTGGGTTTTGACCACCCTGGCCTGACGTGAAGGACGGAGGGGAGGGGTACGGAAGAGGTCAATGGTGGAGAGGAAAAGCTTCTCAGGGACATTGGGGTGGGAAGAGGGAGAAGGTTTGGGAGTGGAGGAAGAGGGTGTGGATGTACGAGGTGTCAGTCTGTTGTGTTTAGGTGCAGGTGCATGGGCTGGATCCTGTTGTGAGGTGGATGGCTCTTGGGTATCTGAGTGCTTGCGTTTGTGTACTTTGGGAGGGGGACAGACACAGTGGGAGAGGACACAGGGGATGTGTGCATGGATGTAGGGGTGGTGACTGCCAGTGAGGTGTGTGTTCTGATAGATGTGCTGGTTATGGTGGTAGTGGAAGAGGATGTAGTGCATGCAGATGTGAGTTTAGACACAACTGGGAGGGAGGTGGAGGAGGAGGAGGGGGCCACAGTGGAGGCAGTAGATGTTGGTATGTCTGCATCTGAATGGTGTTTGTGTGAGTGCCTGTGGGATGAAGTGTGGTGCTTGTGTTTGCCATGTCCACTCTTGTGTTTTGTCCTGTGTGCATGCTCGTTTGCCTGTGTCCTTGGGATAGGTTGGGGTTGAGGGGAATGGGATTCGGTAGAGGAGGTTGGAGGGGTGGAATAGGGACAATGGCTGCCATCAGAGAGGAGGCCAGAGCCTGGATTGATCTCTGTTGGGCAACCAAGCCAGTGTGCATGCCCCCCAGAAATGCATTGGACTGTTGTATTTGGGCTGCCAGCCCCTGGATGGCATTCACAATGGTTGACTGCCCAACAGAGATGGATCGCAGGAGGTCAATAGCCTCCTCACTCAGGGCAGCAGGGCTAACTGGGGCAGGGCCTGAGGAGCCTGGGGTGAAGGAGATGCCCACTCTAGTGGGTGAGCGGGCATGGGAAACTCGCTGGGGGGCTGCTGGGAGGGCGGTGCTGGTACGAAGGGTGGCAGATGTACCTGTAGCTGGGGTAGGTACAGAGGTGTCCACCACCACAAGGGAGCTACCATCGGAGGAGGAATCCGTGTCCAAACTGTCCCCTCCAGTCTCTGCCGTGGTGCTCCCCACGCCCTCCGTCCCACTGGTGCCATCACCGTTGGTGGACTCGACCTCCTGGGTCCTGTGGGATGCAGCTCCCTCCGTCGCCGGTGCCTCTGCTCCTCCGCCAGATTATGCTAATGCACATAAGGACAGGATGACAAAGCAAAAAGAGGGGGAAGATACAAAGGATACACTTAGTCAATGGCAGCACCAACACCACCGTTGGTGAACACAACACACTCACATACAGGGAACAGCCCTTCGCACTTGGCAAGGCATTACCATTTACAATGCTAGTCACCAGGCCATGGGTACAGACACATACCCCCAACTGCAGCATACCTGAGACCCACAAACTCCTGCCTAGTAGTGAATGCCTACTAGCTAGGTTGGAGGAATTTCACAGCAGAACCCTGCCCAACATGGGACCTACTATGCAATGTCAGGCCTGGCCTAGGGGCACCCAGAGCCCTACATCCCCCACCCAGATACCCCCCCACCAGGCGTAAGTAGTAATGAAGGGCACTGTACTCACCCCCTTGTTGCTGCTGTGATGCCCCAAGCACCTATCAAGCTCCGGATAGACCACCACCAGTATGCGGGCCATCAGGGGGGTTATAGTTCGATGGGCACCCCTTCCTCGTTCAGAGGCCATCCCCAGTTGGGCCTCCGCTGTCTTCCGTGTCCAGCGTCTCAGGTCCTCTCACCATTTCTGACAGTGGTTGCTCTGCCTGCCTCAGACCCCCAGGGTCCCCACATCCTTGGCGATGGCACACCATATACCCCTCATTTGATGAGCACTGACCTGCAGAGAAATACACACAGGAAAAGGTATTAGTCAGACCGTCCTGCCCGTTACACTCATGGACCACCATGCCCCTTCCAATCCCCACTAGTACAGACATGGCCCAGCATACGTGCTACACGCTGCCAAGGGCCCATCCACTAACCGCCCTACACGATGCCTTCACACACAGCACTCCATGCATTCATGCCCTATGCATCGTACTCACAGTGTACTCACCTGTTGGTCTGGAGGCTCATACAGCAGTCGGTACTGGGGTAGGACCCCATCCACTAATCGCTCAAACTCCTCTGAGGTGAAGGCAGGGGCTCTTTTCCCAGTCACACGCACCATGGTAGGTTCCAGACACAGGTCACAGCAGCACATGCAGTGTAGGTCCTCTCCTGTTGAAGGTCAGGTAGCAAGTGAGTGACCAGATTTTAAAAGGTGGTCACGTCCGCAGCGGTGCGTACCGTCACCACCGGCGTACATCACCATTGGCCACTGTACCCCATAGGTCCCAATGATAACCAATGAGGAGTTGCACGATGGTTCCCGACCGCCTCCAACAATGGCACACAACATCAGCGGAATTACCTAATTTCCACCTGTCCCTCCATACTGGACAGGCAGACGCAATTTCAGGGGGGGCAGGCCATGGATCCTAACTGCGTCACAGTTCACAATTTTACATTCTGGACATATGCCACCAAAATATTGTAACAATCGCAATATGCAGTGAACTGTAGTGGTTACAAAATACAGATAATGACCAGCTGCTCACTCTTTTACCCCATAGATTGCAACCACTGCAGATGAATAGGAGATGGAGACATCCCCCCCGTGTACAGACCCCTGGTGGACTTGTCAACATTGTAGGACAGGCACATTATCCTCACCTATAGACTTGACAGGGCCATAATCACAGAGCTGTGTGCTCAATTGGAGCCTGACCTGATATCGGCTATCTGTTACCCCACTGGGATCCCCCCTCTTGTGCAAGTGCTATCAGTGTTCCATTTTTTAGCAACAGGTTCTTTCCAAGTGACAGTGGGCTTGGTAGCGGGAAAGTCACAGCCAATGTTCTCAATAGTGCTGACCAGAGTGTTGTCTGCCCTGATTAAACACATGGAGCTACATTGTTTTCCCCCAGGTGGAGGATTTGGCAACAGTGAGGGCTGACTTCTATGCAATGGGACATATCCCCATCATCATTGGTGCGATTGATGGGACACATATTGCATTTGCCCCACCCCCCGGCAAAATAAACAGGTCTTCAGAAATCATAAAAGTTATCACTCAATGAATGTGCAGATGGTGTGTTTGGCAGACCAGTACATCTCCCATGTCAATGCTAAGTATCTAGACTCGGAGCATGATGCTTTAATCCTGAGGACTAGCAGCATCCCAAATGTGATGGCCCAACTCCAGAGGCACAGGATGTGGCTAATAGGTGAGCCCTGGTTCACACCCTGTGGATGTTGGGGTATGGGTGTGGTGTGGGCCATAAGGGATAATGTGTGGCTAACAGTTTTCCCTCGATATTTGCAGCTGACTCTATTTACCCCAACCTATCATGGCTACTGACCCCTGTGAGGAATCCCATGACAAGGGCAGAGGAACGTTACAATGAGGCACATGGGCTAACCAGAAGGATTATTGAATTTACCTTTGGCCTCCTGAAGGCCAGGTTTTGGTGCCTCCATCTAACAGGTGGATCCCTGTGCTACTCACCCAAGAAGGTCTGCCACATCATCATGGCATGCTGTATGTTGCACAACCGTGCCTTGAGATGCCACGTGCCTTTTCTGCAGGAGGAGGAGGCTGGAGATGGCCGTGTGGCAGCAGTGGACCCTGTGGACAGTGAAGATGAGGAGGCAGAGGATGAGGATGAGGACAACAGAAGTGCACTCATTCGTCAATACTTCCAATGACACACAGGTAAGACACTATTATTTCAAATTTCATTGACAGTTTGATGTGTGACATTGTCACTGGCAGGCTGTGAATTCCTACTTCTATGGCCACTCACTGTACCCTAGCATCTCTTTTTGCAGATGTTGGTGCCCCATGATTGCTCCTGGTGTGTTCACTGCAACCAACTACCGGTCTTTCCTATGTAAACATTACTGTATTTTTGTGTGTCACTTGCATGTGAGACCAATGTTGTTGTGTATGTTGTGTAGCTGTGTGCAACATTCAGGTGAGTGTCGCTGTTGTTTGGTAGACGTTGTTATGATATGTATAGTTGTGCTTGTGTGTGAGTGTTTGGGTAGCTGAGTGTGTAGTTGTGTTAGTTGTTGTGGTTGTGTTGTGTGTGGGTACACTTTCAGTGGTGTCTATATGTTGTGTCATGGATGTATGTCACTGTGTATTTTCAGCACGTACAGGATGTGTTGTGTCAGAATGGCAATCTGTTGTGTGAATGTTGTGTGTTATGTAGTGTGTAATGCGGGGCTATACATATGGATAAGGGACAGTGTGTGTATGTCACTTACCTCTCTTTCATAGCCCCTGCCAGTGTACGAAGTCCATTGTTTCCTGCCGCCGTCTCCCTCTGTCAGCAATCCCTTGCCGGTCAATCTGCTTGCAGCGCTATAACATCTAAATACAGTGAGCGGAAGACCATCAACTTGATGGTCTTCTTGGGTATGCAGCCGACACAGCTTTGTGATGCCATCACCAAGATTTAAATCAGGCCCTAAGTTTTTCCAAGGCAGCCCGGAGGAAAGTCCATGAAGCTTTGTCAAAGGCCTTCTCTGCATCTAAGGTCATAGCCATGGTGGGAGAAGGAACCTGTTTAGCTTCTTCTGTTGTTTTGCAGAATGTTTGAATATTGTCTGCAGCCAATGTTCACTTTACAAAACCAGATGTATTAGATAGGAGAGTACCTTCTCCATTTAAGAGCTAGTAATTTAGCATAAATGTCATAGTCGATCTTGAGTATTGATGTGGGATGAAAGTTTTTAATCTCCATTGGGTCTTTGCCTTCTTTAGTATAACTACTCTATGAGCTTCTGAAATTAATCCAGAGATTTTGCCTAGTATCTCAAATTTATTAAACAGATCAGTCAGGTGGCATAGTAAAGTATGTTGATTATATTGCTAAAAAAAGGCTGGAAACCCATCTGGTCCAGGTGCTTTTTTCTTTTTAAGGGAATCAATTGCCTTTCTGTTTTCATCTGGGTCAGTTGGTTCATTAAGAGCAGTTCAGTCAGTCAAATAACTTTATTCGGCAATTGCCATAAAAGTACAAACCAAGACACATTTACCGATCTATAAATAGTATAAAATAAAACTTAAAACCATTGCTGAAAACACCACATGAGCATCCAATCTGAAACCCCTTGACATACATAGATAAATATACTAGACATGATTAAAAATCACAAAGTCAGAAAAGTACAAATATTAGCTTTAAAATGATATACTATACGTACATAAATTTTTTAAAAAGGAGTAGGCCTTTTCCTAATACTTAAAGAAGCTGTGACAAAGTCTAATACATGATGACAAATTTGAATATCAGGCAATCTCTGAAGATATAGTAGGGCTTCCTTATAATGAATGGGTCTAAGAAGGCGTAACGTGGGTAAAATAAAGGCCCCTCTAGGAGCAGCGTATAAAGGGCAAAAAAGAAAAAAGTGCAAAGTGCTCTGAGTTGATTTGGAGTCACAGGGACAAAGTGGTAAGTCCTTTTTCCAGAAACATGGTTCGGGGAAACCTACCTTAAAATGAATTAGATTAAGTCTAAAAAGTGTTAAAAAGGAAATTATTCTAAAACTTGAAAACCAAGTCAAATAGGGTTCAAGGCATGGAACAGTCACAATCCGAGAGTAGGAATCAAAAGATTTCAATTTCAGGGAACTATAAAATCTCTGCTCTGATATGTGCTTGGAGTAAGTAGACTTCAAAACAGACCTAGAGTTTGTGGTTAACAAATGAGGATCATCAAACATGTATCTAAGCCCTAGGTTCTCAAAAGAATTTTGCAGAAACATAAGCCAGGGAATCCTATTTGAATTTTCCAATTGTAGACAATCAGAGATACAGTCTTGGACCAAACTTGCCTTAGGGTTTGACCAACATCTGATCCAGAGCAGTAGGGGGGCCATAAAGACCCTGCCCTCCAAAAAGCACTGACCAAGTTCTTCATGGCAGATTATATTTGCGGTGCATTTTGGAACCAACAATAATCTGCGCAGGAATTTATTTTCAACACTCTGAAGAGACGGTATTTTATTATAGCCCCAGACGCCTGCCCCATAAAGGACTGATGCAGTGCATTTGGAATTATAAAGAGTTTCCAACTGTGCAGGGGGTCTGTGACCTAATTTATTTGAAAAGCGAAAAATTGCTTTGTTGTTCCTTATCAACTGTTGGAGCTTAAAATTAATGTGTGTCTTCCAGGACAAGGAAGAACTCATGTACATGCCTAGATAACAAAATTCTTTGACCTTAATAAGAGTGTGCCCTCCCATAGTAAATTGTTTAGACTTTGTATTGCGTGGGCCACAAGTCATAACGAAAGTCTTGGGGTAATTTACTTTCAGATCAAGGTTCAACATAAAATCATAAAATACATCCAGTAGTCCCTGTAAACCGTTTTCAGTACGAGCAATTAAAACTGCATCGTCAGCATATAATAAAACTGGAAGTTGTCTCTGGCCCATCTTCGGTATGTCCTTTGCATGCTTTAACAGTGAATCATAGAGCCTATTAAGAGCAGTTAAATCTTTATCCGCTAGTCTGGGTAGCTAAAGTGAGTACAAGAACATTTTGTAAGCCTCCCAGTTATCCCAGCACCTTGCAGAGGATGGGTTATACAAGTCTGTATAAAAGGAGTTAAAAGTGCCAAAAATGTTTGTGTGATCAACCTGAAGTACACCATCCCTATCTTTAATGGCCAGGATGTTAATGGATATTTAGAATATTTAAGGGTTAAAGCTAGGAGTTTACCAGCCTTGCTACAGTCCAAAATATTTTGTGCTTTAATTTCAGAGGACCATATGGGAGCTCTTTCACTTAAGATTTTGTTATATTCATAATTAAGATGTTTTATAATGGATGAAGTGGAGGGGTCTAAGGATAGTTTTCTGTCATTCTCCAGATTTTTCATCTGCCTCTCTAAAAAGGTTCATTGCGTTTAGTTTAGTTTTTTTTGCTGCCATAATGCTGAGCAGCTCAATCTCTGATAGTCTCCTTCATCACATCCCACATCATCTATACGTTCATGTCCTGGCCTCCCAGGGTCTACTTTATGGCGGCCGCAGAGTGGCCATGCTGTGGACAGGTGTAGCAGGTGCACCGATGGCATGTCAAAAACACACCAAAGGCAAGCCTGTCTGAACCCATCCATGCCTGGACATTGCCCAGCACCAGGATCCCTCGATCAAGCACCACTCACAGCTCAACTTCTGCCTCCCTTCGCGCCCTCAACCCTGGATGCCACCATGAACACTATCACTGTGCCGCTCCACATTCCATGGTAGGCCCTTCCACCTGCATCTTATGCCACTTCACCTGCCACAACACACAAACCCCTAACCCCAGCAACACCCAACCCATTCAACACACACCAGCTACCCACCATCAGCTCGCATGTACCCTCCTCAACATTTGCTCACTCCACATAGAAGGACACAATCCCAGCAATGGAACACCTCAACTTCACTAGCCAAATGGGCGAGAAATCCACCATTAAGGAAACACTTGCATACCATCTACTGGGACCTCAAACCACCTTCTGCAACCTAATCACCAATTTCATTGCCCCCTTGCAAGCATTTCAGAGGACTACATGTTCCTGGGTGCTCTCAACTTCCACCTCAATGACATAACCAGCCCTAACTCAGCCAACCTCCTTGATAACAACATCGGCCTCACCCAACTCGCACACAAACCCATGCACATTGCAGGACACATACTCAACTCCATATTCAGCTCCAGTAGCCACAAAAAAAATACAGCTACACCACCAAACGCAAATCGACTAACCACTCAACCATCCATTTCATCATTATGACCCACATGCCCTCCCCCCAAAGCAATCCCACCCACCCTTAGCAGCTGGAACAAGGCCTCAGAGACCGAATGGACCAACACCCTCATCCTCAGCCCACCCAAACACTGAATCAATGTGAACCAGGATATGAGAAGCTTCAACATCTGGATCACTGGCTGCAATGACATGGTCACCCCCATCAAGAACAAGAAACACAGAAGATCCACGAAGCAAGTCAGCTAGTACCTGAAGGACCTCAGGACAGCCAAGTGCCACTGCAAGCACCCCAAGCGAAACTGACACACCAAAAAAAAAACAGTGGACAGAACACCTGCAAATCAGCGCTCAACCTATTCCAATGCTAACTATGCAAGACACAGAAAAGCCCTGTCATTGCGCATTGAAGCTGACTCCAGTGACAGTCAGGAGATCTTCTGTATTGTCAAGGAATTCACCAACCTCGCCCCCATTCAACTGGACTATGGGAATCGAGGCTCATCCAATTCAAAGACTACAGACCATCCAGAACACCATAGCAGGACTCATCCTGGATCTCCCTTGTTGCTCTCACATCACCCCACCAGCAAAAACTCCACTGGCTCTAGGTTCAGAAGAAATGCTAGTTTAAGCTTTATCACTAACATGTTTAAGGCTCTGCGTGGCTCTGGACCTGTCTACATCAACCACAGCCTGAGATTCCACAAACCCTCCAGACACCTCCGCTCTGCCTCCCTCGCTCTGGCCCATACCCCTCGCACATCATACAGCATAGCAGGAGGACACTCCTTCTTCTACCTCCTAGCCAAAGCCTGGAATGACTTTCCCCTGTACCTCACTACCTCCCTACTCCAGAGGAGTCCCATAGGTGACCCCTTGACCTGCTTTAGGCCAGGAGTACACTTTGGCTCCCCAGCCTGCCTCCGTGCCCCTGACCCTGCCGCTTGCTGCTGCAAAGAAGTTCGAGGCCCTCCACCACCCGCAAGCACCCGCCTGTGCCTCATCCCTGGTGCCTAGTGGTAGGCGTGTCTTGTCTTGTATTTTCGTTCCATAGCTTGTATTTCGTTTTTCTGTATTTAGGTTCCATAGCTTGTGTTTTATTTAGTGTATTTAGTTTTTTGTTTTAGATCTGTTTTTGACCGTAACTGTGCCCATTCTGTGCTCCACTTCATATTTTGCGCCTCAATAGTGCCCGTTTTTCTTCCTGGCTCTCGCCAGTTCCGCAATCCCTGCCACTGCGTTCCATTGCACTCTCCCCTCCCACCTCCCAGCTGCTCCTCACTCCCACCTCCCCTTCTTAATGGCGGCTGCTGTGCGGCCACGCCGCTGGCACGTGAGAGGCGCACCAGAGGCTAGCCCATCTGCGCCCTTCCACGCCTCGACCGCGGCCAGTGCCCGTACCCCTGGTCCATGATTCTCCAACCCCCCGAAGCACCACTACTCCTCCACAAAACTGCATGCCCTCAACCCAGGCCAGCACCCCGCCTGCGCCCAAGCCAACCCCAAACACACACACGGACCATTCACATGCCACTCATGCCATTTCTCCTGCACTCACACTAATACCAGCAACACCAACAAGCACCGCAATAACACCAAACCCCGCAATCACCTTTACTGCATCCTCCTTAACACTCGCTCAGACCACAAGCACGCCATCGAGCTTTGGGACCTGCTCACCACAAACTCTCCTGATATCGCCTTCCTCACTGAAACATAGATGAACCCCTCATCAGAACCCAACATCGCCATAGCCATCCCAGAAGGTTGCAAAATCACCCTTAGAGACCGCATCAACAAACCAGGAGGAGGTATCGCCATAATACACAAAAACACCATCAAAATTTCCACCATCACTAACGACACCCTAGACAACGCAGAACACCTACACTTTCAAATACACATCAAAGCCAACACCACCCTTAAAGGAACTCTCATCTACAGACCACCAGGACCCCACCCCCCATTCTGTGACTCCATCGCAGATACCATCAGCTCCCACGCCCTCACCTCCACAGACTACATACTCCTTGGTGACCTCAACTTTCACCTGGAAAGCACCCAGAACTGCAACTCCACAGCCCTGCTGGACAACCTCACGAACCTCGGCCTCAAGCAACTGGTCACCTCACCCACCCACTCAGCGGGACACACGCTAGACACCATCTTCACCTCCAGCAGCCACATCACCTTCACTCACACCACTGAACTCCACTGGACTGACCACCACTGCGCCCACTTCTCCTTCATGAAACTCACCACCCACTGCCAACAACACACTACACCCTACTGCAGGTGGAGCAAGATCTCCAAAGAACACCTGATCTCCAACCTCACACAAGCTCCACCTCCCATCACCAACGACCACAACACCCCCGCCCACAACCTCACACAATGGCTAGCAACCTGCGCAGACTCCCTCATCCCTTTGAAAACAAACAACAACACCCGCACCATCAAGACCGCCCCCTGGTTCACCACAGAACTCCAACCGAGAATGCCAAAAAATTGAGAAAGCCTGGTGCCAAGAACCCTCAATGTGCAACTTCTCCACCCTCAAAACAGCCATGCGCAAACACCACCAACTCATCCGGACCACCAAACGGTCTTTCTACAAAGAATGCATAGACAACAATACACACAACAGCAAAGACCTCTTTGCCATTGTCAAAGAACTCACCAAGCCCAAATCCAGCACCATCGACCCTACACACTCCCAAGACCTCTGCAACTCCCTCTCCAACTACTTCCACTGCCAAATCGCAGACATACACAACAGCTTCACTTCATCAGCACCCACCATCACCATCACCACCACCGACACAACCAACACCACAACACCCTGCCGCACCAACCAACTTAACACCTGGACCCCCACCAATGATGAAGAAATCGGCAAAACCATGAACTCCATCCACTCAGGCTCCCCAACAGACCCTTGCCCCCACCACATTTTCAACAAGGCCAGCCAAATCATTGCTCCCTAGCTCTGTGCCGTCATCAACAGTTCCTTCAACCCCGCAACCTTCCCAGACGTTTGGAAGCACGCCGAAGTCAACGCTCTTCTCAAAAAACCCAAAGCAGACTCGGAAGACCTCACAAACTATCGACCCATCTCGCTTCTCCCCTTCCCAGCAAAAGTCGCTGAGAAGATAGTAAAATCACAACTGTCTCGCTTGTTAGAAGAAAACAACATACTTGATGCCTCCCAGTCTGGATTCCACAAGAACCGCAGCACTGAGACCGCCCTCATCGCCTGCACAGACGACATCAGGACCAGAGTGGACAAGGGCGAGACCGTCGCCCTCATCCTCCTAGCCCTCTCTGCAGCTTTTGACACTATATGCCACCAAACCCTCTGCGCACGCCTTTTTGACGCAAGAATTCACCACAAGGACCTGGACTGGCTCACCTCCTTCTTCTCCGAAAGAACCCAAAGAGGTTGCCTTCCTACTTTCCGGTCTACAGTCACCAAGATCATCTGTGGGGTCCCCCAAGGATCCTCCCTCAGCCCCACCCTCTTCAACATCTACATGGCTCCTCTCACCAACATCCTCCGCCGCCACGGCATCACCATCATTTCATATGCCGATGACATTCAGCTCATCATCTCCATCAGCAGAAACCCAGCCACTGCCAAGATTAACCTGCACGCCGGACTCCTCGACATTGCCAAATGGATGAGAGCAAGCCACCTCAAATTAAACTCAAACAAAACAGAGATCATCATCTTCGGCCCCAGCAAGATAGCATGGAACAACTCCTGGTGTCCAACCATCCTCGGACAACCCCCAACCTCCACCACCCACGCACGCAACCTTGGCATTGTTCTGGACTCATCTCTCTCCATGACCCAGCAAATCAACGCCATATCATCCTCCTGCTTCAACACCCTTCGCATGCTATGCAAGACTTTCAAATGGATTCCTTTAGAAACACGAAGAACAGTCACCCACGCCCTCATTAGCTTCAGACTGGACTACAGCAATGCCCTCTAGGCAGGGACAACAGCCAAGCTTCTAAGAAAACTCCAGCGAATCCAGAACGCAGCTGCACGTCTCATTCTCAACCTCCCTCGCCACAAACACATATCCACCCATCAACAAAAGGATAATTTTCAAAGTCCTCATCCACGCTCACAAAGCCCTCCACGACACTGGACCGCCTACCTCAACGAATGAGTAAACTTCCACATACCAACTCGACAGCTCCGCTCCGTCGACCTCGCTACAGTCCCCCCCAATCCAACGCACCAACTCCGGCGGCAGATCCTTCTCCCACCTCACCGCCAAAACCTGGAACTCCCTCCCCCCCAACCTATGCAAGACCCAGGACCTCCTAAGCTTCAGAAAGCACCTTAAAACATTTCTTTTTGAGCAGTAACCGTCACCCCCCCTCCAAGCGCCTTGAAACCCTATCGGGTGAGTAGTGCGCTTAAGAAATTATTTGATTGATTGATTGGTTGATGATGAAAACCTGGCTCTTTGACAAAGACCCTGGACCCTGCCAGCACATGAATACCCTACAGGTGACAAGTAGCGCTCTACAAGTCAACTAATTGAACGACTGACAAAGTGTTGTGGGCATGGGAGTAAAAGGTAAAGTCCCTGCCTATCGGGTTATGCAATCTCCATATATCCACCAAATCATTGTCCTCACAAAGCTTATGCTTATTACTTTGTGAGCCGTTGCATCTATAAGGGCACCCTGAGAGTCTACCTAGTATAGTGTCATATGGTAAGTTAAAGGCCCTCCAAGAGAATTTTACTATCTCTGGGAAGTTCAGTGAGAGCCAAAAGGAGGGATCATCAGCCGTAGAGGCATAAATGTTGACAACAAAGAAGGCAAACCGCATCTTTAGTGATTGTAGATATCAGTCATCTACCACAGTCATCGTTTGTGATAGTATCACTGATGCATTTTTTGCCTGTTTAGCAGTCAGGGTAAATATCCATTCTTCTTGTATAATGCGGGAGACCAAGTACTATTGTTAATCCACGCTTGCTGCATGCTGCACGCCTCTGTGGCCCCCCCTCTAGTTTCCTGAAGGAGAATGATATCCCCTTTCAGTTTAAGAAATTAGTCTAGGAGTTTCTTTCATTTCATTGGATGATTAAGAACTTTTGCATTACGTTCAATAATCTTAAGAGATGGTGGGCCATCAGCCTAGCCCAAATTCAGAGTGGCCATAATGTACTCAACAGGACTTTTTAAGGATGGGGAGGGAAAATAAAAAGCGGAGGTTAGAGTGAATAAAGAAAAGGTGGACTTGAGGCAAAAAGAGCATAAATCCCTTCATCAAAATACTCTGCTCTGAAACGCCATATATTCAATAGCCAAACGCTTACCTATAACTTCCCCCTAAACTCTCTATTCTCACCCACCACAGCCTAAATAAAGAAACAGGAGCCATGTTAGTCCTCAACAGGTCAACCCAGAGAAGAGAACCAATGCTTGAACGACAACGATGTTAGAATGCCAGATGAGCACCGAACAGTAAGAAACAACAAGCAACATGTCTCCAAAAAAAGGGCGTCATCTGAAGGGCAACCAATATCAAACACAGTATTCATATTTAAGCTGGGTAATAGTGAAGGGAGTCATGCAGAAAGGTAATTAGTTTCCCCCTTATGAATGTAATGAGACATAACACTATAACGAGTAAATATTATGAGTAGGGTGTAAAACAGACTGTGTGACATATGTTAGAAATAGGTCCAAGTCTAGTTTATTTGAGAGCATTGTGTTGCAAAGATGTTGTACATAAAAGTAGGAGGTTGATGTCAGTAGAAACCAGAAAACAATACAGTGACATATGTATAGCATTATCTATGGAATGCCAAAATTAGCCTTAGGGAAGATTGGGAGAGACCTATAATAGGATATTATTGAGAGGAAATGGGTTCATGAGATATACGTGAGTCCACATGTTCTTCAAAAATATTTCTAGGTCTCTAGGTTCATCATTGATGGATAGTTAGCCCTTGTGTGTGATTTTCATTTTAGCTGGGCCAACAAAAGAATAACATGATATTTAATGACCTCAGATCCATTCGCAGTACTAGAAATGTTTTCCTTCAGTCCACATAGTTTCACCTAGTCTTGGAAGATCCCCACTTTTTTACCCATCCAGTCTATAGTTTTAATCTGTCTCTTGTGGTCCAAGGTCACTTCTGTATGTTGATATCTCAGGGGCTTGAAGATAAGGGCTCTTGGATTTGATGAAGCAGACTTCATGTTGCTGGGATTCTATACCCTCGTTCGATTTCGAAGTCCCTGTCAAACAACATTTCAATTACCCATGGGATCCAGGTTTCCAGGAAAAATACACATGAATTTTGGCTGCTCTCTGTATTTTTCAGAAGGCAAAAAAAACTTAAATTACTTCTTCTGTTTCTGTCTTCCAGGTCACATATCTCCTTCTCAGGGACCCTATCTTATGTGCCATTAAGTCTACTTTTTTCATCACTGAATTCTGGTTATCCTCCGCTCTGATGATCCTCGATTCCGCCTTCTCCATGTGATTAGCCAGGGCCTTAACATCCTGCCGGAGTCACACCATTTCTACTTGAAGACTTTCCATGTTTGTTTTCGTCAACAGGGTCAAATCATGTAAGGAGTTGACCTTTTATAGTAAGGTCTCTATACTATTAGAGAGATCGTATTTCCCCTTAACAGGGTAACCTGGTAAGGGTAGGCCAGATTTAGCCATCATTATTATGACAAAATGAGCCCCCTCCTTTTTGTTCTTTTCTAAAGTAAATGTTTTAAGTTTTACCAGTTTGATTAGATAAAGATGGCTTCAAGTGTGCAACACGTTTATCATAAATAAGGCTGTTAGCGCTCTACTTGTTCTTTAGAACACTCTGGGAGGCTGCAGTAGAATAAGAGGGAGTCAACTGACAGGCTGCTCCTGTTGGAAGTTCATGTTTTACTGAGAATGACAGACTTCATTCTCATGTGGCTGAGAAAGGTAGTGCGAGTTTACAGAAAATATGCTCTTGTTTTAGCTTCTGGAGCACCTTCCATAACCTCTAAGGAAAATCATGAGAAAACAGTTTTCTCTCAGACATGATTCATGAAATCCCAGCAGGGTAAAATCACCTTAGAACACACCACAATTCCTTTAATTAATATGGTACCATCAACAAATGATTTATATTGGAACTAAAATGTATCATCCTTTATACATTCTCCTTTTTGTGACCCTCAAAACTTGCCATTCACTACAATGCATTTCAATTGGGTGGTTTCATGTATATTGGCCAAAAGATGGCTGCCAGCACTTCCTGGGTGAAGTTCTGACAGCCAATTAAATATCACCATGAAGTGTTTAGGCTCCACCCAGATATACAAATTTCATTTTTCTTTAAAATCTTGAAAACTACTGACCGGATTTCTACCAAATAACAAAACGTGTGCTTTCTGGACCAATTGCTACTTTTCTGCCACATTTAGTGTAATTCTGTCCAGCGGTTCGGGCTGTAGTCATGTTCAAACTTTTTATAGGAATTAACATGGGAAACACACTTGTTGACCCCCGTTTTCTCAGCCCTCGCTTGACGGATCACCCTTAAACTTTCCATGCACAAGACATAACAAAACACTTTTTTTTTTTTATGAAGGTTCGTCAAAAGGTGCCAAAGATATAGTCAATTAAAAAAAAAATGTTCTATGGAAATTAGGTTGTAACTATAGCTACCTACTGGTGGCACCACGTAGGTAACATGTGTGTATATAACTCCATCTTGTTATACGGTTCCCACAAATTAAGTGAGACTGTGCATCATGTCACCATAAACTTCAGGTTATAGGGACTCATTCTGTCTATACCATCAAGAAATGTTGACACAACTCCTAGCCAACTCACAGTGCCTAATCAGACTACCTAAACTTACCAGGGAACCAGAGGGTATCTGAAACCTCAAACATGACTACTTGATGACTACTTGACTACTTGATTCTCAGGGAAATCGTGGAAACAGATCTACCCTTTTGTTCTCACTCTGCATGCCCAGGGTAAAAGACAAGAAAGTTACAAAAACGTATTTTTGGATATTTATTGCAACAATTGTATTCTTGCATAGAAAGCAGGAGCTGTGTTAATTAGGCAGATGACACAAATCATGGTAACCAGCATTATAAAAATGATGAAAAACAGTTCAACCATGATAATGTTGCGGTGTTGGTACAGTACCTACTCTGATGGGAGTACTCCCTGCCAGATCAGTTGGGATAGCCTAACCCCCAGACCTGGGTAAAAAGATATCAAGCTAAAATGTGCAACCTAAAAATGAAGGCCCAGCAGGGGCCCTGTCGTGCTTTAGCACACCCTCCCCTTGGCCATTAGAGATTTAGCTCAAACTAAAATAAAAGCATAAAAGCGAACCTAAAAATGAGTATTAAATAAATACTTATGTTAAATGTAAATGTACTTTAATAATAACAGCAGATGAATGCTCTATTAAAAACTTGCCCATTAAAAAGGCCAATGAATACTAATAAATGCAAATTGCTTTAAATCAAGGGGCAGAATCAAACTCTAGGAGGCTCCAAAATGTTTCCATGTCCAGAATTAGTGGTGTCCAAGAGAAACCCGGAGCCGCAGATGACAGATCCACAATGGCCTGAGAAGCAAGTTCCAATGAACAAACATGGTCAAATCAGGCCAACTCAGCAGATGCTGAAGGCATGACAGCGGTAATATAACCACAATGGTAGAGCCAAATCCCAGGAATCCAGGAGCCAAAGCATCCATATTGACCAGAAGTAATGGCTCATAGTACGCATCCAGCAGAAATGACAGCCTCATAGGACAGCACTGAAGGTGGGTCCCCAATGGAAGCACATGCAGCTCCATATCCATAGACTGAACCAGTTGTGTAGCCAGACACACGCCCAATGCACTCTCAGAAGTGCACAACAGACAGTGGAACACAGGCTGTCAAAATGGTAACTAGACAGGTCTTAAGGACAAAGACCAGTTCATGTTCAGCTTCTGGAGCACAGACACTCCAAAGTACTGTATCATGCTTTCATGGAACAGCAATACGTGTGGCAGATTCATTTGGCTTTGAGGAGGACCATCCATTGCTGAGCAACAAAAATAGGACTAAAATAGCAATGGCTAGGAATAACACAACTGTATGCCTCCAAAAAACACTGGAGACCAAAGAGTGCAGAGAGGACAGTATCACTCTGAATACAGTCTGGAATGCGCTCACAAATCTAGACCCAATTTCTTTAAAAAAGTTTACTACTCCTGTGGGATTTGAAGCATTAAATATTCAGTGAACAAGTTCACCAAAATGCTGCAGCACATTTGTGCACAGTAGCGATTAGACTTCAAAGAAAGACCTTGCAACTTGGAGATCAACACTCTCTCAGGTAGATGTTAAAGCAGCGTCATTCTGAAACAACAAGGCTTCCAACCGGCTCATCTTATCAAAGATAATATTAAAAATAGGGATGGAAAGCCATATGGTAATTTCCCTAACCATGTTTGTGGGTAGAAATAACACGTTGTTATAGCAGGCCACTACCCTAGAGACCATCCCCGTATATGAGTTTCCATCCCACAACATCCTGGGTTGTTCAGGCCAAATAACTCCCATTTGAGAGTAAGTGGAACATTGGCTGAATCAAGAAGACAGGTGTTCCTTTCAGATAACACACCAGATTGGCCATGGATGCATTGCACATGCCATGTGTTGTCACTTCTTTACAAAGTAATGAATGACCAAACAAAGGTTCACACTCATTTCCACTAAGGAAGATTTCAGTGTCCCAACTCACACATGTGTATTCGAAAGGTAAAACTCAGGACTCATGAATAAAACTATCCCTCATGGCTTCCTATCTGCTTAATTGAAAAAACTTCAGACAAGTCCCTCAGGGATCTTCACTCAGCCCCACACTTTTCAATGTGTACATTGCCCCTCTCCGCAACATTGCACGAACACACCACATCAACATAGTCTCTTACGCTGACGACACTCAGCTCATCTTCTCCCTCACGAAAGATCCCACTACTGCAAAGAACAACCTCCACAACGGACACCATGCCATAGCCAGCTGGATGGAATCAAGCCACCTCAGGCTAAACACAGACAAAACAGAATTACTCGTCTTCGGCACCAACTCCTCAGCTTGGAACAATTCCTGGTGGCCCACCTCCCTAGGATCCGCACCCACCACGCACGCACGCAACTTGGGATTAATCTTGGATTCCACACTCAGCATGACTCAGCAGGTCAATGCCATCTCCTCTTCCTGCTACAACACCCTCTGCCTGCTCTGCAGAATCTTCAAATGGATTCCCATCGAAACCAGGAAAACCATCACCCACGCATGGTCAGTAGCCGATTGGATTACGGAAACGGCCTATATGCAGGAATAACAAACAAACTCCAAACAAAACTTCACAGAATCCAGAACGCATCCGCCCGCCTCATTCTGGACATCCCACGCTGCAACCACATCTCACCCCACCTCAGAGACTTACACTGGCTACCAGTATTAAAGAGGATCACCGTCAAAATCCTCATCCACGCACACAAGGCCCTCCACACCACAGGTCCCACCTACCTCAACGACAGACTCTCCTTTCACACCCCCACCAGCAACCTTCGCTCTGCCAACCACGCCCTCGCCTACGTTCCTCGCATCCGCCGCACGACCGCTGGAGGAAGATCATTCTCCCACCTTGCCCCAAAGACCTGGAACTCCCTACCACTCCACCTCCACCTGACCCAAGACCTTTTATCTTTCAGAAAACACCTCAAGTCTTGGCTTTTCGACCAGTTGCCCCCGCGCCTTGAGACCTTACCGGGTGAGTAGAGCGCTTTATAAATCCCTGATTGATTGATGTAAACTGAGACGGTGTCTCAGCTACTGAAAAGGGCAATATTCTAAAAGCTCAATGTTTAATATTGTATAAGTTGCATCTTTTTTGCTATCAGTCTCTGTAAACATGTTAAATTATATGGCAAAACAACTCTGTTGCATTCAGATATTTCCACGGCAGTCAATTTGTCTTAATTGTTCAGCAGCGCCTTGCTGAGAACATATCCAAAGCTCATTGTACATGGCTTATAGGAAGTGTTTTGGATGTGTTGATCTAGGATCTAACAGGAAATCGTGTAAATCCATCTCATCAGAAAGGAGAGGTAGGTGTTCCTTAACTACAGCTAACATGGAATGCTGTAACCATTGCTAAAATAAGTTCCTTACACTATATGTGATAACCACCCAAGCATGTTGTGACTTTATGTATCTGGGGTCAGGTATGCTAACTTAAATCCCATTGATAAGTTAAAAACACATGCATGACATTGACTAGCCACATTAACCACCTGAAATTGAAGAATTAAATGTTCCAATGTGAATCATATAGTTTGGCTATTTTTTGGTGAAATTTGCAAAATCTTTCAAATTGTCAAAACGTGCAATGGAGGGAATGCTAGGTGTGTTCATTTCTCTACTTTTAGCCACACCCATGCATGTTGTTTGTGGCACTGTTTTGTTCAGGAAAATCTTTTGTCTAGGAATGAGACATGCTCTAAACAAAGCATCAATGCCCTCGACTTCCCAATGGTGTGTTCCCCAAACTGATTTCAAATCTGTATTTTCTTTCCAATACTCATAGCCCTGTAGAGTCAGTTGTGACATGAATGAATCCAAATAAATCAATTTAGTTTGGTCAGCATATTTTTCTATGGAAGAGGTAAGTTATAATACGAACTCTGGTCTAAGGGATTGTGTCCTGAAAAAATATACCAACTTCTTCAAATATGTTTTAGAACTACCCACTGGTGGTGTCTGACAATGTCCCATTGTGTGTAGTTAAGAACTGCATGTGGAGCACTAGCACTGTGTAAATAGTGATATGCATAGTGAAAATAGCAAAACATTTCACCATAATTAGCAAATTTCAAATACAAATCTTCAATTTCAAATACAGTGTAACTTTCCAATTCAGGAAGCATGCTTCTTACAGTATCCATGTCCCATTCATCGGAATTGGCACCAGGAGTAATTATATCATATATAGCAATTGTAACCACATGAGGTATTTGCAGTTTTTCTGTAGGACCACAAATATCAAATGGGACCTTATCCCAAACATTTTAGTCAGAGTTGGGCAATGCAGAAATGTTCACCATGGGCAGGTTTCTTTATACTCTATGTGAAGAAGAATGAGGCTTCAGCACCTCAGCTATCAGTTAAGGAGCAGTGCGTGATAGAAGGTAATGTTCATTCATAGTCAAGAAGAATACTGTTAAAAATTAAATCCAAATATAGCACCATGGATGAATCAGGTAAGTGGGTTTCAGCCAAAGAAGACATGCCCATACTGCCTGCAGTTTAGTGTATAAAGAATTTGAAGAAAAGTAATAATTGTCAGCAACGTAACCAGAGGCAATCTGTGCAAAAACAGGAACCTCACATGAGAAAAGGAGAACTTGTAGGTTCCTCCAAAGGTGGTTGATAATAAACAACTTCAATATTAGAAGCAGCAGTTGGAAACTGTAGGCTCACGTCTGGAGTGTGGCCTGTATTAGCAGTAGCAACAGGAACTAGTGGAAGTTTAGCTTCTGGAGTCCCCAGCCAGAGAGAAGTAATACGTGTATTACTAAATGCTTGTAGAGGGATTTCAAAGAGTGTAGTGAAAGGAGACAGGGAACTACCCAGGAGCTCTCATAGTCTACTGTGTAGGGCTGGTCACATGGTGTAGGTTGATTGAATGAATTGAAACAAATTGGTTGTTCTTACAAACAGCAAGCACATTTAAAATCACAGTTGTGGTACTTTGAATACCAAGGACTGGCACCGGTGCTTGGTATGACGGGCCAAATTCTTCCTTGTCTGTAATCTGCTCTTGAACTAGACCCCCAACTTTAAGAATTGAGCTGGATGATACTGGTTGCTCCTTCACTGTGTCAGTGCAGAACATTTCGAAATGTTATTTGAGTGCTCATCTCAGAAGTCATCTAATTCCTGTAAGACAGCAAAACATTCATTGATGTCAAAAGGCATGTCTGCCACCAATGTGCAAGGATTCTCAAAATCTAGAACGTACATCTAGACCACAAATACAACCTCGTAGGGGGTCTGACTATTTAAAGCCCTCTGGACTTCTTGCAGATGATGGATCCAACTATGACCTGAGTCAAATACTCTAGCTGTTAAAGACTGGTGTAAGTTACGGTTCTTCCTTTCCACTATCAAATTTCCCTCAGGGTGAAAGGGAGAGGAATAATGCATAGTAACACCCAGGGTTCCGCTAGTTTCCTGGTAAGCTTTTGCGGGAAATGCAATTCCCTGTTCCAAGTGGAATGCTGCTACTGCATATGTCCCTATGAAGAACTGCAAACCTTTAATAGCAGTTTGATCACCAGCTGATTGCTGCAGCCACACACATAGAAATCTAGAACTTGAATTGACAGTTAGTAGAATACATTTTAACACATCATTTGAGTTCAGAGGTCACAATGATTCAAGTACACACTTTGGAGATGTTTGTTGGAAACTAAGAGGGGTGTCTGTGGTGAGCGTGCTGCGATGGAACTGTTAATTTGCTGACAAATGTCACAACTGAGAATATACTGTTTTGTCTCCTTATATAGATCTTGCCACCAATAGTGTTTCTTTAGAAAGAAAACTGATGCCGTCATACCAGCATTTGTAGACACCAATCCCTCATGTGCACCAATAAATAATTCTAGCCTGTGGTCCTGGTTAGGTATCAATCGATCACCCACCCTGGAAATGCGAGCAAAAGGAATATTTTAGACACTCAACAGAGTGTTTTGCTGGATATTTGTTTTGGTAATGGGGGTGCCACTGTGTGAAGCAGTGACAGCAGTCATAATGTCATCATCTACCCTCATGTGGGAATGAGTAATCATGTCAACTACAGCAGTATGCCTGTTTCCTTTGCAGCTCCTCAGCCAGAGAATTCACTGCAACTTGTTGGTGGTTCAATATATGAATTACATGAATCCGTGGCAAGCAATCTTTAAGATGCACCACCTTTCCTCCAAAGCAATTTATGCTTAATAACATTCCATGTAGAGTCTCTGAATCCATTCAGGCACCAATAAAGCACATTTTCATTATAAGACTGAACACAGTAATACGAATCACAGACTATGAGTGTGGGGAATTTAGGATCCATGAATTCCAGTGTCAGAATTAAAGGTTTCAATTCAGCCAGCTGAGTGGTACAGTGCCCTAGGGACTGTGTGAAAGTTTTTTGTACATGAAAAACTCCATCTCTAATGGCACATATACTGCAGCACATGTAGCAGAATATTGTTGTTTCATTCCAACTCTCGGCTGAGCAGCAGTGTATATTATACAATCATACCAATCAAGAGGCAAAATGTCACTGTGGACAGGGTATTTTTGTTTGTATTGGAGGAATTCTTGAGACTGTTTGTGGAGTCAAAGGCAGAGTCTATATCAGTAGCTGTTGAGGAAGTGGCCCACTGTATCCATCTGAGATGTAAGGCTTTTGTGTCAGGGACACTGGCCTTAATGACAGCCTTTATGTTGGAATGGGGGTTACACCAAATATGCATTTCAGCTGAGCCAGTGGTATTTCCTTTATAATAGCTGTTTGAAAGGCAGGCAATATTTTTTCATTGGCTGTAAAACATATTTCAGCATTTGAATATAAATGTGATTTGTAAGCATTTGGCACTGTAACACCCTCATTGATGGTGACATACATATAGCCAGTGGGATCCTGCAATTATGTGTTATCACTAATTATGCCAATCACAGCACCAAGAAAGCTCTGATAACCGCAACAGATGACATCAGACCCTACTCGACAGAGAAGCAGCCGCCCTTATCCTGCTCAACCTCTCCACGGCCTTTGAAACTGTCTCCCACCATACACTGATCAACCAACTATGCTATATTGGGATCACAGACGAGATGGATGGCATCCTTCCTCACAGGATGCACCCAGAGAGTCCCTCCCCCTCTTCACCTCACACATCAAGCACACCAACTGGAGTGTCCCCCAAGGCTCCTCCCTAAGCCCAACACTGTTCAACATCTACATGATACCACTCACAAATATTGTGAGATCGCACAACATCAACATACTTTTCTAATCTGATGACACACAGTACATCCTCCCGCTCTCAACAGATCCCCACCAAGAAGACCAACTTCCACAACTGGATGAAGATTGTTTCTACCTGGATGAAGGACAACTGCCTGATGGTCACTACAGATAAATTGGAGGTTTTGATCTTCGGCAGACACTCAACCCTTTTGGAATGACTTCGGTGGCCAGCAGAGCACAGACCCACCCCCACAAAAAATGATCATGCCCACAGCCTCTGCATCTGTCTCGTAAGTGAACTCCCCATGAATGCCAAGTCAACGCTTTTCCGCAGCCTTCTTCCACAAAGTCCCCATGCTCCACTCGATCTTTAAGTGGGTCCCGTCACATGTAAAGGACAGTGAAGCAGGCCCTCATCACCAGATGACTGGACTATGGCAATGCACTCTACACTTGCATCACCACCAAAGTCATGCAGAATCTCCAGACAGCCCAGAATGCAGCTACCAGATTGATCTTCAACCTACCCAAGAGAGCCCACATCACCCAGCACCTAAAGGACCTTCATTGTCTCCAGATCCAGAAAAGAAGCCACTTCAAGCTCCTGACTCATGCCTACAAAGCTTTCCATAAAGAAGGACCTGACTACTTGAACCACAGCCTTCACCTCCAGCAACCAACCAGGAACCTCTGCTCAGCACACTTTGCCGTCACAAAGATACCACGCCAATAATCCTCTGCTGCGCCGGAGGATGTTCCTTCTCCTACCTCACTGCCAAAGCCTGGAACGCCCTCCACCTCCACCTCTGCACCACACTCTTGCTGACCCACTTCAGAAAGGGACTGAAAACCTGGCTTTTCGAGTAAACACCTGCAGCAAGCACCTAGATACCCACTCGGGTGACAAGCTGCACTATAGAAATTACACCTGATTGATTGATTGACTAAGTTAGTTATATATATATACTTTATTCGACCATGGGTCATAAAAGTTACACATTAAATTATACAAAGAAGGTGCATTTGTTCCATTATACTTTCACACTGGCATAAAATAGAGTTTAGAATAAAAATAGCTTCTATAGGCCATGGCCTACTATAGTCCACCATTGTTCCCGATACATAACTTAACATTTAGATGCCAAGGTTTCTAAACATCTGCTTCATAGTGTTAAAATAATACAAATATTTAAGGCTCTTAAAACAATATGAGATGGTTTCAGATTCAAATTTCCCAGGTGGTACCATCACCAAGATAAGTGCAAGCTATCAGGCCCATAATTTAAGCTTTAGAGTGCTGAGTTGATGTTACATAATAGTACAGTTTCTTGGTAGTTTAGGTGGCATACTTTAGTAAGGGCGCCTGCAACCGGCACAATCGTATAGGCAAATTTAGGCACTGTCAAGTCATTAAAAACACAAGCACAATGTAATAAAAGCTTATATAGTAACTTAAAATGGTTATCAGATTCATGTTAAAATGGCACTAATGCCAGACAAGTGCATAAAAATAGCTCTTTGCGGCTAACACTAGTGATACAGTAGCAGAACCACAAAATGATTACCCACGTATTATCTAAGAAAAATCTGTTCCAAAGCCCTGTCTAAACCACATGGTCAATAATTCATCATCATCATCATCATCATCAACTTTGTTCGATCCATGACCATAAAAGCACATAAAACAAGATAATAAATAATTCTTAAGGAATAAATAAGTACACATCTTTAACTTGGTGTAAAAACATTAGGACAATAACTTGAATTGCACATGTGGCTCTAAAACTTATCTATAAAGGGATGGGACTTTGAATTACTTTTTGGAGATGGCATCGTATGCGCCAAGCTGTTGCTAGATACTTGCTTACTGAGAGAATTACATCGGTTGAATTATGGCTTTTTAGAACCCGTAGAGCCAAAGAGCAGTTCTTGAATCCCATGTCCCTGCAAATATTGCGAATCCATTTTAAACGTGGAATCGCATAGGCTGGGCAGAAGAACATGAAATGCTCAATGGTTTCGAAAGTACTGCCACAGGCAGGGCATATATCGGGAAGATTAGTCGGCCCCCACCTATGAATCAGTGACAACAAGGGCAAAGAGCTAAAGCGAAACCTTGCATATAAGCTCTTGCCCTGCGAATCCGGTATCACATCCAAATAGGATTCAAACTTTGGGGACCATTTAATATCAATGAAGGAATTAGTTAAGCGACCATGGGATTTGTGAGTTATGTAGTTATCCTTAACATAAGACCAATAGGTTAACTTTAGTTGTTCTGACATGAGTATGTAAGTGTCTGGATGCATGCATGTCAGTTTATAGTGTTCTGAGTGTATGTTCTGTTGTCCATTGTGTAATGGATAAATCAGGGTGAATTAAATCATACAATGGTCAACCCGTTGTGCACCATCAGATAGATATGTCCTACCAAAGTTCAGAAAGCCCATTAGAGATTGTAGCATTTTTATGGTGTGCCATTTTTGATTTTTGAAAATTTAATTTGTGGCCATATTTAGCAAGTCCCAAGACCATATGATCTACTCCAGCTAAATGTGTTTTCAAGTTATCATCCATCAGATATATGTCATCAACATAGGACAAAGCTTTTGAGTTAAAATCTTGCAAAATTGACATTACTTGGGCATCGAATAATCCAGGACTGTTTTTTTCCCTTGCAGGAGTCGGTAACATTATAAATATGTTTTTTGTATTTGTTACAGACTATGTTATTCATTAAAGCCGTACTGTATGGATTTTGAATTGCAAAAGTGCATGTGTGACTGTTTAAATGTCTTAAGTCTAAGACTATGTGATAGTAATGATCTGGTGTCATTACAGGAAAAAGTGGACTACTCATAGATGATTCACAGGGTTAAGTTAGGTCCTGGTACTCTATATGTGAGAGAATTTCCCTCACTGGAGCTTTTGCTTCATGTTCAATTGGGTATTGTGGTTACATTTCTGGGCTAGAGTGTATACATACTATATGATAATAGGAACCCTTATCCCAACCTACATGATTACGCTATAATGCCAAGGCTTGTCAAGAGCCCAATCTTCTGCATAAGCTTGTTTAACTGCTTCAGGGACAAGAACAGTTAAGGAAGGTAATATTACATCTTCTCCTTGTGGGACTTTTCTAACAAACTCAGGAAGCCAATCTACCTCTGTCAAGAGAATATCATGGGTATATGTTAATTTTTCTCTGGAAATTACTTTTATATTATGGTGCATGTCACCCTCAATTTGGATATCCAAATCAGAACCTTTGATCTGGTGTTTCAACTTGAATCAATTCACTAGCTGCTATTGAAACAAGAAACTCCTGAATATTCTGGTGAACTATTGTGACCACTGCTGCGATGTGTAGCAGTGTCAATGCCCATGTCTTGTTCTGAAGGAGTGTTCTCAGTATTTGTGTCATATTTAGCTGAAATACCTACTACTTTCAGTTTTTTTTTTTTTATTGGATTTTTGTTGTAGATGTTTCTCTTCCTTTTTTATGATGAAGTCAGATGAGCTTTGTGAACCTGTTTTCTGTTTAACATACTGTTCATCCTCCTCTCTCAGAGTCTCTGGTGATTCCTTAGGGGAATGAGAAGGACATGTATCAGTATACTGATACCTATCATGCTGTTTAAATGTATCACAGTTAAGTAAATTATAATGCTTTTCAGTGGGCTCTGTTTGCAGAGATCCATCTTGTGTTGTTGTTTAATCTTTATTTTTGTGTTTGTCCCAGTGTTTTTCAGAAGACTGCCTACTTGATGTTACCTGTTTCAGATTTGCCTTTAAGTTGAGGCTTATTACTCCTGGCTCCCAAATTGTCTTGACCTATAGATGTATAGTTGTCCGTAATAATTGTTCGCAGTTTGTGCTCTTGGTCCAGTGTAGGAACCTGTGTGAGGCATTGGCGTATTGCCAGCACTGCTACCTCCCCTTTAATATTACTTAAAATAATTGAGGAAGTAGTGGCTATGTTGCCAATCAATTTCATCCCCACATCTAGGGCAGGGGCTCCCCAGTATTAATTTTGAATGTGTTTTAGCACTTCTGGCAAAAAAGGTATTGATGGCATACTTTGTGTTATGGTATATATGCTGCAAAAATGGAGCCTCAGGTAGCACAATCGTCAATAGGGGAAACCATACTAAGTTGTAGACACATTGTGAAAATTCTATGCTTATTTTGGGGTACCTCATGGGGAAATACTGCTTCAAGCTGATTTGTTTTGTATAATCCAGAATGGAATTTCCTCCTGTCTCGTGGGAACCTTACCCATAATTGCTTTAATAGTGACAGGACTAATTTCAGGCACAGCTTATAGTAGTTGCACAGCTGAACAGCTCTTGCTGGGGCAGTTGTTATTGTCTGTATACCAAATTGCATTAAACGTTTACATAGTCTAACCAGAACTGTGCACAAGGTACAGAGTTTACCAGCGTTTAATGGTGCTGTATTTGAGTATGATGTGTAGCCAGCTAGAACTGGCCAGGTGGCCTTGGTATTCCTTAGGGGACCACGTCTTATATTTTGAAGTGGATGTAGAAGGGTGTCCTGGAACCAATTATGATATTCCTGAAATGTTAATGCAATTTCCAATTGATTTTATGGCCTTTATTGATTAGGTACCGCAGCCTCAGTGGGTGTGTGGCATCTGCTGCAAGGAAATTGACTCAACAATAAAAAACGTCACATTTATATTCTTCATGGACCTCTACCATTAAGGTAATATCTCAACCCGTTAGAGGTCGCTGCCCACAAATGCACTGTAACAGCATATCTACAATTAACTAGAGAGAAAATAATATGGCGGGTTATCCTTTTAAAGGTTCAAGCTTCAACATCCTGCAGACTATAATAGGGTTTACTATTCAGCTGAGAAGGATTAATTCCACGGGCATCCCTAAATGAAAGGTAAAAATGGAACCTTGAGCACACATGAGAACTACTCAGTGGACCCATTAAATAAGTACCTAACTTAGAATGATGGGTGCCATGTTATATGGTTCCAATGAATTAAGTTGGACTGGTTATCAGGTCAACAAAGACTTCAGGTTATGGGGACCCAGTCCGTGTATACCACCAGGAAGTGTTGACATAATTCCTAGCTAGATCACAGTGCCCGATCTAAACTTACGAGGTGCCAGAAGGTATCTGCAACCTCGAACATGACTACTCAGTTTCGCAGGGAAATCATGGAAACACATCCAGCCTTTCGTTATCACTTAGCATGCCAAAGGTAAGACACAAGAAAGATATGAAAATATATTTTAGAACATTTATTGCAGCAATCATATTCTTGCATAGAAAGCATGAGCTGCTTCAATTAGGCAGATAAACATAGCATAGTAACCGACATTATAAAAATGGTGAAAAAGATAAAAAGTTCAACCATGATAAAGTTACTGTATTAGCACACTCCTCTCTGTTACTACCTACACTATTAGGAGCATGGAGGGAGTACCCTTTGCCAGTTCAATGGGGATAGCTTAGCGCCCCCTCCCCACACCTGGGTAAGATGTACCAGAAAGCTAGAGAGTTGGTCTGGTGTGGTGCAAGCTATCATCCATTGCAGGATGGAGGTCAGAGACAGCAGGGTTGCATTTCGGTCACAGTGCACTGCATTCCAGGATAATCCGAGCAGAAATGATCCTTTGCCAAATGTAGCACAGAGGTAGTTTTATAATGAAAGTACTGCTCATATCGCTCTGTCAGTAGTGCAGAGCTAATGCGATGATATGTCTGCAATTATGGAGTATCTTTCATAAGCATATGTGTGAAATAATGTTGTTATTTGAAGCAAGTTAAACCTAATAATACAGACCAACTAATATACCTATTAAAATTAATAAAATAAAAATAAAGAAAAACCTTTTAAAAGCCCAGCAAACTTTTTCTTTTTATGAAGCCATCTTCTTGCTATAAAACCCCTTGGCTCCACTCAGAAAATCCTCAAACAACCACATCAATGCCAAGACCATTTGGTTCACTGCCGACCTTCAGTCCTCGAAGCGGGAATGCCGGAAAATTGAGAAGAAGTGGTGCCACGAACCAAGAGAGAGCAACCTTGACGCCCTCAAGACTGCCACCCGCAAACACCACCAGAAGATCCTTCTACAAAAACCGTATCAACAACGCCCACGACAGCAAAGAGCTCTTCAGCATTGTCAAAGAACTCACCAACCCCAGATCTGGCACCATTGACCCCCCCTCCTTCGCAAGACCTTTGTGACTCCCTCACCACCTTTTTCCATTGCAAGATCATGGAAATCCACGACAGCATCAACTCCTCACCACTGCGAGCACCACCAACCCTGACGTCCCCAGCCACACCAACCTCTTGCTCTCCTGGACCCACATCAGGGACGAGGACACCATCAAAACCATGAGCACTATCCACTCCGGCTCTCTCTCCGAATTCTGCTGCCACCATGTCTTCAACAAAGCGAACCCCATCATCGCTCCCCAACTCCATATGATCATCAATAGCTCCTTCGAGACCGCCACCTTCCCAGAGAGCTGGAAACACGCCAAAGTCAACGCACTTCAGAAGAAACCCAAAGCGGACCCAGAAGACCTCAAGGATTACCGACCCATCTCCCTCCTCCCCTTCCCGGCAAAGGTCATCGAGAAGATCGTCAACGCCCAACTGACCCGATTCCTGGAAGACAACAACATGCTGGACATCTCCCAATCAAGATTCCGGAGGAACCACAGCACTGAGACTGCCCTCATCGCCGCAACCGACGACATCAGGACCATGCTCTACAAGGGTGAAACCACTGCCCTCATCCTCTTGGACCTCTCGGCTGCTTTTGACACCATCTCCCACCACAATCTCTGCACTCGTCTCTACGACGCAGGGATCCACCACAAAGCTCTTGCCTGGATCTCGTCCTTCCTCTCTGGCCAAACGTAGAGAGTCCGCCTTCCTCCCTTCCTGTCGGGGGCCACCAAAACCATCTGCGGCGTTCCCCAAGGATCTTCTCTCAGCCCAACTCTTTTTAACACCTACATGGAACCACTCGCCAACATCATCTGATCCCAAATCCTCAACATCGTCTCCTACGCCGACGATACCCAGCTGATCCTCTCACTCACCAAGGACCCCACCACTGAAAAAAACAACTTCCATAAAGGACTGCACGCCATCGCCACCTGGATGGAGAAGAGCCGCCACAAACTTAACTCTGACAAGACAGAGGTCCTCATCCTCGGCTCCAACAGCTCCGCATGGGACGACTTCTGGTGGCCAGCCACCCTAGGGACCGCACCAACACCCACCATCCATGCATGCAACCTAGGCTTCATCCTAGAGTCATCGCTCACCATGACCCAGCAAGCCAACGCCGTCTCATCTTCCATCTACCCTCCGCATGCTTCGCAAGATCTTCAGATGGATCCCCACCGAAACAAGTAAGATGATCACCCACGCTCTTGTCAGCAGCAGACTGGACTATGGCAATGCGCTCTACGCAGGGACCACAGCCAAGCTCCAGAAGAAACTGCAATGGAAACAGAATGCCTCTGCACGCCTCATCCTCAACATCCCTTGCCGCAACCACATCTCAGCCCACCTCAGAGACCTGCACTGGCTTCCTGTCACCAAGAGGATCACCTTCAAACTCTTCATCCACGCTCACAAAGCCCTTCACAACACAGGCCCGGCCTACCTCAACGAGCGACTCACCTTCAACACTCCCTCACGCCAATTCTTCTCCGCCAACCTTGCCTTCGGCACCGTCCCTGGCATCCATCGAACTATAGCCGGCGGCAGATCCTTCTTCTACCTCGCCACCAAGACCTGGAACACCCTCCCCGCCCAGCTTTGACAGACCCAGGGCCTCCTGACCTTCAGAAAACGCCTCAAGACCTGGCTATTCGAGCAGGAGCAGTCCTCCCCCTCAGTGCCTTGAGACCCTAGCGGGTGAGTAGCACGTTCTACAAATGTTTGATTGATTGATTGATTGAAAGCTACTTCTCAATAACAATCTAAATTTAAAAAACAATGTGCAAAACTCTAACGGGCTCATTTACAATCCCCATGCACTGCCGTAGCATCATTATTTTATGCTACAGTGGTGCTAAAGTGCTGCATTTACAAACTGGTGCAATGGTACCACTGTGCCATTTTGTAAAGCCTTGCACCACAATTTACCCGTGCCAAGTATAATGTATGCAAGCAAGGCGTCTCTCCCACAAGTTGCCGCAGTAAAGGTGCAGTGAACTCTACAAGATTTCACTACGCCATTCTGCACCATCACAGTGTAATATTTTTAACTCCTACTTAGGACAGGCATCAAAGTGATGCTGTGCTGTTTTCAATGGGGCCCCCTTAGCATTGCTGGACTAGCATACAAAAATGTTTGATTGTAGTCCAGCACTGTTAAAGTTTAGTGCCACAAATGCGTCAGAAAATCTGACGCAATTGGTGAACACTTTGAAATGGAGCACTGTATCGTAAATACAGGCCTCCCATGGCATCGTTGGGGGGCACAGGGTGCTGCAAGAAATCTGGCTCATCGATCACAATGTGCTATTTTCTAGTAAATGAGGCCCTAAATATGTAAAACATGTTAGCAATGCAATGTAAGCAGGTTTCAGTCTTTATGCTGGCAATATAAGCACATTTCAGTCTTTATGCAGGAACTTAGTAAGCTACATGTAGGGAAAAAATGCACCATATGCAGTCATGTAACTTCAAATGCTCTCAAAAATTGTGTGAGCAAACTAAATCCCAAAGGGGCAACATTAATCTTCTGTGATGTGGGTGGTCAGAGTCTTCAAATATGGGCAGAAAAACAAGCACTCCTCTTAAAACCCATTATAATATATGTATATATTTCCAGCTAACCTATTGTGTAAAAAAGAGTCATTCAGACACACTGCGAAAAATCAAAATGCAAAATTTCTCTTCTCAAAAACTCCAAATATCAATTCCAATACTCAAACAGGAAATTATTCAATATTGATCATTTCATTCTCTGTCCATATCAATTCATGGAGGCATTTCCCCCAAAAATAGCTGAACTACCCAATCAATGTCTTTTGTACGGATGTATATTTCTACAGTGGGAAAAATTAACAACAATTACCGTGTTTGAATTGTTCATATTGTTACCATTCTAATAATGCTGATTACAATGGCATATCTAATCTTTCTAATCATCTCAGCACAAGCTTTTTATGCAAGAATATGTTCATTTCAATAAATATTTTAAAAAACGATTTTCGTACCCTTCTTGTATTTACCCTGGGCATGCAAGAGTGATCAACAAAAACATTAGATCTGTTTCTACAAATTCCTTGGGAATCCGAGTGTCATGTGTCATGTTGCCAACAACATCTTTATCCTGGTCAGTTTGGGGGTTGGATGTGGTACTGTGAGCCAGCCTAGATACACCCACATCTTCTGATGATATATGTGGACTGAGTCTATATTGTGAAGTTCATTTTGGTCTAATACACAGTCCTGCTATATTTGTAGGAACTGCTGAACAGTATCCAAAAGGCAGTAGAGCATTCTACATGGTCAAAGACAAGCTTAAAGTTGGTGAGCAATTAGAGAGAAAGCTAAGTTGGGGACAGTTAAAGCACTGTAAGATAGTGTTTTTAAAAGAAGTGAGTCTTCAACTGTTTTCTTCATTAGAGCAGTGTTTAGGCTAGTCCTGATAGATACAGGGATTTAGTTCCAGATCCCATGTGCACCTATTGTCTTCTTTTTTTCTTTTTCACATGTCTTAGTCTGCAGTCTGATGGTGTTCTGACTGCTGACATTCTTAGAACTGCCAGAGATGAGCTTGTCTGCTGGATAAGCAGGAGTGCTGGTGTTGAGGTGTTGTGGTGTGGCTAGCCAGACGGTAGGCTGCTCCGTCCGTGTTCCTAATACTTTGATGTAGAGTTGTTTTTATGTTGTGTTGCTAGCGGAGGAGTCCTGTTGATGGGTGGAGGAAGCATGTAGACTGGTGTTGATATCCCTCAGCACCCCGCAATGGAGGCCATGGTGGTATTATGGGCCTGCCACTGCTGCATGACCTCCTGGTGGTATTCCCTCTGCAGCCTTTGGTTTCCCCCAACAAGGTTATGCTCTGTCGCATTCTGTCCTGCGATTGTTAGTATGCTCCCAGGACTTGGGAGATGGCTGCCTGCTCAGTAGAGTCCCTTGGGGGCCCCATGCTCTGACCCACAGCTTCCCTCCCCTGTCCATTTCCCCCATGTGCCTGTGCCCCTGGTATGCTGTGCCCACTCCCAGTGTTCTCAAAACCTTCAATGTCTGGGGTGTGACGGGTCGACTCTGGTCCCTGTACTGTGGGGCACACAATAGTTTGATCTGTCCTTGGGACACAGGTTTATGGACAAAGGGTTGGCTATGATGTTGAAGCCACAGGGTTTGGGGGGATTTATATGGGCAGGGTGAGGCAGGGAGTGGTAGACTAACCAGGTGTCCCAGATGGGCCAGGTAGGTCATCAGTGTCCAGACATCCAGGCATGTTGTCCTCACGGGGCCTTCATCCTGTGGCGGGCTGGCATTCTCTGGTATCTTCTCCATGGTGGAACTAGCAGGTGTACCTGTGGATGGAGTGAGAGAGGGAGTTACATATTGAAGATTGTTTGGTTATCTCTTTTTCATATGCATACAGTGGCTTGACATGATTCCCAGCAATGAAGATGACAGATGCCGCACAGCATACTATTGGTGTTAGGTAGTGGTCTGTGACTTGTGTACCATACTCCATTTAGGTTGGTGTTATTCAGGTGTAGTGCCTCTGGCTGTGTGGATGGGTACTAGTACAGATTGATAGTTCACATGACTGTTCTGCACTGTTAGCTAGGGAATATTCAGGGTTGGTAGTTGTGAGTGGAAGATGGCTGGACATAGCAGCATGGTGTCCCAGTGGGTGGAGGTTATGGGAACATGCAAGGTTAAATATCCTGTCTGTGCATGTGGTGCATGGGTAAGGAGTCTTCCATCTAACATACCATACCATGGTGAGTGACTTTCTGAATTCTGGATCCTGATTAGTGGCCAATTGGATTAGTCACAGTGCTGTGCTGCAGCTGTGTTTAGCCTTGTTTGGCATTTGTGTTGTACCATTGCATTACTGTCACTGCCATGTAGTGGTCCTCAGTCGTAACATCTAGTGTATATAGCTAGTCCAATATGCATACATGCAAGGGATGTGATGTGATGTGCACACTCCAGGTATTCACGTAGATGGGTTTGTGCATTGTGGGAGTCATAGTGTTAGTATTAGCCCATGCTAGGCCTGCCTTTGCGAAGGGATGTGTGGGCAGTTGGGCTAGGTGGAGGTGTGGCATGCAGGAGAAGGGCATTAAGTGGATAGGTGGGATGTATAGTGAGACATGCATTACATAGGGGAGTATTTGGGTGGTGAGGAAGCATGTAGTATATGACAATTGTGTGACACGGAGGTTGTATGCACTTACCAGAGTCCAGTCCACCAGGTATTCCAGTCAGGCCCTCGGGATGCAGGATGTTCAACACCTTCCCCTCCCAAGATGTGAACTGTAGGGGAGGAGGTGGGGGCACACCGCCTCTTGTGCACGGCAATCTGGTGTTGTGATGCCATGGAACGCACCTTCCCCCTAAGGTCATTCCACCTTTTCCTGAAGTCCTCCCTTATGCGTGGATGGAGTTGACCTGTTGACTATTCTCTGCCACAACTCCATTTTCCTGGCAATCGAGGTTTGCTGGACCTGTGCTCCAAACAGTTGTGGCTCTACCCTGAGGATTTCATCTATAATGACCCTCAACTCATCGTCTGTGAACCGTGGGTGATTTTGTGGGGACATGGTAGTGGTTGTGCTGCGGGGGGGAGGGTTGTGTGTGTAAGAGTGATTGATGTGGTGTGGGTGGTGCGTAGTGTGTGATGGACGCTTGTGGTGTGTGTGTGTGGTCGTTATGTGTGTTTTGTGTTGGTAGTACAGTTGTGTTTTGTGTGCTGGGTGGGATGTGTATCGTTGTCTATGGAATAATGTTGTGATATGAGTGTATTTGCTTGCTATCTGTGTATGTGTAAATTGATTTTGTAGCAAAGGATTGTGGGTTGTGTTGAGGTGTGTTAGATAGTGCTGTAAGTAAGGGGGTTATTACTGACATGGCGGTCTGGACCGACATGCCGGTGGTGGCGGTAACTTTCGCTAACGGCATGTCAGTCCAGACCGCCATTTAATGAACGTGGCAAAACTGCCACGGATGAAACGCCGCCACTGCCAGGCACCCGCCACCAGGCAGCCTGGCGGTGGACGTGTTCCTGATCCGATGGGGCAGTGCTGCAAGCAGCGCTGACCACCGGATAATGAGTCCAATTCTACCAGTCTTTCCCTGGCGGTGTCGGCTGGTGGAATGAGTGACTCGGGCCCCCATGCACAGCCCCGTCGCGCATTTCACTGTCCGATTTACGGGCAGTGAAATGCACGACGCATGCTGCTGCACCTGCCACACTGCTACATTGCCACATGCTCCATTTGGAGCCGGCGCCAATGTTCAGGCCCTGATTCCAGCTGGGCCAGCTGGTGGAAACACTGTTTCCACCAGCCGGCCCAGCTGGATGTTTATTATGTCACTGCGGCAGTCTTCTGTAAGGACCGCCAAAGTCATAATGGGGCCCAAAGGTCCTCATTATGACCCTGGCAGTCTTGAGACTGCCAGGGTCATGGTGGCAGTTGGACTGCTGCCAATGTGGAAGTCTGACCGTCACATTATGACCAAGGCGGTAGCGCCACAGTCAAAACGCCAGCACGACCACTATTCTGCCACAGGACGGACTGGCGGTCCTGGCGGTCCTAATCCGTAAGCAGCGCTGCCCTGGGGATTACAACTCCACTCTCCACCAGCGGTTTCATGGCGGTAGCACTGCCATGAAACAGCTGGTGGAGATGGGTTGCAGGGGCCCACCTGGACAGCCCCAGTGCAAAGTTCACTGTCTGTCTTGCAGACAGTGAACTTTGCAATGAGTGCTGTGCACCCTATGCACTACAGCATTGCTGCAGGTTCTATTACAAGCCGCAAACAATGCTCTGGGCTGTTTCCCACTAGGCCAGCGGACGGAAACTCTGTTCCCACTCACTGACCCAGCAGGAAACTCATAATGGGGCTGACGGGGAGGCGGCCACACTTGCGGCAACCTATCCATCAGGACTTTGGCGGATGGGCTTTTCCGTCCACTGAAGGAATAATCGGGCCCTATGTTTTTTACAGACAAAATTATTGCTGCTAAAAATTATGATATACAACTTTATAAGGGTCTAGCACTAAAGCTAATTATACATTTTCTATCCAATTGAGAGGAAGTTGTAACCTTGGAAAATTTCACCTCACCCCCTTTTACACTTCCTTGCTGGATCCCTCAGGAATCCTCACTTAGTCCTTCCCTTGTTAATATGTACATCACCCCTTTAATTTAACTTATTCAATCACATGGCTTCTCAGTATTTTTTTATGCTAATGACACCCAGATAGTAGTGTCAGTCTCCTCTAGTCCAGAAAAAGTGCCTGAATAATTTCATATCAGTATGCAAAATATTGTTAAGAGGATGCAGAAAAACTATTTGAAATTAAACTCTGAGAAGACTGAGATGTTGTTGTTTGGCAACAACACTTCCTTTTGGAATGCTTCTTAGTGACCTTCCAGTTCAGGATCACTTCCTTCTCCAGTGCAAAAAGGAAAGAATTTAGGGGTTATGTCAAACTTGCTTTTACCTGTCAAATTAAACAGGTAACATCCTCTTGCTTCGTGATACTGAGAATCTTGAAGAAGACACTTCCTTTTCTTCTCATTGAGATGCAGAAACCAATAATATTGGCTTTGGTAATCTTGGAATTGGATTACTGGAATGCCTTCAAAATGCAGCAGCCAGTGGTGATGAAACTTCCAAAATTTTGCTCACTTTCATAAACCATCTCTGATTTACAATGGTTACCAATTCGGTCCCGGATAGAGTTCAAAGCTCTGTATTGGGCCTTGAGGCTGGTCCTCTTTCTTGCCAAAAAACTTTCAAATGGTATGCACCCACTCATAATTTGTGGTCTACCCCAGCAAAAAGGTAGTTGTTCCCAGAATAAAGAACGTTTAGTGGGGAGAAAGAAGCTTCTCTTATACTACATGCAAATGGTGAAATTCACTACCTGACCATCTCCGATGTCAGCAAAATCTTTTAAGAATTAGGAAACAACTTAGAACCTGGCTTTTTTCTTCCTTTGCTAATTAGATTTTATAATACCCAGTACAGACACATTAGCGGTCATTCTGACCGCGGCGGGCGGCGGTCGCCGCCTGCCATGCGCTTACTGCCGAATGACCGATCCGCGGTCAGGAGACCGCGGAGGCCATTCTGACTTTCCCGCTGGGCCGGCGGGGGACCGCCAAAAGCCCGCCCGCCGGCCCAGCGGGAAAGCCCCTGCAACAAGGATGCCGGCTCCGAATGGAGCTGGCGGAGTTGCAGGGGTGCGACGGGTGCAGTGGCACCCGTCGCGATTTTCACTGTCGGCAAAGCAGACAGTGAAAATCTTTGTGGGGCCCTGTTAGGGGGCCCCTGCACTGCCCATGCCAGTGGCATGGGCATTGCAGGGGCCCCCAGGGGCCCCACGACACCCGTTCCCGCCATCCTGTTCCTGGCGGTAAGAACCGCCAGAAACAGGGTGGCGGAAGGGGGTCGGAATTCCCATGGCGGCACTGCAAGCAGCGCCGCCATGGAGGATTCCCTGGGCCAGGGGAAAACCGGCGGGAAACCGCCGGTTCCCCTTTTCTGACCGCGGCTTTACCGCCGCGGTCAGAATAGCCCAGGAAGCACCGCCAGCCTGTTGGCGGTGCTTCCGCGGTCCCCGGCCCTGGCGGTCATGGACCGCCAGGGTCGGAATGACCCCCATAGTGCCAAGACGCCAATTGGTATTTGTGCATTCTACAAACTATTAATATAACATAACATAACATAACATAAAATGGCTTTGTAACTGATGCAGCTGGTTTTGAAGATGGTGCAGGTTGTCAAGGGGAGCCAATGGAAGTCTACCAGCATGGGGGTGATGTGATCATATTTCTCTCGGGCCCTGGATGAGACGTGATGTGTTGGATGCCCCAAAGGGCAGTGTGGAGTCTGGGAGGCCAGAAAGTAGGGCATTACCACCATCCAGATGAGAGAGGAAATGGGTTTGAACAGCAGTTCTGAAGTCAATTTCTGGGAAAAAAATAGTTTTTCTTTCTTTAGGAGCGATTGCTTGTATCACAATGTATTTGTTTTTCTGGCAATATGTTCCTTGAAGGAAAGGTTGGTGTCGAGGGTGAATTCAAGTGATTTGGCAATGTATGAGAGTTAGAGTTTGATGTCATCAAGGTTCAAGTTATTGAGCCAGGTTTGTACTATTTCTTGCTTCTCATTATTGGCAAATAGCAGGAATTCTGTCTTGTGTTGTTTGAGCTTTAAGTAGGTCCTTGACTGTGGGTCTGGATGATGTGCAAGTAGTTTTTGAGGCACTGGATATCTGAAGCAGAGGAGACTTCCAATTAGAGCTGTATATCATTGGCATGTTGTTGAATCTTGATGCTTTTATCTGCAAGCATAGCTCCATGTAAAGGTTGAAGATGATAGGAAACCTTATAAAGCCCCAATGGACTGCATATCTGGGACTAGAACCTATTGTTCCACATCAGATATTCCCTGAGAGCAAAAAAGGGAAAACAAACAAATGTGAAAGACAGAGGAAGACAACGATGGAAAAACTGTCACAAAGAAAGAAAGCAGGAATGTGCAAGAGTCATATTTAGTTCTACTTTCATTAAGAATTGCTTTTATATTTCACACAAAAAATGATGGTTGTGTCCACTAAGAGAGAAAAGTCCAGAATTACACTTCTTTATATTAAATAATTCAAAGTTGTTATTATTCCAGATTCAAAAGCTTTAACAGTTCTTTTCAAGGTTCATTGTGATTTCCAAAAACAAGCCAGTATATCCAAAGACAAATTCTACTGAGGTGGAATTAGGAGTTATTTCCCAATGTGTCTCTTGTGCTATGATTGGTTGGTCTCCCTTCATCGACCACTAACACAGACCTCCCCAGCTAATTACCTCACCGGAGTGCTGTTTTATCCCATTTCACAAGAAGAATTTCTGCTTGAGCCCCAGAAGGTAGTATTTCTTCCAAACATCTGTAGTTGGTAAGCAGGGGCTGTGTGCATGCAGTTTACAAGTTGCGGTGTCAGGAAACATGTACAGCCTTGAGCTGTAGAAAGATCTGAACAGCTCCCTGAAATTGAGAACACCTCTTGGATGTTTGGCTCCTCAATGTGATAGCTCATTTCAAAACCAAACATGAATAGCAAGCAGAGGTGAAAGAAAACATCTTCGTTAAATAGAGGAGCCATCTCAGAAGGCAGTGCCCTCAGGCATGTTCAAGAACTTGCACCTGCTGCCAAGGGAAACGTAAATGAAGACATCAGAGTCAGTACAACAGATGAGTCATTCAGGACATCAGGTCATTAGAGCATGTTCCAGAGGAACATCTCCTGCTAAAGGAAAACAACGACAAAGTCACTAGAGTCAGCACAAACAAATAAGTCATCAGGGTCAGCAGTTCCTTTGAAGATGTTCAGGAAACACCTAATGAGTCATCAAAGTCATCACAAACAAATTAGTCACATAGTGAAGCCCTTTACTGGCATGAGTCTTAAAGAACAATAAACAATAATAATTAAGACATTACAGTAATACAACATATCTTTTTGTTTAAGCTTGGAATATTATTGGTACAAAAATGCTTATGAGATGAACTTCTAATACTTGTTTTAACACATGTGACAAGGGGTTTGTGGCAATATACTACACTAGCACAGAGGCACTAGGCATATTTAGACTGGCAAAGGGCCTGATTTAGAGCTCAGCAGACGTGTTACTCTGTCACAATGGTGACAGATATCCTGTCTGTGGAAATATAAATCCCATTGAAGAAAATGGGATTTAGATTTCGGCTGACGAGATATCCATCACCATTGCGACGGAGTAACTCGGCCATAGAGTTCTAAATCATTCTTTCTTTAAAATTTGGGGAAAAAATGATGAACTTTGTCCCTGTTCTTCTGGGATTCCACAGGAGAATTCTGTTTTGGAATATTAACACAAAAAGAAACTGATTATCCTCATGAAGTGGAATGGACAAAAATGCTTGACATACATCTACCACAATAAACTACTCAGCTTCTATTGAAATCTGAAACAATATTACTGCACGATTCAGTACTACAGGACAACATGGTATCACTATATCATCAATTTTGCACAGGTCTTCTACTATGCACCGTTTACAGCTGCAACTTCCATGCCTTGTTCAATCATTTTACAGGTGAAATTCCCTCCTCTGATTCATGAATAGATTTGTATTGAGGAGTGTTAGGGTAAACGGCATTCAGTTTACACTGACTTTGCACTTTTACTCACCCTAATTTCTCTTCCTGTATGATCCCAAATCTCTAGTCACTCACTTATTCTGTGTTTGTGGTATCAAGATTGAAGACTATCCTGCTGTGATACACCACTCCCTGGAAGTAAAGCACAAAAAAGGAGTAGGCATGTGAACTTCAACTGCAGGGACACTAAATCACAAGTGTGTCTGGAAATGTGTCATAAAAATGGGGAGGTTGAGACTCCAAAATTGCAAACTGGAGTTAAACATCAGCATGGAGAAGCTTAACATGAGTTCACCTATTGTTACCAGGACTGTATAATAAGTGTATGCCTGTCTCCCATGCTGGGTGAAGGGACCTCAGTCATCAAGATCAAGAGCACTCGCCAGGAGCCTTGAGCACTAGAAATTGCCTGACCCAAGACCAGTGGACCCTGTAAGGTGAAGAAGATCATTTGGAAGGAGCAAAGTCCAATGGGGATCCTATTGTGTGGAGCCCAGGATTAGAATGTGAGCTTCCAGTCCAACAGGACAGCTGCACTAACCAGGCTGCCAACCTGTGTGCCAAAGTCTGTGACTCCCCTTGCCAGGTGGGGGTCAAACTGAAGAATAATGGTTAACACCCTTGGTGCTGTGCTTGAGACTTAGGGCCATTGTCCAATACAGCATAGTAACCCAAAGAGGGCCATCAACTTGTTTGTGTTAACCACTCCCCCTTTATGCTAGCTGGAGTCTGCTGTGAAGAGAGACAGCCATAGTATTATATGGGTTGCTATGACCCTACCTCAGTTTCAGGAGGAAGGGGCCAGAAATGAGGAAACTATGTCACCGTGATCGGACATGCAGTGGAGAAAACACCATGGTCCATGACCCATGGAGAGTGAGAGCAATTACTTCAGTTCCCTTGTCTGGAAGCATCAGAGACCTGACACAGGATCCCAGGAAAGACTTACCGCATTGAAGTAAAGACAAGGACTGTGTCAGCTGTGACCACAGTTTCCAACTGTCTAGGAACAGCCGGGCTGTCAAGGGGCACCTGGAGACTCTAAATGGCCACTACACGAGAAAGGGTAAGATTGACCAATGAGCCGCCAGGCCCTAGTGAACTTGCTCTGAACTGTTACTCTCCAGAATGGTGACTTTGAGATATTGCCCATTGAACATCTGAGACTTGAACACTTTAGTGGGCCTACCTTGCATGTCACCACATTTGAATAAGAGTAACCATCAGCAACAAACTGGGAAGTGGGACTGGACAACTGACCTGGGTAATGCTAGGGGGCTTGCCTGAAGAAAGCTGGGTATATTGTTTCCAGTGTGTGGTATTGAACTTTATTTTAGTAAACAAATACTCCTTTTTACATAAAAGCAAGTATTTGACTGGACAATTGTTGGATGTATATTGAGATGTGAGTCTATGTCCTCCCCGAGAAGCCTTAGACTGCTTAACCTGTACTTCAATTGAAGAGGTACTTGACCCAGCTACTCAGAGCCCGTAGTAAGTCCAGCTATGGGACACCAGGAGTAAAAAGCCCTAATTATCACAGTTGGGCCCACTAATTCTTGCTTCCCTATAGCTCTCTGAAAGCGATTCTGACACTGAATAAGTCACTAATCTTTGGAAGCAAACCCAACACAAATGCAGAGAAAAATCCTGAAACACTCTCTTTTACAGGGTCTTCAACTATACTGTCTGTAAATCAGCATTCATTTCTCATAATGAGTGTGAAAAGACTCAGATGGATTCTGCGTCGCCCTAATGATTTTTGATGAATTTACTTGTTTCTGGGGGCCCTTTGTTTCAAGTGTTTGATAACCTGATTACATTTCTCAATAACAAATAGGGAAGGTTTATTAGGAGTCTCTCTCAGACAATCTCTTTTTAGCCATTGTACACAACAATTTAAAATAAAGCATCTAGTACAAAGCGCTTTTTAAATAGTCACAATCGTTTCCACCTTTGTATACCACTTCTCAGGCTCCTCTCCAAGCATGAGATAAATGCCAGAGTGGTTGGCTAAGGTAAAATATGTACCTGAAATGTTTGTTGACCACTCATATTCAGAACGCTGCCTTTCATAGTCACATTTGTAGTTTTTCACTCAAAAATTACCAGATGGTCCATTCACGTAAAGAAATCAACCTGAAATTCCGCCTGTGTTCCAAAATTACCTGAATAGTGCATCATGTCTTAAAATTTCTCCCTAAAAATATGCAGTGTGGAATAATGGCATAATTGTGGTATTTTCACATAATACCAAAATCATGCCAACTACTCCAACATAATTAAGATTTTGCCCAGGCCTAGAGAAAGTCTCACAGAATTATTAGACACTATTAGGGAACTGGAAGATGTGTCAAAGTATTGAGAAGAGTGGATGGAATCTATTGATGTGCCTGAAGTGCTGAAAAAGAGTAAAATGAAGATACATATGTGTGTGGATGAGTCTCAGTATGAAGTGACTGTTCAAAAAAGGTTTCCATTGAGAGAAGTGAAAAAAGGAGCATAAGTACATATACCTTGGTAAAGAAGTGATCTTTCGATATTGACAAAGAATTTCTGAGCACAAAACTGCAAAATCGAATGTGAGTTGCAGTGTTTTGAATAAAAGCAACCAGAAATCAGCTCAAAATAATATTTTAGAGTTTAAGTTTTACCAAAATGGACCTTTTGGGTAATTTGTTGAGTGTGAGATGCATTTTGCTTTTTTACACACAATTACACATCATTTGCATAATTTATCAGTAAGTCTTCATGATTACACTACACAAAATTAAGCAAGAATTCTGATTCATTAATTCATTAACACTTTAATACGCTCATTTTCCCTGGTGTGGAACTATTGCTGCAGTCATTAAGACATATGTGACAACTCAATGTTTGGCAGTTTCACTGCAGACCTCTTGACCTACTCACATGGACTGTGAGAAACTTGAGGCCACATTGGGATGCACGGGCCAGATAGGCCCAGCCTTTTGGTAGCAGTGAGGTTTGGACATTGCTTGTGGCTTTCTGTGCACTGGACTGAGTCAGCTGGGAACCAGAGGTGTCCCAGTATGCACTGTTGGATGAAGTATTCTCAGGCCCTCATTACGAGTGTGGCGGTCTGATCACCGCACACAGGGGCGGTTGGACCACAGCAGACAGGGCGGTCCGACTGCCCTATTATGACCGTGGCAGATGTGCCACGGTCTGACCGCCGGCGCCGCCAGGTTGCCGCATGTCGACAGCCTGGCCATCTCAGCAGTCCCAATTCGCCTGGGTAGCGCTGCAACTAGTGCTGCCGTGGGGATTATGAGTCCTCTTTCCGCCAGCCTTTGCATGGAGGTCTCACCGCCATGCAAAGATGGGCGGAAAGGCAGTGTAAGGGCCCCCATGGGGCCCCTGCACTGCGGATGCACTTTGTCTGACATAAAAGAGTCCCCAGATGTAAAACTGACCATGTTAGAAATTAAAGATATCCTTCTGACTATTGATGACAAAATTAATGCACTAACTAAGAGACTAGGTGATATGAAAGACAGATTGGACAAACAATATATGAGAATCAATATAGCTGACAGGCACATCTCTGACACTGAAGGAAAAACGTTGCAATCCAAGGTACAAACAGAAATAAAGACTGAATTAGAAAAAGTCAAGGCCAAGAATGAAGATCTCAAAGAAAGACCTAGAGGAAACAATCTATGCGTAGTAAGGATTCTTGAATCTACTAATATAGGGTGAGTTGAAGACTACATAAAAAATTGTAGATATATCGGGCAGAGACAGGCTTTCCCAGGTCTTTATAGTTGAGCATGCACATAGGTCACTCACCCAGAGACCAGTCCCGGGTGCACTGCTCCATCCAATTATGGAGATTGCAATTATAGAGATTGCATTAAAATACTACAAATGACAAGAGAAAGGAATGGTATACAGCATACAGGCAAATTGATTGTGTTCTATCTGGATTTACACAGTCTGTACAAGATGCTAGACAGAAACTAGTCCCAGGTAAGCAGAAATTATGAAATATAAATATACAATATGTCATACATACCCAGCCAGGTTACATTTTACAACCAACAATACAATTCATGTTTTTACAGCTATAGCGGTGGCAAATGGTTTTATAAACAAACTGTCCAGGTCTGGAGGGAAAACTGTGAATCCATCGGCCAGCTCTTCCACAACCCACATAAGTGATGGGGCGTGCTTGATACCCCTTTCAATTAACAGCTTCTTGAATAATAATGCATGGAATATTTAGTGTGCTTCTGATGTAAAGGTTACATATCAATCAGTACTGGATCTAACAGGTCCTCTTAATGTTGATAATTGTTTATAATGTTAAGTGGTCGTATGATTTACCAGTGACACACTTTCAGACTTACTTATTCTGTGTGCTATTCAAAATAGATTGCAGGCTTCCTATGCCAAATTACTCATAAAATAGGTTTTAAGGTCATTTGAAAATAATTTCACCACTCTTGTCCCCCAACCAAAAGGGCTGAGTTAACTACTGCTCTACTGTGATAGTGATAACTGTTTAGATTGTGTTTTAATCTACAATGAAGTTATTTAGGGCCTTATTTATACTTTTTGATGCAAAACTGCACTAAGGCAGTTTTGCCCCAAAATGTTTTGCACCGGCTTGCACCATTTTTTAGCACCAGCTGGGCACCATATTTATGGAATGGTGCAAGCCGGTACAAAGGGTAGGCTAGCTTAAAAAAAATTACGTTAGGCAGTTTTGAGTCAAAATAAATGATTCTGACCAGATTAACATAATTTTTTGACGCTAAAGGGCATATTTATACTTTGTTTGCACTGAATTAACGTCATTTTTTTTAAAACTCTAATTCAGTGCAAAACTAACTCCATATTTATACTTTGGTGCTAGACCCGTCTAGCACCAAATTTATGGAGTTAAAGTCATTTTTTGGAAGTGGAAACCTACCTTGCCTTAATGAGATGCAAGGTAGGCGTTCCCGTGCAAAAAAATGACTCTATGGCCTTAACACCATATTTATACTCCCATGTAAAAATGGTGCAAGGGAGGGAGGAGGGGTCAAAAAATGGGGCAAGGCTTGCTTTGCCCCATTTTTTAAGTCCTGGGTCAGGGCAGGTGTTAGGGGACCTGTGGCCCTATTTCCATGGTGGAACACCATGGAATAAGCCCAGAGGTGCCCTCCCTAGGCCCTAGGGGCACCCCCACCCACACTAGAGGGACTGCGAGGATGGGGGACCCCATCCCAGGTAAGTACAGGTAAGTGCATTTTATTTTTGAAAGTGCCATAGGGGGCCTGAAATGGGCCCCCATACATGGCACCGGGTGCAATGGCCATGCCCAGGGGAACCCTGTCCTCTGTGCTGGCCACTGGGGTGGTGGGCATGACTCCTGCCTTTTCTAAGGCAGGAGTCATGTGGCATGGTAGGTTTAGCACCATAAAATGACGCTAATCTGGTTAGAGTCATTTTTTTTTACTCTAACCTGCCTAAAGCCATTGTTTGGTGCTAATCCCTCTTCTTCCATACTGCCAGCCCCACCCTACTAAAGTCATTTTTTTAAACTCTAGCCTAACCTTTGCACCGGCTTGCACCATTCCATAAATATGGTGCCCGGCTGGTGCACAGAAATGGTGCAAGCCGGTGCTAAACTTTTTGGTGCAAAACTGAGTTAGTGCAGTTTTGCAGCAAAAAGTATAAATAAGGGCCAATATTTTGTACGTTTGCGCCACTTTTGTGTCATAAAATGACGTTAATGCAGTGCAAAAAAAGTTTCAATCAGGGCCTTGGTGCTATATGGGTCTAGCACCAAAGTATAAATATGGAGTTAGTTTTGCACTGAATTAGAGTAAAAAAAAATGACACTGATTCGGTGCAAACAGAGTATAAATATGCCGCAGAGTATAAATATGCCCCTAAATATGGCGTTAAGGCCATAGAGTCATTTTTTGCACAAGAACGCCTACCTTGCATCTCATTAAGGCAAAGTAGGTCTCCACTTTCAAAAAATTACTTTAACTCCATAAATTTGGTGCTAGAGGGGTCTAGCACCAAAGTATAAATATGGAGTTAGTTTTGCACCGAATTAGAGTAAAAAAAAATGACACTAATTCGGTGCAAACAGAGTATAAATATGCTTCCAAATGAGGATTCATTGAGGTTTTTGGGTTTGAGGTAGCTTTGTGGGTGGTACCTTAGCAATGTTGCACATCATCAGGGCAGTGTGCACAATTTGCTCAGATATAGCTGCACAGTATTGGTTGAGAAATAGGGAACTTATGACTATAATGCATGCACTATGGCTGATCATTGTATTAGATTAATAACTTAGAATGTTAAAGGTAGAAAAAAGATGTAAGGCTCAACAGGTATTTGCCTGTATCAACAGACATAAAATTGAATTACTTCAACAGACCCACATAGTGCCTTTGAATAACAACCACTTTGCCAAGCAGTGGGCATTTTGATAACGTCTCCACTTTTTCATCTTTCTTAAAAGGTGCTTTAGTCTTGGTGAAGAAAGATGTACAGTTCAAACTCCTTGAAGTAGCAGTGGACACATAGGGCAGATTCCTGCTCATACAAGGCCTTCTTTGCTTTATACATACTTACATTATGAACACATATGGTCCAAATATTGATGGCCCTCATTTCGACACTGAAATTGGTGAAATACTTATGATTTCTAACCCACATATGATTCTATGGGGAGTTGATTTTAATATTACCATGAGGTCTGGGTAGGAAATAGGACGTCAGAATTGTCCACCTAAGATGGGACAGGCCTTCTGGGATGTTACCTTCTGGATATTAAAGCTAATCTCTAGAGAATATGCATTTCTTTCAGCTGTCCCCAATTCATCCTCATCGATTGGCTACTGACTGGGATCTAGTGTAGGTAGGAAATTACTACCTTCACAGAACTCTTTCGGACTACTTGTAGGAGGTTGACTCTCTATATAGAGTACAAAAATGGCATGCACTGTGCAGAGTCCAAGCACCGCCACTCTGGTATCCAGAGGTAAAAAGCATACTACCTAATGCTCTGTTTTTGTGGTAGTGTGGAAGATCAGTTAGGCTTATCTTGGAGATGTGCTAAGCATTTGTTGTACTCACAGTATCAATATGTGTGGACACACACTCGGAAGAATAATTCAAGCCCAATTTGCAAAAATAGTTGTGATTTTAATAAAAATGTTAAGATCACCAATATACGTTAAGTACTTTTTTAGTCATGATTTTTAAAATTTTAGAAAATTTTCTGTTTTAGTGTGTAATTACTCACCTTAGGAATCAATGGTAAAATCTTTAAAAATGAATAAAAAATCAGGCAACGTTCTCACAAGTGTCACCTTCTATTTTTAGGTTGATGTCGTTGAGATGTCCTATGGGCCAGCCAGAGAACTTCGGGTGGTTCCCGGTTCAAGTAGGAACAGTGGTTGAAAGTCATAGAGCTGATGCACAATGGAGAGGGGGACCACTTTGAAACCCACTGCACAGATGGGCTTAAAGGTAAGCCCGCCGGGTCCCCTTGAAGGATAGAGGTCACAAGGGGTTACAGACCCCTAGGGCACAGCTGGATTGTTGATACGGGGCCAGGGAGGCTGGGTGAAGCATAGATAGGTCATCAGAAGTTGTGCATCTTGGAGTTCTTGGAGCCAAAAGCAGGTCACTTGAAGGGTGAATTGTAGGTCAGCAGGGCCTCTCTGGGGGGTGGTTCTTGGGTGTGCTAAAGTCTCTTGACTGGTGCTTGCTTCTGGGCCTTTGATAATCCGGAGTGGACTTTGCTTCTGGGTGTCTGAAATTGTGTGGTCCAGTATCCTGGGTAATGGTACATCTCAGGCCCTAAAAGTTCCAGTGCCACCACACTTGGCACACTAGTAGGTTTTGTCCTTTGCGACTGTTGTGTGGACTTTAGTTGGGCTGCTGAGCCCGGTTTGTTGGCCAGCAGCCCCTCAGTGAACTGGACTTCACTGGTTCCGTGCCTGCAGGAGAGTGATACCTTCACTCTGAGGGTGGTTATTGTTGTTTTTCAGAAGGCAGGAGGTGTTCTGGGGTTTTGTAGAGTCCTTCATGTTTCCAGGCAACACCTCAGCCGTGACTGTCGAGGAATAGGAGTCGGAACCACAAATGCTGGAACCACGCATGCCTAAAAAATGCGGTAGGAACAACTACCGCATGTTACCACGAATGACTTTACCACGAATGCCTTAACAATGATTTTTCATTGTAAAGGCTTCCTGATAAAGGCATGCGTGGAAGGGCATGTGTGGTTCCAGCATGTGACTCTCCCACCCCTAAAACAATCGTACCCCAACCCCCACCCCACCCCTACCCCTAAAAATAATTCTACTACTCCCCGACCCCCACCCATAAACCTTAAACTACCCCTGCCCCTAAAACTACAGCAACCCTCCACCCCATAAAATTAAAAATACCCTAACTCCCCACCCATGCACCTAAAACTACCCCAACCCCCCCACCCCGCCCCTTAAAACTAAAAATACACTGACCAACACCCGTGCCGCCAAAGCTACCGCAACCTCCTACCCCCTAAAACCTAAACTACACTGACCCTACACCCATGCCCCTAAAAACTAAAAATACTCCAACTCCTCCACTCCACCCCTAAAACTACAGTGACCCCCCACCCCCTAAAATCTAAACTATCCCGAACCCCCACCCCTAAAAATACCCCAACCCCCCCACCCCGCCCCTAAAACTACTGCAACCCCAACCCCTCTAAAACCTAAACTACCCCGACCTCCCACCCCGTCCCTAAACACTAATAATACCCTGACACCCCCACTGTAGGAGGGTGGCCTAGTTTGTAGTGGGTACCTTGGGTACTTACACCTTATACCAGGCCCAGTTATCCCTTATTAGTGAAATGTAGTAGTGTTCTAGCAGCTTGGGCTGATAGAGGTAGCTATAGCAGAGCAGCCTAGGCTGAACAAGGAGACATGCAAAGCTCATGCAATACCACTTATAGTTACACAGTAATTATACACAAGTAAAGACAATACTCAGTGTTACCAAAAATAAAGGTATTTATTTGGGTGACACAGTACCAAAAATATCTTGGAGACAATACCCCTTCTGGAGGTAAGTATTATATACAATAGATACACTAGACACCAAAATTAGACAAGTAAATAGTCATAGAACAGTCCAAACACTAGGAAATGCTATAGAATACGATGGGAGAAAATAGGTCTAGGGGCAACACAAACCATATACTAAGAAAGTGGAATGCGAATCACGAATCCCCCCCTGGAAATGTGTAGTGTGAGCAGAATCGTTGGGAGAATAAGAATACAGTAAAGGTAAGTAAATTACCCCAGCCCAGAGCCCAGAAAAGCAGGAGTAAAGTACTGCAAGTTTCCTTAGGACACACTACACCTCGTGATTGGGATTTTGCAGTAACCAACCAAGTCTGCAAACAACAACTGCTGGATTTCTGGACCTGAAGACCTGCAAAAGAAGGGGACCAAGTCCAGAAGTTGAAAGAAGTTCCAGGAAGGGCAGGAGCCTCTGCCAACCCAGAAGAGGGTGCAAAAGAAGAGTCCTTGGTTAGTCGAAGACTGCAGGAATGCACCCTAGGAAGAAGCCAGTGGGTTCCTGCATGATGCAAGGGATGTCCAATGACCTGAAGATGGATGCTCATGTGATTTCGTGTTTGAAGTTGCCAACAAGCCTTGGATACGACAAAGTGCGTTTTGCGTCAAAATGGCGCTGCCTGGACCCAGAAGGGACCTGGGGACCTCAATTCTGTGTGAGGAGGAAGAGGGGGCTCTCAGCACTCTAGAGAGCCCTCAGGATGCCAGACAACACCCACAGGAGTCCCAGGTCATGGGGACAAAGGAGGTGCAAAACGCGGTTGGTGCAGCACAACATAGGAAGGTCCCAAGCTGCTGGAGAACAACTCAGTGAGTTGAGCATCACAGGATGGAGTGCTGGGGACCTGGGCCAGGGTGTGCACAAAGGAATTTTGCAAATAGTGCTCAGAGGCCTCAGGAGGAGAAGAAGACACAGTACATAGGGCTACCGTCGCTCTCAGAGAAGGCAAGGACTTACCTTCTCCAAATTGCGTCAACAGGACCTCAGGACAGTCTATGTCGATGGGGTCAAACCTCTGTGTTCTTAGCAGCACGCTCATCGCCGTGAGAGGAGTCATTTTAGAAGGTGCCTGCTGGAGCAGGAGAGTTACTCCGTCACCCCACGGGAGATTTCTTCAGTACTTCTGGTGCAGGATGAAGACAGGGAGTCCTCAGAGCGTGCACACCTTGGAAACTGTTGCAGTTGCTGGCTGGAGCTGAAGTTGTAGAGGAAAAGTACGCCTTATGGATACTTTGTTGCATTTACAGCGGTTCCTGGAGCAGGTTGCGGTTGATCCGAGGTCAGAGGATGAAGTAGTAGTTGCAGAGGATTCCTGAAGGAAACTTGCAAGTAGGATCTGAAGAGAACACACAGAAGAGACCCTATATAGCCCCAAGAGGGGGATTGGCTACCGTATCAGATTAGGACCTATCAGGAGGGGTCTCTGACATCACCTTCTGTCACTGGTCACTCAGAGACCTCCAGAGTGCCCCCACACATTGCAAAGCAAGATGGCTGAAGTCTGAGACGCACTGGAGGAGCTCTGGGTACCACCCCTAGGGTGGTGATGGACAGGGGAGTGGTCAGTCCCGTTTCCTTTGTCCAGTTTCGTGCCAGAGCAGGGGACAAGGGGTCCCTGAACCGGTGTAGACTGGTTTATGCAAGGAGGACACCATCTGTGCCCTTGAAAGCATTTCTAGAGGCTGGGGGAGGCTACCCCTCTCCAGGCTGTAACACCTATTTCCAAAGGGAGAGGGTTCAACACCCTGCTCTCAGAGGAAATGCTTTGTTTTGCCTTCCTGGGACTGGGCTGCCCAGACCCCAGGAGGGCAGAACCCTGTCTTTGAGGTGGCAGCAGCTGTAGCTGCAGTTCAAGCCTCAGAGAGCTGGTGTGGCAGTACTGGGGGTCCATAGTGGAGCCTCTGTGATGCATGGAATTGGCTCCCCAATACCAGATTTGGAATGGGGGACAATTCCATGATCTTAGACATGTTACATGGCCATATTCAGAGCTACCATTGTGAAGCTACATATGGGTATTGACCTATATGTAGTGCACGCGTGTAATGACGCCGCCGCACTCACAAAGTCCGGGAAAATGGCCCTGAACTATGTGGGGGCCCCTTTGCTAGTGCAAGGGTGCCCTCACACTTAGTAAATTTGCACCTAACCTTCAGCAAGTGAGGGTTAGACATATAGGTAACTTATAAGTTACTTAAGTGCGGTGAAATTGGTTGTGAAATAATGTGTGCGTTATTTCACGCAGGCTGCAATGGCAGGCCAGTGCAAGGAGCTCCCTATGGGTGGCAAAAGAAATGTTGCAGCCCATATGGGTCTCCTGGAACCCCAATGCCCTTGGTACCTGTGTACCATATACTAGGGACTTATAAGGGGGGTCAAGTGTGCCAATTGAAATTGGTAAATGAAGTCACTAGCCTTCAGTGACAAATTTTAAAGCAGAGAGAGCATAAGCACTGAGGTTCTGGTTAGCAGAGCCTCAGCGACACAGTCAAGGACTATACAAACACACACATTAGGCCATAAACTATGAGCACTGGGGTCCTAACCAGCAGGATCCCAGTGAGACAGGCAAAAACATACTGACACACAGGTAAAAATGGGGGTAACATGCCAAGGAAGATGGTACTTTCCTACCCCACCCTGACCATAAATCTACAGTGACCCCCCACCCCTGCCCCTAAAACTACCACAATCCCCCACCCCTAAAACCTAAACTACCCCAACTCCCACCCCGCCCCTAAGAACTAAAAATACCCTGACCCCCATCCCTAAAACTACTGTGACCCCCTACTCCCTTTAAAACCTAAACTACCTTGACCCCCAACCCCACCACTAAATATTTTTAAAATAACCGACCCCCCACCCCACCCCTAAAATTACAGTGACCACCCACCCCCACCCCTAAAACTATTGTGACCCCAACCCCTTCTAAAACCTAAACTACCACAACTCCCTCCTCTGCCCCTAAAAATTAAAAATACCCTGCTCCACCACCCCCACCCCTTAAACTACCATGAGCTAAAAACTGAAAATGCACCAACTCCCCACCCCGCCTCTAAAACGGCCCCAGCCCCACTTACTTGATCACATCCTCCGACTAAGCCGATTCTCGTCTTCTGTGCCTTAACCATGCATGTGCGTTGTTCAGAACATGCGTGGCTAAGGCACAGAGCAACAAAGTTGTGGGTAACAAAAGCATTGTTTCACTTTCGTTGTTCACAACTTCTTTGTTCCGGAGTTGTGGTTGGGAATGTTTCGCCCGTCGAGTCCTTGGAGCAGCAGGCAGGGTTTGGCGCCTTATTCATTGTGCAGCAAGACTTCTGTTCTTGTGCCTCGGGTCTTCTTTGTTCCTGGTTTTCTTGTGTCCACTGAATCTGATCTGTTGGTCTAGGGATGCCCACTAAATACTACATTTATGGGGCATTAGGAGAAGTACCTGGTGGTGGCCAATGGGCGATTTACCTTAGGGTGGCTACACCCACTAAGTGACCACTTCCTATGGGTTCGCGCTTTTCCTGCCATTCAAGATGGGGAAAAATGAAATGGAGTGGTCACCTTGCTGCCACACCTGAGGTGTGGTGCAGGCTGGGGATGGCACTCCTCCTATCCTTGCTAGTTTTCCCGCTGGTTTTTCCACCTAAAGTGGGGGCAAAGCTGCTAGGCAGTCATCTACTGCTGGCAGCAGAGACGGGGTCAGATTTCAAAGGCAGTAAACCCTTTGAAACTGACTGCTGGTGCAGGGTGCCTACCTGGGGGAAGAGGTGTGACACCTCCACCCAGGAAAAGCTTTGTGTTCTGGCTCTTGAGCACAAAAGGTTCTCACACCAGCAGTCCAGAATCATGTCAGGTGTGGATAGGCTGGCCAGGACCAGCCAGCAACCATGCCAGGACTGTTAGGTTTTACAGGGGGCACCACTAAGGTGCCCTCTGGGTATGTTTCACAATGAATCTAACACTGGCATTAGTGTGAGTTTATTATTCAGAGTTGTTTGATACCAAAACAGCCGAGAGTTCAGAGAGGCCATCATGTAGCTGGGGAACTCATAATAACCAGTGTCCAGCACATGCATTTGTTAGGGCTCCCCTGTACACTTACTATGTCTTAAAGTTTAGAAAAGACAAGGTGGGGGCATATTTGCTTGTACACACACAGGACCTCACATGCATTATAGTGCACCCTGCCTTAGGGCAATAAGGCCTGCTAGAGGGGTGACTTACCTACATTGTATGCAGTGTTAATGGGCATGGTACTCTGGGTGAGTGCCATGTCATAGTTTCAACTTTAGATTTGCTTTGTCATGCACTTGCAATGACAGTGTATGGCTGGTGTGGGGCTTCTCAGAGTGGCACAAATGGTGCTGCAGCTCGGAGAGGCCCTCTTTAGTGCACAACCCCTAGGTACCAAGGGTACCATTTACTAGGGACTTACAAAGGTGGCTGAAGTGCAAACATAGTACCATTTAGGGGAAAGAGATCTGGCCCTGGGAACCTGTTTAGCAGGGGCCCAGGGCACTTACAGTTTGAAACCACATAATTGTCCAGGCAAACAGTGGGGGGGCTACCATGTCAAAAGAGGCCCTTTCTCACACCACTCACCTGTGATCCTTGTACTAACTGTACCTGATAACACTCACCTCCACAAACTCTGAAGCATGCTACCCACTAAACTTCAGATACTGCCTTAGAAATTGAAATTTAGCAGGTATAGCAAACATATTTTGGCGGGAACCTGGGGTGTGGGTTAAAACTGTAGTGAGAAGGGAGTACATATCAAAAGGGAATAGAACACTGTGGCCATTAAGCAACCGACTTGGTTAACTTGAATCACAGTATTAGAATTAGAGCATATTCATAACTTTCAACCTGATATGGCAGGCCAGGCTCAATTAAATGAAAAATTATGACTTTTTCGTGAAGGATGAGGTTCAATTTTAAGACAAATATGCTGTGGCTCGTAAATACGGGGGAAATGAGAGACCAGTTTGCACCCTGCCTGGAGTGATCTACCGTGTTTGGGCCTCTTCGGACATGTCCCAGGAGCTTTGCAACACCGATGTAGGCATTCTGCATACATTTATTGAGTTCTACACAGATCTCCAAGACTGACCTGATGCCTCATGATCTCAATTAATATTTAAGCAAGGCAACTCTGACCTGACTTGACGTCTACCAGCATGAGTTGCTGCGCTCCCAAGTAATGCTTGAGGAAATTAAAGCAGTAAGCAGTACTAAAATCTTTAAAGAAAGGCTCAGCCCCTGAGGGAGGGCGATCTTCGTACCCTCTTTCTATATGCAGTATACAATGAATCCTTTGGATTCTTGGATGTTGCCTCCAGCTATGCATAAGGCGATAGTAATTACTTTGATGAAACCTAACAAACCTCTTCAGAAATGTGGCTGATACCTCCCACTGTCACTCGTAAATGTTGTCAATAAAATCTTGGCTAAAGTAGTTCCCATAGTTGGTACATCCAGACCAATCCAAATGTATCTGGGGTCTCTCTACTGCAAACAGTTTAGTCACTGTTAGCTGTCACTCATCAGATCGACCCCAAAATAGAAGCTATGTCCACTTTCTAGACACCACTAAGACTTTTGATTCTTTAGAATTCTAACTGCATTTTTAAAAAGGGTACGAAATTCACTTAGTTTCCTTATGACTATATTTGGAATAATGGGAATGGGCAGGGCTAGGATTCAGTGAATTACATTCCTTCACACCAAGCGCAGTGCCAGAGTCAGAAGTCACTGGTCTTGTCCCTGCTGATCCCTGTTCGCATGAACACCAGGTAGGGATGCCCTCATACTTTTTTTGCTTTCATGGTGAACCCCTTGCTAGCACCCTAAGAGAATCCTACCATTCTCTCAATATATGCTGATGAAATTCTCCATCTGGTGAAGGAGCCTAAGAGCGATCGTAGTCCTGTTATTGAAGCAATAACACTGTTTGGCAGGAGGTCTGGTTTGTATATAAATTGGTCAGTCGTTAATGCTCCCATTGACCAGACGTACTGCAAACCCTGCTTTGCACATCCCATTAAAATGTAACCTAATACCTCTGTAATACCTGGGTATTCAGTGCCATTAGGACGTGGCGTTCATAATTAACGACAACTATGGGCTGCACATGGGTAATATTACTTAATTGGTGCAGTGATGATCACATTGCCAGTTTCTGTTACGGGCAGAATCTCACTAATGAAAATGGCTCTCCTTCTGTAGCTTTTATATCCATTTAAAAATATTCCACTGAGTCAAGCTTTCTTCCATCAAATGAGAGTGTTCATGGTGCATCCGGTGTGGATCGGCCACAAGCTCAGAACAGCCTGGCATAAAAAGATTTTCCCTTACAATGAAGGTTGTTTCGCAGCCACCAACATTGAGGTGGACTAGGCCCATTTTGCACACTGATTGGTCATCGGTAAACCAAGGATTAAGAAACACAGTTACTCTTGTAGATTTTGGAGGGGCCCGCGGGAAGCAAGAGCAACGCTCCAGTCTTCCCGCGGGCCATTTCGGGAAGGAAGTGACGGCGAGGGACAGGGATTGGGGAAAAGGTAAGTGGGGGTGGGTCTAGGGGGAGGGAATAAAAGGGGTTGAGGGTGGAGGGACCGGCCTCTTTCCACGCTCCCATCGCGCGTTTTAATTTGGAGTTGGCCGGTCCCTGGGGATCTCTCGCGGTGGGAGTTTTTGTGGTGCAGGTAGGCTGGGTTCTCGGGCGGGGAAGGGGTATACGGGTTTCTGCCTTTGGGTTTTTAATACTAGGGGGCCGGGGCACGCTTTCAGTCCGCGCGGCCCCCTTCACAATTACTGGGGGCGGCCATACCATCCTTTCGAGCAGCCACTCCCCCCCTTTTTTTTCAGGAACAAGACACGTGTTTGCTGGCCGGCCGGCCTGCACTCGCGGCCCCGCTGCGGTAACAGGTGGCTGTTTGGAGCCACCGCGGCCCTCTGGGGGCCCGCCAGCAGGCCCCCCCCTTTATTCGTGGGCCCGACATGTGCAAGACATTTAGCGGCGGTCCAGATTGTACTGGCTCCGACCGCGTGGGGCTCTATAAAAATTTTAAAAATAATAAATAATAGTAATAAGATAATGGGAAGTTAAATTAGAGCATTATGTTTTAGGCATAGGCTGGTTAACTATAGTTAAATAGGTGGGGGAGCTCCCACATTACGGTGTGGGGCCCTCGACACAGGCCGTTAGGGCCCATTTAAGCGAGTTTGGGCCAATACAGGCCGCCCCCCCCCCCAAAAAAAACAAAAAAACCTAAATTAAAAAATAAAAAATAATAAAAATTATTACAATTAATAGATGCAATTTTGTACAGGGAGGCTATTATGCAAGAAAAAACTAACGCGCTAACAGACCCCCTCCCCTCTGGCCAGGCCCCACGTCAAGACCCTGGGGGGCGCCAGGTTTACGCAGGGCCCACGTATCCCTTCTCAACACTCCCTTGGTGGGCCGCAGCAAGGGGGCACAGGCAGGCAAGTTTAGCAGAGACCTCTGCCCCCGACATGTCCGTGCCATACGGGCGGCAGCCGGAGAGGCCAGCAGACAGTACAGGCAACGTAGGAACCATGCCGCAAGACAGCTGAAGGGGCAGCTGGGTATGGGTCCCGAGCGGAAGGGGACAGGAAGTCGGGGAGGATAGTGGTTTAGGCAGCGCGATGGGAGCCAGTGGCGCATACGGCCATGCGGCGCCCGGAAGGTCAATGCCAACGGAAGAGGTTGGCAGAAAGAAGGCGCAATACGGCCCCGGCACGTTGGTCAGAAGCGCTAGAGGGGCCTCCGGCGGCCTTCTCTACTCCGCAGGATCGGGGACAACACAGAATGGCGGACGCCATGTGGGTCAAGATGACATGTCTAATAAATACATGATGAGTGGGAGTGTTTTGAAAAACGGATGGATGTGTGCGAAGAGGAGGTGCTGGAACTTGACTATGAAGAGGTTTCTGGAAGAATGGGAAGAGGGGGAGATCTGGGAAACAGAGGTACACAGCATAAGGGGAAGGGGAAGAGGACGCAGGAGCGGCGCAACCCCTCTCTCCGCTTCTATTTTTCAGGAGTGGGACTACAGCAGTGGTCCACATGAAAGAAGGCAGGACCAGGCACGGGGCAGAGGGGCCCGGAAGGTTTTGCGGCCTGTGGCTACACATGGAAGAGGTAAAGGGCAATGGTGGTCGGTTTGGGGGACGGCGGAAAAGGGGATGACATTTCAACTTACAAGTCCGTTGGGGTAGGGGAAGGTTCGACAGTGGACACACTGCTGCGAGCCTGAGTTGCAACTGAGGGCAAGGGTGGGGACAAGACAGCAGGAGAAAGGTCAGGCACAGAAGAGAAGGCAGGGGGAGAACACAAGAAGAGGCAACCCTATATGGGTCTGGCTATGCCATTGTGCTCACACGTAGCGGAGAAAGCAAAGGCCAGAATATGGAGACACGAGTATGTAGACGTTTTTAAACTGTTACATTAGGACATACAAGCCAAAGGAGGGTCTAAGGAAGAGGAGTGGGAGCTGGCCCGTAGGCCGAGGGTGCCAATTAATATGGACAATTGGACGTCAGCGTTTTTTAATTTTGCAAGCATTTATTGCGAGAAATACCCTGACAAGGCTATAGCGCTATTTAAATACGTGGACATCATTAAGAAAGCACAGATGCATGTTGTTTTTTTTTGCCTGGCTGAGTTACGACGAGGTTTTTCAGAGCTCGAGTGAGCATTAACCCAGATAAGCCATGGGGGTGATGTAGACCCAGAATTATGGATGCAGGGGATGGCATCATCACAATCCGCAGCAGCGAAACATACGGCCAGTGGGTTACTAGTGGTATATAAGCTGTTTCAGGCACGTCCCGCCCGGGGGGGGCGGGGTGGGACAAAGAACAACATTTAACACAACAGGAGAGTGCTGGAATTTCAACAAGGGTTTCTGCTCCAGACATCCTTGTAAATTTAAACATGACTGCTCCAAGTGCGGGGCCGTCACCAGGTTACACAATGTTTTTCACTCTCCAGTCCCTCCGAACAACGGAGGGCGGCAAAAGGCAGAGGGACACAGGGCGCTACTGCTCCAAAGGGGGCCTACGCCAGTTAGGTTAGTCTTTATCTTACCAGGGCTGCGTATATACACGGATAGGGCAGCTGCTTTGAGTTAGCAGAAGGGTTTCAAGAAGGTTTCAGGGTCAGTTACCAAGGCCCATGGGTGAGACGCTGGGCAGACAACTTGCGGTCTGCAAAGGAACTACCCCAGGTGGTAAGGAAAAAGCTGGACATGGAACTGTCATTGGGCAGAATTGCGGGCCAGTTTTTTATGAGTGGCTAAGTCAGAATGTGATGATATTCCCACTGGGAGTCATGCCGAAGAAGGCCCCTGGTAAAATCAGGTTGATACATCACCTCTCATGGCCAGAGGGCACATCTGTTAACGATTTCATGGCAGCGGAAGACACCAGAGTGGTGTATGCACCTGTGGATGATGCTGTAAAATTGGTCAGGGCGTGCGGCCATGGGGCAGAATGGGAAAAATGCTATATACAATCAGCTTTCAGGTTATTGCCTATACACCCAAGGGATTTTTGATTTGCTGGGGATGCAGTTTGAAGGAGCAATCTATGTGGACAGGGTCCTGCCCATGGGTTGTGCGATTTCATGCGCTTTGTTCGAAGCTTTTAGCACCTTCATGCAGTGGGTCTTTGTCAAGAGCAGTGGGCATTATGTGGTGACCCATTACTTGGATGACTTCCTTTGTAGGAAGGAAGGGTTCGGGGGAGTGCCGGACGGCTCTCGAAGATTTTCAGGACATGGCACAGCAGATGGGAGTGCCGTTGGCACCCGAAAAGACCGAAGGCCCCTCATCGGTTCTCACCTTTCTGGGTATGGAACTAAGACTCCAGTGTAATGACGGCCAGATTACCGGCACAGACAGCAACGGAGATGCTGGTTTTTCTTGGTCACGGTGATAGGAGGCACAAAAAAACGATTTGAGACAGCCCAGAAGCTGTTGGGGTACCCTAACTTTGCTTGTAGGGCAGTTAAGGGGGGGAGGACGTTTTTGCAGGCGACTAGGGTTGTCCATGTCAGGCGCAGTTTCGCCACACCACAGAATAAGAGTGTCAAGGGGACTCAGAGAAGATGTTAGGGGGTGGGAAAAAGTTCTGAAACAATTCAATGGGGTACCCATGTGGTTCTGTGAAAGAAGAGACAGTATGGCAGGTGCAGATAATTTCAGATGTGGCAGGAGCGCATGGTTTTGGGGATTTTCTGAGATGGCAGATGGTGCGCGGAGGCGTGGCCAGCACTTTGGTGACAACAAAGGAGGAGCATTGCTTTGTTTTCCCTTTCTGGTGGCCATGGCGGTATGGGGATACGAGTTAGCAAATAGGACAGTCTTATTCAGAACCGACAACATGGCTGTTGTGGAGTTAGGAACAGACAGAAAGCGAGGGATGTGAAGGTTTTTGTGCTGGTTGCGCCAATTCATGTTGCAGTGCTTATCTCTGAATTGTGATCTTTAAAGCTGTCCATATACCAGGAGTTTTCAACGAGATTGCGGTTTCCCTGTCCCGTTCACAGTGGCAGCGTTTCCGCAACCTGGCGCCAGGAGCATAACAAACCAAGACAGCGGTCCCGGCAGATAATTGGGAATGGGGGGTATGATGATCACGGGGCGAATGGAGATGTCTTTAGCGGACTCCACCCGGCGAAGTTACTGGCTGGCCTGGTTGGGTTTTTTCAGTTTTTGAGCGGTTACAGGAAATTTTTGGGGGCAGAGTGACAAACAGCTAGAGCATCAGGCGTTGAGTTTTTGTATTGTGCATGATTCAGAGAGGTTTATCAGCGGCCACTATTGGGGGTAAACTGGAGGGTGGATCTTTTTATGGCAATTGTTTTTGATCACGACCCAGCAAGAAAGGTTCTGTTGGGAAGAATGTTAAAAGGTTGGGGCAGAATCAGAGCGGTGGGGGGTAGAACGGCCAGGGAACCCATTGATTTTGAGTTGTTACTAGAGTTGTGAAACGTACTGCTGGTATGTTGCGCAGATGAATACGAGCTAGCACTTTTTCCGCTTATGCATGGTGGATGTTTTTGGAGCTTTTAGTCAATCCTCATGGATGTCAAATAAGGAAGCCGGGGTTTTTGTACACAGATCAAGGTCCAAGCTCACTAGTTTTCAGCTCTTACGAGTTTTAAGGATGGCGTTGGGACGTGTGGGCCGCCGGGCCGTGGTTTTTCGGCATGCATTCGTTTAGGATTGGGGCAGCTACGGCTGCGGCGCATTTGGGTTGGGACTGGGCAAAGATCAGGGCGAGAGTCCGCTAGCGATCAAGGTGTTGTGAACGCTAAGTTAAGTCCCTGAAAGGTGGGGAGATGCAGTTGCAGGGGGTTTTGGAAGGGGGGGGGGTTTGTTATGTTAAAAAACACAGGTTACAGTTTTTTTTCCATTGCAGGAGATGCGTTTGGTCCATCGCAGGGCAAGATGGTTACATGGCTGGTCGGCCATTCAATTGTCCACTGGGCAGCGAAGTTCGCGGAGAAAACAGATATTATGGTCGGGCCCTGGGACTATCCAGCAGGCGGCACGAGGTGCTATGGTGGGAAAAGAGCGGAAGGCGGTGGGGTAACCTGCTTCCTTTCATCACTGCTAACTTATTGAACTGGGGATGTTGCGGATTTGTTAATCATACATTTGGGTGAGAATGGTCTTGTGAAATTGTCAGAACTCATGCTACTGCAACACATGCAGAGGGATTTGGAGATTCTCAAGCAAAAACTTCATGGTACATACTTGGTGTGGACAGAATTTGTTCCACGTAGAGTGTGGAGAGGGGCAGTTAAGTATGGATCCATGGAGCGGGCTCGAAGGAATAAGGGTTTTTGCTGGGCGCAAGGGATAAAAATACTGAAACATGAGAACATTACAGAGCAGGAGGTTGCACTGTTCAGAAACGATGGTGTTCACCTGTCCACACTGGGAAACGCATAATATCTGACAGATCTGAGACTGCTGTTGGAGGATTTGTGGGGAGAAAATTTGTGGATTACAAAAAAGAAATTAGAAGTACTGCTCGCAGTAGCGTGGCCTTTGGGGGGGTGGGGCAGCAAAACGCCAAATGGGTTTGTGCTGGTTGGCAGTAGATGGGGGAGGGTGGTGAGTCAGATGTGGGCTCGGCCACCCTTCCAGGGAATAAACAAGCTCGTGAAGGCTCTGAGTGGGGGTACGCACGAACCAAATGGGGCATGAAAGGAAAAGCGGAGTGCGTAGGGGAATGGAAACGAGATAAGGGTTTGAAGGAGAAGGATGAGCGAGGAGATGTTAATGGGAGAGCGTTATTAAAGTTATGGTTACGTTTGAAAGTTAATGGTTATGTTACTTATGCAATCCTGTCCTAATAAATGACCTTTTACACTAAAACAGCTGTCACTGAATTATTTCCCGAGAGGTAGTTACGAAATTCATTACAAATATGCATTTGTGCACTAGGTTGCTACATTAATCTAGTTTGCATCGATGTAGAGAATCTTAAAGATCTTTTCGAATATTGCTTGCATTTTAATAGACGTGTGAAATGCACGTAGTTTTCTCTGCGGCAGTTACCCAAAGTGAAAACAAAATACAAAAAATCACGCAAAATGTCGATTGAGCTTTTTTTTTCACCATGAAATGCATCCTTGCTTTTATGCCTGGAAGCGAGAGCGGTGACAGGGGTACTGATATAACTCTGCCACTGCAGTGGTCGGTGAGAGGGAAAGTGTTCTGTGTGATGACCCGCATGGCGTCTTCTTGACCTGATTCTTGTACATTGGCCAGTCCAGTAGAATGGTCTATGTCTTGTCAGTATGCTCCGTCTAAGAATTCTTAGGCTGTAACTGCCCGGGAGGGGATGGTTTGGAGGGGGGAGGGGGGCAACACATATTTTGCGTTATGTACACCTCCTTAACTATGGTCCTTAAAATAACATGTAATAATTCGCTATACTGTTTTATGAACTTCAATAAGTTTTAAAATGTACAAACTATATTGACTCATTGCAACTATTTTGTGCACAGATGTAACCCTATTGCCCTCACGTGAACTTTCATTAATAGAAAGCCATCCAATATGTAGGAGCAGGTGTCTTTTTAATGAAAAGCTCTGTATGCAAAATAATGTATAGCAGAGGCGCATCTCCTTTTGTTGTGAGTTGATGAAACATTACCAACTCAAAGGTTTCTTGTTCTTAAAAAACACGTGCTCCGGCACTAGTTGCTTTCATTTAGGATTTCGGGTCATGGTTCAAGAAGGCATTCCCTTCTCACATTCCAGGAAGAGAGCGGGATCTTCAAGGCACGGCTTGTCAGCAGGGGTCAGCGAGTATAGAGTGTCAGCATGCTGTGCACTGGAGATGATCTGAGCTTTTTATAGCCTCTTTTTGTGTTCTACACGTTTACTGTTTGTGATCCGACCTTGACATAAAGTGCCACAGTTCAGGCAGGACAAGTACTTCGACAAGATATATGATTTTTGGAATTGCTCATTTCTTATAGACAATTGGTCTCCATTATTAATTAGTTTGAAAATAACCGGGGATGAATGCTAATTTCCTGTTTGCCTCTGTGAACTTGGCATTCGGGGGGGGGGGGGGGGGGGGGGGGGGGGGGGGGTCAGCCATTGCAACCCACCTTCGACGTATAACTGGAAGAGTTCAGTGGTGCAGATGCTCTGGAGCAAAGGAGAGTTAGGGGACCACTGCAAACCAATTGTTTAGTTTTACTGCCCATCTAGCTGACAACAGGGACCCATTTTGCTGGCTTACATCAGGAAGTATGGCTCCTTTGCTACGCCTCTCTTCAAAGAGACCGGAAATAGGAGTCTTTTTTTCAGCCCTACTTGCATTGTATTTTTGCCCTCACTTCAGGCCGTAAAGGATGTTGCCTATTAAGCTAAACGGAGCACCTTTTCTGTGCAGCAGTAACTCTCAGTATGGTCAGTTCTCTGGTACTGGGACTCGTTGTGAATCAAACAACGTAATACTTTCTACATCGGGACATAGTCAGTGACACGAGTTCTTACGGTGTAAAAGGCCATTTATTTAGGACAGGATTGCCTTATATATAATAACATAATCATTAAACTTTTAACTAAATTCGGAAACTCCCACGCCCCATTCTTATAAAACCTCTCCAGTCTTCTTTTCACTCATTCCTCCAATAGCTTCCGCCCATCCATCTTTCACTTCAATTTGACCCACACATCCTCCTTTTTCATCCATCCCCTGCCTGCTACGGGCATCCCCCACTCTATCATCATTCACCTGTTTTCTTTTTCACCCAGGAAGGGTGGCCAAGCCCACATCTGACTCTCCACCCTCCCTCATCTACTGCCACTCAGCACAAACCCGATAGGCGCTTTCCTGCCCCACCAGCGAACCCGCTGCAACATTGCCTGCTCAAGCATTATCACGGAGCCACATATTTTCTCCCCACAAATCTCCCAACTTTAATCTCAGTTCCGTGACGTAATACGCATTCCCCAGTTCGTAAAGGTTCACACCATCCGACCAAAACAACTCAACCATTTCCTCCTTGATCCTCATGTTTCAAAACCTTGATCCCATGCGCCCAACAGAAAACCCTCATGGCTTTATTGAGCTTCCTCCTAGCCCTCTCCATGGCCCCAGGCTTCAAGGCCCCTCTCTATTTTCTCCGAGGTACGAACTCAGTCCAAATCATGCATGTGCCACACATCCTTTGGCAGAGCAACTCAAGATCTCGTTGCATATAGTGCAGTAGGGTGAGCCCGAAAAGTTTTACTAAGTCATTTTCCCCCAAATGCAAACACAGCATATCTGGACATCCCCAATTGGGTAGCATTGACGTTAGAAAAGGAAGCAAATCCCCCCACCTCATGCCACTCTTTCCCCACCACAGCACTTCATGTCGTCCACTTGACAATTGCAAAGAACGTCCATATATCTGCCTTTCCGCGTATTTTGCCACACAATGGATGAAGGAATACCCGACAAAGTGACTATCGTCCCTGTGCTGGGACCAGCCACACAACCTGCAAAGAAAACAAATATCACAAAACAAAGTACCATTCCCCCCCACTGCTTCCGCAATATACCACAACCACTCAAGTCCTGACATAACGGTCTCAACACCGATACCTCCACCTGCCTATACGCCTGATAGCCGACCAGTCCCAACCCAGCTGTGCCGCGGCAGTGGCTGCCCCAATCCTAAAGGAATAAGTCCCATAACACTGTGCTCAATGCCCCAATCTTCTCAGTGCCATACGCAACACAGCCAACAACTGAAAAGCAGTGAACTTTTTACCACTCCCATGGTTAAAAACACCTGCATCCCCAATCAGCCATGCGGCCCTGAAAATGCTTCACTCAACAATCGGACATGCTGCTCTGTTCCCCCCCTCTACTCAACCATACCCACTTTCCTTTTCCCAACTGGTCTGTTTTAGACTTCCTGAGCCATATCCCTAAGTGTTCCTTCTGCAAACAAATATCACCCTTTCGCACACCAACCCCTTTCCCCACCCCCAACAACTCTGACACCCTAAAAGTTCCAAAAAACATCCACACCATACACAAATGAAACAAAGCCAGCTCATGAGGGTCAGCACAGCAAACCGGCAACACATGTAACAATTCTAGCAACAAGTCAAAGGTAATAGGTTCCCTCACTGCCTGACCCTTCTCCGCCCGCACCCTACCCCACCCTTTCAGCATGTGACCTAACATATCATCTTTTGCCGGGTCACAACCAAAAAAACTGTTTTCCATAAAATGAAACTCCTGCCAATTTCCCCCCAATTGTTGCAGGCAATAGGCCTTTCTGAATCAAGAACAAAACAAAACGCAACGTGCGAGACCGTAACATATCCGCACTCTGTCCCCAAAAATCGCCCTCCCAATGCCCAAAACTCTGAAATTCCAAACAGGCTAGGCGGTAATTCCTCTGTGTTGAATCTGCTAAAGACTTCTCCACCAGCCCAATGACCATCATGTCCCCACTCCCAAATGTCTGCCGGGACTGCTGTCTTGAATTGCTCCACTCCTGGTACCAAACTGCGAAAACGATGCCACGGTGAACGAGACAGGTAATCTGCAACGGCGTTGTTTACCCCAGAAATATGCTCTGCTTTGAATATAACATTTTAAAGATAAACATCTAAGCATAAAAAATCGCAACACATGCAACACTCTCAGATCCTTATCCCTCTGTCTGTTCACCAACTCCACAACTGTCATATTGTAAACATGAAAAACTATAGTTCTGTTGGTGAGTTCCCCACCCCAGACCGTCAAAGCTACTAATAGCGGCAAAAATTCCAAAAAGGCGATACTTCTGCGTTGCGTCATCCAACCCACTGGCCACTGCTCTGCACACCACCTGCCATCCCAGAACAAACCGAAACTCGAAGCTCCTGCTGCATCTGAGAATATTTGCACTTGCCAGATCATGTCTTCTTCACGAAAAGTTATGGAACACCATTGAAGCTGGCTAAGAAGGTCTCCCATACTCTAATGTCTTCTCGAAGCCCCACTGACTCTTGAATCCTATGATGGGATAGTGACGCCCCTGACACAGTAAGCCCCAATCTTCTACAGAAGGTCTTACCTCCTCGCACTATCCTGCATGCAAAATTGAGGAAACCTAAAAGCTACTGAGCCATACGCAAATTAATCTTGTGCAAACTCCTCACCTGTCTCAGAAAGTCCAAAATCTCTGCCACTTTACCTACTGGCAAACGTGCTACCAACGCATCTGTATCCAATTCAATCCCCAAGAATGTCAGAGTACAACAAGGACCCTCAGTCTTCTCGGGAGCCAAAGGAACCCCCATTTAGTTTGCTAGTAACTAAAAAGCCGCCGTAGGCCTTACTACATGCTTGGGATCCCGCTCGCCCCACGAAAAGAAAATCATCTAGAGAGTGCGTCACCTCTCTATGTCCACACGCCTTCACAAAGACCCACTGTAGAAAAGTGCTAAATGCTTCAAAAAGCACACACTAACTAGCACAGCCATAGGGAGAACCCTGTCCACATAAATTGCCCCATCCAATTGCACCCCTAATAGGGAAAAATCTTCCGGATTAATGGGCAAGAGCCAGAACGCTGCCTTGGTATCACATTTAGCCAGCTCTGCTCCTCTACCGCACCCCCAAAGGAGCTGGATGGCATCATCAACCAACGTGTACACCACCCTAGTGCCCTCCTGTGCGATGGAATCATTCACCGATGACCCCTCTGGCCATGACAGATGGTGAATAAGGCAAAATTTGCCTTTACCCTTCTTGGGCACCACACCGAGTGGAGAAATCATCAATGTTTCCAGGGGCCAGTCAAAGAAAGGACCCACAATCCTACCTTACACAACTTCCTTTGCTATTTTGTCAGCAACCACTTGTGGTAGAGTTTTGGCAGCCCGCAAATTGTCTGCGCATCTTTTCTGCCTCGGCCCTTGGTACCCTATCCGAAAACCTTCTCTGAAACCCCATTCCAACTTGCATGCTATGTCCCTGTCCGGGTACATAAGCAACCAGGGGAGCATAAATTCCAGCTTAATTGGCATAGGTGCCCTTTGGCATAGTAACGCCCTGTGTCCCTCTACCTCTGTCTGACCTCCACTGCTCCGCTGAACTTGTGAGAGAGAAGCACTGCGTGACAGGATGTCTGCCGCCACATTTGGAACTTTCATGTTTACATTTACAGGGATGGCGTGAGCAGAACACCCTGTTAAAGTTCCAGCATGCACCTGACATGGACAGATTTGTTAGTTGTGGAGCTCCCCCCCCCCCTTGGGTGGGACACGCTTGAAAGGGCTTGTATATCACCAGCAGCCCGCTAGCCATATGTATGGATGCTGCCGAGTGCGAAGAAGCCATCCACTGCATCCACAGTTCAGAATCAAAGTCCCCCCATGGTTTGTCCAGGTTCACGCTGACCCTTGCTCTGAATTACTCATCGTAATTCAACCATGCAAAACCCCCAAAATGCATTTGCGCTTTAAGTATGATGTCCATGTATTTCAAAAGTGCAATGGCCCTATCTGGAAATTTCTCGCAATAGATACTGGCGTAGATCAAAAATGCAGATGTCCAGTTATCCATCGTAGTTGGCACCTGGGGCCTTCGTCCTAACTCCCATTCCTCATTGTTAGAGTCCTCTTTGGCCTGATTGTCCCTGTGTAATAGCTTAAACACATCTACATATTTGTGATGCCAACTCCTGGCCTTCTTTTTTGGCGCCACGTGAGAGCCCAAAGGCATCGTCAATCCCATATACGGAAACCGCTTCCTAAGACCCTCTCCACTTTTGTCATCACTATCCTTCTAAAATCTCTCCTGTGCCCTCTGTTGGGGCCTGAGCCTAAACAATCGGTGTAACGGCCCACACCTGGGCCGCACCAACACCAGGTACTTCATGTATAGAGTGATCACCCACTCCCACTGATTTGTAAATTTTTGGGCCATCGCCCCACACTGACCACTATTCTCCCTTACCTTGTAACCATGTGGTCTTCCTTTGTGCCACCTTCTGGGCCGGGCGAAACCATTCTCTCCCACTAGTGGCCGTCCTTGCCTTCCCTTTGCTTACTTATTCCTGTAACACAGAAGTCGAAGAGGGGGTTGCGCCGCTCCTGTGCCCTTCCCCTCTCCCGCTGTTGCTGCCCCCTTCACCGTCGCGTATCTCTCCTTCTTCCCAATCATCAAACTCATCCCCATAGTCCAACTCCACTTCATCCTCATCGTACACCTCGCGTTCATCCTCCACACCTATCCCATGAAACTTCTCGGACACAAGTTCTCTCGTGTAACCCTCATGGCGTCCCCCATATGTGCGCCCTGTGCATTACCGCGGTGTAGAGAAGGCCGCTGAAGATCCCTCTAGCGCTTCAGACCAATGTCCCAGAGCCATAGGGTGCTCCGTTGGCATCTCCCTCTTTAGGCCAGTCTCTTCCACTGGCATTGACTCGCCGCGCCACTCGTGACCACATGCGCCACTCGTGTCTGTCAAGTGGCTGGACCATTCGGCCGCACTGGCCACTTGACTATACTCCTGGGGAACCCACACCCAAGTACCTGCCCCTTCCTTGTGTCTCCTAAGGCTCCCCACCTCACACATACTTGCCCTCTGCTTAGGGCGGAGTGCCTTGTCAAGTGCCTCTTCCTTGTCCTTACTTAACTGGGCCCACCTGTTTTCCATCTCCTGTACCACCCGCCTCTGTTCCTTAATCCTAGCCTCAATATCCACTGATGAATAGTCTGGAACCTCCTGTCGCCCTGGGGCTCTTCCCACTAATACATCCCTGCGAACGCCCCTCCCTCTTGTCCCTTGCTCTGCCATGCGATCGCCGAGGGCTTCTTCCCCCTGCCCACCTGCACTCTGGGCCCTATGCTTGCTGGTGGCCTTTTTGGCCCTTGCTGTACCTGGCTCCACCAGCACCTCTTGTGGTGCTGGGAGGGGGGTGGCCTGCTTAACTGGCTCAGCCCTGGGCCCACTTGCCATGTCTGTGATGAGCCCTAAATTACTGAGGCCCCCGTGGCCTGATTCATGTGCCCCCTGCCTGGCTGCCAAAATCTGCAGTCCCAGAGGGGTTAGGAGGAGGGGGCCCTGCCCCCCCCAACAACCCCACCCCCACAAAACTGTCCTGTGAGGGTCACCCCGCCGCCCCCACCCCGAGGTGCCCAAATATAAGCAGAGGGGTCCGCCCCCTCATCCTCCTTCTCCCTCCCCCTTCCCTCCCTCAAGTCTATTGGTGCCTCAGGCCCTCGTGGGGCCTGTACTTGAGCCGGGGAGAGGACGCGCTACGTCCCTTCCCCGCGGCTGATTTCCTGCGTTTTGCCCGTTCTGACGAAGTGCACACGGCCACAGTGGCGGCAACGCTGCTGGAAGCCGCTTGCATCGTGCGCATCATCCCGACCCAGGCCTGGTTCGGGACACCAGGCTTGAGGAGGTCGGACCGGCTGGCTTCACCAAGGATGTGAAGTGTGGCCCTTACTGCAGCAGCGTTGTGGCTCTGCGCCATGGTGCTGCGAATATACACCTACAATTAATCTAGGCCCTCTAAACCTACCCTCAGGGGACTGGCCACAAACATCCACAATGCGTTGACGGTTGGCACGGAAGAGGCCGGTCCCCACACCCCCAGAACTTAAATATCCCACCCATGTCCCACCCACATGTATCCCTTGGCCAATCCTGCCCATCCCTCGTCACTTCCCTCCCGAAAGTCTCTGTGGAGAGACTAGACTGCATCTGCTCTCCATGGGCCCCCCATTGCCGTTAAAGGCAGATTAAATGTATTGAAGTTCAAGTATTAATAGGAAAAGCTGCAGCTGTTCATCTGAAAAAAAATGCTTAAAGGGGTATGAGCTGATGCAATTTCTCAGTTAGAGGGAAGGTGAGTGTCTGTAAAAGAGTTGTATGGGGTGCATAGTTTTAGGCCACAACCTTGGAGTCAGAAAGCCTCAGTCCCCACGCACTCACTCCGAGCTACTCCTGAAGCCACCCCTACCTAAGGAACGATCCAGACACTTCGATCCAGATCACCCTCCAAACCTTCATCCCATGTGCCCACCCAGGAATCCCGAAATCGCCTGCACGCGCCACCACCACGTTTACATTCTCCATATTGTTTGCAGGAGATGGCCTCTGTTTAAGAAAGTATTCATACCACACTGTGAGAAAACAGGGCTGATTGCAGAGGCCCCCTAACTTTTTGCCCCCATTTTCCACTTTATGCTGGTGTTTTCCTGACTCTGATGGTGCCCTGGGTACTGCTAACCAGTCCCAGGGCCTGTGCTCTGTGTAAAATGGATATGCAAATTAGGCTAATTATAATTGGCTAAGTCAACCTACCTATAAGTCCCTAGTATATGGTAGGGCATGTAGGTTTAGGGACCACAGCATAGGTGGTGCACACCTAGGTGCACTGCTGAGGTGCCCAGTGTCATTTTAAAGGCAGGCCTGCCTTGCTGGCTGCTTTTAAATTAAGTTATATGCAAATTCGACTTTGGAATTAAAAGTACTTCCAAAGTCTTAAACTACCTTATTTTTACATATAAGTCACCCCTAAGGTGTGCCCTATGTGCCCCTAGGGCTGGGTGCCATGTAACTATAAGCAGGGACTTTATAAAAATAGATTTATAAGCCCTGGTGAGGTAAAAACAGCCAAATTCGTTTTTCCCTCATTGAAGTAAATGGCCTTCATAGGCTAGAATGGGCAGACTTTATTTTAAATTTTAAAGTCTCCTTAAATGTTACATACCAAGAATTTGGTATCAAATTAATTGTTGTAATAAATCCCACAACTTCCAGTTGTTGGATTTAATATAACTTGTTCAGGTAAAAAGTTTAGACTTTACCTAAAAAGTTGCCAATTTCAGCTCTGCATTGTTTTTGCTGCTGTGCTCTGATTGGCCAGCCTGCAGCAGCTTCTGCCAGGCTGCCTTGATGAGGTGTGAAGTGGCCTGGCTTCACACAAAGGAATGTGCTTGGGGGAGAGAATCTCCCCTCAGCAGATGGTGAGGCAGGAAGGGGGAGGGCTGCCAAACTGGTCTTCAAAGGCAGAGAAGGACATCTGGAGCACCCAGCAACACCCCCCCATCCTGCAACCCCAGACAACTAGGTGCCCCCTTGATTAGATTAGGAGAGGGCAGGAGAGGGGTGTGTTTATGATTTTTAGCCACACCAGTGGGTGGGCTCAGCCAGATGTAACCTCCAAAAATCAGATTCAGCCATGTTGGATTTTTAGAGACTGTTGCCTTTTGGGATGGATTTTTGCCACACTTCCCAGGAAGTGGTCATCACAGGGGGACGACCCTGTACCTGATTGGAGGACCAGGACCCCCCTGCTTTTCACCCAGGAGCAAGGATAAAACTGGCAGACCTGCCCCCACACCTCAGATCCCCGCCAACTTTCAAGAAGAAGCAACTTAAGGAGAAGAAGGACTGCCCTGCTGGACCCCTGGCCTGCACCTGGACCCTGCACTCAGAAGGACTGAACCAGCTGCACACTTGGGCTTCACCACAAGAAGGACTTTGCCTGGCTTCAACTGGTTCAAGGAGGGACTCCCTGTTTGCTACAGGTGAAAAATTGCTATCCAGAGTCCCCTGCACCAACTCCTAAAAAAGAGACCAGTTGACCACTGCCCAGTGGCCAAAAAGGAGTTTGCGCCAGGTGCATTCTGGGAGTTGAAGTCCGCACCCTCCAAGGACCATCACAGAACTTCTGGACCCTTGGGGTGAGCTGTGGACCCCAAAAGAACCTTAAAAGAACATCTGGGTGAAGCCCCAGAAGTTTGAAAAAGATTTGAGAATTTTTGAAAAAAAGGTCCAGAGAGGGACCGACCCGCCGCGGAAATTCTAGCCGGCTTGCCTCAACCGCAACCCGGCCTGACTTCGTGGTTCGTCCCGGTAAAGAAAAACATCCGAAAAAGAGACTAAGTCCGAAGGTAAAAAGTTGACCGGGACCTCCCAGCCATCGTATCCGAGAAGGGCTCCACGGACGTCGGATCAAGATCCAGGTTTACCCCGGTCGAAGGATTTTCATCTCGAAAAAACGACTAAGTCCGAAGGTAGAAATCACCACCGAGGAAACCCACATCGCGTATCCGGACAAGGGCTCCAGGAGGTCGGATTCAACTGGCAGGTTCGTCCCGGTGAAGAAAAACTTCAAAATAAAGACTAAGTCAGAAGGTAACTTTTTAACCGAGGCCTCCCGCGACTTGTAGCCGAGCAGGGCTCCATCGCGGTCGGCCTGAAACTTTGACTTTGTCCCGGTCCTGGTGCAACCAGATGACCCGATTGGCGCTTTTTGTTTCTAAGCGCTAGAAAAATAATAATACTTTAAAAATTCATATCTCCGGTTCCCCTGAACCAATTTTATTCGTTTTTGTGTCATTTTAAAGATAAAAATATAAACTACTTTTATAAATTGGTTTTGGATTTTTAAACTGTTTCCTGTGTTTTATTTAATTACTGTTTTGTGACATTTGAATGCTTTACACACTGTCTCCTAAGTTAAGCCTTGACGCTCGTTGCCAAGCTACCAAGGGTTGAGCTGGGATTAATTTACTGAGACCTAACTGTACCTAGGTGGAGGTTAGTGGCTTGTTGCTGGGTGTAGGTACCTACCTGCCCTTACCAATAACCCATTTTCCAACATTTTTGGTGGCAGCGGTGGGATCCTGTACTTGTGTTCAGTATCACGTTACAGTTTTAAGTAAAACAAATTAAAAATCCTTTAAATTGTCTTAGTGCAAAAATTTGAATTTTTTTATTTTTAATTTTAATTTTTTTTTTAATTAATTTGGATCAATTTCAATTATTGATTTTTTTTTATTTTTCTAAATTCTTGTTTCCAATTTTTGCAAAAAAGTTTTTGTTGACACAAAACTAGGGAACCATGGAGCTTGATCTGGCTAGCCTGCCCACACTGACAGTAGTCCAGCTTAGGGGGTTGTGTACTGAAAGAGGGTTGCCTGCAACCACAGACCTCAGGAAGCAAATCCTGATCAAATCCCTGACAGCATGGGCTGAGGCCCAAGAGCTAGGCACAGAGGAAGCTCCAGAGGAGGAAGAAAAAGGGGAGGATGCTAACTCTAACCTCTCAGGGGAGGGAAGGCATCTGAGCCCAAGTGAGGATGAGGAAGAACGGTCCTCAGTAAATACAGTCACTAGAGGCAGATCCAAAGCTAGTGGTGGGAAGGGGGTCCTTTCAGGAGGAGAGAACCCATCCATCAGAAAAAGAGAGCTGGAAGCCCAGCTAGCATACATAGCTTTGGAAGCAGAGAAGCTGGCCCTAGAAAAGAAAAAGTGGGCAAAGAAAGAGAAAAGAGATGGTGGCAGCGACAGAGAAGTTGAGGTGTCCATGGGTGGGGGAGTTTGCCCCAGATTACCCAAGGGGGTGGTTCCTGCCTATGTAGAGGGGGATGACATAGATAAGTGGCTGGGGGCCTTTGAGAGGGCACTCCAAATGAGAAGGGTTAGGCCTCAATACTGGGGTTCCCTTTTGTGGGAGTTGGTCCCCAACTCAGGGAGGGATAGGCTTCTGACCTTAAGGGGGGAGGAGGCAGATTCATACCCTAGTATGAAGAGGTGCTTAGCCAAGAAGTTTGGTCTGACCCCAGAGCAATATAGAATGAAGTTCAGGGACACCCAGAAGGTCAGTACCCAGTCTTGGGTTGACTTTGTGGACATTTCACTAAAGGCACTAGAGGGCTGGATTATTGGTAACAAAGTGGATACTTATGAGGGGTTATACAATCTTATCATGAGAGAGCACATCTTGACCAATTGTACTCAAGAAAGGTTATGCCAGCATCTAGTGGACTCTAAGCAGACCAACCCTAGAGAGCTAGGGGAGGCAGCTGATGAGTGGTTGAGAACCAGGGTGGTTGTCAAGTCCCAGGGGAGAGACTCCAAGAAGGGGGGGGCAGGTCCCCAAAAACCTAAGGAGGGAGGTGGTAAGCCCACCACAGAGACTCCCTCTGTACCCCAGAACCCTAAGAAGGAGGAAAGTAAATCCCACTCCCACTCTGACAATCAGAAACAGGGAGACCCAGGGTTAAAAAAGCTCTTGGACAGTAGGGCTTGCTTTGACTGTCAGCAGACAGGTCACTTCAGAGGAGATGCAGCCTGTCCAAAGAAGGTGGTTAGCACTGGGCTGTCCAGTGTAGCCATAGAGGAGGACTCCTCAGATGATGAAGTCCTCCTAGCAATGAGCTGGGAGACAGGACCAGATGGTAAGCTGGTAATCCCTGAGGGTGGGAGTAGGCACTTCCACCACATTCAAGTGAATGGGATCCCTACCACTGGCCTGAGACACACCTGTGCCAGTCACACTATAGTGAGTGACCGGTTAGTGACCCCAGACATGTATGTCCCAGGAGAGACAAAGAAAGTCAGGAGAGCCACAGGGGAGGTCACCTCCAAACCTGTAGCCATAGTGCCCCTAGAGAGGGAGGGTATCCTTGACTGGATTAGGGTGGTAGTCAGTGCTGACCTCCCCCTAGATTGTATCCTGGGCAATGACCTCCCAGAGGTGAGTCTGGTCCCAGATGGGGCGGACGCCCAGGGCGCCCCCCCAACCCAAAGTCCTGGGGAGTCAGTCCCTACAGTTAGGAGACAGGGGTCCCCAAGAAAAGGAAAGAAGAAAAGGAAGGGTAGGCCACTCTTAAAGAGAATTCCAGGGAGCCAAAGGCCTTCTGCCCCAGTAGGGGGGAGCCCAGAGTTAGCACTGGTGAGGCCTCCCCTGACCCCAAGGAAGTCCTGAGTAGACAGGCAGCTGTCCAGATGCAGGGTGTTGCCCCTGCACTGACAGAAGGGAGAGTGGAAGGAGGGTGTCTGCCACAGGAAGTGGTAGCCCCCCACTCTAGACAGCAAGAGGGGTGCCAGGACCTCACAATTGCCCCTAAAGCAGCTCAGCCACCTGTCAGTGGAGAGCTTAGGGTGTGGTTCTGGGTACTGACAGCTGTCAGTAGCCTCTGCTGGGTGCTAGCCTTCCTGGCAGCACTGTACCTAACCTGGGAGGCAGACCCCAGGGCCAATAATAAAGTAGGCCCCCTGACCCTATTGGTCATGGTGGGGTTGCTCAAGTGTTGGGTGACCTCTTTGGGTAAGCTAGGTGTTGCCCTAGCAAAGTTTTGAGTAGGGGAGGTGGGCACCTCACTACCCAAGTTGGCAGAGAAAGAGGAGGAAGACCCCCCTAGAGGGAAGTTTCAGTTTGAGATGGGTCCTTTCATTGTTGGGGTGGGTTCACTACCCAGAGGGAGTGACCCTGACAGGAGGATGTAAGGCAGAGTAGGCCCTGCAAAGGGACAGCCAGTTTTCTTCACTGTCTTCCTCGCCTAACAAACCAGGAAGACTCTCCCAGGGTTGGGCTGAGTCTCCTGGGCGTGTGGGCTGGGGGGGGGGGCTGTGTGAGAAAACAGGGCTGATTGCAGAGGCCCCCTAACTTTTTGCCCCCATTTTCCACTTTATGCTGGTGTTTTCCTGACTCTGATGGTGCCCTGGGTACTGCTAACCAGTCCCAGGGCCTGTGCTCTGTGTAAAATGGATATGCAAATTAGGCTAATTATAATTGGCTAAGTCAACCTACCTATAAGTCCCTAGTATATGGTAGGGCATGTAGGTTTAGGGACCACAGCATAGGTGGTGCACACCTAGGTGCACTGCTGAGGTGCCCAGTGTCATTTTAAAGGCAGGCCTGCCTTGCTGGCTGCTTTTAAATTAAAGTTATATGCAAATTCGACTTTGGAATTAAAAGTACTTCCAAAGTCTTAAACTACCTTATTTTTACATATAAGTCACCCCTAAGGTGTGCCCTATGTGCTCCAAGGGCTGGGTGCTATGTAACTATAAGCAGGGACTTTATAAAAATAGATTTATAAGCCCTGGTGAGGTAAAAACAGCCAAATTCGTTTTTCCCTCATTGAAGTAAATGGCCTTCATAGGCTAGAATGGGCAGACTTTATTTTAAATTTTAAAGTCTCCTTAAATGTTACATACCAAGAATTTGGTATCAAATTAATTGTTGTAATAAATCCCACAACTTCCAGTTGTTGGATTTAATATAACTTGTTCAGGTAAAAAGTTTAGACTTTACCTAAAAAGTTGCCAATTTCAGCTCTGCATTGTTTTTGCTGCTGTGCTCTGATTGGCCAGCCTGCAGCAGCTTCTGCCAGGCTGCCTTGATGAGGTGTGAAGTGGCCTGGCTTCACACAAAGGAATGTGCTTGGGGGAGAGAATCTCCCCTCAGCAGATGGTGAGGCAGGAAGGAGGAGGGCTGCCAAACTGGTCTTCAAAGGCAGAGAAGGACATCTGGAGCACCCAGCAACACCCCCCCATCCTGCAACCCCAGACAACTAGGTGCCCCCTTGATTAGATTAGGAGAGGGCAGGAGAGGGGTGTGTTTATGATTTTTAGCCACACCAGTGGGTGGGCTCAGCCAGATGTAACCTCCAAAAATCAGATTCAGCCATGTTGGATTTTTAGAGACTGTTGCCTTTTGGGATGGATTTTTGCCACACTTCCCAGGAAGTGGTCATCACAGGGGGACGACCCTGTACCTGATTGGAGGACCAGGACCCCCCTGCTTTTCACCCAGGAGCAAGGATAAAACTGGCAGACCTGCCCCCACACCTCAGATCCCCGCCAACTTTCAAGAAGAAGGAACTTAAGGAGAAGAAGGACTGCCCTGCTGGACCCCTGGCCTGCACCTGGACCCTGCACTCAGAAGGACTGGACCAGCTGCACACTTGGGCTTCACCACAAGAAGGACTTTGCCTGGCTTCAACTGGTTCAAGTAGGGACTCCCTGTTTGCTACAGGTGAAAAATTGCTATCCAGAGTCCCCTGCACCAACTCCTAAAAAAGAGACCAGTTGACCACTGCCCAGTGGCCAAAAAGGAGTTTGCGCCAGGTGCATTCTGGGAGTTGAAGTCCGCACCCCCCAAGGACCATCACAGAACTTCTGGACCCTTGGGGTGAGCTGTGGACCCCAAAAGAACCTTAAAAGAACATCTGGGTGAAGCCCCAGAAGTTTGAAAAAGATTTGAGAATTTTAAAAAAAAAGGTCCAGAGAGGGACCGACCTGCCGCGGAAATTCTAGCCGGCTTGCCTCAACCGCGACCCGGCCTTACTTCGTGGTTCGTCCCGGTAAAGAAAAACATCCGAAAAAGAGACTAAGTCCGAAGGTAAAAAGTTGACCGGGACCTCCCAGCCATTGTATCCGAGAAGGGCTCCACGGACGTCGGATCAAGATCCAGGTTTACCCCGGTCGAAGGATTTTCATCTCGAAAAAACGACTAAGTCCGAAGGTAGAAATCACCACCGAGGAAACCCACATCGCGTATCCGGACAAGGGCTCCAGGAGGTCGGATTCAACTGGCAGGTTCGTCCCGGTGAAGAAAAACTTCAAAATAAAGACTAAGTCAGAAGGTAACTTTTTAACCGAGGCCTCCCGCGACTTGTAGCCGAGCAGGGCTCCATCACGGTCGTCCTGAAACTTTGACTTTGTCCCGGTCCTGGTGCAACCAGATGACCCGATTGGCGCTTTTTGTTTCTAAGCGCTAAAAAAATAATAATACTTTAAAAATTCATATCTCCGGTTCCCCTGAACCAATTTTATTCGTTTTTGTGTCATTTTAAAGATAAAAATATAAACTATTTTTATAAATTGGTTTTGGATTTTTAAACTGTTTCCTGTGTTTTATTTAATTACTGTTTTGTGATATTTGAATGCTTTACACACTGTCTCCTAAGTTAAGCCTTGACGCTCGTTGCCAAGCTACCAAGGGTTGAGCTGGGATTAATTTACTGAGACCTAACTATACCTAGGTGGAGGTTAGTGGCTTGTTGCTGGGTGTAGGTACCTACCTGCCCTTACCAATAACCCATTTTCCAACATAATCATAGAAAGCGGAGGCGAAGAAGGAATTCATTCAATTTGGGCCTCTTGTTTGTGAGACTGTGACTCCCATAACAGCTACAGCTGCATTTACCTTTTAGTTTCTGACTGGGTATCAGAAGAGTTACTTCCACTCCCTGACTTATACAAACTGGATTCAGAAGTAAATTAAGAACAAATCTGGGATTTGGGTAAACTGCTGGAATTAGGATTTATTCATGAAATCCGAGGTGCTGGAATATCCCTCACCCCACAATCCTTAAATGTGAATTAAGTAACTGGTGCCATAGTATTTTATGGAGGTTTCAAAAATGTCCCATTGAACTGCTGCTCCATAATACACCATTGGCAGGTAGTCTCTTTCCATGTAAACATTGAAGATGGACTGCAGTAAAACAGTGGATTGTAAAGTGTTGTGAGATGTTTGACAACATCACACAGAGCTTCATCTTCATCTTGCAGCTCCCACTGAGAATGAAAAATCTGTTCCACTGCTACCTCATATTTCACATTAAAACAAGGGGGCATATTTAACAGCACCATCAGAGGCACCCTTGACTACAGACCACGAGGACCATCCCCCAGTTTCTGCAACGCCATCCCAGAATTCATCACCCACAAGCAATCGACTCCGAGCATTACATATTCCTGGGGGACTTACACTTCCACATCGATGACCCAAGCGATGCCAATTCCACCAACCTCCGGAAAGCTTGAGAAACATCGGCCTCAAGCAGCTCATCACTGACCCTACCCTCATTGTAGGGCGCACACTCAACCCCATCTTCACCTCCAGCAACAGAGTCAGGTACATCCACACCACTCTTCCCGTGCTTCCCATGCCACTGGATTCAAGCTAGCCTGGCTGATGAGGGGTGATACCCCGAAACCGGTCCCAGGATGCTTGTTTCCGGTCCAGTGAGGACCTGGCTTGGCAGTTCGGTCTGGACTGTTCCCATGAGGAACAGGGTCAAGACTGATTTGCATATGGCTGGGTCCAAACTGGGGTGGCATGGTGAGCAAAAGAATGATGGATTAAACCCAGATCTATGACTGGGGGTGAGTGTTTTACAATGTTCAGCATTCCGTCCATCACTTGTTGTTTTTACATCCACACCACTCACCTGGTCTGACTACCACAGTGTACACTTCACCAGCACAGGACCCACTTACCCGGGCACCGTGCCCCCAGATACACACAAAGAAAGTGGAAAAAGGTATCAGAAGATCAGGGGAACAACACTCTAGTCTCCGAGGCCCTGCACAAGACCCTGATCAAGTGGCAAAGAGCTTCTCCCAGTAGATCACAGAATTTGTCAATGCCAATGCCCCGCCAAGACAGCCAAGGTCAAAGAACAAAGCAAAAGAGCAAGTGGGCTCACCAAGGGACTGCACTCCACCAAATGCAACTGCTGACAACTTGAAAGGAGGTGGCGCATCAGCAAAATAAATGAAGACCGCACTGCCTTTAGGCCCGCTCTCAACCAGTACCACTACCTCCTGAAAAAAAGCAAGAAGAATGCACTTGCAGACTACATCATAGCCAGCACAAGCCACAGCAAAGAACTCTTCACCACTGTGAAGGAGTTCACCAATCCCGCAGCCACCAGGAATGACATCGCTCCCTCCCAGGGATGTGTGACAGCCTTGCAGAATTCTTCCAGGACACGATCTTGGCCATCTAAGAAAATTTTGAACGCCAACCGTCAATCGCAGACAGCATCAACCAGCTCACATGCACAAATACAAACACTGAACAACTTCTCATCCACTGGGAACTCCTCACCATGCAAGATACTATCTCCATCATGAGTGTTTCCTACACTCTGAAGCAGCCACAGACCCTTGCCCCCACCACATCTTAAACCTCAGAAACAAGACAATCGTCAAAAAGCTCAGAAAGGTCCTGAATACCTACATCACCGCAGCTTCCTTTCTGGAGGTCTGGAAACATGCTGAATAGAGGCTCCTCCTGAAAAAAAACATTTGCCATCTCACCTGAATTGAAGACCTACCAGCCCATCTCTCTTCTCCCCTATCTAGTAAACGTCCTCGAGAAAGCCATCAACCAGCAATTTGCATAACATCTAGAAGACTATAACCTCCTGGCCACCTCCCGATCTGGATTGCAAGCTAACCGCAGCACAGAGACAGCACTGATTGCAGCAACAGATAACATCAGAAACCTCCTGGACTGTGAGGAAACAGCAGCCCTCATCCTCCTGGACTTCTCTGCTGTGTTTGACATGGTCTCCCACCACATGCTGATCAACAGACTACCACAACAGGATCCAAGGAAACACCCTCAAATGGTTTGCCTCATACCTCACCAGCAGAACCCAAAGGATCCTTCTCCTTCTGTTCACCTCAGAGCCCAAAAAGATAATCTGTGGAGTCCCCCAAGGATCGACCATCAGCCCGAGCCTCTTTAACACCCACATGAGCCCCCTGGCCACAGCCATCCGTTCATACGGACACAACATCATCTCCTATGCCTGCAACACACAGTTCATCCTTTCACTGTCCAAAGATCCCTCCATGACAAAGCTAACTTCCACAGATGCATGATGAATGAAGCAGACTGGATGAAGGACAACTGTCTCAAACTCAACACCAAAGGAAACGGAAGTTCTCATCTTTGGGAACAAAATCTCACCATGGACTGAGACATTGTGGCCCGCAGAGCTCGGCACTCTCCCCGAACCAACAGACCATGCCCACAAAATCGCATCATCTTGGATAGCAAGCTGTGCATAACTAAACAAGTTGATGCAGTCCCATCTGCCTGCTTCCACACCCTTCACATGCTCTGCAAGATCTTCAGGTGGCTCTCAGCAGACACCAGAAGGATTGTCACACAGGCTGTAATCACCAGCAGACTGGACTACAGAAACACGCTCTACGTAGGAATCACAGCACGCCTCCTACAGAGACTCCAGACAATACAGAACTCAGCGACAAGACTCATACTCGACTTCCCCACAAGGACCTACATTATGCCCATCTCGAGAAACTACACTGGTTCCTGATAGAAGAGATGCCAGGTCAAGGTGCTGACCCACGCCTACAAGGCCCTGCACAATGAAGTACCAGCATACGTCGACACCTGACCTTTCCCCAACTGACCAGACACGTCCAATCCAAAACTTCATACCTAAGGTTCCACTAATTGGATTTGCATGGTTTTAGTGTCAAATAATTTATTACAACTTTCTCAATTTTTCTAAGTTAGTTTGGGATTTTTATTGTGTTGTGTTTTCACTGTGTTGCTGTTTGTGTACTGCATACATACTTAACACATTGCCTTTAAGTTTAGCCTGACTGCTTTTTGTGCCAAGCTACCCAGGGTTAAGCACAGGTTACATTAGTGACTTTTTGTCGTTCTCCCTACAATGGATTGTGACTGTTGCTTGATAAGGGCTCACACCCCAGTCAACCAACAACCCAAAAGCTCACAGTTGCTTTAGGACAAATACAACTGCGGTAGGCGTGTTAGTATGCACAGAGGCCATGAAAGGCAGTGGGGAAAATAAAACTGCACAGTAGCAAAGTACCCTCTTTTTGCCTGCTGTCAGTGTGTTTTTGTCTGTGATCACAGGGATCATGATAACCAGGACCTCAGTGACTGTGTTCTCTTCCTCTAAATGTGGTTTCTTAGGACTTAGCACACCACACAATTGGCATACTGTTGCCCCCATATAAATCTCTAGTCTATGGTACTCAGGTACCCAGGGCATTGGGGCACCAGGGGTTCTCCATGAGCTGCAGCATGCATTGTGCCACCGATGGGAGCCCATGCAAAGTATGTCTGCAGGCATGCCATTGCAGCCTGCATGAAAAGGTGCATGCACCCTTTCATTACAGGTCACTGAACCAGGTCACTGTAAGTCACCCCTTTGGCAGGCCCTACTAGCCCGGAGGACAAGGTACAGGTACCTGTGTGAGGGCAATCCTGCATGAGCAGAGATAACCCTACTAACTCCATTTCCATTTCACTCAAATTTATAAGTGCAGGGAAGCCATTTTACCCGTGTACTGGACAAAGGTCACTACCTGTGTCTAGCTACATAATGGTAACTCCGAACCTGGGCATGTTTGGTATGAAGCATGTCAAACATGACAGAATCATACCCCAATATTGTTGTCAGTATTGGTTGTATGATTCCATGCACTCTGGGGGCTCCTTAGAGGAGGACCCTTACTGTTGCTCGTACCAGTTCTCCCGGGTTTTCAGGGGAGCCTGCACTGCTGCCACCCCAAGACATGTTTCTGCCCTCCTGCTGCTTGCCTAGCTCAAGCAGAGGAAGGCAGAACAAAGGATTTCCTTTGGGAGAGGGAAGCAACACCCTCTACCTTTAGAAATAGTTGTTACATGGCTTGCAAGGGGTAGCCTCCTCCATCCATCAGTATGCTTTGAAGGGCATATTTGGTGCCCTCATTGCATAAACTGGTTTGCACCAGTCCGGGGACCCCTGCTCCCTGCTCTGGCACAAAACTGGACAATGGAAAAAGGAGCGACAACATATCTGTCTATCACCACCACAGGGGTGGTGCCCAGAGCTCCTCCAGCCACTTGATTCTGCCATCTTGAATCCTAGGTGACCAGAGGCCAGGTCAGGTATGTGACGTAACAGCCCCCTCTTGATAGGTGGTCACCCTGCTAGGTGACCAATCCCCCTTCCTAGGCTATTTAGGGTCACCCTCCAAGAGGACTCATCTGTATCGTTTACTTCATTTTCTGGCCATGGGGACTGCAACTGGACCCTCCAGGAGCCAACAATCTGCAACTCCAGTGACAACTCTGCTCTGCAACATTGTTTCTCCGGCTCCTTCCAGCAACTGCAACATTTTTCTGGCTGTGCATCCTCTGAGGCTGACAAGTCTTCAGCCTGCACAAGAAGTAAGAAGGAATCTCCCTTGAAGTGAATGAGTCACTCCCCTGCATCCACAGGCACCAACTGCAATGATGACTGGCTGCATGGATCCTCTCTCCTCCAGAACTGCAAGGATCCTGCCTCACAGGTGATGGTCTGGTTGGTCCCCTTGGTCCTTTCTACCAGCTGTCCAACTTGGGAGATGTTAAGCCCTTGCCTTTCCTTGCAGGAGAGTACCCCTGTGCACCGTGACTCTTGCAGCTACCAAGGCTTGTTTGTACCTCCTCAAAGAGATTCTAAGGCTCCGTGTAGCCTGGCCTCCAGAACTCTTCCCTGCCAAGCACATTCCCCTGCCTGCTGCTCCAGTAACATGGGACTTCTCTCATGTGTGCTGAGTGTGCCTCACTGCGACTCATGTGCCTGCTGCCTGTGGGTCGCCTATCGGGGCTGCCTCCTCTTCTTTTGACCTCAGACTTCCTTCCTTGGGTCGAGTCCCCTGGGGCTTGCTGATCCTCTTCAGCCTTGCAAAACCTTCTTCTCTAACTCTTGCATTTGCCAAGGTTTGTTGGTGGTTTTCCAACACCACTGACTGACTGCATCATGACTGCCGACGTGGGGCATCACATGCATCACTTTCAGAACTCCTTTTCTGCTCCTGTGCTGCACTTCTGACTTTCTTCATCCAGCATCGACCTAGTCCTGCATCCACAGGAGGTGGGTAGTGACTCCTTCCACAGCCGGACACTCCACCTCGAACTGGACTTGGTCCACTTCCTTTGCAGGTCCTCTTCTGTCAGGATCCACCTTTGTTCTCATCCAGTCTTGAATGGGTTTTCCACAGTCCTTTTCCTAAACTGAAGGGTGTCCCTTAATTTAAAGGATCCCAAAAATCCTTCATAGTACAATTGGGTGCATTTATAGGCTTACCACTAAAAGCAGTACAGATGGACAAAAGAGTCTACTCAAAAAAGGTATGTAGCTACAAAATGTTAATGTTTACATAACAAAAGAGGAGACGCGTGATACTTGTAGATTCCGATTTTTCAAGGATTGCTATTGTAGTGAACTTATAATGAGTCAATAGCTAAAGCCGTGATGATTTGCCACTTTGTGCACTCAACATGATTGTCTAGGTTTATTGTAGTGTTTTTTGTGCAAACAGTAGTGTACACTGAGTGTGTCTAGTGCAGAGTATTATACTGTGCATATTTCAAACAGTAAGTGTTAGACTTTTTTATCCTTGGCGTGGTCTCCCTTAACTTTTTGCCTCTGTTCTGTGCTGGACTCAGATTTTGCTGTTTTTGTTACTCTGGGCACTTTACCACGGCTAAACAGTGCTAAAGGGCAAGTGCTTCTTTACAAAATGTGTGTGTAATTGGTTTGTCCATGATTGTCATATTTGCTTTACTAGTAAGTTCCTAGTAAAGTGCACTAGAGGTGCCAGGGCCTGTAAATGAAATGCTACTAGTGGGCCTGTAACACTGGTTGTGCCACCCACATAAGAGCTCTGTAATCATGTCTCAGACCTGCCATTGCAGTGTCTGTGTGTGCAGTTTTAACTGTAAATTCGACTTGGCAAGTGTACCCACTTGCCAGGCCTAAACCTTCCCTTTTCTTACAAGTAAGACACCCCTAAGGTGGTCCCTAGGTAGCCCCAAGGGCAGGGTGCAGTGTATGGTTAAGGTAGGACATATAGTAATGTGTTGTATGTCCTGACAGTGAAATATAGCTAAATTTGTTTTTCACTCTTGCAAGGCCTGTCCCTCTCATAGGTTAACATGGGGGCTACCTTTAAATCTGATTAAAGTGTAGATTCCCTTTGTGAGTGGATGGACATGTGGAGTTTGGGGTCTCTGAGCTCACAATTTAAAAATACATCTTTTAGTAAAGTTGATTTTGAGATTGTGTGTTTGAAAATGCCACTTTTAGAAAGTGAGCATTTTCTTGCTTATACCATTTCCGTGACTCTGCCTGTTTGTGGATTCCCTGTCTGGGTCAGTTTGACAGTTGGGCTGGTTGCACCTCACACTAGACAGTGACACAAAGGGAGCTGGTGTAGCCTGCATATCTTGATGAGCCATGTGTGCTAGGAGGGAGGGGGGGAGTGGTCACTTATACCTAAAAGGGCTGTGTCTGTCCTCACACAATGCAGTCTCCAACCCCCTGGTGAGTGTCTGAGGCCTGGGCAAGGCAGGATTTTACATTCAAAAGAGACTTTACTGTGAAGTAGGCCTACTTCAAAGGAGAAATTGGGTATAAGGAGGGCACCCAAAACCACAGACTTTAGAACACTTCTGGAAACAGGAGGAACCTCTGCCTGGAGAAGAGATGAAGAGCTGAGGAAGAAGAGCTGCCCTGCCTGTGACTGTGCTTTGTGGAGTTATCCTGCAGTTGCTGCTTCTATTCCCTAGGGACCTATTCCCTATTTATTGATTAATTGAAATTTATCAAAATTGTTTGACGATTTGAGACACAATATGCATTATAGGAATATGCTTCCTCTAGAGCACAAGGGAGCTTTTGCATTGTATTTTTCTGTATTTCTAAATAAAAACTGGCTAAAGATCAGCGGCAGATCCTTCGCTACGGCAGAGGAGGGTTGCCCCCTGCCAGCAGCAGCAACTGCAAACCTTTAAAAACAAATAATAAACAATGTTTATAATCATTTTATTTTTAAAGGGGTGGAGGCCATGGGGAATGGCAGGGACAGAGCAAGAGTGCCTTGCACTCCCCTCAGTGCACATGTGTGTTTGGCCGTCTGTCTCGGGCGGGCCAAACACATATGTGAACTGAATTCTCTCCAAACTGGCACTGTGTTGCTGGTTTCAAGACAGCAGGCCCAGGCTCCCAGTCTGGCTGGGAGCGCCAAGTCAGGGCACTCCGGCCCCCATTATGACATTCCCGCTGGGCCGGCGGGCGCAAACCAAGTTTGCGCCCGCCGGCCCAGCAGGGATGAGGCCGCAACATAGGAGCCGGCTCCTAATGGATCTGGCGATGTTGCGGCCGTGCGACGGGTGCAGTTGCACCCGTCGAGCTTTTCAATGTCTGCTATGTTAGGGGGCCCCTGCACTGCCCATGCCAGTGGCCCCCCAGGGGCCCCAGGACACCCCTTACCGCCAGCCTCTTCCTGGCGGTTCTAACCCGCCAGAAACAGGCTGGCGGTAGGGGTGTCATAATCCCCAGGGCAGTGCTGCTTGCAGCGCTGCCCTGGCGGATTATCACCGCCGGGGCTAAAACGGCAGGAAACCGCCGGCCCCGGCGGTGCGACCGCGGCGCTACCGCCTCGGTCGTAATAGGGGCCTCCGTACCGCCAGCCTGTTGGCAAAAAAAAGCACACATTACCATAGTACTCCTAGGTACTGAAGAGAACCACTTTGTGAGTGTAAGTGCTCCTTGTGAAAGAGTAGCATGCCTTAACTCATTGTGAAGTCAGCCAATGCTAAAGTGGGTTGACAAGATGCCCCTTGGTGCATGCTCAAGTGGGGTAGAGAAAAATATGAATGACACAACCACAGACAAATGGATAAAGTGTGGCTGAAAATCCCCATAATTAACAATGGCATAGATATAATTTTAGTAAAAGCTAAGGGGCAGATTTAAGAAAAGTGGCGCTGCACCAAGTGCAGTGCCACTTTCCTTGGCCCCTTAGCGCCCCACAACCGCCACCATGTGAGCGCCGTATTTAAAATATGATACACCATGGTGCAGGGTAGGGGGCTATGCATCAGAATTTTTGACTCTATTGATGTACTGTTCAGGGTTAGCGCCAACATTTTGGCGCTAACATTGAACAGTACATGAAAGAATGAAAGGAAGAAGTAAAGAAAGAGAAAAGCATACCAAGAAAGAAGCGAAGAAGGAATGAATGAAAAAATGAAGGAACGAAGAAATTAAAAAGTGCTACAACTGCTGCAAATTAAATGTGATAAAGGCTTTCTTCCTGGGCAAAGTTTCTTAAACAACCATTGGTGAAATTGACTCCAGAATAAATGTGTTCTGAAGAATTGTCCGCTTATGTAATCAAATGTATAATATTGAAGCTTTTGATAACTTAATACAGAACAGTTTCAAATAGACGCAACCTGTCATGCCATGAAATTCCTTTTATCTGAAAAAAGGACTTTCCCAAAAGGAGTTTACAACAGCATTGGCATGATACAGGAACTGATCAAGTGCAGAAACGGCCTGTGGTCACATCTGTTAAGAAACATCTTGCTGCCACATCAGACTATAACCACGAAGGCAACATCACAGTAAAGCAGTAACAACATGAACATTGGCCCAAAAGAGATCTGTTTTATGTGCACATATGCTTCCTGTGAAGAGCAAAATGCAGCCACTGAAAGCAAAGCTATCCAGTGGCTGAAGTGAGCTGCCACATGTTCTATGCTGTAGTGGTGGGTAGCAAAATGTGAAAGATAAATACAGCAATAGACCACTGAATGAAGAAAGATGGATGGCTTTTTGGCAGTTGGATCCATTCAGGCCACAGCCTGGAATTTGACCTTTTCACAGGTCCAAAACTGTTGGAGATTACTGTTCAATTATTCCCTCTACCAGACATACCCTAAACGTCTGGTGGAGGGCATGGAAACTAATAGGTCAGAGCAAAAAACCCACTCTGGAGTCCCCCCTTCTACAGAGGTTCAATGCTGCTGCACTATGCAAGGCTACTTGGCTCCAAGGCATGGGTTCTCATTGAGGAGCTCCACACTAGAAGATGGGAAAGGAACTATATCAAATCCTTTGATGATATGAAGGAAGAATACATGTGTCACATCTAAGAGTTCTCCCAGTGATTGGGAATTATGCCATGTCCAACCTGCTGAACCTCCCTGACTACAGACAGCTGGAAACTAAAGTTATTCTGTAATCTTTGGGCATGTGGGACATTTCCATCACTAGCAAATCCTTAGTAATGAACTCCCCAGACATGGTTCATGCTGGAAACAAGACCTGGCACCACCTCTCCGAAGGACGAATGAAGGTAAGAAAGCATGGTCCTTTCACTGGCTGGAATCTCTTCATAACTGAGACTTGTGCAACAAAACATACAACACATGGTGGAAATGGGGAGGTGGCTAAACTGGGCCTGTCCTAGGCATTACAATAAAATGAGCTACCTCCTTCATGTATCTTAGGGCTGTTTTATAATCCAGTAATATTGGGTGGAGCTATAACATACCTGTCAGAGATTCTGGGTCAGACCTGGTCCTCAATCCTAATTTTATGCTCCTGGGAATCACAAAAGCACTAGGTGGCTCTATGGGCTCTCACTCTACTGAGGCTGGAAGTCTTAGTAGCAAAGCATGACGTGCCTGACAGAGTAGGAGCAGGGAATAAACAATGTTTCCAGCATAGGAAATGGTGTACTGGATGAGGGGTTGCATTGAAGAATGTTACAAGTATGTGGAACTTAGTGGCTATACTTTTGCACAACATTATTCCATGGCTCTCAAGTATTCTCCCATCCCACTTTCCACTGTGGTGCATGGCTTGTATGGCTTGTTTCCATCTAATGTCAACTGACTATATTGCTTAAATCCATTCAATGGGTAGTCTTTACCAGCAAATTGTATCTTGTTGAAAAAACAACAAAATGTAATTATAAAAGCAAAGTGAGTTTAAAGCGTATTTATGCCCTTAAAGCAAATCATCTGTGTCCCAGAATAAAGATATCCAGATGTACTGTAAGAGGTTGTTTAAGGTAAAAGCATAAGCAGAATTGCTAAATAAATTTAACAAATAACATGAGTAAAGATCTGTGGTCGGGTATTGTTGGCGCACACAAACTCAAATATCTCAAATATTTCTCAATCTACTATCCAATCAATGAAAATAATTTATATAATAAGTGGGTGGCCCAGTGGGTGTCCTCAGGAAGGACAATGTCCATACAGTATAAAACAATCCCTGAGCACTCCACAGAGATTATTTCCCGTTAGAAGAGAAGGCGTCTTAGTATTAGAATCATGAAAAGTCAAGCATCTTGCACTTGGTATTTTTGTTGATACTTATTTCTTCACATAGATCACCATCACCAAGTCCTTGAGGTGCAGGTTCTTCCGTATCACTAGCCAACATGTGTTTCTCAATGGAGAAATCTTTTTAAACCCACTTCTTCAGGGCTGCTTGAAATAGTGAAATTGAAGTTACTATGGGAAACAGCTTTTACAAAGCGAGAATTAGCATGCAGTGCCTCAACCACTCAGCTTTCACCACTCATATTTTTACCATGCACATAATTTTACCAAGCATGTCTTCACTAGGCCTGGGCAGAGCTTGCGGAGTTCTGCTATGTGGAATTCCACAGAGTGCCCAAAAAACTCAGCAATAACTCTGCCTCACTCTGCGTATGGGCAGAGTTGTGCTCAGCCGCCCATTCCCACTGATTAGTGCGAGTTGCGCGTTCCACAATGCGAAGTAAACTGCACCACGCAGTTGCATGCACACTCAGCCATGTAGTTTTTCCTGTTCTGTGAATGGTCCTGGGACTACTTTTCAATCTAGTCTGTAGCTTTGTAATCTTTCCCTTATCCCAACTATCAAACCCTGTTTTACATTTCTTTCATTAGCTCGTATATGCGTGTTTGAGTATTTTACGTTTTTGTCTCTTTATTTTATTTTCAGTGGCTTTTTGTCCCCTTTTCCCATAACTTGCAAATTTCTTCCTTTCTATTCCTTCTCTTTCCTGTCTTTTTTATTTCTTGGGTGAGGTGGCGCCAGTGCAGGAGGTGCAGTGAACCCCACTATTCTACAACAAAACCTCTACCTTACCTACCCAGCCTTTTCCCTGTACCTTACCCTGCAGCTGATTAAGTCAAGTTTCCTTCCCTTTCTGCCAAGTAAATGTGTTTGATTGAAATAATTTGTGTTTGTGTGGAGGCCAGGAAGTAAAGTGGGATTAAATGTCTGTGATTTCATGTTTTGCGGATGGGATACTCTGTAACAAACATGTTCAATAAAATCTATACATCCTATTCCTTTCCCTGTACTGCAGTGCAACATTTTTCCCACCAACTACTTAGACAGGATGTCTATTATCTGCATGGTATACATGACCTGGGCAACATATATTATTTATGAGCCTCTTTGGAGTCAGGGTAGAATTGAAAGGCATTTAGAGAGCAGGGCCATTAGAATCAAAGATAATTACTTGTCCATTGCAGTTGCCCCAGCTGTAGACTGCAGAGAGTAGCAAATGTGTACCCGATGTGCTATTGGCACACCTCCAGTCATTTAGCATAATTGTACCTCATAGTGGATGGTGCCTTACTCATTAATCAAAGATATTTTTCTTTTTTCCACTGCTGGTGTAGTCTACTTCTTTTTAGGTCATTCTTTACAAGAAAAAAAAAAAACACTCTGTTTTTATGATCTGAAGTTATGCTGCCTCCTTGCAGCCAGTCACTGCTTGTATTTGAGGCATGTGCTGGTGAAAATATGTCCCTGGGACTAACTTAATTACATCAAAAATTTCAATGGACCTAGAGGACCAGCAATGTACTGCTACTATGCCACTATATCATTTTAAATAAGTGTTTGCACAGAGCGTTCTTTACAATTGTTTTTTTTCATTTTTTTTTCATTTTTGATATAACTACTCCTGCTGGCCCACCACCACAACCGACTCGGAAAGAGATAGCGGCCCACTCTGGCGGCTGAGGTTGGAGGCTACATGGGCAAAGTAACAATAGCATGTGGAGGAGGAGGGTGAGGCACATGCTCCGGGCCCCAGTTCTGCCAGCCAACTGCCTGCACCTCCAGGCCACACCAGCATCAGCATCACTGGCAGCTTGGAGCTGCCCGTACCTATACCACCATTGCCACACCCCCCTTCAGACCGGCTACCCCATCACCGAGTACTGAGTGAGATGATGCATTTGGGCTGTATGATGCCCCACCTCAGGGCATAGCTGCAAAACCTGCGGAACCTCCTGAAGATTGCTCTCTTCTATGCCCTTTTTAACATTTTTGTTTTGATGGGAGGAAGTTTTGTTGTGGGTCGACAGGATGAGAAATTAGCAGAGTATCTATGGACTTTAGGACATTGATATTTATTATATTAAACAATAGTTGGGGAGATAGTGTGGGACAGGGGTCGGCCTGTTGTGGGTGGAGACGGTGGGTTTAATTCTTGTTGTCTTGTTTTTAGTAAAAGGAAACTTTTCTATTCTATTTAATGTCTGAATCATTTTTTTGGTGTTTTACTTTAACTTAGCACTGATGCCTTTTCGTTCAGCCTGCCTTTTTAATCTGTTTCTCAAAGTGCATGTCAGTTAGTTATAGTTACACCCAAGTCCTACTACCCTTTGTAATGATATTCGTCATTAGAAGGGTATGCTGCCATTCCCTATATTGCCTACAGAAACTTGGATAAACAATTTCTTATCTCATCTGCAGTAGAAGTTAGTTACATACTAACTAAACTAGTTCCAACTTTACCCCATACTTCTCTTGCCTGAATATGGAGTGATGGATGCTCCCTCTGTCAGTCTTCCAACACATCACTGAAGGGTTTCCCAGGGTGTCTTCTTTATGGTAGTGTTAGTGCGCTAACAGTGTAGGCATTCCAAGTAAGATTCCGCTCTTACCTAGGTGATCTCCAACTATAGGATTAATCAAAAGGATTATCTATCTAAATTGAAAGAAAAACACAGGTAGTGGGTTATACATATACTTTTATATCATAGTTTTAGAAAGATTGAGGCCAAACTACAACTACCATGACACATCAAAAATACCAGATATTATAACAAAAACTAGCAACAGTAACCCAGTAAATGGGCAATGGTGACCATGGAACCTAATGAAAACCAAAGTTATGAAATCCTCAAGTCAGGAAAAGTGTTCTCAAGGTCTGTAGACAACAACATTACTCATTTACACATAAAAAAGGCCTGAATGATGATGTTGATGTTGGTGAATGCTATTCTTTTATGCATGGTTTGGTAAGTGGAGCTGGTGTGGGCTATTGCTCAGGTAATAGAAGATCCTGCAATGAGTTGGTGTTGTATTTAACCACATCCACCTCATCAAGTATGTGATCCATTTGGTGTAAATCAAGTCACACCTCTATACATCACACAGCCCAGGGGAAGAGGGTTAGGGATTTGATGAAAGGATGGGAAAGAGGATTTGAGAAAGGTGTGATAAAGACAAACACAATGGAAGAACAAAATTCATCAGGGCAATGAGCAACATATCATCATCAATCTGTTGTGGAAGGAAATGAAGGAATGAGTATGACATAGCTCAGTTAAATGCATTGCAAACAGTCCTTCTGCCCCAGAGACCCAAGATATTAGATATCTAAATGTCCTGTCATCTAAGTATGAAAAAATCAAATTTTTGAAGAGTGAATTGTACCTACACAGTTTAAAAAAATATGATACTCTATTGCCAGATTCGGCAGTGCATCAGCATTCTCCCCAGGAATTTCCATCACTCTTGGGTGACTGACTGAACCGGTCCAGTAGGTAAACAGGAGTGTTGAGCTCAGCTTTTGCCTTTCGCTTGTGCAGGAGAGGAGAAGGGCAGTGGCTTGTAAAACAGAAACTGTACTGTAGAGTCATGGAGAAGGACAGAAGGAAGCTTCATGAGGAGTGTACCAAGAAGACTCATAGCAAAACAAGAGAAGTTACACATTTGCCAGCAGTGCAGCACACACACCCAGCAGAATTTCTGAAATCAACACACCTCTCTCGATTGCACATAGCTGAGTATTAGGCCTCAGAGTCCTCATCATCATGGTTTCCCTTTGAAGTCAATATCGTGCTTCCTCTAGCTGTTGAGGTAGTCCCGCCATGAGTCCTTCCATCCTCCTCCTGACCCTGAGTAACTCCATCCCAATCCCGACCTGAGCAAGACAGACCTCTTCATGAGGGAGTATGGGATTTATATTTTGGTAGGCAGGATAGCTGTAACCGTTGCCATAGATCTGTCTGTACTGTTCAAACAGATGTTGCAACATGCAATAGGTCTCGTTTTAATGTGTTGGTACCTCCTGTATGAAGGCCTTAACTGGTACTCTATTAGTATGCTAAATATTCCGCATCTGATTCCGGGCTTTAAAAGAATGGCTGAATGAGTGCAAATTCTTCTGCAGGTGGTCAGTGCATTGCTGACTATGTCTTCCTTTTTGAAAAACTCCTGCACAACCAGGTTGATGCAATGCTTCAGACACAGGACCCTGAGATAGCCACCTCCTGCCATGGCCTTGACTATATTACTGCCATTGTCCATGGCAATAAATCCAATTCTGAGACCTGGGTGGCAGCCATTAACACACCTTGCTGTTAAAATGCATCCAAGAAGTTTGCAGTTGTATGTGATTTCTCCATTGTAGACATGGTTATTGTTGCATGCCACCAAATGCTTTTACAATTTTCTTCAGGACTAAGACCTTTAGATAGCTGTTACCTTACCCTCACAAAAGAGATCCAGTGTGCAGAGATGCATATGTGATCAGGCACCTGACACCTGGTCCATATGTCTGTCGTCAGGTGGATAGTGTGAACAGCACTTTGCTGCAAAGCTTGTCCAAATAAATACAGCACATTGTGATGCAGTGCTGGAACAGCAACTCTGGCAAAATAGGTCCGATGTGGAACCTATCATTTCGGACAGATGGCTGCCACAAATCCTCAAAAGAGAAAGGGAGCAGGTCCAGTGCAAACATTTTTGCAGCTTCCCAATGTACAAATGAACCATTGGGAGCTTGCAATCCTGTGACCCTTCCTGCCTAAACATGCCTGTAATAGTATCCTGCATTTTCTTCTTTTCTGGGACCACTGACCCAGGTGACCTTTGAGAAGTAGGAGGTGATAGACCCAATGTACATCTTGGGGCAGTTACTGTATGCTGTGGTGTCTCTATCTGACTCTGAGTCTTATGCCATTTTGAGGTTACTGAGGTGGGTGATGCTGGGGCAGTGCTAGGGACAGAGCTGCTTTGTGTAAAGATGTCACACTCCCACCATGATTGCAGCTGATGTTTCCCAGCTCTCCTCACCTTCACCACCGCCACCTTCAGCAGTTTTTAAAGGTGCTCCTCCCACTAGATTGCGTTATGTTTTCTCATATTGATTGTTTGGCCTCCAGTACCACAGCATGAACCTGGATAACATCAATGTTAGAAATAGGGTCTCTAGTTGTCAGAGGCATACATCCTTATAGGGACCACAAACCTAGTCAGGAAAAGTCACACACAATCCAAATTATCCTGCGCCCACCCTCTAGAGTTTGTCACTGAACTGTCAAGCTTTACTTAGAAGGCAATGTGTAAAGTATTTGTGCAATAAATCATGGAGTAACCCAGTGAAAACATCACAAAAATACACAACACAGGTTTGGAAAAATATATGATATTTATCTAGTTAAATTAAGGTCAAATGATAAAGATTAAATAAGCACAAGTTGAGATATCACTTTTGCAGGATTAAAAAGAGTCTTAAATCTTAGAAATCAACAGTTGTCTCTTGTTTGCACACAGTACCTGGTTTGCGTAAAAAATAACATACATGGAGACTGCAGAGGGGGAGATGCGTGGAAAAGTAGGGTGTGCGTTGGATTTTCTAACACGGCACAGATGATGCGTTGTTTCTTTCCAAGCTGTCAGGCTCTTTACATTGATTTCCGGTGCACAGTCTTAGTTCCTCACAGCGATGTGGGGATCTTTATGACACCTGGGAATGCTGCAGGGAAATCCTGGGCATGCGGGACAAAGTCAAAGGCATTGCGTTGATCTGGTATAGAGACACATCAAATTTTCAGTTGCACGGCAGGCGCAGCATGGATTCTTCACTCGGGACATTGGGCTGCGTCGTTACAGTTCAGCTGTGCGTCAATCTGGTAGGGCCCCCATCGATTTTCCAGCCGCAAGGCAGGCGCTGCATCAATTCTTTACTTGAGAAGTTTGGTTCGGCTGTGCAGCGATTTCTCAGTGGCATCACGGCTGTGCATCGTGTCCGGCAGGCTTTGCGTCGATTTTTGGCACACATGGAGTTTCCTGAAGAGATGAAGTCTTCTTGGCCCTGAGACTTCAGAAAACAGGTGTCAAGCTCAATCCAAGCCCTTGTAGAGCACTTCTCAGCAAAGTCAGAGGGCAGCAATGCAGCAGGGCAGCAGCCCTTCTCAGCAAAGCAGTCCAGATGAGTCATTTGGGCAGCCAAGCAGTTCCTTTTGACAGGTTGCAGGTTCTGGGCCAGAAGTGTCTGATTTGGTGGGGTTAGGGACCCAGTTCATGTACCCCGAAATGCCTTTGAAGTAGGGGAGACTTCAAAGAGTGATTTTGAAGTGCACAAGTTCTCTTTTCAGTACAGGTCTGTCTGCCAGTGTCCCAGTAGGGGGTTTGGCAGTCCAATGTGTGAGAGCAGACCACTAGTCTTTGAAATGTAAGTGTCAAGCCCTCCACCCTTCCAGCCCCAGAAGACCCATTCAGTATGCAGATGAGTGCAGGTGTGAATGGAAGTCCTGTGTTTGTGGTTGTCTGGGTGAAATGCATAAGGTAGTTGTCAACCAGCCTAGCCCAGATGTTGGTTGGAGACAGGCTGTAGGGCACAGATGGATTTTAAGTGCAGAGAAATGCTCACTTACTAAAAGGGGAATATTTAAAATAGTAATATGAAATCCAACCTCAACAATGTGCAGGATTTTTAGTTACGATTCTGGCCATACTAAACATGACCTGGTTAACCCTTTCTGATTAGAATCTACCACTCAAACAGTATATGAGGGTGGCCCTAATGCTATCCCATGAAAGGAGCAGGCCTCAATGGTAGGCCTGAGACATGGTTAAGGGGCTACTTATGTGGGTGGCACAACCAGTGTTGCAGTCCCACTAGTAGCATTCAGTTTACAGGCCCTGGACACATGTAGTGCACTTTACTAGGGACTTACAAGTAAACCAAATATGCCAATTCGGAATGAACCAATGTTACCATGTTTAAGAGAGAGACCATATGCACTTTAGCACCGGTTAGCAGTGGTAAACTGCGCAGAGTCCTAAAACCATCAAAAACAGTGTCAGAAAAGTGGAGGGAGGCAGGCAAAAAGTTGCGGTATGACCACCCTAAGGCTGTCAGGTGTAAAAATAAACAACACTTGTGTGGCAAAGGGAGCATATTGCAATGTTTTCCTCCTGCTTGCTAAGTATAAAAGTCCCAAACTGGAAAGGAGTGCATTTTTAGTGGGTCCTTGCCGGAAAAAAATTGGAGGTAGGTGAGTGTGTTGTCAATTTCCCCTCTTCAGTGCATACATCCTGTGAGGTAGGGGTTGGTGCAGGTGCCAGCTTGGGATTTACAAATATGGAAGCTACCAGTGGTACATGTGCCACATCCCTCCGAGCAGATTAAATAGGCAGAGTACTGTTGGACTCCTCTGTGCCAGCTTCCATAACAATGCCTGGCTTGTCATTGTCATCCTCCTCATCATCCCCTTCCAGAAATCTTAGGCTTTCAGGAACGTTTCTTTTCCCTTGTCTCTCCTAGTATCTCCTGAACTCTGCCGGAGCCCACTCCCTGTCCACATCATCATCATCAATAGAGGGGGTGTTTGGAGAAGATGGTAGAGTACTCTTCCTTTTTTTAGCTGGAGATGTAGAAGCCAATGATTCTAAAAAAGGAGATTCTTGATTGGTAGGAAGCTCAGCCTCCTGTCTTGCTCCAACTTCAGGAAGATCTACTATTTCTGGCTGAGGCTGCTGTCCACTTTGCTCTGTTCCCTGAAATGAATGGCTACCACTTTGCAAAACTGACAAATCCAATTCAACGTCACTGCTCGTCGGCGTCACCATGATTGCAGTGGCTTACTCACTGACAGATGTAGACTTGGTTTTAGGTTGGTGTGAAGCTGTTAATGCAGGATTGCTGATCCCAGGTTCCTCCCTGAAGGCCAGTGCAGCAAGCACGCATCTCTCAAAAAAGGTTGTGGTCAGCACGCCAGTGGCGCAAAGCTGCGTGTTCTCACTTGCCACTTTTGACATAGAGAAAATGCAGGTACCCCTTTGTTCGCATGCAGCCATGTGTCTGCTTAAAACAGCATTTGGCTTGTGATGAGGAATCTAGGGGCAACCTTTAGCACAAAGCAATACACCGGACACAGAATCAGACACTGGCTGATTATCTTACACCTCTAGAAATCCTTATGTGCATTGGATGTGTGTCAGTTATCATGTTGATGCCATACAACACTACTGAAAATTAAAAAGGTTAAACAACAAAAATACCTACACACTATAAATTAACCTCTTGATGCTGCTGTTGGCCTCTCAACTGCCCCTCAAGCTCCAGGTAGGCCATCGCAAGGATGAAGGCCTTTAGGAGGGTCAAGGTGCAGCACACCCACTTGGATCATTTGGAGGACTGTCTGAATTGGCCTTCCACAGACTTACACGTTGAGCGTCGGAGGTCCTCCTACCCCTTCTGGCAATGCAGGCAGCACCACTTACGGACCTCCAGTGTCTGCCCCTTCTTAATGACTGCCTTCCAGATTTTCAGATTTTGATGGGTTTTGACCAGTATGGATGATAATAAGGGGCAAGAAAAGAAGTTTTGAGTGATTTGGTTTGTCTGTAGTGATGTGACACAATTTTGTTGCATCACTCACATGCATTCACCAAATAGTAACTTAATCTTTTCCTTAAATGTTTAGAGCTTCCTAGCAAATACTGATTTTCAAAGATAGTTTGAGTACCCTCAACACTTTCTATCTCCTCATGTTACCAATTCAGGCCCAAAATATCATCCAGGCCAGTGCCAGCAACATGTCCTGATGTGAGACACACTCCTGATTATTCACAATCATTGTGGAACTACTAAAGGCTAAACTACTCCTGCAATCCGTGCACATAACCCCACACACAACTACACTGGCTTTATGACTAAACTCCTAAGATTCAGAGCCCATGGTTTGCATCACATACAGTGACCAAGGGCAATATGGAAGGGCAGCTATGTGTCAGCAAGAACATGGTTTTAGGAATGTATGAACAAGTGTGTGTAGAAATGGGGCATACTTGCATCAAATCAAATCAAATCATTAACATTTATAAAGCGCGCTACTCACCCGTGCGGGTCTCAAGGCGCTAGGGGAAGAGGGGGTTACTGCTGCTCGAAAAGCCAGGTCTTTAGTAGTCTCCGGAAAGCGGAGTGGTCCTGGGTGGTCCTGAGGCTGGTGGGGAGGGAGTTCCAGGTCCTGGCCGCCAGGAAGGAGAAAGATCTCCCACCCGCCGTGGAGCGGCGGATGCGAGGGACGGAAGCGAGTGCGAGGCCAGAGGAACGGAGGAGGCGGGTGGGGACGTAGAAGCTGAGGCGTCGGTTGAGGTATTCCGGTCCCTTCTCGTGGAGGGCTTTGTGTGCGTGGGTGAGAAGTCGAAAGGTGATCCTTTTGCTGACTGGGAGCCAATGCAGGTGTCTCAGGTGTGCGGAGATGTGGGTGTTGCGGGGTACGTCGAGGATGAGGCGGGCCGAGGCGTTTTGAATGCGTTGCAGGTGATTTTGGAGTTTGGCTGTGGTTCCAGCGTAGAGGGTGTTGCCGTAGTCCAGGCGGCTCGTGACGAGGGCGTGGGTCACGGTTTTTCTACTGTCGGCGGGGATCCAGCGGAAGATCTTGCGGAGCATGCGGAGGGTGAGGAAGCAGGCAGAGGACACGGCGTTGACTTGCTTGGTCATCGTGAGAAGAGGGTCCAAGATGAAGCCGAGGTTGCGGGCGGGGTCTGCGGGGGCCGGTGCGGTGCCGAGGGCCGTGGGCCACCAGGAGTCGTCCCAGGCGGATGGGGTGTTGCCGAGGATGAGGACTTCCGTTTTTTCAGAGTTCAGCTTAAGGCGGCTGAGCCTCATCCAATCTGCGACGTCCTTCATACCCTCTTGTAGGTTGGTCTTGGCGCTGGCGGGGTCCTTAGTGAGGGAGAGTATAAGTTGGGTGTCGTCGGCGTAGGAGGTGATGATGATGTCGTGCTTGCGTACGATGTTGGCGAGGGGGCTCATGAAGACATTGAAGAGAGTCGGGCTGAGTGATGAGCCTTGGGGTACGCCGCAGATGATCTCGGTGGGTACTGAGTGAAACGGAGGGAGGTAAACTCTTTGGGAAAGGTTTGAGAGGAAGGAGGCGATCCAGTCCAGGGCCTGGCCTTGGATCCCGGTGGAGCGGAGGCGGGTGATTAGCGTGCGGTGACAGACGGTGTCGAAGGCAGCCGAAAGGTCGAGGAGAATGAGGGCGACTGTTTCACTGTTGTCCATCAGGGTTCTGATGTCGTCTGTGACTGAGATGAGGGCGGTTTCCGTGCTGTGGTTGGTTCGGAATCCGGTTTGTGAAGGGTCGAGCAGGTTGTTGTTTTCCAGGAAGGTGGTCAGCTGTTTGTTGACGGTCTTCTCTATTACCTTGGCTGGGAAAGGCAGGAGAGAGATGGGGCGGAAGTTTTTCAGGTCGCTCGGGTCAGCCGTAGGTTTCTTTAGTAGGGCGTTGACTTCGGTGTGTTTCCAGCATTCGGGGAAGGTAGCAGAAGAAAAAGAAGAGTTGATGACGGCCTGGAGGTGCGGGGCGATGATGTCGTCAGCTTTGTTAAAGATGAAGTGAGGGCAGGGGTATGAAGGGGCGCCGGAGTGGATAGAGTTCATGGTGGATTTGGTTTCTTCAGTGTTGATGTGGGTCCAGTTGTTGAGGGTGATGGTCGGGGGTGCAGGTTCGGTGGTATTTGGTTGGGTCTGGTGTCCGAAGCTGTCGTGGAGGTCGCTGATCTTGCGGTGGAAGAAGGTGGCGAGGGATTCGCACAAATCCTGTGAGGGCGTGACGGCGTTGGCGTTGGGGTTGGAGAACTCCTTGACGATGCTGAAGAGTTCTCTGCTGTTGTGGCTGTTTTTGTCCAGTCTGTCGGTGAAAAAGTTCCTTTTAGCAGCGCGGATCAGGTGGTGGTGTTCGCGGGTAGCGTTCTTGAGGGCGGTCATGTTGTCAGCGGTGTGGTCCTTGCGCCAGGCCTTCTCGAGAGCGCGACAAGTTTTCTTTGATTCTTTGAGGGTGTCAGAGAACCAGAGAGGTTTTTTGGTGTTGGTCTGTCGATGCGTGCGTTTGAGGGGAGCAAGGTTGTCTGCGCAGTTGAAGATCCAGTTTGTGAGGCTGAGGGCTGCGTCGTTGGGGTTGGTGGTGAGGGTGGGTTGGTTGGCGGCGAGTGCGGAGAAGAGTTGCTCTTCGGGGATCTTGTTCCACTGTCGACGAGGGATGGGTTGAGTGCGGAGGTGGCGGGTCTCGCGTCGGAATGTGAAGTGGACACAGCTGTGGTCGGTCCAGTGTAGAGCGGAGGTGTGGCTGAAGAAGATGTGTTTGCTGGCAGAGAAGATAGGGTTGAGCGTGTGTCCGGCGATGTGGGTGGCGGTGTTCACCAGTTGTTTGAGGCCGAGGTTGGCGAGGTTGTCGAGCAGGGTGTAGTCCGGTGAGGCGAGGGAGTGCGGGGAGATGAAGTCGGCGATGGCGTCGCTGAATGGGGCGCGCGGTCCGGGAGGACGGTAGACGAGGGATCCTCTGAGGGTGGTCCTCGGGTCGGTGCGAATCTGAAAATGCAGGTGTTCAGCGGCGAGAGGGGTGTCTTCGGTGGAGGTGGTGACGCTGATGGAGTCTTTGAAGACGATGGCGATACCTCCTCCTACTTGGTTGGTGCGGTCTTTTCTGGAGATCTTGTAGCCTTCGGGGATGGCGGTGGCGATGTCTGGAGCAGAGGAGGCGTTCATCCAGGTCTCCGTGATGAAGGCGACATCCGGGGCTGTGGAGTCCAGGAGGTCCCAGAGTTCAACGGCGTGCTTGTGGACGGAACGAGCGTTGACCAGGATGCACTTGAGGTGGTTGATGGCGCGTGGGCTTGTGGTCGTGGTAGTTGCGTGGTGGAAGATGGCTTTGCAGGAGTTGCAGGCGAAGGGTCCATGGGTGCGTTTGGGGTGAGCTTGGAAGCAGGTGTTGGAGCGTCCTGGGTTTAGGGCGTGGAGGGTGGTGGGGTCGTAGCGGATCAGCGGGGCTTGGGAGAGCTGGGGACCAGGGGTCGTGGCGCTGGGCGCGGGCCAGGCGCGGACGGGCTTGCCTCTGGCGCGCAGTCGTGCAGCGGCCGCCATATGAGGTAGGAGGGGGGGAGGGGTTAGCTGGGGCGAATGGGAGCTGGGGGGCGGGGGCGTGCAGGAGGTCGCAGCGGGAAAGCGCGAGGGAGGGTGGGACAGGTAGAGTGAGAAGAGCTGGGGGAGGGGGGTTTAAGGGTGGAGGGGGGTGAGTGTTAGGAGGTTTAGGAGATTAGGGAGAAAGATAGGAGTAGGGTTGTGAAGATAGGGGAGGGGGGGTTGTAGAGGTGGATGAGGGTGAGAGGTAGAGTGAGAGGATAGCAAGATAGGTAATAGAGAGGGTGGCGGGAAGGGGGGGAGAGATAGAGAAATAGATAGAGAAAATCAATAGATAGAGAAATCGATAGATAGAGAGATAGGTAGATAGAGAGATAGGTAGATAGGTGGAGGTGGAGAGTGAGGGAGGTAGATAGTGGGATAGAGAGATAGAGAGATAGGTAGATAGGAGGAGTAAGGGAGGTAGATAGCGAACGGGTTAGATAGGGGTGATAGAGAGGGGGGAGGCGAGTGAGGGAGGGGGTATGAGGCAGGAGCAGGAGGGCAGGCGCGGGGAGAAGAAGACGGAGGAGGCAGAAGAGCCGAAGGCAGAAGATAGAAGACAGAAGACAGAAGAGCAGAAGACCGGAAGAACAGAAGAACAGAAGAACAGAAGAACAGAAGAACAGAAGACCGGAAGAACAGAAGAAAGGAAGACCGGAAGAACAGGAGACCAGAAGAACAGAAGAACACAGAAGAACACAGAAGAACACAGACGAAGATACAGAAAATGAAGAACAGAAGGCAGAAGACCACAGAAGAAGATGAGGAAGAAGAGAAGAAGAGAGAAGACGGGGAAAAGAAGAGTACAGAAGAAGATTACAGATGAGGAGCGAGGAGGAAGAACAGAGAAGAAGAAAAGAAGAAAAGAAGCAGAAGCAGGAGCAGGAGAGAGGGTGAGTAGCGCGGGGCAGAGCGAGGGGCTGGGAGGTGGGGGGTACTTACTGTGAGGTGGGTCTCAGGAACTCAGGAACCTGGAGGAGCTGGAGGAGCTGCAGCGGCAGGGGGAGCGACCTACCCTTGGGTCGAGGGTCGCTACCACTGTCGCGCAGCGGCCGCCATATGAGGTAGGAGGGGGGGAGGGGTCAGCTGGGGGCGAATGGGAGCTGGGGGGCGGGGGCGTGCAGGAGGTCGTGGCGTGAAAGCGCGAGGGAGGGGGGGACAGGTAGAGTGAGAAGAGCTGGGGAAGGGGGGTTTAAGGGTGGAGGGGGGTGAGTGTTAGGAGGTTTAGGAGATTAGGGAGAAAGATAGGAGTAGGGTTGTGAAGATAGGGGAGGGGGGTTGTAGAGGTGGGTGAGGGTGAGAGGTAGAGTGAGAGGATAGGAAGATAGGTAATAGAGGGGGTGGCGGGAAGGGGGGAGAGATAGAGAAATAGATAGAGAAAATAGATAGATAGAGAAATCGATAGAGAGATAGGTAGATAGAGAGATAGGTCGATAGGAGGAGGTGGAGAGTGAGGGAGTTAGATAGTGGGATAGAGAGATAGAGAGATAGGTAGATAGGAGGAGTGAGGGAGGTAGATAGCGATGATTGTAAGCTTGTGGCATTTGAACTTGCAGCATAGGAAATAGTGGCATGTGGCACCATGACATGTTTAAATCAAACAGAGCATCCTATTCCACAACATGGGCTGCAATCTGATTTGAAAGGACAGCATCAGACAACCCCATGACTTTAAAATATTTTATTCCACTTAAAATCACTATAATTTTGACATTGGCTGTATGCTGTCACTCATACTACTGTTACACTGTCTACTGGCCACTGGTGGTAAAGGCCCTGCAGTTTGTCTGATGAAACTAGAATTGTGAGTTCCATGGACAGATATTACAGTTTATCCTTTTAGGATCCATTACATTTCCATGCATAGACATTCCTAACAGTAGCAAACAACATTCTGTCTCCATCTAAATCATTCAGTTCACTACACTCTAATTACAACACTTCACTCATGAACAAAAAGGGAAAAATTAGCCTGTGGACAAAAAGGGAACCAGTTACTTAGTCAAACTTTTCCCAATCTGACATGTACCTGTTCCTTCTGGGGTCCCATAAAGCTGGCTGCAAAGTGACAGGACCTCCCTGGGAAGGAGATCCAGCTCCTTCGTGCTGAAGGCAGGGGCCCTGTCACCTGTTTTGCTCAGCATCTTAGCTCTCAGAGGTCAGTGACAGCAGCGTAAATGAGGAGATCTTTTTGGATGCAGTGTAAGGAGGCAAAGTATCTTTTTTTTAATACGCTGCGTACAAGTATATGACAGACCCAATCCATGGTAGAGATAGACACAGCAATTGGCTTTCAGGCACACATAGGTCGGCCTATAGCAGGGTCAGTCCTGGACTGTTCCACCTACTACGTGGTCAGCTTCCTCTGACGCACGCTGGCTAACCAATGTCCTGACGGTAAGGTCAGGCAGCCACCATTTTAGGGTGTGAAGCTGTGTGTTTTTAAATTTGTAGTGTATCACCAGAACTCAAAATGGAGGCTAGTGTCTATACAAATGTCATATAGGAATGGCACTGTTTTTGGAAAAATATGATACAATAAAAAATTAACTGTGACTGTGTTTGACATCAAGAGTGTTGCACAGGAAGTAATACCTCTGTTGTCGATATTTATTTTTAAATAATTAAAAAAATTAAGTGCAAATAATACATTTTAAATGCATTATCTACACATAATTTAAGAAAAAATAAAATGAAAAAATAAGTTTAAATACACTGATAACAAAATGCGTACATGTATTACAAAATGAGATTCCTAATGTTACTAAAAGTTTGGATGTGTAATGGTCATGAAAGCATGGTGTGACATTTTCTTTTTTGTACATGTAGAACTTTGAACCCAGGTATGGGTAGGAGATGACAGCCTCAGGTCTTCCAACAATTTCCAGACTTTGCCACCATGGAAGAAAGGGATGTCATTAAGAAGTTTTGGTTAAATAGTCAACCTACCTGGGATTTGTTTCATCAGCTGGAGCCTGATCTCCTGCCTCACAATATGAATACAACAGCAAGAACACAATAGTTAAACTTATGGAAGTACTTCATTTTGTGGCCACCGACACTTTTCAATACACTGTGGCAGCATCTGGGGGCATTTCCAAACCAACTATTAGTGGTATGCTGCAAAACATCCTTGCTTCATTGATAAGACATATCAACAGCTACATCCAGTTCCCACGACAACAGGATTTGGCCACTGTGAAGGGAGAATTTTATGCTTTGGGTGGACTACCACATGTGGTTGGAGCAATAGATGGCATGCATATTGCCTTAGTGCCACCACATGTAATTTAACAGGTCTACCACAATCATAAGAACTTTCATTCCATCAATGTACACGTTGTCTGCTTACCGGATTTACACATCTCAAGTGTGTGTACCCGCTTTCCTGGGTCAACAAATGATTAATTTATACTATGGAACAGCACCATACCCCTGCAGATGTCACAACTTTGACCGGAGAGGGCATGGCTTGTTGGAAAGTGCAATTTGACTTGAGGATCATTTGCTTGAATCTAGGTTTTGGAAGGTAAAATGGCTTCATATGAAGATAATCTATTGATATATTGCTTCCATGTAGGAGACTCAGCTTATCCTATTAGACCATGGTTGTTAGCGCTGCTGAGGAATCCAACAACACCTGGGGAAGTCCGCTGCAATGAGGCCGATAGAAGAACATTGAGGCCAGTGGAGTGGGCTGTTGGGCCCCTCAAGGCCAGGGTGAGGTGCCTGGACCAGATTGGTGGACCCTTCCTCTACTCACCTGATAAGATGCGCCAAATCATGGTTGCCTGCTGCATGCTCCACAGCAATGCCCTACAACGGAACATCCTAATAATTGCAGAGGAGGAAGACCATGAAGAGCCACCTGATAAGGATGTTGAGATCTCAATGAAGATGACAGTGGTGAAAAAGAAGAAACGGACCTATGTCAAGATGTTGTGCACCACTTCTTCACCCGAATGTAAGTTTACCTTTACATATTGTAACCACCAATGTCAGAAATACATGTGACATAGGGACTATATCAGTCTACAATTATAATTTTTTAGCAAAAGTCAGTTCAGGAAAGTCCAAGTCAAAGATATTAGTGGATCAGAGTTTCAATACATTGGCTTTTGTGGTTATTGATATAGATTAGCTTTGCTTGTGCTAGGCACATGTGTCCTCCTAACTTAAAATGTGAAATCATGAATTATCCCTTGTTAATTCTGTTTGAAGATCCTTCAGGGTCCTTCACCATATCATCTTCATTTGGAAACTTTAAGGTTGTGACACATGTAGTGAGATGTTGATATTGGAAAGTACATAGTGAGCATGTGTTGATCCTGGGACAGACACCCTCTTGGGATGGACAGATCCTGTACAGAGATTTGTACTATGATGTGACATGAAAAATGAAAGGCCACAACAAATGTAAAAACCCACAGTTTGTGCCCAAAGGTGTTTCAAATAATGAGAAATATGAACTAAAAATAAACGTCTATTATGGTGCATGAAACTATCGTAGTAGTGTAAAACTGTTTGGGGTCCAATGTAGAAAATACAACTTTCCTCAAAACAGGTACTGTGTCCCTGAAATAGTCCACAGAGTGAATGCTAGACATGCACTGGAGGAAATTAGGATCTGTGCCTGTTGGAGGTAGTGGTGGGGGTCTTGCCTTTCTCTTCTGGTGGTCCCGATGACCGTCCCCTCTTAGGAGGCAGGAAGGGGGTGCAGATGGAGGGATTAGGGTGGAAGAAGAAGGCTCCTCCTGTTGTAGGGCTTTCCTGTTTGTGGCTGGCAGTGGTGTACAAGGTTCCGATGTAAAAGGACAACAAACAGGGGCAGATGGTATGGAAAAGCACTACACATGTGGTCATAGATGTCAAAAAGCATCCCGGCGAGGGAGCTCATTTTATCATTGTGGTTGCGTATTTCCAATACGAGCTTCCTCTGCACCTCCTTGATGTTCCTGAGCTCAGTAATGACCTTGCCCATCATGTCATGGGACTGTTGTATAGCTCCAAGACTCAGAATACTGGTGATGAAGATACCAGTGGCCTCATTTTCTTGGCCCACTGTTTCCCTCCCACGATGCTTATCACCACTACTCTGTGCCTTGGAGGCAGTGTGCCCCATTCCACTGTGTCCTGGCACAACTGGAGGCGGTTCTGGTGTTGCTTCAGTGCAGCCGGGACTGGGTGGCAGAAGTTTGGGGTGATATTCCTTTGGACACTGGAATTGGAGGTATCCATTGGCTGAGTTGTTGTTGCAGCTGGGGTGGAAGGTGTAGGTTGAGGACGAGTGTGACTCACTGCAGCTGCGGCCGGACAGACCAGATGGACTGGGCTGCTTCTGATCATCTGGACTTGCAGGAGTGGAGTCCTCACTGAAAGCTAGCTCCTGGTCTATAGTAGAGGTGTCTTGAGGGGCAGAGGATGGTACACTGGCAGATGGGGGGGTTGTACCTGAGAAGAAAGCATACAATATGAAATAATAATCTGGTTTGTAGCTCATATGTGTCTTTAGCCACAAATTGGGAAAACTAAAAATGTAAAATCAGACTGATAGAATGATTATACCTTTGTGTGATTTTCATTGTTTTACACATGCAGGATGATTTATACAAATGCAAACTCCACTGATGTTGGTGTGCAGAAGTCCTGAAATGCAAAATGTTATTTCTGAATTGTACATTACATGTACCAGACATTCAAACCAACTCAGTGGTGAGTAGACTAGAATACTAGGCCATTCCGTGGCCTAAAAGGCTACGAAACATTAGACAAACTGTGGTTCAACTTAATAGTGAAACTGTCATTGGTCATCATATGGACAGTGCAAACTAAATTGTGTGTGGCTACTACTTTTATTCAGGATGCCACATTACATGGTAGGAAATCTTGGATTCAACACACTATGAATTATGTGAGCATTTACATCACTTTACTGTAGTAATGAGAAGTTGTTAACCTGCTTGAGATACAAAACAACTGACATTTCCATCCATAGCATGATGTGGTGACTGTCAAATGCACACGTTTTGAGGTGTGTTCACATATAGAAGTAAAGGAAGGTGGAGCAATATTTCATTGCACTATTGGTTAGCATGTATGGTAGATGTAGTCATTTGATGACACCATAGGCAATACTTATTTAAAATGTGACTTTCATATATCTATTTCAGTGACTATGGTGGAGATCAACACACATTTACAAAATGTACACACATATGGGTATGATGTGAATAGGTGCAAATACAATTTACAAGCCCTAAATCATCATGTGCAAATGGGTGAAGTTTTGGGACTGTTTTTAGGAGAACAACAATATACACTGATATAAAGTAAAGGACTAAGCAAATGCAAGAGGCAATTCATGGGGAACAACACACAGGCCCTCATTATGATATTGGTGGTAAATCCCACTTTCCGCCATGCTGACTGCCGCCAACATGCCACTGCAGCGGCAGACATCCGCTCACCATATTATGACACACACACACCAATCCGTCACTATTCAGCCACACACACACACAACTCCTCCACACCAAAGGTCAGTGAAAAACTGCCAGTATCAAAACCCACACTGTTACGCCAACAGAACTACGCCCACCACATTATGACCCACAAATCACCACGGTGGACATTCAACGGACGTAAACCATTGGCAGTAAATACCGCCAGGCTCAAAATACACATACACAAACAAAACAGCACCACATTGGACAATTCAAACTACACACACACCTGACACCCATACACACACCACACCCACACCACTATAAAACACACACACACATTACCCACAACCCTTTATGAATACAAACCATTGGCACAAGACAGACACCACAACCACAGACAAGACCAGAGCCATACACCACCATCACCTATACACCACCCACGCACCTTACATCACACACCCCAAAACATCACCCTACACACCCTCACCCACACTACTCACACAACACCCATGGCACCACAGAGACACCCCAGACTCTCAGAGGAGGAGCTAAGGGTCATGGTGGAGGAAAGCATCTGGATAGCGCCACAGCTATTTGGAGCGCAGGTGCAGCAGATATCCATTGCTAAGAAGATGGAGGTATGCAGAGGATCATGGACAGGGTTAACGCTGTGGGACAGCACCTGAGAACCAGGGATGACATCAGGAAGAGGTGGAATGACCTACAGGGGAAGGTACGTTCCATTGTAGCAAGACACCAACTTGGTAAACAGAGGAGTGGCAGTGGACCCCCACCTCCTCCGCCACAACTAACAACATGGGAGGAGCAAGTCTTGGCAATCATGCATCCTGAGGGCCTGGCAGGAGTAGCAGGAGGAATGGACTCTAGTAAGTCAACTCTCTATTACTATCACCCCCTACCTGCATGCCATCACATACCCTCACCCTCACTCCTATCACTCCGCCACCTCCCACACACCCTACCATCACATATCACTCATCCCAATGCCAAGCCCTGCATGCACCACCAATGCATGGACAACACTCACAGACCTGCATGGACACCTATCACTTAGGCATGCACACTAGAGAGAATCAGCTAGCCCACCATATACCAATTCACACAATTGAAAGCTGCCAGGGCGAATACAACCAAAGAGGGCAACCCACCAATGCCCAATATGTCACAAACAATAACACTGCATTCACATCCCCACAGGTACCCCCAGCCAATGTTTGCAGAGAAGAGGTGCCAGCAATGTCCAGTCCTTCCACAGAAGAGGCCCACAGTGATCACAGCGACTCTGGTCGCCTGGATCTGGATGACCAACCTGGCCCTTCAGGGACCTCTGGACAGCCGGTTACCCAGACACAGTCACACACCACCACAGAGCCTCCCCCTTCAGGAAACTCTACCACAGCACCCACCCAGAGTACCCATACTTCTGTCCCCAGGACACATCAATCAGCAGTGTGTCCACCACTACAGGGACCCCAAGGCACACCTCACCCACAAGACAATCAGGGACCTGGGGTCAGTGGCAGTGGGCACACGGTTCAGGAGACAGAGACACAGGACAACAGGGAAACTGGGAGGACTGCTATGTGCCAGGGGGAGGACAGGCCCAGGGAACCGACTCTCCAGGCGGCACTGACCAAGATGCTGGGAGCATACCAACATTCCCAGGAAACGCTGGTCCAGTTCCTCGCCAATTTGCAGGAAAACAGGTGGCTGCAGGAGGGACAGTACCAGGGGATCAGGGAGGACTTGCAGGCCATTAACACCACCCTTGTCTCCTTTGCAGGTGTGCTGGTAGACATGGCCAGCATTATAAGGAGACAGCCCCACAACAACGGGTCCCTGCCACTAGCCAGAAATCTGAACTTCCTTCCACCTCCGCTGTTGCTAGTGGACAGGAGGCCCCACTACAGGACCAATAGGCCACCAGCACCCCTCCCACTGCAGAAGGTGAACCACCCCGCAAACTTTCCCAGTGATTCAGGCAGAAGCCAGAGACTATTGCCAATAACCCTGCCAGGAAAGAGACTCTCCTGAATGTAACCCTTGTGTCCCACTCTGCCACCCTGTCCACCTTGAACTGCCAGTGCTCTCCTTCCTATGTCCCCTTGGACAATGCACGTGCGCACCAAATAGACTGGAACTATACCCTGGACTTTCCTCCAACATCACCCCAGCCCAATGCACTTGTCCCTCTACTCCTTAGCACTTAAATAAACACCCTTTGAAAAAATACAAGTAAGGGGTGTGTCAAACGATTCAAGTATGTATTCGTTTAACCAGGTTCAAACACTGCATTTCAAATGTACAGTAATGTTCACAGTGGAAGACCTGTAGTTGGCTGCAGTTATCACACCAGGAGCGATAGTGGGGCACCAACATCTGCTAAATGAATTACCAAAGGGTACAGTGAGTGGGCATAAAAGTGGGAAAAACAGCATGCCAGTGACAAAGATAATCAAGAAAATGTCAATGAAAGATGAAGTAACACTGTCCTACCTGTGTGTCATTGGAAGTATTGTCATTGGAAGTATTGTCTAATCACTGCAGTTCTGTTGTCCTCATCCTCTGCCTCTTCATCCTCACTGTCCACCCGGTCCACTGCTGCCACACGGCCATATCCAGCCTCGTCCTCCTGCAGAAAAAGGCACATGGCGTCTCAAGGCAAGGTTGTGCAACATACAGCATGCCAGGATGATCTGGCAGACTTTCTTGGGTGAGTAGCATAGGGATCCACCTGTTAGATGGAGGCACAGAAACCTGGCCTTTAGGAGGTCAAAGGTACGTTCTATTATCCTCCTTGTACACCCATGTGCCTTATTGTAACGATCTTCTGCCCTTGTCCTGGCATTCTTCACAGGGCTCAGTGGCCATGATAGGTTGGGGTAACCTGAGTCACCTGCAAATATGGAGGGACAACATTTAGCCACACACCATCCCATATGGCCTACACCATAGCATACACCAACATCCAGTGGGTTGGAACGAGGGCTCACCTTTTAGCCACACTCTGTGCCTCTGCAGTTGGGCCATCACATTTGGGATGCTGCTATTCTTCAAGATAAGGGCATCATGCACAGACCTAGGATACTTAGCATTGACATGGGAGATGTACTGGTCCGCCAGGCACACCATCTGGACATTAATGGAATGAAAACTCTTTTGATTTCTGAACACCTGTTAATTTTGCCAGGGGGGTACAAATGCAATATGTGTTCCATCAATTGCCCCAGTTATGTTGGGGATATGTCCCATTGCATAGAAGTCAACCTTCACTGTTGCCAAATCCTCCACCTGGGGGAAAACAATGCAGCTGTACATGTTTTTAATCAGGGCAGACAACACTCTGGTCAGCACTATTGAGAACATTGGCTGTGACATTCCTGCTGCCAAGCCTACTGTCACTTGGAAAGAACCAGTTTCCAGGAAATGGAGCACAGATAGAACTTGCACAAGCGGGGGATCCCAGTGGGGTGACGGATAGCAGGTATCAGGTCTCTTGGCCCTGTCAAGTCTATAGGTGAGGATAATGTGCCTGTCCTCCATTGTTGTCAAGTCCACCAGAGGTCTGTACACGGGGGTATGTTGCCATCTCCTATTCATCTGCAGTGTTTGCAGTCTAAGGGACAAAAGAGTGAGGAGCCGGTCACAAACTGAACATAGTAGCCACAACAGTACAACGCATGATGTTAATTTGAAATGGTTAAGTGGCATTTGTCCTGTATGTCCAATTGTGAACTGTGATGCAGTTATAATCCAGGGCCTGCTCCCCCTGAAATGGCGTCCGTCTGTCCTGTGTGGAGGGACAGGTGGAAGTGAGGTAATTCTGTTGACATTGTGCGCCATTGCGGGAGGCGGTCGGGAACCGCCGTGCAACTAATCATTGGATAATATTGGCCCCTATGGGGTACAGTGGCCAATGGTGATGCACCGCCCTGGATGTCACTGCCATTTTCTATCTGTTCTCTCACTTGCTACCTGACCTTCAACAGGAGAGGACCTACATTGCTGTGACCTGTGTCTGGGACCTACCATGGCGCGTGTGACTGTGGAAAGGACCCCTGCCTTCACCTCAGAAGAGTTGGAAAGACTGGTGGATGGGGTCCTACCCCAGTACAGACTGCTGTATGGGCCTCCAGACCAACAGGTGAGTACAATTTGAGCACAATGCATGGGCATGCATGCACTGGAGTGGTGTGTGTGAAGGCCTCATGTAGGGGGGGGATTGGTGGATGTCCCCTGGGTGGTGTGCAGCTTGTGTGCTGGGCCCTGTGTGTACAAATGACTATGTGAAGGGTTAAGGTGGGCCATAAGTCTAACAGGCAGGATGGTCTAACTAATAGCTTTTCCTGTGTGTATTTTTCTGCAGGTCAGCACCCATCAAAAGATGGGTATATGGCGTGCCATCCCCAAGGATGTGCGGACTCTGGGGATCTATGGCAGGCTGAGCACCCACTGTTGCAAACGGTGGGAGGACCTGAGACGCTGGGTACGGAAGATGGCGGAGGCTTAGCTGGGGATGGCCTCCCAATGAGGAAGGGGTGCCTGTTGACCCCCTACCCCCCCGATGGCCCGCATACCGGCGGTGGCCTATCCAGAGCTGGATGGGCGCTTGAGGGCATCACAGCAGCCACAAGGGGGTGAGTACAGTGCCCATCATTACAACATATGCCTTGTGGGGTGGTATCTGGGTGGTGGATGTGTGTCTGTGGGTGTCCCTAGGCCAAGCCTGACATTACAGAGTAGGTCCCATGTTGGGCAGGGTTCAGATGTGATTGTCCTGCTACCTAGCTTGTAGGCATCCTCTACTGGGCAGGGCCCAGGTATGCTGCAATTGGCGGTATGTGTCCCTCCCCATGCGCTGGTGGCTAGCATTGGTACTGGTAGTGAATTACATAGTAAGTCGGCCTGTTCCCTGTGTGTGAGGGTGGTATGTACGCCAATGGTGGTGTTGGTGCAGCCATTGACCAGGTGTATCCTTTGTCTCTTCCCCCCTTTTTGTTTTGTCATCCTGCCATGTGCATTAGCATCAACTGGCAGATGAGCAGAGGCACCGACAGGACTCAGGAGGAAGAGTCCACCACCGTTGAGGGCACCAGTGGGACGGAGGGCGAGGGGAGCACAACGGCGGAGAGTGGAAGGGGCAGTTTGGACACAGATACCTGCTCTGATGGGAGGTCCCTGGTGGTGGCGGACACTTCTGTGGCCACCCCAGCAACAGTTGCAGCCACCACCCCCGTACCAGCACCGCCCTCCCAGCAGCCCCTCATTGAGTTGCCTGTGCCTGCTCACCCAGGAGGGTGGGCATCTCCTTCGCCCTAGGCACCTCAGGCCCTGCCCCAGTGAGCCGTGCTGCCCTGAGTGAGGACGCTATTGACCTCCTGAGATCCATCTCTGTTGGGCAGTCAACCATTATGTATGCCATCCAGGGGCTGGCAGCCCAAATGCAACAGACTAATGCATTCCCAGAGGGCATTCATTTTGGCTTGGAGGCCCAACAAAGATCAATCCAGACTCTGGCCTCCTCTCCGATGGCAGCCATTATCCCTGTTTCCACCCTCCCCCCTCCAACTTCCACCTTCCCAGTCCCATTCCCCTCAACCCCAACCTATCCCAAGCACACAGGTAGACCAGCATGCACACAGGAGAACACACAAGAGTGACACAGGCAAACAGAAGGACCATACTACATCCCACAGGCACTCATACAAACACCATCTAGTTGCAGACATACCAAACATCCACTGCCTCCACTACGTCCCCTCCTCCTCCACCTCCCTCCCAGTTGCGTCTACACTCACACCTGCGTGCACTACACCATCATCGACTTCCAGCATCACCACCACACCTAGCAGAACACACACCTCACTTGCAGACACCACTACAACACCCATGCACATGTCCCCTGTGTCCTCTCCCACTGTGACTGTCACCCCCCCTCTCAAGGTACACAAATGCAAGCACTCAGACACCCAACAGCCATCCACTTCACAACAGCATCCTGCCCATGCACCGGCACCCAAACACAGCAGACAGACACCTTCCACAACCACTCCCTCTTCCTCCACTCCCAAACCTTCTCCCTCTTCCCTTCCCAATGTCCCTAAGCAGCTTTCCCTCTCCACCATTGACCTCTTCCCTACCCCTCTACCCCCCGTCCTTCACGTCTAGCCAGGGTGGCAAAAACCCAGGCAAGCACCTCAGCCACCCAGTCCACAGGCCCAGTAGCGTCCACATCCACTCGTGGTGGTAAAGGTTCCAGGGCACCAGGTAGCCTCAAGGAAGGGGTGCCATTCTCAAGTGCTGCCCAGCAGGGCAAGGAGCCTGCCCCAAATGCTGTAAAAAAGGACATAGTGCCATCCCACAGATGCTGCTAGGAACTGCAAGGAGCCTGCTTCAAGTGCTGCAAAGAAGAGAAAGGAGCAATCACCAGCTGCTGCCAGGAAGGGCAAGGGGCCTGGTACTGGGACTCTGTTGGAGCCCCCACTACCAACCATGGTTGTGCAGCCGTTCGAAGCTGCAGTGGATGGGCAGGAGCTTCCCCCCACAACCGACACCGACAGCAGCAGAAGCACCACCAGCAGTGGGCTGCCGTCTGAGGCCCCCACAACTGCCACCAGCAGCAGCACCACTACCACCACTGAGCAGCCATCACTGCCGGCGGACGGTCTGTAGACCTGCCCCCATGAGCTGTTGTGCGGCCTGCCCCCTGCAAATCCTGTGGGTATGACACCCACCTAAGAGAATGTGACCTTGCACTCCCCAGGATCAGAAGCACAGGGCATGATGCCCCCTCCAGAACCAGTGAGTATGACACCCACTTACCCCATCCTCCCCAGGATCAGAAGCACAGGGCACGATGCCCCCTCCAGAACCAGTGGGTATGAAACCCACTCACCCCATCCTCCCCAGGATCAGAAGCACAGGGCATGGTGCCCCCTCCAGAGCCAGTGGGCAAGTCACCCACTTGAGAGACTGTGGCCTTGCACTCCCCAGGACCAAGCACAGGGCATGTTGCCCCCTCCATGGCCAGTGGGCAAGTCACCCACTTGAGAGACTGTGGCCTTACACTCCCCAGGACAGAGCAATGGGCATGTTGCCCCCTCCATACCAGTGAATTTGTTCCATCTTCCGGCTAAGGTGCCCCCCTGTACTCTGTGCCCCTGAGGTGCCTGCCTATTTTCCAACTGATGCCCCTGCAGTGTTCTCTCCATGTTGGTGCAGGAGACAGATGGGGCCTTGGACTTTGTCATGTGGCCCTGTGGCCCATGCACATTGAGGACTGAGCAGGGTCCCATGAACTGTACATATGTATATACTTTTTGATGGAATGTTTGCATTTTTACTGTGTTTATATTATTACACTCACTTTCATCTATTTGTGTTGTCCTTGCATTATTCCTGAGAGGTACGGGGTCAATATGTTTTCTTACTTCTTCTGATTGTGTGTGTGGTGATGGTGGTGTGGGGGTGTTTATGGTGCGTGTGTGTGTCACTCTCTTTTGCCTCCCCCTCCCCTGTGTGCTAGGCACCTGTACTCACCGTGGTTGTCTTCGCCGTCGTTGGTGTTCGTGGTGGAGCAGGACGTAAAATATCACGGGAAAGATTTACAGCTCAGGCTCCATGGTGGCGTGGTTGTTCCCTCTGTCTCCAAAGGTGAGTCCTTTCCCTTCTGTGCAGTATTTCTGCCAGGCTTTTGCTGTCATTGGTACTGCCCCGCAAAAGGTGGTGGTTTCAGGAGTTATAACATGGTGGGCAGAACATTGACTTCCGCCTGGCTGTAGGCGCCTGTTGTTTCCGCCCTGGCGGTCACTGTCTATCTCATATCTTTCCGCCATGGTCATAATTTGGTGGTAGTTACTGCCAGCCTGTTGGTGGTATTACCGCCAATTTATCACTGACCGCCAGGTTTGTGATGAGGGCCACAGTCTGACTAAACATACTGCATATTGTTAAAAAGTGAGATCCAACCATAATTCTAATTATCGATTTGAAACCAGATAACTTGTGTAGGCAAGTTTAGATCTATTTTGATAAGGGTGTTGAACCATTTTAAATGTCTAACTGAAGGGCATGACTCCATTTGTGATTGCTGGTAAGTACATTTTACCAGTCTTCACTCCTCCCAGGATTCCAGTCAAGCCTTCAAGTTGTAGGATCTGCAAGATTTTCTCCTCCCAGTAAAACAGTTGTAAATGGGGGCTGGGAGAACCACCACAAGTCCTATGGATCTCCAGGTGACACTTGAAGGCCAGGGAATGCACTCTTCCCTGCAGGTCATTCCACCTCTTCCTAATCTCCTTCTGTGTGAGCATTCACTCTGTCAACTATTCTGGACCACATTTTTTTCTGAGTTTCTGAGATACATTTATACTTGGTAGTTGTGCTTCAAACAATTGTGGCTGTACTGTAATGATTTCATCCACCATGAAAGACAATTCTCCCTTTCTGAAACAGGGATTTCTCCTCCCTACCACTGTGAAGATTTTCTAAAAAAATATAGTACCCAAAAAATCTTGGATTATGTAAGAAAGTAAAATTAACAAAAAACAGAGAGGGTCAGGACCACAGAAAAAAGGAACCTGTCTCCTATGTCAAAAATCCTGCTGGATGAATGTTGTTCTGCAGTGTGATGGCAAAAGATCATGTTCTGAAATGGAGTGTATTTTATAGTGTGTTTTGCAGATGTTCACAATTATCCAATATACAACAGGTGTAGGCTGCTAGCAGCCAACCAATAGCAACAGCCATAGTACTATACTGTACGGCTTCCACAATGGACTCCCACCATCATGGGCCCATTGTTGACGCACCACCAGCACCACTGTGTGATCTAACTGGACAGCGATGGAGGGCTACTCGTCAGCATTGGAGTCCACTGCATCAGCTGCTGGATGCAGTTTGCATGACGGAATGCACTCTACGTGGTGGTCTTCGGCTCAGCTGCAATATATCTAAATATGGCTGGCAGGACACCATTGACTTGACGGTTTTCTCAGGTCCCCCACCAACCCAGCTTGGCAGTAACATCATCAAGAGCTAAATCAGGCCCTTAATGTGGTTGGTTACTTAGGTAATAATAATTAACAACACTTTATCCAACCATTTTAAAGGCAAGACACTACCATAACATAAAATTTCAATTCTAGTCTTGATAACACAACACACAGGTATAGTTCTTCACTGTATGTGAATATGTTCTAAAGGAGACACCTGTGGCAGTCATGGAGGTGCATGGGTAAATGGAATAATCCTAAAAAAATGATGGTTAGTGTGGACACATGGCAGGAAAAGTTTTCCAGGAGAAATGGAATAATCGTTCACAAAATGAATGATGCTGATGTGTCTGCAATGCACCTACTCGATGGCAGGCAGGGCGTCCAGGAGGAAATTGAATTATACCTAAAAAAATGAATGCTGTTGTGCAGATGTGTGCCTATGGTACCTAAATTGAGGCAACATTTTTAAAAAATACAAATAAAATAAAATACAATAAAATAAACAATTTAAAGAAATCATTAAAAATAAATCATAACATTTTAAAACATTTTTTTAAATTGAAACAAAAAATGAAAGTAAAAAAATTAAAATAAAAAAAGTTAAATAATTGCTGATGTTTGTATGGGAGTATGAGAAACCTATTGTGAGGCAAGAAAGTGCAGACGAAAAATGCAATTTTTTTATATAATATAAATCACTGTGCATCATAATCATATTCATTATATACATATACTACAATGATCCTCAAGCATATTATTAAGCTGATATCACATCAATGCAAGCCTATGGCAAAAGCACACTGGCTAACTGCACAAAATGGCTGACAGCCACATGGCCAATCAACAGCAACGAGTAAGAAGGAATGGAGAGCCCAATTCCAAAAACTCAGCGAATGGAGCGCATTTTATCGCCCGAGCCTATTATGGTAAATTCTTTTATTTAAGATAAGTATATACATGTTTGTGTTTGCGTGTGTGTATGTGTTTGCATGTTTTTGTGTGGGAGTTTGGGGGTGTATGTGGGTATGTAAGTAGGTATATTTATATATATTCATTGAAAAAACAAAGGTTGAGGCTTAGTTATAGTCAGATAAGTCATTTTCCCTAAACATTCAAAGTTTAAACTACACAAAGTTCAAAAAGTCTAAAGTTATCATTATAACTTTAACTTACAATTTATCCACCACCTTCAAACTATTATAATTAGTGAAATTTGTTACACACACTTTCCAGCTCGCTAATCAGACAAGACTAACTATAACTCACCACTCTACCATGCACTGTGTTGTGACAAATAATGTAATTTTTGAAGTTATAAGTGTTGTTATGAATGCTATGATTTCACATGCTACAAGTGACGTAGCATGTACGGGTATAAACAGTACTTGGAAAAGGCATTAGTTAAAGGTAATGTGTTGTGGCGAGTGAGATGACAAGACTCTGTTCAGAGGTGTGCGTCTTATAGTAACTTGAAGGTGCTGCGTAAATTATAAATTGAAGTTTTAATTATAACTTTACCATTTTTTATGTTTGTGTATTTTAAGCTGGGTTTGTATAGAAAGAATAAATAAAGTATTTCTAACTATTAATTGTCCTTAACCTTTGTTTTTTTTATTGTATGTGAATGGTTTCTATTTTTTAATAAAAACATCTTTCAAATTTCAGAGTGGAGTATCATTGATTTTAGTGTAATACAGTACAGCGAATGAGAGTGTTGCAGAGTCTAGTGTTGAAGAATTAAGTATTGTAGAGTGGAATAGGGTGGAGTCGAGTAGAGTGCAGTGACAGAGTACAGTGGAGTAAGGTGTTATAAAGTAGAATGGCATAGGATGTTGTATCATGGGGTGGAGTATTGTAGAGTGGAGCAGCGTGTTGTACACTTTTGTGGTGTTCCGAACAGAAGTGCAGAATGTTGCACAGTGGAGTGTCGTAGATGGAAGTGTCATGAAATGAAGTGTGGTAGAGTGTAGCAGAGTGCTGTAAACTGTTGAGTCATAGAGAGGGGTTCAGTAGAGTAGAGTGTTGTATAGTTCTGTGTTGTTGAGTGTAATATCAAGCAGTAGAGTGGCGAAAATCTTGTACAGTGTAGTGTTACAGAGTGTAGTATCATTGTTTGTGAGAACACAGTGCACGGTAGAGTGGCAAGTTATAGTTAGTATCATCTGGTTATCCAGCTGAAAAGAGTGTGTAACAAGGTCAGCTATGTGTGATAATTTGAAAGTGGTGGATACATTGTAAAGAAAGTTTATGACTATAACTTTAACATTTTTTAAGTTTATGGAGTCTAAACTTAGTTTGTATGAGGAAAATACATTTCCTAATTATAACTAAGCTTTAACCTTTATTTATTTTTTGAATTTCAATGATTTTTAACAGTTTTTTAATAAAAAAGTGTTTCAAATCCTACAGTTTAGTGTCATAAATGGAGAGTTGTTATATGGAGTGCCATACAGTAAAGTGAAGGACAGTGTTGTAAAGTCTTTTGTTAGAGAATTGTAAATCGGAATCAAATGGCATAGAGTGCAGTCTCATATTCTACAGTTTAGTAAACTGTTATATATTGTAGTTGCTAGCTGTCTCATACAGAGGAAGGAGTCAAGTATTGTAGTCTAGAGCAATGAGTTGTACAGTGGAATGGAGTGTGAAACAGTAAAATAGGGTGCCATATACTGTCATAGAGTGGAGTAGAACATTTTAGAGTGCATCATCATCTACTGCTCATCATCAAGTGGAGTGTCACAGAATACAGTGGAGAAGAGTGTCATAGAGTAGAATACCATCAAGTGGAGTAATGAGGTGGCGTATCATAGAGAGGTTGGCTGGTATGCCATTGAGTGACATACAGAGTAATACAGTGGCATGGACTGGATGGGCATAGAGTGGAGTAGAGTGTCATAGGGTGTCAAAGAGTATAGTACAATGTTGTACGGTGAGAAAACTGGGCTTATTCCAGAAGGCCCCTAACATTTTGCCACCATTTTTTTACTTTTTGCTGGTGTTTTCCTAACTCTGATGGCGCCCTGGGCACTGCTAACCAGTCCCAGGGCCAGTGCATTGATCAAAATGATTATGCAAATTAGGCTAAGTATAATTGGCTATGTCAACCTACATATGTGTCCCTAGTACATAGTAGGGCCTGTAGGTTTAGGGATCCCAGCATAGGTAATGCAACCATAGGTACCAGAGTCATTTTAAAGGCAGGCCTGCCTTCCTGGCTGCTTTCAGTTAAAATTAACCCCAAACCTTAGTAAAAAAGGTACTTCCAAAGTCTTAATCTACTTTATTTTTACATATAAGTCACCCCTAAGGGTTGGGTGCAGTGTAAATAAAAACAGAGAACTTATAAAAGATGTTTTGTAAGCCCTAGTGAGGGAAAATAGCTGTTTTACGTTCATTTTAGTTAATGGGTTCAATATGCTAAAATGGGGAGACTTAGGCCCTCATTAAGACTTCAGCAGTCTTTTTCGCAGACCGCCGAAGTCACACCCACCACTTGACCGCCAGTGTTGATGGTCTTCAGACCGCTGCTGCTGGCTGCTCTCCGCCACAATTTGACGGGGAAGCCACCAGCAGCTATACTGGTGGTCGGCGGTCTAGTGGAGCCTGCTCAGTCACCACTGCCACTTCACCACAACACCGCCCGGCGTATTACTACATTGTAGACAGTGTGGCAGTGTTGTGTTGGCGGGGCACTCCATGGCCCCCATTCCCTCCCGGATGACCACTAGGTAAGATGATCGACCAACAGGGGAAGGGGGTGTTAAGTGTTGTGTGTGTGAATGGGGGTGTGTGTGTGTGAATGGAAGGGGTGGGGGTGTTGTGGTTGTTTGTGTGTGTGCAAGTATCTGTGTGCCTCTGTGACTGTGTGTAAGCGGGAGGTGGGGGGAGTGTTGTGGCCATGTGTGTGTAAATGAGTGAGTGTGGATGTATGTGTGTATATATGTATGTGTGCATGCGTGGATGGGGGTCGGGGTACAGTACGGGGATAGGGAAGGGTGGTGTCACTGATTGGAGGGGGTGGGGTGCTTCTGATGGGGTTGGGGGTGGGGGACTCCGAAAAGGAGGGGGGTAGTGGAATCCTGTAGTGGACAGGAATGAGTATTCCTGTCGCCAGTATCCTTACCGACAGGGATTTTGTGGCGGGGCTGCCACCACAGAATCCCTGGTGCTAAGGATACTCAAAATATCGCAGGCAGTGTAAGGTTGACCTCCGGGTCGACGATGGACAACCTTCGACTAGGTAGTCCTATCCCCCTGGCGTAACAGGTGGTGAACTGGCTGTAATGCAGCCAATTCACTATCCTTGTCATAATTTGGTGGTCCTGCACCGCCACACTGTTGGTGGTCTGGCCGCCACCGCTGGTGTGGCGGGATAAGACAGCCAGGGTCATAATGACCATCTTTATTTTTAATTATTAAAGTCCCAAAAGGAGCTAAATATTTCATGTTCGGTATCAAACGGATTGTTATATTAAATCCAACAACTTGCTTTTGTTGAATTTATTATAACTAGTTCAGGGAAAGAGTGTTAGAACTCTACCTGAAAGTTGCCAACTTCAGCTATGTAGTTCCCTTCTCTGATTGGCCAGCCTCTGGCAGCCTGGCCAGGCTGCCTTGAAGAGGTGTGAAGTGGCCTGGCCTGAGGACAAAGGAAGTGCCTGGGGGAGGAGATCTGCCTCCTTAGATGGTGAAACAGGATGGGGGAGAGCAGCCAAACTGGACTTCAAAGGAAGGAAGGACATTTGGAGTAGCTCAGGACCTCCCCCATTTCCTGCAAACCCAGACAACCAGGTGCCCCCTTGATTAAATTAAGAGAGGTTAGGAAAGGGATGTGTACAGGAATTTTAGACACACCAGTGGGTGGACTCAGTCAGACCTAATGTCTAAATTTGAATTTCTGCCACTTTGTATTTTTAAGGAATGTTGTTCCATGGGATTGTTTTTTTTCCACACTTACCAGGAAGTGTTTATCCAAGAGGGAGGTGGCCTGCCTGTGATTAGACAGTTGTCCCCCCCGCTTTCCGCCCCAGGAGCAAGGATAATCATGGTAGAGCTGCACCCACACCTCAGAGCCCTACCAGGAACAAAGACAAGAAGAAGAAGGACTGTCCTGATGGACCCCCTACCTGCACCTGGACACTCCACTCTGAAGGACTGCACCAGCTGCACACTTGGGCTTCACCACAAAAAGGACTTTGCTTGGCTTCAACTGGTTCTAGAAGGGACTCCCTGTTTGCTACAGGTAGAAAATAGCTGACCAGAGTCCCCTGCATCAAAACCCGAAGAAACCGACGAGTTGACCACTGTCCAGTGGTCATTTTTGGATTTGAGCCAGGTGCATTCTGGGAGTGGGAGTCCTAACCCTCAAGGAGCAACTCAGAGGTTCTGGCACCTTGGGGTGAGCTGTGGTCTCCTAAAGGACCTTCAACGACCTTTTGGAAGAAGATCCTGAAGTTTGGAGAAGATTGGAGAACTTTTGGAAAAAAGCTCCATAAAGGGAATGACCCGATGTTGTGAGTCAAGCCGGCCTACGTCGACCTTGACCCAGCCTGACTTGCAGGTTCATGCCACTGAAATGCTCCGGAGCCCCAAATGTCCAGGATTTCACTAGGAGCTCCTGAAAAGGCAATCAGAGAATGTTGGCTCAAAATCGGTTTGCTTTGGAGGGTCACCTGACATCAGAGAGAAAAAGCTCCCAAAAAGTGACAAAGTCTGATGTAAAAGTTGACCGGGACCTCCCACGCAGCGTTTCCGAGGAGGGCTCAAGGGACGTCGGATCCAATTTCAACTTTGGCCCAGATGAAGCATTCCATCCCAAAAAATCATCTAAGTCAGAAGGTAGAATTCTTCACTGAGGTCTCCTGCGAAGCATATCCGAGGAGGGCCCCAGGGAGGTTGGATGCGATCGGTGACTTCGTCCTGGTGAGAAAAATCTTCAAGACAAAGACTAAGGGGTCGATAATGACTTTGGTGGGTGGAAAAGCCCATCTGCCGAAGTCCTGAAAGGAAGGTTGCCGCCAGTGCGGCTCCTGCTCCGCAGGCCCAATTACAAGTTTCCCGCTGGCCCAGCGGGAAACGACCTACAGCAATGTCTCCGGCTCATAATAGAGCCAGTGGCAATGCTGTAGTGCGTAGGGTGCACCAGCACCCATTGCGATGTTCACTGCCTGCAAAGCAGACAGTGAACATTGCGATGGGGCTGTCCAAGGCGGGCCCTGCACTGCCCATACCAAGTTCATGGGAAGTGCAGGCCCGCCTCCCCTTTAGGCCCCTACACCCCATATCCACCAGCTGTTTCATGGCAGTGCTACCTATGAATCTGCTGGCGGAGAGGGGAGTCGTAATCCCCAGGGCAGCCCTGATTGCAGTGCTGCCCTGGCAGATTAGGACCGCCAGCACCACCAGTCTGTCCTGTGGTGATAAAGTGGCGGTGCTGATGGTTATACCGTAGCACTACCGCTGCGGTTGTAATGCGGCAGTTGGACCGCCACATTGGCGGCAGTCCGACCGCCACAGCAACCCTGGAGGTCTTAAGACTGCCAGGGTTGTAATGAGGGCCAAAGCTCGAAGATAAACTTTTGACCGAGGTCTCCCACTTGTTGCAGCCAAGCAGGGCTCCATCACCGTGGCCTCAAATTTTGACTTTGCCCTGGTGCGACCAGATATTCAGAGTGGCGCGTTCCATTTCTAAGCACTAAAAAAGCGTTTATTCTTGAAAAATTCATATCTCCGGTTCCCCTAATCCAATCTTAATCATTTTGGTGTAATTTTAAAGATAAAAATAGAATCTATTGTTTATAAATTGGAGCTGGATTTTAATTGTGTTTTGTGTTTTATTTATTTACTGTTTTGTGATCTTTAAATGATTTAAACACCTGTCTCCTGAGTTAAGCCTAACTGCTCTTTGCCAAGCTACCAACCGTTGAGCTGGGATTAATTTATTGAGACCTGACTGGACCTAGTGGGGGTGAGTGTCCTATTGCTAATTGTAGAAACTTCCCTGACCTTAACCATAATCCACTTCCCAACAGGTACTCCAACATAGAGTGGAATAGAGTATCAGACAGCGGAATGGCATGGAGTATAGTATAGTACATTGGCATAGAGTGGGATAAAGTGTAGTAGAGTAGGGTATAGTGCTGTAGAGTACTCTGGAATGGGGTAGTGTAGAGTTGTAGAGTAGAGTACAGTTAATCGAGTGGAGCGGCATTTCAAAGGCTATAGTGGCATGGAGTTCAGTAGAGTGGATTGTTGTAGCATACGGTTAAGTAAAGCATCATAAATTGGAGTACCATGTTATCCAGTAGAGTATAGTGGGGTGTTGCACAGTATTGAAAAGTGATGTAAGCTACAGTAGAGTAGAGTAGCATACAGTATAGTTGATGTTTGCAGTGTGAATTGGTGTACAGTATATTACAATACAGTGTTGAAGAGTGTGGTACAGTAGTTTGACATACAGTGTTATTGAGTACAATGGCACTGAGTTGCTTAGATTGGAGTGGTATACAGTGAAGTAGTGGAGTGGATTAGAGCAATGTGTCAGAGTAGAGTGGAGTAAAGTGTGGTGTAGCGGCATACCACAAGTTTAGTGCAGTGTTATATTGTGGCCTAGAGTATTGTAGAGTGGAGTAGGTGTGTTGTCCATTGGCATACAGTATAGTACAGTGTTGTACAGTGGAGAGAAGGTGTATAGTCAGGAGTAAAGTGTTGAAGAGCGGTGTACAGTGTAGTAGAGTGTTGTAGAGTGGGGTTGCATAGAGTACTGTAGTGTGTGAAACAGTGGATCTGGGTAGAGTGGATTGTTGTATCGTAACACAGAGTGAGGTAAAGTCTTGTACAGTGGTGTAGAGTTTAGAATGGCAGAGGAGCTTAGTGTGGAGTAAAGCACAACAGAGGGCATTGGTATGTTGAAGAAAAGAGTGTCACAGAGTGGGGTGTACTAGCATAGCATAGGCAGTAAACGTTTATAAATTGGGGTGAGGTCTGGAACAGTAGAGTGGAATGCTGTGTCATTTAGAAAAGGGTTGTATAGTGGATTAGAGTGTTGCACATCGTAGTGTGAAAGCATTGAATGGAGTATAGAGTTGGACGTTGGAGTGTATGGAGATAGAGTGGAGTGGAATGTTGCAGAGTGCAATGAAGTGTGGTAGAATTTTATAGAATGGAGTTATGTAGAGTGGAGGAGAGTGGCATACAATGGAGCAATGTAGAGTGGGGTGGCATACACTGTAGTGGCTTAGAGTGGATTAATGTAAAGTGGAGTAGCATACATTGGAATAGCGTACAGTGGAATACTGTACAGTGGAGTGTAGAAGAGGGGAGTGGTATAGAGTGGAATAGTGTACAGTGAATAGGTGTGTAGTAGAGAGACGTAGAGTGGAGAAGGGTACAGTGGATTACCATAGAGTGGGGTGGCATATATTGAAATGGCACAGCATAGAGTCAAGGAAACTGTTATAAAGTGGAGTGGCATCTCACACAGTAGAGTGGAGTGCTGTGTTGTACAGTATAAGAAACTGTTGTAGAGTGTTGTACAATAGAGTGCACAAGCTTGAACTTGATTGCAAATTTGGAGAGTGGAGTGTACGAGGGTAGAGTGGAGTACAGTCTACTAGAGTGACAAAGAGTGTAATAGAGGTTTGTAGAGTGGAGCAGAGCACAGCGGAGTGGCATAGAGTGGGTTACCTTACAGTGGAGTGGCATAAAGTGGAATAGCTTAGAGTGGAGTAGCAAAGACTGGAGTGGCATTCAGTGGAGTGGTGCAGAGCGTAATAGCGTATAGTGTAGTAGCATACAATGTAGTGGTGTAAAGTGTAATAGCATAAAGTATAGTAGCGTACACTGGAGTGGCATACAGTGAAGTCATTTGGACTGCAGTGGTATATTGTATGGCAGGGCAGAGAGTACTAGCATACAGTGGAGCAGAGGTTATTGGAGTGGGGTAGAATGGAATACCATAGATTAGAGGGGTAAAGATTGAGATTTCATACAGTGTAATAATGTAGAATGGACTAGTGTGCAGTAAAATAGCATAGAATGAAGTACTGTGGAACTGTGTACAGTGGAACAGCATAGAGTAAAATTTGGTAGAGTGCAGTTGTGTACAGTGGAGGGGTGTAGACTGGAGTAATGTGCAGTGGAGAAGGGTAGAGTGAAATAGCATATAGTGGAGTGGCATAGAGTAGATGTGGCGCCCAATGAACTAGCGTTGAATAGAGTGTCATAGTGGTGCACACTGGAATGGAGAACAATATAGTAGCGTATAGTGAAGTGACATACAGTAGAATAGTGTAGAGTGGTGTACAGTAGAGTCCTGGAGACTTTAAACGTGTATATTTGAGTAGAGCACAGCGCAGTGCCGAACATTGAAGTTGTGTAGACTGGACTGGCGTACACTGGAATGGAGTAGAGTGTAATAGCGTACAGTGAAGTAGTGCACAGTGGAATTGGCCTCCAATGTAATGGCATAGAATAGAGTGGAGTAGGGTGGAGTGGCATGCACTGGAGTGGCATAGAGGAGAGTGCTTACAGTGGAGTGGCATACAGTGGAGTGGCATACAGTGGAATGGCAAAGAGTGAAATATCATATACTGGAGTAGCGTCTAGTAGATTGACGTACACTGAAAAGGTGTAGAGTGGAGTTGCATACCATGTATTAGCTTAGAGTGGACTGTGGTAGAGTGGAATTGTGTAAAGTATAATAGCATATAGTGTTGTACAGTGGAGTGGTGTAGAGTGTAATAGTGTATCACAGTAGTGTTGGAAAGTGGATTATTAGTAAGGGCAGTTAGTACCTACACTTGGTTACAGGGCACAATCTCACGTTAGGTCCAGTCAAAGACCAAGTAAATTAACACTTTCTCAACCCTTGGTAGCCTGGCCCAGGGGCAGTCAGGCTTAACTTAGGAAACGGGTGTGTAATACATTTAATATCAACAAAACAGTAAATAAATAAAACACAATAAAAATTCAACATAAATTTATAAAAATAAGAAATATTTGTATCTTTAAAATGACACCAAAACAACAAAAATTCAATGTAGAGACCTGGATAAATGAATTTTTAAAGATTAAATGTGAAAAGATGCTTTCTATTGCCTAAAAGCAAAATGTGCCACCTGTAGACATCTTGTCGCACTTGACCAGGGCAGAGTTAAAGGTTGAGGCCAACCGTAATGGAGCCCAAGTCAGATACACTGAGCAGGAGGCCTCTGTCAAAATGTACTTTCGGACCTTGGGCCTAATTTAGATGTCGGCAAATAAAAATACTCAGTTCGCGATATTACAATCCCTGTACGATACAATGTGATCATAATACGGCGGATGGGATATCCGCCATGTTTGTGACAGGGTATTCCCCTCCATGGACATCTAAATCAGGCCCTTAGTCTTTCTTCTGGAGCTTTTTTTCTTGTTGTCAATTGAGGCTCCTCTTCAGGCTTGCTAGTGATGCAAAATCATCTGCTTGTCTCAGCTCAAGGTCCCGGTCAACTTATGGAAGTCTTGTCATTAGGGAAAAGCTCCCAAGCTCCAGCAGAATGAACCTGAAATTCAGCCCGGGTTGCGGTTCGATGTCGTCGGCTTGACTCTTATTGACCAGTTGGTCACCTTATAGAACTTCTCCAAACGTCTGGTTCTTCTTTCAGAAGTCATTTTTAGGGGTCTTTCAGTGTCCACAAACTTGATCCAAGGTTCCATTAGCTCTGATTTTCTCCTTGGGAGCTGGGAATACAATTTCCAGAATGCACCTGGTCAGAATACTCAAAATTCCACTGGACTCTGTTTAGCTGAGCTTCTAATTCAGGATTTAATGCATTGGACTCTTGGTAGCTCCTTTGTACAGGCAGGCCACTCCTGGATCTTCTAAAGTAAGAAAATTCCTTCCTGTGATAAAGCCTAGATTGTGCAACTGGTTCAGTCCTTGTGGGTGCAGTCCGTCTGGTGCAGGCAAGGGATTCAGCAGGGCAGTTCTTCTCCTTCAGTCTTTTCTTCCAGAAGGGATCCAAGTTGCTGGGCAACTCTTCCATGTTTATCCTGGGTTGGCAAGCACGGAGGCATCCCTGACCAGTGGGATTCAGGGTGCTACCCTCTGGGGTGACCACTTCCTGTGAAGTGTGGGAAAAATACATCTTAGAAAGCAACATTCTTCAAAAATTCAAGAAGGCGATAATGTCTCCTTGGAGGTTAGGTCTGGCTGAGCTCACCCACTGGTGTGGCTAAATTTCCCTAACACAACCCTTTCAGACCCTCTCCTAATCTAATTACTTGTTGCTCCCATCTGGCTAGGGGACCAGGAAATGGGGGAGGTCTGGTTACTGTCCCAGGTGGCTTTCCCACCTTTGAAAACAAGTTTGGCCACCCTAGCCCATTCCCGCTCTTCCATCTTCTATAGAAGTTCTCCTCCTGCCAGATGCTTCCTTTGTTTCAGCTAAGGTCACTTCACACTTCATTAACGTAGCTTGGCTCAGGCTGATAAAGAGTGACCAATCAGGAAAGGGCACCAGAGGGCTGATTTTAGTAACTTTCAGAAAGAATTCTAAAACTCTTGCAGAGTACTAGTTATAATAAATCTAACATTGACAATTTTTTTGATTTATTCTAACTAGCATTTTGATAGCAGACATGACATATTTAACGCTTTCCTAGCGGATATGAGACTTTATTATTTTTAAATAAAGCCTCCCAAGGTTAGGCTATGGAGCTAATTTACTACAATGGGGAAAACACATTGTGCGGTTTTTCCCTCAGCAGTGCTTATAAAATATATTTTATAATGTTCCTGCTTATATTTACACTGCACGTAACGCTTTGGGCAGCTAGAGTGACATGCATGTAAAAATAGGTATTTTAAGATTTTGGAAGTATTTTTAATTCCAAAGTCGATTTGGGGTTACATTTATTTTAAAAGCAGTTAGAAAGCCAGGCCTGCTTGTACAATGATACCAGGCACCACAGCAGTGCACCCATGGGTAGCCTACCTCTACTGGGGGTCCCTAAACCTTCATGCACTACCATATGTTAGGGACTTATAGGTGGATTGTCAGAGCCAGTTATAATTATGTCTGATCTGCATATACCTTTTAAACAGATCACTGGCCCTGGGACTGGTTAGCAGCATCCAGGGTACAGTCAGAACCAGTAACCCCCATTATCAATCAAAAAATGGAGGTGATCAGGACCAAAAGGATGACTTTCTCACAAGTAGCTTATAGTGAAGTGGTGCATAATTGAGTGGTATAGACTGAAGTAGCATAAAATGGCATGGAGTAGAGTACAGTGGAGTGGGTTCCAATTGAATAGCATAGAATAAAGTGGCATAAAGTAGAGTGCCATACACTGGAGTGGTGTAAAGTGGAGAGACATACAGTAGAGTGGAATACAGTAGAGTAGACTACAGTGGAGTGTTGTAGAGTGCAGGGGCATACAGTGAAATACAGGAGAGTGAAGTGGTGTACAATAGAATTGGTATGGAGTAAAATAACAAATAACAAATAGTGGAGTAGCTTCCAGTGGAGTATGGGACACTGGAGTGACATAGACTTGAGTGGCGTACAGTGGTGTTGCATCCGGTGTGATAGCATATAGTTGAGTGGCATAGAGTGATGGCTCGTACAGTGGAGAGGAGTAGAGTGCAGTGGCGTTAAGTGGAATAGCATATAGTGGAGTGGCTCTAGTGGCATGGCCTGTGAATGCATGTGAAATGTATCAGCAATGTAGGTTATAGGGTGCAGAGTAACACAAACAGCAAATTGCACTGTCTTGTATTTCTCCAGATTTACAGTCACTTCAGGGGCAGCATGCATAGTGACTCACTGGTTTAATTCTGGACTGAACAGAACCTCTACCTTACATAAAGACATTATTATGATGCAAAGAGTTGCTTGGGTTGGTAAGAGCCCCAAAGTGGATAATTGTGACTGTGATGTTCTTAACTTTAGGTCTGAGACTCTGATTAGAAGCATATTTTCCAGACATTCCAATAGTTGAATTCCCACAAATGGGGTTGAAGGTGTTCCCTTGGGGTTTTTTACAGACCAAATATATTCCGGATTACTCGCCCCCTTTTTAGGGCCTGCAGTCAACATGGAGATACCAACTCAACCCACCATCTCCCACTTTATATTAAAATTGCTGCCCCTGCCCAGTGTGATCCTGTGAATTGATGAGCAACATATCTCATTGTTATACCTAAAATGGGGGGCCATGTGACATTATGTGCGGTAACAAGAACACCAACATCTATGCCTGTGATCATAACTCCATTTCTGACTGTTTACATGTCTTAGACAGCATTTTGGCTACTGAACCAAAATCCATAGAGAAGATCGAAACATGGAACATTGCTGGTTTGGGCTAAAAAATGAGCAATTATTATTGGCAGGATACTATCTTTAGCTATGACATTATTGCACTGCAAGAGACATTGTTAGTGAACCCATGCCATATATAAGGATGTGTCCTATTTTGCTCCAGCAATCCCTGGTCCTTTTATTAGGGATAATGGTGGTTTATTGACTCTTATATCAACTGCCTTTCCCTGACAAATTATTAGAGTGGTTTTGATTGACAATCTTTTTCAGTTTATCTGGTTGGAATCTCAGACAAAGAAGATCTTGTTATGAATTATTACAACAAATCCTTGGACTCAAATCATTGTGAAATTATTAACACCTTGAGGAGAGAGTTGTAGGGTTATTTTACAGGCACTTGGGTCTGCCCCTCCAGTATGTGGATGGGTGATTTTAACATTGGTTCTTGTAGTCAAGGTGGTTGTTGAAAAGTGGATTATCGGTAAGGCAGGTAAGTACCTACACTTAGCAATAGGCCACTAACTCCCCAATAGGTCCAGTCAGGTCTCAATAACTTAATCCCCGCTGAAACTTTGGTAGCTTGGCAATGGGCGACAAGGCTGGAGGCAGGTGTGTATAGCATTTAAAAATCACAAAACAGTAAATAGGTAAAACACTAGGGACTTATAGGTAGGTTAACATAGCCAATTATAAATAGCCTAATTTGCATACTCATTTCAATCAGACCACAGGCCCTGGGACTGGTTAGCAGTACCCAGGGCACCATCAGTGTCAGGAGAACACTAGCAAAAAGTAAAAAATGGGGGCAAAAATTTAGGGGGCTTCTGTAATCAGCCCAGTTTTCTCACAGCGGTACAGTGACCTGTGGTTTAAATGATGGTCATGGTGAACCAACAATGCACTTTTCACATAAACACTATGGGGAGTTTCTTAATGAACGTATTGTCAAAAAAAGGCCTTTTTTTTTATTTCAATAGATTTTATAGCATTTTGTTTACCTAAAGAGCAAAATACAGCATGTGGCCTTTTATACTTTTGCAAGCAAAATGTCAATGAGGAAACAGTCCCAAGATGTCATTGAGTTTAGTGTATTGAAGACTGATTTTACATATATGGCCAGGGAGATTATGGTATGTGATAGTGACATTTGTTTGTGAATATGTTTGTGTCGCTTGAATAGATAGCCAGAAGGGAGTAATGTGTTTGTAGAAGAATATCAGATGTTCTAGATCACCTGAGGGGTGTTGGCATTGCCAGCAAGCAGCTGAAGAAAGGAGACCACATTTATGCAGCCATTCCGGAGGCCAAAATGTCCTATATGTTGGCCATAATTTGCACTGTAAGATGAGTGGCAAGACTTTATACATTAGCCTGGAGTTCCACATATCCGGGCATTGGGATTGTGGTATGGGGTCTATATTAAGCTTAGTGCATGGTGCACCCCAAGTTTTTTGTATCTTGTCCCCAAAAATAGGAGAGGTTTTCGTAAGCATTGTATTTATTATGGAGACATTATGGGGGTCATTCTGACCAACGACCGCGGAAGCACCGCCAACAGGCTGGCGGTGCTTCTGGGGCCATTCTGACCGTGGCGGTACAGCCGCGGTCAGAAAAGGGAAACCGGTGGTTTCCTGCCGGTTTCCCGCCGGTTTCCCGTGGCCCCAGGGAATCCTCCACGGCGGCGCTGCTAGCAGCGCCGCCATGGGGATTCCGACCCCCTTCCCGCCATCCTGTTTCTGGCGGTTTTCACTGCCAGAAACAGGATGGCGGGAACGGGTGTTGTGGGGCCCCTGGGGGCCCCTGCAGTGCCCATGCATGGGCACTGCAGGGGCCGCCTAACAGGGCCCCATTAAGATTTTCAGTGTCTGCTTGGCAGACACTGAAAATCGCGACGGGTGCAACTGCACCCGTCGCACACCAGCAACTCCGCCGGCTCCATTCGGAGCCGGCTTCCTCGTTGCTGGGGCTTTCCCGCTGGGCGGGCGGCCCGCCAGCCCAGCTGGAAAGTCAGAATGACCGCCGCGGTCTTTTGACCGCGGTACGGTCTTCTGGCGGTTCCCGCCAGGCGGGCGGCTTCTGCCACCCGCGGGGGTCAGAATGACCCCCTATGGCTTTTAGAATTTAAAGTATGGAGGAAGTTGATACAGTCTGCTTTGAGGGACAAGAAATTATAGAAATCAATTGGTTGGAGAGCGAATTTAGCTGCTAATGAGGCAAAAGTTATTGGGTCTTCCGGGGGTACAACGTCTTTAACATATAGGGCCTGATTCTAACTTTGGAGGACGGTGTTAAACCGTCCCAAAAGTGGCGGATATACCACCTACCGTATTACGAGTTCCATAGGATATAATGGACTCGTAATACGGTAGGTGGTATATCCGCCACTTTTGGGACGGTTTAACACCGTCCTCCAAAGTTAGAATCAGGCCCATAGTAACCCTATAGAGGCCCAATGCTCCCAGAAAGAGGGGTTAGGATCAAGTTTTATTGATGGATTGAACCATATGGAGGCAAACACAGTCCTTGATCTCATGAGGGAAGCATGTATCAAATATTTTGACAGCTGCAACTGAATCTTTAATGATTTGGTAAGAATGGGGAATCTTAATATTTTTTGTTGTTATGATACTGATGGTGGTAGAGGGGCTGTTAGGTCCAATTCTATGTCCACCCAAGTAGGGTGAAGATGAGTCAGTGGGTATATCCACCAAGTGATTGGTCTAATTAGGTAAGCAGTTTGATAAAAGAAGAAATTGGGATGGTTAATACCACCCTGTTGTTTGTTTGATTGCAGTTTATGTAAATACATTCTTGCCTTTTTCCCATTCCAAATGAATGTTGTGATTTGAGTAATGAGAGATGTGAAGAAGGAGTTGGAGAGGTGCAGAGGTAACATATTAAGATAAAAGTTGACTTGAGCTGCAATTAGCATCCTAACTGTTTCAGTCCTCCACCACCGTGTATTGAATTTTGGAGACCATTCCACAGGAGGCTTTTTAATTTTTGCAAGGAGGACGGTTTCTATGTGGTTCTTAGTTTCCAAAATAGGTGTTGCAAACTCGATACTCAAGTATTTATGCTTGCACGCCTGCTAATTAAGATCTGCTGATGACGCCATAAATCAAAGACATAAATGGAAAGGGAAAGACTTTAGTTTTCTCCCTATTTAAGGAGTACCATGCGACCATAGCAAACTCTGTTATTAGATTTAAAATTTCCGGAAGGGTACTCTGCCTCGGTGAAAAAGATTAGGAAATCATCTGCATATGCAGCCAGTTTCTGAAAGCCACTATTGAAAGGGATAACTTCAGTTTGTTTGTTAATACAAATGGAATGTAGTAAAGGTTCAATTGATAGAAGAAATAATAGTCATAATCATAGTATTATTGATTTAATACTGTTTAGTGATGACTTGATTGAACGTGTTTAATCACCATAATCCACTTGCTATGTATCTCCTAGGCTATACACGCCCCATGAAAGACCACAAGGAAGTCATTCCCTCAGTTTTTACCAAGAATAAATGTGTCCTACAGAAATTGGCCAAAACTGATAAGGTTCAGCTGGTTAATAACCTTGCAAATAATAAGAGGGAGACATTGCCTAGTCATTACAACATTGGCTTTAAAAGCCGCTTACCGCAGAGCAGAAGACCGTCAACACACCGCCACGGCCGCGGAAATCCGCCACAGCTATTATGTCGCACAACACGGAATCCGCCAAAATTGAGACACCCACACAAGTCCGCCACACCAAAGGTCAGTGATAAACTGGCGAAAACAAAACCTCCACCGTCACGGCAACAGAAATACGCCCACACTATCACAACCCATGAATCCACGCGGCGGTCTTTCAACCGCGGTATTCCATTGGTGGTACACACCGCCGTGCTCAAAATACACACACATATACAAAACACTACCACATTGGACAATTCAAAATACACACACCTGATACACATACACACAACACTCCCACACACCCAATACTATATAAAACACACATCCACAAACCCCTACGACCACAATTACTGAGAGAAGGCCAGAGAGAGACACCACCATCAACAATACTAGCATCCACAGGCACACAACACCATCACCCACATAACTTCTACGCACCTCACACTACACACCACTACATATCAGCACACTTATCACCCCACACACCACCCCACACATCACCTACACCACCCCATGGCATGGCAAAGACACCCCAGGTTCTCGGAGGAGGAGCTCAGGGTCATGGTGGAGGAAATCGTCCGGGTAGAGCCATGGCTATTCGGAGCACAGGTGCAGCACACCTCCATAGCTAGGAAGATGGAGCTATGGCGAAGAATAGTGGACAGGGTCAACGCAGTGGGACAGCACCCAAGAAATCGGGAGGACATCAGGAAGAGGTGGAATGACCTACGGGGGAAGGTGCGTTCCGTGGTCTCAAGACACCACCTTGCGGTACAGAGGACTGGCGGCGGACCTCCACCCCCTCCCCCACAACTAACAACATGGGAGGAGCAGGTATTGGCGATTCTGCATGCTGAGGGCCTCACAGGAGTAGGTGGAGGAATGGACTCTGGTAAGTCAAATCTTAACTATTACATCCCCTACCTTACCTGCATGCCAGCACATACCCCCACCCTCACCCTCACCCCATCACTCTAACTCCTCACAAACGTCCCAACATCACAAACCACACATCCTAACACCAAGCCCTGCATGCAACAACAAAGCATAGACACCCATCACTAAAGAATGCCCACTGCACATACCCACACCCCCCCTAAACCATCATCACACAGGGTCCCACACAGAAATGCAAGCACTGGGGTACACGGTCACCCACCTATTGCACACCATGGCACACACAGATGTAATAAACATCCTTTTATACGCCTGCAGGACCCCTACCCAACGTCACCGGACAGGAGGGTCCACACATGTCCATACCACCAACAGAAGAGGCCCACAGTGATGACAGCACCTCTGTCCAACTGGATCTAGATGACCAGCCCGGCCCATCTGGGACCTCGGGACAGTCGGTTCCCCTCACCCAGTCACAGGCCACCACACACCTTCCCCCCTCTGGAAACACCAGCACAGCACCCACCCAGCGGGCCCATACCTCCATCCCCAGGACACATCAATCAGCAGTGTGTCCACCACTACAGGGAACCCAGGCTAACCCACCACCCCAACAACAACAGGTACCTGGGGGCAGTGGTAGTGGGCACACGGTCCAGGGGACGGAGGTCCAGGAACACAGGATAACTGGGAGGGCTGCTGTGTGACAGGGGGCGGACAGGCCTAGGGAACCCACTCTCCACGAGGCCCTCTCCAACATCATGGGAGCCTACCACCAATCCCAGGAGACGATGGCAACAGTACTGGCCAAGTTTCAGGAGACCCAGCACTTGCAGGAGGAACTGTATTCGGGCTTCAGGGAGGAACTAAGAGCCATCAATTCCACCCTGGGCACCATCGTAGGGGTGGTGAAGGAAGTACTCAACACCAGGAGGGACACTGTGGCACTACAAGGGGCCCCAGACACTAGCCTGGACGATGAACTGCCCACCACCTCCGCCAGCGCTAGTGGACAGGAGGCACCGCCACAGGACCACCACACCAGCACCTCACCCCCTGCAGAGGGAGAACCACCTCGCAAACGGTCCCTGAGATCCAGGACAAAGACAGAGAATGATGCCAAGACCCCTGCCAAGAAATGAGACCACCCTGAATGTCATCCTACTGTCCCACTTTGTCACCCTGTCCATCCTTAAAATGCCCAAGCTCCACTTCCTATGCCCATTAGGGCAATGCACCTGTGAGACTAATAGACTGGACTCTGCCATGGACATTGCTTGACCATCACCCTTCACCATTTTACAACCCCCTCCAATATTGAGCATTTAAATAAACACCCTTAAAGCACAAAAAAATCTGGAGTAAGTCTGTGATTTCGGAATACTGTATTAGCAATTACTGTGGCAAAAAGCTCTTTCATTTGTAATGCCAACATACCTATGTCACACAGCTCTAGTCCATGAGGAATCAAAGCAGATGTCACACAGTGGGACCAACATCTGTGAAATCGTAAGGGAAAGTGACAACTCAGTGACCATACACTGGGTGAAAACGACAGACAGTAGAGAGTTAGTAGTGTTTAAGTACATGTAGTAGGCAGGTTTGTATTCTTACCTGTGTTTCACTGGAAATATTGCTGGATCACTGAGTCCCTGTTGTCCATGTCTTCTTCTTCTGCTTCCTCCTCTTCACTGTCCATAGGCTCCACAGCTGCAACAACACCGCCATCTGGACCATCCTCCTGCAGAAAAGGCACCTGTCGTCGCAAAGCCAAGTTGTGAAGCATACAGCAGGCCACGATGATCTGGCACACCTTCTTTGGTGAGTAGAATAGGGATCCACCTGTCATATGGAGGCACCTGAACCTGGCCTTCAGGAGGCCGAAGGTCCGCTCGATCACCCTCCTAGTTTGCCCATGGCCCTCATTGTAGCGTTCCTCTTCCCTTGTCCTGGGATTCCTCACCGGGGTCAGTAGCCATGACAGGTTGGGGTAACCAGAGTCACCTGCAAATGGCGAGGGACAACTGTTAGACACACACTAACCTGTAGGGATATCCCCAGACCCAGACAACCATTCCCACTGTCTTGCTTCTAGGTGCTCACCTAATAGCCACACACAGTGCCTCTGGAGTTGACCCATCACATAAGGGATGCTGCTATTCCGCAGGATGTAGGCGTCATGCACTGAGCCAGGGAACTTGGCATTCACATGGGAGATGTACTGGTCTGCCAAACATACCATCTGTACATTCATCGAATGATAACTCTTCCGGTTTCTGTACACTTGTTCACTCCTGTGGGGAGGGGGACCAAAGCCACATGGGTCCCATCAATGGCACCTATGATGTTGGGGATATGTCCCAGGGCATAGAAATCACCTTTCACTGTAGGCAAATCCTCCACATGAGGGAAAACGATGTAGCTCCGCATGTGTTACAGCAGGGCAGACAACACTCTGGACAACATGTTGGAAAACATAGGCTGGGACATCCCTGATGCTATGGCCACTGTTGTTTGAAATGACCCACTTGCAAGGAAATGGAGCACTGACAGCACCTGCACTTGAGGGGGGATTCCTGTGGGATGGCGGATAGCTGACATCAAGTATGGCTCCAGCTGGGTACACAGTTCCTGGATTGTGGCACGGTCAAGCCTGTATGTGATGATCACATGTCTTTCCTCCATTGTCGACAGGTCCACCAACGGTCGGTACACCGGAGGATGCCGCCATCTCCTCACATGTCCCAGCGGACGGTGCCTATGAAGGACAACAGCGAGCACAGAGTCAAACAACTCAGAGGTACGTTCCCACAGCTTACACAGAACACCAATCATAATCTAAAAAGTGGCCGGTATGTGTGTTGAGTCTAGGCCTAGGTATGTGTGACACAGTTAAAAATGAAGCCCTGTGGGCCCCTGAAATGGCAGCTGCCTGACCTCTAAAGTGGGACAATTGGATGTGAGGTAACTGTGCTGGCGTTGTACACCGTCGCGGTAGGCGGTCGAAGACCGCTGCACAATGCTGCATTGGTTAACATTGGACCCTATGGGTCCCAGTAGCCAATGATGATGTTCAATCACTCGATACCTGATCTTTGACAGGAGAGGACCTACACTGCAAGTGCTGCTGTGACCTCGGTCTGGAAGAGACAATGGCTCGAGTGTCTGGGGAAAGGGCCCCTGCCCTCACATCTGAGGAGTTGGAGAAACTCATGGATGGGGTCCTCCCCCAGTACACGCTACTCTACGGTCCTCCAGACAAACAGGTAAGTACACTGGGAGCATGCTGTATGGGCTAAGCCTGTGTGGAGAGGGGTGGATGTAAAAAGGAAGGGGGGAGAGTGTGGAGTGCATGAAACGACGGTGAGTGCATGTGCCACATGCCAAGGGTAGGGATGGGGGCCAATGACTGTGACAGTGCAGTTGGTAATTACTTCTCTTTTTCCCCTGTACAATTCCTGTAGGTCAGCGCCCACCAGAAGAAGGATATTTGGCGTGCCATCGCCAAGGAAGTCCGGACCCTGAGGGTCTACCACAGACGGAGCACACACTGCCGAAAAAGATGGGAGGACATTCACCGCTGGAGCAAGAAGACGGCGGAGGCCCAGCAGGGGATGGCCTCCCAACGTGGGAGGGGTGCCCATCGCACCATGACACCCCTGATGTTCCGGATCCTGGCGGTGGCGTACCCAGAGTTGGATGGGCGCTTGAGGGCATCACAGCAGCAACAAGGGTGTGAGTACACTCTCATTCAGCTGATTCAGCGCGCATTGGAGGTGTCTGGGTGGGGGAGGTGGGATGTGGGTTCCCCTAGGCCAAGGCGAGTTTGCTAGTTAAGTCCCCTTTTTCAGGCAGTCCCTGTGGCACCCCACCCCACCTGGGTACAGTGCCAACTACACCTAGTCAGGCTCCTGTGACATCCATGTGTGCAGAAATCGGCCATAGCCTTGTAAGCCATTTCCCAGGAATTAAACAGTGGAGCCCAAGAGCGCGGCGAAGTGCAGGGGGCTTCTGTGTCTGTTGTGTCCACCAACAGTAGCGGTAATGCATGCACTCAACATGTCTTTCTTCTGTGGCCCCCCCCTTTTTGTGGTCTCCCTGTTCTTGTGTGCATTAGCATCATCAGGCGGAGGAGCAGTGGCACCGGAGCACGAGGGGGCTGCATCCCACATGGCCATGGAGGGCCACACTACGGAATCAGACTTCACCAGTGGGATGGAGGGCGAGGGGAGCTCCACGGCAGGGACAGGAGCTGAGACCAGCGACACAGACTCATCCTCTGATGGGAGCTCCCTTGTGGTGGTGGCTACATCTGTGCCCCCCCATCTACAGGTACAGCCACCACCCCCCTTCCAGCACCGCACTCCCAGCAACCCCTCAGCCTTTGCCCCGTGCCCGCTCACCCGGGAGGGTGGGCATCACCTTCGCCCCAGGCACCTCAGCTGCCTTCAGTGAGGAGGCAATTGACCTATTCAGGTCCCTCACTGTTGGGCAGTCTACCATTTTGAATGCCATCCAGGGTGTTGAAAGGCAGTTACAACAAACCAATGCATTCCTGGAGGGCATTCATTCTGGTCCGGCGGCCCTTCAGCGAGCTTTTCAGACTCTGGTCTCAGCACTGATGGCAGCCATTGTCCCTGTGTCTAGCCTCCCCCTCCAACTTCCTCCACCCAGACCCAATCCCCTATACCCCAGCCTATCCCAAGCATACCTCTAGACCAGCATGCACACACGTCAACACACAAGGGAAGCTCAGGCAAACATAAGCACCACACATCCCACAGGCACTCACGCAAGCATCAGACACATGCAGACACACCAACATCCACTGCCTCCATTGTGTCCCCCTCCTCCTCATCTCCCTTCTCCCTCCCAGTCTCATCTACACTCACACCTGCATGCACTACCTCTCGAGCCACTACTGCCATCACCAGCACACCCACCACCACACCCCGCTCACGTGCAGTCACCACCCCACTACCATTCACACGTCCCCTGTGTCCTCTCCCAGTGTGTCTGTGACGCCACCTCCCAAGATACACAAACGCAGGCACACACCCACCCAACAGCCATCCACCTCACTACAGCCTCCAGCGCATGCACCTTCACCCAAAGTCACCAAACAAACACCTCCTACAACCACAACCTCTTCCTCCACTCCCAACCCCCCCGCTACCCGTCCCAGTGTCTCCAAAAAACCTTTCCTGTCCAACCTTGACCTCTTTCCCACACCTCCCCCACCCCGTCCGTCTCATAGGTCCCGAACTAGCACCTCAGCCACAACATCTCCGGGACCAGTGGCGCCTGTAGTCACCGGAATCTGGAGTGCACCGGCCACCAGGGCAGCTAGTGTGGCACGGAGCCACAGCACAGACAGTCCCCCACCTGTGAAGCATCAGAAGTTGGCCAGTGCCTGGCGGGAGAGGGGGAAGACTCCAGCCACCAAAGCCTCTCCCAGGGGTGCCGGTGGGAGTGTGGAGTCAGCTGAGACACCTTCCAAGGTGGGGAAGGGCCACAAGAAACCAGGAAAGTCTGGGAAGAGTAGCACAGCAGAGGAGACCGCCATCATCCCCGCTTCCCAGGAGGCCACAGCCATCATCCCCACTGACTAGGAGGCCACAGCCACCATCCCCACTGACCAGGAGGCCACAGCCATCATCCCCGCTGGGCTAGAAAGGACCACCAGCACAAGCCCCGCTGGGCTAGACAGGACCGCCAGCACAAGCCCTGCTGGGCTAGAGAGGACCGCCAGCACAAGCCCTGCTGGAACAGAGAGGACCACCCGCACAAGCCCTGCTGGGCTAGAGAGGACTGCCAGCACAAGCCCCGCTGGGACAGAGAGGACCGCCAGCACAAGACCCGATGGGACAGAGAGGACCGCCAGCACAAGCCCTGCTGGGCTAGAGAGGACCGCCAGCAAAAGCCCCGCTGGGCTAGAGAGGACCACCAGCACAAGCCTCGCTGGGACAGAGAGGACCGCCAGCACAAGCCCCGCTGGGCCATGAAGGACCGCCAGCAACCGAGTCACTGCAAATGAGCCCGCCGCTCCAAGCACCGCTGAACAGGGCACCACCGCGTCAAGCACCGCTGAACAGGGCACCACTGTCTCAAGCACCACTGAACAGGGCACCGCCGTCTCAAGCACCGCTGAACAGGGCGCCACCACCTCAAGCACCGCTGAACAGGGCACCACTGTCTCAAGCACCGCTGAACAGGGCACCGACGTCTCAAGCACCGCTGAACAGGGCACCACCATCTCAAGCACCGCTGAACAGGGCACCGCCGTCTCAAGCACCGCTGAACAGGGCACCGCTGCCTCAAGCAATGCTGGCCATGAGCGCCAAGGGCACTGACGCTACTGAGTTCGTCACGGGCAGAATGAAGCACTCTGGGCACCATGCCCCCTCCAGAACCAGTGGAGAGATACATCCACTACCTCTGTCCTTAGCAGGATGAAGCACTCTGGGCACCAAGCCCCCTCCAGAACCAGTGGAGAGATACATCCACTACCTCTGTCCTTATCAGGATGAAGCACTCTGGGCACAAGGCCCCCTCCAGGACCAGTGGAGAGATACATCCACTACCTCTGTCCTTAGCAGGATGAAGCACTCTGGGCACCAAGCCTCCTCCAGAACCAGTGGAGAGATACATCCACTACCTCTGTCCTTAGCAGGATGAAGCACTCTGGGCACCAAGCCCCCTCCAGAACCAGTGGAGACTGTTATCCACTTGAGAGACTGTGGCTTTGCTCTCCCCAGTATAAAGCAGTGGGCAACCCACCCACTGTATAGACTTGAGAGACTGTGGCTTTGCACTCCCCAGGATAAAGCAGTGGGCAACCCACCCACTGTAGAGACTTGAGAGACTGTGGCTTTGCACTCCCCAGGATGGAACAGTGGGCAACCCACCCACTGTATAGACTTGAGAAACTGTGGCTTTGCACTCCCCAGGATAAAGCAGTGAGCAACCCACCCACTATAGAGACTTGAGATACTGTGGCTTTGCACTCCCCAGGATGGAACAGTGGGCAACCCACCCACTGTATAGCCTTGAGAGACTGTGGCTTTGCACTTCCCAGGATAAAGCAGTGGGCATCCCAACCACTGTAGAGACTTGAGAGACTGTGGCTTTGCACTCCCCAGGATGGAACAGTGGGCAACCCAGCCACTGTATAGACTTGAGAGACTGTGGCTTTGCACTCCCAGGATAAAGAAGTGGGCAACCCACCCACTGTAGAGACTTGAGAGACTGTGGATTTGCACTCCCCAGGATGGAACAGGGGCAACCCACCCACTGTATAGACTTGAGAGACTGTGGCTTTGCACTCCCCAGGATAAAGCAGTGGGCAACCCACCCACTGTAGAGACTTGAGAGATTGAGGTATTGCACTCCCCAGGATATGGCAGTGGGCAACCCACCCACTGTAGAGACTTGAGAGACTGTAGCTTTGCACTCCCCAGGATGGAACAGTGGGCATGTGGCCCCCTCGTGGATTTGGCGTCGTGCACTCAACCAGCTGAGGTGACCCCCCTTTCCCTCCCCCTGAGGTGCCTGTTTTCTTGCACTCTGATGCCCCTGCAGTGTTCTCTCCGTCATGGTCGGGGATCTTGTGTGGGCCTCGCCCATACCGCGTGTGCCCAGTGTTCCACGAACTTAATTGGAGCACTGCCTGGACTACTGTGCTTGGTGTATATTTTGTTAATGGTGTATATATATATTTTTGCATACTTGCTTTTAATGTATTACAATGGTTACACTAATTTCCTTTTGTCTTTGCATTCTTCCGGGGGGTTTGGTGCGAGTAACTGTAATGTGTCATACTGTATTAGTGTGTGTGTGTTGTAGTGGGTGAGGGTTGGGGTTGGGGTGTTGCGTGTGTGTGTCACTGTTTTTTCCCTCTTCCCCTGTGTCGTAGGTGCAGTACTCACTGTGGTCTTCGCCGCCGGCGTTCGTGCTCCTGGTAGAGGAGCAGGAAGACTATTGCAGGGAGAATTTGGATTTCCGGCTCCATGGTGTCCTAGTTCTTCGTGGGGTGTGTAGAGGTGAGCGTTTTCCCTTCTGAATCCTGTTTCCGCGGTGTTTTTATCCAAGGTTGTAATGACCACCATTGTCTTTATAATTGGGTATTAACCGGGCACCTTCTCAAATTGCAACATGCATTGAGTCATGCTGCTCCCTGCATTGGAAGCAATGACACTGCAATGGATTTCTGATTCCCCCCAAAGTCTTTACCCAAAAAGAAATTAAGAAGATGCTCAAGTAACAGTCACATTGACAAAAATACACCAGACATGGTCACTGGAGGCATCACCGCATGGTCCTTTATGCAGTGGTAGACTTGAATGTGCATGATACATTTACCCAACGAAGTAGTACTTACTAATTAGCCAGTATACAGTTCTTCAGTTGGGTAGACATCTTGTGCAAAATTAGGGACTCTTCTTGGATAAATAAGCAGATGAGGATACATTCTAGCATCTATGCTCATTTCACAGAAATTGAACCTCAGCGAGAAACACTAAGAAATATAAACATAGCAGGTGCCCCAGTTGAAGCTTCGCTTCTGTAGAGGACAAATCCTCCCGGCTCAATGAACTTATCAAGACAGAGCAAGGTGGCTTTGTCTGCAATGTCACATTGAAAAAGCTCCTGCGTCCAAGCACTGCCACACATGCCCAAAGGCCGTGTGTGGGGTTGGATGCATATGAGGATTAGCCACAGGGCACAGCCTCTGGCAAGGCTCTGCAGAACCCCCTGCTACACATAGCCAAAGTCCAGGTGTGGCGAGGGTTGGATTAACATAAGGTAATTTAATATTACTTAAAGTCCAAAGAAACTTTGAAATGCACTAAACAAAGCAAAGGTTACAAGTGCTTTAAGTTAGGTTCAGAATTTAAGCGCACAAAACCATAGAAATTCAGCTGTTATAATTATTTCAAGTAACTATAACTTATGCCCTAAGGTAGCTATTACTCACACCCTTCTAATTACCCCATATATTACATAATTGATAATGCCCTCATGGCATCATTGATATGATCACTGCAACATTAGCAATTAAATTATTGATGAGAAAACTGTGTGTGTGTTTATGTGCGAGAATTCAAACCTAACTATAATGTCTCTGTAACTTTTTTTTCAATATATCTATCTATCTATCTATCTATCTATCTATCTATCTATCTATCTATCTATCTATCTATCTATCTATATCTCTCTCTATATATATCTATATATACATATATGTTTTTTAGTGCAAAGTAATTTTAATTACTATATGTTAATCCAAACATTGGCCATTTACTGCAAGCATTGGCTGCAGGGCCTGCTGGAGGCCTTGTGGCCAACCCCCTATAATCACAAAACACTGTGCCACCTACAATGGCAAATGCTCTGACAAATAAAAAGAGTGAGATCAACTTTGTGTATGTACCTTGAATTTTCGAAGTTGAAAAGAATTTAAAGATGAGAAATGACAAGTGGCACACCTAGACTACAACCCTCAATCTTCTGTGTGAGAGTCTGAGTCCACAACCACTAGGCCCCAGATGATTCCTTGGTGTGCAGTCTCCAGACATCTCTATGGCATTCAACCTGAAGATAGTGATTGTAAAAAAGATGTAATGCTCCATCACTAGGAATGCTCAACATTTTAAACGAATAAAGAAACACACCGACTGCCATGAGATACCAGGATTTGAACCTTCAACCTACTGAGCTATAGTCCAAGAGCTTTACTAGTAGGCTTTGAGTAGCAGCTCCCTGCTTACGGGAGGAATGTTTTTATCTCTTTCCCTGCAAGCATATTTGCATGCAGGGAGAGAGATAAAAATTCAACTTTCAGCAAACAGGAGCTGTTTGGCAGCACTTGCTTGCAGGAAGCTGAGTTATGTTTGCTTTTGCTTTGTGGGCGCTGTCAGCTCCCGCCAAGCAAAACCAAACAGCCACCTCCCGAGGTGGTCCCTGGGGCTGGGAGTCCACGACAGACCCCCTTCTTATCTTTTTTGTAGCCCCAAGGGGTTGCTAGTCTCCGGCACAATAGGGTGTCTTCAGGACCCCCCCATTAATGTTTTATGTTTCCCCGGGAAGGTGGTGGTCCCTGGGATGTGGTGGGGCCTCAGGTACCAGAGTCTCAAAATTGCCACCAACACTTCCTAGTGAAGTGTTGGCAGCCAATTTCTCTACATGAAATCGGGAGGATTTATTGCCTCTAGATAGACAAATCAGATTTTCCTTCAGTTTCTCCTAAACTACTGAACGGATTTACACCAAATAACAAAAAAGAGTAATCTGCATGCTGAAAGCTACTTTTCTGCCAGATTTAGTTTAATTTTGTCCAGTGGTATAGACTGTAGTTGTGTTCAAAACTCCTAACATGCAAATGCACTTTTTTTGACACCCCCAGCTTGCTCGGTTCCACCCTGAAACTTCCCATGCACAACAAACTTCTTGGGCACACTTTGTTTGAAAAAGTTTGTGAAGATTCGTCAAACGGTGCCAAAGATATAGGCAAGTCAAAAAACACATACATGCATATATATATATTTATATATATATATATATATATATATATATATATATATATATATATATATATATATATATATATATATATATATATATATCTATATATATATATATACAGGGCCTGTGCTCAGTGTAAAATGAGAATGCATATTAGGCTAATTATAATTGGCTATGTCAGCCTCCATATAAGCCCCTAGTATATGGTAGGGCATGTAGGTTTAGGAACTCCAGCATAGGTAGTGGACCCAACTGCTGAGGTATCCAGGGTCATTTTAAAGGCAGGCCTGCCTTTAACCCCTTCGCTGCCAGGCCTTTTCCCCCTCCTGTGCCAGGCCTTTTTTTGCCTATTTGGGGCAGTTTGCGCTTAGGCCCTCATAACTTTTTGTCCACATAAGCTAACCAAGCCAAATTTGCGTCCTTTTTTTCCAACATCCTAGGGATTCTAGAGGTACCCAGACTTTGTGGGTTCCCTTGAAGGAGGCCAAGAAATTGGCCAAAATACAGTGAAAATTTCGTTTTTTTCAAACAAATTGGAAAAAGTGGCTGCAGAAGAAGGCTTGTGGTTTTTCCCCTGAAAATGGCATCAACAAAGGGTTTGCGGTGCTAAACTCAGCAGCTTCCCAGCTTTCAGGAACAGGCAGACTTGAATCATAAAACCCAATTTTTCAACACAATTTTGGCATTTTACTGGGACATACCCCATTTTTGCAATTTTTTGTGCTTTCAGCCTCCTTCCAGTCAGTGACAGAAATGGGCATGAAACCAATGCTGGATCCCAGAAACCTAAACATTTCTGAAAAGTAGACAAAATTCTGAATTCAGCAAGGGGTCATTTGTGTAGATCCTACAAGGGTTTCCTACAGAAAATAACAACTGAAAAAGAAAAATATTGAAATTGAGGTGAAAAAAACATAAATGTTTCTCTACGTTTTACTCTGTAACTTTTCCCTGCAATGTCAGATTATCGAAAGCAATATACCGTTACGTCTGCTGGACTCCTCTGGTTGCGGGGATATATAGGGCTTGTAGGTTCATCAAGAACCCAAGGAACCCAGAGCCAATAAATGAGCTGCACCCTGACGTGCGTTTTCATTCTATACCGGGTATACAGCAATTCATTTGCTGAAATATAAAGAGTAAAAAATTGCTATCAAGAAAACCTTTGTATTTCCAAAAAGGGCACAAGATAAGGTGTTGAGGAGCAGTGGTTATTTGCACATATCTGAATTCCGGGGTGACCAAACTAGCATGTGAATTACAGGGCATTTCTCAAATAGATGTCTTTTTTACACACCCTCCTATATTTGGAAGGAAAAAATGTAGAGAAAGACAAGGGGCAATAACACTTGTTTTGCTAATCTATGTTCCCCCAAGTCTCCAGATAAAAATGATACCTCACTTGTGTGGGTAGGCCTAGCGCCCGCGACAGGAAACACCCCAAAGCACAACGTGGACACATCCAAATTTTTGGAAGAAAACAGAGGTGTTTTTTGCGAAGTGCCTACCTGTAGATTTTGGCCTCTAGCTCAGCCGGCATCTAGGGAAACCTACCAAACCTGTGTATTTCTGAAAACTAGAGACCAGGGGAATCCAAGATGGGGAGACTTGCGGGGCTCGGACCAGGTTCTGTTACCCAGAATCCTTTGCAAACCTCAACATTTGGCTAAAAAAACACATGTTCCTCACATTTCTGTGGCAGAAAGTTCTGGAATCTGAGAAGAGCCACAAATTTCCTTCCACCCAGCGTTCCCCCAAGTCTCCCGATAAAAATGATACCTCACTTGCGTGGGTAGGCCTAGCGCCGGCGACAGGAAACACCCCAAAGCGCAACGAGGACACGTCCAAAATTTTGGAAGAAAACAGAGGTGTTTTTTGCGAAGTGCCTACCTGTAGATTTTGGCCTCTAGCTCAGCCGGCACCTAGGGAAACCTACCAAACCTGTGCATTTCTGAAAACTAGAGACCTAGGGGAATCCAAGATGGGGTGACTTGCGGGGCTCGGACCAGGTTCTGTTACCCAGGATCCTTTGCAAACCTAAAAATTTGGGTAAATAAACACATGTTCCTCACATTTCTGTGGCAGAAAGTTCTGGAATCTGAGAGGAGCCACACATTTCCTTCCACCCAGCGTTCCCCCAAGTCTCCCGATAAAAATGATACCTCACTTGCGTGGGTAGGCCTTGCGCCGGCGACAGGAAACACCCCAAAGCGCAACGTGGACACGTCCAAAATTTTGGAAGAAAACAGAGGTGTTTTTTGCGAAGTGCCTACCTGTAGATTTTGGCCTCTAGCTCAGCCGGCACCTAGGGAAACCTACCAAACCTGTGCATTTCTGAAAACTAGAGACCTAGGGGAATCCAAGATGGGGTGACTTGTGGGGCTCGGACCAGGTTCTGTTACCCAGAATCCTTTGCAAACCTCAAAATTTGGCTAAAAAAACACATGTTCCTCACATTTCTGTGGCAGAAAGTTCTGGAATCTGAGAAGAGCCACAAATTTCCTTCCACCCAGCGTTCCCCCAAGTCTCCTGATAAAAATGATACCTCACTTGCGTGGGTAGGCCTAGCGCCGGCGACAGGAAACACCCCAAAGTGCAACGTGGACACGTCCATAATTTTGGAAGAAAACAGAGGTGTTTTTTGCGAAGTGCCTACCTGTAGATTTTGGCCTCTAGCTCAGCCGGCACCTAGGGAAAACTACCAAACCTGTGCATTTCTGAAAACTAGAGACCTAGGGGAATCCAAGGAGGGGTGACTTGCGGGGCTCGGACCAGGTTCTGTTACCCAGAATCCTTTGCAAACCTCAAAATTTGGCTAAAAAAACACATGTTCCTCACATTTCTGTGGCAGAAAGTTCTGGAATCTGAGAGGAGCCACAAATTTCCTTCCACCCAGCGTTCCCCCAAGTCTCCCGATAAAAATGATACCTCACTTGCGTGGGTAGGCCTAGCGCCAGCAACAGGAAACACCCCAAAGCGCAACGTGGACACATCCAAAAATTTTGAAGAAAACAGAGGTGTTTTTTGCGAAGTGCCTACCTGTAGATTTTGGCCTCTAGCTCAGCCAGCACCTAGGGAAACCTACCAAACCTGTGCATTTCTGAAAACTAGAGACCTAGGGGAATCCAAGATGTGGTGACTTGCGGGGCTCGGACCAGGTTCTCCTACCCAGAATCCTTTGCAAACCTCAAAATTGGGCTCAAAAAACACATGTTCCTCACATTTCTGTGGCAGAAAGTTCTGGAATCGGAGAGGAGCAACACATTTCCTTCCACCCAGCATTCCCCCAAGTCTCCCGATAAAAATGATACCTCACTTGCGTGGGTAGGCCTAGCGCCCGCGACAGGAAACGCCCCAAAACGCAACGTGGACACATTCCATTTTTTGAAAGAAAACAGTGCCTACCTGTGGATTTTGGCCTGTAGCTCAGCCGGCACCTAGGGAAACCTACCAAACCTGTGCATTTCTGAAAACTAGAGACCTAGGGGAATCCAAGGAGGGGTGACTTGCGGGGCTCGGACCAGGTTCTGTTACCCAGAATCCTTTGCAAACCTCAAAATGTGGCTAAAAAAACACATGTTCCTCACATTTCAGTGGCAGAAAGTTCTGGAATCTGAGAGGAGCCACATATTTCCTTCCACCCAGCGTTCCCCTAAGTCTCTCAATAAAAATGGTACCTCACTTCTGTGGGTAGGCCTAGCGCCCACGAAACGAAATGGCCCAAAACACAACGTGGACAGAACATATTTTTTCACAGAAAACAGAGGTGTTTTTTGCAAAGTGCCTACCTGTGGAGTTTGGCCTCTAGCTCAGCCGGCCCCGGGAGGGGGGGGGGCAGAAATGCCCTAAAATAAATTTGCCCCCCCGGGAGCAACCCTTGCCTACGGGGTCGCTCCCCCTGCGTGACATTGGCGCCAAAAAACAAATACCAGGTGCCTAGTGGTTTCTGCCCCCTTGGGGGCAGATTGACCTAAAATCGGCCAATCTGCCCCCAAGGGGGGCAGAAATGGCCTAAATACAATTTGCCCCCCAGGGGAGCGACCCTTGCCTGATGGGTCGCTCCCCATCTCGAAAAAAACAAACAAACAAAAAAAAAAACACAACAAAAAAATTTGCCCTGGTGCCTAGAGGGTTCTGCCCCCCCTGGGGGCAGTTCGGCCTAATACTAGGCCGATCTGCCCCTCGGGGGGGCAGAAATGGCCTAAAATAAATTTGCCCCCCCAGCCCCCAACCCCCCCCCCGGGAGCGACCCTTGCCTACGGGGTCGCTCCCCCTGTGTGACATTGGCGCCAAAAAACAAATACCAGGTGCCTAGTGGTTTCTGCCCCCTTGGGGGCAGATTGACCTATAATCGGCCAATCTGCCCCCAAGGGGGGCAGAAATGGCCTAAATACAATTTGCCCCCCAGGGGAGCGACCCTTGCCTGATGGGTCGCTCCCCATCTCGAAAAAAACAAACAAACAAAAAAAAAAACACAACAAAAAAATTTGCCCTGGTGCCTAGAGGGTTCTGCCCCCCCTGGGGGCAGTTCGGCCTAATACTAGGCCGATCTGCCCCCCGGGGGGGCAGAAATGACCTAAAATAAATTTTCCCCCCCTCAGCCCCCACCCCCCACCCCCCCGGGAGCGACCCTTGCCTACGGGGTCGCTCCCCCTGCGTGACATTGGCGCCAAAAAACATATCCCCGGTGACTAGTGGTTTCTGCCCCCTTGGGGGCAGATTGACCTAAATTTGGCCAATCTGCCCCCAGGGGGGCAGAAATGGTCTAAATACAATTTGCCCCCCAGGGGAGCGACCCTTGCCTGATGGGTCGCTCCCCATCTCGAAAAAAACAAACAAACAAAAAAAAAACACAACAAAAAAATTTGCCCTGGTGCCTAGAGGGTTCTGCCTCCCCCTGGGGGCAGTTCGGCCTAATAAAAGGCCGATCTGCCGCCGGGGGGGCAGAAATGGCCTAAAATAAATTTGCCCCCACCAGCCCCCACCCCCCCCCCGGGAGCGACACTTGCCTACGGGGTCACTCCCCCTGCGTGACATTGGCGCCAAAAAACAAATCCCAGGTGCCTAGTGGTTTCTGCCCCCTTGGGGGCAGATTGATCTAAAATCGGCCAATCTGCCCCCAAGGGGGGCAGAAATGGCCTAAATACAATTTGCCCCCCAGGGGAGCGACCCTTGCCTGATGGGTCGCTCCCCATCTCTAAAAAAAGAAACAACAAAAAAAAAAAACACAAAAAAAAAAATTGCCCTGGGGGCAGAAATGGCCTAAAATAAATTGCCCTCCCCCCAGGGAGCGACCCTTGCCTAAGGGGTCGCTCCCTTTGCGTGAAATTCACGCAAAGAAAAAACTCCCTGATGTCTAGTGGTTTCTACCCCTCTTGGGGGCAGATTGGCCTCATCAAAATAGGCCAATCTGCCCCCAAGGGGGGCAGAAATGGCCAAAATATAATTATCCCCCAAGGGGAGCGTCCCTTGCCTAAGGGGTCGCTCCCCACCAAAAAAATAAAAAATTAAACATAAAAAAAAAAAATGGTCCCTGGTGCCTAGAGGTTTCTGCCCCCCCTGGGGGCAGATCGGCCTAATAATAGGCCGATCTGCCCCCAGGGGGGGCAGAAAAGGCCTTCCCGAAAATATGCCCCCCCTGGGAGCGACCCTTGCCCAAGGGGTCGCTCCCTTTTGTCAATAACAATTAAAAAAAAAAAATCCCTGGTGTCTAGTGGGGTTTCAAAAGCCGGATTGCAAGCAATCCGGCTTTTGAAACCCTCGGAGAGACTTCAAAGGGAAGGAAATACTTTTCCTTCCATTTGAAGCCCCTCCGGGCCTCCCAAGTGATTGAAAGAGAAATGCTTTTGCATTTCTTTTTCAATCGCGCTGGAAGCAGAGCTTCCAGCGCGACGAGGGAGGCCACCTTTGACTAATCAGCGCGCGCGCGCTGACGTCACAGGGGGGGGTGGGGGGGTCGGGGTGGAAGGGTAAGGTCTTCCCCTTCCATCCCCGACATGGGGGGGAGGGGGGTGCACGGGGGCGCGCTAGCGCACCCCCAAGTTCCCCTGTGCCATGGACGAGATGATCTCGTCCAAGGCACAGGGGAACTGTAGCCTTGGACGAGATCATCTCGTCCAAGGCACAGAAGTGGTTAATTTAAAGTTACACACAAATTCAACTTTGGAATTAAAAGTACTTCCAAAGTCTTAAACTACCTTATTTTTATATATAAGTCACCCATAAGGTGTTTCCTAGGTGCCCCCAGGGCGGGGCGCAGAGTAACTTTAAGTAGGGACCTTAAAATACATGTTTTATAGACCCTGGTGAGGAAAAATAGCCACATTTGTTTTTCCTCATATTGGTAAATGGGCTCCATTGGCTAAAATGAGGAGACTTTATTTTAATTAATAAAGTCTCCAAAGGAGCTAGATATGGCAAGTTTGGACCCAAACAGATTGTTATAATAAATGCAACAACTTGCCATTGTTGGGTTTAATATAACTAGTTCAGGGAAAGAGTTTTAGAACTCTTCCTAAAAGTTACCAGTTTCAGCCCTGTAATGCCCTTCTCTGATTAGCCAGCCTCTGGCAGCCTGGCCAGGCTGCCTTGATGAGGTGTGAAGTGGCCAGTGCTGAAGACAAAGGAAGTACCTGCGGAACGACAGCAGATGGTGAAAAAAGATGGGAGGAGAGCAGCCAAATTGGTCTTCAAAGGAGGAAAGGACATTCGGAGCAGCACAAGACCCCTCAAGTGGGTGGGCTCAAAATAATTAAAGAATGTTGCTTCCTGGGATGGATTTTTGCCACACTTACTAGGAAGTGGTCATCCAAGAGGGTGGTGTCCTGCCTGTGACTGGACAGTTGGCTCCCCCTTCTTTTCACTTCAGGAGCAAGGATAAATTTGGCAGAGCTATACCCACACCTCAGATCCCTACACAGAACAGTGACAGAAGAAAAAAGACTGAACTGCTGAACCCACAACATGCACCTGGACATTGCACTCTGAAGGATTGCACCATCTGCACACTTGGGCTTCACAACTAAAAGGACTTTGCCTGTCTTCAACTGGTTCAAGAAGGGACTCCCTGCTTGCTACAGGTGAAAAATTGCTAACCAAAGTCTCCTGTATGAAATCCTGAAGGAACTGACCAGCTGACCGGATCGTTTTGAGCCGTCCAGTGGTCATTTTGGAGTTTGAGCCAGGTGCATTATGGGAGTTGTATTCCCTGCCCTCAAGGAGCAACTCAGAGCTTCTGGAACCCTGGGGTTAGCTGTGGACTCCTTAAGGACCTTCAAAGACCTTCTGGAAGAAGATCCAGAAGTTTGGAGCATATTGGAGAACTTTTAGTAAAAAGCTCTATAAAGGGACCGACCTGTCGTGGTGAGTCAAGCCGGCTTACATCAACTGCAGCCCGACTTGCAGGATTGTCCTGCCAAAAAGCTCTGGAGCCCCAGACTTGCAGGATTTCACTGGAGGCTCCTGGAAAGGTGATCCAATGACCTCACATCTAAATCAGCTTGCTGTGGAGTGTCAACCCCCATAGGAAGGAAAAAGCTCCACAAAAGTGACAAAGTGTGACTGTAAAAAGTCGACTGAGACTTCCTGCTTAGCATATCCTAGGAGGACTCCAGGGATGTCCGATCAAGATTCAGCTTTGGCCCAGACAAAGATTTCCGCCCTGAAAAATTGTCTAAGTCCGAAGGTAGAATTCTTCACCGAGGTCTCCTGCAACGTGTATCTTAAGAGGGCCCTAGGGAGGTTGGATCGGATTGGTGAATTTGTCCAGCTGAAGAAAATCTTTAAAAAAAAGACTATGTCCGAAAGTAAACTTTTGACGGAGGCCTCCCACTTGCTGTAGCTGAGCAGGGCTCCATCACGGTCGGCCTCAAAGTTTGTCTTTGCCCCAGGCCAGTGCAACCAGATGACCAGATTGGCGCTTTTAGTTTCTATGTGCTAGAATACTGTACATTAATTCTTTAAAAATTCATATCTCCGGTTTCCCTTATCTGATTTTAATCACTTTGGTGTCATTTTAAAGATAGAAATATATTATATTTTTATGAATTGGTATTTGATTTTTATTGTGCTTTGTGTTTTACTGATTTACTGATTTACAATTTTCAAATGGTTTACACACCTGCCTCCTAAGTTAAGCCTTGTCGCCCGTTGCCAAGCTACTAAGGGTTGAGTGAGGATTAATTTAATGAGACCTGTCTGTACTGAACCTAGTGGGGTTAGTGGTCTATTTCTATGTAAAGGGACCTACCTGCCCCTAACAATAATCCACTTTTCAACTATTTACATATATATATATATATATATATATATATATATATATATATATATATATATATATATATATATATATATATAAAACCATCAAAGTCCTCCATCAGGGGCACACAACCCTGCAGCGCAAAGGGTGGAGAATCCCATAAAAAACACAAAGAACACACAGCTGAGGCTCAGTTCCAGTTGACTCCCGAAGTATTTATTCAGTTCAAAATGGCAGCACCACCCAAATCCTGATGCGTTTCGACAATATGCCTTAATCATAGATAGGTGGTTTCAAAATGCTCTCAAATCAGGTGCTTTTAAATCACATGTCACATGACTTTCATGTCACAGTATACATTTCCCGTAATGCACTGTTCATGATCTCATATCTTGTTGCAGAGTCATATCCTAGTCTTATTGAATAGCGTTAAAAGGACTCTCAGTTGTTGTTCACATACATATTTACAGTGCTATAAGTATCCAAATATAAAAATCACATGTTTATAAATGTAGTTCATACCACTCCGTCAAAGCTGATACCATTGGTATAATATCAAAATACAAGGAAGTCATTAACTGTTTGAAAAAGAGGTCAAATACCTCTCTCCCAACCCTTTCTCATCTCCGTAGCTTAATAATAACAGGATAAATGCCTAACTTGTACGAAGGCGAGTGGGTAGGGCCCCTGTAATTCAATATAAGAATCCATCAAAGTCCTCCATCAGGGGCACACAACCCTGCAGGGCGGCCTCATCGCAAAGGGTGGAGAGTCCCAGAAACATTGCCACAAAGAACACACAGCTGAGGCTCAGTTCCAGTTGACTCCCAAATAATTTATTCAGTTTAAAACGGGAGCACCACCCAAATCCTGACACATTTTGACAATATGCTTAATCATAAGTAGGTGGTTTCAAAATGCTCTCAAAGGGTTGGGAGAGAGGTATTTGACCTATTTTTATGGGGTTATGGGGTGGGTAGAGGTAAAGTGTGATGGTAGAGCCATAGGGTGGTAAGGCTAAAAAGGGGATCTCCCCCTAAAAAAAAAATATATATATATATATATATATATATATAAAGACACACACATATTTTTTATAGAAAGATAGGTGTATATAGATCTACAGATTTAGGGCCAGATTTAAGAAAAGTGGTGCTACATTATATGTAGTGCCACTTTTCTTGTGGCACCTTGTGCCCCCTACTGCCACCATGTGTGTGCCGTATTTAAAAAAAGGTGCCCCATGGTGCAGGGTAGGGGGCAATAGCATCAGAATTTCTGATGCTATTGATGTACCGTTCAGGTTTAGAGCCAAAATATTGCCGCTAACACTGAACCCTACATAGGGACCCATTGAAAACAATGGTGTGTCCCAAAAACGCTAGAATAACGGCACTTTTTGTGCCTCCCCAACGGGGAACACCCCCCCCTTGCCTACATTATCCCTGGCACGAGCATGATGTGGCGTAAGGGGTTACAAACTGGCACAATGCATGCATCGCACCACTTTGTAAATATGGTGAGGTGTTTTTGGCCATCTAACGCCACATTACCATCGAAGAAATGATGCTAATGTGTTGTTAGATGAAGCTAGGCCCTCTTAAATCTGGGCCTTAGATATAGAAATAGATAGATACATAGATACCTTTTAATAAGATAAAAATGTGTGTGTGTATGGGTGTGTGTGTGAGTGTGTAAAACACTTACCTTATTTATCCTTACCTGCATGGTAAAGACATATACATGGTAGAGGCATATGTGTGGTAAATGCATGCATTGTGAAAAATGTGTGGTAAAGGCATGCTTGGGAATTGCCAGAATTGTGATGTCATATAACCTTTGGTATTCTCAGGAAATTATATGATCAGGTCCTTTTATGGAAGCTAGACTATATTGAAGGCAACCAGCGGGAGAGTGAGCTGCGTTGTTGTATATTGAATGTCTGTGTATGCATTGTAATAAATATTGTGATAAATATGTGGGAAGGATAACTGCTTAAAATATATCTTTGTATATCTATATATACATATAGGCAATTAATTCAGTACCTACTGTATGTCTTGGGTCTGGGCCCTCTTACAAAGTACATTTACTTGTCAGTTGGCAAAATGTTGCTGATTACAATAAATAGAACTCCAAAGACCTAATCACTGTCCTGTGGACTGAAGAAAGATGTGGTTGAACATAGCACCAAAACTTCAAGCGGACTCAATTCCCTGTCTGTGTGTTCAAACTGTGGCCTATATAAGAATGTATTTATTTATTTATTCATTGATTGATTTATGTATTCCAGCATATTGATATAGCATGGAAATTACCCAAATTGCTAGAGTGCTTTACAGTAGAAATACTTTGCTAAATGAAAATTACTGATGGTTTAAAGTTACCAAATACTGCCAAAAATGGTACAAAATATTACAAAGGTCAAGAATTACAAAATGGCAGATCCTTACAGAAAAACAAAATGTACAAGTGGTCTATACAGCAGTGTAAAGGTTGTTAACAATTGACGAGGCAGAGGTAGTATAGATGCCCTTGTCAAGGGTAATTGCAATGCCTTAGCTACTATATTGTTGAAGCACAAGGGCTTTCAGGACTGTTTTGAATGTCCTTAGTGAAGTGGCATGTGTAGATTTGGAGGTAACTAGTTCCAAATTCTAAATGCACAATCCAAGAAGAATTGCACCAAGAGTCATTTGTTCTTAAAGGATAAGGATTATAGCAGCATTGCTTTGGCATTTTACAATGGCCCATAGCTGCCTTATTTCTGGAGTTTGTCCACCACGAAATGGGGAATGGATGTGTGAAGAGCTTTTTGGGTGACTCTGGCAGTCTTGGAAATAATCCTGGCTTCAATTAGCAACAAGCCAGGAGTGGCCAGCTTTAGTGCAATGTGGTAATTTTATGTCCCATAGACAAAGTGTGGTACAGGGTGTAGGGAGGGTGACCCGTTTTGGGGAAACCAGTCAAGAGAGAGTTACAATAGTCGATTTTGGAGAGCTTCAGTGTATGAGTAAGAGATTTAAGATCTTGCCGTGGAATGTAACAGTGGATTTCCCACAGAAGACGCAGTTGATAGTGCACATTTCTGTCCATTGTGCTGAAATGAGAATATAGGTTGAGCCTTTTGACTAGGGTGACTCCTAGAGATTTGGCACTGTCAATGATGGTAGATTTTCTGTTAAAGATTCTATGTGTGTTCATCCAGGATTGCAGAAGAAGTATTAATTTCCAAGGAAAGATGAGGAGGAATTCAGTTTTGGAAGGGTTTAGTTTTAGGTGATGAGAAGTCATCCAGTCGTGAATCGAGTTTAGGGTGATGATGAGGCGTGAGATGACATTTGGTGAGGAAACCTTTAGCTACAGTTGTGCATCATTTGCATAATGATGATAGAACATCTCTGCCTTTGAAATATAGACTCCAAGTGGCTCCATGTATAAGATGAATAGGGTCGGGCAAGGATAGGCATCTTGGGAAGCATTTGTTCAACTGCTAACGTGTCAAGGGATAGTCATCAATTTTTATCTTCTGCATCCTCTCCATAGGGAATGAAACAAGCCATTTAAGGACCACACTATCAAAGCCCATTCAATTTTTATGTGTTTCCAGAAGTGTTTGGTGGTTGGCCATGCCAAAAGCTTCTGATAGGTTGAAAAGAATCAGCAGGCAGGATTTGTCTGAGTCTAGGATTTGAAATGTGCTGTTTCTGTGTTGTAGCCCATATTGAAAATTCATTGATGTTTATCTAGGTTGCTGTTTTTGAGGTGCTGGGTGAGTTACTCTGCTACACATCTTTCAATGATTTTTGAGAGGAAAGGCAGGTTGGAGATCGAGTGATAGCTGTTGAGGTCATTAGTATTTACATAGGGTTTTTTAAGAAGAGAGGTGACTTTCCCATTTTGTTTGAGGCAGTCAGGAAATGTTCCTTGACTAAATTCACTAGTTTTGTCCAGTATGGAAGCAAGTGAGTACAAAGGTCTTTGTCAATTGTAGGAAAGTGCCTTTTTTGGATGGTCACCCCGCACCTTTTGCTCTAGATGTTGCTGGGGATGACTCTTAAAGTGCATGTCCCAGTGCTAGTGCTCTCCCCCTTAATTGGTAAATATGAATTAGTATCCTCAATTGGCAAGCACTTTATCTCCCCTTACAAGTCCATAGTTTATGGTACCCAGGGCATGGGTGTTAAAGAGGTCACCAGGACCTGAAGCACTGCTTTTGCCACCTTGAGTGACCCAAGTAAACTAACAGCAGGCCTGCCATTGCTAGTTGCAGGAGCAGTATAAGCTGTTCTAACTTGACTGTGCCCACATCATGTGTGGCGCAGCCAGAATTCTATCTTTAATATATATCAGTCACCCCTATGGAAGGTTGCCTGAAGCCCACGAGGCAAGGTGCATTCCATAAAAGGTGTGGACATATAAGTGTAGGCTTATATGTCCCTATACTGGCCTTTTCTATCAAAAGGCTACTATAAATCAAAAAATGCGTTATAGGATAACATGGGCTGGCATCCGAGCAAACACAATGTCTCCAGCTCCATTATGGTACTGCCGAAATGGGTCATGTTTCTTATCAAACAATGTGCCTTTTCAACCCTGACATGGATCTTGTGTCGAGGGTGATGTGGCATGGACCCAGAGAGCAACTTTAGAGGTTGCTAACTGAGTTGTCGCAGTTTTCCTGTGCTCTGGCTGCCAGCTCGCAGCTACTGCCACCAAAATAAGACTCTAAAATCCTGGGCAGAATTGTGAACACTCACAGGTGTCAAGACAAAGGCTTGGACTGAAAGGGAGGTTGCACCTCCCTCCCTCCCAGGAAGGATAGTGAAGTGGCACATCAAGACAGTGAGCTTCAAAGGGCACACTACCTCTGATATGCAAGCAGGCTGTCCTCCATGGCAGACAAAGTTATCCCTCTGCCCCAGGTACATTTGCACCCAGGTAGACTGGAAAGCACCCGTTCCCAGAAGGCTAGCCACACCTCTCTAGTGGGCTTTCTGGTCTGTACAGCCATGGAAGACTTCTGCCACCTTGAAAAGTGGCAGCCTAGAGGGTTCTAGGTAGAAAAGGGGTCACAACCTACCAGATGTGGTCACCTTAAGGGCAGATTAGCCCCTGTGGCTAGTAGTTCATTGGTTACTTGCACCCACACACCTAACACTTGTATTTCTTGGATTTAAGGTGCACCCCTGCTCCAGAATCTGAGACCTGCATCAACTTGTAATAAAAGAACAAGAGAAGACTCTCATCAACAACAACAGAAACCTGCACAAACACAAGGTATGATGCCTTGAACCAGTGGCAACCTTCCTGGAACTGCTTGACTGCGGCTCATCCTGGACCTGATTTCCCTAGCAAGAAGGAACCCTTTGTGAGCCAAAGGCAAGACAGTACTCCCTTGGACTAGTGGAACTAGTCCCCTTCCCACCACAGGTAAAAGGCTCCTACCACAACTGAAGAAGTGCCCGCTATTGGGCTCTCCGAGGGATTGCCCAAAAGCAAGTGGTCCAGTGCATTGTTGTATATGTAATCCAACTCTCCATCAAGTTACAGATGGCTACCATTTTTCTCAGGACCTCCGAAAGGGGAGATAGCTTCTCCTCCACCTCACCACTGCCACTGTTTGTTGGTGGCCAGTCTGGTCATCACCACATTTACTCGATGCTGCAACCCGAGGGCACACCATAAAAGCAGCATCCAATGGCACCAGTGGCTCCGTTGTCAAGTTTTTGCATCTCTTTCTGTCCCTGAACTGTGACAGTGGTGAAGCCAGCAACAGCAACTCCAGTTCAGCACCACGGATAGCCAAGCACATCTCGGTTCCCTAAATGCCTGATATAGGTGGTGTTGTTCTGCCTGGTGACTCCTGGTCCAGGGGCTCACATGAGCTTAACCCCCAGTGGGCTCACACGATCCTGACCTGCAAGTGACTGCTACAAATATATTTTTTCAGCACCCACAACTCCTGTGTTCAGCACCAAGGGCATCAAGGAACCCTTTGCACCTGGGCTCCATGAGCCAGATAAAATTGATCTGACTGTTGCAGCTCAGTTCTGGGACCCACACAACCTTAAATACAAGTGGGTGCCTCTGAACTCAACCAGCAAGTGGCCAAGTGTCACCATTGGTTTTCTCAATTGACCGCAATGGTAAACGTTTCACAGCTTGAACGGAATTGTGTTATAATCCATAACTCTGATTATACATACCTGATTTACTTTGTTTTGGTGTTGAAATCAAAATCAAATCTGCACAATTTTAATAAATTGGTGTTGTATTTCTTTCAACTCATGTCAATTAATTATCATCCATGTTGGTAATCTGAAATACTTCCTCTAGAAAAGCCTTACTACTCTTTGCCACACTACCCAGACTGAGCTAAGAACTGATTATTGCGAAACAAAGGGCCACCTTTGGGGCATTGTGAGAGTATTACATAGTGGAGTGCAGAGTCGGAGTCATTGTCTTTTACAAGAATGTCTTTATTTGGTTGTAACAACACAAGTGGCTTGCCGGGTGTCCACTGCGTGTCTCAATCCTCCAGCCTCTCCAGCACCACAACGAACTTAGAACAAAGAACATCGGAGTTGGAACAATGGAGACACGCAAAGAATGACAACCTCTCGCAAGTATATGCAATCCAAAGTAATACAATAACTACTAACTATAATACAATAACTACTAACTAAACACTACACATCTTCCCCCTTAAATAAAATAAACAAGGAAAATATTTATCCAGCATTATGAAACAAAATCACAAATATAATCGTCCAACCATTTGGGTTTTGAAGAAATCCTGTTACCCGTATGACCAGCACATTCCTTGTTATCACTCACTTTACCCGCAGGAACATTATCATTTTCTCCATTCCTACTTACGGCATTCTTCGAAGCATTTTCTTCATCAACTCGTTTCTGATTATTACTTGACATGCCAACTTCAACACTGTCTCAAAAATCATTCTCACTTTCTAAATTGTCATTCACTTCATTCTTCTCTAGACCAACATCATCTAAGAAATCATTCAAATTTTGTTTATTATCTTGCTGTCCTCTAAACAACGCTATCCTTGTAAGATTCCATACCTTCCCATCACTCAAAAGAACTGCATTCCGTAAAACCTTGCTCAACTGAATAGGTTCTGTAAACTGACTCTCGCCATTCCTTACTTTCCATGGTTTCTTCACCTTTACCCAACTACCTTCACAAATTTCCACATTTCTAATAGAACCCTTTTTCCTGTCAAAATATTGCTTATGATTCATATGCTTCTTCATAATCTGATCTCTAACTTCTCCAAAAGGCACCTTACACTCAGATGCTTCCAATAACCATTCCGGGTTGCATTTTGTCCTTGGTACCCTACCCCTCATTAACTCAAAAGGAGATAAACCAAGTGCTTCATGATAGCAAGTTCTGTAAGACTACAATGTTTTTAAAACTTGGACTTCCCAATCACTTTCATTTTTACATGCAATTCAAATTACATATTTCATAACCCTATTAAATCTCTCAATCATACCATTGCCACTAGGATTGTACAAGGATGTAGTCCTATGCTTAATTCCAACTCTTTCAAAGTACTTCTTTGTCAATGCAGACGTAAACTGCACACCGTTGTCCCTAATAATCTGTATTGGTAAGCCTTCTTCCATAAAGGTGCTATCCATGAATGTCAAAACCTCCAACAAATCCACTTTATTCACAATTTTCACCACAGGCCACATAGAGAAGACATCAATTATAGCCATAATATACTTCCCAGGACAACCAATGGGGCCCTTGATATCAATTTCAAATGTATGCCGTGGTTTATTCAGTACGGTTGGCTCACGCATATTAGGCCTCAATGTCCTTAAGGTTTTGTCTGAATTCGCACAAACGACACACTCCCTGACAACCCTTTCGGCCTGAACATCTATTCCTGGCCACCAGTACCACTTTTTCACTCTCTGTTTAGTTTTTACTATTCCACAGTGAGTTTCATGACATAACTTCAAGATATTACCCTAAGTGTCTTTGGTGGAATAGCTCTATCACCTGTAAAAACAATTCCTTGTACAATTGATAGCTCACTTCCCAAAATTGTCTTAGAGTGTTAGAAAGTTTAGACTAATTAGGCCAACCATTCATCACACATCCTAACAATAACTGTAAATCATTATTCTTAGAATACTCACTCTTCCACACCTCCTCCTTTACACTCAAGGCACCCTCATCATGAATCAATGCAACTTGTAATTTCTCCCCTTCATCTGCATCCCATTCCAATATCTCCATAGGCATACGGGACAGAAAATCTGCCAGCTCATTACTCCTTCCCAGGAAAACATACTTAATTTCCTACACAAAATCTTGTAATCGCATCGACATTCTAGCAATCCTTGCAGATGCCTTCAACATTCCTTCAGTGGACAGTAATTTCACTAATGGCTTGTGATCTATTCGTAAAATACATTTCTAACCCCATACAAACGATCTGTAATGCTCCAGTGCCCAAATACACGCAAGCGTTTCTTTCTCTGTCACCGAAAATGTTTCTTCATTAGGTGATACAGCACGAGAAGCAAAAGCAATTATAACTTCCTTCCCTGAAGTGTCAATTTAAGCCTCAATACATCACCTAATCCTTTATTGCTGGCATCCACAGTCACCACATTTGTGCACTCAGGATCAAAGCTACTCAAAACAGGAGCTTGTACAATTGCATTCTTTACGTCCTTGAATTCCATCTCATTCCTGTGACCAATTGAATCTAATGTGGTTTTTCATCAATTGTCTAATGTTGTACACTCTACTAGAAAAACCCTTCACAAATTTTGCATAGAACTCTATCATTCCTAGGAATGATTTTACATCATCTTTACACGTGGGATGTGGAAAATTCAGAATGGCATCTACTAATTTTGGTTTCATAGTCACACCATCACCACACAAAACATGCCCAAGATAGGTTACTGATTGTACTCCAAACTTATACTTAGAATGTTCCACAGTCAAATCCTTGTTTTCTAACACCTCCCCCAAAACTTTATCATGTTCCATCCTATCCCTGCCAAAAAGTAAAATGTCATCTTGAAAACACCTCACATTGGTGTGTTTTCCAAATAACTAATACATTAATCTCTGAAAGATGGCAGCTGCCGAAGCTAGACCAAAAGGTAATCTTTTGTATTGGAAACATCCTACTAGAGTAATAAACATCATGTACTTCTTGCTTGCTTAACTTAACTTGATCTGATGATATGCAGCCGATAAATCTATAGTGGAAAACCACTTCGCCCCCATTATAAGTGTCAACATTTCCGAGATTCTCGGTAGGGGAAATTTGTCCACTACTATATTATTATTCAGGTGGCGCAAATCTATGCATAAACTAATCTTTCCATTCACACGTTTTGCCACTACTACCAGAGAAATCCACTCGGAAGATTCAATTGGTTCGATAATATCGGCTTCCACCAACTTATCTAATTCCTTTTCAAGTTCACTTCTGAATAGTATGGGAATGCTTCTTACTTTGTGAATCTTCGGACTAGCATCTGACTTCAGGACAATACTATGTTCAAAACCTTCCAACACTCCAATTTTCCCACTAAAAGCTTTAGGAAATTTTTTCAACATTTCCTTCACAATGTTTTCCTCTTCGTCTACAACCATAACTGGCTCAGGACTGTTCGGGTCAAGGGTAATGTGTAATTATCCCTGATCCTTCCAACCCAGAACTGAAGGTCCCTTCCTTGCTATATATAACTTTCCAACAGACTTCCTGTTCTTAAAAGCAAGGGTAAGCTCCCTAACTCTCAACAAATCTATTTTCTCTCCAGAAAATCCTTCTGGGCTAGTATCAGGTTTTTGCAAACTGTTACCCAATTTTCCCACAAATTTTGACCTCCATACATCCTCATTAATAATGGTAAAAGGGGATCCTGAATCAACATATACTTGAAGATCAACCCCACCAATACGCATAAAGCATACCGGTTTCTTCTTATTGCAAAATGATTCATCATTCACATTGAAGACAAACACTTGTTCCTTCCCTGTCTGTTTGCCACAATGTGTAATCCTATTGACTTTACTCTCATCTCCACTCGAACTGTCGCTTGCACCTTCCACATACTTCACATTACTACCCCCTTTCTTTTTTTTACATATACTAGCAAAATGTCCTACAACGCCACAAGCAGCACACTTCTGCTTTATCGCAGGACAATATTTGTAAGAAGCCAAATGTGAACTGCTGTCACAGCGATAACACCTTTGACAATCACTCCTTAATGTCTGTTGGCTTTTCACATTTTCCTTTTTAGTTTTTCTCGTTGTCTCACTTTGTAATTTTGGTTCCCCAGACATATACGTTCTAAAATAATCATTGCCCAATACTACTCCCAATTCTTTCCTCTCTATGACCAATTTGTTTCTTTCCAAAGGATTTAATGCCCAAGAAGCAAAACCAACCATCATTTCTTTGCCATTATGTTTCTGAGAAAAAGAATCATCCCAGTTCCTGAAGTACTACCACCCACTGTTATTATAAAATGGTATGAGAATACCTGTTTGTGCTATACCACTTTTGATACAATACCCTGAAATCCTGTTTGTTGAAGTTCTGGCCACTTTCTTTCTCAAAAAGGATGATATTGCCAGATTTCTCAACAAACTCCACAATAAATATTGGGTAAAAGTCTACTAGACCCATAAATTATCTCAATTGATATCTGCCCACATATGATCTTTAACTTCAATGTTGGTTCCCTTGTAGCCATTAGGGTGAATGTATTTGGGAAGTAGCCTGACTCCAGGCCATATTACTCTAAATAGTTTCTTCGGAACTATGATATATAAGTAGTCTCAGCCCACCATAATAGTTATCTCCTTCCATTTAACAATAAATAAACAATGTTTTGGGTCTGTTTATGTGGGAGTAACAATCTTCCAAGCTCCTGTCATGCCTGGGTTTGTATGTAGTACCTTTTCATTTATCCACACCATCATCTTGATCTTTTACACTAAAACCTCTAGCTACACTCCTTTGTTGCCTGAACCAGCATTTTGTAAAAATTGAGTATTTTCTTTCCTTCCTTCAACATTTACTCATGTACTAACTTCTTGTTGGTCTTCCTCAGCTATAGCTACTTCTGAGATAGTAATTGTTCCCAAGTGATGCATCACTGTTATGCATGTTTGTGAGTCTTCTACAATTTTGCTATAGTTATAACTTACCTAAGTGTAGGAATACTCATAGCCGTCATGTGTTCCTGTACCGTTTTACAAGAGCGTTGGACAAATAACTAATCCTTAATAGGTTTCTCTGTCAATGCTCCACATTGACAAGTTGTGCCTAATCTACTTAGCCTTCTCACAAAGTTGTTGATTGTTTTATCACATCTTTGTGGAGAAGTATAGAATGTTTGGAAAATCCATCAACAGTACAATGACAAGGCAAACATTCTATACTGGTCCAAAAAATGTTATGAAAAAATTGACAAATTACCGATCTCCTTTTTGCATCTTTGTACACATCCTCAATTACAGTCCCTTAAACAAGTGATGACCTACCTTACCTAATGATCTGAGTAATAACACTTTCTTTCTGATGGAAGGAATACTTAACCCATCCATAGCTTTCAAGTAATTTTCAAAGTTATTTAACCACTCTTGCCATTCAATGTAAGGTAGTCCAAGGTGAGTAAATTGATGAAAGAGTCTACATTATTTGTTGGACTGTATTGAGATAGCCATGACTGTTTTTCCCCTAACATTACATGAGCTTGAGCTGATTAAATTCATGCTCGAGTGACTAACAGCAGTGAGCGTTCCTTTGCTTGATCACACTTGAGAGTTGATTTGACTGAATTCGCTCCAGCATGTGGCCTCATTTTATGGTTTAAACTCCCCCTCAATGTTTCTTAAACAGCACATTTTTTTCATCTTTGAATAAAATATTACTGCCATCAGTGAAATTGGTTGGTACTAAAATTATTGTGATTTATCTGTCAAGAGGTTATCTGTTTATCCAATACGCACATTCCTTAACTGTCTGTACACCATCAGGATCCTAGATTCACAGAACAGGCCCCAGCAATGCTGGAGGATTTTCTCCCTTTGGAGAAATCAATGGCCATTGAGGTAAATGGATCTTTGGACCCAGCATAAGGGTGTGGTAGAACTGAACAATAAAAGTTTCAATATAAACCAATTTCATTACACAGTATGACCCATTTGGCCATAGAAAGAAAACTCTAGTCTGGTATAAAGCTAAGGGGTTGTATTACAAACATAAACTCAAAGTTATGCAGACAATTCTCAAGACAAAGTTATAAGGATAAAGTATTACCAAGGGATGACCAAGGTGCCGAAATAAGTCTAGGCCAACTGACATTAAAAGAACTAGGCATTCATAAAAACAACAAAGAACATCAGTAAAATGATCTTGTGGATAGAAAACAAGCGATGCTCAGTTTTAACAAGCATTACGGCAGTTCAAATCATTAAGGTTGGGCAAGGGAAAACCCTACAGCCCTACAGACTAGATAATCAAAGGATAACATGTATGGGGCGGTACACATGCTAGCAAAAGACAAAAAGGAAAAAAAAGCAAAAAGAAGGAAGGCATCAACATTTCACATGCTCAGTGAAGGCTCTTCTTCTTGGGGTCAGGGAAAAATTCTCTAAGTCTCAGCAAAGCAATTCAAAAGGCAAGGGTGTAGAGGGCAATCGCCCTCAGAGTCCATGGGGTTAAGCATGCAGTACAGAATGGCAAGAAGATCTCTCTGCACTCAGTCTGGTTGGGGATCGGTATATAAAAGTACATTCATCAGTTTCTCAGTCCACCTGACATTGAAGGGGCAGCATCCAATAGAAATTGATCATGTGACTCCAACTTGAAACATCCACATGGTTCCCAGGTTTGTCATGAGAACGGTGTCTATCAATAGTCTTTCATGCAAAATTTAATCAATTATGCAAATTGTAAGTCTACAGTCCAGGATGTTATTCATTCATATATGCTTTTTTGCACTCTCTATGTGTAAAACAATAGGCGTCTATTACCAAGCAAGCGTTCTCATGGGAGCAAAGTCTGAAAGAAAGGTACATATTAGCAAGAAAACATGACATTGTCTGCACAATCACAAGTACAGGGCCTAGCAGGCCTCACTTAGGATAATGTGAATGAATGAACACAGCACCTTAATACATTTAAATAAAAGACGTTTCAATTAGCATTAATAAATCATTAGCATTCATGGTACACTAACCTTAAAATGAAATACCTTTGTCAATACTTTTTAGTTAGAGTGACACAGAACTTCATTTCTCTATTTTTCTATATGAGTTGAAAACATTTATTATCAAAAATACAATCTTCTTTCAATACAGGCTATTAGTTTAGTCTCTAAAATACACTATAATGATAGATAAATATATCAAACATGTAATTTACTCTCAATACCACCTAGGTGTCTATGATTATTCTATGGTGAGTGCACACTAACATAACTTCTCAGTGCATCACTTTAGAGTCAAACTATTAGTACTTTGCTTAACATAATGCATAGACTGTCTCATATAGATGATCACTGTCATGAGAGACAGTGGGCCTCATTACGACCTTGATGGAGGGGTGTTAACGCATCCCTTCATGATAAATTATTACACATTGGAACTCGTTTTAGGCCAATGACTCTTTTGACACTGTTGAGAGACACCTTAAGACGAGATAGCTAATCAACATGTCAATCAATACGTCAATAATATCATCAATATTTATTACAATAATGCATTTCACTTTAGTCAAAGACATTAATCAAACTCAGGACACCACCATGACCTTACAGTCATGAAAAACCACACCAGTTTAGTATGAATTTAGTGATATTTATTCCCTATTGGTTACAATACTACTAGCAAATTTATTAGTCTCAAAACCAAGAAACATAATAGCATAGTCACAATATGGCAACTCTGATAAGATTTCATCAAGGCAAGAATCACAAACATTAGAATATAGCACGGCGTGAACATAAACTATCATTAGCAGAGTACATCAGTGCATTGTTCAACAAAGCATAGATTCAGTCATTTGTCCATTTGCATCCGTTTTAGTGAACCCCTCACCTTACCTCTAATTAGCATTGGCATGTTGGGCTTCATGCAAAACAATAATTTCATAACACCAATTTGGAAAACATCTAACTATGGCTCCTGTCAAAAGAAAAGCAGTTGGTACCTAGAAAGGAAAAGCAAACAGACAATTACAATTTCATTGTCATATAGTTACCCTCCAAGTTTGGGTCAGCACTCAGGTTCGGTCTTCGTCTTCAGGACATCAGTTGATTCACCATCAGTCAGGAACTCAGCTCACGGGAAAGGGGCACTTCCCTCATAAGGAGGTAAAGTGTAAATGGGTAATCTAAGGACAAGGATGGTTCTAAGTAAAATCAGCAAAATCACTTGGCAAAGTGACAAAGTCTCTGGATCACATCAAATCGCATCAGCATCTCCCTAACTAACTGACTCATTTCCGTGTGTCAAGGGGTTTTATCCCTTTTTCATTGTTCATTCCCCTAAAATCTGATTGGTCAAGGGGTTGCACCTCACTATCTATAACCAATTAAAAATCACATTAAGTCATTAATTTTGTCACCCTACAACAGTTCCCACGTATTTTATTGGTGCTTATGATTGACGTCTTTAGTGGGTGGTGTGTCCGGTATGATTTCATCGTCTTGTGGTCCTTTGCGCATCTTCGGTCAGTGGCTCCATTCTCCGTGCCGGTTTAGGCGACCTTGTTAATCTACACTGTTGCATTTAGCTGAAAAATTTTACTATAGGCAGGGTGAATTTAATGGGAATGGATCTACTACAGTTACATTCAGCTTCTAACTTTTGAAAAAACAAGAGTTCATGTCCTTTAGCAAGTCAGTACACTGCACGTTGGAAAAATACATTTAATATGAGAGTCAGACAGCTAGGCCTCGACTCATGCTAACTAAGGCCTACTGCTTTATTAGCAAGAATCTAATACATTTAGCCCATCAACATTAATGTAAAATCACAATTTTAATAAACATTTCACCATTATTAGTTAGTTTCATTAGTCCCTGTGTAGTGTGGTTAGTTTTACGTATTCATTGAGCTTTAGCTTCAGGCTTTAGGCCTTTGTGCACTATGCCCTGAATATATTTTATTCATTTGCTGACAGCTTAGAGCCTCTGTGCACTTTGCTTTACTGTACATGCTTTTTATTAGGCTTCGTACTGTTATTTTTCAAATAGCCAGTTCTACGGTGTTGTTTTTTATTCATATCACACTGTTTTGCCTACTTCAGCACTGGAGTTCTCCATAACATATTTACTCTGTGCTTCAGTCAAGGATACAGTCTGGTACATTGCCGATAGACGTGGTAAAAGTTTAGACTTGGCATTCCTGCGTAGGGACATTTTGTGATCACGATGACATGTTAGTTATAAAATCACTTCCTTGTCCCAATACACGCAAGAGGGAGATTCCGACCAGGGAACCACAACTAGACGCTGACTGCCTCGTTGCAGATGCTGAACCAAGATCACAGGTCTTTGCTCAGGTATGAGGGCTGATGTCTCCACAGTGATTCTAATAGGCAAGCTAGAAGCTTAACATGCTGTGCTCTACATAGAACAAGCAGAGGGAGAGTAGAAACTGTTAGACAATATGATAGCTTTGTTCTTATGTTTTACTCTACTGGTGACTATTTCAATCCTACTGTGTTGAATCGTTCTGGTTATTGCGGCTCACGCCTTAATATCTAAAATACAGTTGTTTTATTAAAAACATTATATAAAACTTATACTGTCTTTGTCATTTGTATATGAGATCATATTGGAAATAAGAGAGTTGGTTTGGATCTGAGTAACCACGACTTCCCTGAGAAGTTCCAAAGATGTCATGCGCTCGGCTGCCAAATCATTCCTTCCACATGGGAGAAATGAGGCACTGCTAGTTAGCCGGAGCAAAAACCGGATTTAGGGTGACAGCATTCTTTACACGTGGGTCAGACTCAGTCCCCCACACCGTTATAGATCCTGCTACCTAGAAATCCAATAGTCTCATTTAGAATAATGAGAGCCCACGCGACATTCTTGAGGAATTCTCCTCTAAACTCCTACCAGGTCTATCGGCACGTCTATCGGCAATGTACCAGACTGTATCCTTGACTGAAGCACAGAGTAAATATGTTATGGAGAACTACAGTGCTGAAGTAGGCAAAACAGTGTGATATGAATAAAAAACAACACCGTAGAACTGGCTATTTGAAAAATAACAGTATGAAGCCTAATAAAAAGCATGTAAAGCAAAGTGCACAGAGGCTCTAAGCTGTCAGCAAATGAATAAAATATATTCAGGGCAAAGTGCACAAAGGCCTAAAGCCTGAAGCTAAAGCGCAATGAATACGTAAAACTAACCACATTACACCCTCCCCTTGTCGGTAGCAAGTGGTTCCAATAATATAAAAGGATGCCCCAAATATAAACAATACCTAAAACAATTATTTCGACAAGGTGAGAAGACAACAAAGTCATAAATTTAGGTAACATGTGATCATAAAGACAAATTCAATATAGTGTCAATTTCGTAAAAATCCAATCGTCAGAGAGAAGCAATAGAACGCAGGAGTTCCTCCACTTCGATATATGTCAATATCGGAAGATCCACGCCACAAAGTACCATGGAGCAGGTGTGATCCAAAGCCCCAAAACCATTCAGGGCGGCACCCCGTGGAGGGCCTATGAAAGAGACAATACCATCTTCCTCCAGGAAGGGAATCTCATAAACTGCCTCACGAAGCAAGCGCATCCGTAGTGCACAAGTCTGGGAATGAGCCCTAATCGGGAACATCAACAGATCAGTATCGACCATTGGAGGGTGCTGCAATGAGAGACAGAGAGCCAGTGCATGTTCAAATGAGCACCAAAGGCATCGAAACACGGGTTGCACACAATCCAAAACCGGTCTGAATGACAGAGACCAGTCGCACTCCAAATGTCCCAGGAGTGTCGCTCCAAAATGCCGCATCATGCGTTCACGACACAGCTGCGCTGACGGGAGCAGCAATACATGATCTCGTCGTGACGGGACAGCCATTGCGAAAAAATAGCAACAACAGCAAGACTCCAGCCAATAAAGCCAAAGTAATCGGGAAACCCCCAAAAATGCTTCCAAAAATAGAATGTATAGCCGAAGGTATCAAACCGAATATGGAAGAGAAGGTATGAGCAAAACCAACACCAACGACTTTGAAACAATGTGCAATACCAGCAGTGCTGGATGCATTTAATATACGTCCCACAAGTTCACCGAAGTGATTTGGAAAGTTAGTATTCAAAAGGGACTGTATCCACGCCGATGACCTTGCCACCTGAAGTGCGTAGGTCTCGCTAGCAGATGTAACGGCCACATGCTTTTGAAACAATAAAGCTTTTAGCCGACTCAACTTGTCGAAATCAACCTTGGAAGTAGCAATATGAGGCCAGATGTCCGCTACCTCCCTAAATTTAGTGGGGGGAAACAACACATTCCCGCAGCACGTAACCGCCTTGTTGAAAACGACGATGTAAACTATTCCGGCACGCATGCCACAGCAGCGTTCGCTGTTAAGAACAATGTAACTGCCGTTAGAAAGCACCTGGAAAGTGTTTTTAATAACCGGGACTGGAACTCCCTTCAGATAACAAGCTAAGTTAGCAATCGAAGCGTTACACGCCCCGTGCAAGGACAGCTGTTTACAAACCATTGAATGGCTGACAGAAGCTTCGCATTCGCTGCCGCTAAGAAAAACCTCCTTCAAACCATTAACACATCTGTACTGAAAGGGAAGCTCCCACACCTCGTGTATGTAACTGTCTCCCAATAGTTCATATCTACCCACCGGAATGTGCTTCAAACAAGAAGTAAATTGCAAAGTAGAGATAGGCAAATTAATAACCCCATGAATCAACCATTCAGCTGACGGAATCTCAGCTACCGTGAAAGGCAGTTTCTCTAATTTCTCAATATTTAACATAACATATGTCGCTTCCTTTTTAGCCATCAGTTGTTGTTGACGAGTCAAATTAAAAGAGATAAAGATCTCTCTGGCACGAACGTGCTGCCATGGAACGCGACCCGCCTTCAAGGTCTGAAGAGTCCAATCCAGCTGCATGATGGACCGCGTCTGACTCTGCCCATGATATAAAGAAGACTTGTCCGATTTAATAATGTCAATGGCAGAGGAAACAATGCTGTCAATCGTGTAAACATGGTCAGAAAGGGTATGCATGCCATTATCAACAACAGACAGAGTCTGCATCAGATTTTCCTGATCCATCTGCCTCAACCGGGCTGCAGCCTCTTGTTGTGAAAGCTTCCAAATCTCATTATAAACCTCGTATAAAAACCTTTTCTTCCGTGGTCCTTTGGGACCTGACAAAAAATCTTGTAAATCAGTATCATTAGATAGTAACGTGAGATGTGACTTATCTGCATCCAGCGTGGATGACTTCAACCATTGCTGACAAAGCTTCCCCACACTGTATGTAGTTATAATATCAGCATGTTCTGGTGATACGTAACGAGGGTCTGCCCTATTAGTCCTCAACCCCCCTGAAGAGGTGACAAAACGTTGATGACACACATTAGTGTCTACAGGCCATAATAACCACCCGCCTGGATGTAACGATGAAGTGTTAAGCGTACCATTCTGGACCCAATGTGTAAAGTCACTAAAAGTAGCATTCACATAGTGCTGCCAATTTTTTAATTTAGAAGGGACAGGTATACTAGGCAAAGTCAACTCCCTAATTGTTGCTAAGCCCAAACAGCTAGTCTGTTGTACTGTGTTATTGAGGAAAATCATCTGCAGAGGGATAATACATGCTCTAAATAACGTGTCCCTGCCTTGCATTTGCCAATTTTTCGAACCCCAAACACTTTTCAAGTCAACAGTTTTAAACCAGTATTCATATCCCTCGACCGAAAGTTTAGATACAAACAAATTGGAATACAGTAATTTAGTATCGGTCAATAACATTTGCTTATTAGAATACGGTGCTACTTTAAAATAGTAGGACATAGCATTACGTTGATCATGCCCAGAAAAATATGCAAATTTATCATAATACGTTTTCGAACTCCCTTGTGGAGGAGTCAAGCAATGTTCCCATTGCACATAATTAAACATGGGCTTAGGGGTACTAGCTTTATGAATAAAGTGGTGTCCATAATAGTTGTAACAAAACATGTCACCATGATTATCTCTAAACTGGTAAGCATCATCATCGTCATAGACAGTATAATATTGCAAATCCGTTAGCATAGAATCTACTGTCTTCACATCCCAATCATCAGAAACAATGCCAGGTATAACAATATCATTCATTGATAATTTGAGGACATACGGTATTTGAATCAATTCAGTGGGACCATATATATCAAACATTACTTTATCCCACACAATTCCATCCGGAACTGGTATTGCAGAAATGTTTACAGTGGACAAGTCTCTTCGAACCATATGAGACGAAAAATGCGGTTTTAACACAGTCTCCACGTGCTCAATCTCAGATCGATCAGGAAGAAAATGACCATGTATTATCAGAAAAAAAATAACCACAAATCCCAACCATAATAAAATAGTCATCACGGCAAAAAACAGCCAAAAATAGTTCCAAGGAAAAACAAAATATGTGCGTTTAAGCCAACCCAGCAGCCGTCGTGGACCGTGGACAGAAGACATCGAGGACGAGGAGCCGGACACATCATTATCAGCGTCGTTGAAGCAGCCAGAAGCAGTTCTAGCAAAAGGTGCAACTGTGAACAAAGAAGCAGATGGAGGCTCTCGCCGTGGCACGCTATAAACCACATGTTCAGAAACATCAGTAGAACGTACAGCAATTTGATCAAAAGATTCCATATTAATCGCCGTCGGTGGAACAATCGCAAGATCATCATCCACCCTCCCCAAGCTCGGAGAGGAAACAGTGTCGGTGAAAATCACCTGCAGCGGGACTTCTTCCCCAGTAGTGAGAGGGATTCCGGAACTACTGGGTGTCCCTCTTGGTCTGCTGTGCAGAATCGGCCACATGTTGTAACTTGACATTATCAATGGAAACAAAGCGATTTCCTTTGGCCCCTCGCAGCGGCGGTAAAATCACAGTTCTCGTGCCGCTCACCCCCAACACAGGGACAGGTTCTCGATAAGAAGGACCAAATTCTTTTTTAACTGCAACCTTTTCACGCACTAGATCCCCAATCCTGGGTATCCAACAGTAGGTGTTACTGGCTCATCCTTAGTTCCTGAGGAGGCAGCACTGGCAGAAGAGTTATCTTCACGGAATTGTTGTAAATCCTGCAAAACAGTGACACGATCATTTATGTCAAAGGGCGTATCTGCCGCCTCCACACCAGGACCATCTAGATCAGGAACATACATTTGTGTTCCAAACAGGCACTCATATGAAGTACGACCCCCCAGTGACCTTCTAGGCAAGTTATTAAGTGCTCTCTGAACTCCATATAGGTGGGCTAGCCAACCACGACCCGTACCTATAACTCTGGCCGTTAAGGACTGCTTTAAATCACGATTTAAGCGCTCCACGACAGAATTTCCCTCGGGATGAAATGGAGACGAGAATTGGAGTTGGACCCCCAACAAAGCCATGGTGTCCCTGAATGCCTTAGAGGCAAAAGCAGGGCCCTGGTCCGAATGAAAAGCCGCAACTGCAAATATATCGACAAAGATGCGCAAATCTTTAATAACAGTTCGAGCGTCAGCAGAGCGTTGTGGCCATACCCACACAAATCTGGAGCACGAATCTACAGCAACCAATATATATTTGTATGCGCTATCTGGTGTCAGCGGACCACAATGATCCAAGTACACACACTGTAATGGTCTATTTGAAATCAGAAGGGGCGTCTGCTGCGGGCGTCTAGCCGACGATGCTTTAATTTGTTATCAAACGTCACAACAAAGGACATATTGCTTCGTCACTTTATAGAGACCAGGCCACCAGTAACGAGCCTGTAAAAGTGAAATTGTGGCAGCCACCCCAGCATGTGCAGAAGCCACCCCCTCATGTGCTGCGGAAATCAATCGAGGTCTCTCAATTTTATTGGGAATTTCACATACACCAATGCCTGGAATTGTAACAATAGCATTCAGCGCACCATTCAAGCAGTAACTATATTTTGAAGGAAATCCTTTAGGAAAGGGCGTGCCATCAACCGTAGCCTTTATGGCAGCCGAAATTTCTGTGTCTGGTTTGGAACTCAAACGAGTCACTGCGGCCACAGTGGCGACAGCCACTGCCGATTTCGCGGCTTCATCAGCCAAAGTATTCCCAACAACGTGTATTCCAACGCGCTGGTGTCCAAGTGTATGCACAACATGGACTTTAGGAAGCGTTTCCTTCAGATCCGCAACCTTACCCCACAACATTTTATGTTTAATGGTGTTGCCTTTAGAATCTCTGAACCCATTCATCTTCCAATAGTGTAGATATTCGTTGAAAGACTGCACACAGTAGTAGGAGTCACAGACCAGCAAGGTTAAAAGCGCCGGATCCGCGTGCTCCAACGCTAACAATAGAGCTTTGAGCTCAGCCAGCTGTGCCGTGCAATCTCCCAAGGTTTTAGTATAAGTATGTCGGGGGCAGAACACGTCCCCCTCCATAGTGCCGCTCACCACCGCACATGCAGCAGAATACTGTTGTTTAGTCCCAACCGCTGGTTGCGCAGAGCCATCGGTATACATGACCACCTGATATTGGTCAATAGGCAACGTACCAGCAGGACCAGGGTATTCCATTTCATATTGAAGAAATTCTTGAGTCTGCACTTTAGGGTCAAATATGTAATCTACATCAGTGGCTGTCAAAGACGTAGCCCATTGTATCCATCGCGGGTGCAAAGCTTTCGAATTTGGAACACTCGCTTTTGTAACTGCCTCTAAGGCCGGAATTGGGGAAACGACAATGATGCGTTGACCCTGGGCCAGCGGTCTTTCTTTAATAACAGCCATCTGTACTGCAGTGAGAATTTTCTCAGTCTGTGCAAAACGTTGTTCTGCAGCAGAATACAAGTGAGACTTGTATGCAATCGGGACTGTCTCCCCCTCATTAAAGGTGACATAAGTAAACCCAACAGCCCCAGGTATCAGCCTGATGACTAAATGTGTCTTATTGTCCCGTGTGTGTAAGTGTTTAACTGCTAAGAGATCACTTTGTAATTCTCGCAGTATGTGTGTATGTTCAATCGTCCAAAATCTAACCGAAAAATTCAGGCTAATCAACTCGTATAAGGGTTTTATACGCGTCGCATATTCAGGAATGTAAGTTCTGCCAAAATTCAGAAACCCCAACAATGACTGGAGCTTCCGAACCGTATTAGGAGGCTGCAATAAAGCACATTTCTCTAAAAAGTGTGGCGCTAAGCTCTTGCCCTCCCTCGACAACTCATATCCCAGGAAAATGACGCTGAGGAAGGCAATCTTTGATTTCTTAAAATTAAACTTATAGCCAATATCAGCAAACCCCACAACAATGCGTGATACACGCCTTAGATGTTGCAGAATCTCATCATCCGTCAGATATATGTCATCAACATATGACAACGCTTCAGGGTCGAACTCATGCAGCATTTCAGTGACACAAGCCGAAAACAGTCCTGGGCTATTCTTATACCCCTGAGGCAAACGACAAAAAAATTTCTGAGAGCCAAACGCACTGAAACAGGTATAGTCCCGACTCTCGGGCGCTATATTCTGGCAGAAAAATCAATTCGAGATATCTAATGTTGTCTTGGATTTTTTACGCACTATATTATTCATAAGCGCTGAGCTGTGTGAATTCTGTATTGCATATGTGCGTGTATGAGTATTCAAATGTCGGTAATCCACCAATATCCTATATGAATGGTCCGGTTTAGCAACCGGAAACAAGGGATTATTCATCGGCGAGACACAGGGCTCAATTACACCCTGATACTCCAATTGTGTAAGTATTTTCCTAACCGATGCCCTTGCTTCAAATTTGATAGGATACTGCGGTTGTGGCTGAGGTTCGCCCTTTATCGGAATTACATGATAAGGTGATTGTCTGTCCCACCCCACGTTATTTCTATACAAGGCGGGAGCCTGTGCTAGAGCCCATAATTTACTATAGGACTCCGCTAGTTCTCTCGGAACAAGAGGTGAGAAGGAAGGTATAATAATCTCCTCTTCAACCGGACAGTTGCGAACAAAGTCAGGTGGCCAATCCTGTTCGGCCAGCAGAACATCATATGATTTTACCACATGGTCCCAAAAAATGGCGTTTATAATACGGTCAATGTCCCCTTCCAATCGCAGAGTCACTTCATATACTCTATCAGGATCAGAGAATCACATATCCGCCGTCTCGACTTGTATGAAGTCATCAGTTGCTTTCACCTCCAGATGCTCTAGAAGACTCCGGCGAACTATTGTGACCTCTGCCGCGCTGTCTAACAGTGCTAACGCCCATGTCTTGTTCGTCAAGAGAACTCTCTTCTTGAGCGGCATGTCTAACTGAGACTGCTGCCACTTTCTTCTTTTTAAATTGCTGTTTTTGTTGAAGCGGTTTCTCTTCTTGTTTAATAGAAACCTCCGCTGAGCGTTGTGAATCCTGTCTCGGTTTCACGTACTCCGTCCTCCGCTCTGACCGTCCACCTCTCTCACTTCTCTTTTCCGAGGAGTCCTGAAAGGAACGAGATTGGCGTGTATCAGTATATTGATATCTATCAGGTGTCTTCAAAGTATCCCTATTCCTGAGATTATACTTATTCTGTGGGGTCTCCGGTTGCGGAGACTGCCCACCATCTTTCTTAGGTGTTTGCTGTTTCTTTTCCCAGCGCTTTTTCGAACCCTCAGGTTGTTGCTGTTTAGCATTATCTTTATTATTTTTACCCTGTAACTGGGGTTTTTGTGGTCTAGCCCCTAGGCTATCACGACCAATACTAGAATATGTTTCCGCTATTATTCTCGGAAGCTCCCGCTCCTGATTAAGCAGCGGAACATCCCGAAGACGCATTCGCACTGCTAGTGCTACTGCCTCTCCTTTGAGATTACTCAAAATAATAGAAGAAACTGTGGCAAAATTGCCCAGCAACTGCATGCCCAAATCTAAGGCAGGGGCAGCCCCATATTCATCTTGAATCTGTTTAAGCACGTCCGGTAAATTAGCTAATGTCGGTGTACCGTGTGCCGTAGTGTAGAGCGCGGCAAACACCGTGCCCCAGGTATTACAAAGGTCCACCGGAGGAACCATCCCATACGGCAAACACATCGTCAAAATTCTATGTTTATCCTGAGGTCCCGTATGGGGAAATACTGCTTCCAGCGTATTAATTTTTTGCGCCAGCCAAAATGGAGTCTCCTCTCGTTTAGCCGGTACTTTACCCATAACAGAGTGTACAGTGGCCGGATTAATACCCGGAACCACTGCCTGTGGGTGCGCTGGAGCAGCACGCGCTGCGTTTGTATTTAGTGTCTGCATTACAAACTCAACTAATCGTCTATATGTAGCGGTTAAGTCTGTATATAAACGACGAACTTCAACCACTGCCAATTGAGCAACCGCAGGATGAGGTGTGTATGTAGCCAATAAAGGCCAGGTAGGACCATCATTACTCAGCGGACCTAACCTAACCTGTGCTACTGTGTGTGGGAGGACGCCATCAAGCCAATTATGGTGTTCTTGATAAGATAGAGGTATTTCTAAATAAGCGTAAGCCCTGTATTGTCCACGGACATTCGCAACAGTGTATTCGTGAAAAGTATTTGTTCCCCCATCCACTGCTGGAAATCCGACCCAAGAACAAAAAAGTTCCGTTCTATAGGCTGCATGGGCGTCCACCACAAAAGTGACTGGACCCCCCTGGACTGTCAGTCCATGTGTCAACAGATGTCCTGTGAGCGGGTGACGCATATTAATTGCTATATTCACTACATTAGGATTCGCCATTTTATAAAAAATAGCTCCAGGTCAGAGAAGGCACACCAATATCGGGGTTTTCCTTTCAAAGTTCAAGCTTGAACAACCAACCACTAAGCAATAGGAAGCACCTATGCCGTGGCGGCGGAAACCCTCAGCCCCACGGACGTCTCCGTATACGGAACCGAGGAGTCAAAATATATATGAGACCAAGAGAGTCAGTCGGACCTAATCAGTAGAGCAAGACCAAACGTTGGCGGCGCCACCTATATGGAGTACAGAGAGCACTTAATAACTTGCCTAGAAGGTCACTGGGGGGTCGTACTTCATATGAGTGCCTGTTTGGAACACAAATGTATGTTCCTGATCTAGATGGTCCTGGTGTGGAGGCGGCATGGGGTTATTAATTTGCCTATCTCTACTTTGCAATTTACTTCTTGTTTGAAGCACATTCCGGTGGGTAGATATGAACTATTGGGAGACAGTTACATACACGAGGTGTGGGAGCTTCCCTTTCAGTACAGATGTGTTAATGGTTTGAAGGAGGTTTTTCTTAGCGGCAGCGAATGCGAAGCTTCTGTCAGCCATTCAATGGTTTGTAAACAGCTGTCCTTGCACGGGGCGTGTAACGCTTCGATTGCTAACTTAGCTTGTTATCTGAAGGGAGTTCCAGTCCCGGTTATTAAAAACACTTTCCAGGTGCTTTCTAACGGCAGTTACATTGTTCTTAACAGCGAACGCTGCTGTGGCATGCGTGCCGGAATAGTTTACATCTTCGTTGTCAACAAGGCCGTTACGTGCTGCGGGAATGTGTTGTTTCCCCCCACTCAATTTAGGGAGGTAGCGGACATCTGGCCTCATATTGCTACTTCCAAGGTTGATTTCGAAAAGTTGAGTCGGCTAAAAGCTTAATTGTTTCAAAAGCATGTGGCCCTTACATCTGCTAGCGAGACCTACGCACTTCAGGTGGCAAGGTCATCGGCGGGTGTTCCGCTGCTTAATCAGGAGCGGGAGCTTCAGAGAGTAATAGCGGAAACATATTCTAGTATTGGTAATGATAGCCTAGGGGCTAGACCACAAAAACTCCAGTTACAGGGTAAAAATAATAAAGATAATGCTAAACAGCAACAACATGAGGTTCGAAAAAGCGCTGGGATAAGAAACAGCGTACTGTATACCGATGGCTCTGCGCAACCAGCGATTGGGACTAAACAACAGTATTCTGCTGCATGTGATGTGGTGAGCGGCACTATGGAGGGGGACGTGTTCTGCCCCCGACATACTTATACTAAAACCTTGGGAGATTGCATGGCACAGCTGGCTGAGCTCAAAGCTCTATTGTTAGCGTTGGAGCACGCGGATCCGGCGCTTTTAACCTTGCTGGTCTGTGACTCCTACTACTGTGTGCAGTCTTTCAACGTATATCTACACTATTGGAAGATGAATGGGTTCAGAGATTCTAAAGGCAACACCATTAAACATAAAATGTTGTGGGGTAAGGTTGCGGATCTGAAGGAAACGCTTCCTAAAGTCCATGTTGTGCATACACTTGAACACCAGCGCGTTGGAATACACGTTGTTGGGAATACTTTGGCTGATGAAGCCGCAAAATCGGCAGTGGCTGTCGCCACTGTGGCCGCAGTCACTCGTTTGAGTTCCAAACCAGACACAGAAATATCGGCTGCCATAAAGGCTACGGTTGATGGCACGCACTTTCCTAAAGGATTTCCTTCTAAATATAGTTACTGCTTGAATGGTGCGCTGAATGCTACTGTTACAATTCCAGGCATTGGTGTACGTGAAATTCCCAATAAAATTGGGAGACCTCGATTGATTTCTGCAGCACATGAGGGGGTGGCTTCTGCACATGCTGGGGTGGCTGCCACGATTTCACTCTTACAGGCTCGTTACTGGTGGCCTGGTCTCTATAAAGAGAGGAAGCAATATGTCCTTTGTTGTGATGTTTGTCAACAAATTAAAGCATTGTCGGCTAGACGCCCGCAGCAGACGCCCCTTCTGATTTCAAATAGACCATTACAGTGTGTGTACTTGGATCATTGTGGTCCGCTGACACCAGATAGTGCATACAAATATATATTGGTTGCTGTTGATTCGTGCTCCAGATTTGTGTGGGTATGGCCACAACTCTCAGCTGACGCTCGAACTGTTATTAAAGATTTGCGCATCTTTGTCAATATATTTGCAGTTGCGGCTTTTCATTCGGACCAGGGCCCTGCTTTTGCCTCTAAGGCATTCAGGGACACCATGGCTTCGTTGGGGGTCCAACTCCAATTCTCGTCTCCATTTCATCCCAAGGGAAATTCTGTTGTGGAACGTTTAAATCGTGATTTAAAGCAGTCCTTAACGGCCAGAGTTATAGGTTCGGGTCGTGGTTGGCTAGCCCACCTATATGGAGTACAGAGAGCACTTAATAACTTGCCTAGAAGGTCACTGGGGGGTCGTACTTCATATGAGTGCAGGTATGAGGGCTGATGTCTCCACAGTGATTCTAATAGGCAAGCTAGAAGCTTAACATGCTGTGCTCTACATAGAACAAGCAGAGGGAGAGTAGAAACTGTTAGACAATATGATAGCTTTGTTCTTATGTTTTACTCTCCTGGTGACTATTTCAATCCTACTGTGTTGTATCGTTCTGGTTATTGCGGCTCACGCCTTAATATCTAAAATACACTCGTTTTATTAAAAACATTATATAAAACTTATACTGTCTTTGTCATTTGTATATGAGATCACATTGGAAATAAGAGAGTTGGTTTGGATCTGAGTAACCACGACTTCCCTGAGAAGTTCCAAAGATGTCATGCGCTCGGCTGCCGAATCATTCCTTCCACATGGGAGAAATGAGGCACTGCTAGTTAGCCGGAGCAAAAACCGGATTTAGGGTGGCAGAGTTCTTTACACGTGGGTCAGACTCATATGGAATTCTTGAGTCTGCAGTTTAGGGTCAAATATGTAATCTACATCAGTGGCTGTCAAAGACGTAGCCCTTTGTATCCATCGCGGGTGCAAAGCTTTCGAATTTGGAACACTCGCTTTTGTAACTGCCTCTAAGGCCGGAATTGGGGAAACGACAACGATGCGTTGACCCTGGGCCAGCGGTCTTTCTTTAATAACAGCCATCTGTACTGCAGACCAAGAGGGACACCCAGTAGTTCCGGAATCCCTCTCACTACTGGGGAAGAAGTCCCACTGCAGGTGATTTTCACCGACACTGTTTCCTCTCCGAGCTTGGGGAGGGTGGATGATGATCTTGCGATTGTTCCACCGACGGCGATTAATATGGAATCTTTTGATCAAATTGCTGTACGTTCTACTGATGTTTCTGAACATGTGGTTTATAGCGTGCCACGGCGAGAGCCTCCATCTGCTTCTTTGTTCACAGTTGCACCTTTTGCTAGAACTGCTTCTGGCTGCTTCAACGACGCTGATAATGATGTGTCCGGCTCCTCGTCCTCGATGTCTTCTGTCCACGGTCCACGACGGCTGCTGGGTTGGCTTAAACGCACATATTTTGTTTTTCCTTGGAACTATTTTTGGCTGTTTTTGGCCGTGATGACTATTTTATTATGGTTGGGATGTGTGGTTATTTTTTTTCTGATAATACATGGTCATTTTCTTCCTGATCGATCTGACATTTAGCACGTGGAGACTGTGTTAAAACTGCATTTTTCGTCTCATATGGTTCGAAGAGACTTGTCCACTGTAAACATTTCTGCAATACCAGTTCCGGATGGAATTGTGTGGGATAAAGTAATGTTTGATATATATGGTCCCACTGAATTGATTCAAATACCGTATGTCCTCAAATTATCAATGAATGATATTGTTATACCTGGCATTGTTTCTGATGATTGGGATGTGAAGACAGTAGATTCTATGCTAACGGATTTGCAATATTATACTGTCTATGACGAAGATGATGCTTACCAGTTTAGAGATAATCATGGTGACATGTTTTGTCACAACTATTATGGACACCACTTTATTCATAAAGCTAGTACCCCTAAGCCCATGTTTAATTATGTGCAATGGGAACATTGCTTGACTCCTCCACAAGGGAGTTCGAAAACGTATTATGATAAATTTGCATATTTTTCTGGGCATGATCAACGTAATGCTAAGTCCTACTATTTTAAAGTAGCACCGTATTCTAATAAGCAAATGTTATTGACCGATACTAAATTACTGTATTCCAATTTGTTTGTATCTAAACTTTCGGTCGAGGGATATGAATACTGGTTTAAAACTGTTGACTTGAAAAGTGTTTGGGGTTCGAAAAATTGGCAAATGCAAGGCAGGGACACGTTATTTAGAGCATGTATTATCCCTCTGCAGATGATTTTCCTCAATAACACAGTACAACAGACTAGCTGTTTGGGCTTAGCGACAATTAGGGAGTTGACTTTGCCTAGTATACCTGTCCCTTCTAAATTAAAAAATTGGCAGCACTATGTGAATGCTACTTTTAGTGACTTTACACATTGGGTCCAGAATGGTACGCTTAACACTTCATCGTTACATCCAGGCGGGTGGTTATTATGGCCTGTAGACACTAATGTGTGTCATCAACGTTTTGTCACCTCTTCAGGGGGGTTGAGGACTAATAGGGCAGACCCTCGTTACGTATCACCAGAACATGCTGATATTATAACTACATACAGTGTGGGGAAGCTTTGTCAGCAATGGTTGAAGTCATCCACGCTGGATGCAGTTAAGTCACATCTCACGTTACTATCTAATGATACTGATTTACAAGATTTTTTGTCAGGTCCCAAAGCACCACGGAAGAAAAGGTTCTTATACGAGGTTTATAATGAGATTTGGAAGCTTTCACAACAAGAGGCTGCAGCCCGGTTGAGGCAGATTGATCAGGAAAATCTGATGCAGACTCTGTCTGTTGTTGATAATGGCATGCATACCCTTTCTGACCATGTTTACACGATTGACAGCATTGTTTCCTCTGCCATTGACATTATTAAATCGGACATGTCTTCTTTATATCATGGGCAGAGTCAGACGCGGTCCATCATGCAGCTGGGTTGGACTCTTCAGACCTTGAAGGCGGGTCGCGTTCCATGGCAGCACGTTCGTGCCAGAGAGATCTTTATCTCTTTTAATTTGACTCGTCAACAACAACTGATGGCTAAAAAGGAAGCGATATATGTTATGTTAAATATTGAGAAATTAGAGAAACTGCCTTTCACGGTAGCTGATATTCCGTCAGTTGAATGGTTGATTCATGGGGTTATTATTTTGCCTATCTCTACTTTGCAATTTACTTCTTGTTTGAAGCACATTCCGGTGGGTAGATATGAACTATTGGGAGACAGTTACATACACGAGGTGTGGGAGCTTCCCTTTCAGTACAGATGTGTTAATGGTTTGAAGGAGGTTTTTCTTAGCGGCAGCGAATGCGAAGCTTCTGTCAGCCATTCAATGGTTTGTAAACAGCTGTCCTTGCACGGGGCGTGTAACGCTTTGATTGCTAACTTAGCTTGTTATCTGAAGGGAGTTCCAGTCCCGGTTATTAAAAACACTTTCCAGGTGCTTTCTAACGGCAGTTACATTGTTCTTAACAGCGAACGCTGCTGTGGTATGCGTGCCGGAATAGTTTACATCGTCGTTGTCAACAAGGCCGTTACGTGCTGCGGGAATGTGTTGTTTCCCCCCACTAAATTTAGGGAGGTAGCGGACATCTGGCCTCGTATTGCTACTTCCAAGGTTGATTTCGACAAGTTGAGTCGGCTAAAAGCTTTATTGTTTCAAAAGCATGTGGCCCTTACATCTGCTAGCGAGACCTACGCTCTTCAGGTGGCAAGGTCATCGGCGGAGATACAGTCCCTTTTGAATACTAACTTTCCAAATCACTTCAGTGAACTTGTGGGACGTATATTTAATGCATCCAGCACTGCTGGTATTGCACATTTTTTCAAAGTCGTTGGTGTTGGTTTTGCTCATACCTTCTCTTCCATATTCGGTTTGATACCTTCGGCTATACATTCTATTTTCGGAAGCATTTTTGGGGGTTTCCCGATTACTTTGGCTTTATTGGCTGGAGTCTTGCTGTTGTTGCTATTTTTTCGCAATGGCTGTCCCGTCACGATGAGATCATGTATTGCTGCTCCCGTCAGCGCAGCTGTGTCGTGAACGCATGATGCGGCATTTTGGAGCGACACTCCTGGGACATTTGGAGTGCGACTGGTCTCTGTAATTCAGACCGGTTTTGGATTGTGTGCAACCCGTGTTTCGATGCCTTTGGTGCTCATTTGAACATGCACTGGCTCTCTGTCTCTCATTGCAGCGCCCTCCAATGGTCGATACTGATCTGTTGATGTTCCCGATTAGGGCTCATTCCCAGACTTGTGCACTACGGATGCGCTTGCTTCGTGAGGCAGTTTATGAGATTCCCTTCCTGGAGGAAGATGGTATTGTCTCTTTCATAGGCCCTGCACGGGGTGCCGCCCTGAATGGTTTTGGGGCTTTGGATCACACCTGCTCCATGGTACTTTGTGGCGTGGATCTTCCGATATTGACATATATCGAAGTGGAGGAACTCCTGCGTTCTATTGCTTCTATCTGACGATTGGATTTTTACGAAATTGACATTATATTGAATTTGTCTTTATGATCACGTTACCTAAATTTATGACTTTGTTGTCTTCTCACCTTGTCGAAATAATTGTTTTAGGTATTGTTTATATTTGGGGCATCCTTTTATATTATTGGAACCACTTGCTACCGACAAGGGGAGGGTGTAGTGTGGTTAGTTTTACGTATTCATTGTGCTTTAGCTTCAGGCTTTAGGCCTTTGTGCACTTTGCCCTGAATATATTTTATTCATTTGCTGACAGCTTAGAGCCTCTGTGCACTTTGCTTTACATGCTTTTTATTAGGCTTCGTACTGTTATTTTTCAAATAGCCAGTTCTACGGTGTTGTTTTTTATTCATATCACACTGTTTTGCCTACTTCAGCACTGGAGTTCTCCATAACATATTTACTCTGTGCTTCAGTCAAGGATACAGTCTGGTACATTGCCGATAGACGTGGTAGGAGTTTAGACTTGGCATTCCTGCGTAGGGACATTTTGTGATCACAATGACATGTTAGTTATAAAATCACCTCCTTGTCCCAATTCATGCAAGAGGGAGATTCCGACCAGGGAACAACAACTAGACGCTGACTGCCTCGTTGCAGATGCTGAACCAAGATCACAGGTCTTTGCTCAGGTATGAGGGCTGATGTCTCCACAGTGATTCTAATAGGCAAGCTAGAAGCTTAACATGCTGTGCTCTACATAGAACAAGCAGAGGGAGAGTAGAAACTGTTAGACAATATGATAGCTTTGTTCTTATGTTTTACTCTCCTGGTGACTATTTCACCATTGTCGCGTGGGCTCTCATTATTCTAAATGAGACTACTGGATTTCTAGGTAGCAGGATCTATAACGGTGTGGGGGACTGAGTCTGACCCACGTGTAAAGAACTCTGTCACCCTAAATCCGGTTTTTGCTCCGGCTAACTAGCAGTGCCTCATTTCTCCCATGTGGAAGGAATGATTCGGCAGCCCGAGCGCATGACATCTTTGGAACTTCTCAGGGAAGTCGTGGTTACTCAGATCCAAACCAACTCTCTTATTTCCAATATGATCTCATATACAAATGACAAAGACAGTATAAGTTTTATATAATGTTTTTAATAAAACGACTGTATTTTAGATATTAAGGTGTGAGCCGCAATAACCAGAACGATACAACACAGTAGGATTGAAATAGTCACCAGGAGAGTAAAACATAAGAACAAAGCTATCATATTGTCTAACAGTTTCTACTCTCCCTCTGCTTGTTCTATGTAGAGCACAGCATGTTAAGCTTCTAGCTTGCCTATTAGAATCACTGTGGAGACATCAGCCCTCATACCTGAGCAAAGACCTGTGATCTTGGTTCAGCATCTGCAACGAGGTAGTCAGCGTCTAGTTGTGGTTCCCTGGTCGGAAGCCAACGTTTGGTCTGGCTCTAATGATTAGGTCCGACTGACTCTCTTGGTCTCATATATATTTTGACTCCTCGGTTCCGTATACGGACACGTCCGTGGGGCTGATGGTTTCCGCCGCCACGGCATAGGTGTTTCCTATTGCTTAGTGGTTGGTTTGTTCAAGCTTGAACTTTGAAAGGAAAAGACCGATATTGGTGTGCCTTCTCTGACCTGGAGCTATTTTTTATAAAATGGTGAATACTAATGTAGTGAATATAGCAATTAATATGCGTCACCCGCTCACAGGACATCTGTTGACACATGGACTGACAGTCCAGGGGGGTCCAGTCACTTTTGTGGTGGACGCCCATGCAGCCTATAGAACGGAACTTTTTTATTTTTGGGTCGGATTTCCAGCAGTGGATGGGGGAACAAATACTTTTCACGAATACACTGTTGCGAATGTCCCTGGACAATACAGGGCTTACGCTTATTTAGAAATACCTCTATCTTATCAAGAACACCATAATTGGCTTGATGGCGCCCTCCCACACACAGTAGCACAGGTTAGGTTAGGTCCGCTGAGTAATGATGGTCCTACCTGGCCTTTATTGGCTACATACACACCTCATCCTGCGGTTGCTCAATTGGCAGTGGTTGAAGTTCGTCGTTTATATACAGACTTAACTGCTACATATAGACGATTAGTTCAGTTTGTAATGCAGACACTTAATACAAACGCAGCGCGTGCTGCTCCAGCGCACCCACAGGCAGTGGTTCCGGGTATTATTCCGGCCACTGTACACTCTGTTATGGGTAAAGTACCGGCTGAACGAGAGGAGACTCCATTTTGGCTGGCGCAAGAAATTAATACGCTGGAAACAGTATTTCCCCATACGGGACCTCAGGATAAACATAGAATTTTGATGATGTGTTTGCCGTGTGGGATGGTTCCTCCAGTGGACCTTTGTAATACCTTGGGCACGGTGTTTGCCGCGCTCTACACTACGGCACACGGTACACCGACATTAGCTAATTTACCGGAAGTGCTTAAACAGATTCAAGATGAATATGGGGCTGCCCCTGCCTTAGATTTGGGCATGCAGTTGCTGGGCAATTTTGGCACAGTTTCTTCTATTATTTTGAGTAATCTCAAAGGAGAGGCAGTAGCACTAGCAGTGCGAATGCGTCTTCGGGATGTTCCGCTGCTTAATCAGGAGCGGGAGCTTCAGAGAATAATAGCAGAAACATATTCTAGTATTGGTCGTGATAGCCTAGGGGCTAGACCACAAAAACCCCAGTTACAGGGTAAAAATAATAAAGATAATGCTAAACAGCAACAACCTGAGGGTTCAAAAAAGCGCTGGGAAAAGAAACAGCAAACACCTAAGAAAGATGGTGGGCAGTCTCCGCAACCGGAGACCCCACAGAATAAGTATAATCTCAGGAATAGGGATACTTTGAAGACGCCTGATAGATATCAATATACTGATACACGCCAATCTCATTCCTTTCAGGACTCCTCGGAAAAGAGAAGTGAGAGAGGTGGGCGGTCAGAGCGGAGGACGGAGTACGTGAAACCGAGACAGGATTCACAACGCTCAGCGGAGGTTTCTATTAAACAAGAAGGGAAAGCGCTGCAACAAAAAGAGCAATTCTAAAAGAAGAAAGTGGCAGCAGTCTCAGTTAGACATGCCGCTCAAGAAGAGAGTTCTCTTGACGAACAAGACATGGGTGTTAGCACTGTTAGACAGCGCGGCAGAGGTCACAATAGTTCGCCGGAGTCTTCTAGAGCATCTGGAGGTGAAAGCAACTGATGACTTCATACAAGTCGAGACGGGGGATATGCGAGTCTCTGATCCTGATAGAGTATATGAAGTGACTCTGCGATTGGAAGGGGACATTGACCGTATTATAAACGCCATTTTTTGGGACCATGTGGTAAAATCATATGATGTTCTGCTGGCCGAACAGGATTGGCCACCTGACTTTGTTCGCGACTGTCCGGTTGGGGAGGAGGTTATTACACCTTCCTTCTCACCTCTTGTTCCAAGAGAACTAGCGGAGTCCTATAGTAAATCATGGGCTCTAGCACAGGCTCCCGCCTTGTATAGAAATAACGTGGGGTGGGACAGACAATCACCTTATCATGTAATTCCGATAAAGGGCGAACCTCAGCCACAACCGCAGTATCCTATCAAATTTGAAGCAAGGGCATCGGTTAGGAAAATTCTTACACAATTGGAGTATCAGGGTGTAATTGAGCCCTGTGTCTCGCCGATGAATAATCCCTTGTTTCCGGTTGCTAAACCGGACCATTCATATAGGATAGTGGTGGATTACCGACATTTGAATAGTCATACACGCACATATGCAATACAGAATTCACACAGCGCAGCGCTTATGAATAATATAGTGCGTAAAAAATACAAGACAACATTAGATATCTCGAATTGATTTTTCTGCCAGAATAGAGCGCCCGAGAGTCGGGACTATACCTGTTTCAGTGCGTTTGGCTCTCAGAAAAATTTCGTCGTTTGCCTCAGGGGTATAAGAATAGCCCAGGACTGTTTTCGGCTCGTGTCACTGAAATGCTGCATGAGTTCGACCCTGAAGCGTTGTCATATGTTGATGACATATATCTGACGGATGATGAGATTCTGCAACATCTAAAGCGTGTATCGCGCATTGCTGTGGGGTTTGCTGATAATGGCTATAAGTTTAATTTTAAGAAATCAAAGATTGCCTTCCTCAGCGTCATTTTCCTGGGATATGAGTTGTTGAGTGAGGGCAAGAGCTTAGCGCCACATTTTTTAGAGAAATTTGCTTTATTGCAGCCTCCTAATACGGTTCGGAAGCTCCAGTCATTGTTGGGGTTTCTGAATTTTGGCAGAACTTACATTCCTGAATATGCGACGCGTATAAAACCCTTATACGAGTTGATTCGCCCGAATTTTTCGAGTAGATTTTGGACGACTGAACATACACACATACTACGAGAATTACAAAGTGATCTCTTAGCAGTTAAACACTTACACACACGGGACAATAAGACACATTTAGTCATCAGGGTGATACCTGGGGCTGTTGGGTTTACTTATGTCACTTTAATGAGGGGGAGACAGCCCCGATTGCATACAAGTCTCACTTGTATTCTGCTGCAGAACAACGTTTTGCACAGACTGAGAAAATTCTCACTGCAGTACAGATGGCTGTTATTAAAGAAAGACCGCTGGCCCAGGGTCAACGCATCATTGTCGTTTCCCCAATTCCGGCCTTAGAGGCAGTTACAAAAGCGAGTGTTCCAAATTCGAAAGCTTTGCACCCGCGATGGATACAATGGCCTACGTCTTTGACAGCCACTGATGTAGATTACATATTTGACCCTAAACTGCAGACTCAAGAATTCCTTCAATATGAAATGGAATACCCTGTTCCTGCTGGTACGTTGCCTGTTGACCAATATCAGGTGGTCATGTATACCGATGGCTCTGCGCAACCAGCGGTTGGGACTAAACAACAGTATTCTGCTGCATGTGCGGTGGTGAGCGGCACTATGGAGGGGGACGTGTTCTGCCCCCGACATACTTATACTAAAACCTTGGGAGATTGCACGGCACAGCTGGCTGAGCTCAAAGCTCTATTGTTAGCGTTGGAGCACGCGGATCCGGTGCTTTTAACCTTGCTGGTCTGTGACTCCTACTACTGTGTGCAGTCTTTCAACGAATATCTACACTATTGGAAGATGAATGGGTTCAGAGATTCTAAAGGCAACACCATTAAACATAAAATGTTGTGGGGTAAGGTTGCAGATCTGAAGGAAACGCTTCCTAAAGTCCATGTTGTGCATACACTTGGACACCAGCGCGTTGGAATACACGTTGTTGGGAATACTTTGGCTGATGAAGCCGCAAAATCGGCAGTGGCTGTCGCCACTGTGGCCGCAGTGACTCGTTCGAGTTCCAAACCAGACACAGAAATATCGGCTGCCATAAAGGCTACGGTTAATGGCACGCCCTTTCCTAAAGGATTTCCTTCAAAATATAGTTACTGCTTGAATGGTGCGCTGAATGCTACTGTTACAATTCCAGGCATTGGTGTACGTGAAATTCCCAATAAAATTGGGAGACCTCGATTGATTTCTGCAGCACATGAGGGGGTGGCTTCTGCACATGCTGGGGTGGCTGCCACGATTTCACTTTTACAGGCTTGTTACTGGTGGCCTGGTCTCTATAAAGAGACGAAGCAATATGTCCTTTGTTGTGACGTTTGTCAACAAATTAAAGCATCGTCGACTAGACGCCCGCAGCAGGCGCCCCTTCTGATTTCAATTAGACCATTACAGTGTGTGTACTTGGATCATTGTGGTCCGCTGACACCAGGTAGTGCATACAAATATATATTGGTTGCTGTAGATTCGTGCTCCAGATTTGTGTGGGTATGGCCACAACGCTCGGCTGACGCTCGAACTGTTATTAAAGATTTGCACATCTTTGTCGATATATTTGCAGTTGCAGCTTTTCATTCGGACCAGGGCCCTGCTTTTGCCTCTAAGGCATTCAGGGACACCATGGCTTCGTTGGGGGTCCAACTCCAATTCTCGTCTCCATTTCATCCCGAGGGAAATTCTGTCGTGGAGCGTTTAAATTGTGATTTAAAGCAGTCCTTAACGGCCAGAGTTATAGGTACGGGTCGTGGTTGGCTAGCCCACCTATATGGAGTACAGAGAGCACTTAATAACTTGCCTAGAAGGTCACTGGGGGGTCGTACTTCATATGAGTGCCTGTTTGGAACACGAATGTATGTTCATGCTGAACCAAGATCACAGGTCTTTGCTCAGGTATGAGGGCTGATGTCTCCACAGTGATTCTAATAGGCAAGAAAGAAGCTTAACATGCTGTGCTCTACATAGAACAAGCAGAGGGAGAGTAGAAACTGTTAGACAAAATGATAGCTTTGTTCTTATGTTTTACTCTCCTGGTGACTATTTCAATCCTACTGTGTTGTATCGTTCTGGTTATTGCGGCTCACACCTTAATATCTAAAATACAGTCATTTTATTAAAAACATTATATAAAACTTATACTGTCTTTGTCATTTGTATATGAGATCATATTGGAAATAAGAGAGTTGGTTTGGATCTGAGTAACCACGACTTTCCTGAGAAGTTCCAAAGATGTCATGCGCTCGGCTGCCGAATCATCCCTTCCACATGGGAGAAATGAGGCACTGCTAGTTAGCCGGAGCAAAAACCGGATTTAGGGTGACAGAGTTCTTTACACGTGGGTCAGACTCAGTCCCCCACACCGTTATAGATCCTGCTACCTAGAAATCCAGTAGTCTCATTTAGAATAATGAGAGCCCACGCGACATGGCCTTAGCGGCCACTCCCCGTGATCACATTTCAAGTCCACGTTTTAGCAAAACATGTTAATATAGTTTCTATGCGGCATCATTTACATTAGTTTATAAACATTTCATGTTAATATAGCTACGCTCTCTCAGTCCCTCCTCTGATGACCCTAGTCAGCACAGAAACCTTTCCCTTTCTACCTTTCACTATAAATTTTTCACTTTGCGCATAATGCGCATTTCAACATCTTGCCCTTTGTGTGAGCTTTCCCAAATTTCACTAAACATTTTCTCCCTTTCATTTTCTTCATTTCTTTTGCTTCGTTTTGTCCAATTTCTTCTAATTCTTTCATTAATTTTGCATGCTCCCCATAAACCCAATAGACAAATCAGGACAATTAATAGACCCCCTAATATTTTTGCAAGTACCCCATTCCAAATATTACTAAACCAGCTCCCTACTCTGGCAATTCCCTTTCCACTTTTCTCCCAAACTCCAGTTTCCTTCAAATCTGCACTATCTCTAGTTAGGTTAGTAAGCATACCTCTAATCTTTTTACTATTATCAGGAATAAACGAGCAGCAATGACGCTCATTAAGCATCTTACAGACTCCGCCGCTCTTTGCTAAAAGAATGTCTAAAGCAAGCCAATTTTGAAGAGTAATAGCTCTTTCCGCAGCAAGTTCAGTATACATCAAGAGTATAGCCCCTGTGAAATTGGTCAGCATGTTATCCACAATAGTAGAGAACTTTCGAATCTTATGGAGTTTAAGATAACCCCTACTGAAGGAATTATGGCTCCAAATATGTTACCAGCGACAGCAGCCGCTGTCTCTCTCTTTTGTCTAGCATGTTGTAATTCAGACATTTTCGGTATTTGTTTTAAGTCATCAATCTGGTAAATCTTTGGAAAAACTATTCCCAAATAACATGTCCCATACCATCCCTTAGGGAGACGGTAATAAGCATTAAGTCCACATATGTAATAGATCCCAGGGATCGCTGGATCCTGTCCATTTAACAAGAATGTCCACTTACTCTGAAACAAAAACACATGCCTGCATTCACTCGTTCCCACAAATAAAGTGTCATGATCAGATTTCGGCCTATATATACACAAAGCCTTCCTACATGTAATTCATCTATAGCTAATTTACCCTGCGTTTTTATTGCGGTGTAAGCATAATCATTTGCATATGTGCGTTTTTCTAACCCCTTTTCTAGCCTTTCTTTCAGTGCTTTGCGTCTCTCATCAGTATGATCTAAGAAGCTCTTCTCTACAGGTGTTAGTAGACAGGTCAAATTATTGCGATGCACATAAGCTCTGCCAAAGGTTAGTGTCGGCTCAAAGAAACCTCTAACTAATTTTATACTGTGCTCTTTGGCTAACTTGTTCAGAAATTCAATCACAGGCACAAAAGAAAACACTACGACTAAATTTGAATAAAAATATTGCACATGTTCTTGGTCATAGAATCTTGTTAGTAGCAAACTACAGCTTATCCCGTAGGTTAGAGGCAAACTATGATAAGTGACCCCTTCTTATACTGATGAAGGAATCTTTGTGCACACCTAACAGATTCTTGCATCCATTGTATCAACATACTCATTCAGCAAGCGATAGAAAACATTAGTGGAAAGTTCCCCTTTTGAATTAGTTCCCTCATGCAAGTGTTTTGTATCCTGCTCAAACTTTTCCCACGGTGTTAGTGTAGCAGTCTCAGGTTTTGAAGCGTTGTTAGCCACCTTTTTATTCAACCAAGGCATTCCCACAATCACACCTATAATTATTATTGCACATACAATAGCTAATATAATACTTAACCAACCACACACTTTACCCTTCATGCTACTACCTCTAGTGTAAGCCATGATCTGTAAAGAATCAGATAGCAGAAGATATAAGACAAACAATCAACTTGAGGATGATTTGAAAGCTCTTTTTTTTTCTCTCTCTCTTTCTGCGAGTATTTACAGTGTTCCACTCACTCCAGGACCCTTTTGTCGAATCAGGTTAGCAGCTTGTCATAATCAGTTTTCAGTGTCAATTCAGGTTATCAGTGTCACATCCGGTAATTTTTCAGTCTCTTTTCTCAGCCTTTCAGCTTTCAATTTAAATTTTAACACAGTCTCTTTCTCTGATTGATTTCAGGTGCCGTAATATTGGCCTGGTACCTCTCGATCAAAACAGAACGCTAAGAATTCTTGTTGCCATTCAGATGTCATTGCATATGCCCATTCAGGACCTGTGTACCTTCTATTCGCAACTCTTTTTCTTTTCAGTCTGCGTTCGCTTTGTAACTCTCCTTCACTAAGATCCTCCCTTCTGGTTGTATCAATTTCTTCCTCTATTGTATCACCTGGGATGACCTTTTCTCTTGCAGCTTGTTTCTTTGGCCAGTTATCACCTTTATGCGTTTTCTTCCTGCTTGGCTTTTCAGCACACTGAACAGCACCCTCCTCTTGTGCTATGGTGTTTTCTCTTGACGGACCTGCAAGTGGCTCAGGAGGAGTTGATGTACTTTGACCTCCCTCTGCTCCTTCCCCCTCGTCTTCAGGGTCTGTAACGGGTTCATGTTCTAACCCATATCCATCTACTTCTGGGAGAACCTCTCCTTGACTTAGTTCTCCTGCTGCCTCTACTGAGATAGGCTCATTGTCAACTCTCTCGAACTCGTTTACTGCTTGAGGGACTAAGCCATCCTCAGTGGGCTCTCCTTCAGTCTCAGTTCCCCTTTGAATATTCTCCGGCCCTGAAACTTCCTTCTCTGGAAATGCTGAGTCGGAAACTTCAAGTTCCTCATCAGTCGGACAAGTTATCTTCTTTGTGTGACTGGCATGTATCCAGTTTGGAACGCCTGCACATCTCACAGCAGTAGTTGTTGTCAATATTGCCCCTTCCAACGCGACTCCAAACACGACTTCCTCACGTGTTTCTTGACAACCACCCAGTCAGCGGCTTGCAGGGTGTGACCTGGATCACTGATCGGTGGCAATGTGTTAGCCTCCACCTGGTGGGAAAAAGAGCGGACCACATCAGCCAGACCCTTGCAGTAGTCCAACACCATATCATCCGTGATATTCACAAGAGCATTTGCAGGTACTGCGGGCAACCTCATAGCTATGCCCATCAATATTTCATGGGGGGATAGTCCTGTCTTCTTATCAGGTGTGTTTCCCATTGACATCAGCACTAAGGGCAATGCATGCGGCCACTTCCTATTGGTATCTGCAGACATTTATGCCATTCTAGACTTCAAGGTACCATTCATCTGTTCCACTAATCCTGATGCCTCAGGGCTGTAGCTACAATGCAGCTTCTGCTCAATGTCCAAAGCAGCACACAAGAGCTCAATCACCTCATTGTCGAAGTGTCTGCCCCTATCTGATTCTAAAGAGACCGGAAATCCGAACCATGATATTAATTCTCTAAGCAACAGCTTGGCTACTGTGACACTGTCATTTCAATGTGCAGGGTAGGCTTCAATCCAGTGACTGAAAACGCACACAATCACCAACACGTACCTCAAGCCTCCACACTCAGGCATTTCAATGAAATCCATCTGCAGCTTGCTAAACTTGCTGCTCCAGCTCTCCCTATGTGGCTCAAAGTCACCACAGTCCCTTTTCCTGCATTCATCTGTTGACAGATGATGCATCTGTGACAGGTAACTTCTGCAGCTTGTCTGAATTTTGGTTTGAACCAATCAATTTTGAACAATCTGATCATTGCACCTCTCCCAAGGTGAACCTGACCATGGTAAAGCCTTGCAAACTGTGACAAAAGACTGTTTGGCAAAACCAACTTCCCCTCCTCTGAAACCGACAAGTCGTCAGCCCTCTGTACACATTGCATTCTCTGCCAGGAGCGTTTTTCCTCTCTGCTAGCACGGCCCTTCAGTGATTTTAGCTCATCTAATGTATCAACCACTCTTAATGCAAAGTTCAAGCATGTTTCATTTTCAGTTTCAGGTAGTAGTTCCCACTGCTCCTTGAACGATATACAGCTCAATGCGCAAAACCTTGCGACTTGATCTGCATAGCTGTTTCCCATTTACACAAAGTTTTGTGATTTGACATGTGCATTGCATTTCACCACGGCAATTTCAAGAGGTAACTGAATCGCATGTAACAAATCCTTCATTTGTTCGCCATTTTTCACTGGTGAGCCAGAAGAGGTCATAAAACCCCTCTGTGACCATAACTGGCCAAAATCATGTACAATTCCGAATCCGTATCTGCTGTCAGTATATATAGTAACTTTCAGGTTTACAGCTGCGTGGCATGCCTTAGTAAGGACAATTAATCCAGCCACTTGTGCAGAGTACACTCTTTCGAGCCAGGAAGCTTCTAGAATACCGGTGATTGTACACACAGCCTAACCAGCTCTCAGTATTCCGCCTGAGTCTCTTAAACATGATCCATCAACAAACGTAATGTAGTCGTTATCTTCTAACTGTGTATCTTTGATGTCAGGTCTGGGTTTGGTGCATAATTCTGTTGCCTCAAGACAATCATGTTCCACTTCCTCTGTATTACTAATCTCAGCATTTTCAATAGGAAGTAGAGTTGCCGGGTTCAATATTGTACACCTCTTGAGAGGAACATTAGGAGACCCCAGTATAATGGTCTCATATCTCGTTAGCCTAGCATTTATCATGTGCTGAGTCTTAGTTCGGGTCAACAGAATTTAAACTGAATGTGGAACCATTACTGTCAAGGGATGTCCCATCACTATGCCTTCACATTGTGTGAGGCTCTGACCAACTGCTGCAACTGCGCGCAAACAACCCGGTAAGGCTGCTGTGACTGGGTCCAAAGTAGCTGAAAAATATGCTACTGGGCGGTTTGCTCCTTGGACCTGTGTTAAGACAGACAAAGAACATGCATCACGTTCATGACAAAACAGTAGAAAAGGCTTCGTGTAATCAGGCATACCCAAAGCTGGCGCCCTGCACATGCACTCTTTCAATTCCATGAATGCCTCGAGCTCTTCTTCAGACAAAATTATGGTAGTCGGGTCATCCTTAACTTCTTTGCCTGTTAGTTTTATCAATGGCTTGGAGATAATCGAGAAGTTTGGGATCCACTGGCGACAGTAGCCCACCATTCCCAAAAACATTCTGACATCTCTCTTTGTTGTCGGTGGATTCATCTGCAGTATGGCTGTCACCCTTTCTTTTGATATTCTCCTGGACCCTTTCTCAATCAAGTGCCCTAAGTACTTCACCTCTTTCTGACAGTACTGCAGCTTCTTTGGGGACACTTTATGTCCATTCTTTCCCAAATGGTTCAGTAAGGCAATTGTGTCATACCTGCAGTCGTCTTTTGTTCTGGATTCAATCAACAAGTCATGAATGTACTGCACTAGAGTTGAACTGAAAGGCAGTACTAGGGACTCTAAGTCCTTCTTCAATATCTGATTGAAGATGGATGGTGACTCTGAAAACTCTTGAGGAATTCTGCACCAACTGTACAGCTTGTCCAGGAATTTGAAACTGAAGAGAAATTGGCTGTCATCATGAAGAGGCACCGAAAAGAATGCTTAAGACAGGTCCACAACTGTGAACCACTCTGCATCACACGGAACTTGAAACATGATCACTGTGGGATTTGGCACTATAGGGCAACACTTCACCACAATATCATTTATTTTCCTCAAATCCTGCACAATTCGGACCTTTCCACAAGGCTTTTTCAAACCCATTATTGGTGAATTACACAGGCTGCTTAATACCTCCTTCAGAACTCCTTGTTTTACAAAGTCTGCAATTATCTGTGATACCTGAATGAGGACATATTGTGCCATGTGGTACTGCGGCACCTGGGGAAACACTGCATTGGGTTTTACCTGTATTTAACCGGTTCTACTCCTTTTATCAGTCCCACTTCTTTTCCTGTCAGGTCCCACAGCTTCTCTGTCACTGTTCCCTGCAACTCGGCTGGCAAGTCAGTCACTGTAAGCATTGGGAATAAGGTTATCAAAGGGTATTTCTCATTTACGGTCTCTGTCTCCAACTCTGAAAACTGCCCATTATCCCCCTCATCATCACTGTTTGTCTGCACCTCAATTCCTTCATTAGAACAGGTAATCGAACATTTCGTTTTGCACAGTAAGTCTCTTCCCAGTAGGGACACAGGACTAGAATCGCAGACTACAAACTTATGCAGTCCCTGAAAGTTTCCAATTTCAAATTGAACTGGGTCTGTGATCGGGTTTGTCAAATACTGATTTGCTACTCCTACTACTCTTATGGTACGCCCTGAAAGTGGCAATTTCGGAACCTCTGCACTTCTGACTGTAGAGCGTTTAGCTCCTGTGTCAACCAAGAATGAAACCTTGTGACCCATCACCTTTTACTTTACATAGGGTCCCCTCTGATCTACTTCTAGGGACGCAGCAAGCCTGCACTCCTCACTGTCAGAACTGTCATCCGACCATTCATCATTTATTCCATCCTCACCACGCATTCGGAATTCCTGTACTGTGTTATTTTGACTCATCATTTGGCCTGTGACCTGCTGAGGAAGCATCACCTGTTGATGTCCCATTGCTAATGGTAGTTGCATTTGCTGTCTAGGTACCATTGGAAACTGCTGTTGTACCTGCGGTATTTGTGCTGGTTGAACACGCTGCATTTGTATTTGCTGCATGGGCTGTAACCCCTGCATCTGAACCGTGTTATTCTGGAAATTCTGAATTTGACCTCTCAACTTCGGACCCCTCCTATTTTGAAATGTACCGACATCAGTGCTTTGTTGAACGACACCATCATGCACCACATTTGGGCATTCCCGCTTCAAATGCCCCACGCACGCGTGACAAGGTGACATCTTTTTCATTCCCTGGGGATCATTTTGAACCACCACAGTATTCAAATCTGGACCGCGATTCACAAAACCCCGACCTCGGCCTCTCAGCTCTGCCTGAAACATGCCATTCCCTTGCGGTTGCTGTTGTACCATCTACTGGATTTCATTTCCCTGCATACCTGCCTGCGCTGCCTTAATCTGCATCACCATCACTTTCTCCTTCAACTTTCTCTGCTTTAACTCAATCTCATCACTGCAGTATTTCGCATACTGCAACACCTCATCAATCGGCTTTGCCTGCCAACAAATCAAATGATTCTTAATCATCTGGCTAACCTCTGGTCTCAGTCCTTCAACAAATCTAAACACAAGATGGTTCATGTCTTTCGGCTCAATAATCTCAGTGCCATTGTAATGCTTGAACGCTTTTAATAATTTCTCATAATAAGCATGGATTGACTCTTTGACCTCCTGTGAGGTCCGGTCGATTTTCTGCCAATCAGTCACTTTCAGCGACACTTTCTGCTTCAAGAACTCAATCACTTTATGATAGTACTTCAATACCTCCTCAGATGGTGCTCCAGTCACCTTATCCCTTGCTGGTTCTTGCGTCGGCCAGTCCACACCCCTTTTGCACTCAAGCCATAAGTCAGGTGGAACAATGATTTCAAACAGAGTATTCAAGTCCTCCCAGAGACACTTTGCAAGCTTCACAAACCTGTCTGTCTGCTGATACCACTCTATCGGTTTCTCCCTCAACCTGGGATAATCATTTGCAAATGACAAAATGTCTCCGCTAGACCACGGTACATAGACTAGAACCCCTCCAGCTGTTTCTCTTATTGGTAACATCTTTACTGATCCTGTATCTGGTGAAGCTTTAGCTTGATTTGATTTCAGACTGCCACCTTTCTCCTTATCTCTTTTCTTTGCCCATCTACCTTCCCATTTTTCTAGTGCTCCCCAGATTTGCGCACTGTGCAGTATCTCTTTAAGATGCGCTTTCATTCCGGTAGATCTCATGTGCTCAAAATCTTTAGAATCAAAGTCTAATCTGTAGCTTCTTTTCAAATGTTTAGTATTCTCATTGTCTATATTGTATTTATCTGCCAGGTTCGCCAACCTCTGAGCACCTTGCCCACTTCTTCAGTGATTTTGGGGCACAGGTACCTCAATTCTGTTTCTGTGTATGACTCTAATCGGTTTACCCCTATTTTCCCATCTACTAGTTCTTCAGCTTCTACTCCCAGTCTCACAAAATGTAGGTATTCTTCCCTTTCTGGCTTCTCTGCAGTTACTGCAAAATATTTTGTGATGCATATGTCTTTTCTAACCACTCATTCAATTGTTGCACAGAAAAACCTTGCAGTGAAATATTCCCTGCATGCATCATTGGCGACTGTGATGAGTTTGTACTTATTGTCTGTGGGGTTAGCACACCTAACCCTGCTTGCCTCATTGCCTCTAAAGGTGCTTACATCAGACTAAGGCCTATCAAGGACCTGGGTCCTTCAGCTGATTGCTCTCTTGGTGCCATTAATTGGGAGTTCCTGTGGACCCTCCTCTTATCGATTCTTGGGTCATTACTCCCTGATCACACATACCAGCCTTACCCTGTGCTTACAATGGTACCGGGGGACCAACTGTAATTGGTAGTGATATGGCAGCTGGTGTCTGACCTGGTCCCAAACCCCGTGGAGCAGTAACTCCCAATGCTTGACTCACTGTAGCTGGTGCAGGTACAAATGGAGGTCCTGCCCCTGGACTATAACCCAGAATCAGCGGTTGCTGTGACTGGGGCAGCAACTGCGGGGTTGGCTCAATCTGCACTAACCTCGATTTTGTATATATCGGATCGGGCGGCACCATCAGACTCATAGTAGTCTCTAGTACTGGGATGTCTGGATAAATCCTCTGTATCGGTGGCGGAGGTTGCAACTGTATCTGCATGTCTGGCGCAGTGGGTACACTGACACCATTCTGTATCAAACCTGTATTACTAGTCTGCACTGTATTTGTAACTTCCTTACTCTGTGTCTGGTTCCCAGGAACCGCACTAGTGCTCGGAGCATTGTCATTTATTGCATAAGGTGGCGGGCGATCATGCAGCAATTTGTTAAGAAACTCTTCATCGTCTGAGTCATCATTGTCTATCCAAGACCTCTTAGTCTCCTTTGGCTTACTAGAGCCCTTATCTGTTTTACAATTGGCTTTCTTTCCCTGCATCTCATCTTCCTGTGTTATTGCTGGAAACAATTTGAGTCTGTCAATTATTCCCCTTCTCCACATTTTGCTCTCGTTGTCCCATCTAGCCTCGGCTAAAGTCTTTTCTGCCTTTTTCATTCTCCCCTCAAATTTCTGCTGTCTCTGTCGTATGGCCATTAAATCCCAGACTGCTAATGCCTCATACTGGGCTGGTCTCGGAGGTGGTTTCTACACGCTTAATATCCACCTCAAGTTTTCTAAAATTCTTGTATTGAACGTTCCGTGCTCCGGAAACGCCAAACATCCCTCCTTCTCTGTTAATTTGCACAACTGCTTCATCCATAGGCAAGGCGCGACTCCCTTCTCCTCCATAACTTTATAGGCTGGAGTACCCTCAGGCGGTGTAGGCTCCCCCTCACTTGCCATTATGTACACGTCTCCTTTCAGAGCGCTCCTCAAACCTTTAAGAAAATTCATTTTTGCGTCTTTATTTTTGTTTTGAATCTAATCAGAAAGTGACTTTAATTCCCAGGACACTCTTCCCCCACCTCTTCTCAACCTATTGCCTCTCACTGGCAGCTTCCAATCCGTGCGCGACCCCTCTCTGCAACTGACCTATCCCAGCGCGGCACCACATACTTCACACTTACACACTGCAGCTGACAAAGTCTTGTGGCTTGTCCTCCTTACACTGGGTTCACACCAACTAACGCAAAATAAATGCGAGTACCTTTAACAACAATAACAACTCAAATTTGCTGGTTTACTACAGGAAGGGTACACAATTGCTTCAGAACTTTACAGAGATTTCAATTGAAGCCTTGGCCGCTACTCTCTCCTTCTCAGTTCCTGCATACGCAAGCAGAATTCGACCCGCAAATCCTACTCTCGACTTGTCAATAGTTTGTTCCAGTGCACTATAGAACTTGCCAAGTCTCCATCGAAGGTTTCACACACACAATTTGACTCAAACTTGACTTGGCAACCATGCCCGATTGACCTGTTAAACCGCACAAATTACAACATAAACCCAAGTGTCTCCTACACTTGTCAATATACTCCGGATTCTTAGACCACGCCGGGTCCGTACATTACCAACCAACCATGTGGATAATTTTCGAGCACAAAGCGCCACACTCATATGAAGTACGCCGACTTCCCTACTCTCATACTGCGGAGTACGCCCACTCCTCCTAAAACAACATTACCTGGCCTTAACACACACAACTTCACAAATCACCTGCAAAATGCATAAGCTGAGCAAGCGCAAATTCTATACCACACATGCTAAAACGCCGAGAACATTCCCAACTCACAGGCTCCGAGATCCCGGGAAAGTCATGGGGAATTTAGAAACGCATCATACCTCTAATTTGCATTATCTCAGAAAAACAATCTAAACAATAATTCTCCGTCCTAGGGCCCCAAAGGGACTAAACCGTCGCTCTGCTACCAGAACTGTTAACGCATCCCTTTATGATAAATTATTACACATTGGGACTCGTTTTAGACCAATGAATCTTTTGACCCTGTTGAGAGACACCTTAGGACGAGATAGCTAATCAACATGTCAATCAATACGTCAATAATATCATTAATATTTATTACAATAATGCATTTCACTTTAGTTAAAGACATTAATCAAACTCAGGACACCACCATGACCTTGCAGTCATGAATAACCACACCAGTTTAGTGTGAATTTAGTGATATTTATTCCCTATTGGTTACAACACTACTAGCGAATTTATTAGTCTCAAAACCAAGAAACATAATAGCATAGTCACAATATGGCAACTCTGATAAGATTTCATCAAGGCAAGAATCACAAACATTAGAATATAGCACGGCGTGAATATAAACTATCATTAGCAGAGTACATCAGCGCATTGTTCAACAAAGCATAGATTCAGTCATTTGTCCGTTTGCGTCAGTTTGAGTGAACCCCTCACCTAACCTCTAATTAGCATAGGCATGTTGTGCTTCATGCAAAACAATTTCATAACACCAATTTGGAAAACATCTAACTATGGCTCCTGTCAAAAGAAAAGCAGTTGGTACCTAAAAAGGAAAAGCAAACAGACAATTACAATTTCATTGTCATATAGTTACCCTCCAAGTTTGGGTCAGCACTCAGGTTCGGTCTTCGTCTTCAGGACATCAGTTGATTCACCATCAGTCAGGAACTCATCTCACGGGAAAGGGGCACTTCCCTCATAAGGAGGTAAAGTGTAAACGGGTAATCTAAGGACAAGGATGGTTCTAAGTAAAATCAGCAAAGTCACTAGGCAAAGTGACAAAGTCTCTGGATCATATCAAATCGCATCAGCATCTCCCTAACTAACTAACTCGTTTCCGTGTTCAAGGGGTTTTATCCCTTTTACATTGTACATTCCCCTAAAATCTGATTGGTCAAGGGGTTGCACCCCACTATCTATAACCAATTAAAAAGCACATTAAGTAATTATTTTTGTCACCCTACAACAGTTCCCACGTATTTTATTGGTGCTTATGATTGACGTCTTTAGCGGGTGGTGTGTCCGGTATGATTTAATCGTCTTGTGGTCCTTTGCGCATCTTCAGTCAGTGGCTCCATTGTCCTTACTGGTTTAGCCGACCTTGTTAATCTACACTGTTGCATTTAGCTGAAAATTTTTACTATAGGCAGGGTAAATTTCATGAGAACGGATCTACTACAGTTACATTCAGCTTCTAACTTTTGAAAAAACAAGAGTTCATGTCCTTTAGCAAGTTAGCACACTGTACTTTGGAAAAATACATTTAATATGAGAGTCAGGCAGCTAGGCCTCGACTCATGCTAACTAAGGCCTACTGCTTTATTAACAAGAATCTAATACATTTAGCTCTTCAACATTAATGTAAAATCACAATTTTAAGAAACATTTCACCATTATTAGTTAGTTTCATTAGTCCCCGTACATATTGACGGCCACTCCCCGTGGTCACATTTCAAGTGCACGTTTTAGCAAAACATATTAGAAACTGTTTTCTATGTGGCATCATTTACATTAATTCATAAACATTTCAGGTTAATATAGCTACGCTCTATCAGGGGTTTCCTCCATCACAAATGTGATGAGTATCCCATCTGCCATATTACGATCTCCATAGAATATAATGGGATCATAATACGAGATATCCTTCACATTTGTGATGGAGGAAACCCCTCCGTCAAGGTCATAATAAGGCCCAGTACTACAATTTCTGCTACATCACTAACCTGTTGCCAAAATATCTAGTGACAGCACTGAATTCACCTTACATTTTTATGAGGTTTTATTTATAATAGGACCTCTGTAGTGTTCCATGAAGGCAAGCTCAGAAACAGCTGCCTTCAAAAGAAACATGGCATGAGGGCATACAATAAAACATTCCATTCACTAAGATTCGAACAACTCTTAAAGCTATAACACAACCCCCTTAGCTACCCTAAGAAATGGCCAACATCCTCAGGCTCTTGTCCATTACTTCTAAACAGGGCCTCAACTGCATACCTTAGTCCATGCATTCCAGCTGCAAACTTAATTACATTAAATAAATCCAGAAAAATAAAAAATAGATCAGAGGTACCTGGCCGCTCTATTTATGCATTACTACATGCTTATGGATAAGAGCGAAGTTCACTGTTACCTTTGTGTATATATATATATATATATATATATATATATATATATATATATATATAATTGTCCACAAAACACTCCTCACAGTTCTCCAGGAAGTACACGAATTCCGTAACGTTAAGCATTGTGTCATTTATTCAATCTCCATAACCCATGCACCCGTGAGCAAGGCGGAGGACGCCGAAACCTGCTGGGTTGTTTTCATGGTGCTAGCGTTCATGGAGATTATGGAGATTGAATAATTGACAAGATGCTTAATGTTGCAGAGTTCGTGTACTTCCTCAAGAACTGTGAGGAGTGTTTTGTGGACAATTATATAATGGGAGCCTGATCCAAATACGAACCACCATCGTAGGAACTCGTCTGATTCAGGCAACAGCGTGAATTCCAAATATATATGCATATATATATATATATATATATATATATATATATATATATATATATACATATATATATATATATAAGTGCTAAATGAATTAATATGAAGATTGTGTGGGTGTCAACCTCGTTTGCATTATATTTCCTTACGTAGTCATTTCACCTTTTACTTGCAACACCGACTGGTCTACACAAAATTTGAAAACTGGATGTGAAGCTTTTGCACCACAGGAATTTCAAGGTATATGTACATCAATTTAAGTGCATGCATTTGTATGTATTTCATAATTTATGAATCAGATATAAATTATGCATGCTTGAGTAATGACTTTTCTCTGGTGCATTTCGGACACACAGCTACCTCAACCTTTGTGAACAGACCCTGTTAGTGTTGACCTACTCTGCAATCGAACCTTAAGCCCCTCAAATTCAGACACGGAGAAGACTACCTAGTTTTTACATCAGTTATATTCTCCAGCCTGCCTCCACTGAGGACCATTCCAGGAGGCTGTGCACTGTGATTCATGTTATATATCGGAACAGGCTCAGCCAATTACCCATGTACGCACTTTTTCCCTATTGTCAACAATCGTGGCATCATTCTTGTATGTAATTTATTGAGGATAACAATGAATTATCATCTAGTTAAAAAGTTACCTATGAATACATCCTCGTGTTGTAAATAATATATTGTAATTGGAAATTAGTTTTGTTTCCTATTCTCTTGAAGTACATCTTGCCCTGCTTTTGGTTTAGACCCATTGACTAGCATTTGTATTTACATATTGGTGAACACCTCACATCTTTTTGTTAAAATAATATTGCATCAGATTAAAATATGGTTTTAGGTGGCTGGAGTAACTTGAGAACTAAAGTGGAAAATTAATTCAAGAAAATGTGTGTTTTTGATTCCAGGTGTTGCATGAATATAATTTCCCTACAGTGTTACCAACATATGCGTAGCTGTATTGCCACGGAGAAAACATGAATGACTTGCATCAATACATGCCTGAGACCGGATGTAAGGCGTGCAGAAGAGGCTTTGACTAGAGCATGATGCTTCTCTGGGGTCATGTAGCATTTTTAGGTATTTGTTTAGAATGATTTTTCACAACCATCTGTACAATTAACAAAATAATGGAAAAATATGACTGTTAAAAGAAACTGTGGTCATGAAAACATCAAGGGGTACACAGCGACGATGTGCTCACTCTGTGTACTTTAAGTGACCTTTTTATAGCTTACCAAGCCAATGACAAGGCTTGCTAGACACCGAACAAGCGGTACTGCGGGTTCTTCAGCCCTAACAATAGGACTGATTCTCATGATATCCTTGGAGCATTAATTGTGAAACTAAGGAATTGAGAGATGTCCGTAAGTTGGTATCACTACAGCTTTTTCGTTGAGAGACTTGGCTATAAAAAAATAAGCAATATTCGTGATTTCCATTTCCTGAAAGACCATCAGCTCGTGCCCTTCTGAACCTGTTTCAGATTACCGCACTGTTCTACATTTAACTCTCTGATATGAAACACTTTTAAAGATGCACCTCTTTCAAAGGACGTATTCTTCAAACGTTCCTTTGACAGTGTGTCTCTTAAATGCTTGCTGCCAGTTTAAGACATGCAGCATGCCTCTTCTTAGTAATGTTTCTTCTCTGCTGTGTGTCAAGGCGGGAAGTTGGCAAGCTGTGAGGGACTGAGGTAATGGAATCGGGCTAGTATTCAAATATAAATTAGCCATGAATAAGGCAGCTTGTGAGGAGGCTGCCTGGCTCATGGCTGGGTAGAAGAGGTTCCAGATTTCCTGGTGCGTTGGCTAGCCGTGTGTTTATTCAGTCTGCGTGGTAAGGAAGAGTCACTCAGAGAGAGTATTGCCTCAGCAGTCTTGGAGAATATTAAAATCTGTGTTAGGGTTCACTGGCCGTAACAGCATTTTCTAACTGTGATTATTTGAACAGTAACGTTCATAGGACAGCATGAGGACGTACGCGCGTGCCTGCCTTTAACTAAAAGTCAGGTTTGTTTTATAGGGAGCAATTCTTGGTAATATCAAACTGAGGGAGAAATAATACAATTTCTCTGTAGATACATCTCTAATTACAGTAAAAAAAAAAAAATGAGGCATTATAAGCCCCGTGTAGATATTTGGGATGCCTTATTGAGGAAGACATTAATGCGCCAAGGAATCAGGATCATAAGCTTACTTAAACCTTAACAGTATCTTGTACATAGAAGCCTTTGTACACGCAGAAGTATTACAACTGATTGTCACAAACCAAATTTCACCCATTAGTAAGAGAAATACTGATATTCGATGCACTTTTATCATATCATGAATTAATATCCAACATATTTATTCCTTACAACTCAAATAATTCTTAAAATTCATCCACACTTCAAGTAATTAAACATATATACATTTTCCCACGTACAAATATGTATATACATATTCGATACAAAACAATTTCCATTCCTTTGAATCAGAAATTAACATTAACAAGTAATCTTTTGCCTATAAAACTGTTTCTTAAAAATATGGAACAATTTTTACAAAAAAAAATTGAAAAGTTCAAATGAAGAATTACATCGGCCTAAGCATACTTTTCAGTTTTTTCCACAGAAGAACGCTTGAAAAGCTGAGCCGTTACATGTTTCCAGGCATACTTCTGTAAATGCCATGTGACAATTCCCAAAGGCTTTTATTCTCCCTATGAAGAGTTCTCTATAGCGGGGATGTCCGCACAGGGAGAAGGAAGCCACATTTTTTTCTCTTTGCGAAAAATGTTTTCCCTCTATTACCACGCCAATCGTGGCTGTGATCAGTTCCCCTCCTACATGTAAAGTTAATCCAGCCCTTGCTGGAGTAAATCTTTGACTAGTTCGAACTTGTTAGGAGGTCGGAGAACAGTATGGAAATACCCAGAAATATACCTCCTTTAGAGGGGTTGCCAAACTTCCAAGGAAAACAATTTTTTGTAAGATTCACTACCCACCCATTGAATTGTTAGTAGAAGTCTATGGAAATCTGCACTCATTTATGCATTTACACCTGCCAGTAATTCCTTTTTGGATTCTTCACTGCATATAAAAAGGTACATTTGTTGGTAAGAGTACATTTACAACAGAATGTACTTTTATGAGTTGAGCCCTTAAAGTTTAACGAGGTTCTTTCAAAGTTGGTTTGTACTGATGGTCCTGGCCCCTTGATATACCTTTGTAAAAAAAGTATTGCTTTCCAGAGATTTAAATTTTTCATTTGTGTTTTTATATCATTAGAGACGTAATTTAGCTTGAGTAGACATTGATAATTCGGGCAGATTTGTTCTGGACCACATTTTGAAAAGAAGCAGATGTGTTGCAGTAATAATGTGATATTTGAGAAGTTAAACAAAGGGGGGAGAAGGAGGGCTGAGGGGGAGGGTCTATCCTCCTTAAAGATTCAATAAACATATTTAGAGACCCAACCCAGAAGGGAAAACTTCCACAGAAAAAAAGTTGTTAGTTAGCAAAAATCCTCACCCACCAGGGTTACCCCTTGGTGACATGCTTCATCATTGGGTTTCTTCCCGTTCTGCTGCAGAATAAGTCTTATTTTGGGCCACGGCGAGGTGAGGAGTAGGTTTTATGGTGGGAGTGTTGCTTTGTGACTACAAGCACACACCCCCTCCCGGAGCGCCTATGATGCAATTGGCATAAATACTGAAAATTTGCCCAGCAGAGCATTGACACTGATGGGTATTATTTATTTAATTTAATTTAATTTGTATATATCACCTTACCACAGTAAATAGTTAAAGTACTTCTACTAGTGTAAGGGGCACGAGGAGTGATACTAGGGAGATCACTTTGGTCCCGAAGAGGAGTTTAGGAGTAAACTCCGAAACATGTAGACCACTAAGGAGAAAAGGTACATAATATACCCACCCTCCTGACACCCCTTTTTATTCATACCACCCCTGTGAGACATATTAAACTAGTAAAATCATCCAGAGGGGGGTATTTTTTATTTACCATGACCCCACCACTCCTATCCTTTTCTAGCATCCGCATCACGGATATCAACAGTGCTCCCAAGTACTCCGTCGGTCGCAGCATGCCTTGTTATGCAGCAGAACGGGAAGAAACCCAATGATGAAGCATGCCACCAAGGGGTAACCCTGGTGGGTGAGGGTTTTTCTAACAAAAAAAACTTTTTTCTGTGGAAGTTTTCCCTTAGGAAATGGGGTTACTTGTTAAGAGTGGGGGGGTAAAACCGTACTGGAGCAGCAACCACAATTTCTCTCAGGGTGAAGTCACAAGAATACCCCAGATTTACCTGTGCTTAACTGCCTGGTAGCTTTGCACAAAGAAGTCAGGCTTAACTTAGAGGCAATGTGCAGAGTATTAATGCAGCATTTCAAACAGTAATAATTCAAGAACGCAACCCAAGAAAAATCCCACTCCAATTTAGGAAAACAAACTAAAATGTAATACATTACATTGGAGATATGCAATTTTAAGGAATTAAGTGAAAATAGGACTTAGAAGAACAATGCATCGACTGTGGTTATCTGGTTGTGCCAGACTTAGACAAAGTCACATGTTCAGGTCAACCTCGATGGAGCGCTGGCCAGACAAAGGGACCAAGTGAGACCCGCAAAACAAAGTACCTTTAATCCTGATTTGCAGTGCGTTGCGAGATCCCATGTCCAAGATATGTCGCTCAGTGGTGGTTCCAAGGATATGCAAACTGCGATGAGGGGTCCTGCATCAACGCTGAGGAGGGTGTCACCAAGGGGCTTGTGATGTGAAGCCCTGCATTGAAGATGGATTGTGCACCGGAAGTTCTGGAGAAGTTATGGGGATCTGATGTGAAGTACTGAATATGTTGTTAAGGGGGCCGTCAGTGAGGGGATTGAGATGGGAAGGTCTGGTACAAGGATGCTTTGTGCAAACGTGGTTTTGGGGAAACAATGGCTGTGAAGCCAGGGTCAGCATCTGTGATGCATCAAACTGCAGCAGTTCTGAAGTAGGGTTGCCAGAAGCTGCATCGCGCTGCATCAGTTCTGACTACAGGATCACAGCTGTGTTTGGAGAGCACCTTCAGGCCCACTTTTAAGAGTCCAGGTCTCGGGTGGCACCAACTGGAGGGTAGGACTCACAGCAGAGATGGTTCAGCTGCTGAGGTCAAGGTGGCTGGACTCTTTTCTGTCCCTGAGACTCTAATCAGGAGGTCAGTGAACTATCGTTTGGAGTCACTCTTGTGGACCTCTGTTCAAGCTGCAGGTCCAATCCTTTCACTCAGATAGCAGGACCAGGGTATCACATGATACATATGGAGAACGTTACTGAATTTCGACCGAAGAAATATGGACTTTGATTTTTTGTCATGTAATTAGATTGGAGCAACACACATGACATTTTTCTTTAATCTTTATGGAATTGGACTTGGACATTGATACTCAATTTTAGGATATTGAAATATGTGTTGAAGGTCATCTTATTTTTTCCAGAAATATATGGAACATTGTTTTGCTTCTAGAATATTGACTCCAGAGTACTCGATTTTCAAATTTTGTCAAAATATGTTATTGTAACGAGTGCCTCTTGTGGTCAATGATTTAAAGGTGTGCGTCTGCACACATTTAAGGCTCAGGGGTGGGGTCTTTCAAGGGTGCACCGTCAGAGGATTTGTTCTTGTTCGATATTCACCTCATTACCCAGAGCACCTAGTTTTTCTCCCACTACAGTACACCCGCACGTACTTAGAGTCAGGGTAGGAAAGTAGCAGTCCTTCTTTCAGAGCAGCACAGCAGTCCAGAGGTGTACTGAAGAGTTGAGTCGAGGGTCCATTAATTCTGCCAAGTATCCACTTTGATGTAGGAGAAGGTTCCGGACGTTTCTACCACCAGAGCTGTTTGGAATTTCCTGCCTCCCTGTCCTAGACCCAGCTTGTCTGGGGACACAAAAGACAAGGGTCAAAACCCTATGTGATTGTGCTGGGCAGAACCTTTGTGATGTGCAAGTATGGTAGGTGACAGCTCCTTCCCCTCATCAGGTCACAGATGGCTCATCCTGCCAGCTACTGTTCTGCTTTGTTTCACTGTCTCGGAGCAATACACAAAGACCATCTGTCAGCTACACCTTTTCACCTGATCCAGAAGACAGGCTACAGGCACCAAATGGTTGGGGAAAGTAGCATTTTCAGAATTCTGACAAAAATTCGGACTTTACCATTAAAGACGATTTCAAATTATAATTCTTTGGACACCAAACTTGATATTCCTATCTGCTCCCAATTGAAAGTTATCACTTATTAAATGTAATAAGTTAACCCAATGTTATCCTCAAGGAGTGGACGAAATTCAAGGGTTTTTCACTAACAGTACATGTAAAAGCTAAAAGTATATGTCCAACATTTTAAATACACTTCCCTCTGTCCTATGGGCTGTTTAGGGCCTACCCTAGGGGTGAGATGCATGTAATAAAAATTAAGGTTTAGATCTGGTTTACTTTTCAAGGTCGAAATAGCAGTTTAAAACTGCACAGACATATTGCAATGGCAGGCATGAGAGATATTCAAAGGGCTACATGAGTAGGTGGCAAAATGAGTGCTGCAGGCCCACTAGCAGTATTTACCTTGCAGGCCTGGGTACATGTAGTATCACATTACTAAGGACTTACCTGTAAATTAAATTTTCCAACTGGGTTTTAGCCAATTTCACCATGTTTTAAGGACAGAGTAGAAGCCCCTAAGCTCTGATTGGCAGTGACAAAGTGCACAGAGTCCTAAGCCAACACAAATGAGAAAGCAAATTGGGGAAAGACCATCCTAAGGCTGACAGGTCTTACACTGTAGGAATGGATGCTTACTGCCTAGCAATGTGAAAAGTTTAACCCTTGTGGTTGAATTAGGTCTTTTTCTCCAGACATACTTCCACATCCAAATTTTCATTGAATGACATTTGGATTCCTTCTTTGATAATTCTACTGCCTTTCCATAAGTCTTTTAAAGATTAAAAGTACATTCAGAAACCAGTTGTGTACCATTATTTGAAACTAAAGGCTTTGGTAACACTTCCAAAACAGAAATTGCTTCAAGATTCTAATAACCACTACGATGGTAAATTTCACTGGGACATTGATGTTGGCGAAGGCCCAGGCTAACGGGAAAATGGGGTAAGGAGAGAGAGAGAGAAAGAGAGAGAGAATGAGAGAGGTAGAGAGAGAGAGGGGGAACAGACTCCTGCATGCTGGTGTTCAGAAAACCTGAATGGATTTCAAAGGCACAGCATCTAAAGCTAGACAGAATAAGTTAGGAATTAGACTAAAAGTATGCAACTTATCCCGCCAACCAGAAAAGACACTGCAACTATCTCTCAATATACCTCAAATTTCATTGAGGGGCTGATGATGACATATACACACTGAACTGGAAGACATGAGGCCTTGGCAAGAAGACAAACTCAGAAGAGAAGTCGCCATCTTGGGCAGTTAGCTTTCTAGTTTTTCACAAGACCACTATATTTAAAGCAGATGACAGTGCAACCGTGCTGAATCCACTTTATGTGAGTTGTTGAAAATAGCTAGGGGCATTTTACATTTGTTTTCAGTCTTGCAATATTATATTCACATTGCAGTTTATCTGCTGGTATTTTTAGGCTGCTAAAGAGTTTCATTTTTTACTGTTTTTAATGCTGTTTGTTTTTAAAGCGTACATCTATTGTAACTTACCTGCATTTTATTAATTTTCATGGTTCACCCATATGTGGGAGCAGGGAGCCGCCACCTTGGGCAGTTAGTGTTCTAGTTTTTCATGAGCCCACTAAATTAGTTGACAGTGCGACCACGCAGCGGGTGCGCGCATCAGCTGTGCCGGTGGTGCACCAAATGCATGCCAAACCAAGCCCATCTGTGTTTGTCAGCACCTGGAATGCACCTTGCGCCAGGACCCCTGTCTGTTTCAAGTTCATTGCTATTCAAAAGAAAATTGTATGTGGATGAATCCTCTAGGTAAGCAGCATAATTATTACATGAGTCCCCTAGGGGCTTCCAATGTAGAGCTTGCAACGTCTCTCTTAATGTAACTAACTCTGTTAGTATGAGCATCTCTAATGAAACAGTACTGCAGACTGCACACCATAATGAGTCACTTTCCTGTTAAGTGATAAATGTTCCTTCTTACTTAAAACATAAACTGGAATTTTTTGAGTTTCTTGAAACTCGTTTGCCACAGAAACCTGGCTTCATTGTTCCTCTGACCCTCCGGTAGTCTCTGCTTTACCTGATAATTATGCCATTAGTGAACTAGACAGGCCTGATAAACATGGTGGGGGGCTGGCAACTGTCTATCAGACTTCTCTAGATGTCACCTGTACCCCGTCTTCGATTGTTGGCCGTGAAGCCCTTTCATCTAGTTGTAAAGTTATGGATAACTATACAATGCATTGCCTGTTAATCTTCAGACCTCCTGGCCCTCTGGCTAATTTCTTAGAAGGGCTACACAATTTTAGTGAAACTAGAGTCCAGTATTCTAATTCTACAATTTTAGGAGATTTTAATTTTTATTTAGAAGATTTAAGTGATCATGATTCTACTGCACATTTGGAGCTGCTTTAGTGTTTTAAGTTGGAACAGAAGGTTAACTGGGCCATGCACAGTGCCGGTCTCAATTTGGACATATTTTTTCAAATGATCCTAAACTTCAATGTACCGGCAGAGCACCACTGACTTGGTCTGACCATTTGGCAATTAAATTATATCTTACATCTTCTAGATCTTCTTTTATTGCAAAAAAAGAAGTGGAATGCATAGCGGCCAGACCTTGGAATAAATTAGATAGGAAGGCCTTAGAAGAAGGACTTGAGCTTACTAAGCCAGATCTAGGCAATGAACCTAATTTGGCCACAGCCAAATATCATGAATGGCTGAATTCAGAACTTTTGAAATGTGTTTCACCCAAAACTATTAATTCCCATAGACATCGTCCTTATGCTCCCTGTTTTTTCTTGCACTTATAGATATGAGACAGAAATGCTGAAAACTTGAAAGGCTATGGCGGTCAGACTACAGGACGATGCGGAGAGACTCATACAGACAAGCCATTGGGGAATATAAACAGCTGATTGTCAAGTAAAAATAATGTATTTTTCAAATAAAATCGAAGCAGCTTCCAATTCTTCAAAAGACCTTTTTTAAGTTATTCATTCCCTTTCCAAGCCAGTCTCCTCGTTGAGTAATCCTTCGAGCCAAGAAGTTTGCGATAAACTTGTAGCCTTTTTTAAATCTAAGATTAAGGCTGTATACAATACGTTCCACACAACGGCTTTCACCACAGCAGCAGATAGCAATACAATAGGTGGTAAAGTGTTTTTTGCCAACTTTCCCCCACTAACTGTGGACCTAACCACTAAACTCATTGTCCTAGTCACATCTGGTTCACCCTCAAGCCCATGTGCACCCAAAATAATACACAAGCTTGCTGGGTATTTAGTCTCATTAGTAACAACTTTGCTGAATGTTACCATAACAGCAGGCATTTTTTCAGCTCACTGGAAAAAAAATTCCATCGTGACTTTATTAAAAAAAAAAATTTAGACCCAACCACTGAATCAAATAATCACCTAATTTCTTGTCTCTCTTTTATGGCCAAACGTTTGAAAAAAACATTAGAATACATGCTTCTCTCAACATATAAAAGCTAACGAGATGTTGGATAAAGCACAGTTCGTTTTCAGACCAGGTTTCAGCACTGAGACTGCGCTATTTGCGGTCTCGGAGGAGATGGGAACATTTAAAGACAAAGGGGCAAGAGCAGCTGTGGTCCTATTGGATCTCTTTGCAGCTTTTGATACGTGAGTCATTCGATTCTGCTCCAATGCCTGGCTGATTCTGGGTTTCAAATAGCTGCGATTGATCTCATTGCCTCATTTTTAGACAGTAGAGAACAGAAAGAGACATTGGGGAATTTTTGTTCAAAACCCTTCTTTCTTCTGTGTGGTGTGCCTCAAGGATCGTAATTGAGCCCCATACTTTTAAATATCGATGTTGCCCCATTGGCCACATTAATATACTTGCATGGTTTCACCATGGTCGCATACATAATGACACACAGATCTTGGTCTCAGTTCCCAGTAATCTGAACGAGGTAGTTGACAGGATCAATTGCTACATAATTGCAATAATGTTTTGGATGACCTTGAATTATTTGAAATTAAATTCAGATAAGGCAATGGTACTCATCTTTGGTAAAGATTCCACCTTTTGTGTTCATTCTTGGTGGCAAGATTCTCTCGGACCCACCCCCGCACCAGTGACTAAAGTAAGAAACCAATAATTTTTGACACTGACCTCTCTTCTAGAGAACAGGCAGATAAAGTGGTGTCCATTTGTTTTCTGCTGCTTAGGGCACTCAGGAAAGTATTACCTTTTATTCTTTTGCAGTTGCAGAAAAACTTCAAATGGTGCAACTTTCTGCTGTACGTGTTTTTAAAAATCTTCATAAGAATTCACAACCCTCAAGTGCTTTGAACGAACTTCATTGGCTCCCAGTGAAAGAAAGAGTGACCTTCAAAGCACTGTGCATTGCTCCTAGACCCTTTATGGCACTAAGGGCACAGGTCTGACAGATAAATTCAAATGGTATTGTCCCACTAGACATTTGAGATCTGCCTCATCCATGCTTGTTAATGTACCCAAGATATATACTATGGCCTGGGTGGCCATAGTTTTGTACATAAAACATGAATGCATTGGAATTCACTGCCCTAATATTTTTTTTAAAATGACCAATCTTTCAGTTTTCCGAAAATTGCTGAAAACATGGCTTTTTTCTGCTTCATTTAACACAATGATCTTTCTGTTTTGTCCTCATGTTATTTTTGGCTATATATCTGGATTCTTAGTGCCAATACACCTTCTGGTAATTGTGCGCTCTTTAAAATAAATCACAATCACAAATCATAAACACAAGGAAGGTAACAACACACAGAAGTTAAGGAACTAATGGACTAAAGAGAACCATAGAAGGGAGAAAGGAAAAAAGGTGAAGGGACAAAGCAAGCTGTGAGAGAACTGTACTGAAGAGCAAAGAGTAACAGCAGACACTGTTGTTATACAAGGGAACTCTATTCAGGTGGGGTTGAAATACATGGTTTGCCAATAGTAACCATAAAGTGTAAATGATTGTTCTGGTCCTCTAATGGCTGAGGCTGTGCATGTGAGTCTGGGAAATGGAGGTGCTCTCTTGGCCTGGAAGAGGCAGGTCCAACCCATGATTCTGCGCTAAAGCACGCACTGGCACTCCTGCGACGCGGGATGCATCAGAGCTCCAAGGAGTGGGGGCGCACCAACTGCAGCCCTACTAGCACTGTCAACTTAGGACTGTATGTCCCACAGTCATTTGCACCAGGCGACACTCCCTCGGCCCACCAGGGGGAGGGGTTAACCCATAATACCATGCTAAAGCATACACCGGCACTCCTGCAACGCAGGACACAGCAAGCTATGCTGTCCTTGGATGCTGGGGTGGGCCCGCAACCAGAAAGTCTAGTCAACCCTTCTGCTCCACTGGCTGCCAAGGACAATCCCAAGGCTTCATCTTGCATTTTAATTGGAGCTTCCAATTCAAGTTTTAATATGCTACATGAGGCTTTGCTTCCAGAGGACCGTGCCATTGAGAGCAAACAACATGTGAAAAGGCAGAGGAGAGTACAGTGTTAAAAAAAAAACCAGCACTCTATTGCTAAGGACCTTAATAAATCAAAGCCTATAGAGGATGTGCAGCTGTGTGACCCTGTTGGGAAAGGTCTAGGGCCTCAACTAGACTGAATGGTTCATCTAGTGAATGAGGGAGTAGACAGAGTGAAGGGGATCCTCAGCACTGAACTCACACCTGTATTGGATCGTCTTGCCAAGATTGAACAAGTTCGTACAACTACTACAGACATGCACCATCAGTCTCATCAGGCTGCACAATGTGCTGATATAGATGGTTCAGGAGCTGCAGCCAGCCTCCCCATATCATCTCTGTAGTGCCCTGCCTGGATTCTGGCTAATCAAAGGCCCCCTCCCAGTCGCTCCCCCATCATTATCTATGACTGACCCGCCTATTCCAGCTGAAGTGGGCTCCGGAGGGGACCAAGCATCCTTGAGGGGACGTAGTATTGGGGCAAGCAAGTTTGTTGGAACTGCCCAAATCAATAAATCCCCTGTTAGAAATAAGCCCCCAGTTTCGTGCCCCCTATGTTGCCTTTTTTGTCAGGAGTCCAAACATTGCGGGAGGGCCAGAAAGAAACACATGAGGAACTTGTTAACAAATGCCTACATTGGCTTGGTAGAAACAAGAATTTCCCAACGAAATTAGCCCACACCATACTATTCACATGGAGAGTACGGTGGACTGGTCCAGGTCGGGTAGATCACCCGGGAGGCTGCATAATTGTTAACTTTAAAAACCCATTGATAGTTCATATGCTACTGAGTGATGATATGCAGATCCAGAAAGGGGGTTCAGGAATCATCCTCCTGCCTTTGGGATACTTTCATAAATGAACGCCATCCATAAGGCCTCCACACTCCCAGCCACGGGCAGGCCACCAGCCCCATTCAACTATCTTCCTAAGAGGGTTACCCGGCCACAATGGGCATGTTAATGAATCTGTCCACAATCGTTTTAATGTTCTGGAAGAAGTTGATTGACTACCTCCTCAAGAGGGGTTAGTGTTTACTATTTCACTTGCTGGGGCTGAAGATCATGGTCCTCATACTGTTTTGGTGCAACAGTAAACAGGAGTGCGAAGAGACCACCCTATTCATTGGCCAATGTAAAGGGGGAAGGCGAGAGGGCGACACAAGAAGTTGACCATCCGTTATGCGCCGATTCCTTGTGTCCCGGCGGGGTAGCTCGGTCTAGTCTGACAGGACGTGATGTGTCGACTTCGCAGTGTTGCGATGACCCTGAGTGATGTCAGCAGAGTAGCAGCGATATCAAACTTGTGCTGCAGGCAAAAGTCATTGTGTGCAGTGAAGTCCACGGAGTAGGAGTCATTCTGAAGTCGGTGTATTAGCAAAAAGCTAGCAGTGGAGGTCTTTGTAGTCCCTGAGACCCCAGAACAGGAGGCAAGCTCAATAAAAGCCGTTGGAGAGCACTTTGGGGGGAAGGCAGAGTCCTTCCAGCAGAGTCAGAGGCCAGCAAGGCAGCAGGGCAAATGCAGAGCAGCAGTTCTTTGCAGCAAAGCAGTCCAGAGAGTCCTTTGGGCAGCCAGGCAGATCTTCCGACAGAGTTCAGGTGCAGGTACAGAAGTGTCTTAGTTGGTGGGCGTCAGATACCCAAAAATGCCTTTAAAGTGGGGGAGATTTCGAAGAGTTGTTTTGAAGTGCACACGTTCCCCTTTCAGTGCACTCCTGTCTGCAAGGGTCCCAGTAGGGGATTTGGCAGTCCATTGTGGGAGGGCAGCCCACTAGCCTTTGAAATGTAAGTGTCGGGCCCTCGACCCTTCCAGCCTAGGAAGGCCCATTCAATATGCAGATGAGTACAGATGTGACTGAGGGTCCTATGTTTGTGGTTGCCTGGGTGAAATGCGCAAGGGAGCTGTCAACCAGCCCAGCCCCAACATTGATTGGAACAGGCTGTAAGGCACATACAGTTTTTAAGTGAAGAGAAATGCTCACTTTCTAAAAGTGACATTTCTAAAATAGTAATATAAAATCAACCTCACCAATAAGCAGGATTTTCTATTAGCATTCTGGCCATACTAAATTTGACGTGATTACCCCTTTCAGATCAGAATCTGCCTCTCAAAAAGTACATGAGGACAGACCTAATGCTAGTCTGTGAAAGGAGCAGGCCTCACAGTAGTGGAAAATGAATTTAGGAGTTTTTCACGACCAGGACATGTAAAACACATGTGTACATGTCCTGCCTTTTACCTATATAACACCCTGCCCTATGGATCACCTAAGGCCTACCTTAGGGGTGACTTATATGGAGAAAAATGGGAGTCTAAGGCTTGGCAAGTACTTTTAAATGCCTAGTGGAAGTGGCAGTGAAACTTCACACACAGGCCTTGCAATGGCAGGCCTGAGACGTGGGTAAAGGGGTTCTTATGTGGGTGGCACAATCAGTGTTGCAGGCCCATAAGTAGCATTTAATTTACAGGCTCTGGGCACAGATAGTGCACTTTACTAGGGACATATAAGTAAATCAAATATTCCAACTGGGTATGAGCCCATGTTACCATGTTTAAGGGAGACAGCATATGCACGTTGGCACTGGTTAGCAGTGGTTAAGTGTGCAGAGTCCTAAATCCAGCAAAAACAGTGCCAGAAAAGTGGAGGGAGGGAGGCAAAAAGTTGGGGGACGACCACCCTAAGACTGTCAGGTCTAACATGATGTTATTGAGTGGTACATTCAAAGAAGTTTTCATGATCATCTAATGTTCATCTGATAATATATACTCTTTACACAGATTTATAAAAACGTCCACCGAATTAGTCAATGCCTCCAAATGAGCACACTGGTATTGAGCAACTCTGGAGGAACACATAATGCTCTGTCATGACAAATCCCTGTTCTGCCCTTTTATTGTAGTAGAGGCATGGCTGTAACCATCAAACCACTCTCTCACCATCATATAATTTCTCTTGAAGGTTTCCTTTTTTTATTAGATATAGGCGGTCATTACAACATTGGCGGTGAAAGCCGCTTACCGCCATGCAGAAGACCGCCAACACAACGCTGCGGAAAACCGCCACAGCAATTATGACCCACAGCACGGAATCCGCTAAAATTCAGACATCCACACAAGTTCGCCACACCAAAGGTCAGTGATAAACTGGCGAAAACAAAACCTCCACCGTCACGCCAACAGAAATACGCCCACATTATCACGACCCACAAATCCACGTGGCGGTCTTTCAACTGCGGTATTCCATTAGCGGTACACACCGCTGCGCTCAAAATACACACACATATACAAAACACAGCCACATTGGACAATTCGAAATACACACACCTGATACACATACACACATCACTCCCACACACCCAATACAATATAAAACACACACCCGCATCACCCACAAACCCGTACGACCACAATTACTGAGAGAAGGCCAGAGAGAGACACCAGCATCAACAATACTAGCATCCACAGGCACACAACACCATCACCCACATAACTGCTACGCACCTCACACTACACACCACTACATATCAGCACACTTATCACCACACACACCACCCCACACATCACCTACACCACCCCATGGCACGGCAAAGACACCCCAGGTTCTCGGAGGAGGAGCTCAGGGTCATGGTGGAGGAAATCGTCTGGGAAGAGCCACAGCTATTCAGATCACAGGTGCAGCACACCTCAATTGCAAGGAAGATGGAGCTATGGCGAAGAATAGTGGACAGGGTCAACGCAGTGGGACAGCACCCAAGAAATCGGGAGGACATCAGGAAGAGGTGGAAGGACCTACGGGGAAGGAGCGTTCCGTGGTCTCAAGACACCACCTGGCAGTTCAGCGAACTGGCGGCGGACCCCCACCTCCTCCCCCACAACTAACAACATGGGAGGAGCAGGTCTTGGCGATTCTCCCTCCTGAGGGCCTCGCAGGAGTAGGTGGAGGAATGGACTCTGGTAATTCAAGTCTTAACTATTACATCCCCCACCCTACCTGCATGCCAGAACATACCCCCACCCTCACCCCATCACTCCAACTCCTCACAAATGTCCCAACATCACAAACCCCACATCCTAACACCAAGCTCTGCATGCAACAACAAAGCATGGACGGGGGGCGGAGCTAGCCAGCGGCAAGATGGCCGGCACTCCGTGAGGCTCTGCTCCGGCGGGGGCCCAGTTTGCTAAATTCTCCTGGCCGAGCGATGAGAGGGTGGGGGGACGCCTGATGTTGACGGCTTCCCCCCGTTGCAGCGGCGGCGGTTGCGGTGCAGGGGGTCGGGCCGGCCTCTGAAGGTCACGGCGTGCTCCCGGCCGCCGCGCTGAGTGGGACTCGCCTGCGCTTTCCCCCGGGGACCTGGAGGGCCTCGGGGGCATCGATCATTGGGGTGCTTTGGGGGGCCATATCGGCGGTGGTGTTGTTCCACAGGCCCCCCCTTTTTCTCCTCCACGATTGAAGGCCTTCTCTTGCCGCGCCTGGGGATCGCGGCCTTGCCCTGAAGGCCTAGACCGCGTAGCCTGGAGGTAGGACCGCCGTGCGGACGGCGCTGGGCTTTGGGTGGCCTGAGAGCCCCTTCTGCCGGGAAGTACTTGCAGCATAGGCGGCCGCCTTTGGAGGGGAGTGTCGCTGGGGTCGAGGGGGTTCCAGGGAGCCGCTCGGCAGTCAGGTTGGACCGTGGGGGGCCTCCGCCCTCCCCCCTTTCCCTCTCTCCCCTCCTTCTGAGTAACCTCGGCTGGCCTGGTGGTTGGCTGCCGGTGTAGGACCTGATCTACTGGGGTTGTTGTGGACGGATACAAGGTACGGCGGACTGGTGTGATTATGACCCGGCGTACTGGGCCCTGACTCTGGAGGTTGGTGAGACCGTTGTGTCCCCCTGCTGTACAGATGTGGGAGATGCTGGTGTGACGGAGTCGATTGTGTGGCCTGGGGGAACACTCAAAGACGATCGAACAAGTGGAGGTGGCGGGATCGTGGCCGGGGCCCGGAGGTGCGGTGGTGGCGAAGGAAAAGTCCGGAGTGGGAACCGGTGTAGGTGTGCTCTGGCCTAGTGCCGTTGACGCAGAGGCTTATTTGACGGCGGACATTGGCGAGATTCACAGCACCGCTGACGCTGGATAAAGCTGATTAGCAGGAGCCGGGTGGACTTTGTGAAGTTGGATTGAATATCTGACCTCCCCTCCTGGACTTCCAGGGGGGTCAGCGGAGTGTGGTTGTCAACGACCCACAGGTTGAGTGATGGGGAAGGCGGAGCAGAGACAGGCTAAGCTCTCCTTTGAGGGGGGCCAACGGAAGGGGGGTGCTCCCGCATCCCAGTCAGAGGGGCCTGCGACGGATGAAGAGAATTCAGATAGTTCAGTAAAAGCTATGTTTCTGGACCTCAAAACCAGCCTGGCTGGAATAGATGGGAAGCTAGACCACGTGACAGAGGAACTTGATCATATCAAGACTCGGGTGGACGAGCATGACGCCCGCCTTGACCAGTTGGAAGCGCGTACCTCTGGTCTGGAAGACACGCAGCGAGGTGAGAGTGAACAATTGCTGCGCATCGAGAGGGTGTTGGAGGTCATCCGGGCAAAGAATGAAGATTTGGAGGCCCGATCGCGTCGGAACAACCTCAGGTTGATGGGGCTCCCCGAGACCACGGACATGGGCAGAATGGAGGATTTTGTGGAGGAGATGATATCTGATCTGTTCCCCGACCAGCTGTCCCGCTTGCTGGTAGTAGAGAGGGCGCATAGATCGCTGGGGTGGCGGCCCCCGCCTGGAGCTCCCCCGCGTCGTATCATTATTCGGCTCCTGAACTATCGAGACCGTGACACGATTCTGCGTCTGGCCAGGGAGCGCCGCTAGGTGATATATAAAAACAATGAATTTAACTTTTTTCCAGACTACACCCCTGGCGTGCAGGCGGCGCGCAGGGCGTTCTTACCGGCGAAGCGCTCGCTGGCCCAAACTGCTGCTAGGTTCTCGCTCATATACCCGGCGAAACTAAAGGTGCAACATGGTAGGTCTCTACAATTCTTTACGGACCCGGAGCTGGCGGCGAGGTATGCCAAGTCTCTTCCTCTGAAGCCTGAAGCGATGCCGGAGGCTGGGAGTGCTGCGGAACGAGAGTTGCTGAGTGATAATGACTTATTGTCACTGATTATTTTTGTTTTTCAGCAGAGAAGACGTTGCTGCAACTAGTTATGAGATGCACTTCTTTTTGTGCCGCTTGTCCTGAAGACACTCCTTTTGTGCTGGGCCCCCGCCTGCCCTCCCTGCCTGATACTAGGCGGGTTGGGCGGTTAGCTTCCGCCTTCTGGATGAGTCCCCATTATTTGCATATTTGGGTAATTGTGGTTTTGGGGGGAGGGATATGTCTTTGACCCGTTTGGGGGGTCTGTGTGGGTGGGGGGGGGGGGGGCCTTTGGGGTTGTTGTATTGTGTGCTTTTTTGTTTCTCATTTTGTGTTTTGTGGTTTTGGGAGATTGGCCGGGATGGAGGAGTGATGAAATTGCGCTGTATGTTCATTGAGAACAGATGACACAGATGACAGAGTCTCTGATTCACTGCTTAACATGGAATGTGCGTGGCTTGAATGATAGATGGAAGGTGCGCCTTATGTCGGCATACGTCAAGAGGCAGAATATAGATATATGCATGCTACAGGAGACACACCTGGTGGAGAGTACCTTACATTATTTAAAGGCGGGATGGATTGGGGAATGCCACGGGTCTGTGTATTCGAGTTATGCTAGAGGCGTGGCGATTTTGTTAAGCATGGGGTTGCAGTGGCGTACTCGCAGGGTGATTGTTGACCCATTGGGGTGGTATGTTCTGCTTAGCGGAGTGCTGATGGATAGGCCATGTCGCCTCGCGTCGGTGTACGGGCCTAATTCGGATGATCCCGAGTTCTTTAGCAAGGTCTGGCGACTGATCGAGTCTCTGGGGGGAGGAACTGTGCTTTGGGGAGGAGACTTCAATGTGATCCTTGATCCCATTTTGGATAAAGAAAGTTTGGCCCGGACACAGCGTACTTCTGCTGCTCGCGTTCTATCTGCTATTATGGACGATGCGTCGTTGGTAGATTTGTGGTGGATGAAACACCCTGCAGTACGGGAAGGCACCTGTGTTAATTATGTACACAATAGCTGGTCTCGTCTTGACTGCTGGATAGGCTCTCGCGATGTGGCTTTATGGGCCCGCTCAGTCGATCACATGGCGCGCACGCTGTCTGACCACGCCCCTGTGCGTGTAGAGCTGGAAATACCCGGCGGACCTGCTCAGGCCTATATGTGGAGGTTGCCGCCTGGGGCACTTAGAGACGAGTTGTTCCGTGAGGAACTGCGTCGCGATATCAATCTTTACTTTGAACAGAATGTGGGCACGGTGAGGTCGGCTGGTGCGCTGTGGGAAGCCTTTAAGGTGGTTGTACATGGGATATGCATTTCAAAGCAGCATGGCGTGCTGTGGGCGTTGCGTCGTGAGCTGGCTGAGTTAGAGCGCCAGATTGCGGATCTGGAGGCTCGACTGGTGTTGGACTGGTGCAGAGCCATATTAGCGGCCTTGAGGGCTGCGGTCTCCGCGTATGAAGAGACTTCTTTGAGAGAAGTACATTTTTGGGGGAAATTTGCACGGCCAGGCGATATGGAGAGGGTGATAGAGCCGGACGCACTTTGGCGAATCTATTCCACAGGCCGTGGGCTAGTGGCTATGTGACTGAAATGGATGATTCGAGTGGCGGGTACGTCTGAGGTTCTGAGGGTCTTCGCTACCTTTTTCCAGGATCTTTATTCTGCTCCCTCCGCGGTGCCTGTGGAGGTGATTCGGGTATATTTCTCTGACATAAGCCTCCTCTGGTTTGACAGGGTACATAGGGAGTACTTTGATGCTCCTTTTACTATAGAAGAGGTGAAGGCTGCTATTCGTAGCCTCCCTGGAGATAAGGCCCCTGGGTTGGATGGATTGACTTCGGCATTTTATAAAGAGTTTGCAGACATTTTGGCGCCCTATCTGCTGGAGGTTTATGACGGGGCATTGCGGAATGGAGTGCTCCCGGCCTCTCTGCGTGAGGCGCTTATTGTCACGATTCTCAAGCCTGGAAAGGCTGCAGCTAGCTGTGATTCGTACCGGCCCCTGTCATTGATTAACATTGAGAATAAGATATTAGCCAAAATGATGGCGGCGTGACTGCGGCCTCTTATGACGAAACTGGTGCTGCCGGATCAGTCGGGGTTCATACCGGGGCGGTCCATGGCACAAAACTTACGTACATTCTTTGCTGTTGCTGGCTCAGTTCCCGTCAATGATGGAGCTGTGGCGTTGTTTTTGGACGCTACTAAGGCGTTCGACTCATTGCTGTGGCAATATCTGTTTGCGCTCCTGGAGAGAGTGGGGATGAGTAGTCATTTTGTGAACTGGATACGTTTGCTATATTCGCAGCCAGTGGCTTGCTTGAGGGTGAACGGATGCGTGTCAGAGCCTTTCAATGTGGCGCGTGAAACTAGGCAGGGTTGCCCCCTGTCACCATTGCTTTTTGCGATTGCGATGGAGCTGCTGGCAGCCTTTATGAGACAGCACCACAGTGAGCGGGGGCTGCCGTTCCGCCAGAGAGCGATTCTGATCTCCATGTACGATGATGACGTGGCACTGTATGTACGGGATCCTGTGCGAAACCTGGATGTGTTGCTGGACGAAATCGTCAGGTTCGGAGACATATCTGGAGTGGCGATAAATTGGTCTAAGTCGGTTGTGCTGCCTCTGATGTCTGGAACGGCAGAGTGTCGGTCCCGCTACCCTATTGTGTGGGCGGACGGTCCTGTTAAATATCTGGGTATCTGGATGAGCTGTGATGTTGACACGCTCTGGCTTGCCAACTATGGTTGGGCCATGGCCTGACTGGACGACAGAGTCACGGCATGGCGCTCACTGCCATTGTCCCTGACTGGACGGATTGCGGTGGCTAAGATGCTTATGCTGCCCAAGTTTTTGTATCTGTTTCTCAACCTTCCGCTGGTGCTTACGGCTAGTTTTTTGCAGCGCATTCGCTCTGCGCTGATCCGATTGGTGTGGACGGGTGGTCAGCCTCGCATAGCCTGGAAAATACTGGTGCTGCCATTTGAGCTGGGTGGTCTTGCGGCCCCTGATCTAGAGCTCTATTATCTCTGCGCGCAGGCTCTGTTTGCCTATTACTGGATCAACCCGATACGCTATCTGCCACACCTGGCTCCCGAAAGTGATGCGGTGTGGCCGGATGGGCTCGAGTGAGTGTTGGGCAATTTGGACAGAGCTCGCCCTCGGGGCATTGATACGGTGGCCTCCACGGTCCGGGCTTGGTCGGGTTTGCTGAAGCGTTCTGGGATAGGTGTGCCGTTTGCACCGTCTATGCATGTGGTGGCGGCGGAGGATGAGGTGATGTTTCAGGACTCGCGGCTGCGGAGCTTCCTACGGGACTTTGATCTGATAACCCTCGATGATTGGTTTGTTGATGACAGATTGATGTCCCCGGAGGAGATCCTGGGGGATAGACCGGCCACTGCTCTCCACCGGTTATACGTGTTGAGGATATGCGCTATGCTGAGCGCTCGCTACCCATGCTTGCCCGCGACCCCAACTTCATTGCCGCGCACTGGAAGTGTTGTGGAGTGTGAGGACGCCTGAGAGGCTAATCACTAAGCTGTATGGCAGTACGCAGGGGCAGGGAGAGGGGACGGGGCTGTCTGTAAGGATGAAATGGGCGGAAGATGTGGGTGAGAACATGTTTGGAGGATGTGCTGTATGCATATGAAGGAGTTGTCACCAAACTATAGATTACGCCTCATACATTTTAAGTTTTTGCACCGTCTGTACTACACCCCCAGAAGTTTATGTGCTATGGGGCTGCGAACGGATGATACCTGTGTAAGATGCCGGGCCCCTGCTGCTGATTTTATGCACTTGGCGTGGACCTGTCCGGCAATATGTGCCTATTGTGGAAGGGTCTTTCATGTACTCTCTGAGATGATTGGGCTGGAAATTCCTCTGTCTCCCTTGATGGCGCTGCTGGGAGGGGTGAATGAGGTGCAGACTACAGTGCGGCGCCTGGTTGGCATGATGTTATTGTTAGCTAAGCGTAGGGTGGCAATTTGCTGGGGCCGGGCCCGGTCTCCCCAGATGTCGGATTGGCTGCGAGATGCCGCTTTTTGCCAGGAACAATTAACAAATTACTGGGAGTTGACTCTGGTTGGCTCCAGGCCACAAGACATCTGGGCACCGCTTCGATCCTATCTTGAATCTGCGTCTGTCTGAAGAACGTGCTGCGGATGGGTACGTTGAGGTTATGAGTGCTGTTCACTCTACAATGGGATAAGGTTGTATAGAATGGTTGCTGAGAATTGTGCTTGCTCCTCCCGGCTTTCTCTCTCCCTTTATTTTTGAAGTTTCTGCTTTCCATTTTTCCCTTTTTTCTGCCACAACTGTTTGGTCCTGCCCTTGGGCTCGATGATCCATTAGGCCCTTCCGGCAGGGGCATACTACTATACGGACATTCAGCAATGTTTTTTGGTTTCCCTCTGCCTGATTCATAAGAGTTACTGAGACGTGGAGAGCTTGGAGAGCCGAAGATAGATTAAAGTAGCTGACTGATCTATTACTGTAAGGACCAAGGTGGCATTTCATTTTATGTTGTGTGTTGTTTACATAAAACTATAAATAAATAAATAAATTAATAAAAAAAAACAACAAAGCATGGACACCCATCACTAAAGCATGCCCACTGCACATACCCATACACCCCCCTAAACCATCATCGCACAAGGTCCCACACAGGAATGCAAGATCTGGGGTACACGGTCACCCACCCATTGCACACCATGCCACACACAGATGTAATAAACATCCTTTTATACCCCTGCAGGACCCATACCCAACGTCACCCGACAGGAGGGTCCACATATGTCCACACCACCAACAGAAGAGGCCCACAGTGATGACAGCACCTCTGTCCAACTGGATCTAGATGACCAGCCCGGCCCATAGGGGACCTCGGGAGAGTCGGTTCCCCTCACCCAGTCACAGGCCACCACAGAGCTTCCCCCCTCTGGAAACACCAGCACAGCACCCACCCAGCGGGCCCATACCTCTATCCCCAGGACACGTCAATTAGCAGTGTGTCCGGGGCGGTCAGGCCCAGGGAACCCACTCTCCACGACGCCCTCTCCAACGTCATGGGAGCCTACCACCACTCCCAGGAGACAATGGAAACGGTACTCGCCAAGTTTCAGGAGACCCAGCGCCTGCAGGAGGAGCGGTATTTGGGCTTCAGGGAGGAACTCAGAGCCATCAGTTCCACCCTGGGCACCATCGTAGGGGTGCTGAAGGAAGTACTTAACACCAGGAGGGACACTGTGGCACTACAAGGGGACCCTGACACTAGCCTGGACGATGAACTGCCCACAACCTCCGCCGGCACTTGTGGACAGGAGGCACCGCCACAGGACCACCACACCAGCACCCCACCCCCTGCAGAGGGAGAACCACCTCGCAAACGGTCCCTGAGATCCAGGACAAAGACAGAGAACAATGCCAAGACCCCCGCCAAGAAATGAGACCACCCTGATTGTCATCCTACTGTCCCACTTTGTCACCCTGTCCATCCTTAAACTGCCCCAGGTCCACTTCCTATGCCCATTTGGGCAATCCACCCGTGAGACTAATAGACTGCACTTTGCCATAGACATTCCTCGCCATCACCCCTCACCATTTTGCTACCCCCTCCAATATTGAGCACTAAAATAAACACCCTTAAAGCACAAAACAATCTGGAGTCAGTCTGTGATTTCGGAATACACAGCTGCAACAACACCGTCATCTGGACCATCCTCCTGCAGAAAAGGCACCTGTCGTCGCAAAGCCAAGTTGTGAAGCATACAGCAGGCCACGATGATCTGGCACACCTTCTTTGGTGAGTAGATTAGGGATCCACCTGTCATATGGAGGCACCGGAACCTGGCCTTCAGGAGGCCGAAGGTTCGTTCGATCACCCTCCTAGTTCGCCCATGTGCCTCATTGTAGCGTACCTCTGCCCTTGTCCTGGGATTACTCACTGGGGTCAGTAGCCATGACAGGTTGGGGTAACCAGAGTCACCTGCAAATGATAAGGGACAACTGTTAGACACACACTAACCTGTAGGGATATCCCCAGACCCAGACAACCATTCCCACTGTCTTCCTTCCAGGTGCTCACCTAATAGCCACATTCGGTGCCTCTGGAGTTGACCCATCACATAAGGGATGCTGCTATTCCGCAGGATGTAGGCGTCATGCACTGAGCCAGGGAACTTGGCATTCACATGGGAGATGTACTGGTCGGCCAAACATACCATCTGTACATTCATCGAATGATAACTCTTCCGGTTTCTGTACACCTGTTCACTCCTGTGGGGGGGGACCAAAGCCACATGGGTCCCATCAATGGCACCTATGATGTTGGGGATATGTTCCAGGGCATAGAAATCACCTTTCACTGTAGGCAAATCCTCCACCTGAGGAAAACGATGTAGCTCCGCATGTGTTTCAGCAGGGCAGAAAACACTCTGGACAACACGTTGGAAAACATAGGCTGGGACATCCCTGATGCTATGGCCACTGTTGTTTGAAATTACCCACTTGCAAGGAAATGGAGCACTGACAGCACCTGCACTTGAGGGGGGATTCCTGTGGGATGGCGGATAGCTGACATCAGGTCTGGCTCCAGCTGGGTACACAGTTCCTGGATTGTGGCACGATCAAGACTGTAGGTGATGATCACATGTCTTTCCTCCATTGTCGACAGGTCCACCAACGGTCGGTACACCGGAGGATTCCGCCATCTCCTCACATGTTCTAGCGGACGGTGCCTATGAAGGACAACAGCGAGCACAGAGTCAAACAACTCAGAGGTACGTACCCACAGCTTACACAGAAAACGATTCCTAATCCAAAAAGTGGCCTGAATGTGTGTTGAGTCTAGGCCTAGGTATGTGTTACGCAGTTAAAAATTAAGCCATGTGGGCCCCTGAAATGGCGGCTGCCTGACCTGTGAAGTGGGACAATTGGATGTGAGGTAACTGCGCTGGCGTTGTACACCGTCGCGGTAGGCGGTCGAAGACCGCGGCGCAATGCTGCATTGGTTAACATTGGACCCTGTGGGTGCCAGGAGCCAATGACGATGTACGCCGGCGGTGACGGTACGCACCGCCGCGGACGTGACCGCCATTTTCTATCTGTTGAATCAATCGATACCTGATCTTCGACAGGAGAGGACCTACACTGCAAGTGCTGCTGTGACCTCGGTCTGGAAGAGACAATGGCTCGAGTGTCTGGGAAAATGGCCCCTGCCTTCACATCGGAGGAGTTGGAGAAACTCGTGGATGGGGTCCTCCCCCAGTACACGCTACTCTACGGTCCTACAGACAAACAGGTAAGTAGACTGGGAGCATGCTGTATGGGCTATGCCTGTGTGGAGAGGGGTGGATGTAAGAAGGAAGGGGGGAGAGTGTGGCATGCATGAAACGACGGTGAGTGCATGTGCCACATGCCAAGGGTAGGGATGGGGGCCAATGACTGTGACGGTGCAGTTGGTAGTAAGTTTCTCTTTCCCCTGTACAAATCATGTAGGTCAGCGTCCACCAGAAAAAAGATATTTGGCGAGCCATCGCCAAGGACGTCTGGACCCTGGGGGTCTACCACAGACGGAGCACCCACTGCCGTAAAAGATGGGAGGACATTCACCGCTGGAGCAAGAAGACGGTGGAGGCTCAGCTGGGGATGGCCTCCCAACGTGGGAGGGGTGCCCGTCGCACCATGACCCCCCTGATGTTCAGGATCCTGGCGGTGGCGTACCCGGAGTTGGATGGGCGCTTGAGGCCATCACAGCAGCCACAAGGGGGTGAGTACACTCTCATCAGGCTGATTTTGCGCGCAGTGGAGCGGTCTGGGTGGGGGAGGTGGGCTGTGGGTTTCCCTAGGCCAGGGCGAGTTCCGTAGGCAAGGTCCCTCAGTAAGGCAGGCCATGTGGCACCCCACCCCACCTCTGTAGAGTGCCAAGTACACCTAGTCATGCCCCTGTGTCACCCGTGTGTGCAGATGTCATCCATAGCCTAGTAGGCCATTTCCCAGGAATTGAACAGTGGAGCCCAAGAGCGCGGCGTAGTGCAGGGGGCTTGTGTGTCTGTCGTGTCCGCCAACGGTAGCGGTAATGAATGCACTCAACATGTCTTTCTTCTGTCGTCCCCCCCTTTTTGTGGACTCCATGTTCTTGTGTGCATTAGCATCATCAGGCGGAGGAGCAGTGGCACCGGAGCAGGAGGGAGCTGCATCCCACATGGCCCTGGAGGGCGAAACTACGGACTCGGAGTTCACCAGTGGGACGGAGGGCGAGGGGAGCTCCACAGCGGGGACAGGAGCTGACACCAGCGACACGGACTCGTCCTCTGATGGGAGCTCCCTTGTGGTAGTGGCAACATCTGTGCCCCCGCATCTACAGGTACAGCCGCCACCCCCCCCACCAGCACCGCCCTCCCAGCAGCCCCTCAGCCTTTGCCCCGTGCCCGCTCACTCAGGAGGGTGGGCATCTCCTTCGCCCCAGGCACCTCAGGTCCTGCCCCAGTCACCCCTGCTGCCCTCAGTGAGGAGGCCATTGACCTCCTCAGGTCCCTCACTGTTGGGCAGTCTAATATTTTGAATGCCATCCAGGGTGTAGAAAGGCAGTTGCAACAAACTAATGCATTCCTGGAGGGCATTCATTCTCGTCAGGCGGCCCATCAGCAAGCTTTTCAGACTCTGGCCTCAGCACTGATGGCAGTCATTGTCCCCGTCTCTTGCCTCCCCCCTCCAACTTCCTCCACCCAGACCCAATCTCCTGTACCCCAGCCTATCCCAAGCACACCTTCAGACCAGCATGCACACACGTCAACACACAAGGGAAGCTCTGGCAAACATAAGCACCACACATCCCACAGGCACTCACGCAAGCATCACACACATGCAGACACACCAACATCCACTGCCTCCACTGTGTTCCCCTCCTCCTCATCTCCCTCCTCCCTCCCAGCCTCGTCTACACTCACACCTGCATGCACTACATCTACAGCCACTACTGCCATCACCAGCACACCCACCACCACACCCCGCTCACGTGCAGTCACCACCCCCACTACCATTCACTCGTCCCCTGTGTCCTCTCCCAGTGTGTCTGTGACGCCACCTCCCAAGATACACAAACGCAGGCACACACCCACCCAACAGCCATCCACCTCACAGCAGCCTCCAGTGCATGCACCTTCACCCAAAGTCACCAAACGAACACCTCCTACAACCACAACCTCTTCCTCCACTCCCAAACCCCCCCAGCTACCCGACCAGTGTCTGCCAAAAACTTTTCCTGTCCAACCTTGACCTCTTTCCCACACCTCCCCCACCCCATCCGTCTCCTAGGTCCTGAACTAGCACCTCAGCCACAACATCTCCGGGACCAGTGGTGCCTGTGGTCACCGGAATCTGGAGTGCACCGGCCACCAGGGCAGCCAGTGTGGCACGGATCCACAGCACAGACAGTCCCCCACCTGTGAAGCATCAGAAGTTGGCCAGTGCCCGGCGGGAGAGGGGGAAGACTCCAGCCACCAAAGCCGCTCGCAGGGGTCCCGGTGGGAGTGTGGAGTCAGCTGCGACACCTTCCAAGGTGGGGAAGGGCCACAAGAAAGCAGGAAAGTCTGGGAAGAGCAGCACGGCGGAGGAGACCGCCATCATCCCCGCTGCCCAGGAGGCCACAGCCATCATCCCCGCTGCCCAGGAGGCGACAGCCATCATTCCCGCTGGGCCAGAGAGGACCGCCAGCACAAGCCCGCTGGCCCAGAGAGGACCGCCAGCAGAAGCCCCGCTGGGCTAGAGAGGACCGCCAGCACAAGCCGCACTGTGCTGGAGAGGACTGCCAGCACAAGCCCCGCTGGGACAGAGAGGACCGACAGCACAAGCCCCGCTGGGACAGAGAGGACCGGCAGTAGCTGAGTCACTGCAAAGGAGCCCACTGCCTCAAGCACCGCTGAACAGGGAACCGCTGCTCCAAGCACCGCTGAACAGGGCACCGCTGCTCCAAGGACCGCTGAACAGGGCACCGCCGTCTCAAGCACCCCTGAACAGGGCACCGCCCTCTCAAGCACCGCTGAATAGGGCACCGCCGTCTCAAGCTCCGGTGAACAGGGCACCACCGTCTCAAGCACCGCTGAACAGGGCACCGCCATCTCAAGCACCGCTGAACAGGGCACCGCCGCTCCAAGCACCGCTGAACAGGGCACCGCAGCTCCAAGCACCGCTGGCCCGTGAGCGCCAAGGGCACTGACGCTACTGAGTCCGTCATGGGCAGAATGAAGCACTCTGGGCACAAAGCCCCCTCCAGAACCAGTGGAGAGATACATCCACTTCCTCTGTCCTCAGCAGGATGAAGCACTCTGGGCACAAAGGCCCCTCCAGAACCAGTGGAGAGATCCATCCACTACCTCTGTCCTCAGCAGGATGAAGCACTCTGGGCACAAAGCCCCCTCCAGAACCAGTTTAGAGATACATCCACTACCTCTGTCCTTAGCAGGATGACGCACTCTTGGCACAAAGCCCCCTCCAGAACCAATGGAGAGATCCATCCACTACCCTTGTCCTTAGCAGGATGAAGCACTCTGGGCACAAAGCCCCCTCCAGAACCAGTGGAGAGATCCATCCACTACCTCTGTCCTTAGCAGGATGTGGCACTCTGGGCACAAAGCCCCCTCCAGAAAGAGTGGAGCGATACATCCACTACCTCTGTCCTTAGCAGGATGAAGCACTCTGGGCACAAAGCCCCCTCCAGAACCAGTGGAGACTGTCATCCACTTGAGAGACTGTGGCTTTGCACTCCCCAGGATATGGCAGTGGGCAACCCGCCCACTGTAGAGACTTGAGAGACTGTGGCTTTACACTCCCCAGGATTTAACAGTGGGCAACCCACCCAATGTAGAGACTTGAGAGACTGTGGCTTTGCACTCCCCAGGATTGAACAGTGCGCATGTGGCCCTCTCGTGGATTTGGCGTTGTGCACTCAACCGGCTGAGGTGCCCCCCCTTTCCCTCCCCTTGAGGTGCCTGTTTTCTTGCTCTCTGATGCCCCTGCAGTGTTCTCTCCGTCATGGTCGGGGATCTTGTGTGGGCCTTGCCCATACCGTGTGGGCCCAGTGTTCCACAGACTTAATTGGAGCACTACCTGGACTACTATGCTTGGTGTATATTTTGTTTATGGTGTATATATATATTTTTGCATACTTGCTTTTAATATATTTCTCTAGTTACACTCATTTCCTTTTGTCTTTGCATTCTTCCGGGGGGATTGGGGGGGTGTAACTATCATGTATAAATATGTATTAGTGTATGTGTTGTAGTGGGTGAGGGTGGGGGTGGGGGTATTGCGTGTGTGTGTCCCTGTTTTTTCCCTCCCCCCTCCCCTGTGTCATAGGTGCAGTACTCACAGTGGTCTTCGCGGCCGGCGTTCGTGCTCCTGATAGAGGAGCAGGAAGACTATTGCAGGGAGAATTTGGAGTTCCGGCTCCATGGTGCCCTAGTTCCTCGTGGGGTGTGTAGAGGTGAGCGTTTTTCCTTCGGAATCCTGTTTCCGCCGTGTTTCTATCCGCGGTGAATCCGCCCCGGAAATGGTGGCGATTTGGTAGGTTGTGATACTGTGGGCGGTACTTTGTCCTCCGCCTGTCTGTTGGCAGTGACCGCCGCGCTGTTTGTTTGTACCGCCGTGGCGGTCAGAGTGTTAAAGTGGCTGTCTTTGTTGGCGGTTTCTGCCACGGTCGTAATTGCACATTTTTTACCGCCAGCCTGTTGGCGGTCTTACCGCCGCTTTAACACCGACCGCCAGGGTTGTAATGACCACCACAATGTATATTTAGGTGTATTTTTAAAAAAATAGCCACACTTATTCATGCTGGTATTCATTGCAGCATGACAATTGTTTGCTTGACTATATTCATGTTTTGCTCTATAGATTGCGTTTTATTTTCCAGTGATTGTTTTTAAATAATGAACAAGGCTTCAGAGAAATTGAATTGAGTTCACTTCTCACTTATTGGTTTCCGTTATAGGCAACGTTTCTCAGAATGTAAGTGAAATGCTGCAAATGGTTCACTACAAATTGTTTGTTCTGAAAATGTTCAACAATGTTCAGACACAACATATAAACTAGAACAGAGTGTAATAAGGTAAAGAGGAACTTTGTACCAGGGACTTGAGACTGAGGGTGATACAGCCTCCCATGCTGAAGACTATGGAGAAGGCACATCCAGCATTCACTCAACAGGGTCATATGTCAGCTTGCAAATGCAGAGAAGAATAGCAGACGCTGTTTCTTTGTTGAGCAATTGCTCTATTGTTCAGAAAAGGTCTGTGGGTGTGAGCTGTCTCAGAAACTCCAAGTGTGACTTTTTGGGTGTTGAATTTAGCTTAATTAGCCAAGACAAAGGGGAGGTTGGGGATATTGAAATCATGAAACTGTATGATATCATCATAATGTTACATAATATTTTAATTATTCAACCTCCTGGCAAGATAATTGCCCCTACCTTGTTGTTTCTATTTAGTTACTATTCATATTATACACACAATTGAAAACATACTCCTTGCTTCCTAGTGTTCCTGAGTGTGCCTTTCCATGATGAAAGAGGATTTGCATTCCACTAACTATCCCTGTGAAATCTTACAAGACTGATTGAGACCTAGAATGCACTCCACTCTAGTTGTACTCAGTGAGTTTAGGGGGGTGGAGCCCAATGGGTTTTCTATATCAGATAGGCATATTGACTAAGTCCTTAATACCAGACAACTTAGAAAACTAATTTCAGGGCCTTGCTCTGGAAAGAAATACAGAAAGCTTGTCAACACATTGGGGGTCATTCTGACCTCGGCGGTAAAAGGCCCTTACCGCCGGTCAGAAGTCCGCCATTCTACCGCCGCGGCCGCGGTAAACCGCCACGGTCATTCTGACCACCAACTGTGAAACCGCCAACAATCCGACATCCAAGGAAGGCCGCCTCATCAGCGGGCCGCGGAAAACTGGAGATGACCAAACCTCCACCGTCACGCCAACACAAACACGCCCATGCCATTCTGACCCACGAATCCACGCGGCGGTCTTTCAACCGCGGTATTCCATTGGCGGTACACACCGCCGTGCTCAAAATACACACACAGCTCCAAAACACAGCCACATTGGACAATTTGAAATACACACACCTGACACACATACAAACAACACTCCCACACATCCAATCAACTATAAAACACACACCCACATCACCCACAAACCCCCACTAGTTGGAAATCGGAGAGAAGGCGAGAGAGATAGAGATAGAGAGAGCGAGCACAGCGATAGAAAACCCCAACACACACAGGAACCCAACTTCATCACCCACACCACATCTACGCACACATCACCACATATCACCACGCACATCACCACAAACACCACTCCACACCTCATCCACACCACCCCATGGCACCCCAAAGACACCCCAGGTTCTCGGACCAAGAACTCAGGGTCATGGTGGAGGAAATTATAAGGGTTGAGCCCCAGCTCTTCGGCACACAGATGCAGCACACCACTATAGCAAGGAAGGCTGAGCTATGGCAAAGGATCGTAGACAGGGTCAACGCTGTGGGACAGCACCCCAGAAATCGGGAAGATATCCGAAAGCGATCGAACGACCTACGGGGGAAGGTGCGCTTGATGGTGTCGCGACACAACATCGCTGTGCAGAAGACTGGCGGCGGACCCCCACCCACTCCTCCCCAATTCACAGCATGGGAGCAAGAGGTGGTAAACATCCTGCATCCTGATGGCCTCGCTGGAGTGCACGGAGGAATGGACTCTGGTAAGTCGAATCTCAACTACTTCACCCCCCCCAACCACCAGCATGCCAACCCCCCAGCACACAACCTCCCTGCCAATGTCTCACCAGCCAACCCACCCTAAACAACACCAACCCCTGAATGCCAACACAAACCATAGACAGCCACCACCAAAGCATGACCATTGCACATACCCATACACCCCCCCCCAACACCCTCACAACACCTCGCACAAGGGAATGCCAGCACTGGGGGCCAAGGGCACTCAAAATGCATGCCATGGCACACACCGAAACAATAACCATACTCCTTTACCCCTGCAGGGCCCGAACCGCAACACACCGCCACGGAGGGTCCAGATTTGTCCATCCCACCCCCAGAACAGGCCCCCAGCGAGGACAGCAGCTCTGTCGACCTAGAACCTGATGACCAGCCCGGACCATCGGGGACCTCTGGACAGTCGGTTCCCCACACACAGACACAGGACACAGCAGACCCAACCCCCTCTGGGAACACAAGCACAGCTCCCACCCAGCGGGCCCATGCCTCTGTCTCCAGGACAGGTCAATCAGCGGTGTGTCCGCCACTACAGGGCACCCAGGCTGACCCAACACCCCAACAACAACAGGGACCTGGGGGCAGTGGTAGTGGGCACACCGTCCAGGGGACAGAGGCCCGGGGAAACAGGGCAACTGGGAGGGCTGCTGTGCGACAGGGGGGGGGGGGACAGGCCCAGAGAACCGACTCTCCAAGAGGCCCTCACCACCATCATGGGAGCATACCATCACTCCCAGGAGACGATGGCGACGGTACTGGCCAGGTTCACCGAGATCCAGGCACAGCAGGAGGAACGCTACATGGGGTTCAGCAATGAACTCAGGAATATCGCTACCGCTATGGGGACCATAGTCCAGGCCCTCAACCGTATAGAAACCACATTGCAGGACCATGTGGCACCACAAAGGGCCCCTGTCACTAGCCAGGAACAGCCTACCACCTCCGCCGGCGCTAGTGGTCAGGAGGCCCCCAGACAACGACGGCCCACCAGAACCCCACCTCCTGCTGAAGAGCAACCACCCCGCAAGAGGAACCTGAGATCTCAAAGGAAGACAGAGTAGGATGCCAAGACCCCCGCCAGCCTAATATCCCCCCGGATGTCATTCCACTGTCCCACAGTGTCACCCTGTCCAACCTTGAACTGCCCGTGCTCCATCCTTCCACAGGCATATGGACAATGCACCTGTGCGACCGAGAACTGGACTCTGCCATGGACATAGCTCCACCCTCACCCATCACCGTTTTAATATCATGTACCAATATCTAGCACTAAAAATAAATCACTCATTGCACCGAAATCATGCTGGAGTCAGCCTGTATTATTTACAAATGTATAACACATTACTGATCAATAATGTTCTGTTATTTATGTGATGACAACATACCGATGTCAATAAGCATTAGTCCATGGGCTAACCAAGCAGAAGTCACGCAGTGGGTCATACAGTACTGAAAAGGGAAGGGAAAATCAAACATCAGTTTAAAAGAACTGGGGGGAAATACACAAAGTAAAGATGCAGGGGGCTTTCAGGAAATGTCAAATGGCGTGGGTGATTCCTACCTGTGTGCTACTGAAAATACTGTTGGATAACTCTGTCCCTGTTGTCTGGGTCGTCCTCTTCGTCTTCCTCCTCTTCACTCTCCGCAGGCTCCACAGCTGCTTCAACACCACCATCTGGACCATCCTCCTGCAGGAAAGGCACCTGACGTCGCAATGCCAGATTGTGAAGCATACAGCAGGCCACGATGATCTGGCACACCTTCTTTGGTGAGTACATCAGGGATCCCCCTGTCATATGCAGGCACCTAAACCTGGCCTTCAGGAGGCCAAAGGTTCTTTCAATGACCCTCCTAGTTCGCCCATGGGCCTCATTGTACCGTTCCTCTTCCCTGGTCCGGGGATTCCTCACTGGGGTCAATAGCCAAGGCAGGTTGGGGTAACCAGAGTCACCAATTAGCCATACACGTTGTCTCTGTAGCTGTTCCATCACATAAGGTATGCTGCTATTACGCATTACATACGCGTCATGCACTGACCCAGGGAACTTGGCATTCACATGGGAGATGTACTGGTCAGCCAAACAGACCACCTGGACGTTCATAGAATGGTAACTTTTCCTGTTTCTGTACACCTGCTCATCGTCTTTTGGGGGTACTAAAGCCACATGGGTCCCATCAATGGCACCAATTATGTTGGGGATATGTCCAAGGGCATAAAAATCACCCTTCACAGTGGCCAAATCAACCTCCTCAGGGAATACAATGTTGCGCCGCATGTGTTTCGTCAGGGCAGACAACACTCTAGACAAGATTTTTGAAAACATAGGCTGAGACATTCCAGATGACATGGCCACTGTTGTCTGGAATGAGCCACTTGCCAAAAAATGGAGGACTGACAGAACCTGCACTAGAGGGGGAATTCCTGTGGGTTGGCGGATGGGGGACATCAGGGCTGGCTCCAGCTGGGCACACAGTTCATGTATAGTGGCTCGGTCAAGGCGGTATCGTAGGATGATATGGCGTTCTTCCATTGTCGACAGGTCCACCAGCAGTCGGTACACGCGAGGATTCATCCTTCTCCTCGCAAGTCCCAGCGGACAGTGCCTAGGAAGGACAGCATGGAGCACAGAGTCAAGCAAATCACAGGTACGTTCACCACTGCATGCATAGCACACGATTATCTATGTATTGAAAGGCGTGTATGTGTGGCAATGCAAGGCCTAGGCCTGTGTGACGCAGTACAAATTATGCCATGTGGGCCCTTGAAATGGCGGCTGCCTGACCTGTGAAGTGGGACAATGGGATGTGAGGTCAATGGGCTGGCGTGGCACACCGTGGCGGTAGGCGGTCGAAGACCGCTATCCGAAGCCGCATTGGCTAACATAGTAGCCTATGGGTTTCAGGAGCCAATGACGAGGTGCGCCGGCGGTCGCGGTACGCACCGCCGCGGTACGCACCGCCGCGGGCGTGACCGCCATTTTCTATCTGCTTAATCACTCGAGACCTGATCATCCACAGGAGAGGACCTATACTGCAAGTGCTGCTGTGACCTCGGTCTGGAAGTGACAATGGCTGCTGCGACTGGGGAAAGGGCCCCTGCCTTCACTACAGAAGAGTTGGAGAAACTTGTGGATGGGGTCCTCCCCCAGTATGCATTACTCTACGGTCCTCCAGACCAACAGGTAAGTACACTGGGTGCACATTGAATGGGCTATGCCTGTGTGGAGTGGGGTGGATGTAAGTTGGTGGGGTGGGGGGCGAATGAGGAGTGCAACGCACGACAGATGAGAGCATGTGCCATATGGCAAGGTTGGGGAGGGGGGGCCAATTGCATCTAACATGCAGAAAATTTATGATTTTTCCTTCCCACCCTGTACATGTCAAATAGATCAGCGCCCATCAGAAAGTGGACATTTGGCGTGCCATCGCCAGGACGTCCGGGCCCTGGGGGTCCACGTCAGACGGGCACCCACTGCCGCAAGAGGTGGGAGGACATCCGCCGCAGGACCAGGAAGACCGCCGAGTCACTGCTGGGGATGGCCTCCCAACCTAGGAGGGGTGCCAGTCGTACCCTGACCCCCCTGATGTCCCGGATCCTGGCGGTGGCCTACCCTGATTTGGATGGGCGCTTGAGGACATCACAGCAGACACAAGGGGGTGAGTATCAGCACATTCTGCTATCTCTCTGCGCAGTGGAGGCGTCTGGGTGGGGGAGGAGGGTTGTGGGTGACATTAGGCCAGGGCGCTTTCTGTAGTGTAGTCCTCTCCTTTAGGCATGGCCCTGTGCTCCCGGCCCCCACCTCTGTAGGGTGACAAGTACAGCTATCGATGGTCCAGCATCACACATGTGCGCCTTTGTCGTCTCTAGACCTGTTGTCCTAGTCAGAAGTACTGAGTAGTGTACCCCGAATGCGCGGCTTAGTGCATGAGGCTCCTGTGTCTGTCCTCTCCGCCAACGGTGTTGACATTGCATGCACTCAACCTGGTCTTCGTTTTCTCCCGCCACCCTTCTTCTTCAACTTCTTGTGCATGTGTGCATTAGCATCATCAGGCAGAGGAGAATTGGCATTGGAGCACGAGGGAGCTGGAACAGACACCGAGGGCACCAGTGATCCGGATTGCGAGGGGAGCACCACAACGGGGACCGGTGGTGACACCAGCGACAGCGACACGTCCTCGGATGGGAGCTCCCTAGCGGTGGCGGCAACATCCGGGCCCCCCGCCTCTACAGGTACAGCCGCCACCCAGCGCACCAGCCCCGCCCTCCCAGCAGCCCCTCAGCCTACGCTCCGTGCCCGCTCGCCCAGGAAGGCGGGCGTCTCCTTCGCCCCAGGCACCTCAGCCCCTGCCCCTGTTACCCCTGCTGCCCTCAGTGAGGAGGTCATTGACCTCCTGAGGACCATCATTGTTGGGCAGACTACCCTTTTGAATGCCATCCAGGGGGTAGAAAGGGAGGTGCATCGGAGCAATGCCTACCTGGAGGGCATTCATTCGGGTCAGGCTGCCCATCAACGATCGTTCAATGCTCTGGCCTCAGCACTGACGGCAGCCATTGTCCCTGTTTCCAGCCTCCCTCTTCTGACTGCCTCCAGCCTGTCTCTGTCTCCTGTTCCTCAGCCTATCCCATCCACACCATCAGACCAGCCTGCACACCTCAACACCCAAGGGCAGCTCATCCAGACACAAGCACCACAGAACCCACAAGCATTCACGCAAGCAACACCCAGATGCAGACATTCCAACAGTCACTACCACCTCTGTGTCCCCCTCCTCCTCGTCTCCCTCCTCCCTCCCTGTGACGTCTACACTCACACCTGCATGCACACCACCATCAGCCAGTGCTTCCATCACCAGCACACCCTCCAGTCCAGTCCGCACACGTGCAGTCACCACCCCCACTACCATTTACACGTACCCTGTGTCCTCTCCCAATGTGTCTGTCACCCCCTCTTCCAAGACACACAAACGCAGGCAGACACCCACCCAACAGCCATCCACCTCACGACAGCCTCCAGCACAAGCACCTGCACCCAATGACAGCACACCTGACTCTCCTACAACCACATCCTCTTCCTCCACTCCCATCACCACTTCTCCTACCTTTTACCTTGGTCCTAAGAAAGTTTTCCTCGCTAATCTTGACCTCTTTCCCTCCACTGACCCACCCCCTCCATCTGCAAAGAGTCCCAAGAGCACCTCAGCCACCACCAGCCCAGCTTCGAGTGTCACTGTGGTGCATGGGTTCTGGAGTCCACCCTTTGCCAGCAGTGACACTTCAATCAGCAGCAAGGGGACAGCCAGCCCCCCCCCAGGCAAGAGGACCCGTAAACTAAAGGGCCGCCGTGAGAGGACTGACACGGCTGCCCCCAAGGAGCCAAGTTCGCCCACTTCACCAGCCACAACAGCTAGGGGAGGCAAGGGCCCGAGAGCCCCATCTAAGGAGCGAAAGGGCAGCAGGGCGGAGAAGTCAGCCGGCAGGAGCGCGGAGCAGGAGGGGCCCACAAGCCCCATCCCGGGTGTTAGGGAGAAAAACAAAGGGCCCAGGACTCCGTCACCGAAGGGTCCAGCAACAGCACGGTCGGAGGGCGACTGAGCAGGGAGTCCAGGCCAGGTCTGGCTCCCTTGACTTACTGGACGAGCACCGCTGAACAGGGCCCCACCGTGCAGAAGAGCACCGCTGAACATGGCCCCGCCGTGCAGAAGAGCACCGCTGAACAGGGCCCCGCCGTGCAGAAGAGCACCGCTGAACAGGGCCCCGCCGTGCAGAAGAGCACCGCTGAACAGGGCCCCGCCGTGCAGAAGAGCACCGCTGAACAGGGCCCCGCCGTCTCAAGCACAGCTCCGCTGGGCCCCGCCGTCTCAAGCACCGCTCCGCTGGGCCCTTCCTGTCAAGCACCGCTCCGCTGGGCCCCGCCGTCTCAAGCACCGCTCCGCTGGGCCCTTCCTGTCAAGAGCCGCTCCGCTGGGCCCTTCCTGTCAAGCACCGCTCCGCTGGGCCCCGCCGTCTCAAGCACCGCTCCGCTGGGCCTTTCCTGTCAAGCACCGCTCCGCTGGGCCCTTCCTGTCAAGCACCGCTCCGCTGGGCCCCGCCGTCTCAAGCACCGCTCCGCTGGGCCCCGCCGTCTCAAGCACCGCTCCGCTGGGCCCCGCCTGTCAAGCACCGCTCCGCTGGGCCCTTCTTCTCAAGCACCGCTCCGCTGGGCCCTTCCTGCATGCACTGTTAACGGTTCACTGTGCCCACCATGCCTCCTCCTTGACCAGTGGAGACTGTAATCCACTTGAGAGACTGTGACTTTGCACTCCCCAGGATGGCACAGTGGGCAACCCACCCACTTGTGAGACTTGAGAGACTGTGGCTTTGCACTCCCCAGGATGGCACAGTGGGCAACCCACCTACTGTAGAGACTTGAGAGACTGTGGCTTTGCACTCCCCAAGATGGAACAGTGGGCAACCCACCTACTGTAGAGACTTGAGAGACTGTGGCTTTGCACTCCCCAGGATGGAACAGTGGGCAACTCACCTACTGTAGAGACTTGAGAGACTGTGGCTTTGCACTCCCCAGGATGGCACAGTAGGCATGGTGGCCCCTTTGTGGTTCTGGCGTCGTGGACTCATGTGGCTGTGGTGCCCCCCCTTCCCTTCCCCCTGAGGTGCCTGTAGTTTTTTCATCAGATGCCCATGCAGTGTTCTCTCCAGAGGACTCAGGTCTCCTGTGTGGGCTTTGCCCTTGTGTTGTTACACTTTGGCCCACGGACACTTCGATTTTCTTTTGATGTGCAGGACTAATTGCCTCGGTTATCCATTGCACTGTATATAGACTTATTTGATATTGATTTTTTGGCTAGTTGCCAAAACTTTTCAGAGACTATTTTGTACATAAATTTTTATTCTAAATTTAATTCTGTCTTTGCATTTATCAGGGGGGTTTGGGTGGTGTCACTGTGACTTGTTGCTCTGCATTGGTGTGTACATAGTTTGGGGGGGTGGGGGTCGCATATGTGTGTGCCTGTAAGCTTTCCTCCTCCCCCCTCCCGTGTGTCGTAGGTGCAGTACTCACCGTTGTCGTCTGTGCCGGCGTTCGTACTCGTGGTAGATGAGCAGGTAGACGAGAGCAGGTAGTATGTTTAATTCGGGTTCCATGCTGTCCTCCTTCCTCGTGGAGTGCGTAGAGGTGAGCGTTTTCCCGTTCGTAGTCTGTTTCCACCGTGTTTTTATCAGCGGGGCTCCCGCCCCGGAAAAGGTGGCGGATTGGTGAGTTATGATACTGTGGGCGGTACATTGTCTGCCGCCTGCCTGTTGGCGGTGACCGCCGCGCTGTTTGTCTGTACCCCAGCGGCGGTCGGAGTGTTAAGTTGCCGGGCTGTGTTGGCGGTTCCCGCCAGGGTCAGAATTCCATTTTGTTGACCGCCAGCCTGTTGGCGGGTTGGCCGCCGCTTTATCACCGACCGCCAGGGTTAGAATCACCCCCATTATCTTTTTTTTAACTGATTTTTATTGCATTTTCTTATTTATATATGCATACAACATTAGAACAGTACTATGTCTTGCATCAATAGCATTTACTGTATTGGTTAGTATTATCTTTATTTTATTGTTAGTATCTTGTTCCAACCTGTATTCTTTTATATCTCATTGTACTTTAGATACTTCGTTTGGCGTGTTCACCCTATTGATATGACATTATTTAACTTTCAAAACTCTCCTCCCCCATTCCTCCCTCCCCCCTCCTATTGGGTGCATCTCGGTCACATCACCGCTTTTCTATTGTTTTGCATGTATGTCTGGTTGATAAGGCCCAGGTATTGTCACAAGTCACAGTGTGTGTGACTGCTTTATTATCAGGGCTAAGATATAGGTGGCTAATGAGGGATGTTACTATTCATTTAAGTCGACCCAATTTTCTCTCCAATTTGGATCTTTTCCTGCAGTATCCTTGGGGGAGAAGTCACTGCTCATTATGCTTAATCTTTGAGGGCATCCGTTAGGGCCTCCCATGCCCGTGCGCCCTCTAACAAAGTGCGGCCTCTCTTGCCCTCCCTGAGTCTAACCTCAGATTCAAATCCCGCCTACTTGGTAAATTCTGATTTCCATGTATCTATACCCAGGCCCCACTTGCTTTTCCAATTTTTGATTATTCTTTTCCCAATCACATATCCCAGATCTTGGAAGCGGCTAGTAATCTTGTTTTTCACGTATGTCGGAACCAGCTCAACAAGCATCAGCTTGCTGAGCATGGGACCTCTTTATCTAGGACTGTCAATAGGGTGTGCGCAATGACCTCCCAGTAACTCCCAGCTGAGGGCATTCCCAACGCATGTGAAAGAATGTGGCATGCAGTTCATTGCAGCGATTGCATTGAGCTGTTTGTATGTGATATATTCTATTGAGTTCTTCGGGTGTAAGATAGGCTCTGTGCAATATATAAAAATGAATCAACTTAAACCTGGCATAGTTTCTGGCTTTTGTTGCATTATATCAGATATTCTCCCAGTACTTGTCCCCAAGTTTCTTGCCTAGGTCTGCCTCCCATTTAGTTTTCAGGCTCTCTAGCGGTTTCATTATTTCTGTGTGCAACCTCTTGTACGTGCAGGTTACTGCTTTATGCTTTCCTGATGATATCACCAGGAATTGACAGCTGATGGATTGGCTCGGTTCTTATACTCCCATTTGCCAGTGCCTCTTAATGGTGTCTGTTACTGATCTATGCAGTAGGAAATGCCCCCTACGTAATTCATTTTGTTCACTAGATACCTCAAAAGGAAGGAGCATTCCATTACCATAGAGAGCTCCCACTTCCATTGCTCCCACTACCACCCAGGTCTGCAGACCCCTCCAGGCCCCCCATGTGGAAGTTTGTCTAAGAACCCGATCAGTAAATCTTGGGAGTACAGAGTTTTCGTGTTCAGTTTCCTAAGGTGTTGTGCCCAGCACTGCTGTAGGACTTGGAATTCAAGTCTAGGTTCTCTACCTTTGGGAGCCGTAATATTGCCCTACTCAATACCTCGAGGTCCGAGGTCAGTATAGGGAGTGGTGCCCCCGGTGTCTGTTGTCCCCTCACCCACTGTGTCAGCCATTGCAGCTGGGCAGCTAAGTAGTAAGCCTCAAACTCCGGGACTGCCATTCTTCCCTCGGTTGTTGGCCTTTGTAGAACTGCAAGAGCAACTCGCCTGTGGCCCTTTCCCCATATGAATCCCGCTATAATCTTATCTATTTCTTTAAAGTATGCCCTTGGTATCCAGAGAGGTAGTGTTGTGAAGCAATATAGTAATCTTGAAAGTGCCACCATGTTAAGTAAGGCCACTCTCCCTGCCATGGAGAGCGGAAGCGTACACTAAAATGCTTATCTTTAGGCCTCTTATGGTTTTTCCCAATTTGTCTTCCAGTAGGTCAGTCGTGTTGTGATATATGTGTACTCCCGGGTAGTTAATAGAATGCGGTTGCCAGGGCAAAGAGCCCAGTTCATCTTGGGGCTCAGCATCTGCCTGCATGGGGAAGAGGCTGGACTTGCTCCAGTTGACCTGGAGTCCCGAAAGGGCTCCATGGTGCTACAGCAAATCCTGTACTCCAGGGAGGTCTCTTCGGGCATTTTGGAGGAAAAGGAGCATGTCATCTGCATATAATGCTATACAGTGCTCCCTTTGGTCTATTTCCAATCCGTGAAATATCCGTCCCTCCTGCATGCTAGGGGTTCCAGTGCTAGTGCAAATAGCAGGGGAAATAGGGGACACCCCTGTTTGGGGCCCTCTCTCTACACTATAAGCCGAGGATATATGTCACCCTGTGTGGACTCTAGCCGTTGGGTATGTAAAAAGCAGGCAGGTCCAGGCAATATACGCCTCGCCCAGGCCCATATGGTCCATCACGATATATAAGAAAGGCCACGCTAGACTATCAAAGGCCTTCTCAATGTCAACCGCTAAAACCGCTGCTTCCTGTCTACCGGTTGCACTGGTCCTCAAGATTGCTCTAAGGTGCAATAAGTTATGTGCTGTGCTTCTACATGGGATAAATCCTGATTGGTCTATATGAATTAGCGTAGTCATGTGTGGTAACAGACGCTTTGCTAGTATCCTGCTGAGTATTTTATAGTCTGTATTTAGCATTGATAACGGTTGATATGCTCGTTGTCATGGGGTTCTTTGCCTGGTTTTTTTAAATATATAATTGGGCTGTCTCTGGTAGACTGAGGGAGTATGCCAAGGGCCCTAGCCACATTAAACATGGTGGTCAATCTAGGAGCTAGGGTTTTTTTATGTTGATCATAAAATTCAATAGGGAGCCCATCAGTACCTGGTGTCTTATTTAAGGCCATAAGTTTAATTTTAATTGCCTCCCGTACTTCTTGCACTGTGATGTCTCTCCCCAATGTCTCTACCTGCTCTGGAGGTAATTGTGGTAAGTGGAGGGCACCCAGCAACTCCCCTAGTTCTGTCACTGGGAGGTCAGCTTGTGGTCAGTAAAGCTGGGCATAGTATTCCTTAAATATTGTATTAATCTCTTCCAGCTTGTATCGTCTCGAGCCTTCCTCTGCCTCCAACTCCTCAATAGCCGACTCTCTTTTGGTGGGAATTGCCAAGCAGGCTAGGAGTGTACCTGTGTGATCTCTTTCAGCATGAGCTTGCACCATAAAGTTTTGATAGTCAAAACAACACAACTTTTCGACCTAATCGGCTACCTCCTCCTTGGCTGCGAGGAGCTCCTGATGGGTCTCCGGGTGCCCTGGTCGTTCCCTTTCACATTCCCTAAGCAATGTTTCCACTTCTAGAACCTACTGTAATAATGTTCTATGGACTCCTACGGCCTCTGATATACATCTCCCTCTAATCACTGCCTTGAACGCATCCCATTCCAATAATGGGGAATCTGCTGTTCCCGTGTTTTCATCTAAATAGTGAGTGATAGCCATGTTTATTCAGTCCGCAAGGTTGGATCCTTCAAGGTATCATCTCGCAAGTGCCATGTTGGGATACTGGGTCGCTCCCCCCCCCATCTCAGTCCAAGTATTCTCACCACATTATCTTGATATTTCCAGAATCTCCCATTGTGTTCCAATTGTGTGTCTGCAAGATTTGCAGTGCCATCCTTGAAAGTGTGAACATTCACAATGTCCATAATTATAGCATAAACAAGTTTATGAAATAGGTTTGCAGCAGATACAAGGCAAATGGTTGTGTAGAAATATGTATGGATAATTAACAGTCTTCTTAATCCTATATTTTCCTCCTTTGAAGAACAATATAGATGCAACAACTACCAGGTTCAGATCTTCAAAGTTGTTAGACATATCTAAAATTGTAATTATTGTTGCATAAGATTAACAGAACTGACATTATGGTGTGAGTAATTATACAAATTTCCCATTTAATCTTATCTTTCCCTGACCCACCATGCACCTCTATATACAAATACTCTAAAGATTGTTATGGCTTTCTATATCAAACCTTTCTCCACATATTATTTTATGGGACCCTCCGGCCCATTCAGTAATGCATATTGTCAAATGACCACTCGATTAATAAAAAAAAAAGCCTCTTGGAAACTCTACAGATCAGGATAATCAATCATGTAGACTATACATGATTTGAGTTCCCTACCATGCCTGGTACCCAGTGTTATAGTAGCCTTCACATCATTTTGATTCTAATTACAAGTAGTTTGGATCAGCCACTCCATACTACAGTCGTCTATAACCTTCCTCCTCCTACCAATTTCTACCCCAGAAATCTCCTATCAGAATGACTTTCACGCACCACTCTCCTTCAACCTCATATCTATAGACATCTGGCCTCCAATACAACAGAATTTTCACCCACCCGATTTATCTAAGAAAGCTATAAAGAATTTCAAATACAGACTTCTTGTAGTTGTCACACAAACCCTCTATACTGAACCAATACTACTGCTCCAAAGGAAGAAAGCAGAAAACAGACTTTATAATCTTAACATATATCTACCCCTTTGACTTAAGACTTTCACCTCTTCCTCTAGCTTCCACAAGTCAAACATCCCCTTGGGCCTGCAGATGGCTGTATTTCAGTCATCATCTTTCAACACCAAAGCCAAAATCTCATGATATGATAATGGTAAAATTGTGATAGAAGCTGCGAATAATAATCTTCTATGCGTGAATGCAGTCTTTGACTCTGCTGCATAACTTATAAAAAATGTATTCCAATCCTATATCAAATATGTTGATCCTTTTTTCTTCCACACTCTAAAAAGGATTCACCTTCCCCTCCTATTGGCTCCACAATTCTCTGACTCTTCTTTATGAAACCTCGGCCATTATAGGCAAGCTTTGAATCTCATCAAATCTCCAGACCATCAAAATCTCCCTATTTTGAACAATCTCATACTCAACACCTCTCTTCCTTACTGGAATTCCTATCAGTTAGATTGCAAGGTCAGGCTCTCTTTATCTGTCAATCCACATTCCTCTCATGCTTCCATACTACCTCGAGAATAATTCCAGCTATGCTCCACAGAAAACCTGTCACTCTTCATAGAGAATCCTCTAAATTCATACTCTCCAAAGGTCTTTTTTGTTGCTAGCAACAAGGTAGCAATAATGCCTAGGATCATTGTTTCTCCAACCCCAACATGCAGATGATGCTCTTAAATATAAAAATAATTTTCCAAGAAGTAAGTCTCCTATCTACAGACATAAAAAAAAGCAATCAGGTCTCCAATGAGTCTCATTATCATAAAGGGGCAAAACCTCATCACCTCACATTGAAGAAATAAACGACCACAAAGGTTACTATAGGACGTATCTGAAGATAACATAAATTCCCTCCCAATAAAATACACATCTACCCCTTACTACAAAGTCGCCCTATTAGGGCTGGGCATGATTTCAATTACAATTGCATATTTTGGCATAATTTCCAGCATTTGGCACAATGACATTTAGGAGTAATGCCCAAGTTTACACCTTCAAACCACTTTACACACCAAGAAGACAACTCAAAGCAAGAGCATGGAAATAGCATGATCAACAAAAATGCAAGCAGCATTTTCTAAATGGGAAAAACAGCTGTACTTCTGTAAAGCAGACACCGATAAACAACCCAAGGACATATTGTCATTTTTCTGTTTTTCATTAGTAGACCTTCTGGTTATTTTTTGTAGTTCAGAGCACACTTGCTTAACTCAGCCTTTAGGAATTTTGCATTTTGATTTTAGAGGGAAAGCATAACTATTTGTGTCTGTTGCATTCATACTTTTGGAATCAATACTTTATGGGAAAAGTCAAGCAAGTTCAATTTAGTACTTGGCTAAAAGGATGCTGTTTAAGGGAAGGCAGGTACCACTATTTTTGTTTCTTTCTTGGGTTTTGTTTTGCAATGTTTTTATTTGCTGCTGAATGGCCAGGATATTAGACTAGGGGCTTGTGGGGTAATTGAGTTCTTTTTAGGAATAATGTTCACATTTTTGAGATTGTGCAGAGCTGGGATGAGTTTAGACATTTTTTGTTGTCCTTGGGTTTTTAGTGAATTTTTAGAGATTTCATAAACCTTTTACTGTTATTGTTTTACCGTACAGAGCCTATTCTGCCCAGCAGTAAGTCTTAGGCATTTCTTCAATGTACTTTTTACATTCCCACTGCTGCTCTGCCTATAGGTAGTTTTCAACATTTTAGGGCCTTGTAGTCATACAAAATGTAGGATATTTGTGTCTGCATGCACATGGTGGTTGCTAGGAGCAAGTTGGCTCCTGGAGTTGGGTGTGTGGCCAAGATGGTGTCTGGGTGAGTCACAAGGAATGGAGCTCAGTGAGCCCAGACCCTCGCTCATCACCCTTTGGGGCTCTCGACGCATTGCGATGCCTGCCTCCTAGTCACTGTGTTTTTCATAACTACTGTGAGTTGGTGGGACATTCTGCCGGCCCCTGGTGAGCACAGAATTTGGCCTGCTCATGGTGAGGGTTGATATTGCTTTCAGAACCACCAGTTCATGTGGAGGAAGGTCCCGTGACTTCTTTGAGCTCTTCAACCTCCTCCTACTGAACGACCAGACGAGGGTTTGGCCAGTCATTGGCCTCCCATGAAGCTGAAGTAACATTGGCAAGGCCCTCAGGGGCTGCATTAGAAAACAAAAAAGGGTCTGGTGAGTGACAACGCTACCCAGATTAGGTGGCCTGAGTGCCTGATCTGGGAAGACCTGGGAGGAGCCCAACTGTGAGATAGCTGAGTTGTCCGGCGGCATATGTGGTGATTGTGTTCGTACAGCCCAGTTTCACTTGGCGAGGTCTTGAGGACCTCCACTGTCCTACCTCTCCTCTGCCTACCTTTCATACTGCTGCAGCAGCCTGGTGCTCAGTGGAGTCAGCGACCATAGAGGAGAGGCACTGCTGCACCTGAGACTCCCTTACTGTGTGTTGTGGGCACGCTTGCCCTACTGCCCGAGTCCTCCATCTGGGGGGCCCAGGAGAGACCTTTCCTTCCCCACTCCCAGTTTGGATTATTAGCCCATCAATTACTTGCACACAGGAGGGGTGGACGCACTGATATAAGTAATTTTTCATATGTTGGCCTTCTGTACTGGACGGCATATTTTAATGACCTGGACACGCCTAATGGAGGTTGCATGATTGTCTGCTTTCCTTCCCCTCTTCTCCTGTGCTCCTCTAATTGCAAGTGCCACCAGTGAGCACCACATTGGGAGGTGTGTTGGAGCCCTTCCCACCCCTCCCCCGTTTCTCAAGAAATTTACTTTGGAGCCATCTCCAGCGGGATCCATCCTTCCCCCATCATTCTCCTCAAAGTCTGTGGGATGCTTTAGAGGCGCCCCCACATCTTTGCAGATTCCTCTGCATATCTTGCTTCACAAGAGGAATTAGCGGACTATACTGGGCACATGAAACTGTTTCCCTGGCGCATTAGGGATCATAAAGGCTCAGTGAGGGGTTATATATTTATGAGTTTCCTACCTGCTGGTGTGTCTGCCCCATGGTTCATTCTATACATAACAAGGACACTGCAGCTACATCTGAGGGACCCCCCTATCCTTCAAAAGCAAAGTTGTCTGACCATTCTTGAAAATTTGATGAGATCCTACAAGCGGTCCTGGACATTAAATCCACCAAGGAACACAACATATATGCCTTGGGGATGGATTTAGGCCTCATGTGTGAGGTTCAGAAGAAGTTGAAAGATCAAGTGGGTGATTCAGAATGTTCATTGGCTGTGCTCAGGCCAGCGGTCGCAGATGCAGGCTCTCGTATTAAGGCTCTCCAGGAAAACGTATGCTACCTCAAGAAATGGGTTGAAGATCACTAAGGCTTCTCCTGCCACAACAATGTAAAGATCGTGGGGTTGTCAGAGTGGACTGAGGGCCCCAGAGTGGACTGAGGGCCCCAGCATGAAGCTTTTGCAGGGGGGTAAGCTGTCAACCTACTTGTGGAGCTGGCACATAGGATCTCAGGTGGGTTGGCACCTCCAGGTGCACCTCTGAGACCGGTGGTTGGCCGCCTTTTTAATTACAGAGACAGGGACCTTATACTATACTACAGGTGCCACATATGAAGGGGCCCTGGATAGTTGTGAATTCTCCTGTGAGGCATCCTTTCTGGAGGTAAAGAGGCTCCTTTGTGCCCTGGATATCAAATATGCCTTGCAGTTTGCCACTTTAAAGATTATGCATGATGGTCACACTGCTTTCTACGCAAATCCTGAGGAGGCGCTGTTAGACATGGCCCTTTCTTCAGGGTCACCCCCAAACTTTTGGGGTTTTACCCTGCACTTTTTGCTGTATCTTTTTGTTGGCTTAAGGACTCTGATCACTTTACCATCGCTGACCAGTGGTGTCGCGTAGGCTTTCATTATTCGAATGAGACTACTGGATTTTGGGCAGCAAGATCGTCCACTGTGTGGGAGACTGAGTATGACCCACTGAGGGTGACACCTGTCGCCCTAAATCCGGGTTTTGCTCCAGCTAACTAGCAGTGCCTCATCTCTACCAGAAGATAGGGATGATTGGGCAGCTGAGTGCATGACATATAAGGCTTCTCAGGGAAGTCGTGGTCACTCAGGTCACATCCAGTTCTCTCATTCACACTTCGGTCTCATATATAAATGACAATAAGAAGCAGTATAAGTTTTAATGACTGGTTTAATAAAACGACTGCATTTTAGATAGCAAAGCGTGAGCTGCAATAACAAGAACGACACAACATGACAATATTAAAATGGTGACGAGGAGGGTGAAGCATAAGAATAACGCTATCATATTGTCACTAAGTTTTATGGACTATTTCCTATCTAAGTCATAATCTGAGAACAGCTTGTTAAGCTCTAATTCTGCCTTTCAGATTCTCCCGGGAGGACATCATCCCTCATACCTGAGCAAAAGCCTGTAGTCTGCGTTAGCATCTGCAGCGAAGCATTCAGCAATCAGCATACAGTTGTGGTTCCCTGGCTGGAATCTCCCTCTTAACGTGTAATGGGACTAGGAAGGGTTTTGATAATAACACAGCTGATGTTCTAAGAATATGTCCCTACGTAAAGCTGTGTATTTTCTACGAATGTTGGAAACTAAACTTCTGCCACGTTCACCGGCAATGTACCAAACTGTAGCCTTGACTGAAGCACAAAGTGATCAAGAATGTCTTGTTTTAAGAACACAGTGCTGGGCTAAGCAAAAACAGTTAGATAGATGAAATTAAAACAAGACCGTAAGACTGGTTATTGTAAGAATAACAATGCGAAGCTGAATAAAATATATCTAGGTCAAAGTTCACAGCGGCCTAGTGTGTTAAACTAACGTGCATGGAGCTATAACTAAAATGGCTACACAACACCCTCCCTTTGTCGGTTGAAAGTGGTTCAAAGCCAAAACTAACATTTCATTGCTAAAAGCTCAATCTAAAATACATATAAAAACCAGGTCAATTTTGACAAATTAAAAGGACACACAAGCATACTACGTGGCAATTTAAAACATGAGCATGTGACTTATAACCGAATTCAAAAGACATTTCAATTTAGAAAAGTTCCAAACTAAGTACGAGCCATGGAGAACAGGAGATCTTCCACTTCGGCAGGTGTCAGAACCGGAAAGTCCGCGCCAAAAATGATCAAGGAGCAAGTGTGTTCCATAGCCCCAGGGTCAACCAAGGCGGCATCCCGTGGTGTGCCCATTGATGAGTTGTCGACAACTTCCTCCAGGAAGGGTAACTCATAATTAGCTTCACGTAGCAAATGCAACCTCAGTGCGCATGTTTGATAATGAACCCTCAACGAGAACACAACAGATCAGCATCTATTGCTGGGGGGCACTGCTGAGAAAGACAAACTTCCAGTGCATGTTCGAAGGAGCACCAGAGGCACCGAAACACCGGCTGCACACAATACAGAACTGGTCTGAATGACAAAGACCAGTCCCACTTCAATTGCTCCAGGAGTGTTGCTCCAAAATGCTGCATCATACACTCACGGCACAGCTGCGCTGATGGGAGCACCGTCATTTCTCCTCATTGCGGTGTGACAGCCATTGCACATAAACAACAGCAATAGCAGGATGCCAGCTAATAAAGCCAAAGTTATCGGAAATCCCCCAAAAATACTACTGAAAATTAAGTGGATAGCTGAAGGTATCAAACCGAATATGGAGGAGAAGGTGTGAACGAAACCAGAACCAACAGCTTTAAAAAAATGTGCGACTCCATTTGTACTGGACGCATTAAATATTCGTCCCACGAGTTCACCAAAGTGTCTCAGAAAGTTCATATTTAACAGGGACTGTATTTCTGCTGATGACCTTGCCACTTGAAGTGTGTAGGTCTCGCGCACAGATGTAAGGGCCACATGCTTTTGAAACAGTAAAGCCTTGAGTCTACTCAACTTGTCAAAATTCACGTTTGAAGTAGCAATGTAAGGCCAAATACCAGCTACTTCCTTAAATTTAGTGGGGGGAACAGTACGTTCCCGCAGCATGTAACGACCTTAGAGACCGAAACAACGTAAACTATTCCGGCCCACATGCCACAACAGTTTTTACTATAGAGAAGGACGTAGCTGCTGTTTGAAAGCACCTGGAACGTGGGCCTAATCAAAGGGACTGGGACTCTCTTAAGATAACAAGGTAGGTTTGCAGCCGAGGCGTTACACGCCCCATGCAAAGACAGCTGTTTACAAATCATCGAATGGCTGACTGAAGTCTTGCATTCACTACTGTTAAGAAAGACCTCTTTCATGCCATTGAAGCATTTGTACGAGAAGGGAAGCTCCCACACCTCATGGATGTAACTATCTCCCAGCTTTTCATATCGACCTACTGGAATGTGTTTTAAACAGGAGGTGAATTGTAGTGTGGAAATAGGCAGATTAATAACCCCATGTTTTAACCACTCATCTGAGGGTATTTCGGCCACGATAAAAGGCAACCTTTCTAATTTCTCAATGTTAAGCATGACATAAGTCGCTTCCTTTTTAGCCATTAGTTGTTGTTGTCACGTGAGATTAAAAGAAGAAAATATCTCCCTTGCACTGACGTGCTGCCATGGAACGCAACCCGCCTTCAATGTTTAAAGCGTCCAACCCAACTGCATAATGGACCTGATCTGACTTTGTCCATGGTGTAAGGAAGACATATTGGATTGTATAATGTCTATAGCAGAAGAGACAATGGCCCTCATTCTGACCTTGGCGGGCGGCGGAGGCCGCCCGCCAAAGTCCCGCCGTCAGGTTACCGTTCCGCGGTCGAAAGACCGCGGCGGTAATTCTGACTTTCCCGCTGGGCTGGCGGGCGGTCTCCTTCAGACCGCCAGCCAGCCCAGCGGGAAAGAGGCTTCCACGATGAAGCCGGCTCGGAATCGAGCCGGCGGAGTGGAAGCTGTGCGACGGGTGCAGTTGCACCCGTCGCGTATTTCACTGTCTGCGCAGCAGACAGTGAAATACATTTAGGGGCCCTCTTACGGGGGCCCCTGCAATGCCCATGCCAGTGGCATGGGCACTGCAGGGGCCCCCAGGGGCCCCGCGACCCCCCCTACCGCCATCCGGATCTCGGCGGTCCGACCGCCGGGATCTGGATGGCGGTAGGGGGGGTCGGAATCCCCGCGGCGGTGCAGCAAGCTGCGCCGCCGCGGAGGATTCAATGGGGCCGCGGTACACTGGCGGGACCCCGCCAGTGGTGCCGGTCCGACCGCGGCTTTACCGCCGCGGTCGGAATCCCCATTGGAGCACCGCCGGCTTGTCGGCGGTGCTCCCGCGGTCCTCCGCCCTGGCGGTCAAAGACCGCCAGGGTCAGAATGAGGGCCAATATCATTAATGGTATATATCCGGTCGGACAAAGTGTTAATCCCATTATCCACAACAGCTAATGCCTTTTTAAAATTTTCCTGGTCTATTTGCCTTAACCGGGCAGCAGCATCTTGTTGGGAAAGTTTCCAAATCTCATTGTATACTGCATACAAAAAAACGCTTCTTACGTGGTGTTCTAGGGCCTGACAAGAACTCTTGTAAGTCAGTGGAGTTAGACAGGAGATTGAGGTGTTCTCTAACCGCGTTCAGTGAGGATGATTTTAGCCACTGTTGGCATGATTTTCCCACACTATGGGCCAGATGTAGGGACCGTTTTGCATGTCGCAAACTCCAAAAAACGCAGTTTGCGCCATGCAAAACGGCCATCGCGATGCTGATTCACATTTTGCGAGTCGGTACCGACTCGCAAAATGTGAATCCGACTCGCAAATAGGAAGGGATGTTCCCTTCTTATTTGCGACTCGCACCGCGATGCAGAATTGCTTTGTGACCGCAAAAGCGGTCGCAAAGCAATTCGCAGTTAACACCCACTTGAAGTGGGTAGTAACTCATTCGCAAACGGGAAGGGGTTCCCATGGGACCCCTTCCCCTTTGTGAATGTCGCTAAAAATAATTTTTCAGAACAGGCAGTGGTCCAATGGACCACTGCCTACTCTGAAAAAATGAAACCAAATGGTTTCATTATTTTTTTGTATTGCAACTCATTTTCCTTTAAGGAAAACAGGCTGCAATAAAAAAAATAAAAAAAACTGCTTTATTTCAAAAGCAGTCACAGACATGGAGGTCTGCTGTCTCCAGCAGGCCACCATCCCTGTGAGTGCAGGGACTCGCTATGGGGTCGCAAAATGCGACCCACCTCATTAATATTCATGAGGTGGGTCTTTGCCACCCCATAGCGAGTCGCAGAAGGTGTCTGAGACACCTTTCTGCATATCGTTTTGCGAGTTGCAAATTGCGAGTCGGTCAGACTCGCAATTTGCAAGTCGCAAAATTGTAGTTTCCTACATCTGGCCCTATATGTTGTAATAACATCTGCATGCTCTGGTGATATATAGCGAGGGTCTGGCCTACTCGTCCTAAAACCCCCCGAGGAGTTAATAAAACGTTGATGACACCCATTGGTATCTATTGGCCACAATAACCACCCACCTGGACGTGTCAGTGAAGCATTAAACGTACCATTCTGGACCCACTCATCGAGCTCATCTTCAGTTGTATTCGTATATTTTTGCCATTTGTAAAATTTTGCGGGCAGGTATACTGGGCATGTTTAATTCCCTGATTGTTGTTAAGCCTAAACAACTCGTTTGTTGCACTGTTTTATTTAAAAAAATCATTTGTACAGGAATGAGGCATGCTCTAAACAATGTTTCTTTTCCCTTAATTTGCCAATTTTTTGTTCCCCAGACACTTTTCAGATCAATTGATTTGGACCAATATTCATAGCCTTCTATAGATAACTAGGAAACAAAGGATTCCGAATATATACATTTCGTAATGGTCAATAACATGTGTATATCTTTAGTAGATGGTACTTTAAAATAATGTGACTCAGCATTCTTTTGATAGTGCCCAGAAAAATATGCAAACTTTTCAGAATATGTTTTGGAACTCCCTTGCGGTGGAGTTGGGCAATGTTCCCATTGCGTGTGATTAAATACAGTTTTGGGACTGCTCGCTCTATGTATGAAATGGTGCCCATAGTAATTACTGCAAAACATATCCCCATAATTTTCTTTAAATTGGTAAACATCTTGGTTTTCAAAGACAGTATAATATTGCAATTCAGTCATCATAGAATCAACTGTTTTCACATCCCAATCATCAGAAACAATGGCTGGTATCACTATATCATTCATTGATAATTTGAACACATAGGGTATTTGAATAACTTCCGTGTGACCATATATATCAAACATTACTTTGTCCCAAACAATCCCATCAGGAATAGGCACCGCAGAAATGTTCACAAAGGATAAGTCTCTTCGGACTTTATGTGAAGAAAAATGTGGTTTCAAAACCTCTTCCACCAGTTCAACTGTTGATCTTTCAGGTAAAAAACGACCATGTATTAACAAGAAAAATGTAATGACAAAACCAATCCATAGTATAAATGCTGGGACAGTCAAAGAGAGCCATAGATAATTCCATGGAAAAATAAAATACGTTTCTTTAAGCCAGTTTCTTAGCTTACGTGTACTTGACAAATCAGCTGTCGAAGAGGCGAATGAGTCCGAGAAATCATTGTTGAAGTCGGCAAAATAAGCAGAGGCAGTTCCTGCAAATGGCGGAGCCGTTGTCAGTGGTGGAGTTGGTGTTTCCTGCGGTGGCCCACTATAGACAGCACCATCCGTTTGGCTTGAACCACTGGATGTTCCTCTTGGTTGGCTGTGCAGGATCGGCCACATGGTGTAGTTTGACGTTGTCAATAGAGACAAAACGATTTTCTTTAGCATCTGCCAACAGTGGTAGAACAGTTCTGGTACCTTGTATCTCTAGTACAGGGACTGATGCTCGATAAGAAGGGCCAAATTCCTTCTTTTACTGTGACTTTTTCACGTACAAGATTCCCAACTCTGGGAATCCAGCCGGTAGATGTTACAGGCACATCCTTAATTCCTGTGGAGGCGGCACTTTTGGAAGAATTATTATCACAGAACTGTTGCAATTCCTGTGAGACAGTGACACGTTCATTTATGTCAAAAGGTGTTTCTGCTGCTTCCACACCAGGACCATCAAAATCGGGATCATACATTTGAGTTCCGAACAGGCACTAATATGAAGTACGACCCCCCAGGGACCTTCTAGGCAGGTTATTTAGTGCTCTCTGGACTCCATACAGGTGATTCAGCCAACTACGACCCGTACCTAAGACTCTGGCTGTTAAGGATTGCTTTAAATCACAGTTTAATCGCTCCACAACACTATTTCCCTTGGGATGAAATGGAGACGAGTACTGGAGTTGGACCTCCAACAAAGCCATGGCTTCCCTGAATGCCCTTGAGGAGAAAGCAGGGCTCTGGTCCGAATGGAAAGCCGCAACTGCATATGTACCAATAAAGATTCGCAAATCTTTAATAACAGTCCGAGCGTCAGCCGAGCATTGTGGCCACAGCCATACAAATCTGGAGCATGAATCAACAGCGATTAAAATATATTTGTTATGCACTATCAGGTGTTAAGGGACCACAGTGGTCCAAGTACACACATTGTAATGGTTTGTTTGAAATTAAGAGGGGTGTCTGCGGCGGGCGCTTGGCAGTGGAAACTTTGATTTGTTGACAGTTGTCACAACAAAGGACATACTGCTTAGTCTTAGACCTGGCCACTGATAACGGGCCTGTAAGATCGAAATTGTAGCCGCCACAACAGCATGGGCAGATGCCACCCCTTCATGTGCTGCTTTAATCAATTGTGATCTTATGTCTTTTTTGGGGATGTCTTGTACACCTACGCCTGGTATCTTAACCTCAGCGTTCAGCATACCTCCCATACGATAGTGATGTTTGTTAGGAAATCCTTTAGGATAGGGCGTACCATCAGCCGTAGCTGTCACGGCAGCCCAGATGCCTGCGTCCGGTTTTGAACTCAAACGAGTCACTGAAGCTACAGCAGCCACAGCCACTGCTGATTTTGCGGCTTCATCAGCCAGTGTATTTCCAGCAACGTGTATCCCAACACGCTGGTCTCCAAGTGTGTGTACAACATGGACATTCGGTAGCGTCTCTTTCAGGTCAGCTACTTTCCCCCACAGTAGTCTTTGTTTAATGGTGTTGCCTTTGGAATCTCTGAACCCATTCTGGCGCCAATAATGCAGGTATTCATTAAAGGACTGGACACAGTAATATGAATCACAAACAATCAGCGCAGGCTGTGCTAGATTCGTGTGTTCTAGTGCCATCAACAGAGCTTTTAGCTCAGCCAATTGTGCTGTACAATCCCCTAGGGTCTGTGTAAAGGTATGTAGGGGGCAAAATGTATTGCCCTCTATTGAGCCACTTACGACTGCGCAAGCAGCAGAATATTGATGTTTAGTTTCTATTGCAGGTTGTGCAGAGCCATCGGTATACATGACTCTATGATACTGATCAATAGGCAAAGTATTTTCTGGAACTGGATATTCTATTTCATACTGTAGAAATTCCTGAGTTTGTAGCTTTGTGTCAAAAAAATAGTCTACATCAGTGGCTGTCAGAGACGTGGCCCATTGTATCCAACGTGGATGTAATGCTTTTGCGTTTGGAACACTAGCTTTTATAACAGCCTCTAGAGCTGGGATCGGAGAAACGATAATGATGCATTTTCCTTGGGCAAGAGGTCTTTCTTTAATGACAGCCATCTGTACAGCAGTGAGAATTTTCTCTGTGGGAGCAAAGCTTTGTTCTGCTGCTGAGTACAAATGCAATTTGTATGCAGTCGGGACTGTCTCACCTTCATTAAATGGTGAAATCGATGGCCCCAGCAATTACTCTGATGACCAAATGTGTTTTGTTGTCCCTTGTGTGTAAATGTTGTGCTGCAAGCATGTCTGGCTGCAACTCTCAAAGAATGCGTGTATGTTCGATTGTCCAGAATTTACTTGAAAAATTGGGACGTATTAAGTCATATAAAGGTTTTATGCATGGAGCATAATCTGGAATGTAGGTTCTGCCAAAATTTAAGAAACCCAATAATGATTGGAGTTTTTTGATCGTGTTCGGTGGTTGTAACTGTGCGCACTTCTCTAAGAATTGTGGCACTAGGCTCTTCCCTTCACTTGACAGCTCATATCCTAGGAACAGGACGCTGAGGAAGGCTATTTTTGTTTTTTTAAAGTTAAATTTGTAGCCAAATTCGGGCTACCAGTCTTAAATGTTGTAGTAGTTCACCATCCGTGAGGTATATATCATCTACATAGGACAATGCTTCAGGGTCAATCTCGTGCAATATAGCAGTGACATGAGCTGCGAACAGTCATGGGCTGTTCTTATACGCCTGAGGTAAACAACAGAATTTTTTCTGGGAGCCTAGTGCACTGAAATTTGTTAAGTCTCTACTCTCAGACGCTATATTCTGGCAGAAAAACCCATTGGAAATGTCTAGTGTTGTTTTGTATGTTTTACGCACTATGTTACTCATTAGTGCTGTGCTATGCGAATTTTGGATAGCATAGGTGCGTGTATGACTGTTTAAATGTCTGTAGTCTAAGACTATTCTGTATGAATAGTCTGGTTTAGCTACGGGGAATAATGGGTCACTCATTGGTGAGACACAGGGTTCAATCACACCCTGGTACTCTAATTGCATTAGTATTTCTCGCACTGGTGCTTTTGCTTCATGTTTTATAGGATACTGCGGTTGTGGCTGAGGTTTGTTTTTAATTGGGATTACAAGTGAGAGGGATTCTTTATCCCATCCCATGTGATTTCTGTATAATGCAGGTGCTTGTGCCAAAGCCCATTCAATGGAATAGGATTCAGTGAGTTCCTCTGGAACAAGGGGCGAGAAAGAAGGCTTAATGAAATCTTCTCCATATGGGCAGGTACAGACAAAGTCAGGCGGCCAATCTTGTTCGGCTAACTTCTAACTGTAGCGTTACTTTGTACACCCTATCAGGCGTGGAGACATGCATGTTCAAAGTTTCTACTTGTATAAAGTCATCAGTTGCTTTCACCTCCATATGCTCTAGAAGATTCCGGCGAACTATTGTGACCTCTGCCGCGCTGTCTAGCAAGGCTAGAGCCCAATTCTTGTTCTTCAGGAGGACCCTCTTCCTGTGTGGCATGTCGGACTGCGACTGCTGCCACTTTTTTCTTTTTAAATTGTTGTTTTTGTTGGGCGGGTTTCTCTTCCTTTTTAACAGACACCTTCAAAGAGCGCTGTGATTCCTGTCTCGGTTTTGCGTACTCTGTTCTTCGCTCTGATCACCCACCTCTCTCATTTTATTTCCCCGATGAGTCCTGAAAGGAACAAGATTGGCGTGTATCAGTATATTGATATCTATCAGACATTTTTATATTATCTCTGTTTCTGAGATTGTACCTATTTTGTAGGGTCTTCATCCGCGGAGATTCTTCCCTCTCTTTCTTAGGAGTTTGTTGCTTTTTATTCCAGCGTTTCTTATTACCTTCAGGTGCTTGCTTGGGGGTATCTTTGTTTGATTTACCCTGAAATTGAGGTTTTTGTGGTCTGGCCCCTAAGCTATCTCGACCAATACTTGAATAGGTCTCCGCTATTGTTTTAGGCAGCTCTCGTTCTTGATCCTGCTGTGGAACGTCACAAAGCCGCATGCGCACTGCAAGTGCGACTGCTTCCCCTTTAAGGTTACTTAAAATGATTGAGGATACTGTGGCAAAATTGCCGATCAATTGCATCTCCAAATCTAGGGCTGGGGTAGCCCCATATTCATCTTGAATTTGTTTCAGCACTTCCGGTAAATTGGCAAGTGTCGGTGTACCATGTGCGGTTGTGTAGAGCGCGGCAAATACCGTGCCCCATGTATTACAGTTTTCTACTGTAGGGACCATCCCGAAGTGCAAGCACATCGTTAATTTTCTATGTTTATCCTGAGGTCCCGTACGGGGAAACACTGCCTCCAGCGTATTGATTTTCTGTGCTAACCAAAACAGAGTTTCCTCTCGTTTGGCGGGTACTTTACCCATAATCGAATGTACAGTTGCAGGATTTATACTTGGTGTTACTGCATGTGGATGTGCTGGAGCAGCACCTGCTGGGTTTGTATTTAGTGTTTGCATCACAAATTGTTCTAATCATCTATATATTGCTATTAATTCAATATATAAGCAACAAACCTCAGCTACTGCTAACTTTGCAACCTCAGGATGTGGTGTATAGGTGGCCAATAAAGGCCAGGTAGGACCGTCATTACTTAGTGGACATAACCTTACTGGTAATATTGTGTGGGGTAGGGTGCCATCAAGCCAATTATTATGTTCTTGATAAGATAGAGGTATCTCTAAATATGCGTATGCTCTGTATTGTCCAGGCGCATTCACAGGTGTATATTGGTGAAATGTATTTGTGTTCCCATCAATTGCTGGAAATGTGACCCAAGAGTAAAAAAGTTCTGTTCTATAAGCTGCATGGGTGTCCACCACGAATGTGACTGGACCTCCCTCGGCCGTTAGGCCATTTGCTAGTAAGTGTGCTGTTAGAGGTTGTCCCATATTAACAGCTATTTGTACCTGTTGGGGATTCGCCATGATAGCAACACTATGAGTTCAGAGAAGGCACACCAAAATGGGGTTTCCTTTTAAAGTTCAAGCTTGAACAACCGCCAGTTGTAGTAAGATTACCTACAGAGCTGTGGTGGAAATCCTCAGCACCACGGAAGTCTCCGCATACAGCATTGAGGTGTCATTATATATAATGAGACAGAGATACTCCGGAGGACCTGAAAATTAAAGCCTGACCAAATGTTGGCGGCGCCATGTCACGTAGGCTCTCATTATTCGAATGAGACTACTGGATTTTGGGCAGCAAGGTAGTCCACGGTGTGGGAGACTGAGTCTGACCCACTGTGGGTGACACCTGTCACCCTAAATCCGTGTTTTGCTCCGGCTAACTAGCAGTGCCTCATCTCTACCAGAAGATAGGGATGATTGGGCAGCCGAGCGCATTACATCTTAGGCTTCTCAGGGAAGTCGTGGTCACTCAGGTCGCATCCGGTTCTCTCATTCACAGTTTGGTCTCACATATAAATGACAATAAGAAGCAGTATAAGTTTTAATGACTGCTTTAATAAAACGACTGCATTTTAGATAAGAAAGCGTGATCTGCAATAACCAGGACGACACAACATGACAATATTAAAATGGTGATGAGGAGAGTGAAGCATAAGAATAACGCTATCATATTGTCACTAAGATTTATGGACTATTTCATATCTAAGTCATAATCTGAGCACAGCATGTTAAGCTCTAACTCTGCCTTTCAGGTTCTCCCGGGAGGACATCATCCCTCATACCTGAGCAAAGGCCTGTAGTCTGCGTTAGCATCTGCAGCAAAGCATTCAGCAATCAGCATACAGTTGTGGTTCCCTGGCTGGAATCTCCCTCTTAACGTGTAATGGGACTAGGAAGTGTTTTTATAATAACAGAGCTGATGTTCTAAGAAAATGTCCCTTCATAAGGCTGTGTATTTTCTACGAATGTTGGAGACTAAACTTCTACCACGTTCACCAGCAATGTACCAAACTGTAGCCTTGACTGAAGCACAAAGTGATCAAGAATGTCTTGTTTGAGAACACAGTGCTGGGCGAAGCAAAAACAGTTAGATAGATGAAAATAAAACAAGACCGTAAAACTGGTTATTGTAAGAATAACAATGCGAAGCCGAAATAAATATATCTAGGTCAAAGTGCACAGCGGCCTAGTGTGTTAAACTAACGTGCATAGAGATATAACTAAAATGGTTACACAACAGTGGTACAGGGCATGTGTTCTTTTCTCTTAACATAGTAACATTGGTTTACACCTGTTTGGCATATTCAAATTACTTGTAAGTCCCTTGTAAAGTGGTACCATATACCCAGGGCCTGTAATTGTAACTTTACTAGTGGCCCCACAGCACTGACTGTGCCACCAACTCAAGTATTTCTTTAAACATGTATCAAACATGCCAATGTAGGACTTGTGAGTGCAGTTTCACTGCTACTTCAATTTAGCTTTCAAAACATCTTGCCAAGCCTTAAACTGAATTTTTATTGCATATAAGTCACCCCTAAGGTAGGCCCTAGGTAGCCCATGGCAGGGTGCCATGTAAGTAAAAGGCAGGACTTTTACTTTTAAGTTTTACATGTTCTGCTGCTGAACAACTTCCCCAATATTGTTTTCACTACTGTGAGGCCTACTCCTCTCATAGGCCAGCACTGGGAATTCCTTAATGTACTTTTAAGCTGTAATTCCCGATTAACCCCCTAATGGTTCCCTGGAGCTAGTGCAGGAAAGAAAGAATCTCTGTCCTCTTCAAAAACACTTCTTTGTAGTCACCCCCCCTAGAAAGGCAAATTTGGGTGTATGAATTGGGGACTTCATTTATGAGGCCCCTGGCACAGGGCGGTGTGCCTTACTGAGCCACCCTGCACCACCAGAAATGCATCATATCTTCAGAGTATGGTGCATCTTTGCCCTCCCCCCCGCCCTTCCCTCCTGCGTTGTCGCACAAATCGCTACCTAGTACCGACTCAGACAATCTTGCACCATGGTGCACAAAACAATCACAAGAGGAGTTTTCTTCTTTCTATTTGTGCTGCAGAATGTATCTTATATAGAAAGAGGAAAATTATATTTCTCCCTGTTGCATCCTTCTGTTGCGCCGCGGCGGCCCGCGGCGTCTCCCGGCCTGGGTGCGGGGGAAGCCACAGCCCGTGTCAAAGGTCGCGGGGCCCACAGTGGCCCTTTTCTCCGGCCGTGCGCTGTTTTCTGGATGCGGCGAGGCCGGAGGCCCAGAATTGGGCATCGCTCCTCGCCGTGCACAGCGCGCGGCGCAAGTGATGTCGTGGGGTGTCTGCGCCCCCACCCCTAGCTTCACACTTACCGGTTACCCGTTTTCAGGGCCTTCCTTTCCTCCTGCATGGTTCTTGAGCCATGCCTTCTCCTTCCCAGCATACCTTGCACCTCCCTTTTCCATGCATGCATCTGTTCCCTTTTGTACTATGGTGTCTTTTCCTATCTATTACTATAGCCCCTTCCCAATCCAAAATGGTGGTGTTACTTCTTCCTGTCCATCACTTCCTGTCTAGGGGTATATAAGGGGAATCATTTCTTCTTCTCATTGCGTTGCAACACTTCTGCTGTGGTGGTCACTCTCCGGCTGGTCTTTGCTTGGACGCCAGTTTTTTCTTCAGCCTTCCAGTATTTCCAGGCTCCTGAGTGCTAATTCCTTGTGTCCTCCTTCTGTTCCAGGGAGTTCCTGTTGGAGGTTTTTTCCCCTTGGGGTTTTTCCTCTGGGACTCCTTCTGGAGGGCACGGACTGTGGTGGCGTACTATTGTCAACAGCACCGTGACTACCGGAAGGGGTCGCCCCTACCTCGGTCAGAGCAGGACTTTCAGGAACTGGGGCCGCACACCATCCCTCTCCAATACAGACGGTAAGCCCAGGGTGAATCGTGACAGATTGCAACGCCCAAAACTTCAGTCGCTGACCGAAACCATGGAGAATCCCGTGATGAGTACGGAACCAACAAGTCAAACATTGCTCCTGACTATCCAACAGCAAGCCCAAGAACTCCAACAGCTACGAACCGAAAATACGACTTTCCGACAAGCCCTAGCCTCTAGAGCCACTGATGTCTCTACTATCTCTGCAACCACACCTCGCTTCTCTGGGGATTCTAACAAATTGCGAGAATTCCTAGATGCCTTGACAGTCTATTTCGCATTCCGTCCTTCACAGTTCATGCAATACAAAACTAAGGTTGGATATTTGATCAGCGCTCTATCTGGTCCGGCCTTAGCCTGGGCAACCCCCTTGTTGACAGGCAATGATCCCAGCCTGTCTAACTGTTCAGCCTTTATCGCTGCCTTTAAACAAATGTTTGAGCGTCCTGGACTTGAATCTTTGGCAGAAGAAGCTCTATGCGATATTCAACAAGGAAGTCAGGATGTTCTACAATACATCACACGGTTTAGACAATTGGCAGCTGAAACTTCTTGGGTGGAGCGTACCTTGGTGACCCTGTTTCGAAGGGGTCTTCGGGATGACATCAAAGATGAACTAGTGCACTCCGCCAGAGTGGAGAATCTCAAGGGTTTAATGGATTTGACACTTGCGATAGAATATCGTCTAAATGAGCGAAGAGTAGAGAAGAAGAAGAATCGTATACCATCACACTCAATGACCTCCCGCGCCATTCCTCATCGTTCCGAGGAGACTCGTTCTGAACCTAAAGGGCCTACTGATGAGGAGCCTATGCAAATCGATATGGCGCGTGGGCCATAATCAACTAGTGAGCGTGAAAAAAGGCGATGAAAAGGACTTTGCCTTTACTGTGGTGCTTCTGGTCATCTACTTCGTACCTGTCCCATCCGTCCAGCCAAGCCCTTGGGAAACGCCAGCTCCCGTCCTCTGTGAGAAGGGTGAGGACGGGATATTCCGGGATACCTTCCATCTGTTCCTCCAGAGAAGAAATAACCGCTCTTTTCCTCTTACCCGTCACCTTACAATTAACAGATGGCCGTGAAGAAAGAGCACTGGCCTTGTTGGATTGGACAGTGGTATCTATCTAGATGAAACATGGGCCATGGAAAGACAGATTCCTCGGATACCCAAGGACGTACCAGAGCAAGTCCACACAGTGGATGGTTCCCTCCTAGCCTCGGGACCTGTCAGGCATACCACTCCTACGTTATGTCTGCATTTCGGGAAACATCAAGAAAACATTTCCTCCGACTTGATATCCTCACCGCATCATGTAATGATTCTGGGGATTCCATGGCTAACCCGGCATAATCCCTACATTAATTGGGAAACTAGAACCATTTTTCTTTCCTCCCACTTTTGCCAACAGCATTGTTATTTAGCAGGAACCTATTGGTCCCCGAAGAGTATCTTACTAACACCACCAAAGGTGGGATGTTCCATCAATGTTCTACAAGGAGTACTCAGACATTATATGGAATATGCCGATGTATTCCAGAAACCAGAAAGGCCAGTACTGCCACCTCATAGGGAATACGATTGCGCCATTCCTCTGGAATCAGACGCCGTGGTTCATTTTGGGTGAATGTATTCTCTAACCGAGCCTGAGAAAAAGATCCTCAAGGAATATCTAGAGGAAAATGTACAAAGTGGTCTGATTGCCCCTTCCTCTTCACCTGCAGGGGCTCCCCTCTTTTTCGTACCAAAGAAGACGAAAGACTTACGTCCTTGTATAGACTTTCGCGGATTGAATAAAATCACTACTAAGGACCGCTACCCTCTGCCTCTTATTAAGGATATCTTAGAAGCCATCAGAGCGGCTAAGAAATTCACCAAGTTAGATCTTAGGGGAGCATACCATCTTTTAAGGATAAAAGAAGGTGATGAATGGAAGACCGCCTTCAGAACACCTTTCGGCCATTATGAATATCGGATGATGCCCTTTGGACTAACCAATGCTCCCTCCATCTTTCAGAGATTTATGGGCGCTATTTTTTCTGATCTCCTACACCAGACAGTGGTCGTCTATCTGGATGACATTCTGATATTCTCTGTCCACCCAGAACAACACACTAAACATGTACTCCAAGTATTAGAAAGGCTTAGACAACATCATCTCTTCTGCAAGCCAGAAAAATGCGAATTTGATCAAACTGAAGTAAAATACTTGGGGTATTGCATCAACCAAGTAGGTGTTGCCATGGATTCAGACAAGATCCAAGCCATTCTGGATTGGCCATCCCCCTCCTCCATCAAGGAAACTCAGTGTTTTTTAGGATTGGCCAATTTCTATAGTTATTTTGTAGCCGACTTTGCCCAGCGAACCAGTTATATTACACAAACCCTTAAGAAAGAAAGTCTACGGAAGGGTTTTTGTTGGACCAAAGATGCCGAATCCGAATTTCAAGAGTTAAAAAATGCCTTCATTCAAGCTCCCATTCTACGGCATCCAGACACCACCAAACAGTTCATTGTCGTTACAGCCTCAGAAAGAGCAACCGGGGCTGCTTTGCTACAAAAACAAGATGATGATGGGTTAGAGCACCCCGTATTCTATCTTTCACACGTACTATCCGACTCTGAACGTAACTATTCGGTTTTGGAACGAGAACTACTCGCCCTGAAGACAGCCTGCACTGAATGGAGACACTTTCTTATGGGATCAAAAGAACCTTTTGAGGCACGGGCAGATCATCAGAATCTACAGTGTTTGAGAAACTTTCAATGCCAAAATAGTAGGCAGGCTCGATGGGCTTTCTTTTTTAGTCAATACGATTTTTACATCACATATATCCTTGGTTCCCAAAATATTTTGGCAGATGCCCTATCTCGCCGCTACCCTGAGTGTAGTGATTCTCCTGTGCAAAACCTATTCGAAAATAATAGGATCATTGGGTTGGTACAATCATTCCTAGACAAAGGTAAAACTGAATATTTCAACCTTGAAACAACTGAGATGAACAATTTACGACCACAGCTTCATAAAGATCAGGAATACTACTATCACAAAAAGGCTTTGTTCCTACCTACTAAAATAGTCCAAACAGAGGCCCTACGAATGTGCCACGATTCTCCCATCTCAGGTCATCGTGGTATGAAGGCTACCCAAGAGCTCCTGCTTTGCTCTTTTTGGTGGCCCACACTTAAAACAGACACTAAAACTATGTGACTTCTTGTCCCATCTGTGCACAAGTCAAAACACCTCGTAATAAACCAGTATGATTACTCCGTCCTTTACCTGTTCCACCAGGTCCGTGGCACACTATATCCACTGATTTTATGTGCTCTTTGCCTCCTTCGGTTGGGAATCGGGTAATAATGGTAACGATTGACTCCTTCACGAAAATGGCACATTTCACGGCATTAAGGAAACTACCTACGGCTAAAGAACTAAGTCAAATCTTTATTCAGGAGATCTTTCGGCTTCATGGCCTGCCGCAAGTCATTATCTCAGACCGGGGTCCCCAATACATCTCCCGTTTTTGGAGACAATTTTGTAAGACACTAAGAATAGAGGTGGCTTTATCATCTGGTTTCCATCCCCAAACTATTGGACAGACAGAACGGCTGAATCAAGGCCTTGAACAATACTTACGTAGTTTTTGTAATGCTACGCAGAGCAACTGGTCTACGTACCTACCACTTGCTGAATTCTCATACAACAATTCGGTACACAGTGCCTCGAAAGTCTCTCCTTTTTATTGTTCTTATGGATTCCATCCGAAAGCCTTTCCTATTCCTCTAAAAGAAACAGCTACTCTCCCTGCCATTACCTCGTATGTCCGGCAACAACGTGGTATCCAACGTGTCATACATTCAAATCTTTTAGCAACAAAGATACGCATGAAAAGAACGGCTGACAAGAAACGTTGTGAGGCCCCGCATTATCAAATCAACGATAAAGTCTGGCTTTCCTCTAAATTCTTACCTCTTCGACTAACCCAAAATAAATTCAAATTCGGTTTTATGGTCCATTCCTGATCCTTCAAAAGATCAACCCTGTTTCTGTTCATCTTCGTTTGCCTCAGACTTGGAAAATACATCCTGTATTCCATGTATCTCAGCTTAAACCCTATGTTCCTGATCCTTTTCACAGACAATTCACCTGTCCTCCTCCTCAACTGATTGACAATGTGCCTGAATACGAGGTCCAGGAAATCTGTGACTCTCGGGTCTTTCGTGGTCGTCTCCAATACCTCATTCATTGGAAGGGCTACCCTATGAGTGAATGCTCCTGGGAAGACGCACCTTCGGTTCATGCCCCTCTTCTGATCTGTTGTTTTTTCCGTCTTTTCCCTCACAAACCTGGGGCCTCGTGGGGGGGGGACATACTGTTGTGCCGCGGCGTCTCCCGGCCGGGCCGCGGGTGAAGCCGCGGCCCGTGTCAAAGGTCGCGGGGCCCGCAGCGGCCCTTTTCTCCGGCCGCGCGCTGTTTTCTGGATGCGGCGAGGCCGGAGGCCCAGAATTGGGCATCGGTCCTTGCCGCGCACAGCACGCGGCGTGAGTGTTGTCTGCGCCCCCCCCTAGCTTCACACTTACCGGTTACCCATTTTCAGGGCCTTCCTTTCCTCCTGCATGGTTCTTGAGCCATGCCTTCTCCTTCCCAGCATACCTTGCACCTCCCTTTTCCCTGCATGCATCTGTTCCCTTTTGTACTATGGTGTATTTTCCTATCTATTACTATAGCCCCTTCCCAATCCAAAATGGTGGTGTTACTTCTTCCTGTCCATCACTTCCTGTCTACGGATATATAAGGGGAATCATTTCTTCTTCTCATTGCGTTGCAACACTTCTGCTGTGGTGGTCACGCTCCGGCTGGTCTTCGCTTGGATGCCAGTTTTTTCTTCACCCTTCCAGTATTTTCAGGCTCCTGAGTGCTAATTCCTTGTGTCCTCCTTCTGTTCCAGGGAGTTCCTGTTGGAGGTTTTTACCCCTTGGGGTTTTTCCTCTGGTACTCCTTCTGGAGGGCACGGACTGTGGTGTCGTACTATTGTCAACAGCACTGTGGCTACCAGAAGGGGTCGCCCTTACCTCGGTCAGAGCAGGACTTGCAGGAACCGGGGCCGCACACCATCCCTCTCCAATACAGACGGTAAGCCCAGGGTGAATCGTGACACCTTCTTACGGCAACCCCTAAGGTGACGTAGGAATCTGACACATTCCCAGATCTGCAAATCTAGGAAATGCGACAGATTCCTTTGGTTCTATGAGTATTGCATGAGAACACTCTTAGCAACACCCACGGAACGTCCCTTTCAGGCAGTGGTATGCATGAAAGGAGTTCATATTTACAAGGCTATGAAAAGCCATGCAATGTAGCTTTGCGTGGCCTTGTACATATGGACTGGCACACTGTGCCACTGGAGCATTAAAAAAAAATGAGGCTCCAGTGGTGCAGTGTGCCGTTAGGGCCTCGTAAATGAGGCCCTGGGTCTCTGTCCCCACCAAATCAGTACACTACTGGACCTGGGAAGAACTCTGCTAAAGCAAGGACTGCTGTTCTACAAGGATTGCCATTCCACTTGACTGACTGTTATGAGGAACTGCTTCACTGGTCTTCTGAACGGCCTCTGCTGTCTGCTGATCTCTGCTCACCTGAGGACAAGGACTGGACCCATCTCACTTGAACCCTTAGTGACGCCATGGGCTTGCCCCCATTGTTCCGCAGTCTCATGGACTTTAAAGACTGCCTGCAACTCTTGTGGTGCTGCTGGACTCGGCCATCTGTGATTCCTATCCATGCCTGTAGTGCCCCCTCCAGTCCTGGGTCTCAGAAGTGGGTTTTGCACTGTTTTCTGCTCTTCCAATCTAGCTTTTGGGCTCCTCATAAATGCAAATGGGCCCGTTCACATGAAACTGCATAGCTTGCACAAAGGATCAACATGAGGAGGCACAAATTTGCCTGTTCACACAACTGCATCACCACTTGCGACCACGATGCTCCATCCTGTTTGTCAGAAATGCCCAGTGGCTTTTCGATCCCATTAACAGACTCTTCACACCAATCTGAGAAGGTAAAACTTCAAGGGGACCTACGTGGAACTGTACCTGGTCCGCACTCCATCGCAGTTGGCCTGAACTTTGGATTTGACCCGGTCCAGCGTGATTTCAAGTAAACTTGTAGTGCTATTGACTTCTGAGCACTGTTTTTGGATTTAATTTTTAAAAATTCATATCTGACTTCTACGTCTTGGATTTTTGTTGTTTTGGTCTCATTTTACTCATATCCTCAATTTTCTAAAGTTGTGTAGTGTCTTTTTGTGGTGATTTCATTGTGTTACTGTGTATGTGGGTTGCACAAATACTTTACACATTGCCTCTTAAGTTAAGCCTGACTGCTCTGTGCAAAGCACCCAGAGGGTGAGCATAGGATAAAATAAGGTGTGTATCTGAATTAGTCTGACAAGGATTGTGGTCCCTACTTGGACAGGGTACATAGCTCTGCCAACTAAAGCCCAATTTTGAACAGGTGCAGACCTGGCTTGAAAGCAAGTGGTGTCACTGCACCATCCACAGATGAGGGAGACAATGGAGTCTGGCAAACACGGAGGCGGCAGAGGTCCCAAGGCAAAGAAGGAGGGATGGGACCCATGAAGGAACAGGAAGACAGGGAGGGCGCTCAAGCAGTAGCTGCTACAGACTAATGTAGCAAGTCTCCTTCTCCCCCCTTGGCCGAGGCTGAATGACAGGACCACGCTGCATCTGATAATGACCTAGCAGTTATGGGGAGGGACCCAGATATCACCCTTATGATGGTTGAGGACTTGCTCTGATCTGCTAATGCTGGACAATTACCAAGTACCTCACCTTGCCACATGATGCTTCCTCCTATTGGGTGGGGGGCTGCACTCACCAGAGATAATGTAAGTACTTTCATTGTCTTTCTGAGTCAACTGTGAGGGCCCCAATAGTGACAATAGACTGGCCATGAGGGCCTCTTTGCTGGATGACATACTGCTGCTACACCACCCTGCACCCTTGATTATATCATTGGTATTTTTTCTGACTGCTATATTAACATGATCTTTTGCACTTTAGTGCTGCTGGCTGGTGGCCATTGGCATACTGGCCTGGGAAGGGGATTTGTGCAGTTTAAGTTGTTTTTCTTTGTTTCTTCAAATCATGTTTTTTTATGCAAAGTGTGTGTGTGTGGGGTCGGGTGACTATAGGGGTGTGTGGCATTGGTAGAGGGGGTAATACGGTGCTCAAAACTGTATTACATCAGCTATGCTGGTTGCTGATCTTTAGCTGGGATGCAATCCCAGCATAGGACTTGGAATGTTAGGGACCTGGCCAGTTATGTCAAGAATTATCTCATTCACCAGTATCTGAGGCAGGGTGGAGTGCACATAGCCCCTCCATCAGGAGACCCACTTCTCCTCCCCTGCTTTGGAAGGGGTAGAAAGGAATTGACGAGGTACCATAATAAGAACAATGCACTCTGGATACACTAGGGGGTCTTGATTTGGGTGGTTCATGGGTGCCTCTCTCAGTGTTACATACTAAAACTGACCAGGAAGGGAGATTTGTAGTGGTGGAGGCATTACTGGATGGATATTCCATCTCCCTAATATCATTGTGTGCTCCTAATTCCAACCAGGCACTTCTTCTTAAATCATTGACCCTGCCTTACTAACTAGCATACTGATCCCCTCCTACTGTGGTGGAGATTACAATTGTGTTCCAAACGTGGTGTTAGACCGTTCCCTTTTACCGATCCCTGGTGCATATTCCTTCTTATTTGTGAAACATCTGCAGCAGTGGGTGTCCAGCACCCATGTGTTGGAGGCCTAGCACAGCCTGCACCCCCTGAGTAGGAAATACACATATTATTTCATCTTACATGATCTACACACCAGAATCGATCGTATCTATTGTAGTTCTGATGCACTTTCCAAGGCATTACAGGAGGAATACTTTAGATGGACCTCCTCTGACCACAACCTGCTCCAGCTATCCTTGAAATGAGCTTGAGGGCACTCAGCCAGTATAGGCTCTACAGGATGCAACATTTTGTGCAACTCTTTCTGAACATATATATTCACACTTTACAGAAAATGAGGGCTCCGCCTCAGACATCCAGATCAAATGTGATGCATTTAAAGTGGTCCTCAGGGGTCTGAGCATTAAAATGGTATTTGATTCCAAACTGGTTCTTCAGTGGGAACTACATCACTTGAAAGCAGCTATCAGGCCAGGCGAATTATTGCTGCCTACGGATGAGACAGCCACTCCCCCGTTGGCAAAGGTGAAGCTCACACACACACACATACACACACACACATATACATATATATATACATTATATTTATATATGTATATATATATATATATATATATATATATATATATATATATATATATATATATATATATATATATATATATATATAGATGTATATATATATATGTGTATTCACTGAAAAAAGGTTACATGGGCGTTATAGTTAGGTTCTGAATTTACCTGTACAAACCAAGAGAAATTCAGCAGTTATAGTTAGAGTTATTTCAAGTAACTATAACTCACACCCTAAGGTAACTATAACTTGTGTCCTAAGGTAACTATTACTCACCCCCCCACCATGCATAGTTTTTTTTCATTAATTTGACTGCTAATGCTTCCTTTATATTTTTTGTAATGTTCTGGGAGTTGGCATGCGTACTGTAATATCTGGGGTAATTTGCAGTGCATGGCGAGGGTGCGAGTTATAGTTAACTTAGGGAGTGAGTTATGGTTACTTGAAATAACTCTAACAATAACTGCTGAATTTCTAAGGTTTTTCTAAGGGTGTATGTGTATGTGAGAGTGTCTGTCTGGGTGTGATACTAGATGTGAGAGGGAGTCTCTTGGCATGAGAGTGGATGTGAGAGTGTCTGTGAGTGGGTGTGTGAATGTCTGTGTTTGTGAGTGGGTGTGTGAGAGTCTAAGTGGTTATGTGAGTGGGTGCATGAATGTCTGATTGGCTCTGTGAGTGGGTGCAAGAGTGTCTAAGTTGGTTGGTGAGTGGGTGCATGTGTTTTTGAGTAGGTCTGTGAGTGAGTGTGTGAGTCTCTGAGTGGGCCTTTGAGTGGGTGCTTGAGTGTACAAGTGAGTATGTGAGTGGGAGCATGATTACCTTAGTAGGTCTGTGAGGCAGATTCCATTGGCACAAGAGGAAAAGTGGCCCTCTCCCTTGTGTCATGCTCTCATCGTGCTCATACCCATCCATACCCACACCCACACTCACTGAAGCACCATGAATTACAGGACTCCGATCTTAGGGCAAAGAAGGAACGAAGGAGGAGGCTGGCGTCGGTGGGATCAGCAAAGTTTCAGAGCAGCTGAGCAAAAAAAAAGGCAAAAAAACCCTGTGAGAAAGAGGCACAGGAATGTACGGAAGAGGCACGGGGACTGACTGTATCCCATATTGGGCATAGAGATATTAGCCTAGACATGAGTTGGGAGGCTTCCCGTAGAGTCAGCTCATGGTGTGAACTTTGAAGTGAGATTTCCTCCTCCCATTTTCATCTTTCGCTTCTGTTCCCAACTCTTTTTCGGTTTGGTTTTTCTGTGTTTTTGTTTTTGCCTTCCGTCCCTATTTTTGCCTGTGGTGTGCTGTACACAGAAAGAATTGCGTATCTTGCACTTGTTCCCATATCTTTAATTTTCTCTCCCATTGAGGCCCACCACTCACTGAGTGTTCACCGAGCATTCATTGAGTAGATGTTAAGTCGTCAAATAGTACCTTACTGCCTTCCCTCTGCCCACTGTCACTGTACCCGGCTCCCCTGTGGAGCTGGGTAGGGTTGGTGTACAGCAGGGTGCTTGGGGCAGTGGGGGGACACAGGGTGGCAACAGAAGGTACTTAGAGATAATTGGTGGTGACTGGAGGTGATTTGAGGAAGAGGAAAAGATCTGAGGATCTGAGGAGATTGGCCGCAATGGAAGTCCCCTAGAAAAAGGAGCTGTGAGGAACTGTGAGGATCTGCTAAGTTACGTGTGGTGGTAGGGCCCCTCACAACAGCTACAGGGATGAGGCAAGGCACCAGTTGTAGAAAAACCCATAAAAAGTGGCTGACTGCAGGTGTTCTATTGTGCAATCTGCATGCTGGTTGACTTCACTACTACCTGCCACCTGGATGACTGTACTATCATTCATTTATTGCAGCAAGGAGAGGGAGGAACCAGTGGTAGAGGCCAGTGGAAGAGGCCAGAAGCCCTGGAGAAGCTCTGGACAACTGCAGCAATTGTAAGGTTTGTGAGGATTGTGGGTGCAGGTGGGGGCAGCTGGGGGAAAAGTAAGTGCTTGATGTTGTAGCAGTGTCTCTGCATCTCCCTCTTTGTTACAACAGGTGTTGACCTTGCTGCTTGCTGCTTTAAGTCTACATTGTACCCTAGAGAGGTCAGCATGGGAAATTGCAAGTATGCGGGGGGTTCTGCCTCACTTCTTCCATCCAAAACTACCCCAATTGACTTGTTGCTTCAAAGGGCGATTGGTGTTGTTGCCACAGAAATTGAGCTGACCGAGAGAAGATTTTCCTTGGGTGTCTGTATATCTGCTGTCTTCCTCATCCCCAGTTACCCCAGCGACTCCAGCAGCCCCTGTATTAGGAACAGCATCAGGAACAGCATTAGGAGCAGCCGCAGTATCAGGAACAGGAATTCTTGGTACTCCTTAGGTCAATCCCAATTTGTAGAACATGGTCTTAGCTCACAACTCTAGTAACTCTATAAACCCTCATATTGTACAATTCTGTGAGAACCCCATAGAGGAACAGAAACAAGTTGTTAAAAAAGGCAGGTGAACTGTCTAAACTAAGCTACCCAGTTGTAGTGTGCCCACTGTCCTTTTCCATCCCCCACCTGCGTGCGATAGTTCTGTGGATACCAACTCGGCTTTAGATGGTAGTGCTAAACCAAGCCGGGTGGATGATCTGGTGGAAACCATTATTGACTGGGTTAAAGGGATTCTGGGAGAAGAACTTTTATCTTTATTGGCAAGACTGTCAGTGATTGAATCATCTCTCAGTGTTGCCACTAATTTTGAGCCACCTTGTAGACAGCCCGCTGTTGGAGGAGTCTCAGAGGCTACTGCTATTACCATTTTACATCTCGGACCTGTCACCACAAGCAACACATGTGGAAGTAGTTCAGCCCCCTTCACTGCCCTCTTTACTACTATCTACTACACCGCAAGAACTCAGGGGACTGTAATGGAAATACTTCATGAACCTAGGTATGAACCCAGGCATATTCTTCCCCAGGGAGATCCACAGTAGAATCCTCAGAGGGACCTACAGGGGGGCCACGTTGGGCAAAATAGGGTTGTAGTACCCATACAAGTTACACAGGAGCTCCCAATAATTAACGTGCGGCCTCCCCCTGCATGATAGTGATGACAGGAGTGACAGGGCTGCATGAAGGGTAGGTCGAAACCCTACACTGCATTAACAAACAATGTTTACAATCGCTAGGGAAATATAAGAACTTCCTGACATTACTTATAGAGTGAGGTGGATTGGGAGGGGAAAGAAACACAGACACTTGATACTGTGCACCCCCAATTGGGGGATATTAACATTGCTTTACTTCCCCTTGGGTATTTCTATAAACCTACACCAAGTCTGGTGTTGGCTTGTTCCCCTTTTCTGTTATGTCACCATTCCCACCCCAGTCCATCAAATAATGACCCGGTTTGCAAGGAAGGTTTTTATAATATTTCTGTGCATAATAGAGTAGGACCAAGTAGATTGACTAACAAATAAGAAAAGGCTACTGTGTCCTTACTACCCCCTAGAGGGCAACCAATGGTGGCCCTACAAATGGCCTGCAGTGGAAAGCTGTTAAGTATCCTACTTTCTTTCCCATTCAGAAGACCAGTGCAGAGTCTTAGATCCTACATGGAAATCTTTCTGTTGTATCCTCAGCATTCTCCATGTTTGATTGTTCCCCTAACCCCAGGCATCCTCCATTAGCCTCAATATGAGTAATGAGGCTAGTGTTGTAATTACTAGTGGATGCCTCTTATCTCCAAGGAACTCCTTGAGAAGCACAACATCATGCATTCTCATTAGACCTGATATTCATAGTCTTGCGGCAACTAGTTCAGATCCCACCAGAGCTGACCATAGGTTGTCCACAATCTGGCAGATGTAGCTAGTGAAATGAATAACACAAGGCTCAAACCTATGCTGAGGTTTGTGTCAAGGAAAGTTGCAGGTCTGCATTCTAAGCTTGACAACGGAGACTGAGAAATATTCATTGACCAATTTAATGTCTCTCTTTTCCAAGAAACCTGGCTCACCTCAAAAGTTCTCTGCGCTAGCTTTGCTACTTATAACAAGGAGGCAGTTTTCTGTGGTAGGGGTAGACCCTCAGGAGGTTGGTGACCTGGGTGGGAACACATGTGGGCTGCACTGTTTAAGGGTTGCAGGTAATATCAAGTGAAATTATATGTGTCACCTTATTATTTTCAACAGGACATACTATTTGTATCTATAACATTTATTCCCCACCAATGGTCAACAGCTGTAAGTCAGCTCTCTTTCCATATAGCAGGATTACCTGCAGCTACTTTGAAAATCAGGGGAGGTGATTTTAATTGTCAATTTGAACCCCTGGATACCCACAGTGGTGAGATGTGCCAGAAGAGGACAGAGTCTGGTCTATTCCCAACTTAACCATCAGTCCCATAAAGAAATGGTCTGCTCTGGCCATTCAACTGAATGCCCTGGCACTGAATCAGAGCATTTGTGCATGCAATGGGAGAACTCACTCTGACAGGGAGGGGAAACACACCTATAATAGGTTGCCTAGCCCAGGTTTGATTATATATTAGTTGATGGCAGACCCTGGCCCTTTGTTATGAATAAGGCAGTCATTACTCACTAGCCACAGGAGAAAGTGATTCATATGTATTGTCTAGAATCACACACTTGCCAATCTTACATAGGCTCTTGATGGCTGCTGGTTCCCTATTATTACCTGTAAGGAGGTGAAGCAAGTGATCAGCAAGTTTGTCCCACACAAAGCCCCAGGCATTGATAAAGTTCTCAGGGACCTATTCCTGTCTCAGTTCAATATTTGGGACCTGTATTGCACAGTTGTCTTCAATACTATTTTAAGTGGGTTACATATGCCTCCATCATGGGCAGGGGTGGAAATCTTCCCTATTTACAAGAAGGGTCCTCCACTGGTACCAGGCCCATCAGCCTCATTGACACCACTCAGAAACATTTTAGTAGAATCATTCTATCAAGGGTCCAAGATTGGTTAGATGATAACACTGTACTTTGCCCCCTGCAAGCAGGTTTTCCTACCTGCACTTCCACAATCAATCAATAATTTAGGCTCCAGCTGATTTATTGGAAAATGATTGTTCTTGAAAGGGGCAGACTTTATGTGGTGCTTGTTGATCTGCATTTGAATTGGTCCCAGGAACTCACTGTGGCAGATGTTAGCTTAGATGGGTGTCCCTGCCTATACAAGACACATTATTGAGAGAATTTTGCTCAGGTTAGCTGCAGGAATTTAGGTGAGGCAAGAGAAACCTTTCTAGTGACCAGGAGCGTAAGACAGAGTTCCGTCCTTTCTTGAACCCTTTTTAGCCTGTATATTAATAGTTTGGATGCCCGGCTCAACACTTGTGATAACGATGCTCCCAAGTTAGTGAACTTGAGGGTTTCGGCCCTCATGTTCTCAGATGACACTCTCCTTTTATCTAAGTCACTGATAGGGATCCAAAAAATCTGGATGAGTTTAATAGCTTTTGTGTTCAGAGGGGGTTGGAAATCAATGTTAGCAAAACAAAATATATGGTTTTAACCATTGCCACACTACATATCCTAATCCTACTTTGAATGGAATCCCCCTAGAACAGCTTAATTTATTTGACTACCTGGGCATTACTCTTGATGAGAGGTTGGATTGGGCCCACCATATTTCTAAACAAAGGCTTAAATTGGAGCAACAAGTTAGAGGGCCGTTGAAGGTTCAGCGGGGTCCTTCTGCAAACCTGTCTCCCCAGTTGTCCAGCTGTACTCCTATCAAGCATTGAGTATGGCCCTCTATAGTGCCGAGCCATTGGGGCATCAGTCTACAAAATCCCTAGAAACTATTGAGAACCAGTTTTTGAGGCAATAGCTATGCCTCCCTGTTAGTATTCCTTTGATCCCACTTAGGTTTCATCTAGGGCTTAGGCCAAATGTGGACAGAATTGCAGTTAGACCCCCAAGATTTCTGGAGAAAATTCTGGGCCATGTCTGAATTGTCATACTATTGTAGTGGACTGGAGAAAATTCTCAGACACTCTAGTGCTGGCACCCTCCCCTAGATCAAATATGTAAGAGATTCTTTCCTGAGCATAGGACTAGCAAACTTGTGGGAGGCTCCTGTGGCGTCTATTTTACTCATAAGTAAATTGGAGCTTAAATGGCAATTTAAGATTTTTAAGCTAAATAAGCCTTTGACAACGTGCTTTGGGCACTCTAACCAGTTTATTATGGTTAAAGATCCCTATTTTGCAGAACAATTTTTAAATTATGTTGAACCAACCCTGGCTAGGAAAATGTGTGCACAGTTTATGTGTGAATCCTTAGTGCTCTGTACTTACACCTCAAAATGGGTGGGTCCTGCAAGTCCAGCAGAGTCGGCCTGTCCTTCCTGCGAACATGTCAAAGAGTCAGTGGCCCACATGCTATTTTTCTACCCAGCTTACAGAAGGGCTAGGGACAAATGGCTAATTCCTATCTGCAGGAATCTTGGCATCACTCAACACGAGGTGAAATTGTTGTGGGTCCAATATTAGTTCCCTGCCTGGGCACAGATAGCTTAGCTTTTAGCTTGAGGGCTTGTTGACCTTTTTACCTAGCCCCCTTTGACCTATTTATGATGCTCTGTTTTATTCTAATTAATTATTTATTTCCTTTTAGGAGCGCTTGCAGATGCATGCATTTTAGAGAAATATTTCATTTTCCTAATCAAGGTAATTCTGAAAAAGCGTTGTACGTGGGTAATGTCATCATGATCTTTTTGTTTTATGTTGAGAAGAACAGAATGTGAACATGTCAGGTAATTGTTATGTAATTGCCAACACAAGTTTGCGCACACATTCTGATATTTAGGTACATACTTGCGTCAGGAACCCTGCACAAACAAAAACATGTGCTTTATAAAAATACCTCACAAGACCAAGGTCATTAGAGGGGAGTCCCACCAGGATACACCATCTAGAGTCCATGCCTCTTCGTAGTGAATCTCAGCATTGTGTCGCTAAGATTCCTGAGCCGGACACTAACGGGCCAATCTCATCTCAAGGTAACAGGGTTGGGGGCTTTTCTTATGGAAACCTTATTGGTAGATTAGGCTTATCGTGCCTGGTTCTCGCTTCAGAGTAGCGTTTAAGCCTTATTACTGGGAATTGCATATTTCATGTTTATTACAATATACTGGGTGGTTTCATATTAATCACTTTTATCCTCACCATTCTGGTTCTGTTATTTCTCATTGTTGTAATCATTGCAGCATTCATTTTGTTGTAGATTGCAGTCTTTTCAATAAATGTATTGAAAACTGTCCTGCGTCTCCTTCATTGCCTGTGTGTGTAAGAGACTTGTTTCTAATGAGAAAAAAGGGGTAGGATTTGGTACACTGCGATTTACCTGAGAGGTCTCCACAGTCTGTGTGCTAGGCTGCCAGAAATCACCTTTGCTACTTAGGATTTGGGTGAGGTACTGCTAGAGAGCAGGGAGGTTTGGGCTGAAAGGTTTTAGCTGGCATAGAGTGCCACCCCTAATCCAGCAGTCTTGCTGAAAGGTGAGAATCACTCACAACACGGCACAACCAATAATGTGTTTAGACACTAATTTATGAATCGCCCTGAGTATCTCTGTCTCACACACAGTACATACACTAAGCATTATTTCATGGAGACGTCCGTGGTCTTAGGGACAGTCCTCCTCAGTTAAATAGGGAGTACCTATCTAAACTGTAGCTTGTTCAAGCTTGACTTTTCTCCAAATGTGGTGTTCCATTCTCTGTTACCTATTACTAAACATGGCTAACGCCATAAATAGAGAACTGCAGACAGCCTTTAACACAGAATCTCCTAGCCCATGGCTTAACAGATGAGGGTGAGGCGGTAACATTTGTTGTAGAAGCAAACAGAGCTTACCAATCAGAAACATTTTACTATTGGGTCACGTTTCCTGAAACAAATGCAAATACACATGTATTTCACACATACAGAGTAGCAAACATACTGCAGCGGTATCAAGCTTATCAACACTTAGAAATACCACTTTCTTAACAAGATCACCTATCACATGTAATACAACCCATGAGATTAGGTCCTCTGAGTAATGATGGACTAACATAGCCTATATTTGCCAAATACACACCAAACCCTCGCATACAGGCTATGCAAGTAGCCTATGTATGCCCACTTTACAACAAGCTAGTAGCAATTTATAGACAACTAGTACAGTTTGTTATGCAAACTTTAAACACCACCCCAGCAAGAGCTGCACCAGCTTTTCACCAATTGGTCGTTACAGGCATTAAACCACAAACAGTCCACTCAATCGTGGGTAAAGAATCCATTCAGTATAGCACAAAAAATAAATCAGATGGAAGCAATGTTTTCTAATACAGTAACCCAAGACAAACATAGAATTCTTACAATGTGCATGACATTCGGAATAGTACCCTCAGTAGAGGACTGTGCCACTTGAGGTACAATTTGCCCAAAAGCTCCCACATTAGGAAGATGTCATTTTGCCTTCTTTCTCAGCTCTTGTTCCAGGCGGGGTAAAAGAAGCCTATGTTGTTGACTCAGCTTTAGCACAGGTACCCACGCTATACCGTAGGGTGGGATAAAGACTCCCCCTACCATGTCATATCAATTAGGTCCACACCACAGTCTCAACCCCAATATTCTGGTAAACACAAGGCTAAACCCCAGTGAGAGAAATTCTCACCCAACTTGAGTACCAGGTGTAGGAAGCTGGCCTGTTGTGTGGTGAATACCTACGGTATTATCACCTTATATTAGGTCCAGGTATCCCCTTATTAGTGAAGTGTAGGCAGTGTCTAGAAGCCAGACTCTCTAGAGGTATCTGTGGATGAGTAGCCAAGGCTTTTCTAGGAGACATGCAAAGCTCATGCAATACCACTGTAGTCACACAGCACTCACAGACATGAAAGGACCACACAGTGTTAAAAATAAAATAAAGGTACTTTATTTTAGTGATACAAGTACTAAAATACTAGATAGGCAAATCTCCAATAGGAGGTAAGTAAACACACTATACATGTACAGTAACAATCAGGAAATAGGCATAACAAGTAATAGAAAAGAATGAAAAGCAATAGTCAATACTGAAGGCCTAGGAGGAGACCAAACCATATACTAAGAAAGTGGAATGCAAAGGTCATGTCCCCACCCAAGGAAGTGGAATCAGTAGAGGGGAGCTGGAGGTACTGGGAAACCCCAAGATAATTATTGAAGTACCTCCCAGTGACCAGGAGGAAAGAGGTAAGTTACTGGTTCTTCCCAAACCAACCCACAGGACTTTAGAGAAGGATATTGCAAGACCCAGACAAGACTGCAAAAAACCAAAGGCGGACCCTGGAAGAGGAAGACCTGGAAAACAAGGGGACCAGTTCCAGTTGGAGTGTCCGGTGGTGGCAGGAGCCACTACTCACCCATCTGTGGATGCAGGAGTTGGTCGACGGGGAGATGAAGATGGTCAGCAATGCAGCCCTGGAGCAGATGAAGAGTTCCTAGATAATGCAGTTGATGTCCCACGCCGACTGAAGGATTGAAGTCATTCAGTTGTGTGGAAAAAACACTAACAAGCCTTAGCAAAGGCAAAGGTCAAGGTTGGAGGAAAAGTGGAGCTGCTTGGGACCAGCAAGATCCAAGGGGGACTCAACCCACGGGGGCAGTCCCAGGTGACTATCAGCAGTGCACAGAGTCCAAAGAAGAGGAGGCAGCCCCCACAGAAGACCCACAGACAAGGATCCCAGGAGTCGCAGAGAGGCCCATGCAGCAGGAGAAGCATGCAGAGGACTGTGCATCACAGGGAAGAGTGCTGGGGGCTGGGGCTACACGGAGTCTGACGGTCCCTTTGAGGAGCTGCCAACAAGCCTTAGTAGCTGCAAGAGACACGGTACACAGGGGTACTGTCCTGCGTGAAAAGGCAAGGGTTTACATCCACCAAAGTTGGACAGCTGGCAGAGGACCAAGGGGACTACTCCAAACTACAACCCATGATGCAGGATATGGGTGGCTCAGGATGAGAGGAGATCCATGCAGTCGGTCGTCATTGCTGTTGGTGTCTGCTGATGCTGGGGAGTGACTCCTTCACTCCAAGGGAGATTACTTCTTGCTTCTTGTGCATGCTGAAGACTGGCTGCCCTCAGAAGATGCACAGCTGGGAGAATGTTGCAGTTTCTGGAAGGAGCAGGAGAAACAATGTTGCAGAGCGAAGTTGTTGCTGTTGCAGCAGATTGTAGGTTCCTGTGGAGTCCAGTTTCAGTTCCAGTGGCCAGAAGTTGAAGTAAATGGTGCAGAGGATTCCTACTGAAGTCTTGCCCATTGAATCTGAGGACCCACCCAAAAGGGAGACCCTAGATAGCCCTGAGAGAGGGATTGGTCAGGTGGCCAGGTGACCACCTATCAGGAGGGGGCTCTGACATCACTTGCCTGACCTAGCCACACAGATGCTCCCAGAGGCCTCTGCCCACCTTGGATTCAGGATGGCAGAATCAAGGAGCCCTCTGGAGGAGCTCTGGGCACCACACTTGGGGTGGGGTTGGACAGGGGTGTAGTCACTCCACTTTCCATTGTCCAGTTTCGTGCCAGAGCAGGGACTGGAGGTCCCTGAACTGGTGCAGACTGGTTTATGCAAGGAGGGCACCAACTGTGCCAAGCCATGTAATACCTATTTCCAAAGGGTGAAGGTGATGCCTCCCTCTCACTAAGGAAATCCTTTGTTCTGCCTTCCTGGGCTTGAGCTGTTGAAGCAGCAAGAGGGCTGAACCCCATCTGAGGGGTGGCAGCACTTGGGCTGGCCGGAAAACCCGAGAAAGCTGGTAGGAGCAATGCTGGGGCTCCTCAGTATTGGAGTATGATTCTGACATGTTTGATACCAAACATGACCAGGTTCGGAGCTACCATTAGGTAGCTGGACATAGGTAATGACTTCTTTCCAAAACACGCATAAAATGGCACTCACAAAGCCCATGAAAATGGAGCTGGAGTCCGTGGGATCACCTCTGCTCATGCAGGGTTGCCCTCAAACACAGGAGGGCCTACAATAGGGGTGACTTACAATGACCTGGCATAGTGACCTGTAGTGAAAAGGGTGCCTTTTCACGTAGGCTGCAATAGCAGGCCCGCAGATACACTTTGCATGAGCTCCCCATGTGTGGTATAATACATGCTGCAGCCCATGGGGGGCCAGTGGTGCCCTAATGCCCGGGGTACCTTGGTACTATATACTAGGGACTTATACGGGGGCACCAGTATGCCAAATGTGGGGTGTTTGTGGTCCAAACAACCAAGTTTAAAAAGAGAGAGCGCAGTCACTGGGTTACTGATTAGCAGGATCCCAGTGAACACAGTCAAAATACTGACAACAGGCAAAAAGTGGAGGTAACCATGCCAGAAAGAGGGCACTTTCCTACACAGCTCCCCAAAAATGAGGGACAATAAGGCTATACCTGGCCTGATGAGTCTTCATTTTCTAAGTGGAAATATCTGGAGAGTCCATCTGCATTGGAGTGGTTACTCCCAGGTCTATGTTCCACTGTATAGTTCATTCCCTGTGGGGATATGGACCACCTCAACAATTTGAGATTTTCTCCTTTCATCTGTTTTAACCATAGGAGGGGCTTGTGGTCTGTCTGAAGAAGGAAGTGAGTGCCATACAAGTATGGCCTCAGCTTCTTCAAAACCCAAACCACAGCAAAGGCCTCCTTTTCTATGGCTGACCAACGTTTTTCCAAGGGGGGGGGAATCAAATGTCTCCTTATAAAAGCTACAGGTTGGTACTGGTCCTCTGTATTAAGTTGTGACAAAACTGTCCCTACCTCAGAAGCATCTTTCTGAACTATGAACTTTTTGGAGTAGTCAGGGCTTCTTAAAATAGGTGCAGAACACATGGCCTGTTTAAGATCTTCAAAAGATTTTACACAGCTAGCTGTCCACACAACTTCTTAGGCATCCTTTTTGAGGTGAGGTCATTAAGAGGGGCTACAATGGAGCCACAGTTCCTAATGAACCTCTTGTACTACCCAGTGAGGCCTAAAAATGCTCTCACCTGGGTCTGGGTAGTAAGAGGGTCCAATCCCGAATGATTTGAAAGTTCCCCTGTAGTGTTTGAATCTGACCTCCACCTACCACATGGCCCAGATATACAACCTTCACCTGCCCTATCTGGAACTTAGAGGCCTTGCTAGTGAGGCCTGCTTTCTGTAGGGCCTTCAAAACATTCCACAGGTAGACAGGTAATCCTCCCCGGTGGAGCTAAAGACAGCTATATCATCAAGATAAGTTGCACTATACTCTTCCAATCCTTGAAGAACTCTATTCACCAGCCTCTGAAATGTGGCAGGTGCATTTTTCAGTCCAAAGGGCATCACTGTAAAGTGATTGTGTTCTCCATTGGTTGAAAATGATTTCTTTGGTTTTGCATCCTTTGATAATTTGGTAGTTAAATCAAAGGTCTTAGATACTTGGCAGATGCCAGTGTATCTCTGGACTCATCTGCCCTAGGAATAGGATGAGCATTTGTTTTAGTAAGTGTTGAGCCCCATATAGTCAACATTCCATTTTGGGAGTGAGGGTTAGGGACTAGAACCACTGGACTGGCCCAGGGGCTGCTTGAGTACTCAATGACTCCCAGGTCTAGCATCTTCTGAACTTCAGACTTGATGCAGTCTCTGGCATGGTCATGTAAAAGTAAATTTTACTTTTGATTGGTAAACTGTCCCGTGTCAATGCTGGGTTCACACCAAGTGGTTTGACCAGGTGTAAATGAGAACAGTTTCTGAGATCTGTCCAGGGAGATTTCTGCAGTCTTCCTTTTGTGACTCAGAGAGGCAGTCAGCAAGGACTACCCCATCTACTGAGCCATCAGCTGCAGTGTAGGAGTGAAGGTCCGGGAGAGGGTCACTTTCCTCTTCCTCTCCCTTATCAGTGACTATGAGCAGAGTCATATCAGACCTGTCATAGAAGGGTTTCAGGCGGTTCACATGAAGCACCCTGAGGGGGCTTCTGGGATTTTGGGAATGCCCAGGTCTACCAGGTAGGTAACCTCACCCTTTTCTCCACTATTGTGTGGGGACCACTCCACTTGTCCTGGAGTTCCCTGGGACAAGTATCCTGGCTGGTATACAGTCGGTACAGCCTTCTGTTCATGCCATCGCTTTTGCAGTTCCTGACTGGCCTGAAGGTTTTTAGTGGCCTTCTTCATATACTTAGCCATTCTTGATCTAAGGCCAAGCACAGTCTACTATGTCTTGCTTGGGAGGCTTGAGAGGTTGCGCCCAGCCTTCTTTAACAAGAGTAAGAGGATCCTGTAGGAAAGTACCCTCTCTTTGCCATGTTACCCCCAATTTCAGTCACTGGAGTCGTGCTAACCAGGACCATAGTGCTGATGCTCTGTCTCCTCTCAAATTTGTCACTACATACTGATAACCCAGTATTTCATCCCAAATTGGCATACTGGTGCCCCCTTATAAGTCCCTAGTATATGGTACTTAGGTACCCAGGGCATTGGGGTTACCGGGGATAACTATGGGCTGAAGCATTACTTTTGCCACCCATAGAGAGCCAATGCCAAGGCTTCTGCAGAACTGCCATTGCAGCCTGCGTCAAACCATTTCACAGCCATTTACACTGCACCAGGTCAATTATAAGTCACCTATATGTCAGGCCTTCCAAACCTGAAGGTTGGGTGCAAAGTATCGCTGTGTGAGGGCACCACTCCACTAGCGGAGGTGCTCCCACATAGTCCAGGACCATTTTCCAGACTTCGTGAGTGCGGGACACTATTTTACGTGTGCACTGGACATAGGTCAATACCTATATCCAGCTTAACGGAATATGGCCATGTAAGCTGTCTAACAACTAGGAATTGTACCCAGTACTGATTCTAGTATTGGTTGTACAATCCCATGCACTCTTGGGGCTCCACATTGGATCCCCCAGTACTGCCATACCAGCCTTCTGAGTTTTTCCAGACAGCCCCAGCTGCTACCACCTAACAGACAGGTTTCTGCCCCACTGTTGCTTGAGCAGCTCAAGCCCAGAAAGGCAGAGCAAAGCATTTCCTTTGGATGATGGGTGTCACATCCTCTCTCTTTGGAAATAGGTGTTACAGGCTCTGGGAATGCTTTGAAGGGCACAGATGGTGCCCTCCTTGTATAATCCAGTCTACACCAGTTCAGGGACCCCCAGTCCCTGTTCTGGCATGAAACTGGACAAAAGAAAGGGAAGTGACCACTCCCCTGTCCATCGCCAACCCAGGGTGGTGCCTAGGGCTCCTCCAGAGTGTCCCTGGGTTTTGTCATCTTGGGTTTGTTCCAAAGTGGTGGGGCACTCTGGGAGCATCTGAGTGGCCAGTGCCAGTAGGTGATGTCAGAGCCCTCCCCTGATAGGTGCTTACCTGTTTATCTGACCAATCCCCCTTTCAAGGCTATTGAGTGTCTCTCCTCTGGGTGTTTCCTCAGATTCGGATTGCAAGACTCCAGCAGGAATCCTCTGTATCCTTTATTTCATCTTCTACTGACAGAACTTCATCTGGACCCTCCAGGAACTCTACAAACTGCAACAGAGAACAGAGAAGCAAAGACGACTTCTGCAACATTGTATCTTCAGCTCCTGCCAGCAACAGCAACTGTTTCCAGGTCGTGCATCCTCTGAGGACTGCCTGTCTTCAGCCTGCACCAGAAGAACTGAAGGAATCTCCCTTGAAGTGAAGGAGTCGCATCTCTGCTTTGGCAGGTACCCCTCTGCAGTGACGACAAGTGGCGTGGGTCCCCTCTCCTGACGAAGTGCTTGGATCCAGCAACACAGGTGGTGGACTGAAGTTGTCCTGACGGTCCTAAGGTCCAGCTGTCCAACTTTGATGAAGGTAAGAGCTGCCTTCCCATGAAAGGCAGTACCCCCATGCACCCAGTGAGTTGCAGTTGCCAAGGCTTGTGTGCGACCTTTTATGAAGTTTTTCGTGCACAATACAGCTCCGGCTCCACGCACTTCTTCCCACAATGCTTACCCTCCTGGGTAGAGGCCACCAGGTCCCTCTTGGTCCCTAGCAGCACCATTTTCTGCTAACGACGGGCTTTGCATGCTCCAAGGCTTGTTGGCAGAATCAAGCGATGCATACTAGACTGCAATCATCCATCCAGCGTGGGACATCCTCTGCACCAACCAGGAACCTGCATCTGTCTTATTAGGGTACATAACTGAGTTTGTCTTCTTACCAGTGTTTTTTTTTTGTACCTTCATGTGAGTTAGCAGGGGCTCCTGTTCTCCCTGGACTCTTCAGTGCTTCTTGGACTTGGTCCCCTTCTTCCACAGGTCTTCAGGTCCAGGAATCCATCATTGGTTCTTGCAGTCTCTTTTGGTTCTTGCATAATGTTCTATCACAACTTCTTGTGTGTTCTAGGAAACTTACTGTGATTTACTCCTGGTTTCCTGGGCTCTGGGGTGGTTCTATTACTTACCTTTGGTGTTTTCTTACACTCCAAGCGCCCCTCTATACCCTACACATGTCTAGGTGAGAAACCAACTATCGCATTAGACTATTTTAGTATATGGTTTGTGTTCCCCCTAGGCCCATTGCAACCTATTGTGATTTTCACTATTTGCACTGTTTTCTGACTGTTTTTACAGCTATTTCTGCATTCTAGTGTATATACTGTATACATTACTTACCTCCTAAGGGAGTATAGTCTCTAAGGTATTTTTTGCATTGTGTCACTAAAAATAAAGGACCTTTATTTTTGTAACACTGAGTATTTTCTTTCATGTGTGTGAGTACTGTGTGACTACAGTGGTATTGTAAGAGCTTTGCATGTCTACTAGATAAGCCTTTGCTGCTCAGCTACATCTACCCCTAGACAGCATGGCTTCTAGACACTGACCACCTCTTTAGGAAAATCCCCTCTGAAAGAGATGCCAAGAAGGGCTTTGGCCACTGCAAGAGCTGTAGTGGTCCTAAGAAGAATAGCTTCTGGGTACTTGGTGGCATGGTCTACCCCCACCAGAACAAATCTGTTCCAAGAGGCTGTTGGAGAGTCTAGGGAGCCAACTATATCCACCTCAACACTTTCAAATGATACCCCAACCACTGGAAGTGGGATTAAGGGGGCCTTGGGGATGCCACCTTTCTTGCCACTGGCTTGCCAGGTAACACAGGAGCGACAAAACTCCTTTGTGTCTACTGACATATGAGGCCAGTGAAAGTGAGGGGCAAGTTTGTCCCAAGTTGTGCTTTTCCCCAGGTGACCTACCAGGGGAATGTCATGTGCTAAAGTTAACAACAATTCTCTGTACTGCAGAGGGACCAACAACCTCCTGGTGGCACCAGGCTTGGGGTTCCTGAGCTCTGAGTACAAGAGATTGTCTTCCCATTACACCTTGTGGCTGCCACTGACATTCCCTGCCTCTTGAGTGACAGCTTGGTGCCTCAAGCCCTCCAGTGTGGGACAAGTCTTTTGTGCCCTACTGAACTCCTCCCTGGCAAGCCCTCATTACCCAAGGGCTCATCTGTGTCAGCTTGTATCCCCTCTGGTGTAGGTTCTGCCAAAGAAGTGGATTCTTCCTCCTCTGGAGTTGAATCCTCACTGGAGGCTGGAGTAGGGGGTACTTTCTTCCCCTTCCTACTCTTGGGTTTGGGAAGTTCTTAGGCCATTGTTCCAGGCTCAAAGCTTCCCTGATCTTTCTTCTTTCTGGCCTATGCTCTTGTAGGGACAAAAATATGCCCTGGGATGCCCAGCATTGCTGCATGGGCTTCCAACTCCACTTCAGCTCAAGCTGAAGTCTTCAAGTTGTTCCCTAGTAGACACTCTATAGATAGGTCTGTGAATATTAAAACTCTTTTAGGACCAGTAACACCCTCTCCCAGCTGAAGTTAACAGCTGCCATGGGGTGGCACACAGTGTTGTTAAGAGCATCAGTCACTTGGCACTGGTGACCAAGTGGGTGTGCTCAGGAGACACCAGTTTTCAGCCTCAACACCATTTATTAGAGGATGCTGCCTGTACTTACTTCGGCATGTTAAGAGGACAGGCAGCAAGGATGGCAAAGCCAATGGCCCCATCATAGACTAACACTGCTTCAGTGGTCTCTCTAACCAACCCAGGCCCAACTACAGTCCCTGAAGTCATCCCAGCTACATTCTTGGATAGACTACTATTAGTAGCCCCACCACTACTGCTATTACTAGGGGCACTAGAAGTAGAAGTGGGGTTGGTAGTAGTGGTTGGCTTGGTGCCTTTCTTAGGGCAGGAGCTATCTCCTGGCCTATGGAATTTGTTCTTACAGACATAACACCACTGCTTTTTGAATCTGGAGGAATAGGATTTGCCCCCACACCCAGAGGAAAGTTGTGGGCCTGATGAAGACTATTTGGATTTGTCCCCACCGTCTCCTGGTGCTTACCTGCATCTTTCTTCTTGTGGTCACCCCCTGTATGAGTTTTGCTACTCACCCTGGTGTGGACCCATTTCCCTGTCTTTTTTCCCAATTCTTGGGGGGAGGTCAGATCACCAGGAACTGATGCAACAAGTCAGACACACAGTTATTCAACATGTGCTCTCTCAAGATTAGGTTGTACAAGCCCTGGTAACCACTGACATTGCTTCCATGAAACCAGCCTTTCAGAGCCTTCATAGAACAGTCCACAAAATTGACCTAATCCTGGGAGGACTCTTTCTTGGTCTCCCTGAACTTGATTCTGTATTGTTCAGTTGTGAGACCAAACCCATCTAACAGAGCTGTTTAGAACAGTCCACACAATTGATCTAATCCTCGGAGGACTCTTTCTTGGTCTCCCTGAACTTGATTCTGTATTGTTCAGTTGAGAGACCAAACCCATCTAACAGAGCTGTTTTGAGAACTAAGTAATTGTCTGCATCCTCTTCTCTGACAGTAAGGAGTCTGTCCCTCCCCTTGTCTGAGAAGGAGAACGACAAAATAGCTACCGCTGCTTTTGAGGGACCCTTTGTACCTTGCAGGCCCTCTCCAAAGCAGTGAATGACTTGTGGATGTCATCCCCCACTTTGAAAGGGAGGACCACCTTGCTCAAGTTTTAGAGTCAAAAGAGTGCTCCCTGCCCCTTGCACTTGCCCACTGCGTCTGGAGGTGGTTCCATGCCCATTACAATTAGCTGGGGAGTGCAAGGTCACAGTCTCTGAGGTGGGGGACTTGCCCACTGCTTCTGGAGGGGGCTCCTTGTACAGCAGTCCCTGGAGGGTGGCCTACACGTCCGCTGCTAGAGGTGAGGGCTTATTCACAAAAAATATAGCAGGCAGGAACAAATCTAATAATTAATTAAACTAACCAATAAATTCACATTTGGTTAATAGGGTCAATTACTTTCCCAAATATGTTTATTCATTTATTTACAAATAGCAATGTATACCTCATCATGAGAACGTATAAAAAACACCAGTAAATGACATATCAAATCAAAAACTATTACATAAATTATACTACACAATTAGTTATAACTAAACACAAACAATACATAAGAATGGGAAATGCCCAACGAAAGAGGTGAGGGCTGCACCATCTCAGCTGGAGGTGAGGGTCCAGTGACCACTGGTGGTACCCTGCCTCTGCTGGAGGTGAGGGCTGCTGTGTCTCAGCTGTGGAATGTGTCTCTTCGGCAGCCTCCGTTGGAGGTGAGGGCTGCTGTGTTCAGCTGTGGAAGGTGCCTCCTGGGCATCCTCCTTTGGAGGTGAGGGTTGCTGTGTCTCAGCTGTGGAGGGTGCCTCCTGGGCAGCTTCCGTTGGAACAGTGACCATAGGTGCCATCAGAGAGGAGGCCAGAGCCTGGAACGATCTCTGTTGGGCCACCAATCCACCATGGATGCCCTCCAAGAATGCATTGCATTGCTGCATCTGGAATGCCAGGCCCTAGATGGCATTCATTATGGTTAACTGCTCTAAAGAGATGGTTCTTAGGAGGTCAATAGCCTCCTCACTCAGAGCAGCAGGACTCCCTGGGGCAGGGCCTGAGGTGCCTGGGGTGAAGGAGATGCCCACCCTCTTGGGTGAGCAGACACGGGCAACTTGCTGAGAGGCTACTGGGCGGTGCTGGTACGGGGGTGGCAGCTGTAACTGGAGCTGGGGTGGTCCCAGAGAGGTCAGCCACCGCCAGGGAGCTCTCGTCGGAGGAGGAATCAGAGTCAGTGTTGTCACCTTCTGTCTCCGCCGTGGTGCTCCCCTCACCCTCCGTCCCATGATTCCCTCGGTGTCGGTGAACTCTGCCTCCTGGGTCCTATTGGACGCAGCTCCCTCGTTCACCAGTGCCCCTGCTCCTCCGCCAGATGATGCTAATGCACACATGGACAGGATGACAGAGGAAAAAAGGGGGGGTGGGAAGGGAACACTGGGTGAATTACAGCACCAACACAGTTGGCATACACTTTACCATCACACACAAACTTCAGGATTGAGCACTATGCACCACACAGGCAATCAATTGGCTAAGTGCCACAGCAAGATGAGGGCCAAACACAACCAACTGCAGCCCTCCTGGGACTCACTAAGCCCTGTCTGACATGGAATACAACCTAGCTATGTTTCCTGAATTTGCTATACAGCCATTACCCTTGAGCTGGGTCACGCTGCAATGTCTGACCTGGCATTAAGTGGCACCCACTGACTCACAACCACAACCCGGATCCCATGCCACCTACCAATGATTGTAATTACGCCCAATGTACTCACCCCCTTGTGGCTGCTGTGATGCCCTCAAGCACCGATCCAACTCTGGGTAGGCAACCAGCAGTACGCAGGCCATCATGGGGGTCACGTTCTGATGGGCACCCTTTTCTCATTGGGAGGCCATCCCCAGCTGGGCCTCTGCGGTCTTCCATGCCCAGCATCTCAAGTCCTCCCACCTTTTCCCAACAGTGGGTGCTCCACCTGCTGTAGACCCACAGGGTCCTCACATCCTTGGTGATGGCATGCCACAATCCCTTCTTCTGATGGGTGCTGACCTGCAGAGGTAATACAGACAGAAGAACACTATTACACACACAATCCAGCCTGTCACACATATGGCCCACAAATCCAATTTCCATCTCCATTGGCACACACATCACCAGGCGCCCACCATGTACACTGCCAACAGACATACCACCCCTCCAAATTATACGATGCTTGCACACACAACTTCATGCACCCTTTGCACTGCATCATGCCCAAGGTGTACTCACCTGTTGGTCTCGAGGCCCATACAGCAGTCCATACTGGGGTAGGACCCCTTCCACCAAATGCTCCAACTCCTCTGAATTGAAGGCAGGGGCCCTTTCTCCGGTCACACGGGCCATGGTAGGTTCCAGACACAGGTCACAGCAGCACACGCAGTGTATGTGTTGTCCTGTGGAAAGTCCGGAATCAAGTGAAGATTTAGTTAGAAAATGGCAGTCACTTCCGTGGCGGTGTACACCGTCACCGCCTCTGCTGATCCCCATTGGCCACTGTGCTCCATAGAACCCCATATTAGCAATGCGGAATTGCACGTCAGTGCGAGACCGCCTTCTGCCGTGATGCCCAATGTTCGTCAGTGGAGTTACCTCACTTCTACCTGTTCCTAGATACATGACAGGTGGTCACCATTTAATGGTGGTGGACGACATTCAGATAATTCATAATTGAGTCATTGCTGATGATTGCACATACACTGCTATTCCCACTGTCCTAATCCATTAATGCTCCATGTACACTGAGGTGGTGGTTCCATTGTTCAAATTGTGACAGCCTACTCACTCTTGTGTCCCTGAGATACCTACTATGCTGGATGAATAGGAGGAGGAGAAAAGCCCCCGTGTACAGACCCCTTGTGGATTTGGCTACACTGGAGGACAGGCACATAATACTCACCTATAGACTGGACAGGGTCACAATCACAGAGTTGTGTGCCCAATTGGAACCTGATCTGATATCACCTATCCTTCATCCCACTGGGATCCCCCCTCTTGTGCAAGTCCTATCAGTGCTCCATTTCCTGGCAACTGGTTCTTTCCAAGAGACAGTGGGCTTGGCAGCAGGAGTGTCACAGCCAATGTTCTCAATCGTGCTGGCAAAGGTTTGGTCTGTCTTGGTCAAACACATGTGCAGCTACATTGCTTTCCTCCAGGTGGATGATTTGGCCACTGTGAAGGCAGGATTCTCTAGAATGGGACATATATCCAATATTATTGGGGCGATTGACGGAACACATATTGCGTTTATCCCCCCCCCCACCAGAATGAACACGTGTTCAGGAATCAGAAGAGTTTCCATATCCAGGGTCGGTGCGTGACACCTTTGTTCTGAGGAATAGCAGCATCCCACAGATGATGGCATAACTACAGAGGCACAGAGTGTGGCTAATAGGTGAGCCTGAGTGCCCACCCAATGAATGTCAGTGTATGCCTTCTGGTGTTAACCCCATACCATTCTGTAAGGCTAACGTTTGTCCCTCAATAGTTGCAGGTGACTCAGGCTACCCAAACCTATTGTGGCTCCTGACCCCTGTGAGGAATGCCAGGACAGGGGCTGAGAATCGTTTCAATGATGCACATGGGCAAACCAGGAGAATTAACAAAAGGACCTTCGGCCTCCTGAAGGCCAGGCTCAGATGGATCCCGGTGCTACTCACCCGAGAAGGTCTGCCAGAAAGTAGTGGCATGCTGCATGTTGTATAACCTGGCCCTCAGAGACATGTGCCTTATCTGCAGGAGGAGGAGACCGGAAATGTCCCTGTGGCAACAGTGGACCCTGAGGACATTGAGGATAAGGAGGCAGAGGATGAGGATGTGGACAACAGTACATCAGCTATACGTCATTACTTCCAATGACACACAGGTGAGAAGGTGTAACTGACCATTCCTCTACTGTTTTATCTGTGTGGCTGAAGCAGGATGGAATTCACTTCCTTTGCATCTCTACTTATTGTCACCTATAGCTTCTCATTTTGCAGATGTTGGTGATATTACAACAGTGTACTGATGTGATGACTATAGACAGCTACAGGTCATTAATTGTATGCTACCACAATTTTCAGATCATTTGCACATGATTTGACTGTTTCCAAAAATGCACATTTTTATCACATAAAACACTATCAGTCAAGTTGTGTTCAAGGGTGTTTATTGTAGTGCAAATCACTGACGGGAAAGTGCAATGGAATGGGGTGATGGTAGGGGAAAGTCCAGGGTGTAGTTCCATTCTGTTTGTAGCACAGGTCCAGTGTCCAATGGCCTTAGGAATGGGAGCAAAGGCAGTTCAAAGTGGACAAGGTGACAGGGTGGGACACAAGGGGGACATTCAGGAGGGTCTTATTTCCTGGTGGTGGTCTTGGTCTTGGCAAGTGTCTCTGGCTTCTGTCTGGGTCACAGGGCACGTTTGTGTGGTGGTTCACCTTCTGCAGGGGAGGGGTGCTGGTGGCCTGTGGGTCCTGTGGCAGGGCCTCCTGCCTACTAGCTGCAGCAGAAGTGGAGGGCTGGTTAGTAGGCTAGCTAGTTCTAGGGGCCCGATGGTGTGCTGTCCATTCCCTCATGATGTTGGCCATATCTGCCAGCACCCCTGCTATGGAGATCATGGTGGTGTTGAGGGCCTGCAATTCCTCCCTTTTCTCCTGATGATGTTCCTCCTGCAGCCGCCTGTTCTCCTGCATGTTGGTAAGGATTTGGCCCATCTTGTCCTGGGATTGTTGGTAAGTTCCAGGACCTTAGTGAGTTCCTTCTGGACAGTCAGTTCCCTGGGCCTTTCCTCCTCCTGGCACACAGCTGTCCTCCCAGTGTCCTTTACCCCTGTGCCTCTGTCCCAGGAACGGTGTGCCCACTGCCACCGACCCCATGACCTTGAATGTCTTGTGGGTGAGGTGTGCACTGGGGTCCCTGTACAGGTGGGCACACTGCTGATTGGCGTGTCCTAGGGACAGAGGTGTGAGGAGCTTGGGTGGGTGCTGTGGAGTTGGATACTGATGGAAGAGGCTCTGTGGTGGACTGTGAGTGGGCTGGGGTGGCCGACTGACCAATGGTTCCTGATGGGCCAGGTAGTTCTACAAGATCCTGAGGTCCAGGGTTACTGTCTTTACTGGGGGCATCTTCTGTTGGGGGAGTGGTTTGATGTGGCACCTCCTCTCCGCTGGGATTGGCTGGTGCACCTGTAGGGATGTAAGTGATGTATTATGCCTCATGTCTGTGACAAATTGCACATCTCTGGCTTCCCCTCTATCGTTGCTTTTGCCCTGCCACCTTTGTCTGTGTATGGTGATGTATTGTGGGCTTGTTAGTTCTCCACGCTGTGCATACGTTTGTGATGGGTGTCCATGTAGGGCAGGGAAGGCTATCCATGCATTGGTATAGCATGCAGGGCTAGGCATTGGGGTTAGTCAAATATGTAGGTGCAGTTTGAGCGATGGAGTGGAGTGATGGGAGTGAGGGTGAGGGGGTCTTATGGCATGCGGGTATGGGGGGTGAAAAGTAGTAAATCTTGACTCACCAGTGTCCAGTCCTCCGGCAACTCCAGTGAGTCCCTCAGGATGCAGAATTTCCAAAACTTGCTCCTCCCATGCTGTGAGCTGTGGGGGTAGAGGTGGTGGTCCTCTGTATGGCAAGCTGGTGCCTTGCTGCCACGGAACGTACCTTCCCCTGTAGATCGTTCCACCTCTTCCTGATGTCATCCCTTGTTCTTGGATGCTGTCCCACGGCATTCACCTTGTCCACAATTCTCAGCCATAGCTCCATCTTCCTGCCAATGGATATTTGCTGTACCTGTGCTCCAAACAGTTGTGGCTCTACCCTGCATATTTCCTCCACCATGACACTCAACTCCTCATCAGTGAAATGAGGGTGCCTTAGTGGGGACATGGGTGTTGTGTGGTGTGTGTTGGTGAGAGGGCGTTGAGTAATGTGGTGGGGTGTGGAATGTGGGGGGTGTGATGGATATGTGGGTGTTTGTGGTGTGTGTATGTGTAGTTGTCTCACTGATCTTGGTTTCAGTCTGGTGGCAATAGTAGGTGTTTGTAAAGGGTTGTGGGTAATGTGGGTGGGTGTTTTAATGTGCTGTGGTTGGGTGGGTGTAATGTGTGTATCAGTTTCAGGTGTGTGATTTCGGTTTTGGCCAAAGTAGTGTTGTTTTGTATATGGGTGTCCATTCCGAGTGCGCCGGTGTGTACCGCCAATGGTTTACCGCAGTTGAATGTCCGCCATGGTGATTTGTGGGTCATAATGTGGTGGGCATTGTTTTGTTGGCGTAACGGTATGGGTGTTGGTACCGACACTTTACCACTGACCTTTGGGCTGGCGGATTTGTGTATGTGGTAGTATTCTGTCAGATTGGTGTGTGTGTGTTATAATATGACAAACAGATATTCGCCACTGCAGCGGTATATTGATCGTCACCATGGCAGTAAGCGGGATTTACCACCAATGTCATAATGAGGGCCTAACCGATTTGCAGAGAATCATAAGATTTCAAGCTGACACTGAAACTCGAACCTGGCTCCTCAGTTGCAACGTCTGCAGTTCTGGCTGTAACGCTACATCCTCTCCCCTAAGTGAAACATATAATCAACTGGATAAAAAATGATAAAGATAGCAAATCATTTAAAAGTGCTTTGTCACTATATGAGAACTCAGCCAATATGTTCTCATTTTAGTTTTTTAAAGCACTAACCATCATTTCCATGGAAATAAGACCCACTCATTTTTTTTAATTTCTAAAGGAAATTCTTTGGGTATTAAACTTTTTATTACATCAAGATGACAGCAGTCATGCCACATGTTTGTAATAAATATAGAATGTTAGCAATCTAGTTGTTTATTAGAAAACCGTGGGGAGGCAGCGGTCGGGGGCACAGACTTGGATAATTGAGGGCAAGTAGGAGAGTGAAAAGGCAACAAGTTGACCATGCTCTGCAAGCAGGAGGGACAGTGGCAACACAACGGACCATGAAGGGGAGGGGAAAGTGGGACAGGGGCAACAAACCAGCCATACTGGACAGTTAAGAGAGGTTGTGGCAATGTAATAGGCCATTGAGGACAGAAGGAAGAGACAGTGGTAGTACAACCATACATGCAAACAATCCTGATTCAGGCACTAAAATCCTGATGTTTTAACTCCATTAGGGCTTTAGTTTATCTGTCTTCTGGCTAAAATCTCGTCTTTTTCCATGTACGTCTATGGGGAGAATCGATTTCCTTTTTTTTTTTTTAAACTCTCCCTCTTACCAAATTCAAAATGTTGGCAAGTATATTACATTGGATCATGGAGGGCAGGAAGAATGGGGTAGGGACATAGACTCTGATAACAGAGGGCAGGAGCGATGGGCAAGAGCACCAGCCTAGGCGTGATGGGCACTGGAATCATGGAACACACCATGGTGGGCAAGAGTGAGACTATAACGGCATACACAAAGACAACAAGGAAAGGTGGGAGGGGGTCAAGCCACCAAGCTGACCACACAGGGCAGGTGGTAGGGGCTGTGGTCGCATAGAAGACCATGCATGGCAAGCAAGAGGGCTAGTGCCAGCACAATGGCCATGATGGGCAAGAGGGAGGGGGCAAGGTCATGCACAAAGCACCATGGAGGACAGAAGGGAGGGGTAGGGGCTGGACACAGACAAGAGAGGGTAGGGGAAGGGGCTTCACAACAGACCCCACAGGGCAGGCAGTAGGAACAATTGCAGCACAACAGAGCATGGAGTGTAGACTGGAGGGGCAGCAAAGTGGAGCATGGAGGACAGGAGAAAGGTAATTGGGGCATGGAGCTCGGACAGGCAGAGTGGAGGTGGGGCGACAGGCAGCAGCCATCTAACCATGCTAGACAGGTGGAAGAGGCAGTGTCAGCTCAACAGAACACTCAGAGTAGATGGGAGGGACAGTGGCAGGCACATGGAACATGATGGGCAAAAAAGAGGGAGTAGGGGCTTGCACACAGACATCAGAATGCAGGGGGAAGGAGGATTGGGTCAGCAAGCCAAACACAGAAGATAAGCAGGTGGGCAATCATGGGCATAGAATTGGGCAATGGAAGGCAGGAGGAGTGGACAGGGATATCAAGCAAAATGGAGGGCAGTGGCATCACATCAGACCATGTAGGGCAGAAGGAAGAGTGCTGGTGCTTGGACTCGGACAGCAGAGGGTAAAGAGGAGGTGGATGAGGCAGCAAGTTAAATGTACAGGGCAGGCAGGAAGGGCAGTGGCAGAAAAACAGCCACACAGGGCTGCAATCAGAGAGCAGGAGCATGGATTTGGACAATTGATGGCAAGGAAGATGGGGACAGGAGCAGCAAGCTGGGGTGGGCCAGCAGAATGCCAGGACAGGCCCTGCTGCAACCTGCCCTCCCCAATTGTGCTTTGCGATGGGCATCTTACGCAATAAAAAAAAAAAACTTAGAAATTCACTGAAACAAACAAGGCCAATAGGGGCATTATGTTTAGGAAATAGAGTTAAAAACCTTTAGAAATTCACTAAAAACTAAAGTTTACAGTAAGGTTATAGTTAGATTCAGATTTTACTTGCACAAACCATAGAAATTCTGCTATTATAGTTACAGCTATTTCAAGTAACTATAACATGTGCCTTAATTTAACTGTAACCCACTCCCTTGCCAGGCACTGCTAATCACCCCTGATATTACATCACACATGGCATCTTCTATGACATCCTTGATAATATCACTGTAACATTTGCAGTAAAATTATTGATGAGAAAACTGTGCATGGTGAAGGTATAGCCAAATATAGATAAATTACCTACTGGCTATACCAGTAGGTAGTTATAGTTAGGACCAACTTTTTCCATAGATGGAGTGTTTTTTGTTTTGGCAATTCTTGTGGCATTGTTTGACAAATCTTCAGGAAATTTCGAAAAGTAATATGACACTCACTTTAGCTGGTGTCTTGAAAGTTTGGGGGTGATCATTAAGCAAAGGCTGAGAAAAAGGTGGGTCCCAAAGCACTTTCCCCATTCTGTGTCTATGGGGATTTTGCACTCTTTAGCTACTGCTACCGTGCGTGGTGCTGAATGGAATGACACCAAATTTGGAAGGAACCATGCTTTGTGTGATTTGGTGTAAATCAGTTCAGTAGATTCAGAGTTATTTTAGGATAAAAAATAGGGACGCGGATCCTTTGGGGATCTGTGAATTCAGGGGAAAAGCAAGGGGAAAAGCAAGGCATTGATAGGCTAGCGACAACCTAAAAAAAAAATGCAGCCGCCATTTTGTTTGTCGCATTGGCCTGGGGGGGGTGGAAAAAGAAGAGTGCATAAACACATAAGGGGGACACCATAAGACACATAGAGGTCCCTTAGGAACCCCTTGTAGGCACGGAGGTGGCATCACAATCATACACAAGGAATCAATCACCTGCACCATCGCGATTGATGAAACCATGCCAATCATGGAACACATGAATTGACAGCTGCAAGTTGATGACAACACCACCATCATAGACACCCTCACATACAGACCAACAGGAACGAGAACCGGCCTCAGCGACGCCATCACTGAGTTCATCACCCTGCTCGCCATGGGACTTGGACACATTTTCATCCTGGGAGACCTCAACTACCACCTGGATGACCCCACTGTCACCAACTCCAGCAACCTACTGGAAAGACTGGACAACATTGGCCTCAAGCAGCTGGCCCTACACACAAAGTAGGACACACACTGGACCCCATCTTCATGTCCAACAATGGAATTAGCAACCGCCACACCACGGACCTCACCTGGTTGGACCACTACATTGTGCACTTCACCCTCACCGGATCTCCCACATCACCTTTGCTGCGGCTGTGCCAAGGTCACTCAGCAGCAATGGACCGATGCCCTCAGCATCTCATACCCCACAGTCGCCAGAAACTTAAATCAGACAGTATGGAACTTTAACGACTGGATCAAACCAGCCATGACCCACAGAACCACCCAAAATGACAGCTGATACACCACAGAACTCAGCAAATCAAAATGCAGGTGCAAATAACTGGAGAGAAGGTTGCACACCAGCAAGAAGCGCGCCAACCAAATCACCTTGAAAATGGCCCTTAATGACTACCACCGCCAGATCAAAGCGTGCAAAAATCTGCTGGATCCAGAACAGCACCAACCAAACAAAGGAACTCTTAACCATTATCAAAGAGTTTGCCTGCCCATCAGTCATCAAAAACTCCATCCCCCTCACAAGAACTCTGCAATGCTCTTGATGACGACTTCCACAACAAGACAGAAACCATCTAGAGCAACTTTGATCTCCAACCCTCTGACTTGCCCAGCATCCCATCAACCTCCACCGCTAACCACCCACTCATCGCATGGGGACAACTCAGCATACCGAACACGATGACACTCATGAACTCCATCCACTCGGGTGCAACCACCGACCCCTGCCTCCACAGGATCTTCAACCTCAGAAGAAACTAGATCAGCCACTAGCTCATCACCATCGTCAATGCCTCATTAACCATGGCTATTTTTGCAGAAGCCTGGAAAGAGGCAGAGATTAGACCTCTTCTCAAGAAGCCCTCTGCAGACACCAGCGAGCTCGAGAATTAACACCCAAACTCTCTGCACCCATTCCCTACCAAAGTCCGGGTGAAGGACATCAACTTCCAACTCACTCAACACCTGGAGAGAAACAACCTACTAGACAACTCCCAATCAGGCTTCAGAGCTAATCACAGAACAGAGACAGCTGTGATCACCGCAACACATGACATCATGCCATGCTCGACAGAGGAGAAGCAACTGCCCTGATCCGGCTCGATCTCTCTGCTGCCTTTGACACCATCTCCCACCACACATTGATCAACTGACTACACCATATTTGGATCACAGATGATGCACTCAGATGGATGGCATCCTTCCTCATGGGACGCACCAAGAGAGACTGTCCCCCCAAAGAGTCCTCCTTAAGCCCAACACTGTTCAACATCTACATGACCCAACTCACAGACATTATGAGATCGCACAACATCAACACTATCTCCTACGCTGATAACACGCAGCTAATCCTCTCACTCTCAACAGAATCCATGAAGACTAATATCAACTTCCACAATTGTATGAAGAACATATCATCCTAGATGAAGGACAACTCCCTGAAGCCTAACACAGACACAATGGAGATTCTGATCTTTGGCAGACACTAACTCTCCGGAATGGCTCTTGATGGACAGCAGAGCTCGGACCTACCCCCACACCGAAACATCACACCGCAACCTCAAAATCATTCTCAACCATAAACTCTCCATGAAAAGCCATTTCAACAGTGTTTACTCAGCCTGCTTCCACACGTTCTGTGTGCTCTGTAAAATCTTTAAGTGGCTCCCCATTGGCATGAGGAAGACAGTGATGCAGGTTCTCATCACCAGCCGACTGGCCTACGACAAAGTACTCTACCCAGGCATCACCACTAAAGTCATGCAAAGACTCCAGACAATCCAGAACACAGCTGCCACACTGATCCTCAACCTGCCCAAGAGAACCCACATCACCCATCACCTTAAGGACTTCCATTGGCTCCTGTTCCAGAAAAGATTCCACTTCAAGCTCATGACCCATGCCTACAAAGCCCGCCATAACCAAAGACCTACCAAACTGAACCACAGCCTTCAACTCTACCAATGGACCAGGAACCTCCACTCGGCACACATCACCCTCACAAAGATACCACGATTACACCGCTGTCAGAGGACTCTCCTCCCACTTCACCGTCATACCCCTAAAAGTCCCTACTAAATGGGTGCCCCAGTACCCAGGGCTGGAGATATTAAGAGTAGGCCCCTGGGGACAGCAGCACTGATTGTACCACCTCCAAGGGCCCTGCACCCAGATGCACCGAGAATGGCTTAAGCAAGAAAAGGACCAGTTTCTAAAAGTGGCATTTTCAAATGACAGTTTAAAAACCAACTTTATCAAAAGATGTATTTTTAAATTATGATTTTAGAGACTCCACATTTCACATCTCCATCTGCTCCATAAGGGAAACTGCACTTAAAAGATATTGAAAGCAAGCCCCCATGTTAACCTTTGAGAGAGATAGGCTTTGTGCTAGTGAAAACCGAATTTGGCCGTATTTCACTGTTTGAACATGTAAAACACATCAGTACATGTTAAACCTTTAACATAAACTGCACCCTGCCCTTGGGACTACCTAGGACCTACCTTAGGGGTGCCTTACATGTACAAAAAGGAAAGGCTTGGCCCTGGCAAGTGGATACACTTGCCAGGTCGAATTGGCAGGTTACAACTGCACACACAGACACTGCCGTGGCAGGTGTGAGCCATGTTTACAAGGCTACTTCTGTGGGCGGCATGACCAGTGCTGCAGACACACTAGTGGCACTTGATTTACGGCCCTGGGCACCTCTAGTGCACCTTACTTGGGACTTACTAGTAAATCAAATATGCCAATCATGGAAAAGCCAATTACACGTGCAATTTACACAGGGAGCACTTGCACTTTAGCACTGGTCATCAGTGGTAAAGTGCCCAGAGTACCAAAACCAGCAAAAACGAAGTCCAGCACACGGTCAAAACGTAGGAAGCAGAGGCAAAAAAGACAGGGGAGACAATGCCAAGGATGCCAGGTCTCATAATATACAAAGGTAGAACAAAACATAGAAATTTATTTAATCTTTGTATAGAAACCAAATTTAACCTACACAAACATTAGAAATCATAACATAAATTTATAATTTATGCACCACTTTCATAGGTATAACTTACATTTATAATTTATGCACCACCTTCAAATTACTGTAAGCCACACACTTCCATTCACAGACTTGTCACTTTACTCACCACACTACATTGATTATAACTCAACCCTTCTCTATTTACTAGTTATACCCTTGCATATTACATAAGTTATAACATGTTAAATCATAGCAGTCCTAACAACATTTATGTCATCTGAAATCACATGATTTGTCAGAAAACAGTGAATGGTAGTGTGGAGAGTTACAGTGAATGTAGTGTAAATTTTAGATTTGATGCTACGGATACATGTCGGGAGAGTTTTAACACTATTCCTGCTGCCATATTTTGAGCTACCTTCAGTTTGTTAATTAGTATTTTGGGAAATCAAGTTAAAGATTATTAGCATAGTCTATTTGGTAGGTAACGAGGGCTTGGACCACAGTCTTACTTGTTTCCAAAGGCAAGCAGTTTTTAAAACGTTCATAAGTTCTCTAAAATTGACAAACAAGTACCAGTAATTGTCATGATTTTAGGATGAAATAATAAGCCAGAATCAAATTTGATGCCCAAATTTCTGGTGTCCACTGCACATGGCACAGACAGAGCAACACCAATAGGGCACCATTCTAAAAGGGAAAACTGCTTATTATTTCCAGACAGAAATATCTCACTCTTATCAGTATTGAATTTCGAATGGATCTTTTTCATCCATTCGATTTCCTTGGTGACACAGTCATAAATGTATGTTCTGTCTTTATGGTATTTTTAGATGCTGTAGGCAACGGAGTCCACTGGAGCTGGAGGTGAGTCTCTTTGTGGGTGACTTACAGGACAACGGGGGCACTCTGGTCTGAGGTTTCCAGAAGACCCTTAACTGGGGCTTCCTCCTGATCCTTTTTCAGCTCCGGGGGAGCTGGTTTTCTACTGGTACAATGTCAGCTGACCAGTATCTAGTGTATTGCTGTATCTCGGCTACTAGAGGGCACAGTGCCACCAAACGTAGCACAGTTGTGGGGTACTTTGGTGTTTCAGCAGGTCTGGCTGTGACTTCCAGTCGTGGAGATATTGGTGATTCAGTGAAGTGACCCTCACTGGTGTGTTGGTCTTTTGCAGGTTTCTTGCTTTTCTTGCGTGGTGCCTCCACTCAGGGGGGAGATCTCCAGTGATCCTTGAAGCCTGGAGGTCCCCTGGGTTTCTTGGAGTTGGTCCAGTGTTCAGCTCCTCCGCAGTCACGATTGTCAGGACTCTGGTGCAATAAGCAGAGGTCTTGGTGCCTCTGCTGGTGCAGCAGGTCCTCTGTTCTTGTCCTGGCAGGTTCTTTGGTGCTGGTCTTCCTTTCTTTTTGGGATCCTTTTCAAATCTGCATTCCTGGTCTAGGGGAGCCCACTAAATGCTGAATTGTGGGCATTTTAGGGGGACACTGGTAGTGTCCAATGGGACACTTACCCTTGGGTGGCTACACCCACCACGGTGACCACTTCCTGTGGGAAGAGTCACTTCCCTAAACTTCATTGACTGTTTTCTTCCATTCCAAGATGGAGAAAACTGAATCAGAGGGTCCACTTTGCATGCAAGCCCTGAGGGGTGGTGCATGCTCAGTGAGGCCACTCCTCCTACCCTTTGTCTGGTTTCCGGCCCTGGCTACCACCCAAAGTGGTGGTTTGCAAGTGGGAAGCCCTCTGCTACTAGCAGCAGGCCTGGGGGCTCGAGTTTTAGGGGCTGTAGCCCTTTGAAGCTCACCGCCAGGGTGATACACATTCATGAGGAAGGGGGTGTTAGCTCCTCCACTCAGGAAGGGCATTGCCTTACAAACCAGAGAGCCATGGCTCTCCCCCAGGTTTGTAGATTGGCTGTCTGGAGTGGCAGGCTGGATGCAACCAGTCAGCAACTATGTCAGTTGGGGTTTGCAGGGGGCACCTCTAAGGTGACCCTTGGGTACATTTAGGGATGAATCCAATCCTGGCACCAGTTCGGATTTATCATTTTGTTGTTTGATACCAAACAACCCATGGTGCAGAGTAGCCATCATGTAGCAGGGAAACTCGTGTTTGACCAGTGTCCAGAACTGTCGCGCCGCACCGCGCGGCGTGAGCCGAGCGCTCGGCACAAGCCGCGCGTTCGGCTCGGGCCGCGCTTCGCGTCTTTAAGACGCAGCGCGCCCCGAGCCTTTCCTGCACCCTACGAGGCCCCAAGGCTTACTTGGGGCCTCGCGCTGCTCTCTCCCTCCGTTTTGTTGGGGTCTCCTGACCCCTCTTACCTGTTTGGGCTCCTTTTCTTCTTTCTTCTGTCTTCTTTCTTTTTGGGTCTGTTTCTTGCTCTTTTCCCCTTCCCAGGTTACCCTTGTCTTCCCAGCATTCCTCCTTCCCTATTCTCCATGGTTTCTGCTCCAGTCTATTCTATCTACTTTTCCCTATCTAAGATGGTGTCCTTTTTCTTCCTGTGGGTCACTTCCTGTTTTATGGTATTTAAGGGTGGTGTTTTCTTCTCCTCTTTGCGCTGCAACACTCTCTGTTCAGTTAGTGTCCTCGCTCCTGATTTCCTAGCCTTTGGTTCTGGATTTCGCCATTTCTGTGTTATTACGTCAGTTCTTTTTGATTCCTGTTCCTCTGTTCTTGTTTCAGGAATCCTCTGCGAATCTTCTTGGAGGTTTTTTCCTCTTCTTCTGAAGGTTTTTTTTCCCTCTGGCGCTACTTTCTCACGGTCACGGTCTGTCCTTGGCGTTCCTTTGCCTACAGCACCGTGGCTACCAGAAAGAGTCGCCCCTTTTTGGGCCAAAGTCGAACTCTCAAGATCCACGCATCAAGATCTGCAAACTCCAGGCGCAAGCAGCACGTGAGTCGTGACAGATTGCAGCGCCTAACCATCCCGACGTCTTCTAACACCATGGAAGACACTGTGGTAGCTGCTGCAGATCCGGATCAAGCTCTTCTAACTACAATTCAGCAACAAGCTCAAGAATTACAGCAACTACGTAGTGAGAATGCTGCGCTGCGACAGGCTTTGGCTTTCCGTAGTGGTGATGTTCCGACGCTCTCCGCCTCTACCCATCGTTTTTCTGGTGAACCAACCAAGCTGCGTGAGTTCCTTGATTCCTTAACAGTGTACTTCGCCTTCCGACCCACCCAATTCTCCCATGACAGAACAAAGGTGGGTTATCTCATCAGTGCCTTATCCGGTCCTGCCTTGGCCTGGGCAACCCCGATGGTATCATCTAACGATCCGGTATTGTCGGATTATTCCGCCTTTGTGAACCGCTTCAAGCTGATGTTTAGTCGTCCGGGATTGGAGGCTTCAGCGGAAGAAGCCTTATGCGATATTCATCAAGGTTCACAAGATGTCCTTCAATACATTACACGCTTTCGTCAACTAGCGGCAGAGACCACCTGGGTGGAACGTACTTTGGTGACTTTGTTTCGTAGAGGACTCAAAGAAGAAATAAAAGATGAACTAGTACATTCACCAGAGTGGAAGATCTTCGTGGCCTGATGGATCAAGCCCTCTCCATCGAGTATCGCCTTCAGGAACAGAGAGCAGAGAAGAGAAAGAGCAGAGGGTCTTTTCAACCAAGCACCTCACGAGTTTTTCCGCATCGTTCTGAGGAACCTCGCCCTCCTGTCAGAGACACCGAAGGAGAACCCATGCAGGTGGATACAACTCGAGGCCCTCTCTCCGCTAGCGAACGAGAAGATAGACGAAAGAAGGGTTTGTGTTTATACTGCGGTTCTGCCGGCCTCATACTGCATACCTGTCCAGTACGTCCATCAAGGCCATCGGGAAACGCCGCTTACCGTCCTCTGTAAGAAGGGAGGGGACGGGATTAGCAGCTATACCTTCCATCAGTTCTTTCAATGACAATACCACATCCTTGTTCATTGTACCAGTCATGTTACAATTACCTGATGGCCGTCAAGAGAAGACTATGGCACTACTAGATTGTGGAGCTAGTGGTATTTATATGGATAAGAAGTGGGCCACTACTCAACAAGTTCCTATACAACCTAAGGAGATTCTCGAACAAGTACACACGGTGGACGGATCTTTGATATCATCGGGTCCAGTTGATACAACTACCCTGATGCTGAATCTACAGATCGGTAACCATCAGGAACACATCTCCTTTGATCTTATAACTTCCCCCAACCATACCATCATTCTTGGAATCCCGTGGTTCATCAGACATAATCCATATGTGAACTGGGCTGCCCGGACGGTTTCCTTGTCTTCACAGTTCTGTCACGAGCACTGTTTTGCTTCAGACAAGTATTGGTCGCCTAAGAGATCAATAATCACGGAGGGTACTACCGGTTCGACCATAAATACAGTCCAAGGAGTTCCTGAACACTATTTGGATTTTCAAGATGTCTTCCAAAAACCTTCCAAACCTGTGTTACCTCCACATCGAGATTACGATTGTGCTATTCCCTTGGAACCTGGCACTATCGTTCCTTTTGGCAGGATACTTTAAACAAGCAAAGTGCAGTAGGCCCAACAGAAAACGCATCAATCCCTAAAATTTAATCACAGTGTGTATAAACAGGTGTATATAAACAACACATTATAAGGTGAAGTGTAGTGTGCACTACCAACAAAGTTCCTACTGCACAAAGGAACCAAAAGGATAAAACACCAATACAAGAAAATGGGTTGTGCACCACTATCAGTTGTCAATCACGAATAATAATTCAGAAGAGTCCCAGTTTGTTAAACATATGGTGACACAAGGTTTCCATAGGTTTCTCCCAAAGGGTTTATTTCATCAGAGACATTTGGTGTCACAATAAATTTGTGAGAACAAACAATGCAGCAGCCAACGCGTTTCGCCCTATACAGTTGGGCTTCTTCAGGGCTGCAAAAATAACAACAAAAAGCCATAAAGAAATGATAAGGTAACAATGGTATTCCTAGTATTACAAAGATCAAAATATATAAAGCAGAATCAGCAGGTTGTTATTTAATATAAAGCAAAAAACACTAGTCAAGTGTAATTACGAATTAAATTTAAGCAAGAGAGAGAGTTTCATCAAATAGATCACAATTCTGGTTACAAGTCAACCTCTAGTCATAAGTGGTGGATAAAACCAACAAGGGAAAAAATAGAAAAGAAAGAATTCGCAAAAAAATCGAAAAAGGTGACAAACATCCTTACGCACGATGTTTGTCATAAATGTTCGGCAATTCTTGCCGGCATTTCCTCTAAACTTGGACGCGCCACTTACTTCACTTTACTGCTGATTCTGCTTCATATATTTTGATCTTTGTAATACTAGGAATACCATTGTTACCTTATCATTTCTTTATGGCTTTTTGATGTTATTTTTGCAGCCCTGAAGAAGCCCAACTGTATAGGGCGAAACGCGTTGGCTGCTGCATTGTTTGTTCTCACAAATTTATTGTGACACCAAATGTCTCTGATGAAATAAACCCTTTGGGAGAAACCTATGGAAACCTTGTGTCACCATATGTTTAACAAACTGGGACTCTTCTGAATTATTATTCGTGATTGACAACTGATAGTGGTGCACAACCCATTTTCTTGTATTGGTGTTTTATCCTTTTGGCAGGATGTACTCCCTCACGGAAACTGAAAAGGAAGTACTAAAGGAGTATTTGGATGAAAATATTCAAAGTGGTCTTATTGTTCCATCGTCTTCTCCGGCCGGGGCTCCTCTCTTTTTCGTACCCAAGAAGACAAAGGATCTTCGCCCTTGCCTGGATTTTCGAGGCCTGAATAAAATAACTATTAAAGATCGTTATCCTTTGCCTCTCATAAGGGACATTTTAGAGGCAGTCAGAGGGGCCCAACGGTTTACCAAACTAGATCTACGGGGAGCCTACCACCTTTTACGCATTAAAGAAGGAGATAAGTGGAAAACGGCCTTTAGGACTCCATTTGGTCACTTTGAATACAGGGTAATGCCTTTCGGTCTTACTAATGCCCCGGCAATCTTTCAGAGATTTATGGACTCAGTATTCTCTGATCTCCTGAATCAGACAGTTGTAATCTACCTTGATGATATTCTTATTTATTCTAGAAATCCCGAACTCCATTCTTCCCATGTGAAACAAGTCCTTCAACGACTCCGGGCACATCAACTATTTTGCAAACCCGAAAAGTGTGAGTTTGACAAGACGGAAGTCCAATATCTGGGATATCATTTAAGTCCCACCGGTGTAGCTATGGATCAAGAAAAGGTACAAGCTATTCTAGATTGGCCTTCTCCATCTTCTATTAAAGAAACACAATGCTTTCTAGGATTAGCGAACTTCTATCGACAATTCATCGCAGACTTTGCAAAACAAACTAGCCATATAACTCACACTTTAAAGAAGGAAAATCTTATTAAAGGGTTTGTCTGGACTAAAGCTGCCGAAACAGCCTTTCAGGATTTAAAGAAGGCATTTACACAAGCTCCCATCTTAAGACATCCAGATACCAACAAACAATTTATTGTCGTCACTGATGCTTCTGAAAAAGCCATTGGTGCCGTCCTACTCCAACAACAAGAGGATGATGGTCTTGAACATCCTGTTTTCTATTTGTCTCATATACTCTCTATTGCAGAACAACATTACTCAGTACTGGAAAGAGAATTGTTGGCTCTGAAAACAGCTTGTATTGAATGGAGACAGTTTCTGATGGGTTCCAAGGAGCCTTTTGAAGTGAGAACAGACCATCGAAACTTACAATGTTTACGAAATTTCATATGCCAAAATAGTCGTCAAGCTCGTTGGGCCTTCTTCTTCAGCCAGTATGATTTCTACATTACATATATTCCTGGCTCCCAAAACATTCTGGCTGATGCTCTGTCGCGTTGTTATCCAGATTGTACTCCTGTCCCAGCTCAACCCCTACTGGAACCTAATAAGATCATTGGGGTAGCTCAGTCTTTTCTGGAGGAGGTACAACTGGAATACTCCAATCTATCTGATGATGAAGTAGAGAACTTAAGGCCTCTTTTACATAAGAGACAAGGATACTATTATTATCACGATCTGTTATTCATCCCTACTAACAGAGTTAGAGAAAAGGCATTACAAATGTGTCATGATTCACCGGTTGCTGGTCATAGAGGCATCAAGGCCACACAAGAACTGTTATCACGATTTTTCTGGTGGCCTACTTGGAAACAGGATATTGAAACATACGTTCAGGCTTGTCCCACATGCGCTCAAGTCAAGATTCCCCGAACCAGACCTGCAGGATTACTCCAGCCCTTGCCGGTTCCGCCAACTCCATGGCACACCATCTCTACTGATTTTATGTGTTCGTTACCACTTTCAGCAGGAAACCGGGTAATCATGGTCACTGTGGACTCCTTTACTAAGATGGCTCACTTCACTGCCTTGAAAAAGCTACCTACATCCCAAGAATTAAGCCAGATATTAATCGAAAATATCTTCCGTCTTCATGGACTTCCTCATACTATTATATCTGATAGAGGACCTCAGTACATTTCCCGGTTTTGGAGGTATTTTTGTAAGACACTAAATATCGATAGAGCTCTGTCATCGGGCTTCCATCCTCAGACCAATGGACAGACCAAGCGTCTGAACCAAGGCTTAGAACAATACCTTCGTTGTTTTTGCAACTCAACTCAAAGCAACTGGAACACTTATCTCCCTATTGCTGAACTCTCTTACAATAATTCAGTCCATAGTGCCTCCAAGACCACTCCTTTTTTCTGTTCTTATGGTTTTCATCCTACCTCTTTTCCTACTTCTTCTCGGTCTCCCACTCCCTTGCCCGCTATTACTCATTTTTCCAAACGTCTTCTACAAATCCATAGACTGATTCGTTCTAATCTCTTACACACCAAGAGATATATGAAGAAAGTAGCAGACAAGAAACGTAGGGCCACTCCGGACTACCATCCACAAGATAAAGTTTGTCTTTCTTCAAAATTCTTACCCTCACGTCTTTCTCAGAACAAGTTCACACCTCGCTACTACGGGCCTTTCCGTATTCTCCAGTTGCTTAATCCTGTCACTGTCTGTCTTCACTTGCCTCACACGTGGAAGATTCATCCAGTCTTCCATGTCTCCCAACTCAAACCTTATGTACCAGATCCGTACTCTCGTCAGTTTTCCTGTCCTCCTCCTGTCTTAGTGGATGATGTTCCTGAATATGAGGTTCAGGAGATTTGTGACTCTCGTCTTTTTCACACCCGTCTGCAGTATCTGATTCATTGGAAGGGTTATCCTCTCAGTGAATGTTCTTGGGAAGATGCATCTTCTGTTCATGCTCCTCTTCTGACTCAGCGCTTTCACCGTTTATTTCCTTTCAAAGCAGGGCCTTCGGGAGGGGGGCCTACTGTCGCGCCGTACCGCGCGGCGCGAGCCGAGCGTTCGGCACAAGCCGCGCGTTCGGCTCGGGCCGCGCTTCGCGTCTTTAAGACGCGCCGCGCCCGAGCCTTTCCTGCACCCTACGAGGCCCCAAGGCTTACTTGGGGCCTCGCGCTGCTCTCTCCCTCCGTTTTGTTGGGGTCTCCTGACCCCTCTTACCTGTTTGGGCTCCTTTTCTTCTTTCTTCTGTCTTCTTTCTTTTTGGGTCTGTTTCTTGCTCTTTCCTTTATGTCTTTTCCCCTTCCCAGGTTACCCTTGTCTTCCCAGCATTCCTCCTTCCCTATTCTCTATGGTTTCTGCTCCAGTCTATTCTATCTACTTTTCCCTATCTAAGATGGTGTCCTTTTTCTTCCTGTGGGTCACTTCCTGTTTTATGGTATTTAAGGGTGGTGTTTTCTTCTCCTCTTTGCGCTGCAACACTCTCTGTTCAGTTAGTGTCCTCGCTCCTGATTTCCTAGCCTTTGGTTCTGGATTTCGCCATTTCTGTGTTATTACGTCAGTTCTTTTTGATTCCTGTTCCTCTGTTCTTGTTTCAGGAATCCTCTGCGAATCTTCTTGGAGGTTTTTTCCTCTTCTTCTGAAGGGGTTTTTTCCCTCTGGCGCTACTTTCTCACGGTCACGGTCTGTCCTTGGCGTTCCTTTGCCTACAGCACCGTGGCTACCAGAAAGAGTCGCCCCTTTTTGGGCCAAAGTCGAACTCTCAAGATCCACGCCTCAAGATCTGCAAACTCCAGGCGCAAGCAGCACGTGAGTCGTGACAAGAACATGCATTTAAAATGGCTGCCCTGTTCACTCACTATGCCCTAGGTTTGGCAAGGACATAGTGGGGGAATATTGCTCATGCAGCTATGCCCTCACAGACAGTATGGTGCACCCTGTCTTAGGGCTGGAAGGCCTGCCAAAGGGGTGTCTTATCCATAATATATCCAGTGTAGGGTCGACAGGGCAGAGTTTGTCCTTTTAGGGTTGCCCCAGTACACTCAGCCTGCAATGGCAATGCTGGGTGCAAAATACCGTAAAGTGAGCAGAGTCCTACAACCAGCAAAAACAGTGTCGCGAAGGTGGAGGGAGGCAGGGAGAAAGCTGGGGGATGACCATCCTAAGGCTATCAGGTCTAACAACCACCTAATGCTCTAATATTTATGGTAGCTTGGTCGAGCAGTTATTCCAATCTAGGAGAAGTGCTAAGCATTTTTTGTACTCACAGTATCAATACATGTGGACACACACTCAGAAGAATAACTCAAGACCAGTTTATAAAGATACTTCAGATTTTTATAACATTTTTAAGACCAAGACCATCAAAATCAGCTAAGTACTTGTTAAGTTATGACTTTTCAAAGTTTAGCAAAAAAATAATTTTTGTGCGAAATTACTCACCATGGGAATCATCAGGAGAAAACTTTAAAAATGCATATAAAATCCAGCAATGCATTTACCAATGTCTCCTTTTGATTATAGGTCACGGTCATTGAGATGTCCTGTGGACCAGCTGGGGAAGTTTGGGTGATTCCCAGTTTTGGCAGGAGCAGCTGCTGAAAAGTCCTTGGAGCTAGTGCAGAACCATTGTGGGGGACCACTTGGAAAAGCAATGCACAGGCAGACATCAAGGTGAGTCTGGTGCATTCTCTTGGAGTGTACAGGTTGCAAGGGGTGGGGGACCCTTGGACCACAGCTGGTTCTCTGGTGCAGGGCCCAGGGAGGCTGGGTGCAGAGCACATAGGTGAGCCAAGAGGTGTGTTCAAAGGTGCTGTTGAAGGCAGGAGGCAGGTCACTTTGAGATTACAGTTCAACAGTGACACTCTGAAGGGTGTTTCTTATGTGTCCTGAAGTCTCTTGACTGAGGCCTTGTTCATGGTCCTTTCAGAGTCCAGAGTGGACTTTTCATCTTGGTGTCTGACACTGGGTGTCTAGTACCCTGGGCTAACTGCATGTTTCAGCCACTGGAGTTTGGAGTTCCACCAAGCTTGGCACACTTGCAGGATTTGTCCTCCAGGTCTGTTGGGTGGAATTTGGTCTGGCTGCTGTGTTCAGTTCCTTGGCCAGCAGCCAGACAGTAAACTGGACTTCACTGGTCTTTTGCTTCTTTGTTGCAGGAAGGGGGATCTTTGGCAATTTTCAGAAGGGTGGAGGTCCTCTGGGGTTTTGTAGAGTCTGTCGGATGTCCATGCAACCCCTCAGCAGCGATTATCACATCCTGGATGAAGCAGGCAGAATTTGGCACCTTTTCGTTTGTGCAGCAGGAATACAGTTCTCAAGCCTTGGGTCTTCTTTGTTGCAGGCCTTCTCTTATCCTTGGAATCAGATCTGCAGGTCTACGGGTGCCCATTAAGTGCTGCATTTAGTGGGCATTTAGGGGAGTTCCTAATAGTGACCAATGGGTCATCTACCTTAGGGTAGCTACACCTACTATGTGACCACTTCCGGTGGGCAGAGGTCACTTCCCTATCCCTGACTGGCTTTTTTCCTACCATGCAAGATGGTGGTGCAGGCTGGGGGTAGTCACTCCTCCTGTCCTTTCTGTATTTTCCTGTTGTTGCTCCCACCAAATGTAGGGGCTTGCAATGGGGAAGGCGATCTGCTGCTAGCAGCAGTGCTGGAGGTTGAGTTTCAAGGGCAGCAAGCCCTTTTAAGTTCACAGGCAGGGCTGTGCACATTCCTGGGGGAGGAGGTGTAACACCTCTGCCCAGGAAGGGCTTTTTTTTTCCAAACGCAGAGAGCAGACTCTCACCCCAGGGTTCCAGAATCTTGTCTGGTGGTGGCAGGCTGGTTGTGTCTGGCCAGCAACCATGCTAGGGCTAGTTAGCATTTGCAGGGGTCACTGGGTACCTTTTGCAATAAATCCAGTCCTGGTACCGGTTTGGATTTATTGTTCTAAGTTGTTTGGTACCAAGCAACCCAAGGTTCAGAATGACCATCATGTAGCTGTGAAACAGATACTGAACAGTGAATATGACACAAATTTAAAATGATACTAAATTATGTTAGCAAATAAATGAACAAGGGACAAATTGAAATAATTATTAACTATGTTGATGACATGCTTTTTAATCAATGTTACATATCTAAATGTATATAACATATTACACTAAAAAGAATTTGATTTGTACTGAAATTACAATTAAAAATAAAAGAGAATTAATCCATGTAAAATTCAATAATGAACATGCAACTCGATGAACTTGTAGCACAAATACATGCAGCATGAGGAGCTTGGGCCACAAAGACAGAGACAGGCTATGGCCATCATTATAAATTGCAGTTGAAGCTCCCTGGCAGGTGGAAATACCATTGAAAAGTTTCACCAGCTCACATCCAGCAGTATATCATGGCAGATGAGTAAATTAATGAAAATGCATTAAACAATAACATGCCAAAGCCAGATGTGCACAAATCAACAGACACACAAGTGAGCTGACAGAAAAACTACTTTTTATGAATGCAGCAGCTTATGCACACAGTATACTGGAGATCAGTGAACAACTACCATTTCTTCATGTTGAATGTAAGCCAAATCAGTGTCTAGCTACTCCTACAGGTGCAGAGCAGAAAGAAGTAGTCCAGCACCAATAGGCATTAGCATCCTCCCAGATGCAAAAGATAGCCCAACCTCATCTAGAGATGCATTAAGCCTCTCAAAATGTTCACTGTCTATTTCCTGATAGGATTTTAGTTAGACTCATGGAACATCCAGCACTTGCTGACTGCTACTGGTGATATATTGGAAGCGAATATAGTCATTCTGACTACCACCCACCACTCATGGAATTGCTTTCTGTTCTGCTATAACAGACACAATTGGAAAGATCAAAGTCCAGTCTATACTTTCCTGATACCCTGAAGTCCTGAGGTAGGCTTTAATAGCACTTCTCAGATTAGTGTCACAGTATTTTGTCTTCACCAATACCTCAAGACACAAAGGGCCCTATTACAACTTTGGAGGTCATTTTGGAAGACAGCCGCAGTGGCAGCCACCAAAAGACCACTATGTTGGCGGTCATCTGACCGCCGTCTTGAGTCACACCGTGAAGACCACCAAAAAAAAGTCAAAAATCTGAGACCACCAGGACACTGGAGGACGGGAAAGAGGCAGTTCCACTACCAGCACCGCCAGCCCAACAAAAATCCACCCCCAGATTACGAGCCACAAATCACAATAATGTTCTTCCATGATTGAAAACCATTGGCGGTGTGAACCGTGGCTGTCCCAACTCACTTCTGTTAGAACACCATACCATATTGGACAGTTTGTATACCCCACACCTGACACACATCCACCCACCCGGCACACCTGCTCAATGCACTATATGACCCACCCCTACACAACCCACAATCCTTTGCAACAAAAACTTCATTCACACCCCCTGAGAGTAGGAGATAGTAGTTGAAATAGCACCTTCACACCATAGGCATACATACATATCACACTCAGCACCCCCCCCCACATTAGCACAACAAATACAATACACACATCACAAGTACACACAAATCTCAACAACTGCCACATCCCACAATGCAGCAACCACACTTCACCAACTACCCAACACCGCACCCTTACACTCACAACACTACCACACCATCTACACAAACACTAACATGTCCCTACAAAAACTCCCATGTTACACTGATGACAAGTTGAGGTTCATGGTGGATGAAATTGTCAGAGTAGAGCCACAACTGTTTTGAGCACAAGTCCAACAAACATCAATTGCCAGGAAAATGGAGTTGCGACAAAGTATAGTCATCAGCACCACCTCAGTAGGCATCCATCCATGTACAAGGGACAACATCTGGAAGAGGTGGAATGGCCTACGCGGGAAGGTGCGTTCCATGGCATCATGCCACCAGATGGCGATGAGCCCCTACCTCCTCCCCCACATTCACATCATGCGAGAAGAAGGTCATGGGCATACTGCATCCTGAGGGCCTGACTGGAATACCTGGGGGACTGGAGTCATGTCATACAACAGTATTGTCCAGCATGCTTGCTCACCACTCAAATAATCCGTAATTAACTAAATCCCCCACTATACCTCCTACCTTTTCACCAAATGCCTCTCTCCTCCATGGCACCACTCCACCCAGCCCAACTGCCCCACAGTCCTTGGCAATGGCACGTTACCTGCTGGAATATCATTTCACTACAGCTCCCAGAATGCACCAACTCATCATTGTGAAAACCCTGAATTTTCACAACACATCACATTCCATGCATGTATAACTAAAGTACTAACTACACCATCTAGATTGACCTTGTGAGGACCAGTACATGACAATGACATAAATGACACACACAATAGCATACAAAATAACATGAAGCTACAGCTGAGTGACCATTCCTAATGGCCACAAATCAAATATCCCAAAGCAGAAATAGACTGACCTGTGTTGGAATGTGTTGGACATTTTTGCTTGTGCAGGTTCATCCCCAATGTTTTTGCCTCCTGCCTCCTATTTTTTCGGACCTGTTGCAGTTGGCTTTTGAACTCTAAGCACTTTACCACTGCTAACCAGTGCTAAAGTGCATATGCTCTCTGTGTTAATTGTATGTAATTGGTTTATCCATTATTGGCATATTTGATTTACTGGTAAGTCCCTAGTAAAGTTCATTAGAGATGCCAGGGCCTGTAAATCAAATGCTACTAGTGGGCCTGCAGCACTGGTTGTGCCACCCACATGAGTAGCTCTGTATTCATGTCTCAGACCTGCCATTGCAGAGTCTGTGTGTGCAGTTTTAACTGTAAATTCGACTTGGCAAGTGTACCCACTTGCCAGGCCTAAACCGTCCCTTTTTCTTACATATAAGACACCCCTGAGGTAGGCCCTAGGTAGCCCCATGGGCAAGGTGCAGTGTATGGTTAAGCTAGGACATATAGGCCCTCATTCTGACCTTGGCGGGCGGCGGAGGCCGCCCACCAAAGTCCCGCCGTCAGGTTACCGTTCCGCGGTCGAAAGACCGCGGCGGTAATTCTGACTTTCCCGCTGGGCTGGCGGGCGGTCGCCTTCAGGCCGCCCGCCAGCCCAGCGGGAAAGAGGCTTCCACGATGAAGCCGGCTCGGAATCGAGCCGGCGGAGTGGAAGCTGTGCGACGGGTGCAGTTGCACCCGTCGCGTATTTCACTGTCTGCACAGCAGACAGTGAAATACATTTAGGGGCCCTCTTACAGGGGCCCCTGCAATGCCCATGCCAGTGGCATGGGCACTGCAAGGGCCCCCAGGGGCCCCGCGACCCCCCCTACCGCCATCCGGATCCCGGCGGTCGGACCGCCGGGATCTGGATGGCGGTAGGGGGGGTCGGAATCCCCTCGGCGGCGCAGCAAGCTGCGCCGCCTTGGAGGATTCAAAGGGGCGGCGGTACACTGGCGGGAGCCCGCCAGTGTTGCCGGTCCGACCGCGGCTTTACCGCCGCGGTCGGAATCCCCATTGGAGCACCGCCGGCCTGTCGGCGGTGCTCCCGCGGTCCTCCGCCCTGGCGGTCTTTGACCGCCAGGATCAGAATGACCGCCATAGTAATGTGTTTTATATGTCCTGATAGTGAAATACTGCCAGATTTGGTGTTCACTGTTGCAAGGCCTATCTCTCTCATAGATTAACATTGGGGCTGCCTTTAAAAATGAATAAAGTTGGTCATTCCGACCTCGGCGGTCTTTTTTCCAGACCGCCGAGGCCAGGGGAGACAGAATACCGCCATTGCCGGCGGTATTCATGCCTCCCTATTCCGACATTTCCGCTGGGCCAGCGGACGGTAACAGCGTTACCGTCCGCTGGCCCAGCAGAAATGGCACATCAACATTGCTGCCGGCTCGTAATAGAGCTGGCGGCAATGTTGATGTGCAGCGGGTGCAGTAGCACCCGTCGCGCATTTCACTACCCGAAATTCGGGCAGTGAAATGCGCGACGGGGCTATGCCTGGGGGCCCCTGCACTGCCCATGCCAAGTGCATGGGCATTGCAGGGGCCCCCAGGGGCCCCGTGCGTCCCCTTACCACCAGCCTTTCCATGGCGGTGTTTACCGCCACGGACAGGCTGGCGGTCGGAGAGTCACAATCCCCAGGGCAGCAGTGCTTGCACCGCTGCCCTTGGGATTATGACAGCCAGGCGGAAACCTGGTGGGAAAATGGAGGGGCCGGCGGTATGGCCGTGGCTTTTGCGCCACGGTCATACTTGCTGGCGGGACACCGCCAGCCTGTTGGCGGTGTTCCCGCCAGCAAATCGCCAGCCGCCTGGGTCGGAATGACCCCCTAAAGTGTTGATTCATATGGACATGTGGAGTTTGGGGTCTCTGAACTCACAATTTAGAAATACATCTTTTAGTAAGGTTTATTTTAAGATTGTGTGTTTGAAAATGCCACTTTTAGAAAGTAGGCATTTTCTTGCTTAAACCATTCTGTGACTCTGCCTGTTTGTGGATTCCCTATCTGGGTCAGGTTGACAGTTGGGGTGGTTGCACCTTACACTAGACAGTGACACAAAGGGAGCTGGAGTGTAGTCTGCATTTACTGATGAGCCATCTGTGCTAGGAGGGAGTAGAGGAGTGGTCACTTACACCTGAAAGGCAGTGCCTGTCCTCACACAATGCAGTCTCTAACCCCCTGGTGAGTGTCTGGGGCCTGGCCTGGGCAAGGCAGGATTTCACATTTAAGAGAGACTTTGCTTTGAAGTAGGCCTACATCAAAGGAGAAATTGGGTATACAAAGGGCACCCAACACTACAGACTTTAGATCACTTCTGGACATCAAGAGGAACCTCTGCTGCCCTGTCTGTGACTGTGCTTTGTGGAGCTAACATGCAGTGCTGCTTCTGCCAGAGTAAGCGGGCAAAGAATTGGACTTTGCGTTGCCTTCCTTCTTGTGAAGATCTCCAAGGGCTTGATTTAGAGCTTGCCTCCTGTTGCTTGAAGTCTCAGGGACAGCAAAGACTTCTCTCTGCCCTGAGGTGCCCATCCAGTTCCTGGGACCCTGAAAGAAGCTGGCAGCCTAAGAGGAGGAAATCCACGCACAGAGTGCAGTGCGGGGAAAAGATCGACACGACTCAGATCTGCGGCTGAAGAAATGACCCACAGCCGGCTCCGTGGTGGAAAATCGACGATCGCCTGAAATGCGACCGAATAATCGACGCACGGAGCTGGAGAAACGATGAAGCATTTGCTGAAGGAGGCCGGGAGATCTCAACCTGCGCTGCGTGGTTTTCGCTGGGAGATCGCAACCTGCGCTGCGTGGTTTTTGGATCATTGTGCGGCTGGATTTTCGACGCAAACACCGCTGGGCGTGTAAAAACAATGCAAGGCCTGCCCAGACCTGAGAGTGCTGACCGGATCGATGCATCGCTGTCCTGGGGAGAGAAGGAACAATGCGCCTCGACCCGATGAAAGGAGAAATGACGCACAGTCTCGCTGGTGAGTGAAATTGACGCATCGCAAGCCCTTTTTGATGCACACTCGCCCGTGCGGGTTATTTTTGACGCACCCAAGGTACATTTTCATGCTAACAGTGTTAATGTGTGCTTTAAACTACATAAAGACTCTTTTTGCTTTTTAATTGATAACTTGACTTGAGTATGGTGGATTTTTGTCGTCTTGATCTTGTTTTGTTTAGATACATATTCTCTATTGTTCTAAACCTGTGTTGTGTCATTTTGTAGTGTTTTCATTAAGTTACTGTGTGTTGGTACAAATACTTTACACCTAGCACTCTGAAGTTAAGACTACTGCTCTGCCAAGCTACCAAGGGGGTAAGCAGGAGTTAATTGAGGGTGATTCTCCTTTACCCTGACTAGGGTGAGGGTCTTTGCTTGGACAGGGGGTAACCCGACTGCCAAACAAAGACCCCGTTTCTAACACTGGTGATCAGCGGTTGGGATTGGACTTGTATTTGTGCCTGACATACACTGATTAAGTGTACACTACTGTTTTCAGTGCAGACCACTACGTGACCACATACTACTTGTCTTGTGATTTTCTTGCTTTTTTGGATTTTTCCCTACGTCAATTTTGTGGTAATCCTTGATTGACTTTTGAACTCCATTTGGTAGCTTGTTTTCCTGCCTTTGGAACTTTTCACTTTTAACTCTCCATCATGTCTCAATCTGGGGATACATCAGGTGGAGCTGCTTTTGATTTAGGGAAACTGGAGAGTTACACAGTGGCCCAATTAAAACAGTTCTATAAGGATCTTGCCTGCCCCTTTAAGAGCTCCACTAGGAAGGAGGAGCTGCAAAAGGCACTGAGGGCCTGGGTGGCATCCAAGGAAGCTGAGTGACACACAGAAAATTAGGATGAGGGTGAGGCGGAGGTGCAGAGTATTCACATTGGTATTGTGGGTGGGCCTGTTCTGTGTGGGGGAGGATCTCCAGGGAAGGTAGCAGTGTCTTATCTAAGGGTCTGACTCCTGAAGAGTTGCAGGACATACAGGCAGAGAGGGCTCACCAGTTGGAGTTAGAGAAAATGAGGATGGCCATAGAGGAGAAAAAGGTATTGCTGTCTCATGAGCTCAGCTTGAGGGAGCTGGATCAGAGGAGCCGGTCTAGTAGGAATGGTGGCAGCAATAACACAGTGCAGCCTGAGAGGAGGGTGCACATTCCTAAGGACCTTGTGAAGGATTACAAGACGGAGGATGACATACTGTTGTGGTTTAAGGGGTGTGAGTGTGCTCTTCATATGAGTCTGGTCCCTGAAGCTCATTGGGGGGCAGGTCTGTGGAAGCACTGTGAGGTAGAGGGAAGGGATACTCTGACATCCTTAGGGGATCCACAGGGGCTCACTTCCCCTATCATGAAGGACGCACTGATCACTAGGTATGGTCTAAGCCCTAATCAGTAGAAGGACAAGGTTAGGTCCTATAAGAAGAAGGAATCCCAAACATGGTTGGAATGTGTTGATTTATTCTGCAGGTCACTGGATCATTGGGTGAAGGGCAGTAAGGTTACAACGTATGAGGGGCTTTACAATTTGATTGCTTGGGAGCACTTGTACAGTTTATGTTTTCCAGAGCTGCGCCAGCACCTAATTGACAGCAAGCTGACTGACCCCAGGAAGCTTGCGCAGGAAGCGGACCACCGGGAGAGCACCAGGGTCCAGAAGAGGTATGGGGGAGACCACACCAAGGGTGGGCAGGGTCCCTCTCAGAAGAAAGGGGGGTAAGGGTAAACAGGGGGAGTTCTCTAATTCACAGGGTAAGGATTCCCAATCCCCCAGTGAAAAGAAGCCATGGTTCTCCAAAGGGAGACCTGTGGAAGGGGGTCCCCCAAGTAAGTGTTCTGCATGTGACCAGGTGGGTCATGTGAGGGGGAACCCCAAATGCCCCAAGAGTACACCGACACCCACTGGTGCACAGTTCCAGGGTTTGGCTATTGTAGCGCTTGGGAAGGAGTTGGTTCCAGGTGGGTGGGAGCCAGCTGAGATGACTCTTGTCTCACTAGGGGACAGTGAGATGGTCCAGAGAACCCTAGTGTCTGAGAACACTAAAAAGTGCAGGCAGTGGGTGACCATCAATGGACAGAGGGTGGAGGCTCTGAGAGACACAGGAGCCAGTGTGACTACAGTGAGGAGTCACCTGGTGTCTGAAGAGCAGATAGATCACCAAGTAGTTGCAGTGGACTACTCAGGGCACCTGTACAGAGTGGCGCAGGTTCCCTTTGAATGGGGGGGTCTCAGGTTCCTTGAAGGTAGCTGTGAGACCAACTATGCCTGCAAATTGTTTGCTTGGCAGTGACCTGGAGGATTCCCCTTGGAAGGAGGTGGAACATAGGTCACACTTGAAGATGTTGGGTCTGCCTGGGTAGGTATGTGTATCCACCAGGTCAATGGCAGCCCGTCAGGGTGGTCAAGAGCCCCTTGAGCTTGAAACAGTGGCCCAGGGGACCTCCAAAGAGAAGAAGGGCAGGGGGTGAGGGAAGCCGGTCCCAGAAGTTTCCACAGTCCGGGTGTGCTGAAAGTACAGAAAAAGAACAGATGTACACGTAAAACCAAATAACAATTCTGAGATACATGCAATGTGTTCCGTTCAACCATGTGGCAATATGTGATACTTATGAGTGACCCAACAACCCACATGCAGCGCACATCCGCTATGTACCAAAGAGCCCATAAAACCGGATAAGATAATTCATGTGCCAGACAGAGAGAAATAGGACAATAACAACTCGTAAAGGCATATGCGCAACCTACCCAATCCCATAAACTTAAGCACCCAGTCAATATACTTCTATGCAGGTTTCCTATGTCCTCCAAATAAATTAAGTTGCCAAATACACATTGAGTGCACAGCATGTAGTATGCAGTGAGAAGCCGACCTTGATAAGTCTAAAATGAAAGGCAAAAATTGTAAATAAAACTATTAAAGAACCAATGCCTGTTAATGCCAAAATGCGAGACACCATAAAAAACAGTAAAGTTGGAGAGATGGCAAAAAAATAGAAATAACATGCATAGATAGTGTTCTAGAAGGGAAAACCCCAAATAATTAAATGTAAAAGCTACCACATCAGGGGTAACACATCCGGCAAATATCCATGCAATCCATGTACTAGTGGAAAGGGAACAAAATCGTCAGACTAGATAAGGATTCTGAATCTGTAAACAGGGGCCGGTATGTCAACTAGGTACCCCAAATTAAAAATCTTCTGCTTCCAGAAGTGGCAATTCTTGGCAAAAACTGAAATAATTACCTCGTGTATACAGAAATGAGAAATGAATATACCCATAACAGACTCTCGTGCAGCACAATAAACACTGCAAGTATTACGTGATAAGAAGCATGGTAAAAAGGTGACGGCATGAACACGAAGTGAGTAATAGCCTGCAAAACATAAGCACAAAACTGATATATCTCCCAACCACAACGTCATGATTATATGATGATTCAGGCAATATGCCTGGAAGACATGCCTGTCCTCCTTGGTTACCAGGTCAACTAGTGAACGGTACACTGGCGGTTGTCTCACTCTCCTCATGGCAGCATAACTATGTTGAGAGGAGAGAATGCACAATGAGTAATGCAGTATGTGCACATCACCAACACATTGTATATTAATTGACAACTAACATCTGTAGACGAAGCGTGGGTCTGCTGATAAATAAAATACAGACCATAGATATGCACCTAATTCAGCCTCATTCCAGCACATTGGCAAACAGTTAAAATGGAATGTACATATGAAATTTATCTCATTGTACATGTGTGGGTGATTTAGCTGTCCTGGACTAATCACAGATATGTAATGGTATCTACGTATACCTAGCTGTGGCTTATGTACCTCAGAGTAGCTTTACATAGTTCTGAACATATAGACAGCCTCAACACGTCATTGTGTAACGGATTGTCAAAATATGTTGCACAACCATGATGCCCGAACACACAGTTACACTGAAAATTGGGGGCGTAAGTGACTGACTCCGATAATTTAGCACATCCATCAATTATAGATGCCCAAAATGGCAGTTGCCTGATCTACTGTAGTGGACAATTGGAAGGGACCTAAGTCTGCCGGCAGAAGTCATCATGGTGTTAGGCTGTCACAACTAATGTGCAATTTGTCATTGGTTAACATTGCTGCCTATGGTGGACTCGGGCCAATAAGCATGTCCGCCAGCAGTGACGGTGCCGTACATGGCAGCCATGACTGCCATTTTCTGCCAGTTTGCTCACTTGCCTCCTGACACTGTTGCCAGCAAGACCTCCATGACGTGAGCTGCTGTGTACTGCCTCTGGGAACCACCACGGCACGTCCTGCATATGATAGGGCATCTGCCTTCACCCCAGAAAAGCTGGAGAAGATATTAGAGGAAGTCCTACCCCTATATGAACAACTATATGACGCACCAGAGGAGCAGCTGACTATTAGATGTCAATCAATCAATCAAAAAAAGTTATAGAGCGCGGTACTCACCCGTGAGGGTCTCAAGGCGAAGTAAAACTGGCATCATGGTTTGCTATGTGTACGTTTATATCACTTGAGTCAAAACATATCTATGACTGCACGTGGAGATAATCAACTGACAATGCCACACGTGTGACTCCATCTAGTCATTTATTTGAATGCAAGCTGCTGTTTCATCCTACCCATTGAGTATGTCCAAGTCCATCCTTTAGTAGGTCTGAGGTGTCTGACCTCTCCCATCTGTCTTGGTCACTGTACTTGCATCTGGGTGCCTGACATATTTTGTACAGGGGCTATGTAACTTTTGTCCTGGTACAGGTATTGACTGTATATGAGGCAGGCATCATTACACAGATATGGCCAATATAGGACTGTACCTATGGGTCTGTAGATGTATCCCCATTGTTCTTTCATCTTCATACTATGGGGCATGTGAAGGTTGTAAGGGAAGGCTATTATACTTTGGGTGTCTGATGTTGTCTATTTGCCCTTTCAAGCATTTCCATGCCATTGACATGTGGACAAAAACATTTATCCCAATGACTTTTCTGTAGAGGAAGTAAGGGGCTTGGCAGAGCTACTCTTTGACATTATGCAATGTCCATGCTAAGTATGCCAACGTCCTACCAATTACAGTGAAACATATGTTATTAGCTGCCTATATCATGTCTCAATGGTTTCTTGAGGGCACATGTAATAGAGTGGTACAATCATTGCTACTCTTTGCCTTACTAATGTGGGCAGTTTGGACTGGAATTGGTATAGATTGACTTCTTATTTAAAGATTTAATGGTTTAGCTGTACTACTGTTTATAATACAGGTGGTGGTGTGGGATATGTTGTCAGTGTAATGGCGGTCATGTAGTTCCATGTGTGCATTTATTTTAGTGGGATATGTATGTTGTCTGGATTTAGATACAGGCAATCACGTCAGGAAAAGTATGAGTGATGTTGGTTTACTCATGTAGTCATGTGGTAGAACTGTATCAGCATGTCAGGTGGAATATTAGGTGCCCTATGATGTATTTCATGGCTGGCTAATGTTTAGGTGTTCTCATACTGCACTCAGTGATTGTTTGTGATGTCCCATGTGTGCATGTATGAAGTGATCTGTGTTTAGTGTCTGCAGATGGTCCTCTGGGATTTGGTACATGTAGTGACATGGCTCTTGTCCAGACATGTATTCTACACATCATATGTCCCCTGTATGGGAGTGCCTCATGTTGTGGCTACATCAGTGATTGTTTCCATTATGGCATATATGCAAAGAGAGTTCAGCCAGGCATGTGATTTGAATGACAGGTACTGTGTGGTATGTAAATAGAGTTTTCATAACTATCATGAAAGAATACTTATGGACATGGACTGGGCAGGTGTAGATTCAGAACATGCATGATATGCTGTGATCAGTCAACTGTATGATGTGTATGTTGTGTGTGCATTGATAAATTGTCATTGTGCAACACTGGCAGGTAAGTGTGCGTTCTCACGGTTGCTGATGTCGTCGCTGTTTCCAGAATCGGTGGGCAAGCACGAGCATCGGGAAGATGGGTACATGTTCCTGGGTTTCCGTGGTAGTGCGACCTCGGCGGAAACCTTGGCGGTATGCAGCCTCATACTTTATCTGGTGGGAACATGGTCTCTGCCAGCCTGAAGGTGGCTACCATTGTCTGTGGACGCCTGACTGCACTGGCGGTGCCGGCGGTGGATTGATTGTCTTCTGTTGGGAAGACCGCCCTGGTAATAATTTGGCGGTCTTCTCCGCCAGCCTGTTGGGTGATGCCAAAATATCATTGTGCTGTTAAACTGTGCTCAGTGTTGCACTGCAAATCCAAAGGTGACTTACTATATTTAACACAGTAGGTTAATACAACCCAATGTTAACTTGTGTAATGTGGACATGGTCATTACCTACTGCTTGGCCCATTTCCCAGGATCCATTCAAGGGTTAGTAAGCCTTAGAAGATACAGACCATTCCCCACAGAAAATGTCTACAGTGTGAGAACATTACACATCCAGGCTTGAAATGATATAGCCTAGAAAAGAAATATTGTCTTGAAATGAGTGAACATATAGTCAAACATTTACAACCCCTCACCACCAAGCCAATTAACAAAACGTATAACTGCACTGCCTACGTCGCTGACAGCCTCATTCTTACCTCAACCCCATTTATCCATGTCTCAAGACAGATTTCTAGCTCATTCTCAACTGCTGCCCTACCCTAGCTATTTAGAAAACCAATGACGAATGAGAAAGTAGTTTGTGGCTGAGGTCAGACCAGCCCCAGAAAGCTGTGTCTGTGAGACCTGATGGGTGAAACTTGTCAGGAGGCATGGTAAGGTGATGATTAGGAGAATGGAGGCAGTGTTGCTGCTCTAGTCCAGCAACACTCGCAGTGTTGCTACTCCAGTCCTAGTCCATTGTCCTTGCATCAAGTTTGGCACAAGGACGCATTTAGGAAAAACATTGCAAACAATAGCTGCTCTCATTCTGTTTTTCGCCATGTGTTCATTTTTGCCATGAATGGCATAGCATGAAGCGGTGCAATGGTGTCATTTTGGGAATTTTAGGAAGCAAGCATAACACTCCTGAAATTATGCAAATTAAGCCTGTTTGAATTTGTGCTCTAGACAGCAATTAACATCTACACTGTTTTGTCAGCCCAGATTCTTTACTATTTTTGTATTGTATTGTATTGTAATAGTATTTATATAGCGCTTACTACCCCTGACGAGGCGTCAAAGTGCTTTTCGGCGAGTAGCATGCTACTCCGGTACCCAACAAGAATTATTGATGGATTTGTATCTGGAAATATGAGTGCAGTTTTAGTATTATTATGAGTTAATTTGAGCCGCGGGTATGAGAGTTTGTTAGTTAGATTGACTGGAGTAATGGAGGTGTGGAGGAGGAAAGAATCCAGAAGTGTTAATTGGAAGTATATGGTAATAGGATTTAGGCTTGGGATGAGTAAAGGAGGATGGAGGAGGGAAGAGTCTGTGGAAGCGGTTGGGAGATCATAGTAGCAGGGTGAGATAAATGAGGGCACATTTAGTAGTGTTGTTTGGGTGGTCATGGTAGTAAAGTGAGGTTTGGTGAGCTAGATGTGGAAGCGGAGGGAAGAGTTTACGCAGAGGTATTTAGGAGATGAAAGTAGTAGAATGGATTTGGGATGTGTCAGAGTGGGAATGGAGAATAGATTGATAGAGACATGACATATGATGATTGGTAGATACGTGTGATATAAGATGAGAGTAGGGATTCATAGATATCTAGTATAACAACCCACCCAGGGGCCATGCAATGACCCAAGAACATGCCAAGCATAGAACAACATACACACATACATACATATGTATATATACACACACACACACACACACACACAAATATGCACACATATATGTACATACAATACATATTTAAAACCATGGGTAAATATACTTAGTTAAACAGGATTAAAGAGTGTGTGTGTAGTTTATTGTTATGACATAGTAGCGATACATATTTTCTAAAGAACTATACATAACTAGAAATATACACATAATCAGAAAAAATATTTATCAACATAGACATATGCAGTCAATAGTTGTTTGAATATGGTGGTTATGAAGGAAAGAGCCAACTCTTAAGTAGTTTTCTGAAGACAAGAAAGTTATCTGTGGCTCTTATAGTTGGGGGTAATGAATTCCATAGTTTGGCTGCTTGAACGGAGAAGGATGTACCACCTATAGTCTTTTTCTTGTATGGTGGTGTTCAAAGGTGGTGTGCCAATCTTGACCGGAGTTTTCTTGGTTGAATGCATTTGATTATTTTGTTTCTGATAAAAAGCAGTCCTGTTCCATGTATAGCTTTGTGGGTGATACAAAGCAGCTTGAAAGTGCATCTTCTGGCAACGGGTAACCAGTGTAGTGCTCTCAAGGCAGGGGAGATGTGGGCTTGTGGCTTTACATGTAATAGTAGCCTGGCTGCAGAGTTCTGAATACGTTGTCGTTTTTTCATAATAGATAGAGATGATCCATGGTAGAGGCCATTGGCATAATCCAGTTTGGATAGTACAAGCGAGATAGTAGCTTGCACCTTGTGTGGAAATCTAAGGTGGGGGAAGATGCGTCGTAGAGTCTTCAAGGTGATAAAGCTTGTTCGTGCTAATTTGTCCACTTGGGCATTCATAGTTAACTTGGAGACCATGGTGATTCCAAGGTTCTTAACTTCCTTGGATAATTGAGGAGGTGGTCCGAGATCGTCAGGCCAGGCGCACAGTGGGTCATAACTTTTCCAGTCACCACATATGAGTATTTCTGTTTTGGAGGCATTTATTTTGAGATGGCTCCAGGTCATCCACTGATCAACGGCTCTGAGGCAACTGAGGATTTCTGAGTTTTCAATGTTTTTGGGGCATTCTAATTTAAGTAGTATTTGTGTGTCATCTGCATAGTTGTAGCATGTGAGATGAAAATCATTGATCAGTTCTGGTAATAATATCATATTAACAGATTAGGACACCAGCTTTCAGTAATGACTCAGTAGGGGGCCCAGCGATTCCACTAATGATTCAGTGGGGGTCCCCGGATTCCAGTAATGATAAAGTGGGGGTCCACTGATGTCAAAAGGTTGGGAACCACTGTCTTAAGTCAATAACACAAATAACATTGAGAAAGACAGCAAAACCACTGTTCTGTAAATATCAAGAGACAATTCCGTTTGTGTGTGAGCTACCTAAACAGCCAATCTGGGTCAGTGGGCTAATGCATCCAAGCAGGGATCTGTGTTTAAAAAAAAGTTAGGGGTGACCACCCTAAGGCTGTCAGGTCTAACACCTACATTTGCTGTAAAATAAGACAAAACATGTTCGGTTCGGTACCTTTGTAGGGCAATGACAACCCTGGCAGATTCACTCAGGTTTTCATGCAAAAAAGGTTGACAACGTGGGTACCACTTTATTGAGTATCAATAATACATTGTCAATAGAGCCAAGAAACACTGGGGGGTGATAATGTGTTCGAGAAATGCACCTCATAGGATTATATAAAAATCAATAGGTTTTCAGAGCATGCAAGCTGTAACAAAATGGTTCAACTGAACCAATAAAAGTCTCCAAGGCACTCGACAATTTCTCCGCTCCCAGTGGCACAAAGTTCTTTTTTCCAGGGTAGCCATAATACAAATGTGCAGAATCCACCATTTCAGGGACAGCTAGTGCTTAATTTGAGGCTGTGGTTTCCGGTGCTCGGCACCAGCACTTAACTGTCAACACTCGCACTTACGACAGTGCACCACATAATGATACTGAATGTCTAGTTTAGAAATAAGCACAAGTTATTTATTAATTCAATGCTCAGTAAAATGGTTAATATCCGACACCCAAGCCATTCCCATAACTTTGGAAAACCGGAATGGTCTGAACTATCACAGTTGTAGGAGTGCCATGGTTAGTGGTTGTGTTGTTACAGTTACTGGAAATGCTGCTGGGGCAAAAGGTGGTGCAAGCTGCAGTGGCTTTCTGGCACTTATTTTACAAATTAGCACTGGGGACAGCGCCTGACTGGGTATCTGGTCTGGATCACCTCTGGCTTGCTACTGATGCTAAAAGTCACAGGCTTAAAATAACTTGACCCACCAGTGCCATTTGTCAGGGTCAAACTAGCCAGAACAAAAAAAAAAAGCTATACACTTTCTTCATCATACAATATTCCCTCTGAATAGAATATGTGGCAAATGTCAGGTTGTCATTGCCCTACAAATTTACTGAACCTAACTTGTTTTGTCTTATTTTACAGCAAATGTAGGTGTTAGACCTGACAGCCTTAGGGTGGTCGCCCCTAACTTTTTGCCTGCCTCCCTCCACTTTTTGGGAACTGTTTTTGCTGGTTTTTGGACTATGCACACTTTGCCACTGCTAACCAGTGCTAAAGTGTGTATGCTCTCTCCCTTTAAACATTGTAACTTTGGATCATACCCAATTGGACTATTTAATTTACTAGTAGTGTGCACTATATGTGCCCAGGGTCTGTAGATTACATGCTACTAGTGGGCCTGCAGCACTGATTGTACCTCCCACTTAAGTAGCCCCTTAACCTTTTCCCAGGCCTGCCATTTCAAGGCCTGTGTGTGCAGTTTCACTGCATATTTGACTTGCCATTTAAAAGTATTTGCCAAGCCTAAAACTCCCCTTTTTCTACATATGACACCCCTATGGTATGCCCTAGGTAACCCATAGGGCAGGGTGTTGTGTAGGCAAAAGGCAGGACATGTACTTAAGTAGTTTACTTGTCCTGGTAGTGTACAACTCCTAAATACATTTTTACACTGCTGTAAGGCCTCCTCCCTTCATAGGCTAACATTGGGGCTGCCATAATACATTGTTTGAGTGGTAGCTGCTGATCTGAAGGGAGTAGGAAGGTCATATTTAGTATGGCCAGAATGGTGATATAAAATCCTGTTGACTGGTGAAGTTGGATTTAATATTACTATTTTAGCAATGCCACTTTTAGAAAGTGAGCATTTCTCTGCACTTAAATCTTTCCCTGCCTTACAATCCACATCTGGCTGGGTTTAGTTGACAGGTCCTTGTGCATTCACTCAGACACACCCCAAGCACAGGATACTCAGCCTCACTTGCATACATCTGCATTTTGAATGGAACATCCTGGGCTGGGAGGGTGGAGGGCCTTCTCTCACACAAGGGACTGCCACAACCCCTACTGGGACCCTGGCAGACAGTATTGAACTGGAAGGGGACCTGGTGCACCTCTAAGCCACTCTTTGAAGTCTCCCCCACTTCAAAGGCACATTTAGGTATATAAACATGGCCTCTGCCCCTTCCAACTCAGACACTTCCTGGAGAGGAAAACTGGAACCAGAACCTGCATCCTGCTAAGAAGAACTGCCTGGCTGCCCAAGGGGCTCACCTGACTGCTTTCTGTGAAGGACTGCTGCCTTGCTTTTGCCCTGCTGCATTGCTGCTCTCGGGCTCCAAGGGCTTGGATGGAGCTTGCCTCCTGTTCCCTGAAGTCTCAGAACCAAAAAGACTTCTCTCTTGCAACTGGACTCCTTGTGCTCTGAAAATTCGACACACAGCTTGCTAAAACCGACGCACAGCCTGCCCCGCAGTGAGAAATTCACTGCACGCCAAACCTGAACGACGCAGCACGACTTCACCAGGAGCAGATCGACCCGGCACCTGAGTTGCGACCGGAACTTAGACGCACAGCTTACCGGATTGATGCACAGCCAACCTGGGATGACGCAGCCCAACTTCCAGAGGGGAATCGATGCAGCACCTGCCATGTGGGAGAAAATTCCACGCAACGCCCACCGGAATGACGCAGCGATTATGACTGAGCTCCGCAAGCCCAGGATTCCACGCACAGAGCCCGGGGCATCTGAAAACCCCGTAACCCAAAAAGGATCCACGACCGAGAGATGGAAATTGACGCACAGCCATCCCTGCATGGAAACTAAACGATACATTGCCGTGTGCAGCCCGAGAGAGCAAGCACACCCCTTTATTTCCACACTTCTCCTCCTCTGCGGCCCTCTGTGGAGATTTTTAATGCGAACCAGGTACTTTGTGCTTTAAAGAGACTTGGGCGGTCATTCTGACCGCGGCGGGCGGCGGTAGCCGTCCGCCATGCGGTCACCGCCATTTGGCCGCTCCGCGGTCAAAAGACCGCGGAGGCCATTCTGGCTTTCCCGCTGGGCCGGCAGGCGCCCGCCGAAGGAGTGCCTGGAGCCGGCGGTGTTGCAGGGGTGCGACGGGTGCAGTTGCACCCGTCGCGATTTTCACTGTCTGCTATGCAGACAGTGAAAATCATGCTGGGGCCCTGTTAGGGGCCCCTGCACTGCCCATGCCAGTGGCATGGGCAGTGCAGCGGCCCCCAGGGGCTCCACGACACCCGGTCCCGCCATCCTGTTCCTGGCGGTAAAACCCACCAGAAACAGGATGGCGGGAAGGGGGTCGGAATCCCCATGGCGGCGCTGCTTGCAGCCCCGCCATGGAGGATTCTCCCAGCCGGGGGAAATCCGGAATCCCAAATGAAGCACCGCCAGCCTGTTGGCGGTGCTTCCGTGGTCATCCACCCTGGCGGTCGATGACCGCCAGGGTTGGAATGACCCCCTGTGTTTACTTTAAAAAGACTTAAGACACTTTATATCACTTTTCAGTGATATCTTTACCTTTACATATTGCATCTTTAATCGTTTTGACCTGCAAATATCCAGATAAATATTATATTTTTCTAAACCATGTGTGGTGTATTTTTGTGGTTCTATATTGTGTTACTGTATGATTTATTGCACAAATACTTTACACATTGCCTTCTAAGTGAAGCCTGACTGCTCAGTGCCACGCTACCAGAGGTTGGGCACAGGATAAATTGGATTGTGTGTGACTTACCCTGACTAGAGTGAGGGTCCTTGCTTGGAAAGGGGGTAACCTGACTGCCAACCAAAGACCCCATTTCTAACAGTAGGATTGTTATTTCCAGAAGGAAAATAAGAAAACAATATGAAGAAAGGAAACACTCACAGTAAGTTAAGGATTTCCATCTTACTTTAGACTGAATTCAGGTGTATGAAAAAGAAAAGCTTTGAATTGCCCAAACATAAAATAGATGAAAGTTTGTAAGGCACATGACCTCTGCCATGGCTTCTTTAGCATTAACGTCCTGATATTGAAAAGGGAAAATTGGATGACATTCAAATCAATATGTGTTTCTGTGAGGCAAATAGAAACCATTGATTGATTTTTGAAAGTGCATACAATTTATTTTGCTTCTTCACATCATTTTCAATGACATCCTTTCCTTTTATGGATCACTAATGCACAGTAATGCAAGTGCTCTGTTTTATTTGTGATCGTTCAGAGAAGGGAAATTCTTTCGAAATTGCTTGCCCTGGTGCAGGGAAGTTGTAAGACATTGAAATGATTCAGCATGAATTTGTCTCCGGTGCACACTGTACAAACCAAATGAAGGAAGCAAAGCCACCTACCTGCTCTGTTGACAACAGCTATGCATCCAGCCTCTCCACTTATATAATTCAAATAAATGTAATAGTTTCTCTTTGAAATGGACTCACGACTGCAAAAGGCCATTCCATGAATATTGTATTCAGTAAGTAACATCACAGGATTTAACAAAATAACATCTTGTGCCATCACAGGGTTGAGAAAATTAACATCTTGCATCACATCCTAAAAAGCAATATCAAAGCAAATAAGTATGTCCGCTTAGCAGTGTGTGCACCCACACACACACACAATAGAAATGCAGTCGTAAATTCAGGCACAGACCATGCACACAAGCACCCATTCACATGCAAGAAATGCATAGGCTAGAACGCATCCACAGGTTTAAAGTATGTATACAAAGCACCTACCCAAACGACTGGAGAACGCGCAAAGGGCCAGATGTAGGTAGGAAAAAAAAAATCGACTCGGAAATAGCGACTCCATGCAAATCGCTATTTCCGACTCGCAAAACCAAATGCAAGAAAGACTCGCCATTCCAAATGGCGAGTCGCTGCGGTGTTGCACCGCATCTTGCGACCTGTTTTTAGCGAGGTCGCAAATTGCGCGATGGGTGTGGTCCAGTGTCGCAAATTGCGACTGACTCACAAATTGCCTGCAGGTGCAACAAAACTGTTGAAATACCCACTTCCTGGTTCTCGGTGCTGACTTCAGAAACAGGAAGTAATCAAATAGAACTGGGAGGAAGGAGGAGCCCACCCAGCCCAAACTGCAGAGCCACACCCAGGTGAGAGGAGCTGCAGCAACAATGGAGAAGGAGACACCCAGTGCTGGCAGGAAAAGAAAAATCAAGTTCTCTGACAAGGAGTTGGAGGTGCTAACTGAGGAGTGCTGCCTGCACCATGAACAACTATTTGGCAAGGCAGCAATGAGTGTCCCTGACACCCAAAAAAAAAAGATATGGCAAGACATCCAGGACAAGATCAATGCCATTGGGGTAAGCCACCGCACCCTGGATGAAATAAGGAAAAGGTGGTATGACCTTCGCTCCAGGACCAAGGAGAGGGTTGCGGAGGGCATGAAGGAGATGCAGGGCACTGGAGGAGGCCCATCCACTGTTCCACCCCCTACAGCAATGGAAACCATGGTGGAGACAACATTGGAGCCGGAGGCTGTACTGGGCATTGGAGATGTGGACAGTTCAGCACCTGGAACATCAAAAAGTAAGTACCAAAATATATGCTTTCACACCCACAAAAGCACTATGCACACAATCCCAGTACACAGCAGCAGGCACCTCCAGACTAGCTCCATTCCAGTCTAGCAACCTCTAGAATAGTGCATTATGGGCAATGTAGTACAGTAGTCCAAATATAGGCAACTGTTTAGTTTGAGGCAAAAAACATATGTGCGAGACTGACAGTGTATCCCCTATGTCCCACAGGTCTCCCAAAAGGCCCCCCATCAGCGTCAACTTGCAGGGAGAAGAACATGGCACAGACCCATAGGAGGAGGTTGCCACTGACACTGCAAGGGAGTGCAGGACAACACCACCCATGGAATTGGCACCGGAGTCCATTGACGATCCTGCGCTGGATATGGAGGCAGCAGTAGTAACACCAGGGCCAATGCCTACGGAAAGGCACACACAGCCATCATCAGGTGCAGTGCGTAGACGCCGCCGCAGATTGCAGTCTGTGCACAGTGAGGATGTCCTAGATGTCAAGTGTTCAGGACTTGGGGCATCCTTATTACAGGGTCAGCGCCTGCTAAATAGACAATTGAGGTTAATGAACCGGAACCTCACAAGACTGTAGACCACTGTGACCCATGGGCTGGCTAATGTGTACAATCAGTTCACAACAATGAACACGCATCTGGGGAATCTGACACAATCCATTGACTTTTTGGTCAGGGATCTGGTGGCTGACAGGGCACAGGCACGGCGCAGGGAGCACAACACTGCAGCCCGTTTAGACAGACTTGCTGCATCCATAGGGTGCCTGGCAATGAACACAACCTGCCTGTCAAGGCGCACTGTTAGCCTGTAAATAGAACTGGGTCATTTTGCTGGAGATGTGGCACGGGGACTTGGCCGGATAAGCCATGTTGTTGACATCCTGGAGACCAGACAGGCTGTAAGGGGCACAGGGGATACCCCGAAGGACAGTGTGAAGGGCTCAACAGTCAGCAGTGTGTCTGCCACTGATGCCCGTGTGCTGCAAAGTAGCAGTGCATGGCAGGGCTCAGGGGACCAAGCTGGAGTGAGCCATGGTGGCCACAGTCGTAGGAGGCTGTGAGCAACTGACATGTACTGGTACAGAGGCACATGAAAATAATGTGTCTGATTTGACTGTTTTAGTACCAGACTGTTGCATACTGCCCATTTATATCAACATAATAGTTTTGCAATAAAAAGGTTTGGTTTGTTTGACTACACAACTAGGCTATGTGTGTCTGACATTAGTGAGTGTGGTCACGGTTGCCACGTACCTGCCAAAGTATTGGGTTGCAATGTGGTTCCGTCTCTGTCTGCCCTCATTTGCGATGCTTCTATCCACAGGCTGTCGATGTGGTAGCTCTTGCTCCTCATCCTCCGTGTCTGTGTCTTCACGGGTGAGATGTAGCCCACGTCTGGGGGCAATGTTGTGTAGGATGGCACAGGTGGCAACTATCTTGCCTGCTGTTTCTGGGGCATACTGGAGTGCTCCTCCACTTTTGTGGAGGCATCGGAATCTTGACTTTAACAAGCCAAAGGTCCTCTCGACTACAGTTCTGGTCCGCCGATGTGCAATGTTGTATCGCCTCTCGTTGTGATTGCCAGGTGTTGGGTATGGGGTGAGTATCATGGTCTCAGGGCATATGCACTGTCACCTGTTCGACAAAAGAAGAAAATTTAGCAGGGCATCACAGGGTTACACAGTGACCTGTATGTAAGGCTTCAGAGTGTAGTCACCAATACCTAATAAATATCCTTCTCCAAACTCCCTACATGCTAGCCGTTGGTGTACCCCACTGTGCCTGAATATGTATGAGTCATGTGTACTCCCTGGATATTTAGCTACAATGTCAGTAATGACATTATGGGCGTCACATACCACCTGGATGTTTAGTGACTGGGTACATTTGCTATTGCGGAACATATATTCCAGATTTGCAGGTGGGCAAATTTGTATATGTGTCCCGTCCACACACCCTATTACATGGGGGAAGTTGGCAATTCTGTAGAAGTCCAACTTGGTGCTGTTCATTTCTGCCTCATTTCTGGGTAGGTATATATATCTGGACATGTGTGTGAGTATGGCATCTAGGAAACATCTGAAGAATCGTGAGAGTGCACTTTGGGATACCCCACCTGCCACTGCAATCACCCCCCTGATAGCTACCCGAGGCCAAGAGGTGCAGTGAGCATAGCACTTGCACATGTGTGGGGATGGCACTGCTGCGCATTGTCTGTCGTTCAAGCTGAGGTTTCAGCAGTTCAATAATCTCTAAAATAACAGCACTGCTCAGTCTATATTTGTCATAAATCTCCTCCTCAGTTTGTTGAAATAGTGTCTGCCTGGTTCGGTATATCCTCTCCTGTCTCTGCCTCCTCCTCCTCTGCTGGGCAGCCTGGACTCTCCTCCTCCATGCAATCACGTACAGTGCAGCCATTTTGAGTAGCCCAGATGCCTTCTGGGTCTCCTTTTATAACTTGGTTCTGGTTACCACTTGCTCTGAATCAGTGGTAATCTGGGTGTGCAAAACGGGCTTTGTGCGACTAGTCGCAATTTGCGACTGGCTTTTGCATATGGTTTGCAACTCGCAATTTGTGATTTCCTGATTGCGGGTCGCAAAATCAGGTCGCAAATTTTGTGAGTTGGTGATGGGTTGCATTGCTATTTGGTGATCGGAAATGGGATTTTTACATCCCATTTCAGATTTTGCGGGGTCGCAAATAGCAATGCGAGCCATTTTGATACATCTGGCCCAAAATCCCTTAAAATGTTGTGAAAAATATAGAAAATAGAAAACATACAATATCTACTGCAAAAATCTATTCAAACAGTATTTTTTTAAATAGATATAAAAGTAATATTGTTTTTTATAATATAATGTACATAAATATCAGAAAAAATGTTTTTAACTCTATTAACTCGATATATTTAATATACATCTAATAATGAATAAAGTTTTACTAAATATTTATTATTTTAGCACTCCATGGAAAATTTAATTTTCTAAATAGACTGTTAACACGTATGTGTTGTATTTAGTCTAATTTTACAAAAAAAATTACACATCTTTAAAATACATCCATATTTTAAAATATATAAAGATCTACACTTGTTTACATGTAAAAACTATATATATGTATTCCCCCACAAATGTCCCCCTCCAGGCGCGCTCAGTAGCCGGTGCTCACGTCAGGGAAGGGCCAGTTCCCTGTAATTCACACTCCAACGATTGACTCACACGCGGCACACGTACAATCTTCAAAAATCTATATTTATTGCCAGTGGACCCTGTGGGTTGTATCTGAATCAACTAGCAATAAATTTAGATTTTTGAAGATCCTATGTGTGCCGCGTGTGACTAAGAGTCAATCGTTGGAATATATATATATATATATATATATATATATAGAGAGAGAGAGAGAGAGAGAGAGAGAGAGGGATAGAGATAAATATGCATAGTGTATAATATATCAAAATATTTAATACACTATAATTTAAATATTGAGACTATTATCAATTGGAAAAATAGCTATACTTTCCTTTGATATGATGTCCCACAATATGCTTGTAGTCATTGTTAGATGTGTCAGCCTTAGGGTAGTAATTCCCAAAATCTATTGCCTTCATACTCCTATTTTGCTAGGACTATGTGAACTTTACAAACACTAACTAGTGCTAAAGTCCTTGTGCTCTTTCCTTTAAACTTGGTAAAATTGGCTTACATCTGTTTGGTATATTTAATTTACTTATAAGTCCCTTGTAGAGTGATTTACAATATACCTAAGGCCTATAAAATTAAGTGCTACTAGTAGGCACTCATTGTGCCACCTACTTAAGTAGCCCCTTAAAAATTTCACAGGTCTGCCATTGTAGCCTGAATGAAGTTTTAAGTGGCCAAGCTTTAAACACCTCTTTTATTGCATATAAGGGACCCATAAGTGAGGCCCTAGGTAGCTCATAGAGCATGTGCATTGTAATAAAAAAGTTGGACAAGTACTTTTAACTTTTACATGTCTTGATAGTGAAAACCTCATATATTTGTTTATCACTACTGTGATGCCTACCCCTCCCATACGGTAACATTTGGTTGCCTTATTATATTTAGTATGTGCTAACTATTTATTGGGAATAGGTGAGCATTTAGTATTTGGCATCTGACAAATTGTAATTAAATATCCTCTTTCATGGAAAAGTCAATTTTTCAGCTACACTTTAGAAAATGACACTTTTCGCAAATCGGCTTTTTCCTGCCCTATTTGGTACCTGCAGCCTATTCCTGGGTCACCTATCTGGGTGTAGTTAGCAGATTAACTTTGTTGAGCCCTCCCAATAGAGGGATTAGGTGTGCTTGGATGGGCCATCAACTAGCAGGATGGGTGCAGAAGTGTGCACAGTCCCATTTGCAACTGAATGGATTATGCTCTGTCTTCACACAAAAGACTTGTTACCCCTGTATTGTTCATGTAGCCAGCTTGGAGCCATGGCAGGGGAAGCAGAAAACTTCAAGCAATTCAAAAGGATAACACTCAAAACTTCTCTTACTTCAATGAGAAGATGTGTAAAAAAGGGACTCTCCAGTTCATTTTCCAAACCTCCAGAAGGACTCTCAGAAGACTGGCTGCTACTGTCGCCTGCTTTGTACTTCAGAAGCCTGCTTTGCTGCACCTAGAAAGACTGCTTTGCATCCCAGAACCCTCAGAGGCTTGCCTGCTGTTTGAACCCTGTTCTCCTGCTGAACCCAGGACTACCAAGGTAACTCTAAGGGCCAGTTGACTGGCCTCCTGATCAGAGCCTCAGGGACAGAAAAGGCTCCAACACAATTGAACCAGCACCTGGACGCAGCAGACACACTGAACATTGGACCCAGCCTAAGTGAGTCTAAACCTCTGAAGTGGTGGACCCTTGATGTTGATGCTAAAGGTGCCCTGGTTGCCAAAATCTAAAACATAAGACTCCATTGTGGTCAGCTATATTTTTTGATGTGAACCATGTTTTTTTACTTTGACCCAGACTCACATGACTAGATGTCCTCAGTTGGCTCTTTGATACTTTAGTCACTAGTTTTAACAATAAACTTCAAAAACTTCTGTCCTCCTAATTGGATTTTCGTCATTTTGGCATAAAATTATTTATTAAAATTGAATCTATTTTTCTAAATTGCTGTGAGATTTTTCCTGTTGCTGTGTTTTCACTTTATTACTGTTTGTGTACTACATACATACTTTACACATTGCCTCTAAGTTAAGCCTGACTGCTTTGTGCAAAAATACCATGGTGTTAAGCACAGCTTAATTTAGTGACCTTGGTGGCTGTTGCTTCAGTAGAGATTGCACCCAACTCAACCAACAACCCAATTTCTCAGAGTCATGATATTTTATCTGCAATAATATGGGCAAATGATATTTTGGAGTCAGGCACTAAACTTAAGAAATACTACCAGTTAGAAAAAACATTCCTTTTTTGCATAAATATGTTTTAATAAAGTTTGTGTGTTATATCATTGCAAAACATTGAAATATTGAAAGCATTCAACAACCTCCTCTTTCAGATGGTTATATTTATCTGACATTCTTGCTCAAAAGCAATATATCTGCTTATGACCTTTCACATCCCTAGTCTTCTTGGATGTCCCACAACAGCCTCTTCCCTTCAGCATGACTCTTCTCTAATCCTATCCCTTTCTCCTTTGTCCAGGGCAATATTCTCAAGGAAAGTCATCCATCAGTATCCATCATGGGCCTCATATTTTGATGCGTTTGCTTGTGCCTACGTTGGCTATTCATCTGCTCCTCTGGCCCCATTTACCAGTCCATGTTAGCTTCCCACTTGTCTATTGTTGGGAGTAACTTGACTGCCCCACTTCTGAGTACCATCCTTCAGGATACCATTAAGGCTACATTGGTGAAAAGCAGCTTCTATCTGCCAAGCGTTTGCTCCCCCTTATTCCAAGCACAGCTACACTTCCACTGAGCTTCAGCTGTCTCCCACTACCTGTGACAGCCAGCACTGGACCTCTTCCCAGAATAGGCATATCTTCGGGCATCCCCATAATGTATGTATCAATGTGCCCTTCTGTGTGCAGCCCCTAAGCTATTGATCAGTGGAAGCCCTACCCATTGTGAACAAGATTGTTCTTGTGCAATACACCCTGTGTAAAAATTCCAGCTCGATGAGTCTGGATTCATCTCAACACCTTTAGCAACATAAAAGGATGATGGACGGAGTGCTGAACAATGCAAACACTCGCCCCCAGTCACAGATCTGGGTTTAATCCATCGTTCTTTTGCACACCATGCCACCCCAGTTTGGACCCAGCCATATGCAAATCAGTCTTGACACTGTTCTTTTTGCGGTTGTCGCCCCAAGTGGGAAGGGTATGCCCAGACGTGGGTCCCTTGCTCCCCATGCCACTGGAGTCAAGCTAGCCTAGCTGATGAAGGGTGATACCCTGAAACCGGTCCTAGGATGCTTGTTTCCAGTCCAGGGAGGTCCTGGTTTGGCAGTTCGGGCTGGACTGTTCCCATGGGGAACAGGGTCAAGACTGATTTCCATATGGCTGAGTCCAAACTGGAATGGCATGGGTGGCAAAAAAACGATGGATTTAGCCCAGATCTCTGTACTGGGGGTGAATGTTTGACATTGTTCAGCATTCCCTCCATCATTTGTTCCTTTTGCGTTTGTCGCCCCAAGTGGGAAGGATTAGACCAGACGTGGGTCCCTTGCTCCCCCATGCCACTGGAGTCAAGCTAGCCTAGCTGATGAAGGGTGATACTCTGAAACCGGTCCTAGGATGCTTGTTTCCAGTCCAGGGAGGACCTGGCTTGGCAGTTCGGGCTGGACTGTTCCCATGAGGAGCATGAGCAAGACTGATTTGCATATGGCTGGGTCCAAACTGGAATGGCATGGGTGGCAAAAAATGATGGATTTAGGCCCAGATCTCTGGACTGGGGGTAAATTTTGACATTGTTCAGCATTCTGTCCATCACTTGTTCTTTTTGCGTTTGTTGCCCCAAGTGGGAAGGGTATGCCCAGACATGGGTCCCTTGCTCCCCATGCCCCTGGTGTCAAGCTAGCTTAGCTGATGAAGGGTGATACCATGAAACCGGTCCGAGGATGCTTGTTTCCAGTCCAGGGAGGACCTGGCTTGGCAGATCAGGCTGGACTGTTCCCATGGGGAGCAGGTTCAAGACTGATTTGCATATGGTTGAGTCCAAACTGGAATGGCATAGGTGGCAAAAACACAGTGGATTTAGGCCCAGATCTCTGTACTGGGGGTGAATGTTTGACAATGTTCAGCATTCCCTCCATCACTTGTTCTTTTTGCGTTCATCTCAACACCTCCCAGGATATTTTCCCCCAGTTGTCATCTTCCAACCTTCCCAGGTCCCTTTCCCACTTCTCTGATAGCTCTATCGGGGACTGAAGGGGGATGCTCTTTGCAAACAGCATATTATATTGCTAGGTCTATGTAGGTCCTCAGGAGTTGTCTGATCTGCATATAGTGCAAGTATTGGCTCCCCGTCAGCTCATACTGTGCCTGGAGATCAGTGAATGATCTACTATCCTTGTCCATCCATAGGCCTCCAAACTTCAATATCCCTAATACGTCCCACATCCTAAGTCCTTCCACCCTTCCTCAAAGGGATACTAGGGCAGCCGCCTTCCATAATGTGGTCTCCATCGTCATTACATTACGTCCTCCAATGTTTTGGGTGTCTCCTCTCCATGTCCTGGCTACCATCACAGTAGAGGTCAGTATTGTGGGCAGTTTCCCTCTTCCATAGATTTGACAAGCGTATCCCTGTGGTTTCAGAGCTTGACTGCCTGTCAGTAGCAAGGGTGCCACTTGTTCTGTGAGAAACCAGCCAGTCAGTCAAAAAAAACTTTATTCGGCTATTGCCACAAAAGTACACTTCATCAATTTAAGAAACATGCATGAAGAATCGAGAATAATTCATATACATATCAGCAGTAAAACTATGTCAGCATAAGCGAAGGAAAATGAATAAAATCATCAAAGTTATAATTTATCTGCTATATGTACTAAAGCTTTAACCCATCAAAGTACCTCTTCCTTTCACTTCATATTGTCAGTTTTAGCTAGTTTGATCACTTCTTTGAAAGTTTTATTGAAACATTTTACTATCCCATTTGATTTCCGGGTGCTACAGTGCTGAATAGAGATGTTTGATACCGTTGTCCCTAAGAAATTATACAGTTTCTTTAGAACACTATTGCACTCCATTGTCAGATAGTATAGTCGACATTAAGCCCTTGCAAAAATCTCTAAAAAAAATGTAAAATAGTCTTGTGCTTATCTGAGATAAAAATCTTATTTTGTGCCCCCTGGAATACAAATCTATTAATACAGCAATATATGGGGTGTTCAATGTTGCTCCCTTGGATTGATTTTTGCAACATTCCCCAGGAAGTGGTCATCCAAGATGGTAGTGTCCTGCCGCTGATTGGACAGTTGCCCCCCTGCGTTTCACCCCAGGAACAGGGATAAATTTGGCAGAGCTGCACCACACTTCAGATCCCTACATGAAACAGCATCAGACGAAGAAGGACTGCCCTTCTGGAGCCCTGACCTGCACCTGGATACTGCACTCTGAAGGACTACACCAGCCTCACACTTGGGCTTCACTGCAAGAAGGACTTTGCCTGGCTTCAACTGGTTCAAGAAGGGACTCCTTGCTTGCTACAGGTGAAAAGTAGCTAACAAGAGTCCTCTGCATCAAATCCTGAAGAAAATTACCAGCTGACCACTGTCCAGTGGTCATTTTGGAGTTTAAATTAGGTGCATTCTGGGAGTTGGAGTCCTAGCCCTCAAGGAGCAACTCAGAGCTTCTGGAGCCTTGGCGTGAGATGTGGACTCCTAGAGGTCCTTCAAAGACCTTCTGGAAGAATATCCAGAAGTTTGGAGAAGATTGGAGTACTTTTTCTAAAAATCTCCATAAAGGGACCAACCCGCCGTGGTGAGTCAAGCTGGCTTACCTCAACCGCGATCCGACCTGACTTGCAGGTTCGTCCAGCTGAAAAGCTCCAGAGCCCAAGACTTTCAGGATTTCACTGGGGGCTCCTGGAAAGGTAATCTGACAACATCGCATCAAAATCAGCTTGCTGTGGATGGTCGACCCCCGTTGGAAGGAAAAAGCAGCAAAACAGTGGCAAAGTCCAAAAGTAAAAAGTTGACTGGGACTTCCAGTGCAGCGTCTTCGAGGAGGGCTCCCGGGACGTCGGATCAAGATTCAGCTTTGGCCCGGATCAAGATTTCCGTCCTGAAAAAAGTCCGAACTTAGAATTCTTCACCGAGGACTCCTGTGACACATATCCGAAGAGGGCTCCAGGAAGGTTGGATTGTATTGGTGACTTCATCCCACTGAAGAAAATCTTCAAAAAAAGACTAAGGCCCTCATTATGACCCTGGTGGTCTTCTGACAGCCAGGGCCATGGTGTTGGTTTCACCGAAACATTATGAGTATCCCTACTCATACAGCCAGGGCGGTTGGACCTGTCGGGCCTGAGATGAGCATCTCTGACCCGGCGGTCCACAGAAGACTGCAGGAGGTATTTTGAGACGGCCTTCCACCAGGGTTTCCACGGCGGTAGCTCCGCCATGAAAACCCTGGCAGAATGGCTACTTGTGATAGGGAATTTCTTCCCTGTCACCGGCAGACGACGCCCCCAGCCCCCCAGCAAGCACAATACCCACCCATCCCCCCTCCAGGTACAGCGCCCCACCTCCCGAACCCCACTCAAGGTACAGCGCCCACCCCCCTCCCTGCAGACATGCAGACACACACAGGCACCCACATGCACCCCACATACACTCTTTCACCAACACTGACATACACGCATTCACTCACATGCATCCATACACGTATTCACTACAACATCCATACTCGCATTCACTTCAACATCAGTACTGGAACCACGCATGCACACACCGATAAAGGCACCCATACACACATGCATATACACACCCATATACACATGCATGCACAGCCCCATACAGACATCCATACAGACATGCATACACACACGCATGCACACACCCATACAGACACTCATACAACCACACAAAACACATACACACACACAGATTAATACCCGCTCACACAGGCATGCACAACACCCCCCACCCTAACACCCCCTCCCCTGTCGGTCACTCGACTTACCTTATCCGGCGAGGAGGTTGTCCGGCAGGTAACGGGAACGGACACTTCCACTGGCAGCATAGACCCTCCATCAGGACACCACCATGCCGTATTACAGGTCGTAATACCACTGGTGGAGAACTTCCGCCTATGCGCCTCCAAACTCCAGCACCACTATTGCAGGATTTCCCCCCAAAATGTGGCAGAAATTCTGCAGTACTCGTAATATGGTGGACAGAAGACCACCAGCACTAGCGGTCTTTTGGCACCCACGGCTTTGGCGATTTGTTTCATAATGAGGGCCTAAGTCAGAAGGTAAACTTTTGACAAAGGCAGAGCAGGGCTCCATTGCGGTCAGAATTAAACTTTGACTTTGCCCTGGTCGAGGTGCGAACAGATAGCCCGAGAGGCGCTTTTAGTTTCTATGCCCTAAAAAACAAATATTTTAAAATTATATCTCCAGTTCCCCTTGTCTGACGTTATTTGTTTTAGAAAAAAATTAAAGATAAAAATATTTCCCATTATTATAAATTGGTTTTGGATTTTTAAACTGTTTCCTGTGTTTTATTCTATTACTGTTTTGAGATACTTGAATGCTTTACACACATTGGCCCTCATTACAACCCTGGCAGTCGGTGTTAAATTGGCGGTAAGGCCGCCAACAGGTCGGCGGTAAAAAATGGAATTATGACCATGGCGGAAACCACCAACATAGACAGCCACTTTAACACTCCGACCACCTTGGCAGGGACAAACAAACAGCATGGTGGTCACCGCCAACAGACAGGCGGAAGACAATATACCACCCACACTATTATGAAAGGCCAATCCGCCACCTTTTCCGGGGCAGATTCAACATGAACAAAAATACGGCGGAAACAGGACTTGGAAGGGGAAACACTCACCTCTACGAAACTCACGAGGTACCAGGGCGCCATGGAGCCCGAACTCCAAATACTCCCTGCTATAGTCTTCCTGCTCCTCTACCAGGAGCACGACCGACGGCGGCAACGACCACAGTGAGTACTGCACCTACAATACAGGGGAGGTAAAAGAGAGTGACACACACAAGCAACACGCAACACCCCCACCCACACCCTCACCCACAATAACACACACACCAATACATGCTGAAACATTAAATTTACACCCCCCATGGAAGAACGCAAGGAAAAGGAATTGATTGTAACCGTTGTAATCAATAAACATCCATTAGTCCAAAATTTATATACACTATAAACAAATATGTACACCAAGAATTCAAGAGTTCAAGCATCTATATAGTCCGTGGACCACTGGGCCCAAAATGCATGGGCGAGGCCCACACAAGATACCCGATCGAAACGGAGAGAACACTGCAGGGGCATCAGATCAAAATAAAATAGGCACCTCGGGGGAAGGGAATAGGGGGCACCTCAGCCGGATGAGTGCACGATGCCAGCTCCACGAGGGGGCTCCATGCCCATTGATGTATCCTTGGTAGTGCAAAGCCACAGTCTCTCAAGTCTCTCCAGTGGGTGGTTTGCCCACTGCTTTATCCTGTGGAGTGCAAAGCCACAATCTCTCAAGTCTCTCCAGTGGGTGGTTTGCCCACTGCTGCATCCTGGGGAGTGCAAAGCCACAGTCTCTCAAGTCTCTCCAGTGGGTGGTTTGCCCACTGCTGCATCCTGGGGAGTGCAAAGCCACAGTCTCTCAAGTGGAGAACAGTCTCCACTGGTTCTGAAGGGGGCTTTGTGCCCAGAGTGCTTCATCCTGCCAAGGACTGAGGTACTGGATGCCTTTCTCCACTGGTTCTGGAGGGGGCTTTGTGCCCAGAGTGCTTCATCCTGCCAAGGACTGAGGTAGTGGATGAGATTCTCCACTGGTTCTGGAGGGGGCTTTGTGCCCAGAGTGCTTCATCCAGCCAAGGACTGAGGTAGTGGATGAGATTATCCACTGGTTCTGGAGGGGGCATTGTGCCCAGAGTGCTTCATCCTACCAAGGACTGAGGTAGTGGATGAGATTATCCACTGGTTCTGGAGGGGGCTTTGTACCCAGAGTGCTTCATCCTGCCAAGGACTGAAGTAGTGGATGTGACAGTCCACTGACGGTGGGGCAACATGGAAACTGCCCAGGCCCCTGGAACTGACCACCAGCCACTTACGGATAACCACTGGGGATGGCAGACATGTCTGCGGTGGTGCGACTGGCTCAGGTTGTCGCGGGTCCGCTGGCGGGGCTGGCAGCAGTGTCATTAGCGGTGGTGCTTGCGGCAGTCATTGTGGCGGCGGTGCTGGTGGCGGCCTCACTGACTGCGATGCTGGTGGCTGGCTCACTGACTGCCGTGCTGGTGGCTGGCTCACTGACTGCTGTGCTGGTGGCTGGCTCACTGACTGCGGTGCTGGCAGCGGTGTCAGTAGTGGAGCTGCTGGTGGCTGGCTCACAGACCGCGTTGCTGGTGGCGGTGTCAGTAGCGGCAGTGCTGGTGGCGGGCTCACTGACTGCGGTGCTGCTGAAGGGCACAGTGTCTGCGGTGCTGGTGAAGGGCTCAGTATCTGGGCTGCTGGCGGCGGTGTCCATGGCATGGTGCATGTGGTGGTGCCGGTGCCGGTCTTGTCTGCCATGCAGGTTGGTGGTGACGTTGACTTGCCTTTCTTCTTCAGGCCCTTCCCCACCTTGGATGGTGGCGCAGCTGTCTTGCCACTCCCCACAATTGTCTTGCCTGAGCCCTTGGTGGCAGGTGTTTTGGCCTTCTCCCTCCGGGATGTGGGCAACTTTTTCTGTTTTGGAGGTTGGGGAATGTCCTTGGCTTCGCTCCTTGGGACACTGGCAGCCCTGTTGCTTGGCGCACTCCATAATCCGGGTATTGCTGGCACTACTGTGCCCGGTGATGTGGTGGCTGAGGTGCTGGGTTGGGACCTGGAAAACGGGCCCCAGGGGACGGACGGGGGGAGGGGAGGTGTAGGGAAGAGGTCAACATTTAAGAGGAAAAGTTTTTTAGACACAGTGGGACGGGTAGATGGAGGGGGTTTGGGAGTGGAGGAAGAAGTAGTGGTTGTAGAAGGTGTTAGTTTGCTGACTTTGGGTGAAGGTGCATGGGCTGGAGGCTGTCGTGAGGTGGATGTCTGTTGGGTGGGTGTGTGACTGCATTTGTGTACTTTGGGAGGAGGACTCACAGACACACTGGTAGAGGACACAGGGGATGAGTGAATGGTAGTGGGGGTGGTGAGTGCACGAGAGCGGTGTGTGGTGATGGGCGTGCTGGTGATGGAGGTAGTGGCTGAAGATGTAGTGCATGCAGGTGTGAGTGGAGACGTGACAGGGAGGGAAGAGGGAGACGTGGAGGAGGGGGACACAGAGAGGCAGTGGATGTTGGTATGTGTGCATGGGTATGATGCTTGTGTGAGTGCTTGTGGGATGTGTGGTGCTTATGTTTGCCTGAGCCACCCTTGTGTGTTGAGGTGTGTGCCTGCTGGTCTGATGGTGTGCTTGGGATAGGCTGAGGTACTGGTGATTGGGTCTGGGTGGAGGAAGTTGGAGGGGGGAGGCTGGACACAGGGACAATGGCTGCCATCAGTGCAGAGGCCAGAGCCTGAAATGCTCGCTGTTGGGCTGCCTGGCCAGAATGAATGCCCTCCAGGTGTGCATTTGTCTGTTGCAACTGCCTCTCTACACCCTGGATGGCATTCAGAATGGTAGACTGCCCAACAGTGAGGGATCTCAGGAGGTCAATAGCCTCCTCACTGAGGGCTGACTGGGGCAGGGCCTGAGGTGCCTGGGTTGAAGGAGATGCCCACCCTCCTGGGTGAGCAGCCACGGGACACACGCTGAGGGGCTGCTGGGAGGGCGGTGCTGGTAGGGGGGTGGCGGCTGTGCCTGTAGATGGGGTGGGCACAGAGGGGCCCGCCACCGCAAGGGAGCTCCCATCAGAGGAAGAGTCGGTGTCTCTGGTCTCAGCTCCTGTCCCCGCCGTGGAGCTCCCCTCGCCCTCCGTCCCATTGGTGAATTCAGACTCCGTTGTCTGGCCCTCCAGGGCCATGTGGGATGCAGCTCCCTCCTGCTCCGGAGGCACAGCTCCTCCGCCTGATGATTCTAAGGCACACAAGAACAGGGAGACCACAAAAAAGGGGGGGAGAAAGAAGAAAGACATGTTCAGTGCATACAATACCGATACCGTCGGCGGACACTACAGACACAGCAGCCCACTGCACTACACCATGCACTTAGAGTTCCCTAATTATTCACAGGGACATGGGGTACATGGCCTATGCCCAATTGCTGCACACATGGAAGTCACAGGAGCCTGACTAGGTGTAGATGCCTCTTACCACTGGTGGAGATGGGGTGCCACTTAGCCTGCCTCACAAAAGGTCCTTGCCTACAAAGCTTGCCCTAGCCTAGGGGAACCCACTGCCCACTTCCCCCACCCAGACACCTCCAATGCACGCAGAGTCAGCTGAATGAGAGTGTACTCACCCCCTTGTGGCTGCTGTGATGCCCTCAAGCACCCATCCAACTCCGGATACGCCACCGCCAGGATCCGGAATATCAGGGGGGTCATGGTGCGACGGGCACCCCTCCCATCCCCAGCTGGGCCTCCGCCGTCTTCTTGCTCCAGCGGCGAAGGTCCTCCCATCTTTTCGGCCAGTGGGTGCTCCGTCTGTGGTGGACCCCCAGGGTCCGGACGTCCTTGGCGATGGCATGCCAAATATCCTTCTTCTGGTGGGCGCTGACCTAGAGGAATAATACAGGGGAAAATGTAAAACTTTAACCGTCTGGACCGTCAGAGTCATTGTCCCACATTCCCACCCTTGCCCTGATGCACATACACTCAACGTCCGTTCATGCAGGCCTCATCTCCCCCCGTATCTTCCATCCACACCACTCCAAACAGGCATTGCCCATACAGCATGCTCACAGTGTACTCACCTGTTTGTCTGGAGGACCGTAGAGTAGCGTGTACTGGGGGAGGACACCATCCACTAGTTTATCCAACTCCTCCGATGTGAAGGCGGGGGCCCTTTCCCCAGACACATGAGCCATCGTCGCTTCCAGACTGAGGTCACAGCATCACTTGCAGTTTAGGTCCTCTCCTGTCGAAGATCAGGTATCAAGTGAGTGAACAGAGTGAAAATGGCGGTCACGTCTGCGGTGGTGCATACGTCACCGCCGGCGTACATCGTCATTGGCTCCTGGAACCCATAGGGCCTTTTTTTAACCAATGCAGGATTGCGCCGCGGTCTTCGACCGCCTTTTGCGACGGTGTACAACGGCAGCGCAGTTACCTCATATCCCCTTGACCCACATTACAGGTCAGGCAGCCGCCATTTCAGGGGGCCACATGGCATGCGTCACACATATATAGGCCTTGCATATACACAGAGACAGGCACATAGCGTATTGACAAATGTGTGCAATAAAATTATTGTTTTACTACCTCAGTGTTGGCAAACTCTGTGCTCGCTGTTCTCCTCCATAGGGCACGTCCGCTGGGGCAGATGAGGAGAAGGTGGCATCCTCCGGGTGTACAGACCGCTGGTGGACCTGTCGACAATGGAAGAGAGACATGTAATAGTCACCTACAGACTTGATCGTGCCACAATCCATGAACTGTGTGCCCAGTTGGAGCCAGACCTGATGTCAGCTATCCGCCATCCCACAGGAATCCTCCCTCTAGTGCAGGTCCTGTCAGTACTCCATTGCCTGGCAAGTGGGTCTTTTCAAACAGCAGTGGCCATAGCATCAGGGATGTCCCAGCCCATGGGGGTTATTCCAACTTTGGAGGAGGTGGTAATCCATCCCAAATGTGACGGATTTACCACCAGCCGTATTACGAGTTCCATAGGATATAATGGACTCGTAATACGGCTGGTGGTATATCCGTCACTTTACCGTCACTTTTGGGACGGATTACCACTTCCTCCAAAGTTGAAATAACCCCCTATGTTCTCTAACGTGTTGTCCAGAGTGTTGTCTGCCCTGCTGAAACACATGTGCAGCTACATCGTGTTCCCTCAGGTGGAGGATTTGCCTACAGTGAAAGGTGACTTCTATGCCCTGGGACATATCCCCAACATCATAGGTGCCATTGATGGGACACATGTGGCCTTGGTACCCCCTCGCAGGAGTGAACAAGTGTACAGAAACAGGAAGAGCTACCATTCAATGAATGTGCAGAAGGTGTGTTTGGCCGACCAGTACATCTCCCATGTGAATGCCAAGTTTCCAGGCTCAGTGCATGACGCTTACATTTTGAGGAATAGCAGCATCCCTTATGTGATGGGGCAACTCCAGAGGCACAGTGTGTGGCTAATAGGTGAGGACAAGGACCCTATACCCTGTGAATTGTTGTCTGGGGTTGTCTCTAAGCTTTATTGTGTGTCTAACAGTTGTCCCTCGACATTTGCAGGTCACTCTGGGTACCCCAACCTGTCATGGCTACTGACCCCAGTGAGAAATCCCAGGACAAGGGCAGAGGAATGCTACAATGAGGCACATGGGCGAACTAGGAGGATTATAGAAAGAACCTTCGACCTCCTGAAGGCCAGGTTCCGGTGCCTCCATATGACAGGTGGTTCTCTGTACTACTCACCAAAGAAGGTGTGCCAGATCATTGTGGCCTGCTGTATGCTACACAACTTGGCTTTGCGACGACAGGTGCCTTTTCTGCAGGAGGATGGTCCAGAAGGAGGTCTTGAGGCAGCTGTGGAGCCTGTGGACAGTGAAGAAGAGGAGGCAGAAGAAGAAGACATCGACAACAGAAACAACGTGATCCAGCAATGCTTCCAGTGAGACACAGGTAAGAAGACATCACTGCCTCCTTCATCTGATAAAATTGTTAGACCTATCATCTGTCTGTCACTTTCACCCAGTGTATGGACCGTGAATTGTCACTTTGCCTTACCATTTCACAGATGTGGATCCCACTGTGACCTCTGCTATGTTACCGCATGGACTAGAGCTGTGTGACACAGGTATGTTGACAATAGAATGGACATTGCTGTTTTCCTCAGTTATTGCAAATACACATTTGTGAAAGCACAGACTGACTCCAGATTGTTTTGTGATTCAAGGGTGTTTATTTAAGTGCTAAATAGTGGAGGGGGTTGTAAAATGGTCAGGGGTGATGGTGGAGGAATGTTCATGGCAGAGTCCAGTTATTAGTCTCACAGGTGCATTGTCCAAAGGGGCATAGGAAGTGGAGCTAGGGCAGTTTAAGGATGGACAGGGTGACAAAGTGGGACAGAAGGATGACATTCAGGGTGGTCTCATTTCTTGGCGGGGGTCTTGGCATTATTCTCTGTCTTTGTCCTGGATCTCAGGGACCACTTGCGAGGTGGTTCTCCATCTACAGGGGGTGGGGTGCTGGTGTCGTGGTCCTATGGCGGTGCCTCCTGTCCACTAGCGCCGGCGGAGGTGGCTAGTGTCAGGGGACCCTTGTTGTGCCACAGTGTCCCTCCTGGTGTTCACAAGGTCCTTCAGCACCCCTACAATGGTGCCCGGGGTGGTATTGATGGACTTGAGTTCCTCTCTGAACCCCAAATACTGTTCCTCCTGCAGCCGCTGGGTCTCCTGAAACTTGGCCAGTACCGTTGCCATGGTCTCCTGGGAATGATGGTACGCTCCCATGATGTTGGAGAGGGCCTCGTAGAGAGTGGGTTCCCTGGGCCTGTCGCACAGCAGACCTCTGAGTTCCCCAGTTTTTACTCGGCCTCTGTCCCCTGAACCATGTGCCCACTGCCCCCAGGTCTCTGCTATTCTTGGGTTTGTGGGTTTGCCTGGGTTCCCTGTAGTGGTGGACACACTCCTGCTTGACGTGTCCTGGGGACAGAGGTATGGGCCTGCTAGGTGGGTGCTGTGCTGGTGTTTCCTGAGGAGGGAGGCTCTGTGGTGGCCTGTGACTGTGTCAGGGGAATCGACTGTCCCGAGGTCCCAGATGGGCTGGGCTGGTCATCTAGTTCCAGTTGGACAGAGCTGCTGTCATCAATGTGGGCCTCTTCTGTGGGGGGGGTGGACATGTCTGGAACCTCCTGTCCGGTGACGTTGGGTAGGGGTCCTGCAGGGGTGTAAAGGCATGTTATTGCATCTGTGTGCCATGGTGTGAGGGAGGCTCTGTGGTGGCCTGTGACTGTCAGGGGAATCGACTGTCCCGAGGTCCCAGATGGGCTGGGCTGGTCATCTAGATCCAGTTGGACAGAGCTGCTGTCATCACTGTGGGCCTCTTCTGTGGGGGGGTGGACATGTCTTGAACCTCCTGTCCAGTGACGTTGGGTAGGGGTCCTGCAGGGGTGTAAAGGCATGATTATTGCATCTGTGTGTGCCATGGTGTGCAATGAGTGGGTGACCCTGTACCCCAGTGCTTACATTCTTGTGTAGGACCTTGTGTGATAATTGTTTTGAGTTCTGTGTGGGTATGTGTAGTGGACATGCTTTGGTGATGGGTGTCCATGCTTTGTTGTTGCATGCAGGGCTTGGTGTTGGGATGTGTGGTTTGTGATAATAGGACATATGTGAGGAGTTGGAGTGATGGGGGTGAGGGCGAGGGCGAGGGTGGGGGTATGTGTTGGCATGCAGGTAGGGTGGGGGATATGGTAGTTAAAAATTTGACTTACCAGAGTCCATTCCTCCAGCTACTCCAGCGAGGCCCACAGGATGCAGTATAGCCAAGACCTGCTCCTCCCATGTTGTTAGTTGTGGGGGAGGAGGTGGGGGTCCGCCGCCAGTCCTCTGAACTGCAATTTGGTGTCTTGAGACCACCGAACGCACCTTCCCCTGTAGGTCGTTCCACCTCTTCCTGATGTCATCCCGTGTTCTTGGATGCTGTCCCACTGCGTTGACCCTGTCCACGATTCTGCGCCATAGCTCCATCTTCCTAGCAATGGAGGTGCGCTGCACCTGTGATCCGAATAGCTGTGGCTGTACCCGGATGATTTCCTCCACCATGACGCTGAGCTCCTCCTCAGAAAACCTGGGGTGTCTTTGCAGTGCCATGGGGTGGTGTGGGTGATGTGTGAGGTGGTGTCTGTTGTGATGTGTGGGGTGATGTTTTGGGGTGCGGTGTTTTGTGCGTGGATGTGCATGAGGTAATGGTGTTGTGTGCCTCTCAATGCTGGTGTGGTCTTTGCTTTTCTGTCTCTCTGCTTCTTCCAAATTTTTCGTTATAACGGTTTGTGGGTAATGTGGGTGTGTGTTTTATATTGTATTGGGTGTGTGGGAGTGGTGTGTGTATGTGCATCAGGTGTGTGTATTTCAAATTGTCCAATGTGGTTGTGTTTTGTAAATGTGTGTGTATTTTGAGCGCGGCTGTGTGTACTGCCAATGGTTTACCGCGGTTGAAAGACCGCCGCATGGATTCGTGGGTCCTGATAGTGTGGGCGTATTCCTGTTGGTGTGACCGGGGAGGTTTTGTTATCGCCAGTTTACCACTGACCTTTGGTGTGGCGGACTTGTGTGGGTGTCTGACTTTTGGTGGATTCCGAGCTGTGGGTCGTAATAGCTGTAGCGGAATTCCGCAGCCGCGGCGGTGTGTTGGTGGTCTTCTGTACGGAGGTAAGCAGGATTTACCGCCAATGTTGTAATGACGGCCTTTGTCTCCTAAATGAAGCCTTGTTGCTCGTTGCCAAGGTACCAAGGGTGGAGCTGGGGTTAATTTATTGAGACCTAACTGAACTTAATGGGGGGTTGGTGGCCTACTGCTAAGTGTAGCTACCTACCTACCCTTACCAATATTCCACTTTCTAACACATGCATAGGAGTTTTTCTAGTGACCCAGGACCTTAACACTGTTATTGCACATTGAACAATCCCTGAAAGACCGTTCAATTTGGATATCTGTGCCCGGCCACCAGAAATCCAGCCTTAGCCTCTCCTCGGTTTTGAAAATCTCAAAATGTCCATCATGGGACTTACTAATGAGCTTCTTCCTCACTTTCTCTGGGGGAATCAATGTTGTGCCCCGGAACAGACATCCATCCATTTCAGACAATTAATTTTTGATTTACCAACAGGGTTTAGTTTCACACATCTTTAATCCTACCAAGAAAGTACCCCCTCGTGCAAATTGGTTGACCACTATACCCACAAGGCTACTTATACATTTTTTATAGAGATATGTTCCCCTCATAGTGATCTTTTCAAATCTCCTCGGAGATGATTGTTAACCTGGAGCATGAATCAAACATTGCTTCAGTATTCACATTCTCAGTTTCCACCACATCTTTTGGGTTTTCCAACATAAGAATCACTCATCTGAAGTACAATTTCCTCACTAACATCTGCTATTTTCACACTCTTCTCTTTGTTTTTGTTTTTTCTGTGTTTTACAACATGCAACAAAATGTCCTTTCTTACCAAAGTTATTATGCGTGGCTCTCCATGCTGGACATTCTTTCAAGTTAGCCATGTCTCCAGTCATGCCACATCTATAACACTGACCTTTAACTGTTTGTTCCTCTACTCTGTTGTGTATAGAATCCCTCTCCTTTCCTTAACTGCATAATCTACTCATTTGTCTTCACTCAATTTACACTTAGAATCAGTTTCACTTTCTTTATACACATGAACATATGCTCTACTTGTTTAGAAACAATTAGAACCTCATTCAAGGGATGATCATCCTCAAGCTATAGTTCCTCCCTGATCCCTTCAATGTTGTATGTTAGCAAAAATGTATCTTGTATACACTCATCAAGGGATGCGCCAAATTTGCATGTGGTAGGTAATTTCCTTAGGGCTGATATACATTCTTCAATAGTTTCCCATCCTTTTGGACCCTTTTGCCAAAATGACATCCTTCTAATATTGTACTTATGTGTGGTAGAAAGTGGTTATCTTTTTTTTATACAAACTTCATAAGAGTTGAGATCCCTAGCATCATCATCATCACCTAATTCAAGTAAATGCTCCAGAATATTTTGTCCCTCATCCCGTAAGTAGTGTAAAAAAAGTACTACTTTTCACTCAAAAATTAGGTTTGGGCCACAGACAATGGGATAATTTTCAAAAACCTTTTCCTATTTTCTCCAAATCATTTGGAGATCATTTGTGTTTGTGATAAAGAAAGGTGGTAGGCTTATGTTCTGCATTGTGGTACGTTAACACTGTAAATTATAATATAAAGTAATAAATACAAATCCAAAACTATGGGGGTGATTCTGACCCCGGCGGTACTAGACCACCGGGGCCAGGGTCGGCGCGAGCACCGCCAACAGGCTGGCGGTGCCCCGCAGGGCATTCTGACCGCGGCGGTTCAGCCGCGGTCAGAAGAGGAAAACCGGCGGTCTCCCGACGGTTTTCCGCTGCCCTTCTGAATCCTCCATGGCAGCGCAGCTCGCTGCGCCGCCATGGGGATTCAGACACCCCATACCGCCATCCTGTTCCTGGCGGTTCGCCCGCCAGGAACAGGATGGCGGTATGGGGTGTCGTGGGGCCCCCGTAAGCGGGCCCCACTTTGAATTTCACTGTCTGCATTGCAGACAGTGAAATTCGCGACGGGTGCAACTGCACCCGTCGCACCTTCCCACTCTGCCGGCTCAATTCTGAGCCGGCGTCCTCGTGGGAAGGGTTTTTGCACTGGGCTGGCGGGCGGCCTTTTGGCGGTCGCCCGCCAGCCCAGTGCAAAAGCCAAAATACCCTCAGCGGTCTTGCGACCGCGGAGCGGTATTTTGGAGGGGGGAAGTCTGGCGGGCGGCCTCCGCCGCCCGCCAGACTTAGAATGACCCCCTTTGTGTTTACAAGGGGAATACAACAGAAGGTTAATATCAATTTAGAAAATGAAGAAGCAGGTATGTGCACAATTTTGCAACTATTGAGAAAACACAGTTCAGTACATCTTAAAAAATATCGTTTCTTGGAGATAGATGAACAGTACTAAAAGGAGTGCATCAAACCACCAATTGTGTTTTCACTATGTAGTTTTCAAGACATCCAGCAGGTGGTGACCTTGTACAAGTTTTACCCTTTGCATCCCATATCAGGCTTCCTCCTTACCTGACCTGAACAGGAAATATTGGGGTTAAAATGAAGTGTTTTCCCACCTTGAAGTCAATGTGAAGCACTGCTCCTAGTCAAATAATTGGAGACTACAGTGAGTGTAAAAAATACCTGATGCAAAGCTTGCTGGGTAAGAAGTGCTGCTGGTGGAGACGGTCATGGTGAGGTTCACTTCAGGATGATTAGGGCCTTCTGAGAAGGTTTGCGTGAGTAGACAACCGTGGGTTAGAAATTTGGTCTATTTCCCATAAAAGTTCACAATGGCCAGAGACCTCAAACTCCTTGTACTCTGGTCTCCAAACCTCTGTCAGTGCCACACACAATGCTCTCATAACAGAGTCATAGCAGAATGAGGGTTTAAATCGAGACGTTCAGTAGCTTAAGCCTCATGCTAGATGTTAACTGCAGAGTGTTGCGTTAAAGCTAACACAGCGTAGCAAAATCTTCTGCTGAAAACACAGGCAGAAATGTCACTTTACCTTAAGGTATCTTGTATTTCACAACAGCATTAACAAATCATGTTAGGGTGCCCTCCTGTTTGTCATCCCATCCTCATCAGCAAACAAACAGAAATGATGGACGAAATGCGTGACAAATCAACCATTCACCCCCACTGGGTTTAATTTAAACTGGGGTGGCATGGTGAGCAAAATAATTGATGGAATAAACCAACATATGTGACTAGGGTTGAAAGGTTGATTGGTTCTTCATTCTGTCCATCATTTGTATGTGTTTGCTTTTGGCATCCCATCCTCATCACCAGTGTGAGATATGGAGATATATTGAAATTAAGAAACATCGAAGCTGATCGGAGAAAGGAAGATCTGCATTGGAGACACCCCAGCTGGAATAACCTTTGCTTCACTCCAGCTCTGCTGTCAGGGTTTGCTCGTTTGATTACTTTATTTATCTTGGGTCTTTCTGTGCACCAGACCTTCTTTCTTTTTTTCATTTGGGATTATATTGTTTTTGGGCCAATTTGTTGTTTTATTTTATATTCTTTTCTCTCTTTTAATAAGTTCTTTAGAGTTAGTTTAATCTGTTTTCTTTGATGGAGAGTATTACAACCTTTGGGTTCACCAAGGAGGATTTTTCAAGAATAGTGGGCACCAGTACCAATTCGAGTTCAGAGTCCTTATTTTCCAACAGCCTGAACAATGACTGGCTTAATTTACTCAATTTAAAAAAGAAAGCCCGCAGGACTGAAGCACACGCTGAATTTCTTTTAGAATATCTTAAGGCTGGTACTATCCCAAACGGCCTAAGAATAAGAAACATTCCAGGCCTCTTTGTTGAGATCAAACAATTCCTCGAAAAGTGGTCGCTTATTTCTAATAGATGCTCTCGTGATCACATGCTGTTGATTATAGAAACAGCCAGAGAAGTAGCTTCTTCTCTGTTTTCTGAGATTCAGGAACTTGAAAGCAAGCTCAGGCAGGCAGTATCTGTGGAGGAAGCCAAAAGAAAGCTAGAGGAGATAAATACGGATTTGGAATCATTTAATATATATTTGATAAAGAGGAAATCAGACAAATTGAAAAAAGATATCAGGTATTTCACCCGGGAGAGAACATATCCTTATCTTGCTGACCAGTAGTACAAACAATCCTCCATACCACAGGAAAGACAGGAGTGGGTTCCTAAGAAAGTGGTGACGTTTTCCGATACTTCTGAATCTGAAGGGGAGGGTAGTTCATATCAATTCGATGAATATGGCAATAGACTGAATCATTCGGAACAGTACCAACAGAATCCCCGTTTTTTAGGTCACCGCAGATTCAATCACAGATCAAGATTCAGACAAAATCGGGGAAATCGTCCCCCAAACTCAGAACAATGTCACCACACATTACAAACAAGACGCAATCAGTATTGGAGGGACTGAAGGAGATTCCGATCTTTAATCTGAGTCAAATTACCTTGGATGACCATTGCATCAGCTTGTTATCGAAAGGCTTGTCCTTTGTACCGAATTCAGACATAAATAAATTTGAACTGATGAGAAACCTTCAGGCATTCTTCAGACGAGTGAGACTAAAAAGGTTTTTTTCATCGTCTCCCCCTACTACCACTGTTAGCAGATCAGGACTCAAATTGCCATCTACGTTTACTCCCCCATTAGAAGCTTTGGGTCCTGAAATAGCTATATTTGAGAGGACAGTGACTAGTAAAATTAAGAAAATGCTTCTACATGCCCCAAGATCCAGGTACAATCTTAGCAAAGATGAAAGCATGGCCCTAAAAAGTCTTAAAAATACCAGGACTATCACTGTTAAACCATGTGATAAAGGGGGTGGTATAGCTATTCTAGACACCAATTTGTATATGGACAATATGGAAAACATGTTGCAGTGTCCGGTTTTTTATAAATCTATACCAGGCCACCCTGAAATCAAATTGAAGAGATCAATCAAAACTACGAACCTAGAAGCATTAGAAGCGGGCGTTATTTGTAAGAAAGAATTTGATTTTTTGACTCCAGTCCATAGTAGAATCCCGATTATCTATGGTCTACCTAAGATTCACAAGGACGCCAGTAATCCACCTATGCGTCCGATTGTATCCACCATAGGCTCGGCCATTGAGCCATTGTCAAAGTACGTTGATACCTTTCTGAAACCGATGGTAGCCCTTTTACCATCTTACATCAGAGACACAGGCCACTTCATTTCTAAGATCGAGGGCCTGCAATATAGACCTGATGGGGAATATCTGGTGACCATGGACCTTGAGTCTTTATATACGAATATACCCCAGCAAGAAGCCATTGATGTTGTAGCACTATATCTAAACAGACGGGGAGATGATCCAGCATCGAGTTTCATTCTGAAATGTTTGGAAACTGTACTATTTAATAACTACTTTGATTTTAATGGCAAAATGTATCATCAAATCAAAGGAGTCAGTATGGGTGCTGCCTGTGCACCTAGTGTGGCGAACCTATATGTGGGAGCATTCGAGGACAAGTTCATTTACAACGAAATGGCCCCTTTCTATGAGAATGTGCAGGCCTGAAGTAGATTTATTGATGATGTTTTCTTCATTTGGAAAGGCAGTGAAGACCAACTACTAGAATTTTACAGTTGGCTCAATCTGTGTGACGGCAACCTCAGATTTACGATTAAATACGACCATCATTTGGTTGAATTCCTGGATGTGTATATCAAACACTATCAAGGGCACTTGCTTATGAACCTATACACTAAACCCACTGCTAGGAATACGCTGCTTCACTTTGATAGTTTCCATCCCCGTAACCAGAAGCAGTCTATTCCTTTTTCACAATTCCTGAGACTCAGGAGAAATTGCACCAGCATGGCAGACTTTTTGAAACATGCCGCAGATCTTACGTGCAAATTTGAGCAGAGAGGTTATCCGATTAGAACCATCAAAGATTCCTTAAAAAGAGCCAAGTTTTACAACCGTGAGGCCCTGTTTTCAAAACAACGATGCAAGACCAGTGACCGGCTAGCCTGTGTGATTCACCATTCTACCCTGAATAATCAAATCAGGGGTATTATTAACAAAGAATGGCACATTTTGAATTCCAATACTGAAGCGGATAAACTTGAAAAACCATTGTTCGCTTTCAGGAGGAACAAAAACCTACGGAACCATTTGGTGAAATCAGCTACCAATTTTGTATCTACTTTTGGCCAAAAGTCACTAACAGGATCTAATCCAGTTACGGGCAATTACAAATGTGGCCAATGCCACGCCTGTGACTCAGCCATTGTTGCAAAAGAGTTTACATTCAATGACAAGACTATCCCATTTATGGACATGACTAATTGTAGATCTAAAAATGTAATTTACTTGATTATTTGCCCCTGCAACTTGGGATATATAGGTGAGACCTCCAGGGAATTTAGAACTAGGCTATCGGAACATAAATCTGCGATTAGGACACAAAAGATCAACGCCCCCCTAGTTGCTCATTGGTTATCTTTAAACCACAAGGAGGTAGATATCAGGTGGATTATTCTTGAGAAAGTACTGACAAGAAACGATGTGGACCCTGAAAAACAAGGAAAAAGAAAGAAGTGTTTTGGATTTTTTCTTTAAACACATATGAGAATGGCCTGAACGAAGATCTCCCTTGGAGCAATGCCATCTGAGTACTTATGTACAGGATTGCCTGAGGGGTCAATAATTTTCCAGGTGCCTACCATAGGGTTGCTTTGTGCTCCCCTGTGGTGGCCCTTTATCTTACTTTGAAGTGAATTCTTCACTTTATACGATAAAACCGTTTTCGGTTCCTTCTTATAAAACCTTATGTTATCGGTTTGTATTATATATACGATACGTATTGTATTTTATTAACCCATTTTGTGCCTACCCTTGGGACATTAAGTACCCTGTACTTTGACGTTCCAAGATGGCGCCCACTGTTTTGGGCGTGCTGGTAAGTGTTATCTACTCTTTGGTTTGATTTAGAATTGGCCATTATTTTTTATTATTTTTTTTTTTTGGTTATTTCCTTTTGCCACTACTATATGGCTATGACTCTACAGTTTGATTGTACCTCTTATTCTCTGTAGATTTTGGCATATTTCATGCTGTTTTGACAGTTCTAAGATGGCGCATGTTTGACCATTTCCTTAGATGGCCCCTACAGACCTGTTTCTATGTTCATCGCATCACCTGTGGTGATTTGGTTTAAATAGGAGGCAGCTGGGGAAGCACGGGTTATTGCTCCTCGAGAGATCATCGTGCTGGTCATATGTCCTGGATCCTGCTGATACTGGTAGGCTAGCTTTGCTGAACCTTTGTGGATTGAATTATTTTATAGCGTCTGGATTGTGTCATTTCTATCTGGCTCATGACTCCCCCCTGTTCCCTTGCAGTTAGCAAGTTGTTCCCTACCAGTTTGGTATCCTTGTGGGTTTCCCCTGTGGATTACGTTTTTTAAACCATGTGAACTTGTAGGTAAGTCTGTAGTTAGCGATTGTACATATGAGCAGATTTTTTCTTTTCTATCCTGTGGACTTTCCTGCCCTGTGCAAGCTAATGATTTCATTATGTTTGCTTTTAGAGTGAGAAAGCATAGCTTCATTTAGCTATATCCATGTGTTAGTCCTTCATTTAGGACTACAAATTTGAAGTTGGAGTATGTTTAATCCAGCCTGTAAGGGATATCTAAGTTCTTTCATATCTAAGGTATTTTATCTTATTTTAATATAAACAAACTAGTCTATTACTATTCTTGACTAGATTCTCTCGGTGGTAATCCAACACTTTTATGCTATAGGTGATTCTATTTCTGCACTTTATCTAGTATTTTGCTGGACACTAATGGTGCTTTCCTTGGATCTTTAGATTTATTTACCTTTATTAAGCATTGGTTTTATAGACTTTGATCTTGGGCACTTCATCAGTGTTTTTTCTTAATTAAGTCACTTGAGTTGGTCTGGTTGCAAATTTGACATGATTCGAGCCTTCCCCCTATGCAAAGAATTGTAATGAATAATTTTGATGTTTCTTTGATAGGCAGATTACAAGATGTACGTATGCCAATTATACTGAATCATAAAGTCCTGATGAAGGTGTATTTATATTTTTCTTCACTCACCGAAACGCGCGTCGGCTTGTAAATTGGCATGTCTTGAACATTGGCATGAAGTGTTTGAAATTGGCAAATTTGAAGCCCTGACCAGGATTGGCTACCATCAGGCCTGTAACACGAGAATTTGAATCAGGAAATTATAACCTAGAATTGGCTGTTATGATGTTGAATTTTATACAATCCAAACTACAACGCATAATTGTAGCATCAAAGCAGTAACTTTATTGTGCTGTTTAAATATCCTCTCATGTATGAGGCGGTTGTAAATTTGTATGTATACTATTTTATGATTTTGTTGGTTCTGTGTTATTTGTTTATTTTTGCGTATTTACTGTTATGTTATTTATGTTTTCATATATGTATGTTTCATTTAGGGTAGGGGGTTGTATTATATATTTTTTTGGTTGATTCTATGTTGATTATATTATGTGCGAACTGAATGTTTAATTAGCTATAATAAATATCTGAATTGAAATATATTGTATGTTGTATATTTGAATTTAAGATTTCCATTCCTATGTTTGCTATGTTAATGGAGAGTAAACTACGTTATACTCATAGTATTGCTTCCCTGTGTGTTACTCTCTGTATCTAGCTCAGGGACCCTGTTTAGATACGAGGATTCACTCCAGTTCTCACCATGCCTCTTCTCAGAAAATTCTAAAGAACCTTCATAGGAAAGAGTCCATTATGCTACTCATGGGGAGGGAGAAAGAAGGGAGGAGGGAGGATGGATGATACCACGAAGGTCCAGCCTTTTTAGTTAGAGTCAAATACAGTACCAAGATAATTTAAAAAAATTAACTTGCCAACTGTGGTCCCATCTATCACATAGTTTTTGTATTTTATATTTTTGGGGCCACTGATCATAACATAAGTTTTTTGTGATGGTTCATTTTTAAACCAAGGCTAGTCATACAGCTAGTAGGAGAATCAAGTAAAATTTGGAGGCCGTTTGCCATGTGGGCAATTAGGACAACATTGTCTGCATCTAAAAGAACGTGGACAGGAGGACTCCCAGCCTTGGGCAGGTCCTTCCCCGTTGGTGTAAAATAAAATTAAAAAAGAAGCTAAAATACAGCGCTGCCTAACACTTTGATAGACCTGATAAGAGAAGTACATTCCTCATCTTGACCATAGTGGACTTTCACATCTGCCCCCCAATGGAAGCGTTCGAGTAGGTCCAGAACTATCAATGCCCATTTTCCTCATCAGATCCCATAGCTTCTCGCTATTCACCATTTCAACGGGGTGCAAGAAATGTGATGCTGCACTGGATGCAGCGCCACGTTTCTTAAATTCGCCCCAAAATGTTTAAGTTGTAATCCTTTGTTAGGATGGTAACTCAACTTTGATGTTACAACTGCCTCTTTATTCCGATGTGTGAAGTAATCAAAACTAATTATCAAGTGATTATGATCACTAATACAGGTTGGCAGGACCTTGGAATCGGAAATAAAAGGTGCAAAATTAGGAGAGAGTAATGTAAAATCAATTGTACTGCCCCTCCCATTACCTGTATATGTAAGAGGGTGAGCCAATCCCCATGGAGAAAAATCAGAAGAGAATAGTAAATTGTTCTTAGTTATTAGTAGATTCAGTGCCTCCTCAATATGAGGCATGAATAAAATGCGAGGTATCCTCCCCTTGCCAATCTATGACATCACAGACAGGTTTACCACTGTGTTGGCACCTTTTAATATTAAAATCTCCAGCCCAGATCATGGCTGTATGTCCTGAGCTTTTCCAGTGAGAATCTAAAAGAAAAACTATTATATCACCAATTATATTGGTGGGCTCACTGGTGAAGAAATTATGATTAAAATTATTTAACAATACATCAAAGAAACCTAGTAAACGCAAGAATAACATTTAAAACCAGGGGTTTTGTGTAGCATTTGAACTTTGATATTATGGCATTTAGGAGAGATCAACAATGCAGGGCCCCCTTTTAACCAGCCGGATGAAGATGAAATAGCAGGTGAATGAAAAGATCAGAAATCATCAATATAGAAATTCTCAGTTGCCCAAGTTTCCTGACTAGAAATTACATTGAAGTCTTTTATCAGAGGCAACCAGTATTCATTTGACAGTGTAGAGCGTATACCAGCTATGTTGCATGACAGAATATGGTAACCATTGGCTCTCTCCCATCCCGTTGGGCCAGGAACTAAGTTGGCTGATGGTTTTATCTAGTGGGGAGGTAAACGAGAAAGGATTCTGGTTACAGTGTGTTGGTAAATTGAGTCACTCAATTTCAGATATTCTAGATGGGGGTTCAAAATGGTTTTGGAATAAGACAGGGTTGGAAGGCTGTTCAACCGAGTTTGGGTCTGAGCTAGGGTCGCTGTTTACTTATCTTTGGGATATATGGAGAGGTGACCTGTAAAAATAACCAAAGGGAATGGCACAAACCCTGCCCTGGATATTTTCTAAGTAAGTAAGATGCTGCAGATGTTTAAAGTTGACAGTGACACAGTCATCCTTCAAGGTTTTGTGAGTAACCTAACAAATCGACCCTATGTGCCATGCGTATGTCACGCAGTAATAGATTTGTATATTAGGCAGGACTATGCCCCCCTCGAAAGGCTTTCTGGTTATTTTCCTCAGTGCTATTCGCAATGCACACCCATCCAACAGCAGCAGCCTGGTATCAGGATCAACTGATGTAAACAAATGTTAAGGGACTTCAAATAGGGAGTTTTGGAGGATGCATGTAAACTTTGGCAGATAGTCAAATCAGTTAAGCCCGAAAACACACTTTCCCCATCCCCACAATTATATTCGGGACATTTTAAGACCACGTGTAAAACTGCAAAGCCCTAGACCTTCCAATGTTTACCAATGTCTACTGACCTTGCCAGGCAGTTCCATGTCTTCAGCTTTCCTTGTTTTCAGTGGTGCTTCATTCTTCTTCTTTCCCCAGTGCCAGAAGCCTAAGGTTGAGTCTTCTGGCAGTGGGGAGATCATGTTGTTGCCACCTCAAGGCAACTGTGTTTTCCCACTGCCGCTGGAGCAGTTCTAAGGAGGGATGGTCATAACTCACGTAATCACAACAAACTACCCAAAATTTCTGCAAGATTTTGCATAATTATGCAAGATGAGTAATTCTGCATTTAGTTCTATTTTCTTAGCGCAAAAATGTCTCTTCTTATACAAAATGGATGTCAGGAATTATTTTACACTAAGACATAGTGCTAAATGCAGAAGTATGTGAATAGCGATTACAAACAGGTGGTTGTGCTCACTAAATTACCGACTTACTCCCAGCATTTAGCACTAGTTTCTTAGCACAAAATGCACTCTTACATCAAAAATAAAAACAAGCTCCCATGTTGTACTATAAAAATAGCAATATGGCGTGGCTTCGGCCGTCAAGATGGCAGTCGCACTCTGAGAGTGCTCTGGACCCCTCCGTCATCCGCCCGAAATTACCGCGATTTGGCAATTTGGAGGTGGCACGCCAGCTGTCCCCGCGGTTTCCCCATCCCACTGGGGTCCCGTTGAAGTGAGCGGTGGTGAGATCAGACCCCGTTCGTGAGCCGCGGCCCGAACGCCAAAATGGCCGTCAGAGCTGGACCGCCTCGAGGAGGCCGATACTGAACGATCTGCCCCCTGATGTGGATGCTCAGGGCCCTGGGCGCCGTGAGGAACGAAGAAGAGCCGGCGCTGGACCTCGGGGTGCGGGCCCCCGCGAACTGGTGAGGCGGCGCTAACCTGACCCACAAGCGAGACTCCTGACGCCCCGGGCTGCGTCACACGCGTACCGGGTGGCGCTGATCCGGAGCCGCGGCGTCCGAGCCGCCTAGAAGAGGGGATCCTCCGAGACCCGCCCGAGTGGCGAGGAGGCCGCTAAAGGGAATCCCCCTGCGGAGCAGCCCCTCCGGATCCCCGGGAGAGGTGAGCGGCGTGCGGGCTACCTGCGGCTGGCTGAGGGGGCGTTGACCGTGCCGGGGCCCGTGCGCTGGGACGGCGCGGCGCCCAAGGCGCCTTGAGGGGGGTCCCCCCAGGAATCCATCCAGACGGGAAAGAGAGACACGGGAGGGGCGCCGGCCCGCCCGCAGGCCGGGGAGCCCAAGTGGGGCGTCCCCCGCGGTGTGGCCCCCCCGGCCGGAGTGGGCGGCGTGCCAGGGGCCCGCGGCAAACTGAGGGGGCGATGGATGCGCCCGGGCCCAGCTGCGGGGACGCCACGGTGCCTGAAACGCCTCAAGGAACAGGGAGGCGACCCCTGGAATTCGCCGGGCGGTGAGAGAGATGCAAGAGGAGCGTCCCCTACAGCGAGAACCCCCTGGCCCCCCGAGTGAGGAGGGCAATGTGCCGTGAAACACGATGAGCTAGATGGGTGACAGCTGCGCAGGGGCCCGAGCGCTGGAAGTAAAACAACCCTAAATGAGGACAAACGAAAAGGCTCCAAAGTAAGAGGAACCTGGAATCCTGGGCCGCCCTCTGGGGCCCAGAATAAGTGCGGCCTGCTGCAAAATCCTCTGAGGTGGGAACGAGCCGAGCAGGCAATAGCAAAATCCTCTGAACCCTCCGTTGGTCCACGCAGTTGCAACTTGATCAAACTGAGGGCCCGGTCCCCTCCGGGGAGGAATGGACCGGCGGCCAGCGTACTTCAAACAAAGGACAGTGACTGCATAAACCTACCCTTCACGAAAAAACCTCACCGACGGCTAACCGCCCTGACGCACGTGCCGGACCACCCTAAGGAACCATACATCTGACCTCCGCCCCCCGCATCAAGATGGGGAAAGACAAGGCAAACAAACAACCCCCGGCCTCCCAGCAAAAGATCGACCAGTTCACGACATCGGCGGGTCCCCGGGGGGGGGGGAGACGCGGCCGGTGGAGGCCCCGCTATGGACGGAGTGAATGCCATCCTCCAGGCGATCCAATCATCACAAGCAGCTGTAGAGACCAAAATCGGGGAAGTGCGAGAGCACATGGGTCTTATTCGACAAGATCTCAGAAATGCGGTGGGTCGCATCACCGATGTGGAAGCCCGCTTCTCCCAGACTGAAGATGAGCTATCTGATCTTAAAACTAAGGTGGCCCAGCTGCAAACCCGAACCAGCGAGTTGCACCGCCGTGCAGAAGATGCCAAAAACCGATCAAGGCGTAATAACCTGCGCTTTGTCGGATTCCCTGAGGGCGTGGAAGAAGATAAGGCCTCCGAATTTCTGGAGCAGTGGATCAAGACCTGGATGCCGGATCAAACCCTCTCGGCCTGGTTCGCAGTCGAGCGTGCCCACAGGGCCCTTGCCCCACGCCCCCCTCCGGGTGGCCCTAAACGCCCGATGATTGCACGCTTCTTTAATTTGAAAGACCGAGACAATATCCTTAAAGAAGCCAGGTGTACCGAGGACCTCCAATGGGAGAACCACAAGATCTTTATCTTCCCAGACTACACGTGCGAAGTCCAGACCCGCCGCCGATCATATGAGCACGTAAAGCAAAAGCTCAGAGCAATGCAGCTCTCATATATGCTTCTCTTCCCCGCAAGACTTAAAGTCCTCATGGCTGGGAAAGCGTACTTCTTCGAGTCTCCTGAGAATGCGTGGGATTGGCTAACAGAGGAGGGCGTCGGAGCCCGGAGGGGACCCATGAAACCGACTGGGGGGACCCCTTGTGAGGGCCCCCCCGTGGACGGACCCCGGAGGAGCCGGAGGCGCACCAGATCCCGTAGGGGAAGGCAGAGGGACTCAGGCATCCCCCCCAACGACGAGGTGGCTCGTGACCCCGATACACAGACTGAGGGAGTCCCCGTCGGGCCCTCGATGCCCCGGGACACAACGCAAGCCGCGGACGACAACCGCTTGAGCCAATCCCCGGTGCTTGGGTAGCTTGAACTGGTGGGATCCCACTGAGTCACACTCGAAGGAATTGGGACCCGGGTACACACCCGCAGACTCCGGAGGAGATGCCGCAGGTGGCGTTATTACTCCTCAGCGCACACCGCGCAAAGCTTGAACCAGACTTGCCATATTGCAATTGATCCTACTAAATGGAGGGGTCCATCACTCCACCCCAACGACAGTCCTTCTGGCTGTTAAGTTTTGGTTGAGAAGTTGGGCGACAGATGCTTCCAGGGAGGGAGTATGGGGAGGGGGGTGGTTGGGGGGCAAAGAGTTTAAAACGGGTTTAGATAGTAGAATGTTTTTTTTTTTTTTTCGTTATTATTTTAATACTTCAATGTTACGTTTGAGACGGTCGTCCCGGGGTCCACAAACAGGCAATCAAAACTACATAGCACCCACACAGCCCACGCCCGGCCCCCACTGACCCACATTATTTCATGGAACGTAAATGGCCTACTTGATAAGATCAAGAGATCCGCAGTATTCAATACCCTCCGCAGATACTCCCCCTCAGTGGTCCTATTACAAGAAACCCATCTCCTTGGGACTAAATGCCCCATGCTTGCACGAGGAGGATATGACAGGGTTTACCATGCGGGCTTCTCTAGAGGATCCAGGGGGGTGGCCATTCTGCTCCATCGCTCACTACCTATGGTGGTTACAGCCACACAATCCGACCCCCAGGGCAGATTCGTAGTAGTTATGGGGACCCTCCATGGGTCACCGATAAACCTTGTGTGTGTGTACGGACTGCCGGCGGGACTAGACGCATTCTTACTCTCGCTTCGCCGTGTGGCAGCGGGTCTCCCCCAGGGTATCATCCTGCTGGGGGGGGACTTCAACGCCGTCCTCAACCCCAGCTTGGACGTATCCGGCAAAATCTCTACAAATAGATCCGCCCGGGCCTCGAGTCTTAGCAGCTGGGCAGAGAGCCTTGGCATGTGCGAGGTATGGAGAACCTGGCATCCCAGGGAGCGCCAATACACACACACCTCAGCTGCCCACTCGACACAGTCTAGAATTGACCTCATATTCATGCCTGCCCTTGATATCAATAGCGTTACGGGTGCGGAGCTGCGGCCCCGCGGGGTCTCAGACCACGCGCCAGTGCGCATCCGGTTGGGCGGCACGGACCCCACCAGATGCCCGATATGGCACCTGAACGCATGGTACCTCCAGGACAACAACTATACCCAAGAAATTAAGAACCACCTTACCCAATATTTCGAACTGAATCTGGGATCGGTCCGATCTCCGGACACCCTATGGGCCGCCTGCAAGGCCACTCTTAGAGGACAAGCCAAATATCTCCCCCGCTCACGCGAACGTGCCAGAGACTCACAACTGTTCAAGTTAGAGACCAAGACACTAATCCTAGAGCGCCAGCAAATGACCTCAGCGTCGGCCTCTGTTCTGAGACAGCTTATTAGGGTTAGAGAAGAAATTAAGCACATAGCACTGGAGTCAGCAAAGCATATTTGGAGGGCCTCAGCAGCGCGAATATATGGCTGGGGGGACAAAAACGGGAAACTCCTGCACTGGCTGGCCACTCGCCCTCTGGCCAACAGGGTCATACCCGAAATCATGGAGGATTCGGGCTCCCTTTCCAAAACTCCTATAGAAATTGCGCAAAGGTTCGCTTCCTACTACACGCGCTTATACGCAGAACACTCCCGACCCACTGCTGAGAAAGAGTCCCCCTTTTAAACGACATTACTCTTCCCAGTGTTCCTCTGGCGATAAGGAATAGACTAGATCAACCTATTGACCTTGCGGAGGTCATAAGCGCGATCACCAGTTTGGCGCCGGGCAAGACCCCCGGGCCAGACGGATTCCCTGCGGAGCTGTATAAAATGTGCAGCGACATTCTGGGCCCCCACCTGCTCAGCATGTACGAAGAAGCCGAAAAACAGGGCCGCTTCCCCACTGAGATTGACCAAGCCACAATTGTGGTGATCCCTAAGACCCAACCCCCATCACAACACTGTTCGGCATACCGGCCCATCTCACTTCTAAATACAGAGATCAAAGTGCTGTCTTCGATCCTTGCTTCTAGACTAAAGGAGGTGATACCCACCCTGGTGCACCCCGACCAGTGCGGCTTTATGCCTACCCGCAGTACCCGACACTGCATCAGGCGATTACACCTAGCTTTGGCACATCGCACGACCTTTTCACACACCTCCCTGGCGCTACTCCTACTTGACTTTGAAAAAGCATTCGACACGGTGGATTGGTCCTTTCTGGACCATGTGTTACTAAGAAATGGACTCGGGCCTAAATTCCGAAGACTGGTGAAGCTCCTATATTCTAACCCGACGGCCCGGGTACAGGTGAACGGAGTGGTATCCGACCCGTTCCCCATTGGCCGCGGCACCCGACAGGGATGCCCACTATCCCCGCTGCTCATTGCACTAATAATAGAGCCCTTGGCGATATTGTTGCGAAATGACCCCCTGATCGAGGGTTGGTCCTGGCCCAACTGCCCAGAGGACCGAGTAGCGCTATACGCGGACGATGTTCTACTCTACATTTCCAACCCGGCCAGAAGCGGTCCCCGTATCCTACAAATTCTGAGCCTCTTCGCGGAAGCCTCAGAACTGATCCTAAATCCTAATAAATCCCTACTGGTCCCTTTACACCGCTCCGGGGACTGTATAGACTGGCAGCAAAACATCCCAGTGCGAAGGAACAGCTTTAAATATCTGGGAATATACATCTCACTACTACCCGAGCTGACATGGGAGCTCAACATCACACCACTAACTAAGAGAATTAAAACTGACCTACAGCGCTGGAGGGCTCTCCCCTTAAACCTGCTTGGCAGAATAGTTCTCTACAAAATGATGATCCTCCCCAGACTCCTATATTTATTGCAAAATTTCCCACACCCCCTCCCCAAGAAATGGTTTGGTGAGAAGGATTCACTGACGCGTCAATTTATGTGGAACGACACCCGTCCGCGGCTCGCGCTTAAAACCTGTCAAAGAGACATTTACGACGGGGGACTGGGCATGTCCAACACCCACTATTATCTCCACGCGATGCACTTGCTTGTGATCAATGATTGGGTGGGGGGTGGATGGTCAGACCCGGAGTATCGGCTGAAACTCCGGTCGCTGGGCTACCCGCGGATCTTCGACATCCGTTACGGAGGCCCAATCTCGCGGGACATCCCAGACGTGACCAAAGTGACTTTACTGGGTTGGCGAGCGGCCCAGAGACTGTCGGGGTGGTGGGGACGCCTTACCCAGCAGACCCCGCTGTGGCATGGGAGACAACTAAGGGAGGTGGCGAACCTGGAAGGCTTTCAAAAGTGGGATAATATAGGCATCTCTACTCTGGGTGATGTATGGGAGGGGTCACATTTGCGATCATTTGAAGACCTCCAAAAACTCTTCTCCTTAAACAAGACACAATTTCATAAATATCTCCAGCTCCGCCACGCCCTACTTGTACACGTACAGGCTGGGGACAACAGACCCGAACATAGCCCCATGGAGGCGGAGGTACTGATGGGGAATCTGGGTAGGGGAGGTGTTTCCCTGATATACCGTGCTTTGATCGCCAGTACTACCTGCCCCCTAGAGGGACCCCGCCAGAGATGGGAGGGATGGGTGGGCCCCATGGACGAGATGGACTGGAGTGAAGCACTGATGGCCCCCCGTACCCTGACAATGGCCACCCGCTTCTGGTTAATACAGACCTTTTACCTTCACACAGCCTACCTCACACCAACCAAACTACACCGGGCAGGCCTCCAATCCTCAGCGGAGTGCCCGCGATGCATGAACCCCGCAGCCGATTTTTTTCACATGGTATGGACATGCCCAATTATAACGGCCTACTGGGGAGCGATCGTACAAGAGATCTCAGGAGTCCTACAGGAAAACATAGAAAGGGAACCACTACCCCTCTTATTGGGGATCATGGGAGACACTGGGTTGAGAAGATCAGATCGAGCATTCCTTGGGATGGCATGCCTGGTAGCTAAGAGGGACATAATGGCGGACTGGAAAGCCAGATGCGCCCCAACACTTACTAAATGGAGACGGGGGTTGGATTGGTGTGCACACCGGGAAAAACTGGTATACGAGGCCAGAGGATGTCCAAATAAATATGATAGGGTATGGGGGAAGTGGGAGGACGCAGCAACCACTTAGGCGATGTGTGACTCTTATTTGCATTGCGGTGCGTGGGAACCGGGATCTGAGACCGACTACTGTTAGGCGCCATGTTGGCACCTTGTTAATAAGTGTATGTTTCTTTAACCTTTTTCCTCCTGCAAAATCAATAAAATATCTTTATCAAAAAAAAAAAATAGCAATATATGCAACGCAACATAAACAGCAGTGCAAGCAGCCACTTGCACTTGTTAAATGTGTTCTTGTGATAGGATTTTTCACCGACATTACCCTTAATTAATCGAGTGGACGTAATAAGATTACTATTGGTAATTCAACAGCAAATAGTAACCTAGAATTAACAAAATCTCTTTGATTACTCCTAGTTCTAAGTGGCAGTGAAGAGACATACATACCTGAATCCTAAAGTCCTTTACATGTTGGACAGGAAATGGGCTCTAGAAGATGCAATACACCTCAAACAAAGTTCGGAAACTTAGCACTTGCCACAAAGTATGAGGTTGCACAACTCCCATTATCATCACACAGATAAAGTGTCACTTTGACTACCCTTACTTCAGACACTCATTAATTTGTCTGTGTTTTGTCACCTAATCACTAATGCTTTTATTTGTGGACTTTGCTACTTTTGGATTTTCTTTTGGATTCCTATTAGTTAACATTGGGATATTTTAGTTTTGTTGTTTGTTATGGGATTTTTTTCAACTCTTGACCAACCTTCTTAATTTGTCTCACACTTTTCAGACTCATTGTTGCTAGTTTTACTAAAAATTGAAGATGACTCAAAGATGACTTTAGGTTTTTTAGTTCTTTAACTGTTACCGGTGTTCGGTGGTGCTGTTCGCATCTCCAAATGTATGATGACAACCTCAATGCTCTGGCACAGCTATCAATTATAGGATAAGTACTCTCAGTGAACTCACTTCACCTCTGTGAATCAGGAGCTATTATTTCCCTTGTTCTCTACTACACCTATGAGTCCACCCATAGACATTTTTTACTTTTATCTATATTTCTTGTATCTCATAACCGCTATCTGCAGGACCCGCACAACCAAACCATGAGTAGCAACTCAGTTAGGATCAGTGCCCGTGACATCCTAATGCTAACCTCTATTTACTAAGGAGCTGTTAGCAGCAGTCAAGATTTGCAGGTCTTTAACAGCAGAGTCTGATGACAATCTGTAGCAGTTCCCTAGAACATAATTACTGCTCGTATGTGAGTAAACACGGATGGGAGGACCAAATTGTGTCGGGAAGGGGGAATGAAAGCGATAAAGAGAAGAGACAGCTGAAGTGTCACCACCTTTCGCGGAGCACTCCTTATAGACTTCAGGGCATTTACAATAGTGTTCCTACAGGTAATGTTCAGCGTACACGATTTCAAGATGATGGGCTGCAGAGAACAATGATAATGTGGAGGAGGCCAATCCTGGACATAAGTTAATAAGAAGCAATGGACAAACGAAAGCAAAACAAACCCGATCATAGTCCACAAACAGTTCAAAGCATAGGCAATGACTCAGCACACTGTGGAAAATCACCAAGGAGGAAAATAACAAATGTGAGGGACGGATACTACAGAGAATGAACTAGAGTGACGCTGAAGGAGGATCTAATACAATACAGAAGGATTCAAGGCAACTTCCCAGGAGAAGTGAACTAGTTATAAAGGACTACTACCACTCAGGACCTTGAAGGTCCAACTCTTGGCCTTTCTAGCCAGGAAATCTGGGATCTCAGCACCAAAGACTAGTCTACCACAGTCTCATGAAGACTCTGCTGCATCTTTTTCTCAGACCAAATCTCATTCTCTGCATAACATGTTTATTTTTGACAGAAGCCTATCTATGGCTATATGCAAAAGCCTGGTCTGCAAAGGTGAACAAATGTTTCCTTAAGGTATACTTGGTTTACCATGTTTGCTGTGTCTTCACCAGAAAGACTGTATCCTAGGTGAACATGCATGTGGGTCACAATTTACACATTTGTATAGTCTAAAGAAAAGAAAGAACTTCCATGTCCACACTGAATTTGCACAAACCAAAACATATTTACTGATTATTCAAAAGGTGAAATTGGTCAAAACTGGATCAAAGACCCAATAGTTATGAATTAGCAAAAAAAATTCCCAAAAGATAAATGATGTAACTCATCAAGTGTTCAAAACTGGCAGGTAACAATTCATTATTAATTATTGGTGAACCTCGTTTGAATGAGTAGTAGCATATATCTAGTGACCAGTGCTTGAATTTGATGTCCACAAGTTGAATCTTTGCTGAGGAAGAAGACAAACAGTTCATTTAAGGTACCAAGACAAATAATTTGCAGAAACCATTCCGATTTGTCAAATTGGTTTAATGTGTAGAAATGGAACTCGAATGATGAGCAAGTCAAATCCACTTCAGTAGCCATCAAGTCACAAGAAATGTTGCTTTGACAGCAGATGGTTTTGACTCACTGTCATGCTTTGGGTCTTTTACGTGCTAAAGTTGGAAAAATGTAAATGTTTCAAGAGTGTTTTTAAGTTGTCCCAAATCTTCAGCCAATCTTCAAGGAATTTATCACTTGAGAAATAGCTGTAGTTATCTGCTCAGAACGGACAGTGTGTTCTTCCCTCTACACCGCTCAGGGCAGCAGGACAATAGACCACTGTTAGTTAGAGGCCAATGTTAGCTCCTCAAAACCCATGTGCTGTTTGCCATCGGTAGCCTCCTTAAACAGCAGGTTGATAGTTCCCTTGTCGCTAGCAGTCAATTAGGAAATTAATCGTTAGAATGCTGATCTCCAAAATCAGCTGGTCTACATCATTGATAGACCAAGCTTATATTTGTCACTCTCATCCCTGGACTTGAGTAATGACCTACAATCCTCACTACAGTCAGTTCAATCTACCCATCCCCTTGCATCATCAAAATAGATAAACGTTAATGAACAAACTAAATACAAATGTATTAATACATACATTAATGTATTAATGTAATTTTATGTGTTCTGCAGCCAATGCTTCTGTAAAGCCTTGATAATTTTAGGAAAAAGAGCTGTTAAATAGTTACATTTATTCATGTTGCTGCAATTTTACTCTCCCCCTACTGCATCAGACATATATTACAATATGAAATGTGTGTAACGCAAGTGTTACCCAATAGTGGGTGTTACAAGCAGGGGTGGCTCCTCTGCTATGGCGGAGGAACGTCACCTCACCCCCCACCCCCCCCCCCCCCCCCCCGCCAGTAGCAGGAGCTGCAAACCTTTACAAATAAAGCAATAATAAACAATGTTTAGTATCATTTTATCTTTAAAGCGGTGGGACCATGGGGGAAACGAGCAGCGAGGGGAGTGCTCTGTGCACTTCCCTCAGTGTGAATGTTTGTTTAACTGGCTATCTCGTGCTGGCCAAACACATGCGCACAAGGATCTCTCCAACCCGGCACTGCATTGCCGGGTTGGAGAGAGAGCAAGCCCAGGCTCACAGTCTGCGTTAAGGTGCCCAGCCAGGGCGCCCCAGCCAATCATAACGCTGCTATGAGCAGCGTCATGATTGGCGGCATGGCAGGCTGGGTGCCTACAGTGCAGCAGAGAGTGGCGTAGAGTGGTGGTGAGCTTAAGGTGCGTTTTTTATTTTATTTTGATTTATTCTGTTTTATTCCCCCTGCCCCGCCACTTTGCCCAGTTGTCAGCCGCGACTGGTTACAGGTTCGTTTGCTCTTGTGCCTTGGTATAAAGTTGTTTCTTGTATAGATATGGCTATGTTGCCTATACCTATAGTGAATATGTTTAAGTTCATAAATCTTTCAATAGGTCAGATAATTGTTTAAACTTACAATATTCTTTGTTCACTTCTGATAGAATAAACATTGTTCATAAGGAGAAATTGATAACCATAATCAAGATATTTAATTTTCACTGGAGTAATGATATGTGATCCCTCTCTGTCATGACCACAATAACTGTAGAATTAATGGCATTGCCTAATTGAAATGGCTCGGTTCTGTAACACAGAAGTCAACATAAGACACACGGCTACTTGTTTGAAAATAGGAAACTGGCAAATACAATAATGCGTCTCTAAGGTATTCGGAAATTATTAAATTCAGAACCAGGCATTAATATTCGAAGGAGAATGCCTCATTGTACTCTGACATGTATGCATTTTAATTTGCATTTTAGCAAGAAACATGCAAACACAGCATGTGCTGGAACACAGGGGACATTTAGATGCCAAGACGTGCGGTTGTTGAAAATGCAAACTGAAGTAGGTTAAATAAAGATCATTTAGCCTACTCTAAAACAAGAAATGTTCAAGTTATGTTCGGGTTTCCTTCACGCTCAAACCCTGTGCGTGCACTGAAGCCCAATTTAATGAAAACATCAAACAACCATAACCTCATGAAAGATACCCTGCAAGATGGCATAACGTTAGTTCGACGATCAAATTAAAAATTAAAACATATTGTCCTCACCAGAAGAATATTTCTCAAGAATAGGAATTAGCCGAGCCAATTCTCCATGGGGATTAAAAATACATTTAATTCGGACACGAGGGCATCAAAAATAATGCAAAGTTATAGGGACATTTTTAGGAGTTACCTTAATATAGGTAACATGTTCTGTCCTATGCCCTCTGTTAGACCAACCATCATTTGCCTGTTCATTTTCTAAGCGCTTTGCCTTCACCACTTCTGTTTACCGAACTTCGTTTTTGTTTGCCACTAGCACTCTACCCTTTGCATTTAACCACTGCTAACCTGTGTAAAAGTGCTTTTGCTCCCTCGCTAAACCATGGTACAATTGGCTTGAACTAGACTGACATATTTAACTTCCTTGTAAGATCTTAGTAAATGGTACAATATGTACCCATGGTCTGTAAATTTAATGCTACTAATAGGCCTCTAACATTCTTTGTGCCGTCCACTTAAGTAGCACTTCAAAACATGTCTCAGGCCTCCAACTGCAGCCAGCCATGCAGCTTTACAACTCCCAATTTAACATGGAAAAATACACCTTTTGCCAAGTCTAAACCTATATTTTGAATATGTTAGCCCCGCCTAAGGTAGTCCCTAAACAGCTCAAAAGAGAAGGTACACTGTGTTTAATAAATAGGTCATTTGTTTTCAGGTTTTACATGTCCTGGTGGTGAAAAACACCTACATTCATTTTTCACTACTGTAAGGCCTATCTTTCCGATTGGCTAACATTAGGATACAATAGTACAGTTATTAAGTGCTAACCTCTGATTGAGAACACATAGAAATGTAAAGTTTGGACTCAAATTGTAATATAAAATCATGTTTATTTTTAAAGTTGGAATTTAAGTCACAGTTCTGAGAATTCCACTTTTAGAAAGTTGGTAATTTCCCACGATTTGGTGCCTGCTGTCTGTGTCCTGAGTCACATGTCTGTGAATAGCTTAGCAGGTGGCCTTTGAGTATTCTTCCCAGTTAGACAAAGTGGGGATCGGGTGCTAGCAGGAAGAGCAATCCTTCCTGGATGGTTGGGGCACATCTGTTCCCTGTCCCACTAACATTTCAAAGGGCTGTCCCCAGCACACTCACTAAGGAACCTGACACCAGTCTTTTGTCACCCCAAACTCCTTGGAACCTTGGGAGGGAAAGGAAAACTTTCCAGAAGCAGATGTAGGGATGGCTAGGATGTTCCCCAAACTTCAAAGGATGGCATGAGGAATAAATATCAGATACTGTGACCAGCTCCTCAGTACGCTTCTGGGCCTGTGGAAACTATAGAAGAAAGACTGCCTTGTTCTGTACAGGAGAGCCCTGGTGCTACCACAAGCCATCCCTGCTGCTTGAGGCCTGCCTTGATCTTCAGAAGTTTTTGTCATTCTGGTAGCAGTTTATATTTAGCAAAGCTCTCTATTTTTCTAAATAGGTAAGGGACTTTCCATTGTTTGTGTTTTACTTTATTATTGCTTGGGTGCTGCATAAATACTTAACACTGTGCTTCTAAATTAAGTCTGACTGCTTTTGTTCCACGTTACAAGAGGGTTAAGCACTAGTTAATTTAGTGACATTTGTGGTTCGTCCTGACAACCCTGACAAGGACTGTGGCTGGTGCTTGAGAAGGGTTTTCTCTCCCCTAAAACAATAACCCAATTTACTATACTCTCCAAATATACTGAACTACTTTGTAATATTAACAGGTGTCTGTTCTTCAACAGAGCTCATGAGCAACCTGAATATTAAATGTCAGCCCAGCACTTAGTTCAAACATTTGTCCCTTACAAATGGATAACATTGGCAAAGAAATACTGTGCTTCATTTTCCCAGAAGCCTACTATAAAGTTGCACAGAATAGGTTGTGAGAGGATCACTTTTCCCCATTCCCTGGTGGAACAGACAAGGCTTGGGAAAAGGTATTAACATAAGGATCCACTCCAACAAAGTTCTGTAAATGTGCCTAAAAGTGTGGTCTCTGCTGGTAACATTGTTTTAATATAGGACACATGGATGATTGAGTATAATTTATAAACACTATTTCAAGAGACACACATGATGGTTACTGGACCTCCAAAATGTTAGTGGTGCACAAAAGCGACTGAGAAAAATATCCTCTGCCAAAGGTCCTTGAGGCATCCCTGTTTGACTTATCTTTTTTCAAGAGTTATATCCTAGAGAATTTTTGACTTTGTTCATGGTTATACTTTTAAGGGAAAGGAAAAAATATTACCTTTACGGTATTAAGGTTCATAATAGATACAATATACTATCCTTGATAGGTGTCGTAGTGGAACTGATCACTAGGAGTACGGCATGCCAATTGCCCATTTGCAGGTTAGGGACCAGAAACTAAGAGAGTTCTATTGCCTGGAAGAGTTATTGCCTTATGTCTGACTTGAAGGAAGGAGCTGTCTGAGTGCTCAGAACAAGCACTTGAGGCACACTTGCGTGAGGGAGATGCTGCTTATAGGAAATCTGTCTTTTTTGCATGGTCACCCCAGATAAACAGGAGTGCTATCAGGAGTGCTATCACTTTAAACATGTTCATCATCATCATTTTATTGCATGATTACTTAAAATCTTCGCAAACAAAGTAAATTTTGGGGGGACAAAACGTATGTACATAAAAAAGCTCTCCGAGTGGCAATCGGCCACTTATAGGTTACATTAAGTACAACACATTTTTAAAAAGAATAAAAACCTGAACTGGTTGCCTTCACAGACATAGGGGGTCATTCTGACCCTGGCGGTCGGTGTTAAAGCGGCGGCCAACCCGCCAACAGACAGGCGGTAAAAAAAATGGAATTCTCACCCTGGCGGGAACCGCCAACACAGCCCGCCACTTTAACACTCCGACGCCACGGCGGGGCAAACAAACAGCGCGGCGGTCACCGCCAACAGACAGGCGGCAGACAATGTACCGCCCACCCTATCACAACCCACCAATCCGCCACCTTTTCCAGGGCGGGAGCCCTGCCGATAAAAACACGGCGGAATCAGACCACGAACGGGAAAACGCTCACCTTTATACACTCCACGAGCAATCTGGACAGCATGGAACCCGAATTAAACATCCTACCAGCGATTGCCTACCTGCTCCTCTACCAGGAGCACGAACGCCGCCGCAGGAGACAACGGTGAGTACTGCACCTATGACACAGGGGAGGGGGGAGGAGAAAAGGTAACGGGCACACACATATGCGACACACCCACCCCCCCCCAAATCCCCACACACCAAAGCAGAGCAACAACTCAGATTTACACCCCCCAAAACCCCTGGAATAATTCAAAGACACAATAAAATGATCATTAAAATAGAAATATATTAAAGCATATTTGAACTGAAGTGAAATATGAGATATTTAAAATAAATAAATCACAACATGAACAATGTATACATAGTCCAAAAGTCCGGCACATATTGGGTACATGCCATTGTTCGTGGGCCAATGTGCATTAACACATGGGCAAAGCCCACACACGAGACACGATTCCATTAGAGAGAACACTGCTGGGGCATCAGATAATAAAACCACAGGCACCTCAGGGGGAAGGGAAGGGGGGGCACCTCAGCCACATGAGTCCACGACACCAGATCCACGAGGGGCCTCCATGCCCACTGTACCATCCTGGGGAGTGCAAAGCCTCAGTCTCTCAAGTCTCTACAGTGGGTGGGTTGCCCACTGTACCATCCTGGGGAGTGCATAGCCAAAGTCTCTCAAGTCTCTACAGTGGGTGGCTTGCCCACTGTACCATCCTGGGGAGTGCAAAGCCACAGTCTCTCAAGTCTCTACATGTGGTGGGTTGCCCACTGTACCATCCTGGGGAGTGCAAAGCCACAGTACATCTGGTGGATGACAGACTCCACTGGTTATGGAGGAGGCATGGTGCCCAGAGTGCTTCGTGAAGCCCTGCCCGACACAGATCCGGCCCTGCCAATGGGCCAGCGGTGCTTGAGATGAAGGGCCCAGCGGAGCGGTGCTTGAGATGAAGGGCCCAGCGGAGCGGTGCTTGAGAGGAAGGGCCCAGCGGAGCAGTGCAGAGACGGCGGGGCCCAGCGGAGCGGTGCTTGAGATGACGGACCCAGCGGAGCGGTGCTTGAGAGGAAGGGCCCAGCGGAGCGGTGCTTGAGATGAAGGGCCCAGCGGAGCGGTGCTTGACAGGAAGGGCCCAGCGGAGCGGTGCTTGAGATGAAGGGCCCAGCGGAGCGGTGCTTGAGAGGAAGGGCCCAGCGGAGCGGTGCAGAGACGGCGGGACCCAGCGGAGCGGTGCTTGAGATGAAGGGCCCAGCGGAGCGGTGCAGAGACGGCGGGGCCCAGCGGAGCGGTGCTTGAGATGAAGGGCCCAGCGGAGCGGTGCTTGAGATGAAGGGCCCAGCGGAGCGGTACTTGAGATGAAGGGCCCAGCGGAGCGGTGCTTGACAGGAAGGGCCCAGCGGAGCGGTGCTTGAGATAAAGGGCCCAGCGGAGCGGTGCTTGACAGGAAGGGCCCAGCGGAGCGGTGCTTGACAGGAAGGGCCCCGCAGAGCGGTGCAGAGACGGAGGGGCCCTGTTCAGCGGTGCTTCTCACGGCGGGGCCCTGTTCAGCGGTGCTTCTCACGGCGGGGCCCTGTTCAGCGGTGCTTCTCTTGGCGGGGCCCTGTTCAGCGGTGCTTCTCACGGCGGGGCCCTGTTCAGCGGTGCTTCTCACGGCGGGGCCCTGTTCAGCGGTGCTAGTCTTGTGTTCCTAGGGAACCAGATCTGGGCAATCATTCCCGCTCAGTCGCCATCCGACCTATCGCTTGCGGGGCCCTCCTGTGCAGGACTCCTGGGCCCCTGGGTGTCCTCCATCACACCCCAAATGGGGCTGGTGGGGCCCTCCTGGGCAGCTCGCCTGCTGCCGGACTTCTCCACCCTGCTGTCCTTGCCCCCCTTGGCGGAATCTCTGGGGCCCTTGCCTCCCTTTGTGGATGGGCCAGGTGACGGTGTAAGGGTGGTGTCCTTGGGGGCAGCCGCCTCAGGCCTGTCGCGCCGGCCCTTCCCTTTTTTGGTTCTTTTCCCAGGGGGTGGGCTGGCTGTCCCCTTGCTGCTGGCCGATGTTCCTGCCCTAGGAGCTGGTGGACTCCAATAGCCCTGAACGATGGTCCTAGTAGGTGCAGGGCTTGTGGTGGCTGAGGTGCTGTTTGGACTCTTACAAGATGGAGGGGGTGGGTCAGGTGATGCAAAGAGGTTAATTTTGGAGAGGAGCAACTTTTTAGGAGCAATGGGAAGGGTAGGTGCAGTGGGTATGGGAGTGGAGGGAGAGGATGTGGTTGTAGGAGAGTCAAGTGTGCTGTCTTTGGGTGCAGGTGCTTGTGCTGGAGGCTGTCGTGAGGTGGATGGCTGTTGGGTGGGTGACTGCCTGCGTTTGTGTGGTTTGGAAGAGGGGGTGACAGACACAGTGGGAGAGGACACAGGGGACGTGTAAATGGCAGTGGGGGTGGTGACTGCACGTGTGCGGACTGTTCTTGTGGGTGTGGTGGTGATGGACGTACTGGCTGATGGTGGTGTGCATGCAGGTGTGAATGGAGACGTCACAGAGAGGGAGGAGGGAGAAGAGGAGGAGGGGGACACAGAGGAGGCAGTGGCTGTTGGCATGTCTGCATGTGGATGTTGCTTGGGTGAATGCTTGTGTGATCTGTGGTGCTTATGTCTGGATGAGCTGCCTTTGGGTGTTGAGGTGTGTGCAGGCTGGTCTGTAGGTGTGTCTGGGATAGGCAGAGGAACAGGGGAGTGGGACTGGGTTGAGAAAGTTGGAGGGTGGAGGCTAGACACAGGGACAATTGCTGCCGTCAGTGCTGAGGCCAGAGCGTTGAACGATCGCTGATGGGCAGCCTGACCCGAATGAATGCCCTCCAGGTATGCATTGCTCTGATGCACCTCCCTTTCTACCCCCTGGATGGCATTCAAAAGGGTAGACTGCCCAACAATGAGCGTCTGGAGGAGGTCAATGATCTCCGCACTGAGGGCAGCAGGGGTAACTGGGGCAGGACCTGAGGTGCCAGGGGCAAAGGAAATGCCCGGCTTCCTGGCCGAGCAGGCACGGGGCGAATGCTGAGGGGCTGCTGGGAGGGCGGAGCTGGTGCGCTGGATGGCGGCTGTACCTGTTGTTGCGGTGGGCACGGGTGGTGCCGCCACCACAAGGGAGCTCCCTTCCGAGGACGTGTCGGTGTCGCTGACGTCTCCACGGGTCCCCGTTGTGGAGCCCCCCTCGCCCTCCATCTCACTGGTGTACTCTGAGTCGGTTGAATGGCCCTCCGGGGCCATGTGAGATGCAGCTCCCTCGTGCGCCGATGCCACTTCTCCTCCGCCTGATGATGCTAATGCACACATGAACAGGAAAACCAAAAAAAGGGGGGGGAGAAGAAAGAAAGACATGTTGAGTGCATGCATTGGCGGAGAGGACAGACACAGAAGCCCCCTGCACTACGCTGCGCACTCGGGGTACACTACTCAATTATTGTGACTTGGCCTACAAGTCAATGGACGACAAATGCACACATAGGTGAGGCCCAACCATGGATATCTGTACTTAGCACCCTACAGAGGTGGGGGGCGGGGGCACAGGGCCATGCCTAACGGAGGGGCCTAGCCTACAGAAACCGCCCTGGCCTAGAGATAGCCACAGCCCTCCTCCCCCACCCAGACACCTCCACTGTGCGCTAATATAGCAGAATGTGCTGATACTCACCCCCTTGTGTCTGCTGTAATGTCCTCACGCGCCCATCCAAATCGGGGTAGGCCACCGCCAGGATCCGGGACATCAGGGGGGTTAATTGCCGTGTGGCACCCCTCCTAGGTTGGGAGGCCATCCCCAGCAGAGCCTCGGCGGTCTTTCTGCTCCCGCGGCGGATGTCTTCCCACCTCTTGCGGCAGTGGGTGCCCCGTCTGTTGTGGACCCCCAGGGCCCGGACGTCCTTGGCGATGGCACGCCAAATGTCGATCTTCTGATAGGTGCTGACCTATGTGACATGGACAGGATAGAACAAGAAATATCATCACTTTCCTGCATGGTCGATGTGAGTGGCCCCCCCTCCCCAACCTTGCCATGTGGCACATGTTCTCATGTGTCGTGTGTTGCACTCCCCATTCGCACCCCTCCCCACCATCTTACACCCACCCCACTCAACACAGGCATAGCCCATACTACGTGCTCCCTGTGTACTTACCTGTTGGTCTGGAGGACCGTAGAGTAGCGCATACTGGGGGAGGACCCCATCCACAAGTTTCTCCAATTCCTCAGATGTGAAGGCAGGGGCCCTTTCCCCAGTTGCAGCAGCCATTGTATCTCCCAGACCGAGGTCACAGCAGCACTTGCAGTATAGGTCCTCTCCTGTGGATGATCAGGTCTCGAGTGATTAAGCAGTTAGAAAATGGCGGTCATGCCCGCAGCGGTGCGTACCGCGCCCACCGGCGCACATCGTCATTGGCTCCTGAGACCCATAGGGTTCAATGTTAACCAATGCTGCTTTGCGCCGCGGTCTTCGACCGCCTACCGCCACGGTGTGCCACGCCAGCGCATTGACCTCACATCCCATTGTCACACTTCACAGGTCAGGCAGCCGCCATTTCAAGGGCCCACATGGCTTAATTTCTACTGCGTCACACAGGCCTAGGCCTTGCATTGCCACTCATACAAGCCATTCAATGCATAGCGAATTGTGTTTTGTGCAAGCTGTGGTTACGTACCTGTGGGTTGCTTGACTCTGTGCTCCATGTTGTCCTTCCTAGGCACCGTCCGCTGGGACTTGCGAGGAGAGGGAGGAATCCTCCCGTGTACAGACCGCTGGTGGACCTGTCGACAATGGAAGAACGACATGTCATACTTACATACAGACTTGACCGAGCCACTATACAGGAACTGTGTGCCCAGCTGGAGCCAGACCTGATGTCCCCCATTCGCCAACCCACAGGGATTCCCCCTCTGGTGCAGGTTCTGTCAGTACTCCATGTTTTGCCAAGTGGCTCATTCCAAACAACAGTGGCCATATCATCAGGGATGTCTCAGCCTATGTTTTCTAAGGTTTTGTCCAGAGTGTTGTCTGCCCTGATGAAATACATGCGGAGCTACATTGTTTTCCCTGAGGTGGGCGATTTGGCTACAGTGAAGGGTGATTTCTATGCCCTTGGACATATCCCCAACATCATTGGTGCCATTGATGGGACCCATGTGGCTTTGGTTCCCCCCAGTGGAAGTGAGCAGGTGTACAAGAACAAAAAAAGTTATCATTCGATGAATGTCCAGGTGGTCTGTTTGGCTGACCAGTACATCTCCCATGTAAATGCCAAGTTCCCTGGGTCAGTGCATGACGCGTACATCATGCGAAATAGCAGCATCCCTTATGTGATGGAACAGCTACAGAGACACCGTGTGTGGCTAATAGGTGACTCTGGTTACCCCAACCTGTTGTGGCTACTTACCCCAGTGAGGAATCCCAGGACAAGGGCAGAGGAACGCTACAATGAGGCCCATGGGCGAACTAGGAGGGTTATAGAAAGAACCTTCGGCCTCCTGAAGGCCAGGTTTAGGTGTCTGCATATGACAGGTGGATCCCTAATGTACTCACCAAAGAAGGTGTGCCATATCATCGTGGCCTGCTGTATGCTTCACAACCTGGCTTTGCGACGCCATGTGCCTTTCCTGCAGGAGGATGGTCCAGATGGTGGTGTTGTAGCAGCTGTGGAGCCTGTGGAGAGTGAAGAGGAGGAAGACGATGGGGACGACACAGACAACAGGGACACAGTGATACAACAGTATTTTCAGTAGCACACAGGTATGAATCAACCACGCCATTTTACATTTACTTAAAGTCTCCTGCCTCTCTACTGTCTGAGTTCCCCCCCAGTTCCTGTTAACTGACTTGTGACTTTCCCTTCCGTTTTCAGAGCTGTGGGCCCCACTGCGTGACCTCTGCTTTGTTTGCCCATGGACTACAGCTGTGTGACAGTGGTATGTTGTCATCACAATGTAACTGAACATTTTGGCACTGTTATGTCTAATACATTTGTTCAAAATACAAGCAGACTCCAGATTTTTTTAGTGCAAGAAGTGATTTAATTCAAGTGCTAAATTTAAGGAACATGATTGTCAAACGGGGATGGGTGATGGTGGAGTAATGTCCATGGCAGAGTCCAGTTCTCAGTCGCACAGGTGCATTGTCCATATGCCTGTGGAAGGATGGAGCAGGGGCAGTTCAAGGTTGGACAGGGTGACAATGTGGGACAGTGGGATGACATCATGGGATATTGTTTGCTGGCGGGGGTCTTGCAATCCTACTCTGTCTTCTTGTGAGATCTCAGGTTCCGCTTGCGGGGTGGTTCTTCTTCTGCAGGAGGTGGGGTTCTGGTGGCCCGTCGTTGTGTGGGGGCCTCCTGTCCACTAGCGCCGGCGGAGGTGGTAGGCTGTTCCTGGTCCAGGCTAGTGACAGGGGCCCTTTGTGGTGCCACATGGTCCCGCAATGTGGTGACTATCTGGGTTAGGGCCACGACGATGGTCCCCATTGAGGAACTAATGTTCCTCAGTTCCTCTCTGAACCCCATGTACTGTTGCTCCTGCATGACCTGGATCTCCTGGAACCTGGCCAGTACCGTAGCCATCGTCTCCTGGGAGTGGTGGTATGCTCCCATGATGGAGGAGAGGGCCTCTTGGAGAGTCGGTTCCCTGGGCCTGTCCCCCCCCTGTCGGACAGCAGCCCTCCCAGTTCCCCTGTTTCCCTGGGCCTCTGTCCCCTGGACGGTGTGCCCACTACCACTGCCCCCAGGTCCCTGTTGTTGTTGGGGTGGTGGGTCAACCTGGGTGCCCTGTAGTGGTGGACACACCGCTGATTGACGTGTCCTGGAGACAGAGGCATGGGCCCGCTGGGTGGGAGCTGTGCTGGTGTTCCCAGAGGGGGTTAGTCTGGTGTAGCCTGTGGCTGTCTGTGGGGAACCGACTGTGCCGAGGTCCCCGATGGGCCGGGCTGGTCATCTGGGTCCAGGGAGACAGAGCTGCTGTCATCACTGGGGGCCTCTTCTGGGGGTGGGATGGACATCTCTGGACCCTCCTGGGCGGTGTGGTGGCGTTCGGGTCCTGCAGGGGTATAAGAGTATGGTTATTGCTTCTGTGTGTGGCATTTCGTGTAATGGGTGGGTGGCCGTGTCCCCCAGTGCTGGCATTCCCTTGTGGGGGCTTTTGTGACGGTGGCTTGTGGGGGTGATGGGTGTGTGCAGTGGGCATGCTTTGGGGATGGGTGTCCATGCTTTGGGGACGCACGCAGGGCTAGGTTTTGGGATGGGTGGTATGTGATGGTGAGCCATTTGCAAGGAGTTGGTGTGATGGGGGTGGGGGTGAGGGTGGGGTATGATTTGGCATGCAGGTGGGGTGGGGGGAATGAAGTAGTGGAGATTTGACTTACCAGAGTCCATTCCTCCGCCTACTCCTGCGAGGCCCTCAGGATGCAGGATATGCAAGACTTCCTCCTCCCACGCTGTGAATTCTGGGGGAGTAGGTGGGGGTCTGCCGCCAGTCCGCTGTACCGCGATGTTGTGCCTTGATACCATGGAACGCACCTTCCCCCGTAGGTCGTTCCACCGCTTCCTGATGTCGTCCCGATTGCGTGGATGCTGTCCCACAGCGTTGACCCTGTCCACTATTCTGCTCTATAGCTCCATCTTCCTGGCAATGGTGGTGTGCTGCACCTGTGCACCGAAGAGCTGGGGCTCTACACAAACTATTTCCTCCACCATGACCCTGAGTTCTGCGTCAGAGAACCTGGGGTGCCATGGGGTGGTGTGGATGAGTTGAGGGGTGGTGTATGTGTTGTAGAGTGTGGTGAGTGTGGTGGTGTATGGTGTTTTGTGCGTGGAAATTGTGTGGGTGATGTTGTGATTTGCCTCTGTGTGATGGTGTACTCTATGCTGTGCTCTCTCTCTCTCTGTCCTTCACTCGCAATTGTGCTTGTAGGGGTTTGTGGGTGATGTGGGTGTGTGTTTTATAGTTAATTGGGTGTGTGCGAGTGGTGTGTGTATGTGTCTCAGGTGTGTGTATTTTGAATTATCCAATGTGGTAGTGTTTTGTAAAGGTGTGTGTATTTTGACCGTGGCGGTGTGTACCGCCAATGGAATACCGCGGTTGAAAGACCGCTGCGGGGATTTGCGGGTCGGAATGGCATGGGTGTATTTCTGTTGCCGTGACGGTGGAGGTTTGGTCATCGCCAGTTTCCTGCTGACCTTTGGTGTGGCGGACTTTTGTGGATGTCGGGTTTTTGGCGGCTTGCCAGTTGCGGGTCAGAATGACCGTGGCGGTTTCCCGCGGGCGCGGCGGTGTTATGGCGGCCTTCTGGTCGGTGGTAAGCGACTTTTACCGCCGAGGTCGGAATGACCCCCATAGAGTCAAAACCTAAGGGCCCTTTGTGTGGGCTGTCAGTTCAGCTTGAACCAGCTTGATGAACTTCCCAAATTTAGCCAGGTCAGTCGGTTCCTTTAAAGCCAACACCAGGGATATTGCCTCCATGCAAGTTCTTAGGTTATAACAAAGAAAGAGAGCTCTTAGGAGGGAGCGGCGTGTGTTCATTAGGGCCGGACAGCAGCACAATAGGTGGATAAAGGTTTTAGATTTATATTCAGATGCAACCTCTGATGATGGTAAGGGAACTCCATTTTGGGTTTAGCTCTTTTGTCCTCAGGCCGAGTAATCTCGCAAAAGCAATTTGTGTCACACAGGTTTTCCTGATGGGGTGAGTGAAATATGGCTGTGGTGCCAAGAGCTGTGTGTTGTTTTTATAAGAAGCAACTAGTGATTCTTGCACATGAGTCTTGTTCATTGTTTCAAGATTACATGCCTGGGAAAGCATTTTTATCTGTCTTTTAATCACAAGTTTGATTTCAATGTGCGATTGGGCCAGCCTGATCAGTTCTTCTTGATCAATTTGGAGATTGTTCAAAGCTGCAGTTATATATTGTGACCAAGGGTTCGTGTTTGTATCGAAACGTAGCGGAGGAATGACTTCAGAGTATTGGGTGAGGCCATGACTATCCTGTGGTATTATTTCAGGAAGGCCCCCCTCATCAGGGCCCAATGCTGGCCCTCCAAACCAAATTCCAGCCTTATTAGGTGACTCCTTATATATTGTGGCAGTTTGAAAACTCTTTTGTAGATTTTGACCTGGAGCTTTTCTATCAGTGCAGCGGGTTGGCCAGGGAATGCTTTGTGACCATTGTTCATTGCTGAGAGAAAAGTGGCTTTAAGCATGTTGAAATTAGGTTAAACCTGAACCTTAAGCCTCAATTAACCTTCCTATAAGACTATAGTATATGGTGAAAAAATACAACTCTAGCATTGAAAGTTAAATGCTGTCTGTGGACTGCAGGAACTATTGTGCAATCCACTACAGTGACAATTGTTTCGGGAACACCCAGTCTGGCCTGAAAGCAGCAGCTTGAACCCTGCTGCACAGACCTGTCAAAATCACCCATTTGACAATTAGGAAAACCTGATTTAAAATATTAAATGACACCTCTAAACACACCTTGCTGCACAAAAGGTAGGATGCATAACATTTTATCGTGGAACACATGTGGCATTAGAAATGACATGTTCCCCCAGTAACTAGGGCTAAAATGGCATTGTCTTTGGTCATACTGTAACTGGTACATGTGAAAAGTACATATACTTCATGAACGTTAAGGTATACATTTGGGTCTGTACCTCTGCAGTCTTCCTTCATTCAAAAATGTATTTTTACATTAAAAAAAACAGTCCAATCTCATGATGAGGTACGATTTTAATTAAATAAATTGGGAATGTAAGGTCTAGAAAATAACTTTTAGACCTGGCATCCTTTGTATGGTCTTCACCCTAACTATTTCCCTTCAGACCTCCTGTTCTGCTAACTTTGGTTTTGCTGGCCTTAGAGCTTTGCACACTTTACTACTCTTATTCAGTGCTAAAGTCCCTATGCTTTCTTTCCCCTAATATATAGTAAGGTTGGCTTATACCTTATTGGCATATTTAATTTACTGGTAAGTCCCTGGTAAAGTGGCACTACCTGTGTACAGTGCCTGTAACGTAAATGCCACTAGTGAGCCCCCAGCACTGATTGTGTCACTCACTTAAGTATCACCTCAAACATGCCTCAGACCTACCATTGCAACCTGTGTATGTGCAGTTTTAAAGAGTCACGTCAACCTGGCAAGCCCAAACCTTCCTTTTTAATATATAAACACGTAAGTCATCTCTAGGTTAGCACTGGATGAGACCGGGGGCGGGGTGAAATACATTACAAATTAGGACATGTCCATTTAAGTTTTACTTGTCCTAGTAGTGAAAATTACTTTTTCACTACTACAAGGACTACCTCTCCCATTGGATACCATTGAAGTTACTTTATTACATATCATTATGTATAATTTGCAAATAGGAACAGGTGCTCAGTTCATGTTTGGTGCCTTTGGAATCATTTAAAAATCAAACTTATAGTAAAGTAAAATTTTATATTAAATTTTAGAAAATAGCACATTTAGCGAGTTGGGATTGTCCTGCCTTAACCATTTGGCGCCTCTCTCTGGGTCATATGATTGAGTGTGGTTGCCATTTGAGCTTTGTCTGTTCCTCCTAATCAGTGTGTCTGGGTGGGCCTTCACTGGCAGTATGGGAGGGAGGAGCTTGGCTCAGCTGCACTTACACTTGAATGGGATGGGTCCTTTCTCCTCACAAAGGGTTACTTACCACTGTAGTTAGTCTTGAGCCACGGTCAGGAATGCAGGGCACCTATGCACTTCAAAGACATGCCTCTAGAGGCTTCTCCCCACTTTAAAGGTACACAACTGGGTAAAAAATTCTCAACTTTCAATGCCAGCTTTTCAGTACACTTCTGAACCCGTGGATACTCTGCCAGCAAGAAGGACTGCTGCGCTGCTGAAAATACTGCATTACTATAGGACTGCTGCTCTGAAGGAACTGCTGCCCTGCTGCACTTACCTGCTGCCAATTGCTCACTTGCCTGGGTGAAAAGAGATTTGGGCCTGCAACTGCACCCTTGAACCCAGGACACCAGAATGACTTAAAGGGCTAGTCTGCTGGCCTCCTGATCTGAGCCTCGGGCACATAAAAGCTTCCCCAACATCCTGCACCAGACCCTGGACCCATATGAAGAGAGTTCCTGAATTCTCAAGTGGTGCCCCTCAGGTCCTGAGACCTTGGTGTGGATCAAAGTAGCTGTATTCAAGCTTCTGGGCTATTTGTGACTGCAAATGTGTGTGTACTGAGACCTTTCTGCTCACACTGTAATTCAGTGCAAAGCTCTGGTAGCCACCTCTTTATGCTACGGCAGCTTCAGGCAATGCTCCCCATCCATTGTGAAACTTCAGTTAGCCTAATCTGGTGACTGCAACCAACCTGCGCTCCATTGTGGTTGGCCTGAAAGTATGAGTTTGACCCAGCCCAGCCTGACCAGAGAGCTGCCGTTGGCGCTTTGTGATTTTTGGTGTCATTTTAAACTTAAAGCTTTAAAATTTCATAACTCCAGGTGTTCTTATTGGGATTTATGATGTTTTAGCCTTATCTTGAAAATTAAATTCTGCTCTATTTTTCCAGCCTGGTGTGTGATCCTTTTGTGGTGTGTTTTCATTGTGTTACTGTTTGAAGTGTTGCACAGCTGCTTTACACCTTGCTTCTAAGTTAAGCCTGACTGCTCTGTGCCAATCAACTAGGGGGTGGAGAACAGGTTAATTTAGGGCTGACATGTGGCTCAACCTAACAAGGATTGTGGTTGCTGCTTGACTAGAGCTCATACCCCAGTTTACAACTCAATTTCTTACAGGTATCTACTTAAAGCTGCTTGAGACTAATTTGCGATAACTCTCCCGTCACTTCCCACCCGATGGTTGGCCTGAACAAGGTGTGAAAGAGGTGTGGAAACTTCTACCAAATGCAAAAGCAATGGGCTGTATCTGGGGTTGTGCTTTTTCCACTTCCAGGAGGACCAATTGGAATGGACAGAGGAACTTCTTTAACTTAAAAGAGGTTGCTGCCCATCTCGACATACAATTTAATTTTCCTGGAATGTTCAGGGTATTAATAACATGACCAAGAAGAATATGGTGTACACTTACCTTAAAAGGAGAGGACCACATATCACCCTCCTGTAGGAGACCCATCTCACTGCGACTCAGGGTGTGGCACTTCACAAAAAGTGACAATGTCAAAGCTACACAAAGGCATACTCGGCCTTTGCCAGATGGGTTCTGCTGTGGATCCGACCAGGAGTGCCATTTCAGAAGATGAGTGAACTGATAGATCCTTGCTCTTTGATTATGGAAGTGGAATCAGGCACAGATGAGCATCTATATATTAAGAACAGCATTAATGATCCATTAGGAAACTATTATACATCCCTGTATTCTCCCTCACCTGTTTTGCCCCCCAGTTTCTTGGCAAGTTTTCGGACACAATGGCTCTCCCAATGATTACATGTGAGGAAGCCAGGGAGCTGGGTGGTCCCATCACACTCCAAGAGGTGCAAGCTGCAATTAAGGCCATGGCATGGGACAAAGTCCCTGGGGCAAATGGCCTGATGGTATAATTTTATGACACATGTACGGAGGAATTGATGCCTAACCTGGTCAATCTCGAAACTGCAGCTCAGGCTGTGGACCACCTACGGAGTCGACGTGTGAACCTTTGGTAATTCAACATCGAAGCCGGCCGTCCCCCCATGATGTAAGGGTATACCATCCATTGCCCATGCTTAATATAGACTATAAAATACTTAGTCAAATATTGGCAAGTCACCTTTTACCTCACATGTCTAAATTAATTCATGTAGACCAGGCAGGATTTATACTGGGGCGTAATAGAGCACTCAACATTTGTAAATTCCTCTCACTCTTGGATACTAATTCTGTGGACAAGCTGAGGGTGGGAGTCATGGCGATAGAGATAGAGAAGGTCTTTGATATCTTGTGATGGGATCAGGTGATGTTAAAGATGGGACTAAGGCACAGATTTGTTTAATAGATGAGGCTCCGTTTTTTGGGGCATACGGTGTATGTAAGGACTGGTAGGTCAATCTCGGACTCCTATGTAGTGAGGCGTGGAACTAGACAAGGGTTCCCATTTTCCCCATTACTTTTCACTAATGCAGTGGAGCTATTGGTTATCAGTGCATGATCTGGGCATCCTATAGGGGGTTGGACATTCAGGAAGCATAACACTATTCTGCTCTTTATGCTGATGATATGCTATTATTCCTATGAGATGTTGGTGTGTACTTACCGGGAGCAAAAGCTCTTTTGAATTGCTTTGGGAGGATGTCAGGCTTGTTCATTAATTCGCATGAGTCCCATTTATTTACATTCTGTAGAGGTATGCCTCCACCCCGGACGTGAGTGGAATGATATGGGAAGGGAACTGTCTGAAGTATTTAAGTATTAACATCTACCATGACCCTCAGGACCTTCTGGGTGGTAATAATGGTGCAGCCATTAGAGTTCTCTGTTCTAGTGTAGCCTTTTGGAAAGCTTAGCAACTGTCCATTACTGGTAGAGTTACTTTCCTCAAGATGGTGACACTCCCCTGGCTGCTTTACTTTTTCTGGACATTGTCCCTGGCTCTTTCAGGACCTTAAGTCACTGATGTGTGAGATCATATGGGGGATGGGCAGATGTTGAGTGGCGATGTCAAAATTACAATGTGCAATTACAATGTGGTGGACTTGGCAGTGCCAGACCTTGAAGCTTACTACCTGGTGGAGCAATTACAGTAGTTCAACTAGTGAATTTATTCCATGATGCGCCCTAGCGAGGAGGATCTCAGCTAAATTTCCCATTCACGAGGTCTGTTTAGGGTCCTTTTGGGTTTCCAAAAATTGCTGGTGGTTCAATGCTGCTGGCAGCGATGCTTGCAGCAAACCTGTACTCGGGTGTCCTACTCCACAGACCTACCTTTACAGTGGCTTGAGATGGTGGCTCGGGATGGAGTCTTGTAGGTACTCAGGAGAGGGCTTCCAATGGAGTGACTTGAGTGTGGGATCTCTTCAGGGATGGAGAATGTCTCCTGTTTGAAGATCTATCTGTGGAATTTGAGTTTGAGATACTGGAGGCCAATAGTTGTTGCAGAGGGTGGTGGCTGCAATCATTAGAAGTCACTGTAGAGCTGGTGCTGCTGAACCCCCTAAACATAAATGCTGCTGATTGCTCTGCACTACAACTGGCCACATTAAAGCGGTCACATGTCTATATCAGGCTTTGCAGGCTAACATTATTACATCATTGGTGGTGCTACGGAAGAAGTGGGGAGGGGACTTAGAATTCCAAATCATGGCACTGATTGGGCCAAGATGCTTGAAAGCAACCTTGGAGTAACTAGGAGAGCCAGATTTAAATTAATATTTTATATGGCTCTGATCTTTACAAAACAAGAACAAACAATGCAATATAAGGCCTCCAGGGGTCCCAGGCTGAATAAATGGAGGGAAGACCTTGTTAAATGGGCAGGTTTTGAAGGTGCAATCTTACTTCAAGGGGTGGAGAGGGGGCATTTCTAGATTGATAGAGCCTGAGCCTGGGAACATCTGGGACTGTCTCAAGGATCCTGAGCTGGACACATCAGATGTGTTTGCTCTATCTGCAGACAGATCAGATGGGAAGACTGTTTATGACCATTTGATCCCCGAACAGAGCAGTGATTGTGAGGTCATGGGCATGGCACGGAAATAGACAAACACTGTTTACCTATGGTGATATTCATACGGGATGGCACATCATGGGATAGGGACTTGGGGGTGGGGTTTGGTGGGAGATGTTCTTTTGTAGCTGTGAAGGGCCTGTTTTTGTATCACACCATGTACATTACCTCTGTATCCTGTGGTATTATACTTGAAACCTTTCCATGGTAAATGTACAATGAGTACACCAGGATTGTGTTGAATAAACCAATAAAAAATATTTTGTTTAAAAATACAATTTTAAAGTGTCATGCTGTGTCTCAAGCAAATGTTAGGTGACACCTGGAAAAGCTCTGCCTGTGTCCCCATTGTCAGGTTGACATCCAACCCAGTCGGAGGAAAGCAACTCCCAAATTGGATTTTGAGTAACTACAGAAGAGGGGACTGTTCATTACCCTGGTCAAACCTCTGAGTGGGCACATAGGCTGTGCATAAGGGGGGAAGAATTTCCCCATCATGAATTTTGAGTGTGAGAGGCACCATAGGATGGTTTGCAGTAAGGCAAACAGGAACTACTGAAGAGGTGGAGGTGCCCCAAGTATCTTTTACCCCATTTGTTAGGACAGTCACCTCCACCCACTAACTGGTGAGAAACATAAATGTGGCATCCACAGGAAACCTCCTCAGAACACTTTACTGGACCTGCTGAAGATCTGAAGAGGACTGGACTTGCTGTCTGTGCCCTCAGAGGAACCCTGAAGGGCTGGACCTGCTTCCCCTTGTACCCAGGATAGAGAGGTGGATTCCAAGAGTCAGATGTCTGACTTGCTATGTGACTAAAAGGGCACAACAAGCTGCAAAAGCTTTATTCCTGAAGTACCAAGCTGATCAGTGGCAACTGGATTAGGAATGGACTTTGGTGTTGGTCTCTGCCGGGCCCCCTGAAAGCCTCTAAGTACCTCCCTTTGAAGTCTGGTGAACCTTAGAAGAGTACTACTGTGGTTGTTTGGGCACCAGAAGAAAGTTTGAAAACTTATAAAAACAATTTCTACAGATCTCCAGAGCTTCAGGAGGCCCCACTGTGAAAAGTATCTGACCTGCAGTTCAGATTATGTTTCAGCTTTGTCAAAGTCAGACCTCCCTCCAAGCAAGCAACGTCCCTTTCTGAAATGAAACTTAAAAACTTTTTTGACTTCCAAGTATTTCACCATGACCACTCAATTTAGAACATCCAACCAGGGCCCTATTTCAGTCGACCTCAAATGAAACCTAGGTTCCATTGTCCCATAGACTATCATTGGCACATTGTGCTGTTTTGGGACTATTTCTACTTTAATTTAAAAAAAATAACATTTCTCCAGTTCTTCTTATTGGATTTGTGTTGTCTTGTTGTCATTTTGCTTGTTAAAAGTTTACTCTATTTTTCTAATGTTGGGGGGAATTTTTATTGTTTGAAGTTTTCACTTTATTACTATTTTGGTAATGCATGAAGACATACACATTGCCTGCCTTTTCTGTGCCATTGCTAGTTGCAGGAGGCTGTGCTCAGATTAATTTAGAGACTTTGAGAGCTCACCATATCAAGAACGGTTATTATTCCTTGAGTTGTCAACTGTAAGAAAATTGGGTTATTTTTTGAGAAAGGTTGAAGCACTATTCAAGCAACAACCACAATTGTTGAAAGGGTGAACCCCAAAAGTCACAAAATTAACCTCTGGTAGCTTGACAAAGCAGTCAGGCTTAACTTAGACATTGTGTAAAACGTTTATGCACCACTTCAAACAGTAATAAAGTATAAATTCAACAGAAGGAAAGTCCCACTCCAATTTTAAAAAATGGAGTAACATTTAACACATTATTTGAAATCAAAATGACAAAATTCCAATCAGTAGAACTGGAGATATGCAGTTTTAAGAAATTAAATTAAAATAATGCCTTGAAGTACAATGTGTCAATAGTGGTTATCTGGTTTCACCGGACCTGGACATAGTTACAAGTCTAGCCCAACTGTGATGGATCGTTGCCGGACACAAGGACCAAGATAGGCCCGCATAATAAAACACCTTAAACCCATATTGAAGAAATGTCACTCAGCCGTTGTTCGAAGAAGCTGTGAGAGGTGATGTGTGGTCTTGTGTCATCGTCGAGGAGAGTGTCGACAAGGGAAGTGTGATACAAAGTCCTGCATTGAAGAAGCATTATGCAGCTGCTGTTCTGAAGATGCTGTGGGGCTGCAATGTGAAGTCCTGCATCATCCACTGTATAAAATTGGGCTATTAATTGAGAACAGTGGAAGTCCTGCTCAAACAACAAACATAATTAACCTGTGCTTAACCCTCTGGTAGTTTGGCACAAAGCAGGCAAACTTAACTGAGAGGCAATGTGTAAAGTAATTATGCAGAGCACAAGCAGTAATAAAGTGAAAACACAACACAAGAAAAATTGGGAAGAGCAGACTGGGCATTACGGATGTTCATCGTTGTAGTCGGAAGAGACCTTTGGGCATTGCAAACGGTATCTTCACTATGGCAGTCATCACGGGCTATCATTGCTGTAGCCCAAAATGCAGGCCTTGTGTTGCTGGTCATCATTGACGGTCACTATCGACCAAAGAGTAAGGGGCATATTTATACTCTGTTTGCGCCGGAATTGCGTCTTTTTTTTGACGCAATTCCGACGCAAAACTAACTCCATATTTATACTTTGGCGTTAGTCCATGGAGTTTGCGTCATTTTTTAGCGTGGACACCTACTTTGCGTTAATGAGATGCAAGGTAGGCGTTCCCGTCTAAAAAATTGACTCCGAGGCATGTGCGCCGTATTTACACTCCCGGGCAAAATTCACGCCCGGGAGTGGGCGGGTAAAAAAAAATGACGTACGGCCGCTTTTGCGCCGTTTTTTAGCGCCTGGACAAAGCAGGCGTTAAGGGACCTGTGGGGTCGGAAGGAGCCCAGAGGTGCCCTCCCATGCCCCCAGGGACACCACCTGTCACCCTTGCCCACCCCAGGAGGACACCCAAGGCTGGAGGGACCCATCCCAGGGACATTAAGGTAAGTTCCGGTAAGTATTTTTATTTTATTTTTTGTGGCATAGGGGGGCCTGATTTGTGCCCCCCTACATGCCACTATGCCCAATGACCATGCCCAGGGGACAGAAGTCCCCTGGGCATGGCCATTGGGAAAGGGGGCATGACTCCTGTCTTTGCTAAGACAGGAGTCATTTCTATGGGGGTTGGGAGTCGAAAAAAATGGCGCAAATCGGGTTGAGGCGAAAAATTTGCCTCAGCCTGACTTGCCCCATTTTTTGGCGCCCAAGCTCCATATCCCCCTACACCAGCGCTGCCTGGTGTACGTCGTTTTTTTCCACGCACACCAGGCAGCGCCGGCGGCTAACGCCGGCTAACGTCAATGATTAAATACGGCGCCCGCATGGCGCTTCAGAATTGCGTTAGCCGGCGCTAATTTTTTTGACGCAAAACTGCGTTAGCGCAGTTTTGCATCAAAAAGTATAAATATGGCCCTAAGTTTCACAGAGCAGTGCACCAGTGGGCTTCACAGATTACATAGTCTTAGCAAGAAAGGGGCAGTGTGCAGTCTCAAGGAGTTGAAACTTTAGGATATTTATATTTTCTTTGGGAGGAGCACACTCTGATGACAATCAAGGGTCCAGCATCTGTGGAGATACCTCTTGGGGGTCAGGGACTCTCACCATTAGAGGCCACCAGGAATCAGAGAGGTCCTGTTGCAGTTTCAAGCAGGTAGAGTTGCAACAGGTGAGCTGTGTAATTGTAGGGAGGCCTCTGAAACCTGTTGTGCCTCTGTAGCTCATGCAGGAGGTCAGTCAGCCGACCTGTTGATGTCACTCTGGTTAGTCTAGCACGAAGACAAGCAGGTCCAGTCTTCCTTCATAGACAGCAAGGCAATCCCTCAAGCAGCTGGGCAGTTCTCTAGCAGCAGGCATTACTTCCACAGGTCCAGGAGTGTTCTGAAGATTGGCTCTGGAGGTACAATGTTTATACCTAGTATCAGATCTTCTGTGGAGGGACTCCCTGTCCTACCTCCACATCTGGTTCTGGAAAGTTCTTTCCCTTCGCCTGTCAAGGCTCCAAACTGACTGGGGGTGACAAAGGGTAGGGCAGGCCTGGTGTCAGATTCCTTTGTGTGTACAGGAGGCTGAGCTATTTGAAAATTAAGTGGGGCTGAATGCAACTCCTCCCAATCATTCTGCCAAAATGGCTGATCCTTTCCAAACCCAGATCCCCTTTGAATTACTGTCTGGAAGCAATACACAAACTCCAACACCAGAGAAGTTAACATTCATGTGGCCCAGGACACAGGCAAAAGGCACACATGTATAGGACAAGAAATTTTTTTACGGTGGCCATTTTCAGAATTGTGGCATGAAATCCAACTTTACCAATAAGGAGTATTTTAAACTACAATTCATTTGAGTGTACACAGCATATCTCTATCTGTTCCCAATCCAATCCTATCAGTTATTGAATGTAATAATGTAACCTAGGGATATTCAAAGGTAGAGCTAGGCCTTACAACGGTGAAAAACAACTTTAGGAGTTTTTGACTGCCAGGACATGTAAAACATAAGTATAAATATTTTGCTTTTTAAACACAATGCATCCAGCCCTGTAAGCATTGTAGGCCTACTTTAGGTGTGACACATGCATTAAAAATGAAGGGTAAGTTCTGGCACAAAGTTTATATTTCCTGGTCGAAATGGCTGTTTAAACAAACTGCACTACAGGCTCTAGTGGCAGACCTGAGACATGTTTTAAAAGGTAACTTACGTATATGTGCACAATGACTGCTGCAGGACCTTTAGTGCCATTTATTTACAGGTCCTTGGTACATGTAGTAGAAGTAAATTAAAAGTGACAATTAGGGGTAGGCCATTGTTACCATGTTTGAAGGAGAAAGCATAAGTATTTTAGCACTGATCAGCAGTGGTAAAATATGCATGGTCCTAAAAGCAGCAAAAAAGGAATTCAGCAAAATAGGAGGGGTGAAGGCAAAAAGTCTTGGTGAATGCCACACAAGGATGTCAGGTCTAATATATGCCCACCCCTATCTGAAAGCAGGAAGAACTATCTGAATGTGTAGAGTATTTATGCAGTACACAAATAGCATTAAAGTGAAAAAGCAAAAGCAAGACAAGAAAATTCTCTAGACATTTTTTAAAAATAGAGTACATTTTAAATATAAAATGATACTGAATTAAAAAATCCAATCAGTAAAACCGGAGATATGCAATTTCAATGTTTTAAGTCAATCTAGCACCTAAAAGCAGAAAGTTCTATTCACAGTCATCTGGCAGAGCTAGACTAGGGGAAGACAACTTCAGAGACTGGGACTAATATAATGGCATAATGGGAGGGGTTAGTAATTCCCAAAACTGCAACCCTTAACAATTATGCACTAATTTATGCTAGGAACACAAACATCTGAGTTTCATTCTGATAACCCAGTACCTGCCCTAGGTAACAGCCTAAACTATTGCAAAGCACAGTAATGTATACCTGAAAAGTGTGTTCTTATTGGAGTGTCCTCTGGTGAGTATGATCAGTATTCTGTTTTGGGTCAGAAGTAAAGTACTGCATCTCTTCTAAGAAAAAGCACTACCTGGACTGTGGTTCATTAACTGTTAAAGAATGTTTCATTGATTTCATAGTTTTTAGACTATTCCAGCTCCCTAAGTACACCATGCATTTCTCAACCTCACTACCTTAGAGTCAAGTGCTAAAAATAAGTAGTTTGTGTTCACTTTTGGGCTCAGTTATAGAGTAAAGCCCTAGGCCACCAGTGGTGTAAAGCTCTAACTGTTACAGCTTGAGCCCAGTGACCCATATCTGCCTTGAGACTCCTAAAATAACCACTATCAGTAGCTTTCACAGCACCTGACTGCTTTGCTTTGCTTATCAAAACACAAGGTGTCACAAGCTGTGGAGGCTTCCCTCTCATGTGGCCCTGGTTCTCACTCCATGATTCTGGGAATCGCAGAAACAAGAAGTCCCTGCTCATACACTCCATCACAACGTCCTCTTTTCTCATCCTCAGCCACTTTAGAACTTTGCATATCTCAAAGAAACACAAGTGAGTTGTAGAGGTAAAGGTTGAGGATTCAGACATTGTAATTTTGATAACAGCAGTATATTCCTCTGCTTCTATACAGCTGTCATTTCATTATTTTAATTTGCGCTCTCAGCTTTACAATGTTGTATCTAGAACTTAAACAACTTCTGTCTTGGAATACTAAGGGGCATATTTATACTCTGTTTGCGCCGAATGTGCGCCAAAAATTTTAACGCACAATCGGCGCAAACCCTGCCCCATATTTATACTTTGACGTCCGACCCCGTGGGCGTCAAAATTCCACCATGTGCGTCATTTTTTGGAAGGGGGAACCAGCCTTGCGTTAATTATATGCAAGGTAGGCGTTCCCTTCCAAAAAATGACTTTAAGGCCTGTGCCCCATATTTATACTCTGACGTCATTTTGACGCACAGGAGGGGGTGGGCCTTAAAAAACGGCGCACAGCCTGATGGGCGCCGTTTTTTAACGCCTGGGTCAGGGCAGGCGTTAAGGGACCTGTGGGCTCGGAAGGAGCCCAGAGGTGCCCTCCCCTGCCCCCAGGGACACCCCCTGCCACCCTTGCCCACCCCAGGAGGACACCCAAGGATGGAGGGACCCATCCCAGGGAAGTTGAGGTAAGTTGGGGTAAGTATTTTTTTTTTTTTTTTAAGTGTCATAGGGGGGCCAGATTTGGGCCCCCCTACATGCCACAATGCCCAATGACCATGCCCAGGGGACATAAGTCCCCTGGGCATGGTCATTGGGCAAGGGGGCATGACTCCTGTCTTTGCTAAGACAGGAGTCATGTCAATGGAGGTTGGGCGTCAAAAAGAATGGCGCAAATCCGGTTTGAGGACTGAATTTTGCCTCAGACCTGACTTGCCCCATTTTTTTACGCACAACCCCCATTTTCCCATACGCCGGCGCTGCCTGTTGTGAGTCATTTTTTTTGACGCACACCAGTCCGCAGCGCCGGCTAACGTCATTCCATAAATGAGGCGCCCGCATGGCGCGTTGGAATGGTGTTAGCCGGCGGTAACATTTTTGACGCACAACTGCGTTGGCGTGGTTGTGCGTCAAAAAGTATAAATATGGGCGTAAGATCGGTTCGAAGAATAGTATGTTTGGAATTCAGAACCCCCAGTAAAGCATCATTGTTTCAGGTTAGACCTGACAGCCTTAGGGTGGTCTTCCCCCAATGTTTTGCCTGCCTCGCTCAATTTTTCTGATCTTGTTGTTGCTTGTTTTAGGACTGCTGTTGACCAGTGCTAAAATGCTTGTCTCTCTCCCCTAAATATGGTAACGTTGGCTCATACCCAATTGACAAATTTGATTTAATTATGCGTCCCTAGTAAAGTGCATTACATGTGCCCAGGGCCTGTATATTAAATGCTACTAGTAGGACAGCAGCTACGATTGTGCCAAACACATAAGTAGCCCCTTAACCATGTCTCAGGAATGCCATTGCAGGGCTTATGTGTGCAGTTTCACTGCCACTTCGACTTGGCATTTAACCTTACTTGCCAAGACTTGAACTCTCCTTTCATTACATATGTCACCCCTAAGCTAGGCCCTAGGTAGCCCATAGTTCAGGGTGCTATGTAAGTAAAAGGCAGGATATGTACTTGTAAATTATACATGCCCTGTTAGTGAAAACCTCCCAAAGTCGTTTTTCACTATTGTGAAGCCTGCCCTTCTCTAAGGCCAGCATTGGTAATTCCCCTATACACTTTTAAGTGGTAATTTCTGATCTGAAAGGAGTGGGATTGTCATGTTTGGCATGGTTGGAATGGTGGTGCGTAATCCTGCTTACTGGTGAAGTTGGATTCAAAGTTACTATTTTAGAAAGTAATGCAAAAACAACAGATGATGGACGGAATGCAGAGCAAATCAAACATTCATCCCCAGTCACAGATCTGGGTTTATTCCATCAGTTTTTTTGCCTGCCATTCCATTCCAGTTTGGACCCGGCCATATGCAAATCAGTCTTGACCCTGTTCCCTATGGGTACAGTGTAGCCCGAACTGCCAGGCCAGGTCCTCCCTGGACCAGAAACAAGCATCCTAGGACCGGTTTCAGGGTATCACCCTTCATCTGCCAGGCTAGCTTGAATCTGGTGGCATAGCTAGCACGGGACCCACATCTGGGCATATCTTTCCCACTTTGGGCAACAAATGCAAAAACAACAGATGACGGACGGAATGCAGAGCAAATCAAACATTCACCCCCAGTCACAGATCTGGGTTTAATCCATCAGTTTTTTTGCCTGCCATGCCATTCCAGTTTGGACCCGGCCATATGCAAATCAGTCTTGACCCTGTTCCGCATGGGAACAGTCCAGCCTGAACTGCAAGGCCATGGCTTCCCTGGACCAGAAACAAGCATCCTAGGATCGGTTTCAGGGTATCACCCTTCATCTGCCAGGCTAGCTTGAATCTGGTGGCATAGCAAGCACGGAACCCACGTCTGGGCATACCCTTCCTACTTGGGGCAACAAATGCAAAAACAACAGATGACGGACGGAATGCAGAGCAAATTAAACATTCACCCCCAGTCACAGATCTGGGTTAATCCATCAGTTTTTTTTGGCCTGCCATGGTATTAATTTTAGAAAGTAGGCATTTATCTGCACTTACTGCTCTCTTTGCCTTACAGCCTATCTCCAAACCACGACTGGTCTGTGCTGGTTGACAGCTCCCCTTGTGTATTCTACCCAGACAGCCATAAACACAGGACACTCAGATGCATCTGCATCCATCTGCATACTGATGGATCTTCATGTGTAGGAAGAATGGAGTGGCTCTCACTTACACTTCAAAGGCTAGTTGCCTTACCTCACACTGAGGACTGATAACCCCCCACAGATCTCCTGACAGGACTGGGGTGAAAGGGGAACTGGTGCACTTAAAGAAAGCACTCTTTGAAGTTTCTCCCACTTCAAAGGCACATTTGAGTATATGTGGGTCTGTTACCCCCTCAAATCAGACACTTCTGGACCTACAAATGGACTCTGCCGGAGGGAATGCCATGCTGCCCAAAGGACTCATCTGGACTTCTTTTCTCGATGGACAGGTCCCCTGCTAGTTTCCCTGCTGCCTGCAGCTCCCTGACTCTGCTGGAAGGACTCTGCCTTCCCCCACAAGTGATCTCCAAGGGCTTGAACTGAGTTTGCATCCTGTTAAAAAGTCTCAGGGCCACCAAGGACTTCACCAGAGAGAGAAAACCCACTGCATTGGAAAATCAACATAAAGTTTGCAAAATTTGATGCACCTCCTGTCTCATGGTTGAAAAATTGCTGCATCGCCTACAGGATGAATGAGGTGCCTCTTTCATCCTCCCACCGTATTTTGGATTTTCCAGGCATGATCACTAGGCGTCAAAATATCCCTGCACTGCAGTGAGGAGCCAAGACTGTGCACCCAGAAATCAACACATCACCTTGCCTGCGAGGAAAAAATTGACGCATCACATAATTTTCCAATGCATCACCTCCTCTGCAGCCCTCTGTGTCATTACTTTTGATGCACCCAAGGTAATGTGTGTTAAAAAGATACAAGCACTGATTTTTATGGATTAAGGCGCATCTAAACCTTTAACAGGTGATATCTTAAGTTGTGCACAGTGGAGTTTGGTCTTATTTTGTTTAGATAAATATTATCTATTTTTCTAAACTGGTGTGGAGCACGTTTTGTGGTGTGTTCACTGTGTCACTTTATTAATTATTGCACAAATAATTTTCACTTCACCTTCTAAATTAAGCCTGCCTGCTCTGTGCCAAGCTACCCAAGGGTGAGCACAGGATAATTTAGGTTGTGTTGTGACTTACCCTGAATAGGATTGTGGTCCCTACATGGACCGGGTGCATACCTCTGCCAACTAGAGACCCAATTTCTAAAATTTCAGATACTGAATTTGTCAGATGTGCCTTTACAACGGTGATGCACTTTACGCTGATTTCAGACCTGGCATTGCTTTCCTTCACCTAATTGGTTTATTTAAACCTGGGAAATGTCACCGTGCATTTAAAATTGTTCATCAAGGCACCCTTCTCTAAAACATAAAAAATGTTTATGCATTTTATTTGGAACTACAGAAGAAGAGTTGAAATGTCAACATTTACGCCAATGTTAAAAACAAAGCAGAATTTCATTGCCTGAAATGGTGAGGAAGGAGGCTTCTACCATCACACTCTACAATGTCTCATATATTATTTGGGAACATTTAATTCAAAAAATGGACCCATGGGGGCGTGGTCTGGCCACGAGAGCTGATGGCCCCTTACGGCGGAGATCGGAGCTGCGGTCTCCAGTGTTCCTTCAGCCTGGCGCCGCCCACGGAGGGAACGAGCTGGCGTGGGTCAATTTCACGGCTGAAGCGTGCTGCAGCAGGAACTCTGAAGTGCGTCGCCCTCACCGCCTGGGGCATCACCTCCCCTAATTTAACTCCCCCCCCTCACTCTTAGGCTCTCTTCCAAAAACAGGGGGCTCCTGTGCTCACGCCGAAACAGTTCAAATGGGGGACAGAAAGACAGTGGCAGCTGGACACCCCGGACATTCTCCCATTGGGGGAGGCACGCCCGGACAGGATGTACGCCTCGACCACAGGGGGCGCTTCTGTCCGGTACAAGAGGTGACCAAGTGGACTCTGGTGACCTAAGAGGAGAAGCATGCAGAGGAGGGACCCCCCTATAAAATCGCCCCCACCACTCCCACACCAGCGGACAAACTCGCAGTGGCTCTCTGCTCCCCCGATCACCCCCCCTTTTGCACGAGGCCTCGACAAGAAGATCCCAAAAGCATTGGACATTGCGAAGGGGGGTGAAGGACGGAGGCCTACGTCCTAGATGGAGAGGAGCCCTACCCTGGGGTGATCCTTCGACAATCATTATTGGCGAACACAGGCGAAGGATGCATAACAGCTACGGCCATACAGTGGTGACACCTGACTCTGGCCCTCATTCGGAAAGTCCCGCTGTCAAAATACTGCAAGACCGCAGCGGGTATTTTGACTTTTCCCCTGGGCTGACGGGCGGCCGCCGAAAGGCCGCCCGCCAGCCCAGGGGAAAACGACCTTCCCACCATGAAGCCGGCTCGTAATCGAGCCGGCGGAGTGGGAAGGTGCGACGGGTGCTACTGCACCCGTCGCGTATTTCAATGTCTGCTATGCAGACAGTGAAATACTAGCGGCGCCCTCTTACGGGGGCCCCTGCAGTGCCCATGCCATCGGCATGGGCACTGCAGGGGCCCCCAGGGGCCCCGCGACACCCCCTACCGCGATCCTGTTCCGCACACATGAGGCAGCATTGACACTACAAAGGCCTCCGCTTCCCCCTTATCCAGATCCCCACCCCACCTGTGGCATTCTCCGTCATGCTGGCCCTCCAACGGTGCTGCGCTGCGCTACACTGACTCTCATCAGGTGCTGACCCACTGAGTTATTACGGCACGATGACCATGGGGTGTTTGTATCAATGGGCCTAGACGGCTCCGCGCCGCACCTCCTCTCCCGGTTGGGGGCCGATTGGCCAAGCGCTGGAACTCCTCGGGTTCAGGCTTATACCCGCAGATTACAGTTTAGAACTTGTGGAGCTTCTGCTCTGCTCCTTCCCTCCCCTCCCCCCGCTTCCTCCTCTTCTTCTTCTTCTCTCCCGGAGCTGAGGCCTGCTTTGCTGTCCTTGTACTCCTTGGGTTCGTCTCAACCACTCTTCTTCCGAACCTTTTCTTCTTTTTCTCCTCTCTCTTCTCTCTTCCCTCTTTTTCTCTTCTCTCTCTTTTCTCTCCTCCCTTCCTTTTTGTTTCCCCCCTCCTCCCACTTCCTTTCTCCCTTCCCTTCTGGTGTCTTTCTATATTCCCTTTCTCTTATCTTTCTACCCCTGCTCCCCTCTCTCTCTTCCATATACCCCTCCTCCCTCCCACCTTCCCCACCTCTCTGCGTCAGCCCCCCCTCCTTGGCAGCCGGAATCCACTGGGTGCTCCATCCCCCCTCCTCTGCACTTCCATCCATACATTCCGCCCGTAGCCTCTACAGCTTTCTATCAAATAGCTCTCTATCCTCCCCCACACATTTGCCCTGTTCTCCAACCTTACCCACCCTCACTGCAACCTCTGAACCTCCTTCATGGCTGGCCATTCATCATCACCACCCACCCCGCTACGGGTCATTTCTTGGAATGTTGATGGCCTCACCTATTTCATTAAACAGAAGAAAATATTCTCACATCTCAACACTAAACAGACAGATGTGGCTCCTGTCCAAGAGACACACCTTGACAGGGTTGAATCTGACAAACTACGGCGGGACTGGGTGGGGACAGTGTTATTGAGTTGTAACCCTTCCTCACAGGACACAGGGGGTAGCGTTTCACGAAAGTGTGGAATTGCGATCTTACTATGAAAGAGTCTACCTCTCACTGTCACCAAGTCATGGGTTGACCCGGAGGTGCGATACGTGTTCGCCAAGCTGAAATTAGGAGGCTCTTCGCTATGTGTGGGCTCCGCCTACGCCCCAATGGGTTCAAAACGCCAGTTCTTTTTGCGCATCAGCTGCCTTCTGACGGAAATTGGGCCACCTGATATATAATCGGGGGGACTGAAAGCTGACCAGAGGCGCAATACTAAACAGGGCCGGGCCTCTGGACATAACTAATAATAGCGACAGGGCTCTGCAGTCCGATATAATGCAGGACAACAGTCTGGTAGACTTCTGGAGGCTGACACACCCGGCTGATAGGGAATATACTTTTTTGTCCCCAGTTCACGGCACTCAATCCCGCTTGGATTATTTTCTTATCTCACACAGCATAGTGGCACACACACAGGACGCTCGCATACTAGATAGAAGTTTGTCGTCCCACTCCCCGAGTCTTCTGGCTGTTCAGCTGGGCCTGGTGTCCCCGGGCCGCAAGCCATGGCGATTTGCTGTCCAAAGCTACTGAACCCCCACCTATGTCCAAGACAACCTCGGCTCAGTGGAATCCAAGAGGGTCACGTGGGCGGCGGCCAAGGCGACTATACGCACCCACATGATGCGCAACACTGCGCTGGCAAACAAGGACAGGTGTGCAAGACAAATGACCCTGGAAACCAACATCAGACGCCTAACGTGACAATATACGGACCAACCCTCCCTCTCCACCCATAGACGATTGGAGTGTGCCCATATGGCCATGAACGAGCTATTACCTTCTCAGGCCAAATATGCGCTGCAGTGCTTGCAGGGACGACACTACGAACAGGGGGAGAAGGCTGGACGCCTGTTAGCAGCGCAACCCCACCAAAGAGCGGCGACCCTAGCTATACCGGCTGTCAAGGCTTGTACGGGAGAGACACTCACACACCCGCAGGAGATAGTCAATGAATTTGCGACCTTTTACAGACGCCTCTACACTCCCGAATCGCAGTCCTCTCCTGCCCAGATCGAGGCCTTTTTCAACAACATTATTTTTCCCTCGCTCTCTGACGAGGGCCGCAACTTACTGGAGGGGGACATCACACGGCAGGAACTCATGCAGGTTGTCTCTGATCTCCCCTATCACAAATCGCCCAGAAAAGACGGATTCCTTGCGGAATTCTGTAAATGGGCAGGGGAGGAAACGCTAGATGTCCTGCACAACGCGCTGACAGAGGCATGTCAGATGGGCTCATTAGGCACGATCTCCAACACTGCGATAATTGCAGTTATACCAAAACCAGGTCGGGATCCTATGCTTTGCAGTAGCTACCGACCCATATCCCTCCTGAGTGGCATGTTAAGATACTGGCCAGCGTCCTGGCGAATCACCTGCGTAGGGTAATACCATCTTTATTACATCAGAAGCAGGTAGGTTTTATGCCGGGCCAAAACTCAAGAAATCATCTTTGTACCCTTTGCCATGCCCATTGGGAGGCTAGGAATATGCCGGAGACCGCGCTAGCACTGTCCTTGGACGCCGAGAAAGCGTTTGATCGCATAGAATGGCCGTACTTATTTGCAACATTGTCGAAATTCAGCTTAGGGGACCAGTTTATTTCCAAAGTTCGCTTGCTCTATGAGCACCCTATGTCACAGTGCCCTTTCCTCGGGATCTGCACGCTGCTGAACAAAAAACCACCTCCCGGCGTCACCAACTCAGAAAGCTATCAGAGCACAGAGTTATGATGAAGCCAGGCGGGGGAAGGGAATTAGGGTAGGGAACTGCAGGGAGAGAGATCTGAAAAGAAACGGTTAGAACAAATATGCATATACTGCCACTGACCCCAGGTCCCTGATTTTCTTGAGTTTGTGGGGTTGCCTGGGGTCCCAACAGTGGTGGACACACTGCTGATTGACGTGTCCTGGGGACAGCGGGATGGGCCCACTGGGTGGATGCTGTGGTGGTGTTTCCTGAGGGGGAAGGCTCTGTGGTGGTATGGCACTGTGGCAGGGTAACCGATTGTCCAGAGGTCCCAGATGGGCCAGGTTGGTCATCGTGATTCAGGCGTGCAGAGCTGCTGTCATCACTGCATCACTGTGGGCCTCTTCTGTGGGGGGACTGGATGTTGGTGGCACCTCCTCTCTGGTGATGTTGAGTAGGGGTCCTGTGGGGATGAAAATGCAGTGTGATTATATTTGCCTGTGCCATCTTGTGCATCGGTGTGTTTCTCTGTATGGTTGTGATAGCCCTCTCAGCTGTGCCTTGTGTGTGTGGTGATTTTGTGGGCTAGGTGAGTCTCTTTAAAGGGCATGTTTTAGTGATGGGTGTCCATGCATGTCTGTGATGGGTGTCGATGAATTGGTGTTGCATGCAGGCCTTGGTATTGGGATGGGTGGGTTGTGATAGTGGGGTATTTGTGAGTTGGTGGAGTGATGGGGTGAGGGTAGGGGCTTTTGTTTGTGATGGCATGCAGGTAGTGTGGTGGATATAGTAGTAATGATTTGACTTACCAGAGTCCAGTCCTCCTGCTACTCCTGCAAGGCCTTCAGGATGCATTATTTCCAAGACTTGCTCCTCCCATGTTGTGGGGGAGGAGGTGGGGTTCCACCGCCAGTCCTCTGTACAGCTACCTAGTGTCTTGCTACCACGGAATGCACCTTCCCCCGTAGGTCGTTCCACCTCTTCCTGATGTCATCCCTTGTTCTTGGGTGCTATCCCACAGCATTGACCCTGTCCACTATTCTCTGCCATAGCTCCTTCTTCCTTGCAGTGGACATCTGCTGCACTTGTGATCCGAATAGCTGTGGCTCTACCCAGATGGTTTCCTCCACCATGACCCTTAGCTCCTCCTCTGAAAACCTGGGGTATCTTTGGGGTGCCATGGATGTGGTGTGAGTGGTATGTGTGAGGATATGTGGGGTGATGTGTTGTGGTGTGTACTGTGAGTTGCGTGGATGGTGTATGGGAGAATGGTGTTCTGTGGCTCAGATTGAGTGGGTACTCCTGGCTTGTATCTCTCTCTGTTTGCAATCTTTTTTTTCATTTAAAGGGTTGTGGGTAGTGTGGGTGTGTGTTCTATAGTGGTGTGGGTGTGTGGGTGTGGTGTGTGTGTGTATCAGGTGTGTGTATTTTGAATTGTCCAATGTGGTGTAGTTTTCTAAGTGTGTGTGTATTTTGAGCGTGGCGGTGTGTACCACCAATGGTTTACCGCGGTTAAAAGACTGCTGCGGTGATTCGTGGGTCCTGATACTGTGGGCATATTCCTGTAGGCGTAACGGTGTGGGTTTTGGTACCACCATTTTATCACTGACCTTTGGTCTGGCGGACTTGAGTATGTGTCTGTATAGAGGCGGGTTTCTCTGTGTGGGTCATAATACCCGTAGCGGTATACTGCCGGGGTAACGGTATGTTGGCGGCCGTCAGCACGACGGTAGGTGGAATTTACTGCCAAAGTTGTAATGAGGGCCTCTGTCTTTTCAAGGTACTCCACGACTGGTACTAACCCTGGTAAAATTGCACAGGATCGGCATTCTTCCACATGCAGACTGCTGGCGCTGCATGGAGAAGCACTGTGATTTGCTTCATATCCTCGGCGGTTGATCGTCGGTCCGGCCTTTATGGAAGGCTGTGGAACGCACTCTGATGGACTTCATGTTGCTCCCAACCCACTAACCCCCTCTCTTATCATACTGCACGATATTGACTCTCTACTGGCCTTATCATGACCGCAATGAAGACTGCTACATACAGCACTAGGAACCGCAAAAATATGTATACTATGGCACTGGAGATTCGTTACCCCCCCCAACCCCGGAGGAAGGGGTGGTGACGATGACTCGTATAGCTGCACATGGGAGAATTATTTACAACCTCCAAGACCAGGCTGCCCTCTTTGACCAGCTATGGGCCCCCTTCCTTCAAGACACCCGTCACTTCGGCCTTCTGTTAGCTTCTTTCACCATACACTCCCCTTCCCCACCCCATTCCGGCTCCCTTCCTCTCCCCTTTCTTTTTCCCTTTCTCTTTCTTACTTTTGTTCTCCCTCTTTTTCTTTTTCTGTCTTAGAGCCTCCCTAAGTTACTTCCACCTCTCCCTCCCTCCCCCCTCCCCTTCACCCAGTAGGTGGAATTACTTAGGATCTACTTAGTGTTGATACTCTGGGGACACTGCCATCTACCACGTAGCCCCATCCCCTCCCCCCTCCTCTTCCCCCTTACCCCTATTTTGCTCCCTTCTGTCTCTCTGACACCAGCCCCCGTCTTCTCTCTCTGTCTCTCTCTTACCTCTATCCTCCTTTTTCTCTTTCTCCTTTCCCCCCTTTCTTTGCTCCTATCACCCTCCCTCTCCCGGCAAAAAAAAGGTTGTCCCACCTCCCACCACAAAGACCTTTGTGAGTATATCTCCAGGATACTGCCTCACTTTCCTTCAGTCTGCCTCATCAAATAGGTTCTGGTTCAGGACCGATTCTTCCTGTATACGTCCCCCCTCCTCGTCTCTCTCACAGCACCTGCTCAGTGACCTACCCATCCTCCCCTTGTACAGACCCTCCTCAGGCTCCTGCACCTTCCCTCTCTGGAACACCACCCAAGTGATACACTCATACACGGTCTCCCCGGAAGTTCCCTGCAGTTGACAATCCACCCCAATCTCCCCTCCCCCCCCTCATTTACAACCCATACCTTCCAGCGTGGGTCCCTGTGAGAAGCAATTGCAATACCAAAGGAAGACTCCTGCCTTCATACTGTCTGCGAGTGCACTGTGGAACCTTAAATTACACTGACCCTCAATGACGGGGGAAGCCACGCACAGGGGTCTCATAACCACAAGAGGCGAGCGCGCCCCGGAACGCGGCTCAATCATAGTGTATGATGTCACCTTTAATAGCATACTGCCCCACGACCTGCGCCCCATACCTGCCCCCTCACCCCACGATACCCGCCCCTCCATTATCATTGTTAGTCACCCTCCCAACCTCCACCCTCTCTTTTCATCTCTTTTCATCACTGTTTGTAGATGCCATTGAACATATCTAGTCTACCCAGTTTCACATGAGACGAAGTTCGTACCGCTTCTGAACTACAATGTACGGGAAGTATCACCCTTTGTCTATTAACGCTGTATCAAAATGTGTTCTAATTACTAATAAACAATTAGAACACAATAAAAAAAATGAACCCATATTGTGAGCTGCTTGGTAATGAGAAAAAAGCCAGCACTAATCCCAAATATGCCACACAAATTGTTATCTAGTGACACCATCATAGCCAACACTCATCTTTCAGGGTAGCTGGCCATCTCTTGTGGCAGTGAGGACACCATCAGACTGTAGACAAAGAAGTATGAAAAAAGACAGCAGAAGTTTTACATCTTTGTACTCCAGTGCACCTTTTTCAAGAACATTAGGACACAATGCATAAACAGTTCACAAACCAGCTACCTCTTTTAGCACTGATTGACATTATGCTAGTCTTTGACTCTGTACTAGTTAACTTTATGTCTGGAAGTGACACTGGACATCAATCCTTTGTTGGTGTTATAGAAATATCACATACATACATGCATACATATATACATGCAAACATACATACATGCATAAATACACACATGCAAAGGGACAACTGTTATAGGAGTTCTGTTCCATTGAAGACATTATTTCTGCCCACATCTCCTTCAATCTTGATCAGTAAAATATTCCAACTTACTTATGTGCTTGCAAAAACTAATGCCTGGTGCACCTTCTAAAACATCAGAATTTTTAATTGAATAGAAAGAGACCATAATCCACTATTAACTGAGAGTACATTTAATTATGAAACCTGAGATCTATTTGTCCAGAGTATGTAGTTCAATTGGGAAATCTCAGTTCCTGTCAGGGATAAGAGATAAGAGGGAACTAACTTGCTAAGCATGTTAGGAGGATGGTTCAATGACACTGAGACCCTGGAATTAGTGAAAGTACTGAGTGATGAGGATGACTTAAGAAGAGCTGAAGTTCACAAAGATCTTACAACACTTTTTCAAGGAGTGTATGACTGGTTGAGTTTCACACAGAGCTGTATCTCTGGGTGAAATACCACCACATGTAATTGCAAATCTCTCCTGGCCCAGAAATACTGGGTCTGCAAACTCAGGACCTGATAATTTCAGGCCCTGAGACACAAGACCTATCTTTACTGCTGCAGTGGTAGGAGCTCTCTCTGGACAGGCTCAAGCCTGTTGTGACTGCCTGCCATCCCGTATAGCCTGTTTGTGTGAACGGAAACGTGCAAGGATAAAGTTAAAAGTGCAAGAGGCTCAAAGAAAGATATACCATCACTTCTGATAAAGAAGTAATATAAAAATCTGCTGGACAATAAAAAAAAATCGTTGAGCAGATAGGGCAAGCTGGCCATTCTGCTGCCCCCTACTTCTTTCCAGTGAGATAGGGCTTTATTACGACCCTGGCATTCTTCTGACTGCCAGGGTAAATGCGGCGGTCCCACCGCCAACAGGCTGGCAGTGAAGACTGCCACATTATGAGTGTTGGCCGCTGCTAACCCACCACATCTCCACTCAGACTGCTATGGCAGTCGGAGCTGCCGGGCCGGAGATGATCCTCTTCAATCTGGTGGTGCACAGAAGACCACTGGCGGTATTAGGAGCTGCCTGTCCACCATGGTTTCCACAGCGATAGCACTGCCACCAAAAACCATGGTGGAAAGGTTACTGGTGAGATGACTCCCCCGCCCCCATAGCAAGCACTAAACGCCCCTCCATTTATAGCGCCCCTCCCCTTGTCCCCCACACCCCACCACCCTCCATAAACATTGTTCCCACCTCCTCCTTACACAGTGCCCCCTCAATAAACAGCACCCCCATCCCCCACCACCCTCCATACATAGCACCCCCTCCTCCCGCCCCCTCCATACACATCACCCCCACCCCCTCCATACACAGTGACCCCTCCATACACAGTGCCCTCACCTCTCTCCTTACATAGCGACCCCCACACCCCACACCCCTGCATACATGCACACACAAAGACACCCACACACACCACACACACACTCATTTACCTACACTTACATACATGCATTCACTCACACGCATCCATACACTCATTCACTTCAAGAGTCATACACGCATTCACTCACATGCATCCATACAGGCATTCACTTACACACATACAAACACGCATTCACAAAAACACTCACACTCTCATACACACACGCATACACACTTACATGCATACACGCACTCACTTCAACATTCATACACGCATTCACTGACACACATACAAACACGCATTCACAACAATTTCTTCCCTGTCACTGGTAGATGACTCCCCCACACCCCAGCAAGCACTAAGCCCCCCTCCCCCTCCATACACAGTGCCCCCACCCCTACATACACAGCACCCCCTCCATACCCAACATCCTCCGCCCCCATACACAGCGCCCCACCCTCTCCATACACAGCACCCCCTCCTTACACAGTACCCCCTCCATACACAGTGCCCCATCCCGGTCCCCGCATGCATGCATATGCACACAGACACCACACACACAATGTATACACTAATTCACCTACACTTACATACACACATACACACATTAACTCACACACATCCATACACGGACACTTCAACATTCATACACTCATTCATTCACAAGCATCAACACACGCATTCACTTACATGCATACAAACATGCATTCACAAAACTCACACTCGCATATACACATGCATACACACTTACATGCATACACACACTCACTTCAACAGTCAGACACACATTCACTCACACGCATCCATTCAAGCATTCACTGCAACATTCATAGACTCATTCACTTACATGCATACAAACACAACACGCATTCACAACACTCACACTCGCATACACACTTACATGCATACACACACTCACTTCAACATTCAGACATGAACACAACCACACATACACACATTCATGCACACACACAGACACCTCGCACTCATACACGCACACAACAACCCCCACCCACCCCCTCCCCTGTCAGAGGATCACCTTACCTAGTCCAGGGAGAAGGTCGACCGACAGGGAATGGGAAGAGGCGCTTCCACCACCGGCAGAACCGCCAGCAGGATACCACCAGACCACATTATTGTACATAATACGGCTGGTGAAGTCATACTGGAGGGGCGGACTGGTGGTGGAACCGCCACAAAGCCTTTGACAGCCAGCACGACTACTGCAGGAATTCTGCCCCAATTGTGGCAGAAATCCTGCAGTACTCGTAATATGGTGGTCGGAAGACGGCCAGCACTGGCGGTCTTCTAGTGCCCGCAGGTTTGGCACTCAATCATGGGACTCTCTAGATTGTGTGATGGTTAATTCAGGAGTAAGGGCATTTGAGATGTGGCCCTTCCATTAACTGGGAGACAGTGCAGGGCCAACAAGCATAATTTATCTTCATAATCCCTTAACAATAAGTGTTCATGATGGAAAATACACATCACTATTATTAAAACTACATCTAGTCATGGACTGGAACCACAGTCTGCTGCTCTATTCTGAGTTAGGTAGGCTTTCAGTTTTCCAAAATGGTGCCTCTGATGACTCTGCCATCAGAAATCTTACTCTCATGGCCTGATGGAGTAGAGGCTGTAGGAGTAAGGACATGAGACCACCCGCCATATTTAGGGCAGGCAGTGTGATGTATTTTTTCTCTCAGTCAGTGCCAGGGAAAACCTGGCAGTCATGAACTGAAAAAAACATATTTAACTGCACACCCTGGAAGAAAACTATGAGTGTGTCAGGGTCAGTATTTATTGGTATTTTTTTAAGCAAACTCCTGTTTTTGGTGTTTATTTAAAAAAAAAAAAACAATACAAGTTGGTGCATTTGGTGGAATCTGAGATGTTATCAGTGATGTCATCAATAATGTAATTTAACATGTCATGAATGATGTAACATGTGAGGTGATAAGCAGTGCATGTGGGGGCACAATGTTAGTTTTTATGTTATTTTAATACCTAATTATAACATCTGTTTCATTTATGTTTCGTTTCAGTGAAAGCCTAGACAGGCTTTTATGTGTCTTTTTTAATGTATCCAAAAATTATTTTTCATACCTCTGGGTGTTAAAATTAGGATGGGAGGTAAATTCCACTCCACCAGCGGAGTTGGTAGCACTTTGGCCGTTCCACATTATGTTTTTAATGTGGAGTTCTGGCCAAATTCAGCCAACCGGAGTTATTTCATACATGTTGCTCATCAATGGTAATTTGGTGAGTCAGAATTGGTGTCCCCTAGTATGATGTTCAGGCTCTAGGAGGAAATCCAGTAAGATTTTCACATCGTTACAGGTGAGAAAGCTGTCACTTGAGTAGAAAATGTACTTGAGTGGCAACAAAATCAACAAAATGAACTCAAGCAGCAGCGCCCTCTGGTGCACAGCCTGGTGCCGCTCATGCGCATCTTTCAGCATGGAATGAGCTCCTAGAGCTGAAAATAGCACAAACAGTGCAAAGCACTATTTCTGCCCATTTGCAGATGTCTGCGGATTTCGCGGAGTGAAACTCTGCGAGTTCCACCCACCTTTTGTTAAAATAGCTTCCTAAAGGTGTGTAATTATATACTGTTATGTGGAAGATGAATATAGTTTCTAATGAATGCATTAGATCCCCATTAACATCATTTGATTCCTTACACTTAGGGAAACGTATGCATATTGAAATTCTAGTAACTTACATGCTTGTGCATTACCTTTAATACCCATATGAAATTTCCTTTTCAAATTTAAATGTCTATAATCCAAGATTTAGTAGGCAATACACCTTTTTTTGGTTTAATATGTTTAATATTGAGAACAAAATTGTGCATGAAGTAATTGCAACAATCACACTGGTCAGTAGATATAAAAATAACAGATGAATTAACAATAGTAAAACCATCATATAGGAATCGTGTAGAACTCACATCTAGATGGCATTTAAAGAGTAGCGTGCACAGAGAAGAAGGAGGAAAAAGGAAAGGAATAGAGAGAGAAAGGTGGGAGGACAAAGAATGAGATGAAAGAGTAGCATTCATATAAATGTTATTATAAATGCCAAAGAAGTGGCAAAACGTGTGACTAATAAGCAAAAATGTAAGAATTATTTCAGTATAAATGTTAGAAGAATTATTTGAGGAAGTCAAGAAGCAAATGGAATCGCATCTTTAGTGAGCTAGGTAGTGAGAGATGAGCACAGATACCTTGTTTTACAGATAATGGGAAAGAGTGTAAATTTATATATATCCAGTCTATGACTATAACATCCCAAATTCCACCACTGTTGAATTCTGAGATTTCTATAGATTTCCAGACGGATTCACCTGTAAACCTATTGCCAATAAAAGATCTACTAATTTACCCATCAGTTTGTTATTTAACCATCTGAAATGTAGGCCACCAAGGAATATTTTATCTAAAGAGAATGGTACAGATATTCTAGTGATAACAGCAGCTCTATCCCAAACCTGAATCCCGAAGGTAGAAATATTTGGAAACTGAAAAAAACATATGAACATACAAGTCAGAATGAGAATTACAACAAGTGTATTGTTTGAGTAACTTGGATTCAAACAAGTGAACTTGAGTGTGAAAGAGTCTGTTGTAAAAGTAGTGTGAAGTTTGTTTTAAGCTGGCTGAATACCCTGTAGAGTGAATTTTGGCCCCCAATTTGTCCAAGGTAGTCAAAGGCCATGTAAAGTGTAAATCAAGTTCCTACATAGTTTCCTGTCGAATTTAGATCTGTCAGGAAAGGGTGTAATATATTGCTTTTAAATGAATGAGACTGTGGTTCTCATTTTTGCTGGAAAAGGGTTAGACTGCAAATCATCAGTTTGATTCAAAGAAAGGGAGAAAAGATTAGGTGCATTTAGAAGATGATCTTTCAATCAAATATATTGTTTGAGAGATGTGGGTGGAAGATTATAACAGAGAGAGAGGGAGTCAAAAGGAATAACTGAATTAATATGAAGTATTTGGGAGATAAGAAAAATACCCCTCCCTATCCAGCTTCTCCATATAAGAGGTTTCCCATTCACTCTGTGGTATTTATTACACCAGATAGGACTTTGGAGAAATTGATTATATAGGGAAATATTAGAAAGAAATAGTTGTCTGAGCAGGGAGCAAGAATGTGGTACGACAGATATCAACCAAAACCAAGGAGATTGTGACATTAAAAGGATATGTTTATAAGAGAAGTAAAAAATCTTAGAAGATTGTAATATAAACCATAATTTTGAGGTGTTGTCCCTGGGGTCAGAATGGGACTACTGGACTTGCTTAATATCTGCTGCTTTACGGTAGAGAAAGAAATCCCATGCCATAGGAACCAAGATGGAATCTTAACTAGAGTGGTAAAGTATGTGTTAGTAATCTTAATGGGTAGCATCTGAAAAAAGAAATTAACAATTGGTAGTATCATCTTAGTGGTATCCGAATGAACCCACCAAGACATAAATAGAGGTGACCATCCCTGTGTAAGAAGTGTAACCTTGGAAATCCTACTTACCATATTGAGCTTTAACATGTCTCTAATGTTGGGATGCAAAATTCAAAAACACTTGATTTTATCAGAATTCCAAGATAAGCCTGCCTCAATAAAAGGGTCAATAATGCAGTATTTATTAAAGGGCATAACTTCTGATTTATCAATATTAAGCTTATAGCTGGAAACATCAAAGAACGACCTGTACTCCTTAAAAAAGGTTGGAAGGGAAGATTCCAGTTGTAACATGAATAAGAGAATGTCATCAGCATATGCGGTGTATTGAACATGTGTGTCTTTATGTTGAAAGCAGGAAAGGGTATCCAATGTCTTTAACCGATGTAGGAAGGGTTGTAGTGCGAGAATAAATAATAAAGGTGATAAAAGATATCCTTGCCAAGTGTCTCTGTTGAGAGAGAAGTAGGGAGTGTTTGATTTCATTTACCAGGATGGTAGAACAAGATGAAGAATGAAGGAAGGAGATCAGCTCTAAGAAACAGGGGCCAAAACCATGCCATTTCATGGCTTTCATAAGAAACTGCCAGTTAACTCTAACTAAGGCTTTCTCTGTAAATAGGGTGAGTGCAGCAAGAGAGGAAGTAGGCTTATTTGCTTCATTAATAACGTTCAGGAAGATACACAAGTTGTCCACAATGTTCCTATGTTTGACAAAACCAGATTGTTCTGAGGCTACAATATCAGGAATAAAGGGCCTCATTCCGCCGCGGACCACAGAAAGCACCGCCAACAGGCTGGCGGTGCTTCCTGGGCCATTCTGACCGCGGCGGTAAAGCCGCGGTCAGAAAACCGGGTCCGGCGGTTTCCCGCCGGATTAACCCCGGTTGGACCAATCCTCCATGGCCATGGGGATTCTGACCCCCTTCCCGCCAGCCTGTTTCTGGAGGTTTTCACCGCCAGGAACAGGATGGCGGGAACGGGTGTCCTGGGGCCCCTGGGGGCCCCTGCAATGCCCATGCCACTGGCATGGGCAGTGCAGGGGCCCCCTAACAGGGCCCCATTAAGCTTTTCACTGTCTGCATAGCAGACAGTGAAAAGCGCGACAGGTGCTACTGCACCCGTCCCACACCTGCAACACCGCCGGCTCCATTCGGAGCCGGCTTCAGTGTTGCAGGCCCTTTCCCGCTGGGCCGGCGGGCTCTCCCTTGGCGGGCGCCCGCTGGCCCAGCGGGAAAGTCTGAATGGCCCCAGCGGTCTTCTGACCGCGGAGCGGCCAATTGTTGGTTCCCATTTGGCGGGCGGCAACCGCCGCCTGCCAAACTTAGAATGACCCCCAAAGTCTGTTAACCAAAGGGGAATAGCCTTGGCAAAACTTTTCCAGTCAGTATTGAGTAAAGTAATAGGACAATAATATAAGTGTTAAATCTCAATCTTTTTTTGGATTGCTTCTGTAAATATTTTAAGAGAATGTTTCAAAGAGAGAAAATAATTAATTAATTTAAAAAGCTTGGAAAAGAGTATATGAGAAAATTGAAGATAGCCTTTAACAGTGTAACCATCTGGACGAGGCACCTTACACTTTGGCAAACATTTTACGACTCACAATAATTCATCCATTGTGAAAGCAGATTCAAGAGAAGAGGCATCAAAAGAAGTGCTTCTCTGAGATTTAAGGTTCGAAAAATAGGAGTCCGTGCATTCGGTAGAAGGACAAGTTCCGGGAGAGTATAAATGTTGGTAATAATCTGCAAAGCAAGCAGCAATATCTGAATCAAGTAGCAATTGAGTTCCAGGGTATTATTAATGTATTTTTCTATATTTTAAATATTTAGCCAGCAAAACCCCAGCCCTGTTCTTGCGGACATAGAATTTAGCATCAACTCGAAGGAGAATGCCACATGCTTTTTCAGTAGAGAGCTTATTAAATTAAAACTTGGCCACAATCAGTACATCTAGAGCTGCTCTGTTGTTTTTGGAGATATAATCAGCATGTACAAGTTGTTTGATATTGGTTAAAAGGGCTTTGGATTCTTTTTCACAAATTTTCTTCCTAGAGGATACATTGTTAATTATGCATCCTTTAGAGGGTGCTTTAAAAGCTTCCCATACAATATGAAAGGGATTATTACCAGTGTTGTTGTGATAAAAAAAATCAGATACAAAATTTGGGTAAGAAGCAAGAAAACATTTGTCAGTAAGCAAAGAATTGTTGAACCACCAACGCAATGTATATTTATGGGCATGAATGATTTAATGTCTGTCAAAACCGAGGTGTGATCTGATATCAGTTCTGACCCAATTTCAGAGTTAATGAGATGTTGGAGCAAGTTTTTACTTTAAAAATATAATCAATCCTTGCTTGGAAGTGATGGGAAGCTGAATAAAAGGAATATTCCTTCGATGGAGGATTGGAGAATCTCCATGAGTCAGACAGGAATGGCTGGAGTATAGTCCACTGAAAGGCTTTTTGTGCTTTATGAGGAGAGATGATGTAGAAATGGATCTAAAGCCTGATTGCAGTTTCCACTAAATATGAAGTCCTCAGAATAAAGTTCTGTGATTTTTTGAGAGATGAATTTCCAGAAATCATGCTCTGGGTATATAAGACCATATACGTTTAACAGTGTGAATTTGGTGTAATCTATCTTACGTTTGACCACTATACACTGGCTTTCTGTGTCACACTCCTGGGATACAAGTGTAATGTTTAAGGCCCTTATTATGTACATGGCGTTTCAGACCGCCATGCCGGGGACAGTGGAAAAGACCACCACTGGCATGGTGGTCTGAACTGCCATATGAACAATACAGGGAAGGCTGCCATAGGTGGCCCCCTCCACCGTCATGCTTCCGCCAACAGGCACCTTGACAGTGGAGGGAATCATTTTCTGACAGGGTAGCGCTGCCCCTCGGATAATGATCCCTTCTGCCACCAGCCTTTCCCTGGTGGGTTCCCCCGCCAGGGAAAGGCTGGCAGAAGGGGCTCTCCGGGGCCCTCCTGGGGGTCCCGCCACTGCCCATGCACTTGGCATGAGCAGTGCAGGGGCCCCTGTGCAGTACCCCATCGCGTAGGTCACTGCCCAATTTACAGGCAGTAATCTGCGCGACGGGTGCAGCTGCACCCGCCGCACAGAGGCATTGACGGAGGCTCCATGTGGAGCCACCGGCAATGTCCCGGCCATGCATTCTGCTGGGCCAGCAGGCGGAAACAATGTTTCCGCCTGCCAGCCCAGCAGAATGTTCATTATGCGGCCGGCAGGGTCCCGGTGGGCTGGTGGACAGTGAAATGACTGCCAGCATGAACACGGCAGTAAACACCTCTGCATTCCTAATGACCCCCTAAGTGTTTGTGACAGAGAACAGTTATCCCCCCTCTAGTGCAGGTCCTGTCAGTGCTCCATTTCCTGGCAAGTAGTTCCTTCCAAACAATAGTGGCCATGGCATCAGGGATGTCTCAGCCAATGTTCTCCAACGTGTTGACCAGAGTGTTGTCTGCCCTGCTGAAATCAATCAATCAATCATTCTATATATAAAGCGCACTACATACCCATGAGGGTTTCAAGGCGCTGGGGGGGGGGGATGCTGCTATTGCTCGAAGAGCCAGGTCTTTAGGTGTCTCCTGAAGGTGAGCAGGTCCTGGATCTGTTTTAGGTCAGACGGGAGGGTGTTCCAGGTCTTGGCAGCGAGGTAGGAGAAAGATCTGCCGCTGGAGGATTTGCGCCGGACGCGGGGGATAGAGGCGAGGGCGAGGTTGGCTTAGCGGAGTTGACGGGTGGGGGTGTAGAAGCTGAGTCTGTTGTTCAGGTAGGCTGGTCCGGTGTTGTGGAGTGCTTTGTGTGTGTAGGTGAGAAGTTTGAAGGTGATCCTCTTGTCGACGGGGAGCCAGTGTCGGTCTCTCAGGTAGGGGGTGATGTGGCTGCGGCGGGGATGTTGAGGATGAGTCGGGCGGAGGCGTTTTGGATGTGTTGGAGGCGTTGCAGGTGTTTGGACGGGATGCCGAGTACGTTGCCGTAGTCAAGTCTGCTGAAAACGAGGGCCTGAGTTACTGTTTTTCTTGTTTTGGTTGGGATCCATTTGTAGATTCTGCAAAGCATGCGGAGGGTGTTGTGGCAGGAGGAGGAGATGGCGTTGACTTGTTTAGACATTGAGATGGATGAGTCGAGGATGAAGCCAAGGTTTTGTGCATGGTCGGTTGGTGAAACACATGCGCAGCCACATTGTATTCCCCAGGGAGAGGCTTTGGCCACAGTGAAAGCTGACTTTTATGCCCTGGGACATATCCCCAACATCATTGGTGCCATTGATGGTACACATGTAGCATTTGTTCCCCCCCCCGGAAAAATGAACAGGTATTCAGGAATAGAAAAAGCTATCACTCTATGAATGTGCAGATGGTGTGTTTGGCTGACCAGTACATCTCCCATGTGAATTCGAAGTATCCTGGCTCTGTGCATGACACCTTTATCTTGAGGAATAGCAGCATCCCAAATGTGATGGCTCAACTCCAGAGGCACCGGGTGTGGCTAATAGGTGAGTCCAAGGTCCCCACCGAGTATATGTTGGTGTTGGGTATAGGATTGTCCCTAAGGGTTAGTGTGTGTCTAACAGTTGTCCCTCGATATTTGCAGGTGACTCTGGTTACCCCAACCTCTCATGGCTACTGACCCCAGTGAGGAATCGCAGGACAAGGGCACAGGAACATTACAATGAGGCACATGGGAGAACAAGGAGGATTATTGAGAGAACCTTCGGCCTTCTGAAGGCCAGGTTCCGGTGCCTCCATCTGACAGGTGGATCCCTGTACTACTCACCCAAGAAGGTGTGCCAGATCATTGTTGCACATTGCATTTTGCGCAACCTGACCTTGAGACGCCAGGTGCTTTTTCTGCAGGAAGATGAGCCTGGAGAAGGTCTTGTGGCAGCAGTGGAGCCTGTGGACAGTGACGAATAGGAGGCAGAGGAAGAAGATCTGGACAACAGAAGTAATATCATACAGCAGTACCTCCAGTGACACACAGGTGAGACACTGTAACTTCATTTTTCTTTTCAGTTTTCTGTTGGACATTGTACATGGCAACATGATTTCCCTATGTCTATGGCCACTTACTGTACCCTTTAGCATCTCTATTTTCAGATCTCTGCGCCCCACTCTGGCTCCTGGTATGTTTACTGCTGCCCACTACAGGTCATACCAATGTATAAATTACTGTACATAAGATTTGCAATGTTTTTAGAATTTTGTACTAATACATATTTCAATCAATTGTCAGACTCCAGAATTATATTTGTTCCAAGGGTGTTTATTTAAGTGCTAATAAGTAGAGGGGGATGTGCAATGGTCTGGGCTGATGGTGGAGGAAAGTCCAGGGTAGAGTCCAGTCTCTTGGTATCACAGGTGCATTGTCCAATGGGGCATAGGAAGGGGAGCAATGGCAGTTCAAGGTGGACAGGGTGACAGAGTGGGACAGAAGGGTGACAATCAGGAGGGTCTTATTTCCTGGTAGGGGTCTTGGCAATGTTCTCTGGCTTCTGCCTGGATTGCAGGGACCGTTTGCGGGGTGGTTCTCCTTCTGCAGGGGGTGGGGTGCTGGTGGCCTGTTGTTCCAGTGATGGGGCATTCTGTCCACTAGCGCCGGCGGACGTGGAGGGCTCTTCATCGGTGTGGCTAGTGTCAGGGGCCCGTTGTTGTGCCACTGCCTCCCTCATGGCATTGGCCATGTCAGCCAGCACCCCTGAAATGGTGACCAGGATGGTGTGGATGTCTTTGAGGTCCTCCCTGATCCCCAGGTACTGTCCCTCCTGCAGCCGCTGGGTCTCCTGCTCCCATCGGGAGCAGGGTCAAGACTGATTTGCATATGGCTTGGTCTGAAAAGGGATGAAGTGGCAAGCAAAATAACAATGGATTAAACCCAGATCTGTGACTGGGGGTGAGTGTTTGAAAAGTTTCAACACTCTGCCCATCATTTTATTTTGTGATATCTCCTGCAACTTGGCCAGGATCTGGCCCATCGTCTCCTGGGAATGGTGGTATGCTCCCAGGATGTTGCTGAGTGCCTCGTGGAGAGTGGGTTCCCTGGGCCTGTCCTCCCCCTGTCGCACAGCAGTCCTCCCAGCTTCACTGCTGTCCTGTGCCTCTGTCCCCTGAACTGTGTGCACACTGCCACTGATCCCAGGTCCCTGATTCTCTTGGGTTTGTGGGGTTGCCTGGGGTCCCTTAAGTGGTGGACACACTGCTGATTGACATGTCCTGGAGACAGAGGTATGGGCCCACTGGGTGGGTGCTGTGGTGGTGTTTCCTGAGCGGGGAGGCTCTCTGGTGGTATGGGACTGTGGCAGGGTAACCGCCAGGCCAGGTTGGTCATCGTGATCCAGGCGAGCAGAGCTGCTGTCATCACAGTGGGCCTCTTCTGTGGGGGGACTGGATGTTGGTGGCACCTCCTGTCCGGTGACGTTGAGTTGGAGTCCTGTGGGGATGAAAATGCAGTGTTATTGTATCTGCCTGTGCCATCTTGTGCATCGGTGTGTTTCTCTGTATGGTTGTGATAGCCCTGTCAGCATTGCCTTGTGTGTGTCGTGATTTTGTGGGCTAGGTGAGTCTCTTTAATGGGCATGTTTTAGTGATGGGTGTTGTTGGAAAATGGGTTATTGGTAGGGCAGGTAGGTACCTACACCTAGCAACAAGCCACAAACCTCCACAAAAGTACAGTTAGGTCTCAGTAAATTAATCCCAGCTCTACCCTTGGTAGCTTAGCATCGAGCGTCAAGGCTTAACTTAGGAGACAAAGTGTAAAGCATTCAAATATCACAAAACAGTAATTAAATAAAACACAGGAAACAGTTTAAAAATCCAAAACCAATTTATAAAAATAGCTTATATTTTTATCTTTAAAATGACACAAAAACGATTAAAATCGGTTCAGGGGAACCGGAGATATGAATTTTTAAAGTATTATTATTTTCTAGCGCTCAGAAACGAAAAGCGCCAATCGGGTCATCTGGTTGCACCAGGACCGGGACAAAGTCAAACTTTCAGGCCAACCGCGATGGAGCCCTGCTCGGATACAGGTCGCGGGAAGCCTCGGTTAAAAAGTTACCTTCTGACTTAGTCTTTATTTTGAAGTTTTTCTTCACCGGGACGAACCTGCCAGTTGGATCCGACCTCCTGGAGCCCTTGTCCGGATACGCGAAGTCGGTTTCCTCGTTGGTGATTTCTACCTTCGGACTTAGTCGTTTTTTCGAGATGAAAATCCTTCGACTGGGGTAAACCTGGATCTTGATCCGACGTCCGTGGAGCCCTTCTCGGATACGATGGCTGGAAGGTCCCGGTCAACTTTTTACGTTCGGACTTAGTCTTTTTTTCTGATGTTTTTCTTGACCGGGACGAACCACGAAGTCAGGCCGGGTCGCGGTTGAGGCAAGCCGGCTAGAATTTCCGCGTCGAGTCGGTCACTTTATGGAGCTTTTTTCTAAAATTTCTCCAATCTTTTCCAAACTTCTGGGGCTTCACCCAGATGTTCTTTTAAGGTTCTTTTGGGGTCCACAGCTCACCCCAAGGGTCCAGAAGTTCTGTGATGGTCCTTGGGAAGTGCGGACTTCAACTCCCAGAATGCACCTGGCGCAAACTCCTTTTTGGCCACTGGACAGTGGTCAGCTGGTCACTTTTTCAGGAGTTGGTGCAGGGGACTCTGGTTAGCAATTTTTCACCTGTAGCAAACAGGGAGTCCCTCCTTGAACCAGTGGAAGCCAGGCAAAGTCCTTCTTGTGGTGAAGCCCAAGTGTGCAGCTGGTGCAGTCTTTCTGAGTGCAGGGTCCAGGTGCAGGCCAGGGGTCCAGCAGGGCAGTCCTTCTTCTCCTTGTAGTTCTTACTTCTTGAAATTTGGTGGGGATCTGAGGCGTGGGTGCAGGTCTGCCAGTTTTATCCTTGCTCCTGGGTGAAAAGCAGGGGGGCCCTGATTCTCCAATCAGGGACAGGGTCGTCCCCCTGTGATGACCACTTCCTGGGAAGTGTGGCAAAAATCCATCCCAGAAGGCAACAGTCTCTAAAAATCCAAAATGGATGAATCTGATTTTTGGAGGAGAGATCTGGCTGAGCCCACCCACTGGTGTGGCTAAAAATCATAAACACACCCCTCTCCTGCCCTCTCCTAATCTAATCAAGGGGGCACCTAGCTGTCTGGGGTTGCAGGATGTGGGGGTGTTGCTGGGTGCTCCAGATGTCCTTCTCTGCCTTTGAAGACCAGTTTGGCAGCCCTCCCCCTTCCTGCTTCCCCATCTGCTGAGGGGAGATTCTCTCCCCCAAGCACATTCCTTTGTGTAAAGCCAGGCCACTTCACACCTCATTAAAGTGGCCTGGCAGAAGCTGCTGCAGGCTGGCCAATCAGAGCACAGCAGCAAAAACAATGCAGAGCTGAAATTGGCAACTTTTTAGGTAAAGTCTAAACTTTTTACCTGCACTAGTTATATTAAATCCAACAACTGGAAGTTGTGGGATTTATTATAACAATCAATTTGATACCAAATTCTTGGTATGTAACATTTAAGGAGACTTTAAAATTTAAAATAAAGTCTGTCCATTCTAGCCTATGAAGGCCATTTACTTCAATGAGGGAAAAACGAATTTGGCTGTTTTTACCTCACCAGGGCTTATAAATCTATTTTTATAAAGTCCCTGCTTATAGTTACATGGCACCCAGCCCTAGGGGCACATAGGGCACACCTTAGGGGTGACTTATATGTAAAAATAAGGTAGTTTAAGACTTTGGAAGTACCTTTAATTCCAAAGTCGAATTTGCATATAACTTTAATTTAAAAGCAGCCAGCAAGGCAGGCTTGCTTTTAAAATGACACTGGGCACCTCAGCAATGCACCTAGGTGTGCACCACCTATGCTGTGGTCCCTAAACCTACATGCCCTACCATATACTAGGGACTTATAGGTAGGTTTACTTAGCCAATTATAATTAGCCTAATTTGCATATCCATTTTACACAGAGCACAGGCCCTGGGACTGGTTAGCAGTACCCAGGGCACCATCAGAGTCAGGAAAACACCAGCATAAAGTGGAAAATGGGGGCAAAAAGTTATGGGGCCTCTGCAATCAGCCCCAGTTTCTCACAGGTGTCCATGCATGTCTGTGATGGGTGTCCATGAATTGGTGTTGCATGCAGGCCTTGGTATTGGGATGGGTGGGTTGTGATAGTGGGGTATTTGTGAGTTGGTGGAGTGATGGGGTGAGGGTAGGGGCAGTTGTTTGTGATGGCATGAATATAGTGTGGTGGATATAGTAGTAAAGATTTGACTTACCAGAGTCCACTCCTCCTGTTACTCCTGCAAGGCCCTCAGGATGCATTATTGCCAAGACTTGCTCCTCCCATGTTGTTAGTTGTGGGGGAAGAGGTGGGGGTCCACCGCCAGTCCTCTGTACAGCTACCTAGTGTCTTGCTACCACGGAATGCACCTTCCCCCGTAGATCATTCCACCTCTTCCTGATGTTATCCCTTGTTCTTGGGTGCTGTCCCACAGCATTGACCTTGTCTACTATTCTCCGCCATAGCTCCATCTTCCTTGCAATGGACGTCTGCTGCACATGTGATCTGAATTTCCTCCACCATGACTCTTAACTTCTCATCTGAAAACCTGGGATGTCTTTGGGGTGCCATGGATGTGGTGTGAGTAGTATGTGTGAGGATATGTGGGGTGATGTGTTGTGCTGTGTACTGTGAGGTGAGTGGATGGTGTATGGGTGATGGTGTTCTGTGGCTCAGATTGAGTGGGTACTCCTGGCTTTTCTCTCTCTCTCTCTGTTTGCAAACTTTCTTTTCATTGAAAGGGTTGTGGGTAGTGTGGTTCTGTGTTTTATAGTGGTGTGGGTGTGGTGTGTGTATGTGTATCAGGTGTGTGTATTTTGAATTGTCCAATGTGGTGTAGTTTTGTAAGTGTGTGTGTGTTTTGAGCGCAGCGGTGTGTACCGCCAATGGTTTACCGCGGTTAAAAGACCGCTGCAGTGATTCGTGGGTCCTGATACTGTGGGCATATTCGTGTTGGCGTAACGGTGTGGGTTTTGGTACCGCATTTTATCACTGACCTTTGGCCTGGCGGACTTGTGTGTGTGTCTGTGTAATGGCGGATTTCTCTGTGTGGGTCATAATACCCATATCGGTATACTGCCGCGGTCATGGTATGTTGGCAGCCGTCAGCACGGCGGTAGGCGGAATTTACTGCCAAAGTTGTAATGAGGGCCTCTGTCTTTTCAAGGTACTCCACGACTGGACCCCGGTAATATTGCACAGGATCGGCCTTCTTCCACATGCAGACTGTTGGCGCTGCATGGAGAAAAACTGTGATTTGCTTCATATCCTCAGCGGTTGATCTTCGGCCCGGCCTTTATGGAAGGCTGTGGAACACACTCTGAAGGACTTCCTGTTGCTCCCAACCCCCTACCCCCCTCTCTTATCATACTGCTTGATATGGACTCTCTACTGGCCTTATCACGACCGCAATGAAGACTGCTAGATACAGCACTAGGAACCGCGAAAATATGTATCCTATGGCACTGGAGATTCGTTACCCCCCAACCCCGGAGGAATGGGTGGTGGCGATGACTCGTATAGCTGCACATGGGAGAATTATTTACAACCTCCAAGACCAGGCTGCCCTCTTTGATCAGATATGGGCCCCCTTCCTTCCAGACACCCCGTCACTTCGGCCTTCCTTTAGCTTCTTTGACCATACACTCCCCTTCCCCCCCCATTCCGGCTCCCTTCCTCTCCCCTTTCTTTTTCCCTCTCTCTTTCTTTCTCTTGCTCTCCCTCTTTTTCTTCTTCTGTCTTAGAGCCCACCGCAGTTTCTTCCACCTCTCCCTCCCACCCCCCTCCCCTTCACCCAGTAGGTAGAATTACTTAGGATCTACTTAGTGTTGATAATCTGGGGACACTGCCATCAACCACTTAGCCCCATCCCCTCCCCCTTTTCCGCTCCCCCTAATTTGCTCCCTTCTGTCTCTCCGACACCAGCCCCGTCTTCTTTCTCTGTCTCTCTCTTACCTCTTACTTCTCTCCTCCTTTTTCTCTTTCTCCTTTCCCCCCTTTCTTCGCTCCTATCCCCCTCCCTGCAAAAAAAAAGGTTGTCCCACCTCCCATCACAAAGACCTTCGTGAGTATCTCTCCAAAGGCGAAGCAGAGCCAGGATACGGCCTCACTTTCCTTCAGTCTGCCTCATTAAACAGGTTCTTGTTCAGGACTAATTCTTCCTGCATACGAGCCCTCGTCTCTCTCACAGCACCTGCTCAGTGACCTACCCTTCCTCCCCTCGTACAGACCCTCCTCAGGCTCCTGCACCGTCCCCCCTCTCTGGAACGCCGCCCAAGTGATACACTCATACGCGGTCTCCCCAGAAGTTCTCTGCAGTTGACAATCCACCCAATCTCCCCCCCCCCCTTATTTACAACCCATACCTTCCAGCGTGGGTCCCTGAGAGAAGCAATCGCAATACCAAAGGAAGACTCCTGCTTTCATACTGTCTGCGAGTGCACTGCGGAACCTTCAAATACACTGACCATCAATGACGAGGGAAGCCACGCACACGGGTCTTATAACCATAAGAGGCGAGCGCGCCCCGGAACGCGGCCCAAACATAGTGTATGATGTCACCTTTAATAGCATACTGCCCCACGACCTGCGCCCCATACCTGCCCCGCCCCCCTGCAATACTCGCCCCTCCATTATTATTGTTAGTCACCCTCCCAACCTCCACCCTCTCTTTTCATCACTGTTTGTAGATGCCGTTGAACATATCTAGTCTACCCAATTTCACATGAGACGAAGTTTGTACAGCTTCCGAACTACAATGTACGGTAATTAACACCCTTTGTCTATTAACGCTGTATTAAAATGTGTTCTTACTACTAATAAACAATTAGAACACAATAAATTGACCCATGTTGTGAGCTGCTTGGTTAATGAGAAGGAAAGCCAACACTTATCCCAAATATGCCACACAAATTGTTATCTTGTGACACCATCATAGCCAACACTCCTGCTCATCTTGCAGGGTTGCTGGTCATCTCTTGTGGCAGTGAGAACACCATCAGACTGTAGACAAAGAAGTATGAAAAAAAGACAGCAGACGTTTTACATCTTTGTACTCCAGTGCACCTTTTTAAAGAACATAAGGACACAATGCATAAACAGTTCACAAACCAGCTACCTCTTTTAGCACTTATTGACATTATGCTAGTCTTTGACTCTGTACAGCGTTCTACTAGTTAACTTTATGAGTGGCAGTGACGTTGGACAGTAATCCTTTGTTAAATTTATGGTTGGTTTTGAGAGCCCTACTGCTTTTCAGCTACGTTTGTGTTATAGAAATATCACATACATACATGCATACTTATATACATGCAAACATACATACATGCATAAATACACACATGCAAAGGGACAACTGTTACATGAGTTCTGTTCCATCGAAGACATTATTTCTGCTCACATCTCCTTCAAACTTGATCAGTAAAATATTCCAACTTACTTATGTGCTAGCAAAAAGTAATGACTGGTGCACCTTCTAAAATGTCAGAATTGTTAACTGAATAGAAAGAGACCATAATCCCCTATTAATTGAGAGGCCATTTAATTATGAAACCTAAGATCTATTTATCCAGAGTATGTAGTTTAATTGAGAAATCTCAGTTCCTGTCAGGGTTAAAAGGGAACTAAGTTGCTAAGCATGTTAGGAGGATGGTTCAAGGATACTGAGACCCTGAAATTAGTGAAAGTACTGAGTGCTGAGGATGACTTCAGAAGAGCTGAAGTCCACGATGATCTTACAACACTTTTTCAAGGAGTGTATGACTGGTAGAATTTCACACAGAGCTGTATCTCTGGGTGAAATACCACCACATGTAATTGCAAATCTCTCCTGGCCCAGAAATATTGAGTCTGCAAACTCAGGACCTGATAATTTCAGGCCCAGAGACACAAGACCTATCTTTACTGCTGCAGTGGTAGGGGCTGTGTACAGCATCACAGTCTGGCCCCCTCCAGACCAATATAGCAGTTCAGGGGAGCAGACAGAGCTCCCTCTGGACAGGCTCAAGCCTGTTGTGACTGCCTGTCATCCCATATAGCCTGTTTGTGTGAAGGGAAACGTGCAAGGATAAAGTTGAAAGTGCAAGATGCTCAAAGAAAAATATACCATCACTTCTGATAAAGAAGTAATATAAAAATCTGCTGGAAAAAAAAAAAAAATCTTGAGCAGATAGGGCAAGTTGGCCATTCTGCTGCCCCCTACTTCTTTCCAGTGATATAGGGCTTTATTATGACCCTGGCATTCTTCTGACCGCCAGGGTAAATGCAGTGGTCCCACCGCCAACAGGCTAACAGTGAAGACTGCCACATTACATGTGTGGCGGGTTGGCCGCTGCCAACCCACCACATCTCCTCTCATACTGCTATGGCAGTCGGAGCTGCCGGACCGGAGATGATCCTCTTCAATCTGGCGGTACACAGAAGACCACTGACGGTATTAAGAGCCGCCTGTCCACCATGGTTTCCACGTCGATAGCACTGCCACCAAAAACCATGGTGGAAAGGTTACTGGTGAGATGACTCCCCCACCCCCCTAGCAAGCACTAAACCCCCCACCATATATAATGCCCCCTCCCCTCCCCTCGTCCCCCACACCCCACCTCTCTCCATACACAGTGTTCCCACCTCCTCCTTACACAGAGCCCCCTCCATACACAGCGCCCCCTCCAAACACAGCACCTCCATCCCCCACCTCCCTCCATACATAGCATCCCCTCCTCCCACCCCCTCCATATACATCACCCCCACCCCCTCCATACACAGTTACCCCCACCATACACAGGGTGTGATTCTGACCCCGGCGGTCCTTGACCGCCGGGGCCAGGGTCGGCGGGAGCACTGCCAACAGGCTGGCGGTGCCCCGCAGGGCATTCTGACCACGGCGGTTTGGCCGCGGTCAGATGCGGAAAACCGGCGGTCTCCCACCGGTTTTCCGCTGCTCTGGGAATCCCCCATGACGGCGCAGCTTGCTGCGCCGCCATGGGGGATTCTGACAGCCCATACCGCCATCCTGTTCCTGGCGGTTCTCCCGCCAGGAACAGGATGGCGGTATGGGTTGTCGTGGGGCCACTGCAGGGGCCCCCGTAAGAGGGCCCCACTTTGTATTTCAGTGTCTGCATTGCAGACACTGAAATACACGACGGGTGCAACTGCACCCGTCGCACCTTCCCACTCCGCCGGCTCAATTCTGAGCCGGCGTCCTCGTGGGAAGGGTTTTTGCACTGGGCTGGCGGGCGGCCTTTTGGCGGTCGCCCGCCAGCCCAGTGCAAAAGCCAAAATACCCTCAGCGGTCTTGCGACCGCGGAGCGGTATTTTGGAGGGGGGAAGTCTGGCGGGCGGCCTCTGCCGCCCGCCAGACTTAGAATGACCCCCACAGTGCCCTCACCTCTTTCCTTACATAGCGACCCCCACCCCCACTCCACCCCCTGTATGCATGCACACACAAAGACACCCACACACACCACGCATACACTCATGTACCTACACTTACATACATGCATTCACTCACACGCATCCATACACTTATTCACTTCAACAGTTGTACACGCATTCACTCACACGCATCCATACAGGCATTCACTTACACACATACAAACATGCACTCACAAAAACACTCACACTCTCATACACACATGCATACACACTTACATGCATACACGCACTCACTTGAACATTCATACACGCATTCACTTACACACATACAAACACGCATTCACAACAATTTCTTCCCTGTCACTGGTAGATGACTCCCCCACACCCCAGCAAGCACTAAGCCCCCTCCCCCCTTACACAGTGCCCCCCGCCCCCACCCCTCTATACACAGCATCCCCTCCATACAAAGCATCCTCCGCCCTCATACACAGCGCCCCACCCTATCCATACACAGCACCCCCTTTTCCCACCCTCTCCATACACAGCACCCCCTACCCCCTCCATACACAGTGCCCCCATCCCCATCCCCGCATATAGGCACATGTACACAGACACCACACACACAACGTAGACACTCATTCACCTACACTTACATACACACATTCACTCACACACATCCATACACGCACACTTCAACATTCATAGACGCATTAATTCACAAGCAACGATACACGCATTCACTTACATGAATACAAACACGCATTCACAACACTCACACTCGCATATACACATGCATACACACTTACGTGCATACACACACTCACTTCAACAGTCAGACATGCATTTACTCACACGCATCCATTCACGCATTCACTTCAACATTCATAGACTCATTCACTTACATGCATACAAACACAACACGCATTCACAACACTCACACTCGCATACACACTTACATGCATACGCGCACTCACTTCAACATTCAGACATGAATACAACCACACATACACACATTCATTCACACACACAGACACCTCACACTCATACATGCACACAACAACCCCCAGCCACCCCCTCCCCTGTCAGATGATCACCTTACCTGGTCCAGGGAAAAGGTAGTCTGGCAGGGAATGGGAAGAGGCGCTTCCACCACCGGCAGAGCCGCCAGCAGGATACCACCAGGCCACATTATTGTACATAATATAGCTGGTGGAGTCATACTGGAGGAGCAGGCTGGTGGTGGAACCGCCACAAAGCCTCTGACAGACAGCACGACTACTGCAGGAGTTCTGCCCCAATTGTGGCGGAAATCCTGCAGTACTCGTAATATGGTGGCCGGAAGACGGCCAGCACTGGCTGTCTCCTTGTGCCCGCGGCTTTGCCACTCAACCATGGGACTCTCTAGGTTGTGTGATGTTTAATTCAGGATTAAGGGCATTTGAGAGGTGGCCCTTCCATTAACTGGGAGACAGTGCAGGGCCAACAAGCATAATTTATCTTCATGATCCCTTAACAATAAGTGTTCATGATGGAAAATACATAGCACTATTATTAAAACTATATCCAGTTGTGGACTGGAACCACAGTCTGCTGCTCTATTCTGAGTTGGGTAGGCTTTCAGTTTTCCAAAATGGTGCCTCTGATGACTCTGCCATCAGAAATCTTACTCTAATGGCCTGATGGAGTAGAGGCAGTAGGAGTAAGGACATGAGACCACCCGCCATATTTAGGGCAGGCAGTGTGATGTATTTCTTTCTCTCAGTCAGTGCCAGGGAAAACCTAGCAGTCATAAACTGAAAAAAACATATTTAACCCCACACCCTGGAAGAAAACTACGAGTGTGTCAGGGTCAGTATTTATTGTTATTTTTTTAAGCAAACTGCTATTTTTGGCGTTTATTTAAAAAAAAAAAAAAATACAGTTTGGTGCATTTGGTGGAATCTGAGTTGTTATCAGTGATGTCATCAATAATGTAATTTAACATGTCATGAATGATGTAACATGTGAGGTGATAAGCTGTGCATGTGGGGGCACAATGTTAGTTTTTATGTTATTTTAACACCTAATTATAACATCTCTTTCATTTATGTTTTGTGTATCCAAAACAATTTTTGTATACCTCTGGATGTTAAAATTAGGATGGGAGGTAAATTCCACTTCACCAGTGGAGTTGGTAGCACTTTGGCCATTCCACATTATGTTTTTGATGTGGAGTTCTGGTCAAATTCAGCCAACCGGAGTTATTTCATACATGTTGCTCATCAATGGTAATTTGGTGAGTCAGAATTGGTGTCCCCTAGTATGATTTTCAGGCTCTAGGACGGAATCCAGTGAGATTTTCACATCGTTATAGGTGAGAAAGTTGTAACTTGAGTGGAAAATGTACTTGAGCGGCAGCAAAATCATCAAAATGAACTCAAGCAGCAGTGCCCTCTGGTGCACAGCGTGGTGCCGCTCACGTGCATCTTTCAGCATGGAACGAGCTCCAGAGCTAAAAATCAGTACAAACAGTGCAAAGTGCCTATTTCTCCCCATTTGCAGATGTCTGCGGATTTCCACCCACCTTTTGTTAAAATGGCTTCCTAAAGCAGTGTAATTATGTACTGTTATGTGGAAGATGAATATAGTTTCTAATGAATGCATTAGATCCCCATTAACATCATTTGATTCCTTACACTTAGTGAAAAGTATGCATATTGAAATTCTAGTAACTTACATGCTCGTGCAATACCTTTAGTACCCATATGAAATTTCCTTTTCAAACTAAAATGTCTATATTCCAAGCTTTAGTAAGCAATATACCTTTTTTTTAGTTTAATATGTTTATTTGAGAACAAAATTGTGCATGAAGTAATTGCAACAATCACACTTGCCAGTAGATATAAATAGAACAGATGAATTAACAATTGTAAAACCATCATATAGGAATCGTGTAGAACTCAAATCTAGAAGGCATTTAAAGAGAAGCATGCACAGAGAAGAACGAGGAAAAAGGAAAGGAATAGAGAGAGAAAGGTGGGAGGACAAAGAATGAGATGAAAGAGTAGCATTCATATAAATGTTAATATGAATGCGAAAGAAGTGGCAAAACGTGTGACTAATAAGCAAAAATGTAAGAATTATTTCAATATAAATATTAGGGGAATTATTTGAGGAAGTCAGGAAGCAAATGGAATCGCATCTTTAGTGAGCTAGGTAGTGAGAGATGAGCACAGATACCTGGTTTTACAGATAATGGGAAAGAGTGTAAATGTATAACTAACCATTCTATGATTATGATATCCCAAATTCCACCACTGTTGAATGCTGAGATTTCTATAGATTTCCAGACGGAATCACCTGTAAACCTATTGCCAATAAAAGACCTACTAATTTATCCATCAGTCTGTTATTTAACCATATGAAATGTAGGCCACCAAGGAATATTTTATCTAAAGAGAATGGTACAGATATTCTAGTGATAACAGCAGCTCTATCCCAAAGGTAGAAATATTTGGAAACTAAAAAAACATATGAACATACAAGCCAGAATGAGAATTACAACAAGTGTATTGTTTGAGTAACTTGGGTTCAAACAAGTGAACTGGAGTGTGAAAGTGTCTGTTGTAAAAGTAATGTGAAGTTTGTTTTAAGCTGGCTGAATACCCTGTAGAGTGAATTTTGGTCCACAATTTGTTTAAGGTAGTCAAAGGCCATGTATAGTGTAAATCAAGTTCCTACAGAGTTTCCTGTTGAATTTAGATCTGTCAGGAAAGGGTGTAATATATTGCTTGTAAATGAATGAGACTGTGGTTCTCATTTTTGGTGGAAAAGGGTCAGACTGCAAATCATCAGTTTGTTTCAAAGAAAGAGAGAAAAGATTGGGTGCATTTAGAAGATGATCTTTCAATCAAATATATTGTTTGAGAGATGTGGGTGAAAGATTATAACAGAGAGAGAGGGAGTCTAAAGGAATAACTGAATTATTAAGAAGTATTTGGGAGATAAGAAAAATACCCCTCCCTATCCAGATTCTCCATATAAGAGGTTTCCCATTCACTGTGTGGTATTTACTTCACTAGATAGGACTTTGGAGAAATTGATTATATAGGGAAATATTAGAAAGAAATAGTGGTCTGAGCAGGGAGCAAGAATGTGATACGACAGATGTCAACCAAAACCAAGGAGATTGTGACATTAAAAGGATATGTTTATAAGAGAAGTAAAAAATCTAAGAATATTGTAATATAAACCATAATTTTGAGGTGTTGTCCTTGGGGTCAGAACGGGACTACTGCACTTGCTTAATATCTGCTGCTTTACGGTAGAGAGAGAAATCCCATTTCATAGGAACCAAGATAGGATCTTATCTAGAGTAGTAAAGTATGTGTTAGGAATCTTACTGGGTAGCATCTGAGGAAAGAAATTAACAATTGGAAGTAACATAATCTTAGTGGTATCTGAATGAACCCACCACGACATAAATAGAGGTGCACCACGACATAAATAGAGGTGACCATCCCTGTGTACGAAGTGTAACCTTGGAAATCCTACTTACCATATTGAGCTTGAACATGTCTCTAACACTTGATTTTATCACAATTCCAAGATAAGCCTGCCTCAATGAAAGGGTAATTAATGCAATATTTATTAAAGGGCATAACTTCTGATTTGTCAATATTAAGCTTATAGCTGGAAACATCAGAGAACGACCTGTACTCCTTAAAAAGGTTGGAAGGGAAGATTCCAGTTGTAACATGAATAAGAGAATGTCATCAGAATATGCAGTGCATTTAACATGTGTCTTTATGTTGAAAGCAGGAAAGGGTATCAGATGTCTTTAACTGATGTAGGAAGGGTTCTAATGCAAGAACAAATAATAAAGGTGATAAAAGACATCCTTGCCAAGTGCCTCTGTTGAGAGAGAAGTAGGGAGAGTTTGATTTCATTTACTAGGATGGTAGAACAAGATGGGGAATAAAGGAAGGAGACCAGCTCTAAGAAACGGGGACCAAAACCATGCCATTTCATGGCTTTCATAAGAAACTGCCAGTTAACTCTATCTAAAGCTTTCTATGTAACTAGGGTGAGTGCGGCAAGAGAGGAAGTAGGCTTATTTGCTTCATTAATAACATTTAGGAAGATACATAAGTTGTCCGCAATTTTCCTATGTTTGACAAAAACAGATTGTTCTGAGGCTACAATATTAGGAATAACGTCTATTAACCAAAGGGGAATAGCCTTGGCAAAACTTTTCCAGTCAGTATTGAGTAAAGTAATAGGACAATAATATATTACAAAGTGTTAAATCTCAATCCTTTTTTGTATGCTTCTGTAAATATTCTAAGAGAGTGTTTAAAGAGAGACAATTATTAATTAATTTAAAAAGCTTAGAAAAGAGTAAATGAGAGAATTGAAGATAGTCTTCAACAGTGTAACCATCTGGACGAGGCACCTAACCCTTTGGCAAACATTTTACGACTCACTATAATTCATCCATTGTGAAAGCAGACTCAAGGGAAGAGGCATCAAAAGAAGTTCTTCTTTGAGATTTAAGGTTAAAATAATAGGAGCCCCTGCATTTGGTGGAAGGACAAGCTTCGGAAGAGTATAAATGTTGGTAATAATCTGCTAAACAAGCAGCAATATCTGAATCATGTAGCAATTGAGTTACAGGGTATTATTAATGTATTTTTCTATATTTTAAATATTTAGCCCGCAAAACCCCAGCCCTGTTCTTGCTGACATAGAATTTAGCATCAACTCGAAGGAGAATGTCACATGCTTTTTCAGTAGAGAGGTTATTAAATTAAAACTTGGCTACAATCAGCACATCTAGAGCTGCTCTGTTGTTTTTGGATAAATAATCAGCATTTACAAGTTGTTTGATATTGGTTAAAAGGGCATTGGATTCTTTTTCACTAATTTTCTTCCTAGAGGATACATTGTTAACATACAACCTTTAGAGCTTGCTTTAAATGTTTCCCATACAATATGAAAGGGATTATTACCAGTGTCATTTTGGTTAAAAATAATCAGATACAAATTTTTTGTAAGAAGCAAGAAAACATTTGTCAGTAAGCAAAGAATTGTTGAACCACCAACGCAATGTATGTTTATGGGTATGAATGATTTAATGTCTGTCAAAACTGAGGTGTGATCTGATATCAGTTCTGACCCAATTTCCGAGTTAGTGAGATGTTGGAGCAAGTTTTTACTTTAAAAATACAATCAATCCTTGTTTGGAAGGGATGGGGAGCTGAATAAAAGGAATTTTCCTTTGGCGTAGGATTGGAGATCCTCCATGAGTCAGACATGAACGGCTGGAGTATAGTACACTGAAAGGCTTTGTGTGCTTTATGAGGAGAGATGATGTAGAAATGGATCTAAAGCCTGATTGCAGTTTCCTCTAAATATGAAGTCCTCAGACTAAGGTTCTGTGATTTTTTGAAAGATGAATTTCCAGAAATCAGGCTCTGGGTGTATAAGACCATATACGTTTAACAGTGTGAAATTGGTGTCATCTATCTTACGTTTGACCAATATACACTGACTTTCTGTGTCACACTCCTGGGATATAAGTGTAATGTTTAAGGCCCTTATTATGTACACGGCGGTTCAGACCGTCATGTCGGGGACGGCGGAAAAGACCGCCACCGGTATGGCGGTCTGAACCGCCATAAAAACAACAAAGGGAGGGCCGCCATAGGCCCCCCGACGACATGAGGCTGCCGCCGACAGGCAGCTTGACAGTGGAGGGAATCATTTTCTGACAGGGCAGCGCTGCCCCTTGGATAATGATCCCTTCTGCCACCAGCCTTGTCCTGGTGGGTTCCCCCGCCAGGGAAAGGCTGGCAGAAGGGGCTCTCTGGGGTCCCCCTGGGGGCCCCTGCACTTCCCATGCACTTGGCATGGGCAGTGCAGGGGGCCCCTGTGCAGTGCCCCATAGCGCAGGTCATTGCCCGATTTACGGGCAGTGATCTGCGAGACGGGTGCAGCTGTGCCCGCCGCACAGAGGCAGTGACGGCGGCTCCATGTGGAGCCACCAGCAATGTCCCTGACATGCATTCTGCTGGGCCGGCGGGCGGAAACAATGTTTCCGCCTGCCAGCCCAGCAGAATGTTCATTATGTGGCTGGCAGGGTCCCAGGGGGGCTGGCGGTCAGTGAAATGACCGCCAGCATGAACACAGTGGTAAACTCCGCCGTATTCATAATGACCCCATAAGTGTTTGTGACAGAGAATAACCACTCCATTTCTGTGAAGAACAGATGGGGAAAAAATATTTCATCAGCCCAACATTTTTTCAACATCATTTCCTTTTTATTGAGATGCATTTCTTGTAGTATTCCCACTTGACATTTTAGTCTAGATAAATGTAACAATACAAATTGACATTAAACCAGTTTTTTAAGCCCTTGACATTCCATGTTACTATTCTAAGAGCCATCTTTGGAAACAATATAATATAAACAAACCAATGCATATAAAGGAGGAAACATTGAGGAAAAGAGAGTAAAGAAGGGCAGACTACAGAATAGATAGAGAAACGTGGGAGAAAGTAAAGAGAAGACCACAAAAAGAAGGTAAGAATGAAAAGAGGCAATACAGGAAAAATATCCTTAGCTGCTAATGAAAGAAAAATGACTAAGGTGAACATTCCGAAGGATACAGGGTAAACGGAACACATAATGAAGGTGTGCCCATCCAGCTCCAGTAGAAAGAACAGAACACAGAACACAGCCATGATAAAGCATACAAAAAGCAATGCACTTAGGACAAGAGTAAAGGAACAGTACTTTGCCATAGTCATTAACAGGTCAAAAAAATATATATATTAAAAAACAGGAACATAGACTTACTACGGATGACATTTAAAGGTTGATGATATAAGACAAGACAAGACTTGGCAAAGATATCGATGCCAAGGATGGTAATCGAGAAAACGGTCCATTACTAAAGCAGAATTTAAAAAAGACAAAAAGTTGTTAAAAAACAAAAAACAAAGAAAGTAACCTGAAAGAAATTAAGGCCCTCATTATGAACACAGAGGTAAACACCGCACCGCCGGCGGTGGCTATAACAACCGCCAACAGACGTGCGGTCCGTACTGCCAAATAATGAACCAACTGAAACACAGGCATCCTGAAAACCACTCACCGTCAGCAGAGGAGTGCCGACAATGATGGCAGAACCTGCCCACAGGCCAACAGAAAGGCCCTAGTCCGCCCATCAAATAATGAAGCACAACACCGCCATCAGTTCCGGGGCGGGAACCACTGCCATGCACAGCCAGGCGGAAACGAACCAAATATAAGGAAGCACTCACCGGAGGCTTACACAACACACAGAAGCAGACATTCCAAAAGAACAAAGTTGTCTGTTTTTACACATTAAATATGCCAACTATTGCATCTTCTTCCAATTGTCCTTTGTTTTTCACTGCAAAATGTGTCCTCACACCCAAATGGATGGGAGCAGGCATTATGCGTTAATCAAAATCACTAAAAATACAAGTAGCACAAATGACAACTGCTTACGTTCTGATTATTCACATTTTTCCTGTGCTCCTGCACCATAATTTTGCTTTAAATGCTGAGTAATTAAATAGCGTTCTGTAATGCTAAAATGTCTAAAATAATGCAAATTCTCTGACATAATTGAAATTTTACCAGGGTCTAATTTGGCTTAAGCAAAAAATAAGTTTTTTTACATACAGGTTTTAACATCAGCACCAACAATATAATCTGTGGCCAGACTTTAGCAATTCCAAGATGCCCTGACTCTTTAGAATAATGAAGCTAACGTAAAACATGTAGTCCGAACCTATGATTCAACAATCCATCTAAATCCATCATTTTCATATCAACTATCATGCTCTTTTGCCCAAACTCTTCATCTAGAAAATGAGGGCCTTATTCACATGTAAATTTGCTCTTCCACTTAGGTACAAATAGTGTAATGTGAAGTTCACAATATTAACCAAATTACTCCTGCATAATTTACATTTCACCTAGGGCTTTTGACAAGTAACCATGCAGTGGAGGCATCTTAGAGTAGATCTACAGTGTGAAGCTACTGCTCGTAACTTTTCATATGCAGGTGGAGTCTTCCCCCACATGATACAGATCTCTCTACAGAAAAGTATATGGAGAATTATGGAACTTAATTATTCATTTAAACAATTATTACAAACTTTTTACAATAACTTTTACATGTAAATTATTTAAAATATTTATAATTAGTATTTAACAAATAAAGTAAAATGTTGCAGCATATAAACGCCTTACATTAAGAGTTAAAGAATTCATAGTTAAATAGATATTGGGCCTCATTCTGAGTTTGGCATTGGACCGCCAGACTTCCAGAGTGGTGGTCACCAAAAGACCGCCATATTGGCGGTCTCACAGACTGCTAAATTATGAGTTACACACGCAGGACCATCAAAGCCAGCCAAAATTGTCAGACTGCAGTACAATTGAGGGTGGGAAGTAGGCGGTCTGACCACCAGCACCAACAGCCCGTTGACCAACCACTGACCGTATTAAAAGTCAAAAGTCGCAGTGGTGGTCAGCCATGGTGGTCCGCCAATGGCAGTCCGAGCCACTGCGGTTTAGGGTCACCAAAGTAATACACAGCACTACATTGGATGGTTTTGAAAACAGCACATCTGACACACATTGCCACATCGACACACCTACAAAGCACACTGTAAAACACACACCGCATTCCTCTGCATCTTCCACGCCAAACACAGAAGCTAAAGCACATAAAAAAAATAAAACCTCAGAATAGGCTACCCTCCAACTTTCCCTAAACACATATCCCACGCCCTCAACACACTTCTATTTCCAATCACATGCATTTTCACTTCCCAGATTCATCAACTCAGTGTCACCTGTTAATTTCCTACTATTTTTTTATCATCACTGTGTCACCCCAGGAAAATCCCCGTTTCAGTGAAAATGAGTTAAGAGTCATGGTGGATGAAATCATAGGAGTAGAGCCACATGTATTTGGAGCCCAAGCCCAAAACACTATTATCGTCAGGAAAATGGAAATGTGGCAAAAGATAGCTGACAGAGTAAATTCTGTAGGCCCTACCCCGCACACAAAGGACAACATCAGGAAGATGTGAAACGACCTTAGAGAGAAGGTCGGTTCTATGACATCCAGGCACCAGCTTCAGGTCCAGAAAGACTGGTAGCTCCCCCATCCTTTACAACTCATATCCTCGGAGAAGAAGGTCTTGGCTATCCTGCATCCTGATGGCTTGACAGGAATACCTGCAGGAGTGAAGTCTGGTAAGTCAAAAAACAAAAATATGTCAGCACAGTTTATTGTCATGAATGCTCACTGCTCATCATTTCCCCATTCACTGTCAGCCCACTCACTAGCCCAGTGTCCACCTGTCCATACACCCCTATGTGGCATCTCACATGTAAGGTAGACACACCTGGGGGAACAATATCTGTGTATAGGGTGTATAGTACAGGGATTGACAGCACAACAAATCCCAGCATGCACTGCCCTACAATTTCAAAAACAAGAAAAGTGTATTCCTCTAATAAATACATTGTTTGACAGCTCCCCATTGAAGTGTACCCACCTCAAAGGATGCCCTTTGTATAGCGTGTGTATAGTACAGGAACTGACATGACTACAACTCCCAGTGGGCACTGTTACTGTCACTCCAATTAGCCAGCCCAGTGTCCTCTTCACCAAAGACCCTTGTTAGTCAACTCCCAATTGAAGTGTACTCATCTGGGAGGGTAACATTTTTATACTGTGTATAGTACTGGGACTGACATGACTGCTAAGGCAAGGAGGCTCTGCTACTTTTAATCCACTCAGACAGCCCAGTGTCCTCTGCTGAAAAAAGCCTTGTTTCTCAACTCCCAATTGAAGTGTACTCACCTGGGAGGATAACATCTGTATAGTCTATGAAGAGCAGGGACTGACATGACTACAACTCTCTGCAGGCATGTTACTGTTACTCCACTCAGCCGGGCAATTCTCTTCTGCTCCAAAGACCCTTGTTTGTCAACTCCCAATTGGAGTGTACTCATCTGGGAAGATGGCATTTGTGTGTGTATAGTACAAGCATTGACAGGACTGCTAAGGCCAGGAGTAACTGGTATTGTCACTCCTTTCAATCACCACAGTGTTCTCTGCTCAAATGAACAGTGTCCCTGAACTCACCATTGAAGTGTACTCGCCTGGATTCAAGACATTTGTGTAGTGCGTATAGTACAGGCATTGACATGACTGCTAAGGCCAGGAAGCACTGCTACTGTCACTCCACACAGCCACCACAGTGTTCTCTGCCCAAATGAGCCTTGTTCCTGAACTCACCATTGAAGTGAACTCACCTGGTACTGCCACTACAAACACCAGAACAGTGAAGTCTGAAGTCCACAGCACTTTTAAATCTCATGTGATGTGTACTCACTGGGAGAGTAGGCATCTGTCAGGTATTTGGGAGCAGTGAGAGTGACAGGACTGCAACTCACAGCAGGCATTGTCCCCTCCCCCCACCCCAACTCAATACACCAAAACAGTGTTCTCCCCCAAAATACCCCTGAGTACCAAATTATCATTGAAGTGTACCCACCTAGGAGGAAACCATAGGTATAGTGTGTAATACAGGAAGTAACATGGCTGCAACTCACAGGAGGCTCTCTTACTGTCACACCAACCACCAGTCCAGTGGACCCTTCTTTGGGAATTAAGATATGAAGTGCACTCACCTCAGGGGTGACATATAACAAGTGCATGAAGTACAGGGAGGGACATGACTGCTAAGGCCTGAAGGCTCTGCTCTTCAACTCCAAAACACAAGCCCAGTGTGCATCCATTCAAATATCCTCGTTCATTAACTCACTGTTGGAAGTGTACTAACCTGGGAGGATAACCTATGTATACTATGTGTAGTACATGGAGTAACATGATTGTAAATCCCAGGATGGCCAGTCCCGGTAACTCCATCACCAGGCCAGTGTCCCTATAGCATAATGCATCTGTCTGTGAACTCACAAATTAAGTTTACTCACCAGGGAGGGTCCAAGATAGAGACCATGGCACACTCTGTGATGTAGCTAACCAACTAGATCCATCTTGAGCAGCTAAGCCAAGCTGAACATATTGTGGACAGGAAGAACAGCTCGACCTGTGTGGAAAAAAAAAAGAACTAAAGGCCTTAAGATGCATAACCTGAATGCCATTGGCAGCAGACACAATCACAATGCACAAATCACATGATGACTACAATCACATATACAACAAAGTGCTGGGTCTGCCTGCATAGCAGTCAAATAGGCCTTGCAAAGATCAAAGCCACACCCTGCCCAGCCACTGTTTTGCCTGCATTGGTGGGAAGATGTAAGTCAATGCCCATCTTCCCAAGTGCAAATGAAGTCATACACCTTGCAGCTGGTTGGCTGAAAAGGAATTGGTATGTTTCACAAATGTCAAGTCAATGCAATTGATAGCATGTGTACCTGTCACATAATAAAATCCTGCAAATCCAATGTGTAAACCACCTTTGCTAAATTTCACTGTCAACTATTGGAGGTAGATGGCAAAATAAAACCTGGTACATTGTATCTCTCACACCAACAGGTCTAGCTGCCACTGGGAAACACCAAGCCTACTGAAGAGACTGCCACTAACCCCTGGATGAAGCTCTCAGTGAGGACAACACTCCTAGACATCTGGACATTGACTACGGTTCTGGCCAATCAGGGCAACTGGGTCAGAGGACACCAGTGAGCCTCACTGTGCCCACATCGAGTCCTCCCAGCCCAGTTGCATCAACACCAAAGGCAGTAATTTGCCCCCAATACAGTCCAGGATCCTGAGGTACAGCAACACACCTCCGACAATGATGGTCCTGAAACTAGTAGTAGGGGCCAATCTGTGGCAAGGGAGCATGCATGTGGTGGTAGTGTACGTTTGTGGGCCAGCGCCATGAGGCCACTGGGGATGGTCCTGGCCAGGACACCATCAGCCAAGTCTTGGGAGCCTATCAAGAATCCCAAGGCGTGATGAGCCAGGTACTTACCAAACTCAGGGAAATGAAGAAGCAGCAGAGGGACTTCCATTGCGAGTCACTGGAAAAGTCCTCCCTATCAGGCGTGTTCAGGGAGATAAGCAGTACCCTGATTAGGGGCCATGAGCAACATCACACCCCTTCCTTTGGCCAAGCAACACCAGTCCTTTCAACATCTGTGTGGCAGCCACTGGAAGGGAGGCCCTGTCGGGAAGGACCCACCTCAGACACCCCTGCCTCTGTAGCAGCAGACTTCTCCCGCAAGCAGGAACGTCCACTACCCCATGGATGAAGCACTCTGTGAGGACAACACTCCTGGACGTGCAGATGTTGAGGACGGTTCTGGTCCATCCGGGAAACCTGGTCAGATGACACCTGTCAGCCTCACCTTGACCACATTGACTCTTCCCAGCCTGGTTGGGTCAACATCTCAGGCAATGACTCACCCCCAAACCTGTGTCCCAAGGACAGAGACAACAATCTTGTGCCCCCACTCCAGGATCCTGAGTCACAGCAAGACACCTCTGACAATGATGGTCCTGGAACCAGTAGCAGGTGGAAAGCTGCGCCAAAGGTGCAGGCACGTGGGGGTAGAGTGCATGGGAAGGATGGTATGGGCAGCGGCATGTGGTTTCTGGGGATGGTTCGGGCCAGGACACCATCATCCAAGTGCCGAACCCTGGGAGATTGAGGAGCTCTATAGGGACTAACATCAGGAAATTCATGAACAGTGGGAAGCCCACAATATCAACATAGCCTCCCTAACAGAGGTCCTAAGAGACATCAACATCAACCTGAGCAGGGATCTTCAACAACACCAGACCCCTTCCATTACCCAGTCAGTTCCAGCCCCTTCTACATCTGTGACATCCACTGGAAGGGAGGCCCTGCCAGGGGAAGGACCTGACAAGACACACCTGCCTCTTTAGCTGAAGAACTCCCCGCAAGAGGGGACGTCCACCCAAGCATCCAGGAGCAGCAGATGGCAAGACACCAACTACAGGTAGCAAGTGACCTCTTCCTGAAGAAAATCGTTTGTGTGCCACATATTCACTATGTTGACTGTTCTTCAACCACCTTCCATTTTTTGTGTTAGTAGGACACTGGAATTTAGACTTCAAATGTTTTACAACTATTAAAATGACTACATTCACCATGACTGTTCCCTTCACTTTCCTTTTGAGTTGCATGGTGTTATTATTTCCTACCGCTATGTCAAAAAACTCACCTCTCAGAAAGTCTTTCCTGCTTCCTTCTGTTCAAAAATTTGAAATGTTGAGATGTAAGCCAATGTGACGCACATGAGGAAGACACAAGATGGTAATGGAAGGAGGGTAATGTCATGCAGATGATTACTAGCAACACACTGATACAAGTGTCTGATCACACCAAATATGTTATTGTATTGTACGGCACGTAGACTGTCAAAATGTCTGGACTGTCATATCCAGGAATAGTTGAACCATAGTGAGTCAGAATGGATATACCAAGGTACAGTCCCCAGACTACAGAAGTAAGGACTTTGTCGGACCATGTCCCATAGAATAGGCTAACAGAATAGTGGATGTTGTCATCAGCTTGAGCCTTATCATATACCAAAATCAGATCTGCCAACATAACATAAGCCATGGCACAGACAGAGGGCAGCACTAAAGTCCCTGATCATAGGTCCATCCTATTATAATGACCATGCATCTGGTGGTATAACACAGACCTATGTCAGTGTTCTGGAACAGGCACTGTGGTCTGCAATGAGGAAACACATCTACAACTACAAACAGGTCATACAAGATCATTGTTGACACAAGGTGAATGGAGAATGCATGGATTGTACTTTATGACAGCATATCTCAAGGCCATATGATCACACACATGAGACAATTGGCCCAACACACCACATCAAACCAGTGTATTGTGCACTTCCACCCACCCACTGAATGAAGCTGGTTTGGCATTCGACTCAACATTACCTGGATCAATCTATGTTCACTTCCTATGTGAGAACAGCATAAAATACCTGCCATTGTAACAACTCTGAAATGGCCACATGAGGATGTCATGGTGAAGGTACCTGGATAAAAACAATACAAGGAGTTTCTGTTGCTAATTTATACCTACAGCCAAAAGCTCATATCAAACATCAGTTGATACACTTACATTGCAATCAGACTAACACAAATGCAGCAGATAATCAAGGTAGTGAAATGTTCACACCTGACTTAGCAAGTAAACCTTGGCTGTATACTGACTCTTGAGATCCCCTTCCCTTTGTGAAAACACCCTACACCACACACCCTGACAACTACAGTTCCTCTTACAGTCACAGTAATTACATCACATTATATACTTACACTCAGGTAAAGTAGTGATTGATGAGATCTGCCTTCAAGTCTTCACCTTCCTCCCCATCACTGTCATCCTCACTTGGTATTTCAGATTTCTCACCTGGCGGAACTGCTAGCTCCTCCTCATCTGGGACATATGGGATATTCCTCCTCAGGGCAATGTTATGGAACATGCAACAGGCCAAAATGATCTTACACACTTTTTTGGGTGAGTGGAGAAGGGTTCCACCTGTCTTGTCCAGACACCTAAATCTGCCCAAAAGTCTGCTCCATGACACACCGTGTTATTCCATGGGCATCGTTGAAGGAGACTTCCCCTGGTGTAGTTGGATTTCTCACTGATGTCAACAACCATGGATGGTTTGGGTTTGCAAAGTCCCCGGTTATGGAATGGGACATATGTGCAATTATAAGTCCTTCTCATCAAATTTGTTGCAGCAGACATTGCACAAACACAAACAGGATATATGTGACTTAGCAACCAGCCAGGCACTCTCTGGATACAGTTGTGACATCAGCCGGGAGACTGATGGAATGGAAGCTCTTTCTGTTGCAGAACACTTGTTCATTGCCATGCGGTGGGACCAAGGCAACATGTGTACCATTAATGGTTCCCCCTACATGTGGAATGTGTGCTAAACCATAGAAGTCAACCTTCCCATGGGCTAACTCCTTACGTTGAGGAAACCAGTTATAGCTATAGTTATAGCTGTCCAAGTGTTTCAACATTGCTGAGAGTACATTCTTCAAAACCATTCCGAACATGGGCTGCGACATCCCAGCAGATTTGGCCACTGTATTTAGTAAGGATCCTGTGGCCAGGAAGTGCAACACTGCCATAACTTGTGTAATGGGTAGTATGCGTGTTGGATGACAAATGCCAGGCATTAGATCTGGCTCCAACTGATAATATAGTTCCACGTTTGCTGATTCGGACAGTAGATCTGGATGATGTGGTGTTCTTCCATGGACTAAAGGTCTGGCAGTGGACGATAAACATGAGGTGGTCTAAACCTCCCCCTCCCTGGGTACCTATGTATAACAAGAAATAAGTATTTCCATTATCCAATGTGTCCCTTCAACATTCATGATGGGTGTCAATGATAAAATGTGACAATGCATGTAGTAAGGTATGAACATGATACACACTACACATCACAACTGATAATCACACAGAGGTCACACATGTGTACACATAATGTATCTGGTCATCAACAATTTGTGCATTAAAAATGCCACTTGGACTGTAACTTGATAACCCAAGTTTATAAATGACCTTATCTGGGGGTGGGGAGGCTGTGCCACAATGCAAATTCCCTTATGTGCCTAGCAATTTACATCAATGGTGTTTGAGTAGTAGGACCTACATGACAGGACTAGACAAGCATGCATTACTGCACATACAAACATTTTCAGAGGTGTGACACATTATTTGAAGCCCAATCCCACAATTCAGGCCTCTAAAATGGCGGATGCCTGACCTACTCCACTGGACATTAGGAACCGTCTGTGATTGCAGGAGGAAGTTGTCATGGCGGTAGGTGGTTGTAACCGCGGCTGACACAGCCATAGACTAAAGGTATTGCCAGTGGCAGTCACAGGCCAATGGCAGTGCCCGCCGGAGGTGACGACCATGTATGTGACGGATATGACCGCCATGTTCTTCAGAATCCCTCACGTGATTTCTTGTACTCCTACCAACAAGACCTCCACTACCTGAGCTGCTGTGTACTGCCTCTGGGAGTAATCATGCCATGTCCAGCAGGTGATAGGGCCCTAGCCTTCTCACAGAGGAGTTGGAGAAGCTGGTGTCTGGGGTCATACACCTGCATGGACAGCTCTGTTGTGCACCTGAGAAGCAGGAAAGTCCCTCATGTGCACATATTTTATCTGTACTTCACCATATATTCCCTCCTCATAGGCTGGATTTTGCTCATGTGTGCCAGAATGTAAACTCAAGGACATGTAGGTACAGTCAATGTGGGAGAGTCAATGTGCATGTATATGTATTCAGTGCCAGGTTTTGAGTTCCAATACATTACGGTGTGTGTGCATTGAATGTTCCCTGCTCCCTCTAGTGTTGGATGCACATACCTAGTTGAGGTAAGATTACAGCCATTCCCAGACATCTCTTTCTTCATGGATGTTGTCAATGTGAGACAAAATGAGCTGTGTATACATGTTGTATGTGTCAGTTGTGTGTGAAGTGAGCAATGTGTATGTTGCCACAAAGATTTCAAGCCACATCTGCCCTTGCTAAAATGTTGTTTGAAAGGCATATCCTGACTCACTCTAACCTTCATGTTGCCACACACACACCACATGCCATATTGCTGATGGCTACATGATGTACTGTCATGCATGGAAGCAATGGGAATGGAGGTTTTTGGAAGTTCTTTCTGCTCAGCCTGCAGAGCCTAGGGCCTGTCAAATGTATGTCACAGTATGGGTCCAAGTCTAGGCCGGGGTCAAATCACTTTTGCTATGCAACTGTGGCACTGTGCCCACTCCCTGTATCCCAGCAGATCCTGTTATGAGGCCATAAGCCTCATGATATGCAAGTTAGTAAGGCTCTTTTATCTGTTAAGAATGTAAATGGTTTTAGGGGAGAGTTAATGATCTGTAATTAATGTGCACTTGGCATCATTGTCAATATGTGTCTTTGACCCCTGAGAGGTCAATCTCATAGCCCTTTTGTCATCTTCATACTTGTCACATATGTCCTGTGCAGTCTCGTTGCATTTCTGACATTTCAAAAGTGCAACCAGTGTGTTATTTCTTCGAAACCCATAATGTGTGACTCAGAAGTCTAGTCACATTGCAGGAAATGTATAAGGCATGCCTATGTTGTTTTGAATGCAATCTATTTAATATGGACACATATGTCAAAAAGTGTGTTCTGTGTTAATGATAAGACACACAGAACCCCACTCCCTGAAGTGGAATGAATCTGCACATGGACAGGCTAAGCTCATTCTGTACACACCATGCCAGTCCCTTTATTGTTACTCATGTGTAATGTTTGAGTTTGTACCCTGGCACAAGCCTGTAAGGACTGTATGCAGAGGATGATTCTACCAGATTGGGAGAGTTTTGATGCATTCATACATAAGGAGTCTACCTTTCAGAAGCCACAGAGGTGTGATGTATCATATAGTTTCTCAGATCTCAGTCAGATTGCTCGATCATGTCCCACAAGATTTCAGTTGACCTACCTAGTCATTGCCAGGCCTGAGCAGGGTGGTGTGTTGGTCTGCAAATTGTGATGTTTTTGTAGTCATGTCCCTGTGCTTAGTACGTCATTTGTCATGGAGAGCTGCAATAGCAATGAGGGACCTGACAGGTAGCCGAAATTGTGTAACCACTTTGTACATACATATGTCCTTGAAGTGGAATCGTGAAAAAAAGCACTGCACATGTGTAATGGTTAGGGATTGTGCCCTGACTGTTGATATCCATCATGGAGTGACTTGCAGTGATGATGACATAACGTGTTTTGGTACAGTCATTCATCCACAGACAGACACCAGGTTTGTCATGTCCAAGATGTGGATAGTGATGTTGCTTCACATTGGGCAACAGGTTGAATCTCCAACATGCAGAGGACAGATGGCTTTCACAGAAACACTCAGAGGATGTAATTCTAATGGGTGTCAGGCATCGCTGCTGACTATCTTGGGGCTTGCTAGTTCATTGTTTTGTGAATTTGGAGACATCTCTAACTGACATTTTGAACCTGGCGTTAACAGTGTACCTTTCAATGTTTCTTGTGTAGACTGAGTGACATTGATACTACCTCCTTTACTCTGTTGGGACAGATGTCACTTGGTGAAGTATACATTGCTGATATGTTTCCAGTGTGACCTAGGTATTTCCATGTCACCTACTCCAGGATTTTGTAAGCAACAGCAGGATTTCAGGGTATCATTTCTTATTGTTTGTTCATTACATATGTGTCAGAGAGATGTGTACATGACCTTGTGTGGAATATGTGGGAATGGACCTTACAATGGGATACTATTGTGTGCCATTAGTTAACTGACGTCTGCTGCATATGGGATAGCTTTGAGGATGAAGAAGTATTCTAGTTATTGCATGGTTATTGTGGTTTCTAGACTTTAGCCGTGCAATTGTAGCTGTCTGAAATCCACATTTTCCTGTGGGCAACTTTAGTAAATCCACAAGGTATGCATGCATATGGTATAGCACATGTATGTGCGAGTTAGGTGTATGTTTTTGCTGGTGACATGATGGTATTTTTTGTCAATCAGTGTTGTGGTTCAAGTGTTATTAAGGACAGGTGATGACCCTATTCCTCTTTGTCCTTGCAGCATCAACACCAGCAAGTGGAAGGAATGAGGCCGAGAGGGGAAACATCTGGCCACTCGATCTCAATGGAGACTAGATCTACATCCTCATCATCCTTGGTTCCTTCTCCAGTGGGCACTCCGTAGTGGTGGCGGACCCATTGGGGAATCCCCCTGTACCATCTTTGTCTGCTACCCCCGTTTTATCACCGCCCTCCCTGTTGCTTCCCACCCAGTTGGCCATGCCCACTCTCTTCAGAGGTTGGGCATCTCCTTTGCCGCAGGCACCTCTGTCCCAGCCCCTGTTACCCCTCTGCCCTCAATGAGGAGGCTATTGACCACCTGAGGAGTATCTCTGTGGTCAGACAGCCATTGTGAATGCCATCCAGGGATTGGCAAGTCAGCTCTAACAGACTAATGCATTTCTGGAAGACATTTATGGTGCAATGGTTGCCCTACTGAGATCTTTTCAGGCTCTGGACTCCTCACTGATTGCAGCCAGTTATCCCCCACCTTCCATCCCCCTTCTACCGCCCTCTTCCCAATCAAAATACCCCCTACCCTTATCTACCCAAGGCACACAGACAGATCTGCAGACATCTACCTGAACACCCGAGAGTAGCTCACCAAATACAAGCATCACAAAACACACCAACACACACACAAACAGCCACCTACAGACACAACAACACTCACCATTTCCCTGGATATGTCCACCACACCTAGCATCACAGACACAACATCAAGCATACCCACATGCACAACACCAACAGTCACAGACACACCCAGTACACCTATCAAACCTGCAGACACCACCTCAGCAGACCAATAGACTTCTACCTCAGGCGCCACACCTGCAGATACCACAACTACAGACACACATACGTCTACCATATCCACCACATCCAGCCAGCCCACAGTCACTACCTCAACAAATACACACACATCTGCCACTCCCATATCCCCCAGCACCTGCACCTCTCATTCCCAAGACACACAAATGCCCACACTCACCTACCCAACCAACAGCCACCACGCACAAGCATACCTCCCATAAGCACACACCCAAGACATCCACATCTGCGCAGCCTACAACCAATCCCTCAATGTCCAAATTCCGGCTTCCTTCTAATGACCGTCCCAGTGTGTCCAAAAACATTTTTTAATTAACCTTGACCTTTGCCTTGTTCCCACCATCCCAGATCCAGAAAGACCCCACCCAGGCTGTCCCTTACATCTCCATTGCCTCCCCTGCCCCCCCCCACAAGTAGCCACATCTCGTCCCCTCAGAGAAGAATCCCACACCTCCGAAGAAGATCAGCACCTCTCCCAAGCCCAAGCTCAAACCACCATCCCAAATCAGATCCCACCCATGGATAATCCCTGAGGTGCCTGTCTTCCCTGTATATGCACTTTCCTGTGGAGGTTCCCTGGCAGTTAGGAATCAGATTCTGGCACAATACTATGCTATGATGCAGCATTGTATGGACTGGCCAATGGCCTTCATTCGGATTTTTTTAAATATTAAAAAACAAACAATTGTTGGTTTACTGGGTACACCTCTGTCCTGCAATTCATTTTCTAGCTTTATCTTGTCCTGGGTGACTTGTGCTGTGTGCCTCCAGTTATGTGTGTTTGACACTGCTTGCTGCTCCATTTGCTGTTATTAGCAGCATGTGAGTTTGTGGACAGTGCTGGTGTCCTCCCAGAGAAGGGTATATGTTTTGTGTATAGGAATGTGTGTGTAAATGCAATGGTAGCGTAATGATATTGTGCATTGTTTGGTATGGTAAGCATTTCTTTTTGTGTGTGGCATGCATGTTGTTAGACTTGTCCCCCTAATATGGCTTAAATATTCATGCGAAGTGTGTCAGCTTGAGTTCTGTTTGCGCAGACATGGAGTGTGTTAAATTATGCTAGCTGTGTTTGCATTTGCTGTACATGTGTCCATTTAGGAGTGCGCCCCTTGCTGCTAGTTCCTGTAGAGGTATGTCCCATGTAGTAGGAGTACTATGTGCTCTGTCGACTTGCCCTTCCACATTGTGCAGATTTGAATGACATTTTTGTTTAGTATTGTTTGCCCCTGAGACCCATGTAGGGTCATTTCCTATGCACATGTTGTTTGAGAGACCTGTTGAAAGTGATATATGTCCCAGTGCAGTCTCTTTCCCTGGGTGTCCCAGATGGCCCTATCCAAACTGAACAGTTATAGTTGGCATGTTGTTCTTTGTCTTTTTGTCTCTCTGTGTTTTGTGCATGCCATTGTGCTTCTATTCTGCTGTTTGTGCGTGATGTGTGTGTCCATTGCAGGGTTGTTTAATTGTGGTGTTGTTTGTGTTGCATGCCACATTGATACATATGTGTTTTTTATGTGAGGACAGTCCCTGACCAGTGGTGAATGTGAGTATTTGAGCTGTATTTGTATATCTACTGTAGGTGTGTTGTGGTTGATACGTATAACAATGTTGTGTAGTCTTCATTCTTTCTGTGCCTGAGCTTTGTGGCCATGTTCATTTGTATAGTATTGCAGCAGAGCAGTGTAAGTATGCTGGTGAAAGGGGCGTTTTGTGACTGTGTGAGTATCCATGTTAATGTATGTTTGTGAGTGTGTGTAGGTTGATACGTGTACCTGCTGACCATGGCGTGCCCCCCTATAATTTATAAGCTGGCACTACAAGCTCTGCTTTTATGGTTAATGATAAAGTTGTGTGCACTTGCGGTTGTTGGCGCCCACAGCAGCGCTGATTTTGTTATCTTTCGTAGAGCATCAGAAGCAGCATGAGTTTGTGAATGGCTCCATGGTGGCATCAGATGTGTGAGGCTTCCCGCAGGTGAGTTTCTTCCTTTATACTGTACGTTTCCGCCAGCTTGCACATGGTGGTTGGACTGCCACGGTAACATTGGTGGTATGCAACCTCATAATGGGTCCGGAGGCAACAAAGAATCCGACACCCTGTTTGTGGTTCCCTGTGACCTTAGTGGTCTGTGCTGCCCAGCAGTGCAGGCAGACTGCTGGTGGTCTTTTGTTGGTGTGACCAGCAAACTCGTAATATGGCAGTCCGACCGACAGACTGGAGGAGGTCGGACTGCCGCTGCCACCATGGCAGTCCATGGACCACCAAATTTGTAATGAGGCCCTTAGTTTCTAATTATTACTTCTTAAAGAATAATTTAAAAAAATTCCACCTACAGTAGGTTTTTCATTTTCATTTAATAATTATTAAAATGTGGTAATGTGCTGAATTCTTTTAAATTATTCTGAGTATAATAAAATAGTGACTTAACATAATATTCATGTGTGTTTTTTTATTTTATATATTTGTTCTTATTTAGTTAAATCTTATGTGCTGAATATATTCAGTCATTAGTATAAACAGTTCCTTCTACATGGGAAGGGGAACGTGATTGGTGCCCACCACCCCAAGCCAATCTTGGACCCCAAGGGACCACATTCCCTGGTTTCAAATGCAAATTTATAGGGAGGGAGACATGCGGCCCCCCATGCCCGTGCCTCTGTTGGGCCCCCGGGACCTCATCTCCTGTGGCTGATTTGTAAAGGAAAAAGGGTTGAGGTCATGCTCCCCTCCCCTTGTAGGTTTCTACCCCTGGGACCCCATCTCCTGGGGCATGATACTATACAGTGTCCCAAATCGCCTACCCTGGGACACTGTATTTCACTGCCCACTCTCCCAGGTAGGGAACTCAAATTTGCTCCCACCCTGCAGGAGCAGTTAAAAAAATGTTGATTCCACCCAGGCAACAGCTAAGGAAAGGTGCAGACTCCCACCAGCACCCAGTATGGTGCTGGCTGGGGAGCTGACTACTGCTGCAAGGGCCTCTGAGCTCGCCACATGGCCCTTAAAAACTCATGCATTGTGAATGCCCGGAGTGGGACCAGGGAACTCAGTAACACATTTTTAAAAAAGGCCTGTTCCCACAAATGGAGCTGTACTGGGCTGTGGGGCTCCCCCTGCAATAAACAACTAAAATAGCGGTGTGAGTGCCGCAGATGGGCATGGGTGCACATGCTTGATAAAAAAAAAAAAGCATCACCCGCTGACACACATAGTACATGCTTTCTGGGGAGCCACCTGGGACCACAGGGGCCTGGACATCTCCCTTTGATTTCAAACTAAAATAAATCATTTTTTGATCCCTGAAGAAGTACACCATAGAGCCCGGAAAAGGCTATTTACATTGTTTGTTAGTTTGATGGTGGCCCTACGAGGGGCAGGGGCATCACCAAGCACTTTAAAATGCTGTGCAGACTGCAAGGAGTGTAGTAGTCCCCTAGCAACATTTTTTAAAAAACAATAAGGGCCTCATTATGAGGATGATGGTCCAAGGACTGCCAGCCTCATGGTGATTGCCACATTACAACCCTGTTACACAGACCCAGCATGGGACCATCGTCTCCACTGGGAATGTGGTTTCCAGTGGTCCGACGGTGGTCTGAGTTATACTGAGCCAGGGCGGCACAGATTTCAGCGTCACCAGGCTGGTTACAACTTTGCTTTCTGTCAGCCTTTTCATGGCAGGGGCCCTGCCAGGAGAAGCCTGGTGGAAAGCTAATGCTGCAGGCTAAAGGGGGGGGGGGCTGCACTGTCAATGCCCTTGACATGGACATTGCAGGGCCCCTCCACCCAGCACTGATGTAATGCGCACTGTCAGCTTTGCACATAAAGCGCATTCTGAAGGTACTGTGTGCTGCGGTATTGGTCTTGACTCCCCTAAGGGAGCCGAGACCAATATTGTAGCACTGTTCCCACTGGGCAGCCCGGTGGGAACCGTGTATTACAATGTTCCCGCCGGTCAGTCCGGCAGCAACATTCTAATAAGCTTAGGGGACGGCAACGCCATGGTGGTGGTGTCCTCCTTGCAAGTTTGGCGGTCCTGCGTTGGACCTTCAAAATCATAATGAGACCCTAAGGCCCTCATTACAACCCTGGCGGTTGGTGTTAAAGCAGCGGTAAGACCGGCAACAGGCCGGCGGTAAAAAAAAATTGAATCATGACCATGGCGTAAGCCGCCAACATAGACAGCCACTTTAACACTCCGACCGCCACGGCGGTACAAACAAACAGCATGGCGGTCACTGCCAACAGACAGGCGGAAGACAATGTACCGCCCACACCATTATGAGAGGCCAATCCACCACCTTTTCCGGGGCGGATTCAACGTGAACAAAAACACGGCGGAAACAGGACTTGGAAGGGAAAACTCTCACCTCTACACCCCACGAGGAACCAGGACGCCATGGAGCTGGAACTCCAAATTCTCCCTGCGATAGTCTTCCTGCTCCTCTACCAGGAGCACGACCGACAGCAGCGACGACCACAGTGAGTACTGCACCTACGACCCAGGGGAGGGGAGGGAAAAGAGAGTGACACACACACGCAACACACAACACCCCCACCCCCACCCTCACACACAACAACACACACACCAATACATCCTGAAACATTACATTCCCCCCAACGCCCCCCCTGGAAGAAGGCAAGGACAAAAGGAAATGAGTTGAACGATTGTAATCAGGAAAAATGTATTACTCAAAAATATATATACACTATTAACAAATATATACACCAAGAATTCAAGTCTGTGTACTGCATCTTCATAATCCGTGGACCACACTCAATACCCGATCCAAACGGAGAGAACACTGCAGGGGCATCAGATCGAAATAGAACAGGCACCTCAGGGGGAAGGGAAGGGGCGGCACCTCAGCCGGATGAGTGCACAACGCCAGCTCCACGAATGGGGCTCCATGCCCATAGAGGTATCCTGGGGAGTGCAAAGCCACAGTCTCACAAGTCTCTCCAGTGGCTGGTTTGCCCACTGCTTTATCCTGGGGAGTGCAATGCCACAGTCTCACAAGTCTCTCCAGTGGGTGGTTTGCCCACTGCTTTATCCTGGGGAGTGCAAAGCCACAGTGTTTCAAGTGGATTACTGTCTCCACTGGTTCTGGAGGGGGGCTGGTGCCCAGAGTGCTTCATCCTGCCAAGGACTGAGGTAGTGGATTTGATACTCCACTGGTTCTGGAAGGGGCTTGGTGCCCATTCATCCTGCCAAGGACTGAGGTAGTGGATGCCTTTCTCCACTGGTTCTGGAGGGGGGCTTGGTGCCCAGAGTGCTTCATCCTGCCAAGGACAGAGTTAGTGGATCTGACACTCCACTGACGGTGGGGCAACATGGAAGCTGTCCAGGCCCCTGGAACTGACCATGAACCTCGTACGAATGACCACTGGGGATGGCAGCCATGTCTGCGATGGTGCCACTGGCACAGGATGTGTCGTGGCCACTGGCGGTGCTGGGTGCGGGCTGAGTAGCGGCTGTGCTTGCGGCGCTCATTGGGCAGCGGTGCTGGTGGGGCCCTCACTGAGCATGCTGCTGGCGGCGGTGACCTGAGCGACGGTGCTGGTGGGGGGCTCACTGAGCCTGCTGCTGGCGGCTTTGTCCTGAGCGGCGGTGCTGGTGGGGGGCTCATGGAGCTTGCTGCTGGCGGCGGTGCCCTGAGCGGCGGTGCCCGTTGCGGCGGTGCCAGTTGCGGCGGTGCATGTGGCGGTGCCGGTGGCGGTCTTGTCCGCCGTGCAGGTTGGCGGCGACCTCCCTTTCTTTCTCTGGCACTTCCCCACCTTGGATGATGGCGCAGCTGTCTTGCCACTCCCAGCTGTTATCCTGGCTGAGCCCTTGGTGGCAGGTGTTTTCACCATCTCCCTCCGGGCTGTGGGTAACTTCTTTTGTTTTGGAGGTGGGGGAATGTCCTTGGCCTCGCTCCTTGGGACACTGGCTGCCCTGCTGCTTGGCGCACTCCAGAAGATGGTTACTGCTGGCACCACTGTTCCCGGTGATGTGGTGGCTGAGGTGCTGGGTTGGAACCTGGAAAGGCGGGCCCTAGGGGACCGAAGGGGTGGGGGAGGTGAGCGGAAGAGGTCAAGGTTTGACAGGAAACGTTTTTTAGACACACTGTGACAGGTAGATGGAGGGGGTTTGGTAGTGGAGGAAGAGGTAGTGGTTGTAGGAGGGGTTCGTTTGCTGACTTTGGGTGAAGGTGCATGGGCTGGAGGCTGTCGTGAGGTGGATGGCTATTGGGTGGGTGTGTGACTGCATTTGTGTAGTGGGAGGAGGGCTCACAGACACACCGGGAGAGGACACAGGGGATGTGTGAATGGTAGTGGGGGTGGTGAGTGCACATGAGCGGTGTGTGGTGATGGGCGTGCTGGTGATGGAGGTAGTGGCTGAAGATGTAGTGCATGCAGGTGTGAGTGGAGACGTGACAGGCAGGCAGCAGGGAGGCGTGGAGGGGGAAACAGTGGAGGCAGTGGATGTTGGTAGGTGTGCATGGGTATGATGCTTGTGTGAGTGCCTGTGGGATGCTACCCTTGTGTGTTGAGGTGTGTGCATGCTGGTCTGATGGTGTGCTTGGGATAGGCTGAGGTACTGGGGATTGGGTCTGGGTGGAAGAAGCTGGACTTCCTCTCTACACCTTGGATGGCATTCAGAATGGTAGACTGCCCAACAGTGAGGGATCTGAGGAGGTCAATGGCCTCCTCACTGAGGGCAGCAGGGCTGACTGGGGCAGGGGCTGAGGTGCCTGGGGCGAAGGAGATGCCCACCCTCCTGGGTGAGAGGCCACGGGGCACATGCTGAGGGGCTGCTGGGAGGGCGGTGCTGGTAGGGGGGGTGGCAGCTGTGCCTGTAGATGCGGTGGGCACAGAGGGGCCCGCCACCGCAAGGGAGCTCCTATCAGAGGAGGAGTCGGTGTTGCTGGTCTCAGCTCCTGTCCCCGCTGTGGAGCTCCCCTCGCCCTCCGTCCCACTGGTGAATTCTGAGTCCGTAGTCTCACCCTCCAGGGCCATGTGGGATGCAGCTCCCTCCTGCTCCGGTGGCACAGCTCCACCGCCTGATGATGCTAATGCACACAAGAACAGGGAGACCACAAAGAGGGGGGGAAAGGAAGTAGAAAGACATGTTCAGTGCATGCAGTACCGCTACTGTTGGCGGACACTACAGACACCGCACCCCTCTGCACTACGCCATGCACTTTGAGTTCCCTAATTGATCACAGGGACCTGGGGTACAAGGCCTATGCCCGATTGCTGCACACATACAAGTCACAGGAGCCTGACTAGGTGTAGATGGCTCTTACCACTGGTGGGGATGGGGTGCCACTAAGCCTGCCTCAGAAAGGGTCCTTGCCTACAAGGCTCGCCCTAGCCTTGGGGAACCCACAGCCCACCTCCCCCACCCAGACACCTCCAATGCACGCTGAATCAGATGGATGTGAGTGTACTCACCCCCTTGTGGCTGCTGTGATGCCCTCAAGCGCCCATCCAACTCCGGATATGCCACCGCCAGGATCCAGAACATCAGGGGGGTCATGGTGCGACGGGCACCCCTCCCACGTTGGGAGGCCATCCCTAGCTGGGCCTCCACCGTCTTCTTGCTCCAGCGGCGAATGTCCTCCCATCTTTTCCGGCAGTGGGTGCTCCATCTGTGGTGGACCCCCAGGGCCAGGACGTCCTTGGCGATGGCAAATATCCTTCTTCTGGTGGGCGCTGACCTACAGGAATAGTACAGGGGAAAAGGAAAAACTATAACCATCTGGACCGTCACAGTCATTGGCCCACGTTCCCACCCTTGCCCTAACGCACATCCACTCACCGTCGTTTCATGCACGCCTCATTCCCCCTCCCTATCTCCCATCCACACCACTCCAAACAGGCATTGCCCATACAGCATGCTCACAGTGTACTCACCTGTTTGTCTGGAGGACCGTGGAGTAGCGTGTACTGGGGGAGGACCCAATTCACTAATTTCTCCAACTCCTCCAATGTGAAGGCATGGGCCCTTTCCCCAAACACTTGAGCCATTGTCACTTCCAGACTGAGGTCACAGCAGCAGTTGCAGTGTAGGTCCTCTCCTGCCGAAGATCAGGTATCAAGTGAATGAACAGAGATAAAATGGCGTTCACATCCGCGGCGGTGCGTACCGTCACGGCCGGCGTACATCGCCATTGGCTCCTGGGACCCATAGGGTCCAATGTTAACCAATGCAGGATTGGGCTGCTGTGTTCGACCGCCTACCGCGACGGTGTACAACGCCAGCGCAGTTACCTCATATCCCCTTGTCCCACATTACAGGTCAGGCAGCCGCCATTTCAGGGGGCCACATGGCAATATTTTTCAATGCGTCACACATATGTAAGCCTTGCATACACACTAAGACAGGCACATAGCGGATTGACAAATGTGTGCAATAAAGTTGTTTATTTCGTACCTCAGTGTTGGCTGACCCTCTGATCACTGTTCTCACCCATAGTGCACGTCAGCTGGGGCAGGTGAGGAGATGGCGGCATCCTCCGGTGTACAGACCGCTGGTGGACCTGTTGACAATGGAAGATCGACATGTAATAGTGACCTACAGACTTGATTGTGCCACAATCCAGGAACTGTGTGCCCAGTTGGAGCCAGACCTGATGTCAGCTATCCGCCATCTCACAGGAATCCCCCCTCTAGTGCAGGTCCTGTCAGTACTCCATTTCCTGGCAAGTCGGTCCTTTCAAACAACAGTGGCCATTGCATCAGGCATGTCCCAGCCCATGTTCTCTAACGCGTTGTCCAGAGTGTTGTCTGCCCTGCTGAAACACATGCGCAGCTACATCGTTTTCCCTCAGGTGGAGGATTTGCCTACAGTGAAAGGTGACTTCTATGCCCTGGGACATATCCCCAACATCATAGGTACCATTGATGGGACACATGTGGCCTGGGTCCCCCCTCCCGCAGGAGTGAACAGGTGTACAGAAATCGGAAGAGTTACCATTCAATGAATGTGCAGATGGTGTGTTTGGCCGACCAGTACATCTCCCATGTGAATGCCAAGTTTCCTGGCTCAGTGCATGACGCTTACATTTTGAGGAATAGCAGCATTCCTTATGTGATGGGGCAACTCCAGAGGCACCGTGTGTGGCTATTAGGTGAGGACATGGACCCTATACAGTGTGAATAGTTGTCTGGTTCTGGGGTTGTCCCTAAGAGTTAGTGTGTGTCTAACAGTTGTCCCTCGACATTTAAAGGTGACTTTGGCTACCCCAACCTGTCATGGCTACTGACCCCAGTGAGGAATCCCAGGACAAGGGAGAGGAACGCTATAATGAGGCACATGGGCGAACTAGGAGGGTTATAGAGAGGACCTTCGGCCTCCTGAAGGCCAGGTTCAGGTGCCTCCATATGACAGGTGGTTCCCTATGCTACTCACCAAAGAAGGTGTGCCAGATCATCGTGGCCTGATGTATGCTGCACAACTTGGCTTTGCGACGACAGGTGCCTTTTCTGCAGGAGGATGGTTCTGAAGGAGGTGTTGTGGCAGCTGTGGAGCCTGTGGACAGTGAAGAAGAGGACATAGACAACAGAAACACCGTGATCCATCAATACTTCCAGTGAGACACAGGTAAGAAGACATCAATGCCTCCTACATCTGATAAAATTGTTCGACCTTTCATCTGTCTATCACTTTCACCCAGTGTATGGACCCTGATTTGTCACTTTGCCTTTTGATTTCACAGATGTGGGTCCCACTGTGTGACCTCAGCTATGTTACCTCATGGACTAGAGCTGTGTGACATAGGTATGTTAACAATACAATGGACATTGCTATTTCCCTCAGTTATTGCAAATACACAATTGTGAAAGCACAGACTGACTCCAGATTGTTTTGTGATTTAAGGGTGTTTATTTAAGTGCTAAATAGTGGAGGGGGTTGTATAATGGTCAGGGGTGATGGTGGAGGAATGTCCATGGCAGAGTCCAGTGTATTTGTTTCACAGGTGCATTGTCCAAAGGGGCATAGGAAGTGGAGCTAGGGCAGTTTAAGGATGGACAGGGTGACAAAGTGGGACAGAAGGATGACAATCAGGTTGGTCTCATTTATTGGCGGGGGTCTTGGCATCGTTCTCTGTCTTTGTCCTGGATTTCAGGGACCGCTTTCGGGGTGGTTCTCCATCTGCAGGGGGTGGGGTGCTGGTGTGGTGGTCCTGTGGCGGTGCCTCCTGTCCACTAGCGCTGGCGGAGGTGGTGGGCAGTTCATCGTCCAGGCTAGTGTCAGGGGCCCCTTGTTGTGCCACAGTGTCCCTCCTGGTGTTCACGAGGTGCTTCAGCACCCCTACAATGGTACCCAGGGTGGTATTGATGGATTTGAGTTCCTCCATGAATCCCAAATACTGTTCCTCCTGCAGCCGCTGGGTCTCCTGAAACTTGGCCAGTACAGTTGCCATCGCCTCCTGGGAATGATGGTAGGCTTCCATAATGTTGGAGAGGGCCTTGTGGAGAGTGGGTTCCCTGGCCCTGTCCTCCCCCTGTCGCACAGCAGCCCTCCCAGTTCCCCGGTTTTCCTGGGCCTCTGTCCCCTGAACTGTGTGCCCACTACCACTGCCCCCAGGTCCCTGCTGTTCTTGGGGTGGTGGGTTAGCCTGGGTTCCCTGTAGTGGTGGACACACTGCTGATTGACGTGTCCTGGGGACAGAGGTCTGGGCCCGCTGGGTGGGTGCTGTGCTGGTGTTTCTTGAGGGGGGCGGCTCTGTGGTGGCCAGTGACTGTGTCAGGGGAACCGACTGTCCCGAGGTCCCAGATGGCCCAGGCTGGTCATCTAGATCCAGTTGGACAGAGCTGCTGTCATCACTGTGGGCCTCTTCTGTGGGTGGAGTGGACATATCTGGAACCTCCTGTCTGGTGACGTTGGGTAGGGGTCCTACAGGGGTGTAAAGGCATGATTATTGCATCTGTGTGTGCCATGGTGTGCAATGGGTGGGTGACCCTGTACCCCAGTGCTTCCATTCCTGTGTAGGGCCTTGTGTGATAATTGTTTAGGGGTCTGTGTGGGTATGTGCAGTGGACATGCATTGGTGATGGGTGTCCATGCTTTGTTGTTGCATGCAGGGCTTGGTGTTGGGATGCGTGGTTTGTGATAGTGGGACATAGGTGAGGAGTTGGAGTGATGGGGGTGAGGGCGAGGGTGGAGGTATGTGATAGCATGCAGGTAGGGCGGGATGAAGTAGTTAAAGATTTAACTTACCAGAGTCCATTCCTCCAGCTACTCCTGCGAGGCCCTCAGGATGCAGTATTCCCAAGACCTGCTCCTCCCATGTTGTTAGTTGTGGGGGAGGAGGTGGGGGTCCACCGCCAGTCCTCTGAACCGCAATGTGGTGTCTTGAGACACGGAACGCACCTTCCCCCGTAGGTCGCTCCACCTCTTACTGATGTCATCCTGTTTTCTTGGGTGCTGTCCCACTGCGTTGACCCTGTCCATGATTCTGCGCCACAGCTCCATCTTCCTAGCTATGGTGGTGTGTTGCACCTGTGATCCGAATAGCTGTGGCTCTACCCGGATGATTTCCTCCACCATGACCCTGAGCTCTTCCTCAGAAAACCTGGGGTGTCTTTGCGGTGCCATGGGGTGGTGTGGGTGATGTGTGAGGTGGTGTGTGTTGTGATGTGTGGGGTGATGTTTAGGGGTGTGTGGTGTTTTGTGCGTGGATATGTATGTGTGATGGTTTTGTGTGCCTCTGTATGCTGGTGTTGTCTTTGCTTTGCTGTCTCTCTGGCCTTCTTCAAAATATTTGGTACTAAAGGGTTTGTGGGCAATGTGGGTGTTTGTTTTATATTGTATTTGGTGTGTGGGAGTGGTGTGTGTATGTGTATCAGGTGTTTGTATTTCAATTTGTCCAATGTGGTTGTGTTTTGTAAATGTGTGTGTATTTTGAGTGCAGCGGTGTGTACCGCCAATGGTTTATCGCGGTTGAAAGACTGTCGCGTGGATTCATGGGTCGTGATAGTGTGGCGTATCCCTGTATCCCTGTTGGCGTGCCGGTGGAGGTTTTGTTATCACCAGTTTATCACTGACCTTTGGTGTGGCAGACTTGTGTGGGTGTCTAGATTTTAGCGGTTTCTGAGCTTTGGGTCATAATAGCTGTGGCGGAATTCCACGGCCGCAGCGGTGTGTTGGCGGTCTTCTGCACGGCGGTAAGCGGCATTTACCGCCAATGTTGTAATGAGGGCCTGGGTCTCTGGGTCATTAAATCCATGACCTGAGGGGAATTTTTATATAAAACAATCTTAGCTTGAACTCCATGCTCTTCAGCTGGAGTGCAGAGCCCCCTTGTGGTAGTTTATATAATTGCATTTTTTGAGCTGAAGAATGTTAAAAGAAAGACCCAGGGACATGTTGTTTTTATTTATAAAAAAAATGTCTCTAAGTGTTTCATTTAATATTTTACAGCCCACAAATGTAATAATTATGCTAACACTTAAAAGAAAAAATCACAGACATTTTTATTAGCACTTCATAAAACACAGTAAATCTGCATAGTGATTCCAGGGCATGTAGAACCAATCGCACTTTACAAATTCCAGAAGGCTGTAAATGGAATGGGGTTGGCTGCTCACAAGGGGTTCTTGCCTGCAAGATGTTGGATGCAGGGTCAGGCCCTGCAGCCAGCCCCTGTGGCCAACCTCACACTGCATACAGCTAAGGCCCGTGTGCTGGGGGTGTTGTCTTTCTATATGAAAATAAAATATTAATTTGTATTAAAAAACTCTAGAAAATCACTGAGAAAAACAAATATTATGTGATGTTTTAGTTAGGTGAAAATTTCAGTGATCACATAATATTTTAAACTAAAAAGAAACACTAAAATTCACCCACAATAGTTATCTCTAGTATTTCCTGTGCCCTAAAATAACTATAACTCACACTTCACTTGAAGTGCTAATTACCCTTCATATCACATCACTCATGACAAGATCTCTGACATCATTGATACTGTTACTGATAACAAAAGAATTGACATAATTGATGACAAGATTGTACATGGCAGGGGCCTAGTTATTAGCTGCAAAGGATGTGAGTCCTTCACAAGAAATAAGTCTGCACATTTCTTTTTACTGGGTACCAAGTACCCTATTGTAGAACTTGACTCTCTCAGGTTAGCGAAGCAGAGCAATCAAAGGTCTACTCTGGAAGGTGGTGAGGTTGAGTGTTTGCTGGTACACGACGACAAACACTCAATAAATTATTTCCCAGCCAGTGCTTTTTCTTATAAAAAGAAATGTACTTGTATTACACAAACTACTACATTCTGTGCATTAATTTCAAATATGCACAATCAGGTACATGTAAATATCTTTGGTGACATCTCCATAATACACAATACTCCTTGCATGTCCTGGGCACTGTAATGACAATACCCCCACCTACACTAGATACAATATTACAATAAGGGGGTTTAGTTATCAGTAAGATGTATGACTTTGTCAGGGTGTCACAACATCAGTAAAAGCAGAAACATTGTAATCCATCATTAAAACAGTGCTGAAATCAGTGGGGGGGTGTATCAATATGCAGTAGATTTAACTGTAATATAAAACTTTGCATTGTCAATTAACAATATGGTAAATAAAGCATTATATTGATTGATGCATCCCAGAGCCTTATTTCTACTTTTACTATGTGCTACTGCAGCTTTGGGACCAACGAACAGAGGAACCTTCGTTCCAGAGCCCATATACAAATAAACAGTTTACAGGAGTGTTCTGAATTTAATGGAAACATCTCCTGGGCGGATGAATGCAACCCCCTGGGAAACTTAAGGCCACTGAGCAAATTCAATGTGGGGGGAATGCTGTACTTCCTGTAGGCCCCACAATGTGCCCCAAACCATTGGTGGTACCTTGTGTATGGTATATGAGTAATTTCATTATTTTCCGTGTTGCAGTGGCCTAACATCACAAGTGTTTCTAAGGTCTAGTGACATGTGATTGCCTTTACAGCAGTACATGGAGCACACTCCTGTTTGTCCAGGCTAGCTACCTGAACTGGCAGAGTCTTTGAGGAGCTGGCATAGGAGCCAGCTTTTCTCATCTCTTCCGAGCACATTTATAAATATGTAGATGAGAACTGACTGCACTGGGGGCCTCATGCTCCCTGCAGACACAGGCACAGTGAGTGGAGGAGGACACCAGCAAAACTTGGGGTGCAGCTAACCACTTTGGTCCACAGGAACTGTGGGCTCCTAGCAACCCATAAATACCAAAAGGAGAGTGGTGGAACCCATTTACTTTGCATCCTCTGGAGAGATGGGGGCCCAGGGAAACTTAGAACTGGATGTGGTATGAGGAGGGGTTATTTGAGATGACCCCTAAGAACTTGGACCTCCACTGGAATAAATAAGGAGTGGAGGTAGAGTGCTAAATTTTCTATTCTTCTGCCCAGTGCCCCTGGGGGACCAGACTACCTTAGTGCAATTCTCTGGTCCGGCCCAGTATAGATGATTTTTAAATTTCTGGTGTCATTTTTTATTTAATGAGCAAATTAAAATGTAGTTGCGGGTTTTTGGGTCTGTACAGCAATAGGGTGTGAAGGTAATTAAATTACAATTAATTTAATTTTAATGTTAATTATTTTATTGTTAAATATGTACATAAATGATTGTTAATTATGTACAATGTTTAATTTTTATTTTGTTTTGAGGCTTAATTTGTCAATTTACATTTTTTTGTTTTTTTAAATTTATGCTTGTAATTTATATATTTAGTAGTGGGTTGTTTGTAGGGGAACAGAGCGGACATTCATTAATTATTATTTGTAAATTACATACTTAACTAAGGAATGATTTATTTATTAGCTTAATTATTTGTTATTTTGTGTACTTTTAATTTGTAAATATAAACTAAATTTTAATGTTTAGTTATTGAGAATATATTATTCTAATTAATTGTTAAACTTAATTTTTTATTGATAATTATTATATATATATGTGTAATTGTGTATTTATAACTTAATGGAAGTTATTTAACTCGTGTTTATTAATTTATTGATGAATAATGATGTATGTATAGATATCTATATTTCTCTCTCTCTTTCTCTGTATGTATGTATATATATATATATATATATATATATATATATATATATATATATATATATATAAAAACACAGCATGCTCCTTCTGTGACCCAAGAGGGGTACAGCAGTCATGCTAGTAGTGCGCATTGAAATCAATATCCACAAAGCAGCTAAACAAAAAAAGACTGTCTCTCAAGTGGTGGTGTTCCTCTGTCATTGTCGACAATGACCAAGGACATCACGTTGAGGAGGGTGACTGGGTATGGTGTGTCTGTCTGTGGCTGATCAGTCCGATGCGGGCTCCGAAAGCTCTGACACATGTTGGACACAAGTGGTCTGTTTGGTTGGTTGGCAAAGAGTTGGCTAATAATTTGCGCAGCTCTTGCTTCTTCTGCACCTCTGCAGTCCTGCTCTGCTCGTAGGAGGTAGCACCTTTGCTGATACAGCTTCAACAGGTGGGCGGTCTTTTCCCAGGATTTCCCAGGAGTCTAGGTTAATGCCAAAGCTCTTCAGAGAGGCTTTCAGCGTATCCTTGAAGCACTTTTTCTGCCCTCCTTGTGTGCTTTTGCCTTCTGCCAGTTCACCATAGAACAGTCTCTTGGGGAGGTCTTTGTCTGGCATACGTACAAGGTGGCCTGCCCACCTGACTTGGGCTCTCCTCAGCAGGGTGTAGATACTTGGCAGACCAGCTGTGTTTGGAACTTTGTCCTGCCAGGTAATTTTCAGCAGCCTTCTTAAGCAGTATATTATACTCTCTCTGTATTGTGGTCAGAATAAAAACTTTACTGCACGTAGGTCCAGATATTCAAAACTTTTTGCACGTCACAAATAGCAAATTTTGCTGTTTGAGATGTGCAAAAAGCACATCGCAATGCCCAATCCCCGTTTTTCGAGTCGGTAACCTGGTTACCGATTCGCAAAACAGGACTGCGAGTCGCAATTAGGAAGGGGTGTTCACACAACTCACATTCCATGGGACATAACCCTGCACTAACAAGTTGCAAGGGACACACACCTAAATGGACACATGCATACCAAATGCAAAGCAAACTAGCAAAATTCAACACACACCATGTCTGCACTGACAAAACTCAAGGGCACACACTGCACATGTAGACAATAGCCATATCAGGGGGACAAGTCATACACCATACATGTCCACATCACACACAAAAAAATACTTGCCACATTAAACACAACACAATGCCATGACACCAACATTACAGCTAAACACACATACCCATCACACAACACATACCCTTCCCTTGGAAGACAACAGTCTGCACACAAACTCAAATACTGCAAAACAACACCACATGGAGCAGCAAGCAGCCCAAACACACACACCTATAGGCACACAACCATTGTCACTGAGGAACAACAGAAAGCAGGGGAAGAAAATGCAAAACAAAGGTTTATCCAATAAACCAACAAGAGGTTGGGTACTTTGTCTCAGACAACTGCAATAGCATGGATGACGTCTAGCTATCACACTAACTATACCACAACTAGGTGACCACTACACCCCAAAACCGTGCCACATACAGCACATCCCAGTGAACCAGTAGCCAACAAATGGATCTCATTGAAAGGTACCCTACCAATTACACAGCCACAAGTCTATGTACACATTGAAATAGCACTGATGTAAAGATTCAACAATAACAGATGTTGCTAAGGAAATGAAGACAACACTGGTATAAACATGCCATACCTGGATTGGGAGACATGGAAAAATCCATGTCACTCTGGACAGATCATAACGATGTATAGGTGTTCAACTGACACCTGCCCAAAAATGAGTCCAGGAGGTAGTAGCAAGGCCACTCAGATGTGCCCCACATGTGGTGTTGTAAGGAACAACAATTAAGTCAGGTCCTAAACATAACGGAGAGGTGTCTCCTGAATGCACGCAAGAATATTCCTGTAAGGCCCAAGATTGCCCCCACAAATATCTCACACCAATTTTCATGTTAACTTCTGAGTGTGTTTGTAGTAGGCAACTGTACTGTGCAGGAAGGACACAAACCTTGCAACCACTAACTGAAGGACACCAAATTGTTGTACACTGAGAAGTCATATCACTTCCCATATATCCGACCTGGCAAGTATGGCATCTGTCTGTGGATGAATCCTTGAGCCGAGACACATGTGATGCAAACATAACTGCAAGTCAATCCATGATGTATCCCAAATGTCAGTGTACAATTCCCAATCAACACACCAAAGATGTGCACCTACAACCAACATTCCACATCAAGGCTACAAATGGCCATGAAGTGGATTCACACCCAGGCCCTACCTGTCATGTCTGTCATGGCTACAGCAGATTCATGTTATCAGTGATATACTATGAGACATGAAGGTATCTGTCTGACAACATACGATAATGGCACAGTCCTGTCTGGGGTATCACAGTAAATGGCCAATCATTGTAGATGTACCTTTACGGCTAAAGGACGCCAGGACATTTATGTTAGAGATGCTAGACATCATCGCATCTGCATAGCTAGCACATGCCTACGTTTAATACATAGTCATGTATCCTAGTGGGAATGGAGCACATGCAGACACATAGGCACAAGGAATGTTGGCTACACTGATGACACATCACCCATGACAATGTACATTCCCCACTTACCAAGGGAATGTAGTATGTTACAGCTGCCAAGATTTTCCCATGTAAGTCATGTCACATGTAAGATGGACACTCATGCATCACAGGCTGCTGTGAGGCACCAATATCCAACATACAATAGAGAACACTTGCACATGGTTTGCAGATTTTAACCAACACATATCACCAGAGACATGGCAGTGGACAGTGACCCACATTCTACTTTTGGACTGTGACATTTGGGAGGGGTGATCTGTTGATGGAAACTGACACCCACCAGAGTAAGTTAAGCGGAAGATTTGTTCACTAACCACAGTCATATGTGCTCTCTGCTGCGTAATTGGACTGAGGTGTCCCACAGTTTAGTCCCAGGTCACAGCTCTAAAAGGATGAGCACACCAGTTGGAAACAAATGGCCCCTCTACACCAATTTGAACCCAGATGATCTATGACACATGAGACATCCCAGATTGTCAGGGGGATTAGTTTGTCCCTCACTCAATCACCTGGCAAAGAGTCAGTCATTAATTTGCATTGTACTCACCCCCTTGTGGCTGCTGTGCTGCCCTCAAATGCCCATCGAACTCCAGGTTTGCCACCGCCAAAATGCGGGCCATCAGGGCAGTCAAGGTCTGACGGGCACCCCATCCTTGTTGCGAGGACAGCCCCATCTGGGCCTCTGCATTCTTCCAGGCTCAGCATCTCAGGTCCTCCCACCTCTTCCAACAGTGGGCGCTCTGCCGCATGTGGACCCCCCAGGGCCTGCACCTTCTTGGCAACGACTCTCCAAATCCCCTTGTTCTGATGGGTGTTGACCTGCATGGATGCAAATGACAAAACAGCATATTATGTACACAAATCCCATACAAAATGCCTGAGTCACATACATCGGTGCACCAAGCTAATAACATCCTGTCTTGACCATCCTGCCTACCTGTGGCACATTGCAGTCATTGGGCACATGGACCTGACTACAAACACTCCCCAAAAGGGTGCCCTACACACCCCCAGCTCAGGACTGACCATGTAGGACTAAAGTGACTTTTTGTGGGACATGAACTAGCTAAATGACATTGACCAGGAACGCAATGGAACACATTACACACAGTGGCAAGTGACATGTACACCACTGTTCAAAAACATACACTAACTATGAATGTCACCTGCTGCATACAGTCCCTGCAGGTCACAGTCGGCCTGAAGAATGACCCATTGTGCTTGGACCACAATGAAGAGAGTGACATGTTGAGCACACAAAGAGTCAAGCCTGTCCATACAGTTGCAGGCACCTGCTACTTCAGGTGGTGGGGTTCTGTGTGTCACATCAACATAACAATACACTCCTACACATGTGTGTTCATCAAACCTAGAGTACCCTAAGAGAAACCTGACCATGCATTGTATGTGTCCAGCTTTATGCCCAAACCACCAAGTCAGATATCATGGCAAATCGGTTAACAACACACTGTAGATGTGCAATATCCAAAGTGCAACGAGCACGCACAGGACTCATCAGAGCTGGAGGAAAGAGACAATAGGGTTATAGGATCAAGGGACCTGTCAAAGCTATGCGATACACATTGTCAGAGTTGAGAAGAGGACATCATTCACAGATCACCAGTTTGCTCAATGCAATTCCCATTTTAATCAGTGGATAGAGGCTTAATAAGCTGCATATTGGCAATGAGGCATGATTTAGCAACATCAAATGCTGTGCAGGTGTACAGGGTGTGGGTACAGTATCACACTGCAAAAGCGAATCGATACCAGACCACATTTCGACTTTTGTTGTGAGTAACGATAGACAGGCCCCAGTCAGACAGACGTACACAAAAGATCAAATCTGACAAATCACATATATCACAGTACACCTTGTAGCCTACAGCCAATTGCCTATGCGCAGAGCTTAGGTGAATTGTAAGTCATTACTTGGCTGCAGAAGAACAGTCCAACAAGGCCAGAGATCACTGTACAAACACAGAAAGAGCTCAAATAGTGATAACCAACATATAAAAATACATTCACACCTCTTGCTGTCATGCAATAATGTGTGACTACACATGAAACACATTTTATGGCAACAGTTGCCAGGGGATGACTGTCATGACACCTAACCTAGTCATGTGCATCCAACACAATATGGGTCAGGGAACACCCAATACACACTCACCACATTCTTTCAGAACTCCATACCTGTCGCTTGACTTAAATACATGCCCATGGACTCAATAATTATTTTACACTGGCAGCCCTTACAGGGCTTTGATGACACAATCTGACAAACTGGGCCTAAGCCTAGGCTGACTAAAGCTAAGATGAGTAGAGGTACAGAGACAATTGTGCACATGGGGTACTTACCTACTCCTCTGGTGTACCATAGAGCTGGTCATACAGGGGTAGGACCTCATCCACCATCTTCTCAAGTTCTACTGGTGAGAAGGCAGGGGCCCTTTCACCTGTTGGACAAGGCATGATTGCTCCCAGAGGGCGTGCACAGCAGTTCAGGTAGTGGGGGTCTTGCTGGCGGCAGTGTCAGAAGTCAAGTGAGGGATTCAGCAGAAAATGGCAGTCACGTCCATCACATACACGACTGTCACCACTGGCAGACACTGCCATTGCCCAAGACTGCCACACTCAGCAATGGTATCCAATGGCAAAGAGTGTCGAATTAGCATCCGCCTAACCCCATGATCACTTCCGTCAGCGCTCACAGGTGGTACCTAATTTCCAGTGAAGCAGGCTAGGCAGCTGCCATTTGTAACATAATGCAATTTTAGATGCCTCACAAGTTTGAGAAGTGTTGTCCTGGCAAATTCTGAGTGCTGGCCTTGTCCTGTCTTGTAGGTCATTTGTTTTAGTGTACAGATTGATGTATGCTCCAGCACATATGGCAACCTATTTGGGGGGAAGCCACCATCCTCTACTCCATGGGCATTCCAGGATTTGGGGCATTGAATCACAGTTAGAGTTTCAAGTTTGATGCACATATTGTTGCTGTCCAGATAGAGGATGTATACACATATGTTGAAAACGTTTCCCCCAGGTGAAAATGTGAAAATGTTAGTCATGATGAGTGCTGTGTATCATGTTTTCAGTGACTCAAATGACATATCACAGTTTGTATTGTTTAATATGCAAGGTACACAATGAAAGATGGCCACAACTTTCTTTTTTCCCACATAGTTATCCTGGGAGGAGGAGGATCAGACAACCTCCTGTGTACCGTCCACTAGCAGACTTACAGGCCATGGACGGCAGACACGTCATCCAGATTTACCGCCTCAATAGGCAGACAATCATGGACCTTTGTCATCATTTGGAGCCAGATCTGATGCCAGCCATACGTCATGCAAATAGCATACCACTTATTGCACAAGTCATGTCAGTGTTGTACTTCCTGGCCACAGGGTCCCTCCAAAAAACAGTGGCCCTAACTGCTGGGATGTCCCAGCCTATGTTCAGTCTCGTCTTGAAAGATGTTCTTTCAGCAGTGTTGAAACACCTGGACAGCTACATCTGGTTTCCTCAACATGAGGATTTTGCTCATGTGAAGGCAGAGTTCTATGGTTTGGCACACATCCATTGATTGTACCCATGTAGCCTTGGTTCCACTGCATGGCAATGAACAGGTCTGTCATATCAGGAAGAACTACCATTCCATCAATGTCCAAATAGTTTGTCTGGTGCACCACTACATTTCCCAGGTCTGTGCCTGGTACCCGGGTTCAGTCCATGATCCCTTCATCATGCAGAACAGTGACATTTCACAGCTGATGACACAACTGTACCTAGAGAGGGCCTAGCTGGTTGGTAAGTAATATATGACATGTGTGTTTGTATGCTATATCTGCTTACAGGGGACTTTACATACCCAAACTGTCCCTGGTTGGTGACACCAGTGAGGAACCCAACTACACCAGGGGAAGTTTGCTTCTGTGAGGCACATGGAAGAACATGGTGTGTCGTGGAGCTGGCTTTTGGGCTCCTAAAGGCAAGATTCCAGGCCATTGGCAAGACTGGTGGTGCCCTCTTCAACTCACCTGCAAAAGTGTGTAAGATCATTGCGGCCTGCTGCGTGCTCCACAACCTTGCCTTGAAGAGAAACATCTCATACTCCCCTGATGAGGGGGAGCTAGCAGTGTCACCGGGTGAGCCTCCTGAAATGCCAAGTGAGGATGACAGTGATGATGATGAATGTGGAGACATGCGGGCAGATCTCATCAATCAGTACTTCACTTGAGTGTATATGATGTTTTGTGATTAGTGTGACTGCATGGGGTACTGTAGGGGTCACTATTTGTTGAGAAGGGTATCTCTGTCACCATGAAACAGGGCATCTCATGCTATGCATCATATAGCTCTGGTTTGCTGGCTAGATCCGGCTTCAAGATGTGACTCACTTGAGGACCTCCTTTGTTTGGGGCAGTCACATTGCACTGTCAATGAAACAACTGTGGCTTGAAATGAGGGTTGTGTCTTATGTATGCCTTTACCATCCTACCATCTCTGTATGTCACTTATTCCTTCCTGGTGTCTTCACCATGAGAGACACAAGTGGGCATTTCAAAGATGTGACATTGGCAGGTGGCTGTTGATGGCCTGACATGTGAAGTGGACATGGATTGATCCAGGTACTGTTAGACACAGATTTGAGGTGTATGAGTCCTATGTCCAGGCTCCCTGAACAGTGGGAGGGCAGGAATCTGAGCTACACAATAGACCTGTTTGCTGTGGTGTGTTGGTCCAATGGTCTCATGTGTGTGATCATGTGGCCCTGTAACATGTCATCTTGTGCAATCCATTCCTTTTACCTTCACATTGTGTTGACATTGATTCTACATGACCTGTACGTGGCTGTCAATGTATTTCCTCATTGCAGGCCAGTGTGCCTGTGCCACAACACTGAAACAGGTTTGTGACATTCCACCAGGTGCTTGCTCATTGTTATGGGAAGGGCCTGGGCTCAGGGTCTGTTGTACAGCCCTCTGTCTGTGCCATGGCGTATGTTAAGTTGGCAGGTCTGGTTTTGGTATGTGATAAGGGTCAAACTGGAGACAAATTCCTATACTCTCTATGGGACAAGATCTTACAGGCCCTTTCTGGTGTTGTCTGGTGCATGATGGTAATAGGATATCCGGCCTGGCTCCATATGGCTGAGAAAGTCTTAGCTATAACTGTGCAGACATTCTTAACAGCTTATGTGCAATGCAGTACAATAAAACATTTGAAGTGACCACACACCTGTGACATTGTGTTGTTAGCCATCCTCACCATGACACTACCTGTGGCATCTCCCTTCATCCATTGTCTCCCAATGTTTACAGCATGTACATTTCATGTGATTAGCATTCAACATTCCAGACAGATAAAAAGAGAGGTCGTAGGCAGTATTTTAGTGATGGGTGTGTTTATTTGCATTACTACAGAAATAAAAAAGGAATAGTGATACTGGATAAAAATCTATACTTTAGGTGAAGGGATTAGTCATGGTGGATGTAATCACTAGAAGAGAGGCCACAACATTTGGAGTCCAGAGTCTAGTGTCCTACTAGCATGAAATATGAAAAGTGGTTAAGGTCAACATAGTGAGTCTATAGCACACAAAGGAAAGACATCAGGAAGTGGTCAGTTGCTGGCAGTGGTTGGTGTCTTGCCACCCGCACCTCCTGGCTGCTTGGTTGGACAAAACCTTCTCGTGGAGGCAACCAGACTCTGGAACTCCCTCCCTCATGCGATTAGGCAGGTGGAGTCATACTTTGGCTTTAGAAAGCAATTGAAAACTTGGCTGTTCTCCCATTAGGATGGGGGACTATGGAACGGCCATGGCGTCTGATCCCTTTCTATTTTTGAATTCCCACAACTCACTGGTACTCCTCAGAGCTTAGATGCTACGGCCAGAATGCGCTTTACAAATGACTTACAATGCAACACAATACAATACATGCTCATTTGCACTGGGCTCAGTAACTACAGAGTCAGGGGTGTCTGAGGCGGGTGTTTCCCCTAGCAAGTCCTCCCTTCCAGTGGCTGACACCGATGAAGGGCCTGGTGTAGATGCGCCAAAAGAAGGGGTGTGATGTTGTTGCCTATCCCTGCTCATGGTACTGTTCATGTCCCTCAGCACCCTCTATTAGGAAGGCCATGTTAGAATTGTGGGCCTCCCACTGTTCCTGCATCTCATAATGGAAATCCCTCTGTATCTCTTTGATTTCTCTGAGTTCTTTCAGTACCTGGCCCTTTACGCCTTGGGAAAGTTGGTAGGCAGCCAAGACCTGCCTGATAATCTCCTGGCCAGGGACATCACCAGCAGTCTCTTGCTGCTGGGCCACACCATCCCTCCCACGCACCCTACCCCCACGTGCCTGCACCCTTGGTGCAGTCTGTCCCCTTCCATTGGTTCCAGGTACATAATTGTTCGGGTTGGCAGGTTCAGACTCAGGAACCTGGAGTTGAGGCCACAGGGCTGGGGGGAGTCGACGTGGTCAGGCTGAGGCTGACCAGTGTCATCTCCCCAGGTTGCCCAGATGGGCCAGAATCATCCTTCATGTCCAGTGGTCCACAGGTGTGCATTTTACTGAGGGCTTCATCCATGGGGATAGTGGCAGTCACCTCTGTGGTGTCGGTGATGGCATTCCCAGTTGCAGTGGCAGCACAACTTGTTCATGTGGAGGGATAATGTTAGTGGTTGTATTGTGACAGCAACCTCCAATAGTAGACAGTGAGGATATGTGGGAGGCTGGCCTGGTTTGCAGTGGGTACCCTATGGTATTTACACCTTATACCAGGTTCAGTTACCCCTTATTAGTGAAATGTAGGCAGTGTCTAGAAGCCAGACTCTCTAGAGGCAGCTGTGGATGAGCAGCCATGGCTTATCTAGGAGACATGCAAAGCTCATGCAATACAACTGTAGTCACACAGTACTTGCACACTTGAAAGAAAATACTCAGTGTTACAAAAATAAAGGTACTTTATTTTGGTGACACAAATAACAAAAATACCATCAAGGCTATACTCTCTTAGGAGGTAAGTAATACACAAATTGTATACACTACTATGCAGAAAGACGTGTAAAACAGTTTGAAAACAGTGCAATTAGTGAAAATCACAATAGTTAGAAATGGGCCAAGGGGAGCATAAACCATATACTAAGAAAGTGGAATGCGAAAGTTGGTCTATCACTGTGGCAAGTGTAGTATATAGAGGGGAGTACTAGAAAACCCCAAAGGTAAGTACTAGAACCCACCCAGTGACCAGGAAAGCAGGAGTAAATCACAGTAAGTTTCCTAGAGCACAAACAGAAACGAGAAGAAGACTGATGCAAGAACCAGAAGAGACTGTAAGACACCAACAGTGGATTCCTGGACCAGACGACCTGTGAAAGAAACAGACCAAATCCAAGAAGCCCAGAAGAGTGCAGGAAGAACAGGAGCCCCTGCTAACCCAGATGAAGGTGCACAAGGAGAACCACTGGTGAAGAAGAACAGTCAGTACTGCACCGAAGAAGATGGAGTCAGGTTCCTGGAGGATGCAAGTGATGACCCATGCCGGATGGAGGACTGCAGTCTGGTTTGCGTCACTGGAGTCTGTCAACAAGCCTTGGCAAACGCAAAGCTTGCGGTTAGCAGAAAATGGTGCTGCCTGGGACCAGGAACAACCAGGTTGACTCTACCCAGGAGAGTAAGTCAGAGGGGCCTTCATCAACTCAGGGATCTCACAGAAGACCAGGAAGCACGCACAGGAGTCCCACAGCATGGGGACAAGAAAGTTACAGAAGAGGCCCATGCAGCACTACAACAAAGGCTCCCACGCTGCCGGAGAACCTCTCAGGAAGCTATGCGTCACAGGCTAGAGTGCTGGGGGCCAGAGGTACAAGATGCATGGAGGAAGGATGCCAACAAGCCTCAGTAGCTGCAAAACACATGGTGCAAGAGGGGACTGTCTTGCCTGGGGAAGCAGGCTCTTACCGCCACCAAAATTTGAAAGTTGGACACGAGGACCATCAGGACCACTTCAGATTGCCACCCATAATGCAGGATCCACGCAGCTCTGCAGGAGAGGGGATCCACACAGCCAGTCGTCATTGCAGTTGGTGCCTGCTGAAGCAGGAGAGTGAGCCCTACAACCCAAGGGAGATTCCTTTACTCTTCTGGTGCAGGCTGAAGTCTGGCTGTCCTCAGAGGACGCACAATCGGGAAACAGTTGCAGTTGCTGGCAATGTTGCAGAAGGCGTCTTGCTTCTTTGTTGCAGCTTATAGAGTTCCTGGAGGGTCCAGATGCAGTTTCTTCAGTGAGAAGTCGAAGTGGAGAATGCTGAGGATTCCTGCTGGAGTCTTGCAATCTGAATCTGAAGAACTATACAAAGGAGAGACCCTAAATAGCCCTGAAAGGGGGATTAGTCACCTAACCAGGTAAGCACCTATCAGAGGAGGGCTCTGACATCACCTGCTCACACTGGCCACTCAGATGCTCCCAGAGTTCCCTGCCAACTTGGAATCCAAGATTGCAAAACACAGGGACCCTCTGGAGGAGCTCTGAGCACCACCTCTGTGGTAGTGATGGACATGGGGGTGGTCACTCCCCTTCCCTTTCTCTAGTTTTGTGCCTGAGCAGGGACTGGGGGTCCCTGAACTGGTGTAGACTGGTTTATGCAAGGAGCTCATCAAATGTGCTCTTCAAAGCATTTCCAGTGGCTTGGGGAGGATACCCATCCCAAGCCTGTAACACTTATTTCCAAAGAAAGAGGGTGTAACACCCTTCTCCCAAAGGAAATCCTTTGTTCTGCCTTCATGGGCTCAAGCTCTTCAAGCAACAGGAGGGCAGAAACCTGTCTGTGAAGTGGCAGTAGCTGGGGTTGCCTGGAAATCCTCAGAAGGCTGGGATAGCAATACTCAGGGTCCTCTAAGGAGCCCCCAGAGTGCATGGAATCATACAACCAATGCTTAAAAAAGCCTTGGGGTATCATTCCAACATGTTTGATACCAAACATGCCTATGTTTGAAGTTACCATCATGTAGTTGGACATAGGTAGTGACCTATGTCCAGTACACGTGTAAAATGGCGTCCCCACACTCACGAAGTCTGGGAAAATGGTACTGGAGGTCATGGGGGTACCTCTGCTAGTGCAGAGGTGTCCTCACACACAGGTAATTTGCACCCTGCCCTCAGGGCTGGAGGGCCTGCTATAGTTGTGGCTTATAAGTGACCAGGTACAGTGTAAATGGCAGTGGAAGGGTGCTTGCCCCTTTTCATGCAGACTGCAATGGCAGTCCTGCAGTAGCCTTTGCATAGGCTCCCTATGGGTGGCAAAATATATGCTGCAGCCCATAGGGATCCTATGGAACCCCAATGCCCTGGGTACCTAGGTACCATATACTAGGGACTTCTAAGGGGGTACCAATATGCCAATTGTGGGTAAATTACTGTGTTAACAGTAGTCAACAATCAAATTTAAGGGAGAAAGAGCATAATCACTGGGGTCCTGATTAGCAGGATCCCATTGAACAAAGTCAAGCACACTGATATCAGGCAGAAAATGCCAAGAAATAGGTTACTTTCGTACACTATGGGATAGGGCCATGTTCACGTTGTATTTTCTGATTTTCCTCATGTGACAGGTACACATTTTGTCATTTATAGTGAGCTGACATTGTTGTCACATACCAGTTCCTGTTCAATGACTCAGTGACATAGTCTCAGACTGTCAGAAATCCTTAGCTGTTGGAGGGATTGTCTTAGATTCTTGTCTTGTCAGCAGTACAGGCAGGACATTGGCTGGGCAGGATGTTATTTGAGTCATCTTGAAAGCTATTTGTTTTTCATGCAGATATGGTGAGGACCTTGGATGATGTGTGATAGTTGTCATCCTGTGGTCAGTACATTGTGGAAGAGAGTGCTGCCAATGCCAAACAGCAGACACATTTTGGGGTGTTAGATCTGTGCAGGAAGTTCCTACCAGACAATTGGAGCTGTCCTTCCTGTCTACATTATTGTCATATTGGTATGGCTTCTCTAGGTGGATCTGGGTGCATTGCCACATCACAGGTTGTACACAAGGATGTTGGTTCCCCACGTGAGTCTACTTGATATGTTGGAGGCCGGACAGGAGGACACTGGACTGTTGAGTGGGGTGACATAGTAGGTGGCAAGAGATGATCAGTGAGCATGCATGTCAATACATTTTGGTGCCATATTTGTTGTTGTGACCTTCCGAACTCCACTCCCCTAGGTATTCCTGTCAAGCCCTCAGGATGCAGGATGGCCAAGACCTTCTCCTCCCATGATGTTAGTTGTGGGGGAGGAGGTGGGAGATCACCACCAGTCTTCAGGGCTGTAAGCTGATGCCTGGACACTATGGTAAGAACCTTCCCCCTCAGGTCGTTCCATCTCTTCCTGATGTCATCCCTTGTGCGCAGGTAGCTGCCTACATAGTTCACTCTGTTGACTATCCTTTGCCACATTTCCATTTTCCCAATGATAGTAGTTTGCTGGACTTGGGCTCCAAATAGTTGTGGTTCTACTCTGATGATTTCATCCACTATGACTCTTAACTCGTCACCAGTGAAACGGGGATGTTTCTGTGGTGACATGGTGGTGGAAATTAACTTGAAAAATAGATTTACTGGTTAGGTGCTGTGTAATGAGGAGGTGTGAGTGCAGGGAACTTATGCTGAATTTTTATCTTTAACATAATCATACTGATGTACTAATGTGTGAAATGTTTTCAATGAAAAATAATGTCAACACCAAAAATGTGACCTACTTATTGGCCACCATCGAATAGACAAGTCCTGCATATGTTATGTGTTTCCTTCACTAGTCACCATTGAGTGTGAGGGCTACATGAAAATTAACTGGAAAATGTGTTAATCTCGTGTTAGGGGTTAAAATGTTTTCTGTAAAACTAAAATGCTGAAATAATATGAGTATTTCTTGGTTTTCTGCTGTGCCTCAGGCAGACAAGGCCCCAATGAAAAGTTATCTAACTCCTGGTGTTCTTTCTCTCGATACATTTTGATGTGCTCAAGTACGCTCTATAACAAACTTCTTTTGTTAAGCTATGAAACTTGTTCTGTGCATTTTATTAATGAAAAAAGTTTCTCACGAGGAAAATGGTATGAAGAGAAATGTTTCCATGTATTTGTAACCACTCTCTAGTAGAAGCAAATCCGGAAGATGCCAAAACGAAAGCGTCTACAGATGCAGCCGGAGACTTCAGTGTGATCTGTCACTTTGACACTCCAGGCTTTGCCATGTCAGTCTCCCAAGATTCTGCTGTTTTATTATTTTCTGAGCTTACTATACCTGTTCAATACTGAACTAATGCTCTGATGGTCTATTAATCTTATAGTCTAAATTCTTAACCACTCCCCTATCCTGTTCCTGTTCTGGTGATGATGCCCCCCTGATGAAATAGAATTTGTTGCTGGTTACCTTAGGATAGGTAAATATAGTTGATCTGTACATTGTAATTTGTCTTTTGTTTTTCAGGTATCAACTGCTAATGTTTTAATACTGCTATTTTTGATAGTGTCATAGCTAGATGATTTTTAAATTAATGATAATAAAACATTCGCATGAAGCCTAACATGCTAATGCTAATTTGAAGTTAGTGAGGTGTTTTCCTCCATACCTATGATTTGACATCATTTTATTTCTGAATCAAATGTATCTTATTTCCCTTACTCAGATCTTCATTTTATTAATTGGTGTCCTAAGTGTTGAGTTTATTGTTTCATTTGCTTTGTTTAAGCTAAGATTCTTCAGGCCAATTCAACAGCCTGTGGTGCTTCTTTATTTGTATCAATTGGTGTAGAGAATAATATCTGTGACCTTAGCATTGTTAATATAGGGAAATAAATATTTTAATTGATACCAAAAGGTGTGATTATTCATGACCAAATGGGTCAAGGTGCGTTGTTTATTGATTCTTTGGTGATTATTATTATTTAATATTGTTTTATGTGACACTTATCAATCTATGAATCAATAAAATTTAAATGAGTCAAAAGGTTCATCGACCTTAAGGCAGCGTCTGATCACTTACTATGATAAAATATATTACCCAAGGGTGTGCTCAATATTTTGGTAACAGAATTTGATGTTTATTGATTCTAGTATTGATTAGTGATTTTTGATTGAGATTTACAGAGTTTTTCAAAATGATGTAAAATATAGAGAAGATGTGTCCCTAAATGTCCAAGGTGACTTTCCCTGGTCCTTAGAGTCTGCCTATGTTGGCGGGGAGTGTTCTCAGCGTTCTATTGTTAGATTGAATGGAATCAATTATGCGCTTGCACAGCTTTAGCTAATATGCAGTTGATTGAGTTGTTTGCAAGATTTTAGGGGAGTTAGCGTACTCCAAATGATGTTGTATAAGGGGTTTGTATACTCCAAAGTGAGAGAGTAGGGAAGTTGGCAAACTTCACATGTGTGTGGCGCTTGGTGCTCGAAAAATTGTCCACGTGGTTGTTGGTATACGGACCCTGAGGTAGGGCTACGACTCCGGAGTATGTTAAAAGTGATTGTATTATCCTACCTATAGTAAATAGACAAACTTGTTTTCTTATGGTTGTGATGAAGTGTTCGCAAATAATATTGCATTAGTTTTTAATGTTTTTGAATTTAGGAGGACAAGCCGCAAGACTTTGTCAGCCGCTGTGTGTTAGTGTGTCGTCATTTTTGTGCCGCGCTGAGATAGGTTGGTTAGTGAGAAGGGTCGCAAACAGATTGGTGGACATCCATGAAGAGCATTTGGTTGAGAGGGAAGACGAAGAGGATTGTGGGATGACAGTCACTTTCTGAATATAGATTTTTGACATGAAATTGTGTAAATTAAGTTTTTCAAAACTTTAAAAGTGTTCTTAGGGGAGATAAATATATTCCGGCTAGGGTAGGAGAAATTTATCCGCCAGAAGGTACTCCAGCATATATCATAATTGAAGAGAAAGGTACTGAAGCATGCATTTGGTTAAAACATTGGTGCAAAATGACAGCAAAAGAAGGGAGCTTAGCGTTTCCTGAAAATGGGACATTTAATTTGAGAATTTTAGAGAATTTGAGACAAGTGATGTATAGTTTTAAACCTCTGGTAAGACCAGCTCAGTTTGAAGCATTAGTGATCTGGGAAATAGTAGCCAGCCAACAGCAAGTGTTGAAATTTGAGAGGAAAATGAGAAAAGTAGAGAAGACGCTAGCAGAAGCTAGTTGGGACAATGATCAGTGATAATGGAGACCTGATACTTTACATGGTATTGAAAAGTTTCCTGAAATTTCAGAAAACAGTGAGAGAGAAGCGAAGAAGTCTTCTAAGAAATTGAAAGGGAGTTCATCTTAACGGATGAAAATCAGAAATTGAGAGAGACTTCTTTATCTCTAATTTCTGATGACGAATCAGACGATTATGAGTTAATTTTACAATTGTTGAGAAAACGGCTACCACCATATTTAGCACAAGAAGGTCCAAGTAGTAGTGTGAATCCTGCTGCACTGACATCAGTTAGCATGACACAGAGCTCAGTATCGAGTAATCATAAAATGATAGAGAGTTCTGTACAGGTTAATCCTAATGTGACCCAGAGTTCAATATAGACTGGGACTAGTCCATTTGAACAATTATCAATGTAGAGCAGTTTCAATTTGTCAGCTAACACTACACAACTGCTACAACCTAGTGTTCCTAGAAATTACCCAGATGTGCCTATTGTAAATGCAACAGCTAATCTAATAGTGTGACAGAACAGGTTTACGAGAAACAAACGTTGGTTCAGACAGAGCCGACTCCACTGTTACTGCCTCAAAGGTAGGGGGGGTCAGTCTCAAAATGCAATTGCCAGACCAAATCCTGATGCAGTATCTGTGCCTATTAATATTGGTCAAATTATACCATTGTATGAACATGGAAAAGATAAAACAAATGGACAAGAAATTCCGAGTCAAAAGTCTGAGTGGGTCAAAGTGGGAGAAGAATATCATGATGATGCAGGAAAAATGTCTCAGATGAGACAGACTTTTGATTGGACAGGATCATTGATAGACCTGAGTCCTATTAGAGCTTCTTTGAATACTGAGACAGGGTCGCACATTGGCACCAACATGAGATTACTGACACCCCAACCTGCGAGTTTAACTGTACAACAACTACCTAGTATTCAACATAATAATATCTCATTACAGGTATTAACAGCTCAACAATTAATCGAGTGGTTAGAAAACCTGAGTACTTCACAAGATGTTTCCAGTGGAGGAAATTATATTACCCATACTAGGTTTTCAATGAAAGCAAGTGAGCTTGTTGAAGTAACTATAGTTGTAAATAGATTAGAGTACTATACTGAAGCAGAATTGAGATACTTGTGACTGAAAATTACAAAAGAAGCAGGTGAGATACATTAACAGTTAGCAGATGTAGCAGACAAACATGGAATAGATTTATCAAAAATGAAACATTTGAAAAGATGTTACAGGTTAGATTTCGAGGCAAAGGACTTCGAGCATGTGAGATCTGCAGGGATGAAAGCGCACGTTAGAGAATTGCTTCAATGTGTTCAGATATGGAGAGCGTTAGACAAATGGAAAGTCAGATGGGTGAAGAAAAGAGACAAGACGAAAAATGGTCTTGACACTTTTTCTGCAGAAACATCACAGAATAGGGAAGCAGTGACAGTTTTACCAATGAGAGAAATTCCAGTTCCAGAAGGGAATTTTGTACGTATACCTTGGAGTAGAAGTGATATTTTGTCATTTACAAATCACTACCCCAGGTTGAGGAAGAAACCAATAGAATGGTACCAGCAAACAGATAGGGTTTTGAAGCTAGCAAAATGCCTGTGGGAGGATTTGAACACTCTTTTGGAGATAGTTGTTCCAGCAGTTTTATGGGTTGAGTGCAAGAGTGTAGATCAGCCAACAAGTGAGCCACCAAGAGATCTAGCAACAGGAGCACCATCTCTTGAAGTAATGAAAGCTTACTAGAAAGTCATTGAATTTTTAAAAATTAGAACTTTGCCAAAAAACATTTATTGGCAGCGCATAGATAGGACAGCTCAAGAAGCAAAATAATCAATTCATGTATACTATGAGAGGTTGTTAAAAGCATTTCAACATTACAGTGGAACAAAAACAATTGAGCCAAAAGACATTATTCACTTTGTGCTCAGGTTTGTTGAAGGACTCAGACCAGAAATTAGATAGATGATTAAGAGTCATTTGATTTGTTGGCAAGCCAAACCGATCGATGAGGTGTTGCACTATGCAAGGTACTGGAGTGATGAGATTAAATTGAAACAGACAAAGTTGAAGGAGAAACCAATGGTGATTGTCAACATCAGGGCAGTGCAGGCTCTATTGGTGACTAGAATGCAAAAACCCAGCACTCTCAAAACAACGTAATTTATGCATTGTGCTGATATGTTGTTGTTTAACCTTTTGCATTCCAGAGTTTAATCCTGAAGACTTATTTTTAATGTGTTTACAAATACTGTTCATTTGCAATGTATTGCTACAGGCTTTCAGAGTGTGTTAGGGTGTGGTCCCTTTCCAGGGCCTTCCAGAGACTTTCCCTGCAGCATGCCTGGGTGTGGTTGTGGGCTGGGCCAAGACTCTATAAAAGGGAGCCAGCCCAGCTCCAATTGATCACTATTCAGAGGTCCCGGTGCAGAGCAGCAGCTACTTCCTGAGCTCCTGTCCCGGTGGCCTATTTGATCTTCCAGGCCTCTGCCCTTCATTCTTCATTGGTGATACTTGTTCTGGGCGGTAAGACGGTGGTTGGGCTGGCCTCCCGACGCCGTTATCGAGAACTTTCAAATTCTTGGCTTAATTCTTTAATGATTAACAGATTACTTTGCGCGCTACCATTTATTGACATTTGTATGGTGGTTTACGAATTGGCAAGACTCGCGATTCGTTTCATGGTGCTTTAACCTTGTTGTTCATTGCGCGCTACCATTTCTTGACATTTGCATGGTGGCTTAAGAATCGGCAAGACGCACGATTCGTTTCATGGTGCTTTAACCTTGTTGTTCATTGCGCGCTACCATTTCTTGACATTTACATGGTGGCTTAAGAATCGGCAAAAGACGCGCGATTCGTTTCATTGTACTTTGATCTTGTTATTCATTGTGAGCTGTTATTTCTTGGCATTTACATCGTGGTTTACGAATCGGCAAGACACGCGATTCGTTTAATGATGATTTGACTTTGATATTCATTGCGTACTACCATTTCTTGGCTTTTTACATGGTGACACTCGAATCGGCAAGACGCACGATTCTCTCCTCGAATTTAATTCATGTTGTTTATTGTATGCCACTATTCTAAGATATTTATCATGTAATATTCGAGTTGACAAGTTATGTGATTTGTTTTTCCTGAATCCATATTGTGTTATTCATGGTGCATAATCCTTTTATGGTGTTTACTATATATATATATATATATATATATATACATATATATATATATATAAATCTACAATATGCGCAATTTGTGTTGAAACATTTTAAGAGTACACAGAAGATCAGAGTTTCTAGACGCAATATTGTATGGTCCTAGTATGCATTCTCAAAAAAGGATTTATATGATTGGTTTAAAATTTAGTCAGAATGTTTTTCTGATTTTCATGTAAAGGAAAGTACTTGAATAAGAAAGTTTTCATTTAATCCACCTTGATTCCCTTACAGGTATCCGGCCATCTTGAAACTTAGTCATTTTAAACTTAATTCGTAGATTGTTCATGTTTTCAGAATGACTATGCTTGGAATCATAGTCTAGTATTGATTTCAGGAGATGTAATTTTCATATTGTGTGTTCTAACCTTTTTCTTACTACAGGTCTCCTTCCCAGCTGTTTCCTTTCCTAATCCCCTCTTCCCCTCTTGAACTCTCTTAGCCTCTCTGATTTATCTATCAGAGTCTGTTCAGTGGTGGACGTGTTGGGAACGTGTGCAGACCCTGAGGATCTGGTGACTCTGACAGAATAGTGAGCCCACAAATTATTATCCACCTGGTTTGTGTATGTTCTCAGCATGGCCACGCTGGACGAGTTAGTCAAGGCTATCACCCAGCTCCAGGCAGAGGTGGTATCATCCAAAGAATTGACAACTAGCTTAGCTGATAGAGTGAGTCAGTTGCAAGATAAGGTAAAGAAGAAGGAACAAAGTCCTGGCCAGGCACTTCTTCTCAGGCTTCTGGAAGTAATCCGACAAACATTTCCCTAAATGTTCCTTCCGCAATTCCTTTAGCTCCCCCAGAACGTTTCTCAGGTGACCCTTTGAAAGCGCAATCATTCCTGGTTCAAGTGGGACTACACTTCACCTGCAGACGACATACTTTCCCCGATGCCCAGTCCAAAGTAGCTTTCTTGTTATCATATTTGGCTGGGGATGCAGCTACTTGGGTAATTCCTCTTGTGCGTAAAAATAGTCCCTTGTTGTACAACTGGAGAAATTTTGTTTGTGAGTTTGAGGGAGTTTTTGATCGTAGAACTGTAACACAGTCAGCAGATCGTGAATTATTAGATTTACGCCAAGGGAATCAAGACCTAGTGTCGTATTTAGCCAACATTAAATGGCTGGTTGCCGAGACATCCTGGCCTGAAGAAAAACAAGCGGTCTTGTTTTACAAGGGACTCAAAGAGGAACTAAAAGATATCTTAGCGCAAATCAACCCACAACCTACAGACTGTCAAGAATTAATAAACCTTGTCTTGAGGCTTGATCATCGTTTAGCAGAACATAAAGGAACGTGCAACAAGATTGAAAAATATTCATGGCGTGTTCATGATAATAGAGACTCAAGAACTCCAAAAGAGAGAATGCCGGAACCGATGGAAATTGGAACCATCAGAAGACCTTTGACCAAAGATGAAAAGGACCTACGCAGAAAAAATGGACAATGACTTTATTGTGGGCGGAAGGGTCATTTTGCCAAAGATTGTCCAATCAAACCAAAGAACAAGCAAGGTCCAGTTCAGAAGGTAGCAGCCAATGCACCAGTCGAGTTGGAAAAACTAAAACATCCAAGATGTAGAGAAGGGTTGCTCTTGGGTGTCACCGTGGACCCTTCACAATCTAGACATCTTAAACTGGAAATAAGAGTTCAGGTCAAGAAAAAGAGCTTTTTCAAAAAAGCTCTAGTCGATTCTGGGGCTACTGGGAACTTTGTTGATGTCCAATTGGTTCGTGCGTGGGGGATCCCATGTATTGAAAAGAAGACCCCAGAAATCATTCAGGCAGTCGATGGAAAACTCTTGACTGGAGGTCCAGTAACTCTTCAGACTATCCCCTTGTCGATGATTTGTGAAGATAAGAATCAAAGAAAGAAACATAAAGAGAAAATCATTCTTGACGTGATCCATGCTCCCCAATATGGGATTATCCTCGGCTTGCCATGGTTAACTCATCACAATCCAGAGATCAATTGGGCAGAACAAAAATCATGTTCTCATCTGCGCTATGTAAAGAACAATGGGGGTCATTACAACATTGGCGGTAAAAGGCGCTTACCACCGTGCAGAAGACCGCCAATACACCGCCGCGGTGGCGGAATTCCGCCACAGCTATTATGATACACATCTCGGAAACCGCCGAAATTCAGACACCCACACAAGTCCGCCACACCAAAGGTCAGTGATAAACTGGCGATAACAAAACCTCCACCTCCACGCCAACAGAAACACGCCCATGCTATTGCGACCCACGAATCCACGCGGCGGGCTTTCAACCGCGGTATTCCATTGGCGGTACACACCGTTGCGCTCAAAATACACACACATCTCCAAAACACTGCCACATTGGACAATTCAAAATACACACACCTGACACACATACAAACAACACTCCCACACACCCAACGCAATATAAAACACACACCCACATCACCCACAAACCCCTATGACCAAAAATTTATCACGAAGGCCAGAGACACAGCACAGATCAGACAATCCCACCACGCAGAGGCACACAACACCATCACCAACACAACATCCACGCACAAAACACCACACACCACGACACATCACCACACACATCAACACTCACACCGCCCCACACATCACACACACCACCCCATGGCATGCCAAAGACACCCCCGCTTTTCCGAGGAGGAGCTCAGGGTCATGGTGGAGGAAATCATCCGGGTAGAGCCACAGCTATTTAGCTCACAGGTACAGCACACATCCATAGCCAGGAAGATGGAGCTATGGAGAAGAATAGTGGACAGCTTCAACGCTGTGGGACAGCACCCAAGAAATAGGGAGGACATCAGGAAGAGGTGGAATGACCTACGGGGGAAGGTGCGTTCAACGGTCTCCAGTCACAACATCGCGGTTCAGCGGACTGGCGGTGGACCCCCACCTCCTCCCCCACAACTAACAACATGGGAGGAGCAAGTCTTGACCATCATGCATCCAGAGGGCCTCGGAGGAGTCGGTGGAGGATGGGACACTGGTAAGTCAAATCTTAACTAACATATCCCCCACCCTACCTGCATGCTATCACACACCCTCACCCTCACACCCTCCCCTACCACCCCAAATCCTTACTAATCTACTAATAACACAAACTACACATCCCAACACCAAACCCTGCATGACACAACGAAGCATGGACACCTATCACCTAAGCATGCCCACTGCACATACCCAGAACAACCCCCTAACCATCATCACACAAGCCCCCACACAGGAATGCTAGCACTGGGGTACACGCTCACCCACCCATTGCACACCATGACACACACACATGCAACAATCATGCTCTTATGCCCCTGCAGGAACACGAAGGACCGTCACCACACCAGAGCGTCCAGACAACACCACTCCACCCCCAGAAGAGGCCCACAGTGACGATAGCAGCTCTGCCCTACTGGAGCCTGATGACCAGCCCGGACCATAGTGGGCCTCAGGACAGTCGGTTCCCCTCGCACAGGCACAGCCCAACACTGACCTTCCACCCTCTGGTAACACCAGCACAGCACCCACCCAGCGGGCCCAAACCTCTCTACCCAGGACAGGTAAATCAGCGGTGTGTCCACCACTACAGGGAACCCAGGATAATCCACAACCCCAACAACAACAGGGACCTGGGGGCAGTGGTAGTGGGCACACGGTCCAGGGGACGGAGGCACAGGAACACAGGGGAACTGGGAGGGCTGCCGTGCGACAGGGGGCGGACAGGCCCAGGGAACCCACTCTCGACGAGGCCCTCACCTCCATCATGGGAGCATACCACCACTCCCAGGAGACGATGGCCACGGTCCTGGTCAAGTTTCAGGAGACCCAGCGCCTGCAGGAGGACCAGTATTTGGGGTTCAGGGAGGAGCTCAGGACCATCAGCTCCGCCCTGGGCACCATCGTAGGGGTGCTGAAGGACATACAGCAGACCCTGAGGGACACTGTGGCACTCCAAGGGGCCCCTGACACTACCCAGGGCGATGAACTGCCCACCACCTCCGCCGGCGCTAGTGGACAGGACGCCCTGCCACAGGACCACCACACCAGCACTCCACCCCCTGCAGACGGACAACCACCACGCAAGCGGGCCCTGAGATCCAGGAACAGGACAGAGCAAGATGGCAAGACCCCAGCCAGGAAATGAGACCACCCTGATTGCCCCCCCACTGCCCCACTTTGTTACCCTGTCCATACTTGAACTGCCCCAGCTCCTCTTCCTATGCCCAGATGGGCAGTGCACCTGTGAGACTAATAGACTGGACTCTGCCATGGACATTCCTCCGCCATCACCCATCACCATGTAACAACCCCCTCCCAATTCTGAGCACTGCAATAAACACCCTTGAAACACAAAACAATCTGGAGTCAGTCTATGATTTGTGAAGATGTAATAGCAATGACAGTGTGAAAATGCATTGTGAGATGTAAAAGCAACATACCAATGTCACACATCAAAAGTCCTTGAAGGATGCAAGTAGATGACACACGTTGGTAACCACACCTGTGAAACCGTAATGGAAAGAATTACCAATTACAAAATAATCCCAAGTAATTACACACAGGATAGAGGAAGACGTGTGACAGTGAATGTAATGTAAAATGTGAAAATGTTCTCACCTGTGTGTCACTGGAAATATTGCTGTATGACTGACTCCCTGTTGTCATTGTCTTCTTCCTCAGCTTCCTCCTCATCACTGTCCCCAGGCTCCACAGGCTCCACAGCTGCTGCAACACCGTCATCTGGACCATCATCCTGCAGAAAAGGCACCTGGCGTCGTAAAGCCAAATTATGAAGCATCGAGCAGGCAATGATGATCTGGCACACCTTCTTCGGTGAGTAGAATAGGGAACCACCTGTCATATGGAGGCACCTGAACCTGGCCTTAAGGAGTCCGAAGGTGCGTTCGATCACCCTCCTAGTCCGCCCATGGGCCTCATTGTACCGTTCCTCTGCCCTGGTCCTGGGATTTCTCACTGGGGTCAGTAGCCAGGAAAGGTTGGGGTAATCAGAGTCCCCTAATAGCCATACACGGTGCCTCTGGAGTTGACCCATCATATCAGGGATGCTGCTATTCCGCAGGATGTAGGCGTCATGCACAGAGCCAGGGAACATAGCATTAACCTGGGAGATGTACTGGTCTGCCAAACATACCATCTGTACATTCATCGAATGATAACTCTTCCTGTTTCTGTACACCTGTTCACTCCTGTGGGGGGGGGACCAGAGCTACATGGGTCCCATCAATGCCACCTATGACGTTGGGGATATGTCCAAGGGCATAGAAGTCACCTTTAACTGTAGGCAAATCCTCCACCTCAGGGAAAATGATGTATCTCCTTACGTGTTTCAGCAGGGCAGACAACAATCTGGACAAGACGTTGGAAAACATAGGCTGGGACATCCCTGATGCCATGGCCACTGTTGTCTGTTGCCACTTGCAAGGAAATGGAGCACTGACAGCACCTGCACGTCAGGGGGAATTCCAGTGGGATGGCGGATTGGTGACATCAGGTCTGGCTCCAACTGGGTACATAGTTCCTAGATTGTGGCACGGTCAAACCTTTAGGTGACGATGACATGTCGCTCTTCCATTGTCAACAGGTCCACCAGCGGTCGGTACACCAGAGGATTCCGCCATCTTCTCTCATGTCCCAGCTGACGGCGCCTACGAAGGACAAGAGCGACAATAAAGTCAATTTTCATCCAGGTATGTACCCACAGTTACACAGAACACAACACCACACACAAACCCCTTCCTGTATGTGTGTTGAGTGTAGGCCTAGCTACGTGTGACGCAGAATCAAATGAAGCCATGTGGGCCCCTGAAATGGCGGCTGCCTGACCTCTACACTGGGACAATGGGATTATGGGGTAACTGCGCTGGCATTGCACACCGTCGCGTTAGGCGGTCGTAGACCGCGGCGCAATGCTGCATTGGTTCACATAGGACCCTATGGGTCCCAGGAGCCAATGAACAGGTGCGCCGGCGGTGATGATACGCACCGCCGCGGACGTCACCGCCGCGGACGTCACCGCCATTTTCTTTCTGTTCAATCACTAGATACCTGACCTTCGACAGGAGAGGACCTACACTGCAAGTGCTGCTGTGACCTCGGTCTGGAAGAGACAATGGCTGCTGCGTCTGGGGAAAGGGCCCCTGCCTTCACTGCTCAGGAGTTGGAGAAACTGGTAGATGGGGTCCTCCCCCAGTACACGCTACTCTACGGTCCTCCAGACCAACAGGTTAGTACACAGGGAGCACGTTTTATGGGCTAGGCCTGGGTGGAGAGGGCTGGGTGGAAGAGGAAAGGGGGCAGAGTTCAGGGAACATTAATGCAAGTCAATGAATGGGCCACATGGCTAGAGTAGGGAGGGGGGCCACTCACATCGACGGTGCAGTTGGTAATGACTTCTCTTCTTCCATTGTGCATGTCATGTAGGTCAGCGCCCACCAGAAGAGGGACATTTGGCGTGCCATCGCCAAGGATGTCCGGACCCTGGGGACCCACCAGAGACGGGGCACCCACTGCCGTAAAAGATGGGAGGACATTCGCCGCTGCAGCAAGAAGACGGCGGAGGCTCAGCTGGGGATGGCCTCCCAACGTGGGAGGGGTGCCCGTTGCACTATGACCCCCCCTGATGTTCCGGATCCTGGCGGTGGCCTACCCGGAGTTGGATGGGCACTTGAGGGCATCACAGCAGACACAAGGGGGTGAGTACAACCTCATTCTGCGGACTATGCGCGCAGTAGAGGGGTCTGGGTGGGGGAGGAGGGCTGTGGGTGTACCAGGGCCAGCCAGAAATGCATAGACTAGGCCCCTCTGTAATGCAGCCCATGTGGCACTCTACCCCACCTCAGTACAGTGCCAAGTACAGGTATAGTTGCCCCTGTGGCATCACTGTGTGCAGATGTCCACCATAGCGATGTAGGCCATATCCCAGGAATTGCATATGCAGAGGCCAGGAGCACGGCGTAATGCAGGGGGCTGCTGTGTCTGTCTTGTCCACCAACGGTAGCGGTATGCCATGCACTCAACCTGTTCTTCTTCTGTCTTCCCCCCCCCCCTTTTTGTGATCTCCCTGTTCTTTTGTGCATCAGGCGGAGGTACAGTGGCACCGGAGCACGAGGGAGCTGCATCCCACATGGCCATGGAGGGCCACACCACGGACTCAGAATGCACCAGTGGGACGGAGGGTGAGGGGAGCTTCACGTCGGCCACCGGATCACCAAGCAGCGACACGGACTCGTCCGCTGATGGGGGCTCCCTTCTGGTGGTGGCACCATCTGTGCGCCCCACTTCTACAGGTACAGGCGCCACCTCCCCTACCAGCACCGCCCTCCCAGCAGCCCCTCAGTGTTCGCCCTGTGCCCGCTCACCCAGGAGGGTGGGCATCACCTTCGCCCCAGGCACCTCAGGCCCTGCCACAGTCACCTCTGCTGCCCTCAGTGAGGAGGCCATTGACCTCCTCAGGTCACTTACTGTTGGGCAGTCTACCATTGTGAATGCCATCCAGGGTGTAGAACGAGAGTTGCAACATGGTAATGCATTCCTAGAGGGCATTCATTCTGGTCAGGCTGCCCTTCAGCGAACCCTGCAATCTCTGGCCTCAGCACTGATGGCAGCCATTGTCCCTGTGTCTAGCCTCCCCCCTCCAACCTCCTCCACCCAGACCCAATCCCCTGTACCCCAGCCCATCCCAAGCACACCATCAGACCAGCCTGCACACACGTCAACACACAAGGGCAGCTCAGGCAAACATAGGCACCACACATCCCACAGGCACTCACACAAGCACCACCCACATACAGACACAGCAACATCCACTGCCTCCACTGTGTCCCCCTCCTCCTCTTCTCCCTCCTCCCTCCCAGTCTCACCTACACACACACCTGCATGCACCACATCTACAGGCACCAGGAATCGCACCAGGACACCCAGCACCACAAGCCGCTCACCTGCACTCACCACCTCCACTGCCATTTACACGTTCCCTGTGTCCTCTCCCAGTGTGTCTGTGACGCCCCCTCCCAAAGTACACAAACGCGGGCACCCACACACCCAACATCCATCCACCTCACGACAGCCTCCAGTACCTGCACCTGCACCCAAAACACCTAAAGTGACACCTCCTACAACCACCTCCTCTTCCTCCACTCCCAGACCCCCTCCAACTTCCCATCCCAGTGTTCGTCAGAAACTGTCCCTGTGTAAAGTTGACTTTTTTGCCCCCCCCTCCAATTCATCAGTCCCGTCGTAGCGCCTCAGCCAAAAAGCCTCCAATACCAGTGGTGCCTGTTCAAGGTATGTGGAGTGCACCGGCCACCAGGGCAGGCAGTATGACCCGGAGCCAAGGCACTGGCAGCCCACCCCCTGTAAAGGCTCTGAAATTGGAAAGTGGACGACGGGACCGTGTGAAGACTCCTGGTGGGAAAACAACTCACTGGGGTCCCAAGGGGATTGGAGAGTCAGCTGTGACTCCACCAAAGGTGGGGAAGGGCCAGAGGAAGTCTGCCCAGCCTATTGTGATTCTCACGGCGGAGAAGGGCGGCATCATACCCGGCGGTCGAGACTCCACCGCCAGCACCGTCGTCACTGGTCAGGAGACCACGGCCCAAGTCAATGCCCAGGAGGGCCCAAGTATCGTCACTGGTCAGGAGACCACCGCCCAAGTCCTTGCCCAGGAGTGCCCAAGTATCGTCACTGGTCAGGAGACCACCACCCAAGTAATTGCCAAGGAGGGCCCAAGTATCGTCACTGGTCAGGAGACCACCGCCGGAGTCAGTGCCCAGGAGGGACCCGGCTGCCACAGCCCCGGTGCGCTATGAGGGAACGTCATGCCACACACCAATGCCCAGTCTGGGTATCATCATGCCACACACCAATGCCCAGTCCATGGAACGTCATGCCACACACCAATGCCCAGTCTAGGGATCGTCATGCCACACACCAATTCCCGTTCCAAAGACCACCATGGGAAAGCACCGCTGAACAGGGCAAGCACCGCCATGGCAAAGCACCGCTGAACAGTCCAGAGACCGCCATGGCAAAGCACCGCTGAACAGTCCAGAGACCGCCATGGCAAAGCACTGCTGAACAGTCCAGAGACCGCCATGGCAAAGCACCGCTGAACAGTCCAGAGACCGCCATGGCAAAGCACCGCTGAACAGTCCAGAGACCGCCATGGCAAAGCACCGCTGAACAGGGCAAGCACCGCCATGGCAAAGCATCGCTGAACAGTCCAGAGACCGCCATGGCAAAGCACCGCTGAATAGGGCAAGCACCGACATGGCAAATCACCGCTGAACAGTCCAGAGACCGCCATGGCAAAGCACCGCTGAACAGTCCAGAGACCGCCATGGCAAAGCACCGCTGACCAGTCCAGAGACCGCCATGGCAAAGCACCGCTGAACAGTCCAGAGACCGCCATGGCAAAGCACCGCTGAACAGTCCAGAGACCGCCATGGGAAAGCACAGCTGAACAGGGCAAGCACCGCCATGGCAAAGCACTGCTGAACAGTCCAGAGACCGCCATGGCAAAGCACCGCTGAACAGTCCAGAGACCGCCATGGCAAAGCACCGCTGAACAGTCCAGAGACCGCCATGGCAAAGCACCGCTGAACAGGGCAAGCACCGCCATGGCAAAGCATCGCTGAACAGTCCAGAGACCGCCATGGCAAAGCACCGCTGAATAGGGCAAGCACCGACATGGCAAATCAGCACTGAAAAGTCCAGAGACCGCCATGGCAAAGCACCGCTGAACAGTCCAGAGACCGCCATGGCAAAGCACCGCTGAACAGTCCAGAGACCGCCATGGCAAAGCACCGCTGAACAGTCCAGAGACCGCCATGGGAAAGCACCGCTGAACAGGGCAAGCACCGCCATGGCAAAGCACCGCTGAACAGTCCAGAGACCGCCATGGCAAAGCACCGCTGAACAGTCCAGAGACCGCCATGGCAAAGCACTGCAGAACAGGGCAAGCACCACCATGGCAAAGCACCGCTGAACAGGGCAAGCACCCCCATGGCACAGCACCGCTGAACAGGGCAAGCACCGCCATGGCAAAGCACCGCTGAACAGGGCATGCACCGGGTAAGAATGTAAAGACCGCCACATCAAGCATCCTTATCCCATGTGCATCTGGGACATTGACGGGACAGGAACTTTCACGGGGAGACTGATCCAGTCTGGCCACCAGTCCCCCTCCAGAGCCACTGGCGGATGTTATCTACTTGAGAGACTGTGGCTTTGCACTCCCTAGGATATGGCAGTGGGCAACCCACCCAGTGTAGAGACTTGAGAGACTGTGGCTTTGCACTCCCCAGGATGTTACAGTGGGCAACCCACCCAGTGTAGACACTTGAGAGACTGTGGCTTTGCACTCTTCAGGATACATCAATGGGCATGGAGCCCCGTCGTGAATCTGGCGTTGCAGTCATCGGGCTGAGGTGCCCCCCCTTCCCTTCCCCCTGAGGTGCCTGTAGTATTTCTATCTGATGCCCCGGCAGTGTTCTCTCCGATTGTGGACAGGTATCTTTTGTGGGCCTCGCCCATGCCTTTTTGGACTAGTGGTGCACGGACATTGCTATGTGCATATCTGCACTACTTCTCGTAATGTATATATTTCTGGCTGATTTTCTTATATATCTGTATATTTTTGACAGACATGTATATTGATACATTACAATGTTTGAACAGATTTCGCTTTGTCTTTGCATTCTTCCGGTGGGATTGTGGGTTGTTACTGTGATTTTTTTGGATGCATTGGTGTGTATGTTGTAATGTGTGAGGGTGGGGGTGGGAGTGTTTCGTGGGTGTCCCCCTAACTTTTGCCTCCCTCCTCCCCCATGTCGTAGGTGCTGTACTCACCGGCCGCTCCGCTGTTGGTCTTCGTAGATGAGTAGGAATACAAGGGCCGGAAGAATGTGTAATTCGGGCTCCATGGAGTCCTCGTTCCTCGTGGAATGTGTTGAGGTTAGCGTTTTCCCATTGCAGTAACTGTTTCCGCCGTGCTTTTATCCACGGTGAATCCGCCCCGGAAAAGGTGGCGGATTGGCGGGTTGTGATACTATGGGCAGTACATTGTCTTCCGCCTGTCTGTTGGCGGTGTCCGCTGCGCTGCTTGTCTGTACCGCCGTGGCGGGCGGTGTGTTAAAGTGGCTGTCTTTGTTGGCGGTTTCCGCCAGGGTCATAATTCCCTTTTTTTGTCCGCCGGCCTGTTTGCTGTATTGCCCCACCTTTAACACCGTCCGCCAGGGTTGTAATGACCCCCTATGTCTCCAAAAGATTCAAGTACCAAAAGTCTGCAACTCTTACATAGCTACTGCAGCGGAGAAAGAAATTCAGCTGCCCAAACAGTATTCATCTTACAAAGATGTATTTCATGAGAAAGGAGCAGAGACCCTACCTCCTCATAGATCTTATGACTGTCAAATTGACCTAGCCCCAGGTGCGATACTTCCTAACTGTCGTGTGTATGCCCTGTCAGAACATGAAAATAAACATTTACGAAAATACCTAGATCAATTTTTGGAGAATGGTTTCATTAGCCCCTCTAGGTCTCCTGCAGCTTTGCCTTTGTTTTTTGTTCCAAAAGCTAATGGAGAACTTCGAACTTATATCGACTATAGGGGATTGAACAAAGTCACCATCAAGAATAAATATCCTTTACCCCTAATTCCGGTCTTATTAGAACAAGTAAAGAGAGCACAAATCTACACGAAGCTTGACCTTCGAGGTGCTTATCATTTGGGCAGAATGGGAGAGGGTGACGAATGGAAAACAGCGTTCAAGACAAGATATGGCCTTTTTGAATACACCGGCATGCCTTTTGGTCTGTGTAATGCTCCAGCAGCATTTAAATTTTTCTTGAATGACGTTCTTAGAGAGTACCTTGACATATTTGCCATAGCATATATCAATGACATTTTGATCTACTCAATGAAAACGAACATGTCCAACATGTCAAGAAAATTCTTGCAGCCCTTCGAAAACACCATTTATATTGCAAACTAACCAAGTGTGAGTTTCATGTTACCACAGTTGAGTTTTTAGGGGTTATTCTTACCCCTCAAGGTATGGTGATGGCAGATAAGAAAGTAAAATCCGTATCTGATTGGCCTACCCCAAAGACTTCGTGATGTACAATGTTTCCTGGGTTTTGCAAATTTTTACCGGAGGTTCATAAATCATTTCTCCCAGATAGTGGCTCCAATCACTAAGCTATTAAGAAAGAAAGAAAAGTTTGTATGGTCCCCAGAAGCTGACCAAGCATTCTCTACTTTGAAGGAAGCTTTCTCCACTGCCCCAGTCTTGACTCATCCTGATGCGAATCGACCTTTCATAGTGTAAGCTGATGCTTTAGATCTAGCAATAGGAGCTGTCTTATCGCAACGAAATAAAGATACTGGTCAACTCCATCCTGTAGCTTATATGTCTCGGAAGTGGAACGAAGCCGAACAGAACTATGTCATTGCTGAAAAAGAGCTTCTGGCGATTTGTGACGCCTTTAAAGAATGGAGACATCATTTGTTGGGTGCCAAATACACTGTCACAGTATATACTGATCATCGTAATCTTCAATTCATGAGTTCCGCCAGACTTTTGACTCCTCGGCAAATACACTTGATGCTGTTTTTTGCCGAATTTGATTTTGTCCCGCCAAGAGTCTACCGCATTGTCTGCATTTCAAGCCTCCAGAGCTATCATTGCTCCTGACAAGGTTCTATGTATCATAAAAACGGAAGATTTCTTTGAAGAAATTCGCAACTCTTTCACTGTTGAAAAATGGCAAACATGGGCCCAAGCAGACCCCAAAAGGTCAATCAAGCAAGGACTACCCTTTCACGACGCTCGTTTGTTCGTACCCACTACCAAACTTCGCAAGATAGTGTTTTATTGGTTGCACGTTATACCTATGGCAGGTCACCCAGGTACTCCTAAAACTCTTGAACTGATCCAACGCTATTTTTGGTGGCCTACCCTAAAAAAAGATGTAAAAGCAATGGTAAACAACTGCGAAGTCTGTGCTCGCACTAAAACAAGTCATTCAAAACCAAAAGGGTTGTTACATCCACTTCCAACCCCAAGTCGTCCATGGGAACACATTTCTTTAGACTTTATTACCAGTCTGCCAGTGGTTCAACAGCATTCAGTAATTCTGGTGGTAGTAGATAGTCTCACAAAATATGGACATTTCATTGCCTATAAAAAAATTGCCCACTTCTAGTGAATTGGCAACTATTTTACTGAACAGAGTGGTTCGTTATCGTGGACTGCCAAAAGTTATCCTCTCCGATCGGGGGTCCCAATTTGCCTCCAATTTCTGGAAGACATGGTGTAAAACACTCCAAGTGACATCTACACTATCTACTAGTCACCATCTTCAAACAGATGGTCAAACGGAGAGACTAAATCAGACTTTGAAACAATACCTATGTGCCTACGCTGAAAAGGCACTTCATTCTTGGACATCTATGCTCTGGTTAGCTGAGTTAGCCTACAATAACTCATTCCACACTTCTATTGTCTTTACACCCTTTTTTGGTTTATTTGGCTATCATCCTGACACCTTGCCCATTACAATTCCTCAAAAAAGTTCTCTTACTCCAGCTGTGTCAGAAACCATTCAGCATTTGCATCAAACCCAGAAACTGATTCAACAGCATTTAGAAAAAGCCAAACAAAAATACAAAAGGCATTATGACAAGAAACATTGTGAGGGACCGCAATATCAACCAGATGACAAAGTGTGGCTTTCCACAAAACATATAGATTTCAAGAAGAAACTAATGTTTAACCCCAAAGTCCAAAAGGTCCACCCTCATGCAGCTCCTGTTCTAATAGAAGGGGAAGAAGAATACGAAGTTAAGAAAGTGTTGGATTCTAAACTGAGAGGGCGTAATCTATGGTACTTAATCTCATGGAAAGGTTATGGTCCTGAAAGTAACTCATGGGTTTCCGCATCGGATGCTCATGCTCCAGTACTTATGAGACACTTTCATCGTCTTAATCCAGGCAAACCAGGCCCTAGAGCGCGTCTGGGAGGGGGAGTACTGTCAACATCAGGGCAGTGCGCGCTCTATTGGCGACTAGAATGCAAAAACCCAGCACTCTCAAAACAACGTAATTTATGCATTGTGCTGATATGTTGTTGTTTAACCTTTTGCATTCCAGAGTTTAATCCTGAAGACTTATTTTTAATGTGTTTATAAATACTGTTCATTTGCAATGTATTGCTGCAGGCTTTCAGAGTGTGTTAGGGTGTGGTCCCTTTCCAGGGCCTTCCAGAGACTTTCCCTGCAGCATGCCTGGGTGTGGTTGTGGGCTGGGCCAAGACTCTATAAAAGGGAGCCAGCCCAGCTCCAAGTGCTCACTATTCAGAGGTCCCGGTGCAGAGCAGCAGCTACTTCCTGAGCTCCTGTCCCGGTGGCCTATTTGATCTTCCAGGCCTCTGCCCTTCATTCTTCATTGGTGATCCTTGTTCTGGGCGGTAAGACGGTGGTTGGGCTGGCCTCCCGATGCTGTTATCGTGAACCTTCTTATTCTTGGCTTAATTCTTTAATGATTAACAGATTACTTAGCGCGCTACCATTTCTTGACATTTGTATGGTGGTTTACGAATCGGCAAGACGCGCGATTCGTTTCATGGTGCTTTAACCTTGTTGTTCATTGCGCGCTACCATTTCTTGACATTTACATGGTGGCTTAAGAATCGTCAAAGGACGCGCAATTCGTTTTATTGTACTTTGATCTTGTTATTCATTGTGAGCTGTTATTTCTTGGCATTTACATCGTGGTTTACGAATCGGCAAGACGCGCGATTCGTTTAATGATGATTTGACTTTGATATTCATTGCGTACTACCATTTCTTGGCTTTTTACATGGTGACACTCGAATCGGCAAGACGCACAGTTCTCTCCTCGAGTTTAATTCATGTTGTTTATTGTATGCCACTATTCTAAGATATTTATCATGTAGTATTCGAGTTGACAAGTAATGTGATTTGTTTTTCCTGAATCCATATTGTGTTATTCATGGTGCACAATCCTTTTATGGTGTTTACTATATATATATATATATAAATCTACAATATGCGCAATTTGTGTTGAAACATTTTAAGAGTACATAGAAGATCAGAGTTTCTAGATGCAATATTGTATGGTCCTAGTATGCATTCTCAAAAAAGGATTTATATGACTGGTTTAAAATTTAGTCAGAATGTTTTTCTGATTCACATGTAAAGGAAAGTACTTGAATAAGAAAGTTTTCATTTAATCCATCTTGATTCCCTTACAGGTATCCGGCCATCTTGAAACTTAGTAATTTTAAACTTAATTCGTAGATTGTTCATGTTTTCAGAAAGACTATGCTTGGAATCATAGTGGGTCATTCTGACCTCGGCAGTAAAAGGCGCTTACCGCCTGTCAGAAGACCGCCATAACACCGGCACGGCCACGGTAAACCGCCATGGTCATTCCGACCCGCAACTGGCAAACCGCCAAAAACCCGACATCCACAAAAGTCCGCCACACCAAAGGGCAGCGGAAAAAAGGCGATGACCAAACCTCCACCGTCACGCCAACAGAAATACGCCCATACCATTCCGACCCACAAATCCACGCAGCGCTCTTTCAAACGCGGTATTCCATTGGCGGTACACACCGCCGCGGTCAAAATACACACACACATATTGAAAACTCAGCCACATTGGTCAGTTTGAAATACACACACCTGATACACATACTAACACCACTCCCACACACCCAACACAATATAAAACAAACACCCACATCACCCACAAGCCCCTACGACCCGAAATCATTACCGAAGGCTAGAGAGAGCACAGATTAGACAATCCCACAACACCATCACCCACACAGAATCCACGCACCAAACACCACACACCACCATACGCACCACACTCATCACCACAAACGCCACCCCACACCTCAACCACACCACCCCATGGCACCCCAAAGACACCCCAGGTTCAGTGACGCCGAACTCAGGGTAATGGTGGAGGAAATAGTCCGTGTCGAGCCCCAGCTCTTCGGGGCACAGGTGCAGCACACCACAATTGCCAGGAAGATGGAGCTATGGCAAAGGATAGTGGACAGGGTCAACGCGGTGGGACAGCATCCATGCAATCGGGAGGACATCAGGAAGAGATGTAACGACCTACGTGGGAAGGTGCGTTCCATGGTATCAAGGCACAACATTGCGGTGCAGAAGACTGGCGGCGGACCCCCACCCACTCCCCCCGAATTTACTGCATGGAGGAGGAAGACTTGCAAATCCTGCATCCTGAGGGCCTCGCAGGAGTAGGCGGAGGAATGGACTCTGGTAAGTCAAATCTTCACTACTGCTTCCCACCCCCACCCCACCTGCATGCCAGCACATACCCCCACCCTCACCCCCACCCCCATCACCCCAACTCCTTGCAAATGGCTCACCATCACAACCCACCCATCCCAACACCAAGCCCTGCATGCGACCACAAAGCATGCACACCCATCACCAAAACATGCCCACTGCACACACTCATCACCCCCACAAGCCATCCTCACAAAAGCCACCACAAGGGAATGCCTGCACTTGGGTACACGGACACCCACCCATCACACGAAATGCCACACACAGAAGCAATAACCATACCTTTATACCCCTGCAGGACCCGAACGCCACCACACAGCCACGGAGGGTCCAGAGATGTCCATCCCACCCCCAGAAGAGGCCCCCAGCGATGACAGCAGCTCTGTCTCCCTGGAGCCAGACGACCAGCCCGGCCCATTGGGGACCTCTGGACAGTCGGATCCCCACAGACAGCCACAGGCTACACCAGACCCAACCCCCTCTGGGAACACCAGCACAGCTCCCACCCAGCGGGCCCATGCCTCTGTCTCCAGGGCACGTAAATCAGCGGTGTGTCCACCACTACAGGGCACCCAGGTTGACCCATCACCCCAACAACAACAGGGACCTGGGGGCAGTGGTAGTGGGCACACCGTCCAGGGGACAGAGGCCCAGGAACACAGGGGAACTAGGAGGGCTGCTCTGCGACAGGGGGGGACAGGCCCGGGGAACCGACTCTCCAAGAGGCCCTCTCTACCATCATGGGAGCATACCACCGCTCCAAGGCGACGATGGCGACAGTTCTTTCCCCGGTTCCAGGAGATCCAGGAACTGCAGGAGGAACGGTACATGGGGTTCAGGGAGGAACTGAGGAACATCGGTTCCGCAATGGGGACCATCGTCGTGGCCCTAACCCAGATCGTCACCACATTGCGGGACCATGTGGCACCCCAAAGGGCCCCTGTCACTAGCCCAGGCCAGGAACAGCCTACCACCTCCGCCGGCGCCAGTGGACAGGAGGCCCCCACACAACGACAGGCCACCAGAACCCCACCTCCTGCAGAAGAAGAACCACCCCACAAGCGGAACCTGAGATCCCACAAGAATACAGAGTAGGATTGCAAGACCCCCGCCAGCCAAAGATACCCCCTGATGTCATCCCACTCTCCCACATTGTCACCCTGTCCAACCTTGAACTGCCCCTACTCCATCCTTCCCCAGGCATATGGACAATGCACCTGTGCGACTGAGAACTGGACTCTGCCATGGACATTACTCCACCCCCACCCATCACCGTTTCACAATCATGTACCTATATGTAGCACTTAAAATAAATCACTTATTCCACTTAAAAAAACAGGAGTCTGCTTGTATTCTTAAGAAATGTATTACACATAACGGTGCTGTAATGTCCAGTGACTTTGTGATGACAACATACCAATTTCAATAAGCTTTAGTCCATGGGCAAACAAAGCTGAAGTCAGGCAGTGGGTCATACAGCTCTGGAAAGGGAAGGGAAAGTCACAAATCAGTTAACAGGAACTGGGGGGAAACACAGGGGGTCATTCTGACCCCGGCGGTCATGGACCGCCGGGGCAAGGGTTGGCGGGAGCACCGCCAACAGGCTGGCGGTGCCCCGCAAGGCATTCTGACCGCGGCGGTTTGGCCGCGGTCAGATGCGGAAAACCGGCGGTCTCCCGCCGGTTTTCCGCTGCCCAAATGATTCTGACACCCCATACCGCCATCCTGTTCCTGGCGGTTCGCCCGCCAGGAACAGGATGGCGGTATGGGGTGTCGTGGGGCCCCTGGGGGCCCCTGCAGTGCCCATGCCAATGGTATGGGCACTGCAGGGGCCCCCGTAAGAGGGCCCCACTTTGTATTTCAGTGTCTGCTTTGCAGACACTGAAATACGCGACGGGTGCCACCGCACCCGTCGCACCTTCCCACTCCGCCGGCTCAATTCTGAGCCGGCGTCCTCGTGGGAAGGGTGTTTTGCACTGGGCTGGCGGGCGGCCTTTTGGAGGTCGCCCGCCAGCCCAGTGCAAAACCCAAAATACCCTCAGCGGTCTTTCGACCGCGGAGCGGTATTTTGGAGGGGGGAACTCTGGCGGGCGGCCTCGGCCGCCCGCCAGGGTGAGAATCACCCCCACAGACAGTGGAGACGCAATGAGGCCTCAAGTAAATGTAAAATGGGGTGGCTGATTCTTACCTGTGTGCTACTGAAAGTATTGTTGTATGACTGTCTCCCTGTTGTCCGTGTCGTCCCCGTCGTCTTCCTCCTCTTCACTCTCCACAGGCTCCACAGCTGCTACAACACCACTATCTGGACCATCCTCCTGCAGAAAAGGCACTTGGCGTCGCAATGCAAGATTGTGAAGCATACAGCAGGCCACGATGATATGGCACACCTTCTTTGGTGAGTACATGAGGGATCCCCCTGTCATATGCAGGCACCTAAACCTGGCCTTCAGGAGGCCGAAGGTCCTTTCTATGATCCTCCTGGTGCGCCCATGGGCCTCATTGTACCGTCCCTCTGCCCTGGTCTGGGGATTCCTCACTGGGATCAGTAGCCACAACAGGTTGGGGTAACCAGAGTCACCAATTATCCACACACGGTGTCTCTGTAGCTGTTCCATCACATAAGGGATGCTGCTATTTCGCATGACATACGCGTCATGCACTGACCCAGGGAACTTGGCATTTACATGGGAGATGTACTGGTCAGCCAAACAGACCACCTGGACATTCATCGAATGATAATTTTTTCTGTTTCTGTACACCTGCTCACTTTCTTTGGGGGGAACCAAAGCCACATGGGTCCCATCAATGGCACCAATGATGTTGGGGATTTGTCCAAGGGCATAGAAATCACCCTTCACTGTAGCCAATTCGCCCACCTCAGGGAAAATAATGTAGCTCTGCATGTATTTCATCAGGGCAGACAACACTCTGGACAAAACCTTAGAAAACATAGGCTGAGACATCCCAGATGATATGGCCACTGTTGTCTGAAAAGACCCACTTGCCAAAAAATGGAGTACTGACAGAACCTGCACCAGAGGGGGAATCCCTGTGGGTTGGCCGATGGGGGACATCAGGTCTGGCTCCAGCTGAGCACACAGTTCATGTATAGTTGCTCTGTCAAGCCGGTATGTAAGTATGATATGTCGTTCTTCCATTGTCGACAGGTCCACCAGCGGTCGGTACACGGGAGGATTCATCTTTCTCCTCGCAAGTCCCAGCGGACGGTGCCTAGGAAGGACAACATGGAGCATACAGTCAAGCAACCCACAGGTTCGTACACACAGCTTGCACAGTACACGAATCGATATGCATTGAAAGGCTTGTATGAGTGGCAATGCAAGGCCTAGGCCTGTGTGACGCAGTAGAAATCATGCCATGTGGGCCCTTGAAATGGCGGCTGCCTGACCTGTGAAGTGTGACAGTGGGATGTGAGGTCACTGCGCTGGCGTGGCCCACCGTGGCGGTAGGCGGTCGAAGACTGCGGTGCAAAGCAGCATTGGTTAACATTGAACCCTATGGGTCTCAGGAACCAATGACGATGTGAGCCGGTGGTCGCGGCACGCACCGCTGCGGTACGCACCGCCGCGGGCGTGACCGCCATTTTCTATCAGCTTATTCACTCGAGACCTGATCATCCACAGGAGAGGACCTATACTGCAAGTGCTGCTGTGACCTCGGTCTGGGAGATACAATGGCTGCTGCGACTGGGGAAAGGGCCCCTGCCTTCACTTCCGAAGAATTGGAGAAACTTGTTGATGGGGTCCTCCCCCAATATGCGCTACTCTACGGTCCTCCAGACCAACAGGTTAGTACACACAGTACACGTAGAATGGGCTATGCCTGTGTTGAGTGGGGTGTATGTAAGATGGTGGGGAGGGGAGCGAATGAGGAGTGCAACGCACGAAAGATGAGAGCATGTGCCACATGGCAAGGTTGGGGAGGGGGGGCCACTCACATTGTCCAGGCAGAAAACTGATGCGATTTCCTTTACCACCCTGTACATGTCACATAGGTCAGCGCCCATCAGAAGATCGACATTTGGCGTGCCAAGGACGTCCGGGCCCTGGGGGTCCACAACAGACGGGGCACCCACTGCCGAAAGAGGTGGGAGGACATCCGCCGCGGGACCAGAAAGACCGCCGAGTCTCTGCTGGGGATGGCCTCCCAACGTAGGAGGGGTGCCAGCCGCCAATTGACCCCCCTGATGTCCCGGATCCTGGCGGTGGCCTACCCCGATTTGGATGGGCGCGTGAGGACATCACAGCAGACACAAGGGGGTGAGTATCAGCACATTCTGTTATCTTTGCGCGCAGTGAAGGTGTCTGGGTGGGGGAGGAGGGCTGTGGCTATCTCCAGGCCAGGGCGCATTCTGTAGGCTAGGCCCCTCCGTTAGACACGGCCCTGTCCCCCCGCCCCCCCCCCCTGTAGGGTGCCAAGTACAGCTATCCATGGTACGGCCTCACCCATGTGTGCATTTGTCGGCCAAAAACCTGTAGGCCTAGTCACAATAACTGAGTAGTGTACCCCGATTGCGCTGCCTAGTTCAGGGGGCTTCTGTGTCTGTCCTCTCCGACAACGGTGTTGCGAATGCATGCACTCAACCTGTCTTCATTTCTCCCCTCCCCCCCCATTTTCTTTGTCTTCCTGTTCATGTGTGCATTAGCATCATCAGGCGGAGGAGAAGTGGCATCGGCGCACAAGGGAGCTGCATCTCACATGGCCCCGGAGGGCCATACAACAGACTCCGAGTACACCAGTGAGACGGAGGGCGAGGGGAGCTCCACAACGGGGACCCGTGGAGACGTCAGCGACACCGACACGTCCTCGGAAGGGAGCTCCCTAGCGGTGGCGGCAACATCCGTGCCCACCGCCACAACAGGTACAGCCGCCACCCAGCGCACCAGCCCTGCCCTCCCAGCAGCCCCTCAGCCTTCGCTCCGTGCCCGCTCGCCCAGGAAGGCGGGCATCTCCTTCGCCCCAGGCACCTCAGGCCCTGCCCCAGTTACCCCTGCTGCCCTCAGTGAGGAGGTCATTGACCTCCTCAGGACACTCATTGTTGGGCAGTCTACCCTTTTGAATGGCATCCAGGGTGTAGAAAGGGAGGTGCATCGGAGCAATGCATACCTGGAGGCCATTCATTCGGGTCAGGCTGCCCATCAGCGATCGTTCAACGCTCTGGCCTCAGCACTGACGGCAGCCATTGTCCCTGTCTCCAGCCTCCCTCTTCTGACTCCCTCCACCCAGTCCCAGTCTCCTGTTCCTCTGCCTATCCCATCCACACCATCAGACAAGCCTGCACACACCTCAACACCCAAGGGCAGCTCATCCAGACATAAGCACCACAGATCACACAAGCATTCACCCAAGCAACATCCAGATGCAGACATGCCAACAGTCACTACTACCTCTGTGTCCCCCACCTCCTCATCTCCCTCCTCCCTCCCTGTGACGTCTCCACTCACACCTGCATGCACACCACCATCAGCCAGTACTTCCTTCACCAGCACACCCTCCATTACAGTCCGCACACGTGCAGTCACCACCCCCACTGCCATTTACACGTCCCAGTGTGTCTGTCACCCCCTCTTCCAAACCACACAAACGCAGGCAGCCACCCACCCAACAGCCATCCACCTCACGAAAGCCTCTGTCACAGGCACCTGCGACCCAAAGACAGCACACTTGACTCTCCTACAACCACATCCTCTTCCTCCACTCCAAAACCCACTACACCTACCCGTCCCTGTCCTTCCCAAATCCTTTTCCTTTCCAACCTTGAGCTCCTTCCAATCACTGACCCACCCCCTCCATCTGGTAAGAGTAAAAAAAGCACCTCAGCCACCACCAGCCCTGCATCTACTGTCACCAAAGTGCAGGGCTATTGGAGTCCACCAGATCCTAGGGCAGGAACATCGGCCAGCAGCAAGGGGACAGCCAGCCCACCCCCTGGGAAGAGGACAAAAAAAAAGGCCCGGCGCGACAACAGTGAGACGCCTGCCACCAAGGACAGTAGCCTTGCCCCGTCACCTGCCACATCATCCAAGGGAGGCAAGGGCCACAGAGCTTCAGCGAAGGAGGGCAAGGGCAGCAGGGCGGAGATGTCAGGCAGGAGGCGAGCTGCCCAGGAGTGCCCCACCAGCCCCTTTCCGGGTGTGACGGACGACACCCACGGGCCCAGGACTCCATCACAGGAGGGCGCCGCGACCGCAAGTTCGGATGGTGAATGAGCGGGAAGTCTTGCCCAGGTCTGGCTCCCTAGACACACAGGACATGCACCGCTGAACAGGGCCCCGCCAGGAGGAGCACCGCTGAACAGGGCCCCGCCAGGAGGAGCACCGCTGAACAGGGCCCCGCCAGGAGGAGCACCGCTGAACAGGGCCCCGCCGGGAGGAGCACCGCTGAACAGGGGCCCGCCGGGACAAGAACCGCTGAACAGGGGCCCGCCAGGACAAGAACCGCTGAACAGGGGCCCGCCAGGACAAGAACCGCTGAACAGGGGCCCACCGGGAGGAGCACCGCTGAACAGGGCCCCGCCAGGAGGAGCACCGCTGAACAGGGGCCCACCGGGAGGAGCACCGCTGATCAGGGGCCCACCGGGAGGAGCACCGCTGAACAGGGGCCCGCCGGGACAAGAACCGCTGAACAGGGCCCCGCCAGGAGGAGCACCGCTGAACAGGGGCCCGCCAGGAGGAGCACCGCTGAACAGGGCCCCGCCGGGAGGAGCACCGCTGAACAGGGGCCCGCCGGGACAAGAACCGCTGAACAGGGGCCCGCCGGGACAAGAACCGCTGAACAGGGGCCCGCCGGGAGGAGCACCGCTGAACAGGGCCCCGCCAGGAGGATCACCGCTGAACAGGGCCCCGCCAGGAGGAGCACCGCTGAACAGGGACCCGCCAGGAGGAGCACCGCTGAACAGGGGCCCACCGGGACAAGAAATGCTGAACAGGGGCCCGCCGGGAGGAGCACCGCTGAACAGGGGCCCGCCGGGACAAGAACCGCTCCGCTGGGCCCTTCATCTCAAGCACTGCTCCGCTGGGGCCCGCCGTCTCAAGCACCGCTCCGCTGGGGCCCGCCGTCTCAAGCACCGCTCCGCTGGGGCCTTCATCTCAAGCACCGCTCTGCTGGGGCCTTCATCTCACGCACCGCTCTGCTGGGTCCCGCCGTCTCTGCACCGCTCCGCTGGGGCCTTCATCTCAAGCACCGCTCCGCTGGGGCCTGCCGTCTCAAGCACCGCTCCGCTGGGGCCTTCATCTCAAGCACCGCTCCGCTGGGGCCTTCCTCTCACGCACCGCTCCGCTGGGTCCCGCCGTCTCTGCACCGCTCCGCTGGGGCCTTCATCTCAAGCACCGCTCCGCTGGGCCCTTCATCTCAAGCACCGCTCCGCTGGGGCCCGCCGTCTCAAGCACCGCTCCGCTGGGGCCCACCGTCTCAAGCACCGCTCTGCTGGGGCCTTCATCTCAAGCACCGCTCTGCTGGGGCCTTCATCTCACGCACCGCTCCGCTGGGTCCCGCCGTCTCTGCACCGCTCCGCTGGGGCCTTCATCTCAAGCACCGCTCCGCTGGGCCCTTCATCTCAAGCACCGCTCCGCTGGGGCCCGCCGTCTCAAGCACCGCTCCGCTGGGGCCTTCATCTCAAGCACCGCTCCGCTGGGGCCTTCATCTCACGCACCGCTCCGCTGGGTCCCGCCGTCTCTGCACCGCTCCGCTGGGGCCTTCATCTCAAGCACCGCTCCGCTGGGCCCTTCATCTCAAGCACCGCTCCGCTGGGGCCTGCCGTCTCAAGCACCGCTCCGCTGGGGCCTTCATCTCAAGCACCGCTCTGCTGGGGCCTTCATCTCACGCACCGCTCCGCTGGGTCCCGCCGTCTCTGCACCGCTCCGCGGGGGCCTTCATCTCAAGCACGGCTCCGCTGGGCCCTTCATCTCAAGCACCGCTCCGCTGGGGCCCGCCATCTCCAGCACCGCTCCGCTGGGGCCCGCCGTCTCAAGCACCGCTCCGCTGGGGCCTTCATCTCAAGCACCGCTCCGCTGGGGCCTTCATCTCACGCACCGCTCCGCTGGGTCCCGCCGTCTCTGCACCGCTCTGCTGGGGCCTTCATCACAAGCACCGCTCCGCTGGGCCCTTCATCTCAAGCACCGCTCCGCTGGGGCCCGCCGTCTCAAGCACCGCTCCGCTGGGGCCTTCATCTCAAGCACCGCTCCGCTGGGGCCTTCATCTCACCACCGCTCCGCTGGGTCCCGCCGTCTCTGCACCGCTCCGCTGGGGCCTTCATCTCAAGCACCGCTCCGCTGGGCCCTTCATCTCAAGCACCGCTCCGCTGGGGCCCGCCGTCTCAAGCACCACTCCGCTGGGGCCTTCATCTCAAGCACCGCTCCGCTGGGCCCTTCATCTCAAGCACCGCTCCGCTGGCGCCTGCCGTCTCAAGCATCGCTCCGCTGGGCCCTTCATCTCAAGCACCGCTCCGCTGGGCCCTTCATCTCAAGCACCGCTCCGCTGGGTCCCGCCGTCTCAAGCACCACTCCGCTGAGGCCCGCCGTCTCAAGCACCGCTCCGCTGGGGCTTCATCTCAAGCACCGCTCCGCTGGGTCCCGTCGTCTCAAGCACCGCTCCGCTGGGGCCTTCATCTCAAGCACCGCTCCGCTGGGGTCCGCCGTCTCAAGCACCTCTCCGCTGGGTCCCACCGTCTCTGCACCGCTCCGCTGGGGCCTTGATCTCAAGCACCGCTCTGCTGGGGCCCGCTGTCTCAAGCACCGCTCCGCTGGGGCCTGCTGTCTCAAGCACCGCTCCGCTGGGGCCTTCATCTCAAGCACCGCTGGCCCATTGACAGTGCCGGTTCTGTGTCAACCAGGGCTTCAGGAAGCACTCTGGGCACCATGCCTCCTCCATTAACAGTGGAGTCGGTAATCCATCTGATGGACTGTGGCTTTGCACTCCCCAGGATGGAACAGTGGGCAAGCCACCCACTGTAGAGATTTGTGAGACTGTGGCTTTGCACTCCCCAGGATGGAACAGTGGGCAAGCCACCCACTGTAGAGACTTGTGAGACTGTGGCTTTGCACTCCCCAGGATGGAACAGTGGGCAAGCCACCCACTGTAGAGACTTGTGAAACTGTGGCTTTGCACTCCCCAGGATACATCAATGGGCATGGAGGCCCCTCGTGAATCTGGCGTTGTGGACTCATGTGGCGGAGGTGCCCCCCCTTCCCTTCCCCCTGAGGTGCCTGTAGTTTTATCATCTGATCTGATGCCCCAGCAGTGTTCTCTCCAATAGTATCTGGTCTCCTGTGTGGGCTTTGCCCATCTGTTTGTGCACATTGGCCCACGGACTATGGAACTTTGAGGGTATGTGCAGGACTTATTGCCTATGTATATATTGTTGACTCTGTTCATTCCTTATTTTTGTATCTTTTATATGGCATATTTCACATACCTTTAATGGAGCGTTTTCTACATATATTTTATCGATCATTTTAAATGTGTCTTTGCATTATTCCCGTGGGATTGGGGGGTGTCACTCTGACTTGTTGCTCGGCATTGGGGTGTAGGTATTTGGGGGGGGGTGGATGTATGGAGCATGTGTGTGCGCGTAAGATTTCCTCCTCCCCCCTCACCTGTGTCGTAGGTGCAGTACTCACCGTTGTCGTCTGCGCCGGCGTTCGTACTCCTGGTAGATGAGCAGGTAGACAATAGCTGGTAGGATGTGTAGTTCGGGTTCCATGCTGTCCTCCTTCCTCGTGGAGTGTGTATAGGTGAGCGTTTTCCCGTTCGTAGTCTGTTTCTGCCGTGTTTTATCGGCGGGGCTCCCGCCCCGGAAAAGGTGGCGGATTGGTGAGTTGTGATAGGGTGGGCGGTACATTGTCTGCCGCCTGCCTGTTGGCGGTGACCGCCGCGCTGTTTGTCTGTCCCGCCGTGGCGGTCGGAGTGTTAAAGTGGCGGCCTGTGTTGGCGGTTCCCGCCAGGGTCAGAATTCCTTTTTTTGGACCGCCTGCGTGTTGGCGGATTGGCCGCTGCTTTATCACCGACCGCCAGGGTCAGAATGACCCCCATAGTCTAGTATTGATTTCAGGAGATATAATTTTCATATTGTGTGTTCTAACCTTTTTCTTACTACAGGTCTCCTTCCCAGCTGTTTCCTTTCCTAATCCCCTCTTTCCCTCTTGAACTCTCTTAGCCTCTGTGATTTATCTATCAAAGTCTTGTAGCTGTTCAGTGGTGGACATGTTTGGAACGTGCGCAGACCCCGAGGATCTGGTGACTCTGAAAGATATGCAGATCAAGGCTGCACAAACAGGGATTTAGGGAAGTTTTCAGCCTCAGCTGCAGCAGGGAAATGGCATGTTTCAGAATCAAGATACGTTTCAGAATGGAGGCAGAGGTAGAGCTTGTGGTGGAATTGGAAGTGTACATTGTGGTTTGGATTTAAATACAGCAATGATACAAGGAGAGCACAAGGAAAGAGAATGTTACCTTGTCACGCTTGCAGGGGAATTGGGCATTGGAAGCAACAGTGTCCATTGATAAATCAGGGTGGAATGATTCAGCAAGTGAATGATGTCAATTCATTTCAAAATGTAAGAGGACCGAGAATGAGAGGTCAAAATCAAAATTTCCAGAATAATGTGAATCCAATGCAAGGTTTCCAACCTAGTCCATGCAAAATTTATAGCCATTACAAATGCGAATGCCACAGTTACAGTAGATGCACTTACAGGTACAGATGGTGCCTGCACAACACATTAAAATGCCAAGACGACAAATTCAGATACCTCAAGCTCCTATGGATTAGCAGCAGGTGATGCTTTCTCAGGGGGTCACGGGTCAGAGACTAAGGTGGTCATTATGAACCTGTTGGGAAAGACTGCCCCACCGGCTGTTGGCGGTGCGGAAACGACTCATATAAAGGGAAACACTCACTGGAGGCACACAGAACACGCTGACGCCGACATGGAGCGAGAGTTAGAAATAATGCCAGTGCTTCTCCTTGCCATATTTCTCCAGGACCGTGACTGCCGACGAAGACAGCAACAGTAAGAACCGCAGCCTAGCACACATGGGAGGAAAGAGCACAATTACACATCCACCCATCCACCCATCCCACCCACACCGCAAAGCACACAAAACCCCTCCCACCATCCCAAGCCATACATACCCTAACAAAATGCACTTACCAGACACAAGGCAAGAAATACCTGCACTAATGCACACACCTGTGCACACCACACCCCCACAGTGAAATGCTTCACAACGGGTCAAAATAGCACCAACGGGTCTGCTGGGCACTAAAATTATTTTTTTTAAACTAATAATTACTGTCCAAACAAGGTCAGAGCCAGTCCATATTCAAGCCCTGGAAGGGCAAACAAACTTGACTTCCACGATGAAAAGAATTCTCAACTGAGAAGGGGCGTCAATGTGGCAGCCAGGCACCTCAGGGACCAGGGGCAGGGGGTGGTAGGGGTGGGGGCTCACATTTGGAAGGGGGGTCTTGGGCGTAGTTTCTGGAGGTGGAGAGAGTTTGGGCTTGCCTTTGGAAGGAGGAGGAGTGGGCCTGGCTTGGGGGTGGCAGAGGGACCAGGGGCAACAGAGGCCTTCTTCCTCTGTGGGGAAGGGGCACAGGAGTGGGTATGGCGGACTGGAAGGAATTTGAAGATGAAGGACTGGGCTTGTGGATGCCAAGGGAACATTTAGGGACAAGATGGGGTGGCCCAGAGGGTTCAAACGGGTCAACACGGAGAGCAAATGCTTTCTAGGTGCAGCTGGAGACAGATTTGGGAAGGGAGGGTGAGGGAGAGGTGTTACGACGTGTAGGTGTGCTTGACTTGGATGCAGGTGCCTGTTTAGCATGCACACATTTGGTAGATGTGTGTGGAGTGGATGAGTGTGAGCGCTTCTGTGTTTTGGGAGGAGGTGGGGTGGTCACAGTGGGTTAGCCCAAACAGGAGACCCCTCACAGGCCTACATTCCCAGCCATATCTACCTAAGGACACTATCCTATGGACGTAGATGGGGGCAGGACTGCAGGGACTCAGCTATCTATGGGCCTGGCACTACAATGCATGCACCCCATAGCACCTAACTACACTCATCATAGTAGCATTACAACAGTGTTGGTACTCTCCCCCTTGTGGCTGCTGTGCTGCCTTCAAGTGCCCATCCAAATACGGATAGGTCACCGCCAGAATGCGGGCCATTAGGGGGGCAAGGGTCCGACGAGCATCCCTCCCTTGCTGGGAGGGTGTCCCCAGCTGGGCCTCTTCGGTCTTCTGGGCCCAGTGCCTCAGGTCCTCCCACCGCTTCCTGCAGTGAGTGCTCCGCCAGTTGTAGACCACCAGGGTCCACACTTCCTTGGCGATGGCTTGCCAGAATCCTTTCCTCTGATGGGTGCTGACCTGCATGGGACACATAGGCCCTCATTACAATCCTGGTGGTAAATCCCGCTTTCTGCCGTGCAGAAGACCGCCAACATACCGTTGCGGCAGCGGAATTCCGATACAGGTATTACGACTCACAGCTCGGAATCCGCCAGAATACAGACACCCACACAAGTCCGCCACACCAAAGGTCAGTGATAAACTGGCGATACCAAAACCTACACTGTCACGCCAACAGGTATACGCCCACAGTATCACGACCCACGGATCAATGCGGCGGTCTTTCAACCGCGGTATTCCATTGGCGGTACACACCGCTGCGCTCAAAATGCACACATATTTACAAAACACAACCACATCAGACAATTCAAAATACACACACCTGACACACATACACACACCACATACACACACCCAATCCAATATAAAGCACACACCCACATCACCCACAAACCCTTACAACCAAAATTCTCAAAGGCCAGAGAGACTACCTAACACAACACCAGCAGACACACAACACTATCACTCATACAACATCCACGCACCTCAAACAACCCACACCAACATATCCCCTCACACATCACAACAGACACCACCTCACACATTACCCATACCACATCATGGCATCTCAAAGACACCCCAGGTTCTCTGAGGAGGAGCTCAGGGCATGGTGGAGGAAATCGTCCAGGTAGAGCCACAGCTATTCGGATCAGAGGTGCAGCAGACCTCCATTGCAAGGAAGATGGAGCCATGGCGGAGAATTGTCGACTGGGTCAACTCAGTGGGACAGGATCCAAGAACACAGGATGACATCAGAAAGAGGTGGAACGACCTACCGGGGAAGTGTACGTTCCATGGTATCCAGACACCAGATTGCTGTACAGAGGACTGGCGGTGGACCCCCCCCACCTCCCCCACAACTAACAACATGGGAGGAGCAAGTCTTGGTGATCATGCATCCTGAGGGCCTCGCAGGAGTAGCAGGAGGACTGGACTCTGGTAAGACAAATCTTTACTACTTCATCCCCCCCACCCCACCTGCATGCCATCACATACTCCCACCCTCACCCTTACACCCATCACCCCAACAACCCACAGATACCCCACTAACACAACCCACACATCCCAAAATCAAGCCCTGCATGTAACACCAATGCATGGACACCCATCGCCAAAGCATGTCCAGTAGAGAGACTCAATCATGCCCCAAAATCACAAATCACACAAGGCCCACGGCAATAATGCAAGCACAGGAGTAGAGGGTTACTCACCCATTGCACAAGATGACACACATAGATACCATAACTATGCATTTACACCCCAACAGGACCCATACCCAACGTCACCGGACAGGAGGTGCCAGACATATCCAGTCGCTCCAAAGAAGAGGCCCACAGTGACGACAGCATCTCTGCACGCCTGGATCAAGATGACCAGCCCGGCCCATCAGGGACCTCGGGACAGTCGGTTCCCCTGCCACAGTCACAAACCACCACTGAACCTTCCCCCTCAGGAAACACCACCGCAGCACCCACCCAGCGGGCCTATCCCTCTGTCCCCAGGACAGGTCAATCAGCAGTGTGTCCACCACTACAGGAAACCCAGGCAGCCCAACTAACACAGGACGATCAGGGACCTGGGGGAAGTGGCAGTGGGCACACGGTTCAGGGGACAGAGGCACAGGATAACAGGGAAGCTGGGAGGACTGCTGTGCGACAGGAGGAGGACAGGCCCAGGGAACCCACTCCCCACGAGGCACTCTCCAACATCATGGGAGCTTACCACAATTCACAGGAGACCATGGGCACGGTACTGGCCAAGTTATAGGAGACCCAGTGGCTGCAGGAGGAAGACTACCTGGGGATCAGGGAGGACTTGAAGTCCATCAACACCGCACTGGTCACCATTGCAGGGGTGCTGGCAGACCTTCTCAACACCAGGAGGGACACAGTGGCACACCAAAGGGCCCCTGACACTAGCCTGGACGATGAACAGCCCTCTACCTCCGCCGGGCTAGTGGACAGGAGGCACAGCCACGAGAACAAAAGGCCACCAGCACCCCACCCCCTGCAGATGGAGAACCACCCCGCAAACGGTCCCTGAGATCCAGGAACAAGACGGAGAACATTGCCAAGACCCCTGCCAGGAAATAAGACCCCCTGAATGTCACCCTTCTGTCCCACTTTGTCACCCTGTCCACGTCAAACTGCCATTGCTCCACTTCCTATGCCCCATTGGACAATGCACCTGTGAAGCAAATAGACTGGACTCTGCCATGGACATTCCTCCACCACCACCCCAGCCCATTTCACACACCCCTCCACTTATTTGCACAGAAATAAACACACTTGAATCACAAAACAATCTGGAGCCTGTCTGTGCTTTCACTAATGTGTAATTGCAAAACCTCTGGAATATAGTCAATGTACTTGTTCACATACCAATATAACACAGCTGTAGGCCAGCAGTAAACATAGCAGAGGGCACAAAGTGGGACCCAGATCTGTGAAATGGAAAGGCAAAGTAACAAGTCAGGGTCCATACACTGAGTGAAAATGACAGACTTATGCTAGCTCCAAAAATAGTATGAGATGTGTTAAACAGTTACATCTTCTTACCTGTGTCTCACTGGAAGTATTGCATGATGATGTTGTTTCGGTTGTCGACATCTTCTTCTGCCGCCTCTTCTTCACTGTCCACAGGGTCCACAGCTGCCACAAGACCACCATCTGGCCCATCCTCCTGCAGAAAAGGCACCTGGTGTCGCAAAGCCAGGTTGTGCATCATACATCATGCCATGATTATCTGGCACACCTTCTTCGGTGAGTAGTATAGGGAGCCACCTGTCAGATGGAGGCACCGGAATCTGCCCTTCAGGAGGCCGAAGGTGCGTTCTATAATCCTCCTAGTTCGCCCATGTGCCTCATTGTAGTGTTCCTCTGACCTTGTCCTCGGATTTCTCACTGGGTCAGTAGCCATGACAGGTTGGGGTAACCAGAGTCACCTGCAAATGTCAAGGGACAACTGTTAGACACACACTAACCCTTAGGGACAACCCCATACCCAGACACCTATGTCTATTGTGTTGGGACCTTGGCCTCACCTATTAGCCACACACAGTGCCTCAGGAGTTGTGCCATCACATAAGGAATGCTGCTATTCCTCAAAATGTAAGCATCATTCACAGAGCCAGGATACTTGGCATTGACATGGGAGATGTACTGGTCTGCCAAACACACCATCTGCACATTCAGTGAATGGTAGCTTTTCCGGTTTCTGTACACCTGTTCATTCCTGCGGGGGGGACAAATGCCACATGTGTACCATCAATGGCACCTATGATGTTGGGGATATATCCCAGGGAATAGAAGTCACCTTTCACTGTGGGCAAATCCTACACCTGAGGGAAAACGATATAGCTGCTCATGTGTTTCAGCAGGGCAGATAGCACTCTGGACAACACATTAGAGAACATTGGCTGAGACATCCCTGAAGCCATGGCCACTGTTGTTTGAAAAAACCCACTGGACAGGAAAAGGAGTACAGACAGAACATGCACTGGAAGGGGGATTCCTGTGGGATGGTGGATAGCTGAAATCAGGTCTGGCTCTAACTGAGCTCACAGTTCCATGATTGTTGCACGATCAAGTCTGTATGTGATAATGATGTGTCTGTCTTCCATTGTCGACAGGTCCACCAGGGGTCTGTACACCGGAAGATTCCGTCATCTCATCACCTGCCCCAGCAGACATGCCCTGTGGAGGAGAACAGCGAGCAGAGGGTCATCCAACACTTAGGTATCACAATGTGTTATTTGCTAAAATGTTGGAAAATCGCAATGTGCCGGTATCTGTAAGTATTCCAGGCCTAGATAGGTGTGAAGCAGTTTTTTTCCATCCCATGAGGCCCCCTGAAATGGTGGCTGCCTGACCTGTAAGGCGGGACAAGGGGAAATGAGGTACCTGCGCTGGCGTTGTACACTGTCGCGGTGGGCGGTCGAAGACCACGGCGCAATTCAGCATTGGTTAACATTGGGCCCTATGTATCCCAGGAGCAAATGACGATGTACGCCGGCGGTGACGGTACGCACCTCCGCGGACGTGACCGACATTTTCTTACTGTGCACTCACTTGATACCTTACCTTCAACAGGAGAGGACCTACACTGCAAGTGCTGCTTTGACCTGTGTCTGGAAGCGACCATGGCTACAGTGTTTGGGGAAAGGGTCCCTGCTTTCGCTTTGGTGGAGTTGGAGAAACTGGTGGATGGGGTCCTCCCCCAGTACACGCAACTGTACGGTCCTCCAGATAAACAGGTGAGTACAGTCTGAGCATGGTGGATGGCACCTGAGTGTATGGAGTGACGTGGATAGAAGAGGGTGGGGAGGGGGACAGGCCAGCATGTCATGATTGTGTTTGTATGTATGGCAGGGCCAGTGTGGGAGGTTTTTCGCAATGCGTGAGATATAATGTACTGGCTAGAAACATCCATTTTTACTTCACTTTTCCTCCAGGTCAGCGCCCACCAGAAGAAGGGTATTTGGTGCGCCATTGCCAAGGACAATGCTCCGCTGGAGCAAGAAGACGGCGGAGGCCCAGCTGGGGATGGCCTCCCAACGTGGAAGGGGCGTCCGTCGCACCATGACCCCCCTGATGTACCGGATCCTGGTGGTGGCTGACCCGGAGTTGGATGGGCGCTTGAGGGCATCACAGCAGACACAAGGGGGTGAGTACACTCTAATTCATCTGACTCTGCGCGCATTACGAGGTGTCTGGGTGGGGGAGGTGGGCTGTGGGTTCCCCTAGGCCAGTGCAAACTTGGTAGGCAAGGTCCCTTGTTAGGCAGGCTCTGTAGCACCCCAACCCCACTACTGGTAATAGCCATCTACACCTAGTCAGGCTCCTGTGACTTCCAGGTGTGCAGCAATTGAGTTTAGGCCTCGTCCCCATGGGCATGTGAATTTGCTAGGAACTGTTAGTGCATGGCTTAGTGCAGAGGGCTGATCCCTGTGTGTTGTGTTCGCCAACGGTAGTGGTGTTGCATGCACTGAACATGTGTTTCTTCTGTCTTCCCCTCCTTTTTGTTTTGTCTCCCCGTTCTTGCGTGCAATAGCAGCATCTGGCGGAGGAGCAGTGGCACCGGAGCAGGAGGGAGCTGCAACTCACTTGGCCCTGGAGGGTGAAGCAACGGAGTCTGAAGCCAGCAGTGGGAAGGAGGGCGAGGGGAGCTCCACGACGGGAACAGGAGCATACACCAGCGACAGCGACTCCTCCTCTGATGGGAGCTCCCTTGCGGTGGCGGACACCTCTGTGCCCACCGCATTAACAGGTACAGCCGCCACCCCCCCTACCAGCACGACCCACCCAGCAGCCACTCAGCGTGTGTCCCGTGCCCGCTCACCCAGGAGGCATCTCATGCCCTGCCCCAGTCAGCCCTGCTGCCCTCAGTGAGGAGGCTATTGACCTCCTGAGATCCCTCACTGTTGGGCAATCTACCATTTTCAATGCCATCCAGGGTGTTGAGAGGCATTTACAACAAACAAATGCATACCTGGAGGGCATTCATTCTGGGCAGCCGGGCCAACAGAGAGCATTTCAGGCTCTGGACTCAGCACTGATGGCAGCCATTGTCCCTGTGTCCAGCCTCCCCCTCCAACTTCCTCCACCCAGACCCAATCCCATGTACCTCAGCCTATCCCAAGCACACCATCAGACCAGCATGCACACTCATCAACACACAAGAGTGGACATGGCAAACATAAGTACCACACATCCCACAAGCACTCACACAAGCACCATTCCCATTCAGACACAGCAACAGCCACTGCCTCCACTGTGTCCCCCTCCTCCATGTCCTCCTCCTTCCTCCCTGTCTCATCTCCACTCACACCTGCATGCACTACATCCTCAGCCACTACCTCCATCACCAGCACACCCATCACCACACACTGCTCACGTGCACTCACCACCCCCACTACCATGGACACATCCCCAGTGTCCTCTCCCAGGGTGTCTGAGAGCCCTCCACCCAAAGTACATAAACGCAGGCACACACACACCCAACAGCCATCCACCTCACAACACCCTCCGGCCCATGCACCTTCACCCAAATTCAGCAAACGTACACCTCCTACAACCACTACCTCTTCCTCCACTCCCAAACCCCCTTCATTTTCCCATCCCAGTGTGTCTAAAAAACTTTTCCTGGCAAACTTTGACCTCTTCCCTTCACCTCCCCCCCCCGGCCTTCCCCTAGGGCCAGGCTTTCCAGGTCCCAGCCCAGCACCTCAGCCACTAAATCCCCAGGCACAGTGGTGCCAGCAACTGCGGGGTTATCGAGTGCGCCACCCATCAGGGCTGCCAGTGTGCCATCTTGTGAGGCCAAGGACATTCGCCACCTGCCAAGGTGAAGAAGGTGCCCACATCCCGGAGGGCGAAGCCGCACCTACCAGCCACCAAGGGCTCCACCAAAACAAAAGGGGACAGTTACAAGACACCTCCGGCACCATCAAAGGTGGGGAAGGGACAAAAGCAGAAGAGCAGGTCAGGACAGGGCACGGTGGCACTGACTGAGGGACTAGTGTCACCCTTTCTGTCTATAACTACACCAACCTGTAGGGCGGCGAACACCGCAACCTGCCCCACCACCAGCACCGCCACCTGCACCGCCATCTGCACAGCCACCAGCACCACCACATACACAGCCACCTGCACTGCCACCTGCACGTCTGAGCCTCTGCAACAGTCCCCAGCATCTTCCCCTGTGGGTAGCCGTCCGAGGCTGCAGGAGACGTCCTGCTGTGTCCCTCAACAGGTGCTGACACATCCTCCACCACCAGCACCGCCGCCACAGACACCGCCGCAAGCACCGGCACCAGCCCCGCGACATGCTCGGACAGTGGCACCACCGCTGACATGGCTACCATCCCCAGTGGTCAGCCGTCTGATGCTGGAGGAGGCTTCCTGGACCCTTCCCAGCTTCCTTGAGGCATGACTTTCATCACTGTTTGCACCTGCAGGTGGAAGGCAAAGCCGCAGCAGGGTGGGGTATGTCTCTGCCTCCATGGCGTATCATGCTACCTGTTCCTAGGTAATCTCGTGGCACACACACCCATGTGAGGGAATGGGACCGGTCACACTGCATGTGGAGCACTCTGGGCACAATGCCCCCTCCAGAACCAGTGGAGAAAGGCATCCACTACCTCAGTCCTTGGCAGGATGAAGAACTCTGGGCACAAGGCCCCCTCCAGAACCAGTGGGGAATCACATCCACTACCTCAGTCCTTGGCAGGATGAAGCACTCTGGGCACAAGGCCCCCTCCAGAACCAGTGGAGACTGTTATCCACTTGAGAGACTGTGGCTTTGCACTCCCCAGGATAAAGCAGTGGGCAAACCACCCACTGGAAAGACTTGAGAGACTGTGGCTTTGCACTCCCCAGGATAAAGCAGTGGGCAGACCACCCATTGGAAAGACTTGAGAGACTGTGGCTTTGCACTCCCCAGGATACAGCAGTGGGCAAACCACCAACTGGAAAGACTTGAGAGACTGTGGCTTTGCACACCCCAGGATACAGCAATGGGCATGGAGCCCCCTCATGCAGCAGTGGCGTTGTGCGTTCATCCGGCTGAGGTGCCACCCACCCCCTTCCCCTGAGGTGCCGGGGTGTATATGTAATGTTGCTGCATGTATTTGTGTGTATGGTGTTGTGGGTGAGGGTGGGGGTAGGGGTATTGCGTGTGTTTGTCACACTCTTATCCCTCCCCCCTCCCCTGTGTCGTAGGTGCGGTACTCACCGTGGTCGTCAACAGCGTCTGTCCTGCTCCTGATGGAGCAGGAGGAAGACCAGCATGGGTAGTACGTGTAACTCGGGCTCCATGGCGTCGTGGTTCCTCGTTGGGTGTTGAAAGGTGAGTAGTTTCCGTTCCACAGACTGTTTCCGCCGTGCTTTTGATATCGTAGGTTCCGCCCCAGAAAACGTGGCGGATGGGCCTGTTGTTATACAGTGGGTGGTACTTTGTCCTCTGCCTGTCTGTTGCGGTTACCGCCGCGGTGTTTGTTTCTACCGCCGTGGCGGTCGGAGAGTTAAAGTGGCTTTCTATGTTGGCAGTTTCCGCCATGGTCGTGATTCCATTTTTCTTTACGACGGCCTGTTGGCGGTAGTACCGCTGCTTTACAACCGTCCGCCAGGGTTGTAATGAGGGCCATAGTGTAAAGAAACAGATATCAGTGTGGGTGCCCCATACACAAATGCCATGCCAGTTCAACCTGACATAGCCCATGGAGACATACACATCAACAGTAGCCAAGCCAAAAACTGCCAGACACACTACGGGTAGGCATTCAAACAGCCAACAGAAACCCCTACAAGCATCCACCACATTCACACACATTCAAGAGGGACAACTAGCAACTCACCTGGGCCTCTGGTCGCTCATACAGCATTGCATACAGGGGTAGGACCCCATCCACCTGCTTCTCCAGCTCCTCCGTGATGAAAGCTGGGGCCCGTTCCCATGTAGCACGTGCCATCGCAAGGACCAGAGTCAGGACACAGCAGCACACGCAGTGGAGTTCTTCCCTACACGAGGCGCAGGAGTCAAGTGGCAAGTGCATAGCAAAATGGCAGTATATACCGCGCCGGTGTGCACCACCAGCGGTGCTCATGATTGGCCCTGCTTCCCCATTGACAACAATGTTATTCAATGATTAGGTGCACGGCTGTAAGCACCGCCTACCTCCAGGACGACTAACGCCAGAGGAATGAAGTCACTTCCTACACTACACTACCTGTAGGGCAGGGGGCTGCCATTTTGCATCCACCACGCCTTCAATAGTCTGGCCGGGGTTCTAGTCCATGGCTCCATTCCCTCTCCCCTTTATCGAGTACTGTTATGATTACTGGTCTTCCTCATAGAATCATGGTGGGTAGTGTGCCTACACTGTAATGCAATAAAACATACACACCTCAACACAAATTACCCTGACAGGATTACCACGTTCTTTGTGTCTGTGTCAAGGGACAATTCTGTCACATGTACAACATGAATAGTGGAACATTGTGAATGAAGTGTATGTCCCAACTCAATGTGTCTCTCTTCCTCCCCCATAGGTACAGACTCATGTGGTGAGGGAGGGCCCCATCTGTTTACAGAACCCTGGTAGAACTGGCCACCATGAAGGAACGTCACATCATCATTAGTTACCGCCTGAATCGAGCCACAATCCTGGAACTCTGTGCACAAATGGAGCCTGTTCTGATGCCAGCTAATAGGAATCCCCATGCCATACCTACAACTGTGCAGGTACTATCTGTGCTACGTTGTTTGGCCATAGGCTCATTCCAAGTGGCTGAGGGCATGGCAGCTGTGTATCTCAGCCAATGTTGAGACACATCCTGTCTAATTTTTTGAATTCATACGTGCAACACCTGCAAAGTTATGTCCAGTTTCCGCAAAGGGCTGATCTCACCAGCATCAAATCAGGATTCTATGCTTTTGCAAATATCCCCTAATTGATAGGTGCCATTGAGGGTACCCACAGAGCCCTCATACCCCCAAGAGTAAATGAACAGGTGTTCAGAAATCGTCAAAACTTTCACTCCATGAATGTCCATTGGTGTGTTCTGCTGATCAGTCCATTTCTCAGGTCAATGCAAGGTTCCCAGGATCAGTCCATGATTCCTTTGTCATGAGAAACAGCAGTGTGCCACACATGATGGAACAACTAAGGGGGGACAGAGCTTGGCTCATAGGTGAGTGTGTATGACACTGTAATAGTTACATACCTGACAGACAGGCTGTATGCAAGTACAAAGCGTGTGTTTTAACCCTCTTTCACCCACTTTTCTAGGGGATTCTGGCTATCCAAAAATCCAATGGCTCCTGACACCTGCAAGAAATCCCAGGACAGATGCAGAAATCCATTATAATGAGGCACATGGTCGCACTAGGAGGGTGATTGAGCGGACCATAGGTCTCCTGAAGGCAAGATTTCATTCCCTGCATCTCTCTGGAGGATCCCTGTGCTATGTCCTTAACAAGGTGTGTCAGATAGTAGTGTCCTGCTGCATACTGCACACCTTGGCAGTGAGGAACGCTAGCCCACTTCTGGAAGAGGAGGATGCTGTCAACCACCCCTGCCAACTCAGATGAAGGATGAGAGTGATGGAGAAAAAGAGGGGGGAGACATCAACTCTAGAACCCAGCTAATCCGGTTATACTTCCAGTGACTCTCATATACATTTTCTATTATAGGCCATGGAGACGAATGGGTTTGCTGCATTGTTTCAGGGTGACTAAGTGCTGTGGTGTCCCTTACCAGTGATGTGGCAACTTAATGAATGAAAAAACAGATGTGTGTTACAGCAATGGAATGTACAGTGTGACACACTACAGACTGTTAGACCCCCTCCTACAATAAACGCGGCATTATGTTGGAAACTGGCTAATATATACACAATAACATTTGATTGCTTATATCAAATAAGGACAGATATATTGTGTGTAAAAGTGTATTTATTTGAAGACAAAACATACATGAGTGATGGGACAGTGGAAGGGAGTGGACACATGGTGAACAATATTCTCAGGTACATTTCCACAGCTGTTGGTAGCACTGGGGCATAGTCCATGGGGCTATTGAAAGATGGTGACATGGCAGTGTCATGTCAACAAGGTAGCTCAGTGGCACACAAGGAAAATAGTTCAGGGCAGAGTCACTTCCTTGTGGTGGGCTTGGTCTTGGCTGGTGTTTCACTAGGATATCTGGGTCTGAGGCCACATTTGTGAGGGGGAACCTGGGCTTCAGGGGAAGGGATGCTGGTGTCCTGTGAGTCCTCTGGCAGTGTCACCAGTCTACTAGCTGCTGCAGATGTAGATGGCAGAGCAGTGTCCTGGCTAGTGGAAGGGGCCTGCAGGTGGGTGGAGGACTCAGGCTAGATGTTGGTCTGGCCCTGGAGCACCCCTGCAATGGAGGCCATGGTAGCATTGAGCTGTTTCCATTGCTCCATGGCCTCATGGTGGCGTGCTACTTGCAGCCTCTGATTCTCCTCCAGCGTGGCCAGGATCTGGCCCATCCTGTCCTGGGATGGTAGTATGCTCCCAGGACCTCAGCAATGACCTCCTGAGCAGCAGCATCACTCCTGGACCATCCCACCTGGGCCACTGATACCCTCCCACTGGCCCTACCCCCATGTGCTTGTGTCCCCTGCACAGGTCTGGCAGTCCCACTTGCACTGGGCTCTTCATCATCCTGTCTGGTGGTAGGTGGAGACTCAGACCTCCGTGCATGTGGGCAGCCAGTCCGTGGCCTGGAGACACTGGTGTGGGGGCATTGGGCCACAGCTGATGGTGGTGGCTGAGTGGTAGTGTCCTGGGTGGGGCTTCTGGAGGGTGAATACCCAGGACTGTGGGATGGCCCACGGATTTCCTCTGTATCCAGACATCCCTCTGCAGTCTCCTGAGTGGGGCCTTCATCTTCAGGTGGATGACTGGCACTCCTTGACATCTCCATCCAGGTGGCATTGGTGGTGGTGCCTGTGTGAGAGAGAATTGAGATGTGGGTGTTGTGCACTTTCTTGTTCCTTGCAGCAGTGCTCAACAGTAATTGATGGTTACATATAGTAGCATGCATGGTCCCTTTGTGTTCTTTTTGATGTTTTTAGTGAGGGGGCGGTTGTGCATTCTGGGTGTTGTAGTGCTCCTGACATGACATGCATGGGTTGGTGACTATGCACAGGGGGCTGGATAGTGATTTGTATGGGGGGATGTGGGCATGCAGAAAACATGGATAGAAGTGTCTGGGTGTTGTGGGCTGGATAGGGGATGGGAACTTGGTGGTAGTGAGAAGGATGGAGTGATACATGCATTACAGGTGTGGTGACTGTTAGAGTATTGCAGTTGACGCACCTGAGTCCAGTCCACCAGGGAGTCCAGTGAGACCCCCAGGGTGCAGGATAACCAAGATCCTCTCCTCCCAATTGGTGTAGTCGGCAGGAGGAGGCGGGGGACCACTGGCAGTCTTCTGTACCGTGATGCCATGGAACGCACCTTCCCCGCAAGCTGTTCCATCTCTTCCTGATGTCATACTCTGTGCATGGATGCTTTCCCACCACTTTGACCTTGTTGACTATCCTCTGCCATAGCTCCATTTTCTTGGCCAAGGGCGTCTGCTGCACTGGTGCCCTGAATAGCTGTGGCTCGACCCTGAGTATTTCGTACACCATGTTCCTTAGCTCCCTGTCGGTGAAGCTGGGGTGCATAGGGGGTATCATGGTGTGTGTTGTCGGTGGTGTGTTGTAGGTGAGTTGGTGACTGTGCTGTTGTGTGGTTGGAGTGTGGTTTGTGATGGTGGGTGTGCAGAGTTTGAGTTTTGGTGGTGGTTTTGTGTGTGTGACTTGTGTGATGGTTAGTTCTGTGTATGCACGTTGAGGTGTCAATATCTGTTGTGCTCTTGGCATTGCAAAGGATTATGGGGTGTGTATGAGCGTGTTTTATAGTGGTGTGGATGTGTGTCAGGTGTGTGTTTTTCAAATTTGCCAATCTGTGCTTTTGGCGGCTCCCATTGCTGACCGCAGAGGTCGGTACTGCCAATGGTGGTTCGACATTCACTGACCGCTGTGCGGATTTGTGCATCATGTTCTTTCTTTATTCGATATGAAAATTATCAACCATACAAATAAAACAAACAACAAAATATAATACACTCTTGAAAATCATTACACAAAATAAAACATTACTACACCTACCCTATCCATTAAATACTTAAAACAAAGTATTAAAAACAGTTCATTGAACCAGTTTCAAAATCCAATTAACCATTTTACACATATAAAAAAATTACATTTCAGAATTTTGCTAAAAATTTATAAGGCCTGATCACAACTTTGGAGAGGGTGTTAATCCGTCCCAAATGTGACGGATATCCTGCCCACCGTATTACGAGTTCCATAGGATATAATGGACTCGTAATACGGCGGTTGGTATATCCGTCACATTTGGGACGGATTAACACCCTCCTCCAAAGTTGTAATCAGGTCCATAATATTACAGTAAGAATACAGATTAAGACTCAGTTTGAAATAGCCTCTATGTTATTCTGCCAAGTTATAGCTCCTTTTAGAAAAGACCCCACCACACCAACATATCTGAGGCCATACGCAGCCACATGAAGGCTGGGCGGTGTTGCACAAAACCTCTATCCTTCAGTATGGGGAATAAATACCGATGCCTAAAGGGGGCATAAAAACCTCAAAACAGAGTAAAATTAATTAAAGAATGTAAAGATACTCCATCACAGGGGCATGGTTTTATAGCTTTTTCATCAAACTGACCTAGCGGGATACACAAATTACTTCTAATAACCCCAAAACGGAATTGTGAGATAAGAGTCCTTTCCCTCACATTTCTTATCTCCAAGAGATAGGCCTCAGGACCCACCCCCATCTTTAGCATTATAAAATCCCTAACTGATTTCTTCCTTAATTCCTCCACCTCCCTCTTAGCCCCCAAAGTTTTGGAGAAATTCTCCTTAACCCAGCGATTATCAGATTTAGTGGTACTCTCTGGAGCCTCATACATAATCGGCCACCCCAAAGCAGAAGATACTTTTTTAATATACATCAGCCAGGGAATATCCTTCACACACTCACTTGCCATACAATCACGCAAAATCTTGCTATTAAAAGCAGCAAACTCCTTCGTCCAGATAGAAATCCATAATATGAGGGGAGCAATCTTAATGGTATCTTCTATAAAATCTAGGGTCAATTCAGTATTCAGGCAGAAGCTGGAAACATTTTGGCCACCTCCTAACAACCTCCTACAGAAGCGATTTTCCTCTATAGCAGGGATCCGATTTTCTGTGTGCCCCCACAGAGGCGCCCCATCCAGCAAAACTGGGAGACAGTTTCGCCTATAAATTTCAAGCAGGGCCTTAACAGGTTTATTACCCACCTTGGCAGCAAACTGAAAAGTGGCACCTACTGTTGCATTAAAAAGATCCCCTCTCCTGGCAATATAAGATTTCCAGGAACCCTCATCATCAAAACTAATCCCTAAATAGGGGAATTCCTGAACCTTACTGATCACTTGCTCATTGATCATCAGCCCCCCCACCCTACTGAGTGGTTTCCCATACACCATAAAGTGTGATTTATTGCCATTTATCTCTAAATCCAGGGCTGTCATAAAAGTTCCATAAGCTCTGACCGCCTCTCGAAGGCCATTCATAGTGCAGGCCATAAGTACTACGTCATCTGCATAAATCAAAAGCGGGATGTTCTTTCTATTAGTTTTAGTGGCATCCTTACAGTGTTCTGCCAAAAGGTCGAACAGCCCATTTGTGTACAGAAGAAAAAGGGTAGGAGCCAGGACACAACCCTGGCGCACCCCCCTGCCAAGCTCAAAAGCACAGCTGAGATCCATGAATGCTAAATATAAGGTGCCTTTCCTAGCTTGAGTATATTTCCCAATCACCATCAGCAAATTTAGGCACTGTTCCTGGGTACCAAGCCCTTCCCTAAAACCATATTGTACCTGACTCAGAATTGCATTTTCAGCCATCCAAGCCTCAATACGCATCAAAATAATCCAGCCCACAATTTTGGCTGAAGAATCAAGAAGAGAAATTGGATGACTTGGGGTTGTTCCAATCTCCCTTTTTATAGACAGGAATAATACACGCCGATCTCCAGGTATCCGGGATACCCACACTCACTGCAGCATTAAGGACATTTAACAACATTGGATCCCATAGCTGGGGGCAAGATTTGTAAAGATCCATTGGGATAGAGTATGGGCCAGGGGCTTTATTACTAGCACTGTCATGCAGCGTGTCCTTGACCTCCTCGAGTATGAACCTAATAGCTAAATTAGGGTGGCCTACATAGTTTCTCTCCCCCTTTCCTCCTAGAGAACTCCCCTGAAAAATGCTACAAAAATGGCTAACCCAAATCTCGGAGGCAATATTACAGCCCAGGCCCTCAGATGTTTCTGCTTCAATGGCACCCCTATTAATAACCCTCCAAAACAGACTAGGGTTTTTAGACTCTACTGCACATTCCAGTCTCTCCCAGGCTAGCTCCTTTAGCTTTAAATTCCTTTCCCTTAAAACAGATTTATACTGCGCCCTAGCTGCTCTAACATGGGCCTTATCTCTAGGGTGCTCATTAAGGGTCTTCCTCAGAAATTTCTTTGCTTCATAACAGGGCTTACTAAACCAACCACCCTTATACTTTCTAGAGGACTGAGCTGCTACAGTTAAGCAATCTTTTAAGGCTTTGTTCACTCTAAGCACAGCGTCCATAACTTCCACTGGACGGGGGTTTCTGCCAGAAGAGTATCCGTGAACAGATTTAGGTTAACACCCTCCACCCTTTCTGCTACTTGCTGGATATTTACCTGCCTCCAGCTAAGTCTCCTACCCTGATCCTTTGTCCTTACCGAAACTGGCCCTCCCCTTCCTGATTTATGTAAAGTCTCTGGAAGCTGAAATGGACCATGAGAGGGTTTTGATCACTAAAGTACTTCTCACCCACCTCCCCATGCTTAACCAAATTCTTTAAAGATGGAGAAACAAAGATATAATCAATTGTTGTGCCTAAACCCCTACCTACATAAGTTGGAATCTGATAAGTACCCACAGCTTCAATATCCCAGAAGTTCATGAGGCCCAAACTACGTAAGCTCTCGATCAAACTTCTGCCCCTGGGGTCCTGTGATCCATCGGCTGTTTATACCTCCTGATCTACCTCAAAAGGGTTCACCACTGTACTATACCGCCCATTCTTTGCATGAAAATCTCCTGCACAACAGCACAGAATTCCACATCAACCTCATCTATTCTGCCCCTCAGTATCTGGAGAACCGAAAAGAGGGCACTAATTTGACACTTAGGGCCAGATGTAGAAAGCATTTTGCATGGTGCAAACTGCGAAAATCGCAGTTTGCCCCATGCAAAATGCCTTTTGCGATGCACATTCACAATTTGCGAGTCGGTACCGACTCGCAAATTGAGAATGCGACTCACAAATAGGAAGGGGTGTTCCCTTCCTATGTGCGACTCGCATCGCTATGCTAAATTGCTTTGTGACCGTGAATGCGGTCGCAAAGCAATTCGCAGTTACCACCAGTGTCACACTGGTGGTAACCCATTCGCAAAAGGGAAGGGGTCCCCAGGGGACCCCTTCCCCTTTGTGAATGTTGCCAATAACGGTTTTTCAGAGCAGGCAGTGGTCCAATGGACCACTGCCTCCTCTGAAAAACCGAAACCAAAAGGTTTCGTTATTTTTTTTATTTTGCAACTCGTTTTCCTTTAAGGAAAATGGGCTGCAAAATAAAAAAAGCAGTCACAGACATGAAGGTCTGCTGACTTCAGCAAGCCACCATCCCTGTGAGTGCAGGGACTCGCTACAGGGTCGCAAAATGCGACCCAGCTCTTTAATATTAATGAGGTGGGTCTTTGCGACCCCATAGCGACTCGCAGTCGGTGTCTGAGACACCGTACTGCATCCGATTTTGCAAATCGGAAATTGCGAGTTGCACCGACTCGCAATTTCTGATTCGCAAAATTGAAAAATTGCTACATCTGGCACCCAGAGTCCCAGACGGCGTTGTAAAAATTTACCAATAGGATATTAAGGCCCTTATTACAACCCTGGCGGTTGGTGTTAAAGCGGCGGTAATACCGCCAACAGGCCGGCGGAAAAAAAATTTGTATTGCGACCATTGCGGAAACCGCCAACATAGACAGCCACTTTAACACTCCGACAGCCACGGCGGTAGAAACAAACACTGCGGAGGTAACCGCCAACAGACAGGCGGAGGACAAAGTACCACCCACCCTATCACAACAGGCCTATCCGCCACCTTTTCCGGGGCGGAACCAACGCTATCAAAAGCATGGCGGAAACAGTACACAGAAGGGAAACCACTCAACTCTCAACACCCAACGAGGAACCAGGACGCCATGGAGCCCGAACTACAGGTCCTGCCTATGCTGCTCTTCCTCCTGCTCTATCAGGAGCAGGACAGATGCCGTTGACGACCACGGTGAGTACTGCACCTACAACATAGGGGAGGGGGGAGGGAAAAACTATGGACACACACACGCAACACGCAAAACCCCCACCCTCACCCACAACAACATACACACAAATACATGCAGCAACATTACATATACACCCCTCCACCCCCCAGAAGAACACAAGGACGAAATTAAATGATTGTAACGATTGTAATCATGAAAAATCGGATAGTCAAAATTCAGTATATACAAATATGTACACCAACTACACAAGTCCGGATAGTGTACCAATCATTGTCCGTGGACCACTGGTCCCAAAATGCATGGGCGAAGCCCACACAAGATACCTGACTGGAAACGGAGAGAACACTGCTGGGGCATCAGATCGAAAATAAACAGGCACCTCAGGGGGAGGGGGGCACCTCAGCCAGATGAACGCACGACGCCACTGCTGCACGAGGGGGCTCCATGCCCATTGCTGTATCCTGGGGAGTGCAAAGCCACAGTCTTTCAAGTCTCTCCAGTGGGTGGTTTGTCCACTGCTTTATCCTGGGGAGTGCAAAGCCACAGTCTCTCAAGTCTCTCCAGTGGGTGGTTTGCCCACTGCTTTATCCTGGGGAGTGCAAAGCCACAGTCTCTCAAGTGAATGTCATTCTCCACTGGTTCTGGAGGGGGCACGGTGCCCAGAGTGCTTCATCCTGCCAAGGACTGAGGTAGTGGATGTCATTCTCCACTGGTTCTGGAGAGGCATGGTGCCCAGAGTGCTCCACGTGCATTGTGGCCGGTACCATTCCCTCACCTGGGTGTGTGTGCCACGAGATTGCTAAAGAACAGGTAGCATGATACGCCATGGAGGCAGCGACATACCCCACACTGCTGCGGCTTCGTCTTCCACCTGCAGGTGCAAACAGTGATGGAAGTCATGCCTCATGGAAGCTGGCCAGGGTCCAGGAAGTCTCCTCCAGACTCGGGGATGGTAGCCATGTCAGCGGTGGTGCCACTGTCTGAGCACGTAGCGGGGCTGGTGGCGGTGCTTGCGGCGGTGTCCTTGGCGGCGGTGCTGGCGGTGGTGCATGGGTCAGCACCTGCTGAGGGACACAGCAGGACGTCTCCTGCAGCCTCGGACGGCTGCCCACTGGGGAAGATGTTGGGGACTGTCGCTGAGGCTGCAGACTTGCTGGTGGCTGTGCAGGTGGCTGTGCAGGTGGCGGTGCAGGTGACGGTGCAGGTGGCGGTGCAGGTGGTGGTGCTGGTGGTGCTGCTGGTGGCGGGGCAGCTTGCGGTGTTCTCCGCCGTACAGGTTGGTGTTGTCATAGACAGAAGGGGTGACACTGGTCCCTCAGTCGGTGCCATTGTGCCCTTTCCTGACCTGCTCTTCTGCTTTTGTCTCTTCCCCACCTTTGATGGTGCCGCAGCTGTCTTGCCACTATCCCCTTTTGTTTTTGCGGAGCCCTTGGTGGCTGTAAGGTGCGGCTTCTCCCTCCGGGATGTGGGCACCTTCTTCACCTTGGCAGGTGGCGGAACGTCCTTGCCGTCGCTACGTGGCACACTGGCAGCCCTGATGGGTGGCGCACTCGATGACCCCGCAGTTGCTGACACCACTGTACCTGGGGATTTGGTGGCTGAGGTGCTGGGCTGGAACCTGGAAAGCCTGGCCCTAGAGGAAGGATGGGGGGGAGGTGAAGGGAAGAGGTCAAGGTTTGCCAGGAAACTTTTTTAGACACACTGGGATGGGAAGATGGAGTGGGTTTGGGAGTGGAGGGAGAGGTAGTGGTTGTAGGAGGTGTACGTTTGCTGAATTTGGGTGAAGGTGCATTGGGCCGGAGGCTGTTGTGAGGTGGATGGCTGTTGGGTGGGTGTGTGCCTGCGTTTGTGTACTTTGGGAGGAGGGCTCTCAGACACCCTGGGAGAGGACACTGGGGATGTGTGCATGGTACTGGGGGTGGTGAGTGCACGTGAGCAGTGTGTGGTGATGGGCGTGCTGGTGATGGAGGTAGTGGCTGAGGATGTAGTGCATGCAGGTGTGAGTGGAGACGAGACAGGGAGGAATGAGGAGGACATGGAGGAGGGGACACAGTGGAGGCAGTGGCTGTTGCTGTGTCTGCATGGGGATGGTGCTTGTGTGAGTGCTTGTGGGAAGTGTGGTGCTTATGTTTGCCATGTCCACTCTTGTGTGTTGATGAGTGTGCATGCTGGTCTGATGGTGTGCTTGGGACAGGCTGAGGTACAGGGGATTGGGTCTGGGTAGTGGAAGTTGGAGGGGGTAGGCTGGACACAGGGACAATGGCTGCCATCAGTGCTGAGGCCAGAGCCTGAAATGCTCTCTGTTGGGCCGCCTGCCCAGAATGAATGCCCTCCAGGTATGCATTTGTTTGTTGCAAATGCCTCTCAATACCCTGGATGGCATTCAAAATGGTTGATTGCCCAACAGTGAGGGATCTCAGGAGGTCAATAGCCTCCTCACTGAGGTCAGCAGGACTGACTTGGGCAGGGCCTGAGGTGCCTGTGGCAAAGGAGATGCCCACCCTCCTGGGTGAGCGGGCATGGGACACACGCTGAGGGGCTGCTGGGAGGGCGGTGCTGGTAGGGCCTGTGGCGGCTGTACCTGTTGATGCGGTGGGTACAGAGGTGCCCGCCACCACAAGGGAGCTCCCATCAGAGGAGGAGTCGCTGTCACTGGTGTATGCTCCTGTCCCCGTCATCGAGCTCCCCTCGCCCTCCATCCCACTGGTGGCATCAGACTCTGTTGCTTCACCCTCCAGGGCCAAGTGGGTTGCAGCTCCCTCCTGCTCCGGTGCCACAACTCCTCTGCCTGATGATGCTATTGCACACAAGAACAGGGAGACAACAAAAAAGCGGGGAAAGACAGAAGAAAAACATGTTCAGTGCATGCAACACCACTACCATTGGCAGACACAACACACAGGGAGCAGCCCTCAGCACTACGCCATGCACTAACAGTTCCTAGCAAATTCACATGCCCATAGGGTATGAGGCCTAAGCCCAATTGCTGCACACCTGGAAGTCACAGGAGCCTGACTAGGTGTAGATGGTTCATACCACTAGTGGGGTTGGGGTGCCACAGAGCCTGCCTCACAAGGGAACTTACCTACCAAGTTCACCCTGGCCCAGGGGAACCCACTGCCCACCTCCCCCACCCAGACACCTCGTAATGCGCGCAGAGTCACCTGAACGAGAGTGTGCTCACCCCCTTGTGGCTGCTGTGATGTCCTCAAGCGCCCATCCAACTCCGGATAGGCCACCGCCAGGATCCGGTACATCAGGGAGGTCATGGTGCAACGGGCACCCCTTCCACGTTGGGAGGCCATCCCCAGCTGGGCCTCTACCGTCTTCTTGCTCCAGCGGCGCAGGTCCCCCCATCTTTAACGGCAGTGGGTGCTCCGTCTGTGGTAGACCCCCAGGGTCTGGATGTCCTTGGCGATGGCACGCTAAATACCTTTCTTCTGGTCGGCGCGGCGCTGACCTAGAGGAGTGGTACAGGGAAAGGAAATTACTCACCCATCCGGACCGTCATACTCATTGCCCACCAGTTTCCACCCATGCCTTGACGCACATACACTCACCATCTGCACATGCAGGCCTCAGCCCCCCCCCATGTATCTTCCATCCACACCACGCAGCATGCTCACAGTGTACTCACCTGTTTGTCTGGAGGACCGTACAGTTGCGTGTACTGGGGGAGAACCCCATCCACTAGTTTCTCCAACTCCTACGAAGTGAAGGCAGGGGCCCTTTCCCCAGACACTGTAGCCATCGTCGCTACCAGACACAGGTCACAGCAGCACTTGCAGTGTAGGTCCTCTCCTGTTGAAGGTCAGGTATCAAGTGAGTGAACACACAGAAAATGGCGGTCACGTCCGCGGCGGTGCGTACCGTCACCGCCGGCGTATATCGTCATTGGCTCCTGGGACCCATAGGGCCCAATGTTAACCAATGCAGAATTGGGCTACGGTCTTCGACTGCCCACAGCGACGGTGTACAACACCAGCACAGTTACCTCATTTCCCCTTGTCCCACCTTAGAGGTCAGGCAGCCACCATTTCAGGGGGCCACATGGGATGGATAAAAACTGCATCACACCTATCTAGGCCGGGAATACAGACAGATACCGGCACATTGCGAATTACAAACATTTCTGCAAAAAACACATTGTGATACCTCAGTGTTGGAGGACTCTCTGCTCGCTGTTCTCCTCCATAGGGCACGTCTGTTGGGGCAGGTGATGAGATGGCGGCACCCTCCGGTGTACAGACCCCTGGTGGACCTGTCGACAATGGAAGAGAGACACATAATAATCACATAAAGACTTGATCGTGCCACAATCCTGGAACTGTGTGCCCAGTTGGAGCCAGACCTGATTTCAGCTATCCACCATCCCACAGGAATACCCCCTCTAGTGCAGGTCCTGTCTGTACTCCATTTCCTGGCCAGTGGGTCTTTTCAAACAACAGTGGCCATGGCATGAGGGATGTCCGTGCCAATGTTCTCTAACGTGTTGTCCAGAGTGTTATCTGCCCTGCTAAAACACATGCACAGCTAGATCGTTTTCCCTCAGGTGGAGGATTTGCCCACAGTGAAAGGTGACTTCTATGCCCTGGGACATGTCCCCAACATCATTGGTGCCATTAATAGTACAAATGTGGCATTTGTACCCCCCCTCTGCAGGAATGAACAGGTGTACAGAAACCGGAAAAGCTACCATTCGTTGAATGTGCAGATGGTGTGTTTGACAGACCAGAACATCTCCCATGTCAATGCCAAGTATCCTGGCTCTATGCATGACGCTTACATTTTGAGGAATAGCAGCATCCCTTATGTGATGGGACAACTCCAGAGGCACCTTGTGTGGCTAATAGGTGAGGCCAAGGTCCCAATACAGTTGACATAGGTGTCTGGGTATGGGGTTGTCCCTAAGGGTTAGTGTGTGTATAACAGTTGTCCCTCGACATTTGCAGGTGACTCTGGTTACCCCAACCTGTCATGGCTACTGACCCCAGTGAGGAATCCCAGGACAAGGGCAGAGGAACGCTACAATGAGGCACATGGGTGAACTAGGAGGACTATAGAACGCACCTTCAGCCTCCTGAAGGCCAGATTTAGGTGCCTCCATCTGACAGGTGGCTCCCTATACTACTCACTGAAGAAGATGTGCCAGATAATCGTGGCCTGCTGTATGCTGCAAAACCTGGCTTTGCGATAGCAGGTGCCTTTTCTGCAGGAGGATGGGCCAGATGGTGGTCTTGTGGCAGTTGTGGAACATGTGGACAGTGAAGAAGTGGAGGCAGAAGAAGAGGATATCGAAAACCGAAACAACATCATCATGCAATACCTCCAGTGAGACACAGGTAAGAAGATGTAACTGCTTCCCACATCTCATACTATTGTTGGAGCTAGCATAAGTCTGTCATTTTCACTCAGTGTATGAACACTGACTTGTCACTTTGACTTTCCATTTCACAGATCTGGGTCCCACTTTGTGCCCTCTGCTATGCTTACTACTGGCCTACAGCTGTGTTACATTGGTATGTGAACAAGTACATTGACATAGCTATATTCCATAGATATTGCAATTACACATTTGTGAAAGCCCAGACTGACTCCAGATTGTTTTGTGATTAAAGTGTGTTTATTTCTGTGCAAATAAGTGGAGGGGGTTGTAAAATGGACTGGGGTGATGGTGGAGGAATGTCCATGGCAGAGTCCAGTCTATTTGTTTCACAGGTGCATTGTCCAAAGGGGCATAGGAAGGGGAGCAATGGCAGTTTAAGGTGGACAGGGTGACATAGTGGGACAGAAGGGTGACATTCAGGGGGGTCTTATTTCCTGGTGGGGGTATTGGCAATATTCTCTGTCTTGTTCCTGGATCTCAGGTACCGTTTGCGGGGTGGTTCTCCATCTGCAGGGGGTAGGGTGCTGGTGGCCTGTTGTTCCTGTGCCGGTGCCTCCTGTCCACTAGCGCCGGCGCAGGTGAAGGGCTGCTCATCATCCAGGCTAGTGTTAGGGGCCCGTTGGTTTTACACTGTGTCCCTCATGATGTTGACAAGGTCTGCCAGATCCCCTGCAATGGTGACCAGGGTGGTGTTGATGGACTTCAAGTCCTCCCTGATCCCCAGGTAGTGTTCCTCCTGCAGCCACTGGGTCTCCTGAAACTTGGCCAGTACTGTGCCCATGGTCTCCTGGGAATGGTGGTAAGCTCCCATGATGTTGGAGAGTGCCTCATGGAGTGTTGGTTCCCTGGGCCTGTCCTCCCCCTGTCGCACAGCAGTCCTCCCAGCTTCCCTGTTATCCTGTGCCTCTGTCCCCTGAACCGTGTGCCCACTGCCACTGCCCCCAGGTCCCTGATCGCCCTGTGTTAGTGGGGTTGCCTGGGTTCCCTGTAGTGGTGGACACATTGCTGATTGACGTGTCCTGGGGACAGAGGGATGGGCCCGCTGGGTGGGTGCTGTGGTGGTGTTTCCTGAGGGGTGAGGTTCAGTGGTGGTTTGTGACTGTGTCAGGGGAACCGACTGTCCGGAGACCCCTAATGGGCTGGGCTGGTCATCTTGATCCAGGCGTGCAGAGCTGCTGTCGTCACTGTGGGCCTCTTCTGTGGGGGGACTGGATATGTCAGGCACCTCCTGTCCGGTGACGTTGGGTAGGGGTCCTGTTGGGGTGTAAATGCATAGTTATTGTATCTGTGTGTGCCATCTTGTGCAATGGGTAAGTGACCCTCTACTCCTGTGCTTGCATTATTGCCTTGGCCCGTGATTTTGGGGCATGAGTGAGTCTCTCTTCTGGACATGCTTTGGTGATGGGTGTCCATGCATTGGTGTTACATGCACGGCTTGGTTTTGGGATGTGTGGGTTGTGTTAGTGGGGTATCTGTGGGTTGTTGGGGTGATGGGTGAGGGTAAGGGTGGCGGTATGTGATGGCATGCAGGTGGGGTGGGGGGATAAAGTAGTAAAGATTTGCCTTACCAGAGTCCAGTCCTCCTGCTACTCCTGCAAAGCCCTCAGGATACATTATCGCCAAGACTTGCTCCTCCCATGTTGTTAGTTGTGGGGGAGGGGTGGTCCACCACCAGTCCTCTGTACAGCAATCTGGTGTCTGGATACCACAGGACGTACTTTCCCGCGTAGGTAGTTCCACCTCTTCCTGATGTCATCCTGTGTTCTTGGATGCTGTCCCACTGCGTTTACCCGGTCAACAATTCTGCGCCATAGCTCCATCTTCCTTGCAATGGATGTCTGCTGCACCTGTGATCCAAATAGCTGTGGCTCTACCCGGACGATTTCCTCCACCATGACCCTGAGCACCTCCCCAGAGAACCTGGGGTGTCTTTGACGTGCCATGATGTGCTGTGGGTGATGTGTGAGGTGGTATCGGTTGTGATGTGTGAGGGGATGTGTTGGTGTGTGTTGTTTGAGGTGCGTGGATGTTGTGTAAGAGATGGTGTTTTGTGTCTGTGGATGCTGGTGTTGTTTTAGGTAGTCTCTCTGGCCTTCTTTCAAATTATTGGTTGTAAGGGTTTGTGGGTGATGTGGGTGTGTGCTTCATATTGGATTGGGTGTGTGGGTGTGGTGTGTGTATGTGTATCAGGTGTGTGTATTTTGAATTGTCCAATGTGGTTGTGTTTTATTAGTGTGTGTGTATTTTGAGCGCGGCAGTGTGTACCGCCAATGGTTTACCACGGTTGAATGACCGCCGCATTGATTCGTGGTTCGTGATAGTGTGGGCGTATCCTTGTTGGCGTGACGGTGTAGATTTTGGTATCACCAGTTTATCACTGACCTTTGGTGTGGCGGATTTGTGTGGGTGTCTGTATTGTGGCGGATTACGAGATGTGGGTCGTAATACCTGTGGTGGAATTCTGAGGCCGCATCTGTATGTTGGCGGTCTTCTGCACGGCGGAGAGCGGGATTTACCACCAGGGTTGTAATCAGGGCCTAAATTTGTTTGGAAAAACCACCCACACAGTCAGTATACCCTGATGATTACAATTGATTTGAAACGCTCTCGCTGTTTAACAAAATCGAATCAAAGTAACTGAACCCCTTTTAGTGGGCGGGGGGGTTTGTATGCGTGGTGGTGGTGGGATCATGTGTACAGCATTTCCTCCATCAGTGGCCCTGGTGGTGGGAGGAGGTTGTCAATTTTTTGGCGGTATGTCTTTTTGCCATCATTATAAGGCGGTGTGCAATCCACCGCCACTGACTGTCTTTTGTTGGCCGTCAGCACGGCAGTCGGCGGTGTTTGCTGCCAAGTTCATAATGAGGACCTAAGTCAGAGTAACAATACAGTACATCAATTTCCACTACATAGTGAGAATGGAACAAATGATGAATGGATGTCTGAGAGTTCAGATGAGGAAGAATGTGTGTTGGCAGCTTCATTACAAGTGGATCAGAAAGGTCCTTATGTTAAAGGATAGGTGAATGGTCACAAAGTCTCATTTTTGGTTGACACTGGAGCTACATGCTCGACAGTAAGATCTGAAAAAGTTCCAGACCTGCCTTTATCAGCAAAAACAGTTCAGATTGTGGGAGTTGCAAATCAATATTTCACAAACCAAATTACAGAATTTTTAGGGTTTGCACAGGTTTGTGATTTGTGATTCAAGTCCCATATCCTTACTGTGAAGGGATTTATTGTTCAAAACAAGATGCTTGATTACATGTTCAGATGAGGGTATTGAAATTCAAACAAACAGTGATGATGAAGAAGATTCAATACTTACTGTTAACAATGAGTCAGTGTCTGGAGAATTTCCTTCAATCAGTTTTGATGCGCCAGTGAATGAAGAAGCTTCTTTGACTAGTTTCTTTCCAGTGTTTGAAGTGAAAGATCTTCCTGCTGACTTAGAGAAAAATGTTGAGATCAAGGTTTGGGATTTTTTTCATGAAAGGACATTGGGTTGATAAAAGGAATTGAGCCAGACAGAGTTGGAGTGAAGCTCAATGTAGTTTATCCTCAGACTCCACAATACCTGATGGCAAAGGATATAATTGGGGGACTGAAACCATAGATAGGAGAGTTTGTGGAGAAAGGTATTTTAAAGGAAGCTTGAGCAGCCCATGTAATTCACCAATAATGGGTTTGTGGAAACCTTGTGGGAAAATATTGACTTGCGCAGGACATCAGAAAAATAAATGACATAGGTGGTCATTACAACCTCGGCGGTCTTTTTGCAAGACTGCTGAGGAACCGCCGTGCTGAAGACCGCCAGTGCAGGCGGTTTTCCGCTCGGCGAATTATGACTGCTGGCAGCCCTCCGTCCTTTTCCAGACGGAGAGCCGCCGGCAGCCATACTGGAGGTTGGCAGGGAAGTGGAGGTTGCTCCACCGCCCCGTCAACAGAACACCGCCCATCGAATCACGTTCCGTGATTCAGTGTGGCGGTGTTCTGTTGACGGGGTGCTGGCGGCAGAGCAGCCCCCATTGATCCCGTCCCCTCCCGGAGGATCAACGGACCAGGTAAGTTGATCGTCGGTTAGGGGAGGGGGGTGGGTGGGTGTTGTGTGTTGTGTGCGTGAATGGAGGTGTGCGTGTGAGTATGTAGAGGGGGTGTGTGAGTGCGTCTATGCATGCGGGGGTGTTGTGTTTGGAAATGTGTGCGTGTCTATCTGTATGTCTGAATGGATGTGTGCGTGTATGTCTGTATGTGGGTGTGCATGTATGACTGTGTGTGTGGCTGTTGGCATGTTTGGTGATATGTGTGCGGGTATGTGTGTTGGTGGTGTATGCATGCATGTACGGTGTGTGTCTGGGTTGCGATGTTGGGTGTAGGGGTGGGGAGGGGGGCTCCTGCCACCTTTTCAGCGGTGGCAGGCGGATGTGGGGTGTGGGGGGAGGAAGCGGGGTGCGGGTGGGGGAGATCCCTATCAGTGCCAGGGAAAGATTTCCCTGGCACTGATAGTGCTTACCGCCTTGGATTTTATGGCGGTTCCCAACCCCATGAAATCCATGGCGGTCAGCCGGTTCGTGATACCGCCGGCGGTCTTGTGACGGCCGCCGGGCTGGAGACTTATTATTTTTTGATTTTTGATTTGATGGAGACATTCCAGGTCTGTATTTTGGCACATGAAGTTGCTGAGAAATTGAAAATTTGAAAACTAAATGAAAGACTTTGTTGTAAAGAAAATAGTTTTTAGAGACTTTGATAACCTGATTTTGACGAGCTGCTAAACTGATTTTGACAACTTTTTTGATTTTTGCCAAAGGGTCCAGTGTGAATGAAACTGTGAATATTTTTTTAAAAAAATAAGGAGCGATTGAAATTGAAGACTGAAAATTGAAGACTTTAACAGTTTTTTGTTTTTTTCCATATTGATTTTTGCTGCATAGCTATATTTTTCATTTATTTATGATTCTTTACAGACCATGGGTACCAAAATCAACAGAACTCTAGAAATAGATGCTGTAAATATATGGGTATTGGTTTGGTGATTGTATGTTTGGCATTGATCGTGGGAGTGATTGAATGGGACCAACCATCCCATAGCTGTAGCAACTACATCTTCTTAATTAGTGCCTACTATTTCAGCAATATACAGGTTTGAAATAGATGAGAAATATTTGCATACACAGGGAGAACTTTCTTCTAATGTCTTCTACTGCTTATTGCGTGAGTATGTTGAGATAATGGATGCGAGAGTTTGTTATGTTTGTACACAGATTCCAGCCTCTGTTGAGGAGGGAATTGCCTATCATAGTTTGCCTTTAACGTGTGCCATATGCTGTAGTATTTTACTAACATGATTCTATAATCAGGAATATATACAATATTTCTACTCTAATGTTGATGTAGTGTTTTCTTTTGTACCTATCATTAAGGATCTTAATAAGATAGCTAAGGATAATAAGGTGGACATAGTGAAGGGATTCTTTGAACCTACATTAACATTTTGAACTGCTTTCGCATATACAAATAACTTTACCTGTTTACTTTCACCCTCAGAAAAGAGTTTTTTAGATTACACAGCAGATAGGAGAAGCATGATAAAGGATAAGGTAGATTAGGGATTAGTTTCACGTAGTCATTAAATTTACTATGCATACACTGACATTACTAAACAAGGGAGACTAACCTTAGATGCAGAGCATGTAGGAAAGCTTTGTATATACAGGCCGCAATCTAGGGTAGATACAATATTTGTGGGAACGAGTGAATGCAGATATGTGTTTTTTTTTTGTCTAAGTGGACATTTATGCTGAATCATCACGATCCACCAGTATCTGGCATATATTATACCTGTGGGAAAAATGCATATTACTGTCTTCCTAGAGGATGGGACGGCACATGTTACTTAGGAATAGTCTTTCCGAAAATGTACCAACTTGATGACTGAAGTAAATTTCCTAAAATGACTGACTTACAATCAATGAGACAGAAGCGAGAATCAGTTTCTAGCAATGTTGGAGACATATTCGGAGCAATAATTCCTTCAGTGGGAGTTGTTCTGAATTCCATTAAAATTCAACAGTTGTCTACAGTTGTGGATAACATGCTGACAAGATATGCAGTGAGCCATTATCCTTTTGGATACAGAAATGGCTGCGGTAAGAGCTATGATTCTTCATAACCACCTTGCGTTAGACATTCCTTTAGCAAAAGAAGGCAGATTTTGTAAATTGCTAGGTACGCGTCTTTGTTGTTCCATTATACCGGACAACAGTAAAGCAGTTAGAGGCTTGATTAATAATTTAACAAAAGATTAAACTAAACGAAAAGAACTAAATGAGCCCACTGTTTGGAAAAAAGCAGGCAAAGTAATGACTGCTGTGAGAAACTGTATCGGCAACTTGGAAAAAGGAATGTTAATGAAAATAAAACAAGGAGTTTCAATTATTGTGATTTGTCTAATTGGAATTAGGGGAATATGCAAAATTTACAAAGTGATTAAAAGGAGGAAATTTGAAAAGAATCAGAGGAGGGTAGACTTAGAATTAGAAAGATTATAGGGGAAAGATTCAAGGAGAAAAATATTAAATAAAAAAGTGAGGGAAATCGAATAGACAAGGCCTGCATATGTTATGTGTTTGTTTTACTAGTCACCATTGAGTGTGAGGCCTACATGAAAAGTAACTGGAAAATCTGTTAATGTTGTGTTAGGGGTCAAAATGTTTGCTGTAAAACTAAAATGCTGAAATAATATGAGTATTTCTTGGTTTTCTGCTGTGCCTCCAGCAGACAAGACCACAGTGAAAAGTTATCTAACTCCGGGTGTTCTTTCTCTCAATACATTTTTATGTGCTCAAGTACGCTCTATAACAAACTTCTTTTGTTAAGCTATGAAACTTGTTCTGTGTGTTTTATTAATTAAATGTGTTTCTCTTGAGGAAAACGGTACGAAAGAAATGTTTCCATATATTTGTAACCACTCTCTAGTAGAAACAAATCCGGAAGATGTAAAAAAAAGGGTTCACAAATGCAGCCGGAGAAGGAAGTGTGCAAGATACATTTAGTATAAACCTGAGCTACACAAGAAGAGCAGAAGCAAATGAGCATTTCCAAAGCTAACATTTTATGGAATTGCGATATCTGTTAACTTTGCAATTGGATGTTCTTTCCTCACCTTATGTTTTAGCCAATCACAAGAATTTAGTAAGTTTAATTTAATGTAAGAGAATAAGACATTTCAAGTCAGTTCGGGTCAGTTCATGCATTCTTTCCTGGTGTCCAGAGACTTCAGTGTGATCTGTCACTTTGACACTTCATGCTTTGCCATGTCAGTCAACTTACTTTCTGGTGTTTTATTATTTTCTGAGTTTACTATGCCTGTTCAATACTGAACTAATGCTCTGATGGTTCATGTTAGAAATGGGGTTTTTGGTTGGCAGTCAGGTTGCCCTCTGTCCAAGCAAGAACCCTCACTCTAGTCAGGGTAAGTCACACACAATCCAAAATCAGCCTGTGCTCACCCTCCGGTAGCTTGGCACGAGCAGTCAGGCTTAACTTAGAAGGCAATGTGTAAAGCATTTGTGCAATAAATCATACAACACCATAGTATAACACCACAAAAATACACCACACAGTGTTTAGAAAAATATAGAATATTTATCTGGGTAATTGTAGGTCAAAACGATCAAAGTTGCAATACGAATTTGTAAAGATATCACTGAAAAGTGATATTAAGTGTCTTTAAGTCTTTAAAAAGCAATAAAGTGTCTTTCAAGCACAGAGTACCTGGTTTCTGGTGGGAAATCTCCTCAGAGGGCCACAGGAGAAGAGATGCGTGGAAAAAGGGGTGTGTGCGTCGATTTCGTCTCAGCACACACAGACTTGCGTCGTTCTTTTCCACGCGGGGAAGTCGGGCGTCGTTTTCCGGCGCGCAGACAGTCTGTTTTTGTGGATCGCGGGGATTACCAGATGTCCCGGGTCTGTGCGTGGATTCTACTGCTTATTTTCCGGCTGCGTGTCGTTCTGCGGGGCTGCGCGTCGAAGTTTCGATCTCACGGTAGGCGTCGCGTCGATTTCTCCTTGGAAGTCGGGCGGCGTTGTCCTTGCGAGGCCGTGCGTCGAAATTTTGGTCTCACGGCAGGCGTCGCGTCGATTTCTCCTTGGAAGTCGGGCGGCGTTGTCCTTGTGAGGCCGTGCGTCAAAGTTTCGCACTCACGGTAGGCGTCGCGTCGATTTCTCCTGGAAAGTCGGGCGGCTTTGTCCTTGCGAGGTTGTGCGTCGAAGTCTCGATCGTCCCGAGGGCGTCGCGTCGATCAGCGTCGGTGTGCGGCGTTTTTTCTCGCCGCGAAACAAGCTGTGCGTCGAAATTTTCGGCGCACGGAGCGTCCAAGTGAAAGGAAGAAGTCTTTTTGGTCCTGAGACTTCAAGGAACAGGAGGCAAGCTCTATCCAAGCCCTTGGAGAGCACTTTCACAGCCAGACAAGAGTTCAGCAAGGCAGCAGGGCAACAGCAAGAAAGCAGTCCTTTAGAGAAAGCAGACAGGTGAGTCCTTTGAGCAGCCAGGCAGTTCTTCTTGGCAGGATGTAGTTTCTGGTTCAGGTTTCTTCTCCAGCAAGTGTCTGATGAGGTAGGACAGAGGCCCTGTTTTATACTAAGTTGTGCCTTTGAAGTGGGGGTGACTTCAAAGAGTGTCTAAGAAATGCACCAAGCCCCCTTTCAGTTCAATCCTGTCTGCCAGAGTCCCAGTAGGGGGTGTGGCAGTCCTTTGTGTGAGGGCAGGCCCTCCACCCTCCCAGCCCAGGAAGACCCATTCAAAATGCAGATGTATGCAAGTGAGGCTGAGTACCCTGTGTTTGGGGTGTGTCTGAGTGAATGCACAAGGAGCTGTCAACTAAACCTAGCCAGACGTGGATTGAAGGGCACAACAAGTTTTTAGTGCAAAGAAATGCTCACTTTCTAAAAGTGGCATTTCTAGAATAGTAATATTAAATCCGACTTCACCAGTCAGCAGGATTTTATATTACCATTCAGGCCATACTAAATATGACATTCCTGCTCCTTTCAGATCAGCAGCTGCCACTTCAACAGTGTATGAGGGCAGCCCCAATGTTAGCCTATGAAGGGAGCAGGCCTCACAGTAGTGTAAAAACGAATTTAGGAGTTTTACACTACCAGGACATATAACTACACAGGTACATGTCCTGCCTTTTACCTACACAGCACCCTGCTCTAGGGGTTACCTAGGGCACACATTAGGGATGACTTATATGTAGAAAAAGGGGAGTTCTAGGCTTGGCAAGTACTTTTAAATGCCAAGTCGAAGTGGCAGTGAAACTGCACACACAGACCTTGCAATGGCAGGCCTGAGACAAGGTTAAGGGGCTACTGAGGTGGGTGGCACAACCAGTGCTGCAGGCCCACTAGTAGCATTTAATCTACATGCCCTAGGCACATGTAGTGCACTCTACTAGGGACTTACAGGTAAATTAAATAGTCAATCATGGATAAACCAATCAATAGTACAATTTACACAGAGAGCATATGCACTTTAGCACTGGTTAGCAGTGGTAAAGTGCTCAGAGGTCAAAAGCCAACAACAACAGGTCAGAAAAAATAGGAGGAAGGAGGCAAAAAGTTTGGGGATGTCCCTGTCAAAAAGACAGGTCCAACATGACCCCCTACCAGCCTAAAGCCAGGGGAGAACAATCACTATCCTGATGTACTTCCCTGTTTGAGGCGACAGAACAAGGACCCAGGCCCACAACAGCAGGGGCATGCTCCAGTTCTTCGCCTTCCTGACTCCAATTGGATCCCTCTGTCCATACTCTCAGGGCCCACTAAGCCCATCCATGGGGAACCTTTCTCCTTTCCTGCGGATCCCATCTGTGCAGCACCTAACCTTACTTTGCTCACAGATGTATCCCAGGAGCAGGATAGTACCACCAGGACCAACACAGTGGTGTTGCCCATTCTATCCCCGGGGTGTGACACTTGTCCCCTCCCCAGGGATAACTCTGTCCACCCGGACAGCAAGCCACCGTGGTTACTGACAGTTGTCAGGGATGAGAGCCAGGCCCCAGGCCTCTCAAAGCTCTCCCACCACTGTGGCTGTGGAGAGTGGGGGGCGGTAGCCCCAGGTGCTGGGCACCCTTTAACCACTCTCCCTTCCACCAGGTCAGGGATGACAGCCTCTCTGGGGCTCTGTACCCTCCCTCCTGGAGCGGTACCCCCAGAGTCCACCATGGTCAGGGTGCTTATAGAAGTCGCCCTGTACCATTCCTCCACCAGTGCAGGGCTGTTAACCTGCAACTGGCCCTCCAACCTGGGGTCTGTACCTTCAGGTTGGACTAGGGCCCGGGGTGAGGCTTCCCTCCCCCTGCCCTCCCTTCTGGGGTCCAGCACCCTCCAACTAGGAGTGGCCTCCTCAGAAGACAATAGGGTAGGGGCACTGTTATCAGTAGCCCCTCTCTCCAGGTCCGGGGGGACACCCTGAACCTGGTCTTCCAGCCCAGGGTCTGTACCCTCAGACTGGATCACTGCCTGGCAAACCAGGACTTTCTGGGAGGCACACCTACCCCCCACCAGGTCAGAGTTTAACCTCTGCACCTGACCATTCAACTCAGAGTCGCCACCCTGAAGTTGAACAATTGCCTGGCACGCCGGGACTTCCTGGAGGGCACACTGACCCTCCACCAGGTCAGAGTTTAACCTCTGAACTGGGCCATTCAACTCAGAGTCACCACCCTGAAGTTGAACAATCGCCTGGCACGCCAGGACTTCCTGGAGGGCACACTGACCCTCCACCAGGTCAGAGTTTAACCTCTGAACCTGGTTCTCCAACCTAGGGTCACCATCCTGAGGTTGGACAACTGCCTGGTACACCAGGGCTTTCTGGGGGGCACACCTACCCCCCACCAGGTCAGAGGTTAACCTCTGAACCTGGATATCCAACCCAGAGTCACCACCCTGAGGTTGAACCATTGCCTGGCAGGCCAGGACTTTCAGGGAGGCACACCTACCTCCCACCAGGTCAGAGTTTAACCTCTGAGCCTGGTTCTCCAACCCAGGGTCACCACCCTGAGGTTGAACCATTGCCTGGTATACCAGGACTTTCTGGGGGGCACACCTACCCCCCACCAGGTCAGAGTTTGACCTCTGAACCTGGTTAGCCAACCCAGAGTCACCACCCTGAGGTTGGGCAATTGCCTGGCACCCCAGGACTTTCTGGGAGGCACACCTACCTCCCACCAGGTCAGAGTTTAACCTCTGAACCTGGCCATCCAACCCAGAGTCGACACCCTGAGGTTGGACAACTGCCTGGCACGCCAGGACTTTCTGGGGGGCACACCTACCCCCCACCAGGTCAGAGTTTAACCTCTGAACCTGACCATCCAACCCAGAGTCAACACCCTGAGGTTGGACAATTGCCTGGCACAGCAGGACTTCTTGGGAGGCACACCTACCTCCCACCCGGTCAGAGTTTGACCTCTTCACCTGGTAAGCCAACCCAGAGTCACCACCCTGAGGTTGAACCATTGCCTGGCATTCCAGGACTTTCTGGGGGGCACATCTACCCCCCACCAGGTCAAAGTTTAACCTCTGAACCCAGTTATCCAACCCAGAGTCACCACCCTGAGGTTGAATCTTTGCCTGGCATGCCAGGACTTCCTGGGGGGCACTCTCACCCCCCACAAGGGACACGCCGTCCCCAAGGGCCACACAAGAGTCTGGTTGGCGCAGGTCTCCCGACCTCTGCCCATCCGGCAGAGTCTGGGTTTCCCCCAAACCAGAAACGGTCTCACCTGGGTCATTCCTGGGGGGCTCTGCTCTCAGAGCTGACCCCTGACTTTTAAGATCCTCCACTGGGGTCTGCCACCCCCTCTCAACCCTATGTCTGGACTTCTGCACCCCCTCACTAGGAGTGGTACTGCCAGACACCAGAACTGTTGGGATGCTGTCTACAGTCATCCCCCCAAGTTCTTCTGACACTGCGGGGCTTCCCTCAAAAGGTGGCCCTACGGTACAGGTTAGGCTCTGAGACCTACCTGGGACACTACAATCCTCTCCCACCTCACTTGGTCGGGAACCACCTAGACCACTCCCTTCAGGAGCACCCCCAAATGCCTCTTCAGACTCTCTGGTACTCACCCAAAAGTCTGCCTCCACTGTAAGTTCCCTGGGGTCAGAGAACTCACACTCCACCTGGTGTTGGCGTAGCTCTGGAAAATAAGGACCAGACATATGCTCTCCAGCAATTACATCACTCTGCCCTTCACATGTATTAACCACAGTACCCTTCACCCAACCACCCAGTAACTCAGCCTTGGAAAAGCACTCTATGTCACCCTCTTGAGACTGGTGAGACAGTATCTGCCTGTCCCTGACACTCAACCCATTCTCTTCTGGGATGTCTCTACACTCTATATCCAGGACGTCCACCAGGGGGGAACCCTTTTCTCTGTCACTCTCTGCTAGAGTCAGTAAAGTGTCCCTCCTCCCAGTAGGAATATGACTCCCTGTGCCAGTTCCCCAATCCTTCTCAGGGACCCTGTGCATAACGGGAACTACCTCATACTCTTGAACCACCTGGGGTGTGTCAACTCCCTTCTTCAAGTTGGGCACCACATCTCTGGGCTTGTGCCCTTCTTCAGCAGTACTGGATGCAAGATTTTTGCTGCCACCATCTGAACTGGACTCAGCCCTTCCGGCCTCCAGTTTCAGCTCTTTACAGCTCAGCTCCTGAGCTGCAATCTTTTCTTCTTCCAGGGCTAAGAGACTTGTTGCCTCAGCCCTTTCAAGAAACTCATCTAGTTCTTCCACCCACCGCTCTCGAGCTCGGAGCCATTCTGCTCTCACTGGATCTCTTTCCTCATCTGAGTCGTCATCCTCCTCATTTGAGTAGTCCCCCTCCTCATCTGAGGGGTATTTAGTCATTTGGTTTTTTTCTGCCTCTCTCTCTGCCCAGACTACGTAGGCATGTAGCATTTCCATCTTAGTAGATTTCCTTGATACAGGAAGGCCCAATTTTCTGCAAAGCCTCCTTAAGTCAGCCTTAGTGATGTGGTCAGTAGGCACAAAGAGTGAGTAGGTAAGCAATCTCATTGCTGACAAGGTCTTACCGGCAAAAACCAAAATCCAAAGTCCAAAATATCAATAGTATATCCAGGAGGACATCAGAGAACCAAAAGCAAAAAAAAAAAAAGATGAAAGATCAAGTTGACCTTCAACTGTGGGTAGGTAGTGAAATACTTAGCTACTGTATGTCACTGCACAAACACAAGTCCTATCCTCACCGCTGATCACCAATGTTAGAAATGGGGTTTTTGGTTGGCAGTCAGGTTGCCCTCTGTCCAAGCAAGAACCCTCACTCTAGTCAGGGTAAGTCACACACAATCCAAAATCAGCCTGTGCTCACCCTCCGGTAGCTTGGCACGAGCAGTCAGGCTTAACTTAGAAGGCAATGTGTAAAGCATTTGTGCAATAAATCATACAACACCATAGTATAACACCACAAAAATACACCACACAGTGTTTAGAAAAATATAGAATATTTATCTGGGTAATTGTAGGTCAAAACGATCAAAGTTGCAATACGAATTTGTAAAGATATCACTGAAAAGTGATATTAAGTGTCTTTAAGTCTTTAAAAAGCAATAAAGTGTCTTTCAAGCACAGAGTACCTGGTTTCTGGTGGGAAATCTCCTCAGAGGGCCACAGGAGAAGAGATGCGTGGAAAAAGGGGTGTGTGCGTCGATTTCGTCTCAGCACACACAGACTTGCGTCGTTCTTTTCCACGCGGGGAAGTCGGGCGTCGTTTTCCGGCGCGCAGACAGTCTCTTTTTGTGGATCGCGGGGATTACCAGATGTCCCGGGTCTGTGCGTGGATTCTACTGCTTATTTTCCGGCTGCGTGTCGTTCTGCGGGGCTGCGCGTCGAAGTTTCGATCTCACGGTAGGCGTCGCGTCGATTTCTCCTTGGAAGTCGGGCGGCGTTGTCCTTGCGAGGCCGTGCGTCGAAATTTTGGTCTCACGGCAGGCGTCGCGTCGATTTCTCCTTGGAAGTCGGGCGGCGTTGTCCTTGTGAGGCCGTGCGTCAAAGTTTCGCACTCACGGTAGGCGTCGCGTCGATTTCTCCTGGAAAGTCGGGCGGCTTTGTCCTTGCGAGGTTGTGCGTCGAAGTCTCGATCGTCCCGAGGGCGTCGCGTCGATCAGCGTCGGTGTGCGGCGTTTTTTCTCGCCGCGAAACAAGCTGTGCGTCGAAATTTTCGGCGCACGGAGCGTCCAAGTGAAAGGAAGAAGTCTTTTTGGTCCTGAGACTTCAAGGAACAGGAGGCAAGCTCTATCCAAGCCCTTGGAGAGCACTTTCACAGCCAGACAAGAGTTCAGCAAGGCAGCAGGGCAACAGCAAGAAAGCAGTCCTTTGTAGAAAGCAGACAGGTGAGTCCTTTGAGCAGCCAGGCAGTTCTTCTTGGCAGGATGTAGTTTCTGGTTCAGGTTTCTTCTCCAGCAAGTGTCTGATGAGGTAGGACAGAGGCCCTGTTTTATACTAAGTTGTGCCTTTGAAGTGGGGGTGACTTCAAAGAGTGTCTAAGAAATGCACCAAGCCCCCTTTCAGTTCAATCCTGTCTGCCAGAGTCCCAGTAGGGGGTGTGGCAGTCCTTTGTGTGAGGGCAGGCCCTCCACCCTCCCAGCCCAGGAAGACCCATTCAAAATGCAGATGTATGCAAGTGAGGCTGAGTACCCTGTGTTTGGGGTGTGTCTGAGTGAATGCACAAGGAGCTGTCAACTAAACCTAGCCAGACGTGGATTGAAGGGCACAACAAGTTTTTAGTGCAAAGAAATGCTCACTTTCTAAAAGTGGCATTTCTAGAATAGTAATATTAAATCCGACTTCACCAGTCAGCAGGATTTTATATTACCATTCTGGCCATACTAAATATGACATTCCTGCTCCTTTCAGATCAGCAGCTGCCACTTCAACAGTGTATGAGGGCAGCCCCAATGTTAGCCTATGAAGGGAGCAGGCCTCACAGTAGTGTAAAAACGAATTTAGGAGTTTTACACTACCAGGACATATAACTACACAGGTACATGTCCTGCCTTTTACCTACACAGCACCCTGCTCTAGGGGTTACCTAGGGCACACATTAGGGATGACTTATATGTAGAAAAAGGGGAGTTCTAGGCTTGGCAAGTACTTTTAAATGCCAAGTCGAAGTGGCAGTGAAACTGCACACACAGGCCTTGCAATGGCAGGCCTGAGACAAGGTTAAGGGGCTACTGAGGTGGGTGGCACAACCAGTGCTGCAGGCCCACTAGTAGCATTTAATCTACATGCCCTAGGCACATGTAGTGCACTCTACTAGGGACTTACAGGTAAATTAAATAGTCAATCATGGATAAACCAATCAATAGTACAATTTACACAGAGAGCATATGCACTTTAGCACTGGTTAGCAGTGGTAAAGTGCTCAGAGGTCAAAAGCCAACAACAACAGGTCAGAAAAAATAGGAGGAAGGAGGCAAAAAGTTTGGGGATGTCCCTGTCAAAAAGCCAGGTCCAACAGTTCAGTAATCTTATAATCCAAATTGTAAACTGTCCCCCTATCCTGTTCCTGTTCTGATGCTGTTGCTGAAATCTACCTTAGGATGGGTAAATATAGTTGATCTGTATAATGCTATTTGTCTTTTGTTATTCAGGTACCAACTGCTACTGTTTTAATACTGCTGCTATTTTTGATAGTCATAGCTAGATGTTTTCTAAATCAATGTTAATTAAACTTTTGCATGAAGCCCAACATGCTAATGCTAATTTGAAGTTAATGAGGTGTTTTCCTCAATACCTATGATTTGACATTGTTTTATTTCTGAATCAAATGTATCTTATTTCTCTTACTCAGATATTCATGTTATTAATTAGTGTTCTAACTACTGAGTTTATTGTTTTATTTGCTTTGTTTAAACTAAGATTCTTCAGGCCAATTTGACAGCCTGTGATGTTTCTTTATTTGTATCATTTGGTGTTGAGAATAATATTCGTGACCTTAGCATTGTTAATATAGGGAAATAAATATTTTAATTGATACCAAAAGGTGTGATTAGTCATGACCAAACGGGTCATGGTGTCTCGTTAATTGATTATTGATTCTTTGGTGATTATTATTATTATTTAATATTGTTGTTTTATGTGACACTGATCAATACGTGAATCAATATAATTTAAATGAGTGAAAAGGTTCATTGACCTTAAAGCAGCGTCAGATCACTTACTATGATAAAATAGATAAGCCCAGGGCGCGCTTACCAAGGTGTTGTGGAGTAACTGGGTGAATGCCGTGTAGAGGTGCAAATATGTGTGGTGGGGTGTTTTGATGGTGTGAGAAATGTGCTTAGTGCAAGTTAGAGGGGTGCCTTTTGGTTGATGAAATTTTTGGGTAGTGCTCTGGCTTGTGTTCGGAGGGGAGATGCAAAGGTTTGTGGTGTGTGGAGGGGTGTGTTTATAGGTGTGTGGATGTGTGTTAGTTGCGTTGTTTTCAAAACCAGCAAATGTGGTGTTGTACATTACTGTGCTGATCGCCGCGGTTCACACCGTCACTGGAAGACTTGTAATAGAGTCAGTGGTTGGTTGACAGGCTGGAGGTGCCGGTGGTTGGCCTGCCTATTTCCCACCCTCCAGAGTCCTGGTGGGGTTGGATTTTTCGCTGGCTTTTGGCTGGCCTGCCTGTGTAACTCTTAATATAGTGGTATGTATGACTGCTAACATGTTGGTCTTTTGGCGGCTGCCAACATGACCGTCTGGTGGTCCGACCACCAAACTCGTAATGAGGCCCTAAGGCCTGATTTAGAGTTTGGTGAATGGGTTACCTCTTCATAAACGTGACAGATGTCACGTCCACCATATTATGATATACATAGGCTATAATGGGATCACAATATAGCAGATGATATATCCATCATGTTTGTGGTGGAGTAACCCCCTCCGCCAAACTCTAAATAAGGCTCTAAGTCCGAAAGTAAAAATTTGACAGAGGCCTCCCTTTCAGTGTATCCGACTTGGACTCCATCACAGTTGGCCTCAAACTTTGACTATGAACCGGTGCAGCATGGCCAGATGTCCTCAGCTGACGTTTTTTGCTTTTAGGCACTAGAAAGCACATTGTGCATTTAAGTTTTTAAAAAGTCCTATGTCTGGTTCCCTTCGTTCGATTTGTGCTCTTTGGTGTAATTTTGAAGATAAAAATATTTCCTATTTTTATAAATAGGTGTTGGATTTTTATTGTGTTTTGTTTTTTACTTATTTACTGATTTGTTGATATTAAATGCTTTATGCACAAGTCTTATAAGTTAATACTAATTGCTTGTGGGCCATACTACCAAGGTTTTAGTAAGGATTCATTTATTGAGACCTTGACTGGACCTTATTTTAGATAAAATAGATAAGCCCAGGGCGCGCTTACCAAGGTGTTGTGGAGTAACTGGGTGAATGCCGTGTAGAGGTGCAAATATGTGTGGTGGGGTGTGTTGATGGTGTGGGAAATGTGCTTAGTGCAAGTTAGAGGGGTGCCTTTTGGTTGATGAAATTTTTGGGTAGTGCTCTGGCTTGTGTTCGGAGGGGAGATGCAAAGGTATGTGGTGTGTGGAGGGGTGTGTATTATAGTGTGGTTTATAGGTGTGTGGATGTGTGTTAGTTGCGTTGTTTTCAAAACCAGCAAATGTGGTGTTGTACATTACTGTGCTGATCGCCGGGGTTCACACCGTCACTGGAAGACTTGTAATAGAGTCAGTGGTTGGTTGACAGGCTGGAGGTGCCGGTGGTTGGCCTGCCTATTTCCCACCCTCCAGAGTCCTGGTGGGGTTGGATTTTTCGCTGGCTTTTGGCTGGCCTGCCTGTGTAACTCTTAATATAGTGGTATGTATGATATATCCATCATGTTTGTGGTGGAGTAACCCCCTCCGCCAAACTCTAAATAAGGGTCTAAGTCCGAAAGTAAAAATTTGACAGAGGCCTCCCTTTCAGTGTATCCGACTTGGACTCCATCACAGTTGGCCTCAAACTTTGACTATGAACCGGTGCAGCATGGCCAGATGTCCTCAGCTGACGTTTTTTGCTTTTAGGCACTAGAAAGCACATTGTGCATTTAAGTTTAAAAAAAGTCCTATGTCTGGTTCCCTTCGTTCGATTTGTGCTCTTTGGTGTAATTTTGAAGGTAAAAATATTTCCTATTTTTATAAATAGGTGTTGGATTTTTATTGTGTTTTGTTTTTTACTTATTTACTGATTTGTTGATATTAAATGCTTTATGCACAAGTCTTATAAGTTAATACTAATTGCTTGTGGGCCATACTACCAAGGTTTTAGTATGGATTCATTTATTGAGACCTTGACTGGACCTTATTTTAGATTGTGGCCTTATTACTACCTGTGGTTACTAATAAACCACTTTACAACAGATACCTACCATGACATAATCACCAAAGGTCTTGTTAAATTGACACATAACAAATCCGGTAGAGCTACAACTCAGCAAAACCTTTCCATTGCTCAGCGACAAGCTATTGACACTTTCTCAAGACACTAATCTCATCATTCGCCCCTCTGGCAAGGGAGACAACATTGTGCGTTGGTGCAGAGACATGTATGTGAAGGAAGCTACTCGCCAACTAGAGGACACCAGATTCTATGAGACCATTAGAAGAGTTGAGTATACCAAAAGCGTAACAGGAATATGGGAAAAATTGACTGATAGGAAGTACAGAGTTATTCTTGAATGGGAAGAATATTGATTTTTATGTAATTTTATTTTCCAGATTACCAGTTTTTTATGCTCTCCCCAAACGTCATAAATTCAAACAGAATCACCTAAGAAGACCTATTATCTTCTCGATAGATAGTGTCCTGAAGAATGTCTCCAAATACATTGACTTTTTCATTAGAGATTTTGGGGGCCATTCTGAGTTTGGTGGGCTTTACTGAAGACCACCGTGCAGGCGGCCGCCGAAAGACCACCGCATTATGATTCACCTACACAACACTGCTCAAAATACACCCAAGAAATGACACATAAGCTTAAACAACAGTGTGAAGGAGGCAGCTGCACCACAAGCACTGCCATGGTGAGAACATCCCATCCGACAGATAACGAATCACAAATTAGCACCGCAGTCCCAACATGGCGGCAATCCATTGGAGGACCAAACCGCCACGGGAAAAAAGGCACCACCACCAGAACACTGCACCACATACACCTGAGACACATACACACACCTGTCCACGGCACTCCAAAACACCCCCCCACACATACCCAGTACTCTTTACAATCAGAAACTGTGACAGACCGAGGCAAGAGCATACTGAATGGAGGCACTGCACCTAGACATCACAGGCACCATCACACTGAACTTGCATCACACAACACACCACTGCACACAAACACCACAGAGCCCACACACATACCACTACCTAAACTCACACCAACAGCACACCCAGCATCCCTGCACAACATAGATACATCCCCACCCTCAACCCAACCACCAAAAAACTCATGATCACAGATGAGGAGCTCAGCGTCATGGTTGATGAAATCGTCAGAGTGGAGCTGAAACTGTTTGGAGCACAGGTCCATCACACATCCATAGCCCGGAAGAAACACTTATGGCAGAGGATAGTCATCAGGGTGAATGTAGTGGGGAACCATCCATGCACAAGGGAGGACATTAGGAAGAGGTGGAACGACCTTAAGGGGAACGTATGGGCCATGGCTTCCAGGGACAAAATTGCTGTCATGAGGAATGGTTGTAGGCCCCCACTGCCTCCCCCAAAATTGCCATCATGGGAGGAGAAGGTCCTGGATATTTTACATCCAGAAGGGCTGACAGGAATACCTGGTGGACTGGACACTGGTAAGTCCACTACACTCCACGGCCAACATGTCCCTGTGCACAGCATGTATCCCCTCCACCCTCTCATCCCCATATACCATCCAAACGTGAACAAGCCCACCATGGACCCAATAGCCACCATTGCAAGCCACAGCTCCCTACTGACACCATTCCCTCACAAGCCTACCCAGTACCTGGATACCACACACTGCAGCAAGTACCACAACCACCACCATGCAAGTCTCCCTACCCTTGCATGACTGCTACATCCACTTCACATCCCTGCAATTGCAGGTTAAACCATGTCACTACCCATCACCAATAAGTATATGGAATGCACATCAGTACATGGCAATGACAGTAGCAAGACAAACATTATCTATTCTCCAAAATAGGCCCATTGCAACATTCCACTGATGGTAACACAAGCAGTGAACTAGTAACTGTTAATGCCATTACTTCCCTGCAAATCCAGTCAATGATGCCATATAGCCATGTGTGTCACTGCTACAATACCATCATCTGGCACAATGGCCCACCACCCACCACAGCCATTATGAGATACCAGCTGGGCCGGCGGGCGGAAACCTGGTTTCCGCCCACCGGCCCAGCGGGGATCTCGGCCGCAACACCGGATGGAGCCGGCGGTGTTGCGGCTGTGCGGCGGGTGCAGTTGTACCCGTCACCCTTTTCACAGCAGACAGTGAAAAGCTGCATGGGGCAGTGGCAGGGGGTCTCTGCACTGCCCATGCCAGAGGCATGGGCAGTGTAGGGGCTCCCAGGGGCCCAGCGACTCCCCTTTCCGCCAGCCTTTTCATGGCGGTTCTTACCGCCATGAAAAGGCTGGCGGGAGGGGGACTAGTAATCCCCTGGGCAGCGCTGCAAACAGCGCTGCCCTGGAGGTTTACTTCCGTAGGGACAAAAGTGGCAGAAAAGCGCCGGCCCGGCGGTGCGACTGCGGCGCTTCCGCCGCGGTCGTAATCCCTCATGGAAGCACCGCCAGCCTGTTGGCGGTGCTTCCTCCAAAACAGCTGCCAGGGTTGTAATGACCCCCAATATCTCTCATTTCACAGGTCTCCCAAGTACTGCCACACAGCAGAGGATGTCAGTAACAGAAATCCCAGGCCTGGAAGCAGATCCAATGGGGAGGACTCCCCTGGAAGACTGGATACGGATGACGAACCTGGCCCATCAGGCATGAGTGGCCAGTCCACCACTAGCCTCACCCTGCCCACAACTAAAACCACCTCCCCTGTGGCAACCAATGCACACTAGAGCCCACCTTCCCATACCTGCGTCCCAAGGTCACATCAAACATCAGGATTCAGTGGTGCAAACCGAAGATAATGATGGTCCTGATGTCAGTGGAAGGGTTCACACTGCACCAGGAGCACAGGCACATTGGGCAAGGGCCAGTTGAACGGCAATCATGGGCCAAAGGATGAGGCAGGTACAGGACATGACTGGCCAGGAGGGTGTCTCCAGAGTCCTGGGAGCCTACCAGCAAACCCAGGACTAGATGGGCCTGATACTCTCCACCTTGTAGGATACCCAAAGGCTGCAGGGGAATACCACCAGGAGGCCATGCAGCAGTGGCAGGCACTCAATGCCACCATGGTCTCTATATTAGAGGAGTTCAAGGAATTGAACAATATCCTGCGGACAACCTCCAACCAACAGCAGGCCCCATCCAGTAGTCAGGCAACACCACTGCCATCAACATCAGCACCTGCTGCAGGAATGGAGGCCCACCAGCAAATACCCACAGGCCACCAGCACACCTACCCCTACAGCTGAGGGACCCCCCATAAAAGTGGTCACTAATCCAGACATCCTACAGGACCTGAGGCCAAGACAATTCTCCCCATCAGGAAGTGATCCCTCTTCTGAACTGTTACCCATGTGTGCCACTGTTACACCCTGCTGGCTCTCCAAAACCAAGTTCTCATCATACCGGGCAAATGGATACAGCCACTGTGAGACAAACAGCGGTACCACCCACTCTGATCAACACCAAGGCCATCAACCCACTCCCCTGGACTGTGATATCATACACTCAATAAATACAAATCAACACAAGTCATGGTGCACATCTCTTCATTGCATGTAGTGGTAATCCTATTTCCAAGCAACAAATATATATATATGTCGGCACCACAATAATGTTGAAGTGACAGATGTAGTGGGACACTCCAGCAGGTGTGTAAGTACATCCATATTGCAATGATATCCAGTGTCAACGATGCCAACAGGCAATACAGTAATCAGCTTGCAGACAGAGATGTGACCTGAAGAGGGAAAATTATTTCGAATCAGACACAATGTTGTAAGGCATGGGAACCACAGTCATACATCCACAGCATTTGAACACATACATAGAATTACTGGCCAGCAGCTATGATACCACATATGTAGGGGCCTGCATAGGCACTCACACACATGTAGAAAAGATGTCCCATAGGTAACATCCTCCCTGAGTAGTCAGGAACAGGTACTCGCCACACAGCAGCTGACAATGCAGCATGACATGCCTACGCAGTGGGACAAGACTGATAAGTCCCCCTAACATTTACCCAAACAGGCAGACTGAGGACTCTAAACCTTTGGCAGAACCATAAGGCTGTACCGCAATGGCACCAGCATACCAGACATGTCCTTGGCAGCAGTGCATTTCCAATACCTCTCATGGTAAGTCAGCTACCTTTCACGGTCGGAAACCAAGATGGAATGCTGTTGTCCCCACACACACCATGATGCATGCAAATAGTGGATACAGACTGGCTTCAACAATACATCTTCCAAGTGCAGATAACATACAAATCACGCATACCTGTACATCATTGAAAGTAGTGACGAATCAGGTCACTCCTGTTGTCATGTGCCTCATCCTCGTCTGCCTCTCTCTCAGCATCAGAGTCACTAGCCCCAAACACTGCTCCAGCATCAATGTCCCCCTCCTCCAACAGTGAGATGTGCCTTCCTAGGGCCGGATTATGGAGCATGCAGCATTCAACAATGATTTTGCAGACTTTCCCTGGTCGGTACTGTATGGTACCACTGGGCACCTGGAGGCAACAAAATCTAGCTTTCAGGAGACCGAAAGTCTGCTCAATGACTCACCTCGTCTGGCCATGTGAATCATTGTACCTGTTCTCCCCTCCTGTAGTTGGATGTCTCACAGGTGTCAGAAGCCAGGACAGGTTGGGGTATCCAACGTCACCTGTGTGGAAAAGGGAACATGACCATAGTTAAAAATGCCAGGCAGAGTGCAGACTGTGTTGGGAGGGATCTGACATGGAGAACAGTACACATACCTATGAGCCAGGCACTTTCTCCCTGTAGCTGTGACATCATTGCAGAGACACTGCTGTTCCTCAGGATGTAGGAATCATGTACGATCCAGGGAATTTTGTGTTTACATGTGTTATGTACTCGTCTGCAAGACACACCACTTGTATATTGAGTGAATATGTACTCTTCCAGTTTCTGTAGACATGTTCATTGGTACTCAGACGTACCAAGGCAATGTGAGTATCATCAATGGCCCCAATCACATGTGGGACATTTGATATGTTGTAGAAGGCTGCTTTTACAGTGGGCAATTCAGCACATTGTGGGAACATAAAGTACCTGTGCACATGCTTGAATAGGCCACCCAGCACATCCTGCAACACCTTACTGAACTGGGGTTGTGACATCCCTGCAGCCAGTCCCACTGAAAAGAGCCACTCGCCAGAAAATGCAGGACTGGAAACACCTGGACTGTTGGAGGAATGGCATGGGGATTTCTCAAAACCCGGCAGGAGGTCTGGGCAACCAGTTCCCTGATGCACATCAGTTCAGTCGATAGGTCAGGATGATGTGGCGCTCTTCCACGGTGTCAAGATCTATGAGTGGCTGGTAAACTGGTACATTCCTCATCACTCCATTGTGGCAATATCTGAGCAGGGAGACAAACAACAATCTGGGAACTTCACACAATGTTGTGCACCAAGTATGACATATGGCAGTCACAAGGTTTTGTTCATGCAAGTTAGCTGTCATGTTGTAGGAAGACACATTACTCCACACTCCATTCCTAACAAGACAATGGCACACAATCCCTGTGACAATGGACGTATACAGGACATGTAAACATACACCTTCCATGTGTTTCACTATACGGATCATAAATACTGACAACTGTAGTGACAAGTGTGGTGATGTCACCAGACGCTCACTACATATGTCATTATCCACAATGTGTGACCTAATGTATCAATTTGTGACGACATGCAGGTAATTACGCATTATGAAGCCAGGACAGTCATGTTACAGACTAATATGGCATCCACCTGTCCAGCATGCATTGGACAGCTGGAAGTGACCTTGTTCTGCTGGTAGAAGTCATCATGGTGGAAGGCGGTCTGAACCGCTGTGCAAATCTTCATTGGTTAACATTGCCGTCTATGGGAGATTGGGACCAATGACGATCATCGCCGGCGGTGACGGTCTTGACTGCTGCGGTCGAAACTGCCATTTTGTATAGGCCAGTTCACTTGACTCCTGGCATTCAGGCAAGACAGACCTCCACTTTGAGTGCTGCTGTGTCCTGTATCTTGGAGCAACTATGGCACTGCAGGGGAATGGGCCCCAGCCTTCACTACAGAAGAACTGGAGACACTGGTGGAAGGGGTCCTACCCCTGTATGAGAGGTTGTACAGTGCTCCATGGCAACAGGTCAGTACAACTTGTCCCACTTGTCAGGTGGAGTTTGATGATGTATGTGCATGCACATTGACATGCCATGACTGGGCAGGTGTTTTGCATGCACATGATATGTGGGTTATATTGGCAGGGTGCATGGTCTGAGTATGTATGAGTGCGTTAGCTATGTTGAGCTATGCAGGAAAAGAAGTGGTGGTACTGTGACACACGTTCACCTGTTATGTATGCGTTACTCAAGTATTCTATCATGTCACTGGCTGCATCCTCCTTCTCTGCATGTACTGTTGTAGTACATGGTGATCATATTGGCGCTGTAGTTGAGTAATGACAGGCATGTTCCGTGAACAATACAATTGCTTCAATTGCTACATCAATCGACCTCTGTATCACATGTACTCCATACATTCCTGTCAGTTGTGTGCTCAGTTCCTCTGAGCTCAGATTTGTCACATCCCATAATGGATGACATGTGGTTGGGTATTTTCCTGGCCTAGATTGTTGGATCAGTCATATAGCCAGTTGATTGGCATGTAGTGGTCTTCATTCAGGTATATAGGCTGCAGGGTTGAGGTGATCGCTGATGAGTTTGGGTATTGTTTGAATGACTCAATTGTAAGTGATTGCAAAATGGCCTCTTGTTTACTAGGCATGGGCTGAATTATGTATTGTTTGAATGTGAAGTGGATGTATGGGTTATCACCATTTCCTTCCTTTGTGTTTCTCCCACCCTCTTCTCTCTCCACCTCTGTCTATGGGTGCATTACCATTATCTGGCAAAGGAGGAAGGGTACCAGTGTGTGGGGATGCAGCAGCCCACGGACCCAGGAGGCTGGCACCAGCGAAGCCAAGGGGACCACTGGGACGGAGGGCGAGGGGAACACCACGGGGAGACTGGAGCAACCACCACATCTGACATAGATTCCTCCTCTGATGGTGGCTCCCTGGCAGTGGTGGATCCATCTGGGACCACCTCAGCACCATCCTTGTCTGCTACCCCCCTCACCAGCACCACCCTCCCTGTAGCACCCCAACCAGTTGCATATGCCCGCTCAGCCAGGAGGCTGGGCATCTCCTTGACTGCTGGCACCTCTCCCTCTGCCCCAGTCAGCCCTGCTGCGCTCAATGAACAGGCTATTAATCTCCTGAGGTCTATCTCTGTGGGGCACAAAACCATTGTGCATGCCATCCAAGGACTGGTATCCCAGATGCAGCAGTCCATTGCATTCCTGGATGGCATTCACGTGCCTTGTCTGGCCTACAGAGATCGTTTCAGGCTCTGGCCTCCTTGTTGAGGGCAGCCAGTGTCCCTTCATCTTCCACCCCCCCTCCAGCTACCTGTTCCCAATCAACAACCCCTCTCCCTACACCCGTCTGAAGCACAGCTACAGACCAGCATACACCGCCTACAACAGACAAGGTGGCAAAGACCGACATAAGCATCACAAAAGTTCCCGCATGCATGCACACACACAACGCACATCTGCATACACAACAGGCACTTCCCCCTCCACCTCCTCCCTTACAGTCACTTCTCCACTCACCTGCCAGCACTGCATCATCACACACTGGTCCTGCTATCATTCCTGTCATACCCTCATTCACCACAACAGCAGACTCACAAGCACACACCCCCACACCTCATCCACACTCACCACGAATACCGTCCATGCCACCTGCAGCACATCCACCTCACTTGCACACACCACCGCAATGTTCACTCACACATCTCTCATTCCCTCTTCTTGCATCTCTACCCCACTCCTCCCAATAAATGCACGTGCACCCACTCACCCACCCAACATTCACCCACCACACACAGGTACACATTGCACATACCAGCATCCACATACAGCACACCAACACGTCAGATGAGCACTCCCTTTACCTCCACTCCCAACCCTCAATCAGGTGTCCACCCAGTGTACCTAAGAAAGTTCTCCTTGCCATCCTTGACCTCTTCCATACTCCTCTCCCACCCTATGCTCCTTGTAAATGCTGTGTCCCCCTGCCCCTCCCAGGCCCTTCCACCTCCCATTCCTCGGGTGCCCCCTTTGGTGTTTCCCCTGCTCCTCCACCCAGCAGGAAATCCACCCCTCCCAAAGCCAAAGTCCCCCTCCCAAGCCCAAACCGAGACATGTAGCTTCAAAATCAAAGACCCCCACTGCCCCCAAACCCCTGAGGTGCCTGTTTGTCCCATTGATGCCCCTATGACTTGGAGGCCTCATTGCTGTCAGGAGTCAAGTTGGGGCAATAATATATGGACTTTAGGGGCCTCATTACGACCCTGGCGGCCGGCGGTAAGTTGGCGGTAACACCGCCAACAGGCTGGCGATGTTCTGCCAGCTATTATGACCGTGGTGCAATAGCCACGGCCGTACCGCTTTCCCTTCCACTATACCGCCAGGCTTTTGCAAGCAAAAGCTGCCCTGGGGATTATGAGTCCCTGACCGCCAGCCTGGCCACGGCGGTAAACACTGCCATAGAAGGGGATGGCAGTAAGGAGGACTTGGGGTGCCCCTAGGGGCCCCTGCATTGCCCATACACTTGGCATGGGCAGTGCAGGGGCCCCCAGGCATAGCCCCGTCGCGCATTTCACTGCCCGAATTTCAGGCAGTGAAATGCGCAACGGGTGCTACTTCACCTGCTGCACATCAGCATTGCCGCCGGCTCTATTACAAGCCGGCAACAATGTTGATGTGACTTTTCTGCTGGGCCAGTGGACCGTAACACTGTTACCGTCCGCTGGCCCAGCGGAAAAGTCATAATAGGGAGCCAGAAATACCGCCGGCACTGGCGGTATTCTGGCTCCCGCAGCCTCGACGGTCTTTTCAAAAGACCGCTGAGGTTTTAATTAGGGACTATGTGTTTCTGCATTAATGCAGATTAGACTTGCCATTTGGCAGATTTAGTATACATTTAAAATATTTTTGATGGTTCCAATTACATCTGCCCACATTTCAGTTTTGACAAGATGAGATGCTTGTCCTGGTTTCCTTCTACTTTGTGGTGTGACATCTGTGTGCAGCGGTGTGTGAGGTCTGTGTATGGGTTGTGTCTGTGTTGTTACATGCGCTGGGTAGAAGGATTGTGCCATGGGCATGTTGTAATTTGTCTGGGATTGTATGGGGTGTAGTGTGCGTCTGTGTGTATGGTGCTGCATGTGTGGATTTGCTTGTTTGTTGGTTGTTCGTGATGTGTCACCTGTGTCATTGTTTGGATGTGTGTTCACTGCTATTTATTGTGTGTCATTGTTACATGCAGTTCATGGTGTGTGTGTATGTGTGGTGTTGCACACCGTGCCTGTCTCTACCTGCATTCAGGTGTTTGTGTTCTAGTTATCGTTGTGTGGTTATGGGGTGTGTTGGTGGTGTTGGTGTGCATTGTGCTATATGTTTGGCACGTATCTGATTGGCTTTGTGTGTGTTTTGGGTACTTGGCATTTACGTATTTTGTGTGTGCCTGTGTGTGTAGCCTTCGCTGTCTGTGCGAGGAATGTGTGTTATGTGCGGGAGTGTATCACTGCCATTTCCTCCACTTTGTGCTAAGCGTACTTATGATTGTCGTCTTCGTTTTTGTCGGTGGCCCTGAAGGTGTATGGAGAGATACAACGCTGGGAAGACTAGCAGTTTGTTTGCCATGATGGCCGCGGTTGTGTCTCTGTGCCTGGAGGTGGGTGTCTCCTTTTGTACTTTCTGTTTCCGCAAGATTTTTAATCACTGCTAGCCCAAACCGGATATCCTGGCAGTGTGGTGACTTGGAATATGATAGGTGGGACATTGGCTTCTGCCAGCCTCAAGTTTGCTTCCGTCACTGGATGTTGTTCGTCGGCGGAGGTGCTGGCGGTGAGTTGTCTGTGTTATGTTGGGTTCACCGCCTTACTTGTTATATGGCGGTCTGCACTGCCAGCCTGGTGGTGGTTAGAACACCACCCCCTGCGTGGCGGTCAGGTTACCACCAAACTCGGAATGACCACCTTTGTCTCAAGTCTTCCTTTATATGTAGGGGACACCAAGGACTTCTTAGGAAAATGTAAGGGCTTCAACTGGAAAAGTGACTATGTTGTGGTGACCCTGGATGTAGAGTCACTCTATATCATCAAAGAACATGATAAGGGGATACCAGCATGCCAGCATTCCCTAAAAGTCAGAGCCATGTCGTTCCTCCCCCTTACTAGGATGCTGTTGGAAATGATCTACCAGTGTCTTTCTAACAATGTTTATCTCTTCAATGCTACCCTGTACAAGCAAAAACGTAGTCCTGAGATGGGTTTAGTTTTGCTCCAAATCTGGCTAATCTCTTTCTGGGGTGGTGGGAAGAGGAACTGTTTGGGAGAACAGATGATCTTCCAGAACTTGAACAAGTCATACTAAGGCTGAGATACATAGATGACTCAGTCATCTAATGGAAAGGTTTAGAGGAGCCAGCTGTCACTTTAGTTGACAAACTCAATGAACACCTACACAATCTGGTGTTGTCAGAGTCACCAGATCCTCGGGGTCTGTGCACGTTCCCAACACTTCCACCACAAGACAGCTCCAATACTCTGATTAGATTTATCACAGAGTCTAAGGGAGTCCAAGTGGGGAAAAGGGGATTAGGACGGGAACAGCTGGGAAGGAGACCTGTAGGAAGCAAAGGTTAAAACACAACATCAAAATTACATCTCATGAAATCAGTATCATGCTATAACTCTAAGCTTTGTCTTTTCCGAAAAACATGAGCAACCCTAGAATAGTCCTATAACTGACTAGGCTTTAGATGAGCGAATGCCTGAGGAGGAAACAGGAAAAGTTAAATAGGACTTTCAGATTCGAGTACTTTCTTTAGCATGAGAATCAGGAAACACTCTGAGCAATTTCTAAACAACCATATGAATCTCCTTTTAAGAATATATATCAGGAACACACAGCATTACATCTAGAACTCTGGTATTGTTGTGTTCATCTCAGAAAAAACATTGGGAAGTGAACTGCGCACATTGCAGATTTTTATATGAGTATTAAACACCATAAAGAATTGTGCACCATGAAATCACACAACGTAGATTCAATTAATAAATCACGCAACGTGTCAACTTGAAATGCTACCAAGAACATGTCTTAGAATAGTAGCGCACAGTAATTTACATTTTTTATACACGAGGAAAGAATTGAGCGTCTTGCCGATTCAAATGCCACCATACAAATGCCAAGAAATGGTAGCGCACAATGAACAACATGAAAAGCACTCAGGGAAAGAATCGCCCGTCTTGTCGATTCAAATGCCACCATGCAAATGCCAAGAAATGGTAGCGCACAATGAATAACATGAAAAAACACTCAAGGAAAGAATCGCGTGTGTTGCCGATTCGAATGCCACCATGTAAATGCCAGAAAATGGTAGTGCACAATGAACAGCATGAATTACACACGAGAAGTGAATCGCGCGTTTCGCCGATTCGAGTGCCACCATGTAAATGTCAAGAAAAGGTAGCGCGCGCGCAATGAACAACAAAGTTAAATGCTCATGAAATGAGTTGCACGTCTTGCCAACTCGTAAAACATCATGTAAATGTCAAGAAATATCAGCGCGCAATGAACAACAATGTAATAACGAAGTCAAATCTTTATGGAATAAATTGCGCGTCCTCCCTATTTGCAAACCACCATACAAATGTCAAAAAATGGCAGCACACAAGTAATCTGTTATTCCTTTAAGAATTAAAATCAAGAATATGAAAATTCTCAATTACGGTGTTGGGAAATGTCCAAACACCGTCTTACCACCTGGAAACAGTGATCACCAATGAGAGATGAGTGCAGAAGACTGGAAAATCCAAATAGGCCCCCGGGACAGGAGCTCAGGAAGAAGCTGCTGCTCTGCACCGGGACCTCTGAATAGTGAGCACTGGAAGTTGGGCTCACTCTCTTTTATAGAGTCTTGGCCCAGCATAGGAACCACGCCCAGGCATGTTGCAGGGAAAGTCTCTAGAAGGCCCTGGAAAGGGACCACACCCTAACACACTCTGAATGTCTGCAGCAATACATTGCAAATGTACAGTATTTATCAGCACTTTAAAAATTAATCTTTTGGATGGAATTCTGGAATGCAAAAGGTTAAACAATAACATATCATCACAATGCATAAATTACATTATCTTGTGAGTGTTGGGTTTTTGCATTCTAGATGCCCGTAGAGCGCGCACTGTCCTGGTGTTGACAGGTGTTTACAAACACCATAAGCAAAATCTAATTTGTCTACCTTGATGTCAGGGTAGAAGTTGTTGACAACTGTATGTAAATAGGCCTCCTCAGACAACCTCTAGCAGGCAATAGCTTCCTTTATGCTCTCAGTAGTCATCCTGATAACCTCAAATAGAGCAACCCCTACAGGAAACTGATGAAGGCCAAAAGGAGATGCAATACTCAGGAGGCATTTGAACAGGAAGAAACAGCTAATCTTAGGAGATTCAGAGAAAAAGGCTATTCACAGTGGGTACTTAACAGGGCTATCAAGAATGTCAAAACAGTTGAGAGAGCTCACACTCTTTTTGACAACACCTCAAATAAGGGTATGGAAACACAATCTGATCTCAGAGCAGTATTCACTTACAACAACACTTCTAAGGCAATACACCTCATCCTAGCAAAGAACTGGACATTTTGAGAAATGATCTTATGATTAGTAGTTGCATGAGTGAGAGACTCCTGATCACCTTTAGAAAGGAATGCAATCTAAGGGACATCTGGTGCTTTTTTTCCTTGTGGTCATTGTAAGCCAGCAAGAACATCAAGGTGGTACAACAATTTCCTGTACATAACAGTGACAGGACTTTTAAGATCACACAGTTTTTGAAGTGCAGCACACAGTATGTTGTTTACATTCTTGAGTGTCCCTGTCATCTCAGAGATGTAAGAAACATACACACATGGTGAAGAAAAAAGGCTCCGAACAAATTATATCCATTACCAATAGAGACTGCGCAGTATTCAGTATCTAGTAGCTGGGCACTTCCAGGAGAAACATTATATGAATTGCTCACTACTTTTTTGTCATTGAGCAGGTTCCACACAAACCCAGGGGAGGTGACAGAACCCTCAAATGGGTGTAAAAGGTACAGTTTTTGATAACCTCTGTAACACAATGTTTACGATGATTTTATAGCAGGAGGAAAGGAAGGGGCCCAAGAAAATGCATGAGGCAGTTGGCAGGATTGGTCCCCTACCCTTTTCTTCATCTTCACCTACTGGGTAAACACAACACAGATAAGAAGGGCCTTGTTTCATATAATTTACTATTTGCTACACTGTTTTCTCTAGAATAGATTTTTCGGTATTATCTTCCAATTCCCTGTGGATATGCTGTCTGGGAGGGAGGAGATAGCCATTTTGTACATACCTATGTCAACATTGGCCACCCGAGGCTGGACATCCATGTGATATTATGTTGATCTGTCGATATGTACCTGACCCCCCTTTTTCCTCTGAGGTCCAGCCTACTATGTATGGAATACTTTGTGACATAACCCCTCCTCCTAATTTCCTCTCCCATTGTTGTTTTCGTGTTATTCCCCCTTTCTTTCTATGTGGGTTCACTTATACACATTACCATGGTGGAGTGCCCTGGAGTCGATGGTACTTTGCTGTCACACCATTGTGGTACCTGAGAGCTCATTGTACTCGTTAGGAGGTTCCTGGGTGTGTATAAGGCATTTTGTATAGTGCTCATCACATACCTCTAGTTAAAGAACCACTAGTGATAGACGATGATTTATGATATATATTTTTTCTAATGCGCTACCACTTAGGATATGGGTGTTGACATGGCAATCATGTTTTTCACTGCATTTTTCTTTTTTTCCAGTTTCCTATGTTAGTAACTGTGTCAGATCCTATAGTCTCATGTACTGTAAACTAAAAAAATGACACTCCAATATGACCGCTGCCTTTTGAGCACTTTTGCATTAGAAGATCACACTTTGTCCTTTGTGTGTGCTCATGGTTTGTTTACGTTGCTTTAAATCCCTCGTACCTGTGTGGCGTTCATGTGGTCAAGAAATAAGTTATGAACTACATGCAGTAAAGTTTACATTCACATGTTTTGCTGTTTTTCCTATGTGTGTGTGTGAGTGTATATATAATATATAAATATATATATATAATAGTTGTAGAATGTATTCTTATAATTTTGTTACATTTTTCTCATTTCAGTCATATGCCTATTCAAATATTATTTTATTGTAGGGGGTTTTGTTTTTTGTATTTGTAGGAGCAAAGTTAATTTATTTTTAATTAATGCACTTTTTAATGATTTTTTAACCTTTTTATTATAAGCAGCTTCATACAAAATATGATCTAAAAAGTAGGTGTTTCAAAGTTTTCTTGAAAATGAGTAAGTATGGCGTATTTACTCCTTCTGAAATTCAGCACTTTTCCTACTGTTACATACATTGGAGTGGAAATTGTAACTACAACCTCTATGAGTCCAACATTTCCCTAACTGATGCTTAGACTGGAGTGGGAATAATAAACCTAACTCATCCAAAGTGTAGCGCACCCTGAGCTGTTGCTTGGATCTAAGTTGGATTAATAAATCAAAACTATCCAAAGTTCAACACAGGTTCAACACTGTCCCTACCACTGCTTAGAGTAGAGTGAGAATAGTAAATCTAACCCATCCATTGCATAAATTGGAGTGAGAATAGTAAATTAAACTGCCACGATTTACTTAATGTTGATCAGAGTAGGTTTATATTATATGTATCTTGCTTTTAATATTGTTGTTTAATTTAATTAATTTTGTTTGTTTTTTAGTATTTTGTTCGCATTTTTAAATAACTACCGTTCATGTTTCTGTTAATATTATTTTAAAAACGTCTTGAAATTTAAAATTTAAATATTGTAATATTTAAATTAAAAATGTAAACCTTTTTATTTATTTTCATTTTAATAATTAGATTAGGTTATATATTTTTGGTTATTGTATATAAATTTGGTAATTTTCAATGTATTCTTATTTTACTGTTAATAATCAAAATTAGGTATTTTTAAATTTTGTTATTGTATTGGTGCTTTGCCAATTGGTAGTTCTATTTAGGACTTAGCTTTCATAGGCATAGCAGCTTTTGACTTGACAATATCTTTGGCGCTGTTTGAAGAATCTTCATGAAATTTTCCAGAAAAAGTGTCACGGTGATTCTTGTTGTGCTTCTGGGTGATCTGTCAAGCAGGGGCCAAGAAAAAGGGGTGAAAAAAAAGTTTGTCTTCCATGTTTATTCCCAAAGAGATTTTATACACGGCTACTTATACTACTGAGATTTACAGCCATTGGACAGAATTACACCAAATTTGGCAGAAAGGTAGCTTTTGGTCCAGAAAACTTGCTTTTTGTTATTTGGTGAAAATCCAAATTTGTATATCTAGGTGCAAGAATAATTCCCAAATTCTCCCGATCTCGTGCCGAGATCTGATTGGCTGCCAACACTTCAACCAGGAAGCTAGCCAGGAAGCCAGCCATTTTGGGACTCGGACTCCCTGAGTCCCACACAAAAACACAAAAAAGAAAGAAAAGGGGGCAGGGTATAAATATCCTGACCCCCTAGTTTTGGTCCTTGGGTCCCCCAGGGACCTTGTCAAGGCAAAAAAGCATTTTATTACATTTTTTTGCCACAAATTTGTAGTGAATTCATGGCAACAAATGAAAACAAAAAGAATCATGGGCTCCGGGCTTGTGTGAGAGAAAGGCGAGGTCCCAGGGGCATATACAGAAATATAAAAAAACATTGTAATATGTGATCCAGCCAGGCTAAACGGCAGGAACAGTGTTAGGATATTGGCCTTGGCTCACTTAAGGGAGCCAAGGCCAATATTCAAACACTCCAGCAACCTCGGAATGGACACTGTCTACAAAGCAGACAGAGTGCATTCTGATGGTGCTGGGCAGAGAGGTCCATGCACATGACATGGTAATGAGCAGTGCAGGGTGCCCCCTGGGCACCCCAGCATTTCTTTTCCACCAGCCTTTTCATGACTGTCTCCCAGCCATGAAAAGGCTGACAGAAAGAGGGGTTGTAATCAGCCAGATGGCACTGAGTTCAGTGCCGCCATGTCTGGTTGCAAGCCCGACTGCCATCATGCTGCAGGGAACCTTGTTCCTGGCAGGGATAGTGGTCCTTTGGTGGTCCAGCTGCCAAACTTGTAATTTGGTGGTCAAAGTGCCTAAGCCATGGTGGTCCAACCGCCATCGCGAGTTTGGTGGTCTCTTGACCGCCAAAGTTGTAATGAGATCCTACGTTTGGAGGAGGGCCATATGGACCCTCCTCCATGGACTCTAATGAGCCCAGGGGACCCAGGAATTCCCTGGCACTGATAGTGCCTACCGCCATGGTTTTTGTGGGGGTACAGAAACCATGGAAACCATGACGGTGGCCAGGGTCATAATGCCATGGGCGGTCTAGTGATGGCTGCCGGGTTGGACACTGTAGTCTCTAGCCCGGCGGTCGGTGTGTTAAATTGGCGGTTTGGCTTTGGCCAAACTGCCAATATCATAATAGTGGCAGTATGTACCACCAGCCTGTTGGTGGTACTACCGCCACTATTACACAGACCCCCTATATCTCTACCAAAGAAGCACTTCATGAGTGGCATGGGGTTGGGTGGTTATAGGAGGTAGGCTGCAGGGCCAGGCCTTGTGGCCAACCCCCACTGTGCATGGCCAAAAGTCATGTGTGGCACATGATTGAGTGGTTTTAGGTGGTAGTCTGCAGGGCCTGACCACAGGCCATCCCCTGCAGACAATCTCTGCCGTGGATGGAGAAAAGCTGTGCCTGGGATGGGGTTGGGTGGTTATAATGGGATGACTGCAGGGTCTAGCAACAGGCCGGGCTCTGTGGCCAACCCCCGCTGCACATGGCCAAAGTTCATATACAGTGGTGGTTGAATTAACATAAAGTAATTACAATTACTTAACATTGAAAACAATAGAAATTCACTGAATAAAACAAAGTTTACCGTGATGCTATAGTTAGGAAATAGAAATAAAAAACATAGAAATTCACATAAAAAAACAAAGGTTACAGTGACGTTATATTTAGGCTCTGACTTTACAATTACAAAACTATAGAAATTCATCAGTTATAGTTATGGTTATCTAAAACACGCGCCCTCGCAATACACTGCTAATTACCCTAGATATTACAGCACTCATGACATCTTTAACAACATCATTATCAATATTAATGTAACTTTAGCAGTAAAACTATTGATGAGTCAACTGTCGAGGTGCGAGTTACCACTGACTTAGAAAAAATGATGATTTAACACACTAGCATGTCAGCCACAAACATGCAGTATTTGAACTATCAGAGCATGAATCCTCTTTCAATTGCTATGTTTGCAGCTCCCAATGAGGTTTCTGGTGAGTTTTGAGCCCATGTGATTATGTTTTGGGCTTGGGAGAATTGAAAAAGGCACATTACCGAAACACGTCTGCTGACGTTGTGAACTATTGCACAGTGCTGAAATATACATCAAATTCAAAACCTTGTGATTGCCCTGTGATTTCTTTTTGGATATGGAGTGCACATGAGTCCACCATCATGCTACAGAGGCATCAATTACAAAGGACTCAGGTAGTGGAACGTAGGAGATCTTTAGAAACGCTTAATTCACTACTCGACGTGCTGCACTATGAGGAACCCCATTGTCAATGGATAGTCTATTGTTATGTTGAAGGAGGTATAGTTACTGGCCAGACTCCTACTGGGACACAAAGTAGTTCTGTGGTTGATGACGGGTATGAATAATGGATAAAGGTCAGCAATTTTGGCAAGTAATGGCAGCCCATTTGGGGATTAATAAATAGAGCAGTACTGTGAGAAAACAGGGCTGATTGCAGAGGCACTCTAACATTTTGCCTTCAGTGTTCACTTTTTGCTGGTGTTTTCCTGATTCTGATGGTGCCCTGGGTACTCCCAGGACCTGTGCTCTGTGTAAAATGAGTGTGCAAATTGGGCTAAGTATAATTGTCTATGATAAACTCCCTATAAGTTCCTAGTATATGGTAGGGCATGTAGGTTTAGGGACCCCATCATAGGTGGTGCACCATTTTAAATGCAGACCTGCCTTGCTGACTTGCCGGCTGCTTTTAAGCATAAAGTTATATGCTAATTTGATTTTGAAATTCAAAGTACTTCCTTATTTTAACATATAAGTCACCCCTAAAGTGTGCCCTAAGTGCCCCTATGGTTAGGTGCCCTGGAACTATAAGCAGAGACCTTGTAATTGTTTTATAAGCCCTGGTGATGAAAATAGCCACATTTGTTTTTCCCTCATCGTAGTGAATGGCCTCCATAGGTTAAAATGGGGAGATTTTATTTCAATTACCAAAGACCCATAAGAGACAGATATCTTGAGTTTGGTCTCAAATTAATTGTTATAATAAATCCAACAATTTGTCATTGTTGGATTTAATATAACTAGTTCAGGTAAAGAGTTTTAAAACTCTACCTGAAAGTTGCCAGGATGCCTTGTTGAGGTGTGAAGTGGCCTGGGATAAACACAAAGGATGTGCCTGGGGGAGGAGATCTGCCTTAGCAGATGGTGAAACAGGATGGGGGAGAGCAGCCAAACTGGTCTTCAAAGTTCAGGACCTCCCTCATTTCCTGAAATACCAGATAATCAGGTGCCCTCTTGATTAGATCAGGAGAGGGCAGGAGAGGGGTGTGTTTAGGATTTTTAGCCACATCAGTGGGTGGGCTCAGCCAGATATAACCTCCAAAAATAAGTTTCCGCCATGTTGAATTTTTGAACAATGTTGCTCCCTTGGATTGATTTTTACCACACTTCCCAGGAAGTGGTCATCCAAGGAGGAAGTGTCTTGCCTGTGATTGGACAGTCGCCCCCCCCCCTGCTTTTCACCCCAAGAGCAAGGATAAATATGACAGAACTGCACACACACCTCAGATCTCTACAAGGAACAAGACAAAGAAGAAGAAGGACTAATCTGCTGGACCCCTGACCTGGACCTGGACACTGCAATCTGAAGGACTGCACCAGCTGAACACTTGGGCATCACCACTAAAGGGACTTTGCCTGTCTTCTACTCATCAAGAAGGGACTCCCTGTTTGCTAGAGGCACAAAGGAGCTGCCCAGATGACCAGCGTCCGGGGGCCATTTGAATATTCTGACCAAGTGTATTCTGGGAATTGTAGTCCCAACTCCCAAGGAGCAACTCAGAGCTTCAGGAACCTTGGATCAAGTTGTGGACACTTCAAGGACCTAAAAGGGTCTTCTGGAAGAAGATCCAGAAGTTTGGAGATGTTTGGAGCAAATCCATATGTTGAAGAGGTGTATAGTCCCAGGTCCCAAGAGGCAAATCAGAGCCTCTGAACCCTTGGCTGGTGCTGTGGACCTCTTTCCTGAATCAAGAAACACTACTGAAAGTAAGTGTAGCAGTGTTACCTCATAGGTGGCCTGAACTCTGGACTTTGTCCCTGTCCAGTGTGACCTTTTTTAACCCTTTGACCGCTAGTTGCTTAAATGCACTAGAAAACAGGGAAAAGAGAAGGAGAGTGAACCTCTGCCACATCTCCTCTCTTCCAGTGTGCAAGATGGGTCAGTGGAGGGAGTGGTAATCTCTTCCAAACTGACTGACCAGCTGCAAAAAGATTGCAAACAAGTGTCGGAACGGTTTGCTGGGCTATTCTCTCTGATCCCTTAACTCACCACTTGGCGTGTCCATGACATTAAACCCGTGAGAGCTCGCCTGGAAAAAAAAAGTTGTACAGGTTGTCTGACCAGGTCAGAGCCAAAATCAAGGCTGAGGTAGCCAGCATGTTGGAGCTAGGGGTAATTTTGCCCTCTAGTAGTCCCCGGGCCAGTCCAGTAGCACTGGCACCCAATCCCTGGAGAGGAGTCCTGCTGAACGTCAAAAGGAAAAGCTGCAGAAAAGAGACTAAGGGGCTGATTTGATGTCCCTGGAGGTAATGCTCCGTCACAAACGTGACTGATATCTCATCTGTTGTATTGTAATCCCTGTAGGAGATAATGGGATTGTAATGCAGTGGACAGGATATCCGTCACATTTGTGATGGAGTATTCCCCTCTGCCCACATCTAAATCCGTCCCTAGGTCCAAGGGTAAAATTTTGACTGGGGGTTCCTGCTCAGTGTATGAAACTTGGGCTCCATCGCAGTCCGCCTCAAACTTTGACTTTGCCCTGGTTGATCAGATGTCCTCAGTGGGCACTTTTTTGAGGCACTAAAAGCTAATTTTTACATGTTATCTTTAATAATTCATATTTCCGGTTCCCTACTTTGGATTTTTGTTGTGTCATTTTAAAGATAAATATAATCACTATATTGATGTTGGGTTTTTATTGTGTGTTGGGTTTTACTTATTTACTGTTTTGTAAATATGTAGATATTAAGGGCTGGATGTAGGAAGCAGTTTGCACGTCGCAAACAGCGAATTTTACTGTTTGCGACATGCAAACTGCACTTTGCAATGCACAAAGCCCGTTTTGCGATTCGGTAACCTGGTTACCGAATCGCAAAACGGGTTAGCGAGTCGCAATTAGGAAGGGGTGTCCCCTTCCTAACTGCGAGTCGCAGTGCAGTGCAGGATTGCTTTGTCACCGCGAATGCGGTCGCAAACCAATCGCAGTTAGCACCCATTTCAAATGGGTGCTAACCCATTCGCAAAAGGGAAGGGGTCCCCATGGGATCCCTTCCCCGTTGTGAATGGCACTGCAAACATTTGTTTCCATAGGACCACTGCCTGCTCTGAAAAAATGAAACAAAAACGTTTCATTTTTCGTTTTTGTAATGCATCTCATTTTCCTTTAAGGATAACGGGCTGCATTACAAAAAAGAAAAAAATGCTTTATTAAAAAGCAGTCACAGACATGGTGGTCTGCTGTCCGCAGCAGGCCACCATCCCTGTGAATGCCGCAAATTACAACCCACCTCATGAATATTCATGAGGTGGGCCTTTGCAACCTCCTTGCGAGTCGCAGATGGTCTCAGATGGACACCATCTAACATTCCGAATTGCGACTCGCAAATTGTGAGTCGCTCTGACTCGCAATTTGCGGGTTGCAATTTGGAATATTGCTACATCTGGTCCTAAATGCTTTATACTCCTGTCTACTAAGTAAAGCCTACCTGCTTGTGGGCCAAACTACCAAAGGTTGAGCAACGATTAATTTATTGAGACCTTCACTGGACCTTATTTGAGATTGCGGCCTTACTGCTAAGTGTACGTACCTACATGCATTTACTAATAAGCCACTTTCCCCTCCCAAAAAAAAAATATATATATATATATATATATACATATATATCCTCTTTTTGGATTGGAAGAGGGAGTGTGTTGTGTTATATGTATATATGCACATATATATATATACATATATATATATATATATATATATATATATTTTACGCTAAAAAAAACCCGAAGGTTATAGGGATGTTATAGTTAGGTTTCTGATTTTACTCGCACAAAACCAGAGAAATTCAACAGTTATACTTAAAGCTATTTCAAGTAACTATAACTTGTAGCCTAAGGTAAGTATACCTCGCACCCCCACCATGTACAGTTCATTCTTCAATAATTTGATTGCTAATGTGTTATTGATTATTTTTTACATTATAAAAATTGTCATGAGTGCTGTAATATCTGGGTTATTCACCAGTGCATGGAGAGGGCTTGAGCCGTGTTTACCTTAGGCCTCAAGTTGGTCGGAGCCAAGTCCCAAGATGGCTGCCAACAATTTCTTGGTGAAGTGTTGGCAGCCAATCAGATATCAGCATAAGGACAACTGGATCAGCAGGGGATCCGCATCCCTAGATATCTGTATTTAATGCCCTTTAATATCTCCACAACTACTGAACAGATTTACACCAAATCACAAAAAGCACAATTTGCGCAACAAGATCTAGCTTCCTGCCCTGGTGTAATTCCGTTCAGTGGTTTGGGCTGTACGTGTGTCTAAAGACCCTATGGAAAAATGAAAAAGCTAAAGTTTTTGGGACCCCCCTCTTTTTCTCTGACCTCTTGAAACTTTCAAGACAGCAACTGAACCCACTAAATTATAAGTTTTTAAAATTTTGCACAGATTCCTTAAGCAGCGGCAGAGTTATTGGCAATACAAAAAATGCTCTTCCTCTGGAAACAAGGTCCTAACTATAACTACCTACTGGCGGATCGTCAGTAGGATATATATATGTCAGGTACAGAGTACCTCATAGCACAACATGGGAGATTAGAGGAATTAGTTTGGCTGTGAGGAGTATTGTACAATCCCTAATATAAATTTCAAGGTATCCTCTGTGAAAATATAAGTAACATGAATTGAGGAAACCCACTTAATAATAGAAATAATAATAGATTTATGATAATTTAAAATATAAAGAAAGATGGGGTGTTTGTCTCAGTAAGGATACTGTCAACAAGTGGATCCCTCATGGTACACCCTACCAAATGAGACCCATCTAGGGAAGTGTTAGCGCATTCCTGAAACTGATGTGCTGACAAACAATATAAGAAGAATGGCTGTCTGAATTTATCAACTGGGATGTAATGAAATGTGATGTTCTGCTATAAGAATGTGCAGAAGTGGACATGTATTTATTTAGAACATGTGTCACATGCGCTCATTTTTTAGGCATATTACTGAAACAGATGTGGCTATGAGATAACAAACTACATAAAAAACCTAGTTGTTAGAATTTATTCACTGGAGTTTAGAAAATGTGTTTCTCTCCTAAAGGAACATGCAGTAGTGGACATGTATTTATTTAGAACATTTGTCAAGAGTGTTAACAGCACTGTCGTACGTGAGTTAACGCACGAGGCCGGAGGGACAGAGCTAGTCTGTCTTCTATGTTTAGACGCCTCATGACGCCACGACCAATCTGTAACGAGGACGGTCGTGACGTCAGGGGGCGGCGCGGCGGAAAGGCAGAGGCGCGAAGAAAGCGCGGTGTTGCGGCCGGCCGGCTGCTCGTGGGCCTTATTTCTTGTGGCAAGAATAAAAGATATTAACATGAAATCTGCCTCCTTCGCATCCTTCATACTTGCCACTACAAATGGCGACGAGGGTCACAGCTTCTACCAAGGCCCACGAGTGTAGCCCACCTTACCTGGTGTTTCGGGAGGCCAGTGGAAAGCGCTGATATCTCTTCACTGGGACTACGTGCAACCCCTAAGGCGCTGATGCTGCGGTCTCCACACGATTGACTTCGACGACTCCTACCGTTCTGCGCAGCCCAGTAGCCTCCCGCTTTCCGGCCATGTCGCAGACAGGTCATATCTGCATACCTCCTCTCTTCCTGGACTCTCCCGGTAAGCCATGCATGAAGTGGAAAGGATGGCTGCGCGCATTTGAGAACTATATTATCTCAATTGATGGTCAGGGGTATAGCCCCGAACGGAAAAAGTCTTTGCTATTCGGACTGTTGGGGAAGGCTGGACAAGAGGTTTTCGATAGCCTGCCGGTATATGTGAATCCCCATGGAGCCACAGCTCCGCTGAATGAGTACCAGGAGGCTGTGCGGCGGCTTGAGCTGCAGTATGCAGAGGAGTGCAACATCATGGTGGGGCGCCATAAATTCGCACTGCGGAAACAAGAGGAAGGAGAGACTATCGAGGAATATATTGCATGTCTACGTGTCCTAGCTCAAGATTGTGAATTTGCAGTGATGACTGATACGTACATTAGAGACCAGGTGGTGTTCTACTGCCATTCAAAGAAAGTGCAGGAACGTTTGCTTTCATGCAGGAATCCTTCGCTGAAGGACGTAGTTGCCATTGCAAAGGCAGTGGAACGCTCCATGGTATCTTCCAAGGAACTGGCGAACACTAGTCAGGCTTCAAATGTGTTCTATGTACAGGACAGCCGTAAACATGTGCCCGGAAATTCAGAAAGGGCAGCGAGTGATAGAGGGGGAGCTTAAGGCTGTTCTTGATAAGCTGAAAAGGGAAGGAGTAATAGAGGAAGCAGGTGCATCAGAATGGGTGTCCGCAATCGTGGTGTCCAAGAAGAAGAGGACAGGGGACATTCGGTTGTGTGTAGACCTGCGATCACTGAACAGAAATATCCTGGTGAACTGCAATCCACTGCCCAACATTCAGGAGATATTGTCGGCCACAGCAGGATCGAAGTTTTTCACCCTGATAGACCTGAAGTCTGCATACCACCAAGTATGTCTCACGGAGGAATCCAAGGAACTTACCACCTTTATTACCCCGTTTGGAGCATACAGGTACATCCGTCTTCCATTCGGCCTTGCATCGGCCTCGGGCGTCTTTCAAAAGCTAATGGACCTCCTCTTCTGCGATATGAAGGGGGTTGAAGCATTTCAGGACGACATTCTGATACACACGGAAGACGAGAAGGGGCACTTAGAACTGCTGCGCAGAGTGTTGGAGGTGCTACAAAAAAGGGGGATGACAGTCTCCAAAGACAAGTGCAAATTCATGAAAAACAAGATAGAATACTTAGGGCACGTGCTTACCCCTAATGGCATCGCGCCGAAAGATGATTTAGTGAGGGCCATACGAGATGCCCCTTGCCCAGGAGACAAAGACACCTTGCGATCGTTCCTGGGACTCAGCGAATACTATTCCAAGTTCATGCAAGGATACGCAACCACTGTGGAGCCTCTAAGGAAACTGCTACGGAAGAACGAAAAGTATACGTGGACACAAGAACAAAGCGCTGCCTTCGAATCCGTCAAGCAGGCAATCGCCGCGGCCCCAGTATTACGACCGTACAACAAGGACCTCCGGAATGTAATCACGGTTGACGCCAGTGCCAAAGGAATCGGTGCAGTATTTTGCCAATTCCAAGGGAAGAAGGAGAACACTGTTGCATTCATATCGCGGTCATTGAGCGAAGCAGAGAAGCACTACAGCACCATTGAGCGGGAGACGCTCGCGTGCGTCTGGGCCGTGGAGAAACTGAGAAAATATTTGTGGGGCAGGGAGTTCGAATTAGTCACCGACCACAAACCCTTGATATACATGATGGACGGTGAAGGACGTGGCAATGGCAAAGCCAGCTCTAGGCTCCTACGTCTACTGTCTAAGTTGCAAGAATATCACTTCACCGTCAGACACATCAAAGGGGGCCTCAACTGCAGGGCGGATTGCCTATCTCGCATACCGATCCCGGACGAGGAGAATGATTCCCTGGACGACACGGAGTGCGTTGTGGCAATGGTTGACGCAACAGCCATGTGCGAGGGATCCATATCAGAGGAAGAATGGTTGACGGCTCAGGAGAAGGACGGGACTATGCGGAGGGTGATGGACCACATGAAGGCTCATTGGCCCCCTATCCGGAACTTGCACGGGGCACTCAGAAGTTTCCAACAGATTAGTCCCGAACTCACCATCGAAGGCGGCTTTGTGAAGAGACACGAGCTGTTCGTACCTCCGGAAAGCTTAAGAGACAAGCTAATCAGGATTGCCCATAAAGGCCACCCGGGCAATACCGCTACAAAGAATCTCCTCAAGCAGTACTACTGGTGGCCAGGGATGTGCAGCGATGTCAGCAGATTCATTGATCGGTGTGGACCGTGCTTAAGGGCCGATAAGCACTGGAAGACGACAAAAGGAGAGTTGCAGCTGGTGGACATACCTGCCGGCCCGTGGAACAAGATTGCCATTGATTTTGCGGGCCCATTTACAAGGCTACCTGACGAGTGTAGACATCTCATCGTCCTTACGGATTACTTCTCCAAATGGATTCACTACAAGTTCGTCAGGGAAGTTACCACTGAACGAGTGATCAAGGCATTGACGAAAATTTTCGCGATTGAGGGACAGCCGAAGATCATGGTGTCGGACAACGGCACCCAGTTAGTGTCCAGGCGGATGACGGATTTTCTGTCCAGGTTGGGGATTAAGCAAGAGAAAATCATCATGAAAGATGTCCGTGTGGATGGGGCCGAAGGCACGGATGATGTTGATGAGTGGCAAACTCACGAAGCCAGGGATGTAGTCATTGATGAGGAGGAATGTGTGAATACGCCTTCCAGGCCAGGAATAAGTGGACAGGCGAGTGCGGAGCGATGCGAGAAGGCATGGCGTGGCTTGACGGCTGCCTCAGGACAGAATGGCTGCAGGCCCGAATCTGTGGAGAGCGACAGTCACAATGTAATGGGGTCAAGCCTAGAGGATGCGTGCGCCGTCAAGGCGAATTCACTTCAGTATGTTACTCCGAGCAGGCCAATTAGGCGTATCCGAGCACCCAAGAGGTTCGAAGATTTTGTTATGAGGTGAAGTTCCTTAAGTTTCTTGTTCTGTTGAAAAGGGAGATGTCGTACGTGAGTTAACGCACGAGGCCGGAGGGACAGAGCTAGTCTGTCTTCTATGTTTAGACGCCTCATGACGCCACGACCAATCTGTAACGAGGACGGTCGTGACGTCAGGGGGCGGCGCGGCGGAAAGGCAGAGGCGCGAAGAAAGCGCGGTGTTGCGGCCGGCCGGGTGCTCGTGGGCCTTATTTCTTGTGGCAAGAATAAAAGATATTAACATGAAATCTGCCTCCTTCGCATCCTTCATACTTGCCACTACAAGCACGCGCTAATATTTTCAAGAATTTTCATGCTTAATGAGCATTGGGCAAATTTGAAGTATTAAGTTAGTTCTCTGTGAATTATTTGAAATGCTAACACAATAATCAAATGTGGCAGTCAATGTACTTATTCCCCTGGTCAGTTCTGCAATTGTAACAATGAAGAAATAATTCAGTTTTTATTGTTTATGATTGCTTAATCATGTGATCACCAGTTGGTAGTTATAATTAGGACCTAGGGCCTGATTTTATTTATGTTATGAAACAGAGTGATTTCGAGTCTGGCGGTCACTAGACTCACTTCAGGACCACCGCTGCTGTGACAGCCCTACTGCCAGATTACAACCCTCTCGGTCAGACTGCCAGGGTACCACTGTCTTCCCCGGGATCAGTGATCCCGATGTGTTGATGGTGGGTGCAGGTCGCAATCAACCAGCTGTAGAAGCTTGCCTGTGCGTGGTGGTTACCTAACGTACTTACACCTTATACCAGGTCCAGGTATCCCCTCTTAGTGAAGTGTAGGCAGGCTCTCTAGAGGTAGCTCTGGATGAGCAGCCAAGGCTTATCTAGAAGACAAACACAACTCATGCAAAACCACTTTAGTCACACAGCACTTACACACATGAAAGAAAGCACTCAGTTGTTCAAAAATAAAGGTACTTTATTTTTGGTCACACAATACCACAAAATACTAGAAGAGCATTCCTCCAATAGGAGGTAAGTAATCCACTAATTATATATACACAAGTAAACAGTAATAGGCATAGTTAAAGGTTAGAAAACAGTGCAAATGTAGATAACCAATAGTGAACCTTAGGGAGAACCCAAAGCACATACTAACAAAATGGAATGCGAACACAGGACCCCCACCTAGGTATCTGAAGCCACCAGCTTCCCCCGTCACAGGACCTCTGCGACAAACTCACCTCCTTTTTCCACCACAAGATCCAGGACATCTACGACAGCTTCCTCCTGAAAAATCCTGGCACTGGAAACTGACCGACCCACCCCCCAGAACCCACCCTGGTCCATGCTCACCACAGAGGAAACAGTCAACATCATGAACAGCATCCACTCCGGAGCCCTCACAAACCCATGTCCGCACCACATATACATAAGAGCCAGGGCATCCATCTCCCCGAGCTTCGTAACACAATCAACTGCTCCATCTGAACGGGCACCTTCCCTGAGGACTGGAAACACAACAAAATACTCCCTCTCCTGAAGAAACCTTCGGTCGGCCCATCAGAACTAAAGAATTTCTGGCCCATCTCGCTGTTACCCTACTCCGCCAAAGTACTAGAGAAAGCAATCAGTGCACAACTACGGAATTTCATCAAAGCCTACAACTCCCTGGACAGCTCCCAATATGGCATCCACGGCAATTACAGCATGGAGACACCACTCCTGGCAGCCCCCGACACCATCCGATTACTCCTAGACCGCGGCCACACCGCAGCACTCATACTCCTTGACCTCTCAGCAGCTTTTGATATGGTCTCCCACAGCACTCTGCGCACCAGGCTCCACGACTTATGAATCCATGGAAGAGTCCTGGAATGGATTCACTCCTTCATTTCCGGGAGGACACAGAGAGTCAGACTCCCGTCCTACACTTCCAGACCCTCAGGAGTCAACTGTGGAGTTCCCCAAGGATCCTCACTGAGTCCCACACTGTTCAACGTATACATGGCCCCTTTTGCTGCCATCATCAGAAGGCACGGTATCAACATTTTGTCATATGCCGATGACACACAACTCATCATTTTCCTCAACGAAGACCTGGACACAGCCAAAAGGAACTTTCACGCAGGAATGGAAGCTGTCACCACCTGGATGAGAGAAAGCTGCCTCAAGCTCAACTCCGACAAGATGGAGCTCATCATCTTCAAATACGCCACCTCAGCTTGGGACGACTCCTGGTGGTCCACATCCCTCGGCACCCCCCTGCACCGACCGAGCATACCCGTAACTTAGGAATCATCCTTGACTCCTCCGTATCCATGACCTCTGTTGTCTCCTCCTGCTGGCACACACTCAACAAACATCGGAAGATCTTCAGATGGATCCCAGCAGACTGTTGCAAGACAGTTACCCACGCATTAGTTATGAGCAAGCTCAGCTATGGCAACACCTTCAATGCCGGCACCTCAACTAGGAACATCAAAAATCTTCAACTCATCCAGAACGCCACCACCAGAATCATTCTGGACCTCCCTCACCTAGAACACATTTCCCAACACCTGAGGGGCCTCCACTGACTACTGATTAAGAAGCAAATCACCCTCAAGCTTCTTACCCACACGTACAAGGGCATACACAACGCAAGACCAGCCTACCTGAACCACCGCATCTCCTTCCACAAACACTGACTGACCCATCCGCTCCACCCAGATGACCCTGGCCACCGTCCCTCATATCTGCAAAACCACCACCGGAGGACGATCTTTCACCTACACTGCAGCAAAGAGCTGGTACTACCTCCCCCTGTACCCCTGACAAAGCCCATCGCTCACCATCTTCAGGAAGAACCTCAAGACGTGGCTCTTCGGATGAGGCCCCTGTCCTCCCCCCGCACCTGAGACCCTCACAAGTGAGTAGCCGTGCTTTACAAATATTGATTGATTGGGGAGTAAGAAGGTGCCCTCAGTGAGACAGAAGGCCACAGGAGCAGAGGCAGCAACCACAGGAGTCCCACAGGACAGAGACACAGAAGTCACAGAAGGAGCCCATGCAACACTACAGAAAGGGATCCCACGCCACAGGAGAATCATGCAGAGGGTTGTGTATTGGGGGAAGGAGTGCTGGAGGCTGGTGTTACACTTTGCCTGAAGATCCCTTGGAGGAGATGCAAACAAGCCTCAGCAGCTGCAAGAGACATGGTGCACAGGGGTACTTTCCTGTCTGAGAAGGCAAGGGTTTACCTCCACCAAAGTTGGACAGCAGACACAGAGGACCAAGAGGACTAATCCAGACTGCTACCCATGATGCAGGATCCACTCAGCTCAGGATGAGAGGAGCTCCACGCAGCCAGTCGTTGTTGTAGTAGGTCCCAGTAAATGCAGGGGAGTGACTGCTTCACTCCAAGGGACATTCCTTCTTCCTTCTCATGCAGACTGAAGACTTACCACCCTCAGAGGATGCACAGTTGGGTAAATGTTGCAGAAGCTGGAAGGAGCCATGGAATTGTCAGCTCCTGGAGGGTCCAGTCGCGGTTCCAGTGGCTAGACGTTAAAGTGGAGGTTGCAGACAAGTCCTGCTTGAATATTACAAGCCAAATCTGAGGACCCACCCAAGAGAGAGACCCTAAATAGGTGAACACCTATTTGGAGGGAGCTCTGCTGTCGCCTGCCTGAGATGCTCCCAGAGGTCCCCGCCAACCTTGGATTCAAGATGGCAGAACCCAGGGAGCCTCTGGAGGAGCTCTGGGCACCACCCCGGGGGTGGTGATGAACAGGGGAGTGGTTACTCCCCTTTCCATTGTTCAGTTTCATGCCAGTAGAGGAACTGGAGGTCCCTGAACCAGAGTGGACTGGTTTATGCATGGAGGGCACCAAATATGCCCTTCAAAGCATACCAGTGGCTTGGGTAGGCTAACCCTCTCAAGCCAGTCATACCTATGTCCAAAGGGAGAGGAGGAAACCCTTTGTTCTGCCTTCCTGGGCTTGATCATATCAAGCAGCAGGAGGGCAGAAACCTGTCTGAGGGGTGGTAGTAGCTTGGGCTGCCCAGAAAACCCTGTAAGACTGGTGGTAGCAATGTTGGGGGCTCTCTAAGGAGCCCGCAGAGTGCATGGAATCATACTTGCAATACTTGCAAAAGCATTGGGGTATAATTCCGACATGCCTAGGTTAAGAGTTACCATTATGTAGCTGGACATAGGTAGTGACCTATGTCCAGTACACACATAAAATGGCATCCCTGCACTCAAGTCCAGGAAAATGGAGCTGGAGTTCATGGGAGCACCTCTGCTAGTGCAGTGGTGCCCTCATACAAAGGTACTTGCACCCTGCCCTCTGGGATAGGAGGGCATGTCATAGGGGTGACTTACAGTGACCTGGTGCAGTGACCTGGTAGTGAAAGGGTGCATGCAGAACACTTTGCATGGATTCCCTATGGGTGGCATAATACATGCTGCCTCCCCTAGGGATCCCCTGTTATCCCAATACCCTGAGTACCTATGTACCATATACTAGGGACTAACATGGGGGCACTAGTATGCCAAATGTGGGGTGAAAATGGTACAAGTTACCAAGTTAGAAGGGAAAGAGCATAGGGCCAGATGTAGCAAAGGGTTTTTCCCATTCTGTGTCAATGGGAAAATACGTTTGTACATGTGGCTCATAATCACTGGGGTCCTGGTTAGCAGGATCCCAGTGAACACAGTCAAACACACTGACAACAGGCAGAAAATGGGGGTAACCATGCCAAGAAAGAGGGTGCTATCCTACACAATCCATCCCTCACAACGCACCACCCACACCCCATTATTCACCCAACACTGCACCCTTTCATATACAATACCCTCCCACACCTTAAACACAATCTCAAACATGTCCTCACAAAAGCACCCAAGATTCATTGACAATGAGGATCATGGTGGATGGAATTGTCAGGGTAGAGTCACAACTGTTTGGAGCACAGGTCCAGCCAACATCAATTGCCAGGAAAATGGAGTTATGACAAAGAATATTCGACAGGGTCAACTCAGTGGGATGCCATCCACGCACAAAGGAGGGCATCAGGATGAGGTTGTTTGACCTATGGGGGAAGGAGTGTTCCAGGGCATCAACACACCAAATAGCTGTGCACAAGACTGGCAGTCGGCCCCCACTTCCTCCTCCACACTTCACATCTTGGGAGGAAAAGGACTTGGAGATACTGCATCTTGATGACCTGACTGAATACCTGGGGGACTGGAGTATGGTAAGTACCCACAACATCTATGTAACACAATTGTCATGTCCTGCATGCTGCCTCACCACCCAAATACCCCATAATTCACTGATTTACCCACTGCACCTACCTGCCAATCACCCATTGCCCCTCTCCTGCATGCCACTACCCCACACAGCCCTAATGCCCACACAGCCCTTGGCAAGGGCAGGGCTATCACAGCCTAATCCTAGCACTATGACACCCACAATGCACCAAACCATTAATTAACGGGAGGAGCTGACAATAGGAGAATACATTAAATTCAGCACAATACTGGTCAGTCCATGGGAGAAGTGAATGTTTGAATCAGTTCCTACAATACATGTTAGGGCAGAACCACTAATACTGTTTTAATAACATTAAATCTGTCTGCACAACAACTCACACACAGGCACTGGACATCATAACACCATCACATTTCCCAAAGGTCAAGAGATGTAATGTCAGTCATCCACTTCAGATTGCGCACTGACAAGATATAAAAGGGTCTACCTCACATACCTGTCTGTCACTGGAAGTACTGATTGATGAGCTCACTCCTACAGTTAGCAGCTCATTCATCCTCTGGTTCTTCATCACTTTCCATATCACCATTTGCAGACACAGGTACCTCTGCCTCACCCTCATCAGCTAGCAATGGTATCCGATGCCTCAGGGCTAAATTGTGGAGCATGCAGAAGGCAACAATGATTTGGCAAACCTTGTGGGGCGAGTAGAGGAGGCCACCTCCAGATAGGTCGAGGCACCTGAATATTGCCTTCGGAAGGCTGGAAGTATGCTGTATTACAAGCCTTGTCCTCCTGTGGGCCTCACTGAAACAGATTTGCTTTGGCGAGGCTGGGTACCTCACAGGTGTCAACAGCCAAGGAAGGTTTGGATAGCCAGAGTCATCTGTGAACAAAATGGTAGGACAAAACCAATTGAGGTTCTGCGATTGTGTGGATTGTGATGACAGGTCACATAACATTTAGAAACATAACAATGCATACTCACCAACCAACCAGGCCCTCTCAGTGTATTGTTGTACTATCATGGTTGGCACACTGCTGTTCCGCATAATGTAGGAGTTGTGCACTGAACCAGGAAACTTGGCAGTCACCTTGAAGATATATTGGTCTTGCAGACACAATACCTGCATGTTGATCAAGTGTTAGTTCTTCCTGTTGCTATACACCTGTTCATTGACAGTGGGAGGGGCCAGGGATACATAGGTGCCATCAATGACCCCATCTGATAAAAGTCACCCTTTACATTGGCCTTATCTGCCCTTTGGGGAAATTTCATGTAGCTGTCCAGGTGTAGCAAGAAAGCACACAGTACATCCCTCAAACCTGACTGAACATGGGCTAAGACATCCCTGCTGTTAAGGCGACAGTATGCTGGAATGAGCCAGTGGCCAGGAATACCTGAACGATGGGTGGTATGGAATAGGGGTTGCGATTGCCTGGCATCAGATCTGGCTCCAACTGTCTACATAGATCCATGATGGTCTGGTGATTCCCATGTACTGCAGGTGATAGGGCCTCTGCCTTCACACAGGAATAGCTGGAAAAGCTGGTGGAGAAGGTCCTACCCCTGTATGAACAGCTATATGGGGCACCAGAGGAACAGGTGAGTCCAGTGCCCCAGCCATATGTGATTGGTGTTGTGTGTGACAATGAGTTGGCCATGTGAACTGTTGTTGATGTAGATGCATGCATGTGGCATACTGTACAGTCGTGTGGGCAGGGAGGATGGGTATGTGTGTCCACTTGCTGTTACAGTTGTGCTGTGTCAACTACTGTTGGTATGGTGCATGTTTACATGGCTCTCTCCTTTTATCTGTGTCAAACATGTAGGTGAACACCCATCAGAAAGAAGGGATCTGATGTGCCATCAACAAGCAAGTGCTGACCCTGAGGGTCTACAGCTGGCAAAGCCCCCATTGTCTTAAGCCATTGGAGGACTTGAAACGCTAGGCCCGAAAGACCACGAAGGCCCAGCTGGGGATGTCCTCCCAATGAGGAAGGGGTGCCCGTCGGACCCTGAACCCTAATGGCCTGCATTTTGGCAGTGGCCTACCCTGAGGTGGATGGGTGTTTGAAGGCAGCACAGCAGCCACAAGGGGGTGAGTACTGACTATTACCTGGTACTTGGCTCTGGTTGAATGCTGTGTGCTATCTTACTGTACCTTCTATGATGATGTAGTAGCTGACAAATGTTTCTAGACTAATGGTAATCAATTGGTACCACCTTGCCAGTGTATGAGATGCAAAGCAGCCATTAAGGTGTGCCATGTGTGAGTTTTGGTATCATGTAGCACGACATAATTCTGCCTGCATGTGGAAATACCTAGGGGCATATTTATACTCTGTTTGCGCAATTCCGACGCAAAAGTAACTCCATATTTATACTTTGGCGTTAGACGCGTCTAGCGCCAAAGTCCATGGAGTTTGCGTCCTTTTTTAGCGTGGACACCTACTTTGCGTTAATTATACGCAAGGTAGGCATTCCCGTCTAAAAAAGTGACTCCGCGGCATGTGCGCCGTATTTACACTCCCGGGCAAAATTCACACCCGGGAGTGGGCAGGTCCAAAAAAAATGACGTACGGCCGCTTTTGCGCCGTTTTTTAGCGCCTGGAAAAGGCAGGCGTTAAGGGACCTGTGGGCTCGGAAGGAGCCCAGAGGTGCCCTCCCAGGGACACCCCCTGTCACCCTTGCCCACCCCAGGAGGACACCCAAGGCTGGAGGGACCCATCCCAGGGACAATAAGGTAAGTTCTGGTAAGTATTTTTTTTTTTTTTTTTTGTGGCATAGGGGGGCCTGATTCGTGCCCCCCTACATGCCACTATGCCCAATGACCAGGCCCAGGGGACAGAAGTCCCCTGGGCATGGCCATTGGGCAAGGGGCCATGACTCCTGTCTTTGCTAAGACAGGAGTCATTTCTATGGGGGTTGGGAGTGGAAAAAAAGGCGCAAATCGGGTTGAGGTGAAAAATTTGCCTCAGCCTGACTTGCCCCATTTTTTCACGCCCAAGCTCCATATCCCCCTACGCCCGCGCTGCCTGGTGTAGGTCTTTTTTTTCAACGTACACCAGGCAGCGCCGGCGGCTAACGCCGGCTAACTTCATTGCTTAAATACGGCGCCCGCATGGCGCTTCAGAATGGCGTTAGCCGGCGCTAATTTTTTTGACGCAAAACTGCGTTAGCGCAGTTTTGCGTCAAAATGTATAAATATGGGCCCTAATATCAATGGCACATGTGTTATACATCTGCCCTTTCTATGCATGTGAGCTGGTGTTTCACCATACCTTTTACTCTATCCCAGGCAATCCCTCTACCTATGTCCGTCAGTAGTTCTAAGGTGTCTGACCACTCTCATCTGTGTTGATCACCTGTTGCAGCAACAGGTTAAGTCCGTTATTTGGTACAGGCTCCGAACATTACCTTTTTACTGGTAAAGGTCTGGACTTCATGTTAGGCTGCCATCTCATGTACAAAAGAGATATGGTCTGTCTAGGCCACTACATTTCTGTGTTTGTCATTGTAACTCCATTGTCTGTTTATCTCCATTCAATGGGGAATGTGAAGTTAGCAACAAAGGGACATTATACTTTGGGGGTATGCTTTGGGTATTCGTAATACAATTGCTTTTCTATGCGATTTACATGATGGCATGTCATCTCTATCCCAATGGGTGGGTAACAGAGAATGTTAGTAGTTTGTCAGAGCCAGCCTTATACAATATGTGATGTTAATGGTATGTGTGTAAATGGCCTACCAGTTCCTTTGTAACCTTGGTAATATGCTGCCTACATCATGTCTCAATGGTTAATTGTGGGCACACAATGTAGTGCAGGTCAATATATGCTATCCTCGGCCTAGCTGATGTGTCCAGTTAGGTGAGGAATATGAATCGCATCACTTATGTGATCATGAAGTGATGGTCTGGTTGTACCACTATGTAGAAAGCAGGTATGTGTTGTAATGAAGATGTATTTAATGCACTGGAAGTCCTGTTGGGCCATGTATAAATAATGTGGACATGTAATTTCCGTGTGACATTTGTGTAGTCTGGAGTTAGGTACATGTAATCACTTGTCAGATATGGTGTGAGTGATGTAGGTGTACTAATGTTTCCAAGTCCAGGAACTTTGACTGCATGTCAAGTGGAATGGTCGGTGGCCTATGATGTCTATAGTGGCCTCCTGTTGTGTAGTTGTTGTGACACTACACTCTGCGATTGGCTATGAATGTGTAATGGGTGATATGTAGGCCATTGTAGCTGGCCATGCAATAGTGAAGTGATGTGGTATCTGTGTTTGGTGTGTGCTGATATTCCTCTGTGATTGTGTGAATGTCACGCCATGGCTGTTCTCCAGGCATGTTTTCTATACATCAATTGTCACCTGAATGGGAGTGCTACTTGTTGTGGCTTAATCAGTTCAGGTATCCCTGTTGGCATATATGTACTGGGGTCAGCCAGCAATGTGACATGTATGGCATGTGCTGTGTGGGATGTGAATTGAGTAGTCTACACTTTCAAGGGACATTAGTATTTGAAATGGACTGGTCAGGTGTGGTTTCAGGACATGCATGATGTGTTTGGATCACTCACTTGCTCTTCCAATTGGTTATAGGAGTATGGTGACATAGGATCTGGAATATGCATTATATAACTATTTCTGCAAGGGCATGAGTAACATGTAGACATGACTTTATAGGTGTACAGATAGATTTATCCAGTAGTGCTAACTTACGCAAAATGTGATGTGGGAGAGAGGGATGACATGAAGGGGTGGATAATATTAACATGATGTGACATGGGTTAGGATATGTGTAATGTGAACAGAGATAGACTAGCCTTGACCTGTTCCCCTGCAGTACTGCATGTTTCCATGTGTGTATGTAAGGAATGTGATGACCCTTTCTCTCCCTCTCTGTATCTCTCTCCCTCTCTCTCTATTTGTGTGCATCAGCATTGGCAGGCTAAGGAGATTGGGCACAGGCGAATGGGGATGCTGCTGACCATGGGACCCAGAGTGCTGTGACCATCTTCACTGAGGGACCCAGAGACCGGGAGGGTGAGGGGAGTGCCAAGGGGGAGATCGGAATATCATCATCAATGGAATCCTTCACCAGTGGACAATCCCTGGTGGTGGCGGACCGATCTGGGACCACCCAAGAACCATCTTCGTCTTCCACACCGTTGCTACCACCTCCCTCCCTGTAGCTCCCCAACCAGTTGTCCCTGCCCGCTCATCCAGGAGAGTGGGCGTCTCCTTTGCCACAGGCACCTCTGCCCTTGCCCCAGTCAGCTCTGCTGCCCTCAGTGAGGAGGCTATTGACCTCCTAAGGTTAATCTCTGTGGGTCAGTAGACCATTGAATGCCATCCAGGGACATGCAGCTCAAGTCCAACAGAGCAATGCATTCCTGGTGGGCATTCATGGTGCACTGGCTGGCCTACAGAGATCATTCAGGCTATGGCCTTCACCTGACGGCAGCAGTGTCACCCTTTGTCCTCCGTCCCCCTCAGTCTTCCTCTACCCAATCCCACATCCCGCTTCCCCATCCCAGCCAGAGCACACAGACAGATAAGCATGCATCCCACATCCCTCTTCCCCATCCGAGCCAGAGCACACAGACAGACAAGCATGCATCCACCTCAACAGACAAGGCTACTGCAGTCAACGCAAACACCACGAGACCCAACACCGGCATGCACACAGACAATAACCACCTACAGACACGCCAACAGCCACTACCTGTACTGACTCCCCCACCACCCCACCTTCACAGACACTATACCTGCCACACCAGCAGACACCAGACCAACATTCACAGATCCAGCCACAACTCCAGTCCTACCCACAGTCAGCACAATAGCAGACCCGCAGACATCCACCCCAGTCACCACATCTGCAGCCACCACAAGCACCAACACATCCACATTCAGCACATCCACCATACCTGCGGTCACCACCCCAACAGACAGTCACCCATCCAGCATGCCATCTCCCAGCTCCTCCACCCCTCCTCCCAAGACAAATAAACGCCCACACTCACCCACCCAACAGACACCCAGCACACACAAGCATTCCTCTCACACATCTGCACCCAAAACATCCACCAAAACACCTCCTACAAGCACTCCCTCTCCCTCCACTCCCAAACCCATTTGACATGACTGTCCCCGTGTGTCTAAGAAGTTTTCCCCTCAGACTTAAACCTTTTCCCTACTCCTCTCCCACCCTGTGTGACCCCCAAAAGATGTTTTCCCTCCTCAAGTCCAGCCCTATCACCTCCAAGTCCTCCCCTGCAAGTACCCATGCCCCTCCCCCTGCCAAGAAGTTGATCCCTCCTAAGTGTTTCCAGCCCTCACCTAATCCACATCCGAAGCCCCCACCTCCCAAGCCCGAAGACACCACTCCCAAACCTAGGCCCAAACACTCACCACTACCCTCCCCAATCTCTGAGGTACCTGCCTGTCCTCTTCATGCCCCTTCCCTCTGAGGTAATTTAGCAGTCAGGAGTCAAGTTGGGGCAGTCTGACATGCCAGCTGTGCATGTTGAACTTTGGACTTTGTGACTGGCCTATGGCCTTTTATATTTGTAAATAATGCAATCTAAAATAATTTTAACTTTATTTATAAATACATCTAGGCCAGCCAGTTGTTGGTTCCAACGTTATCATCTTTGTCCTGCCTTTCATTCCTCATGGCTGTTATGGTCTTGCCTGTTTCATATTGTGTGTGAGTGTGTTATATGTGTGTGGTGGTTGTGCTACCTGTTGTGTCTGAGCTGCTTGTGTGGGTTTGTGCTTTGCATTTTTCCCTCAGTGATGGCTGGTTATGGTGTGTTGGGCATGTATGTGTGTGGGACATACAATTAGGTTGCTTTGTGTGGACTGATTGTGTTGGATGTTGTTATTTGCAGTGTGGTGTGCCCTTGTGTGCTTGTACTGTGTATCCGCATGTGTGTGGTGATTGGAATGTCTGAACCACCGCATGGTGTGTATGCATGGTGTGCCTCGTTGTATGGTTGGGTGATTGGATGTCTTGGTACAATAGTGTTGTTACGTTGCGTTGTATATATGCATTGTGGGGGTGTGAGTTGTGGTCTTTTGATGGTGCGTTTGAGGTGTTGCAGTTGTATTTTTTTTTAGTTTGGTGGTGTTGTGAGTTGTTATGTTTGACAGTGGCGGTGCTGTGTGTCTGCAGTTCGGTATGTGTTTTGGTAGTGTGCGTTGGCCGTGGTGTGTGTCCTGGGTCTGTGCGTGTGTGTATATGGCTTGTGTGAATGTGTGTGTCAGTATAGGAGTACGTTTATGTGTCACCCTCGCCACCCGTTCCAGATGTGTATGTTGTGTGTGCGTCGCGACCTTGCCATTATGCAACAGTGACAGGTAAGTGTGTGTAATCACAGTTGCTGCCATTGTCATCGTCACTGGTTCCAAAGTCATTGGGCGAACAGGAGTAACAGGAAGACGTGTAGTTCAGGTTCTATGAAGGCTCCAGATGGGTGTGGTTCCAGAAGGTGGGTGTCTCCATTTATACTGTTGGTTTCCACTAGGGTTTCTGTGGTGGTGCGACCGCGGTGGAACCTTGGCGGTGTGCAACTTCGTAATCTGTCCAGCGCAAACATGGTCTCTGCCAGCCTGAAGGTGCCTCCCGACATCCGTGACGGTCTAAATGCACTGGTAGTACTTGGGGTGGATTGGCTGTATTCTGTTGAGAATACCACCATGGTCATAATTTGGCTGTCTTCTCCACCAGCCTGTTTGTGGTATAACCACCACTGCCAACATGGTGGTTATGGAACCGGCAACATCGTGATGACCCCCACAGTCTTTGCTACATGCATAAAACCACTGGCTTTCATCCCATTATTATTCTGGTACTGGAAACGCAGTAGCAAGCTAACTACCTTGATAATAAATAGTAAAGGGCTTGAGGCATTTGAGAACAGTAATTGCAACCACAACAAGAACAATGAAAAACAAACGTGTATCAACTTCAAGTATTAATCACCAAACAAAGTCCTTTAATCCAAAGATGCTGCAACAAGCATGCGGAAACAATACACAATAAACATAGCACACATCTTTATGCAGGAGGCTACCAACAATCGTACAAATAAAATGGATATAGAAACACAGTAAAACATTTCTAATTAGTATGTCCAGTAATTTCTTTCTTAAGTAAACATCTTGATAATGTCTTTGACTAATCACAACGTACAAATGTACGTAAGTGATTTATTCCTCAAGCAGGAGCAGAGGAAAATATCTATATCGTGTGAATTATTCTATGGACAAGCTTCTTGTCAAATAATTTGGCCTAAACAATTTGGCCTTGGTTTTTAAATGATAGTCAGAATACATCATTCTATATGATCAATGGGGCGAGACTAATACTCCTTTTGTTCCATATCTATTACAGGCCCAGTCTGTAACACAATCCACGAACAGCTTCTTTTTCAATGAAGAGTTCTTGTGTTACAGATGAAAAACATTTTCACAAGGTTCTCGACCTGCAGTTTAAAAAAAATACAGGCATACCTCTTCCTGCTCACTCTTACTTTGTAAAATATTAAGACTAAGCTATTTGAACAGAGGTTTTATGCTTCGGAAAGGAAAAATTCCCAGATTACTTATCAATAATCCATTACTCCAATTCTCCCTTTTTGTTCCAGGCCTTACTTGTAAGGAGAACCCACCCTCTTGACAGCCCGTTGAGAGTGCATTTTTTTCTTTTTGTTAAAAATACACCTTTCCTCTTTGATGAAAGGGTGAACTACCCGCAATGCACTCTGGGTGCAACTACAGTGAAAAGCTATGGAGTCAGGGGCAAGAGAGTTTAAAATCAAGACCTGAGAACAGAGGAAAAAGGGAAGCAATGAAATATACCAGTTAATATTCCAGGCCTTGCTTCCTCATCCCTCTTTCTTCAAGAAATGTACTGATAAGGGAAGAAAATACTGGTTTCATTTGATTTTCCCTATCTTTGTACTGGCTTCAACATTAAAACACTGGTCATGTTGGTAAAATAAATTTCCTGTTGCGAACCCTAGCTGGTGCCTGAGGCAAAGCCCAATTGGGCGGTGTGTTTTGGCGAGCCAACAAATTAACAGGGAGAGCCGAGCCAGAACAGAGCTATGGGTCTGGTTTGGCTCTTAGACCAATGGTCTGGCTTCCCTTTGAATGCCTATGAACGAGCCAAGCCTGAAAATGTTTGCTGTATAAGTAACACAACAAAGATCACATAAAATATGATAATGTATTTTCAAAATTCAAAAAAGTGTATTTCTTTAACATGTGGAAGCTTTGACATTGATATGTCACATTGATGCACTGCACTTGGAAGTAGTTATTAAAACTGATAGTTTTTAAACATGAACCTGGCTGGTTCAGTACCAAAGTTGGAAGCTCTGGCCCTAACACCACATCCTGGGAATACCAAGGGTGGCAAGCAGAAGGTACATGAAAGCTCAGCTCGTTATGGACTCGAAGTTCCAACAGGACCTCGAGCGGAGTCACAGTCAGGCTTCAGGCCCAAGCCCGGCTCAAGCTTTAAGTGGGACTCCCATCTCTGGTTAGGAGACTGGGGACAGAGGTTTAGCTGCCAATGATACAGCAGGTACAGTAACACCAGGGCCCAGGCCTGTGAACAGACTTCTGTACCTCAACTATGGTGTGTGTGTTATGAGAATGTTTATATATTTTAGTTTGTGCAAGATGTGCACAGTGATATACTGAATGATGTGACATACATTCTACCATTCAGATAGTGGCAGTGCCTGTCTCATGGGATAAGCAGCCACGAGGGTGAGGGAATTATAAATGTCTCCCATTTACCTAAGAATTACTGTGGAATCATAATTCCAAACAAAGTAAGGGCTTGATTCATAAAGGAAAACATACACTTCTGTGTAAGTTTACTACTAGTTTATTTTTACAAACAGCAACTTTATGACTCCGGAGATGCCACAGTTAGGGGGAGAATCTAAAAATGCTGCTCTCTGCAGGTGGGAGCAATATTTCCATCTGTTTCACTGCCTGCTTCAGTGTGGCCAGGAAATAAGATGAAAAGTCCACTCCTAGCGGGCAGAAGCATTTTTAAAGTTACTGGCAGCTGGGAGAGGACTTTGTATTTGCTCTCGCTTGGCAGGAGCTTTGAAATTGATCCTGCCAAGTAAGAACAAACACTTGATTCCCTGCCAGCACAGGTGCAGGTAGAAAAACCACTATGTCCTGAGGATGGGCACTCTGGGACATAGCAGGAGCCAACCCTGGGGGTGGGGCCCCCCAGGGACATTATGGCTGAGGGAGAGTGGGTGTGTGGCCCCATTGCCTTTCGAAATTGTGGCTGGGCCCCAGGGTATGGGGTCCCCAATGTGTGAAATCAGCCTGAATGGGGACTGCATGGCCCCCCTTCTTAAGTAAAGAATGGGATCCCTGGGGCCATCATTGGCAAGGACAGGGGCCGTAGTGTCCCCCACACACTTTATTTGGCTGGCCCCTGCGGACAGGTGCAATGGGCTGCAAAATGGCCCTGGGTGGAGAGGCCCATGAACCTCCCCTCTCCTCAAATATGTACAATGTTCCCCCCAGGACCTGGCCCACCCATAAAAAAAACAAGTGCAGGAGACCACATTGTTTTTTATTTTAATTTTTGCCACGGATCTGCCGATCCTCCGTGGAAAACAAACACAAATGATGGAAGGAATGAAGAACCAATCAAACATTCACCCCCCAGTCACAGATCCGGGTTTAATCCATCAATTCTTTTGCTCACCATGCTACCCCAGTTTGGACCCAACCGTGTGCAAATAAGTCCTTACCCTGTTCCACATGGGAACAGTCCAGCCCGACTGCCAGGCCAGGTCTTCCCTGGAGACAAAACAAGCATTCTGGAACTCGTTTCAGGGTATCACCCTTCATCAACCAGGCTAGCTTGAATCCAGTGGTACAATGAGCCCCGGACTCACGCCTAGGCATACCCGGCGCACTTATGGCGACAAAAGCAAATAAACACGGATGACGGACTGAATGCAGAACTAATCAAACACTCACCCCAGTCACAGATCTGGGTTTAATCGTCAAATCTTTTGTTCACCATGCTACCCCAGTTTGGACCCAGCCATATGCAAATCAGTCTAGACCCTGTCATTTGTCACCCAAGTGGGGAAAGGTATGCCCAGACATGGGTCCTGTGCTTGCTTTGCAAGCAGATTCAAGCTAGCCTGGCTGATGAAGGACGATACACTGAAACCCATCCCAGGATGCTTGTTTCTCATTCAGGGAAGACTTGGCCTGGCAGTTCAGGCTCGACTGTTCCCATGGGAAACAGGGTCAAGGCTCATTTGCATATGGCTGGGTCCAAACTGGAATGGCATGTCAAGCAAACAAACTGAAGGATTGAACACAGATCCGTGACTGGGGGTGAATGCTTGATTTGCTCTGCATTCCATTCATCATCTGTTGTTTTTTGCATTTGTCGACCCAAGTGGGAAGGGTATTCCCAAACGTGGGTTTTGTACTTGCAATGCCACCAGATTCAAGCAAGCCTGCATAATGAAGGGTGATATCCTGAAACCGGTCCCAGGATGCTTGTTTCTAGTGTAGCGAAGACCTGGCCTGGCAGTTCGGGCTGGACTGTTCCTATGGGGAACAGGGTCAAGACTGATTTGCATATTGCTGGGTCCAAACTGGAATGGCATGGCAAGCAAAAAAACTGATGGATTAAACCCAGATCTGTGACTGGGAGTGAATGCTTGATTTGCTCTGCATTCCGTCCATCATCTGTTGTTTTTGCATTGATCAGCTGCAAAATAAAAACAAAAAAAGATAGGACAGGCCTATCTTTTTATGTGCAGAGTCTCCACCACAAGTGCAAGCTCTCCGCAATTTTCAAATTACGATTAGTAAAATTGAACTTGTAGTTTATGAATACCAAATAAATAGAATAACTTGCATAAAAGTGTACATTTACCTTTGTGAATCAGGCGCTAAGTGAGTCTGTCTGTTTCTGCCAGATGCTGTGATAAAGTAAATAATCGTGTCATTGCGAGTAAAATATTGTGTTTGGCTAAATTTATCTTCAACAGTATGGCAGAGTTACAAATGTAAGCATTTCATATTCTAATATAGTGTTACAGTTCATTTCATATTCCCAGGGTATAATCAAGGCCACTGGAATTATGCAATGTTATTGCTGTGGTGTTTTCGAAAAAGTTATGGATTTGCCGCATTTGCCACATCATCTATCATCTGCTGCATAATCTACACATTTTAAATAAAATGTTTCACGCTCAAAGGGATCAAATGTTACTGGAAAATGCTGCAACATTTGTTGCATCACAGTTGAAGACCCTTTGCAAACATTGACTGGTCACCTTTCAGTTGCTTATTGCTATACTTATTCATAAAACTTGCACTAAGGAGGTGCAGCCTCACCCCATACCATATTAAAAAGTGTTATAAAAATGTCAAAATAATGAAATAATACTATCACACAATGTTGCCACAATACATAACATGATTTGTCTTTTCTTGCCTCATAATTTAGTCAGATCTGCTGCATTATTTGGTCCTCCCATCCCACATAAATTCAGTGTCCCTGGGTGTAGTGATACTGTTTGTATAATCATATCTACTCACAATGGGACTGATCATAATTCAGTTCATTAAAGGGCTTCCACAGGTTTTGCAATCTACCATTATATACACTCTGTGGCATTATTGCTAATTATCTAGACTTACATAAGAACTAAATAACCCATGCCAAGAAACTTCAGATCATCAACTGCAACTTCAACATCACAGTCCAAGTCAATGCCATCATTACTTTATGATTTCACATAACGTAGATGCTGAGGAAGATTTTTAAAAGGCTCCCAGTCATCTCCCGCAAAATCATCACCCACTCTCTTGCCACCAGCAAATTAAACTACAAGAATACCCTCTACACCAGGATCACCAAGAATCTCATCATGAAGCTGCAGAACATCGAGAACCTGACAGCCAGAATCACTCTCAGCCTCCCACGACATTCACACATCTCACCCCACCAAGGAACTCTGGTCCAGCATACCTCAACAATACCATCTGCTTTCACAAACTTCCAGACATCTCAAGTCAGCAGGGCTCCTATTTGCACACATCACATACATGCGGGAAACCAGATGTGGAGGCATAGCCTTTTCCTACTTCGCTCCTAAAGCATGAAACAATATAGCACTACACATAATCCCCTCCTCCTCCTCAATTTTTTAATTCCAGGGAAAGCTGAACACCAGGCTTTTCATTCAAGTAACCACATTAGACCCTAAACTTGGCTAATCTCACACCTGTTCTATACCCTCCTGAGTGAGAATGAGCTTTACAAATCAGCATGACATGACCTGACCCAAAAGAAGCAAATACACTTTATGGAGCATTCATTTCAGACTTGTACAAACCCAAACAATGGCTGGAGTATTCTGTTAGTCTGCATGATTGCTTTTGCTTCCCATGTTGTGCGCCTGTTTGTCTATGTGCTCGCATCCCTAACATGGGGTGGGCTTAGGGCCATAGTGATTCTCTCATTTGCAAAAGAGTGTACACCCTCTGAATATAGAGCTGGCAATATATCTGTGTGCCCGATCTATCAATATTACAGGAGGTGCTGCAAAGCATCTGCGGCCCCTTTTGTAACTGGAGTACTCTGTGTAAGCGGAGACTAGAAAGTTAATTCTTTGACTGCAATTGCCGGTTTTACAATTGTCAGGCATGAAAACTGATCTTAATTGTCAACAATACCACTTTATTTGTTTTCCAAAAGTTTTGCTGTTTTTTTCAACTTTATTATCAATGAAAGTGCACAGAGAAAAGAATGACATGAAAATAAACTGTTACAAAGTTCACAGAGTGAAAAGAAAAAAGTGTGGGGTAAATTGCAAGGAGTAAGTAGCCAGTCTTCCTGGTAAGAAACATCAAGACTTAGATGGACCTCCTGAAGCTTGAACTACTTTTACAATCTGCTTGGAATCCCGGTGCTTCTGTGGAAGTCTGGACTGCTGGAAATTAGAAGAGGTGGGGTTGATAAGTATAGACGCCAGCTTTTTCTCTAAAATAACTCTCTACATGTACTGTATGCTTATTTGAAAGAAGATCTGATGCAAATGTATTACAAAACAATAGAACCGATTCAGGTGGGAAACTCCCAATTTTCGAAGCCAGAAAAGGCAGAATTTTGGCTGTTGCCCACCTGAAATTGCTCCTACTTCAACAGAAGGAAATGGAGGAAATACATTCTCCCAGTTATTTTTTAGAATTCCCTTCTTTTCTCTTCTGAAATGTTGGCATCTATGTAAATCTAGGGCTTATCGGCTACCTCCAGAATTGACAAAAATTGGGTCCACATTGGCCTAACTGAATGTACTTGTGGCCCATCCAGATGAAAATTCCTGGAACGGGGCCTGCTTTCTTCTCTCCTTACTTGTGAGTACAGACAGGAAGTGCTCATAGCTGCTTTAGACCCACACCAGACACACAAGGCACTGGCACCATTCAGGATGCTGCATCTCTGTCCACCTTTAGTGAAAACACATCAGCACATCAGATGCCCAAACATGTTGAAACAGACGCAAGAACATAATTGCTAAAGGACAAATATGTCAACCACCATGCATCCAGTCTATAGTGGAACACAAACATGAAGACAAAGCTAGTGGAACCACCTGGAAAATATCTACAACGGAAATACACTTGCACTATAATCGAAGTAGCTATTACCCAGTTACACCTACACTCTACCTGATATGACGGATTCCTGTCAGAAACATCATAAAGAAAGTGCCTTTTTTGTTCAGAAATTCAGAATGCAAGAATGAAAGACACACTAATACATCACAAAATTACTTTCAAAATGGCTAAAACATGCATTAAAATGAAGATCATATGTACAGACTGCAAGGCTTACCGCACAGGAGAGGCCGGAGCAGAATGAAACACAGGGAGCACAATATCTGAATCAAAATAGAACCTAAAAGCAACAATAGGAAGGATCTTAGACCTAATCTAAGAATCATATGATCAGAAAACATACTGAACTATGGAACTGTCACTGAAGATTTCAACCCAATCTCCTGACAAAAGTGATTGGCAACAGAAACAAAGCCTTAAGGGACAAATGCTTCAGATAAAACTAGTCCGGAGGCTTAACAGGAGGAGACTGACCTACAGCCAGTTCTAACGGTATCTTCTTTGGACATAACCCAACCCTATTGCTGGCTGAGCCAGCAAGAAACCCATGAGCATAGGGGCAAAGTACATCACTCTGCCAAAATCGCAGCCTTCCTAGGCCTTGATAAGTGTCTTAACAGATGTCACTTGGTCCTTCATCATGGCAGATAAATGGCCTAAAGTAATTCTATCATACAATAATTGTATTGTGAGTGCTGGCTTCCACTACCATGGAGTTGTCCTCTTCTTAGACCACCACATCTAGAAGAACTTGAAAGATTTGGGCAGAAGCTGTTCTAACTGAAGACAACAGATTGCTCCCAGGAAAGGAAAATGAAGACTACCTTTTCTGAAGACACTCCATCTTCAAAACACTGGTCCTGATAAGATGCAGACCTGCCACCACAAACCACAAAGTATGCCCCTCACTGTTAACTGTGTAATTATCAAACAGCCCACAATGCCAATGTATTAAGAATTCATTTGTGTACTTTCCATCCAGCATAGCAGACAAAATGGACTTAAAATATATAATGAGGCTGTCTAAGTCATGGAAAGAGCTGCTGGAATTCATCATAGGCAGTTTTAGTACCAGAAGTACTTATAGAAAGCCCCATCCATCTTCCTGCCACCTAGATCAGAAGGCATTGCATCTTCCAGAACTAATGTGACTAACTCATCACATTGGGTGTTAGACTTGGCATCCTTGGTGTAGTCTCCCCTGTCTTTTTGCCAGTGCTAAAGTGCAAGTGCTCTCTGTGTAAATTGTATGTGTAATTGGCTTTTCCACAATTGGCATATTTGAGAGTCCTTAGCAAAGCGCACTTGAGGTACCCACGGTCTATAAATCAAATGCTACTAGTGGGCCGTCAGCACCGATTGTGCAGCCCACATGAGTTGCCATCTAAACAGGTCTCGACCTGCCACTGCAGTATCTGTATGTGCAATATTGCACTGCCAATTTGACCAATTTGACCTGGCAAGTGTACCTTCTTGCCAGGCCCAAACCTTCCCTTTTACTACATGTAAGGCACCCTTAGGGTAGGCCCTAGGTAGTCCCATGGGCAGGGTGCAGTGTATTTAAAAGATAGGACATGTACTGGTGTGAAATACTGCTAAATTCAATATTCACTGTTGCAAGGCCTATTTCTCCCATAGGTTAACATGGGGACTGCCTTTAAATATCTTTTAAGTACAGTTTCCCATTGGGAACAGATACAGATATGGAGTTTGAGGTTTCTGAACTCACAATTTAAAATACATCTTTTGGTAAAGTTGGTTTTTAGATTGTCAGTTTGAAAATGCCACTTTTAGAAAGTGGGCATTTTCTTGTTTAACCATTCTGTGTCTCTGCCTGCTTGTGTATTCCACGACTGGGTTACACTGACAGTTGGGCTTTTGAAGATTTCCCTCTAGACAGTGACACAGGGGAAACTGGGGTGTAGCCTCCATATCTTGATGAGTCTCCTCGGCTAGTGTGAGGAGGGAGGAACTAAAACTTACACCTGAAAGGGCTGCGGCTTTCCTCACACAATGCAATCTCCAACCCCCTGGGGCCAGGCCTGCGCAAGACAGGATCTTGGGAACACAGAGACTTTCCTTTGAAGTTTGCCTACTTCAAAGGCAGAAAGGTGGATAAGTAGTGGACCCCAAAACCCCAGATTTATAGAACATTTCTGGATCAAGAAGAACCTCTGCCAAGGAGAAGATTTGAAGAGCTGGAATAGGAGTACTGCTCCTTTGCTGTGTGCTTTGCTGGGTTGGCCTGAAGTTGCTGCTTGTGCCTCAGAGGGGGCAAAGACTGGACTTTGCTGTGTATCCTGCTTATGAAGTTTCACTGAGGGCTTGGACTGAACTTGCCCCCTTTTCTGAAGTCTGAGGGCCATCAAAGACTTCCTCTGCCAGCACCTGGACTCTCTTGCTGAGACTCCCACAGTGCCAAGTGGCACCTAATCCAGTCCCTGGGCCCTTGAAAGGAGAAGCTGGTGAAAAACCAAGAAAAACCAAGTGCACCGACTTCAGACGACACCCGGACTGAAGCCGCGGCTGGATCCCGCGACGCTGCCTACAACTGAAGCCATGGCCCCCGCTGGAGTGAGACGACCCAGACTGACCCCACAGGCCCGATGCCACCGCAGGCTTACCGAAGTCCACGACTCCACAAGCCCTGAAGTACTGTGTCACCGATGTCCGTGACACCCGACTCCACAGGAATTGTAACGAAGCAATGCTTTGCCCCGCCACTGCCTCATCTCCATTGCTCCACAGCAAGGACCCGACACCACGCACCAACGCTTCTGATCCTCTGCTCCGCAGCACCAGAACCAACGCCGCACCAGATCCAGCTATGCCTCAATACTGACTCTGTGCACAGGCCTGTTTCCTCATTTTCCCGAGGTACTGTACCTGGGGGTCCATGCGACTCTGTGACCAGCGCCATTGGCATTGGATTGTTGAGAACAACTCTATTGCGACACTGTGATATTTGTGTTTCTAAGCGCTAAATTGAAGTTTAATCTTTGAAAATTAATAACTTTGCTTGTGTATGGTGGATTTGTGTTGTTTTAGTCTTGTTTTACTCAGATAAATATTGGTTATTTTTCTAAACTGGTGTTGAGTGGTTTTGTAGTGTTTTCATTGTGTTTCTGTGTGTTGGTACAAACACCTTATACATTGCCTTTAAGATAAGCCTGACTGCTTGTGCCAAGCTACCAAGGGGGTGAGCAGGGGTAATCCTAGGTGTGTATTCCCCTTACCCTTACTAGAGTGAGGGTCCCTGCTTGGACAGAGGGCATACTGGCTGCCAACCAGAGACTCGGTTTCTAACATTGGGCATAAAGTAAACCATCACCACTACTTTCAGGATATCTCGATCATCAGAAGAAAAAATCTTGGTCAGGAAGAAAAAGGTCATCATCCATTCCTGTACGAAATTGGTTTACCGGTTGAGGGGGCTGAAATCCTACTCAAGCAGCAAACACAGTTCTTGTCAGGGTGAAACTCAATCAAACCCCAAATTAACCTGTGCTTAGCTCTCTTGGTAGCTGGCACAAAAGCAGTCAGGCTTAACGTAGAGGCACTGTGTATTTATCACCAAAAGTCCCACTCCAAATTTAGAAAAATAGAGTAAAATGCAAAAACGTTTTTGAGACCAAAACAACAAAAACCTAATGAGTAGAAACAGGGATGTGCAATTTTAAAGATTTCAGGTAAGTAATGCACCTAAAAGCACAAAGCACCACTTATCGTGCAAGACCAGGTGAAAGTCACAAGTTCAGGCTGATCGCGATGCAGCACAGTGCAGATACAGAGACCTTGTTGGTTCTGCTAAAAAGAATACCTTCTAGAGTCTAGCATGAAAAGGATAGTTTGCAGGAGAAGGGGCAGTGAGGAGCAGGGAAAGCATCAAGAATGGTTGTTACTGTGGTGTGAAGAGCAGGCTAGGTGTCCTTGATGGTTGTTGTTGTAGCGCAGATTCTGTCAGGTGTTGCAAATGGTCGTTGATGGAGATTCGTGTTGATTTTCACTGTGGGCTATGGATGCTATAGTGTGAAGTTAAGATCTCGCATTGCTCGGTGTCGATAGCATTCGTTGTGGCATGAAGAGTTGGGTTCTAAGCTAGACATATTGCCTTTGCCATTGCATCAATGAGACCGCAATTTTAGAGACTTTGGCTGATGCTCCCGAAATGCTTGAGAAAGGCATCTAATTTTTTCTGACTTTCATGTAGCTGTATGTCCCATGGCATGCTTTTTTCAATGTTTCAACAAATACATGAATTTGGGTTGTATGTCGGAACCATGCATTCAGTTGCAATGCATGTCATTACCACAAGTGTGTTACAGTGAGAATGCCATTACTACACACATGCCTTATCACGCATGCCTTTAAAATGAATTATGTTGTAAAAGCATGTGTTTTAAAAGCACATGCGTGGTAAAGGTCCCCCGGCCCAATACCCCCAGCCCAAAGACCACTACCACTCCCCTAAAACCTAACCACTGTCCTTCCTAAAACAATCCCCCACCTCAGACCCAATCCCACCACCCTAATCCTGAAAACCTACGCCCGCCCTAAAACCTAATACCCGCCCCTCCCTAAAACAGTCTCCCCACCCCGAGCCCAACCTTCCTCTGCACTTAACCTGAAAACCGCACCTCCATAAAACAGTACCCCCTAAGCCCAATACCTCTCATCCCCACCCTAAACCCTAACACCTCACCCCTGCACTTACCAAAAAAATCCCCCCTCCCCAGACCCAATCCCTGCCATAATCCTGAAAACCTACTCCTGCCCTAAAACCTAAACCCTCATCCCTGTCCCCCCACCCCCAAGCCCAACCCCTCCTCTGCACTTAACCTGAAAACTGGACCCTCCCGTCCTAAAACATAAGCCCCCACCCCCTCCCTAAAAGAGTACCCACCAGGCCCAATACCCTCCAAGCCTGAATTCCACCCTGCCCTAAAACCTAACCCCCACCCCTCCCTAAAACAGTACCCCCACCCCCAGTCCTAATCCCCCACCCTAATCCCGAAAATCTATCCCGGTCCTAAAAACTAACCCCCACCCCCTCCCTAAAACAGTAACCCCACCCACTAGACACAATCCCCCTTGCCTTACTCCTACCCCACCCTAAAATCTAACCCCCTCCCCTCCCTAAAACTGTACCTCTACCAATAGACCCAATCCCTCTTACCTTACTCCTACCCCCACCCTAAAACCTAACCCCCACCCCTCCCTAAAACACTGCCCCTAACCCCTAGACCCAATCCCCCTTACCTTCCTCCTATCCCCACCATAAAACCTAAACCCCCACCCCTGCCTAAAACAGTATCCCAACCCCCTAGACCCAATCCCCCTTATCTTACTCCTACCCCCACCCTAAAACTGTACCCCCATACCCAATCCCCCTTGCCTTACTCCTTTCCCTGCCCTAAAACCTAACCCCCTCCCTAAAATAGTACCCCTATCCCCAGAATCAAACCCCTTACCTTACTCCTGATATTTCCGTTTCCTCTAACGACGGTGATAGCATTCACCATCATTACAATACATAGCCCTTACCATGCATACCATTACAACCGTTGTAATGGTATGCGTGGTAAAGGCTATTAGTTGTAATGACAGATGCATGGTAACGCATGCGTGGAAAAGGCTAGTCGGGTAAACAGCTGCGTAGAACTGGCTGTTTCCCCATGAACTGAGATGACATGCCGTCACTGATATTTCCCTGATGAGTTCCAAAGCTAAAGGACACCATGGTAAGCACCCATATCTTTTAAATCAATCTTTGCATTCCTTAATTTCTGGTTTATTGTCTGGAAGACACAACTGAATAACAATACATCTATTTATAATTCCATTTAAGAAGCAGATTGCCTGTATGCACCGAATCAGAAATGGTGCCTGGCTTTGTTGAGGTCCACTATCCTGGCTGAATCATCTGTCAAAATGCCTCTTCACTCAATCGCACAAATAAGGTGGCAACGTGCTCTCAGGGTTAGTTCAAAGCATGCAAATTATTCAAATTACAAAACGGGTTTTAATGCCTTCTTAATCGCACTAACTGGTGCCATCTTGAATTATACTGAAACATCTCATGTTACGTGCTCACCATACATTAAACATAAGGATGATTAGATTAAAACTATCAATGATTAGCAGACTGCGCCCAATGTTATTATTTACCTCTGTAACAAATTCATCTGCACTTGGTCTAAGGCCTTTCCATATTACAAATAGGTGGTCTATATATCTGAACCAGAGTACTATGTGGTTCAACCATTGTTCCAAATCTAGACCATGGATCGCCTGATCCTCCGACCAGGTCGCAAGCAGCGCCGCCATGGGGATTCCGACCCCCTTCCCGCCAGCCTGGTTCTGGCGGTTTTTGCCGCCAGAACCTGGCTGGCGGGAACGGGTGTCGTGGGGCCCCTGGGGGCCCCTGCAGTGCCCATGCCACTGTCATGGGCACTGCAGGGGCCCCCTAACTGGGCCCCACATTGATTTTCAGTGTCTGCGTGGCAGACATTGAAAAGCGCGACGGGTGCAACTGCACCCGCCGCACACCAGCAACTCCGCCGGCTCCATTCGGAGCCGGCTTCCTCGTTGCTGGTGCTTTCCCGCTGGGCGGGCGGCCTTTTGGCGGTCGCCTGCCCGCCCAGCGGGAAAGTCAGAATCACCGCGGCGGTCATTTGACCGCGCTGCGGTGTTCTGGCGGGGTAACTTTGGCGGGCGGCCTCCGCCACCCGCCGAAGTTAGAATGACCCCCTCTGTGTACGACATAGCGTCATCATTCTTATCAGCATTTGTGTGTGCAGGTAGAATTTAAATGGTCTGGATTTTAAGTAATGTCTGGCTGCCTTCGGATCCTGCTCGTGTATGATACTCGTATGTAAAAAGGACACAACCAGTGTCATTAAGAGAAGGTCCTTGTTCCGGACTATACCAAATACCTTTTTATGGGAATCATATGTATCCTGTATACAGCAAAGCAGACAGTGCACACGTGGTTGCAAAAAAAATGTCTATGTGTTTCAAGGTATGTTCAAGGAACAGACTCCTTGGTCCTTGAACCAATATGATAAGTCTCTTTGGAGGTTGGTTGTATTCTTTTGAATTTTAGGGTTCAAGTAAAATACCAGAATTCTGGAGTGTTCTTCCTTAAGAAACGCAAACTCCTCATGGTTGAGGGTGGCTCTTTCCATCCAAGGAGCCAATTAATCATAGTGCCTTTTTTAGACTTTTAGATACTCAGCTCTGGTAATTATTTCATAACAGCTCACATCATTAAGTTCAATATATGCTTCCTTAAGGTGAATTTCCCTAGGCCACAATACAATGCTGCCCCCTTTATCTGAGGCCTTAAAACTCAATCTTTTTCCTCTGAAATGTCAGATACTGCCTCTTAATATTCCCTTTGTACAGTGGACAATCTGGCTTTCTTCTTTGAGAATCGAAACCTCTATTTAATTGTATTTCAACCAATAACCATGCATGCTAAGATCATATCAACAGTCATGTACTAAATGCAGGTCAAATATACATTATGGCTTAAATGATCTTCCTGGTTCCTCGACATCATTTATGGGAAAGTCTATGATTTGTTTCCTCCCTAAGTTTTCCCCTACTTCTTTTCCTTGTTTTTCGCCCATTCAGCTGCCCCTACCTCTCCTTTGCAAATCTTTCAGTCCTTTCTCTGTCCTTGATTTGAACTCCTTGTCAAGCAAAAAAATGAGTATCATCCAGGTCTATTGTTCCAGATGTCATAGTTACTGGCCTTTGTCACTGTCATGCTCTGCTACCGAGCTCACATTTGTACTTACATTTGTCACTGTGTCTTTATTTTCTCCTGTTGTGTTTTGCCAGACGCTGTCTCCTTAGTTTTGAATTTCTTGGCAAAAGGTGTAGATTTGTCATTTTTCATAATTCTGTTTGTTCCTTTGATATTTTGGGGATTTCTTCAGTTTGATTGTTTTCTCCAACTTGCTCGGTCTCTCTTTCATACCGCATCTAAACTTGGACACAAGTACTTTATGGTTATCTTTGTCCATATCCTCATTCAGATTTTTTTAATTTCTTCCAATAAATTATCCCTAACGCTATTTATATATTTCACAAATATCTCCAGCATGTGGGCTGATGACTGCGTGCTGTTTTGCCCATATTTTCAGCATCTGGGGATAGGGATTCTTGTAACTTCAGTGCTATCATAATGTGCAGTTCCCTTGTCATTAACCTCAGTGCCCTCTGGCCCCCAGTCCACAAACCTCCAGCAGCGGTATTCCAGTATCCACCTATGGGGGGCTTGCCCGTCTTAAAACGATTCCAGTTAAAAAGTGGGTTGGCCGCATCCAGCTAATAGAAAGTGGTGCCTGGATTCGTGGAGGTCCGCTTCCTATGATGAATCATCTCTCAAATGCCTCTTCACTCGAACATGGAAAGAAGGTACTGGCACGCTCTCAGGGTTAGTTCAAAGTGTAAGCATGCAATTTCTTTGAAATACAAAGTGGGGGCTTGGCACGTTTCAGCTCCATTCCCTCTGTAGTATTGTTCACAATAACGAGCACCATCTTGAACTGAAAATTTATACCAAAACGCCTCATGCTCTACATAAAAGACATACTATTCACTGTATAGAAGAATGGGATAGAACAGAGCACAACATGCATAACATTTTTTTTTGTAATTTCTTTTAATAATAAATTCTTACTTTATAACATGCATTATCTCTTGTCTATAATGATAATGATATGAAGAAATAGCTATATAAACCATATAAGCAACATATTTGGGCGAGGTTACAAATGCCACGCATGAATGGCTGTGTTTCAAAGGGGGGTGGGTTGGAAAGGGAGTGAATAAGGGGGTGGTGACGAAGTTCATGTCATGTTCATGTTGGAGGTATGTCTTCATTGTTTTGGGTATAGATGCCAGATATTTCTAAAGATCAGTTAGTATTAAAATCACTCTTTTATAGGAAGCAGACAATGCCATGGATACAGTCAATTCCTGAAAGATTGGAGAAATGCTGGACTTCCAGTGTTTCTGTTAGAAATGAGGTCTGTGGTTGGCAGTCAGTATGCACTCTGTCCAAGCAGGGACCCTCACTCTAGTCAGGGTAAGGGGGGGTACACTCCTAAGACAACCCCTGTTCACCCCTTTGGTGGCTTGGCACATGCAGTCAGGCTTATCTCAAAGGCAATGTTTAAAATAATTGTACCAACACACACAGTAATACAGTGAAAACACTAGAAAATGGACACAACACCAGTTTAGAAAAATAGCCGATATTTATCTAAATCAAACAAGACCAAAACAACAAAAATCCAACATACACAAGTCAAGATATGAACTTTTAAAAGAAAAAGAGTCATATTCCGTAGAAAACAATGGAAACATTGTTTTGCACACAAAGTACCTGGTTTGCGTAAAAAATAAAGCCGCACAGGCGAGCGTGCATTGAAAAAGTCATCAATATTCCATTTTTCTCTCCCGCACGGGAGTGATGCATCAATTTCCAGATGGGGCACCTCGGCTCCACACAGGTTCACAATGATTTTTGATGCCCAGCAATGATGTGTGTGAAATCCGTCCGCACAGTGATGGAAAACAATGCTACATGAGGTTTGCATTATTTTCAGTAGGAACAAGCGGGTGTTGCATCGTTTCTTCAGCCGCGTTGCAGGTGATGCCTCGATTTCCCAGCAGCAAAGCAGGTGGTGCATGGATTTCAGCCACAAGGTGGGTGGTGCATCGCTTTCACAGCCAGGTTGCAGGTGGTGAGTCAAAATTTTCCCTGCACAGCATCCTGTGCATGGATTTCATCCTTTTTCTACCAGCTTCACCTTTCAAGGGCCCAGGGACTAGATAGGGTACCAGTTGGCAAGGCAGGAGTCTCAGCAGAGAGCCCAGGTGCTGGCAGAGGAAGTCTTTGATGGCCCGGAGACATCAAACAGGAGGCAAGCTCAGTCCAAGCCCTTGGAGACACTTCACAGGCAGGAATATACTACAAAGTCCAGTCTTTGTCCTCTTTCAGGAAGAAGCAGCAACTACAGGCCAACCCAGCAAAGCACAGTCACAGGCAAAGGGGCAGTACTCCTCCTCTAGCTCTTCAGCTCTTTTCCTTGAAAGAGGTTCCTCTTGGTTCCAGAAGTAATCTGAAAGTCTGGGGTTTTGGGTCCACTACTTTTACTCCTTTCTGCCTTTGAAGTAGGCAAACTTCAAAGGAAAGTCTCCGCTGTTCACAAGATCTTGCCTTGTCCAGGCCTTGCTCCAGACTCACACCAGGGGGTTGGAGACTGCATTGTGTGAGGGGAGGCAGAGCCCATTCAGGTGTAAGAGACCACTCCTCCCTCCACTCTAGCTCAGGTGGCCCATCAGGATGTGCGGGCTACATACCAGTTCCCTTTGTGTCACTGTCTATAGGGGATTCACAAACAGCCCAACTGTCAGTCTGACCCAAAAAGGGAATACACAAACAGCAGAGTCACAGAATGAGATTGAAAAGGTTGCCGAACCCACAAAACATCCACGTATACGAATCGGGTTCATATTACTAAGCAGGGTGATGTGTCAGGGGACAAGGGTGTGTTTTGGCCCCTCTTTTGTTCATTCTCTATATTATAAGATCTCCCAGCCCCAATGTGCCAGTTATACAGGGTAAACCACTCCCCATATTACGGTTCACGGATGACGCTGTGCTTTTGGCAAAAACTTTGAGTCCTGCGGCAGCTAGTTCATGTGTTTGTTGGATTGATGACATCCCTGGACCTTCAAACCAACTTTACTAAGTCCCATATTATGGCTTGCGCCCCTAAGTGCTCTTCATTGTCGAATATGTCAATCGGTAATAAACACCTGACAAGTATTCTTCATTTTCCTTATTTGGGTATTATTTCTTTTCATCTCAGGGTACCTGGATAACTAATACTGCACAGCGAGCCACCAAATTTTCATTAGCGAATGTGTCATGATGTAGTATTCCTCAGCCCAAGGGTGGGGGTTTTATAACATCACTGCTAAAAATAAATGGTTTCCAGTGTGTCCCAATTGCCATGTATGTGTATGAGGTGTAGGGAGTTGCAAACTGCACCGCTTTAGATCGGGAATAGAATAGATTTTGTAGAAGGTTTTTATCAGTCCCCATTTTTGCCTCCCACTTCATTTGTCACAGGGAATTGAAGATTTAATAAGGGTGCAGCTAATAATGTTATGGCTTGCCGTTTGGCAAAATTCAGAGGCTGTCCTGACTAAAGAGAGAATATTGGACTGTTTGTCTCCTGATAAGGGGTTGCCTTTTCCTTGGCACGCCTTTATAAAAAGAGAGCTTAACAAAATTGGGAAGCTAACCCTGTTTACTGACCCGTCCTCATGTATGGGAGTAAATAAGAAAGCTGTGGCCAAAGCACTTTATGATTATGAGGATTTAAGGCACATCAGGGCTGAGGTAGGGAATCCCAGTGTGGACCACTATCTTTTTCTAGGTGAAATGAATTGTTCGCACAAGCTGGGAGAGTTCTTTGCTCTTCCGCTTTACGTCTGGCACCTTACAATATATGCTGTGGTTACCAGTGGGATTTCTACATGATCTGAACTCTAAGCCTTGTCCCTGTAATGATTCACATGGTCAATCTATGCTGCATTTTATTTTTTATGACTTCTGTAGAAAGCATTTCTTAATTCCACTTCTAAAGAATTATTGTCATGATGCTGCTCTTAGATTTTCTTTGTTACTTAATAATGAGGAAGTGTTTATTTACGTTGGGTCTTTTTTAAGGTCTATTGTTTGTGTGCATAGGTCTATCTCATTTTATTCATATGTGTGTTTTTATATTTTTATTCTTGACCTGTTATTTATGAATGCTTTGTGTTTTGTATACTTTTATGGATATAAAATATTTCCGAAAAAAGGTTTATGATGATGAGTTCAATAGGGTGGTTAAAATGCTCGTCAGGCTTCGACATTATGGGGGTCATTCTGACTCCGGCGGTCTTAGACCGCCGGGGCCAGGGTCGGCGGGAGCACCGCCGACAGACCGGCGGTGCCCCGCAGGGCATTCTGACCGCGGCGGTAAAGCCGCGGTCAGACCGGCAACACTGGCGGTCTCCCGCCAGTGTACCGCCGCCCCTTTGAATCCTCCAAGGCGGCGCAGCTCGCTGCGCCGCCGAGGGGATTCCGACCCCCCCTACCGCCATCCAGTTCCCGGCGGTCCGCCCGCCGGGAACCGGATGGCGGTAGGGGGGGTCGCGGGGCCCCTGGGGGCCCCTGCAGTGCCCATGCCACTGGCATGGGCACTGCAGGGGCCCCCGTAAGAGGGCCCCTACGAGTATTTCACTGTCTGCTTGGCAGACAGTGAAATACGCGACGGGTGCAACAGCACCCGTCGCACCTTCCCACTACGCCGGCTCGATTACGAGCCGGCTTCATCGTGGGAAGGACGGTTTCCCCTGGGCTGGCGGGCAGCCTTTTGGAGGCCGCCCGCCAGCCCAGGGGAAACCTCAAAATACCCACCGCGGTCTTCCGACCGCGGTACGGTATTTTGGCGGCTCCCGCCGGGAGCGCGGTGACCGCGCCCGGCGGGAGTCAGAATGACCCCCTAGGTGTCAATAGATCACTCTTTCCATGCCGGCACATGGGTGAGGGGCTAATTGAGAGATATGCTGTGCATCCCGAAGGAGTCCCAGTTTGGCAGTTAGAGCCCCCCACCAAGAGGGCATAGCAGCATGGATCTTTGAAATGGCTAATTGACGGGTGTCTATTGGTCAAAAGTAACACTTGAATCGGGCTTCACTATTGTAGATTTGGGCATGGAGTATTCCTAGGGGATCATGCCAAAGACGTAGTTGACGTAAGTGACAATCATCATTTTCATCATTTGTATCCTTCCTCAGACTGTTAATAGCAATTTAGACCACTGTGCAATGTCATTGAACAGTTGATCCTGAAATGGTATGATCTTTTATGCAATCATTCCTTTTCTTTTACCACTGATGAGAATGGCCAAGTACTTCATCCCTGTTGGGATTCATTTGAAAAGGTGCTCTCCCAGGGAGAGTTTGATTTTGTGCTTAGATGTGGGCATAGCTACACATTTTGACTTTTGACCAGTTTATTATGTGTCCCAAGAATTAAGGAAATTCCAAACCTATTTGTAGTTAATGGGGGCTAAAATGATTGATTGATGATCTTTACTCAATTATAAGCTTATAATTATAAAAGAAGAAACATAATATACAATTCATTAAAATCAAAGTAAATTACGTAAGAATGTCACTAGGTCATAATCATGGCAGGTGATCGGTCACTTTATAATGCAACCAGCTTTCACATAGGTGGCTGAGCACAAGATGAGATTAGTGACAACTATAGTGCTCCGGTGCAACATATATGAAATAAATATTTAAACAGCAGCAGAAAAGAAAAAGCATACAAAAATAAAAAGAACTTCTAAGATTTTTTTTTTAAATGTGAACCTAAAAAGAAGCTAAAAATCAATAGACTTCTGCCACCACAAGGCATTTCTTTAAAAAGCTCCCACAGAATGATGCACAGAATAATCAGGCAACATATGGACAAAATGCTTATATTGGTAAAAAACACGGGTTTCAAGAATTGGTACTGGATGTTTACATCTAAATAACTGATAACATTTACAAAAAAATAGAAAGTGTGCCAAGGTATGGGGAAGATTCAGCGCATGGACACAGAAGAATGGACTTGGAATCAAAATGGCCTACAGGAAAACAGAGTTGACATCTCATATTCTCCATGGGAAATTTAGTCAGGAGTTCTCTTTGCCAAGCTTTGTTTGGCTCCAATAACAATTTGAATAGTAACCATCTTCCTCAGGGTTGGCTTTATAATCTCACTGTCCTCTCTAGTCACAGTTGCCCACCTCAGATAGAGCTCTTAAACCTTGCTGGCCTACCCTCTATAGATAGCATGAGGTGAGGTAAATAGATTCCATCTTTCTAGAGCTTCCGCTGTTTTCTTAATATAGTTCAACCCCAGGATCCTGAGCCCCAAATCACAGGCCATGTGCACCATGTACTAGTAAAAATATAGATTTGAAGTTTTAGTTTCATTGGATAAATTGTGAACATGCGATCCCCTGACCAATTAGGATGTGGGAGGTAGTTTTAGGAAATCTAACTTAGCCGGACTGCACCAAGAGGAGATGTGCCATTCTCCCCATTCCTCTTGAGAGGTTTGACCATTTGCTCATTTTCTGTCTTACAGTTAAGACCGGTATTATTTTCTTGGCCGTCTTGAGAAGAGCTATGCTTAACTTTACTGCTTAAAGATACTTTGGGCTACATGTGCGAAATGTTGGATTTGCGACTCGCAAATTGCGAGTCAGAGCGAATTGCAATTTGCGACTCGCAAAACCTTATGTTCAACAGTGTCAGTGACACTGTTAGCGATTCGTAAGGGGGTCGCAAATGACCTACCTCATGAATATTCATGAGACAAGATGCAATTTGCGAGCCCATTGGGAATGGCCGCCCTCACAGGGATGCTGGCCTGATGGAGACACCAGACCACCATGTCTGTGACTGCTTTTAAATAAATCCGTTTTTTTTTTAAATGCACCCCGTTTTCCTTAAAGGAAAACGAGATGCATTTCAAAAACAAATTATGAAAAATGTTCTTTTCATTTTTTCAGAGCAGGTGCTCTGAAAAAATGTTTTTACTGCCATTCACAAAGGGGAAGGGGTCCCATGGGGACCCCTTCCCGTTTGCGAAAGGGTTAGCACCAGTTTGACTGCGAGTCGCAATTAGGAAGGGAACACCCCTTCCTAATTGCGACTCGCAAACCCTTTTTGCTATTCGGTAGATAGTTTACCGAATTGCAAAGATGGGTCTGAACATCCCACAGTGCATTTTGCACGTCGCAAGCAGCCGATTCGCTGTTTGCGACATGTAAAATGCTTCATACATGTGCACTTTGCCTTTTCTGAACTCTGATGCTGAATCCTGATACCTCGCTGACCAGACTGATGTCCTGATGACAAGAACTATCTTAGCTTGCCAATGCAATTGAGGTGAATTTCACTGATGATGTTCCTATGTCTATTTGCATTTGTTTCTAGGTACCAACCGCTATTTTGATAGAGCCATAGTTAGATGTTTTTCCAAATTTGTGTTGACTAAATTGTTTTGCATGAAGCCCAAACATGCTATTCTAATCTGTTGATAGTTAGGGAGCTCAATGATGAAGTTCATTATATGAAAATGCAGCTGATGTCTTTTCCTTGCTGAAACTAAATATATGTAATATCGTTTGCGCAGTTATTCTTGCTAGTAATTTGTAGTGTAACTTTAGAATGTGTAGTAGCTCAAGCTTTGATTAGATTGTGATTCTTTCGCCGCTTTGGGCAGCCAGTATTGTTTCTGTACGTTTATCTTTTGATTTTGAGATTGACTTAACGTTACATTAGCATCGTTAATATAGGGAAATGAATATTCTAACTTTTACATAAAGGTGTGGTTATTAATCACTGCAAGGTCATGGTGTGTTACAATTTCTGACTCCTATTGATTACTAATGTTATTGATTGTTATTGCTTATTGATCTGCATGTATGGGATATATGATGGGAAAACCTTGAAGCGAATCAAAAGGTTCATCGACCTATTCACGTCTCCCTTGTAAGTTTACTTATTAAGGTCTGACGCACTAACAGATGTCATCTCTATATAGCATTAGTTTCAGGTTTCCTGCTGCCGTTTCCATTCCCTCTATCCAATTTGTGTTCTGGGCCATAAATAGCAGCTTGAGCACCATTACGAAGAGCAGCGGGGACAGAGACCAACCTTGCCAGGAGACCCTGTAAATCAGTTCTCAGCAGCAAAGGAATCCATTGCAATTAAACACTGCTATTGTTCATTAGTATAGCCATTGCATCGTCGTAATAAACTTTGATCCAATACCCATTTTGTGCATGTGACGGAAGTCCACTCCACTCTATCAAACAGTTTCTCCACAGCAAGGGAGAAAGTTAACCATTTGTCAAAATCATTTCTGGGTTTCCAGAGTAAGTGTAAGAGTGTTCGTAGATGATTCCTGGATGTTCTGTCTGGTGCAAAACACATCTGGTTGTGGCGAATCAAAAGTGGTGGGACTTTTCCAAGTCTGAGAGCTGAACCTTCATCAATATTTTCATAACAGCATTTATCAGTGAGTTAGGGTTGCCATTGCCAAAATATTGAGGGTCTTTCTTTGGTTTGACAATTAGAGACGTGTGCCTTCTTGAATGATGGGGACAATCCATTTGTCAAGTTTGCTTGCTAAAAACTCTCCCCAACAATGGTACCAGGAGAGGGGCTGTCTATAATAGTCCACTGGAAATCTGTCATCTGTAGGGTCTTTTCCTGCAGACATCTGTTTTTTCATTCTTGAATTGCTAATTCATTTGGTTCCAAGGGTTCCTAGGATCCCCAGTTAGGCAGGGGATTTTCAACCGGTTGAGAAAGATCTGTTCCTGAAAGGAGTGGCTGGAGATGGAAGGACAGCATGGGACAGCCCAGGGCAAAGAAGAGCTAAAGAGAAAGAGAGAGAGAAGCAAGATGGAGTAGGGTAAACAGAAAGAAAAGCCAGGGCAGGAGCCATTAAGAAGGCCACACAGGCACAAAGAAAGGGGTGGGAGATAGTAAAGCCACATAGACACAAAATCTGTGCGAAATATCTGTGCGAATAGGTGCGAAAATGCAAATAGTGGAACATGCAAAACGAAAATACTTCCATGATGTCAACTCTGGAAGGATACAACTAATACAGAAATAATATAGAGAGAATGACATGCTCCTGACTGGGACAATAACCTGGTATTTAGCATGGACTAAAATTTTGCAAACCCCGTTTTATATCCCTAGGGTCCGTAAGCTAATTGATACAGGTGTTGAAGATGGTTGGAAATCACTGATCTACCTGGCTGTTGCTTCAATTGTAGGGTGAGAAGCCTTCATGCTTTTCCCAACTGTTCATAGTGTGTGGCTCGTATTCAAAAGGGTCTTCTCGGCCCGTTCAGTAAGAACAAGATTGCACTTATATTGATTCTTTGTAGTCTGTTGGCAGATTGAGGATGTCTGTCTCCAGGGTTTCAGATTTTGGACTACATGTTTCCTTGTGATCATAGAGTCCTTAATGAGGTGCCATGAATGTAGGCTTTTACCTGCAGCCCATAGACGCTGGGTTGAGGTTTCTGTAAAGGTTGTAATGAAGGCATCCCTAAGACAGGTAATAATTGTTAGTTTTTCTTCAGGCATTTGGAGTCTCGTCATGTCCATTCTCCATATTCGGGAATTTGGAGTCAATAGTTGCCTATCAAGGGTGAGTACAAGCATGGAATGGTCCGATATGGAGCTGGTGGCAGTCGAGAATGATGTGACCAATGGAAACCTTTTACCATGTGTCAAAACATAATCTATTTTCATTTCATGCCATGGGGACAAGAGAGAAAAGTGCATTAGCACTTTGTAGGGTGAAACAGTTGCTGAAGTTCGGAGAGAAAGTGATTGGCTAGCAGGTGATGGGGAATCCTCTGCCACTACTGGTCCTAATGTCAGAGGGACTGGACTAATTTGGGACAGGGTCTATTGTTAATTTCCAGTCCTTTCTAATTATCACATCTGAATTAAGTCGGCAGCCTACTGAGGATGGAGAAGAAATCCATTTTTGGGTCATTAAGGGCATGAATTGACCGCAGAATAAAGTTGCGGGTCTGTACACTCAGACTGACACACACATATCTGCTGTCCGGATCCTTCTAGGATTTCTGGAATTTGAATGGGATTTTTTTGTGGAGAAGGATGGCCACTCTGTTTTTTCTGTAAAGATAATTGATGCTGACTGGAAGTGTTGTTGTCCTGGGTTGATCGCGCGGAACCTAGTCTCTTTACAGTTTTTTCAGACTCATCGTGCAATATATGGGTTTCTTTGTAGCATTGTTATGTCCGCTTTTTTAGGGGACAGATAGCTAAGCACTTTTTCCATTTGACACATTTTGTAAGTATATTTATATTGAGGAATTTGTCAACACCAGAGCAGTACGCGCTCTATTGGCATCAAAAATGCAAAAACCCAGCAGTCTCAAAACAAAGTAATTTATGCATTGTGCTGATATGCTGTGGTTTAACCTTTTGCATTGCAGAGTTCAATCCTGAAAACTTATTTTTAATATGCTTACAAATACTGTTCCTTTGCAATACAGTATATTGCTGCAGGTTTTCAGAGTGTGTTAGGGTGCTGCCCCTTTCCAGGGCCTTCCAGAGACTTTCCCTGCAAAATGCCTGGGCGTGGTTCTGGGCTGGGCCAAGACTCTATAAAAGAGAGCCAGCCCAACTCCCAGTGCTCACTATTCAGCGGTCCCGGTGCAGAGCAGCAGCTTCTTCCTGAGCTCCTGTCCCGGTGGCCTATTTGGATCTTCCAGTCTTCTGCCCTAATCCTTCATTGGTGATCATTGTTCCAGGCGGTAAGACGGTGGTTGGACTGTTCCAACACCGTTATTTAGAATTTTCCCATTCTTGGTTTAAATTCTTAAATGAGTAACAGATTACTTGCGCGCTACCATTTCTTGACATTTATATGGTAGTTTACAAATAGGCAAGACGCGCAATTTATTTCATAAAGGTTTGACTTTGTTATTCATTGCGCGCTACCATTTCTTGACATTCACATGGTGGCTTAAGAATCGGCAAGACGCGCAATTCTTTTCATGGTGTTTAAACATTGTTGTATATTGCGCGCTACTATTTCTTGACATTTACTTGATGTTTTACGAATTGGCAAGACGTACAACTCGTTTCATGAGCATTTAACTTTGTTGTTCATTGTGCGCTACCATTTCTTGACATTTTACACAGTGGCTTAAAAATCGGCAAAAGAAGCGCGATTCTTTTCAATGTACTTTGATCTTGTTATTTATTGTGAGCTGTTATTCCTTGACATTTACATCGTGTTTTACGAATCGGCAAGACGCTCGATTTGATTAATGATGATTTGACTTTGATATTCATTGTGTGCTACCATTTCTTGGTATTTTACATGGTAACACTCGAATTGGCAAGACACACGATTCTCTCCTCAAGTTTAATTCATGTTGTTTATTTGTATGCTACTATTCTAAGATATTTATTATGTAATATTCGAGTTGAAAAGTTATGTGATTTGTTTCCTGAACCCATATTGTGTTTATTCATGGTGCACAATCTTTTTGTGGTGTTTACTATATATATATATATAAATATATGTATCTGCAATATGCGCAATTTGTGTTGAAACAGTTTAAGAGTACACAGAAGGCCAGAGTTTCTAAATGCAATATTGTATGGTCCTAGTATACATTCTCAAAACAGGATTTATATGACTGGTTTAAAAGTTAGTCAGAATGTTTTTCTGATTCTCATGTAAAGGAAAGTACTTGAATAAGAAAGTTTTCATTTAATTCATCTTGATTCCCCTACAGGTATCCGACTTTCTTGAAACTTAGTCATTTTAAACTTAACTCTTAGATTGTTCATGTTTTCAGAGTGACCAGGCTTAGAATCATAGTCTAGTATTGATTTTAGGAGATATAATTTTCATATTGTGTGTTCTAACCTTTTTCTTACTCAGGTCTCCTTCCCAGCTGTTCCCTTCCTAATCCCCTCTTCCACTCTTGAACTCTCTCAGTCTCTGTGATTTATCTATCAGAGTCTTGGAGCTGTTCAGTGGTGGACGTGTTGGGAACGTGCACAGACCCCGAGGATCTGGTGACTATGACAGAATTAAAGTGAGAGTGTTGGAAGGTGGGTCATTAGTGGTGTGGCCTGCACAAGTAATGGGTCCGCACGCGACCGCCACTGGGAACCAAACATCCCTTTGTAGTGCTTGACTCTCATAAGGTAGCGTTGCAGAGCAGTCCGAGGCTTACTCAAGGGAGGTGGTGTAGGCTATTAATCCCCATTCACGAGCACACAAGGCTGACTCTCAATAAATGATTGTCCAGTCTGTGCTTTTCTTTTGATAAAGTAAAAGTACATTTATTACTCACACACACACACTACATAATACTATGCAACAATCTACAAATATACACTAAGTGATGGAATCACTATGGGAGGACATTGTGTAATCTCTCTTGTCTCCTCCAAGGGAGGATATAATCCAACAACCCACATGGCAAAACAATCCCCGGTGTCCCCGTGCAACATTATCACATTTGACAGTAATGTGGAATGAACACACCTACATATGCAATTAAGTACATCTATCTTGCCAAAAGACGTCTGTCAGTCTCATTCAAATTAGCATCAACAGGGAACATATAGGACCATATTTAAGCAATTTAACCATTAGAATTTCTATTAGATTACTTTCAAATTACTCTTAGTTGACCATCAAATAACAGTTGAATATATTGGGTGAAATCAGCTTACAGCTCCAGTAAGCACAGTCCACAAGCCAGAACAAAAGTTCACATAAGCTTGTGCTGTAGCAACATGCAGAACCCTTGGGGGGTTATCATTCTTTTGTCCCACCCTACCTAGGGTGGGGACACAAACTGTGTTGGGGGGAGACTGGGCTGTTCCTGCAGCTTCCCCTGTCCATGGGTCTGGGTTTGGTGGTGACCCCATCTCCCTGGGACAACCACAAGCTGGTTTAGGGGACTAGACCCCTGCTCATGCCCCGCAAAGCATGCTGGGGCAGCAGCATATGAAATGAGCGGCTCTCCCGCTGTGCCACGGAGAGCTGCCCTGCTGCCAAAAATGACGCTCGATCCTGGGGGATGCCTGGCCCCACCTGGACACCTCCACACGAAGTGAGTGCTCCCTCGAAGGAGGGTGGAGCAGGGAACCCACCCCTGCCGCCACCGCCAGCTCCTCGCACGGCCATCACCTCTGTGTGCTGCCACAGGAGCCGGCCTTCTCTGTGGTGTCTGCCTGCTCCAGCGGGCAGACGCGTGCAGGCTTGCGGCCGGACGGGCCACCTGGGGGAGTGCAACGGCACTCCACCCTTCCTCCACGACGGCTGTGAGGTCCCGAGATGGGGGCCGGGGCCCCTCCATGGGGAGCATGACGGTGCTCCCTGATGTCCTCGTACAATTGGGGCCCCAGGATAGGGTCCGGGCCCCTTCACGCCTCCACAGGGAGCGCGATGGCGCTCCCAGACACCATCTTCCCTTTTGGGGCTCTAGCATGGGGTCCGGGCCCCGTTAGTGATTTTCACGGGTGCGTGACGGCACCCCCAGACTTGACTTCGGCTGGAGCCCCAGGATGGGGTCTGGGGCCCCTTGGGTCCATCTTCACAGGGAGCACAAGGGCGCTCCCCGGCTTCCTCTTTGGCCGACCCCTCCACCAACGGCTGCCATTTTCGGGGGTGCGCGATGGCACTCCCACACTCCTCCTTCTTCGGGGCCCCTCTTCACCATTTTCACGGGGAGTGCGACGGCACTCCCCATCTTTTCTTCGGCCGCACGGCAGGCACCATCCCAGGCGTGACGACCCCCCCGATCAAATCAAACAGACCAGGCTCCACGGGGACCCGGGATGGGGTCTGGGACCCCTTCTTCTTCCTCCTGGGGCAGCCCCCCGGGCCCTGGCCCACACCAGGGGCACAGTCTGAAGCAGCTGCGGAGCACCACGCGCTTCGTAGCTGCTTCTCCAGAGGTCAAGAGTCACAATCCTTCTTCCCTCGATATCTCGGGCCCCCAAGGGCCCATTTTCATCATTCCGGTGTCGTTTCGCTCCTGGTGACAAGCCCTTGCCACCAGGAGCACTCTCCTTAGGCCCGCTGGCCTCAAAGGGTCCCAGATCGTAGGGAGCCAGTCCCACTCCCTGCGCCAGCCTTTCCTCTGGGTGCCATCTTTTCCTTCTGGGCAGCCGGCTCTCCTTGCGCTAGCCCAGTCCTTCCCCCAACTAGTCCTCTGGGGCGATAAGGGGCCAGCCTGCTGGCCCTGGCATTCGCCTTGATGGCCTGGAGTCCTTCAGGGGCAGAGGCCCTGCCCCAGGGGCAGTCAGGAGGTTCCTCCTTCCAGTTGTCTATAACGCCCGTCTGAAGTCCCAGTGTCCAGCAGTGAAACACAGCCAAGAGAGAGAGCTCTCCCCTGTGCAGGGCCTTTTAAGTGGGGGCGGAAGTGTCCAGCAGGTCTGCACCTCTGGCCTATCCAGATGTGCCACATCACTTCCCTGCCACCGTTCCCTTTTTCTTGCAGAGTCTTCTGGGATGGCTCAAAATGGCATCATGCAGGAGTTAGTTGCCACATGTGCTCTGAAAGCCTCAGCCCCTCTCCAGCCTGCTCCTGGCACGGAATGACAGCTGGCTGATTGATGCAAGGTCCTGCTCAAACAACTGGACAGAGAAGTAATTGGTCCTAATCCTGAGCTGAGTCAGAGAAAGATGACATCCACGGATGACCCATGAGTTGTACCACTATGCTCTTGTAACCTACTGCATCATTCTTTTCTTACAGGTTACAATGTACTTTGGTGGGACTCTGGTCTTGGTGGACCCCAGAGAACTGGAGTTGCACCCTAGGCCATCCCTTCCCATTGACATTTAATGGAGTATCCCCACAATGCAAATACCTTAAGCACACTGACATTGGCATTTAACTGAGTGTACCTACAATGAAAAGACAGTAAGTACACTGACTCTCCCTCACATGTGTACACCCCTCTCATGAGACCTACTCCAGGTCACCACCCACTCTGCATAGTTTCTCCTGCATCAGGCTTACCTAAGCGCAGTTTTTGGGCTGCGCACACCAGGAATCCTCGCCCACTCCCCTCACATGGGTGCACATCTATGTGCACACATGATCACATGTAACCCGCCCGGAGCCTCCTGCCCATGCTGCGTCACAGCAGCCTTTCCTTAGCACGGCAGCACTGGCAGTAAACATGTGCAGTCCATTTCACCATGTGTTTGCTGTGCGTGAGTCCCCTCATAGGAGGCTCCCTCACAGTAAAAAGTCAACAACCAGGTGTTCAAAAAGCGAAAAATCAGGGCAGACCTGATCGTCAGAACCGTCCTCTAACAGAGAGATTTCATACTTATGATTTCACAATGTCCCTGGGACACACACAGTGGCAACTTCAGTTCAGAAGCTTTTTGTGTTCTTGTCCCAGGTAAGAGTGACCACCCCCTCTCCAGGCCAATTTTCACCAAAGCAGATCAAGCTGCAATGGTTTTAAGGCCCGTCTCCATCTGTAGACCATACCCCTATCAATGTCCTCCGACATACACCAGGCTGTGATGACCTGAAAATCCAGCCCCATATCCAGGTCCTGCCCCCACTGAGGCCAAAACACTATCCTCACACAGTGACAAATCTTCCCAAGTTGGCAGGGCTGGTGATCCTCCAGTACAAGTCATCCTCTAGTTCAAGCAATGCTCGGTGTGTAGCTCTCTGTTGCTCACAAAGAGCCCATATGTCATTTGTCATCTAGAATCATGGATTGGGGAGGAGAGGAGCACAGTGATCACTGCAGCGCCCCCACCCTTCCCCCGGGGGGCAAAGTGATAGTAGATGCTATGGAGGGATCTGGGAACTGGGGAGTGAAGAGACAGGAGACTCTAAAGTTACTTTCTGGTTAGAGGTTACTTTCATTTCAGTTGCCCAGTAGGGCAGTTCTCCGGACAGTATATTTTCTAAAAAGAGAGGTGTCCACAAGACATCTCTCTCCACCTGCTTTCTGTATTGTCTTTGGTGCAATCAACAACCTAATATTTCCAGGCAAATAAAGAGCGCAGAATGGAAGGGAGCAACACGAGCAACTCCAGCACCAACACTGACCTCTTATTTCATAACAAAAGAAGGAAGAGGTGGGAGAGGAGTGGCTGGAGATGGAAGGAGAGCCCGGACCAAAGAAGAGAAAGAGAAAGAGAGAAAGAAGCAAGGCAGAGTAGGGTAAACAGAAAGAAAAGACAGGGCAGAGTGGGAGCCATTAAGCAAGCCAGACAGGCGACAAAGACACACAAGGGGCAAGGCATTTGCTTACATGAGAATCTTTCGATTGTTACACTGCAAATAAAGGAAGATGCAAAAGGAAAATACTTCCATGATGCCAGCACCGGAAGGATGCAACTAATTCAAACAGGACATAGTGAGAATTAAATGCTGTTGACTGGGATAGACACGATCATAGAGAGCAAATCCATTAAGTAAAAAAGAGACACCTCTGATCGACAACAAAGCCATTGAATAAGGAGCTAAGGGCTGACCCAAAGCCCACTCACTGTATACGTACTGTAGTGGAAACAATATTTTTGTATATAAACAGCTAAAGGTGTCTGTAGTCGAGACCTAATGAATTAATGTTGATCAGTCAAGTTTATAATTGTAATTTTACATACTGGGCAAGGGATTTTTTACTTATTTAAAATATTGAGATATTAGTAACACTTGTCAAAAGTTTGTGCCCTACTCCTGAACAGTGGGATTCAATTAGACACCCAGCAATCTAGCAGTGCACTGCACTGGAGGCCAGCAAAATAGTGAAATAAAAAATATCTTAAGTTATTATTTGTCTGCTTGTGATTTTATATTTTATTTCAATTTCAAAAGGATAGGGTCCTTCTGGAGAAAAATTAGTTGCGGTATAGAGACCTGCTTAAAATATATTATGACCAACCCCATCTCATGCTAAAATTATTTCATGTCATTGTAAGTATCACAAAGAAACCGTGGCAGATCATGAGATTTCCAGTTACAAAAATTAAGAAACCTACCTTATCCTAGATCACAAAATTGTGTTAATGGTTACCAAATATTTCAAGACCATTAGCAAAAGTAAAATCTTTAAAAGCATTTTTAAATCATTCTAGAACTGAAAATATTAGCTTTAATTTTCCTCTTCAGGAATCTAAATCAGCAAAGCACTTTTAAAACACATTTCATTTTAAATAAATGCATTGCTTTATGTGCACTTACAGAAGCATCCAAGGAATCCCTTTACCTCCCTTGGGCACACGTGAATTATTTGCAGGCAAGAGCATTAAACATTTGCTACACAGAGAATGCAATACTATCGATCATATATGAAAAGGGCTGTCTTCCATATCATACTACTGACAGGCAGTTTGCGCACTGTGGACCTCATTTGGAGATTTGCAGATGGGTTGCTCTGTCACAAGGGTGAGGGACAACAAGCCCACCTTATTACAGATGCCACAGGATATAACACGCTTGTAATAAGGCAGAAAGGATCCCTTAACACCAACTCTGGCCCATAGTTTCAATGTATTCTAACTATAATGAACTTCATCTCGAAGCAGTACCAAATAGGGAATACAATTAAAGATTCATGTTATCAATTGCTGCTATATTCCCTTATGCTCATAACCTTTCAAGATGGGGAACTTGCCTAATTGAAAATCGTAGAACCGTTGTTGGGAGTGCGCTCAGAGCTCAGTGTTCGCTGTCAACTGCTCAAGTACAGAAAACATCACTGTGATACTGCACTCATTACATCAACAAGGTTTCTTGAGTGCTCGTGTTGATATGTTTCGAAAACCATCACTTTGGAGACTCTTCTTGTTAGCATTTGCTTTGACAGTAAACTAGTTGTAACCGATCTTTGGAAAATTTTCTGCCAATCAATGTGGAATGATTCTTGTCAGATGTCGACTTCAGCCAGAGGAATAGCTACCAATGGTGACACCTGAGCCCAAGTCTGTGGATGGCTTTGTAACTTAATTAGGAATGCTTCCCTCATAGCAGTAATCGTCTAACTTCAGGATATTTGAGGACTGCCACTCTGACCATTCGATCACTGGGTTTGTGCAAGGAGGGGTACAATACTAAGCTATAGTTTGGGCTCGGTACACAAAGAAAGCTTAAAATCTTCACCTCATGTTTGCTAGCTTGCAAGGCTGTTGACTAAGACATTTCTTTATTTATCAAACATTCTCTGGTTTTAAGAGTTTGGGCTATTAGTTGAGGGGGATAAGTACTCACCTCAAGTAATAATCACAATTGTTGTCAGGGCGAACCATTAAAGTCACTAAATAAACCTGAGCTCAACACCCTGATAGCTTTGGTACAGACCAGACATGCTTAATCAGAGGCAATGTATAAAGTATTTATGCAGTGTGAAAACAGTAGTAAAGTTGAAAAGGCAAAACAATAAAATTTGAAAAAACATTTTTTTAAAATAGAGTAAGGTTTGATAGACAAAATGACAAAAATCCAATAGAGGAATAGCACATATGCATTTTTAAAGTTTTAGGAAGGAATAGAACCAAGAAGCAAAAAAGTGCCAATGATAGTCAAACATCTCTGTAGACCAGGTCACGATTTGACACTGACCATGATGGAATTGCAATCCAAAACACATCATACCTCTCCACATTCACAAAATACACTTATATAAACCACACATACAACATTATACAAATACATTGATGCTGCACCCACTGTATTTATTGTGTGTGGGAGGTAGAGAGCACTATTGGTGAGTATGGGATAATGTTTTTTTAAGTAAGTGAACCTTTAATGCTATTGGCGGTTTGCAGCCTTGAAATTCGGCCGGCAGGCTGAGGCCTGCTGCCGGGTTGGAGGTCCTCACCGCCGGCGGCGGCGGTGCAACTGCACTGGCAGGCCTGGCGGGGTTGTCGAGGCTTGGAGTTTGCAAATCCCCACAACTCTTAATGTGGCGGTACTTACCGCCGGCTCCGCGGCAGAAGGACCACGAGAGCCATAATGAGATTGAAATGCTGGTGACTGGAACAGACACCATAATAAAGAGCAAATCCATTAAATCCATTAAGTCAAGTGCAGACACCTGAGATCAACAACAAAGACATTGAATAATGAGCTAAGGGCTGACCCAAAGTCCACTCAATGTATACGTAATGTAGTAGAAACAATAGTTGTGTATATAAACAGCCAAATGTGTCTGTAGTCGAGACCTAATGACGAATTGATGTTGATCAGTTAAGTTTATAATTGTAATTTAACATACTGGGCAAGGGATGTTTACATATTTAAAATCTTGAGATATTGGTAACAATTGTCAACAGTTTGTACACTGCTCCTGAACAGTGGGACTCAATGAGACATTCAGCAATGTAGCAGTGCACTGCATTTGAGGCCAGAAAAATAAAAAAATATCTTAAGTTATTATTTGTCTGCTTCTTATTTTCTATTTAATTTCAATTTCAAAAGGTTAGGGTCGTTCTGGAGAAAAAGGGAGGAAATGAGTCCTGGCAATGAGACCTGATTAATATATATGGCGACCCCATCTCATGGTAAAATTATTTCATGTCACTGTAAGTATCACAAAGAAACCGTGGCAGATCATGAGATTTCCAGTTACAAAAATGAAAAACCTACCTTACCCTAACTCATAAAATTGTTTTAATGATCACCAAATATGTCAAAACCATTAGCAGAAGTAAAATCTTTAAAAACGTTTTTAAAGGTTTCTAGAACTGAAAAGATTGGCTTTAATTTTCATCATCAGAAATCTGAATCAGCAAACCAATTTTAGAACACATTTCATTTTAAATAAATACATTGCTTTATATGCACTTGCAGAAGCCTCCAAGGAATCCCTTTACCTCCCTTGGGCATATGTGAATTATTTTCAGGCAAGAGCATTGAACGTTTGCTACACAGTGAATGCAATACTATCGATCATATATGAAAAGGGCTTTCTCCTGTATCATGCTACTGACAGGCAGTTTGCGCACTGTGGACCTGATTAGGAGATTTGCAGATGGGTTGCTCTGTCACAAGGATGAGGGACACCCCGCCCACCTTATTACAGATGCCACAGGATATAATATGCTTGTAATAAGGCAGAAAGGATATCCCTTAACAACAACTCTACATCTGGCCCATAGTTTCAATATATTCTAACCATAATGAACTTCATCTCGAAGCAGTACCAAATAGGGAATACAATTAAAGATTCATGTTATCAATTGCTGCTAGATTCCTTTATACTCATAACCTTTTAAGATGTGGAACTTGCCTAGTTGAAAATCATAGAACCTTTGAACTGTGATACTGCACTCATTACACCAACAAGGGTTGTTTCAGTGCTCGTGTTGATTTGGTTAGAAAACCATCACTTTGGAGACTCTTCTTGTTGGCCTTTGCTTTGATAGTGAACTTGTTGCAACCGATCTTTGGGAATTTGTCTGCCAATCAATGTGGTAGGATTCCTGTCAGGTGTTGACTTCAGACAAAGGAATAGCTATCAATGGTGACACCTGAACCCAGTGCTGTGGGTGGCCTTGTACTTCAATTAGGAAAGCTTCCCTGATAGCAGTAATCCTCCAACTTCAAGATCTTTGAGGACTGCCATTCTGACCATTCGATCACTGGGTTTGTGCAAGAAGGGGTACAATACCAAGCTATAGTTTGGGCCCAGTACACAAAGAAAGCCTGAAATCTTCACCTCATATTTACTAGCTTGCAAGGCTGTTGATTATGAAATTCCTGTATTTATAAAACATTCCCAGGTTTTAAGAGTTTGAGCTATTGGTTGAAGGGAGTAAGTACTGACCTCAAGTATTAATTACAATCTTTGTCAGGGCAAACCATTAAAGTCGCTAAATAAACCTGAGTTCAGCACCCTGGTAGCATTGGTACAGACCAGACAGGCTTAATTAGAGGCAATGTATAAAGTATTTATGCAGTACTAAAACAAAAAAAGTTGAATATACATTCTTTTAAAATAGAGTAAGAGTTGATAGACAAAATGAAAATAATCCAATAGGGGAATTGGACATATGCATGTTTAATGTTTTAGTACGGAAAAGAACCAAGAAGCAAAAAAGTGCCAATGACAGTCAAAGATCTCTGTAGACCATGGCAGAATTTGACACTGACCATGATGGAACTGCAATCCAAAACACATCATACCCCTCCGCATTCACACCATACATGTATATAATCCACACATACAACATTATACAAACACATACTCTATGGAACCTATTGATGCTGCACCTGTTGTATTTATTGTGTGTGTTAGGTAGAGACCACTATTGGTAAGTATGGGACAATTTCTTTTTTTTAAGTAAGGGAACCTTTAATGCTGCTGTACATGCCTTACAGTAAGTGTGTGTGTGTGTGTGTGTGTGTGATAGAAACATTTGGGGAAAACCTTTTCACTTCACAAAAGCCAGAACAACAGGTATTGCCAGTGCTTTTCTTTTTAAACATTGTCTTACACCATTTTAAATTACTTTTTTGGTAAAATATAAATATATTATTCCACAGAATGTATTTTGTCTTTTTTTCTCAATTATGGTCAAGAGATGGGTTCACTTTGTTTTGAAGGGGGTCCAGAAAACTAATTTAGACTCAGAACCATCCATTTGGAGTTCACCCACCCACTGCCCTTGTGATTTCTATATTGAAGTTCATAAAAGGTGCATGTTGTTGAAATTTTAACTAACTTGAGGGTCTCGCTACTTTCTGACAAAATGTGCTTAAATGTCCACTGTAGAGATCTACAGAGGTGCAGTTATTTCCATAGCTACTGTTTTTGGATTGACTTTGTAATAACTGCCCCCATCAAGTAGCTTTTTTTTTTTTTTAATAACAGGCTAAATGAATCTGTAACACATTACAGAAGGTAACGTGTTGGCTTGACTTTTGGAGGAACACACCCAATATGAACCCTATTACAAATCTACTTGGTTATAAATTTGGTGACAAAGAGTCACAGACTGCAATATCTATACTTGACAGTCATGTTATGACATTTTAAGATTACATGCTTCAATGAACCTTCATCTGCTACCTTTAGAATAATGAAATCCTAAATTAGTGCTATAAAATGTAAAGTTCAGAAAGGCGAGTATTGAGGATGCCACAGACATTGTAAAGGAATTCTAGATCCATGGTACATACAGTTATTTATTATATGCTGTTTCCTTAATATCTGCAGTAGATCAGGTCCTCCTGTATTTACCTTGGGGACTCCTGGGTTAAGTAATTTCTGTATTGTCAGACCTGTGACCAGCAGATTGCACTCAGATCTCTGCAGGAGCAGCTTAGATTTCTTGTGCAACCATGGGAGTTTATATACAGCCCAGCACACTCTGCAAATGGGCTGCGCAGCCATCCCTGTGAGGAGCCAGCATCGGATTACAAGGATGGGCTAGAGCAGCTGTAGCATGGAAGGTGTGTTGCACAGTGCAGCTTTAGAAAAAAAATTCCCTTTAAAAATGATGCAGATAAGGATGAATGTGTACTCCTGAAGTCAAATGGCAATAAACCAGCAAGAGACTGCCCATAAACCCTTTCATAGTTCTCATTAGCCAAGCTGAGTTAACGGCCATTCTGCCCTGGATCTCACTGCATCAGACTCATTGTTCTATCAATATAGCATACTGCTGAGTTTAATTTTCTATCTTATCTGGAATATTTATAGAGATTTTTGACTTCCTCTTGCTTATGTCCCTGTATTGCCTCACTCCTACTGCACTGTTCCGACCTCTTTTCTTTCTTGTTGCATTGTTCCTCTCTTTGAAGTTATCTTCTGAACATTTTCAGGTTTGAGTGATGACAACACAACTGTTAATGAGAGCTATTGTTTACTAATATATTTTAAGTTGAAGTTGAATCTGCCCCTTACAACCATTTACTTTTTTAATCAGCTTCCTTCAGGCATTGGCGTAAAAGTTCATCAGTTACATCTTTGCTGTCAAAAAGGTATGCAGTGTGTCTCTTTTTCCTAAGAAACTCTAGATTGCAAGTTACTTTGCCCTCCATGCTCTCTTAGTGTAGTGCACAGAAGTAGATGTTAGGGTGTTAGGTTTTGATGACATTTTAACATGTTAGAAATGTTTATTTTATTCTCATTACTTATAATGTGACTTCTTGCTGTTTTTATAATATTCTGTGTAGCTGCTTTAGGTGGACTGAGAAAAAGGTTGTTCCTGTAATAATAAATACTTTTTACTTAAAAGTGGTCATTCTTATTAGTGACGTGCATGAGCGATACTGTGAATAAGAAAACAGGTTTGTTGATTTTACCACGGTGCCCCTGATCCCTTCATAGGGGTTGTTAGTAACCCAAAAGCAATACTTCTATTTTAATAGCACTTTGAATTGTGTTCTGCGGGGCTGCAATAGCCTGTCTTTTACAAGAATCAATGGTACATTGAACCAAGTTCACCCATGTCACCCGTGGGTGGGAAAGCACTTCTTGGAGAACTACATCAGAGAGGTAGTTTAAGCAACAGTTGGTGCCCAATGTGAAGCTCGTATCTTAGAGTTAAGCCTTGAGTAGTTTTTTTTCACTTTTCACTCACATCTCTACCATTGTTAAATAATTACGGAGATGTCCATAGTAATCATGGTTACCTCCTACTGGCGATAACGGAGCATCTATTTCTGTAGGTTTGTCAAGCTTGACTCATAAAAGGTTGCTCTCCATTCTGTGGGTTTTCTAATTCTTTGATTCCAATTTTCAATTGAATCAATTCAATATGGCGGCCCCTATTGTGTTATAGAGACTCAGGCCCTGATTTAGATAGGCTACTCCATCACAATGGTCACAGACATCCCATCCACCAAAATCTAAATCCCATAGGAACTAATAGGATCAGTCACTCGGCATCTCAAAGCTCGAGGTGTCCTCCATTGAGTGGGGGCAGTTGCTTCTGTAATAGCGGCATATGTGTCATATATCTTTGAGAAATTTTACTCATAGATGGAGTTCAAGCCTATTTATGCTGCCTCAGGGCAGATTCATTCCTATACAGCAGTAGACCCTTTGGCAGACTCTAAGGCTTACCAAGATTTAGAAATCACTTTAACTTACCAGCAACATATGAACTGGTTTGTTGGTCAATTGCCACATACACCCAAAAATGATTTAAAAAGATGATGGCTGAGGCACAATTTTACTGCACTTAATCACATTAGTGGATACACAAAAAGACAAGAAGAAGAAATCGCTGTACGAGTCTAGGAGACCAGCCACATATACTTCCATGTGAGTCAAAAGTCCTCAATCACAATAATAGCACATGTGACTCATCACCCAAAGCTTTTTCTTGTACAAAAAATATCAAATTATATCTTTAATCCTTATCAAATCAGCAAAATATCAATAAGTGTAGTAGCTTAAACAGGGAATTGCATTTTCCAGTGTTAGTAAAATAATTGGGTTGGAATGGAAATACGTTTGCCCCATATATAGGTGTTCTTGTGTATTTTTTTGGGGGGGATGCTGAAAGAGGTTATGTTTTGGCATGCCTCCCTTAGTAAGGAATGGGACAAGGACAAAAGAAGAGGAATTAATGCTCAGAATGCTTACCAGTAATCTTCAGTACTCCAGTTCTTTCTTACTTGTCCTGTTACTTATGATCCTCCCATCCCACCCTGTTCTTTCATCAGCCCTTTTCTTTTTGGGCTTAACATGGAAACAGGAACGGATAGTGGAAGGGGAGGATTTTATGAACATTTTTGACCCTTTAATGGAAAGTGAGAACAGCTTTTCAGTAGTGACTTCTGGAAAGTGAATGGGAACACTCCATGAGTAAGGAAAAATAGGAGAAACGAAGATTACTGAAAGGTAATCAGAGTATACATTTTTGCACACAAAATAATTTTGTGCAGGAAAACTCTTTGAAAGTGCACTGCTAAGAGACTTTTGGGGTCGATTTACTAAAATGTCAGGCAATACAGCACAGCAGCCACAAATGCTGTGCTGCACTGTGTGACAGGAAGGAAGCAGGAGAGTGTCATACCAAGAGAGAAATGGCTCTCTTCTCCCCTCTTCCGAGTGCCGGCACAGATTTTTGCTGGGCTGTGCACCACTCAGACACCTTTGCGCCATAGAGCAAGTGTGTGTGACAATCTAGCATAGGTTTTGTACGGGAAGGATTCCATTCCCGTACAAAATACTATGCCTAGACAACGTTTAAAACTTTTCCTACTTTGTATGTGTGCTGCACATTGCAGCACTCATGCAAAGTAGGAATAGAAAGGAAGACTGATAACATTTCTCCTTTTAACGCCTGGTTTTAAAAGGCTTAATTTTTTTAATGCAAAATCCTGTCTCACGTTTTTGGTAGATAGGGTTTTGTTTAAAAAAGGGTGGGTAGTTGCATGGCAATGCTGCTTTGTGTTACTTTTAGTTAGAAAAGTAAATAATAAAAAAAAAAGATTTGCGCTGGTTTGCGTCACTTTTATAATGCAAAGCCAGTGCAAAATGTTAGTAAATCACCCTCTTTGTGTCACATAGAGGGAAACCACTGAAAACAGATGCAAGATAGGTTTTATGAAGTAAGAACTGTGCAAACACCGATAGAAGTCACCACAAACCCACAACTGCTAAATTATTGTAAACTTTCTCAACATTGTGTTGCGCAAAATACTACAAACCATGAGCTAAATTTGAAGTGGACAAATGTGTGTGATTTCTGAAGGTGTATTACAGGTAACATGTTAAAATTACATGTATTAAGTGATTGGTTGTCATTTGCATAAAGACAACTGTAACCAAGCCTAGGCCTCAAATACAAAAGTCATGCAAGGTTCCGCTCGATAGCTGTTGGCACAATGCTAAATCACATTTATTATTAATCGAGCATGGCATTACTTGCATTTGCATGGGCGATGACATCATTGCAGACTGCATGATTTTGACCTCGCTGCACATAAAGTCTGTTTTAATATCATTGAAGTCAATAGTAAAAACTACCCCAGCAGATTGTAAAACAATGGACCATAAAACAGGCCCACAAACAACTACGAAACCAGTCCACACACTGACCTGTTAAACCAGTTTTGGGCACTGTCTCACTCCTGACAGGCCAGTCTGACCCTGGCTATGAAGTTGGCATTTTCTTGTCTTAACTATTGGGTGCCTGCAGCATTTTTCCTGGATCACATGACTAGGTGTACTTGGCAGTTGGTGTTTTTATTTTTCTCCCAGACAGCCACACAGTAGCGAGATTGTGTGTTGGCAGGATGGGCCATAAAGGCAGGCTAGGGGACAGAGCTGTGGACAGAGCTACTTGAACTTCAAGGATATTGCCTCAGCTCAAACACAAAGAACTTAACACTAGCCTATTGTGCCTGCAGACGGATTCGGAGCAAAGCAGTAAAGCAGGAAATTCCAGATACTTCTGTAGGGGAAAAACTCCATATATTTCTTCCACTTCAAAGTGGGCATCAGGAATTAAAAGTAGGGCTCTCATACGCAGTCTTCAGTTCACATCTGGAGCTGTGAAGGACTCAAAGAAGATTGCCCTGCTACCTGTGGCATGAGTGTACTTCAGAGGACTACCCTGCTGCACCAAGAAGACTGCTCTGCTGGCTGAAACCTGATGTGTGCCTGACCTGCTTCTTGAGACCTGCCTTCCTGCTTGAGCCCAAGACTTCTACAGTAACTTCAAGGGCCAGTTGTCTGGTCTCCTGATCAGAGTATCAGGGGCGGAAAATGTTCCAGCCATCTTGAACCCGCACGTGGACCCAGCCTGAGTGAGTCCCAACCCTCTATGTGGTGCTGCTTCACTTATGGACCCTTGGAAGTGGTGCTAAAGATGACCATATTGTCAAAATCCCAAACTTGGGATTTTTCTGCCAAAAAGTGCTCTGTGAACAGCCACGGTGCATTGCCAATCGTCCTGACTTCACAACAGCTTCCAGTACATTCTTCTCTGCAGCAGCAAATCCCCTTCAGCGGCTCCTCGCAAAATGGGTATCTGGCCTTGTGGGGCCCTCATTAGCTATAGCTTGCAGTTGTCACCAGACTCAATCCACTTCCAGTATCCATCGCAGATGACCATAACTTTCAACTTTGCCCCAGTCTCACGCGACTAGATGTCAGTGGTTGGCGCTTGTATATTTTAGGTGCTATTTTACAATTTAAAAACTAATAACTCTGATTCTACTTATTGGATGTTTGCCATTTTGGTGTCAAATGCTTTTTTACCATTTAATCTATTTTTCTAAATGTGTATGGGTTTTTCTTATATTGTGTTTTCACTTTATTACTATTTAAGTGCTGCATAAATAATTTACACATGGTCTCTAAGTTAAGACTGACTGCTTTGGTGCCAGGCTACCAGAGGGTTCACCCAGAGAATGATTCTAGCTGTTGCTCAACCAACAACCCTATTTCTCACAGAAATGAAGAGTTTCTCTTTTAATAAATGGATAGGAGAGAAAAAGGTGAACATAGAAAAAAGTAATGAAACCATGACTATAACATTTTGTGCGGCAATTCATTTTTGAGTATATGCAGAACACATCAACACAGTACATTTCCAATCTTTATAGCGTTCAATACATAATACGCAAACTATTATTCACAATACATTTAATACAGTTTTTATGAATAGTATTGAAAATTACCTAAGAATCTAGGTACGCCATAGTTGGAAACGAGAGCACTAAAGATGGCTTGTTTTAAATTGTAGAGAAGCACATTGTTTGACACAACCCCATACATTGTTGCAGATACATTGTGGTAACAGCAGTACATTATAACAATCACTTTGATTTACTCACATACACTGAAATCATCGCCATTGTTGGCACAGCCGGTGACGTATATTGCTTAAAATGTTTTGGGGTTATGGTCATTCATCAACAGAGACTAGAACGTTGTTTCAGGGGTGCCTCGAAATGCTCCCGAACGTTTTTTCAGGGTAAGTACCACTCTCAGAGCTTAGGTGCAAGGAGGAGCCAATCAAAGGAAAGGGGAGCACATTGCCCTCATCCCAGCACACATTTCCCTGAAATATTTATGGTGAATGCAGTGCTTTCTAACAATCACTTTGATTTTCTCACAAGTACTGAAGTGTTCACCATTGTCGTCGCAGCTAGTGCTTTGTGTCTCCGGGCACATATTTCTGTATTAACACGTCAGTTTTGGGATGCTTTGAATAGCTTAAAGTTTTTTTCATGTCAAGTACAAATACTACAGAGCAGGTGCCCCCACGGGGTTCGTCAGCCAGTAACTCAAGGAGCATCGAATCAAAGAGAGCAGGGGAGCAGACTGCCTGCCATACCAGCACACGCTTTCTCCGAGCTGCATTCAATGTTTTAAGTTGGAGGTCAACATGGATGAATAATAAGTAACATGACGGTGATACTTTCAATGACATAGGCTTAGTTATTTCAAAATCATCATGGCAGGAGCTACCTAACGTGGGTGTTCATACATGTGCTTAATATTTAAACTGAATTGAAGGAGCATATTTCAATTATGATGAGTAAAGCAAAATACACAGTCCTTGCTAGTTCCTTAGAGCGTGTTATAAGTAAAACCAGTTGATTAAAAAACCGATAATTTATATCCGTAGCTCAATTAGGAATAGGTAGATAGCTTTATTGTATTTAAATCATTACAATTCTAATAAAATCTGGAAGAATTAAAAGACATGCTCAAAATATCCTGAAATGAAGGGTATCCTGTGGAGACATACTGTGGTACCCACAGGGCCTCAATCTGTGACCCCTCGTGCTGCCCCGTGGAGCTGCTAAAAAGTAGGAGGTTCAGTCTGAACCCAGTGAATAAAAAACGATCATACATGCTAAGTAGCACTGATAAATAGGGCTCCATATTGGGAGCTGTTCTCAACGAAACACGGTTACAAGAGGGCAAAGCTCATTATTTTCTTCCTAGGGGTCCACTGGAACACCGTCAGGGACAGGGGGCTTGTGTGATGGACTGAGAGTAATGGCAGTGACAATTTCCTGTAGCTCAAACTTAATAGCAAGCGGGAGACTAAGGGATGGATTTATTAGATAGGCATGTGCGACTTTTGTTTGAAATAATAATGTTCCAGAAGGCATTTGTGTTTTTGTCAATGCAATCTGTAACCAAATCGACCCACTTTTCCCTTTTAATTGTGATTTTTCTTTTCTTAATTGCCCTTTTGTACTCAGATGTAGCCCTAACTATTTCATTCTGATTTCTTGATGTTCAGGGCCACTCTCAAGCATGTATAGTCCTGCCTACACTCCAAGTCAAACCATCTAGGGACTGTAGACTTATCAACTCTAGTAGGGGCCTTTAAAGACTTGCAAATGCTGAGACCACGTTTAATAAATGCATCAACAATTACATTTTTGGGACAGGACTCCCATAGAAGACTACAATAGATTAAATCCAAATTATCTTTCATAATTTAAAAAAACAGACTGGGGATATGAGCTGCCTTCTACCTAAGGCTAAGCCCTTTGGTGCTGTGACTAGACTCTAACTGGAAATTAGGTATAATTGGTGACCTGAATACTAATTCATATGAGTGGTGTTCGCTATAGCTGCTGTTTCTTGCAAACCCTGTTAAGATACTCAATGCTAAATGATAGCATTATAAAACATAATCAGCAATGGTCCCTAGATCCAATTCAATAAAGGTGGCCATTTGATTATCTCAGTCCTCCACTATGTCTCCAAGCATTACAAGAGTTAAAATCTAATAGACTTCTTTATAGCTGATCCCCCTTCGGTCCATTCCACGTCTGGCGCACATTGTTTCCTTAGTCTGGAGAGGATCCAAAAGAGACAAACTAAGCCCTATCTAAGAGTTAAACTTTCCCCCAAAATAATGTTGAGACCTTGCATAAATGAAAAACATCTTTTTCTAATCATATTCACTGCCGGGAATAAAACATCATTATTGCCATTTTGGACACGAGTGCACTTCTTAGCAAGAAAGAAGTTAAAATGATTAGTAAATTCAACCCAGATGTTTTAAATACCAGAATGTGCTAATGTAGCAGGTACAATCTTATATCCAAGGGATGCCCAGAATAATGTTACTATGCCCCACTTGCTCTACCAGAAGTGGAGGGAGCTACACAGTAACTAGGATAACCATCCCAGACAATGTCTTCATTAGCCCAGGTCTCCTTCATCATAACAATATCAATATTTTGGACGTAACTTACCCAGTCATTGTTCAATAGCTTGGAATTATCACCAGATATATTCCAGCAAATAGGTTTAGCTTGGAATGGCAACTGTTGGAAATGCCCCTTTCTGCAGGGTAACCCCAAGGCTTTGTTACCTTTTCCCCTCAATTTTGCTGAATTTGGTTTTGTTGGCCTTAGGACTTTATGCATTTTACTACTCCTAAACAGTGCTAAAGTACTTATGCGCTCCCCCAACACATGGTTTGATGGTTATTTATCTAACTGGCATATTTAATGTACTTATACGTTACTGGTAACATGCACGGCATGTGCCCATGGCCTGTAAATTAAATGCAACTAGCGGACTTGCAGCACTGCTAGTGCCATCCAGTTAAGCACCACTTTAAAACATGTCCATGCATGCCATTGTAGCCTGAATGCTGTGTTACACTGCCATGTCGACTTGGCATTTAAAACCCCTTGCTAAGCACTTTTATTGCATATGTCACCCCTGGGTAGGCCATAGGTAGCCCATAGTTTTAAGATTCACATATCCTGGTAGTGAAAAACTCTCAAATTAGTTTTTCAATACTGTGAGACCTGCCCCTCTCATAGGATAATATTGGGGATTCCTTATTACAGTTAATAAGCTGTAATTCCTGGTTTGGATGGGTTAGATCTGTCATGCTTCCTACGTGTGGAATTGTGATGATAATACCTCCTTAATGGTAAATTTGGATTTATTGTTACAATTTTGAAAATGCCACTTTTGGAAAGTTGGCAATTTTCTGCTCAGAGCCCTGTGTGCCTGCAGCCTGTCTCTAATACACTTCTAGGGTGGGTGACATCGCGGCATTGTGCATTAACTCTAGACTGCCACACACAATGGGAGCTTAGCTGTGACTTAATGGGCCTCAATGGGCCATTAACTGACTTGATGGGGAGCAGAGCTAATCACTGCCTCACTTAGACCTGAATAGGCTGTGTCTTGTCCCCACACAGAAAGCTGCATACCAACCCCTGTAGTGTGTGTGGAGCCAGGGCAGGAAGAGAGGACCATCTGTTCACTTCAAAGACCTCTTTAAAGTCCCCCCCCCCTTGAAAGGCACACCTGACTATAAGAACTGGACCTCAAACCCTACCAACGCTTCTGGACCCGTGAATACTCTTTCAGGAAGAAGGGTTGCTGTGCTGCTACATGGACTGTAAGTGCTGAAATGCTGCTCTGGAAGAAATATTTTCTTTCTGTGCTGACCTTCTGCCTGCTGCCCTCCTTGCCTGGGTGAGAAGGACTAGACCCACATCACTTTAACCCAGAACCAGAGTGACTCCAAGGGCTTACTGTCTTGCCTCCTGTTTTCTGAGGTCTCAGGGACACAAAAGACTTTCAACTCATCACCTACAACATCTACCAGCTGTGAGTCTTGCCCTGCCAAGTGGTGTCAATCCAGTTCTGGCCCTTTGAAAGTGGGTATAAAGTGCTGCTCCAGTCAAGAACTGGCATTTCTCTATCGACATTGATGCATCACCACTGCTGCAAGGACAGGGATACTGCCTATTTTTGAAGGATCAAGGACACATCACCTCCCCTGCTCCTCGCATTTCCCTCATCATCAATGTAAACAGGGTAATTTTGCAATGGGCTAAGGCTGGTTCCTGTATCTGACCTGAGCTCCATTGCGGGCGGCTTGACTTTTCAAATTCGACCCAGTCTAGTGGGACAAGATAGCCCCGGTAGGTGCTTTATGCTTTCAGTTTATTCTTTACCCCTTTCACTGCTAGGCCTTTGCCACCGGTGCTAAGCCTTTTGTGGCTATTTGGGGTAGCTTGCACTTAGGCCACCATACCTTTTTGTCCACATAAGCTATTCACACCAAATTTGCATCCTTTTTTTCAAACATTGTATGGATTCTAAATATGCCCAGAGTTTGTGGAGGGGACTGAGAAATTAGCCAAACTATAGCTACATTTTGTTTTTTGGAAAAAATGGGAAAAAAATCCTGCCTGTTTTTTTTCCCCTGCAAATGGAATCAGATAAAGGTTTTCAATGCTAGAATCACCATCTTCTCAGCTTTCAGGAACAGGCAGACTTGTTTCAGAAAACCACATTTTCTAACACAGTTTTTAGCATTTTACTGAGAAATAACCAATATTGTTTATGCATCCTCCTTCCAGTTTGTGCTGGAAACGGGTGTAAAACTCATGGGTGATTCCAGAACGCTATATATTTATGAAAACTAGACATTATTTTTAATTCAACAAGGGGTCATTTGTATAGATCTTTCAAGGTTTCCCTAAAGAAACCAAGTGTTGAAATAAAAAACATTGAAAATTAGTAGGAAACAACAGACCTTTCTGACAATGTTTTCATTTGTAACTTCTCATCATGATGGCTGATTCACAAATCTATATACTATTACATCTGATAGACCCTCCTGGTTGTGGGAATATAAAGGATCTGTGGATTTTCCCAGAACTCAAGGTATCCAGAGCCAATAACTGTGTGGCACATTGCAATGGCTTTTCATTGTGTACCAAGTATAGAGCAACTCATACAGTAAAATATAAATAGTGAAAAATAGGTTCCAAAATGGGCAAAAGATATGGAGTTCTAAAGCAGGGGTTATTTGCACATCTCTGAATTTATGGTCACCCATACTAGCATGTAATGCAGAGGGTATTTTTCAAAAGTACTTCTTTCTTACACATTGTCTTACATGTGGAAGGTAAAAATGCAGAGAAATACATTGGTATCAATACTTGTTCAACTATTCTGTGTCCCCCTAAGTCTCCTAATAAAAGTGGCACCTTATTTGTGTAGGTAGGCCTAGTGCCCGCAAGGGGAAATGGCCCAAAACACAACTTGGACACATTACATTTTTCCACTGAAAACTGACTTGTTTTTTGCAATGTGTCTAGCTGGAGATTTTGGACCCTAGGTCAGGAGGCACCTAGGAAAACCTAGAAAACCTGCCCATTTTTTAAAACTAAACACCTAAGGGAATCCAGGATGGGGTGACTTGTGCAGCTTTCACCAGGTTGTGCTAACCAGAATCCCTTGCAAACCTCAAGCTTCGACTAAAAAAACAGATTCTCTTAACATTTCAGTGATGGAAATTTCAGGAATCTGCATGGTGCCAACAACTTCCTCCCCCCCAGCATTTTCCTAGGTCTTCTGATAAAAATGGTACCTCACTTGTGTAGGTAGACCTAGTGCCCATGACAGGAAAGGGCCCAAAACACGGATACATCAATTTTTTCTATGCAAAAAGGACCCGTTTTTTGCAAAGTAGATAGCTATGGTGTTTGGGCCGTAGCTCAGCTGGCACCAAGGCATACCTAGCAAACCTATAAAAAATTTAAAACTAGCTACCTTGAGGAGTCCAGGTAGGGGTGACTAGCATGGCTCTCACCAGATTGTTTTACCCTGAATTCTTTGAAAACATCAAACTTTAACAAAAAACACATTTCCTCATATTCCTGTGATGAAAGTTACAGTTCTAGCTCTAGAACTTGAAGTGGAGTTGGGAGTTGTGCTGCCTTCAGTGCAACATGTACTGTGCTGTGCTCCAATAAATCTTTTAGATATTTCTATTGGACTCCTGGATCGTGATTTTAACAGGAACATTGGAAAGGGGAGATTGTCCCCTTTGCAACAATATCTCTTGTATGTGCCTCTTTTCTCAAGAGCGAATCTATACCCCGAGCACCAAAGGGGTGAAAGTGAAATGAGCCGATCAGCTTATTTCTATTCACTTTCAATGTAATGACAACACACCATGCACACCGATCATTACATTGAAAAAAAAATGCCTTGAGTGGCTGCAGAAGCTCTTCCCCAGCTTCAGAGGCTAAAAAATAAAACAGGAAATACATTTTCTGTGAACAGCAGTGATTTTGAGACATGTGAGTGGATGACTCGGAGCCGTCCTCCACAAACAATCACTTGTGTGGAGGACTGCCTTGAGCTGTGCTCTTCACTGAAGGGGCTAAATATTCATAACTCAAGTTCTTATTGGACTTTTGACATTTGGTCTCATTTTATTGATTAAATTCAGCTCTATTGTTCTAACCAGGTGTGGTGTCCTTTTGCGTGGTGTTTTCACTGTTATACTGTTTGAAGTGTTGCACAAATACTCTACACATTCCCTCCTAGGTTAAGTCTGATGACTTCTCTGTTCAAAGCTACAAGGGAGTGAGCACAGATTAATTTAGGGTGTGTTTGTGACTTACTCTGACAAGGATTGCGGTTCCTGTTTCATCAGGTTACATACCTCTGTCAACTAGATACTAAGATTCTAACAGCAACCTGCCCATGTTCCAGGTTATCACTGATGTGTCAGTTCAGATCCTTCAAGTTGGAAAGGAGATAAAACCAGTTATCAATCAACACATTGTCTTCTGGGATTAGGGATGGGTTTGTTTGATGGGTTGGGGAAAACAACTGTGCCCCCCCTTTGAAAATGATTATAGAAAAACCCTGAGACCAACAGTTTAATGCATTCTGTTGGGGCTGGACCGAAATATAAGAAAGAAGGTGAAGCGGCAATGCTGGGGATTTACAGTTAATAATCACACAATCACCACTAATTAACCTAGGTACTGGCCCTATCCAGTCCACCCTTCTCACAAAAAGAATATTCCCATACCATACAATTCAAAAACTGGTGTGTTTGGCAAGCCAATGACACCTTTTTTTTTAGCTCTGGGGGTGATTCTATATCGGCAGAAGCTGAAGCAGGGGAAATTACCACACGGGACGGGCCTCCGATGGAAGGTTAATGCAAGATTGAAGTTGTGGTCATGATTGCCTGGGGCTCAAGCACCCGTAGAGAAACTGCAACCCAGGATTCTGTCGACTAAATTCTTTACATGCTCCATTTCACAGGAGCCATTAGTAAAGTTATCTTCTGCTTCCAGTGAGTTACTGCTGGAACTCAAATTGGGAGATTGGGAGGAGAATAAGATCGGAATTGTCAGAGGCACATTGGTTGCCATTCCAACGGTGGGCTTCACACTTCGACCTGAAAAATTAGAGATGGTCTGCTCCAAAGTGCTCAGGCGCTTCACCAGGGGATTTGTATGTGCTTTAATTCTAGAAAAGGTATCCTAGCTAGGACCACTGCAGTCCTCACACACAATCCAAGCAGTCATCAGTCAAATCCAATCTACTATTTGTGTGGTCCATGCTTGTTTTAGTGCTTAAAAACAAAACTGAATTTAGGGATGTATTTGAGTAGGGAAAATATAATATGAGCTACACCGTCTTTATTGGTTGATTAACAAATGTTGTAAAAAGGTAATTAAAACAAACATGAGAATTTAGATTCAAAACTGAAAGGAAAATGATGCATTAATGTAGTTCAATGTCTTTGAAATGTTATTGTCAAAATCCAGTGCCAGGTTACATCATGTCAGATATGACAGCGTGAAACGAACTTCTTGACAAACTCCACACAATTTATTAAAATTCTCCATCAAGAACAACAATATAAAACAACAACATTTGTCATAATAACTGTCAGACATGATTAATCTATTAATATTTAAATAATGTAATGTTTGAATTAAATACCCAAGAAGAAATAAAAGAAGCATGTGAGAAAGTGGTTTATTAGTTAGTTTGGATTGAAGTCCACCACAAGTTATAACAGTACTTTCTTGTTGGATGCACACACGCAACACGCAACACCCCCACCGCCACCCTCACCCACAACACCATACACACAAATACATGCATCAACATTACATTTACATCCCGTCACTCCATTGAATAACGCAAGGACCAAATGAAATGATTGTAATGAGTATAATCATCGATAGGCCAAAATTAAAATCATCCGTACATACAAATATGTACACAAACTACACAAGTCCGGATAGTAATGAAATCATTGTCCGTGGACCAGTCGTCCAGTGGTCCCAAAATGCATGGGCGAAGCCCACACATGATACCTGACTCAAAACTGAGAGAACAATGCTGGGGCATCAGATCGAAAATAAACAGGCACCTCCGGGGGGGGGGGCACCTCATCCGGACGACGCCACTGCTCCACATGGGGGCCCCATGCCCACAGTTTGGTCCTGGTGAGTGCAAAGCCACAGTCTCTCAAGTCTCTTCAGTGGGTGGCTTGCCCACTGCTTTATCCTGGGGAGTGCAAAGCCACAGTCTCTCAAGTGGATGTCAGTCTCCACTGGTTTTGTAGGGGGCATTGTGCCCAGAGTGCTTCATCCTGCCAAGGACTGGGGTAGTGGATGCTTTTCTCCACTGGTTGTGGAGGTGGCATTGTGCCCAGAGCGCTTCATCCTACCAAGGATATGGAGAGTGGATGTTTTTCTCCACTGCTTCTGGAGGGGGCATTGTGCCCAGGGTGCTTCACATGCAGTGTGGCAGGTCCCATTCCCTCACCTGGGTGTGTGTTCCACGACATTGCCTGGGAACAGGTAGCATGATACTCCATGGAGGCAGAGACACACTCCACCCTGCTGCAACTTCGCCTGCCACCTGCAGGTACAAACAGTGCTGGGTGTCGTGCCTCATGTACACTGTGCGGGGTCCAGGACGTCTCCTGCAGCCTAGGACGGCTGGCCACTGGGGATGATAGCCATGTCAGCTGTGGTGGCACTATCAGAGCATGTCGCAGGGCTGGTGGCGGTGGTTGCAGCGGTGTCTGTGGCAGAGATGCTGGCTATGGTGAATGTGTAAGCATCTGTGGAGGGACACAGCAGGACGTCTCCTGCAGCCTTCGACGGCTGCCCACTGGGGATGATCCTGGGGACTGTTGCCGAGGCAGCAGACATGCAGGTGGCTGTGCAGGTGGCGGTGCAGGTGGCGGTGTCCACCGCCCCACAGGTTGCTGTTCTGGTTGCCAGAAGTGGTGACTCTGATCCCTCAGCCAGAGGCTCTGTGCCCTGTCCTGACTTGCCCTTCGCCTTGTGTCCCTTCCCCACCTTTGATGTCGCTGCTGGTCCCTTGGCACTGTTCCCTTTTGGCTTGGAGGAGCCCTTGCTGGGTGGTTGGTGAGGATTCTCCCTACGGCATGTGGGCACCTTCTTCACCTTGGCAGGTGACGGAATGGGCTAATCCTTGGCCTCGCTAGGTGGCACACTGGCAGCTCTGATGGGTGCTGCCTGCGATGTGACAGGACTTGCTGAGACCACAGTGCTGGAGGATTTGGTGGCTGAGGTACTGGGCTGGGACCTGGACATCCTGGCCCTAGGGGAAGGACGGGGGGAGGTGTAGGGAAGAGGTCAATGTTAGCCAGGAAGAGTTTCTTAGACATACTGGTAGAGGAAGATGGAGGGGGTTTGAGAGTGAAGAAAGAGGTAGTGGTTGTAGGAGGTGTACGTCTGCTGAATTTGGGTGAAGGTACATGGGCCGGAGGCTGTTGTGAGGTGGATTGCTGTTGGGTGGGTGTGTGCCTGCATTTGTTTACTTTGGGAGGAGGGCTCACAGACACACAGGGGATGTTTGAATGGTAGTGGGGGTGGTGATTGCACGTGAGCGGTGTGTGGTGATGGGCGTGCTGGAGGTAGTGGATGAAGATGTAGTGCATGCAGTTGTGAGTGGAGACTAGACAGGGAGAGAGGAGAAGGACGTGGAGGAGGGGGACACAGTGGAGGCAGTGGATGTTGGTGTGTCTGCATGGGGATGGTGCTTGTGTGAGTGCCTGTGGGATGTGTGGTGCTTATGTTTGCCATGTCCACTCTTGTGTGTTGATGAGTGTGCATGCTGGTCTGATGGAGTGCTTGGGATAGGCTGAGGTACAGGGGATTGGGTCTGGGTAGAGGAAGTTGGAGGGGGGAGGCTGGACACAGGGACAATGGCTGCCATCAGTGCTGAGGCCAGAGCCTGAAATGCTCTCTGTTGGGCCGCCACACCAGAATGAATGCTCTCCAGGTATGCATTTGTTTGCTGCAAATGCCTCTCAAAACCCTGGATGGCATTCAAAATGGTTGATTGCCCAACAATGATGGATCTCAGGATGTCTATAGCCCCCTCACTGAGGGCAGCAGGGCTGACTGGGCCAGGGCCTGAGGTGCCTGGGGCGAAGGAGATGCCCACCCTCCTGGGTGAGTGGGCACGGGAAACTCGATGAGGGGCTGCTGGGAGGGCGGTGCTGTTAGGGGGGTGGCGGCTGTACCTGTTGTTGTGGTGGGCACAGAGGTGCTCGCCACCACAAGGAAGCTCCCATCATAGGTGGAGTCGCTGTCGCTGGTGTCTGCTCCTGTCCCCGTCGTGGAGCTCCCCTCGCCCTCTGGTCCACTGGTGCCTTCTGACTCCGTAAATTCACCCTCCAGGGCCAGGTGGGTTGCAGCTCCCTCCTGCTCCGGTGCCAATGCTCTTCCGCCAGATGATGCTAATGCACACAAGGACAAGGTGACAAAACAAAAAGGGGGGGAGACAGAGGAGACACATGGTCAATGCCTGCAACACCACTACTGTTGGCGGACACAACACACAGGGAGCAGCACCTTGCACTAAGCCATGCTCTAACAGTGCAGGGGAAAAGCACACGCCCATGAGGGACTCTGTCTAGACCCATTTCATGCACAGCTGGAACCCATAGGAGCCTGACTAGGTGTAGAGGGCAAATACCACCTTTGGGGTTGGAGTGGGACTGAGCCTGCAAATCAATGGATCTACCTTTGCGCGTCTGGCCTGGCCTGGGGGAACCCACAGCCCACCTCCCCCACCCAGACACCTCGTCCAGCGCACAGAGACAGCTGAATGAGAGTGTACTCACCCCCTTGTGGCTGCTGTGATGCCCTCAAGCACCCATCCAACTCAGGATATGCCACTGCCAGGATCCTGTACATCAAGGGGGGTCATGGTGCGACGGGTACCCCTTCCACGTTGGGAGGCCATCCCAAGGTGGGCCTCTGCCGTCTTCTTGCTCCAGCGGCGCAGGTCCTCCCATCTTTTCTGGCACTGGGTGCTCTGTCTATGGTAGACCCCCAGGGTCCGAACTCTCTTGGCGATGGCACGCCAAATACCCTTCTTCTGGTGGGCGCTGACCTAGAGGAATAGTGAAGTAAAAATGGATGTTACTCCCCCGTACAGTTCTTCTCACACATTGACCTCACACCCTGCCCCAGCAAAACATACACTGTCCCCCATCTCTTCCATCAACGACACTCCATACAATCATGTCCCATCCACCATGCACACGGTTCACTCACCTATTTGTATGGAGAACTGTAGAGTAGCGTGTACTGGGGAGGACCCCATCCACCAGTTTCTCCAACTACTCCGCAGTGAAGGCAGGGGCCCTTTGCCCAGACACTGTAGCCATTGTCGCTTCCAGGCGCAGGTCACAGCAGCACTTGCAGTGTAGGTCCTATCCTGTTGAAGGCCAGGTATCAAGTGAGGGAACAGATAGAAAATGGCGGTCACATCTGCGGTGGTGCGTACCGTCACCACCGGCGTACATCGTCATTGGCTCCTGGAACCCATAGGGCCCAATGATAACCAATGTTGAATTGCGCTGCGGCTTTCGACCGTCTACCGCAACACTGCACAACACCAGCACAGTTACCTCATTTCCCCTTGTCCCTCCTTACAGGTCAGGCAGCCGCCATTTCAGGGGGCCACATGGCAGGCCAACTAACTGCGTCACAGCTATTTTGGCCAGGAATACGGACAGACAAAGGCACACAGAGATAATTTCACGATTGTGCTAAACTGCCTTGTGAAACCTATGTGGTCTATGACCCTCTGCTCACCCTTCTCCTCCATAGGGCACGTCCGCTGGAGCAGGTGATGAGATGGTGGCATCCTCCAGTGTACAGACCCCTGGTGGACCTGTCGACAATGGAAGACAGACACATCATTATCACTTACAGACTTGATCGTGTCACAATCCAGGATCTGTGTGCCCAGTTGGAGCCAGACCTGATGTCAGCTATCCACCATCCCACAGGAATTCCCCCTCTAGTGCAGGTCCTGTCAGTGCTCCATTTCCTGGCCAGTGGGTCCTTTCAAACAACAGTGGCCATGGCATCAGGTATGTCACAGCCAATGTTCTCTAACGTGTTGTCCAGAGTGTTATCTGCCCTGCTGAAACACATGCGCAGCTACATCATTTTCCCTCAGGTGGAGGATCTGCCCACAGTGAAAGGTGACTTTTATGCCCTGGGACATATCCCCAACATCATTAGTGCCACTGATGGTACACATGTGGCATTTGTCCCCCCCCCCCGGCAAGAATGAACGGGTGTACAGAAACCGGAAAAGCTAACATTCTATGAATGTGCAGATGGTGTGTTTGGCAGACCATAACATCTCGCATGTGAATCCCAAGTATCCTGGCTCAGTGCATGATGCTTACATTTTGAGGAATAGCAGCATCCCTTATGTGATGGGGCAACTCCAGAAGCACCGTGTGTGGCTAATAGGTGAGCCCAAGGTCCCCACACAGTTTAATTAGGTGTCTGGGTATGGGAGATTCCATACTGTTTGGAGGATGTCTAACAGTTGTCCCTCGATATTTGCAGGTCACTCTGGTTACCCCAACCTGTCATGGCTACTGACCTCAGTGAGGAATCCCAGGACAAGGGCAGAGGAACGCTACAATGAGTCACATGGGCGAACTAGGAGGATAATAGTGCGCTCCTTTGGCCTCCTAAAGGCCAGATTCCGGTGCCTCCATCTGACAGGTGGTTCCCTATACTACGTACCGAAGAAGGTGTGCAGGATAATCGTGGCATGCTTTATTTTGCACAACCTGGCTTTGCGGTGCCAGGTGCCTTTTCTGCAGGAGGATGGGCCTGATGCTGGTCTTGTGGCAGCTGTGGAGCCTGTGTACAGTGAAGGAGAGGAGGCAGAAGAAGAAGATATAGACAACCTGTAGGAAGTTGGCTCTGTATATACTATTTCAAAGTAAGAAATAATGTGCACAGAGTCCAAGGGTTCCCCTTAGAACTAAGATAGTGGCAGAAATAGATAATTCTAATGCTCTATTTTGTGGTCAAGCAGTAGGCTTATCAAAGGGCAGTGTTAAGAATTTGTTGTACACACACAGGCAATGAATGAGGAACACGCACTCAAAGATTTACTCCAGGCCAATAGGTTTTTATATTGAAAAATATATTTTCTTAGTTTATTTTAAGAACCACAGGTTCAAGATTTACATTAAACACTTTAAATGTAAGGTACTTCACTTAGATACTTTAGGAACTTTGAATGAACACAATAATCATGTACAGTCTTTGTAAAAATGGCAATAAGCTATTTCAAAAGTGGACACACTGCAAAAATCAACAGTTCATGGGGGAGGTAAGTAAAGGTTAGTTTTGAAGGTAAGTAAAACACTTACAAGTCTTAAAGTTGGGGCATAGGTAGCCCACCATTGGGGGTTCAAGGCAACTCCAAAGTTACCACACCAGCAGCTCAGGGCCGGTCAGGTGCAGAAGTCAAAGAGGTCAAAAACACATAGGCTTCGATAGAGAACAGGGGTGCCCCGGTTCCAGTCTGCCAGCAGGTAAGTACCTGCGTCCTCGGGGGGCAGACCAGGGGGGTTTTGTAGGGCACCGGGGGGACACAAGAAGGCACAGAAAGTACACCCTCAGTGGCACAGGAGCGGCCGGGTGCAGTGTGCAAACAGGCGTCGGGTTTTGTATAGAAAGTAATGGAGAGACCCGGGGTCACTCCAACGATACAGTCAGGCACAGGGGGGGGCTCCTTGGGGCAGCCACCACCTGGGCTAGGCAGAGAGTCGCATGGGGGTCGCTCTTGCACTGGAGTTTGGTTCCTTCAGGTCCTGGGGGCTGCAGGTGCAGTGTTGGTTCCAGGCGTCGGGTCCCTTGTTACAGGCAGTCGCGGTCAGGGGCAGCCTCTGGATTATCTCTGCAGGCGTCGCTGTGGGGGCTCAGGGGGGTCGTCTCTGGTTACTCACGGGCTTGCAGTCGCTGGGGAGTCCTCCCTGAGTTGTTGGTTTTCTGCAGGTTGAGCCGGGGGCGTCGGGTGCAGAGGGTGAAGTCTCACGCTTCCGGCGGGAAACGTGAAGTCTTTGGAAGTTGCTTCTTTGTTGCCAAGAAGTAGCTGGTTTTGAACAGAGCCGCTGTTCACTGGAGTTTCTTGGTCCTTGGGTGCAGGGCAGTCCTCTGAGGCTTCAAAGGTCGCTGGTCCCTGTTGGATGCGTCGCTGTTGCAGTTTTCTTCGAAGTTGGGAGACAGGCCGGTAGGGCTGGGGCCAAGGCAGTAGTCATCTCCGTCTTCTCTGCAGGGCTTCAGGTCAGCAGTCCTTCTTCTTGTTAAGGTTGCAGGAATCTAGTTTCCTAAGTTCTGGGATGCCCCTAAATACTAGATTTAGGGGTGTGTTGAGGCCTGGGAGGGAAGTAGCCAATGGCTACTGTCCTGGAGGATGGCTCCACCCTCTTTGTGCCTCCTACCTGTGGGGATGGGGGCACATCCCTAATCCTATTGGGGGAATCCTCCACTCTCAAGATGGAGGATTTCTAGAAGCAGGAGTCACCTCAGCTCAGGACACTTTAGGGGCTGGCCTGACTGGTGGGTGGCTCCTCCTTGTTTTTCTAATTATCTCCTCAAGCCTTGCCGCCAAAAAGTGGGGGCAGTGGCCGGAGGGGCGGGCATCTCCACTAGCTGGGAAGCCCTGTGGTGCTGTAACAAAAGGGGTGGGCCTTTGAGGCTCACCACCAGGTGTGTTACAGTTCCTGCAGGGGGAGGTGAAAAGCACCTCCACCCAGTGCAGGCTTTGTTCCTGGCCATAGAGTGACAAAGGCACTCTCCCCATGTGGCCAGCAACATGTCTGGTGTGTGGCAGGCTGGCAGAAACTAGTCAGCCTGCACTGGAAGTCGGGTTGGTATTCAGGGGGCACCTCTAAGGTGCCCTCTGGGTGTATGTTACAATAAATTGCACACTGGCATCAGTGTGCATTTATTGTGCTGAGAAGTTTGATACCAAACTTCCCAGTTTTCAGTGGAGCCAATATGGAACATTGGAGTTCGTGTTGGACAAACTCCCAGACCATATACTCTTATGGCTACCCTACACTTACAATTTCTAAGGTTTTGCTTAGACACTGTAGGGGCATAGTGCTCATGCACATATGCCCTCACCTGTGGTATAGTGCACCCTGCCTTAGGGCTGTAAGGCCTGCTAGAGGGGTGACTTACCTATGCCACAGGCAGTGTGAGGTTGGCATGGCACTCTGAGGGGAGTGCCATGTCGACTTAGTCATTTTCTCCCCACCAGCACACACAAGCTGTGAGGCAGTGTGCATGTGCTGAGTGAGGGGTCCCCAGGGTGGCATAAGACATACTGCAGCCCTTAAAGACCTTTCCTGGCATAAAGGCCCTTGGTAACAGAGGTACCAGTTACAAGGGACTTATCTGAGTGCCAGGGTTGTTCCAATTGTGGAGACAAAGGTACTGTTTAGGGAAAGAACACTGGTGCTGGGGCCTGGTTAGCAGGGTCCCAGCACACTTTCAAATTATAACTTAGCATCAGCAAAGGCAAAAAGTCAGGGGGTAACCATGCCCAGGAGGCATTGCCATACACAACCGAAACAACATCATCATGCAATACTTCCAGTGAGACACAGATAAGAGGATGGCACTGCTTTACACATCTCATACTACTATAGGACATAGCATAAATCTGCCTTTTTACCTCTGTGTAATGACCCTGACATGTCACTTTGCCTTACCATTTCACAGATCTTGGTCCCACTTTGTGCCCTCTGCTATGTTTACTGCTGCCCAACAACTGTGTAACATTGGTATATGAACAGGAACATTGGCATTGCTTTATTTCAGAGAGGTTGCAAATACACACTTGTGAAAGTACAGACTGACTCCAGATTGATTTGATGTGATTGTGGAGAAGTGTGGCTCAATGGTTAGAGCGGCAGACCCTGAAGCAGAGATCTGGCTCAAGACCAGGGTTCAAGTCCCGCTTTGGCAGGTCTTGGGCTCAATTCCCCTTGACCAGATAATTCTCGCCTCGGTGTCTAATCTAATTCATGGGTCCCACTCTGCAACTCTGGGCAATAGCTTGCTTAATCTCCACAACAGCCCCAACAGTGCTTGGATGCCTGGCTTCACCCTGGGGGTGCTCAGGAGTGGGCGCCTCACAGGGAAAAGCCAGGAGGGGTTCCATAGCAGTATGAGTACAGTGCCTTGAGACCCTAATGGGTGAGTAGTGCGCTATACAAGTGCTAATTTACATTTTTCAAGCGTGTTTATTTCTGTGCTAATAAGTGGAGGGGGTGTGCAATGGGCTGTGGTGATGGTGGAGGAATGTCCATGGTAGAGTTCAGTTTCTTAGTCTCACAGGTGCATTGTCCATGGGGGCATAGGAAGTAGAGCAATGGCAGTTAAAGGTGGACAGGGTGGCAGAGTGGGACATAAGGGGGACCATTAGGAGAGTCTCATTTCCTGGCAGGGTCTTGGCAATAGTCTCTGGCTTCTGCCTGGAATGCAGGGAACGTTTGTGGTGTGGTTCACCTTCTGCACAGGGAGGGTTGCTGGTGGCCTGTTGGTCCTGTGGTTGGGCCTCCTGTCCACTAGCAGCAGCAGAGGTGGAAGCAAGTTCAAATGACTGGCTAGTGGCAGGGGCCCGCTGTTGTGAGACTGCCTCCCTCATAATGTTGCCCATGTCTGCTAGCACCCCTGCAATGGAGACCAGGGTGGTGTTGATGGCCTGCAAGTCCTCACTGATCCCCTGGTACTGTCCCTCATGCAGCCGCCTGTTCTCCTGCACGTTGTCCGGGATCTGACCCATCGTATCCTGGGAATGTAGGTAGGCTCCCAGGATCTCAATGAGTGCCTCCTGTAGAGTCGGTTCCCTGGGCCTGTCCTCCCCCTGATGCACAGCAGTCCTCCCAGTTTCCCTGTTGTCCTGTGCCTCTGTCCCCTGAACCATGTGCCCACTGCCACAGACCCCAGGTCCATGATTGTCTTGGATATGAGGTGTGCCCTGGGGTCCCTGTAGTGGTGGACACACTGCTGATTGACGTGTCCTGGGGACAGAGGTCTGGGTACGCTGGGTGGGTGCTGTGGTGGTGTTTCCAGATGGGGGAGGCTCTGTGGTTGTCTGGGCTCGGGTAACCGACTATTCAGAGGTCCATGATGGGCCAGGTTGGTCATCCAGATCCAGGCTAACAGAGTTGCTCTCATCCCTGTGGGCCTCTTCAGTTGGGGGACTGGATAGTTCTGGCACCTCTTCTCCGCTGACATTGGCTGGGATACCTGTGGGGATGTTAATGCTGTGTTATTGTTTCTGTGTGAGACATATTGTGCATCAGTGGGTTGCCCTCTTTGGTTGTATTTGCCCCGGCAGCTTTAATTTGTGTAAGTTGGTATGAGGTGGGCTAGATGATTCTCTCTAGTGTGTATGACTTGGTGATAGGTGTCCATGCAGGGCTATGAGTGATGTCCATGCATTGGTGGTGCATACAGGGCTTGCCATTGGGATGGTGGGGTGTGTGGGAGGTGGTAGAGTGATGGCAGTGCGGGTGAGTGTATGTGATGGCATACAGGTAGGAGATGAAAGTAGTATAGAGTTGACTTACCAGAGTCCAGTCCTCCTCCTACTCCGGCCAGACCCTCAGGATGCTTGCCAAGACTTGCTCCTCCCATGTTGATAGCTGTGAGGGAGGAAGTGGGGGTCCACCGCCAGTCCTCTGGATAGCCAGCTGGTGTCTTGCTGCTATGGAACGCACCTTCCCCGTATGTTGTTCCACCTCTTCCTGATGTCATCCCTTGTTCTGGGGTGCTGTCCCTGGGCATTGACCCTGTCCATGATCCTCCGCCATAACTCCATATTCTTAACAATGGATATCTGCTGCACCTGTGCTCCAAATAGCTGAGGCTCTACCCTGATGATTTCCTCCACCATGACCCTTAGCTCCTCCTCTGAGAATCTGGGGTGTCTTTGTGATGCCATGGGTGTTGGGTGAGTTGTGTAGGTGAGGGTGTGTTGGGTGATGTGTTGAGGTGTGTGATATGGGGTACGTGGGTGGTGTATAGGTGTAGGTGGTGTGTGACTCTGGTTTTGTCAGTGGTCGTGGTGTCTGTCTCGTGCCAATGGTTTGTAGTCATGAGGAGTTTTGGGTAATGTGGGTGTGTGTTTTATAAAGGTGTGGGTGTGTGGATTGGTGCCAGGTGTGTGTTATTCAAATTGACCAATTTAGTGTTGTTTTGTATGTGTGTGTGTATTGTGAGCGTGGCGGTATGTACAGCCAATGGTTTACCGCCATTGAATGTCCACTGTGGTGATTCGTAGGTCATAATGTGATGGGCGTTGTTTTGCTGGCGTAACAGTGTGGGTTTTGATACCGCCAGTTTCTCACTGACCTTTGGTGTGGCAGATTTATGTGTGAGGCTGAAGAGTGACCGATTGGTGTGTGTGTGTCATAATATGGTCAAAGGATATCTGCCACGGTGGCGGTATGTTTGCGGCAGTCAGCGTGGCGGTAAGTGAGATTTACCGCCAATGTCATAATGAGGGCCTTAGTCCTATTTTTTGGAAAAGTAACACACCTTCAGTGGGGCAATACAGCAGGCTATTTCCAAGGAGTGCTTCACAATGTCAGGTAGGCATTGGACGAGTTCCCGGTCAAGCCAATGATACTGGCAGGAAAAGGTCAAAGTGGAAATTTTTTATTTTGCACCCAGAGAAGTTCTCTCGCTGGTTGGATAATTTTTGGTGCCATCTCCCAATCAAAATTTTTACTTCGGACTTAGAACCCAATTTATAATTAGGTGGGTGCCCCCTCTCTACACCATGATGATGGAGTAAATCACTCCGTCACTCCAATGGACATGCTATCTGCCTAGTTTGGAAATCAAACTGTTGGTCATTTCTAAAGCATTGCCAGAAACTGCCATCACAGCAGTTCATGTCAATGCTTTTTGCTATTTGGTGCATGGCTGTGTCAACATGACAGAGCTCTGCACCAAAATGTTTTGTTTTTAATTTTCAAGAAGACGATCCCTAAGATGGATTTTCTTTTTGAAAAACAAAATGCTCCCCTCACCATGGGAGCCACCTCCCATGGCGAGGGGAGCATTGAGCAGTTTTTACTGCCCTTTATTGCCAGGGTTCTTGGCAGTGATGGGCCTCTAATTCCACCCAGCTATATCAGGTGGAATTGGAGGTCTACCTCTGAGAGCCCTTAAATCTATGATCCACCCTTAAATCTATGATCCGCCCGTGTTTAAGTTGAGCGGGCTGACCATTATGTTGGCGAGAGGGAACACTAGCACCATTGCCATGGAGTTGCCTCTCTGCTAACATATAAATTAAGCCCTAAGGCGCTTTTTCAAAGCTTGAAATTCTCTAGCGTTCAAGGCTCCTGGCTATGTCTAATGAGGGCTCAACAAGGCCAGATACCTGTTGAAATGGATTTGCTGCTGCAGAGAAGCTCTGGGTAGGGATGCTTGTTTTTTCCTGCCAGCCAGGTCATGCCTTGGGAGGATTGAATTGGGAGGTTTGTCCTTGCTTTCCGAAGGTCTTGAAATACAAAACTTGTCCCAAGATTTCAAAGGTGTTAGGAAAAGGCAGTTACACACAGCCAAGGGTTCCAAGATGTCAGGAACAGCACTTAGGTGTCAAGACTCACTACAGCAAAGGCCACCAGCAGGGTCCAGATCAGGTCATGTTTGTACGGGTCAGTTGGGCACTTGAGGAAAAAAGCCTCTTGCTGCTAGTTCTGCCCCTGTAGCCTCACAGGAGTCAGTCAGCTGACCCTTGGAGTCGACATACTTGTCCTGGATAAAAGTGGGAGCAGGTCCCGTCCTTCATGTCTCCTCACAAGTCTCAAACAGCAGGTGCAATTCTTTGTCTGTTTTTCTAGGGGTGCAGAGTGTTCTGAAGAAGGTGTCTTGGGATGTCACATTCATGCCTGGCACTAGCTTTCAGATGGAGGTGACTTCTGGCCCCTCCCAAACCAATAAGGTAAAAGTCCCCATGGCTAACCTAACCCACTTTTGCTCTAGTTCCAGTGTGCCCTCCTGCAGCAACCCCACAGTGACCCTCACTCACTAAATCAAAGAAAGTGAAACCCTTTTCCCCTTGTGTATTGGATGTATGCCCACCCAGAAATGTGTTCAGGGAAATAAGAAGACCCTCATCTGTGGTCACTCCATATTAGTTCTGTGGGAAGCTTTTCTCCCACTGAGTTTGGTGCCTGGGTGACAGGGAGGATAAAGAAAGGGGCCTGTTCAGTTTTCAACTGATATCTACTTGTGACAGGGAATGGTCCTTTGAAGTCAATTAAATTCATTGTCACAATCCAACTGGTCTTCCTGCCAGGGGAACAAAAACACCTCTTCACACCGACCATAGTCTCTGCTGTGGGAGTTTTTTTCACACTTCATCAAGGCTATTCACTAGCTGTGTGGCAGTTAAAGGATAGTGTGAATTAGCCTCTAGGTGTGTGAGGTAAGATAAAAGTAACTTTTAAATGTCCCTTTTCCTTCATAATTATGAAAATTCAAACTTCAACATTTTGCTGGACTCTTAATAAGTAGTAAAAATAATTGTTTAATTTCTTGAGCTGGACCCTATCTTGAGATAGCAGAATTAATGTTTAATATTGCTTCCCGGTGTTTTGGTAGGGGCCAGCCAACGTTCCAATAGTGAAAATAGCTTTTGAGTGTTAGTTACTGTAAGGACATTTTACCTTTAAAGTTCAACATGTTCTCCTGATAAATACCATGCACCCTATCATGTGGGCAACAATACCAAACAGGTAGGGACCAGTTTAACCACAAGGCAGCCAGGCTACAATGGTAGGCCTGGAGTCATGTTTGTCTTTTCTCACTAGTAGATGGCACAGTAGTGTTGTAGTCCACAGGAGACATTAAACTTTCCATGCTAGGTTATTTTTGGGTACCATATATGTTAGTCTTATAGGAAAGTTAAATAGGCCAATTAGAAGAAAGCCAATTTTTTGCATGTTTAAGGGGTCAGAGCACATGCACTTGGCCTGGTTAGAAGAGTCCAAAATCAAGCAGCATCAGACCACAAAAAGTGGTGGTGACCACAAAACAGTGGCACTTTCTCAAAAAACATACCTCAAAAAGTATCTATTCATGTAAGTAGGGATTGTACTAATAATACCTAATGACAAATAAACATGCTGTTGGGTAAGGTTAGCCAAACCCTATTTAATAAATGGAGATTTTCTAGGCCTGAGCTTTAAGCATCACAAATTAAGTAACATGATTAAAGGCATATACAATGTGAGAATGGTTATGTAAAACAAGTAATAATAAAGGGGAAATTGCTACAGTACATTGCACCCATGCATAAGATGCTCCCCTCTATATATGACTGGCATTCAGTAAAAAAACTATGGTGTTTGAGTAAAATTGATGACATAAAGATTTGAAGCCTGATTGACAGCCATTGAAGAGATATAGGCCCTCATTCCGACTTCGGTAGGCGGCGGGCGGCGCCCGCCGGTCGGAAACCGCCGAAAGACCGCATAAGACAGCGGGGGTCATTTTGACTTTCCCGCTGGGCCGGCTGGCGATCACCAGAGATCGCCCGCCGGCCCAGCGGGAAAGCCCCTGAAACGAGGAAGCCGGCTCCGAATGGAGCCGGCGGAGTTGCAGGGGTGCGACGGGTGCAGTGGCACCTGTCACGATTTTCACTGTCTGCAAAGCAGACAGTGAAAATCTGTATGGGGCCCTGTTAGGGGGGCCTTTGCACTGCCCATGCCAGTGGCATGGGCAGTGCAGGGGCCCCCAGGGGCTTTACCGCCGCGGTCAGAATAGCCCTGGAAGCACCGCCAGCCTGTTGGTGGTGCTTCCGCCGCCCTCCGCCCTGGCGGTCAGAGACCACCAGGGTTGGAATGAGGGCCATAATCTATAAGTAGGATAGGTCTTGATTGAATACATGATAACGAGAGTCAGAGACTTTAATGTTTTAAGTTCACTAAAGCTATAGTACCATTAGAAAAACCCCTGCACCCGTGTACAAATGTTATATTATGCTTCACTTAACAAAACCATAAAACAGAAAATAAATGTAATTGTATACAGAAAATATATATTTCACTATCAAAATCTATTGAATTTAACAAAATCCATTCCAAAATTCACATATTGTCTATTTTCAAACTTTTTTTGATATACATATCAGAAAACAAATCCCTGACATCACTCCCAATCAACATACATACCCTCATTCACAAAATAAAACTGGATGTTGAACTAAAGAAAACAAAACTGTGATGGATGAAGCACTTGGTTGATTTCAGCTACTTTTTCCTGGTGACTGGTTCTCGTCTGATGTAGTATGTTGGGCAATAAAAATAATAAACTGGACTGTGAGCTAGTGTGATAATCAGTGGCTGAGATAAATCCAAGCCATCCACCCATCACGTTTTTGCTTTCCTCGCTGTATAGAAGAGAAGTACTGAGAAGACAGTCCAACACTGACATAGGAGTTGTCCTCAAAAGATAGAGAGGAAGGAAAATGCTGAGAGAGTAAGGAATAACAAAACAAAGGTGGAGGGCTCAAAACAGTGAATAAACTAGTCAATCAAGGGAACAATAGAACCAAAACAGGTTTGAGGCAACTTCTTGCTACTGTATCTGCTTCGTACGCTGTTCTAAAAGCACATTTCCTATTCTTAAGATTGTTCCAGACTTTTTGGTTAACCTTGAAAGACTTCTCCTTGTATCTCAGCCTTTGCCTCCTCAGTATGGTCCTTCACAAACTCTAGGTACTGTGTCTCAGTCTTTCTTTTATATCCTTAAAACTAATTCACACTGCACGTGTAGTAATTTCTTTCTTTTTCCTGGCTTATGTCGAGTCATTATAGTAGCCTTTCTCCCAGTAAGTGCCTCCCATGGTGTTGATTTGTTTGGAAAATGAGGATGAAAATATTTAAAAAGTCTGTAGGGCATGTGTAAAGAAAGTGTGTTTCCATGCTCCATCCAATGCATAATATCCTTTAACGGAGATAAGGTGCTGTATTTTTCTAAAGCTCTACAATGCCCTCTATCCCAAACCGTGAACAGTCCTGAACTGTTATTACAAGAGAAGGTATGACCTTTTAGTACCCTGAGCTGGTTTAATTATAGAGACATGCAGTTTGAGTTAAGTTTGTTGCAAACAACAAACTCATGAGTAGAAAAGGAGCCTAAAAAACAGGGTGCTATCTTTCACTTTGATGTAGGGATGAATATGTGTGTTAACAGGTTAACCAGACTGGTTCGCCTTGAATAAGTGGTTTTGCTGTTCCAAGACAGTCCGCAAACGTCTTGTAATAAGCTTCAGCCAGCAACAAATTACATATAACTGATTGAGGAATATAAAAATGGTGTTGGAAAATGGGTTATTGGTAAGGGCAGGTAAGTACCTACACTTAGCAATAGGCCACTAACTTCCACTTAGGTCCAGTTAGGTCTCAGTAAGTTAAACCCAGCTCAACACTTGGTAGCTTGGCAATGAGAGACAAGGCTTAACTTAGGAGACAGAGTGTAAAGCATTCAAATATCACAAAACAGTAATTAAATAAATCACAGGAAACAGTTTAAAAATCCAAAACCAATTTATAAAAATAGATTATATTTTTATCTTTAAAATGACACAAAATCGGATAAGGGGAACCGGAGAATTGAATTTTTAAAGAATTATTGTTTTCTAGCACCTCAAAACAAAAAGCGACAATCAGATCGCACCTCGACCGGGGCAAAGTCAAAGTTTAAGGCCAACTGCAATGGAGCCCGGCTCGGCTACATCCAGCGGGAGGCCTCGGTCAAAAGTTTACCTTCGCACTTAGTCGTTTTTCTGAAGATTTTCTTCAGCGGGACGAACCTGCCAGTCCTATCCGACCTCCTGGAACTCTTCTCCGGATACGCGTCAAGGGAACCCTCGGTGGAGATTTTTACCTTCAGACTTAGTCGTTTTTTCGAGTTGAAAATCCTTTGACCGGGGTAAACCTGGATCTTGATCCGACGTCCTTGGAGTCCTCCTCGGATACGCTGGCTGGGAGGTCCTGGTCAACTTTCTACGTTCAGACTTAGGCCCTCATTACAACATTGGCAGTAAAAGCTGCTTACCGCCGTGCAGAAGACCGCCAACACACTGCTGCGGCCGCGGAATTCCGCCACAGCTATTATGACCCACAGCACGGAATCCGCCAAAATTCAGACACCCACACAAGTCCGCCACACCAAAGGTCAGTGATAAACTGGCGAAAACAAAACCTCTACCGTCACGCCAACAGAAATATGCCCACACTATCACGACACACAAATCCACGCAGCGGTCTTTCAACTGCGGTATTCCATTGGCGGTACACACAGCTGCACTCAAAATACACACACACAAAACACAGCCACAATGGACAATTCAAAATACACACACCTGATACACATACACACACCACTCCCACACATCCAATACAATATAAAACACACACCCACATCACCCACAAACCCCTACTACCAAAAATTCTGAAAGAAGGCCAGAGAGAGACATCACCAGCAAGAACAACAGCATCCACAGGCACACAACACCATCACCCGCAGAACTTCCACGCAACTCACACAACACACCACTACATATCAGCACAATTATCACCACACACTCCATCCCACACATCACCTACACCACCCCATGGCACGGCAAAGACACCCCAGGTTCTCGGAGGAGGAGCTCAGGGTCATGGTGGAGGAAATCGTCTGGGTAGAGCCACAGCTATTCGGAGCACAGGTGCAGCACACCTCCATTGCAAGGAAGCTGGAGCTATGGCGAAGAATCGTGGACAGGGTCAACGCAGTGGGACAGCACCCAAGAAATCGGGAGGAAATCAGGAAGAGGTGGAACGACCTACGGGGGAAGGTGCGTTCTGTGGTCTCAAGACACCACCTGGCGGTTCAGCGGACTGGCGGCGGCCCCCCACCTCCTCCCCCACAACTAACAACATGGGAGGAGCAGGTCTTGGCGATTCTGCATCCTGAGGGCCTCACAGGAGTAGGTGGAGGAATGGACTCTGGTAAGACAAATCTTAACTATTACATCCCCCACTCTACCTGCATGCCATCACATACCCCCACCCTCACCCCCAGCACTCCAACTCCTCACATATGTCCCAACATCACAAACCACACATGCCAACACCAAGCCCTGCATGCAACAACAAAGCATGGATACCCATAACTAAAGCATGCCCGCTGCACATACCCATACAACCCCCTAAACCATCATCACACAAGGTCCCACACAGGAATGCAAGCACTGGGGTACACGGTCACCCACCCATTGCACACCATGACACACACAGATGTAATAACCATCCTTTTATACCCTTGGAGGACCCCTACCCAACGTCACCGGACAGGAGGGTCCACACATGTCCACACCACCAACAGAAGAGGCCCAGAGTGATGACAGCAGCTCTGTCCAACTGGATCGAGATGGCCAGCCCGGCCCATCGGGGACCTCGGGACAGTCGGTTGCCCTCACCCAGTCACAGGCCACCACAGACCTTCCCCCCACTGGAAACACCAGCACAGCACCCACCCAGCGGGCCCATACCTCCGTCCCCAGGACACGTCAATCAGCTGTGTGTCCACCACTACAGGGAACCCAGGCTAACCCACCACCCCAACAACAACAGGGACCTGGGGGCAGTGGTAGTGGGCACACGGTCCAGGGGACGGAGGTCCAGGAACACAGGGGAACTGGGAGGGCTGCTGTGCGACAGGGGGCAGACTGGCCAAGGGAACCCACTCTCCATGAGGCCCTCTCCTCCATCGTGGGAGCCTACCACCACTCCCAGGAGACGATGGCAACGGTACTGGCCAAGTTTCAGGAGACCCAGGGCCTGCAGGAGGAACAGTATATGGGCTTCAGGGAGGAACTCAGAACCATCAGCTCCACCCTGGGCACCATCGTAGGGGTGCTGAAGGAAGTACTCAACACCAGGAGGGACACTGTGGCACTACAAGGGGCCCCTGACACTAGCCTGGACGATGAACTGCCCACCACCTCCGCCGGCGCTAGTGGACAGGATGCCCCGCCACAGGACCACCACATCAGCACCCCACCCCCTGCAGAGGGAGAACCACCCGCAAACGGTCCCTGAGATCCAGGAACAAGACAGAGCACGATACCAAGACCCCCGCCAAGAAATGAGACCACCCTGATTGTCATCCTACTGTCCCACTTTGTCACCCTGTCCATACTTAAACTGCCCCGGCTCCACTTCCTATGCCCATATGGGCAATTCACCAGTGAGACTAATAGACTGGACTCTGCCATGGACATTCCTCCGCCATCACCCCTCACCATTTTACTACCCCCTCCAATATTGAGCACTTAAATAAACACACTTAAAGCACAAAACAATCTGGAGTCTGTCTGTGATTTCGAAATAGTGTATTAGCAATTACAGTGACAAAATGCTCTTTCATTAGTAATGCCAACATACCTATGTCACACAGCTCTAGTCCATGAGGAATCTAAGCAGATGTCACACTGTGGGACCCACATCTGTGAAATCGTAAGGGAAAGTGACAACTCAGTGACCATACACTGGGTGATAACGACAGACAGTAGAGAGGTAGTAGTGTTAAAGTACATGTAGTAGGCAGGTCTGTACTCTTACCTGTGTCTCACTGGAAATATTGCTAGATCACTGAGTCCCTGTTGTTCATGTCTTCTTCCTCTGCTTCCTCGTCTTCACTGTCCACAGGCTCCACAGCTGCCACAACACCGCCATCTGGACCATCCTCCTGCAGAAAAAGCACCTGTTGTCGCAAAGCCAAGTTGTGAAGCATTTTGCAGGCCTCGATGATCTGGCACTCCTTCTTATGTGAGTAGAATAGGGATCCACCTGTCATATGGAAGCACCGGAACCTGGCCTTCAGGAGGCCGAAGGTCCGCTCGATCACCCTCCTAGTTCGCCCATGGGCCTCATTGTAGCGTTCCTCTGCCCTTGTCCTGGGATTCCTCACTGGGATCAGTAGCCATGACAGGTTGGGGTAACCAGAGTCACCTGCAAATGGCGAGGGACAACTGTTAGACACACACTAACCTGGAGGGATATCCCCAGACCCAGACAACCATTCCCACTGACTAGCTTCCAGGTGCTCACCTAATAGCCACACATGGTGCCTCTGGAGTTGACCCATAACATAAGGGATTCTGCTATTCCGCAGGATGTAGGCGTCATGCACAGAGCCAGGTAACATGGCATTCACATGTGAGATGTACTGGTCTGCCAAACATACCATCTGTACATTCATCGAATGATAACTCTTCCGGTTTCTGTACACCTGTTCACTCCTGTGGGGGGGGAACCAAAGCCACATGTGCCCCATCAATGGCACCTATGATGTTGGGGATATGTCCCAGGGCATGGAAATCCCCTTTCACTGTAGGCAAATCCTCCACCTGAGGAAAAACGATGTAGCTCCACATGTGTTTCAGAAGGGCAGACAACACTCTTGACAATACGTTGGAAAACATAGGCTGGGACATCCCTGATGCTATGGCCACTGTTGTTTGAAAAGACCCACTTGCAAGGAAATGGAGCACTGACAGCACCTGTACTTGAGGGGGGATTCCTGTGGGATGGTGCATTGCTGACATCAGGTCTGGCTCCAACTGGGTACACAGTTCCTGGATTGTGGCAGGGTCAAGCCTGTATGTGGTAATCACTTGTCGCTCCTCCATTGTCGACAGGTCCACAAACGGTCAGTACACCTGAGGATGCCGCCATCTCCTCACATGTCCCAGCGGACGGTGCCTATGAAGGACAACAATGAAGGACAACAGCGAGCACAGAGTCAAAAAACTCACAGTTTACCCACAGTTTACACAGAACACCATTCATACACAAAAGATGGCCTGTATGTGTGTTGAGTCTAGGCCTAGGTATGTGTGACGCAGTAGAAAATGAAGCCATGTGGGCCCCTGAAATGGCGGCTGCTTGACCTGTAAAGTGGGACAATGGGATGTGAGGTAACTGCGCTGGCGTTGTACACCATTGCGGTAGGCAGTCGAAGACCACGGCGAAATGCTGCATTGGTTAACATTGGACTCTATGGGTCCCAGGAGCCAATGACGATGTACGCCGGTGGTGACGGTACGCACTGCCGTGGACGTGACCGCCATTTTCTATCTGTTCAATCACTCAATACCTGATCTTCGACAGGAGAGGACCTACACTGCAAGTGCTGCTGTGACCTCGGTCTGGAAGAGACAATGGCTCGGGTGTCTGGGGAAAAGGCCCCTGCCTTCACATCGGAGGAGTTGGAGAAACTCGTGGATGGGGTCCTCCCCCAGTACACGCTACTCTACGGTCCTCCAGACAAACAGGTAAGTACACAGGGAGCATGTTGTATGGGCTATGCCTGTGTGGAGAGGGCTGGATGTAAGAAGGAAGGGGGGAGAGTGCTGCATGAAAGACGGTGAATGCATATGCCACATGGCAAGGGTAGGGATGGGGGCCAATCAGTTTGACGGTGCAGTTGGTAATCATTTCTCTTTTCCCCCTGTACATTTCATGTAGGTCAGCGGCCACCAGAAAAAATATATCTGGCGTACCATCGCCAAGGACGTCCGGACCCTGGGGGTCTACCACAGACAGAGCACTCATCTCCGGAAAAGATGGGAGGACATTCGCTGCTGGAGCAAGAAGACGGTGGAGGCTCAGCTGGGGATGGCCTCCCAACGTGGGAGGGGTGCCGGTCGCACCATGACCCCCCTGATGTTCAGAATCCTGGCGGTGGCCTACCCGGAGTTGGATGGGCGCTTGAGGGCATCACAGCAGCCACAAGGGGGTAGTGGAGGTGTCTGGGTGGGGGAGGTGGGCTGTGGGTTTCCCTAGGCCAGGGCAAGTTCCGTAGGCAAGGCCCATCAGTAAGGCAGGCCATGTGGCATCCCACCCCACCTCTGTAGAGTGACAACTACACCTAGTCATGCCCCTGTGTCATCTATGTGTGCAGATGTCGTCCATAGCCTTGTAGGCCATTTCCCAGAAATTGAACAGTGGAGCCCAAGAGCGCGGCGTAGTGCAGGGGGCTTCTGTGTGTGTCGTGTCCGCCAACGGTTGCAGTAATGCATGCACTCAACATGTCTTTCTTCTGTCGTTCCCCCCCGTTTTTGTGGTCTCCCTGTTCTTGTGTGCATTAGCATCATCAGGCGGAGGAGCAGTGGCACCCGAGCACCAGGGGGCTGCATCCCACATGGCCATGGAGGGCCACACTACGGAATCGAACTTCACCAGTGGGACGGAGGGCGAGGGGAGCTCCACGGAGGGGACAGGAGCTGACACCAGTGACACGGACTCGTCCTCTGATGGGAGCTCCCTTGTGGTGGCGGCAACATCTGTGCCACCCCCATCTACAGGTACAGCCACCACCCCCCCTTCCAGCACCGCCCTCCCAGCAGCCCCTCAGCCTTCGCCCCGTGCACGCTCACCCGGGAGGGTGGGCATCACCTTCGCCCCAGGCACCTCAGGCCCTGCCCCTGTCACCCCTGCTGCCCTCAGTGAGGAGTCCATTGACCTCATCAGGTTCCTCACTGTTGGGCAGTCTACCATTTTGAATGCCATCCAGGGTGTAGAAAGGCAGTTGCAACAAACAAATGCATTCCCGGAGGGCATTCATTCTGGTCAGGCGGCCCTTCGGTGAGCTTTTCAGACTCTGGCCTCAGCACTGATGGCAGCCATTGTCCCTGTGTCTATCCTCCCCCCTCTAACTTCCTCCACCCAACCCAATCCCCTGTACCTCAGCCTATCCCAAGCACACCTACAGACCAGCATGCACACACGTCAACACACAAGGGAAGCTCAGGCAAACTTAAGCACCACACATCCCACAGGCACTCACGCAAGCATCACACATGCAGACACACCAACATCCACTGCCTCCACTGTGTCCCCTCCTCCTCGTCTTCCTCCTCCCTCCCAGTCTCGTCTACACTCACACCTGCATGCACTAACTCTACAGCCATTACGTCCCTCTCCAGCACACCCACCATCACACTCCGCTCATGTGCAGTCACCACCCCCACTACCATTCACACGTCCCCTGTGTCCTCTCCCAGTGTGTCTGTGACGCCCTCTCCCAAGATACCCAAAAGCAGGCACACACACACCCAACAGCCATTCACCTCACGACAGCCTCCAGTGCATGCACCTTCACCCAAAGTCACCAAACGTACACCTCCTACAACCACCACCTCTTCCTCCACTCCCAAACCCCCTCCAGCTACCCATCCCAGTGTGTCCAAAAAACTTTTCCTGTCCAACCTTAACCTCTTTCCCACACCTCCCCCACCCCGTCCATCTCATAGGTCCCGAATTAGCACCTCAGCCACAACATCTCTGGGACCAGTGGTGCCTGCAGTCACCGGAATCTGGAGTGCACCGGCCACCAGGGCAGCCAGTGTGGCACGGAGCCACAGCACAGACAGTCGCCCACCTGTGAAGCATCAGAAGTTGGCCTGTGCCCGGCGGGAGAGGGGGAAGACATCAGCCACCAAAGCCGCTCCCAGGGGTCCCGGTGGGAGTGTGGAGTCAGCTGTGACACCTTCCAAGGTGGGGAAGGGCCACAAGAAACCCGGCAAGTCTGGGAAGAGCAGCACGGTGGAGAAGACCGCCATCATCCCCGCTGCCCAGGAGGCCACCTCCAGCACAAGCCCAGCTGCCCAGGACAGGCCTGCCAGCACAAGCCCAGCTGCCCAGGAGAGGACCGCCGGCACAAGCCCAGCTGCCCAGGACAGGACCGCCAGCACAAGCCCAGCTGTCCAGGACAGGACCACCAGCACAAGCCCAGCTGCCCAGGACAGGACCGCTAACACAAGCCCAGCTTCCCAGGACAGGACCGCCAGCACAAGCCCAGCTGCCCAGGACAGGACCGCCAGCACAAGCTCAGCTGCCCAGGAGAGGACCGCCAGCACAACCCAGCTGCCCAGGACAGGACCGCCAGCACAAGCCCAGCTGCCCAGGAGGGGCCCGCCAGCACCAGCCCACAAGCCCAGGAGGGGCCCGCCAGCACAAGCCCTGCTGGGCCATGAAGGCCCGCCAGCAAAAGCCCCGCTGGGCCATGAAGGACTGCCAGCAACAGAGTCCCTGCAATGGAGAACGCCGCCTCAAGCACTGCTGAACAGGGCACCGCCATCTCAAGCACCGCTGCACAGGACACCGCCATCTCAAACACCGCTGAGCAGGGCACCGCCGTCTCAAGCACCGCTGAAGAGAGCACCGCCATCTCAAACATCGCTGAACAGGGCACCGCCGTCTCAAGCACCGCTGAACAGGGAACCGCCATCTCAAACACCGCTGAACAGGGCACCGCTGGCTCAAGCACCGCTGGCCCATGAGCGGCAAGGGCACTGACGTAACTGAGTCCGTCACGGAGCGAATGATGCACTCTGGGCACCATGCCCCAACCAGAACCAGTGGAGACTGTCATCCACTACCTCTGTCCTTAGCAGGATGAAGTACTCTGGGCACAAAGTCCCCTCCAGAACCAGTGGAGACTGTCATCCACTACCTCTGTCCTTAGCAGGATGAAGCACTCTGGGCACCATGCCCCCTCCAGAACTAGTGGAGACTGTCATCCACTACCTCTGTCCTTAACAGGATGAAGCACTCTGGGCACCATGCCCCCTCCAGAACCAGTGGAGACTGTTATCCACTTGAGAGACTGTGGCTTTGCACTCCCCAGAATTGAACAGTGGGCAAACCAACCACTGTAGACACTTGAGAGACTGTGGCTTTGCACTCCACAGGATATGGCAGTGGGCAACCCACCCACTGTAGAGACTTGAGAGACTGTGGCTTTGCACTCCCCAGGATATGGCAGTGGGCATGTGGCCCCCTTGTGGATTTGGCGTCGTGCACTTAAGCGGCTGAGGTGCCCCCCCATTCCCTCCCCTGAGGTGCCTGTTTAGTTGCTCTCTGATGCCCCTGCAGTGTTCTCTCCGTCATGGTCGGGGATCTTGTGTGGGCCTCGCCCATACCGTGTGGTCCCAGTGTTCCACAGACTTTCTTAGAGCACTACCTGGACTACTATGCTTGGTATATCTTTTGTACATGGTGTGTATATATATATTTCTGCCTACTTGCTTTTAATATTTTACAATGGTTACACTCATTTTCTATTGTCTTTGCATTCTTCCGGGGAGTTTGGGGGATGTAACTGTGATGTATTGATTTGCATTAGTGTGTGTGATGTAGTGGGTGAGGGTGGGGGTGTTGCGTGTGTATGTCCCTGATTTTTCCCTCCCCCCTCCCCTGTGTCGTAGGTGCAGTACTCACCGTGGTCTTCGCCGCCGGCATTCGTGCTCCTGGTAGAGAAGCAGGAAGACTATTGCAGGGAGGATTTGGACTTCCGGATCCATGGCGTCCTCGTTCCTCGTGGGGTGTGTAGAGGTGAGCGTTTTTCCTTCAGGATTCCTGTTTCTGCGGTGTTTTTATCCACGGTGAATCCACACCGGAAAAAGGTGGCGGATTGGCCTGTCATAATTGTGTGGGCGGTACATTGTCTCCCGCCTGTCTGTTGGCAGTGACCGCCGCGCTGTTTGTTTGTTCCGCTGTAGCGGTCGGAGTGTTAAAGTGGATGTCTTTGTTGGAGGTTTCTGCCACGGTCGTAATTGCTAATTTTTTACCGCCTTTTACGACCACCTTATTCTCTTTTTTGGAGATTTTCTTCACCAGGACGAACCTGCAAATCAGGCCGGGTCACGGTTGAGGCAAGCCGGCTAGAGTTGCCGCGGCGGGTCGGTCCCTTTATGGAGCTTTTTTTCAAAAGTTCTCCAAACTTCTCCAAACTTCTGGGTCTTCTCCCAGATGTTCTTTTAAGGTTCTTTTGGGGTCCACAGCTCACCCCAAGTGTCCAGAAGCTCTGAGATGATCCTTGGGGTGTGGACTAGAACTCCCAGAATGCACCTGGCACAAACTCCTTTTTGGCCACTGGACAGTGGTCAGCTGGTTGATTTCTTCAGGAGTTGGTGCAGGGGACTCTGGTTAGCAATTTTTCACCTGTAGCAAACAGGGAGTCCCTCCTTGAACCAGTTGAAGCCAGGCAAAGTCCTTCTTGTGGTGAAGCCCAAGTGTGCAGCTGGTGCAGTCCTTCAGAGTGCAGGGTCCAGGTGCAGGCCAGGGGTCCAGCAGGGCAGTACTTCTTCTTCTGTAGTTCTTCCTGGTAGGGATGTGGTAGGGAACTGAGGTGTGGGTGCAGGTCTGCCAGTTTTATCCTTGCTCCTGGGTGAAAAACAGGGGGGTCCTGATTCTCCAATCAGGTGCAGGGTCCTTCCCCCTGTGATGACCACTTCCTGGGAAGTATGGCAAAAATCAATCCCAGGAGGAAACATTCCTCAAAAATCCATCATGGCTGAAAGTCATTTTTGGAGGTTACATCTGGCTGAGCCCACCCACTGGTATGGCTAAAAATCATAAACACACCCCTCTCCTGCCCTCTCCTAATCTAATCAAGGGGGCACCTAGTTGTCTGGGGTTGCAGGATGTGGGGGTGTTGCTGGGTTGGTCCAAATGTCCTTCTCTGCCTTTGATGACCAGTTTGGCAGCCCTCTCCCTTCCTGCCTCACAATCTGCTGAGGGGAGATCCCCTCCCACAGGCACATCTCTTTGTGTGAAGCCAGGCCACTTCACACCTCATAAAGGCAGCCTGGCCAGGCTGCCAGAGGCTGGCCAATCAGAGCACATCAGCAAAAACAATGCAGGGGCTGAAGTTGGCAACTTTTCAGGTAAAGTTTAAAACTCTTTACCTGAACAAGTGATATTAAATCCCACAACTGGAAGTTGTGGGATTTATTATAACAAGTAAGTTGATACCAAACTCTTTGTATCTGTCACTTAAGGGGACTTTTAAAATTAAAATAAAGTCTCCCTATTCTAGCCTATTAAGGCCATTCACTACAATGAGGGAAAAACGAATTTGGCTGTTTTTACCTCACCAGGGCTTATAAAACTATTTTTATAAGGTCCCTGCTTATAGTTACATGGCACCCAGCCCTAGGGGCACATAGGGCACACCTTAGGGGTGACTTATATGTAACAAATAAGGTAGTTTAAGACTTTGGAACTACTTTTAATTCCAAAGTCGAATTTGCATATAACTTTAATTTAAAAGCAGCCAGCAAGGCAGGCCTGCCTTTAAAATGACACTGGGGACCTCAGCAGTGCACCTATGGGTGCACTACCTATGTTGGGGTCCCTAAACCTACATGCCCTACCATATACTAGGGAATTATAGGTAGGTTGACTTAGCCAATTATAATTAGCCTAATTTGCATACTGATTTTACACAGAGCACAGGCCCTGGGATTGGTTAGCAGTACCCAGGGCACCATCAGAGTCAGGAAAACACCAGCCAAAAGTGGAAAATGGGGGCAGAAAGTTAGGGGGCCTCTGCAATCAGCCCTGTTTTCTCACAAATGGGATTTTATGTGAGGTCCATTTTGAGGATTAATCATGTGTGCAGAAAAGATTTAGAATTCTGTTAATGGGATTCAAGAGTTTCACTCTTCCTGATGTTCTGACATAAACAATGCGGGTATTGTCAATATTTCCCTTACAACATGCCCATGTTATTCTGCAGCTCTAGGTCACTAGCAAATGGATGAAAATGAGCAAATTGTGTCAACTAATCCACAGTTCACAGTTAACTTTAAAACAATTGTGCCCTGAAAATTGGTGAGTCCAACCTCAAGGTCCATTGAAATCCAACATCAAGGCTGTCTGGGTGTTTGAATAGTTTCCAACAAACCTATTGGTCCTTAGGTAATTCTTTGTTCTCTGCATGTTACAAAGGGACCAACATATTTTTCAATGACTTTCCTTATTCTTGGCTATCAAAATGGTGTTGCAATCATCTCCTGAATTTCCTTTATTCCTTGATGACCTACATAAGGTGAATCATGAGACATCCAAACACGTATTGTCAGAAATCTTCATGATTACCATGGAACAAAAGAAGTCCTTGAAATTTATTGAATAAGAATCCCATCTCATCCATTACTCTTGAACTATTCTTTCTCTTGAACCTGTTGCAATATTAGGGTCTCTCTTAACTGCAGTCTCTTTTTAGGGCTAAAATTGCAAGATGTACTTTGGGATGAAATTAGTTTATTTTTTGGTAAACTCATCTAAACACAAATTCATACAAGAATCATTAAACATTTAAAGATTATCGTGTATGATGTTGAAGACATTTTAATTCGTATGGTCTGTTCATCTAATGATTAGCTATTTAGAGTCCTGCAAGTAATGTCTCAAGTGTGAAAATGCCTCTTTGATAGCTATCAGTGCCCTTTTGCATAATTCCTTTCAGGAGCTGGAAAAGTGCTGAAATAATATGCCACAGGGTTAATATCTTCTGTCTTAGAGTGTTTCTGTGATAAATTGGTTCCTACTACAAAAGAAGAGATTTTGGTCCCCACAAAACATGACTGTGTACAATATGGATCCCTTAAGATGGGTTCTGTAAGAAAGCTGCCTTACACATCTGGAACACTTTTTGTTGCCCTTCTCTGAGCTTGAGAGGATGGTTCTTCTTAGTCAATTTATTTAGTGGTCTTACTGTTTGAGAGATACTTTCAATATAAGGCCTGTGAAAGTTAGCAAACCATAGATCTTTTGTACCTGTTGAACTGTATTTTGAGCTGGCCAATCCACCACAGTAAATACACTGCCTGGGTCCATCAAAGTTAATTTATTTGAAGTTATAAAGCCTAGAAAAAACAGGTTGTTGGTCTCAAATAAGATGTTTTTCGTTTTTGCATATTGGAAATTATTTCTATTTAACTTTAAAACAAATTCTCTGAGAGGACTTCTATAATTTTTACATTTTTTGAAAATATTAAAATATCATCTAGATCGAGTACAATAAAAGTATATACAGTGTCTCAAAACTTGTCAATCACAAACTGCTGAAACACTACAGGGGCATTACAGAAAATAAAAAGCATCACTAGATATTCATAATGTCCGTATTTGTTGATGAAAACTGACTCCTACTTATCTATCTCTTCTATACAGACCAATCTGTAAACTCGTGTGAAGTATATTATAGAAGCCATGTAGCCATCTTCACTTGGTCTAGAAGAACAGAGATGATGGGAATAGTATGTTGGTGGTGGACGGAAATCACATTTAAATCTCTGTAATGTATACATGGCCTAAATTCCCCTTCCTGTTTTGGAATGAAAATATAAGAGCCCCTTCAGAAGAACAGAATGGAGCATAAACCCCTTTGCAAGGATTTCTTCAAGATACTTGTGTAAACATCACCTTTTTTGTATGGTCAGCCCTCCATTTTGCTGGATCTATTGCAGGTGATGGACTCTGAACACTGGGGGGGCTGCCATCCAGGGCCCACTGTATGTTCTCTGACCCCTAAATACATGTGGAATTGGCTGATCCCTGATTGGCATGTTTAACTTACATTAAATGCCAAGTGTAGGGTTTCCTGTGTACCTAGGGCATGTAATTTAAATGTCACTATAGGGCTAAAGTTTCAGGGCAAAACATGTCTTCAGGCCTGTAAATTCAACATGACAAAAATAGTTTTTTAGCCAGGCCTAAACCTTCCCATTTAATGCTGATAGGTCACCACTCAGGTGGGCCCTAAATGCCCATAGGGCAGATTGATTGGTATTTAAATAGTAGATGCATACTTATGTTTTACATGTCCTGGCAGTGGAAAATATCTGAAGTCATTAAAGTCATGATCAAGTCACATTTTAAATAACTATTTTGAAGATGCCACTTTTAGAAAGCTGCCATTTCCTGCCTAAAGCCTCTAACAGGCTTTTCTACATTAATCCTCAGCTGTCAATTGGTGGCCTGCTGGAAGATGTTAATGGCTCCCAGGAAAGGGAAATAAAGGGCCTTCACTAGGACATGATTGCCTGGGCTGATGTGGCCACCAACTGCACAAGCTTTTAGGGGGCATCCCTGTCACTAGCAGCTGTAACTCACACCTGACATTGTCCAAATTGCCAGAATGGCACCAATCCCAGTCGGGGTAAGTCTGCTTCAGAACTGGTTTGCAGACAGAGTTCCTCATTAGTTTAGACACACCTCAAGGTGTGTGCAGGACTCTGACCAGAGGAAAAAAGCTTCTGCCAAGTTGGATTTTGGCAGAGCGGTATACTGTGGGATTGTTTAGGGTCAAACCACAGGACGGTATGTCAAGATGGGTAAGACTGCCTTGGGAACTTTGTCTCTACTGGATAGGGAGTTTCCCCCGCCCTCCAAGCTAGTGCCAGACATAAACGTGGAACCCCTGGATACCATTTTCAGAACTCTGCTGCACCTGAGGAAGACAGAAGGACGACACCTGTTGAACCCTCTGGACTTCAGAAAGAGAACTACACCTACTGTAACTTCTGAAGAGAAACCCCAAGGCTAGAACTGCTCCTACATGAACCTATGACAGAAGAGTTGACTCTAAGAGATAGCTGGCTAGCCTCCTTCTAAGCTACTGGGACATAAAAGCTGCAAAAAGCCCACTTTCCTGAAGAACCCAGCTGACCAATTCTATCTGGACTTGCCCTTGACCCAGCTGGTTGACTCACCCGGATAAGTAGGCCTTTGTATAAGTGTCAGCATGTACTTCTCCTGTCTAACCCTAAGTTCTCGGAACAAAGATCCATTGTTCAAGGATTTTTGTCAAAAGAACCAGAACCTTCCATCAGAGCACTGCCGAGCCACAGCCTTCGATGTCACACTGCTGGTCAGACTCAAATTACTCCTATGCTCAGCTGGAAGGATCCTGACTTCCCAAAAAGTTTCTAAGTCAGAAGGTACAAATCTTCACTGGGAGAAGGTGCCAAAATTATCGAGTTGGCGAGGGACTTTTCTTGAGTGCAATCTTTGAACTTCTCCTGCTCTGAACTTTCACACCAAAAGACAACAGCTTCTCTGTGACTTCATTTGACAGTTATCCAGCCTCTAGGAATGCCATCTCGGGCAGAGCCGGCTGATCTGCCCGCTAAGAATTTTAAAATTGCAATCTAAAGACTATGGCTTTGACCGCCAGGGCGGAGGACCGCGGGAGCACCGCCGACAGGCCGTCGGTGCTCCAATGGGGATTCCGACCGCGGCGGTAAAGCCGCGGTCGGACCGGCACCACTGGCGGGCTCCCGCCAGTGTACCGCCGCCCCATTGAATCCTCCACGGCGGTGCAGCGGGGATTCCGACCCCCCCCTACCGCCATCCAGATCCCGGCGGTCCGACCGCCGGGATCCGGATGGCGGTAGGGGGGGTCGCGGGGCCCCTGGGGGCCCCTGCAGTGCCCATGCCACTGGCATGGGCATTGCAGGGGCCCCCGTAAGAGGGCCCCTACATGTATTTCACTGTCTGCTGCGCAGACAGTGAAATACGCGACGGGTGCAACTGCACCCGTCGCACAGCTTCCACTCCGCCGGCTCGATTCCGAGCCGGCTTCATCATGGAAGCCTCTTTCCCGCTGGGCTGGCGGGCGGTCTGAAGGCGACCGCCCGCCAGCCCAGCGGGAAAGTCAGAATTACCGCCGCGGTCTTTCGACCGCGGAACGGTAATCTGACGGCGGGACTTTGGCGGGCGGCCTCCGCCGCCCGCCAAGGTCAGAATGAGGGCCTATGTCAGAAAGTAAGGCTTTCCGAAGGACCAAAGCTGGTTCTTGTGTCCGACCCACACTGTATCACGGTCAGCCTTAAATTTTGACTTTGCCAAAGCCTAGTGTGACCAGATACCTGCGGTTGGCACTTTGCACTTTTTGGTGCTAGAGACACCTAGAATTTAGAAAAGGCATATCTCCAGTTTCCTACATATAATTGTTTTTAATATCTATTTGCTCATTAACATTTTTTCTATTTTTATACATCGCAGTGGAATTTGTATTGTGTTGTGTTTTCTACTTTTTATATTTTGGTGCTGATAAATGTTTCACACATATTTCCTGAGTCAAACCTATCTGTTTAGTGCAACAGGTACCAGGTTTGAGGTCAGGGTTAAATATTAAGACCAAACTGGAACTGGCAAGGAGTAGTGCCCTTATTACTTGAAGAGGACTACCATCCACTTCAATTAATAATCTACTTTCTCTCACCCTGTCAATAGTCAGTATCACAGTCATATGTTCAATGGGGAGGTAATTCATATGCTCCCATCTTGCAAAATACATCTTTGAAGTCCCTATGAGACGGTGGAATAGTCAATCTTACTGGATGATTGTGGGTAGCGTAGAATTTCAACAGCTGTTTGAATTATACTTCTGATCCTAACCAGAAATTCTGTCTGCAATAGTCAGATCCCAAAACCATGTTTTCCTTTTGCCATTTAATTTCAGGATTGTATGTTCATAGCCGAGTGGCTCTAGGAATTATTAGGAATATAGGTGAGGTGATGACATTTAATATTAAATATTTAATGTATCCAGTTTTCATAGCAAGTAATAAAGGTCTTGTTTCACCCACTACATTTCCTGACACCAAGAGTGTCCTATTGATTCCAAAAATAGCTTCCTCCAATGCCTTCTTCATAAGTGTAGCTTCTGAATTTTCACAAAACTTCTCATCAGTAAAACAACAACCATCTGCTCCACAGTCTATCATTGCAAAGAATTGTTCTGTGTTGTGATAGAAATCTAAATGTGAAAATAAGTTCTTCAGAAACAAGTCTGTTAATTTCTCTTCAGTGCTGGGCAATTCCATACATAGTACACACTGCGTTTTCAGTTTTCTACATTATAAACAAGTCTTCCCTTCTTCATCTTTCCTTTTCTTCTTAGGTTAAAGTTCGATGAATTGAACACATTTGCAGAGGCTCTTCTCCAGCTTTTTGCAAACTTTTTTTAAAGATAGGAGGAGGATGGACTTTAATGATAACACATTTTCCCTGTCTTCTGAATCTCTACTCTTCAATCTGAAAAGATAAGTCAGTTAATGCATTACAGTTGTTCGAGACAATCACTACCAGTGGCAGCACATCTTATAACTTCTTTCACAATCCATTAAAAAATGTTACATCTGCTGGGTTATTCATTCAATTAGATAAGGCATGGCTCAGAGAAGTAGGTCTTTGCTTAAATATGAGATAATAAATGGCACCTTATTATTGGCCATAGAAAAGGCTTGGGGGCCTGTTCAAGAAAAGTAGGCAACATTGAACTATAAACACTTGAAACAGGCAAGGATCTAGAGCATAATTCTCAGGGGAAGCCATCTGTATTGATATGCTGAGTATTCCAGTTTCCATATTAACAGTAGGCACAGCGTCTCTGGATCTTGCGGAACTTGAAGCAGTACTGGATTCCACACTTCTTAGATCTTCCCCCAACATACGTAATTATGATATTTTAATTTACAAAAACATTTGCTCTTTTTGGGCAACCTCAAGGTTGGAGACTCACCAGGTGCTCCAAATGGTAGGCAGGTAGCGAACATAGGACGTACCTAGAGATAGGACCAAGAGCACCAGGAGATGCTGTTGACTGATGTGCGGGTCAGTGGTGGCCGCCGCTAATCTCAAGGGGAGGCTGTACAGGGAAAATAAAATAATAATTTATTTTTTATTTTTTTAACGTACCTGTTCCTGCTGCCGCCTCGCTCCTCTTCCAATGGTGATGGTGTCCTAGCAGTCCCTGGGACACTAGCACAGACTCCTCATGCAATCGTGGCGCTGCTATACCCAGCATGAGAGCAGTGTCAGGATTGGTCTCAGCGGCTTGGTCAGCAGCTCAGACAGTGCACTGGAGTCTTTGCAGTTTCTCCAACCCAGCTGTGTTCCACAGCTGGGTTGGCGAAACCTAAGTGTGCATGTCAGCTTGGTCGGCCTAAGACGACCAGCCAAACTGACATGCGCAGTTAGCGCACTCACTCCACTCCTCCTCCTCCCCCCTCCCATGGTCCAGTCCCACCCCTCCCTGCACATGCTGACTGACCCAGCAGCTGAAATATAAAAGAGTAGTAAAATATTGTTTAATTTTTCAGCTGCTGGCTCAGCCAGTGAGGCAAATCACCTTCACCATTGCGAAGGAGCCACCCCTGGTGCAGGGTCTATGAGTAGAAGCACTGGGAAGATGGTTCGATTCTGACAGAAGAGCCGACCTCAAAGAGTAACTTCTACAAAGAGAAAGGACAAATGGAGAGAGAGAGAGAGAGAGAGAGAGAGAGAGAAAGAGAGAGAGAGAGAAGAGAGAGAGAGAGAGAAAACAAAGGTGTAGGACTCAAAACAATAAACAAATGGATTGAACAAGGGAATTATACAACTGTAGCAGTTGCAAGGTAATTTGTTCACACTGCCTATGCTTTTTAAATCCCAAAAGCAAATTGTCTATTATTATGAATAAAAGGCCCCCGGGGTCTCAGACCCAGCCACTACTGTCAAGTCCTCTGCAACCTCCACATGCCGTAAACCTGTCATTGCATTCATATTCTTATAACTCTTTTACTCTGTACAGGAAGACCCTTTCTTCTTTTTTCTCAATGATGTTGAGTAGTAACACATCTTTGCTGAAGAATTTAGCAGAGTAATAGACATGGTGTGTGTCTCACACTGTTATTTGTTACAATATGTTATGCAGTACAGTGATTTCACTGTAACATTCTGAGTCCAACTACGTGGTTAGTTTCATTAAGCATAATTGAGACATGCTTCTAAATGACCTTGTTTTACTCACTTATTTTTTGCTTATAACTTCTTTTAACTAACTCATAAAGACTGTGGGGGTCATTACAACCCTGGTGGATGGCGGAGAAACGGCGGTAAGACCGCCAACAGGCTGGCGGTCTTACCTTGGTGTATTATGACCATGGCGGTTACCGCCATGGTCAACCGCTGGTTCTCCGTCCCGCCCGCCAGGGCGGAGACGACTGCCGGGCTGGAGACCTGGGTCTCCAGCCCGGTGGCCGTCAGTATACCGCCGGCGGTATTTGGACCCGGCTTATCGCCGTGGATTTCCAGCGGTTTCAACTGCCATGAAATCCATGGCGGTAAGCACTATCAGTGCCAGGGAATTACTTCCCTGGCACTGATAGGGGTCTCTCCCACCCCCCACCCCCACCAGACTCCCTCCCCTACACCCCCCACCACCCCTGCCACCCCCCAAAGGTGTCAGGGCCCCCCTCCCCACCCCAACCCCCAACATAACATTACTCACACACACCCGACATGCATGCAGGAACCACCAACACACACACGCACACACCCCAACATACATGCCTACATCCACACACACAGACACGCACACCCACATTCAAACATACATGCACACATCCATACAGACATACCCACAGCCATACACACACTCATTCCCATACACACAACACCCCCGCAAGCATACACGCACTCACACACCCCCTCTACATACACACACGCACACCCCCATGCACGCACACAACACACAACACCTCCCACCCCCCTCCCCTAACGGACGATCGACTTACCTGGTCCGTCGATCATCCGGGAGGGGACGGGAGCCATGGGGGCAGCTCCGCCGACACCACACCGCCAACAGAACACCGCCACGGCAAATCACAGGATGTGATTCGCTGGGCGGTGTTCTGTTGGCGTGGCGGTGGAGGTGGAGCAACCTCCACTTTCCCACCGCCCGCAAGTATGGCTGTTGGCGGCTCTCCGTCGCAATAAGGACGGAGAGCAGCCAACAGTCTTAATACGCCGAGCGGCAAACCGCCTGCACAGGCGGTCTTCCGCACGGCGGTCTTGCAAAAAGACTGCCGAGGTCGTAATGACCCCTGTGTATTTTGCATCATGATTCAAACAGGCATCCTTATTTCAGTTTAAATATTGAGCACTAGAATGGACATCAAATTTACATGGTGGTAGTTATCTTGAATCTGGTGTGACTATGCTTATTTTATTGAAAGAACAATTTGAAACAATGTGTCATTTCTGCCCTCAATTCCAACTATGGATTGACTTGGTACTTAGATAATTTATGATTCCATGGCATACAAAAAAGATATTGTTAGAAAGTGGATAATCATTGGGAGTGGGCAGTTGCCCATCTCAAGGAAAGTGACCCCAGAAGTCACAGAGCAGACAAGCTTAAAGTATTGATGCAGCACCAAAACAGTAATAAAGTCAAAACCTCAAAATATTAAAACCCCAAACTGAATTAGAAAAATAGAGTATATTTTAATTTTAAAAAGTACACCAAAATGACAAAAATCCAATAAGGGGAACTGAAGTTATGTATTTTTAATATTATTTTTTTTAAACGTTTAAATGAAAATAGTGCCAAAAGCACTAAGCGCTAATGAGAGTCTGACACTTGGGTTGTCGTCTTCTAAGTCCTGAGTACAAGTGGTAGTAGGTCCAGCCCTTCACATCTCCACACACAGAGTCAAAATTCACGGCCTCACCTTGAATAGATACTTTTCACGCCTTCGCCTGGTCAAGATTACTACCTTAGACTTAGGGCCTCAGGACCTTAGGACCTTATCGGAGGGGATTATTCCGTCCCAAACGTGACAGATAACCTGCATGCCATATTACAAGTTTCATTACATCCAATGGAACTTGTAAAACTGCAGATGGAATATCCGTCACTTTTGGGACAGAGTAATCCCCTCCACCAAGGTCATAATCAGGCACCTAATCTTCTGTATGGAGCTTAAGATCCTCCAGCGAGGCAAGCTTATTGCTATATCTGATGATATTCCTTTGAACTTTTGTCAGAGTTTCTAGAGGAGCTCCTTTAGGACCCTTCATTTTTTTATCATTTATTTATTCGTATTTTTGAGTCCACAAATTCCATCAGCAAATCGTGTTAGTTTGCATGCCTCCTTAAAGCCAAACACTGACTGGGCAGTTGTTGGTAGGCTAATGAAAATGTAACTTTATAAAAGTCACTTTTATTAAATATTTTTTTAATTTTAACTTCACCAATGAATTGGATTTTAACTCAACATAGAAATATACTTTGAATGGCCATTGTAGTTGTTTCCTGTCAAAAGTTACATATTAAAGTTTATATTCTATACTGTGACATTTCCTGGCATTCAGCAACTGCCCTGCTATGGAAAATACATTTTGGGGACTAGTCACTGGACTAACATGCCAAATTAATTTTCACACGTTCCACTTTTAAATATCAGGCACCCTACTTTGTGGGCAACAAGGTGTACTTTTGGGTGACCTAATAATATTTCAAAGAAGGGAGTACTACCTCCCAAAAAGTATCTATTTGGCAAGATTTACAGTAGGTTTTTTGGCTGCTGCATTCAGACTACACATGGCTGGACTGAAGCAACGTTTTAGAAGCCAACCCAGTGGATAGCACAAGTGCTGCAATACACAGGTGGCGTTTTACTTCCAGATCCCGGATGCATTTCCTATAGATATACTACAGAATTATAGGCAGGTTCAATATGTCAGTCATGAGTAAGTAATTTAACCACGTTTAAAGGGGAAAACAGGTATTTTATTCCTGTTAGAAGCTCTTAGTCCAACAAAAATAGTGTTAGAAACTGGTTTATCGGTCGACTAGGATACGAGCACTGGTCAAGCAGCAACCACAATCTTAGTCAGGGTAAGTGTCAGAAGACAAGCCCTACATTAACCTGTGCTCACCCTTTTTGGCACAGAACAGTCAGGCTTAACATAGAGGCAATGTGTAAAGTATGCATGCAACACTTTAAACAGTAAAACAGTGAGAACACCACACGAAAAGATTCCACACCAGGTTACTAAAATAACTCAGATTTTAATAAATAAAACAGGACTAAAACAACAAACATCCAATAAGTAGAACTTGAGTTATGAATTTTTAAAGAATAAACTGGGAACTAGTGCTTAGAAGCAAGTAGCACCAACCGGGGATATCAAGAGTTCACGCCAACCACGATGGAGTGTGGGCCAGCTACATGGCCCAGTTAGACCCATTGAACGAAAGAACCTTAAAACCTAGTTGTGGAACATTGTGTCAGTTTTGAATCACACAGTAGAAGTGTTGTGGTGATTTTCTCCATGCAGCCGCAGTGATGAGTTGGTTCTGAGATGCAATAAAGTTAGGGTCCAAATTCATATTCTGTCAATGTCAAGGATAAAAGCGCAAAGGCTTGCAAAGCGAAGACCAATGTCAAGGATACTTCGTACAGCTGAGGCAATGCATGAGTTCCAATGAGTGCAGAGGCTACAATGGGGAGATTCAGCATCATTGTTGAGGCTGCCGTCAACATGCATGCATCAGAGTACTGCCTAGAACTGGGAAAAGTGCCGCAGTAGCAGTTCCAAAGGAGGTGCACCAGTTCTGTTCCACATGCAGCGTCAATGTGTTGATCTGTTCTACGCAACAGGAACGATGCATTAATTCTGCTCCCTCAGAAGAGAGAGAATGCATCTGTTATACTGCAACAAACACCTTAGGGTCACTTCCAAGGGTCAAGGACTAGGGTGGTACCACTTGACAGGGTAGACTCACACATGGCAGATTCAAGGTGCAGGAGTAGGATGGCTGGAAGTATTTTACGTCCCTGAGACTTCAGATCAGGAGGCCAGCCAGCTACCCCTTTGAGTCACACTGGGTGGAAGTGATGCAGGTCCTATCCTTCTTACCCAGGCAGGGGAACAGTAAGCAGCAGTCCAGCAGACTGGAAGTCCTTCAGTAACACAGCAGTCCTTTTTCCTTGTAGAGTAGTCACTGGTCCAGATGTGTACTGATTTGGTGGTGTCAGAGGTCCAGTACTTATGTCCAGTTGGGCCTTTGAAGTGGGAAGACTTCCAAGACAGACCTTTGAAGTGCACAGAGGGTCTGTCCTTCCTCCTTTGTCTGTGGAATCACTATAGGGGGTTATGAGGCCCATTGTGTAGGAACAGGAGTATTCAGGTGTAAGTGAGATTGTGGCCAGCTCCTCCTTCTCATCCTGGCACGCTGGCCCATCAAGGCCCATCAAGTCACACCCAAGCTCCCATGATGTGTGCCTGTCCAGAGGGAATAGACAAAGCCCACCTGTCACCCACTCCAGACAAGTGATCAGCGATAGGCAGCAGGCACCAAATGACTAAAGTCAGAAATTGCCAAGCTTCTAAAATTGGCACTTTCAAAATGACAATTTAAAATCCGACTTCACCATAAGTTGTGATTTGAAATTGGGATTCCAGAGACACCAAACTCAAGAATTTAATCTTTCCCAGATTCTGAATTATACTTATAACATGAAAGAAGGTAATCCCAATACTATCCTACAGGAGAGAAAGGCCTTGCTGTAGTGAAAAAATAAATGTGGGTGTTTTTACATACCAGGACATGTAAAGCTTAAAAGTACATGTCCTGCCTTTTAATTACTTTGCACCCTGCCCACTGGGTTGTTCATGACCTACCCTAAGGGTTGACTTATATGTATAATAAAAAGGAAAGGTTTTGGCCTGGCAACTTGGCCAGGCCGACATGGCAGTAAACACCTGCAAATACAGGCTCTGCAATGGCAGACCTGAGACATGGTTAAAGGGCTACTCAGGTGGGTGGCACAATCAGTGCTGCAGTATCACAAGTATTATTTAATTTACATGCCATGGGCATATGTAGTGCACTTTACTAGGGACATATAAGTAAATTAAAATTGCCAATTGGGGCTATTTCAATATCACCATGTTCTAATGGAGAGAGCACAAAGACGTTAACACTGGCTAACTGTGGTAAAGCGCACAGAGTGCTAAAGCCAGCAAAAATGAGGTCAGAAAAAAGTAGGAGGTTGGCAAAAAAGTTGTGGGAGAAGACCATACTAAGGCTGTCAGGTCAAACAAATAAGATCCAGAAAAAGGCAAAAAATCTAGAGTGACCATATGGAAAAGGCAAATTTCCTACAGATATTTATTACATAATTAATAATTTGCTCTGTTGTGTATTGAACTTGGACACCATGAGAGATGTTAAATGTACTATTTTGACAAGTTTTGCATTTACTTAACGATGATTTCTTGTATAAACTGATATATTTAGGCTTCTTTATAATAAAAACTGTTTTCCTTTTTCTCCACCTATTTTATCTTCTGTTTATTCATTTGTTTTTGAGAATGTTGAAAAAACAACTATACAGTAGGAATTGTGAAACACGTGCTGGCATATGTATTGACAATAAAAAATATTGAGAATCAGATTCTTTATTGTAACTCCCAACATTACAAGATTTAATATGAACTGAATAATAGTTTTCAGTTCACCTGAATGGCTTAAAATGTCAGTACATAGCTTGGTAGATACGAAGGATTATATGGAGCAAGTGGTAATTGAGATTTTGAACAAAGAAATTCTTTAATGAAAATAGCACAACACCAACAAATACAAATAAAACAACAATAATATAATTAGATATAACTGTAGTAATACAGCAGACCTATTTAAGTTCTTATACTAGATGCCTAATTATTTATTTTTTAATTCAAATCCAGGAGACGGCAGTTCTGAGTAATATTCAAGACAATGTGGTTGTTACACACAAATATTTACATGGCCAGTGAGTTCTAGTGATGGGCACCTAAAGCTTAGATGTATGAGAATGTTGATGCTGCATAAGGTGATTTACGAGAAACCAGCTTGTCGTGGTTTCATTTCAAGATTCGTTATGAGCGCATAGCAAGCCAGCATATTAACAAGGAAGTCCAGGGAAGTGTTGTGGACCATTTTCTGTAGGATTGTCAACAGTTGGTATAGGACCACCTGTTTAGCTAAGAACCATTCAGTTTCATTTGAAAGTTTAAAAAAAGTGTATTCTTGGGTACGCTGAAAGGGCCACAGGAAGACAAGTCGAGAGCCTAGTCTAGTGAGATTTAGAGAGGCCATTAGCAGGGTATTGCAATAATGCAATTTGCAACTTTTTAGTGAATTACTTTTCTAACATTGTGGATTGGGAGATAGGTGTAAATAGTTGTTTGTTTATTAATCAATAACATACTACAGTGGCACCGATAAATGATTCCATACACATTGAACGATTAAGGAATATCCAAAAGTTTCTAGCCAGAAGCCAAAGTCAACATGTTCATGGGAATGTAGATAGAACTAGGTGGAGAGATAGGTGCAGAAGAGGAGGGGGAAGTGAAGAGGCTCAATCTACCATTAACTGGGGATACAAAATACCTGCTGCATTTCAGTCTGTGTGTCACCAAAGAACATCCCTCTCTAGATTTCTTCCCCCCTACGCATTCCCTGAACTTAGTGATATTTAGGGGATTTTACATTTTACGATTCCCATCAGAGGTGAGTGTAATTTTCCTACATTGTTCTGTCACAATTTAGAGTTATATTAATGTAACTATCATTAAATTGAATGTGGAAAAAACTATTTATGTGGCAGACTATTTCCATGTAATTTTTCTTATTCCTGTTAAGGGATGCGGGCATCGGCCACTGGCCGACTCTGCACTAACTCCCTGGTGTGGGTCACGACCAGTGGCCGACACCAGGGAGGGGGTTAATAAATCCTTGGGTGCGTCGCACCCGAGGATTTTTTTTTTCCCCGGGAGCCACGGAAGCTTTTACGTGTCTCCACGTGCCCCCCACCCGCCCCTTTGTGACATCAGCGCGCCACGAGGCGCGCTGACGTCACTTTGTGGATTTCCCCATCGGAGCAGGAAGCGTCCTTGCGGCTGCTTCCTGCTCCGATGGGGGAAAACGGCCACAAACGGCCTTCCCCACATTCGGGAAGGCCTCGTAAGAAAGGGGAGACTCTCCCCTTTCTCACGAGGCCTTCCTGAACGTGTTTCCTGGCCCTCGATCGCAGCACAGCTGCGATCGGGGGCCAGGAAACACCACTAGACACCAGGGATTTCACTTGGGGGGGTCGGCCCACTCAGAAAACGGGCCGAATCCCCCCCCCACCCTCCGGGGGCATATTTAAAAAAAAAAAAAGGTAGGTGTCCCCTGGGGGGGCGCAATCGTGGGCTAAATTTTATTTAAAAAAAGAAATGGACAGGGGGTCGCCATTTTGGCCCCCAAGGAAACCATACAACAACTAAAAAAATATAGATCTATATATATATATCTATGTAGATATATCTATCTACATGAATATATCTATAGATAGATCTATAGATATATATAGATATATATAGATATATCTATGTAGATAGAAATATATATAGAGATAGATCTATATATATATATATATATATATATATATATATATATATATATATATATATATATATATATAAATCACTTTTGTCAATACGTGTGTGGTTTCCCTGGGGGCTGCGATCGGCCCCCAGGAAAACCAGACCCACATATAAAAGTGATCTCTCTCTCTCTCTCTCTCTATATATATATATATATGTATATATATATATATATATATATATATATTTGCCACCAGTTGTCTTGCAGTTGCAGCTTGCGTCTTCAAAGCAATGCACATACTTCAACTGACGCTTTTCAACTGTAGCTTTTAGGCAGCGATAAAAAAGTCAAGTAAGTATTGTGATTATGGGGGTCATTACGACCCTGGCGGAAGGCGAAGAACCGGCGGTAAGACCGCCAATAGGCTGGCGGTCTCCCTTCATGGAATTCTGACCATGGCGGTTACCGCCATGGTCATCCGCCGGTTCTCCGTTCCGCCCGCCAGGCGGTATTTTGACCCGGCTTACCGCCGTGGATTTCCTGCAGTTTGAACCGCCGTGAAATCCTTGGCGGTAAGCACTATCAGTGCCAGCGAATTCCTTCCCTGACACTGATAGGGGTCTACCCATCCCCCACCCCAACTCCCTCCCCTACCCCCCCAACACCCATGCCAAAGGTGGCAGGGTCCCCCTCCCCACCCGACCCCCAACATCACATCACCCATTCCCACATGACATGCACGCAGGCACCACCTACACACTCACACGCACACACGCCAACATACATGCCTACATACACACACACAGGCAGACACGCACACCCACATTCAAACATTCATGCACACATCCATACTGACATACCCACAGACATACACGCACTCATTCCCATACACACAACACCCCCGCAAGCATACACGCACTCACACTCCACCTTCACATACACACACGCACACCCCCATGCACGCACACAACACACACCCACACCCCTCCCCTCACGGACGATCGACTTACCTGGTCCTCCGATCCTCCGGGACGGGAGCCATGGGGGCAGCTCCGCCGACACCACACCGCCAACAGAACACCGTCACGGCGAATCACAGGACGTGATTCGCTGGGCGGTGTTCTGTTGGCGTGGCGGTGGAGCAACCTCCACTTCCCCGCCTCCCGCCAGTATGACTGTTGGCGGCTCTCCATCCAAAAAAGGAAAGAGAGCTGCCAACGGTCATAATAGGCCGAACGGAAAACCGCCACCACTGGCGGTCTTCCGCACAGCGGTCCCTCAGCAGTCTTTCAAAAAGACCGCCGAGGTCAAAATGACCGCCTATGTTTCTGCTACAAAAGGGTCAGACTTGTCTAGTGGCAGCTTTAGTGCCATAAAGAAGCGCAGAAGGTTTATATGCCTACTGCAAAGAGCAAATCTGTATTTTATGTAAATAGTTGAGTACATTAGTAAAGTCAGCCATTAACTGCGCTATAATACAAATTAAATGTATGTGCGGGGTGGAGGGCGGCTATGGAGAGATGAAGGGTACTTTTACTGGGTGGTAATGAGGGAATCCGAGGAGGAGGCAGTGGGAGCACCAATAATGATTGTTGGACTGGGCGCAGGAGGTGCTAAAGACTGTGACGAATGGTATGTGACAAGGTGTTTTTTGAGTGTCTTGAAAGAACGTGCTGATTGAGGGAAGAAGCACAGGTAAAGTGGCCTCTACTGTTGCACGTATCTCACACACACCATCGATTTTGTGACTGTCTACGTAGGCTAGTGTTTTAGAGCAACAGTTTAGCCAATAGCAGAGAATGGCATCTTGATGGATGACTGCTGCCTTCACTCGGGTTATAGAGGACAGCTCTGACATACGATCAGAGACTGAGACATCAGATACTGAGACAGCATCTGAGGGATAGGACAATGGCGCAGACTCTGGGAGTGATTTTTCAGTCGGAGGAGTCCCATTCCATAACTTCTCTTCCAGTAAATTATGAGGGAGGTGATGAGGACAGTCCTGCTGTCCCTTCGCAAGCACAGTCTGTGCAACGGGGTAATAGTGGGTTAGCCCAACCCAGAGAGCAGGTGAATGCGGTGGCAAGCAGAGAGAGAGAGTGCTCTCTTGGGAGCTCCCCAATTTAGTTCAGCCCCAAATTCCACCGTCCAAATCATATTGTGGAGACATCAAAATTATCTATCGCAAAACAAACTGGTTTTGTAAGGCAGGCACCTGTGTTTTTGGTCCTGGGTTCGGCGGCCATATAGAGAAATACACTAAACCCAAACATTTCTGGAAACTAGACATTCGGGGGAGTCCACAGAGGTGTGACTTGTGTGGATTCCCCAAAGTTTTCTTATCCAGAATACTCTGCAAAGCTGAAATGTTGAATAAAAACTCTATTTTTCTCGCATTTCTGTCACACAAACTACAGGAATATGCTGGGATCCACAAAATTCCTACCACCCAGTGATTCCTCACCTGTCCTGATAAAAACACTACCCCACTTGAGTGCCTACACCTAGTGCCTGCGTCAAGAATGGATCACCCCAGGGTCAACAGCTGCCTCATGTAAGGACCAACATTGACCGTTGTGTGATCTATTCCTGTCGCGGGCACCAGGCCTACCCACACAAGTGAGGTACCATTTTTATCGGGAGACTTGGGGGAACGCTGGGTGGAAGGAAATTTGTGGCTCCTCTCAGATTCCAGAACTTTCTCTCGCCGAAATGCGAGGAAAAGTGTGTTTTTGGCCAAATTTTGAGGTTTGCAAAGGCTTCTGGGTAACAGAACCTGGTCAGAGCCCCCACAAGTCACCCCATCTTGGATTCCCCTAGGTCTCTAGTTTTAAAAAATGCACAGGTTTGGTAGGTTCCCATAGGTGCTGGCTGAGCTAGAGGCCAAAATCTACAGGTAGGCACTTTGCAAAAAAAACCTCTGTTTTCTGTGAAAAAATTTGATGTGTCCACGTTGTGTTTTGGGCCATTTCCATTCATGGGCGATAGGCCTACCCACGCAAGTGGGGTACCATTTTTATCGGGAGGTTAGGGGGAACGCTGGGTGTAAGGAAATTTGGGGCTCCTCTCAGATTCTAGTACTTTCTGTCACCGAAATGTGAGGAAAAGTGTTTTTTTTGGCCAAATTTTGAGGTTTGCAAAGGATTCTGGGTAACAGAACCTAGTCAGAGCCCCACAAGTCACCCCATCTTGGATTCCCCTAGGTCTCTAGTTTAAAACAATGCACAGGTTTGGTAGGTGTACCTAGGTGCCAGCTGAGCTAGAGGCCAAAATCTATAGGAAGGCACTCTGCAAAAAACACCTCTGTTTTTTGTCAAAAAATGGGATGTGTCCACGTTGTGTTTTGGGGCATTTCCTGTCGCGGGCGCTAGGCCTACACACACAAGTGAGGTATCAATTTTATCGGGAGACTTGGGGGAACGCTGGGTGGAAGGAAATTTGTGGCTCCTCTCAGATTCCAGAACTTTCTGTCACCAAAATGTGAGGAAAATGTGTTTTTTTAGCCAAATATTGAGGTTTGCAAATGATTCTGGGTAACAGAACCTGGTCAGAGCCCCACAAGTCACCTAATCTTGGATTCCCCTAGGTGTCTAGTTTTAAAAAATGCCAAGGTTTGCTAGGTTTCCCTAGGTGCCGGCTGAGCTAGAGGCCAAAATCTACAGCTAGGCACTTTGCAAAAAACACGTCAGATTTCAATGTAAAAATGTGATGTGTCCATGTTGCGTTTCCTGTCGCGAGCATTAGGCCTACCCATGCAAGTGAGGTACCATTTTTAGCGGGAGACTTGGGGGAACACAGAATAGCAAAACAAGTGTTATTGTCCCTTGTCTTTCTCTACATTTTTTCCTTCCCAATGTAAGACAGTGTGTAAAAAAGACGTCTATTTGAGAAACGGCCTGTAATTCACATGCTAGTATGGGCACCCCAGAATTCAGAGATGTGGAAATAACCACTGCTTCTCAACACCTTATCTTATGCCCATTTTGGAAATACAAAGGTTTGCTTAATACCTATTTTTCACTCTTTATATTTCAGCAAATGAATTGCTGTATACCCGGTATAGAATGAAAACCCATTCCAAGGTGCACCTCATTTATTGGCTCTGGGTACCTAGGGATCTTGATGAACCTACAAGCCCTATATATCCTCGCCACCGGAAGAGTCCAGCACACGTAACGGTATATTGCTTTAAAAAATCTGACATTGCAGGAAAAAGTTACAGAGTAAAACGTGGAGAAAAATGGCTGTTTTTTTCAGCTCACTTTCAATATTTTTTTATTTCAGCTGTTATTTTCTGTAGGAAAACCTTGTAGGATCTACACAAATGACCCCTTGCTGAATTCTGAATTTTGTCTACTTCTCAGAAATGTTTAGCTGTCCGGGATCCAGCATTGTTTTCACACCTATTCCTGACACTAACTGGAAGGAGGCTGAAAGCACCAAAAATAGTAAAAATGGGGTATGTCCCAGTAAAATGCCAATATTGTGTTGAAAAATGTGGTTTTCTGATTCAAGTCTGCCCATTCCTGAAATGTGGGAAGATGGTGATTTTAGCACCAGAAACCCTTTGTTGATGCCATTTTCAGGAAAAAAAACACAAGCGTTCTTCGGCAGCCCTTTTTTCCCATTTTTTTAAAAAAAACTGAATTTTCACTGTATTTTGGCTAATTTCTTGGTCTCCTCCAGGGGAAACCACAAACTCTGGGTACCATTAGAATCCCTAGGATGTTGGAAAAAAAGGACACAAATTTGGCGTGGATAGCTTATGTGGACAAAAATTTATGAAGGCCTAAGCGCGAACTACCCCAAATAGCCAAAAAAGGGCTCAGCACTTGGGGGGGGGGTTGGGGAGGGGTAGGCCCAGCAGCTAAGAGGTTAATGTCCACAAGGCCCACAAAACACAGAATGTTTGCTAGGTTGCCAATGTTTGTGACTGCTCTATGACATCTTTAAAAGAGAGCATGTTTACTTCTTATAGGCACTCTCTCAGAAAACTACGTATTTTCTGAATCGAGCCATTGAATTGCTTAGAGGTCCAAAGGTTTAAGGAAGAGATTTATTCCATATTTTTCAAATTAGTGAATTATTGCTTCACAAGCAAATGGTGTATTCCTTGCTTCAATAAATACAAATACCCTGGGCAAGTTTCACTGTTTATACTTACTATAATTATGTAGGTGATCCCCAATTTAAAAAACAAATGAAAGCCAAGTTGTGCATTTGGGGAACAGAAATTCGAAGGAATGTGGCAAACTAGGAGCTAAGGTATAAATCCTGCAAAACAGGAAAGGACACCAGGGTAATCATACTTTATTATTGTAAAGAGGCTATCTCATAGAACAAGTCTCTGAGGACAAGACATCATTAGCGAGAATCTGTTTGCCGAATAATATACTCCAGACCGTCAAAAATAAGCACATACAGTGGGATGATTGGTATATTGAATTCTGAATGATGAAAGAATGAGCCTAACTACGTGAAATTCTGGATTTTTGGGATCTAAGATGCTTAGTCCATAGTATGAGGAATTTGTGAAGAAGTCTCTGGAGAGACAAAATTAATAACTTCGTTTGTCCCATTATCTGAGGAAGGTAGTTCAGATATTAAAGGATTTTGGCCCACTATCTGCTCCAAAAATACAGTCAACCCTTTTGTGGTTGAGGTCATTGCTGATGTGGTCCTTCCTCAAATAAGTCCAGAGAAGTACCAACTTCCCCATAAAGCCCTCCTACCAAACGATCTTTATAGATTTACAATGACTCAGAAGGTCGAGTGTCAACAAAAAAAAAATCAATACCTGAGAAGTGAATATGGCAGACAAACGGGTACTGAGAGTAATTTACGCACAATATCAAATGAAGTTCAAAGAAGACCCCATCAGTGGGTGTGGCCTAATGCCAAGCATGGCAGACGCAATTCCCTAAAGCTCCTGCAACCCACCTGAAAGTCCACATCCATCCTGCCTTAATTCCACAGAGTCATACATTCTACACAGGCAGGGGACCCAAAAGTGCCCGCTACAGTCCTGGTGAGCTCAGAGAGACACCCGAGGTTTATCCTCTGGCATGGGAAAGGTGGGGTCAGGGCAGCTGTATGGTCCAGGCTATTGGCTGGCGGAGGACCACGGACCAGACGGTGAGGAACGAGCAGCGACTGCCCCGAGCCTGGATGGTGTGGCTTCCAAGACGAGAGGAGGGGGCCCCCACCCGGGCTGCATTGATGAGGTGAACGGCAGTCATGTTGAGCAGAGAAACAGCAAAAAACTAAGGCTGCACTATGACAGGGCCACAAGCTCACTGGTATTGGAGCAAAGTGGTCTGCATCCTCGCACCAGAGGAGTGGAATAGGGGTGCAACTGCACGGGGCCAGACACCTAATAAACATCCCTGGATGCCTGGAATGCTACCTCAGGCCGCCCATTGAGGCCCTCCCTGCCCAAATGAGTCCCTGTTGAGTACACGGCATGCATTAGCATGGGACCACTTTCCTGTTGCCACCTGACAGTGGGTATTCTTTGGGAGCCCTGGGTCAATCTTAGTTGTGTGATAGCATATTGGTCTGGTGACCTCCCATCACCCGGTCTTCTCCACAACCTGCTGTTAAGGGCTTTTACCACATTTATTCACTATACCTCACAATCTACACTGTTTGCATGGGGTTGAGGCACAGACGATATGCTAGTAAACAGTGACAAACACCCAATGTGGATATCCGCCTGTAAATATTCACACGGCTAGGAACGTACGCATTCTGTCCCCCCTACTGAGTGACCATAAGGGTGCTGTGTAACCAACACGAGATAGGTCACCTTGTGGACATTATAGTACACAGACCTCGCCCCCTGTTTTTGTGGTCTAAGGGCCACATGTACGTACCATTTTGCATGTCGCAAAAGGCAAATTGGGCCGTTTACGACGTGCAAAATGCACTTTGCCATTTACCCCAGCACGCTCTGAACACAGATGCCATCTTGGATCTCCAAAGACAGCTCCAGACACTTCATGATCGCGCAGAAGATACAGAAGGCCAAGCTTGATGCAACAACGTGAGGATAGTCGGCATGTAGAAGAAACCAACCCTACCCTGTTCATTGAGGAATGGCTCCGGAAGACTGTGGCTCCCCAGGGCTTCTTTGCCATGTTCATGGTGGAGAGGGCTCACAGAGTGATATTGTGTATCACCTGGAGTGGCGCCCTGTTTACTAGGGCCAAAATCCAGAACTCCAGAGACTGAGATCATCTTCTGCAAATGGGCCAGAAGACGGTACCCATTACTGTGAACAATGCTATGGTCTTTCTGTTCCCAGACTATACACTTGAGGTACAAAAACATTGTGCATCAATTCAGTCAGTGAAGAAGCAGCTCCGCAATGAGGATTTCAGTTATGCCTTGCTTTTCCCAGCTCAACTGGATGTTATATATGTGGACCACTCTTTGTTTTTTTACTCCCTGGAGGCTGCCTGGGACAGGCTGGACAGCCAATATCCCAGGGCTTGTCGCCTGCTTGTAGGGGGGTGTTCCGAGAAAGACAACAACAAACTAAGACAGTGTAAACATCAACTGAGAGGAGTATGGACAGTGATGCCTTCTTTCAGCAGGCTCAGGTGGGAAGAGAAGCAGCACTGTTGACGGTGGCATCCATGGAGGTACAGCCCACTAGGCCACTCTTTGTGCTCCTCCACCACGTCCCACCCTGACACAGATACAAATGTCAGTATAGTGCTCTTCCCTACAGTGACACCACAAATAGCAGAATCGATCATTGAAGCAATGCAAAAATAACCCATATAAGTGTCTGATTGTATGCTAAATGATGTATTTTATATTGCATTATCATTCAGTACTATTTTACTTCCATATCTGATGTTCTAATTCCTTTTCTCTCCTTTCCCTTTCTCTCCAAATGTAACATGGATGGTGATGTTAAACTAGCGGGGCAAACAGAATATTAAACTAGCTCAATTTCTCCCCCTCCTCTATCTGACATTTGCACGCCACACTCCTCGGCGGCCTGCCTGACACCATGGGCTCTCGGGGGACATGTGGGGCCAGACTGTAAGCGGCGTCTAACGTATGCTTGGTCAGACCCACTCTGGTATTCTCAGGTGTCGCTTGGCCCACCCCAATAGCAATTGCACCTACTATTATAAGTTAACTATGGCTGTGTTGAAAGTTTCTGTTTGGTCAAACAGGCTTCTTTTGTTGGACCTTGTAGTTGGCATTTACCTAGTGTTGCACCAACTGTCTCTTCCAGCCCTACCTTTCACAGGGAAAGCAAAGGGGATACACCTCAGATCACATTCTTCTAAATGTAAGGTTACGGTGACTAAACTAAATCAGTACAAGATACTGACGTGGCATGTCAGAGGTCCAGGACTCCCCCCACAAACGGCACAGAGTACTGGCACAATTTCACCACCAGAAGGATTCCATAATTTATTTACAGGATACACATCTCTCTGCACCTGAAGCAGTTAAGCCATCAAACTTTTCACCTTTCTGCCTATCCATCCTTTCACTCTTCTATCCATTCATTCTTACACACTACCTACCATTTCATTATAGCTTTCACTTTTTACTATTTCTTGCCTTTCACCTTTCTCCTTTCCCTTCACCCTCCCTTCTTCCTCCCATTTTTCTTCCCCTTTCTATTAATCTTTTTTCTGTCAGTAATACATTTCCTTTTTTAATTTTCTCACACGTTGCAGCAGCAACCAACATAATTGCTTCAGTTCACTAGATCGAATTTTCATAAGTCAAGGAAATACAATCTCAGGCAATGTATAAGAAGGTTGTTGGAGAAGTCAAAGCCCTCAGCAAGGGAATGGTTGACTCTGCAGGGTCATGTGTGCCAACTGCTACTTTGGCCAGGGAACATGTTCATCACCTAGTATGTCATCTGTTCCATAGGTGTCCCCTGAGAACTGGGAAAGGTTAAACTTGGTCTTGACCCAGATCAGATGAGGCTTCTAATGGTGATCGACTTTGCTGCAGCGCCACAGAATCCTAGCTATTATTTAAACTGAATAGTGGATTCTGCGCTAGAGGTCAATGGATCGAAGCAACATAGGTTTGAGGGGATGTCATCAATGGGAAATGTAATCATCAACAATAATCAGCATAATCAAAGATATTGAACGTCAAGCAATAACCACGCCAGTTTATTAAGAAGAGTTATAAAATGGATATCCCTAGATTGACAATGCTAATGTCACAAAACTAACTCTCAAACACAAATGGTAAGCATGTAGAATCAATAGTGGTTGATTAGAATGTCTTATATATCTAAGTTTAATCAAAATGATCAGACAAATAATCTACAAAAGAATTACACTTATTAATAACACCAGAACTGGTAATAATGGCAAAGTATACATTAGTACAACACTCAAATGATGTTAGTATAAATCATGAGCATTCTGAGTTAATACCCTCACCAACCACAAATTAGCATCAACATGTTGGGCTTCATGTAAAAAGAATTTAGAAACACAAATTTAGGAAATATCTCTTTAACTCGGATTATTCTGAAAAAATATTATTAATATGTAGCAATCTAATTCTAAGTTGCAGCTGATACCTGCAAAGCAAAAGAGACACATATAACAAACAATTGCATACATTACCCAATTGATAATAACAAGCAGTCTACTTCAGCGAGGGAACACCATCAGGTAAGACTTTGGGAAAATCAGGCCTAACAACAGCTAAACCCACACTGTTAATCTCTAAGTCTTCAGGTCTCCAATTCTGTCTCTAAAATCTTGACTCTTCTCTCAAAATCTGACTCAAGAAAATCCTACTCAGATTTTTATACTAATCTTCAAAAAGCTTATGATTGATCAGTTCATGGCGTGGTTAAGTTTCAGCCAATAGAAGTTTTAATTTATAGCCTAAAATACTACATCATTGTATTAACCAGGATATGTTCTGAACAGTAACTTTTCCTCTTCCGTCTCATCTGTAGCTCCAATGTTGTATCTCATCTAAACTTCTCTTCTCAGGAAGAAACTTTCTCTCTTGCTACGTTTACTTCCATCCTCGAGGAAGAAACCACGTATTAGTAACATTCTCAAACAATAGAACACTCACCTTATTCAAGAATTTAGTTAAACATGACTTTGTAAGACAGAATGCAGCAACCCACTAGGGGTAGTTGTGGACATCTATTAGAGCATCGCATACACTTTTATGTAAGCACTGAATTATGAAAATAACCACAACATTTAGTTAGAATTTTGCTCAGTTAGGAACAGAAATTAATAATTGCGACCATTTTCAAAAGTCACCCGTTTTACACTTTAATTCATTATGCATTTAGTATACCAAAATCATTATTAAATATGTTAGAAAATTCACACTTTCACAACTCCAGGGAGTCATCTGTGCAGAGGCTATCATAAGGGAGCAGAAATGTGGTCTATTAAATTGGAAGGAACTAGCTGCAGTGAATATAGGTCTGTTGTATTGCTCTCTTCTACCCCACAACTAAGCAGTATTTGCCAGGATAGACAACACAACAGGAACTGCACAGCATGTGTAAACCACCAGCTGCAGTAACGAATCCTGAAATTGTTGATCTTGAAACAGAACATTTGGATTTGGGCTGAGAACAATCTCCTAGGCCCCTCAGTGTTGTGTTGTCCAGGGTGGGAGAACTGACTACGTTTATAAATCATCTGAGTAGAGTATTCCCATCCTCTGTGATCATGTGCCTGTCCCCAAATCTATTCTTCAGAAATTATAGACAGATATGACATTCCATGGCTGGATATGTTTGCATTAAACAACTTCTGCTCTCTAGTTCCAACTCACTCAGCCGAGGGGATGGCTGCTCCTTCTCTGGATTTTACCCAGTAGGCCATATGCTTTTCCTCTATTTTCAGTAACACATAGGGGTGTTCAGGAAAATTCAGAGTGATGCTGCAGAAAAAGTGGGCCCAATTCACATAGGTAAACTTGGATCAAAAGTCTAAGTTTACTATGAATAAAGTTAGACTTTTGGTGTGAGTTTAGACTTTTGGTCTCAATTTAGGGGCCCGATTTACAAAGGTAAACTTAGAAGTTTAGACTGTAGTAAAGTTACACTTTTGGTCAAACTTTTGCCTAAACTTAGACCAAAAGTCTAACTAAAGTTAGACTTTTGGTCTAACTTTACCTATGTGAATTGGGCCCCCTGTTTGTAGTACTGTGTTGACTATGGCATATTTGTCATGAACAGTTCCACCATTCAAGGAGGAGTAGGGTTGTGGGGTGAGAGTGATTGTAAAAAAATTTGCTATTTGAGGAAACAGTGTAGCTTTTGTTTTGATAAGACTGTGGCAAGGAAGGCTTGGATTTGGAGTAAAAAGTAACAAAGATTTATAAATTACTCCAAACACAAAACTCCTGCATTCTGCTCCGCCACTGAGCCACATACTATTTTGGTGACCTTGTATTAAAGCATTAAACATACAACAGCACACCTTTAAATTTCAATATTTCAGAAGAATTATGATTTTCTGCCAATTTTGTACTCATTAATCATGTACCTACAGTCCCAACAAATCACATTGTTCATGTACCACAGCAAAAGTATATGTATGTAATGCATATCAGTATCAAAAATGGCAAAAGGTAAATTTGCTAATATTTTAAATGTCAATGCTTCTGAAATTGTATTTGTTGGACCTGGCTTTTTGACAGGGTCATCCCCAAACTTTTTGCCTTCCTCCTTTTCTTTTTCTGACCTCATTTTTGCTGGTTTTTAGACTCTGCGCACTTTACCACTGCTAACCAGTGCTAAAGTGCATATGCTCTCTCCCTTAAAACATGGTAACCTTGAATCATACCTGATTGGACTATTAATTTACTTATAAGTCCCTAGTAAGGTGCACTTTATGTGCATAGGGCTGGTAAATTAAATGCTACTAGTGGGCGAGCAGCACTGGTTGTGCCACCCACTTAAGTAGCCCCTTTTCATTATCTCAGGCCTGCCATTGCAAGGCCTGTGTGTGCAGTTTCACTGCCACCTCGACTTGGCATTTAACAGTACTTGCCAAGCCTAGAACTCCCCTTTTTCTACATATAGGTCACCCTTAATGTGTGCCCTAGGTAACCCCTAGAGCAGGGTGCTGTGTAGGTAAAAGGCAGGACATGTACCTGGGTAGTTATATGTCCTGGTAGTGTAAAACTCCTAAATTTGTTTTTACACTACTGTGAGGCCTGCTCCCTTCATAGGCTAACATTGGGGCTGCCCTCATACACTGTTGAAGTGGCAGCTGCTGATCTGAAAGGAGCAGGAAGGTCATATTTAGTATGGCCAGAATGGTAATACAAAATCCTGCTGACTGGTGAAGTCGGATTTATTATTACTATTCTAGAAATGCCACTTTTAGAAAGTGAGCATTTCTTTGCACTTAAATCCTTCTGTGCCTTACAATCCACGTCTGGCTGGGCTTGGTTGACAGCTCCTTGTGCATTCACTCAGACACACCCCAAACACAGGGTACTCAGCCTCACTTGCATACATCTGCATTTTGAATGGGTCTTCCTGGGCTGGGAGGGTGGAGGGCCGGCTCTCACACAAAGGACTGCCACACCCCCTACTGGGACCCTGGCAGACAGGATTGAACTGAAAGGGGACCTGGTGCACTTCTTAGCCACTCTTTGAAGTCTCCCCCACTTCAAAGGCACATTTGGGTATAAAACAGGGCCTCTGCCCTACCTCATCAGACACTTGCTGGAGAAGAAACCTGAACCAGAAACTACATCCTGTCAAGAAGAACTGCCTGGCTGCTCAAAGGACTCACCTGTCTGCTTTCTACAAAGGACTGCTGCCTTGCTGTTGCCCTGCTGCCTTGCTGAACTCTTGTCTGGCTGTGAAAGTGCTCTCCAAGGGCTTGGATAGAGCTTGCCTCCTGTTCCTTGAAGCCTCAGGACCAAAAAGACTTCTCTCTTTTACTTGGACGCTCCGTGCGCTGAAAATTTCGACGCACAGCTTGTTTCACGGCGAGAAAAACGCCGCACTCCGACGCTGAAAGACGCGACGCTCTGGGGACGATCGAAAATCCGACGCACGGCTTCGCAAGGATAACGCCGCCCGACCTCTAGAGGAGAAATCGACGCAACGCCTGCCGTGAGATCGTAATTTCAACGCGCAGCCCCGCAGACCGACGTCTAGAGGAGAAATCGACGCGACGCCTGCCGTGAGATCGTAATTTCGACACGCAGCCCCGCAGACCGACGCGCAGCCGGAGAACAAGCAGGAAAATCCACGCACAGACCCGGAACATCTGGTAATCCCCGTGATCCACAGAAAGAGACTGTCCGCGTGCCGGAAAACGACGCACGACTTCCTCGCGTGTAAAATAACGACGCGAGTCAGTGTGTGCTGGGGAGAAATCGACGCACACACCCTTTTTCCACGCACCTCTTCCTTTGTGGCCCTCTGAGGAGATTTTTCCACGCTAAACCAGGTACTTGTGCTTGAAAGAGACTTTGTTTATATTCTAAAGACTTTAAGACACTTCATATCACTTTTCTGTGATATTTCTACAATTTTCCATTGCAACTTTATACTTTTTGACCTACAATTATCCTGATAAATATTATATATTTTTCTAAACACTGTGTGGTGTATTTTTGTGGTGCTATATAGTGGTATTGTATGATTTATTGCACAAATACTTTACACATTGCCTTCTAAGTTAAGCCTGACTGCTCGTGCCAAGCTACCAGAGGGTGGGCACAGGCTAATCTTGGATTGTGTATGACTTACCCTGACTAGAGTGAGGGCTTTTGCTTGGACAGGGGGTAACCTGACTGCCAACCAAAAACCCCATTTCTAACATTGGTGATCAGCGGTGAGGATAGGACTTGTATTTGTGTAGTATTTCACTACCTACCCACAGTTGAAGGTCAACTTGGTTTTTATCTCTTTTTGAAAACCCGATTGTTTTCCTGACAATTTTCAAAAACTAAATCCTCACTCAACATGTCTCTGACAGGGGAATTTGACCTAGTCCATTTGGATGCATATACGGTCAAACAACTAAGAGGATTCTGCAGGGCATTGAGGGTACCCACCCAAGGGGCCTCCAGAAAGGAGGACTTTCAAGTGGCGCTGAGGGCCTGGGCAGAAGCCCATTTAGAGCATGATGAGGAAGAGGAGCCAGAACATGGCCCCTCAGAGGAATTTTCACTATCTGTGGATGGTGTTACCTCTGCAATTGTGCCCCCTTCCCGACCAGGGAGCAGTGTCTCTATGCAAAGCCTGACCGCAGAGGAAAGGAGAGAGGAAAGGGAGTTCCAATTGCAAATGGCAAAACTGAAAATTGAGGCTCAACAGGAGGAGAGGAGGGCAGAGAGAGAAGCCAAACAAAGTGAAGCTGAAAGAACAGCCAAACAGATTCAAGCAGAAGCTGAAAGGGCAGCCAAACAAGCGGAAGCTGAAAGAGCAGCCAAACAGGTGGAAGCTGAAAGAGCTTTGGCTGAAAAGAAACTATTGTTGGCTCATGAACTGAGTCTCAAGGAGCTGGAGATCAAGGCAAGACAGTCTGAATCCAGCAATAATGGTGGCAGCATACTGACTGGACCTGCTGGAGAAAAGAAGGTTCGTATACCCAAAAATGTGGTGCCCAGTTTTGTGGTGGGAGATGACATAGATAAATGGTTAGCTGCTTATGAAGTTGCACTAAGGGCTCATGAGGTTCCTGAAGGGCAATGGGGGGTAGCTATGTGGGGTTATGTACCGCCATTGGGGAGGGATACACTCCTCACATTGGATCAACCTGATCAAAACACATACCCACTTCAGAAAGCCATTTTACTTGCCAAGTTTGGGCTGACCCCTGAGGGATACCGTCAGAGGTTCAGGGACAGCACCAAACAAACCACACAAACATGGGTAGATTTCTTTGACTTTTCCAGTAAGGCACTGAATGGATGGGTGCGGGGCAACAAAGTAAATGACTATAAAGGGTTATATGACTTGATTCTGAGAGAGCATATGCTTAATACTACTTTTACAGAGTTGCGCCAGCACATGGTAGATAGTAAGCTGACTGATCCCAGGAAGCTTGCTGAGGAGGCGGACCTCTGGGCAAGCACCAGAGTGTCCAAAAAGGTATCTGGGAGTGACCCCGAGAAGGGCAGTTCCGGTTCCCCCCAACAAAGTGAGGGGGAGGTTAGAAATGACCCAGACGAGTCCCAGAGTAAGGGGGGAAGAAAGGGTTCCCATTCCCCATCTGAGAAACAGGGTGGGGGTTCTGGTGGGCAGTGGCCCAAAGCATCCCATTCCCAACCCCGCTGCTTTGAGTGTTCCCAGATAGGACACAGGAAGGGGGACTCTGTCTGTCCAAAGAACTCACCCAATATTGGGACCTCTACAGGGGTGGCCCATGTGGCCTTAGGGGAATGTAGTCCCCAGGGGCAGGTCGTAGACCATGCCTTCATCTCCTTTAGTTGGGAGGTGGACTCAGAGGGTAAACTGGTGATCCCTGAGGGTCAGAGCCGTCACTTCCACCAGGTGGGAGTGAATGGGATCCCAGTCACCGCTCTGAGAGACACAGGGGCTAGTCTTACCATGATTGTGGAGAGACTGGTGTCACCAGAGCAGTACACCGGACAGGTGTGTAGAGTGACTCCAGCCATTGGGGAAGATTTCTTCCTCCCCATGGCCCGGGTGTCCCTAGATTGGGGTGGGGAGGTGACCCAGAGGTGGGTCATAGTTAGTCCCCAGCTGCCCATTGACTGCATTCTGGGGAATGAGTTTCCCTTAGTGTCAGGAGAGCTGAGAGGGCCAACCCCCAAGGGTGCCCTAGCAGTTCAGATGTCTGGCAGTACCACTCCCCAGAGGAGGGTATGTAAGCCCCGATGGGGAGGCACGGGGAGGAAGGACTCACCCCTGTCCTCTGTTCAGCCTCAGAGTACAGACCCTGGGCTGAGGGACCAGTATCAGGGACCCACCCCTGGCCTGGTGAGAGTGGAGAAGGGGTGCAAGACCCCTGGGGTTACAACCCCCCAATTCTGGGATGCTACAGGTATCCCTTGGGAGCTCCCTACCAGCCCCCCGGTTGGAGGAGAAGCTCAGCCAACGGCCCCCCTCAGGGTCTCCACCTAGCAGTGCATGGTCAGGGGCCTGGCTCATAACACTGACAGCTGTCAGTGGCATCTGTTGGTTTCTGTCCTTGTGGGCAGAGTTTTCCCTGGGTTGGGGACAGAAGTCAGACCCAAGGAATGGAATGGGCCACATCACTTTGTTGGCCATGGTGATACTGTCTGCATACTGGGATGCATCTGTAAGCAAATTAAAGTTAGGAGCTGTACAGATGGGGTCCTCAGGTGATGAGAAGGGTTCCCCATGGGCCAGATCAGTGGCCCCAGAGAGTATAGACCAAGAAGCCTCACAGAGTTCAGAAAGGCGTAGAACTGGCGATTGCCCCTGCAGTAGTGGGCCATTGTCCATGTTCTATCGCCTTAAGCAGGGAAGTCCATCAGAGTGTTGATTAGTCTACCCTGGCTTTAGGCTGGGAGGGGGTCATGTTGGACCTGGCTTTTTGACAGGGTCATCCCCAAACTTTTTGCCTTCCTCCTTTTCTTTTTCTGACCTCATTTTTGCTGGTTTTTAGACTCTGCGCACTTTACCACTGCTAACCAGTGCTAAAGTGCATATGCTCTCTCCCTTAAAACATGGTAACCTTGAATCATACCTTATTGGACTATTAATTTACTTATAAGTCCCTAGTAAGGTGCACTTTATGTGCATAGGGCTGGTAAATTAAATGCTACTAGTGGGCCAGCAGCACTGGTTGTGCCACCCACTTAAGTAGCCCCTTTTCATTATCTCAGGCCTGCCATTGCAAGGACTGTGTGTGCAGTTTCACTGCCACCTCGACTTGGCATTTAACAGTACTTGCCAAGCCTAGAACTCCCCTTTTTCTACATATAAGTCACCCTTAATGTGTGCCCTAGGTAACCCCTAGAGCAGGGTGCTGTGTAGTTAAAAGGCAGGACATGTACCTGGGTAATTATATGTCCTGGTAGTGTAAAACTCCTAAATTCGTTTTTACACTACTGTGAGGCCTGCTCCCTTCATAGGCTAACATTGGGGCTGCCCTCATACAGTGTTAAAGTGGCAGCTGCTGATCTGAAAAAAAAAAATGTAAATTAGCACTTGTATAGCACACTACTCACCCGTTAGGGTCTCAAGGTGCTGTACTCACACCGCTATGGAACCCCTCCTGGCTTTTTCCTGTGAGTCACCCACTCCTGACCAACCCCAGGGTGAAGCCAGGCATCCAAGCGCTGTTGGGGCTGTTGTGGAGATTAAGCAAGTTATTGCCCAGAGTTGCAGAGTGGGACCCATGAATTAGATTAGGCACCGAGGCGAGAATTATCTGGTCAAGGGGAATTGAGCCCAAGACCTGCCGAAGCAGGACTTGAACCCTGGTCTTGAGCCAGATCTCTGCTTCAGGGTCTGCTGCTCTAACCATTGAGCCACACTTGTCCACAAAGGAAGGTCATATTTAGTATGGCCAGAATGGTAATACAAAATCCTGCTGACTGGTGAAGTCGGATTTAATATTACTATTCTAGAAATGCCACTTTTAGAAAGTGAGCATTTCTTTGCACTTAAATCCTTCTGTGCCTTACAATCCACGTCTGGCTGGGCTTGGTTGACAGCTCCTTGTGCATTCACTCAGACACACCCCAAACACAGGGTACTCAGCCTCACTTGCATACATCTGCATTTTGAATGGGTCTTCCTGGGCTGGGAGGGTGGAGGGCTGGCTCTCACACAAAGGACTGCCACACCCCCTACTGGGACCCTGGCAGACAGGATTGAACTGAAAGGGGACCTGGTGCACTTCTTAGCCACTCTTTGAAGTCTCCCCCACTTCAAAGGCACATTTGGGTATAAAACAGGGCCTCTGCCCTACCTCATCAGACACTTGCTGGAGAAGAAACCTGAACCAGAAACTACATCCTGCCAAGAAGAACTGCCTGGCTGCTCAAAGGACTCACCTGTCTGCTTTCTACAAAGGACTGCTGCCTTGCTGTTGCCCTGCTGCCTTGCTGAACTCTTGTCTGGCTGTGAAAGTGCTCTCCAAGGGCTTGGATAGAGCTTGCCTCCTGTTCCTTGAAGTCTCAGGACCAAAAAGACTTCTCTTTTTTACTTGGACGCTCCGTGCGCCGAAAATTTCGACGCACAGCTTGTTTCGCGACGAGAAAAGCGCCGCACTCCGACGCTGACCGACGCAACGCTCTGGGGACGATCGAAAATCCGACGCACAGCTTCGCAAGGATAACGCCGCCCGACCTCTAGAGGAGAAATCGACGCGACGCCTGCAGTGAGATCGTAATTTCAACGCGCAGCCCCGCAGACCGACGTCTAGAGGAGAAATCGACGCAACGCCTGCCGTGAGATCGTAATTTCGACGAGCAGCCCCGCAGACCGACGCGCAGCCGGAGAACAAGCAGGAAAATCCACGCACAGACCCGGGACATCTGGTAATCCCCGCGATCCACAGAAAGAGACTGTCCGCGCGCCGGAAAACGACGCACGACTTCCCCGCGTGTAAAATAACGACGCAAGTCCGTGTGTGCTGGGGAGAAATCGACGCACACACCCTTTTTCCACGCACCTCTTCCTTTGTGGCCCTCTGAGGAGATTTTTCCACGCTAAACCAGGTACTTGTGCTTGAAAGAGACTTTGTTTATATTCTAAAGACTTTAAGACACTTCATATCACTTTTCTGTGATATTTCTACAATTTTCCATTGCAACTTTATACTTTTTGACCTACAATTATCCTGATAAATATTATATATTTTTCTAAACACTGTGTGGTGCATTTTTGTGGTGCTATATGGTGGTATTGTATGATTTATTGCACAAATACTTTACACATTGCCTTCTAAGTTAAGCCTGACTGCTCGTGCCAAGCTACCAGAGGGTGGGCACAGGATAATCTTGGATTGTGTGTGACTTACCCTGACTAGAGTGAGGGGTTTTGCTTGGACAGGGGGTAACCTGACTGCCAACCAAAAACCCCATTTCTAACATTGGTGATCAGCGGTGAGGATAGGACTTGTATTTGTGTAGTATTTCACTACCTACCCACAGTTGAAGGTCAACTTGGTTTTTATCTCTTTTTGAAAACCCGATTTTTTTGCTGACAATTTTCAAAAACTAAATCCTCACTCAACATGTCTCTGACAGGGTCTCAGACAGGGGAATTTGACCTAGTCCAGTTGGATGCATATACGGTCAAACAACTAAGAGGATTCTGCAGGGCATTGAGGGTACCCACCCAAGGGGCCTCCAGAAAGGAGGACTTTCAAGTGGCGCTGAGGGCCTGGGCAGAAGCCCATTTAGAGGATGATGAGGAAGAGGAGCCAGAACATGGCCCCTCAGAGGAATTTTCACTATCTGTGGATGGTGTTACCACTGCAATTGTGCCCCCTTCCAGACCAGGGAGCAGTGTCTCTATGCAAAGCCTGACCGCAGAGGAAAGGAGAGAGGAAAGGGAGTTCCAATTGCAAATGGCAAAACTGAAAATTGAGGCTCAACAGGAGGAGAGGAGGGCAGAGAGAGAAGCCAAACAAAGTGAAGCTGAAAGAACAGCCAAACAGATTCAAGCAGAAGCTGAAAGGGCAGCCAAACAAGCGGAAGCTGAAAGAGCAGCCAAACAGGTGGAAGCTGAAAGAGCTTTGGCTGAAAAGAAACTATTGTTGGCTCATGAACTGAGTCTCAAGGAGCTGGAGATCAAGGCAAGACAGTCTGAATCCAGCAATAATGGTGGCAGCATACTGACAGGACCTGCTGGAGAAAAGAAGGTTTGTATACCCAAAAATGTGGTGCCCAGTTTTGTGGTGGGAGATGACATAGATAAATGGTTAGCTGCTTATGAAGTTGCACTAAGGGCTCATGAGGTTCCTGAAGGGCAATGGGGGGTAGCTATGTGGGGTTATGTACCGTCATTGGTGAGGGATACACTCCTCACATTGGATCAACCTGATCAAAACACATACCCACTTCAGAAAGCCATTTTACTTGCCAAGTTTGGGCTGACCCCTGAGGGATACCGTCAGAGGTTCAGGGACAGCACCAAACAAACCACACAAACATGGGTAGATTTCTTTGACTTTTCCAGTAAGGCACTGAAAGGATGGGTGCGGGGCAACAAAGTAAATGACTATAAAGGGTTATATGACTTGATTCTGAGAGAGCATATGCTTAATACTACTTTTACAGAGTTGTGCCAGCACTTGGTAGATAGTAAGCTGACTGATCCCAGGAAGCTTGCTGAGGAGGCGGACCTCTGGGCAAGCACCAGAGTGTCCAAAAAGGTATCTGGGAGTGACCCCGAGAAGGGCAGTTCCGGTTCCCCCCAACAAAGTGAGGGGGAGGTTAGAAATGACCCAGACGAGTCCCAGAGAAAGGGGGGAAGAAAGGGTTCCCATACCCCATCTGAGAAACAGGGTGGGGGTTCTGGTGGGCAGTGGCCCAAAGCATTCCCATTCCCAACCCCGCTGCTTTGAGTGTTCCCAGATAGGACACAGGAAGTGGAACTCTGTCTGTCCAAAGAACTCACCCAATATTGGGACCTCTACAGGGGTGGCCCATGTGGCCTTAGGGGAATGTAGTCCCCAGGGGCAGGTCGTAGACCATGCCTTCATCTCCTTTAGTTGGGAGGTGGACTCAGAGGGTAAACTGGTGATCCCTGAGGGTGGGAGCCGTCACTTCCACCAGGTGGGAGTGAATGGGATCCCAGTCACCGCTCTGAGAGACACAGGGGCTAGTCTTACCATGATTGTGGAGAGACTAGTGTCACCAGAGCAGTACACCGGACAGGTGTGTAGAGTGACTCTAGCCATTGGGGAAGATTTCTTCCGCCCCATGGCCCGGGTGTCCCTAGAGTGGGGTGGGGAGGTGACCCAGAGGCGGGTCATAGTTAGTCCCCAGCTGCCCATTGACTGCATTCTGGGGAATGAGTTTCCCTTAGTGTCAGGAGAGCTGAGAGGGCCAACCCCCAAGGGTGCCCTAGCAGTTCAGATGTCTGGCAGTACCACTCCCCAGAGGAGGGTATGTAAGCCCCGATGGGGAGGCACGGGGAGGAAGGACTCACCCCTGTCCTCTGTTCAGCCTCAGAGTACAGACCCTGGGCTGAGGGACAAGTATCAGGGACCCACCCCTGGCCTGTCAAGAGTGGAGAAGGGGTGCAAGACCCCTGAGGTTACTACCCCCCATTCTGGGATGCTACAGGAATCCCTTGGGAGCTCCCTACCAGCCCCCCGGTTGGAGGAGAAGCTCAGCCAACGGCCCCCCTCAGGGTCTCCACCTAGCAGTGGATGGTCAGGGGCCTGGCTCATAACACTGACAGCTGTCAGTGGCATCTGTTGGTTTCTGTCCTTGTGGGCAGAGTTTTCCCTGGGTTGGGGACAGAAGTCAGACCCAAGGAATGGAATGGGCCACATCACTTTGTTGGCCATGGTGATACTGTCTGCATACTGGGATGCATCTGTAAGCAAATTAAAGTTAGGAGCTGTACAGATGGGGTCCTCAGGTGATGAGAAGGGTTCCCCATGGGCCAGATCAGTGGCCCCAGAGAGTATAGACCAAGAAGCCTCACAGAGTTCAGAAAGGCGTAGAACTGGCGATTGCCCCTGCAGTAGTGGGCCATTGTCCATGTTCTATCGCCTTAAGCAGGGAAGTCCATCAGAGTGTTGATTAGTCTACCCTGGCTTTAGGCTGGGAGGGGGTCATGTTGGACCTGGCTTTTTGACAGGGTCATCCCCAAACTTTTTGCCTTCCTCCTTTTCTTTTTCTGACCTCATTTTTGCTGGTTTTTAGACTCTGCGCACTTTACCACTGCTAACCAGTGCTAAAGTGCATATGCTCTCTCCCTTAAAACATGGTAACCTTGAATCATACCTTATTGGACTATTAATTTACTTATAAGTCCCTAGTAAGGTGCACTTTATGTGCATAGGGCTGGTAAATTAAATGCTACTAGTGGGCCAGCAGCACTGGTTGTGCCACCCACTTAAGTAGCCCCTTTTCATTATCTCAGGCCTGCCATTGCAAGGACTGTGTGTGCAGTTTCACTGCCACCTCGACTTGGCATTTAACAGTACTTGCCAAGCCTAGAACTCCCCTTTTTCTACATATAAGTCACCCTTAATGTGTGCCCTAGGTAACCCCTAGAGCAGGGTGCTGTGTAGTTAAAAGGCAGGACATGTACCTGGGTAATTATATGTCCTGGTAGTGTAAAACTCCTAAATTCGTTTTTACACTACTGTGAGGCCTGCTCCCTTCATAGGCTAACATTGGGGCTGCCCTCATACAGTGTTAAAGTGGCAGCTGCTGATCTGAAAAAAAAAAATGTAAATTAGCACTTGTATAGCACACTACTCACCCGTTAGGGTCTCAAGGTGCTGTACTCACACCGCTATGGAACCCCTCCTGGCTTTTTCCTGTGAGTCACCCACTCCTGACCAACCCCAGGGTGAAGCCAGGCATCCAAGCGCTGTTGGGGCTGTTGTGGAGATTAAGCAAGTTATTGCCCAGAGTTGCAGAGTGGGACCCATGAATTAGATTAGGCACCGAGGCGAGAATTATCTGGTCAAGGGGAATTGAGCCCAAGACCTGCCGAAGCAGGACTTGAACCCTGGTCTTGAGCCAGATCTCTGCTTCAGGGTCTGCTGCTCTAACCATTGAGCCACACTTGTCCACAAAGGAAGGTCATATTTAGTATGGCCAGAATGGTAATACAAAATCCTGCTGACTGGTGAAGTCGGATTTAATATTACTATTCTAGAAATGCCACTTTTAGAAAGTGAGCATTTCTTTGCACTTAAATCCTTCTGTGCCTTACAATCCACGTCTGGCTGGGCTTGGTTGACAGCTCCTTGTGCATTCACTCAGACACACCCCAAACACAGGGTACTCAGCCTCACTTGCATACATCTGCATTTTGAATGGGTCTTCCTGGGCTGGGAGGGTGGAGGGCTGGCTCTCACACAAAGGACTGCCACACCCCCTACTGGGACCCTGGCAGACAGGATTGAACTGAAAGGGGACCTGGTGCACTTCTTAGCCACTCTTTGAAGTCTCCCCCACTTCAAAGGCACATTTGGGTATAAAACAGGGCCTCTGCCCTACCTCATCAGACACTTGCTGGAGAAGAAACCTGAACCAGAAACTACATCCTGCCAAGAAGAACTGCCTGGCTGCTCAAAGGACTCACCTGTCTGCTTTCTACAAAGGACTGCTGCCTTGCTGTTGCCCTGCTGCCTTGCTGAACTCTTGTCTGGCTGTGAAAGTGCTCTCCAAGGGCTTGGATAGAGCTTGCCTCCTGTTCCTTGAAGTCTCAGGACCAAAAAGACTTCTCTTTTTTACTTGGACGCTCCGTGCGCCGAAAATTTCGACGCACAGCTTGTTTCGCGACGAGAAAAGCGCCGCACTCCGACGCTGACCGACGCAACGCTCTGGGGACGATCGAAAATCCGACGCACAGCTTCGCAAGGATAACGCCGCCCGACCTCTAGAGGAGAAATCGACGCGACGCCTGCCGTGAGATCGTAATTTCAACGCGCAGCCCCGCAGACCGACGTCTAGAGGAGAAATCGACGCAACGCCTGCCGTGAGATCGTAATTTCGACGAGCAGCCCCGCAGACCGACGCGCAGCCGGAGAACAAGCAGGAAAATCCACGCACAGACCCGGGACATCTGGTAATCCCCGCGATCCACAGAAAGAGACTGTCCGCGCGCCGGAAAACGACGCACGACTTCCCCGCGTGTAAAATAACGACGCAAGTCCGTGTGTGCTGGGGAGAAATCGACGCACACACCCTTTTTCCACGCACCTCTTCCTTTGTGGCCCTCTGAGGAGATTTTTCCACGCTAAACCAGGTACTTGTGCTTGAAAGAGACTTTGTTTATATTCTAAAGACTTTAAGACACTTCATATCACTTTTCTGTGATATTTCTACAATTTTCCATTGCAACTTTATACTTTTTGACCTACAATTATCCTGATAAATATTATATATTTTTCTAAACACTGTGTGGTGCATTTTTGTGGTGCTATATGGTGGTATTGTATGATTTATTGCACAAATACTTTACACATTGCCTTCTAAGTTAAGCCTGACTGCTCGTGCCAAGCTACCAGAGGGTGGGCACAGGATAATCTTGGATTGTGTGTGACTTACCCTGACTAGAGTGAGGGGTTTTGCTTGGACAGGGGGTAACCTGACTGCCAACCAAAAACCCCATTTCTAACATTGGTGATCAGCGGTGAGGATAGGACTTGTATTTGTGTAGTATTTCACTACCTACCCACAGTTGAAGGTCAACTTGGTTTTTATCTCTTTTTGAAAACCCGATTTTTTTGCTGACAATTTTCAAAAACTAAATCCTCACTCAACATGTCTCTGACAGGGTCTCAGACAGGGGAATTTGACCTAGTCCAGTTGGATGCATATACGGTCAAACAACTAAGAGGATTCTGCAGGGCATTGAGGGTACCCACCCAAGGGGCCTCCAGAAAGGAGGACTTTCAAGTGGCGCTGAGGGCCTGGGCAGAAGCCCATTTAGAGGATGATGAGGAAGAGGAGCCAGAACATGGCCCCTCAGAGGAATTTTCACTATCTGTGGATGGTGTTACCACTGCAATTGTGCCCCCTTCCAGACCAGGGAGCAGTGTCTCTATGCAAAGCCTGACCGCAGAGGAAAGGAGAGAGGAAAGGGAGTTCCAATTGCAAATGGCAAAACTGAAAATTGAGGCTCAACAGGAGGAGAGGAGGGCAGAGAGAGAAGCCAAACAAAGTGAAGCTGAAAGAACAGCCAAACAGATTCAAGCAGAAGCTGAAAGGGCAGCCAAACAAGCGGAAGCTGAAAGAGCAGCCAAACAGGTGGAAGCTGAAAGAGCTTTGGCTGAAAAGAAACTATTGTTGGCTCATGAACTGAGTCTCAAGGAGCTGGAGATCAAGGCAAGACAGTCTGAATCCAGCAATAATGGTGGCAGCATACTGACAGGACCTGCTGGAGAAAAGAAGGTTTGTATACCCAAAAATGTGGTGCCCAGTTTTGTGGTGGGAGATGACATAGATAAATGGTTAGCTGCTTATGAAGTTGCACTAAGGGCTCATGAGGTTCCTGAAGGGCAATGGGGGGTAGCTATGTGGGGTTATGTACCGTCATTGGTGAGGGATACACTCCTCACATTGGATCAACCTGATCAAAACACATACCCACTTCAGAAAGCCATTTTACTTGCCAAGTTTGGGCTGACCCCTGAGGGATACCGTCAGAGGTTCAGGGACAGCACCAAACAAACCACACAAACATGGGTAGATTTCTTTGACTTTTCCAGTAAGGCACTGAAAGGATGGGTGCGGGGCAACAAAGTAAATGACTATAAAGGGTTATATGACTTGATTCTGAGAGAGCATATGCTTAATACTACTTTTACAGAGTTGTGCCAGCACTTGGTAGATAGTAAGCTGACTGATCCCAGGAAGCTTGCTGAGGAGGCGGACCTCTGGGCAAGCACCAGAGTGTCCAAAAAGGTATCTGGGAGTGACCCCGAGAAGGGCAGTTCCGGTTCCCCCCAACAAAGTGAGGGGGAGGTTAGAAATGACCCAGACGAGTCCCAGAGTAAGGGGGGAAGAAAGGGTTCCCATACCCCATCTGAGAAACAGGGTGGGGGTTCTGGTGGGCAGTGGCCCAAAGCATTCCCATTCCCAACCCCGCTGCTTTGAGTGTTCCCAGATAGGACACAGGAAGTGGAACTCTGTCTGTCCAAAGAACTCACCCAATATTGGGACCTCTACAGGGGTGGCCCATGTGGCCTTAGGGGAATGTAGTCCCCAGGGGCAGGTCGTAGACCATGCCTTCATCTCCTTTAGTTGGGAGGTGGACTCAGAGGGTAAACTGGTGATCCCTGAGGGTGGGAGCCGTCACTTCCACCAGGTGGGAGTGAATGGGATCCCAGTCACCGCTCTGAGAGACACAGGGGCTAGTCTTACCATGATTGTGGAGAGACTAGTGTCACCAGAGCAGTACACCGGACAGGTGTGTAGAGTGACTCTAGCCATTGGGGAAGATTTCTTCCGCCCCATGGCCCGGGTGTCCCTAGAGTGGGGTGGGGAGGTGACCCAGAGGCGGGTCATAGTTAGTCCCCAGCTGCCCATTGACTGCATTCTGGGGAATGAGTTTCCCTTAGTGTCAGGAGAGCTGAGAGGGCCAACCCCCAAGGGTGCCCTAGCAGTTCAGATGTCTGGCAGTACCACTCCCCAGAGGAGGGTATGTAAGCCCCGATGGGGAGGCACGGGGAGGAAGGACTCACCCCTGTCCTCTGTTCAGCCTCAGAGTACAGACCCTGGGCTGAGGGACAAGTATCAGGGACCCACCCCTGGCCTGTCAAGAGTGGAGAAGGGGTGCAAGACCCCTGAGGTTACTACCCCCCATTCTGGGATGCTACAGGAATCCCTTGGGAGCTCCCTACCAGCCCCCCGGTTGGAGGAGAAGCTCAGCCAACGGCCCCCCTCAGGGTCTCCACCTAGCAGTGGATGGTCAGGGGCCTGGCTCATAACACTGACAGCTGTCAGTGGCATCTGTTGGTTTCTGTCCTTGTGGGCAGAGTTTTCCCTGGGTTGGGGACAGAAGTCAGACCCAAGGAATGGAATGGGCCACATCACTTTGTTGGCCATGGTGATACTGTCTGCATACTGGGATGCATCTGTAAGCAAATTAAAGTTAGGAGCTGTACAGATGGGGTCCTCAGGTGATGAGAAGGGTTCCCCATGGGCCAGATCAGTGGCCCCAGAGAGTATAGACCAAGAAGCCTCACAGAGTTCAGAAAGGCGTAGAACTGGCGAGTGCCCCTGCAGTAGTGGGCCATTGTCCATGTTCTATCGCCTTAAGCAGGGAAGTCCATCAGAGTGTTGATTAGTCTACCCTGGCTTTAGGCTGGGAGGGGGTCATGTTGGACCTGGCTTTTTGACAGGGTCATCCCCAAACTTTTTGCCTTCCTCCTTTTCTTTTTCTGACCTCATTTTTGCTGGTTTTTAGACTCTGCGCACTTTACCACTGCTAACCAGTGCTAAAGTGCATATGCTCTCTCCCTTAAAACATGGTAACCTTGAATCATACCTGATTGGACTATTAATTTACTTATAAGTCCCTAGTAAGGTGCACTTTATGTGCAAAGGGCTGGTAAATTAAATGCTACTAGTGGGCCAGCAGCACTGGTTGTGCCACCCACTTAAGTAGCCCCTTTTCATTATCTCAGGCCTGCCATTGCAAGGCCTGTGTGTGCAGTTTCACTGCCACCTCGACTTGGCATTTTACAGTACTTGCCAAGCCTAGAACTCCCCTTTTTCTACATATAAGTCACCCTTAATGTGTGCCCTAGGTAACCCCTAGAGCAGGGTGCTGTGTAGGTAAAAGGCAGGACATGTACCTGGGTAGTTATATGTCCTGGTAGTGTAAAACTCCTAAATTCGTTTTTACACTACTGTGAGGCCTGCTCCCTTCATAGGCTAACATTGGGGCTGCCCTCATACACTGTTGAAGTGGCAGCTGCTGATCTGAAAGGAGCAGGAAGGTCATATTTAGTATGGCCAGAATGGTAATACAAAATCCTGCTGACTAGTGAAGTCGGATTTAATATTACTATTCTAGAAATGCCACTTTTAGAAAGTGAGCATTTCTTTGCACTTAAATCCTTCTGTGCCTTACAATCCACGTCTGGCTGGGCTTGGTTGACAGCTCCTTGTGCATTCACTCAGACACACCCCAAACACAGGGTACTCAGCCTCACTTGCATACATCTGCATTTTGAATGGGTCTTCCTGGGCTGGGAGGGTGGAGGGCTGGCTCTCACACAAAGGACTGCCACACCCCCTACTGGGACCCTGGCAGACAGGATTGAACTGAAAGGGGACCTGGTGCACTTCTTAGCCACTCTTTGAAGTCTCCCCCACTTCAAAGGCACATTTGGGTATAAAACAGGGCCTCTGCCCTACCTCATCAGACACTTGCTGGAGAAGAAACCTGAACCAGAAACTACATCCTGCCAAGAAGAACTGCCTGGCTGCTCAAAGGACTCACCTGTCTGCTTTCTACAAAGGACTGCTGCCTTGCTGTTGCCCTGCTGCCTTGCTGAACTCTTGTCTGGCTGTGAAAATGCTCTCCAAGGGCTTGGATAGAGCTTGCCTCCTGTTCCTTGAAGTCTCAGGACCAAAAAGACTTCTCTCTTTTACTTGGACGCTCCGTGCGCCGAAAATTTCGACGCACAGCTTGTTTCGCGGCGAGAAAAATGCCGCACTCCGACGCGACGCTCTGGGGACGATCGAAAATCCGACGCACGGCTTCGCAAGGATAACGCCGCCCGACCTCTAGAGGAGAAATCGACGCGACGCCTGCCGTGAGATCGTAATTTCAACGCGCAGCCCCGCAGACCGACGTCTAGAGGAGAAATCGACGCGACGCCTGCCGTGAGATCGTAATTTCAACGCGCAGCCCCGCAGACCGACGCGCAGCCGGAGAACAAGCAGGAAAATCCACGCACAGACCCGGGACATCTGGTAATCCCCGCGATCCACAGAAAGAGACTGTCCGCGCGCCGGAAAACGACGCACGACTTCCCTGCGTGTAAAATAACGACGCGAGTCCGTGTGTGCTGGGGAGAAATCGACGCACACACCCTTTTTCCACGCACCTCTTCCTTTGTGGCCCTCTGAGGAGATTTTTCCACGCTAAACCAGGTACTTGTGCTTGAAAGAGACTTTGTTTATATTCTAAAGACTTTAAGACACTTCATATCACTTTTCTGTGATATTTCTACAATTTTCCATTGCAACTTTATACTTTTTGACCTACAATTATCCTGATAAATATTATATATTTTTCTAAACACTGTGTGGTGTATTTTTGTGGTGCTATATGGTGGTATTGTATGATTTATTGCACAAATACTTTACACATTGCCTTCTAAGTTAAGCCTGACTGCTTGTGCCAAGCTACCAGAGGGTGGGCACAGGATAATCTTGGATTGTGTGTGACTTACCCTGACTAGAGTGAGGGCTTTTGCTTGGACAGGGGGTAACCTGACTGCCAACCAAAAACCCCATTTCTAACAGTATTTAATAAGAAACACTGCCATACTTAAAAGTATTAATGATTTCCAACATTCACTGTCATTCAATGTGACTTGGAAAGATTTTCATGTGTGTTAACCACATTTTGTTTTTGAACCTTACAGTTTTGCTGTACATTAGTGGTGATCCTTCAGCATTTGTCATATAGTGAGTAATAGCTCTCAGCATTTGAAATTGAACTTCATGAAAATGCTTAAAAGCTTCTGTTTTCACATCATAAGAATGAGTGGTGTCTCTAAAAGTAAATTTTAGGGGTGGCGCTCCTTGAACCCCACAAAGGTCAATTGTAAAGTGTGTGTGTGTGTGTGCATGTATCTATATGTAATTATGTTTGCTTAAAATTTTAAAATCTGACTTTATATGGATGTGTGTATATATCTACATACACAGACTGACATAAATTAATTTGTCCAACACCCTTGTATGTAAAAGGGAGTTGGACAAATTAATTTATGTCAGTCTGTGTTTTATTTCTGTGTCGCCTCCTGGTTTATTCAGCAGCTGAGCTGGCGGGGACCAAGGTGCTGAAAGCAGGACAAATCACGGGTGTGGGCACAGAGCTCTTCTGGAGCACGTCTCCCACCCCAACCCCTCCACAGAGTCGCCAGAGGTAAGAATAGCAGAAATTTTTAATACTTAAATGTAAATGTGCATTGTGCCACAGTTTTGCACTTAACTCCAAAGAAGGAACAAAAAGCTATATGAGCTAACTTTTGCAGTTCGTTCACATTTATTTTTATTATGCCTCTTAAATGATGCAATTGCCTAGTTCAAGCAGAACCTTTGTGAATTAAAAACTTGCCCTTGCAGTGGAAACAAAAGCAGGCTCAGTAAAGCATTACACATAATGCTACAGTGTACTGAGATTTCTCATAATATCAGGCAACCAACAGGCTGTTCACTGGACTGCACATCTTGAGCCGTGCATGAGTATGTATCTCTGCAGAATCAACTTCGCATGGACGATAAAAACCCCATTAGAGGTGGTTCATTACTAGGCTGAACACCTTAGACAATGTAAGGCCTTTAGAGTCCATACGCTTCCTGTGGCCTATCCAAAGCCTTCCTAATTATTTTTATTTTGGGGTTGCTTTTTCATATTACAGATGGGGCCTCGAAAACGCTTCAGTGTTATGAAACATATGCATTCTCTTGTAATGGGTATATGTTCAAAGGAGGCTACTCCCACATTTGAATGTGATTTTGGCCCATACAAAGATGTAGATCCCTATTGCCTGTGCACATTCTGGCCTTATTGAAGTGTACACAGACAAGCAGTTCTAGGAGGGATGCAACTGAAAGTGTGCAATCTTATAGGTGGCTCACATTCAGTAGATTCCCAAAGGCACCCTTTGAGAGAATCCAGTCACAGACTACATCTTCGTTGTGAGGGGTCACTGGCCAACTTCCAAATGGGGGTCTGAGGTGACCCTAAGCAGATGGTGGCAGTGCGGCTGGTGCTCTGCTGTCGGCCTCTGCTTGTATGCAGCTTTCATCCACCCCTGGAGGACCTAGATGATTAAATTCAATCTCAGACCGCACCAGGTCTTGTGGGGGCTTCAGGTTCTGCCTCGAGCTCACAGGAATTAAGCTGTGGTACTGTCAGAGGCTGCTCCTCTATTATAGTGGAGGAGCATTGCCCCACTGTTAAAAATACCCGTAGACGCTGCCCAGAGAGGAAAAATAAAATGATGATAAAGTTAATTTATCACCATTTTATTTTCTGTCCTCTGTCCGGAACCGAGTGTCAGGATGGGGCGGGGCCAGCTAAGTGCCAGCAGCAGGGAGGAGTGGTGGACATTGTTCAGAGTGTGCATGTTCCTTTGGCTGGCTGTCATGCGACAGCTGGTTTGAGAGCAAACACAGACCTCAGTGCCCTCTGGAGCACCGAGAAGGCTGCTTCCTCCAATCCTGGCACTTCTCTCATGCTGGCTAACAGCAAGAGAGCAGTGCCAAGATTGGTTAAGGAATTTGGCACAATACCTTAGCACATCTATTCTTAATGTACTCTGGTATCCCACTTCCCTATCTGTAACCTATCATGTCTCTCATTGCCTATTAATTCGTACCTCTACCCCTACCTGTATCCTATTCTGTGTTTCTCCTCACCAATACTCACTGCTATTTTTCTTCTAGGAGTTTTCCCTTTTTCAGTAGTCAAACTTCCTTATAATTTAAGAGGGAAAGGAATTCCCACATTTGGTAATTCAACAAAGTGCAGCTTGGTTAGCCTGCTGTCATAAGCCTTATGTCATAAGCCTATAACGTCAGTAGAGGTCAGTAAATTTCACCTTTGCAGCAGAAGTTTTTCTGATTTATCCGACTTAGCCCAAAGCAACGGCACACTCCTTCCCTACTTAACTCTCTGAAACTTTGGATATTATGATGCAGAATTATCGTTAAGCAGGACATCCGGAGGCAGGAAATGCAAAGGTTGCTGCAACTCATTGAGATTGACTTTAAAGCTAAATACATATGTGATTTTATTTATACCACTGAAAAAGACGCTTGGTGAATGAGTGAGTTGAGATAGTCATTGGATGGGTGTGCGCACGAGTAGGGTATGAGAAACTAGTAATATATCATATTACTAGCATATATCTAGTACATCGCACTGGGAATGGTAAATGTCACCCTGAATTCAGATGTCCTGGCTTTTGAAAAATATTTAATTGTTTACTTTTTTTAAATGTAACAATGTCTACTGAAATATGACACTTCATCTGAGGTTCTCTCCTCTGCAGCAAGCACCAACAGAAAAAAAATCACATTTAAACTTTAAAAAAGTGTCCCGTAAAATATATTTTTTGCTTTTTTGTGAGCTGTTCAAATGGATTACCAAGATGGACACCCAAACAATAGAACAAGAGATATTAATTATCTCTTTGGGCTATGGGCTGCAGATCTGACGTTTCAGGGAACACTGCTTTTACTGGACATCGTGTCCTGTTCTGCACTTTTCAGCACACTTAGCCTCATATTTATGAGAGCTGTGCTCTCAAAAGAGGCTGAACGGCGTTGCCATTGTGTCATTATTTTTGACGCGATGGCAGTGCAGGCAGTACTCCCTATTTACAAGTCAGCGCTATTGGTCCAATGCATTAGTTCTAGTGGGCCTGCGTCAAAAAATGCCTGCAACGGAAATGGCTGTGCCACAGAGAGATTAATATGTGCAAGGCAGGCATTCCCTCGTAAATGTAGAACTAACACAGTGATATTTATGGTTTCCTGAATATGTGATGGATCATCGTCAAGCAGTGAACAGAGCTTGAAATGTGCCAAAATTCCTGTGCATCGACAGACGTAAGAAATGATGCAGTGGCTATAGGACATAAAGAGAACACACAGAAAAACTGGTTAGCAAGCTGAACTATGCCATGGAGGTGCTCATTCTTTAACTGGGAGTTGCGAGAAGATCACCACCACCTCCACTACCACATAGGCAGGACAAGAGAAGGCAGCATGTTTTTTGGCTGGTGATTTCCTTCATTGACCTCATGGAGGATGAGGCCATCACATACTACAGACTTAGGAGGGAGCCCATCATTGAACTGCTGAACCAGACTGTGCCAAGGCTACAGCCACCAAATGCCAGGCCAACCACATGCTGGCATTTGGTTCTTTCTAGAGCACAACAGTCAACTTTTTCTGCCTTCCTAACCTCCATCCTGAATGCAAGCATCAGCCTTACACCCCACTACCTCCTTTTCCCCGAGACACACCAACAGCAGCTGGATACCAAGCAAGGCTACTATGCTATTGTGGAATTTCTACATGTGGTAGGTGCCATGGATTGCACACATATGTAACTGGTTGCCCCTGCAGTAACATCACACCTGTACAGGAAATGGAAACAGACATATTCCTTCCATTTTCAGGCCCTCGTGGACCACCTGGGGATGTTTACCAATATGCTGGCAAAATACACTGGAAGTGCTAATGATGCTTCCATCTTCAGGCACTCTATAATCAATGAGCACTTCCCGAATGGGTGTTATGGGAATGGCCTACTTGTTGGTAAGCAAATCTGAAGTACATAACAGACCAACTAACAGTAAATAAAGTATGACAAGGTATCCACCTCTGTGTCTGCCAACCAATATAGGGCCATAGGTATGAGCTGTGTGCCTCATACTTGCACCATGCATCATGGCACATGTGCAATGCAAACTCCCAAGTCACACATGTTAAGACAGGCAAAGCCACTGTGTGTGACTTTGAATGGTGTAAAGATCCAGAGCAATGCAATGCTGTGCAAAGTACATTTTGCATCACTGTGTGCAAGGGAGGACTTACATGCCCATTGTGTGTCCTCATGCAACTCCAGTGGTTCATGAGACATTGCATGTATCCAACACCAGGCAAACTTTGAAATGTGCCCAAACAAATTGCTCTCCTAGGTCATGTGTATGAAGAAAAAATTACTTAAGTCACCCAAAACACTCCTGCAACCTATGTGTGATGCATTCCGAGGTACACATACATAGACTATGAAGCCTCTAAGATTTCATCCTGTGCAGGAAGGTGGCCCCCACTGCACAAAGTCAACCCCACATGAAATGCAGGCACACTAGCACCATTTTGCAAGTGGGCCTGTCTCTGTGCTAGGCAGCCCATTGTGTGGCAGTGTAGGTTTAACATTCACAAATATTCTGTATGACCTAAATATTGTCCACAAATGCTCTTTCTCAGTGATGCTGGGCAGTGCTGATAGGTGCCTTGGTACGCTGTACAGTGAGAAATTCCACAATATCTGGGCCCTTATGCCATCTGAAGTATACATACTAGTCCCAATGCACTGCAACATGTAGACAATGATGTCCCATATTGACATGCACTCCGTCAATAGCAGTAGCTATAAAACATTAGTGACTAGTAATGTGTCATTTCACTCTGTGTGAATGAATGAAACCACATCATCTGCAGTGGGTAACGAATCATGATTAAATCCATGTGGTAGGTCAGACAAGTCAGTACGAGTACAAAGGCAACACAAAAGAGAAGTGTGAGATGTGTCATGCTGACTCACTCTCTTTTCGTATTCAGACAATACTCAAATTGTTGTCTCTTTGTCTTCTCAGGAGAAGCACAGTGCAGAGACATTAAATAGCTGCCTCAAACAAGTTTTGACGTGGATGAACCCAAACTCACAGAAGTTAAATGGAGATAAGACGGAGGTCTTATTGCTAGGCAATTGTCACCATCTTTGGGGACCCCATCTGTGGCCAGATGTAATTGGTGCGCTACCAACTCCAGCCCCAGTAGTCATAACCTTGGATTTTAGCTGGAGGATAACCTTTCTATGAGCCACCAAATCACCAAAGTGTCTGCCACTTTCTTTGGCATCTTGAGATGACAGCATCTTCAGTTAGCTTAGAAAAGTGTCTACCTTAGTCTGCCCAGAGAACAGTCACCCAGGCCTCATTCGCCTCAAGGTTTGATTAGGGAAATATTATTTACCTAGGGATTTCAAAGAATCTTCTTAGGAGACTCCACGTAGTGCAGAATGCTGCCGCCAGACTCCTATTTCACCCCTTAAGTTCCATTCCACTGCCTGCCTGATTTATGAGTAGCACTGGCTTTCAATTGAGAATAGAGTTATATTCAAAGCATTATGTTATGTACAGAAATGCCTTTCAAACTCTGGTCCCTTGTATTTAAGATCTCTGGTGTCAGCCTATATATCAAACCGATCCCTGTGTTCAAGTAACCTGGACCTAGGTACAGTTTCGAGATTTAGAAGATCGAGGCAAGGAGGCCAATCCTTTTATTTCTTAGGCCAAGAGCTGTGAAACTCTTTCCCCCCGGATCTGAGAGCATGTAGATCATTCTCACTTTTCTGTAAGAGGCTTAAAACTTGGCTGTTTTGACCATGAACTTCAGGATCAATCAATCAAAAAAATTTATAGAGCGTGCTACTCACCCGTGAGGGTCTCAAGGCGCTAGTGGGGGGGAGGGGATTCCTGTTCGAACAGCCATGTCCTAAGGCTTTTTTGAAGAGTAGGAGGTCTTTGGTTTTTCAGAGGTTGGTGGGGAGGGATTTCCAGGTTGTGGGGGCGAGGTAGGAGAAGGCCCTGCCTCCTGTGGTGGTTCGATGGATGCGTGGGACTGTAGCTAGTGCGAGGTCGGCTGATCGGAGGTTGCGGGTGGGAGTGTGGAAGTTCACTCTTTCGTTGAGGTAGGTCGGGCCGGTGTTGTGGAGGGATTTGTGTGCGTGGATGAGGATCTTGAAAGTGATTCTCTTATCAATGGGGAGCCAGTGAAGAGATTTGAGGTGTGGTGAGATTCGTTCGTGGCGGGGGAGGCCAAGGACGAGGCATGCGGCTGTGTTCTGGATTCTCTGGAGTTTGCGTTTGAGTTTGAGTGTGGTGCCGGCGTAGAGGGCGTTGCCGTAGTCAAGTCTGCTGCTGATGAGTGCATGGGTGACTGTCTTCCTGGTCTCTGGGGGAATCCATTTGAAGGATTTTTTTAGAGTGCGGAGTGTGTGGAAGCAGGAGGTTAGTGCATTGATTTGTTGTGTCATGGAGAAGGAGGGGTCCAGGATGATGCTGAGGTTGCATGCGTGGTTTGCGGGGGTGGGTGCGGGGCCTAGGGCGGTGGGCCACCAAGAGTCATCCCAGGATCAGCTATTGGGATATTCTCTGGGTATCTATGCCATGACATAGTGCTGGGAAACTCTTGATTTGGTAGCCATATGCTTTATAAATCTGGTTAACAATAATAATTTTCCACAGCAAAGATGATAGAATCATCACATACATGTGCCCAATCCCATACAAGTGACATTAAATCACATACATGTGAAGACCAATGTATTGTGTCCCGGTCTGTGGCCCCATTGCAATACCTATGTTTCAATCCCAGTGCACCATGATCTGTTGTCTAATGAAAAGCAGCAGGTGAAGGGGACAATAAATCACACAACTATCCAAGGAACATGTTTGTAATCACCACATGTTCACCAAAATCACATGCTAAACTAAGTGAACAATTCAAAGGCTCTGTCATTGTCAGGTAGTGCAACCACACTAGTGATTCCACAGGGACAAATGTATGTGTGAGTATGCAACAGATTTGCACTGGCACAGCTTACTTAGGGATGTGCAAAAGGGCAAAAATAAGATCTACATACTGTCACTTTGCACATGTAGTGTGTACAGTGGCAATGAACCTTTCTCTTGAAAGACTATCACAGTTAGCCACACCCTAAATATTGCGGTCTGCATGTGGAAGTATCCAAGGTGTCATTGCGTGCACATCTTTTGCTATGGCACAGAGAACTGGAAGAGACATGTGGAATTAAATTGTCAAATACCAGTAGAAATTGGTATGAGTCATTCAGTACACATAACAGACATGTAAAGGAATGTGGGTGTAACAATCATCATAATCATTGACTGAAATATGTTTTGTTCTATTTTCAGCTGACCAGTGGTAGGCGCTGCAGCCATGGGTCATGACCCCAAAAGGCACTAGGCAAGACCAGAGGCATTGTTGAGAGAATATTTGGTGTGCTGAAGTCCTGCTTCGGCTGCTTGGACATGTCAGGGGGAGACTGCTAAACTCCCCACTGTGGTATGCAAAATGATACTTGTATGCCGCATCTTACACAACATATGTGTACGGACAAATGTCCCATGGGGCATGCACCATTAGAACCAGGAAGCAAAGGAGGAGGATGAAGACAGAGGAGAGATAGAGCATACAGTGGCTGGTAGGCAGTGACACCCACATTGTACAGAATTTATTTTTGTAATTTGTCTTTTACTGGATGAACTAAATCTGAGAAAATAAACTATTTTGAAAAAATGTAAATAAATACACAATCCTTGTGTTTGCAATTTTATGTCACAGTCACTGTAAAGATCAAAACACATCCCGTTAACTTATATTGGGTTTCAACAAGTAATAATCATCTTGTGAGAGCCATTGAGCTACATGTGGCCATGGCTCCCCTCATTCAGACCACCTATGCAGGAATGCCATATGATCCAGTGCAGTGCAGTAAATGGACAGGAAAGGCATGCCACATATCCACATTTAAATTTGTCACTTCTTTCCTCAGGCATTTGAGCAATCCAGTGCTGCATAACTAGCAGTCTTGTTGTATTTTTCAACATCAGCAAAGTGTGTTTCAGATGCCACTCTTTGAGTGTTGGAACACAAACCGCCTAATATGTCCATACCTGAAACAAGGAAATCAATATAGTGTGCCTTCCAAATGTGATAGCCTGCACAATGCCAGCACTTTGCAGGAGGCATTCTTGTAGCACATACCTTCACAGATCATAAATGACAGTTTATATGGCCCAAGGAAAAGCATGTTTACAAAATGGGATTGAGTTGTTATAGAATGCATACGTGCATGTCATGCCTGGGGAACCTCAAAACATGACACATGTAACTCAATTCCTGGCCTAACTGTCATATATACCACTTCAGTCCACAATTGTCAGTAAAAACAACTCACAGGTTTTGCACAGTGATGGGTGTGTTGCGTGTTGCGTGTGTGTGTGTAACTCTCTTTTCCCTTCCCCTCCCCTGTGTTGGAGGTGCAGTACTCACCGTGGTCGTCGCCGCCGTCGGTCGTGCTCCTGGTAGAGGAGCAGGAAGACTATCTTAGGGAGTATTTGGAGTTCAGGCTCCATGGCGTCCGGGTTCCTCATGGGGTGTGTAGAGGTGAGTGTTTTCCCTTCCAAGTCCTGTTACCGCTGTGTTTTTGTTCGCGTTGAATCCACCCCGGAAAAGGTGGCGGATTGGCCTGTCATAATAGTGTGGGCAGTACATTGTCTTCCGCCTGTCTGTTGGCGGTGACTGCCATGGTGTCAAAGTCCAGTAACCCAACAATATGAGCAGATGATTTTTCGTTGTGAATTATTACCCAGAGAGGTATGATAATGGAGATGTGTTTATCAAATATCACATCACCTGAAGGATACAGAGATTTCAAGAGTGTGATCTGTCCATGTGTCAAAAACATATGTTTACACACAAACAATCATTGAACTTGGTTTGCTGGAGGAAATATGATTAACACTTACCTCTGTGTGGCTAAAGTAGTCTACCCCTGCCCTGAGTGTAAAAGTGCAAAGTTGAGGTGATCACTAATCATGCATGATCCCAATGGGGAAATGGCATATGAGGGTGCCATTACATAGGCCTGTATCCAGGAATGCAGTCTTCTTGGACCAGGAGGGACACACAAACCCTGGACCTCAGAACAGATATACTGCAAATGCCTTTGACAGGAGTGAGGCAGAGATCATGTGTGATTGGCATAATGATGTATATTGCACATCAGTAGTGCAACTGACTATGGCCCTCATTACAACCCTGGTGGTAAATCCGGCTTACCGCTGTGCAGAAGACCGCCAACACACCACCGCGGCCGTGGAAGTCCGCTACAGCTATTAGGACCCACAGCTCGGAATCTGCCAAAATCCAGACACCTACACAAGTCCTCCACACCAAAGGTCAGTGATAAACTGGCAATAACAAAACCTCCACCGTCACGTCAACAGGAATACGCCCACACTATCACGACCCATGAATCCACGTGGCCGTCTTTCAACCGCAGTAAACCATTGGCGGTACACACTGCCGCGCTCAAAATGCACACACATTTACAAAACACAACCACATTGGACAATTCCAAATACACACACCTGACGCACATGCACACACCACTCCCACACACTCAATACAATATAAAACACACACCCACATCACCCACAATCCCTTACGACTAGAATTGCGACAGAAGGCCAGAGAGAGACATCAACAAACTAGCATCCACAGGCACTCAACACCATCACCCACACAACATCCACGCACCTCACACAATGCACACAAACACATCCCCTCACACATCACAACACACACGACCTCACACATCACCCACACCACCCCATGGCACCGCAAAGACACCCCAGGTTTTCTGAGGAGTAGCTCAGGGGCATGGTGGAGGAAATCATCCGGGTAGAGCCACAGCTATTCGGATCACAGGTGTAGCTCACCTCCATAGCTAGGAAGATGGAGCTATGATGCAGAATTGTGGACAGGGTCAACGCAGTGGGACAGCATCCAAGAACACAGGATGACATCAGGAAGAGGTGGAATGACCTACGGGGGAAGGTGCGTTCCGTGGTCTCAGGACACCACATTGCAGTTCAGAGGACTGGCGGTGGACCCCCACCTCCTCCCCCACAACTAACAACATGGGAGGAGCAGGTCTTGGCTATACTGCATCCTGAGGGCCTCGCTGGAGTAGCAGGAGGACTGGACTCTGGTAAGTCAAATCTTTAACTACCATATCCCCCACCCTACCTGCATGCCATCACATACCACCACCCTCACCCTCACCACCATCACTCCAACTCCTCACATATGTCCCGTTATCACAAACCACACATCCCAACACCAAGCCCTGCATGCAACAACAAAGCATGGACACCCATCACCAAAGCATGTCCACTACAGATACCCACACAGACCCCAAAACAATTATCACACAAGGTCCTACACAAGAATGTAAGCACTGGGGTACAGGGTCACCCACCCATTTCACACCATGGCACACACAGATGCAATAATCATGCCTTTACACCCCTGAAGGACCCCTACCCAACGTCACCGGACAGGAGGTTCCAGACATGTCCAACCCCCTCTACAGAAGAGGCCCACAGTGATGACAGCAGCTCTGCCCAACTGGGTCTAGATGACCAGCCCAGCCCATCTGGGACCTCGGGACAGTCGGTTCCCCTGACACAGTCACAGGCCACCACAGAGCCTCCCCCCTCAGGAAACACCAGCACAGCACCCACCCAGCGGGCCCATACTTCTGTCCCCAGGACACGTCAAGCAGCAGTGGGAGCGTACCATCATTCCCAGGAGACGATGGCAACGGTACTGGCCAAGTTTCAGGAGACCCAGCGGCTGCAGGAGGAACAGTATTTGGGGTTCAGGGAGGAACTCAAGTCCATCAATACTACCATGGGCACCATTATAGGGGTGCTGAAGGACCTTGTGAACACCAGGAGGGACATTGTGGCACAACAAGGGGCCCCTGATACTAGCCTGGATGATGAACTGCCCACCACCTCCGCCGGCGCTAGTGGACAGGAGGCACCACCACAGGACCACGACACCAGCACCCCACCCCCTGGAGATGGAGAACCACCCCGCAAGCGGTCCCTGAGTTCCGGGACAAAGACGAAGAACAATGCCAAGACCCCCGCCAAGAAATTAGACCACCCTGAATGTCATCCTTCTGTCCCACTTTGTCACCCTGTCCATCCTTAAACTGCCCTAGCTCCACTTCCTATGCCCCTTTGGACGATGCACCTGTGAGACTAATAACTGGACTCTGCCATGGACATTCCTCCACCATCACCCATGACCATTTTACAACCCCCTCCACTATTCAGCACTTAAATAAACACCCTTGAATCACAAAACAATCTGGAGTCAGTCTGTGCTTTCACAAATGTGTATTTGCAATAACAGAGGAAAATAGCAATGTCCATTCTATTGTCAACATACCTATGTCACACAGCTCTAGTCCATGAGGTAACATAGCAGAGGTCACACAGTGGGAGCCACATCTGTGAAATGGAAAGGCAAAGTGACAATTCAGGGTCCATACACTGGGACGTGCTCTGTGGATGAGAACAGCGAGCACAGAGTCTGCCAACATTGAGGTAGTAAAAAAATTATTTTATTGCACACAGTTGTCAAAACGCTATGTGCCTGTCTCTGTGTATATGCAAGGCCTATATATGTGTGACTCATTAAAAATTGATACCATGTGGCCCCCTGAAATGGTGGCTGCCTGACCTGTAATGTGGAAAAAGGGGATATGAGGTAACTGTGCTGGCGTTGTGCACCATCGCGGTAGGTGGTCGAAGACCGCGGCGCAATCCTGCATTGGTTAACATTGGGCCCTATGGGTTTAAGGAGTCAATGACGATGTATGCCGGCGGTGACGGTACGCACCGCCGCAGTCGTGACCACCATTTTCTGTCTGTTCACTCACTTGATACCTGATCTTCGACAGGAGAGGACCTACACTGCAAGTGCTGCTGTGACCTCAGTCTGGAAGCGACGATGGCTCATGTGTCTGGGGAAAGGGCCCCTGCCTTCACATTGGAGGAGTTGGATAAACTAGTGGATGGGGTCCTCCCCCAGTACACGCTACTCTACGGTCCTCCACACAAACAGATGAGTACACTGTGAGCATGCTGTATGGGCAATGCCTGTTTGGAGTGGTGTGGATGGAAGATACGGGGGGAGATGAGGCCTGCAAGATCGGACGGTGAGTGTATGTGCGTCACGGCAAGGGTGGGAACGTGGGACAATGACTGTGACGGTTCGGACGGTAAAAGTTTGTCATGTTCCCTGTACTATTTCTCCAGGACAGCGCCCACCAGAAGAAGGATATTTGGCGTGCCATCGCCAAGGACGTCCAGACCCTGGGGGTCCACCACAGACTGAGCACCCACTGCCGTAAAAGATGGGAGGACCTTTGCCGCTGGAGCAAGAAGACATCAAAGGCCTAGCTGGGGTTGGCCTCCCAACGTGGGAGGGGTGCCCATCGCACTATGACCCCCCTGATGTTCCGGATCCTGGCGGTGGCGTATCTGGAGTTGGATGGGCGCTTGAGGGCATCACAGCAGCCACAAGGGGGTGAGTACCGTCACATCCATCTGACTCTGCGTGCATTGGAGGTGTCTGGGTGGGGGAGGTGGGCAGTGGGTTCCCCTAGGCTAGGGTGAGGTTTGTAGGCAAGGACCCTTTGTGAGGCAGGCTAAGTGGCACCCCATCCCCACCAGTGGTAAGAGCCATCTACACCTAGTCAGGCTCCTGTGACTTCCATGTGTGCAGCAATCGGGCATAGGCCATGTAGCCCATGTCCCTGTGATTAATTAGGGAACTCTAAGTGCATGGCGTAGTGCAGGGGGCTGCTGTGTCTGTAGTGTCCGTCGACGGTAGTGGTAATGTGTGCACTGAATATGTCTTTCTTCTTTCTTCCACCCCCCTTTTTGTGGTCTCCCTGTTCTTGTGTGCATTAGCATCATCAGGCGGAGGAGCTGTGCCACCGGAGCAGGAGGGAGCTGCATCCCACATGGCCCTGGAGGGCCAGACAACGGAGTCTGAAGTCACCAGTGGGACGGAGGGTGAGGGGAGCTCCACGACAGGGACAGGAGCTGAGACCAGCGACACCGACTCTTCCTCTGATGGGAGCTCCCTTGCGGTGGCGGGCCCCTCTGTGCCCACCGCATCTACAGGACAGGCGCCACCCCCACTACCAGCACCGCCCTCCCAGCAGCCCCTCAGCGTGTGTCCCGTGGCCGCTCACCCAGGAGGGTGGGCATCTCCTTCAGCCCAGGCACCTCAGGCCCTGCCCCAGTCAGCCCTGCTGCCCTCAGTGAGGAGGCCATTGACCTCCTGAGATCCCTCACTGTTGGGCAGTCTACCATTCTGAATGTCATCCAGGGTGTAGAGAGGCAGTTGCAACAGACAAATGCATACCTGGAGGGCATTCATTCTGGCCAGGCAGCCCAACAGCGAGCATTTCAAGCTCTGGCCTCTGCACTGATGGCAGCCATTGTCCCTGTGTCCAGCCTCCCCCGTCCAACTTCAACCATCCAGACCCAATCTCCAGTACCTCAGCCTATCCCAAGCACACCATCAGACCAGCATGCACACACCTCAACACACAAGGGTGGCTCTGGCAAACATAAGCACCACACATCCCACAAGCACTCACACAAGCATCATACCCATGCACACATACCAACATCCACTGCCTCCACTGTGTCCCCCTCCTCCACGTCTCCCTCCTCCCTCCCTGTCACATCTCCACTCACACCTGCATGCACTACATCTTCAGCCACTACCTCCATCACCAGAACGCCCATCACCACACACGTGCACTCACCACCCCCACTACCATTCACACATCCCCTGTGTCCTCTCCCAGTGTGTCTGTGAGCCCTCCTCCCAAAGTACACAAACGCAGTCACACACCCACCCAGCAGCCATCCACCTCACGACAGCCTCCAGCCCATGCACCTTCAACCAAAGTCAGCATACGAACACCTCCTACAACCACTACCTCTTTCTCCACTCCCAAACCCCCTCCATCTACCCGTCCCAGTGTGTCAAAAAAGCTTTTCCTCTCAAATGTTGACCTCTTCCCTACACCTCCCCCTCCCGTGCCGCCCCAATGACTGCCGCTACTGAACCCGCTGCAAGTACCACCAGCGGCCACGCGACATCCTGAGCCAGTGGCACTACCGCAGACATGGCTTCCATCCCCAGTGGTAATTCGTACGAGGCTGGTGGTCAGTTCCAGGGGCCTGGGCAGCTTCAATGTTGCCCCACCGTCAGTGGAGTGTCACATCCACTACCTCAGTCCTTGGCAGGATGAAGCACTCTGGGCACAAGGCCCCCTCCGGAACCAGTGGAGAAAGGCATCACCTGAGAGACCGTGGCTTTGCACTCCCCAGGATGAAGCAGTGGGCAAACCACCCACTGGAGAGACTTGAGAGACCGTGGCTTTGCACTCCCCAGGATAAAGTAGTGAGCAAACCACCCACTGGAGAGACTTGAGAGACCGTGGCTTTGCACTCCCCAGGATAAAGCAGTGGGCAAACCACCCACTGGAGAGACTTGAGAGACACCGTGGCTTTGCACTCCCCAGGATACAGCAGTGGGCAAACCACCCACTGGAGAAACTTGAGACACCGTGGCTTTGCACTCCCCAGGATGAAGCAGTGGGCAACCCACCCACTGGAGAGACTTGAGAGACCGTGGCTTTGCACTCCCCAGGATAAAGGAGTGGGCAAACCACCCACTGGCGAGACTTGAGAGACTGTGGTTTTGCACTCCCCAGGATAAAGCAGTGGGTAAACCACCCACCGGAGAGACTTGAGAGACTGTGGCTTTGCACTCCCCAGGATACATCAATGGGCATGGAGCCCCCTCGTGGTGCTGGTGTCGTGAACTCATCCGGCTGAGGTGCCCCCCATCCCTTCCCCCTTTGGTGCCTGTTTTATTTTGATCCGATGCCCCTCCAGTGTTCTCTCCGTTTTGATCGGGTATTGAGTGTGGGCCTCGCCCATGCATGTTGGGCCCAGTGGTCCACGGACTATATAGGTGCAGTACCTGGACTTGAATTCTTGGTGTACATATTTGTTTATAGTGTATATAAAGTTTTGACTAATGGATTTTACATGATTACAATCGTTAAAATCATTTCCTTTTGTCATTGCGTTCTTCTAGGGGGGTTGGTGGGTGTAAATGTAATGTTTCAGCATGTATTGGAGTGTGTGTTGTTGTAGGTGAGGGTGGGGGTGGGTGTGTTGCGTGTTGCGTGTGTTTGTAACTCTCTTTTCCCTCCCCTCCCCTGTGTCGGAGGTGCAGTACTCACCGTGGTCGTCACCGGCGTCGGTCGTGCTCCTGGTAGAGGAGCAGGAAGACTATCTTAGGGAGTATTTGGAGTTCAGGCTCCATGGCGTCCGGGTTCCTCATGGGGTGTGTTGAGGTGAGTGTTTTCCCTTCCAAGTCCTGTTACCGCTGTGTTTTTGTTCGCGTTGAATCCACCCCGGAAAAGGTGGCGGATTGGCCTGTCATAATAGTGTGGGCGGTACATTGTCTTCCGCCTGTCTGTTGGCGGTGACTGCCATGCTGTTTGTTTGTACCACTGTGGCGGTCGGAGTGTTAAAGTAGCTCTCTATGTTGCCGGTTTCTGCCATGGTCATAATTCTATTTTTTTCCGCCGGCCTGTTGGCGGTTTTACCGCCACTTTACCACCGACCGCCAGGGTTGTAATGAGGGCCTATATGTCCTTGGTTCATTGTAGTGAGGACTCACACATATTAGCAAAAGTAGTGTTGTAGTGTGTCACACTCACCTCTGCTTAACATCATGTTAATGAAAAGATGTGTGCATGGTAACACCATGTGCAGAACACGTGCCTGGTCAAGACATACACAACAGAAATCTAGCAATGTGGAACAGTGTGCACATTCTGAGAGTGTGTCTGCTACAAAAGTGTGTTCACCTTCTGACACTCAAGAATAGCTCCAAAGGAGCATAGATCCAAACATTGTGAGCTGACTGAGTGTGTGTGCTGGACGGCATGATGTTGGTGTATGTCAAACACATGGGCATCATAGTTGAGTTCCACCAAAATACTGTGACAGTAAATATAGGGGCATAGAAAGTACATAGCCACACAGTGCAGCACTGATATTCTCCCTAAGGCATGGCTGAGTGTGAAAGGACATTGCAAGTAATGTGCTTTCAGTAACTGAATACAAAACAATCATGCCATTTCAACTATCCCACTGCATGTTTTAGCTGACTAGGGCCTACGTAGGCAGACTTGCACCATGAAGCAGGGATGAAAATTGCACATGCAGGAATGTAGGTGTGCATGAACGGACATCCTCTAGCTAACAGTAATGTCCTTTGAACCTAATTCCACCATCTATGTTTGATGCAGAACCCAACTCATATAAAGAAATGAAGTGCTTAGGAAAATTAATGGTACAAGACCTTGTAATTTCATACCTGGAAATGTATTACTTACTGGCACATTTTCCACTGTATGTGGTTTGGTATGTTTCAAAATGCATATGTTACCATCATGGGTGCACGAGTACTCCCGTGCAACATTCAAGGAACCTATATCTGGTGTAGCAAGAGCAAATACATTGGATTTGCAAAAATTTGTGGCACTCAGTATTAATGACACTTTTCACAACTACATCAGCTGACCCAGCAATTATCACCACCTGGACACCACCCTCTGTCACACAGACATGTTAAGTGCTGCAAACCCAGTCCACAGCTGTGCCAAGAACCAGTATTGGATGTAGTTATGCATACATTACATAACTGCAGCCTCACGCAGCTATCAAAGAACCCTACCCCCAAGCTAACTTCAAACCCCTAAATGAAGATAATGTACCTAATGCCTCAAAACATTACAATAATTACCTTGTTGCACTTTCAATAAATTGTCACTCTAGATGTCACATGTAAGATGGTATAATGTCACACATAAGCACACTATTACCGGTGAAATGACACACGTAACCAACTTTGAGGCCTGTCTCCTATAACTTTAGGACCAATGGAAGTGTGTACAAGCTGTGATATCTTGTTTTTCACTGTCATCTATTTTACATCCCACATATTATGCCAGTAGAATATGTCAGAAACGATGCAATGCCCCTGATGCGTGGCTCATTGAACCTGTTGTGCTGATTGTAATATATGCATCAATACATGTAGAAGACAGCATAAGTGGCAATGCGCTGTGTGTTCATTTTACAATATCAATTTCACTTCTGATGCATCAGAATATGACTCAATGGGTATGAAAGGATGCATACTAAGAAGTGTGCAGTTACTTTCTCTTACTCTCTGTTAGTCTGCCCTGGGTTCTGGTGGTGTTTGAGAGTGGTCTGAGATTGGTGGTTCTTTAGTCTTGTCTGCGTGTGCTCTTTATCTCTAAATTGTGTCATTGTTGTCCATTATTGTCCTTCTGTCTAGTTTTGTGGAGTTCTTGTCACTAGAATGTTGAGAGTGTGTCTTTTTGGTTGTTTTTCTTCTAGGGGTTGTTAAAGTAGTTAGGGTGTTTAGCTTTTTCTATAGCATTAGTGGGAGGGACGGGGACATGTTGGGGAGAGGAAGAATTTTACAGAGCCAGGGTTGGCTGGCCTCATCTGGTTATTGATGTGCTACCTGCAGAGGAGGGTTGAGGCTGGGGGCAGGGTGAACCAGGGAGACCCTGTAAAGGATATAAAAGTTAGGTGGGAGCATTTTTGCTGTCACCACATAAAGACCTTTTATGTTGAACGTACTGCACAACAGACAAAGGATACATGAGCTGACGTGGTGGAACAGGAGGCCAATCTTATTGACCTCCTGGACCTGGAAATTGGCGGACCTGTCCGTATGTATGGTTGTTCCCTCTGATGTTTGCAAATATATAAATCAAAATGTGAGGAAATGTGAGGAAATCAGGGATGGAATGAAAGTAAATGAACTTTGTGGCATAAATATGTGAGTCTTGTTGGGCCTTTGCATCACTTTTAGCAATGCAGCACTGAGGCAAGCCTCTCAACCATATCTATGAGACCATGCTAAGTCACTTTAAATGGCTTAGAATGGCCTCATAAATATTGAGTAAGGTAAGGTCGCGCGAATTGCTACTTTGTCTTACTCTGTGTCAGGGAGGCCTCCCATGGCTGTGGTGTTGGGTGATCCCCTGCAACACCCATTGATTGTAATACATCATCACATTTACAAGGCCATGTCTACCTGGGGATGCGTCAAAAGCTGACACCTCCCCAGGGGCTGTGCAATGGTGAGTATTTCCTTTATACCACCTTGTATTTTTCCTCTTTCCATGTTTGCTGTATTCTGCAGCACAAATAGAAGATGATAATGCCTCTCAGGATTTTTTATGTACAGGCATATGCCCCTTTCTGCACCCAAACAATCCTGCATGCAACACAGACACCCTTGCATCATTGTGCATCATGGTTACAATATCAATTGCTAAAATGGCACCAGCGCATGGTGAAAGAAAAGGAATGCGCCATATGTTATCCATATGCACATTTCTGCCCTTTCACTTTGACGCTGGGCAAGCAGGTAGGGGTCTTGTTACAATGCAACCTGACATAAGGCTGCACAGCATACCTAAATACCTCACATACCTGAGGCATGCTTCAGCCATGTGATGATGGATACATCAGAACTACATCCCACAGTCAGTTCAGGCCTACATGCTGACTACCTGTGTTAATGATTTTGCCATATTCAGGTACTTGACAGTAAGCCATTATGTAAATATAAAATAGTGGGATAGCAGAGTTTATAAGAAGAACTAGTAAGCATATGTTAAAGCACTTTTTACAGTACTGTGGTCCAAATCATGTTTTCCAGGGGGTCATAGATCATTCACTTGGGGAGATGTGGACACATTCCATGACCCCAATGCCTCCAGTACGTGGCATGAGTACATGTATGTTGGATGTTTATGTCTGTGTGTGATCTAAGTTACATCTAACATTGTAATGTATTTAGGGAGGGAATGATCACCGACTATCAATTTGCTGTCAGTGTGTGAAACTCATCACTACATGCCGGATTATTGTGAATGAAAATGGAAAATTCCCATTGTGAATGTAGGGTGCATATAAGCAGGCACACATGATGTAATAATGTTAGCATTTTTATAATGTGTGGACGTCTATAGCCATCTGGCTTTGGGCACACTTACCATCATGTGTTGCAGAATCTGCATGTGTTCCAAATAAACACATTAGCTGGTACCGAAAATGGCATTTAACTATAAAACTAAGTTTCAATGTATGTAGTAGCACAGTGAAACATGTTGCTAATCATGCCTAGATAGTGGTCTGTTGCTTATGTAACAAATTGGGTTGAACACAGGTACAGATGATGTGCAATATGTTCACACAGACACTGTTAGTAAGCATGTCCAGGTAGTTATGATGGAATGCAAGTCACACAGTGTGTCATTATGCCACATGTGTTGCATTAACATGCAGCATACTTAGCCCAGAAATGCCACATACTTTAGATCTCTCAAACTAAACATATATGTTTAGGTTAGCATGTGTAGGTAGTTTATGTTCAGGTGTAGTTAATGTTAGTATTGCACCAATACACGTGTGTAAAGGGGCCCTCAGGGGGTTGATGTCTAACATGTCTTTTGTGCTAAATGTATAGTTTAAGGTAAGTTTAGTTAATTTAAGGTAGTGTTAATGTAGTAGGTGTTGGATAGGTAGGTTAAGGTAAGTGAGGCTTAGATTAGATATAGTAAATTAATGTAGGATATATAGCTTTATTTTCTAAGACGCATATTTGAATATATAAATATGTTTACTATTTTCACAACTTTGTAATCATTTCATGCTGAAGTACTGCCATCATTGCTTAGGGTGAGTTGAGTACATGGTGTAACTATTCCCTGAATTGTTTGTAGATATGTGTAACTTTTTGTGAGGCCTATGGGCAAAATTCAGTGTAGCTCACACTTACGTCACTTAAGTACTATTCACCATTCTTTAGATACTGTGAGTGGTTCTTTTCATGTGAATTGATGCACAGTCCAACACAGATAATCACCTTTGGTTGTACTGTGCATGTAAGAGATGGTGCATGTACAGTGTGGATAGTTCTGTCTCTCCAGAATACCCATTCCTGGATGTGCTGGGATGCACTGGTGCCTTCCACTTACACAGTCACACCTGCACTATTTTACCAGTAGGTAATTGTTGTTAGATGTTTAGAAATCATTGATGTGGTCCCCACCTGCCTGGATAACTTCAATTGTCCTTGGTATTGAGTACTTGCTAAGTGTGACTTTTCATGCATGTGACTTTTGCAGACTTCTTTCTCAATTTGAATGTGATATGTCTCACATTTCCTTTTACCCTGGGGATGTGTAGCTTTGTTCCTGGGTGTGTACTTTAGCTCCTATTTGGTGATACATGTGCATATTGTACAATTGATGTCATAGGTGGTTACATTCACATTCAATGCATGTGATGGCTGTTGGGGTTAGAGGTAATAATTGACACTACATGTCCCAGCGTACCTTTAGACAACATTTATCTTTTGACACAAGACCACAGAGAGTTATTACTAGCATTTCATGCATACTGACAACCAAGGTATTGCACTGAGGTTCTACATCCTTGAGTGGCATAGTAAGTCAGAAGAGGTCCGGGTTTTACTATCTGTATTTTGTCAGTGCATGCATAACTTGGATAAATGAGTAACTCTTAAGTGTAAGCATTCAGACTATAATATGTGCTTGATCATGTTGTCAGGATCACAGAGCAAGCTATGTGTGAATATGTGAAACTGTGTTGGTGGCTCACATTGCTCGCAGGATCCATTTTGTGCATGTAGGCATTTGTGTGAAAATGAAGTCATTGTCACTGTGTCTGTCCAAAGATGATGCCTACTGTCACACCATGAAATTAAACACTAAAATGAGACTTAAGTCATAATGCCATGTAGTGAATTTCTTTAAGATGGTAAGAAGTGGCTTTTTTAGGAACACATCCACTATGGTTATACAGTCCTATATGCCACTGACAGACAACAAGCTGGTTCATGTGTGTGGATTTATTTACAGGTGTGTACATAGTCAATTCCAAAGTAGCAGCTCTTCAGGCAACAACCCCAAAATTGTTGAAATCCACAGGATATCCAGACAGGGCCCCCAGGGAATACACGCCATGTGACATGTCAAGGTAAGGAGAATTCCAGTGAGGAGGTCCGAATTGTCACTTGGGGAAGATAGGTCACATCAATAGCCCACAAATGAATTAGTTTAACAGGTAGGCATACAATAAGGGGACAGTACCAGGTGTCAAGGGAGGTGGCATGATTATAAACACAGATCCAATGAGAAGCTAGCCAAGAGGCACAGACAAATGTTACTGGGCAGTTCACCACCAGAAAGTGGTGAAGCCCCCATTTTCATCCTCTGATGTGTGTTGTGCCTCCACTGAGGATGGTGGTGTTAGTGCAGGAGGCATCTGAGGCACACACACACATCGGGGGTGGAAGATGTGGCTCCCCTGTTCCCAGTTGCATTTGTCTGTGCCAGCAAGGAAGACTGCACATCACTGAGTAGGGCCTGATGGTATGCCAGCAAGCCAACAAGGTCACTGTGGAAGACATCCATAGTTCCAATATAGGAGGCCTTTTTGCACTCCACAGATTTGAGGATGGTGCAGATGACCCCCAGCTGTGCACAATCTCACTGGTGTCACATTGGTAGGGCTGTTGCTGTTCCCTCTGCCTCAGGACACCAGCAATGTCAGTCTGGAACTGACCTGTTCTATGGAGTGAAGAGTAGGTGTCTTTGAATTGTCTCAGAGGTGTCCTTATTGGGACTGAGACACCTATGGACTCCCTCTAAGATACCCACAATGGTCTCCATCCCTGCCTGCATTTTATCTACCAGCTGCCACTGAACTCATACTGCTCGTCTTTGGAAAACTTGTGGGGTCCTCAAAATCCAGGACTGGGCTTGGGCTGGCAGAAGGGCAATGTACTGGACAAGGTGGATCCTCTGAAAACCCAGCAACACTGGCATCCCTTGCTGTGACAGGAGAAGGTGTTCGAATGGAGTCCAGGAGTTTCTGGAAGGTGTCGTCATCCTTGCAGGGCATGATGTCCCCCTTACAGGTTGGTCATACAGGACAGGCTGCCGGTCAGGAGTTGTTGTTTCTCCTCCTGCAATATAATAGCAATGTGTTACTGGTGACCTACACTAGATGTTGACATGAGTACTGTTGCTGACATAGATACCTTATTCTCATTCACTTTCATTTCAACATTGACGAGTTGCACTATGGTTGCCTTTCAGATAGTAATATATTTCAATTGTTAACACAACCACTGTGTGGCCAGGATAACTTTCCATGTCATACCACCCATAGCAAAACACAGTCACACAGCTTGCTGGCCTTCCCAGCCTCTGGGGGTAAATTGAGTTACGGTCCACATCTGCCTTGTTGATTATCTTTATTTTCCATAATTGCTATACACATTAGTGATTCACATATTAACCACACTACTGTGCAAAAGTCAGCAGAGTGCCTGCATCCTCTCTAGACACTACCCCTCCCACATTTCCTGGGAAAGTGTTATATGTTTGTTCTTTTATTTGATTTGATCCTGCAGTCTGCCATACACACAGTACACCATGCCCGGCTGCCACAGTATGCTGCATTGCAATCACATTGTGCATTCATATGGCCAAGGGCTCATATTTAACACACATCCAAAAAACTCTACCAAGCTAGCAATCTGGCTTAAGTTGAGGAATGTGTGAGGGTATGTACATACACTAGATTTACCTATTTGTGTGAACTCATGTAAATTCATTGCACATAGACAGTTGTCTCCATAGTTCATAAGAGTAAGCACTGTGTCACAACTCTTAGGGGATATGCCTAGTCAATCAAATAAGGTTTCAAACACTGACGCATACCCCATTTTGTCATTGCAATAGTTGGTTATCTGCAGAGTATCACACTTCTCTTAACTCAGCCCCGCTCACTTGAACCTGTAAATGAGTCCTCTGGCAATCTTCATTTAGACGCAGGACTCAACTTACTGTCATACACTGATGCCACCCCAATCATACATTGACTCCCATGGGACCACATCACCACTCCCAGCATTGACATCCTCCCTCAAAGGGACGATAAGCCACATGATAAAATCCTGGTTTTCATCACCACACAGACCACTGCAGCAATCATAGCATCCACTCACTCAGGGCCATCCACTGCCCCCTGTCCCCACCCATCTCTTCATCCTCAGAACCAACATCATCTGCATGGAACTAACCAGAATCCTCAACACCTCCATTTCCACGGCTACCTTGCCAGATGGATGAAAGCACACAGAGGTCAGACCCTTCCTAAAGAAACCCTGTGCCAATCCCAGCAACCTCAAAAATTACAGACCAATCTCCTTGCTCCCCTACCCTGCCAAAGTACTCAGGAAAGCCATTAACCTACAGCTCGCCAAATACCTTGAAAGAAGCCTCCTTCTCAACACCTCACAATCAGGATTCTGGGCCAACCACAGCATGGAGACTGCATTGATCACAGCCACAGACGACACTAGGGCCCTCCTCGACAGAGGAGAAACATCAGCTCTAACCTTCCTAGACCTCTCCACGGCATTCAGCACTGTCTCCCACCACACTCTCGTCAACAGACTCCACAACATAGGTATTCTACAGAACGCCCTCCAGTGGATTGCCTCATTCCTCTCAGACTGCACTCAAAGCATCCGCCTTCCTCCGCTCACTTGCTCACCAAAGACCATCACCTGCGACATACCCCAAGGATCCTCCCTCAGCCCCATCCTCTTCAACATCTACATGACCTCTTCACAGATATTGTCAGATTCCACAGACTGAACATAGGGCCTCATTATAACATTGGAAGTATATACCACCTACCGCCGCGGCAATGGCCGCCAAAAGACCATCGCCGCAGCTACCAGCCATCAGCCGGATTTTGACCACAGCCGGATTTCCACCAGAAGGATGGCAGAATTCCAGCTGTGGCCATGCCAGCAAATGGTGGTATAGTGGCAGCGCCATGCTAGTAGACTGCCGCAGACCGTATCATGGCAAATGATACGGCCTGGCAGTGTTCTGCTGGCGGACGCTGCTGCTGGCAGCAGCGCCCCATCCCATCTCCTGCCGGAGGACCCCCTCACAAAAGGTAAGTCGGGTATGCTGACAGGAGAGTGGGATGAGGGGTGTGTGTGGGGGGGGTGTATGTCTGTGCGTGCGTGAATGCGGGTGTGTGTTGCGTGTTCTGTGTGCATGTATGGATGTGTGAGTGCATGTATGTTGTATTGTGTGTATGCGTGTGTGCCTGTATGTATGTAAGTGTGTGTGGATGTGTGTATGAATGGATGTCTGCATGCGTGCTTGAATGTGAGAATGAGTGTGTGAATGCGTGTGTGCGTGTGTGAATGAAGGTGCATGAATAAAGGGGGGTCTGGAGAGGAAGGGGAGGGTCAGGGGAAACATGGGGAAGGGAGTGGGGAAGACCCATATCAGTGACAGGGAAGGAATGGTTTTCGTGGCGTAAAAGTTGCCACGAAAACCATGACGGTAGGTGGGGTCATAATCCCCCAGGTGAGCAAGTGACGGCCGCTGGGCTAGAGAGTGAAGTCTCCAGCCCGGTGGTCGTTACCACTGTGGCGGTCTGTGTGGTGCATTGGCGGTTTGGCTTGAGCCAAACCGCCAATGTCTTAATATCGGGAAAAGTACCGCTAGCCTGTTGGCAGTACTTTTCTCCATTTTACTGCCGTCCGCCGGGGTCATAATGACCCCCATAGTCTCCTATGCCGACGGCACCCAACTGATCCTCTCGCTCACCAAGGTCCCCCTCAATGACAAAACCAACTTCTGCAATAGCATAACCAACATAGAAACATGGATGAAAGACAGCTGCCTCAAATGAAACAACAACAAAACAGAAATCCTGATGTTCGGGAGGACACCTCCATATGGGACCATAGCTGGTGGCCAGCAGAACTCGGCACAACTCCCACCTCATCTGACCACGCACAAAACCTCGGCATCATCCTCAACAGCCAGTTGTCCATGAGCTGACACATAAACTCAGCCACCTCCTCCTGCTTCTACATACTCAGTGCTCAGCCGAATCTTCAAATGGATCCCCACCAAGACCAGGAAAATTGTCATGCATGCACCTTGACTACGGAAATGTTCTCTATGTTGACATATGCACACAGCTACTCAAAAGACTCTAGACTCTGCAGAACGCTGCAGCCAGACTTATCCTGAACCTCCCCAAATGGTCCAGCATCACCCGCACACCAGAGGCCTCCACTGGGTCCCGATCCAGAAGAGATGCAGTTCAAGATTCTCACCCTGACGTACAAGGCACTACACAACCAAGGACCATCCTACATCATCCACGTCTCAGCTTTCATGTCCCTGCAATACAACTGCTTTCCTCTACCCTCAACCTCATAGACACACCCCACATCCATGGCACCCACAGCAGGGGCCGCTCCTTCTCCTACATCGCAGATAAATCCCGGAACAACTTGCCCATCCACCTCAGAACAGCTCCCTCCTTGGTGCAAAGGAAAATCAAGATATGGCTCTTCAATGGAGAAAGGGCACCCTCAGTGCCCGGATACCCTTAAGGGTGATAGTGCTGCGCTTTACAAATGTTTGATTGATTGACACCAATAATAAAAGTTATAATATGCAAGAAAAAAACACTGCTGCCTGTATGTGAGAACTAGTGGTCAATCTGTACTACACATGCTAGTAGTAATGATATTCTATGACATATACCAACCTGGGTTGGCCACACAGCTAGACCCATACAGTTCACCCTCCACACAGCCCTAAAATTTGCCCATCGTCATGAGGACCTATCTCATCTTGTCCCGTCACAATTCCCTGTTTCCCTTCCTACTGCTTTGACATATGTGTCATAGTCAAACATTTCTTTGCCTAGCTCCCACACATGATACATTTTCACCCAGGTGCACATTCCATGTAGGATGTAGAACACCCATGCCCTCTTCAATGGCATCCCTTCACAGTTGCTGCAACAAGCGTGACAATATAAGACACAGGAGTGTGTGAGTATCTCTCAGGCTACCTTGCAGTACACATGTAGCAACTCACCTACTTGCTATGCAGTGTCTCCCCATTCAGACACAGTGCCAGCTCAATGTGCTCAGCCCCACATACATTGTACTACACTACCAGGGGCACACCAGGCTCACACACCATCTATTCTTCCAACAAACACTCATGGTCCTCTGGTGTGCCACAGTTGAATTCACCACTACCCCAAGCATAAACTTGTAGTTGACAGGAGGTAGTGTGGTCTCAACCATGTCAGACACCACCTGTGTGCTCTTACCCTACACATCATGACAGCTGCATGCAATGTAGTTTCATGCTAGTAACTGTATTACATGCAGCTATTCGTGTGATCCTACATCATGAAATATACATCATACCTGAAGCCACTCTCAGGTGAGGAGTTAATCCTCTGGCAACCCCATTCAAATTCATTGCTTTACAGTCCATATTTAACAGCATGGGAATAAAATATACACAGTAACCTCATAGCGCAAGGGGGGCAGCATTGCCCTAGTCAGGTTAGGCAGGGTTCAAGTGTCCATGTATGATGCATTGTTCCTGCCCAGGTAATTTTGCTTTGTATTGTGGGACTTGTAGCCCTGGTCCCTCTTATTTTATGTTCCCCTACAAGCCCCTGTATACAAAAGTGAACCTGGACTGGTGCTGCACACCACACATGGACTAGACAAACTTGATGGACTGGGCTGGGCTGCACAACATGTAATTGTGTGGCATGACTTATCTTATATTTATGTGATGGCTGACTGAACATATGAGTGATTCCTGCCCTTTCCCTTGAACAGAGCATAGTACAATGAAGGAACATAGCTTGTTGCCACTTACCTGTTGGTCTTGTTGGTCCTCAAAGCCAGCACTGCTGTATCCTTCCACTCCTACCACCAACTCTTCTGGGATGACTGATGCCATCTGCTCCTCCAATGGGTCAGCTCCTCCAGGTCCTCAGGTACTCCTTTGGTCTGCATGGCTCCCCTCCGGTTCCTGACCAGTTACACCTTGGTCCTACTCTTATAATCATACCAGCGCTTCTTGCACTTTAGCATTGTCCCTTTAGTTTGCCCTCCTCTGTTGATCATCTCCACCATGCACTGCCAAATGGCGTCTTTTTCCATAATGGCAATTTGGAGGTGACAAAGTGCTGATTTTCTTGCTTTGTCACCTCTGTTATTAGCATTTCATTTTCCTCCTCACTGAAATTATATTCTTCCTCCTTCCCTGAGGATCTTTCTGGACATCCTGGCTGGAGTTGGGGTCATTGGGATTGTTGCCCTGACTGCTGCTGCCCCCCGCTGACTGCTCCATTGTTGCCTTTTAAGATGTAGGAAAACAACAAGTCACTTTTTATGGGATTTGTGACGCCTGATGCACTCCATTGTGACGCAAAGGTGATTTGTGGCATGTAAGTGTTGATTTATGACCTGCAAAGCAGTTTTGAGTCATTTTGGCTAAACGTGTGTCAGTTTTCGCTGTGGCATCTGTCCCACAGAAGTGTAATTTTTTTTTATGCACCTTGAGACTTATGATGTGGTGTGCCATACTATAAATATGGCACACCCATGGCGCTTGGTAACTGTTGTACCACAGCACAACTTTTTCTGACGCAAATGGCACAATGAAATCTAAAAGATTTCTTTGCGAAATTTCTACCGCTATTTTTAAAGCCTGCACAGAGCAGGCATTAAAAGGAGGTACACCATTATTTTGAATGGGCCTCAATGTGCTTCGCAGGATTATCTTCACAATGTTTGGCACTAATCTTGCAAAGCGCCAAACTAGCATCAAACATTTATGATGCTAGTTCCCAAACTACTGTCATGGTGGGCTGTATGTTAATTACGGTGCACACATGGTGACATTAGGGGTGTGCTAAGGGGCGCAGGAAATGTGGTGCTGCATTGATTGCAGCGCCATTTTTCTTTAATTCGGCCCTAAGTTTTTCTCCAGTCTTTCCCCTTCTCACGAAGATGACAGACTATAGAGAACATTCACCTCAGACATTAGATAAACAGATGAGTTACATTTGCATTTTCTTCCAGAACCATGTTAATTAAGCAGAACACATTGGTCACTGGTGAATTTTCGAAGTAGTTGGGTGTAAACAACTGCCATGAATAGAATCGAGCAAGTGTATTAAGAAGGTGTGACATGTCAAAAAGAAGCTTTGTAGGGGTTCTCACCACAGGAACATTTTGATTTAACATGGTCAAATTATGGACTTTACCTTAAAATATTCTCTCAATTTGGCTACAGGTCAAGAGATTTTGAATAAACTACTCCAATATGTTAAGGCATGTGTTTTTGCAGGTTGGTGGTCATCTTACCAAGGAAATGCTACAAAAATGTTGGCAAAGAAACTTATTTTCTATGTAGAAGAACAGGTTGGAAAAAGTTAATGTAATACAAATTTTACATTCACAGGCTAAAGACGTGAGAGCTAGACAAATCACATGTGCTCATACAGATTTGCTACTGCTTTGTTAGATAAAGCTTTCAGGGTCCCACCAGTTACATAAATAGTACATGCACTATTATTGAAAGCTTTTTCAATATAGATGTTGACGTGTCCACACGAGTCATGAAATACCATCCATAGAATCAAGTGCTCTCTGGTACCTAACAACCAAAATTATCACAAACCTCATGAACCCCTTATAAATTCTCCCTCAAATAATAGCTTTAAATATATGTCAAACTATGGGGGTCATTACGACCCCGGCGGTAGGTGATAATGTGGCAGTAGTATCTAATGTGGTGGCCGATAGGCCCTCATTTTAAGATTGGCGGTAAATGCCGCCTACCGCTGCGGCGACGCCACCAAAAGACTGCCGCTGCGGCTAACATCCATCAACCAAATCATGACCACAGCTGGATTTCCACCACAAGAAGGGTGGAAATCCGGCTGTGGCCATACTGGCGGATGGTGTTAAGGTGGCGCTGCTACCACCAGCAGCGCCACGCCATTGGACCGTGGCCAGCTGTATTATGACAAATAATACGGCCTGACGGTGTTCTGCTGGTGGGCGCTGCTGGCAGTAGCAGCACCCCTTCCCGCTCCCTGCCAGAAAACCCCCTGGATGCAGGTAAGTTGGGCATCTGAAAGGGGAGGGGGCGGGGGGTGTTGTGTGTGTGTGTGTGTGTGTATGTGTGTGTGTGTGGGGTTGTGTGCCCGAATGTGTGAATGTGTGTGTGTGTATGTGACTGTGTGTGTAGTGTTGTTTGCATGGGTGTATGCATGTGCGAGAATGCGTGTATGAATGGAAATGTGAATGCGTGTCTGCGTGTCAGTGTGAATGTATGTACGGCTGTGTGCGAGAATAAATGGATGCATGCATGAATGAATGTGTGTATGCCTGTGTGAGTGTGTGTATGCGTAATGCGTGTCTGCGAATGTGCGTGAATAGGGGGGTGGGATTAGAAGGGGGTGGATGGAGAGGAGGTGGGGGATGTCTGGGGAGTGTTTGGGGGGTGGGTGAGCCTCCTACCAGTAACAGAGAAGGAATTCCCTGTCACTGGTATGGCCTACTGACACGGTTTTTGTGGCATTACGAATGCCATGAAAACCATGGCGATAGGCAGGGTCAAAATGTCACCGGTGGTACAATAGCGGCCGCCGGGCTGGAGATTGTTATCTCTGGTGGCTGCTAACGCCATGGCGGCCGGAGTGGTAAATTGGCAGGTTGGCTGCAGCCAGACATTTCACTATGAAATATAGAATTTTCATTTGGCATGAATACATTTCCCTAAACAGAATCTCGTCCTTTCCAAAAAGTGTTGTCTTGGAATAACAGTTTGCCTTTTTAAATAAATACATGTTTGTCCCCAAAAAGCAGCTTGTAAGTTTTTACCAGGCACTCACTTGGACTATTGTCGCACCTGGAAAGATTTTGCCTTTCATCTCATTTTACTGTCATCATCAAATACCAGTGATGTCTCCCTAATGACAAGGATTTTAATGACTGTTGGTTACAGGGCCGCCACTGTGCTATGGATAGGTAGAATTATGTTTATGTCATGACGTTTTTATCCTGTTTTTCCTTCCCCTCATCTTTGCACCCTTTCTGTGTGTCATAATTCTCGGAACAAGGAGTTACAACAGTCAAAAGCATATTTGTGAGCTGTGACTACTATTACTCGATTGGAAGGTGGAATAAAAGGTAACAACTTCCTGTTAAGTTTCAGTCAGAAGAATAAAGGTCCTAACACACATGTGTTATGATGCTAAAGAAAGTCACCATCTACCAAGGGGGGCAATGTTTGAGAAGTGTGCGTAGGCTTCATCATTGACTCAGACAAGTTAAGTTACTTTGCCATTTGAAATAGGTTAATGACTCAGTTTACAGCAGTATGTGGGGTTAAACAGAACAAAATACAAAATAGTTCTTAATAAAGATTAAGAAATAAAGGGGCATATTTACAATAAAGTGGCACATCATAAATAATGCATCACATTGCTTGTGCCCCCCTACCGCCACCTAATGACATCATGGTAGCGGTGTATTTATGATAGGCCAATAGCGTCAAGATGTTTGATGCTCTTGTGGTGCTTTGCTGCACTAGCGTCAAAAATTTTGACGCTAGTGCAGCAAAATGCAAGAAGGCCCATAGATTACTATGGATGCATCGTTTTAATGCCTGCTTTGTGAAGGCGTTAAAAATCTTGTAAATTCCACTGCGCCCATTTTGCAGGCCTTCTAGCAACAAAACACCCATCCTTGCATACATTATGCCTGGCGCAGGCATAATGTGGTGCTAAGGGATAAAAAGTGGTGCAATGCATGCATTGTGCCACTTTATAAATATGGCGCACCAAAAATGTCTCCTTAAAGAAATTAGGCTAATGTGGCACAAAGAGGTGCTAGGGGCTTGTAAATATGCCCCGAAGTGTCATAATTAGTGTTCTCTAGCACATACGCTTCTCGAATCCTTTTATCCTCTCCCATAAGAGACCCGCACCATGATTTTGAATGTAACATTTTACCAGCTCACTCCCTCATTCTCTCAACATCTTTTACAATGTGACTCAAAAATTAACAAGATCCCATTCTGACCAATCATTTCCCCAGGTCCAAAAACATGCCTTCAAAATATCTGTCAATCTTAAGTCAGTGGCGTAACGAAACTGGAGGGGGCCCCCCTGCAAAGGACATGGAGGGTGGGCCCCTACAGACTCACTCTGGCCAGGTGCATTGCTGAGGGGGACCCTTGAATATTGGGCCTCCACCCACACCTCCCGGGCAGTGGGGGCTTTTGTTCCACCAGTGTCTTAAGTCCCAGAGGGCTACATCATCACTGGCAAAGGCAGATTATTCAGTGGTCATAGGGCAAGGTGCTTGGTATTTAAAAAGTAGGGCACATATATTTAAAGTTTTACATGTCCTGCTGTGAAAAATCTCAAAAGTTATTTTTTGCTGTGGCAAGCCTGGGCTCCCACGGACTAACGCTGGTTTACCTTTTTAGATTTAATGGGTGGTAAATTTAGTTTTGTAACAGTAAGGGAAATACTTCTTCCGCTGATTTTAATTGTAATGTTAAATCCTTTCTAATGGTGAATTTGGATTTTAAACTACTATTTTGAAAAATCCATTTTTTGAAAGTTGGCATTTTCTTGTAGAAGTCAAATTTGCCTTTCTGCCAGTGTCAAGATCAGTTGACTGTTAATAGCTCTCCTGTGGCGTGACGTGAATTCCTCTCATATGGTGGACAAAGGGGCTTAGGTATTGGGGAATGGGATTCCTCTCCTAAGCAGGATGCCCTGGGGGGTTATCCAAGCCCTTTCCTCAGCTTTGAAGGGTAGCCTGTGGGCTGTGCCCAAACCTTACAGACCTCAGAAGAACCCTGCACTGGCACTGGCAGATGCAATTTGCACCCTGAACTGTCTGCCCTTAGATTCACTATACAATCTGGAACAAAATCCAAGTTAAAGAGAAGAACTGGCCACAGACAGTTTTAAGGTTTGACAAAGGAGTGCCCCTCACTCACAGGCAGGCACTGGGCAAGTGAAATCATCAGGAACTGAAATCAGACCACTCCTGAACCTGAGAAGATGCAGAAAAAAAGACTGCCCTGCTTCTGAAGAAGGAAGATTGGACCTGCTTGTTTTGAATACAGGCCCCCAGAAGTGACTCCAAGGGTGAAATGACTGACCTCCAGTTTAAGCTACAGGGGCACAACAATCTTATTTTCCAGAGGCCTTTTTCTACTTTCCAGCTGCTCAGACCCAATTGAACCTGGCCTGATCACCCCTGCTGGCCAATGTGGCAGTGAGTCCTGACCCTCAAGTGCTGTTCTCAGAGTCCTGGAACCTTGTCTGGAGTGTGCTTCTCCCTGTTTAACTGAAGGCTTCACCAGATTTGATGCAGAGCGATGCAGGGCCTTACATCACAGTACTGTGCAACTTCTGATAGGTGGCTTCACAAGACCTAATGCAGAGTGACACACAGCCTCGCATCATAGCACTTCGAAGCTTCTAATCTTTGACTTCAGTGGACCCAACCCAGACCGCTGTATAGCCTTGCATCGCAGCATCAACAACCAAGGACAAAAGGAACAACTCCCAGTGGTCTGAACCTTGTCCTGTAACCCAGACCACTCTCCATTACATTGAGCCGGAACTTGTGACATTGTTCTGGTGGCATGATCATATACCCACAAATGGTGCTCCGCGCCTTATTGGTGCTATTTTTATCTATAGCTAGAAAAACTCATAATTCCAGGTCTACTGATTATATTTTTGTAATTCTGGTGTTATTTTGTTTATTAAAATATCCTCTATTCTTGCATCGTGTTGCCACTTTGTTACTGTTTGAGTGCTGAATAAATACTTTATATATTGCCTCTAAGTTAGGCTTGACTGCTTTTGTGCCACACTACCAGAGGGTTAATCACAGGTTTATTTAGTGACTTTAGTGGCTCAACCTGTCAAGGACTGTGATTATTACTATTTGAAGTGGGTTCTCAAACCCTTCATTTAATAATACAGTTTCTTACACTGACCTAGTACAAAGTCCTACTGTCTATTGCCAATTTATACTGAATCTTTTCCTTCCGTCTTTTGCAGCTGACTGGTTAAATCACTTCCACAAATCCCTTTCAAATCAAATTGTACTCCCTACTTTCCTCTAAACTAAAAACTAGATGAGAAAAAAGAAATCTGAATTTGGCCCACAGGAAAAATCACAGACAACCTATTCCAACTTGAACCTTCTAACGATAGGTCGTAATTTAAACCTCCTTGGGCATCTTGCCACCCAGCCGAGGCACCCAGTAGTTTATCCCTACTCTAAACAGAGATGGGGAACCGCAGGTTTTCAGGTGGGAGGACCACAGGTTTATGGTGTTACTACCAGTCCACCAAACCCTATAGAAGGCCCATATATTTGATTGTCTCTGACTATCATAAAATAATAGGTATGTGACTGTTGGCATATCACTGCCGAAACTCAAGTGTCATCTTTCTGAAAACACCAACCCACCCCTGGTTTTTAATCTCTGCTCCTTTGATCACTCATAGAACAATGCTTTGTAGCACAGAAAAATAGTGGCTATGACCTACATTCTCTCTGGGAGTCAAAATGCATCTGCTGGTGGGGTATTGTTGCCCCCCTTCTCTGCCCGCCCAGGCTGCTGTTTGTGTTCCCCCCCATCCTCAAGAGACACACAGACCAAGAGGAACCTGGAGGTACAGTGCAAGTGGATCTCCACTGATCTTCAGCAGGACTTTTCTGTGCCATGAGACCCACCTAAATGGGGCCCCCAAATTGCCCTTTGCATTGATCATTGAGAGTACGGAAGTGCCCCCGAGGGTAGAACTCCTATTGAACTTTGTCAACAGGCATTAACTGGGAAATCTGTATCATACCCTGCCTGGGGGTCCAATATTGAGAAGGACACTGAGGGCACCGCATTCCTCTGGATCACAAAACTGAGATTTTTCATGGCATTGGTTGGAGTGCTGTGGGCTGTTCAAGTGGAGTGGACTCGAGAGAGAGCTGAAGAGAAGAAGGCACTGGGCTGCGGGAGTAGGACTTACTGGATTGTATCTTGCTTACTGTATGCCCTGCCAAGACTGCGACCCTCAGCTACTGAATACAGGAAAGAGGCATACAGGGCCTACTCAGGATAGCCATGTCGCCACTACCTTCCTGAATGATTCTGGTCCCACCCTTGGCTTTAGACATTCATCCCAGGTTGAAAATTGACCTTGCTTGGTGGTTATGGGCATTGATTGACACCCATCATATAGCATTGGTGGGGGATGAATTTGCCCACTATGCCCACATGGAAATTAAGGCAAAAGTCTCAGTCCTTTTGGGCCTCAGAGGCGGAGGGCATCAGACACTACATTGCAGAAAAATACTTGCACAGCTTTGTCCCCACAAGTGGAGGGGATGCCTTTTCGGTAGTGATTTGAGAGAAGTGCATTGCAGTGTCAACAGGGATATGCTGCACACTGTTGATGGAGGTGTTGTCAGCTGAGGTCACACTGACATAAGTTGAAAGACGCAGACCAGGCCACCCGGAGGTTCAACCGTACCTTGTGGAGGCCGAGGAGGCAGTGGATATGCAGATCAAAAGGTTCTGATGCTTTTTATTATAGGGCCTGCATGACCAGGGTGTATGTGGAGCATGACCATCACGGATACCTGTTGCAAATCCTGCTAAGTGTGACACAGTAGTGGTGGAACTTGAGAAGGACCAAGGTCCTAGGGTTTACCGCCAAACAGATATTAACTGTGAGTTTCATGACTATTACTCTGAACCCTATAGAAGCACTACACATAGGCCCATCCATGTAACAGATGCTTTTTTGGCACAGTTAACACTTCCAACATTAACCCCTTGCAGTGGCAGAAGAGTTTGGGGGAGGGGTCACACAGCAAGAGGTTCAAGTAGCCATTAAGGAAATGGATCGTCCAAAACACTAGGAACTGGTGGCTTCCCAATAGAGTTCCATGCTGCATTTAGTGATGACATAGCCACTAAATTGGTTGACCTATACAACATGGATGTAGAAATGGGACTGTTACAGCCATCCAACCGAGAAGCTTTGATAGTTTCATTGCTCAAAACAGGTAAATCTGCGAATAATAAAAAAAAAGCCTATGGACCGGTATCGATGTTAAATAGAGATGATAAGATCCTTCGTCATATCTTGCCACTAGGCTACTCTCACACATGCTGCAACTCATTCACTCAGACCAAGCAGGATACATACCTGGCTGCAATACAATGCTGGAGACCCCTCACAGTCCTAGAGGTGGACACTTATGATCAGGCAGAGGCAGCAGTGTTTGCTGTGGACATAGAAAAGGCAGTCTCGAGTGGGAGTTCCTATCCGCAGTTTTGCAGGGCTTTGAACTAAGGCAGGGTTTTGTGAATGGACTAAACTATTACATATGTGCCCACTGTCACCCCTGCTGTTCATTGGGGCAATGGAGCCACTGGCATGCCAACCTCGCATTGAGATTGTGTTGGAAGTGGCTTTTCTACAGGGTCACCCCCAAACTTTTTGCCTTCCTCCTTCTTTTTCTATGACCTCATTTTTGATGGCTTTAGGACTTTGTGCACTTTACAACTGCTAATCAGTGCTAAAGTGCATATGCTCTCTCCCTAAAACATGGTGACATTGGCTCATACCCAATTGGCATATTTAGTTTAGTCGTAAGTCCCTAGCAAAGTGCACTAGATGTGCCTGGGGCCTGTAAATTAAATACTACTAGTGGGCCTGCAGCACTTGTTGTGCCACTCACATAAGTAGCCCTTAACCTGCCACTGCAACGCCTGTGTGTGCTGTTTCACTGCCACTTCAACTTGCCATTTAAAAGTACTTGCCAAGCCTTAACCTTCACTTTTTCTACATATAAATTACCACTAAGGTAGGCCCTAGGTAACCCATAGGGTAGGGTGCTATGTAGGTATAAGGTAGAACATGTACCTGTGTAGTTTATATGTCCTGGTAGTGTAAACCTCCTAAATTTGTTTTCCACTACTGTGAGGCCTGCTTCTTTCATAGGATAGCATTAGGGCTACCCTCATATACTGTTTGAGTGGTATTCTGATCTGAAAGGGGTAAACAGGTCATATATAGTATGGCCAGAATGGTAATAGAAAATCCTGCTTATTAATGAAGTTGGATTTAATATTGCTATTCTAGAAATGCCACTGTTAAAAAGTGAGCATTTCCCTACACTAAAATCGTTCTGTCCCTTACAGCCTGTCTCCAATCCACGTCTGGCTGGGTTGGTTGACAGCTCCCTTGTTCATTTCACCAAGACAACCACAAACACAGGATGTTCAGTCACACCTGCACACATCTGCATACTGAATGGGTCTTCCCGTGCTGGAAGGGTCGAGGGCCTGACACTTACATTTGAAAGGACAGTGGCCTACCTTCACACAATGGACTGCCAAACCCCCTCTGGGACCCTGGCAGACAGAATGGAACTGAAAGGAGACCTTGTGCACTTCTAAGCCACTCTTTGAAGTCTCTCCACTTCAAAGGCACATTTGGGCATATAAACTGGGTCTCTGACCCTACCAACTCAGACACTCCTTGACAAGATACCTCCTGGGAAAGAAACTCTGAACCAGAACCTGCAACCTGCTATGAGAAGCTGCCTGGCTGCCCAAAGGACTCACCTGACTGCTTTGCTGTAAAGGACTGCTGCCTTGCTGTTGCCCTGCTGCCTTGCTCCCCTCTGGCTCTGCTGAGACGTGCTCTCCAATGACGTGGATTGAGCTTGCCTCCTGTTTCCTGAAGTCTCAGGGCCCAAAAAACATAGGCCCTCATTACAACCTTTGCGGGTGGCGGAGGCCACCCGCCAAGGTTTAACCACCGAGCGGCCGCCAGTGCAGCCGCAATCCCGCCGGCCGCATTATGAGATCCCTGCTGGGCCGGCGGCCGGAAACAGAGTTTCTCCTAATGGACCCGGAGGTGTTGCGGCCGTGCGATGGGTGCAGCTGCACCCGTCGTGCTTTTCACTGTCTGCTGTGCCACTCACTAGGCCTAAGAATTCACAAAGGCATGGGAGGGGCAAATCTGGTCTTGAGAAATGTCCTCACATGTAATATAATGCACCCTGCCTTAGAGCTGTAAAGCCTGCTGTAGGGGAGGCTTGCATATTTTGCAGGTAGTGTTAGGGGGTGTGGCACACAGGCTGTGTGCCATGTCGTGTGTTCACTTTTAGCTGCAACAAGGCATGCAGCCTGCAATGGCAGTCTGCATGTGCTTGTTGAGGGGACCCTGAGGGTGGCACAAAACATGCTGTAGCTCTTGGGGACCATCTTTGGAACCGATGCTCTAGGTATCAGGACAACCATTTAATAGGGACTTATAGGGGGTCCAAGGTATTGTCATTTGGGGAACAATTGCAGTTTTAGAGAAAGAGATCTGGCACTGGGGACCTGGTTAGCAGGAACCCAGTGCTCTTTCAATCGAAATTGGATCAATTACCAGGCAAAATGTGTGGTTGACCATGTAAAGGGGCACTTTCCTACAGATGGCAATCGCAGACATGTCCATTATTTTATATAGCGCTAAATGCGGATGATCTATTGATCTTTTTGAAGAACACATCCACAGAGCTCGAGAAAGCCTGCAGATTGCTGGGGAATTTTGCAGACTTGTCAGGTTTGTGAGTAAACTGGCAGAAGTCACATTTGTTTCCCAAATGAGCACACCTTCTGCTGTAGTGGCGAATGGGAACACCCCTGGAAGTCGGGCGCCCTAACCTGAGACCATGCCCTATTACAATAAGAGCCCTGCTGCTAAAAATATTTGAGGGTGCAGATATTCCATCACCCGCATGACCTGCTTGAGGGCAATGTGGTTAAGACGATCCATACCCTTAAGACAACTATGAAATTTTGGTCCACATTCCTCTTTCAGTGGTAGGCTGAGTAGCACTGTTGAATATTGTTCCAATCCCCTGTCCTTTATATCTCTTTACCGGTCTGGATAACCAAAGTGATATTTATGGAATTTGATTCCCTTATTATCGCATTCATTTGGGATGTAGGCCAAAGACGAGTGACCTTCACAGCACTGCAGTGACTCTCAGAAGATGGGGGCCTTGTAGCCCCTGACTTCAAAGATTATTACCTAGAAGTGCAGCTAGCAGGCAGGCTAACACACAGGAAAGTGATGGCCTATTTTGTCCCCGAACTTTGGGGTTACTGAAACTCCTTATACAGCTTAGGTGCCCCAATGAGAATGACACTGCGGAAATTAAAGTACTGCGCTGCTGCTGGACTTGATGTTTGAGGAAAATACATGTGAAAGTCCCATACTTGCCTGATTTTCCCATGCCATTGTTAGAGGTCCTCCCTCATGGAGGAGACTGGTAAGGGTTAGTGTAGTGGAAGGAAGCAGGAAGAGCTACGTTAGGAGGCCTGTTTGAGACAGAAGCACTCCTCCCATTTGAGGAGTTCTGATCGGGATATGACCTGCACTAGAGCCACTTTCTACTGCATGGGGCTGTCAAAGCGGTGGTGCATAAACACTGGAGGGCAGGCCTATCTGGGCCTCCCACACATAAAAGCTGTCACTATATCCTGACGTCACCTGGAGCTTTCAAGATTGTTACTTGTCTATATCATGCAATAAGGGAGAACACAATGTGCCCGCACACCACCCTCCAAGCTCGTTGGGAGGAAGATCTCCAGAACCCAATTCCTGAGAAGAACTGGGAGACTATATTAGAAGGGATCCCTAAAATATTGAGGAACGCCACTTTAAATTGATACATTTTTATACATTGCATAGGGTGTGTCTCACCCAGGGTGCTTGAATCAACATTTTCATATAAACACAGCGAAATACCTGAGATGTGGGTAGAAGAGGGTGACTTTATACCTATACGTTTTGGTCTTGCCTGATGCTAGTCGAGTACTGGGAGGGGATTACTAGCAGGTTTTTTGAAGTGGTGGAGAGAGAGGTCCCCTGTACCCCCGGGACATTGTTTATTACATTGGTTTCCTCACAATTATAAATCTAAAGCCACAAGCTTCTTTCAGGGCCTAGGTTTCCTACTAGCAAAGTGAGAAATTACATGGAACTGGAAGACACAGAGAGGCCCTAGGATAGTAGTTTGGTGCAGTGAATTAGAACGGTGGGTGGGTTATGAGGGTGCAGTAATGCTCTGAGAGGCACAGCTGGGTCGAGGTTCACTTGACTTGGCCAGAGCTTGGGAGGCACTGACACGCAGTAAGAAATAAAAGAAACAGATGATGGACGGAATAATGAACAGTGCAAACATTCACACCCAGCCATAGATCTGGGTTTAATCCATTTTTTTTTGCTCACCACACCATCCAGCCATATGCGAATTAGTCTTGACCCTGTACCCCATGGGAACAGTCCAGCCCGAACTATCAGGGCAGGTCCGCCCTGAAAAGGAAACAAGCATCCTGGGACCAGTTTCGGGGTATCGCCCCTCATCAGCCAGGCTAGCTTGAATCCAGTGGCACAGTGAGCACAGGACCCACATCTGGGCATGCCCTTCCCACTTAGGGAAACAAAAGAAAAACGACTGGTTGTTGGACTTTGAAAGGTGTATCCAACAACCAATCAGGTGACAAGGAGAAACAAGAGGTCCGAGTAAACACCAATAAAGTTCTCTCTTAGCATATCCCCTGCTAGTCAGTGACTGGGCAAAAGGGGAGTATTTAACATTAATCAAAAGACACTCACATCAAGATATGGGCTCGAGGAGACAGAGGTCTGCGAAAGGGAGAGACGCCTTGACGAAGTAAGTGGGGACTAAAGGGGGAGTAACTCTAGACTTATCAAGATGGTGTAGGGACGTTTTTCTTACAATACCCTTCTTTTTTCACAAAAGCCTCAATTTTTTCATGCAGTCAGAGTGTGACAATAGAGTCCACCCCCCTTGGATCCACCATGTTGTTTAGAAAGACTAAACAAAAGGTGGGTCGAAGAAAAATGCTTTTATGATCAGTTTAATACAAAGATGTGCCAAACATCTTGATTCATGCTGTTTTATGGCTGTACATTGATACTGCATCATCACTATCCATTATGTGGGGCACGGCTTGTAAAAAAGTCATAGTAGGGAAACGCATTCAGTGGCTAAATGCTATAAGCTTGCTGGAGGTTCCAGCATGCATGGAACTAATGTATGCCTGTTGTTTCACCCCGTAAGGGTTTACACCAGCGTTCCATGTTTGTGAATATAAAATATACTACCAACATAACTAAAATTGCCTCTTTCTTTTTGTATTTATATATTTTCATTAAAACAGGTATAGCTGCAAGAGGCAGTTCCTGGCCTGAAAAAGTAAGTTCAACGAAAAAGACTTACAGCACATGCCTTAGGATGCATTCGCAACACAGAATTTGGTCCTGACAAAAGCCATTTGACCCTGATGGGAACGGTGAAAATGGCTAAAACATGGTGACCACAAAAAGAGGGATATAAGGGGAACATTGAAGTCCCAAAAGGTATTGCCCACCCTTTTAATCTTGACCAAAGTCACCATAGAATAAAGAACCATATAAGATGGTAGACCTTGAGACAATTTTAAATCACTTGCACCTCACGCACTTTAAAAAAAAACTGCTCCACAGCAAATCTGCCGCTGAAGCACACCCTGGGGGCATTCGGCACCCGGGGTGGGAACCTGATGATGAAGCATGCGACCTACTTAATTGAAGATTGAAGGTGCTTTAACAATGACCCTAGGGTTCTCTTCATAGTTGCTCAACCATAGTCATCTGGTGAAAATAGGTACAACATCTCCTCAATATCCAGCAATAGTTGTGTTGTACACAAGAGTTCATTCTGGCTTCAACACTATCCAAATTCTAAATCAAACCTCTGTCTGAAACATTAAACGAGTCTGAGCCATTCAATAGAGGGGAGGAGGGTATATACTCTGTAGCTCCTTAAAGAAATCACAACCTGGATGACAACCCTGTGTTATCTGATTATCCTAATTGTGCTGTGCAGCATTATTCTCTGCTGTACAATTAAAGTACAATATTTACCTCATTTTCCATCCAAACGATAAGCACTGTGTTCTATAGAATATGTTCTAGTGTCTGTTGGTTAACTCTTGTGTTCTGAACTTTTGCCCGCACACAATATCCTGAAGAAGCCTTTGACTACCCACCATCACTACCCCAGAATCAAGTGTGAAAAGGATGTATTTGGTCCAGTTTGAGGAGCCACATAAGGACAAATCCCAGGCCATCACAGGCAACCAGCAAACACCATGGTTCAGGCCCAGTGTCTCTATCTGCCCTGTGGCTCCACTGAATGGGGTCTGACAGTTTTGAATGTTTTGTTGCTACTTTAAAGACATTAAGTGAGAATTCAGCAATCAGTGAGGTGGCTACCACATTTAGCAAGAGCATGTCACACAATAACAAAATGGACAAAGATAGAAGGGAAATCAGCAGTCTTATGTTCCAAAGTTAAAAATCATTGTACAATGTGTGGTTCTAAAAAGTATGCAGCTTTATACAACTATTGTCACACACTTGGTAAAGAGTGCTTTAAGTATGGGATAATTGGCCATCAGGGGGTGGCTCCTCCATAATAGCAGAGGAGCATTCCCCCCTGCTCAGTGTCAGGCAGTGAAAAATAAACTCATAATAAGACAATTTTATTATCATTTTTTTGATCACTGTCTTACAGCCATGGAATCTAGGGTGGAGCCGTTCCATGGCAGGGAGGAGGAGTGGTGGGCATTGTAAAGTGTGCATGTCGGTTTGGCCGGCCACCTTAAGATGGCCAAACCAACATACGCACTTACATTCCTGGGAGACTGTGCTTTGTGCCCCAGTGACTGCTAGGAGGAGAGGCGCTTTGAGGCATCCGACAGCAGGACCGGGAGTGGCAGGTATGTTTTTTTAACATTATTATTCTCATAGACCTCCAGCTTCACCACTTTAGATTGGCCTATTTCCCAATGTGTATATGAAACCTAGAGGCATAAAAGGACTTTCTCTGGTACAAAAGGCCAATGTCTCTGGGTGATCCAAAGTGCAATACATTTTTGGGATGTTTTGGAGAGTCTGCAAGAAACTTAAGGGGTCAGGTGTGGTCAGTAAAAGTCTTTAAAGCACAGGAGTGTAGTACCTGTTAGGTATTTATAGTGGTTAGTCCACAAAGCATAGGGGAGAGGAGGCAAATAACGCACCTTAGAAAGATTATATGGTAACAATGCATGCATTCCAAGATTTCTACAATAAAGTGTAAAATTAATATTTGTCACACTTAACCCATAATATTGCAAATATTAGCAAACCAATGATGCAAAGTGTTATTTTGTTGTCTTGCCGTTCAGAAGCACACTTTACTTTGAAGGCGGTTTTGGCTGCAGAGCTGTGCACACGATCTGGATTGATGCCAATATGGATGACCCACTGTCATACTTCTTACTGTTCCTGAAATTGCATGTTCATGGCACTATCCTTATACAATCACCATCTTTAAATATAAAACACAGCAGGCAAATGAACTACTGAGTTTTGTCCATCATTTTAATTTATCTAGGTTGCCTGCGGTTTAAAATTGGGAACAGAAAGTAAAGTCTAAATAAACACATGTCCATGGAAACTATAGGTATTAAAACTAGGGTGACCACCTGGCATTGAGGCAAATTCTGGACAGGACTGTTAAAAATTCAGGACAGAGGGTCAAAATTCAGGACAAAAATTCAGGACAAAGGGTCAAAATTCAGGACAAAAATTCAAGAACAAACGTCAGTTTTACAGACACGCGCAAGAGAGGCCATGCCTCACTATGTTGTCGGTGCATTTATTTACTCTTTTTTAACATAGCACTATTTATTCACTGTGGACCTTTTGTGTTTGCCTCCTGGTATGCTACATTCAGGTGTCACATTACGTCCTTGTTCAGTAGTAAATTAATGCCCTTCAGTACTGCGGCAAGGCCATCACCCCTACCCAAATCTACCCGATCTTTCCTGAAGAGAAAGTAACAGCAAAATTTTGATTATGTTTCTGAACATTTTAAAACCCCTGACAAACAGTTTGGGACACATTAAGGTAATTAACCTTATGCTAGTTTAAACAAATTGAACAAAAACATCTGGCTTACCCCAACCGCCCATGGACTTTCAACCTAATTTTTTTTAAAGAGGCAGGGCAGATGGTGTGGGCGACAGTCTCACACCTAATGTCAGGATGTGATGTACCCATAACTTGTCTGTAGTCTCACTGCACTAGAGTGTATGAATGGAACTCTACATTTATCTCAGAAATGGGAGCCCGGACTACCAATTAAAGATAATCAAAGAGGAGGATGAAACTGAGATCAAATGGGAGATCCACTGCAAGTAATTCAAAGGGTTGTTGCTAAGAACTGGATAAATAAAGAAGAGAAGAACAAGGTGGGACAATTCCTAAAATCAGACAAGATGGGTCCACCAAGACTATTTGAAGGTATTGGGTACCTGGGGAGTTGTCTCTGCACACAGGAGCGAAACAGAAGGGGCACTGTAAAGTGGTTGAACAAGCAAGACCCATCCACCTTGGCAAACTCTTCTGGTGCAATGGTCCGCTGTTAGTGCTTTTGAAGGGTGAGCAGGGGCCAGACCCCTTGCAAGGTTGTGCAAGGCAATTGCCCGCTTTGTCCATGTCTTTATATGGTTTTGAAATTGAGCAAAAGCCAAACTAGAGATCTGGGTTATCCCTAAGTGTCAAGTACACATAGAATCTTCAAAATATTTGGGATGTAAATTGCACAAACAAAATTTAGAAATTGTAAAATGTATTTAGTGTTTCTTTAACATATGGCACTGTTTTCGCCTTCATATACAATTAGATCTCAGATTGAACTGGGAACCAGTTACCTTTTGATACCTAGTGATTAATATCTACCATTCTTACACTGATTTCCAGGATGAAAATCTCGGCAGAGCGAACAGTCCCTCCAAGCCCAGTTTGCTTTTTGGTCTTCTCTTCTGCTTTCTGTAAAGGCCACGTGGCACTAGTGAAGATGGTGTGCTACCCCAATGATAGTATTATTTTGCAAACCTTCCCCTGCTCGTCCTTAATTCCTTCTTCAGATAGGCCACACATCTGATTTGGTCACTGCGGCGCCATCAGGAGCTCTTTCCACTCTAAAGCTAACTGTGACTGCGGGTGGATTAGGTCTTCTGGACTGAGAATGCTATTATTCAACTGCACAGGTCCAATGGGTGGCTCACTGGCTTTCTGCCAACCTCCCTGCATGAGATGGGGTTTACCAGTAAAGACTTTTAAGGAAGGCTTAATGCACTGCTCATTGTTTCCTACTGACCATTCTATGGATCACCATCCGGGGTTATCATGCACAGCTTTCTCTTGCCTTGCCAGAACCTGTAAACTGACACGAAGAAACCCTATGCTCCTGCACTACCTTTTCTAAGCCTTCCCACTCGCACAGGATGGCTGTGCTCAGAGCAACTCCATCAGTGGCCTGTTGCAGGTGTCTTAAAATTGGGGACTTTGTTTCTGATCAGTGAGCTACTAAATTTCCAAACCATTGTGGCAGACTACCATCTTCACCCCGGTCAACTCCTTACTTACAACCACCTTAAATAATCATTAAATGCCCTATTTCATGTCTGCCACCTAGCACTAACCCTACAAGAGGTGTGCCAGAAGCTCTGTACCATAGGAAATGGTGGCAAACTGATAGAATGGGTGTACAGACCTATCCTGCAACATGGAAACCACTCCAGGTCTTCTCGTCATACTACCTGGGTGATTGATGTAGCCAAACCTCTGCAAGATATGGACTAAAATACTGGACTTTCCCCACAAAGTACCCCACAGCTGTCACTTTAAGTAAATTCATAGTGCTTCCTTGTGAATGCATTCTGCCCATTGCTTGCCATTGACTTGTGGTTTGTAACTCACAATTAGTTGCTTTCAATTTGCTGGCTTTATTTGTTTTAGTCTATGCAGCTTGAATTCGTCCCTTCCCTTGCCAAAACCTTATTTACAGTATCCTGCCCAGTGCTCCCTTTCTGTTAACAGGCCTGTAAATCTTGTTCTTATCTTATCATATTTGCTGTGCATTCAAAGAACAAAGTCAAATGTCAGGCTCTGTCTTCGGTGGGAACTTAGTGTTTATTTTCCTTTCTCTGACTTCAAAGTGAGAGGATTTATGCGACAATCTTGCTGGATACTGGGGTTATGAAAGAGTTTTTTCTATCACATGACAACATTTAAATAAACTTCAGAATATATCAGAATTAGAAGTACAAATCAAGCAAATTTTTGTTAATTCTGAACTGTGCTGGAAACAAATACCTTTACATGATTAAAACAAATCCTTGCATTAGGTGATGCAATTTCCACACATCATCATCTGTGCACAGTATAGTTTGATTTGAAAAACTGTAAATCTGTGCAAATGTAATGGTCATTTCAATCAAAAATGTGTTGTCTGTAATGGCAGTGTGTTAGCATATCATCCATACTGCACTCCACTCTGCTCTGCACCACTACACGCCACTGCACCCTAGTCTGTACCACTCTACTTTACTCCACTCCATGCCACTGCACTCTTCTCCATTCGGAACCACTCCACATTATGCCACTGCACTCTATGCTACTTCACACTATGCCTCTCTACTCTCCTCTGTACCACTCTACTCTATGCCACTGCACTTTATGCCTCTCTACACCACTGCACTCTGCTCATCTGCACGCCATACCACTCCAGTCTAGGCAACACCAATCTAATCCGCACAACTCCACTCTCTGCCACTCTGCAACACTGCACTGTACGCCACTGCACTCAAAGCTAATACACTCTATGCTAATGCACTTTACTCTGTAACACTCAACTCTATGCCCCTGCACTCTACATCAATACACTGTACATCACTCTAATCTACTCTGCACCCCTGCACTCTATGCCACGGCACTCTACACTACTTTACGCCATCACACTCTATGCCACTTAATGCAACTCCACTATAACCTGCACCTCTCCACTCTAAGCCACCTCACTCTACTGTGAAATAATCTACTTTATGCCACTGCACTCTGTGCCACTGCATTCTATTCCACTGCACTCTCCCTGCACCTCTCCACTCTATGCAACTGCACTCTACTCTGAAACAATCTATTCTATGCCACTGTACTCTATACCACTCTGACCACTGCACTCTAGTTCAATGCACTCTACACCACTGCACGCTGACACTCTTCAACACTGCACTGGCCGCCACTATATTCTACACCACTCTGCTCTGTACTACTGCATTCTGCACCAATATACTCTATTCCACTGCATTCTATGCCACTCTACTCTGCCCAATGCCACTATATGCAACTGCACTCTACACCAGTGCACTCTAAACAACTGCACTGTATGCCACTGCCCTTTACTCTGCACCACTGTACTCTATTCCACTGTTCTCTGTACCACTCTACACCACTACACTGACAATCTACTCTGCAACTCTGCACTCTACACCACTCTACTCTATGCCACTGCACTCTAGGCACTATACTCTACTCTACACCACTCTACAATACTCCACTCTGCACCACTCTACACCACTGCACTCTGTGCCACATGAGTCTACTCTGCACTCTATGACACTGACCACTCTGCATTACTGCACTCTGCTACTCTATTGTATGCCACTCTACTCCACTGCACTCTATGTAACTCTACCCCATGCAACACTCTATGCCACTGCACTCTGCGCCAATGCACTCTAAACAACTGCACTGCACGCCACTGCCCTCTACTCTGTACCACTGTACTCTACGCCACTCTACATCACTGCACTGACACTCTACTCTGCAGCGTTGCACTCTCCACCACTGTACTATACACCGATGTACTATGTACTACTGCATTCTATGCCACTGCACTCTATGCCACTCTACTCTGCATCACTCCACTCTACAGCACTTTGCGCTACTCTGCACCACTCTACACTACGCCACTGCAGTCCCTGCAACGTGAGTCTACTCTGCAATCTATGCCACTGCACCACTCTACTCTACTGCTCTCTCTGCCACTCTAATGCATGCAATTCTACTCCACTGCATTCTATGCCACTCTACTCTGTCCCACGCCACACCATGCCACTGCACTGTAAACCACTGCACTCTATGCTAACACACTCTAAACAACTGCACTGTACCCCACTGCACTGTACTTTGCACCACTGGGCTCTACGCCACTGTTACAATGCTACTCTATTCCACACCACACCACTATGCCACTAACTTTAAGCCATGCCGAACAGCAGCTACTCTGGTGTATAACATGGCTAATGGCTAAAACACATTAACAAAGCCAATAACTCTTTCGTAGATGAGACCTATTGCTTTGCCAATGTTTGTTAGTACTATGAGGTACCGAAGTACCTGAAAGAACTGTGAAAAATACAATTACATCATAATAAAGGCTGCTACAAAATGCGCAATTACATTTTGGTTAAATAAAAAAAAAGTGCTTCTGAAATACAGATTTGAATAATATACAGTTTATACCTAATACTAAAAAAATGTATAACACTCCATTAAAACCACACACTCCACAGCTCACCTTGGAACACCATTACAACACCTCTCTAAAAGTAATGTCTTTGCCATCAGAAAACTTCAAGGGACTCCTTTTAGTGAAGTCAATGCAGGTTTTCAAGCCCTTTTGTATTTGCAGATTTACCAGTTGGGCACATTTGCATGTCTTTAGGGAAGGAGACTCCCTGGCAATAAGGTCTGATTCTTATCTGTCTGCCCCTCTCTCAGAGCACTGGAGACCGCCTGCCTTCCAGCCCAGCTGGGGAAACTGATCTGCCCATAATTTCGCCCTGCCTCCGTTGCCCTTTGGGTGAAAGGCTAAAATTACGGACAAATGCCGTCCGTTAAAGCTTTCATCACGGACAACGGACAGCAGGGCGAAATTACGGACAGTCCGTGAAATTTACGGGGGGTGGTCACCCTAATTAAAACACGTTTTTTTTGTTATTCTTCCTTAGGGCTTTTTGTGCCATTTACATTTCAAGATGGCTGAAAGGTCGTAGTGATTGTGACGCCTTCGGTGATTTCGCTTTCTGGACCTCTTTTCTAGGTTATTATAGGATAGGGTAGGGATACCATCAGGCACCCTAAAGAACAACTGCATACATACATATTAGGAAGCAACAAGCATGAAGCCAATCTTTTTTTTTTTTTTTATTAAACAATCATTATCCTTTTAGATATGTGATCTAATTTAATAATTGTATTTCAACAACTATTGAAAATATTTGACAGTGATACATGAAATGATGGGTAAGAGTAATCATGAGGACTAGGAGATAAATAACTTAGGTCAGTGGTTCCCAACCTGTGGTCCGGGGACCCCTGGGGGTCCGCGAAGCCTTCTTAGGGGGTCCGCGAGAGCCTAGAAAATTTTAAAATATGAACAAATATTGACAAATTAGGTCCCCAGCTTCCAGTAATGACTCAGGTGGGGGTCCCTGGATTCCCATGATGAGTCAGTGGGGGTCCCTGGGTTCCATTAATGTTAAAGTGGGGGTCCACAGAAATCAAAAGGTTGAGAACCACTGACTTAGGTCAAAGAGGGAAGTCCTGCAGCAGCATGAGAGAATGGGAAAAAAGAAGGGATGGGGCTAACGCCATCTGAGAAGGGAACTACGAATTCAGTTAGAGAAAGAGAATAAGAAAGGGCCTGGCACTGCCATCCAGTGCTAAAAGTCCAATGCTAATAGATGAATGCAGTAGCTAAAATATTTCCTGGCATAAGCAGTGGAAGGAACCCACAATTGGTGAAAATAGACAGCTTTATATAGAATAGCCATAAGATAAGACAGTTGATAAAGCAGAACAATTGATGCAAGCACACCATCTTATCAGAAATCATGGTAAACCCAATAGAAATTTGCAAGTGAGGATCAACGTCTGTGATAAAGCATGCCACCTAGTATGGTAGGTGGGTCTGTGTCTTTTTTGTACAATACAGCAAAGAAACAGAGTACAGTTCTGCCCTGATATGGGTTTCTCTACTTAAAAACATAGGTACTGCTTCTAGATGATGAGTTGAGTACCTCATGTCATTTGCTGTCATTTAGAGGGGTGAAGTGACAGCCCTACGTCGCATGTCTTGCTCTTCTCCATTTTTTGAAACCCCCTTCATTACACTCCAGTCCACAAAATAATAATAAATAGAAAAATCAAGGAAAACCCCAGAGAAAAGGGCATAGTTTAAATAGCTCAGTAGATACCCAGCCTTGTCTAAGGTTCATAATAACAGGTGGTGCCACCAACAGAAATACGAAAATAATTCGGCGGGAATTCTGCCTCTGAAAACAATGTGCTAGAGCTCACAGACATGTGCAATAGCTCTCACCTATATTTTTATCGTAGGTGTATCATGATTATAGAGTGAAGTTTAATGACAAAGTCGCTGATCTGGTTTAGCATAAACCTCCATTCATTGATGCATGTACAGATTCAATACCCCATTGGCCATCTGTCCTCTGAACCCAGCAACATCTCGAGAAGGCAATGCATCACATGTATGTTCCTAAGGCCCCTACTGTTGGTCCACTATGTTAGCCCCTGTAAGGAAAATAGCTTTACTTGTATCTAACAGTGCATTCTAGAGCTATCACCGATCAGCATCATACCAACCATTCTTAATCTCAAGCCATTATTCCTCATCTGTTTGGCTAGTTGCAATTTGACTTTAATTATCATACTTTCAAAATCAGAGCTGGTCAACTGTGAGCATTCTTGGAGGCATGATATAATGCCCTGCTACCCTAATCCCGCAATGGTATCATATTACACTTTTGTGTCCACTATTAGTGTCCTTGGCTTGTGCTAGTTGTTGCAGGCACCATGAAGGAGATTTCTCATATTGCTTCATTGCTTCGGATTTTGGGTACAACCATGATAACAAGAGAAAGTTATGACTGATAATACCCACACAACAACCCCATCCCTTTAATATCCCTTATTTCTCGTAGTTAACTATGAGGTAATATTTTCATATCTATCAGATGGACTTTTTTTATTAAGAGTCATTAGACAAAATACAGTAAAGCCACAAATTTGAGAATCTATGTTATCATATAATGCATCATTACAATTGGGCCCCAGACTCCAGAAAACAGGTCATCCTAGACATCTATCTCAATCTATGAAACCAACACTTTAACATTAAAGCTGCCTATACAACATATGTGATGAACGTGGGTCTTGATGTGCAAGCACTTTGTGTTGGCTTTGTGTTTAACACAGATGATGCAAAATGCCGAGTTAGTACTTACAGAAACGCATCGCAGCTCTGATGTATTCGTTTGTGTCAAGATGTTACATGGGTGGTGCAAGGGTGTTCCTGTGCATCCAGCCATGTATTTTGACACAAATCCATATCACAAAGCTATATAGACATGGATGTGGCAGAATCTTGCGCCTCCCAGAGGCTGGTATAACAAAGAGAAATATTTTTATTTCTCTTCGTTTTTTGCCTCATTCTGCAGCACACACACAAAGAGGAAATTGCCTTTCACAGGGTTGGCTTGAGACACAAAGTAAGTTCAGGTAGCAAAATAAAAGTGGCCCTCAATAAATAGCCAGATGTCAACAAAAAAGTAGCCCCTTTTTGCAAATCGGGGCAGTTTGGATCTTATAAAGAAACCTTGAATAGGTATTTTGAAAGGTAACAATTAAAACAGGTCCAACAGACTATAAAACTGTCCCACAAACAGCCAAAAAGCGGCCCACACACAGATCTGTCGCACCAGCCCATCAGGCACTGCCTGATTGCCATATAGGCTACAGAAGAGTATTTGTGCAGCAAAAGACGATGTCCTGCTCAAACCTATGCTTAAAACAATGTAGACACCCTTGTTCTGCAGTGCAGGGGTGTCTGCGTAGGAGTATGGCAGCATCAAGCACCCCAGTGAAGGGAGAGAGAAGAACAGCACCACATCTTTGGCAATATGGCACTATTCCGCTGTCTTCCATTCACGCAACGCAGCACACTCATTTTTTGCTGTGCAGCGTTGTGTGATTTATTTGTAAATCTATGCACTGGTGCCTGAGTATGATGATGTTTTTTTCTGGACAGAGAAAGCAGGGTTGAAATCATGCAGTGGTGTGCTACTATAAATAGTATTCAGAATAAAAACGCACAGCACTTCAGTGAACAGGATTAATGCTAAACTGTAGCTTGAAGACAAATCAAAATGCGCAATAACATAATGCAGCATCACAGTACCCAACTCAGTAGATTACTAGTCAGCCCCTTGCAGACTTAAAAGCAGGTTCATGATGCAGTCGGTCCTAATTATAAAAGTCTCAATACACCATTTCTCCTAGAGTATAACAATGTGAAGTATGAAAATAAGGCTTTCCCCATTTTTCTTTTCCAGCCATAGTACAGTCTAAGATCTAGGTGAGACTGAGCATGGAATGTAGGTAGAAATATTAGAATATATGAATACATTTGAATTGCTGAGCAGAAATCGCATTAATCTAATAATAAGTTGTGTCAGCACTATTCCTCACCTGAAGAATAGCGCTGAAGTATCTTAAAATTAAAATACTGATACTCCTGGTAAGGACTACAAATGTATTATTTGTCCAGTGTTGAAGGGTGCCCTCGCCCAATAACTTTCATCTAATTCCTTTTTTACTGAAAATAATTAGAAGGCAATAGTATTGAGTGTACAGATCCTTTGGGCCAGGGGTACCTAACCTCTGGTCCGGGGGTCTCTAGGGATCTGAAACACCTACTCATGGGGGTCCCGACTGCTTAGAAAATTCAATGATACTAACAGATTAATGGAGTGCCTGCAAATAAAGAAGCAAAATTGAAACGTGAATATGTTAACGAGCTCTGTAAATGTGAAACTGGATGGCTAAACTTTCAGTTGGTGTCCTCAGATTCATAGGAGCGGTGCAAATGCAGCAATCCCAATGCAGTCTGGACAATAGGTGGCTGCCATTTAATTTAGAAATGTCTCACCCTTCCCACTAAAATGACAAAAATAAAATGTTTAATATTGTGTGTATTTGTTTGCTGAATTTCCGTTTCTGTGTTTTTGTGCATTGTTTCGATTTTCAAATCATGGAAATCGCTTAAGGCAGGGTCACCAGCTTCCAGTAATGATTCAGTAGAGGTGCCCATATTTCAATAATGAGAAAATGGGGGTCCACAGTAGTCAAAAGGTTGAGCACCACTGCTCTTTTAAGAGAGGATACCTTAAGTAAAAATGTCCTTCATTTTGGAAACCGCGGGTACAGTAGTCTGTTTTAAGATTTTACAGAATGATGAATAGAATCCAGAATCACGAATAGAAGATGTATTGACAAAACAAGTAGGTCTCTCTAATGTGTGAGTGAAAGTGCTTCTTCACTAATTGCAGAGTGTGTCTGTGTATAGATGTGAGAAGGTGGGTGCGACTGAAGGTGAGCATAGGTCATCAGTTAACTAGCTGGAAAAGCAATGACTCGGTGCATTGATAATTGATGAGTGAGTGAGTGTGTGGCTGAATGAATGGGTGACCATGGATGAAGGACTGAGTGCGTGCAAAAATAAATGAGTGGATCACGCCCTAATAATCTGTCGATCCCAATAATAAAATCCTACACATGTAACCAGACTGGTAATGTGATAACAATCTTCTAAAATCCTTGTGAAAGGTGATATTCTACTTTGTTTCATGATCATTGCATTAAAGATGATGACTAATACTCAGATGCAGCTCCACTATGGCTAACATATGAAAGACACCAGGTTAGGCTTTGGCAGCTACTACAGCACCAAACAGAGTCTCAGCAAGCTGGGCAGGCACAGCTCAATGCCTGGCTCGCATTCCGCCTATGGGGCAAGCGTGGCAGCGAAGGGCCCCACTCCAGACGGTGTCACAGAGGGACACAGGGCTGTGCACCTGAAACGATGGAGGGGCGGCAATGGCAGCCATAGCAGCCACAGCTTTTATAACCAGCCTCCAACTCTAAGTGCTGAACAGTCGAGCCTGAGGACAAGTGATATGTGTGCAAGCAGTTTTTAGTAGATGGTGACAGATACAACAGTTGACAGTTTCTTTTCATTTCCAGTTTCTGACAGAATGAAACAAATAGTACTAGTGCTGCGGATTTACCTCGTGAATAGCGCTGGAACTTCTAGAGGCACCATGCGCTTTTAGAAGGGAGGCAGCTTCTTTGCCTTCTGCGGCGCCACCATCACTACCTGCCCTCAAACAACTTCTCCTTCTAGAGTCCCTCTGTTCTTGCCTCTCATTTTCCACCAATTCTTCATTGACTTATCCTCTAGGTATGCCCTAGAACGTTCTATAGCTTACAAGTAATCTTCATTTCCACTTGTCATTAATGGGACAAGGACGGGGTAATGCTTTCCCCACCTCGCAAGTTTATGCTTTGCATTCAGGGCACCCTAGTCTGCCATCTCACAGAGCTCTCTCCACCGCCTTTTAGACTCCATCTATAGTCCTCTTTTGAGTTGGCCTGCCTCTGACCCAATGGTTTGCTGTCAAGCAGCTCGTTTCTATTCACAGCAATACCAATATATCTGCTCTCCCTTGCCTGGCTTCTTGCTCTGCACTCAACATCTCCTTTCCACTTCCGCCCAGAGATGTTTGTGCCAGGCCTCCGCCTCTAACCTCCACCCTCAAACAACCTCCCTCGCGCTCTTCACAGCGCTTCTGCTGCTGTGCCTCAGCCCTCGCTATCGGGCCCTTACACGCGATCCACAGTGCTTTCTGCAGGTCCTCGGGAGGAAACTGATAATGTTATGGGTGAATATTGGGGCAAAATGAGGTTCAGACACTTCAAACGAGGGTCATTCGAGAGCACCAGGAAGGGAGGGTTAGTGGGTGCACCGAAAAAGAAGAGCCGGAGGGCACTGTTCACAGAGAACGAAAAAACACAAATGAAGTCAGTGTTGAACGTGATCTTGCTGTAAGCATCCTACCTCTACTTTAGTTGAAAAGAACCAATAATTCATATTTGTTCTGTTGTACTTGTTAATATATGCTTACTATGAATTCTGGTGGTAAAAGACATTAATATATTTTGCATTTGTACAATTATAATTTACATACATTTATTATTAGCCAAAACAAAGACCGACGGCTTCCTTTACCTACTTTTGAAATCTATTTATTTTGAATCCTCAATCAAACATTCGTCAACAAGTTATTTACCTCTATTACACCTCAAAGGAGTGACTATTGGGGAAGTCAACAATGGCAGGCTGAGGCACTGAGGCACTTCTCTGTCCACTCCCTTGGGTCCAGTTTGCTTGCATCACCTAAGTTGTCTCCCAAGACAGTGCTATCTGTCAGTCATGAGAACATCCTACAGGAGGTTGTGGTGGCATGCAGTGGTGCCAATGGCAGATGAGCAGAAGTGTGTGCACAGCTATACTGCAAGTGCACACGTGGATTCTTACCAGGTCACACCCAAGAATTTTTTCTAGGTCTGGTGTTAGCTAAGACTTTTTGTTTTGTTTTTTAATAGAAAATATATATACTATACTTAAAGGGCTTTCAGATAGCCCTCCTAATCCATTGGTCTACCTTAGTCTACTTCCGACAACCACAGTATGCTATATATATTACTTACCCCTTCAGCTATAGGCTTTAATACTGTGGGTTACTGAATTCCGTTCTTCAAGAATGTGCAAATGCACATCCACATAATAAGTAGTAACCTTCAGGGCCATGGACTACTGGTGCACTGTGTGTTTAAATAAAAACAATATTTTGGCCTTGGTATCATACAATGAGCGTCTTCATACGAAAACATTCACAAACAAAATAAGCATTGGCAAAGGCTAAAGATAGCAGCCAATACCAGATCTAGTGGCCTTGCCAAAGCTTGTTTTAGTTGCATGGTGCTGGTGCTGCAGGCATTGGTACTAGTCCCGAAGCAGAGCATTGCTGCATGCAACATGAGAGAGAAGCATGCAGGTCATGGCAGTAGTGGGGGTGAGGTCAAGCATGAGTATGGCCTCAGTCGTGCTTTTCTACGACTTAGTGACAATGACACACATTTAAGAGTGGTCATCAGTGCCGGACCTGCAACAATCCTCGGGAGGCTGCAAGTAATAGGCGGTCCGGCAAAAATCAACCACACTGCTTCGAGCCTCCTGGGAATTTTCTCGCAGTCTTGGAAGCGATCGACTTTAATTTCTTGTGAGTTTCCACACCATAGAAGGAAAACTCTAAAAGTCATTAATTACAGCTTCCAGTCCCAATGGCTATGTTGTGGGCCGATCCAAAATGTGAATGCCACTTGTAAACGCAGTGGCTGAAGGGGCAGGCCTACTGCCCTTCTATCTTTGTATTATCATGTATTTAATTCATAAGATCAGTTCATTAGCTGAGGCTGACTCTACCAGACAAATAGAGCCCCAGATTTTGCACTAGGGCTGCAGCTTGTCAGTTCATCATCCTGCATGGCAGGCAGTGAGTGTCATGCTCAGAGCTGTTCTCCTTCCCCACCCAAAAGAGCAACCATTTGCAGTAGATCAGCTTGACCTAGGCCTAAATATCACTTTCTTCACTGGCTGCTAATATGTTTAAGGGCTCAGTTGCTATTTAAATGCTCGGAGCATAGGTTGGTGATGCAAGCCATCTTTCGTTATAGCTGATGAGTGCAACAAATGCACTCCCACGCCCTACGGTCTACTGGGCATGAGCTTCACCCCATAGCACGCAGCTGAGCCAGGAGAAGTGAGAGTGACGGTTCTAAACAGCCTTGCATGTTTTATGAGTAGAAAAAAACAAAAGACTTCCATGAAGGAACAGGATACAAGGAGGACATAAAATATGCATGCCTTTGTTCGTAAATGCATGCTTATTTTGCCTTTTGCCATTCAGTGTGGCAAGACGACACAAGCTTTCAGACTCTGGCTTCCACGGTCGCATTCACACTGGGATAAGTGTGCATGCATTGTCGTTCAAATGCAACCAGGCTGTGGTGGCAGGCGCGCATCGTACTTCCCACACTTGGATACCAGCAAATGCAGACAGTAATTACTTCAGCTTTCTCTGACACGGACATGATGCACTCTGCTCAAGGGAGTTTCGTCTGGTAAAGCAGATGAAATCCGCACACTTGGTAAGAAGAGGAGCCTGCAATTCCACTGAGTGCACTAGTGCATAGGCTGTAACGCACCAGGCAGAGGATGGCTAAAGAAATCCCGGCACCATCGCCTTCACCTTGATTGATTTACAGAAGGTGTTAGCCGTGATTATTTTCACCGGGGAATTGCTCATTTTGGCGGGAATGAAGAGCATATTTTCACTAACAATCAAATGCTGTTAACTAGAGATGTCAAAATCGAAAAGTAGTTAACTCAAAAGAGAAACCTTTCAGGGAATATCCAATTGGGACATTGAAAATTCGTTGTTATTGGATGCCATCAAGTACAAATCTCTGTTACAGGAATATAAATGTAAGATGTCAAATGAAAATGCAAAGTATAAAATTACTGTGAGTAATGTGGCTTTGGGCATTTTTAATCGTTCACTGTTAACTTTTAGAAACACTGTTAAATTACCGTTGCTCAACAGTACACTTTTAGAGAGTTTTATTTGGTCTTGGATTTTAAGGTTTCCATTACTAAACAAACTGAAAAAACGGGAGTGGCTCGTGGTTCTCCATAGCTTTGTCCTACAAATTGTAATGGGGAAAGAAAATAAGTTTGCCACATTTTGATAACGAATGTGTAAATGCTGGTTTCTACCTAAAACATTGTTACTTTTAAATTTAGACAGCTTTAAAATGATGACACACTATCAGCCTGATGTACATAGTGATTTAGAGGTAGCAAACCTTGAATTATCTCGTTTGCGAAATTTAAATCACTTTTTCTAATGCAGTAAATACATTTTACATTTCTTAATCATTTTTTCCAAATTTCAAATTGGGTTTAGAAACCCATACTGAATTACAATTTGGAATGGGTGCTTTAAGGGTGTTCCTTCCAAACTGTCAACCGTTAAGGCATACACCAGCGCTTTGTGGCTGTAATTCCGGTTGCAAACCGTTGCTCTGTTACCAACTTTCAAATCTGGGTGGTAACAGATGCTCAAAGGGGATGACGTCTCCTTTTGACCCTTTCTCCTTTGGGCATCGCTAGTGTAGGATTCAGCACAGGTCTGTGCACAGTTTGGAAATGTAGGAAGAGGGTTACTTAAACCCATGCAGTACAGCACAGCTACCAAAGTTGCTGCACTGCGTTGTGTAAAAGGGAGAGAGGAGGAAAGCGGCATACTTACTGAAATATGGCCCTGCTCTGCTCTCTTGGCCTATGCATCACACGTGCCTTTTTGCCATAGTGCAAGGGTATGTGTACGATGCCTATCATAGGTTTTGTACCGCAAGAGTACCCTTCCAGTACAAAATAGTATTCCCAAACACACTTTAAAGCTTTTTCTCACTTTGAATTTGTGTGGTACAGTGCAGTACACATGTAAAGTCAGAAGATTTTTGAGAAATGAAGTACTTCTCCAAGTTAATGCCAGTCTCATAAGGGGTTATTTCTTGGTGCAAAACTCTGTCAACTGTTTTTAGTAGATAGGGCTTTGCACAGAGGTGGTTTCATGGGAACGCTCATGTACCATGCATTGAACACCCTTGACTTGAAATGCAAAACAGCACTTTTCACTCCATTTTGTTACTTTGCAGCAAATTTCCTGTGCAAAAAATAAATTCAAAATAAACACTTTGTTCTGGTTTGCATCACTGTTGTGGTGCAAACCCAGTGCAACATGTTAGTAAATCTGCCCCATGATTTTTGTACATCCCCCTTATGTGCAGAAACTTTGCAGGGAGCTAGATAGCGGCTGGACACATTAAAAAAAAGCTAGTGTGACTATACTTAAGAAAGAAGCAAATCATTAAGCCAATTGAAGCAAACAATGTTGCTTCCTTTCTAATTTTCTATTTCTATTAAAGATTATTAACAGATCCCAACATCCCAATAACAACTTTTTTTTAAAGTGGGACTCCTCTGTATCAAGCTAACTGCTTTTTGTCGTTCCCATGGAATAATAACAGCTCTCCTGTGCAACTCGCAATACCTTTTGAAAAGCATTGACCGTAAGCAGTTATCATTATACCGAATCATTTGAACACCATCAATACAGTTGTCTATGCAATCAGACAAAATAAAGTTTGCAGTGGTATAGAAAGACATATTTGATGCTGTGATGGTTAACATCTTTCATTACTGGAAAATCACAATAAGTATTAAGAAGACTACTAATAGGTAAATAAGTATTATTTTGATACTCCAGCAAATGACTTCTGTTTATCAGGTCTTTGCCTCTAATGAGTAGAACTTTTCATCATAATGGCCTGCATTACTAAAATGTGCAACTAGCTGGTCTACTCAGTAGACAGAATTAAGATTTAACTTTTCCTCTCAAATTAGCTACTCCAGGGTGCCAGAAAGGTATCATGAATGGAAAAGATCCACTTAATAGCACTGAAAGAACATAATCACAAATCGTAGGTAAGAAGGATCAAGGTCCCAGCCCACTGTCAATCATGTCCACCATATATGGGATCCACTGCCAATCCAGTATCTAACATTAACATTTCGGGGTTCCTATTTGACCTGGAACTGTCATTTGAACACCAAATGAATCTAGTCACCAATAAATGAAATCTCTATTTGAAAAGATTAGCATTATTCAACAAAACAAAGTGCATAAAAAATATCTTTTTTCAGACACGATTTTGTCAATGCAGCCTCTTGGAAGCACCTGATATTGGCATGTATGCTTCAAATCATTTCAATTAAAGATGCAAAACATATCCTGAATGTCGAGATCAAAGTGTTAAACTAGCTCTCGGTCACAGCCAGATTCGTCAATATTTAAGCAGGGTATTTTGATAGATTGGAACTGATTCCTTAGTACCTCTTTACCCACCTAGTATGGACAGACATGGACTTTGTGATCAGCCACTCAGCCTCAGTTCCTGGCACACTTCAGTGACAAAAAGCAAGTTGGCAATTCACAGTTTCAAGGATAGACCAGATGAATCTTTTTCAATGGGCCATCAATATCTGCATACTCACCTTCGATACGTCCTACCGAGAAGTATGCATGATGATCTGCCGTCTGATGGTATGAAGTGAAATGCAAAATATGTTCCCTACTATGCATTAAAGTACATCTAACCATGCATAATCAGCATAGTACAAGTCATTAAGAAGATCAAATCTCCTTTGGAGGTCCGAGTGTGTCGAAGGAGCACTTGTGCAAGTTCAAAGAAGTCAGGGACCATCTCACCATGGGTGCACTATACTGGTCTATGCCTGTGCATACGTGTGTATGGTATTGACCTGGCCTGGGTCCCATTTGAAGAATCAAATTACTCGATCTCCATTGCTCATGCTGACTTACTGATGCTGCATGTTAGAATGGGTTCTGAAGACACAGCAATTATGAAATAATCGAACTACTCTCTTTTTCTGTGCTGTTCTTTTAGCAGGGTTTGCGCTAACTTGCTGATTGACGGAATTACTGCAGACTCTGAAGACAACAGTGGGTTAAAAGCACACCTCCGCCTTCAATATTGTGCACTGACATACATGATGAAGTTATTACAGGTTGCTCGACATACAATATGCATCATAGGATTAGAGTGAGGGACTTCTGTTAACTATAATATTTCACGCTTCATCAGTGGAGGGACGTAGGGAAGAGTTTAGTCACTAGTTCAGTCACGTATTAACAATGCAAACAATAACTTTACTTCTAAAATGAAAAGACGCCCCATCACTTTTCAAACCATTGGCATTAGTTGTTTCGATGATTTCCATTTACTTTTTACAAGTGCCATTTGTGCCATTTTTGTAAAGTAGAATATAGATACTGTTGGACTTTTGCTTATGCAGGGTCATCCCCAGTCTTTTTTGCCTCCTGCCTCCTATATTTTTTCTGACATGTTGCTGTTGGCTTTTCAACTCTGAGCACTTTACCACTGCTAACCAGTGCTAAAGCGCATATGCTCTCCTGTTTAAATTGTATGTAAGTGGTTTATCCATGATTGGCATATTTGATTTACTAGTAAGTCCCTAGTAAGGTGCACTAGAGGTGCCAGGGCCTGTAAATCAAATGCTACTAGTGGGCCTGCAGCACTGGTTGTGCCACCCACATAAGTAGCTCTGTAATCATGTCTCAGACCTGCCCCTGCAGTGTCTGTATGTGTATTTTTACACTGTAAATTCGACTTGGCAAGTGTACCCACTTGCCAGGCCTAAACCTTCCCTTTCCTTACATGTAAGGCACCCCTAAGGTAGGCCCTAGGTAGCCCCAAGGGCAGGGTGCAGTGTATGGATAAGGTAGGACATATAGTAATGTGGTTTATATGTCCTGACAGTGAAATACTGCCAATTTCGTTTTCACTGTTGCAAGGTCTGTCTCTCTCATAGGATAATATGGGGGCTACCTTTAAATATGATTAAAGTGTAGATTCCCCTAGAGAGTAGATGGACATGTGGAGTTTGGGACCCCTGAACTCACAATTTAAAAATACATCTTTTAGTAAAGTTGATTTTGAGATTGTGCGTTTGGAAATGCCACTTTTAGAAAGTGAGCATTTTCTTGCTTAAACCATTCTGTGACTCTGCCTTGTTTGTGGATTCCCTGTCTGGGTCAGTTTGACAGTTGGGTTGTTTTTCACCTCACACCAGACAGTGACACAAAGGGAGCTGGGGTGTGATCTGCATTTCCTGATTAGCCATCTCTGCTAGGAGGGAGGGGTGGAGTGGTCACTCTCATCTGAAAGGACTGTGCCTGCCTCTGACAATGCTGTCTCCAGCCCCCTGGTGTGTGTCTGAGGCCTTGCCTGGGCAAGGCAGGATTTCACAAGAAGGTGTGAGTCCCCTTTGAAGAAAGGTGACTTCAAAGACTAAAATGGGTATAAGAAGGGCACCCAAACTTACAAACTTTAGAAACACTTCTGGAATCAAGAGGAACCTCTGCCTGGAGAAGAGCTGATAGCTGAGGAACAAGTGCTGCCCTGCCTGTGACTGTGCTTTGTGGAGCTTTCCTGCAGTGCTGCTTCTGCCAGAGTAAGAGGGCAAAGACTGGACTTTGTGTGCCTTCCATCTTGAAGAAGAAATCTCCAAGGGCTTGATGTAGAGCTTGCCTCCTGTTGTTGAAGTCCCAGGGATAGCAAAGACTTCTTCCTGCCAGCACCTGGAGTCTCTGGAGAGACCCCTACTCTGCTCTGTGGTGCCCTTCCAGTTCCTGGGACCCTGAAAGGAGAGGCTGGCAGCCTAAGGACAAAAATACACGCACCGAGCACCGTGCGGAGAAAAGATCGACGCGAATCCGATCGCGGCTGAGAAAACGACGCGACGCCGGCTCCGCAGCTGAGAAACGACGCCGCAGGAAACGCGACCGGAGAATCGACGCCCGGAGCAGGAGAAACGACGCGCAGCATCGCTGACGAAGGCTGAGAGATCGCAACCAGCGCCGCGGGACTTTCGGACCGTCGCGTGGCTGGCTTTTTCGACGCGCCTCGCCGTGCCGAGCTGTTTTCGACGCATATACCCGTGCAGGGTTATTTTCGACGCACACCGCCCGTGCGGGGTTATTTTTGCCGCAAACCAGGTACATTTTCACGCTAGCAGCGCTAGTGTGGTGTTACAACTACCTAAAGACTCTTTTTATTTTAAACCTTTAAAAAATCATAACTTGACTTGTGTATGTTGGATTTTTGTCGTTTTGGTCTTGTTTTGTCTAGATAAATATTTCCTATTTTTCTAAACTGGTGTTGTGTCATTTTGTAGTGTTTTCATTAAGTTACTGTGTGTGTTGGTACAAATACTTTACGCCCAGCACTCTGAGGTTAAGCCTACTGCTCTGCCAAGCTACCAAGGGGGTAAGCAGGGGTTAGCTGAGGGTGATTCTCTTTTATCCTAACTAGAGTGAGGGTCCTTGCTTGAACAGGGGGTAACCTGACTGTCAACCAAAGACCCCATTTCTAACAGATACATTTAGTTTTTTTAGCGCTGCATGTATGGTTACGTCACCACTGGAAGGCCTTAGAGTTTGGCGGACAGGACACTCTGACAAAAGATGGTTGATGTCCAGTCCGCTGCATTATAAGTGCCATAGGCTATAATGCAATAGTACCACGGGTGGGCTGGACATCTGCTACGTTTGCGACAGAATATAGGCTTATGCTTCACGCTCTTTGGGTTCAGATTCGTCACATCCTGAGTGAGGGGCTCTGCCTCGCACAGTCTTCTACCTGCCAAATTAACTCTTAGTGACAAATGTAAAAGTACCAATGGAAGAGAACAGTAGGCGACAGCTCCAGCATCTAACGTATGCCTTGGGGATTTTGATTTGTAACCCTCCCTTCTATTGTTGTAAATTCCTCGTATTAAGCTGTAATGGCGAGGATAGGCTGTAAACTGCAGAAATCGCCCCAATGTAAACACAAGACCCAACATTAGGAATCAGTTCCCTGAATGACTGCAGAATTCCTCATAAATACACTTGCTCAAACCCATCAGAAATATTATAACCCACATGTCAAGCACTATAGCAAATCTGAACATTCGCACACTATGCCATCCTAAATATTGTTTTGATATTTATGTGTAAGCTCCCAACATGTCTTTAAAGTTATAAAGTTAAAACCTATGATCCCCAACAATGCCTGCTAAGTGGTAGGTCATCTTCCTTGAGTCCCAGTTCCAAGCAGAGAGCAGCTTACAATGTAATGAATCAGCTAGTTCCTTACATGTACAGCCATGTGCAGCAGAAGAAAAGCAGCAACTATATCAAAGAAAACTCTGAAGGTTTGCAATGATTTTATAACACTAAACATAAAAAGTTCCTAGCCGCTTGCAACCCAGCCAATATCCTCCGGCTGCCTTGTACATTGTACTGCAAGTGCTGAGATGCAATGTGCAGAACATCCCCAGAGAGATGCAATGTATAGAACATCCAATGAAGAGTGACTACACAGAAGGCCCAACCAAACACCCTGCCCTGTGTGATGACTGTGATTACTGCCTAGGGTTGATTAGAAAGAAGAACTATACTGGGGCACTAATACAACATCCCATTGTGAACAGGCTCAGTGCAAGCATTTGAGAGCTTATGCTCAGAGCTTTATGAACAGCAGGGGTGAAGGTAAGGCACACAAACACCACTTGCCGCACAGCATAATGTACAGTATAATACCAGGCTTGATAGTTTGTGCTCATAGGCTATGCGCATTGTACGGAGCTTCTCAAGCTCATTACGAGAACACGGGGCTGTTCATGTATCATTCTGACATCACAATCACAAACCACTTACCCAGCTGCCCTTGCCTCTCCCGGGACCCGAGCGCTAAAGTGCTTCCTGCTGCGGCCCTCTGATTGAGCGCCGTGAAGCCACGCTGTCTTGGCCGCAGGGATGCATCAATTAAACCATCATGGCATCCAGGAGGAAGGGAGACAGAAGGGGTGGGGCGCGAAGGGGGCAGCACCGCAGGACCAACAGCCTATCAATTCCTGCTGAATCCCTGTGGGCGGGTTTCCACCTCAACTTTCTAGTGGCATTGAACATAACCTGACTGCTCTCTTCTTGTTGTGATGACGTGACTAGGATCAGTCAATGAAGGAAAGTCCCCTGCAGCACACAAGGGTCACAGTCATGAACTCCATATATCACTACTAACCGTCAACAGACACACATTAAATGAACTGCAAGGTGCTGTTATGATGACTGCAAAATCCATGTTCTTTTCAGTAATTAAAAGAGATGACAATCTCGAGCCGTATGTGGTATCTGTGAAGCACCAAAAGGCTGGTGAAGGCTGCACTTTTGCATTCTTGTACTATGAGGGAAGAGTTCTCATATTACACAGGAATGCAACCGTGATCATTCAAAATGCATCAAAGAAAATGTAAACAAAACGGTGCAAGTTACTACACAACACTATTTTATTTCTATTTTTACATATGAATCTAAATATATCTTCGGCTAGCTGGGGTAGATCTTTTAATACTGTGGTAAAGGGGCGCTGAATGATCTTCAGAGAATGAGATCATGCTGTATTAAAGGAATACCATTTTAGAGACACGCCCCGTTTGTTTTTACGAAGGGATTAACTCATGGTTGTGATTACTAGGGCTTAATCCTCCTAAGAGTTAAGCACCTGGAAAATAACGAGTTGCAAATCGACTCCATATAGGGATATTTAATTTCCATATTCTAGGAAATAATGGTATAGATTACAGAGCATCAATGTGTAATGTACCTTCTTGTGCTGCTGTTGTATCTCTTTCAAGAATGTGATCCTAAATGGTTCGGCCATTTAGGACAGACCATGACATGTGGAGAAGAGACTCGGTCTCTTACTGGGGGTCTAACCCTAATATAAATAAGGGGCACTTCCATTGGAAGAAGACCTACATCAGAAGCACATTAGTTAGATATCTGCCCGACCATGGTGCGTTTGGCAGAGGCATAACACAATCCCTTTCAGTGCAAGGGAGGGGACATTCCTACAAGGTCCCCCTCAACCCCTCAAGGGGTCCCATTCAGGCAAAGGTCAATTAATATCTATGAGATATGGTAGACTCAGGGGCCAATCCTTACATTTGCAGGGGGGCATCACTTTGTGTTGCACCACTATCGATTGCATTCTATCATTGAAAAACAGGAACACGCCCCTTGTGAGGTAGGATGTCTATTATAGGACATAATTTCTTCAAAAGTTTCGACTCTGGCGCAGGTATACCCTATTCAACATCCACTCTTGTTCCAACTTCCCACACTAAGGTGGGTATCTTCTGCACAGCCATCTTGCAGTCAGCACTCATGGGCAACCCCCATCTCCATAATAACACAACACTACATTTTAGGAACGTCCCCAAATAAGCTGAGCAGCAAACGCAATGTAAATAAAAAAATTACATTTATTTGTAAGAACAGGCAGTTGTTAAGTGCACCTTCAGGTCTACAAAGATATTTTAGCACGTATAGTGCAAGGGGTCAGAACATTATTTCTTTTCATACTTGCCAGAAATGCATGCCTATGCTACATGAGTTCTTCCCTGTACTCAAGACTTTAGTATGTTCTGATACTTTAATGAGCTATGAATGGGTAACTAGTGATTCATACTCCCCAAACTGCCCCAACTGAACCACCCCGCTCCCTGGCCAAATGAACCCTCGCATGCAGCACTTCTCCTTTTTACATGCAGAAGTCAGCCCAGTAGTCAAACTAAGGTGCAGTTACCCAGCTTCTAGAAACTAAGGGAGTGAGCCTCACCTGGCAGATGCTACTCTTGCATCGCTCACCAGCCTCACAGCATAGCATGGGTTATTGCTGTTTTACTGAAGTGCAGCATTCAGGCCGCCTTGCTGGGGCAACGGTGTCTCATAATTCCAGGGCAGGTGATGTGGAGGAACCAGGACAATCGTGAATATGGTTTTGTGGTTTTCTTTTGGTAAGAGGGAAATATTAAATGTTATTTTTCTTTCAAATGTTGATTTAATGTCCTGCAAGTCTGGAGATTAATTGAAAGCCCCTGATTCTTGTTCTCCTAGTATCACAGAAAGTTCCACACGGAAATAAATATCCCTTCCAAGTAAACCTGACATTTCTTTTCAAGATTGTGCGTAAAATGAAGAGAATCCCCTTTTTCTGTTCGAAGTGCCTTTCTATACAGTCAAAGGGGTGTGTACAATCGAAGAGGTCAACAGTAGCTTGCCACATGCTAAGTGCGGAAGAGGGAATTCCAGCATGTCCGTGTCCGACGTGAGAGATTTATAGTGCCTAATTGTGGGTGAAAGGCATTTGTTTTCCAACGCAGACTTTCATGTGGCTTCCCTCACCTCCAAGAGCTGCTACCGGGTCAAAGGTCCATTATGCGTTCCGTGGGTCAGCAGCCGGATGACAGGATTAGACTAAAGGAAGGAGGTGCAGCTCGCCCCTTCTCTATCGTGCTTTCTTTGTTTCTGTCCCCCTTTCGTCTTCCCCTTATTTCTCTATGATACCACACGTTTAATCTGCCCTTCAGAAAAAAAGCTCTGCACTCATTTCTTTTGCTGGAGAGAAGGATGTGAAAAAAGAGGCCGGCAGCATGAGTCCTCATGTCGCTCAAGAAACAAAGTTTTGTCATTTATGTGCTGCCTAATAAAAATAGGCGATAATTAAGCAGGAAAAGAGGCAAGGGTGCTCTGTATGTTCTTTGATTCCATATGTGCCCGATTTCCTAGGAATTGGTGCACTTGTATGCATTTATTTAGTAGAAAGAAAACTCTAGGTCGAGCAGCATCATGAAAGATTCAAAAAGCAATCCATATTAAAAAAATAAATAAATCAATATTCAATGAAAAGCACTTTCCTGCGTAATGCCAGATTGACGGTGCCCACTCAGTATGCAAAAAAATGAAAACTACCAGAGAGCTGTCTTCCGCAGCAAGGACATATAGGAACACACACACGGTTTCTCAGCTTTCAAGCAACCAAGGGGATACATCCACAGGGCACCCACAAATCCATGGCTGGTGTTTTGAGAAGCTCTTAAAATGAGAACTCTTCCCTTCTATGCCTGCAGGAGAGGTTGGGGGGATACGACTGTACATTCCTTTAGTTTTTGGGGAAGAAGTCAACCTCCCCCCCGATGCCAAAAGTGGTCCTGGTGCTTCTCAGCTTGGATCCCAGAGGCACTTTCAGAGATTCAATGGGTAAAGGATAAAGGCACTAGCAACTATCTGAGACAATCAGTTACGTTTCTGCATTGAGTCGCCAGGGAGTACAAAATTCAATAGACCTCAAAATATGGCTGCAACGAAAATGGGCGGTAATTTGGATGCATAAAATACATAAAGTGAAGTTACATTCTGAGATTGCACCAAAGACATGCAGTTGCACCTTGGTTTTCAGTTAAAATGTAGAGCATTTCTTACGTGCTGCTACTTACAACCTGATTTCATAATTTTCCATATATTGCCGCATTCTGGGGTGGGATGTGTTACGTTCCCAACATTTTCTGGACAGACAGAAGTTAACAAACTTTCTCCGAACAAAGCACTATCAACTGTCAGTTCTCCCCCATTCCTTCTGGTCCACTAGCCCAACAAGCACTTGTTTTAATATTGAAATCATGCATTAATTATTTCGGGTTACACCTTAGTCAAATGAGCCATAATGCTGAGTATTTTTTTTATCATGCTGTGATCTCCGAAAGTTATTGTTCCCATTTGACTAACATACACACTTAAATACAGTACTTTAAATGACTAATGAAATATTTAATAAATTAAGGAGTGCACTTTTGGTGAATGCAAATGAAAAATAAATAATGTCTCTCATAAGATTCAGTTCAAACGAAAGCTTATCCCCTATGATTTGAGGTAACATCTCCCATGCGATTAGAAAATAATTAGTATCAAAGTCAAAACATGCGCTATAGGACACTCTGTTGTGCTGTCTTGCAACAAAGGGGCAAATATGTTGCATCCAATTTTCTGGACCCCGAAAAAAAGTTTAAATCATCTGCATTATGAATTCTAGCAGCATTGCAGATAGTTTTGTCTTGCCTCGTTCGTTTATTTTTTATAACTTTATATTTTAGATTAATTCTAATAAAGGTTTTACAATAACAAAAACCGGTCGACTGTGTTGTTTTTAAGGTGCTATGTGGAACTGTAGGCCGTAGATCACTGCATAACCTTTGAAAAAGGGTGAGGACCAGGGGAGATAGCAAACGTGTGCATATTTTAGCTGAACTTTTAGTTTGATGCCCTTCATTGGATGCAGTCTGCAGATAAGAAGTGCTAGATATTCATGCTTGTACATTATCTGTTATCAATAATGATTGTTTTTTTTAATTTTAGGGTCAACGAGCAAAAGTGTAAGGGGTGTTCCTGCTTAGGAGCATCAGGCTTTCTATCTAACTGTACTGGCTGGAATAGTTTGTTTTTTATTCAAGTACCAGTAGAAAAAAACACGTTTAAAAAATAAATTGCAATATAATCTTTCACGGATTCTGAAAGCTTGTTGATCGCTGAGCATAAATTCGCAATGCAAAAATTCATTGACGAGGTAAATAAAGCATTCAAAGAAGTGTTTTTAAAGCATCTACAAATTGTCACTTCAGAGCCACAAAACTGCAGGGATTTCCTACACGTCTGTCAGCAGCTTGTTTTTGTTAACACAATTTTGGTTGGCCACGGTACAGTTGCCAGTTCTGAGATTTGACTCTCTATAATTATCTATACTATTATTCATGTCTTCTTCAATTTCCATGTAATCGGACTTGCTGACTGTGGAAGAGCTACGCCGACTCAGGTCACTGTTGGAGGCCAAATTAGGGGAGCTAACGTGGAGCAACTGGGCCTGTTCTTCCCCTTCAGTTTCTCGGTGGTAGAAGTAGTTGAAGTTGGACACGATGACAGGTACAGGCAGGGCAATTGTTAGCACGCCAGCTATGGCACACAGAGAGCCCACAATCTTGCCTCCAATTGTCACTGGGTACATGTCACCATAGCCCACAGTGGTCATGGACACCACCGCCCACCAGAAAGCATCAGGGATACTTGTGAAATGAGATTCATCTTCTTCAGCTTCAGCAAAATAGACTGCACTAGAGAACAAGATGACCCCAATGAATAGAAAGAAGATGAGTAGACCTAGTTCTCTCATGCTAGCCTTGAGAGTCTGTCCCAAAATCTGGAGGCCCTTAGAGTGTCTGGAGAGTTTGAAGATTCGGAAGACTCTTACCAGTCTGATGACCCTCAGGATGGCTAGAGATGTTGCTTGTTCCCCCTTCACTGGCCCATCTTGCTCAGCCATTTCAGTCCCCAAAGTAATAAAGTAGGGGATAATAGCCACTATGTCAATGACATTCATGATGTTTTTGAAGAATTCTGGCTTACTTGGGCAGGCAAAAAATCTCACCAGTAACTCGAATGAAAACCAGATGATGCAGAGGGTCTCTACCACAAAGAATGGATCAGTGAAGATGTTGGTTTTGTAGAACACGGTGCTGTTGTCACTCCTCCTTTGAGAAAATATCCGGTCAGCTTTGAGCTCTGGAAGTGTCTCCAAGCAAAATATAACAATAGAAATGAGGATCACCATGACCGAGACAATGGCGATGATTCTGGCTGGGCCTGAGCTTTCTGGGTATTCAAACAAAAGCCATATTTGCCTTTGGTACTCTTTTTCTGGTAAGGGGCGCTCTTCTTCTTTGATGAAGCCCTCGTCCTCTCTAAACTTCTCCATTGCCTCCTCTCCAAGTTCATAAAATTTTATTTCCTCTGAGAACATGTCCAGGGGCACATTGACAGGCCTTCTCAAGCGGCCCCCAGACTGGTAGTAATACAATATGGCGTCAAAACTGGGGCGATTCCTATCGAAGAAGTACTCATTCCTCAGAGGGTCAAAGTAGCGCATCCGCTTTTTGGGGTTTCCCAATAAGGTGTTTGGGAACTGGGCCAGTGTCTTGAGCTGGGTCTCGAACCTGAGGCCAGCCACATTGATAACCACCCGCTCACAGCACTCATGGTCTTCATGGTCAGGCTGATAGCTGTCCTGGGGGTGTCCAGGCAAGGCTGAGGTCTCGTCCATGTTCTCCCCTGCAATCACAGTCATTTTCCTCCTGGCAGGTGGTGCTCAGGGGACGGAAGCAGGTTTTGTTCACCTTGGCTCCAGGGTGCTTCCCCTTTCTGGTCTTGATCTTGCTTTTACCTGAGCTAAAATACGTGTGAGCGTAGGTGTGTGTGTGTGCGCGCGCATGTGCGTCCTTTGGCCTCCCAGCAACACACACGCGCACACACACACACACACGATCGTGCTCCAGATGGGTCCACAGTGCTGGGCAAACAGGCCGGTTGCCCCTTGTCTGTTTCCTTGCTTTTAATGCAATCCTGCCTTTATCGCTGACTCAACCATTGCCGTTCTGCTGCTGTCACCCAGCTTCTCCAACCCCAAAAAATACAGAAAAGGATGGATGCGATGGTTTGCCAACTCAGCAGATTCCGACTGCCGCCCTCTCGCGCTCTCTCTGCCGCTCCTGTTCTTCCCTTACAGGTGAAAGGTATTCTCACGCCAGTGCGGTAGATGGAGACTGCACGAAAATAAACACAACAAAAAACACAACAAAATGCTTTCAGTTTGGGGCACAAAACCACACAGCTGTGACAATGAATCATCAACAATTTGCCTCAGAATCACTCAAGCGTTTTTTTTGTTTTGTTATCTAAGTGCCTGGTGCTACTACTAACACTGCACAAAATCTCAACGTACTGTACACACACCGATTATGGCTTTTGAAATTAAAATTGATAAACAATGCACTGACAAGGCATTCCCAAAAGAATAGTACACAGGCATGCAGACACATTTACGAAAAACAAATAAAGTAATCTGGTGTCTTACCTGGCTTTCTCGGCGGCAGGAATGATAGAGGTATAAAAAAATAATCAAGCACTGTAGGAATGCGTCAAGCCTTGCAGCATCCAAGAGGCGCATGCAGCTAGCCCGTCTGCGCCCTTTTTTTTATTATGGATATCGTTTTACAGCGCTAGGAGTACAAGATCTGCTGAAATATTCATAGACTATGTTAGGCTGCATGGAGAGCAATCATATTTAATTAGTTACTGATGAGGAACCGCATAAAGCGAGCTTTCTGTCCAGCAATAGGGTGAAAAGTGGTGGAAATGGGGTGCGTTTCCCCGGGTTCCTTCCCATTTCACGTTACCCCGAATGGTGAAAGGCTAGTGGGAAGGTTTGCAAGCAGGGTGCAGCCAGGCTGCATACTCGGTAGCAGAGAGCCCGCTCTATAGCAGCAGTAATGAGTGTGGGACGGGGGCGGCTGAATACATTAAACGCAATAAGCAAACTCCAGCCATTTCTTGACGTTGCAGTCTCAGCAGAAACATGAGAGCTCTTTGGTGCAGATAGGTTCGGACATACATAGGTAGTCTCGCGGCTGCTTCGCCCCCAGACTTCAACCAAGCAGCTACAAACAAGCGCATTTTGACGGTTCAATGGTGGGGGTAGAAAAACGATTCCCTCTGGGTGACTTCACATGGCAAATATGAAATACTGTATAGACGCAATGCAGGCAGCGTGCAAGGCACCCACATCCCTCAGTCGTTGTGCGCGCTCGAGCATACGGGAGCAGCAAGCAGGCCAGTCATGTCATGTATGAACCGGGACAGCCCCGCGATGTATGGGGTAAAGGGCAATGCAGAGACCGGCGTGGGGCTGCAGGGCTCGATGCAGCCCCAACGGGCACATGCACGGAATGACCGATACATGAGGAGCAGGCAAACGAGTCGTGCAGCGAGCAAGCTATACACTCTCACACTGACACACAATGCCCATCCGAGACAGCAGCGGCGGCGACTTCCCGGGGAGGCACACATATCCCCTGTCTGTAAACACCTCCGCACACACGGCCCACATACTACAAAATAAACAGGAGACCTTGCCACAGCTATTGTCGTGATAGCCTTGAAAACGCATCTGCATTGTCAAGGCCGACATTTTTATTGGCAGATCCAACATCATCACATTTAGAAATCAACAACAGTCCTGTATTTATACAATACAGAGGCGGCACGAGGGACGCACTGCTTGGCAGGGGAATTACTAGGTTAGTAGAGCGAGATGCACATACCCTGATCCTGCCCGGGTCATACAAAAGGCGGTAGCGAGGCCCGAGCCGAGCGCCACGGGTCTATGTGGTGCACGGAGCGGTGAGAGTCAGACGGGTTTTGGGAAAGAGGCGAGGAGAGGTGTATGCGGTGAGGCCGGAGGATTCTCCCCGGCTGCTGGCCCGCCTCATTCCTGCTGAGTCTCCTCCATGGGCACCCTCGGCCGCCAGCGGCAACATATTTGAGAAATCATCCGTTTAGACGCGCCTGGCAGTCCACCGGGATACAGGCATCGCTTCCTTTCCGTCAAAAGGTCCAGTGCTGGAGGATGCAGTGGAAGCGGAAAAAACCCAGGGACTGAATCAGGTGGCTCCCGGCGTGGACTGCTGTCCGCAGTGTGCTTCGGGCAGACGCTGCTGCTGTACTACGCAGCGTAGGCTCTGCAGCGTCCCCTGGTAGGCCTGGCCTAGCACAGCAGCATCACAGGGTAAGGCGGGGTCAGTAAAGGCGATGCAGTGTTCTCTTTTGCTCTGCTTTTCCCAGATACGGCAGGGATGATGAGCACTCATATGCCAGTCTCAGTGTGCACACAACAGCTGTTTGGCATACAGTGGCAAGGTGACGAACTTGCTCCACAGGCAGTGACATTAGCAGATTTACAGTCCATACCAAGCACCTATGGCAATGCTGCCAGTTGCACAAGGCCACACCCTGGGGTGTTTGTGTGTTTGTATATATAGATATATATTTTCACTGAAAAAAACAAAGGTTACATGGACGTTATAGTTAGGCTCAAGTAACTATAACTCGTTCCCTAAGGTAACTATAACTTGCATCCCTGCCATGAACAGTTTTTTGTCAAAAAGTTTATTGCAAATACTACATTGATATTATCAATAATGTTATCAAAGATGTCATGAGTGCCGTAATTGTGGGGTAGGGCACGAGTTATAGTTACTTGAGATAAATCTAACTATACCAGGTGAATTTCTATGGTTTTGTACGTTTAAAATGTAAGTCTAACTATAATGTCACTGTAACCTTTGATTTTTGAAGTGAATGTCTATGTTTTTTTATTCTATTTCCTAATTCTAATGTCCATGTAACCTTTGTTTTTTTCAGTGAATTTTTATGTGCTTTTTTTTTTAAACACGTCATTTTCATTACTATACGTTAATCTAACCACTGCTGCACATGGCCTTTGCACATGGCCCAGGCCCTGTAGCCAATCCCAGGCTATGTGCAGCAGGAGTTGGCCACAGGTCATGGCCTGCGTCCAGGCCCGAGCAGTCAAACACCATTAACCACCTAAACTTGGGGCATGCATGGTCAAAGGCTGTGCACAGCAGGGGTTGCTGCAGCCAACCCCCATAACCACCCAAGCCTGCCCCATTTTTTTTAATTTCTTATAAACTACTTAATGGTTGTACATCAAATATGCAAAAGCATAATCTGATTACCAAAACCTACCTTTCTACCCAATTTCATGTCATTCTGTTCAGCGCTTCAGGCTGTAGTGGTGTCTAAAGGTCCCATGGGAATTAACATGGCAAATACAACCTTTTTGATCGCCCCATTTTCTCGGCCCCCACTTGACGAATCAACATAAATTTCCCATGCGCAACATGAATAACAGACACACTTTTTGGAAAATTTTGGGAGGATTTGTCAAACCGGCCAAAGATATAGGCAAGTCCAAAAATGCTTTTTCTATGGAAACATGGTCATAACTATAACTACCTACAGGTGAGTTCGTAATGTGTATATACCCTTCAGGTTGAGGGTCAGAGAACTTAACCACTATGCCACAGGTGCCTCAGTACTAATCTCTCTCTCTCTTTCTCTCATCCATCTCATTATGGGATGGATGAGGGAGAGAGAGAGAGACAGGACCGCAGATGAAGCATCAGGACCCCGCAGTCCTAGCCGGCTCCCCACATCATGTGGGAGCTGGCATTGCTCTCACACACAGTGAGCAGCTTTTAATAGCAGCTCCCTGCTTGAGGGAGCAATGTTTTCATCTGTCTTTCCTGTACATATATTTTCATGCAGGGAACACAGACGAAAACGCGGCTTTCTGCAAGGGAGAGCAGTTTGAACTCTCTCACTTGCAGAAAGTGGAGTTTGTTTGCATATGTTTGGTGGGAGCATTTAGCAAAAACAAACAGCTATCTCCCAGGATGGGCACCCGAGAACCTAGCAGGAGCCGGCCCTGTGGGGGGTGGTAGTCTCTAGGGCCATCAATGGCTCCTTAAAGGGGGCCTCACAGCCCCACTCCAACTCTTCATTTAGGCCCAGAGATGTTGTATTCCCTGGGGCTGTTTTTTTCACATTAGCCCTGGGGAGGTGACAGTTCTCCAGTGATGGGAGGGTGGGGGTGCTGAGCATATGATTTGAATATGTGCCCTGGTGAAGTAGATGTGCCTGGGCTGCGAAAGGCTGGGCAGCCTCCCTGCATTTGATTTGAAAATAGTGCCCTGGGGATGTGGCTGTACATGAGGCTGTGGGGGGGGGGGGGCAGAGAGGCCCCCAGTATTTACATTGTAATAAGTGCCCCAGGGAGATGGTAGTCCCCGGGGCTGAGGAGGGCCAGGAACTCTCCCCACATTTTCATAAACAGCCCGGGAAGGTGGCAGTCCCTGGGGCTGCTGGGGAGATGGGGGGGTGCACCCTCCCTTCTACATTGAAATAGAAGGAAGCTCTGGGGAGGTGGTGGTCCTCAGGGCTGCAGAGGGGCCACGCGCCCCTCATGCATTAAATGAAAAATAAGCCCAAGTGAGGTGGCAGTCCCTGGGGCACTAAAAAGCCCTGAATGGGTCCCCGTGTAACTCTTTACTTTTTACTTTGGCCCTGGACCTGGCCCACCTCAGGGCTATATTCAAACAAGTGAAGGAGACCGCACATATTTTTTTTAAATTATTACAGCAAATTCGTGATGACGTCAGAAAATCGAGTAATGTTTTTTCTTTTTCTGGCTGAGTTCCTCTTGGACCTCAACACCAGATCTAAGGGTCAGTGTGTCTCTACTCTCACAGCCACTCTCACCCCAGATACACCGTCTATAACTCACACCCTCACCGTGCACTGCTAATTACCCCACAAATTACAGCACTCATGACATTTTTGATAACATTATTGATAATATCAATGTAACATTTGCAGTAAAACCTTTGACGATAAAAGTGTGCATGGCGGGGGCGCGAGTTATAGTTACCTTAGGGCACGAGTTATAATTGTTTGTCATAACTCTAACTATAAAAGATGAATTTTTATGGTTTTGTATGAATAAAATGTGAGCTTAACTATTACGTTCCTGTAACCTTTGTTTTTTTGAGTGAATATATGTATATATCATACTCATACTTATTTATATTTGGGGGGCCCCCACAGCCCCGGGGACCGCCACCTACCTAGGGCTAAAAATCAATTAATGGGGAGGGGCTATAGTTGAATTATGTGTGGTGGACCCGCTACCCCCCCGCCAGCCCTGGGGATCACCACTTCCCAGGGGCAAACATTTAATTTAATGCGGGGAGGCGCATGGCACCCTTCAGACCCAGAGACTGCCACCTTCCCAGGGAAAGCATTTAATTTAATGCAGAGGGGAGGCACGGTCTCCCACAGCCCCGGGGACTGCCACCTCCCCTGGACTAAGGATGAATTAAAGGTGGGGACCATGTGTCCGTCCAGCAGCATGGGGGACCACCATCTCCCTGGGGCTGAAATTAAGTTATATATGGGGGACCAGCACAGCTTCCCCACAGCGCTGTGGATTGCCACCCTCCCATGGGCAAACATTTAATTTAATGCCGGGGTGCGCGGCCCCCAGCAGCCCTGCAGACATCCACCTCCCAGGACAAATTCTAATGTTGGAGTGGGCCGTGAGGCCCCCCCTTGAGGAGCCCATTTAGGCCCTGGGGACTGCCATCCCCAAGGCCTGGCTTCTGCTATGTCCTGGGGTGTCCACCCCTGGGGCACAGATGCTTGCTCTGAATTGGCAGGAGCTTTGACAGCTACTGCCAAGTCACAGCAAACACTCCTCTCGCAGGAAGTGAAAGACGTCAAACAGCTCTCACTGGTTGTGAGCAGAGGTTTCCTCTGTTTCCACTACATAGTGGCATATTACCTAGAGGTAATAGGAATATATATGTATATTTATATTACCTCTAGGTAATATGCCACAAGGCAGTTATAGTTAGTACCATGTTTCCATAGAAAAAGTGTTTTTTGACTTGCCTCTATCTTTGGCACCATTTAACGAATCGTCATAAGCATTCCAAAAAAAGGTGCCCTATTGATTCTTGTTGTGCATGGACAGTTTTGGGTTGATCCATCAAGAGGGGCAGTAAAAAGGGGGGGAGGGGGTAAAAAAAGTTGCATTTCCCATGTTAATTCCCATAGGACCTTTGAACAAGGCTACAGCCTGAACCACTGGATGGAATTACACCAAATTTGGCAAAAAGCTAGCTTTTGGTGCACAGATTGTGCTTTTGCTTATTTGGTGTAAATCCTTCGAGTGGTTTTTGAGAAAACTGAATTTCTATATCTCTGGCCGTGAAGCCTTTGCGAATAACAAGCTTGCGCAGAGAAATGAACAGCTCTGATTGTCTGCCAACACTTCAAGCCGGAAGTGTTGGCAGCCATCTTGGGACTCGGCTTCAGCGAGTCCCTCAAAAAAGTATAGAAAAAAGAAAGGGAGCCAGGGTAGAGACACCCTGACCCCTTAGCTCTTGTGTTGGGGTTCCAGAGGTGACTACGTCAGGGCAAAAAAGTATTTTTTTTGCCATGAATTTGTAAAATTTGAGAATTTGCAGCAAAAAAAGTGTAAAAAAAAAACAAGCACATGCTCTCACAGGTGTTAATTCTGAAGTCCCCGGATGTGTCAAGTACTGGGGGCATTGCTATTTTAATGCGGCAGGGCTGTATACCCCCTGCAGCCCTGGGGACTGCCACCTCCTCAGGGCATTTCAGTAATTATGTGCTGGAGGGGCGTACGGCCCCCACAGCCCCAGTGACCACCACCTCCCTGGGGCACTTCCGTAATTGTGTGTGGGGGGTGGGGCCACGCAGCTCCCCCTGCAACCCTGGGGACCACTAACTCCCCAGGGCAAACCTTAAAAAAAGGGTGATCATTTGAGACCCTCACAGCCACAGGGACTGCCTCCTCCTTTGGGCTATTTACATTGGAGGGGGTCTGCATGGCCCCCCTTGAGGAGCCACAGATGGCCCTGGGGACCCCGCCACCCAGGACTGGCTCCTGCTATATCCCAGGATGTCCACTACTGGGATATTCCTGCTTGCTGTGGCTTACCTGCAGCTTTACAGCGGCCAAGCCACAGCAAACACTCTGCACGCAATGAGGGAGAGCTGTCAAACAGCTCTCCTTCGCTACAAACAAAGGTTTACTCTGTTTCCCTGCCCAGGGAGATGCAGGCAGGGATATAGAGGAAACATTGCTCTCACAGAAAGGGAGCTGCTTCAGCGTCTCCCTCTTTGTGACAGCTGTGCGCAGGAGGCAGGGAGCCAGCTGGGACTGTTGGGGACTTCAGGCTCCCCACACGGTCTCCAACATTGTGACTGGGTGCCCTGAGGGACACCCAGGTCACATGGCCGGGCCACAGGGGTTGGGGACCACTGAGCCGAGATGGACCATTCGGCCAACCCCTGCTGCACATGGCTGAAGGCCATGCACAGCGTGGGATTTGCATTGATAAAGGGGTTGGCCGCAGGCTCTGAGGCCAACCGCCGGTGTGCACAGCTGAAGGCCATGTGCGGTGGTAGTTGGATTAACATATAGTTATGAAAATTGCTTCAAGTTAAATAAACCATAGAATTTCACTGAAAAAACAAAGGTTACGGGGAGGTTATAGTTAGGAAAAAGAATTAAAAAAACCTTAGAAATTCATTGAAGAAAACAAAGATTACAGGGACGCTTTAGTTAGGTTCTGAATTTACTCGTACAAAACCAGAGAAATTCAGCAGTTATAGTTATAGTTATTTCAAATAACTATAATTCACCCCCTATAGTAACTAAAACTCGCACCCTCTGCTAATTACATGCACTGCTAATTACTATGCACTGCAAATTACCCTTCAGCCAACCCCTGGTGCACAGGGCTGAAGGTCGTGCGTGATAGTGAGTTGGGTGAATATAGGGAGCTGGATTAAAGTAAAATAATTAAAAATTACTTTATGTTAAAAGAACATGGACATTCACAGAAAAATGAAAGGTTACAGGGACACCATAGTAAGGAAATAGAATTAAAAAAACATAGAAACTCATGACCTACGGTACCTATAACTCACGCCTCCACCATGCACTGTTAATATTACAGCACTCATGACCTCTTTGATACCATTATTGATAATATAACTGTAACATTTGCAGTAACATTATTTATGAGAAAACTGTGAGGGCACAAGTTATAGTTACCTTTGGACACGAGTTATAGTTACTTGAAATAACTGTGACTATAATAGCTGAATATCTATGGTTTTGTATGTTTGAAATGTGAGCCTTACTATAACGTCCCTGTAACTTTTTGCTTTTCAAGTTCATTTCTACATTTTTTAAATTATATTTCTTAACTATAACATCCCTGTAACCTTTTTTTCAGTGAATGTATATATCTTTGTATGTGTGTGTTTGTGTGTATGTGTGTTTTACATTTTTACAACTAAATATTAAGTTAAAAAAACCTCTGTAAAAATTGACTTTGATGCTTGCTGTTCTTTGTAAAATAGTCAACAAATTCCATTGGCATCTAACTGTGTTGCGCATGGGCATCAAAGTTCTAGGTGTGAATTCACAGAAGCCCTTACTTTCACCTCCTTCCTTAAGTTGGGCAACAACAATGGCTGTCTAAAGCCTGTCTCTGTTGTGGCAAGTAACCCCCACTGTGCCTTTAACATGGCTGTTTTGTGTACTTTAAAGCTTTTACATCACTTGAGCTGATGATGTGAATGAGTTACATCACAGAGTGAGTGGCAGGAGGGGAGATGAAAGAACTGCACACATTCTACAAGCTTTTATTAATAAGTGGGTAGCTGTACGTTTTTTTCTTGGTGCTGTAAAAAGTCAGGAGAGGTGTAACAAAGGTGATCTTTATCATCCCTTGTTTTGTCTAGATGTCCCAGTTTCAGTGGTGCTGCTAGGTCCAAACCTGGGCAGTAGGCTTACCAGGAGGCTAACCTGGTGGCAGAGTCTTCTTCAGAATCAGAAGTCAAAAATAGTTGTTGGGGTTCTCTTTACTGTTGAGGTACATTTAATTATATTATGATGAATGTATTTCTGGAGAATTTAGGTTAAAAGACGTTGGGCCAGTAACATTGGTCTGAGCTTATTGTTCTTTACATCGCATAATGGGAATTCCCTCAAGTAAAATTAGTGGAATGAAGTACAAATGTCACATTTTCATGTACATTGGCCATGTAGATCTAGTAGGATTGGCAACTTTGGATTCTAGTTTTGGGGACAATCAGTGGCAAATGGTGCATTCAAAACAGTCTAAATAAGTGCATTGATCTCAACTTAACTATAACCCCTGGCGTAATTTTTATTATACCAGTCCAATCTTGAGAAACAACAGGCATTTCTCAGTATTTTGTCGGTGCAAAAGGAGGGAGGGGCCTGGAAGCAGAACAGATGGATGCAGTTTACCTAAGCTCCACATGGTGAACTGAGGAATTGTCACTAATTCTGCACCTAACTGCAGCATCGGCCACTCCTACATCTTACACATTAAGAGCGACACAGCAACAAAAGCAGAGACCGAAAAACAAGTGTGGCCGCAGATCCACACGTAAGGATGACATGACCCCTGTGGGTCCCTCCCCCAACAGCAATGGCACCATTGTTAAGGCCTGATCCAATGCTGCGCTGCAGCTCTCAAGACCCAAAGTGGATAGCGAAGAGGACCTGCAGTCCTGACCAAAAGGAGACAAATGCATAGATCCAAGCCTCCTTGCCACAGATGTAATTCCAGGGCCCAGGGCTACTGACCAACGGCACACTATACTCCGACTTCCAATAGCCCCGCTGGGAGAGCCAAACATAGATGGCGCACATCCAGCACAGGCCACCTAATGATCCCCTTGAGACTTCAGCAAGAGGTGAGGGGGCAGGACGATAAGCCGAAATTGAAAGGAATGGCTGTCACCCCAGGGTCAGAGCCGGCACCCTGAGAAACCCCCCAGTAATAACACTAGCATTGGTCTGGCCTAATTGACTGTAGCGCCTGCTCACCAGAGCACATCAGTAATAGCGGCGAACACCTGCTGATCTGACCAGGGCAAGGCCGACAACCTAGGCCCCTCTTAGTGAGCACACACACAGTGCTGGACAATGCATCCTGATGGAGCACTGCCATTTGACATTTCAGTGGCATACTCAATGATAATGGCCTAGCAGTGACAAGCCCGGTGTGGGATGCCCATTTGCCTCACCGAGGTCTGGCTTTAATATCGGAGACTCTTGATACCCTGTGGACAGACTTTAAAGGTATGCCAGGGGCCTAAGCGTGTCATAGCAGGGGGATGATACCTCACGTAAGCTTCAGAAACTGATTAGTCTCTCTCCTCACTCAGGGCCCCCCATACACTCCTGACAACTACTCTCAATGAGTGGACCCCCCCACAGGCCACATGACGTGTATTGGCATATGGGTCCCATGTGAGGCAACACATGTGACCCATGCCTTTGTGGGGGCAGCCCATGAGGGGATCTAACTGGAGCATGGAAGACAAACACCACTTTGACACACTGGGAACTCTTGCAGAAAGAATGCTGGACTCCTGGGGAGCACCGTTGAAATCCTAGCCTGAACATTCTCGCTCAGATTAATTGTGTTTCCGGGCAGAGTGCTGCATTGGTCCTCAAGGTAGGAAGGATACCCTAGCACAGAATGCAGTGAACAGTCAAGGGAATGACTGACCTCAGTGTATGAAAACTGCTGTCAGGAGGAGGGAACTCACCCATACCCCCTTCATCCTGTGATTGAGTGGGTAATCTTTAGCTGGAGACAATCTGATCACCACATCTCCGGTAGGGGCCGGAATGGGCTGCTGGCAGTTACAGGGCACAGCATTGCAGAATTCCCCAGTTTCCATGTGTGTTGAAATCACAGGTCAGAAAACTTCAGACGGCCTCCAAGGCCTTCATTATGTTAACCTAACCTAAGATTACCACATCACAAATGCATACCTGCAGGTGGGCAGATGCCATTGCTCTACCACGATATACAGGACCACACTGGGAGAGTCAAAACCCTAGCATCCACTCAGGAGCATGACTTATGATGTAAGCTCCTGAAAGCTTCTACTTTGCCTCAACTAATTGTTGTATCCAAGTGAATGGCAAACAGATACCTACAATACCTCCCTGGTTAGACTACAACTCTATATAGCCAACAGAGTTGGGATCTTTTCATACACTGTCACAGCTGCTGTCACCCTGAAGTGGCACAAGATGCTAGATCTCAGCCGAGACATATAGAGACACTTAAGCTTCACAGATTATATCATGATGAGTAGACAAAAACAAGCAAAAAAACAACCCTGCCCACCATCACTGGCGTTTCATTCACCCATCCATGAGGAGGAGAGGGGCTGTTTGTCATCACAGCCACGGGACCCCACTGCTAACTTGGACCCAATATTGCAAGCCATCAAAACATTCTGCGCATCTGTCAAATCCCGAATAGAGGAGATCCAGGTGGAGTTTGGTCTCCTGTGTGATGACCAGAGAAAATTAGCCTCTAGAGTTATGGAAAAAGAACGGACTATCGTGGACATGTAGTCACAACTGGCGGATCACTCACAAACCACCCAGGACCGCTTCAAAAGGATTCAATACCTTGAACATCAAGGGGAGGATGCTAAAAGGAGGGCAAGAAGGAACACAGTTCGAGTGGTTGGCCTGCCTGAGGCATCGGAGGTTACCAATTCAATGATTTACTTCTTGGAGGAGTGAATCAAAATATTTACAACAACCTAATCACTTTCACCACACTTCTCCATCAAGAGCACACCCAGTACCAGCTGATCGCCCCTTGCTGGGGTCACACCCCTAGGCCAGTGGTTAAAAACCTCTGCATTATAAAAATTGAGATGCAACTCTACAAGCAGCCAGGTAGACAGCTACTCTTGAATTAGAAAATTGTTGGATTTCCATTTTCCCAGATTTTACCCTGCAGATGCAATGGCAATGCTCATCCTTTTCAGCAGTGAAACACCACCTCAAGGACCTCAATGTTCAGTAATCTCTATTGTCTAAGGTTAAAAATACTCCACGATAATCAATCAAATTTTTTCACAAAGCTTGACTCGGCATGAGACTTGGGGGAAGTCACCGTCCACAATTATCCCAAGCTGCTGCACACTGTCTCAGCACAGGCAAACAAAGGAGGGGCTAAAAGAGGACCAAAGCCATGAGTGCCCTCAGAGCTCCTTCCCCACGAGAACTGAGGCAGAATCAACGGTCAGCTCTAGAAGTGGCATTTGCACCCAGACATTCCTCATGCCCGCCTCAGAGAAGTCCGGCCACACGGGGTGACTGATTGGGCCAAACATGATCCCACAATCTGCAAAGGACCTCCTCTAATCCCATACACTGGGACAATGGCACTGGTCTCCAATGGAATGAACCCCACTCAGAACGTATCCATCATATAGAACTCAGGATCACCGGCCACCCTCTTTTCGAGCTGGATCACCTCATCACCTACTCATCTCTCAGCTGTTCCCATGAGACTCACTGTTACTAGGGAAGATGACAGGGGGCTGCTGTTCCAAATGATTCATGTGAATTGATTGTAAGTCCTCCACCTGATAGTACACTGCCTCTTTCCACAAAACCCCCTTCCATGTTTTGGTTCAATGAGCAGATGTTGGGTCATGCCCCTCTGAACTGCAGAATCTGGTTCTTATTACATTGTTTTAGCATGTTGTTTATCCCCTTCCTACACGTACTTTAGACGACTTATGGCAATTCCTCCTATAGGTGGGGACGAATGGGTGGAGCACACCAACCCCATATACCCCATCATCTAACTCAGTTCAAGCACCATTGTGGGCCACACTCTCAGGGGAGCTGTCCAGATGGGTAGGACTTCCCTGGATATCGGGTGGCGATTACAACAACGCACTTGACATCTCCCTTGACCATTCCAACCCTCCCTTACCTCAAGCCCTTACCCACCAACACTCAAAGCAGTTCTCCCAATGGGTCTGTCAATGGCTTCTTTTGGACACTTGAAGGTCCCATAATCTATATCACCACCTATATTCCTACTATCTGGCTCTTCACAACCTATACGGCTACGTAGAGTGCTTCCTCTGCTCTCCTGAATTGATCCCATATCTTACACACTCAGACTACTTGGGTAAAGTTTTATTTGACCAGGCTGCCCATATATTAGACATCCCTACTGGGGCCCTCCAGTCCTTACCTGGTGGCTGTCAAAAGACGTGATGGATGATCAGATTTTTCGTGACACACAAATAGCCCATATTTCCCAATATTTTGAAACTAACCAAAGCCCATCTAGTTCACGCGTAGCCAAATGGAACTCTTCTAAAGTAGATACACAGGACTTTTGCATTCAACACATTACTGGGCTACACAGGGAATTGACTAATGGTCTTCAGAAGGCTGAGGCAAAGGTGGCAACACAACAATTGCCCCCTACCAGATACCACAGCAAGACTGTTCCTCACATAGGCCAAGGCTCACCACACCACCCTTCTAGAGCACTTACATTGTTTTAACTACACATAAAACACAGCCAGACTCCACAGAACAGGGGACAAACCCAGATGGTTACTTTCCTGCCTATCACCAAGACAAACAGCCCCACCAGTCATGGAAATAACCCTATCTACGAGGACCCCTACCATTTACACAAAGAGCCATACTCCAAGCTTTTCACGACTACTATTTAAACCGCTACAGGCCTCTCCCTACCCAGCATAACAGCCTTGGACCGCAAAGACCTAGATAAGTTAAGAAGACCGGAGGAAGTTAAGAAGGCCTGGACCATAATAAAACCCCTGGGGTTGATGGTGTCCCACTGGAATTTTATGATAATTTCTCCACTCATCTAGTAGCCATCTACACAGAGGTTCTTACCACTGGCACCCTTCAATCTTCTCTCCAGGAATCTCTCCTTGTGTCCCTTTTAAAACCGGATAGAGACCCCACACAACTAACTTCCTATAGACCGGTAGCCACATTGGGTGCAGATTATAAAATACTAGGCAAGGTCTTAGCAAACCATTATCAGCAGGTTCTCCCCACGTTAGTTCACCCTGATCAAAGTGGCTCCATCCAGGGACACACTACCTCTAATTACATCAGACGTCTCTTAAGATTATGGACCCACTTAAAGGGCACCAGTAAGACACCATATATCTACCTTATTTCCAGTCAGCAGCGGCACGCAACAGGGTTGCACGCTCTCACCAATTCTATTTGTAATTGTGATAGAACCATTAGCCATTGACTCTGTCAGGAAGGTTCTCATGATCCTAATGAGACTTCTGGATTTGGGCAGCAGAATCACTTGCACTGCGGGGAACTGAGTCTGATCCTGCACCATGTGACACCTGTCAGCCTAATCTGGGTTTGTTCCGGCTAACTACCAGTGCCTCATCTCCACCCAAGAGCAGGGATGATTGGGGCAACCGAGCGTATGGCATACATGACTCATCAGGGGAATCGTGGTCAATCAGATTTCATCCGTTTCTCTCGGTTACATTAGTCTCATATGCAAGAAAATCAGAGGCCGAGTAAAGTTCAGTAAGGTTTTATTGAAGTAACTGCATCTTAGATAATAAAGCATGTATTGCAATAACTAGGATGATAAAGCACAATAAGATTAAAATTGTGACAAGGAGAGTAAAACACAAAAATAATGCTACCATACTGTCACTAAGGTTTGTAGGTATAGTTCCTACCTAAGCTATGCTAGAGAACAGCATGTTAAGCTCTAATTCTGCCTTTCAGGTTCCCCCTGGGAAGACATCATCCCTCATACCTGAGTAAGAGGCCTGTAGTCTACATAAGCCGCTGTAGTGAAGCAATCAGAAATCAGCACACAGTTGTGGTCATCTGGCTGAAATCTCCCTCTAATATACATGGGTCAAAGTAGTGCTTTTACGTAAGAGTGTGTATGTTTCTGTGAACATTGGAGACAGAGCATACCACTTTTACAGGCAACCTATCTTACTGCAGCCTTGAGAAAAGCAGAGAGTTAAAGAAATGTCTTGTTCAAGAACACAGTGCTGACCTAGGAGAATAACAGCTAGATAGAATAAATAAAACAAGACCGCAAATGTGGCTAATGTTAAAATAATAAAAACAAAGCTGAATAAAATATATCTGGGTTAAAGTGCACAGTGACAGGTCTAGTATGCTCAAATAAAGTGTATAAAATCATAGCTAAAATGGCTACACAACAACTCCATCAAGCAGGTCATCAGTGTGGCATCCTCCTAGACAGGACCATTCATGCGATTTTGCTCTATCCTGAAGACGTCCTTCTTTACAGCTGCGATTCATCGTTAAAGTTAGCTTCCATCTCAGAGACTTTTCATGACCTTGCACAGGTCCCTGACATCCAGGTGAACTGGGGGAAGTCTTGCATCTTTCTGCTCTACCGGAACAAGCTCCAGTAGGATATCCAACTAGGAGGTCACACATTACCTTGAAAGGAAGGCACAGTCTGATACCTGGGGATTAGGCTCTATCATATGCAAAATGCTTGATGGTAACATGCAAAGGGCATTCTCATTCCTTAAAGCCCAATTGGGCTTCAATCAGCGACTACCTCTTGCTCTACCAGGCTGAGTAACAAAACAAAGATGATGTTGTCCCATTTACTGATTACGAGCGACGTTACCCAAGTCAACTTACTAGGAGGGTAACTATGAGAAGAGTGAGCAGCAATGCTAACTCGAACCACTGCAGTAACTCAGCACTCTCATTACAAACAGTGGCAACGGGCAAGTTTCCAAGGAGAAGGGGTAATGTGAGGGGGGCTTAAGTGAGCCCACCTACGAATGAGATAAAATAGAAAGCGTTTTCTTCAACTTACTGAGTGCAGCTTGCAAATGAGCTCAAAATGTTCGTAAACCCAGCACATCAGCCCCTCTCACCCCGCCGCCTGGAGACTGAAAGCCCTGAATGCGCTCGGGGCATGTCAGCTGAAAGGCCGGTGCATGAAAGTAAAGATGTGCTGCGTATCCGGGATTTATTGTCATTGTGGCTACCCGCTTGCCAGAGCACAGCAGGCCGTTTTGACGTACAATTACACAAACACGCTCACACACAGGCAGAAACACGCAAAACAAAACAAGGAAGAGGAAGAAACAACATACGGCCACGCATCGTAAAATGGCAAGGCAAAAGAAACAAATAGTGCGCCACCCTAAGGTATCTGGCCACTCGTGCAATTCTACATGTAACAGGGTCAGTCTCCAACGGCGGTAACAAAGCAGCCTCAAGGTGGGACAAATGTGAAGCATTTCCCTATGAAATCAAGGACTATTTCGAAAGGTAGGCCCAGGAACAAATGAAAGTGATGGGAATAAGATGGGCATGGCTAAAGCCTACAGAATAAATTCAACACTTGGGCACTGCTATGCTCGACCTAGAGCTTGAATGCAGGTGTGCTCCAGCCCAAATTTCTGGATGTGAACGTCCTTCATTTTCTATTAATCTATGACATTCCTACACTTTCTCAGGGTTATTTGTTACTTATTTACTACCCTACTGGGCTGGCTCTAGATATTGTCTTGATTATACCAGATATCTTAGCCTTCTATAGTTTACAAACAGCCAATTAAACATTATTCGGTAGCTTAAACCTACATATTGACATCAAAACTTGATCACAGGCCGCAAACCTACTGACGGACCTAGCAGCACTTCAACTTGTGCAATTGATCACATCTCCCACACATAACAAGGGCCACATACTAGATCCTATTTTTTCCAATATTCAAAGCATGACAATAACTACCCCTCTGCCAGTTTGCTGGTCGGACCACTTCCTAATTCATTTCTACATCCCACAAACAGTAATAAAATCCCTTGGAAAACCAGAAACAAGAACTATTGGCAATGGGCAAAACTGGACATGACCAGGTGGGAAACAGCCTTATTCAACTCAGCCCTAGTGTTAGCTAGAGATGTCTCTACATCTTACACAGCTTTCAATAATTGGATCAAGACCACCTTACATACTCTGGTCCCACAAAAAAGGAAATGGAGGACTAGTAACAGTGATACCTGTAAAAAGAGAAGCTCTGAAAACATACCAACTTGTGATCAGGAAAGCTTGCATGAAGGACTTTGCAAACAGTATTAGTCAACCCACAAATTCCTCCAAGGAGATCTACACTATTTTTAACTCTTTTATAAAACACAACACTCCAGAAACAGGTCCCGCTCCTTCAGAGGCACGCTGTGAGGCACTTCTTCAGGAAATTAAGTTCTTTAATCCACAAAGAACAGGCAGCCCACACAAGTTTAATCTTTTGATGACTTTTTCAAGTCTGTAAGACACATACAAAAAAGTATAAAACATATCAATAAGCAACCTCACGCTTAATACTCAGAGCTAATCCATTTGTGAAAAAAGTGGATATCACACCAGTAAATCAAAAGGAGCATAAAAGATGGAATGCACCGAAAGTGTGTACCAAAAAACCAAAAACCTTGGCAACATAGAGCTAAAAATGAATACAAAGCTGAAGGAGCTGTGCCAACAATATGCCTCAGAATCGTATGCCAAAAGGAAAAAAAAACATTCACCAGTTCAACAACATCCGTGATGGACAAGGCATCCTATAAAAATATGATCTCATGCTTGCTGAATAACAAATGCATTGTATTAAATAACTGTTGTCCGAATCATTTAGAGTAGCAAATGTTTTCCTGTCTTCATAAGCAACTGTGTATTAAGTAAATGTGCAAAGCATGAATGTACTAAAGTGTTACAATTGTTAACTTAAGATGTGTGTAAACCTGAATGTTCTTACATGATTGCAACTGTCGAAACTCAAAGTGTATGGGAAAGAAAGCTACCAGGAGCTAACAATATATGTACTGACAGAGGACGGAAGGACCTACAAATTGATTCTTATTATATCAACTGCTGTGCACAGATGGAAAAGAACCAATCATCAATGTGAGAAAGACTGTTTAGTACATCTCTCTGATATGTAGTAAACTTATTATTGGACAATTATTATCACAAGATGCTTCTGACCAATGAAAACGTGGGACAACTTAAACTTAACCGCACTGCTCTTGGAGTTCTCAGCCATTGTTCCCAGAGCCATCACTTTCTCAGCTACTCTTCATGAGATTTGTCATTCATTTTGACACTTGCCAGCCTGTCTACTGACATTCTGGTACTTTGCTATACTGAGTTATTTCTTATGCTCCATGCAGTGATGCAGGTGCATATCTTAGCACTTGATACTTAAAACTTGTAGCACTTTCCTGATTTGCCCTAGACATTAACTTGAAGGTTCAGAGACCTTAGAACCCTGACTCTGAACTTTTCCCCTCCCAATTTCCTTTCCTCTTGTCTTGATGCTGATGTTCCCCTGATGAAGACAATGTCGCTTGTTGATTCTCAAGGACAGGTATTATAGTGTAATGTTTGTTGGTGAATTGTCTTTTATTTTCTAGGTACCAAATGCTGCCTTTGATAGAGCCATAGTTAGATGTTTTCCAAATTTGTGTTACTAAAACATTTGCGTGTAGCCCCACATGCTAATGCTAATCTGGAGTTAGTGAGGAGTTTCACCTATTCATCTGATTATAACAAACTGATGTCATTCAATTGCTGATTCTCAATTCATGTTATTTCCAATGCACAAATACTCTTGCTATTGATCTGTACTATCGCCATCAAGTCTTGTCATAAATGTTTTAATCAAGTTGAGATTCTTTAGAAGATTTGGTCAACCTGTGTTGTTTTTATACTTATACCATGTGATTTTGAGACTAATTTGCATGATACTAGCATTGTTAATTTAGGGAAGTAAATATTCGAACTGGTATTAAAGGTGTGGTTATTCGTGGCCAAATGGGTCACGGTGCATGGTTTTACTGACTCTATTTGAACTTATATTGTTATTATTTTTGATTATCGATAATCGATGTTTATGTTTGAATCAAGGGCGCAATCATCTTCAACTGAGTCAAAAGGTCTATTGGCCCACACAGCATGTCTCCTAGGTCACTCTTAGCCTATAGAAACCATAAGGCTTGATGTGCTGCGGCAGAAGATGGTAGCAGAGGACGGTTTCATCTCCTTAAAAGTCCGTCTTTGAATTGTACATACTTACGTCTCCTTAAGAGTCTGTCTTTGAATTGTTCAGGGATTTCGTCTCCTTAAGAGCACTTCTTTGAATACAGTCCATGATTGGTCCCCCTAAGGGATTGTCATAGAATCTTGTGTAAAAAAATAGGATGTCAAAATTTTGAATTGGTTGAAATTTTCAGATCCAATGATACAAATTAGAGAGAAAATCCCCAAACGCCTAAAGTGACTTTCCTCAGTCCTCAGAGTTTGCCTAGGCTTGTTTGAATATGCGCTCGGCGTTCTAGTGACCGGGTAAATGAAATATATTTTGTGCTCGCACAGCTTAGGCAAATCGCAGGTGAACTGTGATTTTTTTGAGGATTTTGGGAATCTGCGTACTCCAAATGAAGTTGCAGAACGAGTGTGCGTACTCCGGAGTTTGAGAGTAGGGAAGTAGGGAAGTCGTCAAACTTCTGTGTATGTGGTGCTTTGTGCTAAAAAATTGTCCATGTGGTTGTTGGTATACAGGCCCTGCGAGGTCTAAGTCTCCGGAGTATATTGCAAAGTGTATTAAGACGCTTGTGCTTTTGTTGTAATTTGTCTGTTTAGTAGCCCAATCGGGCTTGGTTGGTAAGTCGAGGTTGTGTGCTAAATTGAATGAAAGGTTTTTCGACTGAGATTTGGCAAGACCTATACGCAGCAGGACTCACCCATTGATCAGATTGAGAGTACAATTTGGGGGTCAAATTCTGCTTGCGAATCAGGGGAACTGAGAAAGAAAGAATAGCCATCCGTAAAAAATCTGTAAGGTTCCTGAAGTGATTGTGATTACCCTACAGGTAGAAAATAGACAAATTGTTTTTTGTTTTTTTGAAGTGCTCGCAATATATTGCATTAGTTTGGTGTGAATCTGAGTTTAGAAGGACAAGCCGCAAGACTTTGTCAGCCGCTGTACGTGTGAGTGTGACGTCATTGGAGCCGCACTGGGATAGGTCTGTTAGTGAGAAAGGTCGTGCACAGATTGGCAGACAACCGTGAACCGCAATTGGTTGAGAAGGTAGACGAAAGGGATTGTGGGATTAAAGGTGACTGCCTGATTATCGAAATTTAACACAAGTTTGCGAAAATGACATTGTTTAAAGCTCTAAAAGAGTGCTCTAAGAGGAGAGGTGTATATTCCAGCCACAGTAGGGGAAGCTACTCCACGAGAAGGTACTACTGCCAAAGTAGCCTTTGGTTAAAACAGTGGTGCAAAGCAACAGAAAAAGATGGGAGTTTAGCATTTCCACTTCATGGTACCTTTAATTTGAAGATTCTAGATTTCCCGAGGAGGGTGATGTACGAATTGAAACCCCTCCCGAGATCTGCACAGGTCAAAGCATTGGCCATCTGGGAGCTGGTAGCTAGACAGCAACAGCAATTTAAATTTCAGAGGACAATGAGAAAGGCAGACAAGACACTAGCAGAAGCTAGATGGGACAGTGATCAGAAGTTTTGAAGAGACTCTACAGGGAATCTAACTGTTTCCTGCAGTTATACAGCACCTTGAGACCCTCACGGGTGAGTAGTGTGCTTTACAAATCCCTGATTTATTGATTGATTGATAGAGGATAATGAGAAAGAACGACGAAAGTCGAATAGAAGCACTCCCGAGAGCGGGGAACAGAAATCAAAAGAGACTAGTTTTTGACTCCTGACAAGGAGTCAGACAATGACGAGTTCATTTTACAATTATTGAGAAATCGCCCACCACCATATGTGGCACAAGAGAGCGGTCCAAGCACTAGTGTGAACCCCTCTGCACTGACACCGGCTAAAATGCCACATAGTCCAATACAGAGTAACCTTAACATGACTGAGAGTTTGATACAGGTTAATCCTAACATGGCACAGAGCTCAGTACAGACTAGTCCTCACTTAGTGCAGGTACCAGTGCAGAGCAGTTTTAACCTGCCTACTGTGTCTGCAGTACAAAATCAGATGCCACAGCCGAGTATTCCTAGGATTTACCCAGATGTGCCTATTGTAGATGCTGCAACCAATCTAATAGTGCCAACAGGACAGGTTTAGCAGAAACTGATGTTGGTTCAGCCTGAGCCAACTCCGCTTTTACTGCCTCAAACGCATCCGCAAATGATTCCAAAATACACTCCCGTAACAGGGACACAGACAGACATGTATGTATTGATGAGCCAGAACACAGGAGTGATACAGTCTCAGAACGCAATTGTTAGACCAAGCCCAGATGCTGTGTCTGTGCCTATCACCATTGGTCCATTCATACCATTGTTTGCTCAGGGAAACAACAAAACAAATGGACAGGGAATCCTGAGTCAGAGTCTAGTGGGAGGAGCACTCAATGATAATGCCAGGATAGTCTCTCCTGTGGGACACTCTTTAGATGGAACAGGGTCATTGTTAGACTTGACCCCTTACAAAGCTCCTCAAAATACTGAAGCAGGGTCACACATGAGTTCTAACCCGAAGTTAATGACACCACAACCTCCAAATCTAACTGTACAACAGTTAGCAAGTGCTCAGCCTAATAACATTTCACTACAAGGATTGGCAGCTCAGCAATTGACCAAATGCTTAGATAAGCTGAACAACCTGCAAAGTGCTTCTAAGGGAGCAGAGTACTTGAACTATAATAGACTTGAGATGGAAGCAGGTGAACTTGTGAAGGGACTATGGGTGTAAATCGCCTCAAATCCTACACAGAAGCAGAATTGCGATACTTGTGCACAAAGATTACAAAGGAAGAGGGGGAGTTACATCAAAAACTAGCAGACTGAGCAGAAAAATTTGACATAGATCTTGTGAAAAATAAATATTTGAAGAAGAGTTATAGGTTAGAATTTAATGCAAAAGATTTCAAAGACATGAGAACTGCAGGAATGAAAACGCATCTTAAAGAATTGCTTCAAAGCATTCAGACATGGAGAGCATTAGACAAATGGGAGAGAAAGAAACGATAGAAAGGAAAGAGGGATTCTGACATTCCCCTTGCAATCATGTCGCAGGCTGAAAACCCGGTAAAAATGTTACCAATGAGAGAAATTCCAGGAGGGATTTTTGCTCATGTCCCCTGGATCAGAAGTGACATTTTGCCATTCACAAATGATTATCCCAGATTGAGAGAGAAACCTGTAGAATGGTATCAGCAGACAGACAGGTTTGTAAAACTTGCAAAGTGTCTATGGGAGGATTTGAACACTCTTTTAGAGATAGTAGTTTCAGCCGACTTATGGTTTGAATGCAAAAGGAGCATAGATTGGCCAACAAGAAAGCTGCAGAGAGATCCAGTAACAGGTGCTCCATCCCCTGAAGTAATGAAATATTACTGTAAGGTAATTGAATTTTTGAAAATGTGACTTTCGCCCAAGAACATTGATTGGCACCGCAAAGACAGGACAGCTCAGGAAGCGAAAGAGTCAGTTCACACATACTACAAGAAGTGGTTGCAGGCATTTAAGCATTACAGAGGAACAGAAACAATTGAGCCGAAAGACATGATTAATTTCATATTCAGATTCGTCAAAGGACTGAGATCAGAAATTAGCCAGATGATTAAGAGCTATTTGATTTGCTGGCAAGCAATGCCGATTGATGAAGTGTTGCAGTATGCGAAATACTGTAGTGACGAAATTGAATTGAAACAAAGAAAGTTGAAAGAAAAGGCAACGGTGATGGAGATGAAAGCGGCACAGACAGGGATACAGAGAAGTTTTCCGTTTCAGCACCAGCAGGGAAACATGCTGTTTCAAAGTCAAAGCAGAGGTAGAGGCCGTGGAGCAATGGGAAGTTTAAATCGTGGTCCTGCTTTAGGCACGGTAGTTGTGCAAAGTGAAGCACAGGGAATGAAAAGCATGTTGCTGTATCACACTTGTGGAGGCCTCAGGCATTGGAAACGGGAGTGCCCGATGGTAAGTCAGGGAGTTGTTGTTCAGCAACTGAATGATCTCAATTCTTTCCAGAACGTGAGAGGGCCAAGAATGAGAGGTCCAAGTCCAAATTTTCAGAATAATATGAATCCAATGCAAGATTTCCAACCCATGCAGCCCATGCATCCCATACAGCCATTGCAGGTACAATTACCCCAAATACAGCAGTTGCAGCCCCAGGTGCAAATTGTGCCTAGGCAACAAATTCAAATACCTCAAGCCCCTATGGACCAGCAGAGGGTGATGCTTTCTCAGACGGTCACAGGTTAAAGATCGAACAGAGTAATACTACTGTACACCAATCCCCCTTACACAGTGAGAGTGGAATAAACAATAATTGGTTGAATGAGAGTTCGGATGAGGAGGAATGTGTGTTAGCCGCTTCACTAGAGGTGGATCAGAAAGGTCCCTATGTTACAGAAAAGGTGAATGGCCACACAGTCTCATTTTAGGTCGACACTGGAGCTACACGCTCTACAGTGAGAACTGCAGAAGCTTCAGACCTGCCCCTTTCAGAAAGAACAGTCTAGATTCTAGGAGTTGCAAACCAATATTTGACAAACCCAATGACAGAACCAATCCTGGTCAAAATTGGCAATTTTAGGGGATTGCACAAATTCGTAGTCTGTGACTCAAGTCCTGTGTCCCTACTGGAAAGGGATTTATTGTTCAAAATGAAATGCTCGATTACTTGCTCAAATGATGGAATTGAAATCCAGACAAAGAGTGACGATGAAGATGATCTACTCACAGAGGCAATCAATAATACAGTGACTGAGGAACACCCCCTGATTAGTTTCTTTCCAGTCTCCACTGTGAGAGATCTTCCTTACGATTTTCAGGGATCTGTTATGATAAAGGTGAGGGATTTTTCAGGAATAGACATTCGTCTAATAAAAGGGGTTGAGCCAGTTAAAGTTGCAGTCAAGCCAAATGCAGTTTTTCCCAAAATTCTGCAATACCATATTGTGGCACCAATAAATGCAGAGCAGTCCATCTAATTCACCAATAATGGGATTGCGAAAGCCATGTGGTAAAGTTCGGATAGATCATGATTTGGGAAAAATAAATAACATTGTGGTTATATGTTGCCCAATGGTACCCAATCCCGCAGTGATCATGTTTCAAATCCCATTCGATGCTGAATGATTCACCGCAGTGGACCTGTCACAAGCTGTCTTTTCTGTACCTCTTCATGAAGATAGCAGATTTCTCTTCTGCTTCAAATTCTTAAATCGAGTCTACTGTTGGTGTAGGATCCCACAAGTGTTTTCAGAGACACCTTCCATTTTCAACCAGATCTTGAAAAAAAATAATTTAGAGTCACTGGAAATGCCTTGTCAGTCGACATTGGTACAGTACATTGATGATTTGTTGATCGCATCCAAAACAAAAGAAGAATGTAAGCACAACACAATTGCATTACTGAACCATTTGGGAGAGAATGGTCATGAGGTGTCATCAGCGAAATTGCAGTAATGTCAGAGAGAAGTGAAATATTTAGAACACGTGATTGAGAAAGGAATTCAGAAGGTTGCCAGAGAAAGGTTTGCAGCTATATTGCAGATAAATCTCCCAACCACTCAGAGAGATATTAGGATGTTTTCGGGAATGGTGGGCTACTGCCGCCAATGGATTCCACATTTTCCGGTCATTTCAAAACCCATGCAAAAGTCAACTCATAAGAGGTTACTGATCCTGTAGTGTTAGACCAAGCCTGTATGAAAGCCTTTACAGAACCGAGAGAGAGTCTGTGTAAAGCCCCAGTTTCGGGTATGCCTGATTACACAAAACCCTTTAAGTTGTTTTGTCATGAATGTGATGCATGTTCTTTGTCTGTCTTAACTCAATCACATGGCAGTGTGAATCACCCAGAAGCATATTCTTCAGCTACCTTGGAACCAGTTGCAGCAGCCTTACCAAGTTGTCTGGGGTCCGGTGCAGCAGTTGAACAGAGTCTCACACAGAGTGAGAGCATTGTGATGGGACACCCCCTTACGATACTAGTCCCTCACTCAATTGAAGTTTTGCTCACTAGATCAAAGACCCAGCACTTAACAAGTGCTCGATTAACCAAATACGAGTCCATTATCCTGGGTTCCCCGAATGTGACCATCAAATGATGTACAGTGCTTAACCCAGCAACCTTACTTCGGAATGAGAATATTGAAATTTACAAAAAAGATGACATTGATCATGGCTGTCTAGAGGTAACTGAATTGTGCACAAAACCAAGACCCCATATTAGAAATACTTTTTTGGAAGAGAATGACCAGATCGTCTTTGTTGACGGCTCCTGTCTGAGAGATAACATGGGTGTATTGAAGGCGGGATATGCCGTATGTACTGTCTCTGGTATACTAGAAGCTTCCTGGCTTCAAGGAGTATATTCTGCACAAGTGGCAGAGCTGGTAGCTCTTACTAGAGCATGCCATGTTTCCGCACAACTAAAGGTCACAATTTTTAGAGAAAGCCAGTATCGATTTGGAATAGTCCATGATTTTGGGCAATTGTGGTCACAGAGAGGTTTCCTGACCTCTTCTGGCTCACCAGTGAGAAATGGCAAGGGAATTCACGAGCTGCTACAAGCTATTCAATTGCCCAAAAAGGTTGTTGTGGTGATATGGAGTGACTTCAGAAGTCACAGGACTTTGTATCAGTGGGAAATGAATATGCATATCAATTTGCATGGTTTTGCGCCTTTAACCGTATACCATTTAAGGAAAAGTGGAAAGTATTACCTGAAAATGACAACATGTGTGCCATTTATGCTCTGCATGTTCTAGATACCCTGGGAGAGTTAAAAACCCTACAGGACAATGTATCAAAAGATAAGCAAAAAGAGTGGTCAAAGATGAAATGCATACAAAGGAAAGATGATGTCTGGGTTTCAGAGGAAGGAAGGGTGTTTTTACCCTGATTTAAATGGCTAGATGGTCAAGCACATATTGGGAGGGATGCAATGGTTTGCACTTTTAATAAACATTGGTTCAATCCAAAATTTAGACAGGTTGCCGAAGCATTTTGCTACAGATGTGTCATCTGCCAGCAGATGAATGTGGGAAGAGGAATGGTAGTCAATATGGGCCACATTGGAAAAGCTGGAGGGCCATTCAGAATACAAATGGACTTCATTGAGATGCCTGTATGTGGAGGACTGAGATATGTGTTGGTGATTGTGTGGATTTTTAGTCATTGGATTGAGGCTTACCCTACACAAAGAAATTACAGCCTTACAGTAGCAAAGCTGCGGTTTAGGGAACTGATTCCACGTTTCGGGTTTCCGGTCTTTTTAGAAACAGTCAGAGTAAATCATTTCAACATTGAGGTAATCAAGTTGCTATGTTCAGCTTTAAACATTGAACAGAAACTGCACTGTAGTTACCGCCCTGGCGCATCAGGACTTGTGGAACAACTAATTGGTACCTTGAAGTCAAGAGTGGCAAAAATGTGTGTGTCCATAAATCTGTAATGGACTGACGCACTACCGTTAGTTCTAATGTCATTGGGAAGTACACCCGACACAAAAACAGGACTGTAGGCACACAAGATCCTCATAGGCAGAGCAATGAGGTTGCCAGCGGTTCCTGGAAATGCTCTTGTGAACATTACAGATAATATGGTATTGGACTACTTCAAAGGCCAAGCTGATGTGGTTCCCTTTTTCTCTCATCAGGTGGAATCTACCACACTGCAACCGTCTCAAGACCAAGGACACAACCTGAGAGCAGGTGACTGAGTTGTGAAAACAAGTGAGGAAGTCTTGTTTGGAGCCTCAATGGAAGGGCCCATACCAGATTGTGTTGATCACAAAAACAGCTGTAAAGTGCGCTGGACTTCCAAACTGGATTCATGCCAGCCACACTTGGAAAGTACCAAATCCTTCAGATGAGGAAGTTGAGTTGTTGAGCGTACCAACAATATCCAGACAAACTCCAGGCTCGGAGAGAAGAGAAAGTGAACTGGAGACTGTACCTGAGCAGACCACATCCAACGTAAACACTCCTGTGAGAGACAAAGTGGAAGAGATACAGTAGAGTGACAATGAACGACTTCAATTAGAGTAATATGAGGGCCTGATCAGAGGAGGGCTTTCCCAGAAACAGAAGACTGAGCGAACAAATGACTGAGCCCAGCGGGTAAGGAGTTGAGGCAGATCAATGCCAAATAGATTTGACTCCTCCTGGACCGGTTGCGGGAATGTCAAAAGAAGACAACTCATGTCCAATACTGAAAAGAGTTCTGACAAGAAAGCCACTGAAAGGAGATATGTGGGCAGAAACATAGCCAAACGTGAAGAAAGCAATCTCAGTAACAACCTTCCAAGAAGAAGTTGATACCACAAGAAAGGAGGATTTGAGTGATGGAGAACTAAACGCTGATCGAAAACTGAAGAAAAAAAAAGAATCGCAAATCGAAGGTCCGAAGGTCCTGAATGGGCGTCTGTATCTACCAACGAGTGGCAGAAATAATTTTTATCTATTTGTTTTGATTGAGGTATTCCAGTTCAATATTTTGACACGTGAGGAGAAATGATGAACTGAACTGTTGAGAAAGCATAAACTAAGAAAATGCGAAGAAAGAGACTGTTGAAAACTTTACCGGAAAATACTTTGATGACCTGATTGGACAAGCTGCTACTTGATTTGGCAAGCTGCTAAACTGATTTTTTACAACCTTGCCAATTTTTGACAAAAGGATCCTGAAAGTAAGACTGAAAGCTGTACATGATTGCTGAACGAAGTTGAAAATTGTTTTTGATTTTTGCTACATAGCTATAAATTTTGTTGCTTCTACTTTCTGATTTTACACAGATCATGAATAACGTTAATCAGCAGGGCAGGAAGAATAGGTGCTATAAATACATGGGTATTGGTTTGGCGATTGCATGTGTGATGTTGTGCTTGGTACTGATTGCAAGTATGACTGTTCTCGATAAGAATGAGGCCAATCATACCTCAGCTATAGAGAAAAACTACCACGCTTTCAAAAATAGGTAAGACGAGAAATATCTACATGTAGATGACACACAGGGAGAGCTTTCTTCGAATGTTTTCTGTCGCTTATTGCATGAGTATATCGAAACAATGGATATGAAAGAGTGTCGAGGAAGGACTAACCTCTCATAGTTTGCTCCTAACCTATGGCATAAGTTGTAGTCTTTTCCTAACAAGATTTTATAATCAAAAGTATATCCAATATTTTTATTCTAATTACTACGTAGTGTTTTCATTTGTTCCTATAATTAAGTACATGAGTAGGTAGCTAAGGAAAATAACATAGAATTAATGTGAGGATTCTTTGAGCATACATTAACATTTGGCACTGTTTAAGTGAATAGAAATAACCTAATATGTTTGCTTACACCAGTAGAAAATTGTTTTTTAGATCACACAGAAGATAGAAGAAGGGCATTAAAGGCAACGATAGATAAAGGGTTAATGCCAAGAAAGCCAGAAAATGATCATGCATTTAGTGACATAAACACAAAATTAGCTTTAGATGTGCAACATGTAGGAAAAATTGTATATATAGGCCACATGCTAGAGCTGAGAAAGTATTTGTGGGAACGAGTTTTTGTTGCAGTATGAATGAACATTTTTGTTGAATGGACAGGATCCTGCTGTTCCAGGTGTTTATTATATCTGTGGACCGAATTACCGTTTTCCTAAAGGATGGTATGGCACATGTTATTTGGGGATAGTTTTTAAAAAAATGTACCATCTTGAAGTCTTGAACCAACTTCCTAAAATGACTGAATTACATCAGAAAAGACAACATCAAAAATCAGTTTCTAGCATTGTTGGAGACAATTTGGAGCAATAATTCCTTCAGTTGGACTTGTTCTGAATTCTATCAAAATCCAAAGGCTGTCTACTATCGTAGATAACATGCTGACAGATTTTTCAGGAGCCATTGTCCTCATGGAAACTGAGATGGCTGCGGTAAGAACGGTTCAGAACCGCCTTGCATTTGATATCTTTTTAGCAAAAGAGGGCGGAGTTTGTAAATTGCTTAGTCCGAGAGATTGTTTCTCATATATACTAGATAATAGAAAATAGAGGCCTTATTAACAATCTAACCAAAGAACTAACTTAACCTACTTTATGGGAAAATTTTGGCAAAGGAATTGCTTCTGTGGGAAATTGCCTTGGCAACCTGGGAGAAGGGATATTAATAAAAATAATACAGGTGATTTTGATTATTGTGATTTGCCTTATTGTAATATGGGGAATGCGTAAGTTGTATAATGTGAATACATTGAAAATATTGAAAAAGCATCAGAAGAGGAAATAATTTAGAATGGAAAGATTATTTCAGGAAAATCTAAGGGAAAAAGAACAAATAAAAATGTAAAAGAAACTGAATTGTGGGAACAAATTGCATATTAAATTAAATAAATTTAATTGGGAAAAAGTAAAGGTGATGACATAATTAGTCATCAGAGGGGTGATTGTGAGCGCTTAAACTAATGTTAATAATTATTTCATGTATTCTTGTATTTAAATGTGCATAGAAAATGAATTAACATACAAAATAATGTGTGATTAAAAATGTGCCTACTTGATTGGCCACAATCATATACAAAGTTATTCATTAATAGTGTGTTAACATGTTTTATGAGTTTATATATTTGTCGAAATGCAGTAATGTGTCATACTTATAGCTAAACATTATGAACTTGCTTACGGTAAATTGTAGGCCTCAAGTTAGCGAGGCCTAGGCTGAAAATGAATGTGCCAACTACTGAAAAAGGCAACATTAGTAAAATTACCTCATGCTTGCTGAATAACAAATGCATCGCATTAAATAAATGTTGACTGAATCATTTAGAGAAGCAAATGTTTTCCTGTCTTCATAAGGAGCTGTGTATTATGTAAATGTGCGTAGAAGCATGAATGTACTAAAGTGTTACAATTGTTAACTTGAGATGTGTGTAAATCTGAATGTCCTTACATTATTGCAACTGTCAAAACTCAAAGCGTATGGGAAAGTAACGCTCCTACGAACTAACAATAGAAGTACTGACAGAGGACTGAAGGATCTACAAATTGATTCTTATTGTATCAACTGATGTACGCAGACTGAAAAGAACCAATCAACAGCGTTTGAAAGACTGTCTAGTAGTTCTCTCTGATATGTAGTAAACTTATTATTTGGACAATTATTATCGCAAGGTGCTTCTGACCAATGGCAACGTGGGACAACTTTAACTTAACCGCACTGCTCATTGTTTCCAGAGCCATTACTTTCTCAGCTACCCTCCATGAGATTCGTCTGTCATTTTGAAACTTGCCAGTCTGTCTACTGACATTCTGGTACTTTGCTATATTGAGTTATTTGTTATGCTCCATGCAATGATGCAGGTGCTTATCTAGCGATTTATGCCTAAAACTTGAAGCGGTTTCCTGATTTGCCCTAGACATTAACTTGATGGATCAGAGAACTTAGAGCCTGGATTCTGAACTGTTCCCCTCCCATTTTCCTTTCCTCTTGTCTTGATGCTGATGTCCTCCTGATGAAGACAACGTTTCTTGCTGATCCTTAAGGACAGGAATTATATCAAAATGTTTATTGTTGAATTGTCTTTTGTTTACTAGGTACCAACTGCTGCCTTTGATAGAGCCATAGTTAGATGTTTTCCAAATTTGTGTTACTAAAACTTTTGCGTGCAGCCCAGCATACTAATGCTAATCTGGAGTCAGTGAGGAGTTTCACCTATTCATCTGATTATAACGAACTGATGTCATTTAATTGCTGATTTTCACTGTATGTTATTTTCAGTGCGCAACTACTATTGCTATTCATCTGTACCATCAACAGTCTTGTCATAAATGCTTTAATCAAGTTGAGATTCTTTAGAAGATTTGGTCAACCTGTGTTGTTTTTATACTTATACCATGTGATTTTGAGACTAATTTACGTGATACTAGCATTGTTAATTTAGGGAAATAAATATTCTAACTGATACTAAAGGTGTGGTTATTTGTGGCCAAATGAGACACAGTGTGTGGTTTTACTGACTCCATTGGAACTTATACTGTTGTTATTGATTATGGATAATTGATGCTTATGTTTGGATCAAAGGCGTGATGATCTTCAATGGAGTCAAAAGGTCAATCGGCCCACACAGCATGTCTCCTCGGTAACTCTTAGCCTATAGAAACTGTTAGAAATGGGGTCTTTGTTTAGCAGCTTGGTTACCCCAGTCCAAGCCAGGACCCTCACTCTAGTCAGGGTAAGTCACACACAATCCAAATTATCCTGTGCCCACCCTCTGGTAGCTTGGCACTGAGCAGTCAAGCTTAACTTAGAAGGCAATGTGTAAAGTATTTGTGCAATAAATCATACAATACCACAATATAGCACCACAAAATACACCACACAGTGTTTAGAAAAATATACAATTTTTATCTGGATAAATGCAGGTCAAAACAATCAAAGATGAAATAAATAAATGTTGAGATATCAATGAAAAGCGATATAAAGTGTCTTAAGTCTTTTAAAAGCAAAGTCTTTTTCAAGCACAAAGTACCTGGTTTGCATGAAAAATCTCTGCAAAGAACCGCAGAGGATGAAAAGCATGTAAACAAAGGGGTGTGTGTCGATTTCTGGGGCCGCACACGGCAATGCGTCATTTAGTTTTCATGCAGGGATGGCTGTGTGTTGATTTCCGGCACTCGGTTGTGGATCATCTTAAGATTGCGGGGTTTTCAGACTCCCTGGGGACAGTGTGTGGATTTCCTGCACTGGCAGAACGAAGTCACAGGAGCTGCCGCACTGCAGATGCTGCGTTGATTCCTCCATGGAAGTCAGTCTATGTCATTCCAGCTCAGCTCTGCGTCGATCCAGTGGGCCATGCGTCCAATTTCCGGTCGCTACGCTAGCGCTGCATCGATCTTCTCGTTGCGGAGTCAGGCTGTGTCATTCCGGTTAGGCATGCAGTGAAATTTTCACCACGGTGCAGGCTGTGCTTCAAATTTCACTGCACAAGGAGTCCTTCTTGAAGAGATGAAGTCTTTTTGGTCCTGAGTCTTCAGGGAACAGGAAGCTATCTCTATCCAAGCCTTTGGAAAGCACTTCTTCACCTCAGCCAGAGAGCAGCAAGGCAGCAGGACAACAGCAAGGCAGCAGTCCTTCACAGAAAGCACTCAGGTGAGTCCTTTTGGGCAGCCAGGCAGTTCTTCTTGGCAGGATGCAGGTTCTGGGTACAAGTTTCTTCTCCAGGAAGTGTCTGTGAGGTAGAGTGTCTACCCCAAGAATTGTCTAAAGTCTGTGGTTTTGGGTCCTCTTTTTATACCCATTTTGGCCTTTGAAGTAGGCCTACTTCAAAGGAACATCTCACTTGTTTGTGAAATCCTGCCTTGCCCAGGCAAGGCCTCACACACACACCAGGGGACTGGAGTTTGCATTGTGTAAGGGCAGGCACAGCCCTTTCAGGTGTGAGTGACCACTCCCCTCCCCCCTAGCACAGATGGCTCATCAGAATATGCAGGCTACACCCCAGCCCCCTTTGGGTCACTGTCTGGAGAGAGGTGCAAAAAGCCCAACTGTCAAACTAACCCAGACAGGGAATCCACAAACAGGCAGAGTCACAAAAATGGTCCAAGGAAGAAAATGCCCACTTTCTAAAAGTGGCATTTTCAAACACACAATCTTAAAACTAACTTTACTAAAAGATGTATCTTTCAATTGTGAGTTCAGAGGTCCCAAACTCCACATGTCTATCTGCGCCCATGGGGAATCTATGCTTTAACCATGTTTAAAGGCAGCCCCCCGGTTAACCTATGAGAGAGATAAGCCTTGCAACAGTGAAAGACCGAATTTGGCAGTATTTCACTGTCAGGACATATAAAACACATTAGTATATGTCCTACTTTAACCATACACTGCACCCTGCCCATGGGGCTACCTAGGGCCTACCTTAGGGGTGTCTTAGATCTAGGAAAAGGGAAGGGTTAGGCCTGGCAAGTGGGGACACTTGTCAAGTCGAATTTACAGTTTAAAAGTGCACACACAGACACTGCTGTGGCAGGTCTGAGACATGATTACAGGGCTACTTATGTGGGTGGCACAACCAGTCCTGCAGGACCACTACTAGCATTTGGTTTACAGGCCATGGGCACCTCTAATGCACTTTACTAGGGACTTACTAGAAAATCAAATATGCCAATCATGGATCACCCAATTAACAGTACAATTTACACAGAGAGCATATGCACTGGTTAGCAGTGGTGAAGTGCTCAGAGTTCAACAGGCTTGACGTGCTGCCATGCACTCAACATCGATCATTACAAACCAATGCCACAGGACAAATCAAGATTGATACACGTACCTAACAGAACAAGATAAGATCAATACCATTATTTGTTAGCTTTCAAGGTATTTGGGCTCATATTTATACTTTTTTGATGCACATGCGGCGCAAACTTACAAAATATAATTGTATTTTGTACGTTTGCACAAAAAAGCATAAATATGGACATTAGTGCATATTCTATGGAAGAATAATCTCCCATAAATTGTTCACGCTTCTGTATTCTCCAGTATGGTATAACCGCATCTAGTAAGTTCAATAGGAAAAAAGTAAGAAAAGTTTTTTGCGATGCAGGAAATTAGAGGCTGAATGTCACTAAAAATGTATATCTATAAAAACGTTCACATTCACCCCTTATCCCTCTAATGTCACAATATACTTTGGGGCCGAAGGCATACCTGATATGTACAGGTCCGTAATCCAACAGCATATCGGTGACATGCAAAATGGAGGAGCCCTGACAAGTCCCCCATAAATCTGTTGAGCAGAAAATATATAGAAAAAGGGCCTTAATTAGTGTACATCGCCCCACAGGCATGAAATCAAGCACAAACTAAACACAAAGTCCCTACATTTTCGCATTCTCACCTGTATAGCAACCAGTAAGTAGCTCTGCAGTAGCAGTATTGCCGCCCACACCAGGGCCCTGCATAAAAAAGTTAGAGAAACAAACATCGACAAAGGGTTCCATTCCAATGGGCAGGGACCCAAACGTCTCACAAGTGGGTGCCATATTGGAATGCGTCATCAGACAATAGAATCGCACTGTCCCTCATTGGTCAAAATACTGCAAAGCTGGTTAGGCATTGTGCCAATTACCTGATATGTGTCCCCAATAGCACAATTATACTATGAGCAAGATGTTTTAATTTCAGGAGCAAGAAGGTGTGTATTCAATCATCTCAAATATTAGCTTATCTCTGTCAATGAAAAAACAAAGTTACACTGGGAAAGCCGTGTTAGAGAGTCTACAGCCCACCACATACTGGCCCATATTTATACTTTTTGACGCAAAACTGCGCTAACGCAGTTTTGCGCCCAAAAAATTAGCGCCGGCTAACGCCATTCTGAAGCGCCATGCGGTCGCCGTATTTATTGAATGGTGTTAGCCGGCGCTAGCCGACCGGCGCTGCCTGGTGTGCGTGAAAAAAAAACACGTACACCAGGCAGCGCCGGCGTAGGGAAAAATGGCGTTTGGGCGTCCCAAAATGGGGCAAGTCAGGTTGAGGCAAAAAAATCGTCTTAACCCGATTTGCGCCATTTTTTTCAGGCGCCCAGACGCCATTAACATGACTCCTGTCTTAGCAAAGACAGGAGTCATGCCCCCTTGCCCAATGGCCATGCCCAGGGGACTTCTGTCCCCTGGGCATGGTCATTGGGCATAGTGGCATGTAGGGGGGCACAAATCAGGCCCCCCTATGCCACACATAAAAAAAATACTTACCACAACTTACCTTTTCTTCCCTGGGATGGGTCCCTCCATCCTTGGGTGTCCTCCTGGGGTGGGCAAGGGTGGCAGGGGGTGTCCCTGGGGGCTTGGGAGGGCACCTCTGGGCTCATTCTGAGCCCACAGGTCCCTTAACGCCTGCCCTGACCCAGGCGCTAAAATCCGGCGCAAATGCGGGTTTTTTAGCCCGCCCACTCCCGGGCGTCATTTTTTGCCTGGGAGTATAAATCCGACGCAATAGCATCGCAGTCATTTTTTAGACGGAAACGCCTACCTTGCATCTCATTAACGCAAGGAAGGTGTTCATGCAAAAAAATTACGCTAACTCCATGAACTTTGGCGCTAGACGCGTCTAACGCCAAAGTATAAATATGGCGTTAGTTTTGCGTCGAATTTGCGTCGAAAAAAATGACGCAAATTCAGCGCAAACGGAGTGTAAATATGCCCCACTATGTTTTACTGAAATGCACCTTTCTCCATACCCAACAATGTGAACACAAATGTCTTCATACTAGAGTCAGCTATGTATAAACCCCTAATGCACCAACATCAACACATAGCCATGTGTGGTAAACAACATAGACCAAAGGCCCCCAAGTGCAAGAAAACCATCATGTGTGTAATGATCAAGGTCACCGAAGTGAAGTGAGCAGATAGAGTAATATCCCCCAAATCACCGAAGGGAGGATGGAAAGAAACTCACAACAGGCAACTAAAACCAGAGGGTACTGGTGTGATAGTCTTATAGAAGTACCTTACACTGGAAAATAAAAAAGTACATTGCAGTCAAGGATAAAGAAAATCATGTAATAACAATGGTGTGCATTCATATTTTTCCCCTTGACTGTGAACCACAGTTAGAAGACAGTATTAAATCACCACCTGTAGGCCTGAACCCATAAAACAAGGTTATAAGACACAGTTAGGCATCTGGTACACCGTCAATGCCCTAAACTTAAGAGTTGAGTGCATACTGTCCCAAATAACACAGTCCCAAATTTAGGGTGCTTGTCGTTAGTCATCCAAGAAAACGTGTAGTTTCCGATCCACATTAAGGCCTTTGTCCACCACTCTAAGTTTGGTGATCCAAATGGTTTACAACTTGCCAAGTGCCTGAGCTCTAGCTCCTCCTTTCAGATGCTCTTGTGGCGCATATATGGACATTTTCTTGTCTTAGACATTTAGGCCCTCAATATGACACTGGTTGGTAAATCCCACTTACCACCAGGCTGACGACTGCCAATTTACCGCCGCCGTGGCGGAAACCCGTTCACCATACTATGACACATACACACCAGTCTGTCAGTATCCAGCCACATACACAAATCTGCCCCACCAAAGGTCAGTGATAAACTGGCCGTATCAAAACCCACACCGTTACGCCAACAGAAATACACCCACCACATTATGACCACGAATCACCACGGTGGACATTCAACAGCAGTAAACCATTGAAGGTACATTCTGCCGCGCTCACAATGAACACCCACAATCAAAACAACACCACATTAGACAATTCAAACAACACACACCTGACACCCATACAAACACCACACCCACACACCCACACGGCTATAAAGCACATGCCAACATTACCCACAACCCTTTAAGACAACAATTACTGCCAGGAGATTGACACCAAGACCACTGACACAACTAGAGCTACACACTATTCACACCTATACACCACTCATGCACTACACATCACACTCCCCAACACATCACCCAACACACCCTCAGCAACACACCTCACAGAACACCCATGGCACCACAACGACACCCCAGATTCTCTGAGGAGGAGCTAAGGGTCATGGTGGAGGAAATTATCAGGGTAGAGCCACAGTTATTTGGAGCGCAGGTGCAGCAGATATCAATGGCTAGGAAGATGGAGCTATGCAGAGAATCGTGGACAGGGTCAACGCCGTGGGACAGCACCCCAGAACTAGGGATGACATCAGGGAGAGTTGGAACGACCTACGGGGGAAGGTACGTTCCATTGCAGCAAGACACCAGCTCGCTGTACAGGGGACTGGCAGTGGACCCCCACCTCCTCCCCCACAACTCACAACATGGGAGCAGCAAGTCTTGGCAATACTGCATCCAGAGGGCCTGGCCGGAGTCGGAGGACACTGGACTCTAGTAAGTCAACTCTCTACTACTATCACCCCCTACCTGCATGCCATCACATACCCTCACTCCCATCACTCTACTACTTTCCACACACCCCACCATCACATCTCACGCATCCCAATGCCAAGCCCTGCATGCCATACCAATGCATGGACACCCCTCACAGCCCTGCATAGACACTCGTCACTAAAGCATGAAGACCATAGAGAACCAACAATCCCACCATACACTAACATACACGAGTGAAAGGTGCCAGGGCAAATTCAAACAAAGAGAGGAAGCCACAGATGTACAATATGTCAGACACAGAAACCAAAACACATCATTTACATCCCCACAGGTACCCCAGCCAATGTCACTGGAGAGGAGGTGCCAGCACTATCCAGTTCCCCAACTGAAGAGGCCCACAGTGATGACAGCAACTCTGGCCTTCAGGATCTGGATGACCAGCTGGCTCATCTGGACCACTGAACAGCCGGTTACCCAGGCCCAGTCACACACCACCACAAAGCCTCCCCCATCAGGAAACACCACCACAGCACCCACCGAGCATACCCATACCTCTGTCCCCACGACCCGTCAATCAGCAGTGTGTCCACCTCTACAGGGACATCAAGACACACCTCGCCCTCAAGACAATCAGGGACCTGGGGTAAGTGGCAGTGGGCACACGGGTCAGGGGACAGAGGCACAGGCCAACAAGGACAATGGGGGGACTGCTGTGCACCAAGGGGAGGACAGGCCAAGGGAACCGACTCTCCAGGAGGCTCTCACAGAGATCCTGGGAGCCTATCAACATTCCAAGGACACAATGGGCCAGATCCTGGACAATGTGCAGGAGAACAGGTGGCTGCAGGAGGGACAGTACCAGGGGATCAGGGAGGACTTGCAGGCCATTAACAATACCCTGATCTTCATTGCTGGGGTGCTGGCAGACATGGCCAACATTATGAGGGAGGCAGTCTCACACCAGCGGGCCCCTGCCACTAGCCAGACATCTGAACAGCCTTCCACTTCCGCTGCCGCTGGTGGCCAGGAGGCCTCACCACAGGACTCAATAGCCGCCAGCACCCCCGCCCCTGCAGAAGGTGAACTACCCCGCAAATGTTCCCTACAATACCAACAGAAGCCAGAGACACCTGCCAAGTCTCCCACCAGGAAATTAGACTCTCCTGATTGTCACCCTTGTGTCTCACTCTGTCACTCTGTCCACCTTGAACTGCCATTGCTACCCTTCCTATGTCCCCATGGGAAATGCACCTGTGCTACATATAGACTGAAACAATACCTTGGACATTCCTCCATCATCACCCTATCCCATTGCACTTGCCCCTACATAGCTAAGCACTTCAATAAACACCCTTTGAAAAAAAACATTTTGCAGTATCTCATGTATATCAAATATGTACTCATTGTAACAGGTACAAACATTGCAAATCAACTGTACAGAGAATGAGCATAGACAAATGACCTGTAGCTGGCTGTAGTGATCACTCCAGGAGTATATATCAGGTCACCAACATCTGCAAAATGAATTGCTAGAGGGAACAGTAAGTGGGCATAGAAGTGGGAAACATCAGCATGCCATTGGCACACAAATTAAAACAAAAGTCATTTAAATGTGAAGTAACACTGTCCTACCAGTGTGTCATTGGAAGTATTGTCGGATCACATTTGTTCTGTTGTCCTCATCCTCATCCTCTGCCTCCTCATCCTCACTGTCCACAGGGTCTACTGCTGCCACACGGGCATCTCCAGCCTCCCCCTCCTGCAGGAATGGGACATGGCATCTGAAGGCCAGGTTATGCAACATGCAGCATGCCACCACTATCTGGCAGACCTTCTTGGGTGAGTAGCACAGGGATCCACCTGTTAGATGGAGGCACCGGAACCTGGCCTTCAGGAGGCCAAAGGTCCTTTCAATTATCCTTCTTGTTCGCCCATGTGCATCGTTATAACGTTCTTCTGCCCTTGTCCTGGCATTCCTCACAGGAGTCAGCAGCCATGATAGGTTTGGGTAACCAGAGTCACCTGCAAATATTGAGGGACAACATTTAGACACACACTATCCGATATGGCCCATGCCATACCCATACATCAACATATACTGGGTGGGAACCAGGGCTCACCTATTAACCACACCCTGTGCCTCTGTAGTTGGACCATCACATTTGGTATGCTGCTATTCCTCAGGATAAAAGCATCATGCACTGATCCAGGATACTTAGCATTGAAGTGGGAGATGTACTGGTCAGCAGACCATCTGAACATTCATAGAGTGGAAACTCTTACGATTCCTGAACACCTGCTTATTCTAGGGGGGGGGGGCAAATGCAATATGTGTCCCTTCAATCCACCTAAATATGTTGGGGATATGTCCCGTTGCATAAAACTCCACCTTCACTGTGGCCAAATCCTCAATCTGGGAGAAGACAATGTAGCAGCACATGTGTTTTATCAGGGCAGGCAACACTCTTGTCAGCACTATTGAGAACATTGGCTGTGACATTCCTGCTGCCAAGCCCACTGTCACTTGGAAAGAACCAGTTGCCAGAAAATGGAACACTGATAGAACTTGCACAAGAGGGGGGATCCCAGTGGGGAACAGATAGCAGATATCAGGTCAGGCTCCAATGGGGCACACAGCTCTGTGATTGTGACCCTGTCCAATCTATAGGTGAGTATGATGTGCCTGTCCTCCAGTGTACCCATGTCCACCAGGGGTCTGTACACTGGGGTATGTCTCCATCTCCTATTCATCCGCAGCAGTAGGTATCTAAGGGACACAAGAGTGAGGAGGCTGTTACAAACCGAACAATTGAACCAGAACTGAACTTTGCATCCTGTAAGCATGAAATGGGTAATTGTGATTTGTCCAGTATGTGCTAATATCTCCTGTGATGCAGCATTATTCCTGGGCCTGCCCCCCCACACTGAAATGGCGTTTGCCTGTCCTGTGTGGAAGGACAGGTGGAAGTGAGGTAATTCCGCTGACGTTGTGCACCATTGCGGGAGATGGTCGGCTACCGCCGTGCAACTCCTTATTGGCTAACATTGGGCCCTATGTGTTACAGTGGCCAATGGAGATCTACGGCGGCGGTCACGGTATGCATCACCAAGGATTTGACCGCCATTTTCTATCTGAATCCTCACTTGTTACCTGACCTTCCGTAGGACAAGACCTACACTGAATTTGCTGCTGTGACCTGTGTCTGGAACCTACCATGGCCCATGTGACCAGGGAAAGGGCCCCAGCCTTCACTTCGGAGGAGTTGGAGAGACCGGTGGAGTGGGTCCTACCCCAGTATGGACTGCTGTATGGGCCTCCAGACCAACAGGTGAGTACACAGTGAGCATGATGCATGTGGCATGGATGCATGGATTTGTGTGTGTGATGGCCTTGTGTAAGGGAGGGGGTGGATGTCCTCTTGGTGGCATACAGATTGTGTGCTGGGCCATGAGTCTGTAAATGGTGATGTGAAGGGGTATGGTGGGCCATATGTGTAACAGGCAGGACTGTTTGTCTAATTCTATTTTCCTGTGTGTATTGCCTCTTCGTCTCTTAAGGTCAGTGCCCATCAAAAGGAGGGTATATGGCGTGCCATCGACAAGGAAGTGCGGACCCTGGGGGGCAGGCAGAGCACCCACTGTTGCAAATGTTGGGAGGACATGAGACACTGGGCATGGAAGACAGTGGAGGCCCAGCTGGGGATGGCCTCCCAACGAGGAAGGGGTGCCCATCAAACACTGACCCCCCTGATGGCCCGCACACTGGCAGTGGCCTATCCTTAGCTGGATGGACTCTTGAGGGCATCAGAGCAGCCACAAGGCGGTGAGTATAGTGGCCATCATTACAACTTACGCAGGGTGGTATCTGGGTTGGGAATGTGTGTCAATGGGTGCCCCTATGACAGACTTAGTGCTGGGATGTTTCAGTTCTTTGTTAACCCTGCTAGCCAACCATGTCAGCCAATACTGCACATTTTGCTCGATCCTGTTTTGTAAAGACAGACAGGCATTGACTAAGTCAGGTAGAACACCACTCCTTGAACTGCCCTTTCACCATCAACAGGTAAAGGGCCTGAAAATGCTTGCCCTCCATCCCTCTCACTCACACATTCCAATCATGCAAAACACCATGAATCCATTTTTTAATTAGAATTGCATCTGCTCCCTTGCTCTCTGATGTTACAGAGCTGGCTTCAGCCCAAAACATTTGATCATAGATTGCTTCATTCACTTAATTTCCTTAGCCACAGGCATTCTCTAAATGACTGCTGTACATTCTGTATGCAAGCGACTCATTAAAGTAGCTGCCTTAAACACACCATATAAAGATTGGGCTATACAAGAGTTCTCAAAGCTCACAAACTCTTCAAACATCTTGGCCTTCCACATATAAATGCACAGTGTTTTGGAACCGAGGCAGTTTATCCAGTAGAGCTGCAGTTGGAATCATCTTCCCCAGATGTAGGTTTCGCTGCTGCCAGCCAGAGGTATGCTTTCTGTAAAGCTATCCTCTCACTCTGCAATTCTCCTTTCTCCATTCCCTTTCCCACTCGCTCCTTTTTCTTCACCTCACAGACCCATTCCTCCTCGCTTTCCTGTCTCCTTTCCTCATGTTCTTGAGAGCCTGTCTCAACTTCTCCTATCCAAACTCCCTCTAGCCTTCTCTTCTTCCTCAGCCAAAGCCTTCTAGTGAGCCAGGTGCAAGAATCAGGATCTGAGCTAGACTTAAACCACCCAAGAGAGTAATCCCTGGAGTACGTACCAGTGGAACCTTTGAAATCAGGGGTGAGAGGAGGGGGAATTGTCAAGGAGGAATACTGCAAACTACATATCGGGACAAACCTGGGATACGTCTGGGGAAACTTGTGCTAAGTGACTGACGGTGTAGTGTATTCTAGTGATTGTGAGCATGTGCCTCGTGGGTGTTGCTTTGCTTGTAGGGGCATGTGTGTATGTGTGTTAGACTGTGTTTTGGATGAGTGTGATGCAGTGGTGGATGTTGTGGTTGTGATGCTTGTGGGTGTGCAGGTGGCTGTGGGTATGTTGGTTGATGTGGTGGTGACAAATGTGTCTGTGATGGTTGGTGTTGTGGGTGTGGTGGATGTATCTGTGGTGGTTGTATCTGTGATGGTGGGAGTTGTGATGGTCGGTGTTGTGGTGGTGGGAGTTGTGATAGGTGTGGTGGTGGGTATGGTGGTGGGTGTTGTGGGTATTGTGGCAGCACTGTGTGTATCTTGGCTGGGTACATGCTTATCTTTCTTTGTGTGTTTGCACTTTTGTATGCTGCTTGTGTCTGTGTTAGTAGGTGTATTCAAGGAAATGAGTGTGCTTGGGCCAGGGCTGGGAATAGGGAAGTGGGAGGGTAATGGATGGGAGTTGGGGTACAAGGTTGAGAGGCTGCAGTCAGTGAGGAGGCTAGACCTTGAAATTACTTTTGAAGGCCAGAAATAGCGCAGTGAATGTCTTCCAGGTATGCTCCCATTTGTTGCATCCAGAAACTAAGTCCCTGGATAGCATTGGGAAATACAGTCTGGCCTACAGAGATGTTCTGTAGGAGGTCAACAGTGCAGCCAGAGGGACAGGGATAGAGGGGGGTGTCTGAGGCAAAAGAGACCCCACTGTTTCTAGAGCAGTGAGTTCGGCCATCTGGGGGGCAAATGGGAGGGTGGAGATGGGAATCTAGGTATTGAACAAGGATGCAGGTTGAACAGTAGCTGTAGGGTCCGCCACCAATTGGGACTGGTATTCTGTGGAGGCCTCCCAAGATAAAGATGTTGAGCTCATGGCCTCCGTGCCAGTCCCCTCACCCTCCATGTCACTGGGTCCATCAGTGTCAGTGGTCTTAGCGCCTGAACCACGGTGGCCAGCTGCTTTCCCACCTACATGGCCAATATCACCTTCGCCTGCTCCTGATAATGCTGAAATGACAGATACAACAGTTTTATTGTATCTGTTTAAATAGAACTGACTATGAAGTTTGATTAAATATTCAGAAACCCTTTGTTTACAGTGTTGTAATTACCCATGATAGCTTCATATCGTGTATGACCTTGACTCGCATATCTAGTTTAATTTTTCTGCAGGAACTGTTTAACACCTCTGAATGAGTGGGCTTTGTTATTTAGAATAATTAACTTATGTCACAAAAAAGGATATAAACCAAAAATGCATTTGTACAGTATCTTTAGATGGCATAAACATCTGCATTATTTTCAACCACAAAAGTAAAACATGAATCAATGTATGTCAACAAATCTTGCAATGTTTCACGATAATTTGTATAAACTGAAAGCCTGTTTCCTTAGTTTGGGCATTTCACAATGGTAAGACTAACTTCAAGTAACTAATTTCAAATATAAAAAAGATTATATGGATTCTGTACAGAAGTATCTTCTCAATGTATCACTCACTATGTAAATACATATGCTGTTGAAGAAATCGAGAATACTATTTTGTGGTGGATTGACAAATGATTCATACAGCATAAATACATAGCTAGGCATTGATACCTTGCTAATCCACTTCAGTATAGAGCTAAAAGATTTTTGCTTTTGAGTCGTAAATAGCTCTAGTTATTTGAAGTCTGTTTAACTATTGTGTAATTGTTTCACAAAACATGCTGGCTTTCCATTTAGAAAACAATTGCTACAACATCACAGTAAATATTATATACACGGAATCATATATTTCTAATCAAAGATTCACATGCAATTGACAATATCCTACAGATTACATCTTGATGCATTTACATTTACAAAATGAGTCATGATTTGGGCATGGTATTGAGTTTTCCAGATGGGATATTCTAACACATATGTGATGGAAATTTCCTTCTGCAAAAGTTCCTTTAAATATCCCATTTTTATCCCTTATTGTTTTATCATCTCAACATAGCAAGGGACATTGTAAAATGGTTTATGGTATGTGGTACTCGGTCACCAATGTGTACACATTCCTGAGTGTGTTGTACCAACAAATTGAATGCCTATTACAATTATTTTTCACAAAACAGACTGGCTTACATGCACATTTGTGAAGGAGTAGTACATCATGCAAATCTGTTACTTTTAACATGAATGAAGTAATATATGTGTTTTGAAACACATCTGGGATAAGTTTTGAAGCAAAAAGGTAGCGATTTTAGCTGATGTTACTAGTCCTTTTGGCTCACATGCTCACTCTTGCTTGTGTGTAAAACCAACTTACTAATGTGACGTTTGGAACATCCATTATATCATAATAACATTTTATGTTGTCACCAGTAATAGAGCTAATACAACATCATTCACAATAGTGAAGGAGCATCACACCTGACACAATAAATACCAGAGGACATTTTTGTACTACTTTCCCTTATAACATCAAACTACATGATGTATACTAGTTGTTTAGGAAGACGTGTCTGCTCAAACCAGTCCTTTGGTCATAAACACAAATCAAATGAGTCTTTTCCCAAAATGTAATCTACAAAACACATCATCTTACACCTTGGGTAAAGCTTACCCCTTTAAGACTTTTCTTCTATGTTTGACATATATCAACCTTAATGCTGATGGCAAAATTAGTTGCTTTAAACAAATTATTAATTTAACATGTTGAGCTCACACCAGAACTTACCTCCTTGATACTGGTCTTGAGCTCCCAACCGGCCATCGAGGTCCAGATAGGCCATCAGAAGTATGGAGGTCATTAGGGGGTTCAGGGTTTGGTCCACATGCTTCCTACTTTGGAAGGACTGGCCGAGCTGGACTTCGGCTGACTTTCTGGTCTAGCATCATCGGTCCTCCCACCTCTTTCGGCAGTGGGGGCTGCACCCTTGTTAGACCCTCAGCATCTGCACTTTCTTGGCAGTGGTCTTCCATATCACCTTCTTCTGATAGGCAATGACCTGTATAGATGAGAAAAAATAAAGAAAAACATGTTTTATGAGGTTTTGCTTGTATATATTTTGCTGACACAATTTGTAACATCTCTCAAAAGCAATTCTAAAAAGTCAGTACAGATTATTTATGAACTTTTTTTGCTAGGAAATACTAATTTGTAGTGACCTGTTGAACACCCTCAACATTTTCAAGTGCCTCAAGTTACTAATCCAGGCCACAAACATCATCTAGGCCAGGGGTCTGAAACCTTTCCTGTAGTGAGAGCCACTCCTGAGCAGTACAAATCATTGTGATCTACTAATAGCTAAAAAACATACGATATTAGCACCCCCCCCCAATGCACAGTGACTTTGGCTTAATGCCAAAGTTTATTAGAGGCGGATACTATGGTTTGAAACACATACAATGACAAAAGGCAGTACGGAAGGACTTACATGTGTGTCAGTGAGAGCATGGTATTTTGTGATGTATGATCAAGTGTGTAGCAATGGGACATACCAGTATGGGTGATTGGGAGCCTCTGACATTTATACTTACAGCACAGGATATACCTTTCCCCATATGTAACACAGTTACGTGGCTAACACAAACAGACATTCATCTTTCAGAAAATGGAATGTGCTTTAAATTGAAACAAACACATCAGACAACTGCATAACTTGAAGTTTTCTTACTGCACTGTACATTTCTCTCATTTTGACATTTGGCTGAAATTTTCATTTACACTACTGGTACAGTGTCTAATGGCCATGCAGTTTGACAAAGGAAATCTGGATTTGTGAGTAAAATAAACTGACAATCTTATTCATTCAGAGGACCTTTCATCAATTTACAGACATTTAAAATATTGTCAAAGATCATTATGTTGCTTGCTACATTATTCAGTTCACTACACTCCAAACACAACACTTCACGCATGAACAAAAAGGAATAAAACACCTGTGTATGATGAAGAAACATGTTACCTATAAAACATGTCCAAATCAAACATTTACCTGTTTATCTGGGTTTCCATACAACTGGCTGTATAGGGATAGTACCTCCATGGTGTGGAGTTCTAACTCCTCAGGGGAGAAGGTAGGGGCCGTCTCACCTGCTTTGCCCGGCATCCTAGCTTCCAAAGGTAAGTAACAGCAGCAGAAATGGAGGAGGTGTTGTTGGCTGTAGTGTTAGGAGGCAAGTGAACTTTTCTTGAGATGTCCCATACAAGTACACAGCATACATGATCTACAGAAGAGATGGTCACAGCCATTGGCTTTTGTTCATGGCCATCACACACATTAGCCTATAACTGTCTGCCGTGGACTATTACACCTACTACGCGGTCAACTTCCACCTACAGCTGTCAGATAGTCAATGTCTTGACAGGAAGGTCATGCATCTACCACTTTAGGGTTTGAAGCTGTGTGAGAAAAAATAACTGATTGCAGAGCCCCCCTATCTTTGTGCCCCCATTTTTCACTTTTTCTGGTGTTTTCCTGACTCTGATGGTGCCCTGGGTACTGCTAACCAGTCCCAGGGCCTGTGTTCTGCATTAAATAAGTATGCAAATTAGACAAATTATAATTGGCTATGTCAACCTACCTATAAGCCCCTAGTATATGGTAGGGCATGTAGGTTTAGGGATCGCAGCATAGGTAGTGTACCCACAGGTGCACTACTTAGGTGCCCAGGGTCATTTTAAAGGCAGGCCTGCCTTGCTGGCTGCTTTTAAATTAAAGTTAAATGCAAATTCGACTTTGGAATTAAAAGTAGTTCCAAAGTCTTAAACTACCTTATTTTTACATATAAGTCACCCCTAAGGTGTGCCCTGTGTGCCCCTAGTGTTGGGTGCCATCTAACTATAAGCAGGGACCTTATAACAATAGTTTTATAAGCCCTGGTGAGGGAAAACAGCCACATTAGTTTTTTCCCCTCACTGTAGTGAATAGCCTCCATAGGCAAAAATGGGGAGACTTTATTTTAATTAACAAAGTTCTCTTAAGTGTCAGATACCTCGAGTTTGGTATAAAATATATTGTTATAAAAATCCCACAACTTACAATTGTTGGATTTAATATGACTAGTTCAGGTAAAGAGTTTAAAACTCTAACTAAAAGTTGCCAACTTCAGCTCAGTAGTGCCCTTCTCTGATTGGTCCGCCTCTGGCAGCCTGGCGAGGCTGCCTTGATGAGGTGTGAAGTGGCCTGAGCCCAACAGAAAGGATGTGCTAGGGGGAGGAGAACTACCTGAAGCAGATGGGGAAGCAGGACGGGGGAGGGCTGCCAAACTGGTCTTCAAAGGCAGGGAAGGCCATTTGGAGCAACCCAGCACCACTCTTGCATCCTGCAATCCCAGAAAATTAGATGCCCTCTTGATTAGAATAGAAGAGATCAGTAGCGGGGTGTGCTTAGGAGTTTTAGCCACACCAGTGGGTGGGCTCAGCCAGATGTAACCTCCAAAAATCATTTTTAGCCATGATGTATTTTTGAAGAATGTTGCTCTCTGGGATTGATTTTTGCCACACTCACCAGGAAGTGGTCATCACAGGGGGAAGGACCCTACATCTGATTGGAGAACCAGGACCCCCCTGTTTTTCACCCAGGAGCAAGGATAAATATGGCAGAGCTGCACCCACACCTCAGATTCTTACCAGATCCCTACAAGGAACAAGACAAAGAAGACGAAGGACTGCCCTGCTAGACCTCTGACCTGCACCTGGACACTGCACTCTGAAGGAATGCACCAGCTGCACACTTGGGCTTCACCACTTAAGGGATTTTGCCTGTCTTCTAATGCTTCAAGAAGGGACTCCCTATTTGCTACAGGTACAAAGGAGCTGCCCAGAGTCCCCTGCATCAAGTCCTGCAAGCAAAGCCCAGCTGACCAGAGTCCAGTGACCATTTGAGGATTCTGACAGATGCATTCTGGGAATTGTAGTCCCAACTCCCAAGGAGCAACTTAGAGCTTCTTAAACTTTGGATCAAGTTGTGAGTACCCAAAAAGGACCTCTGGAAGAGACGTTTGGAGCAACTCCATAAGTTGAAGAGGTGCTTTGTGGGAGTTGTAGTCCCAGACCTCAAGAGGCAAACCATCGTCCCTGAACCCTTGGCTGGTGCTGTGGACCACTTTCCTAAATCAAGAAACACTTCTGAAAGTAAGTGTGACAGTGTTACCTTGTGGGTGGCCTGAACTCTGGACTTTGTCCCTTTTCAGTGTGACCTTTTTAAACTTTTTGAGTGCTAGTTGCATCTACGTGCTAGAAAACATTAAGGGGTCACTATGTGGTCAGAGCTAATTTGACGGTAGTACCGCCAACAGGCTGGCAGTACTTACCGCCACATTATGACATTGGCGGGTTGCCTGAAGCCAATCTGCCAATGTACCACTCCAACCACCATGGCGGTAGCAGCCGCCGGTCTGGAGATAACAATCTTCAGCCCGGCGGCCGCCATTGTTCTGCTGGTGGTGTCAAGATCCTGCCTACCGCCATAGTTTCATGGCATTCATAACGCTACAAAAACCATGGCCGTAGGCCCTATCAGTGACAGGGAATTCCTTCCCTGTCACTGATACGAGGCCCCCTCCCCACCAACACTCCCCAAACACCCCATGAGCCCCCCTACATTCATGACCCCCATACACACAGACACACACTCATCCACACATACATAGACACATGCATTCATTCATTCATGCACACATCTGCACACACATCAAAACATACACGCAGACACGGATTCACATTTCCATACATACACGCACTCACACCCATTTATACATGCATGCACGCAAACAACACTAAGCACACACTTACATTCACACGCACACTCACACATTCATGCACACCCCACCAGACACACACAAAACGCCCCCCACTCCCGTCCCTTGTTGGAAACCCAACTTACCTGGATCCAGGGGGTCTTCCGGCGGGGGACGGGACAGGGCTCTGCAACCGCCAGCGGCACCCGCCAACAGAGCACCGCCAGGCCATATTATTTTTTAGCAGCGCCACCTTACCGCCATCCTCCAGTATCGCCACAGCTGGATTTCACCCCTTCTTGTGGTGGAAATCCAGCTGGGTTCAAGTTATGGCGGACGGATGGTAGCCACGGCGACAGTCTTTTGGCAGCAGTTGCCACGGCGGTAGGTGGTTTTTACCTCCATTGTCATAATGGGGGCCTAATTCTTTAAAAATTCATAACTCTGTTCCCCTTATCCGATTTTAATCAATTAGGTGTCGTTTTTAACAATAAAAATACAATCTATTTTTATAAATTGGTTTTGAATTTTTGTTGTGTTTTGTATTTTACTTATTTACTGTTTTGTCATTTTTAAATACTTTAGAGACTTCTCTCCTAAGTTAAGCCTTTTTCACTCATTGCCAAGCTACCAAGGGTTGAGCTGGGTTTAATTTATTAAGACCTAACTGGACCTAAGTGGAGGTTAGTGGCCTATTGATAAGTGTACGTACTTACCTGTCTTTACCAATAATCCACTTTCCAACAAGCGGTGTATTTTTAAATGTAATGTGCATCACCACCACTCAAAATGGTGGCTAGTTTGTTTACAAATGTAAGATAAGCACAGCACTGTAATTTTTAAAGTTTTAAACATTAAATTGCAAACCTTTACTGTGTTTAACATGAATTGTGACGTGGTGTATTTTATACTTCCATTGAAAGATAAAAAAATAAAAAAAATTAATGTGTAAATAATACATTTGAAATGTATCATTTACACATGAATATTAAAAATATCTGACATGTAAAAAATTGTATTTTGAAGTTACAATATAACACAAAAATATGCTCTACATATTTGTTGCTAAAAGATGTATTATTATAAAAACATGAAATGTGTGTTGATTATCAAAGCTTTGTAGGACCATTTCAAGTGATACTTTGTTTTTTCTTAAATGCAGACATATGAACCCAGGGAAGGGTAGAAGAAGACAGTTTCAAATCTTCAGACCTTTTCCAGACCTTTCCACCATGGAGGAAAAGGACATCATAAAAAAATACCGATTGAATAGGCAAACTATTCTGAATTTATATCACCAGCTGGAGCCTGATATTCTGCCTCACAATAGGAACACAACAGCAATAATACTAATAGTGAAAATCCTGGCACTACTTCATTTGTGGCAGTATCTGGAGGCATGTCAACCAACTTTCTGTGATGTGCTACAAGAAGTCCTTTCTTCATTGATGAGACAAATCAACAGCTTCATTCAGTTTCCACGACATCAGGTGTTTGCCAATATGAAAAGAGGTTTTTATGCTTTGAGTGGGATTCCACAAGTGGTTGGAGCAATTGACAGCACACATATTGCCCTGGAGTCACCACACGCCGGGAAACAGATCTACCTCAATTGGAAGAACTTTCATTCAATCAATGTGCAAGTTGTCTGCTTACCTGATTTGTTTCTCAGAGTCAACACATGATTCCTTTGTACTACAGAACAGCACCATACTCTGCAAATGTCACAAATGCTACCTGAGAGGGCCTGGCTGGTTGGTAAGTACAATATGGCATGAGGATCATTTGCTTTATTCATAGCATAGGAATGTACAAGGGGATGAGATATTTTTGCTCACTATGGGGGTGATTCTAACCCTGGCGGTCGGTGATAAAGGGGCGGCCAACCCGCCAACAGGCTGGCGGTCCAAAAAATTGAATTCTGACCCTGGCGGGAACCGCCAACACAGCCTGCCACATTAACACTCCGCCCGCCGCGGCGGTACAGACAAACAGCGCGGCGGTCACCGCCAACAGGCAGGCGGCAGACAATGTACCGCCCACAGTATCATAACTCACCAATCCGCCACCTTTTCCGGGGCGGGAGCCCCGCCGATAAAAACACGGCGGAAACAGACTACGAACGGGAAAACGCTCACCTCTACGCACTCCACGAGGAAGGAGGACAGCATGGAACCCGAATTAAACATACTACCTGCTCTCGTCTACCTGCTCATCTACCACGAGTACGAACGCCGGCACAGACGAGAACGGTGAGTACTGCACCTACGACACACGGGAGGGGGGAGGAGGAAAGCTTACGGGCACACACATATGCGACCCCCACCCCCCCCAAACTATGTACACACCAATGCAGAGCAACAAGTCACAGTGACACCACCCAAACCCCCCTGATAAATGCAAAGACATAATTAAATTGTGAATAAAAATTCATGTACAAAATAGGCTCTGAAAATTTATGGTCAACTAGCCCAAAAATCAATATCAAAATAAGTCTATATACAGTGCAATGGATAACCGAGGCAATTAGTCCTGCACATCAAAAGAAAATCGAAGTGTCCGTGGGCCAAAGTGTAACAACACAAGGGCAAAGCCCACACAGGAGACCTGAGTCCTCTGGAGAGAACACTGCAGGGGAATCTGATGAAAAAACTACAGGCACCTCAGGGGGAAGGGAAGGGGGGGGCACCACAGCCACATGAGTCCACGACGCCAGAACCACGAAGGGGCCACCATGCCTACTGTGCCATCCTGGGGAGTGCAAAGCCACAGTCTCTCAAGTCTCTACAGTAGGTGGGTTGCCCACTGTTCCATCCTGGGGAGTGCAAAGCCACAGTCTCTCAAGTCTCACAAGTGGGTGGGTTGCCCACTGTGCCATCCTGGGGAGTGCAAAGCCACAGTCTCTCAAGTCTCACAAGTGGGTGGGTTGCCCACTGTGCCATCCTGGGGAGTGCAAAGCCACAGTCTCTTAAGTCTCTACAGTGGGTGGGTTGCCCACTGTTCCATCCTGGGGAGTGCAAAGCCACAGTCTCTCAAGTGGATTACAGTCTCCACTGGTCAAGGAGGAGGCATGGTGGGCACAGTGAACCGTTAACAGTGCATGCAGGAAGGGCCCAGCGGAGCGATGCTTGAGACGGCGGGGCCCAGCGGAGCAGTGCTTGAGACGGCGGGGCCCAGCGGAGCGGTGCTTGAGACTGCGGGGCCCAGCGGAGCGGTGCTTGAGACGGCGGGGCCCAGCGGAGCGGTGCTTGACAGGAAGGGCCCAGCGGAGCAGTGCTTGACAGGAAGGGCCCAGCGGAGCGGTGCTTGAGACTGCGGGGCCCAGCGGAGCGGTGATTGAGACGGCGGGGCCCAGCGGAGCGGTGCTTGACAGGAAGGGCCCAGCGGAGCAGTGCTTGACAGGAAGGGCCCAGCGGAGCGGTGCTTGAGACGGCGGGGCCCAGCGGAGCGGTGCTTGACAGGAAGGGCCCAGCGGAGCGGTGCTTGAGACGGCGGGGCCCAGCAGAGCGGTGCTTGACAGGAAGGGCCCAGCGGAGCGGTGCTTGAGACTGCGGGGCCCAGCGGAGCGGTGCTTGAGACGGCGGGGCCCAGCGGAGCGGTGCTTGACAGGAAGGGCCCAGCGGAGCGGTGCTTGACAGGAAGGGCCCAGCGGAGCGGTGCTTGAGACGGCGGGGCCCAGCGGAGCGGTGCTTGACAGGAAGGGCCCAGCGGAGCGGTGCTTGAGACGGCGGGGCCCAGCGGAGCGGTGCTTGACAGGAAGGGCCCAGCGGAGCGGTGCTTGACAGGAAGGGCCCAGCGGAGCGGTGCTTGAGACTGCGGGGCCCAGCGGAGCGGTGCTTGAGACGGCGGGGCCCAGCGGAGCGGTGCTTGACAGGAAGGGCCCAGCGGAGCAGTGCTTGACAGGAAGGGCCCAGCGGAGCGGTGCTTGACAGGAAGGGCCCAGTGGAGCGGTGCTTGAGACGGCGGGGCCCAGCGGAGCGGTGCTTGACAGGAAGGGCCCAGTGGAGCGGTGCTTGAGACGGCGGGGCCCAGCGGAGCGGTGCTTGACAGGAAGGGCCCAGCGGAGCGGTGCTTGACAGGAAGGGCCCAGCAGAGCGGTGCTTGAGACTGCGGGGCCCAGCGGAGCGGTGCTTGAGACGGCGGGGCCCAGCGGAGCGGTGCTTGACAGGAAGGGCCCAGCGGAGCGGTGCTTGACAGGAAGGGCCCAGCGGAGCGGTGCTTGAGACGGCGGGGCCCAGTGGAGCGGTGCTTGACAGGAAGGGCCCAGCGGAGCGGTGCTTGACAGGAAGGGCCCAGCGGAGTGGTGCTTGAGACGGCGGGGCCCAGCGGAGCGGTGCTTGAGACTGCGGGGCCCAGCGGAGCGGTGCTTGAGACAGCAGGGCCCAGCGGAGCGGTGCTTGACAGGAAGGGCCCAGCGGAGCAGTGCTTGACAGGAAGGGCCCAGCGGAGCGGTGCTTGACAGGAAGGGCCCAGCGGAGCGGTGCTTGACAGGAAGGGCCCAGCGGAGCGGTGCTTGAGACGGCGGGGCCCAGCGGAGCGGTGCTTGAGACTGCGGGGCCCAGCGGAGCGGTGCTTGAGACGGCAGGGCCCAGCGGAGCGGTGCTTGACAGGAAGGGCCCAGCGGAGCAGTGCTTGACAGGAAGGGCCCAGCGGAGCGGTGCTTGACAGGAAGGGCCCAGCGGAGCGGTGCTTGACAGGAAGGGCCCAGCGAAGCGGTGCTTGAGACGGCGGGGCCCAGCGGAGCGGTGCTTGAGACTGCGGGGCCCAGCGGAGCGGTGCTTGAGACGGCAGGGCCCAGCGGAGCGGTGCTTGACAGGAAGGGACCAGCGGAGCGGTGCTTGACAGGAAGGGCCCAGCGGAGCGGTGCTTGAGACGGCGGGGCCCAGCGGAGCGGTGCTTGAGACGGCGGGGCCCGGGGCCCTCTTCAGCGGTGCTCTTCTGCACGGCGGGGCCCTCTTCAGCGGTGCTCTTCTGCACGGCGGGGCCCTGTTCAGCGGTGCTCTTCTGCACGGCGGGGCCCTGTTCAGCGGTGCTCTTCTGCACGGCGGGGCCCTGTTCAGCGGTGCTCTTCTGCACGGCGGGCCCTCTTCAGCGGTGCTCTTCTGCACGGCGGGGCCCTCTTCAGCGGTGCTCGTCCAGTAAGTCAAGGGAGCCAGACCTGGCCTGGACTCCCTGCTCAGTCGCCCTCCGACCGTGCTGTTGCTGGACCCTTCGGTGACAGAGTCCTGGGCCCTTTGGTGTTCTCCCTAACACTCGGGATGGGGCTTGTGGGCCCCTCCTGCTCCGCGCTCCTGCTGGCTGACTTCTCCACCCTGCTGCCCTTTCGCTCCTTAGATGGGGCTCTCGGGCCCTTGCCTCCCCTAGCTGTTGTGGCTGGTGAAGTGGGCGAACTTGGCTCCTTGGGGGCAGCCGTGTCAGTCCTCTCACGGCGGCCCTTTAGTTTCCGGGTCCTCTTGCCTGGGGGGGGGCTGGCTGTCCCCTTGCTGCTGATTGAAGTGTCACTGCTGGCAAAGGGTGGACTCCAGAACCCATGCACCTGTCAAAGCCCAGCTCACCTGAGTCCTTGTTCAGTTCTGATGGAGGTTGAAGACAATCCGACCCCACCCTGAAACTGCTTGTTCCAGCACACTAGTTTTTAAAACAGTGCACTAAGAACAGAAGCTCAAGGGAAGGGGGGAAGTGGATAAAATAAAAAAGAGAGACAACACCGTTCTTGCGTTTCCACTGTTGAAGTGCTGCACAAATCTGCGGCCCTTTCTGACTTCTGTAGAAACTGGTGCCTAATGAAACATAAACAAAGAACAGATAAGTACAACCTATTCCTAAATGGGTTCCTGACTATCCCTTTATTTATTAGAAATTCTCTTCTAAAAGTACCTCTTGGATCCTGGTCTCTAGTTTCCAGGTTTGGAATGTGTTACTACTCTGGGATGTGCTTTCTATTGCTGTAAAGCTTCTAAAACATTAAACAAATACTGTTATCAGAATTACCAATATCTAACATTCATCTTAATATAACTAAAGCCTAAACTCCCAATGGCAGACTCACTTTTCCCATATTTCCAGAATCTATTATAAAACAAATACTGTACTTTTACATCAAAATACAGCATGTAATTTGTGCAAGTCCTTGATTTACTGTTTGTCTTGCTGTTAATGGTTTCCACTGTTCAATTCTTAAAAGTTCCATTAAAAAAAATGTTTGCTTCACAAAGTTCCGCAAAGTATTCTTGTAACAAAGAGTTTGAATCACAATGTTCGTGGAAGGTGTCTTGTTTCAAATTGTCTATACACGAATCCAGAAATTGTTTTAAAAGTTCTTTCAGGTAATAAAAGGTTTTGCACTTACTTGTTGCTGGCAAGAGATACTGATCAGTCTAACCTTGTCTTCTTTCTCTTTTGCAGGTTGCTTGTAGGAGAGAGGCTGAGGCAAGGAGGAACCGGAAACCGGAGGAAGGAAGAGCCAGCAGCTGCACCCATTGAAGCCAATGAAAGTCTGTAGAGAGCAGGAGTGCCAGCGCCGAGGGATCTGGTCTCAGGTAAGCGGGAGGTAGACGAGCACAAGCACTGGGTGAGGCTCGGGGGCTGCCTTTTATAGACAGGGCTGGGTGTGGTTCGAAGAGCTGGGTGTGGTTTGAAGGGCTGGGTGTGGTCCTCACATGCTGCACATGTTCTTGAAAGGTGTGCAGAGCTGGGTGTGGTTTGAAGAGCTGGGTGTGGTCCTCACAAGCTGCACATGTTCTTGAAAGGTGTGCAGAGTTTCAGTTATTATACAAGTGAGTTGAATTAACACATGGCCTAGGGAGGAGTGTTTTAAAGAAGCCTTGGTAAAAGCAAGGCCCAATGTGTAAACAAAACAGCACATTAAACAACATACACAGAAGCCTAGGGGGATGGGGAAGGTGAGATAACAAGAAAGGCTTTCAATAGTAAGTTTAAAAGGGAGCTATTACAGAACCCACTAGTGCAGTGAGAGGGGACATGCTCTTTGCTGTGCACAAACCCTAACAGCACCACAGTGACACTCGAAGCTGGGCTGGTGGTGGCTGAGGTGCTCTTGGGACTCTTTGATGATGGAGGGGGTGGGTCAGTGGAGGGAAAGAGGTCAAGATTAGCGAGGAAAACTTTCTTAGGACCAAGGTAAAAGGTAGGAGAAGTGGTGATGGGAGTGGAGGAAGAGGATGTGGTTGTAGGAGAGTCAGGTGTGCTGTCTTTGGGTGCAGGTGCTTGTGCTGGAGGCTGTCGTGAGGTGGATGGCTGTTGGGTGGGTGTCTGCCTGCGTTTGTGTGTCTTGGAAGAGGGGGTGACAGACACAGTGGGAGAGGACACAGGGGACGTGTAAATGGTAGTGGGGGTGGTGACTGAATGTGTGCGGACTGGACTGGAGGGTGTGCTGGTGATGGAAGCACTGGCTGATGGTGGTGTGCATGCAGGTGTGAGTGTAGACGTCACAGGGAGGGAGGAGGGAGACGAGGAGGAGGGGGACACAGAGGTGGTAGTGACTGTTGGAATGTCTGCATCTGGGTGTTGCTTGCGTGAATGCTTGTGGGTTCTGTGGTGCTTGTGTCTGGATGAGCTGCCCTTGGGTGTTGAGGTGTGTGCAGGCTGGTCTGATGGTGTGGATGGGATAGGCTGAGGAACAGGAGACAGAGGCAGGCTGGAGGCAGTCAGAAGAGGGAGGCTGGAAACAGGGACAATGGCTGCCATCAGTGCTGAGGCCAGAGCATTGAACGATCGTTGATGGGCAGCCTGACCCGAATGAATGCCCTCCAGGTAGGCATTGCTCCGATGCACCTCCCTTTCTACCTCCTGGATGGCATTCAAAAGGGTAGTCTGCCCAACAATGATGGTCCTCAGGAGGTCAATGACCTCCTCACTGAGGGCAGCAGGGGTAACAGGGGCAGGGGCTGAGGTGCCTGGGGCGAAGGAGACGCCCGCCTTCCTGGGCGAGCGGACACGGAGCGTAGGCTGAGGGGCTGCTGGGAGGGCGGGGCTGGTGCGCTGGGTGGCGGCTGTACCTGTAGAGGCGGGGGGCCCGGATGTTGCCGCCACCGCTAGGGAGCTCCCATCCGAGGATGTGTCGCTGTCGCTGGTGTCACCACCGGTCCCCGTTGTGGTGCTCCCCTCGCCCTCCGGATCACTTGTGCCCTCGGTGTCTGTTCCTGGTCCCACCGGGGCCTTGTGACTTGCAGCTCCCTCGTGCTCCGATGCCAATTCTCCTCCGCCTGATGATGCTAATGCACACATGCACAAGAAGATGAAGAAGAAGGGTGGGGGGAGAAAAACGAAGACCAGGTTGAGTGCATGCAATGTCAACACCGTTGGCGGAGAGGACAGACACAGGAGCCTCATGCACTAAGCCGCGCATTCGGGGTACACTACTCAGTACTTCTGACTAGGACAACAGGTCTAGAGATGACAAAGGTGCAGATGTGTGATGCTGGACCATCGATAGCTGTACTTGTCACCCTACAGAGGTGGGGGCCGGGAGCACAGGGCCATGCCTAAAGGAGAGGACTACACTACAGAAAGCGCCCTGGCCTAATGTCACCCACAACCCTCCTCCCCCACCCAGACGCCTCCACTGCGCAGAGAGATAGCAGAATGTGCTGATACTCACCCCCTTGTGTCTGCTGTGATGTCCTCAAGCGCCCATCCAAATCAGGGTAGGCCACCGCCAGGATCCGGGACATCAGAGGGGTCAGGGTACGACTGGCACCCCTCCTAGGTTGGGAGGCCATCCCCAGCAGTGACTTGGCGGTCCTCTTGGTCCCGCAGCGGATGTCCTCCCACCTTTTGCGGCAGTGGGTGCCCCGTCTGACGTGGACCCCCAGGGCCCGGACTTCCTTGGCGATGGCACGCCAAATGTCCACTTTCTGATGGGCGCTGACCTATTTGACATGTACAGGGTGGGAAGGAAAAATCATCAATTTTCTGCATGTTAGATGCGATTGGCCCCCCCTCCCCAACCTTGCCATATGGCACATGCTCTCACCTGTCGTGCGTTGCACTCCTCATTCGCCCCCCACCCCACCAACTTACATCCACCCCACTCCACACAGGCATAGCCCATTCAATGTGCACCCAGTGTACTTACCTGTTGGTCTGGAGGACCGTAGAGTAACGCATACTGGGGGAGGACCCCATCCACAAGTTTCTCCAACTCCTCAGACGTGAAGGCAGGGGCCCTTTCCCCAGTCGCAGCAGCCATTGTCACTTCCAGACCGAGGTCACAGCAGCACTTGCAGTATAGGTCCTCTCCTGTGGATGATCAGGTCTCGAGTGATTAAGCAGATAGAAAATGGCGGTCACGCCCGCGGCGGTGCGTACCGCGGCGGTGCGTACCGCGACCGCCGGCGCACCTCGTCATTGGCTCCTGAAACCCATAGGCTTCAATGTTAGCCAATGCGGCTTCATATAGCGGTCTTCGACCGCCTACCGCCACGGTGTGCCACGCCAGCGCATTGACCTCACATCCCATTGTCCCACTTCACAGGTCAGGCAGCCGCCATTTCAAGGGCCCACATGGCATAATTTGTACTGCGTCACACAGGCCTAGGCCTTGCATTGCCATACATACACGCCTTTCAATACATAGATAATCGTGTGCTATGCATGCAGTCGTGAACGTACCTGTGATTTGCTTGACTCTGTGCTCCATGTTGTCCTTCCTAGGCACCGTCCGCTGGGACTTGCGAGGAGAAGGATGAATCCTCGCGTGTACCGACCACTGGTGGACCTGTCGACAATGGAAGAACGCCATATCATACTACGATACCGACTTGACTGAGCCACTATACATGAACTGTGTGCCCAGCTGGAGCCAGCCCTGATGTCCCCCATCCGCCAACCCACAGGAATTCCCCCTCTAGTGCAGGTTCTGTCAGTCCTCCATTTTTTGGCAAGTGGCTCATTCCAGACAACAGTGGCCATGTCATCTGGAATGTCTCAGCCTATGTTTTCAAAAATCTTGTCTAGAGTGTTGTCTGCCCTGACGAAACACATGCGGCGCTACATTGTATTCCCTGAGGAGGTTGATTTGGCCACTGTGAAGGGTGATTTTTATGCCCTTGGACATATCCCCAACATAATTGGTGCCATTGATGGGACCCATGTGGCTTTAGTACCCCCAAAAGACGATGAGCAGGTGTACAGAAACAGGAAAAGTTACCATTCTATGAACGTCCAGGTGGTCTGTTTGGCTGACCAGTACATCTCCCATGTGAATGCCAAGTTCCCTGGGTCAGTGCATGACGCGTATGTGATGCGAAATAGCAGCATCCCTTATGTGATGGAACAGCTACAGAGACAACGTGTGTGGCTAATTGGTGACTCTGGTTACCCCAACCTGCCTTGGCTATTGACCCCAATGAGGAATCCCCGGACCAGGGCAGAGGAACGGTACAATGAGGCCCATGGGCGAACTAGGAGGATCATTGAAAGAACCTTTGGCCTCCTGAAGGCCAGGTTTAGGTGCCTGCATATGACAGGGGGATCCCTGATGTACTCACCAAAGAAGGTGTGCCAGATCATCGTGGCCTGCTGTATGCTTCACAATCTGGCATTGCGACGTCAGGTGCCTTTCCTGCAGGAGGATGGTCCAGATGGTGGTGTTGAAGCAGCTGTGGAGCCTGCGGAGAGTGAAGAGGAGGAAGACGAAGAGGACGACCCAGACAACAGGGACAGAGTTATCCAACAGTATTTTCAGTAGCACACAGGTAGGAATCACCCACGCCATTTAACATTTACTGAAAGCCCCCTGCATCTTTACTTTGTGTATTTCCCCCCAGTTCTTTTAAACTGATGTTTGATTTTCCCTTCCCTTTTCAGTGCTGTATGACTCACTGCGTGACTTCTGCTTGGTTAGCCCATGGACTAATGCTTATTGACATCGGTATGTTGTCATCACATAAATAACAGAACATTATTGATCAGTAATGTGTTATACATTTGTAAATAATACAGGCTGACTCCAGAATGATTTCAGTGCAATGAGTGATTTATTTTTAGTGCTAGATATTGGTACATGATATTAAAACGGTGATGGGTGAGGGTGGAGTTATGTCCATGGCAGAGTCCAGTTCTCGGTCGCACAGGTGCATTGTCCATATGCCTGTGGAAGGATGGAGCAGGGGCAGTTCAAGGTTGGACAGGGTGACACTGTGGGACAGTGGAATGACATCCGGGGGGATATTAGGCTGGCGGGGGTCGTGGCATCCTACTCTGTCTTCTTTTGAGATCTCAGGTTCCTCTTGCGGGGTGGTTGTTCTTCAGCAGGAGGTGGGGTTCTGGTGGGCCGTCGTTCTGTGGGGGCCTCCTGACCACTAGCGCCGGCGGAGGTGGTAGGCTGTTCCTGGCTAGTGACAGGGGCCCTTTGTGGTGCCACATGGTCCCGCAATGTGGTTTCTATACGGTTGAGGGCCTGGACTATGGTCCCCATAGCGGTAGCGATGTTCCTGAGTTCATTGCTGAACCCCATGTACCGTTCCTCCTGCTGTGCCTGGAACTCGGTGAACCTGGCCAGTACCGTCGCCATCGTCTCCTGGGAGTGATGGTATGCTCCCATGATGGTGGTGAGGGCCTCTTGGAGAGTCGGTTCCCTGGGCCTGTCCTCCCCCCCCTGTCGCACAGCAGCCCTCCCAGTTGCCCTGTTTCCCCGGGCCTCTGTCCCCTGGACGGTGTGCCCACTACCACTGCCCCCAGGTCCCTGTTGTTGTTGGGGTGTTGGGTCAGCCTGGGTGCCCTGTAGTAGCGGACACACCGCTGATTGACGCGTCCGCGAGACAGAGGCATGGGCCCGCTGGGTGGGAGCTGTGCTTGTGTTCCCAGAGTGGGTTGGGTCTGCTGTGGCCTGTGTCTGTGTGTGGGGAACCGACTGTCCAGAGGTCCCCGATGGTCCAGGCTGGTCATCATGTTCTAGGTCGACAGAGCTGCTGTCCTCGCTGGGGGCCTGTTCTGGGGGTGGGATGGACAAATCTGGACCCTCCGTGGCGGTGTGTTGGCGTTCGGGCCCTGCAGGGGTAAAGGAGTATGGTTATTGTTTCAGTGTGTGCCATGGCGTGCATTTTGAGTGCCCTTGGCCCCCAGTGCTGGCATTCCCTTGTGGGAGGTGTTGTGAGGGTGGTGGGGGGGGGTGTATGGGTATGTGCAATGGTCATGCTTTGGTGGTGGCTGTCTATGGTTTGTGTTGGCATTCAGGGGTTGGTGTTGTTTAGGGTGGGTTGTGCTGGTGAGACATTGGCAGGGAGGTTGTGTGCTGGGGGGTTGAGATTGGGGGTGAGGGGGGGGTTGGCATGCTGGTGGTTGGGGGGGGGTGAAGTAGTTGAGATTCGACTTACCAGAGTCCATTCCTCCGTGTACTCCAGCGAGGCCATCAGGATGCAGGATGTTTACCACCTCTTGCTCCCATGCTGTGAATTGGGGTGGAGTGGGTGGGGGTCCGCCGGCAGTCTTCTGCACAGCGATGTTGTGTCGCGACACCATTGAGCGCACCTTCCCCCGTAGGTCGTTCCATCGCTTTCTGATATCTTCCCGATTTCTGGGATGCTGTCCCACAGCGTTGACCCTGTCTACGATCCTTTGCCATAGCTCAGCCTTCCTTGCTATAGTGGTGTGCTGCACCTGTGTGCCGAAGAGCTGGGGCTCAACCCTTATAATTTCCTCCACCATGACCCTGAGTTCTTGGTCCGAGAACCTGGGGTGTCTTTGGGGTGCCATGGGGTGGTGTGGATGAGGTGTGGGGTGGTGTTTGTGGTGATGTGCGTGGTGATATGTGGTGATGTGTGCGTAGATGTGGTGTGGGTGATGAAGTTGGGTTCCTGTGTGTGTTGGGGTTTTCTATTGCTGTGCTCGCTCTCTCTATCTCTATCTCTCTCGCCTTCTCTCCGATTTCCAACTAGTGGGGGTTTGTGGGTGATGTGGGTGTGTGTTTTATAGTTGATTGGATGTGTGGGAGTGTTGTTTGTATGTGTGTCAGGTGTGTGTATTTCAAATTGTCCAATGTGGCTGTGTTTTGGAGCTGTGTGTGTATTTTGAGCGCGGCGGTGTGTACCGCCAATGGAATACCGCGGTTGAAAGACCGCTGCGTGGATTCGTGGGTCAGAATGGCATGGGCGTGTTTGTGTTGGCGTGACGGTGGAGGTTTGGTCATCTCCAGTTTTCCGCGGCCCGCTGATGAGGCGGCCTTCCTTGGATGTCGGATTGTTGGCGGTTTCACAGTTGGTGGTCAGAATGACCGTGGCGGTTTACCGCGGCCGCGGCGGTAGAATGGCGGACTTCTGACCGGCGGTAAGGGCCTTTTACCGCCGAGGTCAGAATGACCCCCTATATGTTTTATTTTCATATAGAAGACAGCTTATCCTAACAGACCATGGTTGGAATCCAGCAACACAAGGGGAATTCTACTTCAATGAGTCCCATTGAAGAACACGGAGGTCAGTGGAGTGAGCTTTTGGGCTCCTGAAGGCCAGATTTAGATGTCTGGACAAGACCGGTGAAGCCCTTGTCTTTTCACTGGATAAGGTGTGCCAAATCATGGTTGCCTGCTGCATGTGCACAACATAGCCCTGCGACGGAATATCCCAACCTTTGCAGAGGATGGAGACCATGAAGACCCATGGGTGAGGATATTTATATGGCAAATGAAGATAACAGTGTGAAGAGGAAGGAATTGACATACGTCAAGATGTTATTGACAGCTTGTTCTCCTAAGTGTAAGCTTACCTTTAGATATTGCAACATCAAATGTCAGAACAACTTGTAACATAGTGAACATATCTGTCTGTGATGTTAATTTAGTAGTAATGGTAAGTTCTGGAATGTCCAGGGCAAAGATGTTTGTTGATCAACGTTTTCGTACATTGACTGCTGTGTTTATTGCCATAGATAATCTTTGCTAATTATATGTGTTTCTCCTCACTTATCATTTCAGTCAATTTTCTTATGTGAAATCATTTCTCTTGTTATTTCATTTTAGGATCCTTCACCATGTTATTGTCATTTGGACATTTAAAATTTGTGACATTTTCAGTGATCTATTGTTACGACTCTGTCGTCCCATTTCTAGGGGGCGCTGTACGGGGACTGTCGGAAGCCTGGGAATCACCTTGAACAGTTATCTAGAGTCCCTTGCTGACTCAGGTTTGTTTCTCTTTTGGCCATGGTATACTTTTGTAGTACTACATTTGCTTCCTGGGACTGCAAACCGCATAATGCACGGCTTGGTAGTTAGGAAAGCCTGGATTCTGTTTCCCATTGTTTTCTATGGGAGAAGTTCAGTTGCTCATTTTCACCAGATCCTCAGCTCCTGGATTTACGAGTGTATAAAACTATACACACCTGAGACCTCTTCTGTGCAGCCCAGTCATGTGATTCCACCTGGGATTTTCTGCAGCTTGGAACTGCTTATAAGCAGCCATTTCCTCAAGATCCCTGTCGTGCATTGAAGTTCGATTCCTTTGTGTTACAGACCCCATTCCGAATGGTGTTCCAGTTTTGCTCCTGTTCTGTTACAGTTTGAACCTGTTTCCTGTTTCTCTGCCCTGCTCCTGATTGTTCCAGCCAGAGTCTGTTCCCTATCTCATAGCCTTGTACCTGTTTTTTTCTTCCAGAGCCTGCTCCCTGTTTCTCTGTCCTGCTCCTGCCTTGTTTCAGCCTGAACCTGCTCTCTGTTTCTCAGTCCTGTTTACTTCTTATTCCTACTCCCTGTATTCCAGCCCGTCCCTGCTTGTTCTAGCCAGAGCCTGCTCTCTGTTTCCCAGTCCTGTCTCTGTTTGTTCCAGCCAGAAGTTTGTGCCTTGTTTTCCAGTCCTAGTCCTGCCTTTGCTTCAGCCTGAGCCTGTTCCCAGTTCCTGCCTCTACCTCTTAGTTTGTTCCTTCTGTTTCTGTTTCCTCTTGGTTGTTCTGTCTGGTGAGTGTTCTATCAGTCTTCACCAGTATATAAGTGTCCTCCTTTGTACTGGGGTTGGCTCCTGGTCTCCAGGAGGCAATTCCAGCCCCCATACTTGTCTAGTGTTATACGTTGTCTTTCATGCCTAACAGTGACACTGTGCTATTGCTGTTTTTCCAGGAATCGCCACTGTGTTTCCAGCGGGACCCAATAGAGCGTGTCTTGTGTATGTACTGTCCTTGTTTGTGCTCTAGGGTCCAGAGACAGAATCACTTCTGCTGCCTCCTTTCTATGGGGCTGGCAGGGTGACTATCTGTAAGAGCAAACTGCACAGAGGCATTGTCATTCCCTGTCACTGTGGGAGGTTATGTGCCCTACTCTGTGTACAACCCCAGCGTGTTTGTCCATTAGTAATCCGTTTCCTGTTTGTTCACACCAGGGTTGCTCTGCTTTTACTTTCCTGATTTCTGTGCCTGTCCATAGCTGTCCTTTCCGTGTATGCCTTTAGCTGCTCTTCTGCCCCAGTGCACTACCTCTTTAGGATATTTGGTGACCTCAAGGGGTGTTCCAATCAGAGTCCTGATCAGATCCGCCCAAAACTGTGACATCTATTTCTTTTGGGAAGTACAAAGGGAACATGGGTTGATACTGGGACAGACACACACTTTGGATGTACAGATCTTGTAAAGAAACATTGTGCACAGTAATTTAATGGATGTTTTTGAGATTGTATTAGACTGTTCTTCTGTTGGATGTTGCCACCAAGTCAATATGAGCTGCTTAATCTGGTCTAACCACATGCATAAATCAAGCCATGGCATATTTATCTCCCTTCACACTGGCTGAATATCCATCTTGTGTTAAGAGTATGAAGCTGTTGATGTGTCTCTTCATTGTAGAAATAGCTTTTTGTAGCATACCACTGAAAGGTGGTTGTGAAATGCCTCCAGAAACTGCCACAGTGTTTTGAAATGATCCTGTGGCCACAAAATGTGGCACTGCCATGATTTTGACCATTCGTTTAATTCATGTGGAATTCCCATTGGGAGGCAGGATGTCTGGCTCCAGCAGATGACATGAATCAATAATAGTTTGCCTAGATAATATGTTTATTTGGATTATTTCCTCTTCGTCTATGATGTCAAGGTCTTGGATCATCAAACTGCAAATGGCACAGACTATTTGAGTTATGCATAGGTTGTAAAAATGACCTAACATTTGGTCAAAGAATTGTTACTAACAAATATATGATACTAATACATTGAAATTTCAGTTTTTTGAAGTTTTTTAGAAATGGGAAATACCTAACCTAATTATTATATCTTATGTTTTTTTTAAAACTCATTGATCAATATTTCTTAAAAATGACAATTGAAGGAAGACATAAAAAAAGAAATACCACACTAAATACAACACCAGTCTTTGAGTTTGTGTTATGTGAAATTGTTTTATTGGCTCAAATTAACTAAAATAGTTTGAGACATAAAATCAAAGGGAAAAGAACAAAGAAATAAAGTCCATCATGGTGGATGAAACTATTTATGATGAGCTAAAATTGTTTGCCATTCAATGTGCAAAATATAAATATTTCACAGAGTGAATGGTAAATGCACACCGGAGGAAATTAGGTTTCATAGGTGGTGGAGGTCTTGTCATTCTCTCCTGGTGATCCAGATGAACATCTCCTCCTGTGGAGGGGGAAGGAATGTTTATCCAGACCACCAGGAGAGTATGACAACACCTCCACCACCATCTCCAAGAGACACCAAACCTAATTTCCTTCAGGGTGTGTCTACCATTCATTCTGTGGTGGGGGATCCACAGTTGCAGGAACTAGGGTGGGTAGAACAGTTTCCTGTTGTAGCAGGGCCTCCCTGTCTGTAGCTAAGAAAGATGTAATCTATCCTGATGGTGAAGGACCACAGACAGGGGTAGATGGCACAGAAAAAGCACTGCACATATTTTTGTAAATCTAAAACATCACCCCAGTCAGGGAGCACAAATTGGAGTTGTGATTCTACATCTCTACATTGTGCTCCCTCTCTATCTGCTTCATGTCCTAGATCTCGATAAGGACCTGGGCCATCAAGTATTGGGACTGCTGTAGTGCTCCTAAGACTCAGTCAATGGTGGTCTCGATGACAGTCGTCCCAGAAGCCTCATTCTGCTGGCCAGTTGATCCCCTCCCAAGACCCCCACCCCCACTACCCTGTGTTCTTGAAGCAGTGCGCCTCATCCCACTGGTTCCTGGCAAAACTGGAGGCAGTGGTGGGATTGCTTTAACAGCAGCCAGGACTTGGGAGGCCCAAGATTGATGTGATTATCCTTTGGCCACAAGAAGTGATGGTATATATTGGCTGAAGTATTGTTTCAGTTGGGGTGTGAGGTGTAGGTCTGGGCTGAGTGATACTCTCTGGAGCTGTCGGCCTAGACAGATCACATTGACCAGGCAGCTCCACATCATCTGGACTTGTAGGAGTGCCGTCTTCACTGAATGCTTGATTATGGTCTGGAGTGGAGGTGTCTTCATTTCCAGGTGGTGGTCCACTGGTCCTGGGTTTTGGACCTAAAATGAATTACAAACAAAATTAAATTAAAGTCTGGATTGTATCTCAAATGTGTCTCCAGCTACAAATGAAGCAACCTCACAGTATAAATTATGATTAATGTAATGATTAGGGCTTTCTGTGACTTTTATTAATTTACACATGCATGTTAATTTGCACAGATGCAAACCACAGTAATAATGTTGAAGAGCTGCCCTGAAATGATACATCTTATTTTGAAAGAGTACATTACAGGTACCAGATATTTAACCCAACACAGTAGTGAGGAGAATTGAGAAGTAAACCATTCCAATGCCTAGCAGGCTAAAGCCTATTAGAAATAATGATATTGGTCATCATATGAGTCCTGCAAAATAGATTGTGTATCGACACTATATATATTCAGCATGCCACAGAAAACTATTGAAAATATTTGATTCAGCAGTATGAATTATGCAAGCAATTACATCAAGTAAATGGATTACAAAGAAGGTGACATCCTAGATCATCACAACAAATGGCATTCTCATACATAGCAGAACAAGGTGATTGACAAATGCATAACACTTTGACATATATGTATATATAGAAAAAAGAGTATTTAAGCAATACCCCATTGTACTATGGTTTTCTGGAGACAAAAACAGGGGGTAATGGTAGTTGTGGTCATATGTAAATACCATTGACAATACTGGTTAAAATGTAAGTTAAAAATATTTTTACATCTACAGTGAAAATGAACACATATTTACAATATGTACAAAGATTTGTAAATAGATGCACTATTCTTTCATGTGCACATAGGTGGAGTTTGAAACCTGTTTTTAAGTACAACACATACATTGAAATAAAGCAACAAAGTAGGGAAATGCAAGGGATGATCCATATACAACAACACACATTCTGACAAAACATTTTGAGCATTGTTAACAAGGAAGAAACAACCATGATATTAGTAATTTGGATAAAACAAGATATTTTGGTGAATCAGGTTTAGATATATATGTTTTGATAAGGGTCTTGGAACGTTCTGAACAACTAATTTAAGGGCAAAAAAAAATGTGATTAGTGAGATCAGTATGGCATTGCTTTTTCAACTTATCAGTCTCCACTCCATAAGGGATTTCTGTCAAGCCTTCAGTATGTAGGATCTGCAAGAGGGAAAGAGTTGTAATGGGGGCCTGGGAGAACCACTACCAGTCCTCTGGGCCTTCATGTGATGCATGGAGGCCAGTGAGTGCACTCTCCCCTGCAGGCCATTCCACCTCTTCCTGATTTCCTCCTGTGTGCGCAGATTGTTTGCTACAATATTCACTTTGTCAATTATTCTGGTCTACATTTCTCTTTTCTGAGATATGGTTGTATTTTGTACTTAGACTTCAAACAATTGTGGTTCTACTCTAATACTTTCACCCACCATGACTGATATCTCTCCCTTTGTGAAACATGGATTTCTCCCCCCTGGCATTATGAGTAACTAGAATAACTGTGTAGGTCCCTAAAAGTTGATCAAATCAAAACAAGTGAAAGAAAAGGAACATAAACAGAGAGAGACAAAAGACTGACTTCTGTGTGGCAAATTCAGCAGTAAAATGTTTTTCTGCAGTGGAATATTAAAAAACCGTGGTCTGAAATGGAGTGTGTTTTATATTGTACTTTGCAGGTGCTCACAAGTGACCAGTATACATCAGGTGTGTGGTGCTAGCATTCATCCAATAGCCACAGCCATAGTAAGATGCTGAACGGGTACTGCGATGGACTTTTGCTGTTGGGGGACCGCTGCTGGTCCTTATGGTGATGGAGTGTTATTGAAGACCGCTGTGTCGGCTGTGGGATACTGCTCGTGCAACGGAGTACACTGCTTTGGCACAGACACAGGTTGAAATGCCACAGATCTAAATACGGATGTGAGAACTCTGTGAAGTTGATGGAATACTTGGGCCCACCACCGTGACAGGACGGCAGTATACCCGCCAAGATCTAAATCAGGCCCTTAGTCCCATAGGCCATTGGAGAGATAGGTCTTACACTAGTGAAAATGGCTTTAGGAGCATTTCATTTGCTAGGACATGTAAAATTTAAACACACATGTCCTATTTTCTAAATACAATGCATCCTGCCCTATAGGCCTTTAGGGACTAACTTAGGAATTATTTAAAAATAACAAAAAACAAAGCTTAGGCCTTGCAAGAGTGTTTTTTGCCAGGATGAAATGGCAGTTTAAAACTGCACTACAGGGTGCATTGGGAGGACTGATACATTTAGGGCCTCATTATGACCCTGGCGGTCAGAGGTAAGCTGGCGGTAACACCGCCAACAGGCTTGCGGTATTCCACCAGCTATTATGACGGTGGTGCCCCTCCAACATGTCATGATCCCCAGGGCAGCGGTGCTGAGTCCCCAACCGCCAGCCTGTCCACGACAGTAAACACCACCATCAAAAGGCTGGCAGTAAGGGGGACAGGGGTGCCCCTGGGGGCCCCTGCACTGTCCATGCACTTTGCATGAGCAATGCAGGGCCCCCCAGGAACAGCCCCAATCGAATTTCGGGCAGTGAAATGCGCGACGGGTGCTTCTGCACCCGCTGCACATCAACATTGCCGCCGGCTCTATTATGAGCTGGCTACAATGTTGATGTGACTTTTCCGCAGGGCCAGCGGACGGAAACACTGTTACCGTCCGCTGGCCCAGCGGAAAAGTCATAATAGGGAGCCAGATATACCTCCAGCACTGGCGGTATACTGGCGCCCGCAGCTTCGGCGTGCTTTATGAAAGACCACCGAAGTTGTAATGAGGGCCTTAATTTAAATTCCTTTGGTGTATGTAGTATCATCTACCAGGGCCTTAGAAGTAAATTAAGTGTGCCAATCAGGTGTGAGCCAATTTTATCATGTTTGAAGGAGAGAGCACACGCACTTTAGCACTGGTTAGCAGTGGTAAAGTGCAGGGAGTGCTAATGCCAAAAACAAATTCAGAAAACAGGAGGTGTGAAGGCAAGCAGGGATTGAGGCTGTTAGTTTAGATGGGCTTACACCCTCACCAACCAACGACAGTGATTAGTGGTATTGACTATGGTAATCTCATGTACAAATTAGAAATCACACAAATCTACTACTTCAGGAGCCATGATTGTCCCTCCCCCTTTCTTTATATTAATCCTAAAAAGAGTTTGTCCTATGAATACCATTACATATTTTTCCTCCATTTTTACCCTAGTACGTTTTCATTATTTTCAGTTTTAAGGTATGCACATGGTTGAAAAACATGCCATGTCACAAACAAAGTGCCTCCACGGGCAGAGTAGACATGGGAAGCCATACACCCACCTTTGATGATCTCTTTAATCTTTCCCTATCACTTCCTCCCCTTTGACCTGCTGTTCAGGCTGCTTGCACCTATCCTAAGTTTTCACCTCTTACGCTGGGCAAAAATAATTTTAGAAATATCAATACCTAACTTTATGTGATCTTGACCCCTGGCACATTCCTCACAACCATCTTGTTTAGACCAGCCCTCCCTACAACAGCTTTAGTGCCTGCAAAGTCCCATGCTTACAATAGAAATTCTATTGGCTACACGAGTAAAGGCCACTCCCATTCTACCACATCAGTGGGTCTACAGAGATTGGAGAGAGGCAGGCCTACCCTCATCAGCTTTCCGATGATTTGTTGGGGTCTTTGGAGACCTGGGTAAGGTAGGGGAAGGCTGTGGATGCAAATACTACCCTTATCAATCGCACTACCAGGAAGAAGAACTTTGTTTTTTAATGTTGTGATGGAAGAGCTCACTTTACTAATATGTAAAACTCACCTACAGGTTACCTGCTATCTTGATATTTTTTTTGGCACATCACACATGACAATCATGCATGTGTGCTGAGGCTTAGGCTTTTCACCATGGGTCCGAGACCCAGAGTCTAGTTGTGTGAGCTTGATGGGGTGAGTTACACATGCTCTCTATTATACAAGGGGCTACTGTCCTGGCTCATGCACATTAGGTAGTGTTGCAGCATATCCTCTTTTGGATGATAGCCAAGGTTCTTTCTCCTAGGCAAATGCATTGGCTCCTATATTATAGTTTATTTCACTTTGAAATTACTGCAATCTGATGTTTTGTACCATCTAGGTAACTCCATCATGACCAGAACCAGTGAATCACCTCTCAAGATTATCCCTGAAAACAAGACAATGGCCCTCTGCTCCCTGGATGGATTCCAGATTTAAGGCCTGATTTAAAGTTTGGCAGACAGGTTATTTTGACACAAACGTGAAGCTAATCCTGCCCACTGTATTATGATTCCCATAGGATATCATGCAATCGTAATACAGTGGACAGGATGTCTGTCATGTTTGTGAATGAGTTACCACATCCACAAACTCTCAATCAGGCTCTAAATTAGCAGACCCGTACACTAATCTCCATCTCTCAAGCCAAGACTGGTCATCTGTAGTAACTAATGCTATGTCTGACAACTTATTGTATCATGACCAGAAACTATTCATACCCCCTCCAGAATTAGTTAAAGAGGTCTTACATTGGAGCAAAAGCAGTCTCCCAGTGGGACACCAAGGGTATAACAAAACTATAGAAAATTGCAAGCATTGTTTTGGATGGCCCACAATATCTGAACATGTCAAAGCCTATGTTCAGTCTTGTCCAACATGCATAAGAACTAAATCCAATAAAAAAAGCCCCTGCAGGACTTTTACTGCCTCTGCCTCTGTCTCCCATGCTCTGACTTACAACAAGTATGGATTATGGGATTGATTTTCCCAAATCCAATGACTTCACAGCTGTCTGAGTTGCAGTTGCTTTACTCAGTAAAATGGCCCATTTAGTACCCATCAAAAAAATCCCAACTGCCCAAGAAGTGGTTACTGTGTTTGTCCAGAATGTTTTATGGTTGCTTGGGCTCCCCTCCAAAATTATCCCTGATTGTGGCAACTTGCATGTAGCTGCAAGAGCTCTGTGCACCTCAGCCCCTGCCCCAGTCACCCCTGCTGCACTCAGTGAGTAGGTCATTGACCTCCTCAGGTCTCTCACTGTTGGGCACTCTACCATTTTGAATGCCATCCAGGGTGTAGAAAGGCAGTTGCAACAAACAATTGCATTTCTGGAGGGCATTCATTCTGGTCAGGCGCCCCTTCAGCGAGCTTTTCAGACTCTGGCCTCAGCACTGATGGCAGCCATTGTCCCTGTCTCTAGCCTCCCCCTCCAACTTCTTCCACCCAGACCCAATCCCCTGTACCTCAGCCTATCCCAAGCACACCTTCAGACCAGCATGCACACACATCAACACCCAAGGGAAGCTCTGGCAAATATAAGCACCACACATCCCACAGGCACTCACACAAGCATCACACACATGCAGACACACCAACATCCACTGCCTCCACTGTGTCCCCCTCCTGCTCGTCTGCCTCCTCCCTCCCAGTCTCATCTACACTCACACCTGTATGCACTACCTCTACAGCCACTACGTCCCTCTCCAGCACACCCACCACCACACCCCGCTCATGTGCAGTCACCACCCCCACTACCATTCACACGTCCCCTGTGTCCTCTCCCAGTGTGTCTGTGACGCCCCCTCCGAAGATACAAAAACGCAGGCACACACCCACCCAACAGCCATCCACCTCACGACACCCTCCAGCGCATGCACCTTCACCCAAAGTCACCAAACGAACACCTCCTACAACCACAACCTCTTTCTCCACTCCCAAACCCCCTCCAGCTACCCGTCCTAGTGTGTCCAAAAAACTTTTCCTGTCCAACCTTGACCTCTTTCCCACACCTCCCCTACCCCGTCCGTCTCCTAGAGGCAGACTCTTCAGGTACCAACCTAGCACCTCAGCCACAACATCTCCGGGACCAGTGGTGCCTGTAGTCACCGGAATCTGGAGTGCACCGGCCACCAGGGCAGCCAGTGTGGCACGGAGCCACAGCACGGACAGTCCCCCACCTGTCAAGCATCAAAAGTTGGCCAGTGCCCGGTGGGAGAGGGGAAGACTCCAGCCACCAAAGCCGCTCCCAGGGGTACAGGTGGGAGTGTGGATTCAGCTGCGACACCTTCCAAGGTGGGGAAGGGCCACAAGAAAATCAGCAAGGCTGGGAAGAGCAGCACGGCGGAGAAGACCGCCATCATCCCCGCTGCCCAGGAGGCCACCGCCACCAACCCTGCTGCCCAGGAGGCCACCGCCATCATCCCCGCTGCCCAGGAGGCCACCGCCAGAACCAGCCCTGCTGCCCAGGTGGCCACCGCCACCAGCCCTGCTGCCCAGGAGGCCACCGCCACCAGCCCTGCTACCCAGGAGGCCTATCCACCGGCACAGCTGCCCAGCCCCGCTGGTCCAGACAGGACCGCTAGCACCAGCCCCGCTGGGCCAGTCAGGACCGCCAGCACCAGCCCCGCTGGGCCAGACAGGACTGCCAGCACCAGCCCCGCTGGGCCATGAAGGACTGCCAGCACCAGCCCCGCTGGGCCCGACAGGTTCGCCAGCACCAGCCCCGCTGGGCCAGACAGGACCGCCAGCAGCTGAGTCACTGCAAAGGACCACGCCTCAACAAGCACCGCTGAACAGGGCACCGCCGCCACAAGCACCGCTAAACAGGGCACCGCCGCAACAAGCACCGCTGAACAGGGGACCGCTGCCACAAGCATCTCTGAACATGGCACCGCCACCACAAGCACCGCTGAACAGGGCACCGCCGCCACAAGCACCGCTGAACAGGGCACTGCCACAACAAGCACCGCTGAACAGGGCACAGCAGCCACTAGCACCACTGGCCCGTGAGCGCCAAGGGCACTGACGCTACTGAGTCCGTCACGAGCAGGATGAATCACTCTGGGCACCAAGCCCCCTCCAGAACCAGTGGAGATTCACATCCACCACCTCTGTCCTTGGCAGGATGAAGCACTCTGGGCACCAAGCCCCCTCCAGAACCAGTGGAGATTCACATCCACTACCTCTGTCCTTGGCAGGATGAAGCACTCTGGGCACAAAGCCCCCTCCAGAACCAGTGGGTATTCACATCCACTACCTCTGTCCTTGGCAGGATGAAGCACTCTGGGCACAAAACCCCCTCCAGAACCAGTGGAGTTTGCCATCCGCTACCTCTGTCCTTGGCAGGATGAAGCACTCTGGGCACAAAGCCCCCTCCAGAACCAGTGGAGTATCACATCCACCACCTCTGTCCTTGGCAGGATGAAGCACTCTGGGCACAAAGCCCCCTCCAGAACCAGTGGATATTGCCATCCACTACCTCTGTCCTTGGCAGGATGAAGCACTCTGGGCACAAAACCCCCTCCAGAACCAGTGGAGTATCACATCCACTACCTCTGTCCTTGGCAGGATGAAGCACTCTGGGCACAAAGCCCCCTCCAGAACCAGTGGAGATTCACATCCACTACCTCTGTCATCCACTTGAGAGACTGTGGCTTTGCACTCCCCAGGATGGAACAGTGGGCAAACCACCCACTGTAGAGACTTGAGAGTCTGTGGCTTTGCACTCCCCAGGATGGAACAGTGGGCAACCCACCCACTGTAGAGACTTGAGAGACTGTGGCTTTGCACTCCCCAGGATGGAACAGTGGGCAAACCACCCACTGTAGAGACTTGAGAGACTGTGGCTTTGCACTCCCCAGGATGGTACAGTGGGCAAACCACCCACTTGTGAGACTTGAGAGACTGTGGCTTTGCACTCCCCAGGATGGAACAGTGGGCAACCCACCCACTGTAGAGACTTGAGAGACTGTGGCTTTGCACTCCCCAGGATGGTACAGTGGGCAAACCACCCACTTGTGAGACTTGTGAGACTGTGGCTTTGCACTCCCCAGGATGGAACAGTGGGCAACCCACCCACTGTAGAGACTTGAGAGACTGTGGCTTTGCACTCCCCAGGATGGTACAGTGGGCAAACCACCCACTTGTGAGGCTTGAGAGACTGTGGCTTTGCACTCCCCAGGATGGAACAGTGGGCTTGTTGCCCCCTCGTGGATTTGGTGTCGTGCACTCAATCGGCTGAGGTGCCCCCCCTTTCCCTTCCCCCTGAGGTGCCTGTTTTATTGCTATCTGATGCCCCTGCAGTGTTCTCTCCGTCTTGTTTGGGGATTGAGTGTGTGCCTTGCCCATTCCGTGTGGGCCCAGTGTTCAACGGACTTCAATGGAGCACTACCTGGACTACTATTCTTGGTGTATATTTTGTTTATAGTGTATATATATATATATATATATATATATTTTTGCGTCCTGGATTTTAATATATTGCAATGGTTACACTCATTTCCTTTTGTCTTTGCATTCTTCCGGGGGGGTTGGGGGGTGTAACTGTAATGTATCAATATGTATTAATGTGTGTGTTGTCGTGGGTGAGGGTGGGGGTGGGGGTGTTGCGTATTGCGTGTGTGTGTCCCTTTTTTTCCCTCCCCCCGTGTCGTAGGTGCAGTACTCACCGTGGTCTTTGACGCCGGTGTTCGTGCTCCTGGTAGAGGAGCAAGAAGATAAGGGCTGGCAGGATCTGGAGCTCGGGTTCCATGGCGTCCTGATTCCTCGTGGGGTGTGTAGAGGTGAGCGTTTTCCCTTCGAAGTCCTGTTTCTGCTGTGTTTTTGTTGGCTGGGAATCCGCCACGGAAAAGGTGGTGGATTAGTAGGTTGTGATACTGTGGGCAGTACATTGTCCTCCGCCTGTCTGTTGGCAGTGACCTGTTTGTTCAACTTGTTTGTTTGTATCGCCGTGGCGGTCGGAGTGTTAAAGTGGCTGTCTTTGTTGGCGGTTTCCGCCACAGTCGTGATTGAATTTTTTTTCCGCCGGCCTGTTTGCGGTTTTACCGCCGCTTTAACACCGACCGCCAGGGTTGTAATGACCACCAATATCTCTTAGGAGCCCAACACACTGTAAAGATTTATACTGATCACAGAAGCCTACAATTTTTCCTTTCTGAACAGGCTTTTACTCCTAGACAGATGGTTTGGCTCCTTTTTTTAAGTGAATTTCACTTTGTTTTTACTAGCCCTGGGATGAACTTGTAGGGTTCTGTTCTGTGGAATTCCGTGGAGTACAAACACGAGTGAGTGGAAGTGCTCGGCTGTCTATGTCCGCCCATTCGCACTGATTTTTCACATGCTAGTAGCGCCGTGAGTGCTTCTGCAGTGCAAAAGCAGCAAGAACGGCGCAACATGGTCCACACAGGTGCAGTCATTTTGTTTTACCTCCTTTTTTGTTCTGTGCATGTGTTTGGCCTTTCTTATCCTAATTAAATATTTGCAAATATCCCCTTATCCCACTCACCCACCCTCATTTACCTTTATTTTATTACTGTGTGTCTGTGTTTCTGTTTTTTACATTTTTTTCTTTTTTTCTTTTTTGTGACTTTTTTGTACTGTTTTTGTTTTTCCCTTTCCTTCCTTATTTCTTCCTTTCATCTTCTATTAATTCCCTACTTTTCCTATGTATTTTCTTCCCATCCAGTGCCATGGCAGAGCAGAGCAAAACAAGGAGTGGTGGTTCCAGTCCAGCTGCTAGCCGCACACCATATGGTCGCCAGCACAGCAAAAGAGTGCAGACCGCATCATTTTTTCAAAAGCGGAGGGAGCCGCACTTGTTTTTCACTTGCAGTGCCACCTCTGCTCCATGCTAGCACAGGCCTGAGAGCGGGTATGTCTTGTGGGGTCATTGGCCGCTGTGAGGGAGGGTTTACCAGTGTATGCCCCAGCACACTGATGTCCAACTCACTCAGCAGCACTTTATGCAACGCTGTGTTGACATACTGAACCACGAGCAGGACGTGCTTGATTTGCTGGGCTTTGAGGTGTTGGGGTTTTTGAGTAATTATTTATTTGTTGTATTCTACTATGCTAAAAAAAAATTCAAATATCATGCTGCTCATACTCAGAGATAAGTTAATGTTGTATTACAAATATCATGCAATCCACTTTGAACTACTCTTAGACACTCGCTTGGGCTGATTATTTAAGAAGGCATGTAGACTCCTCTGTCCTAATCACTTCGAGAGAGGAGGGTAGAGAAAACCTCATACTTTCAACCCTAAGAACATAAACAAATACACAAGGAGTATGGGGTATTGTACGAGTACAAAATACATTTAATTTGCCCTGGACTGTCTATAGATCCCAAACTTCGGGACTTGTTCGTGTGCTGGGGATGGTATGGAGGGGAAAGTTTCCTTCTCGACTAGGTGGTCTCACACACTAGATAGTGTCATGCTTTATCATCTGACCACTTAGCCCCATCCAGGTAGGATAATACCACATGGACGGACTCAACCTTGTTGTTAAAAGAACTTGGAGGGAGTGCAGAGATTAAATTTATCTAGATTATGATGGGATCCAGTTGTGCTACAGAAAACTATAAACACCTAATCAATCACCTATATGCATTTTACCTTTATTAATGGTGATTGCTGGTGAGATTAAAAACAAATAGGACGCTTCCAGAGGATAATGACTGGCCTACATATTCCTGCCCACCAATTCAAGCCAAATAAGATCTAGGGGAATTTGTCAGGGCCTAAGGATACCTAAGTTCCTGCACTTAAGAATATTTTGCTAAGCAGGAAAATGAGCCTACCTCAGTAGGAGGTGGCTAGGGTGGTATAATGAAAATGGGCCTACCTGTGACTTATTTGATACAGGGGACCCTACGATAGAGGGGTTATTGACCCCTGGTCTAGGAGAGGGGAAGTGTCCCCTTGTAGTCACACTTCCTCAAAGGGTGACCCTCACTGGAGCACCTAGTCCGAATCCCTCTGCGACTGTCAAAACAAGGGCATGTAGACTTCTCTGTCCTGTCACTAAGTTAGTGGTAGTCGTAGTAATGTCAGTGAGTTAGCATTCTCTGTGCCTTTCTTTATGTAGCTCATACAGTCCCAGTTTCCCAGTGATGTAGCATGCATCCATGCATTGAAAAAAGAGAATGAGTTGGGCCATCAAAGGAGGTTGAGAAACAAAGATCATTTGTTGCAATGTATTAATAGTTTCAAATGTAGTTTAGGTTTAGGAAAATTGGAATGGGGCTTAGGCTTTGGAAATTAAGAATAGATTAACTCAATACTAGTACTATAGGCAATCTGATTTAGAAAAGTACGATTTTACTGCCTTTGCCTGTCAAAATATTCTTTGGGAGATAAGCTGTACCACTAATCAATTTTTTCTATTTTCTTTATTTCTTACCTCAGCACCCAAGGGCAAGAAGAGGGCTTTGAAGGCGTGTCAAGGAGCTGGGGCTGCCACCACCAGAGCCACAGCGGACGGATCTACTGGCCCCAGTAAGTCCTAATGTTAATTTATTACTACTGTTTCCCTAACTTTTACCTCTCCCCATTTAGAACAAATTTTCCTTTTTTATTACTGTGCCTGTCTTCTTTTTTTCCTACTCCTTCTGGTTCTATCTCTTCTAGGCCTTTTTTGTTTTGGTGGAAGGGATATTTATTGTGAGTGGAGAGGATGGGAATTGGAAAGGCAGTTGGGAGTAACTTTGGATTTTGGACATTTATGAGTTGGACATTGTTTTGGGATGGGACAATTTGGGGAGATGAGGGGCTTGTTGTGGGTGGAGAGGTAGGGTTTTATTCTTAAAACAAGCAAAGGGAAACATTATTTTACTTTGTTGTAGTTTTTTGTATTTTACTTTTACTTTGCACTGTTGCATGTTCGAGCAGCATGTTTTCTTATCTGCTCACTTATTAAAGTATATGCATACCAGTCGGTTAGTTAGAATTAATTATACCTATATCATACTACCCTCTGTAACAATATTATCGACCATTAAAGGGCAGGGTATGCTGCCTTAGCCTGTATTGCCTACAACAACCTAGATAAACAAGGACGGAAAGTGAAATCTGCAACAGAAGATAGTTACTTACTAACTAAACTAGTTCACTTCCCTCCATAGTTCTCTTACCTGAATAGATTAATAAATGGTTGCTACCTCAACCTTTAAAACTCACTGCAGCATTTTCCAATGTGTCTCCTAATGGTGGTGGCAGCAGTAGCAGGTTAGTACACTAACAGGGAAGGCATCAGAACACGTGAGGTCTCACTCCCACCTAGGTGAGCTCCAACTGTAGGCTTAATCAAAAGGATTATCCATCACAGGCAACTAAATTGAAAGAAAAACACAGAGAAAATAGGTTGTATATTTATATCATACCTTTACAAAGACTGAGACAAGACTACTACCACCATGACACAAAAAAAAGAATACCTACTATTAAAAAAAACAAGCAATGGTAACTTCTTCTGAACAATGGGGACCTATTTAATTAAAACAAAAGTTAAAAAAAATTCACGTCAGGAGAAGTGGACTCAAAGTCAGGAGCGGAGTCAACATGATTAAGGCCCTCATTACAACCCTGGCGGTTGGTGTTAAAGTGGCGGTAATACCGCCAACAGGCCGGAGGTAATTATCAGCAAATTATGACCATGGCGGATAGATCTCCGTTAGACAGCCAATGTACCACACCGACCGCCAGGGCGGAAACAACAGGCACCACAGAGGTAGCCACCTACAGCCAGACGGAAGTCTATGTTCCACCCACCATATTATGAGTTAGGAAACCGCCACCTTTTCCGCGGCGGTACCAATGACATCAAAAGCCTGGTGGAACCAGACCTCAGAAGGGAAAGGACTCACCATTAGAGACACAGGGAAGAACCACGCCGCCATGGAGCCCGAGCTCCATGTCTTCCCCATGATCTTCTATGTGCTGCTCCACCACGATCACCAACGACAGCGAAGACGGTGACCGTGAGTACAGCCGCCTAGCACACAAGGGAGTGGGGTAGGAAAGAGAGAGTGACACACACATGCACCACACACACACAAACCCACACCATACACACAATTAGCTGCAGTTCTAAAACATATTTACCCTGTTCCTTGGATGAATAATGCAAGGACAAAACAATTATGAAAAAAAGAATGTAATGAGAGCAACACATCAAGATAAATAAGTGAGGAAAGATAATAGATATATACATATGTACATAAAAAGGGACACAACCCAGTCCACAATTTACGTTGTCCACATGGCCACAGGCCAAATTCTAAGGGCACACATGGCACCTGTCTCAACACAGAGATAACACTGCAGAGGCATCAGTTGGGAAATAGGCAGGCCCTTCAGGGGGACGGGGGCACCTCAGCTGAAAGATGGAACAAGACAACTGATTCTGGAGTGGGCAACATGCCCTGTGCTTGGTCCTTGAGAGTGCATAGCCACAGTCTCCCAAATGGGTGACTTACCCACATGCTCTGGAGGGGCAACATGCCCTGTTCTTGGTCCTGGGGAGTGCAAGGCCACAGTCTCTCAAGTGGGTGACTTGCCCATATGCTCTGGAGGGGGCAACATGTCCTGTACGTAGTCCTGGGGAGTGCAAGGCCACAGTCTCTCAAGTGGGTGACTTGCCCACATGCTCTGGAGGGGGCAACATGCCTTGTTCTTGGTCCTGGAGAGTAATAGGCCATGGTTTCTTGAGTGGGTGTCTTACCCACTGGGTTTGGCGGGGGCATCATGCCCTGTGTTCTTGATCCTGGGGAGTCTGGGGTAGGTGGGTGTCTTACCCACTGGTTCTGGAGGGGGCATTGTGCCCTGTGCTCTTGAGCCTGGGGAGTCTGGGGTAGGTGGGTGTCTTACCCACTGGCTCTGGAGGGGGCATTGTGCCCTGTGTTCTTGATCCTGGGAAGTCTAGGGTAGGTGGGTGTCTTACCCACTGGTTCTAGAGAGGGCATTGTGCCCTGTGCTCTTGATCCTGGAGAGTCTGTGGTAGGTCTTACCCACTGGTTCTGGAGGGGCCATCGTGCCCTGTGTTCTTGATCCTGTGGAGTCTGTGGTAGGTGGGTGTCTTATCCACTGGTTCTGGAGGGGGCATCATGCCCTGTGCTCTTGATCCTGGGGAGTGCAAGGTCACAGTCTCTCAGGTGGGTGTCATACCCAATGTATTTGCAGGGATCAGGCCGCACATCAGCCCATGGATGCAGGATTACACACCGTCCGCCGGCGGTGATGGGTGCTCCCTGGAGATGGTGGTGCTACTGCTGCTTGTCGGGGAGGCTCCTGCCCATCCCCTGCAACCTCGGACGGCTGCTCACTGGTAGCAGTGCTGCTGCTGCTGGGGGGGAGGCTCCTGCCCATTCCCTGCAACCTCAGATGGCTGCTCTCTGGTGGTGGTGGTGCTGCTGTTGCTAGGGAGGGGAGGCTCCTGCCCATCCCCTGCAACCTCGGACGGCTGCTCACTGGTGGTGCTGGTGCTGCTGCTGCTTGGGGGGGGGCTCCTGCCCATCCCATGCAACCTCGGACGGCTGCTCACTGGTGGTGGTGGTACTGCTGCTGGGGGGAGGCTCCTGCCCATCCCCTGCAACCTAGGATGGCTGCTCACTGGTGGTGGTGCTGCAGCTGCTGCTGGAGAGAGGAGGCTCCTGCCCATCCCCTGCAACTTCGAATGGCTGCTCCTCACTGGTGGTGGTGGTGGTGCTGCTGCTTGGGGGGGCTCCTGCCCATCCAATGCAACCTCGGATGACTGCTCAGTGGTGGTGGTGGTGCTGCTGCTGCTGCGGGGGAGGCTCCTGCCCTTGCCCTGCAACCTCGGATGGCTGCTCCCTGGTGGCGGTGCTCCTGCTGGGTGGGAGGCTCCTGCCCATCTCCTGCAACCTTGGATGGCTGCACAACCATGGTTGGTGGTGGGGGCTCCGTCACAGTTCCTGCCCCAGACCCCTTGCTCTTCCTGCCTGCTGGTGCTAGTTCCTTGGTCTTCCTGGCAGCTGGGGCAGGCTCTTTAGTCTTCCTGGCAGCAGGTGTGGCAGGCTCCTTAGTCTTCCTAGCAGCAGCTGTGGCAGGCTCCTTAGTCTTCCTGGCAGCAGCTGGGATGGGCTCCTTTAACTTCTTACCAGCAGCTGGGGCAGGCTGCTTAGTCTTCCTGGCAGCAGCTGGGGCAGGCTCCGCTTGGTGTGGTGGTGATGCTGGTAGTGGATGATGATGTAGTGCATGCAGGTGTGAGTGTAGATGGAACTGGGAGGGAGGTGGAGGAGGAGGGGACACGGTGGAAATTGTGGATGTTTGTATGTCTGCATCTGGCTTTTTGTGAGTGCCTGTGGGATGAAGTGTGGTGCTTGTGTTTGCCTGTGTCACTCTTGTGTGTTGCTTTGTGTGCATGCTTGTCTGCCTGTGTGCTTACGATTGGTTGGGGTTGAGGAGAATGGGATTAGGAAGAGGAAGTTGGAGGGGGAAGGGTAGAAACGGGTACAATGGCTGCCATCAGAGAGGACGCCATAGCCTGGATCAATCTCTGCTGGGCCGCCAATCCATTGTGAATGCCCTTCAGGAAAGCATTAGTCTGTTGCATCTGGGCTGCTAGCCCTTGAATGGCATTCTCAATGGTTGACTGACCTACACAGATGGATCTCAGGAGGTCAATAGCCTCCTCACTCAGGGCACCAGGGCGCACTGGGGCAGAGCCTGAGGTGCCTGGGGTGAAGGACATGCCCACCCTTCTTTGTGAGCGACACGGGCAACTCGATGAGGGGCTGCTGGGAGGGCAGTGCTGGTACGGGTGGCAGCTGTACATGTAGCTGGGGTGGTCACAGAGGTGTCTGCCACCACCATGGAGCTTGCATCGGAGGAGGTATCTATGTCAGAACTGTCTCCTCCAATCTCCACCTTGGTGCTCCCCTTGCCCTCAGTGCCACTGGTGCCCTCAGCGTCAGTGGACTCTGCCTCCTGGGTCTTGTGGGATGCAGCTCCCTCCGTTGCTGGTGCCTCTGCTCCTCCGCCAGATGATGCTAATGCACATGAGGACAAGGTGACAAAACAATAAGGGGGGGAGAGACAAAGGATACACTTGATCAATGGCTGCACCAACACCACCGTTGGCGTACACAACACCGTCACACACAGGGAACAGGCCTATGCACTATGCATTGCACTACCAGTAACATTGCTAGCCACCAAGGCATGGGGAGGGACAAAAACCGGCAAATCAAGCACACCTGGGACCCACGCAGCCCTGACCAGTAGTGGATACCTACGAGCTAGGTAGCAGGATTAGCCCTTCATAACTCTAGCCATCAGGGGATCTATGCTGCAATGTCAGGCCTTGCCTGGGTACCCACTGACACACATCCACCACTCGGATACCACCACACCAGGCGTAAGTTGTAATGATGGGCACTGTACTCATCCCCTTGTGGCTGCTGTGATGCCCTCAAGCGCCCATCCAGCTCTGGATGGGCCACTGCCAGTATGCGGGCTATCAGGGGTGTCAGGGTCCTACGGGCACCCCTTTCTCATTGGGAGGCCATCCCCACCTGGGCCTCTGCCGCCTTCTGTGCCCAGCATCTCAGGTCCTCCCACTGTTAGCGACAGTGGGTGCTCCGCCTGTTATAGACCCCCAGGGTCTGCACGTCCTTGACGATGGCACACCACATACCCTTCTATCGATGGACGCTGACCTGCAGAGGAAATGCACACAGGAAAATAGTATTAGTCAAACAGTCCTGCCTGTTACACTTATGGCCCACCATACCCTTCACATCACCATTTGCACACACGCCCGGCACATAACCAATACTACACCACCCAGAGGACATTCACCCACCCCCTTACACGAAGCCTTCACACACCACTCCATGCATTCATGCCACATGCATCGTGCCCACAGTGTACTCACCTGTTGGGCCGGAGGCCCATGCAGCAGTCTGTTCTGGGGTAGGACCCCATCCACCCGTCTCTCCAACTCCACCGAAGTGAAGGCTGGGGCCCTTTCTCCAGTTACACAGGCCATGGTAAGTTCCAGACACAGCTCACAGCAGCACATGCAGTGTAGGTCCTTTCCTGTTGAAGATCAGGTAACAAGTGAGGAATCAGATAGAAAGTGGCAGTCACATCCGCAGCAGTGCATACCGTCACCACCAGTGTAGATCACCATTGGCCACTGTACCCCATAGGGCCCAATTACAACTAGTGAGGAGTTGCACGGCAGTTCCTGACCTCCTCCCTCAACGGTGCACAACATCAGCGGAATTACCTCACTTGTCACTCCACACAGTACAGGTGGATGCCATTTCGGGGGGGGAGGAGGCCCTGGATAATTGCTGCATCACCTGGCTAAATTTGGACATACTGGACAATTCACACTGACCCATTACAAGTTCTGTTGTAGCCCCATTGTTCAGTTTGTGACCGGCTCCTCACTCTTTTGCCCCATAGATTGCTACTGCAGTGGATGAATAGGAGATGGAGACATACCCCTGTGTACAAACCCCTGGTGGACTTGGCAACAATGGAGGACCGACACATCACCTATAGACTTGACAGGGCAACAATCACAGAGCTGTGTGCCCAATTGGAGCCTGACCTGATATCCTGTATCCGTCACCCCACTGGGACCCCCTCTCTCCATTTCCTGGCAACTGGTTCTTTCCAAGTGTCAGTGGGCTTGGCAGCAGGAATGTCATAGCCAATGTTCTCAATAGTGCTGACCAAAGTGTTGTCTGCCCTGATTAAACACATGTGCAGCTACATTGTATTTCCCCAGGTAGAAGATTTGGCCACAGTGAAGGCCGACTTCTATGCAATGGGACATATCCCCAACATAATTGGGGCGACTAATGGAACACATATTGCATTTGTCCCCCCCCCCTCAAAATGAACAGGTGTTCAGAAATCACAAGAGTTTCCACTCTCTGAATGTACAGATGATGTGCTTGGCTGACCAGTACATCTCCCACGTCAATGCTAAGTATCCTGGGTCGGTGCATGATGCCTTTGTCCTCAGGAATAGTAGCATCCCAAATGTGATGGGCCAAGTACAAAGGCACAGGGTGCATCTAATATGTGAGCCCTGGTCCCCACCCAGAATATGTTGGTGTAGGGGTATGGTGTGGGCAATATGGGATAATGTGTGGTTACATTTTGTCCCTCCATATTGCAGGTGACTCTGGTTACCCCAACCTCTCATGGCTGCTGACCCCTTTAAAGAATGCCAGGACGAGGGCAGAAGAACATTATAATGAGGCACAGGGGCGAACCGGAAGGATTATAGAAAGAACCTTTGGCCTCCTGAAGACCAGGTTCAGGTGCCTCCATCTAACGCCCTGTGCTACTCACCCAAGAAGGTCTGCTAGATAATAGTGGCATGCTGCACAGCCTTGCCCTGAGACGCCATGTGCCTTTTCTGCAGGAGGAGACTGGAGATGTCCGTGTGGCAGCAGTGGACCCTGTGGACAGTGAGGATGAGGAGGCAGAGGATGACAATGAGAACAACAGACAATACTTCCAATGACACACAGGTAAGACAGTGTTACTTCACATTTCATTGAAATATTTTAGAATTTCTGTGGCACTGGCATGCTGTTATTTCCAACTTCTTTGCCCACTTACTGTACTGTCAATTCATTTTACAGATGTTGGTGCCTCACATATGCTCCTCATGAGATCACTGCAGCCTGATACGTCATTAATATATGATCATTTTCTGTACAGTTGAATTGCAATGTTTGTAACTAGGTAAACACATACTTACTTGAAAGATTTGACTTGCTCCATACTTCTTTTTTTTCAAAGGGTGTTTATTGAAGTGCTAAAATATTGAGGGGCAAGTGCAATGGGATGTGGTGATAATGGAGGAAAGTCCAGGGTATTGTTCCAGTCTGTAGCACAGACAGGGGACAATGGCAGTTTAAGGTGGGCAGGGTGGGACACAAGTGTGACAACCAGGAGAGGCTCATTTCCTGGCAGGGGTCTTAGCAAGTGTCTTTGGTTTCCATCTGGATCACAGGGAACGTTTGCAGGGCAGTTCACCTTCTGCAGTTGGAGGGGTGCTGGTTGCCTGTTGGTCCTGTGGCCGGTCCTCCTGTTCACTAGCAGCAGCGGAGGTGGAAGGCTGTTCAGATGTCTGGCTAGTGGCAGGGGCCTAATGTTGTGTGACTGCCTCCCTCATAATATTGGCCATGTCTGCCAGCACCCCTGCTATGGAGACAAAGGTGGTATTAATGGCCTGCAAGTCCTCCCTGATCCCCTGGTACTATCCCTCCTGCAGCCGCCTGTTCTCCTGCACATTGTCTAGGATCTGGCCCATCATGTCTTGAGAATGTTGATATGCTCTCAGGATCTGTGCAAGTGCCCCCTGGAGAGTCAGTTCCCTCGGTCTGTCCTCCCCCTGGTGCACAGCACTTCTCCCACTTTCCCTGTTGCCCTGTGCCTCTGTCCCCTGAACCCTGTTCCCACTGCCACTGAACCTAGGTGCTGATTGTCTTGGGTATAAGGTGTGGCCTGGGGTCCCTGTAGAGGTGGACACACTGCTGATTGACGTGTCCTGGGGGACAGAGGTGTGGGTAGGCTGGGTTGGTGCTGTGGTGGTGTTTCCTGATGGGGGAGGCTCTGTGGTAGTGTGTGACTGTGCCTGGGAAACCGACTGTCCAGAGGTCCCTGATGGGCCAGGTAGATCATCCAAATCCTGAAAACCAGAGTTGCTGTCATCACTGTGGGCCTCTTCAGTTGGGGGACTGGATATTGTTGGCACCACCTCCCTGCTGACATTTGCTGGGGTACCTGTGGGAATGTAAATGATGTGTTATTGTTTCTGTGTCTGACATATTGTGCATCCGTGGCTTTCCCTCTTTGGTTGTCTTTGCCCTGGCAGCTTTCACTTGTGTAAGTTGGTATGTGGTGGGATAGCTGATTCTCTCTAGTGTGCATGCTTTAGTGTTAGGTGTCCATGCAGGGCTGTGAGTGGTGTCCATGCATTGGTATGGCATGCAGGGCTTGGCATTGGGATGATTGAGATGTGATGGTGGGGTGTGAGGAACTTGGTGGAGTGATGGGAGTGAGGGTGAGGGTGGGGGTATGTGATTGCATGCAGGTAGGGGGGTGATAGTAGTATGGAGTTGACTTACCAATTCTCCTCCTACTCCAGCCAGGCCCTCAGGATGTATGATTGCCAAGACTTGCTCCTCCCATGCTGTTAGTTGTGGGCTTCCACTGCCAGTCCTCTGTACAGCGAGCTGGAGTCTTGCTGCAGTGTAACGTACCTTCCCCTGTAGGCTGTTCCACCTCTTTCTGATGTCATCCCTAGTTCCTGGGTGCTGTCCACAGCGTTGACCATGTCCACCATTCTCCGCCATAGCTCCATCTTCCTAGCTAATGATATCTGCTGCACCTGTGCTCCAAATAGCTTTGGCTCTACCCTGATGATTTCCTCCACCATGACCCTTAGCTCCTCCTCTGTGAAACGGGGTTGTCTTTGTGGTGTCATGGGGGTTGTGTGAGGTTTGTAGGTGAGGAAATGTAGGGTAATGTGTTGGAGTGTGTGATGTGGGGTGCGTGGGTGGTGTATAGGTGTAGGTAGTGTGTGGCTCTGGAATTGTCTGTGGTCTTGGTATCTGTCTCATGCCAATGGTTTGTGATCGCAAAGGGTTGTGAGTAATGTGGGAGTGTGTTTTATAGAGGTGTGGGTGTGGTATGTGTGTGGGTGTCAGGTGTGTGTTTTTTAAATTGTTTAATGTGTTTTATATTTTTTTTAGGTGTTGATTTTGAGCACAGCGGTATGTACCGCCAATGGTTTACAGCCATTGAATATCCACCATGGTGATTCGTGGGTCATAATTTGATGGGCGTTGTTCTGTTGGCGTAACGGTGTGGGTTTGGATACCGCCAGATTATCACTGACCTTTGGTGTGGCGGAATTGTGTATGTGGCTGAATAGTGATGGATTGGTGTTTGTGTGTCATAATATGGTGATCAGATTTATGCCGCGGGTGCGGTAAGTTGGCGGCAGGCCCTGTGGCGGTAAGTGGGATGTACCGCATCTTAATGAGGGCCTAAGCATTCATGCAACACAACACATTAATGATGATGTTGACAAATAATGTTCTAGCGTTTAATCCTTTTTATATGTGAATGGGAAGTGGGGGTGTTGTGGACTATTGCTCAGGTAATAGAAAATGCTGCAGTGAGTTAGTGTCACTTTCACCATATCTGCCCCACTGTTAGACCTGACAGCCCTAGGGTGGTCATCCCCAAACTTTTTTCCCGCCTCCCTCCATTCTTCTGACCCTGTTAGACCTCACAGCCCTAGGGTGGTCATCCCCAAACTTTTTGCCTGCCTCCCTCCATTTTTTCTGACCCTGTTTTTGCTGGTTTTAGGACTCTACACACTTTACCACTGCTGTCCAGTGCTAAAGTGCATATACTCTCTCCCCTAAAACATAACATTAGTTCCTACCCAATATGCATATTTAAGTTACCTGTGAGTCCCTAGTAAAGTGCACTACATGTGCCCAGGGACTATAAACTAAATGCTACTAGTCGGCCTGCAACATTGATTGTGCCACCCACTGGCATTTAAGACTGTTTGCCTAGCCTTAAACTCCCCTTTTCTACATATATGTCACCCCTAAGATAGGCTCTAGGTAACTCATAGGGGATGGTGCTATGTAGGTAAAAGGCAGGACATGTACCTATGGGTTTTACATGTCCTGGTAGTGAAAAACACTTACACTACTGTGATCCCTGCTCCTCTCCTAGACTAGCATTAGAATGCCCTCATATATTCTTAAGTGGTAGATTCTGATCTGGAAGGATTAGGCATATCTTGTTTGGTATTGCCAGACTGATAATAGAAAATTCTGCTTACTGGTGAAGTTGGATTTAGTATTAATACTTTAGAAATGCGACTTTAGACAGTGGGCATTTCTCTGCATTTACTGCATCTGTGCCTTACAGCCTGCCTGCCTTGTGCATTCCACTCAGACAACCATAAACTCAGGACACTCAGTCACATCAGCATTCATCTGCATACTGAATTGGTCTTCCTGGGAAGGAAGGGTGGAGGGGCTCACACTTACATTTCAAAGGCCAGTGGCCTGCCCTCACACAAACAACTGATAACCCTCCACAGGGATCCTAGCAGACAGGACTGGGCTGAAAGAGGAACGTCTGCACTGCAAAACCACTCTTTAAAGTTTCCCCCACTTCAAAGGCATTTTTGGGTATATAAACTGGGTCTCTGACCCCACCAAATCAGACACTACACCTGAACTCTGTAAGGGGAGCTGCCTGGCTGCCCAAGGGGCTAATATGGACTGCTTTGCTGAGAAGAACTGCTGCCCTGCTGTTGCCCTGCTGCCCTGCTGCCCTGCTAGCTTCTGCCCTTGCTGGAAGGACTTTGCCTTCCCCAAAAGTTCTCCTCAAGTGCTTGGATTGAGCTTGCCTCCCATTTTGAAGTCTGAGGGACAGCAAAGAATTCACCCACTATCTTTTAGCTAGTTTTCTGACTTTAGCGACACCAGAAATGACTTCAGTGACACCAGGAACGACTTCAGTGTTGCCAGCACTGACGCTGCAGCCTGCTCTCACTCCTTGGACATCACTGCATGCAATGACCGTGGCCTGCAACACAAGTCTGATGTTGCAGCGACACTGCTGACTTCACGCAGGGTCATCACAACGTTGCGAAGTCGATACATCACATCATCCTGACTGACTCAATCAACCCCATCAGGTCACAAGGGACTGACTTATCACCACAGACACAGCACCAGCTCCCCCTGCAACCGGACAGAACCGAAGCCTCACCTCCACCTGCCTCGCAGTACGGAACCGACGCCTCATCTCCCCTGATGCGGTAACGGACTGACGCCTCACTTCTACTACTCCGTCCCATGACTTTGTTTCTTCGTTCTCAAAAGGTACTGTACCTGGAGGTCCATGCGACTCTTGATTATTGGGAACAACTCCGTCAATGACGCAGTGATAGCCCCTGTTGCAGTTATTGTGTTTCTAAGTGCTTTAGTGGGGTTTAATCCTTAGAAATTCATAACTCTGCTTGTGTACATTGGATTTTCATAATTTCAACCTTATTTTATTCAGATAAATACTATCCATTTTTCCAAACCTGTGTGGTGTATTTTTGGGGTGTCATCACTGTGTTACTGTATGATTTATTGCACAAATACTTTACACATCGCCTTCTTAGTTAAGCCTGACTGCTCAGTGCCAAGCTACCAGAGGGTAGGCGCAGTATATTTTGGATTGTGTTGTGACTTACTTTGACTAGGATTGTGACCCTACTTGGACAAGGGTGTATACCTCTGCCAACTAGAGACCCCATTTCTAACACCCACTAAGTGTGTGATCCATTTATGCTATAAATTAAGTCGCCTCATTAAATCACTCTGCCCAGGGAAGAGGGTTAGAGCTTTGATGAATGGATGGGAAAGGGCAGTTGCAGAAAGGTGTGACAAGGACAAACACTACACATTAACAGTTGGTGAGCAGCACATCAACATCAATCTGTTGTGGAGGGGAATGAAGAAATTATTATGACAGTTCAGTTAAATCCATTGCAAACAGTCCTGCAGCCACAGAGACCCAGGTTATTTATATATATCTGCATTTTGGGTAATCTAGGTTTGGGAAACAACAAATATTGTGGGAGTGAAGTTAACCTACACAGTTTTAAACATGATGATTACTGTTGGACTTTTTTGCTTATGCAGGGTCATCCCCAATCTTTTTGCCTCCTGCCTCCTATTTTTTTCTGACCTGTTGCTGTTGGCTCTTGAACTCTGAGCACTTTGCAACTGCTAATCAGTGCTAAAGTGCATATGCTCTCTGTGTAAATTGTATGTCATTGGTTTATTCATGATTGGCATATTTGATTTATTATTAAGTCCCTAGTACAGTGCACTAGAGGTGTCCAGGGCCTGTAAATCAAATGCTATTAGTGGGCTTGCAGCACTGGTTGTGCCAACCACATATGTAGCTCTGTAATCATGTCTCAGACCTGCCACGGCAGTGTCTGTGTGTGCAGTTTTAACTGTAAATTCGACTTGGCAAGTGCACCCACTTGCCAGGCCTAAACCTTCCCTTTTCTTACATGTAAGGCACCCCTAAGGTAGGCCCTAGGTAGCCCCAAGGGCAGGGTGCAGTGTATGGTTAAGGTAGGACACATAATAATGTGATTTATATGTCCTGACAGTTAAATATTGCTAAATTAGTTTTTCATTGTTGCAAGGCCTGTCCCTCTCATACTTTAACATGGGGGCTACCTTCAAATCTGATTAAAGTGTAGATTCCCTTTGGGAGCGGATGGACGTGTGGAGTTTGGGGTCTCTGAGCTCACAATTTAAAAATACACATTTAGTAAAGTTGATTTTAAGATTGTGTGTTTGAAAATGCCACTTTTAGAAAGTGAGCATTTTCTTGCTTATACCATTTCTGTGTCTCTGCCTGTTTGTGAATTCCCTGTCTGGGTCAGTTTGACAATTGGGCTGGTGCACCTCACACTAGACAGTGACACAAAGGGAGCTGGGGTGAAGGCTGCATTTCCTGATGAGACAACTGGGTAGGAGGGAGGGGAGGAGTGGTCACTCACACCTGAAAGGGCTCTGCCTGCCCTCACACAATGCTGTCTCCAAACCCCTGGTGAGTGTCTGGGGCCTGGCCTGGGCAAGGCATGATTTCACATTCAAAAGAGACTTTACTTTGAAGTAGGCCTACTTCAAAGAAAAAATTGGGTATAAGAACGGCACGCAAAACCACAGACTTCAGAACACTTCTTGAAGCCAAGAGGAACCCCTGCCTGGAGAAGAGCTGAAGATCTGAGGAAGAAGAGCTGCCCTGCCTGTGACTGTGCTTTGTGGAGCTATCCTGCAGTTGCTGCTTCTGCCAGCGTAAGGGGGCAAAGACTAGACTTTGTGTGCCTTCCATCTTGAGAAGATCAACAAGGGCTTGATTTAGAGCTTGCCTCCTGTTGTTTGAAGGCTCAGGGACAGCAAAGACTTTTTTCTGCCAGCACCTGGAGTCTCTGGAGAGACTCCTACTCTGTCAAGTGGTGCCCATCCAGTTCCTGGGACCCTGAAAGGAAAAGCTGGCAACCTAAGAGGAAGAAATCCATGCATACAATGCCGTGCGGCGAAAAGATCTACGCAACTCCGATCTGCGGCTTGAAAATCGACTCACCACCGGCTTTGCAGCTGAAAATCAACGCTCTCATGCAACGCGACCGAAGAATTGATGCCGGAAGCTGGAGAAACGATGCGCAGCATCGCTGACGGAGGCTAGTGAGATCGCAACCCGCGCTGCGTTGTTTTCGGCTCATCGTGCAGCTGGATTTCCAACGCAAGCCCCGCGGGCAGGTAAAAACAATGCAAGGCCTTGCAGATGATGATTGGAAGGCCAACCGGATGATGACATATGGGCTGACCTTGAAAGCCACGACTGAAGGCATGCCATATCCAAAATAATTTCCCGCTAAATATTCCTACTGAATGGGAGGCTTCCTTGATGCAGAAGTAAAAATACCAGGTGTGGGAGTTTGAGTGATTCCCAATAAAGATGCAAGACCAGAGTTGATCAAAGCAGCGCATGTGGGGTTTGCATCAGCCCATGCTGGTGTGGCCGCTACAATATCACTTTTGCAAGCACGTTATTGGTGGCCAGGTCTATATAAACAGACCAAGCAGTATGTCCTTTGTTGTGACATCTGCCAACAAATTAAGGGTTCCACTATCAAACACCCACCGCAGACACCCCTCCTAAGTTCATACAAACCATTAAAATGTGTGTACTTGGACCATTGTGGTCCCCTGAAACCGGACAGTGCATACAAATACATTTTAGTCGCTGTTGACTCCTGCTTTAGATTTCTATGAATGTGGCCACAAGGCTCAGCTGACACTCAGACTGTTCTTAAAGATTTGCAAGTCTTTATCGGCACATACGCAGTTGCAGCTTTCCACTCAGACCAGGGCCGTGCTTTTGTCTCAAGGACATTAAGGGATGCCATGGCATCGTTAGGTGTCTAGCTCCATTACTTGTCTCCATTTCATCCGAGGGAAATAGTGTTGTGGAGAGACAAAACCATGATTTAAAGCAATCCTTGACAGCCAGAGTACTAGGTAGGGGTCCTAGTTGTCTTAATCACCTGTATGGAGTGCAGAGAGAACTTACTAATCTGCCTAGAAGGTCCCTGGGGGGTCATACTTCATACAAGTGACTGTTTGGAACTCAAATGTATGTTCCAGATTTTTATGGTTCTGGCGTGGAGGCAGCAGAAACACCTTTTGACATAAATGAGCGTGTCACTGTCTTGCAGGAATTACAACAGTTCCATGACGACAACGCTACTCCAGTGCAGCCTCTGCAGGAATTAAGGATGTACCAATAACATCTAAAGGCTGGATTCCAAAGGTTGAGGATCTAGTATATGAAAAAGTTGCTGTGAAACAGGAGTTTGGTCCTTCTTATCGTGCACCGGTCCCAGTCTTGGCAATACATGGTACCAGAACTGTAATTCTACCACTGTTGGCTATTGCTAAAGAAAATCGCTTTATATCTATCGACAATGTCAAGTTACACCATGTGGCCGATCATGCACAGCAGACCAAGAGGAGCAGCCAGTAGTTCCCGAATCCCTCTCACTGCTGGCTGAGATGTCCCTGTACAAGTTTGAGCAGCATGCTGACACATCTCTGAGCTTCAGTTCCACTAACATCTGTTTCAACAAACAACATAGAAATTACTGATCAATTTGACACAACATCTACACAGACGGATGGCGTGACCACCGCAGGAGACCCCTACCAATTCTCTTCCTTCAAATTTGGCTCCAGCTTTTGGACGAACTGCTTCTGGATACTTTGCTGCCATCAACAACACTTTCTCGGGCTCATTTGCCTCTTCTACATCTGAACTGCCAAAAACACGTAAGCTGATAAACTGGCTTAAAACAAATTACTTTACTTTCCCATGGAACTATCTGTGGCTTTCCATGACTATACTAGCTTTCCTCCTTTGGATTGGCTTTGTCATAACATTATTTCTATTAATATATGGTCATTACCTTCCTGAAAGATCAACAGTTGAATTGGTGGATGAGGTACAAAAACCCAATTGTTCTTCTCACAAGGTCCGCAGAGACTTGTCTTTTGTGAACGTTTCTGCTATACCAATTCCTGATGGAATTGTTTAGAATAAAGTCACATCTGATATATACGGCCCCACGGAGGTCATTTAAATACCATATGTGGTTAAACTTTCAATGAACAATGTAATAATACCCAGAGTTGTTTCTGATGACTGGGATTAGAAAACAGTTGATTCTATGATGATTGAATTGCAGTATTTTACTGTATTTGAAAGTGAGGATGTTTATCAATCCAAAGAGAATTATGATGACGTTTGCTATAATTATTATGGACACCATTTCATTCACAGAGCAAGTACCCCAAAGAGTATTTTTAATTACACACAATGGGAACATTGTACAACTCCACCACAAGGAATTTCTAAAACATATTCTGAAAAATGTGCATGTTTTTTTGGGCACAATGGTAAAAATGATGAGTCATATTATTTCAAGTTACCATTGACGGAAAATGTACACATCTTGTTGACAGATACGAAACTCATTCATTTGGATTCCTTTGTTTCCCGGTTGAATATAGAAGGCTATGAATATTGGCTGAAGTTGATTCACTTAAAAAATGTGTGGGGAACAAAAAGTTGGCAAATAAGTGGAAAGGAAGCTATATTTAGAGCATATCTGATACCTGTTCAAATGATATTTTGGAATGAAACTGTACAACAGACAAGCTGTTTAGGCTTAACCAAAATTAAGTAATTGAATGCGCCCAGTATTCCTGCCCCTGCAACATTTTACAAATGGCAAAAGTATATAAATGCAACTGAAGATGAGCTCGATGAATGGGTCCAGAATGGCACGTTTAATGATTCACTTTCACGTCCCGAAGGGGGGTTATTGTGGCCATTTGATACCAATGGCTGTCATAAACGTTTTATAAACTCCACAGGGTTTCAGAACAAGTAGGCCAGACCCTCGCTATGTGTCACCTCGAACATCTGGGTATAGTAACAACATACAGTGTAGGGAAACTGTGCCAGCAATGGTTGAATAGTTCCTCACTAGATGCTGTTAGAGATCACCTCAGTCTCCTGTCTAATAACACTGACTTACAGGATTTTGTGTTAGGCCCCAGAAAGCATCGCAGAAAGCGGTTCTTAAATGCAGTCTATAATGAAATTTGGACGCTTTTTCAACAAGAAGCTGCTGCCCGGTTAAGGCAAATAGATCCGGAAAACTTACAGAAGGCATTAGCTGTTGTAGATAATGGGATTACTACCCTGTCATACTGTATATACACCTTAAACAACATTGTTTCTTCTGCAATAATACAAAGTGACATGTCTTCTTTACACCATGGACACTACAAACACTGAAGGTAGGTTGCATTAGCGCAAGGGCCATATTTTCCACAACTAATTTAATGCAACAGCAACAACTAATTGCCAAGAAAAAAGTGACATGTCATGTTAACTATTGAAAAATTAGAAAAGTTGCCCTTTACTGTGGCTGAAATACCATCTGCAGATAAACGGGGTAGTTCAAATGTGAATTTTGACAAGTTGAGCATACTCAAGGCTTTAGTGTTTTAAAAACATGTGGCGCTCACATCTGCACGCAAGACCTATGTGCCTCAGGTTACAAGGTCATCAGCAGAGATACAGTCCCTTTTAATTACCAACTTTCCAAGACACTTTTGTGAGCTTGTGGGCCGAATATTTAAAGCGCCCAGTACGGCTGGAATCGCACATTTCTTTAAGGCTGTTGGTTCTGGTTTCGTTCACACCTTCTCCTCTATATTCGGCTTAATACCATCAGCCATCCACTCAATATTCTCCAGTATTTTTGGGGGATTTCTGATAACTTTGGCTATAAAAGGTGCCATTTTGTGGTTGCTACTTTTTCTGCGCAATGGCTGTCCCACCGCAACAAGGAAGACTGAAATCGCTTCCACCAGCGCAGCTGTGTGATGAACGCATGATGCAGTACTTTGGAGCAACACTCCTGGAGCAATTGGAGTGTGACTGGTCCCTGTCATTCAGACCAGTTTTACATTATGTGCAACCCGTGTTTCGGTGTCTCTGATGCTCGTTCGTACATGCACTGAAAGTTTGTCTTTCTATGCAGCGCTTGCTTTCATTGGACGGTGATCTGTTGATGTTCTCGTTGAGGACTCATTACCAGACGTGGTGCGTTTGCTACGGGAAGCTGCTTATGAGTTGCCCTTTGTGGATGATGCAGCTCTGAACATATTGTTGGGCACACCACGGAATGCTGCTGCCTTGGCTGGAGCTCAGTCTTTGAAACACAAATGCTCCCTGGTTTTCCTTGGCAATGAACTTCCTACTTTACCACCTGCAGAAGTGGAAGATTTTCTGTCTTCAATTATCCCTGATTCAATTGGCCACTTCCAAAATGACCCTCGCTTTTGAAATTCGGCCTTTTGGCCCCACGCTTAACATTTTAAATTGTCCTTATAATACATTTTCAAGTGTCTTTTTAACTTGTCATTATTGACATTCTTATATATGCCTTAGATTGAATTTTAGTAGCTTTTATATATAATTAGGCTTTGAACCACCTTTGAACCGGCAAGGGGAGGGTAGTGTGTAGCTATTTTAGTTACAGCTTCATATACGTTATTTTAGCGAACTAGGCCTGCCGCTGTGCACTTTTATTCAGCTTCATTTTCTTATTTTAACAATAGCCACATTTGTGGTCTTGTTTTATTTTCTCTATCTAGTTGTTCTTTGCCTAAGCCAGCACTGTGTTCTTAAACAAGACATTTCTTTCACTCTGTGCTTTTCTCAAGGCTGCAGTAAGATAGGTTGCCGGCAAACGTGGTACGCTTTGTCTCTAGTGTTCATAGAAACATACACACTCTTACGTGGGGATCCTTTTTTGGAACATCAGCTGTTTTATTATAAAACCACTACTTTGACCCATGTACGTTAGAGGGAGATTCCAGATAGATGACCACAACTGTATGCTGATTGCTGAGTGCTTCACTGCAGCTGCTTATGTAGACTACAGGCCTCTTGCTCAGGTATGAGGGATGATGTCTTCCCAGGGGAACCGGAAGGGCAGAATCAGAGGTTAACATGCTGTGCTCTAATTTAGCCTAAGTAGGAGCTATTTCAACGCCTCTAGTGACAATATGGTAGCATTATTTTTATGTTTCACTCTGCTTGTCACAATGTGAATCCTGTCATGCTTCATTATCCTAGTTATTGCAGTACATGCTTTTTTATCTAAGTTGCAGCTGCTTCAATAAAACCCTACTGAAATATATTCTGCCTCTAATTGTCCTTGTATATGTGAGACTAATGTAACTGAGAAAAACAGATGAGATCTAAGTGACCACGATTTCCCTGAAGAGTCAATTGTGTCATGCGCTCGGTTGGCCAATCATCCCTACTCGTGGGTGGAGATGAGGCACTACTAGTCAGCCGGAGCAAAACCCAGAGTAGGCCGACAAGTGTCACCTGTAGTGGGTTCAGACTCAGTCCCCCACAGTGCAAGTGATTCTGCTGCCCAAATCCAGTAGTCTCATTAGAATAATGAGAGCCTACGCGACAATCCATCAGGGCCCAAACATTGTAAATCATCAACATCATGTACACAAACTCGTTGAAAATCCTACCTCACTGTCTGTATCTGGCAGCACATCAATCATCACGCGCAATCTCTCAATAATATATAATCACTCACTGGTGAAATAGTTACCACTTCCAATCCAAGCACGGTGGTAGGTAAATCAAATGATCTTTCGGGGCAGCTATGCTAAGTGATAAAAAAAAGAAGACTAGGCATGGGAGGGAGGCAGGCATTGTCTCCGATGTCCTAAAGAGAATGGGGATAGTTCTTCACTGCACTGCACACTGGTCCAACTCCAAGCTGGCCATACATGTGAATTGAAATGGAGGGGCTGCACAAGTCAAACACAAACTAATGTTCCACTACTTATATTCTTCTATTTTTTTTGGCAAAGCAGTTGGACAATAATTAAGTTCTATGGTGGCCTACTCACTCAGGGAAGTAGAGTTTATCCTCAAACTCAGGTGGTTCGCCCAGAAGTTGGTCCACTAGCACACTTTAGACTGACCAACTACTCTCATCCTGTTCCTCCTCCTGTCGTATTAAGCAACTGTGTAGCTGTGTGGTATGAAGTGTTGGTACATTTTTATCATGGTCAATCTCCACACGTTTTGAGGTGAGAGACTGGTCCTTCTCGTGGAATAACTGTGCCAGCCACACTGAACACACACTCAGCAGACACATGGCCACCAGACAAGCCAGATACTTTATTGCCAGCCTGCCGAGCTCTGGCCTTTGGCGCATCTTCCCATACCAATAAACCCATGTAGACCGCTTTAAGGTCATCCAGATTCTCCTGGAACATCCTTTGAATGGCCATTGGTGTACTTGCTCGACTTCTTTTGCCTTCACCTCTGTACTGGATTTAAGACCTGTCATTTGAATCTGAGGCAAAGCAGAGGTTGGAGCCGATTCTTCTGTTCTTGTTGGTGTTGTTTTGCCAGTTTTCTTGTTGCTGGTGTTGGCTGCTGTGAGACAACAGGACTGCTCTCTTTTGAAGTTGAAGGCAGCAACCCAGAACTTCTGCCATGGATTGGAACTCTAATTTCCAGCCGTTCTTCCCCCAGGAACATCCCCTTCTGAAAAAAGAATGAAAGTAGACAGCATTTTTTTATTCAATGGATCAAGTATTGTAGGTGAGATGTACTATTTAGATAACACTGTCTCTATGCAACCTTGTATTGACAGTCAATCGAAGGATAAGCTCTCAACGAAAGCATGCGCTTTTGCATTTTTATTCTCACCTATGTACTTTTGCAAGACCTTTTTTAACTTGTCTTTAGCAGATGCAACAACAGAATAGCTTGGCGCATCACACTGTTCTCCTTGCTGACTTCCCATGTGAAAACCTAAAAAAAAAATAGCATTTGTGTCAGGCATTTGACTAGGCCCCATTTGTCCACATCCATGGTCATGCTTTTCACAATTGCATCTCTCCCTCTCTGAATGACATAGTCATTGATCTGTCTGTACTGCTCAAACAGACATTGCAACATGTAATAGGTTGAGTTACAATGTGTTGGTACGTCCTGTATAAGGGCTTTAACTGGTATTCTATTAGCACACTGAATGATTCTCAACTGCTTCTGGGCTTTAAAAGAATGGCTGAAATGACTGCAGGTTCTTCTGCAGATGGTTAGAATGTTGATGAGTATGGGCCTGATTTAGCGTTTTAGCAGATAGGTTACTCAGTCACAAACATGACAGATATCCCATCCGCCATATTACAACCTCCATAGTCTTTTATGGGATCGTAATATGACGGATGGGATATTCATCACATTTGTGATGAAGTAACCCTCTCTGCTAAATTCTAAATCAGGCCCTTTGTCTTCTGTTTTGAGAAAGTCCTGCACAACCAGGTGGATGTAATATGCCAAACACAGAACCCTCAAATAGCCACCATCTGCCATGCCCCTAACTATATAACTTCCATTTTCGGTGTCAACAAATCACGTTCTAAAACCTCTGGATCAAGGCCATTAAAACATCTTGCTGTTAAAGTCTTCCAAGATATTTGCAGCTGTATAGGATTTTTCCATGTTGAACATGGCTACTGTTGCATGCCGCTGAAGGCTCTTAAAATGTTCTTCAGCCTCAATGCCTGCAAATAGCAGTTACCTTCCCCCGGCAAAAGAGATCCGATGTGCAGTTATACACATGTTATCAGTTGCTTGACAACGGGTCCACATGTCTGTCGTCAGGTAGATTGTGTGAACAACACTCTGCTACAAAGTTTGTTCAACCAATTGCAGCACATTATGATGGAGTGCTGGAACAGCAACCCTGGCAAAATAGGTTCGACTGTGAACCTTCCATTTGGGAAAGATGGACACACAAATTTTAAACTCCCGCCCATTCCAAAAAAGAAAAAGGGAGGAGGCCCAGCACTAACATTTTAGCTAGCTTCCCATTGTACAAACGTGCTGTTGGGTGGTTGAGGTTGTAGGGCACCTCCTGTCTTAACATGCCTGTAATAGTAGCCTAGATTTTGTTGTTTTCTGGTGCCACTGACGTAGGCGACTTCTGAAATGTAGAATGTGGCAGACTCAATGTGTGTCATGGGGCAGTCACTGTATGCTGTCTCCATCTGACACTTGTGCTATTGCGAGATTGCTGAGGCATGAGATACTGGCGCACTGATGGGTAGAGAGTTGCTTTGTGTAAAGATGTTGCCTTCTTCTTCCTTTTCAGCTTCACCTCTCACTGTAATGAAACCTGATTCCCTGCTCTCCTCACCTTGACCACCACCACCTGCAGCAATTTTGTTAAGGTGCTCCTCCCACCCATGTTTTGTTGATTGCCTCTCTGCAGTGCATACATCTACGGAGGTGGTGGGGATGCAGGTCTCAGTGGGGACCTTACAAATAGGGGACCTGGCCCTGGCAGTAGAACCAGTTTCACATCCCTCAGTGCAGGTTGAATAGGAGTGGTAATGTTGGTCTCCTCTTTGCCAGCTTACATGACAATGACTGGCTCATCATTTTCCTCATCCTTTTCCATAATTCCAAGGCTTTCATGGACTCTCCTTTTCCTTTGCCTCTCCTGGCATGTCTCAGACTCTGCCGAGGTCCAATCCATGTCCAGTTCATTAGAAGGGGTGCTTGGAGAAGATGATTGAGTATCCTTACTTTTTCCTACTGGAGATCTAGAAGCCAATGATTCTAATAGAGAGGATTCTAGGAAGGGTTGTGTGGTCATGTCACTTTGTAAAGGCCTTCTGTCTAGCAGTACTGTGGGTGATGTCTCTTGTGTACCTAAAAGCAAACAAGCAAGAAAAACATTCAGTAAAATATGACATTGATACATTTTTAATTAGTATAGAGAAAGAAAATATCTTTAAGTGTGGTTGGTTACTTAAGGTATTATTATCATAAATATTGAACAACAATAGTGGATTTAACCATTCCCAAGTCAAACCACACCACCATAACATAACATTTCATTTCCAACCAGGATAACAACATACATATGTAACTTTTTGCTTTATGTGCATCTATTCCAAGGGAGATACCTTGAGCATTTAGGGTGGTGCATGGGAAAATTGAATAGTTCTTTAAAAAATAAGTTTAGTGTGCAGGCAAGGAGGTCTGGGAGAAATTAAATAATCTTTAAAAAACTGAATAATACTGGTGTGCACCTACAATGGCAGGCAGGGGGTTCAGGGGAAAATTTTATAATAAGTAAACAATGAAAGCTGTTGTGCAGCTATGCACCTATGGTAGTCGGGGTGGATGGATGAAGGCAAAAAAGACATTAACAAATTAAATTAAAATTAAAAAAAACATTTAAATAAATAAACAAAATAATAATAAATGAAATGTAATTGCTGGTGTACTACAGAATTTTGGGAAACCCTTTGGGGGAAAGGGAGTCCTGGTGAAAAATGTAAAAAAATAAAATACACTTAATATAAAACACTGTTCATCATAATATACATATACTACAATGATCCTCAAGCATACCATTAGACTGATATTGGGAAAACGTAAAAAGAAATCAGAAATACAAAAAGCCATTGCCCTCTCCTATAAATCCCCCAAGAAAATGGTTTTGAAAACTGGAATAAAGGATGGCAGCACGAAATGGCCACCGACCACATGGTCAACCAATAACAGCAATCAAGGAGCCATGGTGAACAAAGAACACATGCAAGCCTATGGTAAACACACTGACTTGCAATACAAAATGACCACAGGCCACATGGTCACAGAACAACAGCAAGCAAGGAGGCATGGAGAACAAATTACACATGGAGTCTTTTTGGCAAACCACACTGACTGTCTTCACAAAATGGACACATGCAGGACTATGGCAAAAGCACACTGACTGACTGTAGAAAATGGCCACTGGTCACATGATCAAACAACAACAAGCAAGGAGGCATAGGGAACAAAGAACTTTGGCAAAAGCACACTGACTGGCTGCACAAAATGGCTGCTGGCGACATGGGCAAGCAAGGAGACATAGCCACAACAAAGAACACATGGAGGCCTATGCCAAAAGCACACTGGCTGGCTACACAAAATGGCCATCAGCCTCACGATCAACCAACTAGCAAGGAGGCACAGAAAACAAAGAACACATTAAGGCCTACGGACACAGACTACACAAAATGGCCCCTGGCCACATGGAATGGAGAACAAAGACAAATGGTGGTATAAGGCAAACACACACAAGCACACCTACCAGACAAAGGGGGCTTGGTAATACTGAAGAAAATACTACCATTAATTTAGAAATGACAAAAATGAAAATGTATTGATCTATAAAAAACAACACACATCCTCCCATGTCATCAAATATTACCCACCTATACACTTTTTGCAGACAAAACACGAAACACAAAAAAGCCCACAATTTAAATTTAATCCAATGCCATTCCTGTCCTAAACAATTTTATTTAAATTAAAACAACATATAACACAAAAACAGTCCTTCATGCACTGATGACTAGTACTGGGCCTACTTGCGGGATGGCCCATTTGCAGATAGGCCACATAGTAATATAAATAAATATTGCAAATGTAACAAACATGGTGAAAATGTACTGAACTGTGCAACATCTTTCCTTTACAAAAGCTGAAAAATGAAACACAAAAAATAACCAGTCCCCACTGAAACTCCAGGCCACCCACCACATTCAAACTTATAAATCAAATAAAAGAACAAAGAAATACTGGTGCATGTTCTATCAAACAAACAACACCCTTATACAATAGTTTCTGAACTTACTTGTGATATCACAAAAACAAAGGGGTTTATTACAACTTTGGAGGAAGTGTTAATCTGTCCCAAAAGTGACGGTAAAGTGACGGATATACCACCAGCCATATTACGAGTTCCATAGGATATAATGGACTCGTAATACGGCTGGTGGTTATATCCGTCACTTTACCGTCACTTTTGGAACTGATTATTACCTCCTCCAAAGTTGTAATAACCCCCAAAGTCCTTAAATCTAATGTTATAAATGCAGCAGACAGAGAGTGATCCTTCCACCGTGAAATCTGAGTAAGAAGTGACCAAGGGATAGACAAACCAATGGGAGGAGCCTGCTGGAAAGGAACAGGAAGTTGAAGTCTCTGGGGCATTTCCTTCCTGTAAAATAATAAAAGGCTTCTGGCACTAAAAACAACTTGAACAGACTTTCAGAGTAGAATATTCTCTCAAAAACATGTTTTTGGGTTGATTTAGCTGCTCTCAAGTAGAGAATCTGTTGAAGGTGCAGCCATGGTCACTCGCACTCACCAGACTCGCGAAAAAAGTAGCAGAAAGCACAGTCACGGAAGCCATGCTAGAGGGCACAAAATCTCACACACTTTCAAGTGGCCAAAAAGTACTGCAGTGCTCGCCAGCGTGCCCCAAAACAAGTCTTGGGCGTGCCAACAGAAATGAAAATTCCAGCACATGCTGGATGGCGGAATTTATGAAGACCTCTGCTGTACACACACAGCACAGAGTTCTCGAATTCTGCCAACTCCACAAGTGGAGTGAATTTTTCTGGCCACCTCTAGTTATTACTTGTAACTTATAACAAAAAACAGTGAACCTCTTCCTAAGAGTATCCCTGAAAACAAGATAGTGGCTATCTGCTCCCTGGCGGAGTTCCAGACTAAGGGTCTGATTAAGATTTTGGCGGAGAGGATACGTCATCAAAAATGTGGCGGATATTCCGTCCACTGAATTCGGATCACCATAGGATATAATGGGATCATAATACAGGGGACAGAATATCTGCCACATTTGCGATGGAGTCTTCCCCTGCACCAAGATTTAAATCAGGCCCTAAATTAGCTGACTTGTAGACTAAGCAGGGTGAACACTGATTTGCATATGGCCGGGTTCAAACTGGGGTGACGTGGCAAGCAAAATAACAGATTAAACCCAGATCTGTGATTGGGGGTGAGTGTTTGAAAAGGTTCCGCACTCCGTCCATCATTTTATTTTGTGATGCTGCTATGTGTGCCCTATATGGCTAGGATTTGCCCAGACGTGGGTCTCTTGCTTGCTGCACCACTGGAATCAAGCTAGCCTGGCTGATAAAGGGTGATACCCTGAAACCGGTCCCAGGATGCTTGAATCCTGTCCAGGCACGACCTGACTTGGCAGATCGGGCTGGACTGCTCCAATAGGGAGCAGGGTGAAGACTGATTTGCATATGGCTGGGTCCAAACTGGGGAGATGTGGCAAGCAAAATAACGATGGATTAAAACCAGATCTGTGACTGAGGTGAGTGTTTAAAAGGTTTCGGCACTCCGTCCATCATTTTATTTTTTGTGATCGTACACTAACCTCCATCTCTCAACCCAAGACTGTTAATCCATAGAGACTAATACTATCTCCAACAATTTATTGTACCATGACCAGAAATCATCCATACCCACTCAATGATTTGTCTAAGAGGTCTTAATTTGGAGTCACAGCAGTCCCGTAGCAGGACGCCTAGGGGAAAACAAATCAATATACAATTGCAAGCATTGGGTTTTATCTCCTACACTATCTAAAGATGCCAAAGCCTATATTCAGTCTTGTCCAACATGTGTAAGAACAAAATCCAAGAAACAAGCCCCTCTGGGACTTTTACTGCCTGATCCTATCCCTCAAGCACCCTGACATACAATAAGTATGGATTTCCTGACAGATTTGCCCAAATCCAATGCCTTCACTGCCGTCCAGGTTGCAGTTGACTTACTCAGTAAAACAGCCCATTTTTTACCCATCAAAAAGATTCAAATGGCCCAAGACTTGGTTATTCTATTGGTCCAGAATATTTTAAGGCAGCATGGGCTCCCCTCCACCATTATCTCTGATTGTATCCCTCAATTTGTATATAATTTCTGGCAAGGTCCCTCCACATCTTTAGATATGGAATTCCTTTTATCTTCAGCTTACCAAAAACTCTCTGATGGGCAAACGAAGCATGTAAAGTAATCCATGTAACAGAATGTACAATGTTTATTGTCAACTGTGACAAGTGAATGGGATAAAACCAACCATTCTCCTAGCCAGGTTTGTATATAATAAAAGCAGAGATGCAGGAATTGTGTATTCCCCACTTTTTGTGTACGTTCAATCATCCCAGATGTCTACCACTGGAAGTCTCTTGCCCAAAAGGAGCAGCACTGTCAGTTAACTCAGACCTTGCAGAATTTGAAAGGAAATCTCCCTTCATCACAACAACATGAAACTGCAAACTGACAAGCATCAGACACAACAACCATGTTAACAGGTAGGGGGTCTATGTGGTTCTCAGGTAACAAATATCCATTCAGAAGGAGTCCAAAAATGCCGACCCCGATTTGTGGGACCATTCTGAATCTCTCAGATAATAAATTCCATATCCATTATGCTTATTCTACTTGAAGACTATACATTTCTCCCGAAGTTTCATGTCTTTCTGCTGAGTCCTTACCATCCCCACTCTAGTCCAGAGAAACCACGCCACCAGTAAAAGTGCCATGGGAGTGGGAATATGAAGTACATGAGATCCTGGATGCTTAAGGATATGTGAGGTAGTGTATTATTTGGTAGACTGGAAATGCTGTGGTCCGGAAGAACAATCCTGGGAACCCACCTCTGTTGTTCATACCCAATGGGTGATCCGTCTTTTCTACCTCCAATACCCAACCAAACTATGTCCTCTTTGTCAGTCTCTGGGGGAGGCATCTGTTGCGCCCAATGCCTAAGCTGTATGTGCCCTCAGGCACTCAGCACGATTGACTCATTTCAGGTCCTGTATGAAAGGCCTCCAATTGAAAGGCTCACTCCATTTCCCACCCATTACAGAGGGCAGCAAAGGGTAGTTTTCTACTCCTCTGTCTCCTTCCTGGGCAAGAATACAGCTTTCCTGTGCCCCTTCCTTCTTCCCCACATTTTATCCCATGTCCGTTGCTTAACAACCCCTTGTTGCCCAAAGTCTCTCATGATTTAGTGGGCCTTGAAGCAAGTCTTTGCCTAGCAGCCACCGTGGTTAGGGATGGTGTAAACACCATGCTCCAGTCATGAGGCAGTTTATTGGCTTAGTGGTTGCAGTGAGGATGCACTCCCCTCATTGCCTGTAACTCACCTGCCAAATAACTTTGGCAAATACTTCTGAATTGCTTGTTCAGTGTCTGTTTTTTTATGAAAAGGAACACCCCAATAAGTGTTGAACAGTAGCCAGTCAAAGAACCAGTAATCGAGTTGGGTGAGTCTTATTGTCATGCTTAGCAGGGTAGATAATTGTTGTGTTAGTACATTATGTGTGTGTAAGTAATCCCCTCTTCTCAGATCCCTAGTCTCCTGGGACACTGCCCACATCGTAGTATCATCATGGAGAGCCAACGACTGAAAATCCCAATGCTCCTCATCCCAAGTCTTGATGCTGGCAGAGAAAGATCCCCAATCTTTTATTTTTCTTCTCTTCTCTTCCCTTCTCTTCTCTTCTCTTCTCTTCTCTTCTCTTCTCTCTATCCCAACCTCTCTTTCCCCTTACCCCTTCTAGGAGAACTGCCAGGACCCGACAATAAGATTGCGCCTGAGAATTTGCATGAAGGGACAGTGAGGAGTACCATCATTCCTGCAATTGCCATCATTTTAGCAGTGAGTGTCAAAGCACAGCATTAGCCAATTCAATTTCCAGGTCCTGGAGCTGGTGAACCTATCTCCAGACATCAACAATAATAAGAAACCTTTATTTGCCTGGATCTATTAAATGACGTACAACCCATGGGAGAGAATGACAGAACTGAAATGTCAGGTTATTTGTGACTTAGTTGACATTTTACAGCTTTCATGATGCACATGTCTGATTTTTTAAATTTAAATTTATTCAAAAGCATCAGATTAGTGTGAGTGGTAAGCTTTTTTTTTGTTTTTTTTTTATGAAACACACATTTGAGAACTCTTTCCATGGCAGGGTGTGATTCATTGTTTCTTTGCCCTGTAACCTAGTCCACAACACGGTTCAAAGTAAAAATAAATCACTATGACGTGGTCCGCATTAACATGTAAAGAAAAACATCAACAGAGACAATAGATCTCTCATAGGCGAAACCAAAAGGATTTTCCAATGGTTCCTTTTTTCCTGTAAAAATGAGTCACTGTTTTATTGACGTGGTATTTTTTTCTGTTTACCTTACGCTGTTGCACATGATTAGTTCAACTGGATTTCTAACAACACATTGCTGCTAGTAACTCAGATTTATGAGGTTTTGGCACAGATGCAAGCAAAAAAGCCACTTAAACGGTTAATTACACATCATGTTCACCTTACATTTTTAATTGTTTTCAATTATTTGCACTGTACCAACTATGGCCCTCATTCTGACCTTGGCGGGCGGCGGAGGCCGACCGCCAAAGTCCCGCCGTCAGGTTACCGTTCCGCGGTCGAAAGACCGCGGCGGTAATTCTGACTTTCCCGCTGGGCTGGCGGGCGGTCGCCTTCAGACCGCCAGCCAGCCCAGCGGGAAAGAGGCTTCCACGATGAAGCCGGCTCGGAATCGAGCCGGCGGAGTGGAAGCTGTGCGACGGGTGCAGTTGCACCCGTCGCGTATTTCACTGTCTGCACAGCAGACAGTGAAATACATTTAGGGGCCCTCTTACCGGGGCCCCTGCAGTGCCCATGCCAGTGGCATGGGCACTGCAGGGGCCCCCAGGGGCCCCGCGACCCCCCCTACCGCCATCCGGATCTCGGCGGTCCGACCGCCGGGATCTGGATGGCGGTAGGGGGGGTCGGAATCCCCGCGGCGGTGCAGCAAGCTGCGCCGCCGCGGAGGATTCAATGGGGCCGCGGTACACTGGCGGGACCCCGCCAGTGGTGCCGGTCCGACCGCGGCTTTACCGCCGCGGTCGGAATCCCCATTGGAGCACCGCCGGCCTGTCGGCGGTGCTCCCGCGGTCCTCCGCCCTGGCGGTCAAAGACCGCCAGGGTCAGAATGAGGGCCTATGTCTGTTGCTCTTACATGTTATTTATCAATTACGTTTGTGAATTTGTGTTAATTCATTTACCCCTGACAAAGGGCCAAAATGCACTGGGCATTGTTTTGTACTAGAACTACCATTAAGTAGTATTGGACTTAGCCCCCTCCGCAGGGTCACCCCAAACGTTTTGCCTTTACCCTCCACTTTTTGCTGGCATTTGTTTGTTCGCCTCAGGTCTCTGTGCACTTTACCAGTGCTAAAGTGCTTGTACCCTGTCCCTTAAACATGGTAAGATTCGCCTAATTTGGCCGGCATATTAATTTAATCTATTTATAAATCACAAGGTAGTATACCATATACCCAGGGCCTGTAAATTAAATGCTACTAGTGAGTCTGCAGTACAGATTGTGCCACCCACTTAATTATCACCTTAAAGCATGTCCCTGCTCTGCCACTGAAGCTTGAATGCAGTTTTAAATTGCCAGTTCGACTTGGCAGTATAACCTCCTTGCCAAGCCTCAAACTCTCCTTTTATTGCATATTAGTCACCCCTTAGTTAGGACCTAGGTAGCCAATAAGTCAGGGTGCATTGTAATTAAAAAGTTGGACATGTATTTAAGTTTGCCACAGAACAGCTGCTAAGTCCAGCCTCTCCCTATTTCTTTCCAGTCAACGCTTTGTAGCCCTCCTTTATTCGGGGGTTTCCTCAGGACTAAGACAGGGTAAAACTAAGAAAAAATAAGAAAAAATCATGGTACTGTTGTTGACGTTTCTCTTATTTTGTCACAAAGTCACTTAATACTCTCCTAATAACTTGCAATTTACCTCATGTTGTGTTTTGGAATTCTCTTCATGTATCCAATGCATGAACATTTAGGCAGTACATTTAGACCATTGTCCTATCCAAGGAGGGAGGAATAACATTTAATAAATGTAAGGGCATTGGAAATGTTGCCATAGTATATAAGAACAGTGATATAACTTTGAGGGTTAGTAGTGATGCTAAAGAGATAGGCACCAGAATTTCTAATTTTGTTTTGACTGTGGCTATGGTTCACATCACTCAGCCATGTAGGGGGTCATTCTATGAAGCATGTTTTGACCAGGTAAAGGTTGTCATTATGGCTGTTTTTTGGTCACCCACTCCAATCTTAGTTGATGGCAGGTTTGGTGAAAAATAGGTTGGTATGGTGTGTTGTGGCTTATAGATTTGAAACCCAAAGTTGTTGGCGACCTTGATGTAGATATGCTGTGGTACTTTGTGGACAAATTATTTTCTGAGGACAAAAGCATTTTCATCAAGATTCATTTAGTCAGGATGCTTTAGGATAACAGGATCCAGCAAGGTTATATATATATATGTGTACGACCAGGCACTGCTTGACAAGTAATATTAGGTGATTGCAGTGGCATGTCTCTCATGGTGGTTGATCATCTTCAGGAAGAAAAGGATGTTGAAGGGGTGATAACATTTTAGTAAAATATTTGATGAGAATGTGCAATGTGTCAAGGATTTTGAGCACAAGAGCATTGCTAGAAATTAGGTCTCTGGTTGGTAGGGGTATGTACCCAGTCCAAGTAGGGATCACCACTCTAGTCAGGGTAAATCAGATACACACTAAAAGATAACCTGTGCTCACTTGCTGGTAGCTTGGCACAGAAAAGTCAGCTTTTCTAAAATGCCAATGTGTAAAGTATTTGGGCAACACACATACACAATAAGACAATGAAAACACCACAAAAAACTCCATATAGGTTTAGAAAAATAGATTCTAAGTAAAAATAAATCAAGACCAAAATGACAAAAATCCAATGAGTAGAAGCCAAGTTATGAATTTTTAAAGAATAAAAGTGCTTAGAAGCAAAAAGAGCATTAGGAGTAAGTTGAGGCTGCACTGGACTGGGAAAAAGTCAAGAGTTCAAACCGCCTGGGATGGAGTACAGGCGGGCGATAAGACCCACGCTGGGCCCACTGAGCAAAGTACCTTAATCCTGGTCGCAGTCACAAGATGTGTTGATTTTCCCCACTCACCAATGCTTTAGGTTTCTCTACACAGTGAAGGGATGTACCAACTTTCCTTTATGAGTAACTGCAATACGGTGGTTCATGTGAAATGTTGATGCTTTGGTTCTGAAGCTAATGCACTGGAAGGGATGTGAAGTGATGTGCCACGGAGAAGGGGGTCCAATGTGTCGGCGATGCGATGGCAAATCGCTGGTTCTGAATGTGATGTGCACGCAACAGGGTCAATGCAACAGTTGCCGCTTCCAGTATGCAGGAGGTGTATCAATTTCACTGGTGCAAGTATTTGGGTCAATGTCAACTTCAAATGAACCAGGCACAGGAGCAAAGGTAGAGACTTTGATATCCCTGAGTCTCTAGCAACCTGAAGCAAGCCAACAAGCCGTTGGAGATCACTTGGGATGCAAGGCAGAGTCCAACTCTCTCTGAGCAAGGTCAGTCAGCAGCAGGGCAGCAGGGCAGCAGAGTAGAACGTAGTCCTTCCAGGTCAGCAGTCCAGCAGGGTGACAGTCCTTGATGCAGCATAGCAGTTCTTCTGGCAGAGTCCTGCTGTAGGTCCTGAAGGGCCTGATTTGGAGGGGTCAGAGGCCCAGTACTTATGCCTAAATGTGCCTTTGAAAGAAGTGTCTTCGAAGTACACAAGTATCCTTCCTTCCTCAGCCCTGGCTCCAAGCTATCAGTAGGGGGTAATCAGCCCTTTGTGTGGTTGCAGGCACCACCTATTCAGGTATAAGTGTCAGCCACTCCCGCTCTTCCTGCCCAAGAAAAGCCATCAGAATGCAGATGAACATTCAGACACACCTAACATTCCTGTGTGTATGGCTGTGTAGAGGAAATGAACAAAGTGTAGCTGTCACCCACCCCTCACATGCATTGGAGATTGGCAGGTCTGATACATGTTTACAGGGTTACTCATGTGAGTGTCACAAACAGTGCCGCAGGCCACTATTAGCATTTAATATAGCCACCCTGGGCACCTCTGGTGCCCTTTAAATAGGAGTTATTACTAAATCAATTATGCCAATCATGGACAAATCAATTACCATTGCAATTTAGACAGAGAGCACTGTTGAACAGTGGTAAAGTGCCCAGAGCCCTAAAGCCAGCAAAAACGAAATTCAACACAGATTCAAAACAGGAGGTCAGTAGCCAAAGAGACTGGGGAAGCTAAGAGTTGACAGGTCTAGCACTGGCTGGTCAGATGTCACTGTACTCGCAGGACCTGTGGGCCCAAACCTCCCTCCACCCTTGAACCAATCCCTAAACCCCGTCACCCCACGAGCTGGAGATGAAAGCAACCTTTGCCAGGATACTAGGCCGATCGCGGCCAGAGTAATACTCTGTGGAGGTTTGGCCACCACTCTGGAAGTTCACTCAAAAGTCTCTGCACCGTGCTTTCCGGCGCAAGCCCAGTTCTGCCAAGGTTGGGGGAAGGTCACCATAGGACACACGCTGATCACATTAGTGCCCATCTGAGCCCGGCACTCCAGTACACAATTAGTTACCAATTATGCACCTCTCTGGAATGAGGCACAATGTCTAATGCTCGATGAGTGGAGTCGCACCAGACAATCCGGTAACACTCAAAGTGTCACTAGTTTTGTGCCTCTCTGGAATGAGGCACAACATCTGGTGCATGATGTCCTGAGCTGCACCAAAAGGTTCTGATTACCCATGGAAAGTTACTAAATGCTGTACCTCCATGGAATGAGGCACATCACCTGGTACGCAATGACTTGAGTTACACCAGAAACTTCCGCTCACACACAGAAAGCTACCTATGCCGTACCTTCCTGGTTTGAGACACAACATCTGATGCGCAATGACTTGAGTCACACCAGACAATTCCAATCGCCCGCGGAAAGTTGCCAATGTTTGTACGTCCCTGGAATGAGGGACAACTTCTGCTGCACGATGACTTTAGGCGCACCAGACAATTTCAGCCACACACAAAAGTTGCAAGTTCAGCATTGCCACATGAGGTAGAATGCGGCACTGCTCTGGATATGCTCCCAGCTCCGAGGGACGCAACCTGTGAGTTGGACACCGCATTCAATGAGCGTGCAGTCCTTGTGTTGCACATGAGAAATGCAGCATGATCGCAAAGCGGTCAACGTGGGATCCCACAACCGGTAAATCTTCTCACAACCAACAAGACGCTTATGCATGTCGTGGCCCCACGATGAAGGGGCACACTCTTTGAATGCATGCAGTCCTTTGAAGGCTTCGCACCTAGGCAATCTTGGATTCAGGCACAATAATTAGCTCCACGCTCACACTGCTGCTATCAGGTGGAATCCAGCAAACGATGTAGGTGCTTAGGAGGACACCTCTCTCCAAATGACACAGGTAGAAGGTGGAGGTCCCTCGCAGGAGGTCTTTTATGTCACAGAGACCTCTTCCAAGGACAAGAGACAAGCCAAAAAGTCTTGGAGAGCACACTTAAGAGTGCTACACAGCTGCAGGCAGTCTGTCCAGGCCAGCCACCATGCAGGAAGGGTGCACAGTCTCCTCCAAGGGCAGTAACTGCTCCTGTGCACAACAGATCCCTCTTGCAGTGTGCACCACATGCTCCAGGATCCCTGAGTCCCACGTCCTTGCAAGTGTATCTCTTGTTTATTACAGTGGGGAACTAGTAGTTGTATTGTAGTGTGATTTTGAAGTTGGAGGAGGTTTAGAGGGTTCCCCTTTGAACCACATATGTCTCACCTAAATGTTAGTCCTGTCTGCCATGTGGCTGTGGAATGCAGATCTTAATCTTTAGTTGGGTCATGATGTGGCTCCGAGAGGGCAAGGGTCAAAACCTCTATCCAGCCAGGCTTTCAAATGTCTTTCAATCCAGTTGTGTGCCCAAGGTCTATAGCTGTAGCTGGGGAAGGCACAGATATGCTCCCAAACCTCCAGTATAGAATGGAGTTGAATTAAAAAAGACACACAAAGCATTTTAGAACAGAGAAATGCCACTTTCTAAAAGTGGCATTTCTCAGTGATTATTGACAAAACCACATTTACAATAGGTAGGGTTTTTTCAGGACGATTAAAATAATAGGAAACATTATGAGGCTGCTCCACTGCAATCCACTATTGCAGTTAAGAGTAATGGTAAACCTTCCCCATGTTAACTTATGGGCACAGCAAGCCTCATTGGAAGTGAAAACACACATGGGTTCTTCCCTGGACACATGTGCCCTGGCACACACACAAGCTTGCAGGGGCAGGTTGGACACAAGTTGAAGAACAACGAAAGGTGCAAGTGCACCCTCACAGGCCTGCTGTGACAAGCTCAGTACATATTAAAACATCACTGTGCAAGTGTGCACACACTGGCCTACAGAGGCAGGCTTAGCACACCATAAACCATCATTGGATATGTGCGCACACGCTGTCCTACAGTGGCAGGCTCAGTACATACTAAAACATCACTGTGCAAGTGCACACACATACTGGCCTACAGTGGCTGGCTCAGTATATCATAACACCATTGTGCAAGTGTGCACACACTGGCCTATGGGTGCAAGCACAGTACATGTTAAAACACCATAGTGCAAGTGTGCACACAGTGGTTACCACCAATTCCTAACATATGTAGGAAAGGTGTGCACTTTCCCACTGCACTTACTGTGGGAAAATACCCAGGGCCCTAAGTCCACTAAGAGAGAATCAGCAAAACCTATGGGAAGAGCCGACCTATTCGTACACCCCCTCACCTGTGGAAAATCCATTTGGGGGCTCTTCCTTACCATGGCATGAAACATCCTTGTGTACCTGCCCTGCCCTCCGCCTACCACCTGCTCCACCCTTCAGGAGGCATTCTAGGGGGAGAATAAGGCCTACGCAGGGTTGGCCACAGAGTAGGAAATGCCACCCTGAGCACAAGCGCAACTGCGCCTCCACAGGCCTGTGCTTTCAGGCCTATTGCATGTTTGACAGGCTATTCTGATGGGTGGCACAATCAGTGCGGCACACCACTAGTAGTCAGGGCTGTACCTGCCCCGTGTATGTGGTGTACCTTTTTATAGGGCACTCCTGGTTAAGGCACCTCAACCAATCATGTAAGTGCCCCTTCCTCTCATATGTAGTACTACTGCAGTACATTGGGAAAGTGCCCAGAGTCTTAAGGGCACACAAGGAGAGTCAGTAAAAAAATGGGAGGAAAAAGCAAAAGGTTTCAGGGAAATTCCCTAAGAAGGGTTTATGTCCAACATGGCCCCCTCCCAGCCTAAAGCCAGGGAAGTTTTAATCATTCCCTTGATAAACCACCCACCACTGTGGTGCCATCCCCTCCAGCATATGGGTTGTAGCCAATTTATTGTACAATGTGTGTTACTAGTGGGCAGTCTTTCATACATGTGTATGGTGTATGGTGTTTTACTGTTCGTTTTGTGCTGTGAAGTGTGTGTGTGTGTGTGTGTATGTGTGTGCATGTGACTGTTGTCAGTCTCATTCAGTGGAGTGTTGGCTCTTGTGGTTGAAATGTGGAATTATAGGGAGACTTTAACAGTTTACCATTTTGAGCATCCACTGCTCTTATGGCCTCCTGCATGATGCTTGTTTATTAAACAAAATCTTTGACAAAAGCTTCAACAAAATCTAGCTTCCTTTGCAGAATTACTTGCAATAAGAGGGAAGCCTTAGTTATTTAACTGTGGCCTATTATCAAGTGTTTGTTGATTATCGCCATTTGGCTAATGGTGAGTCTAAATAGGTGGGGAGGCAACCCTCTTTATGGTGCAGATGGAATCTTCAAGGTAGGGACTAAGCCCTTTGTTTCTACCTTGAATGCTACTCCAGATTGCTGACAATGGCCAGGTGCTCACTCTTCTCATGTTTTGGGTGCTTTGTTTTGAGCCATCATGATTGCTACCTGTAAGAGCCAACGCCTGTGACAACGACTGTGTCTGCACTGCAGAAGGAAATAATAATGAGCTGTTCCATACTGGTTCACTGGCATTGACAGTGGGATCAAAAACCTGCTCTTGAAAATGTTTATAAACGTGGAACCCAAACTATTTCACTTGGTTCCAGTTCCAAATTCTTCACTGAAGAAAACGGCATGCACCACAGATTACTCAAATGATTGCTGAGATCAGCTGTTGGAAATTTTGATAGCCAGTCTCCAAAAAGGGAGGGAGCTTCTCCTAAAGTCTGTGCATCTTGCTGGAGAGCTGTGGTTTTGTCTATGGCCTAGCCTACAAATAGAGGGAAAGGAGTGCCTGACCCTTCAGGAAGAGACTGCCTGAGGTGGAAAAGTGTATGGAACCTGGAAGTGTAACTACTCCCACATCAAGACTGAAGGTCCAGAGGGTTTAATGTCCTCTAATAAGATTTTATAAAAAGCCAAGTGATCCAAACCATTCAATGAACCAAGTATGCATAGCCAGTATGACGGCTACGTGCCCGTCATTTGACAGAGGGCAGAGAGCAGGTGCTGATTCTGCTAGGATATCAACTCTTAGAATTTAAGACCTAGGGGCCTCCCAGTGTACTAGCTCACATTACCTCTGTGTTGGAAAATGGGTTATTGGTAAGGGCAAATAGGTACCTACACCTAGCAACAAGCCACTAACCTCCACTTAGGTCCAGTTAGGTCTCAGTAAATTAACCCCAGCTCAACCCTTGGTAGCTTGGCAACGAGCGTCAAGGCTTAACTTAGGAGACAGTGTGTAAAGCATTCAAATATCACAAAACAGTAATTAAATAAAACACAGGAAACAGTTTAAAAATCCAAAACCAATTTATAAAAATAGTTTATATTTGTATCTTTAAAATGACACCAAAACGAATAAAATCGGATAAAAGGAACCGGAGATATGAATTTTTAAAGAATTATTATTTTTCTAGCGCTTATAAACAAAAAGCGCCAATCGGGTCATCTGGTTGCACCTCGACCGGGGCAAAGTCAAAGTTTCAGGCCGACCGCGATGGAGCCCTGCTCGGCTACAGGTCGCGGGAGGCCTCGGTTAAAAAGTTACCTTCTGACTTAGTCTTTATTTTGAAGATTTTCTTCACCGGGACGAACCTGCCAGTCCAATCCGACCTCCTGGAGCCTTTCTCCAGATATGCGATGCTGGATTCCTCGGTGGAGATTTTTACCTTCGGACTTAGTCGTTTTTTCGAGGTGAAAATCCTTCGACTGGGGTAAACCTGGATCTTGATCCGACGTCCATGGAGCCCTTCTCGGATACGATGGCTGGAAGGTCCCGGTCAACTTTTTACCTTCGGACTTAGTCTCATTTTCGGAGATTTTTCTTTACCGGGACGAACCACCAAATCAGGCCGGGTCGCGGTTGAGGCAAGCCGGCTAGAATTGCCGCGGCGGGTCGGTCCCTCTATGGAGCTTTTTTACAAAAATTCTCAAATCTTCTCTAAACTTCTGGGGCTTCACCCAGATGTCCTTTTAAGGTTCTTTTGTGGTCCACAGCTCACCCCAAGGGTCCAGAAGTACTGTGATGGTCCTTGGGGGGTGCGGACTACAACTCCCAGAATGCTCCTGGCGCAAACTCCTTTTTGGCCACTGGACAGTGGTCAGCTGGTCACTTTCTTCAGGAGTTGGTGCAGGGGACTCTTGATAGCAATTTTTCACCTGTAGCAAACAGGGAGTCCCTCCTTGAACCAGTTGAAGCCAGGCAAAGTCCTTCTTGTGGTGAAGCCCAAGTGTGCAGCTGGACAGTCCTTCTGAGTGCAGGTTCCAGGTGCAGGCCAGGGGTCCAGCAGGGCAGTCCTTCTTCTCCTTTAGTTCTTTTCTTGTTGAAATCTGGTGGGGATCTGAGGTGTGGGTGCAGGTCTGCCAGTTTTATCCTTGCTCCTGGGTGAAAAGCAGGGGGGTCCTGGTTCTCCAATCAGGGGCAGGGTCCTTCCCCCTGCGATGACCACTTCCTGGGAAGTGTGGCGAAAATCCATCCCAGTGGGCAACATTCTCTAAAAATCCAACATGTCTGAATCAGATTTTTTGAGGTTACATCTGGCTGAGCCCACCCACTGGTGTGGATAAAAATCATAAACACACCCCTCTCCTGCCCTCTCCTAATCTAATCAAGGGGGCACATAGTGGTCTGGGATTGCAGGATGTGGGGGTGTTGCTGGGTGCTCCAAATGTCCTTCTCTGCCTTTGAAGACCAGTTTGGCAGCCCTCCCCCTTCCTGCCTCACCATCTGCTGAGGGGAGATTCTCTCCCACAGGCACATTCCTTTGTGTGAAGCCAGGCCACTTCACACCTCATCAAGGCAGCTTGGCTAAGCTGCTGCAGGCTGGCCAATCAGAGCACAGCAGCAAAAACAATGCAGGGCTGAAATTGGCAAGTTTTTAGGTAAAGTCTAAAACTCTTTACCTGAACAAGTTATATTAAATCCAACAACTGGAAGTTGTGGGATTTAGTACAACAATTAATTTGATACCAAATTCTTGGTTTGCGACATTTAAGGAGACTTTAAAATTTAAAATAAAGTCTCCCCATTCTAGCCTATGAAGGCCATTTACTTCAATGAGGGAAAAACGAATTTGGCTGTTTTTACCTCACCAGGCCATATAAATCTATTTTTATAAAGCCCCTGCTTATATTTACATGGCACCCAGCCCTAGGGGCACATAGGGCACACCTTAGGGGTGACTTATATGTAAAAATAAGGTAGTTTAAGACTTTGGAACTACTTTTAATTCCAGAGTCGAATTTGCATATAACTTTATTTTAAAAGCAGCCAGCAAGGCAGGCTTGCCTTTAAAATGACCATGGGCACATCAGCAGTGCACCTATGTGTGCACCACCTATGCTGTGGTCCCTAAACCTACATGCCCTACCATATACTAGGGACTTATAGGTAGGTTAACTTAGCCAATTATAATTAGCCTAATTTGCATATCCATTTTACACAGAGCACAGGCCCTGGGGCTGGTTAGCAGTACCCAGGGCACCATCAGAGTCAGGAAAACACCAGCAAAAAGTGGAAAATGGGGGCAAAAAGTTAGGGGGCCTCTGCAATCAGCCCTGTTTTCTCACACAAGCCCCCCCCAGCCCACAAACCCAGGAGACTCAGCCCAACCCTGGGAGAGTGTTCCTGGCTTGTTAGGTGAGGAAGACAGTGAAGAAAACTGTCTGTCCCTTTGCAGGGCCTACTCTGCCTTACATCCGCCTGTCATGGTCACTCCCTCTGGGTAGTGAAGCCATCCCAACAGTGAAAGGACCCATTTCAAACTGAAACTTCCCTCTAGGGGGTCTTCCTCCTCTCTCTCTGCCAACTTGGGTAGTGAGGTGCCCACCTCCCCTACTCCTAACTTTGCTAGGGCAACACCTAGCTTACCCAAAGAGGTCACCCAACACTTGAGCAACCCCACCATGACCAACAGGGTCAGGGGGCCTACTTTGCTATTGGCCCTGGGGTCTGCCTCCCAGGCCAAGTACAGTGCTGCCAGGAAGGCTAGCACCCAGCAGAGGCTACTGACAGCTGTCAGTACCCAGAACCACACCCTAAGCTCTCCACTGACAGGTGGCTGAGCTGCTTTAGGGGCAACTTTGGGGTCCTGACACCCCTCTTGCTGTCTAGAGTGGGGGGCTACCACCTCCTGTGGCAGACACCCTCCTTCCACTCTCCCTTCTGTCAATGCAGGGGCAACACCCTGCATCTGGACAGCTGCCTGACTACTCAGGACTTCCTTAGGGTCAGGGGAGGCCTCTCCAGTGCCAACTCTGGGCTCCCCCCCTACTGGGGCAGAAGGCCTTTGGCTCCCTGGAACTCTCTTTAAGAGTGCCCTACCCTTCCTTTTCTTCTTTCCTTTTCTTGGGGACCCCTGTCTCCTAACTGTAGGGACTGACTCCCCAGGACTTTGGTTTGGGGGGGCGCCCTGGGCGACTGCCCCATCTGGGACCAGACCCACCTCTGGGAGGTCATTGCCCAGGATACAATCTAGGGGGAGGTCAGCACTGACTACCACCCTAAACCAGTCAAGGATACCCTCCCTCTCTAGGGGCATTATGGCTACAGGTTTGGAGGTGACCTCCCCTGTGGCTATCCTGACTTTCCTTGTCTCTCCTGGGACATACATGTCTGGGGTCACTAACCGGTCACTCACTATAGTGTGACTGGCACAGGTGTCTCTCAGGCCAGTGGTAGGGATCCCATTCACCTGAATGGGGTGGAAGTGCCTACTTCCACCCTCAGGGATCACTAGCTTACCATCTGGTCCTTTCTCCCAGCTCAATGCTAGGAGAACTTCATCATCTGAGGAGTCCTCCTCCATGGCTACACTGGACAGCCCAGTGCTAACCACCTTCTTTGGACAGGCTGCATCTCCTCTGAAGTGACCTGTCTGCTGACAGTCAAAGCAAGCCCTACTGTCCAAGAGCTTTTTTAACCCTGGGTCTCCCTGTCTCTGCTTGTCAGAGTGGGAGTGGGATTTACTCTCCTCCTTCTTAGAGTTCTGGGGTACAGAGGGAGTCTCTGTGGTGGGCTTACCACCTCCCTCCTTAGGTCTTTGGGGACCTGCCCCCCCCCCTTCTTGGAGTCTCCCCCCTGGGACTTGACAACCACCCTGGTTCTTAACCACTCATCAGCTGCCTCTCCTAGCTCTCTAGGGTTGGTCTGCTTAGAGTCCACTAGATGCTGGCGTAACCTTTCTTGGGTACAATTGGTCAAGATGTGCTCTCTCATGATCAGATTGTATAACCCCTCATAAGTATTTACTTTGTTACCTAAAAATCCAGCCCTCTAGTGCCTTAAGTGAGGTGTCTACAAAGTCAACCCAAGACTGGGTACTGACCTTCTGGGTGTCCCTGAACTTCATTCTATACTGCTCTGGGGTCAGACCAAACTTCTTGGTTAAGCACCTCTTCATACTAGGGTACGAATCTGCCTCCTCCCCCCTTAAGGTCAGAAGCCTATCCCTCCCTGAGTTGGGGACCAACTCCCACAAAAGGGAACCCCAGTATTGAGGCCTAACTCTTCTCATTTGGAGTGCCCTCTCAAAGGCCTCCAACCACTTGTCTATATCATCCCCCTCTACATAAGCAGGAACCACCCCCTTGGGTAATCTAGGGGAATAACCCCCACCCAGGGACACCTCAGCTTCTTTGTCGCTGCCACCATCTCTTTTCTCTTTGTTTGCCCACTTTTTCTTTTCTAGGGCCAGCTTCTCTGCTTCCAAAGCTATGTATGCTAGCTGGGCCTCCAGCTCTCTTTCTCTGATGGACGGGTTCTCTCCTCCTGAAGGGACCCCCTTCCCATCACTAGCTTTGGGTCTGCCCCTAGTGACTGTATGTACTGAGGACCGGTCTTCCCCATCCTCACTTAGGCTCAGATGCCCTCCCTCCCCTGAGTGGTTAGAGCTAGCATCCTCCCCTGTTTCTCCCTCCTCTGGAGCTTCCCCTGGGTCTACCCCTTGGGCCTCAGCCCATGCTGTCAGGGATTTGATCAGGACTTGCTTCCTGAGGTCAGTGGTTGCAGGCAACCCTCTTTCAGTACACAACCCCATAAGCTGGACTACTGTCAGTGTGGGTAGGCTAGCCAGATCAAGCTCCATGGTTCCCTAGTTTTGTGTCAACAAAAACTTTTTGCAAAAATTGGAAACAAGAATTTTGAAAAATTACAAAAATTCAATAATTGAAATTAATCCAAATTAATAATAAAAAAAAAAAATTAAACATTAAAAAAATTTTTTTTTGCACTAAGACAATTTAAAGGATTTTTAATTTGTTTTACTTAAAACTGTAACGTGATACTGAACACAAGTACAGGATCCCACCGCTGCCACCAAAAATGTTGGAAAATGGGTTTTTGGTAAGGGCAAGTGGGTACCTACACCTAGCAACAAGCCACTAACCTCCACTTAGGTCCAGTTAGGTCTCAGTAAATTAACCCCAGCTCAACCCTTGGTAGCTTGGCAACGAGCGTCAAGGCTTAACTTAGGAGACAGTGTGTAAAGCATTCAAATATCACAAAACAGTAATTAAATAAAACACAGGAAACAGTTTAAAAATCCAAAACCAATTTATAAAAATGGTGTATATTTTTATCTTTAAAATGAGACAAAAACGAATAATATCGGATAAAGGGAACCGGAGATATGAATTTTTAAAGAATTATTATTTTTCTAGCGCTTAGAAACAAAAAGCGCCAATCGGGTCATCTGGTTGCACCTCGACCGGGGCAAAGTCAAAGTTTCAGGCCGACCGCGATGGAGCCCTGCTCGGCTACAGGTCGCAGGAGGCCTCGGTTAAAAAGTTACCTTCTGACTTAGTCTTTATTTTGAAGATTTTCTTCACCGGGACGAACCTGCCAGTCCAATCCGACCTCCTGGAGCCCTTCTCCGGATACGCGATGCTGGATTCCTTGGTGGAGATTTTTACCTTCGGACTTAGTCGTTTTTTCGAGGTGAAAATCCTTCGACCGGGGTAAACCTGGATCTTGATCCGACGTCCATGGAGCCCTTCTCGGATACGATGGCTGGAAGGTCCCGGTCAACTTTTTACCTTCGGACTTAGTCTCTTTTTCGGAGATTTTTCTTTACCGGGACGAACCACCAAATCAGGCCGGGTCGCGGTTGAGGCAAGCCGGCTAGAATTGCCGCGGCGGGTCGGTCCCTCTATGGAGCTTTTTTACAAAAATTCTCAAATCTTCTCCAAACTTCTGGGGCTTCACCCAGATGTCCTTTTAAGGTTCTTTTGGGGTCCACAGCTCACCCCAAGGGTCCAGAAGTTCTGTGATGGTCCTTGGGGGGTGCGGACTACAACTCCCAGAATGCTCCTGGCGCAAACTCCTTTTTGGCCACTGGACAGTGGTCAGCTGGTCACTTTCTTCAGGAGTTGGTGCAGGGGACTCTGGATAGCAATTTTTCACCTGTAACAAACAGGGAGTCCCTCCTTGAACCAGTTGAATCCAGGCAAAGTCCTTCTTGTGGTTAAGCCCAAGTGTGCAGCTGTGCAGTCCTTCTGAGTGCAGGTTCCAGGTGCAGGCCAGGGGTCCAGCAGGGCAGTCCTTCTTCTCCTTTAGTTCTTTTCTTGTTGAAATCTGGTGGGGATCTGAGGTGTGGGTGCAGGTCTGCCAGTTTTATCCTTGCTCCTGGGTGAAAAGCAGGGGGGTCCTGGTTCTCCAATCAGGGGCAGGGTCCTTCCCCCCTGCGATGACCACTTCCTGGGAAGTGTGGCAAAAATCCATCCCAGTGGGCAATATTCTCTAAAAATCCAACATGGCTGAATCTGATTTTTGGAGGTTACATCTGGCTGAGCCCACCCACTGGTGTGGCTAAAAATCATAAACACACCCCTCTCCTGCCCTCTCCTAATCTAATCAAGGGGGCACCTAGTTGTCTGGGGTTGCAGGATGTGGGGGTGTTGCTGGGTGCTCCAAATGTCCTTCTCTGCCTTTGAAGACCAGTTTGGCAGCCCTCCCCCTTCCTGCCTCACCATCTGCTGAGGGGAGATTCTCTCCCACAGGCACATTCCTTTGTGTGAAGCCAGGCCATTTCACACCTCATCAAGGCAGCTTGACTAAGCTGCTGCAGGCTGGCTAATCAGAGCACAGCAGCAAAAACAATGCAGGGCTGAAATTGGCAACTTTTTAGGTAAAGTCTAAAACTCTTTACCTGAACAAGTTATATTAAATCCAACAACTGGAAGTTGTGGGATTTAGTACAACAATTAATTTGATACCAAATTCTTGGTATGCAACATTTAAGGAGACTTTAAAATTTAAAATAAAGTCTCCCCATTCTAGCCTATGAAGGCCATTTACTTCAATGAGGGAAAAACGAATTTGGCTGTTTTTACCTCACCAGGGCTTATAAATCTATTTTTATAAAGTCCCTGCTTATAGTTACATGGCACCCAGCCCTAGGGGCACATAGGGCACACCTTAGGGGTGACTTATATGTAAAAATAAGGTAGTTTAAGACTTTGGAACTACTTTTAATTCCAAAGTCGAATTTGCATATAACTTTATTTTAAAAGCAGCCAGCAAGGCAGGCCTGCCTTTAAAATGACCCTGGGCACCTCAGCAGTGCACCTATGTGTGCACCACCTATGCTGTGGTCCCTAAACTTACATGCCCTACCACATACTAGGGACTTATAGGTAGGTTAACTTAGCCAATTATAATTAGCCTAATTTGCATATCCATTTTACACAGAGCACAGGCCCTGGGACTGGTTAGCAGTACCCAGGGCACCATCAGAGTCAGGAAAACACCAGCAAAAAGTGAAAAATGGGGGCAAAAAGTTAGGGGGCCTCTGCAATCAGCCCTGTTTTCTCACACTCTGCCTTACCAGAAGATTAAATAAATAATTTGGGTGTAACCAATTTAAAAGCACATATTTAGGAACAGAGCACACACACTGTGGCACTGAATGGCAGTGCTACAATACACAGGACATGAAATCTGCGAAATATAATCTCCACTAAAGGGGAACAATCAGATGAGACAAAGCAGGAACAGGTGAATTACTGCAGTTGAAAATTTCATATATGTTGTCTCATATATTATGGTGAATAACAGGGATGATCAAACCCAACACAACAAATAACACAACAAGCAAAATTGGGAACAGAGCATGTTTGAAGTACCCAAGCAGTGAATTATGGGGCACTATGATACCAAACCTTTACATAAAATAATTTGTTTAGAAGTAGGACTGCAGTCTGATTCGATAGAAAGCTAAAGTGGAACAGACTGGCACAGTAGGTTGCATCAACAAAGCATACCACTTCATTTTTTCATGAGAAGTTCATAGGATAGTAGTGGAGCCCTCTGGCACTTACTTGCCTTGATACCCAGGCCTGCCTTCTGCAGAGCTTGACACAATTTCTGGAAGTGGAACAGGTGGTCTCCCCAGCTGGGGCTCAAGTCCACAGTGTCTTCTAGATAGGTAGCACTGAAAGTCTCCTTCCCAGGACCTGGTTGACCAACCTCTGGAGGGCGGCAGGGGCATTCTTTACCCAAAAGGACATCAGCCTAGATAGGAAGTGGTCCTGTGTCTCTTAGAGTCTCCACCAGCTGCCCATTGATGGTGATGCAATGCCTGTACATTTTAGTAGGCCTTGGCGGAGTTCACAGAGTTCTACGAAGTGGAGAAAAAACTCTGCAGTGCTATGCGTAGTTCTGCGAGTGGCAGAGTTGGGGTAAGTCACACTGATTTTCAGTGGCAAGATTTTCTCCCAAGCTGTAAAATCCATGCAAATGACATCACAAGGAGTGCCAAAGGGTGCTAACTTCTTTCTGCTGCTCAAGTGGATTTTCTACTCGAGCGGCAGCTTCCTCAATGTGAACGGCAGCTTTCTCAATGCAAGTGGTAGCGACCTGCAGCGACCGCCCCTGTTCAGAAATCTCACTCGCGTTCCCCAACTTAGCTACTTCTCTCACTTGTGCTTGTCAACTTAACATTGATGAGTCACTTGAGAGAAAAAACTCCATTCCGCGTCACTTTGCAGAGTTTTTCAGAACTCTGTGCGGTGCCCGGAGTATGTAAAAACTCTGGAAACTCCGCCAGCAGAACTGAATTCTTCGCCCATCCCTACCTTTTAGTATTGATAGACATAGGAACCTTTTGTACCATCCTTCTCTCACCAAAGAACACTAGGGTAACCTCTGCATTTACCCCCTTGCTAACTGGGGTATCCTCCTCCCCAAACACTACATTGGCCATCCTCAGTGGCTGCCCACCAGTGGTGGTCTTTCACCTCTTTGGGCAGTGGGGTCCCCTTTGATGGGCCCGATCCTGTAGCACTCGTAGCTTTTGGAGGATTTCTTCCCAGGAAAACCACTCATTTTCAGGTCAGGTTGGGACTGGGAATCATTTCCAGAGAACGGTTTTGTGGACCTTTTGTGAACTCCTTGTTTTCATTTTCATCTCCACACTCTTTCTTATGTTGGAACCATGCCCGCCCTTTTGGGTGTCACCTATGTGCCAGAACCCTTTTCAGAAGGTCACAGGACAAGCAGGAGCTACTGGGCCCAACTAAAAGGCGTTGAGTACTTTTACTTGAAGGCTTCTCTAGCAGGAGGTAGACACAGGGAGGTGAACACAGGCTCACAATTAAAAATAGGTTCAGCAACAGAAATAAATGATTGTCCTGTCAAATATTTGCTTTTATTTAAAAAAGGGTGTTTATATATGAACACAAATTAAAATACAACATTCAAAAACATTATACACAGTCCACTGAGGTCAGGTCTCTAGTGTTTTATAGGTGGGTCCCTAAGTTCTACCCTGCTATCACTAGCAGTAATAGTTATTCCCCATTGATCATGGATGACATTCAGATTAAGCCTCACTAGTAGTCAAAGCCTTAGCAGTCCCACTACGACTCTCCATGAAAGTCAAAAGTGTTCCAGCTCTGAAGTGCTATATAGCAGGCAAGTTCCCATTGGACCGTCTGGCCCATAAATCATTCTTACCCACACCAGTAGGGTCTGAGTGAGCCGAGCCTCCAAGTGTGTCTCCTTTGTGGGTCCTGAAGCTGCAGTGGCTGTCTTCTGTAAGTTCCTCACATGTGGCCCAGAAGGGCAAAGGTCAGGTGTCCTGGATCTCCTCACAAGTGATCTTGTGGGGGCACTAGAAAGAGGGTCCTCAATTCTTGTCCGATGCTCGATATGTTTCCTGGGATTCTACCCACAGATGGGGGGTGTAAAAGCTCCTTGTGCTGTCCTTCAGTCAGGGCTTGGGTCCACTTGGGTCACAACAGCAGCCTCCTCCAAAAGATGATAGGCTTGACCAGACCACGCTCCTTATCATGTCCCGGTGACCCCGCGGCATATGAGATCACCATCTCTACTCTGTACATGGGGTTCAGTCGTATCGGCACAGCAACTTTCTTCATTTCGGTTTCACCTGGCATATGGGGTTACTGACTTCCCTGCACATAGGCAATGATACAATCTGTGCATCAGCCACCTCCTCACACCTAATTACAGGGATCCAATCTACTGGATACCCCACTGGACCTCGCTCCCTCCAGAGCTCATCTCGTCCTGGTCACAGGCAGAAATCATGCAGAGCTTCTCTTCCTCATCCAGTCCATCTGGTTGCTTGACAGTTGACAGTTTTGTGGGCCTTAGGCTCCTCTCTTCAAATCCATTTCCAGACACCAAATGTGATTTCCAGTCTGAGTCTTTAACATTAATTCGGGAGGGCTCCTTCATTTTGAAGTGCCCTCTGTTCTACCCTGCTATTCCTATAGAAGGCATTCTATCAGAGCAGGAGTGACTCCAAATCTGATAGCTCCACAGCACAGCCCATGGGTGTGACTAAGGGTCCACACCTAAATGTCAGCCACACTGATATTTGTATCAAAGGTTTACCCCAGGGCCTCAGCCCCACTTTTGAGGACTTTCTTACCAGTCCCATCTCCTTCCTAAGATGTGCCCAGGCACCTTCCCTGTGACCTTTCTCTGAAATAGAAACTACCTTGCGAAGGATACTGAAGAGTCCTCCTCTCCTTTTCTCCAGTGTGTCCCACCCCGCCCATAGGAATGAAGAAATCCACAAATCTGTCTGGGGGAATTCCTCTACTCCCTCATGTTCCTCCAGTTAGCCCTGGGTCTCCCAAATGGAAGCCAGAATCCTCATGTATTGTACCATTCACAGGCACACATATACCCAGCACAAGTATATAATATACACACACTCCACAGCACTGCACTATCCTTGTACTGTACCATTCACAGACACACATATACCCAGCACATGTATAACATGCATGTACTGTGCAGAATTCTAAACTGATCAAGGCCCAGGGTAAGTTAAGCACACTTCAGCGTAACTAGTGAGCCTGTAGGCCTCACTCCAGTGACACAGACAAAAAGGACCTTTTCACTTCTACTGATCACTACAAAGTATACTGCCGCCACTTGTGCTGCTTAACTCCTTTCAAGGAGGATAGCACATTGGGCACTTCTTCTGGCCCAGAAAGACTGTAATCCGTGAGAGTGGCATATGTCATGGTGCACATGCATGGTCCTTGTTTTTTTGTGGTTCATCCTGACAAGGATTGTGGCTGTTGTCTGAGTGGGGCTTCAGCAGCCTCTCAATCACTACCCCCAATTTCTTACACGTCATTAAATATATCAAGATTGCTGTTTAAAAAGCTCCTTACATCAGCTCTTTGGTGAAATATATATGTTGATTCATACTTTATTGGTGAATTTATGTATACATCTGTATACCGTGGAGGGACATAATCTGCTCAGTGAGTGAGTGTTGCTCAAATACAGATTTCGCCTTATATAAATGAAAGACAAGAGGCGTCTGGTAAAGCAGGAACAGTCTGTTTAATTAAATGCAACAGCCAGGAGAGCACAGTACAGAGTCAGGGTCCGATGACTGTCTCTCAAAGTTACAAAGTTTTGAGCGTCTTTTTACACATATTTTAGAGGTGCAATAAAACAATTGAATGCATTCTTTGAAAAAAGACTCTGGGCCTTGTCACAAGACCATAAATCCATCCATCTGATAAAGTGTGCAGGTGGGTCTTGACCATGCATGGACATGGGGTAGGCCAATAGGTAACATTTTTGATGTCCGGCATAGGGAGAACGTGATTACTGCATGTGGTGTGTGTGCTGTGTTTTGTTTGGCTGCGTGTTCCTAACCTCATGGGGCATCAAACTTTATTTTGTTTTTGGAATGCGTACCCCTCCGGCCAAATGTGCTCTATTGGGGGCCAATTTCCTAGAACCTTTTTGGTGTTCCTGCCTATCTGTGGAATTGACCTGGGTATTTCTTGTTTGGTGCATTTGTCTATGGGCTACGTGTCGCCCCACCTATGATCTGTCAATCAGTTGCTTCAGGCCTGGGTTGCAGGGCTGCTGGATAATGTACTTCTTGCTCAGAGTTGACAGAGAGGTCATGTCGAATGGAATCAACAATAGCAAAGTGAGTTTGTTGTTTTCTGGCACATATCATGGCATACATTGACATTATTTTTATGCATGTCAACATGAGTATGACCCCCCACTTTACACAGAGTAATGGCCATTGTTAAAGCAAATAACTTTGCTGCCAATGTCATAAAACACAGCAATGTAGCAATACATTGTTGAATATTTCTTGAGTGTGTAATAAGTGATTTGCTATAATGTTTGTTACAATTTAGCACCCATGGGCCATGCATGGGTCATGCATTTAGTACAGTCCAGACAAATACTATCACAGGATTATAGCATATAGATGTGTATTTTTATTTTTAATGCTTGCATGCACCCATCTATGTGCTTCCTGTAGGTGGCTCAGATGTTCTCCGGTGGCATGGATTGTGACCCCTATGCAATCACCAGCTACTGCTGAGCACGGATATATCAGAACATACATCAAGACATGAAACACAATAGAGGATGAATTTGACCTGCTAAAACCTCATCTTAACTGTCTGTGTTGATGTACTGGAGCTCTTGTATGCACACGAGACAAAAGCGTGTCACATAATTCTAATTTGTTGCATGCTGCACAACATTACAGTGAGGTTGGGTCCACAGCTTGATAAGAAGGAGATGGATGGCTGAAAACATCAGTGATGATGATGATAACAATGAAGCAGAAGTGAGACATATTGGCCCAGATTTATGGTGGCCTCGCACATTCCAATGCCACATTAGCATAATTTTTTTATGCTCATGTGGCATTGGAGGGGCAAAGCCCCATGCCATACTTACAAAGTGATTCAATGCTTCACCCATTGCACCATATTATGCCTGCCAATAAAAATGGAGCAAAGTAATCTAACAGATTTCTTTGCGCCATTTTTATCAGCATTTTTTAACGCCAACTAAGTGCAGGCATTAAAAAGAGGCTCCCATTGTGTTCAATAGGCCTCTATGTACTTTGCAAGATTAGCGTCAAACTTTTTGATGCTAGCCTTGCAAAACGTCAGACTAGCGTAAAAAATTATGAGACTAGCCCCCCTGACTACTGCCATGGTGCGCCATATTTTAAATACAGCGCACACATGATGGCGTTAGGGGGGCACTAGGGGGCGCAACTATTTGGACCATTGTATATCAACAAACTGCAGTTCAAACACACCATAATTTTGAAATACTTCTTAACTTACCTGCCAAACATTCATGCACCCCAATTTGAAATAATATGCAAACAATCTGAGGATGAAATCTGAATGTGCCCCAAGTGCTCTGCTAGCTCCATTATGCCTCCCCCTACCTTCATACAAAAACTAAAGGAGGGAACCCCTATCACGCTTGGCCTATCTCTGCATACCAGGCCGAGGGTGGCACCCTCTGCTATTAACAGTACTCTCACCCACTGGGATACTAAGTGGCATGCTTCATCATAGAGCCCTCATCCAGATAGCTAATGTATCTGGACGGGATCAATTTTGATAGCCAAGGGAGCTCTTTGGTTGTTGGGTGGGACCCTAGATTTAAAATAGTTTAGAGAGTTCTAAGGGCTAAATTTATTTTTAAAGGGCACCCTGACAGAGTTAACAACAGGTGGGGATGCACTAATGAAATGAGTATTCTCTGTATCCACAGGTCAACATGTTTCAACCATCACACCAATGCCTCACCAGGCTATTTGGCTTTTGTCAGGACCACACAAGGATTCCGTTAGTATTATTTTTGTGTGCATTCAGTTGTGACACTTCCATTCACCATACTCGCACATATAATACATACGGGCCCATTTTGGCTCTATGTTTGCATTTCTTTGGTTTATGATTTAGGTCTACCTTACAGGAGAAAGTGCCCACCATCTGACTTGACCTACGGTTTTAAGTATAGTGAGAGAGCGTAGCTTTTATAATCTATATTAACGTAATATGTTTATGAATTAAGGTGTAATACTGCCGCATAGAAAACTATAGTAATAACAAATTTGCTTAAACGTGCACTTGAATTATGACCATGAAGAGTGGCCAGCAATGTATACGCGGACTAATAATGATGATTAAAATGTTTATGTTACGTTCGAATGAGCTTATACTAACATTTGCGTTATTAAATCTGTATTGAAAAACCTCATAGGCCTTAAGTTAGCATGAGCTGCAGCTTAGCTGTTTCGCTCTCATATTAAATGCATTTTTCTATTTTTCAGTGTGCTGACTCAAAAGGGTCCAAGACCCTGTTTGTTCTTTTTCTTCAAACTTGGAAGATGAATGTAACCATGTAGATCCGTTTCCCACTGCTTCTCATCGTCTTGAAAACTAAATGTTATAAATGAATTGAAACAGTGTAGATTAATGTAATGTACAAGGTCATTCAAACCGGGGAAGACAATGGAACTGCTGACCAAAAGATGTGCAAAGAATTACCAAGGGATGAAGTAACACCGGATGTGCCACCTCTGAAGACGTCAATTACGAAGACCAATCAAAGACTTGTAAACCAATATGGGGTGAAGATTAGGATTACCTTAAGTGTTATACGATAGGTTAAAGATAGTGGGGTATAACAAATGTCCAATAGAATTTTGGGGGAATGTACAATGGAAAAGGGATAAAAACCCATGTCACAGAGAGGTCATTTAGGCGGGTTAGGGAATGCTATCGATTTTATCCAGAAACTCTGTCATACTTTTTGGTGACTTGAGATTTTATTAAAATCATCCTCGCCCTTAGACTGTCCTTTTACACTTTACCTCCTCATGAGGAAAGTGACCATTTGTCCCCGAGCTGAGATCTGACTGTTGGCTATTTGACTGATGTCCTGAGGACGAAGACTGAACCTGTGCGCTGACCTAATCTTTGGATGGTAATTATGACAATGCATTCGTAATTTGTCTGTTTGCTTTTCCTTTCTAGGTACCAACTGCTTGCTTTTGACAGGAGACCTTAGTTAGATGTTTTCCAAATTAGTGTTCTAAATTGTTTTGCATGAAGCCCAACATGCGAATGCTAATCAGTGGTTAGGATAGGTGTTCACCAAAACTGACGCAAATAGACAAATGACTGACATTATGCTATGTTGAACTGATGCGTTATTGACACTCTGCTAAACTTGATCTATGTTCACGCCGTGTTATGTTTTGATGTTTGTGATTCTCGCTTTAATGAAATCTTATCAAAGTTGCCATATTGTGACTATGCTATTATGTTTCTTGGTTTTGAGATTAACGTATTTGCTACTAGATTGTAATTAATAGGGAATACAACTCATAAAATTCTACTAAATTGGTGTGGTTATTCATGACTGAAAGGTCATGGTAGCGTTTTGAAATGATTAATGACTTTGACTAAAGTGAGATGCATTGTCGTGATAAATATTAATGACATTATTGATGTATTGATTGATATATTGATTAGCTATCTCGTCCTACGGTGTCTCTCAACTGGGTCAAAAGATTCATTGGCCTAAAACGAGTCCTGATGAAATAAAATATCATAAAAGGACGCGTTAACAATAGGTATTACTCTAGGTGATACCTGCAGGCAACTGAGTTGACAAAAAACTGTTTGTGTACAATTTCCACTCCTATTGATATTTTTAATGTGCCCACATCATCGTTTGTGCCCACAGTGGACCCATCATCATGTGGCATCCACACGGTGAAGTATTTAGACATACAGAACAGCAGTTAGCTTTCTGATGCTAAGAGTTCACTGAACCCTTAACAACCCCAATTACATCAACAAATCACAATAGGTCCTGCTGTTGACGTATCCTTTGAGTGGAGACACGCCATTAATAAGCGTTCGTGCAGGTGTGTTAACTGTGCAAGTTCTAATATCTCGCACTATAAAACTGCTCATTTTAGTGCCTACAGAAGTGGAAAAATAGCACAAAGCAGATTTTACTTGTTATCTCGGTTTTGGCTTTTACAACTTGCTATCATTATTTGTATTAATATTTTCTGATGCACCACACAGCTAGGAATGGGCGTTTTAGCCACTGGTTAGGGGATGGAGATTACATTCTGATATTTGTCCATACAGGAGTTTTCCTTGGAATCGAGATTTCCGGCTGTGGGATCATTATCACATCTTGTGTTTCCTTCGGGCGCATTTTGTCAGGTCAAACGTGACAAAGATAACCTAGGAAAACGCCTGTAAAAAGGAAAATGATCAGAAATGTAGAACTTTACTTACCTATTCCACAAGTTATGCTTCATTGCTAAAGTAACAGCCTGGACCAGGAGGTATTTACTGCATTTGGTAAATATCTCAACCTGGGATAACGGTGCATACTGCTGCAGTAACTATCTCACCCCTATCCTGCCGACTTGTAACCTGGCCTCTTTCAAGCATGCACGCAAGGATGTGTCGGAGCAGATGACATCACAGTTCTTTCAGCTGGCTTGGCTAGTCAGCTTATGTTTTTTCCAGCAATCTGATCTTGGTCAATAGCAGTGTTAAAAGAGCCAAAGCATTTGGCAAGCACATGGAGACTGGCATTTCCCGTTGCCATGCTCTCATCCTACTAGTCATAAAACAAACTGATGTCCACTGCTAATTTTCTCATGGGATACAACTGAAAGTATAATAAAGTCTACATGCAGTAGAACAGCCATGCATTGTCCCTTCTAATATGCTTCAAATATAGGGATTAAAAACAGTGTTAAATAACCTTATGTATACCATTACGTTTCACTGGTTAAATGTATATGATGCTGGAGTAGCGTAGAATGTGCTGCCACTCCTGATGTCACAATCATAACCTGTATGTACTCATGATATTGCATATAAGGTGTTTTGAACAGTTCACTAATGTAAAGTGAAGCACCTGATGTCAATATTGAAGTACATTCACTTATGCATTGGTAAACTCTACATTCATATTAACTGTAACATGTGATCCTGATTGAGAAAATGTAATTCACATTTATATTAATGTAGAATTTAACATGTGCACAGTATCCTGTGAAATTAAATGTGTATTAGCTTAATGTTAGCTTGCCTGGACCTGAATTTCCTTAATGTGAGAAACTGTTTGTTGTTTTCTGATAATGTGTCATTTTCATTGCAGGTGCATTCTCATGAATGTTAGTTTGGAAATAGATGTACTATTGTTTTACTAATAGAGAGTCTGATAGAAAGGCCTTGAATGTGGAACACTGGGAGCTTGAGAGTGAGAAAACTGTCCCTTATTCATAAATGTTACAAAAGATATCCAGAAGACCAAGGACAGCAGCACTCTCAGAACTGTTGTGGGAAGCTGCATGTTATGCTTCAGGTTGCCCCGTGGGACAGGAGAGCACAATGGAGTCATAGCGGAGTGATAAAGAAGGCATTGCCTAACTGATTTTGTGCTATTAACTAGGGCTTTTACTAATTGACTCTAGGACACTACAGCCTTACAGCCAGCCATAGCAGGCTATTCCAACCATTAAAGGCCCACTCCATCATTAGAGGTCCAAGCCGAAGGCTCCCAACATTCAAATGTTCTGATTTGTAATAAAAACTTCATTTTTATATCAGTTTTGGGTCTTTATTGCATGGTCAAATTAGTTGCACTGTGAATTAAATGTTAACTGATGTTTACCTGATTACCTAGTGAACACCATTTCATGGATTCAATGGGGCATCAGCCTCGAATTAGTTCACAAAAAAGCTCTATTAAAGCAATATATTTCTTATTCATTTTGTGTTTTCTATATTATGGCCTTTAATCCAATAGGATTTTGGACCGTTTTGCATAAGAAGCAATAACATCATTGGTACATCATATAATTTAATTTGAAGCATATATTTCATAGATGATTGTAGCCATGACATATTATAGATACTCACAAACTGTGTAAAATTTTTTTGATATTTCATTTCACCCATCTTTTCACACTTCCACCCATACTTTCATACATCAATCCCATTACCCAGCCATTTATTTATTCATGCTTCTGTCAATCTACACATTCACTGCTCTATTTGTTTCACCTTCCGTCCTTCCTTTCGCCTTTCTTTTTTCCACTCCTTCTTCCACCATATTTTTCAGTCACCCTTCCTTTTCCCCACCCCTCCATCCTTCCAATATTCCTTTATTCCTCTCACAAATCCTGTTTCTTTTTCTCAGCCTACCTATTTTACTTTTTTCTCCCCTCCTTAGGCTTTCTTTTTAAGGCTTATTTCCAGCTTCTTCTTTCTATTTTCCTCCACCTCTGTCTTTTTTTCTTCATTTTTAGGGCTCGCCTATAGACAACTTTAACAGTCAAACAGACCTTTGGTAAGTAATGTAAACTTAGAGCTAGATTAGTATTACCCCATGTATTATGATTTGATGGTTACCTTGTCAATATACATTTCCAGCTTCTGATTTGATGATTGCTCTCCCTAATCTTGAGGTTTCAATGCAAAAAGAGCATTTCAGTCTCACTATGTTTTTAATGGATGGTATGTATTCTTCCACAAATGTCATCACACCTTGCATTGCAGTCCACGAGGTGCTGTTTTCTGGCTCTTTCTTCTCCCCCAGTTTGTTTGACACTCTGATTTGTAGAAAAAATAGCACCCCAGAGGGTGCTTGCCCCAAAATGCGTTCGAACACAGTGCACTGCCTGTCGATGGATTGCCAGGCAGTGCTTAAATTCATCCAGGAGGGCAATGTTTGCACATCAATATGATATGTGGTGCCCTTGTGGAATGTTTTAACTTAATGCTTTAACCCCTTAGTTGCTGAGGCTTTCCCACCCTCATTGTTGAGCCCTATTTTTTTATGCTATAGGCACCTCACACTCACGCCTTTTTAACATTTGTTCAGCAAAAGGAATCCAACTTAACATCCCTTTTTTCAAAATGTTGGGGACAGAAGAGTACCCAGAGTTTCTGGATCTTCCTAGCGGGAACTGATAAAACAGAAAAAATACAGCAAGTTTTGAAAAATGGAAAAAAGTGCTTTGTAAGTAAGCATTTTTGTTTCTTCCAAAACTGACATCAACGACGGGTTTGCTGTGCTAGGTTTACAATCTTCCCAGCTTTCAAGAACAAGGCACGTAGGCCCGTGTTTATACCTTTTTAGCACAGCATTTGCGTCATTTTTTTATGCAAAAGCGGCGCAAACTTACAGAATACATTTGTATTTTGTAAGTTTGTGCCGCTTTTGCGTAAAAAAACAGCACAAATGCGGTGCTAAAAAAGTATAAATATGGGCTGTAGTATCAAATATTTTTTTTACTTTCTTTACAACTTAGGACCTGATTTAGAGTTTGGTGATGAGTTAGCAGTATCCTGCTAGCCCCATTACAAGTTCCATAAACTACTATGGAATTGTACAACAGCAGATGGGATATCCATCATGTCTGTGAGGGAGCAACCCCCTATGAAAAAATCAGGCCCATAGTCCATTCTTCCAAATGTTTGTGGTTTTAGCCTACTTTCAGATTGTGGTCAATATAGGTGTAAACCTAAGCGTGGTTCCAGAATGTTACATGTTTCTACAAAGTAGACAAAATTCTGAATTCATCATAGGGTCATTATGTGAAGCACTCAAAGTTTTCACAAAGAAACTAATTGTTGAAATAAAAAAAGGGAAAAGAGTAGGAAAAAATAGCCATTGGTGACAACATTTTCAAGGGTAATTTTTTGTCACAATGGCCGATTTACAAAAGCACTTTACTGTTACATCAAATGAACCCTTCTGGACACAGGAATATAGGGTTCGGAAGTTCTCCAAAACAACCAACAAACGAGCTGCAGCTTATAACAATTTTTCATTGTGTTCCACCCATGCAGCCTTTTATATGGTAAATATAATAAATGAAAAATGAGAAGAAAAACCCCCAAATACGTCTGAAATGAGGTCAAGATACTGAGGCCCAGAGTTGCTTAATAGTCTTGCAGCACAGTGCAGCAGCAAAAAATGCTGTGCTGCACTGTGTGAAAAGGAGGGAGCAGGAGAGCACCATATTTACAGAAATATGACTCTTGCCTACGCTCTCCCTAGCACTGGTGAAGATTTTATCTGCTGAGCGCCACTTACACACCTTAGCGCCATAGTGCTAGGGTGTGTGTGTGAATCTAGCATAGGTTTAGTACTGGAAGGGCACCCTTTCAGTACATAGTACTATGCATAGACCCACTTTAAAACTTTCCCTATGTTGTATATGTGCTGCATAGCGCAGCACACACTCATAGTCGGATAAGATAGGAGAAATGGAAGCATTTCTCCTTTTAAACAACTGCTTTTTAGCGGTGGTAATTTTTGGCGCTAAAACCCATCGACTAATTTTAGTACATATGGATTAGCATAAAAAAGCATGGTTGGTTTGCATAGGAAAACCCATGTACCACCCATGTAATCCCCCACTTGGTGGGAAGCAATGCAAAGCAGTGCTTCGTGCTGCTTTGCGTTACTATTAGGGTACTTTCAAGTGCAAAACAAGTTTTGCATGGGAAAGTAAATAAGGTAAAAAAAGATTTTGTGATATTTTGTGTCACTTTTGTGGTGCAAACACCAGGTAAAATCTTAGTAAATATACCCTTGAGTTTACTAACAGAGGTTATTTAAACACTTCCGTATTCGAGGTTACCCATGCTATTCTCTGATTCAGAAGACATTTCGAAAAATATCTTTCTTGCACACTGTCTTACATTAAGATGCCAAAATGCAGAGAATACCAAATGTTCTAACATTTTGTGCTCCTTCGTGTCTCCCAATAAAAATGATACCCAACTTGTGTGGCTGAGTCCACTGCCCGTGACACAAACTATCCCTAAATGTAGCCTTGAGTTGACCCAGCAAAATGTTAACATTGTGGGTAGGTACAGAAATAGGGCCCTATCAATGTGTCCAACTGAGGAAACCAATACCAAACCCAGATAATTTTTAAAACTAAATACCCAAGGGAGTATGGAAGTGTGTGACTTGCATGCATGTACTGAAGTAGTTGTTTACCAAGAATACCTTGCAGACCTTAACATTGTTTTAAAACATATAGGTGGTCATTACAACCCTGGCGGTCGGTGTTAAAGCGGCAGTAAAACCGCCAACAGGCCGGCGGAAATAAAAAAGGAATCACGACCGTGGTGGAAACCGCCAACATAAACAGCCACTTTAACACTCCGACCGCCACAGAGGTACAAACAAACACTGCGGCGGCAACCGCCAACAGACAGGCGGAGGACAAAGTACTTCCCACAGTATTACAACAGTCCAATCCGCCACCTTTTCCGGGGTGGATTCACCACAAACTAAAATACGGTGGAAACAGGACTTGGAAGGGAAAACGCTCACCTCTACACACCCCATGAGAAACCAGGACGCCATGGAACCTGAACTGCACATACTCCCTGCCTTTGTCTTCCTGCTCCTCTACCAGGAGCACGAACGCCAGCAGCGAAGACCACGGTGAGTACTGCACCTACGACACAGGGGAGGGGGAGGGAAAAGAGAGTGATACACACACGCAACACGAAACACCCTCACCCACGTCAACACACACACAAATACATCATGATACATTACAGTTACACCTCCCCCAACCCCACTGGAAGAATGCAAAGAGAAAAGGAAATGAGTTGAACGTTTGTAATCGATTAAAATTCAGTATTCAAAAAATACATATACACTATTAACAAATATATACACCAATAATACAAGTCCAAGGTATTCCACCATTAAAGTCTGTGGACCACTGGCCCCAAAATGCATGGGCGAGGCCCACACAAGATATGAGATCAAAACAGAGAGAACACTGCTGGGGCATCAGTTCGAAATACAACAGGCACCTCAGGGGTAAGGGAAGGGGGGGCACCTCAGCCATATGAGTGCACGACGCCAGATCCACGAGGGGGCTCCATGCCCATTGATGTATCCTGGGGAGTGCAAAGCCACAGTCTCACAAGTCTCTACAGTGGGTGGTTTGCCCACTGCCTTATCTTGGGGAGTGCAAATCCACAGTCGCACAAGTCTCTACAGTGGATGGTTTGCCCACTGCCTTATCCTAGGGAGTGCAAAGCCACAGTCTCACAAGTCTCTCAAGTGATTGGTTTGCCCACTGCCTTATCCTGGGGAGTGCAAAGCCACAGTCTCACAAGTCTCTCAAGTGGTTGGTTTGCCCACTGCCTTATCCTGGGGAGTGCAAAGACACAGTCTCTCAAGTGGATAACTGTCTCCACTGGTTCTGGAGGGGGCTTTGTGCCCAGAGTGCTTCATCCTGCCAAGGACAGAGGTAGTGGTTGGGATACTTCACTGGTTATGGAGGGGGTTTTGTGCCCAGAGTGCTTCATCCTGGCAAGGACTGAGGTAGTGGATGTCTTTCTCCACTGGTTCTAGAGGGGGCTTTGTGCCCAGAGTACTTCATCCTGCTCGTGGCGGCCCCAGTAGCGTCGGAGCTTTCGGCACTCATTGGCCTGCGATGCTTGTGGAGGCGGTGTCCTCGGCAGCGTGCTTGTGGCGGTGGTGTCCTTGGCAGCAGTGTCCTCTGAAGTGGTGCTTGTGTTGGCGGTGTCCTCTGAAGCGGTGCTTGTGGCGGCGATGTCCTTGGCAGCGGTGCTTGTGGCAGCAGTGTCCTCTGAAGTGGTGCTTGTGGCGGCGGTGTCCTTGGCAGCGGTGCTTTTGGCGGCGGTGTCCTCTGAAGCGGTGCTTGTGGCGGCGGTGTCCTCTGAAGTGGTGCTTGTGCCGGCGGTGCCCTTGGCAGCGGTGCTTGTGGGGGAAGTGTCCTCTGAAGTGGTGCTTGTGAAGGCAGTGTCCTTGAGAGCTGCTGGTGGCGGTCCTGTCCGCCGTGCAGGTTTTCTGCGACTTGCCTGTCTTTCTGTGCCCCTTCCCCACCTTGGATGGTGGCGCAGCTGTCTTCCCACTCCCAACTGTACTCCTGGGAGAGGCTTTGGTGGTAGATGTTTTGCCTTTCTCCCGCCGGGCACTGGCCAACATTTTATGCTTTTGAGGTGGGGGACTGTCCGTGGTCTGGCTCCTTGGCACACTGGCTGCCCTGCTGCTTGGCGCACTCCAGAAGCTGGTTACTGCTGGCACCACTGTGCCCGGTGATGTGGTGGCTGAGGAGCTGGGTTGGGACGTGGAAAGGCGGGCCCTAGGGGACTGAAGGGGGGTTGAGGGTAAGAGGTCAAGGTTGGACAGGAAAAGTTTTTTGGACACACTGGGACGGGTAGATGGAGGGGGTTTGGGAGTGTAGGAAGAGGTAGTGGTTTTAGGAGGTATCCGTTTGCTGACTTTGGGTGAAGGTGCATGGGCTAGAGGCTGTTGTGAGGTGGATGGCTGTTGGGTGGGTGTGTGGCTGCGTTTGTGTACCTTGGGAGGTGGGCTCACAGACACACTGGGAGGGGACACAGGGGATGTGTGAATGGTAGTGGGGGTGGTGAGTGCACGTGAGCGGGGTGTGGTGATGGGTGTGCTGGTGATGGACGTAGTGGCTGAAGATGTAGTGCATGCAGGTGATGTGTGGAGACGAGACTGGGAGGGAGGCGGGAGACGTGACGGAGGGGGACACAGTGGAGTCAGTGGATGTTGGTATGTGTGCATGGGTATGATGCTTGTGTGAGTGCCTGTGGGATGTGTGGTGCTTATGTTTGCCAGAGCTTCCCCTGTGTGTTGAGGTGTGTGCATGCTGGTCTGATGTTGTGCTTGGGATAGGCTGAGGTACAGGGGTTTGGATCCGGGTAGAGGAAGTTGGAGGGGGGAGGCTGGACATAGGGACAATGGCTGCCATCAGTGCTGAGGCCAGAGCCTGAAAAGCTCGCTGTTGGGCTGCTTGACCAGAATGAATGCCCTCCAGGTATGCATTGGTCTGTTGCAACTGCCTCTCTACACCCTGGATGGCATTCAAAATGGTAGACTGCCCAACAGTGAGGGACCTGAGGAGGTCAATGGCCTCCTCACTGAGGGAAGCAGAGCTGACTGGGGCAGGGGCTGAGGTGCCTGGGGCGAAGGAGATGCCCACCATCCTGGGTGAGCGGCCATGGGGCACACGCTGAGGGGCTGCTGGGAGTGAGGTGCTGGTAGGGGGGGTGGCGGCTGTACCTGTAGATGCGGTGGGCACTGAGGGGCTCGCCACTGCAAGGGAGCTCCCATCAGAGGAGGAGTCCGTGTCACTGGTCCCAGCTCCTGTCCCCGCCGTGGAGCTCCCCTCGCCCTCCGTCCCACTGGTGTTTTCAGACTCCGTTGTGTCGCCCTCCAGGGCCGTGTGGGATGCAGCTCCCTCCTGCTCCGGTTTCACTGCTCCTCCGCCTGATGATGCTAATGCACACAAGAACAGGAAGACCACAAAAAGGGGGGGAAGACAGAAGAAAGAAATTTTGAGTGCATGCAATACCGCTACCGTTGGCGGACACTACAGACACAGAAGCCCCCTGCACTACGCCGGGGCACTTTGAGTTCCCTAATTAATCACAGGGACATGGGTTACAAGGCCTATGCCCGATTTCTGCACACATGGAAGTCACAGGAGCCTGACTAGGTGTAGTTGGCTCTGAACACAGGTGGGATGGGGTGCCACATGGCCTGCCTTATGACAGGACCTTCCCTACTAAACTCGCCCTGGCCTAGGAGAACTCACAGCCCATCTCCCCCACCCAGACACCTCCACTGCGCGAAATCAGCTGAATGTGACTGTACTCACCCCCTTGTGGCTGCTGTGATGCCCTCAAGCGCCCATCCAACTCCGGATACGCCACTGCCAGGATCCAGAACATCAGGGGGGTCATGCTGCGACGGGCACCCCTCCCACATTGGGAGACTATCCCCAGCTGGGCCTCCGCCGTCTTCTTGGTCCAGCGGTGAATGTCCTCCCATCTTTTATGGCAGTGGGTGCTCCATCTGTGGTGGACCCTCAGGGCCCGGACTTCCTTGGCGATGGCACGCCAAATATCCTTCTTCTGGTGGGCGCTGACCTAAAGGATTAGTACAGGGAATAAGGAGAAGAAATAACCGCCCACACCGTCACAGTCATTGGCCCGCATCCCTACCCTTGCCATGACACACATGGACTCCCCGTCGTTTCATGCACACCTCATTCCCCCTCCCCATCTTCCATCCACACCACTCCACACAGGCATTGCCCATTCGGCATGCTCACAGTGTACTTACCTGTTTGTATGGAGGACCATAGAGTAGCGTGTACTGGGGGAGGACCCCATCCACTAGTTTCTCCAACTCCTCCGTGCTGAAGGCAGGGGCCCTTTCCCCAGACACATGAGCCATTGTCTCTTCCAGACTGAGGTTACAGCAGCACTTGCAGTGTAGGTCCTCTCCTGTTGAAGATCAGGTATCAAGTGATTGAACAGAGAGAAAATAGTGGTCACGTCCGCGGCGGTGCGTACCGTCACTGCCGGCGTACATCATCATTGGCTCCTCGGACCCATAGGGTCCAATGTTAACCAAAGCAGGATTGTGCCGCGGTCTACGACCGCCTACCGCAACGGTGTACAACGCCAGCGTAGTTACCTCATATCCTCTTGTCCCACCTTACAGGTCAGGCAGCCGCCATTTCAGGGGGCCACATGGCATTCTTTTTTAATGCATCACACATATCTAGGCCTTGCATACACACTAATACAGGCACATATCAGTTTTAAAAAAGTGAGGAATAAAGTTGTGTTAACGTACCTCGGTGTTGGTTGACTCTCTGCTCGCTGTTCTCCTCCATAGAGCACGTCCGCTGGGGCAGATGAGGAGGTGGCGGCATCCTCCAGTGTACAGACCGCTGGTGGACCTGTCGTCAATGGAGGAGCGACATGTAATTGTCACCTACAGACTTGATTGTGCCACAAACCTGGAACTATGTGCCCATTTGGAGCCTGACCTGATGTCAGCTATCCGCCATCCCACAGGAATCCCCCCTCTAGTGCAGGTCCTATCAGTACTCCATTTCCTGGCAAGTGGTTCTTTTCAAACAACAGTGGACATAGCATCAGGGATGTCCCAGCCTATGTTCTCCAATGTGTTGTCCAGAGTGTTGTCTGCCCTGTTGAAACACATGCGCAGCTACATCGTGTTCCCTCAGGTGGAGGATTTGCCTACAGTGAAAGGTGACTTCTATACCCTGGGACATATCCCCAACATCATAGGTGCCATTGATGGGACACATGTGGCCTTGGTCCCCCCCACGCAGGAGTGAACAGGTGTACAGAAACTGTAAGAGTTACTATTCGATGAATGTGCAGATGGTGTTTTTGGCTGACCAGTGCATCTCCCATGTGAATGCCAGGTTTCCTGGCTCAGTGCATGACGCTTACATTTTGAGGAATAGCAGCATCCCTTATGTGATGGGGCAACTCCAGAGGCACCGTGTGTGGCTATTAGGTGAGGACATGGAGCCTATACAGTGTGACTAGATGTCTGGGTCTGGGGATGTCCCTAAGAGTTAGTGTGTGTCTAACAGATTTCCCTTGACATTTGCAGGTGACTCTGGCTACCCCAACCTGTCATGGCTACTGACCCCAGTGAGAAATCCCAGGACAAGGGCAGAGGAACGCTACAATGAGGACCATGGGTGAACTAGGAGGGTTATAGAGAGGACCTTCGGCCTCCTGAAGGCCAGGTTCAGGTGCCTCGATCTGACAGGTGGTTCCCTATTCTACTCACCAAAGAAGGTGTGCCAGATCATCGTGGCCTGCTGTATGCTTCACAACTTGGCTTTGCGACCACAGTCATTGAAAATACACATTTGTGAAAGCACAGACTGACTCCATGTTGTTTTGTGCTTTAAGGGTGTTTATTTAAGTGCTAAATATTGGAGGGGGTGGTAAACTGGTCAGGGGTGATGGTGGAGGAATGTCCATGGCAGAGTCCAGTCTATTAGTCTCACAGGTACATTGTCTAAAGGGGCATAGGAAGTAGAGCTAGGGCAGTTTAAGGATGGACAGGGTGACAAAGTGGGACAGAAGGATGACAATCAGGGTGGTCTCATTTCTTGGCGGGGTCTTGGCATTGTTCTCTGTCTTTGTCCTGGATCTCAGGGACTGCTTGCGGTGTGGTTCTCCATCTGCAGGGGGTGGGGTGCTGGTGTCGTGGTCCTGTGACGGTGCCTCCTGTCCACTAGCACCAGCGGAGGTGGTGGGCAGTTCATCATCGAGGCTAGTGTCAGGGGCTCCTTGTTGTGCCACAGTGTCCCTCCTGGTGTTGGCGAGTTCCTTCAGCACCCCTACAATGGTGCCCAGGGTGGTGTTGATGGATTTGAGTTCCTCCCTGAACCCCAAATACTGTTCCTCCTGCAGCCGCAGGGTCTCCTGAAACTTGGCCAGTACCATTGCCGTCGCCTCCTGGGAATGGTGGTAGGCTCCCATGATGTTGAAGATGGCCTCGTGGAGAGTGGGTTCCCAGGGCCTGTCCTCCCCCTGTCGCACAGCAGCCCTCCCAGTTCCCCTGTGTTCCTGGGCCTCTGTCCCCTGAACCGTGTGCCCACTACCACTGCCCCAGGTCCCTGGTGTTGTTGGGGTGGTGGGTTAGCCTGGGTTCCCTGTGGTGGTGGACACACTGCTGCTTGACGTGTCCTGGGGACAGAGGTATGGGCCCGCTGGGTGGGTGCTGTGCTAGTATTTCCTGAGGGGGGAGGCTCTGTTGTGGCTTGTGCCAGTGTGAGGGGAACCAAATGTCCCGGGGTCCCAGATGGGCCGGGCTGGTCATCTAGATCCAGTTGGACAGAGCTGCTGTGATCACTGTGGGCTTCTTCTGTGGGTGGAGTGGACATGTCTGGACCCTCCTGTCCGGTGACGTTGGGTAGGCATCCTGCAGGGGTGTAAAGGCATGATTATTGTATCTGTGTGTGCCATGGTGTGCAATGGGTGGGTGACCCTGTACCCCAGTGCTTGCATTCTTGTGTGGGACCTTGTGTGATAATTATTTAGGGGTGTGTGTGGGTATGTGCAGTGGCCATGCATTGGAGATGGGTGTCCATGCTTTGTTGTTGCATGCAGGGCTTGGTGTTGGGATGGGTGGTTTGTGATAGTGGTACATATGTGAGGAGTTGGAGTGATGGGGGTGAGGGTGTGCGTGGGGGTATGTGATAGCATGCAGGTAGGGTTGGGGATGTAATAGTTAAGATTTGACTTACCAGAGTCCATTCCTCCAGCTACTCCTGCGAGGCCCTCAAGATGCAGTATAGCCAAGACTTGCTCCTCCCATGTTGTTAGTTGTGGGGGAGGAGGTGGGGGTCCGCCGCCAGTCCTCTGAACCGCGATGTGGTGTCTTGAGACCACGGAACGTACCTTCCCCGTAGGTCGTTCAACCTCTTCCTGATGTCATCCCGTGTTCTTGGATGCTGTCCCATTGTGTTTACCCTGTCCACGGTTCTGCGCTATAACTCCATCTTCCTAGCTATGGTGGTGTGCTGCACCTGTGATCTGAATAGCTGTGGCTCTACATGGATGATTTCCTCCACCATGACCCTGAGCTCCTCCTCAGAGAACCTGGGGTGTCTTTGCGGTGTCATGGGGTGGTGTGGGTGATGTGTGGGGTGGTGTCTGTTGTGATGTGTGGGGTGATGTTTAGGGGTGTGTGGTGTTTTGTGCGTGGGTGTTTTGTGAGTGATGCTGTTGAGTGCCTGTGGATGCTAGTTTGTAGATGGTGGTGTCTCTCTCTGGCCTTCAGTCGCAATTGTGGTCGTAAGGGTTTATGGGGGTGTGTGTTTTATGTTGTATTGGATGTGTGGGAGTGGTGTGTGTATGTGTATCAGGTGTGTGTATTTCGAATCGTCCAATGTGGTTGTGTTTTGTAAATTTGTGTGTATTTTGAGCGCGGCGGTGTGTACCGCCAATGGAATACCGCAGTTGAAAGACCGCTGCGTGGATTCATGGGTCGTGATAGTGTGGGCGTATTCCTGTTGGCGTGACGGTGGAGGTTTTGTTATCGCCAGTTTATCACTGACCTTTTGTGTGGCGGACTAGTGTGGGTGTCTAAATTTTGGCAGATTCTGAGCTATGGGTCATAATAGCTGTGGCGGAATTCCACGTCCGTGGCGGTGTGTTGGCAGTCTTCTGCACGGTGGTAAGCGGGATTTACCGTCAATGTTGTAATGACCCCCATATTGTCCTCACAATTCTGTGAGAGGGGAGTTCTGTAGTATACGTGGAGGTTCACTCATTTCCTTCTACCCAGTGTTTCCACACTTTTCCCAATAAAAATCATGCTACACCACGCACAAGGGTGGGTCCATGGTCTGCAACAGGAAAGGTCCCAAAACTCAACATTGAAAGATCACATTTTTCATCTCAAAGCTGACCCTTTTTTGAATTGTAAAGAGTTGTGGATTTTGGACCAGGGCTAGGCCTCTGATATTCCTCAGATTTTTTGGAATTGGTCTTAGACAATATTTCTCTAATGAATTATTGATGTTGAACTGGCTAAAGGATGTTTTAATCATACTTTTTCTCATGAAAGGACAGAGGAGCTGGTAGATTTGGCGAGCTGGGATGATATTGACATGATATTTATGGACTACCATTGTATTTAATATATTTCATGTATGTTGAATTTAGTGTTGTTTACTTATTTATAACATATGACATTTGTATTTTTGATACTTTGGTATCAGAGCTAAGGCCAGTCCAAGAAACTCAGACAGGAACATTTGTTGCTATTATAGATTAACTAGTATCTAGAAGAAAATCGTTGGTGAATAAAGACTGGTTTGATGATTCAATGCACTGATCTTAGAAAAAACACCATTATAATGTTGCATTCTTTTTTATATTTCACTTCTTAATTGCTTTTATTGCCACTATGCAGAGTAAATTTTGTAAAAAACATTTTTTATCAGTTTTGGCATTTCACTGCGAGATCCCATTTTTCCTGATTTTTGTGCTTTCAAGCATCTTCAAGCTTCTGGTGGAAACAAGTGTGAAACCCATAGTGGATCCCAGAAAGCTATACATTTATGTAAACTAGACAACATTTTGAATCCAGCATTTGGTCATTTGTGTGGATCCTTCAAGGTTTCCCCAAAGAAACTAAGGGCCAGATGTACGAACACATTTTCCCATAGACACAGAATGGCCAAAACTGCTTGCTACATCTGGCCCTAAGAGCCTGATTATGGCCTTGACGGATGCGATACTCCGTCACTAATGTCCGTCATATTACAAGTTCCATTATGTCCTATGGAACTTGTAAAACATCGGGCAGGATATCTGTCACATTAGTGAGGGGGTATTCCATCCACCAAGGTCATAATAAGACCCTAAGGGGGTCATTCTGACTCCCGCCGGCCGCGGTATCCGCAGGGCCGGCGGGGGCCGCCAGAATACCGCTGCGCGGTCACAAGACCGCCGCGGGTATTCTGGGTTTCCTGCTGGGCTGGCGGGCGACCGCTAGAAGGCCGCCCGCCAGCCCAGTGGGAAACACCCTTCCACAAGGATGCCGGCTCCGAATGGAGCCGGCGGAGCGGAAGGGGTGCGACGGGTGCAGTTGCACCCTTCGCGATTTTCAGTGCCTGCATGGCAGACACTGAAAATCATGGTGGGGCCCTGTTACGGGGGCCCCTGCAGTGCCCATGCCATTGGCATGGGCACTGCAGTGGCCCCCAGGGGCCTCATGACACCCCATACCGCCATCCTGTTCCTGGCGGCCAAAACCACCAGGAACAGGATGGCGGTATGGGGGTCGGAATCCCCATGGCGGCGCAGCAAGCTGCGCCGCCATGGAGGATTCCCCAGGGCAGCGGAAAAACGGAACATCTGGAAGGCACAATGCAGAGACATACTATTGGTAATAATACTTGTTCTACTATTCTGTGTTTCCCTAAGTATCCCAATATAAATGGTGCCACACCTGTTTGGGTAGACCTAGTCCCAACGATAAGCCAGGGCCCAAAACGCAGCATGGACACATCACATTTTTCCACAGAAAACTGACCCCTTTTTTTGCAAAGTGCCTAGCTGTGGATTTTTAGCCTTAGCTCAGCCGGCAACTATGGAAACCTAGCAAACTTGTACATTTTGTAAAACTAGACTCCAAAGGGAATCCAGGCTATGGTGGCTCGCATGGCTCTCACCAGGTTGTGTTCCCCAGAATCCCTTGCAAACCTCAAACTTTGACTAAAAATCTAGTTTTCCTCACATTTCTGTGATGAAAAGTTATGGAATACGCAAAGAACCGCAAACTTCCTTCCACCCAGCGCTTTCCTAAGTCTTCTGATAAAAGTGGTACTTCACTTGAGTGGGTAGGTTTAGTGCCAGCAACAGGAAACAGCCCAAAGCACAACATGTACACATTACATTTTTCCACTGAAAATTGACCCTCTTTCTACAATGTACCTAGGTGTGGATTTTGGGCCCGCACCTGGGGAAACATAGCAAACCTGTATATTTCTGAAGACTAGAGATGCCAGGGAATCCAGGATGGGGTGACTTACATGGCTCTCATCAGACTGCATTACACAGAATGCCTTGCAAACCTCAAACGTTTACTAATTATGCACAGTTTCCTTACATTTCTGTGTTGTAAACTTCAGGAATCCACAAAGGTCCTCCATCCAGCATTCTCTCACTTACCTTAATAAAATGCTTATTAAAATGCTGCCACTTGTGTGGCCAGTCCTAGTGCTCAAAACAGAACAGATCAAATCAAGGTCAATGAGTGTCCCGTTGTAAGGACTCCTATTAATGCTAGTTTGATCTGCTCCTGTCCCAGGCACTAGGCTCAGTCAAGCAAGTGGGGCAGCAAGTGGGGCAGAATTTTTATTGGGGCAAAAGGAGAAATGGGGGTGGGAATTTTGTGGATTAATTTTCATTCTGGAAGAATACAGCACAGAAATTCAAGGAAAATAAGCTATTTTAGTAAAATTGTGAGGCTTGCAGGGCATTGTGGGTAAGAAAGACACACTATCTTGTACTAGCCTGGGTTCTAGTGTTCAGAAATGCCTGAATTTGGTAGGTTGTCCAGGTTGGCTGCCAAACCCAGGTCCAAATTCTATATCTATACCTTTTGTTGATGTTACCACATTGCGTCTTGGACGTCACACTTTTTCGGGCACTAGGCCCACCCACACAGGTGAGGTACCATTTTTATCAGGAAATACATGGGAACTCTGGGTGGCAGGAAGTTTGAGGCTCCCAGCAGATTCCACTACTTTGTGGAATCCCCGCATGCTACTCTTGAGTCCCCATTGTGTCTAGTTTATGAAAATATCTAGAGTTGGTATATTTTCACTAAAGACAACGTGCACCCTGGTAGAGAAAACCAGAAAGACACGTATTACTGCACAGCCATCTACTCCTCAAGTTCCCACACATACTGGTTGAATTTGGCACAAAGGTGAGTAAAACGTTCAAACTGTAAATTTTATTAACTAGAGATTTCATAAAAATGAAATACATTGTTAACAATTGAAAGTTAGAAAAACGAAACAAGTGACTCACAGATTGTAAACTGCAAAGCCACGACAACGCACCAGCTGCTTTACAGGTCATTCAAACACCTTCTCAGACAGAAAGTTCTTTGCCAGAATCTTGGACTTCCTCCTCTGCCTCAGATGCAGAGTCAGTCTCTGAACGTCACAGGAAGATTCGAAAAGCAAACTAACAACCTGCTGAGTGGTAATCCTGCTGTTAGCCATAATGCTTACCAATAAAAGTAAAACAACAAATAATTCAACAATAACCAACACTGTGTAAATAAGCAATAAACAAACTGTGGCTTCATCAAACAGAAAGTATAATGACTGGAATATAGTAACCTGGAAGGAAAAGTCAATCAATACAAAGCACACAAAGGCCCTCATTATGACTTCGGCGGTCTTGAAGAAAGACCGTCAAAGACACGGGCGCCACAATACCGCCAGTGCTGGCGGTATTGGTGGCACCCTATTTTGACATTTCCAGTGGGCCAGCAGATGGAAACAGAGTGTCCGTCCGCTGCCCTAGTGGAAAAGTCACATCAACATTGAAGCCGGCTCATAATAGAAATTCTGGCAGTGAAATGCGCAATGGGGCTGTGCCTGGGGGCCTCTACACTGCCCATGCCAAGTGCATGGGCAGTGCTGGGGCCCCCCGGGGCACCCCAAGCCCCCCCTTACCACCAGCCATTCCATGGTGGTGTTTACCGCCATGGACAGTCTGGCGGTTGGGGATTATGACCCTCTGGTGGAAGCCTGACTGTATAGTGGAGGGGCCAGCGGTAGGCCATGGCTAATGCGCCACAGTCATAATACACTGGCGGAACACCGCCAGCCTGTTGGCGGTGTTACCACCAGTGTTCCACCGGCCACCAGGGTCGTATCGACTCCCAAAGTCTTTTATACTCAAAAACAATACCACTCACTTTCCAGAGACAGCAAAGACTGAGGATGATCTGCACCTACTGTGCAGAGACACAGCAAGCTCCAAAGAAGTCCCACTGGAAAGGAAAAACAAAACAAAAAAAGCACTTTACACCTATCACATGGCAGTATAGAACGTGCACAAACCAAAATGTTAGTTTGAAAGACAATCACGGAAAAAGCTAAAGATTCAAACATTAGTACAGCAGTCAAAAAATTATACAAACAGGCCCAGAATACACAGTAAATGAAACAATTACAAAATGAGATGCTTACGAACCACAACTTCACAAATTACAGACCTGCCAAAGCCGCACCCACAGACAGGATTCACCATCAAGACAAAGGTAATGATTGACTCTACACTAAAAAAAGACAATTCAAACACATATAAAAATGATAAAAAATCAATCAAAAGACACTGATATTCCGCTGAAAGGAGGTGTGACAAAGGGAAAAAAAGACACCACCAGGTGGAAGCAAAGCCTTACCACAGAAGCAGATCCCCACCACATACATAACATTATTCCCATGTGATGCAGGTGTTACCAACCACCCTGAGGGCAGATCAGCCTTAAAACGGCCTATCTGCACCCAGAGGTGGGGGTGGAATACAAAATAGTATCCTCCAGGTGAAGCGGTATTGCCCAAGGGATCACTTACCTCAATTTTATTACACACATTTAGCCCTGGTATCTAGTGGTTTCGACCCTGCCCCCACTTCCAGGGGGGAAGCAGTTGGCTAAACAAATAGGCCAAAGTAGCCCCTGGTGGTGGAGCAACATGTGTTTACATTGTATGGCCTCAAGGGGCGGCTACACCAACATAAAAAAATGCCCTGGTGGTCTAGCAAGTGTATTATTGCTTCATGATCGTAGCCCCACCTGCAATTGTGGAGCAGGAATACACTAAATATAGACACAGTGGGAAATAAAAAACTCTTCCCTTCCCCCGTCTGTTCCACTGAATCTCCCCTCTGGGAAGAACTGACCTGTTTCCCTGACACGCTGGAAGCAAATGGCTTCTTTCAGGGAGACCAGATCCTCTGGGCCTGTGCACACTCCCAACATGTCCACCACAAGACAGCTCCAAAACTCTGATAGTAATATCCCAGAACCTAAGATAGTCCAAGTGGGGAAAAGGGGTTAGGAAGGGGACAGCTGGGAAGGAGACCTGTTGGAAGCAAAAGGTTAAACAACACAATATACAAATATAATCACATTGACTTTCACTAGACTATGGTCCTAAGCATTGTCTTACTATAACCATGGGTAATCTAAGAAGTGGCTTTAACTAGACCTCAAAGAACACTGAGTGCCTGGAACAAATCAAGAATGATTAATGTAATGTTTCATATGAGCTTTTCATGAAATATCACATACAGTCGAGAAATACAAGAACCTTCTAAAATAGTGTTTCAGACCAAAGATTGCATTTTTACATGAGGACAAAAAGCAATCTGAAACATTCCCTGGAAAACAATAGGAATTGTACTAGGGACTTAATATGCACAAAGAATGTAACATCTAGAATTTAGCATCTTTGCAGAAAATCAAAAAGGCCCTGGATAAATGTGTGCACTTCAAGAAACACTACAAATCAAAGTTTTGATTGCCATGAAATGATCACGCACACTGGTAGCGATCTGAACACCAAGCTTTACATGCGGGAAATGAATTGCGCACACTGCCGATTCTAACAATCATATGGAAATGCCATGAAATGATCGCGCACTCTGTTACCGATCTGAACATCAAGGTTTAAATGCGGGAAATTAATCGCGCACACTGCAGATTCCAAAAAGTATATCCAAATGCCAGGAAATGATCGCGCACTCTGTTAGCGATCTGAACACCAAGGTTTAAATGCGGAAATGAATTGCGCACACTGCCGATTCCAACAAGTATGTGCAAATGCCATGAAATGATTGCGCACTCTGTCAACGATCACAACACCAAGGTTTAAATGTGGGAAATGAATTGCGCACACTGCCGATTCCAACAAGTATATGCAAATGCCATGAAATGATCGCACACTCTGTCAGCGATCTGAACACCAAGGTTTAAATGCGGGAAATGAATCGCGCACACTGCCGATTCAAACAAGAATATGCAAATGCCATGAAATGATTGCGCACTCTGTTAGCGATCTGAACATCAAGGTTTAACTGCGGAAAATGAATCGCGCACACTGCTGATTCAAACAAGAATATGCAAATGCCATGAAAGATCGCACAAGCCTTTGCCGATCTGAACACCAAGATTTGCATCAGAGCAATGATTCGGGTACTCTGAAGGTTTCACGAGTAGGCCCCAATACTCAAGAGTCTTTTAAAACGGGGTCGGGGGCCCAGCCCGACCTCCGTCTTACCACCCTGCTCAAGGATCACCAAGAGAATGCGGGGCAGGCCTGGAATTTCAAGGTAGGCCTCCGGAACAGGAGCTCAGGAAAATGCTGCTGCTCTGCACCGGGACCTCTGAATAGTGAGCATGTGGAGCCGGGCTGGCTCCCTTATATAGAGTCTGGTCCAGCCCACAAACCACACCCAGTCATGCTGCAGGGAAAGCTTCTAGAAGGTCCTAGAAAGGGATCACACTCTGATACACTATGTAAGCCTGCAGCAATACCTTGCAAATGAACATTATTTGCAAACATCATTAATAGTGGTTTCAAGGTAAAACTCTGCAATGCAAAAGGTTAACAAACTGCATATAAACACAATGCATGAATTATGCTCTTGCATAAAGACTGGGTTTTTGCATTTTTGTCGCCCGTAGAGCGCGCACTGCCCTGATGTTGACAGTACTCCCCTCTCCCAAAAATGCTCTAGGGCCTGGTTTGCCTGGGTTAAGACGATGAAAACCTCTCACTAGTCGTGGAGCATGGACATCAGATGCGGAGACCCATGAGTTACTTTCTGGACCGTAACCTTTCCAAGAAATCAGATACCACAGGTTACGACCTCTAAGTTTGGAATCCAACACCTGTTTAACTTCGTATTCCACTTCACCTTGTACTAGAACTGGAGCTGGTTGGGAGCGTACCTTCTGGACTGCTTTTTTCAAGAGGGAAGTATGGAACACCGGATGAATACGCAGTGACTGGGGCAACTGCAGTTTATAGGTCACTGGATTAATTTGCTGGAGGACAGTGTAAGGACCTATGAATTTGGGATTAAACATGTGCTTTTTCTTGAAGTCTATATATCTTGTAGAAAGCCATAATTTATCACCTGGTTGGTACTGAGGTCCTTCACAATGTTTCTTGTCGTAGTGCTTTTCATATTTTTATTTAGCTTTGCTAAATGCTGTTAAATCAGTTTCTGGGTTTGGTGGAGGTGTTAATCGTTTCCGATACAGCTGGTGTAAGAGAACTCTCTTGAGGAATCGTGATTGGCAAAGTGTCAATAGATAGCTAAACAAGCTCAAAAAGGGTGTGACACCAGCGGAGGTGTGAAACGAGTTGTTGTAGGATAACTCAGCTAATCAGAGCATTGATGTCCAGGAATGAAGTGCTTCCTCAGGGTATGCACGCAGATATTGCTTCAATGTCTGATTCAGTCTCTCCGTTTGGCCATCTGTTTGAGGATGATAGCTAGTAGATAGTGTGGATGTGACTTGAAGCATTTTGCACCACGTTTTCCAGAAGTTGGAGGCAAATTGTGTCTCTCGATCCAAGAGAATCATCTTTGGCAGCCGTGATAACGGACCACTCTATTCAGTAGGATGGTTGCCAGTTCACTGGAGGTGGGCAATTTCTTACAGGCAATGAAATGTCCATATTTCGTGAGACTATCTACCACCACAAGGATTACTGAGTGCTGTTGGACCACTGGTAGACCTGTAATGAAGTCTAAAGAGATGTGTTCCCAAGGTCGAAGTGTAGTTGGGAGTGGGTGCAACAAACCTTTCGGTTTTGAACAACTTGTCTTGATGCAAGCACAGACTTTGCAGTTTGTTTGACGTATTTTGTCAGAGTAGGCCACCAAAAGTAGCGTTGGATTAATTCAAGAGTTTTAGGAGTACCTGGATGACCTGCAGTAGGTATAACATGCAACCAATGAAATGCTAACTTGCGAAGCTTGGTAGTGGGGACGAACAAACAAGCATCATGGAAAGGTAGTCCTTGCTTGATCTTTTAGGATCTTCTTGAGCCCATGCCTGCCACTTCTTAATGGTGAAAGAATTACGGATGTCTTCAAAGAAGTCTTCGATTTTTATGATGCATAAGACTTTGGAGCAATGGTAGCTCTGGAAGGCTAGATTGTAGGCAACGTGGTTGACTCTTGGTGGGACAAGGCGTCTGCTTTGCGATAGTCTTTACCAGGATGAAAAGTTACCACAAAATCAAATTCGACAAACAAAAAACAGCATCCAGCATAATTGCCAAGGAGTCAAAAGTCTAGCTGAACTCATGTACTGGAGATTGCGATGATCAGTATATACTGTGATAGTATACTTGGCGCCCAACAAATGATGTCTCCACTCTTTAAAGGTGTCACAGATCAACAGAAGCTTTTTTTTGGAAATGACATAGTTCTTTTCAGCTTCATTCAGCTTTCGAGACATGTAGGCTACAGGATGAAGTTGGCCAGTGTCTTTACTTCATTGTGACAAGAGTGCACCAATAGCCACATCTGAGGCATCGGCTTCAACTATGAATTGACGATCCACATCAGGGTGAGTCAAGACTGGGGCAGTGGAAAAAGCTTCTTTCAAAGTTGAAAAGGTTTGGTCAGCTTCTGGAGACCATACAAATTTTTCTTTCTTTCTCAATAAATTGCTGATTGGCGCCACTGTTTGAGAGAAATGGTTTATAAACCTGCGATAAAAGTATACAAACCCCAGGAAACATTGTACATCTTGAACAGTCTTTGGAGTGGGCCAATCAGATATAGCTTGTACTTTCTTTTCTGCCATGACCATACCTTGAGGGGTAAGGATAACCCCTAAAAACTCAACTGTGGTAACATGAAACTCACATTTGGTTAGTTTGCAATATAAATGATGCTTTTGGAGAGCTGTGAGAATTTTCTTGACATGTTGTACATGTTTGTTTCATTGTCAGAATAGATTAAAATGTCATCAATATAGACTATTGCAAATATGTCGAGATACTCTCTAAGAACGTCATTCAGGAACATTTTAAATGCTGCTGGAGCATTGCAGATGCCAAAAGGCATGACTGTGTATTCAAAGAGACCAAGGTGGTCATTCCAACCTTGGCGGTAAAAGCCGCTTACTGCTGTCAGAAGACTGCCAACATAACGCCGTGGCCGCGGTAAACTGCCAGGGTCATTCTGACCCACAACAGGCAAACCGCCAAAATACAGACATCCACAAAAGTCCGCCACACCAAAGGCCAGCGAGAAACTGGTGATGACCAAACCTCCACCGTCACGCCAACAGAAATACGCCCACACTATCACGACACACGAATCCACGCAGCGGTCTTTCAACCGCGGTATTCCATTGGCGGTACACACCGCTGCGCTCAAAATACACACACATTTACAAAACACAACCACATTGGACAATTCGAAATACACACACCTGATACACATACACACACCACTCCCACACACCCAACCCAATATAAAACACACACCCACATCACCCACAAACACCCACTTCTACAGAATCGGGACCACGCACTGAGAAATAGAGAACTGAGCACCCAGACGCGCATTTAACTTTCACCCAGCAATATTTCCATGCACTTCACACAACACACCAATACACATCACCACACAATCCACCCCACACATCACCCACACCACCCCATGGCACCGCAAAGACACCCCAGGTTCTCCGAGGATGAACTCAGGGTCATGGTGGAGGAAATTGTACGGGTAGAGCCACAGCTCTTCGGGACACAGGTGCAGCATACCACCATTGCCAGGAAGATGGAGCTATGGAGCAGAATAGTCTATAGGGTCAACGCTGTGAGACAGCACCCAAGAAATAGGGACGACATCAGGAAGCGGTGCAACGACCTACGGAGGAAGGTGCGTTTAATGGTATCCAGGCACAACATTGCGGTGCAGCGGACTGGCGGCGGACCCCCACCTCCTCCCCCAGAATTTACAACATGGGAGGAGCAAGTCTTGGCGATCCTGCATCCTGAGGGCCTCGCAGGAGTATCTGGAGGAATGGACTCTGGTAAGTCTCATCTTCACTACTTCATCCCCCCCACCCCACCAGCATGCCAACTCATACCCCCACCCTCACCCTCACCCCATCACATCCTGCTCCTTGCAAATGTCTCCACATCACAGCCCACCCTTCCCAACACCAAGCCCTGCATGTGACCACAAAGCATGGACACCCATCACCAAAGCATGCCCACTGCACATACCCATCCCCCATCAAATCACCATCACAAAAGCCCCCACACGGGAATGCCAGCACTGGGGTACAAGGGCACCCACCCATTACACGCTATGGCACACACAAATGCAATAACCATACTTTTATACCCCTGCAGGACCCGAACGCCATGTCACCGCGCAGGAGGGTCCACAAATGTCCACTCCACCCCCAGATGAGGCCCACAGTGAGGACAGCACCTCTGTCGACCTGGATCTAGATGACCAGCCCGGCCCATTGGGGACCTCGGGACAGTCGGTTCCCCTCAGACATCCACAGCCCATAGCAGACCGTCCCCCCTCTGGCAACACCAGCACAGCACCCACCCAACGGGTCCATACCTCAGTCCCCAGGACACGTCAATCAGCGGTGTGTCCACCACTACAGGGCACCCAGGTTAACCCACCACCCCAACAACAACAGGGACCTGGGGGCAGTGGTAGTGGGCACACGGTCCAGGGGACAGAGGCACAGGGAAACAGGGGAACTGGGAGGGCTGCTGTGCGACAGGGGGGGGACAGGCCAAGGGAACCAACTCTCCACGAGGCCCTCTCCAACATCATGGGAGCATACCACCACTCCCAGGAGACGATGGCGACGGTCCTGGCCAGGTTTCAGGAGATCCAGCTTCTGCAGGAGGAACAGTATTTGGGGTTCAGGGAGGAACTACGAAACATCAGTTCTGCCCTGGCCACCATTGTAGGGGCTCTGAATCAGGTAGTCACCACATTGCGGGACACTGTGGCAGGACAAAGGGCCCCTGACACTAGCATGGACCAAGAACTGCCTACCACCTCCGCCGGCGCTAGTAGACAGGAGGCCCGCCACAGGACCAACAGGCCACCAGCACCCCACCCCCTGCAGAAGGAGAACCACCCCGCAAGCGGGCCCTGAGATCCAGGAAGAAGACAGAGTAAGATGCCAAGACCCCTGCCAGGAAAGGATACCTCCCTGATTGTCATCCCACTGTCCCACATTGACACCCTGTCCATTCTTATACTGCCCATGCTCCACTTTCCACAGGCATTTGGACATTGCACCTGTGAGACTAATAGTCTGGACTCTGCCATGGACAATCCTCCACCATCACCCCTCACCGATTTGCAATCACCCACCAATATAGAGCACTGAAATAAACACAGTTATTGCACAAAACAATCAGGAGTCTGGCTGTGATTTTGTACTAATGTATTAGACATTACCGTCCCAAAATGCATATTTACATTGTGATGTCAACATACCACTGTCACACAGCTGTAGTCCATGGGGAAACAAAGCAGATGTCACGCAGTATGGCCCACACATCTGAAATTGGAAGGGAAAGTCACAACTCAGTTACCATACACAGGGGGAAAAGGTCAGACAGTAGAGAGGTAGTAGGGGTTAAGTATATGTAATATGACGGGTTGGACTCTTACCTGTGTGTCATTGAAAATGCTGCTGTATTACTGTGTTCCTGTTGTCTATGTCGTCCTCTTCGGCTTCCTCTTCTTCACTCTCCACAGGCTCCACAGCTGCTACAACACCACCATCTGGACCATCCTCCTGCAGAAAAGGCACCTGGCGTTGCAAAGCCAGGTTGTGAAGCATACAGCAGGCCAAGATGATCTGGCACACCTTCTTTGGTGAGTACAATAGGGATCCACCTGTCATATGGAGGCAGCGGAACTTGGCCTTCAGAAGGCCGAAGGTCCGCTCGATCACCCTCCGAGTTCTCCCGTGGGCCTCATTGTACCGTTCCTCAGCCCTTGTCCGGGGATTCCTCACTGGGGTCAGTAGCCAGGACAGGTTGGGGAACCAGAGTCACCAATTAGCCACACACGGTGCCTCTGGAGTTGACCCATCACGTAAGGGATGCTGCTATTCCGCATGATGTAGGCGTCATGCTCTGAGCCAGGGAACTTGGCATTAACATGGGAGATGTACTGGTCTGCCAAACACACCATCTGTACATTCATCGAATGATAACTCTTTCTGTTTCTGTACACTTGTTCACTCCTGCTGGGGGGTACTAAAGCCACATGGGTCCCATCAATGGCACCTATGATGTTGGGGATATGTCCAAGGGCATAGAAATCACCTTTCACTGTAGGCAAATCCTCCACCTCAGGGAAAACAATGTAGCTCCGCATGTATTTCAGAAGGGCAGACAACACTCTGGACAACACCTTGGAAAACATAGGCTGGGACATCCCTGATGATATGGCCACTGTTGTTTGAAATGACCCACTTGCAAAGAAATGGAGTACTGACAGCACCTGCACTAGAGGTGGGATCCCTGTGGGTTGGCGGATGGGTGACATCAGGTCTGGCTCCAGCTGGGAACACAGTTCCTGAATAGTGGCTCGGTCAAGCCTGTATGTCAGAATGACATGTCTTTCCTCCATTGTCGACAGGTCTACCAGCGGTCTGTACACAGGAAGATTCCTCCATCTCCTCGCATGTCCCAGCGGACGTTGCCTATGTAGGACAACAGTGAGCACAGAGTCAATCAGCCCACAGGTACGTTACCACAGTTTGCACCAAACACAATTCCCAATGCATTGAATGGTTTGTAGGAGTGTTGGTGCAAGGCCTAGGTATGTGTGACGCAGTTAAAAGTAAGCCATGTGGGCCCTTGAAATGGCGGCTGCCTGACCTGTGAAGTGTGAGAATGGGATGTGAGGTCAATGCGCTGGCGTGGCACACCGTGGCGGTAGGCGGTCAAAGACCGCAACGTAAAGCAGCAATGGTTAACATTGAACCCTATGGGTCTCAGGAGCCAATGACGATGTGCGCCGGCGGTCGCGGTACGCACCGCAGCGGTACGCACCGCCATTTTCTATCTGCTTAATCACTCGATACCTGATCTTCGACAGGAGAGGACCTACACTGCAAGTGCTGCTGTGACCTCGGTCTGGAAGAGACAATGGCTCATGCAACTGGGGAAAGGGCCCCTGCCTTCACTGCTCAGGAATTGGAGAAACTCGTGGATGGGGTCCTCCCCCAGTATGCGCTACTCTATGGTCCTCCAGACCAACAGGTAAGTACACTGGGACCATGCTTTGTGGGCAATGCCTGTGTTGAGTCGGGTGGATGAAAGATGGTGGGGAGGGGAGCGAATGAGGCATGCATCAGACGACGGATGACAGGATGTGCCACATGGCAAGGGTAGGGATGGGGGGCCTCTCACATTGAGGGTGCAGAAGGTGATGACTCTTTTTCTCCCCCTGTACATTTCACATAGGTCAGCGCCCACCAGAAGATAGCCATTTGGCGTGCCATCGCCAAGGACGTCCGTGCCCTGGGGGTCCACCACAGACGGGGCACCCACTGCCACAATTGACGATCCACATCAGGGTGAGTCAAGACTGGGGCAGTGGAAAAAGCTTCTTTCAAAGTTGAAAAGGTTTGGTCAGCTTCTGGAGACCATACAAATTTTTCTTTCTTTCTCAATAAATTGCTGATTGGCGCCACTGTTTGAGAGAAATGGTTTATAAACCTGCGATAAAAGTATACAAACCCCAGGAAACATTGTACATCTTGAACAGTCTTTGGAGTGGGCCAATCAGATACAGCTTGTACTTTCTTTTCTGCCATGACCATACCTTGAGGGGTAAGGATAACCCCTAAAAACTCAACTGTGGTAACATGAAACTCACATTTGGTTAGTTTGCAATATAAATGATGCTTTTGGAGAGCTGTGAGAATTTTCTTGACATGTTGTACATGTTTGTTTCATTGTCAGAATAGATTAAAATGTCATCAATATAGACTATTGCAAATATGTCGAGATACTCTCTAAGAACGTCATTCAGGAAAATTTTAAATGCTGCTGGAGCATTGCAGATGCCAAAAGGCATGACTGTGTATTCAAAGAGACCAAGGTGGTCATTCCAACCTTGGCGGTAAAAGCCGCTTACTGCTGTCAGAAGACTGCCAACATAACGCCGTGGCCGCGGTAAACTGCCAGGGTCATTCTGACCCACAACAGGCAAACCGCCAAAATACAGACATCCACAAAAGTCCGCCACACCAAAGGCCAGCGAGAAACTGGTGATGACCAAACCTCCACCGTCACGCCAACAGAAATACGCCCACACTATCACGACACACGAATCCACGCAGCGGTCTTTCAACCGCGGTATTCCATTGGCGGTACACACCGCTGCGCTCAAAATACACACACATTTACAAAACACAACCACATTGGACAATTCGAAATACACACACCTGATACACATACACACACCACTCCCACACACCCAACCCAATATAAAACACACACCCACATCACCCACAAACACCCACTTCTACAGAATCGGGACCACGCACTGAGAAATAGAGAACTGAGCACCCAGACGCGCATTTAACTTTCACCCAGCAATATTTCCATGCACTTCACACAACACACCAATACACATCACCACACAATCCACCCCACACATCACCCACACCACCCCATGGCACCGCAAAGACACCCCAGGTTCTCCGAGGATGAACTCAGGGTCATGGTGGAGGAAATTGTACGGGTAGAGCCACAGCTCTTCGGGACACAGGTGCAGCATACCACCATTGCCAGGAAGATGGAGCTATGGAGCAGAATAGTCTATAGGGTCAACGCTGTGAGACAGCACCCAAGAAATAGGGACGACATCAGGAAGCGGTGCAACGACCTACGGAGGAAGGTGCGTTTAATGGTATCCAGGCACAACATTGCGGTGCAGCGGACTGGCTGGGACCCCCACCTCCTCCCCCAGAATTTACAACATGGGAGGAGCAAGTCTTGGCGATCCTGCATCCTGAGGGCCTCGCAGGAGTATCTGGAGGAATGGACTCTGGTAAGTCTCATCTTCACTACTTCATCCCCCCCACCCCACCAGCATGCCAACTCATACCCCCACCCTCACCCTCACCCCATCACATCCTGCTCCTTGCAAATGTCTCCACATCACAGCCCACCCTTCCCAACACCAAGCCCTGCATGCGACCACAAAGCATGGACACCCATCACCAAAGCATGCCCACTGCACATACCCATCCCCCATCAAATCACCATCACAAAAGCCCCCACACGGGAATGCCAGCACTGGGGTACAAGGGCACCCACCCATTACATGCTATGGCACACACAAATGCAATAACCATACTTTTATACCCCTGCAGGACCCGAACGCCATGTCACCGCGCAGGAGGGTCCACAAATGTCCACTCCACCCCCAGATGAGGCCCACAGTGAGGACAGCACCTCTGTCGACCTGGATCTAGATGACCAGCCCGGCCCATTGGGGACCTCGGGACAGTCGGTTCCCCTCAGACATCCACAGCCCATAGCAGACCGTCCCCCCTCTGGCAACACCAGCACAGCACCCACCCAACGGGTCCATACCTCAGTCCCCAGGACACGTCAATCAGCGGTGTGTCCACCACTACAGGGCACCCAGGTTAACCCACCACCCCAACAACAACAGGGACCTGGGGGCAGTGGTAGTGAGCACACGGTCCAGGGGACAGAGGCACAGGGAAACAGGGGAACTGGGAGGGCTGCTGTGCGACAGGGGGGGGACAGGCCAAGGGAACCAACTCTCCACGAGGCCCTCTCCAACATCATGGGAGCATACCACCACTCCCAGGAGACGATGGCGACGGTCCTGGCCAGGTTTCAGGAGATCCAGCTTCTGCAGGAGGAACAGTATTTGGGGTTCAGGGAGGAACTACGAAACATCAGTTCCGCCCTGGCCACCATTGTAGGGGCTCTGAATCAGGTAGTCACCACATTGCGGGACACTGTGGCAGGACAAAGGGCCCCTGACACTAGCATGGACCAAGAACTGCCTACCACCTCCGCCGGCGCTAGTAGACAGGAGGCCCGCCACAGGACCAACAGGCCACCAGCACCCCACCCCCTGCAGAAGGAGAACCACCCCGCAAGCGGGCCCTGAGATCCAGCAAAAAGACAGAGTAAGATGCCAAGACCCCCGCCAGGAAAGGATACCTCCCTGATTGTCATCCCACTGTCCCACATTGACACCCTGTCCATTCTTATACTGCCCATGCTCCACTTTCCACAGGCATTTGGACATTGCACCTGTGAGACTAATAGTCTGGACTCTGCCATGGACAATCCTCCACCATCACCCCTCACCGATTTGCAATCACCCACCAATATAGAGCACTGAAATAAACACAGTTATTGCACAAAACAATCAGGAGTCTGGCTGTGATTTTGTACTAATGTATTAGACATTACCGTCCCAAAATGCATATTTACATTGTGATGTCAACATACCACTGTCACACAGCTGTAGTCCATGGGGAAACAAAGCAGATGTCACGCAGTATGGCCCACACATCTGAAATTGGAAGGGAAAGTCACAACTCAGTTACCATACACAGGGGGAAAAGGTCAGACAGTAGAGAGGTAGTAGGGGTTAAGTATATGTAATATGACGGGTTGGACTCTTACCTGTGTGTCATTGAAAATGCTGCTGTATTACTGTGTTCCTGTTGTCTATGTCGTCCTCTTCGGCTTCCTCTTCTTCACTCTCCACAGGCTCCACAGCTGCTACAACACCACCATCTGGACCATCCTCCTGCAGAAAAGGCACCTGGCGTCGCAAAGCCAGGTTGTGAAGCATACAGCAGGCCAAGATGATCTGGCACACCTTCTTTGGTGAGTACAATAGGGATCCACCTGTCATATGGAGGCAGCGGAACTTGGCCTTCAGAAGGCCGAAGGTCCGCTCGATCACCCTCCGAGTTCTCCCGTGGGCCTCATTGTACCGTTCCTCTGCCCTTGTCCGGGGATTCCTCACTGGGGTCAGTAGCCAGGACAGGTTGGGGAACCAGAGTCACCAATTAGCCACACACGGTGCCTCTGGAGTTGACCCATCACGTAAGGGATGCTGCTATTCCGCATGATGTAGGCGTCATGCTCTGAGCCAGGGAACTTGGCATTAACATGGGAGATGTACTGGTCTGCCAAACACACCATCTGTACATTAATCGAATGATAACTCTTTCTGTTTCTGTACACTTGTTCACTCCTGCTGGGGGGTACTAAAGCCACATGGGTCCCATCAATGGCACCTATGATGTTGGGGATATGTCCAAGGGCATAGAAATCACCTTTCACTGTAGGCAAATCCTCCACCTCAGGGAAAACAATGTAGCTCCGCATGTATTTCAGAAGGGCAGACAACACTCTGGACAACACCTTGGAAAACATAGGCTGGGACATCCCTGATGATATGGCCACTGTTGTTTGAAATGACCCACTTGCAAAGAAATGGAGTACTGACAGCACCTGCACTAGAGGTGGGATCCCTGTGGGTTGGCGGATGGGTGACATCAGGTCTGGCTCCAGCTGGGAACACAGTTCCTGAATAGTGGCTCGGTCAAGCCTGTATGTCAGAATGACATGTCTTTCCTCCATTGTCGACAGGTCTACCAGCGGTCTGTACACAGGAAGATTCCTCCATCTCCTCGCATGTCCCAGCGGACGTTGCCTATGTAGGACAACAGTGAGCACAGAGTCAATCAGCCCACAGGTACGTTACCACAGTTTGCACCAAACACAATTCCCAATGCATTGAATGGTTTGTAGGAGTGTTGGTGCAAGGCCTAGGTATGTGTGACGCAGTTAAAAGTAAGCCATGTGGGCCCTTGAAATGGCGGCTGCCTGACCTGTGAAGTGTGAGAATGGGATGTGAGGTCAATGCGCTGGCGTGGCACACCGTGGCGGTAGGCGGTCGAAGACCGCGGCGTAAAGCAGCAATGGTTAACATTGAACCCTATGGGTCTCAGGAGCCAATGACGATGTGCGCCGGCGGTCGCGGTACGCACCGCAGCGGTACGCACCGCCATTTTCTATCTGCTTAATCACTCGATACCTGATCTTCGACAGGAGAGGACCTACACTGCAAGTGCTGCTGTGACCTCGGTCTGGAAGAGACAATGGCTCATGCAACTGGGGAAAGGGCCCCTGCCTTCACTGCTCAGGAATTGGAGAAACTCGTGGATGGGGTCCTCCCCCAGTATGCGCTACTCTATGGTCCTCCAGACCAACAGGTAAGTACACTGGGACCATGCTTTGTGGGCAATGCCTGTGTTGAGTCGGGTGGATGAAAGATGGTGGGGAGGGGAGCGAATGAGGCATGCATCAGACGACGGATGACAGGATGTGCCACATGGCAAGGGTAGGGATGGGGGGCCTCTCACATTGAGGGTGCAGAAGGTGATGACTCTTTTTCTCCCCCTGTACATTTCACATAGGTCAGCGCCCACCAGAAGATAGCCATTTGGCGTGCCATCGCCAAGGACGTCCGTGCCCTGGGGGTCCACCACAGATGGGGCACCCACTGCCGGAAGAGATGGGAGGACATCCGACGCTGGAGCAGGAAGACGGCGGAGGCTCAGCTGGGGATGGCCTCCCAACGTGGGAGGGGTGCCAGTCGTACTTTGACCCCCCTGATGTCCCGGATCCTGGCGGTGGCCTACCCCGATTTGGATGGGCACGTGAGGACATCACAGCAGACACAAGGGGGTGAGTACAACCTCATTCTGCTGACTTTGGGCGCAGTGGAGGTGTCTGGGTGGGGGAGGAGGGCTGTGGGTATCCCTAGGCCAGGGCGACTTCTGTAGGCTAGGCCCCTCTGTAAGGCATGGCCCTGTGCCCCCACCCCCCACCTCTGTAGGGTGCCAAGTACAGTTATCCATGGCCCTGTGTCATCTATGTGTGCAGTTGTCATCCATAGGCTTGTAGGCCATGTCGCACGGATTGAGTAGTGGACCCCAAGTGCGTGGCGTAGTGCGGGGGGCTTCTGTGTCTGTCCTCTCCGTCAACTGTGTCGCCAATGCATGCACTCAACATGTCTTTATTTCCCCCCCCCTTTTTTTGTGGTCTTCCTGTTCATGTGTGCATTAGCATCATCAGGCGGAGGAGAAGTGGCATCGGAGCACGAGGGAGCTGCATCCCACATGGCCCTGGAGGGCCATACAACGGATTCCGAGTACACCAGTGGGACGGAGGGTGAGGGGAGCTCCATAGCGGGGACTCATGCAGACATTAGTGCTACGGACTCGTCCTCTGAAGGGAGCTCCCTTGTGGTGGCGGCAACATCCGTGCCCCCCGCAACAACAGGTACAGCCGCCAACCAGCGCACCAGCACCGCCCTCCCAGCAGCCCCTCAGCGTTTACCCTGTGCCCGCTCACCCAGGAAGGTGGGCATCTCCTTCGCCCCAGGCACCTCAGGCCCTGCCCCTGTCACCCCTGCTGCCCTCAGTGAGGAGGTCATTGACCTCCTGAGGACGCTCATTGTTGGGCAGTCTACCCTTTTGAATGCCATCCAGGGTGTAGAAAGGGAGGTGCACCAGAGTAATGCATACCTGGAGGGCATTCATTCGGGTCAGGCTGCCCATCAGCGATCGTTCAACACTCTGGCCTCAGCACTGATGGCAACTTCCTCCACCCATACCCTATCACCTGTACCTCTGCCTATCCCAGACACACCATCAGACAGGCCTGCACACACCTCAACACCCAAGGGAAGCTCATCCAGTCATAAGCACCACACATCACACAAGCATTCACACAAGCAACATCCACATACAGACATACCAACACCCACTGCCTCCACTGTGTCCCCCTCCTCCTCGTCTCCCTCCTCCCTCCCTGTCACGTCTCCACTCACACCTGCATGCACAACATCTTCAGCCACTACGTCCATCACCAGCACACCCACCAGAACCACCCGCCCACGTGCAGTCACCACCCCCACTACCATTTACACGTCCCCTGTGTCCTCTCCCACTGTGTCTGTGACCCCCTCTTCCAAGCTACACAAACGCAGGCAGCCACCCACCCAACAGCCATCCACCTCACTACAGCATCCAGCCCAAGCACCTGCACCCAAAGACACCAGACTGAAGACTCCTACAACCACAACCTCTTCCTCCACTACACCTACCCGTCCCTCTGTTCCTAAAATGGTTTTCCTTTCCAAACTTGACCTCTTTCCTACAACTCCCCCACCCCGTCCATCTCATAGGACTCCAGTCAGCACCTCAGCCACCACAAAAGCGGGACCTGGAATGACAGTGTGCCATGGACTGTGGAGTCCCCCACCCTCAAGGGCAGCCAGTTCAGGAAGGAGCCAAGGCACGGCCAGCCCACCCCAGGTAAAACATCCGAAGATTGTCAATGGCCGGTGCGATAGGCCGAAGACACCAGGGACCAAAATCCCGACCATGGTTCCGGCAGGAAGTGTGGTGCCACCTGGCACACCGCCAAAGGTGGGGAAGGGCCACAGGCGAACAGGGAAGGCTGGGAAGGGCAGCACGCCCGACAAGTCTGCCAGCAGCCCAGCTGGCCAGGAGGGCCCCGCCTGCCCCATCCCAGGTGGGCAGGAGGACACCCACAGGCCCGGTACTGCAGCCCAGGAGGACCCCGCCAGCCACACGACAGATGGGCAGGAAGGCACCGCCAGCCACAGGTCAGGTGGCGAATGACCTCCATGCCATGGCCGGATCCGCTGAGCTGGACACTCATCCGATGCACCACTGAACCGGGCACAGCCGTCTCAAGCACCGCTGAACAGGGCCCTTCATCTCAAGCACCGCTGCACTGTGCACCGCCGTCTCAAGCACTGCTGAACTGGGCACCGCCGTGTCAAGCACCGCTGAACAGGGCACCGCCGTCTCAAGCACCGCTGAACAGGGCACCGCCATCTCAAGCACCGCTGAACAGGGCCCTTCATCTCAAGCACCGCTGCACTGTGCAGCGCCGTCTCAAGCACCGCTGAACAGGGCACCGCCATCTCAAGCACCGCTGAACTGGGAACCGCCATCTCAAGCACCGCTGAACAGGGCCCTTCATCTCAAGCACCGCTGCACTGTGCACCGCCGTCTCAAGCACCGCTGAACTGGGCACCGGCGTCTCAAGCACCGCTGAACAGGGCACCGCCGTCTCAAGCACCGCTGAACAGGGCACCGCCGTCTCAAGCACTGCTGAACAGGGCACCGCCGTCTCAAGCACCGCTGAACAGGGCACCACCGTCTCAAGCACCGCTGAACTGGGCACCGCCATCTCAAGCACCGCTGTCTCAAGCACCGCTGAACTGTACACCGCCGTCTCAAGCACCGCTGAACAGGGCCCTTCATCTCAAGCACCGCTGCACTGTGCACCGCCGTCTCAAGCACCGCTGAACAGGGCCCTTCATCTCAAGCACCGCTGGCCCATTGGCGGAAGGGGCAGGCCCGCCTCTGTGTCGGGCAGGGCTGCATGAAGCACTCTGAGCGCCAGTCCCCCTCCAGAACCAGTGGAGACTGTTATCCACTTGTGAGACTGTGGCTTTGCACTCCCCAGGATGTAAAAGTGGGCACCCCACCCACTGTAGAGACTTGAGAGACTGTGTCTTTGCACTCCCCAGGATGTAACAGTGGGCAAATCACCCACTGTTATCGACTTGAGAGACTGAGGCTTTGCACTCCCCAGGATGTAACAGTGGGCAAATCACCCACTGTAGAGACTTGAGAGACTGTGGCTTTGCACTACCCAGGATGTAACAGTGGGCAAACCACCCACTGTAGAGACTTGAGAGACTGTGGCTTTGCACTCCCCAGGATGGAACAGTGGCCATGGAGACCCATCGTGGATCTGGCGTCGTGGACTCATCTGGCTGAGGTGCCCCCCCTTCCCTTCCCCCTGAGGTGCCTGTAGTTTTGCTATCTGATGCCCCTGCAGTGTTCTCTCCGTTGGAGTCAGGTATCCTGTGTGGGCTTTGCCCATGTGATTTGGGCCCAGTGGTCCACGGACAATGCCTGCTACAATGATCAGACTTTAAAATTTATGTATATAAAGGTTTTAGATGTGTGATATATTTTTAAGCCAGTGATACAATATATTCCAATGTTTAGAATCATTTCCTTTTGTCTTTGCATTCTTCCGGGGGGTTTGGGGGGGATAACTGTGATGTATTGCTATGCATTGATGTGTGTGTTGTAGTGGGTGAGGGTGGGGGTGGGTGTGTCGCGTATGTGTGTCCCCGTAATTTTTTCCCTCCCCCCTCCCCTGTGTCGTAGGTGCAGTACTCACCGTTGTCTTCTGCGCCGGCGTTCGTGCTCCTGGTAGAGGAGCACGTAGACAATCGCTGGGAGGATGTGGAGTTTGGGTTCCATGCTGTCCAGATTCCTCGTGGGGTGTATGGAGGTGAGCGTTTTCCATTCGAAATGGCAGTTTCCGCCGTGTTTTTATCGGCGGGGCTACCGCCCCGGAAAAGGTGGCGGATTGGTAGGTTGTGATGGGGTGGGCGGTACATTGACTCTCGCCTGTCTGTTGGCGGTGACCGCCGCACTGTTTGTTTGTCCCGCCGTGGCGGGCGGTGTGTTGAAGTGGCAGTCTCCATTTTTTTTACCGCCAGACTGTTGGCGGTTCAGCCGCCGCTTTAACACCGACCGCCAAGGTTGGAATGACCCCCAAAATCTTGTCTTGAACGCAGTTTTCCATTCGTCACCTTCTCTCATTCTGACTAAATGGTAAGCACCTCGCAGATCAAGCTTAGTGTAAATTTTTGCTGTTTTCACGTGATCCAACAAGACAGGAATCAGAGGCAAGGGGTATTTGTTCTTGATTGTGACCTTGTTCAAACCCCTATAGTCAATACAGGTTCGAATATCCCCATTCGATTTAGGGACAAAAAACAAAGGAGAGACTGCAGGAGACTTGGAAGGGCGGATGAAGCCATTCTTTAAGAATTGATCTAGGTACATTCGTAAGTGTTGATTTTCATGTTCTGGCAAGGCGTATACACGACAGCTAAGGAGTATCGCACCTGGAGTTAGATCAATTTGGCAGTCATAAGGTCTATGAGGAGGCAAGGTTTCTGCTTCTCTTTCATCGAATACATCTCCATTGGATGAATACTGCCTGGGCAACTTTACTTCTTTCTCCGCTGCAGTGGCTATGGAAGAGTAGCAATTTTTGGCAACTTGAGACATCTGGAGGCATTTTTTATTACATAGGGCAGTGGAGAACACGACTTTCTGTTCTGTCCAGTTAATCTCAGGATTGTGATGAGTTAACCATGGTAAGCCAAGAATAATTCCATACTGAGGAGCATGGATCACGTCAAAGATGAGCTTCTCTTCATGTTTGGTTCTTTGATTTCCCCCATCATAGATCACCGACAAGGGGACAGTCTGAAGAATTACCGGGCCTCCAGTCAAGAGTTTTCCATCTACTGCTTGTATTATCTCTGGAGTCTTCTTCTTGGTGCATGGGATCCCCCATGCGCGAATCAATTGGGCATCAACAAAGTTCCCGGTAGCCCCAGAATCTACGAGGGCCTTCTTGAAATAGTTAATTTTCTTTACTTGAACTTTTATGCCCAGCTTGAGATGTCTAGACTGTGAAGGGTCCACGGTGACACCCAAGAGCAACCCTTCTTTACATCTTGGGTGATTTAGTTTTACGGCTCGACTTGTAAATTGGCTGCAAGTTTCTGGACAGGACCTCATTTGCTCTTTGGTTTGATTGGACAATCTTTGACGAAATTACCCTTGCGTCTGCAATAAAGACAATGTCCATTCTTTCTACGTAGGTCCTTTTAATCTTTGGTCAAAGGCCTCCTGATAGTTCCGATTTCCATAGGTTCTGGAGTTCTCTCTTTCTGGGTTCTTGATTCCCTATGATCGTGAACACTCCAGGAATATTTCTCAGTCTTTTTGCGTGTTCCCCTTCATTCTGCTAGACGATGATCCAGCCTCAAAACAAGATTTATTAGATCTCGACAGTCTGTAGGCTGTGGGTCTATCTGAGCAAGAATGTCCTTTAACTCGTCCTTGAGTCCTTTGTAAAACAAGGCTGCTTGCTTTTCTTCTGGCCAGGATGTCTCGGCTACCAGCCGATTAAAATTCACTAAGTAAGAAACTAGATCTTGGTTACCTTGTCGCAAGTCTAATAGTTCACGATCTGCTGACAATGTCACTGTTCTTCGATCAAACACTCATTCAAACTCACAAACAACATTTTTCCAATTGTAAAGCAGGGGACTGTCTTTACGCACAAGAGGGATTGCCCAGATGGCTGCGTCTCCAGTCAGGTAAGATAACAAGAAAGCCACTCTGGATTGGGCATCAGGCAAAGTGTGGGAATACCTGAGGGAACGTTGAGGGAAATGTTCATAGGAGGATTACCTCCAGAGGCTTGAGAAGGAGGACCAGGCCAAGAAACACCCAAAGGACTTTGGGGCTCATTCTGAGCCCGGCGGGCGGCGGGAGCCGCCCGCCTGGAGGGAGCCGCCAAATGACCGCACGGCGGTCAAAAGACCGCGGCGGCCATTCAGACATTTCCTCTGGGCCGGCGGGCGCTCTCCAAAAGAGCGCCCGCCGGCCCAGAGGAAATGCCCCTGCAACGAGGACGCCGGCTCAGAATTTAGCCGGCGTAGTTGCAGGGGTGCGACGGGTGCAGTTTGCACCCGTCGCGTATTTCAGTGTCTGCATTGCAGACACTGAAATACACAGTGGGGCCCTCTTACGGGGGCCCCTGCAGTGCCCATGCCATTGGCATGGGCACTGCAGGGGCCCCCAGGGGCCCCACGGCACCCCCTACCGCCATCCTGTTCCTGGCGGGCGAACCGCCAGGAACAGGATGGCAGTAGGGGGTGTCAGAATCCCCCATGGCGGCGCAGCAAGCTGTGCCGCCATGGGGGATTCCAAGGGCAGCGAAAACCGGCGGGAGACCGCCGGTTTTCCTTGTCTGACCGCGGCCGAACCTCCGCGGTCAGAATGCCCTGTGGGGCACCGCCGGTCTGTCTGTCTGAGACCGCCGGGGTCAGAATGACCCCCTTTGTTCCTTCTTTTCTACCCTTTCCTGCAACTGACTCACTTTCTTTGCTAAGCTGGCTGCTAAATCCTTTGATGACACTACCTCTGCTTGGAGCTGCGTGGTAACCATGACTAGCTCGTCCAATGTGGCCATGTTGAGAACACACACAAACCAGTGGGCTCACTATTCTGTCAGGGAGACCAGATCCTCGGGGCCTGTGCACGCTCCCAACATGTCCACCACAAGACAGCTCCAAAACTCTGATAGCAATATCACAGAGCCTAAGAGAGTCCAAGTGGGAAAAAGGGGATTAGGAAGGGAACAGCTGGGAGGAAGACCTGTTGGAAGCAAAAGGTTAAACAACACAATATCATAATATAATCACATTGACTTTCATTAGACTTTGGTCCTAAGCATTGTCTTACTATAACCCTGGGTAATCTAAGAAGTGACTTTAACGAGACCTCAAAGAACTCTGAGTACCTGGAAGAAATCAAGAATGATTAATGCAATGTTTCATATGAGCTTTTCATGAAATATCGCATAGAGTCTAGAAATACAAGAACCTTCTAGAATAGTGTTTCAGAACAAACATTGCATCTTTACATGAGGACAAAAAGCAATCTGAAACATTCCCTGGAAAACAATAGGAATTCTACTAAGGACTTAATATGCACAAAGAATGTAACATCTAGAATTTAGCATCTTTGCAAAAAATCAAAAAGGCCCTGGATAAATGTGTGCACTTCAAGAAACACTACACATCAAAGTTTTGATTGCCATTAAATGATCGCGCACACTGTTAGCGAACTGAACACCAAGTTTTACGTGCAGGAAATGAATTGCGCACACGGCTGATTCTAACAAGAATATGCAAATGCCAGGAAATGATCTCGCACTCTGTTAGTGATCTGAACATCAAGGTTTAAATGTGGGAAATGAATCGCGCACACTGCCGATTCCAACAAGTATATGCAAATGCCATGAAATGATAGCGCACTCTGTCAGCGATCTGAACACCAAGGTTTAAATGCGGGAAATGAATCGCGCACACTGCCGATTCCAACAAGTATATGCAAATGCCATGAAATGATTGCGCACTCTGTCAGCGATCTGAACACCAAGGTTTAAACGCGGGAAATGAATCGCGCACACTGCTGATTCAAAGAAGTATATGCAAATGCCATGAAATGATTGCACACTCTGTCAGCGATCTGAAAAACCAAGGTTTAAATGCGGGAAATGAATCGCGCACACTGCTGATTCAAACAAGAATATACAAATGCCATGAAATGATCGCGCGATCTGTTAGCGATCTGAACATCAATGTTTAACTGCGGAAAATGAATTGCGCACATTGCCGATTCAAACAAGAATATGTAAATGCCATGAAATGATCGCGCAAGCCTTTGCCATTCTGAACACCAAGATTTGCATCAGAGCAATGATTTGCGTACTCTGAAAGTTTCACGAGTAGGCCCCAAAACTCAAGAGTCTTTTAGAACGGGGTCGGGGGCCCAGCCTGACCTCCGTCTTACCACCCTGCTCAAGGATCACCAAGAGAATACAGGGCAGGCCTGGAACTTCAAGTTAGGCCTCCAGAATAGTAGCACAGGAAAATGCTGCTGCTCTGTACCAGGACCTCTGAATAGTGAGCACGTGGAGCTGGGCTGGCTCCCTTATATATAGTCTGGCCCAGCCCACAAACCACACAAGTCATGCTGCAGGGAAAGCTTATAGAAGGTCCTAGAAAGGGACCACATCCTGATACACTCTGTAAGCCTGCAGCAATACCTTGCAAATGAACATTATTTGCAAACATCATTAATAGTGGTTTCAAGGTAAAACTCTGCAATGCAAAAGGTTAACAAACTGCATATAAACACAATGCAGGAATTATGCTCTTGCATAAAGACTGGGTTTTTGCATTTTTGTCGCCCGTAGAGCGCGCACTGCCCTGATGTTGACAGCTTCCTGCTCTTCCCCAGCAGTATTTGATGACAGAGAGAGGGATGTGGGGTAGCAGCAGAAGAACTTCCACTGTCACCCCCAATGGAGGCATGTTGCAGGGGGGCCTGTGGAGTGAGTGCCAGAACTCCTAACAAGAGTCAGTGTCGGGACAGCCTGGAGCCGTGCCCACTGTGGCTGTAGTGTCAATTGTTATGTGTGTCCATTCACACTGAAAGGAGTTTCAGAGCTCATTAATTAAAAATAATCATGTAAATCTCACAGGAAGGATCACTGCCAAGAATGTACCTTCCTCATGTCACGTGCAGGTGGTTCGTGTGTTACAGTATGCCAAATTTCCTGTCACTAGCTGGCAAGCTGGCAGTAAGCCGGGACTTAACCAGAGGCTGTATGGGGCCTAAACCTAGGCTTTTATTTTGCATAAGATTGCAAAAACATAAAAATATAGGTGTAAATTAATAACTTAATGGTTTGGTTTCTGAAACTAAGTATTTCCATGTTCAGGGGGATGTTATTCAGTGATGGGATTACATGTAAATTATATAGAAATGTCATTTTCTCAATAAAACTGGTAAAGTTATTTTCATTGGCCAACTTGGCAATGTGAAATAGCAGGAATGGTAATGGGCAAGTATATTCCCCATCATCAGAGGCAACAGTAACGAGGAATGACAATGACAGAGAATTGAGGCAAATCCAGCCATCAATTGGAGGGTCATCTAATTCAGGGCCACCAAGGGGAGGAAAATCATTCTAATAGACCCTAATTTAGTGAAGGCAGTCTGAGATGGTGTATTAATATGGACTGCAGCCAAGGACACCTTACCAAGCAATGGCAATGTACAGTGCCTGACAAATCTAGCTAATCAACTCTTCAAAGATGCTGGCTGCCCTAACAACATTGATGTAAGAGTTGGGAGACCCACAGGTGATAATAACTGCAAGAGAACTAGACTGACTGGTAAATTCTTCATGCAGTCTTTCCCTGACAGTCTTGTTATCTTTTCTCGTACAAACTGGTTTACAAGCATTCAAAACCTAGCTTAAGTGGTATTCTAGGCATTTAAAATGTTGAGAAGAGGGTTTTGGAGAGCCCAGGGAAGTTGCATAGAGGAAAACATAGATGGCACTCACATATGTGCTCCTTTTAAATTCCCCACCTTCCCACCAGGTCATTCATACCTATTTTCCTATGCCCTTTGTTATGCTTTCTCTCACTTTCTCCCACTATGCCACTTTATTAACCCCACATTATTTATGCACCTCTTTCTGGATCTCCTTCCCTACTCGTTACTGTTCCTTTTAATCTGTAGAACAGCACTGGATGTCTGGGGCCATGCCAAGCAACAGCTTTCATAAACATATCCCTAAGTAGAGGCATTGGAGTCTGACTGAAAGGTGACCATGGTTCATCATTTCACTTTGGAGCCTGGATTGCATTTGTTGACAACGTTTTCATTTGTACCTTCTTATCACAATGTCCGATTAAAAAAAGTAATATACCATTAAATCTGCTAGACTGGTGCGAGCCAGTCACCTGAACTTGCAGAGGTTCCAATGGAGGGACACTGTGGTGGTCATTTTGACATTGGCGGTAAAAACCGCATACCCCAGCTACCATCCGTCCACCATATTATGATCACTGCCGGACTTCCGCCACAAGCAGGGCGGAAATCCAGTAGTGACCATGCTGGCAGACGGTGGAAAGCTGACGCTGCTACCACAAGCACTGCCACGCCAGTTGAACGCCGCCAGCCATATCATGACATGTGATATGGCCCGGTGGTGTTCTGCTGGCGGGGCACTGCTGGCGGTAGCAGCGCCCCTTCCTGTTCCCTGACAAAGGTAAGTCAGGCTTCTGACAGGGAAGGGGGGTAGGGGGTGTTGTGTGTGTGTGTCTGGTTGTGTGTATGAATGTGTGAGTGTGTGTGTAAATGCGTTGTTGTTTGCGTGTGAGTGAATACGTGTAAGAATGGTGAAGAGAGTGCGTGTCTGCATGTCAGCCTGATTGTGTGTAAGAACCTTTGTGAGCATGTCTGGAAGTATGCGTGTATGCCAGTATTACTGATTGAGTCTATGTGTGGTGCGTGTCTGCGGGTGTGTGCATGTATAGAGGGTGGGGGTGTTGATTGGAGGGGGTGGGGGTGTTTGTGTGTTGATAGGAGGGGATGGGGGTTTAGATAGAGGAGGGTGGGGTAAAGTTTGGATGCATGGGGGGCATCTGATAAGTGTTGGGGGGTGGGGTAGCCACCTACCGATGACAGGGAAGGAATTCCCTGTCACCAGTAGGGCCTACTGCAATGGTTTTTGTGGCATTGCTCACGCCACAAAAACTATGGTGGAAGGCAGGCTCATAATGCCACCAGCAGTACTGTGCTGGCCGCTGGGCTGGAGATTGACATCTCCGGCCTGGTGGCTGAGACCGCCATGGCGGTATGAGTGGAGACCATTCTCATAATGTGGCGGCATGTACTGCCAGCCTGTTGGTGGTACTACCGCCACATCAACACTCACGGCCGGGATCATAATGACCCCCTGCATCTCTAATACCCCGGAGGACTAACCTCAGTAGCAGCCAGTAAACACTGCATCGTCATTAGACCCAAGGGGAACAAGAACAGAGATGAGAAAAATGGGAACACAGAGAAAGTGTTGTAGACTGGATTAGTCTCCGGGCCTCAGGCTGGACTGGTTTCCACTGAGTACAAGGAACTGATTTTCACTAGGTATCACTTTTGCAGCCGCAAACTGAATAGCTGTGAATGACAAACTCAAATAGTACTTATACCACACATGTCATGTTACGTTATAGAAGTAGAACCAGCATGCAGAACACATACCATATGATAGCAGTAGTCACACTTCACATTGAGAAGCACCTCTGTGGTTCAAACACATGTTCTTTGTTATTAAGGGTTAGATAGGTTTAATGTGTTTAGTGGTTATACTTTAGTTCAGCTTCACTCTCCAGGAAACTATCACTTAGTCCAGTGTCCACATCACACATGTTGTGCTATGAGCATAACACACATACGAGGATCTGAAAGTGGGAGCTCTGGTGATTTGTCTGATGTCGAAGAGGCTAAGCGGTGATGTCAGCGAGGGAGTGGATTAAATAGACGCACCCTCCCCATATAGCAGCCACCACACATGGAGTGCCGCGGGTTTGTTTACCGTGCATGCAGATGCAGGTGTTACCAGTTAGGCTATGCCAGAGTTAGCGCTTGGCAGAGTGTCAAACAAGCATTGGTGCATATACAATGTTCGGAAGAGCCTGCCACTTCCGCCAGGGATTATGGCAGTGTTTAATAGAGTATTCTACATCAATATATTTCAAAATATAAATGAAAAGAAAGATAATGAGCACTAAACAAGTATTTTGTACAATACACAGCCCACCACTACCACCAGGAATTCTACTGGGTACATAAATACTACTTTTACTGAATACAAACCGAGGAAGGGGGACTCCAGTGAATGAATAACTTTTAAACAATATGTCCATAGGTGCATTAGAAGCGAGCTTTAATGCACGTAGTTACATGAACCGTGACATAGACCCTCTGGTTTTGTGAAGATATATAGGTTTTGTAGGTTTTCCAAGAACTCAAGATATGTAAGTTATTTTACTTACTGTGGTTTCTTGTGATAGAGCTGGGCATATATTTATCAAATTAGACTCTGAGCTATATTTGCATGACTGAAAAATCAACAATACTTAAATCTAAAAAAGATTTCACTGAGCTCAGTTTGCCCCACGTCTGCAGGGTCTTTATGGTCTGGAATTCTGTACCTTGATAATAAATTGTTCCATGAAGGAGGAACTAGTTGTAATCAGTTTTCCAGACTCCAAAACCTAAAACATCTTTTCTAATTGTTGGAAAATGGGTTATTGGTAGGGCAGGTAGGTACCTACACCTAGCAACAAGCCACAAACCTCCACATAAGTACAGTTAGGTCTCAGTAAATTAATCCCAGCTCTACCCTTGGTAGCTTGGCATCGAGCGTCAAGGCTTAACTTAGGAGACAAAGTGTAAAGCATTCAAATATCACAAAACAGTAATTAAATAAAGCACAGGAAACAGTTTAAAAATCCAAAACCAATTTATAAATATAGCTTATATTTTTATCTTTAAAATGACACAAAAACGATTAAAATCAGTTCAGGGGAACCGGAGATATGAATTTTTAAAGTATTATTATTTTCTAGCGCTTAGAAACAAAAAGCGCCAATCGGGTCATCTGGTTGCACCAGGACCGGGGCAAAGTCAAACTTTCAGGCCGACCGCGATGGAGCCCTGCTCGGCTACAAGTCGCGGGAGGCCTCGGTTAAAAAGTTACCTTCTGACTTAGTCTCTTTTTTGATGTTTTTCTTCCCCGGGACGAACCTGCCAGTTGGATCCGACCTCCTGGAGCCCTTGTCCGGATACGCGAAGTCGGTTTCCTCGGTGGTGATTTTTACCTTCGGACGTAGTCGTTTTTTCGAGATGAAAATCCTTCGACCGGGGTAAACCTGGATCTTGATCCGACGTCCGTGGAGCCCTTCTCGGATACGATGGCTGGAAGGTCCCGGTCAACTTTTTACGTTCGGACTTAGTCTCTTTTTTGGATGTTTTTCTTTACCGGGACGAACCACGAAGTCAGGCCGGGTCGCGGTTGAGGCAAGCCGGCTAGAATTTCCGCGTCGGGTCGGTCACTTTATGGAGCTTTTTTTCAAAAATTCTCCAATCTTTTCCAAACTTCTGGGGCTTCACCCAGATGTTCTTTTAAGGTTATTTTGGGGTCCACAGCTCACCCCAAGGGTCCAGAAGTTCTGTGATGGTCCTTGGGAAGTGCGGACTTCAACTCCCAGAATACACCTGGCGCAAACTCCTTTTTGGCCACTGGACAGTGGTCAGCTGGTCACTTTTTCAGGAGTTGGTGCAGGGGACTCTGGATAGCAATTTTTCACCTGTAGCAAACAGGGAGTCCCTCCTTGAACCAGTGGAAGCCAGGCAAAGTCCTTCTTGTGGTGAAGCCCAAGTGTGCAGCTGGTGCAGTCTTTCTGAGTGCAGGGTCCAGGTGCAGGCCAGGGGTCCAGCAGGGCAGTCCTTCTTCTCCTTGTAGTTCCTTCTTCTTGAAATTTGGTGGGGATCTTAGGCGTGGGTGCAGGTCTGCCAGTTTTATCCTTGCTCCTGGGTGAAAAGCAGGGGGGCCCTGGTTCTCCAATCAGGGACAGGGTCGTCCCCCTGTGATGACCACTTCCTGGGAAGTGTGGCAAAAATCCATCCCAGAAGGCAACAGTCTCTAAAAATCCAACATGGATGAATCTGATTTTTGGAGGTTACATCTGGCTGAGCCCACCCACTGGTGTGGCTAAAAATCATAAACACACACCTCTCCTGCCCTCTCCTAATCTAATCAAGGGGGCACCTAATTGTCTGGGGTTGCAGGATGTTGGGGTGTTGCTGGGTGCTGCAAATGTCCTTCTCTGCCTTTGAAGACCAGTTTGGCAGCCCTCCCCCTTCCTGCCTCACCATCTGCTGAGGGGAGATTCTCTCCCCCAAGCACATTCCTTTGTGTGAAGCCAGGCCACTTCACACCTAATCAAGGCAGCCTGGCAGAAGCTGCTGCAGGCTGGCCAATCAGAGCACAGCAGCAAAAACAATGCAGAGCTGAAATTGGCAACTTTTTAGGTAAAGTCTAAACTTTTTACCTGAACTAGTTATATTAAATCCAACAACTGGAAGTTGTAGGATTTATCACAACAATTAATTTGATACCAAATTCTTGGTATGCAACATTTAAGGAGACTTTAAAATTTAAAATAAAGTCTGCCCATTCTAGCCTATGAAGGCCATTTACTTCAATGAGGGAAAAACGAATTTGGCTGTTTTTACCTCACCAGGGCTTATAAATCTATTTTTATAAAGTCCCTGCTTATAGTTACATGGCACCCAGCCCTAGGGGCACATAGGGCACACCTTAGGGGTGACTTATATGTAAAAATAAGGTAGTTTAAGACTTTGGAAGTACCTTTAATTCCAAAGTCGAATTTGCATATAATTTTAATTTAAAAGCAGCCAGCAAGGCAGGCCTGCCTTTAAAATGACACTGGGCACCTCAGCAGTGCACCTAGGTTTGCACCACCTATGCTGTGATCCCTAAACCTACATGCCCTACCATATACTAGGGACTTATAGGTAGGTTAATTTAGCCAATTATAATTAGCCTAATTTGCATATCCATTTTACACAGAGCACAGGCCCTGGGACTGGTTAGCAGTACCCAGGGCACCATCAGAGTCAGGAAAACACCAGCAAAAAGTGGAAAATGGGGGCAATAAGTTATGGGGCCTCTGCAATCAGCCCTGTTTTCTCACACAACCCCCCCCCCCAGCCCACACGCCCAGGAGACTCAGCCCAACCCTGGGAGAGTCTTCCTGGCTTGTTAGGCGAGGAAGACAGTGAAGAAAACTGGCTGTCCCTTTGCAGGGCCTACTCTGCCTTATATCCTCCTGTCAGGGTCACTCCCTCTGGGTAGTGAAGCCATCCCAACAGTAAAAGGACCCAACTCAAACTGAAACTTCCCTCTAGGGGGGTCTTCCTCCTCTCTCTCTGCCAACTTGGGTAGTGAGGTGCCCACCTCCCCTACTCCAAACTTTGCTAGGGCAACACCTAGCTTACCCAAAGAGGTCACCCAACACTTGAGCAACCCCACCATGACCAATAGGGTCAGGGGGCCTACTTTGCTATTGGCCCTGGGGTCTGCCTCCCAGGCCAAGTACATTGCTGCCAGAAAGGCTAGCACCCAGCAGAGGCTACTGACAGCTGTCAGTACCCAGAACCACACCCTAAGCTCTCCACTGACAGGTGGCTGAGCTGCTTTAGGGGCAATTTTGGGGTCCTGGCACCCCTCTTGCTGTCTAGAGTGGGGGGCTACCACCTCCTGTGGCAGACACCCTCCTTCCACTCTCCCTTCTGTCAGTGCAGGGGCAACACCTTGCATCTGGACAGCTGCCTGACTACTCAGGACTTCCTTGGGGTCAGGTGAGGCCTCACCAGTGCCAACTCTGGGCTCCCCCCTTAATGGGGCAGAAGGCCCTTGGCTCCCTGGAACTCTCTTTAAGAGTGGCCTACCCTTCCTTTCCTTCTTTCCTTTTCTTGGGGACCCCTGTCTCCTAACTGTAGGGACTGACTCCCCAGGACTTTGGTTTGGGGGGGCGCCCTGGGCGACCGCCCCATCTGGGACCAGACCCACCTCTGGGAGGTCATTGCCCAGGATACAATCTAGGGGGAGGTCAGCACTGACTACCACCCTAAACCAATCAGAGCACAGCAGCAAAAACAATGCAGAGCTGAAATTGGCAACATTTTAGGTGAAGTCTAAACTTTTTACCTGAACTAGTTATATTAAATCCAACAACTGGAAGTTGTAGGATTTATTACAACAATTAATTTGATACCAAATTCTTGGTATGCAACATTTAAGGAGACTTTAAAATTTAAAATAAAGTCTGCCCGTTCTAGCCTATAAAGGCCATTTACTTCAATGAGGGAAAAACGAATTTGGCTGTTTTTACCTCACCAGGGCTTATAAATCTATTTTTATAAAGTCCCTGCTTATAGTTACATGGCACCCAGCCCTAGGGGCACATAGGGCACACCTTAGGGGTGACTTATATGTAAAAATAAGGTAGTTTAAGACTTTGGAAGTACCTTTAATTCCAAAGTCGAATTTGCATATAATTTTAATTTAAAAGCAGCCAGCAAGGCAGGCCTGCCTTTAAAATGACACTGGGCACCTCAGCAGTGCACCTAGGTGTGCACCACCTATGCTGTGGTCCCTAAACCTACATGCCCTACCATATACTAGGGACTTATAGGTAGGTTAACTTAGCCAATTATAATTAGCCTAATTTGCATATCCATTTTACACAGAGCAAAGGCCCTGGGACTGGTTAGCAGTACCCAGGGCACCATCAGAGTCAGGAAAACACCAGCAAAAAGTGGAAAATGGTGGCAAAAAGTTATGGGGCCTCTGCAATCAGCCCTGTTTTCTCACACTAATCTAGAGAGATTATCAACCCTTAGGTAGGATGGTTAAAGCAGGGGCTTCTGAGAATGCTGTTGCTGTGATTTGTTTTGCCCCAAAGGCAAAACATTTGATCCCTGCAATTTCATAAGCCAGAACACTGGAATCATTTGGTGAATGTTTGTTAAATGTCTGTTGAACCATCACCTTTTGTTTTCCTCAGGGTGACACCCTAGGGGCCAGATGTATCAAAACATTTTGCGATCCCAAACGGCCCATTGGGCCGTTTGAGATCCCAAAAATGCATTTTGGTATGTAACAAGTCCAATTTGCGACTACATACCGATTCGATATTAGGAAGGGGCGTGTCAAAGGGGACCCTTTCTAATACCGAATTGCAGAGGTATGTATCATTGTTTTGTGACCGTAAATTAGGTCCCAAAAACAATCGCAGTTGCCACCAATTTCAAACCCCTTCCCCTTTGTGAATGCATAAAAAAACGTTTTTTAAGAGCAGGCGGTGGTCCCACGGACCACTGCCTACTCTTAAAAAATGATTTTTTTTTCATTTTTCATTTTCAAACACATCGCTTTTTCCTTGAAGGAAAACGGGCTACATTAAAAAAGAAAAAGATTGCTTTATTGAAAAGCAATCACAGACATGGTGGTCTGCTGAGGTCAGCAGGCCACTATCCCTGTGATTGTAGCCATTCGCAATGGCTTGCAAATTGAGACCTACCTCATGAATAATCATGAGAAAGGTCCATTTGCGAGCCCTTGGGAATCGCAGTATGAAACTCCTGGAGTTTCATACATTCCAATAGCGATTACTTATTTACAATTCGCTAAAAATCGGAATTAGATAATTGCTATTGTGAAAAATGATACATCTGGCCCTAAATGTGATAAACATAGGTCTCAATATGTCATTGGAATCGATCCAGCTATACTTCACTAGTAAGGCCAAAATAGACCAAGGCTGGTCTGGGGTTGCTTGTAATCCTGAGGCTGATTTGCTTTTGGCCAATCTCTGTCCAGGGTGTCATAGTGGGCAAAACAAAAGATGTACAGGAATGCAACCTCTCAGATTACCAGTGGATGAGATTTATTTTCAAATTCCACCCCTCACTTTTTCGGGTTTCTTTTTCCACCCATAACTGTCACAAGATTTGGCAGCAAATGTCACATCAGAATTCAAATGAGAGTTCCTCCTGGGGACAGCACAACTTCAGTTATTTATCAGGTCAATCTGCAAAATGCATCAAAAAACATTGCTGCAGCTCAAATTTCTCTTCCTGGCTTTAAAAGTGCTCCTTCACATGATCAAAAGGAAAGGTTGTATGTTGTCAGTTTTTAAATATTGGAAAATGAACTATATACATATTTCAAATTATATCAGCAATTAGGAAAGCACAAATGAAGCAGTTGTTCATAATTCTGAAGTGTAAGGAAAACAAAGATTTTAATAGGTTCAAGAAAAATCGAGACACTTTACTTGGTGATGTGCAAGTGATACATTTTAACTGAAACCCAATTTCCAAACACAATTGTTTTTGTGCTGTAAGGTTCAGTGTGCATGTCTGAGACCTTAACCACTAGGCCGGAGGTGACTCCTTACTGTGCAGTGTATAACATCTGTGCCAAACATCTTGCTAGTTTGACACTTTGAAGTCATTGTATGGAGTGACTATTGCAATTACAATCTCTCTTCCATCCCTCTATGTTATGGAAGAGAGAGAGAGAGAGAGAGTGACATAACTGCGGGGGGAGCCTCAAGACCCCCGCAATCTTAGCTGGCTCCCTTTATCCTGCAGGAGCCAGCATTGCTCCCAAAAGCAGCTCCCTGCTTGCCAGAGCAATGTTTTCATCTGTTTACCTGCCCACATATTTGTGCACAGGGAAAGAGATGAAAACTCCACTTTCTGCAAGTGAGAGCTGTTTGTTTGCCAGCTCTCACTTGCAGAAAACCGAGTATTTGCTTAGTGACTTAGTGGGAGCTGTCAAAGCTCCCGCCAAGTGAGAGCAATCATCTAATCCCCCAAGAGGGCACCCGGGGACATAGCAGGAACAGGCCTGGGGGTGTGGCTGTCCCCAGGGCCATCATTGGCTCCATGAGGGAGCCCATGCAGCCACCCTTCAATGTGAATTAGCCCAGAGGAGATGGTGGTCCCCGGGGCTGGGGTTCCATAACAGCCCCCCTTCATTGTTTTAGTTTAGCCCCAGAGAGGGGTTAATTAAATAAAGATGGGTAGTACCCTCATGGAGTGCCATTCCTTATTTTGTTCGTAGAAGGGAGTGAGGAAGTCTTGGCATGTAAGGCAAACATTGTGAAGAGGCACCGCTTTAGTGCAAAATCTCCTGTCTTATTTGAAAGAAACAACTGATTTTATGAAACGTATCTTTGATATATTATGGGAGAATGATATGTTGTTGATGACACTAGATGTGATGTCACTAACTACTACTATACATCATGCAGACAAATTAAGAGCCACAGAATATTTTTTGAGAGCTTGGCCAGTTAGATTCTACAAGCATAGTAAGATGTTACTACTGATGATGGAATGGTGTCTCTCACATAACATATTCTTTTTCAACAATGACATCTATGAACAACAATATGGGACAGCGATAAGCGCTTGCTTCACTCCCAGCTATGTAAACTTACATATGGGCAGGTGGGAGGGGCAGGTGCTCTATAGTCCACCTTTGGATAAATGGAACAAGAACATCACCTTATGGTTAAGGTTCATATATGACACTTTTGTTGTCTGGAGAAGGAATACAGATGGTGCTATACAGTTTGTCTCAGAGTCAACGGCAATGCGCTCAATCTGAGCTTTAGAAGTAACATCAATGACAGGGAGGTGGAGTTCTTAGAAGGTTGTGGTAGTGAAACTGAAATTAGAAACTGGAAACCCAGAGCAGGGAACAACATTTTACACGCTAGTAGCTTCCATCCAGAACCAATGAAGAAGAGCGTTCCCTATGGGCAACTCCTCTGAGCGAGACATATTTGTAGTAGTGAACAAGATTTTGAACGAGAGAAAGAAAAGATGATGTGAAGATTGGCGCATAGGGTGTATGACAGATCTACTAGTACAAAAGTAGAAACCAAAGTAAGAGACACCATCCTCTTTATAACACAAAAGAATAAGATTTAAGGCAAAATAGATTTATTACAGGCTATCACAGTGCACATCAGGAAATCAGGAATGCAATTAATAAACACTGGCATCTACTAAGGAGTGACCCGGTTATAGGAGAAGAGGTACCAAGGCACCCAGTAGTAACATGCAGAAAGGAAAATGTTTACGAGATCGACTGGTGAGAAGCGATATTGGAATTGACAAAAAGACGTGGCTGAAGGCTAGATGAGGGTTTGTGAAATGTACGAAATGTAAAAATGGTGCAAGCATTACGGAGGTTACTATAGAAGATTAGAATGGTCCACAAATAATGGAAAGTTTCACTTGTAAAAGTTATTATGTGATATACATATTGAGTTGTCTGAATATCTATTTTGGCAGCATGAAATTGCAAGTACATACAAGAGTGCTACAGCATTTAAAAAAATGAGAACACCTGTTCAGTTGCAAGACACTGTCATGAGGTACACGGGGTGAAATAAAGCACCTGAGATATAATGTCATTGATGGGATTGGAAAGGACGATACAGGAGGCACTAGAGAAAGGAAATTAAGGACTTTAGAATCCAGGTGTATGCGAGCCTTTGATAGTAAGCAACTGAGAGGGTTAAACTGCAGTGAAGAAATGCACGCTTACTTGTAATGTAATATAATGTGGAATAGAGTTATAGAATGAAATTTGCTTTCACTTGACTGTATTGTAATATGTTCACAAGGGGGAAGTTTTTATTTGGGTTTTAACAGTGCTTTTTAAATGTTTTTAAAAGTTTTTTGCAGAGACGTTTTCTTAGGAGCACAAGTCACAGGAAGCGCAAAGGAGCTATTATGATCTATGGGAGCATCCTGAGGAGATAAAGGTGCTGTGCCCATTGTTGTATCTATAGATAAAGCCCACAGAGGCATGATGTGAGAGACATTACCTGTTGTGATAAATAAGCAGTAATAGCCCACTAGGGTGAGGAGACAACTCTATTGAATAGTAATGATGGAAAGCTGTAGGTAGTGAGTTGACATGTTGGATCCATCCACATCATTGTATTGAGAAGGGATGAAATCCCATGTATGGTACTTGATAATGTTAAATTAAGCTGCATAAAATCTGCTTAACTTAACAATTATAAGGGCATATGCATTGAGAACAGCAGATACTGCAAGATGTTAAGAAATGCGGTATGGTTTTAAAGTGAGCTCATGCATATTTAGAGATGTTTACTATGTTTATGATGATGTAAGACATATGGCAGGTTGGTTGTAATCACATGATGTAGGTATTTAAGATCAAACTAGCGATATACGGTTTGATAAAGGCAGTTTGTCGCGTTCTGTTCCCTGTGATGTGCTGCACTTTGAGTGCCATTCCTTCTTTTTTGTAGAAGAGAGTAAGGATATATATATATATATATATATATTTCTTCACACAGTGTCCTCCTTCCAGGTCACCGACACAAAGGCACAGCACAAAGTGACCCACAGTCGGGATTGCAGGGTGATTCAAAAACATAGTAAATGAGTGCCAGAAATTTCAAAAAGTGCAAACAACAGTTGAAAAATTAAATGCCCTGCATGTTTAGGCTACATGCCTTCAACTGGGCCTCACATACAGTCACCGTGGACATCCTTTATTACTCAATCCTTCCACAACTTCTCTGGCCCTGGAGCACTAGACCCACAACCTACCGTTCACCTCTCAGGGAAAATGTGGTGTTCCTATCCTCAAGGTAAATGCTTCAAAGTTATAGTGCAGCATATGTAAGTCCATTCTCGATCTCATCACCCCTAACCTGCCATGTTCAAAACTTTAGATGGTAATTTAATTTGAACTTGCTGACCATGAATATTGTTCAAAGTTCAAATTTATCCTTCCATTATGCACATGAGTCAAAGATCAGTGCTTCACTCAGCATTTCATAATTTCATTTTAAAAGTGCTCAATTGGCTCAAATTGCATATATCTACCACCCATTTCGTAGGTGGCTCTATTAAGGTGCTAGAGGTATCTAAAGTGCATGATAAGTGCAACTTGTACTCATCAAGTGCATGTTATTCATAATAGGTGCTAAGGTTGTCTAAGGTGCCTAGTACTAATATAGGGGCACCTTATATCCATAAAGTGCATATTATTCATAACAGACATACAGTTATATGCATCTTATCGCTTCATTGTCTCATCAAAAGATGGTAATGCATACAACAGTTCAACCTTATTGTACAAAGCTATGTACTTGTCTAGTATTAGTAATTCATAAATGCTCAACTCAGTATTCATGAGTGTCCACTTTTCTAAGGTGCATATTATATCCCAAAACAGAGCGCTCCTTCTGGGCTCGGGTGGCCATGAGGCATGGTGCATAAACCGGCAGAGCAGATCGATATTAGAATCCAAACATAAATACAAAGTAAAACGCACACTCAGGACGTCAGGAATAATACATGAAAGTGGCAAGTTTAATCCCAAACATGACGCGTTTCGGCAGACATGGCAGCCTTGATCACGTGCACTTAACAGCCAATCCAAATAACCTAAATACTCCAAGGTTCAGTCGCATAGATACAGGACAGGGGAAAGAAACAATTATTGTAATTCAATCCAACAAATACAAACAAATCTTAATAATACAAATTCAGTTGACCGTGTCTGGACGATTCAAACCAGGTAATTAGTCTTTACCTTACTATATTTCTCATAGGAAAAAATGGAAACTGATCTGGCACGAAGTATCTTTACCAGGCCAACAAAACATATATATTAACTTCCCAATTTCCTAATAAAATGTCAACTCAATACTCGATCATTATATCATATTGCAAAATAGCATTAGAATGTATAAATATACTCCAAATAATAATACCACCGGTTCTGTATATCTTAGATATAAAAATAATGCCCACGTGGGTAATAACATATGCAGAACTTATAGATAGTATAAGTAAGCACATATATATATATATATATATATATATATATATATATATATATATATACACAAACAATCATATAAAGATACACTCAAAAAAAAGAAAAAGAAAATAATATCTAAGAAAGAATTCACCACCAAGAATGAACATCTTTACATACAAATCTGACAAAAAACTTTAAAATCACATTAAATAATGTGGCAGATACATTCAATTGTGGAAACTATCAATGACTCAACCCTCATAGAGGTGAATATTCAATTCCTCATTTTAATTTAACCCCACTGGTATTTTGGTATTTTGGTTTTTAAATTCAGTATATACCTGGATTCTGTTTTTCTTAATAATAGCACTCTATCCCCACCCCTCTGATTAGGTGGCACAAGTTCTATGCAAAAATAGGACAACAAGGATTTATCAGAGTTGTGTTTCTCCTGAAAATGTCTAGCTATCGGGTAGTGGGCATCCTTTGATGTAATAGCTCGCATAGGTTCGAGAATTCGCTTCTTGACCATGTGCTTGGTACTTCCCATATACCACCGCTGACAAGAACATTCTAGCACATAAATAGCAAATGGAATTCTACATGTGAGAAATTGTTTAATCTGTCTAAATTCACCTGGCAAGCAAGGGACCCACATCTTGGCATACCCTTGGATGGGTGGTTATGAGGGTTGGTCGCAGGCCTGCGGCCAACCATAATAACCACCTAACCACATGTTGCACATGGCCTTCAGCCATGCTCAGTGGGGGTTGGCTCCAAGGCTGACCTTTGGCCAGGCCCTGCTACCAACATCTATTGCCACCCAACCACGCACTGCGCAAAGGGCCTGGCCTGTGACCAGGCCCAGCAACTAGCCCCTATAATCACCCAACCCTGCCCTGGCCTTCAGCTGTGCACAGTGGGGGTTGACAGAAGCTGTTTGACAGCTCTCACTTGATCCAGTGGCATCCCCTGGTTTCTAGTGCGCTGCACAGCCCCCCCGCACTCACTTTAACATATGTTCCCCAGTGAGGTGGTGGTCCCCGGGACTGATGGGGGGGCCAGGCAACCCACTGCATTCAGTTTTTGTTAGTGCCCTTGAGGCTGCAGGGGAGCTGGGTGGCCCCTCTGCATTGATTTTTATCTATTTGCCCTCGGGAGGTGGTGGTCCCCGGGGCTGCGGGTGGCTGGGCAGCCGTCTCATTACATTTTCACCAGTGCACAGGGGAGGTGGCAGTCTTGGGGCTGCGGGGAGCTGTGCGACCCACTGCACTCACTTTAATATATGTGACCTGGGGAGGTGGCGGTTCCCGGGGCTCTGGGTGTGCGAACGGCCACCCTGCATTACTTTTTCACAAGTGCCCTAGGGAGGTGGCGGTGTCTAGGGCTGCTGGGGGACAGGTCATTCCCCTGAATAGAAAATGTCAATGCCGCTGGGACCTGGCCCACATGGGGTTTGTAAAAAACAATCGTTGGATCCCGTGCTTGTTTTTAAAAAAATAAATTCACAAAATGGTGACATCAGTGCCATTTTGCAGGATTATTTTTTTTAAAAAATGTTTTTTTGCTCTTAGGGGATCCCAGCACCAGAGCTAAAGGGTCATGGTGACTCTGCCCTTGACCCTGGTCTTTTTTTTACTTTTTTGTAGGCTGAAGCCGAGTCCCAAGATGGCTACCTTTGTTTTTCTTCAGTGAATTTCTAAGGTGTTTTAAGTTTTATTTCTGAACTATAACGTCCCTGTAACCTTTTGTTTTTTTCAGTGAATATAAATAAATACACAAAACAAAAGGTTACAGTGACGTTAAAGTTAGTTTCAGATTTTACACACACAAAACCATAGAACCATAAAAAAACATAGAAATTCAGCTGTTATAGATGGAGTTGTTTCAAGTAACTATTATACCTCATGCTCTAAGGTAAGCTTGCACCCGGCCATGCACAGTTTTCTCACCAATAATTGAACTGCAAATGTTGCAGTGATATTATCATTGATGTCATAGTGGAAGTCATGAGTGATGTAATATCTGGAGTAATTAGCAGTGCATGGTGAAGGCATTAGTTATGGCACTGTGCTGCCCCCGCCCAAGCTTGCAGCTTCTGCCCCCACTCCTCCTTGCCATCCATTCTCCCGGTTCATGGCCCTGCTCCCTCATTACAGCCCTGTGTGGCTGTTTTTCTACCACTGTCCTTGCCACCTGCTCTGTACAGTTAGCTTGCTGTTCCATCCACCTCCTTCCTAACCTGTGTTGTCCAAGTCCCTGCTCCAGTCTCTTCCCTCCTGCCCTGCCTAGTCTGATATGCTGCAACTGCCCTCTGTTTAGCTTGATGTCCCTGCCCACACCTCCTTTGTTGCCACATTCTATGGCCCATCATTGCCATCCTGCTTAGCCTCAGTGCTTAGCTTGCTACCCGCGCCCTCCTTCCCTTGACCTCCAATGTCTGTGTGCATGCCCCTGCTCCCTCCTGTTTATCCACCATGTTCCATGGACCTGCCACTGCTCCTCCTGTCTACTTTGAGGGTTCTGTTGAGCTGCCACTGCCCCTCCCACCTGCCTAACATGGTCAAATGGCTGCTGCCTGTCCCTGCCACCTCTATCCTGCCTGTTCGAGTTCTATGCTCCTAGCCCATTGCTCCTGTCCTCCATGGTCCATTTTGCTGCTACTACCTTCTGCCCTCCATGCTCTGTTGTGCTACAAATGCTCCACTTGGCAGCTTTGTGTGGTCTGTAGTGAAGCCCCTTCCCTTGCCCTCTCTTGTCTGTGGCCAGCCGCAACCCCTCCCTTCTGTCCTCCATGGTCCTTTGTGCATGCCCCTGCCTACTCCCTCTTGCTCACCATGGCAGTTGTGATACCACTAACTCTCCTGCTTGCCATGCATGGTCTTCTATGCTGCCACAGCCCCTCCCACCTACCCTGTGTGGTTAGCTTGCTGCCCCTGACCCCCTACCACCTTCCCTCTGATGTCTGCGTGTATGCCATTATAGTCTCACTGTTGTCCTCCAAGGTGTGTTGTGCTTCCAGTGACCATCCCCTCTGCCCTCCATGGGCAGCTGGCTGCTCCTGCCCACTTGCCCTGTGTTTTCCATATGCTGACCTCTATCCACACACTCCTGCCTGGTCTGGTCTGTTGTCATGCCCCTGGCCCCTCCGTCCTGCCATTGATGGTCCGTTATGCTAACTGTCCCTCCTGTCTGTTGGGTATAGACAACTTGTAGCCCTTGCCTCTTTCCCCTTTGCTCTCTATCTGAAGGACCCTGTTATCTCCCCATCGCAGTCCATGGTCTGCTGTGCTCCACTGCCATCCCACTTGCCCTGTGTGGTGTGTTGTGCTGCTTAAACCCCTGACACCGGCCCTGTAATGCCAGTTTGGTGCCCCTGACCAGCTCTCTCCAGCCCTCTGTTATCCAAGTCATGTCCAAGTCCATGTCCCTACCCCATTCTTCCTGCCCTCCATGATTCAATGTACAATACTTGCCAATATTTTGAACTTGGTAAGAGGGAGATTTTGAAAATGAAAACTAGGGAATTAATTTTTCCAATTGACATATTAAAAAAGAGGAAAGTTTAGGCAGGACAGCATTAAAATAAAGCCCTTTTGGGCTGAAAAACGTCAGAAGTCTCCTGCCTGAATCATGTCTGTTGCCATGTATGTTTGTACTGCCACTGCCTCTTGCTTCTGCCTCAGTGGTCTATTATATTGCCACAGCCTCTTTTGCCCATCCCGCATGGCGGATTTGTTGACCCTGCTCCCCTTTCCCCTGCCCCCCATGATCCATTGTGGTGCCACTGCCCCTTCCACCTGACCATCGTGCTCAACTTGTTGCATCTGCACCCTCCTCCCTGCCCTCAGTTCTCCGAGTCCTTGCCCCTGACCTCTGCCTCCCCACAGTATTATAATGAACAACTAGATTGCTAACATTCTATATTTATTAAAAAAGTGTGGCACACCTGACGTCATCTTGATGTAATCAAAACTGTAATACATAAAGCATTTCCTTTAGAAATGTTAAAAATGGGAGGGTCTTATTTCCATAGAAATTATGGTCTGTGCTCTAAAAAACTAAAATGAGGACATATTGTCTGAGTTCCCAAATAGTGACTAAACACTTTTAAATTATTGCTATCTTTCTTTTTTTTTTTTTTTAATCCAGAAGATCACTTAATTATATGTTTCACTTAGGAAAGAGGATGTGATGTTATGGCCAGAGCTGCAGACTTTGCACCTGAAAAACCAGGTTTGAGTTTCAGCGTCAGCTTGACATCCTGTGATTCTAGGCAAATCTCTGAAGCTCCTTATGCATAAAATCAAAACGAATGTGTCCTTGTGTAATGTAACGTATGCTTGTGTAAAGCACTCCAGTACCTTCAGGTCAACACTGTGCTATATAAAACTTCCTCTCCAGGCCCTGCTAATTACCCCAGATATTACACCAATCAGGACAACTTTTATAATGTAATCAAACATGTCACTGAAGCATTAGCAGTCAAATTAATGAAAAAAAAACTGTGCATGGCAGGGGCGCAAGTTATAGTTACCTTAGGACACGAGTTTTAATTACTTGAAATAACTCTAACTATAGCTGCTGAATTTCTAAGGTTTTGTATGAGTAAATTCAGAGCCTCACTATAATGTTCATGCAACCCTTGTTTTCTTTAAGTGTATTTATGTTTTTTTTTAAATTTATTTCGTAAATATAACATCCCTGTAACCTTTGTTTCTTTCAGTGTATATATATATTTTATATATATTGAGAGATATAGATATATCTTGCCACTGGGTAGTTAGAGTTTGGACCATGTTTCCGTAGGAAATTATTTTTGTTTGTGTTGCTAATAACTTTGGCCCCATTTGACGAATCTCCAGAAAACTTTCCAAAGAAGTTTTTCCTTTTGACTAGTTTGCAGATGGAAAGGTCCACAGTGAGCCATCAAGCAGGGGCAATAGAAAGGGGTGGTGCAAAATGCATTTTCCTGTTAATTTCTCCATAGGAGCTTTAGACACAGCTACAACCCAAACCACGGAACACATTTACACCAAATTTGGCAGAAACCTAGATCTTGGTCCAGAAAAGGTGTTTTTTTGCGTTTTGGTATAAATCCATTCAGTACTTTCAGTGAAATTAAGGTTTGAAAAAAATGTATATATCATGCCATGGAGGTTCCACAAAGGTGACAGATCTCAAACTGAGATCTGACTGACTACTACCACTTAGGACTTAACTCTCAGTCCTGTGTCCAAAATAAAGGCAATAAAAAAACCTTTAGAAGCCACGGAAATTCACAAGTTGTCATTAGAGTTTTCTCAAGTAACCATAACTCGTGCCCTAATGTAACTATTACTCGTGCCCCCGCCATGCACAGTGATATTGTCAATGATCTTAAAGAAGATGTCATGACCGATATAATATGTAGGGTAATTAGCAATGCATGGTGAGGGCCTAAATTCTAATGCCAGTAAGGGTCAGGTTATAGTAATTTGAAATATCTCGAACTATAACTGATGAATTTCATTGGTTTTATTTATTGAACATTTCACCTAAGTCTAACGCTACTTTAACCTTTGTTTTTTCTGTGAGTTTATAGGGTTCTTGAACGTACAGTAATATTTTATTACCGTACATTAATCCAACACCCCACCAGATACGTCCTCTGGTTGGGCACAGCAGGGAGTTGGCTGCACCTCCAACCCCATGCCGCTCATGGCTGTTGGTTGTCCATAGTGGGGGGTTGGCCACAAGGCCTGCGCTGCGGTCAACCCCACTGGATGGGTCCCAAGGGCCATTAATGGTTCAGGGAGGGGAGCTACATGGCCCCCTCACCCTTTTCATATTGGGTCAGTGTTGGACAGTGGATTATTGGTAAGTGCAAGTAAGTACTTACACTTAGCAATAGGCCACTAACCTCCACTTAGGTCCAGTTAGATCTCAATAAATTAAACCCAGCTCAATCCCTGGTAACTTGGCAACAAGCTTAACTTAGGAGACAAGTGTGTAATGCATTCAACAATCACACAACAGTAATTAAGTAAAACACAACAAAAATCCAACACCAATTTATTAACATAGAGTATATCTTTATCTTTAAAATGACAGCAGAACAATTAAAATTGGATAAGGGGAACCACAGGTATGAATTTTTAAAGAAAATAATATTTTCTAGTGCATAGAAACTAAAAGCACCAATCTGGTCATCTGGTCGTACTAGACCAAGGCTAAGTCAAAGTTTGAGGCCGACCACGATGGCACCCTGCTCGGCTACAGCAAGCAGGAGGCCTCAGTCAAAAGTTTACCTCATTAGGAGTTTGGCGGACGGAAAAGGCCGTCCGCTAAACTCCAGCAGTCCGATTGCAGCCAGTGTAGCCCCGTTCCCGCAGGCCCCATTAGGAGTTTCCCACTGAGTCAGTGGGCAGAAACAGTGTTTCTGTCAGCTGGTCCATTGGGAAACAGCCTACAACTTTGACGCCAGCTCATAATTGAGCCGGTGGCAATGTATACTAATTTTAGCCTATGGAGCCTATTCACTACAATGAGGGAAAACAAATTTGGCTATTTTTCCTCACCAGGGCTTATAAAACATATTTTATAAAGTCCATGCTTATAGTTACACTGCACCCAATCCTGGGGGCACCTAGGGCACACCTTAGGGGTGACGTATATGTAACAAGAATGTAGTTTAAGTCCTTGGAAGTACTTTTAATTCCAAAGTTGAATTTGCATATAGCTTTGTTGAAAAGCAGCCAGCAAGGCAGGCTTACCTTCAAAATGACACCGGGCACCTCAGCAGTGCACCTATGGGTGCACCACATATGCTGGGGTCCCTAAACTTACATGCCCTACCATATACTAGGGACTTACAGGCAGATTGGCGTAGCCAATTATAATTAGCTTAATTTGCATACTCATTTTACACAGAACACAAACTCTCAGACTTGTAGCAGTACCCAAGGCACCATCAGAGTCAGGAAAACACCAGCAAAAATGGGGGCAAAAAGTTAGGGGGCCTCTGCAATCAGCCCAGTTTTCTCACAGTTGCACCTTGAAAGATGGAGCGCCTAGAGCTAAAATGTTCCCACAAATAGTGGTTGTGGGCACACCTCCAACTTTTGAAAAGTGTTTGGGCCCCTGGGGATAGGGTTCCGGGGGCCGAAATCATCCCAAGGATCTATGTGGCAGGGCCCTGAGAGATGGGTCCCTGGGGCAGAAATTGGCCTGGGGATGGGGGTGCCGTTCCCCCCAGGAACATGCCCACCTAAGGGGACTTTAAAAAAACAAGCATGACAGACCACTGTCTAGATTTCCCACACTGTGAGCATCATGGTCTTACGTAATGTTATCTTTTGTCTCTGTAGATAAAATGTCATGTAAGTGTAACAAATACCTATGTAATTTTGAATGTCACACAATAGTCTATGTTAAAGTGAAAGCTTTTACAGTTTGTGATGCGCTAATGTCTTATTTTTTCTCTCCAGAATGATGAAACAAGTGTTTTACATGACTATACATAATTCCTTAATGTACAGCAGTACAATAGCTAAAATCGGATTCTTTTGAACTGCTAAATTTCTAAGATTGTCATTGGCCTACAAATGCTATAAAGCATTTTATTGAACTTAAAAAATGTTAATGGATTGAGTAGTTACATGAGCCCAAACAAATTTTATCTGTTTTTATATAATGTAATTACAGTTATAATAAAATAAAATAACCTTCAACATTGTATTTGGTAAAAATAAACAGTATCCTATGGGGTGTTGAGGGGGGGTTCCGAGGTATTAATACTAGTGAGGCCAGAGATTGCCTCCGTACTGAGGGTGCTTTTGGTGACCTTTTCTATGGCTATTACTGGTGGCTGGGTAGAAAGTCCTCTCCGTGGACCAGCAGCTTCCTTCCTCCTAAAGGTCAGCTTCTCCTTCATAGTTGAGAAAAAGGTTGTACCATGTTTATAAACTCCAGGAATACTCCAAGGTGTTATATCCAATCCAATGCATTGATCCTTTCTTGGATACGCCTCCAAATCAGCTTTCATGTGGCTTCAGGCAAAGTTAGATAGGCATTCTCAAAACGTTGGTCTGTGTTAGCTACACAATTCTCCACCAGTATAGCTATCTCATCATCTGAGAACTTCTGCTTTCTTGCAGAGTCCTATGCTTGCCCTCCCTGACCTGCCATTTCCCCAAACAAAGTAGATGAGAGTCCAAACAGGTCCTTGCAGTAAACTCCTGTGCTTCAGAACGGTAGTGCAAACAGTGTATTTCTTGATTGTGATGTCACCAGTGTGCTAGGCACCATGCGTGATTTGCAAACACGTAGAAATCACTTTTAGTGATTAACTGTTTTTTGGAAGCAAATCTCTAACAGGATAAATGTATGCAATAGTACACTTCATTTATCGAATCACAAAATGTGATTCTTTAAAACTCGAGATTTACAGTAGCATTTCGTAAAACAGAAAATAGTACATCTGGTCTTTTGAAGCTATTACTATGGATATTTATTATCCTTTGCTGTGCAAAGTAATTGGTTCCTGCAATCTGTGAGGCAGCAAACATCTTGTTCTCAGGTTTTGTTGTTTTGTGGTAATAAACTCGAATGTAACCATTGGGCTGGAGTATTTAATGTGTGAATGTGTTTTTATTAGTACAGTTGCTCTAGGTAACATGCTACTGGACTACATTTTATTCCACTGCCACAGCACTGTGTGCAGGCACATACATGTGAGGAAAGCTTGAAGTGCAGATGATCATGCAGCACATGGTATGGGTGTAATGGAAGCTTGAATTGCTGCTGTGCACATGGGCGCTGCTGTTTGTGTATTACCAATTTTACTAGAAAGTGCCACTCGTTCACATTGGTGCATGCACCGCCAGACGATCAAGTTCTTAGGTGACAGGTCTGCTATCTTACGTTGCTTGGTATTCTGTGAGTGTGTGTGTGGTATAAAGAACCAGTCTTAGCGGCCTTTCCTTTTTTAGGGGGTGCTCGCATTATTTATTGGCATGGTGGTCAGCTGGCCTCTTCTGTATAAAGGCTAACACTCCTCTTCAGGTTAACATTTCTCCGAATACAGACATCTTTCTTGCAGATGTCTGTTATTGACCTCTGGATATGTTACTACATAATGGATAGGCAAAAGTGCATTATGTCTACTTCAAACACTGAAGTGTTACGCTGACATCAGCATACTAGAAGAGCAATATCTGTAAAGGCTCAAATGACCTAATTTAGAATAGATGCTTTGTCTAAGTATTGATTTTTATAGTAGGAAGCCGAAGAAGTAACAAAAGGTCACACGTATGGACAGACCCAACAAGACATTCAACATCGCATTATGTTTGATTAGAGTCTGCCTTTTTCCTCTGTTGATGCTTTAACTGCCTTTTGCTGCTGGATGACAGCATGGAAAGACAGTAAAAGCATGAATACATCTCATGTAGCATTATAGCAACCAATCCTAGAGATACGCCGTTTAGTTACCCCATCACTCCAATCCAGTCTATGAAAAGGGTAATCTTCATACTTCACCTGCTGTAAATAAACTACAGACCAAAATGCCATATTTTGCGTCTGGTTCGGTTTACTCATTACTTATTCGGTTCCACTTTTATTTGCTTTTCTAAATGGCAACCCGTATTTATGGTTACAGGGCATGTTAGACATCATAAACAATAGCATCTGAAAAGAAGTCTTTATTTACTTACAAATGGGTTATCGAAACCAAGTGAGAATAATGACGCATATTGGTAAAACAAGGGAATAAGGCGTGGGAGAAGCTGCCGAGTGCTAAGATTTGCAAATCTTCACGTTAAAAAAAATAAATTGAAAAGGTCCTGAAGCTAAAAAAATGAGGGGCAGAGTAAGTGAACTGCAACGAAAACAACGCTGATGCTGCAATGGGCAATGGTGATAAACTTCATCAACATTCCTCTTTTTCGGTTTAACAAATTCGGAGCCCAAGTAGTTTTATTTTAAAGAAACGCATTATGGAATTCTCTACGCCACCTGCTCAGAGGCACCCAGACAAAAAAAGAAAGCTTGGCTTTTGCTTCTTCCTTCAGGATTCCCCCTTTATTAGTCTGGGCTTGAAAGCTCAGCTGTCGTGAATACTTACGACAGACTGTCTGGGTAGAACGTTTGGGACCAGTGTGGTGCTTTAGTACCACACCTGGATTTGTTCTTCTAGCTTATCTTCTGACGTCCAACAGACCCTAATGGATTTATTCCAGCCAGGCCTTGCTGTGGCAACAGTTAAGGTTTATCATTTAGCCTTTTTGCCCTTTTACATTTGCCAGATCAGCCATCACTTTTCATATCACCTGCTCTGTTGCGTTTCTTGAAGGGACTGATTCAAAACGTTTGTGGTGCAGCAGTGGTACTGCTAGTGCAAGTTGTTTTTTTAATAAGAGTTATTAGTGAATGTGTATGTATTTTGAATAATGAGCTTCTATAGAAAAGGAAAAAACGTACAAAAATAATGCACGGATTTGAAAATGTGACTTCCAAGAATGGCCACCAATGTTAACAAAATGTACTAATTAATGATTAATACATATGATATGCAGAAATATGTTATATTAAGGGTTACAAAGTATGCTTTAGCTTTCTAAATTGTAGGTCCTAACTTAGCAAATGTCTTGGCCTATTTCGCCAGGCCTCATGTAGAAGCTGTATTTCTTAGCGTTTAATAAAAATGCTGACCAAGTGAATTAAACTGTGAAATGTCTATTGTATTGTTTAAATGTGCTCATAACTGAAGCTTTCCTTGAGAACGGACTGCTAGGAGATGATGTTCTTGCTAATGCAACATTTTATGTGTAGTGTGTGAGATGGACTTTCCCGGGACAAGAACAATGAAGATACGGACTAGAGTAGAAGCTGCAACATCTCCTGTTACCTGACAAGCTGACTAACGGGAACATCATAAGACGAAGACAGAGTATGAGCATACGATTAACTGACCAATAGGGGATTATGGGATAGTTTAGGTGACTTTAATATAACAATGCTCATTCTGAGAGAAGAGAGTCATTCTCTGCCCACATTTCCTGACCGAAAGGTTATTACCTTCTTGTGTGTCTTTACTAGGGATAAGCTTATCTTTAATGCTTAATGACTTTGCCCCTACTTTCCTGACTGAGAACTGATGCCTTGCTGATCGACTGATGTCCCGAGGACAAAGTCTGAGCCTGCATTCCTAACCAATACAGATGATAGGTATATTGCGATAAAAGTGTGAATATTATGCCTATTTGCTTTTTCTTTCTAGGTACCAACTGCGCTGTTTTCAAAGAGCAGTAATTAGATGTTTTTCCAAATGTGTGTTACTAAATTGTTTTGCATGAAGCTCAACATGCTGATGCTAATCTGGTGTTAGTTGAGGATTCTGACTTATGACTAATGCTTGATGGATTTCTCTGCTTAACTACATGTATTACATCTCGTTAACTCAGCTGACCCTGCTAATGATTTGTACTGTAACTTTAGAATATGTTGTAGTTCAAGCTTTGATTAGATTGCGTTTCTTCCGCCGATTTAGACAACCAGTGTTGTTTTTGTATGTGTTTCATTTGATGTTGACCTTAGCATTGTTAATATAGGGAAATAAACATTATAAACTTTTAGTAAAGGTGTGGGTATTTAAGACCTAAAGGTCATGGTGCGTGATAATTACTGACTCCATTGATTTTTGATTTGTACTGGAGCTATGGTAAGAACTTCTTAATTGCGAGTCAAAACGTTCATCGATCTATATGCGTCCCCTTATAAGTATACTAATTAAGGTCTGATGCGCTAACAGTACCCTAATTTGAATCTCACTTACCTGATATGCACTCCCATGTGCCGATGCACAGCTGTCCTCTGAACCTGTTGACCATCATGATCATGTTCCTTCTCACCATTATATATGCAAGGTCAGTAAATGAGCTCCATACCCTGTCTGTTCAACAGTTGTAGACATCGTTCTTCCCGGACATATAGTCCTTTACACAAAAGCAGCATTTACTTTCCATGGGCAGTTCATCACCTTGCTGTCTTTCTATGCTCCACCTCAACCCTTTAGGGGGAGGAATGGCTCCATCCTTTTAGCCCTATGTTAGAGGGTGGGTCATTAGTTGTGAGACCTGCACAAGTAATGGGTGTGCACTCGACCACCATTGGGAACCAAACACCCCTTTGTAGCGCTTGAATCTCATAGGGTAGCATTGCAGAGGATTCCAAGGCTTACTCAAGGGAGGTGGTTTGGGATAGTAAACACCAATCATGAGCACTCATGAATAACACTCCATAAATGATTGTCCATTCTGTGCTTTTTCTTTTGATGAAGTAAAAGTACATTTATTACACACACCCTACTGAATACTATGCAACACTTCATAAATATACATAAACTGATGGAATTACTTTTGGATGACATTGCATCATTCTTGTCTCTCCCACAGGGAGATATAAACTAACAACCTACATGGCAGACTTTCACTTGTAGGCTAATGCAATATTTTACTGTAACTTGGGAGTTAGAGCACCTGATACTGGCAATAAAGTACATCTACTTTGATCACTGGTGGCTGTCAGACTCATTACTCAAATAAGCATCAACAAGGAACACGTCTATGTAGGCTGGAGTGGTTGACATTGCTAAGATCACTTTCAGCATGATCCATGCAGCCTAACCCCACGTCTAAAGGGTGTGGGCAAAAGTACATCATATTCCACATTGAAGTATTCAATATAAAAAGGATGCACAATTGACCCAGTCCCTAAAGGACAACACTTGGCTTTTAATCATGATGTAATAGAGTTCTTTTACTTATGACTACCCTGAATTACCCTAAGTGTCTAGTTTTTTAAAACATGCAGGTTTGCTGGTTTTCCCTAGCTGCTGGCTTGGGTGGGGCCCATAATCTACAGCTGCCCACTTTGCAAAAAATGGGTCTGTTTCTAGTAGAAAAATGTGATGTGTCCATGTTGCGTTTTAGCCGTTTCCTGTTGAAGGCACTCACACAAGTGAGTTACCATTTTTATCGGAAGACTCAGGGGAATGCTGTGTGGAACAAAGTTGTAGCTCCCCACAGACTTCATCACTTTCCATTACAGAAATGTAAGGAAAATGTTTTTTCATTCAAAGTTTGAGGTTTGAAGGAATTTGGGATAAAACAATCTGGTGACAGCCACGTAAGTTACCCAATTCTGAATTCCCCTATGTGTCTAAGTTTAAAAAAAGCACGTTTGCTAGGTTTCCCTACGGCCAAAATCCACAGCTACTCACTTTTCAAAAATGGGTCCTTTTTGAGTGGAAAAATTAGAGGTATTCATGTTGAATTTTGGGAAGTTTTCTTTCACAGGTATAGGTCTACCCGCACAATTTTGTATCAGAAGATAAGTGGAAGCTTAGAATAGTAGGATATTTGTGATTACCGAGTGGCTTTCACTACATTTGTGCTCTCCAAATGTAAGCTAATGGGTAAAAAGGAAGACATTTTGAAAAAAATCACATGCTAGTATGTACCCACAAATTAAGAGATGTACAAAAAAACAGAGCTGCCAAAATGTGCCCATTTCCGAAATACATCGGTTTCCTTGGAACCCATTTTTTACTCTACATATTTTACCATATGAAATGGTTTATACTCTGTACACAATGATAAAACAATTGTACGGTGCAGTTTAGTTGTTGTCTCTGGATACCTAGGGTCATTAGAAAACCTACAAACCCTATTTATCTTCACAACCAGAAAGGACTAGTGAAGGTAATGGTGTATTTCTTTTGTAATTCGGTCATTGTGACAAAAAGTTACAGACAATTGTGTCACAAATGGTGTTTTCTTGTAATAATTTTCAGTATTTCTTTTTTTCAACAGCTAGTTTCTTTGTGGAAACCTTTAAAAAAAACACACATATGACCCCTTGCTGGATTCAGACTTTTTAAAAAACTTCTAAGAAATCTATAGCTTTTCTGGGTCAGTCATGGGTTTCACACTGGTTTCCACCACAAACTAGAAGTAGGTTGTGAGCACAAAAAATAGGAAAAATTGACTATCTATTTGAAAAATGTCAAAACTGTGATCAAAATTTGTTTTTTAAAATTTTACTCTGCATGATCCTGAAAGTTGTGAAGGTGATGGCTTTAGCACAGCAAACTGTTCATTTGATGCCATGTCTAGAAAAAAACCATACATTTTTATCTAGAGCACTTTTTTCCCATTTTTCCCCCCCAAAAAATTAAAATGTAGCTATAATTAGCCTATTTTCTCCATCCCCTCCAGAAGAATCCATAGACCCTGGGTTCTTTTAGAATATACAGGATGATAGAGAAAAAAGACACACATTTGACATGGATACCTTATTTGGAAAAAAGGTTATGGAGTACTAAACATGAACTACCCCAAATAGCCCCAAAAGGGCTCAGTGCTAGGCCCTGCAGCTAAGGGGTTAATGTTTTGTGGTGCCCTGTGAAAGCCATATTTTGAATCCCCACCTTTTGAAAACTTTTGAATATATTACACATTTTAGCTAATTCAAGCCCTCGTGATGACAAACTATATTAAACCAAATGTTAGAATTTCATAACCTCGTGTATACAAAAACAAATTACGGTTTATGATGCTTGGTGCTTGCCAGCTAACTAGTGCCAAGTATTGTTTTGTTCTTCAACAATAATATATTATGTGGAGCATAATACTAGCCTGATCATGCCATAGCAGGAAAGGCACACTGAAGGTGACTTGATAGATGTTTAGTGGACTAGTGGCATATTATTAAAACAAAACATATGTTTTAGCTTTAACTGCTGTATATTCACTGTCACATATAAATCCTCCTTCACAACATTTTTGTTCCAATAGTAAAACTCATAGCACTGCTGTGCACAACTTTACTAATCCATCCACTGACACCTGATACATTTCTCCTTCAGTCCTTTCCCCTGCTTTGTCCTTTCTCCCCTCATTTCATGTGTATAATTCTCTGGCTACACAGCTACCACAGGCTCTGAGATTGGAGGGAGAAAAACAAAGGGGAAGAACAGAGAGGTAATGAGAAAGGCATAGCATGAAGAGTGATGTAAGCGGGTCAGGGTAGGGATGAAATAGAGAATACGATGTGGGTTAGAAATAAAATAAGGAGTGAACGTTGAGATAGCTAGAAAGAGGCTATAGAGAGGTAGAGAGAGGTACAGAGATATGTAAGAGGTAGCAAAGGGTATGTATGTAGATAGTGATGTGTTGAAAGAGGAAGGTGGTAAGTTAGAGAGAGGTAGTGGTAGAAGAAGACAGGTGAGGTAGACGGAGAAGTATAATGAGGTGCAAGGTAGACAGAATGGTGAAGTACGGAGAATGATAAAATGGGAAGCGAGATATAGAAAGACAAATCCAGTAAACAGAGTAGTGCAGCAGTAAGAAAAGTTGAGCGAAAGGGAGGTCATAGAAGAAAGAGCAATGACTGTAGGAAAAAAGAAGTAACATAGAGAGGCAGAGGTGAGGTGGAGAAAGAAAGGTGAGGCTGATGCAAGGGTGGATAGCATGAGTTAGCAAGAGAGTGGTCAAGTATAAACTGAGAGGTGAATTTGAGAAAAATATAAAAAGAAACAGGAAAAAGTCATGCAGCCAAGATGAGTTGGAATGAACTTAGAGAATGAAGATATAATGATAGAGAGGAGATGGAGAGGTGAGGCAGTGAATAATGATGTGTTGAATTAAACAGTAAGGTAATGGAAGAGGTGGGAAAGAGACAGATTAAGGGAAAAGTGAGATGTGAGGTCAAAAGAGACACAAGTAAAAAGAGAGAGGTGAGGAAAAGAGTGATGAGGTAAGAGCAAGGTAGAAAAAGGTGAGTTGTGTACTTCAACACTGTGATTGAAGTCTGCTTATCGTACACCTGTGGCACTCATCAGGCACTCCATCAAGCAGCTGACCATACACTTTGGGAATTGATGTATTTGGGGTACACAGTTAGATCCCATGTATTTAAATTGGGAGTTCATTGATACAGTTTTTGTGTGTTCCAAACATTTTATGCTATCTTTGACTGGGATTTCTTTGTCCTTGTTGTCAGAGCATATAGCACAAATGTGGGGGTCGGGAGGTCTAGAGTCTTCTGTGCTTAGTAGCCATGCTAGCATTTTGCCTTTTCTATCGCCTTCTGAGTGCTGTCTTGTGGGCCATTCCTCCTAATCTAGTTGCTCAATGCGGTCAGTGAGTAATCAGTGCTTTACTTTGCTTCCTTCAAACCTTGCTGATCTGTGGGCCCTTTTATCCAACAATACAAATTTCTTGTTCCGCTTTGTCAAGGATGAGTGTGCCTTTTGATCACATATTTGGTTTCAATCCATATCCCCTCTAGAACTCTTTTAAATGTGTCTCACTCAATTAACGTCTGATGCTATGTCCTCATTTTCCTTGAATCATTGATATATATTTTTCCCATTATGGCTCTATGTGGCATATTTAAGAAAAGTGGCAATGGACGCAGTGCAGTGCCACTTTTCTTTCACCCCTTAGCATCCCTCTAACACCACCATGGGTGTGCCCTATTTAAAATACGGAACACCATGGCAGTAGTTAGAGGACTAGCATCAGAATATTTTACGCTAGTTTGGAGCTTTGCAGGATTAGCGTCAAAAATGTTGACGCTAGTCATGCAAAGCTCATTGAGGCCCACTGTAATCAATGGCATGCCTCCTTTTGACAGCTGCACTGAGCAGGCATTAAAAGTTCCAAACAAAATGGTACCAAGAAATCTGTAAGATTTCTTTGTGCCATTTTCGCAGTCCCCCTAATATGGGAACGCTCCGTTTGCATACATTATACCTAGGGCAGGCACAATGTAGCACAAAGTGTTACAAAGTGTTGCAATGCAAGCATTGTGCCACTTTGCAAATATAGTGTGGGGATTTTGGCCTCATTGAGCCACACTAGCATAAAAAAATAAAGCTAATGTGGCACAAGGAGGCGCTAGGGTTTTTTAAATGTGGCCCTATATGTTTTGTCCAGTGAAGCCACTATGCAAAGGCACCACATGGGTGTTATTGCTGTGCCGCTACCCCTTTCTAGCATCACCAATAACTTATTGTGATCGGATTCCGTCCTCCCTAGATATTCAACATTAGTTACCTTTTCTTGACTCTCATGTGCGATAATGAGTATGCCCTACTTGGTGTGTATTTGATGTAAGTGTGAGTAGTGTGAATATTCTAAGGTGTCCAGGTGTATGTCTCACCAAAGGTTCTAGTCACTACTGTTGTAGCCATTTGCTCACTTTGTGTGAAGCACTATGACCCTGGGGTCCCAGTGTGGAGGGTGTTGATCTGCATAAATTACTGTTGTAAATTCAATTGAAGACTCCCCCATCTAGAGGGTATTGGTGGGTTACATTTCAGGGTTAGTATATCCAGGAACTGAGGAGCACATTTACATGGAACTGGTGAAGCGTGGCGCTGGGCTAATATTGGCAGCACTGCACTGCATCACTTCGGAAACGCAGGGATACACAGTAGTTATAAAAATGCAGTGTACCTCTGTGTTTCCCCTAGCACTAGCATTAAATTTAGCTGCCTAGTGCCAATGCAGACAGCCTTGCACCAAGGCTGTGCTGATTGGATGGTTGTCTATGTGTGGGAAGGGACACCTTCTGGACATACACAATCATTAATGGCCTTTTGATCTTTCTATGTGTGCCGCAGGATGCAGCACACATAGAAAAAGCAAAACGAGGAGAAATAAAAGTTTTTGGCACTGCCTCAGATTTATCTTTCCCTGTAAATCTGGGGCAGTGTCAAAAAGCAATGGGTATTGCACAGGTACACCCACAGCAACACCCATAGCACGCCCCTCTGCCACAGAAAACTGCGTCATGGGGACTCATATTTGCAAAGCGGTGTTAAGCCACAAAAGTGGCTTAACGCTGCCTTGTAAATATGGTGCAGGGCAGAGTGCCTCCAGAGCATCAAAAAGAGGGACGCTTTGGTGGCGTTCGGGGCTTGTAAATATGCCACTGAGTCTGGTTAATGTGGGGGCATAAAACCTATTGGAATTGATTTATCATTTAGAGCTCCTTCAATTATATTGTGTCTACCTTCGGTATCAATACGATTATAATTTGTCACAAGTAGTACTCCGTGCACAGCCCAAAATATAACCCCCCTGGCGTAAGTCGTGTATGGTGATGACAATTATTTGTCCTATCCATTTCTTAGTTTATCAAGTTATGCATTAGTTAGTTGTCTCTCCTGTAAGAACACAATATCTATATGTGTATTTGTTAAGTGTGCATGTATGAATCCTATTTCTTTTAATTGGGAAGGCCATGCCACACACATTCTATGTCAGTAGGCTTTATTTGGTTGACATCATGTTTGTGTCTGATCTAAAGATTCCAGTGCATGTGCTTGCATTCACTTATTTGAATACAGGATTCTCTTCTAATTTGCAGTACTACTCATCTGCAGGATGGTAAACTAGACTCAAACCTTAACAAAACGTTTCCTAACTTCCCCCACCAGGACTGGATTTCTGCTCCCCATCTTCCCACCCCCTACACCAGGCATTACAATTTTGTATCTGAACTGTATCTAGATCTTTATTCATTTAGGCCTGTCTTTGTTGTACAGAGGCAGTGGGACTAGAGGGGAGTATGGAGGAGAGTATGTTACACAGAATTACTGTTCTAGATTTCCTCACACATGCACCCCTAAATTATGCATCCCCCATCTCAAAGTACACACTCAAAGCATCATCAGTGTTGTCAGCTATGACTTTTTTTCCATTTCAATTGTTTACATTTCATCTGCTTTATTAGGCGATGTCATCTGACATCATGGTGTTGACCAGCAGACTGTATCCTACTGTGTCCCCTTTTGACTATGTGCTGGACTCCTCTGCACTGCCTCCTGATATTTCCTGTTCACTGTGATTTTCAGGTATCTTAATTGCTTCATAACATCTGCTACCAGGCCTTTTCTTTCTTGTGCGGATTCTTCTCATATGGCTTTTGCAGCATATCAGCACCTGTGGCAAAGCGTTTCTTAACAATTACTGCTCTTGTCTGTCCTTCTCTCAATAGGAGCCCCTAGTCTTCAACCAAGCCTGAGAACCCTTAGCTGACTTCAAGAAGTGTGTTGGGTTCTGCATCACCACTTTCAGCATTGTAGTGTAGCAGGGCATATGTCAAACTGAAATGGCATAATTGCCTTTTTAGGTCCAGGAAGGAACTATATTGACATTGCAATTATGAGGTGTAGTGGTGCTTAATGTGTAAAATAAACAAAAAAAGTGCTAGTGCTTTCAGCAGGTGAACCACTGAAGCTTGCACCACACATTGCACAGCCATGCTGCCATTGATAGTAACAACACAACTACTAACAATCATACTCCTATAGGTGTGATAATTCGGACTATTCCATGCCCCAAAGCTATAAGAATGACTTGAGCGTCAGGACAGAGTCATTTTTAATGTTTATTGAATTAATAATTAACTGTTGCTGTGGTCACCTCTAAACTAACTAGACAGTGGTACCTTGTGGCAAGCTGTCATAAGCTCAGGTGTGGAAAATTAAGTGCCGGTGTTGAGCACCAGAAAACACCAGCTCAAATTAAGCATTGAGGTATAGTCTGGAAAGATATGAACCTTGCTGTCCTCTGTGGTCCAGGTGCCCTGGTCCCTAGCCACCTGCAGTATATGGTCTCTGAAACTAAGCAGTTAGACTGCAAAAATTCTGGGTGGAGCTCCTGCACCTTCTTGGCACATTTTGCTGAGAAAAAAGTTTGATAGGCTGCCAGAAAACTATTGATACCACCACTACTTCAGGAGTAGTTTGGTACTACAGTCTTCTGTTTTTTCAGGAATTCTTACCCTTTTGAATATTGTTGTCCTAACAGTGACCTTTGGTGTCCACAGCTGTATTTTGCAGTTGTTTGACATTGTCTCTGAGGCTCATCATTTGTTTCTGTAATTCTAGCAAAGTCAATCTCATTGCTGAAAAGACCGTTTTAATTTCCCTGTCTTGCGGTTTTCTATGATGCACTCTTAAAAGCCCCACACCAATGATTACTAAGGTGGTCATTATGAACAAGGCGGGAAAGACCGCCGACCGCCGTGTCGGCGATGAACAGAATCCCACTGGTGGCGGCGAATGGAAACCGGCCATATAATCATTGAAAAACCCAACCCCGCCAAAATATCCCAGACCACCACTCCCTGCCAGGGCCCTGTCGGCGGGAATCCCGGCCCACCCCACCCCGCCACCACCAAGCACACCCACATCCCGCCCTCCAAATAATGATGCACAAATCACCTCAGCGGACAGTGGAGGCCGGATGACCATTGGCGGCTGCGACCGCCACAGGCAGCAAGTGGGCCCAACAGCAACAAGTGCACACATAGGATAGGCCTGTCACCCACACACCTGACACACATCCAGAACACCATAATACACCCCAGACACGCCCCACAATCCCTTGCAATGAAAGCAGGACCAGAAGACGGAGAGCACCAGAGCCAGACAGAGAACTCCAGCATACAGGACACGCATATTGACCCACACAGGAGTACCCATACCCCGTCCCCAGTCCAAACGCCATCCACCATCCTCACCATGTCCCCCCCAAAAAATCCACGCTTCACTGAAAGGGAGCTAAGGACCATGGTGGACAAGATCCTGAATGTGGAGCCGCAAATATTCAGGTCCGAGGTGCAGCACACACCCATCGCGCGGAAATTGGAGCTTTGGCAGACCATTGTCAACAGGGTGAATGCAGTGGGACACCATCCACGCACCAGGGACGATATCCGCAAGAGATGGAACGAACTGTGGGGGAAGGTCCGTGGCATGTCATCCTGGCACCACATCGCAGTGCAGAAGACTGGGAGAGGACCGCCACGCACACCAGCCGACTACACTGACAGGGAGGAGAAGTTACTCGACATCCTGCACCCATAGGGACTCACTGGACTCATTGGAGGAATGGACTCGGGTAAGTCATCTACAATTACCCCATATACAACACATCTGCAATGCATGCACCACCCTACCCCACCCACATCCCACCCAACCATCACCCACCACATCCACCACCCTGCATTACCCACAACTCACTACCAGGCCCACATCACTCCTGCTGTGCACAGCCACCCACCCCTGCATGTACCCACAATGGAATAATACCCCCCACCACAATGTAACCCCACCACTGCCACTAAGTGCAATGTCCACCTCACACAGGCACCCTGGAAGGCCACTGAAAGTCACACCAGCACAAAATTGCACAGCTCAGTACACCTCAAACCCTCAGGCATATGTAACAGACATGTCTATGTCCCCCAACATGCACCACCACCCATGCAACCCTAATGGAGGGGACAAGGAGTGCCACAGCACTCCAGGGAGACAGAGACACATCACAAGACCTGGGCACAGACAGGTGAAACACAGCTACGGAGGCCACAGTCTCCCACTCCCAACATGCAGAAGGCCCCCAGTACAAGTGGCACGTCAAGACCTGCACAGGGGACATAGGCACAGGGGGCTAGGGCAAGTTCAAGTGCCCCAGTGGGTCAGGGGGTAGGGCACCGGATGGATGCAGCAGCCCAGGATGTCATTGCAGAGGTATTGGGGGCCTACCAACATACCCAAGACAGGTTGACACAGATTGTGTCCACCCTGGAGCAAAGTCAGAGGATGCAGCAGCAACAACACCAACAGGCCATGGAGCAGTGGAAAGAACACAATGTCACAATGGCCACCATTGCTGGAGCACTGCTGCAGTTGGTCAACAAACAGTCAGACACCCACACCGGACAAGAGGCCCTGACAACAGCCCTGGACAACCAGCAACAGATGACCCAAGCAGCAGAAACAGCACAGGAAATACCCTCCCAGGAATCACAAGGGCCAACCATGCCACCCGAAGAAGCTCCACAGCAGAAGCCCAAACGTAGTCTCAGGCCAAGATATGGCACTAGAAACCCAGCTAAGAACAAGCCCCACTCCAACAATTGACACTGCTACTACTGCAAAGCAACTATCCCACCCATTCACCAACAACACTTAGCTGAGGGCAAATTGAAGTACTATACTACAAATAGGACCCACATATGACATCCAACAGGGCTGCCCCCAAGTCGATTTTGAGGACACCCAACCCTTACGACTTCCATCACTGTATACAGCACAATTCACTGTATTCGACCAATAAAACACATTTCTCACCTGTAACACTGTTACCTGTCTTCAATGTTGGACAAAGTTGAGTATGGATGCAACTGGCAGAGAACAACCTTATTGTCAATTTGTGCTTGGTGGTGGTAATGTGTGTTTAAAATTAGGCAAGGAGGGAATGCATATATTGTCTGTCAGTGCCATGCAGAAGAGGTCCATTTCTCGCCTATCATGACCAATCCCCCCTATATGACATGGCACACTGACAGTATCGGTCACTAACCACAATTACAAGCTTAAGTCCCAGACAGGTATTGGAAGTAGAGTTGTATCAGTTGGTTCCTGGAATTGACATCCCCTTCCTCATCCTCACCATCACTCTCCTCATCTCTCTGAGGTAACTGATCAGGACCTATAGTACCCTCCACCCCCAAAAGGGGGATAGAATGTCTCACAGCCACGTTGTGCAGCATGCAGCAGGCCACCACTATTCTACACACCTTATCAGGCCCATAGGCCAGGGAACACCCAGAGATATGTAGACACTGGAATCTAGCCTTTAGGAGACCTACTGTACGCTCTATCACCCTCCTAGTACGTCCATGGGCCTCATTGTTTTTCCTCTCTGCATCTGTCCTGGGATTCCTCACTAGTGTCAGGTACCAACGCAAGTTTGGATAGCCAGAATCACCTAGAAAAAGGGTCAATTCAGAGTCATTATTATAATATCCCTTAGTCAGACATGCAGGTTTTCTACAATGTGTCAGTTAGTGACAGGCAAACTTACCTATGGTCCACCCTCTGTCCTCTTGTATTTGTTCCATCTTCTGTGGCACACTACTGTTCCTCAAAACAAATGAATCATGGACTGAACCCAGAAACATGGCATTCACATGGGAAATGTACTGGTATGCAGTACATACCAATTGGATGTTCATGGAGTGAATGTTCTTCCTGTTTCTGTACACCTGTTCACTCACTCTTTGGGGGATGATAGCTATGTGGGTGCCATCGATGGCACCTATGACATGGGGAATGTTTGCAAAGGTATAGAAGTCAGACTTGATGGCAGGGAGGTCAGCACTTTGGGGGAATCGCACATTGGATTGCAGATGTTGTACAAATGCATTCAGAAATCTTGTCAGTACCTGGCTAAACATTGGCTGTGAGAAACCAGCATCCATGCCCACTGTCACTTGAACTGAGCCTGTGGCCAGGAAATGGAGTGCGGAGAGCACCTGCACCTCAGTTGGAATGGCATGCTGATTACGATTTCTGGGAGTCAATGCAGGATCCAGTAATGCACAGAGGTCCTGAATAGTTGCACATGTGAGTCTGTAAGTGATAATGATCTGACGCTCTGCCATGGTCCCCATATCCACAAGTGGTCTGTACACCGATGGTGCCCTTCCTCACCGCAAGGGTCGGTACCTATGAGGGTTTAAAAAAAGGAGTGATGTGCACACACACATTGGCATATTTGCAAAATACCTGTAGTGCATTGTTCATAGTAGTGTCTGTACAATAACTGCAACCTGACAGATGTCCATGTACATCACTAGGAAGGAACAGAGTAAATCATGTGTGCTAATATACGCAATGGATAGAGGCCTAGGTGCTTCATGTGGATAGTAGGCCCTTCATTGTTAGTAGTATGAATTTCAAGATGCGTAGGTGATGACAAAATGTCGTCCCACTGTAGTTCTGCCCCTTCGTTGTGGAAGTGACCTAATACCGCTAGCGGTTGACGTCACAGCGTATGGCGGTGTTGACCGCTGTTCACACCCTCATTGGCTAACATGGATGCCAATGGGGAATCCTGGCGTATCATGATCACCGCCAGCGGTGACGGTGCATACCGCCGTGGAACGTACGTGCGTTCGTCATCGTTTGATCACTTGACTCCCTGATCTGGTGCGGACAGGTACTCCACTCTATGTACTGCTGTCACCTGCCTCTGGCTATGGATGTTCCACATGGTGCAGGGGAAAGGGCCCCGGCCTTCACCCAGGAAGAATTGGAGAAGCTTGTGGAAGGGGTCCTGCCCCTGTACGACAGACTCTACAGCCGGCCAGCGGTACAGGTGAGTCCGGGTTTGGGGGGCACTGTGTGAGTAATGGATGGAGTGTATTTCACATATGTGTGCTCCTTTGAGCCAGGATGGGCCATGGTGCATGGAATGCTGCGTGACACTGTCCTGCATGTCTGAGAGTACTGTCAGTCCTATGTTTGACAATCTGCCAGCTGTTCCCATCGTGCAAGTGCCTGACCTCTGTGTTCCATTTCTGTGTCACCCTACTAGGTTAGTGCCCACCAGAAGAGGGCACATTGGCATGGCATTGCCAAGGAGGTACGGACCATGGGGGTCTACAACCAGCAGAGCACCCACTGTCAAAAGAGGTGGGAGGACCTGCGGCGCTGGGCGCGAAAGATCACTGAGGCCCAGCTGGGGAAGTCCTCCCAATGTGGAAGGGGTGCCCGTCGGGCACTGACCCCCCTCATGCATCGGATCCTGGCGGTGGCGTACCCAGATCTGGATGGGCTCTTGAAGGCTGCACAGCAGTCACAAGGGGGTGAGTACTCACAGACCATACTTCAGTCTCGAAGGATGAGCATGTGTGCGATGGGGCTCATGCTGCTTAGAGCAGGGAATTTGACTGGTGCCCATCTACTGCATGTTCCCCAAAGGGTGTAGGGGTGTCCCTGTCATGTTTCACCTACCTCAGCTCCAATACTATTTCAGGGGATGGGTGTAGGTCAGTATTCTGCTCATTAGTCAGGGGCATGGCCATGGGCACAGTGCACTGTGCTGCCTGTTGGGTGTGTTTGCTGGGTGGGTGTATGTCTGGCCATTGTGTATCAGCATTCAGCTATTTACAGTTGTCTCTCCTGTTTTGTCTCCCCATCCCTGTTCTCTTGTGTTGATTTTGTACAGCATCAACATCAGGTGAGGGAGCTGAGGCACCGGCAAGTGGGGAGACAGCGGCCCATGGATCCTCTGATGCAAAAGACAACGAACGCCCAGGGGACCAGTGGGTGGGAGGACGAGGGGACTTCCACAGGGGAGACTACTACCACAGGAGGTAGTGACTCTGAGACCTCCTCCGATGGGGGTCCTCCGGCGGTGGCGGACCCTAGTGGACACAGCACTACTGTGAGATCTACCGCCACCCCCCATACCATCACCGCCCTCCCTTCTGCTCCCCACCGAGTTGCCCGTGCTCGCCCACCCAGAAATGTGGGCATCTCCTTCGCCCCAGGCACCTCCTCCCCTGCCCCAGTCAGCCCTGCTGCCCTCACAGAGGAGGCTATTGACCTCCTGAGAACCATCTCTGTAGGGCAGACAACCATCGTCAATGCCATCCATGGTCTGGCATCAGAGGTGCAGCAGACCAATGCCTATCTGGATGGCATTCACGGTGCTGTGTCTGCCCTACAGAGATCTTTTCAGGCTCTGGCTTCCTCTTGGATGGCAGCCAGTTTCCCTGGCCATTCCGTCCCCCCTCCAACCTCCTCTACCCCTTCCAGCACCGCACTCCCTTCACCCGTCCAAAGCACACAATCAGACCCGCTTACAGGCACATCAACACACACAATGCATACTTCAAAACACAATCACTACACCTCCCACCAAAAGCATTCACACAGCCAACAGACACCGGCACACACAACAACGTCCACTTCCCCCAGTGTGCCCACCTCTTCCACCTCCCTGTCTGTCCCCTCTACATCCACACCCTCATGCACTGCACCTTCACTCACTGTCACTGCTCCTCTTCCTGCACTCACCACGATAGCAGACAGCCATACATGCACCTCATACAGCACACCTGCAAAGCTAACTCCATATTTATACTTTGGCGTTAGACCCGTCTAGCGCCAAAGATCTTGGAGTTTGCGTCATTTTTTAGCGTGGACACCTACCTTGCGTTAATGATATGCAAGGTAGGCGTTCCCTTCTAAAAAATTACTCTAAGGCATGTGCACTTTATTTAAACTCCTGTGCAAAAATGACACACGGGAGTGGGCGGGCCTGATAGAATGACGTCCAGCCGCTTTTGCGTCATTTTTTAACGCCTGGTCAGGGCAGGCGTTAAGGGACCTGTGAGCTCGGAAGGAGCCCAGAGGTGCCCTCCCATGACCCCAGGGACACCCCCTGCCACCCTTGCCCACCCCAGGAGGACGCCCAAGGATGGAGGGACCCATCCCAGGGAACTTAAGGTAAGTTGAGGTAAGTATTTTTTTTTTTTTTTTTGTGGCATAGGGGGGCCTGATTTGTGCCCCCCTACATGCCACTATGCCCAATGACCATGCCCAGGGGACATAAGTCCCCTGGGCATGGCCATTGGGCAAGGGTGCATGACTCCTGTCTGTGCTAAGACAGGAGTCATTTCAATGGGGGTTGGGAGTAAAAAAAAATGGCGCAAATCGGGTTGAGGCCAATATTTTGCCTCAGACCTGACTTGCCCCATTTTTTGACGCCCAAGCTCCATTTTCCCCTACGCCGGCGCTGCCTGGTGTGGGCAATTTTTTTTTTACGCACACCAGTCAGCTGCGCCGGCTAACGTCATTCAATAAATAAGGCGCCCGCATGGCGCTTTAGAATGGCGTTAGCCGGCGTTAAAATTTTGGACGCACAACTGCGTTGGCGCAGTTGTGCGTCAAAAAGTATAAATATGGCCCTAGATGTCTGTCTTCTCTCACTGTGTCCACCCCCACCTCCCAAAACACACAAACACACCAAGACACCCACCCATCAGACATCCACCACACCACAGCATACTGAGCAGTCACCTGCACCCACTACACGCACACCTACACCCCATACAACAACTCCCTCTGCCTCCACTCCCACGCCCACCCCAATTGCTCCCAAGAAACTTTTCCTCTCCATGCAGACCTGTTCCAACCCACTGTCCCACCCCATCTTGTCCCCAAACGTGCCCACCTCCTTGCCCTTTCCGCTCCTTCCACATCACAGCCCACCCCAGTCCAGCCTTCCCATTCCCGTGCCCCTTCCCTGGTGCAGAAGAAGTCCTGCTCAGAGCCTATGCCATCCAGCTCCACCTGAGCCAAACAGCCCCCACCCCCTTCAAAGGAGAAGCCCACCCCCTCCAACCTCCTCACGCAAGTCAAAGTCCCACCCCTGTCGAAAATCCCCACATACCCCCGCCCCCCTTCTGTGAGGTGCCTGGATCCCCATATGGTGCCCCATTCAGTGGAGTACACAGCATTGAGAGTCAGGTGTAGCCAGTTGTGGCCAAGGACAATGTGCATTTAATGGAGTGGCCATTGGCCCTGTTGGCACTGTTTAGATCAATGAGCTACTAATTAAAGTTTCTGTGTGGCCTGTGTTTGGGCTGCACGCAGTTCCACCCTGGTGTTTGTTTTAATTTTTTATGGGTGTGGGGCTATTGTATGTACTATGGTCAAGTTGCAGTGGCCTTCGGTCGGGTACATACCTCTTGGTGTGGGGTGTATGACTTGTGCTGCTGGGAAGGGTTGGGAGGCGTTGCAGAGAGGGAGGAGTGGGTGGTTATGTAACTGTGCCCTTTCCTCCCTTGTGTCGTATGTTGCAGTACTTTCCGTCTTCGTCGGCTGTCTAGGTCGTGTAGGTATATGGAAAGGAGCAAGGGTGGCATGATCAGCAGCTCTCTGTCAATGGCTGCCGCTGCACGTTTTGTGGAACTCCGGTGAGTCTTTCCTTCTATTTGTTTCATTTCCACCTGGCTTTGTGTGGCAGTGGTTCCCGCCCTGGAACTGGCGGCGGAATGGTGGTTCATAATTGATGGGTGGGTTGGGCCTTTCCGACGGCTTGTGGGCAGACTCTGCTGTCGTCAGCGGGACTCCTTTCCTGGCGGAGGGTGGTGCACAGGATGCGTGTGTTTCGTTTGGTTCATTATTTGGCGGTCCAGCCAGCTCCTCTGAGCGGAACGGACCGCCATGTTCATAATGAGGGCCTAAGTCTCTTTTTGGTCTCTAGTACACTTCTTGAGTCAAATATAGCCTGATAGTGAGATTTAGATAAGATAAAGATGGTCTCTGCACCATGCCGATCTTGGTGCAATCTCAAAACTTTGCCATCTCCACCAAGAAGGGTCTTTGTCTTGAAGTGCAGCTAAAATCACAAATCCAGTAGCATTTAATTGACATTGAAGCAGATTTTTGGGAGGAGTAGATTGCAAACCATGAAGGTTTATTAACAGATTAGTAACATTACATCACACTTCAGTTCCATCAAATAAAATTGCATTTCTCTAGGATACAACGTTCATGAATATAATTCAAGCGACACAATTCATAATATGAAAGTTTAGTGTATCAAAAGCAGTATCAAGTGCAAAATGAAGCAAAGACTCTTTCTATAAAGGAAACATCCTAATTCTAAGCTAAAGTTGTGGGTAGGTAAGGAGATTTCGAAAGCAATTGATATCAGCAAATAGAGAATCGAAAGAGGAACCTGATGAAGCACTGATCTCAGGAGATTAGAGAAGACGTTCTCCTGCAAAAGTTATCAAGAGCAAAAACAAACTAACAAGCTTCAAACAGTTATAAACACAAAATTTCATCCAAACACTACAATCTTCAGGTCTCTCACCAGACGATGACCAATCAAAACCCAAAGTTCTTTAGTTAGCCTCCTTCTCATGGAATAATAATACAATGCCACCTTATTCTCACACCATGACCTTCAAGATACCACACAAAAGAGTATCAAGTCCCCAGCTTTCCCATCCACTGCAGGTGTTGAGTTTTCAGTCCAAACCAAAACATCTCTGTAAATGAGCACATAGTGACTTTGTCATCTGGAACAGAAAATTATTAACTACAACAAGCAGAAATAGATAATTTATGTAAAAATGGTATGGAGCACTTGGGTACACTCACTCTAACTTTAAAAACACACTGGTTAAGTAAAGTTAATCAAATAAGTATATACAGTGTACTCTGCTGAATCCTAATGTGAACAACATGAAACTATCATGTGACATAATTGGAGTGCATAATGATTAAATCAGGTATGCTAGAGCTAATGCAGGTTATAGATTAGTATGCTATTTAAACACAAGTAACATAATTGAATTTTCCTTAAATGATCACCTAGCCTGAATTGCAGACTATTCAGACGGTCTCCTTTGACATTTCCACCCATGGTCTGTGATTGAGGTTTCTCATTTATTAGGAGAGCTGTAGTGGTCTTGGCCTTCAGTATATTGTCACTGAGTTATCCGTGTAGTATAGTGCTGCAGAGACTGCTGCAGTACAGTGAATGTCGATTTGATTATTAATAATTCTCTTACAGTGTCAGTAATTACTTAATGGGTTCTTGTGTCGACCCCTTCTGCAGCACCTCTTATCTAGCAATGCATATTATTGTGATGCTGTTTTAATAGTCTGTGTCTATGCAGTCCAGTTTATTATTACGTCAAGTTATCACAGCAATCCAGGTACCACGCTTATCCATCAACTGGGTACTGTCAGATGAGCTGCATTATCCAATGTACAAGAGGTTGAATGCCCAAACTAGCGATTGCAGAATTACTGTCAGAGCACTGGTTTGCACCTTCAGGGCCAGATGTAACAAATAAAAAAATTGCAAGTTGCAAAGTGCGAGTCCATGCGACTCGCAATTTGCAACTCGCAAATTGGTATGCAGTACGGTGTCTCAGACACCGACTGCGACTCGCTATGGGGTCGCAATGACCCACCTCATCAATATTCATGAGGTGGGTCGCAAATTGCGGCCCCATAGCGAGTATAGGCACTCGCAAACATGGAGGCCTGCTGTCGTCAGCAGACCTCCATGTTCGTGACTGCTTTCAATAAAGCAGTTTTTTTTTTTTAAGTGTAGCCCGTTTTCCTTAAAGGAAAACGAGCTGCACTTAAAAAAAAGAAAACGAAACCTTTTGTTTCGTTTTTTTTTCAGGGCAGGTAGTGGTCCACCTACCCTGAAAAAATAGTTTTGGGTCCATTCACAAAGTGGAAGGGGTCTCATGGGGACCCCTTCCAATTTGCGAGTGGGTTACCATCCACTTGAAGTGGATGGTAACTGCGACACCATTTGCGACCGCGTAGGTGGTCGCAAATGGTATTGCATACCACTCAGAATCGCAAATAGGAAGGGAACACCCCTTCCTATTTGCGATTCTGAAATGCATATTGCGAGTCAGTCCCGACTCGCAATATGCATTTCTGCATAGCAAAGAGGCATTTGCGCCTCGCAAACGGCGATTTTCGCCGTTTGCGAGGCGCAAATCCTTTGCTACATCTGGCCCTAAGTGTGCAGATGATTTTTATGAGTTTACGTTTTTGCACATGATTAACATGTATACATTAATATTGTGCTAGTGCTTTTGTAGCAAATTCTCAATGATGTGTAGAAGTGTGTTTTTCTGATATATGTGAACTAAGCCACATATTACTACAAACGTCATCTTGCCTAAAATGGAAAGCATTTATGCCTCTGCACACCTCCACTTCCCACATGTTCTGCAGCACACCTTCAAGCTGAAATGTACTAGTTTATTTCCATTGTTATTGTTGCAATGCTCTTGAGATCCCTCTCCAATTCAGCTATAACTCGAAACATTTACAATTCCTTCCATTTGTTCACTGAGCCCTATTCTTTCATAGAATGTGGTATTTTTAATGTATCTTGTTTTATTCAAGCATCTAAGGAAGATAGTAGCAAAGAGATTGCGTGTTGGAAATGAACCTTCTGTCAGGGTTACCCCAAACATTTTGCCTTCATCCTCCTCTTATTCTGACATTGTTTTAATTGGCCGTATGACTCTAAGCACATTAGCACTGCTGACCAGTGCTAAAGTGCATGTCCTTCTTCTTAAAACATGGTAACATTAGTGTGTACACAATTGGCATATTTAATTTACCTGTAAGTCCCTTGTAAAATGGTATAGCCTATACCCAAGGCTTGTTAATTATTTGCTACTAGTCGGTCTGCAGCACTGATTGTGCCACCCACTTAACTAGCCCTGTAAACATGTCTTAGGCCTGCCACTGCAGAGCCTGTGTGTGCAGCTTCAGTGCACATCTGGACTAGGCTGGGTGACAGCTGCATTTGTGCATTCCGTCCAGACAGCCACAACACAAGATACTTATCTGCATCTGCATTCATGTGCATACTGTTGGGTTTTTCTGGGCAGCGAGGATTGGAAGGGCTCACACTTACGCTCCAGAGGGGAGTGGCCTGAACCCACACAAAGGGTTGAGTACCCCCCCAACTGAGAGGCTGGAGCCAGGGCTAGGATGAAAGGAGGAGCTGTGCACTTCAGTGAGCTGTTTTGAAGTCACCACCACTTCAAAGGCACTTTTGGTGTAGGTTCTGGGACTTACTACTGGACTTGGGAAGAACTTTGCTAGAGTAAAGACTGCTGTGCTGTAAGGAATACCTCTTTGCTGGACTGACTGTTCCAAGGAACTGCTTCTCCGCAAGTCTGAGGTGAGAACAAGGACTCAATCCATCTTATTAACCCAGAGTATCTCCAAGGGCTTGCCCCCTGCTCTTCTGCAGACTAAGGGACATCAAAGACTGCATGCAACTCTCCTGGTGCTGTTGGACTCCTGTGAGTCTTATGCTTGCCTGAGGTGCCCCCTCCAATCCTGGGCCTCGGAAGTGGGTTCTGCAGCTTATTTCTGCAAAAACTGAAGCATCACCTTGAGTGCGAGGGAAATTCTGCTGTATCGCTCCCTGGAACACCTACTCAGCGGCTGTTTGACAACAGTGGATTCACAACCTGCTGATGATATGCTGCATGGCGTGATGATGACACATCCCATTCACTTCAACAGAGTTCACTGCAGGACCCGACTGCGAGGTTCAGAATCTATGCATCATGCACTCAACAACAATGCTTTGTTCCATCAAAGGTACTGTTTCAGTGGAACCTGTGTGGGTTCTGTAACCTCCATCGCAGTCAGCCTGAACTTGGAAATGCACCGGTCCCCAGCAACCTTTTGACCTCTGTTTATTTTTAAGCACTACTTTTAATTTAATCTTTAAAAATTCATATCTCAACTTCTACTGATTGAGGTTTTGTATTGTTGGTCTTGGTTTACTCAGATAAATATTCTCTATTGGTCTTAACTGGTGCAGAGACTTTTTGTGGTGCTTTAATAGTGCTATTGTTTGAGTGTGTTGCACAGTCACTTTACATATTGCTTGTTAAGGTAAGCCTGCTTGCTCTGTGCCAAGTTACCAGAGGGTGAGTACGTCAATTTAAAGTGTGTAACTGACATACCCTGATTAGGATTATGGTCCGTACTTGGACAGGGTGCATACCTTTGCAAACTAGAGACCCAATTCCTAACAGTGCTGAATGAATATTCATGTAGTGGATTAGTGCTTGTGAGTTAAGGAATGTGACCTTTCATTTTTATGAGCTTTGATTTCCTGATGAAATACTGCATTTGTTCACACCACGATGAAACTGTGATCCTGTAATTTCACTTGAATGAATAATGTAAAATAAATCAATTTGGGGGATGAGCCAGAAGACTTTCCTGAATGCCTAGATGCTGCTAGGTATGGTGCCCATTTTTGTCTTGACTTTGCTGCTTTTTTGGGTCTTAGAATAATTTGTTACTTTTGCATACTCTGTATAACTTTGCCTTATTTGGCATTGGCTCTGTACTGCTTTATATTTGAATTGTGTGATAAAACCCTGTAAAGTTTCCTTGACCTAGAAGTCACTTATTGAGTGTACTCATTCATTCTAAACCTAATTATTTAATTAATTGTATTTTTTAGATTTTGGTGCTTGGAAAGTGCCTTATCATGGGAACACATTGCCTCATGAAAATGGGGTTAAACACCATCTCTAATCCGGAAAAATGTGGGAACTGTGATTAAGTAAAATTTTGGTGTGTCTAAATTTTGGGGTCCTCATTTCATGCTCCCTTAAGAGGGTCTTTGTCCTTTATGTGTGCAGTTTTGCTTTCTTAGGTGGGAAAAATCTAGGGCCTCCAAAGAATCGCCCTAGCCAATATTCATACCTCCAAAATTACACACTTGTTTATGGTAACCACTCCCAGGTGATTCCACTACTGGAAAGTGAGAGAGGAGGTTCTCTTCTTTGTGTGCACAATCAACATTGACCACTTCATTATTGCCTTCTTAACACTGTGTCTCTACCCCCAGCTTACCTTTCAAGTCCCTGTCACATCCACTTTTTTTTTAAATAGGTCAATCCGTTGTTCCTGCTGTGTCTGAGGGTCCATGAGCTGGCCAGCTTGTTATCCAGTTTCTAGCAGATACTTCCTCCTCCACTCCTCTATTCACCATTCATATACCCCAGATATGAAGGTGCCTCCTCCCTCTGCACTGCTCTACAGATAGCATGAGTAGTCTGTTCAGCTCAGCGCTGGTAATGCAAACCATCTACTTGGAGACCTAATGCAGTTGGCGTAATTTTCAAATTCATTGCCTCTCGAGGATCAGTGCACATTTGCCTCTGGGGACGCTTCACAGGGCAATGGGTCCCTGGGGAACACTTCTACTCCTGCAAGTCATAGAAAGTAACTTGTCATTGGGGCCTACTGCCAGGGAGAAGTCCATGTAAGATAATAATAATACTCAATTTGCTGCCTGATCATGCCCCTGTTTTGTAAGCATTATTTAATCATATTTTTAGAATGGACTTTTTGTCTGTCCCTTGTTCATGATTGGATGGCATTTTTGTCTTTTTCCATGACCTGCTCCTGACTCAATGGCTATCCTACCTATTGCTCTTCCCCTGGAGTATTTAGGTTTCAACCTGGTTTTTCAAGTATTGGTGAAGCCAATAGTGCAGCTGGACATTTTGGAAATATATTTTTAAGATGGCCACCTCATTGCATTGAAAAGTAACCTGAAGGGAACCTTGGAAGTATAGAAAATAATGTTTCAAGGTAGCTGAACGTTATTGCCAGTGCTTCCAGGATGACCATCATCTTGGAAGGCCATCCTTGAAGAATGCTAAATTACATACCCACATACATAACTAGATGGTTCAAGACATTGCTTGTTCTGCCAAAACCAATACCGACAAACAATAAGCATTGGTGAAGAGACACAAATTGTCTTTGCCATTGTTTGTTTCATAGTAGCCAAACCAATACCACCAAACAACAAGCAGCGACAAAGCAAGCTAATTGTTTTTGTCAAGGCTTGTTTTAGAACCTTGCATGAAAACATGGGTCTGTATTTTAGGAATAACTATGTTGTATAAGTTCAAATTTGGGCATACAAGTTTCCTTAATGTATTTTATAAATGTCAATGTAAAATGATAATCTTTGAATTGAATTGTAAATTATTAAGCTTGTAAACCTGCTCCCGTTTCAAACTGTATCCAACCTCCTATGTTTACATGCAAATTTATTGCTATATTTATAGCAAAATACCTGTAAATATTATGATGCACTCTGACATCCTTAAGGATCTGTTTTTCATTATTTTAGAAGATTAAAACTAAATAAATAAATTATGGATCACTCCAAAGACTGCAGATCTTGTGCTTCTTTCATACTGAGATTCAATTTTCCCTTTGGGAAGTCCAAAGCACTGGCAGCTCAATAATTTGAAAGTTGCACTTTTTTATAGACACCAAAATGACACTTCATGGCTACAGAAGATGTTTGGCTGGTAGAGTAAAAGGCTTATTATATAAATGTCTTTGAATGCCTTTACATCAAAGAGATTGATTAAGAATGAAGTGAGGAGGACCGTCCTCCTGAGAGTGGATGTATAAGTAGACTGATGATGTCAGGGAATGGAAACTATGAAGGTCTTTCTAATTTGCTTTTTGAATGCCTAAGGAAAGAGTGACTCCTCCCAGTAGCCATGGTGCCACCCTACAATTAACATAGATGTGAAAGGTGTCTAGTGTGTCTGTAAAATGGTCCCAGTTAGGAGGTGAAATCCAGAAAGGGCAGAAAAAGCAATGTTTGAAGAGAATTTAGAAGATCCCAAGAAGGCAACACAACTACTGTGACACTGGGCAAGCTTAAGGCTTGTTTATCCAGAGAATCCAGTTAGGAAAACTGCAGTAAAAAAAGGGATCAAAATCATGGAAAAAAGTCATCTAAATGAGCGGCAGATACCACAAAAAAACAAGGGCTATTAGAGGACTGTGATACAAACTTCTCTTTCTAAAACCTCTTTATATAGATTGTAGACAGAAAAAGACATGCCAGGAAAAAAGTGTAACACCATCTATGAAGGGGAAACTCAGACAACAAGCACTGGCATTGTAACCATCTTGGAACGGATTTAAACTAGGCCTATATTCTTCAGAAGAAGAATGGTGTTACTTTAAGGTGGCAGTTTGGAAAATATTCTTCTGTTTAACACCAGCCAATTCCCAGCCCAGTTTGCTGCCTTATTTGTGGAAGAATTCCACCAGTGGGGAACTCCCTAAGTGACATGTCTGTAGATACAATGATGCTAGCTGGGTGGAGCAAGTCCCCGCTAACACCCAACACATTGCCTTCTCTTCTATAGATGCAAGGCCAGGATACCACACTACTATCTCTGATGAGTCTCATTCCTAAATGTAACAAAGCATTAACAAATTAGGGAACTTATTTACAAACCCCGTGGTGCAGGGTGGCGCAGCAAGTGTCTTGCTGCGTCGCCCTGCATCACCAGGAAAGGGCAGAAATGCACTGTAACTACAAGATATGGCACATTTCTATCCTCTCCTCCTGAGCTGGCCTGCAAATTGCTACCTAGCACCAATGCAGGCACCCTTGCACAATAGTGCCTAGGTTGTGGTTATGATTGTTTTTGTGCAGGAAGAAAGGTGCTTTCCTTGTAAACTTGTAAATCTGAGAATACGTCAGATTCCTTAGCGTTCCATGTGTGCTTGTGTGGGAACAATCACAGATGCACCCATGGAACGCCCCTTCCATGCAGTTTTATGCTTGAAAGGGGCCCTTATTAAAAAGACCATGAAAAGCTATGCAAGGTGGCTTTGCGTAGCCTTGTAAAAATGGACTGGCACACTGTGCCACCAACGTTTTAAAAAAAGAATGCTCTGGTGGCGCAGTGTGCTGGTAGAGCCTAGTAAATGAGGCCCTATGTGTTTTAAGACTCTCTATATAGAGCTAGTAGGTAGTTATAGTTAGGACTAACGTTTAGATAAAGTGCTTTTTTCATTTTGCTAATAACTTTATGGCAGTTTGATGAATTTTTACGAAATTTTTAATACTAGTTTGCCCCTTACTTGAGCTGCTGTCTTGAAAGTTTTGGAATGATTTGTGAAGCAGGGGCTGAGAAAAAGGGGAGGCCCCAAAACACTTTGGCCCTCATTCTGACCCTGGCGGTCTTTGACCGCCAGGGCGGAGGACCGCGGGAGCACCGCCGACAAGCCGGCGGTGCTCCAATGGGGATTCCGACCGCGGCGGTAAAGCCGCGGTCGGACCGGCACCACTGGCGGGGTCCCGCCAGTGTACCGCGGCCCCATTGAATCCTCTGCGGCGGCGCAGCTTGCTGCACCGCCGCGGGGATTCTGACCCCCCCTACCGCCATCCAGATCCCGGCGGTCGGACCGCCGAGATCCGGATGGCGGTAGGGGGGGTCGCGGGGCCCCTGGGGGCCCCTGCAGTGCCCATGCCACTGGCATGGGCATTGCAGGGGCCCCCGTAAGAGGGCCCCTAAATGTATTTCACTGTCTGCTGTGCAGACAGTGAAATACGCGACGGGTGCAACTGCACCCGTCGCACAGCTTCCACTCCGCCGGCTCGATTCCGAGCCGGCTTCATCGTGGAAGCCTCTTTCCCGCTGGGCTGGCTGGCGGTCTGAAGGAGACCGCCCGCCAGCCCAGCGGGAAAGTCAGAATTACCGCCGCGGTCTTTCGACCGCGGAACGGTAACCTGACGGCGGGACTTTGGCGGGCGGCCTCCGCCGCCCGCCAAGGTCAGAATGAGGGCCTTTGTCCCCATTATGGGGGTCAATATGACCCCGGCAGTTGGCGTTAATGTGGCGGTAGTACTGTCACCAGGCTGGCGGTACTTACCGCCACATTATGTACCACTCCGATCTCCATGGTGGTAGCAGCTGCCGGGCTGGAGATAACCATCTCCTGCCCGGCGGCCACCATTGTGCCACCTGCTGGATTTTGACCCCGTCTACCACCATGGTTTTCGTGGTATTCGTAACGCAATGAAAACCATGGCGGTAGGCTGCATCAGTGACAGGGAACTCCTCCCCTGTCACTGATAGGATGCCCCCACATCTCCAAACACCCACTACCCCTCCTACTTCTCCAAATATCCCCCCACCTCCACCCCTACAACTACGCCCCCATGCACACACTCGCAGGCACACACTAATTCATGCATACATCTACGCATGCATACATCCTATCGCACACACATTCACACACACTTCAAAACGTATATGCAGACACGCATTCCGATTTCTATACATACACGCACTCACACTTACATACATTCACGCATGCAATCAAGACTAAATACACACCCGCATTCACGCACACACTCACACATACATGCACAACAACCCCCCACACACACACACAACACCCCCATCTCCCACCCCTGGAGACACGAGTTACCTGGATGCAGGGGGTCTTCCGGCAGGAGACAGAACGGGGCATTGCTATCGCCAACAGCGCCCACCAGCAGAACACCGCCAGGCCATATTATTTTTCATAATACGGCTGACGGGGTTTACTGGTGTGGCGCTGGTAGTGGTAGCAGCGCCACCTTACTGCCATCCGCTAGTGTGGCCACAGCCGGATTTCCGCCCTTCTTGTGGCCCGGCTGTGGTCATAATTTGGGGACGGCTGGTAGTTGCGACAACGGTCTTTTGGCGGCCGTCGCTACGGCGGTAGGTGGTTTTTACTGCCAATGCCATAATAAGGGTCTATGGTGGTCATTACGACCCTGGCGGATTACTTCCGCCAGGGCCGCGGGACGCGGTGGCACCGCCGACAGGCCGGCGGTGCCCCGCGGGGCATTCTGACCGCGGCGGCTTAGCCGCGGTCAGAGAAGGGAAACCGGCGGTCTCCCGCCGGTTTCCCGCTGCCCCCAAGGAATCCTCCAAGCCGGCGCAGCTTGCTGCGCCGGCTTGGGGATTCCGACTCCCCCTCCCGCCATCCAGTTCCTGGCGGTTCTCCCGCCGGGAACCGGATGGCGGGAGGGGGAGTCGCGGGGCCCCTGGGGGCCCCTGCAGTGCCCACGCCAACGGCATGGGCACTGCAGGGGCCCCCGTAAGAGGGCCCCAAAATGTATTTCACTGTCTGCCTTGCAGACAGTGAAATACACGACGGGTGCAACAGCACCCGTCGCACCTTCCCACTCCGCCGGCTCGATTACGAGCCGGCTTCATGGTGGGAAGGTCGTTTTCCCCTGGGCTGGCGGGCGGCCTTTCGGCGGCCGCCCGCCAGCCCAGGGGAAAACTTGGAATACCCTCTGTGGTCTCTGGACCGCGGAGCGGTATTCCTGACGCGCAACATTGGCGGGCGGCCTCCGCCGCCCGTCAATGTTGGAATGAGGGCCCATGTGTCTATGGGGATGCATTCTTTAGACATGGCTACAGCCCGAACCGCTGAACGGAATTACACCAAGATTGTGTTTTTCGTGATTTGGTGTAAATCCATTCAGTAGTTTAGGATATATTAGAAGTAAATAATTTAGATATTTAGGGATGCGGATCCTCCGCGGATCCAACTGTCTCTGGTACGAAATCTGATTGGCTGCTAACACTTCAACAAGGAAGTGTTGGCAGCTGTTTTGAGACTCGGCTTCAGCCTTGGGCTAGTGGTCCCCCATAAACCACACCAGGAATAAAAAGTATTTTATTTTAAATATCGGAAAAATCTGCAGATGGATCTGCAGATTTTTCTGAAATTTCTTTTATTTTGCCCCGGGTGGGCCAGGTCCCGGGGACATTGTGGGCTTAAAAACAGAAGGGGTGTATGAGGCTTCCCTCCTAGGGCTTATATAAGCCCCAGGGACCACCACCTCCTCGGGATGATGATGCAAAGTTATACAGGGGGCACCCCATGCCCTGAGGACCACCACCTCCCTGAGGCGAGATGCATTTATAATAGTAGGGGGGTCCTGGAGACTGCCACTTCCCTGGGTCTAAGTTACTATAAAATGCAAATATCTGTGCAGGAAACCAGCTGAAAATATTGCTCCCACAAGCAGGGAGCTGTCATTAAAAGCTGCTCCTTGCTTGCTGGAGCAATGCCATTTCCCGCAGGATTCGGGAGCTGGCTGGAACTGTGGGGGACTTGAGGCTTCCCCCGTGGTTCCATAGGCTATAATGGATGCCCTTGGCACCCTTGCAGACATGGCCATACCCCAGCTGATGAGGACCCCGGGACCAAAATTGGTCTAAGGAGGAGGCAACATCTCCCTCCTCCCTCTTGGAAAAAGTATTTGGCTCAAGGGACCAGTGGTTGTCCACGGGGCATGGGAGGGTCCTTGTGGGTCCTTGTGGCCCCACTCATAAGTATTTTTAATAGTAGCCCGCAAAGGTGGGGGTCCCTGGGGCTTGAGGGGGTCCATGTGGCCCCTTATATATTTTTTAAATGTTGTCCTGGGGGGGCCTGTGAGCCCCCCCTAAATATATATACTTAATGTTGCCCCCTTTAAGCTCCAAATTCCTATTGCCGCGTGTGGTGGTGTGTTTGGAGCTTAAACAGGGTTTACCACAGTCCGTGTGTAGTGTGGGGTTGGTGTGGTTATAGGCAGTTGACTGCAGGGGGCCAGGCCTTTGTCCAGACCCTGTGGCCAAGTCCTGCCATGCATTGCTGAAGGTCGTGCGTGCTGTGGGTTTGTGTGGTTTATACTGGGGCTTACAGAAAGTCATTATTTTTTCCTCCTATCACAACACTCATCTTCAGTTTTTCAGCCAATATAAAAACCCTGACTCCGTAAGTGTTAATAATATTCTTCAAAACAGGATTTTTCTTTCTGGATTTGAAGATGAGTGTGTAAGAACTTCCGTAGATTACGAGAAACCAAAGCTCCTTGGGTCTAGTCATTTTCATTTTGTTCCAGTAAGTCACTGTTGGACCTGCCCTCTCTGCATGGTCGCCAGCACACCTTTTGCCTTTACTCTTGACTTTCTGCTGATTTTTTGTTTTTTTCTGGCCTTATGACTCTGTACACTTTACGTCTGCTAGTACTAAAGTGTGTGTGCCCTCTTCCAAAAATGTGTTAGAATTGGCTTATACCCAATTGGCAAATTTACTTTTAAGCACTCAGTAAAGTGCCACTAGGTTTACTCAGGGCATGCAAATTGAATGCTACTAGTGGGCCTGCAGCACTTGTTTTGCCACCCATTTCAATACCCCTTTAAACATGTCTCATGTCTGCTATTGCAGCCTATGTGTGCAGTTTTAAACTGCCAGTTCAACCTGGCAAAGCAAACCTTTTGCCAGACCCAAACCTTTTTTCTTTAATCCATATGTCACCTCTGGGGTAGGTCCTGGACAGCCCAGAGGGCAGAGTGCAGTGTATTTAAAAAGTTGGACTTATACATTTTAGTTTCACTTGTCTTGGTTGGCAAAAACCCTTAAAAATGTTTTTCACTACTGCGAGGCCTACCTCTCCTATAGGACAACACTGGAGTTACCTCATTATATTGATTAAGTTTTAGTTTTCCAATAGGAGCTGAAAGGAGTGTGCACATAGCAGGGACTGCAAGTCCCAAAATCACCAGTGACAGAGACAGGAAAACACTGGCCAAGTCCTTCTCCTCATGCTCTTAAGCGTTCAAGTGGTCCTGAATGTTCTACTGATTGTTGCATGAAACTGGATGGGGGTATTTCTGAAGTCAACTCTGCTTTCAAGGTGCCTTTGACTAGCACTCAGCAGCTGGTTATAGCTGTTATCTACAAACCTCTGATTGCCAATCGCACTGCACCTACAAAGTACCTCCACAAAAGAAAGAAAACTATGCCCACGCCTGAGGAGCCAAAGAATTGTGACCTGTCATCTGATATAGTGAGAGATCTGATAACTAACCATTTTAATAAACGTGAGAATGTAATGATTACTTCTGTCTCAGTGTGTAACACCAGGCTGTCATAAATAGAAAATGCTTTCAATAAGCCGGCACACTCCAAATAGCCACCACACCTCGTGGTGTCTCCTGCCTATTTCATATGTACCCTCAGAGGACTCAGCCCAAGGACTGACAGGTGGTCTGTATACCTTCCTTGCTCATCCTGCTAACCAAGGTCATGAAGATCATGGCACTAATGCTATGGTTAGTTCTACTATTGAGCCATGCCACCTTGATGGGGGAGAATCACATGTTCTGCATCCCCATTTTCGATCTCGGCAAGCACCATTTTACAGAGGCGATGAAGGGACAGAGCAAGGGCTTTCCTACCCAGTTGTTAATGATGGTATCTATGGTCCCCGTCATTATAATCTTGACTTACCAATAGCTGCCACCACTTGTGAAATTGTGCTTGCCCATTTGCCCTCCTTCCACAGCTCAAAAATAAAATAATTGACTGGTTGGAGAGGGAATTAGGCAAAAAATTAGAGTTTTTTTATGTAAGAAATGGGATTGTTGGTTGACTGGGGTGTGTGGGGGCACTCTTCAGGCAGCAACACAACCTTGTCAAGGTGAGGCACGAGTCAAACCTAAATTAACTTATGCTCAACCCTCTGGTAGCTTGGCAGAGAGCAATCAGGCTTAACTTAGAGACAATGCCTAAAGTATTTATGCAACACTTCAATCAGTAATAAAGTGAAAATACCACCCACACAAAAAGGAACTCACACCAGTTAGGAAAATAGAACTTTCTTTAATAAAGAAAACAAGAAACCAAAACTACAAAAATCCAGTTAGTAGAACCGGAGAAATGCAATTTTACAGATTTTACTGAAAGTAGCGACAAAAAGCACAAAACGCTAACTGTGGCTATCTAGTCTCTGGGACAAGGTCACATGTTCAGGCCGACTGTGATGGAACGTGGGCTCACTATAGGAACTCAGTTAGGTCCGCTGAACAAAGTACTTTCAATCCTGGTTTGGGGAGTGTTGCATGGATCTGTGTTGAAGATGTGTCATACAAGGGAAGCAATGAATCAATTCTAAGATGTGGCAAGGCTGTGCTGTGAAGTCCTGGGACATTCTAATGGATCCTGAAAAGGAGGGCTTGCAGTACAAAGTCTGGCATCAAGGCTGCGGTGCACATTTGGGATAATGCAGCAGTTCCAAGAAGCTGGGAGGCTGCGATGCAGAGTCCAGAGTCATCATCGAGGCTGCCATCAATGAGGGATGCCAGGGCCTGTGCCAAGGATGCATCATGCATCAATGGTTCTGATGGCCTACGAAGGCAATGCAGGTGTTTGCGGGTACAATCCACGTAGCAGCAGCGCTGTATCAGTTCTACTCAGGTTTACACTGTGCAACAGAGGAGAGGTGTTGTTTCCGCTGGACAGAAGCTGGCAGAGTACTTTAAGACCACTTCCAAGGGTCCAGGACTGGGGTGGCACCACTTGGCAGGGTAGACTCCCACATGGGAGCAGGAGCAGGTCAGTACTGCAGGGAAGGAGTCCTTCAGAGCATCAGTCCAGTCCAGCAGAGTGTCAGTCATTTCAGGAGCTCAGCAGTCTTTTCCCCTAACAGAGTATCTAAAGGTCCAGAAGTGTACTGAAGAGTTAGTTCTGAGGCCCTTATGTATACCCAGTTGTGCCTTTGAAGTAGGGAGAAGCTTCTAGAGGCAGGCCTTTGAAGTGTACAAGTGCCGTGCCTTCCTGGTCCAAGCTCCAAACTAACTTCAGGGAGTATGCAGCTGTTTGTGTGGAGGCAGGATACAGCCTAATCAAGTCTATGTGGGGCTGGGCCCACCACCTCTCTCCCATCCAGCCAGTGCTAGCCCATCCAGTCCCATCTATGCTTCCCCTTGTGTATGGCTGTCTAGGAGGAATACAAAAAGCCTCAATGTCAACTACACCCAGGCATGTTACCCAGAGGCAGGCTGCAGGCATTTACTGGCTAAGGTAGGAAAATTCCAACTTTTTAAAAGTGGCATTTTCAAAATTGTAATTTAATATTTGACTTCATCATAACTTAGTATTTGTCGTTACAATTCCAAAGACCAAACCATGAACTGGCTACCTGTTCCCATTTGGAAATTACAGCTTATTAAATATAATTCCACCGAAAAATCACAGACATCCACGACAGCTTCAACTCCCCTCACACTCCAGACGCTCCTACCCCACCCACCACAAACTCCACCCACTCCAGCCGACTGACCTCCTGGACCAACATCAGCGACGACGAAACCCGCAAGACCATGAACTCCATCCACTCCGGATCACCATCAGACCCCTGCCCACACCACATCTTCAACAAAGCAGACACGGCCATCGCACCACACCTACGGAAAGCCATCAACATCTCCTTCGCAACTGCAAATTTCCCGGACAGGTGGAAACACGCCGAAATCAACGCCCTTCTCAAGAAACCAAAGGCGGACCCCAAGGACTTGAAAAACTTCCGGCCCATCTCTCTGCTCCGGTTCACGGTGAAAGTCATCGAGAAAATCGTCAACACTCAGCTCACTCAGTAACTCGAAGACAACAACATCCTCGACCCCTCCCAGTCCGGCTTCAGACGCAACCACAGCACCAAAACCGCCCTCCTTCCCACCACTGACGACATCAGAAGCCACCTCGACAATGGAGAAACATCAGCCCTCATCCTCCTAGACCTATCAGCCGCCTTTGACACCGTATGTCACCACACCCTAAAATCCTGCCTCCACGCAGCAGGAATCCAGGACCAGGCCGTCGAATAAACCGCATACTTCCTCGCCGGCAGAACCCAAAGAGACCGCCTCCCCCGTACTAATCCAAAGCCTTCAACATCATCTGGGGCGTACCCCAAGGCTCATCCCTCAGCCCGACGCTGTTCAACATCTGTGCCCCCCGCACAAGTGGACTGTCAGCACAACCTCAACATCATCTCCTACGGCGACGACACCCAACTCATCCTCTCCCTCACCAAGGACCCGCACACCGCCAAAACTAACCTCCATGAGGGACTAAAAGCCATCGCCGACTGGATGAGAGACAGCCGGCTAAAACTGAACTCGGACAAAACAGAGGTCCTCATCCTTGGGCACACCCCCTCCGTCTGGGACAACTCATGGTGGCCGTCCACGCTGGGTCCCTCACCGACACCCACCGACAGCGCACAAAACCTCGGCTTCACCCTCGACTCCTCACTCTCCATGTAAAAGCAGGTCAGCGCCATCTCCTCCTCCTGCTACAACACCCTCCGCATGCTTCGCAGAATTTACAAATGGATCCCAACAGAAACAAGAAAAACAGTAACCCAGGCCCTCGTCTGCAACAGACTCGACTACGGCAACACCCTCTACACCGGTATCGCATCCAAACTCCTCCAATGCCTCCATTGCATCCAAAACGCCTCTGCCCGACTCATCCTCAACATCCCTCGCCACTGCCACATCACCCCCCACCTAAGAGACCTTCACTGGCTCCCCGTCAACAAGAGGATCACCTTCAAGCTCCTCACCAACACACACAAGGCACTCCACAACACTGGACCATCATACCTGAACAACAGACTCAGCTTCTATACCCCCACCTGGCATCTCCGCTCACCTCGCCCTCGCCATGTCCCCCGCATCCGACGCAAATCTACCGGCGGCAGATCATTTTTGTACCTCGCCGCCAAGAACTGGAACACCCTCCCACCGGATCTACGTCAGACCCAGGACCTTCTTTCTTTTAGAAAACTACTCAAGTCTTGGCTCTTCGAGCAGTAGCAGCACCCCCCCAGCGCCCCATTGATTGATACAGTAATATCAAAGTTATCTCATAGAAGACATAAGCCTTGCAGTAGTGAAAAACAATTTTAAGAATGTTTTCACTACTAGGACATGCACAACGTAAAAGTATATGTCAAACATTTTAAATACATTGCACCATGCTCTTTGGGCTGTCCAAGGCCTGCCCCAAGGGTGACCTATATATATTAAAATGGAGGATTTGAGCTTGTAGCATTTAATTTACAGGCCCTGGGCACAAGTAGTGCCACTTTACTAGGGACTTACAAGTAAATGTGCCAATTAACTGTAAGCCAATCTTACCATGTTTTAAGAAGAGAGCGCAAGCACTTTAGCACTGGAGAGCAGTGATAAGGTGCACAGAGTCCTAAAGCTAGCAAAAATGAAGTCAGCAAAACTGGAGGACTGAGGGCACAAATTTAGGAGGAACATGACACCAAGGATGCCAGGACTAACAGTTTCAGTCTCTTATCATGGCCCATAGAGTTAACTGGCTTGGCAAGTCACCCACAACTGTGGCTGGAGACTGTATAACTGTGAACTTTAACAATCATTGTATGGTCAGCCATTTTCTGACCTATCTTCTAGTCCATGTGTGTCATGATCTGATGTTCAGCCACTTCCTTTAGGCTACTTTTGTAGATCATTCCCTAAGCCTTCTATTCCTTCAGCTCCTCCCCTCTTGCCATTATTTTCTCAAATTTTTGTAAATGATGGCCCCTCTTTTAAAGGCATTCTTACTAACAACAGGTTTGGCCCGTTGAGGTCCCTTAGTGCTAATGATGGACTGCCTAATGATTTCCACCTTAGTTCTAACAACTCTGACAGCAATTGCCTATTGAAACTTTCCACTCAGGCCAGCCTTGATATATTAAGTTGGAACATGGCAAGGGTGGCCAGAAACATAGGTGACATTGGCTGGATATTCTTACTGAAACAGACACCATGTGATTTGTTAATAGGAGACTTGGGAAACAACCAATAGCTTGCTCTTGGATGGTTTTGAGGTTTTTTTTAGTTCCTGGCCCAGGTTCCAGTTTGGGTAGAGCCACAGGAGTCTCCTGGTTTTTTTCTCATTAAACTTTCAACTGCAGTCTCAAGCAAGTGGAATCAGGTTCTCCCACTCTACTAGCAATGTGTCATAGCTTCCATAATGTCTTCTTGTAAAGTTTTATTATGCATATTCGGATCAGACTCAGGATGTCATTGCCTCCCATCTGAGGGATCTCTTGGACAAACATACCTGCTCCATTAAAGAGAATCTTCCCATTGTATTATTGGGTTACTTCAATACCTGCTTGTGTGATCCTTGCACCTTCCATGAAAGTTGCAGTTGGTCACCTTTTCTATCTACAACGTGCCACTTTAGTCACTCCCTTCAGCACAAACTCTTTATTGCTATTCTGAGTGATTTTGATTTGGTCCTTATTGAGACCATTAGCTCTAATAAGAATTTGATTTCACACATACCCACTTTTTCAGGGAGAGGCTGTTTTTTTGTTAAAAGGTGAGGTATATTTTAACCACTAGCAAAGTTAATTCTCAAGTTCCCTATAGATTGTTGGATCACTCTTGTTTCATTTCACATAGAAAACTAATTTCTGCCATAAAGGAGAAGCTCAGTGATAAAAACTGAGTTATAGGCTGTCGCCGGGATTATAACCTGGCCATTAAAAATAGGAAAAGAATGCGTAAGCAAGAAGCCTTGACTGATTTGGTTGATTCTTTTTCTCCCAAAGATTGTTCTAAATTTTCGGAAGTAGTTAATCTGCCATTTTTAGTGCCATTTGAGAGGAGTCCTATTTCTCCGTTCATTACTCCTGTTTTTTGGTTTAAGCATTTTCGATCTATCTATGACTCTACCATTTCAGTTATCTCTCTAGGCAGTCAGATGTCCATTCTACCATCTACCATCATTCTCTTCAGGCCATCCACTAACATTTAGATGGGAGGACATCAGAGTTGCCATTATTGACCTTCACACTAAAAAAGGCCCCTGGTGCAGATGCTGCACTGTGGGCTCCTCTTCTAGCATTTTATATTAATTTAGCAAATAGATAGCAGATCCCCTCTCCTTGTCCTATTCCATAATTGCTCCCATTTTCAAAAAGGGTAATAGAGATGACCCATGCTGTTATCATCCCACCTCCTTGACTGATTGTATTCAGAATGTGATAAGGAGAATTTTAATGATTCGATTAGGTGTGGGGGTCTGCGATCACCTGATTTTGTCAAATGTGCAATAGGGTTTTCAGCCCAGCAAGTGGACAGTGGATCAGGAGTTGAACCTTTATTTGATCATATCCAGGTACACCAAAGCGCCGTCTGGTTCCTTTCATTTGGGTATTTAGCATCAGCCTTCGATAGGGTGAACAAGTACAAGCTGTGGAACACTATGTTGGGTATTTGTTTATATTACTATACTATTGTTTTTTTACATGATTTGCATGCTAACTTCACAACTGTTGTTCGCTATAGGTCCTCTGGGGAATGTACTGCTAAGTTTGCCCTGGGAAGATGCGTCAGACAGCGTTCTATACTGGCTCCTTTTTTATTTACTTTATATATTAAGAGCCTGGACGAGGTTCTATGCGAGTTGGGTCAGGGTTCAATTTTGATGGGGTGGTGCTCTGTTTCTTTGCTAGTCTATGCCAGTGATACAGTTCTAATTTCTAGAACTGCACTAGGCTTGCAGCAAACTGTTGAATAGTATTGTCAATATTATGGATGATCTTGACCTTAGCACTAACTTCTCTAAGTCTAAGGTTATGGGTATTGGGCCGAAAAACACTAAGGGGGTCATTCTAAGTCTGGCGGGCGGCGGAGGCCGCCCGCCAGACTTCCCCCACCAAAATACCGCTCCGCGGTCGAAAGACCGCTGAGGGTATTTTGGGATTTGCCCTGGGCTGGCGGGCGACTGCCAAAAGGCCGCCCGCCACCCCGGGGCAAATCAACCTTCCCACGAGGGAGACCCGCCAGGAACAGGATGGCGGTAGGGGGTGTCAGAATCCCCATTCCGCCGCCATGGAGGATTCTCAAGGGCATCGGAAAACCGTCGGGAGACCGCCGGTTTTCCAAATCTGACCGCGGCCAAAGCGCCGTGGTCAGAATGCCCTGCGGGGCACCGCCGGCCTGTCGGCGGTGCTCCCGCCGACCCTGGCCCCGGCGGTATTGAACCGCCGGGGTCAGAATCACCCCCTAAGAGGCCATCAAGTCAGGATAATAGGCTTAATAAGGTCAAGTCATTCCCTTACTTGGGGATCCTTTATGATTCATTCCTCAACTGATCCCCATTACACAGTGCCAGGTGTCATGTCTTCTTGAGAAGCACTGTTTCATTACTTGGCATTACATCTAAGTTACTGTATGAATGGGTTCCTGCTATGCTGAAAATATATCATGCCAAATACTCTGCGGTCGCTTTATATGGCACTGTGATCTAGGGATATTCTAACTTGATGAAATTACAAATTGTTCAAAATAGATTCCTTCAACATCTGTTCTCATTGCCTAGTAGTGTGTCCTCTTTTTATGTCCATGAAGAAGTAGCAGTTTGCTATGTTACTGACTTAATCCAACTTTGTACCATCACCATGAGGTTGCTGTTTTGGATTGAGGACAAACTTGAATTGAATAGAGTCACTATTTAAGTGTGTTTAAGTCTTGACCATGTTATCAATATTCCATGGCTTAACTATGTCAGGGACTAAAGCCTCCCTGGCTTGTTCTTTCATCCAGAATTTATAGTTAGGAGCTATATCACCTGGGTTAAGAATGCTTTTAGGTTATTGAGATCCACAGAAAAGTGAACTCAATCCCTATCTATGCCTTCTACATTTTGGTTCAAACCACTTTTCCTCTGAAGCCTTATTTAAATAATGGACTGTGAAGTACCCACTGATCTTTGCTGTGGCTTTTTAGGTTTAATTTATTTTATTTCAGAATTTGTTGTGTGTCCCAAAATGTTTGGCAATTAAGGATGTTGATACTGATACTTATTCTGCTCAAGATGCAATGTACTTTGTTCTGGTAAGTCCTTTTTGTTCTTATATCCGAAAAAAAAAATGAAAACCCATTTTAGTCAAGCAAAGTGTAAAGCAAGTGTTGTTATACTTGCAAATATGGCCTGATTTTAGGACCTGTTATCATGTTGGCTGCTTTTGAAACAGTGCAAACAAAATGCAGAATTTAATGATTGCTGATTGATATTATGGTTTCTAGTGGTGCTTTTGTTTGTGTCTGAATTTTTATTGTAACTCTTTTTGTTGTTTAGGACTCTTTTTACTGTCTTTTATGCTTTACATTTTTTAAACCGAATACAGATTAATGTATTGATTGATTGAAAAAGGAGTAGGTAACCGGTTCATATTTGGTGTCTTTGGAATTGTAATGAAAAATCCTTTCTCATGGTAATGACGGATTTTAAATTACAAATTTGAAAATGCCACTTTAGAAAATGAGCATTTTCCTGGATTAGCCATTTAGTCCCTGTAGCCTGTCTGTGGGTCACATGACTGGGTGTAACTAACAGTTGTGCTTTGTGTATTTCTCCTAGAGAGCCACACACAGTGGAGTGCTTAGGTGTGTCTGGTGGGCCATCACTGGCAGGATAGGATGGTGGAGGATCTGCCTCCACACAAAGTGATGCATATCCCTTGTCATTAGTCTGGAGTCAGAATAGGGAAGGCACAATGCTTGGGGACTTCAAAGGGAAACCTCTAGAAACTTCTCACACTTCAAATGAAGGCTCAGGTGTAAATATTGGACCCCAGGCAGCAACTCTTCAGTACAGTTCTGGACTTCTGGACCTGTGGATATTCTGCCAGGAAGAAGGGCTGCTACACTACTGAAAAGATTGCCACTCTGCTGGATTGCTTCCCTACAGGATGTCTTCCTTGCTTGACTCCCACTTTACTGACCTTTTGTCTGCTGTCCTCTTTCCTTGAGAAGAAGTACTGGTCCTGCATTTTTGGAACATAGGACTCCAAGTGACTCCAAGGGCTAGTTGGCATGCCTGCTGACCATAGACCATAGACAAGGCTACCAGAGGGCTAAGCACAGACTAATTTAGGGTTTGCTTGTGACTTCACCCTCACAAGAGTGGTGCGTGGGAGCTTGCTGTTTGACCACTACAGGGACTCGTAGTCCATAACTCCCTTAAGGAGGAGGGACTTGCTTGGAAGGAGGGAGCTGTTGGGGATGCACTCTAAAGCACCTACATCTCCGCCACAGAGAGGGACGCTCCACACCAGGGAACTTGCTGTCTGACCTCTGTACGTGTTTTACGTGACTCTGTGCCGCCAACTACCCTTGCTGTGCTGGTATTTGAAACCTTTTTGGAACTCATTTTATCCTCATTGACACTTTCCTGGAGAGTAGGGGGAGATTTGTGACTTCTCCTGTGGCAGTCTTCTTATGACTGGCAGTGAGATTCGTCCTGAAGATAAATGGTTCTTTTTCAACTAAGGGGCATAATCAGTTCATTTGACATTTATTTGTGACTGTATTCATTTCAACACTATATTCTGTCACTGTAGGGACAGCTGTAATTTTGTTACTTTAAAAGTTACCTTTAGTGTGCTGTGCTTACTGTCATGAACTGCTTGAGGATGGAGAAGAGAAAGGCAAGCTCCTCTGTCCTCAGATCCCCCTAGCCCACTCCTCAGGCAGTGACCATTGAGAGGTTTCTCTCCCGGGTGGTGAGTGTGATATCAAAAGATAGAATTAGCTTAGAGAAGGTTGTCCCTGACGAGGGAGGATTCCCCACTGTTTGCCCCAGATGCATGTAGCTTCATGGAGATTCCAACTACATCTTTGGATCCTTGCATTTTGTCCGCTGTACAAACATGGGGACATGGTGGGGGACTATTTCATGAGGATTCCAGTGTAATATCAGGAGGTGTTAATAGTGAGGGTGGCGCCCATGGGATTAATACAATTGCAAATCGTACTATTAGCCCAAGGTGCAAGCGCAGAAGGATGACAGTCGTTTGTAAACAGAAAGTTGCTTTAGTCAACGAAGGGGTACAGATGGAGTATTTCATGTGCCAATCTGCAGGTCAGGCTGCTCGGCTTCAGGTGTTCAATTTTGGGGTCGTTAGCTGCACTGGAAATTTGAAGTTAGATTTAATCTCAGCAAGGTTGGAATTAATTGAGGCAAGTATTACACAGTTGGGAGCTTAGATAAAACCTTAGATGTTTTAAGTAACAATTTGAGGTCCCGGCTGCAGGAGGCCTCGTAATCACCATTGTAGTAATGTCTCAATGCCCTGCAGTGAGTCAAGAAGTTGGCTACCCCACTGCTGCAATCACATAGATTATCCCCTGGTATCCCCCACACAAACCTAAGCTCCAGCACGTCCTCGACAGGTCCATGCCCTTCTGTTTCTACTCACCCATTGTCCCCCCAGTCTGGGGTGGATAGTGACTTGCCCCCAGAAGCAACCCCATATGTGGTAGTTTTAGGGAATGTCCCTCCACATAATAACTCAACATCAAAAACTTTTGGGGAATAAAAAACAAGGTGGTGCACTGGTTTAAGGTTCACCCTAACCTAGGCATGGAAATACATGATCAGATTATCATGGTCAGGAGGGTGGGCTGGTTAGGACCAGATGTTAAGAGTTGGACAGGGCATTGTGTGGTGGTCAAATACAACAAATCCCTTATAGCTATGTGTATCCTGAGCTCATTAGGTTTCAATAAATAACCCAAACTGACTTAAATCCTGGCGCTCAATTTAGGGTATTTTTAAAAGCCGGGGTAAGTAAGATTCCGTGGATCCCAACGGGGGGTGGTTCAGCTTGTTGTGGCTGCTCCACTTCATTCCCAGAGGTCCCTACACCCCTGTCTTTGAGTAATGGATTTGTGGCTTTGATCAATCTTGAATCCTGAGATTGACTCTCTGTGCCTGAGAAATCCCCATTATTGGCTGTGTCCTTTGGCCTTGATCCGCATATCTCAATTTGTAATGGTGATGAATTGGGGCTGCTTTTGTGGAGCATTGTGGGTTTGACCGCTAAGTTTAATAATAATGATTGGATGCAGTTTGTTAAGACATACCAGGTGATTTGCCTACAGCAAATTTGGGAAGTAGGTAATTCCCTCTCCCTTGAAGGCTACAAAACCTACTTTGTTCCAACGGTGGCATCTGCATCTGGAAGGGCCAATGGTGGTTTGGTTATTTTTGTGAAATTGGAACTTTGTTGTTATATCACACCTTTTCCAGGCCCTCAAGCTGCATGCTCTACACTGATTGTTCTGATCAATTACTGAAATGCAAATTCAGGGTTGTATGGCACATCTTATTTCCATAGCTTACATTGTGCCATCAACTCTTTGGAGGGGTGGGGCGTGGGTCAGGAGAAGCTTGTCCTAGCAGGGGATTTTAATTGTCATCTGTGCATCAGTTCTGAAGCTCTGGATAATTCGAGATGCACAATTGCAGAGGGGCTCCATATGGTACATACTCCTGAAGGCAGTGAGCTTAACACCTTTCATCACACCCACAACCTTGTCTTTGCTCTAGAGAAGCTGATAAATGTGACTATTTCCCACATCACCCCCACAGGAGGGGATGTGCTTCAATAATAGATTTTATTTGTATTTCAGCTGTTTTTTGTTTGTTTATTACATGTTTTAATGTAACACATAGCCCTTTTAGTGGTCATATCCCCCTGTCACTATGCACTGGGTAAATAAGGGTGGTTATTAAGCCATTGTTAGCAATACAGGGTGGACCTACCACCTCTGATCAAGGCAGAGAGTTGAGGTGGTCACTCGTGGACCCTAAGTCATTCAACCTGTCACTCTTTACAGAGTGTCGGCAGGAGATCTCCACTTGTCTGGATATGAGTGACTTGGGTGAGGTGATCCTGAACTTATTTGCAGGGATCACTCGGAAGGTGTCGGCCATGCTCTCAGCTCCAGTTTCTGTGTACATTTGGAGAAGACTCTTCAGTGTTTTTGTGGGCCATGGCCCCTCCAGGACCGGAGTGTTGCTTCTCAATGTGCAGCAGGTGTTGTGGAACTGGACCCACAGGCATGAGAGGTCCACTGGACCATGATCATTGTTTCATTAAATGATTCAAATACCATCCAGCAAGCCCATTACCTTCCTTGCACTAGAGACCATGACAGACAGGCTATGCAACTGCCCTATGCTTTAAAACACCTAGATTCTGGCAGGGATTTGTATTAGTCCCGATAAGGGAAGACCTCACAGTACAGCCCACCGTGTGACAGACCACATGCCCTATTTTCAGGTGACCACCAGTACAGCAGTCTATTTCTGACAAAAGTGTTCTCACCAAAAGGGCAGAAGCAACTCCCCGCAGCCACGGGGACCAACACCTCCTTGGAGCATTTGTGTAATTGTGTGCGTGGGGGCCAAGTGGCCCGCCGAAGCCCTGGGTACTGCTACCTCCCCAGTGCACTGTCAAATCTGAGTGTGGAGGGGGGTGCCCAGCCCCTCTGCGGCCCCCGGATGGCCACCTCCCTGGGGAATTTGTTTAATTGTGTGCAGGGGGGCTGTGCAGCCCTCTGATCCCTGGGGGCCAGCACCTTCCCTGGGCTATTTATTGGAGGGGGTCACATAGCCCCCCTCAAGGAGCCAATTTTGGCCTGTGGAGCACCGCCCCCCCAGGGCCAGCTCCTGCTATTTCCCTGGTGCCTATCCCAAGGACATAGCTGTTTGCTGTGACTTTGCTGCAGCCAAGTCACAGCAAATACTCTGTTCACAGCTAGGGAGAGCTGTCAAACAGCAAAGATGCAGGGAAACAGAGGAATCAATTGCAACTGCTACAGCAGCTCCCTCTCTGTGACAGCAATGCTGGCTTCCGCAGGAGGAGAGGAGCCAGCGGGAACCATGAGGGCATTCAGGCTCCTCCTACATTTTGCACCATTGTGACTGGGTGCCCTTGAGGGCACCGAGGTCACATGGCCAGGTCCCTGGGAATGGGGTCCCCCAGGTCGAGATCGGCACTGGGGGAGGGGGGCGTGCACCCCTCCCCCCAAAAATGTATAGATAATTAGGCTGTGCCCCAGGGGGTGGGTCTCCGGGGCTAGGATCGGCCTGCGGTGGAGGGCTGTGGGGCTCCCTGCCCTAAAAGAATATATATATTTAGGCCAGGCCTCGGAGGATGGGGTCCCCAGGGCCAAGATCAGCCTGGGGAGAGGATGACGCAGCCCCTCCCCTGAAAAATACATGTTTAGGACAGGCCCTGCAGTCAACCCCCACTGTCCATGGCACAAGGCCATGTGCAATGCAGGCTTGGGTTGTTATGGGGAATGGCCTCAGGGCCACAGGCCAGGCTCTACTGCCAACCACCGGTGCGCAGGGCCAAATGCGGTGTGCAGCGGGGGTTGGATTAACGTATAGTAATGAAAATTACTTTACGTTAAAAAAAAATAGAAATTCAGTAAAAATAAAAAGTTACATCAACGTTATAATTAAGAAATAGAATTATAAAAACCAATTCACTGAAAAAAACAAAGATTTCAGGTACTTTATTGTTAGGTTCTGAATTTAATTCAGCAGTTATACTTAGAGTTCTTTCGAGTAACTATAACTCACGCCCTAAGGTAACTAGAACTCGAGCCCTTGCCATGCACTGCTAATTATCCCAAATATTACTGCAATCATGACAACCTCTATAACCTCCTTAAAAATATAAATGAAACATTAGCAGTCAAATGTTTGAAGAAAAAGTTGTGCATGGCAGGGGCGTGAGTTATAGTAACTATAGGGTGTGAGTTTGTATGGTTTTGTACGAGTACATTTCAAACCTAACTATAACGTCCCTGTAACCGTTGTTTTTTTTCAGTCAATATATATATATATATATATACACATAAACACATTTTTGTGATCATAAAAAAAAAATTCTTTCTACATTAACCCCTTCGCTGCCAGGCCTTTCCCAGCTTAGGTGCCCAGCCTTTTTTTGGCTATTTGAGGCAGTTCGTGCTTGGGCCCGCATAACTTTTTGTTCACATAAGCTACTCACCCCAAATTTGTGTCCTTTTTTTTCAACATCCTAGGGATTCTAGAGATATCCTTCAGAGTTCCCCTGAAGGAGATCAAGAAATTAGCCAAAATAAAGCGAAAATTTCATTTTTTTTTTTAAATGCGAAAAAGGGCTGTAAAAGAAGGCTTGTGTTTTTTTTCCTGAAAATAGCATCAACAAAGGGTTTGTGATGCTAAAATCACCAGCTTCCCAGCTTTCAGGAACAGGAAATTCAGCAAGGGGTAATTTGTGTAGATCCTACAAGGTTTTCCTACAGAAAATAACAGCTGAAAATAAAATAATATTGAAATTGAGTTAAACAAATAGCAATTTTTCTCATTGTTTTACTCTGTAACTGTTTCCAAAAACTAGACACCCGGACACAGAATCCTCAGAAAAACTCAAATTTTGCTAAATAAATCACCTTTTACCCACATTTCTGTGTGGGATCACCGCAACGGGTCAAATTTCCCACCTCCCAACGTTCCCCTCAGTCTCCTGGTAAAAATGATACCTCACTTGTGTAAGTGGGTCAAGTGCATGTACCAGGGAAGAGCCAAAAACATGTTGAAATTGAGGGGGAACCAAAGCGGGTCCAAAAGGGCAGTTTGAAAAAAAAATAATTTTAGGCTGACAAGTGGGGCAGAATTTTTATTGGTATAGATGAGACAATGCTGGGTGGTAGAACTTTTGTGGATTCCTGCAGATTCCGAAAGGTTCCATCACAAAAATGTGGAAAAAATATGTGATTTCCAGCAAAGTTGGAGGTTCGCAGGACATTGTGGGTAAGAAAATGGTGCGGGTGCATGTGAAACGCATCACCTTGAACTCACCCAGATGTTTAGTTTTCAGATGTGTCTAGATCTTGTGGATTTTTCAACATGGCAGCATCCCAAAGTACAAAAAGTGCAGTCCTCACCATTAGAGGGATGATTTTGAGAGTTAGCCAAGCTCTCATGGCCCAAATGTAAACCCAAAATAATCAAATGTCCTCTTGCTTGCCATGGGATAAGAGTTTTAGTGTGCAGGGGGTGAGCTGAAAGACTGTTACCCTCTTCAGTTGGGGTGGGAGCATAACCATACGCATACTGGTTGGTAGCCACCACCACACTATTTTTTTTTTAATTCCCTGCCATCTTGTAGACTTTGTGCACCCCCAGGTGTGGATTGGGGGTAATTGCCCCATCTGCCCACCGGTGGGCAGAACACCTTTGGCCCCATTTATTTGGGGTGGGGGTATGGCCATAACCCCACCATCTTATTTTGAAGAAAAAAATCTTTCCTGGTCTCTGGTGGGCTTTCTGCCACCCTTGGGGGCAGATGGGCCTTCCAAAAATAGGCCGATCTATATGGCCAACAGTAATGTGTCCCTATGGGGAGCGACCCTTGCCCAAGGGTGGTCTGCCCCCACAAACAAAACACTCACATATAAACACACCAATCTTTGGTGCCTAAGTGGTTTCTGTCCTCCCTGGGGGCAGATCGGCCTAATAGAAATAGGCCGATCTGCCCCCAAGGGGGCAGAAATGGCCTACAAACAATCCCCCCCGGGGAGCAACCCTTGCCTAAGGGGTCGCTCCCCTTATAAATATAAATGAACAAAAAAAGAAATCCCTGATGTCTAGTGATCTTCCCAGATTGGCCTAATTAATATAGGACAATCTGCCCCCGGGGGGGCAGAAAAGGCCTAGTAAATAAATTCCCCCCCCCCTGGGGAGCGATCCTTGCCCAAGGGGCCGCTCCCCTTATGACAATTTCAGGAATTGTCTAGTGGCTTCCTGCAGCACGATCGCATATAGAGGAATGAAAAGAGAAGGAAAAGTGTTTCCTTTTCATGACTCTCTGCCTCCCCTGCCCCCCGTACCGAGGAGAAACGAATCAGTTTGTTCCCGGGTCCCAGCGCGACAGGAGTTGACCTCTGATGAGGTCAGCGTGCATTGCCGCGCTGAAGTCATCAGACGTCACTGAGAGGGCAGGGTGGGAGGGGAAGCAATTCCCCTTCCAGCCCTGCCCTTGGAGGGTGGAGGGATACCTCGGGTGGAGCGCCAGCGCTTACCTCAAGGGCCTATACCAGGACGTAATGGTTACATCCGTGGTGCCTCAGCGTAACCATTACGTCCATGGCGGGGAAGAGGTTAAAGCTGTTTGATGCCTGGAAACTTCAAGGCATTTGACACACCTGCCAGATGATAAAAGGAATGTTTACAAATAATCTAACCACTGGCAATTGCTTGAGGAAACATTCCAATCTATTGTTTTTCTGACAGATTAGACCCAGAGATATGCAAATTAGCCATGATCCTGCCCCATTAGGAATAGCCCAGCCCAAACATGTAATGCCAGGTCCCCTCAGAACTGAAACACAAGCAACCCAAGAACAACTTTGGCCTATTTGGATCTCTTTAGTTGGGTCGAGTTTGGTTCCAGTGACACAGTGACCACGTGACAAATAATCCTGATTTGTTTATGGGATCTTGTTTGGGTTAAAATATGTACATGGTAGTGAAATGTAAAAGAACGTCCCAGTGAAGACGTAATGCACATTCATTCTAGACCACTAAGCTTTCACTACTATTCCCCTTTATGGATGCACATCGAGAATCTGCAAGCATGCGCTTTGTAAATATGTCTCATCCGGTCATTTGACCCATTGCTTCCTTGCGCTGTGGTATATATCTGCTGCAGGTGTACATTACCTGCTGAAGTAAGATGTTCTTGCTGTCTGAATCACAGCTCGAATTGAGAGAAACGCCTCTCTAACGCAGTGTGGTGGTTTTAGAACTCGAAATAAAAATGAATGAACATTGCACTTGACTGTCCTGTTGTTACGAATTTAGCACAATTTACCATTTTAAGGTAGGCTAAATATTTAAGATGGTGTAAATACATTGTTTTATGGGAAAATGTATTATAAAAATAACAGATATTTCAAAGTTAATTACTATCACCGTGTTCCTTCCTCTGCAAATAGCCTTAATTCCATTATTTTTTTGTTTTATTTAATAAGCAGTTGTTAGATGGGCTTTACAGAATGCTTCTTGTCACATATTTCCCCTTGCTAGGCTGTGTAAGTGGTCATTGAAATCAAAGAAATAGGTTAAAATGCGTTCTTGTTTGTATTGCATTGTTCATGGGAATTATGTCACAAAAGATTCAATTTACTTTATGAAGTACAACTATGTTGGCCTCGTGAAAAATTCAGTTAGTTATTTCAGCTATTTGTCTAAGTTATTTTATTAGTCTTTAAGATGACATGGGTTGCGCTCTAACCACACATTCCTAGGAAATATAGGTATACCATAATCAGCCAGTCATTACTGACGCCCATTACTGATACCAACAATTATTTAATGGCTAACAATGTCAGTAATTCCAATAGAAGACATCTTTGAAGCATATCATTTTGCATCATGGCTAGGCAAACACACATTGCTCGGTCCTTAGTTTATCTGCAGCCCTTTATTCTCCATTGCTATGCATTTGCTGTATCTGGGTCTAACATTAAGTAGGTCAAACGTTAACAATTAATATCAAGGAGGGGGACAATCTGCAAACGAGATGTGCCTGGCTGACCTAACGAAAAACCTAAGGCAACTCAAAACACACATTTAAAAAAATCATTAGTGACTGTTTACATAAAGAGATACATTGCCACATATTCTAGAGAATGGCACCACTCAATCGATTTAAAAAAATGTTTTTTTTTATTTTTATTTAACGGGCCTATTTGACATTAAAACAAATATGGATACAGCCATGATTCAGGTACGCAACCGACCAAAAGCAGTCCAAGTTATCATCGTCATCCCCAAAGAGGAATAGGCGCTTACTCTAAAGGTGGACGGACTGTGTCGATCCGGTGTTTCACTAATGTCAAACTTTAGTGACATTGAGAATTCAAACATATCTTTTTGTAGGGATATATAGTTGATTATGTTTGTAGATTTTTCTCTAATTTTGCACTGGTCAAAGACATACAAAGCACGAGGAGTACAGCAAATATAACGCAATATAAGTGGAAGTAAGTCCCATAAATTGGCAGATAATGTAACTACGAAAAATAGTTAGCACGTCTTATCAACAAAAAAATTGGCGACATTATTGATGTAATGAAAATAGAAAGTGACAGGGATGTCGTTCAATTACTCTCGAAGTCTGGATAAAGTAGGGACTTTTGGAAAAATATACCATCCTCGTTTGATGTAAAATCTGGCGTTTATTTAAGCACCTAGGTATGCGCACATCAAATCTTTGGCAGGCATCCACTAACTCTGAGGTTCTGGAAAGGTTTTGGAATTTGGAAACAGAGGGAATGCTTTTGTGACACGTAAGACTGGATTGGCTAGCATTCACCCTGAATCAGCAAAAGTGGGATTATTCCTAGAACCCAGAGAAATAAAAGGAGTTGGGGCCATATGTATAAGAGTTTGTCTTAGAGGTTTTCAAATAGCGAATTTATAGAAATCACTATCATGGAATTGCAAAATGAAATGTATGTAGGAGTGTATTCCTCTAGCATCAATTTCTACAGACTCACAATCGAAATTAGGAAATGGCATATTAGGAAATCGCTAAATTGCAATTTCCTGATGGGAAATCACAAATTAGGAGAAGTCATTTTACTTTGGGTTTGGGTCACAAATGAACCTATGCCTTGACCCCTGTCTCCCCTCAACACTCTTCCATGGCACAGAGGAGCATGGAATGTTCCCTTCTGCCAGGACCCTGACTCTGCTTTTCTTTCAGCTATCACTGCCTTACCCCAACTCCAATTTACCACATTGTGATAAATGAACAAGGATTTGTCCTCAAAATAGGAACACAGCATCTGGATTTGGACCTGGTAATGCTGGGCCCCCATGTTATTACACATTCTGGGGGGAACAAATTGTAATAGATGGAGTTATGTGCAAGGATACTGCCTAGGAAATGTTATTGTAAGTAACATGGTATCCCTGCACATATACCCACCAACCTCATACCTACGGCCTAGGTGGCACAGCACCTTGTCTAACACAGCCCTATTTCTACTCAGGTGGAAAGAGCACTATGGGGCATATTTATACTCCGTTTGCGCCGAATTAGCGTCGTTTTTTTCGACGCAAATTTGGCGCAAAACTAACGCCATATTTATACTTTGGCGCTAGACGCGTCTAGCGCCAAAGTATGAGGAAAGAGCGTCATTTTTTTGCGTGAACACCTTCCTTGCGTTAATGAGATGCAAGGTAGGCGTTCCCGCCTAAAAAAATGACTGCGCCGCAAATGCGTCGTATTTATACTCCCGGGCAAAAATCACGTCCGGGAGTGGGCGGGGCAAAAAACCCCGCATTTGCGCCGGATTTTAGCGCCTGGGTCAGGGCAGTCGTTAAGGGACCAGCTGCCCTCCCATGCCCCCAGGGACCCCCCCTGCCACCCTTGCCCACCCCAGGAGGACACCCAAGGATGGAGGGACCCACCCCAGGGACATTCAGGTAAGTTCAGGTAAGTATAATTTTTTTTTTTTTTATATTTATTTTTGGCATAGGGGGGCCTGATTTGTGCCCCCTACATGCCTCAATGCCCAATGACCATGCCCAGGGGACATAAGTCCCCTGGGCATGGCCATTGGGCAAGGGGGCATGACTCCTGTCTTTACTAAGACAGGAGTCATGTAAATGGCGTCTGGGCGTCGTTAAAAATGGCGCAAATCAGGTGGAGGCGATTTTTTGCGTCAACCTGACTTGCACCATTTTTAAGACGCCCTAGCGACATTTTTCCCAACGCCGGCGCTGCCTGGTGTACGTGGTTTTTTTCCACGCACACCAGGCAGCGCCGGTCTGCTTGCGCCGGCTAATGCCATTCAATAAATACGGCGCCCGCATGGCGCTTCAGAATGGCGTTAGCCGTCGCAAAATTTGTTGACGCTAAACTGCGTTAGCGCAGTTTAGCGTCATAAAGTATAAATACGGGCCTACATGTTTTGCTCACCAGCTTACATTAGGTAGTGTGATGAAAGTCTTCTACATAGCCCACAGTTGACTACCATCATAGCACATGGCATTATGGATACAGGTGTAATGTTGAAAATAGGTGATTGTTTCTGACAACTAAAGGTTTTTGATACAGTAAATCATAGTGCCCCTGTTACATGGGTAAAGCGTTTCCGAGACCATGCAAGACATTTCTTGGCAGACATGCTGTGACTTACAAACTGTGTCAATATAATAATATAGAACCTACCCTAAGCATGGAGAATGCATTGTTTACCAAGCAATTATGGAAGGATTCACAATGGAGTCACTGTCAGGTGACCCAATTCCAAACTGTGGTTGTTGGAAGTTGCCTACTGAGGCACCACCTAATCCATTTCCTCTCATTGGTTAATCCCCATTAGTATTTGTGACCCATCCCGAGCATGCACACAATAGATTCCACTTGATCAAGCCACAATGCATGATTAGTCCAAGGCCCCGATTTAATTGTTGATGGGTGGAGTAATATCTGTCGGCCTGGAGGAGGAATTAACATCCGCCAGTTCGAGATTATTCTGGCCACCAAATTTGGAAATGAACGCCAAGCCAGCAGACAACATGACAGAGCTCCAGACCAAACTGTTTTCTTTATTAGTTTCAATCAGAAAATCCAGAATCTGGATTTTCTGTATGAAAATAAAAAAATAAAATGCTCCCATTACCATGGACACAGGGAGAATTTAGCAGTTTTCATGCCCTCTGGAGGTAGGGTTTTGCAGGCAGTGAGGGGCAGTGAAAACTGACCTCTATCTCCGCCCTTCCAAATTAGGTGGTCTCATGTCTGTAAAGTAGTGCTCTGGCAGTTTTGTGGTGAAAGTGCAACCTGTACTTTAGTATGCCAAAGGTCAGTTTGTTGAAGAACCGTGTTGTCTTATGTGTCCTGTTGTACTGCCTGTCACTGCTGATTCTTTGAGTCCAGTATGGTATAAAAATCCAAGGACGCAAGGCATATGCACTGTCTCCTTCAAGAGCATGAGAGAGATGCATTACACAAACAGTTCTGGCCACTGCATGAATTGAGTCAGCAATTCTCTTACCAAATATTAAGTCATTGGTGCTGCCTGGAAACCTGCACTCAAGGCAAGGTCTGATGCATGAGGCATTACACACTACCTGCACAATGGGCGCTTTTCGTATCTCTGTATCTGAAATTCATTTGCACAGGGCATATGGCAACATGTGTGCCATCAACACAGAAAATTATATTGGGAAACTCTGCTACCCTGTAAAACATTTATTTGGTCTGTTGCAAATATTGGGGCATATTTGAAAACCTAGAGAATGCACTTTGTGACACTCCTCCTGACATTGATAAGACTCCCTGCTGAATTCCTGAAGCCAAAAGGAATAGACAACACTATACCTGCACATGTGGTGGGATTGCATTGCTACTGAGTGTTGGGGTCTGTGGCTGAGGTTGTGACTCAGCATTTAATTCCAAAATTACCTCACTACTGAGTCTGTACTTCTCATATATCTCATCCTCAGTCTGCTCAAAAGGTTGACCCTCACCCTAACTATCTTCTCCTGTCTCCCCTTCCTTCTCTATCAGCCAAAATCCTCATCTTCCTCGCCAAGACATACAAAACCAGCATTCTGAATAAGCCAGATACCTTTGGGCGATTTTCTTTCTAGTTTGCACCTGGTTACCACCAGATCTTCATTGATGGTAATTGCATTTCCTAAATGACTATCTTGTGACTATTTGCAATTAGGAAATTCTTTGTACGTAGTGTTAGCGAGTTGCTTTTTGGAAATCCTTATTTGGGATTTCCTATTTAGCAATTTCCAAAATGCTATTTCTACTGCATAGAATTCGCATTTTGCACCACCCTAAGGGCCAGACGTAGGAAAGAAGCAAATTGCGACTTGCAATTTGCGAGTCCGTGCGACTCGCAAATTGCAAGTCGCAATTTGCTATGCAGAAAGGTGTCTCAGACACCTTCCGCAACTCGCAATGGGGTCGCAAAGACCCACCTCATTAATATGGCCTGCTGGAGACAGCAGACCACCATGTCCGTGACTGCTTTTTAATAAAGCAGTTTTTTTTTTCTATCTGCAGCCCGTTTTCCTTAAAGGAAAACGAGCTGCACTTAGAAAAAAACCCGAAACCTTTAGTTTCGGTATTTTTCAGAGCAAAATTATTTTTGTGTCCATTCACAAAGGGGAAGGGGTCCCATGGGGACCCCTTCCCATTTACGACTGGGTTACCATCCACCTCAAGTGGATGGAAACTGCGATTTAATTTGCGACCGCCTTCGCGGTCGCAAATGAAATTGCATAGCGTTGCGAGTCACAAATAGGAAGGGAACACCCCTTCCTATTTGCGAGTCGGAAATGCATTTTGCGAGTTGAAACCGACTCGCAAAATGCATTTCTGCATCACGGAGAGGCTTTTGCGCCTCGCAAACAAAGTTTTTTGCCGTTTGCGAGGCGCAAATCCTTTCCTACATCTGGCTCTTTCAGACATACCAAAATGGCATTTTGCATTTCCCAACATCCTGAAATAGCTATTCACACTGTTTGGAAATGCGAAATTACTTCGTACATTTGGCCCTTGTCTTTATTTTCTTCTTTCATGAAATGCTGCAGGCCTTTACAAAACATTCAGATATTCTTAGAACATTTTTAATTAAGAGGTTAAGAAGAAATATGGGCTCTCGAGGACATTTCAATGGAAGGAGATATGTTTTTTTTTTATAACAAGCATTGGACAAACCAATAGCATGGTTTTGCTAGTGCTTATTTGTTTCTCCCAGGTAGCTGCCTGGGAATGCCCGTATATTTGAGCTAGACATTTTTGTGTGCATTTTCATATGATCTAAGAAACTCCATTCAAAGATGGATTTCACTGAAGGCACTGCCATTGATTATAGAGAAAGCGGATTGGTAGCTCAGGATGGGTGAGAGGAGTGGTAACATGAAGAGAGAGAGGGAGATTAAATAGTCTCTTATACACATTGCAATGCAAACTCCCAAGCCAGCAGTGTAAAAATACATCTTATTCAGTCCAAATTGTGTCAGACCGAAAGCACACTTAGTAGGGAGGAATGCCACAGAATCAGGATCAGAGGCATGAGATGGATAAGAAAGCCATCCAATCAATAGTATAGGGCTGAACCGAAGATCACAACAAGAGACAGTTAAAGTTGTCTGGAGGCAAGGTAGGAAATGAAAGTGGTAACCCTAATGGAGGGCTAGCAATGTTAATATCAACACTAAAAATGAGACTGAGCAACAATTATCAGACACATCAAATTCATATCAGGGTGAATCATAATATGGCCAAGAAAAAAGGAAATTTATCACCACATACTTTGGCTAAGTACATTCAGCTAAAACAGTTTGCACATGATTATTAATCTGCATCTTGAATAGTAACATGCTATTTTTAATTCCAATCCAATGAGATGAAGTTTTACAATTTGTTTATTATTTTAATTTGGGACCAGTACATGGGCGAATAATTAACTGACCAAATAAAGGAACAGGACTATTGATAGGTCGGTGATGCTTGAATACGGATTGTATAGGTCCCAGTTTATCAGTATAAGAGTAAACTGCAAATAATATTGACACTAGATTATATCCATGGCACTGGACCACGGGAAGAACCTTTTAAGCCGTAGCCAAGGATTGGAAAACCATCAAACTATGCAATGATCCTTGAGGTAGAAACAAATTGCAACCACGGGAAAAGGCTCAACCACTCTTTTTTAAGATTTAAACAGTGCTGGAGAACATAGGGGAAAGGTAAGCAATCCAATCCTGCTAATTGTGAGATATTTACTGATTTATGTACTTCACTTTACCAAAGTTGACACCAAACTTACTATTAGAGAGGTTGTAGAGTGCAAGACTTTGTTCACCAGGACCTGAAGTTGAAAATAAAAAAAATATTCAGTGTAACTATCTTAAACACTCTTCCAAGTGCATTAGAAGAGTAGCTGAAAATGGTGGTTATAAGAAGGGAAATTAAGAAAATTCTCTCTGAGACTAAACCTGCAGATAAAGAGAAATTATTGAATAAAAAACTTTGAGGTCAGAAAGATTCAAGACAGTATTAAGCCTAAGTCAAAAACCTTGAACACTGCTGTGTAAGTTCTGACTTCGGCGTAACTCTACAAGATTTGCTTTTCCATCCACAGGTACATGAGTGAACTTGGTTCAATGCACCAGCTATGAATGTGAAAGACAAGGTATTGTATCCCCGCAAAACATCTTTCCTGTGTAATTTGCATTGAAGTATTGCTTTTGAGTACTTACCAACTCCATAAAGGGGTCACGTTCCATGGAAACAGCAACAACTGTATTGTGTGATTCACAGTATCACACACAGTACTAAGAAGAATGAACACTTTTAAGTTAAAAGTATTTATACCTGCAGGAACAATCTGTTTCTCAGTACATCTAAAACAACTGTGCAGAATAATATAAAAAAAGCAACAAGACGTTATAAATAAAAAACAATTCTGCATTGTCTAAAATGTCATTAAATATATAACCTAAAACCTAACACCATAATGCCTACTTCTATGCCCTTTGCAATGAAAGCATAAAAGGCTTTCATTAGGGAAAAAAGACACACTGAATGCTTTGTTGATAGCAAATCTGTCTTTATCAGCGGATGCATGAAGACAGTTTCCTCGTGAAGGGCACCCACTGTGGTAGCAGTCAGTCAGTCTTCCTCGGGGCTTGGCTTTATCAGCTTCAGTGTTCAGGCAAGATGCAGTATCTGCAAAGTGTAAAGCATGCTGGCAGCAGGTGAGACTGTATCTTTCAGAAGCACAAGTGATAATCTGGTCGAAGGACCTCTCCTGACAAGCGGTCAAGTGGCAGTCCTTATATCCTAATCTTATCAGAAACTGGAATCTCTGACATAAGTTTAAGAATGTCTGACATAGATTCTGTCATGTGATAATGTTATCTGTTATCAAGATATGTGTCTTGGACATTTCCTTATGAACATATAAAGCAAAAGGACATCAATTCAGACTACATTATTTTGTTTATATGTTTGTGTGTTATTATTTAACCGTGACACTATGAGGAGTAGACATTTGACCCAGACAGATGTGGTATTAGGTGTTGTTTTTATGTCTTTTACGAAAGAACTTCGGGCCAGATGTATCAAGGTTTTTTGCATTTGCAAACGGTGCAAATGTCCGTTTGCGAATGCAAAAAGCCAGTTCAGAATGTATGAAAGACATTCTGAATGCAATTTTAATGAATCGCTAAAATAGCAATTCCTTAAAATTGCGACCCTGTTTAGAGAGTCGCAAATTGCGACTCTCTAAATAAGAAATCACAAATAAGGATTCCTTATTTGCGATTTCTTAGCACATGTATGAAGCCATTCCTAAATGCGATTTGGGCATTTAGGAATCGCTATTTACCACCAGGTTGAACCTGGTGGTAACCATGTGCAAAATTCAAAAATGCATTTAAAATGCATTTTTAAAATGTACATGTAAAGCACACATGCCCTTTTGGCATGTGTGCACCTTACATGTCCCTAAACAAAATTTGGGGGTGCAGCAGAGGGGGCCTTAGGCCCCAGGCACCCTGGGGTTTTGCATTTCCAAAATTGCGATTTCTGGTTAAGAAATCGCAATTTTGGAAATGCAAAAAATTCACAGATATGTGCGAATGGGGACAGATTCTCTATTTGCGATTCGGTAATAGCATTTGCGATTTTTAAGAAATCGCTATTACCGAATCGCAAAAATCATAATACCTTTTTGCATTTCTGAAATAGCGATTTCTTAAAAATCGCTATTTGAGAATCGCAAATCGGTTGTATGATACATCTGCCCTTGATGCTTTGACAGTTCCTAGAAAGATAAGGCCTGGTGGCACCTGTATTTAAAGGAAGACCTGACAATGATTCTGCATAAATCAGGGAATATGCTGGCTTCCATTCTCTAAATTAAGGAAGATGGTGATCTCCATGAACTAAGATGAGTTAGGCCTTAAGGACTTTATGTCACCACCAGGCTCACAAGCTAATAATTGTATTTTGCTAACTGACTATGCGTTACCTCTAAAGCATTACATTAAAGCATAATGTGCAAGAGAAACGGCAATTAATATAGAATAGGAAGCATCTCATTACATCTTACAATTTGAGACCTTAGATGAAGTGTTCAAGGGTAGAACAGGCATGTGCACCCACGTTATCCACCCCTCGGGTACTTTGTTATTGCAGAAAGGAACGCAAGTGCTAGTGCGGCCCCTGCGGCAATACAGACAATGCTATCTTAAGGGGATTTTCCCTCATTTTTATGGGGGTTTTGCCCAAGGCAAATGAAGAAAATGATTGGCCCTGTCCAGCCACACAATATTATGGATGCAGCCACAGAGGCTAAAGTGGCCAAAAGGAGGCAAACTGACAAAAGGGAGGCACAGGGTCAGTGCCCACCAGAGGACAGCCCTCTGAAGGGGGCAGAAAAGACCTCATAGACAGACTATCACTGCACCTGTCTGCGGGCTGATCTCTGCCTCAGTTTGAAGTGCAGGTCAAGTTGTAGCTGCACTGTGAAAGACCAGGAGGCTGTCTTAAACATCTGTTCCGCCTTCCATTAATACACTGCCCTTGGGGGAACTGTGAATTCACACCTTTCCAGAAGGCAGCACTTTGATTGTAATAGGGTGAGTTGTTGTGATGTGCACCCAGGGCACCTTGTTAATGATTCCCTGTGGCACAAACTGTGGCAGCACGCCATTTCTATTATACAACCCTTGGTTTTTTAAAGTTCAATAATGGGTGCTATAATATCAACCACATCTAACCTAAATAGGCTGACAATAAACCTGTGTAATACAAATGCAAATGTTTGGGTGTGTTTTAGAACTCAATTGTGGTGAATCCATTTTAGCTTCCCACTGGGCACAGGAGTCAGCTTAGCCTTCAGCTTGCAGGCCTGATACCCCCGTCACCTAGTGACCTTTTACCCACTTAGTATTCTTTGTTTTTTTCCATTTATTTTATTATTTCTTTTAGCACTTTACAGCTGCTTACATTTTATAAGAAATGTTTTGCTTTTGCTTATCAGTGCCATTCTTGGAAAGGATCTTTATCAGTGACGTATGCAGGTATTGTCATCATGTCTCTTTCTCACTTACGTTTGATAGGAACATATTGCACACTAGTTAGGGACTGTTTATGTAATTTCCTACACAAGTCAGTAACCTTATCAGTTGTTTAGGAACACTCCTGCGTCTGGGAACCTACATGAACCGTATAAATACACCTCACAAAGACAAGGTCATTAGATGGGTTCCTTCCAGGTGCCATCTATGCTGCACATCACCTTGCTGCAGAACTCAGCCTTTGTGTCTTCATGAAGTCTGATCTGGAGACCTCATTCCAAGGTAACGAGGGATGGGGGGTGCTTCTCATGGACATGGTACTGGCAGATTAGGGTTTATCACACTTGGCTCTTGTTAGAGGAGAGATTAGGCTCTCTTTGCTAGGAATCGTGTATCTTATGTTTATTGCAATATGGTGGGGATTTTCATATTCACACCTCTCATCTTCAATTTGTTTCTATCATTGCTCATTATCCTAATCATTGCAATTCATACATTTTATCATGGATTGCAGTCTTTTCAATAAATATATTAAAGACTCTCATGCATCTCATTCATTGCCTATGTGTGTATGAGACTTTCTAACGAGAGAAAAAGGTAACTTCTGTTCCACCACAACTTCCCTGAGAGGTCTTCTCTATAGTCTATGTGAAAGGCTGCCAGAAATCACCTTTACTGTCTGAGTTTTGGTTAGGTACTGCTTGTGACCAGGGAGGGTTAGGCTGACAGTTATGACTTGTTGTAGGAGTGACTCAGTCGCCTACAAACAAAAGTGCTGTCACCCCTAAACCAGCAGTCGCACTAAGGAGCGAGAGTCCAACTATAACACTACATTAACATAATATATATAGTGCAGGAGTAGAATCAGATTCATGGAGAGGATCATTCCACAAGAAGAGAGCCATTTTATCCCCAACTAAATATGTAGAAATAAACAACACTGTGTGACACAGAATCACAAATCAATGCAAAACAATTATTTCAAAAACTGCAGTAAGCCTCAGCCAGTTTTCTAATGTTTTAATGAATGAATGAAAACATATTTTATTAGTTATTAGAAACCATATTATCTTTGTAAAAATATTAACATATTCTGTTTGTTAAACAGTACTTACAATCACTGGGTCCTTTCTAATATACTGAAAGTAAAATAAGTTCATAGTTACCAATACAAGTCCTAAGTATGAATGTCCTTACTAATTTATACATTATGGCCCTGCTTACAAGTGGACAGAGAATTCTGACCCCAATACAAACCCATATTTGACAGCGATCAGAATTAGGAGTTGCATGGAATGTCCCACACCCGCTAGCTTTTCAGATATGATAAACTCCAGGTCCTAAGATTTTCCCTGCAAACATTTGAGCAGGTCACGCTTGTTGAAACATACCAGATGAAAAGTCTGCTACACACCAGAACATGCAGATTGTACTGCAGAAAGAACCAAAATCTGAATGTAATGCCCCATTTGAAGGGCGAAATAGTTGATAATTGTCACACCCAAAGAATTGTGAACCCCAGGATTCTGATTTTCAAGGGTGTAGGTAATATTTTGTCCCCACCTAGAGTACTTGTAATTAGGGCCTGTTAGTAATCTTCAACTTTACAATTACTTGCCCAGTTCATAAGACCCCGGAGGTGATTCCTGTACCTTGACGGGAACGTCTGTCATGGCAGTTCCCAAAAAAGTACAAACATACAATCTGATGACCATTCAATTAAATCAATGCAGGGGGCCACTGATTGGACATAGGGTTACATTTATTATGGATTGAAATAAAATATATTCTAAACGTTTAGATGAGAAATAATTTTTGAAACATTGAAAGGATGCATATAAACTAAGCAGAAATATGGTTAGACGATAGTTATTGTCCTGAGGTATCTGGGATGAAATGTGTTGGCTGTGTTCTCCTATATATTGACATTTCAAGAATGAAATAAAGACTATCTTTAAACCTGTCTATTATCTTTGCACATTTGAACTGCAGTTGTGCATCTTTGGATATATGTGGAGTAATGTACTGAATACACTTATAGTCTTGGAATAACTGAGTGAAGACTACATTTTAAGGTGTGTCTTTCTCACCTCCATGTAAACTGTCTCATATCCTAAGGGTTTTGGGATGGTTAACCCAGGGCGTCTGGCACCGTAACCTGGAACAACCTTGAGTACTATAATACATATCACAACCATTTGGAGAGGTGTTTTTGGATATATTGGGAGTTCTACCATCCATCATGTGTCATGAGAGGCTTTCTGTTTTGAAATACTAGGGATGTTTGCTTTGTTTAAATTTTGAGTCTATTTTCTCCAGAATTAGCCTTAATCTCTGTATGGCTTTCGCTGCACAATTTCCACTTGTACTTTAGTATGGTCAACAACAGTACAAATCATCTCCAGTCCATTGAGTGTTACATGTCCGAATACTGTATATAGAAATGTTGTAAAAACATATCGATTGTACCCTAAATATGATTTACAGAAAAGGCACCCAACCGGTTGTAGATTTTTTATTATTAACGCTAGTGACACATAAAGCAAGAAAGATGTATCAAGCAATAGTGGGCAACAATATTTGACCTCCACACTGAGGGCTGGGAGCAGAGATAACAGTAGCATAAAAGCATGAGAGTATGAATGCTAGACTAGCAATATATGGATTATCATTAAACAGTTTCTGGATTCATTTTAATCTAACTGCTTAGTTGAAAGCGCTTCAAACTAAATAAAGTTTTGTAGTCAATCTGTTTCTTGTATATGTATATGTGTTTTATGTGTATAATGCGAACCCAGACAAAAGGCAGCAGAGCATTGCCCAGGGTCAAAAACAAAAACAAAGTCAATCAATGATTGGAGAGGTAGCTGCTTTCTGAGAGCTTAAGTGCACAGTTGCTGTTTACTACTGTAGTGTGGGAAGGTGATATCTGGAAGGAATAGTTTTAATTTCTTCAGTAAAAAGAACTCATACCAGGCTGTCTTTGTTTTCTTAGTAAGGAGTTCCTTGAGGATGAGGTTGGTTTCTAGGATGAATCCAAGTGGTGAAATCTAGGTTTGGACTATTTCTTGCTTGGTGTTCTTGACACATAACAGAAATGCACTCTTGGTGGGGTTAAGCTAGAGGTAAGTACTTGACATCCAAGTCTGGATGAGTTGTAGGCTGTGTTTGAGGTCTTTGATATGTGGACTAGAGGAGTCTTTCAAGTAGAGATTTGTATCATTGGCATACGGTGAAATACTATACTGTTTTGTAAATAGAGCACCGAGGCCCATATTTGTACTCTGTTTGCGTCGAAATGGTGTCATTTTGTTTTACGCTAATTTGATGCAAAACTAACTCCATATTTATACTTTGGCGCTAGACTGATCTAGCGCCAAAGTTATGGGGTTTTTACAGTGAAAACCTACCTTGCGTCAATGAGATGCAAGGTAGGGGTTCCCGGGCAAAAAATTACTCAAAGGCCCTAGCGCCTTATTTATTCTCCTGTGCAAAAATCACACACGGGAGGAAGAGGGCCTTAAATATTGGCGCTAAGCCTGCTTAGCGCCATTATTTAATGCCTGGGTCAAAGCAGGGGTTAGGGGACCTGTGGGCTTGTTTCCATGGTCAAAGACCATGGAAACAAGCCCACAGGTGCCCTTCCCTGCCCCCAGGGACACCCCTACCCACCCGCACCCACACCTGGAGGACACCTAAGGATGGGGGACCCATCCCAGGTAAGTCCAGGTATGTTTTTTAATTTATTTTCCAAAGTGCCATAGGGGGACCTAACTTGGGCCCGCCTACATGGCACTGTGCCCAATGGCCATTCCCAAGGGACATAAGCCCCCTGGGCATGGCCATTGGGCTGCGGGGCATGAATCCTGTATTTACTAAGACAGGAGTCATGCCCATGGGGGTTGTGTGTCAAAAAAGTGATGCTAGTCAGGTTAGAGTCATTTTTTTTTTACTTTAACCTGACTAGCGCCATTCTTTCTCGCACAACCTTTGGTTTTCCCTACATCTCCCTACCCAGTTGGCATAAAAGAAATTCTGCTAACCTGGCCTTAGCGCCAGCTAGCGTCATAGCTTAAAATTGACGCCCGGCTCGCATCCAGGAATGCCGCTAACGCAGGTTTGTGTCAAAAATTATAAATATAGGTCCAAGTCTCCCCAGGTAAAGGTTGAAGGTGAAGGGAATAGAATGGCACCATTATGGGCTCTGCAGGTGACAGAGATCTTTTGGGACCTGCAGTGGCTATGTGTCTGAACCTGTGTAATTTGGAAAGGTCGGAGTTGAACCAGTTAAGGATGTTTCCAGTAATTGCCACTAAAGGGTAGATGAGTGATGGGACTCAAGTCAGCGGTGTCTACTGGGTCTAATGTAGGCTCCTTTACACGTACAAACCACTATTGAACAGTTCTGGCAAAATGCCTTGAATGAGGGAGGCATTGACAATGGTGATCAGGAGTAAAAGAGCTTTGATAAAAGAGGACATGGGTAAGACATTATTTTCATAAAAAAATGGCTTTGAGGGGGTTGAGTATGTCAATGAGATATGCAAGTGATAGACCTTTCAAAAATGACCTTGGCTGGATGCGAAGAGATGGGGGTGGTCTAGGAGCAAAAGGAGGCGTGGAGTTGTTGATATGAAGTTGTCAGAGTCACCAGATCCTCGGGGTCTGTGCACGTTCCCAACACTTCCACCACAAGACAGCTCCAATACTCTGATTAGAATTGTCACAGAGTCTAAGAGAGTCCAAGTGGGGAAAAGGGGATTAGGAAGGGAACAGCTGGGAAGGAGACCTGTAGGAAGCAAAAAGGTTAAAACACACAATATCAAAATTATATCATACTAATCAGTACTGGGCTATGACTCTAAGCATTGTCATTCTGAAAAAACATGGACAACCTAAGCATAGACTTAAATAACTAGACTTCAAGATGACTGGATACCTGTGAGGGAATCAAGAAAGGTTAAATGCAACTTTCAAATTCAAGTATTATCTTTTGCATGAGGCTCAGGAAATAATCTAAATGATTTCTAAAACCATCATATGAATCGCGTCTGAGAAACTAATTATGTACATACAACATTACATCTAGAAACTCTAGCATTTTTTGCTTTCACAAAATTGCCGGAACATGAATTGCGCACATTGCAGATGTTCACAAAGGTTGTAAATACCATGGAATGATTGTGCACCATGAATAACATAAAATACACACGAGAAATAAATCACACGTCTTGCCAACTCGAGAGCCACCAAGTAAATGCCATGAAGTGGTAGCGCATAATGAACACCGTGATTTTAAACACAAGAAATGAATCGCGAGTTCTGCCGTTTTGAATGTCAGCCAGTAAATGTCATGAAATGGTAACACGCAATGAATATCATGAATTAGACACAAGAAAAAGAATCATGTGACTTGCCGATTCAAATGTCATAATATAAATGTTAGGAAATGGTAACGTACAATGAATAACATGAATTACACACGAGAAATGAATCGCATGTCTTGCCGATTTGAATGCCACCATGAAACTGCCAAGAAATGGTAGCGCACAATGAATATCAAGGGTTAAATCACGAGAAACGAATTGCGCGTCTTGCTGATTTGAATGTTAACATGTAAATGCCAGAAAAACCCAGAGCACATTCACACACACAAGGTAAAATCTCTCAATATGAAAATTAGGCCCAAGAACTCGGATGTCTTCGAAAATGGGATTGGGGGCCAAGCCCGACCTCCGTCTTACCGCCCTGATCAAGGATCACCAATGTAAATGAAGGGCAGAGGCCTGGAAGATCAAAGTAGGCCACCGGAACAGGAGCTCAGGAAGTTGCTGCTGCTCTGCACCGGGACCACTGAATAGTGCGCACGTGGAGCTGGGCTGGCTCCCTTTTATAGAGTCTTAGCCCCTCCCATCAACCACACCCAGGCATGCTGCAGGGAAAGCTTCTAGAAGGCCCTGGAAAAGGACCACACCCTGACACAGTCTGAAAGCCTGCATCAGTACATTACATGTGAACAGTATTTATATGCATGCTGAACATAAGTCTTCAAGATTGAACTCTGCAATGCAAAAGGTTAAACAACATCATATCAGCACAATGCATAAATTATGTTAGCTTGAAATTGTTAGGATTTTGCATTCTAGTCGCCCGTAGAGCGCGCACTGCCCTGATGTTGACAATACTCCCCTCTCCCAGATGCACTCTAGGGCCTGGTTTGTCTGGATTGAGACGATGAAAATGCCTCACAAGTACTGGAGCATAGATATCAGATGCAGAAACCCATGAGTTACTTTCAGGGCCATAACCTTTCCATGAGATTAAGTACATAGGTTACGCCCTCTCAGTTTAGAATCCAACACTTTCTTGACTTTGTATTCTTCTTCCCTCTATACTAGAACTGGAGCAGGAGGAGGGCGGACCTTCTGGACTGCTTTTTCAAGAGGGAAGTGTGGAACACTGGATGAATCTGTAATGATCTTGGCAATTGCAGTTTATAGGTCACAGGATTGATTTGCTGATGGACAGTGTAAGGACCTATGAATTTGGGGTTGAACATGTGCTTCTTCTTGAAGTCTATATGTTTTGTGGAAAGCTCACAATGTTTCTTGTCATAATGCTTTTTGTATTTTTGTTTGGCCTTTTCTAAATACTGTTGAATCAATTTCTGGGTTTGATGCAAATGTTGAATGGTTTCTGACACAGCTGGAGTAAGAGAACTTTCTTGAGGGATTGTGATGGTCTAAGTGTCAGGATGATAGCCAAACAAGCCAAAAAAAGTTGTAACACCAGTAGAAGTGTGGAATGAGTTATTGTAAGCTAACTCAGCTAACCAGAGCATTGATGTCCAAGAATGAAGTGCTTTTTCAGCGTAAGCACGTAGGTATTGCTTCAAAGTCTGATTTAGTCTCTCCGTTTGACCATCTGTTTGAGGATGGTGGCTAGTAGATAGTGTAGATGTCACTTGGAGTATTTTACACCATGTCTTCCAGAAATTGGAGGCAAATTGCGACCCCCGATCGGAGAGGATCATTTTCGGCAGTCCATGATAACGAACCACTCTATTCAGTAAAATAGTTGCCAGTTCACTGGAGGTGGGCAATTTCTTACAGGCAATAAAATGTCCATATTTTGTGAGACTATCTACTACGACCAGAATTACAGAATGTTGTTGAACCACTGGTAGACCGGTAATAAAGTCTAAAGAAATGTGCTCCCAAGGACGACTTGGAGTTGGGAGTGGATGCAACAACCCTTTCGGTTTTGAATGACTTGTTTTAGTGCGAGCACAGACTTTGCAGTTGTTTACCATCACTTTTACATCTTTTGTTAGGGCAGGCCACCAAAAGTAGCGTTGGATTAATTCAATAGTTTTAGGAGTACCTGGATGACCTGCCGTAGGTATAACATGCAACCAATGAAACACTATCTTGAGAAGTTTGGTAGAGGGCACGAACAAACGAGCGTCATGAAAAGGTAATCCTTGCTTGATTGACCTTTTGGGATCTGCTTGTGCCCATGTCTGCCATTTCTCAACAGTGAAAGAATTGCGGATGTCGTCAAAGAAATCTTCAGTTTTTATGATACCTAGGACTTTGTCTGGAGCATTGATAGCTCTGGAGGTTTGAACTGCAGGCAACGTGGTAGACTCTTGGCGGGACAAGGCGTCAGCTTTGCGATTGTCTTTACCAGGCCGGAAAGTTACCACAAAATCTAATTCGGCAAAAAACAGCATCCAGCGTAATTGCCGAGGAGTCAAAAGTCGGTCGGAACTCATGAACTGAAGATTACGATGATCAGTATATACTGTGAAAGTGTATTTGGCACCTAACAAATAATGCCTCCATTCTTTAAAGGCGTCCCGAATCGCCAGAAGCTCTTTTTCAGCAATGACATAGTTCTGTTTGGCTTTGTTCAACTTCTGAGACATGTAAGCTATAGGGTGACCAGTGTCTTTGTTTTGTTGCGACAAGACTGCTCCTATTGCCACATCTGAAGCATCAGCTTCCACTATGAAGGGTCGATCCGCATCAGGATGAGTCAAGACTGGGGCAGTGGAGAAAGCTTCCTTCAAAGTTGAAAAGGCTTGGTCAGCTTCTGGGGACCATACACATTTTTCTTCCTTTCTTAATAGCTTAGTGATTGGAGCCACTGTCTGGGAGAAAGGATTTCTGAACCTCCGGTAAAAATTTGCAAACCCCAGGAAACATTGTACATCACAAACAGTCTTGGGGTGGGCCAATCAGATACGGCCTTTACTTTATATTCTGCCATCACCATACCTTGATGGGTAAGGATACCCCTAAAAACTCAACTGTGGTAATATGAAACTCACACTTGGTTAGTTTGCAATATAAATGGTGCTTTTGAAGGGCTGCAATAATTTTCTTGACATGTTGTACATGTTCATTTTCATTGTCTGAGTAGATCAAAATGTCATCGATGTAGACTATGACAAATATGTCAAGGTACTCTCTAAGAACATCATTCAAGAAAAATTGAAATGCTGCTGGAGCATTACACAGACCAAAAGGCATGATGGTGTATTCAAAGAGACCATATCTTGTCCTGAATGCTGTTTTCCATTTGTCGCCCTCTCTCATTCTGACCAAATGATAAGCACCTCGAAGATCAAGCTTCGTGCACATTTTTGCTTTCTTTACTTGTTCCAGCAAAACCGGAATTAGGGGCAAAGGATATTTATTCTTGATGGTGACTTTGTTCAATCCCCTATAGTCGATACAAGTTTGAAGTTCTCCATTTGCTTTCAGAACAAAAAACAAAGGAGAAGCTCCAGGAGACTTAGAAGGGCCAATGAAACCATTCTCCAAGAATTGATCTAGATACTTTCGTAAATGTTGATTTTCATGTTCTGATAGGGCATATACACGACAGTTGGGAAGTATCGCACCTGGAACTAGATCAATTTGACAGTCATAAGATCTATGAGGATGTAAGTTCTCTGCTTCTTTCTCATCAAATACATCTTCGTAAGATGAATACTGTTTGGGCAATTTAACTTCTTTCTCCGCGGCAGTGGCTATGTAAGAGTTGCAAACTTTTTATACTTGATACTTTTGGAGGCATTGTTCTTTACATAGCGCAGATGAGAACACGACCTTTCGTTCTGCCCAATTAATCTCTGGATTGTGATGAGTTAACCATGGTAAGCCGAGGATAATTCCATACTGGGCAGCATGGATCACGTCAAGGATGAGTTTCTCTTTATGTTTCTTTCTTTGATTCTTATCTTCACAAATCACTGACAAGGGGACAGTCTGAAGAGTTACCGCACCTCCAGTCAAGAGTTTTCCATCGACTGCCTGGGTGATTTGTGGGGTCTTTTTTTCAATACATGGGATCCCCCATGCACGGACCAATTGGGCGTCAACAAAGTTCCCGGTAGCCCCAGAATCGACTAGAGCCTTCTTGAAATAGGTCTTTTTCTTTACCTGAACTTTGATACCCAGTTTGAGATGTCTAGATTGTGAAGGGTCCACAGTGACACCCAAGAGCAACCCTTCTCTGCATCTTGGGTGCTTTAGTTTTCCGAACTCGACTTGAGCATTGGCTGCAACCTTTTCAACCGGACCTCGTTTGCTCTTTGATTTCATTGGACATTCTTTGGCAAAATGACCCTTGCGCCCACAATAGAGATATTGTCCATTCTTTTTACGTAGGTCCTTTTCGTCTTTGGTCAAAGGTCTCCTGATGGTTCCAATTTCCATCGGTTCCGGCGTTCTTTCTTTAGGAGTTCTTGAGTCTCGATTATCGTGAACACGCCAGGAATATTTTTCAGTCTTTTTGCATGTTCGTTTTCGTTCTGTTAATCGATTATCAAGCCTCAAGTTAAGGTTTATCAATTCTTGACAGTCTGTAGGCTGCGGGTCTATTTGAGCTAAGATATCTTTTAGCTCCTCTTTGAGTCCCTTGTAGAACAAGGCACCTTGTTTTTCTTCAGGCCAGGATGTCTCGGCGACCAGCCAGTTAAAGTTGGCTAAATATGACACTAAGTCCTGATTCCCTTGTCGTAAGTCTAATAATTCACGATCTGCTGACAGCGTCACAGTTCTACGATCAAAAACTCGATCAAACTCGCAAACAACATTTCTCCAGTTGTACAGCAGGGGACTATCTTTACACACAAGAGGAATAGCCCAGGTAGCTGCATCTCCAGGCAGATATGATAACAAGAAAGCTATTTTGGACTAGACATTGGGGAAAGTATGTGGTCTGCAGGTGAAGTGTAATTCCACTTGAACCAGGAAATATTGCGCTTTCAGGGGGTCGTCTGAGAAACGTTCTGGGGAGCTATAGGAATGGATGAAGGAACATTGAGGGAAATGTTTGTCGGATTACCTAAAAAAGTCTGAGAAGAAGGACCTGGCCAATACACACCTGTGGGATTTTGTTTCTTCTTCGCTACCTTATCCTGTAACTGACTCACTCTCTCAGCTAGGCTAGTTGCCAAATCTTTTGATGATACCACCTCTGCTTGGAGCTGAGTGATAGCCCTGACCAGCTTGTCCAGTGTGGCCATGTTGAGAACATACACAAACCAGGAGGATATTAATTTGTGGGCTCACTTTTCTGTCAGAGTCACCAGATCCTCGGGGTCTGTGCACGTTCCCAACACTTCCACCACAAGACAGCTCCAATACTCTGATTAGAATTGTCACAGAGTCTAAGAGAGTCCAAGTGGGGAAAAGGGGATTAGGAAGGGAACAGCTGGGAAGGAGACCTGTAGGAAGCAAAAAGGTTAAAACACACAATATCAAAATGATATCATATTAATCAGTACTAGGCTATGACTCTAAGCATTGTCATTCTGAAAAAGCATGGACAACCTAAGCATAGACTTAAATAACTAGACTTCAAGATGACTGGATACCTGTGAGGGAATCAAGAAAGGTTAAATGCAACTTTCAAATTCAAGTATTATCTTCTGCATGAGGATCAGGAAATAATCTAAATGATTTCTAAAACCATCATATGAATCGCGTCTGAGAAACTAATTATTTCCATACAACATTACATCTAGACACTCTAGCATTTTTTGCTTTCTCAAAATTGGAACGCAACATACTATGAGTATGTAGCAGATTTTCATAGAATTAACCAAACAGACTTGATATCAACTCTCTCCAACTTCATCATAGTAATAGAACAGTTCACCTTTGTTCATCAAAAGCTTAAACAAGCAGGTGATCCATGCTATCCTATGCACGAGGCAGTGGCAGTATTACACTGAGGCCACACTCTCAGTATCAGTACCCAGAATGATCTTGTTTCCTCTGTCATATATGCATTTGTTATCTGCTACATTTATTTAAATTATATCTTGTTTCTTGCTTAAGTTTGGTATTTCTGTTGTACCTCCATGAACCCAATGTGCTGTCCAATGCACATCAGAATCCGGTTGTATCTCCCTAGTTTTTGAAGCTTTTATTTTTAGGTCTCAGCCGCAAAGACCTTTACCTGTCTCTAGGCAGACCTGTAGCTTCCAATACATACCGAATGTTGGAAAATGGGTTATTGGTAAGGGCAGGTAGGTACCTACACTTAGCAATAGGCCACTAACCTCCACTAAGGTCCAGTTAGGTCTCAGTAAATTAACCCCAGCTCAACCCTTGGTAGCTTGGCAACGAGCGTCAAGGCTTAACTTAGGAGACAGAGTGTAAAACATTCAAATATCACAAAACAGTAATTAAATAAAACACAGGAAACAGTTTAAAAATCCAAAACCAATTTATAAAAATAGAATATATTTTTATCTTTAAAGTGACACCAAAACGAATAAAATCGGATAAGGGGAACCGGAGATAAGAATTTTTAAAGAATTATTATTTTTGTAGCGCCTAGAAACAAAAAGCGCCAATCAGGTCATCTGGTTGCACCTCGACCGGGGCAAAGTCAAAGTTTAAGGCCGACCGCGATGGAGTCCTGCTCGGCTACAGGCTGCGGGAGGCCTCGGTTAACAGTTTACCTTCACACTTAGTCTTTTTTTCGAAGATTTTCTTCAGCGGGACGAACCTGCCTGTCCAATCCGACCTCCTGGAGCCCTTCTCCGGATACGCAATGCTGGAATCCTCGGTGGAGATTTTTACCTTCGGACTTAGTCGTTTTTTCGAGGTGAAAATCCTTCGACCGGGGTAAACCTGGATCTTGATCCGACGTCCATGGAGCCCTCCTCGGATACGCTGGCTGGGAGGTCCCGGTCAACTTTTTACCTTCGGACTTAGTCTCTTTTTCAGAGATTTTTCTTTACCGGGACGAACCAGCAAATCAGGCCGGGTCGCGGTTGAGGCAAGCCGGCTGGAGTTGCCGCGGCGGGTCGGTCCCTCTATGGAGCTTTTTTTCAAAAGTTGTCCAAATTTCTCCAAACTTCTGGGGCTTCTCCCAGATGTCCTTTTAAGGTTCTTTTGGGGTCCATAGCTCACCCCAAGGGTCCAGAAGTTCCGAGATGGTCCTTGGGGGGTGCGGACTACAACTCTCAGAATGCACCTGGCGCAAACTCCTTTTTGGCCACTGGACAGTGGTCAGCTGGTCGCTTTCTTCAGGAGTTGGTGCAGGGGACTCTGGATAGCAATTTTTCACTTGTAGCAAACAGGGAGTCCCTCCTTGAACCAGTTGAAGCCAGGCAAAGTCCTTCTTGTGGTGAAGCCCAAGTGTGCAGCTGGTGCAGTCCTTCTGAGTGCAGGTTCCAGGTGCAGGCCAGGGGTCCAGCAGGGCAGTCCTTCTTCTCTTTTGGTTCTTCCTTGTTGGAATCTGATGGGGATCTGAGGTGTGGGTGCAGGTCTGCCAGTTTTTTCCTTGCTCCAGGGTGAAAAGCAGGGAGGTCCTGGTTCTCCAATCAGGTGCAGGGTCCTTCCCCCTGTGATGACCACTTCCTGGGAAGTGTGGCAAAAATCAATCCCAGGAGGCAACATTCTCTAAAAATCCATCATGGCTGAATCTGATTTTTGGAGGTTACATCTGCCTGAGCCCACCCACTGGTGTGGCTAAAAATCATAAGCACACCCCTCTCCTGCCCTCTCCTAATCTAATCAAGGGGGCACCTAGTTGTCTGGGGTTGCAGGATGTGGGGGTGTTGCTGGTTGCTCCAAATGTCCTTCTCTGCCTTTGAAGACCAGTTTGGCAGCCCTCCCCCTTCCTGCCTCACCATCTGCTGAGGGGAGATTCCCTCCCACAGGCACATTCCTTTGTGTGAAGCCAGGCCACTTCACACCTCATCAAGGCAGCTTGGTCAAGCTGCTCAAGGCTGGCCAATCAGAGCACAGCAGCAAAAACAATGCAGGCCTGAAATTGGCAACTTTTCAGGTAAAGTTTAAAACTCTTTACCTGAACAAGTTATATTAAATCCAACAACTGGAAGTTGTGGGATTTATTACAACAATTAATTTGATACAAAACTCTTGGTATGCATTATTTAAGGAGACTTTAAAAATTAAAATAAAGTCTCCCCATTCTAGCCTATGAAGGCCATTTACTGCAATGAGGGAAAAACGAATTTGGCTGTTTTTACCTCACCAGGGCTTATAAAGCTATTTTTATAAAGTCCCTGCTTATAGTTACATGGCACCCAGCCCTAGGGGCACATAGGGCACATCTTAGGGGTGACTTATATGTAAAAATAAGGCAGTTTGAGACTTTGGAACTACTTTTAATTCCAAAGTCCAATTTGCATATAACTTTAATTTAAAAGCAGCCACCAAGGCAGGCCTGCCTTGAAAATGACACTGGGCACCTCAGCAGTGCACCTATGGGTGCACTACCTATGCTGTGGTCCCTAAACCTACATGCCCTACCATATACTAGGGACTTATAGGTAGGTTAACTTAGCCAATTATATTTAGCCTAATTTGCATATCCATTTTACACAGAGCACTGGCCCTGGGACTGGTAAGCAGTACCCAGGGCACAGCCAAGAGTCAGTAACCACCAGTACCTGTCCAAAAAGTGTGGGGGTGACCAGGGCAAAAAGGAGGACTTTCCTACACTGCCCCCCCCAGATGAAAGGTGATGGGTACTAACCTACACCCTGGTAGTCCTCATGAGCTAAGTGGAAAAACCTGGAAAGGCCATCCGCATTGGCATGGGCAGTCCCAGGTCTGTGCTCCACTGTGAAGTCCATCCCCTGTAGGGAAATGGACCACCTTAACAGTTTTGGGTTCTCCCACCTCAACTGCATCAACCATCTGAGAGGTCTGTGGTCAGTTTGTACACGGAAGTGAGTGCCAAACAAGTAAGGCCTCAACTTCTTCAGGGACCAGACCACAGCAAAGGCCTCCCTCTCAATGGCACTCCATCTTTTCTCTCTGGGGAGTAGTCGCCTGCTGATGAAGGCAACTGGTTGATCTTGGCCCTCTTCATTAACTTGTGCTAACACTGCCCCAATCCCTTCCTCTGAAGCATCTGTTTGCACTATAAACTCCTTGCTATAGTCAGGGGCCAGTAACACTGGTGCTGAACACATAGCCTGTTTTAGGGTGTCAAAAGCTTTCTGACACTCTGGGGTCCAAATGACCTTCTTGGGCTGTTTCTTGGAGGTAAGCTCAGTTAGAGGGGCCACTATGGTCCCATAATTCTGAACAAACCTCCTGTAGTACCCAGTCAGGCCAAGAAAGGCCCTGACCTAAGTCTGGGTTTTAGGAGCCTCCCAATCCAGGATAGTCTGGATCTTGGGCTGGAGAGGTTGTACATGGCCTCCACCAACAAGGTGGCCCAGGTACACAACTGAGCTTTGCCCTATCTGGCACTTGCTTGCCTTGATAGTCAGGCCTGCTTGAAGCAGGGCCTGAAGCACTTCCTTCAGGTGGACCAGGTGGTCCTCCCAGGTGGAACTAAATACAGCTATATCATCCAGATAAGCTGCACTGAAAGATTCCAACCCAGACAGGACTCTATTCACCAACCTTTGGAAGGTGGCAGGAGCATTTTTCAGGCCAAAGGGCATCACCTTGAACTGAAAGTGGCCCTCTGGTGTGGAAAATGCTGACCTCTCCTTAGCTCCTGGACTTAAGGCAATCTGCCAGTATCCTGAGGTCAGATCAAACGTGCTCAGGAATTTGGCAGCCCCCAACCTATCAATGAGCTCATCAGCTCTAGGTATGGGGTTAGCATCAGTCCTAGTGACTGCGTCTAGACCTCTGTAGTCCACACAAAATCTCAATTCTTTCTTCCCACCTTGGGGATTAGGTTTGGGCACCAGTACCACTGGACTGGACCAAGGACTGTCAGAGGGCTCAATTACCTTGAGCTCCAACATCTTAGCCACTTCAGCTTAGATGTTGGCCTTGACCTGGTCAGACAGCCTGTACAGCTTGTTCTTGACAGGCAAGCTGTCACCAGTGTCAACATCATGGACACACCAATTGGTGAGTCCAGGGGTCAGGGAGAACAGACTGGCAAACTGTTCCAAAACCTGTTTGCAGTCTTTTTGTTGCTGGTCTGTCAACTTGGGAGAGAGTACCACTCCCTCCACTGACCCATCTTGTGCATTTGAGGACAGGAGGTCTGGCAGAGGTTCACTCTCCTCCTCCTTCCCTTCATCAGTGACCATCAGCATGGTCATGTCTGCCCTGTCCTGGTAGGGTTTCAGCCTGTTAACATGCAGGATCCTATGAGGATTCCTGGGGGTGCCAAGGTCCACCAAGTAGGTGACCTCACCCTTTTTCTCCAGAATTGGATAGGGCCCAGTCCATTTGGCCTGAAGTGCCCTAGGAGCCATGGGCTCCAAAACCCACACCAGCTGTCCTGGGTGATACTTAGGCATGGTAGCCTTCTGATCATGCCAGAGCTTCATGAGCTCCTGGCTGGCCTCGAGGTTTCTGCTTGCCTTCTTCATGTACTCAGCCATGCGTGACCGCAGGCCCAGCACATAATCTAGCACATTCTCCTTGGACTCTCTGAGAGGCTTTTCCCAAGACTCTCTCACCAAGCACAATGGGCCTCTTACAGGGTGCCCAAACAGTAACTCAAAGGGGCTCAATCCAACCCCCTTCTGTGGCACCTCTCTGTAGGCAAACAGCAGGCATGGGAGGAGAACATCCCATCTCCTCCTGAGTTTGTCAGACAAACCCATGATCATGCCCTTCAGGGTCTTATTAAATCTTTCCACCAGACCATTGGTCTGTGGATGATAGGGGGTGGTGAACTTATAAGTAACACCACACTCATCCCACATGGCTTTCAGATAGGCTGACATAAAGTTTGTGCCCCTATCTGAGACCACCTCCTTTGGGAACCCCACTCTGGTGAACACACCAAGTAGGGCCCTAGCCACTGTGGGAGCAGTGACTGTCCGGAGGGGTATTGCCTCAGGGTACCTGGTGGCATGGTCCACAACCACCAAAATGTACCTGTTACCTGAGGCAGTTGGTGGGTCTAAGGGACCAACAATGTCAATCCCCACCCGCTCAAAGGGAGTCCCAACCACTGGCAGTGGTATCAAGGGAGCCTTTGGCTTGCCCCCTGTCTTGCCACCGGCTTGGCAGGTGACACAGGAGCTGCAAAACTCCTTGACTTTTTCTGACATTTGGGGCCAATAAAAATGGTTGACCAGCCTGTTCCAGGTCTTGGTCTGTCCCAAATGTCCAGCTAAGGGGATATCATGGCTTAAGGTTAGGAGGAATTCTCTATACTTCTGGGGGACCACTACTCTCCTGGTGGCCCCTGGTTTGAGAGCCCTTGCCTCAGTGTAGAGAACTCCATCCTCCCAGTAAACCTTGTGGGTCCCACTGGTATCCCCTTGTTCTTGCCTGGCAGCAGTCTGCCTCAGGCCCTCAAGAGTGGGACACTCTCTTCGTCCCTGGCACAACTCTTCTCTGGTGGGCCCACCTGCCCCTTGCAGTTCTGCCAAGTCAGGCAGAGCTTGCAGGGGAAGTGTCCCTCCCTCAGAGGTCAGATCCTCCCCCTCAGGGTTGGATTCCTCCTGACCCTCTGTACTTGTAGGGGCTGGCAAGCCAGACCCAGTGCCCTTTCTCTTCTTCTTGGAGGCTTGGCCCATTGTTCCAGGGTCCAAGTGTCCAGCACTTCCCTGTTGTGCTGCCTGTGACCTGGTCACAGCACACACCCATTCAGGGAGGTCCAGCATCTGTGCATGGACCCTTCTCTCCACCTCTGACCATTCAGATGCTTCAAGATCATTTCCCAGCAGACACTCTACTGGGAGGGCAGGAGCTACAGCTACCTTCTTAGGGCCAGTCACACCTCCCCATTCCAGACTCACCATGGCCATGGGATGGAGTTTGGTTCTGCTATCTGCATAAGTCACTTGGTGGAAGACACCAGGTAAGACCTGTTCTGGAGAAACCAGCTTCTCTGTGACCATTGTCACACTGGCTCCTGTATCTCTCAGAGCTTCCACCTCAGTCCCATTGACTTTAGGCCTCTGCCTATACCTCTCCATGCTGGGAGGTAAGGTGGCCATAGTTGCAATGTCCACCCCACCCACAGATAATAAGGTGACCTCTGTGTACCCTGATCCCAGCCCTGGGCCAACTTCCACCCCCAACCCTACACTAGCAATCCCCTGGGATTGCCCACCAGTGGGGGGGCTTCTTGGAGCAGATAGCATCTCCTCTTTTGTGTCCAGGTTGATGACACTCAAAACACTTGCCGACCTTAGCAAGCTCCTGAAACTTTCCTGCATTAGCAGGATCATAATTCTTTCCCTGATACCCTTTCCCCTTAGAAGTGGAATGGCTCAGGGCTCCCCCACCCTGAGAAGTTTTTGGGGACTGTTGTGAGGACTCCTTGGGCTTTTTATCATCTTTCCCTTGGTTCTTCCCCTGAGAAGAACCATGTCCTCCCTTTTTCTGATCACCCCCTGGGGGTTTCTGGTTAACCCTAGTTCTTAACCAGTCATCTGCTGCCTCCCCCAGCTCTCTGGGGTTGGTCAACTTAGAGTCAACTAGATACTGGCGGAGCTTCTCTTGGACACAATTGGTTAGAAGGTGCTCCCTCATAATCAAATTGTACAGCCCCTCAAAGGTACTTACCTTGTTGCCCTGTATCCAGCCCTCTAGTGCCTTTACTGAAATGTCCACAAAGTCCACCCAGGACTGGGTGCTTGTCTTTTGGGTGTCCCTAAACTTTAGCCTATACTGCTCTGGGGTCAGACCAAACTTTTTAGTCAAGCATCTTTTCATACTGGGGTATGAGTCTGCCTCCTCCCCCCTCAAGGTTAGGAGCCTATCCCTCCCAGAGTTGGGAACCAACTCCCAAAGAAGTGAACCCCAGTACTGAGGCTTGACTCTCCTCATCTGGGGGGCCCTCTCAAAGGCCCCCAGCCACTTATCTATATCATCCCCCTCTACATAGGCAGGAACCACCCCTTTGGGTAATCTGGGGCAAAAACCCCCACCCAGGGACACCTCAGCTTCTTTGTCGCTGCCACCATCTCTTTTCTCTTCCCTTGCCCACTTTTTCTTTTCTAGGGCCAGCTTCTCTGCCTCCAAAGCTATGAATGCTAGCTGGGCCTCCAGCTCTCTTTCCCTGAGGGACAAGTTCTCTCCTCCTGAAGGGACCCCCTTCCCCCAACTAGCTTTGAGTCTGCCCCTAGTGACTGTATGTAATGAGGACCGGTCTTCCTCATCCTCACTTAGGCTCAAATGCCCTCCCTCCCCTGAGTGGTTGGAGCTAGCATCCTCCCCTACTTCTCCCTCCTCTGGAACTTCTCCTGGGTCTACGTCTTGGGCCTCAGCCCATGCTGTCAGGGACTTGATCAGGACCTGCTTCCTGAGGTCAGTGGTTGCAGGCAACCCTCTTTCAGTACACAACCCCCTAAGCTGGACTACTGTCAGTGTGGGTAGGCTAGCCAGATCAAGCTCCATGGTTCCCTGGTTTTGTGTCAACAAAAACTTTTTGCAAAAATTGGAAACAAGAATTTAGAAAAATCACAAAAATTCAATAATTGAAATTAATCCAAATTAAAAATTAAAAAATTTTTTTGCACTAGGACAATTTAAAGGATTTTTAATTTGTTTTACTTAAAACTGTAACGTGATACTGAACACAAGTACAGGATCCCACCACTGCTCACCCAAAATGTTGGAAAATGGGTTATTGTTAAGGGCAGGTAGGTACCTACACTTAGCAATAGGCCACTAACCTCCACTAAGGTCCAGTTAGGTCTCAGTAAATTAACCCCAGCTCAACCCTTGGTAGCTTGGCAACGAGCGTCAAGGCTTAACTTAGGAGACAGAGTGTAAAGCATTCAAATATCACAAAACAGTAATTAAATAAAACACAGGAAACAGTTTAAAAATCCAAAAACAATTTATAAAAATAGAATATATTTTTATCTTTAAAATGACACCAAAACGAATAAAATCGGATAAGGGGAACCGGATATATGAATTTTTAAAGAATTATTATTTTTGTAGCGCCTAGAAACAAAAAGCGCCAATCGGGTCATCTGGTTGCACCTCGACCGGGGCAAAGTCAAAGTTTAAGGCCGACTGCGATGGAGCCCTGCTCGGCTACAGGCTGCGGGAGGCCTCGGTAAAAAGTTTACCTTCACACTTAGGGGGTTATTCTAACTTTGGAGGAGGTGTTAATCCGTCCCAAAAGTGACGGAAAAGTGACGGATTTACCACCAGCCGTATTACGAGTCCATTATATCCTATGGAACTCGTAATACGGCTGGTGGTATATCCGTCACTTTACCGTCACTTTTGGGACGGATTAACACTCCTCCAAAGTTAGAATAACCCCCTTAGTCTTTTTTTCAAAGATTTTCTTCAGCGGGACGAACCTGCCAGTCCAATCCGACCTCCTGGAGCCCTTCTCCGGATACGCGATGCTGGAATCCTCTGTGGAGATTTTTACCTTCGGACTTAGTCGTTTTTTCGAGGTGAAAATCCTTCGACCGGGGTAAACCTGGATCTTCATCCGACGTCCATGGAGCCCTCCTCGGATACGCTGGCTGGGAGGTCCCGGTCAACTTTTTACCTTCGGACTTAGTCTCTTTTTCTGAGATTTTTCTTTACGGGGACGAACCAGCAAATCAGGCCGGGTCGCGGTTGAGGCAAGCCGGCTAGAGTTGCCGCGGCGGGTCGGTCCCTCTATGGAGCTTTTTTTCAAAAGTTGTACAAATTTCTCCAAACTTCTGGGGCTTCTCCCAGATGTCCTTTTAAGGTTCTTTTGGGGTCCACAGCTCACCCCAAGGGTCCAGAAGTTCTGAGATGGTCCTTGGGGGGTGCGGACTACAACTCCCAGAATGCACCTGGCGCAAACTCCTTTTTGGCCACTGGACAGTGGTCAGCTGGTCGCTTTCTTCAGGAGTTGGTGCAGGGGACTCTGGATAGCAATTTTTCACCTGTAGCAAACAGGGAGTCCCTCCTTGAACCAGTTGAAGCCAGGCAAAGTCCTTCTTGTGGTGAAGCCCAAGTGTGCAGCTGGTGCAGTCCTTCTGAGTGCAGGTTCCAGGTGCAGGCCAGGGGTCCAGCAGGGCAGTCCTTCTTCTCCTTTGGTTCTTCCTTGTTGGAATCTGATGGGGATCTGAGGTGTGGGTGCAGGTTTGCCAGTTTTTTCCTTGCTCCTGGGTGAAAAGCAGGGGGGTCCTGGTTCTCCAATCAGGTGCAGGGTCCTTCCCCCTGTGATGACCACTTCCTGGGAAGTGTGGCAAAAATCAATCCGAGGAGGCAATATTCTCTAAAAATCCATCATGGCTGAATCTGATTTTTGGAGGTTACATCTGCCTGAGCCCACCCACTGGTGTGGCTAAAAATCATAAGCACACCCCTCTCCTGCCCTCTCCTAATCTAATCAAGGGGGCACCTAGTTGTCTGGGGTTGCAGGATGTGGGGGTGTTGCTGGTTGCTCCAAATGTCCTTCTCTGCCTTTGAAGACCAGTTTGGCAGCCCTCCCCCTTCCTGCCTCACCATCTGCTGAGGGGAGATTCCCTCCCACAGGCACATTCCTTTGTGTGAAGCCAGGCCACTTCACACCTCATCAAGGCAGCTTGGTCAAGCTGCTCAAGGCTGGCCAATCAGAGCACAGCAGCAAAAACAATGCAGGCCTGAAATTGGCAACTTTTCAGGCAAAGTTTAAAACTCTTTACCTGAACAAGTTATATTAAATCCAACAACTGGAAGTTGTGGGATTTATTACAACAATTAATTTGATACCAAACTCTTGGTATGCAACATTTAAGGAGACTTTAAAAATTAAAATAAAGTCTCCCCATTCTAGCCTATGAAGGCCATTTACTGCAATGAGGGAAAAACTAATGTGGCTGTTTTTACCTCACCAGGGCTTATAAAGCTATTTTTATAAAGTCCCTGCTTATAGTTACATGGCACCCAGCCCTAGGGGCACATAGGGCACATCTTAGGGGTGACTTATATGTAAAAATAAGGCAGTTTGAGACTTTGGAACTACTTTTAATTCCAAAGTCGAATTTGCATATAACTTTAATTTAAAAGCAGCCAGCAAGGCAGGCCTGCCTTTAAAATGACACTGGGCACCTCAGCAGTGCACCTATGGGTGCACTACCTATGCTGTGGTCCCTAAACCTACATGCCCTACCATATACTAGGGACTTATCGGTAGGTTAACTTAGCCAATTATAATTAGCCTAATTTGCATATCCATTTTACACAGAGCACTGGCCCTGGGACTGGTAAGCAGTACCCAGGGCACAGCCAAGAGTCAGTAACCACCAGTACCTGTCCAAAAAGTGTTGGGGTGACCAGGGCAAAAAGGAGGACTTTCCTACACCGAATACTTAGGCTGAGCTTTGGGTCAGCCCCTTGCTCATGATTGAATGGTTTGTTTGTTTATCTCAGTTGGCGGCTCTGGATTCAAAAGCTGTCCTCTCAATTCTTGAGTTTGTCCCCTCCCCGGAAGCATTTTGGTCTCAGAGTGTTCTGATTGAATGAGCTGTATGCTTCCATTTAATTCTTTACGTATTCATTGAACACTAAGTGAAAATGCATGTGTTTGTTTGCTCCTTTTTATTTTTTTACTGTTGCCGTTGGCAAATGCTGTGGATTTTGTGCCTTGTAGGCAAAAGCTTACACTATCTATCTGTTAGATGCATGGCATCCGTTACATGGCACTATCTGTTGTACCTAGGCCTGGGTGAAATGTAATTTATGTCAGCCACATCCCATGAAAGTGTTATGAATGTTGCACAAATTGGTTGAGAGTCCGCCATTGGTCCATATTGCGTAATTGAGTCTTCTGGGAGTAAAGCTCTGAAGCAGGAGCACAGGAAGAAGATCTAGATACGAACAGTTGCTGTTCACATCATGCTTGATTTTGCACTAAATGTGTTCTAGCATCAAAATGGATGCAAGGGCAAATTTTGTATTAAAAATAGTGCAAAATGCTGAAGTCAACATTGTGCATAATGACGAATAATTTCATGCATTTTTTCATTTTTTTCGCATTTCACAAAATTCCAGCAAGGGAAATTACTTGAATTTTTCCCCACCTTGCATTGTACCCCAGGGCTGTTTGTAAAAGCTGCATGAAACAGGCAGCACCGAGACTGAGGGTTGTAGAGCCTGACTGCAGTATGAAATGCAGGATCCCTTTTGGGGGGCACAAAGAGTACATGGAGAGAGAATACTTACAGCTAACAAGAAGCTGAAAGTTAAAGCTTCTCAAGTGGGAGGAAAATAAGAGAACAGTGTAAAAATTACCATTTTTTTACAGAAGTATGTCAGCTCATCAAGGGCAGTTCCTCTGCTATGGCGGATGAGTGTCACCTCCACACCCCAGCAGCAGCAGCAGCAGCAGCAGCAGCAGCAGCAGCTGCAAAGCTCTTATGATAAAACCATATTAAACAATGTTTATTATGGTTTTATCGTAAAAGGGTCATGGCCACGGGCATGACAGGGAGAGAGGGGGAGGGCACAGCACTCCCCCTCAGTGTGCATGTATGTTTGTCCGGTCATTTCAGGCCGGCCAAACACACATGGGCACAAGGCTCTCGCCAACCTGACACTGCATTGCCAGATTAGAGAGAGCAGGCAGGGGCTCCCACTCTGCCATGGGCACTCCTTCCAATCCTACTTCTGCTTTCATGCTGCCAGCAGCATGAAATCAGCAGTAGGATTGGGTGCAGGGCAGGCTGGAAGCTTATGCCTGTAGTGAGGACAGCATAGCAGAGCGGCGCAGCACGGCGAGACAGGTACGTTTTTATTTTTTTATTCTTGTATTTTTAATTTTGTCGCAACCCCAAATCCCCCTGTCCCCTCCTCCCCACCACGCACCACACTGCCCACCTCTTTTCCCTCCCGTGAGCCACCTTTGCAGCCCATTAGAATTTTGAGATGCACACAACATGAGATTTTAAGCACTTCCCTCCACTACAGCGAATAAAGCCCTTTGCATTATTCAATGTGCCCAGGCTGCAATAGAGTATATATAGGATATGAACAGACGGATAGCTTCATCATAGGGACATTGGCTTGGAAGAATGTTCATGTTTGTTATATGAATATAAACTTCATTACAGATCTTTTATCAGATTTTGTTCCCTATGGGATTATGAATTTTGCACCGACTTAAACACTGAATTCCTCAAATCTGTATTCCAGTGATTTTACCTCTTTCTAGAGCTGGCAATATGAGTGTAGTTAATACTGCCTAGGATTGATTTGTGTACAGTGGTGTCGCTAGATTACCATGGGCCCTGGTGCAATCAAGGTAACTGCCCCCTCTCACTACGGTGACATGTCAGTTTGTCAGCTGCCCCCAACACTCCTCAACCTCCTTCGACAGAGACTGCATCTGCCTTAACAAACTTACTATCATTGTCGTACACAAATTACTGTATTTCCACCCCCTGCACTGCATTTCTGCAAGTCAAAGCCATAACTCTATAAGGCAATACCAATGCCATTAGTTTTGTCACTTGTAAACTGAATACACCCAAACACATAACATGTAGGGACACCATACTCACACTAGTACCCTCAAATAGGCACATCCATAAAGCTGCACTCACACAGGTATATGCATCACTCTGCATTCACATACGGAAACCTTTCAGCCTGTGACCTACTCACCCTGCCCTCACCAAAGACAATATGAATCCTGCATTTACACAGGCACATCCCTCACAATGCACTCACTAAACATGATGGCCATCCTGCACTCACACAAGCCCCCTGTTCACACACAGGTACACCATTCACCAGAAAGGAGCAGACGTGGGAGAGAGGGTGGCATAGGAGGCACAGGTTGAGAATGTGGTGTATCCATCCACAAGTGTAATTCGAACCTGTTGAGATAGCCTTCAGTGAAGACTGAGGGGGTCATTCCAACCCTGGCGGTCGGTGATAAAGGGGCGGCCAACCCGCCAACAGGCAGGCGGTCAAAAAAATGGAATTCTGACCCTGGCGGCAACCGCCAACACAGGCCGCCACTTTAACACTCCGACTGCCACGGCGGGACAGACAAACAGCGCGGCGGTCACCGCCAACAGGCAGGCGGCAGACAATGTACCGCCCACCCTATCACAACTCACCAATCCGCCACCAATCCGCCACCTTTTCCGGGGCGGGAGCCCCGCCGATAAAAACACGGCGGAAACAGACTACGAACGGGAAAACGCTCACCTCTACACATTCCACGAGGAAGGAGGACAGCATGGAACCCGAATTAAACATCCTACCAGCTATTGTCTACCTGCTCATCTACCAGGAGTACGAACGCCGGCGCAGACGACAACGGTGAGTACTTCACCTACGACACAGGGGAGGGGGAAGGAGGAAAGCTTACAGGCACACACATACGCCATACACCCACCCCCCACCCCAAATACCTACACCCCAATGCAGAGCAACAAGTCAGAGTGACACCCCCCAAACCCACCGGAATAATGCAAAGACACAATTAAAATGATCTATAAAATATATGTATAATATAGCTCCATTGAAGTTATGGGAAATATGCAATATGAAAGATACAAAATAAGGAATGAACATAGTTAAAAATATATACATAGGCAATAAGTCCTGCCCATTCTGTCAAAGTTCCATAGTCCGTGGGCCAATGTGCACAAACACATGGGCAAAGCCCACACAGGAGACCAGATACCATTGGAGAGAACACTGCTGGGGCATCAGATGATAAAACTACAGGACCTCAGGGGGAAGGGAAGGGGGGGCACCTCAGCCACATGAGTCCACAATGCCAGATCCACGAGGGGTCTCCATGCCCACTGTCCCATCCTGGGGAGTGCAAAGCCACAGTCTCACAAGTCTCTACAGTGGGTGGCTTGCCCACTGTGCCATCCTGGGGAGTGCAAAGCGACAGTCTCTCAAGTCTCTACAGTGTGTGGCTTGCCCACTGTTCCATCCTGGGAAGTGCCAAGCCACAGTCCATCAGATGGATTACCGACTCCACTGTTAATGGAGGAGGCATGGTGCCCAGAGTGCTTCGTGAAGCCCTGCTCGACACAGAACCGGCACTGTCAATGGGCCAGCAGTGCTTGAGACGGCATTGCCCAGCGGAGCGGTGCTTGACAGGAAGGGCCCAGCGGAGCGGTGCTTGAGACGGCGGTGATCCAGCGGAGCGGTGCTTGAGATGAAGGGCCCAGCGGAGCGGTGCTTGACAGGAAGGGCCCAGCGGAGCGGTGCTTGAGACGGCGGTGGCCAGCGGAGCGGTGCTTGAGATGAAGGGCCCAGCGGAGCGGTGCTTGACAGGAAGGGCCCAGCGGAGCGGTGCTTGAGATGAAGGGCCCAGGGGAGCGGTGCTTGAGATGAAGGGCCAAGCGGAGCGGTGCTTGACAGGAAGGGCCCAGCGGAGCGGTGCTTGACATGAAGTGCCCAGCGGAGCGGTGCTTGAGATGAAGGGCACAGCGGAGCGGTTCTTGTCACGGCGGGGCCCTGTTCAGCGGTGCTTCTCACGGCGGGCCCTGTTCAGCGGTGCTTCTCACGGCGGGGCCCTGTTCAGCGGTGCTTCTCACGGCGGGGCCCTGTTCAGCGGTTCTTGTCACGGCGGGGCCCTGTTCAGCGATGCTTCTCACGGCGGGACCCTGTTCAGCGGTGCTTCTCACGCCGGGGCCCTGTTCAGCGGTGCTTCTCGCGCCGGGGCCCTGTTCAGCGGTTCTTGTCACGGCGGGGCCCTGTTCAGCTGTGCTTCTCACGGCGGGGCCCTGTTCAGCGGTGCTTCTCGCGCCGGGGCCCTGTTCAGCGGTTCTTGTCACGGCGGGGCCCTGTTCAGCGGTTCTTCTCACGGCGGGGCCCTGTTCAGCGGTGCTTCTCACGCCGGGGCCCTGTTCAGCGGTTCTTGTCACGGCGGGGCCCTGTTCAGCGGCGCTTCTCACGGCGGGGCCCTGTTCAGCGGTGCTTCTCACGGCGGGGCCCTGTTCAGCGGTTCTTGTCACGGCGGGGCCCTGTTCAGCGGCGCTTCTCACGGCGGGGCCCTGTTCAGCGATGCTTCTCACGGCGGGCCCTGTTCAGCGGTGCTTCTCACGGCGGGGCCCTGTTCAGCGGTGCTTCTCACGGTGGGGCCCTGTTCAGCGGTTCTTGTCACGGCGGGCCCTGTTCAGCGGTGCTTGTCCTGTGTTTCTAGGGAGCCAGACCTGGCCAAGACTTCCCGCTCAGTCGCCATCCGACCTTGCGGTCGCGGGCCCTCCTGTGATGGAGTCCTGGGCCCGTGGGTGTCGTCCGTCACAACCGGAATGGGGCTGGTGGGGCCCTCCTGGGCAGCTCGCCTGCTGCCTGACTTCTCCGCCCTGCTGCCCTTGCCCTCCTTCGCTGAAGCTCTGTGGCCCTTGCCTCCCTTTGATGATGTGGCAGGTGACGGGGCAAGGCTACTGTCCTTGGTGGCAGCCGTCTCAGGCTTGTCGCGCCAGCCCTTAGTTTTTTTTGTCCTCTTCCCAGGGGGTGGGCTGGCTGTCCCCTTGCTGCTGGCCGATGTTCCTGCCCTAGGAGCTGGTGGACTCCAATAGCCCTGCACTATGGTCATAGTAGATGCAGGGCTGGTGGTGGCTGAGGTGCTTTTTTGACTCTTACCAGATGGAGGGGGTGGGTCAGTGATTGGAACGAGGTCAAGGTTGGAAAGGAAAAGCACTTTGGAAGGACAGGGATGGGTAGGTGTAGTGGGTATGGGAGTGGAGGAAGAGGATGTGGTTGTAGGAGAGTCAAGTGTGCTGTCTTTGGGTGCAGGTGCTTGTGACGGAGGCTGTCGTGAGGTGGATGGCTGTTGGGTGGGTGGCTGCCTGCGTTTGTGTGGTTTGGAAGAGGGGGTGACAGACACACTGGGAGAGGACACAGGGGACGTGTAAATGGCAGTGGGGGTGGTGACTGCACGTGTGCGGACTGTAATGGAGGGTGTGCTGGTGATGGAAGTACTGGCTGATAATGGTGTGCATGCAGGTGTGAGTGGAGACGTCACAGGGAGGGAGGAGGGAGATGAGGAGGTGGGGGACACAGAGGTGGTAGTGACTGTTGGCATGTCTGCATCTGGATGTTGCTTGGGTGAATGCTTGTGGGATTTGTGGTGCTTATGTCTGGATGAGCTGCCCTTGGGTGTAGAGGTGTGTGCAGGCTGGTCTGATGGTGTGGATGGGATAGGCAGAGGAACAGGAGACTGGGACTGGGTGGAGGGAGTCAGAAGAGGGAGGCTGGAGACAGGGACAATGGCTGCCGTCAGTGCTGAGGCCAGAGCGTTGAACGATCGCTGATGGGCAGCCTGACCCGAATGAATGCCCTCCAGGTATGCATTGCTCCGATGCACCTCCCTTTCTACAACCTGGATGGCATTCAAAAGGGTAGACTGCCCAACAATGATGGTCCTGAGGAGGTCAATGACCTCCTCACTGAGGGCAGCAGGGGTAACTGGGGCAGGGCCTGAGGTGCCTGGGGCGAAGGAGATGCCCGCCTTCCTGGGCTTGCGGGCACGGAGCGAAGGCTGAGGGGCTGCTGGGAGGGCGGTGCTGGTGCGCTGGGTGGTGGCTGTACCTGTTGTGGTGGTGGGCACGGATGTTGCCGCCACCGCAAGGGAGCTCCCTTCCGAGGACGTGTCGGTGTCGCTGACGTCTCCACGGGTCCCCGTTGTGGAGCTCCACTCGCCCTCCGTCTCACTGGTGTACTCGGAGTCTGTTGCATGGCCCTCCGGGGCCATGTGAGATGCAGCTCCCTCGTGCGCCGATGCCACTTCTCCTCCGCCTGATGATGCTAATGCACACATGAACAGGAAGACAAAGAAAATGGGGGGGGGGAGAAATGAAGACAGGTTGAGTGCATGCATTGGCAACACCGTTGTCGGAGAGGACAGACATAGAAGCCCCCTGCACTAGGCCGCGCAATCGGGGTACACTACTCAGTTATTGTGACTAGGCCTACAGGTCTATGGACGACAAATGCACACATGGGTGAGGCCGGACCTTGGATAGCTGTACTTGGCACCCTACAGAGGTGGGGGGCGGGGGCACAGGGCCTTGCCTAATGGAGGGGCCTAGCCTACAGAATGCACCCTGGCCTAGAGATAGCCACAGCCCTCCTCCCCCACCCAGACACCTTCACTGCGTGCAAAGATAGCAGAATGTGCTGATACTCACCCCCTTGTGTCTGCTGTGATGTCCTCACGCGCCCATCCAAATCGGGGTAGGCCACCGCCAGGATCCGGGACATCAGGGGGGTCAATTGGCGGCTGGCACCCCTCCTACGTTGGGAGGCCATCCCCAGCAGAGACTCGGCGGTCTTTCTGGTCCCGCAGCGGATGTCCTCCCACCTGTTTCGGCAGTGGGTGCCCCGTCTGTTGTGGACCCCCAGGGCCCGGACGTCCTTGGCGATGGCACGCCAAATGTCGATCTTCTGATGGGCGCTGACCTATGTGACATGTACAGGGTGGTAAAGGAAATCTCATCACTTTTCTGCCTGGTCAATGTGAGTGCCCCCCCCTCCCCAACCTTGCCATGTGGCACATGCTCTCATCTTTCGTGCATTGCACTCCTCATTCGCTCCCCTCCCCACCATCTTACAAACATCCCACTCAACACAGGCATAGCCCATTCAACATGCACCCTGTGTACTAACCTGTTGGTCTGGAGGACCGTAGAGTAGCGCATACTGGGGGAGGACCCCATCAACAAGTTTCTCCAATTCTTCAGAAGTGAAGGCAGGGGCCCTTTCCCCAGTCGCAGCAGCCATTGTATCTCCCATACCGAGGTCACAGCAGCACTTGCAGTATCGGTCCTCTCCTGTGGATGATCAGATCTCGAGTGATTAAGCAGATAGAAAATGGCGGTCACGCCCGCTGCGGTACTGAAACCCATAGGGTGCAATGTTAACCAATGCGGCTTAGCACCGCGGTCTTCGACCGCCTACCGCCACGGTGTGCCACGCCAGAGCATTGACCTCACATCCCACTGTCACACTTCACAGGTCAGGCAGCCGCCATTTCAAGGGCCCACATGGCATAATTTCTACTGCGTCACACAGGCCTAGCCCTTGCATTGCCACTCATACAAGCCTTTCAATGCATAGCGATTCGTGTACTGTGCAAGCTGTGTGAACGAACCTGTGGGTTGCTTGACTCTGTGCTCCATGTTGTCCTTCCTAGGCACCGTCCGCTGGGACTTGTGAGGAGAAGGATGAATCCTCCCGTGTACCGACCGCTGGTGGACCTGTCGACAATGGAAGAACGACATATCATACTTACATACAGGCTTGACAGAGCAACTATACATGAACTATGTGCCCAGCTGGAGCCAGACCTGATGTCCCCCATCCGCCACCCCACAGGGATTCCCCCTCTGGTGCAGGTTCTGTCAGTACTCCATTTTTTGGCAAGTGGGTCTTTTCAGACAACAGTGGCCATATCATCTGGGATGTCTCAGCCTATGTTTTCTAAGGTTTTGTCCAGAGTGTTGTCTGCCCTGATGAAATACATGCGGAGCTACATTATTTTCCCTGAGGTGGGCGATTTGGCTACAGTGAAGGGTGATTTCTATGCCCTTGGACATATCCCCAACATCATTGGTGCCATTGATGGGACCCATGTGGCTTTGGTTCCCCCCAAAGAAAGTGAGCAGGTGTACAGAAACAGAAAAAGTTATCATTCGATGAATGTCCAGGTGGTCTGTTTGGCTGACCAGTACATCTCCCATGTAAATGCCTAGTTCCCTGGGTCAGTGCATGACGCGTATGTCATGCGAAATAGCAGCATCCCTTATGTGATGGAACAGCTACAGAGACACCGTGTGTGGCTAATTGGTGACTCTGGTTACCCCAACCTGTCGTGGCTACTGACCCCAGTGAGGAACCCCCGGACCAGGGCAGAGGAACGGTACAATGAGGCCCATGGGCGAACTAGGAGGATCATAGAAAGGACCTTCGGGGTCCTGAAGGCCAGGTTTAGGTGCCTGCATATGACAGGGGGATCCCTAATGTACTCACCAAAGAAGGTGTGCCATATCATCGTGGCCTGCTGTATGCTTCACAATCTTGCTTTGCGACGCCAGGTGCCTTTTCTGCAGGAGGATGGTCCAGATGGTGGTGTTGTAGCAGCTGTGGAGCCTGTGGAGAGTGAAGAGGAGAAAGACGACGGGGACGACACGGACAACAGAGATACAGTCATACAACAATATTTTCAGTAGCACACAGGTAAGAATCACCCACGCCATTTTACATTTACTTAAGGCCTCATGCGTCTCCACTGTCTGTGTTTCCCCCCCAGTTCCTGCTAACTGATTTGTGACTTTCCCTTCCCTTTTCAGAGCTGTATGACCCACTGCATGACTTCTGCTTTGTTTGCACATGGACTAAAGCTTATTGAAATTGGTATGTTGTCATCACAAAGTAACTGGACATTATTGCACCGTTATGTGTAATACATTTGTTAAGAGTACAAGCAGACTCCTGTTATTTTAAGTGCAATAAGTGATTTATTTTAAGTGCTACATATAGGTACATGATTGTAAAACGGTGATGGGTGGGGGTGGAGTAATGTCCATGGCAGAGTCCAGTTCTCAGTCGCACAGGTGCATTGTCCATATGCCTGTGGAAGCATGGAGCAGGGGCAGTTAAAGGTTGGACAGGGTGACAATGTGGGACAGTGGGATGACATCAGGGGGTATCTTATGCTGGCGGGGGTCTTGCAATCCTACTCTGTCTTCTTGTGAGATCTCAGGTTCCGCTTGCGGGGTGGTTCTTCTTCTGCAGAAGGTGGGGTTCTGGTGGCCTGTTGTTGTGTGGGGGCCTCCTGTCCACTAGCGCCGGCGGAGGTGGTAGGCTGTTCCTGGCCTGGGCTAGTGACAGGGGCCCTTTGGGATGCCACATGGTCCTGCAATGTGGTGACTATCTGGTTAAGGGCCACGACGATGGTCCCCATTGCGGAACCGATGTTCCTCAGTTCCTCTCTGAACCCCATGTACCGTTCCTCCTGCAGTGCCTGGATCTCCTGGAACCTGGCCAGTACCGTCGCCATCGTCTCCTGGGAGTGGTGGTAAGCTCCCATGATGGAGGAGAGGGCCTCTTGGAGAGTCGGTTCCCTGGGCCTGTCCCCCCCCTGTCGCACAGCAGCCCTCCCAGTTCCCCTGTGTTCCTGGGCCTCTGTCCCCTGGACGGTGTGCCCACTACCACTGCCCCCAGGTCCCTGTTGTTGTTGTTGGGGTGGTGGGTCAACCTGGGTGCCCTGTAGTGGTGGACACACTGCTGATTGATGTGTCCTGGAGACAGAGGCATGGGCCCGCTGCGTGGGAGCTGTGCTGGTGTTCCCAGAGGGGGTTGGGTCTGGTGTAGCCTGTGGCTGTCTGTGGGGAACCGACTGTCCAGAGGTCCCCGATGGGCCGGGCTGGTCATCTGGGTCCAGGGAGACAGAGCTGCTGTCATCGCGGGGGGCCTCTTCTGGGGGTGTGATGGACATCTCTGTACCCTCCGTGGCGGTGTGGTGGCGTTCGGGTCCTGCAGGGGTATAAAGGTATGGTTATTGCTTCTGTGTGTGGCATTTCGTGTGATGGGTGGGTGTCCGTGAACCCAAGTGCAGGCATTCCCTTGTGGGGGCTTTTGTGAGGGTGGCTTGTGGGGGTGATGTGTGTGTGCAGTGGGCATGCTTTGGTGATGGGTGTCCATGCTTTGTGGTCGCATGCAGGGCTTGGTGTTGGGATGGGTGGGTTTTGATGGTGAGCCATTTGCAAGGAGTTGGTGTGATGGGGGTGCGGGGGGGGTGGGGGTATGATTTGGCATGCAGGTGGGGTGGGGGTGGGAAGCAGTAGTGAAGATTTGACTTACCAGAGTCCGTTCCTCCACCTACTCCTGCGAGGCCCTCAGGATGCAGGATGTGCAAGCCTTCCTCCTCCCATGCTGTAAATTCTGGGGGAGTAGGTGGGGGTCCGCCACCAGTCTTCTGCACCGCAATGTTGTGCCTTGATACCATGGAACGCACCTTCCCCCGTAGGTCGTTCCAGCGCTTCCTTATGTCATCCCGATTGTGTGGATGCTGTCCCACCACATTGACCCTGTCCACTATCCTTTGCCATAGCTCCATCTTCCTGGCAATTGTGGTGTGCTGCACCTGTGCCCCGAAGAGCTGGGGCTCTACACGGACTATTTCCTCCACCATGACCCTGAGTTCTGCGTCAGTGAACCTGGGGTGTCTTTGGGGGGCAATGGGGTGGTGTGGATGAGGTGTGGGGTGGCGTTTGTGGTGATGAGTGTGGTGCTTGTGGTGGTGTGTGGTGTTTGGTGCGTGGATTCTGTGTGGGTGATGGTGTTGTGTGCCTCTGTGTTGTGGGATTGTCTATTCTGTGCTCTCTCTCTAGCCTTCGTCAATAATTTCGGGTCGTAGGGGTTTGTGGGTGATGTGGGTGTGTGTTTTATATTGTGTTGGGTGTGTGGGAGTGGTGTTAGTATGTGTATCAGGTGTGTGTGTTTCAAAATGACCAATGTGGCTGAGTTTTCTATGTGTGTGTGTATTTTGACCGCGGCGGTTTGTACCGCCAATGGAATACTGTGTTTGAAAGACCGCCGCGTGGATTCGTGTGTCGTGATAGTGTGGGCGTATTTCTGTTGGCGTGACGGTGGAGGTTTGGTCATCGCCATTTTTTCGCTGACCTTTGGTGTGGCGGACTTTTGTGGATGTCGGGTTTTTGGCGGTTTGCAAGTTGCGGGTCAGAATGACGTGGCGGTTTACCGCGGCTGGGGAGATGTTATGGCGGTCTTCTGACCGGCGGTAAGCGCCTTTTACCGCTGAGGTCAGAATGACCCCCTGAATGGACAATGAGATTATCTAATCTCCCATAAGCCAAATTTAGTGCAGCAATGCAGACAATGTGAGTCTGAGCTTTGTGGATTTTTGCAGTGAAGAATCTTGGCATCAAAAGATAGTCTCACTTGCCTTCTAAAAAATAAGATGCTGGGTTTCTTTTTAGTGCAAGGGTATGCTAAGAGAAAGATTTAAAGAATAGCATAAGAAAAACTATGCCAACTAAATGAAGTGGGCATGTGATTCAATCAAGGGTGGCTCCACCATTAGAGTGGAGGAGACTAGCCCAGTAAATTACCCCCATAAAAGCCTGCTGCAAGCTTCAAAAACATGCCACCATCTTGAAATGGTATTCTGCATAATTTATCATTTTATACTGTTTCAAGTTCATCGATAAGTGAATAGCTTTGCTTTTGTAATTTCTTTATTGAAGCCAGTTGTGCCTGGCAACTACAGAGAGTGGTGGGGTTGGGCAAATGGGTGGTGGGTGGATGCACACATGCTACATGTAAGGCTACACTACATGAAGTATACCATAAGCACATAACCTTACTCTGAACAGAACAAACTGCCATAAGTACACAGGATGCTCTTGCTCCATATTGGATGACATTAGTGGGTGGTGTCCTCAGGCAGACTTTCTCTCACTGTGCACTCAATGCCGTTTTCAATTAGTATTCTGTGTACATGCTGGACTCATTCTGCACTGGATCTTTATCTGGTATGCTGTATGCACACACTGCCCTCACACTGCATTAGAGGACGTGTGCCCACACTACCCTCATTCCACACTGTATGAAGTCTCAAATAGGCCCAGGAGGCAAACTCCGATCCACTTGTGGAGTTTTAGGAATTCAGCACTTTGCCCTAAAGAAGCAGTGTGGGGTTCCCAAATTTCACCACCTGCTGCAAAAAGGAGGTTTTTTTTCCATTCACATGCGTATGATTTGCGAGTGCCACAATATTCTCCAGCTGCTAGCAAGTGTATGCAAGATTTTGTGCCCGCTCAAGCGGTTTCCAACTGCTAAGGTGCCAATACAGTGTCGCTCACGAAAGCAAATGCACCTTGAGTAGATTTTCTACTCGAGAAGCAGCTAAATCTACTCAAAAAGAGGTTTTCAAGTAGATTTTCTTCTCATACAGACCGTTCAAGTTGTTTGTTAGTGCGGAAGTCTTTTTAACAGGAAGAAATTGCCCCAGAGACTCCAACTTTCTGCTCTTGTCCAGCACGCTTCTTCCAGTGCTTCGTCCAACTCCTAGTCACTTTTCACTTGTATTTTGAGGTGGAAGGACCACTCTCTTTGTCTGCTGGATATATACCTTCGGATTTAAGGACTTTAGGCCTGATTGAGATCTTGGCCGTATTACCACCAAGCCACATCTGTGCTGGGCCTGAAAAGACGGTCATATGCACGGTTACATGCCCACTGTATTTCGATGCATGGCAGCGAAGTCACAGACTAGTATGACAGAATGTACTTTCATGTCGACAATTAACACTCCATCACAGTCTGGAAGGCGGCATCGTGCCAAGCCTATTTAGATCACATAGTCATAATGGAGGTGTTTTAGTGGCAGGCCCGTGACAGCAGGAGTCTGTAGCGGGACCCGTTCAGTAGTGTATCATGGCCGTGGCCATTGATTGAATGCTAGGCACCCACACCTGATGTAAACTGAATAATTGTAAACACCTACAAAACACATTATAAAACGTACTCTATTTCAGACTATGATTCTTTGCCATTCCACTCCAACAGATCATTTGGATGCAGGAATTTTCACACAGGAGCCAGGTTTTTTTTCTGTGTTACTCTCCCTCTGTTTTTTATTACTATTACTTTTTTTGTTCCTCCAACATCTTTTCGGGCACTCTTTTTTAATAATCACAATGGCAGGGAGAAGAAATCGTGTCGCACAGAGTTGGTGGATGAATTCATTAGAGTAGAGCGACAATTGTTTGGAGCACAAGTCCAAAATACTACTAGTTCCTAGAAAAGACCAATGTGGTCAAGAATAGTGGACAGGGCGAATGCAGTAGCCAGCAACTTGCGACCTTAGGGGGAGATTAGGAAGAGGCGGAACAACCTGAGAGGAAGGTTCGTTCACTGGCCTCCAAGCATCACCTGGAGGCCCAGCGGACTGGTGGTGGTTCTCATTTCCTCCATTGCAACTCTTTCGCCAGGGTGGAGAAGTTCTTACAAATCCTCCATCCTGAAGGCATGGCTAGAATAACTGGTGAAGTGCAGACTAGTAAGTCAGACCTATGTATGTCTCACTAATCACCAATGGAGTCCTAAACTTAAGGTAGATTTTTAGAATGCTGCAACAAACTTAGCAACGCAGACATAGCAAATTTTGACTAAACAAAATATGTTGTGTCATTCAAATTAACTAGCAGCATGGGTGTAGCTCTCCTCCTAACAGAATACTACATAGGTAATCAGATTGTGAGTAGTTCCCTATGGATCATCCCTTGCATGGGCTCTGCCATTACTGTCTCTCAATGTATGTTGTTTTACCAAAAACTGGTCTAAAACTACATCCATTTTCACATGAGAGTATGGTGTCCCTAAGTTGTGTTTTCTCCTAATCACATGATATCCTTATGTGTGTACCAGTTGCAAACATATTTTTACATCTAATACAGTAATTGAATGTGATATGTAGAAGCTATTTTTTAAATGGGTATTGTCCATGGGGTCAACAGATGACTACAACTACCATGATGCTCTATTTCCTGGATCTGTCAATCAAAAGTGGAATGTAATGATGGAACACTACCCTTTACTTCCATATACACACATCTCAAAAACTAATGCATTTGTAAATCACCATCTCATGTTTAGGAATATTATATCACCTCTTGTGCATCTCAACAATGTTGACAAGTGGTCATAGCTACATTGAATTGATGAAAATGCTTACATAAGTCATTGCCTTTTGAATCCAAGACAGCAAAGGATTTGTTGTGGCATGCTGAACAGAATTAGAAGCCACACACAAGTTACATTTCACTGTCCATATGATGATCAATCAAAGTATCATATGCATTATGAACTATTGGGTATCCAATGTTTTGCAGCATGCTAGGCCTTGGAAGGGTTCAGGACTCCAATGCACCCACCAGCTTGTTGGCCTCAATGTCTGTCACATGTAGCTTACAAATCTGAACTTGTACTTTTACATGAATCCAGGAATGGAGTTTTGATTTGTGCAACTCAGGCTGCATGGGGTTAAATAATGAAAATCACACAAAGGCCTAGCCAGTCAATCGCTCCCTTTCGAGGTTTTAGGTTGACCCTCATGTAAACAAAGAGACATGAAATGTACAAACTATATTTTAATCACATATCATTCACAGGTCCAACCTTGCAGACCAGTGCACCACCATCTAGCAGCCAAATAAATCTCTACTCCAGCCCAGGAGCAAGCCTTCAGTTAGGACCCCAATGCTGCAAGACTGGGTGATGAGGAACAAGTTGGCCCATCTGGTCTGTCTGGCGACACAGCTCCCGTAAGTCAAACCCAGCCACAGCTATACCTCCCAAGACAGTTGCAAGAAGATCCCACCTTCAGGGCACCTTTACTTCCTGTGCACCAAGAGTCAGCATGCCTAATCTGTGCCCCCCCAGTCCTGGCTCATGTTAAATGACCAACAACTCAGCCGGCAGGTCTGCCAGGACCTAGTGTTTTGGAGCACACTTCAAGGGTACAGGCTAGGGGGGTGGGGGTTGGGGGAGAGAATCTGTGGGCCAGCCAAGGGAAGCTACTGGGGTTTTTGTGAGCCACACCACACTTGACCAAGTCTTGAGATCAGTACAACAGTATCAAGACTTGATGGGCTAGGTTCTAACTGAGCTCCGGGATGTTAAGCAGGTACAGAGGAAGAACAATATGGTAATGTAGAACATCAATTCCACTTTGGGCTCCTTGACTGGGGTTATGTATAACATCTACCAAATCATGCACAAGGCTTTTCCTGGTCCGTCTGACTTTGTCTGTGGTCCCTCAACATCTGGGCAAATGACAGCTCTGCCAGCCACATACAGGGAGGCCTTGCCACAGGGGGAACCCCTATCCCTGAACATGTGCCCCACCTTCCTCCCCAAAAAGGACGGTTAGAGAATGGCAAGACCGATACCACCACCTCCAAGAGACGCTGAACCTAATCTCCTTCTTGTGTGTGTACCATTCACCCTGTGGACTGTTTCATTGACACGTGTACCTTTTCTGAGGGCTGTAGTATTTTTGACATTGGATTTCAGACTATTTTGGGCTCTACTATCATGTTTCCATCCACCATGAAAGACTCTTTATTGTTCAATTTATATTATATGATTCACATCACACTTATTTTTGTTTCTTCACATTATGTAATGGACATTGAAGATAAGAATGTTGTTTGATTATTTGTGGTATTTCCTTTGTCATGTCCAGCTTCCAAAATCATGTTGGGAACATTATAGAACAATCATTTTTGAAAAAAAGTTGCAATTATAAACAGGAAAAGTGCCAACAAATGTATTCAAAGATTACAAACTCTACTGAGAATATATGTGGAACATGCGAATTTTGAAAGCAAGTCCATGTAGAAATAGAGTCTGGGCAACACAATACAAACCAAACCACAATATCTGTGCCATTCAGGGTTATACGCTCCACTACCTTGATACCATGGAGGAAAGGTAATAATCAGTGGGAACAGATCAAATAGGCAGACTATCACTGATGTATGACCTCAGTTTAGGACACACACCCTGCCCTCACAACAGGAATTCTAGACCAATAACGCCAATAGTCTACATCATGGCAGTGACAACATTTGAGGCCACATGACTAATACAGGATACGATGACAATGTCTGGTACAATGACAGATTCACCATGCAGCAGTGTGCTAACAAAAAGTTCTATCACCAATGATGAAACACATCAACAGCTACCTCCGCTGTCCGCAAATTGAAGATATAGCCAATGTGAAGGGAGAACAGTATGGAATGGCTTAACATACACATGTGGTTTGAGCAACTTAACAGGCGCATGTTGCCTTGATGGCAGCATCACACAGGAAAGCGATCAGATGCAATCTTCTGAACTTCCATGCCATCAGAATCCAAGTTGTCTTTGGAAAAGGTTTGTCTATCCCAAGTGAGTGTCTCTCCCAGGATCAACACATGTTCACATTGTGCTTACAAACAGCAGCATATCACAGCAAATGTCACAACACTGAAATCTCCAAATGGGGATGGTATAATAAAGGACCCTGAAATAGAATAACTTGGGATAATCATTTTTACCACATAGAAAAAGTAACTCAATTGATAAGTCATGAGGACACACGTACTTAGCACAGGCACATTTCATCTATTTCAATGACTGCATAACCAAATGTAGGGAAATCCTGATTCAATACCATCTCTGCCTTGAACTTTCCTGCATTGACCATTCCTAAGAAAATACTGTAGCAGAATTAGGTGAAGAAGTGGGCAATCACATCTTGACGTAAGTCACCTCCTTCTTCTTCACCACTGTCATTTTCGTAAGGCATTTAAACATCCTCACCTGAGGGCTCATCAGGGTCTCTCTCCTCTGCAATTATAGGGATGTCTCTCTTCAGGGCGATGTTATGGAGAATGCAGCAGGCAACCATGATTTGGCACACTTCATAGGGTGAAAAGTGGAAAGCTCCACTGGTGTTGTCCAGGCACCATAATCTAGCCTTCAGGACCCCTAAGGCTGCTACACTGACCTCAGTGTTCTTTCATGGGCCTCATTCAAGCGGACAACCCCTGGCATTGTTGGATTCCTCAGTGGTGCAAATAACCACGGTTGGTTAGGATTTCTGCATCTCCTATACGGAAGCAACACATCAACAGATTACTATGATATCAAACCATTGTCCCTTCCTAAACTAGGATTCAGACAGAAAATCTTCAAGTAATGTGGTCCTTACCAAAAGGCCAGGCCCTCTATGGTCCAAGCTGTCACATCTGCATGGATATAATGCTGTTCTGTAGTATGAATGAATCATGTGTTGACCCAGGGAAGAGGGCACACACACTTGAGACGTATAAGTCTGGTAAGAAGACAGGTTGCACATTGATGGAATAAAAGTTCTTACGATTGTGGTAGACCTGTTCTCTGTTGTGTGGTGGCAGCAAGGCAATATGCGTGCCATCTATTGCTCCAACCACATGTGGTATTTCACCCAAAGCATAAAATTCTCCCTTCACAGTAGCGACATCCTGTGGACATGAGAATTGGATGTAGATGTTCTTAATCGGGGAAGCAAGGATTTCTTATAGCACACCGCCAAATGTTTACTGGGACATGCCCCCAGATAATCCCACAGTGTATTGAAATATGCCAGTGGCTACAAAATGCAGTACCTCCATGAGTTTTATTGGTGTTATGACTTTTGGATTCAGATTGTGAGGCAGGAGATCAGGCTCCAACTGCTGACACAAATCCAGGATAATTTGCCTATTTAGACAATATTGTTTGATGAAGTCCCTTTCCTCCATGGTGGCAAGGTCTGGAAAGGGCCTGGACACTTTGGCTGTCACCTCCTCTCCATGGCTGGGTTCAGGCTTCTAAAGTATGGAAAAGAAAATATCCAATGAAATAGTCACACCATCCATCTATTGCCAAGGCATAGCTGACTTCTTGGTAACAATAGAAATCTCATTGGGTAATACATGTACATACATTGCCATCAAATATGTGGCCCACTAAGATATAAACGTATACATATTTTTTATTTTGTTCTCATTATGTGCAAATAATAAATTTGCCCTGTATCATTTGCACCTATTTTTAAAACAAAATACCATGAGCAGGAGTAGTACTTTCCCTGTGTGACAATCATTGACAAACAATCACAGTTCACATTTTTTCATGTCATATTTTGCCCCGAAAAGTGTTGTTCATATTTGACTGTTAGAAAGGCACTAGCCTCCATTTTGAGTGCTGGTGATGCAAAAACAATTGTAAAATGTGCAGCTAAACATCCTAAAATGGCTGCTACCTGACCTTGCCGTTAGGACATGGCCTCACAAACGGCAGTGAGTGGCAGTTGACCGAGTAGTAGATGGTAACCTCCACGACGGGCCCTGCCATAGGCTAACTTGTGTGACAGCTACACTTGAAAGCCAATGGCTGTGTCCGTCTCCGTCGGGATCATGTCCGCCATGTACTTGTATGCTGCATTGTGTAAAAAAAATCACTTGCCCCCTAACACTGCAGTCATCAAGACCTCCTCGGTTTTTGCTGCTGTTACCGACCTCTGGGAGACAGGACGCTGGGCAATGCAGGTGACAGGGCCCTTGCCTTCTCCCCTGAAGAGGTAGAGCTTCTTACCAGGGAAGTTCTGTCCCTGTAAAACCAACTCAATGGCACCCCATAGGAACAGCTACAAGTCTGATTAGGGAATGTCTGACTGAGTAACCTCTTTCTTTATGGTTCACATGATATTTGATTCCTTTTTGGTAGTGTGGATGCTGCTCTGCTTTGAGTTGACAGAATGATGTATCAAGGCCATATTTTTTGACGAATGTCCTAGTTTTCTGTGCATGTGTCACACACAAATACTTATTTCTCACACATGCTGCAGGCCACTGACTGACAATGGCCAGTGGGCAGTGTACCAGTTATATGATCAACAACATACAGCCAAAGATGAAATTACAGTGATTTTGTTTGAAAAATGTTCAGAGTCTGGAGTTGTCTGATGCTGTGCTGTCACGTGGGAGTCCAGCACATATTGTGCATCATTTAGCTCTGTATAATTTCAACCTGTCATGGAACCACATATAGGTAGACTTATTTTAGGTGCAGCAAGTTCGGAAGACAGCGTCTCACCATCATCCATCACTGTCTTTCCCTCTAGAAGTCACACTTGTACAACCAACCCACAAATCCATGCTCTCACTGACACATAGCTACCTTCCTCTGTTGCCTTCAGTCACTGTAAGTGATGCAGTCAGTGCCTTCTGACTCTTGGGAGTTTAGGCAGGAAGCAATGTAGGTGTGAGTATGATTATGTGCAAGGATTTTAACAGGTGGTTTGGCCTTCAGTAGTTCACAATGTTTGTGAGTGATCAGTGATGGATCTCAAAACAGAATTGGTTGCATAGTCTGGCCAAGATGATGTTGTAGGCCTGAGTAGGTAACATGAGGATCTGGTAAGCACTGATGGTGCACATGAGATCACTGCAAATCAATGTTTCCACTCTACATATGACTGTTGTTTTGAAAAAGAGAAATTGCAAGTGTTAAGTAAATGTTTCTGTGTATTGGTAAAATATGGTGTCACTGTAGTACTGCCCAACAGTGACACTAAATTGCCTTTTTCTTTTTTTTTATGTTATCTAAACAGGTGAACGCCCATCAATAGCTGGAGATTTGGAAGGCCATCACAAAGAACAGCCGGGGTCCACAAACAGCATAGCCTGCACTGTTGGAAGAGGTGGGAGGACCTGCCTCATGCAACAAGGAAATCAGTCGGAAGCCAAGTCGGGCAGACCTCCCAGTGATCCAGGCCGCATGCACGGGCCCGACCCCCCAATGGCTTTCATCCTTGCTTTGGCTTACCAGGAACTTGATCTCCAGTTGAGGGCACAACACCAGCAACAAGGGGGTATTTTATGATATTGTTGTGGTTTCACCTCTTTACTTTCCAGCTATGTTATATGACAAAAACTGTGAGGAAGACACACATCTGAAGCCCATGATGATTTGCGGAGTTGGTCAGACTGGTCAGACTGTGTCTGATGCTGCATGTGGGGGTTTGCGTTGTGCTGTATCATGGCACTAGATTCCTTCTCCTAAGACAATTACTGTTGTGAGCAGAAACATGGCTGCATGTAAAGAAAGGGATTGTAAGCATATTCACAATAACATGAGGGGCAGTTTCTCAAAACATGCCCCAGGTCATGATTGGGTTAGATGTGATGGTACATGGTGAAACTGCACAATTGTGAAGCAGCTTATATATTAGACTTGAAATTGCTAAGTTGGTGCCATGACAATGTGAGAATGAGCATCTGCACTGAACATATTGATATTCTGTGTACAGTGACATCATTCTATAGCTGAAACATGTTTGAAAGCAGTTTCTCTAGCAAACCTATTATACTGTGTGTTGACAGTAACTGGTGGACCTGAGTCCTTAGCCTGTCACATGTCACATGTGCATGAAGCTAGTCTGTGATTGGCAACATGAATTTCTTTGCCAAACTGTATTAAAAACAACAGACAGGAATGTGTCCAGGTTGGTGAGAGTGTGTCCCTCAGGCAACGTTTTGGTCTCCTTAGTCCTGCCCAGAGGGGCTGTTGATGGTGAAGAGAAATGTGATCTTGTAAGGGACATTTGCATGTGTTAGGTAACATCACATAGATCTTGTGATGACCTATTTTGGGAAGACAATTTCCATCCAAAAACCTTACCCTTTAGTAGAAGGAAACTAATTTTAGCTCTGTACTGCAGTGGTTCAGAGATGTAGCCAGGCCTATGCGTTTACTCATGCTGCTGGAACCCTTTGTCGTGGAGTGAACTACAAGTGTATGAGTGACAATGGCATGCAGGATGTGAGAGCAGAGATGGGGATAACTGAACTTGTTGTAAATGTTTTGTGAGGTACATCAATGTCCAATTGTATTCTCATATATGCACTATAACTGTTGTATAATTTTTTTCAATTTCAACTGGGCGAGGCAAAGGTGACAGCAGCCATATCAGCGGGGGTGAAGCTGGCCACTGTGGATCGGGTGCTGAGACCACCGACACAGAGGGACCAGTGGCATGGAGGGTGAGGGGACTGGCCAGTAGGCCACAAGTGACTTAACATCTTCCTCTGAGCCTTCCAATGAAGACCAGTCCCTAGTGGCGGTGGACACTTGAGAGACTGTGACACCTGTGTCTTCATCCGCCCCTGCATTCCCAGTTCTACACTCCCTGTTGCTCACCCCTAATTGGCCGTAGCCGCCCCCCCTAAAAGTGGAAGCATCACCTTTGCCTCAGGCACCTCTGCCCCTGCCCTGGTGCCCCAAGCTGCCCTCACTGAGGAGTCTGTGGATCTATTAAGAATGATTGCTGCAGGCCAGACTGAACTATTGAATGTTGTCCATGGGTTAGCAGCCAGAACACCCAGATGATGGCTCACTTTGATGGCATTCACAGTGCCCTATCTGACCTACAGCAGTCATTCCAGGGTCTGGCCTCCTCAGTGGCCCATCTAAATCCCTCAACCCAGCCCTGTTTATAGCACATGCAAACATACACCCACAACAACAGCCACAAGCAGCACATCCCAACACTAACCCAGCAAGCAACAAAAGTACAGACATGCACATGCAGACACCACACACACACCACCACCACTATCACACCGCAGTCAGTACACCCACCACTACACAACCCCACAACCCCCTCAGACATGACACCCACCACTACAGCAACACACACAGACACCAACAGCATGCCTCCATTCATCGCACCCATAACAACTCCAACATCTACACCGATACACCATCAGTCATCACACCCACCACCACACATGCATGCACCGGCACACTCACAGACAGCACAGCAACACACAACAAAATTACAGAAGACACATCCACACACATACATACTTGACCAAAAAGGCCACACTCACCCACCCAACAATCATTAAAAAACACAATCCTAAAGATGCAGCACATACATCAGACCATCATGCAAACCCAACCTCAACAGACACATGCACAATAGGCACAGCCACTCCCACTCCCTCTACCTCCCAAACCCAAACCTAAATCCCTCCCGAATGCCCTACCCATTTCCCTGTGGAAAGTTTGCTTTTTTCCCTGGCCCTGACCCCTACCAAATCTCAACCCACACCTTCCAAAGCCAAACCCACCACTCCCAAACACAAACCCAACCCTTCCAAACCCAAGGACCAACACCCCCAGTGAGATCATTTGGGTGCCTGCTTTCTGGCCCATGGATACCCCTTCCCGAGGTGGTTTGCTCTGGCGGTGAATTTAGGAGGCAAGTGATGGGTCTGGAAGCCATTTTAGCCAACATGGGCGTTCACATTTATTATGTAAATATGTGGATTTATGCACTTTATTTTGAGTGAGGAAACTCAACATTATATAAAATATTTTAGTTTGTGGATTCCTTGGTCCTGACCATATTATATTATTGTAACTGACTGTATGCTGATGATGTTGTTTCTGAATATGTGTGAGCCATGCACTTACTCTCATTTGTAACAGTAACATACACAGGTTCTATGTTTCAGTTGCTTTTTTCAAAGTGCATTCATTAGATGTTGTACATTAGCGATGGATATGTTGATTTTTAGCAAGCATTGATGTCATTACCGTACACTTACACCAAAATTAAATGTGTTTCAGTTTTTGTGAGTAGAGAATACCTGTGTGTTTATTGTGACATGATGTGTCAATGATATACAAATATGGATTACAGGGATGACCTGGCACTTTACATTTGAACATTATCATGTGTTTGTGATATGTTGCACACACCAGGGGGACATGTTACCTTGGTACATCTCTGATTGCCGTTCACCAGTAAGTATTGTGTTACATTCTGGGTACACCCACCTGTAGCATGTTGTAGTGATATTGCTAGGATGGAATTGGTTTGTTGGGTTAAAATTCAGGATACTTTTTCAGTTGTCACTTTCTATATTTTGGGTACATTTGTGCACACACCTTTGCAGACATATTTCTATTTGTGATTGTTGCGAATTTATTCTGTAGGTGTCCATGGCCATTTAGACATCCCATCACAAATTGGTGGATGTTACTTATATCTCGAGGTCTGTTCTGATACATTTTCATGCTTCAACATTACAGCTTCTGCAGGACTGCACATCGGGATTGGCTCAGCGATAAAAGTGGTGGTTGTCCCATCACCAATCACTTTTGCCTGTGGTGCTGTCGACAAAGGAGAAGATTTTTGGCAGTGACAGCGGTCTGTCGGATCTTTTTTGTCTATGCTCCCACTGACATCTAAATAGGAGAGGTGGATCATCACGTTGGTGGGTAGCTTTCCCATTGTAAAGTCAATGACTGGACAACTATCGCCAACATCTAAATCAGGCCCTTTGTTTTTGTGATATCACAAAAGTAAGTAAAAAATCTATTGTATAAGGGTGTTGTTTGTTTGATAGGGCATGCACCAGTATTTCTCTGGTACTTTTATTTGATTTTTAATTTCATTGTGATGGGTGGCCTGTAGTTCAAGTTGGGCCTCATTATTTTTTTGCATTTAATTTTTCATCTCTTTTTAAAGGAAAAATGTTGTACAGTTCAGTCCCTCTTCTTCATGTTTGTTACATTTGCAATCTTCATTTATTTTACTATGTGGCATAGACTTCCAACAGGCCATCTAGCCAGTAGGCCCAGTACTCATAGTCATCAGTGCATGAAAAAATGTCTCTGTGGTTTATGTTTTTAAAACTTTATTTAGGGCAGGCATGGCTTTGGATTGAATGAAAATGTTTGGCTACTGTTTGCATTTCATTTTTTCTGCAAAAAGTGTATATGGGGTAATGTTTGATGTCATAGGAGGATGTTTGTTGTAAAATTTTTGTAGCTCAGTTGATTTTCGTGTTTTGCATCTCTGGATTAATGGTAGCATTATCTTCAGTGTTACTACCATGCCTCCTTTTTCTGACCAGTGTGTGTGTGTGTGGTTGTCATTGACCACCATTTGTCCTTGTTCTCCATGGCATATGGCCAAGGGATATTTTGTGTAGTATGTGTCCATAGGCCTGAATGTGCTCTTTGTTCCTATTGTTGTTTCACCATGTGACTGGTGACCATTTTGTGCATACAGCCTTAGTGTCTTTGCTCTAGGTTTGCATCTGTTATTTTTACCTCATGCCTCTTTGCTCACTGTTGTGGTTTGACCATGTGGCTGTCAGTCATTTTGTACCACCAGCCAGTGTGCCTTTGCCAAAGACTCACATGTGTTCTTTGTTCCCCTTGCCTCCTTGCTCACTGTTGTTGTTTGACCATGCGACTGGTGGCCACTTTGTGCATCTGGCCAGTGTGCCTTTGACATAGGCTTGCATGAATGGAGGTGATATCAGTTTAATAATATGCATGATGATCATTGCTGTATATGTATATTAAGAATATGATTTTGATGAGCAGTACTTATATAATTAAATGGTTTTTTTTTGCATTTTTTATTTTGAACCTCCATTGCTCAGAATAGTTTTTTTTCTTCTCTTCAATACATACATTGGTAATTAACGATCATTTTTCTAGTTTAATATTTTATTTTGTTTTTCTAATTTAATTTTTTATTTTTTTAATTTTAATTACATGTCTGTAATTTTCTTTTTATTGTACTTTTTCATTTTAATTTTAAATTTTTTAATGTTTCACTTTTATTAGTTTAATCTCTTAATTTAATTATTTTGGGATTTTGCCTTGATCCATCCATCCACCATAGGTGCATAGCTGCACTACAGCATTCAATTTCTTTGGGTATAATTCCACTTCTTCCTGGACACTCTGGCTGTGATGCACTGCAGACACATCAGCGTCATTCATTTGTATTCCATTTCCCCCTGGAATACCTTGCCTGCCATGGGTTTCTTTGAGGATTATACAATTTACCCATGCACTTCCCTGACTACCACAGGTGTCTCCTTTATAATAGTTGGGCATACAGCAAAGAGATATATCGGTATGCTGTGTTGCCTGATTTGAAATTAAATTGTATGGTATGGTGGTGTGGTTTGATTTTATAATGTTTGGATGAATTGTTATTTATTATGTAAGTAACCTCCCACACTAATATTGCCATTGTCTGAAACATCACCTGAAGTACTGCCAAACAGAAGTACTCTACAGTGACTTCAGTCCTCCATTCTCTTCTTCTTGTGCCCCTTAGTGCCACTGCCAACTGAGAGCTTCAAGATATCCCCAGAGAAGGTTGCTCCGAAGAAAGTGATCAGTGAGAAGAAACCTTTTTCGGGAGATGTGTGCTTGCCACACCGGTCTGTGGGGAGGAACCTAGGATCAGCACTCCTGTATCAAAAGCACCACCCCAACCTAAGCCCAAAATCATGCCTGTCAGTGAGGCAGCCACTGCAATCATGGCGACACGGACGAACAATGACCTTGAATTGGATTCTTCCCTTTCGCAAAGTAGTACCCAATCAATTCAGCAAACAGAGCAAAGTGGACAACAGTCTAAGCCAGCTATAGTAGATCTTCCTGAAGTTGGAGCAGAACAGGAGGTCTTGCTCCCTGCCGAGCAAAAACCTCCTCTTTTAGAATCATTGGCTCCCAGATCTCGGGCACAGAAAAGGAAGGATACCACGCCACAATCTTCTCAAAGCATCACTTCTGATGATAATAATAGGGACATGGAGTGGACCCCGGCAGAGTCCAGGGGATGCCAGTAGAGCCAAGGGAAAATAAAATTTCCTAAAAGGTCTAGAATTATGGAAGGGGATGATGAGCAGCATGACAATGATGAGCCAGTCATTGTGGAAGCTGGCACAGAGGAGTCCGGTATTACTATTTAACCTGCTATGATGGATGTGGCACAGGTAGTACCATCAGGTCCCATATTTATAAAGCACCAGCTGAGACCTACACTATCCCTTACCTCAGTAGAAGTATGCACTGCAGAGAGGCAATCGATGACACACCCACCTACCTCCAGTTCTTCTTAAGGTATTGGCACTGGCCTGCTAAGAAAGTACTCCTCCCCAGTTTTGGACTTTTGTACACTTAGCAAAGAGGAGGAGAACATTGCAATATGCTCCATTTGCCACGTAAGTGTTTGCTGAGGCAAGCCTGGTTCACATTAGGTTGCTGGAGGCCACATGACCTATATAAAAAATGTCATGCAATCTGGAGTGGGAGCACCTTAATAAAATTGCTGGACTTGGTTGTGGTGGTGAAGGTCAGAAGAGCTGGAAAACATCAGCTACAAGTCCAATCATGGTGGAAGGTGATGATGAGGAAGAAGAGGGTGACTCCTCTCATAAAACAGCCCTGTCCCTAGCAGTGCACCAGAATCACCCATCTTGGCAACTTCACAATGGTACGAGAAGACTCAGAGTCAGATTTAGACACCATGACATACAGTGACTGCCCCACAATGCGCATTGAGTGTACCACTACCTACTTCTGGAAAGTCACCTGCAACAGTGGCCCCAGAAAATAATGAAATCCAGGCTGCTATTACGAGAATTTTTAGTCAGGAGGGGCCCTACAGCCACAACCACTAATGGCAGGTTTGTACATGTAAAACTGGCAAAAATGTTAGCTCTGGACCTCCTCTCTTTTTCTCTTGTGGAAGGAGTGGGATTCTTAGAATTTGCAACATTCATCTACCCTAAATTGAAGATTCCAAGTCAGAACTATTTTGCCAGAGTTGCTGTTCCAGTGCTGCATCACAATGTGCTGCAATTGTTTGGACAAGCTTTGCAGCAAAGTGTTGTTCACACTATTCACCTGACGACAGACATGTGGACCAGTTGTCAGGCGTCTGATTACATGTTTATCACTCTACACTGGATCTCTTTTGTGGGGATAAAGCAAAAGCTATCTACAGGTCTTGGCCCTGAAGAAAGTTTTAAGAACATTCAGCAGCATGCAACAGTAGCCATGTTCGCCATGCAGAAATCATATACAGCTGCAAATGTTATAGACAAATTTAACAGCAAGGTGTCTGAATGGCTGCAACCCAGAGGTCTCAGAATTGTATTTGTTGCCACGAAAAGTGGCAGTAACATAGTCAAGGCCACAGCAGATGGTGACTATTTAAGAGTCCTGTGTTTGGCACATTGCATGAACCTGATTGTGCAAGACTTTCTAAACAATTAAGACATCATCAGCAACATACTGACCACCTGCAGAAGAATCTGCATTCATTTCAGCCATTCTTTTAAAGACCGGAAGCAGTTGTGGATTATTCAGCATGCTAATAGAGTACCAGTTAAATCCCTGATACAGGAAGTGCCATGCATTGGAACTTGGCCTAGTACATGTTGCAACATTTGTTTGAGCAATGCAGACAGATCAATGAATATGTCTTTCAAAGAGGAGGGGATGAAATTTGAAAAGCTATGACCATGGATGCGGACAAATGGGGTCTAGTCAAATGCCCGACATAGATGCTACTCCCTTTTGAGATTTTCACACCGGAAGTTAAAAAAGAAGACAGTATGATGGACCAAGCTATTTTGTTGCTACATCTGCTACAGAACCTGCAGCACGGTAAGGTACAGGAAAAAGTCCAGGGAGGAACAGCAGATATTTTGCTCTGGAATATTGAGAGGTGGTTTCACTGCTGATGTAGGTTGGGCTTAGTCAGTCACTGTACTTGAAACTGAAAGTTGATGAATGTCAAATTTGAACAGGTTGAAATCCATTATGAAAGCCATATGAAGTATGAACCACTTGTCCAGGCCGTAATAGTTTGCATATGGCAAAAATGTTTTTTTTCAATATGGACAGCACAGAACTTATGAACGAAGAAACACGTATGTTACAAGGGGAGGTAAAAGTGGGCACTGGGAGGGAAGAGCAAGAACCCTTGTTTTTGTTTCAGTTTGCAATCCATTGAAAGCTTTGTAATGCTACATTAACATAAGAAGATGCACACTGCACAGCCAACACTGAAGTGCCGGATTGAACCATGTTGCAGTTGGAAGGGGTCATCATGGCCCATGGGTCGTGACTTGTGAAGACTCGGAGCCATGGGCAGGGAGGTCATGGCTGATGATGGATGGGTGGGATCTCCCACACTTAACAAATACAGTGGATATACAAGTAATTGTCAAAAATCAAGCAATGTGGCTTACCATCACCCGTCACTGCAGCCACAGAGACTCCCCTTTCAGCTGCATTATCTGGCCCACTGGTGCTGGCCCCGCAACTGGCGGTCTGTGTGGCTAGAAAAAACGTTACACATTTTAGATGCCAGATACACAGCCCCATTTTTTTCAATCAAAATACAGCCGCAACACATGACTACAGTTGAGTTTGCAGTATCTCCTCTCCCATCTAAAATATAACTTTGGGCGTTTTACTGGTTGACAATGTTAGAAAAGCCAGTAGTCAAGCCAACCGTAATGGAGGGGCAGAGATAGGATGATGACTGTGAGTCATTTGAAGAGCAATAAATAGATATAATAAATTGGTCAATGAAGAAGATATGGTTTGGTTTTTGTTGGCAATTTTGGCAAATGCAATGGGACCATCCTGATACTACTTTACTGTCATGCTGCACTGTCATTAAAACTGCTGGGATAATACAACACAGCAGTGGGGAGGGGGTTCACCATGACCTTGGCCACACTCTTATCATTTGAACATGAGCAAGAAATAGAAAGCTTTCTCAGCAAACAAGTGTAGAAGAACTTGCCTGGGTCTTCAAACTCTGCAATCTTCACAGTAGACTACCTAACTGAGGCCCTCATTATGACCCTGGTGGTGAGAGATAAAGCGGCGGTAATACCGCCAACAGGCTGGCGGTAAGTTCTGCCAATTTATGACCATGGCGGTAATAACTCGCATTGACAGCCAATGTACCACACCAACCGCTAGGGTGGAAACAGCACTCACCATGGTGGTAGCCGCCAACCAGGCAGAAGACAAAGTACCGCCCACCATATTAAGACACTGCAAACTACCACCTTCTCCGGGGCGGTACCAACGCCAACAAAAGCCTGGCAGAAACAGAGCTCAGAAGTGAAAGGGCTCACCATTGGAGACGCGGCCTTGGAACCTGAACTGCAAGTGTTCCAGATGATTTTCTACGTTATGCTCCACCTGGAACACCAACGCCAACGAAGACGACGACGGTGAGTACAGCCGCCTAGCACACAAGGGAGGGAGGGAGGAAAAGGAGAGTGGCACACAAACGCACAACACACACCCGACACACACACACACACGATACACACAACCAGCTGCACACGTAAACCAATGGCACATGACACACGCCATATTAAAACAAGGACCAGATGTCAAAAGTACTGACAATGTATTAGCATAGCAAAACCCACCACACGAACCAAATATATACAAATGTTCATAAAGGGCCAATGCCCAGTCCAAAGTCATAAGGGCACACAAGGCCACAGGGCACAGTCCAAGGTCCAACTTGTATCCTGACACACCCAGAAAGAACACTGCATGGGCATCATTTTGCAAGTGGGCAGGTACATCAGGGGGGTGTGGGGTGCACCTCAGCCGAATATGGGAACTTCCCCACTGGCTCTGGAGGGGGCTCCATGCCCATTCCTCTTTGCTGGGGAGTGCAATGCCAACGTCTCTGGAGTGGGTGACTTTCCCACTTGTTCTGGAGGGGCTCCATGCCCATTTATATTTGCTGAGGAGTGCAAGGTTACAGTCTCCGAGCTGGGGAACATGCCCACTGGTTCTGGAGAGGGCTCCATGCCCATTTCACATTGCTGGGGAGTGCAAGGTTACAGTCTCTGAGTTGGGGAGCATGCCCCCTGGTTCTGGAGGGGTTCCATGCCCATTTCTCCTTGCTGGGGAGTGCAAGGTTACAGTCTCTAAGCTGGTGAACATGCCCACTGATTCTGATTCTGGAGGGGGCCCCTTGCAGCAGTCCCTGGTGGGTGGCCTACATGTCCTCTGCTGGTGGTGATAGCTGGACTGCCTCAGTTGGTGTGGACTGCTGCTCTGTGGCAACAGGTGACGGTGCCTCCTAGCCTGCCTTTGCTGGCGGTGATAGCTGCACTGCCTCAGCTGGTTTGGAGTGCTGCTCTGTGGCAACATGTGACCTGCCTCCTGGGCTGCATCTGCTGGCGGAGACCACAGGTGGTGGCGGTGGTGTTGGTGGTTTCAACCTCCCAGCCTCTGCTGGAGTTGAGGGCTTCATTCCCTCTATGGCAGGAGGTGTGGACTCCTTCCCCTTCCTAGCTGTAGGTGTTGTGGGCTCCTTCCCCTTCCTGGCTGTGGGTGTTGTGGGCTCCTTTGCCTTACTGGCTGCAGGTGTTGTGGGCTCCTTTCCCTTCCTGGCTATAGGTGTTGTGGGCTCCTTCCCCTTTCTGGCTGTTGGAGTGGAATCCCTCACAGTCCAGCCTCCACGACTAGGAGTTGCCTCCACTGTCCCCGTGGACTGTTTGGCTGAGGTGCTGGGCTGGCTGGTTGGCACCCTGGTTCTATGGGCAGGATGGGGGGGAGAGGGAGGGAAGAGGTCAAGTTGGGCAAGGAAAAGCTTTTTAGGGACATGGACTGGAGGAGGGATTAGGGATGGGAGTGGAGGTTGAGGGAGTGGTTATTGGAGGTGTGCGTCTGCCTGACTTGGGTGCAGGTGCATGGGCAGTGTGCATGTGTGAGGTGGATGGCTGTTGGATGTCTGAGTGCTTGCTTTTGTGTCCTTTAGGGGGAGAAAGACACGTTGGGGGACAAGTGGATGGATGTTGTGGAGGTGTCTGCTAATGAGGTGTGTGTGCTGCTTGGTGTGGTGATGCTGGTGGTGGATGTTGAGGCAGTGCATGCAGGTGTGAGTGTGGACGTGACTGGGAGGGAGGTGGAGGGAGAGGAAGGGGGAGACAGTGGAGGTAGTGGATGAGGTTGTGTCTGCAAATTTATGTCGTTTGCATGAGTGCTTGTGGGCTGAAGTGTGGTGCTTTTGTCTGCCTGTGCCACTCTTGGGTGTTGTCTTGTGTGCCTGTTTGTTTGTATGTGTGCCTGGGATGGGTTGAGGTTGAGGAGAATGGGACTGGGAAATGGTAGTTGGAGGGAGGGTAGAAACAGGGACAATGGCTGCCATCAGAGAGGAGGTTAGAGCCTGAATCAATCTCTGTTCGGCCACCAATCCACTGTGAATGCCCTCCAGGAATGCATTGCATTGTTGCATCTGGGATGCCAGCCCCTGGATGGCATTCACAATGGTTGATTGCCCTACAGAAAAGGATCTCAGGAGGTCAATAGCCTCCTCACTCAGGGCAGCAGGGCTCACTGAGGCAGGGCCTGAGGTGCCTAGGGCGAAGGAGATGCCCACCCTCCTGGGTGTGCGGGCACGGGCTACTCGCTGAGGGGCCATTGGGAGGGTGATGCTGCTATGGGGGGTGGCTGTACCTGCGGCTGGGGTGGTCACAGAGGTGTCTGCCACCACCAGGGAGCTCCCATCAGAGGAGGTATCAGAGTCTGTGTTGTCTCCTCCAGTCTCCGCCGTGGTGCTCCCCTCACCCTCCATCCCACTGGTTCCCTTGGTATCTCCGAGATCCTGTGGGATGTAGCTCCCTCTGTCGCTGGTGCCCCTTCTCCTCTGCCAGCGAATGCTAATGCACACAAGGACAGGATGACAAAACAAGAAAGGGAGGAGGCAAAGGATACACTTAGTCAATGACTTCACCAACACCACTATTGGCATGCACATCACCGTCACAAACAAGGAACAGGCTTAAGCACTATGCATTGCTCTACCAGTGATATGGCTAGTCACTAAGGCAAGATGCACAGACCGCCAACTGCAGCACACCTGGGACCCACAATGCCCTGCCTGAAATGGACTGCTAATAAGTATTTGCCATGCAACCATTACCCTTTAGTTGACCCACGCTGCAATGTCTGGCCCGGCCTTAGGGGCACCCACTAACACACATCCACCACCCAGATACCACCCAACCATCCAAAATATGTAATGAAACCCACTGTACTCAACCCCTTGTGGCTGCTGTGATTCCCTCAAGCATCCATCCAGCTCAGGATATGCCACCACCAGTATTCAGGGGGTCAAGGTCCAACGGGCACTGCTTCCTCGTTGGGAGGCCATCCCCAGCTGGGCCTCCATGGTCTTCTGTGCCAAGCTTCTCAGGTCCTCCCACTGTTTCCGACAGTGGGTGCTCTGCCTGCCATAGGCCCCCAGGGCCTGCACGTCCTTGGTGATGGCACACCATAATCCCTTCTTTTGATGGGCGCTGACCTGCAGGGGCAAGACAGACAGGAGAACGCCATTAAACAAACAGTCCAGCCTGTAACACAAATGGCCCACTATACCCCTTTCCATCACCATTAGCACGCACATAGGCCAGCGCACAACATGTACACAACCAACAGACAATCCCCTCACCCACCCTTACACAATGCTATCACACACATCTCTGCACATACTTGTCACATGCATCGTGGCCAAAGTGAACTCACCTGTTGGTCTGGAGTCCCATACAGCTGTCCATAATGGGGTAGGACCCCATCCATCAGTTGCTCCTACTCCTCCGAAGTGAAGGTTGGGGCCCTTTCCCTGGTCACACAGGCACATGCAGTGTAGGTGTTCTCCTGTTAAAGGTGAGGAATCAGAAAATGGTGGTCACGTCTCCAGCCGTGTACACCATCACCGCCGGCGTAGATCCCCTTTGGCCACTTTACTCCATAGAGACCCATATTATCCAATGGGGAATTGCACTGTCCCAATACATAAGTGTACATGTGGACTGCAGTTGTGGTTTTGATGTTCCATTTGTGACAGCCTACTCACTTTTGTGTCCCTTTGATACCTACCGCTGTGAAAGAATAGGAGGTGGAGACATAACCCCATGTACAGACCTCTGGTGGACTTGGCTACACTGGAGAACAGGCACATAATACTGACCTATAGACTAGACAGGGCCACAATCACAGAGCTGTGTGCCCAGTGGGAGCCTGACCTGATATCAGCTATCCGTCATCCCACTGGGATCCCCCCTTTTGTGCAAGTGCTATCAGTGCTCCATTTCCTGGCAACTGGGTCTTTCCAAGTGACAGTGCGCTTGGCAACAGGCATGCCACAGCCAATGTTTTCAATCGTGCTGGCAAGAGTTTTGTCTGCCCTAGTGAAACACATGTGCAGCTACATTTCTTTTCCCCAGGTGGAAGATTTGGCCAGAGTGAAGGCTGAATTCTATGTAATGGGACATATCCCCAATATTATTGGTGCGATTGATGGGGCACATATTGCATTTGTCCCCCCCCCACCAGAATGAACAGGTGTTCAGGAATCATAAGAGTTTCCACTCAATGAACGTGCAAATGGTGTGCCTAGCGGACCAATACATCTCCCACATCAATGCTAAGTATCCTCGGTTGGTGCATGATGCCTTTGTTCTGAGGAATAGCAGCATCCCAAATGTGATGGCCCAACTACAGAGGCACAGGGTATGACTAATATGTGAGCCTTGGTCCCCACCCAGTGCATGTTAGTGTATGCCTCTGTTGTCAACCCCATAGGATTGTGTGAGGTTAAATCTTGTCCCTCAATACTTGCAGGTGACTCTGGCTACCCAAACCTATTGTGGCTGCTGTCCCCTGTGAGGAAAGCCAGGACAAGAGCTGAAGAACGTTATAATGAGGCACATGTTTGAACCAGACAGATCATCGAGAGAACCTTCGGTCTCCAAAAGGCCTTGTTCAGGTGCCTCCATCTAACAGGGGCATCCCAGTGCTACTCACTTGAGAAGGTCTGCCAGATAGTAGCAACATGCTGCATGTTGCAAAACCTGGCCCTCAGACGTCATGTACCTTTTCTGCAGGAGGAGGAGACTAGAGATGCCCCTGTGGCAGCAGTGGACCCTGAGGAGAGTGAGGATGAAGATGCTGAGGATGAGGATGAGGACAAAAGAACATCAGTAATCCGTCAGTACTTCCAATGACATACAGGTGAGACAGTGTAGATTAACATTTCTATGACTGTTGGTGTATTCTGTGTGGCTGTGGCTGTGGCAAGATGGCATTCACTTCCTTTTATCTCTACTTACTGTCACCTATGGTTTGACATATTGTAGATGTTGGTGATATAGCAACTGTGTACTGATGTGCTGACTATAGCCAGCTACAGGTAATTATGTATATGCTCTCACAATGTACAGTACATTTGCAATGGATGTAACTGTTTCCATGAATACACATTTTCAACACATGACATACAAGTAGTCGAGTTGTGTTAGAGGGTGTTTATTGTAGAGCTGAAAATAGAGGGAAAAGTGCAATGGAATGGGGTGATGATGGAGAAAAGTCCAGGGTATTGTTCCAGTCTGTTTGTAGCACAGGTGCAGTGTCCAAGTGGCCATAGGAAGGGGAGCAATAGCAGTTCAAAGTGGACAAGGTGACATTGTGGGACACAAGGGGGGCATTCAGGAGAGTCTCATTTCCTGGTGGTGGTCTTGGCAAGTGTTTCTGGCTTCTGTCTGGATCGCAGGGAACGTTTCTGGGATGGTTCACGTTCTGCATGAAGAAGGATGGTGGAGGCCTGTGGGTCCAGTGGCGGGGCCTCCTGCTCACAAGCAGCAGCAGAAGTGGACCGCTGGTCAATGAACTGGCTAGTGGTATGGGCGCAGGTGAGCTCTTGCCTCCCTCGTGAAGTTGGTCATGTCTGCCAACATTCCTACTATGGAGATTATGGTGGTGTTGATGGCCTGAAAGTCCTCCCTGATCCCCTGATACTGTCCCTCCTGCAGCCGCCTGTTCTCCTGCACATTGTCTAGGATCTGGCCAATCGTGTCCTGGGAATGTTGGTTGGCTCCCAGGATCTCAGAGAGTGCCTCCTGGAGAGTCGGTTCCCTTGTCTTGTCATCCCCCTTGTGCACAGCAGTCCTCCCAGTGTCCCTGTTGGCCTGTGCCTCTGTCCCCTGAACGGTGTGCCCACTGACACTGATCCCAGGTCCCTGACTGTCTTGGATGCAAGGTGTGGCCTGGGATCCCTGTACAGGTGGGCACACTGCTGATTGACATGTCCTGGGGACAGAGGTGTGGGTACGCTGGGTGGGTGCTGTGGTGTTGGAGGGAGGCTCTGTGGTGGTCTGTGAGTGGGCTTTGGTGACCAGCTGTCCAGTGGTCCCTGATGGGCTAGGTATGTCATCCAGATCCAAAAGTCCAGAGTTACTGTCATCACTGGGGGCATCTTCTGTCGGGGGACTGGATAGTCGTGGCACCTCCTCTCCGCTGACATTGGCTGGGGTACCTGTGGGGATGTAAGTGATGTATTATGCTTCATGTGTATTGTTGGAAAATGGGTTATTTGTAAGGGCAGGTAGGTACCTACACTTAGCAATAGGCCACTAACCTTCAATTACGTCCAGTTAGGTCTCAGTAAATTAAACCCAGCTCAACCCTTGGTAGCTTGGCAATGAGCGACAAGGCTTAACTTAGGAGACAGAGTGTAAAGCATTCAAATATCACAAAACAGTATCTAAATAAAACGCAGGAAACAGTTCCAAAATCCAAAACCAATTTATAAAAATAGATTATATTTTTATCTTTAAAATATCACAAAAACGAATGCAATCGGATAAGGGAAACCGGAGATACGAATTTTTAAAGAATTATTATTTTTTAGCACCAAGAAACAAAAAGCGCCAATCGAGTCATCTGGTTGCACCTCGACCGGGGCAAAGTAAAAGTTTAAGGCCGACCACGATGGAGCCCGGCTCGGCTACAGGCCGCGGGAGGCCTCGGTCAAAAGTTTACCTTCGCACTTAGTCGTTTTTCTGAAGATTTTCTTCAGTGGGACGAACCTGCCAGTCCAATCCGACCTCCTGGAACCCTTTTCCGGATACGCGTCGCAGAAAACCTCAGTGGAGATTTTTACCTTCGGACTTAGTCGTTTTTTCAAGGTGAAAATCCTTCGACCGGGGTAAACCTGGATCTTGATCCGACGTCCTTGGAGCCCTCCTCGGATACGCTGGCTGGGAGGTCCTTGTCAACTTTGTACGTTCGGACTTCGTCTCTTTTTTGGAGATTTTTTTCACCAGGATGAACCTGCAAATCAGGCCGGGTCGCGGTTGAGGCAAGCCGGCTAGAGTGGCCGTGGCGGGTCGGTCTCTCTATGGAGCTTTTTTTCAAAAGTTCTCCAAACTTCTCCAAACTTCTGGATCTTCTCCCAGATGTTCCTTTAAGGTTCTTTTGGTGTCCACAGCTCACCCCAAGGGTGCAGAAGCTCTGAGATGGTCCTTAGGGGTGTGGACTACAACTCCCAGAATGCACCTGGCACAAACTCCTTTTTGGCCACTGGGCAGTGGTCAGCTGGTTGATTTCTTCAGGAGTTGGTCAGGGGACTCTGGTTAGCAATTTTTCATCTGTAGCAAACAGGGAGTCCCTCCTTGAACCAGTTGAAGCCAAGTCCTTCTTGTGGTGAAGCCCAAGTGTGCAGCTGGTGCAGTCCTTCTGAGTGCAGGTTCCAGGTGCAGGCCAGGGGTCCAGCAGGGCAGTACTTCTTCTCCTTTTGTTCTTCCTTGTTGGAATCTGATGGGGATCTGAGGTGTGGGTGAAAAACAGGGGGGTCCTGATTCCCCAATCAGGTGCAGGGTCCTTCCCCCTGTGATGACCACTTCCTGGGAAGTGTGGCAAAAATCAATGCCTTGAGGCAACATTCTTCAAAAATCCATCATAGCTGAAAATGATTTTTGGAGGTTACATCTGGCTGAGCCCACCCCCTGGTGTGGCTAAAAATCATAAACACACCCCTCTCCTGCCCTCTCCTAATCTTATCAAGGGGGCAACTAGTTATCTGGGGTTGCAGGATGTGGGGGTGTTGCTGGGTTGCTCCAAATGTCCTTCTCTGCCTTTGAAGACCAGTTTGGCAGCCCTCCCCCTTTCTGCCTCAACATCTGCTGAGGGGAGATTCCCTCCCACAGGCACATCTCTTTGTGTGAAGTCAGGCCACTTCACACTTCATCAAGGCAGCCTGGCCAGGCTGCCAGAGGCTGGCCAATCAGAGTACAGCAGCAAAAACAATGCAAGGCTGAAATTGGCAACTTTTCATGTAAAGTTTAAAACTCTTTACCTGAACAAGTTATATTAAATCTCACAACTGGAAGTTGTGGGATTCATTATAACAATTAATTTGATACCAAACTCTTTGTATCTGTCATTTAAGGGGACTTTTAAAATTAAAATAAAGTCTCCCCATTCTAGCCTATGAAGGCCATTCACTACAATGAGGGAAACATGAATTTGGCTGTTTTTACCTCACCAGGGCTTATAAAACTACTTTTATAAGGTCCCTGCTTATAGTTACATGGCACCCAGCCCTAGGGGCACAAAAGGCACACCTTAGGGGTGAAGTATATGTAAAAATAAGGTAGTTTAAGACTTTGGAACTACTTTTAATTCCAAAGTCGAATTTGGATATACCTTTAATTTAAAAGCAGCCAGCAAAAGCAGGCCTGCCTTTAAAATGACACTGGGCACCTCAGCAGTGCACCTATGGGTGAACTACCTATGCAGTGGTCCCTACACCTACTTGCCCTACCATATACTAGGGACTTATAGGTAGGTTAACTTAGCCAATTATAATTAGCGTAATTTGCATATCCACTTTACACAGAGCACTGGCCCTGGGACTGGTAAGCAGTACCCAGGGCACAGCCAATAGTCAGTAACCACCAGTACCTGTCCAAAAAGTGTGGGGGTGACCAGGGCAAGTAGGAGGACTTTCCTACATGTATGACATATTGTACATCCCTATCCTCCCCTCTATGGTTGCTGTTGCCCTGCCACCTTCTGTTTATGTATGGTGATATATTGTGGGATTGTTAGTTTCCCTATACTGTGCATGATTTGGTGATGGGTGTCCATTCAGGGCTGGGAGGAATGTCCATGCATTGGTATAGCAGGCAGGATTTGGCATTGGGGTTAGTCATATGTGTAGGTACAGTGCGTGGGTTGTAGTTAAGTGACAGGAGTGAGGGTGTGAGATGGCATGCAGGTATGGGGGGTGACAAATGTCCTCCGGCAACTCCAGCGAGTCCCTCGGGATGCAGTTATGCCAAGACTTGCTCATCTCATGTTGTGAGCTGTTGGGGAGGAGGTGGTGGTCCACCGCCAGTCCTCTGTATGGCGAGCTGGTGCCTTACTGCTATTGAATGTACCTTCCCCATAGGTCGTTCCACCTCTTCTTGATGTCGTCCCTTGTTATTGGATGCTGTCCCACACATTGTTCACCCTGTCCACGATTCTCTGCCATAGTTCCATCTTCCGGGCAATGGAAATCTGCTGTACATATGCTCCAAACAGCTGTGGCTCTACCCTGACAATTTCCTCCACCATAACCCTTAACTCCTCAGTGAAATGGGGGTGTCTTTATGGTGCCATGTATGTTGTATGTTGTGTGTTGGTGAGAGTGGGTGGGGTGATGTGGTGGGGTGTGTGATGTGGGCTTCATGAGGGATGTGTGGGTGTCAGTGATGCGTTTGTAGTTGTCTCTGTGTTGTCGGTGGCTAACTCTTACAGTCTTTTGGTGTTGGCAAAGGGTTGTGGGTACTGTTGGTGTGTGTTTTATAGTGGTGTGGGTGTGGTGTGTGTTTGGATGTCAGGTGTGTGTTTTTCGTATTGCCCAATGTGGTGTTGTTTTGTATGTGGGTGTCCATTCTGAGCGCAGCAGTTGGTACTGCCAGTGGTTTACCACTGTTGAATGTCCGCCATGGTGATTCGTGGTTCATAATGTGGTGGACGTTGGTTTGTTGGGGTAACGGTATGGGTATTGGTACCGCCACTTTAGCACTGACCTTTGGGCTGGACTATTTGTGTGTGGGGCAGTTTTCTGTCAAATTGGTGTGTGTGTGTCATAATATGGTTAACAGATATCTGCCACCGCAGCAGTATGTTGCCGGCTGTCAGTGTGGCGGTAAGTGGGATTTACCACCAGTGTCATAATGAGGGTCTGAGTGTCTTGGTCTTAAAGTACTAGTTCACAGGGTATAATAAAGTTAGGGAAGAGGGACAGCATATCCAAGCAGAATACTTTATCTACAGATTAGTAAAGAAGCAGGGGTAAGTAAGCTACAGAAACAAGAAATATAGAAAAAAGGATAATGTAGGGTGGGATAACAAGAATAAACATTGAATAGAATGATGAGTATTTGAAAAAAATCACAGTTTAAGAGAAAGGAGGAAAAATTAATCTAATAAGGAGAGGTAAAAGTTATAGAAATAAATATTAACAAGAACTTAATTAGGTCAGCTGAGCCACCTGCTGTGGCCGTGGCGCTGGTGGTGGTGGCAGAACTTCCACCCGCCACAGCACTGGTGATGGCACCCTCCTCGGGCCAACCCTCTAATGCCCTCTTCTTGCCCTTGGGTGCTGATGTAAAAAATAAAGAAGATAACAAAATAAATAAGTGATACAGATAATCTCCTAGAAAATATTTTGACAGCCCAAGGCAAATGCAGTGACATATTGACATTGTATTTTTCTAAATCAGATTGCCTACATGATCAAGTTGACCTATTTGTAATTTTCGACACCTTACTTAAGCTCTATTTCAAATTCCCTAAACTACATTTGGCAATACGAATGCATTGCAAAGAATGATCTTTGCTTTGCAAATTGCATTCTCAACCCCCTTTTTATAGGCCAATTGAGTCAGTTTCCCTTTTCAATACAGAAAGCATTCATGCATCACTGAAACTGTAGGAGCTACATAAAAAGAAAGACACAGAGAATGCTAACTCACTGATATATGTAACTTGCTACTTTTATCACAATAGCACTATCTTAGAAACAGGAGGACAGAGGAGTCAGCATAACTTCTCAACTAATCAGCCCAAGCGAGAGCCTACAGCAATAAGCGGAACTAGGTAGCATCGATCATCTGGTTCTCTCAAATTGGATCACACAATATTTATAACGTTATGTTAACTTACTTTAACTCTTAGTTTGAGCAGTATGCTATTTGAAAAGCAAACTACCAATATAGGATAGGACACCCCAAAACTAGTAATAATTTATCACTAGTATTCACCAAGCCCAGCAACCTGGACACCCAGCAGATCGAGCGGGTCCCTCTTCCGGTCAAGGATATCAACCCAGTGGTGCATCAGCTGCAACTGGGTACACTGACCCCCAGTATGTCGGCAGATGCAACAACACACCCTCCCCCACAGCAGCAGATGCTCCCACAGGCCATACACACTCCCAGTCTTGCTGCCATCATGAAGAGGAGGTGGCACTGCACAAAAAAACAAGTGCACCCACCTCCCCTTCACTAAAAATTATGCAAGGCTGTACTCCTGGGCAGTGCCGGAGCTCGTAGGGTGTGTTGTTCACTGCACCTCCTGCACTGGGCCATCTCATCCCCCGTGTTATGCTGTGGCACTGGGTAGAAACATTTAAAAAAGACAAGGGGAAAAGAAGGAATAGAAAGAGTGAAATTAAGTTAGGAGAAGTTAGGGAAAGCTACTAAAGGGGCAAGAAAGTCACATAAAAATAAAAAAAAGTGGCAAAAACTTAAAAAACGTCAACACAAATACACACTAAGGAAATAAATGGAAAACAGGGAAGGATAAGTAGAATAATGTTTGCACGTGTAAGATTTGGTTTTGGTGCTCGCTCGTGAATGTCACAATGCTCTTGGGCAGCTAGAGTGCTTGTGCAAGACTTCATATTTCATTGTGCTGCTTCCTGTCGTGTTCCTGAGTCTTCACGTTCTCTCACACTTCTCCTGCCGCAACAGCGGGCAAAGCAGTGTTGCACATGCACCTGGAGCAGATTTCTACTCAAGATGCATTTGAATTTAGTCAAAAAGAGTTTTTTGAGTGGACTTCCATCTCCAATGGACCGTTCAAGTTGTTATTTAGTCTGAGAAGCTTTTTTGTTTTTTTTTCGAAGAGGAAGAAGTCCCTCAGAGACTCCAACTTCCTGTTCCTGTCGAGCAAGCTCCTCCAAGTGCTTTATCCATCTCCTTGTCACTTTTCATTTGGATTTCCAGGTGGAAGGATCACTCTCTTTGTCTCCTGGATGTACCTTTGGATTTCAGGACTTCGTGTTTGTGAAATCATACAAGTAAGTTAAAAAAACTATTGTATAAAGGTGTTGTTTGTTTGCTTGGGAATGCACCAGTATTTCTTTGTAGTTTAATTTGATTTTGAAATTTTATAGTAGTGGGTGGCATGAAGTTAAAGTATGGGCCTAGTTATTATTTATTTAGCATTTCATTGATTTTTCATCTTCTGTAAAAGAAAATTGTTGAACAGCTCAATATCTTTTCTATATGTTTGTAACATTCTTATCATTATTTTACTATGTGGCTATACTGCTAGGTGTATTTATCCACCAATTTTGACCATCGACTCTGCTTCGTTTGCAGTCAGCGTAGATGTTTTTTCACACACATTTATTTTCCACACAGCACTTGTTTTTCTCTTCTCATACCATGTTGGAACATATTATGGGGAATGGAGACTAGATACAAGTGCACAAGGCTGAGAATGTTTTTATCAGAGGAATGTACAGTTCTGCCTCAGAAATAAGCATGGGGAGTCTGGCCAACTCTCTTGCACGTTTTCAATGCAGACAAAGTAAAGCTAGGGTTTAATTTCATAAAAGAGGGGAGGGGATTTCTAGAAATCTCTCCTGGCGCTTGTTTTAAGGTATAATAGATGGAGAGACTTGACACCAAGACAGGAACTCGCCTGTGGATTGAACACATTGCCAAGGATCGCTTTGATTTCAACTTAGGAGTCTTCTGCCTTGGCTGATCCCGGGTTCCCCAATCTGGCTAGTGAAGATGCTGAAAAAAAAAACATTGGTGATGCTTTTTTGATTATTTAGCATATATATATATATATATATATAAATTAACTGTTGATGCATTGCACGTCTTTCTGTGATTGCTTAACTGCTGTGAATATTCTTGTATATAAACTTCATTTGAGTTATATCCTTATTTTCATTTATTTGTGTGTCATTTATTTGATATCTCGGAAGTGCCTTAATAAATTCATTTATGAGACTGAGTGCTGCTGCATTCCTTGGCATTGTTTCCTCTTAGTTTGAGCTAGACAAATACAGTGGCCTAGATTTGAAAAGAGCCATCCAGTAGATAGGCCCAGTACTAGTAGTTATCAGTGCATGAAGTACATGTTTCAGTGTATATGTTTTTAAAACTTCATTTAGGGCAGGGATAGCATTGAATTAAATAAACAATGCTGGCTATTGTGTGCATTACATTTTTGTTGCAAACAGTGTATATGTTGTGGGGTAATATTATAACTCAGTTAATGTTTGTGCAGTGCATTGCTGAATTAATGCTACTGTTTTCTTCAGTGTTACCATCTTGCACGCTTATGTCCAGTGTGTATGTGTTTGTCATTGTCCACCATTTGTGTTTGTTCCCTGTGTTGTATGGCCAGGGGCCATTTTGTGTAGTGTATATCCATAGACTTGCATGTGTTGTTTGTTCTCCAGCCTTCTTGTTTGCAGATGTTGTTTGGCCATGTGACTCTTGCCCATTTTGGACATCTAGCCAGTATATCTGTGCCATAAGCTTGCATGTGTTCTTTGTTCTCCTTGCCACTTGTTGTTGTTGTTTGACCATGTGGCTGACGGTCATTTTGTGTATCCAGTCAGTGTGCCTTTGCCATGAGCTTGCATGGATTGATGTGATACCAGTGTAATATTGTTATTGCCTGGGGATCATTGTAGTATACTAAGAAAATATGATTCTGATGAACAATGCTTATATTATTTCCATCTTTCTTTTTGCATTTTCTATTTCACACCTCCTTTGTCTTTTCCTCACAATGGGTTTTATCTTTTTGTACTCCCATACAAACATTGACAATTATTGATCATTTGTTTTATTATTTTGTTTTTGTATTTTCTTTTTTTATTATAATTTTGACTTTTATTTTGTAAATTGTTTTTGATTTTAATGTTATATTTTTTAATTTAATACTTTTTTTAAATTTTTTTAATTTTTTTTAGTTCTTAATTTTGTATTCCTTCAATTTATTTAATTCAGCATTTTGCCTTGATCCATCTATTTATCCACCATAGGTGCGCAGCTGCATGACAGAATTTGTTTTCTTTAAGTGTATAATAATTCCATTTCCTCCTGGATACCCTGGCTGCAGACACATCAGCAGCATATTTTTTAAGGATTATTCCATTTCTTCTGGACCACCTTTCCACCATAGGTTTTTTAAGGATTATTCAATTTACCCTTGCACCTCTCTCTGACTACCACAGGTGTCTCTTTTAAAACAGATTGAGATAAAGCAAAGAGCTACATCTACATGTGATGTTCCCTGAATTGAAATAAAATTTTAGGGTGTGGTGGTTTGGTTTGACTTTATAGCGTTTGATTAAATTGGTATTTATTACATCAGTAACCAACAGCACTAATATTGCATTTGTCTGTAGTATTTCAACCTGCAACAATGCCATGTTTTACTAACTACATGTTTTTTTTGCTTAGTTGCCTTTAGGTGCACAAGAAAAAACAGAACATCATCTACAGTACTGCTAAAGAGAAGGCCTGTACGATGCTTTCAGTCCTCCAATCTTTTTTGCCTGTGCAGCTTAGTGGTATTGTCAACTGAGAACTTTAAGATGACCCCCAAAAAAGTTGTTCCAAAGAAAGTGGTCAGTGAGATGAAGCAGCTTGCCACCACTAGAGTGCTGAAAGCAACCTTTTTCAGGCAGCATATGCCTGTTTCACCGGTCCCCAGGGAGGAATCAGGGACCGGCACTCCAGCATCAACTGCACCACCCCAAATAAGCCCAAGACGGTGTCTGTCAGTGAGGAAGCCACTGCAATAATGACGGGGCTGACGAGCAGTAATGCTAAATATGAGTTGCCCCTTTCGCAAAGTAGTACCCAATTGTTTCAGGACACAGAGCAAAGTGGACTGCAGCCGCAGTCATCAATAGAAGATCTTACTGAAGTTGGAGCACAATAGGAGGTCAAGCTTCCTGCTGTCTAGTAAGGAAAGGTACTGCTCCTCCATCTTCTCCAAGCACCAATTCTGATGACAATGGTAGCAACATGGAGTGGGCCCCGGCAGAGTCCAGGAGACGCTAGGAGAAGCAAGTGAAAATAAAAGTTACAGGAAGCCTTAGAAGCATGGAAGGGGATGATCATAAGGATAACACTGATGAGCCAATCATTGTGGAAGCTAGAACAGAGAAGTCTTGCATTACTATCCAACCTGCTCTGAGTGATGTGGTACAGGTAGCACTGCCCACTCCCATATTTGTAAGGCACCCGCTGAGACCTGCCCCAATCCCTAACTAAGTAGAAGTATGCATTGCAGAGAGGCAATTGACACACCCACCTACCTCCAGTTCTTCTTCAGGCATTGGCAGGGGCCCGCTAAGAAAGTACTTCTCCCCAGTTTGGGATTTTTTTACGCTTAGCAAACAGGGGGAGAACATTGCAATATGCTCCATTTGCCATGCAAATGTTTGTCGAGGTAAGCCTGGTTCAAATTACGGTACTGGAGGCCAGACAACCATATGAAAAAACATCACGCAATCCGATGGTAGGAGCACCTTAAAAAATGGCTGAACGTGGTTGCGGTGGTGAAGGTGAGAACAGCCAGAAAACATCAGCTACAACTCATCAAATCACGGTAGAAGGTGAGAAAGAAGAGAGTGGCTATTCATACAACGCAGCCCTGTTCCCAGCACAGCTCACCAGAATCACCCACCTCAGGGACCTCATAATGGCACAGGAAGACTCAGAATTAGATGGAGTCAGCACAGCATACAGTGACTGCACCATAATGGACATTGCATCTACCACCACCTACTTCTTGAAAGTCAACTCTGTCAGTGGCCCCAGAAAAGAAGAAAATCTGGGCTACTATTACTGGCATGTTTAAGCAGGAGAGTCCCTACAACTGCAGCCACCTAATGGCACGTTTGAACAATGGAAAGCTAGCAAAAATGTTAGCGCTTGACCTCCTCCCTTTTTCTTTTGTGGAAGTGTCGTAGTTTGGACTCTTGCTCTGAGCAAGACTGCTAGTTAAAGAATTACAGTACTTTTGTTTGTAGGCAACTATGCCTTTCCTACAACAAGTCGCAACTGTTGTCCCAACCTCACCGGCTCACTAGCAGCACCTCACCAGGGACACATTAGTAAAAGGTTATTTGTGGCAGCCTTTATGCATGGACTCGAGAATAAGACACCTCAGGGAGTGTCGTGGTTAAACAGAGATTACCCCTTTCTCACAGATATATCATGTCTCATACAAACACAGGTAATGACAAAGATGCAGTCAAGTTTCAATAGTTTTTATTCAACATAACTGCAATTTGTGATAAGTTACATGGGCTGCAATGATTAGGATAATGAATAATGCAAGAAACAGTATTGTGAAGACAAGAGTCATTATTACGAAGACCCCCACCATCTTGCAATACAACGAGATGTAATGTGTCCTAATACCCTAATATGAAAGGCCTAACCTCCTACCTAAAGGAGAGCTGGGTTTGTTAAACCTAATCTGCCAATGCCATGTCCATGAGAGGAGCCCCCAACCCTTGTTACCTTGGAATGAGGTCTCTATCTCAGACTCCTCAGGGACACGAAGACTGGGTCAGGGTCAAGACGACTGCAGCATCAATATCAGCGATGGTGGCGATGCCCTCTGGTCGGAATCCCTCTGATTATCTGTCTAAAATGCGATGTATTTATACAGATCTACAAGGACCCCTGACGTAGGTGTGTTCCCAAACAATAGATAACAGACATGCTTGGGACGGCAATTAATATAAACAATCCCTCGAAAGTATAGAGAGGGAAAATCCCTAAGTTTGAACACCTACTGTTTGTTTGCCTTTGTTGCTTGATCTTGACGCCTTAGCACGGTGACACTGATAATGTAACTCATAACAAGTGGCCCAACTATAAACAAGGCAGCCATCTTAGAAGAAATAAATAATTAAATGTGCTAAGACAGAGCAAGCTAAGTAGGTTAAAAGTCACTAGTTGACGGGGGCATGAGTCTGCAAGCCAAAGGCTAAGCTAACTCCTGTTATCCCATTAAAAATAAATAAAACAAAGTAGGATTCTCTACACCCTCCCCATTGCCGTAACAGGTATGAAGAAGGTATAGGAACCCAAACGCTAAAATTGCTCTGAACTAAAAGCTAAAAGCATAAAAAATCAGGAAAAAAATCTTTAAAATGTGTTAAAAGGATAATAAAAACAATGTTGCTAAAACACATCCAGAGATGTTAATGTCAACCATGACAAGCACAGCGTGCCAAAGCAAGTTAATTGATGTGCACAATTTTAAAACGGGAATGGCAAGTCAAATCATCAAATTATGTGCTGTACGCATGATCTTGAAGAGTGTCATTGAAGTCACCAACCAAGGACCTCAAAAATTAGTCAACATCATCTGATGTAAAATCAAGAGCTGGGCGGACAAATGGATCCACAGAGCAGTAGTGAGCAGTATTTCCTGGTGTAACATTATCCGTTGCAGTGTCCACATCCGTGGTAGATCTCAAAACGGAAGGCTCATAGGTGGCCTCGTGGAGCAGCTTCAGTCTCAAGGGGCATGACCGTGTATGAACCCTCATCGGGGACATCAGAAGTGCGTGGTCCACAGGAGATGTCGGTGCAACAGCAAGACAAACCATAGGCAGATGTTCGAAGAGACACCATATACAGCGGAAGACCGGTTGTACGCACCAGAGAAGGGGCCGAAATGACAACGACCAGTCATGCTCCAATTCCACCAGCAAGGGTGCACCGAAGATTCGAACCATGCGCTCACGGCACAGTGGAGTTGGTAGGAGCGGCTCCATTGCTCTGCGTTGCTGGAAAGAAACAACCACTGCGAATCAGAATAAATAGCAGTAGTAGTCCACCAATCAAAGCCAAAATAATTGGAAAGCCACCAAACACACTTGCAAAGAGCGGCTGGATGGCTGACGGGATGACTCCAAAGACAGTCTGGAAGATGGATACGAAACCAGACCCGACAGCCTTAAAGAAGTGAACAATCCCAGTAGTGATTGAAGCATTGAATATTCTGGATACTAGTTCTCTAAAGTGCTTGGGGAAGTTGGTATTTAATGGGGATTGTATCTCGGCTGATGTTCTCGCAATCTGGAGAGCATACATCTCTTTTGTGGATGTCGAGGCAACCTGTTTTTGAAACAATAGCGCCTTTACCCTGCTCAGCTTGTCATAGTTCACATTAATAGTATCTATGTGGGGCCACATGTCAGATACTTTTATCTCTTGTGTGGGGGGGAAACAAAACATGTCCACAACAAGTAATGACCTTCGAGACTGAGATTGCGTAGGCAATTCCTAGTCACATGCTGCAACAGCTTTGATCGTTCAGTACCACATAACTTCCATTGGAAAGTCCACGAAATACCGGGCGAATCAAAGGGACGGGAGTACCCCTCAACAAACAGGCCAAATTCGCGACCCCCGCATTGCAAAGACCGTGAAGAGACACCTGCTTGCATATCATGGAATGACGAACAGCAGTCTCACATTCTCTTCCGCAAAGAAAGACCTCTGTTTCGCCGTTCAGACATTTGTAGTCAAAGGGCAACTTCCACTCTTCCTTAATATAGCTATCTCCTAGTTGCTCGTACCTTCCAACTACAAGATGTTTCAGGAAGATCGAGAACGAAAGGTCAAAATCGGTAAATTAATTATGCCATGTAAGAACCAGATAGTTGAAGGACTCTCTGCTAACGTGAAGGGCAACTTATCTAACTTTTCTACGCAAAGCATGGTGAACCTAGCCTCCCTTTTAGCCATTGTCTGTTGTTCCTTGGAAAAATTAAAAGCAGTGAAGAATTCACTCCCGTTAATATACTTTCATGGAATGAGGCCTTTTTTCAGTGTCTGTAGAGTCCAACCCAGCTGCATGATGGAACGTAGCTGTGTTTGCCCATAATATAACCGGGACGGGTCTGTCTGAGTGATATCAATAGCAAACAACACTATATTTGATAATGAATAAATCCTGTTGAACAGTGTATTCATGCCGTTATCGACAACAGCTAATGCTTTTTCTAAATGTTCTTTATCCAATTGCCTTAAACTCGCAGCAGCCTCAATCTAGGAAAGTTTCAAAATTTCATTATACATAGCATATAAAAACCTCTTTGAGCATTCTTTCCTAGGACCCAGCAGAAAATCCTGCAAGTCTATATCTTCAGAAAGAGTATTAAGGTGTTTCTTAACTGCGGCTAACGTGTTGGTCTGTACCCATTGATGGCAAAGCTTACCCACACTGTATGCCGTAACTATACCTGTATGTTGACCCGATACAAAGCGAGGGTCTGGTCTGTTAATTGAGAAACCCCCTGAAGAGTTAAAAAAATGTGCCTGACACTCAAGAGTGTCAGTGGGCCAGATTAACCACCCGCCGGGACTAGAAAGTGAAGAATTATAAGTACCACCCTTAACCATTGCATCAAGCTTGTCTTCTGTGATATTGAGGAAGTATCGCCAATCTTTAAACCTCGCCGGGTGGGGATACTGGGCGTGTTCAAATCTTTAATTTTTGCTAACCCCAGACAGGGTGTCTGCTGAACTGTGTCATTTAAGAAAATCATTTGTACAAGAATCAGGCATGCTCGGAATAAAGCCTCCCTACCCTGTATCTGACAATCTTGCGTTCCCCATACACTTTTCAATTCAATAGTGCTCTTCCAATATTCGTAACCTTCAACTGCGAGCCGGGAAACAAAGGGATGTGAATAAATCAGTTTTGTATCAGTTAGGAAAATTTTCCTAATTTGTGCCGGAGGTATTTTAAAATAATATGACTCTGCTTTTCTTGTGTCATGCCCAGAAATGTATGTAAATTTATCACTATAGTACTTCGGGCTCCCCACCGGTGGTGTAGAACAGTGTTCCCACTGTGTGTAGTTTAATACTGGCCTGTATCTAGTGGCACGGTGTAGGTAGTAATGTCCCTAATTGTTATAGCAGAATATTTCCCCATAATTCATTGTATGTTCATATACATCATCACTTTCAAAAGTGGAATAGTCCTTCATTTCAGTTCGCATGGAATCAACTGTTTGGACATCCCAATCATTAGAGACAACATCAGGTGTAATTACATCAGTCATTGAAATTTTGAACACGTATGGTATTTAAATAATTTCAGTAGGCCCGTATATATCGAATGGAACTTTGTCCCACACAATCACATCAGAAATCGGTATTGCTGTAATATTTACAGGGGACAAATCTCTTCGAACCTTATGTGAAGAATGATGTGGAGTTAAAATTTCATCAACAGGCTCCACAGAGGAGCGATCAGGAATATAGTGACCATTTATTAGCAAAAAGATAACAGCCAAAAAAAAATCCATAAAAATAATGCAAAAAATGTCAAACAGAACCATAAATAGTTCCATGGGTATTTCAAATAGTTCTTTTTAAGCCATTGATACAGCTTACTACTTTTTGAAACATTGTCAATCACAGTGTGGACGAGTCTGAAGAAAAATCATCAATGTCAATGAAATAGCCAGAGGCAGTCTCTGCAAACACGGGAGCCGGTGTACTTTGGTCCACTTTACATGGGGGCTCTTGGTAGACAGTGTCATTAGTCTGTGATGTGTTTGTGTAAACAACACCTAGATCTTGAACCGGGGTGGTCACCGAAGTAGTGACTGGAACCAACAAGAGTTCAATTTCTGCCCTCCCCGTGGTCAAGGAGGTGTCTGGAACAGCAGTTGACATTGTTGCATTGTCTGTAGGAGTGATGTTCATCCTACTATGTAGATGTTTGTCCTGTTGGGTAGTGAGAGGGGATCGGGAACCACCCAAGGGACCACTTAGTCTACTGTGAAGGATCGGCCACATGGTGTAGTTTGATGTCATCAATGGAGATGAATCTGTCCGTCTTAGAATCAGAGAGGGGTGGTAAGATGACAGTCCTGGTGCCTTGAATTCCCAAGACCGGTACAGGTGCTCTGTATGATGGACCGAACTCCTTCTTCACTGCGATCTTCTCACAAACCAGATCCCCAACTTTAAGAATCCAGCCAGTCTAATATTTTGCTAAATCCCTTATTCCTAAAGCGGCAGCACTTGCAGATGATTTATCATCCCGAAATTGCTGGAGCTCCTGTAAAACAGTGAGACATTCATTTATGTCAAATGGTGCTTCTGCTGCCACCATACCAGGGGCATCAAGATCTGGGACATACATAGGTATCCCAAAGAGAACCTCATATGGAGTGCGTCCCCCCAAGGACCATATTGGCAGATTATTCAGTGCTCTCTGGACCCCATATAGGTGATGTAACCAACTGCGGCCTGAACCTAATACTCGAGCTGTTAAGGACTGCTTTGGATCACGATTCCACCTCTCCACAACCGAATTTCCCTCAGGATGGTATGGTGAGGAGTAATGGAGTTCAACACCCATTGTCCCCATGGTGTCCCTGAATGCCTTAGAGTCAAATGCAGGGCCCTGGTCCGAATGGAATGCTGCAACTGCATATGTACCGATAAAGATCAGCAAATCTTTTATAACAGTCCGGGCGTCAGCCGACCGCTGTGGCCATACCCACAGGAATCTAGAACAAGAATCGACAGCGACTAAAATGTATTTATATGCACCATCAGGCTGTAAGGGACCACAATGGACTAGGTACACACACTTTAGTGGCCTATTGGACACTAAGAGGGATGTCTGCAGTGGGCGTTTGATATTAGAGCCCTTGATCTGCTGGCAAATGTCACAGCAAAGAACATACTGCTTTGTTTGTCTGCATAGACCAGGCCACCAGAAGCGTTTCTGTAAGAGTGTTATCGTGGCCTATATACCAGCATGTGCAGAAGCGAGACACTCATGCGCTGCTTTAATTAGATCTAATCACTGGTCTTCATTGGGGACCACTCGATCTCCAACCCCAGGAATTGTTGTGTAAGCAACATTCTGTGCACTGATATGGTAAGTATAGTTTGTAGGGTATCCTTTCGGAAGGTGTTTGCCTGCAGCCGAAGCTTTAACGGCAATCAATATTTCACTATCCAATCTCATCTGAGAACGAGTCACTGCAGCCACAGAAGCCGTAGCTACTGCTGGTTTGGCAGCTTCATCAGCCAATGTATTACCAGAAACGTGTTCTCCTACACGTTAGTGTCCCAATGTATGGACTACATGGACACACGACAGCTTATCGTTAAGATCAGTCACCCTCCCCCACAGTATTTTGCGTTTAATGGTGTTCCCTTTAGAAGCTCTAAACCCATTTAGTTTCCAATGATTGAGATAGTCATTGTATGACTGGATGCAGTAATAAGAGTCACAGACTATTAAAGTCTAGCATCCTGGCTCAGTATGTTCGAGTGCTAGAATAAGAGCTTTAAGCTCAGCCAACTGGGCTGTGCAGTCCCCTAAGGTCTGCGTGTAGGTATTGTGAGGGTAGAAAACTCCATCTTCCATCACTCCGCTCACGGCTGTGCAAACTGCCGAGTATTGATGTTTAGTACCTACAGCCGGTGGTGCTGAACCATCAGTGTATATGACAGTATGGTAGCTGTCTAGTGGCAAGATATTTAGAGGAGTGGGGTACTCTTGTTCGTACTGGAGAAACTCTTGTGTCTGAAGTTCTGGATCAAAAATCTAATCGACATCAGTGCCGGTCAGAGACGTTGCCCATTGAATCCAACTTGGATGTAATGCTTTAGCGTTAGGAACGCTTGGTTTGGTGACAGCCTCTAAGGCCGGCACCGGGGAGACAACAATAATACGTTTCCCTTGGGCAAGTGGCCTCTCTTTTATGACGGCCATCTGAACTGCAGTCAGAATCTTTTTTGTAGGTGCAAAACGCTGTTCAGCATTGAAGTATAAATGTGATTTATATGCTATGGGTACCGTTTCGACATCATGTAATATTGATGTTACACGGGCTGAAAATAGCCCCGGGCTATTTTTATTGCCTTGAAGAAAACAACAAAAGCGTTTCTGAGAGCCAAATGAGAATGCACTCAGGTCCCGACTTTCATGTGCTAAATTCTGGTAGAAGAATCCATTAGAAATGTCTAATGTTGTTTTATATTTTTTATGCACTATGGGGGTCATTATGACCCTGGTGGAAGGTGGAGAACCGGCAGTAAGACCGCCAACAGGCTGGCGGTCTTACTTTATGGAATTATGACCATGCTCTGTTCCGCCCGTCGAGCAGGAGACCTGGGTCTCCAGGCCGGCGGCCGTCACTATACCGCCGGCGGTATTTTGACCCGGCTTACCGCCGTGGATTTCCAGCGGTTTGAACTGCCATGAAATCCATGGCGGTAAGCACTATCAGTGCCAGGGAATTCCTTCCCTGGCACTGATAGGGGTCTCCCCCACCCCGACTCCCTCCCCTACTTCCCCCACCACCCCTGCCACCCGACCCCCAACATCACCCATACTCACACGACACGCACGCAGGTACCACCTACACACTTACACGCACACACGCCGACATACATACCTACATCCACACACACAGTCAGACACGCACACCCACATACAAACATACATACACACATCCATACAGACATACCCACAGACATACATGCACTCATTCCCATACACACAACACCCCACAAGAATACACGCACTCACACACCCCCTCTACATACACACACGCACCCCCCCAGTCACCCACACAACACCCCCCCACCCCCCTCCCCTCACAGACAATCGACTTACCTGGTCCAACGATCCTCCGGGAGGGGACGGGAGCCATGGGGGCAGCTCCGCCGATACCACACGCCAACAGAACACCGCCACGGCGACTCACAGGACGTGATTCGCTGGGCGGTGTTCTGTTGGCGTGGCAGTGGAGCAACCTCCACTTCCCCGCCTCCCGCAAGTATGGCTGTTGGCGGCTCTCCATCCGTAAAAGGACGGAGAGCTGCCAACGATCATAATAGGCCAAGCGGACGACAGACAGTAGAGAGGTAGTAGTGTTAAAGTACATGTAGGAGGCAGTTCTGTACTCTTACCTGTGTCTCACTGGAAATATTGCTGGATCATTGAGTCCCTGTTGTTCATGTCTTCTTCCTCTGCTTCCTCGTCTTCACTGTCCACAGGCTCCACAGCTGCCACAACACCGCCATCTGGACCATCCTCCTGCAGAAAAGGCACCTGTTGTCGCAAAGCCAAGTTGTGAAGCATACAGCAGGCCACGATGATCTGGCACACCTTCTTTGGTGAGTAGAATAGGGATCCACCTGTCATGTGGAGGCACCGGAACCTGGCCTTCAGGAGGCCGAAGGTCCGCTCGATCACCCTCCTAGTTCACCCATGGGCCTCATTGTAGCGTTCTTCTGCCCTTGTCCTGGGATTCCTCACTGGGGTCAGTGGCCATGACAGGTTGGGGTAACCAGAGTCACCTGCAAATGGCGAGGGACAACTGTTAGACACGCACTAACCTGTAGGGATATCCCCAGAGCCAGACAACCATTCCCACTGTCTTGCTTCCAGGTGCTCACCTAATAGCCACACACGGTGCCGCTGGAGTTGACCCACCACATAAGGGATGTGTAAGGAAATGCCTCATTGGCCTGGTTACCCCCTGACGTTTTGCCTTTGCTGATGCCAAGTTATGATTTGAAAGTGTGCTGAGGCCTGCTAACCAGGCCCCAGCACCAGTGTTCTTTCCCTAACCTGTACCTTTGTCTCCACAATTGTCACACCCTTGCATCCAGGCAAGTCCCTTGTAACTGGTACCCCTGGTATCAAGGGCCCTGATGCCAGGGAAGGTCTCTAAGGGCTGCAGCATGTCTTATGCCACCCTGGGGACCCCTCACTCAGCACAGACACACTGCTTGCCAGCTTGTGTGTGCTGGTGGGGAGAAAATGACTAAGTCGACATGGCACTCCCCTCAGGGTGCCATGCCACCCTCACACTGCCTATGGCATAGATAAGTCACCCCTATAGGAGCATGAGCACTATGCCCCTACAGTGTCTAAACAAAACCTTAGACATTGTAAGTGCAGGGTAGCCATAAGAGTATATGGTCTGGGAGTCTGTCATACACGAACTCCACAGCACCATAATGGCTACACTGAACATTGGGAAGTTTGGTATCAAACTTCTCAGCACAATAAATGCACACTGATGCCATTGTATATTTTATTGTGAAATTCCCCCCAGAGGGCATCTTAGAGATGCCCCCTGAAAACATCCCCGACTTCCAGTGTAGGCTGACTATTTTTGCCAGCCTGCCACACATCAGTCATGTTGCTGGCCACATGGGGAGAGTGCCTTTGTCACTCTGTGGCCAGTAACAAAGCCTGTAGTGGGTGGAGGTGCTTCACACCTCCCCCTGCAGGAACGGTAACAGCTGGTGGTGAGCCTCAAAGGCTCACCCCCTTTGCTACAGTGCCACAGGGCACTCCAGCTAGTGGAGATGCCCGCCCCCTCCGGCCAGGCCAGAGGAAATAATGAGAAAAACAAGGAGGAGTCACTTCCCAGTCAGGACAACCCCTAAGGTGTCCTGAGCTGAGGTGACTTTGACTTTTAGAAATCCTCCATCTTGCAGATGGAGGATTCCCCCAAATAGGATTAGGGATGTGCCCCCCTCCCCTCAGGGAGGAGGCACAAAGAGGGTGTAGCCACCCTCAGGGCTAGAAGCCATTGGCTACTAACCCCCCAGACCTAAACGCACCCCTGAATTGAGTATTTAGGGGCCCCTAGAACCTAGGAAAATAGATTCCTGCAACCTGAAGATGAAATAGGACTGCTGACCTGAAAGCCCTGCAGAGAAGACGGAGACACCAACTGCTTTGGCCACAGCCCTACCGGCCTTTCTCCCCACTTCAAGAAAAACTGCAACAGCGACTCGTCCCCCAGGGTCCAGCGACCTCTGAAGCCTCAGAGGACTACCCTGCATCTAAAAGGACCAAGAACTCCTTAGGACAGCGGCTCTGCTCCAAAGAAGAAACAACTTTGCAACAAAGAAACAACTTTTAAAGGACTGCACGTTTCCTGCCGGAAGCGTGAGACTTTCCACTCTGCACCCGACGCCCCCGGCTTGACCTGCGAAGAAACAACACTACAGGGAGGACTCCCCGGCGACTGCGACCCTGTGAGTAGCCAGAGTTGAACCCCCTGAGCCCACCCAGCGACACCTACAGGCTCCCTCTGCTTCTAAGAACCCGACGCCTGGTAAAGACAATGCACCCGCAGCCCCCAGGACCTGAAGGATCCGACCTCCAGTGCAGAAGAGTCCCCCAGGTGGCCCTCTCCCTTGCCCAGGTGGTGGTTACCCAGAGGAGCCCCCCCTTGCCTGCCTGCTTCATTGAAGAGACCGCCGGGTCTCCCATTGAACTCTATTGCAAGCCCGACGCCTGTTTGCACTCTGCACCCGGCCGCCCCCGTGTCGCTGAAGGTGTACTTTTTGTGCTGACTTGTGTCCTCCCCGGTGCCCTACAAAACCCCCCTTGTCTGCCCCCCGAAGTCGCGGGTACTTACCTGCTGGCAGACTGGAACCGGGGCACCCCTTTCCTCAATGAAGCCTATGCGTTTTGGGCACCACTTTGACATCTGCACCTGACCGGCCCTGAGCTGCTGGTGTGGTAACTTTGCGGTTGCCTTGATCCCCCAACGGTGGGCTACCTTGGGCCCAACTTTGAACCCTGTAGGTGGTTTATTTACCTGCAAAACTAATAAATACTTATGTCCCCCAGGAACTGTTGAAATTTGCACTGTGTCTACTTTTAAAATAGCTTATTGCCATTTTTGCCAAAACTGTACATGCTATTTTGCTGATACAAAGGTTCCTATGATACCTGAGTGAAATACCTTTCATTTAAAGTATTGTGTGTAAATCTTGAACCTGTGGTTCTTAAAATAAACTAAGAAAATATATTTTTCTATATAAAAACCTATTGGCCTGGAATTGTCTTTGAGTGTGTGTTCCTCATGTATTGCCTGTGTGTGTACAACAAATGCTTAACACTACCCTATGAGAAGCCTACTCCTCGACCACACTACCACAAAATAGAGCATTAAAACTATCTCTTTTTGCCACTATCTTACCTCTAAGGGGAACCCTTGGACTCTGTGCATGCTATTTCTTACTTGAAATAGTACATGCAGAGCCAACATCCTACAGGATGCTGCTATTCTGCAGGATGTACTGAAGCCAGGGAACATGGCATTCACATGGGAGATGTACTGGTCTGCCAAACATACCATCTGTACATTCATTGAATGATAACTCTTCTGGTTTCTGTACACCTGTTCACTCCTGTTGGGGGGTACCGAAGCCACATGGGTCCCCTCAATGGCACCTATGATGTTGGGGATGTGTCCCAGGGCATAGAAATCACCTTTCACTGTAGGCAAATCCTCCACCTGAGGGAAAACGATGTAGCTCCGCATGTGTTTCAGAAGGGCAGACAAAACTCTGGACAATACGTTGGAAAACATAGGCTGGGACATCCCTGATGCTATGGCCACTGTTGTTTGAAATGACCCACTTGCAAGGAAATGGAGCACTGACAGCACCTGCACTTGAGGGGGGATTCCTGTGGGATGGCGGATTGCTGACATCAGGTCTGGCTCCAACTGGGTACACAGTTCCTGGATTGTGGCACGATCAAGCCTGTATGTGATAATCACATGTCGTTCCTCCATTGTCGACAGGTCCACCAACGGTCGGTACACCGGAGGATGCCGTCATCTCCTCACATGTCCCAGCGGACGGTGCCTATGAAGGACAACAGCGAGCACAGAGTCAAACAACACAGAGGTACGTACTCACAGTCTACACATAACACCTTTCTGCACAAAAGGTGGCCTGTATGTGTGTTGAGTCTAGGCCTAGGTATGAGTGACACAGTAGAAAATTAAGCCATGTGGGCCCCTGAAATGGCGGCTGCCTGACCTGTAAAGTGCGACAATGGGATGTGAGGTAACTGCGCTGGCGTTGTAAACCGTCGCGGTAGGCGGTTGAAAACCGCGGCGCAGTGCTGTATTGGTTAACATTGGAGCCTATGGGTCCCAGGAGCCAATGACGATGTACGCCGGTGGTGACGGTACGCACGCCGCAGACATGACCGCCATTTTCTATCTGTTCAATCACTCGATAGGAGAGGACCTACACTGCAAGTGCTGCTGTGACCTCGTTCTGGAAGAGACAATGGCTCGAGTGTCTGGGGAAAGGGCCCCTGCCTTCACATCGGAGGAGTTGGAGAAACTCGTGGATGGGGTCCTCCCCCAGTACACGCTACTCTACGGTCCTCCAGACAAACAGGTAAGTACACAGGGAGCATGTTGTATGGGCTATGCCTGTGTGGAGAGGGCTGGATGTAAGAAGGAAGGGGGGAGAGTGTGGCGTGCATGAAAGACAGTGAATGCATGTGCCACATGGCAAGGGTAGGAATGTTGATCAATCACTTTGACGGTGCAGTTGGTAATTACTTTCTCTTACTACTGTACATTTCATGTAAGTCAGCGCCCACCAGAAAAAAACATATTTGGCATGCCATCGCCAAGGACGTCCGGACCCTGGGGGTCTACCACAGACGGAGCACCCACTGCCGTTAAAGATGGGAGGACATTTGCCGCTGGAGCAAGAAGATGGCGGAGGCTCAGCTGGGGATGGCCTCCCAACGTGGGAGGGGTGCCCATCGCACCATGACCCCCTGATGTTCAGGGTCCAGGCGGTGGCCCACCTGGAGTTGGATGGGCGCTTGAGGGCATCACAGCAGCCACAAGGGGGTGAGTACACTTTCATTCTGCTGACTTTGCGCGCAGTGGAGGTGTCTGGGTGGGGGATGTGGACTGAGGGCGAGTTCCGTGGGCAAGGTCCCTCCGTAAGGCAGGCCATATGGCACCCCACCCTACCTCTGTAGAGTGACAACTACACCTAGTCATGCCCCTGTGTCATCTATGTGTGCAGATGTCGTCCACTGCCTTGTAGGCCATTTCCCAGGAATTGAACAGTGGAGCCCAAGAGCGCGGCGTAGTGCAGGGGGCTTCTGTGTCTGTCGTGTCCGCCAGCGGTAGCGGTAATGCATGCACTCAACATGTCTTTCTTCTGTCTCCCCCCCCCTTTTTGTGGTCTCCCTGTTCTTGTGTGCGTTAGCATCATCAGGTGGAGGAGCAGTGGCACCGGAGCACCAGGGGGCTTCATTCCACATGGCCATGGAGGGCCACACTACGGACTCGGACTTCACCAGTGGGACGGAGGGGAGCTCCACGGCGGGGACAGGAGCTGACACAAGTGACACAGACTCGTCCTCTGATGGGAGCTCCCTTGTGGTGGCGGCAACATCTGTGCCACCCCCATCTACAGGTACAGCCGCCCCCCCCTGTCAGCACCGCCCTCCCAGCAGCCACTCAGCCTTTGCCCTGTGCCCGCTCACCCAGGAGGGTGGGCATCACCTTCGCCCCATGCACCTCAGGCCCTGCCCCAGTCACCCCTGCTGCCCTCAGTGAGGAGGCCATTGAACTTCTCAGGTCCCTCACTGTTGGGCAGTTTACCATCTTGTACGCCATCCAGGGTGTAGAAAGGCAGTTGCAACAAACAAATGCATTCCTGGAGAGCATTCATTCTGGTCAGAGCTTTTCAGACTCTGGCCTCAGCACTGATGGCAGCCATTGTCCCTGTCTCTAGCCTCCCCCCTCTAACTTCCTCCACCCGACCCAATCCCCTGTACCTCAGCCTATCCCAAGCACACCTACAGACCAGCATGCACACATGTCACCACACAAGGGAAGCTCAGGCACCACACATCCCACAGGCACTCACGCAAGCATCACACACATGCAGACACACCAATTTCCACTGCCTCCACTGTGTCCACCTCCTCCTCGTCTCCATCCTCCCTCCCAGTCTTGTCCACACTCACACCTGCATGCACTACCTCTACAGCCACTACTGCCATCACCAGCACACCCACCACCACACCCCGCTCACGTGCAGTCACCACCCCCACTACCATTCACACGTCCTATGTGTCCTCTCCCAGTGTGTCTGTGACGCCACCTCCCAAGATACACAAACGCAGGCACACACCCACCCAACAGCCATCCACCTCACGACAGCCTCCAGCGCATGCACCTTCACCCAAAGTCAGCAAACGAACACCTCCTACAACCACCAACTCTTCCTCCACTCCCAAATCCCCTCCAGCTACCCGTCCCAGTGTGTCCAAAAAACTTTACCTGTCCAACCTTGACCTTTCCCACACCTCCCCCACCCCGTCCATCTCCTAGGTCCCGAACTAGCACCTCAGCCACAACATCTCCGGGACCAGTGGTGCCAGTAGCCACCGGAATCTGGAGTGCACTGGCCACCAAGGCAGCCAGTGTGGCACGGAGCCACAGCACAGACAGTCCCCCACCTGTCAAGCATCAGAAGTTGGCCAGTGCCCGGCGGGAGAGGGGGAAGACTCCAGCCACCAAAGCCGCTCCAAGGGGTCCCATTGGGAGTGTGGAGTCAGCTGTGACACCTTCCAAGGTGGGGAAGGGCCACAAGAAACCTGGCAAGTCTGGGAAGAGCAGCACTGCGGAGAAGACCGCCATCATCCCCGCTGCCCAGGAGGCCACCACCAGCACCAGCCCACCTGCCCAGGACAGGCCGCCATCACTAGCCCACCTGCCCAGGACAGGCCAGCAATCACCAGCCCACCTGCCCAGGACAGGCCCGCCAGCACAAGCCCAGCTGCCCAGGACAGGTCCGCCAGCACAAGCCCAGCTGCCCAGGACAGGAACGCCGGCACCAGCCCACCTGCCCAGGACAGGCCCGCCAGTACAAGCCCAGCTGCCCAGGACAGGAACACCAGCACCAGCCCACCTGCCCAGGACAGGCCTGCCAGCACCAGCCCACCTGCCCAGGACAGGACCGCCAGCACCAGCCCAATTGCCCAGGACAGGATCGCCAGCACAAGCCCCGCTGAGCCATGAAGGACCGCCAGCACAAGCCCCGCTGGGCCATGAAGGACCTCCAGCAAAAGCCCCGCTGGGCCATGAAGGACCGCCAGCAGCTGAGTCCCTGCAATGGAGACCGCCGCCTCAAGCATCGCTGCACAGGGCACCACCGTCTCAAGCACCGCTGCACAGGGCACCGCCATCTCAAACACCGCTGAACACGGCACCGCTGTCTCAAGCACTGCTGGCCCATGAGTGGCAAGGGCAATGACGCAGCTGATTCCGTCACAGGGGTGAATGATGCACTCTGGGCACCATGCCCTCTCCAGAACCAGTGGAGACTGTCATCCACTACCTCTGTCCTTAGCAGGATGAAGCACTCTGGGCACAAAGCCCCCTCCAGAACCAGTGGAGACTGTCATCCACTACCTCTGTCCTTAGCAGGTTGAAGCACTCTGGGCACCATGCCCCTCCAGAACCAGTGGAGAGATCCATCCACTACCTCTGTCCTTAGCAGGATGAAGCACTCTGGTCACCATGCCCACTCCAGAACCACTGGAGACTGTCATCCACTACCTCTGTCCTTAGCAGGATAAGCACTCTGGGCACAAAGCCCCCCTCCAGAACCCGTGGAGACTGTCATCCACTTGAGAGACTGTGGCTTTGCACTCCCCAGGATGAAGCAGTGGGCAACCCACCCACTGTATAGACTTGAGAGACTGTGGCTTTGCACTCCCCAGGATTGAACAGTGGGCAAACCACCCACTGTAGAGACTTGAGAGAATGTGGCTTTGCACTCCCCAGGATTGAACAGTGGGCAAACCACCCACTGTAGAGACTTGAGAGACTGTGGCTTTGTACTCCCCAGGATTGAACAGTGGGCAAACCACCCACTGTAGAGACTTGAGAGACTGTGGCTTTGCACTCCCCAGGATGTAACAGTGGGCATGTGGCCCCCTCGTGGATTTGGCGTTGTGCACTCAAGCAGCTGAGGTGCCCCCCCTTTCTCTCCCCCTGAGGTGCCTGTTTAGTTGCTCTCTGATGCCCCTATAGTGTTCTCTCTGTCATGGTCGGGGATCTTGTGTGGGCCTCGCCCATACCGTGTGGTCCCAGTGTTCCACGGATTAGAGCACTACTATGCTTGGTATATATTTTGTATATGGTGTATATATATATTTCTGCCTACTCGCTTTTAATATATTACAATGGTTACACTCATTTTCTATTGTCTTTGCATTCTTCCAGGGGGTCCGGGGGTGTAACTGTGATGTATTGATATGCATTAGTGTGTGTGTGTTGTAGTGGGTGAGGGTGGGGGTGTTGCGTGTGTCTGTCCCTGTTTTTTCCCTCCCCCCTCCCCTGTGTCATAGGTGCAGTACTCACCGTGGTCTTCGCTGCCGACGTTCGTGCTCCCGGTAGAGGAGCAGGAAGACTATTGCAGGTAGGATTTGGAGTTCCGGATCCATGGCGTCCTTGTTCCTCGTGGGGTGTGTAGAAGTGAGCGTTTTTCGTTTGGGATTCCTGTTTCCGCCGTGTTTTTATCCGCGGTGAAACCGCCCTGGTAAAGGTGGCGGATTGGCCTGTCATAATAGTGTGGGCAGTACATTGTCCTCCGCCTGTCTGTTGCCAGTGACCGTCGCACTGTTTGTTTGTACCGCCGTGGCGGTCGGAGTGTTAAAGTGGCTGTCTTTGTTGGTGGTTTCCGCCACGGTCGTATTAGCAAATTTTTTACCGCCGGCCTGTTGGCGGTCTTACCGCCGCTTTATCACCGTCCGCCAGGGTTGTAATGACCACCTATAGCTCCTTTCAGAGTTCTCTGGGTGTGGGGAATCAGTTCTCTTATTTCTTCTTTCTTTTAAATCTTTTTGTTTGTCCCAGCGCTTTTTAGAGCTCTCTTGTGTCAGCTTTGTACCCTCCTTATGGGCGGGACTTTGTAACTCAAATTTCTTTGGTTTGGCTCCCAAACTATCCCGTCCTATACTAGTATAGGTATCGGAAATTATTTTCGGTAGCTGTCTCTTTTGTTTCTGGTGAGGAGTTTCCCGGAGACGCTGGCGAATTGCCATTGCTACCGCTTCCCCTTTAATGTTATTGAGTATTATTGAGGATACGACGTCAAAGTTCCACATCAATTTCATCCCCGAAACCAGGGCTGGTGTAGCCCCATGCTCATTTTGTATTTGTTTTTAACACTTCTGGTAAATTGGCAAATGTTGGGGTACCATGTTTGGTAGTATATATGCAGCGAAGACTGTACCCCATGTGGCACAGTCATCCACCGAGGGAGCCATCCCAAAAGGCAAGCACATAGTGAGCAGTCTATGTTTTTCCTGTGGTCCAGTATGGGGAAACACAGCTTCCAGCTGATTAGTTTTCTGGGCAATCCAGAACAGTATTTTTTGCCGGTCCACGAGCACTTTACCCATAATAGTATGTATTGTTTGTGGATTAATCCCAGTAGCCAATTGATAACCACCAGTTACTGACAGTGCTGGACACGCTGGTGTTGTGTTCAATGTTCACATTATGAACTGAACTAATCGTCTATATAATGTCACTAATTCATTATATAAATCTCAAAGTTCTGCTATTGCCATATTTTGTATGCCTAGGTGAGGTGTGCATGTGGCAAACATAAGCCATGTTGGTCCGTCATTACCTAATGGACCTAACCTCACTCTTTGTAGTACATGTGGTAGGGCGCCTTTGAACTAGTTCTGATGCTCTTGGTATGTGAGCAATATTTCATGATACTGGTATGCTCGGTACCGTGGAGGTACGTTTGCAATTTCATATGTGTGGAACGTATGTGTTCTTTGGTCGACCTCAGGAAAGGTGACCCAACAGTAAAATGTTTCTGTTTGGTATGCTTCAGTAGCTTCTATTATAAGAGTAACATCCCCGCCCTCATCTGTAAGGCCATGCATTAATAAATGTGTTAGTGCTTGTCTAGCATTTTCAGGAATATCAATGGCGTTAGCCATATTTCTTTAGAAAAACGGAACACCAAAAAATGGGGAGTAAAGTCCTTTTATGAGTTCAAGCTTGAACAACCTACAGCTTAATCAGGTGTTACCTTTTCGGCTGAGGAGGATTTTCCCAAAGACCACGGACGTCTCTGTATAATGGTACTTAGGGTACCTGTTGTCTGTGAGACAGTGATAGTCGGGGTATCCGTAAATTAGTGCCTAAACTCCATCGTTGGTGGCGCCATGTCGTAGTTTGGACTCTTGCTATGGGCAATGGTTAAAGGATAACAGTACTTTAGTTTGTAGGCGACTACGCCTTTCCTACAAAAAGTCGCAACTGTTGTCCCAACCTTACCGGCTCACTAGCAGCACCTCACCAGGAACACAATAGTAAAAGGTGATTTGTGGCAGCCTTTACACATGGACTCGAGAATAAGACATCTCAGGGAGTGTTGTGGTTAAACAGAGAATACCCCTTTCTCACAGATATATAATGTCTCATACAAACACAGATAATGACAAAGATGCAGTAAAGTCTCAATAGTTTTTATTCAACATAACTGCAATTTGCGTTAAGTTGCATGGTGTGCAATGATTAGGATAGTGAATAATGCAAGAAACAGTATTGTGAAGACGAGAGTCATTTTTAGAAAGACCCCCACCATCTTGCAATGCATAAGAAAGAAATACGAGATGTAATATGTCTTAATACCTAATGTTAAAGGCCTAACCTCCTACCTAAAGGAAAGCTGGGTTTGTTAAACCTAATCTGCCAATGCCATGTCCATGAGAGGAACCCCCAACCCTCGTTACCTTGGAATGAGGTCTCTATCTCAGACTCCGCAGGGACACGAAGGCTGGGTCAGCATCAAGACGACTGCAGCATCGATATCGACGATGGTGGCGATGCCCTCTGGTCGCAATCCCTCTGATTATCTGTCTAAAGTGCAATGTATTTATACAGATCTACAAGGACCCTTGACGCAGGTGTGTTCCCAAACTATAGATACCAGACATGCTTGGGATGGCAATTAATATAAACAATCCCTCAAAAGTATAGAGAGGGAAAATCCCTAAGTGTGAACACCTACTGTTTGTTTGTCTTTGTTGCTTGATCTTGACGCCTTCGCGCGGTGACACTGATAATGTAACTCATAACAAGTGACCTAACTATAAACAAGGCAGCCATCTTAGAAGAAATAAATAATTAAGGGCCATATGTACGAAAGCTTTTTCCCATAGACACAGAATGGGTAAAATCCTTTCGTACATCTGGCCCTAAATGTGCTAAGACGGAGCAAGCTAAGTAGGTTAAAAGTCACTGCGTGATGGGGGCACGAGTCTGCAAGTCAAAGGCTAAGTTAACTCCTGTTATCCCATTAAAATGAAGTATGATTCACTACAGAAGGAGCGGAAATATCAGAATTTGTGGCAGCCATCTGTCTGAAATAGAAGGTTCCAAATTGGACCTTTTTTTGTCGACTTAGATGTTCCAGCGCTGCCTCACAATGTGCTCCAATTGGATGGACAAGATTTGCAGCAAAGTGTTGTCCATACAATTCACCTGCAAGCAGACATGTGGACCACTTGTCAGGCTACTGATTACATATGCATCACTGCACACAGAATCTCTTTTGAGGGGGTAAAGCAAAAGCTATCTACAGGTCCTGAAAAACATTTTAAGAGCATTTGGTTGGCATACAACAGTAGCAGTGAACATCATGTAGAAATCACATACAGCTGCAAATATGTTGGGCCAATTTAATACCAAGATATCTGAATGGCTGCAACCCAGATGTCTCAAAATTGGATTTTGCCACAGACAATGGCAGTAGCATAGCCAAGGCAATGGCAGACAGTGACTATTTCAGGGTCCTGCGTTTGGTGCACTGCATCAAGCTGGTTGTGTAAGACTTGCTAATAAAGAAAGACGTAATGGGCAGCATACTGACCACCTGCGAATGAATCTGCACTCATTTCAGTCATTCTTTCAAAGCACAGAAGTAGTTGCAGATTATTCAGCATGCTAACAGAGTACCAGTTGAAGCCCTAATACAGGAGGTGCTAGCACATTGGAACTCAACCTATTATATGTTGCAACATCTGTTTGAGCAGTACAGACAGATCAATGACTGTCATTCATAGAGGAGGGGAAAGCCATGACCATGGATGTGGACAAATGGGGCCTAGTTAAATGGCTGACACACATGCTGCTCCCTTTTGAGGTTTTCACGTGGGAAGTTAGCAAGGAAGGCAATTCGATGTGCCAAGCTATCCCATTGATGCATCTGCTACAGGAGCAGCTAAAGGTGTCTGAAAAGTTTGCGCTCGGAGGTGTGAATGAAAACTCAGAAGCGCATGCTTTGGTTGAGAGCCTAAGCTATTGCCTTCCTTGTAATGCAGGGCTGCAAAATGGCATTATCACATCCAAGAGTACATCTGTGCCACAATACTTGATCCATGCAACAAAAAAATTCTCCCCACTTTCAGTCCTTTTCCTGAAGAAAATGTTTCAAAATACAAGAGTTGGATTGTTGAGCAAGCCAGAATACTGTAAGAAGAATGGCTGTAACTTAAAGTCCCAATCAGCAGTTCTGGGGTGCTGCCTTCAAATTCCAGAGAGGGCAGTTTTGTCTCACAGCAGCCAACACCAGCAACAAGCACACCAGCAACAACAGCATCAGAAGAATCAGACCTAACCTCTGCATTGGATTGGTTTCAAGTGTTAGGTTTTAGGTCCAGTGCATAGATGAAGGCAAAAGAGGTGGAGCAAGTGGCAGCACCAATGACATTTCAGAGGATGTTTTAGGAGTATGTGGATGACCCAAAAGAGGTCTATGTGGATGAAAACCCATTGGTGTATTGGTATGGAAGATGCGCCAATGGCCGCAACTCAGCAGGCTGGCAATAAAGTATCTAGTTTGTTCTGTAGCCAATGTGTCTGCTGAATGTGTTTTCAATACAGCTGGCTCATTTATTACAGTGAGAAGGACCAGTCTCTCACCTTAAAATGTGGAGAGATTAACCATGATCAAAATGAACCAGCATTTCATATCATTTGATTATGCCGGTGTTCCCGAAACACCACAGGAGGAGAAAGAGGACGATTGGTCAGAATCAAGTGTGTTTGCTGACCAACTTCTGGGTGAACCACCTGAGTTTGAGGACAAATTCTACTTCCCAGTCTGAGTATGTTAGAGCCATCTTAGAACTTTTCTTTCTTTGCAAAAATAAAAACAACAGCTAGTGGAACATTATGTTTGTATTGGATTTATGCTGCCCCACCATTTTTAGTCACTTACATGGCTGATTTGGAGTTGGACCTGTGAAGAAGCCCCCACATTCCACTCCAGACATTGGAAACAATGCCTGCCTTCCTCACATGCCATTGCATATCCGTATTTTTACATCACCTAGCAGAGCTGCCCTAGAAGATAATTGATTAAAAGACTGCTAGTGCGAATGCCAAATTCCAATGTGTTGCTACCATCAAAGAGGAGATAATATTTTGTATCAACCACTGTGCTTGAATTGGAAGAGGTAACTACTAACTATCGTACCAATGAATGGTGATATATTGAAGGATTGTGAGTAATGATTGATGTATGTGGTGGCTGACAATGAGGGAAGGAGTTCAACAAATTTGTAAACTTGATTTCAATGATTTGCAATGTTTGGGTGCTGATGGGTGATAATTTTTTCCTGAAAGTGATTGGTCTTTCAAACTTAGTATAATTTGCCTGCAGGGTCTACTACTTTATCTGGTTACTCAGAAACCAGACCAGTCAGTTTAGTTGCCAAATACAAATCTACACAAATATTCCAATTCTGTTTCTCTATTTGTTCTTCAACAGCAGTGCACTATACAGGTTTACCTCCTTCGGTTTGGAACTGGGACACAGTTACTCAGAATCAGGAGGAGGAGGATGGAAAGACTCAGGACGGGAATATCGCACCAGCTAGAAGGAGAAAGTTATCGACTTCAAGGAGAAACTATATTTATAGAAAAGATTCTGAGGCCTAGTATTCACTCAGCTGTGTGGACTGGAGAGAGGTGCGTTGATTTGGGAAATGCTGCTGAGTGTGTGTTTGCTGCATTGTTGGCTCAAACATCAAACTCCTCTTTATGTTCTTGCTGTGCTTCTGAGTCTTCTTGATACACTCCTGACTCCTCGTGAAGCTTATCTTGCTTCCTTTTGTCCTTCTCCTTTATTCTATAATACCGTTACTATTTTTCAATATGCAGGCTTGCTCTAGTCTTCTCCAGCCCGAACAAAGCTTGGTGAAAGCTCAACACTCCAGCTTACTTACCGGAACAGTTCAGCCAGGAACCCAAGAAAACCGACATTCCAAGAAAAGTGGAGATGCACCACTCAATTCGGCAATACAGTATCATTTTCCTCTTAACAATCATCATTTTTAAGAACTGGATAGGTTATATTTAATCCTTCATACTTTGTATTTATCAAACCTAGAAGACATAACATTTAGAGATATTCTATTGTGGGTCTCCACGGGGCAGAAGGACTGTTTGCAATGCATTTAACAGAACTGTGTCATACTTATCCCTTCAATGTTTCATTCCACAATAGATTGATGAAGGCGTACTGTTCAGCACCCGATGAATATTGTTGTGGTTTGTTTTGCTTAGTGCTTGTCGCTGTCACACCTTTGCCCAAATCCCCTTTCCCATTCGTGCATTGAGCCCCTAACACTCTTCCCCCCGGGCTGTGCGATTTATTGAGATGGATCACACATTTGCTGGGGCGGATGTGGTGAAAGAGACACCAACGCATTGCTTGGCCTTCTATTACCTGAGCAATATTTGTCACCGGTCCCATCAACATCATTACTAAGGCCTTGTGTTGTGTTTTGCAAAAATGATTAACCTTGTCCAACCACTCCTGACTTTGAGCTCACTTTTCCTGACTTGAGGATTTAATTTCCTAAGTTTAGCTTTCATTAAATACCAGCTCGCCATTGCTCAGAAGAAGTTGATATTGCTAGTATTTAACATCATATCAGGTCTTCTTTGCTGTGTGTCAAATACCGTCATTGTGGTAGCCTGGTCCCAGTCTTCCTAAAGTTATGATATAATATACGACCAACTAACTCTGTTTTCTTTCAATCTAGTTGATAGTGACGGATAATTGATTAATCCTGCAGTTTGAGTTCCCAAAGGTGAGGACGGCACCTTGTGTCTTAACTATTAGAGCGCTAGCCTGCTACTACTGCTACCACCTCCTTAAGATAAGATGCTGCCTTAGGAAAACCCTGCAGTAAGAAGACTAAGGTATCAGCCATCACTTTAACTATTCAGATAAGAGAAGTACTATGGATTGAAGTGAACCTGTTCAGTTAGTAATTAACTTCTACCGAAGAAGCTGTGGTGTGTATCTAGGTTTGTGTAGGCAAAATAGGCAATGGCAATCATCCCCTACTGATCAATATAATTACCTGCCTGTCCCCAAAATTCCAACCTAAGTCCACAACAAAACAAACAAAAGTCCACAACAAAAGTCAAAACTGCAAAAACCCAGTACCAACTCGTTTCCTACCAGCTCCACCCACAACAAGTCCCTCAAAAAATTAAAAAGGCTCAGAAGAGAACACTGTTGATTTGGGTCCGGAGATGGTCCAGGTTCCGTTCGATCCTCTCCAGCCAGCTCTCCACTTGCTTCTCTAGGAAGTCCAGCCTCTGCAGGATGGGTCACAGCAATGTCCTTTGAAGGTCGGAGGGGGTGGCAGCAGTGGCAGTCAGGGTGCCTGACAGCTGGTGGCGACACCGACCTTGTAATGGCTAGGAGGCTGGGGCTGGCTTGCTGAACTGGGACCCAAGTCAGAGGCAGCTGCCTTTGCATCTTCGTCCTCCAGGACCACCTGTATTCTGACTAGATGGTCTCCTGGCTCTGCGGCTGCAGATGGCCGCTATTTTCTTGTGGTGGTGCTGGAGGCAAAAAAGACACATTTTAAACAATGCTCTGTGCAGACACTTGTTTAAAATTAAGTAGTGGGTGGCACAGTAGGAGTACATTGCTGGTCCCCAAGAACCAAAGGAATTTGATGTGATTATGATTAGGAGAGTCACAGGGGCAATTTTATTTTTTACGCACACAATCCTCACATAAAAAGCACTGACTGTCTTGTAGAAAATAAAATTAAGGCAGAATAACACCAGATTAAAAAAGCAGTGATTTGATGTTTTTCTTTTAAAGGCTTTTCACTTTGAGATGAAAAAAAATAATAATAAATTACCTCTCAGTAATGAGTAAGGCATTATGCACTATGGAGTACAAGTTGTTGTGCTAAACTGACGGAGGCGTGCTAGCCAGTGCTTAGGGCACTGTCAGCAGCTGGGGCAGCTGTAGTTGACAATTATCTCTGTTTAATTCCAATGGCCCTGCTCTTCACCAAATTTCTTTCACTTTCTATCCTTACTCCAAAGAGGCTGATGAATAATAAATAAGATACTACGTCACACATGTCACACATAAAGTGGGGATATTATTATCCTGTCTGCTATAAGTTGACGGTGGGGAAAACGCACTATGCTACAGGGAAAGGAGCAGGCTATATAGATTATATTTGTCATGTTTGTCACAGAGGATCCCTTAAGCCAAATCTGAAATCAAATCAGGCACTTAGGGCCAGATGTAGCAAAGCTTTAGCGACTCGCAAACGGCGAAAATCGCCGTTTGAGAGTCGCTAAAGACACTTTGCTATGTGAAATGCATTTTGCGAGTCGGCACCGACTCGCAAAATGCATTTCTGAGTCGCAAATAGGAAGGGGTGTTCCCTTCCTATTTGCGAGTCGCACTGGTATGCAATTTCATTTGCGACCGCGATTGCGGTCGCAAATGAAAGGGCAGTTACCATCCACTTGAAGTGGATGGTAACCCAGTCGCAAACGGGAAGAGGTCCCCATGGGACACCTTCCCCTTTGTGTCTGGACCAAAAAATAATTTTTCAGAGCAGGCAGTGGTCCAATGGACCACTACCTGCCCTGAAAAATACAGAAACAAAAGGTTTCGGTTTATTTTTGAAAGTGCAGCTCGTTTTCCTTTAAGGAAAACGGGTTGCACTTTGAAAAAAAAAAAAAACTGCTTTATTTAAAAGCAGTCACGGACATGGAGGTCTGCTGACTACAGCAGGCCTCCATTCCCGTGAGTGCCCTGAATCGCTATGGGGTCGCAAATTGCGACCCACCTCATTAATATTAATGAGGTGGGTCTTTGCGACCCCATAGCGACTCGCAGAAGGTGTCTGAGACACCTTTCTGCATCCCAAATTGCGACTTGCAATTTGCGAATCGCAGGGACTCGCAAATTGCAAGTTGCAATTTGGGAATTTGCTACATCTGGCCCTTAGTCCCACTTTACTCACTCTCCTTGCTGACCACCACAAATTATTTCCAACAGATTTTTTGTAAGGAAAGGAAACTTGACTTACTCTACTGCAGGGTAAAGCAGAGGGAGTAGGTGGGTAGGTAGATCTTTTGCTATGGAATAGATTGGTGTCACTGATCATCAATTTATCATGTGCCTAAGCTTTGACTTAGTCAGGCACTGTAATAGATGAAAGTCTAAAAGGAAAATCTGAACAGGCGTAAAATAAATCTGTTATGGGAAACCATGAAATATATTTTGGAATTACTTCACATGGCCAAAAAAATGTGACACATCTCAAGAATGGATTTTTAATTTTTTTGTGGTAGGCTGGGGTGGAAGAACCTAGGAAAGAATAAAGGAGTGAAGTACGAAGAGGTAACTGAGTAGGCATAGGGAAACACACCTTATGTGTTTGTTTGCAATGGGTTGAAAACTTTGTAACTGCCATATTAACTGAAGCAGATGCACATTGCACAGACAACACTACAGTCATGAATTGAACCATACTGCACTTCAGTCATGGGTGGCAAAATGCCATTGGCAGGGAGGGGGTTGATGAATGATGATGGGTGGGATACGTATCTGCCTCGCTTAAGAAATACAGTGAGGCAACGGATTAGAACAAGAACTAAAATACCCCCCACTTTGAGCCATAACTTTGATAGTCATAGAACTAAGTAAGTAAAGTAGGTGAGCAGCATGAACCTCTCCAGAAGAACTCCCATGTTTATTCATCCAAGCAATTATTCAATCATCCTTTTATTCTTCCTACTTTATTCACCCATATCCACCATGACTTAGGCTTTAATTTATGTCATCCAGTCTTTCACCAAAATGTCCAATCCATTATTCATCCTTCAGTATCCAACCTTTTTTTCAATCTTCCTCTCACCCATCCATCCATTTACCCAATACTCACCTACACATCCTTTCACCCACCCACCCATCCTTTCCTTTCACTCATTCACCCATCTATTTTTTATATTCCATTCTTTTTCATTTCCATCAGGCCCTCTTTTTTTAGCATGCAGTATGTGAGATTTTTCTGCGTTGCAGGTAGAAGAGGCCACAACTTAAATAACTTCACAAACTGGACAAATTAAATAACTTCACTTCTGGGAATACCACTGGTACCAGTGGACTCAACTACCACTGTAGCTGGTAAAGCAGGGTATTCCTGACCATGAGTCACAATGACGCTGTCAGGAAAACTATTGCCAGTGTTGTTAAGTTCTTCCCTCAGCAAAAACTATTTCCCTTTTTCTTGCACCCACGTTGGTTGCAGCGGCGTCCTCACTCCCAGTGGCTCTTGCGGAGGCTGTTCTTAGAACTAGCTTCTTTAAGTTTAACTGCCACTGAAGATGGTGGCCGCAAATCTTTGTGAGGTCATCGCTCTAGTGTTTCTACCTTAGTCCCGTGCTGAAGCTTCCCTCCAGCTGTTTCTCTCTGGGAGCTGTGCACTTCAACTGTCATCCTGAGGAGAATGAGCAGTGTTCCTGGGGCGCTTCGTTTCATAGAGAATTCTTCCAGTTCTGACTAATTCATTCTTTTTCTTGTTACGGTGTGCACACCAGCTACTTTTTCCCTTTGGAAAAAGCTGAATTTGTTCCTTCTTCCAACAACTGGCTATCGGCTTTCTGAGGAGAAATCGTTTTGGCTTAACAGAACTGCAGTAAGGAATCCTTTTGTATGATTTCCACATTTGCCAATATATATACGCACATGTATATTCAAGAACTCTTTGCTTTGCAGATTTGTCAGTTTTAGAGGAACACCTCAATGCTCAAACTAATTCCCAGAGACTGTGATTGAAAAAACTGAACTTGAGAAGGAGTTTTCGTTTCCTGTAAAAGACATTAGTAATTTGTATATTTGTGAACATTTGAACTGTTCTCCAGAGAACCTTGGAAACCTCTGACTCCTGGAGAAAAGACGATATTAAGTTAACATTGTTCTCTTAGAGAGAGGCCAGTCTCTCCAAAGATCCAGGTAAGGAGAACGATAGAATTGGGTGAATGTGAATGGCTGAACAGATGAATGCACAGTAGAAATGTACTTATCTGTGCTCTTATCACCCGACTGCAGGTCCTTCCTTTAAAGAAATTCCAATAAGAAGAAAGGTGCAGGTTTTCAGAGACACCCACTGAATATCCTGTCTTCAAGTGGGAAACACAGACTGGAACTGGACCTGAAGGTGGTCCCTCTTTTTCTATTCCCATTTCCCCTTAGCGGTTGCATGGTTCAGCTTATCAGTAAAGTCTGAGCACGCATCTCTTGAAGGGAGTTGGATAAAAGACATCTGCTCCTGTGGAAGTTTGATTTAATGGGTAATCTCCTGACAAACACCCTTGTAGCTAGTCAGTATGATAGTAATTGTCAATAAGCAAGTATTATGATTTACCACTGCCCATACCTGCCGCCATTACTCCCCCTCCAACTGACTCTCCCCCTCCAGTGGCACTGGTGCCTGCAGCAATGGTGGTCAATGTGGCTAGAAAAACATTTTTAAGATCTCAGATACAACTCCCCTTAATTACTTAATCAAGAAAATACAACCACAATACATCACTACAGTTTGGTTAGAAAAGCCAGGTTCAAGCCAATTAAAAGCTTTTTGTAATGGAGGGACAGAGCTATAGCCTACAATGATATTCACTCTAAATTATTAAAGTCTAATGAAGGGGTGGAATGATAATGGTTAATGAAAGACCTATGGTGTTGATTTGCAAATGCATTGGGACCTCATACTTTCCAGCCATGCTGCACTATCATGTGAACTGTTGGTATACTGTAGAAATAAATTAAGCAGCATAACATTGGGGGTTGGGCGGGGACCATTACCATGGCCACGCTCTTGTTAAATGTTAGAGCATGACCAACAAAAATAGCCTTCTCAACAAAAATACATGGTGAATAGTATTCATAATACTAGCTTACTTGGGCCTGCACTCTTCACAGTAGACAGCAGAGTACCAAAAACCTGTTCTTAGTCTTACAGTACTACAAGATATATGAGGGATAGGAAAAGATTACTAACAAAGAAGAAGAAATCTACAGACTAGTACAGACCGGAAAAAGTCAGCTACCAAACATTCTCAATGCCTAGCAGATCCAGCAGCTCCCGGTCTTTGACATCCTCCCAGTGGTGCGTCAGCTTCTGCATGGTGTGCTTGACTTGGCTGGTGCGCTGCACACCCCTGCACACCCTTCCCCAATGCTGCAGACGCTCCCACAGGAGGTATCGACTGCCAGGCCTGCTGCCTGCTGCCAGAATGGAGGGGAGGTGGTGCAGTACGAAAAGAACAAATGCTGCCACCTTCACCTCACAAAAGATTGCCAGGGGCTGCACCCATTGTCAGCGCTGCCATCCCCAAGGTAGGCGGCTGCTAATCCTGGCTGCTTGGGGATTCCTGGCACCACTGATGTTCTGCTCACCCTGCTCCACCATGGCAGTGGGTGGGGTAAAAAAAAGAAAGTGGAAATGAAATGGAGGAAGGAAGGAATAGAGGAAAGAAGGAACAAACGAAGGAAGGAAGGAACAAAGGAAAGAGGTAAAGGGAAAAATAAACAAAAATACAAAAAGTCTTGAAAAAACACACAAAGATGAAAAAAACTTAAAATACACAGACACAAAAACACACACCAACTGGGTATAATAATTAGGAGGGGGAGGCTTGAAAAGATTGAGAAAGGATTAAAAAAACAGGCCCAGCACCATGAACAAAGTAAAAAAACAATATGGCCACGCCCATGCGAAACACATGGTGATGTTCACATGTGATTTTCATTGTGAGGACATACTCTGCATTACGTTTGACATAAAATGCAACGCAAATGGGTATGTCGGGAATCTCCACATGCTCGCGGAACTCCGCATAGTGTTTCAGAGAAATTCTGCTGAGTTCTGCGTGCAGGGGAATGCCATTGCCGCCCGGTCCTACTATTCTCTTGCATCACTGGTGCAGCCATGTCACCCCAGGCCCGATCTGTCTCTCAATCAAAGTAACTCAACAGGCCTTACAGAATCCTTATTGAGAGAGTCAGCAACTTGCTTTCTGGTCGCTAGCAGCGATACCAGATCTGGAATCTAAGCTAGCACGATCCTCTTTGAAAACAAGGCGAAAGCAAGTACAAGTCTTAACCAAAAAAAATCCAAAACAAACCCAGCCCCTACAACAAAGACAGCGGTCTCTGAAGGACATGACGAGAAAGGCCAGTGTTTCAAGGAAATGCTCAAAGAGATGGCTACGAATTTGCACAAGGGTGAGCCCCTAGGTTTAATTATTGGATTACTGTAAACAAGTTGTTCCTAATGTCACATCTAGGCTGGTATGCACTCAAGAAAACTTTAAATAGCTGGGGCACTTTATCTTTCACACACAATCTGCTGACAGGGATGGAGAGCAGGCTCTTGGAGGGAGGGGTGCGGTATGGTATTTATACTGTGATGTTTCTGCTTCCATGGAAGGCTCACAGGGTGCCCACTTGCCAGGACACTACTTACTCATGCTTTGTCTGGGTTAATCTTGGCTTCACCATCCAGAGAAAATGATGTGCTACCATATTTCTAGTCTGCTTCCAAGAGGTGGCTTCTGCCTTCTGGCTCCTCCATCAAAGCAGACAGGTGCTATAGTTTCCACATGAAAATTATACATAATCTGTCCAGGTCAGGTGGAGCTTACAGTGGGAAACTAAAATAAAATAAAATATAAGCTGCAGGTTCTACGAATCTGTGATGAAATATTCCTGTCCCCTGGAGGTGTGTGGAATGCAGAGGTTCCAGTTTGACAACCTGAAGGAGGGCTATTGACAGCAGACATTCCTAATTAGTTAGCGGTGCCAAAAAAACATCTATGCTGCCCCGGAAATTCTGGTCCAGCTGCACAGGAGCCGTTGCTGTAGTTGCTAAAGTTAACATCAAGCTCAGCAGACATACATGAGCATGGCACTCTGGTGAACTCGGCTTGGAGAGCGGAGTGCCCAAAACACAGTGAACTCCACAGCGGAGAGGAGTTCACTGCCTGCCCCTAATTGTTGGCCACTCCATGGAGTTCCAAATAGTGTGACTACGTGAACTATGCCCATGCCTAGTATCTATGCGTACGTTGTACTCAGTAAATACATAAAATACATAGATACATATATAATAGAAATAAAATGAAAAGTCATTTACCTTGCTTGCTGCACGACATGTCCTCCTTTCTCCAGTGTTCTTTTTTCGCTCATCCATGCTTCAGTGCTGGCCCCAGCCACCTCCCTTAACCAATCCTGGTGCTGCTCACATGCTGTTAACCAGCATGAGAGAAGTGCAAGGATTGGAGGGACCTGCCTCTCTCAGTGCTCTCAAGGACACATGGGGCTTGTGATTGCTCTCAACCCAGCAGTCCAAGACAACTGGGGTAGAGAGGTTTAAAGTGCACATGTCTAGCGGGACATCATAAGACAGCCGGCGAAAGTAACATGCGCACTGTAAACTTAGGTGAACAGGCAGCCCACAACTCCTCCCTACTGCTGCTGCCACTCAGCAGGCTTGCCCTGTCCTGACACTTGGTTCAGATCAGGGTTGATGAAAAATAAAATGATATTAAATTAATCATTTTCAGCTTTATTTCGGTAAAACAATACCATAAAAGCATACTGGCAAAATTCTTACATTTCTAAAAGGAACAAGAACACTTTTTAAGAGAAAGAAAAGAAAAAGACAAAAAAAAGACACTAAAAACAGATCGAGACCAGGGCTCCCTCAGGGCCATGCAATACAAATAGGCAAGTCATGGGTATAAATGTTATTAAAAATCAACAATTAATCAATAAAACACTATAAAACATACAGTACACATCATCATGCAAATCACCATATAAATATTATAAAATTTTATAAAATACCCCTAAAATATAGACCTTTATACAAAAAACAGTTAAAAATTGCTATCTCACTAGTAGTAGCATTAACTATGGACTAGCTCAAAAAGTGACCATTATGAAAATAGGATATATGCTTTTGAATGATTATTTGCCTCTAGTAGGTTCAAGTTGCCTCTACAATCTTAGCAATATAGATACCATCATCACGTGAGGGGTTATTTGACTAATCTTTAAGAGATGTTTAACAATCCCTAGGGCCCAACGATTCCTTTCTTTCTTGCGTGCCTATATTACTTAGAGGTCATATACGATCAAGTAATGCAAAAAGGCACATTGTTCTAGCAGCAGCTAATATTCACTTAACTACTAGAAACAGGTTATCTGATATTGGTCTTAAAAACAGTAAATAAAAGTTGATTACAGTATTTCATTTGTAAGACCCATAAGAATTACCTCCCGTGCCATCAGGCACTTGTTTGCCTAACTAAGAGGGGATTTTTTGGGAAAAAAGTAGGTAAATATCAGAATCCAGGAGCAAGTTTCATAAATGACAAAGACCATTCTAGGTAACTTAATCAACCTCCCAGTAACTACGGTCCTCCCGGGCATAGACAATGTCCCCTGGGCTAAATATATCCTTGGCTGATTGTGGGTCCCAAGGCCATTGAATTGCAAAGGATGACTCCCAATTATTTATTTCAGGACCATAGGTTAAGTTTGGGAGTTTTGCCTGAATTAAAGCGCCTACAACCTCAGGCCCGCCTTGTCTCTGATGAATGAAATTGCTATTAAGAACCGGCTTAGACCAAAAACAACATATGGTGTCGAGCTGGATCTCAAGAATCTGGCAGCTTCATTGTAGTTCCTGATTCCAACGTTCCTGCAGATGGGTCGGATCCATTTCTTCCTTAGTTTATCGTAGGCAATGCAATTTAAAAGGACATGATCCATCGTTTCTGGTGTCTCCATATTACATAGCTCGCAGGTCGCCTCATGATTACTCCCATTCAGGAGGCCCCATTTAACGGTAAAAGCCTTGACCTGGAGAATCCCATATCGATACTTCATAAATAAAACTTTTGCTCGTCTAGGTTGAATGGTATCGATCCATTCCTCAGCGCTCGGTAATGGTTTAAAATCCAGAAAACTTAAGGTTAGTCTACCTGAATCCTTGCTATGAAAAGGGCTATTAAAGATGAAGTCCCAAAATACTTGCTTTAGTCGGATCTTTGATTGGGTTGTGAGTATATGCGGTTCATCCCAATAGAATTTCAGCCCTAAATTGTAAAAGCTTTGCCTGATATAATGAAGCCACGGGAGGGAAATAGTTTTGTCCAAGCCCATGATCTCAATTAGTGCTTGCCTGTATTGGATCAGTTCAGGGGTTGTCCAAAGTCTGCACCAGTAGAGCAGGGGCCTCAGGGCTGCCAATTTGCCTATTTGTTTCATATTAGTGTCATAGGCTAAGGGAATCAACGGAGTGGATGGAGGGAGGCCCAATACCCCCCTCATGAAATTATTTTCCTGAGTGGCCAATGGAGTTAGTTTTGTGAATCCCCAGAGTTCTGCGCCATACAGAGCAGCGGCCTGTGCTTTGCACCTATAGATCTCAAATACTGGTGACACAGTGCTCGACCTTGAACATTTGTAATTTTTACTAATTGCCATGGAGCTATGAGTTAAGGAGATAGCAGCTTTGTTGATGTGCGGTGCCCATGACAATTTGGCATCAAGCAGTATCCCTAGGTAGTTGAAATTTTTAACTCGTTCCAGTACCTGCCCTCTAATCCAAATGTTTCTCTTGAGCGCTTTGTGAGGGTTAACAGTTAAGTATTTAGTCTTGTTTGCATTTATTTATAACCCCTTCAAGCTGCAATACTCACTGAATTTATCTAGTAGAGTTTGCAGGCCCATTGGAGTTTGAGACAATAGGATGGTGTCATCTGCAAAAAGGAGGGCGGGGACTGGATCATCATTCAATCTTGGTGAGTCGTGGTTACTTTGTTTCAGATGATGAACCAGATCATTGATGTATAATGAGAAAAGTGTTGGGGCGAGCACACAGCCCTGTCTCACCCCCCTCTTGATAGGTATCGGGTCTGTCAGCTCTCCTTTTGGCCCCCACCGGACCTTTGCGAATGTATTTTCATGTAGCCTCTCCAGCTGGCCCAGGAGGTTCCCTGGCATGCCCTGTTTTCCTAATGCTGCCCATAAGGAGTCTCTCGGCACCAGATCAAAGGCTGCGCGCAGGTCCACAAACGCGATATACAGGTGGCCTTTCTTTAGTCTAGTGTATTTCCATATTATTGTCAATAGCCTAAAGGCCTGGTCGACTGTACTGGTCTGTAGTCTAAAGCCTGCTTGGTATATAGACATTATGCTGTTCTCTTCTATCCAGGTATTGATTCTATTCAGGATCTGTCTAGCATAAATTTTTTGTGTGACGTCTATGAGGCTAATTGGTCTATAGTTCCCTGGGTCTTCCCTGGATCCTTTTTTGTGGATTGGGATTATTTCTGCCCCTGTCCATGTCTCGGGCATTAGGCCACCCCTTGCTATAGTGTTACTTAGAAGGTTTAGATAAGGTGCCCAGATTTCTATGCTATGTTTGAACATATCCCCCGGAATCTTATCCAGACCGGGGGCTTTTCCTGGCTTGATTGCTTCAATGGCAATCACCGTCTCCTCCAGACTAAACTGTAACTTGGGTAAAATACCCCAAGTAACTGGGGTTTTATGTCTTGAGGGATAAGAATCGAAGGTGGGGGGGTCAGAGTAAAGATATGTAAAATAGTTAACCCATGTTTTGGGGTCTATGTGATGGTCTGTAGTAAATATCCCCTCTTTGCTACCATGGGTAACTATTTTCCAGAAGGTCCTTGCATCATTGCTTTTTGCTGCTACCAGCAGGTCTTGCCATTTTTGGTCCTCCCAGTTGCGTTGGGCAGTAGCCAGTGTTTTCTTATAACTGGCCCTTGCCTGCTGTACAGCTAATTTATTTTTTTGCTTTAGTGCCTCTACCAGTACTCTTTTCCTCTCACTACATTTGATAGTATACCATGGACTGTTAGGGGTGGTTTGGGCCTTCTCCTTTTTGTGCTTATTCTGTAGCTGTTTGGTCAGGACAGGTCTTAACATAGTGCTCAATGAATGGTGGATAGCCGTAACAGGAATGTCACTAGGTTTATTTTCTGCATAAGGCTCCAGGAGATCAGAAAATATGTTGTAAATATTTATCATAGTGACCTGATTGCCTAATATTGCTGGCCATTTTACAACCCTTCTGTTGTTACTGAGGGTGGGTTGTAACTCCACCTTATCATGTTCTATATATTTTGAGTCCAAATCTAAGAAGTGTGCCCTGAATTCAATTATTAGCTGGAAGTGATCGCTATCCCTTCTTTTATCGATTTTAAAGGTCGCTAGTCTTTCCCATGTATTTATACTATGCAGAATGTAATCTATTTTTGAAGTTGAGTTGCCTCTCTGGAAAGTAACCAGATTAAGGCCGACTTCACCCACTCTGCCATTGCATGCCCTCAGTCCATGGTTTAATGTAAGGCTCATGATTTGCAATGCGGCCACTGTGCCTGGGACGGTTTTTTCTATTGTTAGGTAAGGAATTGTTCTCATTCGGTCTTCCTCTTCTGCTAAATGTTCGAATCCAGTTATAGGTTCATAATTACAATTAAGGTCACCCCCTATCATAATTGTCTCACCTACTGGAATTTTTTTGAGCAGGTCGTCTAGTAGAGTTATAACTGGAGACTCCACATTTGACTTTCTAGGTCTTATATATACATTAAACAAGTGGGTTATTATCTTATTTTTTTTTCCAATTATCAACCATAAAATGTCCTCCGACTCAGTGGCTTGCATGCATATCTCAACATTTAATGAGATCTTCGCCCATATAACCAACCCCCCAGACGGTCTCCCTCTGGCAGCTGAAGTTGCACTGATAAAGTAGGTTTTATATCCTACTTTGTACGGTGGATCTTTAAACCACGTCTCTTGGAAGAGACAGACATGGTGTCGATCAATATAGTCCTGCCATTCGGGGTCTATAAGCTTATTTTTTAAGCCAGCTACATTCCATGAAATCATGGTGATAGGACCCCTTCCGTTTAGGCTTGTGGCATTGAAAGTATGGCTCGGATAAGTTGTTAAATATTTCCTACCATACAAGAGCTCCACTGCGCTCCCTGCCCCTATAGCATGAAGATCATTCCCTTCATGGGGCTCCCCTACTATTGGGTCCCCATTGGGTTCCACTTGTGCCTGATCTATCTGGATTAGTCAATCTACTCTCTCAAGGTTTGAATCATAATTTCTCTTTAGCAGTCCCTCATTGTAATTGTGTTTATGCCTTTGTACTCAAAGTTTGGTAATTAATGGATCCAAGCTAAACCTCATGGCATTGGAATTAGGGGCGGGGGTTCTCTGTTCCATGTCAATCAAACCTCTGATTAATCTTCCATCCTTGAGTGTCAATGCAATAACGTCAAGTTGCCCCCTCTCTCCAGGGATTCTTTCTGCCCCCCTAATATCTGATCGAATTATGGATGAACAGTGTCTTTTGACCCTAATCCAATGTATAAGCTTGTTTTTTAAGGAGTCCTCATCTTCTCTGCTGTTTAAGGGCAATTTTGGGACATTTAACAGATGAACAACATTGGTCCTAGTAGGAAACCTATCCTCCTCAGAGTATGGATTCCATATAGTGTTTTTGTTATAATCATTAGATACTTGGGGATAGGAGTTCAGAGTAAGTTCCAAATTTCCTTTTTGGGGTCCTTTTACCAAACGGGGATCTCTTTGTGGTTTCCCTGTTCCTTGGCATAAGTTACTATCATTTCTTCTCTGGGAATTGCGTGAACCAATATGTTCCACATTGACCCCTATCGTGCATCCCTGTGGTTGTTGTACAATCTTAGCTGTAGCTGGGGTAAGGTTAGGATTAGTCATCAAATTTTGAGGATATGTGGGTCTACCTTGTAGATGGAGTAATATGGGGGGGGACTCCCTTTCTCATTGGGCTCTATAGGTAACCCTACCCCCCTCTTTTTCCACAATATCTGTTAAGGTTCTTACTTCAAGTTTCAAATCCCTAACTTCCTGGATTAATCCGGTGATTAGATCATAAAGGTCTGCTATAGATCTTGTTTTATTTTTTAGAGGGTTCCCTGATTCTGAATTGAGAGGAGTGGTCCTTTCACTATCTAGCTGATATTAAATTAACTTTATTGCCATGTTATTTTTTATCTCTGGGACTTTTGTGGGGGAATTTTAGTGGGGTGACTCTCCTCCGCTCTAGTGGAGGAGAGGCACCTGTCCTCATGTCATGCTGTGTCGACTTCTCCCTGTGTGTCTGTTCTTGGTCGCTCTGTCCATGCACTGATGTGTTCCCACATCTGTGTATCCCTACGCTCCCTCTGCAACTGTACTACTGTGCTGCCACCTTTGTCTCTCTTGGTTTATTCTGACAATGCACTGCCATGCTCGGCTTTCTCTTTATCTCTCTATGCTCACTCTGTTCTGATCTCTGTCTCTCTGTGCTCATTGTGACCAAGTCTTGCCGTGGTGCTCCACATTTTGTCTGTTCCTCCTTATGCTCACTTTGCCCACTCCTCCTATACTTGCCTCTGTCTCTTTCTCGCACTCTCCTTCTCCATGCTCACGATGCCCCTGTTTCCTGTTACGTCAAAATGGTATCTAAAGTTTGCTTGATGTCTGCAGCTAGAATCTAGAACATGGGGGAGGAATATGGAAAAGGTTCTAGATGCAGGCATTTGCTGCTAAGTTGGAGGTGCTGATGGATGTTTAATCAAACTGACATTGGCAAGACAACCTTTGCTTATTAACATTGTCTTGAGTTTGTAAAATTGGGATGGGTGTTGACAGTGGGAGGAGGGAAGTGAAGGTTCATGCATCATTCTTTTGATAAAAGCTGCCTGAGGTGAGGGTACTGGCAGTGAGACATGCTCAGACACTGAAGTACAATAAATGCTGTGTTACTCTTATTGGGTGGTGTCCTGCTTCGACAGAAGCTTTGTGTGAGGTAGCAGAACTGTGTGGTACTAGGAGAAGATCTTCCTCAACGTTATTGCCTGGTATGTGATCTGGCAAAGCCTACTGTACATGTCATTGCCAGATATAATGAAGTGTGAGGCAGCTCAATTTGAATGTGAGCTCAACCAGAACTTTGCACATACCTGATTCTCCTGATGGGATGAGGCCCAGATTTACTAAGATTCTGTGTGTAGCAGGTTAAATTGCTTGGCTTTGGTTTAATAAATACAAAGGGCCAGATGTAGGTAGGTAAAAATTTGCGAATCGGAAATAGCGACTCCATGCGAATCGCTATTTCCGACTCGCAAAACCAAATGCTATAAAGACTCGCCATACCAAATTGCGAGTCGCAGAGGTGTTGCACCGCATTTTGCGACCTCCGTTTTTAACGAGGTCACATTTTGCGCAAAGGGTGTGGTCCGGTTTCGCAAACTGCGACTGCCTCGCAAATTGCCTGCAGGTGAAACATAACAGTTGGGAAACCCACTTCCTGGCTCTTGGTGATAACATCAGAACCAGGAAGTCACCAAATAGAACTGAAAGGAGGGAGGACCACACCCAGCCCAAATTGCAGAGCCACACCCAGGTGAGAGGAGCTGCAGCAACAATGGAGAAGGAGACGGGCAGTGCTGGCAGGAAGAGAAAACTAAAGTTCTCTGACAAGGAGTTGGAGGTTCTAACGGAGGAGTGCTGCCTGCACCATGACCAATTCTGCGGCAAGGCAGCAATGAGTGTCCCTGACACTCAGAAGAAAAGAATTTGGCAAGACATCCAAGAAAACATGTATGCCATTGGGGTAAGCCACTGCACCCTAGATGAAATCAGGAAAAGGTGGTATGACCTTCACTCCAGGACCAAGGAGAGGGTTGCGGAGCGCATGAGGGAGATGAAGGGCACTGGAGGAGGCCCATCCACCGTTCCACCACCTATGGAAACCATGGTGGAGACAACACTGGAGCCGGAGGCTGTACTGCAGATAGGAGATGTGGACATTTCAGCGCCTGGAACATCAAAAAGTGTGTACCAGGATATATGCTTTGACACTCACAAATGCAGTATACACACAATCCCAGTACACAGCAGCCGGCACCACCAGACTAGCTCCATTCCAGTCTAGCAACCTCTAGAATAGTGCATTATGGGCAATGTAGTACAGTGGTCCAAATATGGGCAAATGTTTATTATGAGGCAAAAAACAGATGTGCAAGACTGACAGTGTATCCCCTATGTCCCACAGGTCTCCCACAAGGCACCCCCATCAGCGAACACGTGCAGGGTGAGGAAAATGTGCCAGACCCACAGGAGGTGGCTGCCAGTGACACAGCAGGGCAAGCAGGACACCACCACCTATGGAAATGCCACCAGACTCCATGGAAGATCCTGAACTAGACATGGAGGCAGCAGTGGTAGCACCAGAGCCCAGGCCTACAGAGAGGCACACACAGCCAGCAGCAGGAGCAGTGCGCAGACGCCGGCACAGAGTGCAGTCTGTTCACAGGGATGATGTCGCAGACGTTGAGTTTGCGGGACTTGAGGCATCACTGGTTCAGGGTCAGCACCTGCAACACAGACAGTTGCGGTCAATAAACAGGAACCTTACAAGACTGCAGACCACTATGACCCATGGGGTGGCTAATGTGGACAATCAGTTCCAACATATGAACACACATCTGGGGAACCTGACACAGGCCATCAAACTTTTGGTCAGGGAACTGGTGGCTGACAGGGCACAGATACGGCGCAGGGAGCGCAACACTGCAGCCCGGTTTGACAGACTTGCAGCATCCATTGGGCGCCTGGCTACAAACACCACCTGCCTGTCAAGGCGCACTGTCAGCCTGCAGGTCCAACTGGGTAATTTCACTGGGGATGTGGCACAGGGACTTGGCTGCATCAGCCATGCGGTTGACATAATGGAGACCAGGCAGGCTGCAAGGGGCACAGGGGATACCCTGCAGGACAGCGAGGAGGGCTCTACAATAAGCAGTGTGTCTGCCACTGATGCGCGTGTGCTGCGCAGTAGCAGTGCACGGCAGGGCTCAGGGGACCCACCAGGAGTGAGCCATGGTGGCCGCAGTAGAAGGAGGCTGTGAACCACCAAAATGTACCATTACTGAGGCACATGCAATGAATGTGTCTGATTTGACTTTTTACAATTCCAGACTGTGGCATACTGCACATTTCTAATGATATCATAGTTTAGCTATTGAAAGGTTTTGTTTGTTTCACTACATAACTGGGCTATGTGTGTCTGACATTAGTGAGTGTGGTCACGGTTGCCACATACCTGCCAAAGTATTGGTTGCAATGTGGTTCCGTCTCTGTCTGCCCTCATTTGCGATGCTTCTATCCCCAGGCTGTCGTGTGGTAGCTCTTGCTCCTCATCCTGCGTGTCTGTGTCTTCAGGGGTGATATGTAGCCCGCGTCTGGTGGCAATGTTGTGTAGGATGACACAGGCGGCAACTTTCCTGCATGCTGTTTCTGGGGCATACTGGAGTGCACCTCCACTTTTGTGGAGGCATCTGAATCTTGCCTTTAACAAGCCAAAGGTCCTCTCAACTACAGTTCTGGTCCGCCAATGTGCAATGTTATATCGCCTCTCATTCTGATTGCCAGGTGTTAGGTACGGGGTGAGTATCCATGGTCTCAGGGCATATGCACTGTCACCTGTTTGACAAAAAAGGCAAATTTAGCAGGGCATCACAGGGTTACACAGTGACCTGTATGTATGGCTTCAGAGTGTAGTCACCAATACCTAATAGATATCCGTCTCCAAACTCCCCACGTTCTAGGCGTTGGTGTATCCCACTGTGCCTGAATATGTATGAGTCATGTGTACTCCCAGGATATTCAGCTACATTGTCAGTAATGACATTATGGGCGTCACATACCACCTGGATGTTTAGTGAGTGGGTACATTTCCTATTGCGGAACACATATTCCAAATTTGCAGGTGGGCAAATTTATATATGTGTCCCGTCCACACACCCTATTACATGGGGGAAGTTGGCAATTCTGTAGAAGTCCAACTTGGTGCTGTTCATTTTTGCCTCATTCCTGGGTAGGTATATATATCTGGACATGTGTGCGAGTATGGCATCTAGTAAATGTCTGAAGAATCGTGAGAGTGCACTTTGGGATACCCCATCTGCCACAGCAATCACCCCCTGATAGCTACCCGAGGACAAGAGGTGCAGTGAGCATAGCACTTGCAAATGTGTGGGAATGGCTCTGACGCGCATTGTCTGTCGTTCAAGCTGAGGATTCAGCAGTTCAATTATTTCTAAGCTAACAGCACTGCTCAGTCTATATTTGTCATAAATCTCCTCCTCAGTTTGTTGGAATAGTGTCTGCCTGGTTCGGTATATCCTCTCCTGTCTCTGCCTCCGCCTCCTCTGCTGGGCAGCCTGGACTCTCCACCTTCATGCAATCATGTACAGTTCAACCATTTTGAGTCACCCAGATGCCTTCTGTGTCTCCTTTTATACTTTGGTTCTAGTTACCACCTGCTCTGAATCAGTGGTAATCTGGATGTGCAAAACGGGCTTTTTGCGACCAGTCGCAAATTGCGACTGGCTTTTGCATATGGTTTGTGACTCGCAATTTGCGACTTCCTGATTGCGGGTCGCAAAATTAGATTGCAATTTTTGCAAGTCGTTGCTCGGTTTCATCACTATTTGCTATTCGGAAATGGGATTTTTGCATCCCATTTCAGATTTTGCGGGATCGCAAATAGCGATTCGGGCCATTTGCGACTCGCAAAACTTTGCTACATCTAGCCCAAAGTAACATAACTCAGCACATAGCGCTGTCTTGGGTTATTTGCGTCAGCTAGGCAGTACATGGATTGGTGTTGCCATGCATCCATCCATATAGTTAGGGGTAAACCCAGATTTACAAACACTTGCAAACTTGGGTTTGAGGCAAAATGGTGTGCTTAACTGACAGAGGTTTTTTTCCCATGTGTGCCTTGCCTTGTTGTGTTGAATGAACTATTAGTAAATGTGCGGCTAAATTTGTCATTAAACAATTAGATAGACACTTTTTGCAACGATGCTGAGCGGTTATACTTGATTCCAGGTATTACTTTTATAGAAATATATGTGAACACAGTTAACTTTGTTCACAGCAGCAACTCTGTATTGAACCCACAAGAGGGGGAGGAAGAAACAGAATGCAAAACATTAAACTAACAGGTGTAACTGAGTTTTCAAGAAAGGACCGTAGCCATTTCGGGTACTTCTGTTGTCTTATCTACCCCTGCATAAATAATTGAGTAAGTAGTTCCTCCTCCCATTTTTCTTTACTCCTGAGTGATCCATCAATGTGCTGCGAGAACAAGATGTATACATTTTAAATGTACTTCAAAGCAGTAAGTAGAGAAGTGTTTTTTCCTAAACATAGAAAGTGGCCTTAATAATGCACAGTTTCGGAGCGAGGGAAGGAAGTGTTAAACAAACTGACACTTTTTAATAGAGAAAGGTTAAGCTTTGAGAAACGTGGTGTTTAATGTGCTGTTTTAATGTTTTTATTGAAAAATCATTCATCCGACCTTGGTAGAGTTTACCAATATTGCAAAGCTCAATTTGCACTCTGTTACATCTAGGGGCGTCTCTGTATGCTAATTATGCTAATACGTCTGCTGTTCCTTTAGCAAACCTGTCAAAGCATTCATTAGCTCCAAATACAAGTTCAGGAGACATATTTTTGAAAGTAGCGTTGCCCTCTCTGTAGGATCAACCAAACCATTTTGCTCACAGCTTTCTTATTTTTCTGAATTCATTTGTTGGCTTTAAACCCTTTTGCACTTTGCCAATATAAGCCATTGCTGGAGTGCTTGTGCTCTCTCTCCCTACATTATGGTAACATTGGTATGCACCTAATTATTAAATGTAATTTGCTTATAAGTCCTTAGTAAAGTGGTATACAAAATACCCAGGTCCTGCAACATTAATTGTGCCACCCACTTGAGTAACCCTACAAGATGTCCCAAGTCTGCCATTACAACCGGAATGCAGTTTTAAATTGCTAATTCAACTTCACAAAATAAACCCCTTGCCAAACCTTAAATACCTCTTTTATTACATTTAAGTCACCCATAAGGTAGGCACTAGGTAGCCCACAAGGCAGTGTGCAATTAAAGGTTTAGACATGTACCTTTAGGTTTTATGTTTCCTGGCAGTGAAAAACACCTACATTTGTTTTTTTACTCCTGTGAGGCCTACCTCTCTCATAGTATGACATCATGTTGCCTTATTACATTTAATAAGTGCTTACTTTTTTGGGGACAATGTAAACCTTTCATGCTTGGGGTCTGAGAAATTGTAATTTAAAACCCTCTTTAATGTTAAAGTCAGATTTTAAGTTTCAGTTTTGGAAATGCCATTTATAGAAAGTTGACGTTTTCCTCCTCAAACTATTGAGTGCTTGCAGCCTGTTCCTGGGTAACATGACTTGGTGTAGTTTGCTGCTGGACTTTGTTTATTTCTCCCAGACAGCAACACAATAGTGGAATTAGTTAAGCCTAGTTGGGCCATCACTCGCAGGATGGCGGGAGGAGCTGGGCACAGCACCACTCGCAACTGAATAGGCTGTGATTTGCCTTCACGCAAAGGACTTGTCACCCCTGCATTGTTCATGCAGACAGCCAGGAGCCAGGGCATGGGGGTCAGGAAACTTCAAGCACTTCAGAGGGAATTCTCTAGAAGCTTCTCCTTCTTCAAGGAAGACACCAGGTATAAAAAGCAGACCCACAGACCCACTCTTCAGTGTTCTGGACCTGAAGAAGGAATCTCAGAGTACTGCATGCTGCTGTAACCTGTTGTGTACTCCACAAGATGTATTTGATGCACCTGGAACGACTGCTTTGCAGCCTATGACCTACCTTGAATCCTCTGAGTCCTGCTCTTCTTCTAGAGCCCTGTTCTACTGCTTGGATCCAGGAATACCAGAGTAACTCCAAGGGATAGTTGGCTACCTCCTGAACACAGCCTCTGGGAAAAGCGCTTCCCTCTGTCTTGGACCCACATCTGGACCTAGCCTGATTTAGTCCCAACACCCAAAGTGGTGTCTCTCCATTCCTGGACCCTTGGTCGTGGTTTTAAAGATGCCCAGATAGCCAAATATTTAAAGCATGGGACTTAGAAGATTTTTGGCTAAAACCTGCGCTGAGAACGGAGAGGAGACTAGGATCAACCTGCTCATCTATCCGGCCAAGCTGCATCGTCAGTTGACCTGAGTTTGATACAGCTCCTGCTACATTATTCTCCGCAGCAGCAAATCCTGTTCCACACTCCATTGCCAAATGGGTATCTGATCTTGTGAGACTCTTATTGGCTACAGCCACCAGCTTTGCCCTGCTGGAGACTTTTGACTTACAAAAAATTGAGTACAAGTCTGAGCAAAGAAATCTTCGTTACGACCAGCAGCCTCCCAAAGACTATGCCTCCTCCTTGTACACTGCCTGTAGCCATGCCCTGGTCTACCTTCTCAGAGACTTTTTGATAACATTTCTTCTAAGCACAAAGGTATGCGACAAACCGGGCCCAATCCAGTTCTTGTATCTGACTAGCACTCCATGGCAGTCAGCCATATTTTAATATTTTGACCCAGTCTCGCACAGCTAGATGTCCTCGTTTGGCATTTTGGTCTTTTAGGCACTAGTTTTTACCTTAAACATTAAAAAAATTATAAATTAGTTTCTACTGATTGGATTTTTGTTGTTTTGGTTTCAAATAATTCATTACAGTGTTTCCTATTGTTCTAAATTGTTGTAGGTTTTTTCTTGTGTTGTGCTTTCACTTTATTACTGTTTATGTGCTGCATAAATACTTCACACATCGATTGCTTTTGCACCAAGCTAATAGAGGGCTTATCACAGGTCAACTTATTGACTTTTACATTAATACATCACTCAGCCACAACTCAATTTTTGCACAGGTATTAGCAATACATTAGCATAAGTAAAGCTTCCATGCTTTATCAGATAACTAGTATTACTCAGGTATTCAAAATATTCTGGAAAAAAACATGCTCGAACCAAAGTAACTGACCTTTGAATCTTTTTAGCATAACCATTTAAAAAAATCAAATAGCTCCTAGAAATCACTACTAGTGTGAAGCTTAGTTTGTCCCATTCTGGCTGTAAAAACGTTTAGCAGCATTTTAATTTTTCAATGAAAACTGAAAATAAGAGGATTTTGCTTCTAACTCAGGTTTTCTCCCTATCCCATAACCTGGACACAGTTCCAGTTGTTGCTCTTGATGTAATGTTTTTGTTGTATTCATTAAATGTAGACATCAATCAGCATACCAGCTGTAATAGAATTGCTGCTTGCACATTAAAGTTTGCTTCTTTGTAGTTCCATGAGTTCATTTTTCACAGTGTCTCTGTTCCATTCACTGTCAAAGGCACTGGAAGCACGATGTCATGTAATTCAAAACAACTGATTTGAGGTGTTTAGACAGTCTCTGCTGATCCTATAATTTCATGACATAATTTCTTCCAGTAAATACAATCTTGCAGCATGGTGGCTTCTATTCTTTTATGAGACACTTCTCTGATAATTCTATGTATTTCATTTTGGCCCATCAGTATTTTAAGGACTGCAACTGGATTTTCTAAATGTGGGACATATTCTCCATGGACCATCCACAGAAAAAAACACCACTATCAACAAAATCATCAGTAAAATACATATTAATGTAATCACTTGTGAATTTGTGCTTTTGTAAGAATTTTGGTTACTGGTTCATCAGCAACAACAATCCTCCTTAAGACCACCAATGTACCCTCACCCACAGCAGTCCTGATGTTATCAGATAGGTTTCAGGACTATGGTTTGCTCTAACCCCTTTTCCAAAAACTTTATCTAAGTAGGGAAATAGTGAAATAGGACGGTAGTTTGACATCTCCATAGTGTTGGCCTTAGGTTATTTTAATAGTGGAAGGACCAGGGAATTCTTCCATACTTCAGGAAAAGTGGCAGATTCCAAGGCAAGTTAACTAACTCAGTTATCGAAGGACTGAGCAACTTAGCGTTAGCAGAGAGAACATGATGAGGGGTGGAGTCATCAGAAGATTCTGACCTCTTCAATGCCAGATGTTGTTAAGGTGAAAAAGGAATTCAGAGCAGCCACATAGGATGCAGTGAAGACCAAAACTCTGAATAAGAGTTAAGACTAGGTTAGGTAAAAAACTCTTTGTACATCTTTGAAGTTTTGTTTCTGAAACAGAGAAAAGCAGACATGAAGGTGGGTTGCTCACAGGCGAAAGAGTGTGCAAATTCCTTGTCTAATTTAAAAATGGGACAAGAAGAATTCTTATTCTTCTTGATTCTGTGCATAAAATGATCTTGCATGCTTGATATTTTAATTTATGATAACTGCTGAGTTTAGCTTTCAAAACATTTCTATCCACTACATTTTTAGTTTATCACCATTTCCATTGTCACCATTTACAATGCCTTTTGTAACTGTGCAGCTCTGGGCAAAACCAATTAGACATAGTAAAGCGTTTAGGGAACTGATTCATTCTTAATGGGGTAAAATAATCAATAGCCCTTCCTATAGAAGAATTCAATTTGTCATCTGCTATTGCTGCTTGTTGTGGGACTGAGAATAGGAAAATGAAGTCCATTCCAAGGTTCTCAATGGAAATGTTTTGGTGAGGGCGCTGTTACTAAGAGAAGGTACTTGCTCCAATATAAATGAAAAGTCTAATAAATAATGATCTCACCGGAGTTAATGTGGAGATAATCACCTATTAAAGCTTTCACATTGGTAAAAATTAAGGGCTTGATTATGACCTTGGTGGATGGGATGCTTCGTCACAAACATGAAGGATATCCCATCCCGCTGTATTACAAGTTCCATTATATCCTATGGAACTTGGAAAATGGCAGGCGGGATATTCATCATGTTTGTGATGGACTATACCATCCGCCAAGGTCGTAATTAGACCCTTTGTCCAGTATATGGCCAGCTATATGCGTAGGTTCATTACCTTTTTTTAATGAAGTTAAGCGCTCACAAGTCATCCCTCACTTTGACTATGACCAGATGAACAACTTTCTCAAAGTGAATATTGAAATCACTAAGTACAAAAAAGAGTCAAGTTTAATCTATTGAGCAGCTATAAGTGCTGTGAAGTTGGAGATTTTGTTTTTCCTTGGGGCTGGTGCCCTATAAACCAAGACTCCTGCTATAGGCATATGAATTTACCCAAGATATGTTGAAGAACATCAATTCACTATACTCCAGAAGAGTAGAGTTTAACAAAGAGTGCTTAAGCATATTTTTTCTAAATTAGGGTGATCCTGACCCCTCCATTCTGTCCTTTTGATCTGTAGTTATGTTTGTAGTCAAACTGAGCCATGTTTGTGTAATAAAGCAAAGATCAGATCCTCCGCTTTGTATCAAGTACCACAATTGAATACAATGCTTAGGTAAGGATCTGGCTTTTAAGTATCTGCAATGTATTCTCTTGTGATCTGATGAACTGGTAGACAGGCTACCCTCCACCCAGAACTTGGGAACAGTCGGACGTGCCCTCCCACTGACAGTTTAAATAGGCAAAAGGACAAACTGAATCCAATTGGCCAAAGGTACCACAAGAAAGATTACTCTTAATTTTCATTTGCAGTTTTAAAAGCTGTTCAGCTGTTTAATGAACAAGTACCTGAGATCCTGATGGTAACCAGGCAGGGGTCCTTGCATGTGACATTGGTCATACGGTTTTACGAAAATGCTGTCACTATACCCTGACATGTTATCTTTTGAGTTTTGGACCACAGCGAGAATGTGTTTATGTAAGGCGGGGGAGGCCACCCATCTGCCAGTGATCTCTGCCACCCTAGTGGAATGCTGCCTACCAAATTTAGAAATCCAGATTGATATGACGGAGATCTCTGTACCTTAAATGGAAATAACACCATGTTAATTTCTTTAAGGGCAGTGAAAAGTTGCTGAACATGTTTCATGTTGCCTCTCAGCTCACTTTTTTGTTTTGCAAAAAAAATCTGCAAGCGGTACCAATGACCCTCAAACCCTGGGAGTTTTCTCCCAGGGAAGTGGAGTAAAAAAATACACCAGACCATCCACTTCGGATAAGTGCAGTCTGATACCTACATCAAAGGGCCTAGATCCATGTGACCATCGGTGTAAGGTGTCTGTGAGTGAGGCTGGAAGAGGCATTTGCAGCAGAAACCTGATGGTATGCCTACTCTGATTGGTGCGGCATATAATCGGTTTGATAGACAGGGAACACATTTGTGGTGGAATATCCTATCCACCAAACTCTTGACCATGCCCTAAATGTCTACCATTGTCATAATCATCTATAGGTAACACATTCAAATCTGTAACGCTGTTGGGAAGCATTCTAATGTGTGATGGTAGCAGTTATTTGGAAACTACAGATCATGAGGATAAAATAAAAATGCAGAAGTTAAACTGTCTTGCCCTAAATGCTGAAAACAAGTTGAACTGATTTGGTTGGTTCTCAATGAGCTATACTAGGAACTACTTAAGTAATTTGTACATTGAACCTGTTTGAGAAAATGAAAAATTGTAAGTTGTATGTCTGACATACAGTTTACTCTGGAACATAAGGTCAAAGGTTGTGGGTTGTACATAAGAGTTCTTGATGAGCTTTGACCTTCCCTTTAGGACCATTATTTACCTACCACAGCAAAAGCACTTTCTGTTTAGATCTATTAATAGTCTGCTCATTGGTGCACAAAAAAGACTATTCGGTGCCTATGAGAATACAGACTCATGTTACTAGATTGGTAGCACATGTAGATCATAATTAGCCTCATTTCATTGACTCTAAATCAATTGCGTTGGCCCCAAATTAAGGCTAACATTAAGTGTAGGGCTTTGCCAATTCTATTAGTTCATTGTGTCACTGGGGACATTTCTTTAACAGTGTCATTCCAAAGGAGCCTTGAGGTCTGCATCTAGGAGCCTGCTAATTGTTCATTGGTAGCAAAGAAGTTCTACTAGAGGGAAATTATTCTTAGTCTTGGGGCACAAGTTTTGAATACTCTCCCTCAATATGTTAGGAAATGGCAGTATCCGATGTGAAATAAAAAAAAGTTTAAATGCTTCTTTTTTGTTGCAGTGTAAGTCTTCCAAGAGAAACTGCATGTCCATTGAGAACACTTGGTTTAAGCATAATATAAATTATGCAATGGTAAAGCTAATTGGGTGCTCCTTTATAAAGTGAGCACTAAACTATAGGCTTTATAAATGCTTGTTTGTAAAACATTGTTGAATAAATCGAAAGAAACAATATTTCAAAATACTATAGAAAAAACAAACACATATCTTATGGTGTCTCGAAAATAAACACTGAATTCAATATTTGAAATCTTTCTAAACAGTATGGCTCATTTTGCACATTTCACTGAGAAAACCTGGTTGGTTGCAAGTACTTAAAGGACCATAAAAGCTAGATGAGAAGTGTCAGAATAAAAAGGAACATAATTGAAATTTTCCACATGAAAACTAGATCAAATGCCATGGCCATTTGGGGCTCTGCAGAAGAAGGGAGAGCAGCTTTATGGGCCTCTTGGGGAAGAGGTATCTTTCCACTCACTCTGAGTACACCTAGGGCAAGAGGTAAGTACCTTTAGATTAGAGATTTCCAAATACTGATTTTTCTCTTTGGTAATCTCTACTCAAAATGTACAAAGGTTTTCTTTTTATGTTAGTGGCTCGTAATGGTTTGCAAATCAGCCTTCCTCATGAATATTGCAACCTACTAAGATTCACAGCCATAACAGTGATGGCAGCCTACTGGGGTCAGCAGACCCTCATGTCTGTGATTGCTTTTAACAATACAATAATAAGGATAATCTTCATTGTTTGGATACTAAAATCCATCACAATTTAAAATCCATCGCAAAAATAAAAACCAATACCAATCAGTAATGTAATAAACAGTTAAAACTTATCCTTATTGATAGCAGTAAGAGACATGGCCCTGAAATCTTTAGCAATACACCCCCATGGTTACCAATGATCAGGGGGACTTTGGCAGAGCATTGATTAAATATTAGCCCCCCTACCCACTGACAACCATAAGGCACATGGCAAGTGGCAAGGTGAAAATACAGGTAATGCGCAAAATGGCACAACCTGAGCGGGGCAAGAGCACGTTGAACCGCGCTCGCAGTGCCCCGAAGAAGTTTGTCCAAGGCAGCCTTGATAACTTTGACAGCCAAAACATTTAACATTGTATTCCTAAAACCCAATAATGCTGTTACGGCCTGGCGACAGAAGCGGACCCCCAGTTCATTCAACTTAGTCCGCAGCACTCTTCTCTGCTCCTGAAGCAATGATGGCCACAAACAAACCACATGTTCAAGGGATTCCTACCCTATACCAAAGCCCCTACATGTAACTCCCTCCCCTTGCGCTAAGCGCCAAAACGGTACATGTTTCAGGAAGCCCCAGTCACCCATCCTCAATGCCATAATTTTTTCTTTCAGGTGGATGTCATAGGTGCAAGAGAGATAGGCCAGGGGGGGACCTGGGCGAAATGAGTTTATAACTGACCAGGCGTGCATCCGGTTGGCTAGAAGAGCTCCGTCACTATGATAAGACCATAGCTGAACACTTTTCTTAATCCCCAGTTTAAATGCAGCGTGCAACAGATTGGCAGCCCAGAGCCTGTCAGCTTACAATAACAGTCTGCAATTAACCAGAAAGAGATGATATGACCCTTTACTCTCATGTGCGCTTCGTTCCTGCCATAATACTGACTCTAAGCTACCGGCCTTTGCCCTGCACAATTTATGACAGAATTTAAAAAACACTCCAGCAGCCACAGCTTGCTGGTCCAAAAGCCCAAATTTGAGCCTCATCTGTGCAGGAGATGCAGTTTGCGGTAGGTGGAGGATCCTCTTATAGATCCTAATGACCAGCCGATTTAGTAGCCCAGTGCCAATATCCATAATTTCTTTTGAACTGCAAGACAGTGAGGGGATGATCTTTACGCTCATAACCTTCAAAAGGGGGTGCAAACTAGGCCCCCTCAATGTTCTGGATAACTTTACAAAGGCAACCTGCTAGACAACCTCTTTAGCTTCTATCTCCTTCCTCTGGATGACAAAGCTGTCTTTGGGATCAAGATGCACTCCCAGATATTTAGATGATGAGTCAGAGGTCAGCTTATTAGTCTAATAGAACCAACTGGTACTTGGCTGCCTTCTCCTGCAAAATGAGACCACTTTTGTCTTAAGCAGATTTACCTCGAGGTCGTTCTCAGCTGTATACGAGGCTAGTTTATTGAGCAGCCACTGAAGGCCAACCCTCATACAGCTAATTATCGCAAGGTCATCAGCATACAGCAGATGGCTTAGTCACAAGCCCCCAATTTTGGGAGATGGGAATTAAGCTGTTCCAGTCAGCCCAGGATCATAGATTCTCTAGGAGATGGCTAGCATAATACTTGGCCTCATCATCGAGGACAGCTATTAACCTAAAATTGGATGGATCTGACCTTGAGCCACTTTTGTAAATTGAATGGATAATGGCACCACGCCACAAAACGGGAATCCTGGAGGAAAAAAAGACATTGATCAAATAAACTTGCAAAATTGAACACCCAAAAAGGGGGGTTCTGTTTGAACACAGCCTGAGGAATACAATTAGGCCCAGGGGCACCTTCCCGTCTTGCCCTGTTGGTTATGTGTCAAAGACGCATCAGGGAGAAAAACCCAACTTCCAGGGTGGAGGGCACATGCCAACCACCTGCAATTGCTGGCTGACCTGAGCTGCATCTGACCCATTATAATCCCCACCCTGCTCAGTGCATTCCAATTCACTAACAGCAAAGTGGTTTGTCAAAAAAATAGCTCAATCACTCTCTGCAATATTGGCAGAGCCAGATCTCCACTGGTTCCTTGTCAAATCATCTACAAGGCTCCAAAACATCTGTGGGTTTGGATCCTTACTTGCACTAAGGAATTGTTCCCAGAACATGTTCAAGCGCTTCTGTTTTTCTAAAGAATCTGCCTTCTTAAATGCTTTCCGAGCCTCTAGTCAGCACCTCAGAATCAGGGTGCTTCCTAAATGCCCTGGCAGCCCTGTTCCGGGCTTTCTTTAAATGAAGCACCCCCCCTGAGGATCATGGTGGATGAATGGGGAACAAGGTTGCGCACGGGTCACTGATATTCATAAAATAAAAGAAGAATAAACTTGTCCCACTGCTCAATGAGAGATTGTTGGTCAGCCTCATCTGGGCCAAAAAGGTTGGCATACTCTACCTTTATGGTAGTTCATGAGGAGGAGTTCCATCCAATGCGTTTCAAGGCCTCATAACACACACCGCCTCCCACCGACCGTACCTCAACATGATGGTCAAAGCTCAATCTCATAGTTACTATCTGGGGCGATGACCGCTCTCACATCGAGAACAGATACAAAAACTTTCTATAGAGGAAATAAATTTCATGACACAGATGGTGTAATCTAGATATGAGTGAGAATGCCCATCTGACCACGTCCAGCCCGGTGATACATCTTGTTGGAAGCAGCTGTTCAGGGCTTTAAACCACATGCTGTTCAAGAGTGTAATAACATTTTTTCCTAGGGCACTTTATGGGCAGTCCCTAGGTCTTATCTGATCCAAGAGACAATAATTATCCCCAAGATGGGGGGCTTCAGGGGTTTCCTGAAATACATTTGTATTAAAGTCCTCTGTAACCAAAAAGTCAGCATGTGGATAATCACCTACTAACTCACCCAGCAAAGGGATTAGCTGGGTCAGCTTCCCTCTTTTCTCCCTTGTCCCAGGTGCTATATAAACGTTAATCATGATGACGGATTGCTTTGAATTCCCCTTAGTAATCTTAATCCCATGGACTCAATTCTCCTCCCATCCCAACGGCGAGATGTACCCTATAAGTTTGACAGTAACATAAATAGTTAGCCCCCTTGCCACAGCCATTTTTCTTTTCTCATTGAGCGGATTTACAGAACTCTTGGAACCCCATAAGTCGGTTCTCGTTCTCCGCACAAGATTCCTGCAAGGCAATAATGTCATGATCTTTGAGGGAAGATATTAAGTTAGTGGATTCAAGTTTATGTGTCAACCAATTGATGTTCCAGGAGCACAGGGACAGTCCCTCGCACCCGGCCCCCATAGGGCCCCCTTGTGATGTACATGCGACTGGCCTTTGTGGCAGAGCAGATGGCAACCAGTCCCAGTTGGCCCACAGTCGGTTACTCGTACCAGACATTCCTACAATGTTGGAGGTGCTGGAGCTGCCCTGGGTGTCCTTTAAGACTGCACTATTGTTGACTTAATGCTGGGGGCAGCCGACAGAAGCACAGGATAGCCAGGAGAACTGTACAGAGTGATCATAATGCCCCAGGAATGAAAGGTGTCCTTTTTATCACAAATTGCCTGTGCAAGGTCAGCTGTAACCAATGTCATCAGGGTAGTTTCCCCTGACCGCATCCCCATCTGCGGGAGGAATTTAATTGATATAATGTTCCCGAAACCAATGCTATTCAATTCTGGAATGGCCTTGAAAAGTTTTTAAATACTTCCTCTATTTAAAATATCATGAGAACCTTTGATTGATGTTCGGGTATGAGGAGCAATTTTGTAAAGGTGCGGCCGGGCGTAACTCTTGGAGAACAGGTGGGGAATTTTAAGTGAGGGTGGGCACCTGAACCAATGGAAATCACTATATGGTTTTGGCTGCATGTTGACGCGGCCCCGATAGAGGCCCCGGTAGAACAGTCGCTGACAAACCAACAGGGTCAGCATCCTCCGGGCACAGAGCATCACTAACGGCCTAGGGAGCTGCCAAACCATCCCTGTCCGACCCCTTTGGATCTTGGGGGTGAGCCATCCTTCTTGCTGTAGACAATTGCCTGTACAGCTTGAGCTGTCACGCTTGCCTCAATTCGACCAACTGACATAGCCACGGTGACCCTAGATGGGGAAGTCGCAATGCTCATTGTGTGTGATTCACACGGGTCTTGTTGCAGTGATTGGTACCCTTTAATTTCCATCAGAACTGTAGCCAGAAATGTAGGAAGAGATGGTAAATTATTGAGAATCGGAGAACAACAGCAAACTGCCTAAACTACATTGGTGCTTGATTGCTCTCTTACAATGAACTGATTGAAAGATTCAAATTCATGGTCGATCCCCGCTACATAAGTGGCTAGTGTGTTCAGCAGGTCAACTTGAACTTCCAGAATGGGAGTTCAGGGCAAAACTGTGGACCGCAAGGTTTGGAGGAGCTGCGACCAATCGGGCCACATGAGGCGACTGGCGAGTGGGATGCCGGAATATCTGAATGAAGACAGGATAAGTCCAAGAGTAATTGATCGTTGAGCTCTGGTCTTTTACGATCTGCGCCAGGACTGTCACTACAAACCCCACTCGGGGGCTTCGAAGGAAGCATTGGAAAAATGTTGCCAGTTGTACTTTGGGTCCATTGGGCATCCCGTAAACAAACTGGACTGGGTAAGCCCTGCCCCGATATTTCAGGGGGTCCGACGGGCAAAATATCCCAGTCCTTGGCAGCTGAAAGATGGTGACAGGGGATTGCAGTCAGTAGTAATTCACCATTTTGTTGGCCAATAATCCGGTCCCACTGAGTGGTTAACTGTTTTCACAGAACTGCCCCTACCCCTGGCCCCACCTCAATGAGGCTTAAAGGACTTGTGAGGCCCTCAGGGGTGACTGGCCACCTGGAGCTGTGGACTATGGCACGCCTTTCCATGACGGGGCACTGGTGATGCCTTCTCCGCTGAGTCCTCCACTATGTCCAAGGTGAAAGGGGTGTGACAGTCCATTGCGCAACCCTATGTTGCCACAACGGGGGTTTCTTTTTAAAATAATCCAGCAGCCAGGGCTTATGTCATTTCAATGTACGGCATTGTGGCAATGTGGCAGTAGAATCCTGGTAAAGCGGTGCAGGAGCCTCCAAGTGCTCAATAAACTAGGGGGTGCTGCCGCGGTGGGGTGATGGATGTGTGACCCCCCCTTGAATGTTGTGGCACTAAGTGCTGAGCCACCACCTTGGCCTCTCCTGCTGCTGTTCTTGCCTCTCCGGGCTGCAACGGGATCCTTCCTTACTTTACCCGACCTCATGACGAGTTTGGGCTGCTCTTGGAAGTCCGGGGATAATTTCATTGTTTTTCCATTTTTGTTTTTTTCCTTTTGTATACCACTTTCAAAAATCATACACCGGCTTAGTCATGGGGGCCTTTGAACACTGGTATGCAAGTGCACCAAAATTCACAGGGCTCTCAATGGCCCGCAGGAACAGATGACTGGGGTCCAAGGGGCTTGGCAGGTCATGCAGGTTACGTTAAGGCAAACGGTTTGAGGCAATGGGGATGGTGAAGATGGTAGTGGCTATGGCAGAGTGACTGCTCAGTCCAACATGCCCCAGAACACCCAGAGTCTAGCACACCCGGCACACCCAGCTCACCTGACTCCCCCCACCGTCTGGTCAGCTGGGGGAAGCAATGATCTGTGGAGTCTGTGCAGATCAATACTCCTGCTGGTCTGGGGCCGGGGGCCAAGGGCAGGTTCTCCTGATGAGTTTGCCCGCTGGGCCTGCCAGGCCAAGCCACCTGCCTTCACACCTACTTCTCCTTAATCTTCAGCTGCTCCCGCCCTGCCCCCAAAGGTCCAAAGACCGGCACAACCGGAACAGCTTATGCAGGTCTCTGGCAGGTCTCCAAGGGTCCCCAGCGGGATTCGGTTCCAGCAGCGACAGTGGCGGCTCACGGAACTCGGATCTCGCGATGTTAAATAAAGCAATATTTTTTAACTGCACCTTGTATTCCTTAAAAAAAAATGGGATGGATTTAAAAAAAAATTAAATGTTAACTTCCACTCGCGCCCCTTCCTGTTTGCAAATGGGTCAACACCAGTTTTGAATTGGTGGTAAACTATTAACGTTTTGTGACTAGAATTTGTTTGTAAAACATTAATACATTAATACATATCACTGTGATTTTGTATTTGGAAGGGACACCCTAAGCATGCCTCTTCCAAATACGAAATTGCATATACAAAATAGAAAAAGTATTGGTATTGAAAACAGCCAGTCTTAGACAACAATCACAATGTTTTTCTAAACGGATATATTTTACTGAAAACTGCTTTCTTTCTGGCAGGCAATATACTAATCTGTAGTTCCAAATAAATAGACCCATTTAAGGCAGAAATGACATTCTGTAAATTAATACCTGTTGCATACGAAGGCATCTTCTTTTGGAGTATTCCATAATATCCTGAGATTCAAGGTGTTTCCAAAGGAAAGGCGTGTGACTCCGTAATATATAATTCACTTAGAAATTGCAAAATGCTTGACCAACAGGTTCCTTCTCCATCTGTATGTCAAGGGATCAACTTGAAATGGACATTGCCACATCCATGAATTTGAGAACACAGAACCTTTAAAGGACTCTCCTTTACAATTCATATAACAGAATAACTATTTGTGCTTATTTTTCCTGTCCAAATATTAACATGCCTATTACAATGGCCACAATGAGTTTGAAATCAGGTGCAGTGTTCAGCCTAGTTTCAAATCAAGAGTTCCATAGAAGGTCTGTTTGCAACCAGAGGTTTTGCCTAGAAATATTAATATCTAGAGCAACGTGCATTGGCAAAGCAATATGTGCATAGGAGTACAGTACAATGAAAACATAAAACAAACATGGGCAGCTCCTCCACAATGGAGGAGCAGCGTCGCCCCACTGGCTAAGAGATAGCAGCAGAAAAATAAAACAATACTTCAATATTGTTTTATTTTTCTGCTGCTGGCTCAGCCAGTATGTGAAGGGAGGGGAGGGGCTGGGTCATGGGAGGTGGGATGAGGAATTGTGTGCATTAATTGTGCTTGGACGGTGTAAGACGTCGTGTAAAACGTCTATCCAAACACACAGGAGCACTCATGTTTCTGCAATACCTTTCACTTGACATCAGGGTACTGGCAGATCTCCAAGACCCAGGGGGCCAAGGAGAGGTCAGCATCCTTCATCCCAGAGGGCCACTTTCAGTTCAAAGTAATGCCATTTGGACTAAGGAATGCCCTTGCCAGCTTCCAGAGGTTGACCATGTTGGTCCTGGCTGAGCTACAAAATGTAATGCTTCGGCACTAATCTGAGAGGTTGAGTGATCCAATGGGAGTAATCTGGATCCAAAGAGTGTTCCCAGTAACTCCCACAGACCAAGGGTAGTTCTGCACTCCACAGCCAACCAATCCCCAGGTGGAAAAGAGAAATAGATTTTTTTTAAAAGGACACTCTCTTGTATGCTTGGCCATTGTTCTAAGTGGGATGTTCCTTTTATATCCTTTATAAGAAATCCTTGCTAGAGGTGGAAATTGTGTGTAGCTATGGGAAATCTACAAGAAAAACATATTAGAGTACACTGGAAGAGGGAACGGTATAGTTTTTCAACCTCTCTTCCGATACAAACATTCCTACTTTTAGCTAAGTGCTCCCCCTGCCCTTAGTGGGCTTCAGCTCTTTCCTCTCAGGATAGCCTTAACAAATATGTCTAAAAGAGAACATAAGGTGTGTGCAAACACCTAACATGGAGGTACTTGTTCGTTACTTCACCTGTTTTCCCAAAACTTACCCCTTTTATTTGATGACCTTAATTAACCCATGTCGTCATTGTACATAAGGCATTATACTCATTCTCAAACTAATACAGTCTTTGTGTTGACTTAAAAGGAAGTTCAAAATTTAAAAAAAGGTTTCCCGTAGCCAAACGTTGGGAAATTAATCTTCCTCAGTTCAGCCTTAAGAATTTCAGGTTGGAGTCAAGGGTTTATTTGGAGGCAAAAGTTAATCTCCTTTATGTTTTTGCTCTCTTTTAGGTTCACCAGAATTAAAAAATACCTGTTACTTCAGAGGTTAATTGGACTATAAGTATGCTTCCTTACATAACGTGGCACAAGTTCTCATTACTTTGTTTCCCTTCACACAAATCTATTGGTGGTCTGTATTTATGTTTTATTCCTTACATGTGTAGGTTCCAGGTGATGAATAAGGGGTAGCAGGCAATGATCCATGGCTACCTCCTGGGTCCGGAACCAAAAGGAGGAGCTGGAATAGATTCGACCAAAAGGTTCAAGTGATGTCAGGACCTAAAGAACATTCTGCAAGTGATCGGATAAGTATCAATATATCAGGCATCTTGCTACACACGGACACAGCTTGTAATCCAACCATTTCCGAAGGAGGCCACTGTTCTCATGAGAGTAAAAGACCCTTGCTATTGCCTGATATGATGTTTAGGCATTGAGACACAACTGATATGGTACAGCACATCAGTCGTGGACCCGTTTACTCATGTTGAACAGAAGCACCGGTCCTAACAGAAAAGTCAATGCTAACTATTTGTATAACATTGTTGTTTTCAGCTTCAGCTAGGATGCCCACCTTCACCACCTCTGGGAAGTGTTTCAGGCCCTACAACAACCAAGCCCAACTATCAAGGCTTGTAAATTCTAGATTCAGAGGAGATTAGTTGTGTTCTTGGGTCCGTAATCAGTGAAGGCAAGGTTAAGTCTCTCTAGCCCAAGATAGAGACCATTATGGCTTGTGCACCTCCCAAAACCCAGACAGATGTGAAAGCCTTTTTAGGGCTCAATGGGTAATAAAAGTGATTTGTTAAGGGTTTGGCACCACTGTTGTCCCCTTAACTGAGATGAACTTCCAAAAAGGAGCCCAAAAAAGTGACCTAGTTCACCACTGCTCAGGGCACCTGACTTCTCCAATGAATTACTAGTTTAGACAGATGCTTCAGAGAATAGCATTGGTGCTGTCTTCTTGCAGCTAAATGAAGAGGCCTTGGACCACCTGGAACCTTCATCAGCAAGAGGCTACAGAACAGAGATCAAGTGCAATCAAAATGGAAGCATTTGCAGTGGTCTGGGCACTGAAGAAGCTGAGACCATACCTGTTTTGGACTCACTTCCTGGTTCGAACACACTACAGACCCCCTCAGATGGCTGATGCAAATGTGGGATGAGTATTCAAAACCATTGAGGTGGTTCAGCTCACTACACAGAATGAACTTTACAGTGGAACATCACTCTGGCACTGACTACGCCAATGCTGATAGTCTTTTAAGTGTTTCTGTCTTAACAATGAGAACTCCCATGAGGGTGGATAGTTCTGTATACTTTCTTCTGGAGGGGACATATGTTGGAAACAACTATCTTTTGCATGGTATTCCCTCAGATGTTTGCCTCCTTTCGCTGGAGCCATTTTGTTGGCCAGTGGACTCCACATGCTTCATGCCTGCTTACCAGTGGTTAAGTTCTTGTGCTCTCCCTTTAAGCACAGTAAAATTTACATATTCACAGTCCCTTATATATGTTCCTAATATTGGAGCCTGCATTTAAATACTACTAGTAGACTGCAGCACTCATTGTGCCAGCCTCTACAGCAGCACTATAAAACCTGTCTCAGGCCTGCCAGTGCAGTCTAGGTGTGCAACAAACTTTTTGCCAGGCCTCAACATTCCTTATTGGAGCAAATGATGATGGGTGGAATGTTACCTAGAGCAATTGCCAGTGATTCTAATTCCAGCTATGACGAAAATGCTGCACTTCCCACACCTTTGAATGGGGTCGCTGAGAGATGGACAGCCTGGGAATCCAGAGTGTTTTTGGCAGATGTCCTGCTTTACCACCTACTGCAGGTCCTGTGTGATGGTGGAGCCTACATTCAGTCTCTAACGTTTATTTGAAGCATTAATCACTTTACTCACATTCTTCAAAATGTTATTGCTGAAGCAGATGTCTTAATTTGAAATTATTAATGAGTGTTTACGTATTTTGAATAATGACATGCAGAAAAATGAATAACGTAGAGAAACATAATGTGCGCGTTTGAAAATGTGACGTTGAAGAATGGCCACCAGTAATGATTAATAATTTTGAAATATATTAGGGTAATGTAGTAATATGTCATATTAAAGGTTATGAATTATGCTTTAGCATATTAATTGTAGGCCTTAACTTAGCAAGTGTCTTGGCTTAGTTTTGCCAGGCCTCATGCAGAAGTTGTATTTGTTAGTGTTTAATATAAAATGCTGACAGAGTAAACTGACTGTGAAATGCTCATTGTTTTAATAAAATGCTTAACCAAAACTATCTATGGGAATCGACTGACAGGAGATGAGGTATCTCGTTATGTATCAAAATGTGTGTAATATGTGCAAGAGGTTCTTTTGGGGGGGGGCAAATTAAGACACTGACTGTAGACGAAGATGCAACAAATTTGATACCTGACGAGCCGGATGATGAGAACATCGTATGGCAGACCAATCAACGACGTGTAAAATATTAAAATTCATAGATTTGGTATATGGACACTACTGGATAGAGTAATAGCATACGATTAATTGACCAATTCAGAATTAGGGGTTAGTTTGGGTAACTTTGATATAACAACGTGACAGAGGGAAGAGACTTCACACCTTATGCAGAGATTTTTGGGCAGACCTCTGTGGTGAAGAAGAGACTTTGAAGGGATTTGAGATTCTGTCATTGGGATCATACTCTCTAACTGAGCGCCTGATGCTTTGCTGATCGATTGATGACCTGAGGACGAAGACTAATTCTGTTTGCTGACCAATACCATGGATAGGTAGATATGGCAATATGACCGAATTGTATTTTTATGCCTTTTCTTTCTAGGTACCAACTGTGCTGTTTTATTAGTTTTCCTTAGCTAGATGTTTCCTAAATTTTTGTTCTAAATTATTTGGCAGGAAGCCCCACATGCTGATGCCAATCCGGATTAGTTGAGGGTATTTACATGACGACTGACAAATTACAGAGATAAATGGTTGATGGATAACTTTGTTGAAACTTATAGACTGTGAAGCTTTGTTGAAGTTGACTTTGCTAATGATTTGCACTGATGCTTTAGAATGTATTGTGATTCAAGCTTTGATTAGGTTGTGTTTCTTGCATCTTTTTGTTTAATACATTTTATTCTTATATGCGTGCTGACTTGATTTTGAGATAAACTCCATAATCATGATCTTGTTAATATAAGAGAAATGAAATTACTAAACTTTACTAAAGGTGTGGTTATTCATGGCTGAAAAGTCATGGTGAGTGAAAATTACTGACTCCATTGATTATTGATTATTGAGTTGACTAATGATTATTGTGTACTGATTATTGATTTCCATTCTGGAGCTATGGTAAGAAAATCCTAAACGGGTCAAAAGGTTCATTGACCTGGTAGGTTTACTTAATAAGGATTGACGCGCTAACAGTTTTGAAATAGCTGTTCCCACAGAAAACATCGCAACCAGAAAAGCAATGTAGTATATGAGGATTGTAGGGCCTTCACTACTGATTCAACTGTGCAATTTGTAAACCTATGATTGTGCATGTCCTCAGGACAAGAAGTTAATTTTAAATCGAAGAATACATGTTTTAAAGGTGTGTATTTCAGCTTCCATAGTTCTACTTTAGAGGTCGGAAGTGCTGATGTTCTTTCAGGAACACTGATACGGCTCTAAAAGGACTACTGATTCAACTGTGCAATTTGTACACACCACTACTTAAGGAAAACTCACACAAGCAACATCATTGCTCAAGAAGGATGACATGGAGGTGCTACGCATGCAGCATGCCAGAAGACGCAGTGAACAGGACCAACAGCAGCAGCTACCACCACACCTACATGGACCCCCAAGGCAACACAGAAGGCAGGAGAGGCTATTCAGGACCAGGACAACCCTTCTGGGCCTCAGGGAACATGATATCATCCAGAGGTACAGACTCAACTGGCAAGCCATACAGCAGCTGCTGCGCCACATTGAGCCACAGTTAACAGCCAGCTTGCAGACACCCCACATTATTCCTAGCTGTCCTGCACATGTTGGCAAGTGGCTCATTTCAAACTACTGGTGCCCTGGTTGCCGGGGTGTTATAGCCCTCATTCTCTGCCTTCCTTCCCAAGGTACTTGATGCCATCATCTCCCTCACACCCCGCCACATCAGCTTCCCCAACACACAGCAGCAGCAGCAGGAGACCAAACAGGCTGCAAATAACAATAGATGCCACTCTAGAGCCACAAAGGACCAATTTAAAACCACACAGTGACAATGACATGCCCTTAACTGGCAGTACAACTTGGAAGATGAACCATTCAATATCACATAAGGCCACAGTCAATCCCACACTCTTCCAAACAATACGTCCTGTGTGAGGGGTGTGTAATGTGTGTTTCTGCAGGTCAAACACGATGAGACACATAGCATGACGATGCTGACTCAAATGAAGGTGATATGGAATTATTGAGGCAGTACCAACATCACACATCACTCCTGTGGTGACATTGCCAGCTAGCAATAAGGAAGTGGACTGTGCTTTGAAAACATGTTGATGTGACACTAATGCAAAGTGCACACTGCTACACATACTGAATGAGACAATTCCCCATGTACATAACAGATGTACAGGGAGATGGACCTTCCTACACTAAAACCTTCACCCCAACAACCAAGTTAGCCAGCTCACCTGCAGCAAGTTCAGTAGTGTAGGTGCACAGTTGCACATGACCCAACTGGGTGAGGGAACAAAAGCAGGTTTGCATAGAACTTGTCACACATGGGATAATTGTGCATTGTCAATACTAAACACTTCAGTGCTGCCAACTTATGGAGCCGGTGTTGTGCATTGTCACCTAGGCAAATCAAAGGGCCTCACTGTTGCATTTCACCTGCAATTACATTTGTCTAATTGGATGGGATTTCCAGGCCATGTAGTGCAACCATGTTACCACCACAGTGGAATCTATTCTGTATGTGGAAGTATCATTTCACCTCCAGTGAATGCACACAGACACATCTTTCTAACTACATAATGCATGGGAGATACACACTGAACTGCAAGTTTCTAAATATACCACAGATAGCAGGTCAATTAGCCAAACACCAGTTTTGGTAGTCAAAAAACCCAAAGCAGAAAGAACCTCAAAGAAGCCTAGGATCCCACACAATACCACAAACACATATGAGTCACAGACAACACAAGATAACAACTGCCATGCAAAGTGACATTCCCGGTGCAACCAACAACGAAATACTTATCCCCATTTTCTCTTTCAGCTGATCAGCGATACGGGATCCAGCCATGGATCATGACCCCATCTGCCAACCCAAGCACAGCAGCAGTGCATGCCTATAATGAGGCACATCGAAGGACACGCACCATAATTGAACTGACTTTTGGCATCCTGAGGTCCAGATTCAGGTGCCAGGACATCACTGGAGGCAGCCTCCTATATCCCCCAGAAATGGTCTGCAAGATCATTTTGACCTGTGCCATCCTGCACAACATTAATGTTAGGAGGAACATTCCCCTATATGAACCTGAACAACAACTGCCCGAAGAGGAGGAGGAGGAGGATGCTGTCCGGGAAAATGAGGGGGAACATCCTAACACAGGTGCAGGAATGCATCGCAGACAACAGATTGTACACATTTTTTTCCAAATATTGTCACTATCACCACTTTGTTATGATATGGAATTAAACACCTCACTTCATCACTCAATCATGCTCTGGGTAATTATTTATGCATCACATGATCTCTAGGAATCCTAATTAGAGTATTGCCTCATGGAGCATTGTAGAAAGACAGATTTGCATACTTTAGATGCCACATCACATTTGATGGGTATGAATGTACAGCAAACATCATACACATTTTTTACGATATACATCCTGCCTATTTCACATTTGAAGGGCAATTTCGTAGGACCACAGCTATGAGACACATCATGTTACCAACATGGTCCATTGCAGCATATGACACCCAACTAAGACACCATCAATCATAAGGTTAAAAAGTTCATCATACATAAGGCAGTGGATGTGCAAATGCATTGGTAACAGGATTGTAGGACCAGACCCTTGACAGCAGTAAGTGTGACATCAGCTATCTCTGCAAGGAGCATGTGTGACAAGAAGTGCATCAAACCTGAAAATGAATAGCGCAGGTGTCCCAGGTATGACAAGCATTGCTCACAAGACATGCCCTGCGCAGTCCATCCCAGGTAATAAGTCCTGCCACTGCCATGCTTTAGGTCTCTGCCCACCCTTCTCTAGGGGGCACTGTAAATGGACTATCTGTACCCTGAGAATCATCATCTATACTCACCCAGACTCTCAGTCCGACTCCTGTGTGCTTCTCTCTTCAGTATGGCATGCCATAGTTCTAGTTCATCAGTCTGCAAGGACTTCAGGTCCCATAATGCACTGCCTGGTAGTCGGTAAGAACTGTAATTTGCAGTCCAATGCTTCCCATGTGAAAGGTCCGGTTGGCCCCCTGTAGTGGATTCTCAATTCCAGGACTTGTGAGAAACTGAAGGTGCACACACCTGTGAGCACTCTCATGCAGCCCAGCCATTTTACTCTGCCCTGCCATTGCTACAGCCTGGAACTGCTTAGAAGCTGCCATTTCCTGAATCTCCTTGTTGTGCATTGGAGTACAATTCATTTGTGTACCAGAGCCCTACTGGGATTGTGTAACAGTGCAGAGTACACCAGAAACTGCTCTTTGTTTCCACAGTGTTGTTCCTGCTTGTCCCAGTCAGACTCTTCTCACTGTGTATTTGCCTTGTTCATGTTTGTTCCTGACAGAACCTGCATCCTGTTAGCCAGACTGGTTCCAGTCTTTGCATTAACCAGAGACGTTCCCTGTGGCTACATTTGCCTCATAGTTGGTTTTCATGCCCTCCATTTCCTCTTCGGGTAGTGTGTCTGGTAGGTCTACGATCAGTCCTCAAATGTATAGAATAGTTTAATTTGTTTTCTTATCTTATTTTGTTCTGGGACATGTTTACAAAGGGGAAAATCCATCCTCCTATCCCTTGTCTGGTTTTGCATGTATTCATTAGTGCCAAACAGTGACAGTGTGCTATGGCTGTATGCCAGGATTTGGTACTGTGCCTCTAGCCCAACAAACAAGGGCTGCTAATGTGTATGCAAGGACAATACATGTTTCTGCCCTGACGGTTCAGACACAGATTCACTTCTGCCACCACCTTTTGATGGGGCTTGCGTGGTGACTAGCTATGAGATTAGTCAGCACAGAGGCACTGATGTTCCCTGTTACGGTGGGAATTTTAGAGCCCTACCCTGTGTACAAATGTAGTGATGAAACCTGCCTGTTTTTCTGTTACTGATCCATAATGTATTTGAGCACAACAAGGTTGCTCTGTCGTCCGCCTTCTGAAATTTCTGCTGTACCTTAGCTGCCCTATCCCCTTGTATGCCGTTACCTGATCTTTGGCTTTAGGTTAAATCGGCTTCAAAGGATACTCGGTTAATTCAAGGGTTGGCTCCACAGACTCCTGACTAGACCTGCACGTAACTGTTACATCATGGAGGCCAATACTGACACAGGGTATACATGGCCACACACTTGAACTGGACACTTTTGTGCAATGAACCACTGGAAATATGTGAACACATACAGCATGTTCTTCTGCTCCGCCACAGCCACAGGAGAAACATAGGTCATTTACCTGAGTCAAACTGTGGTGTACATTACAATTTTATGATTGGATTTGAGACTCTGTGTCACATCCACTGTACCTATCTAGCATGTTCAAATGTGTGACTCATGGGTAGTATACACACAAGTGACCATAAAAGGGTAGCCTACATTTCATGACATGCGAGGGGTAACATATCTTACATAGCCCTCATCAGCCGCCCTTGATCTTTCATGTGTATAGTTAGTCATGGGAAATGTATTGTCCACAATGTCAAGCAAGTACACACAGCAGAAGAGGCAACAGATATTACAAACACATATCATGACTGATGTACCTCATTGATTGGCATCTGATGGTTATACCCATTTGTAACACATTCATACATGAACATTACGCCAAATGTTTTGCATGCCATTCCCACAGAGGCAGACAAATAATTTTAACAGACAATCCATACACAAAACACACACACCATGATTAATTTTTTAGTAGCATAGCCTTGCTGTCCTCTATTGATGCAACACCTGTGAAAACTTGAAAAATCTTATTTAATTTCCAAAGTTTGTGCTGCTGTTGTGTCAGTTAAGAGAGCTGATCCTGCAGAACAACATAAGTATTATGGGCTGCAGTAGTATGGTCTGCCACATGTGCCCAAACACTAGAACACACACTGCAGGTCATACCATCCTATCTTTGTCTAGCTATAGGTTGCATGCATGTTAAAATTAGAAAAATGACTCAAACTCAGTTTAAGACCGAATTTTTTATGCAAACGCGTCAAAAATGGCGCATATGCAGTAAAAAATTACGCTCACGCACGTTATTCATCAAATGGTCCCTAGCGTTAATTCCACCAGCGCGCCCCAGGCATGAGGACATCCATTGAAAATGTATTGATCCATGAATGCATGGGATTTTAACGCATATGCATCAAAAATATTGACGCAAACCCCGCAAGCGTTGAAAGTTTACACGCAAGACAAAAAACGTGCCGCAAATGAGACAGGAAAGGATGTAATAGGATATCCTGTTTGAAGAAATGGTACAGTGGGTGTACTTTCACTTTCAATTTGCAGTCTGTGATTATTCTAGACTGTTTGGCTGTGTTTTGACTTGTCTCTCTGTGAATATTGTGAATTTGTCTCCTGTGTGCTCTTTATATTGTCCTTTGGTGTTTGGTAAGTGTCTTCTGTATCCTCTGGAAGTGTATTTGTGTCATTTATTGTATTTAGATGTGTCTTTGTACTGTTGGGATTCTGTTTGTGGGTGGTATTAGTTGTGGTAGTTTTGGGCTGTCTGTGGTTTAAATAAGTTTCCTTTTCCTACCTCCTTTCCCTGTTTTTCCCTCTTTACTTTTGATTCATTGTTTTGGTGTGATGTCGGGAAGGCCACAGCTGGGGTGCATGGGTGAGGAGGAGCTAGGGGCATTTGTGTGGCTGGTGTGCCACTTCCTCCCCCTGATGTTGGAGGCTGGGAGCCCTGTGATACAGGGGTATCACACGGAGGCAAGAAGGCTGAGGTGGGCAAAGGGGTGCTGTTCTACCTGAGGCGCACTTTCAACACCCAACGCAACGATCACCAGCTGAAGCAACGGTGGGCTGACCTGGTGGCCCGAGAGCAGGACCTGCTTGACCACCTGGGTGTGGTGATTGGTGGCCCTGTTGGTGAGTACCAAATTGACTAATGTGTGCAGTAGAATGCTCTGGAGTGACAGTAGCATATGTTGTGGCATGCTGCATGCAATGTTTGTGGACATGTGGAATGCAAGTTGAACAAACTGTGAGTGTACCAGGAATGGGATGTATTTCATATGGTAATACATGGAAACAATGTAGTCCACAGTTTTGTGAACCATGTCCGAACAGTATTCAGGGCCATATGTATCAAGCTCTTCATAACCTTCACTATTATCTTAGGCCCATATTTCTACTTTGTTTCCACTGCATTTGCGTAATTTCTGGATGCGAAAGTAGCGCACACTTGATACATTCAAATATAATTTGCTAATTTGCGCAGCTGTTGCATCAAAAAATAAAGCAAATGCGACACAAAATAAATTACACATCTGGGCCTAAGTTCACTGTTTCTGTGTGTTTACGTCTGGACAAATAATCATTCACATGGCCAAACCCAAATGGGCCATTATGCTACCAGATTGCATTATCACAAAACAGGGTAATTTTGTGGCTTTTCGGAGTAGGCATTGAAATCCTATCATTGAGTAGCAGGGCCCAATTACATTTTTTGCCTGGGCACAATTGCTGGGACTAAGCTAATGCAGTTACCATCTGTGTCACCCATTTTCTAAAGTGAAAGGGTCAGCATGGTATCCCCGCTCTTTATGAATGCATGGTCACAAACTAATTTTGAGCATGATGTTGTGCAAGGGACCACTGACTGCTTCCAAGATACTATTTTAGTGAAGAACTAGGTTTTTATATTACTTTTAGTACACCCCTGCTGAACTGTCGCAGTATTTCTACAAATGTAAACTTCTCAGTATGAAGGCAGTCACAAGGCATGGTGGTCTGCTGAGATCAGCAGGCCAGCATTCCTGTGAGTGCCGCTATTCCCAAGGTGTTTTCAAATAGAGACCTACCTCATCATGATTGCAGAAGTAGGACATTTGCTACCTCTTTTTTTTATTAGCAGACAGTGTCAGTTCGGGTGTACTACCACTGATCACGCAACTTGGCAATTCAAAGTTGCTGATTCTGGCAATGTGTGATTTACAATACCTGATATAGGTACACAGGGCCCAGAGTAACACATTTCAGGTGCAAAGACTACACCTGTGCCCATGTATTCTGTCAACGATGATCAACTAAGACGCTGTCAGCATACATCATTTTGCTGTTTTGAATCAGAAAAGTGGCCAATTCAAAAATTTATTTGGAGGTGCCCAGTGTCATAATTTAGTCAGCAAGTCATTCCCTAATTCACACAGAACAGTGATGCATCAGTTTTACACACCAACTTGCGTATCCCTGTTAAGTAATGAACATGTAGGACTGTATGGGTGACTGTCCCGCAGCATCTAGCTCCACATGTAGTACTCCATTTATGTGGCACTTGAGTGAAATGTCATAGGCATGCATGCAGGTCAAGGCCAGATGGGTGCTTGCATCAATGTGGTTGATTTAGGAAATGTGTCAGTGAGATCTGATGTTGATGGTTGTCCACAAATAGAAACATGATTGTAGATGTGATTGTCCAATGGCTGACTTATCCTAGTTGGCAGGCCTCCTTACCTGTGGTAGACTGACTAAATCCATGTACAGCTGGACAAAGCTTCGTGGTTGTCCATGATGGTTGAAAATATGTATTGCATGCCCGTCCCTCCCTGAGGCACAGGGTTAGGGGAAGAAAATATATGTAGCTAGGTGTGATGGTCACAGCATAGATGGCAGACATGTAATTCAAGCATTCATGTGTGCCAAACTATAATGCCCCCTTATGATTACCAACTGCATACCATCCTGCCAGTTCCATGTACAAATCACAGGTCTTGTGTGCCTTGAATTTGATCCAAAAGATAGGGATTAGTTGGCCTGGCACATGTTGAGTACTTGCAGCATTTGTTATGTGACGAATAGCACTACATATATGCACAGATCATTTATTTAAGTACACGCCTTGTTGTGCATTGTTGTGCTGTTAGATAGTTGATGGGCAGGCTGCGTTGGCATGTCATTCTTCAGGGACATTCTTTCATCTGTACTGTGATTTGGACTGCCTGTGCTATTTGTGAGGAGGTTTTAGATTATCATCTGTACATGTATCACACAATGATGTCACTAAGGTTTGCCTGTCTCTATTTTTACAGCTGCCCACATGAATGCAAATGAAATCCATGAATTTCAGAGGCGGGCAGTGCGCTATCGACACATCCTCGATGTGGAGGCTGGATACTGTATGATGACTAGGCGGTATCGTCATGAGAGAGTCACAAGGGCATGGAGGGCATTTAGCCAAGGGGGGCCAGCATTGGCCACAACATCTGCCACCACACCAACTCAAAGCACAGTGGACACTGGGATGACAGCCACTCTAGCGGGTCCCACAACCTCGTCAGCACAAGGCCCAACAGCAGCACCATCTGCACCTCCACCTCCAACCATGGCACCAGCACCTGCAACATCAAGTGCTACGCAGACCACCACAGCTGGAGTAATGGACATGGCAGATTTCCGCAACCTACAATGTGACATGCAACGTATGTTGGCTTCATGGACACTCTACAGCAGTAGGTGGCCCCCAACAGCAGGAGACTGCAAGCGATAAGGAAAATCCTGAGGAGGGCCAATCTTTGAAATTATTGTTCCTCACCCCTAATTTCCCGTCCCTCCTCTTTCCTCATACTTTTTTTAGTGGATTAATGGGGCTTAGTGTTATGTTAGAGTATGCTGTTACTTTAGTTAGGATAGTGGGTTGGGGGTAGGGGGAGTTATATTATTACATGTTTGTTTGTGGGTGGGTGGGTGGGTGGTCGTTGATGTTGGGGTTTATGTGTATTATTAAAAAATAAATAAAATAAAATAAAAATATATATATATATTTGCTTAGGATTAGTTAGTATGTGTTTAGGTTAGTATATGGTGTCCTACACGTGTCCCGTCATATAAGGGGGTGGGGGTTTTATGTTTAGAGTGTTTAGTTAAATGTGGTAAGTAAGTTCAGCTTAGGGTAGTTAGGGCCAGTTGTGGGTAATGTATAGTTAGGATAGGTTAGGTTAGTTTAGGTGTTAGTTTAAGTTTCCTTTCATACATATATAATACATTTTGATGTACTCCTTTACAGTATGTGTCATATGCCTGTGAATCAGGGCCTTTTCATGCGTGTACAGTGTCAAATTTCTGTTTGTCTGTGTGTTCCATCCAGCATCCACATCCCATTCTTGACATGGTTATTCCTACTTCCAAATGAGCTGTCACTTTGGCAGCTACAACAAAGTGACTTCTCTATGCATCTGCCATCCATTGAACTCACCACTCAAGGTAACTATGGTTCCCAATGTGTTGTAAAGGTTTGTGTGATTTTAAAACTGTCATTGTTTGAGTCCTGTGTTGGAATCTTGGGCACTGTGGGACGTCTGCCTGCAGCCTGATGTTTATGTGAACTCTGATAAACTGAGTGGTGTCATAATCTTATGAAGTTCAGTATACATAAATCACACCTATGATTTATTATATTGTACTCCCAGGTGACGTTATTGTCCATACACTCGTACACATCCATTCCTGCTGTATGGTGTGGGTGTGGGAATAGAGTTTAGAGTCATATGTCACATACATAATGATTGTCTTGTAGGGAATGTGGGCCACATTGAGTTTCATCTTGTAGATACTTTGGACCTGACATATACATTTCTACACAGAATTATACTGTTTGTGATGCTTTAACTTCAGAAATAAGCGCAGATCTAGACCCTTGTGCATAGATATCAGCCCACATTATTTCCAAACTATTGTATTGACATTCTGTGGCCATTGACATGTTACATGCATCACAAATCTCCTACACAGTTGATGTGTCACATCACACAGAGACAAGTGGTTGTGTAGGTGCTGTTTATTTGAAAAGTGCTGTAGTGAAATATTTACGTAGTCCAGGATTGTAAGTCCATTAGTGTGACGCCTTCTATTGTGACGCAACACAAGTGCAATGGTGAGGGACATGTCATTGAACATGCTGTGATAGAGTGTTTTTCAGTGCAGATGAACATCAATTGCCAATTAGGTAGTGAGAGACAATTGCAGTCCATAGTGGTAAGGTAAACAGTGGCCCATATTTGTACTTTTTGACGCAAAACTGCGCTAACGCAGTTTTGCGTCAAAAAAATTAGCGCCGGCTAACGCCATTCTGAAGCGCCATGCGGGCGCCGTATTTATTGAATGACGTTAGCCGGCGTTAGCCGCCGGCGCCGTCTGGTGTGCGTTAAAAAAAACGACGTACACCAGGCAGCGCCGCCGTAGGGGAAAATGGAGCTTGGGCGTCAAGAAATGGGGCAAGTCAGGTTGAGGCAATTTTTACGCCTCAACCCGATTTGCGCCATTTTTTTTCACTCCCAACCCCCATAGAAATGACTCCTGTCTTAGCAAAGACAGGAGTCATGCCCCCTTGCCCAATGGCCATGCCCAGGGGACTTCTGTCCCCTGGGCATGGTCATTGGGCATAGTGGCATGTAGGGAGGCACAAATCAGGCCCCCCTATGCCACAAAAAAAAATAAAAAAAATACTTACCTGAACTTACCTTAATGTCCCTGGGATGGGTCCCTCCAGCCTTGGGTGTCCTCCTGGGGTGGGCAAGGGTGACAGGGGCGGTCCTGGGGGCATGGGAGGGCACCTCTGGGCTCCTTCAGAGCCCACAGGTCCCTTAACGCCTGCCTTTTGCAGGCGCTAAAAAACGGCGCAAAAGCGGCCGTACGTCATTTTTTTTGACCCGCCCACTCCCGGGCGTGATTTTTGCCCGGGAGTATAAATCCGACGCACATGCCTCGGAGTCGATTTTTTAGACGGGAACGCCTACCTTGCATCTCATTAACGCAAAGTAGGTGTCCATGACAGGCATATCCACAGGAGAGCCATCGTCCTCTGCAATGAGATATTGTACAATTAGTGTGTCTGTGTTGTGGCAGTTGTAATCTGACGTCACTGACTTCCTATTAGTGGAACATAGTAATCCTGGTTTCTGTTCATTGTTCCTATCATTAATATTGGCATTCTCAGAGACCTATGCCCCACCTGCATGTCACATGTAGTGTGAGCAGTTTGGGGAATTGTCTGCATCACATCCTCTAGGTGTAAGTTCTGTCCAAATTGTGTGTTGCCACCTTCTTGTCCTACTCAACCCTCCCTCTGCTTCCATTAGCATGGTGAGGCCTTGCAATGCCTGTGGGTGTTCTGATGCCACTTGCACCACACATAACAATATAGGACTGACCCAGTCTCTGATATTTCACACACACCTGTACGTTGCTGAGACCTAGCACATACCATGTATTGCATTGGCATGACATGATACAGGTGTCAGCATTGGTAATGTGTCATGTTGATGTTTGCCAATGTGTGCTACATTGGATCACACTGACGGGCCTGGCAGTGTTCCATTTCCTTGTATGACTGTGCAAGTGTGTTTCACTAACTAGCCACATATGTCCTCCCCCTCAATGCTGTTGTCTTGGTAGTATGACAGTTGGGATGTTGCAAGGTGGCATTGCAGCTATTGTAACACAGGCACGGGGTACCCTGCAATGGGCAGCATGGGTATGACATTACTGCTGTGTACTTCATAATGTAATTAACAATACATTATCTTTATTGCACATGTAGACATGAGCATTTGATAGGATTTACACTTGTTTAGGAATTGGAGGGGATTGATCACATCATTATCCTGAACCCTCTATTTTGGGTGTGTTTGTTCCATGGGCACCTAACTGCCATTTGCTACTTGACCAGCACACACAGCACAGATGGTAGTGGCAACTGTTGTCAAAGGTAAATACCACTTGCGGAAATGGCCTGAGACTGGACATTGTCCCCTAGTTCATGTTGTGACAATACCAGCTGTCCTGTGACAGCAGCCCAGTTTTACATTCTACCCTACCCTCCTGGACTGGCTTTGCATTTCCAACAGCCTTGGCATGGCAGAGTACCCCCATGCAAAGGTTGTCGGTGTTGTGCCCCTGGATTCCCCTGCACAGCCCATGCACCCGTGTTGTGCCCCTTTGCCTTTTCCACTGCCTGATTTCCATGGCTGACATGCATTGTGTAGTAGGTATGTACCTCCCCATGCTTGCAGTTAAAATGTAGGCATTTTTGTCCCCCATGCAATTTACCCTGCATATGTGTTGTTTCCTGGTAGTCCGCGCTGTCCTGTCCTGCGATTCCTGTGACGATCTGCTCTGGGATGATGGCTGCCACCATCTCCTCCATCTCGTCCAGGGCCTCGTATGGTTCTGGAATCCCACCTCCTGTCTGCAGTGCTGCCTTCCTGTTCCTTGCCATTTTTTTCCTTTGTCCTGCGCTTGCAGTCATGCCAGCGATTCTTGCACTCCGTGACAGTTCTCTGGACCTCTGCTACACTGTTTATCTTGTCGACAATTTGTTGCCAAATTGCCTCTCTCCTCCTTGTTGGCAATTTTGAGGTGATGAAAATTTGATGCTGATGCTCAGTGACCTCACGGACCAGTATTTCATGCTTCTATGCACTGAAACAACACTTCCTTTTCTTCTTGTCTCTCCCCTGGGTCTTGTCTGTGTCCTTCAGGCTGGTTCCTGGTTGATTGGGGTCTCCCTGGGGTCTCTCCTGGCTTCTCTGATCCATTGTGGGGCTCCTTAGCACTGTTTGTTGTGTTTGCGCCACTTTTTGATGCTAATGCAGTGGAAAATTGCGCATATCCGGTTTGCGACGTTGCAAACCGGATTAGAGTAATTTTCCCCACGTTAACATCATTTTGCTTTACGATGTGGCGCAATGATTAGAGTAAAAAAAAATTACTCTAACCTGTGCTTTGCGCCACCATGCGTCAAAGTATAAATTTGACGCACGGGTGGCGCAAAGAAATGGCATTAGCCTGTTTTAAACTTTTTTGACCCAAAACTGCATTCACGCAGTTTTGCCTCAAAAAGTATAAATATGGCCCTTAGTGCCATCCAACGATATTGGGCGTTAGTGTGCTCTGAGTTTATAGATTAGAAGATGCGACCTTAACACTGTTAACAGTTCTTTCCTGCTCTAAATATAATGAGGCATTTGTGTTAATCACTTAATCTCCCCTTCTTCCGCCTGAGAGACACTGACTGCGCATTTCATTTTTTGAAGTGAAAGCTTCTATCAGGTGTCCCTCCCAGCTGGAGCTGAAGCAGCTGGATGCTCGCAACCTCTCTCCTGGGGCTGACAACATTCTCTGCGGTACATGTGCTTTTAGATGTGAATGATGGCTTGTCAGTGTGAGAGCAGTCAGGCTTGGTAGATGATGCAATTTTGGTTTAAATTGTCATCTGTTTTTTAGTTCTGAGTCATGTCAAGTGGTTGTACCTATTGCCACTGCTTTCTTATTGCTTCTGTAAACGTGGTGCAGGATTGAGAAAGTATGGCTCTCAAAATGACTCTTGTTTATTTATTTTAATTTTTAGGGGTGTGAAAAACTTCAGGGCTTTACTTTTGCCTGCTTCATTCAATTTAGTAAAACAATGTCCTGAATTTTAATAAACCTGTGAAGATTTCATAAGCATATTAGCCATAAAAAATCACCCTAAACTGGCTTCTGTTGGGAATTCAGCGGTAAAGGGTTAATGTGCTAAATGAATGTCGTTTACAGAAGAAGATTGAATGCTTTTTGCAAAATCTCATTTTCTTCATGTATTTTACTAAAAAATAGTGTTTGAGAAAGCTTTTGTTTTTTTGCATTGAATTACCCATTGGTTCACGTGAGTCAGCCCACTAAAAGCAATTGCTTTGAAGAAAGTACCATTTATATGTTGGGTCAGCACAGAGTAATAGTTTTCTCTTACTTTTACTATTTGGTAATCGGTGTGTTAATCCACCTGCTTCTTATTGCAGTTCACAAATGTTTAGACAAAGGCGGTCATTCTGATCGCGGCGGTCGGCGGTCGCCGCCCGCCAGGCGGTTCCCGCCGAAAGACCGCTCCGCTGTCAAAAGACCACGGCGGCCATTCCGGCTTTCCCGCTGGGCCGGCGGGGGACCGCCAGAAGACCGCCGGCCGGCCCAGCGGGAAAGCCCCTTCAACAATGAAGCCGGCTTGGAATGGAGCCGGCGGAGTTGCAGGGGTGCGACGGGTGCAGTGGCACCCGTCGCGATTTTCACTGTCTGCAAAGCAGACAGTGAAAATCTTTGTGGGGCCCTGTAAGGGGGCACCTGCACTGCCCATGCCAGTGGCATGGGCAGTGCAGGGGCCCCCAGGGGCCCCACGGCACCCGTTCCCGCCATCCTGGTTCTGGCGGTGGACACCGCGAGAAACAGGCTGGCGGTAAGGCGGTCGGAATCCCCATGGCGGTGCTGCAAGCAGCGCCGCCATGGCGGATTCCCTGGGCCAGCGGGAAACCGGCGGGAAACCGCCGGCTCCCCTTTTCTGACCGCGGCTTTACCGCCGCGGTCAGAATCGCAAAGGAAGCACCGCCAGCCTGTTGGCGGTGCTTCCGCCGCCCTCTGCCATGGCGGTCATGGACCGCCAGGGTCAGAATGACCCCCAAAGTCTCCAAACACCTTTTGCGCTCCTAAAAGTGTTATTATTCCTAATGATACTTCACTCATGGTGGTGTTGAGCCTAAATGTGTTTTTGCACCTAAAGCAAACTTTACACTTAAATGTGTGGGGATTAGATCCGGTTCTCCAGATGATCTGTGCCCACCTAAGGTGTTACAGTTGGCCCCGGATCATATTTAGAAGGTTCTTGAAGCCACCTTTGCAGAGATACTGGAGACTAAGGTTGTTCCAACTCCCTGGAAAGAGACAATTGTCATACCACTGAAAAAACGGGGGTGATCCGGCCTATCTGAAGAATTTACGCTGAATCTCCTTCCTGCCTGCTCCAGGAAGATCCTTGTAAAGCATCTCAATACGGAACTAGCAAACTTTTTTCTTGCGAAAGGCTGCCTGGATTCCTCTTAGCACGGGTTCCGGCAGTTCCATAGCACGGAGTCTGCCTTAATTGCCACCTCTGACTTTATACTAGACAAGTAAAAAATAGAGGAGTAGCTATCTTGGTGCTATTAGATCTTTCGGCAGTATTTGACACCATTTCCCCTCAGTTGATGGTGCAACGTTTGCAACAGGCAGGGGTAAGAAACACCACACTAGGGCCCATATTTATACTTTTTTAGCACTGCATTTGCGCCACTTTTTGATGCAAAAACGGCTCAAACTTACAAAATACAGTTGTATTTTGTAAGTTTGTGCCGTTTTTGCATCAAAAAGCGGCGTAAATGTGGCACTAAAAAAGTATAAATGTGGGCCTGGGTATTTTGGAATCTTTTTTGAGTGGGAGATCTATTACGGAGAAGTGTGGGGACCTTAGAGCTGCCCCTTTTAAACTTCCCTGTGGTGTTTCTCAGGGACCATCACTTAGCCCTACTTTGTTTAATCTATACATAGCACCTTTGGAGAAACTGGTTGGTTCTTACGGTTTCCAGGTCTCTTCATATGCTGATAATAAGCAGTTTATTGTGTCTATTACTAGGGACTGGGAAGAGGTTGCTGACAGGTTCCATTATTGTATGAGTGATGTTAATGAATGAATGAGCCAGAACTGGCTAAAAATTAATGGAGAGAAGACAGAGATTCTGGTATTTGGAACAGACAGGCACATCTGGGGCAACCACTGCTAGCCTGAATCCTGTGGGGCTTTCCCATCCCGTGTGCCAGTAGTTAAAAATGTAGCCATACTGTTTGATAGCTCTCTGACTTTCGATCTGCAGGTTAATCAAACTATCAGAGTCTGTTTTTGTATGATTAAAACTTTAAAGAAAGTTCTATGATTCCTTCCCAACAAGCTCAGAATTCCTGTGGTCCTTGCTCTTGTCATTTCTAAATTAGACTATTGCAATGTATTATTACTGAATATTAATCAATGCTCCTTACATAAGCTTCAACTCATGCAGAATACTGCAGCTCGCTTAGTCTTAGGCCTCCCCATGTCGGCCTCAGCTAGTGAGAGTCTCAGACAGCTGCACTGGCTTCCTATCAGAAAGCGCATCTCCTTCAAAGCTCTCTGTCATATATTAGGCTTTTCATGCCATAAGGTGGTACACTCCTAGCCACCACTTAAGATCAGCAGGCCTCTGCAAGGTCCTTGTCCCCCACTGTAAAAAAGCCAGATGGGGAGACAGGGCTTTTTCGGTTGCTGTGGCTAGGCTTTGCAATTCCCTTCTAGCACATATTAGAAGGCTGGAGGATTATATATTTTTTCGTAATCATCTCAAAACCTGGCTATTCTCCCAGTAATTTGCTCTTCTCTGTACTGCTGTCTTTACTCTGCTCATCTCACTTGCTAGCACTTCGATGCAAACAAAAATACAAATACAAATGTGTCTCCACATTTTTGTTGTTACATAATGCTGATGTTGTATTGAAATGCGTTCTTCCATCTACATGTGAATTTGAATCTAAGGGGCAGATGTAGCAAGGCATTAGCGCCTCGCAAACGGCGAAAAACGCCGTTTGCGAGGCGCTAATGCCAGTGCGCGATGCAGAAACACATTTTGCGAGTCGGAACCGACTCGCAAAATGTGTTTCCGACTTGCAAATAGGAAGGGGTGTTCCCTTCCTATTTGCAACTCGCACCGCGATGTAAGTTGATTTGTGACCGCAAAAGCGGTCACAAATCAACTCGCAGTTACCATCCACTTGAAGTGGATGGTAACTCATTCGCAAACGGGAAGGGGTCCCCATGGGACCCCTTCCCCTTTGTGAATGATCACAAAAATAATTTTTCAGAGCAGGCAGTGGTCCAATGGACCACTACCTGCCCTGAAAAATACCGAAACAAAAGGTTTCGGTTTATTTTTCAAAGTGCAGCTCGTTTTCCTTTAAGGAAAACGGGTTGCACTTTGAAAAAAAAAACCTGCTTTATTGAAAAGCAGTCGCAAACATGGAGGTCTGCTGACGACAGCAGGCCTCCATGTTTGCGAGTGCCCATAGTCGGTATGGGGCCGCAATTTGCGACCCACCTCATTAATATTAATGAGGTGGGTCATTGCGACCCCATACCGACTCGCAGAAGGTGTCTGAGACACCTTTCTGCATGTGGTTTTGCGAGTTGCAATTTGCGAGTCTCTATGACTCGCAAAATGCAACTCGCAAAACCATACTTACCTACATCTGGCCCCTAAGTGTTTTTCACACCTAAATGTGATTTGTGCTCCTAGAAGTGTTTCCTTATTCCTGTACCAAGGTTGTTTTTCATCAATGTGATATTAGGATGCATCTTTAGTTCCTTTAAGCATGATTTTGCACATGGGAATGTGTTCTTGATTATACAAGTATTTTTTTCCTAAGGCTCATGCTGTTGTTGCACCACACGTAATTTTGCATCTCAATGTACTGTTAGCCATTCTAATTTACACCTTTTAAATTTAATGTGGCATCTTACTACCCTGTTTTCTTTACTGCATGATTGTGCACCTAAATATGATTTTTTCTGTAATATATGGACACCTAAGTGTGGCTAAACAATACGGCTGATATTATACCAAATGTGACTTTGCATCTAAAAGTGGTGCCATACTTCGGATTATGCACCAAGGGTAATTATTTAGCAAAGCGTGATTTAGCACCTAAAAGAGAGTTTTTTAAAAAAAAATGCGTTTATACCCTAAATGTGATTTTACCTTTTACAGGTGTTTCCAAGCTCTTAATTATGCTACACGAAGGGCTATTTTGTGCCACTGATGAGCTGCGAACCAAATGTGAATTATTACTAAATTCGCACCTTCTACACCTAATAGGACAATTTACTACCACATTTTCTCTCTGTCCTAAGTATTACCACATGGCTCCATATTGCAGTCATCTCATACGGAACTTCTTTTCAAGATCAATAGTATACTCATTTTTGTTTGATCTTATTATGGCTACCAAACATAAAACGAAGAAAGCTTGGTATCAGTTACTACCCCTGTTCTACACAAAAGTGCCCTCAAATGTCATACTGGACGTGCCCTGGAAACACCATTCAGTACAAATGCTATCGTCTCACTGTCAATATCTGTGGCTTGGGCTCCCCTTTCTGCATTCAGCCGTCACAGTAAGTGTCCCTGTTTTCTCTAGTATAACTTTTCTCTTTCTTCTGGCCTACTACTAGCCAACATATTGCGTGCAGTATGATTATTTTGAATACAGAGCAGTGTGGAAACATTTACGGATCCGAAATTCAATGTTAGTTTATTCTGCCAATCTGAGTGTGCTTTAATACTACTAGTCTATTTTTTTCCTAAGAACTGTTAGAAATGGGGTCTTTGGTTGGCAGTCAGGTTACCCCCTGTCCAAGCGAGGACCCTCACTCTAGTCAGGATAAAGAAGAATCACCCTCAGCTAACCCACGCTCACCCCCTTGGTAGCTTGGCACGAGCAGGCAGGCTTAACTTCAGAGTTCTAGGTGTAAAGTATTTGTACCAACACACACAGTAACTTAATGAAAACACTACAAAATGACAGAAAACAGGTTTAGAAAAACAGAAAATATTTATCTAAACAAAATAAGACAAAAATGACAAAAATCTAACATACACAAGTCAAGTTATTAATTTTAAAAGCAAAAGCGTCTTAGATCCTTTTGTAACCAGGAAAAACACTGTTAGCGTTGAAAAGTACCGGGATAGGGTCAAAATAACACACACATGTGAGTGTGCGTCGAAAAAGGTAATCGGTACGTTGATTTCTCACCTGCAACCGAGACTGTGCGTCGTTTCTCCTTTTCCGGTCGGCGTGCGTCGTTTTTCCTCCCCGCACCGGAGCAATGCATCGATCCGGGCAGCACTCGGGTCCAGACAGGTGCTGTGTTGTTTTTCTGCCCCCAGCAAGGTTTGCGCCAGAAATCCTGCCACACGGAGATAGCAAAACCACACAATGTGGGTTGCGATGTTACCAGCCTCCATCAGCGATGCGGCGTGTCGTTGCTCCAGCTGCGAACATCGATCGCCCAGTTGCGCTGCAAGCACTGCAAGCGCTGCATCGATGTCAGCCGCAGAGCCGGCGGTGCATCATTTCTTCAGCCGCTCTCAGAGGTTGCGTCGGGAATTTTCCCGCACGGCGGTCTGCGCGTGGATTTTCAAGCTTGGTCTGCCAGCTCCACCTGTCAAGGCCCCAGGAATTGGATAGGGCACCAGTTGGCAGGGCAGGAGTCTCAGCAGAGAGTTCAGGTGCTGGCAGGGGAAGTCTTTGATGGCTCTGAGACTTCAACAAAAGGAGGCAAGCTCAGGACAAGCCCTTGGAGATTTCTTCACAAGCAGGAATGCACAACAAAGTCCAGTCTTTGTCCCCTTTCTACAGGCAAAAGCAGTAACTGGAGGATAGCTCCACAAAGCACAATCAAAGACAGGGAAGCATTTCTCCTCAGCTCTTCAGCTCTTCTCCAGGCAGAGGTTCCTCTTGATGTCCAGAAGTGATCTAAAGTCTGTGGTTTTGTGTGCTCTTCTTATACCCATTTTGGCCTTTGAAGTAGGCTTACTTCAAAGGAAAGTCTCTCTTGTTTGTGAAATCCTGCCTTGCCCAGACCAGGCACCCAGACACACACCAGGGGGTTGAAGACTGCATTGTGTGAGGGCAGGCACAGCCCTTTCAGGTGTGAGTGACCACTCCTTCCCTCCCACCTAGCACAGATGGCTCATCAAGATATGCAGGCTACACCCCAGCTCCCTTTGTGTCACTGTCTAGAGAGAGGTGCAAACAGCCCAACTGTCAAACAGACCCAGGCAGGGAATCCACAAACAGGCAGAGTCACAGAATGGTTTGTTTGAAAAGTGACATTTTCAAACACACAATCTTAAAATCAACTTTACTAAAAGATGTATTTCTAAATTCTGAGCTCAGAGACCCCAAACTCCACATGTCTATCAGCTCCCAAAGGGAATCTATGCTTTAATCATATTTAAAGGCAGCCCTCATGTTAACCTATGAGAGGGATAAGCCTTGCAACAGTAAAAAATGGATTTGGCAGTATTTCACTTTTAGGACATATACAACACATCAGTATATGTCCTACCTTAAACATACACTGCACCCTGCCCATGGGGCTACTTGGGCCTACCTTAGGGGTGTCTTACATGTCAGAAAAGGGAATGTTTAGCCCTGGCCAGTGGGTACACTTGCCAAGTCTAATTGGCAGTTTAAAACTGCACACACAGACACTGCAGTGGCAGGTCTGAGCCATGTTTACAGAGCTACTAATGTGGGTGGCACAACCAGTGCTGCAGACCCCATAGTAGCATTTGATTTACAGGCCCTGGGCACCTCTAGTGCACTTTACTAGGGACTTACCAGTAAATCAAATATGCCAATCATGGATACGCCAATTACATACACATTTTGTATAGGAGCACTTGCACTTTAGCACTTGGTGGCAGTGCACAATCACAACCTGGGAAACAGAGGCAAAATGTTAGGGGAGACCACACCAAGGATGCCAAGTCTAATGAACATTTCCTCTTGGATTGTACACTTTGCTCTTTCTTTTTATTCTCAATTTGATACACTTTGTTTTCTCTTCTTAGTTTCAATGTGATTTTCACACATGCGTAGTGCTCCCTCTTCCCACCCCACCCAAGATCCTTCCTGTTGGATATCTATTTTTATATCATTTTTTAATGTAGACAAATTAATCTAAATCTTTCTTAGTTTCTGGTGTCCTTTTCTCCATCCTTGTTTCTCATCTCATTACTTATATGACAAATTGGATTATTAAATAGGCGTTGAGCAATGACTGAATTCCAGGATAGTTAAGTAATCTAATAGCAAGTTTCATTGACAAATCCCGGCTTGCCTCTAATGGCTTTAGCTCAAGGAACAGGTTTACATAATAGAAAACAATGGTAAAGTATTTTGGTCACAGTGAAAAATCATTAAAATTTCCAAATACATTTATTAAAAAGAAGCCAAATGTAATGATTAAGGTGACACTAAGATGACAAATTGGTAAAACACATCAAAAATTATGAATACTTTGCAACAAATAGTCAAAGGTCTCCCTCAGGAAACAATAGGGGCTAAAGTCCAATTTACTTGTAGTGATGGTTTGCCAAAAATATTTTTGGGAGGCTAAATACAGGTCTACCTAACAGCGCTGTAAGAGTAGGTCATTTATTTTTCAGACTGGTGCACAAAATACTCCCAAGTTTTCAGTGGCACTTCTGGGGGATTCTGCTTAAGGATTCAAAGGAGACGCCCCCAACCCCAACCCAATTCCACTGCTTCAATGTTATAGCCAGAGGCTCAACCTTAATAAGATGCTGAATATCTTTTTCCTGGTCATTCCTAAACTGAAGCAGACAGAATATCACTCCAGAGATAGCAGTCGGAGATTGGCTCACCTGCACTACTCAGCCCGATCACTTCCCACTGATTTGTTGGTTCTCATTAAAATATGTATTTCATGTCCGTGGCTTTCCTGTACACTAGAGGAGGCTAAGTTCACTGGTCCTTTAAGACTTTCTTAGTGCTTGTGTACAATGTACAGGAATCAATGTTTTAGCTTTTTTTACAGGCTGACAGCAGATAGCAAGCACATTTTCCACACCTTCTTTTTGTCTCCTCCAGTCCAACAGTATTCTATCTTCTAGTGTTCTATTTTCTGGTGACAGAAACCCCAAGAAATAATATGTACTCAGTAGTAGTTGGTGGAGGGTCTTGAACCTATCCTCACAGAGTACCCACACTGAATCTTGTTCACATTGTTGCATCCCTTGGAGGAGCTCCCTCAGCCTATCTATCAAATCTTCACATTAAATCTATCAAAGTAAAGTACCTTCCAATCCCCACCTATGGAAAACATAAACTCTTCCTTTATGGCTCTTCTGAGTGAGGACAAACAGTGTGGCTGGGGAATGGCCAGCGTCAATGGCATTGTCAAACAATAACTCTGCTTTCACATTAAAAAGCTATTTCACCTAAAAAGGTTCTTGCCTGCTAATTGTGTGGCTAGTTAGCATGAGCCAGGGTCGGAGGGGTCTATAGAGCAATCAGGCAATGCCGATGGGCAGGTGTGGATGATCAGTGTGTGGACCAGTTTTTTGGCTGGTTGTCCAGTTGACGTGCCTTAGGGGAACAACACTTAGGGCCCGATTTAAGAAAAGTGTTACTGCACTAGTGCAGTGCTACTTTTCTTGCTTTCCTTAGCACCCCCTAACACCACTATGTGTGCACCGTATCTAAGATACGGTGCACCATGGTGGTAATTAGGGGAATAGCATCACATTTTTTATGTTAGTTCACAGCTTGCGGGATTAGTGTAACATTTTTTTACGCTAATTCTGCAAAGTCCATTGAGGCCCATTGAAAACAATAGGGTGCCTGCTTTTAACGCCTGCTCTGAGCAGGCGTTAAAAGTGCAGAAAAAATGATTCGAAGTAATGTCAAATTTCATTGCACCATTTTTTCAGCCCCCCTGATAGGGGAACGCCACCTTTGCATACATTATGCCTGGCACAGGTATAATGTAGCGTGAAGAGTTATAAAGTGGTGTGATGCATGCATTGCACCACTTTGTAAATGTGGCGCTGCGATTTTGACCTCGTTGGTCCACATTAGCGGGAAAACAAATGATGCTAATGTGGCACAAGGAGGCGCTAGGGGCTCTTACATCAGCCCCTTAAGGTGCTGTTTGCAGTCACATAGTGATGTTCAACATGAAGCACTGGGCGCTGTGGGTAAGCGGAGCCCTAGTTATTGCGTAGGATGTAAACGCTAAACGATATGTCATCCAGTATTTTGAGCATTATGGGAGCAACGGGAAGTGAGCGCAGGTAGCAACTTGTGATATACAATGGGTGCACAGTTCTATGTAAAATAAGTAGCATATTGGCGTGACGTCATATTATATGTGACACATTCGGCCAGAACTGGTTTGTTAAGAATACGCTTATAATGGCAAAGGCAAAATTACGACTAAAAGAACGCAGAGTTTTATGGCTAAAATGTCAGAACTGCCACCAGGAAAAAGCACTGTCTCCTTCCAATGTATTATTATGAAGACTTGAATTGCATTTCCTGCATTGATAAATTAAGGAAACCATGAAATATTGTTCCTATAATAGATGTAAAAGAGCGATTCCATTTTTGTAACGAGATAGTAGCAACTCGACAATTGCAAGCCCTCATATTCCACCTCCAAAACCCATCCCGCGTTGATGGTTTCTCCTTTATGCGTTGGTTCATTTGAATGCCACCCTGCAGCAAGCTCATAAAAGTGAAAACGTTCCTACCTTTCTTCAACGCTTTTTCCTTTCTCATCTTTTATTGATGTGGTTGTATTTGAAGAGAGAGTCACCGATAGGGATCCCTGAATATGTCACCTGACAGAATTATTTTTAGTCGACTGGCCTGCTTGATAACAGTGATTAGCTTGTTTAAGACTATCATTTGCTTTCAAGTGCCGAAATGAGCAATATCTGATTTGGAGAGAATGAAAACTGTATTTTTAACTTCTCAACTTTCTGAAATCAGTATTTTTTCTGTCAGCATCTTTGAAACAACATAAATGCCTTACGTCTGGGACTAGATGTTTTTGGGAAATATTAAGAGAAGATTACAAAATAAAAAGCAGATGGACCAAGCACATGTCAAGTTGGCCTTTTGAGGTTTAAGACGAATTGGATTGCTGTCAGCATAAACCTAAGCAAAATGTAAAAGGAACGTACTAACAGGCATCGTTAATTAGGAGTAGCGAAATACTTGGGGGATCTTGAGATTTTGATGAGTGAAATAAAAACATGAATCATACGGAACAACTAGTAGCGATTATAAATCAAGAAAAGTGTTTCGTTTCTTAAACACTGTGTGAGGTAAGGTTGTGTCCATAATCGCAAGCTGTTTGCCACTGGCTCTACTGCTGAACATCAAACAGAAATAATGTGATATAAGAATATCGTAGACCAAATATGGAGGACAAAAATATCGAAAGGTTAATGCATGTAGACGAAGTATAGACTTACTATTTCTAACTCCATATCTACGCACCTTGGAGGTATATATATTGGCAAGGTACATATATGTGGAGTTAGGTATAGAAAATCTCAAATTACTGCTCAATAGTTCAGTGTCGACATTTTGTCCTCGATACATCCGTACCACAATATTCTGTCTTTAAAGTTCAGGGAGCACACCTTTGCCATCAATAGTACATTGTTTATGAACAGACAACATCAAGTACATTTTGGGCATTTTGACAAAAGAAGATATCAAAACAGACAAAAAAATAAACCCTGAAGAGATCCTGGAAATGGCACACAATTTTAAATTTAGGTGCGCTGCATGAGGTTTGGCTGTATGCAGGGGGTTAGCTGCAGGGCCTGGCTGCAGACGGCAGTTGGATTAACATATGGAAAATAAATATTACTCTATGTTAAAAAACCCACACAATTCACTGAAAAGTAAAAAGTGTTACAGGGACATTATAGTTAGGAAATAACATTTAAAAAATGTAGAAATTCCCTGAAAAACAAAAGTTTACAGCGACGTCACAGTTAGGAAATAGAATTTTTTTTAAATCTTAGAAATTCACTAAAAACAAAGGTTACAGGGATGTTATTGTTAGGTTCAGATTTTACATACACAAATCATAGAAATTCAGCAGTTATAGTTAGAGTTATCTCAAATATATATAACTGGTGCCATAAGGTAACTATGAATCGTACACTGACCAGCACTGCTAATTACCCCACATATTACATCAGTCATGAAATCTTCTATAACATCATTGATAATATCACTTCAACATTTGCACTAAAATTATTGATGAGAAAACTATGCATGGGTGGGCGCGAGATATAGTTACCTTAGGATTTCTTTTGGAGTGATGTAAGAGAATGCTTGCCCCCCTGATCTTGTTCTGTATATGCATGGGATGTGTGTGCGTGGGAGTCCTGTGCAGTGGAAGTGTCTGGGTAGTTGGTGAAAGGAGATTCATCTATTTAAGTAGGTGGGCCCTGAGTTGTGGAGTGCCTTGATCGTGTGGGTAAGCAGTTTGAATTGAATATGTTTGTGTATCAGGAGCCAGTGTAGTTGCCTGAGGAGTGCTGTTGTTGTGGTCCTGGGTCTTTGTTCTATCGCTTCATTCAGGGAAGTACACCAGGATAGTGATTGTTCTCCTCTGGCTTTCGGCTGGTGGGGGGTCATGTTGGATCTGGCCCTTTTTGCAGGGTCATCCCCAAACTTTTTGCCTCCTTCCTCCTATTTTTCCTGACCTGTTTTGTTGGCTATAGAACTCTGAGTACTTTACCACTGCTAACCAGTTTACATGCTCTCTATGTAAATTGTACTGTTGATTGGTTTATCCATGACTGGCATATTTGATTTACTGGTAAGTCCCTAGTAAAGTGCACTAGAGGTGCCCATGGCCTGTAAATCAAATGCTAATAGTGGGCCTGCAGCACTGTTTGTGCCACCCACATAAGAAGCTCTGTAACCATGACTCAGACCTGCCACTGCAGTGTCTGTGTGTGCAGTTTTAAACTGTAAATTCTACTTGGCAAGTGTACCCACTTGCAAGGCCTAACCCTCCCCTTTTCCTACATATAAGACACCCCTAAGGTAGGCCCTAGGTAGCCTTATGGGCAGGGTGCAGTGTACGGTTAAGGTAGGACAGATACTAATGTGTTTTGTATGTCCTGACAGTGAAATACTGCCAAATTCGGTTTCCATTGTTGCAAGGCCTATCTCTCTCATAGGATAACCTGGGGGCTGCCTTTAAACATGATTAAGGCGTAGATTCCCTTTGGGAGCAGAGAGACGTGGAGTTTGGGACCTCTGAACTCACAATTTAAAAATACATCTATTAGTAAAGTTGATTTTAAGATTGTGCGTTTGAAAATGCCATTTTTAAAAAGTGGACATTTTCTTGCTTGAACCATTTTTGTGACTCTGCCTGTTTGTGGATTCCCTGTCTGGGTTAGTTTGACATGTGGGCAGTTTGCATCTCTCTCCAAACAGTGACACAAAGGGGGCTGGGGTGTAGTCTGCTTATTCCACTGAGCCATCTGTGCTAGGAGGGAGGGAGGAGTGGTCACTCGCACCTGAAAGGGCTGTGCCTGCCCTCACACCATGCAGACTCCAACCCCCTGGGGTGTGTCTGAGGCCTTGCCTGGGAAAGGCAGGATTTCACAAACGAGTGAGACTTTTCCATTGAAGTAAGCCCACTTCAAAAGGCCAAATGGGTATAAGAACAGCACCCGAACCCGCAGACTTTAGACACTTCTTGGGGTAGACACTCTACCTCACAGACACTTCTGGACAAGAAACCTGCTGGTGATGAATCCCTGAACCAGACCTACCAAGTGGAACTGTCTGGCAGCCCAAAGGACCCACTGGGATTACTTTTCTGACAAGGACTGCTGCCTTGCTGTTGCCCTGCTGCCTTGCTGCTCCCTGGCTGTGCTGAGAAGTGCTCTCCAAGGGCTTGGATAGAGCTTGCTTACTGTTCCCAGAATCCTCAGGACCAAAAAGACTTCACTCCTGCAACTGGACTCCTTGTGCGGCAAAAATTCAATGGACAGCCTGCTACAAATGATGCACAGCCTGCCCCGCGGTGAGAAATTCACTGCACGCCGAACCAGAACGATGCAGCGTCTGCGTTGCGACCGGAACTTCGACGCACGGGCCATCAGATCGACACATAGCAGACCAAGGACGACGCAGCCCAACTTCCAGAGAGGAATCGACACAGTGCCTGCCGTGTGGGAGAAATTTCCACTCAACGCCCACTGGATCGACGCAGCGCTTGTGACTCCGCTCCGTAAGCCCAGGATTCCACACACAGTCCCCGGGGTGCCAGAAAACCCAGCAACCCAAAGAGGAACCAAGTCTGTGTGCCGGAAATTCGACGCAAAACCTTCCCCTGCGTGGAAAATTACAATGCAAGTCGGTGTGTGAAGGGGCTAAACCAACGCACACTTCCCCGTTTTCCATGCATCGCCTCCTCTGTGGTCCCTTGTGGAGATTTTGAATGCGAACCAGGTAGTTTGTGCTTGCAAGAGACCTTTATTGTTTTTAAGAGACATTTACTTATTTCGCAAAGACTTAAGACACTTTAGATCACTTTTACAGTTATATCTCAACACCTATTTATTGCATTTTAATCATTTTGACCTTGTGGAGTGCCTTGAACGTGTGGGTAAGTAGTTTGAATTGAATATGTTTGTGTATCAGGAGCCAGTGTAGTTGCCTGAGGAGAGCTGTGATATGGGTTCTGCGTAGGAAGTTGAGGAATAGTTTGTCTGCCAAGTTCTGTATGGTTTGTAATAGTTGTAAGAGTGTTCCCCTAGTCCAGCTTGGGGGCCATCCAAAGATCTTCCTCAACATCTTCAGGGTGTGGATGCAAGATGCAGTCATTGCATTGATTCGTGCAGTCATGTTCAGTTTGCTGTCAATGATTATTCTGAGGTTCTTGGTGTGGGTTTCGGGTATGGGTCTGAGTTCAACTGACCACCTGTTGGAGTCTCATGGGGAGGTGTTCTTGCTGAAGTTCACTACTTGTTGGTGCTGAGTTTGAGACAGTTGGCTTTCATCCAGTGGTGACTTTGGCCATGCAGTCTGTGAACTTGTTTCTTGTGTTGGGGGTTTTGTCCAAGAAGGAGAATATGAGTTATGTGTCATCTGAGTAGCAGACAATGTTGATGTTCTGTGCGGATGATGTTGATCAGAGGGATTGTGTATGGAATGAAGAGGGTGGGACTGAGTGAAGAGTCCTGAGGCACTTTGCAGATGAATTTGTAGGCTTCTGAGCAGTACAGTGCTAGGCTGACAGCTTGTGTCCTATCTGTTAAGAATGAGCAGATCCAGTAGAGAGCAGGTCCTTGGATGCCAATCTCGTGCAGGAGCCTAATGAGGATATGGTGTGAAACCAAGTCAAATGCTTCGAAGAGTTCCAGGAGGATGAAGGCTACCATTTTTCCTTTGTCAAGGACCATGCCGATGTTTTCTGTGATGGCACTGACTGCTGTTTCTGTACTGTTGTTGGACCTGACACTAGACTATGTACCATAAAGGAACTGTTGGTTGCTAAGGTGGTTGGTGAGGTATAAGTTGATTCTTTTTTCTAAAACCTTTGCCGGGTATAGCAGGAGGGAAATGGGTCTATAGTTGGAAAGTGTGGCTGTGTCAGCTGATGATTTTTGAGGAGGGTTTTTGATTGAACATGAAATTACTCCAAATGTTAGTTATATGACTTCATGCTACCCTGATGGTGGCATGTTTACAGGTGTCGGGAATGTGGCTGAGTCGATAAAGGCGTTATGAACAGGTATAAGGCTGGTATTCGAATAAGGGTATATTGAAGATTTTCATTTATTAGTAATTTAATTAATCTACAGAGGTTCTTTACGCTCACTCTGGAAACTTCTTTTATCCTACACTTACATTTTGCAAGTATGATTCCACATTTTTAGCCTGCATGCTAAAAGTGCTGCTCACTGCAGGTGGGCAGGGAAAAAGACTGAAAGTCCAGTCCCAGCGGACAGGTGCATTTTTTATTCTCCTGTCCACTGGGAGCAGACTTAAGCCCTCATCATGAGTTCACACGAAGACCGCCACTCCCTTCTTCAACCTGCCAGCCCTATTACGAGTTCCCCCCGGGCGGAAACAGCATTTCCGCCCAGCAGAGAACAGAGCTTAATCATTGACACTGGCTCATAATCGAGCCGGCGGCAATGTGGCGGTGCGTTGGGTGTGACAGCACCTGTCGTGCATTTCACTGCCCGTAATTCAGGCAGTGAAAATTGCAACACGGCTGTCCATAGGGGCCCCTCCATTGCCCATGCTAATTGCGTAGGCAGGGGCCCACATGGGGCCCTCAGCATCCATTTCCACCAGCCTTTGCATGGTGGGGGTACTGCCATGCAAAGGCTATCGGAAAGGGGACTCATAATCCCCAGCGCAGCACTGCTTGCAGTGCTGCCCTGGAGGATTAAGACACCGGCACCACCAGGCTGTCGGCTGGTGGCAACCTGCTGGTGTCTGCAGTCTGACTGTGGCGGCTCCACCCCAGTCGGAATGTGGAGGCCGGACCGCTGCTTTGGCGGCGGTTCGACCTCCACCGTGTCCTTGGTGGTCTCATGACCACCAGGGTTGTAATGAGGCCCTGAGTGTTTGATCTCTCTTGGTGGGAGCTTGGAAATTGCTCACACCAAGCAAGAGCAAACACGCATTTCCCTGGCCATGCCAGTGTGGTCAGGCAAACCGCTATGTCCCGAGGTGGGCACCCCAGGACATAGCAAGGCCAAGGCCTTTGGTATAGGGGCCCCAGGGCCATTAATGGCTCTGGGAGGGGGTCGCACATCCCCTCTTTCTTCTGAAATTGCAGCTGGACACCATGAGTGGGGTCCCCGGGGCCAAAACTCACCTGGAAAGGAGGGGCCATGCGGCCCCCTCCCCATATCTAGTCCAACTGGAGCCCGGGGGATGGCTCTCTGGGGCTGAAATCGGACCAGGGAGTGGGCTGTGTGCCCCTCCCCCTTCTTCAACTTCGGCCAAGCCCTGGGTGATTGAGTTCCTTGGGGCCAAAGTTGATATGGAAGGCGGGCCACGTACCACCATACCATTTTATAATAAGGCCGGGCCCAAAGGACGGGGTCTATGGTGCCAAGATAGGCCCAGAGAGGGGGGCCATGACACCCCCTCCACCATAAAATAATGTGAATTCACCCTGGGGCCTGGCCCACCTGGGGGCAAAAAATACAAGCAAGGGTAATCGTGCTACTTCTTTTTAAATTTGCCTCAGTTCCATGGATCCTCCACAGACATGTGGTAACATTTGAAAAAAAACACTTTTGGCCCCTAGTGGGGGCCCATAGGCAGCCCATCACCAGGCATAGGGGTCAGGGTATTCCTACCCTGCCCCTTTGATGGTTTTTTTGTGTTTTTTTCTTGTGACTTGACTGCGTCTGCGTCTCAAGATGGCTGCCTCTACTTCCTCATTGAAGTAGTGGCAGCCAGTCACATCTCATTGTGAGACCTGTCAGATTTGCAGACCCTTCGCCTCTCTAGATACGCATAAACATTTTTCTTTAATAACTCCGAAACTACTGAATGGATTTACAGCAAATCAAAAAAATAGATCTTTCTGGACCAAGATCAAGCTTTCTGTCAAATTTGGTGTAATTCCATTCAGCATTTCAGGTTGTAGTTGTGTGTAAAATCTCTATGGGAAATTGCATGGTGAAAATGTGTTTTGGGGGCCTTCCTTTTTCTCAGTCCTGCTTAATGAATCACTCTAGAACTTTCCAGGCAGAAGCTGAAGTGAGTGACAAACTAGTTGTGACAATTTTGTGAAGAGCTGAGGGCTGCACCATCTCAGCTGGAGGTGAGGGCTCTGTGACCACTGGTGGTGGTAGTCTGCAAGCCTCTGCTGGAGGTGAAGGCTGCTGTGTGTCAGCCGTGGAAGGTGCCTCCTGGGCAGCCTCCATTGGAGATGAGGGCTGCTGTGTCTCAGCTGTGGAAGGTGCCTCCTGGGCAGCCTCCATTGAAGGCAAGGGCTGCTGTGTCTGAGCTGTGGTAGGTGCCTCCTGGGCAGCCTCAGTTGGAGGCGAGATCTGCTGTATGGCAGCCGGAGGTGAGGGCTTCTTCACTTTAATGGCAGGAGTGAGGACTTCTTCCCTGTCCTGGCTGTTGGAGTGGGATCCTTCCCCTTCCTGGCTGTTGGAGTGGGATCCTTCCCCTTCCTGGCTAGTGGAGTGGGATCCTTCCCCTTCCTGGCTGGTGGAGTGAGATCCTTCCCCTTCCTGGCTGGTGGAGTAGGATCCTTCCTCTTCCTGGCTGGTGGAGTAGGATCCTTCACTGTCTTGCCTCCACGACTAGGAGGTGCCTCCACTGTTCCCGTGGACTGTTTGGCTGAGGTGCTGGGCTGGGTCGTTGGGACCCTGCTCTTACGGGAAGGATGGGAAGGAGAGGGAGGGAAGAGGTCATGTTAGGCCAGGAAAAGCTTCTTAGGGATGGTAGGGAGGGATGAGGGAGGAGGGATGGGAGTGGAGGTTTAGAGAGTGGTTGTTGGAGGAGTACTTCTGCTGAACTTGGGTGCAGGTGCATGGGGAGTATACTGATGAGAGGTGGTATTCTGTTGGATGTCTGAGTGCCTGCGTTTGTGTCCTTTAGGAGGGGGGAGGACAGACAGGGTGGGAGAGGACACAGGGGATGCATGGATGGATGTTGTGGAGGTGTCTGCAAGTGTTGTGTGCTGGCTGTTAAAGCTGTATATGCAGGTGTGAGTGCGGATGTGACTGTGAGGGAGGAGGAGGAGGGGGAGACAGTGGAGGCAATGGATGTGGTTGTGTCTGCAACTGTCTTGTGTTTGTCTGAGTGCTTGGGGGCTAAAGTGTGGTGCCTGTGTTTGACTGTGCCACTCTTGTGTGTTGTCTCGTGTGCATGCTCGTCAGTCTGTGTGCATGGGATGGGTTGGGGTTCAGGAGACTGGGACTGTGAAGTGGGAGTTGGAGGGGGAACGATAGGAACAGGGACAATAGCTGCCATCAGCGAGGAGGCCAGAGGCTGAATCGATCTCTGTTGGGCTGTCAGTCTACTGTGGATGCAGGAATGCATTGCTGCATCTGGGATGCCAGCCCCTGAATGGATCTCATGAGGTCAATAGCCTCCTTACTCAGGGCAGCAGGGCTCACTGGGGAAGGGCCTGAAGTGCCTGGGTTGAAGGAGATGCCCACCCTGCTGGGTGAGCTGGCACGGGCAACTCGCTGCAGGGCTACTGGGAAGGCAGTGCTGATATGGGGGTGACAGATGTACCTGCAGCTGGGGTGGTCACAGAGGTGTCCACCACCACCATGGAGCTTCCATTGGAGGAGGTATCTGAGTCAGTGTTGTCACTGCCTGTCTCCGCCGTGGTGCTCCCCTCGCCCTCCATCCCACTGTTTCCCTTGATGATGGTGGACTCTGCCTCCTGGGTCCTGTGGGATGCAGCTCCCTCTGTCATCGGTGCCCCTACTCTGCCGCCAGATGATGCTAATGCACACATGGCCCAGATTACAGATGGAAAAAGGGGGGGTCGTGAGAAAGGGAACACTGGGTCAATTACAGCACCAACTCCACAGTGAGCATACACAGCACCGTCAAACACAGGGGTCAGGATTGGGCACTGTGCATTGCCATTGATTTGGGTAGATGCCACAGCAAGATGAGTGCTGAAACACCGCAAACTGCACTCCTCCTAGGACCCACAAAGCCTTGACTGACATGGAATGCAAGCAAGCTAGGTCACCTGCATTTACCATACACCCATTACCCTTGAGCTGGATCACGCTGCAATGTCTGTCCTGACATTAAGGTGCACCCAGTAACTCACACACAGCACCCGGATCCCATGCCACCTACCAATTATTGTAATAATGCCCACTGTACTCACCCTCCTGTGGCTTCTGTGATGCCCTCAAGCGCCCAACCAGCTCTGAGTAGGCCACCAACAGTATGCAGGCCATCAGGGGGGTCAGGTTCCGACGGGCACCACTTCCTTGTTGGGAGGCCATCCTCTGCTGGGCGTCCACGGTGTTCCGTGCCCAGCGTTTCAGGTCCTCCCACCGTTTCCTGCAGTGGGTGCTCAGCCTGCTGTAGACCCCCAGGGTCCGCACGTCTTTGGTGATGGCACGCCACCATCCCTTCTTCTGATGGGTGCTGACCTGCAGAGGAAACACAGACAGGAGGACACAATTAACCATACAATCCAGCTTGTCACACATATGGCCCACCAATCCTGTTTCCATCACCAATGGCACACACATCGTCCAGCAACAACCATGTACACCACTACCAGACATCCCTCCTGATGATGCAATGCATGCACACATATCCCCAATCATCCTTCCCACAAAAATCGTGCCCATGGGGCACCATACAGTAGTCCATACTGGGGTTGGACCCCATCATCCAGTCACTCCAACTCCTCTGAAGTGAAGGCAGGGGCCCTTTCCCCAGTCACACGGGCCATGGTAGGTTCCAGACACAGGTCACAGGAGCAGACGCAGTGTAGGTGGCATCCTGTGGAAAGTCAGGAAACAAGTGAGGATTTGGATATAAAATGGCGGTAATGCCCATGGTGGTGTATACCGTCACTGCCGGCGCAGATCCCCATTGGCCGCTGTACTCCATAGAGCCCCATTTTAGCCAATGAGGAATTGCACAACGGTGCAAGGCCGCCTTCCGCCATGACGTCTAACATCGATGGAGTTACCTCACTTCCACCTGTCCCAAGATACAGGACAGGCGGTCGCCATTTCATGGTGGTGGACAACGATCAGATAGACCATAACTGTGTCATTGACTAAAATAGCACATACATTGCCATTCCCGATGTCCCATCACATTGATGCTGTATGTACACTGAGGAGGTGGTGCAATTGTTCAAATTGTGACAGCCTACTCACTCTTGTGTCCCTTAGATACCTACCGCTGGAGATGAATAGGAGGAGGAGACAAACCCCCATGTACAGACCCCTTGTGGACTTGACTATGCTGGAGAACAGGCACATTATACTTACATATAGACTGGACAGGGCAACAATCACAGAGCTGTGTGCCCAATTGGAACCTGATCTGATATGAGCCAAACGTCATCCCACTGGGATCCCCCCTCTTGAGCAAGTGCTATCAGTGCTCCATTCCCTTGAAACTGGTTCTTTCCAAGTGACAGTGGGCTTCTCAGCAGGAACGTCACAGCCAATGTTCTCAATCGTGCTGGCAAGGGTTCTGTCTGCCCTGGTGAAGCACATGTACAGCTACATTGTTTTCCCCCCGGTGGAAGATTTGGCCACTGTTAAGGCAGGATTCTATGCAATGGGCCATATCCCCAATATTATTTGGGTGATTGACTGTACATATATTGCGTTTGTCCCCGCCGCCAGAATGAACAGGTGTTCAGGGATCGGAAGAGTTTGAATGTGCAAATGGTGTGCCTGGCTGACCAGTACATCTCCAACCTCACTGCCAAGTATCCTGGGTCGGTGCATGACACCTTTGTCCTGAGGAATAGAAGCATCCCAAATGGGATGGGCTAACTATGGGGGCACAGGGTATGGTTAATAGGTGAGCCAGAGTCATCACCCACTGTATGTCTGTGTATGCCTTGAGGTGTCATTCCCATAGGATTGTGTAAGGCTAAAGTTTGTCCCTCACTATTTGAAGGTGACTCTGGCTGCCCACACCTTTCGTGGCTCCTGACCCCTGTGAGGAATGCCAGGACAGGGGCTGAGAACTGTTATAATGAGGCACATGGGTGAACCAGAGGAATAATTGAAAGGACTTTTGGCCTCATCTGACAGGTGGATCCCTGTGCCTCTCACCTGGGAAGGTCTGCCAGATAGTAGTGGCATGCTGCATGTTGCGCAACCTGGCCCTCAGGCGGCATGTGCCTTTTCTGCAGGAGGAGGAGACTGGAGATGCACCTGTAGCAGCAGTGGACCCTGAGGACAGTGAGGATGAGGAGGCAGAGGATGAGGATGTGGACAACAGAACACCAGGTATACGTCAATACTTCCAATGACACACAGGTGAGAAAGTGGAACTGATCATTGCTCTGAATATTGATTTAATCTGTGTGACTGTGGCATGATGGCATTCGCTTCCTTTGCATCTAAACTTAATGTCATCTATGGCTTGTCATTTTACAGATGTTGGTGATATGACAACAGTGCCCTGATGTGATCACTGATGTGATTACTACAGACAGATACAGGTCATTAAGTGTATGCTATCACAGTGTCCATATCATTTGCACCAGATGTGACTGTTCCCCTAAATGCACATTTTCAACATAAAGTACTATCAGCCAAGTTGTGTTCAAGGGTGTTTATTGTGGTGCTATACAATTGAGGGTAAAGTGCAATGGAATGGGGTGATGGTAGAGGAAAGTCCAGGGTATTGTTCCAGTCTGTTTGTAGCACAAGTCCGGTATCCAAGGGGCCATAGGAAGGGGAGCAAAGGCATTTCAAAGTGACAGGGTGGTCTTGGTCTAGGCCAGTGTCTCTGGCTTCTGTCTGGGTCACAGGGAATGTGTGCAGGGTGGTTCACCTTCTGCAGGGGGAGGGGTGCTGGTGGCCTGTGGGTCCTGTGGTGGGGCCTCCTGGCCACTTGCTGCAGCTGAGGTGGTGGGCTGGTCAATAGTCTGGCTAGTGATAGGGCCCGCTGGTGAGCTCTCAATTCCCTCATGATGTTGGCCATGTCTGCCAGCACCCCTGCTATGGAGATCATGGTGGTGTTGAAAGCCTGCAAGTCCTCCCTGATCTCCTGATGGTGTTCCCCCTGCAGCCGCTTGTTCTCCTGCATGTTGTCAAGGATCTGGCCCATTGTGTCCTGGGATTGTTGGTAGGCTCCCAGGATCTTAGTGAGTGCCTCCTGGAGAGTCGGGTCCCTGGGCCTGTCCTCCCCCTGGCGCACAGTTGTCCTCCCAGTGTCCTGTTCCCATGTGCCTCTGTCCCATGAACAGTGTGCCCACTGCCATTGACCCCAGGTATTTGACTGTCTTGGGTGTGAGGTGTGGACTGGGGTCCCTGTACAGGTGGGCACACTGCTGATTGACGTGTCCTGAGGACAGAGGTGTGGGTATGTTGGGTGCGTGATGTGGTGTTGGATACTGATGGGGGATGCTCTGTGGTGGACTGTGAGTGGGCTAGGGTGACCAACTATTCAGTGGTCCCTGATGGGCCAGGTTGTTGATCCAGATCCTGAAGTCCAGAGTTACTGTAATCACTGGGGGCATCTTCTGTTGGGGGACTGGTTTTCCGTGGCACCTCCTCTCCGCTGATATTAGCTTGGGCACCTGCGGGATGCAAGTGATGTATTATGCTTCATGCCTATGACATATTGTACATCCCTAGCTTCCCCTCTATCGTTGCTGTTTCCCTGCCATCTTGATTTGTGTGTATTGATGTATTGTGGGATTGTTAGTTCCCCTATGCTGTGCATGCTTTAGTGATGGATGTCCATGCAGGGCTGGGAGGGCTGTCCAGTCATTGGTATTGCATGCAGGGCTGGGCATTGTGGTTAGTCATATGTGTAGGTGCAGTGTGCAGGATGGAGTGGAATGATGGGAGTGAGGTTGAGGGGGTGTGATGGCATGCAGGTATGGGGGGGATGATAAGTAGTAAAAGTTGACTCACCATTGTCCAGTCCTTCGGCAACTCCAGTGAGTCCCTGAGGATTCAGTAATGCCAAGACTTGCTCCTCCCATGCTGTGAGCTGTGGGGGAGGACGTGGGGGTCCACTGCTAGTCCTCTGTATGGCGATCTGGTGCCTTGCTGCTATGGAACGTACCTTCCCCGTAGGTCGTTCCACCTCTTCCTGATCTTATCCCTTGTTCTTGGATGCGATACCACGGCGTTCACCCTGTCCACGATTCTCTGCCATAGCTTCATCTTCCTGGCAATGGATATCTGCTGTACCTGTGCTGCAAACAGAAATGGATAGTGGAAAATCAAATCTTAAGCCACCTCCAAGTGGGTTTTAGAGAAAAAGTCAGCACAATAGATCAGATTTTCCGTTTTATTTCCATCAAATTGAAAATTGTTGACGTGGATCTATGCCACTTATTTGTGGCATTTGTCGATTTTAAATCAGCTTTTGATCTAGTACCCCGCCACAAATTGTGGGAGGTTTTGAGCAAATTGGGAGTTCCTTGTTCTATCCTAAATACTATCAGAGACCTTTATACTGGCAATTATGCCAGAATTAGATGGGGTCCGCGAGGTGAACTAACTGAAGAGTTTCCCACTGCCAGTGGCGTGAGACAAGGTTGTGTACTCGCCCCCACATTATTCCTTCTATTTGTCAATGCATGTATCCCCTATCTCATGGAGTGTTCTAATGACGCCCCTAAAATAGGAGGGCATAAGATTCCTTGCCTCCTATTTGCTGATGACACTTTGTTGATATCCCAAACAGCCACAGGCCTTTCAACCCTGCTCTCGAGGTTTATGGACTTTTGTAATTGTTTGGGGACAAAAAAGGCAGGATGAGGAGACCCATCTACTTAGAGGGCGCCACACTGGAAAGAGTCAGTGATTTCGACTATTTAGGTCTGAAATTAGAAGACACACATAAATGGCACTCCCACCTCCAGAAAGCAACCCTGCGCTTGAAACAACGGGTGAGTGGCATTGTAAGATTTGCAGCTAGATCCCCCAGTATTGCCATGACGCCCGCTATAGAAATATATAAATCGCAAGCAAGGGGGAGGTTCTATATGGAGCTGAATTGTGGGGTCAATGCAATTTAGATGATTTGGCAAGGGCGGAAAACTCTTTCCTAAAGATGCTGCTAAGAGTTCCCTCCAGTACCCCAACACTTCCTATTCGAATGGATCCAAATTTGCCTCCAATTAACCAGATTGCCGCCCTTAGGTCTCTGCTGTTTTGGATTCGCCTATGGTCACTAGATTCTCTTATTTCTTTCAGATGCGGGCTAATTAACCTGGTGGATACCAACCTCAGCTCAAAAATTAAGTGGTGTGCCTATGTGGAATGGACCTTTGTATCTCTTGGCCTGGGGACATACTGGAAGGGTCCGTTATCTATTCCTAAAAATGCTACTCAGATTCTGAAGGATGCATTCTGGCTTAATGCTCAATTCTCACAATTGACTGCAGTCTCATCATCATCTATGACTGGCAGTTTTTTACAAATTAAATGCCATTATGAACCTGAGCGATACATGGATACATTACTTTCCCCACATGCACGTGCATTGTATATCAGATTTAGGATAGGCTCCCTTCCTTTGCACACTCTAATTTATAAATGGTCCTATACAAGCTGTAGCTCCAAGATGTGCCCGATGGGTTGCGCAAGGGAAGAATCCATAACCCATGTCCTCTTCCAATGTTCTGCATATCATAAACAGAGGGCTTCCTGGATTATTCTATTATGTAAAAAAATGGGTTTTAGGAATTGCCTATTGGCTTTGAGAGTTTTTAAGTCTGATCCATCTGTTTTAGTGGCTTACTGTTTGGCAAATGTTTTAGAATCTATTTGGCACTGCAGACTGAATATGTTAAAAAAACAGGAAAAAATCCAACAACAGATGATGGGAGTGGTCATAGATAAACTTACTTGCGAATTATAATGTATGCATACACCAACTCTCTATAATTCAATGAACATTCCATGTTTTTTATATTTTTATATTTTTTTAACTTTTAGGCACCTTTGTTTTTGTTGTTGTACTCCTGTTGAGCGCAGGCTATCATCTTAAACTTCATGTTTTAACTTTGTATCTTTTTTTTTTTTTACTTTTACTTTTTTTGTTGATTGTTGTGTGTTACGCTTTTATGGTATGTTTTTACTGAAATAAAGTGATTATGATGATGATGATGTGCTGCAAACAGCTGTGGCTCTTTCCTGACTATTTCCTCCACCATGTGGTATGGGTGTTGGTACTGCCACTTTAGCACTGACCTTTGGATTAGCAGATTTGTGTATGTGGCAGTATTCTGTCAGATTGGCGTGTGTGTGTTGTAATATGGAGAACGGATATTCACCACCCCGGCGGTATGTAGGCAGCAATACCCGTGGCATTAAGCGGGATTTACCGCCAATGTCATAATGAGGGCCTAAATGTTATGTGGGGGGCCGCACTCCCCCATGCAGCCCCAGGGACTGTCACCTCCCTGTGGCAAAGATTACATTTCATGTGAGGGCAGTGTCCCCCCCCTGCAGTCCTAGGAACCACCACCCCCTTGGGGCAAAGATAGAATTGTATGCGGGGTCTGCGTGCCCCCCCCCCCCTGCATCCCCGGGCCCGCCACCTCCCTGGAGCAAAGTTGAATTTCATGCGTGGAGGCCGGACAGCCCCCATCAGCCCCAGGGACCACTATGTCACAAGGGCAAAGATTGAAGTTTATGCAGGAGGGCCACACAGTCCCCTGCCTCTGCAGCCCCTGGGACAGCCACCTCCCTGGAGCTAAAATAAAAGAATAAAGACGGTCCATTGCACCACCTCCCCAGGGTGAATACAATATGGGAAGTGATACATGGCCTTGTGGAGTCAAACAGCTCCTGCTTGCAGAAAGCTGAGTTTAGATCTGTGTCCCTGAATGCAAATGTGTGTGCAGGATAACAGATGAAAATATTGCTCCCGCAAGCAAGAACCTGATATTTCAAGCAGCTCCTTCTTGCTGGAGCAATGCCGGCTCCCGCAGGTCATGTCACTCTCTCTCTTTCACTCTTCCATCCCATAAGGGGATGGAAGAGAGAGAGAGAGGTCGCTATTGCAGTAGTATCCCCATGCAATACATTGTCACACTAGCAGGATGTTTGGTTCAAACATTATAATTACATTCTGAACCTATAAAGCTATTGAACTGTCACTCAGTAGGTTGAAAGATCAAATCCTGGTATCTCATGCACTGTGTCTGTTTATTTACTAGTGTTTTGAATATTGAACATTCTTAGTGATGTAATAGTTAAGTCTTTAGCTTGAAGGTCAAAGTTAGGACTAGTGGTTAAGGTCTCTGACCCTCACACTGAAGGTTGAGGGTTTCAGTCTTATGTGCCTCTGGTTGTTTGACCAATTTAATTTATTTTCAACTTCAAACATTTAAGGTATAAACTGAAAGGTGATTTCACTCTTCTTACTTGACAATTACATTTTTCTTTTCAATTTGTCATAAAATATATCATTCTAACTATATAATGTATTAAGATCTGGAAAAAGTCTCAGGGTGGTTACAGGTAGATGCCCGAAAGGCCTGGCCACAGGCCAGGCCAAGCTCTTAATCCCTACCATGCATGGCCAAGTGGTTATGGGGGTTGGCTGCAGGTCCTGTGGCCAAACCTGCCACGCAAGACCAAAGGCAGGGTGCAGCACAGGGTTGGGTGGTGATAGGGACTTAGCAGCAGGGCCTAGCCACAGGCCAGGCCCTGCAGCCAAATCCCACAGCACACAGCCGAAGGCCATGCGTGGCACCACATTGGGTAGTTATAGGGATGGACTGCAGGACCAGGTAACAGGCCAGGCCCTGCAGTTAACCTCCGATGCACACAGCCGAAGGACATGCGCGGCAGTGATTGGATAAAAGTATAGTAATTAAAGTTACTTTACGTTTAAAAAAAACATAGAAATTCACTGAAAAAAACAAAGGTTACATGGACGTTATAGCTAGGAAATAGAATTTAAAAAAACTTAGAAATTACATTTAAAAAACCAAAGGTAAGAAGGATGTTAGAGTTTACTTGCACAAAACATGAGAAATTCAGCAGTTAGAGTTATTTCAAGTGACTATGGCCCCCATTATGAGCCTGGCGGTAAATCCAGCTTACCGCCATGCTGACAGCCGCCAACTTACCACCGCGGCGGCAGATATCCGTTCACCATATTATGACACACAAACATACCAATCCACCAGAATTCTGCCACAGACACAAATCCGCCCGACCAAAGGTCAGTGATAAAGTGGCGGTCTCAAAACCCACACCGTTACATCAACAGAACAACGCCCACCAGATTATGACCCACGAATCACCACGGCAGACATTCAACGGCGGTAAACCATTGGTGGTACATACCGCCACGCTCACAATGGACACCCACAGACAAAACAACACCACATTGGACAATTCCAACAACACACACCTGACACCCATACACACACCACACACCACTATAAAGCACACACCCACATTACCCACAACCCTTTTCGAATACAAATCATTAGCACAAGACTGACACCAATACCACTGACACAACTACATACACATACTGCATACACCCATACTATCCCTCATGCACCCCACTTCACACACCCCAACACATTACCCAAAACACGCTCACCAACACACGTCACGTAGCACCCAAGCCACCACAAAGGCTCCCCCGTTTCACTGAGGAAGAGTTAAGGGTCATGGTGGAGGAAATCATCATGGTAGAGCCACAGTTATTTGGAACACAGGTGCAGCAGATATCAATAGCCAGGAAGATGGAGCTATGGAGGAGAATCGTGGACAGGGTCAACACCATGGGACAGCACCCCAGAACAAGGGACGACATCAGGAAGAGGTGGAACCACCTACGGGAGAAGGTACGTTCCATAGCAGCATGACACCAGCTTGCTATCCAGAGGACTGGCGGTGGACCCCCTCCTCCTCACCCACAACTCACAGCATGGAAGGAACAAGCCTTGGCAATACTACATCCTGAGGGCCTGGCCAGAGTCGGAGGAGGACTGGACTCTGCTGAGTCAACTTTCAACAATTATCACCCCCATACCTGCATGCCATCACATACCCTCACCCTCACTCCCATCACTCCACTACATCCCAAACACTCCACCATCACATCTTTTCAATCCCAATGCCAAGCCCTGCATGCTGTGCCAATGCATGGACACCCCTCACAGCCCTGCATGGACACTCATCACTAAAGCATGCACAGCATAGGGAAACTAACAATCCCACCATACACCAACATACACAAGTAAAAGCTATCAGGGCAACACCAACCATAGAGGGGAAGCCAGGGATGTACAATATGTCATGCACATTAACTATAACACCTCATTTACATGCCCACAGGTACCCCAGCCAATGTCACCGGAGAGGAGGTGCCAGCACTATCCAATCCCCCAACTGAAGAGGCCCACAGTGATGACAGTAATTCTGGACTTCAGGATCTGGACAATCTACCTGGCCCATCAGGGACCACTGGACCGCTGGTTACCCAAGCCCAGTCATAGACCACCACAGAGCCTCCCCCATCAGGAACCAACATCACAGCACCCACCCAGTGTCCCCAAACCTCTGTCCCCAGGACACGTCAATCAGCAGTGTGCCCACAGGGAGCCTAGGCCACACCCCGCACATAAGACAATCAAGGACCTGGGGTCAGTGGCAGTGGGCACACCGTTCAGGGGACAGAGGCACAGGCCAACAGGGACACTGGGAGGACTGCTGTGCGCCAGGGGGAGGACAGGACCAGGGAACCAACTCTCCTGGAGCCTATCAATATTCTCAGGACACGATGGATCAGATCCTAGACGTGCAGGGTATCAGGCGGCTTCAGGAGTGACAGAATCAGGGGATCAGGGAGGACTTGCAGGCCATCAACAACACCCTGCTCTCCACAGCAGAGGTGCTTGCAGACGTGGCCAACATTATGAGGGAGGCAGTGTCACACCAGCGGGCCCCTGCCACTAGGCAGTCATCTGAACAGACTTCTACTTCCGCTGCCGCTAGTGGCCAGGAGACCTGCCAGAGGACTCACAGAAGGTGAACCACCCCACCAACGTTCCCTGCGATCCAGGCAGAAGCCAGAGACACTTGCTAAGACCCCCACCAGGAAATGAGACTCTCCTGATTGTCCCCCTTGTGTCCCACTCAGTCACCCTGTCCACCTTGAACTGCCATTGCTCCCCTTCTTATGTCCCCCTGGACAATGCACCTGTGCTACAAACAGACTGGAACAATAGCCTGCACATTCCTCCATCGTCACCCCATCCCATTGCATTTTCCCCTCTATATATTAGCACTATAATAAACACTCTTTGATAAAAATCGGTTTCAAGTATATCATGTATTTCAAATATGTATTGACTGAAGCAGGTACAACCATTGCAAATGAACTGTACATAGAATGAGCATAGAATTAATGACCTGTAGCTGGCTATTGTGATCATACCAGGAGTATTTGTCAAATCATCAACATCTGCAAAATGAATGGAGTAAGTGAGCATAGAAGTGGGAAATACCAGCATGCCAATACCAGCATGCCAATGCCACACAGAATACCAAAGTCATTGAAATGTAAAGTTGCACTGTCTCACCTGTGTGTCATTGGAAGTACTGACAGATTACAGATGTTCTGCTATCCAAATCCTCATCCTCTGACTCCTCATCCTCACTGTCCACAGGATCCACTCCTGCCCCAGGGGCATCCCCAGTCTCCTCCTCCTGCAGAAAAGGGACATGGTGTCTGAGTGCCAGGTTGGGCAACATGCAACATGCCACCACTATCTGGCGAACCTTCTTGGGTGAGTAGCACAGGTATCCACCTGTTAGATGGAGGCACCGGAACCTGGCTTTCAGGAGGCCAAAGGTCCTTCCAATGATCCTTCTGGTTTGCCCATGTGCCTCATTATAAAGTTCTTCTGCCCTTGTCCTGGCATTTCTCACTGGGGTCAGCAGCCATGATAGGTTTGGGTAATCAGAGTCACCTGGAAATATTGAGGGACAACATTTAGCCATGCACTATCCTATATGGCCCACACCATACACCAACTTATACTAGGTGGGAACCAGGGCTCACCTATTAGCCACACCGTGTGCCTCCTTAATTGGCCCATCACATTTGGGATGCTGCTATTTCTTAGGACAACGGCATCATGCATTGACCCAGGATACGTAGCATTGACGTGGGAGATATACTGGTCCGCCAAGCACACCATCTGCACATTCATAGAGTGGAAACTCTTGTGATTCCTGAACACCTGTTCATTCTGGTGGGGGGCAACAAATGCAATATGTGTTCCATCAATCGCCCCATTTATATTGGGGATATGTCCCAGTGTATAAAACTCGGCCTTCACAGTGGCCAAATCCTCAACCTGGGGGAATGCAATGTAGCTGCACATGTGTTTTATCAGGGCAGACACCACTCTTGTCAGCACTATTGAGAACATTGGCTGTGACATTCCTGCTTCCAAGCCCACTGTCACTTGGAAAGAACCAGTTGCGAGGAAAAGGAGAACTGATAGCAGTTGCACAAGAGGGGGGATCCCAATGGGATGACGGATAGCAGATATCAGGTCAGGCTCCAATTGGGCACACAGCTTTGTGATTGTGGCCCTGTCCAGTCTATAGGTGAGTATTATGTGCCTGTCCTCCAGTGTAGCCAAGTCCATTAGGGGTCTGTGCACGGGGTATGTCTCCATCTCCTATTCATCTGCAGCAGCAGGTATCTAAGGGACAAAAAGATTGAGGAGGCTATCACAAACTGAACAATGGAGCAACAACAGTAGTCTGCAATCTGTAAATATGTTATGGGACAGTGTGATTTGTCAAGTATGTGCCTATTTCTCCTGTGATGCAGCATTATTCCATAGGCCTGCCCCCCCTGAAATGGCGTCCGCCTGTCCTGTGTGGAGGGACAGGTGGAAGTGAGGTAATGCCGTTGATGTTGTGCGCCGTGGCGGCAGGCGGTTGGGAACTGCCGTGCAATTCCTTATTGATTAATATTGGGCCCTATGGGGTACCGTGGCCAATGGTGATCTACGCCAGCGGTGACGGTATGGACCGCCGTGGACATGACCGCCATGTTCTATCTGATTCCTCACCTGTTTCCTGACCTTCCATAGGAGAGGACCTACACTGCATGTGCTACTGTGACCTGTGTCTGGAACCTACAGTGTCACATGTGACCAGGGAAAGGGCCCCAGCCTTCACTTCTGAGGAATTGAAGAGACTGGTGGATGGGGTCCTAACCCAGTACAGACTGCTGTATGGGCCTCCAGACCAACAGGTGAGTACACTGTGGGCACGATGCATGTGGCATGAATGTCTGGAGGTGTGTGTGAAGGCATCATGTAAGGGGGAGGGATGTCCTCTTGGCTGGGTACACATCGAGTGTTGAACTATGTGTTGAACTATATGTGTGCCACCATACCCGATGGAAACGGGTATGGTGGGTCATTCGTGCTACAGGCTGAACTGTTTGGCTAATGGTGTTCTTCTGTCTGTATTGCCTCTGCAAGTCAGCGCCCATCAAAAGAAGGCGTGCTATCGCCAAAAAGGTGAGGACCCTGGGGGTCTATGGCAGACGGAGCACCCACTGTCGGATACGGTGGGAGGACCTGAGGTGCTGGACATGGAAGAACGCGGAGACCCAACTGGGGATGGCCTCCCAACGAGGAAGGGATGCACGTCGAACCCTGACCCCCCTGATGGCCCGCATACTAGTGGTGGCCTATCCAGAGCTGGATGGGCACTTGAGCACATCACAGCAGGCACAAAGGGGTGAGTACAGTAGCCATGATTGAAAAATCAGCTGGAGGGGTGGTATCCGGGTGGTGGGTGGGTGTCAGTGGGTGCCCCTAGGCCAGGCCAGACACAGCAGCGTAGGTCCTCTGGTGGTTAAGGGCCTGAATGTGAAATACTGCCTACCTAGCTTGTTAGAATCCACTACTGGTCAGGGCTGCATGGGTCCCAGGTGTCCTGCAGTTGGCGGTGTGTGCTCCTGCTCATGCCTTGGTGGCTAGCAATATCACTAATAGTGCAATGCATAGAGCGTAGGCCTGTTCCCTGTATGTGAGGGTGCTGTGCACGCCAATGGTGGTGTTGGTGCAGTCATTGACCCAGTGTATCCTTTGTCTCTCCCCCCTTTCTTGTTTTGTCATCCTGTCCTTATGTGCATTGGCATCATCTGGCGGAGGAGCAGAGGCATCGGCGACGGAGGGAGCTGCATCACAGGACCCTGTGAAAGGTGTGTGTTGTGCGTGTGTGTCACTCTCCTTTTCCTCCCTCCCTCCCTTGTGTGCTAGGTGGCTGTACTCACCGTCGTTGTCTTCGCCGGCGTTGGTGTTCATGGTGGAACATAACGTAGAATATCATTGGAAAGACTTGCAGTTCTGGTTCCATGGCGGCATGGTCCTTCCCTGTGTTTCCAATGGTAAGGCCTTTTCACTTCTGAGCTCTGTTTCCGCCAGGCTTTTGATGGCGTTGGTACGGCACCGGAAAAGATGGCAGTTTGGCATGTCATAATATGGTGGATGGAACTTTGTCTTCCACCTGGCTATAGGTGGCTACGCCGTGGTGACTGTTGTTTCCACCCTGGTGGTTGGTGTAGTACATTGGCTGTCTTTTGGAGATATCACCGCCATGGTCATAATTTGTCTGTAGTTACCGCTAGCCTGTTGGCGGTATTACCGCCACTTTATCACCGACCGCCTATAACTCGTGCCCTAAGGTAACTATAATTTGCACCCTCACCAGGCACTGCTAATTACCCTACAAATTACAGCACTCATGAGATCTTTGATAACGTCATTGATAATGTCACTTTAACATCTGCAGTAAAATTATTGATCAGATAACTGTGAATGACGGGGGCAATGTAGAAGGCTGGTATACTATATAGTGTACAAAAATGACCTCCACTAGTATAGAGAATCCAAACAACCCCACCTTGGTATCCAGAGGTAGAAAGCAGCCTGCCTAATGCTCTGTTTTTTGGTGGTGTGGGCGAGCAGCTAGGCTTATTATCTTGGAGATGTGCTAAGCATTTGTTATACTCACAGTATCAAGAAATGTGAACACACACTCAGAAGAATAACTTGAGACCAATTTACAAAAATACGTCAGATTTTTATAAAATGTTTAAGACCAAGATCATCAATTTGCGGCAAGTACTTCTTTAGTTGTGATTTTTCAAAGTTTAGAAAATGTTCTGTTCTTGTGTGTAATTATACACCAAAGGAATCAGTAGGAAAAACTATAAAAATGCATATAAAATCAGGCAATACTCTCATAAGTGCCACCATTTTTTTTTAGCACACGGTCATCAAGATGTCCTGTGGCCCAGCCGGGGAAGTTCAGGCGGTTCCTGATTCACTTGGGAGTAGTGGTTGAAAGTCTTGGAACTGGTGCACAAAGGAGAAGGGGACCACTTGGAAACATACTGCACGGGTGTACTTGAAGGTAATTCTGGTGGGTCCCCTTGGTGGGTTTAGGTTACAAGGAATAGGGGACCCCAAGAGCACAGCTGGTTTGACAATGCAGGAGGCAGGGAGGCCTAGTGCAACATAGATAGGTCAGCCAAGGGTTGTGCATCTCAGGGTCCTTGGACCCAGGAGCAGGTCACTTGGAGGGCAGTTTTCAGGTCACCGAGGCCACTCTGGGTGGTGGTTCTTGGATGTCCTGAAGTCCGTCAGCTGGTGCTTCCTTTTGGGTTTTTTTGGAGTCCAGAGTGGACTTTGTCTCAGATTGTACGATATTAGGGTTCCAGCACCCCAGGTAGTGGTATGTCTCAGGCCCTGAAAGTCCCAATGCCACCAAACTTGGCACTCTGGTATGTTTTTTCCTTCGAGTCTGTCCTGTGGATTTTGGTTGAGGTGCTGTGTCCGGTTCATTTGTCAGCTGCCGGTCAGTGAGCTGGACTTCACTGGTTACTTGCCAGCAGGGTGCAACAGAGCGATACCTTCACTTTGAGTGAGGTTCTTGGTGATTTTTAGAAGGCTGGAAGTCCTCTGGAAGTTTGTAGAGTCCTTCAGGTTTCCAGGTGATAACTCAGTGGCGAAGGTTGAGTCCTTGGAGCAGCAGGCACTGTTTAGCTCCATTTTCTTGGTGCAGCAGGATTTCTGTTCTCGTGCTTCTGGTTTTCTTTGTTTCTGATCTTCTCATGTCTGTTGAATTTGTTATCTTGGTATAGGGATGCCCACTAAATACTGCATTTATGGGACATTATGGGGAGTACCTGGTAAGGGCCAATTGTCTACCTACCTTACAGTGGCTACACCCACTAGGTGGCCACTTCCTGCGGGAAGGGGTCATATCCCTAACCAATGTTCCCTGTAAGGCGCGCGTGCACCTTTCCTTCCCCCATCGCGCAGGTCCCTTCGGCAAGCGTGCACGTTAATAAATAAGCCTTTTAGAGAGATATACGTGCTCCCCTAAGGCAGATAATGCTCATATTTGAATCTGGATTGAAGTGAATGAAAATAGCGTTTAAATGCTGCAGGGAGTGTTTTAAACATCATTTGGCGTACTTTAGCATACAAGTGAGCAAGTGATATTTATGTTGAAAATTAATGGTTAATGAGCTAGGAAATGCTTCAGAACAGTAGGAAATGTGCTGTTATCAACTTTTCCATCATTGTCATACTTCATAGTTGTTTATATGCATTATCACTTTCTCAGATCAAATAAGCCTTTTAGAGCGATAGTCGTGCTCTCCTATTGCAGAAAATGCTCATATTTGAATCTGGATTGAAGTCGATGAAAACAGCGTTTAAAGGCCGCGGGCAATGTTCCTCTGTTTTCTCTAACTGGGGTGTAGGTGGCACTTAACAGGTCATGTCCTTGGGTGTGCAACCAGGTCACAAAACTGCCTTGATGCCCTATTTTGCTTTAGTGGGATGGAGAGGCTAATGCCAAAGATCTTGGCTAGTTATGCGATGCGCGCGCGTGAATGGTCAATTTCTTGGCGCACGTATCCTTGGCTGCAGCGCACAGAGACCGCACACTGCTGCACACAGTGGAAAAAAATTAGAGCTAACATTGTCCCTAACCCTAACTGACTATTTTCATTCCACCCAACATGGAGGAAAATGAAATGCAGTTGATGCCTCGCCTGCCCCACCTGAGGGGTGGTGCAGGCTGGCCACTCCTCCTACTCTTGATAGGTTTTCCGATAGTTTTCCCACCCAAAGCAGGCGGAAATCAGCTGCTAGATGCAAAGGAGGAGGTCAGGTTTCAAAGGCGGCAAATCCTTTGAAGCTGACCTCTGGTGCAGAGTGTCTGACTGGGGCAGGTGGGGTAACACCTCCACCCAGGAAAGGCTTTGTGTTCTGGTTCTTGAGAGCAAAAGGCTCTCACCCCAGGAGTCCAGATTCATGTCTAGTGGTGGCAGGTTGGACAGAACCATTCAGCAACCATGCCAGGGCTGTTAAGTTTTGTAGGGGGCACCTTTTATAATAAATCGAACACTAGCATTAGTGAGTGTTTTTGTATCCTGAGTTGTTTGATACCAAACACCCCAGGGTTCAGAGAGGCCATCATGTAGCTGGGGAACTCATAATAACTAGTGCCCAGCACATGCATTTGCTATGGCTTCCCTGTACACTTTCTCTCTCTTAAGGTTTAGCAAAGACGCAGCAAGGGCATAGCTGCTCATTCACACATATGCCTTTACATGCATTTTAGCACACCCTGCCTTTGGGTTGTAAGGCCTGCCAGATGGGTGACTTACCTAATTTGCGTGCAGTGTTAGTAGGCATGGCACTCTGGGTGATTTCTAGATTCACTTTGTCATGCACTTGCAATGGCAGTCTGCATGAGGCTGGTTTGGGGCCTATCAGAGTGGCACAATTGGTGCTGCAGCTCTGGGGGTCTCTCTTCAGTACCCATGTCATAGGTATCAGGGGTGCCATTTACTAAGGACTTATAAATGTGGCTGAAGTGCCAAACATAGCGCAGTTTTGGGAAAATAGGTCTGGCTCTGAGAACCTGTTTAGCAGGGGCTCAGCGCACTTACAATTTGAAACTACATCATTTTCCAGGCAAAACATCTGGGGATACCATGTCAGAAGAGGCCCTTTCTCACAGGCACGAGTTATAGTTACCTTAGGATGCGAGTTATAATTCCTTGAAATAACTCTAACCATAACTGCTGAATTTCTCTGGTTTTGTGCAAGTAAATTCTATACAAACTATAATATGAATATATGTATACTGGAAAACTAATTATAATTTGCTCTGACAACCTTATTGGAAGTCCCTAGTATATGGTAGGGCATGTAGGCTTAGGGACCTCTGTATAGATAGTGCACCCATAGATGCACTGCAGTGGTGTCTAGTGTCATTTTAAAAGCTGCATTGCTGGCTGCTTTAAAGTTAAAGGTAACTCCAAATTCGACTTTGGAATTAAAAGTACTTCTAAAGCCCTAAACTACCTTACTTTTACATATAAGTCATCCCTAAGGTCTGCCCTAAGTGCCCCCAGGGTTGGGTGCAGTGTAAATATAAGCAGGGACTTTATTAAAGATGTTTTATAAGCCCCGGTGAGGGGAAAACAGACAAATGTGTTTTTCCCATTGTAGTCAATCAGCCCCGTAGGTTAACAATGGAGACTTTATTTTAAAATAATAAAGTCTCATTTTCAATATATATGAGCTACATATAGCAGGTTTGGTACCTAATTAAATGTTATAATAAATCCAACAACTAGCCAGTGATGAATTTAATATAACTAGCACAGGGAAAGAGTTTTAGAACTCTTCTCTAAGTTACCAAATTCAGCCCTGTAGTACCCTTTCCTGATTGGCCAGCCTCAGGCAGCCTGAGCCAGGCTGCCTTAATGAGGTGTGAAGTGGCCTGGGCTGACACAAAGGAATTATCTGGGGGGGGCAGAGAGACCTGCTACAGCAGATGGCAGAGCACAATGGGGGAAGAGTAGCCAAACTGGTCTTCAAAGGAGGAAAAGCCACTCAGGACAGAAACTGGACATCCTCCATTTCCTGCACCCCCAGACAGCTAGGAACCCCACTGATTAAACTAAGAGAGGGGCTGGAGGAGGTGTGGTAGGGGAACATGACCACACCAGTGGGTGGGCTCAGCCAGATATAACTTTCCAGGACAGATTTCCTCCATGTTGGATTTTTAAAGAAAGTTGCTTACTGGAAATGATTTTTGCCAGACTTCACAGGAAGTGGCCACCTGAGATAAAGTTGGCATGCACCTCATTGGATAGGAGCACCCCCTGCTTTCTACCCCCAGGATCAAGGATACATATGGCAGAGCTGCCCTACAATTCATATCCTTGCTGGAAGAAGATATTGGAGAAGAAAGACTGCCCTGCTGGACCCCTGGCCTATACCTGGACACTGTACTTGCAAGGACTGCACCAGCAGATGCACACTTTTGGCTTCAACAAGAAAAGGGTTTTGCCTTGCTTCTGCAATTCTAGGAGTGGCCTCCCTGAAAGCTACAGGTACAAAGGAGCTTCCCCAGAGTCCCCTGCATTAAGTTCTGCAAGAAGAGCCCAGCTGACCAGCGTCCAGTGACCATTTGAGAATTCTGACCAGGTGCATCCCGGTAAGTGTAGCCCCATCTCCCAAGGAGCAACTCAGAGCTTCTGGAAGCTTGGATCAAATTTGTGGAAACTCCAAGGACCCAAAATGACCTATGTAAGAAGATCCAGATGTTTGGAGCAGTTTGGAGCAACTGTTCTAAAAAGCTTCATAAGATGAAGAGGTACCTTGTGGGAGCTGTAGTCCCAGACCCTAAGAGGCAAACCAGAGCCTCTGAATCCCCTGGCTGTTGCTATGGACTACTTCCCTGAATCAAGAAATACTTGTGAAAGTAAGTGTAAACGTGTTACATCATGGGTGGCCTGAACTCTGGACTTTGTCCCTGTTCAGCACAACCACTTTTTAACCCGTTCAGCGCTATTTGCTTCTAAGCGCTAGTCTTACTTTTAATCTTTAAAAATTCATATCTCTGGTTGTCTACATTGAATTTTTGCTGTTTTGGTGTCACTTTAAAGATAAAAATATTTTCTTTTATAAATTGATGTTGGATTTTTTTCTGTATTGTGTTTTACTTATTTACTGTTCTGTTGATATTAAATGCTTTACACACCTGTCTCCTAAGTTGAGCATAACAGCTCATAGGCCAAGCTACCAAGGATTGAGTAAGGATTCATTTATTGAGATCTTGACTGGAGTTAGTGGGGGCTTGAGGCCTATTGCTAAATGCAGGTACCTACCTGTCCTTACCAATAAGCAACTTTGCAATAAAATATATACATCAGCAGAGGAGGTACATGGTACATTTGTTTTTGTAATGGGTTGATGTGATTATAATCACGAGAATGCCATGATTTTTAATGCCTTTACCCTTACTGTTTTAACTAGTCAGATCCATATAAAGGTGTTGCCTATCTGCAGTGGATGGTTTTATATGTATATATTTAAAATATCAATTTACATGGTTTATGTTTGGTTTGTTATGGTTAATTTGTATATATATTTTAATATGAAGATGGTTTCATTTTGGTTGGGTATGTTATATTTTACCCATTAACATATAAGGGAGATTGTTTCTATTGATATGTAAGTAGTATGCATTAACATTTTATTGCCCAACACTTTCCCCAAGATGTCTCATATTATAGTGAGAATATTGAATCCGATCTCTTCTGGCCCATCTCCTTCCACAAGATGGCTTGCAGTGGAGTGAAGTAGTAAATGTGCCCCCCTTTAATGTCCAATACTTTTCCTGAAATGGATTAGACTGGAGGGGACATAGTATGTCGGGCCCTTTTCAATCCCAAATGCTCCTCAAAATGACTTAGATTGGAGTGGAAATTGTAAATATGACCCCCTCAGTGGTCAATACCTTCCCTAGAATGGATTCGATTAGAATGGGAATAGTAAATCTGAAGCCAGCAATGTTGAAAACTTTCCCCAAGGTAAATGGTTTTGCTTATAACCATGGACATTTTGAGTCTTCCTTAGGCCTTGTATTCATTTTGAGAACTTATTTTTAGGAACTAATTCTATCCTGTGAGTTGATTTTTTCTGCCAGTCAGACTGGAAAAATGATGCTGAGATGGTGAATTTAAAATAGTTAACATTAACTTACACCTTGAAATGAATAAGAGTTGTCCAAATTGTTGATTCCCCTTGAGGACGCATTCATGTTGTGATTGGTTTTTAGAATAATGGTCAAATGGTTTAAATCTACTTTGGTGTTTCAGGTTAGATTAGCATATAATGTGGTAGAATCTTAGAGTGACTATGTGAATTTTCCCTGCAATATATTTAGTGGAGTATACTGGATGCTCTTCATTTTTCATAGATGGGAATTTGGATCCACAAATGTTAACTCAGGTAAACTCAGGAGATTTGTAGCAAGTATTAGAATCCATTACAGATTATTGGGAACTTCTGACTGATTCAGCTATTTTTCCCTTATTAAGATTACTATATCACAGGCATGCATGGACTCTAATGGTGAAATGACCTTAGTATTAGAGTCTGGTGTTTGATGACATACAAAGTGGATTTAAAATAATCTATCGAGAAACAAAATACAAAGTGAGTGGTTCATGGGCTCCTGCAGTGTTTTATCTCTTTGCCTTTTGGCCCAATCACACTGGGTTCATATACAACTCATCTGGGGAAGTGGCTAAGAATAATCAGGTGAAAGTTCACCCTGTAGTCTGAGGAAAAATTATAACATTGTTGGATGTGTGTTTAATATGTAAAGGCCCAGCATCTTGAGACCCGGATGGGTGATTAGCCATGCTTTACAACAACACTGACTGAATAATTGATTGATTGTACAGGTGTGCACATTTGATGCTGTTGTGTGGTATGCCTTACTGCTCTATTTTAAGGTTATGGGCAGTGTTTTTTTTCTTTAAGCCTTACACTAATAGGGTTGTTAATTGTTTTGTTTTAAACAACATTTTGAATAGAGCCTTCTGCTGATTTTCTTTCATCTATAATTTTGGCTGGTTGAATAGTGCTCTATCTACGAGGTAGATATTAACCCTTAATATAGTGAATCAAATCACTGGGTATAGTTTCTTTTTTTCTTGTGATGGTTCACAGCTGCATTCTTATTTCTGATACTAATCATAATTTTGTTATCATTCTTTGGGAGATGTTTTCATTAGAGGTTGAAGAATTTGTGAGGCTACACAAGCAAAGGAGGTACATGATAAAAACAAATTTAATTGATGATGCGATTATAATCGTGAGAATGACATGAATTGCAATATGGATCATCACATTTGGAAAACCCATGGATAATAAAGAATAACAAAGAAGAGTGTTTCACTTTGTTCTACCTCTAAGGTGTAGACTATTTTCAGGATAAACTGACATAAAAAAATATGTTTTTGATATAGGTCACACACTAAGAGAACTGTTTATAAATGTACATTTTTGTGAATGACAATTACAAATTATAAATCTGATGATGTTGATTTTCTTCTTTTTGTTTAATTGCAGCCTTGAAAAAGGGACAGGATTCATAAAACGTGTTGGTTTAATTTACTTTTGATGTTTTTTGCATTAACATCAAATTCATTTTCTGTACTAAAAATTGCTATTGCTCACATTGTTTTATGTTTGAAGTGTTTAACATTTGAAATCAAACTTACATTCATCAATATATTTAAGTTCAGACTATGGTGGTCATTACAACCTCGGTGGTCTTTTTACAAGACTGCCGAGGGACCGCTGTGCGGAAGACCGCCAGTAGTGGCGGTTTGCCGCTCGGCGTATTGTGACTGTTGGCTGCTCTCTGTCCTTTTTCAGACGGAGAGCCACCAACAGCCATACTGGCGGGCGGTGGGGAAGTAGAGGTTGCTCCACCTTTACCGCCACGCCAACAGAACACTGCCCACTGAATCACGTCCTGAGATTCGGCGTGGCGGTGTTCTGTTGGCGGTGTGGTGTCGGCGGAGCACCCCCCATGGCTCCCGTCCCCTCCTGGAGGATCGAAGGAACAGGTAAGTCGATCGTCCATTAGGGGGGGGGTGGGGGAGTGTTGTGTGTTGGGTGGGTGCATGGGGGTGTGCATCTGTGTATGTAGAGGGGGGTGTGAGTGCGTGTATGCTTGCGGGGGTGTTGCGTGTTTTGGGAATGAGTGCATGTATGTCTGTGGGTATGTCTGTATGGATGTGTGCATGTATGTTTGTATGTGGTGTGCGTGTCTGACTGTGTGTGTGGATGTAGGCATGTGTGTCGTGTGTGTGCGTGTGTGTGTTGGTGGTGCTTGCGTGTGTGTTGTGTGTGTGTGAGTTCTGTGATGTTGGGGGTGGGGGTGGGGAGGGGGGCCCTGCCACCTTTCGGGGGGTGGCAGGGGTGGTGGGGGGTGTAGGGGAGGGAGTCGGGTGGGGGCGGGGGGTGGGCGAGACCCCTATCAGTGCCAGGGAAGGAATTCCCTGGCACTGATAGTGCTTACCACCATGGATTTCATGGCGGTTCCAACCGCAGGAAATCCAGGGCGGTAAGCCGGGTCAAAATACCACTGGCGGTATAGTGACGGCTGCCGGGCTGTAGACCCAGGTCTCCAGCCCGGCGGTCGTCTCCTCCCTGCCGGGCAGACTGGAGAACTTGCGGATGACCATGGCGGTAACCGCCATGGTCATAATACAAAAAAAAAGGCCGCCAGCCTGTTGGCAGTCTTACGGCCGCTTCTCCGCCTTCCGCCAGGGTCATAATGACCCCCTATATGTCTGTGATATTTGTTTACAAATAATAAACATGGATTTAAATTGCATTTTGAAGAATATTTTTTGGGGTGCCTTGTACAAGTACCTTTAAAACATTTTAGCAATTGCCAAGTGATATCACCTCAGAGAGGCCCAATGACCTGGACATAGTGCCCATAATTGCCTCCACTTCCTATTTCTTCGACAAGGTGGTTCATATTGGAGTGGTAATAGTGAATCTGACCCCTTTATTGTCCAAGACTTTCTTCAAGATGGCTTTGATTGGAGTAGAAATAGTAAATCTGACTCCTTTAGAGTACAGCACTTTCCCTGAGATGGATTAGATTGAATTGAGAATAGTAAATCTGACCCCTTTAGTGACCAACAAATTTTCCCAAAATGGCTTAGATGGGAATGGGAATAGTAAGTCTGATCACTTTACTGTCATGAACGTTCCTCAAGAAGATTTAAAATGAAGAGATAGTAGTCTATGAGTGTTGGAAAGGGGTTTATTAGTAAGGGTAGATAAGTACCTATATTTAGTAATAAGACCATAATCTGAAATAAGGTCCAGTCGAGGCCCTAATGCACTAATCCTTGCTCAATTCTTGGTAGCTTCACCCACAAGCAGTTAGGCTTAACTTAGGAGACAAACATATAAAGCTTATAGTATCAACAAAACAGTAAATTAGGAAAACAAAATATACAAACAGTTTGAATGCTAATTTATAAAAATCGGAAATATTTTTATCTTTAAAAGGACACCAAAACAACAAAAATCCCATGTAGGGAATCAGTGATATGAATCTTTACAGATTAAATGTAGAAAATTGCTTTTTAGTGCCTAAAAGCAAAAGGCATCAACTGCAGACATCTGGTCGCGACTGATGGGGACATAGTCAAGGTTTGAGGCCGACCAGTCCGGAGCCCAAATCTGATACACTGAGTAGTGTGCATCGGTCAAAATTTCACCTTCAGACAAGATAGCATGACTGAGCCTACCAGAGGCTGACAAATCAGGAAAGGCAACTACAGGGCTGATTTTAGATAACTTTAAGAAAGAGTTTTAAAACTCTTTCCCTGTAATAGTTACAATAAATCTAACTTTGGCAAGTTGTTGGATTTATTCTAACTATTAATTTGATATCTTGAATGCCATTTCTAGCTCATTCTTATCAAATAAAACCTCATGTTAGCTTATAGGGCTAATGCACTACAATGAGGAAAAACTAAATTGGCAGTTTTTCCCTCACCAGGGCTTATAAAGCAACAGTCCTTGCTTATAATAGCACTGCATCCTACCCTTGGGACACCTAGGACAGACCATAGGAGCGGCGTATATGTACATATTAGTTTGTTTAAGACTTTGGGAGTAATTTTAATTCCAAAGTGAAACGTGGGCTTAATTTTATTTCAAAAGTAACCAGCAGGGCAGGGCTGCCTTTAATATGACATCAGACACTAATGCAGTGCATTCATATGTAACTTAACTCCATTGGTCTCTAAATCTACTTGTCCTACCATATACTAGGGACTTACAGGTAGGTTGTCAGAGTCAATTAAAAGTATGCCTTTTAAACAGAGCACTGGCCCTGGGCACAGTCAGCATCAGTAACCACCAGTATCAATCAAAACATGGGGGTGATCAGGGCCAAAAGGATGACTTTCTCACTATTAGAATGCATGTTAGAAAAATAGTTTAGGTAAGATGGATCTATGTAATATAGAAATAGTGTTTGTTATTTCTATTTATGTTTTATTAACAATTATGATGTTCCCACCTGGTTGGCGGAGACAGTCTGTCTGGCGGCATTGGCTCCTATAGAAAGCTGAGGCCAATGCCAGCTGCACTGACTGTGCTGTCAACACAGTTGGAATGCACACTGCCTGCCATCGCATTGCACATTCTGACTTTGTTGACAGCGGGGCCTCTGCACTGCCCATGACATGTGCAGTGCAGGGGCAGTGCAGTGCAGGGGCCCCTCGGTGGCCCCATCTTGTGTTTTCGCCGGCCTTTTCATGGCAGGGTCCCGCCATGAAAAGGCAGGTGGAAAGGCAAGTTGCCTGCCGCCATCAACACTGCCGTGCTTGAACACGGCTTTCACCGCTGCCAACGCATTAGGATCCATGATCCCGGCAGTGGCAGTGGTCTTGTTGTAGTCCAACCTCATAATCTGGTGGTGAGACCGCCAAGGCTGTTGCAGTCGGACCACCACGGGTACAGCGGTCTTAGGACTTCCACACTCGTAATCAGGTCCTGTTTGTGGATTTACTTGTTGTTGAGTGTAGATGGCATCAGGACTTCAGCTGCAAAATCATAACTGTTATTTTATATTATTATTCAGGGTGGGAATGTCATTTGCTGTAACATGTTTTTCTATTTATGTTTGTCTTTTGTCTATTATATATTGTTTCTGAATTATGTTTTATTTGTGTTTTTTTTATCTTGAACTGTTTGCTCAAAATGTGTGAAATATATTTTTTAAGACTGCATAAATTATAAAGTTTATATTTATCAGTCTTAAGGTCTATGTTTTGCTGTTTTTGACTGATAAAAGAATATATTATTTTTATGATTATATAAAATGATAGTGCTTTCTCTTATTTCCTTTATATTGGATTTATTGTCTACTTACTTTGTTCAATTCTTTATAGGATTGCTGTAGCTATTAGTTCTAGATAATGTAGATATTAGATAATTACAAAGAGATCTACATTAAATTGCAACGTTTAGTACATCTCTTTTGTTTTCTTAGAGATTTTAACCCCTAGTTGATTTACTAATTGTTGGGTTCTTAACTCTTGGTAGCTTTGTTCCTTTTGTAAATTTGTAAAGAATTGGATGCCTAATGAGTCTTCAAAAGATTCTTACCACCATCTACTTCATTATCAGTTTCAGCTTATTTGTTAAGGGTATTGTTATATACATCCCATGATGAAATTTGAAACTTGAGTTGGCAACTGTCCCCAGAGCAGTACAGATTGCCAACCCCAGTGCAATATGGGGGTTCAACTAGTAAACTATAATAGTGAGAAACTTCAGTGACAGGCACAAATGTGAGGTCTATAAGTTTATTAACTTTACAGGCAAGTTCACTTTTGTTGTATATTCTACACTTAGTGAAGATGTTTGCAGGTGTGCCCAAAGGCTGGGATTAAAGTAGTAATAGCAGCCATTTATGCCTGACTGTGTGCCATACTTTCAGTATGATAATAATCATTTCCTGATCAAAACTGATTATCATTTTCTGAGGCTAGTATTTATTGGTCTGGATTTTAATTTTGGATTTTAATTTTGTTTAAATGTTCACTATATGTTGAACGTTGTTTGTTAGGTAATAGTGCTCAAGGTAAGGGAATGTTAGCTGTTTGATACTGGCCACGGGTTGAATATATTTATATATATATATATATATATATATATATATATATATATATATATATATATATATATATATATATATCATAAGCAGTCACATATAGATACACACACACACATATCCACTAAGATGACATACATTTTCAAATACTATCACTATTATTATTATTATACTATCCTAATGCATGCAATACCTCAGTATGTATCTTTAACTCTCGTTAACATTTTTTACACACTTACCCCGTACTGGGTTGATGTTATCAGTGATGTCATGTGAGATGTCATCAGTGATGTCATCAGTGACGTCACTGACCATGTCAGGAGTAATGTAATATGTGAGGTCATAAGCAGTGCATTACGAGGGTCTAAGTTATAGTTAGGTTTAATAAGTACAACTGCTGAATTTCTATGGTTTTGTGCGAGGGAATTCAGTACCTAACTATAATGTCTATGTAATCTTTGTTTTTTTCAGTGAATTTCAAAGGCTTACTTAATTCTATTTCCTAACTATAACATACCTGTAACCTTTGTTTTTTTCAGTAAATTTCTAAGGTTCCTTATTGCAACCAATTTCCTAAGTTTAACAACCCTGCAACATTTGTTTGTTCAGAGATTTTCTACTTTTTTGTATTCTATATCCTAACTATAACATCTGTTTATTAGCTAATGCAGTGCAGAGGTGTGTATCTATGATCAGAGGGCTTCAGAATTGAATTCTGGTTAGAGCAGTGGAGAATAGTGACATAGTTGGCTTGCATTGCTTATTTGTAACACATTAGTATGCTTAGTTGTTTCCTCAAGTAAGTGGAGCTTTGTTTTGTGATTGTATTTTGACAATCATTAACAATGCATCGTTAAAATAGGTGGGAAAAGCGCTTGAGAATTCATTTTAGCAAGTTGTTAATCATGCTGAGAAATATGGTGGAAGATGATTCATACCACTAATGTGTATCAGGAGGGACTTCTAGGCCATTTAACCATGTTAAAGTATTAATATATAAGATATTGTGCTCAAATGTCCAAGGATGCAAAGTGTTCCAATGAGGAGTTGTTTTAGTGGTTTGTTCACTGTTTTTTTTTTCCATTATTATATGTGAATTTGTTGTGAAAGGTTGCATTACGTATATTGCTGTGTCGCGGATATTCACAAATTTGACTTGCTTTTCAAAAACGATAAAACACATATACACATATATTTAATGTTTGAGATCAGTCCTTTTCTAATATAATGTATAAACTTGTATTTCTGTAAGTAATTTTATTGACACCCACTTTTTTATTGCATTTGCTGTATTCACGCTGAGGCCATTATTTGCATTGATAGCAGCATTTGTGAATATTGCATAACTATGTAGCAAAGAGATTTGATTGGACAAGATACTTTTCAGTAATTTTCATTTCAAAGGACTTCCCATTCAGTTTCCCCTTTTCCATATTTTCAGTGCAGATATTGGAAGCTTATTCGGAGGTGTCCTCTATTTTGCACTGCTATAACTCCCTTTTGAGTTTTTTGCATAAAATCTTATATAAGACAACATCTGGATGGATGTGAGCAGGACCCACGCCATCAGGAAGAAAACTCTTCGGGTGAAGAACCAGCACCAAAGCGCCAATTCTAAATATGTCAAGTGCTCCTTGTGAGACAAACCTCTTTCAAGTGGCATTTTGAAACAAATATTCATATGGGACTACCAGCATGTGGTCCCATTAAAATTTTTATCACAGTAGATACTTGGCAAGAGCACCGAAGGAGAGAAGTGCTGTTGAACCATCAAATTCATGCTGCACTAGCATTTGCAGAAGAGAGAATTCCAACGGAAGTGAAGCAACATCTGCCCAGAAAATCCACAGAACTGAGGAGAGTAGGGACATTTTGTTTAGACTGTAGTAAGATGCTTACTGTAGACAAACAGTCTGTTGCTGTAGTTTTGAAGACAGCTCTACTCACAAATGTTATTTTTTTATTCACAACACTTGTTACACTGTTTTTGAGTTTCTGCAGATGATGTTTGTTCTAGTTGCTATTTTATTTAAGAAAAAAACACAAAAAATACAAAAGTTTAAAAAAGTAAAACAAAAAAACAGTTCTAAAAAAAGAAGATTAAAAGGTTCTTGTTAGAACTACCGTTCAAGGTTAAAAAAAAGATAAACTGTATGTTTGTGTATATGTAACGACGAGTGGCTATATAAGTGAGTGACTGGTTGTATGAGTGCCTGCATCAGTGAACAAGTGGAGGCTTGAGCTTCTGTATGAGTGAGATAGTGGGTGGGTGTGTGAGTGCCTGCATCAGTGAGTGACTGGGTGCGTGAGTCTCTGTATGAGTGAGTGACTAGGTATATGAGTGCCTATATGACTGAGTGAGTAATTATGTGAGTGGTTGTAGGGTTCAGTGACTGTGTGAGTCGCTATATGAGTGCAGTGACTGCCTGAGCATCTGGCTGTTTGGGTGAGTGACTATGGGTGACTGAATGAGTGTGTGAGTGTCTATATGGGTGAGTGAGTGGCTGTGTGAGTACTGGTATGATTGAGTGAGTGGTTGTCGGAGTGACTGTAAGGGTGAGTCACTGGGTGAGTGAATAGCTGTATCAGTGACTGGGTGGCTGTGTGGGTGGCTGTATGAGTGTGTAAGTGGCTGTGTGAGTGTCTGTATGAGTGAACAAGTCACGGAATGAGCTGCTGTATGAGTGAGCTAATGGGTGTGTGAGCGCCTGTAGGAGTGAGAGACTGGGTGGGTAACGGTCTATATGGGTGAGTGACTGGGTATGTGAGTGGCTGTATGAGTGAATCAATGTGTGTGTGAGTGGATGTATGGGTGAGTAACTGGGTGTGTTAGTGCCTGTATGAGTCAATGACTGGTGGGTGAAAATCTGTATAAGTGAGCAACTAGGTATGTGAGTGGCTGTAGGGGTGAGTGCCTGGGGTGTTTGGGTGGCTGTATCAGTGTGTGAGTCGCTGTATAAGTGAATGCCTGGCTGTGTAGGTGGCTGTATGGGTGAGCGACTGGATGGGTGAGTGGCTGTATGACTGAGTGACTAGATATGTGAGTGTCTATATGGATGAGTGAGTGGATATGTGAGTTCCTGTATGATTTAGTGAGTAGTTGTATGAACAGCTGTATCAGTGGCTTACTGGGTGTGTTAGTGTCTGTATAATTGAGCGACTGAGTGTGTGAGTAGCTGTATAAGTGATTGAGTGGCTCTGTAAGAGAGTGAGGGGGGTGTGAGCTGCTGTACGAGTGAGATAGTGGGTGGGGTAGTGTCTAAATGATTGAGTGAGTGGTTGTGTGAGTGGCTGTATAGGTGAGTGACTAGGTGTGTTAGTGCATGTAGGAGTGACTGGGCATGTGAGTAGCTGTTGAGGTTAGTGACTGGATTGTAAGCATCTGTATGAGTGAATGACTAGGAGTGTAAATGGTTGTGTGGGTGAGTGACTGGGTGTGTGAGTGGCAGTATGGGTGAGTGACTGGGAGTGTTAGTGGCCATAAGATTGAGTGTCTGGTAGTGTGAGTTGCTGTATGAGTGACTGACTGGCTGTGTGAGTGGCTATATGAGTGAACAAGTGGAAGCATAAGCTGCTGTATGAGTGATCAAGTGGGTGTGTGAGTGGCTGTATGAGAGAGTGACTGGGAATGTAAGTGGCTGTATGTGTTAGTGACTGGGTGTGTGAATTGGTTGTATGAGTGCTTGTCTGTGTGAGTGGCTGCATGATTGACCGATTTTGGGAATAAGCAACTGTATATGTGACTGACTGGAAGTGTGAGTGACTGTATGGATGAGTGACTGTGTGTGAGTGGCAGATGGGGGAGTGACTGGGAGTGTGAGTGGCTCTATGGGTGAGTGGCTGGGTGTATGAGTACCTATTTGGGTGACTGATAGGGAGTATGAGTGTCTATATGGATAAGTTAGTGTGTGCTTTGATATAATATTGTATGCATTAGTATGTGTTTGGGTGTGGCAGTGTTTGAATGAGTGTGTGTCTGGTTATTTCAGTATGTGCCTGGGTGTATCAGATTCTGTATCAGTGTGTGTCTGGTGTGTTAGTGTGTAATGTAGGTGTATAGGTAAGTAAATAGATGTACGGTTAACTGTTAAGAGGAGTGATTGGATGTTTTAGAAGCTGTATATGTGAGTGATCGGGTGTGTCAATAGTTACATAGTTGAGTGACTGGGTGTGTGACAGGTAAGTACAAATGGTTACCTAAGTAGGCATACTATTTTTACGTTTTTCTTTTTATTTGTCTTTTCCAATGAATGTCTATCTTAGTCTGTTTCTACTTTGGCTATATGCCTGTAGGATGTATCCTTCCTTTTGTTCTTCCCAGTTCCTTATATCTTCTTTTTCTTTTTCAGGTTGACGTCTCAGGGTTCCAGAAGATCGTCCACACCATGAGAGGGAGAGAAATAGAAGAAACCCTTTTAGGAGATACGCTTGAATTATATCAGGTTTTTCACTTTCTTTTCTGTCTGGCTATTCTTTTCTCTATTTCTTACTTGTTTCTTTTGCTATTCTCTTTGTCCCTTCGTTTTAGCGATTTAGGCCCTCATTACAACCCTGGCGGTCGGTGATAAAGCAGCAGCAATATTGCCGACAGGCCGGTGGTAACAAAAATGGAATAATGACCACGGCGGAAACCACCAACACAGACAGCCACTTTAACACACCGACCACCACATCGGTAGCAACAAGCACCGCAGCAGTAACCACCAACAGCCAGGCGGAAGACAATGTACCACCCGCCCTATTACAACAAGCCAATCCACCACCTTTTCCGGGGCGGTACCAACGCCATAAAAAGCACGGCAGAAACAGTACACTGAAGGGAAACGATTCACCTCTGGACAATCAGGGAACAACCACGACGCCATGGAGCCTGAACTACAGGTGTTACCCATGCTGATCTACCTCCTCCTACACCAGAAATACCAACACCGACAAAGACGACCATGGTGAGTACCGCACCTAGCTCACAGGGGAGGAGGGAGGAAAAAGAGAGTGACACACGCAACACACAACACCCCCACCCCCAACACCATACACACAAACAGATGCAATAACATTACATATCCACCCCATACCCCTCAGGAATAATGCAAGGACAAAAAGAATTGATTAAAGTGAGTGTAATAAGATACAATACTAGAAATTTGTGATTTAAAATCAAAACAGTATGTACATATATACAAATGAAGGGACACTGCCCAGTCCATAATGTCCGTGGGCCACAGGGCCATATCACAAAGGCCAAGGCCCCACTTGACTCATGGCTCAATACGAAGAGAACACTTCAGGGACATCAGGTCAAAAATACACAGGCACCTCAGGGGGACAGGGAAGCGGGGGCACCTCAGCCTGAAGATTGTAGAATGCCACGGGTCTTGGAGGGGGCTACATGCCCACTGCTTGGTCCTGGGGAGTGTAAGGCCACAGTCTCTCTAGTGGGTGGTTTGCCCACTGCTTGGTCCTGGGGAGTGCAAGGCCACAGTCTCTCTAGTGGGTGGTTTGCACACTGCTTGGTCCCGGGGAGAGCAAGGCCACAGTCTCTCAAGTGGGTGGTTAGCCCACTGCATTGTCCCTGGTGTTCAAGGCCACAGTCTTTCTAATGGGTGGTTTGCCCACTGCTTGGCCCCGGGGAGTGCAAGGCCATAGTCTTTCAAGTGTGTGGTTTGCCCACTGCTTGGTCCTGGGGAGTGCAAGGCCACAGTCTATCTAGTGGGTGGCTTCTCCACTGGTTCTGGAGGTGGCTTAGTGCCCACTGTGCTTCATCCTGGCAAGGAGGGGGTGAGTGGATGCCTTCTTCCACTGGTTCTGGAGGGGGCTTTGTGCCCAGTGATGCAGCACTTGGGAGTGCCAGGTCATAGTTCCTCACCTGTGTGTTAGACCCACGAGATCTACAGTGGGCAGGATGCATGGCACTCCATGGAGGCAGGACTACAGTACATCCGCCGGCGGCTACGGCTGCACAGTGGTGGTAGTGCCAATGCTGGTGGCGGTGCTGGCAGTGGTGGGGGGGGCTCCAGCCCTTCCCCTGCAGCCTCGGACGGTCGCCCACTGGGGCTGCTGCTGCTGGCAGTTGGCTGACAGTGGTGTAGGTAGCGCTGCAGGTGGCGGTGCAGTTGGGGGTGCTGCTGGCGGGGCTGGTGGTGGTGCTGGTTGCAGTGCTGGCAGTGGTGGGGGGAGGCTCCAGCCCTCCCCCTGCAGCCTCGGATGACCGCCCAGTGGGGCTGTTGCTGCTGGCAGTGGTTCTGACAGTAGTGCAGGTGGCACTGTAGGTGGCGGTGCACTGGCGGTGCTGATGGCGGTGCTGGCAGTGGTGGGGAGGCTTCCGCCCTTCTCCTGCAACCCCGGATGGCTGACGTGCCATGGTCGGTGTTGTGTGCTCAGATCTATCTCCAACACCAGGCCCCCTATCCATCCTGCCTGCAGTGGCCGGCCCCTTGTCTTTCCCCTTGGCAGCTGGTGGTCCCTTCTTGTCCCTTGCCAGCTGGTGGTGCCTCCTTGCCCTTGGTAGCTGGTGGTCCCTTCTTGCCCTTGCCAGCTGGTGATGCCTTCTTGCCCTTTCCAGCTGGTGGTGCCTCCTTTCCAGCTGGTGGTGCCTCCTTGCCCTCGGTAGCTGGTGGTGCCTTCCTTCCCTTGCCAGCTGTTGGTGCCTCCTTGCCCTTGGTAGCTGGTGGTCCCTTCTTGCCAGCTGATGCAGGCACACTGCCAGTGCTGACGGGTGTCTCCTTGGAGCCTCTCACACCTGCAGTAGCTGCCAAAACTACAGTGGCCGTGGACTGGGTGGCCGAGGTGCTGGGCTATGTTCTGCCTACCCTGGCCCGAAGTGAAGGATGGGGGGAGGGGCAGGGGAGAGGTCAAGGGTGGAGAGGAAATGCTTTTTAGGGACACTGGGGCAGGAAGAGGGTGAAGGTTTGGGAGTGGAGGAAGAGGGAGTGGTGGTTGGAGGTGTCTGTCTGCTGTGTTTGGGTGCAGGTGCATGGGCTGGATGCTGTTGTGAGGTGGATTGCTTTTGGGTGTCTGATTGCTTGCTTTTGTGTACTTTGGGAAGAGGGGGCACAGATACAGTGGGAATGGACACAGGGGACGTGTGCATGGATGTGGTGGTGGTGACTGCTAATGAGGGGTGTGTAGTGATAGACGTGATGGTGATGGGGATAGTGGATGAGAATGTCGTGCATGCAGGTGTGAGTGGAGACACTACTGGGAGGGTGGTGGAGGACGAGGAGGAGGTGGACACAGTGGAGGCAGTGGATGTTGTTATGTCTGCATCTGGATTGTCTTTGTGTGAGTGCCTGTGGGATGATGTGTAATGCTTGTGTTTGCCTGAGCCACTCCTTTGTGTTGTCTTGGGTGCATGCTGGTCTGACGGTGTGCTTGGGATAAGCTGGGGTTGAGGAGAATGGGAATGGGTAGAAGAAGTTGGAGGGGGAGGCTAGAGACAGGGACAATGGCTGCCATCAGGGAGGAGGCCAGAGCCTGGAATGATCTATGCTGGGCCGCCACGCCAGAGTGAATGCCCTCCAGGAATGCATTTGTTTGTTGCAAATGCCTTGCCAGCCCCTGGATGGCATTCACAATGGCTGACTGCCCAACAGGGATGGATTGCAGGAGGTCAATAGACTCCTCAATCAGGGCAGCAGGGCTGACTGGGGCAGGGCCTGAGGTGCCTGGGGCGATGGAGATGCCCACCCTCCTGGGTGAGCGGGCACGGGAAACACGCTAAGGGGCTGCTGGGAGGGTGATGCTGGTACAGGGGGTGGCAGCTGCACCTGTAGAAGGGGGAGGCACAGAGGTGTCTGCCACCACCAGGGAGCTTCCATGGAAGGAGGTATCACTGTCCGAACTGTCCCCTCCAGACTCCGCTGTGGTGCTCCCCTCGCCCTCCGTCCCACTGGTGCCCTCATGGTCGGTGGATTCGGCCTCCAGGCCCATGTGGGATGCAGCTCCCTCCGTACCTGGTGTCTCTGCTCCTTTGCCAGATGATGCTAATGCACAGACGGACAGGGTGACAAAACAAAAAGGGGGGGAGAGACAGAGGATACACTTGGTCAATGCCAGCAACAACACTGGTGTACACAACACACAGGGGACAGCCCTATGCACTAGGCGATGCACTACCAGTCACAATGCTAGTCACCAGGCCATGGAGAATAATGCCTAATGCCAATAGCAGCATATCTGAGACCCAAAGAACCCTGCCCAGTAGTAGATGCCCACTAGCATGTTTGGGGGTGGAGTACAACAGACCCTGCCCGAAATGGAACCTACCCTGCAATGTTTGACCTGGTCTAGGGGCACCCACAGGCCCACATCCCCCACCCAGATAACACCCCACCACGTGCAATTTGCAGAATTGGAAACTGTACTCACCCCTTGTGGCTGCTGTGATGCCCTCAAGCACCCATCCAACTCCAGATAGGCCACAGCCATTATGCGGAACATCCGGGGGTCAGGGTTCGACGGGCACCCTTCCTCATTGGGAGGCCATCCCTAGCTGGGCCTCCGCCGTCTTCCTTGCCCAGCGTCTCAGGTTCTCTCACCGTTTGCGACAGTGGGTGCTCCCCCTGTTGTAGATCCCTAGGGTCCGCACATCCTTGGCGATGGCACGCCATATACCCTTTTTCTGATGAGCACTGACCTGCAGGTAAATAAACATAGAACAATGCTATCAGTCATACCGTCTGGCCTGTTACACTCATGCCCCACCATATCCCTCCAATCCCCTTATGCGCATATATTGCCCACCATACATGCAGCCATCTTCCCAGGACCCCTCAACCAGCCGCTCCTTACACGAGGCTTTCGCCCACAGCACTCCATGCATTGTGCACACAGTGCACTGTGTGTCTGGAGGCCCATACAGCAATCGGTACTGGGGTAGGACTCCATCCACCAGTCTCTCCAACTCCTCGGAAGTGAATGCAGGGGCCCTTCCCCAGAGACTCGAGCCTTGGTGGCTTCCAGACACAGGTCATAGCAGCACTTGCAGTGTAGGTCCTCTCATGTTGAAGGTCAGGTAGTAAGTGAGTGAACAGATAGAAAATGGCGGTCACGTCCGCGGCGGTGAGTACTGTCACTGCCGGCGTACATCGTTATTGGCTACTGGAAACCATAGGGCCCAATGATAACCAATGAGGAGTTGCACGGCGGTTCTCGGCCGCCTCCCGCAACGGCGCACAATGCCAAGGGAATTATCTCATTTCCACCTATCCCTCCACACAGGAAAGGTGTCCGCTATTTCGGGGGGAGGGGGGGGCCATGGCACCTAACTGCGTCACAGCCAGCATAAGCACATTTTGGGAATAAACATAAACATACTGTTCCTGTCACAACATGCAATGCATTGTACAATGATGAAATGTTGAAAAGTGACCAGATGCTCATTGTTTTTACCCCTGGAGTACAACCGCTGATGATGAATAGGAGATGGAGATATCCCCCCATATACAGGCACCTGGTGGTCTTGGCAACAATGGAGGACAGGCACATTATCCTCACCCACAGACTTGATAGGGCCACAATCCAAGAGCTGTGTCCCCAATTGGAGTCAGACCTGATCTCAGCTATCCGTCAGCCCACTGGGATCCCCCCTCTTGTGCAAGTCCTATCAGTGCTAGATTTCTTGGCAAGTGGCTCCTTCCATGTGACAGTGGCCATGGCAGCAAGAATGTCTCAGCCAGTGTTCTCAAATATGCTGATCAGGGTGTTGTCTGCCCTGATGAGACACATGCACAGTTACATTGTTTTCCCCCAGGTGGAGGATTTGGCCACAGTGAAGGCTGACGTCTATGCAATGGGACATATCCCCAACATCATTGGGGCAATTGATGGTACACATATTGCCATTGTCCCCCCCCCCCCAGAGAAATGAAGAGGAGTTCAGAAATCAAAAGAGCTTTCATTCTATGAATGTGCAGATAGTGGGCCTGGTGGACCAGTACATCTCCCATGTGAATGCTAAGTATCCTGGGTCTGTGCATGATGCCTTTATCTTGAGGAATAGCAGCATCCCATATGTGATGGCTCAACTCCAGAGGCACAGGGTGTGGCTTATAGGTGAGCCCTGGTCTCCACCCAGTTGATGTAGGTACATGGGTGTGGGGTTGGCCCTAAGGGTGAGTGTCTGGCTAACAAGTATCCCTCGATACTTGCAGGTGACTCTGGTTACCCCAACCTCTCATGGCTACTTGCCCCAGTGAGGAATGCTAGGATAAGGGCAGAGAAAAGTTACAATGAGGCACATGGGTGTACAAGAAGAATTATTGAGCGCACCTTTGGCCTCCGGAAGGCCAGGTTCAGGTGCCTCCATATGACAGGTAGATCCCTGTGCTACTCACCCAAGAAGGTGTGCCAGATCATTGTGGCATGTTGCATGTTGCACAACCTAGCCTTGAGATGCCAGGTGCCTTTTCTGCAGGAGGATGGGGCTGGACATGGGTGTGTGGCAGCTGTGGAGCCTGTGAACAGTGACGAAGAGGAGGCAGACGATGTGGATGTGGACAACAGAACAACTATTATACAGCAGTACTTCCAGTGACACACAGGTAAGACACTGTAACTTCACCTTCCATTGCAGTTTTGTGTAGTTCATTTTCTCTAGGCAGGCTGCTGTTCCCTCTACTCTGGCCACTTACTGTACCCTTTAACATCTCTATTCACAGATCTTTATGCCCTACTCTGGCTCATGGTGTATTGGCTGCCGCACATTAACGATCATACCTCTGTAGACATAACTGTACAGTCTAATTGTTATGTCTACAGATTGTTAAACAAATACATCCTTAATTCATTTGACAGACTCCATACTTGTATTTTTTAAGAGGGTGTTTATTTCACTGCTGTGGGGGGATGTGCAATGGGCTGGGGTGATGATGGAGGAAAGTCCAGGATAGAGTTCAGTCTATTTGTATCACAGGTGCATTGTCCAAGGGGGCATAGGAAGGGGAGCAATGACAGTTCAGGGTGGAGAGGGTAACAGAGTGGGACACAAGGGTGACAATCAAGAGAGTCTTATTTCCTGGCGGGGGTCTTGGCAATGTTCTCTGGCTTCTGCCTGGCTCGCAGGGACCGTTTGCGTGGTGGTTTTCCTTCTGCATGGGGTGGAGTGCTGCTGGCCTGTTGTTCCTGTGGTGGGGCCTCCTGTCCACTAGCGTTGGCGGAGGTGGAGGGCTGTTCATCATTGTGGCTAGTATCAGGGGCCCGTTTGTGTGCCACTGCCACCCTCATGGTGTTGGCCATGTCAGCCAGCACCCCTGCAATGGTGACCAGGGTGGTGTGGATGTCCCTCGGGTCCTCCCTGATCCCCAGGTACTGTCCCTCCTGCAGCCGTTGGGTCTCCTGCAACTTGGCCAGTATCTCGTCCATCGTCTCCTGGGAATGGTGGTATGCTCCCAGGATGTTGGTCGGTTCCCTGGGCCTGTCCTCCCCTGTCACACAACAGTCCTCCCAGATTCCCTGTTGTCCATTGCCTCTGTCCCCTGAACCATGTGCCCACTGCCACTGACCCCAGGTCCCTGATTGTCCTGTGTTTGTGGGGTGTCCTGGGGTCCCTGTAGTGGTGGACACACTGCTGATTGACGTGTCCTGGGGACAGGGGTATGGGCCCGCTGGGTGGGTACTATGCTGGTGTTTCATGAGGGGGAGGCTCTGTGGTGGTATGGGACTGGGGCTGGATAACCGACTGTCCGGAGGTCCCTGATGTGCCAGGTAGGTCATCCTGATCCAGGCGTGCAGAGCTGCTGTCATCACTGTGGGCCTCTTCTGTGGGGGGACTGGATGTTGCTGGCACCTCTTCTCCAGTGACGTTGTGTGGGGGACCTGTGGGGATGTAAATGCAGTGTTATAGTTTGAGCGTGTGACATCTTGTGCATGGGTATGTTGCCCTCTATGATTGATATTGCCATGGCAAATTGGCCTTAGTGAGAGTTGTTATTTGGCGGACCAGGTGATTGTCTCTAGTGTGCATGCAGTGGTAATGGTTGTCCATGCAGGTCTGTGAGTGGTGTCCATGCATTGGTATATCATGCAGGACTTGGCATTGAGATGAGTGGCTTGTGATGGTGGGGTGTGTGGGTAATGGTGGAGTGATGGGAGTGAGTGTGGGGGTTTGTGATGGCATACAGGTAGGGGGAGTGAAAGTAGTAATGATTTGACTTACCAGAGTCCAGTCCTCCAGCTACTCCTGCCAGGCCCTCAGGATGTAGTATTGTCAAGACTTGCTCCTCCCATGTTGTAAGTTGTGGGGGGGAGGTGGGGGTCCACCACCAGTCCTCTGTACAGCTACCTGGTGTCTTGCAACCATCGAACGCACCTTCCCCCGTAGGTCGTTCCACCTCTTCCTGATGTCATCCCTTGTTCTTGGGTACCGTCCCATGGCATTGACCTTGTCCACGATCCTCCGCCATAGCTCCATCTTCCTAGCAAAGGATGTCTGCTGCACCTATGATCCGAATAGCTGTGGCTCTACCTGGATGATTTCCTCCACTATGACCCTTAGCTCCTCCTCAGAGAACCTGGGGTGTCTTTGTGGTGCCATGGGTGTAGTGTGAGTGGTGTGTGTGAAGGTGTATGGGGTGATGTTTTGGGATGTGCTGTGAGGTGCCTGGATGGTGTATGGGTGATGGTGTTCTGTGGCTCTAGTTGTGTGGGTGCTCTTGGTGTCTCTCTCTCTCTCAGTTGTAAAAAAAATTGAGTCGTAAAGGGTTGTGGGTAATGTGTGTGTGTGTTTTATAGTGTTGTGGGTGTGTGGGTGTGTTGTGTGTATGTGTGTCAGGTGTGTGTAGTATCCAATGTTGTGTTGTTTTGTTTGAGTGTGTGTATTTTGAGCGCGGCGGTATGTACCACCAATGGTTTACCGTGGTTGAATGTCCGCCGCTGTGACTCGTGGGACATATTGCTGTGGGCGTAGTTCTGTTGGCGTAATGGTGTGGCTTTGGATGCTGCCAGTTTACGACTGACCTTCGGGCTGGAGGACTTGTGTGTGTCTGTATGGTGACAAATTTCTATGTGTGTGTCGTGTGTCATAATATGGGTGGTGGTATACCGCCGCGGTCGCAGTATGTTGGCGGCAGTCGCCATGACGGTAAGCCGGACTTACCGCCAAAGTCATAATGAGGGCCTTAGTTTCTTGGTTAATACCTAGTTTACATTTATTTTAGTAATATCACTCTATTTTGTTCTGGCCTCTTATTTTCCTTCTTTAGTATACTGTCTCTTTAGTTAGTCTTGTCACCATTTCCTTTGTGCAGCACCCAGCTTTCCCTTCACCCAGTGCCTTTTCCTTTGTTTCAGTGATTTCATAGGTATTTGCTTATATCAGGAAAACACACACAAACAGTGCTCCCCATTTCCGTAGCTTTCTTCGTCCCTCCTCTGTTTTCCCAGCTCGTTGCACGTACCTGGTGGGGCCACGCTCCTCCTAGAACGTGGCCGGCTTCTTCATGTGTCGATCTCCCTCTCAGTCTTCTTGAGGCGATGTCCTCGTGGGTGCGCCCTGCCATCCGTTTCCGGGTCCCGTCAACCTTGATTCCTCGTCCCGTCTCTCTTCCTCCATTTGGTTCCTCTCACTTTCTCTGAACTCCTCCTCTTTGCTTCCCGGCTTTTCATCCTTATCATTCTCCCGGCGTCTTCTGGGTATTTTAGGCCCTGCCCCATGCGTCGCGGAGCCGTCAATATCCTTTCATTAAATCCAATGTAGTGAGGTACTTTGCGTTTCCTAGTCATGCTATTAGATCATCTATGCGTGGCATGGGATAGGTGTCGAAGTGTGCTAGGGAATTAAGTTGTCAAAAGTCTATGCAGAACTTAATAGAACCATCGGGTTCGGGAACTAAAACTATAGGGGAACACCAGGGGCTGGAGAAAGGCTCAATAACACCTGCTTTTATCATTTCCATGACTTCTTTTTTTACAACTTGCTTTCTAGCCTCCGTTATGCGGTATGGTCTTTGTCGGGATACTCTTTCATCTATGGTGCATATGCGGTGGATTTTGAGGTGGGTTCTGGCAGGTTTAATTGAAAATACTCTATTGTGGTTATGTACTATCTCTTCTAGTTGGTGGCGTTGGGATGGTGTGAGGTCAGTACCAAAATGTGGCTTGGATTCTTGGTCGAATTCAGGAGGGGTATCTCTGACTCTGGACTTGTAGTAACATAGAGATTTACATCATTGTCATCCTTCTCATACCACGTTTTCAACAAGTTAATGTGGTAAATTTGACTTATCTGACCCTACAGGTAGTTTGATCCTATATGTTACCGGAGTTACTTTCTCAAGGACGGTATAAGGTCCATGCCAATGGGCCAACAATTTGTTTTCTTTCGTAGGTAGGAGTGTTAATACTTTTTGTCCTGTAGTTAGTTCTCGGTTCTTACTTCTAGTGTCATACTGTGTCTTCTGCCTCACATGGGTCTCTTTTAGTTGGGTGTGTACGTCCTCCCAGACTGCATGTAATGTTTCTTTTAACTCTATTATAGGTGAGAATTACTTTTATCTCCTCTTCTGTTTCCCCCCACTGCTCAGCCATTATATCTAATAATGTCCTAGGTGGTCTTCCGCATAGAAGTTCAAAAGGTCTATGTCCAGTGGAAGACTTTATATGCGAACGTATGGCATACAACACTAAGGGTAGTTTCTTTATCCCAGTTCCTACTGAAATCGTTTATAGTTTAACATAGGAGATTCTTGATGGTTTTGTCATAACGTTCCACAAGGCCATCTGTTTGTGGATGGTAAACCGACGTCTGTATTTGTCGGACTCCCAGAGTCTGACATATTTTGGACATTAACCGAGAGATGAAAGGTGATCCCTGGTCAGTCAGCAGTTGCTTAGGAAATCCGACCCATGAAAAAAATTCTATCATGGCATGAGCCACGCTTTTCGTCGTCATACTCGACAAAAGTATGGCCTCGGGATACCTAGTTATGTAGTCCACTAGAACCAAGATATATTGGTGATCTTTAGATGATGGCACCAATGGGCCTACCAAGTCCATACCCACCCGCGTGAATGGGGTCTCTATAATAGGTAAAGAAAGGAGGGGAACCTTGGGATCCATGGAGGGATTCATCAATTGACATTTGAGACATTGTTGGCAATGTTTGCTTATATCCCCATATGTACCCGGCCAATAAAACCTCCTTGTTATGTACTCTTCATTTTTTTCTCTCCCTAGATGTCCTTCCCCCGTTTCCCCATGTGCTAAGTCTAGTACCTGGGCTCAGAAATCTTTTGGAACTAGCAATTCTGGTTTCCTGTTCCCTTGTTGGGTGAACACTCAATACAGTAAATAATTTCTAATGTAGAAATAAGCACCTACTGTGGGATTGTGTTTGGTAAGAGCAGCATGCCAGGCCTGCTTTAGAGTAGGGTCATATCGTTAAAACTGTCGAAAATGTCCTGTGACCAAAAATATATGTTTCACGGAATTAGGGTTACGTCCATTATTATCATTGTTCCCCCTGTAATATGTTTTCTTTTGGTTTAATTTTTGTGTCTTAGAAAGTCTTTCCCTCTGTACAGTCTTTTCTTTTTCTGTTGTGGAAAAAGGTGCTTCGGCCCACCAGGACTCTGTCTGATTAGTATGCTTTTGGATATCTAAGAGCTCTGGAAATGCTATATAATCAGTTCCTATGATGAGTTCTTCCACCACGTCCGGGATGGCTCCTACAACAACTGGTTCTTCTTTTTCCCACCATTTCACCTGTATGATAGTGACTGGGTATGTTTTACTATCACCATGTACACATGTGATAAGTACATGTTCTCCCTTTACCCACTGTTCTGGGCCTAAGTATTTGTGATTGATGACACGTTGACTACACCCCAAGTCTCCTAAGGTTCTTCTTATTTCTTGATTTACAAGTAGGTATGTAGAATATCGAGTAGTGGTATTACCCAACCACAATTCTCTTCCTCTGGCCATCCCTATCTCCATTGGTTCTCCGTGGTTCTGTGTTTGAGGTCAGTATCGTGCAATATGGCCCCATTCTGCACAACTATAACATTGTGGGTTCGTCATGAGTTCTTTTAGGGGAACTCGATAAGGAAAGGGTTTCTCCAGATTTAGGTGATCATTATGAACATGGCGGGAAAGACCGCCGACCGCCATGGCGGCGGTGAACAGAATCCCGCCGGCGCCGGCAAATGGAAACCCGCAATGTAATGAACAAAAAACCCAACCCTGCCAAACATTCCCACACCACCACTCCCCGCCAGGACCCTGTTGGTGGGAATCCCGGCCCACCCCACCACAGACAAGCACACCCACATCCCGCCCTCCAAATAATAATGCACAATTCACTTCAGGGGACAGTGGAGGCCAGACGACCATTGGCGGCTGCGACCCCCACGGGCGGCAAGTGGGCCCAACAGCAACCAGTGCACACATTGGCTAGGCTTAGCACCCACACACCTGACACACATCCAGAACACCATAAAACACCCCCAGACACACCCCACAATCCCTTGCAAGGAAACCAGGACCAGAAGACGGAGAGCACCAGAACCAGACAGAGAACGCCAGTAGACAGGACACGCATAGCGACCCACACAGGAGCACCCAAACACCGTCCCCAGTCCCGACGCCATCCACCACCCTGACCATGTCCCCTCCCCAAAAATCCACGCTTCACTGAAAGGGAGCTAAGGACCATGGTGGACGAGATCCTAAAAGTGGAGCCACAACTATTTGGTTCCGAGGTGCAGCACATACCCATTGCGCGGAAAATGGAGCTGTGGCAGACCATTGTCAACAGGGTGAATGCAGTAGGACACCATCCACGCACCAGGGACGACATCCGCAAGAGATGGAACGACCTGCGGGGGACGGTCCGGGCCATGGCATCCAGGCACCACATCGCAGTGCAGAAGACTGTGGGAGGACCGCCACCAACACCCCCTGACTACACTGACTGGGAGGAGAAGGTACTCGCCATCCTGCACCCAGAGGGACTCACTGGACTCACTGGAGGAATGGACTTGGGTAAGTCGTCTACTTTTACCCCATATACACCATACCTGTAATGCATGCACCACCCCACCCCACCCACACCCACCTAGACCCACTGTTGTAATTTAGTAGTGATTAGATTAAGCATTAGCAGAAGACATCTTGTATTTAGGAACTATTGTGAACATTTAGTGGAATTTATTTTGTATTCATGGCAGCCATTATCTCTGCCACATGCTGCTATGTGCTCGCCATGTGCTCGGTCCTACCTTCCTGTTAACTATTCTTGAAAATATGTCTAGTGACAAGTTATATTTAGCATCTCTCACTTTCGCACATGCCCAGTAAGATCTGCAGCTGTTAGTAATTAGTGACAGACAGTAATGTGTCAACTAGTCCTTGAAAACTGTTAGCCCCTCCTACCTGTTGACTGTGCATTTCCATATGACCTTATATGTATACAAGTCTTGCTTCTATAACTGTACCACCTTCTTTTTAGCCCCTGCATGGGTATAAAAGGACCATGCTCTCTTAGTTCAGTGTGCTACTTCAAACATTACCGAAGGGTGCTGTTTAAACTGTAGTACCACCTCATGAGGTTTAATGAACGTTGTCTTTTATTTCAGTTTCTGTGCCAACTTCTTTCTATATGGTCTGAGGACTTTGTGCAGAGAAGGGTCAACCCCTTGCACTAGTAGGCCTTGCTGAGGCTTACTTCGACAAATTGGCGCCCGAACAGAGACTCATCGGCGTCTCGGACGCCCGACGGATTGGTCGCGATGAAGGATTATGATCTCGCTGCGGACGATCAATGCCTGAGGAGACCCGAGGCTTGGCAACCACAGCGTTTTTCCCTTCTTTCTGATTTGACCATCCAGGTGGCGCCGGTCCTCGACTGAGATCCTTTTTGTTCATTCGTCATGCAGTGACCATTTGGTCAATTTTAGAATTTGGCAGTTGGAACCTGGCCCCTGTGATTGGTAAGAGCGGTTTTACGGCACTTGCTGTGGGTTTTGATGCCTTTGTTTCACCACTTACTGTGGCTCTCGTGTTTTGGGTGACTGGTCAATTTGTGTCCTTTGAATTGATATATAAATTGCAATTTATATAGGCAGGTAATGAGGAGAACTTTCTCCAATTTAATTTTGATTTGAACGGCACCTTAAGTGCTACTTTGAGTATAATACTGCATATTCTGCACTATTTTTGGCATGCCTGTTTTTAGCGCACTCGTAGGATGTGTTGCTTTTGTAATGGAACAAATTTGAGACTGGAAGAATTGCAACCGGCACCCCCAGAGGGGACGCCAATAGAGATATGTATGTTATACATGGTCTTTCTTCTATAATTTACAGCACATTATGGAATAAATACACTTTTGCGGATCCTGAGTTACGTTGGCCTATGCCTGGGTCATTTGATTTGTGAAAGATTGAGTATGTGGAACAATGTATGTGTAAGCGAAGGTCTAGGCAAGACATGTTTGACTGTGTACGAATGTGGGAGAAAGAAGTGCATGGACGAGTGAAGCGTGAGCAAGCCTTGCTTGAGAAAGAGCAGCGGAAGAATGTATATGTGAAAGCATTTGAAATGAGAAAGAAAGAAAGAAAAGACTTAAAGGAGATAGAAGAGAAAGAACGTAAATTACAGGTAACTGGCCAATACACTATTCTGCAACCTCTCTATCCTATCCTTAATAAACCGCACAATGATTTTCTGTTACTAGATCGCCCTACACCTCCGTATGTCGTTCTTTCTGCCCCTCATGAGTTAGCTGAGGTCTCCGGAAAGGAGCAACAGAAGATACAAGACAGTCACTCTATGTTGCCTGCTGACCGTGCGTCTGAGCTTAGATCTATTGCTCGTAAAGCAATTCGTAGCGTTGTCTCTGCTTCTGAACTTTTAGACAACATGAAAGGGTGGACGGAAAAGGAGCAGATATACTTAACTGAAGCATTTGGCACAGAAGTTATTGAACTATTTCGGAAATATTCTGATGAGTTAGAGCCCAAAGATGTAGCAGCTGATCGTAAGCAAATGCGTGATGGTCTTTTTGTTTTCTCCCAGGAGGCTGATGCAATCAGGCGTTTGGTGAAATTATGTGTTGTGGCAGACCATTTGCGAGAGGAGAAAAGGGCCGTGGACGTAGTTGCACGGACATCTCAGACCGGCGGGTGCAAGCTTCCATCTTCAGAACAGATAAGACTATGATAGTTCACGCGAAACCAATGCGGGAGGCCGCGCCTTTGTATGTTCCTCCTAAAGGATCGGGTACAAGTGATGATAAAACTTCTGTTGATCCTAAGGGTTATTTTATTTATAATTGGGTGTATACTCCTTGGAATAGGCCAGATTTATTGTCACTTAAAACAGCATTACCTGACAGGCGGAAAAATCCAGCCTCCTTTTATAAGGATGTTGAGGGAGCAATTAGTTCTTGTACTATGACTTTGGCTGACATTGATTTATTTTTCGGATTGATATTACCGCCAGATATGTGGAGAACTGTTCGTAAAGTTGTTGATCGTGTAGTTTTTGGGGCGTCATGGAAAGAATTAGAACAGATGGACGGGGATAGGGAACCTGCGAAAAAGCTGTATCAATTGATTCTAGATCTTCCTGCAGCCATATTAGTTAAGTTAAAAATGATTATTCCCCCTAAAAAGATAGATTGGACTGTTTAAGCGTCTTGTAAGCAAAAGGCAGATGAATCGGTCTCTGATTTCTTTACACGCTTATAAGAAGCATTTCATGATTTTAGCGGCCAGTTATTGTCAGAAGATACTTGCAGACATTTGTTTGTCGATAAATATGCTGCAAATCTGTTACCAGGAATAGCTAGTCGTCTAAAAGCTAGTGAAAGTTCATGGACTACCTCTACTCCGGTTTCTCTTTTGACTATGGCTCAGTATTATGAACATCAGGTATTAGAAGCAAAAGGTAGCGAGGATAAAAAGATTAAAGAATTAAAGACGAAGGTTATGTTGGCTTAAGCTTATGGTCCGCCTTTTAGAGGTAGTGATAGAGGTGGACGTGAATCTTATGGTTCTTCTGACACTCATTCAAATTTGTCTGTTGATCAGTGTGCGTATTGTAAGAAATTTGGGCATTGGGCTGCTGATTGTCCAGCACTACGTGTTCAGCAGTGTTCACGTGGTTGGGGACAAATGAGAAATCGCTCAGGATATTCAGGGCCTAGAAGAAGCACGAATGATCATGCTAGGTTTGATGCTAATGTACGAAGGCAGGATGGGTTTAACACTTTTGATAGACGGAACCAATACCAGATGTCTAACTATGTGCAGCCTGATTTCCAAGATTCTGCTTATGCATAGGATTGCCTAGGATGGGGTAAGGAATCAGTTGAAGTTCCAGTAGATCAGAGGGGTCCCTATGTTACTGCACATGTTTTGGGTTCTTCTGATCAGTTTCTGGTTGATACAGGAGCTACTCGTAGCGCCTTGTCTAAACAATTGGTTCCAAGGGCTCCCCTGTCTGGCTTAACCATTACATCGATAGGTTTTGATGGAACACCTTCCCCTAGCCCATTGTCACAACCACTTGCATTCCATGTTGATAAATTTACTGCTCCATGTCCGTTTTTGCTTTCTCCAAATACACCAGACAATATTTTGGGTCTTGATATGCTCAAGTATTTCAGGGATACAATACAATGCTCTCCTGAAGGGGTGTGTGTTATTTTGAATGATAATCATCCTGTGATGGAAAGAGTTTGTCTTGTTAAAGAGTATATTGCATTAGTTTCACTCCCTAGTACTTTGTGGGCTACTTCAGATACTGATGTGGGACAAATGATTATTCCACTGGTACATATTAGAGTCAAGGAGGGAGCTATATTGCCACGTTTGCCTCAATACAAAATTTCACAGGAGGGCGAAGAAGCACTCACACAAATTGTGCATGATCTTATTGCAGTTGGAGTTGTTGAGGAAGTTCCGTATAATGTTTGTAACAGTCCAATTCTTCCTATTCTGGAAAAGGATACTGATACTAGGATTTACCGATTCATTATTGATTTACGAGAAGTGAATAAGATTGTGGTACCACAATATCCTGTGGTATCTGACATCACAACACTTCTTACTTTGGTTCCCCCGACAGCAACTACGTTCTCTGTGATAGACTTGAAGAATGCTTTCTTTTCGATCCCTATTCATCCTGACAACCGATATTTGTTTGGTTTTTCTTTGAATAAACGATCATGTAGATTTTGCAGAATTCCTCAAGGCTATACTGAGAGTTCTGGTATTTATAGTCAAGCGTTAAAACGACAACTTGATTCTTTTGTTTTGCCTGAAGGTGTGGCTCTCATACAATATGTTGATGATATTTTGTTGGCAGCTGATACCCCTGAGCAATGTGAAAAGTGCACTTTGTCCTTACTTTCTTTTCTTGCTTCACACCATCATAAAGTGTCACGAAAGAAATTGCAATATTGTAGACCAAAGGTAACCTATTTAGGTCACCTTTTGTCTAAGGAGGGCCGTTCACTTACATCAGATCGTATTCAAGCAATTTTAGACACACCAGTACCCTCTACTCAGAAAGATGTTTGTTCATTCCTTGGTCTTACTTCTTTTTGTAGGCAATGGATATTAGGGTTTTCTCACATTGGCAAACCTTTGCTAGCACTTTTGACTAAAGATACTCCAATGCCCCTCCCATGGACAGATGAATGTGAGACTGCTTTCTGGCAGCTACGACAAGCCTTTAGTCCAGCACCAGTGTTAGGTACTCCAGATTACAGTAAACCTTTTGCACTTTACGTACATGAGAAAGATGGATGTGCATTGTTAGTTTTAGTACAGACACATGGCGATAAGCAGCGTCCCTGTACATATTTTTCAGCAGTACTTGATCCTGTCTCTCGAGCGTTGCCTGGGTGTTTTCATTCAGTTGCAGCAACAGCTGTGTCAATACGTCAAAGTGAAGGGATAGTTTTGTCACAAAATCTGTTGGTGTTAGTACCCCATGCGGTTGATGCTCTTTTAAATCAAACAGAGACGCAACATTTAACTAGCGCTCGCCTGACAGGATATGAATTGACAAAGCTGGCTCCTCACATTATACTGAAGAGATGTGCAACACTAAATCCAGCCACTTTGTTGCCATATCCGGTGACTCGGCCTCAGTCACAAGAAACACATGATTGTATATTCCTTACCGAAGAACAGACAAAGGGTCATATTGATTTGCAAGATACGCCCCTTCCAGATGTAGCCGGGGAATTGTGGGTTGATGGGTCTTGTTTGAAGTTGCCAGACGGTACGACCTCAACTGCATAGGCAATCACCACAATACACACGGTAGTGGAGACAGCTCGTATACCACAGAAGTCAGCTCAAGCAGCTGAACTAATAGCTTTGACACGAGCATGTGAGCTTAGTACTGACTTATGTGTGAACATTTATACAGACAGCCACTATGCTTTTGGAGTGGCTCATGATTTTGGTTTGCTTTGGAAGGAGAGAGGCGTTTTACCACATCCCACGGGATGCAGATAATGCACTGAGAATTAGTGCATAACCTCTTGACTGCATTGACATATCCAAAGAAAATAGCTATTGTGAAATGTAGTGCACACAAGAGAGTGACTGATAAGATAGGGCAAGGTAATGCCCTTGCGGACCGCGTAGCACGTGAGACTGCGATGCAGCGAAGTACTACTTCTATGTATGTAGTGAAGTCACAAGCTGAACGTTGGCATATTGCTAGACAAGACTTATTAGATATACAGAAATCTGCTTCTGTGAAAGAACGTGAGCAATGGTCTGAAGAAGGAGAATTTGATGATGAGGGCTGTTGGCGGAATAAGCAGATGGATAAATGGAAATTGCCTATAGCTTTTGTACAACCTATGGTTCAGCTGGCACATGGGCTGGCACATGTTGGAGCTTCAACAATAACGAAGTTTGGGAGCATACAGAAATTTCCAGTACAGTCTTGTTTGATCTGTTTACAATACAATCCTGGAAAAGGGACACAAACTCTTGCGGGAGGGTTTGCTACACCAACTGCACCTTTCGAAGTTCTACAAATGGATTATATTCAGCTTGGACGCTGCAACAATTTAAAGTATGTCTTGGTGGTGGTATGTGCCTTCATTAAATGGATAGAGGCGTACCCCACAAAGGATAATACAGCCATTACCACAGCGAAGGTGCTTTTGAAATAATTTTTCCCTGGTTTGGTGTTTGCAGACTTTTATGGAATGATAACGGACCTCATTTTGTTGGGGAAGTTATTAAGTATGTCCTGAAAGGATTAGGGATCAAACAGAAGTTCCATGCGGTTTTCCACCCACAATCAGCAGGGTTGGTGGAAAGATATAATGCTACTTTGAAGTTGAAGTTGAAGTTAGCGAAGATACAGGCTTCCACATCTTTAACTTGGCCGGATGCATTACCGTTGACATTATTGTCTATTAGGTCAGTGCCACACTCTCGAACAGGCCTTACCCCCTATGAAATAGTATTTGAAGGCCAATGAACATTTGGGGAGTTCCTAAGCCAAATTCTGTATATGATGTACCTTATGTCCTGATGAATGATTATTTGGCACAGTTAACCAACAATTTGGTTTCTATTCATCAACAGGTTCGAGAAGCACTTCCTGACAGATCTAAAGGTGAAGGCCATGAACTCCGACCTGGTGACCAGGTGATGATTAAGTCCTTTGAAAGATCAAGCAGCTTGGAACCAAGGTGGCGAGGCCTAGAGCAGGTGCTCCGTGCGACAAGGACAGCAGTTCGAGTGACAAACCGAAAGAATTGGGTCCATAGTACTCACTACAAGAGAGTGCTACCTACCTTGGTGGAACCTGCTGTGCTGACCGATCATCGAGAGATCTTGACTACGGAGAAAGGCCGTGCTGTATCACCTGACGAATCTGCAGAGTTCTTCCTGGACCATAAGATTTCTGGAGTGTTGCGATATAATTTGAGAACGAGGAAAGAATCTGAAAAAATGCTGAAAAAAACTGGTTCAGCTACAGTCCTGGGTTAGTGAAACGGAGAGCCAATGTGGCAAGGGTGGGGGATCAGCCATGCATTAGAGTAGTGACATCCGTATTGGCCTGTGGAGAAGAAATCAGCGGCTGCCCAGGGATGAGAGCTCCAACTATTGTTTTTAATTAATTTCTGGAAGGGCCGATTATCACTGTTGCTAAAATGAATGACAAAGTGATCATTAGTACTATGGGGTTTGTTGTTGTTTTGGTGATTATAGCAATAATCACCTGGTTTGTTGAAAAGATGGCTCCTGCTCGTGAGTTTTTTGTTGCCACTACTCCAGTACCAGAGGATCACTATTACTTTACGCTTCCTTATGAGGAGCAGAAGCACCGTCAATCGTACTTCAATAATACTTTTATTCAGATGTTGCATCATACTCATAATGCTACAAATACTACTAACTGTTGGGTATGTGGAATGATGTCTGCGCATCAAAAGAAAGGAGGAACACCTTTCATTCATCTTCCTTTTTCACACATTGGTTCTTGTCAAGCTTGGTATACGCTTTTTTTGCATCTGGAAAACGTACAGAGGGCAGACTTCTTTTTCGCCTTAATAAAGTATGCTACCAAGACAAAGATGGGTATCCCCAAGCCAAAGGAACTAAATGGGAATGGGAAGAGTATCAACCGGACAATGTTTCAATACCATATGTCTTCACAAAATTTAAGAGACTCTGACAAGAAAGAACAATTTGTGATTTCTGTTACAAAAACTAAAGCAGATTTATGTATACATAGCTTTGGGCGAATTCCAGTGGGGACAAGCGATTGTATCTTGATTTTAACTATTGAGGGTGTAAATAATAGTAGTTTTACAGCTTCACATAATACATATTTTGTTTGTGGTAACTATGGATATTACCAACTACCTGTTGGGTGGTCAGGTGTGTGTTATGTATCTTTTCTATTACCCCCTGTGTTTTTGGCACCTGCATCATATCTCTGAGATTTTAAACTGTTCAAGGACATCATTCAAAATAGATATAAAAGGACAATAAGTACAAACGAGGTAGACCAAACGGACACTAGCCTGCAACAATATGTTGATTTTAATTTAGGGTTGTTCTCCTTTGTGGGTGCTGCGTTAAACAGTAGGAAGGTGAGACGATTGACTAGGGTTGTGGAATCTGTTATCAATCAGGCAGCTCTGACACTTGGGAATATTACCAAGGAGCTCCAAATTGCAAGGATTGTAGAGCTCAAAAATCGTATGGTACTAGATGTGATATTAGCTGATCGAGGTGTTGCATGTAGCATCATCGGTAGTAGTTGCTGCGTTTTCATTCCAGATCACTCACCTTCAGTATTTGATACAATATCTAAATTGCATAAAATTGCGGCAGAAATTCACACAGAGACTAGTACTTGGACTTTTTCTGGATGGTTTTGGGCTCTTGTTTCCACCTGGGGCTGGAAACTACTGACTATGCTGTGTGTAATGATTACAATATTTTTCACATGCTGTATCTGTATTCAGTGCGGTCCAATGTTCTGCTCCATGTGTTTTACTGCTTGTATGCCTACCAAAAGAGAAATAACAGAAATGAAAGCACAACACGTTAGATAAGGAAATAACTGAAATGATGAGCATAAATATACAAGATGAAAATTTAGATTATCCCAGAAAGACGAATGTCTTCAGCTAATACTGAAAGGGTCGTCTGTTGTAATTTAGTAGCAATTAGATTAAGCATTAGCAGAAGACATCTTGTATTTAGCAACTATTGTGAACATTTCGCGGAATCCATTTTGTATTCATGGCAGCCATTATCTCTGCCACATGCTGCCATGTGCTCTGTCCTACCTTCCTGTTAACTACTCTTGAAAATCTGTCTAGTGACAAGTTATATTTAGCATCTCCCACTTTCGCACATGCCCAGTAAGATCTGCAGCTGTTAGTAATTAGTAACAAACAGTAATGTCTCAACTAGTCCTCCTACCTGTTGACTGTGCATTTCCATATGACCTTATATGTATACAAGTCTTACTTCTATAATTGTACCACCTTCTTTTTAGCCCCTGCGTGGGTATAAACGGACCATGCTCTCTTAGGTCAGTGTGCTACTTCAAACACTACCGAAGGGTGCTGTTTGAACTGTAGTACCACCTCATGAGGTTTAATAAACTTTGTCTTTTATTTCAGTTTCTGTGCCAACTTCTACCTATATGGTCTGAGGACTTTGTGCAGAGAAGAGCGAACCCCTTGCACTAGTAGACCTTGCTGAGGCTTACTTTGACACCACATCCCTCCCAGCCATTACCCATCACATACGCCACCCTGCATCACCCACAACTAACTACCAGGCCCACATCACCCCCGCTGTGCACAGCCACCCACCCCTGCACGTACCCACAATGGAATAATAACCCCCACCACAATGTAACCCCACCACAGCCACTAAATGCAATGTCCACCTCCCAAAGGCACCCCTGAAGGCCACTGAAAGGCACACCAGCACTAAATTGCACAGTACAGCCCACCTCCAACCCTCCTGCATATGTAACAAACATTTCTATGTCCCCCAACAGGCACCACCACCCATGCAACCCTAATGGAGGGGACAAGGAGATCCACAGCATCCCAGGGAGACAAAGGCACATCACAGGACACTGGTGAAGGATCCCTGGACACTGATGAGCAGGCAGGCCCCTCACAGAGCCCTGGATGCTCACCATGCAGCAGCCCCACCCAGGAAAATACTGTCACCCCTAACACCCAGTCAAGACCAGCAGGCCAGGGGAGGCGTGCTCACACCAGTGGACCAAGGGCACAAACAGGTGGAACACAGCAACAGAGGCCACAGTCTCCCACCCCCAACATGCAGGAAGATGAGGGCCCCAGTACTAGTGGCACGTCAAGACCTGTGCAGGGGACACAGGCACAGGGGGCCAGGGCAAGGTCAAGTGCCCCAGTGGGTCACGGGGTAGGGCACCGGATAGATGCAGCAGCCCAGGAAGTTATTGCGCAGGTATTGGGGGTCTACCAAGATACCCAAGAAAGGTTGGCACAGATTGTGTCCACCCTGGAGCAAAGTCAGAGGATGCAGCTGGAACACCACCAACAGGCCATGGAGCAGTGGAAAGAACACAATGCCACAATGGCCACCAATACTGGAGCACTGCTGCAGTTGGTCAACAAACCATGAGACACCCACACCGAACAAGAGGCCCCCACAACAGCCCTGGACAACTAGCAACAGTTGTCCCAATCAGCTGAAACAGCACAGGAAATACCCTCGCAGGAATCACAAGGGCCGACCATGTCACCCCAAGTAGCTCCACAGCAGGCACCCAAACGTAGTCTCAGGCCAAGATATGGCACTGGAAACCCAGCTAAGAACAAGCCCCCTTCCAACAATTGACACTGCTACTACTGCCAAGCAACCATCCAACCCATTCACAAACTGCACTTAGCTGAGGGCTAAATATTGTACTAAACTACAAATAGGACACACCTATGATATCAAACAGGCCTGCCACCAAGTCGGTTTTGAGGACACCCAACCTTAACGACTTCCATCACTGTACATAGCACATTTCACTGTATTCCACCAATAAACAACATATCTCACCTGTAACACTGTCCCCTGTCTTCAATGTTGAACAAAGTGGAGTAATGATGCAACAGGCAGGGATAAACTTTATTGTCACATTGTGCATGCTGGTGGTACAGTGTGTTTCTAAATAGTCAAGAAGGGAATGCTTATATTGTCTGTCTGTACCATGCTGAAGAGGTCCATGACTCGCAGATCATGACCAATTCCCCTTAGTTGACATGGCACACTTACAGTATCAGTCACTAACCACATATACAGGCTGAAGTCACAAACAGTTATTGGAAGTAGAGTTGTATCAGTTGGTTTCTGGATTTGACATCTTCCCCTTCCTCATCCTCACCATCACTCTCCTCACCTCTCTGAGGTAACAGATCAGGACTTATAGCACCCTCCACCTCCAAAAGGGGGATTGAATGTCTCTCTGCCACGTTGTGAAGCATGCAGCACGCCATGACTATCCTACACACCTTATCAGGCCCAGCCTTCAGGAGACCTATAGTACGCTCTATCACACTCCTAGTACGTCCATGGGCCTCATTGTATTTCCTCTCTGCATCCGTCCTGGGATTCCTCACTGGTGTCAGGAGCCAACGCAAGTTTGGATAGCCAGAATCACCTAGAGAAATGGTCAATACAAAGTCATCATTGGAATGTCCTTAGTCTGACAGGCTGGTTTACTGCAATGTGTCAGTTAGTGACAGGCACACTCACCTATGAGCCACCCTCTGTCCTCTTGGAGTTGTTCCATCTTTTGTGTCACACCACTGTTCCCCAAAACAAATGAATCATGGACTGAACCCGAAAACATGGCATTCACATGGGATATGTACTGGTCTGCTGTACATACCAATTGGATGTTCATGGAGTGAAAGTTCTTCCTGTTTCTGTACACCTGTTCACTCACTCTTGGGGGGATGATGGGTATGTGAGTTCCATCGATGGCACCAATAACATGGGGAATGTTTGCAAAGGCATAGAAGTCTGACTTGATGGCAGGGAGGTCAGCACTTTGGGGGAATCGCACATAGGATTGCAGATGTTGTACAAATGCATTCAGAAATCTTGTAAGTACCTGGCTGAACATTGGCTGTGAGAAACCAGCACCCATGCCCACTGTCACTTGAAATGAGCCTGTGGCCAGGAAATGGAGTGCGGAGAGCGCCTGCACCTCAGTTGGAATGGCATGCTGATTACGATTTCCGGGAGTCAGTGCAGGATCCAGTAATGCACATAGGTCCTGAATAGTTGCTTGTGTGAGTCTGTAAGTGATAATGATCTGACGCTCCACCATGGTCCCCATATCCACAAGTGGTCTGTACACAGATGGTGCCCTTCCTCGCCACAAGGGTCGGTACCTGTGAGGGTTAAGAACAAGGAGTCATGTGCACACATAACTGGCATATTTGCTAAACACATTCACTGCATTCTTCATAGTAGTGTCTGTACAATAACTGCAACCTGACAGATGTACATTGACCTCACTAATAGGGAACGGAGTAAATTATGTGTGCTTATATACTCTACGGATAGAGACATAGGTGCTTCATATGGCTAGTAGGCCCAGCATTGTGAGTAAATTGAATTTCAAGATGCGTAGGTGATGGTAAAATGTCTGCCCAATGTAGTTCTGCCCCTTCGTTGTGGAAGTGAGCTAAGACAGCTAGAGGTTGACGTCACAGCATATGGCAGTGTTGACCGCTGTTCGCACCCTCATTGGATAACATGGATGCCAATGGGGAATCCTGGCGTATCATGATCGTTGCCGGCGGTGACGGTGCATTCCGCCACAGAACGTATGTGCGTTCGTCATCGTGTGATCACTTGACTCCTTGATCCTGTGCGGACAAGTACTCCACTCTGTGTACTGCTGTGGCCTGCCTCTGGCTATGGATGTTCCACGTGGTGCAGGGGAAAGGGCTCTGGCATTCACCCAGGAAGAACTGGAGAAACTGGTGGAAGGGGTCCTGCCCCTGTACGGCAGACTTTACGGCCGGCCAGAGGTACAGGTGAGTCCGGGTTTGGGGGGCACTGTTTGTTTAATGGATGGAGTGGATTGCTCTGATGTGCGCTCCTGTGAGCCAGGATGGGGCTTGGTGCATGGAATGCCACGTGCCACTGTCCTGCATATCTGGGAGTACTGTCTGTCCTATGTCTAACAATCAGCCAGCTATTGCCATTGTGCAGGTGCCTGACCTCTGTGTTTCTTCTCTGTGTCTCCCTACTAGGTCAGCGCCCACCAGAAGAGGGCACATTGGCATGCCATCGCCAAGGAGGTATGGACGCTGGGGGTCTACAACCTGCAGAGCACCCACTGTCGTAAGAGGTGGGAGGACCTGCAGCGCTGGGCGCGGATGATCGGTGAGGCCCAGCTGGGGAAGTCCTCCCAACGTGGTAGGGGTGCCCGTCGGGCACTGACCCCCCTCATGCACAGGATCCTGGCGGTGACGTACCCAGAACTGGATGGGCTCTTGAAGGCTGCACAGCAGTCACAAGGGGGTGAGTACTCACAGCCCATACTTCAGCCTGGAAGGATGAGTATGTGTGCGATAGGGCTCATGGTGCTTAGAGCAGGGTTTTTGACTGGTGGCCAGCTACTGTCTACTCCCCAAAGGGTGTATGGGTGTCCCTGTCAGGTTTCACCTACCTCAGCTTCAATGTAATGACAGGATATGGGTGTAGGTCACTATACTGCTCAGTAGTCAGGGCCATGGTCATGGGCCTAGTGCACGGTGCTGCTTGTTGGGTGTGTCTGCTGGGTAGGTGTATGTCTGGCCATTGTGTATCAGCATTCAGCTACTTACAAGTGTCTCTCCTGTTTTGTCTCCCCATCCCTGTCCTCTTTTGTGTGTCTGGTACAGCATCAACATCAGGCGAGGGAGCTGAGGCACCGGCTAGTGGGGAGACAGTGGCCCACGGATCCTCGGAGGCAGAGACAACGGACGCCCAGGGGACCAGTGGGTGGGGGGGGCGAGGGGACTGCCACGGGGGAGGCTACTACCACAGGGTATAGTGACTCTGAAACCTCCTCCGATGGGGGTCCTCCGGCGGTGGCGGACACTAGTTGACAAATCACGACTGTGAGATCTTCCGCCACCACCCATACCATCAGCACCCTCCCTTCTGCTCCCCACTGAGTTGGCTGTGCCCACCCACCCAGAAAGGTGGGCGTCTCCTTCGCCCCAGGCACCTCCTCCCCTGCCCCAGTCAACCCTGCTGCCCTCACAGAGGAGGCTATTGACCTCCTGAGAACCATCTGTGTAGGGCAGACAACCATTGTCAATGCCATCCGGGGCTAGCATCAGAGGTGCAGCAGACTAATGCCTATCTGGATGGCATTCACAGTGCTGTGTCTGCCCTACAGAGATCTTTTCAGGCTCTGGCCTCCTCTTGGTTGGCAGCCAGTTCCCCTGGCAATTCCGTCCCCCCTCCAACCTCCTCTACCCCTTCCAGCACCCCACTCCCTTTACCAGTCCGAGGCACACATTCAGACACGCAGTCAAGCAAATCAACACACAAAAAGCACACTTCCAAACACAAGCACCACACCTCCCACCACAAGCAGTCACACAGCCAACAGACACCTGCACACACAACAACGTCCACTTCCCCAGTGTGCCCGCCTCTTCCGCATCCCTGTCTGTCCCCTCTATATGCACACCCTCATGCACTGCACCTTCACTCACTGTTACTGCTCCTCTTCCTGCACTCACCACAATAGCAGACAGCCATACATGCACCCCATACACCACACCTGCACACACAACAACGTCCACTTCCCCCAGTGTGCCCGTCTCTTCCGCATCCCTGTCTGTCCCCTCTACATGCACACCCTCATGCACTGCACCTTCACTCACTGTTACTGCTCCTCTTCCTGCACTCACCTCAATAGCAGACAGCCATACATGCAACCCATACACCACACCTGCACTCACCACCTCCACTGTAGTTGAGACATGCAGCACACTCACCCGACTTGCAGACACCCACCCAACATACATCCACACTAGCTGTCTGTCTTCTCCTACTGTGTCCACCCCCCCACCTCCCAAAGCACTCAAACGCATCAGACATCCACCACACCACAGCATACTGAGTAGTCACCAGGCACCCACTACACGCACACCTACACCCCATACATCAACTCCCTCGCCTCCACGCCCGCATCCACGCCCACCCCAATTGCTCCTAAGAAACTTTTCCTCTCCCGTGTAGACCTGTTCGCACCCACAGGCCCACCCCGTCTTGTCCTGAAACGTGCCCACCTCCTTGCCCTTTCCGCTCCTTCGTTATCGCAGCCCACTCCGGTCCAGCCTTCCCATTCCTGTGCCCCTTCTCCAGTTAAGAAGAAGGCAGGCTCAGAGCCTAAGGCATCCTGCTCTGCCCGAGCAAAACAGCCCCCACCCCCTTCAAAAGAGAAGCCCACCCCCCTCCAACCTCCTCACGCAAGTCAAAGTCCCACCCCGTCGTAAATCCCCATCCCCACCAACCCCTGGCCCCATTCCGTGAGTTGCCTGGATCCCCCTACGGTGCCCTGTTGAGTGGAGTACCCAGCACTTGTGGGAGTCAGGTGTGGCCAGTTGTGGCCAAGAAAAATTTACTTTTTATGGACTGGCCATTGGCCCTTTTATCATCATTTAGCTCAGTGAGCTTCTTAATAAAGTTTCTGTGTGGCCTGTGTTTGGGTTGCACGCAGTTCCACCCTGGTGTTTGTTTAAATAATTTATGGCTGTGGTGCTAATGTATGTCCTATGGCCAAGTTGCAGTGGCCTTCGGTCGGGTACGTCCCTCTTGGTGTGGGGTGTCTGACTATTGCTGCTGGGAAGGGTTGGGGGGCTTTGCGGAGTGGTTGATGTGGGTGGGTATGTAACTTTGCCCTTTCCTCCCTTGTGTTGTAGGTTGTGGTACTTACAGTCGTCGGCTTCGTCGGCGGTCTGGGTCGTTTAGATATATGGCAAGGAGCAAGGCTGGCATGATCTGCAGCTCTCTGTCCATGGCTGCTGCAGCGCGTTTTGTTGACCTCCGGTGAGTGTTTCCTTCTATTTGTTTAATTTCCGCCTGGCTTTGTGTGGCGGTGGTTCCCGCCCCGGAACTGGCGGCGGAATGGTGGTTCATTATTTGATGGGCGGGTTGGGCATTTCTGACGGCCTGTGGGCAGTCTCTGCCATTGTCAGCGGGACTCCTTTCCTGATGGTGGGTGGTGCGCGAGATGCGTGAGTTTCGTTTGGTTCATTATTTGCCGGTCCGGACCGCTCCTCTGTTGGCAGTTTCTACTGCCACCGCCGGCGGTGCGGAACGTACCGCCATTTTCATAATGACGGCCTTAACCCGGTTAGAGGCTTTATAGGGAAAGACTGGGGAAATGGTCCAGGGAGCGGAGAATTCGTTCTTGTAACCGTGCCCCGGAAGTCTGGAGCCGTATGATAGGCGCAGGCTAGTTCAACCGCAGAAGAGTTGTCCAAGCCGGGATGTTGTCTGATCCAATTCTAAGTGGAGGTGGGTAGAGCTTCAAGATATTGTTCTAATACTATGGCTTGGAACATTTCTACTTTGGTAGTTTCTGTAGGGGATAGCCATTTACCAGATTCATGGTGAACCCGATAATAAAGAGTATGTGGATTCTCAGGACTTATCCACATAGTACGTCAAAAGCGTATCTATAACTTTCTTGGTCTAACCCCACCTGTTCTAGGATGGCCTTTTTAATGTCTATGTAGGGGATTATTCCACCCGGGTTCACCGCTTGATAGGCAGCCTGTGGTAGTCCCGTAAGTAAAGGAGCAATATACTGGCCCCAGCGATCTGGTGGCCAGTTAGCCGAACTTGCTACTCTTTCAAAGTTTGTGAAAAATGCGTTGGGGTCATCATTTTCCTGATACTTCTGTAATACGGTGCTAGGGACGTTCAGGTGTACTCTGATTGTAGCTGTTGTCTCTATGAGCTTTCCTATTGCGGTTTTGTGTACTAGTTTCTTATTGGCTATGATCGTAGCTTGGCTTTTCAAGGCAGTTTGTAAAGCATCACGATCCTCCCGAGCTTCTTTAATCTGTTCCTCCCACACGAGTTGTAAATGTCTCTGGCCTTCTGCTAATTGGGCTATCATTTCTGCCAAGCTTGGTTTCTCCTCCATTTTACTTTTCCTGTCTGCTGGAAGTTTGTATCCCATTTCTGACACCACTTGTGACAGGTAAGTACAAATGGTTATGCAAGTAGGCAAACAATTTTTACGGTTTTCTTTTTATTTGTCTTTTCCAATGAATGTCTCTCTTAGTCTCTTTCTCATTTGGCTGTATGCCTGTAGGATGTATCCTTCCTTTTGTTCTTCCTAGTTCCTTGTAGCTTCTTTTTCTGTTTCAGGTTGACGTCTCATGATTCCTGAAGATCGTCCACACCATGAGAGGGAGAGAAAAAGAAGAAACCCTTTTAAGAGGTACCTTCAAATTATATCAGGTTTTTCTCTTTCTTTTCTCTCTGGCTATTCTTTTCTCTATTTCTTACTCGTTTTTTTGCTATTCTCTGTATCCCTTCGTTTTAGTGATTTAGGCCCTCATTATGACATTGGCGGTAAGTGCCACTTACCACCATACTGACTACCGCCAACATACAGCGACTGCGGCGGTATAACCCTACGCTTATGACCCACGCATAGAAATCCGCCACTTTACAGACACACACAAGTCCGCCAGCTCAAAGGTCAGTGATATAATGGCAGTACCAAAACCCACACTGTTACACCAACAGATATAGGCCCACAGCGTTATGACCCACGAATCACCGCAGCGGTCTTTCAACTGCGGTAAACCATTGGCGGTACAGACTGCTGTGCTCAAAATACACACAACCTAACAATACAACACCACAATGGACAATTCAAACTATACACGCCTGACACACATACACACACCACACCCACACAAACACACCACTATAAAACACACACACACTACCCACAACCCTTTACGAAAAGAAAATTGACAACTGAGAGAGAGACACGCCGGGAGCACCCACTGAATCAGAGCCACAGAACACCATCATCCATACACCATCCATGCACCTCACAGCACATACCCCAACACATCACCCCACACACCCTCACACACACCACACACACTACACCCATGGCACCACAAAGACACCCCAGGTTCTCAGAGGAGGAGCTAATGGTAATGGTGGAGGAAATCATCTAGGTAGAGCCACAGCTATTTGGATCACAGGTGCAGCAGATGTCCATTGCTAGGAAGATAGAGCTATGGTGGAGAGTCGTGGACAAAGTCAACGCCATGGGACAGCACCCCAGAACAAGGGATGATATCAGGAAGAGATGGAACGACCTACGGGGGAAGGTGCGTTCTGTGGTAGCAACACACCAGATAGCTGTACAGAGGACTGGCGGTGGACCCCCACCTCCTCCCCCACAACTAACAACATGGGAGGAGCAAGTCTTGGCGATCATGCATCCTGAGGGCCCGACAGGAGTAGCAGGAGGACTTGACTGTGGTAAGTCAAATCTTTACTACTTTCACCCCCACCCTACCTACATGCCATCACAAACTCCTACCCCTACCCTCACCCCATCACTCCACCACCTCACATATACCCCACCATCACAACCCACCCATCCCAATACCAATCCCTGCATGCAACACCAATGCACGGACCCCCATCACAGACCTGCATGGACACACATCACCACAGCATGCACAATAGTGACAATAGTCACAAATCACAACTCACACAAGCCAAAGCTGCCTTGGTAATAACAACCATAGGGGGAAACATACCCATGCACAAGATGTCACAAGCAGTAACAATAACACTGCATTCACATCCCACCAGGACCCCTACACAACGTCACTGGAGAGGAGGTGCCAGAAACATCCAGTTCCCCCACCCAGAAGAGGCCCACAGTGATGACAGCAGCTTTGCACGTATGGATCAGGATGACCAACCTGCCCCATCAGGGACCTCTGAACAGTCGGTGGCCCAGCCACAGTCCCAAACCACCACAGAGCCTCCCCCCTCAGGAAACACCAGCACAGCACCCAACCAGCGGGCCCATCCCTCTGTCCCCAGGACACGTCAATCAGCAGTGTGTCCACCTCTACAGGGACCCCAGGCAACCCCACAAACACAGGACAATCAGGGACCTGAGGTCAGTGGCAGTGGGCACACGGTTCAGGGGACAGAGGCACAGGACAACAAGGAAGCTGGGAGGACTGCTGTGCGACAGGGGGAGGACAGGCCAAGGGAACCAACTCTCCACGAGGCACTCACCAACATCATGGGAGCATACCACCATTCCCAGGAGACCATGGGCGAGATACTGGCCAAGCTGTAGGAGACCCAGCGGCTGCAGGACGGACAGTACCTGGAAATCAGGGAGGACCTGAGAGACATCCACACCACCCTGATCACCATTGCAGGGGTGCTGGCAGACATGGCCAACACCATGAGGGAGGCAGTGGCACACCTACGGGCCCCTGACACTAGCCACACCGCTGAACAGCCCTCCACCTCCGCTGATGCTAGTGGATAGGAGGCCGCGCAACCGGAACAACAGGCCACCAGCACCCCTCCCCCTGCAGAAGGAGAACCACCACTCAAAGGTCCCAGCGATCCAGGCAGAAGCCACAGAACATTGCCAAGACTCCCGCCAAGAAATAAGACTCCCCTGAATGTCACCCTTGTGTCTGGCACCCTGTCCACCTTGAACTGCCATTGCCCAACTCCCTATGCCCCCTTGGACAATGCATCTGTGATACCAATAGATTGGACTCTATCCTGGATATTCCTCCACCATCAACCCAGCCCATTGCAATACCCTCTACACTTATTATCACAGAAATACACACCCTTGGAACAAATACAAGTATGGAGTCTGTCAATTGATTGAAATATGTATTGGTTTACCAAACTGTAAACATTGCAATTCAAATGTACAGTTATATATACATAGGTATGACCTGTAGTGGGCAGCAGTAAAAACACCAGGAGCCAGAGTGGGGCACAGATATCTGAAAATAGAGATGCTAAAGGGTGCAGTAAGTGGCCATAGATATAGGAAAATCAGGTTGCCATGTACAATGTCCAACACAAAACTGCAAAGGAAGGTGAAGTTACAGTGTCTTACCTGTGTGTCACTGGAAGTACTGTTGAATTATAGTAGTTCTGTTGTCCACATCCTCTTCCTCTGCCTCCTCTTCGTCACTGTCCACAGGCTCTGCCGCTGGCAGACGACAATCTCCAGCCTCATCCTCCTGCAGAAAAGGCACTTGGCATCTCACGGCCAGGTTGTGCAACATGCAACATGCAAATGATGATCTGGCACACCTTCTTGGGTGAGTAGTACAGGGATCCACCTGTCAGATGGAGGCACCAGAATCTGGCCTTCAGGAGGCCAAAGGTGCGCTCAATGATCCTCCTTGTACGCCAATGTGCCCCATTGTAACGTTCCTCTGCCCTTGTCCTGGGATTCCTCACTGGGGTTAGTAGACATGAGAGGTTGGGGTAATCAGAGTCACCTGTAAATATTGAGGGCTACCTGTTAGCCAGACACTGACCCTTAGGGCCAACCCAAACCCATATACCTACATCAACTCAGTGGGGACCATGGGCTCACCTCTTGGCCACATCCTGCGCCTCTGGAGTTGAGACATCACATATGGGATGCTGCTATTCCTCAAGATAAAGGCATCATGCACAGAGACAGGATACTTTGCATTGACATGAGAGATGTACTGGTCCGCCAAACACACCATCTGCACATTCCGAGAGTGAAAACTCTTTCGATTTCTGAACACCTGTTCTAGGGTGGGACAAAGGCAATAAGTGAACCATCAATAGCAACAATGATGTTGGGGATATGTCCCATTGCATAGAAGTCAGCCTTCAAGATGGCCAAATCCTCCACCTGGGGGAATACAATGTAGCTGCGCATGTGTTTCATCAGGGAAGACAACACTCTGGTCAGCACGTTTGAGAACATAGGCTGTGACATCCCTGATGCCATGGCCAATGTTGCTTGGAAGGAACCACCTGCCAAGAAATGGATCACTGACAGGACCTGCATTAGATGGGGATACCTTTAGGGTGGTGGATAGCTGAAATCAGGTCTGGCTCTAATTGGGCACACATCTCTTGGATTGTGGCCCTATAAAATCTGTAGGTTAGGATAATGTGCCTGTCCTCCATTGTTGCCAGGTCCACCAGGGGTCTCTACACAGGAGTATGTCTCATCTCCTATTCATCCTCAGCGGTTGAACTCTAGGGTGAAAAACGGTGAGCAGATGGTCATATTCAAACATATACTCTGATTAATGTTCCTTTCTTTTTTTACAGAAACGGTATGTGAACGTGTAGGTAGGTTGATGTGCCTATGTCTGCTGTGACGCAGTTAGGTGCCATGGCCTGTTCCCCCCTGAAATGGCGGCCGCTTCACATGTGAGGAGGGACAAGTGGAAATGAGGTAATTCTGCTGGCGTTGTGTGCCATTGCGGGAGGCAGTTAACGACCGCCGTGTAACAAATCATTGGTTATCATTGGGGCCTACGGGTTCCAGGAGCCAATGGTGATGTACACCAGCGGTGACAGTACACACTGCCGCGGAAGTGACCGCCATTTTCTATCTGTTCATTCACTTGCTACCTGACCTTCAACAGGAGAGGACCTACACTGCAAGTGCTGCTGTGACCTGTGTCTGGAAGCAACCATGGCTCGAGTGTCTGGGAAAAGGGCCCCTGCCTTAATTTCCAAGGAGTTGGAGAGACTAGTGGATGGGGTCGTACCCCAGTACCCTTTACTTTATGGTCCTCCAGACAAACAGGTGAGTACACTGTGAGCACGATGCATGGGGCATGAATGTATGGAGTGCTGTGTGTGCAAGCCTCGTGTAGGGGGGGCTGAGGGGTCCTGGGAAGAGTGCTGCATGTTCGGTGGGCAATGTCTGTGGATAAGGGGATGGGAGGGATATGTTGGGCCATGAGTATAACAGTTCAGACGGTATGAATAATACCTTTTCTGCTGTATCTTTTTCTGCAGGTCGGTGCCCATCAGAAAAAGGGTATTTGGGGTGCCATCGCCAAGGAGGTGCAGACTCTTGGGGTCTTTGACAGGTGGAGCACCCACTGTCGAAAACAGTGGGAGGACCTGCCCCGCTAGGCAAGGAAGACGGCGGAGGCCCAGCTGGGGCTGGCCTCCCAATGAGGAAGGGTTGCCCGCCGTACCCTGACCCCCCTGATGTTCCGCATCCTGGCGGTGGCCTATCCAGAGTTGGATGGGCGCTTGAAGGCATCACAGCAGCCAAAAGGGGGTGAGTACAGATTCAGAATCATGACTTTGCACGCATTAAGGTGTTACCTGGGTGGGGGATGTGGGTCTGCGGGTGCCCCTAGGCCAGTTTGAACATGGCAGGGTAGGTTTCATAATTTGCAAGCTCAGATGCACTCCAACCCCAATAATGCTAGTGGGCATCTACTACTGGGCAGGGTCCTGTGGGTTTCAGGTGCCAGCTAATGGCGTTAGGGATTGTACCCCATGGCCTGGTAACTAGCATTGTAACTGGTAGTGCACTGCCTAGTGCATAGGGCTGTTCCATGTGAGTTGTGTACGCCAACAGTAGTGTTGTTGCTGGCATTGACCAAGTGTATCCTCTGTCTCTTCCCCCCTTTTTGTTTTGTCACCCTGTCCTTGTGTGCATTAGCATCATCTGGCGGCGGAGAAGAGGCACCGGCGAAGGAGGGAGCTGCATCCCACATGGGCCTGAAGGCCGAATTCCACTGACGGTGAGGGCACCAGTGGGACGGAGGGCGAGGGGAGCACCACGATGGAGACAGGAGGGGACAGTTCTGACAGCAACACCTCCTCCGATGGAAGCTCCCTACCGGTGGCGGACACCTCTGTGCCAACCCCAACTACAGGTACAGCTGCCACGCCTGTACCAGCACAGCCCTCCCAGCAGCCCCTCAGCGAGTTTTCCGTGCCCGCTCTCCCAGGCGGGTGGGCATCTCCTTTGCCCTAGGCACCTCAGGCCCTGCCCAAGTCAGCCCTGCTGCCCTCAGGAGGCTATTGTTCTCCTGAAATCCCTCTCTGTTGGGCAGTCCACCATTCTGAATGCCATCCAGGGTCTAGCAGGGCATTTGCAACAAAAAAATGCATACCTGGAGGGCATTCACTCTGGCGTGGTGGCTCAACAGAGATAATTCCAGGCTCTGGCCAACTCACTGATGGCAGCCATTGTCCCTGTCTCTAGCCTCCCCCCTCCAACTTCCTCTACCCAGTCCCATTCCCCTCAATCCCAGCTTATCCCAAGCACACCTTTAGACCTGCATGCACACAAATCAACACACAGAAGTGTCTCAGGCAAACACAAGCACCACACTTCATCCCACAGGCACTCACACAAGCACCCTCCAGATGCAGACACACCAACATCCACTGCCTCCACTGTGTCCCCCTCCTCCTCCTCGTCCACCTCCCTTCCAGTCGTGTCTACACTCACACCTGCATGTACTACATCCTCATTTACTACCTCCATCACAAGCACACCTATCACAACACGCCCCTCACTGGCAGTCACCACCCCCACATCAATGCACACGTCCCCTGTGTCCTCTTCCACTGTGTCTGTGCCCCCTCCTTCCAAAGTACACAAATGCAAGCACTCAGACACCCAACAGGCTATTCCCCTCCACCCTTGGCCTCTTCCCTGCCACTCCCCCCCGTCCTTCACTTTGGGCCAGGGTGGGCAGAACCCAGGCCGGCACCTCAGCCACCCAGTCCATGACCACTGTAGTTTCAGCAGCTACTGCTGGTGTGAGAGGCTCCAAGGAGGCACCCGTCAGCACAACCAGTGTGCCTGCACCACCTGCCAAGGGAAAGAAGGGGCAGCCAGTTAGCAAGGGCAAGAAGGGGACACCAGCCAGCAAGACGAAGGAGGCACCGCCAGCCAGCAAGACGAAGGAGGCACCACCAGCCAGCAAAGGGAAGTAGAGAACACCAGCCATCAAGGGCAGGACCACCAGCTGGCAGAAGCAAGGAGGCACCACCATCTGCCAAGGGCAGGAAGGGGACAACAGCTGCCAAGGCCAATATAAAGAGAACTGATGCCACAGGCAGGATGGATCTGGTGCCTGGGACTGGAGCTGCATCGGGGCAAACAACAGCAGCCATGGCACTTCAGCCATCTGAGGCTGCAGGGGAAGGGCTGGAGCCTCCTCCCACCACTAACAGCACTGCCACCTAGACCGCCGGCAGCACCGTCACCTGCACCGCCAGAAGCACTGCCAGCTGCACCACTGCCAGTAGCACCACTGCCAGCAGCAGCAGCCCCAGTGGGTAGCCGTCCAATGCTTCAGGGGAAGGGCTGGAGCCTCCCCCCACCACTGACAGCAACTCCACCTGCACCGCCGGCAGCACCGCCACCTGCACTGCCAGCAGCACCACCACCTGCACCACTGCCAGCAGCAGACCCAGGGGGCAGCTGTATGGCGCTGCAGGGGAAGGGCTGGAGCCTCCCCCTACCACTGACAGCACAGCAGCCTTCACCACCAGCAGCACCGCCACCTGCACCACTGACAGCAGCACCACTGTCAGCAGCAGATGCCCCAGTGGGCAGCCGTCCGAGGCTGCAAGGCGAAGGGCTGGAGCCTCCCCCCCCCACTGACAGCACCGCCACCTGCAGCGCAACTGCCATCCACTGAGCAGCCGTCACCACCAGCGAGCAGTGTGTAGTCGTGCCTACATGGACTGTAGTGCGTCCTGGCCCCTGCAATACCTGTAGGTGTGACACCCAGGTGAGAGACTGTGACCTTACACCATCCATGATCAGCATCACAGGGCACAAAGCCCCCTCCAGAACCAGTGGAAGAAGGCATCCACTCACCCCCTCCTTGCCAGGATGAATCACACCGGGCACAAAGCCCCCTCCAGAACTAGTGGAAGAAGGCATCCACTCACCCCCTCCTTGGCAGGATGAAGTACAATGGGCACAAAGCCTCCTCCAGAACCAGTGAAAGAAGGCATCCACTCACCCCCTCTTTGCCAGGATGAAGCACACTGGGCACAATGCCCCTTCCAGAACCAATGGAGAAGCCATCCACTAGAGAGACTGTGGCTTTGCACTCCCCAGGACCACGCAGTGGACAAACCACCCACTAAAGAGACTGTGGCTTTGCACTCCCCAGAACCAACCAGTGTGCAAACCACCCACTAGAGAGACTGCGGCTTTGCACTCCCCAGGACCAAGCAGTGGGAAAACCACCCACTTGAGAGACTGTGGCTTTGCACTCCCTAGTACCAAGCAGTGGACAAACCACCCACTTGAGAGACTGTGGCTTTGCACTCCCAAGGACATCGCAAAGGGCATGCAGCCCCCTCCAGGAGCAGTGGCATTGTACCATCTTCCGGCTGAGGTGCCTGTGTGTTTTCGACCTGATGCCCCTGCAATGTTCTCTCTGTACTGAGGCAGGAGTCAAGTGTGGCCTTGGCCTATGTGTTATGGCCCTGTGGGCCACGGACATTTTGGAGTGGGCATTGTCTCTCCATCTGTATATATTGTACATACTGTTTATTGCTTTAATGACATATATATCTACATTTGTAATATTACACTCATTTTAATCTATTCCTTCTGTCCTTGAGTTATTCCTGTGGGTTACGGGGTGTATGTGTGATGTTGTTGCATCAGTTTGTGTGTATTGTGTTGGGGGTGGGGGTGTTGCGTGTTTCGTGTGTGTGTCACTCTCTTTTTCCTCCCCCCTCCTTGTGTGCTAGGCGCAGTACTCACTGTGGTCGTCTTCGCTGCCGTTCGTGTTCCTGGTGTAGGAAACATGTGCATTTCGGGCTCCATGGCGTTGTGGTTCTTCCCTGTGTGTCGAGAGGTGAGTCGTTTACCTACTGTGTACTGTTTCCGCCGTGCTTTTGATGGCGTTCGTACAGCCCCGGAAAAGTTGGCGGATTGCTGTGCAATAATAGTGTGGGTGGTACATTGTCTTCCGCCTGGCTATTTGCGGTTACCGCTGCGGTGTTTGTTGCTACTGCCGTGGTAGTCGGAGTGTTAAAGTGGCTGTATGTGTTGGCGGTTTCTGCCATGGTCATAATTCCATTTTTCTTACCGCTGGCCTGTTGGCGGTATTACCGCTGCTTTATCACCGACCGCCAGGGTTGTAATGAGGGCCTTAGTGCCTTGGTTGATACCCAGTTTACTTTCTTTGACTTTAGTCCTATCACTCTATTTTGTTCTGGCCTCTTATTTTCCTTCTTTGGTATACTGTATCTTTAGTTGGTCTTGTCACCATTTCCTTTGTGCAGCACCCAGCTTCCCCTTCACCCAGTGCCTTTTCCTTTGTTTCAGTCATTTCATAGGTATTTGCTTATATCAGGAAAACACAAACAAACAAACAGTGCTCTCCTTTTCCGTGGCTTTCTTCGCCCCCCTCTGTTTCCCCAGGTTGCTGCAAGTACCTGGTGGGGCCACGCTTCTCCTGGAACGTGGCCGACTTCTTCATGTGTCGATCTCCCTCTCAGTCTTCTGGATGCGATGTCCTCGTGGGTGCTCCCTGCCGTCTGTTTCCAGGTGCCGTCTCCCTTGATTCCTCGTCCTGTGTCTCTTCCTCTGTTTTGTTCCTCTTGCTTTTCTCCTCCTCCTCCTCCTCTTTGCGTCCCAGCTTTTCATCCGTATCATCCGCCTGGCGTCTTTGGAGTATTTTAGGCCCTGCGTCGCGGTGCCATAATGACGTAAGGGTTTGACCTCCACTCCAGCACCCTGAGCAGTGCCCCCAGGTGCATCAGGTCCGGCGCTGATCCTTGTGTGTATTAGTTATTGCATGCATAACTGGTGTCATTGAGAATCAGTTGCCCCATCCTGGCGAACATAGATCTTTGGAGGGCCAACCCTCAGCAAAATGCAATAGATTGCATTGAAGATCTACATCATGCCCTGCAGGGAACAGTAAATAGTGGCAAAGTATGTCAAGTGCTCTTTATGCAAGAAGAACCTCTCCAGGAGTACCTCAACAAATTCTTATGTGGCACTACAAGTATGTTGGCACATCTTAAGAGATGTCACTTCAACCACTGTTGAAAAAACTGAATATAAATTAGTATTACATTTACAAAATTCCTGAAACAGAACAGTGCACATTTTTATGCTGTAATAGCTTATCACATTATAGTAAAACCTTTTATTTTTCCTTTTTCGTTCTCAGCTTTTATACTTGTTCAACTTAAGTGTTGCTTCGTATAAAGATGTGTCTTTGAACAGTAGGTAAAAAAAAAATGTATGGATTGTAGAAAAGAACTCCAAAACTGCACAGTATATCACCACAAATATGTGAAATTTTGCATTGCACTTACTGCAAACATTTAATCAATTGTTTTACGTACAATTTGTGAACTAATCTATTGAAATGTACCCTAAAAGTAATTGACTTACTATACCTGGTACAATAGAACTAATACATATAAATCAGATTTGTGTTTTGTAGATGTTTTTAAAGACATCAACCTTGATAGGCCAAATGATGCCTAAAACACTGATGATCTTTGCAGATGAAACGCCATACCTTACTTTTTTCTGAAAATATTTCATAGATGTCTGTTTAGATAAACAAAAGGAGACAAGTTTGTACTTTGAATGGCTGTTTTTGCAGCAGTTGAAGGTTGAACTGATTGCATTCTATCCATTGAATTTCACTCTTTAATTACACAGTGCTGTGTCTTGATGTTATTTGAACTCGTTCATGGATGATAAAAGGATTCTTCAGTTTTGGTGAACATTCTAAAGACATCACCCCTGATGGGCTGTATGATGCCTAAAATGCTAGTGATGCTTGTAGAAGAACATTCTACATTATTTTTTTTCCAGACATACTTGTTAGAATTTTGATTGAAGAAACAAAAGGTGAGGATTTAGTAAGTTTGAAAGGCAGTTTAGATTTGAATATAAGGTTACTGTCCTTGCATTCTGTCCATCAAGTTTCCATCTTTAAATAGCCAGTGTAGTTTCCAGACGTTATATTAACTCCTTCATGAAAAATATTAGCTATAGTAGTATAGGTTTTTCCAGAAGTTGAAATTTGTACAGCTTTGAAGTTTATAGTTTCAGTTTCCAATTTAGATCCATCTGCTCTCTATTGTTGTAAAATTAGTGTAAGGTATTTTCTAGTTCTTCGTAGATACAACATAGACACAACATGTGATCTACAATTAGGGTAGGTCATTTTGATTTGCATTTTTAATCAATCAGTCAAAAGGCACAGTTTTGCAATCCGGTAGTGTTAAGTACAGAAATCGCTCAGAATTTATTGAGTACCAGATGTAAAAGAGCAATCTTGACAGTGATGCTTCCATTTTGTAAGTCAGTCCATATAAGTAATAAATATTTACTTCTTCTTTTTCTAATACTCCAAGGATGACCATTATGAATTCTTGTGTATCTCGTTAACTCTTGAGAGTAAATAATACAGATCCACTACATGTATCTTAAACGTCTTAAATGCTTGAAGATGAATGTATTGCAGTCCTATCACTGAGTAAACATTGGATCAAATGATATAGTGCAGAACACAATCTGTGATCTGTTTTTTGTTGAAATCCATTTACAAGATGTAGTACATTGAGAACAACATTTGCAAAGCACCTGACACTTGAACTGTTTTCTGACTGGTAATCTTCCTCATTTTTTACTTTTTTCTTCTTAACATCTTGTACCTTGTCCTTCTGTTCCTTCTTTTACTGAACCTCCATCAAATGTTTTTAATCTTCCAATTCTGACAGATCATCCATTTCTCATAAACAGGGTACTGACCTGATTGAGGAGCTTATAGACGTCTTAACCAGTTGTACTCTCTCACACAGCTTACATCAGCACTAACTGTCCTGTCATCAAAGTCAACCAAAAACCAAACCAGACAATGTTCTAACGTAAGATAATTAAATATATCACATGCCTTCTTTAAATAACGTACTTTCAATATTAAACAAAGCTGCATCTACACTTAATCTTTGAGATTTATGGATAGTTACAGCATTTTCCAGAGAGATTGGGAACTGTTGGCACAGGATAAAATACATCAGCCAATCTGCTTCATGCCATGAATCTGATCAAATTTTATAACCAAATATTCAACCACATCTCTATTTGGAAACGTAATTAAATCAATAACTTTACCCATTGCACCATTTACTCACCCTTCCTCAGCATTTCAATTACACTGCAAAATTATTTGACATTTTTGTGCAAGCATTAGCACTTTTCTAATCCTGCAGTCCTGGATACAGATTTCTCAAAAGAATCCAATGTTGCTTGTAGTTTTCCATGCTCTATGTTCTCTTTAACTTTGGTGTAAATTTATTTTTGTTTGTCATTCACTTTTTCTACTAAGTGCAGGAAAGTCCTTATTTTTGCCCTGGTCACCCCTCAAACGTGTTGGACTGATACTGGTGGTTACTGACTCTTGGCTGTGCCCTGGCTACACCTTACCATTCCCAGGGCCAGTGCTCTCTGTAAAGTGGATATGCAAATTAGACTAATTGTAATTGACAGTATTGTTGGTTAGCTATTTTAGTTATAGCTTCATGCACGTTATTTTAGTATTCTAGGCCTACCGCTGTGCACTTTAACCTAGATATATTTTATTCAGCTTTGTTTATTATTTTTAACAATAGCCACTTTCATGGTCTTGTTTTATTTATTTCTATCTAGCTGTATCTGCTTAGGCCAGCACTACGTTCTCAAACGAGACATTCTCATTCACTCTGTGCTTCTTTCAAGGCTGCAGTAAGATAGCTTGCCGATGAACGTGGTAAAGGTTTTGTCTCTGGTGTTCATAGAAAAACGCACATCCTTACGTAAGGACATTTTCTCAGAACATCAGCTGTTTTGTTATATAAACACTTCCCTGTCCCTTACACGTTAGAGGGAGATTCCAGCCAGAGGACCTCGACTGTATGCTGATTGCTGAACGTTTCGCTACAGCTCCTAATGCAGACTTCAGGCTTTTGCTCAGGTATGGGGGATGATGTCTTCCCAGGGGAACCTGAAGGGCAGAACTAGAGCTAAACATGTTGTGCTCTATTATAGCCTAGGTAGGAATTAGTCTATTGACTCTAGAGACAATATGGTAGCGTTATTTCTATGCTTCACTCTCCTTGTCACAATTCTAATTCTGTTATGCTGTATCATCCTAGTTATTGCACTACATGCTTTGTTATCTAAGATGCAGTCGCTTTATTAAAACCCTATTGAAACATATACTGACTTTCTTTATCATTGTGTATGTGAGACTAATGTAACTGAGAGAAAACGGATGAGACCTGAGTCAATTTTGTCATGCGCTCGGCTGCCCAATCATCCCTGCTCTTGAGTAGAGATGAGGCACTGCTAGTTAGCCGGAGCAAAACCCTGATTAGGGCCACAGGTGTCACCTCTAGTGGGTTACGACTCAGTCTTCCACACCGCAGGCGATTCTGTCGCTCAAATCCAATAGTCCCATTAGAATAATGAGAGTCTACGTGACAGTATCAACCTACCTATAAGTCCCTAGCATATGATAGAGCATGTACGTTTAGGGACCACAGCATAGGTAGTGCACAAATAGCTGCATTGCTGAGGTGCCCAGTGTCATTTTAAAGGAAGGCCTGCCTTGCAGGCTGCTTTTAAACTAAAGTGATATGCAAATTCGACTTTGGATTTAAAAGTATTCCAAAGTCTTAAACTACCTTATTTTTACATATATTTCAATCCTTGGGTGCCATGTAACTATAAGGAGGGACCTTATACAAATTGTTTTATGAGCCCTGTTGAAGTAAAATAGACAAATTCGTTTTTTTCCTCACTGTAGTGAATAACCTCCATAGGCTAAAATTGGGAGACTTTATTTTAATTAACAAAGTCCCCTTAAGTGTCAGATACCTCAAGTTTGGTATCAAATTAATTGTTATAATAAATCCCACAATTTACAATTGTTGGATTTAATATAACTAGTTCAGGTAGAGAGTGTTAAACTACCTGAAAAGTTGAAAACTTCAGCTCTGTAGTGCCCTTCTCTGATTGCCCAGCCTCTGGCAGCCTGTCCGGGCTGCCTAGATGAGGTGTGAAGTGGTCTGGGTTCAACACAAAGGATGTGCATAGGGGAGGAGATCTGCCTCAGCAGATGGGGAATAAGGAAGAGGGAGGGCTGCCAAACTCGTCTTCAAATGCAGGGAAGGACATATGGAGAAACCATGCACCTCCTTCATATCCTGCAACCCCAGACAATTAGGTGCCCTCTTGATTAGATTAGGAGAGGGCAGGAGAGGGAGAAAGGTGTGTTTAGAATTTTTAATCACACCAGTGGGTGGGCTCAGCCAGATCTTGCTTCCAAAAATCATTTTCGGCCATTATGGATTCTTGAAGAATGTTGCTCCCGGGATTGATTTGTGCCACACTTCCCAGGAAGTGGTCATCACAGGGGTGATGACCTTTCATCTGATTGGAAAACTAGGACCCCCTGTTTTTCATCCAGGAGCAAGGATAAATATGGCAGAGCTGCACGCACACCTCAGTAAGAACATCAGGAGAAGAAGGACTGCTCTGATGGACCCCTGACTTGCACCTGGACACTCCAATCTGAAGGACTGCACCAGCTGCACACTTGGGCTCCACCACAAAAAGGACTTTGCCTGGCTTCAACTGGTTCAAGGAGGGACTTGATGTTTGCTACAGGTGAAAAGCTGCTAACCAGAGTCCCCTGTCTCAGATCCTGAAGAAACTGACCAGCTGACCACTGTCCAGTGGCCAACTTGGAATTTGAGCCAGGTGCCTTCCTGCCTTCCTGGAGTTGTAGTCCACACCATCAAGGAGCAACTCAGAGCTTCTGGAACCTTGGTGTGAGCTGTGGACTCCTGTAAAGACCTTAAAAGACCTTCTGGAAGAAGATCGAGAAGTTTTTGGAAAAAGCTCCATAGAAGGACCGACCCTTCACAGCGACTCTAGCCGGCTTGCCTCAACGGCAACCCGGACTGACTTGCAGGTTCATCCTGCTGAAGAAAATCTCAGAAAAAGAGACTAAGGCCCTCATTACGACCCTGGCGCTCGGTGATAAAGTGGCGGTAATATCGCCAACAGGCTGGCGGTAACTACCAACAAATTATGACCATGGTGGAAAGATTTCTGAAAGACAGCCAATGTACCACACCGACCACCAGGGCGGAAAGAACAGCCATCACTGCAGTAGCTGCCTACAGCCAGGCGGAAGTCAATGTTCCGCTCACCATATTATGACGCTGCAAACCGCCACCTTTTCCGGGGCAGTACCAATGACATCAAAAGCCTGGTAGAAACAGAGCTCAGAAGGGAAAGTACTCACCATTGGAGACTCAGGAAACAACCACGCCGCCATGGAACCGAACTGCATGTCTTCCCGATGATCTTCTACGTTCTGCTTCACCATGAACACAAATGCTGGTGAAGACGACAACGGTGAGTACAGCCGCCTAGCACACAAGGGAGGGGGGAGGAAAAGACAGTGACACACACGCACAACACGCTCCACACAAACACACATCCAGTTGCATTATAAAAACAATCTGACCCCGTCACTCGGTTGAATAATGCAAGGACAAAACAATTTTGCAAAAGTTAATGTAATGAAATCAACACAGTATGAAAAATAAGTTAGACAAGATAATATATATATATATATACACATGTATAAGGACACAGCTGAGTCCACAATGTTAATAGGCCTAATGGCCACACATGTCACCTGCTTTAACACGGACAGAACACTGCAGGGGCATCAGTTGGTAAATAGTCAGGCACCTCAGGGGGACAGGGGATGGGGGGGCACCTCAGCCGGGAGTTATTACAAGACCACTGCTTCTGGAGGGGGCAACATGCCCTTTGCTTGATCCTGGGGAGTGCAAGGCCACAGTCTCTCAAGTAGGTGTCTTCTCCACTGGTTCTGGAGGGGGCAACATGCCCTGTGCTTGATCCTGGGGAGTGATGGGCCACAGTCTCTCAGGTGGGTGTCTAACCCACTAGTTCTGGAGGGGGCAACATGCCCTGTGCTTGATCCTGGGGAGTGATGGGCATGTGGGTGTCTTACCCACTGGTTCTGGAGGGGGCAAAATGCCCTGTGCTTGATCCTGGGGAGTGATGGGCCACAGTTTCTCAGGTGGGTGTCTTACCCACTGGTTCTGGAGGGGGCAACATGCCCTGTGCTTGATCCTGGGGAGTGATGGGCATGTGGGTGTCTTACCCACTGGTTCTGGATGGAGCAACATGTCCTGTGCTTGATCCTGGGGAGTGATGGGCATGTGAGTGTCTTACCCACTGGTTCTGGAGGGGACAACATTCCCTGTGCTTGATCCTGGAGAGTGATGGGCCATAGTCTCTCAGGTGGGTGTCTTACACACTGGTTCTTGAGGGGGCAACATGCCTCGTGCTTGATCCTGGGGAGTTGTGGGCCACAGTCTCTCAGGTGGGTGTCATTCCCACCGTTTTTGGAGGGCGCAGGCTGCACAGCAGCACATGAAGGCAGGATTACATACCGTCCACTGGCGGTCACGGCTATACAGTGGTGGTGGTGCTGCTGGTGGGGGGCGACTCCTGTCCATCCCCTGCAACCTTGGACGGCTGCATAACCATGGTGGGGGCTCCGTCACAGTTCCTGCCCCAGGTCCCTTGGTCTTCCTGCCTATTGGTGCAGTCTCATTGGTCTTCCTGGCAGCTAGGGCAGGCTCCTTTCCCTTCTTGCCTGCTGGTACAGGCTCCTTGGTCTTCCTAGCAGCTGGGGTAGGCTCCTTTCCCTTCTTGCCTGCTGGGGCAGGCTCGTTTCCCTTGAGGCTGCCTGGTGCAGGCTCCTTCACCTTCAGGACATGTGGCCGGATCCATTTCCACCACGAGTGGGTGTTGTGACGACTGAGCCCGTGGACTGTATGGCATAGATGCTTGGCTGGGTTCTTCCTACCCTGCCCATAGGTGCAGGACGGGGGTGGGAGAGGTAGGGAAGAGGTCAGTGGTGAATAGGAACAGTTTTTTAGGGACATTGGGGCAGAATGAGGGAGAAAGAATGGGAGTGGAGGATGAGGGAGTGGTTGTTGGAGGTGTCTGTCTGCTGCTTTTGGGTGTGGGTGCATGGGCTGTATGCTGTTGTGAGGTGGATGGCTGTTGGGTGGGGTGTCTGAGTGCTTGCATCTGTGTACTTTAGGAGAGGGGGACAGACACAGTGGGAGAGGACACAGGGGACGTGTGCATGGATGTTGTGGCGGTGTCTGCCAGTGAGGTGTGTGTTCTGCTTGGTGTGGTGATGCTGGTAGTAGATGATGATGTAGTACATGCAGGTGTGAGTGTGGACAGAACTGGGTGGGAGGTGGTGGAGGAGGAGGAGGGGAGACAGTGGAAATAGTGGATGTTGTGTGTTTGCAACTGGATGGTGTTTGTGTGAGTGCCTGTGGGATAAAGTGTGATGCTTGTGTTTGCCTGTGACATTCTTGGCTGTTGTCTTGTGTGCATGCTCGTCTGCCAGTGTGCTTGGGATGGGTTAGGGTTGAGGGGAATGGGACTGGGCAGTGGGAGTTGGAGGGGGAGGGTAGAAACAGGGACAATGTCTACCATCTGAGAGGAGGCCAGAGCCTAAATCAATCTCTGTTGGGCCGCCAATCCACTGTGAATGCCCTCCAGGAATGCATTAGATTGTTGCATCTGGGCGCCAGCCCCTGGATGGCATTCACAATGGTTGACTGCCCTACAGAAATGGATCTCAGGATGTCAATAGCCTTCTCACTCAGGGCCGCAGGGCTAACTGGGGCAGGGCCTGAGGTGCCAGGGGGGAAGGAGATGCCTACCCTCCTGGGTGAGCGGGCACGGCCAACTCGCTGAGGGGCTGCTGGGAGCGCAGTGCTGGTACGGGGTGGCGGCTGTACCTGCAGCTGGGGTGTTCATAGAAGTGATCGCCACCACCAGGGAGCTTCCATCGGAGGAGGTATCTGTGTCAGAACTGTCCCCTCCAGTCTCCACCATGGTGTTCCCCACGCCCTCCGTCCCACTGGTGCCCTCACTGTCGGTGGACTCTGTATCCTGGGTCCTGTGGGATGCAGCTCCTTCCATCGCTGATGCCTCTGTTCCTCCGCCAGATGATGCTAATGAACATAAGGACAGGATAACAAAACAAAAACAGGGGGAAGAGACAAAGGATATACTTGGTCAATGGCTGCGCCAACACCACCCAAGCGTACACAGCACCTACACACACAGGGAAGAAGCCTACCCAATCTGCCATAGCACTACCAGAGAAATAGTTAGCAGCCAAGGCATGGGGAGGGGCACACACCGCCAAATGCAGCACACCTTGGACCCACGCAGCCCTGACCAGTGGTAGATGCCTACGAGCTAGGTTGCAAGATTTTCCCTTCTGAACCCTAGCCACCAAGGGACCTACACTGCAATATCAGGCATGGCCTAAGGGCACCCACTGACACACATCCCCCACCCAGATACCACCCTACCATGCATAAGTTGCAATGATGGGCACTGTACTGACCCCTGTGTGGCTGCTGTGATGCCCTCAAGCGCCCATCCAGCTCTGGATAGGCCACCACCAGTATGCCGGCCATTAGGGGGGTCAGGGTTACACGGCACCCCTTCCTCATTGGGAGACCATCCCCAGTTGGGCCTCCGCTGTCTTCCATGCCCAGCATCTCAGGTCCTCCCACCGTTTGCAACAGTGGGTGCTCCGCCTGACATAGACCCCCAGGGTCCGTTCCTCCTTGGCGATGACACGCCATATACCCTTCTTTTGATGGGCGCTGACCTGCAGAGCCAATATATACAAGAAAGTAGAGTTAGAGAAACAATCCTGCCTGTTAAACATATGGCCTCCCGTACCTGTTTCCATCAGCATTTACGCTCACATGGCCCGCACACAACCTATACGTTGCCCAGAGGACATCCACCCACCCCCCTTACACGAGGCCTTCACATGCACCACTCCATGCATTCATGCCACATGCATCGTGCCCACAGTGTATTCACCTGTTGGTCTTAAGGCCCATACAGCAGTCCGAACTGGGGTAGGACTCCATCCACCAGTCTCTCCAACTTCTCTGATGTGAAGGCTGGGGCCCTTTCAACGGGCCATAGTAGGTTCCAGACACCGTTCACAACAGCACATGCAGTGTAGGTCCTCTCCTGTGGAATGTCAGGTAGCAAGTAAGGAATCAGATAGAAAATGGCAGTCACGTCTGCAGCAGTGCATACCATCACTGCCGGCATAGATCACCATTGGTGACTGTACCCCAAAGGGCCCAATTATAACGAATGAGGAGTTGCACGCCAGTTCCCGACTGCCTCCCGCAACGACACACAACATCAGCGAAATTACCTCACTTCCACCTGTCCCTCCACACAGCACAGGCGGATGCCATTTCAGGGGAGGGGGGGATAGGGCCTGGAAAATTGCTGCGTCACTGGTGATAGGAGATACTGGACAAATCACACTGACCCATTTCAAGTTAACAGTATGCAAAGTTCTGTTGTAGCTCCATTGGTCAGTTTGTGACCGGCTCCTCATTCTTTTGTCTCTTAGATTCGTACCGCTGTGGATAAATAGGTGATGGAGACATACCCCGTGTACAGATCCCTGGTGGACTTGGCAACACTGGAGGACAAGCACATTATCCTCACCTATAGACTTGACAGGGTCACAATCACAGAGCTGTGTTCCCAATTGGAGCCTGACCTGATATCTGCGATCTGTCACACCACTGGGATCCCCCCTCTTGTGCAAGTTCTATCAGTGCTCCACTTCCTGGTAACTGGTTCTTTCCAAGTGACAGTGGGCTTGGCAGCAGGAAAGTCACAGCCATGTTCTTAATAGTGCTGACAAGAGTGTTGTCTGCCCTGATGAAACACATGTGCAGCTACATTGTTTTCCCCCAGGTTGAAGATTTGGCCACAGTGAAGGCCGAGTTCTATACAATGGGACATATTCTCAACATAATTGGGGCGATTGATGGAACACATTTTGCATTTGTCCCCCTCCCCCGCCAGAATGAACAGGTGTTCAGAAATTGGAAGAGTTTCCCCTCTATGAATGTACAGATGGTGTGCTTGGCGTACCAGTCCATCTCCCACGTCAATGCTAAGTATCCTGGGTGGGTGCATGATGCATTTGTCCTGAGGAATAGCATCCCAAATGTGCCGGCCCATCTACAGAGGCACAGGGTGTGGCTAATAGGTGAGCCCTGATTCCCCCCAGTATATGTTGGTGTATGGGTATTTTGTGGGCCATATGGGATAGTGTGTGGCTAAATGTTGTCCCTCAATATTTCAGGTGACTCTGGTTACCCAAACCTATCATGGCTGCTGACCCCTGTGAGGAATGCCAGGACAAGGGCAGAAGAAAGTTATAATGAGGCCCATGGGCGAACCAGAAGGATAATTGAAAGGACCTTTGGCCTCCTGAAGGCCAGGTTCCGGTGCCTCCATCTGACAGGTGGATCCCTGTGCTACTCACCGAAGAAGGTCTGCCAGATAGTGGTGGCATGCTGCATGTTGCATAAACTGGCCCTCAGACGCCATGTCCAATTCCTTTAGAAGGAAGAGGCTGGAGGTGCCCCTGTGCCAGCAGTAGACCCTGTGTACAGTGATGATGAGGAGGCAGAGGATGGGGATGAGGACAGAACATCTGTGATCAGACAATACTTCCAATGACACCCAGGTAGGACAATTTTACTTCACATTTCAGTGACATTTGCATGAATTTCTGTGGCACTGGCATGCTGATATTTCCCACCTCTATGCCCATTTACTGTTCCCTCTGGCAATTCATTTTGCAGATGTTGGTGACCTCACATATACTCTTGGTGTGATCACTGTAGCCAGCTACAGGCCATTAACCTATGTTAATTTTCTGTACAGTTGATTTGCAAAGTTTGTACCTGTTTCAATTAATACATAATTGATATACATGATATACTACAAACTTCTTTTTTTTATTCTTGTTTATTTCTTGTTTATTGAACTGTTAAAATATAGAGGGGAAAGTGCAATGAAATGGAGTGATGATGGAGAAAAGTCCAGGTATTGATCCAGTCTGTTTGTAGCACAGGTTCATTGTCCAAGAAGACATAGGAAGGGGAGCAATGGCAGTTCAAGGTGGACAGGGTGACTGAGTAGGACATAAGGGTGACAAACAGGAGAGTTTAATTTCGTGGTGGGGATCTTGGCAAGTGTCTCTTGCCTCTGTCTGGATTGCAGGGAATGCTTGAGGGGAGGTTCTCCTTCTGCAGGGGGACGGGTGCTGGTGGCCAGTTGGTCCTGTGGCAGGGCCTCCTGGCCACTAGCGGTAGCGGAGGTGGAAGCCTGTTCAGATGTCTAGCTAGTGGCAGGGGCCCGCTGTTGTGTGACTGCCTCCTTCATTATATTGTCCATGTCTGCCAGCACTCCTGCTATGGAGATCTGGGGGTTGTTGATGGCCTGCAAGTCCTCCCTGATTCCCTGGTACTGTCCCTCCTGCAGCCTCCTGTTCTCCTGCACATTGTCCTGGATTTGGCTAATCGTGTCCTGGGAATGTTGATAGGCTCCCAGGATCTCTGCAAGTGCCTCCTGGAGAGGCAGTTCCCAGGCGCACAGCACTCCTCCCAGTTTCCCTGTTTGCCTGTGCCTCTGTCCCCTGAACCATGTGCCCACTGACACCAGGTCCCTGATTGTCTTGGGTATGAGGTGTGGCCTGGGGTCCCTGTAGAGGTGGACACACTGCTGATTCATGTGTCCTGGGGACAGACATGTAGGTACGCTGTGTGGGTGCCGTGGTGGTGTTTCCTGGTGGGGGAGGCTCTGTGGTGGTGTGTAACTGGGGCCTGGGTAACCAGCTGTCCAGAGGCCCCTGATGGGCCAGGTAGGTCATCCAGATCCTGAAGACCAGAGTTGCTGTCATCACTGTCGACCTCTTCTTTTGGGGGACTGGATATTACTGGCACCTCCGATCCACTGACATTGGCTGATGTACCTGTGGGGATGTAAATGATGTGTTATGGTTTCTGTGTCTGACATATTGTGCATCCATGGCTTGCCCTCTTTGGTTGTATTTCCCCTGGTAGCTTTCACTTGAGTATGTTGGTGTATGATGGGATGATTAGTTCTCTATAGTGTGCATGCTTTAGTGATGAGTGTCAATGCAGGGCTGTGGGTGGTGTCCATACATTGGCAGAGCATGCAGGGCTTGGTATTGGGATGAGTGAGATGTGATGGTGGGGTGTGCGGGAGGTGGTGGAGTGATGGTAGTGAGGGTGAGGGTGGGGGTATGTGATGGCATGCAGGTAGTGGGTGATAGCAGTAGAGAGTTGACTTACCAGAGTCTAGTCCTCCTACTACTCCGGGCAGGCCCTCAGGCAGAACCCATGATTGCCAAGACTTGCTCCCCCCATGCTGTTAGTTTTGGGGGAAGAGGTGGAGGTCCTCCGCCAGTCCTCTGTACAGCGAGTTAGTGTCTTGCTGCAATGGAACGTACCTTCCCCCGTAGGTCATTCCACCTCTTTCTGATGTCATCCCTAGTTCTTGGGTGCTGTCCCATGGCATTGACCCTGTCTGCGATTCTCCGCCATAGCTCCATCTTCCTAGCTATTGACATTTGCTGCACCTGTGCTCCAAATAAATGTGGCTTTACCCTGATAATTTCCTCCACCATGACCCTTAGCTCCTCCTCTGTGAAACGGGGGAGTCTTTGTGGTGCCATGGGTGTTGTGTGAGGTGTGTAGCTGAGAGTGTGTTGGGGTGTGTGATGTGGGGTGCGTGAGTGGTGTATAGATGTGAATAGTGTGTGGCTCTAGTTGTGTCTGTGGTCTTGATGCCTCTCTGCTGGCAATGGTTTGGAATGGTAAAGGGTTGTGGGTAATGTTGGTATGTGTTTTATAGTGGTGTGGGTGTGTGGGTGTGGTGTGTGTCAGGTTTGTGTTGTTTGAATTGTCCAATATGGTGTTGTTTTGTATGTGTGTGTCCATTTTGAGCCCGGTGGCATGTACCGCCATTCGTTTACCGCCGTTTAATGTCTGCCGTGGTGATTCATGGGTCATAATGTGATGGGCGTAGTTCTGTTGGTGTAACGGTGTGGGTTTTGACACCACCAGTTTATCGCTGACCTTTGGTGTGGCGGATTTGTGTATGTGGCTGAATACTGACGGATTGGTGTGTGTGTCATAATATGGTGAACGGATATCTGCGCTGCCACGCTAAGTTGGCAGCAGTCAGCATGGCGGTAAGTGGGATTTACCGCCAATGTAATAATGAGGGCCTAAGTCCGAATTTAGAAAGTTGACTGGGACCTCCAGCGCAGTGTATCCGAAGAGGGCTCCAGGGACGTCAGATCAAGTTTCAGGTTTGCCCCGGTCGAAGGATTTTTATCTTGAAAAATCGTCTAAATCCAAAGGTAGAAATCTTCATTGAGGTCTCCTGCGATGCGGATCCATATCCAGGCAGGTAAGATCGGACTGGCGACTTCGTCCCATTGAAGAAAATCTTCAAGAAAACGACTAAGTCCGTAGGGAAGCTTTTGACCGAGGCCTCCCGCTCGCTGTAGCCAAGCAGTGCTCCATAGCGGTCGGCCTTAAACTTTGACTTTGCCTTGGTCAGGGTGCGACCAGATGACCAAATTGGCGCTATTAATTTCTAAGCACTAAAAAACATTAATTCTTTAAAAATTCATATCTCCGGTTCCCCTTATCCGATTTTATTCTTTTTGGTGTCATTTTGAAGCTAAAATTATTTCCTATTTTTATAATTGAATTTTAATTTTTAAACTGTTTCCTCTGTTTTATTTGATTACTGTTTTGTGATACTTGAATGCTTCATATTTTGTCTCCTAAGTTAAGCCTTGTCGGTCATTGCCAATCTACCAAGGGTTGAGCTTGGGTCAATTTATTGAGACCTAACTGAACCTAGTGGGGGTTAGTGGCCTATTGCTAAGTGTAGGTACTTACCTGCCCTTGTCAATAATCCACTTTCCAACACTAAGGCCCTCATTACGACATTGGCAGCAAATGCCGCCTATTGCCACGGCGACAGCCGCCAACATACCGTCACCATGGCTACCAGCCACCAACCGCATTATGACTATAGGCAGAATTCTGCCAGAAGGTTGGCGGAATTCCGTCGACAGTCATGGCGGCAGACGGCCGTAAGGTGGCGCTGCTGTCAGCAGCAGCGCCACGCCAGCAAAACACCGCCTAGTGTATCATGCTCCATGATGCGGCCTGGCGGTGTTTTGCTGGTGGACTCTGGTGCTGGTAGCAGCTCCGCGTCCCGTCTCCTGCTGGAGGACCCCCTGCAAGCAGGTAAGTCGGGTTCTCTGACAGGAGACGTGGGTGGGGGGTGTTGTGTGTGTGTGTGTGTATGGGGGGGGTCTGTTTTTGTGTCTGTTTCTGTATGCGTGCATGCAGGTGTGGATCGCGTGGAATGCGTGTGTGAATGAATGTGAGTGTATGTGTATGTTGTGTGTTGTGAATGCGTGTGTGCATCAATGTATGTTAGTGTGTGTTGTGGTGTGTGGGTATGTATTTGTGCATGCATGGGTGGATGTGGGTATGCATGTGTGGATGAGTGTGTATGTGTGCGCATGTGGGTTTGTGGATGGAATGGGGAGATGGTGGGGAGGACTCTCGGGGGGGGGAGACCCCTATTAGTGCTAGGGAAGGAATTCCCTGGCACTGATAGTGCCTACCACCATGGTTTTCGTGGCGGTACGATTGTCACGAAAACCATGGTGGTAGGTGGATTCATAATCCCGAGGGTGGGATTGTGACAGCCACCTGGCTGGAGACTGAAGTCTCCAGCCCAGCAGCTGTTACCACCCTGGCGGTCGGAGTTGTACATTAGCGGTTTAGCTTGAGCCAAACCGCCAATGTCATAATTTGGGGAAAGGTACCGCCAGCCTGTTGCCAGTACCTTACCAAAATACTGCCGTCCGCTAGGGTCGTAATGAACCCCTAAGTATTCAAAATTAACAGTTTCGACTCTTGCAATATTGACACTCCGTGATGTCCCATTTAATCAATAGCTATAATTTCTAAAATATCTTCTTTCTCCAGTTTTAGTAATTGTTCATTGAAGCTGGAGCACTCTTGAATTATAGGCATTTGACACACTAAACAGACTATGAATTTCCCTTCTTCAATGAAATTGTACATTACTTCTTCTGCTGTGCTGTGAGATGGAAATAGTTTCATGATAAGTTAACTTTCTAAAGCACTTTTTCCCTCCTTTGTCAAAACCCCTACTCTAATGTCCTTAAGAATATTTCCATATTCCAAGTTAGAAGTTTGATGCATATTTTTAACAAGTTTGTTGTATTTGAACTTTAACCAAATATTTACGTTGCCAATACTCCTCTAAGAAATTCATGTTTAATTATGGAGAAGTGTTTTGAAAACAGGTTGTCCTTTTATGGGGGTAGGTTGCAGTAGGTCATTGAACACATTTAAATGCTTTTCTCCAAAAAACACATCATAGTCTGTTCTTAAAATCTGTTGCATTAAGTGTGTGAAGGCAAGCATTAAGTTTGATAGCATGCTCACCTAATTAATGATTAAACGCTTCAGTTTCTCACAATACTCTTGACACCTCATGACAAGCTTCACCAGATAATTTCCAGTATTCCAGTTTATTGTCATATTCAACAAGTACCATAAGTAGTCGATGTAAAGTAATTCCTTTAATGTTATGCACAACTAATGCTGTTGGTGATGTTACTAGACCTGGCAAATTTGATTCTGTAGTCCTCTGTAGATAAGCAGTGAGAACTTTAATTAGAAAGCTTTTTCCAGTACCAGCTTGACCACAGATGTATAGTAGTATTGGCTTAAATGAAGAGCATTCACATTGTTTCTTCTTGTGCAGAAAGGCAGACTCTATTTTATCTTAAACTTTGACCTACATTTATTTCTGTTCCTTGTTCAGTTGTTCTACTAAGTGATCAAAATAAACAGTGTGCTCTCTTTATTGCTGCATTGCACTCTCTGCCAGCTATAGCTTCTTCATTTAGCATAATTGGTTCTACAAGAGGATCTTGACTCAGTGGTCCAAACATTTGGCTGCTTTGTGAACTTTCCTTAGCTATCTCAGTAGCAATAGTTTTTTCCTGTATAATCTTATCTTTTAACATTTACAAGTAGTTTGGAACGACTGAACACTCAATGCTCTCTCCCACAGTCTTTGTAGCAGTCATAGCCTCCATGTTATGGTAATTTGGCATGCCATGGCTTGAACAGCTGCAAAAGTGCCAAGTAGAAAACTTCTCTACTCTCCAGAGTTTGGCAACTACAAGATTTCCTTTGGTGTGTCTCACCAAACAACTGTACATCCAATTACTGTCTATTTCCCTTTGTCTATGTTTGCTGTTATATTACTTCTATATCTGTAGTATTGAAGTCCTTAATAGAGGCAGATATTTTCTAGATGTGGACTCCTTTGTGGGAAGTATTTGTCTAACATATTGGATTTCACTATGTCCCCTCTTTCTGGATTAAATTCTGCTAGATACTGAATTCCCAGGAAAGACTTTAACCCTCTATTTTGAGTGCTTGCAAAGCCTAGACTAACCCATACAATTCCCCTTGATTTTGAGGACAAACTAGCAAAGCTCAACAGGTCAGACCACTCATAGGACGCTATGTCTCTGTGGGAAAGCATTTTCAAGCTGAAAATGTACAATTTCTTGGTACGACTATTTTCTGCAGAAATCTCCTTCACATATCTTTCATCTCTGTTTTCTCTAATTTTGTTATATATGAAGTTACATAGCGAGCCGCAGCAATAGAGTTGTCTGCAACAAACTGTAAATCCATGTTCGCATTCCACATTTTTAGAATGACAGGATTATAATCATTAATAAACTTTGAGGCCTCTGTTCCTCTTAAGTAATATGTGTTTTGGGGTAATTTTCATGTCAGTGTATTTCTGACTGCAGATAAATGATGGGTTTAGGAAATGATGGGTTTAGGAAACCCAAAATTAAATGTTGGGTACATTTTCATTTGCATCTGTATTTTCAACTACAGTACTTGCCACATCTCTGAGTAAAAAACCGCAGAACTTGTTGTCGCAGGCCTTTCTCATCACTGTCCTTTGGGATCGCACATGATATATGCTGTTTTATGAAAGACAGGACAGACTAACCACAGTCTGTTCCAAATTCAGGTACATCTTTTATCCAAAACAGTATGTGAAATGAGCAGCACCTCTTGCTTGGTATTCTTTATGCCAAAATAAATAATTTACTTGACCAAGATGAGGATTAGTTTTGTTGCAGAAGAAATAGATCATGGCTTGAAACTTGTGGTTAAAATATCTGCAAACATATCGAGAATCCAAGGAGCAAAGTTTTCCAGCTGTCTTCAGTTTGATGTCCTTAATGTTTGAGTTTGCTCCTTGCAAAAATTCATACAGGTCACCCCACGCATACTTAGCACAACTGACTGTTAGAAACCATGTAGATGCACCTGGGTTTTTCAACATGAATTTCTGCTCACCTTGACGATGATACTAATGCTTATTCGTGCCATAGATCCTCTTACTCGCCCAGTCACACAGCGACAGAGACACTCATACATGTACTCACATAGTCAGAAACTAGTTATGTACCCAGCAGTATCAGAGGCAGTTGTAGACACACCTATATACCCTTATGCATATGTGTAAACACCCAGACACACACTCATGTACACACTAACAAATCCAGTTACGCACTGACCCACACAATAAGGCACCCAAGAAGATACGGACACATACACTGACACTCTGATTCATGCACTCATGTATACACTAACACACCCAACCACACACTTATGCAAACACATTGTCACAGCCAGACACAGTGATCTATATGCTGATACACCCTATTTATTTTGATTCTAAACAGAATGAGAACACTGGATAAAATAGTGTAGTCTATGAGGAAAAGAAGCCAAAAAAATAGAAGTAACTTTTGGAAATTTTTCAGCGGTAAATGGAAAAATACCTCTAGTACTGAGCCTTTCTTTAATGAAGACAGGTACTTCCAAGAGAGCCCATTAGTGCATGCAGTTGGGAAATCTGGACAATGTTATGAGGTGAAGGACGATGGTCTTATTCCAAAAGAGATGATACCTAGAAATGCAGAGGAAGTGAAAGCTGATGAGGTGCAGGGAAGGTATAGGCAGGCCCCATATACAAATGGAACTGTAGCAGTATTTGTAGTTTTTTGACAGGAATCTGTTGATATATTGAAAGATTTCCTATGGATGTTTCCCTACTGAAATCTGAAAGAACAGAAAATAGGTATGGTGCAAGTATATGCAAAGTAAGAACGTATACTAATTTACAGGGACATGCACTAGCATGTCTATAGAAGAAAGTGTACCAAAGCACCTTTCATCACTTTAGAATGTTATCTGTACACAACACGAAAATGCAAACTTTAATTAGGAATACATTCTATGTCAAAACTCCTACCCTAAGTTTATGAGATATGAGTAGACCTCTTTTGTATGGTGCAGTAGCAGAGGTAGAAAGAGTTTATGAAGATGTTTAATTTAATTTATTTGGTCCTGAACAGGAGTACAGGGAAAATGAGGACTTGGACTTTACAGGTGTAGAGGAACAGGACACAGGTATTAGTGTAGATAACTTTCGAGAAGAGATTGTACATTTTAACACAGTTTCTTTGGAGAAATCAAACTGTGTTTGTATATGTTGTTGATGCACACACTACAAAAGTCAAACTCGTAATGTTGTTATGTATTCAAAAACTGAAAAAAAGGGACAGAGATAAGTGCAAGAATTTTCTGCTTATTTATTTGTAGAGGGACGGTTTGATTGTTCCACAGGGCAAATAATAAGAAGTACTCTCATGATAAGTTGGAGGATAATAAAATGGCAGCTAGAGCAGTACATAACAAGTTAGAACTACTTTCAATTCCACGAGACTTGCAAGATTTAAATGTTTATGAATCAATTCTTATACAATGTATAAATCCTTTTTAAGCTATAATTCTGATGGAACCAAAAACAGGGAAATTACCTCCATCAGATCTACTGAAAGGTCTTAAATACAGCGCTGTATACTTGTCTTTAGATTTCAAGCAGGATTTTGAAACTATAGGGATGCAGAGAGATTTTAAAGAACTACTTATTATTCTAGTCATTGGTGTCCCTACCAAGAACATAAAAGTCATGGCAAGGGTTAGTCGATGTTAGTTAAGCAAAAAAGCAACATTATATCTGGTACAAAATTAAGTTATAGCACATATGGATGATGACACAATACCATCAAGAGGTCAGAATGAAAAGGTGGATCGATCCAGATCAGAAGAAAATTGTGAACACTATAGTTTCCATCTGTCATTCTAAAGAGATTATTGGTGATGCTATTGATTGCTTTCAAATGAAAGAAGCAAAAGGAGCACCGTTGAGTCTATGAGGGAAAAGCTTAGAAGCTTGCTATTTTCCACATCTGTTTTCTAATGGACTATATGGTAGGTATTGTGACTGGCCTCTACTAATACTAGCAGTGGAGTAGAGGTCAACTAGACTATATTCAGAGGACGCTAGACTTTGCCACTTTATTATTTGAGAGTGACTTGTCAGGGCTATCTAATGCAGTAAACCATATTCTAAACACAGGAGTGAATTTGCAAAGTCTCTCTGTGAAGGAAATTTGTTGATAAAGTTCAAGGAAAGCACGAAAAGCTGGAATACAACTTGATTGATCTGATGCCATGAAAATATGTATGTGAGTTGCATTTTTGGTTCTATCCTCTATGTAGTACTCAGCATAGGGGTTTGCAAGTAAATGAGTAACTCAGTGAAATTCAAAAGAACATCTTACCTTTTAAGGACAAATCATTGTGCTTTATGGCATACCTACAGTGTACATCAGAGGTGAGTTATGTGTACTAAAAGGTGAATTGAAGCCTTGCAAAGGGCTTTTTCATACCAAGTGTGGTTGGCAGTTTAACTTCACACACAGCGTCTGCAGTAGTAGGCCTCACCCATGTTTAAAGAACTATTAGTCTAGATAGGTGAATATTTGGTGTCAGTACTTGGTTACATATCTCAATGACTGTCTGATTCCCTCTATAGGAGTGCTGTCAGATGTTTGGGTCTCTAAATGTGCACGTAAGTGTCTGAAAAAATAGCTTAGTGCCTGTGTTGGTAATTACAGGGGTAAGTAAGTGTGTCTGCAAATGCCTCTGATGCTGCTGGATTCATAACTAGTTTCAGAGTGAGTAAGTGAATGTATAAATGCCTCTGTCACTGTCTGACTGGGTGGGTGAGAGGCTGTATGCTTTTGAAAGTATATATGTGACTTGCATTATCGGTACATTCTCTGTTGTTCTGGGCATAGGGGTCTGTAAGTGCATGTGAAGTTAGAAAAACCGAAAAGAACATGCCTTACCTTCTAAGGGCAAAGCATTGTCCTTTATGACATAACTGCAGCCCATTTCAGAGGGGAGTGATGTGTACTAAATGATTACTTTAAACCTTGGCAAAGGGCTTTATTGTACAAGTCGAGCTGGCAATTAGACTGTACAAACAGCACCTGTAGCAGTAGGCCTCACCCATGTTTAAAGGACGACCAGTCTGGATGGGTGAATAAGTTGCGTCAGTACTTAGCTACATATCTGAGTGAGTGAATGAGTCCCTCTATAGGAGTGCTGTCACATGTTTAAGAAATTATGGCAGTATGTGACTGTCTTTTTTAGTAACTCTATGGGCCTCTAAATGTGTATCTAAATGTAAGTGTCTGAATAAATAGCTTATTGCCTGTGTTAGTGAATACAGGTGTATGTAAGTGTGTTGGTAACTGCCTGTGAAACTGATGGATACATAACTAGTTTCAGAGTATGCAAGTGAATGTATAAGTGCCTCTGTCATTCTCTGAGTGAGTCAGTGAGAGGTTCTATGCTTTTCAAAATATGTATGTGAGTTGCATTGTTGGTGATATACTCTAGGTACTACTAGGTATAGGGATCATCAAGAACACATGTAACTCAATAAACTCAAAAGGACATATCTTGCCGATTGTACAAAACACCATCCTTTATGGCATACCTACAGTCTTCCTCAAAGGTGAGTTATGTGCACTGGAAGGTAACTTTAACCCTTGGCAAAGGGCTTTTTCCTGCCAAGTTGAGCTGGTATTTACGCTGCACAGACAAGCTCTGCATTAGTAGGCCTGATTTATTTAAAAAGGACTACTTCTCTGGCTGGATGCCTAGGTTATGTCAATACCTGGCTACATATCTGAGTGCTGCAAATATAAGTGCTGTATAATCATGTCACTGACTATCTACATGGCTTTGTTTCACAGGCTGGGTGAATAACAATGCTTTTCTCCTTATGTATATACCTTGTAGTATGGGTGAAGAACTGTATATTTAACCATGGGTAGGGCTCTCGAAGTACACATGTGACCCAGTATGACTTAAAATGGCATGTCTTACTATAGAGGAACATACAAGCCTGTCCTATGTCTTATATACACTCTACCTAATGTATATATATTATATAGTTGCAAACTTTCACAGTTTAATGCATGATATACTGTTCCAGTCCAGTATTTTTACTATCAATTGTGGGAATTGTAATGTTCTTTTATAATGAAATAAAGAAGACTACAAGTCTTAGCATTCAAACAAAATCCTTGGTTTGGCTCAGTTAATTACGCATGGACATGTTAAAGTTTTCTGAGCTGCTAGTAAATATTTAAATTGAAGTTTACATGTTAGGAACCATTTTTTTAGTAAGTACAACATGCAGTAAAGCAACACATGTAAAGTATAACGTTCAATGACAACACATTGTAAAGCAATTTGTAACACAATTATTCTCATCTTTACATACACAGTCAAATACAAACACACCCAGAAAGAGTCTCAGTCGCCCATTATTAACTATATAACAACATTCACACAACCACTTCGAGATCCCATCATAAAGTTACAAAACATTTGCACATATCAATGTGATTATCGACCTGACATATATATATACTTTATATCACCACAGAGCCTCTCCCTTAGGAAACACCACCACAGCACCTACACAGTGGGCCCATACCTCTGTCCCCAGGACACGTCAATAAGCAGTGTGTCCACCACTACAGGGACCCCAGGACACCCCACAAACACAGGACGATCAGGGACCTGGGGTCAGTGGAAGTGGGCTCATGGTTCAGGAGACAGAGGCACAGGACAACAGGGAAACTGGGAGGACTGCTGTGCGACGGGGGAGGACAGGCCCAGGGAACCAACTCTCCAGGAGGCACTCACCAACATCCTGAGAGCATACCACCATTCCCAGGAGACCATGGGCCAGATACTGGCCAAGTTTCAGGAGACCCAGCGGCTGCAGGAGGGACAGTACCTGGGGATCAGGGAGGACCCGAGGGACATCCACATAACCCTGGTCACCATTGCAGGGGTGCTGGCAGACATGGCCAATGCCATGAGGGAGGCAGTGGCACACCACCAGGTCCCTGACACTAGCCACACTGATGAACCGCTGACACTAGTGGACAGGAGGCCCTGCCACAGGAACAACTGGCCACCAGCACCCCTCCCCATGCAGAAGGAGAACCACCCCGCAAATGGCCCCTGCAATCCAGGCAGAAGCCAGAGAACATTGCAAAGACCTCCACCAGGAAATAGGACTCTCCTGATTGTCACCCTTGTGTCCCACTCTGTCACCCTGTCCACTTTGAACTGCCATTGCCCCCCTTCCTATGCCCCATAGGACAATGCACCTGTGATACAATTAGAATTGGCTCTATCCTGGAATTTCCTCCACCATCACCCAAGCCCATTGCACATCCCAATTTACTTCTCAGCAATTAAACACCCTCTGAAAAAATACAATTATGTAGCATATCAAATGATTTAAGTATATATTTGTTTAGCAATCTGTAGACATTGCAATTAGACTGTACAGTAATGTATACATAGGTATGACCTGTATTGTTCTGCAGCCAATACACCAGTAGCCAGAGTAGGGAAGAGATATCTGTGAATAGACATATCAAAGGGTACAGTAAGTGGCCTTAGTAGTGGGAACAACAGCCTGACAGTGGAAATGTACAACACAAAACTGCAATGGGAGGTGAAGTTACAGCTACACGCCCATCTGCAGCCTCATCTTCCTCCAGAAAAGGCACCTGGCACAATAAGGCAAGGTTGTGCAACATGCAACATACCACGATGATCTGAACACCTTCTTGGTTGAGTAGCACAGGGAACCACCTGTTTGATGGAGGCACCAAAATCTGGCCTTCAGGAGGCCAAAGGTTCGCTCTATAATTCTACTTGTTTGTCCATGTGCCCCATTGTAACGTTCCTCTGCCCTTGTCCTGGGATTCCTCACTGGGGTCAGCAGCCATGAGATGTTGGGGTAACCAGAGTCACCTGCAAATATCGAGGGATACCTGTTAGCCAGACACTAACCCTTAGGGCCAACCCCACACCCACATACCAACATACACTGGGTGGGGACCATAGGGTCACCTATTAGCCACACCCGGTGCCTCTGGAGTTGAGCCATCACATATGGGATGCTGCTACTCCTCGGGATAAAGGCATCATGCACAGACCAAGCATTCACATGGGAGATGTACTGGTCTGCCAGGCACACCATCTGCACATTCATAGAGTGAAAGCTCTTTAAATTACTTTAACACCTGTTCATTTCTCCAGAGGGGGGCAAAGGCAATATGAGTACCATCAATAGCCCCAACAATGTTGGGGATATGTCCCATTGCAAAGAAGTCAGCTTTCACTGTGGCCAAATCCTCCACCTGGGGGAATACAATGTAGCTGCACATGTGTTTCATCAGGGCAGATAACACTCTGGTCAGCACGTTTGAGAACATTGGTTGTGACATTCCTGCTGCCAAGGCCACTGTCACTTGGTAAGAGCCAGTTGCCAAGAAATGGAGCACAGATGGGGCTTGCACAAGAGGGGGGATGCCAGTGGGCTGACGGATAGCTGAGATCAGGTCTGTCTCCAATTGGGCACACAGCTCTTGGATTGTGGCCCTTTTAAGCCTGTGGGTGAGGATAATGTGCCTGTCCTCCATTGTTGCCAAGTCCTGTGTGCATGGACAGGTGGAAATGAGGTAATGTACGCCATTCTGGGAGGCAGTCGAGTACCGCCATGCAACTCCTCATTGGTTATCATTGGGCCCTATGGGTTACAGTAGCCAATGGTGATGTACGCCGGCGGTGCCCGCCATTTTCTATCTGTTCACTCTCTTACTACCTGACCTTCAACAGTAGAGGACCTACACTGCAAGTGCTGCTGTTACCTGTGTCTGGAAACGACCATGGCTCGAGTCACTGGGGAAAGGGCCCCTGCCTTCACCGCTGCAGAGTTGGAGATACTGGTGGATGGGGTCCTATCCCAGTACCGAATGTACAATGTAAGCATGATGCATGGGTCATGGATGCATGGAGTGATGTGTGTGAAGGTCTCGTGTAAGAGGGGGTGGTTGAGGGGTCCTGCACAGCGTACTGCATGTATGGTGGGCAATGTATGTGCGTAAGGAGATGGGAGGGATATGGTGGGCCATGAGTGTAACAGGCCATACGGTATGACAGATACCATTTTCTATTTTTATTTTTCTGCAGGTCAGCGTCCCTCAGAAAAAGGGTATGTGTCGTGCCATTGCCAAGGATGTGCAGACCCTGGGGGTCTACGGCAGGCGGAGCACCCAGTGTCGCAAACGTTGGGAGACCTGAGATGCTGGGCAAGGAAGAAGGCGGAGGCCCGGCAGGGGATGGCCTCCCAACGAGGAAGGGGTGCCCGTCGAACCCTGACCCCCTGATGTTCCGAATACTGGCAGTGGCCTATCCGGAGCTGGATGGGTGCTTGAGGGCATCACAGCGCCACAAGGGGGTGAGTACAGTTCCCAATATACTACTTGTGCGTGGAAGGGTAGTCTCTGGGTGGGGGATGTGTGCCTGTTGGTGCCCCTAGGCCAGGCCGGATATTGCAGGGTAGGTTTCATGGTGGGCAGGGGCTGATGAACTCCACCCCCAAACAAGCTAGTGGGCATCCACTACTGGACAGGGCTCTGTGGGTCTCAGGTATGCTGCAACTGCCGTTAGGTATTACTGTCCATGGCCTGGTGACTGGCATTGTGACTGGTAGTGCATTGCCTAGTGCGTAGGGCTGTCCGCCGTGTGTTCCACACGCTAACAGTGGTGTTGTTGCTGGCACTGACCAAGTGTATCCTCTGTCTCTCCCCCCCTTTTTGTTTTGTCACCCTAACCTTCTGTGCATTAGCATCATCTGGCAGAGGAGCAGAGGCACCAGCGACAGAGGGAGCTGCATTCCACAGGGCCCAGGAGGCCGAATCCACCGACGGTGAGGGTACCAGTGGGATGGAGGGCGAGGGGAGCACCACAGTGGAGACAGGAGGGGCAGTTCTGAAAGTGATACCTCCTCCGATGGAAGATCCCTGGTAGTGGCAGACACCTCTGTGGCCACCCCAACTACAGGTACAGCCGCCACCCCACCTTACCAGCACCATGCTCCCAGCAGCCCCTCAGTGTGTTTCCCATGCCCGCTCAACCGGGGAGGGGCATCTCCTTCACCCCAGGCACCTCAGGCCCTGCCCCAGTTAGCCCTGCTGCCCTGAGTGAGGAGGCTATTGACCTCCTGCGATCCATCTCTGTTGGGCAGTCAAACATTGTGAATGCCATTCAGGGCCTGGCAGGGGATTTGCAACATGCATATGGATTCCTGGAGGGCATTCACTCTGGAGTGGCTGCCCAACAGAGAGCATTCCAGGCTCTGGCTTTCTCCTTGATGGCAGTCATTGTCCTGTCGCTAGCCTCCCCCCTCCAACTTCCTCTACCCAGTCCCATTCCTCTGAACCCCAGCCTATCCCAAGCACACATTCAGACCAGCATGTACCCAAGACAACACACAAGAGTGACGCAGGCAAACGCAAGCTCCACACATCATTCCACAGGCACTCATACAAACATCATCCAGATGCTGACATAACAACATCCACTGCCTCCACTGTGTTCCCCTCGTCGTCCACCTCCCCCCCAGTAGCGTCTACACTCACACCCGCATGTACTACATCCACACCTACTGCCTCCATCACCATCACGCATATCAGTACATGGCCCTCATCGGCAGTCACCACCCCCACATCCATGCACACGTCCCCTGTGTCCTCTCCCACTGTGTCTGTGCCCCCTCCTCCCAAAGTCCACTAACGCAAGCACTCAGACATCCAACAGCCATCCACCTCCGCAACAGCATCCAGCCCATGCATCTGCACCCAAACACAGAAGACAGACACCTCCTACAACCACTCCCTCTTCCTCCAGTGCCAAACCTTCACCCTCTTCCTGCCCCAGTGTCCCTAAGAAGCTTTTCCTCTCCACTGTTGAACTCTTCCCTACCCCTCCCCCTGTCCTTCACTTTGAGCCAGGGTGGGCAGAACCCAGGCCAGCACCTCAGCCACCCGGTCCACGGCCACTGTAGTTTCGGCAGCTACTGCAGGTGTGAGAGGCTCCAAGGAGAGACCCATTAGCACTGGCAGTGTGTGTGCACCAGCTGCCAAGGGGAAGGGCAAGTATGTACCACCAGGCAAGGGGACACCACCACACGGCAAGGGCAAGGGTAGGGCGGCACTACCACACGACAAGGTCAAGGGCAAGGAGGCACCACCAGCTGCCAAGGGCAAGGACAAAGGGCCTGCCCCTGCAGGAAGGAGGGACAGGAGGCCTGGTGCTGTGACAGGATCTGAGCCCCCACCACCAACCATGGCACTTCAGCCATCCGAGGCTGTAGGGGAAGGGCTGGAGCCTCCCCCAACCACTGGCAGCACCGCCACGTGCACCGCCATCAGCACCGCTACATGCACTGCCACCAGCACCACTGGCCGCAGCCCAATTGGGCAGCTGTCCGAGGCTGCAGGGGAAGGGCTGGAGCCTCCCCCCACCACTGTGAGCACCGCCATCGGCACCGCCACCAGCACCACTGGCAGCAGCCCCAGTAAGCAGCCGTCTGAGGCTGCAAAGGAAGGGCTGGAGCCTCCCCCCCCACCACCAGCCCCGCCACCGCCATCAGCACCACCACCAACACCACTGTGCAGCAGCCCCAGTGGGCAACCATCCATGGCTGCAGGGGAAGGGCTGGAGCCTCCCCCAACCACTGGCAGCACTGCCACCTGCACCGCCATCAGCACCACCACCAGCACCACTGGCAGCAGCCCCAGTGGGCAGCCGTCGAGGGTGCAGGGAAGGGCTGGAGCCTCCCCCACCACTGGCAGCACTGCCACCTGCACCACCATCAGCACCACCATCAGCACCACCACCAGCACCACCATAAGCACCACTGACAGCAGCAGCAGCCCCATTGGGTAGCAGTCCGAGGCTGCAGGGGAAGGGCTGAAGCCTCCCCCCACCACTGGCAGCACCAACACCAGCACTGGCACTGCCACCACTGTGCAGCCGTCGCTGCCGGCGGATGGTCTCTAGTCCTGCCTCCATGGAGTGTTATTCATCCTGCCCACTGCAAATCTTGTGGGTATGACACACAGGTGAGAGACTGTGACCTTGAACTCCCTAAGTGCTGCATCACAGGACACAAAGCCCCCTCCAGAACCAGTGGAAGAAGGCATTCACTCACCCCCTCCTTGCCAGGATGAAGCACACTGGGCACAAGGCCAGCTCCAGAACCAGTGGAAGAAGGCATCCACTCCCCCCCCTCCTTGCCAGGATGAAGCACACTGGGCACAAGGCCCCCTCCAGAACCAGTGGAAGAAGGCATCCACTCCCCCCCCTCCTTGCCAGGATGAAGCACACTGGGCACAAGGTCCCCTCCAGAACCAGTAGAAGAAGTCATCTACTTGAGAGACTGTGGCTTTGCACTCCCCAGGACCACACAGTGGGCAAACCACCCACTAGAGAGACTGTGGCCTTGCACTCCCCAGGACCAAGCAATGGGCAAACCACCCACTAGAGAGACTGTGGCCTTGCACTCCCCAGGACCAAGCAGTGGGCAAACCACCACTAGAAAGACTGTGGCTTTGCACTCCCCAGGACCATGCAGTGGGCAAACCACCCACTAGAGAGACTGTGGCTTTGCACTCCCCAGGACCAAGCAGTTGGAAAACCACCCACTAGAGAGACTGTGGCCGTGCACTCCCCAGGACCAAGCAGTGGGCAAACCACCCACTAGATAGACTGTGGCCTTGCACTCACCAGGACCAAGCAGTGGGCAAACTACCCACTAGAGAGAGACTGTGGCCTTGCACGCCCCAGGACATCGCACAGGGCATGTAGCCCCCTCCAGGACCAGTGGTGTTGTACCATCTTCCGGCTGAGGTGCCCCCCATTCCCCTTCCCCCTGAGGTGCCTGTGTATTTTCCACCTGTTGCCCCAGCAGTGTTCTTTCTCTGTTGATGCAGGAGTCAAGTGGGGCCTTGGCCTATGAGATGTGGCCCTGTGCAGAATTATGAACTGGGCAGTGTCCCTCCATTTGTATATCTGTAAATACTGTTTTGAATTTTGAGGACGTATTTCTAGTTTATTATCTTATTACATTCACTTCAGTCACTTCCTTTTGTCCTTGCAATATTCCTGAGGGGTATGGGGTGGATGTGTAATGTTGTTGCATCTGTTTGTGTGTATGGTGTTGGGGGTGGGGGTGTTGCGTGTTGCATGTGTGTGTCACTCTCTTTTTCCTCCCACCTCCCCCCTCAGCTGCTAGGTGGCAGTACTCACTGTGGTCGTTGTCACCGGCGTTGGTATTCCCGGTGTAGGAGGAGGCAGATCAGCATGGGGAAGATCTGCAGTTCGGGCTCCATAGCGTTGTGGTTCTTCCTTAAGGCTCCAGATGTGAGTCCTTTGCTTTCTGTGTACTGTTCCTGCAGTGCTTTTGTTGTCGTTGGTACCGCCCCAGAAAAGGTGGCGGATAGGCTGGTCATAATAGAGTGGGCGGTACATTGTCTTCCGCCTGGCTGTTGGCGGTTACCGGCCCCCGGTGCTTGTTGCTACCTCCGTGGCGGTCGGTGTGTTAAAGTGGCTGTCTGTGTAGGCGGTTGGTCATAATTCTATTTTGTTTGTCGCCGGCTTGTTGGCGGTATTACCGCCGCTTTATCTCTGACCGTCAGGGTTGTATTGAAGGCCTATGTGTTGAAATATCTCCAAGGTTAGCATTTCTCTAGAAAGTGATGCTGATGTGTGGGCCTACATTTCCCTTTAAATGTTCACCATACTCCTGTATGTGCTAAGTATTTATGATGATTCATTTAAATCCAAATGTGCCAAATTGTATTCCATGAATAGTCTGCATGTGGCACCACCTGCTCCATCACTTGCATTCATGGCCATCCTTTATTTGGATATAAAAGAGATTGCCTATTCTTTACCTAATTATCCTCTGGACATCATTGTTGTGGAGCCATTTTAGTGATGCCTTTGGGCACATTATTTTAGCAACTAGACCTGCTGCCTGTGCCCTGTAGCCTAGACACAATTCATTTTTTTGCCACATTTGTGGTGATGCTTTATCAGGCTATCCTTTTGCCTAGGAAAGCATTTACATTTCCTAGCATGACATTCTTTCACTCTGTGCTTTCTTCAAGGCTGCAATGAGATAGTATTGCCGGCACAAATTGTACACTGCATCTCTAGCATTTCGCAGAAAAATATGTATTTTTACATGGGGAACACTTTTCTTAAAACACCAGCTGTTTTATTATAAAAACATTTGTCTCGCCCCTGCATGTTAGAGGGAGGTTCCAGCCAGATGACTGCTCCTTCATGCTGTCTGACTGTTACAGCTGCATGATGAGACTACTGATTCCTTGGCCTATATGGGGATGATGTCTTCCCGTTGAAGGGTGGATTAGGGCTTATCCTGCTGTACATAGAACATTAGTAGCTTAGGTAGGAATCACACATCTTGCATGGTGACTGTATGGTGGGACTTTTCTTGTGTTTCACTTTTCTTGTCACCGTTTTGCTTCAAGTAGATTTTGTCATTATAATTATTGCATTTCATGTTATTTTATCTAAGTCTTATTGAACCATTCCCTGATTCTGTTTGTCTTTGCATGTGTTAGACAAATGTAACTGAGAGAAAAGGATGAGATCTGATCCACCATGATTTCCCTAACAAGTCACAATGTCATGGTGTGGGATCAAACTCAGTTCCCCACAATTCAAGTGGTGCTGCTGCCCAAATCCAGCAGCCACATTGGTACAATAAGAGCCAAAGCAAAACATGGTGCTGCCAACGGTTGCTCAGGCACTGATTTTCGGATCCTCCTGAGTATCTCTGTCTCACTACATGCAAAAGGCACCTCACTACTATATACGGAAACATCTGTGGTATTGAGGATTTCCGCCTCAGCTACATAGGTAGCACCTATTCAATGCTGTAGGTTGTTTAAGCTTGAACCTTAAAAGGATCAGTCCCATTTGGTGTCCTTATCTCGGAACAGGTACATTTACCATGGCGAAGCCTCAACGGGTGGTAATTGCAGTAAACATGCAACCTCCCCTAACTGCTCATCTATTAGCTAATGGCCTTGCAGCCCCCCCAGGGGGGTCCTGTTACATTTGTAGTTGAGAATCATCCAGCCTAAAGAACAGAAGTATTTTATTCTTGGGTCAACTTTCCAGGAGCTGATGGGAACACTAATACATTTCATCATTATACAACTGCTAATATACCTGCACAATACAGAGCATACGCATATTTAGAGATACCTCTATGCTTTTAAGACCACAATACCTGGCTTGAAGGCACTCTACCATACACAATACTTCATGTTAGGATATGTCCTCTGAGTAATGATGGTCCTACCTAGCCTCTATTGGCCACACACACCTCGTATCCTGATGCAGGCACCTTGCATGTAGATGAGGTTCACCACTTATACACTGAGCTTAAAGCAGTATATAGACTTTCAGTACAGTTTGTAATGCAAACATTAAATACTAACTCAGTATGTGCTGCTCCAGCGCAACCACATTCACTCACACCAGTCATTAACCCTGCAACTGTACTTTCACTCATGGGTAAGGTACCTGGCAAATGGAAAGATTTGTTTACCTCAAAAAAATAGTTGCGCTGGAGGCATTATTTCCCCATATAGGTCCTCAAGATAAACATAGAATTCACACTATGTGCTTGCCATTTGGGATGGTCCCTGCAGTAGATAACTGCACTACTTGGGCATAGTATTTGCCACACTCTATACTACTGTACACCGTGCACCAACACTTGCCAGTCTTCTGGAAGTGTTAAAACAAATTCAAGATGACTACGGGGCTCCCGGCCCTAGATTGGGGGATGCAATTTTCAGTAATATTAAGTAATCTTAAAGGGGAAGCAGTAGCGCTAGCAGTGTGCATGCGGCTCCAGAATATTTCTGTACAGGCTCAAGAAAACAAGCTGCCAAAGATTATCACTGAGACCTACTCTAGTATTGGTCGAAATAATCTGGGAGTCAGACCTAGTACACCACAATTACAGGGTAAATCCAATAAGGATTCTACCAGGCAAGCACCTGAGGGTTCTAAAAGTTGCTGGGATAAACAGAAAGAAACACCTAAAAAAGAAAGGGGAGAATCTCCATGTTGGGGGATTCCTTAAAACTGCTATAATCGTACAAATAGACACATTATAAAAACTCCTGATAGATATCAATACAATGATGCATGCTAATCACGTTCCTTTCTCACCGGATATATGAAGTGAGAGAGCTGGGCAGTCAGGGCAGTGAATTGAGTACTTGAAACCGAAAAAGGAGTCACAAACCTTATCAGATTTTTCTGCTGAGAAAGAAGAGAAACTTCCCCAATAAAAACCTGATTTCAAAAAGAAGAAGGAAGCAGCGATTTCTAAATGAAATGCCACTCAGGATGAGAGCTTTACTGAAGAACAGGAAGTGGTCACTGGCCCTGCTAGACAGAGCAGCAGAGGTCACAATAGTTGCCTGGAATCTTCAAGAGCATCTTGAGGTGAAAGCAACTAAGGACTTTTTACAAGCCGAGACTGAGGACATTTCGTCTCGACGCCTGATACTGTGTATAAATGGAAAATACAATTAGAAGGAGACATTGAACGCCCAATTAATGCTATCTTTTGGGATTGAGTAACAACCATTTTTGATATTTTATTGGCCAACAGAATTTGTCCGTAATCTCCCACATGGGGAAGAGGTAATTGAACCCTCTTTCTCACCGCTTGTTCCATGAGAGCTCAGGGAGGCTTGCGCTTTTAATTTGGCATTTGTGCAGGCACCCGCGATGTATCGCAACCATGTGGGATGGGATAAAGATTCTCCCTACTATCTAATACCAATTAGGGCCCAACCACAACCTCAACCACAATATCCAATAAGGCATGAAGCTAAAGCACCTGTGAGGGAAATGATCACGCAGTTAGAGTACTAGGGCGTATTTGAACCCTGTGTCTCACCAATGAACAGCCCGTTGTTCCCAGCAGCTAAACCGGACAATTCATATAGAATAGTCTTAGATTGCAGTCATTTAAATAGTCATACAGCACATTTGCCACTCAAAATGAGCACAGCACTGCACTTATTAACAAAATAGCGCACAAGAAATACAACATCCTTGGACATTTCCAACATTATTTCTGCCAAAATATAGGGCCTGAAAGTAGGGATTTAACAGGTTTTACCTCTTTAGGCTCACAAAAAAAGTTTTGCAGTCTCCCACAGGGGTATAAAAACAGTCCAGGATTGTTTTCAGCTCGTGTTACTTCAATTTTACATGACATTGACCCTGAGGCATTGTCCTACGTAGATGATATCTACCTTACGGATGATGATCTTGCTCATCATATAAGATGAGTAGGCCGCATAGATTTTGTCCCATTGTGGGATTTGATGAAATAAGCTACAAATTAATTAAAAAAAAGAAAAAAACTTGCAGTCCTTAGTGTCCTATTTTTGTGATCCGAATTATCAGCAAAGGCAAGAGCCTAGCGCCCCAATTTCTGAAAAAGTGTGCATATTTACAACCACCAAACACCATGAAAAAGCTCCAGCCTTTGTTGGGCTTTTTCAACTTTGGCAGAACTTACATTTCACAGTATGCACAATGCATTAAACCATTATATGACTTAATATGTCCTGACTTTTCAAGCAAATATTGAACAGTCAAACACACATGCATACTCAGAGCATTGCAACAAAACATGTTTGCAGCTGAACACTTACAAGAGACAACAAAACACATTTTGTCATCAGAATAATAGCTTGTGATATTGGTTTCACCTATGTAACATTCAATTAAGGTGATACCATCCCTATAGCATAAAATCACGTCTGTATTCTACAGCTGAAAAACACTTTGCTCCCACTGAAAATATTGTGACTTCTGTTCAGATGGTTGTCATTAAAGAGAGACTGCTAGCTCAGGGGAAGGGCATTATTGTCATATCTCCAATCCCAGCCCTCGAGCTATCACAAAAGCCAGTGTTCCTAACGCCAAGGCACTACATCCATTTTGGGATCAATGGGCAACATCCTCGACAGCAACTGATGTTGATTATGTTTTTGACCCTAAATTACAAACTGAAGAATTTGTCCATACCCAGTTCCAGCAAACACTGCCTATTGAAGAATACCATATATTCATTTACACTAATGGTTCAGCCCAAGTAGCAGTAGGCACTAAACATCAATACTCCGCCGCGTGTGTGGTTACTTACATGCAGATCTAAGGGGACAGCACTGCACAATTAGCAGAGCTCAAGTCTTTGTTGATGGCACTGGGACACACGGATCCAGGATAATTAACACTAATCATCTGTGTTTTGTATTATTGTGTCCAGTCCTTCAATGAATACCTGCAATTCTGGTGCCAGAATTGGTTAGGAGATTCCAAAGGCAACACCATCAAACACAGACTACTGTGGAGGAAAGTAGCAAATCCGAAAGGAACACCACCCAATGTCCATGTAGTTCATACAATGGAACATATACGTGTTTGATTACATGTTACAGGCAATGCATACAGCTTCTGTTGCTGATATAACTTGCTCACGGATGCGGTTGGATGATGATACAATGTCTGCTGCAAAAGCTTCGGCTGAAATCAAGCCCATGCCAAAGACACATCCTGCCAAATATTTAATAGTATTTAATATGAGAAATCATTAATTATCCCTTGTTATTTTGTTTCAGGGTCCTTCAACATGCCATCTTCATTTGGGCATTTCAAAGTTTGTGACATTTGCAGTGATATGTCGCTGTTGGAAAGTACAAAGTAAACAAGTGTTGATCCTGAGACAGACACCCACTTGGTATGGACAGATCATGTACATAGACAATTTGCGCTCTGATAGAATGGAAGCTCAGGAGTTTGTATCAGACCTGCTCTTTAGGTAAAACGCTTCCGACTTGTTGTCTTTCTGTTTGGCATTTAACTACGCCCGTGTCACATCCATCACTTTTATTTATTAGTGGGCTTGCCTTTTAAAATTCCCATGAATTCATTTATGAAAGGCATGCATACGTCATGTCTTTTCTGGTGTTTAGCCCTCCTCGAGAGCACCAGGCAATCGTTGAAAACATACACAGCTCTATGTTTTCCGCATGGGTTCTGTACCACTTTTTCTTTTTATTTCCTACACAGAACGATCTTGCTCTGCAGTAATCGAGTGCTTTGCATGACTACCAGTTTAGTTCTATTGTGTATCCAAGTGCTCCTTGGTGAATTCAATGTTTTACATGGTGCAATCATGCTTTTTTTTTTCCTTTTTCTTTTCGCTTCTTTGCTTCCCGCCCTGTGGCGGTGTGTTGTTTCAGGCATGTCACTGTTTGTTGCTACTGTTTCGTTGCTGTGTCTGCACCCATTCAACAAAGGTATTGGAGCACTTTACATGTGTACCAGTTACATTAGAGCAGGAGACATTTATTTTTTTGTAGGCATAGAGAGATTAGGTGATTTGCCCAGAATCACATGATGTTGAGCCCCCACCGAAACTCAAACCTGGTTCCCCAGCTCCAAAGTTGGCAGCTCTGACCATTACACTACATCGCATCCCCCTAAGCACTGCTGCACAACTAGTTGCAGTGTTTAGGGGAGACTCCTTTAGTCCCTGGAAAGTAGCACATTAAGGGCCATATTTATACTCTGTTGCGCCGGATTTGCGTCGTTTTTTTTAACGCAAAATGAACTCCATATTTATACTCTGGCGTTAGACACGTCTAGCTCCAAAGTTCATGGAGTTTGCGTCATTTTTTAGCGTGGACACCTACTTTGCGTTAATGATATGCAAGGTAGGCGTTCCCGTCTAAAAAATGACTCAGAGGCATGTGCATCGTATTTACACTCCCGGGCAAAAATGACGCCCGGGAGTGGGCGGGTCAAAAAAAAATACGTCCAGCCGCTTTTCGTCGTTTTTTAGCGCCTGGTCAGGGCAGGCGTTAAGGGGCCTGTGGGCTCGGAAGGAGCCCAGAGGTGCCCTCCCATGCCCCCAGGGACACCCCCTGCCACCCTTGCCCACCCCAGGAGGACGCCCAAGGATGGAGGGACCCATCCCAGGGAACTTAAGGTAAGTTCAGGTAAGTATTTTTTTTTTTTTTTGTGGCTTAGGGGGGCCTGATTTGTGCCCCCCTACATGCCACTATGCCCAATGACCATGCCCAGGGGACATAAGTCCCCTGGGCATGGCTATTGGGCAAGGGGGCATGACTCCTGTCTTTGCTAAGACAGGAGTCATTTCAATGGGGGTTGGGAGTCAAAAAAAATTGCGCAAATCGGGTTGAGGCGAAAATTTTGCCTCAGCCTGACTTGCCCCATTTTTTGACGCCCAAGCTCCATATTCCCCTACGCCGGCGCTGCCTGGTGTAAGTCATTTTTTTTTACGCACACCAGGCAGCTCCGCCGGCTAACGCCGGCTAACTTCATTGAATAAATACGGCGCCCGCATGGCGCTTCAGAATGGCGTTAGCCGGCGTTAGATTTTTTGACGCACAACTGCGTTGGCGCAGTTGTGCGTCGAAAAGTATAAATATGGCCCTAAGTTCCAGCTTTAAGCCCCCACGCCGGCTTATGTGTGCTCTTTGGCACAGACCCATAAATGTCACTCAGACTCACTGTGAAAATAGTGAGTGAATGAAGACAGTTGCCTTTTGACACTGTATGAAATAACATGATGCACTAATCGTTCTGCCCAGAAAAGTGGTTGACAGATGTTTCTTGAATTCTTTATTTAAGGCGAACGGGCCTGAAATGAAGTGAAAGCGGAACGTGCCTCACCTAACTTCTATAAAGTAATGCTTTTAAAATGGTTTATAGGATTGCACATGTACCAGAATAGTGGAGGCTTGTCCACTGGCTGAGGAATGGGCGTGAAACTATGGCCGATGCGAAGTGATACACTTTCCTCCAATTCCTTTATTATGCGCTCCTCGTTCTTCTTGTGAACTTACTACTCCAGTTTTTTTTATAGAATTCGATTTGTAGAACTTTTCACTGTAGTTCAGATTTTACGTGGGATATTGAGTTCTAAATGCCTGTGGATTGTATATATTTACATAATTTAACTTTGTTTATGTTTCACGCTGAAATCTTAAGGCTGGCCAGCAGTAGGTTAATCAAGTGGAAGATACTGTGGGCCATATTTATACTTTTTGACACACAACTGCGTCAACGCAGTTGTGTGTCAAAAATGTTAACGCCGGCTAATGCCATTCCAAAGCGCCATGCGGGTGCCTTATTTATGGAATGACGTTAGCCGGCGGAGCTGACTGGTGTGCGTCAAAAAAAATGACCCACACCAGGCAGCGCCGGCGTAGGGGAAAATGGAGCTTGGGCGTCAAAAAATGGGGCAAGTCGGTCTGAGGCAAAAAATCTGCCTCAACCCGATTAGCGCCATTTTTTTTTACTCCCACCCTCCATTGACATGACTCCTGTCTTAGCAAAGACACGAGTCATGCCCCCTTGCCCAATGGCCATGCCCAGGGGACTTATGTCCCCTGGGCATAGTGGCATGTAGGGGGGCACAAATCAGGCCCCCCTATGCCACAATTTTTTTTTTTTTTAATCCTTACCTGAACTTACCTTAAGTTCCCTGGGATGGGTCCCTCCATCCTTGGGTGTCCTCCTGGGGTGGGCAAGGGTGGCAGGGGGTGTCCCTGGGGGCATGGGAGGGCACCTCTGGGCTCCTTCCGAGCCCACAGGTCCCTTAACGCTTGCCCTGACCAGGCGCTAAAAAATGACGCAAAAGCGGCTGGACGTCATTTTTTTTGACCCGCCCACTCCCGTGCGCAATTTTTGCACGGGAGTTTAAATAAGGCGCACATTCCTCTGAGTCATTTTTTAGACGGGAACGCCTACCTTGCATTTCATTAACGCAAGGTAGGTGTCCACGCAAAAAAATTACGCAAACTACAAGATCTTTGGCGCTAGACGGGTCTAACGCCAAAGTATAAATATGGAGTTAGCTTTGCGTCGGATTTGCGTAAAAAAAAACGACGCAATTCCGGTGCAAACAGAGCATAAATATGCCCCTCAGTCTTGATTAGAAGATTGTGCTTACTACAAAAAACAATATAAATCTTTACAACAAAAAATATGTCTAGCTGTCCACTCCTGTAGGGCGTCAAACATGCAACACCTTAGTCTCGGCAACAGGTGCATTAACCACCAGTGCAGTCTCAATATGCTAAGCATACATTGTGACTAGTTTAATGCACTATGTATTACTCATGGAACCTTGGTTAGCAGCAAATGGCGCAGAAGAAAAATACAGGAGTTTCCTCTTTTGCACTGCTCAAACTACTCCATTCCAGATTTATAAGCCACTGGGTCAGCTGTTTGGAGACATATTTTTCACACAGCCCTTAAATCCAGCAGTTTCACGCATTGTTTTTACCCAGGACAGTTTAACCTGCAGACAAAGCCCTGGCTTCCAGATTAGAATATATTTAAGAAAAGATTGCTAAAGGATTCTGCAGTGGCCGTTTTTTCCTTTAATCTAGTGTTGTCTATCAAAGCTCACTGAAGGGCAAAGGCTGCAGATATTGTAGGTAAATTTTGGTGGAGTAAAATCCCATTGAACTAGCTTGCAAGGCCTCCATCTTTCAGTCAGAGGGCTGCTTCTGAAGATTTTTATTTGTGTTCGAAGTAGAAATAACACCAGAGACCAGCTCCCGCCATCCTTCCAGAGTGCTTTTGCCATGCTTACTCATGCTTTTGGCCATAGATCTTTAGGTTTGCGACGCTCCCTTACATTGGGTTTGGCTGAAGAAACTGTTACTCTAGCATTTATCGTATAAAGCCAAAATAGCTTTTCTTTTAAGAGTTTTATTTGATAATGGGTCATTTGCACGGATGCATAGCGGAATATTAGGCGCTCCACTGCATGCTCTGTCCAGGAAAACGTGGCTCTTTTCACCTCCAACATTTTCTTCGCTCTCCATGAGTATTTTCTTCTTGGCCTATACTGGCCGGACAACCTTCCAGTTTTGTTTCCAGGCAACAAGCTTTCGTTTCAATATTTGTATCGGTGGGCTAGGGATGTCAGCTAAATGATTTCATGTATGAGTGATGCATGTGGAAGGATTGTGCTTTCTATTATAATAATCTAATAACCGTACTGACCAAAGTCATACCGTGGTTTGGGTAATTATAGTCCAGCATTGGACAACGGTGGGTCATTACAAATGTTCTGATTCTAATGTGCAATTGCCATTGAGTGTGGAGTAGTCCTTGGCTTGGTAATGAGTGGCATATTACTCCTGGTGTACCTGCATGGGCATTAGCACCTTCTGAATTTCTTTATATTTACTTAATCTGTTATTATTGTCAATTTGTTAATCCTGCCCTAATTGCTGTTTATTTCAGTTTCTTTTATTGTCTCCAGCATCAAGATGGTACAAGGGGTGAATGTTTGCGCCCACTGAATGTTACTTTACTTTGCATGTGTGATTTACGCAGTGATTCTGTCCAGATGTGAAAAATATATATTTATTCAAAACCATAGATCAGTGCAAAGTATGTACGGTGACGTTCATCTCAATAAATAGGCTAATATTTTGTTGCAAAAACATTGAAAGTTCAGTCTGTGGCACACTGGCACAGGAGGTTCTCATCTTTCCCTGTAATTTGGTTCATAGCACTCTTTCAGCTTTGTACTGTAGTGATAAATGCATGAATTTGTTTAATAGTGCCCATGAAAGACAGAATATGTTTTCCTGAGCCACATTTTCACCACCTTCATATATGCCTATTTTAAGATGTAAAGTGTAATATGTTATTAGTATTGTGTGGCTAGTGGCTATTACTCATGAGAGACAATTGCGAATCATGAAAGCACACCGGGCTGTAATAACCTTAGGTTCACAGTATTGACCAATTGATCTTGCAAGAAAAGACCACTTATGCATTTCCAAAGCCAATATCTCAAACTCAATCAAATGCAAGATCTATTGCATTACAAATGCCTGTTGTGTGATGGTGCCATCAAGGCAATGCATGCCACTTATCTTGTTCAAACCACATATGTCAGGCCATGGCATACTGTTCGTCCTTCACATTGGCTAAATCTTCTAATGGTGGTTGTGTCATTGCACCAGATGCTGCCACAGTGTACTGTAATGGTCATGTGGCCTCAAATTCTGTTAATGCCATGATGTAGACTATTGGTGTTATTGATGTAGGATTCCTATTGTGAGAGCAGGATGTATGGCTCCAACAGATGTCATGCATCAATGATAGTTTGCCTATTTAATATAATCCCAAGTAATATCCCTTTCTTCCATGGTGTCAAGGTTGTGGAGTGTCCACCCCTGAATGGCACAGACTATTGGAAGACTATTGGAGGAAATTAGGATCTGCTTCTCTTTAAGGTGGTGGTGGTGGTCTTGCCATCCTCTCCTGACAGTCCAGATGACCATCCCCGGCGGGGACGAGGGCACAGGTACAGGGACTGGGGTTGGAAGAGCAGCCTCCTCATGTGGCAGGAGTGTGGCTGGCAGTGTTATGCAGTGGTATACTTGTGCCAGATGTAGAGGGAACACAGATAGGGGCAGATGGACTGGGAAAAACCCTCCTCACATGGTGGTAGATGCCATAAAGAACACCAGTCAGTGAGCTCATATTATCATTATGGTTGCGTATTTCCAACATGAGCTCTTCTGCATCTCCTTGATTTCCCAGAGCTCAGTTATAACTTGGCCCTTCACATATAGGGACTCTTGTACTGCTCCTAAGACTCGGTTGGTGGTGGTCTAGCTGACAAAGAACCCAGTGGCCTCATTTGGCTTTCCCACAGATTCTTCTCATGACCCCTAACTCCACTATCCTGTGCCTTTGAAGCAGTGTGCCTCATCTCACTGGGCCCTGGCATAACTGGAGGCGATGTTGGATCAACAGCAGCCACAACTGGTGGCCACAGAATTGGTGTGTATCTCCTCGAGATACAGGAAGTGGAGGTGTCCTCCTGCTGAGATAGTGTTGCAGCTGGAGTGGGAGGTGTAGGTGTGGGCTGAGTTTCACTCACTGGAGCTGTCTGGCCAGACAGACCAGATGGACCATCTGGCTCCCGATCATCTGGACTTGCAGCAGTGGAGTCCTCACTGAAAGCTTGCTTCTGGTCTGGAGTGAAGGTGTCTTGGGTGGCAAACAGATGTCCACTATCGCAGGGAGTTGGACCTGAGAAGAATGTAGAGAATATGTAATTCATATATAGTTTTTGCATTTTATGTGTCTGTATCTAGAAATGGGGCAACCTAAAAAAAGTAGAAATAGAGTAATAGACTGAGTAGGCTTTTGTGTGATTTTCATTGTTTTACATGACGACAACTCCAGTGCTGATGTTGTAGAGAAGTGTTATTTCTGAATTGCACATTACATTTAGCAGACATTCAACCTAAGACAGTGGTGAGTAGATTAGAGTACTGGGAAATTCCATGGCCTAACAGGCTACAAGGCATTAGAATCAGTGGGGTTCAACTTAAAATTTAAACTGTAATGGTCATCATATGGGCAGTGCAAAGTAAATTGTGTGCACCTTCAGCTTGCCACATCACATTGTTGGAAACCTTGGATTCAAAAGACTATGAATTATGTGAGCATTTACATCAATTCACTGTAGCTATGAGAAGGTGTCAATGTGCTTGAGCTACACAAGTGACATTTTAATCCACAGCATGACATGGTGACTGTCAAATGCATACATTTCTTAAATGTATGCACCTATGGAAGTAAATGAAGGTGGAGCAACATTACATTGCACTATTCTTTTGCAGATCTAAAAACAGGGCACCATGATAGTTGTAGTCTTCTGTTGACACCATAGACAATATTTGTCTGAAAATGAGTTGCACATATGTTTCAATGACTATAGATGAGATGAACACACATGTTCAACATGTACACGCATATGGGAATGATGTGAATAGGTGTAAATACCACTTACAAACACTATACCTTCCTGTGCAAATGGATGGAGTTTTGAACCTGTTTTGGGAGAACAACAACATACATTGATAGAGATCAAGGGACTGAGCAAATGTAAGGCATGATCCATGGGGGACAACACACAATCTCACTTCATATATTGCACATTGTGAAAGAGAGAGATACAATTATGATGCTAATAACTGGTATGAAACAAGATATTTTGTGTAGTTAAGTTTATTTATGTCTGTTTTGCTAGGGCTGTTGAACCATTCTAAACATCTAACTTAAAACTTGGACTCCATTTGTAATTGCTGGGACATTGCAAAGTGCAATTTACCAGACTCAACTCCACAAGGGATTCCAGTCAAGCCTTCAGGATGTAGGATCTGCAAGACTTCCTCCCAGGGAAAGAGTTGTAATGGGGCGGGGAGGCTGGAAGAAGCACCACCAGGTAACACTTGGAGGCCAGTGTATGGATTCTCCCTTCCAGGTCATTCTACCTCTTCCTAATCTTCTCCTGTGTGTGCAGATTGTTAGATACAGCATTCACTCTGTCAATTACTCTGGACCACATTTGCCTTTTCTGAGATATGGATGTATTTTGTACTTGTGCTCCAAACAATTATGGCTCTACTCTAATGATTTTGATCCACCATGACAGACAACTCTCCCTCTGTAAAACGTAGATTTCTCCTCCCTGCCATAGTGAATAACTATGAAAAAACTGGTGCCCAAAAAGATGAAGGATAAACCACAAACATAATATTTACAAAAAACAAAGTGAGAAACACAGAGAAAAAAAACATGGCTCCTGTGTGGCATTTCTTGCATCCAAATTGTTTGCTGCAGTGTGATGGAAAAGGAACATGGTCTGAAATGGAATGTGTTTTATAGTGTGTTTTGCAGGTGTTCACAACTGTCTAATATATAAAAGGTGTGGGATACTAGCATCTAACCAATGGCCACAGTTATGATACTATGTTAAATGGGTCCTGCAACAAACTCCCACCATCATGGGCCTGCTGCTGAGACACTGCCAGCACGACTGCGTGATCTAAATAGGCTCTGTGGGATTCAGCCATCAAGAAGGCGATGGAGGGTCTACTTGTCAGCATTGGAGTCCACCGCATCAGCTGAAAAGTGGACTCCGTCTAGGTGGTCTTCGGCTCAGCCACAATACATCTAAATGCGATGGGTGGAAGAGCAAAGACTTGACTGTCTTTTCGTGGTTCGCGGCTGACCTGGCTTGGTGGTACGACCACCAAGATCTAAATCAGGCCCTAAATCAGAACAACGAATCCTTACTCACAACTGCGTCCAGTAGCTCCATGATGGTGTTAGCACCCCGGGCACCATCAGCTGTCTTGTCCTGCTGCCCACCAAGAACTAAACCAGGCCCTAAGTCACAACACAGAAACCTTACTTGCAACTTCGTCCAGTGGCTGCATGATGACGAAAGCTCCTTGGGCACCATCAACTGCCTTGCTCTGCTGAACCTTAGCTTCTCAGACATTTTTCTTTGAAATTTCTTTAAAGTCCAAAGGCAAGACGTGACGGGGCCAAGTCCACTTCTTGTATCCGAACAGCTCTCCATCGTGGCTGTATATTGTGACTTTCTCCCTATTTAGCATGTCTACATGATTGCAATTGATGCTTTGTGCTTTTATGTGCTATTTTCTCAAAAAACCTAACATTGAATATCTCCAGTTCTCCTGACTATGGTTCTACTGTTCTGGTATCATTTTATTTAAATTGCCCCCATGTTTCTAAATTTAGTTGGGATTTTTCTGGTGTTGTGTTTTCACTTTATTACTGTTTGTGGGCTATATAGAGGCTAATTAAGTGACTTTTTTGGTTCACTATAACAAGGATCATGGTTATTAGTTGAGAAGGGGTTTCACCACTCCAAATCAAAAACTCAAATTCTGACGTGTTTTTTTAATAACTTTGGCGTTGTTTAACAAATCTTCACAAAACTTTGGGGGGTCAGTGCATATTGGTATACCTAATATGCAAGGGGCATGCAGCCCTCCTTTCTTAGCCATTTAATGGTCCCAGGGACCCTATTCCCCAGCCCAGGACATCGTACATTAATTCAGGGGGGGCAAGGGGCTCCCTCTGGAATCCATGTTATGGCCATGGGACCCCATCCTACAGGGCCCAGTTGCATGACAGTGTCCTAGGGACCCCATCCAATAGGACAGTTTGTTGTTCCCTGCTCGAGAGAGTGCAGGAAGGAAACTCTTCATTATTCCAGCTGCAGCTTGGAGTAGAAAGGCTCCGAACAGCTAAATGCTTCCTTCCTGCCCACGCTCTAACGAGCAGGGGCCACAAGATTCATCCTGCCATAAGCCCTCCTCTCTTCACTTCCAATGTTTTAAAAAGTTGTGGGTGCCCTGGTTGGGGCAGGGGCACCCAATAAAAAATAAAATAAATGTGTGGCTGGTCCCTCAGAGCCTTAGTAAATTGCAGGAGCTGGTGGGGCTGCAGAGGCCGTGGGGCTCTCTTATTGTTCTAAAACAAAACCAATGCAGCTGTGGATGACCCAGGTAGAACTGGGCACCCAAAAAAATTGCAAAAGTCATAGTATATCAGTGGCCAGAGCTGCTCATTTATTATTCACTGCTATTGGCCAGGCGCATCCTTTAATACCTTCCAAGGGTTAATTTGCATATTTTACCCTGCTTTGTGGTGCCCCCAATTGGGGCAGAGGCATTACCAACATGTTTCCAAAGTGTTTTGGTGACTGCAGGGAACAGCCGCATAACCCTTTGAAATCAATTATTAACAATAACCTTATGTTTTCTGGGGCCTATAGAACATGACACCAGAAAGCTTATCACTGTTTTTAAACTTTGCTTGGGTTGGAGGTTTTGCTCATCAGCTGAAGGTTTCAGGGATCCCTTTTTGATCGATCGTATGGCTCCATTAAGTGCCCTGAGAAGGACTGACAAACATTGAAATACTTATCATTAACAATGAATGGCTATAGTTATGGTTTTGGATTCTAATTGTTTTAACGTTTATTCATAACATGAGTGCTGTTTAAGGTAGCGAGCTATTGACAAAGCCAATAGGCTTGCCTTCCTATATTGAGGTGGTGAGTCCTCAATGACAAAATCAATAAGCTTGCCTTGTATATTGATGTTACAACTCTTTGACAAGCCAATAGGCTTGTCTTCATTTAATGGAGTGGTAGCTCCTTCACATAGCCAATAGGTCTGCCTTTTATACATTGATTTGGTTACCCCTTGACAGAGCCAATACACCTGCCTTATTTAAAATGACACCCTTTTATGTTGTGATGAGCACTCTTATTGACTGGGCATAGACAGGCGCGTTGCCTGCCTCTGGTGAATTGGGGTGCAGTGTGTGTCTGCCACAGGCCAGTGTGGTTACAGTTAGGTGTAGTATTATGGTCATACTGTGCTTTAAAAAACTCTAGAAACTCACTGAAAAAAACAAGTTAAAATGCGGTTATAGTTAGATAAAACTGTCATTTAAAGCATAACATTTAAACTAAAAAAACATTGCAATTCACCTGTGATTGTGAACTGAGCTAACTATAACTTGCACCCCACCATGCACTGCTTATAATCTGACATATTACTTCACTTATGACTTTTTCAATGATATCACTGATCACATCACTGATCACATCTCAAAGGGCATCATTGATGATATCATTGACAACATCATCTGCCATACTGTTGTTCAATTTACTCAAAATGTTACAGTGTTTAAAACAAGTCCTAAATGGCCCAGAATCATGTAAAGCAAAAATATATCAACATATGTATTTATATAAAATTATTATAGTGTAGTTCACTCCCAGACGCAAAAGACCCATCAAGTGACAAAACTCCTGTAATGTTCATCTTTCACCACCTACTACAAACAGCCTTCACCATATGAGAAACTCTTCGTGAAGATCCCACTCTTTTAAAACACATGAGATCCATTTAGTAGTCAAACACCTTGTATGTAAAAGCTTTAATCCTATGCATAGCTCTTCATGGAGAGCCCATTCCTTCCACACACCTAGGCCCAATTAGGTGGGCAAGCCCCTACTTTTGCCCTGAGCCCAGCTCTTGACAGAAAGCTTACTGCCTCCAGGCATCCAAGCCCTATTAGGTGGGCAAGCCTCTAATACGTTCAGCCTCCATCATGGGCACAACTCTCCATACAAGGGGTACTCATTCCAGACACCAAAGCCACATTACGTTGCGAAAGACCCAATTATGCACAGTGTCACCCAGTGCACAAATTATGACTGAGAGCTCATTGCGTTCATACTCTCAAACCAGTTGGATGGTTGAGCTCTTTGTACACATAGGCCCTCATTTCAACCCTGGCAGTCGGTGTTAAAGCGGCGGTATGACCGCCAACAGGCTGGCGGTAAAAAAAATGGAATTATGACCGTGGCGGAAACCGCCAACATAGACAGCCACTTTAACACTCCGACCGCCACGGCGGTAGAAACAAACAGCATGGCGGTCACCGCCAATAGACAGACAGAAGACAATGTACTGCCCACACCATTATGAGAGGCCAATCCGCCATCTTTTCCGGGGTGGATTCAACGCAAACAAAAACACAGCGGAAACAGAACTTGGAAGGGAAAACGCTCACCTCTACACACCCCACGAGGAACCTGGACGCCATGGAGCCGGAACTCCAAATTATACCTGCCATTCTCTTCCTGCTCCTCTACCAGGAGCACGACCGATGGCGGCGACCACCACGGTGAGTACTGCACCTACAACACAGGGGGGGGGGGGGGGAAAGAGAGAGACACACACACACAACACCAAACACCTCCACCCCCACCCTCACACACAACAACATACACACAAATACATGTTGAAACATTACATTTACAACCCCCAACCCCCCCTGGAAGAAGGCAAGGACAAAAGGAAATGATTTGAATGATTTTAATGAGTAAAAATCCATTAGTCAAAAATATATATATATACACTATCAACAAATATGTACACCAAGATTTCAAGTCCATGTACTGCACCTTCATAGTCCGTGGACCACTGGGCCCAAAATGCATGGGCGATCCAAACGGAGAGAACACTGCTGGGGCATCACATCGAAATAAAACAGGCACCTCAGGGGGAAGGGAAGGGGAGCACCTCAGCCGGATGAGTGCACGACGCCAGCTCTACGAGGGGGCTTCATGCCCATTGAGGTATCATGGGGAGTGCAAAGCCACAGTCTCACAAGTCTCTCCAGTGGGTGGATTGCCCACTGCTGCATCCTGGGGAGTGCAAAGCCACAGTCTCACAAGTCTCTCCAGGGGGTGGGTTGCCCACTGCTTTATCCTGGGGAGTGCAAAGCCACAGTCTCTCAAGTCTCTCCAGTAGGTGGTTTGCCCACTGCTTTATCATGGCGAGTGCAAAGCCACAGTCTCTCAAGTCTCTCCAGTGGGTGGCTTGCCCACTGCTTTATCCTGGGGAGTGCAAAGCCACAGTGTCTCAAGTCTCTCCAGTGGATGGTTTGCCCACTGCTTTATCCTGGGGAGTGCAAAGCCACAGTCTCTCAAGTTCCTCCAGTGGGTGGCTTGCCCACTGCTTTATCCTGGGGAGTGCAAAGCCACAGTGTCTCAAGTCTCTCCAGTGGGTGGTTTGCCCACTGCTTTATCCTGGGGAGTGCAAAGCCACAGTCTCTCAAGTCCCTCCAGTGGGTGGCTTGCTCACTGCTTTATCCTGGGGAGTGCAAAGTCACAGTCCCTCAAGTGTCTCAAGTGGGTGGTTTGCCCACTGCTTCATCCTGGGGAGTGCAAAGCCACAGTCTCTCAAGTGTATGTCATTCTCCACTGGTTCTGGAGGGGGCTTTGTGCCCAGAGTGCTTCATCCTGCCAGGGACAGAGGTAGTGGATGTCTTTCTCCATTGGTTCTGGAGGGGCTTTGTGCCCAGAGTGCTTCATCCTGCCAAGGACAGAGGTAGTGGATGTCATTCTCCACTGGTTCTGGAGGGGGCTTTGTGCCCAGAGTGCTTCATCCTGCCAAGGACAGAGGTAATGGATGTCATTCTCCACTGGTTCTGGAGGTGGCTTTGTGCCCAGAGTGCTTCATCCTACCAGGGACTGAGGTAGTGGAGTTCATTCTCCATTGGTTCTGGAGGGGGCTTTGTGCCCAGAGTGCTTCATCCTGCCAAGGATAGAGGTAGTGGATGCAGTACTCCACTGGTTCTGGAGGGGGCTTTGTGCCCAGAGTGCTTCATTCTGCCAAGGACAGAGGTAGTGGATGCCTTTCTACACTGGTTCTGGAGGGGGCTTTGTGCCCAGAGTGCTTCATCCTGCCAAGGATAGAGGTAGTGGATGCAGTACTCCACTGGTTCTGGAGGGGGCTTTGTGCCCAGAGTGCTTCATCCTGCCAAGGACAGAGGTAGTGGATGCCTTTCTACACTGGTTCTGGAGGGGGCTTTGTGCCCAGAGTGCTTCATCCTGCCAAGGACTGAGGTAGTGGATGTCATTCTCCACTGGTTCTGGAGTGGGCTTTGTGCCCAGAGTGCTTCATCCTGCCAAGGAGTGAGGTAGTGGATGTAATTCTCCACTGACGGTGTGCCAACATGGAAGCTGTCCAGGCCCCTGGAACTGACCACTAGCCACGTACGACTGACCACTGGGGATGGCAGCCATGTCTGCGGTGGTGCCACTGGCACAGGATGTGGCGTGGCCGCTGGCGGTGCTGGCGGTGCTGGCGGTGCTGGCGGCGGCCTCAGTGGCAGCGGTGTTTGCGGCGCTCATTGGGCAGCGGTGCTGGTGGGTGGCTCAGTGACCGTGCTGCTGGTGGCGGTGTCCTGGGCGGCAGTGCTGGTGGCTGGCTCTGTGAGCGTGCTGCTGGCGGCGGTGTCCTGGGTGGCGGTGCTGGTGGCTGGCTCTGTTAGTGTGCTGCTGGCGGCGGTGTCCTGAGCGGTGGTGCCCGTGGTGGCTGTACATGTGGCGGTGCCGGTGGTGGTCTTGTCCGCCGTGCAGGTTGGCGGCTACTTCCCTTTCTTCCTCTGGCCCTTCTCCACCTTGGATGGTGGCGCAGCTGTCTTTCAACTCACAACTGTAGTCCTGGGAGAGCCCTTGGTGGCAGGTGTTTTGGCCTTCTCCCTCCGGGCTGTGGCCAACTTTTTTACTTTTTGAGGTGGGGGAATGTCCTTGTGCTGGCTTCTTGGCACACTGGCTGCCCTGCTGCTTGGTGTACCCCAGAAGCTGGTTACTGCTGGCACCACTGATCCCGGTGATGTGGTGGCTGAGGTGCTGGGTTGGGACCTGGACAGGCGGGCCCTAGGGGACGGAAGGGGTGGAGAAGGTGTAGGGAAGAGGTCAAGGTTTGACAGGAAAAGATTTTCAGACACACTGGGATGGGTAGATGGAGGGGGTTTGGGAGTGGAGGAAGAGGTAGTGGTTGTAGAAGGTGTACGTTTGCTGACTTTGGGTGAAGGTGCATGGGCTGGAGGCTGTCGTGAGGTGGATGGCTGTTGGGTGAGTGCGTGACTGCATTTGTGTAGTCTGGGAGGAGGGCTCACAGACACACTGGGAGAGGACACAGGGGATGTGTGAATGGTAGTGGGGTGGTGAGTGTACGTGAGCGGTGTGTGGTGATGGATGTGCTGGTGATGGACGTAGTAGCTGAAGATGTAGGGCATGCAGGTGTGAGTAGAGACGTAACAGGGAGGGAGGAGGGAGACATGGAGGAGGGGACACAGTGGAGGCAGTGGATGTGGCATGTCTGCATGAGTATGATGCTTGTGTGAGTGCCTGTGGGATGTGTGGTGCTTATGTTTGGCAGAGCTACCCTTGTGTGTTGAGGTGTGTGCATGCTGGTCTGATGGTGTGCTTGGGATAGGCTGAGGTACTGGGGATTGGGTCTTGGTGGAGGAAGTTGGAGGGGGGAGGCTGGACACAGGGACAATGGCTGCCATCAGTGCTGAGGCCAGAGTCTGAAAAGCTCGCTGTTGGGCTGCCTGACCAGAATGAATGCCCTCCAGGTATGCATTGGTCTGTTGCAACTGCCTTTCTACACCCTGGATGGCATTCAGAATGGTAGACTACCCAACAGTGAGGGATCTGAGGAGGTCAATGGCCTCCTCACTGGGGGCAGCAGGGCTTACTGGGGCAGGGGCTGAGGTGCCTGGGGCGAAGGAGATGCCCACCCTTCTGGGTGAGTGGCCACAGGATACATGCTGAGGGGCTGCTGGGAGGGCGGTTCTGATGGAGGAGTGGCAGCTGTACCTGTAGATGCGGTGGGCACAGAGGGGCCCGCCACCGCAAGGGAGCTCCCATCAGAGGAGAGTCGGTGTCACTGGTCTCAGCTCCTGTCCCCGCCGTGGAGCTCCCCTCGCCCTCCGTCCCACTGGTGAATTCGGAGTCCGTAGTCTCGCCCTCCAGGGCCATGTGGGATGCAGCTCCCACATGGCGACGGTGTGTTGGCGGTCTTCTGCACGGAGGTAAACGGCATTTACCGCCAATGTTGTAATGAGGGCCATAGCCTTTTTCCCGAGGACTTGTATTCATGGACAGCACACACCCTTCACACATGCAAGTCCTATTAGGATGCCAGCCATGTTGCATCCAAATAGACATAGAGAAAATGTGGATATGTTGCTGATCAGGTTTATTACTGTAGCGTGGCATAGTTATAGGTACCAATAGAATTGACTGCGATGCAGTTCTTTTTGCATCTCTTGAAACGATTTCCATACTGTGCCCTGCATCACATCACCTAGGGTGGAGATCCCAATGGTGACCCATGCCCAAAATACCTCTAGCTGGGCCACCGAATGCAGCACGCTGCCCTGCAATAGTGGCGTCTGCTCCTTCAGTCTCCACCACCATTCAAACTGCCTCAAGGATCATTTCTATATCTCAGAACCGCATGTGTCGCTGGTGGAAGAGATCCTTCCCTCTCCCATCATGTAGATAGTCAAATAAAGGGGTGTTACCTACCGCCCACTTTTCAACCATTTAAGCAGGGTCGCCCAACGAACCGTAATGCCAGTTGTTAATGATTAGGACGTGGGATGCCGAGTAGTAGGAAGAAATGTCGACTACGGCGATACCCCTACAATACGTAGACTGAAAACAGGCTCTGAGGGCAATGAGAATAGCCCTCCTAGAGGAACCCTCTGAGAACAGTGTTAATCTGCAGAAACCATGACTGGGGAATGGCATATGAGTAGTTCTATAACTGATAGAACAAGCAGGCAGGGAGACCAAATTGAAAATTGCTGATCTGTTCGTCAAAGACAGTGTCAGCAGTGACCAGACCTTCACCTCTTCTTTTACCCGGGTTAATGCTGACACCAGATTCTGGGCCCATGGCAAAGCTGTGTCTAGGGACACAGATACTCCTAAATATTTAAAGGCCCCTTCAGCTAGTGTCAGGCCTAGCACCTATCTTATGGCCCCATTCTAGCCAATTACAGGAAGAAACCTTGGATTTTGCAGCATTCACATAGAGGCCAGAGGCTTCTCCAAAAGTATGCATTATCCGTATGATTTGTGACCCTGAATTTTCTGGTTCATGGAGAAAAAAAAATAAAGGGCGCATAAAGGGCGATTCTGTTGGATAATCCCACGCTCCACTCAAAACGCCTCACCTTGGCATCCATCCTGACCCATACGGCCAAAGGTTCCATGGTTAGTGCAAATATCAATGGGGATAGAGGAGACCCCTGTCTCATCTCCCTATGATTTGGAAGGGTATCTGATGAGGCACCCGCTACCCTAACTGTCACTGATAGGTCAGTATACAATAACTGACCGTAGAAGAAGAATTCTGCTTACAAAGAAGAACAAATAAGTAAACCCAGATGACAAAATCGAATGACCTATCTATATCTGCTAGGAGCATGACTGCTGGCATCTCCAGGTGCTCAAAAGAGCTAAGGCATTGTAGACACGTCTAATGTTATGATGCATGGTGCGAGTAGGCATAAAGCCCGACTGGTCCTGATGGACCAGATCTGGATTGTACTTCACCAGCCTACTGGGCAGTGTTTTGGCAGGATTTCACCTCCATATTCAGGAGGAAAATCGGGCTATAGGTCAGGCGTTTTTCTGGTGGATGGCATGGCTTGGGGAAGACCACGAAGTCTGCATGCCACCAGTCTGGTGGAAGCAGCTTACCATTGAGTGCCGAAGGGATCACCCCCAGGATCAGGAGAGGAATGTTTTAAAAAATTTGCATGGGAATCCAACGGGGCCCGGAGCCCACCCCCTGTGCATTGTTGATAAGGGTGAATCGAGCTCTTCCCCTGTAATGAACTCATCTGGTGAGGCCCAAGCAATGTCTGAGAGGGTCTGGAGGGGCAAGGGTTTTACAATTTCTACTATCTGTTCCAGAGCCAATGCCTCCCTACAAACATGTGCCTCCCTGTTATACATGCCAAAGCTTTGGGCCACATCTCGAGAATTCACCAACACTTGGCCCTGTTAATCATGAACTGTATGGATTGTATTAGGGTAGCAAGCAGTTTGGCATATCTTGTGTAGCAACTTTCTCGATTTATCCCCCTGTTGATAAAGTCAGCTCTGTGCTGCCCACCAGGCCTGCTTGGTCTCCTCCAGGAGCAGCTGGTGATGTTGCTGTTGTGCCCATCCCAACTGCTGCAGCACCGCTTGTTCATCGGTCATTCAACCATTCTCCTCTAGTGACCGTATCTGCTGTTCAAGGTCAACAAGGTCCTGGTCTTTATGCCGGCGTTCCCTAGCACATTTCTCTACACTGCGTAAGGTTATTTAAAGGCCTCTCACAGTATTGCTGCAGAAGCCACAGTACCTACGTCGAGGGTAAAGTATTCTTCTATGGATCACATGATTTGCAATCGGTATGATTGATCCTGGAGGTGCCATGGCGAGAGACACCAACCGAATGCTGGCTTCTCTGGTGCTACAAGGAGCCTGAGAACAATTGGAGACTGATCAGACAATCCCCTTGCCAGTATGTCTACTTTCGATAATCTATGCACGTCTGTGCTGGGCATAAAGAAGTAATCAAGTCAAGAGAATGAGCCCTGGGCTAAGGAAAAACCGGTATATCCATTTCTGGAGGGATTGTGTACACTCCAGACATCTGCAAGGGCCAACGTGACTGCCAAAAAGCTAAGCCTGACCCACTCATCTCCATGTTGTTTTCCTGATTGCAGGACCTATCTATGTGTGGATCCATCACATCATTCCAGTCCCCCAATACCTGACAAACCTCCTAGTAGGGCTCCCCACATGCGCACCAGTAAATTCACAAATGTCTGCCCTAGGGGAGAGGGGCATATGTACAGTCAATGGTGAGTAGCTCATCATAAAGGGACCCAAAAACAATTGTGTACCTTCCATGGCTATCTGACAATATCTTGCTTGTTGAAAAGAGGACTTCTCACTAGATCAGTATACAAGTGCCTCTGGAACCTTTAGCAACCCAGAGTGAAATATCTGAATATAACCATATCTGGCAACGCAGGGGACTTTAGTGTCCAGGAAATGCGTCTTCTGTAGCAATAGTATATCAGCTTCCAACCTTTTAGCATACTTTAAGACCATCTGCACTTGATCTTGTTTAAGACCCCTCTTGAGCGTTCCATTAAATCATGAGGAGGAGACCAGTGGGACCATTAATTCCCGTATTACTCATGAGGGGGTTCGGGAGGATGTATCTGAATTGCTGTGTGTTGTCCCTGGAAGGGATGTGTAGTGGGTCTGTGCAACTTCCCCCAAAACCTCCCCCCATATTTCGGCAAACAAGAAGTATCTATTGCAGGATGCGTCAACCCTGGGTCCTGAAGTGGGGCACTGAGGGGTCACTCCCAACGGATCCCCATTCCCAACAGTACAAGCCACTGCAGTTTATTAAACAACTATCTCGGTGATTAGCAGTCATACATACTGTGATCCACACTGCTGAGTTTGCAAGTAGTACCAGCCATTGATATGTTACAAGAGTCCAGGAACAGTTCAATCATTCATAGGAAAGTGATGGCCTCAGGGGGCCAACCGGGTGGCTCTAAGATTCTTCATCTCTGCTGGAGCGCTGCCAGGAAGATCTGGATCTGTTGCGTCTCTTTGCCAGAGTCTTTACTGGCCAGTCTTCCCTGTCGCCCTGCAACACATCTGAGTCCATGCATGGTGGGGTGTGGGATTTAAGCAACACCTTCTCGTCCGTCCAATGGAAAACCTCCTCAGAAGAATCAAAGAAGTACATTTGCGAATTGAATAGCACTCACAATCATGCTGGCATAAAGAAGCATATATTGTAGCTTTCATTCTCGTAGACAATGCTTGGCCGCTGTAAATGACTAATGCTGCAGTAGAACCGTTCTTGTATAATAGGGAAAGATCATCATATGTTGGAATTAGTAGAAGATCTTACCATGATTTCTTGCATATTTGAGGATTGCGTCTCTGTCTATGTAATTTAGGATCATGGCTAACACCAGTCTAAGCCATGCCCCAGGAGGGGGCTTCCTTGCCAGTGCTCTTTGGGCTTGTTCAACAACAAAGCAAGATGAAAGGTTCTCTGCACGAACCATAGATCGGATTCATTGTGTCAAGAACATGTCCATGGTGGATCTTTCACATCATTCCAGAAAGCCTACTAAACTCAGGTTGTTGCAGGAAGCTCTTCCATCGGCGTCGCCAGTTCTTTTGTTACTGCCATCAGCATATTGGTCTTTTGCTCAGGGCTGTGAGTGAGTCCTCAACTCCATAGACCCTCGTCTCGGTCTCCGTTACCTGCTCCACAGTTAGTCTGAGATCTTGATAAGGCAAGATAGCATCTGAGTCCACTGCTTCTAACTTGGCATCAAGCATATAGTGGGAGTGGGCTTATAGCTGCTAGGAGTGCTGCATTAGCCTGCACATCCCTCAACTGACTCACCAGCCCTGAGCTCCCAAGATGGGCATATTTATCCATAGTACTTTGTTTGGTGTTGGGGATGCCTTGTCCTTTGTCATGGTGACCGGTGCCCCCACGTGCCTCCAATGTCTCTAGTCCATCCTCAGCTGTGTACACGACCAGACCCCTTGAAGGTGAGTATAATGTGTGACACAAGCAGTTGGCCACCAGATGGATCAATGGCAGGCACCCCTAAGGTAAGGGAAGTTGGGGCCAACAGAGCGCAGGATCAATCACTTCAGAGTTTAAGTAGGCATCTAGCCACAAGCTAAACCAGGATGTAGCCTGCCAACCTCCGTGACAAGACATCCACTCTAGGCGACGCTCCTTAAAGGAGTCCTATACCGACAAGGTCAGGCAATGAGGCTGTATGCCAGGGCCCAGCAAAGCACAGGGGGCAAACTCTGTGTCGGTAGGGCCCCAGTAGATGAGTGTTTAGCAGTTCAATCAAGCGCTATCTGGCTGAGGTGCAAGGACTGGCTCCATCATGTGGTGTAATTACGTGTTACCACATGCCACGTGGCCTGTACCCACCACATTCAGGCCCGTATTCATACTTTTTTAGCACCGAATTAGCGCCGTTTTTTTACGCAAAAGCTGCACAAACTTAGAAAATACAATTGTATTTTGTAAGTTTGCGCCGCTTTTGCATCAAAAAATGACCCAAACGCGGCGCTAAAAAAGTATAAATATGGGCCTTAATGTCTACACATTGCATGCTGGTCTTCTTGATCAGCTGTGGAGCCTTTTGGGGGAGACTCGGAATCTACATGTGTCTTGCTAATCAGGCCGGTACCCTACATTACCCTTCATGGCCCATGCAGGTGTTATTTAAGGCACATCATTTCCACTTCCCAAATGAGGGCACCATTCCCTGCGCCCTAATAAAGCAGAGAGGCAGTGTAATTTATGTGATATAGCTAGGGTGACAGGGCCTGTGGATCTTAGCCACTCCGTGCGATGGCACCCCTGCTGTCGGCAGATCCCCAGGTTCTCACCTCAGTGTGCAGGACCGGTGCAGTGCCAGAATCCTCCATCATCCCAGGCCCTAGCCAACGCTACAAGGCCTGCAGCCATTCTCCGCAGCCTGTCGCAAAAGCTCCCTGCTGTTCTGGGGGTAGCACTTTACAGCTGCAGTCTACCAGGGCACTTTTGGCCCCACCGGATCCAAACGCCTTAACTACAGTGTAGCCCAGACAGGGCCAACAGCTCCCAGGCCCAAGGGGCACCCTCCACTGTGGTGGCTCGACCCAGCTCTGCCTCCAATGTGGGTGAGTTTGGAGCTGCCACGGCTGCAAGTGCAGGATGAGGGGTAGGCACATCGGGAGCTCCAACTGAGCCCCCCCACCAGCAGGTTGCAGGCCATGACTGACTCCGCAGGCTACAAGCTCTCTCTGTCACCTTGTGGCCACCCAGTGCAGCCTCCGGCAGTCCCAATATGCTGCCCATGTGAACCGTCACACCTAGCCACAGTCCGCAGCTGCTGGTTACTC